>NC_136057.1:1150459381-1155259381 GCF_964261635.1 Lissotriton helveticus
CTATTATTTTCGGTGAAGATGTGGTCATTACATTTGAGAGTAAGGTACATATCCAACCATCTTATTTCTTAACCTAGCACAAGGAGAATGAGTTTCATGGAACATCGAGGCTCAAGTGCATGCAATTCCCTCTCCATTTGCATTCCTTCCTTTCCCCCCACATTGCGAGAGCAATAGTGCATACACTATCTGGAAGTGCATCTAACTACATTCTTTCTTTGTAAATTCCCTTTTTGTGTCACAGACATAGTCTTTTAAGGATAAATAATCCTATGCTGATCTGTGGCTCCATCCACAAATTTTCTTCCAGTGTAAATTAGATCTAGAATGTTACATGATGTTTTATACCTGCATTATTTGATTTTCCTTTTTTGCGAGGAGAGACTAGTTTTCTTCTGATGGTCAACTACCTCAGACCCTCAAGATCCACCGATCCTGCTGTCTTTCTCGTCATTCTTTTAGGACTAATTCCGGTAATTATCTTTTTGTGCTTTAGCCTTATATTCTCTCTAAAATCTCACAAGAGATACAGTGCAATTCCACTTACCTTTGCACCTTATTACGGATCCATTACAGCTCATCTGTTATGAGGAAAGGGGCCAAGTACTGTGACAGTTGCAATGGAAAAGAGAACCCAAGAGAGTGTGCAGTAAAATGCACCACAGAGATCCGTCTCCACTCCTAGGCCCTAAAGTAGAATGACGCAGTAGCCCAGTTTTAATTCCTGCCCTCTTTACATTCAGTGCTTACATGACTCGTCTTATTTCTTTCATTCACTATTACAGTCTGTCATCTATGCCTATGAGTTTCATGGATAGTCTTCATCGGTGTTAGGCAACTGGCTGGATCCAAATAGGGACTTGACAACGCTGGAGAATCGTGGCGACATGGGGTGGATCAGAGGTTTTGCTGCATTAATCCGTTGCAGCTAGTCATTGATTCCAGTGAAGCCATCTATCGGCTGCTGCTCGATGTCGAGTCGGGTGAGGCCTTCAGTAACTGTTCAGCGCTGAGTCCGGTGAAGCAGTTGAAAAAGGTTGTTGATGTTGATTGGATGATGTTGTCCTTCGAGTCTGGTGAGCCTTTTAGTTAGTCCGGGAGGAGTACACTGAGCAAAGCCAGGGTCCAGGACCCTGGGTTCAGTACTTGGCAGTCAGGACACACTCCCACAGAGGACAGCAGAGGGGACCAGGTCACATCAAGTTAGGATTGGTTGGCTGGGAAGCAAGAGAAAGGCCTCTGAAATCTTGTTGTGGCTCTGTAGCTTAACCAGGAGCCAGCTAAATGATCCTTGGAGTCACTCCTGGAGTTAAGCCTAGCAAGTTCAATCTTCCTTCGAGCACTTCAGATTCTTCTCAGGTCCATTAGTGTTCAGAGGAGAGTTCTGGGCAGGCCAATATTAAGCCTGGTGCCAGGTTGTGGGTAATACTATGTGCACCCTCTAAAGCAGTTCTGGGCAATACCCAGGACAGTAGGACATAGGCAAAAAGGCTTTTAGTTTTAGGCAGGAGAGGGGCAACTTTTCGAAATTCCCTTTTCCTTAATAGTTGTAAGAATATACCCTTTGTGCATGGTCCCAGCACCCTACCCACACACACACACACACGCACTATTGCTAGATTTTATTGCTGGTGGCAATGAGCGCCTAGTCTATGTGCTCTGACCTTTAAAAATGTAGAAAATGTAGAATTGGCTACCCCAGATTGGTACCTTGTGTACCTCGGGCCTGTAAGTTACATGGCACTAGTTGATTGCAACACTATTGTGCCACCACTAATGTGACCATGTTAAACCTCATTTATTCATTCTTATAAGCAGGGCTACTGGAATTATGCAATTATGTGGCTGCTGCAATTTTCACATTATTATACATTTTCCTCTTTTGCTACATAATTCATCATTTGCCGCATAATCTGCAGATTTTAACAAAAAAATGTCTTGCTCAAACGGATCAAAAGTTATTAAAAATACAGCAAAACATGTTGCTGCACAATGAATGGTCCTTTGCCAAACTGAACTTGTCACCTCTCTGTTGCCTATTGTTATATTTGGGTATAAAACTGGTACTGATAAGGTGCAACCAATGCCCAGACAATGTTACCAAGTTTAAAAATGATGAAATAAGGCGTGGCCTGGCGGCGACCAAGATGGCCGCATAATCCCGCGGCGCTCCGGCGGCGATTGGAAGACCCCTAGATATCCTGACTAAATTTGGCGATACCACTGAGTCCTTCACCGGGGCCGGAGAGCTAACAACCTCCGGTGCCCAGCGGTGTGTTCCCTGTACTGCTCAGACCCCGAGAGGCGGAGATCTGAGGAGCGGCGATTGCGGGCCTGCTGCGGCCCAAGTGAGGAGGGCCCGCCGGCGGAGCACCGGCCTCGCGTAATCAACAGGCTGCCCGGGGAGTGAGGAGAGGCGGCGGAGCTGAGGACGGCGCAGCAGGGGTTGCGTGGTTGTAGCGACTCCCGAAGAAGTAAGAGCGGCGCCCGCCTCTTGGCCCCCCCCCCCGGTGTGCGCAGACTGGGACGTGAGAGCGGCGACTGCTTCCTGTGTGGCCCCCCCTGGGGTGTGCCGGTGGGGCGCGCTGCCCGATCCGGTACCGTGGGGGAGCGGTCTGGTCCCCTCCCTGGCTGGAGTGACGAAGCCCCAGCCACGTGGCCCGCTGAGGCGGCGGAGGGGCCTGCACAGCCCTGTCGGGCGACCCCTGGGTGCGAAGACAGCGGGAGTGAACAGAACTGCACTACCGTCTACAGAGGAGGGCCCTTTGGCGACAGCGACACAGAGGCCAGGGGGCGACGGTAGACGGCGTATCGGTGGGCGAAGCGAGCCCCCCCCCCCCTTGTCGGACGGCGTTCCTGACAGCCAGGTTTCCGGCTGACACCTCTGGCAGTGGCCCGGCCTGCCCGGGGCCGCCCCGGCTCCTCCTGGACGGGGTGGTGTGTGGAAGAAGAACGAAGGGCCTAGTGGCGGTCAGCAACTATCCACACTGAAATGAGGACCAAGAAGACAACGGCGACCTAATCCAACACTATGGACAATTATACGGCGGAACGGGGTGGGTGGGGGCGGGCCCCACCACGGGACTTCAGGGGAGCCTCGTGAGCCGTCTCTGTCTGCCATAATGCAAGCCATACAGTAGTTGGGCACAACTCTGGAGTCCAAAATTGATAAAATGTCTATAGAGCTGACGCTTCAACGGGCGGACCTAAACAAGACGTCCGAGAAGGCCACGCAGAACGCCGCCGCCATCGCGGAGCTACAGGGCGCGGCCAATCAGCGACGGCAACAGGCCCAACAGCGCACACACCAGCAGAAGTAGATGGCAGCATGGCTGGAGAACCAAGAAGGGAGGGCCCGAAGAAATAACCTCAGTGTGGTAGGGGTTCCGGAGAAAATGGAAGGGGCTAGCGTGGAACTGTTTCTAGAGGATCTCGTGTTAAACCGTCTACAGCCCAAACGACTGTCTAAATTCTTCGTTGTTGAGTGGGCGCATCGGGCACCGATCCCGCCGCTGTGCCCGGGGACGCCGCCGCGCACCATTATCGCGCGGATCCTCAACTATAGGGATCGGGATGCAATCCTGCAGGCGGCCCGGCAACATGGGGACATTCGGGTGGACAACTCCACGATCCGCTTCTTCCCGGATTTCACACTCAAGGTCCAGCAGGAGCGCCGCTCGTTCGATGCCGTCAAGAGAGGACTTCGAGAATGTGGATATAAGTACATGATGTTCTTCCTGGTGCGGCTCAAGGTCTTGGCGGATGGGAAATCCTTTTTCTTCACCACCCCAGAGGATGTTCATGCTTGGCTTGAAGAGCGCGGCCAGAAACAGAGAGGTCCGGAGTGGGAGGGGAGCTGGGGAAGTGCGGCGCCCCAGTCCCCGGCCTCCTCTGTGGGATCAGCTGGGGGTGTGCGACGGCGACAAGAAAGCCCATGCCCGGAGAGTGGGAGGAGGGCCCCGCAGCCTCTCGGCGTCACCGGAGCTGAGGTGACATGAAGATCCACACTGGTTTGCACTGCCATAACTCATGGACACGTAATGTATATGGGGACCATGGTTACTGATCTTGCGGGGCCACTGAGGGGGGGGTCTCGGACTTGATGGGGACCATGCGAGAGACTGCCTCGAAGCACTAGAGTAAAATCGCTGTCATTTGTGTACCGCGGGGGCTGTGTATTCCGATAGGGTCCACTGGAAGTACTCTGTTACAATGGGACGCTGTTCCTGAGCAGGACATATGATGGTATCGATGAGGTTATGCAAAAAGGGGGTCGGATGGGTGCCCCGGTAGCATTCTTGGTCGTACCACTCACCCCTGTGTTTACCGTTTATCGTTTGTATGGCTACAGGCGCTCTGCTTGTTGGGGATGTTTGGCCGGAGTAGCAGGGTAGCAGGGAGGGGGGCTGATGAGGGGGAGATGGGGGGGCTTGCTCCAGTTCTTATTCTTATTGTTTGCATGTCTTTTTTTCACATGACTGTTCTGACTCCATTGACACATTCAGTAGGCGGGAGGGAGCGGGGTAAAAGGGAGATTTGGTCTTTACCCGATATCATTGACGGGATCGATAGCTGGGCCACACACGACTCAGACACAACACATTGACATAGTATCCTGGAATGTTAACGGTTTACAAAACAAAATTAAACGCATTGTAGTGCTATAATACCTCCGGAGATACGCCCCTGACGTTGTGCTCCTACAAGAGACACACCTGTTAGGAAACCGCTGCAAAGCCCTAGACAGATTTGGCTACACCCTGCGTGCCCACTCTGGCTTTACTACGGGTTCCAGGGGTGCGGGGATCCTTATCATAAACTCCCTGCCGGTGGTCCTGGGGAGATGCTGGCTAGATCCCCAGGGTCGCTACGCAGCGTTGTCGGCCCAATGGGAAGAACGTACGCTGAACCTGTGCTCCCTCTATGTTCGAGGCATGTGGGCTGCTAAATTCATATCTTAGCATTAGATCGCCGCCTAGTGTTGGGCTCGGATGATTGCACATTGTTGTCCTGGAAGAGTCTTCGAAGTATCCTGAGATAGGTGGCTCCTCCCCTGGACTACAGTGCGCATGGGCATCGGCTCCATCCCCAGATTGTTTTTTTCCGCCATTGGGTTCGGATGTGGTCTCGACGTCTTACTGTCGGAACCAAGTAAAACTACCTTTTAGCGGCCAAAAGGCCTCGATTTTCTTGCGTCGGTATTGTCTGCGCACGGTCTCGAGTCTTCCGTCTCTTTGAGCCGGAATAAGCGGAGTTTTCTTCGCTCTCGGAACTTTGAGGCCTTCTCATCGCGACACGACTGCAAGCCTTTTCGGACATGGAGCGGAGCCCGTTTAAGTACTGCCCGCTCTGTGGGTCCAAGTACCCACACATCGATCTACACCCCGTGTGTAACAAATGCCTTTCGCCTGACCACGACGACGGAAAGTGCAAGGCCTGTGCACAGTTCCGATCGAAGAAGACTCTCAAGCTTCGGCGCGCGGTGCGCATGGAAGCTAAACAAGCGGCACCGGATCCGGAAAACATCTTCGGCGACCAAGACGAAGAGGACCAGGGTCATCATCTCCAAATCTCCCCACCCGGGACGGAGGTCGAGGCGGATCCGGGAGACGACGACGGAGTCGCGGGTCCAGGCCTTCAATACGTCGACGAGGTAGGAGACGACGATGAGATTTATGGGGCCGCGGCGGATAGCTCAGCGGACGAGCTCTGCCCCGAAGGTTACGAGGATACCGACCGGGACACGGGATCGCCTGTCGGCCTTACCCAAGACCCGTTGCCGCAAGCCACAGCCCCGCCTTCGGGCCCGGCCACGGACTTACTTGCTGGGCAGACTGTTTCGAAACCGAAACCGAAACCATCGGGATCGACAACACCTAAAATGGCCGACCCGAAATCGAAACTGAAAGTTAAGGACTCGAGTGTCCCTAAGATGGCTGCCGTGCCGGTGAAACCGACGGCGCCTGCTACCCCATCGACTCCGTCGACCTCCGGTCCGCAGAAGTCGAGGAAGTCCGTCGATTCCGATGCTGCGAAATCGAAACCGACGCTAGAGGAGGGGTCCTCCAAGAAAGATGGTCGGCACGGGACAGCGGCTCCGACGCCGTCAAAACCCGCCAAAGTCGGCTCCAAGGAGGCTACGCAGGCACACGGAAAGAAGTCTGTGCCCCGAACGCAGGAATCGGAGGCGGTACAGACGGGATCCGCGCCCAAGACGCACAAGGCCCACAAGGACGTCGGATCCGAGGGGAAAATCAGACCATCCTCGTCGGCGCCGACACAAACTGTGAGTGTGCCGTCCCCCATTGCCGACTCACTGAAAAGGATCAGGGAAAAGGCCTTTGCCCCGTCGGCTCCGATACCATCAACGCAGCCGCGAAAAGACACTCCAGAGAAGCCGTCTGGGAAACTTCTCTTTATTTTGCCGCCGAAGGAGGCGCCCAAGGCATTTTCAACCAAATCGGCACCGAAACAGGTGGTTTCTTCACCGACTGGCCCACTTCCACGTCAGGTGCTCGAATCCGAGGACGATTCGGCGCATTTCATCGACGCTGACACAGGCAAACTGACCCTCTATAAGAGGAAAATAACTTCGGAGCCAGTGGACCCCTATGTCATTCCACTAAAGAAGAAAAGGGTGCCCCTTGACGCCTCAGGCCTCACGGAACCAATCCAGCCTCCTCCGAGACGGAGCCCTACTCCCTCCCCAGACCACTCTGAGGGTGAGGGGTATGATGAGGACGACCAGTACAATTTCCCAATCAATGAACCTGATGTGCAACCGGATTCATATGATGACACTGGTGACCAGAACACCCAAGGTGCGGGGCAGGACCCGCAGCCTTTTAATGCACGGGCATCCCCGACTGAGGATTCAGCAGGTTTTCATGCCCTACTCGAAAGGGCGGCAGCCAATCACGATGTGGACATGCATGCCGACCCTGTGGAGGAAGACTTCCTTTTCGACACTTTTTCGGTCTCTGAAAGGACAGTAAAGACACTGCCTATGCTTAAAGGAGTCCTCAAGCATGCTGGGGACATTTTTAAGGAGCCTACGAGAGCGAGAGTGGTCAACCCTCGCATTGAAAAAAAGTACAGACCTGCACCTGCGGACCCCGCATACATTCGGGGACAATTGCCATTGGACTCTCTTGTGGTCGCCAATGCCAGGAAACGTGCCAACTCCCAGACTACGGGTGAAGCTCCTCCCCCGGATAAGGAATCCAAAGTGCTAGAGGCAGGGGGCAAAAGAGTAGCTGCACAGGCATCAAACTTCTGGCGCATTGCCAATACACAGGCGCTCTTGGCGCGTTATGATAGGGCGCACTATGACACCCTAGAACAGATCGTACAACACCTGCCTCCACAGTTCCAAGAGGGCACGAAAATGCTTATCGAGGAAGGGAAGCTAATCTCAAACGCAGCCATCAAGTGTGCACTTGATGCTGCGGACACAGCTGCTAGGGCTATCAACACTAGCGTTATGCTGAGACGACAAGCGTGGCTCCGCATCTCAGGGTTTAAACCGGATATTCAGACGACAATTCTTAATCAGCCAGTCAATCCTGATAGTCTGTTTGGTCCGGATGTTGACACCACCCTAGAGAAAATAAAGAAAGACACGGACACTGCTAAGTCTATGGGGGCCCTACAGTCACAGCAGTTTCGTGGCGGCAATTTTCGTCGCTCAGGTGCACGTTGAGTCACCAGAGGACAATTGGGTCAACAATCCCAGTTCACAAAAGGTGGGGCACAATCCTCGTTCACTAAACAGAACAAGGGAGGTTACAGGAATAACAGCAACAGAGGTCGCGGCAGAGGAAACAACAGCTCCCGCACCTCTACTCCCAACAAACAGTGACTCTCTGTCACTGCCCCCCGACCACCTAACACCTGTCGGGGGGAGACTGCAGCGGTTCCTGCCCGTCTGGAGAAACATCACCACAGACAGGTGGGTGCGACAACTAATCCAGTATGGTTATTGCCTAGAGTTAAAGTCCACTCCACCCAACATCCCGCCAAGGCAACGGCCTATGTCCGCAGAGCACTTGCTCTTATTGCAGCAGGAGGTAGTGGTGATGCTGCAAAAGGGAGCAATCGAGCTCGTGCCGGTGGGGGAGGAAGGCACAGGGGTATATTCCCTGTACTTCCTTATTCCAAAGAAGGACGGTTCTCTCAGGCCCATTCTCGATCTACGTCCCCTCAACCTGTACATACTATCGGAACATTTCCACATGCTTACACTGCAACAGATTCTTCCCTTGCTAAACCAAGGAGACTTCTTAGCAACCTTAGACCTCAAGGATGCTTATTTCCACATTCCACTACACCCGTCACACAGGAAATACCTCAGGTTCACTATTCAGGGCAGGCACTACCAGTTCAAAGTCCTACCCTTCGGAGTCACAACAGCCCCGAGGGTGTTCACAAAGTGTCTGGCGACAGTAGCGGCGCACCTCAGGAGGCAGAACATCCATGTCTACCCCTACCTGGACGACTGGCTCGTGCAAGCCAAGTCAGAGCAACAGTGCGCCGCAGACATGTCGACTACAATTCACCTTCTTCACGATCTGGGTTTCTCCCTGAACTACCCAAAATCGCATCTTCAGCCGGCGCATGTCCGGCAGTTTCTAGGCGCGACTATCAATACCCTGACGGCCATGGCTCAGCCAAACCAGGTCAGGATAGACAGCATGCAGGCTCTGATCCAAAGGTTCAGGCCGCAACACTCGCTTCCAGCGAGAGTGTTCATGCAGTTGATAGGCATGATGGCCTCCTGCATCTTCATAGTCCCTCACGCACGGCTACACATGCGCCCGCTCCAGGAGTGCTTAGCGAATCAGTGGACACAGGCTCGTGGGCAATTGACAGACCTAGTGTTGGTTACCAGTCGGGCATACGACTCTCTGCATTGGTGGACTCCACACAACCTTTGCAAGGGCCGACTGTTCCAAGAGCCTGTGCCGCAGATTATCCTGACAACGGACGCGTCTCTCCAGGGTTGGGGAGCTCATGTGCTCACTTACACAGTGCAGGGACTATGGACGACGCAGCAACAGAAGATGCACATCAACTATCTGGAACTGATGGCAATCTTCATGGCGCTCAAGTCCTTCATTGTACATCTGTGCAACAAAGTCGTGCTAGTCCGGACGGACAACATGACCGCGATGTACTACATTCAAAAGCAGGGAGGCACCCACTCGCCACAGCTGTCTCATCTGGCTCAGAGCATGTGGAAGTGGGCCATTCAGAGGAACATTTTCCTCATGGCAGAACACCTCCCAGGAAAGGACAATCAGATGGCGGATCTGCTCAGCAGATACAGCCATCAAATGCACGAGTGGGAGATACACCCGTCTGTTCTCCACCCGTACTTCCAGCAGTGGGGTCATCCGGAGATAGACCTGTTTGCCACAGCAGAGAACGCAAAATGCCAACTCTTTGCCGCCAGGTTCCCTCACCCACTGTCGCAGGGGAATGCGATATGGATGAACTGGTCAGGCAAATTTGCGTACGCTTTTCCGCCAGCCCCTCTAATACCGCTGGTCGCAAGAAAGCTAAGGCAGCACGAGATGACTCTCATCCTGGTTGCTCCAACGTGGGCGCGCCAAGCTTGGTACACCACGTTCCTCGAACTCTCAGTGGTGCCGCATCAAAGGCTGCGCCTCACGCCCAGTCTTTTGACGCAGAACCATGGAGACATTCAGCATCCAGATCCACAACAGCTCAACCTGGCGATCTGGCTCCTGAAGTCCTAGAGTTTGGATACCTTAACCTACCTCCGGAGTGCATGCACATCATCAAGGAGGCAAGGAAACCAACTACTAGAGCATGCTATGCTGCAAAGTGGAAGCGTTTTGTCATTTACTGTACGGCCAATGACATCGACCCGCTAGATGCATCTATCCCCAACATCATCTGCTATCTGTTGCATCTTTACAAGTGCAATCTAGCGTACACTTCCATTCGGATACATCTATCCGCCATAGCGGCTTATCTCCAGAACAGGCAGCACCTCTCTGTCTTCAGGGTGCCTGCCATTAAAGCCTTCCTTGAAGGTCTGAAACGAGTCATTCCCCCAAGGACACCGCCAGCTCCGGTGTGGAACCTCAATGTCGTTCTCACCAGACTGATGGGACCGCCATTTGAGCCCCTGCACTCGTGTGAACTCCAGTTCCTTACGTGGAAAGTAGCTTTCCTTGTGGCTATTACGTCTCTGAGGCGTGTCAGTGAGCTGCAGGCGCTCACAATCCAAGAGCCATTCATTCAAATCCATTCAAATAGGGTAGTGCTACGCACTAACCCCAAATTCCTTCCGAAGGTGGTGTCACAGTTTCATCTAAACCAAACTATTGACTTACCAGCATTCTTTCAAAACCCGCAAACGGTGGCGGAAAGAATGCTCCATACCTTAGATGTACGGAGGGCGTTGATGTACTACATAGACAGAACACAACCCTTTAGAAAGACAAAACAACTCTTTGTTGCCTTCGCACCCCAACACAAAGGCAACCCAATTTCCAAAGCAGGGATAGCCAGGTGGATTGTTAAGTGCATCCAGATATGTTATCAAAAAGCCAAGCGCACTTTAACAATACCCCCCAGAGCGCACTCCACACGCAAACTGGGGGCATCCATGGCTTTCCTAGGGAACATTCCTTTAGAGGATATTTGCAGAGCAGCCACGTGGGTCACACCACATACCTTCACAAAACACTACTGTGTTGATGTGCATTCCAAGCAGCAAGCAGCTGTAGGACAGGCTGTTCTCAAGACACTTTTTCAGGTTTCTGCAGCTGGCACGGGCAACCGCCGCTGATGGAGGGACTGCTATGTATTCTATGCTAAGATATGAATTTAGCAGCCCACATGCCTCGAACTGAATATGCTACTTACCAGTATGCATCTGTTCTTGGCATGTAGGGCTGCTAACATTCATATCGCCCGCCCTCCTCCCCGGTGCCTGTCGCAGCTGCAGATATACTATTGTATTTATTCATTAGCATGGACATCTTTTACACTTTTCACTCCATCTTCTGCCACAATGGCGAAAAACAATCTGGGGATGGAGCCGATGCCCATGCGCACTGTAGTCCAGGGGAGGAGCCACCTATTTCAGGATACTTCGAAGACTCTTCCAGGACAACAATGTGCAATCATCCGAGCCCAACACTAGGCGGCGATCTAATGCTAAGATATGAATGTTAGCAGCCCTACATGCCAAGAACAGATGCATACTGGTAAGTAGCATATTCAATTCCCCCAAAGCTCCACACGACTACACTCCCGGATCTTGGTAAGGCGCTGTTAGAGATGCCCACGGGGACACTGATCCTGGGAGGGGACATGAATGATGTGATGGCTGGGGAGTTGGACCGACTGCCGCCTAAATTGGGTGGTGGAGGGGCGCATCATCTCAGAGACTTCGCACATGCGCTGGGTCTGGTGGACCTCTGGAGAGCACATAATCTGCAGACAAGACAATACACCCACGTCTCCGCGGCCCAAGGCTCGTCCTCCAGGATCGACTACATGTTTACACGTAATGATAGCTTGATCCTCTTTAGGGGCGGACATCACAAGGCCAGAGGGATATCAGACCTTTCACCGGTTGGGGTTCAGATGGTGGGTCCTAGGCGAGACCGGAGTGTCCCCCTTCGACTTGATCCCTTCCTATTCAAAGACAGGGATTTCCAGGAGAGATTCCGGGAACGGGTGGAACATTATTTCGAGGACAATGTAGGGTCCGTGAGCTCCCCCGGAGTGGTCTGGGAAGCGTATAAGACGGTGGCCAGGGATTTCATGCAGGCGGAGGTGGGGAGACGGAGAAAAGAGAAATATGCGCAGGCTGAAAAGTTAGAGATGGAGCTCCACGAACTGGAGGCTGAGGTGGGATCCACCCAGGAACAGGGGCAGGATAGGCAGCATAGAGCACGCCTCCTAAGCAAGGAATTGAGGGACCTTACGACAGAACAGGCACAGTCCCATGCGCTGGCGACCCAGCGACGGGTATATGACCTGGGTGATAAGGCAAATAAAATGATCACCTGGCTGGAAAAGAAAGATCGAGAGCACAGCTGGGTGCCTAGTATAGAATGTGCGGACGGGTCAGTGAGCACTACAAGCGTGGCGATAGCGGAGGAGTTCGCCTGCTACTACGAGGAGGTCTACCGATCTCAGACTACTAAGGGGGAGCAGAAATGTCGTGACTTCCTTGCCCCGATGCAGCTGCCCCTACTGGAGCCTGCGGACAGGGATATTCTGGATGCAGACATCACGGTCAACGAAGTGGAAGAGGCCATGGGGGATCTGCAGAGGGGTAAGGCCCTGGGTCCCAACGGGTTCCGGGCAGAAGCGTTTTGGTGTGTGGCAAGCTGCACGGCACCGCACATGTGTATTATGCTCCACGAGGCGCGAGAGAATGGTCAGCTTCCGCGAGATCTACGACAAGAAGCGATCGTAGTGATCCATAAGGAGGGTAAGTCGAAGGAAACATGCAGCTCCTACAGACCTATCTCCCTCCTCAACTTTGAGACGAAGGTCTTTGGGAAGATCCTAGCCACGCGCCTGGGTACAGTGATACAAACACTGGTCCATCCGGACCAGTCGAGCTTTATGCCCCATAGGAGCACGCGCGTCAACCTGCGACGTCTGTTTGGGGTCCTGCAGGCAGTAACTAAACCACCGGGAGTACCGGCGGCCTTGCTATCTCTCGACACGCGTATGGCGTTTGACAGCATCGAATGGGGCTCCCTATATGCTGTCTTGGAGAAACTAGGATTTTGAGACAACTTCCGCGCATGGGTGAGGCTCCTCTACTCTGAACCGACCGCGAGAGTCCTAGTTAAAGGGGCTATGTCGCGTGAATTCCAACTGGGGGCGCGGCACGAGGCAGGGCTGTCCCCTTTCTCCGACCCTCTTAGCCCTTGCGCTGGAACCCCTGGTGCACTGGGTACATACGGACCCGAGAGTACGGGGTATAGACCTGGGGGGTGGCTGTGAGGAACGCATATCGTTGTACGCCGAAGATATCTTATTGTACGCCCAGAGACAGTCTGAGTCCATCCGAAGGTTAATGGTCATGTTCGAGGCATGTGGGCTGCTAAATTCATATCTATTGCATAGATCGCCGCCTAGTGTTGGGTCCGGATGATTGCACATTGTTGTCCTGGAAGAGTCTTCAAAGTATCACAAGATAGGTGGCTCCTCCCCTGGACTACAGTGCGCATGGGCATCGACTCCATCCCCAGATTGTTTTTTTCCGCCATTGGGTTCGGATGTGGTTTCGACGTCTCCGTGTCAGAACCGAGAAACTTTGTTCTTAAGGCCAAAAGGCCTTCGTTACCTGCGTCGGTATTGTTTGCGTACGGTCTCGAGCATCCTCCGACTCTCTGAGCCGGAATTCTGCGGAGTCGAGTAACTCTTCGGACATCGAGGCCCTCTCGTCGCAGCAAGACCCCGACGAACTTAACATGGAGCGGAGCCCGTTCAAGTTCTGCCCCGTCTGTGGATCCAAATATCCACATATCGACATGCATCCAGTCTGTAATAAATGCCTCTCGCCGGACCACAACGAGGAAAACTGCATGGCCTGTTCAAAATTCAGGTCAAAGAAAACGCTCAAGCATCGGCGCGCGGCGCGCCTCGAGGCCCAGCGAGCGGCCCCGGCACCCGACGACATATTCGACGACCCCGCAGAAGAAGGCGGTAGCCATCATCTTCAGATTTCACCACCGTCGACGGAGGTCGAGGGGGAGCCCGAAGACCAGGTCGAAGGACAGGCCCTGGACCTTGAATACGTCGAGGAGGTAGGGGACGACGAAGAAGTTTATGGGGCCGCGGAAGATAGCTCAGAGGAAGAGCAATGCCCCGAAAGATACATGACTCAGGCTCAGGTCACGGGATCGCCACTCGGCCTTACCCACGACCCAGCACCGCTATCCCCGGCCCGCCTTCTGGCCCGGCCACGGACAATCACGCGGAACCGCCATTACACGTATCGAAACCGAAACCTTCGGATTCGACGGCGCCAAAGATGGCCGACGTCCCATCAAAACCGAAACCATCGGATTCGACAAAACCTAAAATGGCCGACGTCCAACAAAAAATAGCGAAGCCTGCTCCTTCATCGACTCCGTCGACCTCCGGCCCACAGAAGTCGAAAAAGGCTGGCGAGTCGACAGCGCCGCAAAAGGTGCCCAAGGAATCATCCTCTAAGAAGGACGTCCATCAAGTGTCAAGCACAGTTGCTCCGGCGCGGACCTCGAAGACTGTTGACACACCTTCGACCGCCACTGCGGCGCCTACCAGTAAGCGCACAGTCGAGTCAAAGTCAACTAAAAGCCATGACCCGAAAACAGGGGGCACTATGCATCGGCACAAAGATGCCGGATCGGCAGCAACGGCGTCGGCGCCAAAGGCTGCAACTAAGCCTCGACCCGTGAGTAACGAAGATTCGTCGACGGAAAACTCGTCGACACCGAGGGACTCCGACGCTACCGAACATCGGCCGTCAGTTTCTAACCCCTCTGCTTCCTTCACTAAGCAGGTCACCGACTCCCTCAAACGTATTCGGGAAAAGACTTTGTCGTCAACGGCTCCCATGCCGTCGGCTCTGAAATCGGTGGACGCACCTCCGAAGACCTCGGGCAAGCTTCTCTACTCGCTTCCACCTAAGGTGGCACCGAAGGCATTTGCACCCAGATCGGTGCCGAAAATCGCTGAGACGTCGGACCCTTCCACGCACGAAAGCTTGGATCGACATCACGCCTCTGAAGACCAATCAGAGCATTACATCGATGCCCAAACGGGGAAATTGACCCTCTACAAAAGGAAAATCACTTCCCAACCACTGGAATCCCATGTCATTCCACTGAAAAAGAAAAGGCCGGCACAGGACATTCCTGCCCTTGTTGAACCTGTTCTGCCACCACCAAGAAGGAGTCCATCACCTTCCCCCGACCAATCAGGTGGAGAGGATGATGACCAAGATGACCAGTACAATTTCCCAGTTGACACTGACCCTGATGTTCAACTGGACTCATATGGCGTTACTGGGGTCCAAAGTGGACATCAGGTGGTACATGATCCACAGGGGTTTGGGTCACGTACATCACCAACAGAGGATTCAGCAGCGTTTAATGCTTTGATAGAGCGGGCAGCGGCAAATCATGATGTGGACATGCATGCTGACCCGGTAGAGGAGGACTTTTTGTTTGACACTTTCTCTGTCTCAGACAGAACAGTTAAAATACTTCCTATGCTCAAAGGTGTCCTTAAACATGCACCAGAAATCTTTAAGGAACCTACCAGGGCGAGAGTGGTAAACCCACGTATCGAAAAGAAATACAGGCCAGCACCTGGAGACCCTGCATATATTCGGGGACAGTTGCCTCTGGATTCATTGGTGGTCGCCAATGCCCGCAAGAGGGCGAACTCCCAAACAACGGGTGAAGCTCCTCCCCCAGACAAGGAGTCGAAAGTGCTTGAGGCATCCGGCAAAAGGGTGGCTGCGCAAGCTGCCAATATCTGGCGTATAGCAAACACACAGGCACTATTGGCACGATACGATAGGGCGCATTACGACACCCTAGAACAGCTCCTTCAACACCTACCTGATCAGTTTAAGGAAGGGGCCGAAATGCTCATACAAGAGGGAAAGCTCATCTCAAACGCAGCAATAAAGTGTGCACTTGATGTGGCAGATACAGCGGCTAGGGGAATTAACACTAGCGTCATGTTAAGGCGACAAGCTTGGCTTCGCATATCTGGATGTAAACCCTATATTCAAACTACAATACTCAACCAGCCCGTCAATCCAGACAGACTGTTTGGTCCAGATGTTGACACCACCCTGGAAAAGATTAAAAAGGACAATGAGACTGCTAAGTCTATGGGGGCGCTTCAGTCTCAACAATTCAGGGGAAGCACTTTTCGTCGCTCAGGAGCACATGGTGTTACCAGAGGACAGTTGGGTCAACAAACACAATTCGCAAAAAGTGGTGCACAATCCTCGTACCCCAAGCAGGGTAGAGGGGGTTACAGAGGTAACAGTGCCAAAGGCAGGGGCAGAGGGAACAACAACTCCCGTTCCTCTGCCGCCAACAAACAGTGACTCTCTGTCACTGCCCCCCGACCATCCAACACCTGTCGGGGGGGAGACTCCAGCAGTTCCTGCCAGTCTGAACGTCCATCACCACGGACAGGTGGGTGAGAAAACTTATCCAGTACGATTATTGTTTGGAGTTAACATCCACTCCTCCCAACATTCCCCCAAGACACCGTCCTATGTCGGCAGAGCACTTGCACTTATTGCCGCAGGAAGTTGTGGTGATGCTGCAAAAAGGCGCAATCGAGCTCGTACCGGTGGAGGAGGAAGGAACAGGAGTCTATTCCCTGTACTTCCTCATCCCAAAAAAGGACGGATCCCTCAGACCCATTCTGGATCTACGCCCTCTCAACATGTATATACTGTCAGAACACTTTCACATGCTGACACTGCAGCAAATTCTTCCACTGCTAAGCCAAGTGGACTTCCTAGCAACCTTGGACCTCAAGGATGCTTATTTCCACATCCCACTCCACCCATCCCACAGAAAATACCTCAGGTTCACCATTCAAAACAGGCACTATCAGTTCAAAGTCCTACCATTCGGGGTGACTACTGCCCCCAGAGTGTTTTCAAAGTGTCTGGCGACAGTGGCGGCGCACCTCAGAAGGCAGAACATACATGTCTACCCGTACCTAGACGACTGGCTTGTTCAAGCAAAGTCGGAACAACAGTGCGCCGCAGACATGTCCCACACTATTCACCTCCTTCACAGTCTGGGGTTCTCGCTAAACTACCCAAAGTCGCACCTTCAACCAGCCCATGTGCGGCAGTATCTGGGCGCGACAATAAACACCCTGACTGCTATGGCTCAGCCAAACCCAGTCAGGATCGACACAATTCAATCACTGATCCAGAGGTTCAGACCGCAACACTCCCTACCAGCGAGAGTGTTCATGCAGTTGATAGGCATGATGGCCTCCTGCATCTTCATAGTCCCGCACGCGAGGTTGCACATGCGTCTGCTCCAAGAATGCTTGGCAAATCAGTGGACACAGGCTCAGGGACAACCGACAGACCTAGTGTTGGTGACCGGTCGGACATACAACTCTCTGCATTGGTGGAATCCACACAACCTTTGCAAGGGACGACCGTTCCAAGAGCCAGTGCCACAGATTATCCGAGCGACGGACGCATCTCTCCAAGGGTGGGGAGCCCATGTGCTCCACTACACTGTGCAGGGACTGTGGTCCACCCAGCAACAGAAGTTGCACATCAACTACCTAGAATTGATGGCAATCTTCATGGCGCTAAAGTCCTTCAAAGTACATCTGTGCAACAAAGTCGTGTTGATCCGGACGGACAACATGACAGCCATGTACTACATCCAAAAACAGGGAGGCACTCACTCGCCACAGCTGTCTCATCTGGCTCAGAGCATGTGGAAGTGGGCCATTCAGAGGAACATTTTCCTCATGGCAGAACACCTCTCGGGCAAGGACAATCAGATGGCGGATCTGCTCAGCAGATACAGCCATCAAATGCACGAGTGGGAGATACATCCATCAGTTCTCCACCCGTACTTCCAGCAGTGGGGTCATCCAGAGATAGACCTGTTTGCCACAAGGGAAAACGCAAAATGCCAAAGCTTTGCCGCCAGGTTCTCTCACCCGGAATCGCAAGGGAATGCGATATGGATGAACTGGTCAGGCAAATTTGCGTACGCTTTTCCCTCAGCGCCTCTCATTCCGCTGGTGGCAAGAAAGCTAAAGCAACACTCGATGACTCTCATCCTGGTTGCTCCAACATGGGCACGCCAACCATGGTACACCACGTTTCTAGAACTTTCCGTGGTACCGCATCAAAGGCTGCATCTCACATCCAGGCTCCTGACGCAGAACCATGGAGACATTCAGCATCCAGATCCGCAACAGCTCAATCTGGCGATCTGGCTCCTGAGGTCTTAGAATTTGGCTACCTCAACCTGCCTCCAGAATGCATGGACATCATCCGGGAGGCAAGAAAGCCCACTACCAGAGCTTGCTATGCAGCAAAGTGGAAGCGGTTTGTCATTTACTGTACAGACCACAATATCAACCTGCTAGATGCATCCATTCCTAACATCATCTGCTATTTGTTACATCTTTACAAATGCAATCTAGCATACGCTTCCATTCGGATACACTTATCCGCCATAGCGGCTTATCTCCAGAATAGGCAGCATCTCTCTGTTTTCAGGGTGCCTGCCATTAAAGCCTTCCTAGAGGGACTGAAGCGAGTCATTCCTCCAAGAACACCACCAGCTCCAGTGTGGAACCTCAATGTGGTCCTCACTAGGCTGATGGGTCCACCTTTCGAGCCACTGCATTCCTGCGAAATTCAATTTCTAACATGGAAAGTGGCTTTTCTCATTGCTATTACATCGCTCAGACGTGTTAGTGAGCTGCAAGCGCTCACGATCCAAGAGCCATTCATCCAAATACATTCAAACAGGGTAGTGCTCCGCACTAACCCCAAATTCCTTCCTAAAGTAGTGTCACAGTTTCATATCAACCAAACTATTGACCTACCCGCATTCTTCCAAAACTCACAAACAGTAGCGGAAAGAATGCTTCGTACATTGGACGTTAGGAGGGCGTTGATGTACTACATTGACAGAACGCAACACTTTAGGAAAACACAACAACTTTTTGTTGCCTTCTCAGCGCAGCACAAAGGCAACCCCATTTCCAAAGCAGGAATAGCCAGATGGATTGTTAAGTGCATTCAAATCTGTTATCAAAAGGCTAAGCGTACTTTAACAATACCCTCAAGGGCGCACTCCACACGCAAGCTGGGGGCCTCCATGGCTTTCCTGGGGAACATTCCTTTAGAAGACATTTGTAGAGCAGCCACATGGACTACACCACACTCATTTACCAAACATTACTGTGTTGATGTGCATTCCAAACAGCAAGCAGCTGTAGGACAGGCTGTTCTCAAGACACTTTTTCAAGCTTCTGCAGCTGGCACGGGCAACCGCCCTTAATGGAGGGACTGCTGTGTATTCTATGCAATAGATATGAATTTAGCAGCCCACATGCCTCGAACTGAATATGCTACTTACCAGTATGCATCTGTTCTTGGCATGTAGGGCTGCTAACATTCATATCGCCCGCCCTCCTCCCCTGTGCCCGTAGCGGCTGCAGATACTCTCTTGCATTCATCATTAGCATGGACATCCTTTACACTATTTCACTCCATCTCTGCCACAATGGCTAAAAACAATCTGGGGATGGAGTCGATGCCCATGCGCACTGTAGTCCAGGGGAGGAGCCACCTATCTCGTGATACTTCGAAGACTCTTCCAGGACAACAATGTGCAATCATCCGGACCCAACACTAGGCGGCGATCTATGCAATAGATATGAATGTTAGCAGCCCTACATGCCAAGAACAGATGCATACTGGTAAGTAGCATATTCAATTACGCGAATTCGGGATATACTCCGGGTACTGCATCAATTGGAGCAAATCGCTGGGGTACGTACTGGTGGGCCCCCAGCCTCAAGCAACAGAAGACTGTGAGGGCCTAATCTGGCGTACAGAGTTCCGGTATCTGGGACTATGGATCACGCCATCCGACACCGAATTCCTCCGGCTAAATGTGCAGACGCAATTAGACCTTTTTTTTTTTTTTTTTTTTTTTTTTGAGAAGTCCTGTGAGTCACTTCTGACGTTTTCCTCTTGAAGCCGAAAACTCCCAACTCCCTCAAGGATCAATCAACACAATCAGGAACACAACTCTGACCGTATTGACTTTTCCCCCAGGGAAAGGGGAAGTGGACAGAGAGACTAACAACAAATAAATAAACACAGTCTTCTGTTGTTGTCTCTCAAAAGTGTTCCAGGCCGTTGACCTCTCTTGGTTGCGCCTCACGGCTTTTTCACGCAATGTTTTTTCACGCAATTCTGTTATGAAATAACATTAGTTTTAAAAGACAACTCAACCCAACTTCTTAACACTGAATTAAGTCTAAAACTTTTGTAACTGACCATTGAGTCAGGTGGCCCTTGTTCACACTTTTTTTGAAAATCAGAATTTGCTCAGTCTTTTCTCTATACCTTTCTATAAAACAAGAGGAAAGTTACTACATTAGCGGAAATTTCTTCTAAGTATTGAGTTAGTTTGTTAATTAGTTTTAGTTAACCCAAATGGTTAAAATCATGCAAAACTTGTACCTGAAGACTTCAGCAACGCTTCAGCAGGCTTGGAATCTGCAGTTAAGAGATAGTAAGAACAACAACCTACTCTCTCTAACGACTGCAAGGACTTATGACTCAAGAAATTATCTCTAAAGAATAACCCTACTAGGCAAGGTCTGTTTCAGTATCCTATTTAACAACTTAAGAAATTGCTAACAATTTAAAAAATAAAGTCTTAACAGTATTTCTTGTCTTTGCTTAGGCTTGTTTGCTGCCTTAACTGGCAACACTCTTCCCAAATGTGAAGTCTTAAACGTTGAAAACCCACTCAGTCAGTTTTAGAAAATTCCCCTTGACTTTGCCAAGGCTTGTTTCTTTTGTCCATTTAAATAATAAAAGTCTTCTTCCAAACACTGAACGCTGATTCAATTATCCTCTCGTGGGTTTCAAGAAACATAGGATTAATAGTTTTATCACCGTACTAGATTATTGCCTTACTGTACATGACTTCCACTTTCAAGCAGACTGCAGCCTCGAACTGCCATCAGCAAAGGAAGAAAAAACGGAACTTGCTCTTCCTTCTTGCGCGGCGGGAAGGACTCGGGTTCTCGGCTTCGGCGAAGCCACGAGTCACTCAGGAGCAGGCAGCTAGGGAGAGGGCTCGAGGGGAGATCGGTGAATGTGACTAAGAAGAAAAGTCACTTGGAAACCTAGGATTTATTTATGGCCTCAGGCAGACCGTCAAGGCGGGAGCAGAAGCGCTCGACAGGGCAGCAACACGAGACGAAGCGCCAAACCGTTGGGCTTCCGTCTATTTATAAACAAAGGCTGTCACGCGAGCAGCGCGAGCCTACATCTCATGGGAGTTCTTATCTCGAGCCAGCGCGAGCCTCTCTCAATAAATGAGCGCACAATCTGATTATTAACCCCTACAACTTAACACAGGCTAAAATAAACAAGCATTGTTAAATGCAAATTCCCTAACAGTATTTATAATGACACTAAACTGGAAACTACCTACCTAACTTATTCCAAGGTTTCAAACTCTCATTGAATTTTGTCTGGCAATTAAAACAACTCATGAACAGATCCTAAATCCCACTATATGCAGTAAGACGGCCAGTAGCACCCCTAACAGTCTACACAGCGAAGTGATGCACTGGAGGACCCTCCCGCTCTCCCTGATAGGCCGCGCCGTCTTATTCAAAATGATGGCGCTGCCTCGATTGCTCTATGCTCTGCAGAGCGCGCCCTTCCCGATTCGGGAGCACATATTTAAAACAGTTGAGGCGGAGCTACGCTCCTTATTGTGGAGTGGAGGGCAGCCTAAAATAGCTTTTTTTTTTTTTGAGGTTCAACACTGCTTTATTGCATGATATAGACCAAAGTACACAGCTGTTAGTGCCCACAACCCGGAGGCCGGAAGCGCAGTATACAAGTATAAACACAGCCTTGGAGTCGGCATCCCTGGGGCCCGACGGCGATGTATAAGCAAATAGAAGAAAAATAAGGCCATTCGGCGTTGTAGGGTTTTTAGAGGATGAGCTGCAGCAGAACAGTAGTTTTCATTTCAACCTGTATTGAGAGAACAAAAGTATAAAATACTTCCCAACATGGAAGAACCGAAGAGGCATTTCTATCGTCCTTGAAAGGTAAAAGAGGATATAATAACTGGCAAAGGGGTGAGGTAGTGTAGGTAACCAATGTAGTGTACAGTCTAGTGTTAATAGAGCCTTGGTTTGGTAGGGTCCCTAGTGAGTCCGGAGACTATGACCGGATCCCCGTGTCATATGTAGCGTGTCGAGATGTAGGATGTGTCTACAGGAATGCGAGGTGATTAGTCTAGTCCATACGCATTATAAGCGGCATATTCTGTGCTAACGTCTATGACATGTGAGTGTTGCAGTTAGAGTGCAAGGCCATTGCTGAGTCGGACATCGTGGCCTCAAGAAGGAACAGTATCCCCCTCAGGTGCGTTGTCCGCAGCCGATCTTTGGAGCATGTAACATACCAGGGGGCCCCATATGTCTCTGGGTTTACAGGATGTAGGTAATATTTCAGCAAACGTGTTGTATTGGTCTTGACAATAAGTTAGGTCTGCCAGTCAGGTCTTGAATTTAGGCGCTCTGCCTCGGCCCCACCGACAGGCTACTTGGCGTTTAGCCAACAGTAACGCAATGTCGACAAACTTCCGGTAAGAGCTAGGGATCTGTTGCGTGTATCCAAGTATCGTCACCAAGGGGTCTACGGGCACCGTGGCGCCCGTCATATCTGTAAGGGCGTCTGCTACCCGCTGCCAATATTGCGCCACCTGCGGGCATTCCCACGCTAAATGTAGGATATCTGCATGACTGGCATGGCATCGCATGCACCGGTCATCATCCGCCAGTCCAAATCTGAATTTGCGCATCGGTGTGTAGTATATTTGTTGTAGGTATGTATAATGTATAATCTTGAATCTGCTGCTGGCAGAGAGGCGAGAGGTGAGCGCGCTGCAGTATTGCCACTGCTCATCAGTAATGTCTGCAGCCAATTCAGTCGCCCAGCGCGCCCGGGCAGTGGAGTCCAGCGTCTGCGTTGCGTTCCTGAGCTGACGGTAGAGGCCAGATACCAAGTGCTTCCCATCTCGAGAGTTCAGTAGAAAGTGGAGCGGGGGGAATATCTCCGGTTCGTCAGGAAATTTGGGGAGAATGTCCCGCATCCCTGCACGTAGACGCACGTAATAAAAGAGATCTAGTGGGGTGTAGACATATGATCGGAAGAAGAGGTCCAATGTTTTAAATTGACCATTGACAAATAGGTCGCCCCAACAGGAGATACGTAGTGTAGTGCACAAGACTCGGAATCCCTGCTCCTGTAGTAACGTGAGCTCCGGATGATAGGTAAGTGGTAATTTCGGCGAATAAGGTAGCTGGCATGCTAAGCTCCTGGCAATTCGCCACCACGCATCCATCGTGCATGAAACAGATGTATTCGGCGTGGTTGTGGATGATTCCGGGCAAAGGAGTAATCCTGACAGCGGGAGGGGTCGCACTATCCAGTCCTCCACCGCTATATGCGGCATGTAAGGAGTGGGAGCCATCCAGTGGTAGGCAAAGTGCGCCTGAGCGCACTGGTAGTATTTCTCGAAGTCCGGTATATCGAAACCTCCCTTGTCATAGGGCAAGGTCAGTGTGGCCCATTGAAGCCGTGATTGCTTGCCTCCCCAAAAAAGTCTGCGCAGTTCAGTCCTTAGCGTCTTAAAAAAGAAAGCGCCGGGGAAATAGGGAATGTTGATAAAGAGGTAGAGGAATCGGGGAAGGATAACCATTTTAATTAGGGACGCCCTGCCGGCCATAGACAGTGGCAGGGTGAGCCAGCGGTCTACAGTAGCAGTTAGGTTCGTGATAGCAACACCGTAATTGGCTCGTAGCGTCTCCTCCCTGTCTCGGGAAATACGTATCCCCAGGTAGCGGAGATCCGTCCGGCACCATTCCAGTGGATAATCCAGAGGGAAATCGCTCACTGCCTCAGTAAGGGAAAAAAATTGGGACTTGGACCAGTTGATGTGTACTCCGGACATGTTCCCAAATACGATGAACTCTCTGAGCAAAGGATTGAGGTTTATCTCAGGGTGCTTGACATATAGCGTGATGTCATCCGCATAGAGGGGCACATCAATTTGTCGCTGTAGGCATTGGACCGCGCCGTCCCGATGAAGTTGACGTAAACGGCAGGCCAGTGGTTCCACAGCTATGGCAAATAATAAGGGCGAGAGCGGGCATCCCTGGCGTGTGCCTCTAGTAATGTCAATGGACTGCGATAGGTGGCCATTGATCAGCACTTGCGCCGTAGGTCGGGTGTAAAGTAGGCGTATCCAGGACATGAACAAGGGTGGGAATCCCATGCGCGTCAGGACAGAGAACAAATAGGGCCATTCAACTGAGTCAAATGCTTTGGTCGCGTCAAGGAAGATTGCTGCGACAGGCATGTCGGGATGTACGGTTCTTAGAAGGGAAAACAGGGTGCGGAGGTTGTGCGATGTGGAGCAGCCTGCAACGAATCCAGACTGATCAGGTAGGACGAGTCTGGTCATTAGCAGCGATAGTCGAGTGGCCAGGACTTTAGCTAGTATCTTCACATCGCAGTTTAGGAGGGAAAGTGGGCGATATGAATTGCAGAAGCTGGGATCCTTATCAGGCTTCAGCAGGGACGTGATGACGACCTCACGCATAGAGCAGGGCAGGACCCCTTCGTCGAGGGATTCTGTGTAAACCTCACGCAGAACGGGGGCCATGGTGTCAATGTATGCTTTATAAAATTCGGCAGGAATGCCATCTAGGCCAGGAGCTTTACCGTTCTGGAGAGACATGATGGCATCCCGGATCTCATCGAGCTCGAAAGGCGCAGCTAGAAAGGCCCTGTCTCCATCGCTAAGCCAACATAATGCCACATCCTTCAGGTAGTCAGTGTAAGATGGTGTGTTCCCCACAGTAGAGGTGTATAATGAGGTAATGTGTCGTGAAGGTAGTGAGTATGTCATCCGAGTTTCTGAGTGTGGTGCCATTCGTGTCTGTGAGTTCAAATATGATATTGCGATCACGTGTTGGTTGAGTAAGTGCAGCCAATACCCTCCCAGGCCTGTCTCCCTCACAGTATTTTCGGGCCTGCCAGTATTTGCCACGGAACTTAGTCTCTCTGGTAGCCTCCTCTTCAAATTTGGACAGTGTTTCCCTAAAGGTAGCATGTAACACCGGATCAGGGTCATCCACCATGCGGCGTTCTAGTATGCCCAGCTCATCCTCCAGTGTGCTAATAGTACGACGGATATCGTGTAAGACCCCACTGCTCTTGGATATACAATAGCCCCTTATAGTGACTTTGAATGCCTCCCAAATATGTTCCACATAGTCTACAGATCCTTTATTTCTGGGGGAAAACGCAGCTATCTCCTCTCCCAGTTCAGTCCGAAACAGAGCGTCCAACAGAATTTCGGGGCGGAGTCTCCAATGAGGACGTTGGTTATCCCACCCAGGAACACGAAAGCGAAGGACAACGGGGCTGTGGTCAGAGTACGTCCTAGGCAGGTGAGACACCCTCTCCAGCTCCGCGGCAACCCCCCTGGAAATCAGAAAAAAGTCTAAACGTGCCCATGTCCCCGTGTGTGAGGTGAAATGTGTGCCCTCTCTCCCCACTGGGTGTACGTGCCTCCAAGCATCCAGAAGGTCCCCCTCAGCAATCACCCCCTCCAGCGCCTCGCGAGCTCTAGGTTTATAGGAGCACACCCCATCAGCTCTGTCTAAGTGTGGCACGAGTGCCAGATTGAAATCACCTCCCCAAATGATGTGCCGGGATCCCGCAGTCAGAATTTTGCCCCACAGAGCGGTAAAAAAAGCAGGTTTGTCTATATTCGGTGCATAAACCACCACAAATGTGTAAGTGTCTCGGCCCAATCTGCCCCATAAGAGTGCATATCTTCCCTCCTTATCAGCAAGTTCTCCATACTTGTGAAATGGTACGGTCCGGGCCACAAGGATAGCTACCCCCCTCGCATATGTGGAGTAAGAAGAAAAAATACGGTTCCCAGCCCACTTACTGGCAAAGGTAGCCCCATCTCGTGGCGGCAAATGAGTCTCCTGCAACATAACCACCTGAGCGTGGTGCCTATCGAGATAGGCCACAACATTTCGACATTTTCTAGCATCGTTCAGCCCCCGGACATTCCAGGACAAGCAATTTAAATGTACATTAGCAGTAGGTAGAGACATTTTGCAGTGCAAAGCAATAGTAGTAGTAACAACCAAAGCATAAAGCTGGGGTCTGCAGCGTACAATCCGCCTACAGCATTCAAGGAAGTAAAGCCTCAACAAAAAACAGTCCAACCCTCCTCCCACCCCAGCATCCCAATCATGCCAGTAGCCAATGAGTCCCACCCAACTTTTCCCACCCCTCCCTGTCACCCCTAACCCATGTAGTGACCAAACAATTAGTAACAGCTTAAAGGGGAGTACCCTGAGGGGGTAAAACATAGAGTGTGCACAGCCTACTCTCGGCTCCCAGCTCCAGTTCGTACCGCCCTTGGTGGAGCCTAGAGCGAAGAGAGTGGGCCTTGGCGTACATTACCACAGGTGTGCAGATGCCATGCGACGACGGTGACCTTGTCCAGTGCAGGTGCCGCAGTCCATATGTTAAGTGAATGTCCAACCAAGTAGGGTAAACGGCCTACAGAATCTTCGGGGACAAACGTCATTCGTCCTGTTCTGGTGGCAGATCATCACGTTCCAGCTCTTCTGCAGCATTCCGGTTCTCTTGTCGCTCCCTTCGGAGTGTTTTCAGGAAGTCTTCTACCTTTTGCGGGTTGGTGAAGAATCTTTGCCGTCCCTGAAGAGTGATGCGTAGTTTCGCCGGGTATAAGAGAGCATAGTCCACTTGGGCTTCACGCAGTTTTTTCTTCACGGGCAGGAATTTGCGTCGTTCCTCTTGCATCAACGGCGTAAAGTCCGGATAGATGGAAAAAGTGATTCCATTGTACTGCAAGTTACGTTGAGTTCGGGCTGCCCTCAGTGCTGTATCGCGGTCGCGATAATTTAGTAGTTTTGCTATAATAGGCCGTGGCGGCAGTCCTGGCTTGGGTACAGGCGCAAGAGAACGATGCGCTCGTTCTACGATGAACTGGGCAGAAAAAGCACCTTCACCGAGGGTCTCCTTAAGCAATTTCTCAATAAAAAGTTCCATCCTGCCCGTGTTGGTAGATTCTGGCACATTTGTGACGCGTATATTGTTGCGACGGCTACGAGCCTCCAAATCTTCATTCTTCGCCGCTATAATCCGGAGTAAGTTGTCCATTCGCGCTAGTTGCATCGTATGCAATGCGGCAGTATCTTCGGCAGTAGATATACGCTGTTCTGCAGTCTTGAGTCTCTCCTCATGACGATCCACCTTGTGGACCAAGGCGTCTAAACGAGCAGTGACCCCATCAACCTTTTCGACCACTGTCGTAAATCCCTGCCTCATTTCCTGAAATAGGGCTCGGAAATCCAGGTCCGTAGGGGGGGGGGGCGGAGCGGTCGCCGGAGGCGTCCCACTGGGTCCAGGGCCATTAGGCACCGATTTTGTACCCTTTTTTGCGCTGTCAAAGCTCAGCTTCGCCTGACGTCCATCGGGGCGCCCCATGACTGTGGAGGGGGGCAGGCCGCAGATACCACGCGCCCGAGTGGTCTGGTGACTCTTCGGAGGTCGCAAGTGGGCCGTCAGGCAGCGGGGGTCGCGGTCAGCCGCGGCAACTCTCGGTAAGGCAGCCGCCGGCAGGACCGCGCGTCGCAGTGTCTATTGGAAGTAGGGCGCGCGTCCTGCGTCGCCCCCGCGAGCCCAAGGACGTCCGCGTTAGGAAGGAACAGTGAGGCCTCGCAGTCCAGCCGACAACACAGTATTCCTGAAATCGTGGTAAAGGCAGATCAATATCCAGGTCACAGCACACTCACTGGATTATCAGGTATTGTCTGATGGGGGTATCGTGTGATAAAGGTGCCAGCACAAAATTCTCTACACCCCTCAATGCGTGGGGCCCATAGGAGCGATGGCGTCCTCCAGCGTGGAGTTCCTCTCTGCACAGGGCCTTAGGTGTGAATGGCTCAGCCGCAGCACTGTGACAGCCCCAGCAGGACGATGGGTCGGAACCTTCCCCAGGCTGACCTCGGCCTTCACATCTCTCCCCCTCCCGCCGGGTGAATCACAGAGGTCTCGCCGCTGATCCGGGTGCAGAGGTTCGTTGTCAGCAGGGGGGTCGGCGCTAGTAGCGGACCGACTGCAGCACCCCTCCGATCCAAATTGCAGCTCGGGGCCGCCCCCGCTAGTTCAGGCGGTCGTCCGGCAGTGTGGCCTAGTCCCTCGCGGCCGACCGCGGCCTCGCGTAGGACTCCGCCCCCCGTGCTCCTCACCCGGAGATGTCAATGCAGGTCTCGGCCGTCACAGCGGTCGCCAGATCTTCGGCCCTGGAATCGGCAGCGGCTCCAAAGTTTGAACGGAGGTAAAGGGAGATAGCCTGCAGGCAGCGACGGGCTTACTTGGCGGGTCTGCACCCTGTAACGTAGGATTAGGAGGATCAATGACCAAGGCACGGGAGCTACTTAATCAAGCGGCCATTCCGCTCGTGCGCCCTCTACGCCCCCGCCTAAAATAGCTTTAAAAAAACTGCAGAGAGGGCCGTATGAGGACGGATTGGCGGTGCCCGACATTCACCTTTACTATTGGGCGACACAGTTGGTCAACAAAAACGGCTGGGTATTTGCCCCGTTGGAGGAACCAGCGTATCGGGTGGACCTCATGGCCCTGGGAGAAGATTCATATCTGGCGGCCTTGTACTCTAAATCCAGACGCAGCCAGACCTTGCCCCCTCAGACAGCGGTGGTGGTAGAGGTGTGGCAGAGGGCAACAAAATCACTGGGGTGGGAGGCGAAACTTACAGAACATACGCCCTTGTGGAAAGGTGACTTCCTTCGGGAAGTAGTGAAACTGCGAGACTTGCACCAATGGAGTCTGATAGGTATAGATATGCTGGGGGATGTATGGAAAAAGGGAGAATTGGTGGACTTCGTAACTCTACAGAACAAGTTCCACATAGGCGATGGGGAATTCCTGCACTATCAACAACTCAAACATGCCATGCACACACATTTGAAGCGGGGGGACCAACTACCCGAGTACGCTCCACTCGAAGACAGACTATTGCTCGACCCTATGATTGACAAAGCGATCTCCCTCACCTATAAAAAGCTGGTCAATAACCTCCCGGACATCTTGGGCCCACTGAGGGAGAAATGAGAGTCAGACCTTGGCCTATTGGAAGATGACGATTGGAACGAGGCCTTGCAATGTCTCAGAGAGGTAGCGATCCGGGCTCGATTCAGGCTGGTACAGCTGCGTATCCTTCGTAGGTCCTACACCTCACGGAGGCTGCACTACAGGATGGGATTTGCAGCTTCACAATTCTGCCTACGGGACTGCGGGGAGGAGGGCTCCTTCTTCCACATCCTTTGGGACTGCCCCAAAGTCCGCGCTCACTGGGTCCAACTGCAGGAAATCATGGAAGAAGTGATTGGGGCAGAGGTGCCGATAGAGGCCAGGTGGCATATTTTAGGGGTGACGAGTGATGTTACCTGGCCCAAGGGAGACCAGATGTGGCTGGCCCTCGCCAGTATGGTGGCCAAGCGGAACATAGCCTGACTTTGGGGGAGGGACCTGGCGCCAACGGTGGAAGATTGGGAGAGGGACCTAGATTGATGCCAGCGAGCAGAGAAGGTAATCTATGACAGTCGGGCTGTCCCAAGAAATGGGAAAAGGTATGGCTGGCGTGGAGGCGATACAGAGGAGACTGGTGGAGCACCCCTGATGGTTCACCACTGGGTTAACGGGGCCCCTCGTGGAATCCACTCCTTGGTTCACACCCTTCGCGGGCTCTCGCGAAACCCTACTGTCAGTAGGACCACCCACCCACATGCGCAAAGGGGAGTAGCCCCGTAGTGAAGGGGGGGAGGAAGGGGAGGGGGATTTTGGGCCAACATGGGGGGAGGATCTGAGTAGAGAGGGCAAGGGAACACTTTTCGAGAAATTTACATCTTGTACAGGACACGCTAGGAGAGTAGGCCACCACGGAACATGTCTAATGATTTTTCGATTTGTGTACTATAATTGTACCAATGAATTCCCACTGCTACCGGATGTGTATTGAAATGGAGATGTTTTAATAAAAAGATTTTTTTTTTTTAAATGATGAAATAATGAAGTAATACTGTTACAAAATGTGGCACATTATGCTGCATAATGTGCCTGTTTTTGCCGCATAATTTTCTCAACTTTGCCACATAACTTGGCCCTCTCCTGCTGCATAATTCATGCGGCCCTGCTTATAAGTAACCCCTAAGCAAGGTCCTAAATGACCATATGGTAGCCTGGTGCATGGTAGTTAAAAGTAGGACTTCATATTTTATGTTTTATATGTCCTGGCAGTGAAAAACCTATAAAGTTGTTTTCCACAGTGACAAGGCTAGCTCTCGCATAGGAGAGCACTGGGTTAGAATATAACAAACTATAATGCTTAATTCCTGTTCGGGAGGAGCTAGAAAAGTTATCAAGGACACGTTTTCATGGTAGATTGAAATACAACTTAATGGTAAAGTTGGGTATTTTTATTACTATTATGCGAAAGTAGATTATTGATTGAAGTGTATGGGAGTCATATTCAAGTGATATTGGCACTATTCCGTACTAGGTCCAGTTAGTTCTCAATAATTTAAACCTGAGCTCAATCTTTAGTAGGTGTAGCACAGAGCAGGTAAGCTTAACTTAGGAGAAATGTGTATAGTTTTTATCATTACCAAATTCAAATTCGATCAGGGCATGAGAGCCCCTCTAAGGACAAGGGGGAGGGTAGGTGAAGCCAATGGCATTCCAGTTTTGCCATAAGTGCAATTTAAAGTTTACAGTAATGGACCTTCGCAAAATCGGCAACCAGCGTTTACCTTAGAACCACAAGGAATTAACCTGTTCAGTCTGCCAGGCTTTAAAAAATAAGAACCCATCATATATAGGAGAGAGCAGCAGTGGATTTATTACAAGATGCAATGTACAGACCCTATAGAGATAATTACAGTTTTTGTACGTCTTGGAACCACAGACTTTAGGGGCTCCATAGAAAACCTGCACCCAGGACAAATACCACATCAAAGGTCTCCATCCAATAACAAACATATGTGCATCAAGACTATGGAGTTAAACCCCTAAGGATTTCTTTATTGGAGCATTGAGCCCTGAGAGCATAGTCTATAGCCCAGAGATTTCCAAACTGTGTGTCTCGACACAGTACTGTGTCGCCTGCAAATGGTGGGTGTGTCGCGGGATGACACCGGTATTAATGGCAGGCACCGAGAGGAATTCGTACTGCGTTTGACCTGAATGCCACAATTCTAAATTGTGGTCTTTTCACATCCTGAACTCATACAGTTACTTAAAGGCGACTCTTTTCATAGCCCTCACAATACATGATTAATATATTGCATTAAAAAACAACAAAAACACACAGCATACTGGAACATGCAAATAGTCTAAGGGAGCGGCAGCGCTCTTCGCAGGCTGAGAGGGAAGTGTCCTGTTTTTGCTGGCTGACATCAGTGTTGCGACTCAAGGGGGGCATGACTGTAACCAGCAGGGACATCATTATTATATAGCACCCTCTGCTCTTTATGTGCCATTTTTCTGATTTTAGGATTGGTAGATGAATCTGTGCTCTATCACGGATATATATATATATAATATTGTGATCTTCCAACAGTACCTCATTGCACTGTAACCTCATGGTGCCTTTTCCTCTGGAGAAAGCTCCCCCACCTTCAGGGGCATATACCATAAAGGAAGCAATGAAAGTGCCCGCTCAGAACAGGTCTGTTGCACAGTTTTGGGCCGAATAGTGTTGCAAATGGTTGAAATATTCGATTTGTTTTTACCATCTTATAGTGTGGCAAGTTTTTTGCTATTTGAACTTTAATGGAATGCACTGCTTTTGACTGGAAATGTAATCAAATGTGTTGACCTCTAAAAACAATAGAAGACACTATAATTACGTAACATAAAGTAAAATGTCACCACAACATAAGCATAACAAGGTACAAAACAACAAAACCAACAAAACAGAATGCAATATAACAACGTACAGAACAACAGCAGCACAATGCGCTAATCCAGCACAAAAGGAAGATAGCACAAAACGAACAGCGCACCACAACAACAAAATGCAAAACAAGAACCTTGCACAATCTTTCTTACTACATCCAAAACACTGCATTTACAATACCGTGGTAAACCGTGTTCGCATCAAGCACTGCCTTATCACCAAGGACGTGCATTAGGGCAGAACAAAAATCTACTCTGTGAGGCTAACCCTTGAATTGGAATCCGCTACAGACACAGGAGTCCTAACAGATGCCAGAAGACCAACACCATGTGTTGTACCTATGCAATCTATAGCATACTCTAATGACTCAACTAGGGCTATGAGCTCTGGTATAGTAAACTTGTGGGACTTTCTCCAACCTGTCACCACTGCAAGCAATCCTAGTATGGTGGCACAACACTGTATGGTAATCTGACAAACAGCATAGGGTGGTCAAATAAATCCCAGCTAAATTAACTCCAATGCTAGTCCTGGTTTTCTGTAGTGTGGCAGTACTGCTCTATGCACCTCTATGCTCCCAAATAGAGATTAAGGCCTAATGTTTGTGTAAACCTGTATTTGTTATCAAGAAATATTTGGTCGTTGGTGGGCTCGAGAACTATTTTAGCAAGTTTTCGATTCCATCTGCTCTTGCAACCCAACGACTGTTAATTACTAAAGCGATGCGTCAGACCTGATCTGACAAAAAAATATCATCAATGCAGAACATACATTGGTAAAAACAATAGGTCTCACATCTTTCAGGCTGTAGGCACTCTTGGGCATATTTACAAGGGTACTGTGCCACAGGAACGCCACTTTTACCAACATTCCGCTGGTGCAATCCCTCTTCATATATACAAAGTGGCATTAAGCTACTTTTTGTAGCTTAAGGGTGCTTTGTAAATACGTACCCTTTTGTTAAAGGCGCATGCAATGGGTGTTGATGTAGGTGTTCCACCGCAACACCCATTGGTCTTGACGCTGCCCCAAATTTACAAGGATGTGTGAAACAGGCAGCGCCAAAACCTAACGCATGCAAATGTAGGTGTTAGATAAGCGCAGCGAGGAGACACTTTTATTTCTCCTTGTTTTTGCCTTTTCTATGTCTGCTGTATTCTGCAGAACACACAGACAGAGCAAAACACTATTAATGATTGTTGATGTGTAGGAAGATGACCCTCCTGCAGAAAAACAATCATTAAATAATGGTGATTTGCTACTCCTATGTGTGTTGACAGACGGAGACAGACAGGGGGAGACAGACCGAGGGAGAGGGAGGGAGACAGAGGGAGAGGGAGACAGAGGGAGAGGGAGACAGAGGGAGAGTGAGACAGAGGGAGAGTGAGACAGAGGGAGAGGGAGAGGGAGGGAGACAGAGGGATGGAGACCGACAGAGGGAGGGCGACAATGGGATGGCGACAGAGGGAGACAGGCAGAGGGAGACGGGCAGAGGGAGGACGGCAACAGAGGGAGCGAGACAGAGGGAGACAGGCAGAGGGACGAAGGCAACAGAAGGAGGGAGACAGAGGGAGCGAGACAGACAGACAGAGAGAGAGGGAGGGAGAAGGAGGGAGACATAGGAAGAGAGGGAGGGAGACTGAGGGAGGGAGAGAGAGGGAGGGAGAGAGAGGGAGGGAGAGAGAGGGAGGGAGAGAGAGAGAGGGAGGGAGAGAGAGAGAGAGAGAGGGAGACAGACCGAGTGAGTGAGTGAGAACCCCCCCCCCCCCCCGAACCCCTCTTAGGTGGTTCGGGCTCGCTCGCTACGCTCGTTCGCTACAATGCCTTACTGTGTCCCAAAATGATGCCTCTCCAAAAAGTCTGTCACCAACATGAAAAGTTTGGAAAGCTGTGCTATAGCCTATAGCCTATAGCCTGGAGGCCTCCACAATTAGTTCCAGCAACTGCCTCTGAGCTTACCTGAGTCTGCTCAAAGCCAAAAGCTGCCCTCCTTTCCAGAAGAACCTTGAGCCAAAGGCTCAGAGCCTCGAATCCATACCTTACCTTCCAGACCTCGATGTGACAATATCGTCAGCACTTAAGTTGGCATCGAAGCTGGTATAAAAGCAAATCTTGACCTGAGCCTCAATGACCAGCAAAGCAAACCTGGCCCTTGATCTCCAGAGATGCTTGATGTCAGGCAAATTAAGTTTTACGTTCTGCCACCATGTGGTAGATTCTGCTTTCCTCTTTGCAACCCCCCTTCCAGTTCAAACTTTGCCCACACATGACACTACAACCTACCATGTTAGAGAGTAGCTGATCACTAGAAGGTGCAGCTCTATGTTGTGAAGGGTGACTTTCTAGGCAAGACATTATCCAAGACTGGAAGGTTGGTGCAGTTTCTACCCATGCATAGGAGTTTGAGTGGGTCCCCAACCGAGTACTTAAACCAATCGGTCAAGGTCCGGGTAGTAACGTACTGAATTGAGGAAAAATTACAATCTACATTAGAGGTCATGCCCCACCAGACTTATTGGTTGTCCACATGGCTCGGAAGAGAGTGTTCACTCAAAGCATGGTGTATGTACTGCCTCCAAATACAGAAAATATAAAGTTAAATGCTGTTGGAAAATGTGTTACTGTGCTGGAGATAATGTAGTGCTTCATCACCAATTCCTTGGGCCTCATCATACCCAATAGGTAATACTGGGAAAAGGTGGATGAGCTAGACCAACATCTCCCTGAGGCATACCCTAAGCGAGGTAAAGAACTCGACCAAGAATGTAAAATATTATTGAACTAAAATATTATGTGTGTTAGATGAAGCTGATACTGCCTCCAGAGAGGTTAGCACTAGAATTCTCCATAAACATGCTTGGCTGCTGGTGTCTGGATTTCGCTTAGAAGTTCAACACCACTTAATCGGTGTCCCCTTTGACAATGAGCATCTATTCGGGCTGCAGATGGACACAGTGCTCAAAAAGATTAGAAAAGACACTCATACTGCCTAAGCCAGGCGCACTCCAATCTCAACCTCCTTAAACACATTTTCAGCACCAACAGCCTAGATGGGTTGCAAAAGCTTCAGCAACTCAGCAGCGCTCAGAGTTCCTACAGCATCAGCTCTTTCAGGAGGACTAGCCCTACACCCCAGGTAGGTACAGAGTCACTGTGCAAGGAAGTGTTTGAGGTGGCCCCAGAAGTAATGCCTCTACCTCCAAACAGTGACTTACCAAGCATCCCCCTGATTACACTGTCCCTATTGAGGGGTGCATTGGGTTATTTGTTTCTGCAGTGGCAGGATATAACCTCAAACAAGTGTTTCTGTCTGTTGTCCTGCAAGGTTATTGCTTGGGGTTTGAGTTTGCCATCACACATACCATCTCACCATCATGCAATCAGTTGCAAACATCAGAGACTCCTGCAAGAGGTGGTACAAACTCTTATCAACAAAAGTGTCTCTGAACCAGTGCACCACACCAACAGAGTCAGTGGATGCTTTCCCTGTACTTCCTCCTCCCAGAAAAAGATGGTACCATGCACTCTATGCTCGACCTCTGGCTACAAAATCGCCACATCCTGTTGGAACATTTCAACATGACAACCCTGTAGTAAGTCATCTCTTTGCACTGCACAGATCACATGGCAATTCTTGACCTCAAGGATACCTACTTCTGTATTCCATCCGGCTGGCACACCATTGCTACCTCAAGATTGGGGTAATTGGTCAACACTGCCAATCCAAATTCCTACCCTTCTAGGTCACAAAAACCCCAAGGACCTTCACAAAGTATCCGGGATTGGTTGCAACACATCTCTCACAGTGCTATTCACGTGTTTGTACATTTGGCAACCTTTAGCAATGCACTGCATACTCGGGCAGCCCTGTTACTCCTGCACAGGCTTGGGTTCACATTCTGTGTTAAAAAGTCCAGTCCAGATTCAGACTTTTCTTCTAAGAAGTTTTCAATTCTGTTGCAGACCATGTCTATCCCAATCAAGACCGAGTGACAGCATTCTAAAGGCTCCTATTTTTCAGACCTCCGACATTGACAATGACCGTTCATGACGATGAAACTTTTGAGGATAATAGACTCCTTGCCCCAGTATTGGAACTTTCATAGATTCCCATGCTTTGTATCATTCCCCGTCGTCGGACTGGGAGTCTCGGTAATAAAAAATATCATAGTAGTAGGTACAAAAGAGAAAGAAAAGGCCTAGGCCTCATTCCCTTTTGTAACATATCAGCCTCTTTTTGTAAAAGAGACCAAACTCTAGGCGTCAGCCAATCAGAAGAGCCTCACCCTTAGAACCTTCCTGAAGGAACCTCAGAGCCTCAGATTTTCTACCGCACGTTGTGCTAGGGAGTCTCCATTGAGCTCTGCTCTATTTCTACTCTTTTAAACCCATTTCTACAGATATTTCTTCAGGATTTTCTTCAGTTTTCTTCAGAACACTCTTCTTCTTCAAAATGTCTGAGGTTGAGAAGAAAAAAGCCCTTTTCAAGCCCTGTTCCACCTGTGGGAAGAAAAGGCTGTTTGTGGAAGACAAACACAAGGATTGCATCTACTGCCTGTATCCAGATCACAGGGCAGAGGAATGTAAGATTTGTCGCACTCTCTCCACCAAGACCTTGAGAGATCGTGCTGGAAGGCTTCTTACATGGTTGCAGAGGCAGAAGGAAAGGAAACATGGAGTTTCCAGTGATGAGGAGGAATCGGCGTCTTGTGCTTCCTCTAAAAGGTCAGTGAAAAGGGGTAGAGGTTCCCCATCTTCCTCTATTGAGCGCCCCTCTAAGGCTTCAAAGAAGACCCCCAGGGAGTCTGATGGCCGGGGTTCAGGAGGTTCCCACCGCAGTGGGTCGGGAAAGGCAGAACTGGTTTCGCCTCCTAAGGGTGAGAAGACAGACCCAGCCTTCAAAAGACCCTCTTCACACTCTTCAGAGAGGAGTTCAAAGTCCTCTACGACGAAGACTTCGTCGACGGTGGCTCCGTCGACGACGAAAAAGAAAACCAAGATCCAATTGGTCCCGTCGACGGGAACGTCGACGACGAAGGCTTCGTCGTCGGTTAAGAAGACCTCGACGACGGCGGCGTCGACGGGAAGTATGCCGACGACATCGTCGACGACGGCGAAGACATCGTCGACGAAGAAACCATCGTCGTCGACGACAGTGTCGACGACGGCAGTACCGACGACGACGTCGTCGACGGTGTCGACGACGGTCATGTCGTCGACGAGTGCTTCGACGACGACAACAATTTCTACATCGACGGCGGGCTCGTCGTCGGTGGCGTCGACGACGACATCTACTATTCCTATCTCGTCGACGAGGATTTCACCAGCGTCGACGGCCCAACCAACGATACTGGCTGCAGAGAGGAGGGTAACAATCTCTCTCACAAGGATCACGCCTGAAATGACATCCCCAAGGAGGGTGACCTCATTACCCCCAACGACGTTGCTAGACCAGGACTACTCTGAGGGAGACGGTCAGGATAGCTTTGAGTATGCAAATAGCCCGTCTCAGCTTCTCATTAAAAGTCAAGAGACGGACTCAGAGGGGGCATATGAACAAGGTGGAGGTGACTACCCACAAACAGACCACTTAATGGACTGTGAATCACAAGGTATGGTTTCAGTACCGACGTCCTTCCTGCATGACCTGCACAAGATGTTGCAAGACTACAAGTCCAAGGCCGAGCGTCCAGCGCCGGGGAGGTCTACTCCGTCAACACCAGTGAAGGACCACTCTTCAAGTGTCCCTCAGGCACACCCAGTGCAGACTCCTCCTCAACCACAGGGGCCAGTGCCCCAGACTGCGTCTGGAACAGCGGATGATCCGGATGAGGATCATGATAATGATACGGATGTGTCATCCGGTGATAATCAGGACTCGGATCAGGAAGAGGATGAATACAATGACTACATCATCCCGGATCCAGCGTCGCCCCACCAGGACCTAGGGTGACTCTCCTCCTGTTGACATTGGCAGTTTTCACCAACTGATGGAACGTGCAGCCGGCCGATTTAAGTTGGTATTGCCTGCGGAAACCACAGACTGTTTCTTGTATGATTTTAAAGACACTCTCCGCAAGACTACGAGGTCCATTCCAATTGTGGAACATCTATGGAAGGAGGGTTTGAAAACGATGAAAAACCCAGCGACGGTGGTCCCTGTGCTACCGCGGCTTGATAAAAAGTATAAAGCGCCGGATGATGCACCGGCTGCCCTGACAGGTCATCCCAAACCGGACTCTGTAATCTCCCAAGCGGCGCAAAGGAAGTCACGGAACCCTTCTGCTCCCTTGACAGCACCTCCTGACAAGGATGGACGACGGATGGATAACACAGGCAAGAGATTTTCATCCGTTGCTAGCCTTCTGGTTCGCGCCGCCAATGCTTTGGCAATATTGGGGCGATATGATCGCCAGTTATGGTGCGATATAGCTCCCTACTTGGATCAGCTTCCACCGGAAAGCGGGCTGGAAGCCAAGAAAACCTTGCAAGAAGGTGAAGCGGTCTCCATGGAGATAATAGACTGTGCCATGGACATTGCCACAACGTCCTTTAGGGCTTTGGCAGGAGCAGCAGTACTAAGACGCCAAGGATGGCTAAAAGCGACTTGGTTTCGGCCAGAAATCCAAACCAAGGTCCTTGATCTGCCTTTTGATGGCGAGGCACTCTTCGGCAAATTGATCGAAAGGCTGCAAGACATCAAGAAGGACACAGAAACAGCTAGATCGCTGGGTACACTCCAGTACCGCAAAACTCCTTTTAGGGGCACAAGAGGCAGAGGTGGCACCTATAGAGGCGCATACCAACAACAGCGCTATTCTTCCAACAGCTCTGGGTACCAGCCGAATCGCCAGTCATACCAACAAAGACAGGGCCAGTCCTCTGGTTATTCACGGCCTTACAACAAGGGCAAGCAAACTGCCCGTGGACGAGACTCGTCCAAACGCCAATAGCGGCCTGCTGGCTCTGCCTACTGCTCCCTCCTCCGAGAGATCATCAGTTGGAGGCAGGGTGTCAAAATTCCTTCTGAACTGGTCCCAAATTACATCGGACCGTTGGGTGCTCAACATCATCAGACGGGGACATACTTTGGAGTTTACGGAAGTCCCTCCACCCAGACCCCCATCAGCCATCCCTTCCAGACGTCTGCATCTCCTGCGGCTAGAAGTGCAACAAATGCTCCGCAAAGGAGCGATAGAGCCGGTCCCCTCCAATCAACAGGGCCACGGTTTCTATTCCAGGTTCTTCCTGGTGAGGAAAACGCAGGAGAAGTGGCGTCCCATCCTGGACCTCAGGGAGCTAAATGCCTATCTCATCTCCTTATCCTTCAGGATGGTATCCTTACAGGACGTTTTGAAAATGGTCAACCAGGGGGATTATATGGCCACACTCGATCTGGAGGATGCGTACTTCCATATCCCGATTCACCCAGCGCACAGAAGGTTCCTACGCTTCACAGTAGCCAAGAGCCATTTTCAGTTCAGAGTCTTGCCGTTCGGCCTTCGCTCTGCTCCAAGGATTTTTACGAAGGTGCTGGCACCTGTAGCAGCATTTCTGCGCAAACACCACTTCCAGGTCTTCCCTTACCTGGACGATTGGTTACTAAAGGCCCCGACCAGAGCATTAGCGCAGGACGCGGTGCAGGCTTGCACCACTCTGTTCCAAAATCTGGGTCTCACCTTGAACATGGAGAAATCCACGCTGCTGCCGTCACGGACAGCGCGGTTCTTGGGAGCGCTGTTGGATTCGTGGCTCTCAAAGGCATTTCCGACTCGAGAGAGGGTCCAGAAACTGCAAAGATTAGCAGGAAGCCTTCAAAGAAAAAAGTGTCTTTCTGTACGCAGCTACAAGTCGCTGTTGGGGGTGATGTCATCTTGTATACCCCTGATCCCGCACTGCAGGCTACGGATGCGCCCCCTGCAGGAGCAACTGGACCTCCAGTGGCAGCAAGTGCAGGGATCGTTCGACGACAAAGTAATGGTCACTCCAGAGATGAAGGAGGCAGTGCTTTGGTGGTCGAATCCACAGAACTTATGCCAAGGTCTATCCTTCGCAAGCGTTCCATCACCTCACATACTGACGACGGATGCGTCATTGGAGGGATGGGGAGCAGTGATGCAGGACCTGCAGGTCAGCGGCCATTGGTCTCCAAGCGACCAAAAGCTACACATCAACCTGTTGGAGCTGAGAGCGATCAGGTTAGCCCTTCAAGCCTTTCTTCCGCGTCTCCAGGGTTCACAGGTGCTAGTCAGGACGGACAACACCACGGCTATGCATTATGTGAACAAGGAAGGAGGGACGAGGTCACTCCCCTTGTCGCGAGAGGCTCAACAGATTCTGGAATGGACTATTCTTCACGGAATTTCTCTAAAGGTGGAGCACTTACCAGGAGTGCTCAACGAGGGCGCAGACAGGCTGAGCAGGCTCGCCTCAGTCAGTCACGAGTGGGAGCTGAAACAACAAGTGATAGACCTACTCTTTCAAAAATGGGGCACACCAGAGGTGGACCTTTTTGCCATGCCGGCCAACAAAGTGCCTAGCCTACGCCAGCAGGTTCCATCACCAAGGCTCATTGGGCAATGCCCTGTCGATAGCCTGGACGGGGAGGTTTCTCTATGCATTTCCACCGATTCCCCTGCTTCCTCGTCTCCTCAGGAAGATGAGGACGGAACCATGCAAGCTCATCCTTATAGCCCCGGCATGGCCAAGACAATTCTGGTACACCGAGCTCCATCTGCTATCGCTAGTACCTCCGATAAAGCTGCAGGACGTTCCGGATCTCCTCGCAATGTCCGAAGGGCAATTTTGGCATCCAGACCCGAGATCGTTGCACCTGACTGCATGGCTCCTGACCAGCGAGAATACATGAATGTTCCTCTTTCCAATGAGGTCAAAGACATCCTCTCTCAGGCAAGGGCTCCGTCCACAAACAAAACATACAGACTGAAGTGGAAAAGGTTCTGTATCTGGTGCAAGAAAGAAAAGATTAATCCTTTCACGTCAAAACCTCATCAACTCCTACCTTACCTACTCTCGCTAGCTAAGTCTAATCTGTCCCATTCTACTATCAAGGTTCATTTAGCGGCGATTTCGAGATTCAGAAGATCTGATTCTGGTCCTTCGTTGTGGTCCGCAAGAATTGTCAAACAATTCCTCAAAGGCCTGTTCAGGGTCTATCCGCCAGTGCGATCTCCTCCTCCAGCATGGCATCTGAACTTAGTCCTGGCTCAACTAATGAAGGGACTTTTTGAGCCGATTCACCGCTCAGACCTAAAATTCTTATCATGGAAGTTAGCTTTACTCTTGGCCCTCACATCAGCGAGGCGAGTGGGGGAGATGCAAGCCTTAACTATCCAAGAACCGTTTTTGCAGTTCAAAAAGGACACTACCATCTTAAGGTCGAACCCAAGGTTCATTCCCAAGGTCCCCACTGACTTTCACCTAAATGAGCCGGTCATTCTAAAGACATTTTTTCCGAACCCAGTCACTCCAGCAGAAAAGACATTACACACTCTGGATTTGCAACGCTGTCTGAAGTTCTACATGGACCGCACCAAAGACTTTAGAAAATCTTCACAATTGTTCATTGCTTTCGGCGGTCCAAACAAAGGTCTCCCTCTGTCTAAACAGGGGATCTCGAGATGGATTTCAAGTGCCATTCTGCATTGCCACAAGTTAGCAGGAAAACCTCTAGTGGGCAAGATCCGTGCTCACTCGACGAGATCAGTGGCTTCTTCTACGGCCCTCTTTGCGGGGGTACATATCAAGGACATCTGCAGAGCTGCTACCTGGAGCAGCGTGCACACGTTCACTAAGCATTATTGCTTAGAGTCATTGCAGCAGGATGATGCGGCTGTGGGCCAGGCTGTCCTGAGAAACCTCTTCAAGTGATGGGTGAGCTTTCCTTTCTATCCCACCTTCCATGGGTGACACATTTTGTAATTTTCTGGCTAATGTTATGATATACTGCTTTACAAAATGTGTTTATGATGTTTACTGCTTGCTATTCTGATACAAAGCATGGGAATCTATGAAAGTTCCAATACTGGGGCAAGAAAACAAGTTACTTACCTGTAACTTTGGTTCCCCAGTATTGGTAACTTTCATAGATTCCCATGCGCCCACCCACCTCCCCGGGGAAAGCTCAGCCTTCAGCAACTATGGTGTCTAGCACACTACGGCTACGAAAATCTGAGGCTCTGAGGTTCCTTCAGGAAGGTTCTAAGGGTGAGGCTCTTCTGATTGGCTGACGCCTAGAGTTTCGTCTCTTTTACAAAAAGAGGCTGATATGTTACAAAAGGGAATGAGGCCTAGGCCTTTTCTTTCTCTTTTGTACCTACTACTATGATATTTTTTATTACCGAGACTCCCAGTCCGACGACGGGGAATGATACAAAGCATGGGAATCTATGAAAGTTACCAATACTGGGGAACCAAAGTTACAGGTAAGTAACTTGTTTTCTTCATCACCGTAGAGTTGCATGATCGCTTTGCACATGCACAATACAAGAGTGTATGTCCAGGCAGTGTGGTCACGCGCAATGGGTCAGAGGAAGGGGGGGTGTCAAGTGATGGTCGAGGCCAGAGATCAGCGCAGTTTCACCTTGCAGAACAACAACAGCTGGGTGCTGGGCAGACAATTTCTAGACCCGCAGACACATGTGACCATTACCACAGACCCTTTCTGGGTGAGGAGCCCATCTGAATGACATGACTGTTCAAAGCATCTTGACTCAAGAAGAGCAAGTGTTGCATCAGCTTCTTAGAGCTAACAAAGGTCCCAATTGGCACTCTGAGTATTTTATAAGCTCATTCAAAAGAAAACCATTGCACTACATTAAAAACCAGGGTGAATTATCTGGCTACAATTTTGGCATTAGCCAAGCGATTGGGCACTGGACCGTTTGCTGTCAGCCATAACTCTTAGTGGAGCTTCTGCTGGGACTGGACAGTGACTTTGCAGAAGTGCTAAGGAGGACGCATCGGCAAGTACACAAATGGGAAATTAATCCTTCAGTACTTCCAAGGTACTTTCAGAAATGGGGGGACACCCACAGTGTATTTGTTAGCCACAGACGAAAGTGCAAAACGGTCAAACTTCACCTTCAAGTACCCACAATAACAGTTCTTAGGTAATGCGCTGCAGACAAACTGAACCCGGGATTTTGATTCCGCTTTTCCTCCAATACCTCTAATGCTGTTTGTAGTTAGGAAGCTTAGGTGGATATCCTTGAAACTCATTATCATCATGTTGATGTAGTCAAGGCAGCCTTGGTACTCAGACCTCTGTTTTCTCACATAATACCAGATTTCCTAAATCAACTTTTTTGAGATATCAAAAACTCAAGGAATTGAACATAGTGATTTAGCACTCGAGGTTCTAGTAATTTGGGTATCTCAACCAAACCAGAAGGGCCTGTTTTGTGGCAAGGTGAAAAGTCTTTTTGCTTTATATTCTTAATAAAAAGACTCTTTAAAAACATTGGTGCTGGATATCCTATTTTATTTGCTACACCTCGAAGGCAGGTTTGTCATACACATCTATCAGACTACATTTAGCAGCAGTAGTTGCTTGTATGCAGCACAAACATCATTCATCTTTGTTCTAAAACCCAGTCTTAATAGCATTTATGGAGGGTCTTAAGAGAGTAATTACTCCAAGAGTGCCAGTGGTGTCCATGTGGAACCTCAACATAGACCTCACTTGACTCATGGGGTTGTTTTATTAGCCACTGCATTCTGGTGGATACTTCTACTGCAGATTATTTAACTTGTGACTATTCCCCAGGCATCACAGTGGATCCAGAAACTGTAAAGCAGTATTCAGGCACACCAGTAGGTGGCAATGTTGTCCCCCCGCCCAAATCCCCCATTAACACAACAGGGTTCAAACTGTGCAGAGACTGTTGCAAACACATCTATGACCCTCATGAAGTGTGTCTTTTGGTGCTTGGAACGGCACATGATTTCAGGACATGTGATGACTGTGCCCAGATGAATCTGAAGGCCATACAGGAAAGGCCATATGTGACCATGAGGCAAGTCTGGTATTTCCAAACATGAAACTCCTCCATGCTGTGACTGTACAAAGTTGAAAGGAAAGAGCTATTACCACTCCTGAAGATGATCCTGCAAAAGATCATTGTTGGGTTCGAAGTCTTCATGCAAGTCCAAGAAAAAACATAAGAAGTCAAAGCGGGAATCCGCCCCATCCTCAACTCTCGGAATCCATAGTGGGTGCAAGGGCATCAATATTCCAACCCTCTCTTCTGTTTTCCATTATGGAGACGCCAGTGCGGATGGGCGGCGCTTATATGCAGCACAGCTCGTCTCTTCTGGACTGGAATAATCTTGATGTGGAGCCTACCTTGCATTCAATGCATAGAGGACGTTCTAGTTGGAAGAATTGAGCCAAAGTGGCTTTGCTAGGTAACATACCAGTCGCAGATAGATTAAAGGCTGCTATATGGTCAGTGCCACACTTTTCACTAGATATTTTTAGTGTAGATATCAAAGCCTGCAGAGAAGCTCAGGCGGGGCAAACTGTACTTGGAACTTGAGCCTAGAAATTTGTCTTGTCTCCTCCCTTTCCGGGAATTGTATTGCTTTATGGTCTACGTAAAGCATCTTAACTACAGCCGCACATGCTACAAACAAAATGTTACTTGCCCTGTAAATATAGGTTTATAACTTACAGTGCTAAAGATTCACATCCCCCTTCCTGGATGAGAGTTAATGCTTCTGATGTTTTCTCACATTATACATTAATTTGCATTGCACCTGAATGCTTTTACTGTTCTGCTTTGCTTAACAGAATCTGAGCTGGAGTTCATGCCCTTGTGCATTGTGGGTTTTACCGAAGTATCACCATAGCGCCCCAAAACTGAAACTAGAAAAACTGATTCTAACGGATGTGCCCAACACTAGATGTCTGGGGTGTAAGGAGCTTATTAACCTATTGCATTACAAGTTACATACCAATATATGGTAAATAACATTTTCCTAATTATTCATGTGATCCATAAAAAGCCAGGTCTGCAGCTTTTTCATCCCTCATTTGAGTTAAACCATTTTTATTTGTAGGTACACATCAGACCACTACATGTACATTATATATCCCCAAACTTTTCTTATTAGTAATCTGGACTAAATGTATCTGCAATAGAACTAAAAGCCATTTTATTAGATTAGGAACACCTTTATATCTTGTCAAACAAGCAATCTCTGTGTGTAGGTAAGCAGGTTAAATAGGAAAGCTAAAATACTTGGAAGAACAGCACAACCTATGCTGTCTGACGGACAGTGTGGTCAGGATCTGCATCTTTGAAGACGAAGATAAACTAATGAACACTTAGAGAGGAGACAAATAGATTCAGTGGGACCAACATTCACGTATTCCAATTCTTGTCTGTGATCACATTACAAAAGACGAAACAGTTCACCAGCCACAGACTTTTTGCAAAAAGAGGGACTAACGTACAGGTGGATGCACGTTTTCAGCATCCGCTTCAACCAAGAGCAAACTAAGGACCACCAAGTCCTTTCTAACTGGCCTGAAAAATTCTGGATTTGAAGAGGCTGGATTCATGTAGCAGCAAGGGAAGAGACGTTGCATGGTGGACAGCTGAATGAGGTTTAGATACAGTGAAGAATGCAAAAAGACATACAAAAACTTCAGAATATCGATAGCATCAGTGGGAAACATGAGAAAGAAGGTACAGCTGTCTCCTAAGCTGGCCTAACTAAGCAGGCTGTTGACGGTGCTCCCAGTGTCCATGGTTTCCAACACGAGAGACTGGCACCTGCACGCATGGGACACAGTAAGAATGATAATCTGGATCTTCTCAGAATGCTCTCAATGAATAGAGAGAGGTTGTTCATATGAGGGAAAGGGTAAGGGTGGTTTAAGTTATGTTTTGCATTAGCTTGAGGAAAGAACTGAAGGATTTAGCTTTATTGTTATGGGGATTAGGTCACATGGGGGAGGAGGTGGGGATGGTTCCTGAATGTTCAGGACAGCTGTAACCACCCAAAGGTATGTAAGCTATAACGTCAAGGTGGGACAATAGATTTACCACTTACAATGTATGAGAGCTGCATGCTACGACTAATTGGATAGCCCTATCAAAGGTATGTAAGCTATAACGGCAAGGTGGGACAATCGATGTATCACTTACAATGTAGGAGAGCTGCATGCTTCGGCACATTGGATAGCCAAATCACCCTAATTTCTTGAAATAGGTTTATTCGGGTAGTACATCTTCAGGAAGCGAACTACCAACCCCTAGGATGCGGGGCCAGGCAGCCGACCGAGATGGCCCCGCTGCACTGAAGCTCCATCGGCCGAACTAGAAAAATGCCTTCTGTCACGGCTATTCTGACTGCTGCACAGCACATTACCGGAATCTATGGCCCCTGTATGGCGTAGGCGATGTAAGAAGCGAGGGAGTCTTGATAATAATAATAAAACAATTATTTATTTTAAGTGCCAAAGTAAGACCCACTGGTGCATAGGCTCAAGCGTCCTGTCAGGTCCGCTCCAACCGCTTCTCTGACAGTCAAACAAAAGCCCATACTTCAGCAAGGTCTAAGTTACGTACTAAAATTTAAAAAATGATGATACAATGCAGGATGACGTGTACATTCTAACAAATTAATAAAGATGGAAGAAAGATGTATATATCACATGTATATTTTCATAACAAAATAAACAAAATTACTTTAAAACATTTGTCATTCAATTTCTTAGGAAGTCTAATACACCTTTTTTGCAACACAGAATTATCATAAATAGAAGAATCCATATTATCATTACAATCTGAATGGATAGAAACAGGATTACAAACATTGCCTGAAATAATACACCCTTCAGGAGATTGATCAAACCAAACATCATCACCCTCATCATCCCCTTCTTAACCAAAAAAACGATCCTTTCCTGGTTTGAGAACAATAATGGTGCTTTTGTTCCACCACCCTTTCTTTCAACAAAACAGTAAAATCTGTGACTCTTTCAACTTTGAAAGGAGCCGTAAATTTAGATATCCCTTTGGGTGTCAGAGTAGGTTTAATAATCCTCACCCAATCGCCAACCTTTACATTTTTGCTCCTACACTTGTGAGAATCATCATGGTAAGATTTCCCATATTATCGTGAATTAGAAATATTATTTCTGGCCTTAATGATGGAAGACTCCAATGTATCTTTCTGATCTTTCAATTTAAAATAAGGCATTATTAAAGATCTGGCTTGTCTGCCTATCATTAAAAAATAGGGAGAAACCCCTGTACATGTGTCAGGAGTTATATGATAACTCCATATTTTTTCTTTCAAGAATTCAAAAATATCAAGATTGCTTTCCAGAGCAGTCTGAATTCCTTCTTTGAAGGATCTGTTAGCCCTCTCAATTTGGCCAGTAGAACGAGGACTATAAAGTGGTGCTCTAACAGTGCGTACATGAAACTTAAAAAAAAAAAAAAAAGCATTTTGTTTGAAATAAATTGCACTCCATTATCTGACATAATAGAAACAGGGGCACCCTTACTCCTAAAAACGTAATCAAGAAAAGATATAACTTCATCCGTGGCAGGATGTTCCACAAATCTATAATATAACCACTTTGAAAAATCATCAATCAGTACAATTAAAAATCTTTTTTCTCTACCCAAACATTCGTACAGCCCTGAAAAATCAATAGAAAGGTTTTCCCAAGGACCCACAGGAGCTTCTCTGATGGACAATGGTTCTGTAGTAACTTTCCAGTGCTTATTTGATTTAACACAAATAGCACAGCTATCCACAAATCTTTCAACTGATGCATCTAAGCAGGGCCACCAGTAATGCATTTTAAGCAATTTCTTTGTGCCAGACATCTCAGAATGTCCAGAATGGGCTAATTGTATCAATTTATTCCTAATGCCAGCTGGTGGTACAAATAAATCCTGTTTTAAAAGGATATCATTTTCAATGCTAAGTTCATTAGCAACTTGTGCAAAGCTCTTGAGAGGTGTTTCTAAATTTTTGCACGAAGGCCATCCATGTGTCACAAAGTGTTTGACTTTAGATAAAATAGTATCCTTTCCTGCACATTCCTTCCATTCTTCTTCCAAAACCGCTAAATTACAAGAATCAATAGCATCAATTAATACAACTGCACACTCATGTTGATCAATAATCTCCACTTGCGATTCAGTGACTGGCAGTAACCTAGATAAACAATCGGCTGTAAAATTTCTACCACCTGGAATATGTTCAATTTCAAAATTAAACTCTTGTAATCTAGCAATGAGTTTTACTAATCTGGAAGAAGCATCTCCACTCCTAACTCCATCCATCATGTAAACAAGAGGTTTGTGATCAGTGACAAGAACAAAAGGTCTTCCCCATAGAATTCTTTTTTACTTTTCCACAGCCCATACACAGGCTAGAGCCTCTTTTTCAATAGTACTATAATGTACTTCTGCCCCTCTGATACGTCTAGAAATAAAGAAAATGACTCTCTCTTTGCCATCAACTATCTCTATAAAAACAGCACCTAATCCTACAGCACTAGCATCCACAGTAATGTAAGATTTACCTTGAGGATCAAAAGTCTTTAAACCTGGTGCCTTGGCAATAAGCTTAATCACATTGATTTTTGTTTTTTTTTTAAACAATTTTTATTTTCATTTTATCAAGCACCGACAACAAATCAATCAAGTACAGTCTTCTCCAGTTACAGTAGTACAGAATAAACGGCTCAGCATCATTCACCTTGTATGGCTCTAGGACATTACACCTACAGTAAATACCCCTCACATCACCCCACCCGCCTCCCTTCATTCCCGTCAACCTCATGAATCCATTGGCCATTCCAGGGACCTCATCTCTCATGGACTGTTCTCAGGTGTGAGCTCTGTACGTGGTGGTTCACACACGTTCCCTCTGGCTTCATTCCACTTCCCCCATATCCGCATCCACTTCTTGGGGCAACCCCTATGTGTGTAAACCGCCTTCTCGGCTATCATTGCGATGTCCATATCCTCTTCCCACTGTGATTGTGAGGGTGTCACCCCGGAGCCCCTAGTTCCTTGCTATATTCCGTTTTGCCAGGGCCATACCCAAAGTAGCCCAGGCTTTCTGTGCCACATTAAGATCTGTAGGTTGCCATATGTTCAGAATACAACAGCGAGGATCTGCCAGAACTCCCACCCCACTCACTTACGAAATTTGCTCCAGCACGTATTCCCAGTATGATTGTATTTTGGGGCACGCCCATAGCGTAAGGTAGTAAGTACCAGTTTCTCCACACCCTCTGAGACAGAGTGGGTCAGGCGCGCGCTCCATTTTGTGTCCCATGGTGCGGGAGTAATCTACCCGATGCAGGATTTTAAGTTGCACCAATTTCAAACGGGAGGGGATCGCTGCCTCTCTAGCTGATGCAAGTGCCTCCATCCAGTCCGAGTCATCTATGTCCCCGAGTTCTATCTCCCACTTGCTGCGCAGTACCACAGTGGGGTCAGGGAGATTGTTAACCAGTTTTCGGTATGTCAATGAGATGGCTTTCTTGTCTAAATGATCAGTGAGGAGCCTGTCCTCCAGCGGAGAGGAGTCTACCAACGTGGTTTCGGGGGTAATAGCACACTGGAGTGCGTGCCGGATTTGGGAGTAGCGGTACAACTCCGTGTCTGCCATGCCGTATTTTTCTTTAAGCGCAGCAATGGAGAGGATTTCTCCCCTAACCCATAAGTCCCCAATGTTTGTGATACCTATGAGGTCCCAGTGTCTGAACCCTTTAGTATTTGCTAATGTGCCCAAGCGTTTTGTCTCCCAAAGTGGAGTAGCCAGCGTAAGCACTCCCTCCCACCCCAACGCTTTCTGGGCCGTGTGCCATATTCTAATGATGTGGGCCGTGGGGCCAGTCAGTGCTTGTCGTCTCTTGGTGGTGTATAAGGCCCTCATCAGGCGGTGAGCCGGCAACACCTCCCTATCTAGTCGTTAAGCCGGGTCGTCGTGGGGTGCATGTAGCCACTGATTGATTACCACTAGTTGTGCCGCCCAATAATACAATTTGACGCTTGGTAGTGCTATACGGCCATCATACCAGCTGCGAGTCAGTTTAGGGTGTGCTATCCGAGCCGGACGTCCATCCCACAGCAAAACCGCTACTTCTGCATTATTGGACTGAAAATATGAGAGCGGGACCGGGAAAGGAGTGTTCTGTAGTGCATAAAGGAATCTGGGGAGCGCCAACATTTTAAAGAGTGCTGCTCACCCTAACAGAGTAAGCGGGAGAGATCGCCAGTGGGAAACGTCCGATTTTAGTCTATGTAGTGGCTTCAGAAGGTTTTCTGCCATAAAGCTGGTGGCCTGAGGTGTAATGTAGATTCCCAGATATATAAATCCCCTGGTCGCTATTTGTACTGGGCAGTCCAGGGGTAGGGGTGGAGCCGGGCCGTGTAATAGGTAAAGCAGTGATTTGGAGCAGTTGATTGTGTAGCGAGATTTCTCCCCAAATCTTGTAAGTATATCCAGGAGGGCCAGCAGGGATTCTGCCGGGGATGTCATGTAGAGCAGTACGTCATCAGCATACAAGGAAATACGGTCTTCCCAGCCCGCCTCCCAAGTTATCCCCTGAAATAGTGGTGTTGTGCGTGTCCAGGCTGCCATTGGTTCTAAGATCAAGGCAAAGAGGAGCGACGAGAGCGGCAGCCCTGTCGCGTCCTCCTGCCCAGTGTGATCTCTCTCTCGAGATAAGACCATTGGCGACCACATGTGCCAGGGGTGCCGTGTAAAGAAGCCGGATCCAGCCACAAAACTTGGGTCCGAAACCCATCCGTCGTAGGATGGCAAACATAAACGGCCACTCTACCTGATCGAAAGCCATCGTCGTGTCTAGGGAGAGGATGGCCGCGTCCTGGTGAAGGAGGTGGGTCCGGGCCAGCACGCCGTTTAGGCGCCGCACATTAAGGGAGGTGTTGCGGCTGGGCATAAAGCCCGACTGGTCAGGGTGGACCAGCGTCGCCAGATGAGGCTGTAGACGCATCGCCAGCGCTTTGGCCAGTAACTTCGCCTCCACATTAATCAAGGAAATCGGCCGGTAGGACGATGGGTGTTCCGGGGGCTTACCCGGCTTCTGTATCGTTACTATTGTGGCCAGTCTCTGATCCCGGGGCAAAGTTCCCTGCTTCAGGCAGTCGTTGTTCATGTGGACCAAATGGGGGGTGACCTTGTTCGCTACCTTTTTATACAATTCTACCGGTAACCCGTTGGGCCCCATCGCTTTGCCCGTGTGTAGTGCCCCCAGTGGTTTTCCCACCTCTTCCACCGATAGATCGGCCTCCAACGTTTCCACATCCTCCTCCTGCAGTGTTGGTAGTGGTATATCGGCCAGAATCTGCCCACAGTCTTCCTCTGTCCCCTGTGCATGGGGAGTGTAAACCCTTTCATAATGTGTTGCCAGCTCCTCGACAATTAGCCGAGGGTCAGTGGTCGGTGTACCATCCCCAAGTGTCAGTTGCGCTACCCATCTACTCGCTCTTTCTTTCTTTTACAGCCAGGCGAGCATTTTCCCTGTTTTTTCCCCTAATTCGTATATTCTGTGCATTGTGCCCATGTGTCTCGCTTTAGCCTCAGCTTCGGAGTAAGCCCGAAATTCCTGCCGGGCTAGTGTCAATGCATGCGCCGTGGTTCCGTTGGGGTCTAGTGCGTGCGCTCTCTCCGCCTGCAGTGCTGTTGCCTCTGGTGAGTCCATGGCTTGTTTTTGTTCTCGCTTGTGTCGGGTAATAGTGGAGATTGCGTGCCCCCTAATGACTGATTTGTACGCCTCCCAGAGTACACATGGGGAATCCACGGACCCTGCGTTCTCAACAAAATAAAGGTCTGTGGCCGTTACCAGGGTCTTTGCAATCTTGAGATTCTGAAGGAAGCCGGGATATAATGGGTAGATGCGCTGTAGCCGAGGGCGGTGGGTAGTGTAAGTAAGCTGTACCGGGGAGTGGTCTGAGATTCCCCTAGCTAGAAGGTCAATCGCTGTAAAGTTCTCGGGGGAGACCGCCAGAGTAAGGATATAATCGATACAGGAGAGGCTATTGTGTGCCGCCGAATAGTACGTGTATTGTTGGTCCGTGAGGTGTTTGAGTCTCCCATGGCCCCAAGAAAGTTTCTGATGAGTTGGCTGGGTCTATTACTGTCTCTGGGTGGGCAGCGGTCGACAGTCGTGTCACAAACAGCATTCAGATCCCCACCTAGGATTAATTCACCCTCCGGTAATTCTAACAGCAGTTTACTAAGATCCTGAAGTGTTGCCTGGTGAAGTGTCGGTGGAATGTATACTGAAACCATATTGTAGCTGCGCCCCTCCCATTGACCGGCGTGTGCTGCGAACCTCCCATGATCGTCCCTCCACGTCTTGGTGATCACTAGTGGGGAGCTTTTTTGTATCAAGACGCCCACACCTCTGGATCCGGAGGAGAACTCCGCGTGTGCGGCCATTTTAAACACCAAGCGGTTGAGTGCCCTACAAGCCGGCCCCGTTAAGTGGGTCTCTTGAAGCAGAACCAAGGTAGGTGCCTTCCGCTTTAGGTATTGAAGGACTAGACCCTGTTTAATTTTGTGGCCCAAACCATTGACATTCCATGATGTCACTGTTAAGGGGGGGGGGGATGAAGTGTAATGTCAGGACCGAAGCCGCAATCAGTGTACCTGTGTCCTGCATGTGCTTCCTGTGTGTCAGACCTGCGTACTACTAATCCTCGGAGAGGATGCGTAACCATAACCTGTGAACAAATGCACTTAAACATTGCATAACTAAAAACCCCATCCCCCCCGCCCTGTCTCCCTGCCCGGCGAATCCAAAACTATCCACCCCCACAACTGAGCAGAGTGCTTACAGTCCCTTGTAACCTGCATATTGCTGGAGGGTGAGAACCATCCCCCCCGCCCTGTCTCCCTGCCCGGCGAATCCAAAACTATCCACCCCCACAACTGAGCAGAGTGCTTACAGTCCCTTGTAACCTGCATATTGCTGGAGGGTGAGACCTCGTCGGTCCCAGTGAGCCCCCATTCGGAATTAGTCCCATTATGGCTGTTTAGGTTCGACATTTCCTACCTCTTGCCGTCTTCTCAAAATGGTCAGCAATGTCCGCCCAGATCTGCTACAGATGTTCATGGCAAAGCGGACCCTCACCACCCCCTTCAGCGCCCCCCCCCCCAGCATCCGAAGTCCGCCGTGCTGTCAGCTTAGTCCATGCATCAGTTCAATTGCTGTCCCATCGTTATGTTGCAGTCCTCCAGGGTAATGCCCTCAGCGGCCGTCTGTCCCACGTTGTCTGCCTTCCTCTGGATCGCCTCGGGCCGGTCCTCGATTTTTGGGGGCTCTCGCTGGTCACCAACCTTCCAGCCAGTCTCTTGCCTCTCCCGGGGTGTAAAAAAACCACGTCTTCCCCTCTGATTCTACTCGGAGCCGCGCTGGAAATAACATGGAGTACTTGAGTTCCCTGCTGCGCAGTTCCTTCTTCACTTCCACAAAGCTTCTCAGTTGTTGCGCCACCGCCGCTGTATAGTCCGGGTAGAAGGTGACCTCTGAGTTGTCGATCTTGATCGGAGGGGTTTCAGCTGAGTTTGAATGAGGTCCTCTACGAATAGGTCAAGGGCCTGGTCCCCGGCACGCCAACTAGGCATACATTGTTGCGTCTGGATCGAACTTCCTGTTCGTCCAGTTTAGCTTTCAGTGTCATGTTGCCTTGCTCTAGCTGATTCATTCTGACCTGGAGGTGCGCTGTGTCCGCCGACAGTTCGTTTGCAGTTTTCTCGAATTCCCCCAGGCGGTCCATTACATTGGCGAGGTCCGCCGGCATGAAGGAGATATCCGTAGTGATCATGCCCATAGAGGATTGCATAGTCTGCAGTGTCGCCATGACGTCTTTTAGAGTGATTTCCCTGGTGTCACCCGAGTTGGGAGGCAGTTGTGTGGAGGACTGCGACGCCGATTCTTTCGTCGCCCCGGCGCCATCTTTATTATAGGCATACTTGTCCAGTCTTGGGGCCTGCGCCTGCCCCCTTACCCCTCTGCCACTCATTATATCCCCCTCCTGGGGCCGCAGTCTGGTGGCCTCCCCTCTTGCCCTGGCTTGCTGAGCACTGGGGCCACTGGGGTCTCTACTGTACGTTGGGATCCTGGGGGGGGGTGATAGAAATGATATGTAGTTGCAGCGCTGGTTCCCCTTGCCGCTCGGCCCAGACTTTCACTGATGTGTGGGGGGGGAGAGAGAGACTCTGGATGTCAGGGAGTCCCTCACCAGCCCGCCGCCCTCCGCCTCTGGCGTGGAGGATCTTCTTGCGCACCTACCGGCCGTGCGCGCTGTGTGTCCCGTGGATCAGGCGGTATGAGCCCCGGTGGTGTAGGCGGTTCGCCCACGTTGTCATGCGGGCGCTGCCAGTTGGAGGTCTCGTCGGCAGGTTCAGCCCTTGCGGCGGCACCTGGAGCGACCTCTCCTTGGGTCGCGCTATTACCGGGTCTCGCGGCTACCAGAGTCCCCGTCTCCGGTGGGGAAAGTAGGCCGCCGGGTGCACCGCGCCGGATCTCTGCGTGCGGTGGGGCCTGGACGCCGAAAATCGGCTGTGCCGGGAGCAGATGTGCTCCGGTTCAAGAATATATGCTTTTTGAGCCAGTTTGGGGCAGGATTAATGGTCGGATTTCGCCGGGAAGCTCCTCGGGTCTCGGAGCTCTTTTAAGCTGCGGCCATCTTGCCTGGTCGCTAGCCACGCCCCCCCCCCTTAATCACATTGCTGAAGGCATCATTATGGATGTTAGTCCAAATAAACTGAGAACCCTTTTTGAGGAGTTGCCTCAGAGGTTCAACAACCAGAGCATAACCCTTCACAAAATTGGCATAATACTTGCCTAAACCAAGAAAAGAACGTAAGGAACCTTTATCTTGTGTTTTACTGGCTTTTTCTAAAGTATTAATGAGATCCTCTTTAGGAAAAATTCCTCCTGGAGTAATTCTGTGACCCAAATAATTGATTTCATCAACTAAAAATGTACATTTATTTTTGCTCACAGTCATACCTTTGCTGTCTAATATATGTAGACATTTCTCTAAAATGGAATTGTGCTGTTCATTAGTCTTTGCAAAAATCTAAATATCGTCTTGAAAAGACTGCACCACTTTCAAATTTTGAAATAAACTTTCAATAAGTTTCTGGAAAACGCTGGCTGCTGATGCCAAACCAAATGACATTCTCAAAAATCTATAAAGGCCATAAGGAGTAATAAAAGCCGTAAGGTGAGGATTCATCAAGAGTGACCTGATGATAGGCAGATTTAAAATCAATTATTGAAAAAAAAATTGCACCATCAACCGCAGCTAGCATTTCTCGAATATTTGGTAAAGGATGCATGTCCACAACAATATTCTTATTGAGTGACCTAAGGTCCACACACAACCTCAGATCTTGATTCTTTTTAAGAGCAAGAACTATTGCCGAAACCCACTCAGAGCTGTCAGTGGGTTCAATGATCCCATCATAACACAAAGAATCAATATGTGACTTCAACTTTTCTCTAACACCTAAAGGTACCATACGCACTTTATGTTGTATTGGAAGAGCTCCTTTTTTAAATTGTATTTTATGTGTGTAGCCCTTTACTTGACCAACCACATCCCCAAATTTTTTTTTAGATTTATCAAGAATTGTTAACAAAAAAGATTTCTCAAAGGAAATGTCATTAATGGAAACGTCTCTCAATTAAATTGAACTATCAGACCCCGGGCAAAGAATAACTCCTAATTTGCCTAAATCATACCATCCCACAATGTTCTTCCCATCAATAGCCACATAAATCTTAGTATACATTTTGCGACTTTCAAATTCTAAAGTATCCTTAAAGAAACCTAACATTTTATGAACAAAATTTCCAAAAGCTTTTGGATTATTATCCGAAACAGTGAGATTAACACCCACCCAATTTTCATTGAAGAAAACATCTGATAATATGGTCACTGGTGATGATGAGTCAGCCATGGCTTCAAAGCTGTAATACCAACCAAGACAGTTCCTAAAGGAGCCTTAAAATTAACAGACCGGTTATTAATTGAATCATTGAATGCGTCATCATAAATAGTAAGAAGTAATTTTTGCATATCTTGCTCAGCACTTGAAATATTGTTTACACTAGCGCCATAGCCTCTCTTAGGTGTCTTGCATACAGATAAAAAGTGACCAATTTTAACCCAATTAGTGCACTTCCTTTTCAAAGCAGGACAATCATGAGAATTAGCCAAGGGTGATTTTAATCCACACCTGAAACAACTAAAATGGAAATCTTTACTGGATTTAACATCACTCTTAATATGAGATTGCACAGTACATACAGCAGAATTATTGGTACTTTTTACCTTTTCCGCAGCAATAATCTTAGAAGATTCAATAGATCTTTCAATACCTTTCGCTAAATCTATAACTTCAGCTAGCGTAGTGTTACGACATGCAAGGCGCCTTTCTTGTATATTCTTTGATTGACAATTAAATGCAAATTGATCTCTAATAGAGAGATCAACATATGCCCAAAATCACAGTTCTCAGCTAAAACCCCCAAAGCTGCTACATATTCTTCGACGGTTTCATCAGATGACTGGTTCCCCTTATGAAAAGCATGTCTCTCAATCATAACATTTGGCTCATCTTCAAATTGCTTCTCAAGTCTTGCTGTTGCTTCCTTAAACTCATTCCTCCCATCTCCACCATCCCTAGGTGGCGCTATAGTCACAAGATGTTTAAAAATGTCAATTGCAACAGTGCCAGGGTAACTAAAGAGAATAGCTTTCTTTCTTTCTGCCGAAAATGTAGTGCCATCAATAGCCACAATATAATTTTCAAAAGTTTCAAACCATTTCTTCCATCGTAGTTTAGATTTCCCAGGTATTTCCAAAAATATTGTGCCTTGATTGCAAATTTCAGATGAAGCCATGACAATAATAAAAATTTAAAAAAATTAAAAGAAACTAAAATATTAAAAATCACAGTATAAAGAAACACAAGAAATCTATAAAAGTGTGCATATCACTGTTGTAGAACTTTCACGCAAATATGCACCTTTAAAATAAAGTAGAATGTAGCTTTTACGTAACTTGAAACATTATTGTAGATTAGCGTGCATATCACTGTTGCAGGAAATAAATGAGAATAGGCACTTTCAATAAATAACAATATGCACTTTCCCCTTTTTTAAAAAAAAAGAATCAAGTGTCCATATCACTGTGCTTCAAATTGCTCGTTGTATAAAAAAGAAATTAAGTCTGCCTTTCAATTTTATATTTTATGAGCAGGAGTGTGTGAATCACTGAATTTGCCAAACAGCCAACATTAAATGAAAAAAAAATGACGAACGATCGTGAAACACGATCATCCAGCTCGTAAATCAGCTGACCATCTGTTCCGAAGAAAGCAAAGTGAACATTAAATATGGCCGCTACGTTGCATGCGTGGGACGTCCTTCCAATATGGCCGCTCCTTACGTGTTGCTAGAGTGAGACTCCAAGTGCTCTCTAGGCAACCTTAACTATGCAATACGTCGGTCTCACGTGAGTAGCTCAATGCGCATGAGAATTCCAAAGCGCGAGCAAAGTCACAAGCGAGAACGGCTCTTCAGTTTTCCTTCAGAGAAGTAAGTAAAAACAGTACCTCAAAGTAGTTGACCAGATAATCCTCTGCAATCAAAACACGAGCAGTGCGAAGCCAATTTTCACAGCAGGAAAGAATGAAGTTTAATCAAACTTCCTCTTCAGCGAACATGACCAAATTATAATAAGCACAGTGGGTCGGCACAGCTTAAAGGAACCTCATTGCCATTGTAAGAAGTGATGGAGTCTTGATAATAATAAAATATTTATTTTAAGCGCCAAAGTAAGACCCACTGGTGCACAGGCTCAAGCGTCCTGTCCGCTCCAACCGCTTCTCTGACATTCAAACAAAATCCCATACATCAGCAAGTAGTAAGTTACATACCACAATTCTAAAAATGATGCTACAATGCAGGATGACGTGTACGTTCTAACAAATTAATAAAGATGGAAGAAAGATGTATATACCACAGGCGACTCGTTGAGGCTGCGTAAAATCTGCAGTTTTGGATGCCCGTTCATGTCGGGGGCGGGGCTACCCAGGATGATCCAGCGAACTCCCTGGTGCGGCCTGCAAATCCCCGACCTCGAGCGAGACCTGAAGCCGAAGAGACTGACGATGAGCGACCCCAGCCTGGACTCCAAACCTGGTGACTGTGGCGCTTTGCTACCTAACCTACCCCGCCTCATCAGCTGCCTTATCCTCGGCGTGCCTCGGATCCCTGCTGGGTCCGGTCTGTGCGCACGAGGCTGTCCAGATTCACAGAGGCCCTGCGGTGACCGGGACCGCGGGCCACAAGGGAGGCTGCCATCCGGCCGATCAATTGCCTCTACTGGGGGGGGGGGAACGTGGCTGCCGGTCCCCACCGCCGGCGGGTACAACACGCGACGGGGTCCGCCACACCGGACCTGCCTGAACGCCCTGTCGGATGGCGTTCAGGAGCCGCGAGATAAGCCTGAGGGGAGCCAGCACTGCGGCTGCCATTTTGGGGAGAGTTGGACACCCGGGAAAGCTCAAGAGGCCCCTCTGACCACCGCATCAGCCTCACTACATCTTACCTGTCCCCTGGAGCAGCTCAGTCTCTCTGACCAGTTCTATTTGCAGCATGGCTGCACCCCACAGCTTTCTCGGTTTCTGCGGCACACCCATACAGTCTCTTGATATTGCCTGGGGCCACACTAGTGGGCGCTTCCTCTCACTTGTGCTCTTGCTGAGGCCCAGTTGGTGTTGAAGCCCATTTCATGCCCAGCTGAGTCGCCGGTGGGCTGCCGTATACCAGCACTGTCTCCCCCAAGTAATTTCACTAGGAGGAATGGGCTGTAAAGACCCTAAGCAGCGACTGTTAACCTTTGACAAACCTGCGGAAAAACCCAGTGAACACGACGTCACCATGGCGGAGGGATGCCAGGACGCAGCCCACACTTCCGGCCTACCGCTACTAAGTCTTCCCTAGTTGCAGAGCTCCGAGCGGGATTCAAGGCCTTGGATGGCAGATTTGACTTACCAGAAGAGAGGCTGGATACCTTGGGGGCCAGACTGGACACCCATGATCGCCGATTGTACACAGTGGAAGGGAGGACATCGGACCTCAAGGATGGTGCAGCGCAATCCACCAAACACTTGGACTGGATGGAAAGAATCCTCAAGGACATGGCTATAAAGACTGAAGATCTTGAATTGCGTAGCATGGGCAATAATCTGCGCATTCTCGGAGTTCCCGAATCCACCAACGTTGGACGCATAGACCTCTTTGTGGAGTCACTCCTCAACAACCACTTTGGAAAAGACTCGTTCACCCCAGGGTTCGTTGTAGAGCGTGTGCACCACTCCCTAGGTCCGCGACCTAATCCTGGCTGCCAGTCGAGACCCATAATTGCTAGACGCATGAACTACAGAGACAGAGATACAGCACTCCGTCTGGCTCGTGAGCGACGTGAGACGGTCTGGCAGGGCTCAACAATCACACTATACCCCGATTTCACTACCATGGTGGAAGAAGCTCAGCGAAAGTACAACGGGGTGAAGGCTACCCTTCGAAACCTAGGCCTTCGATATGGTCTTTTATATCTGGCCCGCCTACGGGTGGATGTCAATGGCCGCTCTCGCATCTTTGAGTCACTTACTGCAGTCCAGGAATTTTGTAAGACCTACAAAGAAAACAGCAAACCGAGGGGACCCTGCCCTGGCTCTATCCCCCTCATAACGGTTCAGTCGCCAGCATTAACCTCTTCTCCATGTAATAACGTGCTCTCTTTGCTGGGAACTGCAGTCTATTTAAAACAGACTTATTTTAATATGTATTGACAGATTATATATCCTGGACAGGAAATTTAAAATACTGGAGGCTGATGGGCCGTTGCCACCTCCCTGAGAGTTACTCATGTTGTTTTGTTTCTTGATGGTAATGCATCATATTGTATGTTGGCATTTACAACTAGGATGTTTACTGGATACATTGAGTTATAGTTCGATGGGGTGTGTTCCTGACGCCTACTGGTGTGAGGTTGGGTGGAGGGAGGGGGTTGGGAATTATTCACGGATCTGTTTCTGCGAGGTTACATTTCCAAAAAAGTCTGTTGCTACATTTGTGCTATACTTCTCCATAACTGTCATACCGCTCCTCCACCTCTACCAAAGTAAGGACAATGCCTCCTGACTCGGCCGACCACACCTGTCTCTCCCTAATTACCTGGAATGTAAGGGGCCTCCACAATATTAAAAAGGGAAAACATGTACTTCAATGCCTACATAGGCACCACATAGACGTGGTGTTTCTGCAGGAAACTTACCTCTCTAAACCCTCGTATAGTCATTTTTTAGCTAGTTGGGGCCCTCATCGTTTCTTCGCCAGGTACAGCTCATATGCTCGCGGTACAGCAATATTAATACACAAGCGGCTCCCTTTCCACTTTCCTAGTTCTCACTGCGATGCAGAAGGCCGTCACATCATAGTGACTGGGAAATTACTTGGCCACACCGTCACGTTGGTATGTTTATATGCCCCAACACTGATAGTCCAGAATATTTCCATGATCTTCAAACTCTGGTTCTCTGCTCGGGTGCAAATCTCATATTGATGGGCAGAGACTTTAATATTTTATTACACCCCACCTTAGAAAGCTCCTCCACTGCCCCAGACACCAAACATTGAGCACAACGTGCACTAACAGAACTGCGCGACTCATTACATTTGTTTGACATCTGGAGCCTGTCGCAACCCTATGGTTAGCTCTTACACGCATTACTCGGCACAACACAACACCTGGACTAAGTTAGACTATTGGTTATACTCCCCAGGCATAGCTACATGGTACACCTCTACCACAACGCTCCCCAGACATATTCTGACCATTCCCCTGTGATACTACAACTCCACATCACCAGGCCTGAGGGTCACGAGAAGCAGCGGCGGTTTCCGGGTAGGGCCTTGACTGGTGACCTATTTTTCAATGAGATCAGAGAGGCTATAATTGAATATTTTGAAATAAACACTGGATCGGTAGACTCCTGGGCAGTTCTTTGGGAGGCATTTAAAGCTTTCATCAGGGGAATTACCATCTCAAAACATGCAGGCGCGTTGAAAGATCTAAGTGGGATGCTAAGTCGCTTAGAACAACATCTAGATGCTATAGATCATGCACAATGACACTCCCCTCTACCTGATGGTACCAGACGTCGCCTGGCACTACTCACAGAATTTCTCGAGACGACAGACAGGGAAATACACTTTTTGAGTAAACACGCCATCGCCCGCCGATACGGCGAGGGGGAACGACCAGGGCACACTGGCACGACTATTGAGACCCCCTATGGAAAATCCTACATCATGGAACTCAAATCCCAGACAAGACAACTCTTCACTGACACGGCTGGTATCAGAGAAGAATTCCTTACATAATATAGCGCATTATATACTTCCAAAACTACACACACCTCGGCCTAACGGGAAGACTATTTTTCAGAAATAGCCTTTGTGTACCTAGAAAAATACATGCAGGACTTTTTGGCAGAGCTCTTTTCCACTGATGAGATCATCAGCGCGATCGAAGCTCTCAAAGGCTCTACTGCACCAGGCCTTGATGGCTTCACAGGTGACTTTTACAAAGCTTACAAAGACCTACAAAGATCTACTGGCTCTCAAACTGCTGGAGGTCTACAATGAACATGAACTCAACAGGTAAGATGAGGGTCCTAGGGGATGTTTAACGACTAAACATTGCTACCACCCCTAACTTAACAATTACACCAACAAAAAGTAGCAATGGGTCAGAAAAAAGGCAAGCAACTAACTATGTATCTGTGCAAGAGAAGTGATCTCAACTAATGATATGAACTAGTGAAATCACGCCTAGGGTATTCCTTCTATGTGAAAAAATTCCCATCAGTCATCAACCGAAACCGCCCTTCATCATCTGGGACCCTTCACACCATGAAGGTAAGATTGAATACCCACAGCAGATTGGCAGATGTATAAGCCTAATCTGGCCTGTCAGGCCCAGTGATTGCTATGGTGTATGAGGGTATAAGGTGACAACTGTAAAGCAGTGCAAAGAACGTGGAGAAAACAATTAGTGAAAAAGTGTGTATTCAACAGATAAAATTGGATATTGAAGGGGTAAAAGGCTTTTAATGTGCACCTCTTCACTCCCAAACCAATAAAAGAGTGCAAAAATAGTAGTGTAAACAAATGACTACTATTAAGTGTGTTAGGTCTACAATGAAGCCTTGGAGCGGAATGAGCTCCCTCCCACGTTACGTGAGGCTGTGATTGTTCTACTCCCGAAACCTGGGAAGGATCCCCTGCTATGCGGCTCCTACAGGTCGCTATGGTTCTTAAACTTAGAGTTCGAGGCATGTGGGCTGCTGAATTAATATCTATAGCATAGATCGCCGCCTAGTGTTGGGTCCGGATGATTGCACATTGTTGTCCTGGAAGAGTCTTCGAAGTATCACGAGATAGGTGGCTCCTCCCCTGGACTACAGTGCGCATGGGCATCGACTCCATCCCCAGATTGTTTTTTTCCGCCATTGGGTTCGGATGTGATTTCGATACTCCTGTTCGGAATCGTTATAGAACTTTTTCAAGGCCAAAAGGCCTTCTTCGAACCGTCGGTATTGTTTGCGTTCGGTGCCCGACTATATTCCAACTCGTCGAGTCGGATATCCGGGTTGTCGTTTGACTCTTCGGTGATCGAGGCCCAGTCGACGCAGCAAGACTTCGACGGCATGGAACTGTCCAGTGTGTGGTTCCGAGTACCCACACATTGACGTCCATCCAGTGTGCAATAAGTGCCTGTCGCCGGACCACGACGAGGCCAAGTGTATGGCCTGTTCCAGGTTTCGATCGAAGAAAACGATTAAGATGCGGCGCGTGGCGCGCCTCGAGGCCCAGCGATCGGCTCCGGCACCGGTGGACATCTTCGACGACGCGGAGGCAGACGAGCAAGAGCTTCAACTGCAGATTTCACCTCAATCGGGGGTAGTAGAGTCCGACTACGAAGCGGACGTCGAAGGCCAAGACCTAGAGGAAGTCGTCGATGAGGTAGGGGACGACGACGAAGCATATGGGGCCATGGAAGATAGCTCGGAGGAAGAGCTATGCCCCGTTCGTACACTTACAAAGGCTCAGGTCGAGGGATCGCCACACGGCCTTACCCAAGACCTTACACCAAGATCCACGGCCCCGCCTTCCGGCCCGGCTACGGACACCTCAGCGGAGCCGCCATTGTCAAAATTGAAACTGAAACCATCGGTGTCGACGAAAACAAAGATGGCCGAGGCGCCATCGAAACCGAAGACGTCTGCTCCAACATCGACGCCAGCGTCTTCGGAGGCCTCGAAGCCAAAGAAAGCTGTCGACCACGCAAAGGTGCCGAAAGTGGTCAAGGAGCAAAGCTCGAAGAAGGCCGTCGAGCCGGTGTCAAGCAAGGCGGTCGAGCCGACATCCAAGAAGGCTGTCGAGCCTACATCAGACAAGTCTGTCGAGCCGAAAAGCAAGAGGCCTGTCGAGTCGAAGTCGGCCAAGGGCGCCGAGGCAAAGTCTGGGGTCCCGATGCAAAAAGTCAAAGCTGCCGATCCGAAACAGTCGGCATCGACGTCTGCGGCCGTGGACAAAGATCGAAGCGCACCGGTCAAGGATGCTCCTGCGCCTCGAACAGACAAACAGAAGTCATCGACGCTCGGGTCTTCCCCTGGGGGCGGACCGAGGTCATCGGTCGGCTCGACGAAACCATCCGCTTCCTTTACGAAGCAGGTCTCGGACTCCCTCAGGCGAATTAAGGACAAGGCTTCAGCATCGGAACCGAACACACCTTCCGCACCGAAGTCAGCCGTCCCCTTGAAAAAGACGTCGATGCCGATCCTCTACACGTTGCCGCCAAAGGTGGCGCCGAAGGCCTTTGCACCACGGTCGGTGCCCAAGGACTCTGCGGTGTCGAAGCCAACTCACCCGGCTGGGAGTTTAGGCCATCGAGAACCTTTATTGGAAGAGCGGTCGGAGCATTTCATCGATGCCGACACCGGGAAGCTTACGCTTTACGTCCGACGTCCGTCGTCTCCCACAGATTAGCAGCATGTCCGAGAACCCCTACAGAAGGTAGGAAGAAAGTGGCTTTCATTGCGCAGCAGGAGCAGTGGCGCTAGCGCCAAGAGGCCTCAGGGGTACACTGTGCCCTGATACCTACTGTGGGCTCATTTCGATCCTTGTGGGCTACGCTACGCAGACCCCACACTCGTTCAGCATCCACAGCGTATACGGCGTAACTTAAAACTTGAGGAAATATGTCCAGCCTGCATGTTGAGTCCCGGCTAAAACGTAAAAAAATAGACTACGTAGTGAAACAAGCAAAAAAAATAAAAATCAGAAAAGTTTGTTCTCTGTGTACCAAGTACAAGCATAAATGAAACACGGATTTAATGTGGGATGATTCACGGTGCTTTGAGATGTAAAACATTCCCTCATGTACTGTAAAGCAAACAATCTGTGGGAGGCTGAATTATATACACACTGCCAATAGAAAGCTGTGAGGGGAAATGTCTTGCCCGTACGAAGCCAGAGCCCACGCTCCATCCATTGGAAAGAGATGGTAACAGACATGCCAGTCCTAAAAACAGACCTACTTCTTCATTTATAATGGCCTCCGACCATGTAGACACCTTTGTAGTTAAAAGAACAGTTCTCCTTGTGTCTGGAGACAGAGCTTCGAGACTGGTGTATGTGACTGCAGCCCTCTCCAGCCCCACCGAGATGGAAAAAGCCGCTTCGCAGCACTTTCTCTAAAGTGCCTTGACGGCAAAAAAAAGCACATATCAAGCTTCACTAGAACTCCATCATGCCTTGTCAAACAGCTTCACACACCTGCAGTTAATATTTAACAAGTTACTTCTCTCTAGCCCTACTTTCCTCTTACATGAGCGCTGTCTGGAATTCCCACAACTTCTAATGCATGGAACCCTCTCCAGTTGCTGCAGTTAAAGGCCAAGGGAAAGATATTCACGTACAAGAACTTCCGCCAAGGGTTGGCAAGCAGCAGCTCAGAAACTGATTGCGGTACATTGACCCTTGTCCCTTTGCAGCACATTTGAGTTTCATTTAGCAAGAATGCTTGAACACCGATAAAGATTGTGTCATCCGCTGAAAAACCACAACCGGCTGCGAAAAGTGCGCGGGCATAAGAGACGCCGTGCGTGTGCTCAATCTCCAGTCCGGGTGGGCGAGCCGGAAAGGAGCCAGGGAGGGGACCAAAAAGCCTCTCTTCAAATGAAATGCAAGCGTTTTACATAAAGAGTGATGTGCACAAATGAAAAGCGAAGGCTGAGCTTCCACCCCACTTCCAAAAGAAAACCAACGACAATAGATCTCGCAAGCGGGCAGCGCATGCGCTGCGACGCTAGTGAATCCTAAAAACGATTTCCATCTTGCCTTTTGTAAGTTGTTAAACACCTATTCGTTCTTTTACTACTGGCCATCTTCTCTCAACTGCTCATTGCACTGATATACTTTTCCTTCAGTAATTGTGGTGTTAAGAAGTCCAATATAATCTAACACAACAAAAGGTATTTAGTAAGCACGTTGATGCAAATTGAACATTTGTCACCACTCAGACATGGTTTGAACCTCTGACTGATGCAATCACAACAACAAGAAGGCAATGTGCTTTTAAATTCTAAAATTAGTTTGAAAATAAAGATATTTAAAAGGCACAAAAAAATAAATAATAATTTCAAGTATAGAATAATGTACATCACAGTTAAACTACCAATTCGAATTTTTGATCTACTAAATGAACAAATTATTCAAACGTGTTTCTGTCTTGTAATGAAATTCCATTAAATGTCTAACATAGTAATAATGAGTAAGTCACCAGTCCCCCCTCCCCAACTGTGAAATGCAATATATGATCACTTGATGCATTTTGAGTTTATTCTTTTCATCTGGAGCTGTACTCTTATTTCTTTGAACAAAGGTACAACCTTCACAGTAACTCACTTTCTGTTGTTCCTTTACTGGAAATGGGTGAGTAGTTATTGTGAAGTAAAACTTTCTTTAAAAAATGACTGTAAGCAGGATCTTGGTCAATGTAACCAATACGGATGCCCTACTTGTACACCCGAGAATGACACAGATTTGATTCTTAAAGACAGTTAATGTATGTTGTCGCTACCACGCAACGTTGTTCATGCAGGTATTCTGTCTATAATTATCAGTGTGTGTAAATATACTTTAAATCAAATCATAAAAGATTGATAAAATAATTAAGAATAGTAACATTTGGTCATTTTAACATTGCAGAGAAGAGTTTGTAATGCAATCAGGCAGCAATTTTAGAACAAATTAATCCATATTGAATGACCATTTGCAATTTGGCATTGCACGGATCAGAGTGTGACCCACTCTATATCAGCATCCTCCCTTCAGCTCATGCGATCTGTGTACATTAATCGAGAGGGAGATTTAATTCCTTAAAGACATTAGTGTAATTGCATGTGTCAAAATCATGAAAGGCTATCTACCACCCTGCTGCTTAGTGAACCTTTGATGTTACTACAGCTCAAATCTGCCAAACATAGAAATATATCTTCCTCATTGTTCTCTGGAAAAGAGCCCTTTTCAGTGGTAAATTTTTAGCCTGCACTGTCATATGCCTTATCTTAGTAGGATTTTTTCTCTTAGCAAATGTAACAGATTATAAAAATAAGGCAGCTACGACGCGAAGGGTTTTTAATGTGTCTATTATTTTCATCACTTTATTTATGAATAACAATATAGATAATGGTGTCATCTTTGTTTCTGCTGTGTTCGAAAAACAAAACGAATGAGCCGGAAAATTAACTGTTTCCTCAGTTTTATTTATTATTTGACAATTGTAACTTCTAGTAGTTGGCTGTATAGGTTACAAACTCTAAGCATATAAATTGTGTTTTCAAGGTCCAAATTTGTTCAAAAGACCTGTCTTAGAGGTATTGCAGTTCTCATGATCCTGACCCATGATGGGATAATTGTACTAGTGACATTAAATCATAATAACACCGACATTATTGATGATATCACTGTGAATTTTGTATCATCTGGTGCCAGTCCTGTATATTGATACTGTATTGATGCCTGTCATTTATTGTACAGAAAGATTCATCTACAATTATGTTAATCTCATTCAAAATGTTGGTTTCAGGAACAAAGGTGATGCACCTCATAATCTGATATCCTGCAAATTTGCAAATGTGAAAAAAGAAAATCAGTTCCGATTTCAACTCCCAAAACAAGATGAGAAACCCTCAGCTCATTCCGCCCTACAGAGTAGTGCGATTTCCTTCAAAGATGATGCTGGACAATTTGACGTCTTTGATGATAACGCCCTGCAACGAGAAATGCCAACAAGTGTCCCACTTCTTGGAAGGGCCAACACGTTTGGCCTAATGTCTTCATATATAACTAGGTGTTCTACCATTTCACCTTTACATCTAGGGCTTTCTTACCCACTTGCACCCTTACTAGTTACACCCCCATTGTCTCCGCAAAGAGAGGATTCTACAGCACTACAATCCACAAAATTGCATGAAAAATATTCCAAAGCAGAAGTCAGAAGTGTATATATGGGAGATTGTTGTGAAAGAGGAATTAACATGGAAAAAAGAGGAATTAACATGGAAGTGCAACAGAGTCCAGATGTTGGCGGACCAGTAATTATTGTTCCTGGTGGAAAAATGTCAGTTGTGATCACATGTGAAGCAAGGTAAGCATCACTTTGCTGAATGTTGATGAAAATGCAACCAAAATGTGTTTAAGACTAAGTGGCAAGAAGGCTCGGGAGCATACGCACTTGTGCAACTATAGTGCTGTTTATTGTTTTTGGATTCAGTCCCTTATATTTCATCACCAAAAGGTTGATGCTGTCTGCAATGGAAGGGGTGCTTTCATGACACTTGATTCTTTGATCTGATATCCTTGTCACATAGGCAATTTAGTGGTTGCATTTCGTGACTCTTATTAAACTTGTATAGCCATGGATTTAGTGTGTGCTGTCGAGTCCATTCAAGAACAGTGTTTGGGAAAAGCGATACATCCTATATTATTCTCAAGGGCATAACATAATCCCTTCAGTGAAGTGGGGCCACCAGCCATTTTGCCACCCCCCTCCCTCCCCATACGGTTCAAAGGAACTCCTTTCCAATAATGACCAATGAAGATCTGTGAGATTTGGGAGTGATTTAGACCCCTTGTCGCATTTTGCAGGCAGGAGCGTTACAGCACTGATTCTTCTTATTTACTAACTCAAACAGGTTTGGAAGGTCTAAAGAGTAGAAGTATAGGGCCATATGTATCAAGCTAATTAGCAATTGCAAAGGCCGAAATTCGCAGAATTTCGGCCTTTGCTAATGCTAATTTGCTAAATGGTATGTATGTAACATTTCTGCTGCAAAATAAGGAATCACAAAATTTGCTATTCCTATTTTTGCAATTGCACTTAAGGAATCGCAGATTTTGCGATTCCTTAAATGCAATGTATCAAAGAAAGAATTATGCAAAAATGCCCATAAGGATTCGCAAATTACCACCAACTTCTAGTTGGTGGTAAGTTGCGAATTCTTATAAAAAGCAATTCTCAAAAAAACCAAAGGTGCCATATGACGCTCATACATGCCCTTAGGGCATGTATGTGCGCCATATGCCCCCACATGTCATTTTCAGGGGTGCTGCAGGGTGTTCTTGAGACACCCCTGCACCCTTGAAAATATTCCTAATTTGCGATTAGCAAATTGCTATTCGCAAATTTCCTATGGGCCTCCTGGCCCATAGAAATGAATGGGTAATTTGCGATTAGCAATTTGCTAATCGCAAATTAGGAATGGTAAGGAATCGCTAAAAAGAAGCGATTTTGTACATACATACTGTTTTGCGATTTCTAAATAGCGATTCCTTAAAAATCGCTATTTGGAATTCGCAAAACGGAACTATGATACATATGGCCCATAATGACTAAAAACGCAAGCTTTCCAGGTATTAAAAAGGGAAGATATCTTCTGTTAAGTCTGTATCCTCAAAGGATGTCAAATGTAGGGTGATTGAAACCTTTTTTGTTGGTGAGTGAAAGACGCTAAGCAGTAAGAAGAATAGATAACATTCAGGATATCACATAACATCTGTGTTTTGGATGATTTGAATCTTCCAGTCCTCTAACATGGTTGGTCTAGAGCAGCTTGGAGGTAAAGTATAGTAGCCAGAGACTCTAGAGGTCCACCTCTTCCATAACTAATAAAAGGTCCTAGGGAGAAGGAGCACATTGAGTCCCTTAGATCAGTGCATTTTGGATACCTCATTGAGCTCTGAGTTCTTGTGAAGAACAGGTCATTCATAGGTAATAAAACAAGGGGTGTCCCACTTTTACAGGCCAAAGGGCCTATTGTGCAGTGGAAGTATTGTTTGTACCTCTGAGTATTATACAGTGTAGTGAGACCAGAGTCTATCTGTCTCATGAGGTTTGCAACAACTGGCAACAACTATCTGGTGTCAAGCTGATCCACCACACTTAACTACATTCAGCAGATATGTTCAAAATTATGCAGATGTCATTTGTGGACACAGAGTGACAGTAATATAAACTAATACGGATAATTTCTGGTAAAAACTTATAATTTTATTCTTATTTCGTATGATCTGAATCATTTCATAATATTAAAAACAACAATAAAAACAAACATGAAGGTAATCGTTCAATATAATCTTGTACAGTGTATCCTAATTAAAATAGAGTACATAACATAAAAAATCACAAATTCATTCTCCTAAATAACATAAGGTACATATCATCACAGAATCACAGGTAAGTCTTAAAATAAGATACATAGTATCAAGAATCACAGGTTAAGTCGACGCGGCGTTTCGGTTTTTCTCAATAAGACACCTTCTTCAGGACCGATTCTTTTTAACAAATCTTTGTTTGAGTCCACTTGAGTTTTAGTGGTATATCGTGCCCCTGTCTTATACGATCTGTTGGCCTTTGCTGGACTTTAGTCTAGAGATATCTCTTATAAAGTCGAATGTCTGGCCTTTCACACTGTGCGAGGGAGCCACCGTAGTCTATGGGCTGTAGAGCTTCCTTTCTATTTTAGTTAGGGCAAGCCGCTGCAGCCGATGATATTTAGGTCGAGAATGGCGCACATGAATTTGTGGGGGATGTCCTCTCGTTCTATTTGTTTTTGTCCACTGCGCTCTCTATAGATTTATTCGGCCTCCCTGCTCCTACTCGTCACAGCGTCGCCGTTTCCGTCTCTGATTGAATGCAACTCATTTTCTTGTCGAAAGCTCACCATGATCCCTTGAGGATGGCGTTTCCGCCGTCAAGATTATGTTGGTTTTTGACAGCCATTCCATGTCGATCTTTCCAACATGGAAAGGCTGTCTGAAAGCGACATTGGGGGCCCCTAGCAGAGCCCCCTTCCCGTTGCAGCCTCTGCTTTTGGGCCTGGAGGACACCTATGTTGTCCCCTACACATCCCTGCACTGTGTGGGTGCCTACCCCATGGTGCAGGGATGTTCACAAACTTCCACTGCTCAATGGGACGCCCGCTGCACAAGCTCCCATAGATAAATGGAAGTTTTCGACCGCACTATGTACGGTCGCATCCTAATTAGGTATTCAGAACCGCCGAACACCGTAAGAAATAATCGCGTCATCCTCAACCCTGGAGTTAAGGTGCTCCAAAGGGCATCTATTAAAAAGTTTACCCACAGCGTCTACTAGTTCGATTTGTTGATAGGTAATGGGTAAATTGCTATCACCCTTCTTTAATAGAGGAACAATAACACTTCCGGTCCAGGAGAAGGGCACAGATAAGTGGATATTACAATATTCGAAGACCGGAAGAAGAATCCTTGCCAAAAGTCTTATTTCCATTTTTATGACCAAGATTGGGACTTCCTGCACCTGAAGACAGTATTTCCCTTATCAAAGTCTCACTCTCACTAACAGAGGGTGGACCATAACTACAAGGCAAATTAAAAGGGGATTGAGGCAAGACCGATTCCACCTATCTTTAGTAGAGTCTTATGTATCTAGATGCGCAAGGTGCTAGGGACCGGAGACTCAAAACCCCTATGTCTCTCGAAATACAAATATTCTCCTAATTTCAAAACAACACAGTGCTCCAGCACACTTAATTCAGATTAACAAATTGATTAACAAAGGTTTTATAGAAGTGATCCTTAGTATAGTTGAAACGTTCATTCACAAATCAAATGTCAGACAAGGTAAAAACCGTAGCTAACGCGTTTTGTTCTCGCAGATGTCTTCAGGACAATATACATACATACAAAATTACTTTCCATGAATTTATTATATATACATTTTATAGAAAAAATAAATAATCCATTTAATTTTTTTAAAAAAACTGTTCTTTTGGAAATTCATATTGCATGGAATTTTCTTATTGACGCAAGTATCCATAGAACAGAATATATCCGGCATACTCCAAAATCCTGTTCTATTTAGAAGTTCATATTACATTGCATTTATTTGTTAACACCGGTGTGCATGGAACAAATTACTACAAGAATTAATATATCCAGATTGAACTCTGAAAATGTCTGCTAACATTGCCACTTTTCATGTTATCTGAAATGACTTTATCCACAGTGTATTGCATAACCACTAACTTTTTCACTGCTTTTTAGGTGTCCTGGCGTTGAACCGCGCGAAAGCGCGGTCTCGCCAGAGACCTATAGTGAGCGACTCTGCTTCCCCAGGAGAGGGGACAGGAGCTGGCCGCGCGCAGGGAATTGAGCGGGCCACGCGCACGTGAACGCGCGCTCTATTGAGCAGGCTCACGTCGTCTCGCTCTCACCGCGCTTTCAGTTTCGCGCGCTGAGCAGGAGGTCCCGCTCGTGACGTGTCCGGTGGACGTTTGTGCCTCGTTGCTCTTCACTATTTGGGGCGGGCATGTGTTTTTTCCTGTTAATAAATTTCTCCTGCTTGTTTCCCCGAGCGGCCCCTGTCAATCACGGATTGCCCGCAGGTGTCTGGCGCATCCAGGCCAGGCCCGGGCAACGTGCAGCGCCAAAGCGAGGCCAGGCGGGGTGCCGGGCTCGGGTGGGCTTAAGTGCGGGGAGCCGGGCTCGGGGGAGGCCTTACTAGGGTTCAGAACAGGCCCACCTGCGAGGAGTCGGGCCTAGATGCTTCCAGTCCCGTCCATCCGGTGCACCCTGCGAGGAGGGGGCACGAGGCGCCGCGATGTCCGCCTCTGAGCTCTACACGAAGGTAAGGCCGCACCGTTAACATGCACAGGGGGCCCGGCTTGGGGGTGAGGCTGGGAGAGATGGGGTGTTGTTGAAAGGGGTTAACTGTCTCGAAAGAGCACGTAGACCTTCATATCTGCCAAGGTTTCAGATTGCTATGTGTGACGTTTTCATAATTTTTGTGTAATTATGAGTGACATTTCAGCGGCTATGAGTGATACTTTTTCGGAAGCAAAATCAAGCAATAAAGTCTGGGAAGTCATACATATCTGCAACCTGAAGCCCTACTGCCCTCCTAAACTGATCGTACTGTTAATAAGAAACGAGGACTCCGATGTGCACCCCTCTCATTGAAAGTCCACGCTGCAAACAAAAGAACATTTCTGCAAATGTCAGCAAAGTCAGTTATTGTAGTAGGGGCAGTTAGAAAACCTGCGCAGTGTGCCTGCCACTTGCTCACCTCGAGTAGAGAAAATATCATAATGACTGCAATACTAGGGGGTACTGAATGTAGCCGAGGTTCAGACTCCATTTGCCATATTTTTGTGTACCGCTTTATTTTCTTCTGCTGTGACAACAAACTGAAACAAAAGCTTTACCTGATGTCTTTCTTGACTGTTCGGCCGCTTCCCGGGTGACCTCTGAGAGGACGAGGCAGGCCGCGGTGGTGCAAGAGGCGGCATGCTCGTCACCTCAGCTACCCGGACCTCATGTAATAACCATCTGCTCCTGCAGTGCCTCTGACATGACTGTAGGGCCCGCATCACCGTCCAGTGACCGCTGGATCCAGGAGGCGCCAACGTTACCCCTTAAAGCACAACTCCTGGCAGCCTACTGTACACCTACCTGTTCACGAGCCACCATATTGCAGTGCTGATGTGTTTTAAAATGAAGTTAAAGTGCAATCTGGATTTGTAATGAAAGCATCTGATAACTCACTGTGGGGGAATTAGTTGGAATTACTACGGTCAATGTTTCTGATTTTACTGCATAGGCTGCATACAGTACATGTATTTTCCCCCATCATTTTGCATGCAGTAACATTTAAATTGCTTAATATTCGAAGGGAAAATGATGGCTTATTCTCACAGCAAACTGGATATTGTTGGATGTTTGTGTCCCTGGTGCCGTTTTAAGAAGTGTAAATGTGTCAGATGCCAGGATCCTACCAACTCTGTTTTGAATCCAATGAGTGCACTTTAGCTGTGGCCCTTTGTTTAAGCCTTTTCCCCCATATGTTGCTAACACATAGTGGAAAAATCAGGCGGGCGTCTTCATGGGTCTTTTTAAAATAGTTTGCTTGGCAAAGTTCAAGGAAGAGGTTGTTTAAATGAATTTTGCCTTTTTTTCCTTCAAATTTCCCTACTCATGTCATGCCAATCAGGACAGTTTGCCCATTACCAGACTTCCTCATGTCATGCCAACCAAGACAGTTTGCCCATTACCAGACTTATTGTGATATGCAGAGACAGTAGGGTAGGAAGGTGCAGGCTGCCCCTGGGGTCATCACTGTGTGTGATCAATAACCGCTGTGAGGCCGTGCATGAGGTGCATCATCAGAGCTGTGTGAATAATAACAGCTGTGAGCCCCGTGCTAAGGTGCATCATCAGAGCTGTGTGAATAATAGCTGTAAGCCCGTGCCTGAGGTGCATCATCAGAGCTGTGTGAATAATAACAGCTGTGAGCCCGTGCCTAAGGTGCATCATCAGAGCTGTGTGAATGAAACTGCGTCAGCCCCGTGCGTGAGGTGCATCATCAGAGCTGTGTGAATAATAACAGCTGTGAGAGCAAGGAAAAGTCCTCCAGCCTCCCAGTCCAGCAGGCATCCAGGCAGCCAGGGGATGGGCAGGGCCCAGTTATGTTTTTACTGTAGATATGCCTCTCTGTGTACTTCTCTATACAATTCCTGTACCCACCCATTCCATTCTCTCATTTATCAGTCTAGTGGCTGTCCTTTGTCCATGTTTTGGTACATTGATATGTCAATCCAGTTATCTCTCCCTTCTGTCTATAAGTTTAATGTTAATTATTTGTCTTTGTCAGTCCGTTGTCCTTCCATACATCTATTCATCCGCCCATCTATGCGTGTCTGTCGGTTCTTCTTTCAGTCTGTTGCAGAAATCGCAGTATGCACACTTTACTTTTAAACATATTCATCTAAAGTGCAGCATGCCACCATTGCTACAAAAATAAATACACTTTTTTATGGCCTACAATTTATTGACTTTTATTGCAATTAGTGTTGCAATATTTCGGCAATGCCAAAAGCTCAAACTTAATTACTGGGAGACCTATTGCATTGCAAATGCTTGTTAGTAATCTTCCGTGTCCCTGGTGGGGAGGAACACCAATGCCATTATTACAGACAATGTGATTTATCCTAGCGTATATGAGGAAATAACAATTCTTACCAAAAACAAAACACTGTTTGTTCGAGGCATATGAGCTGCAGATTGCACACTGTGCATAGATCGCCACCTAGTGTTGGGCCCGGATGTTTGCAGTTTGTTGTTGTCCTGAAAAGTTCTTTGGAAGTCACGAGATAGGTGACTCCTCCTGAGGACCACATTGCGCATGGGCATCAGCTCCATCCCCAGATTGTTTTTTTCCGCCATTGGGCTTGGATGTGTTTCCTGCGCTCCAGTTTGGAACCGATTTTCCTTCGGTACGCAATCCTCACTCAGTTAGACGGTATTGTTTCAATCGTGCTACATCGACGCAATTCTCTACCCCTTCGAAGTCTTCTATTCCGGCCGTCGACAAAGGCCATCGGGCCTAGCTAGGCCTTGCTTTCTGGCTCATGGAAAGAACGCCATTCAAGAAGTGTCTTCAATGTGGGTCGAAGTTTCCCCACACCGACCTACATGAGGTGTGCAACCTTTGCCTTTCACTGGAGCACGAGGCCAAAGACTGTTCGGCGTGTGCATCATTCCGCTCCAATAAAACCATTCGGGACCGATGAGCTCGGAGAACTATGCCTTGCTCGTCAGCTTCGATCCTCGACGACATCTTCGAAAAGGGCATCGACATGCCAGAACACCAGCCCGCCGAAGAGCGCATCGGATCCTCAGATGCCGAAGACTCCCAAGTCGAGGACATCACTCCAGCTCAACGGATTGTAAGTAAGACCGTCGACCCCAACCCTTGCTAGACACCCTCAAAAAAGGATTCAGTCACATCCTCACCTTCGGGACTGGGTGCACACCGAGACACTGCTTCCCACGCCCCGCGTTCGGGCCTGGCAAAGAAGCCCACTAAGCCTTCAGGCGGCTCGGGCTCGAGCCAGCCTATTCCCCGTGCCAATCCTATACCGACACCGAAAAAGAAGCCATATTCCTCTACTACGCCAACCGTTGATCCGACACCTAAGCACACGGCGCCGAAGACTGGCAGCGGCTCATCGATGCCGAAACTGCACTCTGAGCAGAGTAAAAAACCGCCCAAAGCGCCAGATTCCATGCGTCGGTGCCGAAAAAACACCCGGTAAAAGACATTGCAAAAGGGCACACTCCTAAGTCAAAAGACTCGACACCAGCTACCGACTCGGTGCCGAAGAAACCTTCAGAGCCGAAAACTTCGACGCCGAAGGATTTGCCCCACTCAGAAGAACTTTTTACACCGGATCCTAATCAGAAAACTCTTGTAAAGGATCCTAAAACCGGACAATTGACTCAGCTCCAAGAAGAGACCACTTGAGGCGCCAGCACCTCCTCCCCCTCCAAAGAAGAAGGACATTGCAACCTCTCCATAAGGGTCCCTTCTCCAACTCCTCCCCATATTGTTCCTCCTCCTACACCTCCTCCACCACATCATTCACCTACACCATCTACTAATCCAGATGATGATGTAGACACAGATTCTGACGTCAAAGGTGGGGGTGCACACGACCCAGCAGGCACCAATAGTCCCCCTCAGTCACCTAATCCATGGGATGATTACAAAACCCCTGAAGTGCCTTACGTCCCACAAGATGATGTATACCCTATCCAGACCTTCCCCACCAGAGGACACTATAGGGTGTAACCTACTAGTCCAAAGAGCTGCACAATAGCATGGGGGGTACTTACACACCGATGCAGTGGAGGAAGATTTCCTATTAGACACTTTTGATAACATACAAAGGTCTACTGCTATTTTACCAATGCTTAAGGGTGTCATCAAGCACTCAACAGAGGTTTTTAAGGATCCTGTCAGGGCTAGGGTTCTCAATCCTCGCATTGAGAAAAAATATAAAGCTGCCCCTACAGATCCAGTTTATTTTAAAGGTCCATCACAATTAGATTCTCTAGTAGTGACTAATGCACGTAAACTTGCTAATTCCCAGACGTCAGGTGAGGCCTCGCAACCAAAGAATCTAAGCTCCTTGACGCCTCCGGCAAGCGAACAGCGGCACAAGCAGCTAACATCTGGTGCATTGCCAACACCCAAGCATTGCTGGCAAGATAAGACCGTGCACATTACGACGAACTAGAGTCCATATTGCAGCACCTACCAGACAAATACAAAAAACAGGGCTAATGAACTTATACAGGAAGGTAAAAATATCACTAATACTTCCATCCGTTGTGCCCTAGACGCTGCAGATACCACCTCAAGGGCAATCAATACCTGCACCCTACTACGTAGACATGCCTGGCACGTATTTCAGGTTTTAAACCTGAGGTACAAATCTCCATCCTTAATCAGCCATTTGATGAGACTCATTTATTTAGCCCAAATGTTGACGTGTCTTTAGAGAAAATGAAAAAGGACACCGATACAGCAAAATCAATGGGAGCCTTGCAGCAGCAAGCTCCCAGACGTTCCTTTCGTCGATTATCATACAGAGGCAACACAAGAGGCTACTCCTCAGAAAGTCCCTCCACTTCCTACAAAACCCCTGGTCAATCCACATTCACTAAGGGCTACCAGAGAGGGGGTTACAGGGGTAACAACAACAAAGGCAGAGGCAAAAACAACAACTCACGCTCTGCCTCTACCCCTACCCAATGACTTTCCTCCCCTTCCCCCCCAACATTCCACTCCTGTGAGGGGAAGACTTAAACAATTCCTGCCTGCCTGGATCAACATCACATCAGACAGGTGGGTGCGATAAATTATTCAGTCAGGTTACTGTCTAGAACTAACATCTTCCCCCCCAAACATACCACCCAAACAGCGTCCAATGTCACAAGAACATCTATCACTGTTACAGCAAGAAGTAGTATCCCTGTTAGAAAAAAGTGCAATAGAACTAGTTCCTCTGTTCCAACAAAACAAGGGGGTTTACTCTCTATATTTTCTGATTCCAAAGAAGTACGGCTCTCTAAGGCCTATTTTAGACCTCAGACCGCTAAACATATACATACAGTCAGACCATTTTCACATGGTCACACTCCCAACAAGTTCTTCCGCTCCTGCTGCAAAACGACTTCCTGGCTACTCTAGATCTCAAGGACGCATACTTCCACATTCCCATTCACAAGGCTCAGAGGAAGTATCTCAGATTTGTAATAGACGGGCAGCACTATCAATTCAAAGTACTCCCATTCGGAGTTACAACAGCACCAAGAGTATTCACCAAGTGCTTAGCAGTAGTGGCAGTGCATCTACGAAGAGAACACATCCATGTCTTCCCGTACCTCGACGACTGGCTCATAAAAGCCAGCTCATACAATCAATGCATGGAACACACTAATACCACCATCCAACTGCTCCACAACTTTGGGTTCACAATAAACCACCCCAAGTCTTATCTACAGCCATCCAAAGTACAACAGTGCCTCGGTGACACAATAAACACCTCAACAGCGCTAGCTTATCCCACTCCAGCAAGGATAGCCAGCATGCAAACTCTTCTAACAAAGTTTCAGCTACAACACGCCCTCCCAGCAAGAGTGTTCATGCAACTCATAGGTATGATGGCCTCTTGCATCTTCATAGTACCCCATGCAAGACTTCAGATGCGTCCTCTCCAAGAGTGCTCATCACGTCAATGGAACCAGGCTCAAGGTCACTTAACAGACCTAGTGTTGTTAGACGGTCGGACTCCTCGCTTTCTGCAGTGGTGGAACACCAAAAACCTTTCAAAGTGACGACCGTTCCTAGAGCCAGTTCCTCAGATAATCGTGACTGCAGATGCATCGCTCTCCGGCTGGGGAGCCCACCTACTGCAGCACACCATGCAAGGCAGGTGGACACCGCAGCAAAAATTACTCCACATCAATCATCTGGAGTTACTAGCAATATTCCTAGCACTAAAAGCTTTCCAGAAGCAAGTAGCAAACAAAGCTGTGTTAGTCCGCACAGAAAACATGACAGCAATGTACCACATACAGAAGCAGGGAGGCACACACTCCCTGCAACTCTCTCAACTTGCACAGGACATATGGAGGTAGGCTATACCTCAAAACATATTCCTCCTAGCCCAGCATGTTCCGGGAGTACAAAATACTATAGCGGATCTGTTAAGTCGTCAAACGCAACAGACCCACGAGTGGGAACTTTATATATATATATATATATAAGTTCTTCAACCATTTTTTCAGATGTGGGGACAACCTCAAATAGACTTATTTGCCACCCATGAAAACGCAAAATGCCCAAGCTTCGCCACCAGATATCCACACCCACTGTCAAAAGGCAATGCGATATGAATGAATTCGTCAAACAGATTTGCGAACGCTTTTCCACCTCTACCACTCATGCCACTTGTAGTACGCAAACTACAGCAGCATTCTCTGACCCTCATCCTAGTTGCTCCAATGTGGGCCAGACAACCGTGGCACACCACACTGCCACAACTGTCTGTAGTACCGCACCAAAAACTGCACCTGTCTCCACACCTCTTAACACAGAACCGTGGAGAGATCAGACACCCGGACCCAGCTCAGCTCAACCCTGCGATCTGGCTCCTGAAGTCCTAGAATTTGGATATCTGAACCTTCCTCCAGGCTGCATAAATGTCATTAAAGAAGCTAGACGTCCAACCACTAGGGCATGTTACGCGGCCAAGTGGAAACGATTTGTGATATATTGTCACAACAACAATATTGATCCCCTAAATGTGTCTTTTCAACACATCATAGGATACTTACTGCATCTCCAAAGATGTAACTTAGCCTATACGTCTATTAGACTACATCTTGCTGCAATAGCAGCATATCTGCAAAACAGACAACATCTATCTCTGTTCAGAGTGCCTGCCATTAAAACCTTTATAAATATGCAACACAGAAGAGCTATCACCCGAAGGCATTACGTGCCAACTTACCCTACGGCCAATTTCTCCGTATTCGGAGAAATTGTTCGAACTCTACAACCTTTCAGAAACATGCTGAGGGACTGTCACAACTACAAGCCAGGTCTTATCCCAAGAAATTGATAAAGCGTTCATTTAAAAGGGCCAAAAACAATCATCGTGACGCTCTTCTTGAACCTCCAACAATCAAACCCCCCACTGACAGGCTAACTTTCGTGAGTACATTCAATACACGGACCAACAAGATCCCGAAGATAGTACGCCACCACTGGCGCATTCTCAATTGCGGTAAAGAGAAGATTGAATTTCCTCTGTTTGCTTTCAAGCGCTCCACAAGCATCCGTGACCGGTTAGTACACACACGCCCTAAAGAACTACCTAAACGGACTATTGGTACAGTGTGGGATTTACCAGCAGTGACGGGACACCACCCTTGTGGCGGTTGTTCTGTATGTCCCCAGACAAGGCATACAACACAGCTAGACATAGGCACAGGACGACCTTGGTATCAGGCACAATTCACCAATGGTAACAGTACACAACTAATCTACCTGCTTACTTGCCCGTGTGCCATTAACTACGTGGGCATGACAACCAGAAAAGTTCGGACTCAAATGCTTGAGCATAAGAGTTTGTTCAGATGCAAGAAAGCCCACACTAGATTAACTAAACATTTTCTAGACATCAAACATGGCGAGGAAGATTTCCAGTGGACGGTCTTGGAAAAAACGTTTATACCCTCTCAAATTAGTGATGTTTCCAAGTACCTTTTCACGAAAGAGCAGAAATGGATTTCTAAATTCTCATGGGATTCACAAGGTTTGAATGATGACATACCGTGGGTAAGCCTATGAGATCCTCTCTCCATAGTCCTCAACAGTCATTAATAGATGATTTTTTCATCTATACCTATAATGACCCGGTTTCTCATCTATGACTGTAATGATCCGTTTATCAGCTGATAATCTTAGCCAGATGAATTGGTTCGGGTCAATCTGTTCAACTGTAGACAATGAGAGGCATCTAGGTTAAGGATCACATCCTCCCTAATTCTTCGTGATATTGAGATTACACTAGGTTTTTTCGCACAATCCCTTGTTTTTGATTTTTGTGGATTGGGCTAATCCATCAATATGTTTAATCCCCTTATATTAAAGTCTTTTTCAGGTGTATTGGGCTTATTCATTGAACTATTTAAGCCCCCACCCTGTGGCAGAAAGTACTGAATAGTTATGACTCAGTCGGGGGTTAATGAGGATATACATATATATTCTTATATTCTTTCAGTGTATATTGAGGGATCTCTTTATTTTTTAACCAGTCGTTTCGGGCACATTGCTCGTTTTTACTCGGTGTTTTGCTGCTCCCGCTCGAAGAACTACAATTCTGTTTTGGATGATGTCATCTGGTAGTTCTTGCAAATATCGCGAGATGAGAGCGGCTCTGTGTAAACTTCCTGTTGATTCGAGATCCGGGAGAGGCAGCATCAAGCTTGCAAGTGAGCAGTTTTTTGCTTGGTTTGAATTCCTAATTTCTTTAATCATAGCATTGTTACCTTTTAGCTTTGTAGCGGCTCCAACAAGCAGCAACCACGGACGTGGCAAGCGGTCCTTTCTTGACTCCGCCTTGAAAGATACACTAGGATTGGCCAGCCCCATAAAGGTAGATGCGTAAATACCGCCTCTCCTGTGCCGGTCGTTGCCTCCCCTTTGCTTCAGGTCTGGTTCCGAGGCAACGACAGACAGGTGGATGCTGAGGCATAGGGTTACTTTAAGGATTATTATGTCTAGAATCCCTGGAAGAGACACATATATAGATATACAGTACTGTATTAACAAGAGATATAGTTTGGACAATATGTGTTGGAGGGGTTTGTGTTTGTACGTGTAACATGGATTTTTCAACACTAGTATTGCTTAGTTAGTGACCTCTTGGTCTCTAGTCCACAAGTTACCATCTTTTGTGTACTATTTACCATCGGGGGTAATACAGCTAAACATCAATACACAAGACTGGGACCTTTTGATAGCACAGGTGATGTGCTTTATCGATGTGTGTGAGTCATTCTCCTTGATGTATGGTAGTGAGCAGGAGCTAGTTTTCGGGCTTCATACCTGGTGTGCTATGTTTTTAGTGTTCGCCTGAGGCGTGGAGACAATAGAGGGGTGTTAGGAGAGTGGAGAGAGCATAATTGTGCTCTAGCGCTCTTTTGATCTATACATCCCTTGCTTTATCAATTCAGAGCGGGGCCTCCCATTCCCTGAGCAAGGTCCAGGAGAGGTGAGGTCCGGTCCCCGGTCAAGCTGGATGAGCAACAAATATTTATTATATTTGAACAATTATGAGGTATGTGATGCACATACGGTTGTGTTTACCACGATGTCTGTTTTCTTAGATGTGAGACACACCACTTGAGATGGAGGAACTATCTAATTAAGAAATGTTACTTGTATCCTTTTTCAATTTTTACTATCACGAGTTTGCAGTAGCAATATATATAGAGCAGAGGCCCTGAAGAAAGCCGTGGGACGTTTCCCATTTCGGCTGAAACATGTTGGCCCACTAACAGTTATTTGGTCTAAACTGTTGTATTTGCACTGTTCTTGGTTTTTAATTAGGGACTGAGCCATTACTTTAATAAAATATTGTTTTCTTCTGGACTCTTTACCCTATTTTATCTCACCACTTTTGTATATAATAAAATTTTTCTTGCACTGCACTTTTCCCACTGATTACTTCTCTTATGGTCGGAAATGTGATTGTGGGCTTGACCCATTTTTGTGTCTTTAACAAGCGGGCTTGGTTCTTAGTCTCAATGATCAATAGACAGACCATCCCATTAGTTTGTAGGACCAAATGAGAAGCATGATCATCATGATAATTTGATGGGAATCCATTGACCTTTTTGAGTCTCACCAACAATCACTCACATCCTGTATTTCACTACTTCTTGTGTTCCTTACCTATTATGTGGCTATAAAGGACTTGGCGCCTCAAGACTCACTATATGGTCGGAGTCTGGCCGTTAGAGGCGTACGTAAGAGCTCCTAATTAGACCCCCTGGTTTTCTGTGTTGCATATCTATATTGATTAGGGGATTCAACCAGGGCAGGTCTTTAAACATCCCTGTGACCCTTGCACTCCCGTTTTGTTTTGTTTATTAAAACCTTTATGGAAGGCCATAAAAGAATAATCCCTCCCAGAGTACCACCTTCGCCTGTGTGGAATTTTAACGTTGTTCTCACACAGTTAATGGGACCTCCCTTTGAACCTTTACACAGATGTGAATTACAATTTTTAACATGGAAAGTTGCTTTCCTAGTAGCTATTACTTCTCTGTGGAGAGTTTGTGAACTACAAGCACTAACCATCCAAGAACCCTTCTTGCAAATGCATCACAATAAGGTAGTTCTACTTACTAATCCAAAATTCCTGCCCAAAGTCATTTCTCCATTCCATCTCAATCAATCTGTGAAACTGCCCGTTTTCTTCTCGCAACCACAGTCAGTAGCAGAAAGAGCTCTTCATACATTAGATGTCAAAACAGCATTGCTATACTACATAGAAAGAACTCAACCTTTTCGTAAGACAAAACAACTTTGTGTGTCTCTCACCACCACACAAAGGTAATCCCATTTCAAAATCTGGGATAGCTAGATGGATTGTTAAATGCATACAGATTTGTTACCACAAAGCTAAACGTATGTTATCCGTTCCTCCTAAAGCCCACTCTACAAGAAAAATAGGGGCTTCAATGGCATTTTCAGGGAACATTCCCCTAGATGACATCTGCAGAGCAGCTACATGGGCTACACCGCACACATTCACAAAACACTATTGTGTTGATGTGCAAACAAAACAACAAGCTAATGTGGCCAGGCTGTTCTCAAAACATTATTCCAAACTACTGCAACAGATAGGGGTGGTCGCTGCTAAGAGTTGGTACTGCTATACAATCTATGCACAGTATGCAATCTGCAGCTCATATGCCTCGAACGGAAAATGCTGCTTACCAGTATGCATCTGTTCTTGGCATGTAGAGCTGCAGTCGCACACGCCCACCCGCCTCCCCGGCTACCCTTGTCTGTTCCAGTATTATCTTAATTAGATACAAATTACATGGGCATCCTTCCTTTTCTTGCAGATCTCCATTATTTACCTAATGGCGAAAAACAATCTGTGGATGGAGCCAATGGCCATGCGCAATGTGGTCCTAAGGAGGAGTCACCTATCTCGTGACTATATATATAAACTTCTTTATTCGGTTTTTTCACAAGAAAAACCATAAAAGAACAATTTTAAAAAAGAAAGTACAACGTACATTTTAACTCTAAAATGTCAATGTAAAACATCGATTCTGAAATTCATACAAAAGCAAAGACCATTTCATTTCATCAGAGGTGAAGTTACACAGTTGTTAATTATAAATTTTGTCTATGCTTCATGATACATTTTAAAAAGTTGAGAACAATATAGCAGACCGTTTCAGATTCAAGCATTTGGAGTCTAAGGAATGCCGGTCTGCATTGTCTAAAACCCCAACTCCTCATTGTTGGGAGTAGCCAAATTTTTCTGTGAGAGTGGTGGAATTTGCAGAACATGATCACATGTAAGTTAGACTGATTGGATATTTCGTCGCAGGGGCATGGGGGGAGACTTGAATCCCATGCATTATTCAAAGGAAACGTGACCAATCTAAAAAAAGTGTTCAGCCTAAATCTAGTCATCAGCATTCTTTCATAAGTTGTTATCTGCAGTGTTAAATACGGGTGAATGCCATATGTTGTCTGGACCATGTTTGCATGTATGACCGAGGGTTTTGAGGATTCAGATGCCAATCTCAAGGTCTCTAAGTGGCGAAGGGCTTGTTGTTTTAATTCGTTCTTCGGGAGATCGATTATGGACTCTGGGTGAAGATAGTATTTCATAAGCCCAATGTCTTTAAGAAAATTTCTAATGTAGGAAAGCCATCTTATTTTGGAAGACTTGTCTAAAGTCATTGTATCCAGTACAATGGACTGGGTCAGCAAGTTTTTGTCAGATGTCCAAATGCGCCGCCACAGCATCAACGGTTGAATCCTAATCAAGTCCTCCAAGTAAGGGATTCCTAGTTCCAGGTGGGAAGCATAAGAAGAAGAAGTGCCTTTTGGCGTAGCTAAAAGAAATCTTAAAAAAGTATTTTCTGCTACCTGGATAGGGCTCGTATCCGTGTGTCCCCAGACTCCTGCTCCATACAACGCTATGGCCTGACATTTGGCGCTATAAATTTTCAATAACTCCACGGGGGCCCTTCTCCCCAGTCTCTGGGAAAAACTCATTAGGGCCGCTGTTGATCTTTTGAACAGATGGCATCTTGTCTCTACAGCTGGTTTCCATGTCTATCATGATACCAAGGTACGGATACTGACCAGTGACCTCGAGTTTTTGTTTGTCGAGGTAAATTTCTTTTGCTCTTTTTTCCCTATTACCTGATATCATGACAAACGTCTTCTTGACGTTTACCTGTAGGCCGAGACCACCCATAAAGGTAGTATATCTGTTTAGGGAGTTCTGAAGGGTATACAACCTTTACCACGCATTTTTTACCACGCACTACCATTACAACGCGGTTTTTACCACGCATACCATTACAACGCATTGCGCTGGGGGGCGCTCTAGGATAGGGAATAGGTTAATTTACTATCCAATAACCTTCCCTAGTGTCCACGGGGACTGGAGTTGGAATAGTAAATTAAACTATTCACTATCCAGCACCCCAAAGCGCTATGCGTTGTAATGGTATGCGTGGTAAAAACCGCGTTGTAATGGTATGCGTGGTAAAAGTATGTGTTGTAAAGTCATACATCCGTTCTGAAGCTCTCGTGGGGTACGCGCGAGGAGGACAGCATCGTCCGCGTAGAGCAGAGCGGGAATCAGGCGCGGTCTTATGCGTGGGAGGTCCTGAGCCCCCTTCAAAAGCCCCTTCTCCAATCCGTTGGTATAAAGTGAGAAGAGGAAGGGGGCCAGGACACATCCATGCCTGACTCCCCGCTCCACTCCAAACGGTGCTGTCAACTCGCCATTTAGGCCAAAGCGTACTCTGGCCGAGGCTCCTGTGTAGAGTTCTCTCAAAAAATCTAGGAGGGGGGGTTCAACTCCCATATGGCGTAGAACCGTCCATAGATTTGAATGCGAAACGCAGTCAAAGGCTGCGGACAGGTCCACATAAACCATATATATCGTGTTCTCCTTGGCCTGCGTGTATTTACCCACTATTAAACTGAGATTAAGGGCCTGTTCGACCGTTCCGAACCCCTCTCGGAAACCGAATTGGAGGTCGGAAATAATGCCTCTCTCCTCACCCCACTGCTGGAGTCGATCCAAGATTACCCTCCCCACAACTTTCCCGATCGAGTCCAGCAGTGAGATGGGGCGGTAGCATTTCACGTCTTGGCGGTCCCCCTTTTTAAAGATGGGGATTGTTAGACCTGGCACCTTGGCGTGAGTCTCCCTTCCTCCTTTTGCTGATGTGCCCCCGATGTTTTGCTGGTGTTCGATGCTCAGGGCACTGCGCCACGGCCGTTCCGTGCCGCAGTGCAAGTGCTCCCCTTATAAAGTGTATATGAAATTGATCTCCATGATTGGCTTATTTGGTTTACTGTCAGTCCCCAGTAACGCGCACGAGGAGTGCCGGGGCTTGTAGATACAAATGCTGCTGGTGGGCTTGCAGCGCTGGTTGCGCCACCCACGGAAGCGGCCTCGTAAGATGTGTCTCGGGTCCGCCATTGCTGACCCCGCGTACAGTCTCGTACTGCGCGCTGATTGCGCAAGTGCCCACACTTGCCAATCCCTGAACCTTCCCTAAACCTCCATATCAGTCACCCCTATGGTAGGCCCACGGGCAGGGTGCATTGCGAGCGTAAGGTGGGACAAGCCTCGAGTGTGGCATGTCCTAGTAGTGAATTGCCGCCCTTTTTGGCTCTTCACTCCGGGAACACGGTAGCCGGTCAAGTTTAGTATGCCTGAACTCAGAATAATAAAATACTTCCTTCAGAAGGGTTTATTTTAATATCCTGTGTTTGCAAACGCTACTTTTAGAAAGTTAGCCTTTGCTCGCCTAACTGTTCAACCGCCTCTGCCAGGATGTGTATCTGCTGTCTGGGTTGGTGTGAGTGACAGGGCTGGGAGATTCCCGGGGATAGTCGGGTGCTCCAGGTGGTGAATAGAGTGCTTACACCAGGATGGGTGGGCGGAGTAGACCTTGACTCTGAATAGGGTTGTGCTCCTCCACCACAATGCTGGCTCCACCGCCCCGCAGAGCGTCTGGTGTCTCTGCCCTGAACCCTGAAAGAAGATGGCAGCGTCCTGTCAACAAAGTACTCCAGAACTGGGTTGAACCAGGCTCAGGCCCCCTGGCCTGCAAAGACAAAAGAATCACGGTATAAATACAGGAGCTCCGCTCCTTGCAAATTAGATCCAGTTTTGACCACGACGAACCTCTGCCTGACTGGAAGGACCAAGAGAAGCTGAAGGACGGAACCCAGTCTGTATCCTGTTAGACTGGCCTGCAGTGGTGCCTTGCTGAGAACGGAGAGGAAAGGACCAGAAAGGACTTTGTAGACTTGTGCCTGAAACGATCTCCAAGGGCTCGATTGAGAGCTTGCCCCCTGAACGGAACCCCAGGACCATTGGGTTCTATCTGCTTGTGCCCGTCTGCTGTTGGGCCTTAAGTTCTTATTCCCTCGCCAGAGTTGTGACTCGGGTGCCTTCGCCCCCTCCCAGGTCGTGACAGCTCTTAGCCTGGTCGCCCCGCCGTAGAGAGCCCCGCTCATCCCTGAGTCGCTCTCCGCTTCAGTGCCGGGCCGCCTGCTCTCCTGTCACCTCGCCGCTAACGGAGCGTGTTGTGTGCCTCTCATCTCTCCAGCCAGAATCTGCACGGAGAACATCTCCATAGCCTCGGATGGTCCGTACGTGGCAACGTACCCGACTGTCTCGCTTTGTCCTCCTGCATGCCAAGGCTCGTGCCGCACCTCAAGAAAGGCCTCCCCGTACAGTGGTACTGGACGCCTGGTGCTGCACCCGTCTGCCCGAGAACGCGACGCCCCTCACAGATCCACGAGTCAGACCCGACGTGCTAAGAAGTAGTACGTCCCGCAGGCCTGAACGGCGCCTCGCCCCGTGAGCTGCATCGATCCCGGATCGCCGCAACCCTCCACAGTCTAGCTCCCCAGCCTCGCTCCTCGAGGTGGACCGAGCCGGAGAGATCCTCTGGAGAACCGTCGGCCTCGTTCGGGGTCAGCCCTCACCAGCCGCGCCTGAAACGCCTCGGACTTCCACAGCAAGGTACATTTGAACTCTGTCCCGAGTTCATATCGGATCCAGGGTCCGCAACGTTTGTATTTCCCTGCCGTCGTACCTTGCCGAACAACGAACATTGAAAGACTAAGTTTGCCTATTGTAATCTGGTGGCCCCCAGTCGCTAAACGTTATTGTTGGTCTTGTGATAATCCTGCTCGAATATATCTTTTATATAAAGTATACGTATTTTTGATACAACCATTTGACTGGTGTCCATTTGTGGTGGGTCAGTGGGTTTACTGTGTGTGGTCATAAATGCTTAACTTACTATCGCCCTGAAGATTAGCCTTGTCTGCTCGCGCCACGTTACCTAGAGGGTGAGCAGGGGTTATTCAAAGGAGTAGTTCCCTTACCCTGACAATTGGGTCTCAGGGTCCCTGCTTGTCACAAGTACCTACCTGTGCCAACCAGAGACCTTCGTGTTCCAACAGGGACCATTATGGATTTAGTCCAAGAGTTCAAGACTCCTTCGTTTACTACAGCTGTACATACTCTTGTAATAATAGGTGCCCAAAGGTCTAAGTTGTGTTTGGAGAAGTCCACAGGGACTCCATCGGGCCCTGGGGCTTTCCCTATTTTGCTTGATTCTAGGGCCACTACCAGATCGGGTATATCAAAAAGGAGCGAGATTGGGTATTGAACATTTGAAGGCATGTTTTCAGATTAGACGGCAGTTGAATTATTTTTAAAAATCTTCGAGAAATGAGCCACCCATGTACTTTCATCAATGGCAACTTCGATCTTGGGGATGCTATTATCAGTAAGGTAAGGAGCCCTGACCGTTCGCCAGAAAGCCTCACTATTTTTTGAAACCGCACTCTTATGCAGGTCTTCCCAGAGTTTCTGTTTCAATTCTTTAACTCGTAGCTTACGTTCCCCGGAGTATTGGCGTCTAAGAAGTTGAATCTGCCCAGTATCCCTAGGTTTATTTTGTTGGGCAAATTTTTGTTTGGTGAGGGCTATGGTACAATTGTGATTAAACCACCCTCTTTTTGTTGCTTTTTTAGACGTTACTTTAGACGATAATAGTTCTTTAATTTTCTCTAGGATTTGTTTAAAATTATTTAAAACTTCTTTGTGAGTTGCCGAGAGGTCTAAGCATTTTATTATATTTGTATAGGCAGACTCAACCAATTTTTTTGTAATTTCATTGGGGTTTATTTTTTCCCATTTAATAGTGTAACCATTCTGTTTTCCTACCTCTAAATTATTCTGGGCAAGAGTGTTAGCTATGACTGTGTTTTGTGGCTTATGATCAGGTAAATAGAGGTGGATCCTCAACGCCGAATGATCGCTCAATAAGTTTTCAATGACCTGAAAATCTTTGGCTATCTCTAATAGGCATGGGGACAGTAAGATGAAATCAACTGTAGTTTGGTGGCCTCTGCCCACATAAGTTGGATTAAGAGAATTTAAATCCGCCATTGGTTGGTTAGCGATTTGGAGATCTAGGTCAGAGAGCACATTGTTAAGGGCGTCCCCCCGCCTTAGTATGCGTGAAGTGCACTAAAGGCGCCTCATATTCATCCACTATCCCACAACAGTGTGAATTCGCCAGTGGGCAAGGATGTAGATTGAAATCTCCTCCCCATAATAGATGGATTGCCCCATTTCTACCTTTCCATTGATAATATTGACTTAATCTCTCTTTTAGATTTCTGAGAAGAATCATAAATTGATCTTCCTGTAGATTATTGTAGAGGTTAATTAAAAGAACAGTCTCCTTGTTTTTATTTGCAAAGGAAAGAGAAAGAATTTGGTAATTAGGATCAGAGTGAATGATCGATACTTTTAGATTATTCAGGGTATTTGCTATATACGTTATTAACCCACCTTTGGGCCTACCTATTTTGCTACTCAGTGCTGGTATAAAATATGTTTTATAACCTGGTAAGTGAAGCTCTGTTAGCCATGACTCCTGGAGGCTGATTATTTTGTACGGTTCTAAAAAGTTTTGGGCCGTCCCATCCTCAATCTTTGAACGCAGACCCGTTACGTTCCAGAATAGGATTGGTGTAAGATGTATGCCGTCTTTTAATGCTACTCCTGTTTTCGATGGTGAGGGATGGCTCATATTTGGAATGGGGTAGGATGGATTATGGTTTATAGGTTCAGTTCCCGTTGGTGGTCAATCGACCATTTCGAGTCCACTGAATCTGTTGGACAGCGGGATGTTGTACCATGATTCCCACCTGGGTTGCTCTCGGTGTGCCATCCTTGGTAGATGTGGCCTCCATTCTTCCCAACCTCCACCCTGGTGGCGTGGTCCCACTGGCTGCCAAAAATTATCTTGCTCATAGTATCTGGGGGTCCCACAGTATCTATTATTTCGAACGTCGACCTGTCGGGAGACTGGTGCGAGCCAAGGAAGATCATTGTCCTGGGCGAAACCATTTACTTGTCTATAGGGGTAAAAGAAGGAGAGTGACTTAACACTGATTCCTCCTTTTGCATCCGTGTCTTCCCACGAGCAGATATAGTCTGCTATACGGGGGTCTTCGAGGGTGATCACGATGCAGTCCCCTGGGATCGTTTTTCTAGTTTTGCCCACCCATGATGTTCTACGTACTGACCGAATCCTTCCGTGCCATGTCGAAGGCATGGGTCGATTGGTCTGTAGCCAATGTTGTGCCTTGTTTTTCAGGGACCAGCCGGGTTCCACAGTATGGCCTTCTAACTCTGGAACGCCAGTCATAACCACTACAAAAGGTGAAGCCTCGGGTGGCAGTTCAAGTGGAATTCTAACGTCTCTGGCTCCGAAATTCTGGAATTCCCTCCCCTTGAACATCAAATCAAGCAGCTCCCTTCTTCATTTTAGGAAGTTGCTAAAAACATTTCTTTTTCCCCCACCTTGCTAACCTGCACCGACCCTCAGCTCTAAGAATTTGATGTCCCTTAGCGCCAAGAAACCCATGGTGTTAGCGCGCTCTACAAATTTCATTTAATAATAATAATAATAATAAAACGTCCCCGGTGTTTCTCCAGGTATTTCTATTAGCTTTTGGGGCCGATGATTGAGGCACCAATGTTTTAGATGGTGGTTTATTTGTGGTCTTATTGTTTGTTGCCTCTGATTTTGGTGCAGATGTAGTTGGTGTCTGTAAGTTCCCCTGTGACTGAGGAAAGGGTACCTTTGTAGTTGGTGTTGGTATATTTTTAGGCATTGGCAGGGTAGGAGTTACTCCCTGGGATACATTCTTTTGGACGTTTGGTGGTTTGGGGGCTGTATTTGTGGGATTTTTAGATAGTTGTGTGTTATTAGTATTGCCCCCTATTTTTTGAACCCCTACTATTTGGTTATGTTGCGGGGATTTAACGAGCTTTGATATCTGTAGCTCGAGCTGTGCTAGCTTTTGTTCTAGTGGTCGCAAGGAAAGTTTAAATAGGTTGGCAATCTGATTTAGCAACTGTGAGTTGTCGCCCTCGCATGGTCCCATATTAGTAACTGGAGGGACCGGGGAATCCAGGTTAATGAGGGTGAGGGAATCGTTCTCAATATGATGGATTTGCGCAGAGACTACTAATTGTTCTACTCTAGTAGTTTTATCCTGTGGAGCACCAGAGGTATGGATTGTTGTGATAGTGAGGGGGTTTTCTGGCTTATTCTGTCTCTTACTTATTGCACCCTCCCTCCTTCCCCTTTCTTGAATTTTTTCTAGGGGAGTCACTTGTGAGGGGGATTGGGGTGCTAATTCGGGCGTTCTTTCTAAATCAGAACTTAACTGTGTGTCTTCAAGATGAGACACGGATAAGTCCACGGTGTTTGGCAAACTACATCTCTCACGCCCCACCCTCGCCCCTTCGTTTGTGATCCCTACTACGGGTGTTCGAGCGTTGGCCAGGTTACCCAGAGAGGATCTTTTGGCGAAGGCTAGATCTAAAGATACCCTTTCTTCTATCAAGGATATGCTTTGGTCAATGAATGTGTTCGCCTTAGTTATAAAATCGTCCATCGGACCAAGCAATTTCCCCACACTACCCGGGGCCTTTATTTTGTTTCCTCTAGTTACTACCATTTTAGCTATGAAAACTAATTGTACCAATGGGGGACAAAATAATACAAACAAAATGCAAGGGGGATAGCCCAGACTCTCACGTTCTCGAACGGCCTCAAACGGCCCGCTCTTTGCCCGCGCTTCCGTCCGCGCGCGTGCCGCGTTCGCGTCAGGAGGCTGGGCTAAATAGGAGGAGGGGGCGGGAAGAGGCACCAGGTGCGCGAGATGTTGTTGCGCAAGCACCTCTGGTCCTCGCAGTCCCGCTCCCGGTAGCTAGGGCGTAGTCTCCTCTCAGCAAGGTGGGGACCGAGCACACGGGCTCCCAGGTCAGAGGGCAAGTTCAATTTAGAGCAAGTTTTCCAAGGCAGGGAAGTCTTCTGCCACCACACGACTGCGAGCGGCTCCCGCGAAGCGGGGGCCGCGAGTCGTTTTAAAGGTCCCAGGGAGGAGGGGGCAGGAAGAGGAACCAGGTGCGCGAGATGTTGTTGCGCAAGCACCTGTGGTCCTCGCAGTCCCGCTCCCGATAGCTAGGGCGTAGTCTCCTCTCAGCAAGGTGGAGACCGAGCACACAGGCTCCCAGGTCAGAGGGCAAGTTCAATTTAGAGCAAGTTTTCCAAGGCAGGGAAGTCTTCTGCCACCACACGACTGCGAGCGGCTCCCGCAAAGCGGGGGCCGCGAGTCGTTTTAAAGGTCCCAGGGAGGAGGGGGCGGGAAGAGGCACCAGGTGCGCGAGATGTTGTTGCGCAAGCACCTCTGGTCCTCGCAGTCCCGCTCCCGGTAGCTAGGGCGTAGTCTCCTCTCAGCAAGGTGGTGACCGAGCACACAGGCTCCCAGGTCAGAGGGCAAGTTCAATTTAGAGCAAGTTTTCCAAGGCAGGGAAGTCTTCTGCCACCACACGACTGCGAGCGGCTCCAGCGAAGCGGGGGCGGCGAGTCGTTTTAAAGGTCTCAGGGAGGAGGGGGCGGGAAGAGGCACCAGGTGCGCGAGATGTTGTTGCGCAAGCACCTCTGGTCCTCGCAGTCCCGCTCCCGGTAGCTAGGGCGTAGTCTCCTCTCAGCAAGGTGGTGACCGAGCACACGGGCTCCCAGGTCAGAGGGCAAGTTCAATTTAGAGCAAGTTTTCCAAGGCAAGGAAGTCTTCTGCCACCACACGACTGCGAGCGGCTCCCGCGAAGCGGGGGCCGCAAGTCGTTTTAAAGGTCCCAGGGAGGAGGGGGCGGGAAGAGGCACCAGGTGCGCCAGATGTTGTTGCGCAAGCACCTCTGGTCCTCGCAGTCCCGCTCCCGGTAGCTAGGGCGTAGTCTCCTCTCAGCAAGGTGGTGACCGAGCACACGGGCTCCCAGGTCAGAGGGCAAGTTCAATTTAGAGCAAGTTTTCCAAGGCAGGGAAGTCTTCTGCCACCACACGACTGCGAGCGGCTCCCGCGAAGCGGGGGCCGCGAGTCGTTTTAAAGGTCCCAGGGAGGAGGGGGTGGGAAGAGGCACCAGGTGCGCGAGATGTTGTTGCGCAAGCACCTCTGATCCTCGCAGTCCCGCTCCCGATAGCTAGGGCGTAGTCTCCTCTCAGCAAGGTGGTGACCGAGCACACGGGCTCCCAGGTCAGAGGGCAAGTTCAATTTAGAGCAAGTTTTCCAAGGCAGGGAAGTCTTCAGCCACCACACGACTGCGGGCGGCCCCCGCGAAGCGGGGGCCGCGAGTCGTTTTAAAGGTCCCAGGGAAGAGGGGGCGGGAAGAGGCACCAGGTGCGCGAGATGTTGTTGCGCAAGCACCTCTGGTCCTCGTAGTCCCGCTCCCGGTAGCTAGGGCGTAGTCTCCTCTCAGCAAGGTGGTGACCGAGCACACGGGCTCCCAGGTTAGAGGGCAAGTTAAATTTAGAGCAAGTTTTCCAAGGCAGGGAAGTCTTCTGCCACCACACGACTGCGAAAAACCACTACCAAAGAACTTTTCAGGACAACAACAAACTGCAAACATCCGGGCCCAACACTAGGTGGCGATCTATGCACGGTGTGCAACTCTGCAGCTCTACATGCCAAGAACAGATGCATACTGGCAAGTAGCATTTTACTTATCCTTGGTTGGATTTTTTTGCGTTGTGCAGTGTCTCCTACAGTCAGGCAATTTATCGTTTTATCTATTGAAGGCAATTGAAAAGAGAGCCCCTTTAGACTATTTACATAAGGGACAAGTGGTCCCAAAGTTAGAACAAGTTTCTGCTTGCTAACTAGTCCGCATCATCTAAGAGTCTATGGGGAGATCAACACAGTAACCCCTGGATTGCCCTCGTATAATTTCCTAATAAAAATGCCCTGTACATCCTCACTAAAGGACATGGGGTGGGATCTTACTCTTGTTCCACTGCAATCAGCAATGATTTACCAGAATTTTCACACATTTTTCCTAAATGCAGCTTCTATTAGAACGGTCCACTTACGTTCACACATTTTTTTTCTTAAACTAATCTTTAGGTGGTGTTTTCTCCTTTTAAGCTAAGATATTAATCTAGCTCTCTCTTTGAGAAGAAGGCAAATTGAGTTCTAATCAATTTATGTTTTTCTTTGTTCAAGGAGCGACCGGCATTGAGATTTGAGAGGGGGTTTGGAGTAATTCTGAGAATCAGTATAACTAATAAACTTCGTAAATTTACTAAAGTGGTCTTATATTCAATTCAATTTGAACTTATTGCTTAACAAAATGGGAATCCCTCCTTTTGCATGCCATTTTCTAGATGGGACCGTGTTATCACTTAATACTTAATAGCAGTCGAGAGAGAAGCGAGAGGAACACCAGGATTCTTGGATGCAGAATATATCGACCCTAAAACAATTTATGAACTCGAGGTTCTCCGATGTAGTTATCAGGCCTGTTGTATTCCAGGAATCCACAGTTAAATTATTGTTAGCGAACCAGCCAGCCAACCCCTTTTGGAACGCTCATCCTCCATTAGAGAAAGAGCAGCTTCAAGCCCCCGACTGCTATGATTAACTACTTCCCTCCCTCCCCCACTACTGATACCTGTAGGAACTTTAGATTTTCACAGTATAACTTATTTGTAGCCAAATGACATTCCGAGGAAGAGTGTTTCGAGTTAACAAGAGGTTGGTGGTTATTTTTACCCTCCTAAAAGACAGGAATTATGTCGATCCCTTTAGACTGAAGTGAATCACTGTTCTGCAGAACCAAATGTGCAACTATCTTGGACTGAATCAAAACCCTTGTTTTACTCACTAATAGGGAGCACAATACCAATACAAGTGAAATGTCACTGCTTTGAAGCATCTTTACATTTTCAGTATCTGCAAAACATGATAATACATGGGAGGGTTAAATGAACGCTCCCGTGGTATGATGGGGGCATCGCTCTCCCTGATATTAAGAGATATTATTGGGCTTCATAGTTGGGAGCCATCAATCACGGAATGTACGGCCCTGAGTTAAACCCTGGTTTCGCCATGGATAGGTGGATACTTCCTGGTGGCACTTACTATAGAGCGTTTTACTCTAACACTGTAGTGAAGACTTTGACGGGGCCAACCAAGACGGCTGTACGGATCTGGCTCAACGCTACCAGTTCATTAGGGTGGAAGGACCGTCTGACCTTGGCTACCCCGCTTTTCGGCTCTGATAAGTTTGGTAAACTGTGGAACACTAAAGGGTTCGACAAGTGGGATCTCATTAGCATCTCCAAGGTGGGAGACCTATGGGTGAAGGGACAGGTGAAATCGTTCCCCCGCCTTGCAGACCGAGTTTGAGTTGGGAGGGACGGAGTACTTCCGTTCTGCTCAGGTTCAGCATGCGCTAACGTCAGTTTTCCCTGAGGGCGAGGATATACCGGAGTCGACCCCGCTAGAGGATCGTATCTTGGATGGCCATAGGCCTGATAGTACCATTTCCCTGGTGTACAAAAAACTGATTAATCACAGGGCAGACCTTCTATTGCAACTTAGTGATCGGTGGACCCGTGACGGCCTTGAGCTTGACGATGAAGACTGGCAGTCAGCGATTTCCTCACCAAAGGAGGTCGCAATTCCAGCACGACTAAGATTAGTCCAGCTCAAAATATTACATAGGGTATATGTCATGGGTCCCTGTCTGGTCCGGATGGGCTTTTCTGAGGAGGGTCTGTGTCAGCGGGGTTGCGGTCATTCGGGAACGTTCCTTCACATCATCTGAGAATGTCCGGCAGTGTTTGACTATTGGAGTAGGGTTCATGAGGTGATGCAGGAGGTCACGGGGGTAGCTCTCTTACCGGAGGCCAGGCGTTGCTTATTGAATGTTTGGGAGCCCACTGACCATAATGTGGCACAGACTCAGTGGGTGACTCTAGGAGCCATGATTGCCAAGCGAAACATCACACAGTTGTGGGGGTTCCAGAGGCCTCCTACTCTTGAGGTATGGGTAGAAAACATGGATTGGTGCATGTTCCGGGAGAAAACGGTGTACTTGGCACGGGGTCGCCCCCGGAAATGGCATAAGATTTGGGGCCCTTGGAACCGATATAGAGGGGACATATGCGTACCACCTGTAGCTGCGGTCTTTGATGACCCACTTTCCCCCTGACCCCTGACCCTTTATTGATCTTAATAATTTTCGTAGAAATACTGTGTTCTCTTCTCCTCGCCCTCTTCCACCGTCAATGTATTGTTTATTGTAATGTTTGATGACATGATGCTCTGCCCTCGTAGAGTCCTTGCATTCCAATGTTTGGTATATGCCTTGCTTTGTTTTCAATAAAAAGAAATATAAAAAAAAAAAATACATGCGAGCGAATCAAAATCCTATCGGAGCAAATAGAGCACAAAGTCTAACGTAGTTGTGGCTACTGTTGGAGGTTGGGAAGAAGCATTGTGATCTCAATCCCCAATAGAGGTTGTAATGTATGATGGCTCACTATAAAAAGGTTCCGCAGCAGGGTTGAGTTTAGCTGATAGAGTGTTCAAAGATTCAGCACTCCATGGTGCCAACCCAGCTAGCCCCCCCTCCTCCCACCTCCCCAAGAGCCTAGAGATAGAATGGAGGTTAAGACACCTGCCGAAATAACGTCTGCATCTTCTGCCCTGGAAGTGAGGGAGCGCAAAGCTGACTGAGGAATGAGCGTTGTTGAATGTTAGAGCATTGCTATTTTCATTACTGGGTATGATCAATTGGCTGGTGACGTCCCTTTCTCATTACTCATTAATTGCTAAGCCAGTTGTAAAGGGGCCTCGTCACTCTTATAACCCAACAGAGCTTTCAGAATCCTAGCTAAAGTGTCTTGATATGATCACCATTATTTACAGTTTCTTCAAGCAGAACTGGGATGGAGGATACAATTCTTTGCAGGCATTTGGATCGGGAGATTGAAAGATGAATTCATGAGTGCCTCCGAGTCGAGAGGATCTGAAGTTCCCAAACCTGCTGAGGAGAGTCCCAACGTGGTACTACTATACATCTTCAGCCCGATGGGCTGAGGCAGGCCGGGGGGAAGTTGATGGGGAGTTTTTCTCATTCAAAGAGTGATTTCTCACAACTACTTTTATGTCTGGAAGGGTGAAATCCTCAACATGAGATTCATAATCTTCATTCAGATGGATAGAAGCCTCCCCAGTTGCTGATTTTGTGGTATTTGTATCAATTAGCAGGGGTCAATGGGAAAGGATTTCTAATAGCTATTAGTTCTGGATTGCCAGAGGAATTCCCTGGCCCTAGGTTAACAACCCCAGAGCCAACTGCCTCCTTTTGGAACAAACATTGGGAAATGCTTTAGGTTTCACCTATGAGATTAAGAATACGTTAATAAGTGCAGGGAGAATGGTGTGAGTGCTCTCTGTGAAGGGTGAGTGTTGCATTAACGAAGGTTGAGAAGTGCCTAAGTGCAGTGTAAAAGTGCCTGAATACATGGTGATTGATGTGTGATTAGTGCAGAATGAGAATTTTGTGAGTGCACAGGGTGGGAGATGTTACCCTGTACAAGGTAAGAGGAGTGCTGGTACAGGGTCAGTAGTATAAGTGCAGGATGAGCGGTTTGAGTTCAGGGTGAGAGGTTTGGGTATATGATCAGAGGAATGTGAGTGCTGGGTGAGAGCTATTTCAATGGTGTGTGAGTGCAGAGTCCGCACTGTGAGTGGTGGGTGCTCAGTATCCGACTGCCAGCGCAATGTCAGGGTGATTGTTCAGAGTAAATGGGGGAGTGTGCAGTGTGAGCAGTGTCTGAGAGTAGGTAAAAGGTTTGTAAGTCTTGTGCAAAGTTACAAACTGAGGCAATGCCGTGCTGTGTCCTAATATATGTTCGAGACTTCTGCCTGCAAAGCAAATATCAACAGTGGCACCAAATGCCATTTATTAATTTGCTCCTCGAGCTGTGCAATGCTTTAGAATTACTATACACACTGCTGCCACTGTGTCCGCGATCTCTCTGTTGGAAGCCAGCAGCTGTTAAATGCGATTACATATGTTGGCACGCCTATCACGTGCTAACGCTTGTTAAGGTAGGGACTAAAAGAATGCGGTGTCTGGAACTTTAGGAAGTCACTTATATTTGGAGAAAACAGAATAAAAGCAAACATTGAGCACACAAACAGAAAGCCTCGTTGCCCCAGATGAATAACATCGACTAACCCACCACTCTTAGGCCTAGGGAGCATCACTTAGTGAGGACCAGTAACATACCTCTCAAAAAACCAGAGTTCCATGTTGAGTGGAAAAAATGAATAAAATAATTACCTTAAAAGGGAGAAGTAGCCATTGTAACAGAAAATAGTAAATGAGCAGGGAGACGGCATGGGACGCTTCTGCAGAGCGAGAGAATACTGCAAAAAGCGAGCTATGTGCTACCCTCGGCCCCTAATGGACTTTCAAGGAGACAGATGTAAGTTGGAAAGGATTTCAGAACTCTACTTACCAGCCCAATTTATAAGGCTTGACACCTGGATGAAGAGCCAGCGTGGATCTCTAGAGCATTCAGAAGAATCAAGTACTTTATTCCTCAATGTAACCAGTGTCAATTGTTATTTTGTTTTCAGGGTTTTTCACAGTTGTTATCAATTAGAAAGCCCGGGTCAAAAAGCCCTATAGGTACAGAGTGCCATTGCTATGCCATAGTACTCATGAATAACAGGTGAGTGGAAAAAGAATGGACACTAATGTGGCATCCTGGCCAATTACGAATAATGGAATTATGGGCTGGAACCTCGTTACAGTCCATATTCAATTTTGTGTTAGTTGGCCCAGGCTTTTCATACTATAAGCTTCTTGTCATGTAAGCTTAACAAATATATTAATATTAAGTTTCCTCCTTCTCATCATTACAAATAACCTTTACACTGGTGACGATTGGGGCAAACCACGGAAGAGCCTGGAGCGCTGTCGGTAAAAGTCATAACCGCAGATCAAGACAAGAGACAATCATCTTATCAACTGTACTTGAAAAAACGGATCGTGGAGTTGAAGAAGACTTTTTGATTGGATTTCTGCATTTGTCTAGAGAGATCCTATAATTTGAAGTCATTCTTCCATTGTTCAGTATCAACCTGAACGCGACGGCTGGTTTCAAGACGAATGGGGTCATCGTCTGAAGAAACAAGCTGGTGTTTTGGTTGTGAGTAACTCAAACTTTAATTGGATTCGTTTTGTCTATTTATGTGACTGAATTAAATTTGAAGTTAACTTTATTTTTAAGCGCTGTATTCACATGAGCATGTGGATCCAGACTTTCCTATAGTCAAGTAATTTGCGAGCTCTGTTTGCACGCGCCGGAGGCAGCAAGTGTTTAAACGCTTCATGCGCCAGTGACGGGCTTGCTGGATTAGTTTCACGGACATAGCTTCCAGTGTCTGAACGCTTCATTATCTTGGCAGACACGCGCTGAGGAGGCTTAATTAAACTGTGTGTGAGCACTTTACATGAGCTGCAAGTGAGTGTCGTTCACACGCGCTAACAACATTTTAATAAAATTGTGCAGGTACGATCAGGAACAGTTTTACCTGACATTTCGCTGATTTTTGGACGACTCAGCGTCGCCTTTGCACAAAAGAGACTGGATTAAATGAAATACTGCTGGTGGAGGTACATGATTGGCTAGAAACTCAGCTGTTGAAAGCATACCATTGGCTAGACGCTCATCTGGTGAAAGCACATGATTGGCTACTGTATTTCCTGTTCTTTTACAAAACAAGGACGATTTTTCAATGAAACAAGCCTCGAGTATGAACATTAACAACTTATGCTACAATTTTGCGGTGATCTGCACACCTACTCATTTTTTTAAAATCATTTTATGTTTATCAATTTATTTGGCGGACACCCAACATCAGTTTGAATTGAAATTTTTTATATGTATATTATTGTGGCTTGTTTAATAATCATTATTGTTTAATTTTTTTTTTTAAATGAATGGTATTGTGGCACTTTAATCTTTCTTACCTAATACAAGTGATCCTATATTAGAATGGAAACAATGGAAAGATGGTTTTGAAGCATACTTAGAGGCCATTGGAGATGAGGATTATACTGATAAACGTAAACTTGCAATTCTCAAACATTCCTTAGGCGCAGAAGGAATACGTGTCTTAAGTCTTAAGTCTCCTACCAGCTGTTCTTCTTAATGAATATGATGATGATGTAGATGTGTATGATATGGACATTTCTCAATTAGACACATTATATATTAAAAAAATTAATGAATTAGTTGCAAGATATACATTTTGAAGTAGAGCTCAATTACCCAATGAATGGTCTAAGAATTCTGGCTGCAAAATGTAAGTTTGGTGATTTTCAAGATCAAATGATTCGAGATCATTTAGTACACAAGATTGGCGACTCTAAATTACAATAAAAGTTAATAGCTGCGAAAGATCTTACTTTAGAGAAAGCTATTGACATTAATCATAGATTTAAAGACATGAAGTTAGGAATGAAAGAATTAGCTTCAAAACCTACTTCTGAAGTACAAGTTGTAAAGAAAAAAACTAGTGATGTCAAATCAGATGATAAATCATCTAAAAATAGTGACGGTAGTAAAGAAAGATCAAAGTTTAGTGCTCAATACGCAAAAATAAATAATAACATTTGTTTTAAATGTTGAATACCGGGTCATTTAGCAAATGACAAATCCTGCCCAGCTATTGGACAAATGTGTAGATATTGTAGAAATAAAGGTCACTATTCCAGAATGTGTAGGAACAAGAACAAATTTACAAATAAACCTGCTTATGTCAAGGAAATATTTTAAGATCCTGATGATATAGATGAACTTATGCTTTGCATTTATGAGGTTAATGATACAAAAAATGATTCTCCATTTTGTGTAATCAATATTGATGGTGTATACATAGAAGTCATGGCTGATTCTGGTGCTAATCATACTCTAATTGGTGACCAATATCTTAAAAAAATTCCCAATATTCAACTTCTGCCATCCAACATAAGATTGGTTGGTTATGGTAACAGACCCATTGATGTTTTGGGATATTTTGTTGCCAAAATAAACTTTAAAGGTAAGAGCATTTCAGTCAATGTGTATGTTGCCAAAGAAGGTTCTTGTTTGTTAGGATGGCCACAACAAAGGGATCTTCTCATTACTCTGAATCCAAATCATCCTGAACAAGTTTTAGGATACAGCAATTTTATTGCTCTGGTTGATGATGATAATAAAATGACTGAATGAGAGAAATTATTTCCAAAGGTATTCTCATCAGAACTTGGTTTATTGAAGAATTTTGTGCACAAAATAATTTTGAAACAAAATACCATACCCAAGATTAACAAAGTTAGGAATGTTCCTTTATCATTGAGCCAAGCACTAAAAGAGGAATTGGACAGATTATGTAAACAAGACCTAATTGAAGAGATTGAATCATCCGAATGGTTATCTCCGGCCGTTGTTGTTGACAAGCCCAATGGGAAAATTAGACTATGTGTTGATCTAAGAGATTTAAATGGGTGTGTGTGGGTGGATCGGCACCCATTACCAAATATACATGAGATGTTTTCAGCCTTAAAGGGGGAATGTTTTAAAAGCCCTGCAAACTGCAGGCCTAACTATCAAGGCATCCAAATGCCAGATAGGGCAGGGAACTCTGGTATACTTGGGCTACCTTGTTGGTGGAGGCCCCAGCCCTACCGGCCTGTCCCCACCTCGAACCAGCAGAAGCAAAATCCCGATGTGTCCTGCAGCCAACAACCACAAGAGCCCCAAGGATCTGCCCTGCCTTCCACACTGAAAAACAGTCTCCTGTGAGCACCGTATTTGCTCACCCACAATCTCTGGCCCCGGGCAAATCCGCAAGTCTACACCCGAGTGGTAGAGCGCCAAGAGGAGGCCCAGCGATCCTGACATGAGTTCTGGTGACCTCTGACCTGCCTCGAACCTCTCCGTGATGCCTGCAGTGTCTTTCTGGAGGATCACCCCGACCATGACCGGAGCTGGTAAGAAAACCTGATGCCTAAAGACACCTCTGCCCAACCGACGGTATCCCCAGGCATCCCAACGTACCTATCTGAACGGTGGTCCCCCCAGAAGATCTTCGTCACTGAGCCTGCAGTCTTTGTCAAAACTGGAGAATCCCCATTGAAACCAACAGGTCACCCTGCACAACTGCGTGTGTACCTTGGGTGCTAACTCGGATCCCCCTTTGCCCTGAGGCTAACATCTGGAGCTTTGCTCCCACAACCCTGTGACCTGCTCATGAGCAGCCACCATCCGGAGGATAAGATTGGGCCTCATCACTCAGCACTTGGCTACCTTAATACCGCTGAGGGTGATTTGAGAGTGCATCCTTCACCCTGGGGGAACCCTTGTTCTAACCCCAGAAACGCAACCCCAAAGACCGAATACTTGCCTTTTAACTGATGACTTAATTTCTCTCCGTAGGAATAAATTGTTTTTCCTTGAAAAATGTCTGAAGTGTGCAGTTCATTTGTATGAAAACCTGAACAACTACATCTGTTCAAACCTGATTTTACTTGCCCCTTCTCTTTGAAATTTCCCAGTGTGATATCTAGGCATACTGAGTAGAAAAAGTAACTTGAAAAGGAATTTGAAAAGTAATCTGAAAAGTAATTTTGACAGTTTAAATTACCTGTATTTCAATCAATTGCATTTGAACTTGCCTTCAATTGTAAAACACTGCATAAGATTTTGCAAAGTATTTAGTTAACTTACCTGTGCCAGACTTGGCTTGGTTCTAGAAATAAAGTAACTTAATATTTTTATACAAACAAAATTGGTCTGAGTTCAGTCTTTGTGTGTTGGAGACATCTTTGCTAATTGAGTGTGTTCAACAAATGCTTAACACTACACTCTTATAAAGCCTCACTGCTGGCCCATTCTACCACAAATAGAAAGTAAGGTGCGATCTACTTTTACCTCCCTTTGGGGTTCGACTGGACTCTGTACATATTAGCTCATTTTTGTCTAGTATATACAGAGCCAGCTTCCTACAGAGGGATCCTACATCTGAACGCGCTTTTGCACCTTAACATGATTTTGCCGCTAAATAAATTTTTTCTCCTACTTCCACACTCCTGCTCATATTGCAGCAAGGGTGATTTTGTACTTAAATATGTTTTTGCTCACAAATATCCTGTGTCCTCCTAGTCCTAACAGTGTGTACATGTTCCTTTTATTTACCCAAATGTAATTATGCCCCTTAATGTAATCAGTGCTCCTTTAAATATTGAAGTGCTTCCACACTCCTGCTTCCCCAAAGATGATTTTGCCCCTTAATGTAATTCTGTACCTAATTGTCTTTTTTATTTTGTTTTTACTTTTACATATGATATCCGAGGGCTGATTACTTTGCATCAACGGTGACATTTCTACCTCACTCTGCTACCAACCACATGCACTGTCATACTGATGCACACATTTTACACCAAATTTGGCATTTTACTACTTTCTTTTCGGTTTGAACTGGCTGAATATGCACTTGAATATTATTTTGTGCCTAAAAGTGATTTAGAACCTAAATGTATTTTCCCTGAGCATGATTTTTGCTCCTACGAGTTTTTCACATTACTTAAATGTGTTTTTTTTGCTAAAAGTGTTTTTCGCTCTTAAAAGTGTTGCCACTCTTTAGCTGATGTTTACTAAAGAGATTGTACAGCTAAATGTGATTTTGCAGCATGAATCTTTTCTGGATTCACTATGCTTTACATTATTTCTCCATTGAGTGGTTGGGTCTGGAATTGTAGTATTTCTTCTCTTTTTGTTATTGGTGAGCGTCAACGTTGTACCATTTTGTGCCCTTCTGTGACGTTGACGGCCTTCCTCCGGAGGCTCCCAATTTTGGTAGCCATCTTCAGATTCTTTTTTTCCCGCTGTTGGGTCTGAATCGATACGGAGGAGCACCCAAGATTGGAGAGCAGAATCGAGGAAAAAACTGTAGGACTGTGTCTTCCACTTTCATCTTTAAAATCAAAGCCGACTGCAGTTCGACAAAGGAAGAAAAACGACGATCTGAGAATTTGCATGCAGTAGGCTCCCTGTGCGTGGTAATGGACAATACTCCTTTCAAGTTTTGAAAGAATGGTCATCACAAATACGCTCAAAAGGATAAGCACCCGGTCTGCAACCTGTGCCTGCCGCTGGACCATCGGAGCGACGGCTGTAACACCTGCTCCGTCTTCCCCCAAAGACGTTGAGGGTGAGAGAAAGGCAGCGACGAGCCAATTACAACATGCAAGGCCAAGTGAGGAGGAAGATAATGTCGCCGAAGGGCCAGAAGGCAACATGGGCAGAGAAGTTTTGGTTGTGGAAGTTGAGAAGAAGACTTCGAAGAAGATGAGTCGTTGACCTCGAAAAAACTAGAAGAGTCTTGAAAATCAGAATTTCCAAAAGGATCCTTTGCATCGTAGCATTCGGCGACCGCAGATGCCTCCAAACAAAAACAGACCGTAGGATCCTTGGATAAGGACTCCGGAACGGCATAGGCCCTAGAAAAAAGAAAGACATTGAAGTCTGGAAAAGGACGCCTCGGAGTCGGAAAAATAGCAGCCCAATAAATCTCGACACCGAAATACACACAGTTGAGATAGAGAAAAGAGAAAGAGGCTCGAAGCCAAAATGGCTAATATCATTCAACGGAAAAAAGACTTAAGCTTGAAGCAATTTAAGATGCCACCGAAAACAAAGAACACAGAAGGCGAAAAGGTCGTCGAAGAACGAATTCCACCAAGAACGCCCAAACCAATTGAAGAAGAGGAGGAAGACTCATTCTTCTTCGGGGAAGACGTCAAGGAAGACTAGCAAACATATGGAGAATCAGCGACCTCGGAAAATCAAGACCTCCGATGGCAAGATCTCGACGCCAAATCACCTGAGGCTGTGCAGTCCTATCCTTCAAGGCCATCACCCCCAGATGACATTGGCATGTACAATCAATTGATTAAAAAAAGCTGCAGAATCGTATGTGGTTCAGCTAGGGGAAGAAAAACCTCAATCATGCTTTTTATTAAAGACACTGATGCCTACACAGTCTAGAAATGCGTTCCTCTCAATGCTGCCACGTGTCTTGGACCAGGGGAAAGAGGCATTCAAAGAGCCTGGTACATGCAAGGCTATACCACCAAGGGCAGAAAAGAAGTATAAACACACCTCAAAAAACCCTATATACATCAGGGGATCCGTGCCAGCTGACTCTATCATTGCCTCAACAGCAAGAAAAAGAGCAAATGTACTGACCCACCACCAGACAAAAAAAGGATGGACCTCGTAGGAAGGAAGGTGGAAAGAAGCACAGCTAATCAATGGCACATAGCTAATTCAAATGCATTGTTGAACGGACATGTGTACCAACATTGGGAGGAGGTAAGAGAACTGTTACAAAATCTACCAGAACAATTCCCCCCAAAAAATAGTACCTGGTATAAAAGGGTACAAACATTGCAAATACATGTTTAAAATCAGCCCTTGATGCTGCTGAAACATCTAGCAGGCAAATGATGATTGGCATCACTGAAAGGAGGAACGCATGGCTTAGAATCTCAAGCTTCAAGCCAGAAGTGCAAAGCAACATCATTAAGTCACCATTCAATGGGTTACAGTTGTTTGGAAGTGTGGTTGATAAAAAGCTAAATCAACTAAAAAAGGACAACTAAACTACAGGATGCATGGGGGCTCTGCAGTTCAGAGGCATGCGTAGAGGCACACCATCAAGGAAACCAGCCGGGAGAGGTACACACCAACCTGTTACCTCACATCAAGGTTACCAACAAACATACCAAACAGGAAACCAGGGCAAACAACAGGGACAGCAACAAAGCTAGCAATACCAATGAAGAGCACCCTTTCCAGGGCGTCCCCGTGGCAGAGGTCAGCCACAAAGAGTGGTCAACAAACTTCTATGAAGTGACTGCACTCACAGAGGTACACTCACAAACAACAGCAGGGAGAGTACACACAAAAAAAAAGCATGTACAAAAACAAAAGAAATACAGTTTACAGTTCCTCCAACATGTCCCTCCTGTAGGAAGCAGACTAAGATTATTTCTAAAATAAAATGGAGGGAAATCACCAAAGACAAAGGGATTTTAAACCTAATAATGCACGGTTACTGCAAAGAGTTAATGAAACAGCCTCCACACAGGAGGCCAAAACAAAGGACACATTCAAAAGAGGGATTATCTCACCTAGTCAAAGAAGTGCAAGAACTTCAATAAAAACATGCAAAAGAGCACGTACCACACAGAGAAACGAACAACTGAGTATATCAACAAACTTCAGAATTCCAAAAGTGGATAGAACGTTACGGCCAATATTAGACCTAAGGTTTGTAAACAAGTTAATAAAAACATATAGATTCAAGATGACTACACTACAAGAGGTGTTACCTCAATTTGCAAAAGGGAGATTACATGGCAACGTATTTACACATCCTGATGAACAAAAAATACAAAAGAATGTTAAGATTTGTTGTGGAAAAACAACACTACCAATTCAAAGTACTCACTTTCTGTCTAAAATCAGCACCAAGAGTGTTCACGAAGTGCCTGGCAGCAGTAGCAGCACATCACAGAAGGCAAGGAATTCATGTTTACCCCTACTTAGACAACTGGTTGGTAAGAGCAAACTCTTACAGCCTATGCAAAAAGCATATACAACAAGTGATAGAGACACTAGTTCAGCTGGGTTTCTTCATACACTGTGAAAAGTCATCAATGGAACCAGAACTAGTAAAGGTGTTCTTAGGCGCAGAGATGAACAATGTGTTAGGGAAAGCATTCCTGAGCAAGAAAAGGAGTTCAGATCAAGTGAAGGAGACTCCTCTATACCAGTGGGGACATTACTAGGAATGATTGACTCATGCATTCATTTAGTTCCCAACATTCTTCTACACATGAGACCATTTCAAGAATGGCTCCAAACACAATGGCCACAGGCTACAGGGAGTTGGGAGGATCTAGTGGTTGTCACAACGGAGTTCATCAAGAGATGGTATGGTGGAACATGGCAAACAGAGGAGACTTTTCACACCACCAACTCAAACAGTGACCATAACAGATGGGTAACTATTAGGATGGGGAGCACACATGAACAATCTCAAAGTAAGGAGATTGTGGGCACCACAGGATGCGGTGAACACATCAATATCTTGGAACTAAAAACTGTGTTTTTAGCCTTAAAAGCCTTTCAGAAAGAGCTCTACGGGAAAATGGTGTTGATACAAACCGACCACACTACAACAATATTTTACATAAACAAAGAAGGAGGGACTCAGTCTGTAGCACAAGAGATTTGGAGATGGGCAATCCCAAGTCAAATAGACATTTTAGCAATACACCTGCCAGGGAAGGACAATATACAAGCAGACAGACTGAGTAGGCAAACAAGATTATCCCATGAGCATGAACTTAATCAAACAGAAGTGCAAAGAATTTTCAACCAATGGGGGACACCACAAATAGACCTATTTGCAACACCCCACAATGCAAAATGCCAAAACTTTGCATCCAGGCGACCTTGCAACCAGTCCCTAGGGAATGCGCTATGGATAGATTGGTCAGGGGTATTTGCATACGCTTTTCCCCCAATACCATTACTGAACAAAGTGATCAGCAAATGCAGAATCAGCAAAATGACAATGATTCTCATCGCACCACAGTGGGCCAGACAGACTTGGTTCCAGGAACTAATGGAAATTTGGCAATGAACAATGTACAAACTTCCAAAAAGAAAGTATTTGCTAAACATGCAAAACGGGAAAGTGCTTCATCCAGAACCAGAGAGCTTAGACCTATCTGCATGGTTCCTGAAGACTTAGAATTCATGTATCTCTAACTTCCAGAAAGCAGAATGACTGTTCTAAGTGAAGCTAGGAAACCAACAACAAGAAAATGTTATTCAGCAGAATGGAAAAGATATACACAAAGTTGTGTCTTAACCGCTTCCGTGTGGCGCCGATTCCCACCCCGGTGCTGAGCCCTAATTAAACCGGGCGTGGTCATGACGGAACGGTTCCGTCATAAGCACAGCTCGACCGATGCTCATGGCGGAACCGTTCCGTCATGAGCATCGAAGGGGTTAAAAGGCATCTTTCAAGAAAGATTACAAAAGAAAGAACAGTGCTAAAATACCAACACATTTACTGCAAAGTAAATTATGTTTTACATCACTATAAGTACGCTTAGGAGCAATTGTCGCGTATACAAGAGGGGAAACAGGGAAAAGTTTCTTCACCTCACATGTGGTCAAATGGTTCCTAGAAGGAGCAAAAAGAATTGCACCACCAAAAATGGTACCAGCACGAACATGGAATCTGAACATAGTTCTAGCACAAATGAGGAAAGCGCCTTTCGAACCACTACACAAAGCAACGCTACAAATGCTTACAATAAAAACTTCATTTTTTATTAGCAATAACATCCCTACGTAGAGTTGGCGAACTACAGGCACTAGCACTACAGGAACCCTACTTCCAAATACTTAGTATGAGGATTGTCATGAGGACAGAGACGCAATTCATACCAAAGTGGTATCAAGATTCCACGTAAATCAAAGTATATAGATACCAAGTTTCGTTCAAACTCCAAAGAACAAGGCGAAAAGAGCTCTACACACACTTAACGCAAGAAGAGCAGTCATGTATTACGTGGAAAGGACTAAAGAATACAGAAAAACAAAACAGTTATTTGTACCCTTTGCAAAAAGTTTTCTTAGAAGACCAGTAACCAACAGCACAATTGCAAGATGGCTAGCACAAGCTTTACAAGGTGCGCCACAGGCGCACTCAACAAGGAAGAAAGGAGAAACTATTGCATTTCTTGCTAACACTCCAATTCAAGACATCAGCATGGCTGCATCATGGTCTTCAGTACACAAATTCACCAAACATTACTGTGTGGACATTGAAATGAACAAGGAAGCACAAATAGAACAAAAGGTCTAAAAAAGGCGCCGCGTTTGATACTGTCTCTCATCCCATCCTGTTGCATCGCCTGGAGGAGATTGGGCTGGGTGGCCTTGCCCTCCAGTGGTTCCGGTTCTTCCTTGACGATCGTTTCTTTAGCGTTGCCGTGCCACCGTTCCAGTCCCAATTCCATCCTTTGAAACAGGGGATGCCGCAAGGCTCCTCGCTGAGTCCCACGTTGTTCAATCTATACGTGAGACCGCTGGCTGAGGTCGTCAAGCAATGGGACATGACCATGGTCTCATATGCCGACGACACTCAGCTAGCGGTTACGATCAGCGGGGATCCGGACCGGGATGCCCCCAGGTTTCAGAGTGGACTCAGGGCGGTGGCAAGCTGGATGAAGAACAACTGTCTCCAGCTCAACGCTAAGAAAACGGAGATCATGATCGTCGGTAGGAAGGCGGAACTATGGGGGGACAGGTGGTGGCCTGCTGAGCTGGGGCCGGCCCCCCTTCCGGTCACTGAATTAAAGAACTTGGGAGTATGGATGGACCCTGCTCTCAGTTTTGTGGGCCATTCGAAGAAAACTGCGGCCTGTTGCTTTGGCATCCTACGGTCGCTGCGTCCCATCCTGAAGTTCTTTGACCATCGTACCAGGCAGCTGATAGTCCAGCCTACTGTGTTATCTCGCCTGGACTATGCAAGCTCTCTCCTGGTAGGGTCCAATCTGGCTGAGGTTACCCGCCTCCAACGCGTTCAGAACGCCGCGGCGAGAGCCATTGTTGGCTTACCCCGAACAAGTTCCGTCTCCGGCACATTGAGATCACTGCATTGGCTGCCTATCGGGGCAAGAATCCAGTTTAAAGTGCTGTGTCTGGCGTTCAAGATTTTGAGGGGAGGGGGTCCTCAAATTCTTGCGGACCTTCTGTCCTGGTATGTGCCTACCCGGTCCTTGAGATCTTTGGGCCAAGCACTTACTGTGATCCCTCGATACAGGTTGTGTCGGGTTGGTGGCCGATCCTTCCGGGTCAGTGCAGCCGAGCTTTGGAACTCTCTTCCTGTAGAGTTGCGGTTACTAGACGATCTTTTAGCTTTTCGTAAAGCTTTAAAAACCTTTCTGTTTTAATAATCCAGCTCCTTGTCTCTTTATCTGTTGTGTTTCCCTGTAGGTGTTGCATATTACCTGCCATGCGCCAGGACGCCCCTTAGCTGGGGCAGCTGTGCGCAATACAAATGTATGTAACATAACATAACATAACATAAAAGCATCTATATACAAACCAAAGTTCATCTTCCACTCAGCCACCACAAGACTAGCAAACCGCTATAAAGTCTATGCACAGCATAGTGAATCCAGAAAAGATTCACGCTGCAAAACAAATAGTTTCTTACCTGTAGGTGTAGTTTTGCAGCTTGAAGAATTTTCTGGATTCACTAGCTAACCCACCCTCCTCCGCCAAGGAAGAGAACTATAAGGAGGAGAATACAAAAAAATCAGAAGATGGCTACCAAAGGTGGAAGTTTCCGACGGAAGCCCGTCGACGTCACAGAAGGGCACCAAATGGTACTACGTCGACGTCCACCAACAACCACAAAAAAAAGAGAAGCAATACTACATTTCCGGACCTAACCACTAGATGGTGAAATAATGCAAAGCATACTGAATACAGAAAATTCAAGCTGCATAACCACACCGACAGGTAAGAAACTCATCGTTTTCCTTCTATATGTGATACCACAATCCTGTTTCCCTTACACTAAGGATGGTGCTAGGTCTCTAGCTGGCAGTGGTTTGCACCTTGGTCCAAGTAGGGACCCTTCCTTCTAGTCAGGATAAGGGGAATACACTTCTAAAATAACCCCTGCTCACCCCCTCGGTAGCTTGGCACGAGCAGTCAGGCTTATCTCTGAGGCAATGTGTAAAGCATTTGCACATAACAGTAATGAAGTGAAAACACTACAAAAGGATACCACATCAGTTTTATAAAAATAACCAATTTTTATCTGTGCAAACAAGACCAAAACAATAAAAGACCAACATACAGTAATCAAAAATATGCACCTTGGAAGAATGACTTTAAAATGTAGTTCCTTAAAGCCGGTAGCTCCGTCCGGGGACCACGTCGGCGCAGGCCAATCGTGACCACCGTCACGCTTGGAATGTGAAGCATAGCGATGCAGCGTGCAGTACTCTCAAGTCGTGGTGCACAATGTGGCTCGGTGACGTTCGTCCAATGCCGTCGGTAAGACCAGGGCTTGCAGTGCCGACATGTCATGGTTCAAGCAGCAGTGCTGGTAGATGGGAGCTGGCGTGGGTCGGCCCAGACTGCGGTGCGGGATGGGACAGGGCGCAGTGTGACTTATGAGCAGTGCCTCCTAAACCACAGTGCAGTCATGGGTGTTGGGGTCAGCATACAGCGACGTCCTCTGAGAGACCAGGGCGGGGGAGTGAAGTGAGCTGGTGCGGAGCGCAGTGCCCACAGGTTGCGGGGCAAGCAGCGGCTCGGTGATGGCAGTCGTCAGTGAGACCAGGGTTGCGTCACAAAGTGCGTCTATGCCTTCTGCGGTGCGTTGAGGACACAGAGCCAGAAGCGGTGTCTGTGACTGTGTTGGCTGCTTTCCCCCTCTGTGGCAAATGAAACCCACAGTCCCAGAGGTGGTACCTGGGGGTAAGTGAAATCTTTGCTGTCCCTTAGACTTTGTGAACAGGAGGCAAACTCTATTTCAAGCACTTTGAGATACTCCGTGACAAGTGAAGAAAGTTCAGTCCAGTCCTTTCACTGCCCAAGGCAGAAACAGCAACTGCAGGCCAACCCAGCAAAGCAACAACACATCAAAGGGACAGTACTCCTTCTGGCAGTTCTTCCAACTCTTCTTCTTGGCTTTAATTATTTTTTTATTTTGTTTTTAAAAAAAATATTGTACCCGGTGTAGCAGCACACCACACCGCGAAATACTTTAGAATGCATACATGGTATCACCATAATTGACATAATTTACCCATAATTACACCAAATCATTACTGTTTCCTACCGAGTAGAACAGAAGAGGGAAAATAAAATAAAATAACACAAAATCACGCTGTACAGGGTATGGGGAGAGCAAAAGCAAACAAAATAGCCCACACAGAATATCCACCTGGTAAAAACCATCCCTACTCCGAAATATTGTTCATGCCCCTTTTCCAATGCGGAATGGGGTACCAGATTTTCTCCCAAAGTTTTCTGCCCCTTCGTCCTTTCCTTGCATAGATTGCTTTTTCTAAATTATAGGTTGCCAACAACCTGCCCAACCAAAGATGCAGAGTAGGGGGTACCTTATCTAGCGACGACTTGGCTATGGATATGCGCAGCACTGCCATAGCCATAAAAAGGAATTCTGCGTGCAGGCCCCCTGCTTCTGCATTAACCCCCAGGATGATTAACTCTGCTGAAAGGGTAACCTTCAGCCCCAGTGTGGTGTCCATAAACTTCTCAATTGCCCTAAGAAGTGTATACAACTGTGGACAAGTAGCGAAGATGTGGATTATGTCCGCCTCAGTGGAGTCGCAGCGTGGACAGGTGGTGCCAGAGGTGCCCCCCACTGGGCTATCCTTGCAGGTGTATAATATAGGGAGTACACTGTCTTGTAGTCTTGTGCTTGTAAAGAGGCCGAGCAAAGTATGGATCGTCCCAGATCCAAGGAAACCTGAAACCCCTCTAGAGAGATGCCTAATTTCTCTGCCCATTTTGCAGCACATTTCACAAGGTCATACGGTTGAACTGCAATGAGTTCTGCGAAAAACCGAGGTATCGTACAATCCCCCCTTCCTACAATGGCATCTAAAATGCTATTGTGGCTGAACCCTAGAGGTCCTCCGTGCTTACTCAAGATAAAACTCCGAACCTGCAATACTTAAAGAAACTCCTGCTGTCTATACCATACCTAGATTGTAATTCTGAAAACTGAGACACTCCACTAGGGCCCAAAAGATCTCCTATTGTCTGGATACCGTGCTCCCCCCAATCCACCATCGCTGGGACCCTGAATATTTCTCTTGGCAAGGAGGCATTGGTTAACATACGAGTGTAACTATTGAACCGCCCAAGGCCAAACTTCTTAGAGAAAGCTATCCAGACTTTATACGCCGCTTGTAGTGTCTTAAACTTAGTGCGCTTATAGTAACTGAAGTCTATACAGTTTTAAAAGCAATTCCCTGCTTCACTCCCCAATAAGATAGAATATAAATTGGTGTAACTATGCCTGCTTCCCGAACCCCCCCCGCTCTTATCCCCGCTCCTCCTATTAATCCCTGCATGTATTGGAGAGCCGAAGCCCAGTAGTACATTCTGAAATCAGGGCCCCCCCCAAACCCCCCTCTCTCTCTCTGGGCAGGGTGATGTAACGATAGGCTCTTCTTGTCTTTCCATGGGCCCAGATAAACCTATTCAATATGTGTTCTAGCATGCGAAACCATTTGGGCTCAAAGAAAAGCAGGATCGCCCTGAACAAGTAAAGAAACTTGGGCAGAATGATCATTTTTATGACGTTTGTGCGGCCCACTAGTGTTTGATGTAGAATGTGTAACCTTTTAAGATCCCCTTTGACTTTATTTATTAGAGGCTCCATATTCTGCTCTATCAGACTGCTTAGATCCGAAGAGATCCTAATCCCTAAGTATACGGCGGCTGGAACCACCCTGTTGTCCTCGCAATCTGTGAAAGCATTCCTGATTATCTGGTTTTTAGCACTATTGATCGCGTACCCTGAGACTATCCTAAAGCAACTGGCCTCTATCTCAACCTCTTTGATAACATCGGTAGGGGCTGGCGTAATGATGGCAACGTCATCTGCATATGCAAATATCTTATGCTTCTCTCCATACATAACGACAGGCGGAATCTTGTTGTTATATTCTAGCCTGCGCAGCAGTGGATCCATATATAGAGCAAATAATAATGGGGAGGAAGGGCACCCCTGCCTAGTCCCACGTTTAATCTGCAGTGTGTTGGTGAAGCCTTTGTTAATTTTCACTCTAGCCGACGGATCCTTATATAAAGCCTGCACAGCCCCTATAAATCCTTTGCCTATACCGCACCACCTCATGACCATCTACAAGTAGTCCCAGGAGACCCTGTCGAAGGCCTTCTCTACGTCTAATAGGAAGGCCGCGGCAGGGTCTCCTGAGACCTCTGCTGTGTCAAACAGTGTCAACATCTGCCTTATGTGCTGTGTAGTTCCCTTCCCCGGGATGAAGCCATGCTGCATGGAGCAAACCAGGCTTTCGATCACCCTGCCTAACCCCCTAGCCAAAATGTTTGAGAATATTTTCGCGTCTGCGTTCATAAGTGTATAGGCCTGTAAGAGCCGGGATCCAGAGGAGGTTTGCCATTTTTCAATATAACTATGATATCAGCCCCCCCAGGAGCTTGGTATCGATATCCCTTGTTGTGCTTGTACCATAGTGGTTTGGATATCCTTGCTGAGCGAGCCACTGAACGCTTTATAAAATTCAGCCGGGATCTGGGATTGGTCTGCCGCTTTCCCTGAGGGGAGATTTTCTAATGCTGTGGCTATCTCCTGTAACGTTATCGGGAGGTCCAGCACCGCTTTTTCCGCGTCAGAGAGAACCGGATGCGCAATACCCTCAAGATACTCCTGAATAATAGGTGGTTCTGTTGTCTGATTTTGGTTTGTAGCAGGGAGAGCGTACCACCACTGGAAGGAACTCACATAATAGACTGGTGGACTTCTGACGTAGATGACCCTCCCTCTTGTTCCCCACACCAGGACAATGAATCGCGGTATCTCTGGCCAGATGACCACGCCAGGGACGGCTCCTTTAACTGGGAGTCAGTGATGGAAGAGGCCCCGCCCCAGTCGGACGTATTCACCACAGGATTGGTGAAAGGGAAGGAAGCAGAGAAGTCGGCATGTGACGTCACCGAATGCCGGTCGGAGAGAGGAGGACAGCTCGGGTGGAAGTGGACGGAGAAAGAAACGAACAGAGAAGAAGCTGAAGCGGCACCGAGGAGGACGGCGAAGAGAGGATCCCGCCAGGAGAGAAGCCAGGAGGCCAACGACATCGCAAGCCGCCCAGCCACACTCACCAGGGAGTGTGGCTACACCAGGTACGGCAGCGCGTTACTGGGTGGTTTGGGAGGTGGGAAGACAACGCGTAGTCAGGACGTTCTGCTAGCATAATTATACCGGCACCCTGCACACTAAAGTACGTGGCACTCATTACGGGGATCCCTGCACCCCCTGGTATCCCTAATGGGAAGCACGCTTTAGTTCCTTTGTCCTAACAATAGTCCTCCTTTTCATTTCTTTACGGTCCCGCATGAACTTCGGTGGAGCAACCGATGTCGACCTGGACCCAGACCAAGAAAGCAGCACTCCACATCCCAAGTCAGGAAGCAAAGGAGCCAACCCTGCGATTCTGGCAAGAGAAAGAACTTCCCTGAGAAGAAAGAAAACCTGTATAAAAATAAAGCCTTATATACCACGATCTAGTCTCCGTGCCCCTCATTCTTCCCTTTCAACCCCGCCACATGGTTGTAAAGATTTGCATAAAAAAGTCTAAAGACCTCCCTTATTTCTTCGGAATTTATAGCTACTCCTCCTTTGCCATCTGCGATCTCCTTAATTTGCCCTGCTGCCAATTTCTGCCTTGTCCGATCGCAAGGATATGCCCTACTCTCTAGCTAAGTTCGTAACAGCACTCTCTTTTAATCAAATAACTAGCAGCCGCCTTACTTGAAATACACTCACTTGCCTCCACCTTGCTTAGTGTCACCCTAAGGAGGATATCCTCTAAGGGCGCCTTCCTTTCAATAGCTACATTCAACTCCTCCTCTATTTCCAATAACTTCCTCGTGATTTTTTCTATTCTGTCCTTGTCTTGCTTTTTTTAATATAATGTGTAACTTAATGTCTCCCCTCTGATGCCAGCTTTGAAAGCGTCCCAGACAACCCCCAGGGAGGCACTCCCTCTATTTACTTCCCAGAACATGCCAATCCACTTGTGCATACATTTAATATACTCCTCGTCTTTCAGTAGAGCCCTCTCAAAAGTCCAGTTGGTTTCTTTAGTCGTGACTTTCCCCAGTTTGAGCGTGAGTACTAAAGGATTGTGATCAGATATAATCCTAGGTTGTTTATCTATCTGTGCTCTTGTAACTAATGCATTTGAGATCAAGAAGTAATCCAACCTTACAGAAATCCTGTGGGGTGCTGACTAAAACGTACCGCCAGAACCCACAGGATTAAACCGAGCCCATAAGTCTGCAATTGAGTTGTGGAATGCCAGATTGACTATTGCTTCGCATGTCCTCTTCTTGCGGCCAGTGTAGACCTGCCCGGGTTCTGTGCCTAAACCAGACAGCCCATCGATATTAAAATTGCCACAACAAATAATCGGTTCTGGCCATAAGGGAAATTCAGAGTCCAAAAGTTCAAATATGTTTGGATTGTCCTCTGTGGACCCGTAGACTGATACTAGCATTAATGTCTCGCCCTTAGTACTATACTCAAGAAGCGTCCACCTCGCCCACAAATCCTCCTTCTTCCTTTCTTCATAGTGAGTGGGAACCTATGCGCCCTTTGTACCTCGTTCTCCCATTGCCATGAATGAATTAGGAAAGGCTCCTTTTAATAGACTGATAACAAATAGCCTGGGATCTTGCCCCTATGCCTCCTCCGCCACACCCAAAAGTCTGACATTGTTCCGCCTCTGGTGGTTTTCAAAATCCTCCATCTTCCATTGCAAGTCCACTGCCAATTTTTCCTGTGTCGTTTTGAACTCCTGCCAGCTACCAACATCATCTTCCAGCTTCCCTGTTCTTTCCTCCACCTGCATCACTCTGTCCGCCACTTCATCGTAAAGTTTATTCACTTTCCTCAGCGTGTTCTGAATTTTCTTTGTTGCCTGCCTAGCCCTGCGGCTTTCTGCTCTTGCTTCCCCCTGCATTTGTTTAAGGGTACTGAACAATAAGTCTATTGAGGCATGCTGGCTGGGAGGGAGGACCCTTGTGAGGCTGGAGAGTATTCTCATCCTGATAAACTTGAGAGGTGGCCGAATAGTCCCAGAAAAGTTTTATATTCGTGCCTGCGGGGGACTCAGGGTCAGTCACCCTTATTTTGGATCTACGCTTTTTCTGCATGCTCTTTTTCCCAGAAGTGCTAGACCCTGAGACTGAGCCTTCCCCTGAGCTCTGCTCGCTGGAAAGCAAAGATTCCGAGTCCTCATTCAAAGAATAGAAGCAGCCCCCCTCTGGCGAGCCTGTCACCCCTCTCACGCTTGCCTTGCCCTTCTGCTTTGCCAAGTTCGTATCGCTCCCCCAAGTATTCACTGTTCGTCGTGGAGTGTTCAACCCGGCCTCTACCGACAGCAGGGCTCATCATGTCCTCATTGTCTGGTTTTGCCGCATCCAGCGGTGCAGCCGTACCCAGAGACTCTCCCTGAGTCACACTGCAGGTTGCCTCATTGCTTGTCTGCCGGGCTGCAGGGTCCCCCGCCGCTACGATCGAGCGTTGCCTAGCAACCTCACTTCCAGCGTCCTCGAGGATGGCACCGTCTTTCTTTTCTCCCATGTCGCCGTCGGGCTGGCCTGCGGAGTTCGTGTTGAACGCTTCAGCCAAAGTAGGCTGCCTCATTGTTGAGTTTTTCTGTGTGATATTTTCTTTCCCATGTTTCTGGGCGGGGGTGATCCGTGCCTCCTCCGCGCTGCCGGGCTCACCTGCTTTTGCCCGTGACTCCGTCTTCTTCTTCGTAGCGGGGAGAGTCGTCTTCTGAATGGCAGCCGCAGAGCGCTGCACCAAGCCTGGTGCCGGGGGTTTCCTTCTTTTATCGATTAGTCCGCTCCTATCCTTGAAGTGAGCGCTGGTTCTGGGTTCTCCTTCTCTTGCTTGGGGGGGGGGCGCGGGGGCATCGTGAATACCACTCTTGTGCGAGAGAGGAGGGCGAACCAGTTCTCCAAACCGACTTTAAAGGCGGTGAGTATGAAGTAGTATGGGATGTCAGCCTTTTAATAGTCCTGTACTCTCTTTGGCTTGCTTGCGCCCAGTTTTCCAGACCTCGGGGAGTGCACAGCATCCTATTTAGCGCACCGGCTGCATTCTCAGCTACTCTCCAGCTGCGGCCATCTTGCCTGGACCCCAAATTCTTTACTTAGTTTCTCTTTGTTCTCTTGGTCAGAGACTGTCTGTGTTCAGTTCACACCAGTTTGGTCCTTTCTTGACCAGCATCCTGGCAGGAGGTGGCGACAGCGTAGTCCAAGGCAGATCAGGCCCATTCAGGTGCAAGGAAATCTCCTCTCACTACTCTAAATGCAGCCCAGGTGTATTCAGCTCAGCCCTGACTCATCCAGGAAAGGCAGGGCACACCTCTACCTCCCCCCCGCCTTATTGGCTGTCGTAAGAGAATGCACATCCCCAGCCCCGTCACTTCAAAGCCAAACCGTCAGTCCGGAACCCAGCAGAGGCCCACAGGATGGCTAAGCAAGAAAATACCTACTTTCGAAAAGTGGTATTTTCAAAAACAGAACATAACAAGTCTTCTTTACTAAAATATGCATTTCTGCATTCTGAGTTCAGGCATACTAAACTCCATTTCTCTATCTTCTCCCAGTGGGAAGATATGCTCGTAAAATGTTACCCAGCACTTCCCATTCAATTCTATAGGATAGATAGCCTTTCAGTAGCGAAAAGTGAAATATACTGTATTTCACTATAAGGAAATGTCACACACGCCAGTACATGTCCTACACGCCAGTACATGTCCTACCCTTCAAATACACCACACCCTGCCCATAGGGGTACCTTGGGCCTACATTTTAGCAGCATTTGATTTTCGGGCCTTGACACTCTCAGTGGACTTTATTAGGGACTTGCCAGTAAATCAAATCATGGAAACACCAATCCCTAATGCAATTTACAAAAAGAGTCCTTGCATTGTAACACTCAAAAGCAGTGAGAGTGCGCACACACACTAAACCATCAAAAACAGTCAATACCGGGAGGCCAGAAAGCAAAAAGACAGGAGAAACACACCAAAAGATACCAGGTCTAACAGTTGGGTTTCCTTCTCGGTGTGCTGTCAACCAAATCTTCCTCGGTTGCCACCATGGTGTTGATGAGGAGCGTTCCAGTATTGCCCACAATTACAAGGCTACTACACGGGTATCTGCGGATACATTGCTAAGCTCTGCTGCTTCAACAGTTGAGCTTGAAGGGAGGAACATTGTGACCGCTCTGTGCTACAAGACTTCTTGGTCTCAGTCCATCTCTCAGACTCCTCACCTTTTGGGAAGCACTGTGTGGGTATTCAAAACAGGACTGTGGTTGGAAGTATTCATTAGAAGAACAAGTTACTTACCTTCTGTAACTCTCTTTCCAGTGGATACTCTGTTCAACCAGATTCCTCCCCTCCCTTCCTCCTCCCCATTCTGTGGAGTGGACCACTGCAAGTATAAAAAAGTCACAAGTTATATTCCGCTCACTTTTGACTCCAACCTGTAATGAGCGATTTGTGTCTGAGGGCGCGGAAGAGTTCAGAGGACACTGACTCCAGCTTTTAGATGGCTTCTATATGTATCCCCATGCCATCACTTACAGAAGTTGTGTGAGGCTCTTGTGGAGTAATGTCACCACCTACTGGCACTTGTAAACAGGTGTTTGTAAACAAAATTCAGAATCCAAGCTAGCATTAACAGATAATCAAAAGGTGAGCAATCTGCGTTTAGACAGATTAGCCACCAGAAAGACCGTTACCAAAGGTATGTAACCAGTTTGTTTTGCATATGTGTGTGTGAGGGTGTGGCAAAAAAGTATGAACTGTGGCTTTCGCCATTGGCACCACTTACCAGTGTGCAAGAGCTATGTAAGCTTTTCTTGATCCAGTCTATTACCCGAAGAATTCAAAAAGAGTCTGCAGTCAATACTTTCAACCAGAGAGAGTATTAATGAAGTTCAGTATGTATCACCTCACCACAGATTTCTCACTTAGTTAATGGAGTGCCCGCCTTCAAGAACTATTAGTAAATTGATTTTGGACCCCTCAAGACGGAGCCTTGTTTTGCACCTCAACAATGTCCGGCTCACTCTCAAGACCTTCCTTATATCGCTTATCAGGAAGTGCTGGTCATAACAGACTTGAGGCTGCATTCAAAAGCAAGGCAGAACAGAGTACTTTATATCATCCATGGTATTTGATATTGAAACACTGCATCACTCGGTCCGTGCAGCATTGCTGTGTTTGCACAGCTTCTTTGTGGATAGCTTTAGAAGGTGCAACACCAAGTGTCATGAATGAGATGTTAACATAAAGCAGCTCCTTCTGATCATATACTTGTCTCATGAATAATCATCTCCAAGTACTGCTCCATAATTCAGAACCCCTGAATAAACTTGGCACCATTGGCTTTGGACTGAAGAGATCCTCCAGACAGCAAAAGTGATATGTACAGCCTGAAATGAAAGAGTTTTTGCATTTGTGTGAGAATGCACTGCATCAATCCTTCTGCAGATGCGAACTTGTGAAGTTCCCCCCTACTTGTTACGTTTGTCCAAGTCGAGTCTCAAGTGATAAGGCTCCATTTAGTGACTATCTCTAGATACCTTCACTCTTACAGTTCTTACTCACTGTTCTGCTCCAGAGTTGCAAAATAATTTATTTTAAAAAGTTTCTACATTTTTTCTCGCTTGACTAAGAAGCATAACAGAGCGAAATTGAAGGTTGTTTTAGGTGCCTTTATAAGAAAGCCCTTTGAGCAAGTCCATTAAGCTTTCTTCCAGAAACCTTCCTGGAAAGCATTGTTTTCCTCACAGTGACTTTCACCAGTCAATTCTGGGGAACTCAAGCATTTCCTGACCAGGCATTCTTCCATCATATTTAGCCACATAAGGTGACCCATATCACCTCCTCATCCACATTTCACTATGAGGGTGCCTTTAACCTTCCAGCTCAATGGAAAGGTTCTGCTAACAACTTGTTGTTCTCCAACCTGTCCTCCAACAGGGCTTGTTACTTGATAGATGTTAAATTATGTTTAGAATTCTTCATGGAGAGAATTAAAAACATCCACAAATCTTTGCTGCTTTCTAGACCTACAATAATGCATAAGCAGGTGCTGATGACTGGAGCAATTGCGAGTGACGTCAGACGGCAAACGCTGTGCTGCTGCTGTGCTGCCGAGGAGGCTGACGAGGAGGTTTGCCGAGGAAGAGTCGTGGGGGAGCCGCTTGAGGCAGCCAGGGCTCAGTGAAAAAAAGCCCGGAACCCCCCCCCCATGGCTGCCGCTGTTACAGCCGCCTCCGCTTACCGCTGCCAACCCTGCGGTGGTACGAGTCCGACTCGAGGGTCGATCAGGAAGGGTTGTGGCGGCCGCCAGAGCGCGGGTCTGCGGCTGCTGAAGAGGCGAAGGTTCGGCTCGGAGCGGCTGGAGCACACCGGGCAGGAGCACACCGGCACCATCGGCGGGAGCTGCGGCCGCAGTGAGGAGGCGTAATAGGGAGGCGGGGGAGCGGCCTCAGCACAGAGCACGGTTTGCAAGACCCGCAGCAAAGGGTAGTAAAGAGGAGGAGGAGCGGCCAGAGCTCACCAGCACCACCAGCTGCAACCGCGGCCACAGTAAAGAAGCGGTGGAGCGGTAAGAGCACACCAGCACCACCAGCGGCAGCTGCGGAATCCGAAGGCTACCTAGTCAGCCAGCCAGGTGAGAGACCGACTTGAAGTGCCCTGTGTGCCCCGACATTTGCGATCTGGGCTGGGTCCCTGGCCAGCGATTTGTTCCATCAGCACCCACCCACCCACCCCTAAGCCCACGGGGCTAGTCAGTGCAGGGCTGCATTCCCTGATGTACTACCGCTTTAGAGATCGGCAAGAGATTGCCAAGTAACAAGTCCAACTTGCTAACTGTAGCTTATAACAAGAAAGGAGGAGTGAGCAGCGTGGGAAGCAGCCATAAAAAGTAGGTAGTAGTTGGAGGTACAAGAGCCGGAAGTGCTAGCAGCAGAGGTGCTCGGCATAAACCAGAGGAACTAGAGGAAACGGCTCTGTACCCCCGCCAGACTCCACTCCTCAGTCCCAACAAAAGGTACCGGGAATCTACCCCGTAGCAGGGTAGGGTGCTGCGAGAGAAAAAACACGCCTCCTTGGGAGGTTAGCTTTAATTGTCAGAATACCTAAGCAATAACAACTAGCGCTAGCTACCAGTAGCTCTTGCAAGAAACAGGCAACAATCAACAAGAGCTAGCAACTCGTATCTCCCGCAAGTAACAGGCAACAAGTGCCAGGAAACGACACCCCCCAGTGAAAGTTAAGGAAGTGCATGCCGGTCTCCAGCCCGTGGGTGTGCGCCAAAAAACATAGCGTCAGGGTTCTGCACAGATGCGATCAGGAACCATCCGTCAGGGGGCTACAGAAAGACCGCAAAGGAAACAAGGAAACAAAAACAAAAAACAAAAACTAAAATCACAAGAAGAGGAGGCCTCACAAACCAACATCGGTGAAAACTGAGCCGGCCATAGGGATAGGTTGGTCTCAGTCCCCACCCCACCAACAAAGTTAAACCCCAAACCGACCCAGCAAACGGTGATTCAAAAGTTTTTCATCTTAAAAGACCCCATGGCGGCAATGTACGCCCCCCAAAAGGAATCAGCTCTGTTGCCAACCCCAATACAGCCGGCCAAAACACAACCTTCTCTAAAAGGTACCCCAGGAATGTCGGACATTGCATCACCAAAAGAACGATTTCAAGAGAATCAGTCGGCTCAGACAGATGGCAGGAAAACGGTATCAGTAACAGCTCAGGTGCACCAGGCAGCAATTGAAATGCTTGGACTAACTCTCAAAACAGAATCGGGAGAACAAGCCGAAGCTCATAAAGAAACCACAGCAAAAGTAAAAATAATTAATACCAGAGATCCAGCGGAACCCTTGGATCTAGAGGCCCCCGTGGGGATAAGCAGAAAGCGTGGGAAACCTCACTCCTCTCTAGAAGGATCAATACAGGAACAAAATGATCCTTCACTTATACTAAATCCTAACGCCAGCGAACTTCCCCAAGGAAACAAGGAACAGTGTCGAGTTAATACAAGATGGTCAAAGGAGGAAAAGATAAATCTAATAAAATCAGCAGCAAGCGCAGCCTCAAAGGATATGCTGATCGGCAAAACATTCTCCAACATAAGCGAGGTGAACCTAATTGAAATCTTGGAGTCTAGAAGGGATGGGACAGGATAAGGAGCAACATACCCCGAGTCCAAAGAAGACAAATTCACAAAGAAGAGCCATCTTGGTCTCGTCAACCCCCCCTAAATTCTCAAAGAAATCAGGATGCCAACATGACAGAGCCACAAGAGGAGGGCCACAATCCTATAACAAACAACCAACTAATCCTGTCATCACCAATAACCATCTCTTCCGGAAACGGGTCAAGCCCTTGTTCGTTAGCCCTGGCTCAACACAAGGATAACCATCACAACACGAAATGGGCTGAAACTCTGATTCACACCCTGGAACAATCCATAAAAGTACTAAATTTTCAATCCGACAAAATGGACGTCCAAATCTAATTAATCTCATGGCCAGTCACATCGCTGGAGTAAATAAAAAACTGGACGTAATATCAGCGCTATTAATAAAAAAAGAAACTCTAGACAGGCAAAGTGACTCAAATAACCAACTAGCCACATGCCACTGTACCCCGATCATAGAGAAACTGGCAACACTTCCGGAACTCCTAAAAGACGTTCTAGGGGCAGCAAAACAGTCCTTAAATACCTACTACCAAGGAACACCTCTAAAACCGATCGTGCAAGAGCAAACCTCTCACCTACTCAAAGTCAGCAATGAGGAAACAAAAAACAAAAACGAAGCTCAAATAAATGTAGAATTTGAGACAAACCAAAGTCAACATGAAGATCAAACAGTGGCATCACAGCCAATAACTAAGGCGGGAGTCAGAATTACAAAACGGGAAAGAAAGCGCACAAGGAAGGCCAGGCTAAAATATAATAAACAACCAAGCCTTGCCCCGGTTAAATTATTTCCACTCTTTACAGCAAAATCAACCACGGAAATGAAAGCAACGTTTCGCTCCTTATCAGAGGCAGGAAGCGCCGAAAGAAACCAAGCACACTGTTCACAGACCTCCTTTGCAAATAGTCAAGGTCTTAGGCACACGACAAAACCTTATTCGGTGCCTCACAATAAGCAAGGAGTTAGAAGCCCAGTGCGTGAGGACAAAGAAATTGGTAAAGAAACCCGGTCGGTGAAGAAGACAAAATTACATGAAAATGAACAGGATGAAGTGGTACATACGAAAAACCAGCAATCGCCGGGACACAGCAGCCCGAGGGGCGGCAAAGTACAAAATAGCCAAAAACTTGCATGGCAACATGCAGAGACACATGAGGGGCCCAACTTAGCAGAGCTTAAGCAGCACCCAGAAAATAGGTTGGAGCCCAAATTGTCAACTAGCCCTCAAATCCCCCTCAAATCAATTGCTGTAATACTAAGGAGAAAAGATCGCCACTGCAAGGTTTTAGCCCTGGAGCAAGCGGACCCACAAATAAGGACGTCGACCCAAAAAAATGTTGTAGGCCCTCAAATCGCCTGGCAAGAGGTAATAACTAAAAATCCAGTACAGTATGAACAAGGAAGCAGCAAAGAACCCCCGCAAAACCTCACAGGATCAGGGGGAAGAAACGAAAGTGCACCACTGTCATTTGTAAAGCAAATTGGATCTGACTCGTTTGAATTGAAGCCGTCTTTTATCCCGGAATACTCATCAAAAGGCACCCAGGACATGCTCAACAGGGGAAACCTCTTGACTCTTCCATGAAATCCCCGAACTAAAAGAAATCCATTCATGTGACCTAATTTCACTGGAATTCAAGGAAACAGCCCGAAGGGGGGTAGAGGAGTCGCTGACAACGAGGTCGTCCAAGGACCTCGTGGACAAGATTGCAGCTATGAGCGGAAGATTCGAGGCATGGGGAATCAGGCTTAAGGCAGCGCAACGCCCAAGGTACCCGTATCCCTTTCTAAACAAACCAAATGAAGAGAAAAGCCCACGAAAATACCAGCACACATGCTTACGCGGAGCACGTTCCAACTCACCGACAACGTCCCTGCAAAACAATAGGCACCCCAAAAGCGAAAGCCTGGGCTCCATCGGGGGAAGCCTGCAGGAAATCAAGGATTGGGCCTGGATCTCCAAAACGCTGAATGATAAGCACTCCTAACCAAGGAATACAAACACCGGGACCGGCAAGGGAAAACAACGAATTAATTAACATCTCGCTCTGTTCATGGAATGTGCATGGCTTCAGGGACATGGGCCAAGATCAAGATACCGCAACCTTTTTTATGCATCAACAAATAATCTTGCTTCAGGGAACATGGGGGCAACCTCAATACCTGGTTTCATTGAACAGCATTGCCTGGCAGAAAGATACTCAAATTATGGCCATCCGAGAGGGAGCATATCAACTTATATAACTCAAAAATTGAACTGGGAATCAGAAGAAATAGATACAGGGGTAAACTGGATCCAAGTGACCAAGGTAACCGGCAAGGAACAAGCCATAAAACTCCTCCTAATAAATGTCTACATTCACCCGGAAAGAAAGAAGCAGAATGGTAAATATATAACTCTTATAAAATTATTAAAAGTATTGCAGAAAGCCACACAAATGCACATATGGTGATTGCCGGTGACTTCAACACCGATCTTTTAGCGACTAAACGGGGAAGAAACTATAATCTTTCGAATGGAGCGGCCAACTTTGTCGACAAATTAGCAGCACTCGACCTAATAATCATGAATGGTAACTCACCCCCCGTGGCAACACACCTGAGTGGAAAGGTCGCCTCGACAATAGATTTTATCATTACTAGCACAAATCTGTCCTCAGAAATAAACAGTTTCAGAATAATCCCACGAGCAGAAAGTGACCACCTGCCGCTAACCCTAAACCTGAAGAATAGAACAAAAATTCCTCAGAATAGTAATGCCATTATGCAGCACCCAGAAATGTTCAACTTGCGTAAAGTAAAACGGCGAGGAGTGGCACCACAAGCCATGGAGCAGAAAGTAAAGGCCTTTTTTGAAATCCAAGGCCCAGTACAAGAACGGGCCCACGTAAATCATTGGGAGCAATTGGCCGAGTTCTTGCTTCAATCCTTCCCAGTGTCCAAGCCACAGAGGTTATCAAAAACAGCGAGAAGGGAGCCATGGTTTAATCATGATCTAAAGATGCGCAAAAGAGAGATCGCAAAAGAAATGCAACGCCTATCCCAAGAAGGAAAAAAAGGCCTAACACAAGAAAAAATAAAGTTGCAGGCACTGAGGAGTGCCTACAGAAAGAACTTGGGGAAAGCAAAATCAGTGTATAAAGTATCAATCTGGCAGCAACTATTAACAGCTAGTAAAAAATCTAACAGCAGCGATTTCTGGGGGATCATCAATACTTTAACAGCTGGTCCAACACTTCGGCAAGAGGCAGGAATCGGTGCAGAAGTTTGGATAGACCATGTAAACTCCCTGTTTAATAAACCCACGAGGGATCTAGAACAACCACCTCAGGGGCCACACTGTGATCAAAAGGAGGCCCAAGCTGGACCAAGTCATGTAAAATCAACTGATAATTCAGCCCATTCGAACTCCTTTTTCAATGAGCAAACTCCTCTGATAAATGCGAAAGAACTGAAAAGACTAATAAAGAAACTAAAGTCTGAGGGAGCGGCTGGGCCAAACGGCATACCAAACGCAATTTTCAGGAATAATCCACATTTGTGGTCGGAAATGCTAACCCCGGTCTTCAATGAGATTTATGCATATTCTAACATCCCAGTTTCCTGGAGGGGGACTATCATCCACCCCATACACAAAAAGGGAGACCACGGCAAGCCAGGGAACTATAGACTAATCTCTTTGATTGATGTGGAAGCAAAATTATATGCCTCGTGCCTACTGAACCAACTGCAAGGCTGGATGGAGGAAAATAAAATCATCCCGAAATTTCAAACAGGATTCAGACAAGGCATGGGCACTCAATCGAATCATGCAACTCTAGCCCTCTTGACGGAACAGGCGCAAAGAAGGAAAGTCCGCCTCTTCGCCTGTTTCGTGGATATCAAATCAGCATTTGACAGAGTGAGTCGGAATCATTTATGGAGCACACTTAAAAGATGGGGCCTACCAAATGTACTCCTCACCGCCATCATAACCCTGTACACTGACACCTGGACAAGAGTCAAGCTGGGAAATGGGTTGGGCACCACCACAAGTATTCTTACACAAAGCGGTCTGAAGCAAGGCTGTGTCTTGGCCCCCAGCCTTTTTAATCTGTACCTATCGGACATTGCCCGACACTTTGAAAACCCAGACTGCCACCCCCCGAAACTGGCAAATGAGCCAGTCGCAATCCTCCAATACGCAGACGACATAGTCTTGCTAAGCCAAACCCCTGTGGGGTTACAAAGATCAATAAATAACCTGGCATCCTACTTGGACTCGGAACAGCTAGAGATAAACAAAGATAAAACAAAAGTTGTTCGCCTAGTTGATAGTAGGAAATTAAAGTTCAAATGGATGGTTAATGGGGCTCACGTAGAAAAAAAAAGCTCATACTAATACCTGGGCGTAATAATCGGGCAGGGCACAAGTCATAAAGAACACAAACTGGCCCTTAGAGCAAAGACCCAGTCCTTGATCTATGCTTATAGATCCTTGCGCAGAAAATTGGAATGCCCAAACCATTCTCATCTGTTAAGTTATGGCTACCCAAATCCAACCAAGTCTGGTCCTACGGCCTTGTCCCCTGGTGTGTCAAAGATTCGCATTTCCAGAATGAATTACAGTCAAAAATCTACAAATCGGTTTTTGAACTGCCAAAATGCGCCTCGCCTACCCAGGTAAGACTGGAATTTGGGCTTCAGGATCATAAATACAGGGCAATGAGCAACTTTATTAAATTCTGCCACACTCTGGTTATCCGTAGCGGACACTCTGAATAGACTCTGCTGGGACGAAGTTAGGTCACAGAAGGAGCAAGAAATTCCAAACTCTTGGGGGAGCTTCCTGAACACATCTCTGGCCATGCTGGAACTTCAACCAGCATGGGACAACAAGATGGATCGAGTTTCTTTTAATAAAATTGGGAACGTTGCGAGCAAAAAAGAAATCTTTACTGGAAGATAAATTGGCGCTCACAAAGAGGCGGCACGGATGGACAGTTATAAAATCATATAGGACTTCAAAGCCACAAGCCTATTTATCTGCCCATTTTAGCTCGTACTTAAAGATGTGCTTCTTGAAGTTCACCATGGGGGTGCATGTCTCCAAGGATTCATCCCCCTCATGGGTGACGGGTTTTGACTCCGAAGTTTGCCGTTTATGCGGATTCCAAAAAGAAACCCTGATCCATTTGTTGTGCGCCTGTCCAGCCATGTTAAGCCAAAGGAGACAGTACCTAAAGGCGATTTTTATCAACCTGAACATTCGTTTTAGCAGACAAGCAGTGATAAGATGGCTGGAGGGCTCGTCATGCATCCTGGCTTGCCGAGGAGTCAAGTATATGAAACTTGTGAACAGTTGCCTAGCGCAAGCGGATGATAACTAATCAAAATCACATGTAAAACATCCCCACACTCTTACTTAGGGGTACATATTTTTATTTTATGCTGCAACTTGCTAAAACACCGTTTTAGTGTGATTTTATAATAACAGAATTTTATACTTTCGAAACGTATGGCAGACAGAGCACAGATGTAATACTATCGCTCGTATAATGACAATCTTAGCTGCCTGTGAAGATGTTTTTAATTCACTTTATGTTGGGGGGTGTTTTGTGATGCTTTTAATTAAGCAAGCAATAAACATTGAACTTAAACTTAAACTTAAGCATAAGCACTCTTAAAGCAAGCCATCTCCCTCTGATTAGCTTTGCATCACTGTGTGTCACGTCAAAGACAGCAGGCTTTTGAGACATAGAGTTGGAGCACACTATGCCAGGCGTATATTGACTGCAACAGCTTTTTTTGCTTCAGTGCTCCTCAAGGACCTTTGCAGAGCTGCGACGTAGGCTTCCATCAATACCTCCATATACCATTACTACCTCGACATCCAGTCAAGATCTGGAAGTTGCAGTTATCCAAGTTGTGCGAGTTTACCTTTCACTAAACAGCCTCATTGCCACCTCTCGTTAAGTTTCACTTCTATACTGGTTTGTTATTTGTAATATAAATATGTGAACCTATGAGAGGTCATTTCTTGAGAAGAACATTTTGCCTCATACTTTCATTTCTCCAGGGATGGTATCTGTCATAGATTAACATGTGATCCACTCTTCTCCCATTTCATGAAGCTACGTTATTATATACTCTTGGCAGGTTCCAAAAAGCTGACATACTGAGGGCTATTGGAGCTCTGTGTCTTTCTATCTTGTGGGCTGGAGTTTGAGTCAGACAAGGATGTATATACACTACAAATAGTGTGTTGCTGTTTACAGTGTTTGTATATACACTCAATCAATCAATAGTGTTGGTAAATGTCAGCTACTCACCTGCGTGGGTATCAAGGCGCTAGGGGGAGGGGGTGGCTCCTCTGGGCAGTGTAGGGACTTGCCGAAGGTAGAGGGGGAGGTCATTCCAGGCCTTGGCTGCGAGGTAGGAGAATGGCTTTCCTCCCGTTCTGGTCTTGTAGATGCGTGGAATGGTGGCCAGAGAGAGGTCAGCTGATCAGAGGTATCTCTTGGGTGCGTGGAAGGAGAGGCGGTTGTTAAGGTATTAGGTCCGATGTTGTGGAAGGCCTTGTGTGCGTGAGAGGGAAGCTTATCCTTCTTTCGATGGTGAGCCAATGGATATCGCGGAGGTGTTGCGTGATGTGGATGTGACAGGGGATGTCTAGGATCAGTCTGGCTGCGGCGTTCTGGAGTTTAGGTAGTAGTTTCTTGTTGATTCCGATGTAGAAAGCGTTGCCATAATCCAGTTTGCTACTGGTAGGGCGTGCGTGACCGTTTTTCTGGACTTGGATGGGATCCAAAGTTTTTCGGAGAATGTGGAGGGTGTTGAAACAGGCCAAGGATAGAGGGTTGATCTGGCATTTCATCGTTAGCAATGAGTCCAGTATGATGCCGAGGTTTTGTGCGTGGTCCGTCGGGGTAGGGGGGTTTCTGAGGGCGGGGAGCCACCAGGTGTTGTCCCATGCGGAAAGGATGGAGCCAAGGATGAGAACTTCTCTTCCGGACAAGGCTATTTCCTTAACTTACCATAAGATAATTAACAACCTACCGGAACCACTTGATAAAATTTGCATGAAATAGGTGGACGACGTATGGGACCTGACGGACGAGGACTGGAGAGAGGCCTTGGCATCTCCCAGGGAGATGGCAATCAGATCCCGATTTAAACTTGTACAATTGAAAATACTACACAGGGCCTATTATACTTCCACAGCTTTGGTCAAGATGGGATTAACAACCTCCCCGCTTTACCCCCGTGACTGTGGCGCCTAGGGTACTTTCCTACATCAGTAGTGGGACTGTCCGATTCTTCAACACTATTGGAACAGGATTATATCCACTATGTCCCAAATATGTCAGTAATCGTTAGAACCCTCCCCCAGGCTCTGTCTTCTGAACATCTGGGACGCTACTGAGCTTAACCGCACCGAACAACTGAGGGTCTTTCTGGGCTGTATCATAGCTAAGCCGAACATTGCCAGAATATGGAAGGGGGGGTCGTGCCTCGGCGTACGGACTGGGCTGGAGACATGGACTGGTGCATGCAGGCCGAAAGGGTGCTATACGAAGGCAGAGGCTGCCCAGGCAAATGTACCAAAATATGGGGCACATGGATTTTTATGTACCCCTTTTGCTGAGGATGCCGCATGCAATGTCGATAGTGACTCCCCTTAAGGATTTAATATCATTTTGTGCCTATATGTCACTGTTATTGTTTACTTTAATTTCATTAGTCGTATATGTGATGCAATTATCTTAAGTGATGTGCTATTACTGAAAATTGCTCCCCTTTAGGTTGTATTTTGTTGTATCGTTATTTTGTGTTTATTTCAATAAAAAGATTTTTTTGTAAAAGGATAAGGACTTACGTTTTCTCAGAGTTGAGTTTCAGGTAGCTCTTCTTTATCAAGCTGGCGACGGGTTTCATCTCTACTTGGAAATTTTCTCTGGTGATGTTGGGACCTTTGGTGAGGGAGAGAATGACCTGGGTGTCGTCAGATTAGGAGATGATGTTGAGCCTGTGGTTTATGACTATGGTTGCGAGGGGGGCTATGTACACTGCTATATAAACACTGGCATACAGTGTTTCCGACTCCTGCTTGTGAATCTATGAAACATCATGGACAGAAAACTGTATTTAAAAGTATGTAATGTTTTCATATGGCCCACAGAGCTCACACTGATATAGAAGGGATGCATCAGAGCATCAGCTTGGCGAAAATTCCATCCTTCTTCCATGAACATAGAATCTTCTATCCATCCCAGCTAGTGGTCCATAGGACACTTGCCAGCTATTTCTGCTCTGTAAGGATTTGAAGGGCGTATACATAATTACAGACTGTCTCACCCCCTCTCCTGTATTTCTCTCCTGGCTGCTTACTCTCTTGCCCTCTTTTGTGTAGAGGGCCTTGCCAGTTTATGTATATGATATTGCTGCTCTGTATTGTGCATGTGTTTTCATTGTATACTTGTGAGACCATCTGCATTTATTTTGTCACTTGACGCAGTCTTGTTCCCGGATGTGTGTGGCGTAAGTGCCACAGTCCAAAGACTCCTAGCATTCTTAATTTTTTCTTGCATTGCTTGTTATGAATGTATGCCCTATTACTCACATTGGTTTACAAGCTATGCAAGCAGTGAATCCTGTGTTCCAAACATTTTATTGCATACTTTAACACCTCTTGATTATCAGCTTAAATTATTTGAGATTTAATTTCACATTTCTGGCGGTAAATAGCGTGCAATGCACTGTTTTTATCACAAGGAAATATTACTATTATATAAAAAAAAACAGAAAGTACTAAAGTAAAAAATTTCAACTGAGTTCTGTTGGCGTTTATAACATATTTTTATAGAACCTTTGAGTGAGTAAATGTGCTAAATTGTTATTGTTTTATCCAAGGAACCTGGGCTACAACAAGGAGCTTCTGCTATTTTGCTTTTCTGATTTCAATATTGGACGTTTTATTGAAGTGGAAGTTAAGAGTGAAGAGGAATATTTAATAGCAGCCACTGAGAAATTCCATTTTCGACACTGTTCAGCCGAAAAAGGATCAAATTGTGTTTCCAGTAAGGTGGTGGTATCAGCAACCCCGAAAAGGTATGTAAGCTGCATTCGCATATTTTATTACTGAAGTGCAAGCAGATGGGTTTGTGTGCTGATTTGCTACTACAGTCTTGCAACATCTTTAAAATAGAAAATGAATATGCTGCAGAACTTCTTCTATATCTATTTCCCCTATAATGATAAACTCACAACAGTGGGCTAAAGGAGCAGCTCCAAACAGCACTAATTAATTGAGCTGCGGTGGTATACATCGCAGTGGCAGTATACAACATTGATCAACAAGTACATAATGTGTTCATGTGACGGAGTAAAAAAAGATCAGAACGCCTATGTCAGTCATGAAGCATATAGCAATATGTTGCTACATTTATTAACCCTTTACAAATGTGTGTTTCTTGAAAGTAAATGAAACGGTGTGACCTGTAGATTTAATTTTCCACCTCACTCAAAGCTAAAGCTTTGATTATATGTGTATGCAGTACTATGTGTAGGCTGTGGTGTTTTAGGTTTAAACCTATAATAACTGATAAAACCCCACTGAAAGAGAAATAGCCCTCACCAGTGAAAACATATAAACACTGAAAAAACACCTGCACAACCACCAACTAAATGCCATTCAAAGAAAGAAAAAAGAGTGAAAGAGTCCTTTTTTTCTTCTTGAAAGGGCCAATACAATGTTATTTTTGTTATACAAGCTAGCAGTAAGAAAGACTGGGCTAACATTATTCTGATTGAGTTTTGTTGTTTAGGGATGCGACTAAAATATTGTTTTCTCTTCATTTTGCTTTTTTCAGTTTTGTGGTCTTTGGTCTAAAGATGCAGGGTTTAGAAGCATGTTTTAGGTCTCGTTTAATTATTTTGTAAACTGTAGAGAATCAGGAAATATCAAAATCATATTTGATATTTTGGCTGTGTTTAATTCTTTCACTGATAGGCCAACTCCTCTCCCCTATTTTACCTAACGGCTAGGGCGCTCGACCTTGGACCTGGGGATCTGGGTTTGAGTCTCGGTAACGACGCCAAAACCTCCTGTGATTCTGGGCAAATCACTTAATCTCCCCGTGCCTAAAATGAAAGTGTAACGTAACTGGAAAATATGTAAAGCGCTCTGATACCTGATTCGGTTCGGGTCTAGTTCGCGCTATATAAAACTCTGCAAAAAAAAAAAAAAAGGCTGGTTTCATAAGAATCTTTCCTAATATGTGTCATTGCATTTACCCACAGAGAATGGGTATAAACCCTTAATACAGCAGCCCACAGTTTCTAGTGGGTCAGTATTGATAGGTGAATTGCCAACACCTCAGGCTTTAAACATTCAATGCAAGGTATAGTGGCAAGTGCTATCACCAAGCATCTGGGATAGTTTGTGAAAACATGACACCAGACTTTTGGAAAACATGGAACGCAGTGTCACTTGGAATGCTCTGCAAAAAAGGTTCCATCCAAGTTCAACTAAGATTGTAGTGATATTGTTTGTATTTGCAGTGATTCAGCTACGTATATGAATAAGTTGTGTGGTGACAATCAAAATTGATGCCCAAACTGAAGTGATTCTCTGTAGGAAATCCTTGCCGCTTGTTAGATGATATGTTGAAAGGATCTTTACAGTCTTCAGAGTTAATGAGGGATACTATTGACTTTTTAGTCCATTCTGGTGCACTGTTTTCTTATTCACAGGAACTAAAATGCAAATATTTATAATTGTGTGCTTTGTGTGGCATCAAAAAAGAGTCATCCCAACTGTGTCCCTTAGCTGATGGTTCTCAGTCCAAGGGGCTATATGTATGCTATATTATCCATGTGGCAACCATTTACTGAATTTTTGCTGAGTGATGATGCCAAGGGCAAGAAATGTGAATAAAGTGAACTCTACTGCATTATTAGTTTTTTACAGGAAAACATAAATGCTGTAGTGGACCTAATAAAAAAAACAGAGTCTGAAAAAACCCTTGTCTGCCAAGTGTTCAGCATAATTGGTGGAGATGTAAAACATATCCTTGAGAGTAGGCTGGGCGACACCTTTAGTGACTTTGGCACTGCAACATGTTCCATGTTAGAGTGCTTGCCACTTCGTAAGCAAAACAATGTTGGAGAGCAATTCAGGAACGTTTATTTTACATTGTATGAGAAATGGCTTGCAATGATGCATAGAAATGTACCTTCACTACCAATGGCATTTCAAGTCGATGAAACCTCACAGTGGCCAGAGTTAAATAATTGTGTACTGTACTGTCTGTTTTAGCGTTGCCCGTCTGAAAGTGCCAATGTTGAGGGGGCCTTTTCACAGAAGTTTACATGGGAAGGAAAGAGCGAGCGCACATGATCATAGACTCGCTGAAGAAATATTTTATGGTGTACTACAATAAGCTTAATTTGCAAAAATATATTTGGACCTCATGTACACTGTCTATATACCATGTTCTATCAGTGCAGAAAGCGGGCAATAATAAAAGCAAAATGTTCCATAAACACTTTTTCTGTTATTTTTAGTTGCGCAAAAATGTGTAACCACTGATAACTGTTTTTTTAAGGTATTGAAATCACCTGAAAACACCGGAAAAAAAACACCAGAATTTACCAAAAATAGAAACTGCAAACAGTAAAGCCTAACCATGTGCTATACAAAAGAAATCGTCAGTATGCTTGTTCCGCAATAACCACAATGCTCACTATGTAGCATGTCATTCTTTTTTTTAATACATGAGATTATAGTAGGATGTTAGTAAAATAAGAGAAATTGGCTTTCATGGGTGCCAGATTGTGAAGGAGAATATCGAGTTATCCAAAAACAGCCTGTTGCATTAGTTTGGGATGACCTAATGGAAACATTTAAGTCAGAGAGCAGACTTTTAGAAACATGAAGTGCTGTCTTAAGTCCATTTTAGTTCACCTGTTATTTCCATTGCTTTGTATTGTATTTCAGATTTATAAAGCGCGCTGTAACCCTGCGGGCATCCTGGCGCTACGGTACAGATACTCCAACATCACACTACCACGCTCACTGGTTGCTAGTCTCGACCTGTATTCTAGGGAAAAGCCAAGTTTTAACTTTGCCCCTGAACTTCATCAGATCCTTCAGCTGTCTTAGCTCAACTGGCAGACAATTCCAGAGACGTGCTGCCGCCAAGTTTTTGTGTGCCTGTCTTAGCAGTAGGTTCCTAATCGGCCTCCCAATCCTAAATAAATATTTACCAGTACCTTCACAGCAAATTAATTTCAGGTTATATCTGTGAATCTGTACCTTCTGTCATTTCATTCATATAATAGCTATTCACCTATTCACCATCACGTTTCTGCTTGTAATTAAAATTGAGGCTGCTTTTGTTTCTGATCATCTGTACTCTGAGCTAATGGGGAAATTTAGTCCCTGGCTAACAGTGTGCTGGTCATGAAGGAGGCAGAAGCCAATATCTTTGCTATGTGTTTGGAGGACTGTCTTACGACACCTTACTCTCGGGTAGGGAGCTGTGCGCTTTTAGGGGAAGCACTGCTGCTCGCCACAAAGCACTGCAAGTATGCAGACTGGGTCCCATATTCAAAGCACTGGCTCAGTAGACTTTTTTTTTTTAAGAAAACAGTCCTTTTCTGAACAAACTGCAAATTGGCGCAACATATTCAGAGTTTTCTCTAACTGTATATGTGCCATTTATTTCAACATTTTTCCTGCCCATGTCCTCCATACCGCTCAAGACCGACATGGACAAGGAAAATCGGTTATGGTAGCTACCCCCTCCAACAAAATAGCATGCTAACTGTTATTATGACCTGATGGTCCCATGGCAAATGGACCTCTGGGTCAGGACTTATTGTCAGCGAAGTCAGATGAGGATTCACCAGTAGTAGCCCGCAGTTCCTTCGCCACTTCCAAATGGGGTGGGGAAACCACAGGTCGTGATGGGGCCCCTAGACCACAAATTCTTCCTCTGCAAACTTAAAACGAAGCCCTACATGTTTTTATTTTTTTTAAGGGAAGTACATTCTCCTAATCTAATCCAGTTGTCGTGTTCCTGAAGGTCAGAAGGTCGTTGACTGTTTGTCTTTTTATGCGCAGATGTTATCAGCGAATGGAGTTTTTATTGAGTACCATGCTCTGTCCTATTGCCATTGGAAGTTACTGTCTGATATATGCATTGCAGAAAAGGAACTCACTCTCGGAGTGTATCTTGCAGGTGAAGGTTTAATAATTGAAGCTCGGAGACCACTGTAATTTGTAGAATCTTGTGAGGTGACACTATAGGAATGTTAATGTTAATGTTATGACATTTTATAGAGCTTGGCAGCTGCCCCAGCAAAGAGGCGTCCCGGCGCTAACAGCAGTAAGAACCAAACAGGGGTGAGGCAGAAAGGTCTATACCAGCGGAAAGAGGTGTGTTTTGACTGATTTACGAAAAGCTAGCTAGTTGTTCAAACTGCAGATCGGTGCTGGAAGCGAGTTCAAAAGTTTTGCCGCCATAACACGAAACGAACGTCCCCCCCCCCCCCCCGCGCGTACCCTCCTTACCCAGGGGACCACTACCACGTTGTGCCTCAAGGAACGGAGTTGTCGTGTAGGTACATATGGCAGCAACAGGTTGGCCAAGATTCCTGGAGTTGCATGATTCAACATCTTGAAGGCCAAGCAGAGAGCCTTGAACTCAGTCCGCCTGGCCACCAGCAACCAATTGAGTCGACAAATAGCATCTGACACAGGACAGGCTCTACGGAGACCAAGGAGGGTTCTGGCACCTGCTTTTTGGACCCTCTGGAATCTAAGAATTTCTGCCTTGTTTGACCCTAGATATAGTGAATTGGCATAATCCAGTCTCGACAAAATCGAGGCCTGGATGATGACTTGCCATGGTGGCGCGTTGGAAAAACCCAGTAAGCGTCTGAGCCCTCGCAGCAGCCCAAAGCATGTCCCAGCCACCTTCTTTGTTTGGACTTAAAAGCTAAGGGCCGAGTCCACCTACACCCCTAGATTCTTTACCACCTGCTTAGGCGGGGGGGGGGCATTACCAAGGGTTTCGGGGAACCAGTGCTCGCTCCAGAGCCCAGGGTTGTTCCCTACCAACAACACCTCTGACCTGTTAGCGTTGAGCTGGAGACAGTTGGCAGTCATCCACTCGGCGACGGCCGCGCGATCGCTCCGAAACTTGGGAGCGCCCTGAGTGGCAAGGTCCGAGAGTGCATCACCAACTGTGTGTCTTCGGCGTAGGAGACCATACTGAGATCTCTACTCTTGGCTACCAGAGTCAGGGGTTGGACGTACAGGGTAAACAGTAGTGGGCTCAGAGAGGAGACCTGTGGCACCCCTTGTTTGATGTTGTGAACACCAGAGGAGAAAGGGGGGGCAGACACCTGAAATGTCCTCCCTGCAAGAAACTAGGAGAGCCACTCCAAAGCAATGCCCACTATGCCTACCTCCCCCAGACGTTGCAGCAAGATGGAATGGGAAACCGTATCGAATGTCACACTAATGTCCAATAATATCACTACCGAAGTGCACCCGCCATCTAGTGCAGTCCGGAGATGTTCAGTCATGGCCAGGAGCGCTGACTCCGTGCTGTGGCCCGGACGGAAACCATTCTGGGAGGGGTCTAAGATGTTATTGGTGTTCAGAAAATCTGTTAATAAGGATTTAATACAGTCCTCAGTGATTCTAGATGCCCATGGCAGGAGGGAAATAGGGTGGAAGTTCTCTAGCTTAGATGAATCCAGGGTGGGTTTTTTAAGCAGAGGTACCACCTTAGCCTTTTTCCATGCCCTGGGAACAACCACCGTGGCAAGCGACCTATTGATCACCTGGCCCAAAGGTGCCAAGAGCCCAGACAGAAATTTCCTGAATTGATCGGGCTTGACAGGGTCAGCAGGAGAGCCAGATTTAATTCTACTGCACAGAGAAAGCAGCTGATCTTGGGAAATGGAGGGAAAGGCTTCCAGAGTGCGAATGGTGCAGGGACTAAGTCCAGCACATAAGCCCGCTTGGACCGGCTGAAAAGACTTGTAGAAATTTTCCACCTTCCTAATGAAGAATGTGGCAAGGTCCTCACACTGCTGATCCAACGTGATAAGCGGTGCAGTAGAGGAATTTTGGGATTTAAGGCCTGTGAGTGTTGAAAAGATACTTTTCGCCAGGTTAAAACTCTCTCGAATTTCCCTATGGTAGCTTTTAATAGCAGCCCGATAGTTCCCCTTCCTAACTGAATCAAAGTCCTGTCTCCAGATTTGCTCCCACCTTTTGCATGCCTTGCGCATTTTCACCTGTTTGTCATTGCACCAAGCGCTAGATTCAGATTTGTGGTTCTTGGACCATTTGGTAGGAATGAATGCATCTATGGACTGGAGAATCCCGTCGTAGAGCACTGTATTGGTATCCTCTGGATCAGCCGACAGACTGGGTATTATTATTGGAAAAAAGGGCACAGAATTGGTCCCAGTTTAATTTGTGCCAAGGGCGCTTAAAGGAGGATTTCTGACCCATTTTCCGGAGGGGTATGACACCCTGGAGTGACATGGGGACCAGATAGTGGTCGGACCAACACATCAGAATAGGAGTGTGGACTGTGAGAGAAGGTAGGTTAGAAAAGACCGGGTCCAACAGATGGCCAGCAGAATGGGTGGGTCCTGTGACCAGTTGGATTAACTGACAGGCTGCAAGGGGAAACAACCTTTACAACGCAACTTTTACCACGCAGTGCCTTTACGACGCAACTTTTACAACGCAAACCATTACAACGCATTGTGCTGGGGGGCGCTCTAGGATAGGGAATAGGTTTAATTTACTGTCCAACACCTTCCCTACTATCCACGGGGACTGGAGTTGGAATAGTAAATTAAACTATTCACTATCCAGCGCCCCAAAGCACTATGCTTTGTAATGGTATGTGTTGTAAAAACTGTGTTGTAAAAGCATGCGATGTAAAAGCATGCGTTGTAATGTCATACATCCGGCTGCAAGGTCTGCAACAAAGCCGTATCTGTGTCCAAAGGATTATCTAGATGTAAATTTAGATCTCCTATGATACTAAAGTTGGCCGCCCTCACAGCCAGGGAACTAACTACCTCGGTAAGTGCAGTCCTAAAGTTTTTTGATGGCCCAGATGGCCGATATACTAATTGCCCTGACATAGTGTAGTTGGGGCTAAAACGCGCACACTCAGTCAACCATAGTCTCTTTCTCCAGTGTGAAGAAACGGGCAACAATCTTTAGTGCAACAGTGCCAGGTCTCTCACACTAAGATGAAATGTTGAAGCAGGATGATTATGCAGAGGGGGACCAGTGTCTGTAATCCTGCAAAAGGTTATTGAGGCTCCCTTGGACCACAATCATCTTTCAGTTTGTACATTTGTAGTTGCTTCCTATTATTTTCGAGAAAGGTACCTCCTCTCTACCTCTTTCTCCCTCGATACAAACCTTTAGATGAAAGAAATCCTAGCTACGCTGCACAGTATGGAAATGGAGAAAGCTGCACTCTTTCTAATTTTGCACATTTTGATGACTGGCCATTCTTCCTAAATCTGGGAAAATGGTCACTTGTGCCAGTGCAATGCATCAAATTTATCGGGCTGTAATGAAAGCAATATTGAGGTTGACTCTCCCTCAGAAATGAGTGTGCCCTATCCAAGAACATGTCCACTTGACAAACACTCCATCATTGCACTGCATAAGTAAAAGGGAAGTTTCTGCTTGAGAACTCTACAAAGCTCTCACGATTTTGACTAAGGCCAAAGACAAAACAATTAGTGCTTAAGTAGCTGATGTGCCAAGACTGAGCAATTTGAAAACGTGTACACTGGAAAAATCAATTTTCCATCCCTATGGTATGGATTATTTATTGACTTGGGCTTCTGCAGGTAGACCTCTTTGTCTCACAGGAAGATCAGAGGTGTTTACAGTGTCCTAGGGTTTACAGAAGGCGATTCATGGGGCTACCCTTTCAGTCCTAATGGATACATCTGCACTACGCTATTCCTCTCAAAGGGATGTGAACAAGAAAACAACACACAGCCAGTCATTCTAATTGCCCAACACAGACAGATGTGCTTTCAGGAGCTTTTTACCTCAGTCGGTATCACCCTAAAATGCACCTCGGCTCCGCTTTTCAAAGCATTCTCTTTTCAAAGCTAGAGGAAGTAAACTCACAACTAAACACTTGGATTATAAATTTTAATTACATTTTGAAATCTTCTTATGGTGCGTGGGACTGGGCTCTTTACTTCCTTTGAGTATGAACAGGAATGTCAAAAATTTAGAAACTTCCCCAAGTGGAATCTACAACTAAAAGAAAAATGAAAAAAAAGTTACAAATAAGACTCCAGATTCCTTGCCATTCCAGTTAAAGGGATACTGATGCTTCTGGCAGTAGAGCCTCTCTAGCCCTGTGCTTGTCAAATAGCCTATACTTTACCCAGTTCCCCTCTAGCTCTAGGGAGTACTCTCCCAACCTTACAGATGCATCCTAAATACATTAAACCACTTGACGTCCACTCCTCATTAAGGGCCTCTGAGCTGACATGCTGACAACTAGGTCAGCATTGACTTTAGCAATGTCAGGAGCTTTGAACCCCCACATTGATATTAGCACCTCTGATGTCAGTGCTGGCACCAAAGTGTCCAATAGATAAAACTTTGGAGCATTTGCCAATCCAGCTATAAAGTGTTTCACCCATCCCTTTGTAGATTTAGTCTTACTCCTGTAAACCATCTTAAGAGCCAACCCTCAGTCCTGAGTTCCAGTCAATGTTTTTGTTCTACTGCTTACATTCATACATGTGTTTTTACCTCTCCTTTGGTGCTTATTCTGCCTTGTCTGTGACCCTTACTTGTTTAGCACAGGTATTCAGTTGACAATCCTTCTATAAACCAACTCTGGTACTGCCGCCTTACCCTTTCAAACCTGCTCCTTTTACCTTTATTCTTTTCTTTGTGGCAATTCTGGTATCTTGTAGTGGCTCACTGATAGTTTTACCTGCAGGAGTTTCGCCTTGCACTGCTATGTGGCTTCATGGTTTCTCAATGTTCTGACAGTGCTCTTTCTAACAGGAAGGGAGAGCATTTTCCTGCTTCCCTATGATCTACTGAGACTTACCGTATTGAAACAACATTGTTCTTTAAATTTGCCTAGGATGCAGCAAAATGAACAGCTGCTGAACACGTATATTTGCTATACAAGGACATTCCTATATGCCCACTAGTCAGGGGTCACAATATATTATTAAACAAAAGGTCACGTGGGACTTGTTTGAACGGGGAAACTTCATCTAGATGTCTGAGGAATCTGCAATAAATGTAATGACGAGAATGTTTCAGCTCAATTGCACAAGAACAATATTTTCAGTTGCAGCCATAAGTATATTACATAGAGCCATATGCAGTACAGTACAAACTGACCTTTCTAGTGGACTGCTCCCTTCTCTGCACAGCTCTGCCGGGTAGCTGCTGCTGCCCCCGTTGGTGCTGCTGCCCCTCTGGTCAGGAGTTTGAGACCCTCCTCCACCCGGAGGTTCCCGTCTGCGCCACCTCTCTGGTGGTCTAGTGGTAGAGCATCACTGCTCTGCTGCTGGACTGCCCTTCTGTCTCAATGATTCTGCTTTTCTCTGCCTCTTTTGCCTTCCTTCTGTCTATGTTCTGTTTTTCTTCTATTTGCACTTTTTTCTTCCCTTGCCGCTTTGATTCCCCCTGGCCCGCCCACTCCAGTGACCCTTCCTGCTCCCTGCGTTTCCCACCTCCCAGTTGTCCAGCCCCCTGCACACTACTTAATGGTGGCCGCATACTGTGGGGGTGCCAAAGTCAAGCCTGTCCATGCCTGGTCTGCGCCCACGCCAGGGACACTGGTTCTCGGACCTTCCAACGATAAGACGCCTGCACCCTCTTCGCCCTCCATACAGGACACCTTATCACCTGCCACCTCACCCCACCCAAGGACCCTTCTCCTGCTGGATATGCAGCCACACCCTCACCCACCCCAACACACCAGCTCCCGTCGCGGCCCAGCCGACGAACAGAGCAACCGACAGGCTGAACTGCATCCTCCTCAACACGCGCTCACTCCACAAACATGCCACATAAATCTGGGACCTTCTCGACGCCACCTCTCCCGACCTCTCCTTCTCCACAGACAACCATAAAACACCTCCATTTCCAGATCCAGACCAGCCCCAGCACCACCCTCCGCTGCTCCCTTGTCTAAAGGCTTCCCTGACCCCGCCTGCCTTTCACCGCGCCCATCGCACCCCAGACTCTTGCATCCCCTGATTACACCCTACTCGGCTACCTCAACTTCCACCTGGCCAGCCCCAGTGACCAGAACACTGCATTCTTTCTGGAGAGCCTTGTCCAACATCGGACATAAGCAACTAGTCACTGCTCCGACCCACACAGCAGGACAGACGCTCGACTAAGTCTTTCCCACCAGCAGGAACATCACCTACAACCGCACCACCGAACTCCTCTGGACTTACCTCCACTGCGTGCACTTTGCCACTCCCACTGTTCACCACTGCCCACACAGCCCCTTGCCCCACCCCCTTGTCATAGCTAGAACAGGGCTACCCAAGAACATCTCATCTCTTTCCTTAGCACTTCCACACCACGACATCAACAGACTCCAACACATCAGCACACAACACTCACTGATGGATCTCCAACTGCGCCGACTCTCTGGCACCCCTCAAGTAGACACCAGACAAGCAACACTCCCAAGAACGCAAGCTGGTTTACTCCCACCCTCCATTTTTCCATTTTCCATTTTTTACATTTGTATAGCGCATAAATCACCCGAAGGTCTCAGAGCGCTTGCAGAGAAACCTCCTAGCAGAGACCCAGGCAGGGCAAAGGCAGGTCTAGAAAAGCCATGTTTTTAGCTGTCTGCGGAATCTCAGGTAGTCGGGTTCCGTCCTAATCTGGAGGGGCAGGGAGTTCCAGGCTTCAGGAGCTGTTTTGCTGAAAGCCCTGTCATCCTTTCTGGCCGTACGTACCCTGGGGACACATAGAGACTTGCTAGATGATCTAAGCGTTCTCACCGGGAGGTAGACCTTAAGCTTTTGTTGTAGGTATGCCGGGCCATGCCCATTGATGGATTTATGGACGAGGCAACATAGTTTGAATTTAATGCGTCTTTGTATTGGGAGCCAGTGCAAGGTTTTTAAGCAGGGTAGTGAAGGGGTGCGGGAGGGAAGGTCGAGCACCAGCCTTGCAGCGGTGTTCTGTAGAACCTGTAGGCGAGCCAGCAGGGTGGTATTTGTTGAGGACAAAAGTGCGTTCCAATAATCAATCCTACTGACAATGAGTCCCTGTACTAATGGCATACGAGCTGAGAGGGGAATCCACTTAAAGATTTTCCTCAGACTACGCATGAGGCCAAAGCTGGTGCCTACTACTTTGCTAATGTGATCAGACATGGACAGCTTATTGTCGATTGTTACCCCAAGATTCCTCACTGAGGGTTTGGGCGAGGGGCATAAACCAAGGGAGGTTGGCCACTAATCATCGGACCAGATTTTATCGGCCTTTCCAAACAGCAGGACCTCCGTCTTTCCCGCATTCATCATTAGAAAGTTCCTGGTCATCCAGTCATGAATGTCTACCATGCAATTTTTGAACCTCAGTTTAGTTACGTCTGGGTTCTAATTAATTGTGATCAATATTTGGGTGTCGTCTGCGTAGGACACGGTCCCAAAACCGTGTGCTCGTATAACCTTTGCGAGAGGGGACACATACAGGTTAACCACATCGATGCTCAGCATATTCCCCTTCTGTGCTGAGATTTGTTGATTCCCATTGTTTCATGACGAGCTGGGCTCGTCATGAGCGTGCGAGGAGGCTACCTCATGACGAGCCCAGCTCGTCATGAGTGTGGAAGGGGTTAAAGAGCGTAGGGCTCTGTATGGACCCCTGAGGGACACCCTTATCGTTGTCATAAAAGTTGGAGGAGTGAGCACCAACTTGGACCTTGGACCGCCTGATAGCTTTTTATCCAGCATAATGCGGAGCCCTCGATACCAATCTCAGCAAGACGTTCTAAAAGAATGAGATGCAAGATGGTGTCGAAGGCAGCGGATAGGTCGAGCAAGACCAGCATGGCAGACTGCTTGGAATCCAGTGTCATTCTTATATTGTCCACAATTTCGAGCAGGGCAGTTTCGGTACTATGAAATGCCCTGAAGCCCGACTGTGAGGGGTCAAGGAGCTTGTTAGTCTCCAGATGTATTTTGAGTTGTTTGTTTATTAGGGACTCCATAATCTTCCCAAACAGGGGAAGGAGTGAGATGGGCCGATAGTTAGGGAGTGATTTAGGATCGGCTGAAGGTTTTTTCAAGATAGGTCTTATTACGGCCTCCTTCCAATGTAATGGGACAGAGGAGTGTAGTAGGGACTGATTTAAAGTTTTTGTTAAGGCAGGGATCAGAACAGGAGCTATTTTTGATAGAATTTGAGGAGAGGCAGGGTCTCCAGGGGCTCCAGACTTCATTTGGTGTAAGGTTGCCTCAACCTCTGCTTCTGAGCATGATGAAAATTCCCTTAGTGTAGAAATGCAATTGTTGGTGCCCCTGCAACTGTTAGTGGCCTAGACTGTAGTCTGACAAATGGGAGGTAACTGAGGAAAACGTTTATGGATTTCGTGGAAGTATGCTGCCACAGAATCCACCCATTCTTTAGATTCGTTGAGTGGTTGTTGGCTGGCAGGGGGATTTTCACTATACTGTAGAGCTCTCTCTGTGAGTGGGCCGCCTGAGATATCCTATTACCAAGGTATGCCTTCTTTGCCTCGGCGATTCCTTTCATATACTGCCTGTGTGCAGCTTTATACTGATCCCTATCCCTCAGATCTTTAGTTTGGCGCCATTTCCTTTCTACTACCCTGACTGCGTGTTTGATTTCCTCCAGATCTGGCGTAAACCAAGGTGAATTTTTCTTAGGAGGTCTTGACACTCGTGCTGGGGCACTGCAATCTAACGCCAAAACAATTGCGGATTCCAGCTCCCTGGCAGCTGTGTTAGGGTCAGTTTTATCGGTGATGGTGGGGGGGGAAAAGTGCGCAGCAAAGGATTCTGAGGCGATCTTATTCCATGGTCTGCTCAGTTTTACTTGAGTGGTTTTCCGGGATTCGATCTGAGAGCCCGTGATGTTAAATTTTATAACATAGTGGTCAGTCCACAGGACTGGAGCAATCTGCATAATTTTGACTTTAGGGGAGTTCGTGCATATAAGATCTAATGCATGTCCCGCAGTATGTGTTGGGCCTGTCCGGAGTATGCTTAGCTGTAGCTCCAGGAGTCCAGACGCTCCTGCAGACGACTCAAGAAGAGATGGAGGAACAATAAATTCCAGAAACCTGCTCGACCATCAAATCCGCCATCAACGCACACCACCTCCTCAAAACCACAAAGAAAGTGGCCCTCCAAGACAGAATCAATGCCGATGCACACAACCGCAAAGAACTCTTCACCATCGTCAAGGAGTTTTCCAGGCTCAACAGTGAGACCACAGGCATCCCACCCTCCCAAGACCTCTGCAACAAACTCTGCACCTTCTTCCACCACAAGATCAGGTAAATCTACGACAGCTTCAAGACCCCACCACAACGCCCATCACCTCAGCAGGCAATCACCCGCATCCCAAGAAATCCTGCTCAACTGGACTCCGCTTTCGACAGACAACACACTGAAGACCATGAAGAGCACCCACTCTGGAGCCCCATCGGCCCCTTACCCGTATCACATCTTCCATAGAGCAGCCACCTGCATCGCCCCAGAGCTTTGCCGCACCATCAATTGCTTCATCGAATCTGCCACATTCCCCGACGACTGGAAACACACCAAGATCAACCCCCTGCTAAAGAAGTCATCCGCAGACCCGACAGATCTCAAGAACTTCAGACCCATCTCCCTCTTCCCCTTCTCAGGCAAGGTCATCGAGAAGGCCATCAACGCTCAACTTTGTGGGTTCTTTGAAGAGAACCAATTTCTGGACATCTCTCAATCTGATTTCATAAGTAACCACAGAACTGAGACCGCTGTCCTCGCCGCTACCCACAACATCCGCTCCCTCCTCGACCACTACGATACCGCAGACAACATCCTACTGGACCTCTTGGCTGTCTTCGATACCGCCTTCCACAGCACCCTAATCACAAGACCCCACGATGCCGGCATCTGCGACAAGGCCCAGGACTAGATCCACTCCTTACCGGCTGAACACAGACTACCTCCGTTCCTCTCAGAACCTGCAGAGATCAGCTGCGGAGTTCTCCAGGGCTCCTCCCTGAGCCCCATCCTCTCTAAAATCTACATGTGCCCCTCGTGACCAGCATCAGAAACCATGGGCTCAACTCATTCTACGCAGACGACACCCAGCTGATACTCTCCTTCACCCACTTTGGCCAGAACAAACTTTGACAGCGGGATGAGGGCTGTTGCCACCTGGATGAAAGATAGTTGCCTCAAGCTCAACTCAGACAACACCTAAGTTCTCATCTTGGGACCCGCCCCTCAGTCTTGGACGACACCTGTAAGCCAGTCCCACTGGCAACCACCCCTACCCCCACAGACCACGCATGTAACCTTGCCATCATACTGAACTCCTCGCTCGCAATGAATCGCCAGATCAATGTTGTATCCTCTTCCTGCTTCCACATGCCCTGCCTACTTCAAAAGACATTCAGATAGATCCCCACCGAATCCAGAAAGACGGTCACCTATGCACTCATTACCAGCAAGCTCAACTACGGCAATGCAGTCTACGCCGGCGTCGCCCAAAACCGCTCAGGAAACTACAGAACGTTCAAAATGCCGCAGCCAGACTTCTCCTCAACATCCCCCTTCGCAGCCACATAACACAACACCTCTGAAAACTCTACTGGCTCTCAATCAAAGAGAGAATCACCTTCAAGCTCCTCACACATGCCTACAAGGCTCTCCACGATGGAGAACCAGCATATCTGAACGACCGCCTCTCATTCCAAATACCCACCAGACAATTTTGCTCCGCCCAACTTCCCTGGCCACCTTCCCACGGATTCACAAGACCAGATCCGGAGGAAGATCATCCTCTTACCTCGCTGCCATGACCTGGAACACCCTGCCACTCCACTTCAGGCAATCCCTGTCCCTGACCCAATTCAGGAAGGAGCTCAAGATTTGGCTTTTCGGTTGAACCTCCATGCCCAGATGGATCAGCAGCCCTCTCCTCCTCCCCCAATACCCCCTCAACGCCTTGAGACTCTCATGGGTGAGTAGCCACTCTGTACAACCTCCTGATTGATTGATTGAATGTGTAATATGTGGAGGCATCACAGTGATCACAGTGATCACATAGGAAATATATGTTGCGTATATGATCACTAAGACACTGTACAAACGCCCAATGGTTGTGTAAGTTGGTACAATAAGTAAAGGGTGGTTAAGGCGAATCAACAGTCTCTTATATGTTTCTCATCAGTGACAACCAATTGGGAGGGATTGTCGAGGTTTCAGCCCTGATTTGTTCATAGGGTCTGTTCAGGATTTAGGGATTCTGGTACTTACTTCCCTTTAGTTTGTCACACTCTGTGATAGATTTAATTGCAGCACATGATGATTTAGCAAGTGGTTATGCAGACCATGAAAGGTGGCATGTGGTGATTATCTGGACCACATTATGTGCACTGCAGGTGTTAGTGGCACAGCAGACTTCTGTGCTGGCCCTTTGCACATATTAGAATAATTTTTTTTATGATCGATGATTGTAATTGGGTCATAGGTCCTTGGGAATCATTTCGTATGGGGATTCATTGTCCTGGTGTGGATGAGGTTATCTATACCCAAGATCTACATAGACACCATACTGTGGTGGTTACTATAAATGTGAACTAAATTATTTATTCCCTATACACAAATTGATTGGGCACATGAAATTTGGGATTCTTAGGTTTCGGTCTCCTACATGTGCCGGTGTCTTAGACAAATGACTACATCCTGAAGAGATCCTTTGAATATATCAGGGTCGAAACATCAACAATCCCTCCCAATTAGTTGTCACTGATGAGAAACGTGTAAGGGACTGTTGATTCGCTTGAACTACCCTGTATGTATTGTACCAACTTACACAACCATTTGGCTTTGTTTTGTACAGTGTCTTAAGAAATATAGGCCAGATGTACGAACCACCGATTTGCGAGTCGCAAATTGCATCGCATTTGCGACTTGCAATTTGCGACTTGCAAATTGGGATGCACAACAGTGTCTGAGACACTGTTTGCGATTCCCAATGGGGTCGCTAATTGCATTCCTCATTAATGAGCCTATGGCAATTTGCGACCCTTTTGGGAATGGCTGGCACTCCCGGAGATGGTGGCTTTCTGGGGTCAGCAGACCACCACTTCTGGGACTGCTTTTAAATAAAGCAGTTTTTTTTACATGCTGCCCGTTTTCCTTACAGGGAAACGGGATGTGTTAGAAATGGGATTTCTGGTTGGCTAAGGCTTGCACCAAAGCCATGCAATAACCCCCACTCTAGTCAGGGCAAGGGAGTTGCACGCCGAACATAACCCCTGCTCACCCCCTTGATAGCTTGGCACGAGCAGTCAGGCTTATCCCGGAGGCAATGTGTTAAGCATTTGCGCAACACACTCACACAGCAGCAACACACTAGGCACACCACAAAGGGAACTCCACACAGGGTTATATACAAAAATAGCCTCTGTCTTGTCATATTAGAAACATAATAGAATATACACTGTGCCAACTGGAACTAGGCAATATCCACAGGGGATTATATACAGGATGGGGCCGATCGGGCCACAGTCAGAACCATCAGAATGCAGGTAAGTAAGTATAAACCACAACCAGTAATTACTGGTACCGTAATGACTTAAGCATTATCACATTAGACATAAACCCACACTAGGCTCAAACCCCATCAGAATAAAAACATTATGCAATGGGCCTCACCAGCATAAATACATTATGCACCAACCCCATAAGCATGAACACATTAGCAGTGGGCCTCACCAGCATAAACACATTAAGCACCAACCCCATAAGCATAAATACATTACGCAAACAGGTACTACCCCAAAACATCATAGCATGACATTAGGCATTAGCACATTAGGCCAAGACCTCATTAGCATAAACACCTAACGCATTAGGTCTCACAGTAGGGTGGGCACCCGCTGCCAAAAACGAGCTCATAAGCGGAGTGGGCACCCGCCAGCAATCACAAAATGTGGGGTGGGCACCCGCCGTGCTGAAACACCGAAATGCGGGGTGGGCACCCGCTCCTTGCCGCACTGGGGGGGAATCCCTATGCCAGGAGATTCCCCCTCTCCCTCCAATACAGCGCTGCAGACCTACGCAGCGCTCTTCTCCAGAATAAAAGATTAAAGCGCTCACAGGGGGCAAGGAGCATCAAAAAATAAGTCTTTAGAAATCAGAGGGGGAGCAATGCTGGGCCCAAAGAGGCAGCCCTCCTGGCAGGTCCTACTGGGCCCTAGTAGCAGCATGCCCCCTTAGCGTCAGGAACAGCACCCAGGACTGAACAACCGTATGGGGTCACAGCCCCTTCTTTTATACATCCTTTTTCTTTGTCTGCGCCAGCACAGGGCTTGGGGAACCAGCAGAAACTGGTTCAAAGGGGAATTGGTGAACTCTGTTGACAGGGCTCCTCTTCCCCAGTGTTAGGTGGGGGCTCGCCATTAGACACACCACAGGGGGGCGGAGCCAGCATTCACTAGGGAAGACACCAGCCTATTCAGAGTCAGGGGATTACCCCTCCCACCACTCTTCCTCCTTGTGTCCCATTCAGCTCAGTGCTGACTCACCCTGCCCCTCCTGGAGCCACCCACACCTCTCAGCTCCTGTCATTCACAAGCCAGACATGCAATTCACATCAGGAAGGCAGACACATAGTGCACAGAAATGCCAACTTCTAAAAGTAAAACACACAAGATGATGGACGGAATGTTGCACAATGGCAAAACATTCACCCCCAGTCACAGATCTAGGTTTAATCCATCATTATTTTTGCTCACCAAGCCACCCCAGTTCAGACATGGCCATATGCAAATCAGCCTTGACCCTGTGCCTCATGGGAACAGTCCAGCCGAACTGCCAAGCCATGTCATCCCTGGACCGGAATTAAGCATCCTAGGACCGGTTTCTGGCTATCAGCCGTCTTCAGCCATGATAGCTTGACTCCAGTGGCGTAGTGAGCACGGGACCCACGACTGTACATACCCTTCCCACATAGGGTGAACAGCAAAACACACAAGATGATGGATGTAATGTTGCACAATGGCAAAACTTTGACCCCCCGTCACAGATCTTCCCGTTTGCGTATGGTTTACCACCATTCTGTAAAGGGTGGTAAACTGCGACTGTTTTGTGACCGCAAATGTGGTTGCAAAACAGTCAAACCGCTTCAGGAGTCGCTATTAGGAAGGGACGCTCTTCGAATGCCTTTTCCTAATAGCGAGTCACTAATCCTATTTTGCGGTCACAAACGGGTCTAAAACTCATTTGTGCACACAAAATAACGTTAGTACATCTGGCCCTATATGTTGTAATTGTGATCACTGTATCCTCTGCACTTCACATATTTCATATTAGTTATTTTGTTCTGCATATGGATCTATGTAATATACTTATGGCAGAAACTGAGATTGTTGTTCTTGTGCAATTGAGTTGAAACACTTATCTCGTCGTTAAATGTTATTGTAGATTCCTCTGACGTGTCCTAGGTTTCCCCATTCAAATGACTCTTTGCACAAGTTGAGCACTAGACCACCATTGCCCAGCTCACATGTTAGAGTCCAAGTTTATCGGAACAAACATGTGGGAGAAGATACGGTGTTCCTGTTACTCAATTTACATTGGGGGTACAGATGAGTATTGACCACCTTATTCTTCTGTGGCTGGTCCCCTGGTTATTCTATCACTATTAATTTTTGAACTGTCTAACAATCCTTCACCACTTGCTGGGGTGGAGGTTGAGGGATCTAGATGTCTTTTTTTTTTATAGCAGAGCCTGTACAGCCACTTCTCTCTCCGCTCAACCTCTCACCCACCATAAGTCACCCTGCCCATGATTACAACCCATAACTATGTTCTACTTAGACAACAAAACTATTTTTTAATGTCTAGTGGCTGCCGCTGTAATTCATTGGTCAAGTGAGTAGCCTAAAGGTTAACTAATATTATTTCTATTGTTGTCTAGAGCGAGTAAACGCACCTTCTGCAAGTCCGTTTTTTTTCAAATTGAAAACCAACATTTTAGACCTATCTGGGAATATGACTGTGTTTACTGTAAACCTACCTCAGCAATGTGGATATTTGAATTTTTGTTCACAATTTATTGAATTATTAACTTAGTTAATTTCACTTATAAAGAATTTTCCGATGTTTTGTGTTGTTCTATTTTATTTATACATCACACAGATACTCCAAGAGTGTCCCGGCGCAAACCTTGAGAGATGGAAAGGACCAGATTAATTGAAAAGGAATGTTTTCAAGTTTAAAAAAAAAAGAGTGAGGTCCTGAATGCTGCGGCAGTCCTTCTGAACTTCTTTGCCAACGTTCAATTCATCAACCCTTTCGTCCCTCATAAATACTGATCAGGAAGGAATTTATATTATTGCGGTCAAGTCAAGAGATCAGCAACTAACACATTTTAAGAAATATTATTACTAATAGTTATTGTCTTGGGTGCTGTCAGTAACCAGTGCCCTCTTCCACAGTTAACATTGCTATTGTAGGTAAATCAGATCCTTGAAATTGTTAGGATGTGTGATTCTTTACGTTACTAAACCGCTGGTGACAAATGCAACAAGCATTAGAAATGCAATAGGTCTCGGATTTTTTTGAGTTGGAGGTAATGGCATTGTAAATGGCAATGTCTTGTAGCCATGTGTTATGGAGTGTATGCATGTGGTGTGTAGTGGAAATATGTGTGTTGGATTGGACTAGTAGCAATGGTGCATGCTGCGCTTTAGATGAATATTTTTAAAAGTAAGTGCAGCATAGTGCGATTGCTACAATAGTTAATTGTAGATGCGTTAACAATTGATGTGTGCACTGATGGGTGGTGGTGTGTGTGCCTGTAGAAATTGTGCACTGATGGCTGGTGGTATGTGTGCTTGGTGGAAGCATGCAGTGCCGGGTGGAGGTGTGTGTGCCTGGTGGAAGCGTGCACTGACGGCTGGTAGTGTGTGTGCCTGTTAAGTGTACAGAGATAGTTGGTAATGTGTGTGCTTGGTGAAAGGGTGCACTGACGGCTGGTGGCAAGTGCGCCTAATGAAAGTGTGCACTGACAGCTGGTGTTGTGTGTGACTGGTGAAAGTGTGCACTGACATTTGGTGTTGTGTGCGTGGTGGAAGTATGCACTGACGCATGGTGTGGTTTGTGCTTGGTGAAAGCGTACATTGATGGCTGGTGGTGTTTGTGCTTGGTGAAAGCGTGCACTGATGGCGTGTGGTTGTGTGTGTAGTGGTGAGTGTGTGGGGGTGAGTCTGTGGGGGTGAGTGTGTGGTGGTGAGTGTGTGGTGGTGAGTGTGTGGTGGTGAGTGTGCGGTGATGAGTGTGTGGTGGTGAGAGGCTGGTGTGTGTGGTGTGTGTGAGTGTGGTATGTGTGTGTGGTGTATGTGTGTGTGGTGTGTGGTTTTTATGTGTGTGGTCCTATGTATGTGTGTGGTGAACTTAGTTTTAATGTTTGCCTCCTGCACACTCACACAGTGTCCCTACACACATACACTGCTCACTCTGCACATCCACACTGTTCATCCTGCATAGTCACACACTGTTCATCCTGGACACTCACACACTTTGCACCCTGCACACTTACACACTGTTCACCCTGCATACTCACATACTCACATACTGTTTACCTTGCAGACTCACAGACTGCAGTCACTGTCACTCTGCAGTCACTGTTACTCTGCAGTCACACTCACACTGCAGTCACTCGGCAGTCACTCTGCAGTCACACTCACGCTGCAGTCACTCTGCAGTCACACTCACTCTGCAGTCATTCTGCACTCGCACTCACTCTGCACTCACTCTGTACCTGCACTCACTCTGCACTCACTTTGCACCGCCACTCACTCTACACTCACTCTCCAATCACACTCACTCTGCAGTCACTATGCCGTCACACTCACTGCAGTCACTCTGCAGTCATTCTGCACTTGCACTCACTCTGCACTCACTCTACACCTGCACTCACTCTGCACTCACTCTGCACCTGCACTCACTCTACACACACTCTGCACTCACACTTATTCTGCACTCACTCTGCACTCACATTCAGTCTGCACTCACTCTGCACCTGCACTCACTGTGCACTGACTCTGCATCTGCAATCACTCTGCACTCACTCTGCATTCACTCTGTACTCTGCACTCACTCTTTCTGCACTCACACTGCACTCACTCTGCACCTGCACCCACTGTGCACTGACTCTGCATCTGCATCTGCACTCACTCTGTACTCTGCACTCACTCTTTCTGTACTCACTCTACACTTACTCACTCTGCACTCACTCACTCTGCACTCACTCTCACTGTACACTAATCCCACATACTGCTTACTCTGCACACTCACACACTATACGTAAAATATGTGTTTGTAACTTTGATTTACAGTCTGTGAAAAAAAACACTTTTTGCAAGTAAAAGTTGTTTATTGATATTCGAAAAGGAAAACGTTTTCATTGACACAGTTGTAGGTAAGATCAGACATTATTAAATGTATCTATTGAAATATTGCAACTGTATGACTGTGCACCTGCACTCACCCTGCACTCACTCTGCAACTGCACTCACTCTGCCCCTGCACTCACTCTGCACTCACTATGCACTCAGCACTCACTCTGCACTCACTGTCACTCTGCACTCATTTTGCACGCACTCCGCACTCACTCATACTCTGCACTCACTCACTCTCACTCTGCAGTCATTCTGCACTCACTCTGCACTCTACTGCACTCTACTGCACACTGCACTCTACTGCACACTGCACACTGCTGCACTCTGCACTCTGCTGCACTCTACTGCACACTGCACTCTACTGCACGCTGCTGCACTCTGCTGCACTCTGCACTCTATTGCACACTGCACTCTGCTGCACTCTGCTGCACTCTGCACTCTACTGCACTTTACTGCACTCTACTGCACCCTACTGCACTCTACTGCATTCTACTGCACTCTGAACTCTACTGCACTCTGCACTCTAATGCACACTGCACTCTGCACTCAACTGCACTCAACTACACTCAACTGCACTCTACTGCACTCTGCACTCTACTGCACTCTACTGCACGCTGCACTCTACTGCATGCTGCACGCTGCACTCTACTGCACTCTACTGCACTCTGCACTCTACTGCACGCTGCACTCTACTGCACGCTGCATGCTGCACTCTACTGCACTCTGCACTCTACTGCATGCCGCAATCTACTGCACGCCGCAATCTACTGCACGCCGCAATCTACTGCACGCCGCACTCTACTGCACGCTGCACTCTAATGCACGCTGCACTCTACTGCACGCTGCACTCTACTGCACTCTGCGATGCACAGCGGCAGGCGCGATACTTACATTAGATCTCCAGTGGGGGAGGAAAGGAGCTGCAGTCTGAAGAGGACTGGCAGGCTGGTAAGAATATCTAGGACTGGACCGCAGCATCGTGCTCACAAGCTTGGATTTCTGTACTTTAGAAAGTTACTGTGCTTCAGCCTTTGTGGCACTGAGCACCAGAGGCTCATAGTACTGGTGCTGCACACATGTGTTACAACAGTGAAATGTGCTGCGAAATCTAAGTTGGCCCTGTCTATATTCGAATATTACCCCTGCCGGTTACTCAGATCTCTGTAGCAGGCACTTGACCCACCGAGTTGTCCGACTTCTATTGTAGCATGCTGGTACCCTTTCCCAGGCTCCTGATAAACTCACAAAGCTCCACCTTGAGGGATGATTTAAATTGTGGGATTATGAAATGTCCTTACAAGAGCACTGAATGCAAATAGGAATGCAAAGACAGGGCCACCGCAGGCACGTACTTACATGTGGGTGGCACAGTGGCAGCGCACATCCTTCCCTGCCCTGAGACGTCAGCTAAGTGAGCCCGGGTTCCTACGGAATGAACTCCCAGGCCGAGACATGTAAAGTAGCCAATACTGGGCGCGGGAGACTTACATCTGGGATGGGGGAGCTGTGGGGGTGTTGGAGGGGGGCGCTAGCGGCAGCTGCCAACGTACCGACCCAGTTCCATATATGCTGCTTAACACGGGTATACGCTTGCTTCTAAGCGCTCCCACCTTTGCCAGAGATCGGGGACAAAGGAGGGGTGGGCGATGTGTCCAGGATCACACAGTTTGAACCCGTGATGATCAATACAAGCGTTTTGGGGCACAAGGCTATGGCGAGGTGTGAAGGGAGCACTGATACAAATGTTGCATGGTTGTACATACATCAACAAATGTACTATTGCCACCTGAGTTGAAAAGTGCTGTGCTGCTTACTCTCTCCGATAACACCCTCAAATAAGTATAGAATGTAGCTGACCTGATTAAAGCAGGACCAGGTGCTGACCATCCGATTTCATAATCATCTGTAAGAAATATGGTGCTCCTGTCATTTCCAAACTTACATCCACATTAGTGTGTGTCTTAAAAAAAACCGTGTCTTACTTGACATACCTTGTGATAGCGAAAAAAAAATAATCCAATGGTCTGGAAAATAAACAGTCCTTCACACGCTCGTGAGAAATAGTGCCTTTAAAAAAACAACAACATATATTCATGAATTGCCGTGAATAATTCGTAAGCCTGGACCATTAATTTTGCCAATACCTTATAAATGCCTCATGAACGTACCTCAGCGAATCTGTATTAAAGCGGTGATCGCATCTTGCAAAAAAAGGAAGCTGAGCGCTGCAGAATTGTGAACGCGCCCGGCCATCTCAGTGGGTGGCACGGAGCGGTGGGCAGGTCTGCACGTTCCAGGGGCTCGTATGAAGCATCTCCCTGCAAAGCATGGCGCGGTGGCCTCGTCCGGGCGGTGCATGCGTGCACAGCGGGAGGCAAAGGGTGCGCCGGGATTCAATGCATCCGAGCGGGAGCATCAGTAATTACACAGCAAGCGACCCCCCACCCCCTCCGCCAGATTACACAAAAACAGACCAGTCATAGTTTCCAACCACAAGTGTGCCAAGCTGCGGCGGGGCCCCGGGCTTCCAGGACCGGATTCAAACCGCGGCTGCAGGCGGGGAACAATGCAAACTACTTCCCATGTACTCTTTGCAACTGGGCGATTGTGCGTTCATGCACGGCCCCACTCGCTTCCTTTTTGTTATTTTACTTAATAACTGCGGTGTACGTATGTTCGTATGAAGCATCTCCCTGCAAAGCATGGCGCGGTGGCCTCGTCCGGGCGGTGCATGCGTGCACAGCGGGAGGCAAAGGGTGCGCCGGGATTCAATGCATCCGAGCGGGAGCATCAGTAATTACACAGCAAGCGACCCCCCCCCCCCCTCCGCCAGATTACACAAAAACAGACCAGTCATAGTTTCCAACCACAAGTGTGCCAAGCTGCGGCGGGGCCCCGGGCTTCCAGGACCGGATTCAAACCGCGGCTGCAGGCGGGGAACAATGCAAACTACTTCCCATGTACTCTTTGCAACTGGGCGATTGTGCGTTCATGCACGGCCCCACTCGCTTCCTTTTTGTTATTTTACTTAATAACTGCGGTGCAGTGTGTGTCTTAAAAAAAAACGTGTCTTACTTGACATACCTTGTGATAGCGAAAAAAAAATAATCCAATGGTCTGGAAAATAAACAGTCCTTCACACGCTCGTGAGAAATCGTGCCTTTAAAAAAACATATATTCATGAATTGCCGTGAATAATTCGTAAGCCTGGACCATTAATTTTGCCAATACCTTATAAATGCCTCATGAACGTACCTCAGCGAATCTGTATTAAAGCGGTGATCGCATCTTGCAAAACAAGGAAGCTGCGCGCTGAGCGCTGCAGATTTGTGAACGCGCCCGGCCATCTGTATTCACTAACGGAGGCACCCTGACAGCTCCTAATTATAATTAATGTACTTCTTTGCGCGAGCACGCACGAAATATGCCTCAAAATGGCGGAACAAAACTACATTTACCCTATCACTTCAAGCCTATTAAAAAGAAAACACAAGGAAGACGAATCACTGACCAGATGACAGAAAACGCTAAGGAATGTCTGGAATTTCTCTCTCCAAGGCCCTCTTCTTCTTTTTTTTCTCCTTTAACATTAGTTCTCAAACTCCTCCCAGTTTCACTGGGAAGGAGTCCGAGCCCTAAAAACAACAGTTGATGGACAGAATGCAGAACAGTGTCATACATTCACCCCAGTACAGAGATCTGGGCCTAAATCCATCGTTTTTTGCTCACCATGCCATTCCAGTTTGAACCCAGCTATATGCAAATCAGTCTTGACCCTGTGCCCCATGGGAACAGTTCAGCCCGAACTGCCAAGCCAAGTCCTCCCTGGACTGGAAACAAGCATCCTAGGACCGGTTTCGTGCTTTTAGCCCTCATCAGCCAGGATAGCTTGATTCCAGTGGCATGTAGAGCATAGGACTCACGTCTGAGCATACCCGTCTCACTCGGGGTGACAAATGGCTTGGCAGTCCGGGCTGGACTGTTCCCATGAGGCACAGGGTAAAGACTGATTTGCATATGGCCATGTCTGAACTGGGGTGGCTTGGTGAGCAAAATAACGATGGATTAAACCCAGATCTGTGACTGGGGGTGAATGTTTTGCCATTGTGCAACATTCCATCCATCATCTTGTGTGTTTTGCTGTTCACCCTATGTGGGAAGAGCATGCCCAGACGTGGGTCCCGTGCTCACTAAGCCACTGGAGTCAAGCTCTCCTGGCTGAAGACGGCTGATAGCCAGAAACCGGTCCTAGGATGCTTGATTCCGGTCCAGGGAAGACATGGCTTGGCAGTTCGGGCTGGACTGTTCCCATGAGGCACAGGGTAAAGACTGATTTGCATATGGCCATGTCTGAACTGGGGTGGCTTGGTGAGCAAAATAACGATGGATTAAACCCAGATCTGTGACTGGGGATGAATGTTTTGCCATTGTGCAACATACCGTCCATCATCTTGTGTGTTTTACTAAACCGCTGGTTGGCAAGTAAATCATAACTGCTTTTATGTTTGTAATCCGCTTATATATTTTCCTGATACAACATGAGCCTTTCTAGTAGCACATTGCGGAAATTACTGTTTCTGAGATTCGTATTAAAGTAACACTTGCATAGTCCAATAGCGAATGTTAGTCAGAATGTAAATAAGTTATTCTCCGTATCACACTCATTTTAGGCATTGCACAGAATTTTAAGTTGCTTCCACCAAGTGGAGGTCTCTAAAAGAGGCGTGCCTAAGCAATTAAGGAGGGTGGCATAAACATGTAAACTAATGTGTGTGATTCTCATAGTGTACCAAACAAGTGGTATTTTGGTGCCTCTCTGAGCTTTCTGTTATTGCACTCAGTTTTATAACACCATAGACATGCATATAAAACCAGCCAGGGCTAATGGCTTAGTCAGTGGTCGTTAGCTGCTTGAGATAAATGAGCAACAACAATTATTGTGTTGTAAATAATCAATTCTGCAATTAGTTGAAGCTGTGAATTAAACCTTTCTGAGGCCTGCAGAATGGGGTAGTGGTCTTCAGAGTGTCTGTCACTCCTGCTAGGTTCACTGTATAATAGACATGTACACCCCTTTTCTCTCCACATCTCCATCTGCGTGTCTTACACCACATATTTCCTCTCTACCACCCTGTTTCCACTCTCTCCTGAATGTACTTCCTCCCCGCTTGTTCAGTTCACCATCCTCAAACACACAACACCCACCCACCTATAGGCATCGCGTTTTCTTTTACTTACGCCGTGTCAATATATTGACAACTGTGTACCTCCTTCACACCCATTTGCAGAGGATCATGATTGCAACTGGAATACAGGGCCATTGGCATCTCTGCTAAAAACACAGAGCAAAGATTATATGTCCATGTATTCTGAAAAACATTTTGACCCACTGATGGGCAATGTGAGAAACTTGCGCTTCTTTTGACCTCTACTGCATAGGTCTCCAACGTGGTCTGTTGAACTTCCTCAAGGCAACTCAGTTTAAAACAAGCGGTATAGAAGAGTAATAATACACTACACAATAAAAAAAAAAATGCAGACAAGTAACATTGAAAAATAGCTAACACTCTTGGGGAATGTTGGATTAAGTTAAACTTTTAGGTTTAAGTATTTTTATTGAGGAAGTACAGAGACATAGCATTGGAAAGCATGAAAGAGGTCGGGCAATAATAAACAATTCTCAGAGAGCAAATTAACTGCCAATACAGACTTCAAAATTCACCGCCACCGTCGTGGTCCAATAGTCTAAATCAAGCAAGAGCGGTTACATGTGTCATCCTCAAGCAGTGCGGTCGAACGTCGACCGGGAAGCAAATACCAAGCACTCCGTACTTCACTAAAAACTTAATAAACTTCCCCAACAGCCCCCCCAACCCGCCCTTCCCCCCCTCCCCCCAACTCTCAGTCCGGTGCCGCGCAAGAAAGGGTCACAGACACTCACAAGCCTTCTCTCCTCACGCATCCAACCCACTGGCCTATCCCTCTACCTTCCCCCTATCTATTCAGGTGATCGGTGGTGTAAGCCTAAGGAGTCTCAGATACCTGGGGCATGTAAGCTCCCTGAATTCAGTAGCCAATAAAGTATGGAATGGTTGCCACAGCTCAGTGAATTGGTCGACCTCCCCAGCTAGTGTAAGTGAAATTTTTTCCATACCTAGGACATGCCACAGCCTGTGCAACCAGCCCGTGATCGAGGGGATCGTGGCGGTGCGCCAGTGTATTAGAATGTTCTGCACGGCAGAGCCCAAGGCAATGGCTATGTGTCTCCCTCTCCGGGATTTCAACGGAAACATTAAGGCGTTAGGTAGGCCCAGTAAGGTATAGGCCGGGAGGCGAGGTAATTCGATGCCAAAACATTTATCAATTTCATCGAGCACCTCCCTCCAATAGTCCTGTAGTAGTGGGCAGTCCCATAGGATATGTGTTAAAGTCCCAATGTGCTCGCAAGCGCGCCAACATGTATTGTCTATGGGCCTGTGCATTTCGTGCAAGCGTTCAGGAGTGCGGTACCAGTACGTCGAAACCTTCGTGAATGTTTCCGTAAGCCCCACATGATATGCAGAATGTCGCGCTCTGTATGAGATCTGCTCCCATTCTTTGTGGCTTAGCGTTCTTCCAAGTTCCCTGTTCCACCTCTCCCTCCCGGGGTTATAGATATGTGTGGACGGAGGCTGCAGCATTTTGTATAGATCCGATATGAGTTTCGCGTCTGAAGTGCGCGTCGCCAACCAACGCTCATAAGGGAGCAGCTTTCTATCTGCCGCGTCCCGTACTTGAGGGTGCAGTGCCCAGTGTCTAACCTGCCAGTATCGCATCCTATCCGCCTCGAGCAGCTGGTAACTCTCCTTAAGGGCCTCAAAGGGGAGGACTCCGCCTTCCCCGTACACATGAAAAAGCGCCCTGCAGCCGTTCTCCCGCCAACGCGCAAAAGCACCCGGTTCCACCCCTGGCGTGAAGTCTGGGTTATCCACAATAGGGGTAAACGGGGAGGGGAATGTGGTTAGTTCGAACCGTTCGCAGGTAGCGTCCCACACCCGCAGCGGAACCCTAGTAACACATGAGGCGTAAAGGTTCGGGGGTCTGTGTTGTCTACGCAGGAACGGCAGCTCCTGCAGCGGACGGCCCGCCACCGCCTGATCTTGGAAGAGCCAGTGCTTGTCCGACTCCCATCTGCTCCACTCCACCAAGTATCTCAGTTGGGACGCCTGGAAGTACTTGTGAAGGTCAGGGACACCCAGTCCACCTGCCTCCGGCGCCAGGGTCGTCAGTATTCTCTTCATCCGAGGCACCCGGCCTTGCCAGACAAATTGGGATAGGGCTGTCTGCATCATCCGCATCCAGCCCTTAGGGGGCTGTAGCGGAAGTGCTCGGAAGAGATATAGGATCTGTGGTAGCACGGTCATCTTCAGCGCTGCTATCCTGCCTAGCCATGATATCGTCCCCTTACTCCACCTCCCCAGCTCCTCTTTCACTTTCCCGCCTAACGCCTCATAATTAGCCGCTACCGTCGCCGACAGTGTGGGGGCCAGTAGGATGCCCAGATAAGGCACATGGTCCCGTGACCACCTCAGCGGGTAACGTCTCTGCAAATCGAGTCTCGTCCCGGGTGTCAGGGAGAGATCCAACGCTGTGGATTTCCCCATGTTCATCCTGAACCCGGCCGTAGTCGCAAAAGCCCTTAGCTCCTCCATACATGCGGGCAAGGACCTCCGCGGATCTTCTAGCGCAAAAATGACATCGTCTGCGTACAAGCTCACTGTGTGGGTATAACCCCCCATCCGCACTCCCGTGGCATCTGCATTTTGTCTCACTCTCTGGGCAAAGGGCTCCATGTAGAGGGCAAAAAGTAAAGGGGACAACGGACACCCCTGTCTCGTGCCGCGCTCGATCTTAAAACGCCTTGAGCCACAGCCGTTGACTCGTACTGCCGCCGACGGGAATTTATAACAATTAAAGACCATGCACCTAAATTTCTCCCCTATGCCCATTCGAGCCATCACCCGTTCTAGATACGGCCAGTGCACCCGGTCAAACGCTTTCTCGGCGTCGACTGAGAGGAGCATCCTTTCCCCCGGGATCCGGGAGGCCTTTTCCAGTACGTGCACCAACCGTTTGGTATTGTCTACCGTTTGCCTGCCAGGTATAAAGCCTGACTGGTCCGCTTCAACTAGTCCAGGGAGATATTGCGCCAATCTCGCAGCCAAGATCCCAGTGTAGATCTTCAGGTCCACGTTTAGGAGGGAGATCGGTCTGTACGAGCCACACTGAGCCCTGTCCTTCCCGGGTTTGGGTATGACCGAAACTGTGGCATGCAGAAGATCCGACGGGATAGCGCCGGGACAGCGAAAGGAGTTAAACAAATTGGCCAATATCGGAGCTAGGACGGTGCAAAACGTCTTATAAAAGAGGGTAGTGTAACCATCCGGTCCCGGAGCCTTCCCGAGTTTCAGCCTGGCGATCGCCGAGATAACCTCCTCCATCCTAATCTCTCGGTCCAAGTAGTCAGTCTGAATACGATCTAGGGACGGAAGAGTCACCGAGTCCAGGTAGTCATCTGGGTCCCCAGTAGCCGCCCCGTCCTCCGCGTAGAGCTCGGAGTAGAACTGCCGGAACGCCTCAGCTATATCGGTGTCGTCCGTAACCATGCGCCCATCAGGCACCGCGAGGTCCTTGACCCGACGACATTGGTGTGCAACTCTAAGCTTAGCCGCCAATAACCGGCCACAGCGATCCCCACCTGTGTAAAAAGCGTGTTTCAAGCGGAGTGCCGCATACTCAGCCCTGTCCAGATCTAGAGACGACAGGAGCTTCCTCGCCGCTTTCAGCTGTTTCCAGATTCTGGGAGCCCCCGTGCGCCGATGCACCTGTTCCAGTTCCCTGACATTTTGTGTGAGTTCTTCCCGTTTAATTTTCCTTTCCCTATTCTCGGCTGCCGATATTGATATGAATTCCCCCCGTAGGACCGACTTAAGAGCCCCCCACTGGGTCGCCAGGGTGGTGTCAGAGTTAGCGTTGTGCAACTGAAAGTCATGCACAGCCTCGGTAACACGCTGCACCACAGGTTTTTTGTGTAAAAGGGCGTCTCGCAGGCGCCAGACTCCGCGTTGAACAGGGACCGATGGGGGTAGAAAGGTACCCGAGACCGGAGCGTGGTCCGAGAGGGAGACGACCCCGACCTCCGAGGCAGTGGCCATGTCCCTAACCGGGCCCGAGACCAGCAAGTAATCCAGCCGTGCATACGTTTTGTGCGCGTGTGAGAAGTATGAGTAGTCCCTAACTGTGGGGTGGAGCCCTCTCCATAGGTCGTGCAGGTCGAGGTCGGCCAAATGCGTTTTCATAGTGTCCGAGAATTCCCCAGTCTGTGGAAAGCGCTGTGCAGATCTGTCTAGTGAGGAGTCCAACACCATGTTGAGGTCCCCCCCCAGAATGAGGTGTCGATCGGGGGATGCAGTGAAATCTATCAGCGCGGTGCGGAGGAAGTGTTCCTGACGCTCGTTTGGGCAGTAAACCGACCCCACCGTGAGATGTAGGGGCCCCAGCTTGAATCTGTACACCAGCAGTCTCCCCTTCTGTTCAGCTAATTTGTGCAGCGCCTCACCCCTAAAGGACTTAGATACCAATATAGCAACTCCCGCCGTTTTAGTGGAGTGGGAAGAAAAAAACTGAGTGGGGAAGGCACGGGACCGCATTCTATGGCAATCACCCACCAACAAGTGCGTTTCTTGTAACAGACAGATGTCCGCCTGCGAGGCTTCTAATAGGGAGAGAATTGCCCTTCGCTTCGTGGGGTTGTTTAGGCCTTTCACATTCAAAGTCACCACTTTCAAGCCCGCCATACCAGATCAATGTAACCTTTCAGCACTAAGCAGGCGAAGGCGGCCAGTGCCCATCCCGGCCATGAATCGGCCCGTAAGGTCCGGTTCAGCTGAACACACATAACACCGACACCGGACTGAGTCGCCCCTAACTCCCCCCTCCCGGATCCCCAGACCCCCGAACTCCAACTCCCAAACCCCTGCCTCCCCTTCCCCCTTCCCCCAACTTGAGCCTCCCAACCCATCCCCTCCCAACAGTTCGTAGTCCAAAGAGTCCCAGGCCTGCCCCGTACGGACAGGTCTGTGGTGAGGTACCTTCATGGGCGATCAGCCACCCGCATCCTGCCTTCGCATTCCCGCACCCACCTCCACCCCAAGCCCGCTTTAACAGTAATGCACTGTCAATCTCCCCCCGGAGACCTGTTAGGCCGTCAGCGCTACTTCTCCTTCGATCATCGAGGTCTCAGTAGCAGTTCGAAGTGCGTCCGCCATGCCAGATCTCACTGTCGGCGAGTCCGGTCTCTGCGTGGCTCTCTGCGGCCTGTGTCTCGAGACTCTCCGCCAGCCACTGTCAGTTGAAGCTCTCCGTCGTCGGGGCGTGGACGACTCCTCTTCTTCTGCCGTGATTCCTAGGACCTCGCAGACATCTTGAAGAGACCTCAGCTGGTGCAACTCGTCATTCCAACGGAAAATGAGGCGGAAGGGGTGCCCCCACGAGTAGGGCGTGTCGTGCTGTCTTAGGAAGTCAGTCGCTATCTTGAACGCCCTGCGTTTTTGGAGCGTTGTTGCAGCCAGGTCTTGGAAAAGTGCCACCTGGTGATCTCTGAATGCTATCGTTTGCTTCTTCCGCGCTTCATACATGATCCTCTCTTTCAGCGGGAAGTCAGGAAGAAAGGCCAGTATGTCCGGTGGAGGGCCATTCGCCCGTCGTCGCGGGCCCACTCTGTGAGCCCTGTCAATCCTGATAGGGAATTCCGCAGGCTCGCCGAGGACAGTGCGGAACAGTTCTTGCAGATAGACCACAATGCCAGAAGTCTCTTCCGTGGACGGCACCCCCCGGACTCGTATGTTGTTCCGTCTTGCCCTGTTTTCCAGATCCTCGTTATGCAGTTGTAGGTCAATGTGTTGGTCCCTGAGGCGGAGGACCTCCTGCTGCAAGTGTGTTATCTCATCGTCCTGCCTTTGCGTGGAGGTCTCAACCGCTTCCACCCTCTCCCCAAGACCGTCCACCTCCCTGCGCAGTTCTCGTACTTCACCGGCCACTTCCTTCTTCAATTCTAGAAAGTCGTCCCGCAAGGTCCCAAACAAGGACTCCAAAAAGGATCTGGTGACCGGTGGCTCACCGCTGTTCCCTCCTTGCGATCCGCTTGCACCTCCTGACTGAGTCGGGGGCTTGTCCCCTTTGCTGGCTGGTTTATTGAGCATGTCTGCGAGCGTCCGATTGCCTCCTTTGCCGCCTTTCTGCCCGGCCATCTTCTCCCCCGCGCCGCAGTGCACGTGTGAGCTCTGGCAGTCCCCAGCTGATCTGTTACCTCGGGGTAGGCCCGTATCTTCGGCCTGCACCCTCGAGAGCCTGCGCTATGCGGGTCGTACCACGACAAGTCCAGCGACCCACGTTCAGGCCCCCGGCTGCCGGCCACTCAGGAAGAACACAATGGCGCTCGGCGCTTTTCCCAGGTTGCCCTACTGCCGTCCCAGCCGGCGATAGGCGTTGCTCCGGTTCCCCTGCCTCTATGGTATGAAATGTCTCAGACTCCCAACCTCCTCCGGGCAACCCGGGGCTCCCACGGGGGCCTGGCGCTGCGGTACACACACCCAGCTCACTCCTCACCTCTGGTGTCGAGTCCGTGGCGTAGAGGGGGGGGGGGGCCCCTCGACCGGTGTCCCGCTCTTGGCCGGCGTCGCGGCTTACTACCGCCCCTCAATCCTCGGTATCGGCCACAGTCACTCCGTGATGCACCGGGGCAGTCTGCGCCCCTCCCGCGCCTGTCTCGACAACGGCGTCTCAGTGCTGTCCAGCCACTGTGTTCCGGGCCTCAATCCGTCCCTCCAGCCGGGCCCTAGGGGGTAGGTGTCGCGAAAATCGCAGGGTCACCCTTGCGAGGTGCACCACGAGTCCTCACTCCTCCGGACACCCACTCTCGCTCACCCGGTCTCTCCCTCTCCACCTTCGGTCGTGGCGGCCCGGAGCCAGGGCCCCGCTCCGTCTCCGTGCAAGTGTCCCCCTTCGCGGCCTGTCGAGTCAGCCGTCCGGCCCGTGCCCAAGCCCCGAGTCCCAAGAAGTCCGCTCCGGGCCGTGCTCTATCACCGTCCGGTCCTGGCTCCGGACCACCGCCGACTAGGCCACAGCCGCGGCCTCAGGTAGATTTGGGGGCGGGAACGGGGCCGGGGCACTTCTTCTTACCAGAGTGCCGCCCTGCGCGCTCCCGGTGCCGGTCCGCCGACCACTCTCCTGCGAGCGCCCGGCTCTCCTGCACCTCGCGCCGACGGTGTTCCGGGCCTCTGTTCGTCTCTCGCTGGGCCGCAGCCGCGGCCTCGCGTAGTTCCGGGGGGGAGCCGGGGTCCTCCGCGATTCCAGACGTCGGGCACCACTAGTTCCGGGGGCCGGCGCAGCAAAAGCCACCAACTCGTGGCCGTTCCCCTCCTGGCCTATTTCTCTGCAGTGCGGAGGTCCGTCACTTTGCCCTCCGGGCCGGCGCCGCCTCAGGTGGGCCCTCAACGCGGGCTGCTTCGGCACCACCGCTGCGTGTGTATGCGGCCGAGACCTCCGCTGTCTGCGCTGCGGCTCCCTAAGGGACCGGAGCTTCGCTCTGCTGCACCTGGGGATCTCCTCGCCCACACCCGGCCACCAGGCTCGGCTAGGGGGGAGAGAAGCTGCGATTAGGGCTTAGGGCCTTGGCGGGCGCAGGAGCTCCGGCAGAACACGTCCGTTCACTCCGCCATCTTGGCCACGCCCCCCCTAAGTTAAACTTTTAAAATATAAATAGGAGCTAAATCGGGGACATGGGTTGATTTAAAAAATGTTTTACATTAATTGTTTAGCGATTGATCAATGTTATTTGACTGCAAAATTCCGGAGATGAATGTGGGGCCCCAAAGGGTCCCGTTTCAGTATCCATTTTAAATAACTACCTGGTCTGAGACATGTAAGGACCCGGCCAACTTAATACCCTGGTTACTACGATCTGAAAATGGTGCCCTGGGGATTTGTGGCAGAAAACACTTGCCTCTCATGATTTTTTTTTATGGAAAATTGAATGATGGTGAAAAAATGAAATAAGGATGCAATTTCTGTAAATTAATAAGTATCTTCCTCATCGTCTCAGAAAGACTTATGCGATTTTAAATGAAACCTAAACATCCATCAGCAGCTGTGGAGCTACTGTAGCTTTGAGTGCCAGTTAACAGCTAGAGTGCTGCTAGAGTGCACTCTAGCCAGCTAGAGTGCAGACACAATGAGGGACCATTACAAAAGTGAGGCACAACTGAGCACCATGTGTTCGAGGCATGTGGGCTGCTGAATTCATATCTGTGCATAGATCGCCGCCTAGTGTTGGGTCCGGATGATTGCACTTTGTTGTCTTGGAAGAGTCTTTGAAGTATCACGAGATAGGTGACTCCTCCCTTGGACTACAGTGCGCATGGGCATCTTATCCATCCTCAGATTGTTTTTTTCCGCCATTGGGTTCGGATGCAAACTCCTATACTCCAACTCGGAATCGAAAACAAAACTTTTCTAAAGGCCTTCGACTTCGACGGTATTGTTCTCGTTCTGTACCTCTCTACTCGATCGAACCTTCCATCTCGAATCGGTCGTCGACGCGGGCCGTTGGGACTTTTTGACGCCACGTGAGCCAACCTTCGATGGAAAGGATCTCGTTTAAAAGGTGCCCACAATGCCAGTCCAAGTTCCCACATACTGATAAACACTCAGTATGCAACAAGTGCCTTTCCCCAGACCATAGGGAAGAGACTTGCCCAGCCTGTGCCCAGTTTCGATCCAAAAAGACTATACGAAACCGACGGGCTGCCCGGCAAGAAATGCAGCGACAGGCACCGGAACCGGACAACATCTTCGATGATGACCAGGATCTATAGGATGCCCCAGTCTCCGATCTAGAAATCGTCACCGTCGAGGACTACTCTGACTCCGACGACAAAATACCATTGGGGCAAATCGTGAGTACAACACCCCCAATACCGATTGACCCGTTACCAAAGGCTCCAGTGGAGGCATCGCCAAAAGGCCTTAGCCAAGACCATAAAGTTTGGCCAGCCCCGCCTTCCGGCTCGGCACCGAAACCGAAACCTTCAGAAATCCCAGGGCCTAGTACCATCGTCCCAAAGAAGGTTCCAGAGCCGAAAAAGGTCATCGACCCAAAGGGCGTCGATCCAAAGACGGCCGCACAGCCAAAGGGCGTCGAGCCAAAGAAGACTGTCGACCCGACAAAGGCCGTTCAGCCGAAAACTGTCGACCCCAAAAAATCGGTCGACTCGAACAAAGGCACACAACCAAAGGGCGCCAAACCGAAGAAGGTCGCTGACTCGAGCAAGCCCGTTCCGAAAGCCGTTGACCCGGCAACCGTTGCCGTACCAAAACCAGTGTCGAAGCCGGACAAAACTGTCGACCCAAGGACAACGGCTCCAAAGACACCAGTCGATCCAAAAAAGAACATCGACCCGGTAAAAGACACTCATCCAAAGAAGCCTAAGGAGCACCAAAACTCCGGTCGACCCGAAACCGCTCGTCGACCCAAAAACGGGATCTGAGCCGAAAAAGCCACACAAGACTCCGAAAGTCGTCGAAAAACCAAGTTTTAGCAACCCGAAAAAGTCTAACACTAAACCCAGGACTGTAGAGGAAGAACTATTCCACCCAGATCCATCAGACGACCAAGATAAAATATACATCAATCCAGACACTGGTAAAGTTACCATCCTGCATAGGAAAAAAAGGCCTTTGAACTTTGCACCAAATTCACCTATAGCACTGAAGAAAAAGGACTTTGGGACTCCTCCCTCAAGACCCTTCAGCCCTTTTCAACCTATAATGCCTACCACACCTTTCGCTCCTTCCTCACCTTCTCACCACCGAACGATGAGGGGGACACAGGGTATGAGCCACAGCCTCTATATGATTTCCCACAAGATCCTTACCAACAGGAACCTTGGGAAGAGCCAACAGACCCTTATGACACTCATCCCATCCCTGATGTACCCACTTATCCTACTAAGCCGTCACCTACTGATGACACTGTAGTCTTCAACCAACTCATAGACAGGGCAGCACAATTCCACAATGTGGACATGCATAGTGACCCTGTGGAGGAAGACTTCCTGTTTGACACATTCACTACTGCATAAAAAAGTGTCAAAACGCTTCCTATGTTGAAGGGAGTTCTAAAACACGCACCTGACATATTTAAGGATACATCCAGGGCACGGGTAATCAATCCCAGGATACAAAAAAAGTATAGACCAGCTCCTACAGACCCTACTTACATCAAGGGCCAGTTACCGCTAGACTCTTTGGTAGTTGCTAACGCACGAAAAAGAGCCAACTCTCAGACAACAGGGGAAGCACCTCCCCCTGACAAAGAGTCAAAAATTCTATAAGCGTCCGGCAAAAGGGTAACTGCACAAGCATCCAACTCATGGAGAATTGCTAATACACAAGCCCTACTTGCTCGTTACGACAGGGCACACTATGATCAGCTCGAAAGCCTTATGCAACAACTACCCGAGCCTTTTAAAGCACAAACCAATGATCTCATTCAAGAGGGAAAATTCATATCAAACGCCTCCATCAAATGTGCGCTCGACACTGCAGACACCGCAGCTAGGTCAATTAATACTAGTGTATTGCTACGCAGACATGCATGCCTGAGTATTTCCGGTTTCAGGAATGAGGTGCAGTCCACCATTCTTAACCAACCTGTCAACCAAGACTTTCTATTTGGTCCTTGTTGTTGACACCATTTTGGACAAAATGAAAAAGGACACGAAAACAGCAAAATCAATGGGTGCGTTGCAATTTCTGCAACACAGGGGTTCCTTTCGACGCTCCTCATACAGAGCAAATACACGAGGGAATGCTTCACAAACATCTGCCTCATACAAAGGTAACACACAAGGTTCCTTCAACAAAAACACACCCAGGGGAGGTTACAGAGGTAACAGTAATAAGGGAAGAGGGCGTGGAGGCACTAACACCAGAACCTCCACTGCCACAAAACAGTGACTTCATTACGCTGCCTTCAGATCACTTAACACCGGTCAGAGACAGACTACAGCAGTTCCTACCTGTCTGGCACGCAATTACCACGGACAGGTGGGTGAGAGAAATTATCCAGTCTGGTTATTGCCTAGAACTGACTTCTACGCCACCAAACATACCACCCAAACATCGTCCTATGTCCGCAGAACACATCACCCTGCTACAACAAGAGGTGAAATGCATGTTGGAAAATGGGGCCATAGAGCAAGTCCCCTTCCACCAACAAGGGACAGGAGTATACTCCCTATACTTCCTAATACCCAAAAAGGACGGTTCCCTCAGACCAATATTGGACCTCAGACCCTTAAATCAGTACATACTGTCGGGGCACTTCCATATGATCACACTACAGCAAGTGCTCCCGCTGCTACAACAAAGAGACTTCCTAGCAACACTGGACCTCAAGGATGCGTATTTCCACATACCCATCCATCCAGCCCACAGAAAATACCTCCGGTTCACAATAGAAGGTCAACACTACCAATTCAAGTTTTTGCCCTTCGGGGTTACCACGGCTCCAAGATTGTTTACAAAATGCTTAGCAACAGTGGCAGCATATATCACGAGGCAACACGTCCATGTGTACCATTACCTGGATGATTGGCTAATACAAGCAAAATCGTACCAACAGTGTGCAGCAACACACGTCCCAAACAATCCAGTTGCTACACAGCCTAGGCTTTTCCATCAACTACACAAAATCGCATCTGGAACCTTCCCACGCACAGCAATACCTGGGAGCCATCATAAACACCTCAGTGGCGAAGGCATATCCAAACTCAGCGAGGATAGCCAGTATGCAAACGCTCATTCGCAAATTCCTACCGCAGCACTCTCTCCCAGCTCGAGTCTTCATGCAGCTTATACCGCAGCACTCTCTCTCCTGCATAATCATTGTCCCCCATGCCAGACTTCAAATGCGTCCATTACAAGAATGCCTAGCCCGGCAATGGAACCAGGCTCAAGGACAACTAAAAGACCTAGTGTTGGTGGACAGTCGCGCTCCCAACTCTCTGCAGTGGTGGAACCCACAAAACCTTTCCAAGGGGCGACTGTTCCAAGAGCCGGTTCCACAACTAGTACTAACAGCGGACGCATCACTGACAGGCTGGGGAGCCCATCTCCTTCAATACACAGTACAAGGGCTCTGGACAAACAAACAGAAGAGGCTGCATATCAACCAACTAGAGTTGTTAGCAATATTCCTAGCCCTGAAAGCATTTCAGAAATGCTTGTACAGCAAGACGGTGTTGATCCGGACGGACAACATGACCGCAATGTACTATATCCAGAAGCAGGGAGGAATGCACTCTCCACAGCTGTCCCATCTGGCACAAAGCATATGGAAGTGGGCGATTCCCAAAAACATTTTTCTCCTAGCAGAACACCTTCCAGGAAAGGACAATCAGATTGCCGACCTGCTCAGCAGAAAGAACAAAGTGGGGTTGGCTCTGATCAGCAAGGCTGAGCCTGTATACCAAATAACAAAGAGAGGGGGCCAGTGCTGATAATATTTAATTAGGGCTAGGACTAGTCCTCCATAGACAGAAAATTAATTCCAAAAAGGGTACTGCTGTTTAATCGCAATTTTATTTTATAAAAATCAACAAATTATTATAAAATTTATCTTTACATTAGAGAAGAAAACATTAGAGAAAATCAAGAAGAAAACGGACACAACAGGTTGTATTCAATTGAACACATCAAACATTCAAAACTTCAATCATGTCACATTCACAACACATTCAGCACATTTAGACTGACTCTAGCATACCACATGTTATTAGTGCAAAAGGGAGAATATACAAAACAGGGTCTGCATCAGTTAAACAAAAATTCAAAAATAATTGTTTGGCAAATAGTACAAAACCATAAATCTTTTACATTTTTAGACATTCGTTACAATTTAATACAGATGGTAATGTACAAGAAATTTGTACTGAGTAAGTAAGTAGACGTTTTACTCCTATACACCAAGGCAGACCAGTAGAATATTGGGCCTACGCGTTTCGAATCCCCTTTAATTCGTTGGAGATTCTCATCAGGGCCTCGAGCAACTGGAGGAAAGAAACAAAGACATGCACAGAAAAAGTTTTTGTTTAGAAAAGGATTAAAAGCAATAGTGACGTGTGAAGAAAAAACAAATGCAAACATGGCTTATAATGTTAGGAACAACGATGACATACTCTTATTAAAAGGAAGTAATTGCATGTACTGCAGAAACACACAGGTGGGGGTAACATACCCCTTTAGGGAAGCTGCACACCCGGAGTCTCAGACTTAGAGAATCAACCACTGGGAGGGACACAATAATGGAATGTCTAGTCGGGAAGGGCTGCGGGTTGACAAGACGAACCCCTGCACTACACTGGAAGAATACCAGGCACGAGATCAAAACAATTTAGAGGTTACTTACCACAAGTATTGCTAAGACAGAAAACCTATGTGGGTCCAGATGGAGAAAACTTCTCTATGGTACAAAACCTATGAATGAACCATGTGATCTAGTGAGTCAGCGGAAACCGAATCACAAATAACCTACTGTTCTAATGAATAAAGGCTTAAGTAAAAGACTTTTTAGTGAAAACTTACCGCTCTGTGGGAATTGACGAGCACAGGCGGCAAGGAAGAAAAATGTTCAGGTAGACACTCTGTAAGAAATCAAAGAACCTTTTGTAAAAAAGGGGGGGGAAACCTAATACCCACAAGATAGGAAATTAAATGGGCATGAATGGCTACCTTCAAGTGAAAAGGATGCCACAACCGGGTGAACCGTAAGAAGGAACGTCGTCTTCTAAACTGAATGGAAGCATGGAAGTGAAGTGTGGCAGCGTTTCATGCTTGCTTGTTTCCACTCTGAGTTCTGTAAAGCGTATAGCCAAGGGTTTGTTAAATGTAAAAGTTGAGCTCAAAATCTAAAATGAAAAACCAACAGAAATATAACGGTGTTCGTCACCTGTGGGAAGCAGTCGGGAAAGAAAAGCTTCTGCCCGTTTTGGCTGTAATCAGAGGGTGGCAGCGTCAGCACATGCAGACTGGATCGCGTGTGCTATACCAAAAGGAAAGAAAATGCAAGTAGTTTAGAATAGAAAAGGAGGGATTGCAAGAAAGGCCCTGTCAGAAAGGCCCTGTCAGACCTAACGCCATGAGACAAGGACACGCGGAGAAGCTGGCACTCGCTCTTACCGGAATGGGGAAATCACGGTGTTTCTTCTATGCGCTGGGGCCAGACGGCGTCGAAATGGGCACTGATCACTCGCGCAGGCGCATTACCCTGCCGAGTGGAAGGAACTTCCTTTTATCACTGGGAGAAGACCGGGGCCTCAAAAAGGAGGCGGTTCTATGGAAGTGTACTGGCATTAACACGGGGGGATGGTCCGTGAAAAAAGAAGTATATAGCATAAGTGTGCGGTCCACAGGAAAAGTTACCTGTATAAAAAAACGAAAAATGAAATTAAATTAAGTTAAATTAAATAGAATGGAGAAAAAAGAAAGAAGAATGACTGTAAAATTGCGGGCTGACTGGAAGGTGTATTGGAGTTGGGTCTCAGATACTACATGGCATGTAAACCTAAAAGCAAGTGCAGGAAGATTATAATTTGAATATTTCAGATAGTTCATTTAGACCTGACACAGCCGTGTCGAATTTCACGATTAGCATAGCTTCTCTTTTGGATAGTTGGAGGCTCAAATCGCCTCCTCGGGGATCTTTTTCTATCCTAGAGATAACTGTCCATTTGAACTCATTGAGTCCATGTTGCATTCTGGTCCAATGATTAACCAGCGGGGCATTTTCAACTTTTCTCTTCAATCTCGACTTGTGTTGTGATATGCGTTGACGCACTTCTTGCTCTGTTTTGCCGATGTACAGGCAATCACATGGGCACTTTATACCATAGACTACGAATTTGGATTTACAATTGCTGAATACCTCATGTTTCCAGGATATGCCTTTGTGCTGGAAAACAGAACCCTGTATGGTGGTATCGCAGCATAGGCATGTGCCACACTTGTGGTGACCTAATATGGGTGCCAGTCCCATCATTTGGCGGAGAGATGGTTGAACTTGACTTGGCATGGAGGCTCTTACCAGATGGTTTGCGACACTGTTCTCTCTTTTGAATGCAAAAAGAGGTGGATCTCTTAGACTTTCATCTAAATTTTTCACCAAGTGCCAGTTTTGTCCAATGATACGTTTCAATTGGTTGGCATTGGGACAAAAAGTGGTGACACAAACCTGGCGCTTCTGTTCTGGTTTCTTTTTACGCTCTAGTAATGTTTCGCGGGGGGTCCACCTAGCTCTTTTCATACAATTCTTCACCAATTTTTTGGGGTATCCTCTGTCGCAGAGTTTGGATACAAGTTTTTCAGCATGGTGGGAGAAGTCATTCTCGTATGTGCAGTTTCTGCGTACTCGCAGAAACTGTCCATAGGGCAGATTTTCTCTTAGGCTTCTCGGGTGATTGCTTTGGAAAAGCAACGCCTTATTGCGATCTGTAGATTTTATGAACAGAGTCGTAGCCAGCTTGCCATCTTTAGGGAACACCTCGACATCCAAAAAAGCGATTTTGGTTTCAGAGTAAGAAAGACTAAATTGAATGTCAGATGTTCTGGTATTGAGCCATTGATGGAACAAGGTCAAGTTGTTGGTTCCTCCAGTCCATACCATGAAAACATCGTCGATAAAACGATACCATTTGCTAATATGGTCTCCAAAAGGGTTATTGTTATGTATGTACTTGACCTCGTACATCGACATAAACAGCACTGCCAGTTCTGGGGCAAAAGGACACCCCATTGCCACCCCCTTGACTTGGTAATAGAATTCTTTATTGAAACAAAAATAGTTTTTTTTCAAGGCGAAAGAAGCCAAGTCGACCAAGAACTTTGTGGGAACTTGCATAGGTCTAGGGCGTGAATCTAAGAAGGAGAGCACGGCCACGGCCTCATCCTGGGGGATTTGCGTGTATAGTGATGTCACGTCCAGAGTGACTAGCAAATCCGTCCCTTCACGGAAGGTTATACTTTCCAACTTATTTATAAAGTCGGTTGTGTCCTGTAAGTATGATACAACTTGGTTCATGAATTGTTTAAGGAAACAATCAACGTACTTCGAGATAGGTTCCAAGAGGGAGCCACATCCTGCCACGATGGGTCTCCCTGGGGGTTTACTCTGATTTTTATGCACTTTAGGTAGTGCATAAAACAAGGGTACCTTAGGATGTTTAATTTGCAGATACTCACATTCTTTTTTGCCAACAAAGCCTTGATCGAAACCCTCCTGGATAATTATGAAAAGTTGGCTTTGTAAATCATTTGTGGGGTCTTTATCGATTTTACGATAACAACTAAGGTCATCAAGTTGCCTTCTTACTTCATTGGTATAATCTACAGTATCCCATAGAACTATAGATCCACCTCGTCCTCTTCATGGAACGACAGTGACAATAGTAGTAACACCAATCAGCCTAATAGGAATAGAAACTGGAACCCCAACCAGCAAAACCGAGGACAGGGCCAGAATTCTTTTTTAGGCAGAGGCCAAACGAGACCCAGAGCCAGAGTGAGATATACGACCCCTTGGGAAATGAAGACTCGTCGTCAGCACTACAAGAACTGAAAGTATCCCCTATATTTAATCTCTCACAGAGAGTATTAACTAAAGCAGAAGAGGATATCTTGTCTAAAGGACTATCCTTTGTTCCCTCTAAAAGGACTGATTTTGTACGTATGAAAACGGAATTTATAGAATTCTGTAGAAAACTTAGGCTTACAATGTTTTTTCTGGAAAACCCTATACCACATACCACTGAGATAACGGGCCTTCGTAATAAGTCAACATTCTGTCCCTCTGGTAATATGATTCCCAAAGATCTAGTAATTTTTGAAAAAAGTGTACTTTCTGCCATTTCCAATATGGAAAAAGAAAACAAGTTTGTCAAATTCAATACAACTAGAGACGAAATGTCAGCCTTAGCGGCTCTAAAAAACGATCCCACCATTGTGATAAAACAAGCCGATAAAGGTGGATCTATAGTTCTATGGGATACTGTAGATTATACCAATGAAGTAAGAAGGCAACTTGATGACCTTAGTTGTTATCGTAAAATCGATAAAGACCCCACAAATGATTTACAAAGCCAACTTTTCATAATTATCCAGGAGGGTTTCGATCAAGGCTTTGTTGGCAAAAAAGAATGTGAGTATCTGGAAATTAAACATCCTAAGGTACCCTTGTTTTATGCACTACCTAAAGTGCATAAAAATCAGAGTAAACCCCCAGGGAGACCCATCATGGCAGGATGTGGCTCCCTCTTGGAACCTATCTCGAAGTACGTTGATTGTTTCCTTAAACAATTCATGAACCAAGTTGTATCATACTTACAGGACACAACCGACTTTATAAATAAGTTGGAAAGTATAACCTTCCGTGAAGGGACGGATTTGCTAGTCACTCTGGACGTGACATCACTATACACGCAAATCCCCCAGGATGAGGCCGTGGCAGTGCTCTCCTTCTTCTTAGATTCACGCCCTAGACCTATGCAAGTTCCCACAAAGTTCTTGGTCGACTTGGCTTCTTTCGCCTTGAAAAAAAACTATTTTTGTTTCAATAAAGAATTCTATGACCAAGTCAAGGGGGTGGCAATGGGGTGTCCTTTTGCCCCAGAACTGGCAGTGCTGTTTATGTCGATGTACGAGGACAAGTACATACATAACAATAACCGACCATATTAGCAAATGGTATCGTTTTATCGACGATGTTTTCATCGTATGGACTGGAGAAACCAACAACTTGACCTTGTTCCATCAATGGCTCAATACCAGAACATCTGACATTCAATTTAGTCTTTCTTACTCTGAAACCAAAATCGCTTTTTTGGATGTCGAGGTGTTCCCTAAAGATGGCAAGCTGGCTACGACTCTGTTCATAAAATCTACAGATCGCAATAAGGCGTTGCTTTTCCAAAGCAATCACCCGAGAAGCCTAAGAGAAAATCTGCCCTATGGACAGTTACTGCGCGTACGCAGAAACTGCACATACGAGAATGACTTCTCCCACCATGCTGAAAAACTTGTATCCAAACTCTGCGACAGAGGATACCCCCAAAAATTGGTGAAGAATTGTATGAAAAGAGCTAGGTGGACCCCCCGCGAAACATTACTAGAGCGTAAAAAGAAACCAGAACAGAAGCGCCAGGTTTGTGTCACCACTTTTTGTCCCAATGCCAACCAATTGAAACGTATCATTGGACAAAACTGGCACTTGGTGAAAAATTTAGATGAAAGTCTTAGAGATCCACCTCTTTTTGCATTCAAAAGAGAGAACAGTGTCGCAAACCATCTGGTAAGAGCCTCCATGCCAAGTCAAGTTCAACCATCTCTCCGCCAAATGATGGGACTGGCACCCATATTAGGTCACCACAAGTGTGGCACATGCCTATGCTGCGATACCACCATACAGGGTTCTGTTTTCCAGCACAAAGGCATATCCTGGAAACATGAGGTATTCAGCAATTGTAAATCCAAATTCGTAGTCTATGGCATAAAGTGCCCATGTGATTGCCTGTACATCGGCAAAACAGAGCAAGAAGTGCGTCAACGCATATCACAACACAAGTCGAGATTGAAGAGAAAAGTTGAAAATGCCCCGCTGGTTAATCATTGGACCAGAATGCAACATGGACTCAATGAGTTCAAATGGACAGTTATCTCTAGGATAGAAAAAGATCCCCGAGGAGGCGATTTGAGCCTCCAACTATCCAAAAGAGAAGCTATGCTAATCGTGAAATTCGACACGGCTGTGTCAGGTCTAAATGAACTATCTGAAATATTCAAATTATAATCTTCCTGCACTTGCTTTTAGGTTTACATGCCATGTAGTATCTGAGACCCAACTCCAATACACCTTCCAGTCAGCCCGCAATTTTACAGTCATTCTTCTTTCTTTTTTCTCCATTCTATTTAATTTAACTTAATTTAATTTCATTTTTCGTTTCTTTATACAGGTAACTTTGCCTGTGGACCGCACACTTATGCTATATACTTCCTTTTTTTCACGGACCATCCCCCCGTGTTAATGCCAGTACACTTCCATAGAACCGCCTCCTTTTTGAGGCCCCGGTCTTCTCCCAGTGATAAAAGGAAGTTCCTTCCACTCGGCAGGGTAATGCGCCTGCGCGAGTGATCAGTGCCCATTTCGACGCCGTCTGGCCCCAGCGCATAGAAGAAACACCGTGATTTCCCCATTCCGGTAAGAGCGAGTGCCAGCTTCTCCGCGTGTCCTTGTCTCATGGCGTTAGGTCTGACAGGGCCTTTCTGACAGGGCCTTTCTTGCAATCCCTCCTTTTCTATTCTAAACTACTTGCATTTTCTTTCCTTTTGGTATAGCACACGCGATCCAGTCTGCATGTGCTGACGCTGCCACCCTCTGATTACAGCCAAAACGGGCAGAAGCTTTTCTTTCCGGACTGCTTCCCACAGGTGATGAACACCGTTATATTTCTGTTGGTTTTTCATTTTAGATTTTGCGCTCAACTTTTACATTTAACAAACCCTTGGCTGTACGCTTTACAGAACTCAGAGTGGAAACAAGCAAGCATGAAACGCTGCCACACTTCACTTCCATGCTTCCATTCAGTTTAGAAGACGACGTTCCTTCTTACGGTTCACCCGCTTGTGGCATCCTTTTCACTTGAAGGTAGCCATTCATGCCCATTTAATTTCCTATCTTGTGGGTATTAGGTTTCCCCCCCCTTTTTTTACAAAAGGTTCTTTGATTTCTTACAGAGTGTTTACCTGAACATTTTTCTTCCTTGCCGCCTGTGCTCGTCAATTCCCACAGAGCGGTAAGTTTTCACTAAAAAGTCTTTTACTTAAGCCTTTATTCATTGGAACAGTAGGTTATTTGTGATTCGGTTTCCGCTGACTCACTAGATCACATGGTTCATTCATAGGTTTTGTACCATAGAGAAGTTTTCTCCATCTGGACCCACATAGGTTTTCTGTCTTAGCAATACTTGTGGTAAGTAACCTCTAAATTGTTTTGATCTCGTGCCTGGTATTCTTCCAGTGTAGTGCAGGGGTTCGTCTTGTCAACCCGCAGCCCTTCCCGACTAGACATTCCATTATTGTGTCCCTCCCAGTGGTTGATTCTCTAAGTCTGAGACTCCGGGTGTGCAGCTTCCCTAAAGGGGTATGTAACCCCCACCTGTGTGTTTCTGCAGTACATGCAATTACTTCCTTTTAATAAGAGTATGTCATCGTTGTTCCTAACATTATAAGCCATGTTTGCATTTGTTTTTTCTTCACACGTCACTATTGCTTTTAATCCTTTTCTAAACAAAAACTTTTTCTGTGCATGTCTTTGTTTCTTTCCTCCAGTTGCTCGAGGCCCTGATAAGAATCTCCAACGAATTAAAGGGGATTCGAAACGCGTAGGCCCAATATTCTACTGGTCTGCCTTGGTGTATAGGAGTAAAACGTCTACTTACTTACTCCGTACAAATTTCTTGTACATTACCATCTGTATTAAATTGTAACGAATGTCTAAAAATGTAAAAGATTTATGGTTTTGTACTATTTGCCAAACAATTATTTTTGAATTTTTGTTTAACTGATGCAGACCCTGTTTTGTATAGTCTCCCTTTTTGCACTAATAACATGTGGTATGCTAGAGTCAGTCTGAATGTGCTGAATGTGTTGTGAATGTGACATGATTGAAGTTTTGAATGTTTGATGTGTTCAATTGAATACAACCTGTTGTGTCCGTTTTCTTCTTGATTTTCTCTGTTTTCTTCTCTAATGTAAAGATACATTTTATAATAATTTGTTGATTTTTATAAAATAAAATTGCGATTAAACAGCAGTACCCTTTTTGGAATTAATTTTCTGTCTATGGAGGACTAGTCCTAGCCCTAATTAAATATTATCAGCACTGGCCCCCTCTCTTTGTTATTTGGACCTGCTCAGCAGGCACAGCCAACAACTACACGAATGGGAGATTCACCCCCAAGTTCTACAGCCATTCTTCCAAGAGTGGGGTCACCCAGAGATAGACCTGTTTGCCACAAAAGAAAACTCTAAATGCCAGTACTTTGCCGCCAGGTTCCCTGTTAGAGGCCCGATCCCAGGGGAGGACAGACTCGGCACCTGACCACCCTGCGACCCACCTCTCCTAGGAACACAACTGAGAATTGGCAGGAGATCCTCAGGGGGAGGACCTCGAATCTAGGATCGTACGCGCTGCGCTAGCGACAAAGGGACACCACACCGTAGGATTAAGAGAACGTATTCTTTATATCTTCAAGTAAAATGGATCTTTATGATCCGCAGATTCTTATGTACAGGCGAGCAAGGGCTCAAAGAGTCTCGGTAGGGGTAGGGTAGCGGGACAGTCTCAAGGTTCAAAGTCACCTGTGGGTGCGTATCCGGCGCACAGCTCTCAATCCTCGAGCCGGGGGATACGGGTAGGTCTGGGGTCCAGCCGGACCAGGATAGTCTCTGAGCCGCGATCGAATCAGCAGGGCTCGAGCAAGGAGGTCGCAATTTTTATGGTCTTAAGGAGCCGCGATCAGATCAGCAGGGCTCAGGAGTCTCACGGTTGCAGGGGAGCCGCGACCGCGTCAGCAGGGCTCAGGTGGTCTCGGGCAGAAGTCCTTCTCTGCCAGGTAGGAGCCGCGACAGAGTCAGCAGGGCTCGGGTGGTTCTTCAGGTTGCATGGGAGCCGCGACCGCAGGGCTCAGGTGGTCTCGAGTAGAAGTCCTTCTCTGCTCGGTAAGAGCCGCGACAAGGTCAGCAGGGCTCCGTAGTCCAGGATTCAACTGGTTTGATCATCCCAGAGCAACCCTTGATATAGGACTCCTCGCCTTTAATGTCCGCAGTCCTCGCAGGCAGGGCTCTTAGCACCTGGGAGCCTGTTGTTGGGGGTTCTGCCTCGGCGGCTACTTTCATCCTTTCAAGTTGGGTCTGGAGGGATCCCAGACACTCAGCAGGCCTGGAGCCAGCCCTCAGGGAGGCCGAATGGGTGATCGAAACTCCTCTCTCTCGAGGGGAGTTGGAAGGTGTGATCGAGCTACTCCTCCCTCTCTCGCTCACAGAGAGCGCTCTACCCCCCCGGCCGGGTATGGCGCCGAAGGCCGAGGTCGGGCTGGGGCAGGGGCGGCAATCTTAGGTGCAGGGACATGGGCATCGCCATCGGGTACCAGGGAAATGGAGGGAGAGGACGGGGAAGCCCAGTGTCGGGGATGTGGGTCATGGAGGGAGGGGTCGGGTGAATCAGGGCCACAGGGAGCTGCACGGGTCAGTGAGGACCACGCCACGCGGCCGGGTCCAACACGCGTCCTCTCCCAGCTGAAGGTCGGGGAGAACTACCCATCCTCTTGGGGGTTCTCTTCTCTGAGGCGGAAGAACCTGGAGAGTCCGTCAGCGTTGGCGTGGTCGGTACCAGGGTGATGTTCTACTGTGAAGTCCATCCCTTGGAGGGAGATTGACCATCGCAGCAACTTGGGGTTTACTCCTCATCTGCATGAGCCACCGCAAGGGTCGATGGTCGGTTTGGACTCGGAAGTGGGTTCTGAACAGGTAGGGTCGGAGTTACTTGAGGGCCCAGACTACTGCGAACGCTTCTCGTTCGATGGTGCTCCATCTTTGTTCTCGGGGCAGTAACCTTCTGCTGATGAAGGCTACGGGCTGATCTAGGCCTTCCTCATTGAGCTGGGATAGTACGTCCCGATGCCATGCTCGGAGGCGTCTGTCTGGATCACAAACTCCTTGGAGTGGTCCGGGGCTTGAAGCACGGGGGCAGTACACACGGCGATCTTCAAGGCGTCGAACGCCTCTTGGCAGGAGGGGGTCCAGTGCACGCGCTTGGGCTGCTTTTTGGACGTCAACTCTGTGAGGGGACCCACTATGCTGCCGTAATTCTTTATGAACCTCCGGTAGTAGCCGGTGAGGCCCAGGAAGGCTCGGACCTCGGTTTGGGTGATGGGTGATTCCCAGGCCAGGATGGCCTCGATCTTCGGCTGGAGAGGGGCGACCTGCCCGCTTCCGACCTGATGGCATAGGTAGGTCACTGACCCCTGGCCAATTTGGCACTTGCTGGCTTTCACCGTCAAGCCCGCCTGGCGCAGGGCTAGCAACACCCTCCGGAGGTGCCGGAGGTGCTCTTCTAGGCCCATGATCATCCCCTTCAGTGTCCGGTTAAACCGTTCAACTAGGCCATTTACCTGGGGATGATACGGGGTGGTGAATTTGTAGGACACTCCACATTGTTGCCACAGGGACATCATGTATTTGGAGATAAAGTTCATGCCGCGGTCGCGCACGACCTCGCGGGGAAAACCCATTTGGGAGAAGATCCCCATTAATGCTCGGCCCACCACGGGGGCCGTTATGGTTCGGAGGGGGATTGCCTCGGGGTATCGGGTGGCGTGATCCACCAGGACTAGGATGAATCGGTGACCTTGGGAGGTTCTAGGTTCCAGGGTCCCCACTATGTCGATCCCGACCCGCTCAAAGGCGGTACTGATGACGGGGAAGGGTTGGAGGGGAGCCTTGCGCGTTCCCCCACTTTTCCCACTAGCCTGGCACGTGGGACAGGACTTGCAGTGGGCCTCTACGTGCGCTCGCATCTTGGGCCATAGAAGTGCGTAACTAGGCGGTCATAGGTCTTATCCTGGCCCAAGTGTCCCGCCAGGGGTACATCGTGGGCCAGGCCCAGGAGGATGTCTCGGAAGCGTAGGGGTACTTCCAGCACTCGGGCTGACCCTAGCTCGGCAGACTTCTGCTCACTGTACAGGAGGTCATTCTCCCAGTACACGGAATGGGTTCCCGTTTGGTCGCCCACAGCTTGGGCCGCGGCCTGTCGCCGGGGTCCGACCAGGGAAGGGCAAGTGGCTTGCTCCTGGCAGAACTCCTCGCGGGAGGGGCCCCCCTCGTGACGCCACTGCGCCAACTCGGGCAGATCATCCAGCTCGGGGATCTGTGCGGGATCGGGATGCACGGGTTTGTTGTCGGTGACGGGCTGTCCTCCTGGGGAGAGGCCAGTGGGCTCAGTTCGGTCATCCCTCTCTTCTTCTACAGGGTGGTGACTGGGAGGCTCGGCGTCGAACGCCCCGAGGGGGGGTAGTCCGGCGGACATGGATCGGGAGGTGGCGCACACCCACTCGGGTAGACCCATCATGCCCAGGTGGGTCTTGCGCTCCACCTGTCCCCACGGGGAACTTTCTAGGTCGTTGCCCAGGAGACAGTCTACAGGTTGGGAGGCTCGGACAGCGACTCGTAATTGTCCTCGTAATTTTCCTATCACTCCCCCCCATTCGAACGGTACTAGGGCCATTCTACATACACTCTCGGTGTTGTCAGCGGACAGTACGGGGCACAGGACATTCGGAAGGATCTGATCCTCTCTGACTAGGTGGCTGAGGACACCGGTGATACTCGCCCCAGTGTAGCGAAGGGCCTCCACTCGGTGGCCGTTCACCGTCACCAGTTGCCGGTATTTCTTGGTATTGTCGGGTAGGGGGGCCCTGGGAATCATCTCTCGGTCCCCTAAGGAGACTAGGGCCATGGCAGCAGGTTCCCACTCTTCGGTGTCCTCCATCTCCTCCCCTAGGGCTACGTTGGCTACCTGTCGGGCTGGGGGAGCTGTCGTGGAGGGTCTCGGGGCCATGGGACACTGGGGGTCACTGGCATAGTGCCCTGGCTTTAGGCAACGGAAACAGGAGATCGTGACCCGGTGCCCACGGTTACCCGGGGGAGCGGGATTGGCTGGGGGGGTGCTGGTAAGGTCTGGGGTTGGCTACGGGGGGGGGCTACGCTGGGGTCCTGACTAGGAATCCCTCGGTCTTCCTTGGGTCCCCCCTCCCCTCTGGCGGGGAGATCCCTGACTGCTTTGGGGGTAGTCTCCTACGGGGCCCCGGGGGACCTGGGTGTTCACTCAGCGATCGGCCTCTACGGCCAGCTTCCTTGGGTCTGCCAGCTTGCTGTCCAGCAAATGCTGGCGTAGGTCCACAAAACAGTTCGCGGACAAGTGTTCCCATGCAATGAGGTCGATAAGTCCTTCAAAGGTGGTAACGTTGCTGCCCTTGATCCACCCTTCCAATGCTCGACTGTAAAAGTTCACTTACTCCGCCCATGTGGTGCCAGGGATTTTCTTGCATTCTCGGAACCGCTGGCGATACATTTCGGGGGTGAGTCCGTATCTCGTGAGGAGGGCCTCTTTCATATGGCTGTAGGAGGTCTGCACTGAGGACGGCAGATCGAGCAGGGTGTTCCTCCCCTCGCTCAGGAATCGACCCCACAACCCAGCTCCCCAATCCTTCTGTGGGACTCGGTGGGAGGTCATGGCGACTTCGTAGGCCTTGAACCATTGCTGGATATCGTCGTTTTTATAGTATTCCCTCACCACATCCTTGGGGATGTGGACTTTTGGCTCTACCGGGGGAACGCTTTCCCAGTTCTCCGAGGTTCGGTTTTCTTCGCTCCGGGCCTTCAGCTCGATCTCCTTCAGGCTGCGCTCGTGCTCCAGCTGGAGTCTCTTGTCTTCGTGCTCCCGTTGGAGTTTCTTCTCCTCCAACTCTCTGCTAGCTTTAACTCGCACTCAATTTTGAGCTTTGCAAATTCAAGTTCATGATTACGGTTTCTGTCTCTGTCCGCTAGTTCTTCCGGGGAGAGGCCCCCATCTGGTGTGCTGCTCCGTACCGGAGCGCTGCTGCCTACTCTTGGGCTGGGGTCGGGTTCGGTCGGCTGCTCCGCTCCTCCTCCTGACGGGGGAGTGGTTTCCTCGGACTCTACCCAAGCTTGTAGGGCTTTCTGCATGTCTTCCTTCGTATTCAGGCCTGTGGTAGCGATGCCTCGGGTTTTGCAAAATTCTTTCAGTTCTTTGTGCGTGTACTCTTCCAGCCGTTCCGCACGGAACGTGGTACTCGCGTCGGCTTCAGTGGAACTCTTGGTGTTCTTTTCTGCCATCTTTGGTTGGTAGTGCGTCAGCTGCTTCCTGTACGATCTCTAGATTGTGAACTCGGATCCCGTCGCTTCCCACCAATGTTAAAGGTCCGATCCCAGGGGAGGACAGACTCGGCACCTGACCACCCTGCGACCCACCTCTCCTAGGAACACAACTGAGAATTGGCAGGAGATCCTCAGGGGGAGTACCTCGAATCTAGGATCGTACGCGCTGCGCTAGCACCACTCGACAAAGGGACACCACACCGTAGGATTAAGAGAACGTATTCTTTATATCTTCAAGTAAAATGGATCTTTATGATCCGCAGATTCTTATGTACAGGCGAGCAAGGGCTCAAAGAGTCTCGGTAGGGGTAGGGTAGTGGGACAGTCTCAAGGTTCAAAGTCACCTGTGGGTGCGTATCCAGCGCACAGCTCTCAATCCTCGAGCCGGGGGATACGGGTAGGTCTGGGGTCCAGCCGGACCAGGATAGTCTCTAAGCCGCGATCGAATCAGCAGGGCTCGAGCAAGGAGGTCGCAATTCTTATGGTCTTAGGGAGCCGCGATCAGATCAGCAGGGCTCAGGAGTCTCACGGTTGCAGGGGAGCCGCGACAGCGTCAGCAGGGCTCAGGTGGTCTCGGGCAGAAGTCCTTCTCTGCCAGGTAGGAGCCGCGACAGCGTCAGCAGGGCTCGGGTGGTTCTTCAGGTTGCAGGGGAGCCGTAACGAAGTCAGCAGGGCTCAGGTGGTTCTCGAGTAGAAGTCCTTCTCTGCTCGGTAAGAGCCATAGGACTCCTCGCCTTTGATGTCCGGAGTCCTCGCAGGCAGGGGTCTTAGCACCTGGGAGCCGGTTGTTGGGGGTTCTGCCTCGGCAGCTCCTTTCATCCTTTCAAGTTGGGTCTGGAGGGATCCCAGACACTCAGCAGGCCTGGAGCCAGCCCACAGGGAGGCCGGATGGGTGATCGAAACTCCTCTCTCTCGAGGGGAGTTGGAAGGTGTGATCGAGCTACTCCTCCCTCTCTCGCTCACAGGGAGCGCTCTACCCCCCTGGCCGGGTATGGCGCCGAAGGCCGAGGTCGGGCTGGGGCGGCCATCTTAGGTGCAGGGACATGGGCATCGCCCTCGGGTACCAGGGAAATGGAGGGAGAGGACGGGGAAGCCCAGTGTCGGGAATGTGGGTCATGGAGGGAAGGGTCGGGTGAATCAGGGCCACAGGGAGATGCACGGGTCAGTGAGGACCACGCCACGCAGCCGGGTCCAACATTCCCACATCCGTTGTCACAAGGCAATGCGATATGGATGAACTGGTCAAGCAGATTTGCGTACGCTTTTCCCCCAGCACCGGTGATCCCGCTGGTGGCACGCAAACTGCGGCAATACTCACTAACGCTAATCCTAGTTGCTCCCACATGGGCGAGACAACTGTGGTACACAACATTCCTGGAACTGTCAGTAGTTCCTCATCAAAGACTGTGCCTTGCACCCCATCTTCTAACTCCGAACCATGGAGAAATCAGACACCCAGATCCCAATCAGGTGAACCTAGCGATCTGGCTCCTGAGGTCTTAGAGTTTGGATACTTTAACTTGCCCCCAGACTGCATGAACATCATTAGGGAGGCAAGACGACCAACCACACGAGCGTGCTATGCAGCAAAATGGAAAAGATTTGTTATTTACTGCAACAATAACCAAATCAACCCATTAGACACTTCCATACAAAACGTTATATGTTACCTGCTGCATCTACAAAGATGTAACTTAGCATACTCTTCTATTCAACTACACCTCGCTGCTATAGCAGCATACCTTCAAAACAGGCAACACCTTTCACTGTTTAGAGTACCAGCAATCAAAGCCTTCATGAGGGTCTGAAAAGGGTGATCCCTCCAAGAACCCCCTTCCCCAGTCTGGAATCTAAATATAGTGCTTACCAGACTTATGGGACCTCCTTTCGAACCTCTACACTCATGCGAACTACAATTCTTAACGTGGAAAGTCACGTTCTTAGTGGCAATTACCTCTCTCAGAAGGCATAGCGAATTACAAGCGCTAACAGTTCAAGAGCCTTTCATGCAGGTACACGCCAACAGGGTGGTTCTTAGGACCAACCCTAAGTTCATGCCTAAGGTTGTATCCAATTTCCATATCAACCAAACAATAGAACTGCCAGTATTCTTTCAAAATCCACAGTCAGTAGCTGAGAGAGCCCTACACACATTACATGTAAAAAGAGCCCTTCTTTATTACATAGACAGAACTAAATCATTTCGGAAGACAAAACAATTATTTGTTGCTTTTGCACCACAACACAAAGGAAATCCTATTTCAAAGTCAGGAATAGCCAGATGGATAGTTAAGTGTATTCAAATATGTTATCAAAAGGCAAAACGCACTTTAACCGCCCCCCCAAGAGCACACTCTACGAGGAAAATGGGGGCATCCATGGCTTTCCTAGGAAGCATTCCTCTTGAAGATATCTGTAAGGCAGCCACATGGACCACCATACACACTTTCACAAAACACTACTGTGTAGACGTGCAAGCAAAACAGCAAGCTGCTGTAGGCCAGGCTGTCCTCAAAACTCTTTTTCAAACTGCTGCGGCTGGCACAGGTAGCCACCGCTAGAGGAGATACTGCTATACAGTCTATGCACAGATACCAATTCAGCAGCCCACATGCCTCGAACGGAATATGCTACTTACCAGTATGCATCTGTTCTTGGCATGTAGGGCTGCTGACATTCATATCGCCCGCCCTCCTCCCCGGTGCCTGTCGCAGCTGCAGCATTATCTTTGGCATGGCCATCTCTTACTTTCCTATCTCCATCTCTGCCACAATGGCGAAAAACAATCTGAGGATGGAGAAGATGCCCATGCGCACTGTAGTCCAAGGGAGGATTCACCTATCGCGTAATACTTCGAAGACTCTTCCAAGACAACAAAGTGCAATCATCCGGACCCAACACTAGGCGGCGATCTATGCACAGATATGAATGTCAGCAGCCCTGTATGCCAAGAACAGCTGCATACTGGTAAGTAGCATATTCCTTCTCTACGAAGGGTGCAGCATTTTATGTGTTTCTTGTGGAACAGGCCACTAGAAACTGATAAACTAAAGGAGTGAATTGAATTGTCATATTAATAAAAAGATGAATCCATCTTTGCAACCTAATATTTTTTTTTTGTAAACTGTTTTTATTGGCATTTTGAAGCAAATCACAAATAATCGACAAGGCACAATTAATTTCCCAGCTCACTAGACACTCCCCCGTCCCCCCGCCTCCCACCCACTGCGTCAAGACTATATGCATTAAGTCAACATCCTCATGTCCGAGCCCATCGGGCAACATTATCCCATCTGTGCCTACTGCCCAAAGAGGTAACTGCATCTCCTACTTCTTAGGCCATAGGCCTTGGGCCTGGGATAAAATCCCAGCTGGTGTACTCGGCGGGCCCTCAGTTATTCCCCAGCCCTGCATCGAACCCATGATATTGCGTCCACTTCCCCCAGACCCTGTGGAACGTACGGGGGCAACCCCTGGCTTTATACGTCACTCTCTCTGCCGCCATATACATATCCATTCCTCTCTGCCATTCTCCCACATTCGGGGGAAGCGGGGCACCCCATGCCCGTGCCACGTCCCTCTTCGCTACCACCAAGGCTTACAGTGCAAACATCAAGTGTGGGCGGGTCAGATCTATTTCAGTCGTGATTCCCAGTAGCACAAATTTAGGGTCCATCGGCAGCGTCACCTCCAGGATTTTACTCAATTCGTTTAGTACACGAGTCCAGTAGGGGACTACTTTGGGGCACTCCCACAAAGTATGAAAAAAGGTTCCCCGCTGATGTCCGCACCTCAAGCAGGATGGATCACTTGCCCTCTGTTAGACCTCACACCCTTGGCGTGGTTTTCCCCCATCTTTTTGCCTCTGACTCATGTATTTTTGATGCTGTGCTGGATTTCGTTTTTGCTGGTTTAGATGCTTTGGACACTCTGCCACTGCTGATCAGTGCCAGAGTGTAAGTGCTCCCTCTGTAAATTGTCATATTGATTGGGTATACCTGATTGGCATATTTGTATCACCATGAAGTCCCTAGTAAAGTGCACTGTGTGTGCCAGGGCTGGTGATGACAGATGCTACTAGTGGGCCTGCAGCGCAGATTGCGCCACCCACATGAGTAGCCCTAAAATAGTGTCTCAGGCCTGCCAGCGCAGTGCCTGTGTGCAGTCAGTGACTGCCATGTCCGCCTGGCCAGTGTCCTCACTGGCTGGGCCTAACCCTTCCCTGTCTGTGCACATCAGTCACCCCTATGGAATGCTCAAGGTACCCCCCTGGGCAGGGTGCAGTGTATGGATAAGGTAGAGCATGTACTAGTGCAGGTCACATGCTCTGGTAGTGAGCGGCAGCCATTTTGTGTGCTCACTGCTGTAAGGCTATCTTGCTCCATAGAGTAACATGGGGGAGGCTGGTCCCAATGGATGCCAGCCTATCTTCCCATAGGAACAAGATGGGACATAAGTGAAAGATATCCCTGAACTCAGAATTTAATAACACTCTTGTCTAACCTTTCTGTGTGCCTGGGCCTGTTTGTGGATTGACTGTCTGGCCTGAGTGTGACAGGGGCTGCAGAGCCCCCAGGGGATTGTCTGAGTCAGCCCGTGGATGAAAGGCAGCATCTGCTGCCAGGGAAGTGGGAGGAGATAGCAACTGATAGTGAAGGGCTGTGCCTGCCTGACCACAATGCTGGCTCCACCCCCCTGCTGGGCGACTGTCACCTCTGTCCCTGATACTGAGAGGAAGAAGGAAGACAGGAAACCCCCAGTGCCTCAGCAACACCCAGAACTGGTTAGACCGGGCTCAGGGCCGACTTGCACAAAGACTTCAAAGGACTTCAAAGACTTTTAGGGGTATAAGAGAAGGACCCCTGACAACAGAAAATTAGATTCTACAATCAAGAGGAACCTCTGCCAGAAGGACTGCTGAAGGAACTGAAGGAAGATTGCCTTGTTGTGTGCTCTAAGGGCTGACCTATCCTGCTATCCAAATGAAGGAGAGGAGAAGAAGGGCTTTGCTGTGTGCTGTGCCCCCATCTGCTTGAACTACTAAGACTTTGCTGTGTGCTGTGTCGTCACTGAATCTCCAAGGGCCTGAGAAGAGCTGGCCTCCTGTTTCTGGAACCCAGGGATAAAAGGTTCCTAAAAAGAAACCCAAAACGCTATGCAGATCGTGCTGTTTGACCTGGAGCGTGCTTGGTGAACCATTGCTGAGCGTGAGGTGGGATCGGTGTGCTCATCGGCACATTCCCAACGAGGGTCGGAGGCCTGCGGTGTCTCCCCTCGTGAATTGCGCTCCAAGCGGTGGATGAGGCCGAGAGGGCGGTCTGTCCGTGACCTGCGCCCTCAAAAACCATCTGCCGCCTGTTCACCGCCGCTTCCCGGGGCCAGGAATACCCTGTGAAGTTGCCGTTCGTTGGGGAGCTGCAGCGGCGAAGATCGGAGCCGCCGCGCTCTCATTGGCTGGAGGAGCCGAGCCCCCTCACCAACGCCGCAACGGGATAGGCCCGTGCGGCGCAGCGTCATTGCCGTTGTCGTGCCGTGATTGGCTGAGGAGCGGAGCGTCACTGAAAGCCTGACCCGGGAGCCGCACTGCCATTGGCTGACTCCCGGGTGTGTCAGAGGCTCGCCCCAGACGCCGCGACAGGATTGGTCCTCGTCATCGGGACCTCTGAAGTGCCGAGTGATCACCGCCGGGACCGGGGAAGACTGACCCGACCTCGCCGAGGGAATCTCTGAGGTGCCGCGTGATCACCGCCGGGACCGGGGAAGACTGACCCGACCTCGCCGAGGGAATCCCTGAAGTGCCCCCAGCCCCCGGCCTGCCCGTCTCTGCTCCCCGCCGCTCCCCGAAGGACTGAGAGCCGGCGGAGAGGCTGCTGAGACCGGCCGGGGCTGAGAGCGAGTGTGCTCTGATCGGCGAGGTGCGCAAAGGAGTCCCCAGCATTCCGGTGAGGCGCGCTTGCAGCGCTTAGGGCCCCTGGGTTTTGGGGCTGATGGTCTTGGCTGATTTACCCACAGGGATTGTGCTTACTGCTCGTTTTGGAAGGCTGAATTAAGATAAGCGCAAAGCATTATTTTTAGTGCTGATTCACAGGAGACTTGAGACAATCTATATAAGAACTTCCTAACAATTTAACTGCAACCATTAAGATTAAGTGCTACATTCCTGAAGAAGTGATTATCGTGCAACTGCTTTATTTTCTTGCTGAAACTAGATAAAGATATATATTTTTATAAAAATATACTTACCTGTGTGGTCTCAGTTTGTGGTGGATTGGGGATTACTGTTGTGTTAAGTGCATTTATGATACACATTGCCTCAGAGATAAGCCTGTCTGCTCGTGCCAAGCTACCTAGAGGGTGAGCAGGGGTTATCTACTTTGTGTAATTCTTCACCCTGACTAGAAGCAAGGATCCCTACTTGGTCTAAGGTACTTACCTCTGCCAATTCGAGACCCCCAGATCTAACACCCTCCCTATCCGATGCATTCTGACCCTGTCGTAATAGACTCTATGGAGTAGTTTATATTGGATGAGGCGCAGTCGGGTCTTAAGCGCAACCTCTCTGTGATGAATCAAGGCCGTCTCCCAGTCTATGGTGTCCAAGTCACCCACATCTTGCTCCCAGGCCGCCCTCAGCTTCCCTAATCCATCCGGTGTGTTATTTATCAAAGTTTTATAAGTGAAAGACACCAGTTTATTGGGAACCTGTTCTTGTAACAGTCGACCCTCCAGAGGGACATATTCAGGTAATGACGATGTCCGCGCCGCCTCAGCCTTCCAAGCATGACGCAGACGTGCATATTTCAGGAACTGTGCTGGGGTCAGTCCGTATTCCGCGCTCAGGGATTCGTAGGTCCTAAACTTCCCCCCTCTCACTAAGTCACCCAACGTGGAGATCCCTATGTTGTCCAACCCACGGAAACGAGCAAGCTTGTGTAGTTCTCTTAACCAAGTACAGGACCAGATCGGTGTCTCTTTAGTCGGCATGTGTGCCCACCCCATCATCCATGTCGCCCTGTCCCATACATCTATAGTGAGATATGTGGCTGGCAGCAGCCTTCGCCTCCCTTTTCCCCCGTATAGATAGTGTAGGCTAGTGCGGTGTGCCATGGAGGCCCTCTCTAATCTGTATGTCGGGTGATCCACCGGCACGTGCAGCCAGTCATTTATTGGTGAGAGATGCTCACACCAGTAATAGGCCTCCAAATCAGGCAAGGAGATCCCCCCCCCCATTATATTGGTTTCGTTGGAGGGTAGCTAGGGCTATTCTCGGTTGTTTCCCCAGCCATAGAAGAGCTCCCTATTCAGCATTAATTGTCGTGAACGTCTGTCGGGGTAAGGGGAAGTATTCGTTTTGGAGGGCATACAGAAAGCGTGGCAACGTGATCATTTTGAACATTGCCGCCCGGCCAAGTATTGTTAAAGCCAATGGCTTCCAACGGAGGGCGTTAAGTTCTGGATTACTCTGAGTATATTTGTTTGATATGAGGTTTGTTTGTCGGTAGTCCGGTATATGCCCAGATACTTAAAGCCAGATTGCGTAGTCTGTAGGGCTCCCAGAAGCAAGGGCCAATCAGCTTCCGGACGTGGGCTGTATAAGATTGACTTGTGCCAATTTATCTTATAGCCAGAGAAGGAACCATACCTATCCAGGAGTTCAAACAGTGCAGGGATCGTAATCGTTGGGTGCGTCACATAGAGAAGAAAATCTTCCGCATAAAGTGAAATCTTCTCCTCCAGCAGGTCCTCCCGTGCTATACGGAATCCATGCACCCCCTCTGCCTGACGGATATTACACGCTACTATTTCAATCGTGAGGGCGAACAGCAGCGGGGACAGGGGGCAACCCTGTCGGGTCCCCCTCCGAACCGGGAAGTCCTCCGACAACACCCCGTTCACCAGTACCTGAGCTCTCGGGTCTGTATATAGGAGGCCCACCCATCTCCGAAAATTGGGGCAACCCCGAACTTGATCAGCGTCGCCTCCAGAAATGGCCAGTGGACAGCATCAAACGCCTTCTCGGCATCTAAGGAGAGGAACATATGGGTCCTCCCTTTGTTTCACTTCCATGAGCCAATTGTGGGTTCGCCCGAGATTTTGCCTCGCAGCCCTATCCGGCAGAAATCCCGTTTGGTCCTGGTGAACCAATCCTGTAATCACCCAACGTAATCGAAGGGCCAGAACTGTGGCCAGTAACTTAGCCTCTATGTTGAGGAGGGAGATTGGTCTGTATGACTCGCAGGCGTCTGATGGCCTGCCCTGCTTATATATAGGCACGATAGTGGCCATTCTGAGATCCGGCAGAAGTTCACCCTCCTGGGTTGCATCCCCATATAGAGCCAGGAGGTGGGGTATCAGGAGGTCCGCCCCCTTCTTAAAGAAGTCTGCAGGGAGACCGTTGGGGCCAGGGGCCTTCCCCGGTCGGAGCCTAGTGATCGCCTCCATCAGCTCCGAGAACGAGATATCGGCGTCCAGGGCGTCCACGTCTTCCTCAGTTAGCACTGGGGTGTGGATCTCGTCCAAATAAGCTGCAATCTAGTTTGCGTCGCCCAGGTCTTGGGCCGCATAGAAATCCCTAAAGTAGGAGGCGAACGTGTGGGCTGGCTGGGCGTCTCCTCTATGCGTACGGCCTGTCTTATCGAGCACGCCTTCTATCCACCGTGAGTCCCTCTCTCTGCGGCTCAACCAGGCTAGGAGCTTACCGGACTTGTCTCCGACGTCGTACAGTCTGTGCAGGTTGGCAAGTGCCTGTGCTTTCTCTTCATTGGTGGCTAGATCCCTGTACTGTTGCTGGGCATCAAGCAGGTGCCTAAGCACCTGTGCATCTCAATCCATCAAATGTTGTCGCTCTAATCCTAGAACTCTAGTTTCCAGTGTGTCTAGCTCCGCATGGGCTTTCCTTTTTTCCCACGATGCCCTATCTCAGAGTACCGTCTTGTAGGCTTCCCATAAGGTGACTCTGGACTGCAGGGAGCCTGAGTTCTCAGCTAAGTAGACCTTGGTGTCGGCCCGAAGGCCCTGGAGTATTTCATGGTTCTGCAGGTCCCACGAGGTGAACCTCCAGCCCTCCGTCCGCGACCCCGGCCCACCCCCCAACCGAGCCAGCAGCGGTGAATGGTCCGAGATACCACGTGCCACATAATCTGCCTCGTCGGCGGACCCTATGGCGTGTCGTGGAAGGAAGATGTAGTCCAGTCGGGAATACACAATATGGGCCCCTGAGTAGTACGAGTAGGCTCTTGCATCAGGGTTTGGCCATCTCCAGACATCTGTCGGTCCCAGTGTGCCCATGATTCTAGCCAAGGTTGTCGTGTGTGAGCCATCTGTTCGAGTGCTCGACCGGTCCAGGGGGGTGTGCATGACATCATTAAAGTCACCTGCTATAATATGTAGTGATTCGGGCTTGTCCAGTACTATTTCCGCCACCCCTGTCAGCGTCCTGGCCTGCAGTTTCGGGGGGGCATATACAGAGACCAACGTGATCCGCTGCCTCATCCATGTCCCCGTTACCCCCACATAGGTCCCCTGCGGATCCGTCCAAGTGCAAGTCACGGTGAAAGGTGGAGACTCTTTAATCAAAATGGCCACTCCCCGGGACCCAGAGGTGTAACCCGCATGGGCCAGAACCTTATAGGCTCCACGTGCCAGGAATCCACACTTTATACCCTTAAGATGGGTTTCCTGGAGGAAAACCATGTCGGGACGTACCCTCTTAATGTACGCCGTCACCAGCCCTCGCTTTATTTTGTCCCCCAGGCCGTTTACGTTGCAGGTGAGCAGGCGGTAGCACCCCTTCCCCTCTCTACAGCCGTGGGCTTCGTGGGCGTCTGTCGCGGTCATGTCGTAATCATAAGTGTGTGGGTGTCGTGGGCGGGTGTGACAGTAAACATGTCCAGCAGCATGGAGCTGTGTGCCGAATGCCAGTCAACCTGAAAACAAAATATAAAACAACCAACTTGTAAACCAAATTCCCTTGTAAGTCCCTCCCGTGTCAAACCCACCCCACCCCCTCCTCCCCAGTAAACCCCTCCTAGCTGAAAACACATGGAGGTAGACTTCTAGGGCAGGTGGAGGTCTGTCGCCCTCCCACAATCAAGTTACCCCACAGGTTCCAACTCCTACTTTTACCCCTTAACCATCCGGGTCAGACCCCGGCAGAATATCGCAAGTACCAGAAAAGGGAAAATTAGAGTTAACAAAATCCAACAGTAGTGGAAATGGAAACGGAAGAAACAAGCAATGGGGGAGGGGGGGGGGTGTCCCACTTGCGTGCTCCAGGCATGGTGCAGCATCTCTTGGTCAGCAAACTGGTCCCAGTTCATGAGTTAGAGTCCAGAGGGTCCCCCTGGGAGGCCGCATCTTCTGGCATCTGTCCTTTCTCCAGTTCCGCTATTTCCAGTACCAACGGGTGCAGGGACTGGTCATCTACTTCCTCCCCTCCCGATGAGGCGCCCCCCAGATCTTCTTACCCCTCTGAGCGCGCGTTCCCCGCCAGGCATTGGTAGCGGGATCCCGTGGGTCTCTGGGAGTCGAGGGAGGCCGCTCTCCGGCGCCTCCGTCACTATTGTCGACCCATGCAGTACGGGGTTGCAGCCGTGAAGCGGGCCTCTCGTCCTCGTTTGGAGCCGTGTGGCTTCGGCACCGCGCCCGGGCCCCCAGCTCCACCTTCCTTCTGATTGGCCATGGATGGTCCTGGGTCCTGCCGTTTCAATTGTGGGCGCTCCTCGAACCACTGCCAAGCCTCCTCCGGGGTTTGGAAAAATAACGACTTGGCCGTATAAATTACTTTTTGTTTTTGCCGGGAAGAGTAGCATGTATTGAATTTGAAGGTCTCTCAGCTTAGACTTCACTGAGTCATAGGAGCGCCTCTGTCGTTGCACTTCCTGGCTGTAATCCGGGAAAATTATAATGTGAGCATTGTCGAGCCGGATTTCCCCTAACTTTCTTGCCTCCCGCAGGATCATGTCTCTGTCTACAAAATTTAGGAAACGGGCAATAACCGTTCTATGTCTCGCCCCAACTGGTGGCCTAGCCAACAACGCACGGTGAGCCCTTTCGATGACTGAGCAGGCCGAGAATGCCTCCTTTGGGAAGGTACGCAGGAGCCAGGAGCGTAGGAATTCCGCCATGTTTATCCCTTCAATTCCTTCCCTAAATCCCACGAAGCGGAGGTTATTCCGTCTTGCCCTGTTTTCGGCATCATCCACCTTCCACTGCAATTGCTTATGAGACGACTGGAGCTCCGCCATCCCTTTCTTCAGGTCAGTTATGGTGTCCTCCGCATCTCCCAGCCGTGTCTCCGACTCCGTCACCCTCGCCGCTAGGTTTCGGAGGTCTTGCCTTAGGAGGGTCACCTCCGACCCCACGGCCCCAATCTTGTTCTCGAGAGCTTCGCGGGAGGCCTGGATCGCGTTCATGAGTAGGGCCGTGTCCGAACGGGCAGCCTCAGCATCTTCCTCCTGCTGCGGCGGGCCGGTCCTTTCAAATCTGTGCAGCGTACCCTGTTTAGGGGATTTGGGGTCTTTCTCCCTCAGTTTGCCCATGCCGTTCCGCCGTACAGCCCTCACGTCCAGGCGTAGAGTAAGCCTCAGACCACAGCGAGTTCTGCTCCACGGGGCGCCAGATGTCCAGATAGTCCCAGTCGTCCCTTCAAATTGGTGCCTCTTCCATCAAGTGTTGTCGCCAAGGCAGCCCTTCACAGGCGCAACGGGGCTTTTTGCAACCTAATATTGTCTTTAAGGGCTAAAAATTGTAATGAAAGGGTACTCCACCGTGGTCAAGCTGCCTCCATCCACGACGATTTCTCCACTGTATACATGCCGGTTAATACCTCCCAAATTTCAAGTTCTGGAGATACAAAAATGTTTGACAGTGAATGGTTTATTTGGTCTTTTTGTAATGAATAATAATTTCATTTTTAGGGGGTTAAGAAGTGGTTTGTCGACGGGCCTTCTCTTTAAAAATAAAAAAATCGAAGGGGCTGTCAGAGGCTCCAAATGAGTTAAGCTTTAAGACATGTTTTTCTATTTGCATCTCCAATTTCCCTTTTCAGTACATTTTCTGTAAGTCTGGTTGCATTACATACAAATCATTGCATTTTATAGCCCTTAAAAATGTATCGACACATTTATAACATATGCCCTACTGTCTGTATTCTTTATAAATGAGTACACGGAAGGTTAATGAATTCTAACACCTTTTTGTAAAAGATGCTTTCTTACACTTTAAATATATATTGCCAATTTATTGAAATATAAAACATGTTTTTAGGCCTTCTTTAGCTCTAGAACTCGTAGAGGCAGCTTTGAAAACTATTTTATTCTACATGTTAACCATTGTGCACAGGAAAGTGAAGGGTTGTAAACCGGTTATGTGTTCCAGTAGGTCGCCTACTTCTGTTATATTCCGTGAGATAAAGTTGTAGAATGTGTTAATCTCCATAAGCCAATGTTACAGAAACAATAGTGACATAGGTTGCGACTGCAAATGTGGCTTTTCTCTGACTTTAGCAACGAATCTCCTGAGTAGATATTGACCCTGCTAGAGCTAACAAAATTCAGCATTTTTGTCTGATCTTAGCTCTTTGTACTGTGCATTTCATGGGGTACACCATTTAACAGTAAAACTGTTCTGTTGCCTTATTGGGAAAGATATAGTGAAGGTGTGTGAAGTGAATGAGCCCTTTTAATATTTATTTCTTTTGTTTTAAAGACCAATGTCCTTATGACAAATGATGATTGGGAATGCTTATTAAGCATAACTTCAGTAATAATTCTTTCACTCTGTATTTAACATGTTGCTAATATGTAACAATGCCTTGTTTTTACATAGGAATGTTAGAAGACAGCTCCCTAGCTTTATCCCAGCATATACTATTCCTGACCGATTACAAAAGTGTGTGGAGCAGAAAATGGATATACTTGTTTATGAGCCTTGTGTAGCAGAGGTAATACTCTTTGCATATATTTAAGTATTTTGCCTGGTTTTTATGCTTTTTAAATATTTTGAAGGCATTTACTGTAAATATATTTCTCTTTTGTTCCATGGCTTTATAATTGGTTTTGCTCAACGGGTAAAGCTGGTAATGCTATGTTTAACAGGGGATTCTTAACACTTGGAAATTATGGGCGGCCAGTGGACTCAAAACACCTCCCACTTGTCTCTGGCCAATCCCTCACATAGAGAGGAAAACTCGAGCGCTTTTTTGTGAAACAACTTGTTGTGTTTATTTTCAATAAGTCTTCTTTAAGCGAATCCAATTGCATTGAGCAAAGGATGTCAGCCGACACGTGTTTTGCCCGTACGGTCAAACCTCCTCCGAAAATATTTACTCTTAAACTGGGCAATACCATCCAGTACTGGGATCCCAGGACCTCTTTAACCTAGAACTAAAATAGGTGGCTTTCTAGATAAGTGACCGTGACATCTATACTGAAACTAAACATATGACCGGCATTTAAATTCATAGTATCCAGCTTTTTGTAGGATATGTCATTTCCAAATGCAAAGATTAACTATTGTAAGAAAATGACATGATTAATGTGCAGTCTTACGATGCTCTGTTATGCAGATTTTTTTTTAGATGAAATTAAATAAGTTATTTCTTGAGCTGTAATTCCATTTTATATACCTTTGTTATATGTTAATGGGTAAATCCCAATTTCAAACATAGATCGTTTTAATTTGCGCTGGTATATTATTGATTTGATTGTCTCTGATTCTTTTTGTAGTGGGTTTTAATAACTGTGCAATACAAAGCAGTAGTATAAATCTTTATTCGGTAAAAATTCTCACCATAAAAGAATACATTTTATACAATTATACATTACTTTTTGTAAAATAAATAAATAAATAAAGAACATTGAGTAAAACCTAACAACAATAAAATTCCCTTGTTAAAAAGTGAAGCCTGCACATTATACAGTACATTGATGATTATTATGAGGCCCCAGCCAAAACATCCTCATCAGTACACTATTGCATAATGATTAGAATGACTTCAAAAGCCATACCAATCATCAACATAACGTCCTACCAATAGGGGCCTGCTAGCTATTTGGCGGGGAGGAGTGTTGCTTCATCCTCCTAATACGAGTCAACCATGCACTACTCAGATATTTAGCCACCCCGCATACCATGGCAGAGGAAGACGGGTCAGTGGAGAGAACTCGTAGGGCCATTCTATGGCACCTCAAACCCAACCCCATGCATACTGGTTTCAACCAAACCTTCCTGGCAACTTTATAAGCGGGGCAGGCAAAAAGTAAATGCGCCACAGACTCCTTTGGAGCCGCGCACCCGGGGCAGGGGCGCGGAGGACCACCAACGTTAGTCCACCCCGAGGTGAACTCGTGCATCGGAAGGGTAATAGCAATAGCTTGCTTAATCTCCACTACGGCCCCTCGCAGCGGGATGCCTGGCTTTCACCTTGTGGATACCCTGCCAGGGGTTATCTCACAGGGGAATACCAGGACGGTTTCCCTAAGCAAGCGCTTAGATACCGTGTCGGTGATTTGCGCTATATAAATACATGTACAAATACATGTACAAGGGTCCCATACCTGAGTTTTAAATAAAGGGCTCTATCCAGAGGCTTGGCTATGAGGTCGAGGAAGGGTTCCAACTTCCTAGACCATTTAAACTCTAAAAAACGCTCTGTGAGTAAACCCCCAACCCCACTGCGTGTTGCCTCTGCCTGAACCCAGTCCCAGTATAACTTCTTAATCACCGGTTTGGGGGGTGGCATTTGACTCGCCCACACATCCCTCGGGCCCAATTGCACCACCAACTGCCTCACGTTGCTCAACCACCCGATCTTGTTACCGATGTCGAGCAAAATTAGTTCATCCAGCACAGCAGCATAGTTGGCGAGCTCCCTGGTCCTTCGCAACCGAACCCAAAACAATAGAGGGCGCACCCGCACTAGATCTTTAAAAGATCGCCTGCCCAGATCTAGCCGCAAAGGAATTAGCGGGGTAGAAACAGGAAGAGCCACCAAGTCCCTCAGAAACTTGTTTTCCGCTGCAACTAGCTCTGAAACATTTTCAAACCCCCACAGCTCGGAGCCATATAGTGCGGCCGGGAGAATCTGGCCCTCATAGATTGCCATGACCGGTGCCACAGGTTTACTCATTGACTCCCGAACTGTGCAATACAATTAACAGCACACAGGATGTCAACATCTGTAAATATACATAAACTGGCCCTAGTAAACTCAAGCACATAGCTCTTATTAAGATTATTGCTAGCACGATTCAGAGAACAAAGTGTATTCAGTTGTTATGTGCTGGCTTGTCACAAGGACAAGGATAGACTATTTCAAAGAGAACTCATTCTTAGGGAAAATCTAACATGGTGGTCCTCAGCAAGCTTCTCACTTATGTGTTAGTAACCTACAGCAATACCTCATTTGTGCTAAGAAGTTGTGACTGACAATTTTTCCCTCTGTATCATCTGGATGTTCTGACCGTGTGAAAAATTACTGGTGACCAAGCTTCATGTCTAGTTTCCTTATCATACTTTATCCAGGAATGTTCAATGTGTCATCTAACTAAAGGATGCCCCTCAGTATTGCTTGAATGAGGCTTAATTTTGGTTGCACCATACTGCCACCCCAAATAATAAAGGGACTTGTTTTATCTTCTCCTTAAAGTGCATAAGGGCTTGTTCGTGGAGTAGAGAATAGTTTGGTTTTGATTTTGAAAGTACAAAAGGGCTTCTGAGAAACACATTTTCTTCATTGTGCATACCAAATTAGCATTCTCCCAACATCCTGTGTCATATATGCGATTAAAATGCTTTCATTACAACTGCAATTGAATTCCCTCCAACTTTGCTAGTGAAAGTGAAAATCACATTATCGGACTTGGCCCTCTCTGCAGGGTGGGTGTCATCCCCAAACATTTTGCCTCACTCTCCTCGTTTCTGAACCTGTTTATCTGGGCTTTTAGGACTCTGTACACTTTACCACTACTAACCAGTGCTAAAGTGCTGGTGCTCTCTCTTTTAAATATGGTATTATAATAATAATAATAATTCCTATTTGTATAGCAAGAACATATCACCCCCTTAAATTTTTCAGGGTGCTGGGGGACATCGGGGAGATTAAGTGAGCTATTGCCCAGAGTCACATGATGCTGAGCTTAGCTGCTGCCCGTGCCAGGGATTGAACCATGAACCCACCAGCTCTGGAGTCACCTGCTCTGGCTGCTGCACCACACGTCTCTCACGTAAAATTAACTTACACTCAGTTGTCATATTTAATGTACTTGTAAGTCTGTAGTCAAGTGGCACCACATGTACCCAGTACCTGAAAATAAATGCAACTAATGAGCCTGCAGCACTCTGTGCCACCCACTGAAGTATCCCTTTACACATGTCTCAGGCCTGCCATTGCTGTGTATGTGTGCAATTTTGAACTGCCATTCTGACTTGGAAAAATAAACCATTTGCCATGCCTAACCTTCTTTTTACCTACATTTGTTACTCCCTTGGGTAGGGACTAAACAGCCCATAGGGAAGGGCAAAGTGGGCCATGTACTTTTAATGTTTACATTGCCTGGTAGTGAAAAACTCTTAACTTTGTTTTTCCCTACAGCAAGGCCAACCTCACCCGTAGGATATTATTGGGCACCCTGATTACATTTAATAAGTGATACTTTTCAATGGGGAGCAAGTAGGAATATTGAGTTGGGTGTCTAAAGAATTGTAATTTAAAGCCCTGTTTGATGGTCAAGTTGGATTTTAAGTCACAATTCTGAAAATGTCACTTTTATCCCAACCATTTGGTGCCGGCAGCCTGTATCCTGGGTCACATGACTAGGTGTCCCTTGCAGTTAATGTATTTCTATTGCTCCCAGACAGTGATACAAAGGGGGAGTAGGTGTTGGCAGAATGGGCCATCTCTGATAAGGGGAGGAGCTGTCAACTGCCCCATTTGCACATCACAAAGCCTCTGCCTGAGCTCACTCAGAAAGGGCTTGACATAGGTATTTTGTGTCCCTAGACAAGCTAAGGCCAGGGCAGGTAGGCAGGAAATTCCAAACACCTCTTGGGATCGAAACCTCAAAAACCTTTGCCTACTTAACAGCTGGCACCACAGTATAAATATTGGACTCTCATACCCAAATCTTGAGTACACTGGACCTGTAGAAGACTTAGAAGGACTGCTAATCTGACGCCTTGCTACTCTGCTGCCTATGTGACAAGGACTGGACCTGCATCTTGAACCCCGGACCCTCTGAGAGTGACTCCAAGTGCTATTTGGTTGGCCCTCTGATACGAGCCTCAGTGACAAAAGTCTCCAACCACCTTATACCTAACACCTGGACTCTGTCTGCTTTGAATCTTACCACGCAAGTGGTGCCATCTAGTCCTGGACCCTTGAAAGTGTGCCTGAAGGTGCTCTGCCATCCCAGCTGTGGTCCCCATCTAAATCCGTGCTGAGCAACGCAAACCCCTGCAAAGCCTCAGCACTCGGCTTCATCAGCACTGATGCAGAGCGATGCAAAACCACGCCAAGCTTTGACGCACAGATCACCGGAACTGACGGTTTTCTAATTGGACTTTTTTTGTTTTGGCCTCAAATAATGTATTAGCCCATAAACTGATGCCCCCCACAGTGTGGAGCCCTTTTTTGGCTATTTGGGGTAGTTTGTGCTAAGGGCTTCATAACATTTTTCCACATAAGGTATCCATGCCAAATTTGCATTCTGAGGGTCCTAAGAGTACCCAGCGTTTGTGGACTTTCCTATAGGGGACCGAGGAATTAGCCAAAATACAGCAAACTGTTGGGGTTTTTCGGGAAAAATTGGAAACAAGTGCTGAAGAAGAAAGCGTCTGTTTTTTTTCTCTGCAAATGGTATCAACTAAGGGTTTCCTGTACTAAAATCACCAGCACAATTTTCTTCACAGTTTTGGCATTTTAGTGGGACATAACCTATTTTTTGCACTTTCAATCTCCTTCCTGTCAGTGGTAGAAATTAATGTGAAACCAGTAATGGATCGCGGAAAGCTATACATTTCTGAAAAGTAGACCAAATTTTGAATACAGCAAGGGGTCAATTTGTGTATATCTTTCATAGTTTTCTTATATAAAGTAACAGTTGAAATAAAAATGTATTGAAAACAAGTTGAAAAATACAGCCATTTGTGCCTGCTTTTTCACCCGTTACTTCTTTTAACCATGACAGAGGATTAAATGCAATATACCGTTAAGTCCACTGGACCCTTCTGGTTGCGGGATATACAGTACTTGTATGTTCACCAAGAACCCAGGGTTCTGTAGTAGGGGATCTCTGTGTATAGTCATAATCTAGTGAATAGTCCCGCCCATGTGCGTGGACCCCGGCAATCAAAAATAATCTCTTAAGTTGTCAAAAAATTGCAGAACTGCAAAGACACTTAAGAGAAAATTTAAAGACAAATAATGCAGCCTATATCCACAGGCTACACTGTCCAGTACTTCAACTAGAAATTCCACCAAAAATCCACAAACAGCAAAGCCTGTCCAGATTTCCCTTGCTTTTACTGCAAAACCCCTCAGAAATGATAGAGAGGAAGGCCTGGACAGACAAGCCCCATAGGCTGCCATTATGTGGCTTAAACAGGATACTGTGCCTTTAAGGAAACCTTCTAGAACCTTCTCCCAGTATCCCAGAATGCATAGCAGGTCCAACTGACTTCAGTTCTTTTTTCCGGCTCCTGCTTACAGGACCCTGGCATTGAGCTCTCCCTTGTTTTCAAGGGTTTATTGCATGTTTTGGCACTTTTGTGTTTTAAAAGTGTTGCAGTTTACTCTCTTGGTGTTCTCTTCTCTTCTGTGTGCTGCTTCAGGTGTTTTAGGGCTCTAAAATGCCTGGACTCTTTGTGAAGTGTCCAGCATGTGAGAGGAAGAAGGCCAGGGGTGATCCACATGATGTCTGCATCGTCTGCCTCCCTGAAGATCATGTCCCTGAGGAGTGCGTCATCTGCCAGCAGTTTACAACTCGTACTCTGAAGGAAAGGGCGAGGATCAGGCTGTCTGGCCTTGAGGAGAGGCGTCTGCAGGCTGCAGGTGGGTCTGGGCAGTCAGGGAAGGTTCCCTCTGCCTCTGCTGAGGCCTCTGGGGGGCTCCCCAAAGGCAGGAAGCCCAGCAAGCGGTCCCGGTCTCCGTCGACGTCGATAGCATCGACGACGACGTCGAGAGGGATGACGGCGGTGTGCTCCCCTTCTCCCCGGGGCTCCGGGTCGAGACATCGGGACGGCTCGACGTCGAAGGCACCGCTGAAGAAGTCGACGTCGTCGTCGACGTCGAGGGCTTCATACCGACGTCATGGACGGAGCAGGCATCGGCGCTCGCCGTCGAGGCGACACCGCCGGTCGCCGGCGAAGCACCGGCCGACGTCGAGGGGATCCTCGACGTCGAGAGCATCTAGACGGCGGCAGCGACGTTCGTCGTCGAGGACGGACCGTTCGACGTCGCGGAGGCGGCGTACGACGTCGCGGAGGGAGAGGTCGACGTCGAGGGATCGGCGTTCGACGTCGAGGATGAAGAGGTCGACGTCGCGGAGGCGGCGTTCGACGCCGGAGTCCCTGAATCGTCCGCCGACGCCGGAGAAGCGACGCTCGACGTCGAGCAGACGGAGGTCGACGTCTGGGGGTCGGTCAGTCTCTCCAAAGCGTCGCAAGAGGGATTCTAGTCCCAGAAGTCACACTGCTTCCAGTGGGGGACGCAAGAGGAAGCGATCACCGGCTCAAGGGGCGGGCTCTCAGCCCCCTTCGCCTCAGGGGTCAACGGGCATGGTGTACACTGCAGTGTACACCCCTTCCCAGCCTCGGTCGACGCATACTCCTGTTCCTAAGGTGGTCACCCCTCCTCCCCCTCTTCCTAAAGAGGATCCTCCGCCACTACCTCCACTTCCAGCGGGCGACCCGCCTCCACCGGTCCCTCCGCGTGGGCCGGCCCCGCAGCCGAAGGTTCCTCCGCCGAGGTCCACTTCGCTGCCGTACTTGCCTGTACCTCCTAAGGGGACCCCTAAACCTGCACCCAAGGAGGCTCCGAGGAGGACCCCCCCGCGGAAACCGGTGGGGCGGCCACGGACTGGCAGGTCTCGCTCTCGCTCTGGGAGGCGGGACAGGTCGCGACACGGATCGTCCACGCGGTCGAGACGCCGCCATAGGAGGCGTGAGTCTCGATCCCGCACAGGATCCTCTGGTTCCAGGGAGTATTCCCCTGCCTTGTCGGGATCTCAGGACACGAGGGTGTCCCCGATTGATGACCTGGTGGCGTTCCAGGATGTCCTCTTGAGGGGCGCTGCGAAGCTGGGCATTCCCCTGACGGTGCCCACGCCTAAAACGTCAGTGATCTTTGAGACATTGCACCAAACACACTCGTCTCGCCCTCTCCTGCCCCTGGTACCGGGCCTGGAGGGACCAGCTATGGACCTTTTCCTCACCCCCGCGGTGACTAAGGCGGCGCCATCTAGGTTGCTGAGGAAGTACCGGGCCCCGGATTCGGATCCGGCCTTTCTGAGAGCGGAACCCCCTCCGGACTCAGTCATTGTGACGGCGGCACGCAAACAACATGCCGGCACTCCGTCATCCACGGTCCCCCCGGATAAGGAGTCCAGGTGGATGGATTCGGCAGGGAGAAAGGTCTGTGGAGCAGCCGCCACCTCCATGAAGGCTGCGAGTGCCACGGCGCTGTTGGGTCGGTACGCCCGCGCCCTCTGGGACTCCCTTGAGTGTTTTGCGGAGCACTTACCTCGGGAGCAGCGTGAGGACTTTCAGGAAGTGCTGAGTGAAGGGATGCTGGTGGCCAACCAGATCATCAGCGCGGCTGCGGACTCTTCCCTGTTGGCTGCTCATGGGTTTTGCCATGGAATCAACCAAAGACGTCACGCCTGGCTCCGTCTTACGTCCCTGAAACCGGACGCACAGCAGAGGGTGGCCAACCTGCCGTTCTCCGGCAAGTCTCTTTTTGGGCAGCATGCGGACGACGAGATGGCCCGCATGAAAGCGGAGGCCGAGACGCTCACGGCGGTGGGCCTCGAGAAGCCTAAGGAGACGAAGAAGTCGTACCGCCCTTTCCAACGGCGGTTCGGTGGGCAAGGCCGTGGACGTGGCCAGGCTTCGGGACATGCACAACAACAACAACAACAGCAGTTCCGTAAGCCGTTCCAGAAGCGCCAGAGGGGCAGGGGAGGCCAGCAGTCGGCTCCGGCGCCCAAGGGCCAAGCTGGGTCTAGGCCCTAGGTACTTACTTCCCCCGGATCCGTTACCCACTCCGGTAGGGGGAAGCGTTCAATCTTTTCTGGCAGAGTGGAGAAAAATTACTCAGGACAAGTGGGTGCTGAATATTGTTTGCAATGGATACAGTCTTCGGTTCACCAGCCCGCCCCCATCGATTCCTCCGGTCAGCTCGAGGTTTCAGCTGCTAGAGCTCCAGGTGGAGGCCGATACCCTGTTAAGGAAAAGGGCGATAGAAGAAGTGCCTCTGTCCCAGAGAGGAAGAGGCCTGTACTCCCGGTTCTTCCTGGTTCGCAAGAAGGACAAGAACGAGTTCAGGCCCATTCTGGACTTGCGACAGGCAAACAAATGGATTCGCAGGGAAAAGTTTCGCATGCTGTCGTTGCATCAGATTTATCCTCAGTTGCAACAGGGAGACTGGCTCTGTGCCATAGACCTACAGGATGCTTACTTCCATGTGCCCATTGCACACAAACACAGGAAGTTCCTGCGTTTCCAAGTCGGCACCAATCATTATCAATACACAGTACTCCCATTCGGACTGAAGTCTGCGCTGAGAACATTCTCGAAGTGCATGGCGGTGGTAGCAGCGCACCTGCGGAAGAACAAGGTGTTTGTCTACCCGTACCTGGACGATTGGTTGATCAAGGCATCCTCCTTCTCGGAAGCGCGAGCACACTTCCGGAAGACGTGCGTTCTCTTGAACAAGCTGGGGCTGCATATCAACATGGCCAAGTCTGTCCCGACTCCGGTCCAATGCATACAGTACTTGGGAGCCTCCATCAATACGCTGTCAGCAAGCGTGTCTCCTTCGGAAGAGCGACGATTATCTCTCCTTCGGAAGGCTCAGGCTCTTATGACGACTCCATCTACAACAGTGAGGGCGGTGTCTTCTCTACTGGGATCGATGGCCTCCTGTATCTTCCTGACGCCACATGCAAGGCTGCACATGAGACCGTTGCAAGAGTGCTTGGAGGATCAGTGGGATCAGAGGAGAGGATCTTGGGACGACAAGATACGTCTATCTCTGCATGCTCTTCAGTCGCTGAAGTGGTGGTGTTCGGCGGGGAATCTCCTCAGAGGGGTTCCTTTTCACAAGGACATTCCCACGCAGACTGTTGTGACGGATGCTTCTCTCCTGGGATGGGGAGCGCACTCCGGGACTCTACAGATTCAGGGAACGTGGTCTCCGGTGGAGGCCACTTATCACATCAACTTCCTGGAACTCAGAGCTGTTCACTTGGCACTGAAGGCCTTTCTTCCGTCCTTCCAGACCAGCTCCCTGCTTGTGCAAACGGACAACACTACCACGATGTACTACCTCAACAAGCAGGGGGGCTCGAGATCTCGCACTCTGTCACAGGAGGCGCAGGCGATCTGGCACTGGCTCCTGGCCAGAGGACTGACGATAACGGCTACCCATCTGCCGGGTGTGCAGAATGTTCAGGCAGACGCACTGAGCAGACTGATTCAGGAAAACCACGAATGGGTCATCAACGACGCAGTACTAGGAGACGTCTTCGCAAGGTGGGGGACCCCAGACATAGATCTGTTCGCCACCGCCGAAAACAGCAAATGCCGAGACTTCGCCTCCAGGTACTACCAGCAGGGGACGCTGGGGAATGCGCTATGGATCAACTGGTCGAACAGCTTTCTGTACGCTTTTCCACCCATTCCCCTGATTCCGGCGGTACTCATCAAGCTGGCCCGGTCCAGGGCTCGGATGATACTCATTGCCCCGGAGTGGCCCAGGCAGTGGTGGTTCACGGACCTGCTTCACCGGTCTCTCCTTCCTCACATTCGGTTGCCGTGCAGGCCGGACCTTCTCACGAAGTTCGGGGGGCGGATGTTACACCCCAGCCTCTCGTCTTTGAGTTTGGCGGCATGGCTCCTGAGATAGTGCAATATGGCCATCTGAATCTGCCCGAAGATTGCATGGACATACTGAAGGAGTCTAAGAGGCCTTCCACTAGGACTTCATATGCTTACAAGTGGAAGAGGTTTTGTATCTGGTGCCAGTCTAAGAACCATGACCCTACAACCTGCAAGGAAGATGTCATCCTTCCTTACCTTTTGCATTTGGTGCAGTCTGGCCTTAATGTTCATTCCATTAGGGTTCATCTTGCTGCATTGACTGCCTACAGGAAATGCCCTTCGCAGACTTCTTTTTTCCAGATCCCGGTGATCAAAGACTTTCTGGAAGGGTTGAAGAAGGTGTTCCCTCCTGTCAGGCTTCCTTCGCCTTCATGGGAATTGAATGTGGTGCTGTCCAGATTGATGAAGGAGCCTTTTGAACCCATTCACAAGGCTTCGTTGCAGCACCTGTCCTGGAAGGCGGCGTTCCTCGTGGCCATTACATCGGCCCGCAGGGTGAGTGAAATTCAGGCGTTGTGTTGTACTGAACATTGTACTGTCTTTCATGCTGCTAAGGTTGTGATGCGTACTCATCCTAAATTTCTTCCCAAGGTTATTTCTGATTTTCATGTCAACCAGACCATAACTTTGCCTACGTTTTTTCAGAATCCTTCCTCTCCGGCGGAACGATCTTTGCATTCCCTGGATGTGAGGAGGATGTTGAAATTTTATCTGGATAAGACCAAAGATATTCGTAGGTCAGACCAATTGTTTATCAATTATGGATCGGTCAGGACGGGTCTTCCTACCTCTAAGCAGTCCATTTCTAGGTGGATTGTGTCCTGCATACAATTGTGTTACCAAAAAGCTTAGGAGGTAAGCCTAAGGCTCATTCCGCCAGGGGCAAGGCTGCCACGACGGCCTTGCTCCGTAATGTGCCGATTGCAGAAATCTGCAAGGCCGCCACTTGGAAGTCGGTTCATACCTTTGCTAAGCATTACTGCCTGGACTCTGATGCCAGGGCAGACGCTCAGGTTGGGCAGGCTTCGCTGCGGAATTTGTTCGCACAGTAGTGGCGTTTTGTTCTTTCTCCACCGCCGCTTTGGTGTGGGGATGGGCTTGCCATTCTATTCACTAGATTATGACTATACACAGAGATCCCCTACTACAGAAGGAGTAGTTTCTGTCCTGTAACTCCAGTTCTGTAGTAGGGGTATCTCTTTTATAGTCATAAGCGCCCGCCCTCCTCCCCGGTGGAGAATTGTTCATGTAAGTAATGCTACAGGTCTGGCGTTTTACGCCTTCAAAAAGAACTGAAGTCAGTTGGACCTGCTATGCATTCTGGGATACTGGGAGAAGGTTCTAGAAGGTTTCCTTAAAGGCACAGTATCCTGTTTAGGCCACATAATGGCAGCCTATGGGGCTTGTCTGTCCAGGCCTTCCTCTCTATCATTTCTGAGGGGTTTTGCAGTAAAAGCAAGGGAAATCTGGACAGGCTTTGCTGTTTGTGGATTTTTGGTGGAATTTCTAGTTGAAGTACTGGACAGTGTAGCCTGTGGATATAGGCTGCATTATTTGTCTTTAAATTTTCTCTTAAGTGTCTTTGCAGTTCTGCAATTTTTTGACAACTTAAGAGATTATTTTTGATTGCCGGGGTCCACGCACATGGGCGGGACTATTCACTAGATTATGACTATAACAGAGATACCCCTACTACAGAACTGGAGTTACAGGACAAACTACTCCTTCCGAGAGCCAATAACTGAGCTGCACCTTGCAGTGTTTTTTTTATTGTGTACCGGGTATACAGCAATTCACTTTCTAGAATATAAAGAGTGAAAAATGGATATCAAGGGAAACTATGCATTTCCGAAATGGGAACGACATATGGAGTTTAGAAGCAATAGTTATTTGCACAACTGCGAATATGTGGGTACCTATACTTGAATGTGAATTAGAGGGCATTTTTGAAAATGACTTCATTTTTACACACCGTCTTCCATTTGGAAGGCCTAAATGCATAGAGCCAATTGGTATTAACACTTTTTCTACTATTCTGTGTTCCCCTAAGTCTCCATATAAATGGTGCCTAGTGCCCACAACAGGAAATAGCCCAAAAGGCAACTTGGAAACATCACATTTTTTCCTGTGAAAACTGACCCTTTTTTCCTCAGCCGGCACTTGGGTGCATCTAGCAAATCTATACATTTGTAAAACTAGACACGCAGAGAAATCCAGGATGGGGTGACTTCTGTGGCTCCCATCAGGTTCTGTTAGCCAGAATCCCTTGCAAACTTCAAACTTTGTCGAACAAAACACATTTTACTCAGATTTCTGTGATGGAAAGGTCTGGAAACTGTGGGGAGCCACAAACTTCCACCCACCCAGCATTTCCCGAAGTCTCCCGATAAAAATGGTACCTCACTTGATCCTGATTCCTAAACCTTTTGAAGTCCGAGCAAGTCCTTACTCAGTATCCAACAGAAGCACACATTGCAGATGGAGGCTATTTAAGTGTAGCTCCAAAAGCAGAAGGAGAAATTGACGAATGCATAATTTCTAGATAGACTTGGACTAATACTCAAGTCAGAATCTTTCAGTTTAAAAGTATTGAAAGTGAAGGCAGAATAGAAACTTAAGCTTTTGATGTAGATATAGGGGCTAGAACAGTGGCATAGAAATTTTAACGCTGGTGGACTGGAGCAACTGGATGGTGATTTTGCACATAGTGCCAGACTAGCATACAAAAGACTGATTCATGTGGAGGAACCAGATTAAAGAACTTAACATCTCTGAGAAGTAAGCCTCAACTTTTGAGCACGATGAGCCACAATTTCAAGCTTGCTTATGTAGCATCTAACAACAAATATAGACTGTAGAGGGAATGCTTGTGAACAATCAGGACAGTTTGTCCCATCTAGTAAATGCCCTGTCTGCCAAGATGATATGATGGAAGTTGTGAGAAATTGAGTTGTTGGTTATCTGGGGTGAGCACCCTGGTCAGGCAACAGCCACAGTCCTTGTCAGAATGAACCACTAAAAGTATCTAAATTAACCTATGCTTAACCCTCTGTTAGCTTGGTACCAGAGGAGTCAGCCTTAAATTAGAGGCAATATGTAAAGTGTTTATGCAGCAAATAAACAGTAATAATTTGAAAACTCTACACAAGAAAAACTGCACACCAATTTAGAAAAAGAGTAGATTTTAATAAGTTATTTGACACCAAAATAAGAAACATTCAATCAGTAGAACCAGAGTTATTAATTTTTAGAGTATTAAAATAGCACCAAGAAGATGAAAGCACCAACAGCACACATTTAGTAGTTTGAGATCAGGACAAAGTTGAAAGTCATGGCTTACCACGATGGAGCATGGTTTGGATACACAAAATGGATTGGGCCAGTATCCGCTTACCTTTAGACCTAAAAAAAAGTTTAGAAGAAAAGGTCTGAGAAGGTAAAACTCAGCGGGGCAAGGGAGCCGGCGGTGTTCGAGGAGGAGGCGGTAGCATTGAGGAGATAGGGGAGCAAGGAGATTGGACAAAAATTGCTCAGTATCGACGAGTCGGCATTAGGATTTTTTAGGATCGGGACAATCACCGCTTGTTTGAAAGAGTCTGGGACTATGCCTAACTTGAGGGAGTTATTCAAAAGTGAAAGGGGCGGATCAGGACAAGCAAGAAAGGCCTCTTGTAGAATGTGGGGGGGCCAACAGTCATTGGGGGAACGAGATTTCACCCTTTTTAGGAGGACCAGGAACTCTTCTCTGGTGATCGGGGGAATCTGGTCCAGTGTAGAGGGTTTTTTTTTGCCTGAGGTAGGAGGGGTAATGAGGGATGTGGGAGTAGGAATATTGTTTTTTATAGCAGTGATTTTGTCAATGAAAAACGAATTGAGGGAGTCACAATTTTTGTGAGGGAGCAGTTTTGGCAATCACTCTGTCAGGTTGCGCGAGCTCATCGACTATTGCGAAGATGTCGATGGTTTTTGTGGCTGAATTTATAATCTTTGAAGAGAAATAAGCAATCTTAGACTGGAGGATAGACTCCTTATAGTTTTTTAACAGGGCTACGTAGATAGTTCTTTCCCCAGGTACATATGCTCGTCTCCATCGACGCTCAGCTTATCTTAGTGCTAATTTCTTCTATTTCAAATCATCAGAAAACCAGCGTTTGGCATCGTGAGGGCGTTTTAGGTTGATTCTCTTAAAAGGGGCAGCCTTGTTACTGGCTGATTCGAGCCATTGATCAAGGTTAGAGGGAGCCGTGATCAGAAGGGGGACCTTGGTTAGATGTAGCCTTACAAAAACTCTCAGCTGGAGTGTTCTTAATCACTGAATATTTGTTATTCTTTCCCAATCCAGGAGAACACCTAGAGATTGCGGTTGTTTTAGCTCTGTTATCACACCTTTTTCAGCCAGTGGGGCAGTTGACCTCTGACTACTTCTTCTAATAACAAATAGGACAAGAAAATATGAACACTGGGTGGTCCCATTGATCAGTAAGTGAGGGAGATAACGGTGAGCAAGATTTTTGATTCTTTTAATTGTATCATTTACTTCAGATTGTGTGACCTCCAGACTCTCTATTCCTCACAGCTTTTCATGTTTTTTACCATGACTAGATAGTTATGTGGCTGGCTATATTCGTTCTTTATATCAAAAAATGCTTCTGGTTTCGATATCACCAGGAAAATAATCCTTCATCCCGTTTACCATTTTGAATGTCTGAGACTTTTTAGAAATTTGATGTGCACAAAGTCCTTTGGTTTTACTTGTGGAGTTGCTATCACCTCAGGAAGATCAAGCTCTCAGCAACTTGCGCATAGCTTTAACAAAAACATGCTACATCGTTAGTTTCTATGTGTAACATGGGATGAACAGAGCTCTTGAATAGGCGGAACAATGGACACTGAAAAAGCTTTGAAGTTGAATATGGGCTCAGACTTGCCCACTGCCTGGGCTGAATGAGAGTGAATTTTCTTTAAAAGGAACAGTGGATTTTGAGCACTTATTAATCTGTCAAGTACAGGTTATATGGAGAGGGTATGCCTGAATACCTCTCCCAAATATTGATAGAATCGTTAGCAAATATGAGCGCTTTAAAAACTTGCCATGTCAGTGTGAGGTAAAGTGAAGATCGGTGTTCATGTGTGCATCAAAGTCATACTGCTGGGCCCAAAACTCATGCTGTGGTGCAGCTAGGCCTGGCCTCTTCTCCCCAGTATCACCAACCACACCATACACAGGGTCCTGGAGACAAGTGTAAGGCTGTATGGCCACATTAAAGGAATGGAGAAATGTTACATTTACTGCAGGGACAAGGACAGAGCCACGCAAGAGGGGAGCGAGTGCATTGAGTAATGCCCACAAGATTCCTTGCTCATTGAAAGATCAAATTTATGAGGACTTTGTCCCAAAGGAGGAGTCCCTGATGGTGCAGCGACATCAGAAAATAGAAAAGTCTTGCAGCATATCTTAAGTTTAAAGTCCAGAAAAATACGATAAATAGTATACGAGACCATAAGGGCGAGGTTCATTCAGATCCGGATAAAATTGTGGATACCTTTAAAATATTTTATAATACTTTATATTCTAAAAACACAGATGTTGATGAGAGTAAAATTCAGGACTACCTCAATGAGTGCGACCTTCCTGCTCTAGGAGATTCCGAAAGGTTCGAAATTAACAGTCTAATAACTGCAGAGGAAATTGAAAAGGCTATTAGGAAGCTTAAATGTGGGATGACCCCAGTCCCTGATGGGTTTAGTGTAAAATGTTATAAATGCTTCCCCTCCTTACTGATTCCTCCCCTCCTAAACCTATTCCACTGATTCAGTGAAACAGGCAAAGTCGCGGGTACCCTGGCCGCAGTTATCGCAGTGCTTCCAAAGTGAGAGAAAGACACGACACTCCCCAAAAATTATGGGCCTATTTCCCTCATTAACTCAGACTGTAAGATCTACGCTATGATTGTAACCGATCGCCTACAACATTTTTTACCTAAACTGATCCATCCATCTCAGGTGGAGTTTTTAAAAACTGTCTAGCGACAACACTAGAGACCTGGCACATGTTTTGGAAAAGGCTAAATTAACCACGTCGCCCACAGTAGCCATCACACTCGATGCTGAAAAAGAATTCGATAAAGTAGACTGGACGTATCTAGAAGCAACGCTAAATAATTTTGGATTAGGTGAAAATTTCACTCGCATGGTCATGTCACTATACTTCGGTCCGTCGGCCAGAGTCCTGGCCGTCGGCACGATTTCGACCGCCTTCCAACTCAAACAGGGAACCAGACAGGGATGCCCCCTCTCCCCCTCACTTTTCCTACTTGCCATTGAACTGTTCCTGTGTCACATCAGGGATAATAAACATATCTCACGCCGATGATGTCCTAGTTGTCTCTGAGGAGGCTGATAAGGCCATCCCTGCTCTGATGTCCACAAAAGACAATTTCTCACGGGTGTCGGGATATAAATTAAACAAGGATAAAACTGAAGTTAAACTCCTAAACAATATCGGCAGTAAAGACATTATGGGCAACTCCGGCTTGTCATGGCAACCTAAAAGTTGTAAATATTTAGGCCTCGACTTCGAGACAGACTTAATATCCACTCTCCATGTCATTGAAGCTTCGCTCTATAAAAAGATATCCGCGCTATTGGAAGGATGGTCACCCAAATACCTCTCATTGTGGGGTAGGGCCGAAACCCTAAAAATGATGGTGACCCCCTGGTCAATTACCTTGCTAGCATGCGCCCAATGACTTTCTCTTCTGATTTTTTTAACAAGATATATAAACTTTTTAACTTGTTCCTTTGGCAGGGTAAGAAGCCCAGAGTATCAATGAGTAAGCTAGAATTTCTAAAGACAAAGGCGATCTGGGTCTGCCCAACTTTGGGAACTATCAAATGTCATTTCTCTGTAAACAAGGAGTGAATTGGCTTACAGGGCATTTAGATTATACGCCAATATGGCTGGAAATAGAAAGGTCACTCATCAACAGAATACCTCTATCTGCTCTCCTCACCATGGACGTATCCCACCTTCGTCACTCAAAATATGTGCTCCTTAACACCAAAAGCGCGCTTCTACGATTAGACCACCTTTATAAGATCAAAATAAACAAGTCCTGCATGACCTCCCTGTGGAAAAACCCTCTGCTTCGAATCGAAGGTAGTATGTTGTACTGGAAATCATGGTCCCATAAAGGTATTAACCTAGTTAAAGACCTCTTTTCTGATACACAACCGCTACCTTTCTCAACTCTTCAAAACCAGTACAACTTAATCCCCATGGATTTTTATGAGTTTCTAAGATTGAAATCCCTCATCTCCTCGCGCTCAATTGAACCCTACGTCCCATCGCTAGTTACCCAATTACCACGGTTATTAAATTCTGGCCATACTGTATCCAGGATATACAATCTCCTGTCACCTAACCCAAGGAAAGCACACAAACGAAATGAAGCTAAATGGGAATCCGAACCTAATACCACTAACATCTCGTTTGACTGGGGAAAAATTTACAACACCGCCTTCTCGAATAAGATATCCCCAATTTTATCACAGTCTAAATTCATGTTGCTCAATAGGTCATACTGGACTCCAGAAAAACTTTTCAAACTTCATTTACGTGACAGTTCGAGTTGCTGGAACTGCAATTCTGCTGTTGGCGATATCACACACATGCTCTTCACCTGCCCCACTCTACAGTCATACTCGGATAACATTTTCAAATGCATAGGTCCTATTTTTAACACTCAAGCCCCCAGGGAATTCTCATATATTGTATTGGGAGTCTTGGATCCAGCACTGGTCAATGACAACGACCAACACTTGATGGACCTCTTGCTCACCCTAGCGTGTAAGGTTATATTGTGCAATTGGAAATATGCTAGCAACGTGTCTTTTAAAGTCTGGCAAGAGTGGCTGACCTTTCTAAGAGGTGCGGGCAACCCGGCTCTCCACTCCTCCCCATGGCGTAAATCCCATCGGTCACTGTGGAAATCCCTAGATGTCTCAACATTATCATTTGAACCTCAATGAATCTAGTCTATTGTGATTATATAGTTCTGTAATGTACCACCATTGTATGTAGAGTTATGCTGTAATCTTGTCTCACTCCTTATATGCTACTTGATGTTTATCAAATGGTACACTTGATATTCTATTATGCCCGAGGCTACTCCACTTCCCTATGGCTGAATTGATAGGCACTTGAGCACTTAAGCACGATAACATAGTATTGCATAGTACACTATTGTATTGCACAGTATGTATTCCTCTCGTTACTTATACATTTTCTCTTTGACTGGCTTGCATACAATGATTGTCTTGTATCATGCACCAAGATGCCATCTGCGTTATCCTTTATTTCTCCCCTACTCTTTTCCTGGTCTCATTTAATGTATGTATTTCATTTAATGTATGTATTTATTCTTTCGTTTTTGTATGATTTTCTTCAATAAAAATGATTTGAACTCAAAAAAGAAAATAGAAAAATTGAATGTCGTTAGTGACAGGTTACTATCTTTGAGGCGTTTTTGTCTTCGGTTTCACACCTGTTTTATATTTTCTGTTACCTCTTTGCTTTCTTTTCCTATTGTAAAAAGTAAAAAAAGGTTGTACAGAAACCAGCTTTTCCTCGTGGCCTTGCCAGAAAGTCTGCTGTGACTCATCAGTAACGTTTTTATTATAGTAGTAAGAAAAGTAGTGGTACTCTCCACTTTGCTATGAATGAGTTATCATTGGGAGAAATTTAGAGGTGTTTGAACACCAGAGAATAGCAGCCTACTGTAGAGTAAGAGTTTCGTATGGTATAATAATTTCCACAATCCGTGAAATAAAGAGACCTTTTCCAAACGATTATTTGTGTGTGTCTGGGTTCAGTTCCTGTTTTCTTAAGATAGCTTCTTGGTTTATTTTTCAGACATTGAATGTTGATAATTATAAGAAGACCTTTTCTACCCTGCTGTGGCTTGAGGAGATTCAAGCTGAAATTGAGATCAAAGAGTTCAGCATGAGTGGTGTGACCCTGAAAAGAAACGGAAATTTCTTGGTCCTTGATGTGCCTGGTGTGGCAGAAGGCCGGCCATCATTATATCAAGGTTGTTCTTCATTTTCTTTTTGTCCTTTCATGGAAATACACAATAAAACAATAAGTAGCAGTACTAACAAAAGCCTAGGCATATGTCTAATAGCCATAAAAGCATTGACTTTAACTTTAATAGTCTGAATACTTTTGCCGTTCTTTGATACATATACTGTGCAATCCTAGACACTCCTTCTGTAAATGCTTCTTTTTTACTGCACATCTGGATATGAAACAATTGCTAGAAGATTTCTTGAAGGAAATTACTTGTACCTTTGTGATACACTTTTTGGATTTTAAAATGAGTTTGAATAATGTATATAATAGAGAAAGGCAAACATGTTTTAAGGGGAAAGTTCTTCCAACAATGTTGGGAATTGAATTGCTTACAGTATTAAAATTACAGAACCATCCAGTAATTTTATTTTTACATTTTTGAAGAAAAATGAAAGAGACTCCCCTGCTTAAAGCAGGAGTGATTTTGCTTCTTTTCCCCTCAGAAGAAGAATAAGGTATGTGTCATGTACGAAGTCTTCAACGCTTTTCCCTTCATCTACTACTACCTGATTGTGTGTATCAAAAGCTCCTATTTGTCTTCTATCCTTTTTTATCGACCTCCCGACAGTGCATTTTCCCCCATTATGTGTACAAAGAGCCCTTGAAGCACTCCACTTGGACACCTGTTAGTGCTATAATATTAGTTATGGGTTATACTGTGGGTTTTCTCTACCAGTGCCCTAAAACTTGCCTAAGGCTCTGTTTTAACCTCAGGACCATGGCAGTAGGGGACTCTCTACCCCGCTACAGTTGGTACCTGGGTCAAGGGAAATCCTAGATCGGTTTCCTCTTGTTCCTCAGCAGTTCTCATCCCTCTCTCTCAGCTTCTTTGGCTCACCCCCCCCCCCCCCCTGTCTATATGATTAGGTTTGCTGCCATCTGTCTTAATTCTTTCTGTCTGCTCTTTTTCAATCCTTCTCACCTTCCTGCCACCCTGCTCTACTCCTGTTTCCTTCTCTTCACTCTCCCTCATAATTTCTGCTCGCCTTTTCTGTCTGCCTCACTGCTCTTCCTTTTTCCCGCTACTCCAATGTTCTGTATGCTTCCCCCTTCACTCCTTCAATGATTTCCTATCCCACCACCTCACTGCAACTCTTTTCCTCACCTCCTATATTCTCCATGATGTCTGCTTTCCACTACTTACTTCTCCACACCTGCCGGGATGTGCACTTTAATTTTCAGTGGGGCAATACTGGAATTCAACTGAGAGTCACATCCTGGTTCTAAAGCTGACTTTGCAATGTTGGAAACATTGTTCCACTGGAACTATGGTTATTGATAGCATTCTTATAAGCCATGCACAAAATAGAAGTATGAAGCCAGAAAGCCTGAGAAACAAATCGCACATAAATATTAAATACATTCGTCATTGTGATTTTAAAGTGATATAATTGTTCTTTGTGCATAGTCGCTTACCTTTTTTATGCAGAGACCAATGTAATGATTTGTTTTACCTTTTGTAGGTGACCGTGTGATATTAAGACATCAGGACTTCTCTGAAACTGTAGTTGAATATATGTGTTTTGTAAGTGAGGTGAGTAGATGTTCTTGAAAAGAAAATAATTCCTCAGTGACCGAAGTTGGTATATGTGTTTAAGCAGTGTTGATAGGCTGCCTAACAGTCATTCAAAACCACTTGCCCACCCACAACTTCCTCAACCTGCTATGTGATCCAAGGTGGTGCCAGAAATGTGGAAACTATTTTAATTTCGTTGCACTGGAAATTGCAAATTATGCCCTCTGTTCATTCAATAAAAAATGTTGCCCATCCCATGTCCTTCCTCTCTGAGGTGTTTTATAGTTCCCAAAAATACATACGATCTGCACATTTTGTTGGACAACATAAACTAAGGGATTGGTGTCCATACTGTTTCCGGACACCCCCACAGATTCTGTCAGCCAATAGACCAGCTAGCTCATAGTGCCACCATAAGCCCCCGAACCTTACCAAGAAGCGAATAATGTCTGGCAACCGTTGAACATGACAATCCTTGACCCTTCAGGGATCGTGGATCGTGGAAACAGTATAGTACTTTTTCACTCAGTCAATCGCTCTTACTCAGTCTCAAAGAGATACGCAGAACAAACGTTGGGGGCGTATCAATTAGAATTTATTGAACCAGCATCATTTTAGTTTAAAACATGTTTGCTGTGACAATCATTATACAGAAGCAAATGTAAAGTTTTACGAGCACCAGTAGAGTGCACCAAAGTTATAATTCTACCATGGTGCTAAAAGAGTAATCAAGCGTACTCCTACAATGTGGACCCTGTCTAAGTATACCTAAATGTACCTAGCGTGTATGTGGTTGTAAACCAAGAATCCTCTAGGAAAGACCCAACCACATTACCTGATGGGAGAAAATGAAGGACCCCATCTTGGTCACGTGTTGGACACCCCTGAAGGGATGTCTGATTGCTGCGTGTTGAAGCTTCAGCGTATAGGGACCTCATTGTCTTTTGTCAACGTGGAATTTCTCCTCTAGTTACTTGGTGTAGATGCGGTTCTTTTATACCACAAAGGTAACCTCAGGGTTCCTACAACAATCAATATGTTGGGAGTACAATAATGTAAATAATAATAAAACAGAGTATGTTATTCCTGTTGTTTATGTCATGGGCCGGGGTTTTTACCAAGAATCCTCATACATAATAAATTATATGTTTGAGGCATGTGAGCTGTAGCACACATGCTTTGCATACTCCTGCCTTCTAGTATCTGAAAACGAAACATTAGTGATAGATTCCTTACCTTAGAATATCCCCAGACGTCTGACTGGATCCGGAAAGTTTTCATCAGCAGTACCCCTGCGCGTTGGTAGGCGTTGTCTTACGGCTCCGCGTACATCGTTGGCGTCTTAGTTGCCGAGATGATGTCGCTGGAGCTACTTCGATTCGCCCAAGCGTGCTGACGTCAGTTCTTTCTTTTTCCGCGCCTGCAAGCGCAGATTCGGAGAGAGCGGTACCCCCAGTCACTTTTTGACTGAGCTTTTTGGGAGGACTTATACTCTTGATGCATAGGGATGCCTGGTTTTAAGTCTTGCGCGGCCTGTCCCCGCACGATGTCGGTGACGGACCCGCACCGTGAGTGTCTCTACTACCCGGGGCGTGACCACGACTCTGAGTCGTGTTCCCACTGCCGGGCCGTGGCTCAGAACACTTTGCGGGAGCGGTCCAGAAAGTGGCTAGAAGCCCAGGAGTAGGCTCCATGCTGTTCCAGGTCCCGGTCCTGTGGGAGGTCAAGGAACCAGCCGCCGAGCCATCACCACCATTCGAAGTCTTCACACTCGTAGCACAAAAAGTAAAAAGAAGCACTGTCACTGTTCGCCATCCCCTCACGCGACGAGGCTGAGGGTGCAGGTGGCGCCGCCCATGCGGCTCCGGCGGAGCCTCCGCAGTTGCCGATGGCCTACCCGCCCTTTTCAGGTCCATCGGCAACTCCAGCCTAGCTGCAGGAGTTCCTGTCAGCAATGGCACGTGTCTTCGGCCCCTCCAGTCCCACCGGTGCGCCTGCGGTTGGGGTTCCTCGTTCTTCGACGTCAACAGCTCCAGCCCCGACATAGTCGACGACTCCGGTCTCAACGCCGAGTGACCCCCTTGGATCCAGGCATGGATCCCAGTCCATATCGGTTGGCCCTGTATGACCTCCACTGAAATCGAAGGCGCCAACGCCGGCGTCGGCCACGACACCGGCCGATGCCTTCCCAGGCCTCCTTCACAACATGGAGCCGGTGCTGGAAAGGTGTCGACCGATGCCGTTTGGGAATTTCTTTCCCTTTGTTCAATGACCTCCTTATGTTTCACCTGTTCGGCAGGCTGGGGAGGACTGGGAGAGGTCTGAGGACCCTCTCGCAGCACCAAGCGAGTTAGACCCGGACTGGGATGAGGATCCTGGGGGATGCAGGTGACCACGATTATGCTGCTTCTACCATGGCTACGGAGGAAGATGGTTCATACCCTATGATGTTGCATAGGGCAGACGAGGCTCTCCACCTCAAGCTCCCTACTGTGGCCATCAGGACTAACCACGTGACCGAGATGCTTTGGCCAGCGTCGTCTTTTACGGAGCCGCTGCTGCTTTTTAATGATGCACTCTCAGACGTTCTTTTGGCACCTGGTCCAGGCCTAACGCAGGGGCTCCTGTGGACAAGAACGTGGCCCGACTCCATCGCCCGGCCCTGGGCAGGACCGGTTTTACTCTCCCAGCACCCTACCCCTGAGAGCTTGGTTTTCCAAGCCTCTGCGTCCCGAGCGCATTTCCTTCCGCACCTCTGGACAGGGAATCAAAGAAATTGGAGTAGTTTGGGAAGAAGATTTTTTCTTCCCCCACTTTAGGACTGCGGGCTGTGAACACTGCATGTCTCTTGGGCCGTTATTCCCATTCTGTGTGGGGTACGGTTGCGCAAGTGCTGCGTCTGTGTCCGGTGGGGGCTCAGACCATTCTCTCCCAAGCTATTGCTGAGGGGAGAGACGCAGCCAAGTTCACCATCCGTTGTGGTCTTGCCGCTGCTGACTCGCTGGGCAGGGCCATTTCAGCGACAGTGGTGTTACCTCGCCACGCCTGGCTGAGGACCACTGGCTTTTCTGGGGATGTCCCGTATACATTGATTGACATGCCCTTTGATAGAACTCACCTGTTCGGCGATAAGGCAGATTACGCGTTGGAACGTTTTAAGCACTCCCGGGCTACTGCCAAGTCCTTAGGCCTTTCGGCTACACGCACTCCTTCCGCTGCTGCTTTTCGCTCCATTCGTGGCCAATGAAGGGGTGCTTAAGCACGTTTGTTTCGAAGTGCGGTTGCGGATGTGGGACCCGCAGGGCCGGGTCACGGGGCCAGCATGCAGGTTAGTCTACCACCCCCCCTGCTGCCACTGCCTCTAAACCTTCCTAGTCCGGGGTTTCAGGCACACCAGACGTCAGTGGGTGGCAGGATTCGCCATGACCTTCACCACTGGTGCACCATCACAGACAGGTGGGTTCTGCAGATTGTCCGAAGGGGCTTCTCCCTCCCTTTCGATACTACACCCCATCCATGCCACCTCAATGTCACCACATGTCGGGGGATCACTTGGCACTTCTCCAGCAGGAGGTCGCGGCCCTCTTGGCCAAGGGGGCCATCAAGTGTGTTCCGACGCCAGACGTGGGTTGTGTTGCTACTCCCAATACTTCTTGGTTCCAATGAAGGACAAAGGTCTTCGTCCTATTTTAGACCTTTGGAACGTCAATCGCTTCCTCCAGAAGGAGAAGTTCAAGATGCTCATGCTTGCTCAGGTCTTGCCCACCCTCGACCCGCAAGACAGGATGGTAGCGTTGGACCTGCAGGACGCTTATTTTCATATCCCCATCCTGCCGGCCAACCGGCAATACCTGCGATTCATGGTAGGGCAGGAGCATTTTCAGTTCACTGTGCTCCCCTTTGGCCTTACAAGTGCCCCTCTGGTGTTCACGAAAGTGATGGCGGTGGACGCAGCTCATCTGCGCAGATCAGGGGTTTCAGTCTCTCCCCATCTCGATGACTGGTTGTTGAAGGCGGGCTTGCCCCAAACAGTCGTCTCCCACCTCCAGACTACGGCCGACCTCCTGCATTTGCTGGGGTTCTCCGTCAATGTGCCAAAGTTGCACCTGATGCCTTCCCAGAAGCTCCTCTTCATCGGGCAGTTCTGGACATGGTGCAGTTTCGGGTTTATCCTCCCGAACAGCGAGCCCGGGACATTTTGGCTATGATTCCGATCTTTCAGCCCTGGGCTTCGGTCAGGACGACCTTGAGGCTGCTGGGCCTCATGGCCGCCTGCATCCTGCTCACCAACCATGCCAGATGGCATATACGGGCTCTGCAGTGGGGCCTGAAGTTCCAGTGGGCGCAGCATCAGGGGAATCTGTCCGACTACGTCCAGATCTCGGAGTGCACTGCGCTACAATTGCCGTGGTGGCTCACGAATCAGCATTGGGTCAGCGGCAGATCCCTCTCCCTTCCCCAACCGGAGCACACAGTCGTGACGGATGCTTCTCTCCTAGGATGGGGCAGCCACCTTGAGAGAGGTGGAGATCAGAGGCCTCTGGTCTCCGGCAGAGTCCCGGCTCCATATCAACCTTCTGGAGCTTCGGGCGATTCTTCTTGCAATGAAGGCATTCCTTCCCTCTTTCAAGGGGAAGGTGCATGTTTTCAAAGACAGCACCACCACCATGTGGTATTGCAACAAACAAGGCGGGGTGGGATCGTAGACCCTATGTTAGAGGCTCGGTGCCTCTGGACGTGGCTGAAACGTCAAGGCATTTAGTTGACGGTTCAACACCCGGCAGGTCCTTAGAACGCCAGGGCGAACGAACTCAGTCGCTGGTGCCTTATAGATCACGAATGGCATCGTCACTCGGAGGTGGTGCAAGGTCTCTTTCGACAGTGGAGAGCCTTGGTTAGATCTATTCGCCACCGAGCAGAACGCGCAATGTCAGCTGTTCTACGCGTTGGAATTTCCAAAGCGGCACTCACTCGGCAGCGCTTTCCGTCGCAAGTGGAGCTACGATCTATAGTCCGCCTTTCTGCCTATATCACTTCTATCCAGAGTGCTGAAGATCAGGCGCGACTGGGGCCAAGTCATTCTTGTGGCTCCGGACTGGGCTCGAAGAGTTTGGTATCCCGTGCTACTCTGTGTGAGCATGGATCCTCTGATCCGACTGCCTCTTCAGGAGGATCTTCTGTGGCAGCAGCAGGGGACAGTCCTCCACCCGAACCTGTCCAGTATCCACCTACATGCGTGGAGATTGAGCAACTACAATTGATTCCATTTGACTTGCCTACTGAAGTCTGTGATGTCATTCTGGCAGCCAGGTGTCCCTCCACTAAATCAGTATACGCCTGTAGGTGGAACAAATTTGTGGCATGGTGCACAGCAAAGGCTGTGGATCTGCTTTCTGTCCCTCTTTCAGAGGTCCTTTTGTTCCTTCTTTCTCTGGCCCGGCAGGGCTCTGCTCTGGGCACTATTAAGGACTACCTTTCTGCAATCTCTGCCTTTCTCAGGCTCCCTGATCAGCCCTCTCTTTTCAAGTCCCCTGTTATTAATAGATTTCTCAAAGGAATTACTCACCTTTTCCCTCCTATTCCGTTTGTGATGCCGCAATGGGACTTGAATCTGGTTCTTACTTTTCTGATGTGCGCCAGGTAGGATCTAGCGCATTGGGACGAAATGGAGCAATTGCCCCAATATCTCCCAGATAAGCACAAAGCTAGAACTCAGGATTTAGTTCAGGAAGGAAAGCTCCTCTTCAATTCCTCTTATTAGATGTGCTTTAGATGCTGCTTACACCGCAGCTCGAGAGACTAACATTAGTGTGTTACTCAGGAGGCACGCCTGGTTAAGGATTTCCGGTTTTAAACCTGAAGTCCAACAATCCATCTTAAATACTCCATTTGATAAAAAGCATCTCTTTGGGCCTTAAGTAGATCAGGCATTGGAAAAAATGAAGAAAGACACTGAGATCGCTAAATCAATGGGAGCCCTACAGTCTCCTTCAAATTGTGGCTTCTTTGGTTGCTCCTTCTACCATGAGGGGTCCAAGACCACATCCTCAGACAATAATGCTGCCACGTAGTACAAAGGCAACGATCAATCTTCCTACGCAAGAGGCTTCTTTAGAGGAGGATACAGAAGGAACAATGGCAAAGGTAGGGGCAAGGGATCCACACCACGTAATTCCACTTTCCCATATCAAGCAGGGACTTACCTATCCTTCCCCCCGATGATTTAACACCTGTCACCAGGGGGGGGGTGGGGGGGGGGAGAAACTCTCAAAGCTAGAGGAGTTTGTTTCAGTAAAGCAACACTGTGCCTCACTTGATGGTTATGGTGGGGAAATCAAGTGATGGTTGCACTGCCCAAAATAGAGTGGTGCGACAATCACACTGACCTGACTGTTCCATGGCAGATACTCCGCATAGCCCCTAGCTTCCATTAGTGGAGTCTGTTGAGGCTCTTTAAACAGAAACCCTGTTGTTCCCCACAGCTAAGTGGAGCAAGGGAACCATAATGATGGAGTTCGGAGCATCTGCCTTCCATTCATCTTCCGACTCCGGATGCGCCATCAATTATTTCTATGATCTTTGATCGCTGTATTGGTTTATATAGGTACCAGCAACTGCTAATTACTATTTATTTTTGAATTTTTCAATCAAACCTTCCGTTTTGCGTTCCATTTTTTTGCATTTCCTTATTGCTGTTACTCATGTACTATAATTGATATTAAAACAATACAAATTACTCTGATCCAAACAGACCTTAACAGTCGCATGATAACAGACCTTTAAATTTGGGGTTCTTAATCTGTGGTCCAAAGACACCTGCTGGTCCACGACTGTTTCACTAAATTAAATAACAATAAAATCAGTACACTACATGAGTATGTACAAATAACTATCTAAATATTTGAGCATTTGTTCAGTGTATAATTGTTTCTGTAGTTTTGTGTATTGTTTTAAGGATGCAATTATAGAAAGTGGTTAGACCGGGGACCCCCATCTTCCAATAATGACTTATTGATGGAGGGGGTCCCCAAATTCTAGTAATGATATAGTGGGGTCAAGGGAAGTCAAAAGGTTAAGAACCACTGCTTTAGATGACGAAGCAGTCCCCTTCCACCTCATAAATCACAATTATGTGTGTGTGTGTTTAAGAGAGAGCAAGGGATATCAGTGAAATTGTTTCATTTTTCATGGAGGGCTCAAGTCTATACAAACATGTGGTCCACCTTAATCTGTGCTGCTGATTTCCTCAATGTAATGTCTGTTACCATCATCAAACTGAAAGCACTGTAAGTCGATATAGCACAGCTAGTCCTAAGGCAGTTAACTTTAAAAAACTTTTAGTCTTCACAATATCCTGCTGACAGTTATTGGGTTCTGCACTGGATTCCCGATTCTGTGATCTTAGAAGGATACAATACTACTTTCTCCTTAACTCTAATCAATTAACAGTAACAATGCTGTAGCATTCTAGTAAATTAATATAATGAATTATTAATTGGGGTGGATGGTAGCTCACTACAGATAATAAAGTCACTAACCTGTTGGGTCTAAGCGAAGGTGTCAACTTGAGGTCAACCCCTGGTAGTTATGACACAAAACATACAGGCTTAACCTGGAGAAAATGTGTGTACCAATGTACCTAAAAAGTAAAAAACACAACACAATAAAGATCCTACTCTAAATTAAACAAATGTAATCAATTAATTGACCTCAAGCATACAAAAAACAATGCAAATTAAAAAATATTTTAGAGAAAAAATGCCAAGAAAATTTAAAGTGCCACTAGAAGTACTGCTAGCATGTGACTTGGACCTAGGCGCAAATTCAGGCAAACCGTGATGGAGCGTGTGTCGGATACACCAAGCGGGTTCGTCCCAGTTAAAGATTTTACCTTCTGACATAGCCTTTGAAATGGAAATTAAAATCCTTCAGCAGGCAAGGTTGCAGGCTTTATCCGAGGAAGTCCTCTCTAAGTTGGATAGCCATTGGACAAGGTCCACCTGAGGTTGTTGGTTTTGGAGCAGAGTAGAAAAAGCAAAAACTTCACGCCATGGAAGTAGTCTTACCAGTCGGATACTTTTTGTTCTTTCGCCTGGTCATGGATTTGTCACTCGAGCTTAGACTCCTTTTTTTTTTTTACTGCTCTGAGACACCAGCTCTCCTTGACTTATCTGCTGTGTTCACAAAATCTCATCCTCTTCACATTCAGCGCTCCCATGTAACTGGAATTCAAGGTCCCCGCTCTCCAGTGGAACAGCTTCTTCCTCACTAGGGTCGCCCAGATCATTAGCCTAGATCCATACTCCTCTTCTGCTTCTAACCTGATCTGTGGAGTCCCTTAATGACCCTCACTCAGCCCTATGCTCTTCATTATCTACATTGCACCATTTGCCAACATTGTTCATGCCCACGGCATCAGTATGGTCTTGTATGCTGATTATACCCAGCTCATCCTCTTCTTCTCAAACACCCAGTTGTGTCCAGCTCCATTTAAACTCTCGGTGCGCTTGTGAACTACCTCTAGTTCACCTACCTCCTTCTCCAGTTACGCACGTTTCTCCTTGCGGAGTCGCGCGAAAGACACTGCAATAAATTCCCCCCTCACTACTAGCTTTTAAGCCTTCCATACCGACGCGAGCGGTATGTCTCCCTCGTCATTCTCAAAGATATAATGTTTTATAGTGTCCCTAATCCGTTGAGTGACTTCATCAGAGTGAAGGAGGGAATCACGGAGTCGCCAGCCTGAAGGTGTAGATCGCGCGCATCGTGCTGGAAGCTGGACTGAAATAAGGGCATGATCTGAGAGGGACTGAGGATGAATATCCGAAGCATGCAAGTGAGGGAGAAGAGATGAGGCTAAAAAGTGATCAAGACGCGCATATGTTTTGTGTGCCGCTGAAAAGTATGTATAGTCACGCTCACTAGGGTGTTGTACGCGCCACACATCGCACAAACGGCCACTGTTTCCCAGCCTGTGACAGCGCCCTTGCATGATTAGACCTCTGCCGTGATCTATCTAACTCCGGATCCATCACAATATTCAAGTCCCTCCCGATCAAAAGTGCTGAATCGGGAGAAGCAAGGACCTCGGCTAGAGCTAGGCACAAAAAGTGTTCTTGTTGGTCATTCGGGGCATATAAGGACCCAATCGTCAAATGTGTATCCCCCCATTGTACCCTGATTGCCAACAACCTTCCCTTTATTTCTGTCACCATAGAAACTACTTTGCATTGTGATAGTGCACTAAAGAGGATCGCCACCCCATTTTGTTTGGACAGTCCCGAGGACCAGAACTGGTGTGGGAAGCGCCTATCCCTCATTCGCTTGGTGTCTTTAGCTAAAAGATGGGTTTCTTGGAGCAAACAAACATCACCACCAGCATTTTCTAAAAGGGAGAGTATTGCAGATTGCTTTACAGGATTTTTTGACCCCCGTACATTCAAGCTAACAACTTTCAGGTCCCTACCCATCGTAGCAGTGGGGGGGAGAAAAGCTATGCACCGGCCTAAGGCCACCGGGATCAAAGCCAGTGAGGGTCATCTCCCAAAACCGGGCTACCTGCCTATCGTGGCCGTGAACTGATGCGGAGCCCCAACAGAACCCCCCAAAAATCCCCGAAGCCAAACACATAAGAAACCCCTGAAGAAAACAAGACCGAGAAAAAACAAGAACACATGACAAAAGTTTGTCTCAGTGGTCAGTGTCCAGGGGAACGTGGCAGAGGCCCAGTCCGCACCAAGGTTGACGTGTCTATCACACCGATGACTAGGGTGTAGAAACACTGTGCTTAGTCGAAGGGCCTCCTCCATCCGGCGCCGAATGACACACCCACGTGGCCATCATGCCTAGTACTACAAGGTGTCGCAGGGCTGTCCGTGACCTGTATAACTGATGAGAGGGCTGTCTCCCTCACCAGCTTGCTAGCAGCCATGTCCGGTGCGGGGCTTGGCATCGTTCTCCAAACTCGTTGCCATTCGAAGGAGTGACGTCGTCTGCGAGGAAGTAGTTGAGCATCTTCTGTCCCAGTTGGGGGGACTCTCAATACCCAGCTTGTCATACGCTTCCTTCAAAGACCGGATCTGAAGCAATTTGCCTTGATGTTTGAAGATGATGTGGAACGGATGGCCCCAGGAGTAAGGGATCTTCTGCTCTCGGAGATGGTTGGTGATGGGCTTGAATTCTCTGCATTTAAGCAGTGTGGAAGCTGCTAAGTCCTGGTAAAGCGCAGGTTGATGGCCATGGAATTGCACTGGATTAAGGTCCCTAGCTCTGCGCAGGATGCGGTCCTTTAGTTGAAAATCATGCACGCAGACGAGTATGTCAGGGGGAGCCTTAGCACCACGCGGAAGGCCCACTTGGTGAACCCGGTCCATTTGTATCTCCCGTACGTCCTCGTCCACAAGGATCTATAGTACAAAGGCACTGACATAGGCACGGAGGTCATCGCCCTCACCTTTCCACGGAACCACCCGGATCCGGATATTGTTACGCCTGGAGTGGTTCTCCAAGTCCACTGCGTAGGCTTGCAAATATATGTTCTGCTCCCGTAGATGTAGCATCTCCTGCTGTAGCTGGTGTAAGTCGTCTTCCCTGCACAAATCGTGTTCCTCCAACATCGCCACTCTTTCCCCAATTCCATCAACAACCCGTGTATCTTCACGCAGATCCGCAGATGGCTGTGAACGGAGGTCCTGAATGTCCTCCTTGATAGCAGAGAAGAGTTCGATCAAGAAGGCCTTAGTCGCTGGCGCGTCCTCCCCGTCCACTATCGCCGTTCCAGCTGCAGGCTGTGTTGCGGAGTGTCCCGATGCTTTCTGCAGAAGTTCTTTCAGGGATTTTTGTCTCTTTCTCCTGGTCGATTACATATTGGCTTCGGGCGATCTCCACTGGCCACTCCTTGTCCCTTTCACTGAGTGAGAGTAGAAGGCCAGGACACACTACCACCATGCCTTTTCTGACAGGTCTGGCGAATTGCGTCAGTACACTGCTGGTGTGCCTGGGGATTCACACACTCTACCTCATATCTCCGACTTGCGTCGCCTCCGCACTCTCTGTGCTCTCTGCCGGACCTGGACCGCCCCCACTCCCTCTCAGTATTATATTCTCCTGACCGTCAACTTGGACTTAGCGCGGGGAGTATTATGATTCCGCGGGGAAGCCGGGCGAAGAGGTCACCAGAGGCATACAGCATCCTGGGAGAGCCAGGTCCACTTGGGTGACCATCCCACCACTAGCGCACTCCAGGATGCAGCACCGGCAGGGGGGTGGGTCGCTGCAGTCATCAAGACACTGTCCTACAGTCTGTCACGTGGCCACTTGCACAGGGAGGGAGCATTCACTAAGGACCCCCGGGGCAAGGCCCACTCGCATCCAAAGCCCCTCTGATCCGTGGGAATCGCAGGTATAGCCACAAGCACTCCAGGCATTCAAGGTCACTGTATGCCAGACCCCAGTGGGGAAGATATTGCAGGTAAAACATTCAGGAGCACTTTCAGAAGTCACAATGTAGGCTTTCACGCACAGTCTCACCCCTTAAGGGGCTCAGGTCTCAAGGCTGCACCGCACCCGCCAGGCCCCGCCGTCACCTTTACACCAGCGCTTTGAGCAGGGCAATGCTGCGGAGCCCCGCTTTCCCAGCTCCCAGGCACTGGTAACGGCCGCTCTGTCCGCCGACCAGTGGACCGGGTCTCTCCGCAGGCTGCGCCTCACACCCCACCAGCCCGCCACTCCTTACCTGCGGGCCTCTCAGGGGGTCGCCGCTGCAGCAATAGCTGCCTCTCCCAGCCGCACCACAATTCCAGGACCCACACAGCAGCCGGCAGCTCTCCGTAAGCCAGTATACAGGCCCTCGCTCTCACGCACCCTCGGCCGCTATCTTCTGAGGGATGCGTGTAGGCCGTCACCGGCGCTCCAAAATGGCGCCACCTTCAGATCGCGTCCCGTCGCGATTGCGCCAGCCCTGGCCACGCTCTGCTACAGAACCAGCGAGGATCTCACCCGAAGGGGCTGCTTGCGTCTGCTGGTATGAACTCCCGGAGTGGATCGCACCAGGTGGCAAAGCTGTCTGCGTGTCCACTAGGCTGCCTGCATGGCCGCTCTTCTCCCACTAGGTCGCAGCAATACCGGGGCTGGGAAGGATCCGCACAGCGGTAAAAGACACCTGTGTCTCAGAACTGAACTCACCACCGACTCCAGGGCAGCTCCGCGATTCAGCACACCCGCCGGTAAGCACGTATGGGCGCCAGAATGGGGGATATTACAAAGCTAAGCAGCGGCGGAGCCGGAGGCATAGGGACACACGTCCTAGCTCGCCGCCATCTTGGCCACGCCACAATAAATGCAAATTAAATTGATCTTTGGAAACTCTTTCTTTTATGTTATCAAACCTCAGTACATTAATGTGATCACTGCAGTTCTCTGTGAAAACAGAGTCACACAATTGAATCCTGCTTGGCACAGTATGGGATCCTGACTTGTGTATTTATAATGCTATGAAGTCTAGACTGTAACACAAAGAACTGTAAATCTGCTAATCATTTAAAAATGGTATTACACACTGTGTAAGCAAGGCTGTTCGAATTATGCGGTGGGAAGGACACATTTTGTAGCAGGGTTGCCTAAATTATGTGGTAAAAAAAAGCCACCACATGCTGCTTAATGCAGTACTTTGTGATAGGGATACTTGTTGATCAATTTCACACATGCTAACCCTTTGTGGGCTAATGTCTCACCTCATTAGTGCCAGATTAACACCCAAATTCAGCAATAAACAGAAAGGTGGCTTTCAAACTTTGCAATGGGCCTTCCACTGTGTGGCAACATTTGTTGTTACCTTTTTAGTAATGTTGGATCTCAAGATTTGAAAGGGTCACAACACTACAATTATCGGGGTGTCGTGTTATTGCTTGATATATTTTCTCTTAAAAGTCTCACATTTAGTTTGGTTAAATTCATTATTCCTGAAATGACAATCCCAACCCCTGCACTAGCTCCAGATCTTTCTGCTCCCCCAAATACTGCCATAAAGTTTTAGACGGGCCCGACTTGCAAACATTTTGCTCAGGGAGCTCGCAGCAAAAACGTTTGCAGACCTCTGATGCATATGGTACCCTTAAGGAAAGCCACCTCGCTCTGGGTTGCGGCCTACTGGACATCCGAATAAAGACAGACAGTTATTGGCAATCAAATCCAACTGAGCAGCCAGATCAACTTGATTGCTTCCTCCTGCTTCCAAAACCTCAGACTTCTCAGAAAAATCTTTAGATGGCTTCAGCTCATCACCCAAAGAACTATCAAATAAGCCCTGATCACCAGCAAACTGGAGTATGGAACACACTGTAAGAAAGTGCCCCTTTTTGCATGGTTGCCCCCCAGTTTTTGCCTGATGTTTTCTTTCCCTAAAACTCTGCCTTTGCACCCCCAATTGGCACCTCGTGCCCACATGTAAGTCCTTTGTAAAACGTACCATGGGTACCAAGGGCACGCTGAATCTGGCTGCTCTAGTGCCACTGAGGGTGCGGAGTCGATTCTTTTTAAAAAAAAATTATTTATTTGTATTTTGCCAAACAAAAGAAAAAAGTACACAATAAAATCGGTTACAGTTATGCAGTAACATACATTTGTAGGCCATACATCCTACAATACCATGTCACTCACATCCACCTTGGGCCTCTTGAGAAATCAATTTCATTCTGTAAACACATCCCCATTGTGGTATCTCAAGGTTTCTCCTTCTCTTGAATGCTAGGGAACCAATACTTCTCTTTAGGGTTAAAGGAAGGATCCCTCCAGGGTCATCTAGACATTTCCCATCCCAACATCTAGGCCATAATAGGCCCTCCATTTGCCACATTCCTTGCAGAATTTCTTCGGGCACCCCCTGGCCTTATAGGTAACCCTTTCTGCTGCCATGTACATATCCATCCCTGCCTTCTATTCTCGAAGCAGAGGAGCGGCTGCAGCCCCCAGGTTCTCGCTACGTCTCTCTTCGCTACCACCAGGATTAACATAGTAAAGATGAGCTGTGGTCGGCCCAGATCTACATCTCCGGGTATGCCCAGCAATATAAATTTAGGGTCCAAGGGTATAGTCGTCTCTAAAACCTTGCTCAGTTCCCACAATACCTTCTCCCAGTAGGCCTGTATTTTAGTGCATTCCCAGATGGTGTGATCAAAGTCTCCCCTCTCATAGCCACATCTCTCACAACTAGGGTCGCTGTCTCTGCCCATTTGGTGAAGACCCCGCCCTGCCATAATAGGCACTGTGAAATATTTTATATTGAATGAGGCGAAGGCGGGATTTAATTGCCACCTCCCTATCGTGCATCAGGGCTGCTTCCCAATCTATATTTCCGAGTATGCCTAAATTTCCTTCACAGATATCCCTCAACTTGCCCAATCTGTCTGGTGCATTGTTATTCAAGGTCCTATAAGTGAGCGATAAAGCCTTGGTAAGCATGTGCTCTTGTAACAGGCGTCCCTCCAACGGTGTATAGTCTGGCAGTGAGGAGGAGGTTAAGGTCTCTGCTTGCCAGGCATGTCTAAGTTGAGCATACTTGAAGAACTGTGAGGTATGTAATACAAATTCTATCCGTAGTGAGTGGAAGCTTTTGAGTTTACCCTTGTAAATACCATAAAATGAAATAAGAAATACCAGCATTTGTAAAGCGCACAGCTACCTCCGTAGAGGTGTCCCGGCGCAGGGGGCGTCGGGAAGATTAACCAAGCTATTGCTCATAGTCACATGGTGCTTGGCTAACCTGCCGCCAGCACTGGGAATCGAACAGTGAACCCAGTGGTCTGGAATCAGGCACCCTGGCCGATGCGCCACACCTCTTCCACCCTTGGCAATGATGTCACCCATGGGAGAGATACCTATGGCGACCCAGCCCTCGAAGCCCCTCAATTGTTTTTCTTTTATCCAGGCACAGTGCCAAAGGGGCGTATGCTTAGTAAGTTTACAATCCCACCCCATTGCCTTTGTTGCTTTCCCACACGCCTCTATCATGGCTTTGGTAGCCGGGAGCAGTCTCCCCTTACCCCTTCCCCCAAAGAGATAGTGCAGGCAGTTACGCCCCGCCATGGTTTCCCTCTCTAGTCTGTAGGTGGGATGGTCTCCCGGGGCATGTATCCAATAATTCACTGGGGTTAGCTGTTCCACCCAGTAGTTGGCCTCAATGTCTGGCAGCGATATCCCACCATCAAATTGATTGCATTGCAGCGCACTCAGTGCAATCCTCTGCTGTTTCCCAGGCCATAGGAGGGAGCGTAATCCTGCCTCAATAACTCGGAAGGTTAGTTGCAAACGTGTTCTGTAGTGCATACAGGAAGGAGGGGCAAGGTAATCATTTTAAACATGGCGGCCCTGCCTAGGATTGTGGGAGGAAGGGATTTCTATCGCTGCTCGTCTTCTGCAAAATTATCAGTATACGATTAATATTTCTCTGGTAACAAAGGTTGTTATCGGTAGGGAGGTAAATTCCCAAGTAGGTGAACACACTATGGACTATCTGAAGGGCCCCAGGGAGGGTAGGCCATGTGTACAGGGCACCTGGGCAATATATTACTGACTTGTGCCAGTTAATGATGTACCCTGAGTTAATCCCATAGGCGTCCCTGGTAGAAAACAAGGTGGGAATCGTGGTTTCCGGATGCGTAATATAGAGCAGGATATTGTCTGCTTATAGAGAGAACTTTTCTTCCCAAGTGTCCGCAGGTTCAATGCGGGGCCCCCGGATCTCAGGGCACTGTCTAATCACACAAGCCTGTCTCGATCGTGAGAACAAAGAGCAACCGGGATAGAGGGCAGCCTTGGCGGGTGCCTCGTCTGATAGGGAAGTCTCCGGAGGTCTGACCATTGACCCTAACCCTCGCCTGGGGATCTTTATACAGGCGTCCCACCCAGTTCCGGAAATTGGGACCTATTCCAAATTAAATCAAGGTTGCCTCAAGGAAGGACCAGTGGACTGGGTCAAACGCCTCTTTCCACGTCAAATGACGGGAGCAGATGCGGGGCATCGCAGTCTTTAACCTCCATTAACCAGTTATGGGTCCTGCGTAAATTCAATCTAGTCGCCCGGTCGGGCAAAAAACCTGACTGGTCCTGATGTACTAAAGTAGTAATTACTTGGCGAAGTGTCCTGGCAAGGATAGTAGCCAATATTTTCACCTCGATATTAAGAAGGGCTATTGGGCGATATGATGCACATTCATTTGGGGGCTTTCCCTGTTTATGGATTGGGATGATCGTGGCCATATGTAGGTCTAGGGGAAGGATTCCCTCCCGAGACGCATCCTGAAAAAGATTCAAAAGGTGTGTACTAAAGAGGTCTGTGCACCTCCTATAGAGTTCTGCAGGTAGGCCGTTTGGACCTGGGGTCTTCCCGGGATATAATTGGGTTATAGCCGTTTTAATTTCGTCAACAGTAATATCTGAGTGTAGCCCCTGCCTATCAGCCTCCTCTAATAGTGGAGTATGAATCTCCACCTAATATTCTGTAATGGCTGAAGGCGTACTCGGGGTCTGGGCATCATAGAAGTTTTGATAGTGCAGACTTTTGTGTCCTATTATCTGCTTATCTTGCGTCTGTGTTATCCCTTGGTGATCTATGATACTTGTCACCCATCGGGCCTCCACTTCTCTATGACTAAGCCATGCCAGAAGCTTACCCGACTTGTCCCCCACATCATACAGCCTATGCAAGGTCGCCTGGGCCTGTGCCTTGGTTGCCTGAGTGGCTAGGGCCCTATAGTGATGTTGTACGTCAGTTAGCTGTCGCAGGACCTGGGGGTCTCTCTGCGTGGTGTTCCATCTCTCTAGGGTAAAAATCTGGGCCTCCAGTGTAGTTAGCTCTTCTTGGTCCTTCCTCCTTTCCCATGCTACCCGATCTAGGGATATCACACCGAGTAGAAAAAGTAATCTAAAAAAAATACACTAAAGAGTAATCTGAAAAGTAATCACAAAGTAATTACAAATACCTATTGTCTTGAAATATTTCATAAACCTGTAACAAAGCCAATTTATTTTATCCAGCTTGCTTGTTTTGATCAATCTATCTTGAAAATTACAATTCTACTTACCTGTACCAAGTCCTGCTTGGTTCTAAAAATAAAACGCAACTAAAGAAATATTTTTGATACAAACAATTGGTCAAAGTTCGGTTTTTGAGTGTGTGAGATCATTTCTTGCCTGAGTGTGTACAATAGATGCTTAAACTACCCTCTGATAAAACCGTACTGCTCGCCCCCACACTATCACAAATGGAGAGTAAGGTATTATCTACTTTTACCTCTGTAAGCCTTTGTGGACCCAGTGGACTCTGTGCACACTATACCTTACTTTGGTATATTATATACAGAGCCAGCTTCCTGTACACACTCTATTGGCTTTACTACACAGCTCACCAAGAGCCTTAATTTCATCCAAAACACTGAAGGCTCATGCTCAATCGCCCAAAGGCCTCCACTGGCTCCCAGTTTGCAAATGTGCACTTTTCAAGCTCCTCATACATACTTACAAAGTCCTGCACAGCCTAGGGCCTGAATATATGAACAGCTGCATAAGCTTCTACACACAAATCAGAAGCTTATGCTCACTGGCCTCCTGCTTGCCTATGCTCCCCACATCCATAAAGCCAGAGCGGGTGCTCTTTCTTGTACCTGGCTTCCAAAGCCTGGAACAAGCTCCACCTGCACATAAAAGCCGCCAGCTTAATCCTAGAATTTCGTAAAAGACTCAAAACCTGTTCTTCAAAAAGCCCCCTGGCAGGGTCACATCCTCTTCCTCTGGCACCACGATACCCTACCTGGCTATGTGCACACCATAAAAATAAACATAACAGCAGGCCGTATTCGGGAAGGTCGCACCACATTTGGATAGGCTTATAACGAAAGGTCAACCAAACTGGATTTCCAGGCAGCAAAAATATCCAAGCTGGGCCAACATGTTTTTCTTGCCCAACTTTTCAGAGATTTTTGGAGAAGTCCAGCCAAGGCTCCCAGAACCTCAGAGACCGCTCTTCAGAGTCAGAATTCCTCAAGCAGAAGTCACCAGCAGGGTCCAGTCCTCCAGAAAATATGCCTCTTGTAGGTTTTTGTGTCCCTGTAGCCACACAGGAGGTGAACCAACTGACCCTTGGACTCCACTTCTTTGTCCTGGGTACAGGTGGAACCATAGTCCATTCCTTCAGATCACCTCACAAGTATCAAACATAAAATGTAGTCCTACTTCTGTTTTTCCAGAGGTCCATAAAGTGTTCTGAGGAGCTGGTGGTGAGGTCTATTTTGTACAGTCCAGTAGCCAGTTGGTGGGGTTGTCTCCAATGGGGATAACGTTCTGCGGACAACCCCACCCTCTTTTGCACCACATCCTCTGCCTTTAACTGCAGCCTGGCCCTGAATGCACTATGCTAGGAGGAATCTAAGGTAGCACAGGCCTTCTGCCCTTAGAGAGAGCTTGTGTGCCAGGCAGGGATGCGTGCAGGTAAATGAGCAGTCACATCCTCCTAAGCTACCCCTAGCTGCTTCTGCACCAGCTTCGTCTCCCACTGGGTTGATAACAAATTGGCTTCCTTAGTCCCAAATAACAAAGGATTCCCCTTAGGTCTCTTTGTACACTAAATTATGAATGTATATGTTATTTGCCGGCCCCCTTAAAGTGCATGAGGTCCTTGGAACCTTTGTTGCTGCTCTTCCTGAGCGGATATAAATCACACACTCCACACCCATTCCATCCTGTCACCAGGCCTAAACCATTGTCCCTTCTTTGGGAGCACTTCTTTAAGGTAAAGCACTGGCAGGACAGCCTATTCAAATTACCCTCCAGTAACTTCAGGCACAAACAAAGTAGCTTTCTAGAAGTTATTTTCCTACATATTTATTTAAGACTCAACTTCACCTTTGAATTGGATTTTTAAAAATAATTATTAGTAAGAATGGTATAACTAATCCTCTTGCTTGTACCAAACTTGATATAGCAGAACTTATAACTTAGCTTTTGCTCTAGTTTTCTTCATAAGCCTTACCTGAGCCTTCCACAGTGAATATTGCTTTTGTGAGCTTGCCGCTGTATGGACTTAGCAATATAAAATGTCTAACTGACTATCTTTTACATACCACACTTTACATGTATCCTTTTTCAATATCTGGTGGTGTACAGAAACAAGCTGCCTGGATTGCATTTGGCATTTTAATGTATTCTCTTTTCCTTCGCAGTGAACTGATGCTGCATTAGCTATTGTTCTATAAGGTCTCTATTGGAAGGCTGATAAATGAGCATTACAGTATTTACTGTGCAAGATCTAAGTGCCATTACTCACAGTCCGATAAATCAGTGGTTGAAGTGGGCCTACGTTGTGCCCCATTCCATGTGTTGGGGTGGGCAGAAGCAAAATGTGAATGACACCAGAGTAGTCTTATAATGGATGAACAGGGCTGACAGAAAGCCCCTGAAAATATGTATTTTATATATATATATGTTATTAAAAACAAAAGGTTGTGCGTAACGCTCAACCTAAAACGTTCCTGGTAGTGACAAACGATGCAGATTCTCCTTATCCAGTGAGGTGTTCAGTGCACTGTCCTATCCAGATTTAAAGACCCCTCTTGATCGAGATTTAAAGACCCCTCTTGATCGAGAATATGGTCTCAAAGCGGAGACTCCTCTGCAGTTTTATGCAGCACAAATTCGACCCCCTCCACCACCAAAAAACCGGAGTGTAGTGGGGAGCCGCAGCCAATGGTCAGTTGGTCAAGGAAGCCGCTGGTTGAAAGTTTGGGAACCACTTTGTTTAAATAGTCTTACCACTGTCTTTCTTAACCGATTTTTATTGCTTTTAGAGAACAAGAAACTGTGCAATACGAGTTAAGCCTAAAGTGCAATCCGTAGTTAAACTGCAGTACATACATCCAGTTATATTCACACAGTTCGGTCTAAGCATGTTCAATAATAGTGTATTGGTTTACGGTCCATTCAGTTAATGCAAATTAGATGTGTCTAGCAACCCCGAACCCCAATCCCTCCCTCTCACACTCAGCACAATTACAGGAGCATGGTGCTTTGTACCCTGCCCGCTCTGTGGTTAGCTGTCTCTAACATCGACAGAATGGAGTCTACCATTGCAGTCCACTTGTCCTTGTTCACAGTAACTTTCATAGTACATCTGGGTCTTGATCAGAAAGTTGGGAACTGTGAGTTGACTCGGTATCGGGCTCTTCTAAGCATTCCACCAAGGCGTTCCAGGCCCTGGCTTTGTCTGTTGTGCTACGACCCCATCTCACTTCTTGGACCAGTACTGCTCTCTCATACCCTGCCCACAGAATTAGTGTCTCCTTCACTTTGTGTGCCTGGGGACTCGTGGAGGTCTTTCATTTCATTGTGATTTCGTACTTTGCCAATACTAAGGCTAAGTCCTCAAATTTAGTAGTCACTTCATGTTTGTCAGGTCGGCCCACCCCAGTAGGCAAACCAGTGAAGAACAGGGCAGTACTCTGTCCGGACCTCATTAATGTATGCTACCACTCCCTCCCAATAATCCTACAAAGCAGGACAGCTCCATGCTATAAAGGACCATTTCAACTCCCTATTTCCCACATCTGGGACGACCCACAGCTTGTGCTTCGTATGTTCACATAATCTTCCCCACTGTGAGGTATGCCCTGTGCACGAAGTAATTGATTATTTTAAACCTAGCATTGCGGGATACTGTGTAAATGTGGGCAACAGTTGTGACCCAGTGCTTTTCTGTAACCGGGAGCACCACATCTTACTCCTATCACCACTGTTTTTACTGTCAGGATACATAACATTATAGAATTGAGGTTTACTTTTTCCTACCGTGTTTAGTTGTCTCAGGATATCAATTATGCTTCCCTAGTGTCCCAGGAAATCAGGTCAAAATTGTTGCTTGTCATGACCGTTGCTACAAACTTTAGTAGTTGTATTTAATGCCTCCTGTTAGAAATTAGGGTGTGTGCCTTGTTCAAGCAGCAACCACAATTCTTGGGGTAAGGCACAAGCAAACCCCAAATTACCCTGTGCTTAAACCCCTTGTCACTTGGCACAGAGCAGCCAGGATTAACTTAAAGGCCATGTGTAAATATTTGTGCGACCCTTCAAACAGTAAAACAGCAAACTTCCAGTCAGTAGAACCTGAGTTATGATTTTCTTTTTACAGATTTTATTAATGTTCTGTATTATCAGATGGGCCGAGCCCAGCAAGCATCGTACATGTGAACGACATATTGTAAAGACTTTAGGTACTGAAAAGTTTCCACCCCAGAGGTCTGTGTAACAGACCAAAAAAAGCCCCCCCCCCCCCACGCTCCATACATACAATAAAAAACATGATATAAACACCGCAAATGAGTTTCGGTCCACATCTGTATAACTCTATCACATTAAACTGGCGAGTAATTTACTACTAGCCGTTCAAGAGGGTCCCGGTTTACTGGCTGTGTTAGGAGAGACAAGTCCACCTGGCCCAGATCTTCCCGTACTTCTGTGGATAGCCCCTTGCCTAAAACACTGCAATTTCAGCAGACATGCATCTATCCATGACCTTTTTCCAATTCACAATACAGGGGGGTGTAGCCTTCCGGTGTTGTGCAGTGTCTCGCTTAGCAAGTGTGAGGCCCAGAACATGTCCTCCGTGATGTGTAGGAGTGTCAATCTAGGGTCTTCTGGACTATCCCATGCCAATACCGGCCCCATGCAAAACAAAATGCCCGACCAAAAGTGTTGCAGTGCCTGCAACTCAACACCTTACGGAGAGTCACAGCGGAGACGTGGGGGACTGAATAGCCCCCATCTCCCAGATGCGGAGGCGTGTATAATATATTCAGTGGAGGTATTTAAATTGGATCAGGCGGTATCTAGTGAAGTACCTGGGGCTAGCCAGTGCCACTGCCCAATCGTCGTCTGTCAGGGCAGGCAACTCCTTCTCCCACGCCGCTCGGGTCCGATGTTCCTGGCAGAATATTCACAGGTGCAAACGTGTACTGAAGAGTTATTGTCTGAGGTCCTTCTTTTATACACAGTTCTGCCTTTGAAGTGGGGTAGAAGCTTTTAGAAGCATGCCTTCAAAGTGCACAGATGTCCTGCCTTCCTAGCCCTGGCTGTTGACTACCTGCCGGGTATGCAGCTTGTTGTGTGGACATAGGACACAGCTTATTTAATGTGTAAGTGGGGCTTTGCCTCGCTCCTCCCACCCTTCCTGCCACTGATGACCCATCCAGTCACACCTACGCTCCCCATTGTTGTTGTAAAAACTTTATTTGACAGAAAATGTCACAAAAGCTTTAGAAATTAATTATTAAAAGAGAAGTACAAACCAAATAAGTATTACGTACATCATAATACTTGTATGAACAGACAATACAACATAATAACCTGCTAAGCACTTGGCGCAAAAATACATTTGTCATATTCAATTAGTTAGAAACTGATAAGCAAAATAAAAATATCCATTATATACAATGAAAACAAGATAAAAGCAGATAACATTTCATTGTAGTAGCAAACCTTAATAATGTTATAGTTGATTGTTAATTTGCTGGAGAGTTTTGAATTTTCCTGGAGTAGCGGCAAAAATTAAAGAATAAAGCGCTTATGCATGGAATCTAGTTCTGTAATTTGGCCAAACAGGATTAAAATCGTGACACAATTTCATCACAACCTCGTTCAAATAAAAGCTGTGCCACTCTTGAAAGGGCTTTCCACTTGGTAAGCCATGCCTGGCCAAGGAACTTTGCTATGCAACAAGCAAAAAGAGGTCTAGAATTGAACCTAAGAATGCGCAGAGCTGTATGGTAATCCTGTGTGTCCCATTGCTGACAATTAGTTTTTAACCATTTGGCCCGCGAGGTGTTATATGACGGGCAGGCGAACATTACGTGGGCAATGTTTTCTAACGGGGATCTACAGCATGGACAATCTTTTGATGTCTCGTTACACGAGTGCCATTTCGTGGTCGTCTCACGGACAGGGAGAGTTTCAAACCTAAAATGTATATACAATATTCTGTCCCTAGGGACCTGGAATATGTCAAGAAAGGACTCGAGACATCCAGTTTGTTTATATGAATATAATTCCATTGTTAGTCTGCCCACATTAGGTGTATGGCTTTCCCATTGGTCCATCCTTTCCCAATAGAGTCTTTTAAGTTTGTCTCTCCTTGGGGGTTTCCTGCCTTTCCCAATGAGCTTGGAGCCTTAGTGCTGTCAGTATTTTTCTGACATTGTAAATCCAACCTATTTTGCAGCCAATATCTAGGCGGATGATCTTGGTAAGAGCTTCGGCATAGGGAAGAAGCTCTGGAGTCCACCCAATGCGGGCCCAAAAGAGGAATAGACGTAACCTAGCTACATCTCCAATCGACCGCCTGCCCATATCCAGCAGTAGAGGGGTAAGAGGGACGTATTTAGGTAACATCACCAGATCTCTAAAAAATTTATGTTCGGATCTACTAAGGTTGTCGAGCTTATCAAATCCCCCAAACCTCTGCTCCGTAAGAGCAGAGCTGACTGCTTTGGGGTCGTAGACTTGAAGGGCAGGGGCTACCGGCCAAGTGTTTGAAAGGCGGTGTTCCTTCCCTATTGCTCCAGACACTCGCTTATGTCCCAACAGCATCTTTGTTAAGTGGGGCCTCCAAGACATTTTATCGGAGAGTCTGACACCTAAGTAATCAAAGGTGTTCACCCTTTCCAAAGATGCCCCACCCAGCAGAGGGCTACTCCTATATATAACTTGTGACAATTAATGACCATAAATCTGGTTTTTGAGCTGTTTATGACCAGCCCCCGGTTGTCGCAAAAAAGTTGGAACCTATTAGGTAGGCGTTGTAACCTGGCTGGGGTCTTAGATATCAACAGGGTGTCATTTGGGAACAACAAGGTTGGTACCTTGTTGCCCCCCAGAGTTGGGCAATCTGCTGTGGCTTCTTGGAGAAAGCTAACCACCCCGTTCACATACAGGGAGAATAGGGTTGGGGCTAGAACACAGCCCTGTCGCACTCCTCTTTTGACGGGAATGCCTTCTGTTAGTTGTCCTTGCGCCCCCCATCTGACCTGGGTGAAATTTCCCTTGTGTAGCCGTATCAACAGTTTAAGGACAAAGGGGGGGATGCCCATCTCTCTAAGCGTTGTCCATAACTTGGTTCTAGGTACCAGGTCAAAGGCAGTCTTTTGATCGATGAATGCGAGATAAAGACTGCCCTTGTCTATCACCACTACTTTCCAATAGATAAGGAGGAGTTTAAACACCTGATCCATTGTCCCGGTCTTTGGTCTAAAGCCGGCCTGGTACTGGGAGAGGATGGCTTCATCCTCGGTCCATAATTGTATCCTCTGGAGAAGGACTCGGCCGAAGACCTTCTGCATAGCATCAGTCAGACTAATGGGTCTGTAAATGGAAGGGTCGTCCCTGGTGTCGTGACCTGGACACAGGGCACTAGTACCCTGGAACATGACTGATGGGAGGGGACACGGAACTGGACACCAGTTCCAGACAAGGGATGAAAAGGGGCAGACCTACAGGAACTGGGGACCGGACAGGACGTGGGCAAACATGCTGTACCATAGCAGAATAAATATACCTTATCAAAGGTGATGACTCCTGTCGTGCTTCGAGTCAGCAGACACGACAACTGGCGACGAAGGTGGGGGAGCAGAACTATGCGTGTGTCCGGTGCCTAGCGGTAATAAAATACGGAGGCAGGTGCCCACCCTGGTCAGTGTGGCCACGCAGAACGACCGCGCGGGAGCCCACCCCGGCCGCAACAGGCCCAGTAAAGAAAGGCGGGAAGAAATCATCTGGCCGGTAAGAGGCTTTTCCCTGATATCTTGAAAAGAAGCGCGAGGCTGAGTGACGCTAGAAGTCGCGCGCGAGATCTCTCTAGAGCAGGGGCGGCCATCTTAAAGCCAGGCAAAGCGGGCAATAGAAATTGCGGAAGACCCGGCGGCCATTTTAAAGTCAGGCGGGTCCTGGAAGAGCCCCGCCATATCGCGAGAATTGGGCGGCCATCTTAGAATCAAGCGGCCCCGCCAATAGGAAGCAAGAAAATCGCTGACGGCCATTTTGAAGTCAGGAAACAGACGAATACTGAGAAAAAGAAGAATTAAAAGGGCAAGGACATATACAGGAAATAAAGCAAAGTAAAAGAACATGGGACAAAGACAGACAATGATGCAAAAGGAGCAAGGGCATGAAGAGCATAATGCCCAAATAACAGGAATATAAAGAGACAGAGCACAGAACAAGAGAAAAGGGCTCAAAAGAAGCCAGGGAAACCACCGGAAAGAGTGGAATTAAAGCAGACGAAAGAAGAAGAATAAAGCAAAGAGAACGAAAAGAGAACGAAAAAGTGGAAGAAGCTCCACAGGCCCCAATAATGACTGAACAAAGGAGTGAAAAGCAGAGCGCTCAATACCACTGAACCCTCCCGTTCAACTTATCTGAGCCACAAGTAGGGATCAGATGAGAGCATGGATTCGCAAGTTTGAACGTTACATGTGTGCCACAGATGTAACAGACGCCAAGCAAATGAATCTGTTTCTAAACCTTGTAGGCGATGAAGTAGACGACCTACTAGTGACACTCCCGGTTGAAGAAACGACAACATACAAAGGGCTAATAAAGTGCCTCTCAGACAAATTTGATCCACAAAGAAACATTGATTTTGAGAGATACACTTTCACAATCGCATTTCAACACACAGATGAATCCCTTGAGGAGTTTGCGACATGACTAGGCAAGCTAGTAACGCAATGCGAGTGTGACAAATTTGACAATGAACAAGCGATTCGCCTGCGCATCATCGAGGGATGTCGTGACACGGAATTTCACGCACGAATTCTGAAAGAACCAACCTCGCTGGAGAACATTTTATCGTTGGCAAGGGCCGAAGCGAGGGGGGCGGTGCAAGCAAAGCAGATGGAGTTGGGTAAGGCGCGGCGAATAGAACAAGCAAACCGCATGGTAGGAAGCAGCCGCACGAACACCTGGTAAAAAGGGAATAAGGAGCAGCCGGCAAGTAAACAACAAGAAAAGACTTGCTACAGATACGGACTTGAATTCACCACACATAGGAACGTGCCCGGAAATGGGCAGACATGCAGGAAATGCAACAGGAGCAATCACTTCACAAGTGTGTGCTTGGGAGTGCAATTCAGATGTGAAAGAGGAAGACCGCGGATGACGACGAGCAAGTATACCAGGCACATGGAAACTGCAAACCGCAGCTCATCAGCTAAATCTGAAGGAGAAGCGGTGGAAGAGAATTTAGAACGCCTTTAGTTAATGTCCGACGCCATTGCTGTGTCCGAAGAAGAAGACACGGGGCGAGAAAGCATCCACTTGATGGAGAAGAATAAAGTAAAGAAAACCGAGACCGTGACCATAGATTTTTTAACAACCTAAAACGCGTTTCGTGCTCGACAGCGGAGCAACGTGCAACATCGTGTGTATCCGAATATGAAAACATGGAAGTAAAGCCAGCGCTGGTGCCATCCAGAGTTGACGTATTCACATGGGGATCATGAAAACCAGTGATGAACATGGGAAAATTTACAGAGACACTGATATACAAAGGCCACACAAACAAGAAAGACATACATGTACTAAAGGGTGACATTCCAGCACCATGCCTACTGAGTAATGTCACAGCACAAGTAATGAGCCTCCTCGCAATGACATACCACATGTCAGAGAAGAGAATCCTGCGAGATTATCCTGGAATCCTACATGGATTAGGGAAGCTAAAAGGACGACAAATAACATTGCACATCAATGAAGCAGTAAGACCAGTGGCTCAACACCACAGGTGGGTGCTGATACACTTGCAACCGCAAGTGGAGGAAGAAATACAAGCATTGCTAAGTCAGGACATCATAGAGCTGGCAGAGGGACCGACACCATGGATGTCGCCAATAGTGGCAGTGCCAAAGAAGAACACATCTAAGATTTGCATCTGTGTTGACATGAGAATACCAAACACAGCAATTGAACGTGAAAGACACCCTGGCCCACACCTTGACGACATGATCAGCTGCCTGACAGGAACATGCCGTTTCTCAAAGCTCGACCTGTGCAAAGGTTATCATCAGCTAGAGCTTGACTCTGTCCAGATACGTTACAACTTTCTCCACGCACATGGGTCTATTTCGATACAAGCGACTAAGTTTTGGAATCTCATCAGCGGCTGAAATATTCCAAGAGACAATAAGGTAAGTAATAAGACCGATGAAAAACAGCCTGAACTACTGTGACGACATTCTGGTGTTTGGTAAATCGGATGATGAACATGACAAAGCACAGCGAGACGTATGCTCCCATGGGCTAACGCTGAATGAAGACAAGTGTGAAATTGGGTGAGACGAACTGGTGTTCTCTGGAAACATCTTCTCCAAAAAAGGAATGCTACCAGATCGCATCAAAGTAGACACGCTAGAAAAAGCGAAACATCTGAGCGACGTTGCAGAAGTGAGGTCGTTCCTTGGGCTGGCCAGCTACTGCGCGAGATACATAAAAGACTTTGCCACGGTAAGCACACCACTGAGAGAACTGACGAAACAAGGCAAGACATTTACTTGGACAGAAGTCTGTAACAAAGCATTTGAGGCCATCAGACAGTCAGTGATAGCGGTGGACCATCTTGCGTACTTTGATCCTCTGTTATGCACAGAACTAGAAACAGAAAGGGATGCCACAATTCAAGCGGTCAAAAAGGTAACAAGACAACAGAGGTGGAGGCATGTCAACAGTGACCGCATCATGGAAAACGGGGTGATCAAAGAAGAAATGCTGGCATTCAAAAAGGTACATGAAGAGCTCTCAGAGACCAAAAACGGAATAATAATGAGAGGAACAAGAATAGTGATGCCAAGAGCTCTGCGAAGACAGACGGTGAATTTAGCGCACAAATCACATGGTAGAAGCAAAGTAACTGCTACTGGAGAAAGTATGGTTCCCGGGTTTAGACGACATGGTGGAAGCCACAGTCGCACACTGCCATATATGCCAAGTGACGGGGCAGATGGCAAAACCGGAGCCACTACAAATGTCAGAGCTCCCGAAGGCAGTGTGGATTAAGCTAGCAGCAGACTTCTACGGGCCCCTGGAAACGGGAAACTACCTGCTTGTAATAATTGATGAGTTCTCCAGATTTCCGATTGTGCGACAAGTATCGTCAACATCAGCCGGAGCAATGCTGCCAACTATGGACAACGTCTTCGCGGCGTGGGTCTCCCTGCAAACTCTAAAGACAGACAATGGTCCACCATCCTCGGGGGAGGAGTTTAGAAAGTTCATAGACTATTTAGGGATCCATCACCGCAAAATAACGCCCCTGTGGCCACAAGCAAATGGCATGGCAGAAAGATTCATGGGGAATTTAACCGCTTCGGTGCTCATGACGAGCTGAGCTCGTCATGACCACACCCATTTCTGTTATGGCCCAGCACAGCAGAGGAACATCTCAAGCAGCCAAGGTGATAAAGAAGGCTGTACAAAGAGCAAAACTGGCGCAGATATCAATAGTGTAAAGGGACAGGAGCATGAACCCATCAACCATGTTGGGATTGGGGTGAGTGATCAGAATAAACAACAGTATCCCAACCGGTATTTTTTCAAAGACCATTAGATATGATATGTCATAGACATTATTTGCAAAGAAATAAGGAGACTCTTTTTTAATACTTGCAAAGTGCTCAAGGCATCATGTTTATCAAGACGAAATAAGGCAAATTACAGTTGTAGCAACCACTTGGATGCTAAGCTTCCTGCTGAATTTCAATGTAATTTCCATTGAAATGAATGGGCACTCCATGACGAGCTGAGCTCGGCATGACGAGCTGAGCTCGGCATGAGCGTCCAAGGGGTTAATACAACCCTAATTGTATTTGGTGCTCAAATTGTGCAAGTGGGGAACAAAGTGGCAACGCAAGTGACAATGTGATCAGCATAAACGGCGCTTGGTGAGTGGTGCTAAGGTTATATACAGTGAATAAAAAGACAATGTGGCTCCAGCTGATTTTTCAGAGTTTGGGTTCTAATTTAGATTCAACCACATTGTTGCGCTGGGTGGTCGACTGCGTTTTGATCCTCATGAATTGGGATCATCACCAGGACAGGGTTGGTGCAGATATGAATATCGTGACATCAGGGGAGGAACCGGGCCTGTGAGATGAGTCGTCAATGTAAGTCAATCGGTCCCGGTGAGCGCGATCTGGACTTCAGAGGAACGGAGATCGGTTGGCAAAGAGCGAATCTTAGGTGGCGAAGAGCCGGGCGTGAACTACCGAAAGGCTCCGTGTTCAATCGGGGAATAATTAATCTTTGGTAGCACTGGCAAACGCGGAAGTGTCCGGATGAATCAGGCACACTTCCGCGTTTGCCCGCGCTACCGAATTCTTCCCCGATTGAACATGGAGCCTTTCGGAAGTTCACGCTCGGCTCTTCGCCACCTAAGATTCGCTCTTCGCCAACCAATCTCTGTTCCTCTGAAGTCCAGATCGCGCTACAACAGTAATTTGCCTTATTTCGTATTGATAAACATGATGCCTTGAGCACTTTGCAGGTATTCAAAAAGAGTCTCCTTATTTCCTTGCTAATAATGTCTATGACATATCATATCTAATTATCTTTGAAATAATACCTGTTGGGATACTGTTGTTTATTCTGAGCAGATATCAATAGGGCAGGCTCTGTTCGAAGTACTAAGAGACTATAGAAACACTCCTCACAGCTCCACAGGACGGTGTCCTGCGGAGCTAGTGCTGGGTCGATCAAGCAGGACGAGGCAACCACAGCTGGAAGCAGCAGCAAAGCAAGGGCAAGGCAGCATTGCCATCAAAGATCAAGAAGCAAAAGCGAAAATGAAGACCTATGCAGATGCAAGGATTATAAGATTAACTCACCTGTTGGTGAAGCATTCACTGTGTCAGAGATGGCGACTTTCCACTCCTGCTTCCAGGAAGTGCCCCGCAGCGCACCAAAGATGAGTGGACTGCCTTGGACGGATCCCAAAGGACAGGGCGATAGAGCCCTGTAGCAATCAGCGACAGAGAGACCACAAGGCCACCCGGCCCGCATCGCTGGGACCCAGACAGCGGCAAAAGTGTTTTCTGCCTTGGCTCCCAACCTTGCACGTTCAGCAGCTGGGTTCCAAGAGCAGCTGGGCTACACCAGTGTGGAACTCACGTTAAAACACAGACATCCAGCATAAGACTCCCCAGCCAATCACTGGCTAGATAGATCCCAATCATGGGCTTCCAGCCAGTCAAAGGCCTCCAAAGGCTTTCTGACCACATTTCAATTGCCTGTGAGCCCCAAAAGGCCCACAACTAATTTCATTTTTTGTGATTTAATGTCTACTTGTCCGTCAGACAAAATAGACAATACATTTTCTTGCCCTTTATAAAATTCTAGTTGTTTCGGGCGTCGGGCGATATGATTCCCCCACCCCTGAATAACCTATGTGGGGTATTCGTTGGGTATTGTGTAACCATTCTAGCTTCCACGTGAGATGTCTTCCTGGGTGGTGTGAGTGCGGTGCTCCAGTAAATGTTCTTTCGGGGTGGTGCGGGTCCTTACTGAAGATTCGGCGAGGTCCTCTTAGGATTCTTCTCTATCTCCTATTTGGGGAGTTTTGCTATGGTTCATGCTATAGACTTGTAGCAATAGGTTTTTCGCTTCTTCACGCTCCACCTGCTGTTGTAGAACTTCTCCTCTGGACAGGCCCACAAGAGTAGTGTAGTTCTCTTCGGGGTTTACATGTTTGTACTTCTGATTGGTCCATAGTTCCTGCCTTCTTCTGAGGATGAAGACTTCTCCAGAATATTGTTGGGTTTGTGCCACGTTTGGCTCGACACAGCCTGTTAACGTATAACCTTTTTCTTGCATTGGCTTGCGTTGGCTGTCTTTTCAAGCGTTTCGCTGTGCTTCCGCCACTTTACCTATGTTGGCCGTCTTCGTCGTAAGCCAATGGAATGTATCTCTTTACAACGCATGCTTCAGATTGCATGCCCTTGCAATGCGGTCGCTACAATGGCTGAGTTGTTACAACGCAAACCGTCCCATCGCAAGTCATTACGACTTGCGATGTAATGGTTCGAGTTGTAATGACCGCTTTGTAACGGCATGTGTTGTAAACACAGTTTCCAAAGCCAGTGTCTGTCTCTTGTGAGCGTGTTGTTCTGTTCCACTTCACAGACAGTTTCTTTCTGTATCCAGTTCTGGCACGGTATGTGACCACACATTGGACACGTTCGCAGGCACTGGGTACCTGCTGGTCCAACTTGCCCCACAGCGTTGTCTGTGTTTGATTCTAGTGGTATTGTCTACTCTTTACTCTTAGGTGTTAGGAAGTGCTTATGTCCTTGATCTTCCCTCACTTGGGCCTCACTTTTCATATGCACTTCACAAGCAGGGCCTCAGGTCGCTCTGCTCGTTGCTCCTCAGCTGCTCTTTGTCCTTCATACATCTGCATACGGTTATATATATATATATATATATATATATATATATATATATGTGTGTGTGTGTGTGTATGTGTGTGTGTGTATATATATATATATATATATGTATATATATATATATATATATATGTATATATGTATATATGTATATATATATATATATATATATATATACATATATATGATGGCGGCTTGCTAAGCTTCAACTTGCACGAATAAAGACACCTTTGATTTGGCATCAGATTTGGGCTCCACTCTTCGTCATTTATCCGGTTTCAACAAAAAATTGGTGGCGCTGTCGGCGTCTGGCGAGTTTCTTTTTATACATATATATATATATATATATATAAGTGTATTCAAAACAATCTCCTACTTTAAAGAGTAAACATGGGGACACATTGGAGTTTCCAGGACAGCAATGTATATAAATGATGGCATAAAGCGGTTCGGCGATGAATATCAAATGCCTTCACACCAGAGGTAACTTGTTTTTAAATATGTCCCTTTGCTTCCATTTGTGGGAAAACAGCTGACCCAGTTCGCTGAGAGACGATCATACAGCCCTCAACGCGGACTGCATATCCCATGATGCACCTTGTTGAAAGCTGGGATAATGTCTCTTACTGCCCATGGATTTCTACATATTCCTGTAGTGAGTATGGGCTATTTTTCCAAGCGCGGTCATTTGTTAATTGAATCACCTCAGCATCCATAACTGCAAAATTGATCTCCCGGTCCCCTACATCCTACCACAATTGCCAGCACAATTGCCAGCAGCGAGCATACCTGGCGACGTTTACCATGGAGTCACGGACTGTTGATCACAGTAGGACCTCTGCGCCCTCTGGTTTGAGGCGGTGCCGAGGCTTCCAACCCAAATATATAGGTGTATGTATATGTGTGTGTGTGTGTGTGTGTGTGTATATATATATATATATATAGAGAGAAATTCATTGAAAAAACTATGGGTTTCACACACGTTATAGTTAGGAATTAGCATTTAAAAAAGCTTAGAAATTCATTGAAAAAACCATAGGTTTCACACGTTATAGTTAGCTAAACATTTCTCTCATACAAAACCTTTGAAATTCCTCCGTTACAGTTAGCTCAGCTAATTATGACTTGCCCGCAATGCACTGCTGATGACGTCACATATTACATCACTCATGACATGGTCAGTGATATCACTCATGACATCACTGATGACATCTCAAATGACATCCCTGATGACATCACTGATGACATCATCCAGTGAATGTGTGTCTTTCTGAAAAATAAATATTTTTTATATATGTATATCTAAACGTTGATGGGAGAATAAATGGGTAAATAAGTGTATAAATGGATGTTTTTTTTGTAAAATTGATTGTATAACTGACTTATTAAGTATATTTAAGTGAATAGGTGTATTAGCGAGTAATCTTTAAATCTTTAAATATCAGTGTCTCACTTTGTATATAAGTGGCTGCATGGGTTGGTGAGTAGCTACATCAGTGTGTATATGGGTTATTAGTTGCTTTTTTGAATACCAAAATGAGTGTCTGTATGGTTCGGTGGGGAGTATTACTTAGTGCACAGATGCATGAATGACTGACTCACTGTTTGTATGTGTTTTGAAGGCAGCATGTGTGCAGAACTGTATGGGTGGATGAGTGTGTGTATGGGTGTGTTAGTGAGTGAATGACTGTCTCAATAGTATCTTTGAGTAACTAAATATGTTTTAAACTAGTATATGTGAGTATTGATGTATATAAATGAGTATATGTCAGAGCGAGAAATTCTAAGACTTCCTGTATAAATAAGTATGAGTTTCTATAAGTGATTGTTTAAGAGAGTAAGTATGTGTATGAATCTGTAGAAGTTAGTGTAGTGGTGGGTGTATAGATGTATATGCAAGGAAATGGATATTTGATAGTTTATTTGCATGTGTGAGTATGTGTGTGAGTAACTCTATAGATGAGTTTCGATGTATAACAGGATGTATAGGTGTAGGAGTACATATGATAAGTGAGTACATGTATGAGTGACTATATAGAATTGTTGGTGAATCAGTGGATGTGTATGTAGATTTTGGAATTACTGAATATGTTATTCTAACTGGAATTGGTATCTCCATTTTTTTGAAAATTGTAGTTTCTATTTTTGATCGTGTGTATCAAAGGATATATTACAGTGAGAGGAGGTTTGCCACAAGGATGATGTCATCAGTGATGTCATCAGGGATGTCATTTGAGATGTCAGTGATGTCATGAGTGATGTCACTGGCCATGTCATGAGTGATTTAATATGTGACGTCATCAGCAGTGCATTGCGGGCGCGCAAGTTATAGTTAGCTGAGCTAACTATAACGGAGGAATTTCAAAGGTTTTGTATGAGAGAAATGTTTAGCTAACTATAACGTGTGAAACCTATGGTTTTTTCAATGAATTTCTAAGCTTTATTAGATGCTAATTCCTAACTATAACGTGTGTGAAACCTACGTTTTTTTCCAATGAATTTCTAAGCTTTATTAAATGCTAATTCCTAACTATAACGTGTGTGAAACCTATGGTTTTTTCAATGAATTTGCAAGGTTTTTTAAATGCTAATTCTTAACTATAACGTGTGTGAAATCTGTTTTTTTCAGTGAATTTCAAAGGTTTTGTAAATGATTATTTATAAATGTATTATTATGTCTTTCTTTTTATACTAATTTCTTATATTTTTAATATAAATATTTATATTTTATTTTTTAGATTATATTTCATATTCTTATTATAAAATAATAAAAAAACTAAATTGCAAAGGAATTTTTGGATTAATAATTGCTTGATGTTGGTTGCAAGTATAACACAGCTTCACCAATGCTCTTGGGTCCCTATGTTCACAATGCTGTATCAATCCTTACACCTGCTTCAAGCATGTGCAAGGTTTTGACGCAGCATAAGCTCAAAAGTGACTAAATGAAATTGAATGAAATGTTCTACATTTCACTCAGTCACTTTTAGGAAGCGTTGCTGCACCCCCTTCTGCACAAGAAAGCCTCTTCTGGCGCAGCGCTTTACAATGTAATACACCCTCAAAATGCGTCACATTGTTAGTAGCACACACCATGGCACATCTTTTGCACCACCGCTGTGTCACAAAAGTAACGCAACGGTTGTGTAAAAGAGGCACAAGGGGATTGTAAATCTGCCCCTAACACATACATATTCACCCAGGCAGTTTCACCAGCAGCGCAAATTGAAGCATAGACTTGTAACATATTTATGTACATATGTTACATTCAAGTGCTTTGGACATACTACAGTATACTATAGATAAATACCTTATAGATTTATGCTGTAGCACTTCCTTATAGTTCTGCACTTTCACTTTCTCCATACACTAGTAAGATATTCATTCATTCATTTATGAACTACACATTCATTCTGACACACTTTTACACACTAACATAGAAATATAGTTCTTTCTTTGACCAGTGAAGGTAGTTCTAAAAAGAACAGTTTTTTTTAGTTTTGTAGTTTTTTTGTGTTTTCTCAACAAATTCCAAGCGGAACAAAAGAATGGAAAAAAAACCCAACTAATGGCGAGAACAGCAATGATCCTGCATCCTGCGTTTCATCAGGTCTATAGACTGTTCCCCATAACACAAAAGTTTATCGCAATAAATGCATAGAATTTTAACTTTAGCAAAGTCAGAATCAATTTGTGGCTGTGGACTGCTTGCTGAAAATGTTGTTGCCGCAGTTGATGTGCTTGGTGTAGCAGCAGGTGGATTCTCGTGCAACCTCCGTCTTGCAGCTCGAGCAAAGTTCTTGGGGGTGCAAGTTCTTCACGTGTCGCACCATATTTGCTGTGCCAAAGGCGTATTTTTTAGATGGATCACCCCTTGAAAGAGTTGTTTTGCAAATTTCACAGATTACTTTTAGAGCATTAACCTTTTTTTGTCCTTCTGGAAAAGTAAAAAACTTCCAAATTAGAGCTTCTTTCCTCTTCTTTGGACGTTTTTCAGGAATGAAATCTCCCTCTGAAGAACTGCTGGAAGATGACTCCATTGCTCTAATTATTGTGATCTTCCTTCTATTTGAGAAGATTCTCAGAAGAAATGCTTCTTCTTAGAAACTCAAAGTCGAATAATTGTAATGGGACGGAACGTTCAACAGTCGCAATAGGAAAAGTTATGAACCAATCAAATCTCTACTTTTAAAGTCACATGCCTTTGCATACGCTTATGATGAGCTTACGCAGCTATTTCGATGCCAGAACGCATGATGTTCTACCGCGATTTGTGTAATTGTTTTTAAAAGTAATATGATTATTACAAGTATTAAAAAAAATCATAGTCCTCCCAAATGTCTGCTCTTAGTATGTACATTAAATACATAATTAAATGTTTTAAACCAAGTAGAAACATTTCCCCCTTTCGCGTACAGAACGCCGTACATGACGTCACACGGAAGCTTTAATGCGACGCGTAACGTCAAAGCGTATTCGTACTGTAATCGCGGGTACACGTGGAGTATGATAAGCAGTACAAACTATGATGCGATCACCCTCTCAGTGACAAATCAGAGCTCAGGGCGCGCTAAGGAGAATGATTAGAAGTGTTCACTCATTGCAGATCCGATTCTGGGCCTGCCTCTGCGCACATTATAACACCGCCCCCAGATCTCTCTGGTGCACACACTCATACTTGCACATGCGCGGTGCACGCCCGCCCGCACTACCCACATGCCACCACCTTGCATTCTTGCTATCACTAAGCCTGGAAACCAATACATTACCCAATGGGATGTCCCCCAGGGCCGTCATTCTTGCAGACCGCGAAAACGCTACCAATGACGGCCCTGGTTTGGTCAGCCCCGCGGTTCCCATATAATGCGGGCACTTACGTGAGCATGCTCTCTTTTGCCTGCCTGTGCTGCGGTGCCAGACAGGCTGTCGAAAACACCCCAGACTCAGCGAAACTGCAGCCTTTGAAGACACGACAAAAGACGACAGAAGCAAAGGTAAGAGAAGACATCACAACATCAGCCTCCACTGTAAATTGTATATGCATAATGCTATTTGTTTCTCCTTCATATGGCTTTCCTACCCCTCAATGGTTTTAAATTGTGCTTACATAAGTGAAATATTTGTTTATAAGTCACAAGGTCCTATACACCTCCAATTTTAAAAATTGTGCGTGCATAAATTTGTCGTATTTCTGTACTACGCCACGTGCTTAGGCCTCTATTATTATTAATTATGAGTCCATGATAGTATTTTTTTTTCTGAGTCACAAGGCCGTCCCAGGCCTGTATTAAGTTATTGATCTTCCTTTGTTTGCTGAAGCTGCAACAGTCTAACTACGGAATATTAAGAACCCACATTAAAATTCACTTTTGATAGTAGTTACACAACTCAGTTTACGATGACTAATCTAAATATCCTTTTGTTTCCTTCACCAAACATCATTCAGAAGCAACCACGGCCTATCGAGCAACAGCAATGGAATTGTCTCCAACGTATTGAATATACTTTGACGTATAGAAGCAGAGTTCAAGTCAAGTGGTGAACTCCGGTGGCCGCAATGTTTATACAAGGTAAGCACAGCAGCCTAGATCTACAAAGGCTTCATAGCAATGCATTAGAACTAAGTCGGCATAACGGGCGTCAGTAATGCAGTAGGCACTTCCATATAGATACCACTTGAACGCGGCACTATAACTACTGAAATGTACCAGGTATACTGCACTCGTAAAACTGTAGTGTTAGCTTTATTTGTGAAACGAGAGAGGGCCATATTATCAAGCCTTGGCGACAAAATTATCGCCACTTGATCGGCAGCAAAGTACCGCTAAAGTGGCGATAATGGGTTTGATAATATGCTCTATGCAATTCCAATCGAAGCTCATGTTAGATGTGAAGGACATCTAACATGAGCTTCGATTGGAATTCCATAGAGCATATTATCAAACCCATTATCGCCACTTTAGCGACACTTTCGTGGCGATAATTTTGTCGCCTAGGCTTGATATTATGGCCCAGAGTGCATAGTGTACAGCAGCTTCTCTGTAAAATCTACAATTACCTCCGAGCAGTGACAACAGATAGGTTACAACAGTCTGACAAACAGATCCACAACCTTATTACGCCACTTTTGAGTCCCTTTTAACATGGGTACAGTGATGCAAGGAGCTAGTAAATCTACGTCTGCCATTTCAAGAAAAAATCTCCACGCCAGACTCTGCGACACAGTTTTAATGTTGTTTTCTCTCTTTCTCTCTCTCTCATTCTCTGTGACATCATTTCTCTTTCTCTCTTAAACTTATAGACACTGCTGTCTGCTTGGACGTGTAGAAGATTTGTTCAAATCAAGTTGTGAATTCCACTTTCTTATGTGTTTGGCCGCAAGGTTTATACAACGGTAAGCACAGAGGCCTAGATCTACAAATCCTTCATAGCAATGCATTAGAAATAAGTCGGCATAATGGGCGTCAGTAACGCAGCAGGCACTTCCATATAGACCAATAATGAGGGTAAGGCGCACAGCTCTATTCTGTTTTCCAGTCTGGGTTCAACTGTGCAGTTCAAATTGTGGAAAATAAGGTAGGGTGCTCCTTCAGGTAACGTCTCCGTCCTGTGACGTTGATCAAATAGTGATTGTAGTACACACATGCGCTGTGAGTGTATCCCTGAGGAGGGCACACCTTCGGTTCTTCAAAAAGACTCCTTCGAAATAAGCTTATATTTTCATTTATTTAATTTCATTAGATTTCCATTTGTATATTTCCTGTTGTATCATCTACAGTCCTTTTAACAAATTTGTTACATTTTAATCCATTTCATTCATCAGGTGCTCCAATGCATTTCGGGCACATTGGCCTTTTTTCCAGGAGCTCTACAAATCAAGATAAGATATAGTCTAAATATAATACTGGTACTATGAACATTTCACGTAAACAAACATGAACCATGATGAACAACTGATCTAAGTGTGCATACATGCTCGTGCCGCGGGTGACGCGGAAAAAGAAAATACCAAAAGTGAATCGAATGCTCGAAGTGCGAGTGAAACCGTGTGCAAGGTTAAAGGGAGATGTTGCACTTACGTGTGTCTGCAGCAGGGCTGTGGTGCAACCGCTGAAGAAAAAATAATGGATAACATGTTAGTCTTATGTTCTTAAATAAAATAGATAACTGCACATTGGGCAGGGAATACCATGGCGGTGAAAACCGACTTACTTCGTTCGTGGAAAAAGGTTCAGGATCTATAAACGGCGTGAAGGTGTCATGCTGGGTGGGGATCCCCGTGAAGGAGTACGAGGTTCGTTTGAGAAGTCCCAATAATCTCGTATGTGATACGGTGAACGGCCCGCCAATGAGGTCGGCCGACGTGAGTAATAAACATGAAAAACGGACGAAAAAAATTGGACGAAAAAAATTCGACAGCCATCTTGAGTGTGGGTGAACCGATGCGTGTGAGATGTGAACAATAAAGTTACAATACGAGCAAAAACATAATAAGAGATACATATTTCTATGTGTTTACATTGCAAACAGTGAACAAAGGAACATGACATCAGGAGCCACTGTATTAGTGGTTTAAAGGAAGCAACTAAATTCAGTCCTGTCATTGAGTCCAAACGGCTTCATGGCTTGAAGGTGGTATATCCACCAGATTTCACGTTGTAGTAAACATTTGTTATTGTCCTTGCCTTCTTGTTTTTCAATCGTTTCAAGTACCAAGTATTTCAATTGGGCAATGTTGTGTGATTGTTCCATGAAATGTACAGCTATGTTCGATCTTTCATTCCTGGTGCGGATATTCGATTTATGTTCATTAAGTCTGACTCTTATTTTTCTTTCGATTTTTCCAATGTAAATTTTTCCACATGGACATTTTAGTAAATAAATCAGGTTAGCAGATTCACATGTGGCCTTTACATTTAGTTTGATGTTGTGACCTTTCATAGGGTGAGTAATGGAATTGCCTTTAATCACATTGTTGCAGTTACTGCAATTCATGCAGGGGTGAGTTCCTGTAGACTTCCCCCGTTTAGGAGGCTTTGTAGATAAGATTTCTTGTATGTTGCGGTTACGGGTGTATGCAAAAATTGGTGGAGATTTAAATATATCTCTGAATTCCGATTCTAACTTGAGGATGGACCAATGCTTTAAGATAATTTTTTTGTAGGTTGCACTGAGGGTTGAGAATTTCGATACTAGTACCATTCTGGTATCTTCAGGATTGGTTGTTCTTGTAAGTGCTTGTTCTCTTTTGATCCGTGATACTCGTTTTTCAGCTTGTTTGATAATGTCCTGAGGATAACCTCTTTCTGTAAACCTGTTGCCCATTTCTTTAATGCGTATTTCACTCAGATTTTTGTTGGATGTTATGCGTTTAGTTTGAGAATACGGCAAATAGCGCTTTAATGATCCCTGGTGGAAGCTAGAGAAATGCAGTGTGTTATTACGGTCCGTACTTTTTCGGAATAGGTCTGTTTCAAACCCTCAGGTGGTTTTGGTGATAAGTACATCTAGAAACGTGATGGTCTTTTCATGGATTTCCCATGTTAGTTGGATTCTGTCGTCTTTAGTGTTCAATTCAATTAGTTGTTGTTGTAAATGTTCCTTGGTGTCTTTCCAAATGAACAATACATCGTCAATATATCTGACAAATAGTTTCAAGTTGTGATCCCATTCAGGATTTCCATAAATGTAATTTTCTTCAAATTCTTTCATATAAATGTTTGCATATGTGGGTGCTGCACAATTTCCCATTGACATCCCGGATAGCTGCATGTACCATACTTTATCGTGTTCAAAGTAGCTGTGATATAAGGTAAACATCATGAGTTGCATGAGGAATTGTTGCATTGGGGCATCAATATCACTGTTGAGAATAGCTTTTTCAATAGCTTCGATGCCCCCCCCCCCGTGGGGATAGATGTATATAGGGATTTGACATCCGCTGTACATAAGATGAGGTTTTCTCCTTCTTCCAAGGTGACTCCAGATAGTTTGACAAGAAATTCTGTGGTGTCCTTAACGTAGCTTTTCATTTGTTTGACCAGTGGCTGAAGATACCTATCGAGGAACTTCCCCACAGGTTCATGTAGGGAACCCCTGGTAGACACGATAGGTCTGAATGGAGGATCTTCGATGCTTTTGTGAATTTTAGGGGTCATCCGTATCGATGGGCTTCTGGGATGTTCTAACAGTAGATATTTTTTGTTTTTTTCATCAATGATCCCTGATTCAAAGGCTTTGGTCAATATTTCATTCAGGATTGTCTTGAATTGAAAGATGGGTTTATTGTCTAATTCCATGTATGTTTCGGAGTCAGAGATATGTTCATATATCTTGTTCTGATACATTTGGGTATTTACAATTACTAGCGCTCCGCCTTTATCGCTTTAATGCATTTTATATCTTTGTTGTTTATCTTGGTCTTTTTGAGTATGAGCTAAGAGGGCGTAAGCCCATTAGTAGGTCGGGTTTCTTGTCTGTGGTTGGAGGCAAAACGTTGTCGAAAAAATGTCGTAGGCGTAATTTGCGTGTAAATTTGAAGGTGCTAACTTCAATTCCAACAAATTGGTTCTTGTGGTGGGAATAAATGATGTACCCTTCTGCAACAATTTAATTTCATACGGTGTTAACGTTGTGTCAGAGATGTTAATGACTAGGTGTTCTTCTCTTTGTTGTCTTTCTTCACAACCGTGCTCCTTGTATTGGGATGACTTTTCTCTTTTTCTTTTGCCCTGCCGGGGTCTTCTTGATCGTTTTGGCCTTCCTCTAAAAAAGGATCCGAAGTTGATGGACTACTGTCTTTAGGTATTTGTTTATCACTGACGTCCTTGGATTTTTGTAGTGTAGTTGTGGTAGGTCCTGTTTTTCTTGGTGGATGGCTCGATGTTTCACTTCCTGAAGAGGATGTATCAGTTTGCTGATTATATGGTTTATTTCTCCGTCTTTGGGCGTAAACCTCCGCCCAGGTGTAAACCTCTCCCAGTTTGTAGTCCAGGGTATCTCTTCTAAATTTTCTGATTTTCCTTTCATTAATTTCCCTGGTGTGTTTTATCTAGTTGTGTTTTGACATCTTCTAAAATTTCAGACCAATCTTCAGGTGGAACACTGTCTTCTAATTCTTTTTCGATGTCTTTTATTTCTTTAAGGTCAAGTAGTATATTCGATAATTCTTCTACTATAAGTAGAATAAGGTCAAGGCTGCATTTATTAAGGATTGCGTTCCATTTCTATTGGAATCATAAAGATGGTTTGAGTGCTATCCTGAGTCCGCGGGGAATCCTAGATGCCTTATGGTACTTAATGAGAGTGTTAGCGTGTAATTTTTGGTTGATTTGACGTTTTGATAGGTATAACAACTGTCAGATGTGGATTGGAATTCCTTATAGCATATTATCAAACCCATTATCGCCACTTTAGCGACACTTTCCTTCCTATAAAGTGGCAATAATGTTGTCGCCTAGGCTTGATATTATGGCCCAGAGTGCGTAGTGTGTACAGCAGCTTCTCTGTAAAATCTATAATTACCACAGAGCAGTGACAACAGATAGGTTACAACAGTCTGACAAACTGATCCACAACCTTATTACGCCACTTTTGAGTCACTTTTAACATGGGTAAAGTGAGGCAAGGAGCTAGTAAATCTACGTCTAACTTTTCAAGAAAAAATCTCAACCCCAGACTCTGCGACACAGTTTTAATGTTGTTTTCTCTCTCTTTCTCTCTCTCACTCTCTGTGACAACATTTCTCTTTTTCTCTTAAACTTAGACACTTCTATCTGCTTGGACGTGTATAAGAATTATTGAAAACAAGTTGTGACACCAACTGCCTGAAATGTTTAGCCGCAAGGTTTATACAACGGTAAGCACAGAGGCGTAGATCTACAAAGCCTTCATAGCAAGGCATTAGAAATAAGTCGGCATAACGGGCGTCAGTAACACAATACGACTTCCATATCGACACCACTTGAAAGCAGCACTATAACAGAACTGGAATGTACAAGTCACACTGCACACGTAAAACCATAGAGTTACCAAAACTTGTAGGGGCTTATTATCAAGAACGGCGATAAAATTATCGCCGTTTCAGCGGCAGGAAACTGCCACTAAAGCGGTGATAATTGGCTTGATAATATGCCCTTGTGAATTCCCATAGTAGCCCAGGCTAACTCCAGAACCTGGGCGGCTATGGGAATTCACAAGAGCATATTATCAAGCCCATTATCGCCGCTTTAGCTGCAGTTTCCTACCGCTAAAACGGCGATAATTTTATCGCCGTTCTTGATAATATGCCCTGTAATGCTTCAGCTCATTTACTCACATCTACATAATTCTAAACTCTAATTTTCTTTTTTGTTTGGCAGATTACCATTCGGACACCTTTTGGAATCCATTTCACAATTTATAACATTGTTTGTTAAAGATATTTTTCTAGTTCTAATATAGTTATAATTGAGTTTCGTTTATATTTATTTTTTAATAAAAGTTAATAAAAAAACTACATACTTCTTTTATTTTGTGGGGGAGGGGTATGACGTTCCACAATAAAAATAATGTTGAAATACTATAGTAAGATATTCAAGACTAGGATTGAAAACTACTGAGTTTTAACGAACAGATATAATCAAAACAACGGTGAGAAACTACTAAAATGGCGGTGGACAGAGTACGTAATCAACGTTGGGCGCCTCGGCACTACCTTTCAAATAAATATAGAAAAAATATGATTATTAATTCTGTATAAAAGTACAGCAGCGGACGACACACACGAACCGGGAAAAGAAAGCGACAGATTTACTACCTGAAATAAAGAAAGGTTTGCTTGTTGAACTTGAAGAAATAGAAAACGTGGGCTCGAAACGACGCTGCGCATGCGTAGAGAGTACAACTGCTACACAAAAAAAGGAAAGCTTTACATACTATCATAAAAATGAAGGAGCATATTATCAACAAAAGGCGATACATTATCGCCGCTTTTATCGACAAGGAACTGCAGATAAAGCGGCGATAATGTGCTTGATAATAGGCCCTTGTAACTTCCCATAGCAGCCCAGGTTCTGGTGTTAACCTGGGCTGCTATGGTTATCCACAAGGGCATATTATCAAGCCCATTATCGCCGCTTTATAGTCAGTTTCCTGCCGATAAAAGCAACGAAAATGTATTGCCTTTTGTTGATAATATGGCCCATTGTTCTTTTTTTTGACCAGTAAACTTAGGTGCATATTATCAAGGACCGGTGTTAAAATTATCGCAGTTTTATTGGCAGGAAACTGGCGATAAAACGGCGACAATGAGCTTGATAATACGGCGTTGTTATTTCCCATAGAAGCCCATGTTAACTCCAGAACAAAGACTTCTATGGGAATTAACAAGGACGTATTATCAAGCCCACCCTCGCAACATTAATAAAAAACCATAGGCCCTTGTAAACTCCCATAGCAGCCCAGGTTCTGATGTTAACCTGGGCTGCTATGGTTATTCACAAGGGCATATTATCAAGCCCATTATCGCCGCTTTATCGGCAGTTTCCTGCCGATAAAAGCGACGATAATGAATCGCCTTTTGTTGATAATATGGCCCATTGCTCTTTTTTTGACCAGTAAACTTAGGTGCATATTATCAAGGACCGGTGTTAAAATTATCGCCCTTTTATTGGCAGGAAACTGCCGATAAAACGGCAATAATGAGCTTGATAATAAGGCCTTGTTATTTCCCATAGAAGCCCATGTTAACACCAGAACATAGGCTTCTATGGGAATTAACAAGGACGTATTATCAAGCCCACCCTCCCAAGATTAATAAAAAAAACTCTAGACAATGCAGGTACCCGGAGCTGGAAGGTCATTTTACAAATCACTACCCCGCGACGTGTACGGGGAGAGAGAGAGAGAGAGAGAGAGAGCTCAAAACATATATATATATTTTTTTTAAAAGACCCGAGGGGTGCCGCTCACCGAGACTGCGGGGAGTAGGACCGTAAACCCCCCCACCCCCGCATACTAAAAAATAAAACCAGAGGTTTCCGTTCCCCAGTGCTCGGGGCACCTTACAAACCCCCATTATGCAAAAAAATTGTCCCCGTAACTTGCCCCCCAGAACCTAATGAATAAAACAGACTACTAGTTCTTTTTCCACCTTTTCCACCGCGTACAAGTATAACGAGTACCCCGCCATTTTTTATTTAAAAAAAATAAAAATTTAGCCTAAAGATCCATGTACCACCCCCAAACCAAGACTATAGGGTCAGAATGTTTCTACCCTGCCCCCTTTCCTTATTTCTCAACTGTGTTTTACTGTTTTCTTGTGACTCTGCTCTCCCGACAAACAAGATGCCTGGCAACACTTCCTGGTTTGGAGTATTGACAGCCAATCCGCATGCAGCTCTTGCTCGTAATTGTACGTATTTCCATACGCGTACGCCGCGATTTTCCTTTAAAAAAAAAAAATAATAAATCGAGCCTAAACATCCATGTACGACCCCCTGAGCAAGCCTATCTTTCTAGCCTACCCCCTTCCCTTATTTCTCAACTTTGTTTTACTGTTTTCTTGTGACTCCGTTCTAGCGAGAGGCACAAGATGGCCGCCAACACTTCCTGGTTTCGAGTGTTGACAGACAGTTCACAGCCAATCAGCATGCAGCTCGCGCTTGTAATTGAACAGATTTCCGTACGCGTGCTGAACTCCGTCTCTAGATATCGCTATGATTTTACTTGCAATTTTATCAGAAATTACTGAATGGATTTACACCATTTAACAAAAAGCACAATCTGCGAACAGAACCTCTCTGCCAAAGTTCGTGAAATTCGTTCAGCCGTTCGGGCTGTAGCCCTGGCTAAAGGTCCCTATGGAAAATTGCATGGGGAAAACACGTTTTGGGACCCCCCTTTTTTTCTCGGCCCCCACTTTACGAATCACCCCCAAACTTGCAGGGAAGGAGCGGAACCGAGCGCGCCATTTTCTTGGAGAAATTCACGAAGATTCGTCTACCAGCGCCAAAGTTATTCTAAATAGAATGTTGTGGATTTCCTATGGAAACTTGGTCCTAACTATAACTACCTACTGGCGACCGCCAGTAGGTAATTGATATTGATATATATATATATATATATATCAATCAACAAAATGCCGTCCGCATTTGCCAAAGCACTCGACATTGCTCTGACCATCCAGTCATTGTTCTCATGCATGCCTTCCTGCTCCACCTTTTTTTTGGTTTGCCTGACGCGTTGCAGGGTCAGAACCCCGTCTTCAGAGGCTGCGAAAATGTCACTCAGAGGTCGCTTTACTTTTCATTTCCGGCTCTTTAAATTAACAAAATTGCTGCGCCAGTCCGAGACAGAACGGGGCCAGGGGCCATGGGGGCTGCTACAACTGACTCTCGAAGACTCCCTCCTAGGTGGATAACATACACTCCTCAGGTACTGCTGGGACTTAACGCAGATCCGTTACTGGGCTGTAGGCGTGGGGTTTTCCCTGGGGCCTTTTTCTTGCCTATATTGCCACACCCAGTTCTCTATACATACGAGGGACACTTACAGTACTAGATGTCCAAAACACATGAATCTTGGTATTAATGATGCTGCTGGAAACAATCATACTCCCTTGGGGAGGAAAAATATCCTTTGCAATATTAGATCACTCTCCAAACACACTGCGGAGGTTTGGGACCTAATTTCGTCCAAACAACCTGACTTGTGTTACCTCACAGAAACGTGGTTAAAACCACACTCTACTCCTGCCATAACCCTGGGAGTCCCAAGTAACTATAAAATAGTTAGATTAGACCGGTCCACCAAAACAGGCGGCGGGATTGCTATTGTGCATAGACAAGAAATCAACATTTCGGTCTTAGAAGAATTAAGCACCTCAGAAATTGAACTAATAGTTTTCAAAATAATATTGTCCCCCAAAGAAAGTCAAAAGGGTGCCCTAGTATATCGTCCGCCCAGACCTTGTAATAATTTTTCCAACACGCTGATCGAGCTACTTGCCCCACATGTCAACAATGATAGTGACTTCATTTTAGTAGGGGACTTCAATGTACATAGCGATAGGTCGGATTGCAGCGAGGCGCAATCCCTATTAACAGATCTGTCCTCACTAGGACTAATACAACGTAACAGTGGACCCACGCATCAGGCAGGTCATACCCTGGACCTAATTTTATCTAACGTCCCGCTAGTCTCCTGCCTACCTGCAACACAGGTCAATTGGACTGATCATTTTATTGTTGAATTTCTTACTCCCTACTCCAAACCCACCCCCTCACGCCCAATCTTACTACCGAGTGTACGTAGACAGTGACATAAAGTCACTGATACCACCTTTAAGGAAAAGTTTAACTCCCCACTCTTCTCCCCTCAGGAAAATATTGTAACCGCTCTTAATAAATTTGAAAGGGCAACTAAGGATGCTATAGATAAAATTGCCCCTCTAAAACAGTTCAAACCCAGACCGGCCAACAAATAAGAAATCTGGTTTTCTGACCACTTAAGGACTCTAAAATTAATTGCAAGGAAATCAGAAAAAAGGTGGAGAACTTCCCACCTGGCAGAGGATAAGAAAAAGTATTGGGATGCATTATCTAGCTACCATAAAGCTATCCGCATAGCACGCAAAACCTATATTGCATCACAATTTAAAGATGCAGGGAACTCTCCAAGGGTCCTCTATCAAATCTTACAAACATTTGTCAAGCCAGTTGCATGTGAATCCTCTGAGCTGGCTTCTCAACAGCTATGTGATGAAATTTCCTGCTACTTCACCAACAAAATTGATATAATTTACGATAAAATAGTTTGCGCTAATAGGGCAATTACCATAGATATGGCGCTCCCTCAGGTGGACATCGAACTGAAGCAGGATACCTACTCATTAGATACCTTCCCTCCCATTTCCCTACAGGAAACTTCCTCATTAATATTACAGATCAAAAGTGGTAGTCCAGATGATACCATTCCAGCTAGGATAATGCCTGCCCTGACAGAACAACTCTGCCCCATGATTGAAAAACTGGTGAATCTCTCACTCAGCTCAGGTAATGTCCCCAGAGAATGGAAACGAGCCCTTGTTAGACCCATTAGGAAAAATACTGCCATCCCATGGACTGAACTAGCCAATCTCAGACCCATATCCTTACTACCATTCTTAGGGAAACTGATTGAGAAACATGTAAACCACCATCTGTCCAGATATATCGAACTTGCTGGCGCCCTGGACTACTCTCAGTCAGGGTTCAGGCCGAAACACAGCACGGAGTCCACCCTTCTGTCTGTCACTGATGATCTACATATGTACCAGGACAAGGGCCTCTCAGTGATCTTGGTTCTATTAGATCTGTCGGCAGCGTTCGACACCGTGTCACACACCATCCTGACCGATCGGTTGTCGAACGCTGGCATCAAGAACAAAGCCCTTGACTGGTTGAAGAGCTTCTTATCCCAGAGAATCACCATGGATGCGTATCTTTCAGCGGAAGTAGAGATCTCAAAAGGGGTGCCACAGGGCTCCTGTTTAAGCCCAACCCTTTTTAACATCTACGTGGCACCCCTGGCAAGAGTGATGCGCATTTTTGGTTTCATCCCAGTATCATACGCGGATGATACGCAACTCCTCTTCCCCTTTAAGACTCTCCCCGCTGATGTAAGAAGCTCTTTCTCATCAGGCATGAAGGCAGTGGCACATTGGATGTCTTCCAACTACCTTCAGTGCAACGTCAGTAAAACTGAGGTAATGCTGTTTGGAGAAGCCAAAATGCTATGGACGCCAGATTTGTGGCCGCACGACCTGGGAGCAGTTCCAGAACCCAAACAGGTCGTGAAGAATCTAGGGATCCGATTGGACCGAGATTTGTCACTTAAACAACATATTAACTATATTTCAGGAATATGTTTCCATACCATTAGCCTGTTACGCAAAGTTTTCCCTCTCCTACCAGACTCTGTTAGGAAAACTCTTGTTCAGGCACTGGTTTTAGGTCGGATTGATTACTGTAATGGCCTGTTGCTTTCTGCCAACGAAGGCGTGTTGGCTAAGCTTCAGGTCATTCAGAACACGGCAGCTCGCCTTGTCCTCAATGTCCCCCCTAGAACTACATCTAAGCCCCTTCTTGAGCAACTGCATTTGCTCTCAATCCGGCAGAGAACTAAATTTAAAATATGTTGTCTGATTCATAAATGTCTAAATGGACAAGAGCCCGCCTACCTTGAAAATAAATGTGTCCCCTATATCCCAACTCGATCGCTCAGGTCCAGCAGCAATCATTCTTAGTGGTCCCCCGTGCAAAAAAAGCCAGACATGGGAGCAAAGCACTGTCAATCACAGGACCTACTTTATGGAACAAACTCCCTCTGTCTCTGAGACAATGTAAAGAGCATCTCACATTCAGGAAACACCTGAAAACCGTACTGTTCAGAAATGAGATCTAGCCTCCATTCATTCACACCTCTGTTTCGACCGGCTCCAAAAGCGCAGAGATACTCCACTAGTAGTCGATTCAAGCGCTATACAAACCGGAAAATAAATAAATAAATAAACAAGCCCCCCAGTGGGCGTCTAAGTGCATCGTCACTCTGGTACTTGCTGGGACTTGTAGTCCGTAAAGCGAAAATTATTTATTCCTTTAGGTAAGTCCAAGTGTTCATTTAAAACATTATGCTTGTCATAAAAATACCTTCATAGATTGTGTCACACTTGGGCATCCTGCATTAATTGTAGAGCGCTGTGCCCAGGAGTCAAAACTCGTTTAAGATTCAGGCCTTGCACTGCTGGATATAGCTGCCCTTCCAACAGGCGAATAAATAATTTTCGCTTTACATATAAAGCAGGAACATATGCTGGTGAATTGCATGGACCCTAATGAGGGGAGGAATTGGCCACATCCACCAGCATGCATCACCAGAGATTAGCATGTAATTGGGAAATAAAAAGATGTGACTCCATGCCATACCAGATGCGGCCCCCTGAGGAAGAAGCGTGTTAACTTTGAAGCGCGTTGGGGAAACTTTAAAATAGACGTAATGTGCAACTTTTCAGAATACATGGTTTGTTAACCTACCTGTCTGTGGAGTGGCGTCCTCAATGGAGAGGCATCTTGGGTGATATATGTGTGTGTGTGTGTGTGTGGGTGTGTGTGTGTGTGTGTGTGTGTGTGTATATATATATATATATATATTACCTACTGGCGGTCGCCAGTAGGTAGTTATAGTTAGGATTGTTTTCCATAGGAAATCCGCAACATTCTATTGGGAATAACTTTGGCGCCGAATGAGGGATCTGCCTGTAATTTTCCTTAACTTTGCCTCGCTGCGCTCCGCTCCTTCCCTGAAAGTTTCGGGGGGATCCGTCAAGCGGGGGCTGAGATAAAAGGGGGGTCCCAAAACGTGTTTTCCCCAAGTTAATTTCCATAGGGCGGTTGGACTCACTTTTAGCCCGAACGGCTGAATGGATTTTCACCAAACTTGGCAAAATTGTAGGGACTAGTACCCCGATGTGCCTTTGCTATGTCTCAAGATATATGCTCCAGTGGTTTTTACGAAAATTAACTTTGAAAAAATATATATTGGGCTACATTGGGCTATATATATGTTAGAGCCCAAATGTAGCCCAATGTAGCCCAAAGATGGCCACCAGAGACAAAAAAAAACAAATGTAGCCCAACTATAGCCCAATGACAGAATGTCCCAGAGTGTTCTAAAGAACAACTAGAGCGCTAACAGTCTTACTTATGACAAAAGTATGGCACACCTGAAGTCATCTTGATTGGAATAAAGTGTTAACACTTAAAACATTTAATTTGCAAAGGAACAAAATGAGGGGGTTCATTTTGCCATAGAAAATATGATTAGTGCTGAAGAAAGAAAAATTAGGGCACATTTTGAGTGACTTCTCAAATCCTCTTATATTTAATTAAAAAAATTCTGATATGCAGTCTCCCAAGATGGCCACCAGAGACAAAAGAGCCCAAATGTAGCCCAAATATCAGCCAGATGTAGCCCAACTATAGCCCAATGACAGAATGTCCCAGAGTGTTCTAAAGAACAACTAGAACGCTAACAGTCTTACTTATGACAAAAGTATGGCACACCTGAAGTCATCTTGATTGAAATAAAGTGTTAACACTTAAAACATTTAATTTGCAAAGGAACAAAATGAGGGGGTTCATTTTGCCATAGAATATATGATTAGTGCTGAAGAAAGAAAAATTAGGGCACATTTTGAGTGACTTCTCAAATCCTCTTATATTTCATTAAAAAAATTCTGATATGCAGTCTCCCAAGATGGCCACCAGAGACAAAAGAGCCCAAATATCAGCCAGATGTAGCCCAACTATAGCCCAATGACAGAATGTCCCAGAGTGTTCTAAAGAACAACTAGAACGCTAACAGTCTTACTTATGACAAAAGTATGGCACATCTTGATTGGAATAAAGTGGTAACACTTAATACATTTAATTTGAAAAGGAACAAAATGAGGGGTTTCATTTTGCAATAGAAATTTTATATATATATATATTTTCACTGAAAAAAACATAGGTTCACACCAGTTATAGTTAGGCATTAGCATTTAAAAAACCTTTGAAATTCACTGAAAAAACCATAGGTTTCACACCAGTTATAGTTAGCTGGAAATTTTACTCGCATAAAACCATTGAAATTCCCACGTTATAGTTAGTTGGACTCACTATAACTTGCACGTCTGCAATGCACTGCTGATGACGTCCCGTATTACATCACTCATGACAGTGTTTTAAAAAAAAAGTTGATTGGTTAACTGGCTTATTAAGTGTATCTTAGTGAATACATATATTAGCGAGTAATGTTTAAATATTTAAATATATGCATGAGTGATGTAATATGTGACGTCATCAGCAGTGCATTGCAGACGTGCAAGTTATAGTGACTCAAACTAACTATAACGTGGGAATATATATATATACATATATATAAATGCATATGCATATATATGCATATATATATGTGTATATGTGTGCGTGTAGAGAGAGGTGTAGAGGTAGAGAGTGAGTAATAGAGAGTAGAGACTGAGTAGTAGAGAGCAGTAGAGAGAGTAGCAGAGAGTGAGTAGTAGAGAGTAGTAGAGTGAATAGTAGAGTGAGTAGTAGAGAGTAAGTAGTAGAGAGTGAGTAGTAGAGAGTGAGTAGTAGAGAGTAGTAAAGAGAGAGTAGTAAAGAGTGAGTAGTAGAGAGTGAGTAGTAGAGAGTGAGTAGCAGAGAGAGAGAATAGTAGAGAGTAGTAGAGTGAGTAGTAGAGACTAGTAGAGAGAGAGTAGTAGAGTGAGTAGTAGAGAGTGAGTAGAGAGTAGTAGAGAGTGAGTAGTAGAGAGTAGTAAAGAGTGAGTAGTAGAGAGAGAGTAGTAGAGAGTGAGTAGTAGAGAGTAGAAGATTGTGAGTAGTAGGGAGTGAGTAGTAGAGAGAGAGTAGTAGAGAGTAGTAGAGAATGAGTAGTAGAGAGTGACTATTTGAGAGTAGTGGAGTAGGAGAGAGTAAGTAGTAGAGAGTAGTGGAGAATATTCCAAAGTTTGGCACAGCACCACTTGCACAATAAGTCAAATCAAATCATATCACTTAGAGTCCTTATTGAAGCGCTGAATCTTGGTGTATATTTGGGGTATCTTTGAATAGTTCACCACCGGAGCGGCCATCTTAGACTAGTCGTCCATACCTATTGCCCACATTCTACCATACTGCCCCGCAACCACACAAGCTCCCCAACTCTTCTACCCACGCCTCTTCCGCCATGGAACGCTTGGGCGAGCACACCTACAAAATCATATACCCACCTGACCTCACCAAAAAAAACGCCAAACGTTACAAACATAATTTTCTAAAGGCACATCCCGAATTACCGTGTGTGGACACCTACTTCTCGTTGATCAACGGAGACACAAACAACGATATCATCTTTTACACTACACGGAGAGCACAATGGAGGAAAGCGTTCCTCTCCACACTCACTATTAACACCACCAAGAAATCCGCTCATGACCTAACTCTCTCTATCTCTCCATCCCTAGTCTTCCCAGGCAGAGCCACAATCATCATCTACAACAACGGGACCATTCTACTCCAAGCCAATGATAGGAACCTTGACCGACTAGACAACCTATTCCCTACCTTCTTAGTGCACATCGCCAGACGGCGGACCTCCACTCTGCACACATCAAGCTACACAACTCCCCCCAACACCAATATTCAAAATAACCTGCCTTGCCCACTGCAACCTCAGAATGACACACACCCCAACAGACAAAGGACCAATAATTTTCTATCTCCCCCATCGGTTCGGCCATCTTAGCTGGTCTATCTTGGGGAGACCATCATGGTCTAGTCATTTCTACCATCGACCTTAAAGACCTAAGGCCTCTTAGACTCTCAGACTACTTTTTACCGGTTGCACAATTTACACAGCTGGGCGTTTTTCACGTCGGATTTAGATAGTCTGCTTTTTCACAGTGATATGTAGTATTATATTCCTGATTGTATCCAGCACATTTCACTTTTTCTGCACCAATTGCAATTGCTACCCATATATTACTGCCTCGTACAGTAGCATTATATTCTATATATTCCTAACTGTATCTTGCACGTCACACTTTATCGTCACCGGTAATGCACCGTTTGCTACCTCATACATTTTTCTTTTGCTGCTCGCTAATGCCACTTGTTGTGCCATTTAATCTGTGTCAGCTAATCTATGTGTGCAATTGTATTCTGTCACTATACCTTACATATTTTTGACTACTCACTATTGGCACCTTCGATTTAGATATTCTTTATGGTCTGCACAGTTAGTTTATTTTATTCAAGTATTTTTCTCAGTGCTATATTTCATATTTTATACCTCATATATTTTACGTTGCTGCTCACTAATGTCACTTGTTGGTTCATATAAGTTGTGTGTGCAATGGTATTCTGTCACAGACTCCTGTACCTTACACATTTTTGACTACTCACTATTGTCACTCCTCACTCCTATTCCTAAAATGTACTGTCGATTTTCTCACATAGACTTGTCACTGATGTAACCTGCACTTACATTGTCCCTTCCCATATACACTGATTACTACCGCATATGTGTTAACTGCTCGCATTTTTCTGCTCCCTTGTATCCTTATTGCGCACCCTATACTTGTGCAACTCGCACCCATCTCAAGTGTTAATCTTGTATACACCGAGTACTACCTCAAATACCTTGGCAACTCACTAGTGTCAGTTAATCTTGTATGCACCAACTACTACCTCAAATACCTTGGCAGCTCACTAGTGTCACTCCCAATTATCTCACTATTATTGTCTGCAGCGGTACTCTGCGCATAGCATTACTGTGCACGCACTAGTATCACTTTAGGCCCACGCAACTGTTTAGGACAGTGCACGCTCCCTCCTACACCCTCCCTCCTACACCTACCTAGATTGTCCTCCCATCATGGAACCCGTCGGCAACCACATACAAAATCAACTACCCACCCTCACTCACTAAAAAAGCCGCTAAACGTTTTAAACACAACTTCCTGAGGTCCCACCCTGAAACTCCTTGTGCAGACACCTACTTCTCACCAGTCAATGGTTCACTGAACATTGATATTATCTTCCACACCACACGCAGAGCCCAATGGAGAAACACGTTCCGCACCTTACTCACCGTTTCCACCTCCAGGAATTTCGCGCATGGCCTAAAACTCTCCATCACTCCATCACAACTCTTCCCGGGCAGAACAACCATCACTATATACAATAACGGGATTATCCTAATTCAATCCACAGACAAGAACCTGGAACTACTAGACAACCTGTTCCCCACGTTCAAACAGCACCTCGCCAGTCATCGGACCCCCACTCATAGCACCCGCAGGCCTATCACCCCTGAATTCACAGCCCCCAACCACAACCCTTCTAACGTAGCTCAACCACAAAACGACACGCACCTTCTCTCCACCCCCGGCACCTTAGACAGTCACCCACCTAATGTAACTACCTCGCACTCCACATTTACAGACATAGATCCCTCACCCACACATTCCAGCGGCACCCCCTCCCCCCCCTACAACCTCACCTTGTCACCCTCCCATACCACACCCATTCCCGTCACCCCTGACACCACAGCCTCAAACCACATTCATTCTAACCCAGCCCAACCCCAAAACAACATGCACCTCTCCTTTACTCCCGACACCCCAGTCACTCACCCACCTACCGTATCTACCTTACTCCCGTCGAGCACAGACATAGATTACTTACCCTCTTACACCAACCACCTCACCCCTTCCCCCCACACACCAGCCCTCATCCCCTTCCCCACCCCTGATACCACAGCCCCCACCCAAAAAGACATGCACCACCCCTTTACTCCCGGCACCTTAGTCATTCTCCCACCTACCGTAGCTACCCCACATCCCTCAAGCACAGACATAGATCTCTCTCCCTCTTACAACAACCACCCCACCCCTTCCACCTACACACCAGCCCTCATCCCCGTTCCTCTCATCCCCGTTCCTCTCACCCCTGATACCACAGCTCCCACCCGCAACCCGCCTATCCCAGATCAACATCAGACCGACACACACAAAGGCAAACCCCACCCTTTACCCCCACCCATTCTCAGCCCCCACTTCCTCCCACTAACTAATCACACAGAACACGCCACCTCCATCAACTCAACTCGACCCCATCTACAATCCCACTACCCCCCCAGTCTCACCCCCCATTACCCAACCTCCACCCCCGTCACCACTAATAAACGCCCATCCTCCACCCTGCACTCTACGCCCACCACCAATACTCTCATCCACACCACCAACCTCTCCCCTGTGTCATCCACGCCTGACCCTCCCATCCCCACCTCCAACACATGTCCCACTGTGGACCACATTACGGCCTCCCTCCTCCAACTCAAAGAAGACATGTACATCATCAAACAACAACTACTCTGTCTATCACACTCCAGTCACCCCCCACCCAACACCCTCCACCAGATCAAACAAGACATTCACATCATCAAACAACTACTCAGCACACACCCCAGACACCACTCACGCGCCTCCACCATCACCTCCCCTCCCAACTGGTCCTCCACCCGGGCGGCGAACTCTCGCACTCACCTCCCACCGCACTGGACCTCAATCCCTGTTCTCAATCGTGAAAACCGCCCCCATCGCTCCTGCAACCCTCTCTCGGACCTAGACACAATCACCCTCCTCCGCTCCTATGACTCAGCTCCCCTTAGCAACACACCCGACACTCTCTCTGCCATACCTACGATTCACTCCAATCCCCTTAGACCCCCCACACTGAACAACAGAGTCGCTATCCATAGTAACCTGAGTAAAGTCCCCCTCGCTCTAGAACACCCTTCCACCCTCGACACACCCCGTCTCAAATGCACTCTCCTAAACTGCAGATCAGCCGCTAGACACTCCGCCGCTATCGCCGATCTCATCCTAAAATTGGATCTTGACTTAATCATCATGACTGAAACATGGCTAACAGAATCTTCTACACCTATAATGGACATTCTGGTTCCCCCCAACTACCACATCACTAGACTTGACAGGTCTGGCAATAAAAAAGGTGGCGGAATCGCATGTATATACAGGAGCAACCTCTCTGTCTTGAAAGTATCTTCCCCTTCCCTACCCTCCCCAACGTCCTGTGAATACATCAGCCTAGATATTATCAGTGAGGGCAAACCGATCTGCACTCTTCACGGCGTTTACCACCCACCCGGTGACAACCTCACCTTCTCCCAACAAATCATGGACATGATCTCAACCAACTCCGGGCGGCAACTCACACAAATATTCCTTGGGGACTTCAACCTCCACTGGAACGATCATAATGATGCGGTGGTAAAAGGTCTGAAGAATTTCCTTAACGCCCTTGACCTCACACAAATTTGCAACAGTCCAACACACAAGAAAGGCTCTACCCTCGACCTTATCATCTCCAAAGAGACCTCTATCCAACTCAAATCTATCCAACCCTGTGACTGGTCGGACCATCATATTATCACGTTCTTCATCAATGAAAAAGTTAAATTTAACCCTATTCAATCCGCCAGGCCCAAAGTCTGGAAAAGAGACATGAAAAAACTAAACTCAAACTCTCTGCCCCCCAACAGCTGCAACTTACTACTTCCTCCGGCTGGCGTTAAGGACGTCCAATCCTTGACTGATCACTATCTTAACAATATGACCGCAATAATTAATGAAGTCGCACCCTTGCAGCTAAAAAAAAGCCACCACAAAAATCTCCAATCCCTGGTACGACGGAAGTCTCAATGACGATAGACGCGCCATGCGGAGATCAGCTCCCTCTGCACTGAACCTAAAAAACCTGAAGAAAAAGAGAAATGCCTACTTCAGGAAAATAAAACGATCAAAATCAGACTTCTTCAGCCGTCAGCTCGACCAAGCCAAAAATCGTCCGAGAAAGCTGTTTGAGCTTATCCGAACACAAACCAAAGAACAACCCCAACCTCTCAACACTATGTGCGAAGCTCCCTCCTGCGAAGACTTCGCCTCTTTCTTTAACCAAAAAACTGACAACATAAAGAATGATCTCCTCATGGACGCAAGCCTCTATCCCAAACCCCACCGCATAACACCCACTAAACCAAAAAACAATGCAACCTGGTCAACCTTTGTCACCTACACGGAAGAAGAAATTGGCAAACTGCTCAGCACTCTGAAACCATCCAATCACCTCACGGACCCCCTTCCTGCTAACGCTGTCAAAGTCCTTACCCCGTCGCTCCTTCCACTCTGGACCAAAATCATTAACAGCTCACTTCAACAAGGGATCATTCCCGACTCCCTCAAAGTTGGACAAGTAACACCTTTGCTAAAGAAACCTACAGCCGACCCCTCTGACCTAAACAACTACCGTCCCATTACCAACATTCCGACTCTTGCCAAACTGCTGGAAAAATGCGCACAAATACAATTGACTAAACACATTACTCAATTTGATCTCCTCAACTCTCATCAATCAGGCTTCCGAGCTAATCACAGTACGGAAACTGCCATGATTCACATAATCGACGACGCCCTCCAAATCCTAGATCATAACAATACCTGCCTCCTCATCCTCCTTGATCTCTCCTCCGCATTTGACACCGTCAAACATGAGAGCTTACTCGAACTATTAAACACAAGAATGGGCCTATCCGGAACTGTGCTCAAATGGTTCACTTCCTTTTTGCATAACAGGTCGCAGAAATTCAAGTGCAACAACTTGATGTCCGCACCAAGACCTGTATCGCTAGGCGTACCACAAGGATCCTCCCTATCCCCAACTTTGTTCAACCTAGTTATGGAACCTCTCACCACCTTGCTGCAAGAATCCAATGTACACTTCCACATGTATGCTGATGACACCCAACTCTATCTCAAACTACAATCACCCAAAGACATCACGCTCTTGAACTCAACGATCAGAAGCACCCAATCTTGGTTGGCCGCTAATCATCTCAAACTCAATGCCCTTAAAACAGAGTTCCTTCTGATCTCACCTCCAGCGAAGATCACTACCGCACAAATGTGGCTTAAAGACCTAATGGCACTCAATGTTCAACCCACCATCGTGGACTCAGCTAAATCTTTGGGCATAACACTTGACACCAATCTCAGCATGCAGGAACACATCAACAAAGCAACTAAGGGAGCAAACTACCAAATCAACACCCGTAGGAAACTTAAACCTTTCCTTCCAGCCAAAGACTTCCAAACTGCGGTACAATCACTAGTCATACCTCAAATAGAATACGGCAGCACCGCCCTCTGCGGTCTCCCCCTAGCTACTACGGCACCCATAAGAGCCTCTCTAAACGCCGCAGCGAGACTTATCACTGGATCAAAAAAACACTCACACATTTCCCCTGACTTCAAATCACTGAACTGGCTGCCGTTTGAAGCCAGAATACACCTGAAAATCGCTTGCTTGACCCACAAGGCTGTCCACCTGAGCTCACCTAGATACCTCGCTCAGAAGCTGACGATTTCTGGAGGCTCCAGAAACACTAGAGGCACAAACAATCTTTTGCTAAAGCCTAAAAGATTCCGCAAGGAAAAAACCTATAAACGCTCTTTCTCAGGAATGGCTCCCAGGATTTGGAACTCGCTCCCCCCTGAAACAAGGCTCATCACCTCTACCATACTTTTCAAGAGAGAAGTAAAAGCGATCCTCATGGCTAAATACACTTGAACGACTACTGGGGAAAAACTACAAAGACTCGATACTCATCTGTACTACTTGTTCGAACCCTTGTATTTTTATTTTGACTTTGAAATTGACTTACTTGATTGTTTTATGATATCACTTCAATGTACTGTTAACATGATTGATGTATCTGCGTATACATGCTCCCCTCCTCTGTAAAGCGCTCTGATATCTGCGAAGATCTTGTTCGCGCTATATAAAACTTTCAAAATAAATAAATAAAATAAATATATTCAAATGCTTTTATTTTCCTTAAGTTTATGTACCACAGCCAGCCGAAACGTTTCGTTCTGTACAACAGAACTTCTTCAGGGCGTTCTTATGTCCTTCAAGTTATGTCGGTATCCTGTTGTCATATAACTAGATATTTCTTCCAAATGTTAGACGAGACGTAAGTACATTCTTATTCAAAGTGACTAGGTATCAATTTTACCCACACAATTCGGGCAGACTTGAGTAGTTTATAGCATCCTCAAAGTCAGTCTTTCAAGAATTCCAAAGTATAGGACATGATAATCCAAATCCAAATGTTTCTCAAGAAAAGTCATTTTCAATCGTTCGGAATATCGGTGTTTGGGCAGATATGACCCAGGGACCCCCAGTATGCAAGGGGAATTAGTCCCCCCTCTGCAAACGCGCCAATGGCCTGCGTTGCAGAGAGGTGTAAAAAGGGGCATAGCCTCATTACACCTCTGTGCAATGCAGCCTCCTGGCGCATACTGGAGGTTCCAGGTGGGCTAGTTGGCCCCCAGGGACCCCTAGTATGCAAGGGGAATTAGTTTCCCCTCTTCAAACATGCACGGGGCTGCGTTGCAGAGAGATGTAAAAAAAGGTGTGGCCTCATTACACCTCTCTGCAATGCAGCCCCCTGGCGCATACTGGAGGCTCCTGGTGGGCTAGTTGGCCCCCAGGGACCCCCAGTATGCAAGGGGAATTAGTTCCCCCTCTGAAAACGCGGCAGGGGGCTGCGTTGCAGAGAGGTGTAACAAGGGGCAAAGCCTCATTACACCTCTGCAATGCAGCCCCCTGGCGCATACTGGAGGTTCCAGGTGGGCTAGTTGGCCCCCAGGGGCCCCCAGTATGAAAGGGGAATTAGTTCCCCCTCTTCAAACATGCACGGGGGCTGCATTGCAGAGAGGTGTAAACAGGGGCGTTGCTTCATTACACCTCTCTGCAATGCAGTCCCCTGGCCCATACTGGAGATTCCTGGTGGGCTTTCAGGTCTTATATAGTTAGGAATTAGCATTAAAAAAAACTTTGAAATTCACTGAAAAAAACATAGGTTTCAGGCCTTATATAGTTAGGAATTAGCATTTAAAAAACCTATGAAATTCACTGAAAAAACCATAGGTTTCACACCAGTTATAGTTAGGAATTAGCCTTTAAAAAACCTATATACATATATAAAACATATTTATTTTTCATAAAGACACACATTCACTGGATGGTGTCATCAGTGATGTCATGAGTGATGTCACTGACCATGTCATGAGTGATGTAATATGTGACGTCATCAGCAGTGCATTGCAGGCGCGCAAGTTATAGTGAGTCCAACTAACTATAACGTGGGAATTTCAATGGTTTTGTCAGTAAAATTTCCAGCTAACTATAACTGGTGTCAAACCTATGGTTTTTTCAGTATATATATATATATATATATATATATATATCAAAGCTCAACAGTCCCTTCTGTTAACGAAAAGAAGACTCAAGCACTCCGGGTAAGGCGGCAAGATTTATTCACGCCTACAGCAACAATGAAATGACAAACGCGTTTCAGACAAAGTCCTTCCTCAGTGTCAGCGGTATGCTGCTCACGGCTCCTTTTTGTATACGCCCTCACAGAAGTTGAAGGCGGACTAGATTTAGTTGCAGATGCGTTTAGTTAAAAGCGCTAGTAAAACGTGGCGGCCATTAATTTGTACAGCGTAAATGCGAGTGAAAATAACATTTATAAAAGGCTACTTCCCTCTCTTCACAAACAATATATAATCACTCTAGGCTGATAACCACTGCCAGTCAAAGATATAATCTCGCCGTGTATCGGCATTGTTCTGGTTTAATTACCAAAAAAGCGCTACAAAACGCCAAACAGATGTCCCTTGCACCATGAACACCCGGTGAAGGCAAAACACAATCAAGCCGTGTATCGGCACATCTCCGGTATAACAAATGTATGTCATATCCCGGAGATAAACCAGTGTCGAGCTAATTTATACTGCATATAAAACAGCGAGGTAGGAGAAAGATATAACACATTCACATATTGCAAATTACCAATTATCATAATAATTACTTAGATGTATTAGATATACAGAATGAAAAACCCATGTTGGTCAGAAACATACTCGAAGTCATATGAAAACACATCATTTTGTAAAATTTGGACATTGGGACATAATTGAAAAGTTAAAAGTTAATTAAGAATAAATCGTAAATAAATATTACATCCTAGAAATCTCTTGTGGAGACACCTCATGATAGTATCTAAATCCATGAGTCACTAAAATACAGTTTTTTTATTCATATATCTATGTCCCTCAATTATCTAGGATGTGGTACAAGATCAATTACAATAAAGACATGATTGGAGAGTCATAGAATCATATACCTAAATGGACTGTCAGTTCTTCCCCTATATTGAGCCCTAAGGGACTCTTGGTCTGCAAGTCTATAATGAATCTAGATTCTAGTCTACGAAGACTCAACAGTCTATCTCCCCCTCTAGGGTTCAAGGGCACATGATCAATGCCAAAGTAACGTAGCAATTCCCTGTTGCTGCCATGTGCTTTGGCAAAGTGTCGAGCCACAGGATAGGTTACATCCTTATTGGTAATTGCTCTCTGATGTTCCAGTATTCGGAGTTTTACGTTATTAATAGTACTCCCAATGTATTGTAGTCCGCATGGGCAGACCAGGCAGTACACTACGTAAGGTGTTGTGCAAGTGATGAATTTGTTGATGATTTTAGGTTTTCCTAAACCTGGAACACTATACATTAGCGTGCGTCTGCTATTATCACATGCTCGACATTTCCCACAAGGAAAAAAAAACCCTCATATCTTTCAGAGTGCCACTGGTCTTAGATTGAATCGGCATAAAGTGACTCTGAACAAGATTGTCTTTAATTGACTTAGATTTCCTGAACGTAAGCAGTGGTTTGACTGGATCATCATTGCCTATTATAGGATCCGTACGTAGTATGTGCCAGTTTCTTGTGAGCATTTGTCTGAGTTTGTTAGCCTCATCAGAATAAGTTGTAATCATACGGAATTTGCTAATTAACTCTGAATGCTCGATATTTTTTGAAGCTTGCTCAAGAAGATGTTTCCTGGGGATTCTCAATACCTTGTTGAAAGTGTCATCCAACAAGGCTTGATCATATCCTCTAGTCAGAAATCTTGCAATACACCCCTTGGCTGCTGAGATAAAATCTGATTCCAGAGAGCAGTTGCGTCTCAGTCTCAGCAGTTCTCCATAGGGGATACTGCGGATCAAGCTAGGGGGGTGACTACTCCCAGCATGTAGTATACTGTTGCCGGCTGTCGGCTTCCTATAGAGAGCAGTTTCCAGACCCCCCTTATTGACAAAATTCTACAAATCCAGGTAATGTACCTCCGTCTTGCTTATGTCAGATGTAAATTTCAAATTCATCTTTTTATCCTGAAAGTATTTAACAGCCTCTATACCTTGCTCATGTTGTATACTTGTATAGAGGCTAGCAATGTCTAGGGTAATCAGTACATATGTTGGATCCAAAACAATCTGATCAATTTGTCCAATAAAATCCTTAGTGTCTTTAACATATGATTTTAAATCAATCACAAAGCCAGAAAGAAAAGAATCAATATAGATAGACAAGTTCTCCGTAAGGCTCCCCTTCGAGGAAACAATAGGTCGCCCCGGTGGGTACTGAAGATCTTTGTGAACCTTAGGCAATTGGTAAAACGTCGGAGTTATAGGTTCAGGATTTCTAAGAAAAAGGAATTCATTCATGTCTAACATCAGTTTGTTGCACCATTTATTCAAGAGATCATGATAAGCCTTGATGCTTTCCACATATTCATCTTTATTTATTTTTTGATAATTTCTTAGATCTTGAAGCTGTCTCAGTGACTCCTGACAGTACTGATCTCGTGTTAATAGAACAACGTTCCCCCCCTTATCCGAGGGTTTTACAACAATCTCTTCGTTTTTACTCAGGTTAGAAAGAGCATTCGTTTGTGCGATGGTTAAATTATTCCTTTTCTTAGTCCTCGTTTTAGTTGAGAGTCTGTGATTCATAAGATCTTGTGCCACAGCATCTGCGAAGGTGTCTATTGCATCATACGGCATCTGCGGGTTGAACTGTGAGGGTGCCTTAAAATCCGTTATTGGTGATTGTTGTTGAATACATTGCACCCCCGGCATTCCAATAGTTTCTTCAGAGGCCTCATCCAATTGCTCAGTTCTCAGATCCTCCAGTGCTTGTACCGTATTGAGATCCTTGATGGACAGTACATCTGTGGGAAACACTGTGGTTTTCTTTCTTGTTTTCCTCGTGCCATCAATCTGGGGTTTCATTTTGTGGAACTTGTGTAATTTAATTTTGCGGGTCAGTTTGAAAAGGTCGATGCGGGTTTGGGTGTATTCCAGTCCGTTGTTGGGGCAGAAGCTAAGCCCCAATTGTAAGGTATCCTCCTCATCTTGTGTTAGAGCCTGATCAGTCAGGTTAACAATCGTGGGACTGGAATCTACCATTTTTTCGCTCTCTTCTTGCGGATGTTTTGGGCTACAGCTTTGCCCCTTCCTCTTCCTCTGCCAGCCGCCTCGTCGGGTTCTCCGTCGTTTTCGGGTGGCTTGAGTTTGCCCCCTCTCAGCCAGGTGCGGCGGATGAGGTCGAATTCCAAGTGAAAAGGGTTCTTTCTCCCTTCACTTCTTGGTTTCGGTCTTTCATCGCCTAATTGTTCTTCTTCCGTAACCGAGGACTCCGATGTAGCAGGTTCTTCTACCGGTCCGATATTCTTCGTCTTATTGAGAGCTTTCCGTGGGCCATCGAATTTTTTAGAGAAAGTAAGAATTTTTCCTTGAGCGTAGTCACGCTCGTCTCTTTCAAACTTTTCCTGCTTCCGCTGTCGTATTTTTAGTTCATATTTAATCAGACGTTTTTTCATATCATCCCGTAATTGTGTTGATTTGACTGAGTCAGTTTCTTTGGCAATTTCAATCTCAAGGGAGGCTATTTCATCAATTGCTTTCGCTCTATCGCTCCAAGCGAATTTGACAAGTAGATCAAGCATGGCATTACAGGAGGCTGCAGTGAGGTCAGCCCATTGCTCCAATAGCATGGGATCGGGGCTCTCGTATGCAGGTACTGTATATATGCGAAGCCCCGTGGGCACTCGATCCACGTCAATATAATTTTGTACAGAGGTAGCCTCCCACCATTTTCTTATCTCTCTTTCACTCAATCGTTCTAGTTTCAAGAAAAGATTCTGTAGGGAACTCTGTGGTACGTTCCCCCTGCCTCCAGTGTCCGGTGCAGCAGAAGAGTTTGGTGCGCGTTTCTTAAAAACATCTAAAGCTGCTTCGCGGCGTTCCTCTTCATCACACATGCCTCTTGGCGTTTTTGAAAACCACAGGGAAGCCTCCCTGGGTTTCGCCACCAATACCCACTCGCCTGGCTGTTCAATGGGCCCTCGCAAATGCAAGCGACAACAATCGGGAGTGTAAACAACGGGAACGGCGACTTACCAGCGTCTATAACATCAGCCGTGTGCCCATCCGTTAACTCCTCACGCTTCTGGTCCGTGTATAGCGGTGCTCCCGATAAACGTAGACAACAGCTCCGTGCTACCAGAAGTCTCGGGGCACTTGTATATATATACACACACACATATATATATATTGGTGTGTGTATATATGTGTGTGTATGTATATATATATATATATATATATATATATATATATATATATATATATATATATATATATATTGGTGTATATACACTGCAAGAGTGCACACATTCTATATTTTTTCCTCGTTGTTGTTTCTTGGGTTTCTTTGCCCCAGATTCTGTCTCTCTCACTTTTTATGAGCCCGAGCCTTGTGTGTATGTGTCCTATTTCTGCCGGTACCCTTTCACCAATGTACTTCTGTGTATGGTTGGTCAGTATGACTACCTGGTGATACGTTCAGTGTATTTTTGCCGACGCATCTGTGCTGTCTATGCTACGTTTCATAGGCTTCTGCATGTGTGTGGTGTGGCTCCACGGTTCATATAGTCTGCCTATATTTATCCATACTATCCACCTACACGTATCTCCTTGTAGTTATGGTTTTGTATGTCTAGGCAGCGATCACATCTGTCTCTATGCATGTCCATCTTGGCATCCACTGTTGTGTATGCTCATTTTGTGCGATCTGACTCTATCGTACTGTTTTGTCCTTTCTCTGTTACGTTCTTTTATGCAGGTCCATGGATCCTGTGCACAGCTCTGCTTCTTATTATTATTGCAGAAGCTTATGGATTTCTTCCATTGGGCACTTGTCATTTTTGTTTCTATGATTTTCCCTTGTCCCAGCAAGGGAGGTGAAGGTCTTGAACTGTCCTCTGCCTGACTGTGGTGCCATTGCCTTTTCTTGTTAATGCTCCTTTTACAGAAGTTAATGGGCTGGTGTCAGCCATGCTTACACTTGCTCTCCACCCGTTTTGGTCCATCTTCTTGACGGACTAGTTCTCTTTTGGAACCTGGTCGGGTTTAAGTTGCAGACCCTCCTCCAGTGAGGTAAAGCTTTGGTATCTATTCTAAGAGTAGGAATTTGCAGCTAGATGTCTCTATCAGATGAACAAGTTACTTACCTTCGGTAAAGATGTATCTGGTAGAGACACAGTCTAAACGAAGACCCATCCTCCCTGCTCTGCGAGGACCTTTTCAGGTTGGGTTCTTACCCACTTGTCTTTTCTGTCAGTGATCTCTGCCTTCATGCGTGTTTCTTTACTCCACATCCTTCACCAGGTCAGGATGTCTTCTTCTGTTTTACCTGTTGCTTCTCCACCCATTCTAGCAAATGGGTTGTGAGCCCATATATCCATGCATGCTCTGGCACCCTGGTTTCTTTTCCAGTGTGAAGGTTGGTCATGTCCTTCACCCCTCCCTCCTGCTCTTCATCCCTTAATTTAGGGCCTATTTGACTCTGATACAGTCACTTGCTCATATTTAGTGCGTGTGGTTGTGCATTCTCTGTTGTTGCAGAAATGCTGACGTAATTTCATGTTGCCAAAGTCTTGTCATTGATTTCCATGACATTCAAATGGTGGCAGACTGTTTGTCGTTTACCGTAACATTAATTTGCTGTTTGCTTTATAGGAGGGCATCATTCCTTGTTTATGCGTGACTGTTTCTATGAGGCGAGTACTCTGCCCTTGCGCCTCAGTCGCTTATGTTATGTACTGTTTTTCTCTACATTGCAGAGTGGTGCTTTTCATTTTATTATTTATTATCATTGTCGTCTTAACAGATGTTCAACCTTTTTTTGGCACACTGTTCCCACACATTGTTTTAGTGTTGGCTCCGCTTTGTGGCAGGGAAAGGTTTCCAAGTAGAAAGCTGACGTCAGCGTGCCGGGGGGGGAGGGCTTATATGGCTCCACTGACGTCCTATCCATGGACAACGTCAGAGCGGAGCCATGCAATGCTGTCCCCCCCCCACGCGCAGAGGTATTGCTGTACAATCTTTTTTTTTTTTTTTATTCTTTTTTTTTTTTTTCCTCCCTCCCCTCCCCTCGTCAGACAGGTTCAGCAAAGAAAATGTTTCCCACATATAAACACAGAGAAGTAGAAAAACAATATTAAATAAGTTTACAAATCATACATTGATGGATAAATAGGTTAATTAACCAACAAAAACATTTAATTCTATTTTGGGAGATACCCCAGTCACTAAATGATTATAGATTTTAGACAATTAACAACCATAGCAGATTAGATGTTAGCAGTTTTACATCAAACTAGTTATGGCCTTTTGTTACAGAGAATTACCTTGGGATTGCGACCACTCAATTAAGGGATTCCAGATTTTCAATCCCCTGGCCCTCCGCTTTCTGCCTTTTCTTTTATATATGGCCATTTCCAAGTTATATATAGCTAACAATCTAGAGAACCACTGTTGAAAAGATGGTGGATTGGGATCTAACCAGGCGGAGGCAATACAGATTCTTAAGACCGCCATGGCGATAAATATTAGATCATTTCCAGGGGATGGTTCTGCGAGGTTAGTAATCCAGAGCAGAATCATTTCATTAGATAGGGATATTCTGGTTTTTAGCACATCAGTTAGAAACCGTTCAATACTCAGTTTTAGGGATGATAAGTTGACAAAGGAGGAAAATATATGTATGCTGTCTGCCTTATATAATGTACACCTAAAACGACCTATACCCCTCCCACTCCCCCATTTAGCAATTCTATCAGGGGTATAATACATAAAGAAGCAGGTTTTATAAAACTGTGTTTGCAATTTAGTTGACATAGGAACAGTTTGGGATAAATCATAAGCATAGTTAAATTCTTCCATACTGATTGGTAATTTTCCCTGCCACTTCTGTGCTATTTTCTCAAGATTGTTTGGATGGGTGGATAAGAGGTGAGAGTATATCTCGCCAATTGTGAATTTTTTGTTTTTTATTAGGGTTTCTGCTATCGGGATTTTTTCAAATGAGTTATTTTCCCTACTCTTTCGTGTTAGAAAGTCTCTGATTTGTAGATATTTAAAGAAATCCCTCCACTCCAAGTGATCTATTTCCCTCAAAGTTTCAAACGAGTATAACCCTCCATTTGCAAAAAGACATCCAAGATGTGTAATTCCTGCTGTAGTCCATCTATCAATACAGGCTCCTCTGAAGATTTCAGGGAAGACCGGATTGTTGCTAAGAGGGGAGTAAAGCGAGAGTTGTCCTATACCCAGTAGTTTCCTTACAGCTTTCCACGCTTTAAACCCCCCCAGTAAGGTCTTTAGGCGGATTTTTTTGTGGTAGCTATCATAGAGAAATCGCCACAGATAGCCTTTACTCTTATTGCTTAATACCAGCTGATGAATTGATGGTTGGTCTTCCCCTGAAGCTATCTCATTGTCTTCTAATAGAAAAAAAAGTTCATGGTTGTATGAAAGCATGCACGCCCAATAATATAGCTTAACGTTAGGGAGGGCTAGGCCTCCTTTTTCTTTAGGAAGAGTCAAAAACTTGTAGGCTCTTCGAGGTTGTGAATAGGACCAAATAAAACTAGGGTTAAGTAGGACAGTTTCTCTGATTACACAGGAATTGTAACATGATCAGTGAATATGAAAAGCAGGAATCTTACCTCAGATCCAACCTATTTGACCGCCACTGACCACACAGGGTGATACACCAGGCCTATGAGAGAGCTAAGAACAATCACAGAGACAGTCTGTTGGAGAGTAAAGAAAAAGGTCTCAAATTGTCCTTTACTGGACTGTGGTGCCATTGCCTTTTCTTTCTTGTTGATTCTCCTTTTACAAAACTTAATGGTCTGGTGTCAGCCACGCTTGCACTTGCTCTTCTCCACCTGTTTAGGTCCATCTCCTTGACCCGACGAGTTCTCTTTTGGAACCTGGTCGGTTTGAGTTGCAGACCTTCCTCCAGTGAGGTATAGCTTTGGTATCTATTCTAGGATAAGGAATCTGCGGCTAGATGTCTTTATCTGATGAACAAGTTACTTACCTTCGGTAACGATGTATCTGGTAGGGACGCCACCCATTTTGCCCGCTCTGCAAGGAGCTTTTCAGGTTGGGTTCTTACCCACTTGTCTTTTCTGTCAGTGATCTCTGCCTTCATGTGTGTTTCTCTACTTCACATCATTCACCAGGTCAGAATGTCTTCTTCTGTTTTACCTGTTGCTTCTCCACCCACTCTCGTGAATGGGTTGTGAACTCATGTATCCATGCATGCTTTGGCACCCTGGTTTCCTTTCAAGTGTGGAGGTTGGTCATGTCCTTCTCCCCTCCCTTTTCATTTCAGGCCTATTTGAATCTGATACAGTCACTTGCTCATATTTAGTGTGTGTGCGCCACTATCCACACAGGGTGATACACCAGGCCTATAAGAGAACAATCACGGAGACAGTCTTTTAGAGAGTAGAGAAAAACCTCTGACTGACACACTGACCTGCGTCACGACTTTCAGTCCCACTTCCAATAAAATGCAGAAAATCATCAAAAAACACTGGGCGATACTCAACACAGGAAACTTTGCTTCTGGACCATCACCCCTTTTTACTTATAAACGCACACAACATTTTAAGGATCTTCTTGTACACACACTTCCCTCTGTCCAACTCACAACACAACTCACCCTATGGGGTCTTCCACCAGTTGAGGCTAATTTCCCCTGAGGATCCTGTTCTGTATGCCCTTTCATAACAACAACAAAGAGCATAAACGTGGGTTTACTAAGACCATGGCAATAAAAACGGCACACCAATTGTCATACCAAAAATTGTATCTCCTTAATCACATGCCCTTGCCAACTCCGTTATGTTGGCATGACTACTAGGCTCATCAAAATACAGATTAGCGAGCACGGCAGCACGATACACTGCAAAAAAACTAACACTAAGATGTGCTCCAACTTCCTTGAAGCACACCAAACACCCAATAATCTACGTTGGACTATTATCGCATCCAACTATAGCTGGTCAGCTAAAACCTTGTTTGCACTGGAACAAAGCTGGGTGTTCCGTTTAAAATCCAACACCCAGGGACTGAGCAATGAAATACCCTGGGTGTAATTCATTGGGCAATTCCCTTTCCCTCTGCTTTTCTACACGCCACCCCCCCCTAGACTACATTCATACAGGGGCTTGTGAATCACTGTAACACTAACACAGTCCTTAGATTCTTGTGTTTTTTTAGGCATCAGTACTTCTAGCCTAGGACACATATGAGGCATCACCCCACAGCTGATGTTGAAATCCCGGCCTCCGTGACAACCCTGCAATATTGGCCGCCACTGCTAAAGCCTCTTCGACAATGAAACCTGATTAAGTAAACACTCCTAATAATCTTTCAAGTTCACGGATACCATCTCACTCCAACAACTCCTTCTATTTCCCTTGACGTCAATTTCTTGGTTATTGACATTAGGGATCATATGCTGAGGTCCTCTTTACTAAATACCTATCTGATGCCAGTTCCTAGCCACTGCCACCACATAATAATGGCAGCTGCAGTTTCTCTAGGCTTAACCAGCAGCCACACCTGACTCACAACTATTTTGTCAAGTGCCAGCCTACTTATCCCACCCTGTGAGCTCTCACTATTTCCCTGTACGCCACCATCTAGGTTTTGATCATAAAGGTATTGTAGCTCTTCACAACCAATATCCACAGTTCACACCAACCTTTTTAAGATGACCGCTTCATTCAGCCATCCCGGTCCATGATGACCGTTCTAGTTTCAGTGCCACCCCCACAAGAAGTACAACGCCCAATGATGAAGCATGACACCTTAACGTGTGAGGATTACTCTTCAATTTGGAGGTTTTCCCCTGCATCCAACCTTACCTCACTAAGAAAGATATACGTTTACTCCACTAATGGGGCCCTTTACCTATACTTCACACTGCCGAATGGGCTGGCACTTACTCTTAGGAACAATATTTCCACGTTCCCTCAATAATATTTTGCAATATTGTATTTTTTTTCACTCAAATTACTTAGTGTGCCATTACTCCTTGAGCTAGCCATGGCACTCTTGCTGGCAGACAGGGTTCTTTTTTAGGTTGTGTCAGTGACTGCTTGCCCTTTAAAAAGGGGTGAATCATATGTAGAAGCTGCTTTATGTTTTCAATGCCAATATTCCGGATACAAAATAATTTCAGAGAAGCTTTTCAACTGCAGTATGTGTTAACCTACTTAGCACCTAAGACCATACATTGTAGTAATCACCTATTTTGCTGCGGTCTTATGAACACAGTCCCAGAGAGCATTGTACACCTTGAAAGGTTTGGGTGGGATATAGTGCCAGCTATAAAAAATATTCACTTCGACTGCCTCTGATGTTGAATAGGGATGCATACAAAATTTTGCCTCCGGGTATATGTTTTCCCAGACCCTACCTCTATTAGTTACTGTATTCAACACTTTTGCAGACTCAGTGGAGGTCTTTTTTTTGTTTCATTCAGCATTTTAAATTTGTCAGTGAACCTTTTATCTTCATATAAGGGAATACCTTAATCTCACCTTTTCCTTCTTCCATTCCAAAGATCCTCAAAAGCAGTAACCCTCTTTCTTAAATACCTTCTCCAGGACCTGCGATAGGCTTTTAGGACTGTAGGTTGTAGCCTGTCAGCCTTCTACATTTTGTCACTGTTGATCCATTCTCTCCTTAACCCCTTCCATGCTCATGACGAGCTCAGCTCGTCATGCAGTACACTGGTCGTGTGCTTATGACGAGCTGACCTTGTCATGAACAATGGTAAATCTGGGCATGCAGCACAGGAGAAAAATCTCCTTAGCATTGAAGGTGTTAAGAGGATCATACATGGTCGTTGATTGTACTACTCTGCAGTATTTTGATGCTGAAAGAAGGAAACAACCTTGTCATCTACAGCCAGGGTCGTGAGATCCACCATAGGTCTGGAAGCATTGAAAATATTAATAGTCATGCCAGCAAGTAAATCCCATATTTCATGGAGTCATCTGTTTCAGGTCTGATAAATACCATAGTTTATCATCCACTAAAAGGAGCTGTTTAATCTCCAGATCCTCATAGGATATGCATCTGATATTGCTACTTCAGTGTAGGGCTCTTAAGCCAAAGCCCTACACTGTAGACTGGAATTGGCACTCCCGTCCATCCGATATAGCTAGAAGATTTGAAAGGGGTGTTCAAATCTATAAGTTGGCTCTGGTGGCATCATAGACTGAATGACCCAAGACCAGTACAAATATTTATATTTTTAAGACTGCAAACAAAGTCATTCCTCATGAAAACGTGTCTTCTCTACATACAGTTAGTGTATGGTGTCTACTTCCCCTGTTCTGGGCAGCATATTGCATGTATGATTTTTCTGATGTTATCAAGAGTTTTTAAGAATCATATTGTAGAATCTGGTGGTGAAAGTGAACCAACCCTGCAATTTTCCATGTTCCCTTTACCTCACTGTGAAAGAGCTTGATTCAAGGTTGGGCTGTAAATCAGCAATGATCCTTCATCACTAACCCATGGTTGCTCCCAATCTCAGTTTTTTTAATAAAAATATATATATATATATTTTAAACAAAGCAAAACAATGCACACAATGCTTCATAACAAAGCTGACTAAGCTTACATATGTGGTGTACATCATAATTTCCAATCCCACTTATGCCAGGCCATAGTAAGCCCATTTACTCCAAAATGTGTACTTGGTTGTGAGGACAGCCCCTTGCCGCAGATATGGGCTCTACCACACATCTCATTTCTAGGTGGGGGAGAACTAGGTTACTGATACCAGAGCACCAGCCTGCTCTGTGAAACCTTTGATTGGCCACATATCTGCTGCTGTACCATGCCTGTTGGTTAATGTGAGAAGGGCAACTCTATTTCGGGTTATTCTTCCTACTTTTGTTTTTTGCCAGGACTGCCAAGCAAGGGACAGCTGCAGAAGTAGTACCATGAGTGGCCTGCATTCACGAACAAAAAATGTCAGTGTCTGCCATTCTCACAAAGAAAACTTCTGTCCTGTCCCCCCATGCCGAAGAAGAAAACTCCCTCTGCTTAAGATAAAAAAAATGATTTACATAAAGAGACAACTGCTTTTGCAAAACAAAATGTTTTTACAAGTCCCCGTGGAAGTACTGACCAGATTTTCACAGACCACTGGAATGCACTGGTATGACCAGATTACCAAACTGTGCAGCAAAAACTGACAGGCGGTGATCCATGCTTCTCTCACAACATACATCACATCGGTGAACAATCCTTTGTGTCAGGGACTGCAAAGATGATAACACATATTAATTAGTGAGTTCCAGAACACATTTCCCCTACAAATGAACACATACAAATAATCCACAATATGTATTTTAGAAAGGCTTTATTAAATATTTAAGCCCAGTTTGAGTGCAGATTATATGAATGAGCATGTTTACGAAGTAGAAATAGTGGTGAAAAAAATGGATAAAATGTAAATAAGAGAAAAATGGCAGCACATCAGATGATGATAATTAGGTCAAATTATTGATAAAATCATTCTTTATTGGAATCCCTTCTTTGCTAGCTAATATCTGCATTAGCACCAAAACTGCTAGATAAATTAGTCTTCTAGAGGCCCTTTTTTATACACACAGACCTTTCACTCATAGCTATTCGATTTTTCTCATTCTGCACGGAGCGATACCATCAACCGTATTTGTATTGTCGTGCCTGACATTTAAGCACTGTTGATAGCTTTGATTCTCTCCAGAATTGCTGAATCTTCTATCTCTGCTAAAATGCCTGTGCATCCACTTGTACATGTTCTCAGCATATAATAAGGCCTTCTGATTTGTGAAAATGTAACTTGAACTCCTGCTCATTAACACAAATCTGCTGCTGTGCTTTTAAAATTGCACTAAGAGTATAGAACATAGGATTTATTGGTGTACTACCAACCTATATTAAATCCTCACATTATATAATCAATAATAGCATTGAAACAGTCAGCAAAATTATGTACCTCTAATGATTAAATGAATCCTATGATGGGCTCAAACAGCAAAAAATCAAAGCGTGTGACAGAAATTATGCAAAGGTCACCATAACATGGTGGGCCATCCAGCTATCTGTTTTTGACAAAAATGGTGCTTCTGAGTCTGAGGGATTTACAATACCCCACCAGAGAGCCGGGCAAGTGTAAATCCAGCTTTCTGGATTGTCAGTTGAGGTGAGGTGACTTTGAGCAGATTAAATTACTTGTATCACAATGAAACAAGCATGACACTAGATCCCATTCCCGCCGCATAACCTCAACAGTACATCCTTAGTATACAATGTCTTTTCTCCAAATCTCTGGAAATATACTCCTAATTCTCCTTCCTATTTTTAAAGCAAACACTCATGTGTCATGCAATCCTCCTTTCTTACCTCCTCTATAACCTATAGCGCGCATAAAAAAAATCCTCATTCTCTGGCACTCTCCCTAACCCCAATCATCTGTGCTGAAGTTCAGGATGTCTTCGTAGCTAATGGCTGCTTTAAACAAATGTAAACCAAACTTGAATATAAATACCTATCATTAAATCATCATGGAAATGCCCATTAAACTTCCAACACTAAAGTTAGTAATGCAAAATATAAAAAAGTCATCCCAGTGGTTCATCAGAAACTAAAAGGAAGCATGAACATCAGTCCAGGCTGCTGATCGCCTCTGGTTCAAGCACCCATTAAAGCACAACTGGAATGACCCAAAACAATATTCCTGATTTAGAAAAATCATGTTTTAGGACAATGTAGCTTTCCTCGGAACAGAAATTAACTAAGTAAATTTGTGCCAGAAAACTCCAATCGGCACCCCAACTTTTATCAACCTTTCTTACTCTAAATCGAATTGAGAATGTATCTCAAGTTTTGTTGACAAAGTCACTGTCACCGGAACTGTGGCTCAAAACCATCAATCATTCCTAACCCTGTAATCTGAAGAGAAATGATCGTCAATTTGTATCCTTGCTCACAAGGCCGTATTACACACCTTGAAGGATATGATGTCGGAACAATTGTTTTGGTATTTATAGATTCATGATGAGACTGTCATGGCAGTCTTGTCAGTGACCATTGAATTATGTTAAGGCAGCTAAGTCACACACAGACAACAAAAGCAGTGTTATTCAAAGGCAATATATTGTCTCTCAATTGTTTCTTCACTATAGACAATAACTTAAACAAGTTACGTAGTACGGGCATGCCTACAACTGCATGTTGCACAAGCACTTTTTGCACTGCACACGGAGCCCATTGTTGAGTTACATTGCTCTAATTGTTTATAGTATTGTTTAAGGGGGGATAGACAATATATTCCCTTTGAATAAAATTGCATTTGTTATTTTGTGTGATTCATCTGCCTGAACATAATTAAGTTACCAGTGAGAGGACCTCTCCGAACGTCACTGTGAATCTATAAGTGCCAAAAAACTGGAAAACTGGCCTGGCCACTCATCTTCTCTAGATACCAAAGGCAGACCTGGTAATTCTTAAGAATTTCTGCTCAATATTAGACCTCCCCTAACAAGGCTTTTTGACAACTGTGTCACGATACATTTAGACAATGTAGTTGTAGAATGCAGCCCATTTAATGAATTTCATATGGGCTTTACATCTGGATGCAGTATAGCGATGCCTAGAAATTGAGGTATGCTCTAGCTAGTCTATTAAGATATTTCCCTGCTGTCTCCAGTATGTTTTTATACACACATCGAATGTCGCATATTTCCAGGTGTGAATTGTTACCTTTCGTTTTTGTCTTAGTATTTATATAGACTTCGATAAATTATCAGCGTACGTGTGTGCAAATGAGACAAACTGGAATGGTGGCTGGACTGCTGCTAGTCATCCATCATGGGATGCATGGTCTGGCTTCCCAGTTTGTATCTCTTCCCACTAAAAGAAGCCCAGTATAGTTTCTCAACTCCATCAAACAGTCTGTCCACCAGTTCCCCATGCTCTTTAGTTTGGCACAGCCAGCACTTTGGAAATTGGTGATTCTCACTCTCCAAGTCTGAGATGCATAATGGAAAGAGCAAGACAACAAAGTTCTCACTCACCTCAGCCCAGTGCTGAATGAATATTCTTGTTCATCCTTTTTTTCACTCTGTATTTTCTTCCCCCTCTCCCGTTGTTTTGACATTCATATGTGATGACTTTGACATCAGTACTGATCTCTTCAGGGGCTAGCAGACAGGGTTGAGGAGCCATGGGTTCATGCCACCTAGGTGAATAAGAGCGAAGGCAGACGTTCACCACCAGGCCTAAGAGTTCCCCTATTCTGCACAATTGCAGTCTGCTCAACAAGTCTTCCTCTAGGAAGAGCTTTGCTCAAGCTTAGCCCCACTAAGAGACCTGTCTTCTTAGTTGGTGCCATGGTGACATTTACCCCATCTAGGTGGCCAGATCATGCCAGAAACCCTTTGTGTAAGGGACCTATCACCTGCTTTTGAATGGTATTAGAAATCTTACATTACAACTGGACTGATCATACTTTCATATTCAACAACTTGTATTTACCTATACAGACTCTTTCATAGGATCCATTAATGTGTCTACTTTTTGGGCGGTATGTCGCTGCCCTGCTGTTTGTGAATTGTAGACTAGACTAGCTTGCTTTATCTTGGATTAAACAAATATCACCTTCAGCAACTGCAGTTTGACCTGATTTTGTGTTCTACCCTGATTGTTGATGTGTGGTGCTTTGACTAGCGAGTCCTCTTCCCGCTTCCCCTCCCCACAACCCCTACTCAAAGTCCAAGCAATTAATCTCTAAAATTGATCTATAGTAAATGAAAGGGCTTGAGATTCCATGATTTGAATTGAACTGAGGAACTGTTTTCTGGTTGTTTGGATGTTGATGGGTTCACTTCCCCAACCCCAGTTTGAATCTAATAATATTGTCTGTGCAAAATGTGACACACACTCGTTGTGTTACAATACAAAGCTATTTCTTTTCAGAATAATGTCAGCACACTGGATATATTCTTCAGGTATTCTTCCATACATGCACTCAAAAATAATTAATTTACGCTAAAAAACCTTAGAAAACCTGAAAAAAACAAAGGTTAAAATAATGGTTCGAGGCATAGGAGCTGCAGATCACACACCATGCATAGATCGCCATCTGGTGTTGGGCCCGGATGTTTGCTGCTTGTTATTGTCTTGGAAGTCACGAGATAGGTGACTCCTCCTCTGGACAATCGTGCGCATTGGCATCGACCCATCTTCTGATTGTTTTTTTCCGCCATCTGGTTCGGATGTGTTCGGCGCACTCTAATTCGGTGTCATTACCGTTCTACTTTTCGGTGCTCAATCCTTACTCTTTCTTCGGTATTGTGTTCGATCACGATTCCCATTCAGCGCACATCTCTACAAACTTGAATTCTTCGGTTCTGGTCGTCGTCGCGTGCGTGTAGGGCGGGGAGGAATAGAGAGAGGTACTACATAGGTGATCCTACGGGGAACCGCCCTACACGCACGAGTATGATCATGGGGTACCCCCTAACCCTCGCCTCCCATGGGGCTAGTCGCTCCTCCCTAAAGGGTCAATGGACCCCCTTAGTGGATAAAGACTATAGGTCATACCCACAGAGTGGCACTACCTATACAGCATGCTAAGATTGGAGCCCCCATCCCGGTCCTGATGAAAGCCATGTACCCGTTGGACAGTATGGCTGAAACATGTTGACCTACTTTTTTTTTTAAAACTCACATAACGATGATTGGATGATTGCTTTCTTATTCACCGCACTGCAGTTTTTAGATCCCACATGGTTCCCTCACTAAATAAAGTTTCATTGGGGAACTCTTGATGGCTTTTTAACTCACTATTTCCTTAGGGCCCCCACTCACTTTAGAAAGTGCATCCCTGTCGTCGGGTGCATGCCCGTCCTCCACCAAACGGGGTTTCTGGAGGGCGAGGACTGGCAGATGATGAAGCATGACACCTGGTGGTGTGTGATGCCAGTCCTTCACTTTTTTGTGAGATGCCCTCAGAACTGCTCGGCAATCCACATTTACTTGGTTATTTTCTAGAATTGGTCTTTTTGTGTGACATAAGATCTGTTAAGTCGTCAGACACAACAGATTCACAAGTGGGAACTTCATCCAGAAGTTCTTCAACCGTTTTTCCAAATGTGGGGGCATCCACAGATAGATCTCTTCGCCACACATTCAAACACAAAATGCTCAAGCTTCACCGCCAGATACCCATACCGATTATCCAAAGGCAATGGGAAATGGATGAATTGGTCAGGGAGATTTGCATACGCTTTTCCGCCTCCCCCACTCATTTCATTAGTGGTACGCAAGCCGCAACAACAGTCACTAACGCTGATCCTAGTTGCTCCAACATGGGCCAGACAGCCATGGTACACAACATTGCTAGAACTATCAGTAGTCCCGCACCAAAAAAGATACCTCTCCCCACAACTCTTAACACAGAACCATGGAGAGATCAGGCATCCAGATCCAGCACAGCTCAACCTAGCGATCCGGCTCCTGAAGTCCTAGAATTTTGTTACCTCAATCTTTCACCTGATTGTATGAACGTTATCAAAGAGGCTAGGCGCCCCACCACTAGAGCCTCTTATGCAGCCAAGTGGAAAAAATGTATGATATACTGTACCAGTAACACAATCAATCCTCTAGATGCCTCCATTCAGCACATCATATGTTACCTGCTGCATCTTCAAAGATGTAATCTAGCATACACATCAATTAGATTACATCCTGCTGCCATAGCAGCTTACCTTCAAAATAGACAACATTTGTCATTGTTCAAGGTACCTGCCATTAAAGCAGTTCTGGAAGGCCTCAAAAGAATAATTCCTCCCAGGGTACCACCCTCTCGATGGTGGAATCTAAACATCGTCCTCACTAGATTAATGGGTCTTCCATTCGAACCTCTACATAAATGTGAGCTATCATTTCTTACATGAAAAGTCGTTTTCCTTGTGGCCATCACATCTCTTAGAAGAGTCAGTGAGCTACAGGCACTAACTATTCAACAACCATTTTTACAACTCCATCATAACAAAATGGTTCTCAGAACAAATCCCAAATTCCTTCCTAAAGTTATTTCTCCCTTCCATCTCAACCAATCTGTAGAGTTGCCAGTGTTCTTCTTGCAACCACAAACAGTAGCAGAAAGAGCTCTTCATACACTAAACGTAAAAAGAGCACTTCTTTACTATATTGACAGAACAAAACCTTTTCGGAAAACAAAATAGCTTTTTGTATCCTTCTCATCACCACATAAAGGCAATCCCATATCAGTCTGGGATTGCAAGGTGGATTTTCAAATGTATACGAATTTGCAATCACAAAGTAAAACGTACACTTTCTATTTCTCCTAAAGCCCATTCTACCCACAAAATAGGGGCTTCCATTGCATTTTTAGGGAACATTCCATTAGATAATATCTGCAAAGCAGCTACATGGTCCACACCGCACACATTCACAAAACACTATTGTGTAGATGTGCAAGCAAAACAGCAAGCTATTGTGGGCCAGGCTGTACTCAAAACACTATTTCAAACTACTGGTGGTCGCTACTAAGGGACGGTACTTCTAATGCAATTCATACATAGTGTGTGATCTGCAGCTCATATGCCTCGAACAGAAAAGGCTACCTACCAGTATGCATCCGTTCTTGGTATGTAGAGCTGTAGATTTACATATGCCCACCCACCTCCCCGGATAACTTTATCTGTTCCAGTATTATCTTAATTAGATACAACATTAATTGACATCTCTTTCTGTTCCTCACAAAACTCCATCATTTCCCTTCTTGGCGAAAAAAACAATCTGAAGATGGAGTCGATGCCCATGCGCACTATTGTCCAGAGGAGGAGTCACCTATCTTGTGACTTCCAAAGACTTCTTCCAAGACAATAACAAACTGCAAACATCCGGGCCCAACACCAGATGGCGATCTATGCATAGTGTGTGAATCTGCAGCTCTACATGCCAAGAACAGATGCATACTGGCAAGTAGCATTTTCCTTATAGTTAAGTATGATGAAAAGATCTGTTGTCGTTAAAAAAAAAAAATCAACTCCCTGAAAAAAGCAAAGGTTATATTTTAGGTGAATTTGTCAGTAACCCCATTAACGATTTGAACTACAAAAAAAAAAACACGCAGAAATTCACCAGTTATAGTTAGCAGCCCTAATTATAACTTGCGCCCCTGCCATTCACTGCTTAAACCTCACATATGACCTCACACAAAGATCTATGACATCACTGATAACATCTCAAATGGCATTATTGATTACATAATCCAAGCTTCTTTTGTACACAATGCTCTTTAAACGTGTATACTATTAGAGCATAAATAAATAAATGCAAGCCAGCGCATACAAGCTCAGAATAATATGGGGCATATGTACTGCTATCATACATACAACCCCCATAGGCAAAGCAAGCTTTTTTTATTTGTAACATTGAACCTATACCATACACTTAATGGGTAGTTGAGTTCATGTTGACTATAAACCACAGATGAAATGGTAATCTATCCTGCACACAGTGTTCAATCTGTATCTGTATCTGTATACAACTGTTCAGGGAAAACCAAGTAAATAACAAATGCCCTACTACAGACACTCTTTACCTGTATCAAACCCCTCGAGTTACTGAACCTACATTATGTAATGAAGTGGATATGAGTGGAAAAGGTGGTATGGTTACCAGTTTTTTTACTCTATGGAGAGAATTTTCTCTGTAACACACTGTTTGCAGACAGTGAAACTCTCATGCGAAAAACACCATCGTTTTTTTTTAAAGTCTCTACTAAGCACAGTGTATACTCTATGCGAAACGTGTCCAAACAGCAACCATTCACGTAAAATAACCACGGTCTGAATGTGCTCAAAATCATGCTACCTGCAGCCTTCATACAAAAACTTTACAAATAGCACATCTGATGGAGCAAAAACAAGCATTTGTAGAAAGGTTAGTACCTGGTTCACGCAGTCTTCAATGTTAAGTAGAAAACATCATGCTGAGACAATTCTGTCTAATAACTCAAGGCTGCATACAATACTTTTTTATAACCAATTATTATTATAATTTTTCAGTTGTACACAAACATGTCTGGTACAATTGGATCTGTGTGACCTGAGCAGCAACAATAAACCCATCCCAAATTTCACACATGCATTGCAAAACAGTCCTTGTGGCAGAGGCATTGGATCACATTATAAACATATGAACAGTAGGTCATAACAGTTGTATTCCCATAGAAGAAACTAATGCATAGCAAAGCTATCGTCTCCTCCTTTGGTGACTAGTCTGCAAGTGAGTGTGGCTTCATGCACAGTGATGCAAAAAGTACAGCAAGACTTTACCATCTGGTGTAACGATAGCCCAGGAGGAGGACGGACGGGAAGGCAGGGGGCCGAGAGGGGAAAGCGGGGCATGGTAGGTCAGAGAATCATGGTAATTTGCTTGATTTAGGGTGTAAGTTGGAACTAAGCATGGAGACCCTCCTTGAACACTTGCACGTCATGGAGCAGGGTTTACCAATCTAAAACTGTGGGAACTCTGCTCAGTCTAGGAGCCGCCTTTCGCGCGAGGGCCACAGATTCTGCTTTACCACATTTGAGTGTCACTGTGCACCAATGCTTCAATGCCGGCAATGTATGGGCTTTCCAATGCATTGTCATGGATCTACAAACCACCAGCAGTGTCAGGTCCATAATTCAATGTATTGCTTGCGTGGTTGCTTTTTTTGCTTTTAAACAGATCCAAGAGTGAACTTTCTATAGTGCATATAATTATGGCCCATCACTTCCGACAGAGCACCTGCTACTTCCCCCAGAATCTGACATCTGGGGTATACTGAGGCAGATCCCAATCTGGGTAGGCTTGTGTGTGTGTGAGATAAGCTCTATGTTAGATGTTATGTTGTATGTACTGGAATTTATCATTCCTTGACATCTTTCTGGGATATATCGTGCTCTCTCCCATTCGTTTTACATGAGTTCCTGGCCTATGTCGCTATCCCAGCACCTGCTGGTCCATAGCAAAGGGTCACGTGTGGTATATGCCAGGGTCCGAGTGAACCAAATGATTAGTCAGCGGCCGCTGCCAGTGGTATGGAGTGTGTGAAGGCTGCTTACAATACGTAGTATGTCAATTCTTTGCCCTGTTGGAAACTGTTTTCTGCGTTACCAAAACATTAATAATAGTATGTCTGACCTTACAATATTTTCCAAGATTTCTGAAAATGTACCTTATAGTAAATCTGTTCTTTTTGATGGATGCTGCTATTCACAGTGTTGGTTCATCCGCATATCCGCATCCAAAAATGCAGATCAGGAGATGTGCTCCTACCAGTTTTCTTTATTTCATTAAAGCATTTGTAATTGTATGTTGGCAGGATGCAGAGATATCACTCCCGAAGAAATTAGCGTTTAAATCATGGCTTTTGTGTTAGAATCAGGTGTTGGTTACAAATCCTCATAGTGCCTCTGTACTAACTATGACTTCCCAGTACTGTGATAATTATTGTCTGATGCATCAAAGACCATCAGGAACAAGAGGCCAAGCTATGTATTGTGGAACCTAAGAAGCAGGGCCAATGTGGGTGGAGGTCACTTTCGACAGATCGGAAACAACCAAAATTAAAACATGGGCTCAGGGAAAAGTTAAAGAAAAGTTCTGTGACATCCAGACATCCAGATCCAGGAAAAGCTCACAAAGACAATCTCGCAGTTCAAACTTTGGCACCCAACACTGACCCTATGCGGAATCTGGAGTAGATGTGCTTTGATTTCCACGGGCCCTTCTTTACCATACAGATGGTTGAGACCATCAAGGCGACCATGTAGCAAATAGTTAAAATGTTTCCTGTCTCTCTGTTAAGCATTTCAGTCAAATACATTTTCCTTCCCCACCACAGGTCTTGTTCCTCCACCTTTGCTACCCTCATCGGCCCCTGGTTGTAGCTGAGTGTATGTGTTACATCCAAACCTAATAAAGAGATTTAAACTATAGAAAACTCTGTCCTGGACACATGAGGACCAGTAGTTGACTTCCAGGTCAGAGTGTTAGTAGATTAAGAAGACCGTGTCGGGCAACATCTCTAGTTTTGAATCTTCTGCTTGACGCTCTAGTTCGCACCCCTAATTTCATTCCTTTGATATTTGACTCCACCATAGTTTTTACAATAGCTGAGTACGAATCTTCTTTTTAGACTTGGCTACAGATTTACCCTTTTTGGTTTGGCGACTACAATTCACCCTGCGGATAGCGAGCTGTGCAACTCACCTTCAGTTCTTCAGGCAAGTTTCCAGGTTTGCCTGGGGATAAGTTACAGTGATGCCTCCTCTCTTACCGGGTAAGGTGCATTAGCATTTTGCCATCATACTTGTATATTATAGTACTTCTTACTCAACACTCACTGTTTCAGCTCTTTGTTGATTACATTTTTAGGGATGTGTTGGGGATATGTGTTTGTTTACATCAATAACAACATAATATTTTGGAGTCCCTCGAAAAGAATTGAAAACATGTCAAAGAAGTATTGAAAATTGGCCGAAATACTATTTGCTCGAAAAGATGTAAAATGTCTCATTGAAGTGGTTTTTCTGGGATTCAAGACCTCTGACATAGGAATCTAAATGGACAAGATAAATTCAAGGTGGTACAGGATTGGCTATCTCTGATATCAGTGAAAGAGATCCAGCTGTTTCTGGGATTTGCTCATATCTGCACAGGTTTTGTGCAAGAGTTCTCAGAGATTGTGAGGCTCATATCTTGACTTACTCAGAAGGGAGTTCTCTGTGATTGGGTAAAGAAACAGGTAAGAGTGTTTTAAAGAGGCCTTCACTTTATCCTCTTGTTTTTAAACATTTGAACAATGAGTTACCTTTTATCTTGCGGTTCGAGCCTTCTTTACACAAAAATATCCATACACTTGGGCTGTACATCCTGTAGAATATTAGTTTCAAACCCTCAATGATAGAGAATTTTTGCCTTTGACTCACTTGTGACATTGTTTGGAGGAGGCCCAACATAAGATTATAATGTAGACAGATTATAAGAATTTACAATATCTAAAATCAAAGAAATGCCTGAACATAAGATTATGGCTAGTGGTCTCTGTTATTTTCTTGATATTACTATGAGACCACTTACCGACCAGGTAACAAACACAGAAAAAAGATTTCCACTATGAATTAGTCTTTCTCCAAGAAATCGTCAGGTTGCATGTATATCTTGATGTTAATATTACAAAGGATCTCTATTTCAAAGACCACTGCTGAAACACTCAGGGGTAGTACATTTTATATCCACTAATTATCATCCCCATGCAGACGGACAGACTAAATAAAACCCATTAACGATATTTGAGGTGCGTTTTTATAAGCCATTCAGAAAGATTAGTCAAATGAATTCCGGTGGCAGAACTTTCATATCACTACACTTTGTATACCTCTTTGGGATATTCCCTAGTTTTCTGTTCCACATGTATTTTTCCCCACATTTGACCACCTACCTCTTACTCCTCTACAATTTCTTCTGGTCAGACTCTGCTCCAAGATGTACGTAACTGAAACAACGAGAAGGAACCAGCTGGAATACAATAAACTTAGTTTTATTTCTAAGTGTCATTTAAGTGGCCCACTGGTTAGGGAATCGCAGCACATCCTTCATCCACAGCTCAACAACTCCTGAACCGACCATTCCATATTACATGGTATGACATACACAGGATTCTACGTACAATTCTATTCATGTGCCCTTTTTTTATATGTACCTATAACACAATAACTATATATTATTTTTTTTATGTTCCTACAACACAACAGCTAGAAGAAGAAAAAAATAAAAAGAGCTCATTCAAACAATAAATCCTAAAGCCTGAAAGACAAATAAGTTATCCTCACACATAATCTTCTAGCCTTTTAGGCAATTTGCTGACTCTTTTCATCTGATAAATACCACCTAATGTCCCAGTGTCTTCTCTTTTTTTATTTGAGGAAAAATCCCCTCCATGACTGGTGACATTCAAACCACAAGACTCAGTTTGATCCCTTTAAATATTAACACTCTCCTGCGAAAGATTCTTACTCAGTTCAGAAGAATCAGTACACAATTCTGCCTCATCGGAAACCTGAGGACGAAGCTTTTCCACTTCCCTCCTTCCATACAAAAGAAAGAATCTTCCTCATCTGACATGTCAAACAATTGCTCCTGAGCTGGTTTTAAAAGCACAGCTGAACTTTAATTCCACCAACCCTTCTGACATAGCAGAACTGCACTTTCAGTTGCTCTTTCCACCAGAACAGGACCATAAAATTCAGACCGTTCCTTGCAATGCAATCCAGGTGTAATAATACGTACCCAATCTCCTGCACTAATATTTTTATGTTTGACCCTATGCACTCCATCATGATTCTCTTTTCCAACTCCTTGTGCTTTAGCCCGATTTCCTCTAGCTTATTCCACTACTTCTGCCACCTTCTTGTCGTCATTAAAATTTTCAAAAGAAGGAGAAGGCAAAGTACGACTTTCCCTTCCCCTAAAACAAAAATTATGGAGACACCTCAGTTGCAGAATGTGGTGTGGTATGATGTCACCACAATTTCTCCTTCAAAAAATCTAAAACATTCTTGTTACTGCTTAAATCTACTTGAATAACCTCTTTTACAAATCTATTTGCCCATTCCACTTGACCATTTTCCCTAGGACAATACAAAGTCTTTCGGTGCTGATAGCGCATTTATTCAGAAACAGTACCATTTTGGATGAAACAAATTGTACCCCATTGTTCGACATGAGCACTTTAGGAAAACCATTGATACCTTCAATACTTCATCAGTAGTGTGATTTTCCACAAATGTGTGGTATATCCATCTAGAAAAACTTTCTATAAGAACAATTAGTAATCTACTGCTCCTTCCTAGAACATCAAAAATCAATCAGAACCTTTCAGCACAAGCATCCATCCCTGGCCCCCAATAATGTTTAATAAAATTCTTAGTGCCTGTCATCCCAGGATGTGCCATATGAGCTAAGTCAACGAGTTTCCTTCCGAGTTCCACAGGCAGAACAAACAAATCATGTCTTAGAAGAATATCATTCTCCAAACTCAATTCAATGGTCACCTGAGCAAAGCATTAAATTGCTGGATGCAGGACCACGTGCCAAAGTTACTAAACGACTGTTGATCATACGATGTACACAATCACACCTCCACGGTAAAATCGTACCTTAAAACACCACGTAGCAGTCAGAGATGTACAGCACAAATCTGTTGAAAGTGAGATGAATACAGAAAGCCTTCCATTGAAAATCTTATGATAAATAACATCTAGTGGGGTATCTCCTCACAGTGGGCCGACACCAAACCAGCACTCGTCGCCATTGAAATGACTTGAAGGAGCCGTCTGGAATACAATAAACGTAGGTTTATTTCTATGTGTCATTTAAGTGGCCCACTGGTGAGGGAATCGCAGCACGTTTTTCATCCACGGCTCAACTCCTTATGACCTTAACATTCTACATTTCCTCACTCAGACTGCCCCACCATTCCATATTACAAGGTATGGCATACACTTGATTCTACATACAATTATATACAAGAGTAACATAAAATACTCAACAGCAGGTCAACTATGAGGGGCTAACGCTCAATACACAATGTTTTCTGACCGGAAATACAGTGCATTAGCTTCCATGGTTGGGTCTGAAATACGTTGCCCTGAAGACCACTAGTTGACTACCGGGTCAGAGAGGACAGAATCCTATAAAGTATTTCTAGACTCTGATGGCCGTGTCTGGCAACATTGTTTTTTTCAATTCTTCCGCTTGAGGCTCTTGTTTGCAGCAATAATACCGTTCCCTCACCTTTATTTTTTTTCCTCTTTATTGGTTCCCTCAATTTCGTTCCTCCCTATTCCTTCTACTGACCCTTGGTTTTCTCATGGACTGGCTTTAATATCCCTCTCGATTATAGTTTTGGTACTAACTCTGATGTGAGAAGGCTTTAATGACTGCAAACGTGCTTTTAGGACTTTGATTCAGATTTCCCCTTTTTGGTTTGGCCACTACAATTCTACCTGCAGGAGGAGAGGAGCACAATTCACCAGCACTTAGGCTCCCAGGCTTCCCTAAGGCAATCATGACGCTGCTGTCACCATGACAGCATTGTGGTGATTGGTCTGAGAGCCGTGGTTTGGTGCTCAGACAGCGACTGGTGGACTGTGCATGTCCTCCACCCAGGTTGTACAATACAGCCGATGGAGAACATGCAAAGTGCACATGACAGTTTGGCCAAACCATCCTGCACACTTACACGGTGCAGCAGCAGCTACTGCTCCTCCCTCAGTCCCTCTCTCTGTGTCGAGCCCAACCCTGCCCCATCCTGGCTTGCTCCTTGCAGAAAAAAAAATGATAATGTAACGTTAATGTTGCGTTATTATCCTTTTCATTTTCTTTTTACATCTGTGGTGACACTCCTCCGCATTAGCTTAGGAGCTACCCCTGACTGTATTATGATTTTGTTATCGTGCTTACCTAGTATAGAACTCCTGTCCCGTTACTTAATACTCATTGTCTTCTGTTTCCCTTCTTGATAGTGAGTTGTAGTGTTCCTGTTCAGCGCTACGCCATCCTGTACTTGCAAAAGTCCACTCCAGGTCTTTTAACAACTGTTGAAAACAAATATCACCCTATCTCTATCTCCCTCTTTCCCTTTTTGGAGCATGTGCTCCTTACTCTTCTGGAGTGTGACGCAGAACTCACCAGGGAACATCTTGTTTAGTCATAAGTAGCATCTGCGACCAGAAGTAGCGCAGGGTCTCTTTGCTCTGTTGACATGTACTCTACCTCCAAAAACACACAATGTGTAGCCTTCTGCAGTCTAGAATTTCCTCTTTGGGCCTCTAGAAGATCCAGCCTCCTATACACATTTCAGCCTCTGCTGTTGTTCCCACGAATTCCCAAGGAAAATTCAGCAGGCCTGAGTACAGTTGATTCAGATGGCCTTGGATTTGGCCAGAGAGTCTGGTACTCCTTATCTACTGACCTTGATCATCTGCACCTCACTTTGACTTTGTCTTTGGGAGGATCTGCTGTATTTGCAGCAAGACAAAGTGCTACACCTGAATCTCCACAATCTGCATCTTGATACGTGGAGATTAGGCTGTCAACTGAGAAGTTTTAATTTACCTTCAAAGGTTGTAGATTTAAATGTGACTTCCAGCCGCCCTTTGACCTGAGATGTGTATTCAGACCACTGGTCCAAGTTTGTCACTGGGCGGAACGGAGAACAGGTTAACCCTCTACAGGCTGGATTATGTAATCTTCTTTTTTGGCTTGCTAAAGCCTTTGCTGTAGGCCACTTAAGGGTTACTTATTTGCCCTTTCAGCCAGTCTTAATTTACTTGATCAGCCCTCTTAATTCAAATCACCAGTTGTGATGTTTCTCTTGAAAGGACTTCCATATACATTTCCTCCTGCTCCCTTTTTTATACCGCAGTTATAGATTTCTTGAAATGTGCTCTTTTAAACCTTTTCATATTTGTAGTGTGTGTGTCTTGACGATCAAACGGTGTTTATTATTGCAATTACATCTGCGTGTTGCATCAGCGAACTGCAGGTATGGTCAACCACTGTTAATTACTCGGCCACTTCGCATTCCATCATTTGTTTGCCCATCATACATTTGCCCACCATACCATCTCAGACATGAACCAGCCAGATGAAAATTGCCATTGATCCTCCTCTAGCAGGGACAGTCTAACCTGAAGTCTCAGGCCTGGTCCGTTCGGAACAAAAGCAACGTCAGGCTTGTTACGGCATGTTTGGGCTTTATTTCAGAGGCTCATTGAACATGGGACTCGTGTCTAGGTATATCTGTCTGACGTTGGGTGTTGCACTGAGTAATCCAAAAAAGTGATACTCAGTGCCACAGCACGTGACCTGCACCTTAGTAAAGCGACCGAAATAGGCTGAAACACATCTGGGGTTGCATGTGTAATAGCTTGGCAGTTCAGGCTGGACTGCTCCCATTGAAAGAGGACCAAGGCCGGTTCCTGTATGAGTTGGCAGGGTGGGCAATAGCAAGATGAACTGGAATGCAGCGGAGAGTAATTACCAGTGTCTGCGATTAATTCAGTCATTCCGCCCATTACTTTTTTCCCCTTTGTATGCGAGGCAATCCATCACACTTCCTGTGTTCTTTTCTTGCCACTGCTAAGGATGAGGAGAGACTACACTGGTTGGATCAAAGGGACGCCTTTAACATCTAGATTGCTTCACAAGATGAGAAATGTGCTTTTAGAAGTATACTTCCACAGAATAAGTTACTTTCAATCAGTGAAGCTCTTTATTGTGCATGCTCTATCTAACCGCAGCTTCCTTATCAGCCATCCACCTTATCTGTTTTGTGGAGTGGACATTTTTGATTTAATAAGGTTACAAACTAGATTTAACGGACTGCAGCTGCAATTAAATCGTTCTGCTACGCTTTAGGTCTTTGAGTCCACACAGAGAGAAATAATGATTAAACTGACATCAAAAGGCAGAGATTCTCCTTTATCTGCCTCTTTGTTGTCGTGTCTGAAGATAGATAGGTTGGAGTGTGATAGACACCGATTACACCACCTGTGAGCTTGCATATAAGTTATTGCTAGAGTTTCTGAATCAAGTCTAGAACGAAGGGTGAATCACAAGATGAAAAATCTACATTTAGAGTATTCATTAAAAACAGTGGTACTGAAGGTAAGTAACTTATTCATCACTCCGTTGTCATAAAAAGTTGTCCATTTCCAAAAGTGTTTAAAAGTTTATTTTCTGACTCCGCAGAAAAGCATTTATTTCTCAAAATGTATATTTGAATTCTGTGCAAGTTAACTGCCTGATCTTGGGTATATCCGGTGCTGTGAGATACTTCTTTTTAGCCAGACTCTTTTTTTCTATTTTGCACTGTGCAAATATGTTGGCTAGTGCATGTCTGTGATGGCATACGTAGACCCCATGATATCACTTAAGTATAGCTGTCCTTTACAGATTCATGATGAAGAAGTTACGCTGAAAGTGAATCCTGCTTTAGAACAAAACTACAACTTTGAGCCAATGGATGTGGAATTTTGCAATTGTAGGTAAGCAGTAGGCTTAAATCAAAATAATAATCTTGCAAGACTGAGCATTATCAGTTAAAAAAAATATTAAACAATTTGTATTTATTTTTCTTCAGTTACAGTACATAAAAATCAAATATTCAAGTTACAGTTATCTGCTAGCAGGAGCTCACATATCTACACAGTGGCCAAAGACATTGCATATTGTCTCTTCACAACTTAATCATGTGCCACATTTATAATCTTGACTCATTTGAGATGCGGCATAAGGGCCATTGCCCAAGTATGGCATATCTTTCCGTCCAGCTGTTACAATAGTTGTACTATTTCCCTGAAACAGGTATCTCAAGTAATACACTTTTTGCAAGCTCCCCTCCCCTGCTGAAGGGCCGCTCCAGAATCGTACTAATCTTTGAGCAAAAATGATGTAGCTAAAATCGAGTTTGTAATAAGCTAAAAGCGCGATGTCTATCCAGGTAAGTGGGTACTTCATGAAATAAGGGGAAATGGAGAACTAGATCAAGCCTAAGCCCAGCAATTCCTATCCCTCTGTCATGAGGTTGGGTGTTCCCATCCAAGCTAATGCAAAGTGGTGGATTGGGGTGGCATGTACAGGGCCTTATATGACAAGGGTATCGGCTGCTTTAAAAGCTTCTAGTTTGAGGTCCCAACTCATAGCAATCGGTTCCTTTCTCAGGCTGCTTTGTTCCTCCCATCCGATTGCTACACTTTCAGCCAGTCCCTATTTTTCCACCTCTTCCTTCCAACTGGGTACTGATGGCACCACAGGGGATTTCCACCGCCTAGTAATACCTTGCTTGGCAAGGAGTAAGGCCCGGTCTGCAAATCTGTTACGCACTTTGCGTTCTTTTCACCTTCTGTATAATCCTAGTATACTTGTCTCTACAGTGTGCCTTCCTATATCTCCTACAACTTCCTTTAAAGTAGCAGTTATTCCACCTCAATATCTTCCTAGACTAGGGCATGACCAAAGCATATGTAGTACATATACGTCCTTGTCCGGACATCTAGGGCAGGATGGTTGAATGGTAGGGAAAATGGTGTGTATTCTATGCAGAGTCATGTGTGCCCTCTCTGTTATCATATATTGGATACATTTAAAACTGGTGTTGCGAGATGCACGTTTTGGGTATTCTAACATTGTTGCCCATTCTTTCTCTGTTAGTGGTCTGTCAATGTCTTGTTCCCATTTAGTGCGTGTTGCAGTTAGCGGTGAGGAACGGTGTGTGCGTATACCCCGATATAGCCAGCAAGCTAAATGACTACCCGTTCCCATAAGGTACATCAGATGGGCCAACTCATGTGTATTTGGTTCCGCCCCATCAGGTGCCTAGTGCCTTTCGACATAGTGCGTCACATTTGCAGGAGTCAAGAATAGGGTCTCCGGGGTCCCTCATTCGTATGTGACATCTGCGTGTGTGAGTAGCATCTTGTGCCCAAATAAACCCCCCACTGTTGTCACTCCGGTTTGCAAGCAGGGTTCTAACATGCGAGCAGCAAGTATTCCTAGGTTGGTAGGAATAAATAACTGTATATTGGGAGCGTATGCAGGGAGGATATTAGTGTAATTTAGTGTCTGCTTCCAGTATGTGAGTGCAGTTCGAAGAAGAATTCCCGCAGAGTGTGGCATAACTCTACCCAGATAGAGTAGTCTGTGCAGTGTACCCTGAGCTAACATGTGCACCGTATAAGCAATTTCCTGCTGATTTCGATATGCTATCCAGTACGCGAGCCACTGCAATTGTTATGATAAGCAGTACACATACAAATCTGGGGCCCCATCCCTCCAGCGTCTGATGGGAGTTGTAGCTTCGCTAAGACCCATATTAAGCTAGTAAGAAGTGTGTTCAGTGTTGGAAATACTGCTCTCCGCATTACCACTGGTATATTAGTAAAGTAGACGCAGGAGCATAACCATTTTAGCAGTTGCTAATCTCGCTACCACCGAGAGGGGTAATGACGTCCAGAACGTGATTTGAGCCCTCAAAAAGCTAATGGCCCTATGTAGATTCCCTTCTATAAGATCTCTTTTAGTTCTATAAATTTGGATCCCCAAGTACTTAAAGGTGTGATGAGCTATTGTTAAATCACGGTTACCAAATGGTATCATCTGCTCTTCCATATTAGCGCCAAAGGGGAAGGCGTAGTATTTTTTGTAATTAATTGCTAACCCTGCTTTGTGTTCAAATTACGTGAAGAGCTGGGCAACAGTGTCCAAATAGTTTAGCTGTCTCCTAGTATATAGAATGATGTCATCTGCGTAAAGTGATACAGCATGACGTGTGCTGTTCATGTTTATACCCCATCCCATCGAGGACCCCCGAAGTTTGTAAGCCAATGGTTCGAGGGCGAGCGCAAACAATATGGGCGATAGGGGGCATCCCTGTCTTGTGCCCCAGTTGGATGTGATATGGTTCTGATATATGCGACCCTGTGCGCACCCTAGCTGTGGGGCTATGATACAATACTTGGACCCAGCGAGAATAGGCATGTGGAATCCCAAATTTCAGTAGTGTGGCCAGCATCTAGTCCCAGCTGAGGGTGTCGAATGCCTGAGCAATATCTAGTGCGACACATCCTTCTTCTGCGTCCTCTGCAGTACAGTAAAACATAACATTACATAGCCGGCGTATATTTAGAGACGTACTACGCCCAGGGACAAAACCAAATTGGTCTAAGTGTACCAAAATTGGTACACTTAGACCAATTTGGTTAAGGGGCTGGAAACAATTAACAAGAATTTTACTCAAAATCTTATATTCAGCATTCAACAAGGAGAGCGGGCGGTATGCGGACAGTTGACTGTGGTCCCTCCCCGGCTTGGTAAGGTAGGTTATTAGTGCTTTAGTCGTAGAGGGGGGCAAGGTGCCTGTCTCGTAGGCTTCCTTATATTATATCTGCAACTGTGGGGCAAGTTGTTGCATGTAACATGTGCATACAACTCCACAGGAGTTTTGTTATTAGGAAGGCCCTTGATCACAGTTTTTCTTTCCGCCAGCGGTATAGGTTCAGCGGGCATTTTTTTATTCTCATCTGATACCTGTGGGAGCTCTAGTGTTCCAGGAATGCGTTAATCTCTAGAGAGTAAATCAGTGGTGGGGCTGTGTACAGCGTCCTGGAATGGTCATAAAAGGCTTTATTGATGGCTCTTTGTGTACTGAGGGGGAAGCATTCCTGAGGATTCGTGCCAATAGGGTGCCTGGTCTGTCTGATTCTGCATGTGTTTTATGTAGGTAAGTGCAGTGATCTATTATAAGCAACAGGTCCAGTAGTTCCGCATACTTAATGCGGGCCTCCTGGAGGTCTTGTTTTATTGAGGGATCTCGGGCTGATCTGGCTTCGAGTATGTGCAATTTGTCTTCAATATCCTGCAATTCTCGGTGGACCTTTTGTCTGGCTCCTGTGGAGGTGCTAAGAGCTGTGCCCCTAATTGCGACCTTTAATGCCTCCCATTCCAGCCCCACCGAAGACGCTGTACCATTATTTTTCAAAATAATTTGTTATGGTAGAAGTTAGTGCTTCCTGATATACCCCATCTTCTGACTGGCAGAGTCTAGTCGCCATGTAGGGACCGGGGCTGGAATACGCCCCATATGAATGTGATTTTGAATGCACCTTGGTCTGATATTGTATTTTCCGCATAAGCTTCTCAAGTAGTTTGCGTAAGAAGTGACAAACTATATATGATCGATTCAAGTGTGAAGATCATGTGTGGCTAAATAAAAGGAGTATTCTCTCATTCCCTTATTGTGGTTACGCCATATGTCCATCGGAGCCCATCCTTGCGCCCAAGTCTGTAATGTTTTGGAATGACATATTGATTGTAATGGTGGGATCTGTCTAGACCGTATCGATCACCGTATTTAAAGTCACCACCAAACACACAATTAACATCCGTCCAGTCCACCAGCGGTGTGCTAAGCCGGGCATAAAAAGGCTCCTGATCCACATTAGGGGCATATAAACTTCCCAGCACTATTGGTTTACCATCCAGTGTACCCCGAATCAATACGTATCGGCCCTCCTTGTCTATTCGAGTCTCTAGTATTGCAAAAGGGACCCCAGTCTGTAACCAAATGGCCGCTCGCTTACAAAGGCAGAATAGGTCGTATTATACAACTGCTCTCTCCATTTTTTCTGTAGTTTGGTGGCTTCTAGCCCTGTTAGATGTGTTTCTTGTAAGAACACAATATGTGCCTTTCATCGAATCAATTGAGCATGTACCCTATGTTGTTTATGTGGTAATCCCATTCCCCTAATCTTCCATGTTATGCAGTCATATTGTTGTATCGTACCCGACCTAGCCATTTAAGTGGATAAAGACATGTTAGTTGGTACATCATTTCTATGAGTTGCAACCCGTCCACATCCCTGTCAAACACCCCGAAACATGGTCCAACTGTAAAACTTGGTTCGACCAAACTACAAAACAATACTTGTAAACTCAACTAATTTCAAGCTTGCTACTGCATTAGGGGCCATGCCTGAATATAGCTTTGGGAAGCTTTCAGTTCTTGGAAGAGCAACCTCCCAAAGTACTTAAAGAGGGGGTGCCAGCCCCCGGCCACGAGGTCCCTCAACCCCCGCTGGAGCCAGTGTTCAAGTCTCTATGGACATTAGAGAAAAAGTGGACATCCGCTCCCAGCCGTGGGATTAATATAGACCCTTTGTCGTGGATAGTCTTCACAGGGTGTTGGCATGGTAGTCTTTCATCCTCCGGCATGTGAAACCAAGAGTCGTCTCCTCTATCTGTATTAATATTACTTACGAACTGCATCCCAGTCTCTACCTCTACTATAAAGTCAGGGATGGCTGAACCCTCTCTTGTCCCGGGAGTTGCAATCGAAGTCGCTGCTGGTGTTGAGAGTATCCCAACAGCATCAGAAAATGTATTATCTGGTGACAAAGGTGGGGATGATTTGGGCTTGATGCCCTCGTTGCGTCAATTACATCAATGAGGGAGGAAATAAGGTGCGACTTTTTGGTCTCTAAAACTAACCAGAATGAGATAAGGGCATCATGCGAGATCCTCGAGAGGAAAGTGGATGGCCTATGCGAAAGAACAGAGGTGCTGGAGAGTTCTGTGGGGGTGCTGAAATCTAACCTAGAGATCGCTGAGTCAAAAATCCAAACTCTTTGAAGAGAGGGGGATGCTATGCGGGAGAGGGTCGAATCGTTGGAAAATTATTCACGGCGTAATAACCTTCGGCTCTTGAAAATCCCGGAAGGAAAGGAAAATGGAAACATCAAGGCTTTTGTGTTTAAACTATTGAGAGACTCCCTAAATCTCGAAGAGACAGCTGAAGATCTGGAAAAAGACATACAACGAATACATCTGGATCCTTTTCATTTAAATCCTGGAAGAACCAAATCTAGAAAGATTTTTATCAATTTTCTCACATATACTCTAAAGGAGAAAATGTTAAAACTCGCGTTGAAAGCCTAAGCGTTAAAAGGCCCAGACTTCTCTTTCGAGGTACGGTCAAACCTGCCTAAATCTCCACTAGATAGGCAATGGGAGCTCGTCCAGAGAAAGGACAAGTTTAGGTCCTTTGGTGCAACGGTACAGATGCGGTTTCCCGCATTTCTACGTATAATGTACAACAACAAAATGCACAATATTCGATCCCCTCTAGAGGCCGATGAATTACTGGAGTTTATCAGAACCCACTCTTGCTCTCAAAGTGGAAGTTAATATAGAGTCACTTAGCTGTAGCCCTAGTACCTGGTCTTGTTCTAGTCATTACCTATATACGTATGCTGTACTATGGGATTGAGAGCACTTGGTTGAATGTTACTTACCTTTACAGGGTTAGCGAATTGTGGGGAAAAAAAAAATATATATATATATATGCTGTGGCGTCTCTCCTTTGATAAAGGTCCAAGTTGGGACCGAAATGCATTAGGAAACTTTACACACTGCAGGCAGCAAATGAATAAATGCTTTTAATGATCACAGAAGGTGAGCAACTAATTTTTCTCCTGGTGAGGAACTTGGTGCATATATATATATATATATATATATATATATATATATATATATATATATATATATATATACACACACATACACATCAAAAGAAAGAATAGATGTAATTAACCACTAAGAGGTGTTATTAAGTACCAAAAATCATATGTATTCTTTTTTTTTTTTTGGTTTCAAGTTGTATAAGAATGAAACAAAATAATGGCCTCCCTTTCCAACACTAGGCAAGCTTCTCTGTTGGGTTCTCTCCGACTTCTTGTTAGGCTATTTTTATTGGCCCCAGTAGTACACACGGTGCGGAAGGGGGAGGGCTGTTAGAGGGCGTAAATCTGGCTATATACCAGGCCGGAGTCAGTTTGGGAGGGTTTTCCAAGAGTGGGGGCACGGGTGGGCGTAATCATGGGTGGGGGAGAAAAATGGAAAAAAATCCTCATGAGTCTGTCCTTTTCAACCTTTCTATGTGTCCTAGCTGCATATATATTCTGTCCTGTAGGACCGCTAGGTGGCCGATCCAGCTCATTGCGGCAATGGGAAGAGCTCTGCAATGGTGAAGGAGATGGAAACGGAAGTAAAGCTATGACTTCCATTCAATATATGTCCTGGAATGTCAATGGTCTGCGCGTGAGGAGTAGAAGAGATCGTATTTTACAATATTTGAGAGACTCCCCCGCTCAGATCATTGTCATACAGGAGACACACCTTCTTAAAGCAGAAGTTATCTCACTATTAAGAAAGCAGAGGTGGGTCGATAAATGTATATGTACGGATCACAATGTGAACATCAGGGGGGTCCTCTTTATTTTCAAAAAATCAGCGAAAGTCCAGATTTTGGACTACAAAGAGGATCATTCTGGGAGATGGCTCCTGTCGAGAATCTCAGTAGATGGCTGGATTTGTACACTCGTAGGATATTGTGGCCCAAATTCAGACGATCCGTCTTATCTGGATACTATTAGGAATTATTTGGTCACCTTCCAAGAACCAGTAATTTGAATGGGAGACTTCAATATCGTGTTCGACCAAAAATTAGATAAATCCACCAATTCTAGAGCCTGCATCTCTTCCAAATCAAGACAAACGCTTCGAGCTATAATGACACAGTTGGGCCTGGCAGACCTGTGGAGGGAAAGGGTGGGTAATAAATTGGGGTTTCCTTTTGGAATCTCAAATATAAGCATAAATCAAGAATTGATTATGCCTTATTTAGTTATTGCTTTAAATACTCACTGACTGCGATAAAATACCTCCCTTCTCACTTGTCCGACCACTCGGCTCTTACGTTTACTCTAAGATCAGACTCGCAGATTAAATATCCGTCCTAGTCCTTTGATCGGACCATTCTTTTGGAGGACGAAGAAGTTAGCTTCCTGGCAACAGAGATTACATCATTCTTAGAGATTAACCTAGAATCTGCTGTCTTAGCCACTGTGTGGGAGGCATTGAAAGCTTTTTTGAGAGGCTGTATTACCAACAGAGCCTCTTACAGGCGGAAGTTATATAGAGAGAAGATTAAAAAGCCTAGAGCAGGAGATGTATCTAATTGAGCAGAAGCTTGGTACCTCCATGGGCTTGCCAGTCGAGCAAAGGAAGTTGGATGAGTTGAGGAAAGAACTGGAGGATATCTTACAAGAGAGGGTGGCTAAGAGATGGGAGGCTAGCAAGCTCTCCCATTTTGAATTTGGTGAGGCAGCAGGTAGGATTTTGGCATGGAAAGTTAAGGCTGACCAAGTCCAAAATTATATCAGAGAGATAAAAGTGGAAAGGGAGGCTGCTGTTAGGATCTCTAACTCGGAGATTGGGAGTGCCTTTTTGGATTATTTTGAGGGGATTTATAGAGAGGATATTTCCAATTACCAAGTGGCAAGAGATACGTGGCTTGATAAGATCTCTCTGCCAAGCCTCACTACAGTGCAGAGCAGCTGTTTAGAGATGGAGATAACAGAGGCTGAAGTGACCAAAGTTATAGGGCAACTTAAAAGAGGGAAGGCAGCAGGCCCTGATGGACTACCAGGAGAGTTATATCGAGCGCTAGGTGGTGTTATTCTCCCAACATTGACGGCCCATATTAATGGTATTCTTTGGAAGGGGGAAGCTCCTCCAAAATCCTGGGGAGAGGCGTCTACCGTTCTGATCCCTAAGCCAGGGAAGGACCCAACAGAGTGCGGTTCCTATCGACCAATCGCGCTGTTGAATAGCGACTATAAAATCTTTGCTACCATCATGTTAGCGAGATTGGGGAATGTAATTGGTGCAATTTTACACCAGGATCAGAAAGGTTTCATTAAAGGGCGTCAGTTATCAAATCTAACTTGTTGGGGGCAATAGACATTGCCTCAGCTTTCTCCCTTCCATTGGCCACCCTTACTTTAGATGCGACAAAAGCCTTTGATAGGGTCAATTGGCTCTACTTAGCAGCCGTTTTGAAGAAATTCAATTTTGGTGAAGGCTTTTGCCGAGCCATTACTCTTATGTACGGGCTCCATCGGCAAGGCTGTTAATTAATGGTGCATTGACAGAATCTTTCAACATCACGAGGGGTACGCGACAGGGCTGCCCGCTCTCTCCCCTCCTATTCAACTTATACATTGAACCCTTTGCCCAAGTCTTGCGGGCAGAGGAAAATATCCCTTCTTTTAGGTTTAAGGAGTGGGAGAGGCGGGTCACACTCTACGCAGATGATATTCTCATCTTTACATCTGACCCGGTTCTAGCATTCCCCGCTGTTATTAAGAGGGCGGAAGAGTTCGGACGCATTTCAGGGTACGAGATTAACGCCAGCAAAACAGAAATAATGGCTTGGAATATCCCCAATTCACATCTGGGGTGACCACTTCCATGCGATACCTGGGAATACGGGTTACCCAAGATGTTGGAACATCGCACAAAATAATCTTGATTGAGTTTACACGAGTGCAGAAAGCTATTAAAATCTTGGGCTCACCTTCCACTCACCATATTGGGTAGGGTAAGCTTGATAAAGATGAGTATCCTCCCCAAATTTACTTTCATCTTTAACATCATCCCCCTGGCCTTTGATGCGAAAATCTTGGATAAGTGCCAGCGAGAGATTAATTCCTTTATCTGGAATTACAAATCAACCAGACTGGCATGGAAGAAGTTGAGGAGGAGGAGGGAATAGGGGGGGCTTGCACTACCTGATTTACAGCACTATGCATGGGCTTTTCTATTGTCTTACTCCAGAATGCTTTTAAAAACACCATCTAGTTCATCGATAGGCCCAATGTTTAAAGCCATGCTGGTTGGAGAGGATTTGCCAATCGATGGTTTCCTGTTTAAATTTGGGGACCAGAAATTCTTCAAAAAAGTCAAGTTGAAAATTCTTCAGTCCCTGGCGAAAGGCTGAGTACAAATTAGAAAGAGATTGGGGCTGCCCTGCTATTCAAACTTTGCACCAGTGTGGAACTCCCCAGGCCTACCGGTATGTTTAAAGGATAGCCTATCTATTCCATTGAAGGATGCTGGGATTATAAGATGGGGTGAGCTGCTGGTAGAAGGGTCTAAAAGGCATGGGAGGAGCTACGGGAGCAGGTTGGCCCTGATCTCTCTAGATTTAAGTTCATGCAGTTGGATAGCTGGGCCAAGGCCTTGAGTCGGAAAGGAATTGCACTGGGGAAAGCTAGCAACTTGGAACAGCAGTTAGTAGAGCGAGTTGGGGGAGGTAGCTTTGTAGTATTGGATGCTGTTGGACGAGGTTGATGGGGAGCTTACTTTACCTGGTGAGCTGTGGGGGGTAGAGCTAGGCCTTCAGTACGAGGAGATCTGGGTAAAATCATTTACTCTCCTCTATAAAATCGTTAAACCGGCGTGGTTGAGACGTAATCACCTGTTCACAGTACATCGGGCTTACCGCTCGCCCTTGAGGCTCTCCAAATTCCTCCCAGGAAAGAAATGTAATAAATGCGATTTCATCGAAGCATCAGATGTACATATGTTTAAGGACTGCCCTCACATCAGCCGGTTCTGGGAAGAAGTGAAGTCAACTCTGGACTCTATCTTAAATATATCACTATCCATCACTCTGGGTATACAGCCTTTACAACAAAACTTTTACAATGAACTACCATTACAACGCAACTTTTACAACGTAAACCATTACAACGCATAGCGCTGGGGGGCGCTCTAGGATAGGGAGTAGGTTTAATGTACTATCCAACACCTTCCCTACTATCCACGGGGACTGGAGTTGGAATAGTAAAGTAAATTAAACTATTCACTATCCAGCGCCCAAAAGCATTATGCGTTGTAATGGTATGCGTTGTAAAACTTGCGATGTAAAGTTAGGCGTTGTAAAAGTATGCGTTGTAACGTCATACATCCATCACTCTGCCAGTAATAATCTTTGGCTTGGGTGCTGGCATCACAGGCCAGGCAAGGTCCTTTTTGTTCTATGCAATCCTCCTGGCTAGGAGACAAATTTGTAAAGTTTGGATAGAAAAAACAGCTCCATCACACAGTGGTTGGTTGATGTCCCTGTATGAAACATCTAAGGTAGGCTTGACCGGATCTTGTAGCAAACATAACTTGGCTTTTTGGGACCTGTTGGTCCAGTGGAGATAGTGCTCCAGGGTTTGTTTTTTTTTTTTCCGGATCCTATGATTATGCCTATAACACTCAATTAACCTTGGGTTCCTCGGCTCACTATCGGTCCCACAGGTTGAAACCTCGATGGAGTAATTGCAAGCCCACTCCTTACCCCTCCCCCCCCCCTCTGGTTTTCTTTAGGACTCTTCTGCCACCAATGCTATTAAATCGTGCTCGTTGTGGGAGACAACTAAAACTCTAAGCTTCTCGGCGACAGACACGCACGGTGGTTGGCGATCCTTGAAAAGAGGGAAAGGCAAATGAGGACAAAAAAAGAAAAAAAAATATTTTTAAAAAAAACTGCATCCCAGTAATCTCATTGCAGTAGTGCGAACCTGACCTTGCATGGTACTACTCGGGTCATTTTAGTGAGGGAGTTGGTTCAATGTGTGTGATGACAGTGAGGAAAACAGCGGTGGGCTGCGGTCTGGTTCTCATTGAGCTGCGTCTCCTGTAGATGACTCATCGTCATTAACTGATCTCGTTTCTCGAAAAGTGGCAGCAGAGATAATGGCCCTCCTCTGATCCTTAAGCGCCTGCGCGGGTGTAGGAGTTGCATCCTCCTAACATCGTTTGGTTTGAAGCGTTGTCGCTGCGATTGTCGCCGTCTCGGTTGTGAATCCTCTGTCTGCTGCTAAACTGAGTTAATAGGTAAGTCAGGGAAAGTGTGCTCAATCCATTCCCATGCTTCTGTGAGGTATCAGAAAAGTTACTTTTTTGTTCATAGATGATTTTCAATTTTGCCGGATATAAGAGAGCGTATTTTAAATGTATTGCTTGCAGATATTGCTTAAGTGCATGATATTGTGCCCTTTGCTTCTACACTTGGTATGAGTAACACGTGAAAAAGGATGTACATGCATTATCTTTTGTGATTGGCGCTTTTTCCCTTGGCACTTGCAATATTTGGTCACGATCTCGGTAATTGAGCACTCTGGCCACGATGGGGCGAGGCGGCATGCCCGGTATTCTTATCCACGCGGGGACCCTGTGGGCTCTCTCGACGCAGAAAGTATCATTCAGACGTCCTGGTGGCATGAAGGATTTGAGCCATGTTTCTACGTAGAGTGTCGCATTTTGACACTCCCGAGTTCTCTTGTAAGCCTATTATACGCACATTATTTCGATGAGACTGTCCCTCTGCATCATCTACTCGTTCTTGTGGAGTTGCAATCTGATACTGCATCCGTTCCAGTTCGTTCGTTTGTTCCTTTTGCTTCGGGAGTAGTTATTGTTATTGTTAATTTACATTTATAAAGCACCAAATCACCAAAGGTCTCTAAGCGCTATCGACCCAGAACCCAGGAATCCCTAATGGGGCTCCGAGGGTGAAAACCTCTCCCCGCTTCATCCGACCAGTTATCCGACGGTAAAATTGTGCCCAGAGCTGCTCTAGAGGTGAAGGAGCTGCAACGGTCTTGATCGACCCAGCGCCGCTGAAAATCGGAGGGTGCTGGGCTAAGCACTCGAAGTGGAGAGCCTGGGCCTAGTGATCCTTTGGCAGCCGGGGACTCGATTTGGCGCGCTGCCCCAGGAGGATACCGGTAGATCAGCATCGCCTCCCTGGAGCCAGCGACGAAGCCCTTGATCTGACGAGAGCCGGACTGCCACACTTGCCGGCATAGAGGAAGGGGAGACGGGGAGTGTCCGAGGTACCCCCACAGATGCGACGGAGAACGGAGCGCGACCCGGTGCGGCCTCGCTAATACCCGCGAAATACCACTGGTTGGGAGAGGGGAGCAGGGAGGGGCAGCTGCCTCCCGATTGGTGAATCCCACCGGGGAGGGGCGGCGAAGGGCCCCTAAAGCGGAGATAGAGCCTGCAAACGCCGGAGATACAGGGCGGTGTGCTTGTGGCCCCTAAATGACTCTGAAGCGCTCTTGAGGGACTGGTAAATGCACATTTGAACCCGGGGAGCCTGAACAGAGACCCGCCGGGTAGGGCGGATTTATATTTGAGGACTACATCAGCTTAGGGCAAGCCTACACTTGCAAGCTGGGCACAACCACTGGACAGTGGGATTGAGGTGGGGTGGCGGTGTGGCCCCCCACGCTTCCCCACGTGCTAGCAACCTTAAAAAGCCGCCTATGCTAACAGGGACATCTGCCTACCTGCGTGTAAACATACCTACGGGCCCAACGGCTCAATTCCATACAGCAGATTAGTACCACGACAAGACACGCAGCGACCAACGAATAGGCCCACCAGGGGGTAGTGCGCGGAACGGACTGTTGTGACCTGCCCTAGGGGACCGGCATTCTAATAAACTGCATAATGAGCGGCAGGGGCTCCCGCGCAAATCAGCAAGGGAAACTGGACAAATTCGCCTAAACTAAAGACTTTCCACCGCTACCTGAAACTAAGGGTCAGGCGGGGAAGCAAAAGGAGGACGATGGAGGTCCCAAGGTAACACTCGACGATATCATGAAGGCCCTCCACAAAGTACAAACAATGGTGGGTTCCATCTCAACTGACGTCACATTTTTGAGAGCAGAATGTCAGCTAGAGTGACAGAGGTGGAGCAGGCGACGACTACTCATTCCAAAGACTCGGCCCTCTTAATAAAAAAAGTAGCACGCTTAGAGACGGAGAACAAACGCATGGCGGAGAAGCTGGAGGATCAGGAAGGTCGTTCTCGTCGCAACAATTTTCGAATAACGGGAATTCCGGAGTCGGAAGGGAACCCTGCTATGGACCTATATATCGAAGAACTCATAAAAACGCGCCTGCAGCCTAGGGGACTCTCGTCATTCTTTTCAGTGGAGAGAGCGCACAGGGTGCCGGGCGGTAGACCAAAGCTAGGGCCCCCCCCCCCCGTGTCCTGTGTTTGCCCGCATTTTCAATTTTCGTGACCAAGACGACATTCTTCAGACGGCCAGGGTGATACCGCCCATCCCCGTGCAGAATTCTGTGATCTCATTCTTCCCGGATTATACGGCAGAGGTCTCGGCGCGCCTCAGGAGCTTCTTCGAAGTCAAAAAGGCGCTGAGAGCCCACGAGCTCTCTTACTCTATGCTGTTCCTTGCGAGGCTCCGAGTGGCGGCGGAGGGTAAAACCTGGTTCTTCGATACACTGGAGGAAGCGGCTGACTGGTTGAAGGGATGGCGAACAAGAGGAAGGCCGGGGAGGCCACAGAGGGACCGCAGGCGACGGGTACAAGAGGGAGACTCGGTAACTTCGGCGCAGGAGGGAGAGGCCGTGGAACACTCTCAGACAGAACCAGGAGAATGAACACTTGTCAGTGATGGGACCTCCGTTGGGAATACTCATACATGGTTGGCGATTTTTAACCCAGTTATACATACCGTCAGTGGCAACTTCACCTTGATTTAATGACCGCGAAGAAAAGGCTGATACATGTAGACTCTGGGACCTGGAGATTGATTTGTCTTCCTCGGACTCCCACCCCAGCAGATGCAAGTAAAGTTTGGGGAACGGGGATTTGAGCACTCTGCTGAGTTGGGGTGGCGGGCAGTTCTGGGTCCGCGAGGCAGGGAGGAGGGTGGCGGGGAAGGGATTGTTTTCTGGTTTGTTGCATTTTTGTTCTGTTTTCGGAATATATGACAATGGTTATGCAGTACTAGCAATCGCAGGGACACACTGGCGCTACATTATGTCACAAATCACTGGGAATACAGGATCTACTGATCACTATAATGGGAGACAAAATACAGAATGACACAGAGAGAGGGCCCCCAACAATGATACCATCCCTTACAGTACTCACGTGGAATGTGCGTGGTTTTGGTGACAAAATTAAGCGAGGTTTAGTGTTACAATATATAAAAAAAGAAGGCCCGGCGGTAATATTACTGCAAGAGACACACCTGACGGGCACGTCCACGAAAGCAATGGATAGGTGGGGCTACAGAATGATGGTACACTCAGAATTTACGGCCAACTCTAGAGGGGTGGGCATCTTAGTTAAAAAACAGTTTCCCCTAATACTAACAGAAGTCAAGACTGATAATGCTGGGAGATTTGCTGCAATACACGCGCAGTGGGAGGGCAGACCCCTTAATATTGTGTCAGTTTACATCCCCCCTGCACTTCACGCAGTGGCCTTCCCTGATCTAAGTGCCTTTTTTTGGGGATTGCCGGCAGGGGAATTGCTTTTGGGTGGGGACTTTAACATGGTAGCAAACGACTCCCTGGACAGATTTGCCCCACGAGTGGTTCCGACTGGTACCTCACGTCTTAGGAGCTTCATGGAAGCGCTGGGATTGATAGATGTATGGAGGAAATACCACCCCACAGAGCGCCAATACACCTATTACTCCAATGTTCATAATAGCCTCACGAGAATAGATTATTTTCTGGGTTCAGTGGGTAGCCTGCCACAGGTGGACAGGGTGGACATTAGACCGAAAGGCATTTCTGACCATTCCCCATTACTACTTACATATACCACTCACCAGTGACGGCGAATCCGTAAGATCAGTAAGGGACTTAAGAAAGAGGCGAAACATTATTTTCAGGAAAATGAAGGATTGGTTACTTCCCCCACTGTCTTATGGGAAGCATTTAAAACGGTCATCAGGGGATACGCTCTGGCATCCATCACAGCCCACAGGCGGGAGGGACAGAGGGAGTTGCAGGCTCTGGAGTCAGACCTGACCGCAGCAGACATGCAGCATAGTAAGGACCCGACTCAGCACATTCTTTACACCTTGCTCAGGAACGACATAAAGAGTACTTGACAGAACTGACCAAGCAACGATTACTGAACACGCGACACAAAATATACGACAGTGGAGACAAAGCAGGGAAATTATTGGCGTGGTTGGATAAACGGGACAAGAGCGACAGGTGGATAGCGAGGCTTGATACAGGGGGGGGCTGATCCATCAACAGATCCGCGCGCAATAGTGCAGAGACTGGCGCGACCTTTCCAGACCATATATGCCTCCAGCTCCAACATCTCCGTAGATAAGGCGATGACATACATACAAGACCTTGCTATGCTCAGGCTATCCCTGCAAGAGGAGCGGACGCTAGAGGCAGAACTGACCATAGAGGAGATACAGGTGGCAATTCAGGCACTGCAATCAGGCAAAGCGGGGGGGCCGAATGGTGTACCGATGGAATTATATAAAAAATTATCGGATACCGTTGCGCCCCATTTACAAAATAAGTCTGCAGGCGGGAGAACTCCCATCAGATCAGCGGACGGCCACCATCATGGCTATCTTGAAACCCGGGAAACCGGCAGATGTTTGTGCCTCCTATCGGCCCATTTCCCTTATAAATGCTGAGGCTAAAATCCTCGCCAAAATACTGGCGCTCCGACTAACCCCACATTTGACAAAACTTGTGCACCCGGACCAGTCCGGCTTTTTGCCGGGAAGAAGCACGGCACTAAACCTCAGAAGGCTTCACGGGGTACTGGTGCGCTCGGTATATTTGCAGGAACCGGCAGTGGTACTGTCAATGGATGCGCATATGGCATTCGATATGGTGCACTGGCCCTTTATGTTCGCCACATTGTGCCACTTGGGATTTGGACCAAAGTTTTGTTCCTGGGTACAGTTGCTAAATACCAAACCATTGGCACATGTGGCTGCAAACGGCCACATCTCGGCTGACTTCCCCTTAGAAAGAGGTACGGGCCAGGGCTGCCCTTTATCACCCCTATTGTTCGCGCTGATACTTGAGCCACTGGCAGCATGGATAAGGTGGGAGCCAACGATAAAGGGCCTTAGGTGGTCAGACACTTGGGAAGATCGTATCTCCCTATATGCTGACGACATCCTACTATATATGGCCTCTCCCGCACACTCCAATAATACCCTTCTGGATATCTGCGCAGCATATGGTCGGGCATCTGGTTATACCATTAACTGGTCTAAGTCCATCATGTATGTGCTGCATGGTTCACCACCATGTTTGCCTGCTACTTGCCCGCTGCGGGTAGCGGAGCACACGTTCAAATATTTATGGGTATATGTCACAACTGACCCTGGAGAGTTCTAGGATAAAAATCTACAGCCCCCACTTGATCGTCTCAAGAGAGACATAAGACACTGGGAAACACTGCTGATAACCCTGCTAGGGAAGGCAGCACTTTTTAAAATGATGGCCCTGCCTCGAATTTTATACATCCTAGAAAACACGCCATATACGGTGGCACTCACCTATTTCAGAATAATTGCGGCGCAAGTGTCTAGATTGTTGTGGAGTAACAAACCGGCGCGTATTGCGCAGGCTAAGCTGGTGCGCAGCTGGTATGATGGGGGGATAGCGCACCCCGATGTGCAACTTTACTATTGGGCAGCACAGTTGAAGGTAATCAATCAATGGATCCATCTACCGCGATCGGAACCGGCACTTCAAGCAGATAGGGCGCAGATGGGCATGGGAGATATGTTGGCGCCCCTCAATGAAAATAATATGGTGACAACAAGGTTTGGACCGTTAGGACACACCCTTGGTCTGTGGCATACAGCACAGGCGAGACTAGGTTGGCGAGGAGTGATAACACAACTCACTCCGTTGTGGGACATGAAGCGACTGGGGAGGCTAAGACAAAGTAAAGGTTTTGACCATTGGGATACCATCGGGATATCAACTGTGGGCCACACGTGGCAGAAAAGAGAGGTAATTCCCTTCGAGCAGTTAAGGCAAACATACGGAATGGCCCCCTCGGAGCGTTTTAGATATATACAAATACGACATGCCCTACTGGCGTGCTCAGAGATCCCAGAAGTGTCCCCCCTCCCCCCGAGGATAGACTATTAACGGACTACATGCCAAAGAAGGCGACTTCTCTCACCTATCGCAAGCTTGTGAATAACTTGCCTGACCCACTGGGGCCCCTAAGAGGTAAACGGGCTCAAGACATTGGCGAAATGGATGACACTGAATGGCGGGAAGCATTAGCGTCCCCAAGGGAGGTGGATATACCCTCAAGACTCAGGTTGGTGCAATTGCGCATATTACACCGCTCCTACTACACTAGGAGCATCCCTACTGCCTGCGAGGTTGCGGATTGGAAGGTACCTTTTACCATACTGTATGGGACTGTCCCAAAATAGCAGAATACTGGGCTAAAGTGCTTCGGACCATCTCACATGTACAGAGGGTCTCACTGCTGCCTGCGCCTAAGCGCTGTTTGTTAAACATATGGGAACCAAACGACTTCACACGCTTTGGACAAGACTGGGCTACGTTGGGCATGATGAGGGAGGGGTGGAGGTGCCGACCTTAATGGCATGGAGTAAGGACATGGATGCATTCATGATTGCATCCATGATTGCAGTGAGAACGATATACCGTGCTAGAGGTTGCCCGAAGAAATGGAATACAATGTGGGGGGCATGGAATACATACAGAGGTGAACTCTATGATCCCTTGTCGGACTCAGAAGACAGTGATTCGGAGGCAGAAGAGGTCCAAAGGCACAATGTTGGAGAAAGGGTGGGTGGTTTCGACTGTTGTAAGATGGCTAATTTTGAACTTGGCGAACAATACAAATGTGTCCGAAAACGTTATGAGATGCTATACTGCATGTTTTTGTTCTGGCTTTGTAAATTGTATGATTTACATGAAAATGAATAAAAAGTTTTTTTTTAAAAACTGGTAGCAGAGAGTAGAGGAGACTCAGAAAACAGGATTGTTTAAAGTTTCTTTCCAAAAGGGAGTAGCCGTGCTTCCCCACGTAGACTCTCCGGATGCTTGTTCCAAAGCTGGGGGATCATAACCAAGAAGGCACGCCCTCCCAATGTGGCTCCATTAAAGCGCGGGCAGGCCAGTTGGTGTGTCTCAGATGAGCGGAGACAACAACCAGGTACATAAGATTTCAGACGGTCTTTAATGTATCGAGGTGCTGCCCCAAACTGGGCTTTATGTGCAATGCACAGTCCTTTGAACCTACCCCTCTTTTTTAATAGGGAGCCAGTGCAGTTGTTGTATCAGGGGTGTGGCACGTGTCCTTCTTGGCACTTTGAAAATCAGTCTCGCCGCGTCATTTAAAACCACCTGAAGTTTCCTCAAAAGCTTCTCAGGAAACCCCATGTACGCTGCTACACTTCTTGTTCACTGCTTTATTGGCAGTCACCTTCTCAGCTAGTCTTTAGTGGTCATCCCTGATTATAGCAATATACACTGTTAGGACGCCCAGTTGTTGCTCCCATCAGTGTGGGTGACTGCCGGATTTCTCGCACAATGAGGTCCAGTTTGACCGGTTGTGCCCCCTCTGCAGTGGGGGGAACTGCGTCGGTGGATGTGGTAGCCAAGGCAGCGCCGTAATCTTCTCTATCCTGATTTTTACCCTTCATGCACCCTATTTTCCCCCCCTTTGTGTCTATGATAACAACAGGAGCAGAGTTATTGAATTCATCTTTTGTGGGTAAGTTGTCGTCCAGTTAAGCCTAACCAGAAAATCTGGTACCTATTTTATATATACAGCTGGCACTTCACCTCAGTGGGACTCTGTTTTAACCTCTTCAAGATGTGCATTCTCTGTGTGTTTCATGGGAGCACAAAAGACACTTTGGGAGCGTAGCCCACACCGCATCCGTCCACCACACAGAAGCGGAGATCGCCCAGACACCAGCACCCCTGCGTAAGGACCCCACCCTCTACACAGCCTCCTGTTTGACATCAGATCTTCCACTTTACTCAATTCCGGCAGGTGGGTCCCCCTGTGACGAGCAGCTTTTCTCTCCAGGATCACTAGATGCATGCAACACCAGATCTCATTCCACAGTGGACCCTGGATAGCAGCGTCAGGTCTAATCTGCCAGAATTTAACAGGGTAAAAAATATAGTATTTAATGTGACATGTGGACTTTGGTGCCATAAACACCAAAGTCTCCATTATATTACCAAATAACTTTAGATATGTGGTATTTATCACACCCAATAAATTCTGAATCCCTGTTTATTCAGATTTTTTTAGGCTCCATAAATAACACCTTCCTTATGGGCAATCCTAAACTGGGGGTCATTTTCTTAACGTTGCTTTTGGATTAGATTATATTATGTACCACTTATTTGGGGGAGCATGTATACAGAGAGTTTCCGTGGTCCATATCGGAGAAAACAAAGGATTGGACCACATTTCTTCTGAACACACTCTGGGTATTGTCTCTGATTTTACGGAGTGTTCTGAGGGTGGCAAAACAATTGCCTGTGTATCCATAGAAAGGGGCTTGTCCTTTCACATCCCATGCCTTTTAATCGAGGAGGTGGAGATGGGTGGACTGTCCAAACATTGGCTAGTCTGTAGGTGGTTGGGGGTCAGGCCAGTTTCCCAGAATCATCAGCTCAGTTTTTTCCTGTTCAGTTTTTAAGCAGCAGTTAGCCATCCAACTGGATGCTTTTTCAGAGCAGCCTTTTCCAGGGGCAAGAATGACAACTAATTATGCATCATCGGTAAATGATACTATTAGCAGCCAAAACTCCTGAACAATATCTGCCAGTGGGCACAGGTACAGTTTAAAATGTGTGAGGATGAGGGCCGAACCCTGTGGGACACCACACTTCAAGTGAAGGACATCAGAGTAGCATGAATTCTCTCAAATTTGGAAAGATCTGTCATTCAAAAAGGAAGTGAGCCAATTAAAAGCGGAGCTCTTTATTCCGGCTTTACTCATTCTATAAGTAAGTGTCTCATGGTAGACTGTGTCGAACGCTGCATCCAAATGCAGATCAAAGTCCCCAGCCACAGTCTGTTTACTACATTGGTAAATCACTTAATCCTATGAGGCACTGTGCATTTCAGAGAACTGCATCAATAGGGAAACATTTAATTAGAATGCTGACGATACCAGATTAACTAAATCATTTTAAAAGCTGGAAAAGAAAAGTGAACATAATGAGCCATTAGGTTCATGAGCCATTTATTGTACTACAAGCATTGCCAAAGCCAATAGATCTGACCTCAACCTGCTAACGCATGTAGACACAGGAATGGACACGTTTGCATGCATTAGCACATTCAATCCAGACGGATCAGTTTTGACATTGCTTGTGTATGATTGTTCTATATCAATGGTGGCAGGGAATTCTGCCATAGTTAGCCATGAAGCAACACTAATGTTAAAGACATGTAAAATAATAATGGTGGTGTTGTCCTAAATAATTCAGCTCCAGTATTTCTGCCCACATTATAATTCCACAAAATTTACCTCTGAATGAATGACTAAAGGCTTTCCCTGGTGTTTCAAGCGCAGAGATAATTCACCTCTCTCCACAAGACAACATACCCTTAACATGAAAAGAGACAACATAATGATAACGCTACCCTGGGGAAAAAGAGGGATAAGTAGCAAGACATTAGGTAAGGTGAGGTCCTCTTATCAGTATGACTGAGCACATCACAAAAAAAAGTTATTTAAATTTTTTCCAACTACAATTTACCACAAAGCATACTGTGCTGTCATCGTACAGTAACCAGATCAAATAGGCTGCAGTCCGTAAAGCGGTGCAATGTACACTGCAACATGTTACCATTTTACGAATCAAGCTAGACAATGTCATGTGATCAGTACACCCCTCTATTGATCCCTTAGCTATATGTTGAGGGAATATCTGAGCTCACAAGTGGTATCTAGATGGACCAGGGGACAGGTTCACCACCCCGGCTGGTCAGACAACCCCTGGAGGTGGTTGAGATGGTGCAACAGACCCAAAGTTCCTGTATGTAGTCTTTTAAGGGGCCCCAAATATCCCTTGGCCTGAACATCACAGGAAGTGTTGATGCAAATAATTCCCCATTAGTATTACAATAAATGACTGTTTAACCATGATTTGGTAGTGGGAACAAATGTATTGCCCCAATGTAGAGCTATCTCACGTTTAGCAAGTAGGTGCGCAATTGAGGTGAAGCGGCGTAACATTTTGGGGATGTTACTAACGTAACCCAGTAGGGCCACTTCTGGAGTAGGGTGAAGGTCCAAGTGCGTCATCTGTGAAAGGATTCTGTACACTGCTCTCCAGAACCCCCCAATTTTCTCACATTTCCAAATCATGTGGACAAAGTTAGCGTGCAGAGTCCCGCATTTAGTGCATCTGTGTGGTCTAGAGGAATCAATCAAATTAAGTTTGGAGGGGGGCATGAATCAGTTTATGGCGACTATTCAGGGAGACTTCCTTCATTTGAGTCCAGCAGAAGGACCAATTGGAATCTTCTATAGGATGTCCCAGGTCTCTTGAAATTTAGCATCCCTAGTAGGGAATAGTGTCATGCAGGCCCTATAGAGCTTGTAAATTAAGTGCTCCTCCCCAGTGCTTGTAATTAACAAAGTCAGAGGTGCAAATGACTCTGGTTCCAGTGGGAAGTCAGAAATCAATGCCCACAGTGTACTGTAAAGCCTGCTGAGAAGAAAATGGTCCATAAAAGATGCTTTGCTAAATCTGGTGTCCTCTGAACTTTGAAAGACTTGCCCACTTGGAAATAACTCGCCACAAGTGTCTAGGGAGTACTTCACCAAGGTACGTTGTACTAGCTTTTATTCGGTGATGGGTAGCCAAGGGTTATTGAGTAATGGAAGCTCCGAAGACTATAAATTGTGGCTGCCAGTTATTCGTGCAATTTTTCTTCAAGCCCAACAAGTGGTCGATACTGTTTGAATGTCTCTGCGGTCCCTTGGGAACACCTTTGGCAGGATTGTTTTAAGCAGAGCCGGGAACCCCAAGTCTGCTTCTCACAGGGGATATGTGCATCTAGGTGATACCATGAGGGCGCATTGCTGCACTATGCAACTAAATAGAAAATTTGGAGCTCCTAGTCTAGTGTGTGGTAGCGTCTAGGTGTCCCAACTGACCCAGGCTCTTCTCCCACCCCAAACCAACCTAATAAGGTGCGATCGGAGCATGCGGAAAAAGCTATTTGGTAAGGAGATGTGTATGTTTTGGGTATGTTTTGAAACAAATACAAAAACTTAGGGCGAACAACCATTTGTACTATGGCCACCCTCCCTGCTAAGGAGAGGGGGAGCTTGATCCACCTGTTGTTCCAAGGTGTGCATAGCTGGGCCGTAATTGAACAACACCACCTGCGCAGCTTCTATATGAATTTGAATCCCCGGATATCTGGTGGTATCGTTACACCACTTCAGCGGGTATTCATACTCCCACCTGAAAATGCTGGTTGTGAGCAGAAAGATTTCAGATTTACCCCAATTCATGGCCAGCCCTGAGTATCCACCAGACTGTATGATCTCTCGAACGAATGGTTCCAAATTCGCTTGGGGACGGCGAACATATAATATAATATCGTAGGGAAATTAAGAGGTCCAGTCTTAAACTGAAGTCCTCTTTGCAAGTGTTGTCCCTGAAATTCTCGAACCAAGGTGTCCATAGCAATTATAAACAGCAGCGGGGAGAGTGGGCAGCCTTGTCTGGTGCCACAAGATAGTTTAAATTGAGAGGATAAAGTACCATTAGGCCGCAATCAGGCTGTGGGAGGGGTGTACAGCAGCGAAGTGAGTTCAATAAACCCCTTCGTCGTCCCCATCCTCCTCATCACCGCCATGAAAAAGGGCCACTCCAAGGCCTTTTCTATGCCTGGCTTGGGGAGTAGACGATCACCGCCTCTCGCAGTGTGGGCGGTGAGTTCTTTCCTCTCGAGGGCCTCATTATAGACCTCTAGTAAATACGCAGCTAAAATACCTTTATAAGCCTTATAGACGCAGTCAGTAAACCCGTCTAATCCCAGAGCGGTTGAACCATTCATAGCGTCTCTGGCGCTGACGATCTCTTCAGAAGAGAATGGTTCCACCAAGAATTGCTGCATGTTTTTTTCCAGCCAAACAAGTGCTACTTCAGCCAGGTAAATATCAGGATCAGCCTCTCTGTGTCTAATACGCGTTGCATATAATTGAGTGTAATAGTCGAGAAACTCCTTCTGTAAATTGGGAGTGCCGGTCAGAATTTGCCCTTGCGACGATCACAGACTTGCAATGCATGAGTTACCAGCCGGGGTCTCAATAGCCGCCCTACCTTCCTCCCCGTATCTGCGCGCTATGGCGTACTAGCTGAGGAAACGTGTCTTGTGCTCCACTGCCTCCTTGAACTCCTGCAATAGCGCCAATCTGCGGCCTTCTTGGGACAGGTCAGGACATGCCAGTTGTTCCTGATCTAGATCGGTCAACTTCTTCTTGATGCCTGACAGTGTACGCCTTAAGTCACGCAGAACCCCAGTGTGTTTGGAGATGCAAATCAAACGTGTGCTAGCTTTAAAAGCCTACCAGAGGGTAACCCAGGATTGTACTGAACCGTTGTTTATGTCAGAATATTCAATAATGGCGTCATGGAGTTCAGAAAGAAATAGTTTGTCTTGCAATGCCTGATTACGGAATTTCCATTGCCTTTCACGGCCTCCTGGTCTGGGGACCTTAAGTGAGAGCGACACAGGGGAATGATCAGAGAGTGTTCTAGGTAGGTGGAGGGATTCTCTGTACCAGCCAGATTGGGGGTCACCAACCAAAAGTCTAGCCTCGTCCAGGTATTGGAGGGGTGGAGTATTGTGTATACGCAGATTCCCCGGGTCTACAGCTACGCCACACATCAATAAGACCAAACATTTTGCACAACTCAACTAAGGCGCGACGCGCACGGGACTTGGTATCTGGAGATTCTAAGGTGCTAGCCTGTGTGGGATCTAAAGGAAGGTTGAAGTCTCCCCCATGCAAATATAATCCGCATCTAGCTGTAGGATTTGATAATTTAGTGAGTGGAAAAAGTCCGGGTCATCTACATTGGGCGCACAAAGACAGACTAATGCCATCTGGCGCCCCATGAGTTGCCCCACTGCCATAGTGTACCTAACCTCTTTATCAATGTGAACCCCCAAGAGGCAGAAGGGTAATCGTTTATGTAGAAGTATAGCTGTCCCCCTTGCATAAGTGCTGTAGCTAGCAAAGTACCTGTGGGGACGCCAGGAGGAGGCGAAACGAGATACTATGGATTTTGGCAAGGGAGTTTCCTGTAGGAACACTATGTCAATGTAATGTCTCAGTTAGTAATTCAACACTGTTTTCCTTTTTTTAGCATTGCTGAGACCTCTGACATTCCAAGTAAGCAGCGTAACGTTAGAAAGGTTCAACAGTTGACCCCCCCGCAGCCATAGTGTAAGTTGGAAACAAATCTGTACCTTTTGACAATAGTAAATCACACCAGGTACATTGAAGGACCGTTGTTGAATGCAATTGTATACTACCCTAAAAAACAAACCCCCGCCACCACCCCGCACCCACCCCCCAGCCGCAGGGAGATACCCCATTGAGTAATAGGTGGACAAGGTAAACAGCACGCGCGCTTCGCTGCTGTATTGTGGGCTGCAGCGCTCATATTTTAAAAAATTTATCGTTTTTCCACTTTATGTTATTTTTATTTCTCATTCTAGCACGCTTTTAATTGTACCAGTAGCGCCCACATACCTGCATGTTAATAGTGCCCCGCACCGCATTTTGAGCGGATTTGATATCTTGGTGCTAGCGTTTCTGGCGCGAGGCCGCCATCTTGGGGGTGGCTAGTGGCGAGTGGGTCACTTGTGGAGCGCTCTAGCGCTTTTTAACATCTTCAGCTGTGCCCTACTTAAGGTGAGCACTTCCTTTGCTCGCCCCGGACAAGGTAAACAGCACGCGCGCGTCGCTGCTGTATTGTAGGCTGCAGCGCTCATATTTTAAAAAATTTATCGTTTTTCCACTTTATGTTATTTTTATTTCCCATTCTAGCACGCTTTTAATTGTACGCTTTTAATTGTACCAGTAGCGCCCACATACCTGCATGTTAATAGTGCCCCGCACCGCATTTTGAGCGGATTTGATATCTTGGTGCTAGCGTTTCTGGCGCGAGGCCGCCATCTTGGGGGTGGCTAGTGGCGAGTGGGTCACTTGTGGAGCGCTCTAGCGCTTTTTAACATCTTCAGCTGTGCCCTACTTAAGGTGAGCACTTCCTTTGCTCGCCCCGGACAAGGTAAACAGCACGCGCGCTTCGCTGCTGTATTGTAGGCTGCAGCGCTCATATTTTAAAAAAATTATCGTTTTTCCACTTTGTTATTTTTATTTCTCATTCTAGCACGCTTTTAATTGTACCAGTAGCGCCCACATACCTGCATGTTAATAGTGCCCCGCACCGCATTTTGAGCGGATTTGATATCTTGGTGCTAGCGTTTCTGGCGCGAGGCCGCCATCTTGGGGGTGGCTAGTGGCGAGTGGGTCACTTGTGGAGCGCTCTAGCGCTTTTTAACATCTTCAGCTGTGCCCTACTTAAGGTGAGCACTTCCTTTGCTCGCCCCGGACAAGGTAAACAGCACGCGCGCTTCGCTGCTGTATTGTAGGCTGCAGCGCTCATATTTTAAAAAAATTATCGTTTTTCCACTTTGTTATTTTTATTTCTCATTCTAGCACGCTTTTAATTGTACCAGTAGCGCCCACATACCTGCATGTTAATAGTGCCCCGCACCGCATTTTGAGCGGATTTGATATCTTGGTGCTAGCGTTTGTGGCGCGAGGCCGCCATCTTGGGGGTGGCTAGTGGCGAGTGGGTCACTTGTGGAGCGCTCTAGCGCTTTTTAACATCTTCAGCTGTGCCCTACTTAAGGTGAGCACTTCCTTTGCTCGCCCCGGACAAGGTAAACAGCACGCGCGCTTCGCTGCTGTATTGTAGGCTGCAGCGCTCATATTTTAAAAAATTTATCGTTTTTCCACTTTATGTTATTTTTATTTCTCATTCTAGCACGCTTTTAATTGTACCAGTAGCGCCCACATACCTGCATGTTAATAGTGCCCCGCACCGCATTTTGAGCGGATTTGATATCTTGGTGCTAGCCTTTCTGGCGCGAGGCCGCCATCTTGGGGGTGGCTAGTGGCGAGTGGGTCACTTGTGGAGCGCTCTAGCGCTTTTTAACATCTTCAGCTGTGCCCTACTTAATGCTCGCGGGATTCGCGCAGCGGTGACGCGCAGCGGTAGTGCCTGGTCGGCGCCTGAGTCAAGCCAGAGTCCTGCCCGTCTGCGCCCGTCAGCGACTCGGAGGCGCTCGGGGCGTCGGGTCTGGCTTGGTCTTGTATTATGTGTCGGTCAGGACCTCTCACGCTGCGCTATACTGCGAGGGAGCTCCGTGCTCTTCTCACTGGTTCCAGTGGCTGCTGTACTGTCTTCCCTGGGCGTCACCGCGGTAAGTCCATCTGCCCCGGTTGCGGTTGGCGCCCCTCGCGTGCTCTGCCTGGGCCCCCTGGCAATTCCAGCGCCACGGTGCGATATCCCTGCATGCTACTTAATACCAGGTCAGCATGCAGACACGCTCAAGATATCTTTGAGCTACTGGACACGGCCAAACCTCTGTGCCTCATGCTTACTGAGACATGGTGGGGAGAGTCGTCGAATCCGGATGTTGCCATGGCTGTCCCGCCTGACTACAATGTCTTCAGGAAGGACAGAGCGGTGGGAAGGGGCGGTGGAGTGGCATTGGTGGTGAGGAAAGATCTGGCTTGCACTATTCTGCCAGTGGAGGATATTCGTGGCTCGGAGGCCCTTGCTTTTTTCATCTCTCTGGCCCCGCAGCAATCAGTAAAGGGGCTATTGGTCTACAGACCTCCTGGCCCTCACGGAAGGTTTTTTGAAGATCTTGATTCCGTTTTACTGAGTCTGGCCTTGAAGGCAGAACATTGCATTTTGGCCGGGGATTTTAACGTCCGGATGGATGATTCGCTAGATGCGGCCGCTATTAAAATCATAGAGGCCACGGCACCATTGGGATTACATCCCTATTTACATGGGCCGACGCACGATAAGGGGCACACTTTAGACCAGGTTTTCTCGACCTCCCCTCTTGAGGGGTTAGAGATTATCCCGGTTCTATGGTCAGACCATCGGCTGGTTAAATTTTCCATCTGTTGCACAGTTAAACTGACTGCGGCCGCCCCACTGCAGCATGGTCAAACCCATAGGCCATATCATCGAGTGACCCCGGAGATGCTGGCTCAGGCTGCTCTGGATCATCCTTGTCCTCTCTCTGGAGACCTGGCGAAGGACTTGGAGTCCCTGCAGGTATGGCTGACTGATAGGCTTAACGATCTTGCTCCGGAACTAGCCCCTCGTCGTACTCCTAAACGAGTCTCCGCCCCTTGGTTTACCGTTGCACTGTCGGCTAAGCGGCAGCAGTGTAAGGTTGCCGAAAGAGCTTGGCGGGTTAAATACGATGAGGTGGCTAAGGTGACCTTTAAGAACATGGTTAAGGAGTATCACCGGGAGATTCGCCTAGGTAAGAAAGCCTACCTGGCAGGGAGAATAGAAGCGGCCTCCAACTCCTGTAAGGAGATTTTCTCTATAGTCAGGGAATTTACATCGCCACGGATAAACATCGCTGAGGAGAGGCCCTCCGATTCCTGGGCGGCGGATCTTGCCGGTTTTTTTACGAGCAAGATCCAACTTATACAGGCCTCTTTTCCACTTGCTACATCCGCGGAGCGTACTGCCACTGAGGCCATTCGATCGCCTCCGGCCTTGCCAGATCTGATACTGGGCGCTTTTCCATCTATATCGGAGCCCGCCTCCTTAGCACTCATGGGCAACTTGAAATCTGGCTCGCCCCTAGATCCTTGCCCTGCTAAGATACTGGCGAAACTGGCTGAGGTAATCAACCCTTTGGTCAATCCGCTGCTAAATCTTTCGTTGAGCCAGGGAGTGGTTCCGCAGGCTTGGAAGCAGGCTATGGTCATCCCGCTGCTTAAGAAGCCTGGTCTGGACCCTAAGGCCCCTGTTAACTATCGGCCCATCTCTCTGCTGCCGGCTCTTTCGAAAATTGTTGAAAAGCACGTGCAGACGGTGCTTTCCAATTTTCTAGAGGCGAACGAGATTCTGCATGCCACCCAGTCAGGTTTTCGCCCTAATCTTAGCACGGAGACTGCGCTCCTCGAGGTCTCCGAAACAATCAAGGAGATCTTGGATTCAGGGGGTAAAGCCATGCTGGTGATGTTGGATCTGTCGGCGGCTTTTGACACCGTTCCCCATGATGGTCTTCTCACAAGACTCTATGAGATAGGACTTCGGGGAACGGTGCTCAGCTGGTTTTCTTCCTTTCTAGCTGGCCGCCGGCAAACGGTCTGGGCCTCACCAGATTCCGCCGTGATGCCCCCACTGGGTGTTGGGGTCCCTCAGGGCTCTATTCTGAGCCCGACCCTCTTTAATATCTTCATGACCCCTTTGGCGGCATTGGCGGAGTCGTTTGGGGCCCGGATCGTATCTTATGCCGACGATACCCAGCTCCTCTTCTCGTGTAAGAGAGGAGGAGATTTCGAGGGGGAGAGTATCCGGGATTGCCTTGGGGCTGTGTTTCAATGGTTCCAACTGCACAGCCTCAAGTGCAATTCCGATAAGTCCGAGATACTCTTCTTTGGGTGCGATACGGAGCCAGACTGGCAGGCCTGGTGGCCTATCGACATGTTCCCCCCTACGTGTTCATCCCAAATAGCTAAAAACTTGGGTGTTAAGATGGACACGGGGCTGACAATGAAAGCCCAGATTTTGGGGGTGTCGGGCATGTGCTTCGGCCTCCTCAGGATGCTGCGGAGGTTTCTTCCCCTGTTATCGGAGGAGCACCGGAAGCTGACTGTACAGGCCCTGATAGGCTCCAGGTTGGATTATTCAAACATTTTATACCTGGGCCTGCCAGAGTACCTGTTACAGCGATTACAGGTTGTACAGAATGCTGCGGCAAGGGCGGTCTACGGAGTAAACAGGCGTACCAGCGCTGCGGGTTTGCTCCAGGCCTTGCATTGGCTCCCAATCCGTAAGCGGATTGTCTTCAAGGCCCTGACTTTGGCATATAAGGCCCTTCATGCGTCGGGAGCGAAGTATCTCCAGAGGAGACTGACTTTTTACCAACCAGCTCGCTCTCTGAGATCAGAATCTTTATTTCTGGCTTCGGTCCCACGAGTGAAGAGAGCACGTCTGGGAGGTCGCTCCTTTGGATTACTGGCACCCCAATTATGGAATTCTTTGCCCCTCTCCCTCCGGGGATCCACTGGCTTATTAGCCTTTAGAAAGGACCTTAAGACCTGGCTGTTTGTCCAGTAGGCCTGTCTTGTGTGCTGTGTTTTTTTTTCTTTTTACTTTTGTATTTTTTTTCTCTTTTAATGTGTTATGTTAGTTTACTGCAGCCTTCTTCAATTAAAAGCGCCGGGACACTCTTTTTGAGTAGCCGTGCGCTCTATAAAAAACCGTTTAACATAACATAACATAACAATGCAATAAAAAACACGCCCAACCATGGAAAATAGAAAAAACATTCATTTTGAGCAATATATCCAATATTCTGTAATACACACTTGGGGACGGGGGGCGCAAAGCCTCGCCATCTACCCAATGTTGCAAAACTTGAAAATTAAAATAACTAATGTACTAGTAATAAAGTGATTATCATAGGTCACTAGTCAGCCTGCAATACAGTTTTACACTCAAGTCACTCCGTTGAGCAGAGTTCCACACTAGCTGCCGAGCCGCTTTGCGGAGGAGAGGTAAGTGGAGCTTCATTGACCTGTGTGCCCATGGCTCCCTTATAATTCCGGCAGAATTCCTGTACTTCTACAGGTGAGTTGAATACCCTGGTTCTACCAGTAACATCAACTCCGAAGCATGCCGGGTATATCATTCCATACTTGAGGCCCAAATTTCGGAGAGTGGCCTTCACTCCGGTGAACTTCCTCTGCGTCTCCTGAACCAAGGCAGTAAAGTCTGGGAATAAAGTAATTGTCGACCACTGCCAAGTTAGGGTGCCAGCCTCACTGGCCAGATAAAGTGAAGTGTCTGTATCGCAGTAGTTAAGGAGACGAGCTAATATAGGACGCAGGGAGTGCCAGAGATGGGTCGAGGTCCCAAGGTGCAGTGCGCTCACTCCACTAGGAAGGTGAAAGTAAAGGACTCCTTACCGAAAAGGGCCATGAGCCGAGTTTCAACAAAGGTGTCCATGCGGCCCGTGTTTGTCGATTCAGCAACACCCAAAATGTGCATGTTATTGTGCCTGCTGCTGGCCTCTAAATCCTCGTTTTTCATAGCAACAGATTTTAAAATCTTTTCCATCAGATCTAATCTTTTGAGTGATTGCGTGGCTCCATCCTCCAAATTGGACACCCTGCCCTTCGCGACATCCAAGCAGCGTTCGTGACCGTCCAGTCTTGTCTAACCGCTTCTCAAGCAGGTCAAAGCAACCATCTAGCGCCTTGAATCTAGCTCTCCACTCCACTATCAAGCCATCTAAGCTGTCTAATGCGGGCCCTAACGAGGCCGTTAAGCAAACTAAAAGATTCCTGGAGGAAATCTGATCCACTTTCACTCTCAACACATTACCTAAACGGGCTTTATATTGCACCTATTGTCCAGAAAAACTGTCCAATACTAGTCGCATATGTCTAAATTTAAATTAAAATCCCAAGCAGAAATGAATTGCTTAAATGTATTTATTTATTTATTTATCTTTTAGTTTGCTTAATTGCCTTAAGAGCCCTGTTCCCTGGAACGTGTTGGGCCATCTCTCTTTTTTGTCTAACGAGGCCGTTTCCAAACCTGCCTCAGCCATGGTGATGTCGGGGTCTCCCTGTGCCCCACTTGATTTTGTGAATTGCAAGACCCTTTGTTTGGAATATTTACGTACCATGACTCAATTGGGCAATGCCAGCAGAGTTAGTTTTTATCATGGGCAATGCAATTGGGTAGATGGCGAGGCGTTGCCTCCCCCCCAAGTGTGTATTACAAAATATTGGATATATTGCTCAAAATGGATGTTTTTTTCTATCTATTTCCCATGGTTGGGTGTGTTTTTTTTATTGCATTCCACCTATTACTCAATGGGGTATCTCCCTGCGGTTGGGGGGTGGGTATGGGACGGTGGCGGGGGTTTGTTTTTTAGGGTAGTATACATGCAGTGTGTCACAATGGAGTAGAGATGGCCTATGAAAACGTAAGGGAGGGGGCCTCGTGGCGAAGGTAAGATCGATATCCCTCTATGGCGCAGGATACAGAGTAGTAACGCCATCTAATGAGGGACGCAGCAATTGCCAATCCCTGCCTCAGTGGAGATTGTTTGACCCATTACTTGCAATTGGGCCAGTGCGCTGATTGTCTGTTTATTTGCGCCACAGGATCGGTGCGCCAGCCCACCCGGCCGGGTGGCCAGCACTCAGGCTCATCCACTGCCCCTGTTGCGGCGGGACCTCTGGGAGCAGCAAGGGCAGACTTACTTGTCAGGGCAGACGCCAGGAGTAACGCGAGGGAGGGGTAATCTGGCAGACCCCGCTGTTGGTATCTACTGGCCGCTTAAAATTTCCATCCGCAAGGAAGGCTCGTCAGTGCTCCTCAGCCTCAAACCCCGCGGAGGCCAAACCCGGTCGCCGATCTCCTGCAGCCCTCTCTTCCGATCACCGGAGGCAGGATACACTTCCGTGCGCGGAGGGAACGGCAGACACGATGCCACTCACCTCCTCTCTCAGATGGGCGCGGGCTGCCTCTACAGCAAGGGCCATCAGAGCCCCGAGGTCTCAAGGGACACAGCCGAGCTCCTTGCGTGTACGCAACCGTGCCTGGCCGCTCCTAGCAAATTGCCCATAACTTGGGCAGCGAGGCGTCCCAGGATCTCAAAGCGCCCGAATTTACCAAAGCGGCGTGGCGGCCACACAATCGAGTCAGGATGGTTCAGCATTTAGGGCGGATGAAGCATGGATGTTGGGTCGGACGTCTGGAGCTCCAGCGCTACACGGCCATCTTGGTCGGCAGCCTGGCCACGCCCCAGCACATCACAGGATGTTCACAAGTACTCACTAGACCAGATTTCTATACCCGAAAGAACAGAACACATTTGAATCATATCTGTAACTGTCATTTAGCTCACCAAGCTCTGAATGGTGCTTGCCAGGGTGAGGTAAAAGAGGTGCTCCAACTAGCCTCCAGCTACCAGAAAATGGCTAGATAACCAAAAGTGGATGAAGCACCTGTTAATTGAGACTTTATTCTGGAACACCAAATGGTGAATAGTAGTAGGAAAAGTGTGGGAATTCCATAAGGGTATGAACTTAGACAAAAGTGGAGGTAGCCCATCAACTGCTTTTACCATGTCTGATCCTCCATCATTGCTGTCCTTTTAGCAGGTATTGCCCGTTATAGCCCAGAGGTGAATCTTTCTGGCTGAACTCTGCAGCCCCTCCTGCAATGGCCCAATCTCTAATTACTCATCTACAGAGATTGCAGGCTCGGGTGTGTGTTTGTGCCACTGCAGCAGCATGCTTAGCAGCTTGGGGAAGGATGTTCTAACTCCCAGTAGTGTCAATCCTTGATGCTTTACTGTAGGCCTGACCCCTTGAGAACTCCAAAGCTGAGGCTTATTCCCGACACTTATTTTCCGGACTTTGTGTTTCTCTTTGTGTTCATCAACCTTTTCCAATGCATATTATTTCTAATTAGTATTTTGCCTCCATCCACAAAATTCTCAAGTACTTCACTTCTTTTTGTATAATATCATGAATAGTTGTCTTTCTAAATATAGTTATTTCTTATGTTGGCAGCTGTACCAACTAAGACCCAACTCTCCCGATGAAGGCCACTTTAATAACTCATATGAGGTTGATTTTCATCATATGTTACTAAAATGTTAACACCATCTCCATTAATACGGATAAATAATGCTGCATATGTTGTGTCATGGCTATCCTATATTAGTGATTATATTGGTTGCAGGAGACATACTCTAAATACATGACATTGTCATTGTGTGCTTTTCTTGTATGTACTAATGTGGTTATGGATATGCTATTCCGTCTTAGTGCAAACATTTTGAATGCTGGAAACATACTGCATGTTTACTGCTGTAAAGCTCTGTCAGGAGAGAACCCCATAACATATAACTAAATGGCTTACAGCTTTAAGAAACATTTAAGGAAAGTCTTGACTATTTTAACAACTCTATTGTTTGTTTGCAGGACTACATTCAGGAGATGCCATTTCGCAATAGAACAAGCAGTCCATCTTGGAAAATTGGGTATGATGTTGGGTGCATAAAAAAGGGTAGTAGAATCAAAAACTTACTTTTGTAACAAGGTCAATTACATTTTCTTCCTGAGATTCTTCTATAAGGTTGCATGAAGAATTCTATCCGGGTATAGCAAGAAAATCTGTTTTGGTCAAAACCCATTTCTATACTGGAGTCAACTCAGGCCTTAATATTTTGATGGGGAAAGTATTACTGAATTATATTAATCCCTCAGGAGCTGTTTTTTTTTATTCCAGAAATTAAGACGGGGCTTCTTTTTGGTGGACTATAAATTGACTCATCTGATTTAATGCCTGAGTTTTTCTGGAGATTCATCTGGTAGCTTCCTGTTTACCTGTCAAATCCAGAGCAGTTTCATGTTAGTTTAGATGTCTAAGAAGTTGTAGTAGTTTGCTCAATCACTTTCTCAAGCAGCTGTTATGGCTGGCTGATAGTCTCCAGAGAAGGACCCTCAATGGGTGTATACTAATGGACACTGTGCAGTCATAGTACCCTCGGATAGATATGTTGCATATTCTGCTTTCTCTAGTAGGTGAGTGCTTCTCATTGTATTGTTGTTGCTCCGCTTTCTAATTGTCAATTTTGCACAATCTCCCCTTTGAATCACCTACCACTTAAGCTGGACATGCACAGGTGCTGGAGATTTAGCAGGGACTGAGGACTGTTGTCACCACTGCTGAGGGGCAGGCTGAGCTCGAACCAGTATAAAATGCTCCTGCTCTACAAGATGTCCACACAAAGTTCATATGTCTATCTCTGTGTGTTTACTTGTATACCCTGTCTGTTTCCTGTCCCTCAACATCATCTTGATCCCTCCCTTCTCTTTGCTTCCTCTCTCAGACAGATTGAGAGCATGCAATCAGGAGTACAGTAGTAGTCTCAAAGTCATCTGAGCAGGAGCTTATTTCCCTTCCCAAGGAAGAGCACAGTTAGATCGGTCTTCCCCTCCTATGTGATTGTAACATCCATGAGCAGACTGTCAGTCTTGTGGCTGCTGCTGGCTTCTTCCCAGATAATGGGAGCCGCATGGGGAAGAACTCCACTGCGAAGAAGGGGGGACATTTTTTAGACAGATGCACATTGACAAAAACAAATGTAGCGAAAGGTAAATGTAAATAGAGGAACTAACATCTGCAGATACATAAATATAGAGGGGCTGGGTAGATTGTTGCAGATCCAGAGTTGGAAAGAGAAAAGCGAGAAAGAGAACGAGACAGTGTTGCAAATAAATGTAGGCGCTGTTGAAAGAGATGTGATGAAAAAGAGAGAGGCATGGTAAAGCAAATGTTCAGTGATGCCGACATATACAGTTGAGTTCAAACTGATGCAAATAGATGGAGAGATACTGCATATTGAGATGGAGAAGGACAGGTGAGGAGAAAGAGTTGGCTGCCACTAGTGATAGCAGCATCAACTGTTGATTTGGCAGAGAATTATATCTCCTGTTTCTTGCTAGCCCAATGGCCTGGTTAGTGTTTGGTAGCCACGGCAATGGATTGCTGGTGAGGAAGAGCAGTGGTAATGCTCCCCTGAACATCGATTAAGGGGGACATATCTGTGCTTGCTGTGAAAGTAATCTCACGAGAGGTTGATGCTGCTGTTTGAGCCTCTGGTGCAGTGGAGCAAGTGCAAGGAATGTGCTGTTTTCCCCCACTACTGCAAGAGAAAGTTGCCAAACGCATAAGAATAATACGATCAGCATTGTTGCAAATCCATAAAACACAAAACGGGAAATCATATTATAAATAACAGTGGAAACAGGATTATAGTGTAGTTACCACCCTCTCCGTGCTAACAGCTAGTTTTAATTGATAATCTGAGAAGACCTCAAGGCTTTGACGGGGACCCAATACCTCCAAGATCAGATGGAATGAATCACATCCCATGACAAGAACAGCTCCTTGATGTTGGAAAGGTTTTCTCCAAGTGCCGCCTCATGCACGCAATGCAATATTAAAAGCACCTGAGTGAGCTTGAGCAGCTGCATTTTCTGTTATGGCTAATGTGCGTGGGACTGATCAACATGAATTAAAAGCAAACCTTGTCATTCGACCTTGAACGCACTGTGCAGACTAAAGGCACAGAGCGCGCCTAGATTTGTGAAAAACAGACCATTCTCATGTGAAAGAGCACAAGCAGGTTATTTACGAGAGCCATATAGTGTTGTGCGCAAAAGCGGCAAAAGCAGTAAAATGACGTTTAAGCATATACATCTCTTATGCTAACATAGCAATGTCTGCAGGTTACCCTGTACCCTCACTCCAGTTCGAAGAGAGCAGGAGAGTAAGGAATGCCGGCCAGGCCGACCCTCTCTTCCTGGACCCCCAGCCAGATGGCAGCTCTGGGAATGGAATTTGCTGGCGGTCTGGAAAGGGGAGTGTTAAGGGAAATGAGCCCCAACAGTAGGTTGGTTTAGCCAACTCTTATTCCCTATACCCAATGATAGAAATTCTGGGTCTTTTATTCAAAAGTACAGTGCTTTGCGGGACAAGAATATGCCACATTTTGGAGGAAGCCGCCATGCTTTGGGTGACATCACGTACCCCATTGTTCAGCGGTGTCCCCGGCTAGTCACCCCAGAACATTATATAAATATTTTAGAGCTGCATAGCCACTCAGATATACTGCCTGAAAACTACAAGGAGAAGACAGACTGCCCTGCTGGAACTGCTGGATACTGACAACAGCATTTTTCCCCTCCTGAGGCGGAAGCCGGGAGGTCTCCTACCTTTTCCTTGTATTTTAGCCGTTTTTAACTTTAACAAATTGTAATCTGCACAATTTATGGTATTTGTGCACACCTGATTTAAGAGGTGTGTAGAGACTCCCTTGCGCTTCGTGGCGCTTTAGGCTCATTCTCCCCCCTCTCTTCAGCTCCGGACCTGCTCTCGGCCGAGTGTTGACGCCGAGGGCAGGGCTCCGGTTTCGGCGGCCATCTTGGGTCGGGTTGGGCTGGTGACGCGCTGTGGCAGCGCTACAAAAACAGATGGTGATGACTCTGCGCAGCGGACACGCCGGACCTGCGCCGGAGTCGTGCCAGAGTCCTGCCCGTCTGCGCTCGTCCGCGCTCAGGGGGCACTCTGGTAGGTGTACTATCTACTCTGCTAATGACCTCCTAGCATTGGATTCAGGCAGGCACATTTTAAATTCCACCACGTGTTCCACCCTCAAGGAATGTAACATTTTTCGATCCCCTAGTCGTAGAGACACTTGCCTTCCACTTCCATTGAAGCTAGCTTCTTTAAATACTAGGTCACTACAGAAACATCACCTGGAAATTTTTACCCTCTTACAGGACGAGACCATTGATATACTGACCCTTACTGAAACATGGCTGGGTGATAACTCCTCCCCCGACATCATAGCCGTCCTTCCAAGTGGATATGACATGATCTGGCATAATCGCCCGGATGGTGTCCGGGGTGGAGGCGTAGCAACTATTTTTAAAAAGCAACTTACAGTGGCGAAAATTTTAACTGAGACAATAAATTCTGTAGATTTACTTGGGGTAAAAACACCCGTGAATAATTCCTGTCTTATCATTCTAACAGTGTACTGTCCACCACAATGTACATCAACATTTAACGGCCTTTTTTTCCCTATCATATCGGATATATGCACACGATATAAAAAAATATTGGTGACAGGCGACTTCAACGTTCATTGGGATAAGACAGATAAAGATCTGCCAACACGTCAGTTACAGACCTCTATGACTGCGTTAGGCCTGGAACAATTAGTGGAAGCCCCGACTCATATAAAGGGCCACACTCTCGATCTAATCTGGACTTCTATGCCAGAGGTGGCCCTTACGAGTATTACACCTTGTATTTGGTCTGACCACCATCTACTTCTGTGCGATGTACCACAAGATGGCCCTCAGATCAAACTCCCACTAAAAACTAAAAAAGTGCGCCAATGGAAAAAAGTTGACTCAGTAACTTTAACAGATGCCCTCTCCAAACATGTACACAAATCAATGAATTTATATGATAACTCAGACTTAGATCTAAACTATGACACCATAGTAGCTAGTCTTATACAATCGATTGACCAGATAGCCCCAGAAAAGACACAGAAAATAAAGGGTGCGGAAAAAGGGGCCCCTTGGTTTACCCAGAGCTTGAGGGATCAAAAAAGAAAGCTCCGATATCTTGAGAGATGCTGGAGGAAATCTAAAAACAATACAGATCGCGAACTGTATAGAACATCTTTTCAGTCGTATAAAAAACTTATCGTATCAACTAAAAAGGACTATTATGAAACCCGCATAAAAAATGCTGTAAATGTCCAGAAAGAAACCTTCCTAATCCTAAAAGAATTAAGTAAGAAGGAAGAAAAGGTAGATACAGTGATAGACTGCAACACCTTCCAATGCTACTTTCTTGGAAAAGTAGCAACCATCCTGTCAGACATCAAGAAAGATATCCCAAACATGTCTACTATTTCACTGTCCCCTCAAATTCCCTCGACCTCCATTATCTCTAGATTTCCTAGTATAGAGTCGACAACCCTCAGACAACTTGCTATCTCAACCAAGTCAGGCTCCCCTGCAGATCCCTGCCCCCCTGAAATCTTTCGGTTGGCACTTCCTATCTTGGAGGACCAGATCCTAGACCTCCTAAATAACTCATTAGCCACAGGACTACTACCAGCTAGCTTTAAAGAGGCACGTGTTAAACCCCTGATAAAAAAAACAGGGGCTGATCCAACCAGTCTGAAAAACTACAGGCCAATCTCCCAGCTGCCTTTCCTGTCTAAGATTTTGGAACAGCATGTATTAAAATCATTGTCACCTCTCCTGGAATCATATCATCTACTCCAGGAGCGGCAAGCTGGGTTTCGTGCCCACCATAGCACCGAATTAGTAATGCTCTCGGTGCTGGATGAGCTTAGATGCATGGCTGACAGTAAAAAACCAAGCGCCCTGATACTTTTAGACCTTTCAGCGGCGTTTGATACTGTCAGCCATGCACTGCTCCTGGACAGACTAGCCATGTCTGGGATAAAAGAACAAGCTCTCCAATGGCTAACGTCTTTCCTGTCAGGGAGGACGCAGAGGATCCAATTAGGGGATCGTGTATCTGATGTTGGCGTCTTGGAATGTGGAGTCCCGCAAGGGTCCGCACTCTCGCCACTCCTATTCAATTTATATCTGCAGCCACTGATAGACTCTTTGGTAAACATGGGCTGTAAAGTTTTTAGCTGCTGCTGAGTATCGATAATACAACATCGGCTCAGTCCATGGCCCAAAAGATATTGCGGTTTACAGTGAACTGGATGACGTCTAACCTATTAAAAATCAATCCAGATAAAACGGAGGTCCTAGTAGTTTCAACTATTGCCTCACCCTGGAATGATCTGTTCTGGCCCCAAGAACTTGGACCTACCCCAAAGCCATGCCCCAGCGTAAAGAGCCTTGGTATTAAGATCGACCAGGAGCTCTCGATGACCAGTCAAGTATCCGCTGTGGTCGGATCATGTACCAACTTGATTAGGCAGTTGCGAAAGCTAGCCCCTTTGCTTTCTACAAATATGCTTCGAACTATTGTTTCAGCTACAATAGTCTCCAGAATCGACTATGGGAACGCACTATATCTAGGTCTTCCAAAAAATTCAATCAACCGTCTACAAGTCACCCTGAATGACGCAGCACGGTTGATCTTTGGATTACCTAGACAGACTCATGCTTCCCCTCTGCTTTACAGGTTACACTGGCTCCCTGTAAAGCAGAGGGTTGAATTTAAAAGCCTGTGCATCGCCCATAAGGCAATTTATGGGCAGGCGCCTGCCTATATAAAAGAGAGGCTTGAAGTGTATAATCCCAAGCGAGCTCTACGATCCGCCAATTCTTTACTGCTATCATGCCCGCGTTTTAAAATGGCGACCAAAGGTGGTAGATCCTTTTCAGTCCAAGCCTCTACCATTTGGAATAAGCTACCGGAGGTCCTCCGTAAAGAATCTAATCTTCTCCGTTTTAGGAAAAGTCTGAAGACATTGCTCTTCAGGGACGCTTTTGCATCCCTGTAAGATTGGTTGGTAATCTGTACTCTTCGTCACCCTACTTCTTGTTGCTGTACTCTGTCAGAAGCGCCTTGAGAACTGTCGGTGATTTGGCGCGATATAAAACTCAGATACAAATACAAACCCTGGTCTGCACCGTAAAGGATTCCACTCTGAAGGACTGCTCCAGCTGCACACTTGGGACTGCAGCCCTGAGGACTTTACCTTGCTTCAAAAAGGGCTAAGGAGTGCACTCCCTGAGAGCAACAGGTTAACAGAGCTCACCTGTACCATTTCCCCAGAAGTCCCCAGCCTGGAGTGCGTCCTGTGGACATTTAAGGATTTGGTCAGCTGCATTGTGAAAACTGTAGTCCCAACTTCTGAGGAGCTTCTCAGAGGCTCTGAAAACTTGGAGTTGTATTGTGGACACTTTGAACCATCAAGAGGAACTTCAGGAATAAGTTCCAGAAGTTGGAAGAAGTTTAGCGCAACTTTTGGAAAAAGCTCCATAAGTTGACCAACCCGACATCGAGGGTCAAACCGACTACCTCACACTGCGACCGGGCCTGGATTTCAGGTTCGTCCCGCTAAAAGCTCCGGAGCTCAAGACTTCCAGGTGATATATGGGGGCTCTTGCTGAACCAAGCCGACAAAGCGGCTGCGAATCCGGAGAGGTCCGCTGGACCTCACGAGAACATCCTCCAGAAAATGTTTAAGTGTGAACGTAAAAGTTATATTGAGGCCTCCAGATTAGTGTATCCAACCAGTGCTCCATCATGGTCAGCCTCAAACTTTGCCTTTGTCCCGGTCAAGCGCAACTAGATGTCCCAAGTTGGCGACATATGTTTTTAAGCACTAGAAAGTATTTATTCTTTAAAAATTCTTATCTCTGGTTTCCTATATTGGATTTTTGTTGTCTATATATATAAAAACGAAAGTATGTCTGTCTGTCTGTCTGTTTGTCCTTTATGCATTACTACACCATTCATCCGATCACCATGAAACTTTGGGAAGTTGTTGAGTACACTCCCGCGAAGGTTTCTGGCATAAATCTTTTTTAAATATCGGCCCCCCAGGGCCCTCATAATCTTTTTAATACTGATGTACGCACCAGATGGAAAAACAACAAATTGTGTATCCACAAGCACTCGAATAAATAAATAGAATTAAAACACCATTCATCCGATCGCCATGAAACTTTGGAAAGTTGTTGAGTACACTCCCGTTAAGGTTTCTGGCATACATTTCTTTTAAATATCGGCCCCCCAGGGCCCTCATAATCTTCTGAATACTGATGTATGCACAAGACGGAAAAACAAAAAATTGTGTATCCACAAGCACTCGAATAAATAAATAGAATTAAAACACCATTCATCCGAACGCAAGGAAACTTTGGGAAGTTGTTGAGTACACTCCCGCGAAGTTTTCTGCCACAACATTTTTTTAAATATCGGCCCCCCCCAGGGCCCTCATAATCTTTCGAATACTGAGGTACGCACCAGACGGAAAAACACAAAATCGTGAATCCACAAGCACTCGAATAAATAAATAGAATTAAAACACCATTCTTCCGATCGCCAGGAAACTTTAGGAAGTTGTTGAGTACACTCCTGTGAAGGTTTCTGGCATTATATTTTTTTAAATATCGGCCCCCAGGGCCCTCATCATCTTTCAAATACTGAGGTACGCACCAGACGGAAAAACACAAAATCGTGTATCCACAAGCACTCGAATAAATAAATAGAATTAAAACGAGACTTTGAAATGTTTTCCATATTAAAATGAATAAGTTTCAATAAAAATGACGCAATGTAAATTGAATGTTCTCATTGCGAGTTTCCTTGAATTTCCTTTCTTCGCAGCAACGCGCGATGGGTAAGCTAGTTTTTTATAAATTGGTTGTGCATTTTTATTGTGTGTTGTGTCTTACTTATTTAATATATTTGTCCTTTTAAATGCTTTACACACCTGCCTCCTAAGTTAAGCCCGCCTGTTTGCAGCCACCTACCAAGGGTTGAGACAGGAGGTTAATGAATTGATACCCAGACTGGACCTCATATTGCATGGGTGTCTATTGCTAGTAGTAGGTGCATACTTTACTTAACCCTGCTAATTATCTACTTTCCAACAATTCAATTTGTAGACGAGCCTCTGGCTTCATTTCTCCACGAGATTAATTTAGCCACATTTTTCTCTTAAAAATTGTGTTCATTTTATGTAACTTACATCTCGTTGAATTATTTGCTTCTTTTTAACAGTGTTGTTGTGTATTCTCAATTCATTGAGTTACATGTGTTTAATGTAAATTGTAAATGTGTATTATTATTTCAATGTGTTTTAATAATTTGTGAATAAAATTGAACTCCCCTTTTTTACAAAAAACCAATGTTTTAGCTCAGTTCATTTCGACCTCTCGTTACGCTCTGTTGCCTAGATTGATACATATCAAATTATTTTTTTCATTTCTCCAAAACCATGGTGGTAGCAGAAGTAAAATCTTACGGCGTAAACCTTTGTGATGATGCCACATGATATGAAATCATATGTTCATTCTTTCGAGGCATCATAAGCAGTGGCTGCTCGACTGCTAAGGTGGAGGAGCGTCTCCCACTGCTGCAAAGCAGTGAACGAAAGAACAAATACAATGATAATAACTCGATGTTATCATCATTGTTTTTGTTCCTGCTGCACAGCTTTGCAGGGTGAGCGGGTGCTGCTCTGCTCTCAGACCAGGGGAGGAGTGGTTTGCCCACTACTTAGTGCACATGACTGTTTGGCCTGGCCTCTCAGGCCGGTCAAACATTCATGCGCACTTCGCATGTTCTTCATCCAGGCTGCATTACAGTTGTGTGAAGAACATGTCCAGGCCCCCATTCCCTAGCTGGGCGCCGATCCACGGCACTCAGACCAAACACAAAGCTGCATTGCAGCGTTGTGATTGGCTTAGGGTAGGGAGCCTGGCTGCTTCCTGTTGGAGAGACTGAGAGGACTTGGGCATTAATGAACTGTGACTACTTGACCTTTCCGCGGCTTTCAGTGGAAACTCACATTAATCCCAGCAGTAGTTTACACTGAAAGCCTCTCTGGTTTAGTATTTGGAGCTTGAAAAATGCCTTTCTTCCGCCCAGGTGGAAAAACATTTTACCAAAACTGAAAGTATAGTCTTTCAGATACTTATGTGCTGTTGTCTTGCTGTCTGGCCTCGCCTCCTTGCCTTAACAACAGTTAACTCACATCAATCTAGATCAATTAGAACACTCCTGAATTACTAACTGCTAACCAGTCTGATCTTCTTCACAGCCTAAGTTAAATGAGTTTCTAATGCTAGCCCAGTGGAATGATTGCATTCATGCCTTGCACCTGCAAACATAAACGTTGTTTGTATAGTTCAAATAGAGGCTGCTCAGGAAAGACGTGTTTGCTCATGACAATAATTTCTTAGTGTTTAGCATATATAGGGAGTCTATGTCTTTGATCCTTTCAAACATATTTTTAAATAACATATTTTACATATCAAAAAGTGCTGTGCTTACATATCAAAAAGTGCTGTGCTTTTAGTGTACCAAACACACTACAGTCTGAAATACAGGTTGAGGTGTAAATAATCAGTTTATGGCTCATTAAAATGCATAGTTTCTCTGAGCTACTATTAGATACTAGTATTTGGAAAACTAATTGTTTAACCAGTAACAAATATTTCTTGGGAAGTTATAGCCATATGAGCAGAAGGGACTTACAGCGTTGCCAGGTGATTACCAGTGCAAAGATAGGATGCGAGTTAGAGATATCTAAGTGAGCAGTAAGTGAGTACTTTACTCACTAAGTATGAAGGAAATATAAAAAACTGCTTCAGTGAAAACAGTAGAATCTTGTCAGTCTAAATATTGTAAGTTACAATCTGAATCTAGGGTTTCCTCCAGGATTGCTGGTCTTGAATGAAAAAAAGCAGAAAAAGACAATAGAGGGAAGACTGACAGAAAAATATTAGATCACAAAATCATTATTTCACAGTCAAAAGGAAAACTAAATGTATTGATCTTAGATACACAGGGCAGGTAGAGGAAAAGCAATTTTTAAGGAGGGGTCTTTAAAGGTATCACAGTTGTGAAATGTAGGTTGTTGGAGAATCTAGAGGTACAAGTAAAAAGGGAAGGTTATACGAACTATACAGATTACTCTATCTTCACATGTGATCGTGTTTTTGGAAGGGTTCTTCTTAAAGGTGTACTTTTCTTCTCAGATGTCCGAAAGACAACCACAACAACTTCTATTTTATAACAGCATAGAATATAAAATGAACAATATTTTGATGAGTTTATTTATTTTTGTTCAGTTTTACTTTCTTATATTTGTTTAGCCTCGCTGAGTATTGAAAAAACATACAATGCTTTAGCCCTGCTGTATGCATTAATTTATAAAATAATGTATATAAATTGGTTACAGCACAGCAGGCACCTTGAAACTTGCCTTATGCAATGCATATAATAATATCAAATTACTTGTTTTCAGTGTTATTCCCAGATGCTGTTGTTTTACAAACACCATTAGTCCTTGATGGTTGGACTAATCCAAATAGTGCTTCAGATAATCTGATCCTATCCAGCAATCTAAAAGATAAAGTAAGTATATATAGTTTTCTCTTGTATAGAGTGCTGTCATGTGACCGTTGCTAGTTCTCACACATGATTCATGCTCAGGAGTGAGCAAACAGAGCTGGTTATGTTTTCCTAATTTTGTGCTAATTATATTATAGGACTTGATTAGATAAAGCAGTGCTCCCCAAACTTTTTAGAACCACAGCCAAATGCTTTAAATGGCAGACTTTTGCAACCCACCTACCTTTAACGGATATGAGGGGGAAGGAGCATTTTTAATGTTATAGAAGACATGCTTTCAAAATGCTGTGAACTACCAAAATAGCACATTTGTTATAGTTGTGTGTGTTTTTTTCTAATTGCTTGTAAATGTCACAACTTTGGACATGCCCTTTGATATGTCTTTATTGGACTGAGGCCAAGAGATTGATCTTCTCATAATTGGCAGATGTGTACTACACTGGAGCTATTACACTTTGTAGAGATGGGTGCTAGCATGTGGCATCTGCTCACAAAAATCAAAAGGATTCTGGAAAGTCTCGGTGTTAATACCATTGGTTTTTAGCAAATTTGAAAAACTCCTTCAGCAGCAGATTATTGGGTAAGGCCTCATCCATTTTTGTGTTAAAATGAGACCCATTGTATATCTAGCTATTGATTGCAGTTTTATATAGTGCAGACACTGCCTAAGGGCATTAGAGTGCTTTACATGAGCACCAGATTACATTACATAAGGTTATATTCATTTTATTTTGAGCACAGGTGACTGTGATGTTTACATTTGCCAATGTCGACACTTGAAACTTGTTCCCCAGATGCAACAGAGTCTGCAGGTCTGGTAGTTTGGCCATATCTTTATTTCTCAATTATGTGTCACATTATACTCAAGTGGAATGTTTGTGCCTGATCACTTATAGTGAGCACATTCTCTGTTGAAATGGCTATTGAAGCTAAATAAAAACACTGGAAAGGTTACCCGTTGTCTTGACATAGTTCATGGACATAAATCGGTGCTGTTGGTTTCCATTTTTAGAGTGGGGATGCTGACGTCCGTGTTAAATTACTGAAGCCATGGGATGGGGGGGGGGGGTAATCCCAGCCTCATACAAGGTGTTGCAAATGTATTTATTGAGTAGGAGCGTGGGAAGGATGTAAAATGTAGCCGGCGGTGCATTTTAAAGCACACTTTTGCTAATATACATTGCTAAAGCATTGTGTGGTAACACACTGTCATTTGCAGAGAGTAATTTGCACAGACATACAATTTTACTGATAAAACTATATCACACACCGATGATGAGGTGTGGAAATAGGGTTGTAGTGAACATTTATCATTTGTGCATCACCAATCTTAAATGTAATGTTTTATGATTTGTTTTGAGCCTATTGAATTATTCGGCCTTGATTTAGAGTTGGGTGGATGAATTACTCTGTGACAAACATGACGGATATAGCATCTGCAGTATTTCAAGTGCATTATATCCAGTGGCACTTGTAATACAGCAAACGGTTTATCCAGCACATTTGTGATGGAGTAACCTGTTTGTCCAGCACTTTATTTCCATCACTCAGAATTACAGTTGCATTTCTAACTGCTGATATATTCCAAAAAGCATGTACAGTTAAATTACGGGTATCTAAATGTTGGAGTGAATTATAAAAAATGACTACGGTCAGCCTTCTCTTTCACACGTCCCGTACCCCAGGAAGCTTTTAACGTAGTTCACTTTAAAAACTTTAAAAGATTAAGCGCAATTTGTCAAAATACTTAGAAAGAAAATTGACCTCTGGCTTTGAAGCACAGCAAATGTGGCAAGATAAATAAAAAAATTAATGAGATTGTTCATTGCCCCTTCGCGACCCACCAGAAATCGGCTGGCAGCCCACCAGTGGGTCACAGCAGCAGTTTGGGAAACGCTCAGATATATTGCTTGATGAAGTAGGAGATGAAGTTGTTGAATTGTGGCCTATTTAAATGACCATTACAAGAGAAGCTCCAGTGCACTATGAGACTAAAACATCTGCATCCGAATCCAGCCTTTTGTTTGATCACTGCTAGGACGATCACATTTAAATATTAAGAAACAAAACAGGAGCATATATTCACAACAGAGGGTGTAAATCTGGTTTTGTAGGGCACTGGGGTACTAGAAATTGTCATTTTGTCACTAGACCAAAACTGCCTTGAAGAAAGGGTATGTGTTCCTGGCCAGAACAAATAGCCAGCTCAGTCTGAGAAATTGATAAATGTTCCCCCAAAGGAAATCTCTAAACCACAGCTTTCACCCCAGCCCTGCCTGGTAGCTTTGCAAAATTCGGAGGAGCAAAGAATCTTCACCCTAGCAAAAGCCAACCCTCTAAAATATTATTTTGCTCATACAAACGCCTGGCCCACACGGTGAACTTCAGATGGGCAGTTGCGGAGAAAGAGAAACTACTTGATATCTTGTTTTACCATATGGAAGAAATGCCTCTTTTTTTTTTATGGTCACCCCCATTTTTTTCTGGACTGATGCTACTGTGCTTTTTGTGTCTGAGCACATGGACTGGATTTATGGGCTGGAACCTGCGAATCCCCCCACCCCACCAGCGCCTTGAGACCCTTATGGGTGAGTAGTTGCGCTTAACAAACACCTGATTTGATTTGATTTGAGCACTGGGACACTGTTAACTAGATTTCAGTGCATGTGTACTGACCCCTAAAACATATCGAAACTGGCTATTCTCCTGATTGGCATATTTAACGTAGCTACAAGTCCCCTAGTATATGGTACAAAAGCATGTAAGTTAAATGTCACTAGTGGACTGCAGCACATATTATGCCACCACTAAAGTGATAATGAAGACCATGTCTCCAGGCCTGCTCCTACATCCTGGAAAGTCCGTTTTAAAACTGACAATTCGACCTGTGAAAATAAATCCATTGCCAAGTATAAACCTTCCTTTTAATATTATTAAGTCACCCCCGGGGGCGTGGCTTGGACGCTGACCGTGATGGCGGCGTGAGCGATCGGCTCCGCGCCAGGTCCCACAATTACTCCTGAAATCACCGGGATTATTACCCCCTGAGTGGTATTTATCGCTGCTCTGAGCGGGGCGAGACCGAGGGAGGTCGATCGCGACCCTGTGGGTGCCCGGACGCTGCATTCATGGCAGGTCCCGAGCCCCGACGGAGCTGCGCTCCAACAAGGAAAGATGGCGGCGCCGGGACTCTGAAGAGGCTCAGACCGGGTGTAAGGAGGCTCCGGACGGAGACGGGCTGGAGAACGGAGTGCGGAGCAAGGGACGGAGCGGGGGTTAACCGGCAGACTGCTCCGGCGCTGGTTGGGGCGGCCGAGTGGTTGCTGCCGTCCGGGAGCCAGGCGAGCATGGCGCCCATCCCCCCGCCTCCCTGCACTGCTGAACGGGCGAAGTGCGGCGTCCCCGGAGCCCGGAGGGCTTGACGGAGGTGGTGGCAGCCGCAGCTGAGACCCGTAACCGGGGCCCCACAGCGGACCCCCGTGATCGAGTGAGCGGAGGAAGCGGACCTGCGGCCCGACGGTGAGCACAGTGCGGTTTTGCGGGGGGGCCGGTCTCACGCTCCCCTTGGGACACTGAGGGTTATTGGTGAAGCGGAGGGGCGGCAGTGGCCCGCTGAGAGACACTGGTGCTGGCCATGGAGTACTGAGGTCAGGGGATATCCCTTGCAGCATTGCGGTGCTGCCCGCTGTGGAACAGCGCCGGGCGCGCCTGCAGGTTACGAAGAGTGTGAGAGATAGGAGGTCCAGCCTGGGGCGAATCATCACCTGCAAATTTGGGCCCAGCTACTACTAGTCCGCGTTTGCCCTGCACGTCCCCCTGGCAGTTGGAGTACTTCTGTTGAAGCCTTGAACTGTGGGCTGCACCCTGCCGAGTGTTCTAGTGGTGCATTGGATTGGTAGACCCCTAAGGAACTTTGTCTTCAGGAGCTAGGTGACACTGGTGACCGGCTAGCCGCACGACGGGGGTGGGCAATCGATTTTGTGGCGACTTCGGAGCGGTGCTGTGGGAGCCAGGATGGCCACTACTGGTGGAATGCCCGAAGGGCTTGCACGACTCCAAGATGGCGGGGCGCCTGCTCCATTAGACGCAACAACTCAGGAACAGCGGTTGCATAAACGGCTGGACAGTATATTGGACGCGATCGCTGCAACGAAAGAATCCCTACATCAGGATATTGCGCAGGTTGCCACGGGGCTGGGACTCCTCAAAGCAGATCATGCGAAGCTCGCTGACAAGGTGAAAGACAATGAACAACTACTGCAGGAATTGAAACCGGCGGTGGTCACTGCTGAACACAAACTGGTTGATATACTGAGCCGCTTGGAGACCCTAGAAAGACGCGCGGAAGATGCCGAAAGTCGCAATAGGAGAAATAATGTGAGGGTTGTAGGCCTTCCGGAGAAAATTGAGGGGGAGGATGCTGTGGCCTATATGGAGAACTGGTTTACCACGGTGGTGGCACCGGAGGGCCTCTCTCCCTTCTTCTTCCTTGAGCGAGCACACAGGGTCCCGGCTCGTCCACCTCAGCTGGGTAGACCTCCCAGACCAATGGTGATAAAGTTGTTACACTATAAGGATCGGGACCTCCTGATACAAAGAGCACGCTCGCAGGGCCCATTTCAGGTGGAAAACAGCAAGGTTACGATCTTCCCGGACTACACTCAGGAAGTCCAGAGAAGCAGGGCTTCCTTCCTGCCTGTGAAGAAGGAATTGAGGGATGAAGGGATCCAGTACTCGCTGCTTTTCCCGGCCAAGCTGAGAGTGATCCTGGATGGCACGACTCACTTCTTTCTAACTCCGGACGAGGCATGGTCGTGGCTTGAGCTCTACCGTGCTGGGACTGACCGCGCTGGCAAAAGCGATAGGACCGCGCAGCAACCCCTCCGGAACAGAAAATCTCAGCGCATTCGAAAACGGAATAAACTTAAGATAGCGATGCAGAAAGCCCAAATGGAAGCGGGCAGGAAGGGAGCGCTGGCGGCAACCGCGATCATCACGGGATCACAACAGGAGAAGATATCAGAGGGTACTGGTTCCGACGACGATGGAGTGAAAACGGGAGGAGATGAGTCGGAAGTGGAGAGCACGAGGGGTCCGGAGGTCACTCCACAGACATCAGATGGACTATTTAACGAGTGAGGTACCTGGGCATAGCCCAACTATGACTCTTATATGGGCATGGCCTCTCTGATCGCTAAGTGAACACTCAGGAGTGGGACTGAGACCACACTATGGGACCAAGGGTGTGGGGTGGGGGCTCCGCTGTTTCTGGGTCGGGCGCTGAACCACCCTCTAGTGGCCCTTAAGGCCTTCTGTGGTAGAGTCCACAGAGTAGCGTGATGTGTGTTGTGTTACAAGTTTGGAACGGGGCTGAAGCTGGGTTATTAAGTCCTGTCCTGGGGAGAGGGGTTTGGGGAGTTTTGTTGGGTGCTGGGGTTAGGGGATTCGGCTGCTGCTGTGTGAGGGGTGTTGGGCTGGTGCTGATTTTGTACAGAAAAGACTACTATGGGGACGTTACCTGATTTAAAAGGCATTTCATGGAATGTCCGTGGTCTCAGGACGATGGTGAGACGTCACAAGGTGCATGCCCACTTAGTGCGGCGTGGAGTTCAGATTGCGATGCTGCAGGAAACCCACTTGACTGAAACAGAATGCGCTGCACTACAGAGGAGGTGGCGGGGGCAAGTGTTTGGGACCACGTACTCAGCGTTTGCCAGAGGTGTGTTGATTTGGGTCAGAGCTGGGATACCGTTCCAGGTAATGTCTAGGCGGGTGGACCCGGAGGGTAGATATGTGGTGGTGGAGGGGAGGCTATATGGTCGAGAAGTGACACTGTGTAGTGTGTACGCCCCTAATACGGAACAGGCCTTATTTTTTGATAGATTATCGAGCTCATTGGCGCATTACCTGACGGGCCCCATCATTTTGGGCGGGGACTTTAATTCCATAACTAATGTAGACCTGGATAGATCCCATCCGCCACTGACCGATTCAACGGTGCGCAGGTTAGCTACTCAGAGGAAGGTGTGGCAGGACAGTTGGGGGTTACTGGATGTGTGGAGAGAACAACACCCTGCAATGAGAGACTATTCCTTTTTCTCAGCTTTACATGCATTACATGTGAGGATAGACTCGATACTCTGTAGTGATTGCCTGGCCGCCATGGTTAGACACACGGAATACTTAACTAGAACAATTTCAGATCATAATCCCTTACTGATATCAGTGCAATGGCAACAGGTGAGATCGGCGATTCCCACGTGGAGGTTACAGCCCCACACACTGGAGGATCCGGTGTTTAGCGACGCTGTCCACCAGGGCATAGAACACTATTTCAGGGAGAATGAGGGCACAGCGGCGACAAGACTAGTGGAATGGGATGCGATGAAAGTGGTGGTGAGAGGAGTGTGCATGGGCAGGTTTGCTAATGTAAGGACTTCGCTTTTGACTGACCTGGTGAAGGCTGAGAGTGTGCTACGAGGATTAGAGCAGCGTAGACCAGAACGACCGGAATTGCAGGCGCAATTGCTTGAGGCCAAGCAATTGGTGGCGAAAGAAACTGAGCGGCTGCGGTGCTACGATTATAAGCTATATATTGTCAAGGTGCATGCGGAGAGGGACAAGGTGGGTACGCTCCTTGCCAGGCTCGCTAATCCGGAGCCTCGGGGGTGCCCGGTAATGAGCATAAGAACGTAAACGGGGGATATAGCTTATTCGCAGTCAGTGGTCCTATCGCGCTTCGCGTCATATTACACTGATCTTTATGAGTGCCAACTAACGGTGGACACGCCTGAAATACGTGCGTATCTGGAATCTATTGCTTTACCGGTACTGGATGCTGAGGATGCAGAGGATATGGGGGGACCCATAACGCTGGCAGAGATTAAACTGGCCATTACACAGATGGCCAAAAACAAAACACCGGGCGTCGATAGGTTGCCAATAGAATTCTATGTGAAATTTGTTGACATATTGGCACCTAGGCTGTTGGTAGTGTATTCGGAAGCGGGACAGCAGGGACGTCTACCCGAAACGATGAGGGAGGCGCTGGTGGTTCCGTTGCTGAAGCCTGGTAGGGAGGCGCTGGATGTAACGTCCTATCGACCCCTATCCATGCTGACGGTGGACTACAAGATCCGAAGTCGTATCTTGGCCTCCAGACTCCTACCGCTCATGACCAGATTGGTCCATGTTGACCAGGCAGGGTTTATCCCTACCAGGAACACATCTATGAATGTACGCCGCCTACTACAGATATTGGATGATGCTAGGAGCTTGCCACGTGATCCAGTGGTGTTATCTGTTGACATTGAAAAGGCTTTCGATAGCCTTGGGTGGCAGTACCTAGATGAGGTGCTGGCGAAATTCGGCCTAGGTGAGGGATTCCGGCGATGGACGAGGGTGCTATACTCATCGGCCACGGCAAGGGTGCGACTGGGGTCTTCAATTTCTTCAGCTTACCCGGTGCGTAGGGGGACGAGGCAGGGATGCTCGCTCTCTCCTTTGCTGTTTGCACTGTCAATGGAACCTTTGGCAGCACTGGCAAGAATGGGCGTGCTGTTTCAAGGGGTGACGCAAAGGGCGAAGTCGCACTATATATCACTATACGCAGACGATCTACTACTGTACTTGGCCGACCCCGGACAAGCGCTAGAGGGAGCTGTAGCCATGCTGTCAAGATTTGGCGAAGTGTCGGGCCTTAAAGTAAACTGGACCAAGACCTGTGTATTTCCACTACGAGAGGGCACACGCAGCCCCCCCCTTGAGCTGGAAGTGATCTGGGAACCTTCCAGCTTCACATATCTGGGTGTCTGCATTTATCATGAGGCCACGAACCTATTGGAAGGAAACGTGGGGCGATGCGTGCGCGGGTTGAGGGGTTGTGTAAACTTCTGGGCCTCTCTCCCCTTGTCTGTGCTGGGCCGTGTGGCGCTTTTGAAAATGGTGGCACTTCCGAGGCTACTTTACTACTTTAGGACCTTACCGGTGTGGATACCGCGGCACGTGTTTAAGGACCTACAGATGTTGGTGACCGGCTTCCTGTGGGGTCAGAAACGGCGTAGAGTGGCGTTGACGACCCTGACTAGGCCCAAGCTAGAGGGGGGGATGGCAGTCCCTGATTTTGAATTGTACTATCTGGCAGCTCAGCTGCAGGTATTGACGCAACATGTGGCCAGGGAATTCAGAGGTCCGGACATTAATAGGGGGCTGGGTATCCAACGGCATGTTTTATCATACATTATCATGCAACAGAAACTGGAGGTGAGGGACCTAACGCTGGAAGAAAGGACGCTCAGACTCTGCTGGAACAGGAGTCTGAAGAGAGCGGCCAACTCCCGAGCGTACGCACCTGAGATCCCGCTAGGGATGCTGACCGCGCTGCCGCATGGGGGCGACTGGTCCCCCCTATCGGACTGGGAGGAACTGGGGCTGCAGGTGGTTGGAGATCTATACGTGGAGGGGATGCTGGCCCCCTTCCGGGAGGTGCAGAACCGCTTTGGTCTGCCGGACGGGGATTTCCTGCTGCATGCGGCAGTGATCGCAGCGATGCAAAAACACTGGAAAGGAGGGCTGGTGGAACCGGAGACGACTATGGCGTGTCAGTACGTAGTTATGGCTGCGGGCACTACCAAGGCGGTTACCTGCCTCCATAATAGACTACAGCGCGAGGGATTGGCACAGCTGGTGGCACTAAAAGCAAGATGGGAAGATAGTATAGGTAGGCCCATTCCGGATGTAGTCTGGGGCCATGTTTTAGGGCGAACCTGGAAGGGAACGAGGAATGCCCGATTCCAACAGGTACATTTTTTCATTATCCATAGAGCTTACCTGACCCCGGAGAGGATAGCAAGATATTTTCGGGTACGGGACGCTGTGTGCCCGAGATGTTTGGCGCCTGAGGCGGACTTGGATCATTTGCTGTGGGGGTGCCCGAGACTAGGGTCGTACTGGCATGATGTGGGGGACCTCCTGAACGCAGTTACGGACAGGGAGGTGGATTTCGACATGGCTGCATGCTTGCTACTATGGTTCCCTCACACAAAGAGGACGAAAATCACTAGCAAATTCATCGATCTGGGCCTTATGCTGGCTCAGAGGGAGATTACCTGGCACTGGAAATCTAAAGAAGGGCCGTCGGTGAAGCGGTGGAGGAATGAGCTGTTGAAATGGGCGGGCTGTGAGTGTCATCAGAATGCGGCAGGCTACCAGGAGTGACAATGATAAATGCATGGATATGGCGAGAGCGTGGGAACTGATAGTGCAGGCGCTGCGCGACTATATGGTAGGAGGTGAGGCCGATGAGGCGAGCAATAACTTGCAAGGACTACATGGAGCATTACTATACAGTAGATTTTCCTGAGTGATGTCGTGATCTGGTTTTACTGTAATTTGTATACACTCGCACTAGCAGCAGTTGGGTAAGGGGGGGGAGGGTAAGGGACACTCACCTCGAAGTAGTTAGGCTCACCACACGGGCCATGGGGTAATCAGGTACTGGGAACTGGTGGGAGATTGCAGCCTAAGGATCCTAGACGACTATCCCTAGAGGACAGGGAGGCGCACGAACTGTATCCTATAGCTGATCACCATTAACATATATGATAGGTTGCCATCACATTAGATCCAGCACCAGGACTAGCCCCGGAATTATCTCGTTGTGAATGGGTTGTAAGGGGAGTTGTTGTTAGGGGGGTTAAAAGCGGAAACTGTGTATCATAGATGACTGTCCATCTCTGCAGGGCGGGCACATTGGCGTTTTCCTATATGTGAGACATTCCACGCCGCCTGACCTCCGGGTTGTGGGCTGAATGGCTGTGTATAATATCCTACTCAGATTGAATATTCAATGATGCTCTAAGTGTAATGCCTGTCCTGATTTGAGCTTTATTTTCTGAATCCGCAATAAAAACTTATTTAAAAAAAAAAAAAAAAAATTAAGTCACCCCCTAAATGCGTCTAATAGAGGGTACATGATTATTAAAAGGTAGAATGTGTATTTTGTGTTTTATATGTGTAGGAGGGAAAAACCTTCAGTCGTTTTTCACTGTAGCAAGGTTGGTTGTCCCGTAGGAAAGCACTGGGTTACATTATAACACTGTGATCGTGGGCGCTCGGCTGGCTGGAAAATCAGGCAAGGAGGCCGGATATAACGTGCAATATTGTTGTTTTATTGTATATACAGACAGTCTTTGTATCGTAGTCCAAATAGAGAGGGGGGAGAGGGAAGAAGTAACCGAAAGAACACTCCGCTGTAGGTGTTGGGTAAGGCGAGGAAGGACTCTGAGGGATCTGGGTCTTGGGTTGCAGGTCCGGGTCTTGGGTTGCAGGTCCTGGTCTTGGGATGCAGGTCCGGGTCTTGGGTTGCAGGTCCGGGTCTTGGGATGCAGGTCCGGATCTAGGATGGGTAGAGATGTCCGCTCCTTGCTGGGGAGTTCTCCGGAGGGCAGTAAGAAGAAACAGAAAAGGAGCCGTTAGTCCCACCATACTGGGAACAGTAGATCCTATACCAACACCGGGTCGTGAGGGGTTTGAAGAGTACCGTGAGGAGAGCAGGTAAATCGGGGGGGTTTTAGGACGGATGGGGATTTAAAGTGCTAAGGCAGCAGCGTGACTAGTGTTGGGAAAGGGTAGTTTGTACTTCAGGGCTATATACATTCAGTGTGCTTTACACGTATTTACACAGTGAGCTATCAGGGTTATCGTGTCTACAAGGTGCTCAGTATGAAAGAAAAACGTACTATACTATATACAGGCACTTAAGGTGTAACAAGGAGGCTAGGTGTTACTCACGCGCTCCGCCGCAACTCTCCCGTTGAGTTGCGGCCGCTCTCCACCAGTCCTCGAACCATACGTCTGCTTCTCCGTTTGCTTCGCTCTCTTCCTCCGCTCCAGTCGCAATCTCCTGCCACGATCTTCCGACGCCTTCAGGTCTCCCGCTTCCGTCTTTTCTGTCTGTTGTCGGCGGCGAGGAGGAGTGACTTCCGGGGTCAGGCGGATGTGCTTCCGGCTCTCGGCTTCCCTGGGTTGGTTCCTGCAAAACAGAGAGGGGAGGGGTTTCCGTTGTCATGGACACTGTTGCCGAACGATCCGCCAGGAAAGGTGAGTGTTTGAGGGGCGGTAGCCCTGGCGGTTTACGTGACGGTGTCCCCGGGGTCACCTCCCGAGGGGCCATTTCACATCCCCTTTCCCTAGCTGTCCTTCTTGTACCGGTAGGGATCTGGGGTATCGGGAGAGATAATCCGCATTGCCCTGATGGGTTCCTTTTCGATGGAGAGTAGAAAAATTATACGGCTGCAGTGATAGGAACCACCAGAGGACGCGGTCATTCCGCCCCTTGTTTCGAGCCATCCACTCTAAGGGTGCATGATCCGTATATATGATGAATTCACGGCCCTCCAAGTAATAGCGCAGGCTTTCGAAGGCCCATTTGATGGCAAGGGCCTCCTTCTCCACCACAGCGTCGTTTTTTTCTCTCGGAAACAGTTTCCTGCTGAGGTAGAGTATCGGTTTTTCGTTTCCCAGGTGGTCTTTTTGGGATAGAACAGCCCCCAAGCCCTGGTCCGAAGCGTCTGTTTGGAGCAGGAATGGTTGGGCATAATCCGGACTTCCCAATACGGGATTGGAAGTCAGAGCGTTCTTTAGGTCAGTGAAGGCTTGCCATAGTAGGGGAGTTGGGTTTCTGAGGGCAGCTTCCGTTTTGGAGGTTTTCCGGAGTAGATCGGTAAGGGGGGCTGCTCTTTGGGAAAAGTTTGGTACGAACCTTCGGTAATAGCCCAGGAATCCCAGGAAGGCCCGGAGGTCTTTTCGGGTCTGTGGAAAGGGGAGGGTATGTATGGCCTCTATTTTGTTCTTTTGGGGTCTTATCAGGCCTTCGCCTAGGAGGTATCCGAGATACTTCACCGTTTGTGCTGCAAGGGTGGTCTTGGCGGGGTTGATGGTGAATCCAAGAGAACCCAGGGACGTGACGACTTTCTGTAGGTGTTCCAGGTGCTGGGACTAACTGTTACTATAGATGATGATATCGTCTAAATAGGCTCCTGCATAATGGGAATGTGGCCTTAAGACGAGATTCATTGCTCTTTGAAAGATGGCGGGTGCGCCATGTAATCCGAAAGGCAAGACGATGAATTGAAACAACCCATCAGGGGTGGAGAAGGCTGTCTTCTTTCTATCTTCGGTCCTGAGGGGTATCTGCCAGTACCCCTTACAAAGGTCCAATGTGGAGATGTACTTCGCCTTCCCTATCCGTTCTACCATTTCATCGACGCGTGGTAAGGGGTACGTGTCGAAGGTGGAGATTTTGTTGACTTCGCGGAAATCGATACAAAACCTGACCGACCCGTCAGGTTTCGGGACAAGGACGATGGGGGAGTTCCAGTCACTCACTGAGGGTTCTATGATCCCCATCTTCAGCATCTGTTCCATTTCCCTCCGTATCACTTCTCTACGGGCTTCGGGCACTCGATATGGTCGTTGTCGGACGATCTTCCCTTGTTCAGTTTGGATGACGTGTTCTGTGACAGTGGTCCTTCCGGGTGAGGAGGAGAACACTTGTCGCAGGGGGTATAGAACGCTCTGTATCTCCTGTGTTTGTGTGGCTGTCAGGTCTGTGTCCAGGCATGGGTCAAAAGAGAGAGAGAGATGCGCAGCAGAGCCGGATAGGACAGGACGTGATCCTTCCCATTTCTTGAGTAGATTCACGCGATAGATTTGAGTCGTGCCACGGTTAGAATCCAGCTCTAGTTCATACGTGACAGGGGTCACCTGTCGCAGGATAGAGTACGGCCCCTGCCATTGGCCCAATAGCTTCTGGTCTGAGGACGGCATCATCAGGAGAACCAGGTCACCTACGACGAACTCTCGGGGTTTCGTACCCTTGTCGTATTGTCCTTTCTGGGCATGCTGGCCGTTCTCCAGGTTTTGACGGACTATATCTCGGATCACCGATAGGTGAGTCTTTAAGTTGTCGACATATTCCGGAAGGGGACGTGTGCGGTCTGGCTCTGCTTCCCACGCCTCTTGGGCCATGTCCAACAGTGTGCGAGGGGGGCGTCCGTACAGGAGCTCGTAAGGGGAATATCCGGTACTACTTTGGGGTTTGCATCGGATGGCGAACAAGGCAAATGGCAATATCTCTTCCCACCGTCTGGCTTCAAGTCCCAAAAGTTTCTTTAATGTTTGCTTTAGGGTGGCGTTGTACCGCTCGACCAATCCGTCTGTTTGCGGATGGTAGGCCGATGTTCGGATTTGTTTTATGCCCAGCTGGGAGCAGACCTGCTTCATGAGTGCAGAGAAAAACGGGGTACCCTAGTCTGTCAGGATTTCTCGGGGAAACCCCACCCTGGAGAATACGTATATGAGAGCCTTAGCGATGTTTTGGGTAGTGGGTTGACGCAGGGGCAAGGCTTCAGGAAAACGCGTGGCGTAATCCACAAGTACCAGGACATATCGACAACCACTTCTGGAGGGCAGTAGGGGTCCGATGATGTCCATCCCTACGCGGCTGAACGGGACGTCTATCACAGGAAGAGGTCGTAGTGGTGCTCTAGGGGGTCGATATCTACTGTGTTTCTGGCATACCGGACATTCCTGACAGTACGTTTTGATACGCTGATAAACGCCAGGCCAGTAGAACTTCTTCAATACCGTTTGGCTGGTTTTCTCGTCACCGAAATGGCCCCCCAGGAGGTGACTGTGGGCCAGGTAGAGAACCTTGTCTTGGAAGGGTACAGGGACCAGGAGTTGGGGAATTTGCTGGGCCCCTCCCTTACGGTACAACAACCCGTTTTTCTTAAAAAAATATGGACCTACTTTAAGGGGGTCCTTGTTTTCCAGGGCTCTGGCCCACGCCTCTTGCAGGTGGGGGTCTTCCAGTTGTGACGCCCTGAATTCTCTGTCGGTCTGCCAGGGGTGGTCTTCTGGCATTGTATGGTATACCTCTGTGTGTTCCCTCTTTTCCCTCCTCTTCTGGGTTCGGGTTTTGTGCACCTTGGTGTTTGTAGGTGGCGGAGACAATCCCTGTGGATATGGTGCTTCTTCCCACCACCTGGTTAGGGAATCGGTGGGGTCCTGTAGAAGTTGGGGTAGGCCAGAGTAGTCTCTTCCTAATATGGCTTGTTCTGGGAGAGCGGGTACGAGGCCAACGATGAGTGTGGTACCGGGGTCCTTAGGGTGTTGCACATGTACCCGGGTGGTGAGGTATCTCTTCGTGTCCCCGTGTACACACTGTATGGCAACCATGCCAGAAGGAGGTTCAACCGGAGAGGACAGGTCTTGTGGCCTAAGTACGCTCTGGCGACACCCGGTGTCCGCTAGGGCCAGGACCTCGTGTCCGTTAATGTTCACTGGACACCGAAACGGGGGAGGTGCCAGATCCGGAGGAGAGCATATGTAGTTGTGCACCAAGCCTACTTCCATGGGCTCGTCTTTGTGAGGGCAAACTCGTGCAATATGGCCAAACCCACCACAACTGTAGCACTGGGGCCCTGTACTGGTTGGTCTGTACAGGATCGGGGCAGGTATGACGGGAGGCTGTTCTGGTCTTCGTGGCAACGAGGGGCGGTGGGGTCGGACGCCTGCAGCGACGTGTGGTTTGAGCGGGTATTCTTCCTTGTGTCGTTGCTGTTCCTGAGCCCTGCTATATGCGCTCGCAATCTCTACTGCGGTCTCCAACGTGAGGCGGGCGTGTTGTCTCACCCACCTTTGGGTGCCCGGGTGTAGGGATACCAGGAATTGCTCGAGGTACAGCTTCTCTAGGATATCTTCCTTGGTGGAGACTTCGGGTCTTAGCCATCGGTTGGTTAAGTCTTTAACCCTGAAGGACAGAGCTCTGGGGGTTTTCTGGGGTCCTTCTCTGATCTGCCTTAACTTTACCCTGTATCTTTCGTCGTCTATGCCTAGACGTTCCAGGATACACTTCTTGATATCCGCATAGGGCGTGTTGCCCTGTATATTGGCCTGCTGGTATGCAGCCTGTAGGTCTCCCGTCAACAAAGGACCCAGATATTGGCCCCAGCGATCATTCGGCCATGCAGCGGCCTGGGCTAGCCTCTCAAAGTTAGTAAAGAAATAGTCCGGGTCTTCCCCCGGAACATACTTTTGGAGAACGACGGAGGGGAGGGAGGTCATCGGTCTCTGTTGGCCCCGGGCGTCTGTGAGCTTCCCCATTGCTTGATCATGGGAGTCCCCTTGTCCTTTGAGGACGTCGTGCAATTGGCCACGGTCGTCCTCCGCGGTCTTTAGGAACCGCTCCATGAGTTTCCCCAGCTGTTCCTGCGACTCAGCCATTCTTTTAACTGCGGCCTCCATGCTTCCAGGCAATCCCACTTCTGACACCAGATGTGATCGTGGGCGGTCGGCTGGCTGGAAAATCCGGCAAGGAGGCCGGATATAACGTGCAATATTGTTGTTTTATTGCATATACAGACAGTCTTTGTATCGTAGTCCAAATAGAGAGGGGGGAGAAGGAAGAAGTAACCAAAAGAACACTCCACTGTAGGTGTTGGGTAAGGCGAGGAAGGACTCCGAGGGATCTGGGTCTTGGGTTGCAGGTCCAGGTCTTGGGATGCAGGTCCGGGTCTTGGGATGCAGGTCCAGGTCTTGGGTTGCAGGTCCGGGTCTTGGGATGCAGGTCCGGATCTCGGATGGGTAGAGATTTCCGGTCCTTGCTGGGGATTTCTCCGGAGGGCAGTAAGAGGAAACAGAAAAGGAGCCGTTAGTCCCACCATACTGGGAACAGTAGATCCTATACCAACACCAGGTCGTGAGGGGTTTGAAGAGTACCGTGAGGAGAGCAGGTAAATGGGGGGGTTTTAGGACGGATGGGGATTTAAAGTGCTAAGGCAGCAGCGTGACTAGTGTTGGGAAAGGGTAGTTAGTACTGCAGGGCTATATACATTCAGTGTGCTTTACACGTATTTACACAGTGAGCTATCAGGGTTATCGTGCCTACAAGGTGCTCAGTATGAAAGAAAAACGTACTATACTATATACAGGCACTTAAGGTGTCACAAGGAGGCTAGGTGTTACTCACGCGCTCCGCCGCAACTCTCCCGTTGAGTTGCGGCCGCTCTTCAGCTTCCTCCTGAGGACTCCACCAGTCCTCGAACCATACGTCTGCTTCTCCGTTTGCTTCGCTCTCTTCCTCCGCTCCAGTCGCAATCTCCTGCCACGATCTTCCGACGCCTTCAGGTCTCCCGCTTCCGTCTTTTCTGTCTGTTGTCGGCGGCGAGGAGGAGGGACTTCCGGGGTCAGGCAGATGTGCTTCCGGCTCTCGGCTTCCCTGGGTGGGTTCCTGCAAAACAGAGAGGGGAGGGGTTTCCGTTGTCATGGACACTATTGCCGAACGATCCGCCAGGAAAGGTGAGTGTTTGAGGGGCGGTAGCCCTGGCGGTTTACGTGACGGTGTCCCCGGGGTCGCCTCCCGAGGGGCCATTTCACAAACCCCTTGTAATGCTTCACTTCAGTTTGGTAGTAATTAGATAAAATATTAGAATTCAACTTGAAAGCCAAGTCAGATTTTGTATTACGGTTTTGAAAATTACACTTTTAGAAAGTTGCCATTTTCCTGCCTCTGCCAAATATGCTATTCTGCCAGTGTTTGGTGTCACCTAGGAGCTGAACGTTTCCTTGTTTAGGTTTGATGAGGCTCCCAGAGCTGAGTGGAGTTGACCTTGGCCTGACAGGATGGTCATTTGAGCTGTGCCCAGGAACTTATTTAATTTCAAAGGACGTTTACCCCTTTACAGGCAGATGTAGTTCATATCTGGGCCGTCCTCTCTGTTGTCCTGCAAGCCTTCCAGGCATCAATTCCAGTGAGAGAAGAGCTGCCCCGGACGGATTGTGAGTTGCCATAAGGGCAAGTTTGCTCATTTGCCTGGCCACACCTCTAGGTTGGGCACAGGAGCTGTGCATTGGGTAAGAAAGATTCTGTCACGTGGGTTGCTATGTTGGTTTTAGGTAGAGTGGGGTCACTGTGGAATATTTTACAGTAAAATGCAATGCAAAAGTGGGTAGGGTCAGCCCTGGGAACTTTTACTCCATTGGTTTTGGAGTGATCAGTAGTTTCCCAAACCACAGGCTGCCACTGGGCATAAATGTTGCATCTCCATAATGCTCCTTAGCACACTGCTGCATCTGTGGATGGCACTGCTGTTGTGACCTGTGAAGAGAACCCTAGGGGCTGGGCCTGCTCTCACTTGTATCTAGGACTTAGAAGGGGACACTAAGGCTCAATTTGCTGACCTCCTGTGAAGCTACAGGGACACAAAAGATGCAAGAAGACCACTTTCCTCTAAGAGCCTAGATAAGCAGTTCTAACAGGCCCTGATTTGGACCCTGCTTGTGACTTCTGTTGGAGTGTGTCTAGGATGACTGTGACGAGCCTGCCAATCCACCCAGAGTGCATGGCTGGTGGGTCTTACTTTGCCATAGCTCTTCGCTACATTCTCGCTCGGCGTCCGAATCCTCTGAAGCCTCTTCGGCTCCACTCTGAAGCCTCCTTTATGCCTCTGTTGGCAAGGACCCAATCGATGCCCAAAACCTCTAAAGGGTGAAACCTGTGATACCTCCTGCCTTGGTCTACTACCATAAGTATCAGGCCACCAGCAACTTGACCAGTTAGCATTACCTATCTCAAAGCCCATGATCTCAATTTTCTCCCTATTCATCTTGAGCTAATTGCCTTTCATCCACTTACTGACTTCTGACATGCACCTCATAAATCTGTCCGTCACCTCTCTCCAATCATAGTCAGTAGATACCATAATCTGGGTGTCATCTGCATAGGAGATCACCTGAAACCCAAATGACCTCACCGGTTTTGCTAGGTGGGCCACATAAAGATTAAATAAAGTAGGACTGAGTGCAGACCCTTGTGAAACCCTGCTGGGGAGGTAAAAGGGGTTAGCTCTAAAAATCCTCACAGTTCTCTCCCTCAGGAAGGATTCCGTTAGCATCAAAGCCGAGTCCCTTAGTCCTGCTTACCTTAACGTTCGCACCAGTATAGAAAGAGAGATGGTATAGGTCTAATAATACTAAAATCGCTGCCCCTTCCTTATCCACCTGCATCTGGATGGACTCAATGGTTGGTATAAGTGCAGATTCAGTACTATGATTCTTCCTACAGCCATTCTGTGAAGGATCTAAGAGATCGTGTCTCGAAAGATACTGTGCTAATTCTTGGTTCAGGTGTTTCTCCCAAATCTTAGCCTGAACACAAAAACGAAATATGGTGTGTGTTTCTGAGGTCACTCCAATCCCCCTTCAACTTCTTTTTCAGAGGAATAACTACTGCCTCCTTCAACTCGTAACCACATTCCCCTGATAGCAAAATTAGGGTGTATACCTTTTCCAAGGCCTTCGCCAATTAAATCAGGAACCAGCTGCAGAATTCTGGTTGGACAAAGGTCGTTTGTGGAACCTGAGATTGACCCAAGTAATAAACTCTTTAATTTTAGCTGTCCGAAAGGGTGAGGAACTAGGTAGCCCTCTGGAGATGGCTTGCCATTTCTCGATTCAGACGATCACCCAGGTCACCCTCATTATGGTCCTCCGGAATAATCAAACAGTTCCTCAAAGGCTTTTTTCGGGATTTTCCTCGTGTCAGACTTCCTCCTCCATCTTGGCATCTGAACACGGTGCTATCGCAGTTCATGAAGCACACTGTTGATCCTATTCACTGAGCGGATTTAAAGTACCTGTCCTACATAGTTGCTCTGCGTGTTGCCCTGAAATCTGCCAGACAGGTCAGTGATATCTAAGCTCTCACTATTCAAGAACCCTACCTACAATTTAGAGATGACTGGGTAATCCTTCGTACAAACCCAAAGTTCATCCCTAAAGTCCCTTCAGACTTTCATCTCAATGAGCCTCTGATCTTAAAGACTTTCTTTCCAAACCCTTCAACAGTGGCTGAAAGGACTCTTTCTTCATTTTTGGACATCAAGAAATGCATCAAGTTATACATCGATAAGGCCAAGAGCTTTTATCAATCTAACCAGTTATTAGTGACTTACATCACACTACAGAAAGGGCAACCTCTTTCCAAACAAAGCATAGCTAAATGGATATCTGCTGCAATTTATTTCTGTCACCACGCAGCAGGAAACCATTACATACTTCTGTGCATGCTCATTGTACAAGAACTATATCAACCTCAATGGCTGTGGCTGCTGGTGTGCCACTCCTGGACATTTGCAGAGCAGCTACCTGGAAGAATAGGCATACCTTTACGCAACACTACTGTCTGGACTCGACTCAAGTGGATGTAGCAGTAGGCCAGGCAGTTCTAAGGCATCTTTTCCGGTAAATGGGAGCTACCTCTTTCTTCCCAACATCATCCTCCTCATTCCTCACACCAAAATATAATGTGTTTTCTTTCTTAACATCATAGTAAAAATGTTTTCATAGGTTTAACCGCATCTTATGAGATATGTACATAGTTATGTCTTTGTTTATAATATCTTTTAGTATATTTTCTAAATGTGCTATATCTCTATTGAATTGTATTTTTTAACAACTCACTGTACAGTGTGCCTCACTACTGCTTTATACTTGGATTTAAGCGTGTGAATCTATGAAAATTCTAATACTGGATTAAGAAAATAAGTTACTCACCAAGCTGTAGTTCTCCAGTATTGAAATCTTTCATGGATTCACGTGACCCACCCTCCTCCTCTAGAGGCTCACCTTTCTGTCCCATAAGTGGTTCTCATGCATTTGTGCTACGGAAAATATGAGGGACTGAAACTTCTCTTAGGAGTGTTCTAGAGGGCAAAGCAGACTGATTGGCTGAAATCTAAGTTTGGCCTCTTTTTGTAATAGACTGATAGGTTGCAGATTTGAAGGGCATAGGGCTTTCGTGCTCTACCTTTTACTTTGCATCGCTATTGTATGGTACCAGGGACACGCATCTCGACGTCGGGGAATGATTCAAGCATGTGAGTCTGTGAAAGATTCCAATACTAGAGAACTACAGGTACACGTAAGTAACTTATTTTCATGTTCAGTTTTTTGAGATTCATAGTGATATATTATGTTCTTCAAGCCTTGCGAGGGCGCTGATTGTTTGCCGACATAGGTTATGCTGTTTATGGCTGTGTAGTCAGTTATCCCTGGTTGTATTTTGGTGCAGTGGGCCAGAGCTTTGCCCTTGTTTGTGCGTAATACCTATTGCCCTGTGTTTCGTACTTCATCTCTTAGGGACTTTCCCCCTAACTTGGGAGAAGTTTCAGTTGCAATATATTGATTCTCTTATTTCCACTCCTCATTCTTCATCCTGCCTCTTTTTTTCACTCTGAGCCATGTGTCCGCAACATCATACTCTTTGTCTGCCACTTCTCACGCCACAAACACAATATTCAGCTTCCACCCAGATGACTGATCAACATACCTCACTACTTAAGGTTGTTTCCCTTAACACTGAAGGCCTTAACCACCCAGTGAAGTGAAGTAAATTCTTTGACTACTTCCACTCTCTTAAGGGTGATCTGGTTTTTCTCCAGGAAACTATGGCTGGCTAAAAGGTTGCACTTTCAATGCGATCAGGATGGGTCTCTGACCTAGTCTTTTCCGCAGTAGTCACTAAGAAGAGCAGATTACTTACCTTGATCTCTAAGACCCATGGTCTCGGAGTCATAAGTCTGAACTGGATGATAATGGCAGAGGTCGATCACGCGTCTTCTAAGCGGTACAACAGAAATATATGGGAGGTGACTTCAATTTGATGGAAATCATATTAGATAGACAGTATGCCTTTAGGTACAGAATTCCCAAGGCTCATGAAGCAATGAGGTTTTGGCCTAACAGCTAGGGCAGTTGACCTTGAATCTGGGGAGCCGCGTTCGAGTCTCGGCAATGATGCTGAACAACTTGTGATTCTGGGCAAATCACTTAATCTCCCCATGCCTAACAAAAATGAATGTGTTCTCTTGTAACGCAACTGGTGCGTGTGCAAAGCGATCTGATACCCGGTACCTTCAGGTCAAGTGCGCGCTATATAAAACTCAGTTTAAGAAAGAAAGTAAAATAGCAATGCATTCTCTCTGTAAAACGCACTTCCAATCTGACTTCTAGCGAATGCATAAACCTACAGGGAATTACTTCACAGTTTTCACGACACCACACAACACTTTCAAAAATACATGGATGGTGGTGCACAGCAAAAGTTAAAATCCATTTATATACAAGTCCAAGTTATCTGTAATCCAGAGCTTCTTTATTTTTCATTGATGATGGCAAAAGACTGCCAACGTGTTTTGTTCACAACACGTGAACTTCATCAGGGCAAGTAGAATTGCACATTTGTCAAATATGGTATCCTGTTTCGTATTTCCACCTGTTACGAATTGATCCCTCTATTACGCAAAAAGTGTGGTCCGCCTGGCAGGCATTACAGAAGCTGATCAGTGTATGACATATAGTAAGGTGTCACCGATAAAGGCATAATGGCCGACCCTGGCCAAATTATTCATATGAGAAGGATATATGGGTTTCTAATACAATTGAGTGATCGGGTTTGTAACTAATGGAAATAAGAAAATGGATATTGTATACTTCTGCTATCTTCGCTGTCTTCGCCATCCCTGGACACGTGTTTCGGGGTATCACCCCTCGTCAGCAGGGATAGGCAGTGTACTGGGGTTGCCCATGGCGAAGACAGCGAAGACCGCAGAAGATCGAAAGATGATGCATCTACATTAACCAGAGTCCTTAGGGGCGATACCGCCGATGTGTGAGTAGCGTGCGACCCCACCCCCCTTTTGTAACTTTAAGCTCCCTTGAGCCGCCGGCTGACGAGCCTGGGACCCCGCACCTACGCGCCTGAGTGGTACTATACCTAGCAGATATTTGGCAGCCATCGGCAACCCCAGTACACGGCCTATCCCTGCTGACGAGGGGTGATACCCCGAAACACGTGTCCAGGGATGGCGAAGACAGCAAAGATAGCAGAAGATCGAAATATGATGCATCGCGGAACACTTAACTACATTAACCAGAGTCCTTAGGGGCGATACCGCCGATGTGTGAGTAGTGTGCGACTCCACCCCCCTTTTGTATATGAATGGACTTTGCCTTTTGCTGTGCACCACCTGTCATATATTTTTATTCTGTTTGACCCTCTGGTCACACCCTTGGAGCAGCAGGTGTATTGGTTTGGTGCACTCAGTATAACTACACCATTAGATAGTCAAGACTTGACTTGACTTGACTACACCATTAGATAGATTGGGATAAGGGGAAGGTGCGCTATCCTGGATGGCTCGCTTCTCTATTTTGTGTGAGATATAACACAACACTTTCTCGAGAATTGACTATATTCTGGTTGGCAACTCCCTCATCCATGACACAACTTCCGCATACATTGAGCACATCAGAATTTCAAACCATGCTGCCATCTCATCATTCTGTGAACACTACCCATCCAACCTAAAGGTCGCTCTTGTGGCGTGAACCCTGAGGTTCTTGACGATTACGGCACTGTGTGTGATTTACATAAATCACTTGCCCTATTTGTACAAGAAAACAAAGCTACTGTATCTTCTCCGATTACACTCTGGGACACACTGAAGTGCTTCTTCAGAGGTCATATAATAAGCCATATGTAAAAGAAAAGCAAAAGTATAAAAGCCTACCAGGACAAACTAACTACTGAAATCAAAGCCAAAGAATTGCAATACAGACAATCAAATGACCATCTAGTCATGGCCGCTCTCAGACACCTCAAATATGAATAGAACTCCATTATTGGTAAACTTGCTCACCTATGGGTGCACGCCATGAAATGCAGGATATGTTTCATTTGAACAAGGCCGGCAGATCCCTAGCTCCATACCTGAAGTATTTAAGTATCTCCTCTCTAATACAGAACAACACACCCTCTGCGGTAAAATGCCATCAACTATTGAAGACGTCATTGAGGTCTTACAAAAATTCAATTCTGAATTATAAACCCCGAACTAAAACGTACCCAGTGAGGACTACTTTAACTTTCTCTGAAACCTCCAAATAAAATTGATCTCTCCCCACAATCAACCAACTCTGTCAACCAATCAATTGAAATTATATTTTGCATACAATTAAATCTTTACCTACTGGTAAAGCCCGAGGCCCGGATAGGCCACCAGTCAATTTTCTATAAAACAATGCCCCCGCGTTTATAGACGCCTTGAAGTCTTCCCCAAGCCACTTCACCTCTGCCGGAAAGGTTTTCAGCACCGCTTCTGAGGCTAATATTGTGGTCATTCCCAAGGAAGGGAAAGATCACTCTGACCCTAAACATTTTAGAACAATCTCGCTAATAAATATCTGATAGACATCTAGCCGCAGATTCCTTAACTTAGAATTATCCCCGGGCGTCAGACTGGATCCGGAAAATGTTTGCAGCAGCACCTCTGTGCGCCGGGGGAAGGCGCCACATGACCCCACCCCGACGTCAGCGAGGTCATATAAGTCCCTCCCAGCGTGCTGATGTCAGTTTCCTTCTTTCCCACGTGCAACACGGATCCGAAGTAAGCAGTTCCTCTGGCCTTTTTTTAGGCCCCTTTTGACGTGTTGCATCAGGGACAGTGTGCAATGCCTTCTGGCTTTCAGACGTGTGCCTCCTGTTCGCGGCAAATGTCCGCAACGGACCCACACCTTATTTGCATGTGGTGCCTGGGCGAATAACACGACTCGACGGATTGTTAAGCCTGCCAATAGCTGAAGCCGAAGTCCGGGCGGGAGCGTTGTATGAAGCTGCTTCGGCTCGCCTGTCCTGGTCGGAGTCGTCACAGCTCCGGCCTCCTCTTCGGCGGCAGGTCCCGGTAGCAGAGGGTTCCATTTGCATCGCCGGTTGCCATCTGGTTCCTGTGTGTATCGCTCGCCCGTCCCTGGTAAATCCTGGCGCCGAGGTCTTCGACCTCTCTTCGTTCTGTTGTAGGGCGCACTAGTTCCCGGACTTCTCCGGACGAGCGCCCCCGAGAGTCTGCCCTCCCCTATCCGCCATTTCCTGGGCGAGGGGCAACTCGGGCCCGATGGTGGCTTATGCCACGGCCTTGCAGGCCTCCCTTGGGTCCCCTCCTCTCCCTGGGGCGTTCTCGGACCCCCGCTGCATGCGTCCTCGCTGGACTGGAAATAAGCATCCCAGGACTGGGTGTGTTTCTCCTCCCAGTCAGAGGTGGTGGTTCCGGAGATTTGAAGTTGTACTTCACAGCTTTGCCTGCACTTATTCACGGTTCCTATAGGCATCTTCGGTGCCTCAGATGACACACCTTGGGATGAATCTTTTTTCCTTCAGGCTTTACCCTTATCTGTGTCTGATGTGCCTGCAGGGCAGTTCCTCTCCTGGGGGTCGCCCCGGGTGCTGCGCCCTGCCTCTCTGTCTCCCTTTGGATGCGTACTTGCCCTTGACATTCAGGTTGCATTGTTGGGCAGTCCCTTAATCGCCTTAGCCACGCCACTTGCTTTGTCTCCGTAGCAGTCTGCTATGTGCATGTTCCTCGTTGTGGTCCACCTCGGTGTGCTTCAGTGGGTTGCTGAACGACACAGTTGCTTTCTTGTGACAGAGTATTGCACTTGGTGTGTCTTGTGCTTCACGCCTGCGCTTCTGGGACGTTGCTCAGTCCTTGACTCTTGTCCTCTGCTTCCTGGCTGCTGCCTGTCCGGCCTCCCTTGTGTAGGCCCGCCGGGTAGGCTGTGGTTATGTCACTCCATGTTGTCCGCTGGATCTTGTTTGGTGGCGACTTAGCGGCCATTGGGCTCTGGGAGTAGTTCTTCTTCCTTCCCTCATTATGAACTCTCTCTTCCGTTCTGGGATTATGGCTATTATTCTATCCCGTATTCACACGGGTGAGGTCTTGTGCCCTTCTGGTCGTCTTGTGGTGCCTTTGCCTCCCATTGTCTTTTGCTCTTCCGAGCTGCTTGGTCTGCTGATTGGCTGCACCGCTACAGCTTTCCCCTTAGTCCGTCACCCTTTTGCCGGCTCAGTGCTCTTTGGCACTTTCTGTTGTTCTGTTGCAGACCCACCTCCCCCTTGGGGTATGGCTGTGGTATCTATTCTAAGTTAAGGAAGCTGCAGCTAGATGTCTCTTATCAGATGTAAGAGTTACTTACCTTCGGTAACGATGTATCTGGTAGAGACGTTGTCTGGCCGCAGATTCCTGAACGCCCACCCATCCTCCCCGTTCTGCGAGGATCTTTCCAGGTGAAGTTCTCCACCTTGCCTCCTTTCAGTTGGCACTGTTCTTCATTCAGGGGGCTCAAGTTGGTGCGACCCTCTCAGACATTGCCTACTGCCGCCTTCTCCCTCTGGGTTGCTTATCTTCCTGTGGAGTGGTGCTTTTCGCTTTCGCCTCCCAACAGGAGATTCATTTTTTCCCTTTCTCTGCATTCCTCTACTATGGTCCTTCCAGTGCGGGGTCTTCTTCTGTTCTTTTTCCTCGCTCCTGCCTCCTCCATCGGTTTAGGGTTTCTTGTCTCTTCTGCCGTTGCCTCTTTTGGGGTCTATTGGGCTGTGCCTCAGCCCTTCGATCTCTACAGGGGGATGCGCCATTCCTTGTAATGTCACCTCGCAGTGGACTGTTCTTCCTGTGCTCCACCCTTGTTGGGCGGCACAGTTCTGCGTTGTAATGGCAGCCTTCCTGTTGTCTATCAGAACATTCTTCCCTTGTTACTCAGCTTCTGGGGAGGGTCTACGCTGCGCTTTACGGGGTTGTTTCTCAGAGCGGTGCTCTGCCCTTACTTCTTGTTTTTTTGGTATACAGTGTCTAACACTGTCCTTTATGATGATGTTCTGCACCATCCGATTTCTTTGTTTTACGGATTTTCCCTCCTTTGCACACTGTTCCCATGCTCTCACAGTTTTGTTGGTGGCTCCACGTTGTGTCGTGGAAAAGTTTATTTGAAGACAACTGATGTCAGCGCGCCGGGCGGGACTTATATGACCTCGTTGACGTCACATCCGTGGACAACGTCAGGGTGGGGTCGTATGGCACCATCCCCCGGCGCGCAGAGGTGCTGCTGCAAATATTTTCCAGATCCAGTCTGACGCCTGGGGATAATTCTAAGTTCAGGAAAATGCGGCTAGTCAACGTCTCTATCAGATACATCGTTACCGAAGGTAAGTGACTCGTACATTGAGGCAAAAATCTGTGCTAAAATCCTGCCAATCGACTCAGTCCCCTGATGACCAAAATTATCCATCTCACTCAGACTGGATTTATCAAAGGCCGATTAGCCTGGTTATTCTGCCATGTAATTGAGAAGCCCTCCAACCTGCTCTCCCCTCCATCAGCTCCTATAGCTTGCTCTGGATGCAAAGAAAACCTTTAAGGTTTCTTGGCTGTACCTTGAAGCCGCCTAATAGAGTTATAGCCTAAGTGACTCCTTTATCAAAATGACCATGGCATTGTTCTCCAATCCGACAGCTATACATATGATCAACTGTGCGCTGTCGAACCCTTTGCCCTTAAACAGGATACTCGCCAAGGTTGCTCTCTGTCCCCCTAACTATTTCTATCTCCCCCCTCCTGTTACGAATAAACAAACCCAGAGACATTTGGGTACATAATTCGGGTAAGTGTCCTACAAAGCAGCGGCATATGCCGATGACATATTAATCTTAACTGAATTCCCGACAAAGCATTTCCAGCGGTCCTAAACATTATTGACCAGGTCTCCCACTTCTCCAGATATGTGTTAAACAAAGAAAAAAACAGAAGTCTTGCCTTGAAATATTCATTGCAACCCTGCTTGCGTCTGTAACTCCAACTTCCAAAGCAAATCTAGATTCATTAAATATCTGGGAAATTGGTTTTGCAATGATCTTGCAGAATCAGTTGCTCATAACAAGTCAAATACGATCAAAAGAATTAGTGACTTACTGTCCACATGGACCCCATACATATTTTTTGTTGGGGCAGACTAGAAACTGACAAAATAATGGTATCCCCAATGATCAACTTCTTAATTAGCATGCTTCCTGTTTGACTGTCCCAGAACATCTTTTACATATTTGATAAACTAATCACTAAATTCCTTTGGAATAAGCACAATTCTAGAATAAGCTTAAAAAAATGACCATTGCCTCCAAAGAGGGTGGCTGTAACTTCCTGACCTGGGTACACTAACAAACAGCTTACATGGCTACGCAAAGGGGCATTGGTTCCTTGTATAATCCAACAAGAAACCAGCATGGCTCAATGTCGAACATTGCATCAGTCACCTTTTGCCTTTAGAAGTAACTTCAACTATGTCCCATTACCTCTATCCACACTCTAACAGGATCCTCAGAGATACACTCTCACCCCTTCAATTCAAATAATATTTATTTGGTTATGCTAAAACCATAAAAACACACTCAAACCATTTTAAAAAGTCATAAAAACAACAAACAAAACAGTTATAAAAACACATTTCAAGTTAAAAGCTTCGGCTAAACTCCAGTAGCAGACAACCCCAAATTACAAAGGTTAAATAAACGAGAGACAACAACATAGTTAATCAAGCATGGAATCCCATACTGTTATTACAGCCTTTAAAAAGTAGGACATTTTGAAAATAATGTGATTATCTGATAATAAATGGAGAAATACCAGGGACTGCTGGACTTGCCTAAAGTTTAGGTCCTTCAATAATGGAGTAATAAACTTTTTAATTTGACTAGTAAAAGGACTACAAAAAAATCATGAAATGAAGGTTGTCCCGTGATTACTGTCCCAGTGATAGGGGCCCAGTGAACCAGCAGGCCTCAATCCCCGCTGGGAAGGCAGGAGATGATGTATCATATTAAATCTCAGTCTGGTCAAGAGAAGTCTGTCCCTTTCACTGTTCACATTAGACCAGTACAGTTTCATGGTCCAAACTGATTTTTGCATCATATGCACCCTTATTGTAGGTTTCAACAGTTCTATCTGTTCTCCCTGTAGAGACTTATGTTCTAGGAATTTGTTCCTTACTATTTTACCTCTGCGGTGCGCAAGGATTGAGGCTATGGAATAGATCCTCCCTGCCCAGGCTACTAAAAGCACCCTTAATGTGAGCAATCTATGGAATCTTGGTGGCATGATCCATGAATAAAAAAATCCTTGAAAATCCGTCTGTTCTGCTCTGCTTGGATTTCTCTGTTGTCCACACCTCGACCCAACAAGTCAATTCCTAAGGGCAACCATATCACCTATTAACTGGACACCTAATTTGGCAAGCACAGATAGTGATGGTGTGCAATGGAGAACGTGCAACACCTGCCTTAAAAATGAGTATTCTGCAGACTGAATGCTGTCAATTCTTGTGTACCCCCACATCTCATCACTTCTATCTGTAGATAAGTTATTTCATCTCCTATACACAAATACACTCCCTTGTCACTTAGGAACAGTAAGAAGCTGGAGATTGCTACCTCACCAGCCATTGGTCCAAAATGTACTACCATGGGTATCTCTCGGTAGCAGATCTGTATATCGGCTCCAAACCCTTATCCTTTGCAACCTTATAAAAGAAACATGGTCTTTCTAAGATGGACTTCTATGACTTCCTGCAAATTGAAGCGAAAATCTCCAAGTTTGGCCCACTCGATATATCACATTTTCTTCCCACTGTCCAGCTCCTTCAGGCAGGTGGCCATGTTACATCAAAGAATGAAATGCTTGGCAGAACCTCAACCCAACGAAATCCTGATCAAATGTTCGTCTTACCTCTTCTCTAAGAGCACACCACACTGTACTGCGGAAACCTGGTCGAAATTTGACCTTGACTGCTTCAAAACAAGCTAATCCCCTCACTGACACAGACTAGGTTCTTTGAATCCCACTTCCTCTATTAGACCCCTGCCAAACCTTTTAGATGAATCGTCAACAGGTGATAATAAACATATGTTATTCTCATGCCCATGCCTCTCTTCTTTCTGGGCAAACATCGCTTCCTGATTTAACAAAATCTCCAGAACGTCCATCTTGTTGAATTTCCTAATGATAGTGCTTGGTCTGCCCTCCGCTGTGCCACCTATCAAACTCCCTGACACAGACCGTGCTCTTCTAGATCAGCTACTTACCATCACCCTGAAAGTCATACTGATTCACTGGAAATTCTTCAACAATATCTCCTACCACACATGGTGGGCATGGCTTACTTACTTCAGAAGTACGCATATATATATTCTATATATATCCCAATCATATTACAAAAGTAACCCAGATACTTCACAAAGCATATGGGAAACACTTGACATATTCTTGCAGACCTTTAACACTTGCAGGGCCCTCTTCTACACGGCCATAAGATTTTTACTTTACCTCAAGTTGGACATACCACCAACAGCTCACACGGTTCCCTCCTCTCACCACTCTACCTGCCTACCTACTTTCTTCCTTTAGCGATATTATTGTGTTTTTCTGTGTCAGTCATGCCCTTGGTTAAAGAGCACACCAATGGTTATATTGTTTACTTTTGAAATAATGTCAAGTTCATTAGTTATTCACAGGATTCTTCTTGTACCAAAACTTTATCTCAACTTCCTTACACAACATTTCCAGTAAGTGACACCTTGACGTCACCTCCATACTTTTTTTCTGTGTTTATATGGATGTGTGCCGTGAGACTCCCACACCTCCATGTATTGAATATTTGTGTTATGATTTTGTAATTTACGAAAATGACGATAAAATAGTCAGGACAAAAAAAAGAATTTAGTGAATGAAACAATGTACATGAACATGTTAGCCCAGCACACTCAATATACAAATGTCACAAAGTATACAATCAGTAATACAGTAATTGTTCCGAAGGCGAGTCGATGTTGGATTTCAGTTCATACTTTATTTTTCATTCTTTAACAAACTTTTGAAACTGCCAACGCGTTTGGTCCCATCCAGGGACTTCTTCAGGGCTCGCAATGTAAAGTGCAAGTATTCTAATTGTTAATTCCTCATTGGGTCAGGACGGGAGATTTTTCAGATTTAATGCGCTTCCTGAATAGTTCGTTTCCATGTAGTTTTGGCAGGTAATTTTTCTTGTTTTGATCAGCACAAAGTCCCGGGTAGAGTTATCCTGGTCCAGCAAGGGTCCTCGGCAAAGTCCGTCGTACCACAAATCCAGATGGCGCCAAGAATACTTGCACTTTATATTGCGAGCCCTGAAGAAGTCCCTGGATGGGACGAAACCCGTTGGCGGTTTCAAAAGTTTTTTAAAGAATGAAAAATAAAGAATGAACTGAAATCCAACATCGACTCGCCTTCTGAACAATTTCTGTATTACTGATTGTATACCTTGTGACATTTGTATATTGAGTGTGCTGGGCTAACATGTTCATGTATATCTGAGGAATGCTAGGTTCTTTGAATCAGCTTCTGAATTTAGGAGGTATAGGGAATTGTGCCTCCAGCCCGTGTTTTGCACCTCTGTGCCTCTTTAATACTGATAAGGGATTTTTTTGAACTTGTGCAGGCATCTATGCTTTGAGTCCCAGCTTTGTATATTTTGAATGAAACAATATAGCCCATTGTTTCTCTGTGAAAGCAGCCAGTCTTGCTATAGTGAAAATAGCTTTTGGGGATATTGTACTGTAAGGACATATTCAACATTAATTTGTACATGTCCTACTTTTAAATATCATGCACCCTCCCTTCATGGCAATAAGGCCTACTTAGGTTTGACTTAATAGTATTTAAAAAGAAGGTGCTGGTCTGTCAAAAGTGTGCAGATGTGTCCGTGTGTAATCAGCCCAGTGCCCCTTATGGTAGCAGTGCTCTTATCTTTAGAGACGGAGATTGGCGTTAAACATGCGTAGTCCAATTACCATGAAATTGCCATAAGCTAGACTCAACTGGTGAAACTCACTACGGTAAAGGTAAAAAAAACTGTGATCAAAAGCAAAATATCTTGGCAGAGTAGACGGCAGAACCCATTTTCAACAATTAGTATCTTCAAAATGGATCAGTCTGTGTTCAGACCTGTCCTTTATAATACCCTTCATATTTATTAGCTCAATATGATGGTGTAGGATCAGACCAGAGTGTTGCTTTTTTAAGTGTTCACATGAAGCCAATCTGGAATACTCACATTTCTTGGAGAGGTTGCCATATCATTGTAATTGTGAGAAATGGTCAATGATAAATGAGGACCAGGAGCATTGAACATCCAGTGGTCATGATTAGGGCGAGGCTTTACTTGGTTGCAGGTTCTCGTAATTCACAATCATGTGATTGTAGTAATCTCATGTTAATCAGTGTGCATTTTGTGGTGCCTCTCCCATTACTTTCCAAGGTTAATTGTTCAATCAAAATGAGTTCTTGACTGAAAATTTGCCTTTCTCACTTACGTTAAACTCCTACCCCTAAAAGTATTGGAAATTATTTGCAAAGGTTCTGGAATTAAAAACCCACCCCATCATTGGAGGCCAGGAACCAAAGAACACAACGAAAGTGTCATCTTTCCTCAGAGAGGCCGGATAATAAATGAACTGTCTAAGACCCCACAGGCCTTCTTTATTCATGGAAGTGGTTACACAGACTACTGTGACAATCATGATTATGAGCACAAAAAGGCTGCCTTAATGAAATAGTAATAATGAAGCACATGAATGCAGCAATGTGATTTGTTAATTCATTTTGATCTCTAAGTTTAGAAGCCTTACCGTTCCCTACTGCTGTTAGAACTGTGCTATAACTATCAGATAGGGACACTTACAAAATGGAGAAACTTGATTTGGCACTAGTGCACATTTAGCGCACCTGTAGTAGTAGTATTTTCTGTACCCTGGCTTGTAAGTGCACTCTATAGTTACCCATGACGAAGAGAACCTCAATGCCAAAGGCACGTTGCTTATCGCTTCCCATTGTAAAATTATTTTTTTTGCTCAAAATCGGTTTATTGATTTTACAGAACAAATTATGTGCCATTTCATAGAATAGGTAACATTATATAGTCTTCAGACCCATTGACATAACAGTGCATGCATACAGAATTGACCTGTCCACTGAAATGGTGGATCGAGGCGAGAGAAACTTAGGAGGGTCAAATCAGGGCCGTCAGATAGCTGTATCAGGGCTTGAGGGTCTCTCAGGCGCAGTCGACACCAAAGGGAAAATGAACAGGGAGATGGATAGGAAGTTGGGGGGAGGAGGAGGCGGGCAAAGGAGAAGAGTGAGGGAGAGGGAACCAGCGATCCCCATTGAGGTCTTCATGGGCTGAAATCGTGCCCAGTACCAGGGGGAGAGAATGCAGCTTGTGAGGCGAAGGATTGCTGAGGGTGCTCTGTCAGAGTCGTAAAGCAAGGAGAGAGCGCTTCACTTCTAGTTATCAAAAAGGTGGAGGGCTTGCAACCTGGAGGGCTGGAAGCAGGAGAACTCCAAGCGGGACAGATAGTGAAGAAAGGGGCGACCAAAGTCACTGAAATTCCTTGGCATTGTGTGCGAGCTTGTGCGTCATCTGCTCCAGTGCAGTGGTGTGCCACCGCTGTGTGAACCAGAATGCTGTGGGGGGTCAACTGGGAGCGCAAGGAACGTGCTATGAGCTGTTCAGCTGCGACCATCATATGCCGCGCTAGGTACCAGTCAGCATGAGTGATTGTGGTCAGTGATGCAGGGCAAACACCTATAATGATTGTGTGGTAGCCCTCTGGAATTGGATATCCCAGGGTGCCCTTGATGTGACTCAGGATCTCCTTCCAGAAGATCTTCAAGGTAGGGCATGCCCACCATATGTGGCGAAAGTCACCTCGCGGGGCCCTGCAATGCCAACAGGAGGCGGTAACCGATAGACGCATGGTATGGAGACAGGAGGCAGTGTAATACCAATGAAATATGACATTGCAGGCTGCCTCCTGCTGAAGAATTCTTCTGTGCATGCGCAGAATGTTGTGCCAGAGTTCCTCTCACTGTTTCTGAGTGATGTGGGGCGTGCCGTCCGAGGAGCACTTCCATTGGTAAGGGTGGCAGGGGAGGGTGCGTGACTGTTGCAAGACTGAATATGTTTTAGATACCCATCACGAGAGCCCGCGTAGTTTCAGACAGGTGGAAGTCCTGTTGGAATTGTTCAAAGGACTTAACAGTTAGGTCTTGAAAGAGGTCGAGTAGTATTCTACTTTCACCCAACACCCACTCCGGGAAGGCCTCCCGGGGGAGAAGTCGGGATTGGGTGCTATGGGAGTATGCTGCGATTGGAATGTGGTCTATCTGTGCCTTACAGCCAATTTCTCTCAAATCTCCAACATGGTGTGTGTCGGAGTGGCGGCGTAAGTGCTGTGTGGACAGGGGGATTTAGGCAACTAGGCGAGGACCCAAAGTGGTCGTCAGGCCACAGACCTGTCCATATGCATCCAATGTTTTTCACGTTCCCTCACCACCCATTCAGAAATGAAGCCCAGTAATAGTCTAAGAGGTTTGGGCGCTACCCCCCTTGGTTGCGAGGCAAAGTTAGGAGTGCTTCAGATATGCGAGGGTGTTTTCCCCTCCAGATGAAGAGGAGGTCTGCATGCAGTTTGGTGATGCCTTCAGCAGGGATGGATTTGGGGAGCGACTGGAATTAGTAGCGAAGTCTGGGGAAAATATTCATCTTCACCACATTGAGGTGGCCAGCCAGGATATATGGAGAGGTCTCCACCGCGGAGGTCTTCTCGAATCTCTTTCCGGAGGCGCGTCCAGGTCACACGCATCCAGGAGGAAAGGAAGTCTGTGATGGTGATGCCTAGATACTGTATGGAGTGTTGGGCCCATTGGAAGGGGGAAAACGCCTTAAGTTGCAAAAGAGGCTGTGGCAGGCGATGAAGGCTAAGCACCTGTGTATATGGAGACGCGTTCGTAGGATCCGTACGACTATCGGAAGGGAGGTGTCCAGCTCCGTGAGCGCCAGGAGGAGGTCGTCAGCATAGAGCAGGACCTTGCAATCCTGGCCAGCAAAAGGTATGCCCCTGATGTCAGCAGAGCATCGGAGTTGGATCGCCAGGGGCTCAACCACCAAGGCGAAGAGGAGAGGGGACATCAGGCAGCCCTGGCGGGTGCCGCTAAACAACAGGAAGGAGTTGGTGGTTATGCCTTTAACACGGATGGAGGAAGTGGGCTCAGTGTTGGAGGCCATGATCTTACTGATCATGTCTGGACTGAGCCCTGTTTTCAGCAGAATTGCCCTCAGGAAATAGGGATGGAATGGCGCTGTGCCTTTTTGACCAGGTGGGCCAAGTAGTGAAAGTTGTCAGGGACCTGTTGGTCATCTATAAACCCCACTTGATCTGGCTCTATTAGCCCAGGGAGAAGGTACTCCAGTCGGTTAGCCAGCATCTTGATGTAGAGCTTCACATCGGTATTTAGGAGGGCTATCAGGCGATAAGTGGAGCACAAGGTGGGGTCCTTGCCCGACTTTGTGATCTGGGTGATTTCAGAATTGGACATGGTAGGTGTAAGGCGAGTGGCGGAGCTAAGGGAGTTGATAAGCGTGAGCAGGGGGCCTTGAAGCTGCGGTAAGAAAGTCACGTAAAAAGACAGTGGGCAGCCGTCAGGACCGGGTATTTCCCTTAGGGAGCTTCTAGAGTACCCTGCAGAGTTCGGCGGCCGAGAAAAACTCCGCCAGGTCACGGGTGTAGGTAGGATTCAAAGAGGGCAAGGGACCGTTCTGGAGATAATTTTTTTTTTTTTTTTTTTTTTAAAAACCTTTATTTGAGCAAGCAGAAATGTACAAGGATGGGCCTACAACCACACGGGCCAGCCGCTAAAAAGGAGTAGACACATATCACATATGCCCGCAGAGGTAACCGTCAATCAACAATGCAATACTCCACATTATATACAGAACCAAAACAGGTTTTATATATATGAAAAAACAAACATACAAAAAGGCGAGAGTGTATCACTGAAGGTCAGCCCAAGGGACACAAGGGGGGGACAGCAGCGGAGGTGCAGTAGTAATATCCTAAGCACTAAGGAGTATGGAGTGGGGGGGGGGGGCAGAGATCAGGAAGAAGAAGGGGGGAAGAGCCGGAGACACCAGCTCAGTCCCTATATGAAGATTCCGGGAACGCCAGCCTAAGGAGATAGGGTAATCTCGATAGTGTCCACAAGGGGAGGAGTACAAATGTCGCCACGGTATTCGTTCCATTGACCCCACACCTTCACCCATGCCCTGGGTCTACCCCTGGCCACATAGACAGTTTTCTCACGGAACATGGACCAATCCATATTATCCTCCCATTGCGAGAGGGCAGGGGGCCTGGAGGCCCCCCAGAGTTGCGCAATGTCTCGCTTCGCAATCATATAGCCCAGGGTGGCCCATCTAGTCTGTGCCACCGAATAGTCCGTGGGCTCCCAAACATTCAAAAGACAGCGACGAGGTTCCGGTCGCAAGGATATCCCTGTCACCACAGTCATCAGATCAAGCACGGCCACCCAATAAGCAGCCACCATCGGGCACTCCCAAAGAATATGCCGGAAAGTAGCACGCAAACCACATCCACGCTTACACAGCCCATCGGAGGAAAAGCCCATCACCATCAGTCGCGGTCCCGTCACGTACACCCGATGAAGGATCTTCAATTGGACCAGACGGAGTCGAGCCGGTATAGCCACCTCCTTCGGAGAGGAGAGGGCCGATTGCCAATCCTCATCATCAAGTACCAACCCATCTCCCATCCACTGTTCCCGAAGTCGGGCCAATAAGTCAGCCCGATTGTTAATCAACTTTTTATAGATCAGGGAGATAGTGCTATCAGGAAGATGTTCGTCAAGGATACGGTCTTCAAGTGGGGAAGAGTCAGGCGGAATCTCACCAGGAGCAAACACCGAAACCAAAGCGTGCCTGATCTGTAAATAACGAAAGAATTCCCGACTACTCAGGCCATAGTCAGCCTGGAGGGCCTGAAACGGGCGCACAGAACCCTTAGAATATACATCCCCCACTTTAGAGATCCCAATCAAGTCCCAACGGTCAAAACCCTTGGAAGACCAAAGACCGCCCAGACGTTCCGAAGCATAAAGCGGCGTCGCCAACGTCAAGCGATCCTCCCAGCCCAGGCTCACATTCGCAGCACGCCACACTGTCAAAGCAGTCAAAGTAGGTCCCACAAGATGGCGCCCAGCGGAGCGAGAATAGAGCACTCTATTAAAGTCACCTCCCGGAAGCTGAAGTTTATCCATCTCAAACGCCGGATTACGACCCGGAGAGAACATAGCGTGATTAATGGCGGACAGATGGGAAGCCCAGTAGTACCTCTTAATATCGGGGAGCGCCATGCCCCCATCGTACCACGGGATGGAAAGTTTCGCGAGAGCAATGCGCGGTCGCCCATCCCAAATAAGTTGCCTCTGAAGGCTCTCAATCTCCCGAAAATAGGTCTTGGGGATAGGATCATAATAATTCTGGAGAGCGTAGAGAAACCGCGGTAGTGACATCATCTTAAACAGGGCCGCCCGACCCAGTGGAGACAGGGGAAGCTTGCGCCAGCGGGCAACGTCCAAACGGAGCCTAAGCAACGGGGGAAGGAGATTACGATCAAAACGAAGGGACGGATCCAAGGTAACGAAGACCCCCAAGTATTTGAAACCATCCCGGACCACCTGAAGAGCGTTCTGGAGATAATTATCAATCTCTGCTGTATCTTCTCCCTCAGAGGCATAGAGAGTTTGGTAATAGTCCTGGAATGCTTCCCGTTTGTCCACTTATTGGAACGCCCAGTGTTAAGTACGAAAAACTCTGGGATGGCGTCCTGCAACGCAGGCCTGTTGATGGGGTCCCGCAGGAGTTGGGGGACGCCAGTGCTGGGTCGCAAAGTGTCGGGCCGTGCGGGGAGTCCATGTGGGCATGGTCCAAAATGGAGATGTCCGCTATGTGTGCAGAGGTGAGAGCAGGCAGTAGGGAGAAGGAAACAAATAGGTGGTCGATGCAGGAGTAGGATAAGTGAACATGCGAGTAGAAGGAAAAGTCTTTAGAGTCCGAGTGAAGGTAGCGCCAGGTATCTACTAGGAGGTGCGTTTCTTGCAGGAAGGTGAAGTCTTGATCGTGCTGTAGTAGGTATCACCACACCTTACGCCACTTGCTGGGGGAGTTAAGCCCGCGTACATTGATAGAGAGGAGCAAAAGATCAGTATGTGGGTCATAAGTTGGGATCGAGAGACAGGAGGCCTGTCGGAGTACGAGAGGTGGCAGAGTCTGAAGGGCCTGCTTTTTGTGCCCGAATGAGGATGTGAGCAGGAATGTGGGAGAGAGACCTCGAGGGGACTGAAGAGGCAAGTGGGAGGCAAGTCCCAACAGGGCCCAACCTGGTGATCCACTCCATTAGCAGCCAGGGAAACGGTGCCGGCCCCGGTAGAGGGGTAGGCCTCAGTGGAGGAGAACTCAATGAGGTTGGGGGGTGGCCCAGCAAAGATCAGGTGAGCAGTGCGATCAAGTAGTCAAACCTGTAGAGGAGAAAGTATTCAATGAGGAAAACAAGAAAATAGATAACAGTGGAACAGGCTCCATGCCCTGGGAGCTGCTGTAAAAGCTGCTGTCCGTGGAGTCATGAAACTGGCCGGGCGGCTGTGATGGTGGAGGGAGTATGGCCCAGATGCCTGAGTCACTGCCCCTTCGCCGAAGGCTGTGCCCCCTCCGATTTCATCTTCTGGAGATGTGCGATGATGTCTGCTTTGGCCGTTTCCGCTGTCTGAGGCGCCCCAGCGCGGAGAGAGCCACTTGGATTGGCAGGGTTGCGCGTGTGTTGAAGAGGAGGAGCGGGAATCCCCATCCTTGGGGTCCCCCGTGAGATCCAGGAGGGACGTGGCCTCAGCAAGGGAGCGGACTAGGCGTTATTTGCCATTCCAGGTGAAGCGCAGACCGAAGGGATGGGCCCATTTTTATTTGGTGTTGTGAGATCGTAAGTGTTCTGTGATGGGCTTGAAGTCCCTCCTCTTCTTCAGGGTTGGGGGGAGATCTTGGAAGATTTGGATGGGGTGGCCCTGAAAGACCCGGTCCGCCTTGGTCCTTGCTACCCGAAGCAACACCTCCTTGTCCTGAAAGTAGTGGACCCTGGTGAGAATTTACAGGGGCCACTATGGATGGCTATCAAGAGGTGTCTTGTGAAGGACATGATGTCTTTGCCCTCTGCCCCACGAGGGATGCCCCTGATGCGGAGGTTGTTGTGTCGCCCACAATACTCCATGTCCTCCTGCTTGGCCTGGAGCTCGATATGCTGCTTCTCCAGAGCGTTCACTCTGCACTATAGGGCTACCCGATCCTCCACCCAGGAACCAACAGTGTGCTCGATGTCATCCACCGTGTCTCCCATGACCTTGATGTCCCTGCGCAGTTCGGCAAGACTGCTATTGACATCTGTCTTCAAGGAGCCTATTTCTTGACGAATATCTGCAAAGAATTTCTCCATGTAGTCCTGTGTAATGGAGACGGTAGGAGACGTCTCAGGGGGACGCGGGGAGGGGTCTGCCTTGGCGCTTATGTCAGTTGTGGTCGCTTAAGCCCAGAAGCGGGGTTACTGAGCCATTCTGGGCCGTCTTGCCCCTTGGAATGGCCGGCAAGGCAGCGGGCCGGTATCCGCTGCCGGGCACAGGAGACCACACTACCGCTAACCACGCCCCTGGAGCCGTGGCGAAGCTCAAGGGCCGGGTGCCGCACTGGGGAGGTTCCAGAGGTGAGAAAGTGGCAGGCTCCAGAGGCAGTGGCAGTCAGGGGCGTGGAAGCATGGAAATAGGGTGAAACTGAAGCATGGTGCAGTGCCGGGGACCACCCCCGTCCAGGAGGCCCCCAGTCTATTCGAGGAGGGAAGCGGGAACCCTGCCGGCAGGAGCCCCAGGCAGAGCCATAAGGCTAACGGGGGCGCCACAGGTGAGGCTCCGGCGAGAGCATTGATTAGGCCAGCCACCAAATACACGCCTCAGGCCAACCAGGGAGGAGGACAGACACAGCAAGGCTGACCCAGGGCCGGGAGGAGTGTGAGGGGGGCCGTTGGCCCAACAGCCATCAAAAATGGAAAGAGAGCAGCCCAGCAGGAGGGTGGATGTGCCCATTCACTGCCCCTGCCAGAACAAGCCTGAAGGGCGGGTGCTTCTGTGTTGCGGAGGGACCAATAAGCAGAACAGCCCAGTGTCCGTCGGGCCGATGCTGTGCTGAGCTAAGCGGGTGATGGCCGGGAGAAGGCGCAGGCAGCGTGACGGGCCGAGGCCTCGAGGCAGAAGGAGTGTCTGGGGTCCAGGGGAACCGCAGGAATGTCCCTGTAGAGTCACCGTCGGCGTGGCAGGAGCCCCAGAGCGCCCACAACCCAGGCGAAACACTCACAGGATCGGGGCGGGCTACCCTGCAGGTCGGGACCTCCTTGATGGTGCTGTACTGGAGGGGGCCACCACAGCAATTCCCCAATGGCCCCCAAGATTGTCTGGGGCCCGTGGCGTACCCCGCTGGTGGCGCAGTCCAGGGCCCTCTCCCGGAAGTTGGCCACGACGGAGACCACAGCCGCGTGGAGCACAACAAGCCAGCAGACCCAGGAGAGGAAGAAGACTCTGGATCACAGCTGCCGGGTCCGCTCCGGTAAGTGGGGACTCCAGCACCTCCGCGGGCCAAAGAGTAGTGTGGCCCAGTGGCGACAGGAGCTCCGGGATCTGGGATTACGCTTCTACCGCCATGTTAGGTTAGGGCACAACCCTGTAAAATTATTTTTAACTCCACATATACTGTCCTTTCTAAATATGAAACTGTGGTGTGGAGCTTCACTATCCCTTCTTCTCTCATTTGTCTTTGAATTTGTCTGTGCCTGTTTCCTCTCTCTTTGATCCCCAAACATAAGCAAAAGAGCCCCTGCCCTAAAAAATTTAACGTTCAAACAATGCTATAGAATATCTTAACAATGTTCAAACATTTGACATTAATCTGTTATTGTTTGGTATTGACAGTTAAATGTTAGATTATCAGGCCAGCACAAATCACAATCTTTTCAGTCAGTCGATAACTTTATTTCGGTCACAACGGACCATAAAAGTACAAGATAAAATACAAAGCAGTAAAATAGTTAAATAGCACGAAACAATACAAAGACAATCACAATCATATATATACACATTATTCAGAAGTTTAAAACTATGGCTTTATTCATCCCAACATAAAACCGAATTAAACATTACAAAGGTTATTGACAGAGTTCATTTTGTGCAAATATTCCAACTGTCCAATTAAATCATTGAAAAACTTCTACGTTTGTGCCACATCCCGTTTAAAAAACGCGGAACGGCAAAAACCATAGGGGAATGGGTGTCATACTTCAGGACTCTAAAAGCTTGAGCACAATATCTAAAACCTAGGTTTCTGCAAATAGGTATCACCCAACCTTTCCGTGCGACCTGATAAGCAGGGCAGAACAAGAAGACATGAATTTCATTTTCAAGGTTGTGTTTACATGCTGGACATTAAGTATTTTTCTTACTGTCCCATTTGCTAGTAAACCACATAAACGGAAGACAACCCATCCTGAATTGCATGTATAATTTCCTCGCCAGTGAAGGATAGATCAAGTCTAGGAAGTCTTCCTTTTTGTAAGCTTCTTTTACTTGAAAAAACTCGGTTGTCAGTCTTCCGACTGTAGAACTCACATGAAGAGACGATAGATTATAGTGCCTGAAGTGGCAAACCAAATCAGCCCTGGGTATTGCTGGGCAAGCTACATCTGGAGTTTCCCAGAGCTCGGCTAGACCAATCCTACTGCTAATTACCTTAATGTGTGTTAGCCACTGAGTTTTCTTGGTTCTCAATGCGGCCCAAACCTCCCTAAATTCGTTTTTATAGGAAGCTAGTTCGGGGACTGTCCATAATCTTCTCCAGTACGTGAGTGGCCGTAATGCCACTTCCTCCTCAATAGGGAGTAACCCTAGGTCCAAACGGAGGGGTACTAGCGGAGTGCTAGCGGAGTACTCACTGGTAGGCCCAACATGTTTCTCATAAATGTGTGCTCTGCCTTCACGAGGTTAGTAGGCCTTTGGTGTCCCCAGAGTTCCGCCTCGTACATAGAGGCCGCTCTGGCCTGTAGTTTATAGATTTCAATAACAGGGGCAGCTGGCTTAAACTCAGACACTATTCATTTTCTGAATCCCCCCACCACTTGGGTTAACTTCAGAGCAGCCTTTGCTAACGGGGTATCCCATTCCAGATGTTCTGCAAGGATGATACCCAAATATTCAAAAGTCTTCACTCTCTCCAGGGGAGTGCCATCTAGAAGTGGGTTTGGGCGGGTCTGCCTAGGAGGGTTGAAAATCATAAATTTAATTTTAGTTAAATTTATCTCCAGGCCTCTCGATGCGCAGAAATTGGCGAAGCCGTCAAGGGTACGTTGGGTACCCGTTGATGTCTTAGACAACAACAAAGTGTTGTCTGCGAACATCAACGCAAGCACCCGACCTGAGACTAACCTCGGGGCATCGGTGTCCTTGACTCCAAGTAGGTGGTCTATAAGCCCATTAATGTACAGACAGAATAAGGTGGGGGCACCAGGAAGCGAGCTGACCGTTCTCCGTGCTTCCCGCACCTAACTTGTGCATAGGTTTTAGAAGGAAGCCTCATTAGCACATCCAGAAGATATGGAGGTATACCAAGATCGAGTAATACACTCCACAGTTTTTCCCTAGGGACCAGATCAAACGCAGACCTCAGGTCAACGAAGATGAGGTAGAGGCTGCCACCCTCCACACTCACCGTTTTCCAATACAAGACCTGAAGTCTGAATATCTGGTCAATAGTCGATGTACTCATCCTAAAGCCAGCCTGAAAAGGGCTCAAAATCTCATTTTCCTCAATCCAGCCCTGAGCTCTATCTAAAATAATCCGTCCCATCAATTTTTGAGTAATATCTATCAGGCTGATAGGCCTGTAATTGGACGGTAAAAGAGGACAGCCTTTTTTGTAAATTGGAACTACCTCTGCACCACTCCAGGTGTCCGGCGGGTCCATGCGCTTTAAAATAGTAATAAAAAGAACACAAGTATGGCGCCCATATTTTCGCTTCGGACCGGAATAAGTCCCCTGGGAGCTTGTCTAAGCGGGGAGCCTTATTGGGTAATAGTTTGGCGATGGCGGATTCAACCTCGCGGGGAGTAATCTCCCAAACCCCCTCCAATCGATGCTCATGGAGGAGGCTTGTGATTGGGGTTGAACAACCGTCATCACCCGAGTATGCATACAGAGCTCCAAAATGGGCTTCCCAGACTGCTGGAGCTATATTGGGTTCAATCGCTAATCTACCCTCCCTCCCCCCAGAGCAAATTATTGCCCAGAAAGATTTCAAATCCTTGCACTAAGGTGCAATTCTGGGATCATCCCATTTATCGGCTTCCCAATCTTTCTTTTCCTTTTGGGTAACCCGTTTGTACTTAAGCCGACATTGCTTAATCCTTGGCTTGTCCTTAGCTTTTACAGCAATTAGCCAATCTTTTTTTAGCTCTCCGGCAGTTGGCATTGAACCAGGGATTGACTGAGACAAGTTTTGCCTTTTTTCTTCCTTCCGGGTAGGACACATCAACCAGTTTGGAGGTCAACTGTTTGTGTATTTCCAGAGGCCTACCATCCAACCCTGATAGCGTGCCCATTTCCCCAGCCTCACCCATTTCTTTTAGGTAAGGCACAGCCTGCCCGTATATATATATATATGCTCATTTATTTGGGGAACCTTGTAGGTGGGGCCATTTAACTCTTCACCTGTTATTTAGCGAAAGAGGATATTGTATTGAGTTGGGCTCTGGAGCGGGGTTTGACAGGCCCAAACTCCCTGGTTTAACTGTCAAAACCAGGGCATTGTGGTCACTGTCTTTCCTCAGGTGGATCTGGAAGTCCAGAACCATATCCCATGTTCTGGATTCAACCAAAATATAATCTATAGTTGAGTTTTGCCCTGCTCTATTGAAGGTAGGTAGGCCAGGTCTGTCCTATTTTGTCCACCCATTACATGCCCTCAGAGAAGATGAAAGGGTAAGCAAGTTAATTTGGATAACCAACGGCGTCCATGCTCTAACTGGTGGAATCTGGGGTTCTGGAATATGCCAGTACTGGTCCTCGTCATCTAAGCCATCTAAACTTGCATTGGTAAGGGGCTCAAACTGACAGTTAAAATCGCCCCCTACTATTAGGATAACTGCTGGGTCAAGAGTTGAAATAAACTGCCTCAGTTGATCAATTACTCCAGACTCTTGCCCACTCTGCTTTGGCCTTGAATAGATGTTAAGTAGGGCAATTTGTGTGTTATATGAAAGCGTTAAGAAGACACATTGTACGTCCAGAGAATTAGTTGGTATCTGCTCTGCTATAGCACCCAGATGCGTACCCACCCAGATGCTTAGTCCCCCCGATGGTCTACCCCTGCCCTTCATAGTGGCCAGTATATTAAAAGTGGCAAACCCTCTCCTCTGGTTGTCTTCCTGAGTCCACGTCTCCTGCATTAGGCAAACATCACACTTCTCTACAAACGGACCCCAGTCTGGGCATGATAGTTTATTTTTGATCCCAGCCACATTCCAGGAGAGAATTTTGATGTTGCCGTTAGCCTCCCCAACATGGGTTTTCTTTTGTACCATAGTGCAGCAATCGTCCCCATCAAGTAGACCATCAATATGCATCCCCACTCTACTAGGGTTTAGACCCTTCTCGCTCAGGTCTCTGTCATAGGCCCTTCCCACTACCGAGGGAGCTACAGCACTACTTGCCCCCTCCTGTGTTGCTGGAGACGAAGCACCAAGCAGTACACCAACGTACTTACTCCTGCTACCCCCCCTATCATTTCCCCTATTAGCCTCCAGGGCGATCTTGCTCCCCTGGGAGCAAGGTAGGGCGATAGAACATTCATTTGCCTCAGAATCTTCCCTACCTACTGGTGGGCCTTGTTCAATGACGTAAGGGAATAGGGAAAGACTACTTCTCGGTCGTCAATCTACTTGCTCCAGAACGCTGAATCTGTTGTTTTGGGGACACATAGCCAATACAGGGGTGTGATTATTGTCTCCCTTTCAATTTGCTTGCCCATCCTGGACACTAGGACCCAGACTGTCCCAGTCCCCCCAGGTCTGCCCTCTTCTATTAAAATTAAAATTAGTAGGAGTAGCAGGGTAGAAGTAGGTTAGTGGGAGGGATTGAATTTGCGTTCTAGAAAGAGCTAGGTCCCAGTTACAGACATGTTCAACAGCCCATCTATTCCTAAAGTTAATTACAACACAATCACCCTTAGTATTTTTTTCCGAGGCCCCACCCAGTCCACTCGTCGAGCAATAAGAATTTCGCTAGACACCTGAGTGGGAAGTGGCCTGTTATAATTCAGCCAATGGATGCATTTGTTTTTAAGCTCACTGTAGGCCTCCCTTTTTTCTTCACACAGAGCTGGAACCCCTACAAGCACCACAACATACGGTATGGACTCAGGAGGGAGATCTATACATGGTAGCACTTGCTTTGATACATCACAGGTCGTAGTGCTGTTTGCTGGAGGTTGTTGATTCTCAGCCCCTCTACCCCCCCTACTCTCCACACTTTTACTCAATACTCAATCGTTAATCACGGCATTGTCGCTAGGTTGGAGTAGGAGATCATTAGACGGTACAATGGGGGGGGGGCTGGTTCAGCTACATTAATCGTGGCAGGCGGGACAGAAAGGTTGCAAGCTACATTAATTGGCCTGGGCAGCCTCTCTGGGTTTCCAGTATCCCCTTTATCCCGTATACCATCCTCAGCCTGGGCGGGAACAAACAATAGTTCAAGGTGCGAAAGTCTATCTTCTATGGAATTGAGTCTATCATAGAGAGGAAGACATGTCTTAGTAAATATAATTTCCATTTTGGACCAAAAGTCTGCTTCAATGTCAGCAGGAAACACATCACCCGTGCTAAATGTAGCCGTAGTCACTTGTACAGTAGGCAGGCATAAATCGGGACTGGTTGGGATTATTATCTTTGGACTGTTCCCCACATTGCTACATTTCTGGATTTTCGCTTTTCTGTTTTTCAGTGGTGCTCCTCCGCGCTTCCTTTTGGAAATTGGGTATAGTGCAGAATTTTTAGCCCCCACTTTAGAACTAAATGCAGAACGAGTTTGCAGTTTCGGGATTGGTGTTCCAAGATGCTCGTGGTTTTGCGGAGAAACACATAAAGCAGCTGGGGCGAAATCTGTGCTAGCAAAAGAACTAGGCAGACTTCCAACAACTTGTAGTAACTGACTACCCTCGCCAGTATTGGCCGGAGAAGCAATATCTGTAGTTAATTGTTGTTTTGGCGACGGCGCCTGGGCCAGCCTGCCCATGGACGACTGTTTGTCAAAAACGGGATCCAGGGATTACTGCCTTTCGGTCATTTCTATTTTGCGTGCCAAATACGGAAGAAGCCCTAGTAAGAAATTGGTCCAGAGTACCCACAATCGACCCGCTAGTTATGAACTTCCTGCCCTTCCCCACCTTAGAGGTAGTCATTGCTACGGGGGGGTTGTAAAACAGCTACTCCACTGTTCAATTGCGGCAGTTATTCAACAAGAGCCAAAGGTAACAATGCAGTCTATTAATCCAGCATGCGGGTTCCGCGAGCCACTAAGTAGTGTAACAAGGATGCACAGGTGAGGGCGGTTGAAGGGCTCCTGGGCGTTGTAGTCCGATTCCCTGCACCACAAAATGCCCCAACGAAAGTCTGCGGCTTCGAGCGGCACCCTCTTTTCAATAACAAAGCCCTGGGGCAATATTCACAGAGGTATTGTCGTCCGTAAACGTGTTAATCTCCTACAAGTGTAGACAGATATGCAGTGGTAAATTTCCTGCAAGAGGTAGAAAGTGGCAATTAATAGTTGTAAGTTTGTGAGTGCCTACAATTTGCAGGCATTCCAAAACTCAGATCTAATTCTTCACACCATTGAAATGGTTGCAGGGGCCTAGGGGTGGGTGGAGTGTGTAATTGTGTTACGCAAATCTCCGCAAAACGGTAAAAAATCTCTGCGAACACACGGAATCGCTTGTTCGCGATACTTTTTTCCTGTTCGCAATTGCTGTTTGCATGCTCGGTGGGAAATTTCTCGTGAACACGCATTCTGAGTACGCGAACAAGCAAAAGATTTCGTGAAGTCGCGGAATGTAGAATTTTCGGCAATTTCGCGTTCTCCGTGGAGCGCGAAATTACCCAAATTCCGCGAGCGGAACGGAATTTACCGCCCAGGCATACAGAGGGCCCTGCCTCAAACCACAGGCTAGAGTATCTCCACTTCTTGTTGGGAAGGGAAATTTTCAGCTCCATACATTTGGTAGGGGTGCAGGCAAAGGGTTTTCTCCATGGGGAAGTGCATTTGCACAGCAGGTCCTGTTCTCCCAGTGCGGAAATCTGTGCTATGTAGACCTTTTGCTATGGGGTTAGGAACTTGCTGAGAGAGTTCACATGAAATCTGCAATTGGGGAACGAGGAAATGTCTGAATTAAAGTGTAAACAATAAAAGTATGTTTAGGTAGAAACGTATATCTCGGCTTGTACTTTTTTGGGGGGGTGAATCTGGCCCTGGATATTTTAAGTGTCTGTTGTAAGGTTTGTCTTCATTTTAACTTATGTATCTCAGTACAGGAAAAGTACTTCCCTTTCACTATCTCGCCTTGGTACCATGAGTTCCTAAACCAGGTGTTCCGAGTGGTAATAGAGCTTAAGAGAAAACATTTTTTTCATAGCAACGGGAGCAGTCCTATTCTCTCTAGATGTTGCAAGTAAACCCTGCCATTTGACGCTTTGTACTTGATGAAAGAGAAAAGGAGGTAAAATATGTTATTGCAATACAATATTTGTGCTTGACTCCCCAGGTTATTGAAGTTCAAAATGAAAATAATAAATGCACAGGGGCACTCGAGAAAACGGCACAGGGTTTGCATGATCACATGGAAGTAGTTGCAGAAAGGAATAATAATGGTATGTTTTATAACCATGTATTTTGGGGTTCACTGTAAATCTTTGAGGTTCGATCAGTAATATTGCTTAGTTGATAACATTTTTAAAGATTCTGAAATAATAATGTTTGTATTTAAATTGACTATTTGCTTTCAGTGCTGTTTTAAATACCGGTTATCGCAGTTGGCTTTTTCAGTCTGTAGTGATTGTGGTGTTTATTCTGACACATTAGTCATCTAAATATTGATAATCATGGCTCTCATTTACTTTTTTATCGCCACTATGTCAGCACCCCGAGAAAATAGCCAACTGCACTATGGAGTGCCAAAATGCAATACATGGTGGTTCATTTGGATAACCTTAAGGTGGGGTTCCATTCCTTTCCTAGTGCTTAATTGCCAATAAGGTGCATACTTATCATTGTGGTCAGAAGATCCACAGAGTTCCTTGAAATAATGTTTGCCATTGTTCAAGAATATGTGCAGTGGTTCACAGATGAAGCAGCATAGTGAATGGTGCAGGACCAACAATGTTTTTTTAGGGATATTTTGAACTGTGGATTCCTCACCCTTTGAATTACCACAGGCACCAGACTGGATCGCTTTTTTTCTTGCAATGGCTCTCACTCGCTTACAGGTGGCTCTCCCATACTAGGCAGCTGCATTTCCAGCCTCTGGAAATGAGGACTCAGAGCCATATTTAGCTTCTACCTGCACACTGATGTCTGTTCCTTTTTTCTGTGCACTGACCCTAATCTGGAGCTCCACTCCTGACCTTTTCATTTATGTTCAGACTTCCAAAAATCTTCTATCAACAACTTGCTAGTGAAATTGTCCCTTCTAAAGCCCAGATGATTTAAACTGTGCCATGCCTGCAGGAAATATATGTTGGCCATGGATCCGTACAACTTTTGCCTTTGGTGCTTAGGGTCTAAGCATGGATCAGTCCTGCAACAAGTGCCCCTGAGGCACCTAAAGGCTGTCAGCAAGAGTGAAGAAATGGTCATTTCAAAGTTCCAGGCCTGGGTCATGTACCTGACCTCCTTGTCTAAGTCAGTTGAATTGCAAGCACAAAAAGATAAGAGGGAATCCACCCAGCACCACTGCTCCTGCTCTAGAGAGAGGTTGTGCAGTTGGTGTTCCAAGGACCTCACACCACTGCTGACTCATTCTATTCCACAGTTAGGGCCAAAGTGTTTTGGATTCCACTGAGCAGTGTTGATTCTGAACCACTTTGAGGCCTTCAAGGACGCTAGGCTGCAGTTTTAAAAAAAAACTATTCCAGGTCCCCAGATCACCCTCTGTGCCCTATGGATCATATTGGGACTCCACTCTGATTTACACCCGGGACCCTTCTAGTGCTGAGTGACCTTGCTTTGGCCCTTGCCTTGCCAGCTCAACGCTGTGCCTCCTTCCACACCTTAGCCTGAGGCCATGTGGTTGCAGCCTGTCAGTTTTACCTGCGGTACTGGAAATTCCTAGGCTTCTCTTGGAGCCTTTGCTGTGGCCCTTAGCAAGGGCAGCAATTTTCATCTTCGTTGCCTACTGCAACCACCACAAAGCTGCACTGCTGTCCCCTTACGGTGGTCTTCTGCAGCCAGTAATGGGCATGGTTCATTTTTGCCTGGCACATACCTCAGACCAGTGGGTCTTGGAAGTTAATCAAAAAAGGTTATTCTCTCCCATTTCTAGTTTGACCCTTTCATGCTCCTCCTGTTTTTGTTCAGAATGCAGCTGCCACTCTCCTTCCTCTCCATGGAAATGCAAACTCTGCTTGTTACAGGGACAATAAAGAAAGTACCCGAAGTGTAGAAGGACAAGGAATGGAGCTCACAGTACTTCCTGGTGCTCAGAAAAGATATAGGTCTGAAACCGGTCCTAGATCTTTGGTTTCTAAACACCTGTCTTTGGAAAGACAAATTAATAATGCTGACCCTGTCCTCTCTGCTTTAAACACAGTGGGTTGGATGATGTCCTTGAACGTGTCTGATACATATTTACACATACTCGTACTGCAGTCCCACAGGCTCTTTCATCCTCTTCGTGGTGAGGTTTGAGAATTTTCATTTCATTTACCTAGACTGGTTGTTGCAGAAAGGCTGACCACAATCTGTAGCAGACAACAGTCTTATTGTTGTTCTGCCTGGGATTCTTCGTCAACAAGCCAAAATCCCATCTTTAGCCAGCACAGGACAACAGGTAAATGCTAAGAGGGGTGTGATTGGGTACGTGCCTTGGGTGGATCTTTTGGCCTCAGCCGAATGATCACTCTTGCACCGTTGGCATCTTGGAATTCCTGCCTGGGGTTCTTTGGGAGACATGTTCCACCTTCTAATGGACACTGGTTACCTTTCTGAGGGATACTTTACATTTTTTTCTTTAATCATTTTTTAATTCATGCAAACCATAAAAATAACAGCCCATGTTGTTGGTAAAGGAGTATATTTTGCATTAAATAACAAAAAATGTAAGGAAGGACCAACCAGAGATAAAATATATGGTACACGTACCACATCATCATACATAGCAAAGATGTTGACAAAAATGGCAATAGGTAATTAAGTTTTAGTCATTGTAAAAGATACTGTATACCTAGCAATCAAAGTAAAGAACAGGGCGGGACATGGTGGACCGTCCTGAACATTACAACTTAAACTGAATCTTTGTGTTCATGCTGCAACAATAGTCCCAAAATGGTTGCCAGATGTCTTTAGGCCTGGCTGTGGGAGGTAACATTGTTGCACCAGAATAGTCCCTACCGTTGAGGAGAGTTAGCAAAAGACAGTGCACCAGAAGCTACCCACGTGAGTACAAGTCCATGTCCAAGTCCATGTAATGTGTGCGAAATCTTCCCCCTAGGTCTGACACTAGGGACAATGCAAGGATCTGGTTGGGTCAGTTTTAGCTAAAGCACTAAGCGTAATGTATGCAACTGCTTTTAGACAATCAGTCAAAGGTGCAGCCAGAGAATCAAGAGTGGCTGAAAAATATGCCACAGGACGGCGTGCTGTTCCATGCATTTGCGCTAGAACAGAAAGTGCACAACCATCACGTCGCTGCAAAATCCGATATTTGCCATGCGGGTACTCAACACAATGACTCGCAGTTCAGCAAATGCTTTCATGCATTCCTCATCAAGATGTATAGGATCTGACACGTCTTTGTGTGTCAGTCTTTGTAATGGCTTGGCTATCAGCTAAAAGCTATTGAGCCACTGCCTGCAGTAGCCAACCATTCCCAGGAACATTCAAACTTCTTTTTGTGTTCTCTGTGGATTCATTTGCAAAATAGCATTGATCCAATCTTTACACTTTCCTGATTCCTTTCTCAATATTGTGACCCAAGTAAAGAACTCCCTTTTGACAGAATTATAATTTTACTGGTGACGCTTTATGCCCACCTACTGCCAAATGGTTCAGTAGAGCAATTGTATCTGTCACACAAGCCTCTTTTGTTTTTGTTGCAACCAACAAATCATCAATATTTTGCTCCAGGACTAAGACTGTAGGCATTACTAGTGATTCCAAACACTTCTTCAATATCTGATTGAAGATTCAGGGGCTCTTTCTCTCCTCTACATTACACACAGAACGGTTCTTGGGGACTGACCTTTTACCTAGATATGACAGCTACAACCCGAACGTGGGATTTTCCTTGGTAAAAGCCTCATATATTATGCAGGAGGATTCTTGGAAACTCAGCAGGATTACCATCTCCTGTATAATAACTATGTATAAAGTTAATTCCCAACAACATTCTAGTCTAAGTCCGACAAGTGGCACAGCAAGGTTGAACCCCCGGGGACACCTTAGGTATATAAACATCACATCTTGCTGAGACCGAGAGACGAGATCAGGATTTCCCTGCTGACACAAGATGCTGAGGTTCCTGCATGCAGATACTCCAGCTCGCAGTGACCTAACATCACTTGCGGGGTGTTCAACTCGAGGCCAATACGGGGGTCCCACAGTCTCTCACTTCAGGTAATGGGGTTGACTTTATCCTTGAGGGATTCTTGACTTAACACCTACATACGTGCTAGGTGCATTTAGGTACATCTATTTAGGGTAGCATCATAGTAGTACACATTTTATTCTCATGTATTTTATATAGTTACCTGTATTTATGATTCTAGCAAAATGGTGGAAATCTACCATCCTTTTACTTTCCTAGTGCTTCTAATCATTTATATCTTTTACTGTCTAATTATTGTTTCAGCACACCTATTTTACACTAGAATAACAACTGTTTGATAAATACTTATTGAAAAATGTCCATACCGTTTATTCTGTGCATCTCCCTGAGACTAAGTGCGCAAAAGTGACTGCGCAAAAAGTACTCCACTGTTTCCACAGTCTTGAGGGATCAGGGTTGTCATGTTTGATAGTTGCCAAGAACTATTCTCTTCTTGGTAAGAGGAGTTTCTAGTGGCACTGTGCGCTAGATGGTATACAGGCCAACATATCCAGTGGGGTTGTCTGGAATCAGTCTGGACAACAAGCCTGCAGTGTATGTTGTCCAAACGTGCAGATCCTTTATGGCACCACCAGCGTTGGTTGGGTACTTATTTAACAGTCAAATCTGAGTAGTTCAGTCTTGCTATTCTCAGAGACCCCTACTCACAGTTCCCCAGAGACGTCTGGAGTGGGAGGGTACAAAAAATCTGCCACAGCTGAGTTGGCAAAATCCTATGTATTGGCTATTGGTTAATCGAGCTTGAAGGACACATTGTTCCTATTATGAATAACACGTTATCTCATTTCCCTCGAAGAACTCTTCTTACTAAATACAATGACTGAGCAAGCGGATAAAGTTGTGCATAACTTAAATCTCTCAGCCGATGAAGATGCAGATGCGATACAATTTACAGAAAATGTTAGAAATGCCATTACCATAAAACTAGCGTCCTATGGTTTAACAGCTAAGGGTGGGCCAGTAACTTTCGTGATTGAGGCACACAAATAATTTAGAACAGGGGTATTCTATTCATGGGTTACATACCCACAGGCAAATGCACTAACAAAGACATTTCATCACAGAAGATGAAATACCAGACAAATATTGTCCATACAAGGACATTGAAGATCTGCTCACTTACCAGGAGCATTTATACTAGTTTTAAGGCACCCTACCCCATACAAGAAATAAAGTAAGACTCGGTCCGCTCGGCAGAGACTGAGCAACATGGCCAGTATTAGCAGCCTACGTACCACATCCTGACATTGTAACAATGCCAGCAGGAGACTTACTTACACATCATAAAGAACTAATAAAACTTTACAGAAACATTACACAGTTTGTGATGCGGACACTCACAGTTTAGCCAGCAACGGCTACAACAGCAGGTCAGATTGAAACATCAACAACTAAAATGACACCACAAACATTACACGTAGTGATGTGTAAAATGCCCACTAAACCTGAAGAAATGCCATTCTGGGTGGGTCAAAAAATAACACAGCTAGAGGTGGTATTTCTAAACACCAGCCCACATGAAAAACACAGAATGTTACCAATTTGCTTGCCCATTGGGCTCTGACGATGCTAGACAGAGCTGCAAAAGTAAAAATAGCTCGCCAGAACCTAATTTTCTGGTGACAGCGGAGTTGATTGAACATATCACGGTGGAAACGCCTGATACTAGGGTGTCCCACATAGGTTACATGAAATAATACTACAAATGGAAGGGGACAAGCCTAGATGGCGGCCGTGATCTCGGCCGAGTAAGCTGGTGGTCAGCTCCTCTGGTCCGTGGCTGTCCCCCTGGCTGATTCTCGGCATTTCGGCATTTCCATCCCAGTAATTCGTTTGTTTACAATATTATAATAAGCTTGAGCCCCCTTCTTATGGCGCTTACCTCTTGTCTGGATTCCGTGAGGTTGGGACTCGCCGTTAGGCTGCTCTGGGTCTGGCGAGCAGCTCATTACTCTGATCTTCGCACACCTGAGTCGGAGTCCCGGGCGGAGCCCAAAACTCAAGGGATTAGCTGCCTGTGCCGTGACTCTGTGACATTTACTGGGACCACGAGTGAGACTTTATTTTTCAACATGCCACCTAAAGTTCTATCAAAGGAGGCGGCCGCCGCAGCTTTGAAAACCCGTAGCTCCGCTCGAGCTAATCAAGAAACTGAACGAAAAGCTTCCATGGTCCCAAGTGATAAAGAACGCGCGGCGGTTCCCGCGAAAACAGCTCCACCTCCTCCATCATCTGACGGCACAATCTCAAAGAAGGGGCAGACGCTACCGGAGCTTTTTGATCGACTCGGATCAAAGGAAAAGGCAGCAGCTCGACAATGCGGTCAGGGAGGTACTAAGAAGATGCAGCCTGCTGTAAAAGGAGTAAAAGGCATGAAAGACTCTGCTGGTAAGGAGGGGGCTCTGGCAACGATCACAGTGACTCCTGAGCTATTACAAAATGCTGTAGTACAGCAACCAGCTACGGTTTCTGGCATAGACTTGCCTGTTACTGATGCTCACCTGAACAAATTATTAAGGATAGCTCACTACCGAACACCGAGCTCCCCGAGCCCAATAAACAATCGGAGGACTTATTAGAGAAGATTTCAGATTTAGGTCCTGCCAGTTCGACCCAATGCATTCTGGGAAATGCAGTCCAGGTTGCTAACCAAGTTACTCCTACCTTGGAACGGACTGTCAATTTAATCCCCCCACATTCTGATGGATCTTCGGCAGATCATCTTTTAGATACAAGGGGCTCAGAGGTTAGTGAGGCAACTGACACATTTTACTCTGTCTCAGATCATTCGCTATTGGGGGAGGATGTCGAACTTCAATGGTCTGATTATGATAGTGAAGCAGGTGACTGGCGTCTCAGTGAGGCCTCGAAGGATTTAAATACAGCTGACTTTACTGACACAGTTCGTAAGGCTCCGAGTGCTAAAACATGGGCACCAACTACTGACATGAGTGCGTATAATACTCTATCAGAAGAAGACTCTGCAACAAATAAGCGAGTTCTAGATGTTAACTCTCAGGGTGCTCTAACAGAAGCTATTGAAGAGGTGTCTCTTATAACAATTTACCAAACCATTATTATGCATCGGGAAGCAACAAGGCAGGAGAATATGCGCACACAAGGTGCGTGTCGTAAAATGCAGAATTCTCTTCGGCGTGTGGTTAAAACATGTACAGACACTTCTGCAAGGGTTGCTGAAGAGTGGATCTCGGCTTTAGAGAACGCGGCAGCAGCTCAGAAGGATCTTGCAATGGAAATTAAAGAGCAGCGCAAGGATATTGTCTGGAAACTTTCTGATTTGGAGAATCGAGCAAGAAGGAACAATTTGCAATTTTAGGTATTGATGAAAATAAAGAAGGCGAGGATGTAAGGCAGTTCATAGTAGACCTTTTCAATGAGGCTTTTCAAGAAGTTACCGAATGGGACTGGAACCTTGAAATACAACGAGCGCACAGGTTTCCATTTCATAAAAAGCAATCCTCAGCTAGTAGTAACAATACCTATCCTCGTGCCATCCTCGTGTCCTTTAATAACTTTCTTGCTCGTGAAAGAATATTTGATTTAGCCAGACCAAATAAGAAGCGAATGGCCAAGAACTGCCAATTCTTTGCTCGGCCTAATTTTTGTTCAGAAACAGTTGATCGCCGCTGGCATCTCCGTCAGTTGATATCCTTATTTCTGGCCAAGGGCGCTCAGGCATTTTTGCTTTTTCCAGCAAAATTAAAAGTCATTTTAAGGGCCAAACAAAGTACTTTCTTTCTGAGATACCTGCTAAGGAGTTTCTAGGCTCTATCAAGTGTAAATTGTCTGTTTCTTATTCAACTGGGATGTGAACAAAGGAAAAAAAAGGGGGGGGTGGGGGAATTTGTAAAGTCTTAAGATGACCTGTTTGTTCTATATTCTATCTTAGTATTCTTATTTATTTTATTTTTTTCTGATGGTAGGGTCATCTGTAATGTCTAGACAGGGGGACCACGGACACAGCGGAGCATGGGTGCTCACCAACTTAACCATCATAAGGACCATGGTCCTGCTGCTCCATATGGGGGGTGAAGGGTGTGGGGGGAAGGGGGGTGGGGAGGTGTGTGTACTGGGGTTGGGTGTTATGTTCTGGTGGTGGGTGGTGGCCAGGAGAACGGTTGTTTCTGCAGGAACAAGTTTGATTTTTTTAAATTTGCTATATATAGTGCCAATTGTTATTTTGCCAAAGGTACTTTTAGAGGATTACATTTTTGTTCAATTAGTAAAGTGGTTTTTCAGGATTGTTGGATTTTGATAATTTCTAAATTTCTAAAGGCTAACATGTGCGACCTGGAATATCTGTGGATTAAATAACCCTAAAAAACGCAGGATTTTTCATAAAATGCTTCAAATTATGCAGGTAGATTTAATTTGCCTGCAGGAAACCCATATTCCTTGGAGTGGTCGAGGATGTCTAAAATTTCCTGGGTATGATTTAGTTGCCTGCACTCGTCAAACATCCACAATTAGTTGTGTAGCTATCCTGTTAAAAATAGGGGCTGGGTTGGTGAAAAGGGTCAAAGAAGATAACTGTGGTAGATGGATTGTTTTGGAAGTATTGGTAAATAACCGCCCTTTGTCCATATGTTCGATTTATGCTCCTAACCTTGATGACCCCCAAGTATTTAGGAATCTAAATATGGAACTAGCTGGATGGTCTCATCCAATGTTGTTGTGTGGTGATTTCAATATTGATATCTCTAGTCAAATCAATATATTAACGCACCATTGTTATGTAGGTCGGAAACCCCAAGTTTTTAAGGCCCGCCAGACACTTGTTGTGGAACATGGCTTGATTGACGTGTGGCATCATTATTATCAAGATAAGGATGGCTATACATTCTATTCTATTCCGCATAATAAAATGGTGCGTCTTGATTATGTTTTTTTGTCCGACCAATTTGTCGGAACTGCAAAGATTGAAGTCACTCCTAGGATCATATCCGATCACAATCCTATAATTATTAATCTTGTATGGGATCGTCCTTTCAATCAGATTAGATCATGGACTTTCGAAAGGAAACTGCTCTTAGATGAGCAATATCAGGAACAGATGACTCCATGGATTGTAGAATTTTTTAATATTAACATGGCTACAGCTTCCGGTTGTATTGTCTGGGACACATTCAAAGCTGCCCTGCGTGGAGAAACCAAACGATTTGCATCTTTCAGGGGGAAGAAAGCGCAGCAGGAAATTAAATCTAGATTAGAAGTGCTTCAACAAGCAGAACTTGATCTAAGTACTAATATTCGGCTGGGACAAGATGTTGATAATTGTCAGAAAACTATCGCAAAGTCTAATCTTTTAGAACCACAGTATATAGATCTTGCAGTTAAATACACACAGTTCCGAACCTTAATGTGTGAGTTTGGGGAGAGTTCAGGCAAGGTCTTAGCAAAGAGACTCCAGCAAAAGGCCATGGCCAATCGGATTGTTCGAGTTATGGACTAGTTTGGTACAGTTCAGGAAACTCCTAGTGGTGTTTGTAATGCCTTTGTGCATTTTTATTCGAGTTTATACACTGAGGATCCTATGATCATTTTGCAACAACAAATTGGCATGGATCCATTTTTTCATACTTTGGATACTTTGAGGGTTACAGCAGAGCAAAATGAGGCCTTGTCCGCTCCTATCAGTTGGGAGGAGGTTGAAACTGCCATAAAATCTCTTTCTAATGGTAAAGCAGCCGGACCGGACCTCATTCATTTAGAATTTTATAAGACTTTTTCAACAGTATTCAAACAAGAAATGCTAGATGTCTGTAGAGCCGCACAAGCTGGGATTGTGCCTGATTCTTGGCGACGGACGATAATTGTCCTTTTCAAGAAAAAAGGCAAAGATGAGTTGAACCCCGTATCACACCGGCCAATACACTTATCAATACGGATAGTAAAATGTATTCCCGGATTTTAGCTTTTAGGTTAGTTCAAGTCATTGTTCCATTGGTTTCGCCCGTCAACACGGGTTTATCCCCCGCAGAGACACAACCGATCATATCCGGCGTGTCATTGCTTTGCTCGATTGGGCTAATGCCACTAGCTCTCCTCTTGGGGTGATCCTGTTGGACACCGAAAAGGCGTTCGACAGGGTCTCCTGGGGATATTTGTGGGGTGTATTACATTGGAAGGGATTTTCTGTGACCTTTATTCAGGCCCTCCAAGCTTTATATTTAGCTCCATCTGCCGCAATCCGTATTTCAGGGAAGGAGTCAGAGTATTTTTCTATTAGTAGGGGGACTAGACAAGGCTGTCCTTGCTCTCCCCTTCTTTTCGCTTTGTTTATTGATCCCTTCCTTAGTATGATTGAAAGGTCCCAGGCCATTTCCCCTGTCAGGGTTCAGGGAGTTGAGTATAACGCATGCCGATGATATTGTAGTATTAACTGACAATATCGCCGTATCGTTTGCTGCATTAGAGACTCTTGCGGGGCGATTCGGAGCTATCTCTGGCTATAAGCTACACGTCGCAAAGACGCAAATTGTACAATCAATAACTATGCCCCTTTCACAGTTGTCTGTAGTTCCAGAGGCTACATATTTAGGTGTTCAAATTTCGACTAATGTAGATCAGATTCCTGACTTGAATTATTCCCCTATAATTGCTTCACTTCATATCAAGTTAGAGAGATTAGATCATCTACACCTCTCTTTATTTGGTCGTTGTAGTATCTTAAAGATGTTTATCCTTCCAAAATTTTGATACCTTTTTAGATCTATTCCACTCTTAATTCCTAAGGCAACACTAATAAAAGCAGAAAGGATATGTCAGCGATTCTTGTGGGGTTATCGTAAACCAAGAAGGGCGGCAAAATGGACTTGTCTACCGCGTGAGCGTGGCGGTTGGACAGTTCCGAATCGGTTATATTATTATTGGGCCGCTTTGTTACAACATTTTGGCGTCCCTCTGTTAGGAGACTCAGTTGAGATTCCCCTGCATATGTCTCCTTCAATATATGCAATATTGCTTGGTGATGCTAACAAAGGAGTTTTAACCCGGGTTCTCGAACCAAGCTATTAAAAAAAAAAACAAATTTAAGGTCTGTTGGGCCCTATTTTCGATTTGGCAAAAAATTTGCCGCTATTGTCATATTTCAAAGTTGAATTATTACACTCCATTTAACGCTCCAGGATTATTACCTCCAATATTTCAAGAGGGTGTGATTATTCAATGGAGCTCTGCTGGTCTGAAGGAAATTGGGGATCTGGCCCAGTTGGGTCAGATGGCTTCATTCTCTTATTTGAAAGAGAAATTTAATTTACAATCTAATCATTTTTTTAAAATATTTACAGCTCAGAAGTTTCCTCGACAAGAATCTCTCAAGCAATCCTAATATGTTTGATAAGATTACTATGGTGGAATTAATATTAAGAAAATCCAAAATAGGGGCACTGTATCAGTGTCTTTTTGCTCAACTCCCAGACGACTTGGAGGCTCAGAATAGTAAATGGGTTGGTAAATTCGGGGTCTTATCTGTAGATCTAAAATTTTCATTGGAATTAGCTAGGTCTGTCTTGGTCTCAGGTACGCTCCGTACTGAAAGTTATATGTCAATGTTTAATCTCTATTACACTCCTGCTAAGCTAGCTAGCTGGGGGGTTGCCAGAGGTGCTAAAGGATCTTCTTGTGCTAGATGTAAACTTTTTTTTGCAGATTCTGTTCATATGTTTTATGCATGTCCTGAGTTACGTTCTTTTATAAATGAAATTGAAGCCTTTATTAATCAGGTAATAGAAACCCCTGTTAAGAGCTCAGCGGAGTTAATAATAATTGGCTACGAACATTCAATGGCCTCTGAAAGAACAAGATATAGTCATGCTTTTTTGTTTATTGCAATGGCCATGATCAGACTCTGTATCACGTCACAGTGGCTTAGTGCTGAACTGCCCATTTTTTGTCATTGGAAGGCTAGGATGCTTGCATGGCATAAATTGGAGACGTCGGTTCAGGTGTTGAGAGGGAGTAGAAGGCGTTTGATTGCCTCCAAGAATTGGGAACCGTTTGAGTGCTGGCTTTCCAACTAAATTTTATTTTATTGTATTGTATAACTTTTCTGTGTATATTATATGTCTAATATTCTCCTGCCACCATGTGTTCTTTAAATGAAAAATAAAAATAAAGTTTAAAAAAAAAATGGAAGGGGACAAGCCCCAAAAAATTAAATGTCTCTTTTGGGGGAACCTGACTTTTGGCTACGACATTCTTTTATCTGAAAGAGATTGTCTGCCTACTATTGTTATGAAGTGCCTAAAGGTAGATATGGTAATTATGCCAGCCGTTTCCGACCTCGTTCCCCAATACTTAAAACATACATACGTGCGGGAGAAGCCGTGGCCCTGGCTCCTGAATTATATTGCGACCATGTTGGATGGGATGAAGATTCAACCCACGACGTTATACCATTAAAGTCTACTCCAACTCCACAGAGACAGTATCCAATAAAACAGGAAGCGAAAAAACAGGTCAGGGAGATCTTGGGTCCACTTAAGTATCGGGGTGTGATTGAAGCTTTCACCTCTTCAATGAATAATCCTTTGTCTCCTGTAACAAAACTCGATAACTCATATCGTCTAGTTTTAGATTATGGAAATCTAAAGTCGTGCACAAAATCGTTTGTAGTGCAAAACGCACACAGTGCCGCATTGATGAACAACATTGTGTGAAAAAAATACACAACAAAAGATATCTCAAATGGATTATTCTGCCAAAATATAGTGCATGAGAGCAGATATTTGACAGCATTCTCAGCGCTGTGGTCCCAGCGTCAATTTTGTTGATTCCCCCAAGGGTATAAGAACAGCCCAGGGTTGTTTTTGGCCATGGTAACTGAGTTACTTCAGAATCTGGATGAAGAGGCATTCTCCTACGTGGGTGATATTTATCTGTCGGATGATGACCTAGAAGAACACTTGACCAGGGTGAACAACATCAGTTTGGGATTCACCTCTGAGTGCTACAAATTCAACTTAAAAAAATCAAAAATAGCCCACCTCAATGTCCTATATTTGGGACATGAGCTTTCAAGTGAAGGAGAAAGCTTGGCAGCGAACTTCTTAAAAAAAATGCGCACTGCTCCAACCTCTGAAATCATTGTAAAATGTACAATCCATACTGGGATTCCTGAACTTTGGCAGAACATACATTTTGGATTACGCAGAAAGGGTTAAACCTTTCTAAGACCTCATAAGACCTGATTTTTCAGTTAGGCAATGGGCACAGGGACACACAAGACTCCCTTTGTTCCCTACAAGCTGACATTATAGCTTCAAAACACTTACAGACACGCGTACATTTTTGCAATCTAGTGATCCGTATAGTGGCGTGTCAATCTGGGTACACCTACCTAACATACAATGAAGGCGAAAGAGTACCCATTGCCTACAAATCACACTTGTACACAAACGCTGAGGTGCGTTTTGCATCTACAGACAAAACTCTGGCAGCCGTACCGACTGCTGTAGCAAGAGAAAGAGCACTGGCTCAGGAGAAGCAAATAATAGTAGTGACTTCAGTACCGGCATTGCGGGCTGCTAAAAAAGCAAGCATTCCAAATGCTAAAGCCTTACATCCAAGATGGATACAATGGGAAACTTCTCTCACTGCATCAGACGTGGAATACAGATACGACCCAAATCTAAAAACACAAGCATTTCTGCAAAATTAACAAGAATATCCTCTCCTGAATGAAATAATGCCTCTAGATCAGTATGAATATATTTTTTACACTGACGGATCTGTTCAGCCGGCCATAGGAAGTAAACAATACAGCGCCGCATGTGCGAATGTAAAAGGTCATATGCAGGACGGAAAATTCCTTCCAAGCTGTACAAAAACTCAGTCTCTAGGAGACTGTGTTCGGCTCAGCTAGCAGAATTAAAAGCTCTGCTACTGGCACTGATAAATACAGGTCGAGAATTCCCCACACTAATAGTGTGCGATTCTTTTTACTGTGTCCGGTCATATATATAGTGAATATCTTTGCTATTGGGGACAAAATGGCTTTAAAGACTCAAATGGTGGCACAATTAAGCATAAATCACCATGGGAGCAGGTAGCTGAGTTTAAAAACAAGCTACCAAGAGCTCATGTGATACACACGCTGAGTCATCAACGTGATGGCGTTCACGTTGAAGGGAATTCATTGACTGATGAAGCCGCAAAGGGGGCAGTACAAACTGCTTCCATAGCTGCAATCACTCGTTCAAAAACAAGACTAGACGGACAGATAATGGTAGCTGTCATTTCTTCCTGCAAAGACAATAAGGCATTACCGAAAGCTTTTTCTACTCAAGTATTCCTACAAGTTAGATGCAAACAACGTTCCATTTGCTCAGATTCCTGAAGTGGGGGATAAAGTAATACCAAACATGGATCGCAGATTAGACTTAATATTAGCTGACACCGGGGATCGGGTTCTACACACGCAGGAGTTACCGCAACTGTTTCTTTAGTAAAACAACGCTATTGTTGTCGAGGGTTAGCAAAGCAGACCAAAGATTATGTCTTAAAGTGCGACATCTGTCAGCAGATGAAGGGCTCCACCATAACCCATCCCAGAGCAGACACCATTGTTAATATCAGACCGACCACTCGCGTGTGTATATTTGGACCACTGCGGCCCCTTACAGCCTGAAGGGGCTTACAAATATATCATGGTTGCAATTGATTCCTGCTCGAGATTACTATGGTTATGGCCTCAGTGCTCAGCTGACGCTCGAACTGTTATCAAAGATTTGCGAGTCTTCATTGGGACATACGCAGTTGGCACTTTACATTCTGACCGTGGCCCCGCGTTTAGCTCTCGGGCTTACAAGGAAGCCATGGGAGGTTTGGGTGTAGCATTGTGGTATGCCTCTCCGTACCATCCAGAGGTGAATCCGGTTGTGGAGAGGAAGAACCGGGACTTAAAGCTATCATTAACAGCTACAGTATTAGGCACGGGTGGTAGTTGGGTCGATCATTTATATGGGGTACAGAGGGCCTTGAACAACATGCCAAGAAGTTCTCTAGGGGGTGTCACTCCTTATGAGGTCCTGTTTGAGATGAGGATGTGAGTACCTGATCTCAATTGTGAATGCACAGTGGCGGATGAAAAACCTTTTGACATCAATAAACGTTAGGCTGTTTTACAGGATCTGAATGAATCCAGGGCACTACAGAGCAATGTCCAAGTAAAACGGTTCACCACTGGGGAAGTCAAGTCAGTCACGGCAAGACCTGTTGAGATTCCTAAAGGCGGGGATCTGGTCAGAGAAAAACTAACGGAGAAAAAAGAATTTGGCCTATAATACAGAAAGCATGTACCTGTCCTGGCAGTCAAAGGGACGAGAACTGTACTTCTGCCACTTCATGCCGGGGAAAAAGGAGAAAAGATTTGTCTCCATTGATCTGATAAAACAACACTATGTGGCCGATACTGAATAGGAGGCTTTGTGGGCTCCTAGTTAGCCGATACCCACCGCTCGCTACAGTACAGGAAGTACAGATGGAAAGGCTAATCAGGTTTGATGAGTCTCCCATGCGGAATGATGGACTATGCAAAAATTTCATGGAACTCGTTCCCCTTGAACAGGGAACACAAAATTGAAATGAAAGACGTATTTCAATTTGACCTAACACTGATGTCTACATAAACATGCCTCAACAAGAGCCATCGAAAAGTTCGTCAAAACCTGCGGAACTACCAAAAATAGATGGTACTGCATCTGGCTATTTCAACGACTTCGATACCTTTTCCTTGGATCCAAGTAAACCTGAAACAACTCCAGCCCCAATATCTCGTGAACGACAAATCATAGGCTTCTACACTTTTCTTAAGAAGACCCACCTGGTGTCACCTTGGCTAGAACTTTGAATAATCTCTGGGATAATTTTCTTTCTTAGTAACTGTCTTTTCCTAACTTGTAAATGGAACTTAGCTTTGCCAAATCTCTGCAGCATCAAAAGTCAACTTACTGCTGAAACCTTATGTTTCATCACATCGTGAACAAAGAGACTTGTCATCAGTGAACATTACAGCAGTTCCTATACCTGATGTTATAGTATTGGACAAGGTTGATTATGATATATTTGGTCCGATTTAGAACCATCCTGTTCCATTTTCTAGCAAATGTTAGAAGACACATCAGACTTCAACACAATGTATTGTTATCAACATTATGGTCATCATTTTTTACACAAATCGAGGACCCCTAGGAATGTTTTCACATGTCGCCAATGGGAACATTGCCCTACACCTCCGAAAAGTAGTTTGAAAACGTTCTAACAAAAATGTTCATATTTTTCAGTATTTAGTGTTTAAGACCCAACCTCATATTATTATAAGGTTGCCCAGACATCCGCGCAGAAAAATATGCTGACTAACACCAAACAGATTTACTCTGCTTTATTTATTACCAAACTGTCTGAACAGGGTTTCGACTTATGGAAAGACACGATAGACTTAAAATCAGTCTGAGGTTCCAGGCAACCGAAGTGCTATTTAGAGCATGCCTCATTCCCCAGCGGATTATAATTCTGAATGATACTGTGCAACAGACCTCCTGCATTGGAATAGCCAAAAACAAGGATCTGAACACACCTCGGATTACAACACCATCATAGGCTGAGGGAAATTTTACATCACTGAAAGGGGCTACATTAGATGACATCTTACAATACAATAGATCAGCCCCCAATTGGAAGGGATGGTTGGTTTGGCCCACAGACAAACAGATGTCAGGGAAGTTTCAGTGGTACCACCGAAGGGTTTATTATCCACAGGCCAGACCAGCGCGATGTAGAAAGACAACATCCAGGGGTGGTGACATCATATAGTGTTGGGAAGTTATGCCTTGATTGGCTGAAAACCTCCACACTACCACAGGTGAAACAACACTTTTTTTGACATTTCTTTATTGTCCAATATAACAATTGCAATATACATGTTACAGCATTTATATATTGTATTTCAACATGGATCTACTGATATAATATTGAGAAGACTTATGTCTACAGTTTTCCTTTCGTTGTTTCTTTAGTTTTTTTTTCTTTTTTGTTTTGTCCCCAGTGATACAAGTTTTCGAATAGAATTCAGTGTTTAATGAACTTAAGAACTCTTTTAACCTCCCCCCTTAATTAACCGGTGCCCCTAAATGATATCCTATCCCCAAATCGCAATACGTTACCTGTCTATCACCTCTATTCCTGTCTGTGACTAACTGTCGCAGTATGGTGTTCTTTCTCCCCCGGGACAGTTGGAGCCTGAGAAGTCGACTCTCCTAAATCTTCAATCTAATGTATCATTGCCCCCCACGCTAACCCCCTGGTGAAACAACACTTATCTTTACTGACAGCGGATGTGGACCTACAGGATTTTTTTTAATAGGTCCCAGAAAGCCATGTCAAAAATGTTTCTATTATGCTGGTTATAATGAAATTTGGAAAATCTCCCAACTAGAAGCAGCGAAGAGATTACGAGAAATAGATAGGATTAACCTAGCAAAGCCATTAGCTGTAGTTTACGATGGCATGACTATGTTAACTTCCAGGATTTATTCACTGGCCAAAATTGTATCTTCTGCTATTGATGTACTGGAACAGGATTTGCCCATACTGCAGCACGGACAATCACAATTATGTTCTATTATGTTACTGAGCTGGACGCTGTAATCATTGCGCGCAGGTTATGTGCATTGGCGTTTTATCAACAGTACATCACTGTTTCTTGCATACAATCTAACGGAAAAACAGATGAAAATGGCAAAAAGGGGAGCAAAATATACAATGCTGCATATTGAAAAACTCAACAGATTACCTTTTACAGTTGCAGAATCACCATCCACAGAATGGCCGTACAACATGACCGTACAACATTACCGGTCACAACTTTCCAGTTTCAGTACTGCCTAGAACAAAAACAGGCAGGCAGATATAAAGAAATGATTTGGGATCTCACCAAGGAATCTTGGTAATTACCATACAGATTTCCATGCAGTAGTGGGGATCTTTAAGTGCTTCTAAGCGGTACAAACTGAGAGAACGCTTTAAGTGGATCTCTCATATGCCAGGGTAATATGCTACACTGGGCCTGCAATGGTTCAGTTGCGAACCTATCCTGTCACTTGAGAGGTACCACAGCAGCTGTGATTTCCCTGGTATTCAAGCTACTTTCAAATGGGAGTTACTTGATGCTGAACGATCAAAGTTGTTGTGGGATGCTTCCGGGCATCGCATATCTCGTAACCGTGAGCTCCAGGGTTACTTGCTGTATGCAAGTATTGTTTCCACCGACACACAGTCAGGGAGGCGCAGCTATGGCCTAAGTTGAATGTTTTCTTTATGCGGTTTGATACTCTGAGCAGAATGAAAGCCATGCTTCTACAGAAAACGGTGCGCTTAACCTCCACCCAGGAGACTTTTGATCTCCAGATCGCAAGGTCCTTGGCTGAGATACAAGCACTCATACATACAAACGGCCTCTTCCATTTAACAGAAATGGTAAATCGTATCTTTAGCATGTCTGATACGACGGGTATAGTCCACCAATTTTAGGTCATAGGTTCCCGGACTGTTAAGCACCTTTCAGACGGTACTCAGAGTTATACCAAACTTTATATACTCCGTATTCTGAAGCATTTTTGGAGGACTTCCGCTGATCCTGTTTCTAATAGCAGGTATCCTGACTGTCATTTTTCTGCTATGCCATGGGCGTCCCAGTCACCGAGGAGATGGAAACAGTGCTCCTGGAGCGTAAATACCGTGATCGCATGGTACAACATCTTGGCACACCTCGCCTACGGGAACTGAGCGCCTCTTGGTTCCTGTCATTTAGACCAGTCTGGATGGACTGCATCCTACCTGTTCTCCGATGCTTGTTCTGCGGAGAAGAATGCGTGTTGGATCTGTGTCTGAGACTTCCATCAGTTGCGCAACCCGATGTTGATGCTTTACTGGAACGTTATCGGCCCACGTTCTGCAGTGTCCCCAGCGTATTCCCATATTGATGGCGGCATTCATAGAGCCTCTACAGGAACTCTCTGCTCCTGTTGGAATGGATACCAGCTCCTCCACTGACACCCAGGCCTTCGATGGCACGCAGGCTGCCCCACCATTGGCTGCAGACAGTAGAGAAGATCATCTGTGCTCAATTGACGTGATCTGCGAGGTGTTACCAGGGTCATAGTCTGCGAAGGCAGGCAACAGGAATGTTGCGTCCACAAGCCAGGACACATAAACATTTACTCATCGTATGCTGGGAAAAATCTGGCTTTTCTTTTTTGAAGCAAACTCAAATTGGAACTCCAAAACAAATTAAAACTTTTTATGACCTGCATGGCTTTCCGATGCTTGTAATGGATCAAACTATATATACGGACACATTAGAGCTATTACTTGAAGTGACAATTTTCCTTTTTTAACATATTTTAGAATTCTTAACATTTTTAGCCAGACTATTGTTTTACTATAGTTGTTTGCATACCAGTGCCTAGACAGTGAAGTAGTACATTAGAATTTAATTATATGATCCAGTCGGATGAGGAGTGGGTGTTATATTCCATGTAGGTACCCCGAAATAAGCTCAGGTAACATCGTAACCTTTCACCTATACTCTCCCCTACATTACACACAGAACCGTTCGTGGGGACTGACCTTTTACCTAGATAAGACACTGCACACCGAATGCGGGATTTTCCCTGGCAAAGGCCTCATACATTATGCATGGGTTCTTGGAACCTCAGCAGGACTCCCATCTCCTGTATAATAACTATGTATAAAGTTCATTCCCAACGTCATCCTAAGTCTGACAAGTGGCACAGAAAGGTAGAATTCCCAGAAGACCCTTGGGTATATAAACATCTTATCTTGCTGAGACAGAGCGAGGAGATCAGGATTTCCCTGCCGACACACACTGATTGAGACGCTGAGGTTCCTGCATGCAGCTACTCCAGCTCGCAGTGGTGTAACATCCCTTGCAGGGTGTTCAACTCTAGGCCAAGATGGGGGTCCAACAATCTCTCACTTCGAGTAAGGGGTTTGCCTTTATCCTAGAGGGATTCTTGGCTTAACACCTTCATACATGTTAGGTACATTTAGGTACATCTAGTTAAAGTAGCATCGTAGGAGTCCCTAATCTTCATTAGTTCAATATTACAGATAAATTCACAACAAGAGAATACAGTTTGTAACAAATACATCAATAAATCGATAACAAGTGTGAGGAGAGAGAGAAAAAAAATTCATTGCAGTATTAATGTGTCCCAGGGTTGCCGGGTTGGACGGATTCTCGACCACCTGAACTGGAGGGGGCGGAGTGAACAGAAACACTGGTGCTTTCAAGAAGGGTGTTAGGGAAGGTTTTATTGGAATGTACGTTTTTTTCATTCACAAAAGATGGGGGCGAACTCAGTCTGTAGACGGGGAAGAACTTCAGGAAGCTCCGTGGGCCTGTAGGTCTTCTTTCCAGATGGGACGTCTTCTCACCGGGGACCTCTCGTCGGTTACCGTAAAGTAAAGGAGAAACACGGGTCAGGCACAAAACTCTGGGACAAGGGGTAAGTGGCCGGGAGTGAGGACACAGAGACCGTGTAACGTGCTCAAGTTACAAACGGGCGTGCTGAGGAGTGCTCGTGCTCACAAAGGGAAAGTCGCCAACAGGGTTCACACCGGGGGCTGCCTCCGCCTCCCAACCCAACCCGCGACCCGGCCCCGTACCTCTCGAAGCCACGCTCCTCCCGTGGGCGCGTGGCAGGGCGAAGTCCCTGACCGTTGGCCTCCCGGCTTGTCGTCCTCGCTGTCTCTCTCCTCTCGACACCATCCTCCTTCCTCCTCAAGCTTCGTCTCCTCCGGGGAATCGCCGTCCGCCCATCTCCTGGATCTTCCGGCTTTTGGCGTCAACATCCTGGTGAGGGGCGGAGTCTCGTAGTCCTGAGCCCGTTCCTTAAAGGAGCCGTCCACGACATCCTCATCCGGCCAATCGCTTTGGGGGTCTTCGGGGTTCTCGTACCAAGTGCAGGCTTGCGGCTGTGGGGAAAAGGTGCACGGTAAGAGGGGGGTGGCGGACCACCAGTCTTTAGGGTTACCCGGCTCCTGCCTGCTGGCCCCGTGACAATATGCAATTTAGAAATCATACAAACCTAAATCAATTAAACTAATGCACAGCGTGCAATAGTTAGAAATAGCTAATCCTTTCGCTGAAAAGGTATAGCTTAAGCAACATCACCAGCCGATGAAGTGCAAAGTAATCAGGATAGTGATACCCAGGAATTGCAAGAATACTGCCCAGCCAGAGTAGCACAGAGAGTACAGCAGCAAGGCTCCACTTGATTTCATTGGTCGAGCTTATGAGGTGACCGTCGTCCTAGCCAGTTCATCCGGGTTTTTCTGTTAAAGTTCTTTGTTTAATGCATGTCATTATCCTCTGCGGAAGCAGGAAAAAGAAATTGTATTCTTCTCTATGTCCTCGCGCTCACTTCCACATCAGCTTGCAACATATTTGACTCAATTATTCATAGAAAGAAACACTGTAACTGAATAACCGTAGGAAGAGAAAATCGTAATGATGTGCTTACATTTGTGCACAACTAAACAAATAAATAAGCATTTTAGAAAAAAATTGAAGGACAAAGTACATTCTTCTGAGGCCTTCGTTCGAAACGACTTTTTTTTGCTGAGTTTGAGGCCTTGGAGAAACTGTAAAATCATTGTTTTTCTCAAGGAATAAAACACATTTTAGTTAAACGATCAAAAGGAAATGCATAAGAGATCAATAGTTCAAAAGATTAATTATTCTAATTAAACCCATAAGTATAATCTTATTTCAGAATGTTAATTATTATTAATTTTTGATTTTTTGATATTGAGAAAAGAAAAACATCCCAGGAAAAAAAAATTATGTAAGTGTTTCCATTATTTCTATTTTATTATTCTACTAGTTAGTTTTCTAGTATACATTTAGCAACTCTCCCTCTCATGCTATGTGTTTACATAAAAACCCATGTTTTGGAGGCATATGAGCTGCAGATTGTACACTTAGCATTAGATCGCCACCTGGTGTTGGGCTCGGATGATTGCATGTTGTTGTCGTCTTGGAAGAAGTCTTTGTAGTCAAGAGATAGGTGACTCCTCCCTTGGAAGATAGTGCGCATGGGCATCGGCTCCATCCTTAGATAGTTTTTTCTCCGCCACTGGGTTCGGATGCAACTTTTCCTCTCCGGTTCGAAAATCTACTTTTCAAAGACTTTGACACGCAAAACTTTCTAAAAACAAACTTTATCTTCAATATACATTGACTCGACGCCATCACTTCGATTCCGGTCGTCGACGTGGGCCGTCGGGCCTACCCACGTGGCGAGGCCTACACCTCATGGAAAGGACACCATTCAAAAGATGCCCCGTGTGTGGAGCAAAATTTCCACACAGCGACCATCACGAGGTGTGTAACCTGTGTTTATCACCGGAACACGATGAGTCCAGTTGCACAGCCTGTACATCCTTTCGATCCAAGAAGACCATTCGAGATCGGAGGGCCCGTCTACGCGACATGCAGAGATCAGCTCCGGAACCAGTGGATATCTTCGACGAAGGTCCATGCGTCCCCAAGGAAGAGTCTGATGATCTCCAGATTGTATCTGACGCAGACGACTCCGATGACTCCATACCATCAGGTCAACCCGTGAGTACGACTGCCCCTACCCCAGCCCCACCACCTAAACCAAAGGCTAAGGTCAAAACTCCGCCTTCGGGGTCTAGTCGAGACTGAGACATTGCTTCGAAAGCCCCGCCATTGAGCCCGGCTCCGAAGAAAATATTAAAGCCTTCCGGTAGCTCCATAGCAAGCAAACCGCACGTGCCTATACAGCCAGCTCCATCGGCACCAAAACCAAAAGAAGTCCCGGTACCGAAAAAGACGCAGAAACCGTCGCCTCCTAAAGACACTACGGCACCCAAACCAATTAAGGCTGTTTCCGATGCTTCCAAGCCAACCAAAACAGCTTCCACTCCAAAGTCTTCGGTATGGAAACCTACAGAGCCTGCTATCGATGCCTCCAAGCCCTCGAACCAGGCCTCCACACCAAAAACTATACCTTCGGTGCCGAAAAGTACGCCAAAGGACTATACAACAACTCCTAAGGCTAAAGACAAGCCGAAACCAGGCCCGGAGCCGAAACAATCGGCGCCGAAAGCAATTTCTGAATAAGACCTTTTTAGACCCGATCTTTTGCAAAAAAGGATATATATAGACCCAGAAACAGGACATGTTTCCACACAGGAAGAGAAAGTCAGATACAGCACCTACACCTCCAGTGCCTGTCAAGAAGAAGGACTCTGCCACATCTCCTATGCACCCTTCTTCTCCTGTATCTCCCTCTCCTGCTGTCCCTTGAAACATTTCACCTGAAAATTCTCATCTTCATTCTCCTCAACATACACCTCCTCAGGATGCTGATAGCATGGGGGGAGGAAAAGACCCAGATGATCCTTTCCCCTACCCAACAGGTTCACCAGACTGGGAGTATCCAAACCCACAGGATATACCAGATATTCCTGATCCACATATATATCCATCTAAACCTTCTCCTCCAGAAGACAATATTGGGTTTGGAGACTTGATTAATAGGGATGCCGTCTATCACAATGCTACCATGCATTCAGATAAGGCAGAAGAGGATATTTTACAAGAATCTTTTGAACATTCCCAAAAAACTGTTCAAATACTGCCAATGATTTAAGGAGTTAATTAACATGTCCCAGAGGTGTTTAAAGATCCTGTATGGGCTAGAATCATAAACCCAAGGATAGAAAAAAGTACAGAGCAGCTTTTGGGGATCCTGCTTACATTAAAGGACAGCTACCCTTAGACTCCCTAGTAGTTTCAAACGCTAAGAAAAGAGCAAATTCACAAACATCAGGCGAAGCACCAACTCCTGATAAAGAATCCAAAATCATAGATGCTTCAGGGGAAAGAATAGCTGCCCAAGGCAGTAATACATGGTGCATTGCTAACACACAGGGCCTCCTAGCAAGATATGATAGGGCTCACTATGATCAGCTAGAGAAGCTATTACAACATCTACCTGATCAATAATCCATTCAGGAGGGTAAGCTTATATCTAATGCCTCCATTAAATGCGCACTAGATGTAGCTGACACTGCATCCAGGGCAATAAATACCAGTGTTCTTCTTAGACGTCACGCTGAGGTTCTTTGATTTTCAACTTTGTTCCGTATTCAGCCGCTATTTTGTGCCCCGTCGCCATTTTGTATTGCCTTCACTCGGGCAGCACGGCGAACGGAGTGTTTTTGCCGTTTCCAGCTGCTACGTGTCTTTTCTGTTAAAAAGTAACCTCCTGCCCTTGCTTACAAAACCGATGTCAGGGACTGGCCGAGTCCACTAATCCATGTCTGGACTGATTGATCCCTGTCTCGACTGACTGTTTGCCTTTCTCTATTCTTTCCTTACTCTGTCTTATCCGACTGGCCTTCGCTATTCTTTTCTTGTATTCTCTTGTTACACAACTATCCTTTGAGGCACACAGATATGTCCTGCCACCTGCAAATTAAATTACAAGCACTAGTATTGATTAACTGGTGGGGAAGGATTGACACACGGGGTCTGAAAGAAGGGCGTATTTGGACATTCGATAGCTTGTTTTCCAACTTTTCCTATTTGCTAGCTTTGTATGTATTGGGAGTATATGTTGTAAATATGTGTGCTATAAAAGATTGTACGCCACGGAATAAAAGTGGCAGTCTCCTTAGAACCTACTTTGTACTTCTGGGACAACTGTGCTTAGCTGCAGCTAATAAACCTGATTTTCTACGCCTAACAGAGTGTCTCTTGTCTCTGTCCGACAAGGCAGGTGAACTCGGAGATTTAAGGCGTGCCCTGCGCCGCCGGGCCCTTAAGGCCCGGTTCTTCAACGCGTGGCTACGCATTTCAGGATTTAAGCAAGAAGTACAGACTACTATCTTAAATCAACCATTCAACCAACATCAGTTGTTTGTTCCAGAAGTAGACACAGCTCTTGAAAAAATGAAAAAAGACACTGACACAGTCAAATCCATGGGAGCTTTGCAGTCCACCCAAGCAAGAGGCTCCTTTCGTCGCTCCTTCTACAGAGGAGGCTCCAAACAAACTGGAGCAGACAATTCAGCTTCCTTTAAAGCAAACACACAAGCATCCTCCAATAAGGGATACTTTAGAGGGGGTTACAGAGGTAATAACAATAAGGGAAGAGGTTGAGGTAACAACAACAATCTATCCTCTTCCACCACTAAACAGTGACTTCCTTTAGCTCCCCCAACATCATACCACTCCTGTAGGGGGGAAATGAACACAGTCCCTACCTGTCTGGAATTCCATCACAACAGACAAGTGGGTAAGACAGATTATCCAGTATTGTTACTGCCTAGAGCTTACAGATACCCCTCCAAATATACCGCCCAGACAGCGTCCAATGTCCAAAGAACATCTAACGCTGCTCCAACAAGAGGTCCGCTCATTGCTACAAAAAGATGCAATAGAATCAATCAATCAATCAGGAGTTTGTTAAAGCGCAACTACTCACCCGTAAGGGTCTCAAGGCGCTAGGGGTGAGGGTTGCAGGTTCCATTCCATCAAGGAGGGGGTTTGTCAAAGAGCCAGGTTTTGAGGTTTCTTGCGAAGATGGGGAGCGATGTTGTCTGTCTGAGGTGGAGCGGAAGGGCGTTCCATGCTTTGGCCGCAAGGAAGGAGAAGGAGCGGCCTCCCGATCTGGTCTTTCTGGTGCAGGGGACCACAGCGTAGGAGAGGTGGGCTGATCGTAGGGTCCTTTGGGGTGCGTGGAATTTGAGCCGGCTGTTCAGGTATGCTGGTCCGGTGCCGTGGAGGGCCTTGTGTGCGTGGGTGAGCATCTTAAAGGTGATTCTCGCCTCGACGGGGAGCCAGTGTAGTGTGCGCAGGTGCTGGGAGATGTGGCAGTGTTTTGGCAGGTTGAGGACCAGTCTTGCGGCGGCGTTCTGGATGTTCTGTAGCTTGCAGATGAGGTTTTTGTTTATTCCGGTGTAGAGTGCGTTGCCGTAGTCGAATCTGCTGGTGACCAGGGCGTGAGTGACTGTCTTTCGGTGTTCGAGGGGGATCCATTTGAAGGTCTTACGAAGGAGGCGGAGGGTGTGGAAGCAGGAAGATGAGACCGAGTTGATCAGGCGGTCCATTTTGAGCTCGGAGTCCAGGATGATTCCCAGGTTGCGTGCGTGGTCTGTGGGGGTTGGCGGGTTTCCGAGGGCGGTGGGCCACCAGGTGTCGCTCCAGGCGTCGGGGTTTGGGCCCATGATGAGTACTTCTGTTTTGTTGGTGGTTCGTTGTAGGCAGCTGTTTTTCATCCATTTGGCGACGGCTTCCATGCCTTCTTGAAAGTTGCGTCTGGCGGTGTTGGGCTCATTGGATAGGGAGAGGATGAGCTGGGTGTCGTCTGCGTATGACACGCTGTTGAGTCCGTAGGTTCTGACGATGGGGGCAAGTGGAGCCATGTAGACGTTGAAGAGCGTCGGGCTGAGGGAGGAGCCCTGGGGGACTCCGCAGGTGGTAGGTGTGGGGTCTGAGAGGAAAGGGGGGAGCCTGACCCGTTGCGTCCTGCCGGAGAGGAAGGAGCAGATCCAGTCGAGGGCCTTGTCCTGGATTCCTGCGTCGTAGAGTCTGCGTATTAGGGTGCGGTGGGAGACTGTGTCGAACGCCGCTGATAGGTCTAGGAGGATGAGGGCTACTGTTTCTCCTTTGTCCAGTTGGGTGCGGATGTCGTCTGTTGCGGCGAGGAGGGCGGTTTCCGTACTGTGTTTTTTTTCTAAAGCCGGATTGGGAGGAGTCGAGGATGTTGTGTTCTTCAATGAGTGTGGCGAGTTGGCTGTTGATGGCTTTCTCAATGACTTTCGCTGGGAAAGGGAGCAGGGAGATGGGTCTGTAGTTTTTGAGGTCGGTGGGGTCCGCTGAGGGTTTCTTTAGGAGGGGGTTGACCTCGGCGTGTTTCCAGTCGTCGGGGAACGAGGCGGTCGCCAGGGAGCGGTTGATGGTGTGGCGGAGCATGGGTGCGATGGTGTCGGCGGCTCTGTTGAAGATGTGGTGGGGGCAGGGGTCCGTGGGGGCCCCTGAGTGGATTGACTTCATTGTCTTCAGTGTGTCTTCGATGGTAAGGGTTGTCCAGTCATCAATCGCTGGTTTCCGGGTGTCGGGGGTGGTTGGTGAGGGTTCAGTGTGTTGGTTGTCTTCGTCGAAGTTGTCGTAGATGCTCTTGATTTTGTGGTGGAAAAAGGTGCTGAGTTTGTCGCAGAGGTCTTGTGAGGGAGGGATGTTGGTAGACTCGCTGGTGGGTTGGGCGAACTCCTTGATGATGCTGAAGAGTTCCTTGCTGTTGTGTGCGTGGGTGGAGATTCGGTCTTCAATCGCTTTTTTCCTCGTTTCTCTGATGAGTTGATGGTGGGCGTTGGTGGCGGCTCTGAAATTGTTGTGGGCTTCTGTGGATTTGGTGTTTCTTCAGGCCTTTTTTGAGGCGGCGGCATGTGCGCCTGGACTCTCGAAGTTCGGTGGTAATCCATCTGGCTTTCTTGGCACGGGTATTGTTGTTTTTCTTGAGGGGGGCTATGTTGTTGGTGCTGTCCGAGATCCATCTATGCAGGGTTGCGGCTGCGGTGTTGGGGTCGTCGTTTTCCGCGATGGGTGGGGTGGAGTTGTTAAGTGAGGAGGTGAGCTGGTAGTCTGTGATTTTGGTCCAGTTTCTTTGTGAAGCAGGTGCTGGTGTCTGTGGATGGTGTGTGTTCTGAAGGTGAAGTGGACGCAACGATCGTCGGTCCATGGGAGTTCGGTGGTGTGGCTGAAGGTGATGGAGTTTCCTGTAGTGAAGAGGGGGTCGAGGGTGTGTCCTGCTGAGTGGGTGGGCTCGGTCATGATCTGGCAGAGTCCAATGTTGTGGAGGTTGTCCAGGAGGCATGTGGTGTTGGGGTCCAGTTGATTGTCGAGGTGGAAGTTGAGGTCTCCCAGCAGGGTGTAGTTGGTGGATGCGATGGCCTGCGGGGAGATAATGTCCGTGATGGAGTTGGCGAAGGGTCCGCGGGGTCCAGGGGGTCGGTAGATGAGGGTTCCTCGGAGGGCGGCGGTGGGGCTGGCCAGTATCTTGAAGTGAAGGTGTTCCATCAGTTTTGTGGACTCGTCAGGGAGTGTGCTCAGGCGGAGGCTGGATTTGTGGACGATGACGATTCCTCCTCCTGGGTGGGTGGGGCGGTCCTTCCTGGAGATCTTGTATCCTTGGCGATGTCCGGTCCCAAGGTGTCGTTGGTCCAGGTTTCGGTGAAGAATGCTACGTCCGGGGTGGTGCTGTCGAGGAGGTCCCAGATTTCTGTGGCGTGTTTGTGGAGGGATCGGACGTTGAGGAGGATGCATTGCATGGTCTTCGGTTCGGTTGTGTTCTTGTGGGCGGGTTGTGCTGGATCCGTGTTCTTGGCGGTGCTGCAGGTGTGCCGGCAGTGGTGACAGCTGAAGGGTCCATGGGTGTCGGCTGGTGATGCTAGCTTGCAGTGTTGTTGCAGTTGTTGAGTGTGTGGAGTGCTGCTGGGTCGTAGCGTTGGCGGGGCGGAGGTCCAGGGTTCCTGGTGCTGGTCGCGGACGGGCGCAGACGTGCTTGCCTTTGATGCGCCTTCGGTGCACCAGCGTCGCTCCCGCGGCCGATGCAGAAAGGTGAAAGTTAGAAAGGATAGAAAAACGAGTGAAGGAGCAGAGTGAGAGAAAGGAGACAGAGGTCCACTGGACCACCAGGGATGAGGCGCAGGGAAACCTGCGGGTGGAGGAGGGCCTCGATCACGAACACTCAAGAGTGCAGGGGCAGGGGCACCTCACTTAATAGTGGAGCTGCGAGGGTGGGAGAGCAATTTCACTGACAATGAGTCAGTGGTCTTGCTCCATTGCAACATCAAGGAACAGGGGTCTACTCACTCTACTTCCTAATACCCAAAAAGGATGGGACACTAAGGCCAATTCTAGATTTAAGGCCTCTCAATCTGTATATACACTCAGATCATTTTCACATGGTCACTTTACAACAAGTGCTCCCATTATTGCAACAAGGCAACTTTCTCACTACACTAGACCTCAAAGACACCTACTTTCACATGCCCATACATCCTTCTCACAGGAAATATCTCAGGTTTGTGCTACAAGGACAATATTATCAATTCAAAGTCCTTCCATTCGGGGTCACAACTGCACCAAGAGTGTTCACGAAGTGCCTAGCAGTAGTAGCAGCACATCTCAGAAGACAACTTATCCACATCTTCCCATACTTAAACGATTGGCTCATAAAAGCCAAGTTATTCAATCTGTGGGTCCAACACACATCTCAAACAATTCAAACACTGCACAACTTGGGGTTTACAATCAACTACACCAAGTCACACCTACAGCCCTCTCATGTACATCAATACCTAGGGGCTAACATAAACACCAATTCAGCTCTAGCTTATCCCGGTCCAGCAAGGATACAAAGCATTCAAGCCTTAGTTACAAGGTTTCAAAACCAACACTGTCTCCCAGCCAGAATGTTCATGCAACTAATAGGCATGATGGTATCTTGCATATTTATTGTACCATATGCAAGACTGCAAATGCGCCCATTACAGGAATGTCTAGCACATCAGTGGAATCGGGCACAAGGGCAACTGACAGACCTGGTGTTGGTGGACAGCCGCACACATCGCTCTCTGCAGTGGTGGAACACCAAAGAACTTGTACAGAGGGCGGCCGTTCCTCGAGCCTGTTCCACAAATAGTAATGATGACAGACGCATCCCTGATAGGATGGGGAGCACATCGGCTCCACCACACGACTCAGGGACGATGGACCTCTCAACAAAAGGTGCTTCACATCAACCACCTAGAGTTGCTGGCAATTTTCCAGGCACTAAAGTCCTTCCAAGTACACATACAAAGCAAAGCTGTCTTAATCTGGACGGACAACATAACAGCCATGTACTACATACAGAAACAAGGAGCTACACATTCCCTGCAACTGTCCCAGCTTACACAAAACATTTGGAGTTGGGCCATTCCACAAAACATATATCTGCTTGCAGAACACCTTCCAGGAGTTCACAATCAGATAGCCGATCTGTTAAGTCGACAGACACAACAAATTTACGAATGGGAACTACATCTGCAAGTTCTTCAACCATTCTTTCACAAGTGGGGCCATCCAGACATAGACCTGTTTGCCACACACGAATGCGCAAAATGCCCAACCTTCGCCGCTAGGTTTCCACACCCGTTGTCCAAGGGCAATGCGATATGGATGAACGGGTCAGGCAGATTTGCGTACGCTTTTCCGCCAACCCCGCTAATACCACTAGTGGTACGAAAGCTCGGACAACAGTCTCTCAAACTGATCCTGGTAGCTCCCACATGAGCACGCCAACCGTGGTTCACCCCACTACTGGAATTCTCTCTGGTTCCACACCAAAATCTGTCTCTGACACCATCCATGCTAACGCAGAACCATGGAAACATCAGGCATCCAGATCCAAGTCAACTGAATCTGGCGATCTGGCTCCTGAAGTCTTAGAGTTTGGTTACCTTAACCTGCCACCAGACTGTTTGAATATCATTAAAGAAGCCAGAAGACCTACTACTAGAGCTTGTTATGCGGCTAAATGGAAAAGATTTCCCATTTACTGCAATAATAATCACATTGATCCTTTAGATGCTTCCATCCAAAATATTATATGTTACCTTCTCCATTTACAAAGATGTAATCTAGCTTATTCATCAATACGTTTACATCTGGCAGCTATTGCTGCATATCTACAAAACAGACAACATATGTCATTGTTTAGAGTATCAGCAAAAATAACTTTTATGGAAGGACTAAAAAGAATTATTCCTCCAAGGCTACCACCCTCTCCAGAGTGGAACCTAAACATTGTTCTTACCAGGCTCATGGGACCCCCTTTTGAGCCTTTACACAAATGTAAACTACAATTTCTCACATGGCAAACTGCTTTCCTTGTTGCTATAACCTCTCTTAGAAGAGTAAGTGAGATTCAAGCTTTCACTATACAAGAACCATTCTTACAATTACACCATAACAAAGTGGTTCTAAGAACTAATCCTAAAGTCCTCCCTAAAGTAATTACTCCTTTTCATTTAAACCAATCTGTTGAGTTACCAGTGTTTTTTTAAAACCCAGACTCAGTAACAGAAAGAGCTTAACACACACTAAATGTCAAAATAGCTCTTCTCTATTACATAGAGAGGAACAAGCCCTTTTGTAAGACAAAGCAACTATGTGTAGCCTTCGCTCCACCACATAAAAGCAATCTCATTTCCAAATCAAGAATTGCAAGGTGAATTGATTGTTAAATGTATACAAATATGCTATCACAAAGCAAAACGCACATTAACAGTTCCTCCTAGAGCGCACTCCACATGCAAACTAGGAGCCTCCATGGCTTTCTTAGGAAACTTTCCTTTAGAAGACATCTGCAAGGTAGCAACATGCTCTACAACACATACATTTACTAAACACTATTGTGTTGATGTGCAAGCAAAGCAGCAAGCTGCAGTACGCCAAGCTGTCCTTAAAACTCTCTTTCAAACTACTGCAACAGATACAGGTGACCACCGCTAGGGGAGACACTGCTGCACAATCGATGCTAAGTGTACAATCTTTAGCTCGTATGCTTTGAACGGAAAATGCTACTTACCAGTATGCATCTGTTCTTGGCATGTAGAGCTGCAGAGTTGTACACGCCCTCCCGCCTCCCCGCGACTTGTATCTGTTCCAGTTTTTACCTTAATTGGATATACACGCATGGACATCTCTTCTTTCTTTCTACTAACTCCATCATTTCCCATCATGGCGAAAAACAGTCTAAGGATAGAGCCGATGCCCATGCGCACTATCGTCCAAGGGAGGAGTCACCTATCTCGTGACTGCAAAGACTTCTTCCAAGACGACAACAACATGCAATCATCCGAGCCCAACACCAGGTGGCGATCTAATGCTAAGTGTACAACTCTGCAGCTCTACATGCCAAGAACAGATGCATACTGGTAAGTGCAATTTTCCTTTCTTTTAATTCAAATCGTTTTTATTGAGGGTACACAAAAGTACAACAGTACAGTACCCTAAAAGAAGAAAAGGTGACAGTAATAAATATAGTGCTAATCCTGATAACACGACACATGACAATAATGATACTAATATTATTCATGAATGATAATAGTTGAAGTAAAATTATAAGTATAATTATGATGACAAAATATTAAGTAGGTAGTAATAACAATGACATTAATAAAATATTATCTTAACATAACAAAATCTGGTGGTCACAAAAAATGTAAGAGCAAACACAGTGACGTCAAAATATCACAACTAAAGTATAAAGAATACTGAGAGGCGACCTCAATAAGGAAAAGCCGGATTTCCATCAACTGCCCAAATGGCCAGTGTCATCATCTGGATATCCCACGAACACCTCTCACAATGATCACAAAAGGAGGTGTGAAACAGGCTATAAAACCATGACCCTCGTGATCATGAAATATTACAAATAGGGTATGTTGATGGAAAAAGAAAGATTGTGCAGTGCATAGTGAGTGAACATTAAAAAGAATGTGGTAGAGAAAATTCCCTTTATTCTGATATCCCTTCCAATCCTAATAAAAATGTGTCAAAAAGCGGCTTTCAACAAATAGGCCGCTTATCAAAAGTTGGTCGACTAGTTTCAGCCTGTCGGGCCTTGCCCCTAGGCTTTCTTCAGGACCTAGATTATTAAATCAGCTACTGCATACTAATAATGTGCAATGGTGCATATTCATATACCAAAAATACCTCCATACCAGCAGAGTGATCTTCACACCTGTAAAAAAGAGGAGACATGAAAAAGGTTGTGAAGTGCGCGTCTCATTGCTCTTACATACAACGTCATCTCTATTTCAGGTTGACTGTCTTTTAAAACAGAAGACAAATAACGACAACAAAGTGGTACACTCAGCTGATTTGTATCTGGTATATGCAAAAACAACAGTTGATGGACAGAATACAGAACAATGTCATACATTCACCCCCGTACGGAGATCTTGGCCTAAATCCATCGTTTTTTTGCACTCCACACCACCCCAGTTCAGACATTGCCATATGCAAATCAGCCTTTACCCTGTGCCTCATGGGAACAGTCCAGCCCGAACTGCCAAGCCATGTCTTTCCTGGACCGGAATCAGGCATCCTTGGACCGGTCTGGCTATCAGCCGTCTTCAGCCAGGATAGCTTGAATCCAGTGGTGTGGAGAGCATGGGACTCACGTCTGAGCATACCCATCCCACTCGGGGTGACAAATGCAAAAATAACAGTTGTTGGACAGAATGCAGAACAATGTCATACATTCACCCCAGTACAGAGATCTGGGCCTAAATCCATCGTTTTTTTGCACTCCACACCACCCCAGTTCAGACATGGCCATATGCAAATCAGCCTCGACCCTGTGCCTCATGTGAACAGTCCAGCCCGAACTGCCAAGCCATGACATTGTTCTGCATTCTGTCCATCAACTGTTGTTTTTGCATTTGTCACCCCGAGTGGGATGGGTATGCTCAGACGTGAGTCCCATGCTCTCCACACCACTGGAGTCAAGCTATCCTGGCTGAAGACGGCTGATAGCCAGAAACCGGTCTTAGGATTCTTGATTCCGGTCCAGGAAAGACATGGCTTGGCAGTTCGGGCTGGACTGTTCAGGTGGATCTTCTCTCAATCAAATGTGATTTTAGAAGAGTTTATCTCATTTTCCCATGACGTCTCGCATTTCCTATGTGACTTTTGTGAGTTGGGAGAGAGGAGTTTATATATTCTGGAGACGGTGTGCCCAGCTTTTACGAGTTGAGTAAGCTTACCAACTATCGAAGGATCAGAGGGTGTGATGGAGCGTAGTGAAATGAGCGATTTGAGTTTTAGAAATTTATAAACATCCATAGGTTTAAGCCCGCATCGGATCTGTAGGTCGGAGAAGGGTAAAGACAATGATCCTGTGAATAGATTTTTGACTAGATTTACCCCGTTCCTAGATCAGTGATCCCAGTAGTGACCTGCCCTCTACCTTAAGACTCGGATTTGACGCCGGCGAAGATGGCGGCGTGAGCTCTCACCTCCTCCCATGCCACAGCCTATAATAGTATTTTTTGTGCACATTTTCAAAGCGACGAATGTCTACTGCCTAGTATAGGTGGCGGAACATAAGGTGCACCCGCGGCTCCCGTTTCCGAGAGAAATACCTGCGATCCAGGTTTCCTCAAGTGGCAGCCGATGTGACCCTGATCTCTACGCTTACACCGGAGCTGATCCACGTGGGCGGCGACAGGGGACAAAGACCTCCTGTCTCTGCGATGATCAAAGGGAAGACACCAAACTGTACAGTATGCCGGTGAAGTAAATTCCACGAAGGCGGTTTTGCTCGGTATCATCCTAATCATTGGGACAATATCCTGGTATGTTGCGCACGCTCGCGCCTAAAATGGCGGACATGGCGGACATCCCCGATGCTTCACAACGATCGCGCTGCATAGACCACTAACTCTGAGCATTTTCCCCTTGATAAGGCAAGCGGTTTAACACGCTTTGAGCCCTGCTGCAGTGACATTTAATGCGCTTTTCAGGAGGATGCGCTCCACTATCACTGATTTAGAATAGATGTGAGAGTTCATTTGTAAGGATACTCGACTACTCTCTGCCCTTTCCTGGTTCTCATTAGGTCATAAAAGGAGGTATAAATGTTAAGTGTCTATGCCTTCAAATCAAGTCTGCACATCAGATAAGGATTAATGCAAGATTACAACTATCTATGCACCTGCACATTGCTTTGAACAGCCCCTGGAGCCCATAGTCTGTCACACAGCTGTTGAATATGATCCTGATAGGGTCTCAGTGCTTGTGAGCGGTGTTGTGACCACGGCGACATACTTTACTTTATAATCTCTGCATAATTGTTTTCATGATGCCTGTCTCTAAAATGGCCACTGCCTAAGATTGCCTATCGCCAGCATTCGCTCTGCCTGACCTTAAGATGACCGCAGGTATACATAATGGAAGCTCCTAACACTTCTGTTTCCGCACCTGCTATCACCTATCACCCTAACAGCAAGTGACCACTAAGAATCCAGTGTCATATCCTCTACGAGTCCTACAGATCCCCTACTAGATCCATGTAAGAGGGGGAATTTATTCCCAACACCCGACTATTTGGAAATATAGCTTAGTTCCTGCAACCTTCAAACCACAAACCACATAAGCACTTCGATCATCACTTACGTGCGACATGGGGGAAAAGGAAGCCAAGAACATTAAGAGACTTAAGGCAGACCCTCCGAATCCTGACTCGCCTATTAAAGGAAAAAGAGACATTAACGTAACAATGGATACAATACTGAATAAGTTGGCAGAGGTCCACGATCTGAAACGGAAAATAGAATAAACCACCTGGAAGACACGGAGGCTAAAGTAAATCCCTCAAACAACTGTCTACCACAACGGACTCTCTGAACAGAAGAATGTCTGAACTTGAAGACAGAAACCGAGGAGGTAATCTACGTATTTTGGGAATTCCTGAAAGATCAGAGGATTCCTCTGGCTCGTGCATCTCCTTCCTGGAATCGTGGTTCACTCAAGCAACTAACCTGTCCTTCAGCAATCCTTTGGAATTTGATTGGGCCCACAGAGTCCGGATGTATGACGGTACAACGCGTACCGTTACAACGCGTACCTTTACGATGCAGGTTTAACAACGCAAGTCGTTACAACGACTTGCGTTGGGGGGCGCTGGATAGTGAATAGTTTAATTTACTATTCCAACTCCAGTCCCCGTGGATAGTAGGGAAGGTGTTGGATAGTAAATTAAACTATCCCCTATCCTAGAGCGCCCTCCAGCGAAAGTCGTTGTAACGACTTTCGTTGTAAAGCCTGCGTTGTAACGGTTCTGTTGTAAAGGATGTTTCCCACAGAGTCCCTTCACGAATTACGCCAAATCAAATGGGTCCAAGACCAATTGTATGTAAACCTCTCCGTTACCAACATGTAATAACAATCCTATTCTTTGGAAAACCAACAAGATCTTTATCTCCCAGGACTACAGTAAAGAGACGGTAGATGTCAGGAAAGGTTTCCTTGCTCTCAGGCCTAAGCTACATTCTTTGAACTACCAATTTGGGTTTGCAGGCCCAGCAAGATTACGTGTGACGATTCAGGGGTCACCTCAAGTCTTTACGGACCCTCTGCAACTGAAAAGGCTTCTCCATGGTCCAGATGATTCCACAATGGACACTGCAACACCAGGGTCATCCAGTAAGGAACCTGAATGCCTTTCCAAGTGCTTCCCTTACTTAATCTAAAAAAATGTTTAACATAGATTATATCATTGATCATTTGCAGCAGCTGCGTGACGCAAATCGTTAAAGGTTCAAAAAAAGAGGATATGTTTCCACAGGTGTACCTGTTTAGTTTGATCTTACGCAATATTTCCTTATGAAGTTCACAGTATACATGTTCAACTCATTGGTGAATCAACCCTAACTCCTGGCTATCAGCTCACTAATGGCTAATAGCCTCTACTAGCTCGCTTCTAGCCTATCCCCAGTCTATTACTAAGTCCTAACTTTTAGGAAATGTTCTTAGTAAACACTTAAGGCCTTGCATCTTGTTAATATTCATATGACGCACAAAAGGGTCAGTCTCAGGAATTAGCGTAAAAACGACCCTACACTAGGTACATGGTACCGCTTGTAACATAAACTGAACTATTGTTTAGTACTTAAATCTAGCTATAGTTATGAAGTCAAAGTTCGCTGTTCTTGAATAGTTTCGATTCCATATGTTTAAAATGACTTCGTTAGCTGTCATGGGAGGGGAGCTATTTTCCCCTTGTCACCATGTCTACTGATTACTTTCTGGGTTAGGCGTGAGGGATTGGGGAGAGGGTGGGTTGGGATGGGATCTTGATTGTGTTTTCTTGTTTTTTCTTTCCATTTATGATTTACTGCTTGATTTTATCCTTGGGTGATTGCTCTTCGGGCTCTAGTAACAGGCTTCAATTCGGGATTCGAACTCTGTGCGTTGGTTCAAGAGGTTTTACCTACACACATGGTAGCCTGGTACACAGTACTCCATTCACGACCCATAACGATATCGATATCACATACTGTATGGACATAACAACTTCCTGTCAACACTATTCTCTCCTGGTACCATGGCACACAAAAGCAATAGTCGTAAAGTTGTCTCACTAAACGTAAAAGGCATTAACCATCCGATCAAAAGGAGGTAGATACTTGATTACCTTTATAAACAAAAAGGAGACATTATTTTACTCCAAGAGACGAAAATCGACTCAACACAATTCAATGCTCTTAGGAACAAATCATATAGCGATGTTGTGGGCTCTGACGCACTAGGGGAAAAGTATGGGGTATTGACTTTAATATCAAAGAAATCTAATATTGACATACTAAATAGTACTGCAGACACTAAGGGGAGATGGATCTTCACAAAACTATCAAAAGACAATAAGGAATTTTATGTCACTAACGTATATGCCCCTAACAAGGACGACCCGAATTTCTGGAAGGAGTTGTGTGAACATTTCTGTACGATCCCGGATAATGCAATGCATATAATGGCCGGTGATTTTAACTTACCAATGGGCCCGACGCTAGATAGGGATTCCCGCTGTCCTTTCCGCCCCAACACCTCTCACAAAGCCCTCCACAATCTTTGTTCACGTTTTAATTTGATAGATTCATGGAGATTACAAAACCCCACAGATAAAGACTACACTTTCTTCTCGATACCCCACAACACCTACTCACGTATAGATTATATACTCATGTCTAGGAATGCCTCCAGCAGTATCGGGGAAACCTTGATTGAACCAAAAGAGATCTCAGATCATTCCTGTATCACGTTGTCACTAGCCATGTTGAATAATGTCAAGAGAACGAATCTCTGGAGACTTAACAATGCAGTTTTAGGGAAAGGCATCCATAGGTAGACCACAGAGAAGGCAATACAGGATTACCTTATGTCCAAAACCCATGTTTTCATTTATTTTCTGCACAGAAATATTTATAGCTTTCAGTTACTAATGTGCCGTCTCTCCTTTGCACATTTTTCACGTTATTCTTTTAAAGTACCCATGTGAATAATGTTCACACTATTAGTCATTTTCTTTTATTAATAACCCATTTATGAATAGATTTGATCAAGCAAGATTATTTCGCAAACATCATGCTCCATCAGCTGTATGGCTGGAACACTTTCTCTGACAAGATACTTAGAAACCCTGTGTAATTACCTGGTTACTGGACTTTGTCTGATTATTGGATTCTTGCATTAATAAACTGGCGACAAGCATTTGTTCGGATGCTAGTGAAGAGAGCTTTGACCACAAGTTGGAAGTTGGGGTTTGTGTACACTTCGACATAGAGTTGGATGTTGATGTGAGACGCTGCTGTTTTGTTTGCCTTTTTATTTGTTTGTTTGTTTCCTCCACATATTGAGGTGTGATTTAGTGTTTACTTAGGCGTAGCTGTGCAGAATGTAACTGCAAATAATACAAAATTGTCTTGGGTGGAAAAGTGGGTCCAGGTTTTTTGGGGGGGGGAAAGGGGCTTTTTTTAAATTGCTGCAAAAGCAAGCCTAATTTCAACAAAGTGTGTGAAGTATATAAGGAGAGTAATAAATAAATACTTGAATTTGTGGAGCGCGGCTAATCAGCTTTTACAATATTTAGGCCCTGTCCACTGGCAAAGGAAGATTACGTGATTTTTCCAGACGCAGAGACTTGAAATAGGATCCCCAGCTCCAAAGTCTGAAGCTCTAGTCGTTATGCCACATTTTCTTAAGGGAGAGTAATGGTTTTGATTCTGAAGTGGAATGTGGTGAGGTAAATTTGCAAATTGTTGCAGATTCCAGTATACCCCTGTAGATGAGGTGTTGGTAGAAGGGAAAATCATTTGCATGTTTTTTTGATTCAGGAGCTTACATTTATTTCTAGGACATTGTTTAAAGACAATTATTCAAGATTTTTATTTTACTTAATATTAAGTTGTATGCATATGTAAAAGAGCTGATAAAATCAGTAGGCTACTTCAATGGTCTGCTTGAATTCAAAGGGAGGTATGCAAGTAGTACAATTTGTATCATCTAAAGGTGATAGCATTTTGAGTTGGTTCCACTAAAAGAAATGGGTCTCATGTTAAATCCCAATAGTGAGCCGCCTATAGCGTTAAAGGATTTAAAAAGAAAGGTGCAATCTTTTGATCAAAAGTGTGGTAAACAGTTTATTTTTACAAAGTATTCACAATGCATTTCCTGAAGTGTTTCAGGGGAAATTATTTGTTTTTTTTAAAGGAATATGTACACCGCATTTGTCTGCTTAAGGGTGCCAGCCAGTCTACAGCAAAGTCAGAGGTGTTCCTTTTGGAATAAGGTAGGAAATGCATTCGGAGTTACAAAGGTTAGAGAGAGAAGAGCTAATTGAGAAAGTAGAGTGTACGGAATGGTTGGACCAGAGGTAGCAGCAAGGAAGTCCAGTGAGAGATGAGATTGTGTGAATCTCAGGGAGTTGAATAAGTGTGTGATAGTAGACCGATTTACCATTCCCAACATTAATGAGATGTTAAGTTGTTTGGTGGAGCAAATTTTTTATAACCACCGATCTCGCGTTCATGTGCCACCAGATTGGATTTAAGGAGAGGTCAAAAATGCTTTTAGCATTTTTCACTCCCATTGGAATGTTCAGGTTTGTTAGAATGTAATTTGGATTGCTCAGCGGTTTCAATTTTTCAAAGAGCTATGGAAAGAGTTTTGAAACAAACAGCTGGTGTTAAAGTATACCAGGGTGATACTTAAATGGTTGGTAGTAGTGAACGGGAACATATTGAGAGAGTGAAGGAAGTTCTCAAAGGACTTAGTGAGGTGAACTTTACAGTAAAGGATAAGAAATGCAGTTTGGAGAGAATTCATTGGAATCATTAGGACATGGACCTGACATTTGACCTAAACAGATTTGCTTAGCACTACAATTGCATTAGTATAATAATTAGGACTCCTGGTTTTATGGGATTTTTTTAATATATATATTTCCATCTGTATCCATATTTATTTTTTGCTAATTTTATGTGCATTTACCCATATTTATTTTGGTTTCTGAGGAGATATATAGCGGAAATTAGTATATTTCCACATTTATTTACCCGATAAATATGCACTCGTGCGTGAATGATTGCCAGGTTTCAATGCTGTGAACATCCGTACAAGATAAATCAATGCACTTATATGAAAATATGCAGATTTCAATATCAATCTTCAGCATATCTACTGCTGTTTAAATCCTCTTTACTCAAATTACCTTCTTTTTTACCCCCCTTGCCTATTATCCAACATAGCTATTGTCCTAGCAGTCATGGAAGACAATATTTAGAATTACTCAAAAAGCAACCCAATTTCCGTTTCTATCCACATTTAAAAATAAATACAGACAAGAAAACCAATGTTTTCGGTCTTATTTATCTGTAAAATCAGTAAAAACAGGAAACGGGGAGCCTTAATAATAATCAAAAGAAGGCCCGAGAACGGGATGGAGGGGGGAGTAAAGAAGGCACCAAAACATGTCGTACCTGCAGAAGGAAAGCCTCATTCAAGAAAATAGTGCTCACAGTGCAAATAACACACACCGTGAAACAACTGAGGTAAAGGGGCAAGTCGCCATGGGAGCTGACAAATGAAGATGAGGCGGTACTAAGGAGGATTTAGGACGGACAATGACGCATGTCAATGGCAAATATGGGCGGAGAGTGGGCTTGGTTTCTATTCCCTACTCTTCTACAATAAGTCTTGCAGAGCAGCGCATGTGCGCTGACTCTAGGCTCGACCTAACCAATCAAAACTCACAGAAATAGATTTTTAATAAAAAAGTAGTGGAAACAGTTTCCAGTAGGATGTCAAAATGGGTAGTTGCCATTTAGAAGTTTAGGCATGCGGTTAAGTTTATACTTTGTGTCACTAATTATACAGCTGATGCATCGTCACGTTCTGTATCTGAGAAATGGAAGCCTTTTAGGAAGGAAGTGTGGGGGAAGAAGACACAATTGTTTGATGTTGAAGGTAGCACCATTATGGATGGTGATTAAAGAAAAGGAGTAAAGCATCACATGCTCTTACAAAAGATTCTTAAATGTATAGAGAAAGGGTGGGAAAAGGATTAGGGAATTAAAGAATGTAAGAAATTTAGGGGTGTAAGGGATAAATCGGCTAAAAAAATGTGGGTCTGCCGAGTGGAGGCACCAGGTTGGTTTCATCCAGTGTTTCAGAGACGCTTTGAACAAGGCATGTCTAAGATAAAGAAGTGATTGAGAGTTTCTTATTGGTGGCCAGTGATGGATCTTAGTGTAAAGAGAGTAGTGAAACATTGTATGCAATGATCCCCATGTGATACAATCTGGAAGCCAAATGTACAGCCCGTGGTGGTTAGAGAGTTGCCTAAGACTTCTTGGAGTAACATTGTTGGTCCAATTGAAGGTCGGGTAGGCAGATATTTATTGTGGTCATTTTGGATATGTATTCCAGATTGCCGCATGGGATCTATATTGGCAGCATTGAAACAAAGCATGTGATTGAGTGTATGAGAGAGCTCTTCAGTAAGCTAGGTTTGCCTAACACCGTGTTGATAGATAATGGTATGCAATTAAAATTCGGAAAGATGGAAGGGTTTCTTAACAAGAATGGGATAAAACGTAAAAAGCGTGTGATGTAATTGCATTGTTGAACGGCTTAACAAGGTGATTAGAGACTATCTGGATGGCCAAGGTCGGTAGGAGATGGGTGATTGTTTACAGACTGATTCTACACTCTGTTACCAAGGAGACACCTTTTCGTTTGTTCAGTAAAAGAGAGGCAAATGTGCTTGTTTCACCATGTTGGGTGAATGGAAGTATAGAAGTATGATTGTTACTGATATCACATAAAGGAAGGCTCAATGGCGAAATAAGTAGCAAGAAAAACATGGTTTGATATGAAGAAGGGTGTCAAAAAGACAGTTGTGGAGGTTGGTGATGAGGTTAGGATTTTAAAAAAAACGGCATGAGAAAACAGGAGTTAAAATTTACAGAACCCATCAAGGTGACCAAATTGTTCAATAATGTTGTAAGAATGGAAGACTCATGGGTGTAGAATTCTAATAGAATCATTGTAAGTGTGGTGAAGGTGTTAATGGTATAGTGAGAGGTGTTAATGGTATAGTGAGAAGTGGTGAAAGTGCTGAAGTGGTGAAGAGGAATTTGAACAAGTTGTCAAAGTATACAGGAGTAATCTGAGATGATGATTTCTAAAATCCCTGAGTAACATTTATTGGTGAAATTCTTGTTCAGCTCTGTGCCAGATTTCTATGATTATGTCTCAGCTTGCATATTCTTAGGGTATGATCACTATTCTATATAGACTTTATTAATGTCTGTTATGGTATAGAATATGCCAGATTTAACTTGCTTGCTATATATTGTGTATCCTTAATGTGTGATCAATATTGTATATATTTTTTTATTTCTCTTTGTGGCATTTTTGATCTTGTTCATGTACAAAGGGAGGTGTGTGTTAAGTTGTAGCTGACAACCTGCCTATGAATAGAATATTTGGATCGTCAGGACTACGCATTGATTCTGGTGGTTGGGGGGAGCTGGGAGACAATTGGAAGGTAGTGACACTTTCTCTAACAAAATACTAAAAAACCCTGTCTAATTACCTAATTCCTGGACTTTGTCTGAATCTTGGATTCTTGCATTACTACAATATACTCTCTTCCTTAGTGTCTTAGTAGACTTCTGATTTATCCACGATTGGTCAACACATATTGCAGAAACATCAAATTTGTAAAGGCTGGCTGAAATCCAACTAGATGCAGAAGAAAAAAGGTAGTAGTGTCAAAAACATTGGTGTATTCAGATGAATGATGCCACAACTCAAGCTGACATCTTGAAACAAGGGAATGTTCTTGAATTGCTGGGTCGGTTATTGTTAGTGATATATTACAGAACTGTATTTTTCCCCTCGTTGGATGACTTCTTTAAATAGCTTCACAAAGCACCTTTCTCAGCAGTGTCATCTGAGTGCCCCTGGGCCTTTGTCAAACTCTGACTCATGCCATGATATTAACAAGTGTTGCATAGCGATGGCCCATGGAAAGTTGTGCCAAAAGATACAGAAGGAAAAAAGAGCTACTAAGTTATTAATAGTATTATTTGGACATTGTGCATTTTGCCAGAACATTTCTTGCGGTTGGTCTCCTGGCTTGTAATCGCTAAGCCACAATATCAGAGTTAGAACTAAGTCTTGTAACCGCTAGACTGCAATGGCAGGATAAAGATTTGGGGCCTTATTGTCAAAGGTAAACCTACATGCTGAGTTGCCTTGACATGTAGAGTCTCATCTATATCCATGCCAAAATGTCCTCCAGGATAATATTTACCTATTCCAGGTGGAAGTCTCTACTTAGTAGTATGATTTACTTCCTGAAGCTTCCTATGGCAGAACCTCTATCAACACAGCTTTATGTTGGGTTTTCTATTATATGTATATGCCTGTTGGGGAATCTTTCCACCTCACTCATGGAGGTCTCTGCCATCCATGGTGGAGAATGCCAAATGGAAGGGAGTAGGGGTAGGACATACACATGACCCAGATCCCAAACACCTGACACTTATTATCCCTGCAAAATAAACCCTTACCCCTTTCACTGCTAAACTTGCAGATGTCACACAACACCTGCAACATTTATGATGTAGCTAGCCCCACTGAAAAGAAGGGGAGTATCAATGAGAAGAAGACACATTGTATACTTACCTTTGTAGTTAATCTTTGCAATGAAATACATAGTTTGCAACTGTACACCCTCAGAGGAGTGCAGAAGGCAGCCATGGCATGAGTTGGCAGACTACGTCAGTGCTTTGATGGACATGCACCATGAAGAACCTCAAGAAAATATGGCAAGGCCAGTTGAGGCTGTGAAGGAGAAGTTCTCAAGAATTCAGGTGGCAAATGTCTTTCAAGAGGATGCCCTAGATTCCATCTCAGTCACATTCCCCTCTAGTCACATCCTTCTCTAGGAGCATATCTTCACCACCACGCATCCCTTTCCTCCTGTATAGCCTGCATGTTCCAAGAAACCACAATGTATGGATAGGTACGTACTCAACCACTACCTGTCGTTGTATCACCCTTCGTGCCACTCATTCCTCTTTTCACCCATCACAGATAGGCAGAAAGCACACACGTCCCTCATACAGAGCCTCTTACAACCTCCCCCTTCCAGACAGTAAACTGTTCAAATGTTTATTAGCATACTATCTTTCCTAGGAACTGTCCCCGTGTCTAATGTTTTCCAGCTGTAAATTCAAATGTCGCTAGGCAATAAACTGATGCAACTGAATAGTGCTGTATCCCAATACCTGTCACGTGCATTGTGATTAGCATGCCTATGAGATGTCTGCAGTGTCTCAAATGAAGATACAGTGGCCAAATAGTTGAGGTCAGGCATTCATTTGACCAATGCAGCCTTTACCTGAGTTGACCCCCTGATTCCAGTCTGCAACCAACTCAAGAATCACATCACTTGAGAAGCGGTATCGAGCAATGACTGCCAACGATGCGGATCCTTTTCTTGCAATTTTGCTCTCCCCAAGTAATTGTTCTGCAAAATGTGAGGCAATGCAAGAAAGATATTCACATATATGGTGAAACAAACATTTTTGTCTGTGCCTCGCTTTCTTATCTGGGCAGGCTGTTGGTTACTGGTTGATATTCTAGTGAGTTTCACCTTTTGGTGGGTATGGTCTAATCCTGACTGTTCACTAACCCACCCCCATCTGAAATCACACCTCCCCTCTCTCCACTATCACAACCCCATAATAACAGGTGTGTTGCATGTGTTTTAAGCATTGCTGGCAGATGTGGTTTATATAACTTGAAGCTACAATTTGCTATGTTTATTTTCTAATATTGTATGCAATAAGTAAAACATATACAATTTAATCAAATATATTTTCAGACACAAAATTTATTTTCACATTTTTTCTTATGTGATGCAAGTCTTATTCCTTTACTCCGTTGATTTCTATGTGGATGCATTTCTTTACCAATGAATGGTCATATTTGGTGTTTAGGTTACTCCAAGGCTTGGAAGGAGTAGATTTGAGTCTATTTTGTCAATACGCCTACTGTATTCGATACAAGTGTAACATTTTAAAGTTTGACAGTATACGTTTTTTATATTGGATAAAATGCAATCAAACAGTGCTCAATGATCTGAATGAAAAATACATTAAAATACCAAAATAAGTTCAGTTGTATAAAAGGGTAAGAAAAAAGAGGGTTGGATACATGGAAGGTTCATGTGAAATATAGTCTGATAATATACATAGTAGAAATAGCAATACATCCAAAGTGATGTGTATTATGAGAAATGTATACTGTCAGAAGTGGAGAGTCAAAGAGGTTGAAGAACATATTGTGTGCTAAGCGGGTGGGAGCAAAGAATGTTTTTTCATATTTGTCAAGAAAATCGGTGACTAGGGTCCACATGTCTTTTTGCTCTAAAACGAATGATATAGGATGCACGTAGGAAGTGTCTGGTCTGTGATTATGACTTACTACGTACTACCATGTTTTAAATGGCAATTGGGTAGAATCTTTCCAGTCTCTTGTTATTTGCTAAAAAGCAACTGCTATATTCCCACGTTTAATGAAACATTTGCCTGATCATAAGATACGCTTCCTGAGAATATTTTAGAAGTCGAGTACATTTGAATGAAAGATGGAATTAATCCGATTCCAAATTTGTTAGAAAGTAGTAGAAACAGAAGGTCATGTGAAAAGTAAATGTTTTAATTCAGCATGTGGTTCTGATCCTGTCCACCAAGTGTCTGGAATATCCGGTTTTATTTTGCGCAAAGATACAGGGGAGGAGAAGAGTCTATTCTATATGTAAAAGAGCGTTTGCTGTTTAGGAGGATTTTCGTCCAAATCTGTTTTGATGAAATCGGCCAAATAGTGGCTAGATCGTGTTCCCATGATAATTCTGTATCTGTTTTAATTCTATCAGTGGGAACAGTTTAAAATTGTGAATACATGGTGGAGGCCTTTGGGTTTTAGCATAGGAGGTCAACAAAATTAGTTTTGTGGCACCAACGTGGGTGAAATGCTAGAGTTGAAGTAGGTATAGCCGTTGAAATTGATAGGATGAAGTTGAAATTTATTTCGAAAGGAGTATACAAGTCAAAAACTGTTTGGGCTTGCGCAAAAGAGATACAGGAATCTTGATTTAACAATTGATTGACACATATTAACCCCTTTTTCCACCGGGTTTTCCTATAACTAGGTTTATTCTTTAGTTGTATAAAGTTATTGTACCAAATAGTGGAGTGAAGAAAAGTATGTAGGTCTTTGGAAGTGTATATTATGGGTTCTAGTACCTTGCAGGTGTTTTTAAAAATTTGAATGGAGAGCTTTTTTGGTTTGCATGTGAATGTCAGGTATTCTTGGAATGAAACGGGTAACTTGAAGTTGGGCTCCAGATCAAACAGTGGATAATAGTTTGAAGAGGGTGAGATCCAGTGTGCGGATTGTTTAAATACAGACGCTTTGTGATAATCTGAGAAATCAGGATAATTCACTCGACTCTCCGCTTTGGAACGCTTTAGTTTGGCAAGGGCATACAGGGTTGTTTTTTTCCCCAAAGAAAAGGAATATTTAATGGAATGTTGGAGATGATATAAAGAATGATGGGTACTAAGATCATCTTAATAGAATCAGCACGGCCCATCAATGAAGGAGTAATGAGTGCCATTGACTTGTTAGTGAGGTTATCTTATGTATACAGTTTTCTATATCGCTGGAGATGGAAGTTTAAAGGGATTGGGTAAATTGGAGACCAAGATATTTAATTTGTTGCGATTTCCACTCCAAGGAAACAAAATAGTGTTTCAAAGTGAATTTGTTTAGGAGTAATATTTCACGTTTCTTGTTGTTTAATTTTTATAGCTCGACACAAGGGCATAAGATATGACTTCAGGTGAAAAAGCAGGAATCGAAGATTGAGGTCTTGATATAAATAATAAAATACCTTCAGCATACACAGCCAATTGAACCTGCTCAGTATTTTGGTACAGGCATGCTGGTCCCCCATGGCGATAGTCTGTGGGGTTTTACTGCCAATCAAACACCCAAAAGTTGATTCGAAGAGTGCTTGCAAATAGTCTAGGCAGTGGCAATCGCTTGGTGTAGCAGTCCAACCCATTGTTTTGTCTTTGTGTGCTGCGCCTCATGGAAACAGTCTATCCTGGAAATTGGCCATCTCACCCCTCCACCCCCTGCAGACCACTACTCTTTTAGTTGAAAAAATTGTGATTTGCACCCCCTTGGACTCACTGACTAAGGTCTGCCCCTGTTTAAGGTGTCCATTATTCATTTCTGTCCGTCACCTAGACTCGAATATTATGTAACTGCCGAAGACTCAGATCTGTAAAATTTTCAGAATGCTGCTCCATAAAACTTGTTGGATTTGAGTACTTGTGACCATATCACCCATTCCCTAGCCTCCTTGCATGCTCTCTTCAGTGTGCCAGCTCTGCCTTCCTAGCATCTATGCAGTGCGGCATCACAGAACCTCTCCTGTTTTGAAATTGTTGTTACACATATTGGCTGTCTCAAAGGGTAGCCTACATAGTAATTAGTTTTTCTTTACGGGTCCCAAAAGCCTTGCAAAAATAACTTTTAAAGTTAGGTCGTCCCTCGAAAACCTGGGTTTCTCCATTTTATTACATTATTTTAGTTCATTTTATGCCGCATCATGACGCTTCCGGACACATGACAAATTAGGTACAAATAAATATTCATTCATTTTATGAATAACAGCATTTCTTTACGGATTACATTTTCCTAATTAAATATCATTTCTGCCTTTATGAACATGTTAATTCTCTATCTGTATACTTATTTTCCCTGTTGCAGGCTCTAACACGAGAACTATCCTGGGAAAACCTAATAGTAAGGAATTTTTCAATCCTGCACTAAATGAACTGCAGAAGCTGGCGGTGAGAAGAATACTTAGTGGCGAATGTCGTCCAATCCCTTACATTCTATTTGGACCCCCAGGTACTGGGAAAACAGTGACAATTATCGAAGCTATTTTGCAGGTAACTTGAATAATTGAGCAACCGCTAAAAGGCGAACGTAGAGTACAGATTTATGATTGACTTTAAAATATGTCTATTTGTGATTTCAATCCCTTTACCCTGCTCAAGAGTCCAATCCATCTGTGATGTAGCTATATTTTAAATGTTTCCCTACCTAGATTTTTTGATCTATAGTAGTTGGCGCAGATGCATGCTGGTGTCAAGACACCTATGTGGAATGATGGTGATTTGTGACATCTAAGTGTGTCACAAATACCTATAAAGTTGTAATGATTATGGATGTTGTCCTGTGGAATATTTGTTTACATTTTGTAAACGGCACAGCTTTAATTTTGGTTAAATGCCTTCTTTTTATTACACTGTTCTAATTGTAAGGTGCATTGATATTGTACTGGTAAAAATGTAATTTATCTACATTTCTTCAAATGATATAGTCTTTCAATGTTTTTTTGCTTTCTCTTTGAGATTACACTTTTCTTATCAAGTCTCATTTAATGAACCTCCACGTTATGTCTAATAATTAATTTACTGCCACAGAGTGGTATGCCTGATTTGCAAAATGAAAACAAAAAAGAACCTTATGTGCGTATTTTCCACGTACTACCTCGTTAGAATGACCAAGATCAATTAGTTTACCATCATATTTTATTCAATTAAAATTATATACAGGAATCATTCATTTAAACAACGTACTTAGTCACTGTAAACAAAACATACACAGAATAGCAGTACAAAGGTTATATAATTGACAAACCATTGACATGAGTGTTAAAAACACCCTTTTGTGGTATCAATACCGTAAAGTCACTGACTATTGGAAATATATTTGGGAATTAACTCTGGGTTCCTACTTTGTGGTAGTGATGATACAGTAATCTTTTTTTAAATGATAACCCATATGTACTTCAGTATCTCTGTGGTAAATGTCTGAAAAATGTAGGGAAGCTCAATCATTTCCTTTCAGTCTTTTGTGTTGGCTTTTTGTGGTTATTATTTGCCTTTTTCCCCTTAGTGGTAGCTTTGACGTGCTTCGACTCCCATCTAGGCATGCTTGTTATTTTTAGCTTTCACGTATTTCTATCATGGCCACCTCAAAATATGTGACCTGCAATGGGAGGATACTTGGGCAAAATATATGGCTCATGTTGGTACGGTGTTGATATTTATATCACGATTTTCATACCTGAAGAGCCACTGAAATGCTTTCCGGACTAGTACTATTCTTCTCTTATTGCACCAAGTTTTAGTGATTAGGTCATCCATGCATTATGGTTATTGGGGGGATTATTATGCAGTTGTTGGGCGATTTATAAAATTTCCAATCCATATACATCATGCTATTCCTTTTGTATTTGTGAACGATGCATACCGTCATTGACGTCAGCACACATGCAGCACCTGCAGTTGTCATGCTGTTTGTTACCTAGGAGTCATATAATCTGAGGAAAGGTTCCCCTTTCATCAACTATAACCTTCATATTATCATATAGGTGATATGTGTGGAGGGTTGTATGCCTTAGTGGCTGAGACATTCAAGAAAAAAAGGAATTAATAATCTTTTTGTTATGCACATAATTATAGTTCTTGTAACATGGTTAGATGCATACTTGTCATCCGTTGCAAAAAATCCAATTACACTAGTTTTTGGGGGAATCCTTAATGTTATATGTATGTTATAACTTTGTCATTAGTTGTCTTAGGTGAAGTGTAATGTCATCGCTGTGGTTAATCAATGTGCATAACATGCTTAATTGTGCATGTATTTGTCATGATGGTAAAGGCATGAGCTGTGTAAGATAGAGGATGTGACCTCTCCTATTACTACTAATAGGTGCCTTTTCAATACATGCATAAAATGAAACCAGTTTAGTCTGAAATGTTATTGTGATGTCTGTACTTAATTATGTGTATCTCGTACTATATTGGTGTGTTTCAATATTTTCTAAACTATGCATTTCATTATTCTATGCTTTTTCTCCTACAGATACACTATGCATTACCAGACAGCCGAATTTTGGTTTGTGCACCTTCAAACAGTGCTACCGACCTTGTGTGTGTACGGTTGCATGAAAGTAAAAAATTAGGTCCTGGAGCTATGGTGAGAGTCAATGCTTCCTGTCGAAATGAAGAGGTAATTTATTTAAGCTAATGCTTCACAATGAAATAACATTAATTGACATTGCAACTTAGCCTACTTTTTTCAGTCATTCATTATTTACGGATCCACCCATTCTTAGTGATTGGGAAAGTTCCCTCGTTGTTGCTGTAATTGGTGTAAATGCAAAAGAACATATAGTAAAGCTTCAATAAAATGTGCGGAGGACACTGAAAAGTCACCCATGCGTGTTTGAAGTCCTCTGCAGGTTAAGAATAAACAGACAGTAGGATTGTCATCATCTCTTAGGTATGCCTCCTAAGCCTAGTGTCCGGATCCACATAGCTGGTTTCCTCTACCTGCTCTTGGGAGGCATGCTGTCCTTGCAGGTGCACTGATATCCCTGCTTGCATAGCCTGCTTGCATAGCCATTAAAATTAAAAAATGCTAATGGATACCTCTAACCCCTGATTCCTTACGGTGTGAATATGGTAGGTGGCGAGGTGCAGCTCTGTGCTGACATCGTTCTGCTCCAGAAGTGACAAGGGGAGCACCATCTACGTGGTTCTCTTTGGTTTTTATGACTACAAATCTTATCAAGATTTACCAGTGTGCAAGGTAAAATGTCACCTCCTAACATAACAGGGTTAACACCGTTTGGCAAGGGAGTAGTCAGAAAATTGAAGTACCCCCTACTTTGAACCAAAGCTCTGATGGAACCAAGAAAGCAAAGCAAGTGAGTGCGAATATCCACAGAAGAGCTCTCTTGTCTCTTCAGTCCAAACATTTGTTTTCATCCTTCCATCTACCTGCTGATATCCACCATTTCACATTTAGATTGTCATCCATTCATTTTTTTCAGCCATCATCTAGCCTTTCACCATCCTTCTACCCTTTCACCCATCCATTCACCTTTTCACCCTTCCTCCCTTTTCCCAGCCATCCTTTCACCCATTCACCCACCTACACATTATTTCATCCGCCCACACATTCTTTCACCCATCTACCTTTTTACCCATCTAACTTTTTACCCATCCTTTTACCCACATATCCGTCCATCCATTCCTCCACCCACTCAGCCTTTCACCCATTCACCCACACATCATTTCACCCATACACACTCACCCATCCTTTCACTCATGCACACTTTTACCCATCCGCTCTTTCACTGATCCTTTCACTCACCCATGTATCCCTTCACCAATTTAGCCTTTCGCCCACTCATAAATCCTTTCACCCATCTACTTTCATCCATCCTTTCAGCCACGCATCCTTTCAGCCACGCATCCTTTCACCCACGCATCCTTTCACCCACGCATCCTTTCACCCACTCATCCGTTCACCATTTCACCCATTCTTCCACTCCCCGATGCATCCTTTCACTTACTAATGCATTCTTAGGAGAGCGACCCTTGACCCTGCTTCCAGGCAGGTCGCTCCCCATGCCGCGCAGCTCCACCTGTCTGCGCCCGTGCTCTGTACCCAGCTGCTGCTGACCTAATTTGTGGCCGTAAGTCTGCGTTTCTGCATCTGCGCTGTTAATGTGTAATTGGTTCTGTCATTACTACCGTATTTTGGTATTGTGTTGCACTGTGTTCGTTTTTTCCTTCTGCCTCATTATTTTTTTTGCCTTCTGTTCCCCTTCGCCGTTCCCCCCTCCCGTTTTTCCTGCTGCTGCGGCCTCCACCCCCCGCTCGCCCATTCGTCCGCTTCCCCCTCCCAGCTGCTCCTCCCTCCCACCTCCCCTTCTGATGGTTGCCGCGCGCAACTGCCACAACACCAGACACAGCTACGATGCCAGCACCCTCCTCGCACTCCACACCGGACAATCACGCACATGCTGCCTGGCCACCCCGAAGCGCACCCAAGGACCCTTCTCCTTCTGGAACTGCAGCTTCACCAGCATCCTGCCCGCTAACCCACCGACCAGAAAAGAACCCAACTACCTCAGATGCATTCTTCTCAACACCCGCTCCGTCCGCTTGCAAATATGCTGTCGAACTCTGGGACCTCCTCAACTCAGCCTCCCCAGACGTCACCTTTCTGACGGAGGCCTGGCTGAACACCTCCTTGGCACCTGACATCACCATGGCAATCCCGGAAGGCTACAAGATCACCTGCAGGGACAGCACCAACGGAGTAGGAGTAGGACTCTCCATCGTCCACTGAGTCTCGACCAACACCGACGACACCCTCAGCACCACCGAACACCTGCACTTACAGATGCACACCGATCCCAACAACATCCTCAGAGGAACCCTCGTCTACAGACCCCCCGAACCCCGACCACAGTTCAGCAACTCCATCGCCGACTTCGTCAGCACACACGCCCTCGCCTCCACGGACTACATCCTCCTCGGGGACCTGAACATCCACCTAGAGAACTACATCGACACCAACTCCACCACCCTGATCGCCAACCTCGCCAACCTCGAACTCAGACAACTCGTCACAACACCCACCGACACGGCCGGCAACACGCTTGACCCCATCTTCTCCGCGAGCCCCCACGTCTCCTTCAACCACGCCACCGAACTCCACTGGACTGACCATCGCTGCATCCACTTCAGCTTCCGGAAAACCACCACACGCCACCGCACCCAACAGATGCCGTGCCGCTGCTGGAGCAAAGTCACCGAAGACCAGCTAACCACCACCCTCGCCCAGAGCCCACCCGCTGACCCTGACACCTCCGCCCGCAACCTCAGTCAGTGGATCGCCGACTGCGCCAACACCCTGGCCCCGTTCAAGAAACCCTCCAACACTCACACCAGCAAGAAAGTCAGCTGGTTCACTGAAGACCTCCAGGCCTCCAAGCAAACCTGCCGAAAGCTGGAGAAGAACTGGCTCCGCGAACGAACACCGGACAGCTACGCAGCCCACAAGAACGCCACCCGCAGACACCACCACCACCTCATCAGATCCGCCAAAAGGGCCTCCTTCAAAGACCGCCTAGGCAACAACGCACACAGCAGTAAAGAGCTCTTCAACATTGTGAGGGATCGCTCCAACCCCAGCTCCAACACCAACGACATCTCACTTTCGCAATACCTATGCGACTCACTGGCCACTGTCTTCCACCGCAAGATTGCAGACATCCATGACATCTTCAACTCCACGACTGCCCAGACAACCATTGAGACCTCCGCCCCCACAACCACCATGCGCACCAACCGCCTGCTCTCCTTGACCAACATCAACGACAACGACACCATCAAGATCGTGAACACCATCCACTCTGGATCTCCGTCAGACCCATGCCCACACCACATCTTCAACAAAGCCAGCACCGCCATCGCACCCCATCTCTGGAAAGCTATCAATCTCCTTTGAGACAGCAACCTTCCCGGAGAGCTGGAAGCACGCTGAGATCAACGCCTTACTCAATAAACCCAAGGCGGACCCCAAGGAGTCAAAGAACTTCAGTCCCATCTCCCTGCTCCCGTTCCCGGCAAAGGTCATCGAGAAGACTGTCAACAAACAACTGACCCTCTACCTCAAGGAGAACAGCATCCTAGACCTGTCCCACTCTGGGTCCAGAGCAACCACAGCACCGAAACTGCCCTCATCGCCGACATCACGACCCTGCTAGACAACGTCGAAACTGCAGCCCTCATCCTCCTGGATCTGTCAGCCGCCTTCGTCACGGTCTGCCACCGCACACTACGAACACGCCTCCACGACACCAGGATCCAAGAGAAGGCCCTGGTTTGGACCACCTCCTTCCTCTCAGGCAGAACACAGAGCATCCGCCTCCCCCCTCCTTCCGCTCCGAAGCCACCGAGATCGTCTGTGGCATACCCTAGGGCTCATCCCTCAGCCCAATGCTGTTTAACATCTACATGGCACCGCTCGCCCATGTCGCCTGATTGCACGACCTCAACATCATCTCCTACGCCGACGACACCCAGCTGATCTTCTCCCTCACCAAGGACCCACACACTTCCAAAACCAACCTCCACGAAGGTATGAAGGCCGTCGCCGAATGGATGAGGAACAGCCGACTGAAGCTGAACTCCTACAAGACGGAGGTCCTCATCCTCGGCTCCACCCCTTTGGCCTGGGATGACTCATAGTGGCCAACCGCACTGGGAACAGCTCTCAACACCCACCGACCACGCATGCAACCTAGGGGCCATCCTTGACTCCACCCTCTCCATGACTTAGCAGGTCAAAGCCGTCTCGTCGTCCTTCAACACCCTCCGCATGCTCCGCAAGATCTACAAGTGGATCCCGACTGAAACGAGAAGAACGGTCACCCAAGCCCTCGTCTGCAGCAGGTTGGACTGTGGAAACGCCCTCTATGCAGGAGCCTCGGCCAAACTTCTTAAACGGCTCCAACGCATCCAGAACGGCTCTGCACACCTGATCTTCGACATTCCTCGCCGCAGCCACATCACACCCCACCTGAGAGACCTGCACTGGCTCCTCGTCAACAAGAGGATAACCTTAAAGCTCCTCACCCACGTACACAAGGCACTCCACAACTCCGGACCAGCATACCTCAACAGATAACTCAGCTGCTACACCCCCATCCGCCAGCTCCGCTCCGCCGAACTTGCCCTCACGACAGTCCCCCGCACACGAAGAGCAACCTCCAGCAGCAGATCGTTCTCCCACCTCACCGCCAAGACCTGGACACCCTCCCCACCCACCTTCAGGAGACCCAAGACCTACTGACCTGCAGAAGACTCCTCAAGACCTGGCTCTTCGAGCAGTAGCAGCACTCCCCACCCCCCAGTGCCTTGAGACCCTCACAGGTAAGTAGTGCACTTTACAATTGCTATGATTGATTTATTGATTGATTCTTTAGCCAATCCACCCTATTACCCACACATCCTTTCACGCACAAATATATTATTTCACCCACCTTTTCTTTCACGGACAAATACCTTTACCCAACCATGCATCATTTTACCCACTCACCCATTCACGTATCCTTTTACCAACCATGCATCATTTTACCCCTCCACTAACTCATCCTTTCACCCATGCAAACTTTTACCCATATACCCTTTTATCCATTCTTTTACTCATCTCTTCATCCCTTCACCAATCTACCCTTTTACCCATCCTTTCGCCCACTCATGCATCCTTTCACCAATCTACCCTTTCATCTAGCCCTTCACTCACTAATGCATCCTTTCTCTCATCCATCCTTTCATGTTTCCACACTTCAGTCACACATGCATCCTTTCACAGATGCACCCTTCATCGATTCTTTCACTCACAAATGCATTCTTTCACCCATCCACCCCTTCCCTCACACACACGTTCTTTGACCCATCCTTTCTCTGACTCCTGCGGGTCGAAAATGGATGCCTATGATGGACCCTTACTAAGTGTGATTATGGTGTTTAGGGTTGTAGCATGACACTAGGGCCAGCAGCGACTGCACCCAGATGAACCCGAAGACCTTATGGGACTAGACCTTATGAAACCTTGAGGCTAAACTATTACTTTGTCACCAAACACAAGAAGACGAAACTGGTCAAAGTTAAAAGGAAAGTCTCGTTCCTGAGGCAGATCATCATTGCTGTCAAAGTCTTCTGGTAATTTGAAGAAACATAAGTCTAAACAGAAATTGGCCCCTACCCTCCACTCTCGAACTCCAGAGCATGGTCTTGTTCCTAAGCTCCATTGGGGTCAGTTCAGAGTCTGGTCCTGGCACACCCTGAATTGCAAGGTCTATCAGTGAGGGTGCATTACATAGGCTCCTTTACAAAGGCTGTGCTGCATATTTTCAGCAGTTTACCTGCTCCCTTAAGGATCCACAAAGGCTTCCTGTTGGGTTTACGCCAGCATGCCTGTCCTCTGCGGTGTCTGTGACCCTTGAATCTGTATTAGGTGCAGCACAGACCCAGATGCCAACTACGGTCCCAGCACCAACTCCTGTGTCGGTTTCCTTTGCAGCAACGCCCATGCTGGCACTGGAGAGGATGTACATCCTATTGTGCTATCTGACCAGACTAGAATCCTCCTCGTCCAAGATCACCTCTGGCTCTAACCAGCACTCTGCCAATGGGAAATCCCCCAGATTTTGATACTTTATCCATCCTCATGTTAGGGCCTAAACTTTACACAATGTTTTTGTCTCTGACTCAGGCAATGATAGTTACGATGATGGGGACATGTTCCCCAGTATGATGAGTAAAACTGGTATTAGGAACTTAAGCATGCCAGTCGTCTAAATATTTTTCCAGATATTGGCCATGTTCCACCCCCAAGTAATGCTGTGGAGGAAAGAGCCTCCTTCCCAGTTGTTATAGGAAGGGCAGTAGGTGGCTGACTATGAACTAATGTGTTGACTGAGGTCCTTCAACCAGGTCACACATTTACAGAGCTCCTTAACCATTCAATGAAACCCTTACAAATCCCCTTTTGGGCACATGGTCGAAACAATCTTCAAGTCTGGGTCTTAATAGGCATCGCCCCCCTACATTCACCCCTTACAGCAGAGAGCTTAGTGGTGTGGGCGTCCACAAGGAAATCTAATTCCAATAAGAGTTTCCTTCCACTACACCGGATTGTGAATCTAAAAGAATAGAGCCAGCTGTATTTTTCTTTTCTCCTCTAAGATCTTTGCCCTGAGTCCGGTCAGTGAATGCCAGCTGCCTTCTAGGCTGCTACGGTCATGCCCTTTTGTGGCACAAGTTTTACTGACTGTTCCAGACCACCTTTAAGTGTTTCTTTCCCAGGCTGTTCAAAACCGTCTCAATGCAGTAAAGTTTGTTATAACTTTTGGTTTAGACACAACTGACTGCTTAGGTCAAGTGATAGCATTCGTGTGGCTCTTCAGCATCACTCCTCGATGAGGTCCGCTGGCTTGTCCAGGGATGTCCAAGTATCCTTAATGGTCATTCCATTTTACAACTTTCAACTTTTTGGGGAAAAGGCAAACTCTGTTTGGGAAAGGTTCAAGGAGAGCAGAGCCATAGCACATTCCTTGGTCTTTCTGCTTTCACATGAGAGCTCCACCAACAATTTCACCCTCTCCGTGGCCAAGGTTGGGGTTTTCCGTTTCACTAATGCCAGACACCTCACCAGCCAGCAGGTTTTTTCAACGTTTTAAAGGTCAAGGCTACGGTTCTCCGAGACAACACCCAAGACAGCAGGGCCAATATGCAGCTCAGTAACCCGCCCCTCCTGCATCCGCAGCTGTAAAACTGCTTTAGTTTGTCCGTGCTGGCACACAGCACCCTGTCAGATGCAGGACTCAATATTTCCTCCATGTCTGTCAGTCCATCACTTCAGACAAGTGGGTCCTCCAAATTGTATATTGGGACTATGCCCTTCCATTTCTTTCTACCCAGCTACACCATCCCGAACATGAGGATAGCTGTTGAACCACCTGTCTATCTTGCAGCAGGAAGTGCAGGCTCTTTTGGCCAAAGGGGGCATAGAGAGGGTTCTGGCATTGGGAGTAGGAACTGGGTGTTAATATTGATAAATACAATATTGATATACACCATGATATATTATATCTGTACGTATAGTAACAAACTCACATCTCCATTGTTGAATTCACCGGATATGACCGTCCGCCCACACCACCACTCAAAGTCAAACAAGCCATTGCCAATATGTCTCGCCTTTGGGACCTTATAAGTATTTAGTTATGCAGCAGGTCCCAAAGGCGAGTGCAGTGAATGGGAGAGAACTGAAATCAACAGTGGGAAGATGAGAGGAATTTAAAGCAACGATGTGAGGGTAGGGGGATTAAAAACAATGGGACAGTGGGAAGTTTTGAAAACATGGTTGCCAAACTGAAAAAAGGAGAAGATTTTTTTTTTTAATCTTTTTATTATGAAACAATACAAAGAAAATAACTTCTCAGGTGAAAGCATATTTACAACACTTCGGTTCATTGGCACGTGGGAGGATCAGTAAACAAATAAAATACATCCTTGGATCAGGGGGAATCCCGAACTGGCACATCTGGGTCCTCCATAGGGGCTGCACAAAGGTCACCACGATATTGATTCCAAGCCCCCCATATCTTTGACCACTTCCGGGGGCAGCCTTGTGCTACATAGACCGCCCGCTCCCTCATCATGCACCAGTCTAGATCTTCTTCCCATTTACGTATTCGGGGCGGTTGGCGGGCACCCCACAGCTGGGCTATATTACGTTTGGCAACCATACATGAGAGCGTTACCCATTGCTTCTGGTAATCATTCAGATCAGTCGGTTCCCATATGTTCAAGAGGCACCTCCGGACTTCCATTCGCACGTCCAACCCCAACACTGCTCTCAGCTTCTCATGGATCTTCACCCAGTACGCCTGAATGCATGTACAGTGCCAAAGAGTATGCATCAGTGTGCCCTCTTCTCCACATTCTCGCTTACACTCAGCCCCAGTCGCTCTACCCATTCGCACAAGTCGTGGCTCAGTGATATAAACTCTATGAAGAATCTTCAATTGGACCAACCGAAGTCTCATTGAAATAGCCACTACTCTAGGGGAGGACAACGCTTCCACCCAATCCTCATCATCCATATCTAGGCCATCTGCACACCACTACGCTCGGAGTCTAACCAGTGGGTCCTCCGCGTTGTTAACCAATTTACGGTATATCAGGGAGATTGTTTTTTCTGGGATGTGCCCGTCCAGGACCCGGTCCTCCAGGGGAGACGCCTCGGGGAGAACCGTGCCCTTCGGGAAGTGAGTCAATAAGGAGTGTCGAACCTGTAGATAACGATAATATTCATTTTGGTGTAGGCTGTATTGCTTGGCTAGTGAATCAAACGTGTGTATCGTGTCTTTCCCCCACACATCCTTAACCTGGGTGATGCCTATCAGATCCCAACTTTCAAACCCTTTGGACTTCCACAAGTTGCCCAATTTCTCAGTGTTGAACAATGGAGTGGCTAATGTTAGCCTACCCTCCCATCCCAAACTTCTGGTGGCAGCATGCCAAACCCGTACTGTGTGTGCCGTCGGCCCCGTAAGGGGAAATTTGCCCAGCTTAGAATATAAGGCTCTCTCTATTCTACCTCCAGGGGCCTGGCCTCGATCCATTGCATAACCCGGGTCCCCGGGAATTCCATATACTATATGGTTCAACGCAGCCAGGTGGGCAGACCAGTAATACTTCTTCAGGTCCGGGAGTCCAATTCCGCCATCGTACCAATAACGAGTCAACTTGCCAAAGGCTATACACGCCCCTCCGTCCCACAAAAGATGTCGCTGGAGGGCTTCTATTTCCCTAAAATAAGCAGCCGGCACAGGGTCCATCGCATTCTGCAGCGCATATAAAAATCTAGGCAACGCCAGAATCTTGAAGAGTGTAACCCTGCCCAACAAAGACAGCGGGAGTGTCCTCCAACGTTCCACATCAGCCCTACAGCGAGCCAGGGGGACCACCAGGTTATCGTAACAACGGGTCGCGTCAAGTGAAACATGAATCCCCAAGTATTTAAAGCCCTCTTTTTCCACACGAATAGGACAGGTACGCGGGACCTCCGGCGGGTCCCCAGTCAAGACATAAAGCACAGATTTATTCCAGTTGATGGCTAAGCCAGAGTATCTCCCAAAGATAGCAAGAACGTCTAAAAAACAGCAGAAGGAGGACTCCGGTCTGGTGAGGTAAAGCAAAACATCATCAGCATATAGCGACACTTTATCCTCTTCCCCCCCCCCCTCCCCCCCGGTGCCCAACGCAATCCACGTATGGTAATGTCCCACCGTCCCAAGCTGCTAAAGGTTCCATGGCCAAGGCAAAAAGTAACGGCGAAAGAGGACACCCCTGCCTAGTACATCCCCCAAGGAGAAAGTCTCGGGACTTACAATTATTTACAACCACTCTCGCCAGAGGCCCGGCATACAACAAGCGCACCCAACTTATGAAACCGTCGCCAAAACCCAGTTTATTCAATACCGCAGACAAATACGGCCATTCCACTCTGTCGAACGCCATTGTGGCATCCAGCGATACGAGGACCGCTGGTTCCTCAATCCTCGACGCCCCTCCAAGCACACTATGCAACCGTCGTAAATTTAGCGCAGTGTTACGATTGGGCACAAAACCGGACTGGTCCGGGTGTATCAACGTCGTGATCACTTTCACCAGTCTGGTAGCAAGTAGTTTGGCCAGGACCACAGGCTCCACATTGAGGAGAGAGATGGGTCTGTACGAGGAGCAACTCGTCTCGGGCTTAGCTGGCTTGTGAAGAACAACTATGTTGGCTAGCCGCTGATCATAAGGAAGTTCTCCTTTCTCACGGCTCTTGAGAAGCATGGCACGAAAGTACGGCGCCACCCTGTTGGCATTCAGCTTATATAACTCCACGGGTATTCCGATCGGGCCGGTAGCCTTCCCATAATTGACCTGTCTAATGGCCTGTGCAACTTCATCCACTGTGACGGCGGAGTCCAGAAAGCGCCTGTTCTCCTCCGAGAGGCAGGGCATTATAATATCTTTAATCATGGCCTCGTTCTCCTGTTCAGTGTAAACATTCCCGGCCTTATAAACTCCCTGAAAGTACTCTCCAAATTCGTCGGCCACCGCCTGTGGATCCCTAAGCACACCACGTTCTAGACTATGTAACTCCGGGACTAGCCTCGACCCACGCTCCCCTCTCTCCAACCATGCAATAAGTTTCCTTGCCTTATCACCATGCTCATATATGCGACTTTGCGTTACATTGTGTTGAACCACGGCGCCCTCTCTAGCCAAGATCCGGTGCTCTTCCCGGAGTTTCAATAAATGGAGATCCGCGGATTCCGGGGATTCCGCACAACGCTTTTCCAAACTCAGAACCTCCTCCTCTTTACCAGTTATCTCTGCCAGTCCTTCCCTCTTACGCTGTGATACAACGGACAGCACCTCACCCCTCACTACGGCCTTGTATGCCTCCCAGAGCGTCCCGGCAGACGAGACTGACCCTTCATTTTCCACAAAATATCTGTCAGCTACCTTAAGAACCTCCTTCCTCACCACTGGGTCCCTCAGCCTCCAGGCACTTATTGGGGCCACCCTACCCACCGCAGGGAGGCCAAACGCCAAACAGAGCCATAGCGGGGAGTGGTCGGACACACCTCTGCCCAAATATTTGACCTCCGAAATCGAAGACACCGCTGTTGTAGGAACAACCACATAGTCTAGACGGGACAGAGACCCGTGTGCAGCCGAAACATGGGAGTAGTGAACCGATCTCGGGTTTCGCGCACGCCAGCAATCAACAAGGCCAAGCGTGTCCAAGAACTCCGGAAGCCACCTCTGAGATTGCGGCCGCAACCGGGGAGGTCGACGGTCTAAATCTCCGTCCAATACCGAGTTAAAATCCCCACCGACCACCAACCTCCCCAGAGGGAATGCAAGGATAATATTCCTCAAGTTCCGAAAGGTCTCGTGTTGAAGAGCCGGTGGAACATAAACAGACTACAGTGTAACCGTTTGCCCCCCTAACTGGCCCGCAACCCCCACGTATCTACCCCGCTGGTCAATCCAAGTCTTCTGCACAGAAAAGGGAAAGGAATTCCTAAACAGGATACCCACCCCCCTGGAACCGGAAGTGAAGCCCGCATGCGCCACCATTTTGAAACCCCCTCGATGCAGAGCCATACACTTGTTGCCTATCAAATGGGTTTCCTGCAATAACACTACATCCGGGGGAGTGTCTCCTAATGAGTTGGTTGACCATACCCCTTTTGATCTTATCACCTAAACCATTCACGTTCCAGCTCAGAACTTTCATCCCCGATCCGCGTTTATCACGTGCCTCCGAACCCATTCGCAACGAAGAGCAATAATGGAAAGTCAAAAACACACACAGACTTGCAACAAGCAAACCAAATCAAAATTGCGTTAACACGAACAAACAAGAAACTCCCCCCACTCACACCACCCCCCTCCCTGCACCCCTTCATAAGGACAATGCCTAACCCCAACTCGCAGCGTGCCTGTCGCCCTACCCTAACTTTGTACCCAAAAAAAACAGGACGAGGAGAAACCCCGACCCCAACCCTTGATCCCACCCCAAAATGGCCCCACCCGAGTCACTATCTCTCATGAACAATTCTCAGGTCACAGTTCCCTCAGTGTCAATCAGAAATTAGACAGTCCTCGTCTCACGGATCATCCGCTACTTCTTCGTCAGTTCTTCTCTCAGGGTGTGACTGGGAGGTGCTGTCCAGCCAGTCCGATGCAGCGTCCGGATGATCAAAAAACCATGCCTTCCCGTCCACCTCCACTCTAAGTTTTGCTGGAAAGAGCATCGAGTACCGCAGTCCCTTGTCCCTTAACCTCCGCTTGACAGGAAGGAAGCTCTGTCTCTGCCGTTGCACAGCCTGGGTGAAATCAGGAAAAAAGGACAACGTAGCATTTTCAAACCGGAGAGGGTCCGCGCCGCCTGCAGGATAGCGTCTCTGTCTCTATAGTTCAGCACTCTCGCTATCATGGGGCGCGGAGGTGCCCCGGGCTTGGGCTGACCACCCGGCACTCTATGAGCACGCTCAACCGTAAAAATGTTGCTGAGGCCCTTCGGTTTCAGGTGATTCAGAATCAAGTCTTCCACAAACAAATCCGGAGCCTGAATCTCCGATTTCTCCGGAACCCCAAGAATTCGGATGTTGTTCCTTCTATTGCGTCCCTCATATTCATCCAGCTTCCGCCTTGTGTCCTCCCGGGCCGCCTGCAAGGCCCGGACCTCACGTTGCATCTCTGCCATGTCGTCAACAAGGCTAGAAGTCTTGATGTCTAAGGATTTAACCTTCTCACTTGTCTTGGCATGGTCCGTTCTCAGTAGATTCATCTCGATCTTTACCGTGTCCAATTTAGAATCGAGAGCGTCCATTCTTTCCTCCATGGACGTCTGCACTTTATTAATGGCCGCCATGACATCACCAACGTCGGCACCTCCGTTCCTCCCGGGGAGTGTCCCCCAGGTGGGGGTGAACTCCTCCGTTCCGTCGGCGAGCTTTTAGGCTGTGCATATTTGTCGATTTTGTTAGTTTGCAGATGTTTAATGACTCTGTGACTCCGAGACGGCGCCTTCTCGTTGTCGGGCTTCGACGCCATGAGTGGCCTCGTGATGGCTGTCTCGCAGACAATTCAGTGTCAAATATCACACCTCGAGCCGTGAATCGCTCTTCCGCCGTGTGCTCTCGTCGTAATCCGTTATGGTGATGCGGCGCCAGTCGTCGCAGCTCCAGGACTGCAGGGGGATGCAAATGAAGCCAATGGTGAGGCCGAGCCGGGACTTCCGGCCGAGGCCAGCCGCTCTTGTTGCATTAGTATCCGGCTTAGTTCTATACCTTGGCTCCGGGTCCCGGAGGATGTCAGGCCCGAATTTCCGATGCCACTCCTGAGGGGTAGAAATGTCGGAATTCGCTCCTTTTTTGGCCTGGCGGTATCTTCACCAGCTCAGGCGTCGAATACGACTCTCGGGTGGCAGGATTATGACAGGATAAACTCGATGGAGGAGCGGGCTCTACGGAGCTAAGGACTCACGCGGCCATCTTGGTCCGCGCGTGGCTCCTCCCCCAAGGGAGAAGATTTTAAGTAGTAAGCCCAAATCGAGAAGCGTTTTATGAGAATATATTTTAAATGGGAAATGGAAAAGTAATAAAACATTTTAGCGATCTTTTTCTCTGCAGGTGTGAATACCCAGAGTATTTTTTATCCAATAAATCACAAAACCTAAGGTGTAACCCTAAGTGTTACCACTTTCCAAACCCTTTAAATAACCATAATCCTAGCCAACAAACTAACCCATAACACCATGTTACGGACTTCCCTTTATCATGTGCTCTATGTCCCAGATTCTTTTACCCTAATCTTACACTTTTTTCCCTCCAAACTGTTCACACTATCTTTTTCAGTCGTTTGCAAATAATTATCTGTGTGCGTGCACATGTTCAGTTGCCACCACTGAATTTAGTGAGAGTTATTCTACTGGCACAGTGCCTTTTCATGCCCGTGTTTACATACTGTCACCAGCCTGACACTTAAGCAGGCGGATTTTCCACTTGGCCTGTCAAACACACTGGGGCTCCATTTTAAACGGCCATGTGTGCATCTAATTGGTTTAAAACTGATTAGCCGAATAACTTCATTGTTATCAAATCAGTACTAATCTTCATCAAGAAGGCCCCGACTACTTACAGTTAGCTGTGAAAAACAGTCTGGGGGATGCTTCAGCCATTTAAGCACAGTACAAACCTCCAGCTTTTATTCAACGCTATGGCTTCTTGAAAATATAAAAAATGAATGTATGTTTCCATGAATGTGTCTGGATTGTCCAGGAGGCCGTCAATTTGCCTCTGGATGCCGTGCAGCCAAGAACACGTAAACAATGTTTGAAAGATGCACTGGGCTGCACAGTTATTCAGGTGGAATGATGGCGTTGCAGGCATGCATCTGGTGTGCGTCTGTAAAACGCTGTACTGCGCAATGACAATATGCAGCGCTTTGTGAAGCGCTACATAATATAAGAAAATACATTGATAATACAGTAGGTCTTTGCTTCGGCTCTACAGCTCTGGCTCGAGGGTATGCACCTAAGCTCATAAATTGGATACGCATTTTTTTAGTTATTAATGCTCGAGTTCCCCTATTTCACGCTAAATGTCGGAGGCTATGTTCGGGTGGAGAGCATTTTTTTTCTTTGTTAGGTAAGGAAAGACGGGCGTCCGGGCGGGGGTCCGCCATCTTTGTCGCACCCCAACAGCTGCTGCACCTTCAAATTGCTGGTGTTTGCATCGAAGGCTCTAGGTACCGCGCTCCTGTTCACAATAAAAATTATTTCGCTAAAAATTATAGTATGAATAAAACAACCCGATGTCTGGTAGGGGAATCCATATGGGCAGCGGTGTGCTGACTTCACTGTATGGACCAAACACTATCTCCATGATAGCCTCGATCTCTGTGACCTCCTGTTAGAGCAGAGGAGGTGCGGAGGGGGCCGGACGGCCTAGAGCAGGCAGTGTTGACCTTTGTGATCTCCTGTTAGAACGGAGGGGTGGGGGGGGGGGCTGGATGGCCGAGAGCAGGCAGCGTTGACCTCGGTGATCTCCTGTTAAAGCGGAGGATGGGGGGGGGGGGGGCGGACGGCTGACAGCAGGCAGCGTTGACCTCGGTGATCTGTGGCGTCTGATGTCAATGTGTTATGGCACACTTCAGGCACTTAATCCTTCTGTTCCTCACAGACTGCTTGGTGGAATGTATGACGTTACATCGCGCACATTAAGATCGTGCGCTTTTACCCCGCATCTATTACATCGCACAGACCATGACATCGTCTCCTTTTACCTCGCAATCTGTTGCAACGCGATGTCATTGCTTTCAATTGGCCAGAACATTACCCCGCAGTACACGAAGTCGCATGCCAAAACAACGCGGTGTTTGTTATCGCCTGCGTGAACCCGCCTCTAAGCCGGTAGCAGTCAGAGCACATCCTCTCCATGTCATCGAAACTGTGCATATAGCGATTTATGAATTAGTAAATATTAAGATATGTAATCTACCCAAAACATCCATTGAACTGGTTGGCATCCCTGTCAATTTTATGAAGTATTAGCATATACCGAGGCTGTAATGCACTCTTTATAAAATATTAGCATATCGCGATTTATGATTTATGCAATACTATGTCACCCAGAGGCTGTAATTACAGTGCGAGGCTGTAATGGACTCTTTATGAAATATATCTCTTTATGAAATATTTACATCTGCGAGGCTTATGAATTAGGAAATATTATGTCATCCAGAGGCTGTAATGACAGTGCGAGGCTATAATGGACTGTTTATGAAATATTATTAAAACAGCAATTGTATTAAAAAATGTGTTTATTGTATAGGAGGCTCGAACCTTCGTTTACAGCACCAAAGTCGGCAGCGGTAACAGTCAGACCACATCCTCTACATATCATCGAAGCTGTGCATATAGCAATTTATGAATTATTAAATATATCATCCACTCATAGTGCGAGGCTGTAATGGACTGGCTGTAATGGACTATTTATGTTTAGCATCTAGCGATTTCTGAATTATGAAATTGTATGTCATCCACGTAATGTACTATTTTATATTATATAGCGGCATAGCGATTTATGATTTATGAATTATTATGTCATCTGCATACCGATTTATGATTTATGACTTATGATGTCATCCAGTCAGAGTAATGTACTATTTATAGCGGTACTGCAAGGTGATGTAGGCTGAAATATTATGTCGTCCACTCATAGTAATGTGCTATTAATAGCGGTAGTGCGAGGTGATGTAGGCTGTAATGGACTATTTATAATATTATTAAAACAGCAACTTTATTGTAAAATGTGTTTAGTGCGAGGTGATGTAGGCTGAATTATTATGTCACCTAACATTAGTAATGTACTATTTATAGCAGTAGTGCGAGGTGAAGTAGGCTGTAATGGACTATTTATAATAATATTTATAATAATAACATCCTCTCCATGTCATTGAAGCTGTGCATATACGGATTTATTAATTATGAAATTGTATGTCACCCACTTAAGGAACTATGATTTATGAATGATTATGTCATCGGCATATCGATTTATGATTTATAGTGCGAGGGGATGTAGGCTGTAATGGACTATTTATAATAATATTAAAACAGAAACTTTATTAAAAAAAGTGTTTATAGTATAGGAGGCTCGAACCTTTGATAACAGCACCAAAGTCGGCACCGGTAGCCGTCAGACCACATCCTGTCCATGTCATCGAACTGGCATAGCGATTTATGATTCATAGTGCGAGGTGATGTAACCGGTAGCCGTCAGACCACATCCCCTCCATGTCATCGAACCGGCATAGCGATTTATGATTCATAGTGCGAGGTGATGTAGGCTGTAATGGACTATTAATAGCGGCTTCTGAACACATGCTATCCCGACGCATGCTACTACGTACAGCGATTTATGAATTATGACATTGTATGTCATCCACTTAATGGACTATGATTTATGAATGATTATGTCATCACATGCTATCCCGACGCATGCTACTACATCGCTTTAATCGCTAGCGCGATGTATTCGCTAGCGATGTATATGTGAATGCGATGTAGCAGCATGCGTTGGGATAGCATGCGTTCTGAAGCCGGCCGCGATGTAATAGTCGCGTTGCGATGGCATCGCGATGCGATACATCCGCTGTAACGGGTGTTCCCCGCTTGGTGTTGCGCTCAGCTACTCTGGGAGTATTACTGTTCAATGTGCCAACTGACCACTAGATGGCCCCATTGCTCTTCTTATTGAGAAATAAGCTCACGTATTATGAAGCGCGACAGTGTGACGGAGTTTGTGATCAAGCCTCAATTCTAAATGTAGGCACTCTCAAAGAAAACAAGCGCACGCGCCTCGCAGCAGGGGGAGGGGAGAGAGGAGGGGGCCTGCGCGATTCACTCGCAGGAGGGAGCGGCTGGCGCGGCGATAATAGCTGCCATATGCCAGCCGCTCAATCCCGCGAGGAGATAGCCAAACGTGCACGCGTTGCAATAAAGAGCAATGCAACGCGTGCACGTTTTTGGGGTGAAAAGCTCATCGTTGGCATGAGGTCCTCTTCTATGCAACGCATGTGCGCTGCGTAGGCGAGACCTAAAAAACGTGCGACCCAGGCCTGAAGCAACTGATTGAGAGATCACAGGTGCAGGAACACACGTAACCCTTAGACAAACGTGCAAACAGAATAACCCAGATCGATCCCACATAGACCTTGATACCACCATGATCTCAGGAGATTGGCCCCAATAAAACACGTTTGGTTGGAGTGGCGCGCATTCCCAAAACATCATAATGCCACACTAAGTTAGGATCACTCAGCCAATCAGAACACAGCATTCACACTACATGCAGTGAACACACGATACCCTTGTTGGATATCTGGACACGTACGCATTGGCTCCACATTGTGTCCATATAAGGTGGAGACCCACCTGCACTTCATGTCAACTGACCAGATTAATGGCTCCATGACCAGCCCCAGATTCCTGTTCTAAAAAGAATGTACAAATTGCTTTATTACACTCTTTGAAATTTATAAAATGATGGCCAAAACCAATGTACTTTGAGACAGTATTCCGACCCCGACTCTGTTGGCTGCCATCCTGGCCGCTGTCTTCAATTAAACCAACTGTTCCTGTTAAACGCCTCTTGTCTTTCATTTTTTTTTTCAAGGTAAATTCCTATATGAGCATATGAGCAACATGGGTGTTACTCCGGCTACTTTCTTATACTGAAGAAGGGCAGAGGCCTTCATCCTGATTTATATCTTCACCCTCTTTCTGTGATAGGGCAAATTCAAGATGCTCATGCTAGCCCATATCTTGTCTGCCTTGGACCCCAGAGACAGGACGGTGGCATTGGTACTGCAGGATGCTTATTCCCATATCCCTATCCTGCTTGCCCACAGGTCCACGTTGCGGTTCACAGTGGGCCTTGAGCATTTTCAGTTCGCAGTGCCTACATTTGGAGATTGGGGATACCAGTCCTCCCCTACCACAATAACTGGCTGTTGAAAGCAGGTTCACCCCAGGCAGGCAACCACCTCCAGACTACGGTGAACCTTCTTATTTCGTTGTGGTTCACTGTCAACATGCTTAAGCCGCACCTGACTGCTTTGCATACTCCCTTTTGTCTGAGCTACTCTGCTGTGGTATGTTTTCTTGTCTTTACCATGGAGTAGAGAGTATCCAAGACTTTCAAGCTTTGATCCAGATGTTTCTGCCTTGGTCCTGGGTCTCGTGCAGATGACTAAGGCTCTTGGGATTGACTCTAAGGCTCCTGCATCCTACCGGCCAAACCCCAGAGGTGGCATGTGTGGGTTTTGTACCGGGACCTCAAATCCCAGTGAAAGGGGCCACGGATGCATCCCTACTAAGTTGTAGAGGCTATATGGGAGATGCTGAGTTCAGAAGTCACCGATGGCGCATCAACTTGACATCAGTTTGTTGCAGTTGAGGGCGAATAATTTGGCATTGAAAGCCTTCCTGCCTTCCCACTCTCAGAGGAAGGCTGGTGCAGGTGCTCACAGGCAACACCACTGCCATGTGGCACTGCAACTAGTAGGATGTTCTTGGGATACAGTGTGCGGAGGCTCTGTGCCTCTGAAAGTAGCTGGACTGCCAAAGGATTTCTCTGGTGGTAAACCACCTAGCAGAATCTCTACACTTGAGGGCGGACTAACTCAACTATAAATGCTTAGTGGATCACGTATGCCAGTTGTACCAGAGGTGGCACTGGACTTATTCCAGCCATACAGAGAAACCTGGTTTAATCTTTTTGCTACTGCCGAGCAAACACAATGTCTAGAGTAGAGCTCAGGATCTCTGCATGCCTTTCTGTCACTTCCTCTCCCGGCTGACTTCTGAAGATCAGGAACAACCAGTCCCGGGTAATCCGAATGACAACGGGTTGGGCCCAGAACTCATGTACATAACCATTAGTCCACTGATCAAGCTGTCTCTTGGGGAGGTTCTTATGTTGTAGCAGGATGGCATAACGGCTAGAGCAGTCGACCTCGAAGCTGGGGAACTGGTATGAGTATCAATACAAAAGGGGGAACCTTGATAGGACGATATTTAATGGGGTCCACTGTACATGTCCCGACAGTAATCTACAATTAGAGGTGCAAAGTTCCCCAGAGTTTGTTGTGATAGTGTGTGACCAAGAGGAAAGTGAACCAGCAGGGAACTAAGGGGTTCCCTTGGTGGGACTAAAGAACCTCACACATCCAGCAGGCTAAGTGACATACTTCATCACTCAGCGGCTAGGTGTCGTGCTTCATCATCGGCTCTTTGCTCCTACGTCAGACCGGCGCTGCAATGACTGACGGAGTACCCGAGGGTACTACTTTTGGTGGAGATCTTTTGTCCCGGCCGAAAAATGAGCGGAAGTGTGAGTGTTCTCGTGTGGTGTAGTCGTGAAAAAGTGGTGAAGGGTGTTTAAAAAAGGTGAGTCAGTCCACAGGGGGAGTTTAATGGCGTGGCTGGCTCCCTTAGTAAAAGGGTGAAAAGGGGGAGTTGAAACCTGCCTAGTTAGTCCAGGTGACTAACTCTACCCTCTTTATTGGTCGACATGTTTCATGCCACTAGGGCAATTCTTCAGGACCTATCGGTAGCGTACTACACAGTGCACACAAGTGAAAATATTAGAAACATAGAAAGTATACAACCTTGGTAGGTCGGTAAACGGGCAGGCCTTTGGTCCTACTCTGTGGGATTTGACCTAAAAGGAAAAGTAGGAAGGGTCAAATAGGTAGCAGAAACCAAATGTATGTGCAAATGATATCTGTATTTGAAGTGGTTCCAGAGGGCACACACTGTCTGGTCGTTAATAGCCGTAACACGGGCTAAATAAAATCGGTGAGTGGAGCTATTGCACAGTGGGGGCACCTCACCGAGCAACCATTACTCAGTCAAGAAAATTAAGAGCTGACTAATGGACTCACTATGTAAATTTAAACAAAAGAACACAAGGAAATTTTCTGCGTTCGAGGAAGCAAACTTATCTACGTTCGAGGAAGAAAACAACAGCACAAAGCCATTCTTTCACAGTGGATACAGAAAATAATGTATATGAAGGAGCATGGTCCTTACCCTAAGTGAAACCTACTAGGGCCCCGCAGACTGTTCCCGTGGGTTCGACACGCATATGAATATGGTACCTATTGGGAACAGAAATTGTAGAGGGGGCTCACAAGTGGGAACAGGAGATGCTCAAAGGGTAGAGCGCTGCGGAATCCACCATTGTACCCGAAGCAGATAGAGGCAGCCCGTGACAGTAGCTAACCCCCGGGAGGGACCCAATGCTAAGGCAGCACAGGGGAGACCTGAACGCTAAACCACCGGGTGAGGGAGCCGCAGTCGGGGAAAGATATCCCGTAGGAGGACCGACGTGTCAGGCACAGAACCGGAACGCGGGCCGAGGACAACCCAACCCCATCTTTGAATGGTGTCAAGTGGTAGGTAAATGCTTGGCGCTGTTGGTATTGACAAGCCCCATTATCCCTCCGGACATGTGCCTCAACGGGGGATAAACCCTCTCACTACCCAAGGGGAATCTGGCTCGTGGAGCCCAGATTCACTACTATCTCACAACTATCTCGAGGTTGAATCCTCACATCCATTTGCTCGGTGGAATGGGATTGGGTAGGACGTCCGAGAAGCGAGCTGGTTCCCGGGGTATGTATCTGGATTGGATGGCTGACGAATCAGTAATGCCAGGGATCTCTCATCATGTAGAGTATAATGTGTAATGTACAGTTCTCATAAGGCGGCCATATTGGAGTGATGTCAGTAGTGATGCAAGGGCATCCAAAGAGTGGCCGTCAGTGCAGTGCCCAAGACTGAAATCAGATGGGGGCAGCCAGTCTATGGGAAAACCCTATAGAAAGAGCAGACTAGATACCCCAGTCAAGGCTAAGTGAATACTTGCTCACTGTAGCCTTCGAAAAGTGACATTAATTTATCTGCTAACAGACGCCCAGGGCACCGAATCATTCAGGCCCACAGTGTCCAAGCTAAGGCGATGAACCCGTCTTTGTTCCAGTTTAAATAATGCCTGCTGTGTCCACTTGACGCCATTCAAAGATGGCCGAACAGTAAACGGCCGCATTTCACCTACAGTAAGCGTGCAGACGTAACCTCGATGCTAGCCACGCCCCCCGTGGGCGTCCGAGGCAACGCGGTGTTCATAACCCTGGTCCTGGCGGATGACGGGCACCAGCTGTGTACGTGGGGGTAGGTGCTGACAGGTGATGTTCCCACGCCGCTCAGGTAAGTGTGTGCCTGGGTTCCTGCGATGCGGGTCCTCTGGATGTCTTCGCTTGCACTAGAGGTATGCCTGATGGTCGACCGCCGAGACCCATCTTGTGTGGTCCTTGGAGACACAACGCTGCCACTGGTCCGCTGCTCCTTTCTGTGGGTACTATGTGCGGATGTGGGGCTGGACGCGGACTGGGGGTTTCCCGACCTCCCCTGACGCCTTGTGCTGACGGGGGGTTGGGTTGTCCTCGGCCCGCGTTCCGGTTCTGTGCCTGACACGTCGGTCCTCCTACGGGATACCTTTCCCCGACTGCGGCTCACTCAGCCGGTGGTTTAGCGTTCAGGTCTCCCCTGTGCTGCCTTAGCATTGGGTCCCTCCCGGTGGTTAGCTACTGTCACGGGTTGCCTCTATCTGCTTCGGGTACAATGGTGGATTCCGCAGCGCTCTACCCTTTGAGCATCTCCTGTTCCCACTGTGAAAGAATGGCTTTGTGTTGTTGTTTTCTTCCTCGAACGTAGACAAGTTTGCTTCCTCGAACGCAGAAAATTTCCTTGTGTTCTTTTGTTTAAATTTACATAGTGAGTCCATTAGTCAGCTCTTAATTTTCTTGACTGAGTAATGGTTGCTCGGTGAGGTGCCCCCACTGTGCAATAGCTCCACTCACCAATTTTATTTAGCCCGTGTTACGGCTATTAACGACCAGACAGTGTGTGCCCTCTGGAACCACTTCAAATACAGATATCATTTGCACATACATTTGATTTCTGCTACCTATTTGACCCTTCCTACTTTTCCTTTTAGGTCAAATCCCACAGAGTAGGACCAAAGGCCTGCCCGTTTACCGACCTACCAAGGTTGTATACTTTCTATGTTTCTAATATTTTCACTTGTGTGCACTGTGTAGTACGCTACCGATAGGTCCTGAAGAATTGCCCTAGTGGCATGAAACATGTCGACCAATAAAGAGGGTAGAGTTAGTCACCTGGACTAACTAGGCAGGTTTCAACTCCCCCTTTTCACCCTTTTACTAAGGGAGCCAGCCACGCCATTAAACTCCCCCTGTGGACTGACTCACCTTTTTTAAACACCCTTCACCACTTTTTCACGACTACGCCACACGAAAACACTCACACTTCCGCTCATTTTTTGGCCGGGACAAAAGATCTCCACCAAAAGTAGTACCCTCGGGTACTCCGTCAGTCATTGCAGCGCCGGTCTGACGTAGGAGCAAAGAGCCGATGATGAAGCACAACACCTAGCCGCTGAGTGATGAAGTATGTCACTTAGCCTGCTGGATGTGTGAGGTTCTTTAGTCCCACCAAGGGAACCCCTTAGTTCCCTGCTGGTTCACTTTCCTCTTGGTCACACACTATCACAACAAACTCTGTGGAACTCTGCACCTCTAATTGTAGAGAACTGGTATGAGTCTCAGCAGGGGCACTCAACATCCTGTGATTCTAGCCAAAGCACTTAATCCCCCGTGCCTAACAAAAATGAATGTGTCTGTCTGTATGGCAACCGGCGGTCATGTAAAGCACTCTGATACCTTTGGGTCAAGTTGGCACAATATAAAACCCGGGGGAAAAAGCAGCAATTCAGTATATTTCAACGGGCGTGCATGCTTTTGATCTTTGTGCTTGGAGATTTGAGCAGTGACAGTTCACCTCCTTTGACCTTCCTCCTGAGGTCATGCATGTCATCTGGTAGCGAGGCAGCCTTCTTCACAATTGTGTACACTAGTTGTTAGGTCAAATTTGTGGATGGTTGAGGCAACCGACAATCGACCAATTACCAGCAAAGTTTCTGTCCTTGGCTCAGCTAGGACTTGCTTTGGGCAAAGTTATAGGCTACTATCAGCTCTTTTGGCCTTCTTGTTGTTGCTGGATTAGCCCTTTTTATTTAAATCTCCTTACGCAATGAGATTTATGAAAGGTTTGCAACATTTATTTCTGCCAACATCCTTTGTGATGTGTCAGTGAGACTTGAACTTAGTTATAACATATTTGATGTGCACTCCTTTTGAGCCGCAGCACAGCTTTTGTTTGAGACTTCTGATGCTGGTAAGGCAGAGCAAAAAAGGACCATCTTTCGATTGATTGTTCTTTGCATAAAGAGCCCATGTGCACTGTCAAAAATGTGGCCCCAGGTGGCTTGCGGTCTCATTGTATCCGGGTCAAAACGGCAGCCTCTGTGTTGGCTTGCAGATTGTCTGTCAGAGAAATTTGTTAGGCGGCTATGTGGAGGCTGGTACACTCGTTCATGAAACACATCTGCCTTGATGGTCAAGTCCATCAAGAGGGCCATTTTGCCCGCTCAGTCCTTCAGGATTTTTTAATCTGAGCCAGTTCACGGGCCCACCACCTTGGGAGGTAAAACTATGTTATCTGTTCACAAGATGAGAAATCTGCTGTTTGAAGTAATCATCAGAAGAACTTATCTTCATTAGCAATCTGTTCGAGGCATGTGAGCTGTAGATCATTGCTTTGCATACTCCTGCCATCTAGTGTTGGGTCCGGATGTTTGCAAGTTGTTTTTCTTCGAAGAAGTCTTTCCAGTCACGAGGTAAGGTGACTCCTCCTATTGATTATAGTGCACATGGGCATCAACTCCATTGTTCGTTTTTTTCCCCCATCGGGTTTGGACATACATTTTTGCGATCCGGTCCGAAGACGCTCCTCGGGTTCCCCTCGGTGCGCAATCCACTTTCCCTTGATGGTATTGTTTTCAATCGTGTATCCCATTCTTCGCGTATCGTATCGGTTTATAAAACTCTTTTCAATACGGAAATTTGTGTAAGGCTTTTGGGCCTAGCCGTGTCGGTCTACCTCGCAGTGGATGGATCGGACTTCATTTAAATTCTGTCCCAGGTGCCACTCAAAGTTTCTGTGCATCGACTCATACAAAGTGTGCAACTTGTGCTTATCCCCAGAGAACAACGAACAGGACTGTACCGCTTCTAGATCTTTCCAATCGAAGAAAACACTCCATGCCCATCTGGCTCGACGTCACTTAATGCAAAGTCAAAAGATCGTGCTCCATTCAGGACCTCTTCGGGGAAGATTCCGAACAAGAGACTTATGGCGCACTAGGTACCGATGAAGAAGTAGAACAGGAAGAGCTTGTTTCCATCTCAAAATCCGGCTCTGATATGGACGAAGAGATTACACAAGGTCAGCATATCGTGAGGACCGAACCTCCCTTGCCCCAAAGTCCAAGTCAACCCAAGAAAAAGGCTACGGTCCCTACTCCACCTTCGGACCAAGGTCAGTACCGAGAAAAAGTTCCCAACGCCCCGCCTTCCGGCTCGGCAACAAAACACACACAAAGGCTCAGGATTGAGTTGCCATACTTGGGCACCGAACCGAAACCTTCAGTCTCAAAACCGAAACCAGTCTTGGAGCTGGCTCCTTCAACACCAAAATCAAAAGCGTCTTTGGATCCGAAAGCTTTGGCACTGAAAACGCCGCCACCGAAAATGTTGCCACCTAGACACAAAAATGCTTCTTTACGCATCAGGAGCCCTGTTTCGATGTCCCGCCTTCAAAACAAGACTCAAAACAAAAGAAACTGTTTATTAACCGTACAACTGGACATATTTCCACCAAATTGCCACTTCCACGCAAGCCAGAGGACACTTATCAAATTCCTCTTAAAAAGAAGCATTTTGGTTACTAACCCTTCTCCTCCACCTCTATCACCTCCTTCCCCACCAAAACAAAAAAATACTGATAGTCCCTACTAATTCACCACAAACACCTGATGATCAGGATGAATGTGATCAGGGAGATGATACTATGCCTGCAAACCCCTGGACGGATTACAATACTGATTCACTCACAGATAATGATCCTGACGTTTATCCTACATAGCTTTCTACACCAGATGATAATGTAGGCTATATAGAGCTATTAAATAGGGCTGCTGAATATATATGGTGTTGAACTACATAAGGAATCCATAGAAGAGGACATTCTCTTCGAGACCCGTAGTACTTCACAAAGATCACACTACACACTCCTGATGCTCAAAGGTATGTTGAGGCATGGGGACGACATATTTAAAGACCCGGTATGTGCACACATTCTCACCCCTAGAATAGATAAGACATATAAACCTGCACCATCAGATCCAGCTTTCATTAAAGTCAATTACCATTAGATTCTTTAGTGGTTTCTAATGCCCGTTTACGTGCCAAGAACAGATGCTTACTGGGTAAGTAACATTTTCCTTCTCATGGCTACTCTATATACTGCAGATTCCTCGCCGAGCCTCCCACCTCTAATTCTACAAAATGGACTCTTATCCATCTAAAAAGATCCCAGTACAGAAATCTGCACACTGGTCATGCCAATCGCTGATGGGCTCTGTACGTGTGCGCAGACAGCCTAGAAAGCAACGGACGCCCGTCCGTTTGCAAGAGTGGACTTTAAGTGGCTCCACTCGTGACATCCAGAGTGAACAACGTTGGCATGGAGCCATATGATGCCACCTACCGGCACTCAGGAGTGTACTATAAAGCTTCCGGATCCATCGACCACTTCCATTTCTACTGCGCGCGCACGGGCGGCATGGGGTGCGGATTTAACTGTGGACATTTCCCAATCTGATTGGCTTTATTGCTGTAACCAGACTAAGAAACTGTCTCCCAATTATCTTTTGCGTCTTATACATTTTAAATACCTGCCTAGGTTAAATCGCGCCCCTGTTCAGCTACACAAATTGGGACTCATACCTAACGATAATTGCATGCGCTGCTCAGCCCCTGCTGCGGACTTCACTCATCTTGCCTGGTTATGCCCCCTGGTGTCGGACTTCAGGCTGGAGGTCTGTTATGCCATTTCTGAGATTACCTCCACCCGGGGTTTTCCTGACGCGCCGCTGTGCCTGTTGGGCTTTGTCAAGTTTTGTTCGGGTGCCTCTCGCCGACTGACTGCACTGCTGCTAGTCCTCGCGAGGCCTACGGTGGCCATGTGTTGGGGTCGCAGAACGGCACCCAGGTTCGCTCATTGGCTTGAAGATGCTTCGGGATGCCAGACATTACTATCAGAGTTCTGGGACCCGATGCCTGCGAGGTCACGTCCGCTTGACATATGGGGCCCCCTAGTGTCAAATCTCCATTCACGACCACAATCGAACAGAGCTGCCTCTCCTGCACCCCCCGGGGTTGGACAGTGATTGCCTCCCTGCTGGACCATTCACCCCCCGCCCCCCCCCCCCTCCCTCGCTGGACAGGACAATCCTATTGATGAACTGGACTTTCCATATGTTTATTGTATTAAGAGGATTGCCTGATGTGTAAGATGCTCTGATTTGATGCAACAGTGTATTGTGACCAGGCTGAAGTAGTCAATAAAGGTTTTGAAAAATTAAAAAAAGAAAAAAAAAAGTTTCCGGATCCAGTCTGACTACTGGAATATTGCCAAAGGTAAGTAACTTGTTGGTATGACTGCAGCTATTCTTTCAGAGCAAGGGATGAGGAAGACATGGGTAGGAAATCTTGAGATCTAAAAAAGGATGCACAATGTTTTGTTGGGCGATGTAGAGGCGATAAAAGCAATAGTGAAAATTCATACCTCCTGATTTAGGCTGGCAGAGACTTCTTGGCATACTACAGCCTTTCCTTTGAGAAATCTGCCCATTATTTGCTCATTGGAGACTTAGTCAAAGGAAATATTTTTGCTATTCTCGTTATTGTAAAGACTCTTGAAATATGTTAAACCTAGTCTAATTTAGCCATCCAGATTTGGCTTGGTTTTATAATTACAGTTCTGGGGTTTCCTGTTGGAGCAAAACAGCAGAAGAGGACAGATATGTGTCCTTCTGCGAAAAAACATTTTTGTTGCAAAGTGTAGTCTGCATCAGATTTTGTCATCAGAAATTCGAAAGATTGCTTTAATCTTGTATCCAAATTCTTCCTGTTTCTGTTTATGGTTTCTGAATATATTAAAATACTTGTTGTTGAGGGGAAGGGGACAGAATCATGGATTATGATGGGACCTGTTTGTCAGAAAAGGTTCCACCGAACCGGGTACTTTTGTGGGTTTTTTGTTTTCCCCTCATTCACATAAAAAACAGAGATAAGCCATTAATGAACACTACAACAAATTCAGCTAGGTCCCTTTTCAGCATTCTTAGAGGTACTGTTTTACTACACTGCTGTCCGTGTGAGTGGAATGCCCTCTGTTTTGCAGACCGCAAGAGTGAGTGGTTTTCTGTATAACCTCTGTGCCTAAGGTTCGAACGGGATGCTGATGGGTTCTTTACTCTATCAAGAGTTTCTGACCGATTATAGTATTTTTAATTTACCCCCAGAACCATTAGTGGGCCTGTGGTGGTCTAAAAGGTGATTCAAACCTTGTTCCACACTTCTTGGTCTAGTCACTTCACAATCTGCAGACTTTTTTAGAGCGTGGAAGACTAGATAATTGGTCAAATGGGATGGATATTCCATCTGCACCATTACAACAGCCATAGTGATATAATGCACTTGTACTACAGTGAGCGGTACATCTGCTGTCTTTGTGATTGGGCATCATGTCCAATACAATTTAGTAAGGCTCTTAGTATTTGAAACTGGCAAGATGATAGGGACTGTAATTTTATGTTGTTTTTGTGTGATATCTTGTGTAAGTTCTGGATGAGACATCCTTTTTGAGTCATGTGGAGCATCCTTTCGATTGCTTTGGGCCTGATTACGATCTCGGCAGATGGGAAACTTCGTCACAAACTTTACGGATATCTCGTCCGCTATATTACAAGTTCCAAAGATATAATGGAATTTTAATTTGGCGTATCTGTCTCGTTTGTGGTGGTGTAACCATGTTCACCAAGATCGTAATCAGGCCCTATGTTCCATTGGCACCCAGAGCAAGATTTTTAATGCTGCTGTTAGGTTAATTTCATACTTGAGACTAATTTTGCTGCCCAGTTTGGTACTAGTTGGAATTGTTTCATGGACTGGTCTGGGAAACTGACATTCTATTACAGTACATCGCCCCGTACAACCCCAGACTAGTTGTTAGAGGGCTTAGCGGAAGGGTAGCACACTACTCTGGTGAGGCCTGAGTTTTTCATGCTAGTTGTTAATGTTGCAGTTAGGCAGATATAATGCAAACGTTATTAGAGTTGCTATACTGATTATTTGCAAAAAATTCCTATTCTAGATGAAAGTGAGCAATTGTTGATATTGGTGCACTTTTATAGTAGTGAATCATAATAAGGCCAAGCCCCATACTAGGTTGACCTCATGATCATAGCTGAGCATTAGTGCAAATTCGAATATGTGGGTGAAGCTTAGGGTCAATCAATCAAGGACATTTATAGAGCGCACTACCTACCCGGAGGGTCTCAAGGCGCTTGGGGGGGGGGGGGGGGGGGGGGGGTGCTGCTACTGCTCGAACAGCCAGGTCTTGAGCTTCTTCCTGAAGGAGAGGTGGTCTTGGGTCAGGCGCAGGTCGGTCGGGAGGGAGTTCCAGGTCTTGGCGGCCAGGTGGGAGAAGGACCTTCCTCCTGTTGCCGTTCTTCGGATGCGGGGGACGGCGGCGAGGGCGTGACTGGCTGATCGGAGGTGGCGTTTGGGAGCGTAGAAGTTGATGCGGTTGTTGAGGTAGCTCGGGCCTTGATCGTGTAGGGCTTTGTGTGCGTGGGTGAGGAGACGGAAGGTGATTCTCTTGTTGACGGGGAGCCAGTGCACGTCTCCCAGATGTCCGGAGATGTGGCTGCGTCGGGGGATGTCGAGGATGAGTCTGGCTGAGGCGTTCTGGATCCGCTGGAGTCTCTTCTGGAGCTTGGCGGTGGTTCCGGCGTAGAGGGCGTTGCCGTAGTCCAGTCGGCTGGTGACGAGGGCCTGGGTGACCGTCTTCCTGGTCTCGATGGGGATCCACCGGAAGATCTTCTGTAGCATGCCCAGGATGTTGAAGCATGACGAGGAGACGGCGTTGACTTGTCTGGTCATGGAGAGGGAGGAGTCCAGGATGAAGCCCAGGTTGCGCGCGTGGTCTGTCGGTGTGGGTGCGGTGCCCAGGGCGGGGGGCCACCAGGAGTCGTCCCAGGCGGAGGGCGAGGAGCCCAGGATGAGGACTTCCGTCTTGTCTGAGTTCTGTTTCAGGCGGCTGGTCGTCATCCACTCGGCTACATCTTTCATCCCTTCGTGAAGGTTGGCTCTGGCAGCGGCGGGGTCGTTGGTCAGGGAGAGGATCAGCTGGGTGTCATCGGCGTAGGAGATGATGTTCAGGTTGTGTTGGCGTGCGATGGGCGCGAGGGGGCTCATGTAGACGTTGAAGAGGGTGGGGCTCAGCGAGGATCCTTGAGGGACGCCGCAGATGACTTCGGTGGCCTCTGACTTGTACGGTGGTAGACGGACTCTCTGTGTTCTTCCGTCGAGGAAGGAGACGATCCATTCCAGTGCCTTCTCCTGAATTCCGACGTTGCTGAGGCGCTGCACTAGGGTGCGGTGGCAGACAGTGTCGAATGGCGCGGAGAGGTCTAGGAGGATGAGGGCCGCTGTTTCTCCGTTGTCCATCAGGGCTCGGATGTCATCGGTGGCAGCGATGAGGGCGGTCTCGGTGCTGTGGTTGGCTCGGAAGCCAGACTGTGAGGGGTCGAGGGATCCATTCGTCTTGAGGAAGGCGGCCAGCTGTTTGTTGACGGTCTTCTCGATGACTTTGGCTGGAAACGGGAGGAGCGAGATGGGGCGGTAATTCTTGAGTTCGGTGGGGTCCGCTGTTGGTTTCTTTAGTAGAGCGCTGAGTTCGGCGTGCTTCCAGCTCTCCGGGAAGGTGGCGGTGTCGAAGGAGGTGTTGATGATGTCCCGCAGCTGGGGTGCGATGACAGCGTCGGCCTTGTTGAAGACGTGGTGAGGGCAGGGGTCGGTTGGAGATCCGGAGTGGATGGAGTTCATCATGCGGACGGTGTCATTGGTGCTGATCGGAGTCAAGGCGCGGAGGGTGGTGGTGGGCGGCGTTGCTGCGGTCGTTGTGTGCGATGGTTGAATGCTGAAGCTGTTGTGTATGTCCGCGATCTTGTTGTGGAAGTAGGAGGCGAGGGAGTTGCAGAGGTCTTGCGATGGGGTGATGTCGTTGTTTCCGGCGTTGGGGTTGGAGAGCTCTTTCACGATGTTGAAGAGTTCCTTGCAGTTGTGTGCGTTGTTGTCCAGCCGGTCCTTGAATGCAGTTTTCTTGGTGGCGCGGATCAGTTGGTGGTGCTTCTGGGTGGCAAGCTTGAGGGTGGTCATGTTGTCCGGTGTTGGTTCCCTTCTCCAGACTTTCTCGAGGGCTCGGCAGTTCTTCTTGGAGCTCTTGAGTTCGTCGGTGAACCATGGGGCTTTCTTGCTGCCGGGTCTGCTGGGCGGGGTCCTCAGAGGAGCGAGTTTGTCCGCGCAGTTGCTGATCCACTTCGTGAGGTTGTCGGCGGCCTGGCTGGAGTTCGCTGAGCTGGCGGGAGGGTGCTGACTCAGGGAAGCGGCGAGCTGGTCGGCTGTGATCTTGTTCCAGCTTCTTCGGGCAACCTGTTGCTGGTGGTGGTGGATCGTCGTTCTTCTGAAGGTGAAGTGGACGCAGCTGTGGTCCGTCCAGTGGAGTCCTGTGGCGTGGCTGAAGGCGATGTCTTTGCTGGATGAGAAGACGGCGTCGAGTGTGTGTCCGGCGAGGTGGGTGGGGGTGGTCACCAGCTGCTTGAGTCCCAGGTTAGCGAGGTTTTCCAGCAGGGTGGGTGTAGGAGAGTAGGGTCTGCAATCCTATGATCACCCAGATTTTTGCTTTTTGCTGCACTGGTTTACGACTTTCCCTGGCTGTGGGCCTGCTAATCAGACCCACAGCCTAGCTGTTCTCTCTATCCAAATTGTACTCAGGTACTGAATTGGCACTGGGCCCTCTCCAAGTCCCTGTACCCAGGGCTGAGGTGCACCCAGAAGTCTCCCAGGGGCTGAAGCATGTATTGTGCCACCCCTGGATTGACTAACTAAAACTGACACAACTGGCTGCACGACAGCTGGGGCAAGGTGGTGTACTCACCCTTTGCTTTAGATATAGTATACCTATATCTAACCCTAAAATGGACACACAGATCTCCTATCAGTCACTCCTATGGCAGGCCTTAACAATCCTGAAGGCAGAGTGCTTGGAATCGTGTGAGATGGTGCTCTGGCATGAGCTGAGCCTGTCTGCGGCTTTCGGGACCCATCCCTTAGCCGTTTCCATGATATCGCATACCATATACTCTTAAGTGCATTATAATCCTCGCGGTTAAATGCCAACTCTGGTATCGCTTTATCAAAACATGTCGAGTAAGGTGTCATACGAATTGGAATACTAACCCCTCGCCAATTCTGGCGACGGGGTTAGCATTCCACCCTTCTAGAGGGACACGACATGCATGTAACCTATAACCCGGTTAAAAGTCAGACAGAGCCTTAGCATCCACAAAATGGATGCTGCCACCGAGACACAAGTCTGCCCTCCTGCTGCTGGGAGTCCTCCCAGAGCAGGAGATAAGGACAAAGGGTTTCCTGCCAGGGGCGGTGCCAGCACCGTCCCAGACAGGGTTTTGTGTATTGTAGGTAGGCAGGGCTTTAGAGGAAGGTGACTGCACGTGGCACCCCGGTGCTCACTGTGCATAGGCTGGCTGGAACCAGTTCCAGGGTCACTCCAGACCCTGTGCTGGGGAAAAGCCCGCCAAGGAAGTGGGTGTAACCCCCCCCCTCCTAGTCCCACCCATAGGGCAGGACTTAGTCGCGTGCCGGCCCCTTTTTACAGGATAAAGGTAGGAACTGGCCCCCTTCCAAATCAGATCATCTTTGAATCCTGAAACTACTTTCCACGAAAGGAACTCAAGACTTCTTCCTAAGATTTCTCCCTTGTGACTAAGGAGTAGTCACCCTGCATCCGCAGGCACCATCTAAAGAACACTGCGGTCTGCTGCAAGTCCTTCCTCCGGAATCCGACTGCCCAGCTCGACGAGAACCGGCTTCCCTGGCACCTCTGACCTCTACCTACATCATCAGTCACGCTGAGATTCGTGGGTGTGACGAGACCTCGAGGGACCGGCCATCTTCAAGACTGCACGACTTCTTTCCAGCAAGCCCGCCGAGTGAATTCCTGGTGAGTGCTTTGGGGTCCGAGAAGCCCCCACCCTGAGCAGCTCCAGCACCGAAGTGCAGCCCCCCAGCATCTCCACGATCTGCGTGGGGCCCTTCTGCTTTTTGCTGCTCACCGCGTTGTTTGGCTACTAGCCCGCTGGCTTGTGGCCTTCCTGACGACGCCCGACGACATTTCTGCTGCTGGTCTGGTTGCTCCAGACTGGCCCTTGCTTCCCTCCATCGGAGAAGTACCCTGGACCCTCCTGGTCCGCCCAAGACGCCATTTTAGGTCCACCGCGTGGGCCTTGCATTTGCCAAGACTTGTTGCCCCATCCTGGGTCCAGCGACGTCGACAGCAAGAACCTTCGTGGGACAGCTCGCACCTCCATCCTGGTCGCCGACAACGCCTCCTGGTCCGAGAGACTGCAGAGCCCAGCAGCGCCCACTCACCTGACTGCGGTGACTTCGCCCGGTGCCATCCTGGTGCCCACTTAATCACTGGCTAGTGATTCAAGAACTTGGTCCCCTCTGCTTTCAGGTTTCCTTCTTCCTTGATCCAGGCTTGGATCCATCGAACTTTTCTTCACTGGTCGCCTGCCAGCAACTTCTTCCTTCCAGGCTCCTGGTCCGGCAACGAGATCCCCGACTTCTTTTCAGACCTATGCAGCTGCAGCCCCTGGGCTAGGTAACTTCGGCACTCCGGTGTCCCAGCATAGCCTCACTATCCAAGGGTCAGGATCCACTGTCGTTTTCTCCCTACCAGGTCGGGTTCGCCCGTGAACACTAACTTTGTGAATTCTAGCTTCCATAGACTTTGTCCCGAATCCCGCGTGAGAGTGCACACTCTGCACCCGAGTCCCCTGGGCCTCCTAGTAGTAATCTAACGATTCCCTAGTCCAGTCCTAGCGATTCCAAAGCCTATTAGAACTGTTACTTACCTGCTAGTAATTCGCATTCCACTTTTAGAGTATATGGTTTTTCGTGCCCCTCGGGCATTTGTGTATAACGTGCTAACTTAAGTATTTTCGTAAGAGTTTTGTTGTGTGCTTAGCTCCCTGTCTCATAAAGAGCCAGCGTAGTCTTGTTATAAATAAATACACTGTTTATTTTCATAACAACTTGTGTGGTGTCCTTTCACTGGGTGTTCAAGGGGTAATGTGATGGTAAAACAGCTGGCTTAACACGCCCTCTAGAGTCTTAGCCTTAGACTGCTCGTATCCATGCTACTAGGATAGCTGGTCTATAAGGTTGACTTACAACCAATCATCAATAAGGGTTGTTTGGGCTGATATATAGTGATCACTAGAATAGTGAACACTGCACATCAGGCCAACTTCTCACAGTGGGGGTGTTGCGGTCGTCGTTGTTCTCCAGGTGGAAGTTGAGGTCCCCGAGGAGGATGTAGTCGGCTGAGGGGAGGGCGAGCGGGCTGATGAAGTCGGCGATGTCCTCGCTGAATTGTGTGCGTGGTCCCGGGGGTCTGTAGATGAGGGTGCCTCTGAGGGTGGTCTTGGGGTTGACGTGGATCTGGAAGTGCAGGTGTTCGGCGGGTGCGATGGTGTCGTCGGTGTTGGTCGTGATGCGGATGGTGTTCCTGTGAATGATGGCGATGCCTCCTCCTGTCTGGTTGACGCGGTCTCTCCGGATGATCTTGTAGCCGTCCGGGATGGCGATGGCGATGTCGGGCGCTGAGGAGGCGTTCATCCAGGTTTCCGTGAGGAAGGCGACGTCTGGGTCTGTGGTGTCGAGCAGGTTCCAGAGCTCGACGGCGTGTCTGTGGACGGAGCGGGTGTTGAGCAGGATGCACTTCAGGTGGTTGCTGCTGGTGTTCTGCTTGGTGGACGCTGGTGCAGTGCAGGTCCGGATGCAGGAGAACTTGCAGGACTGGCAGATGAAGGGTCCGTGGGTGCGTCTCGGGGTGGCTCGGTAGCATCCAGGGGTTCGGCCGGCGTTGAGTGCGTTGAGGGTGGCGGCGTCGTACGTCCGGCGGGTGGGCTGGGGTCTGCGGGGGCCAGGGGTCCTGGCGCTGGACGCGGTCCAGGCGCGGACGGGCGTAGACGGGCTTACCTTTGGCGCGCCTTCGGCGCTCAATCGGTGCTCCCGCTGCGCGCGTCCGCTGCGCGCGTCGGCTGCGCGGTCGCTCTGGGGACGTCATAAGAAGGGAGCCGGTCGGGAGGGTCTGCGGGGAGGCGGGAGCGCGAGCCAATCGGCTGTCGGGGGGCGGGGCCACGGGCTGGGGCGGCGGGAAAAGCTGGAGCCGGCTTGGCGGCCCTCGAGAGGCTGGGGCGGCGGGAAAAGCTGGTGTGGGCTCGGCGGCCCTCGGGAGGCTGGGGCGGCGGGAAACGCTGGTGTGGGCTCGGCGGCCCTCGGGAGGCTGGGGCTGCGGCAGCGGCAGCAGGCACAGGAGCGTGGGGGTGACCAGGCCGTAGGCGCAGTGGTCACTCCCTGGATCTTGCTCTGGCTCCCCTTAAGAAGGGAGCCGGTCGGGAGGGTCTGCGGGGAGGCGGGAGCGCGAGCCAATCGGCTGTCGGGGGGGCGGGGCCACGGGCTGGGGCAGCGGGAAAAGCTGGAGCCGGCTTGGCGGCCCTCGAGAGGCTGGGGCGGCAGGAAAAGCTGGTGTGGGCTCGGCGGCCCTCGGGAGGCTGGGGCGGCGGGAAACGCTGGTGTGGGCTCGGCGGCCCTCGGGAGGCTGGGGCTGCGGCAGCGGCAGCAGGCACAGGAGCGTGGGGGTGACCAGGCCGTAGGCGCAGTGGTCACTCCATGTTTCTTACGATGTGCAAGAATAGGTGGGCAATGTCCTGTTATGTTGACTATCAAATGCTTTTATATATAGTTTGTGTCCACAGAACAAACATTAAACATTAATTCTCCAACATTGGATCTTTCATAGATTCACATTCAATTCCTGGTTGTCAGACAGTGAATCCCCAATATTTGAAAAGAGTCATTAAAATTGTGAAAGTGACCGTAGGCCCAAAAGCGTATTTTTCTGATGGATACTTCTAACTGCAGATTCCTCGCCTTGTAAATTTCCCAAGGCAACAAATTGAATCTGTAAAACTCAAAAAGATTCTTCTGCGTCTTGGTAGGTGGTGCTGTGTGACTCAGTGTCATCACAATTCCACTCCAGAAGTGTAGAACAGAACCGAATATAAGTGCAACCCATGCACGTTGTCGTCTGTTCCTCATTTAAAAAAAAATGTATGCACATTCAGCTGCAGTCTGCATCTTCACTCCTTCTTTCTTCACTCTGTGAAGACACTTTCTTCTTTTTTTCCAGTCTACAAGGGATGTCACCCTCTAAAACAACTTGATTTAAACCTTATAGGGACAGTCGCAAGCAGATGATTTGACACATCCCCACGTGTTGTACCTCTAGTCCTTGATTTTGTCGTAAAACTCCAAGAGCTACAGCAGCTGCACCCAGATAAACCCTAAAACCATTCAAGTGCATGAGGCAAAATTATTTGGAGCGAAACACTGGAAGGCCCCACACTGGTTTTGCTCCAGGTTGAAGTCAAAAGTGAGGTTAGTCGAGGGCGTGGCTTGGCCAGCGGACATGGCGGTCGTGTAGAGCCGGAGCTCCGACCAGCCTTCAACAATCCTAACGAATTATCCTAGCCCTGGTCACCTGTTACAGTTCCCTGCATCGCTGTATGCATCCTGGTCCCGGAGTTATCGGGGGACTGCGGCTGGGGGCACTGAATCCGCTCCTAGGGCGGCGAGGAGATCCGGAGGGAGACTGTGCGACGAGCGGTCCGAAGCGGCCTACTAAGCCGGGACCTCAATTTCTGGGACCTCGATTTCCGGCGCGCGCCGGCTGGCAAGGAGGGCCGCGCCGAGGGTTGGAGAGGTTCCAGCCCTGCTGCATCTTGAGGGATCCTGGACCCCTGGGGTGATCGTCCCTGACTAGCGACGCTACCGGAGACGTGGCCGTGGTGTAGAATTGGCAAACACCGGCGACGAGGATTGCCGGAGAGAGCGGCCGTCATCTTCGATTGGGACGGAATTGGCGCCGATTTGCAGAGAACCGCGTCTGCCGAGAGGACGGCTGCCCTGGGTTCATAGGCTGCTGCTGCCCCGGGTCCAGGTCAGTGCGGGGTCCAGCGGAGAGACGGGCAGGGTGGTAGCAGTGCTGCTTGGCCTATCGGGGGTCGGGTCGGGCCCGGGCTCATGTCCCTTCGTATTGACTGTGCGGTGCCACCCCATCTTGTCCTGGAGGCCCCGGCCCCGTGAGGGCAGTAGCGGTGACGAACGGTGCGAGGGGCTGCTGCGGGCCCAGATAGCCCGGTGGTGGAAGACACGAGGGGACAGTGAGGTTCCGCGGCCTGTTGGGGGTCAAGTTGGGCCCCGGCGAACACTCCTGGGGGTGTGGACCGCGCAGTGGCCTCTTTCTTGGGTGAGGTATCGTGGGGCTGCAGCTCCCCAGCCGGACATCTTCGGGAGCCGGCGGGGGAGAGGCGCTACGACCTGAAGACGGCGACACGGGCTTGAAGGCCTATACCATCCCCCAACCGACAAGCAGCTAGTGGTGGGCGCCTGTGCTGGGCAGTGTCGGTGGAGACATCAGTTGGGACGTGGGCCGGAGGGGGACCTCACTCCCCGAAGTCACCATGACGCGGGGATCACAGGGCAAACAGGGCCCCATTGACAAATTTACTGAAGCCGCCGGCACTAAGGGTGCGCAGGCTCCGGTGCCCGACAATGCTGCGCTCCTGGCTGCGATCACGCAGTCCAGAGATGTCCTGGATGCTAAAATCGAGGCAGTGGGCTCGGATGTTATGCTCCTCCGGCAGGACTTGCGAAACGCCGTGGAACGCATAACAGGTGCCGAAACGCGCATATCTGCAGTTGAGGACGACATGACTACCCTAAAGAAGAGGGTCGTTGCCCTGGAAAGAATACAGAAGGGTCTGGTACCGAGAGCTGAGGATGCGGAGGGACGTGCCAGACGCAGCAACCTTCGCCTCCTGGGATTTCCAGAAAATTGCGAGAAGGGCAATGCTGAGCGTTTCCTGACACAATGGCTGGAGGGATGGATGCCAGCCGACACTCCCGCTGCTTTGTTGTGGAAAGGGCTCATCGGGCGCTGACACAGATCGTTTGACTCCCTGAGCTGGACGTATCTATTTGCTCTATTGGGGAGTCTGAATTTCGGGCCCCGATTTCTAGCATACGTGCGGATCTTATACACGGACCTCACTGCTGCGGTGCGAGTAGGCGGAGGGATCTCCCGCTCCTTTAGTATGCGCCGGGGGACGAGACAGGGTTGCCCTCTTTCCCCGTACTTATTCGCACTGGCGATGGAACCCCTTGTGGCGTGGGTACGGATTGACGCTCAACTGAAGGGATTTCAGTGGTCGACCGACGTGGCTGATAGGATAGCTATGTACGCGGATGACGGGCTGTTTTTCCTCACTGATCTTGAGCGCTCGGGACCCCGCATCTTGCGAATACTACAAATCTTTGGCGAAACGTCAGGCCTCTATATGAACCCCGGAAAGTCTACCCTCTGGACTCTGGAGGGGGGAGTGTATCTCACAGAGGATGCTTCCATGGCCTGGGAACGTAATATTACCCCGGTGTGGGACCGCGTGCGGGAGCACCTCAAGGCTTGGGCCAGAATGCCGCTCTCCATACATGGTAGATCTGCCATCTTTAAGATGGTGGCGCTTCCTCGCCTGCTTTATCAATTGCAAAATCACCCGGTGTTGATCCCACAAAATTGGTTTTGGCGCCTTAACACAGCTTTGAGTGGCTTTCTGTGGGAGGGGGGAGCGGTGCGAGTGGCCTTGCAGACTTGCTTTCACTCCACATACACGGGTGGGCTGGCCACATCGGACGTCATGTCATACTACCAGGCGTCCCACCTCCTGGTCCTGAACGACTGGTGGTACGCAGATAGGAGGGATCCCGCGTACATGGTGGAGCGAGCCCTGATGGGTACTGCCTCTTTACATACGCTCTTTTGTTCGGCGCCCCTCAGGAGGTCCCTGCTGTCCATTACGCAGGTGGTCTTTCAGGTTTGGCGGCAGGCCCTGCGTAGGATGGGTTGGTGGAATGTCCTGACGTTGGAAACCCCGCTGTGGCGGAATGGTTGATTGCCTCAGCTCGCTGCCCTGGTGGGCTTTCGGGGGTGGGATGCAATTGGCATCTCCACTCTAGGCGATGTCATGTCAGGGTGTGTCCTCAAGTCCTTTGATAATCTGCGGGAGGAATTTGAGATGCCGCGTACCCAATTCTATAAATATCTCCAGTTCAGGCATGTATTACTCCATATCTCCAGGGGGTGGAAGAGATACCCGAATTTAGTCCCATCGAAGTCAAGCTCTTTATGGGGGAATTACCAGACAAGAAGATATCCCGCATATATCAAACCTTAGTGCGACATTGCTCCACAGACCTGGCGCAGCTTAAGACCGCGTGGGAGCAGGATGTTGGGGAGCTTGATGAGGAGGACTGGGTGGAGGCACTAGAGGGTCCCAGGGGAGCGGCCATTTCCACGCGCCTGCGACTGATACAATCCCGATATCTCCATCGCACGTATTACACTAGGCAGCGCTTGTGGAGGGTGGGCTTAATAGCCTCCCCAGATTGTCTCAGGTGTGCATCAGAAGTGGGTACGCTGCTACATACCGTGTGGGACTGTAGGGTCATAAGGAGGTTCTGGGATGGGGTATTCGGATGCTTGAATGAGGCCCTGGCTTGGGTGCTTCAGAAAAATGTGGGGACTGTGATCCTGTTTTTCTGTTAACAACTGTTTGACCTCATATGAAACTAATTGCATGTAATAGTGCTTTCTAATTTGCTTCTGGTGATTGTCTCTGGTGTGCAGAGCATTACTTGGTATATATTTCATGCAATCAATAAAATCTGTTTAAAATTTTTTTTTTAAAAGTGAGGTTAGTCGACTTGGCCCATTCCCTCCACTCATTTTCTGGAGCAGGTTCAAGGGCATCACTGTGTCTGCAGGTCTTGCTCCTGTTCCACCATAGTGTGCCGATTCCATCCCTGGTCCCGCTGCACCCATAATTCCTTTGTCCATCAATGATACTGCAGCAGGTTGATGCTATGCTATGCGTCTGTCACTTCTGGCTCACGTTTGGACCCAACAGAGACTCCTAGTTGGATCACCACTGGTGCATTTGCCCTGTGCACAGTCTCGCCCCTTTGAAACCTTTGGATTCCTTGCCTGTATTGAGGCAGGCACCAGATTCTAAGCTGGCCCTTGACACGTCCGCGTCGGCAGAAAGAACCGCATCTTGAACGAGGCCACGACCAAATCTTGATGAGCCGCAGCCTCTTTTGAATCAATCTTTCTCCAACATAATTCCATTGCAGCGCAACCACGCAAAGACATTACACCAGCTTTCTGGCTCGGAGCAAGTCTTGTGGAGATACAGTGGTGGAAATGATGACAACTGGTACTATGATAATAAAAACTGGTATGTGGACCTACAGGATGCCAGTCGGCTTGCCGCCTCACCTGATACTGTGGGTTCACCCACCGGGACTTTAACAGAGGTAAGCACTGCTTTTGCTGCAGTGATCAGGAAGACTGCTAATGCCCTAGACCTAAACCTCCCCATTATGGAGGTAAAAATGAATGTGTTGACAAAGGTTCTGCAGCCTGGCCAGGCACCAAACGAACCTCCTCTGCCCTCCAACTAAGCCCTTGCTGACACTTCTGGGCTAAGCCATGTTCTGGTCCTCCACTCAAACAACAAGTCATCTGCCACCCGAGATCTGCTCCAGGAGACCCCGACTTCTTAACTTAAAATCTACTCACACAGGAATCCCCAGTAGAGGTAACTCTAAAGCCTTACCAAGCACTCCTGACAGGGAGTCAAAATGGGTAGATACATTTGACAAGCTTATGTTCTACTCAGCCAGCCTTGTCTTGGGGTCGGTTAACACAAGCTGTCTATTAGATCGCAACTATGGGACATGGTGGCCCGTCTGCGCCTGGACCGCGCCCAACGTCAGAACCCCTGCCCCCCGCACCAGCCAGGAAGATTGCCTCCGCTACGACGCCAACACCTTTGTCGCTCTCAACCCAGGAAGAACCCACACCTGCTGCAAAGCCGCCCGAAGCACACCCACAGTCCCTTCGCCTGCCGGAACTGCAGCTTCTCCTGCCTCGAAGGCACCGAGACATCCGCAACGACGGAACCCAACCAGCTCAGATGCATCCTGATCAACACCCGCTCCGCACGCAAACACGCCGTTGAGCTCTGGGAACTACTCGACCCCACATCCCTGGCCGTTGCCTTCCTGACTGAGACGTGGATGAACGTAGCCTCCTCTCCAGACATCGCCATAGCCATCCCCGACGGGTACAAGATCACCCGCAGAGACCGCACCAATGGAGGAGGAATCGCCATCGTCCACAAGAACACCATCAGGATCTCAACAAACACCAACAAAACTCTCAGCGCCGCCGAACACATGCACTTCCAGATCCACATGGACCCCAAGACCACCCTAAGAGGCACCCTCTTCTACAGACCGCCAGGACCCCGGCCACAATTCTGTGACTTCATCGCCGACCTCATCAGCTCGCACGCGCTGACCTCCACCGACTACATCCTCCTCGGAGACCTGAACTGTCATCTGGAGAACAACAACGACAACAACTCCTCCACCCTGATCGACAACCTCGCCAACCTCGGAATAAAACAGCTCGTCACGACGCCGACCCACATCGCTGGTCACACGCTTGATGCCATCTTCTCCTCAAGCCCCCACGTCGCCTTCAGCCATGCCTCCGAACTCACCTGGACAGACCACCACTGCATCCACTTCTCTTTCCGAAAACCCCTCACACACCACCGCACCCTACAGATCCCCGCCGCTGGGGCAAAGTCACTAAAGAACAACTACATACAAGCCTCGCACTCAACCCACCAACTAACCCCGACAATAGTGCACTCACCCTCAGACGCTGGATGGGCGACTGCGCCAACACAGCAGCGCTGAAAAAGCCCACCAACAGAGACACCAGCAAAAGAGCCAGCTGGTTCACCCCGGAACTCCTAGCTTCAAAGCGCACCTGCCAGAAATTGGAGAAGATAAGGCACAGCGTCAAGACTCCCGACAGCCGCGCTGCCCACAAAGATGCCATCCACAACCACCACCATCTCACCAGGACCGCCAAAAGGACCTCCTTCACAGACCGCCTTGACAATAACGCACACAACAGCAAGGAGCTCTTCAACAATGTGAAGGAACTCTCCAACCCCACTTTCAACCCCCGGGCGACCCCTACAGGCCTTGACCCGCCGGACCCACCGCACCCCACCAACCATGACTCCCTGACAACCTGGGCCAACGTGAGCATCGAGGACACAATCAAGACCATGGGCACAATCCACTCCGGATCCCCGTCTGACCCTCTCCCACACCACATCTTCAAAAAAGCCGGCAGTTTCATCGCACCCCACCTGCGCAACATCATCAACCTCTCCTTTGAGACCGCTACCTTCCCTGAGAGCTGGAAGCACGCAGAGATCAACACCCTACTGAAGAAACCCAAGGCGGATCCGATCGACCTCAAGAACTTCCGGCCCATCTCCCTACTTCCGTTTCCAGCAAAGGTCATCGAGAAGATAGTTACAATCCAGCTCACCTGTCACCTCGAAGACAACAGCATCATGGGCCCCTCCCAATCAGGATTCCGCAGCAACAACAGCACCGAGACCGCCCTCATCGCCGCCACAGAGGACATCAGGATCCTGCTAGACAATGGCGAGTCGACGGCCCTCATCCTCCTAGATCTCTCCCCCGCCTTCGACACCATCTGCCACCGTACACTACGCATGCACCTCCACGACGCCTGGATCCGAGACAAGGCCTTCGACTGGACCACCGGCAGAACATCGAGAGTCCGCCTCCCCCCATTCCATTCCGAAGCCTCCGAGATCATCTGCGGCGTCCCACAGGGATCCTCCCTCAGCCCGACGCTGTTCAACGTCTAAATGGCCCCACTAGCACGCATCGCCCGACAGCACGACCTCAACATATTCTTCTACACCGACGACACGCAGCTGATCCTCTCCCTCACCAAGGACCCTGTCACCGCCAAATCCAACCTCCACCAGGGAATGAAGGCCGTCGCCGACTGGATGAAGGAAAGCCGACTTAAGCTGAACTCAGACAAGATGGAGATCCTCATCCTCGGGCCCAACCCATCAGCATGGGACGACTCCTGGTGGCCCGCATCACTGGGGACACCCCCGGCTCCTACCAACCACGCACGCAACCTGGGAGTCATCCTCGACTCGAAACTCACCATGACCAAACAAGTCAACTCAGTCTCCTCAACCTGCTTCAACACCCTCCGTATGCTCCGGAAGATCTACAGATGGATCCCGACAAACATGAGGAAAACAGTCACCCAAGCCCTAGTCAGCAGCAAACTCGACTACGGAAACACCCTCTACGCCGGAGCCTCGTCCAAGCTCATCAACAGACTGCAAAGAATCCAGAACGCCTCTGCACCCCTAATCCTCGACGTCCCGCGCCGCGACCACAGCACCCCCCACCTGAGGAACCTGCACTGGCTCCCCGTCGACAGAAAAATCTCCTTCAAGCTCCTGGTCCACGCACACAAAGCACTCCACAATACCGGCCCAGCCTATCTCAACAGTCGACTCTCCTTCTACGTACCCAACAGGAAACTCCGCTCCGCTGACCACGCCCTGGCCCACGGTCCCGCGCATCCGTAGAACCACTTCCGGAGGCAGGTCCTTCTCCCACCGCGCCGCCAAGACCGGGCATATCCTCCCCCTCAACCGACGACAAACCGAAGACCTGCTGACCTTCAGGAGACGGCTCAAGACCTGGCTCTTCGACCAGTAGCAGCAGCACCCCCCCTCACGGGTAAGTAGTGTGCTTTACAAATGATCTGATTGATTGATTGATTGAGATCTTGCCTGAGTTATCCAGTTTGCTGGTTTGCTTCCTTACCCCAAACTATTTAAGATAGTCTGATTTTGGCTAAATGAATTGCTGTGGGAATGAACGTGGTGCTTCAACACCACTCCTGGAAGAGGCCACTGGCTTCTCCGGAGACGACCAAGTCTCCTTATTGGACATGCCTTTCAGTAGCTCCTGCCAGTTAGGTGAGAAGGCAGATTTGACCCATGACAGCTTTTAAGGAGAGCTGAGCCACATGACATTTTCTGGGCCTTTCAGCTGGATCCATGTTGAAAATATCGATATAAAAAATATTGATGAAAAAAATTTCAATGTGAAAATATCGATAACAAAAATATTGCCTCCCTATACTTAAAAAGGTAAGTACAGTAATATCGACTCAAAAAATATCAATGTAAAAAACATAGATGTAAAAATATCGACTTTAAAAAAATAACATAACTTAAATTAAATGAATTAAATATTATTATTATTAACAAATTAATTTTAATATATATTTTAACTAATTATAACAAATAAGCTAAATTTAATTAATATAAACACAAAAAAGTGTACATATACATATATTTACTTAAATACATTTGATTAACTATTATCTTTATTTAATTTATAAACATTATTAATTATATAAAAATAAAATAAAAACATATACAAGTTATAAAAAATACATACACATATTTAATATATTCTATATTTAATGAACACATTAAACTTAAAAAAATATTACATACATTTAATAGCAAAATAAAAACATTAATAGTTAAAACATTAGATAGCGGGAGGGTAAAAATTACTATTCCCACTCCAGTGAGTGCAACAGTAGGGAAAACGCTGGATAGCGTAGGGGTAAAAATTACTATTCCCACTCCAGTGAGTGCAACAGTAGGGAAAGCGCTGGATAGCGTAGGGGTAAAAATTACTATTCCCACTCCAGTGAGTGCAACAGTAGGGAAAGCGCTGGATAGCGTAGGGGTATAAATTACTATTCCCCCTCCAGAGAGTGCAACAGTAGGGAAAGCGCTGGATAGCGTAGGGGTAAAAATTACTATTCCCACTCCAGAGAGTGCAACAGTAGGGAAAGCGCTGGGTAGCGTAGGGGTAAACATTACTATTCCCACTCCAGTGAGTGCAACAGTAGGGAAAACGCTGGATAGTGTAGGGGTAAAAATTACTATACCCACTCCAGTGAGTGCAACAGTAGGGAAAGCACTGGATAGCGTAAGGGTAAGAATTACTATTCCCACTCCAGTGAGTGCAACAGTAGGGAAAGTGCTGGATAGCGTAAGGGTAAAAATTACTATTCCCACTCCAGAGAGTGCAACAGTAGAGAAAGCGCTGGATAGTGTAGGGGTAAAAATTACTATTCCCCATCCATTGAGTGCAACAGTAGGGAAAGCGCTGGATAGCGTAGGGGTAACAATTACTATTCCCACTCCAGTGAGTGCAAAAGTAGAGAAAACGCTGGATAGCGTAGGGGTCAAATTTACTATTCCCACTCCAGAAGGTGCAACAGTAGGGAAAGCGCTGGATAGTGCAGGGGTAAAAATTACTATACCCACTCCAGTGAGTGCAACAGTAGGGAAAGCGCTGGATAGCGTAGGGGTAAAATTACTATTCCCACTCCAAAGAGTGCAACAGTAGAGAAAGCGCTGGATAGTGTAGGGGTAAAATTACTATTCCCACTCCAGAGAGTGCAACAGTAGAGAAAGCGCTGGATAGTGTAGGGGTAATAATTACTATTCCCACTCCAGTGAGTGCAACAGTAGGGAAAGCGCTGGATAGCGTAGGGGTAAAAATTACAATTCCCACTCCAGAGAGTGCAACAGTAGGGAAAGCGCTGAATAGCGTAGGGGTAAAAATTACTATTCCCACTCCAGTGAGTGCAACAGTAGGGAAAGCGCTGGATAGTGTAAGGGTAAAAATTACTATTCCCACTCCAGTGAGTGCAACAGTAGGGAAAGCGCTGAATAGCGTAGGGGTAAAAATTACTATTCCCACTCCAGTGAGTGCAACAGTAGGGAAAGCGCTGGATAGTGTAAGGGTAATACTATTCCCACTCCAGTGAGTGCTACAGTAGGGAAAGCGCTGGATAGCGTAGGGGTAAAAATTACTATTCCCACTCCAGTGAGTGCAACAGTAGGAAAAGCGCAGGATCCCAAAACAATAAAAAAACTAAAAATATCATAATTTTCAATAAAGAAGGTGCAACAGTAGGGAAAGCGCTGGATAGTGCAGGGGTAAAAATTACTATACCCACTCCAGTGAGTGCAACAGTAGGGAAAGCGCTGGATAGCGTAGGGGTAAAATTACTATTCCCACTCCAGAGAGTGCAACAGTAGAGAAAGCGCTGGATAGTGTAGGGGTAATAATTACTATTCCCACTCCAGTGAGTGCAACAGTAGGGAAAGCGCTGGATAGCGTAGGGGTAAAAATTACTATTCCCACTCCAGAGAGTGCAACAGTAGGGAAAGCGCTGAATAGCGTAGGGGTAAAAATTACTATTCCCACTCCAGTGAGTGCAACAGTAGGGAAAGCGCTGGATAGCGTAGGGGTAAAAATTACTATTCCCACTCCAGTGAGTGCAACAGTAGGAAAAGCGCAAAATCCCAAAACAATAAAAAACTAAAAATATCATTTTCAATAAATTTAATTTCTAATTTTAACATAATTAATAAATTATTATTAACAAAGATAAAAAATCATTATTTAGCACTATAAAATCCACAACAAATACCTACAATTAATTACACAACTACATTTCATGTTTACTAATTAATTAATGAAAAATAATGTATTAATTAATTAAACCATTAATTAATTACCAACTTTCACACCATTTACACATTTATACACCACAACACACACCTTAAATTAATTACACAATTACAATTCATAATTACCAATGAATTATTTAAAATTAATTTATTTATTAATTAAAAAATTAATGACTTACCAGCTGTCACACCATTTACACATATATACACCACAACACACACCTAAAATTAATTACACAATAACAATTAATAATTACTAATTAATTATTTAAAACTATTTTTATTATTTATTAATTAACCAATTAATTACTTACCAGCTTTCACACCATTTACACATTTATACACCACCACACACCTAAAATTAATTACACAATTACAATCAAGAATTACTACATAATTAATAGAAATTAATTTTAAACTATTTAATTAATCAATAAAAAATTAATTACTTACCACCCTTCACATCATTTACATATATAAACACCACAACACACACCTAAAATAAATTAAACAATTAACATACTTAATAATTAACTAATTGAAATTAACAACTAATTATTAAACTATAATTTGTTAATAAATTACACATTAATTAATAAATTAATTTTACATAATAAATTACTTCCCACCCTATTCCCCTATAAACCCACAACCCCCTATGGAACTAATGACGCAAAATTAAACTTGAACTAAATTAATAAGTAGAACAATTCTAAAACATATAATAAAATGACAAACCATTCTTATTAAAAACACTAAATTACATAACATTATTAAAAAATCGATATTTTAGGAAATTGTATTTTTGTAAACGATATTTATTAAGATATTTTTGTAATCGATATTACTTACCTGTTAGTCGATATTCTCGTCATCTATATTTTTGTGGTCGATATTTCTTCAAAACGATATTTCTGTGGTGATATTTTTGTTCCACGATATTTCCCCGTGGATATTCCTGCTCTGCACCCTTTCATCTAACCCAAACAATGTTGGCACTCATCCTAATTATTTTGCTCTTTTTGGGTTATTCCAATGCTTAACGTATTGATGTTGGCAGTCTCCATTCTCACACAGCTGGCCTCCCCAGACCATTTTTGATTAGGAGTGGGCCCAGCAGACAAATACCTAGCCATCAGGGGTAGATCTTATCTCAGTTTTCTTCTTCTTCGGCCATCACCTCAGAGGGCATTCAGTGCACCTTTGCCAGCACACAACCATCCGGTAAAGGGCAGGATCAGCCACTTCTTACATGGATGGCAAAACATTGCATTTGACAGATGGATCTGCAGATTGGCCAGTGGGGTTTTTACGACTCATCTCACCTACCCCCTACATCAGACTACTTCTTGGTCGACCATATTGCCATTTTATGCCAGACAGTGCAGGCTCTTTTGGCAAAGGGAGTCATCGAGAGGGTGCCAGCCTCTGATATAGAGAGCTGGTGCTATTCCCGCTAGTTCCTTACGTTGAAAAAGGCCTGAAGACTCTGCCCTATCCTAGATCTTCGCCTACTCGACGCCGTCCTGTATAAGGACAAATTCAAACTGTTGACTCTGGCTCAGGGTTTCTCTGCCCTGGATCCCGGTGACTGGATGTGGCGCTGGGCATGCAGGACACTTATTCTCACAACCCCTTAGATTCTACCTGTGATTCAAGGTATGTCGTGGTACAAAAGGGGGTGGTGCAAAAGGGGGTGGTGATGGACGGAGCATCTGAACCAATCAAACACTCACACCCAATCAAAAGATCTGGGTTTAATCCATCACCTTTCTTTAGCCCACTCTGCCACCCCAGTTCAGACATGGCTATATGTAAATCAGTCTGATCCTGTGCCTCATGGGAACAGTCCAGCCCGAACTGCCAAGCCATGCCTTCCCTGGACCGGAAACAAGCTTCCGAGGACCGGTTTCTGGCATTACAGCCTTCTTCAGCCCGGCTTGCTTGAATCCAGTGGCAAAGTGAGCAAGGGGACTCACGTCTAAGCATACCCTGCCACACTTATGGCGGCCAAAGCGGTACAAAAGGGGGTGGTGAACCAATCAAACACTCACACCCTGTCAAAAGATCTGGGTTTAATCCATCACTGTTCTTTAGCCCACTCTGCCACCCCAGTTCAGACGGTATGTCGTGTGCCCTTTGAGTTTGTTGTGCTTCCTTTCGGCCTCACCAGATCCCATGAGTGTTAACAAAAGGCAGTAGAGGTGGTTGCCCTCATCTTTGGAGGCTGGAGTATCTGTCTTCTCCCTCAGTGACTGGCTGTTGAAGGCGGGCCTACTACAATCCTTAACGGGCCACCTCCGGATGACTGTGAAACTCCTTATGTTGTTTGGATTCTCAATCAACCTCCCAAAGTCGCACCTAATTTCTTGGCAGAGGCTCCTTTTCATCTGAGCCATGCTAGATACTGTTTGCTTTTGTGCGTTTTCTCCAGACCAGTGACGCCATGACCTTTGGGTTATGATCCTGATATTTCAAGCGCTCTCCTGGATCTCAGTGAGGATGGCACGGTGGCTTAATAACCTGCTAGCGTCCATTATCCTGCTCGCCAACCATACCAGATAGCATAAGGATCTGATGTCTTAGCAGGTTCAGCACCAAGGGGACCAGCCAAATTCCATCCATGTGGCAGAAGAGACTGCAAAATATCTACGTGTGCTCGACTGCAATTGGACCAGCATCATACCCCTCTCCCTACCCAGGTTTGACAGAGGTAATGGAGGTATAACCACTTGGTTGGGCGGCAATCTGGGAGAGGTGGAAATCGGAGAGTTCTGGTCTCTGGTGGAGACCTACCTCCACATCAATTTGCTGGAGATGTGGGTGATCTGCTTGGTAATCAATAGCCGTCCTGACCACCATTAAGGGGAAAGGACAACAAGGAAACCCTGGAGCCTGGGTATAAAGCTTTAAAAACAACAACGGCTCCGGTGGATAGACATAAAACACTTATAATAAGTATTTATGCACAATGGCAATGTGGGTGGTATGGTGGAAGTCAAAGAAAGAAGCTGTCTAAACATTTGGTCAGTTTGTCAGTGTATTTCCATAGTTTATACGAACATAGACAAATAGTTTTTTCATCGTATACAAATTATTTACATGCACAGTATAACAAGTGACGGTGTGTCCCAAGTGAATATAACAAAGAACCTACACTTCTATAGTGAAAAGTAAGTGACATATAGAAAAAGGAATGTTTCTATTTTTCATTTGTTTTACATCAGAAAGAGGTGACTAAGTAAAATATATCCAATAAATGTACAACAGTTGGAAATGTAAGCAACTGTTGTTCGCGGTCTGTCTCTTTTTAACTTTCGACGACGTTTCGATCCTTGTTGGATGTCGGGTCTTCTCAGGACTTGTCAATGTGGGCACACCTATGAATTATATATATGTTAAGGAAATGTAAGTAAATGGGCCAGCATTAAAGAACGCTTTCTATGATGTAGAGTAGCAATTGTTCTCAAGGTAGAACCGTGTGTACCTGAAGGGGGCTTGAGCTTCTGTGTATCAAAAAAGTGGTGGCACCGTGTAGTAGAGGTGAACAAAAAGACTCACAGGGATCCCATCCGGTAGCTGTGGAATCATTTAGTAAGAAATATAGATGTAAAACTCTAATAACATATGTCCAAGAATTGTCAGTCAGATCACGAATATGGCTCAAATACACACTTACCCCTCTATCACAAGTAAGACCTTTTTATCTGCATGAACTGATCATTAAATTGTTTCTAGTTGTCATGATTATGTAGGGGCATATAAGCCATCATTGCATGATAAGCACACAACTGCTAATATAATACACTACTACAGGGCACATCATGAGTTATCCTGGTTCATCCTCAGGCCTATCTGCTATTACGCGATACACGCTACAGACTCAATTCCATAGGCCCCTTGTTCCTGGCATCTTACTAAACCTATATGCCTTTTGTAACACACAAATATATTATTTCAGTATTATATGAGGAATGCACATTGTAAGTGCAAGTCTATTAAGCAATCCTTGACATTTCGTTAAAGAAACTTAGTCTGTCCTCTATTTCCATGCTACTCATAACGGAGAGCTCGGATTTACAGAGCACATCACTGCTCTGCTATCTATTAACCAGCCCGTCGCCTGCTCACAGCAACAAACAATGGACACGTAATCGGGTTGTCCGTATAAAACACCACGAGGTGAGAGGCTTCACTGTCCTTTACCGGATGGTTGTGTGCTGGCAAAGGTGCACTGAATGCCCTCTGAGGTGATGGCCAAAGAGGCAGAAAACTGAGATAAGATTCAGCTCACTTGGACCTATCCTTGATTTAACATGTGATCCCTTTATTTATTTAACACTGATTACTATTTATTTCCTCATAAAACTCAATAAAAAGCAGTGGTGTTACATGAGATAGAAAAGGAGATATTAATACAAGTGCTACATTTTTTAAAACCCACTGTGAGATCTTAGTACGACCACTCCACTTTTCCTCTACTTTCACACTGAGACACTATCAAGTCATTCACTTCAGTGTGCACCACAGACAAAAGTCTTTGTGTATGGTTTAATGGACTATAATGTTGCATCATCTATAGTGACAAAATCTGCCTTATTTAAACGGCACACACCCACTCCGTTAACTCTTGCTATCCCATGCTAGGGTGAAGGGCTTCATAAATGTTTAGAAACTTTCATTTTTAATAAATGGCACTCTGTTAGTTACATTATAGTAATTATTTCAAACACTTCTAAATGTTAAAAATGTAAACCTTGCTAAACTTTTAAGTATAGTGAGCTGAATCTTTGCTACATTTTCAAGAAACTGTTTCCTGCCTTCTTAGAGCTATGCTTGACACCCTTCTGTTCAATCAGTCTTATATATGCAGACATTCTAAAAAAAAACTAAAAAAAAACCTTTAAGGGAGAAAAGAGCACAATTGAAGTATTAATATTGCTGGCACCTTGAGGTGCAGTGGAAGCCGAAGTGTAGAGCAGGACATTGGGCCTGAGCCAGGCTCTAGCCTTGGGCATTGCATCCACATTTACTTACCTTTGCCTTGTGCTTGTTGTGCCTGTACAGCCTCTGTTCACTGCTCATGATGGGCACAGCCTACATCATGCACTGCTCATTTGCCCATACCTTTGAAGGCCAAGGCAGTTCAGAAACGTACCATCTCGGTGGATAGTCCTATGCATTTTATTTCTGCTATGTACTTTCTAAGATAACCCGAATCCGGTGCCAGGATGCTTGTTTCTGGTCCAGGGAGGACTTGGTTTGGTTGTTTGGGCTTGACTGTTCCCAATGAGATAAGGGTCAAGACTGAGTTGTATATGGCTCGGTCCAAACTTTGGTGGAATGGTGAGCAAAAGCACAGCAGATTAAATCAGATCTGTGACTAGGGGTGAATGTTTGATTTATTCAGCATTTCCTCCATCATCTCTTATTGCTTTTTACACACTGGCTAAGAAGCAGCCTTCTGAATGTCTACAGACGTATTACATCATGGTGAAGGCCGCTACCACTGCTTTGGCACTTGTTATCCTGGATGTGTGTCAGACAGCTACGTGAGCATTAGTGCACACATTCACGAAGCACTACTGCCTCGATAATCAAGCCTATCAAGATGGGCATTTAGCCAGCTCAGTCCAGCATGACTTCATTTGAGCCATCCCACTAGCCCGCCAACTTGGGTGGTACTGTTTTGATTTCTGATCATACGGTAAGGAATCTGTGGTTAGAAATATTCATTAAAAAAAAAAACTTGCCTTCAAATAACGATCAATCTTCTGGTGGATACTCTAATCCCATCACGGCGCACCAGCTATATCTGCTGCATCTGCACAGATCTGTGCACAAACAATGGCGCACCAGCTATATCTGCTACATCTGCACAGATCTGTGCACAAACATATCTCAGTGAAGGTGCAGTTGGTGGTCTCTGGATACAGACATTATTTGAAGGAACAATCATTCTTTTGACAGCGAGGGATGAAGCAATTGATGAAAAGCATGATCCTTAATTATCCCCCAACAAGACGTTCACCTATTCCTTGAACCTAATAGCTTCTCCAGTTGAACCAAATCAGATTTAAAGTTCCTTTCTCGGAAAATAGTGTTGTTTTGCATATTGTTTTCTTTCAAGGAAGTAGGTGAATTGCAAGCCTTGATCAAAAATCGTTTTCTCCTGTCCTGCTAGAGATTGTCCTCTCACAACGAAAGACTGACCACAGTGGCTATCTTTATGCCTCATCTCTTGCCACAAGAAGCTTACCGATCTCTGGAAGGAAGTATCACAGATACTCTGCTAGAATCCTGTACTGCTTAGCATCCCTCTGTACGGGTGCGCCTTTAAATGATGTGCATTGCTGCTACGTGGAAGAACAAGCATTTGTTCACCAAACACTACTACCTAGATGTTGATGCGCCAGTGGATTCTTAAATGGGATAAGTAGTTTTACACAACCTATTCCAAAAGCTTAGTCTGCTTCCAGCTGTTTCTGCATGTAAAACTGCTTACTATTCAGATTCATGTATGTGAATCTCATAAAGATGCAGTACTTGAGATGAAACTTGTTACTTACCTGTTCTTCAATGTTTGTATTTCTTCATAGATGCACATGCAGCTCGGTCCTCATCCCTAGTCAGAAGCTTTCTTGTTATTTGCTGTAACTCATGTACTAGAAACATCTGATCTATGGTAACTGTTAGAGGTAGTCATAGTGGTGCAGTCAGCTGATTGGCTAAAGTGTATGTGTGCTTCATTGATCTTAATGAGCTAATAAGCAAACATTCTTTGTCCTGTGACCACTTTAACAGTGCTTATTGCTCTTTTAAACTACAGGGATTCTCCGCTTGACGATGGGGATAACGCAAGTATGTGAATCGGTGAAAGATACCAACCCTGAATAACTATATCCGCTAGTAACCTGTTTCTTCTGATCCCTTAAGGGACAGCAAAGGCACATGCCTTCCTGAACATGAATGAAGCATGGTATATCAGATTGGCTGCCCTGGCAGAGCATGATCTGAATGTCATATTTTTATATCTGCCAGGATGTCTTATATTGTGGATAGTATTGGCTTAAGGACAAAGTTAAACAGTGAGAAGGTAGGGCTTTGAGATACGCCACATACGATATATTGGGACTTCGAGATGAATGTGCATAAGTTAATTTGCTTCATGCAGCCCTTCAGGAAAAGGTAATTCAGTAATCTCTATCTGAAAGAGACACGTTAGTGATAGATTCCTTACCTTAGAATATCCCCAGACGTCCGACTGGATCCGGAAACTTTTGCGTAGCAATACCCCTGCGCGGCGGTAGGCGTCGTCCGTGGCTCCGCGTCCGTCGTCGGCGTCGTTAGCACCGGAATGACGTCGCCGGAGTACTTAGACACCGCCCTCCTGCGCTGACGTCAGTTATTCTTTTTTCCGCGCCAGCTAGCGCAGATCCGGAGAAGCTCTACCCCTTAGTCACTTTTTGACTAAACTTTTTTGATCTTTTGATCTGTTTTTCTCGAGTCGCTACGACTCCTACGGTGCCGGTAGAGATGCCCGGGTTACCGACCCCCATCGCCGGTGTCTTCAGTGTCTAGGCCTTGACCACGACGACCGAACCTGCTCCGACTGCCGGGCCCTGACGTCTAAGGCTAGGCGGGAGCGGTCCCGCAAGCGGCTTGAGCTCCGGCAGTCAGCCCCGCGCCGTTCGAGGTCCCGGTCCCACAGGAGGTCGAGGGACCGGTCGCGGGGTTGGAGCCCTCGTAGCTCTGAGAGTCTGCATCGGTCTTCAGGATCCAGGTCCTCAGGTAAGAGGCATGAGAGGTCGAAAAAGCGTAATCGTTCTTCCGACCCACCCCGACGCTCGCACGACGCGGCCGGGGGTTCGGGTGACACCACCCACGCGGCTCCGACGGAGTCGCGGGCGTTGCAACCTGCCCCACACCTTCCAGTCCCTGGGCACGATGCGACGCCAGGGGAGATCGAGCGGTACCTCATGGCCATGAGGTCTCTCCATCCCCCGCCGGGCTCCGTGGCGCCTTCGGGCCCAGCGGTCCCGGCTGGAGGGCCTAGCGGGTCGGGTGCTTCGGTTCCGACGCCGTCGGGTGCTTCGGCCCCGGCGCCGCCGGCGACACAGGTCAGAGCGCATCAGGCCCCCAGTGGATCCGGTTACGGATTCGGGTCGTCGCCGGTCGACCTCACCGACGCAGGCCCCTAGGGTGTTGCCCCCGGCGCCGCCTACTGGCGACGCCGTCCCCAATCCTACCCTTGATTCGACGTCGTATGGAGACTTTTACTTCCACCAACCGACCCCAACCGTTGAACCTGAATTTCAGGTGATGGGTGTCGAGGGAGATTGGGAGGGGTCTGTGGACCCTCTGGCACAGGAGTGCCAGTCTCAACGGGACTGGACATATGAGCTTGGGGATGCCAGTGGACTGGACACTTCGCCAGACACTGGTTTTGTCTCCCCTCCAACCGTGGCTACGGAGGAGGGGGCCGCCTACAGTGTAGTGTTGACGCGGGCGGCCAAGGCATTGGGCCTAGAGCTCCCCGTCGCGGCCGTGAGGCCTAACCTCCTCACTGAGGTCCTTAACCCGCAGGCAAGCTCGACTGCTGCCTCTGTTGCCGTTTAATGAGGCCTTGTGTGACGTTCTTTTGGGCACATTGGTCCAAGCCTGCTACAGGTCAGCCTGTAGATAGGAACGTCGCCAGACGCTACCGCCCGGCTCCGGGTGACCCTTGCTTCTTGTCCACCCACCCCACCCCCGAGAGCCTGGTTATCCAGGCCTCTACTTCACAGACAGCATTCCCAACGGCTCCGCCCTATCGGGAATCCAAGAGGTACGAACAATTCGGTAAGAAAGTGTTCTCGTCCCTGAGTTTGGGACTGCGGTCAGTCAATACCGCTTGCCTCTTGGGCCGCTACACCCACACTCTGTGGGACACGGGCGCGGACGTGCTGCTACAATGTCCGGAGGAGGCCCGGACTAAACTCGCCCAGGCCCTTGCGGAGGGTCGAGATGCAACATGCTATTTCCGGTGTGGGCTGGATACCACGGACTCACTGGGCAGAGTGATGGCAACAACGGTGGCGGTTCGACGCCACGCCTGGTTGAGGACCGCCAACTTTTCGGCTCATGTCCAGGCCAGCCTTCTGGACATGCCGTTTGATGGCCGTCGCCTCTTTGGCGACAAGGCAGACCATGCGCTTGAGCGTTTTAAGGACTCCAGGGCTACGACTCTCGGCCCGACGCCAGCAAACGGGTGCCTTTCGCTCCTTTCGTGGCCAAGGAAGGGGCGCCCCCACACGTGCTGCCAGCCACGCAGCAGACTAATACACAGCGCGGTGGCGGTCGGGGACAACGGCGAGGCCAGTCCACACCTCCCCCTGCAGCATCCGCCTCAAAACCCTCCTAGTCCATGCTTTCAGGCCCATGTGACGCCAGTAGGGGGCAGGGTTCGCCATCACCACTTCCACTGGCGCACTGTCATGTCGGACATGTGGGTGCTGCAAATCGTCCGAAGGGGCTACTCCCTCCCCTTCGAGATGACCCCTCCTGCCATGCCACCGCAATACCACCGCGTGTTGGGGGATCACTTGCAACTTCTGCAAGAGGAAGTTACGGCCCTCTTGGCCAAGGGGGCCATCGAGCGCGTTCCTGGGCCAGAAGTAGGGTGTGGTTGTTACTCCCTCTACTTTCTGGTACCCAAGAAGGGCAAAGGGGGCCTACGCCCTATCTTGGACCTACGGAACGTCAGCGGCTTCCTCCGAAATGAGAAGTTCAAGATGCTGACTTTGGCTCAGGTCTTAGCTGCCCTAGACCCAGGAGACTTGATGGTAGCGTTGGACTTGCAAGACGCCTATTTCCATATCCCCGTCCTGCTGGCCCACCGGCGTTACCTGCGGTTCACGGTAGGCCACGAGCACTTTCAGTTTACCGTGCTCCCCTTCAACCTTACAAGCGCCCCACAGGTGTTCACGAAAGGGATGGCGGTGGTCGCAGCTCATCTGCGCAGGTTAGGGGTTTCAGTCTTCCCCTACCTCGACGACTGGTTGTTGAAGGCGGGCTCGCCCCAGACAGTCGTCAGCCACCTCCAGACTACGGCCGACCTGCTGGGGTTCTCCATCAATGTGGCGAAGTCACACCTCTGTCTCTCTCAGAAGCTCCTCTTCATCGGAGCGGTTCTAGACTCGGCGCAGTTTCGGGTTTATCCTCCCGAACAGTGGGTTTGGGATATTCAGGCTCTGATTCCAATCTTTCAGCCTTTATCCCGGGTCTCGGTCAGGTTGAAGCTGCGGCTTCTGGGGCTGATGGCCTCCTGCATCCTTCTGGTGCCTCACTGCAGGTGGCGGATGCGGGCTCTGCAGTGGGACCTGCATCAGGGCAACTTGTCCGACCATGTCTTGATCTCGGAGGGCACTGCAAGACAGTTGCAGTGGTGGCTCACAGACCGCGATTGGGTCTGCGGCAGATCCCTCTCCCTACCCCAACCGGAGCACGTAGTTGTGACGGACGCGTCCCTCCAGGGCTGGGGGGCCACATGGGAGAGGCGGAGATCAGAGGCCTCTGGTCTCCGGCGGAGTCCCAGCTCCACATCAACCTTCTAGAGCTGCGGGCGATCCGACTTGCACTGAAGGCATTCCTCCCCTCTTTCTGGGGGAGTGTAGTGCAGGTGTTCACAGACAACACCACCGCCATGTGGTACTGCAACAAACAGGGCGGGGTGGGGTCGTGGACCCTCTGCCAGGAGGCTCTGCGCCTCTGGCAGTGGCTGGAACATCAGGGCGTGACCTTGGTGGTTCAACACCTGGCAGGTTCTCTGAACGCCAGGGCGGACGAACTCAGCCGTCGGTGCATGATGGATCACGAATGGCGTCTGAACTCGGACGTGCGCAAGGCCTCTTTCAGCAGTGGGGAGAGCCTTGGTTAGATCTATTCGCCACAGAAGAGAACGCGCAATGTCATCAGTTCTGCGCGTTGGAATTTCCAAGGCGGCACTCGCTCGGAGACGCTTTTCGTCGCGAGTGGAGTTGCGGTCTATTGTACGCCTTTCCGCCGATACCATTTCTGCCCAGAGTGCTGAAGATCAGGCGCAACCGGGCCCAGGTTATACTCGTGGATCCGGACTGGGCACGAAGATATTGGTATCCAGAGCTACTCAGCATGTCTGTCGATCCCCCGATTCGTCTGCCTCTTCAGGAGGACCTTCTGTCGCAGCAGCAGGGGACGGTCCTCCACCCGAACCTGTCCAGTCTCCACCTACAAGCTTGGAGATTGAGCAGCGACAGTTGAGGCCATTTGACTTGCCTCCTGAAGTCTGTAATGTCATTCTGGCAGCCAGGCGTCCCTCCACAAAGTCGGTATACACCTGCAGGTGGAACAGATGTGTGGCATGGTGCACAGCAAAGGCTGTGGATCCACTCTCTGCCCCCCTTTCTGAGGTTCTCCTCTTCCTTCTTTCTCTTGCCCAGCAGGGCTCTGCTCTGGGCACCATCAAGGGCTACCTTTCTGCCCTTTCCGCCTTCTTAAGGCTACCTGATCAGCCATCTTTGTTCAAGTCCCCAATTGTAAATAGGTTTTTGAAAGGCATCATAAACATGTTCCCTCCTGTTCCATTCGTGATGCCTCAGTGGGACTTGAACCTTGTACTTACTTTTCTGATGTGCGCTTCCTTTGAGCCACTTCATAACTGTCCTCTCCGTCTTCTTACTCTGAAGACTGCTTTCCTGGTTGCCATCACCTCTGCCAGGAGAGTGAGTGAGCTCCAGGCTCTTTCTTCCAAACCTCCTTTCCTTTCTGTCCATCCGGACAAGGTTGTGTTGCGGACAAGACCCTCTTTCCTGCCCAAGGTAGTCCCAGCCTTCCACATCGGGCAGTCCATCACCTTGCCCACCTTCTTTTCGCCTCCGCATCCCTCGAAAGAGGAAGAGAGGCTCCACCGTCTGGACCCAAAACGTGCGCGCTCTTACTATCTGGATCGCACACGCCAGTTCCGGGTGGATGACCAACTCTTTGTTGGTTACGTGGTCACTAAGACAGGACGGGCGGTGCACAAGCAGACCATCTCTCGCCGGATCGTATTGTGCATCCAGGCATGTTACTCTTTGGCTAAAATGGAACCTCCTGTTGGGCTGAGGGCCCACTCCACTCGGGCCACGGCGACTACTACTGCCCTGGGCAGAGGAGTCCCCTTGCAGGACATTTGTCAGGCAGCTACGTGAGCCTCGCTGCACACGTTCGCGAGACATTACTGCCTGGACAGTCAAGTCCGGAGGGATGGCTTCTTTGGCCGTTCCGTCCTCCAGGACTTTCTGGTGTGATTATTGGTTCGCAGACCCACCACCGGGGTTGGTATTGCTGGGGGTATCTATTCTAAGGTAAGGAATCTATCACTAACGTGTCTCTTTCAGATGCACAAGTTACTACTTGTGTAACGATATATCTGTAAGAGACATTAGTTAGTGATAGATTCCTTACCGACCCACCCATCCTCCCCGTTCTGCGAACCGATATCTAGGGTTAAGGTCATCCCCTTTCAGGGCCCTAGTTTCATGGCACCAGTGTTGGTTCTATCATGGCTCTGCGTATCTGGCGTGGAAAAGCTGTGTCTCAGAACTGACGTCAGCATGCGAGGGCGGCGTCTAAGTACTCCGGCGACATCATTCCGGCGCTAACAACGCCGACGGCGGACGCGGAGCCGCGGACGATGCCTACCGACGCGCAGGGGTATTGCTACGCAAAAGTTTCCGGATCCTGTCTGACGCCTGGGGATAGTCTAAGTTAAGGAATCTATCACTAACTAATGTCTCTTACAGATATATCTTTACACAAGTAGTAACTTGTGCATCAATGCTTTTCCACTGATTCCCGAGTGATCTTGGAGGAGTAGAAGTTAAATGGTACAGTCCATAATGATGTGCCACTTAGAGGTGAACTAAACCTATGGCTGATCTACATTTAGCTCTCAACAACATGCCAGAGTTATCCATCAAAGCAGTCTTGGGTCCACTGATTAGATTTTGTTTAAACAATAGACTCCCATTTCCAGAATGGTTCAAAAGGAGTATCTGTTTTACATATTTGGATTATTATGTATTCAAATGTAAAAAAACAGAGCTCAATTTCATATCATGTTTACAAAGGGATTGTTTCTCCAGTGAAGGTAGAGGAACCCAAAACTGTAGAATTCATTTCATTTACAGATTACAAAAATTGCTTTCTATAATGGGAAAATAGCATCTTGATCCTTATATGGTTAAGAGAGCTGGTTATCTTTCTGGTTATAATTTCCAGCTTTTGAATTTTCTACATCTGACAGCAACATTTTCAACTAAACACTTGTTGTGGTGATGAATCTGTAATAGCACGGTTTCCACAGACAGCTCACATCTACTGCTATGCAGAACCCTCACATGACAAAATCCACTAACATTTCATCCATATTAACAGCCTGCCTCCCATTTTCCCACTCAGTCCTCTCCTCCCCCGACCACTGTTCTCTTAAAGATGGTAGGTGACTATGATGACAGATCAGAACGTTTCTTGACTCTGTTTCGGCAGTCATGACAATTCTCTGTTTTCTCTTGCCATATAGGTGAGCAATGGCAGTCATTTCGTGAAAGCAAAGTTTTTATTTCTCAAGTTTGTTTATAGCCATTTTCCTGGAATTGGACAGGACACGCTTTTTCTTTAGGTTTGAGTAGACCACTACATAAGTGCAAATCTTTTTGACAAAAAATTTAATTTCTTCCATCAAAATATTTAAATAGAACGTTTGTAGTGCCATGAAATTCGGAGAATTATGATTTACTGATTTTATGATAATTTAGGTAACATTGAAAGGAGACCTTATGGAGGAATGCAGTCCTTTTAATGTGTAGCATCCTGCCAGTGGCAACTGGTAGTTTCTCTCATGACTATTTTTCTCCTGTTCGTTCTATTCCTTGTGGTAAGACTTACACTGGCTCCTAGGAGAAGTTGGCTGCACGTATGCATGCATGGAGTTTCTACAACACGGTGGTTAATTAATGGTGGACCTGCACACTTGAAGTGAGTATTGTGCTGCAAGTTAGTGAGAAGGTCTTTCAGTAAAGACCCAACAGACCATAGCCTTGATGGAGCCGAACTAATTTGCTGGGGCATGAGTGGAAGTATCTACTTAGCGTGTGCAATTTAGTGTATTAACTTGTGCCCATTGACACTGCTAATACCTACCATATAGTTTAATGTGTCTTCAAAAGGTGTGTTTTCGGCACACACCCAACTGAACTCCAATCTGAAGCCACTTTACATCTGAGCGCAGAATGCTGAGACTAGAGGTCGGAGGGGCGGGGCTTCCTATATCCGCACATGCCAACTGCAGAACCCAGTAAAGCTGAAGCCGACTCAATCACGAGACTCTGAGGCCCAAGACCCTCCTCCTAGTCTAATTCATACACTCTGTTTTAAAACCCCGCAAACTACACTTTCTACGCCCCTCGAGCAGTATGCACAAGCGAGCGGGCAGGTGAAGTAGAGGTTCTTGACGCAAGGTGATCAGAGGCCAGCGACAAGTTCCCGCTCCTAGACTAAGAAGCTAAACTTCAGAAGGGTAAGGCAGCCAGAATCGTCACTGTGGGGGAGTCTCTGGACAAAGTTGCAATTGAAGATTTCTATGTTTGGACTTTGTCACTCTTTTGAAAGTCAAAAATCTACAGTGGGACAAAGCTATAGGGTGTAACCGACAAGGGCTCCATGAGGCCAGATATCCCTTCTGAAAGGAACCCGTGAATAGGGTTTGCTGCTGCAGGGAAGAATGAAGCGGGAGCTAATGTGAGGTCATGCCGTTGGCGATGCACCATGAGGGTCCAATATTTATGCCTAGTGTCTTTGTTTTGAATTGGGAGAAACTACTAGACTTCCTCCCACATCTAGTTCTGGAATGTTCCTTCACCCACTGCCCAGGCTCCAAGAGGTCTTGACCCAGGACTCAGTCTTCAGGCACCTAATGGTTTGGACAAGAAAATGGCAACTTTCTAAAAGTGGCACTTTCAGAATTGTTTTAAAATCAGACCAAAGGCTTTTCTCTTAAAGAGAATTTTAAATTAGAATTATTTTGAGACCAAACATGACATTTCTTCCTTTTCCTAATCAAAGGCCAGCACCTTATTAAATTTAATAGGGTAACCCCCTGTTAACCTATGAGAGAGGTAGGTCTTGCAGTAGTGAAAAACACATTTTAGAGTGGTTTTCACTACCTGGACAAGTAAAACTTAATAACACATGTCCTTCATTTTAAATAAAATGCATCCTTCCCTAGAGCTGTGAATGGCCTACGTTATGGGTAATTATATCTATTGAAAAGGGAAGTTTAGACATGTCGAAAGACTTATTTGGCGATGCCGAATTGGCAGTTTAAAACTGCCCACAGGCTACAGCATCAGACCTGAGAAATGTTTTAAAGGGCAACTTCAGTGGTTGACACTATAAGTGCTGCAGGCTTACTAGTAGCATTTAATCTACATGTCCTGGGTACATGTAGTACCACTTTGCTAGGAACTCACAAGTAAATTAAATATGCCATTTGGATTTAAGCCAATTTTAACATGTGTAAAAAGTGAACACAGTCCCTTTAGCACTGGTTAGTAGTGGTAAAGTGGACAGAGTCCTAAAGCCAATTAAAATAAAGGTCAGCAAATGTGAGGGAAAAGGCAAACTTAAGTACGCACTTTTATTGGGAAGTACCGAATTTGTGTACAAGTCACCTGGTAGAGATGGTGGGACAATGTGTATGGCAGGGAGGCTTTTCTCTGGATCAGAGACTATAGTGAATGAAGATCTGTGCTATAGGAGTTGGGAGTACGGAGTTCAATCCTAATTAAGGCACTCGGGTGGATGGCTTTTACTTGTTCGACAGTCTCAAAGCATCTTCTAAATAGTGTTAAAACACAGAAATAGAAAGAAAGGAAGACCTCTCGAACAAATGTACCAGTTCAAATGTTAGTAATGAGGATAATATTGGAGTGCTACTGAAAGATTTGATCCCTCTGGCGAGTACCCCGGGGGTATGGAGTTTATTCCGGCCAGACATCCCAATTGAGCTAGTGAGCAATATGCGTTCAACCGAAACCGTAGAAGCCTTAGTGAATGCCGACCTAGACACTACTACCCCATCAGTTTTCTTGGAAGATGCTTGGTCAGACCCAGTCTGGTGTAGCCCGTCCCATGTATCAAAGTAAGCAAGAACTAAATATCTCATAAGCACCTAATGCTCTATACAGAGTATTGAACTCTATACTCTTGTTAATATAGAAGTCGCCGCAAATGACGGACCATATTTTGTCATTATCATCAAAGATACTTCAAGTCATAACCAAAGCATAAAGTAAATATATATGTAGCACTACAAACTAATTACAACCAGGTGAGGTTGTCAGCCAACATAAACTGCATCTGAGTATCCAACCAACAGAGGTCCACGATGAGAAGACAACCCTGGAACTCATAGTGTCTAGGGAACCCCCTGGAAAAATAAGTTGGAATATAAGTGAGTCAAAAACTTTGAAGCCTCACAAACCCATGAAACACCCAAAAAGGGCTATAAATCGAAGTGAAATAGAGCCCCTGTCATCATCCTCAAATGATAAGATGGAAATGAAGAAGAATCCCAAGAACAAAAACAATCAAGATGTAAAAAAGGAGGGTTTGATTGTTTATTCTTTAAGGAAACTATTCTCTAAAATGTTCCAGTCACAAGCCAACAGAAGGGTTTGAGTTAAGAACAGAAGATGGTATAAATCCATAGGTCAAGGAGGGGTTCTAAAGATAATAGTTGATAAAGAACTCCTGCCATTTTACTGTCTGTAAAAGTAGAGTGCAAAAAAGGACAATATTATGGTATACAGACAACAGTAGTATGCAATCAATCTTCCATTGGAATAAAAGACGGAGAAAAATAAAAGGCGAATAAAGGAAAAAGTACCTTCATAATAAAGGAAAAATCAGTGTCACTAACAGATGAAATCCCTGTGCAACTTATCCTGACTTTAATCTAGGTGATGATTCATCACTTCAAAGTAATGTCTCCTCATTACTTCTTGTCTCACAAGCCAATAATTAAATGCTAAACACTTCAGCTACTTCCTTTGATTTAGGAAAGATGATGGTGGTACCGAAAATGACAACAGATATGCTAGAATAAGGTTCCATGCCGGAGGTTGTCACAATATAGATGCATGCTTTTAGAGTTTAGATCTATTCCCTGACATGAATACAACAATGCCGTTGAATATATGATGTATTTTATGTTTTTTTTAATGCTGTACTACCTCCTAAGAATATTAATGTCACAGGACACAAAACGTGTGAGTTTGGGGAAGCCCTTAACAGCTGGTAGGAAAATGTCAGTTACAAATGTTGAGTTTGCCTCGCTCAACATTAGTAGGCTTATACTTGGGCATCTGAGCAACTTACACATCATGGTTATCACTGTTTTGTCAAGCTACAGCGGAGTGATTTGACTGATGCACAGCCTGGCTTTAGATCTCAAATTGGAGCAGTGGACCGAGCAGTGTAGTTCAATATGCAGTGTACTACTGAATGATCCTATCCCTTTGAGGAGTTCCCTGGCAGGAATAGAATTCACTCTGCCAGACATCCCAATTGAGCTAGAGAGCAATATGCATTCAACCAAAATTGTAGAAGCCTTCGTGCATGCTGAATTGGATATTACTACCCCCTCAAAATGAGATAGTAGCCACTTGGCGCAGCAATCAGGAGACTCCGTTTACTTGAAGATGCTTGAGCACACCCAAGGCAATAAAATCAAGAATGGAATCCCCACTCCTCTAACTTTCTGCCCATGATAGTGAACAGGCTAAGATCTGCCTAATCTTCAAAACTCACTGACCAAAACAAGATGGAAATTGCTATTCAAGACAACTTTATAAATCTGCTTATTACCAGTGGTGAAAGTTCAAGACCGGTTAAACTACCAAAAAGAATGAATAGTAACACTAAGATATCAGTGGAGCAAAAATGGGGATGGTAAGTATCCGCATTGGCAAGCAATGGAAGAGGCCGAGACCAAGAGGGGTCGGACTGTCACATAATTCACATTCTAAAAATGAGCAGCAACTGTTTGAGGTTTGTTGGTTGGTGGGAATAAGAGCTTTTATTGAGGACCCTATTGGTATTTTATCTTACGATATTGCTGGTCCAAATGGTAGATTGGAGAATTGAAAATGAGTGAGTTTTGTTAGTTATAATGGGGTCTGTTGCTTTCAAGAAATGTTGGCACTGTTCAAGAATGTTGTAGATGGCCTTCTTAAGTTCAATGAAGTCTCTTACAAACTGTGGTATAATTTGCAGCAAATAAATGTGGCATGCAATGGTTCTAATTTTTAGCATGTGAGACTAGCAGAGGTTGACATGGAAATTATTAGCATTGATGTTCTCAATGTATATATCCTTCCTCTGTCACCAGAGGTTCTCAGGGTTCTCAGGTGCTAACATGGTCTGAAGCACTATGTGAAACGTCTTGGAGATTATGGTATGCGCGGTTTGATGTTAATCTGTGGGAATTTTAGCACCTTCCCACTCGTGGAATAATCAATAGTGAAGTTGTTGGGGAGGATCTATGCTGAGGTGTACAGAATTCTAGATTGAGTGGGAAACGACCTAGTAAAAAGGAGAAAGCAAACTTTTCTTATAAAAACTGGGTTGTGCTTTTTGAGCACCTATACCACCTCAGATTCCCCAGCTCTCAATGCATATAAGTGTGGTACGCAGGCTTTACTTATAGACTGTTGCTTAATCAATTCTAAAGAAACATTTGGCCGATATGGAAATCATTCTTTGGGTAGAAAGTGATCACAATCTCATTACAATACACAGGAATGTGAGCATTGCTGGGCAGGTGGAATATGTGAAACAGATTAATTCTGACCATTACCCAGAAGTTATCCCGACCTACAATAGGAAATTAGATGAAAAATCCCAGAATGAAATTACATTATTTAATTCCACAATAATACAGGTTTGGTAATGTTATCTTAGACTAAATTGAGGAACGAGATGCCTTAGTTCTCAATTCCTTTCAATTGATGTTGACCGAAATAGTTATGATGATCCAGTCCGATTAAATTACCTTGCCCCAGCCCAAACATCTCTGGTAGTTGAGGCTGGTATGACTTAGAGTACATGTTAGAAATGGGGTTTCTGGTTGGCTAGTGTATGCACCTAAGCCAAGCAGACCCCACCACGCTAGTCTGGATGGGGGAGTTATACACTCAAGATAACCCCTGCTCACCAGCTTGGCAGAGCAGTCAGGCTTATCCCAGAGGCAATGTGTAATGCATTTGCGCAACATACACATACCAGCGACACACTAGGCACACTGCAAAGAGACTTCACAGAAGGTTATATAAAGATAGCTCGTATATTGTAGATAAAACACATAGACGGCAATCACATAGATCACTTTGCCACTAGGCAATTGTCATAATAATACATAGATCATAAATCACCTTGCCATAAGGCAACTGTCATAAACATAACAGGTAGTGCACTATGTAATTAGCTATAAGTTGCACATGTCATGAACACCATCACAGAAATGACGCCCTCATTAGGGCATCACATGGCATAAATTCTGTCATCAGGATTTAAAAACAAATGCATTTACTATAGGAAGAGCTAAAACACAAAATGGCCCCAATAGTGAGAGGCAGCTGCCTACAGACATGTGGGGCAGCCGCCGAGATGAATGCGGCGAGGGCCTGTCCTAGGCTCGCCCGCAGTTGCCACAAGCATAAAGCAATGCCCCCAAAGGTATGAAAGTCACAGCTGCCCTCAAACGTGCAATGCAGCTATAGGTAAACAGAACACATAGGAGACCTCTCCTGGTCTAGTGCATCCAACCCCAACAATGCCTGCCCACCAGTCTAGGCTTAGCACCACCACAGTGTTGGGAGCCCTCCTCGGGTCTCCCAACACTGATAAAAAGGGCAAGAGGCTCTTTACTTCTAGCTGCTGTTGGCCTGGTGTGGCTGGGAGGCTGCTGCTTCCCTTGGCCCCACCTGCACCCAGGCTTTGTCGTCCGTGGCCCTCAACACTGCCTGGTTGCCAGGAACAACGGAGGGGGCTCCTGCCACGCAAGCTCCTGCCGGGCAATAATGGAGCTTCCTTCCGGCGGTGCTGGCAGGCTTCCATTGTGGCTCCCTTATTGCTACGGCAACCAGCGGGGGCTGCGTCCAGGATTCTTTCCTCTATACAGCATTCCTGGCTGAAGCCGGGCCAGTGCTCCTCACACCGGGTCCTGCGCAGCACGGGGCCACTTCAGCATACTTTGGCTGTATGTTTACTTTGGGGAGGATGGCACCCATAGTACAGTGCTGCGAGGACCTTTAACAGGATGTTGTTTTTCTTTCTTAAAACAGCACTCAACGTGCGCTGATCATGGAGCAGAACAAACAGCTCTCCTCCCACGTGTTGAAACTATTGTGATTCTATCTAGGACCCTAATTCGATATTCCCGATGTATGCCCTTATATGGTTATAACAAATAATATCCTTATAAGGGGCATAAGAATCCTATCCATATTTAGTAATAGCCCATGCAGTTCAAATACGGCAAGGCTACTCCCATAGACTCCTAGAAAGTACAACGCGTTCTTTAAACAAACCAAGCCTCCAGCAGCCCGGGAAATCCCCCTGCTTTTGTTTTGATTTGCACAAGAACTCCTGGAGTCCAGAAAGATCTGTTAGTTCTTAGTGACGTCTTATTTCCAACCTTACGTCAAACCCGGCACCTTCCAGGTATAAATATACCAACGTTGCCTTAAGCAAACACACGGTGGTTTGGAGCAGAGCGGCTATCTACTTGCCCGAAGCCTAGCTGATTCGAGAGCCTAAGGAAGCCGCCCCTCCCATTTGACGCACTGAGAGAGACGCTGTCTTTTCTCCTGCCGAGAAATTCTAGCTCCGGTGTTTCCAGTCACCCTCACGGGTTGCTGGGAGATCGAGTCCTGAGAGAGAGATACAAGACTTCCTACATTCTATTACCAAGGTACGGAGCTGACTAAACCCTTAAGAGAATTCTTGATTCAGATTCTTGGCAAAAACCAACTTAACTTAAACTGCAACTTACTTACTCCTCCCCAAGTATTAGGCTTAGGTCAGGTACACCGGGGTAGGCGTATCTTAAAAGCACCAGTTGAGTACGTTAGTCAATGTTTTTATGTATGTATATATTTTATCCATTTTAAAGTATCATATGGCTCAGAAACCATATCAATGCTTTTACAGTATTATTTCATAATACTCCTTTTACTGTACGCACTTTACTTTATGATAAGTATTGCAATTGTGGCAACTCATTTCTCTTACATGAGAAAGAGGACTACTCAATAAATAACACCTTTTATTGAAAACACCCGTCTCTCTATTTCTCTGCACTCTGGTGAAACTAAGTATGCACGATTGACTGAGTGAAATAGCTGTCTATTGTTTTCACACGACTCTAGAGATATACTCTTTATTCTGAGGGAGCAAAGTTGTCATGTTTATGCGGTTGTCAGAAGCTAATCCCTTCTTGTCTAAATCAGGAGAGTTCTTAAACATTCGAGAACGTTTCTAGTGACCTCTGAGCTAGCTGGCAAAACTAATTAAGTCTAATATAGTCAGTAGAGACCTAGATGACCTCAGTCCTACGTCTACACTGCTGTTTATATTATTCCAATGCGCAGAGCCTATTGGGAATATAGGAACTACACTACGAAACGAAGCGCTAACCACATGCTTCCTTTTCCAAGCTGTTGAATACGCTGCTCAGTATGTACTTTTCTATTCTAAAAACAAGAAAAGGTGAAGAACAGTCCAGTCCTTCATCTGCTTCAGCCAGGAGCAGCAACTGGAAGCAGTACTATCCTACACACATCAGGGGCACCACTCCTTACACAGCTCTTCAGCTCTCTCACCAGGTGGGTCACCTTTAGACCGAGCAAGGATCTTTTGCCATGAAGTCTTTGATTTCCCTGAAACTTCCAACAGTAGGCAAGCATGCACAAGCCCTTGGAGATTTTCTTCACAAGCAGGATACCAAAGCAGGGCAAAAAGAGTCAGTCCTTTTCCTCCACCATAGACAGAAGCAGCAACTGCAGGCCAACCCACCCCTTACTCAGAAAAGGCAGCGTTCGTCACACAGTTATTCCACTCCTCTTCTTGGCAGGGTCCTCTTGTTTTTTTTAAGTAATCTAAAGTCCTGGGGGTTAAGGTCTCATACTTATACCCCATTTTCTATTTGTTCTGTCTGTGGCAGAGTCTCTGAGCTCAGTCCATAGCTGGTCTGTCCTCCTTGGTCCAGCATGACCACAGGGGGTGGAGACAGCATTGTACAAAGGAGAGACAACATAATCAGGAGCTAGCGAAACTCCCCCCACCGCTCTAAATGCTGACCAGGTCTATTCGCCCAGCGATGGGTCACCCGGATAAGGCAAGACACACCTCAACCCTCTTGTGAACATCTAGAGTGAATGCACATCCCCAGCTACCGTCACTCCAAAACCAGACGCTGAATACACAAATGGTCATAGCCACACAGAATGGTAAAGCAAGAAAATGGCCACTTTCTAAAAGTGGCATTTTCAAACACACAATTTAAAAACCACCTTTACTAAAAGGTGTGTTATTAAATTCTGAGTTCAGAGAGCCTAAACTCCATGTTTCCATTTTGTCCCAATGGAAAGTTACATATGTAAAGATGTTACAGTACAGCTCCAATGATAGCCTATGGGACAGTCTTTCAACTGGGAAAACCGAAAATCACAGTATTTCACACACACCAGTACATGTCCTACCTTTCCCATACACTGACCCTTGCCCATGGGGGTACCTTGGGCCTACCTTATGGTTGCCTTACATGTAAGGGAAGGTTAGGGCCTAGCAAATGGGTACATCTGTCAGGTCAACATGACAGTTTACACACAGAGCATATACACTTTAGCACTGATCAGCTGTGGTAAAGAGCCCAGAATCATATAGCCAACAAAAACAGAGTCCGAAAAATAGGAGGCAAAATACAAAAGGTTTGGGGCGAACCCTGCAAAAAGGGCAGGTCTAAAAGTTCATACATATAAAAATACAAGCCTTCAGATGCATTAGTTGTCCGACATCTCCTTCCATTAAATGAAGTACTAATTCAGCTATATAAGAAAGAGTAAAAAAAAATTAAAAAGAAGGAACCCAACTGAAATCCTGGTTAGAATTAATGGAAGCACCATTTAGAAAGGAGGCAGAATGTTTTTGAGCCTTGTTACCTGTGTAGTGAAGGGAAGAGAGAATAGACAAAATTACCATATTGGGTCTAACAAATGGTCTAAGTAAATTCAGACACCTTTATGTGACAAAATATCCTGTAAATATGTGATATCTGCTGGCAAAAATCCTCTGCTGGCCATTTCCATACCAAGGGTAGAAAGAGCTCTCTTTAATATGAAATGGTGTAAACCACTGTGCCCCGATTTAATTCCGGTTAATTTGTATCAAGAGGAGGATTAGTTCTGGTCCTGCATTCTTACCAAGGTTTTTAACGCAGGAGTTGCCAATGATATGATACCACTTTCATGGCGTTCTGTGATCTTGCTACTACTGCACTCAAGGAGAACCGCAGCAATCCAAGAAATCAACCAATTTTATTAAAAATGGGGCAGGTTAGATTCTTGGCAAGGTAATATTAAATAGGCTTAGGGGTTGTATGTATAACTTGAGTGTTTTGACTGATGCACAGGATGAAGTTGAAGTTAAAAGCATTTGTAGAGCACGCTAACACCAGGCGGTTTCATGGCGCTATGACCAGATTTTAGACAGAAAAGAAAAGGAAGGAAGAAGAGCTAAAAGAATTATTGTGTGGGGAAATCTAAGGAGAAAAGATAAATTTTAAGAGCTTTCCGGAAATCCATATAGTTAGTTATGGACCGGATGGAAAAGGGGAGGGCATTCCAGAAGGTGGGGGCAAGAGTGGAGAACCGAAGGCCACCGTGTTTTTTCCTCTTGTAGCGAGGAACTACCAGAAGGACTTGGGTAGAGGAACGAAGGTCTCTCTTAGGGAGATAGGGCAGGAGTTTGGATTTGACGAACCCGGGGGCAGTGCCTGCAAGAGCCATGAAGGTAAGACAGCCCAACTTGAAAAGGGAACGTTGGGAGATGGGGAGCCAGTGAAGGGATTTAAGAAGAGGGGTGACGCGATGGTACTTAGGGAGCTGGTATATCATTCTGAATGAGCTGGAGGCGCCGCAGCTCATACGCCGGAATCTCTACAAAAAGTCCATTGCCATAGTCCAGGCGGGAGACAATCATGGTCATGACAATGAGCTTAAGGGCCTCAACAGAAAAAAAACGGGAGATTTTTCGGATGATGCGTAGGGATAGGAAGCACGATGAAACAACGGCGCTGATCTGAGGGCGCATGGTCAGATATTGGCTAACTAAGATACCTAGGGTTTTTTGCTTTAGCGGAAGGGGAAGGAGGGGGACCAAGGGCAGGGGGCCAGAATGCAGGGGGCCAAGGACTAGGGAGGCTGCCAGTGAGTAACAGCTCTGTTTTGTCCGGGTTTGGTTTGAGCTGGTTAGAGTTCATCCAGTCAAATATGAAGGTAAGGACAGAACAGAGATTGGACCTAGAGTCAAGGGAGGGGGAAAGATTGAAAATGAGCTGGAGGTCGTCTGCGTAGTTGTAGACTGTCACCTCCATATTTTGTAAAGCCGAGATAAGGGGGTGAATATAGAGGTTAAAAAGAAGAGGGGAGAGAGCAGAACCCTGGGGAACCCCACAGGTGACCGGGCAGGGAGAAGCCTAGAAGCCTTCCAGATGGACGGCCTGAGTCCGGTCCCCTAGGAAAGAGGTGAGCCAGGCCAGGGCGGACCCCTGGATGCCGGCGCCCTCGACACGGTCGAGAAGGATGGAGTGGTCGACCGTGTCGAAGGCAGCGCACAGGTCGAGGAGAACTAAGGCCTGGGAGGAGTTGGAGTCCGCACATTGCCTGAGCTCGTCCAGGACTGAAAGAACCACGGATTCCGTTGAGTGAACTGGACGATAGCCGGCCTGGTGGGAGGCTAGAAGATGATTATCCTCAACAAAAGTCGAGAGGCAAGAGGTGATATGGTTCTCAAGAGTCTTTCCTAGGAAAGGGAGTAAGGAGATGGGGCCGAAATTAGGGAGGGAGGAGGGGTCAGTCCCGGGTTTTTTCAGGATAGGGGTGATAATGGCCGATTTAAAAGCAGCTGGGACAATGCCCTGTTGGATAGATGTATTGAGAAGGGTGAGTGGGGGTCCAGGACAGTTGGAAAAGACCTCCTTAAGTATACGGGCAGGGCAGCAGTTCAAGGGGGACCCTGATTTAACTTTCCTTAAGGGACCAAGGAAAGTCTCTTCTGAGAGTAGAGGAAACGAGTCAAGAAAGACGGAAGGAATGGCAGGAGGGGGGGGGAGAAAGGAAAGGGGGGGCTGCAGTATGTTATGTTTAATGGCAGCTATCTTCTCAATAAAATAGGAGTTAAGGGAGTTACAAAGGGATTGGGAGGGAACCGGTTTGGGTTGTACTCTATCTGCAGCTGCTAGATTGTGGACAATGGAAGAAATCTCCCTGGGTTTGTTACTGGCTAGGAGAATTTTAGCCGAGAAGTACTCTGTTTTGGCCGTCAGGATAGCCTTTTTATAGCCGCGAAGAAGAGCAGAATATTGGGACTTGAGGGTGGGACAATACCTACGTCTCCAGTGACGTTCAGCTTGTCTTCGGGAGAGTTTAAGAGCTTTAAGGTTTTCGGTGAACCACCTATTAGCCTCATGGGAGCGACAGGTCCTGACTAGCTTGGGAGGGGTGGCTGACTCGCAGGCCGCCGAAAGCCAATTATTAAGGGTGGCTGCCTGTGAGTCCGGGGAGGAGTCTGCTAGGCAAGGGGAAGAGGCCCCAAGGGAGGCGCACAAAGCAGGCATGTCCACATGGCTCTAATTGCGGAGCCACCTATTTTTAGGTGGGGACTTTATTAACAGCCCCTAAATCGAGGGAGAAGGAAATGAGCGAATGGTCGGACCAAATGCAGGGGGAGATGGACAGAAACGAGGTGGAGATATTGGCAACCCAAATCTGGTCCAGGATATGGCCACCAGAGTGGGTGGGGAGGTGGATCAAAGGCGTGAAGTTGAGGCAGCCAAGAGATTCAGTGAATTCTTTGGACGTAAGGTCTTCCCAGGGGTCATGAGGCCAGAAATTAAAATCTCCCAGAATGAGTACAGAGGAGTTGTTGACCACGAGAGTGGCCAGCAAGTCCTGTATGGCTGTGATGAAATGGGGCATAGTCTGAGGGGGGCGGTATAATAAGAGGCAGGTCAGAGGGACCGCGAGGTTAGTTGAGCGGGCGACCAGGAAGTCTACAGATGGGATTCGGGGGTAGGGCAAGAGTTGAAGCTGGAATTTGGAGTCAATGATTATGGCCACTCCACCGCCGGCTCTCCCATCCGGGCGGTCGGCACGGAGGACATAGTAGGATTCAGGGAGAGTAGCCAGGACATCTGGAGATGAGTCAGAGGAATACCATGTTTTGGTTAAAAATAAGAAGTCGCGTTTGGCAGAGGTCAGAAGGTTAAGCAGCTCAAGTTGATGCTTTACCGCCGAGTGGGTGTTCAAAAGCATGGCGCTGGCCTGGGCAGGGCGAGGAGTTACAGAGAGCTGCGAGGGGTGCCCTGCGAGAGGGGAGGATTCCGCAGGGGTCAGCGAGGAGATTCCAAGATGACTGATGCGAGTCTGGGTGGGGAGACTAATACACCAGTTACCCTGGTAGGCCCGTAGTTGTGCTGAGGAATAGGGGTAAGTTTGGGCATTATGGCTGGCCCTGGGTCCCGGTCGGGCGCGGACGGGCGCAGACGGGCTTGCCTTTGGCGCGCCCGATGCGCGTGTCCGCTGCGCGGCCGGGACAAGGGTGACATCTTATACTGTAGGGAGGTGGGAGGGTCTGTCGGCTGGACCGCTAACCCACGACTCCCTCCCTCCTAGATGGCGGCTGTAGTCGCTGTGCCTGGTCCCCTGCAGTAGCCCCAAAATCGGCAGTGCAGGGACCGGAGCGAAGAGGAGGGGGGAAGGAAAAAGGGTGAGTAGCAACGAAAATAATTAGGAACAATTCAGGGATTAAAAACAACTACTCCCGGCTTCCGCCTCAGGAGTTAGAAAATGTCAATCTGAGCAGCGCACATGAGACAGTGGCGCGATTTAAATACCAGCGGGAGGCGGGAGGGTCTGTCGGCTGGACCGCTAACCCACGACTCCCTCCCTCCAAGATGGCGGCTGTAGTCGCTGAGCCTGGTCCCCTGCAGTAGCCCCAAAATCGGCAGTGCAGGGACCGGAGCGAAGAGGAGGGGGGAAGGAAAAAGGGTGAGTAGCAACGAAAATAATTAAGGATGGTTTTAGATCTCAGATTGGAACAGTGGACCAAGCAGTACACTTTTATATGATTGCTTTTAAGCACGCTGTTGTGAAGAAGAACCCACGTACTTGGCTTAAGCCGACCTAAAGTTAACCTTCAACCTCAACCTTAGGTAAATGTAGTGATACCTTTTCAACCTGTGTGCATGGCCGAGTGCAGACCAAAATGGCCGTGTATCATGAGGGGAGAAACACCTGCCGAAGAAACTGCTGCGTATACGGACAGCTCCTCCTGATCTCCTTTTGGCCAGATCTGGGAGACTGGGGGACAGGGACCTGCCACACGGGACAAGATTGTGAAGTGGACCGGAGCCGACCTTACCAACCTCTGCGACAAGAAGACAGACTGCCCCGCACAGCCCCTGGAGTCCCCGCAGTGACTTGCACCTCAGGCGAGCCTGGAAGCCCACCACCCAGCCGAGCTGGGCCGGACTGAGATATGGGTTGCCACCATCCACCCCTTCTCTCCCCAAACGCCCTAATCTAGCTACTGGTAGCTCGGCTTTGTGGTACCCCCGCGTGCTCAGCCCCTAAACAGCGCAGGCAATGGTCCGTAGTGACCTAAAACAGAGGCGCCTGCAGTTCAGCAAAAGCCAGGGCCCCGCAGAGAACCCCAAAGAACCAATGGCTGAGTGTGGCCAGGTGCCGAATATAGCAAATGCGGCGCCAGCTGGAACAGAGGCTCTCATGTTGGAACTGAGGGCGGGCTTCAAGGCCCTGGACGTTCGATTCGACTCGCTGGATAAGCAGTTTGACATGCTGGAGGCACGCATAGACCTGCATGGCAAGAGACATGGTAAGAGACTTGACACAGTAGAAGGAAGGATCTCTGACCTGGGAGATAGAGCTGCACAATCAGTCAAGATACTGGATCTAATGGATAGACTCTTTAAATCCGTCGCAATTAAGAACGAAGCTTTAAGAGCGAGAAGTCGACGCAACAACATCATATCCTAGAAATCCCTGAGTCCACTAACACAGGCCTCTTAGATCTGTTTGTAGAACAACTACTGACTGACTTATTCAACAGAGAATCCTTCTCGCCTACCTTTGGGGTCGAGAGGGCTCAGTGCTCCCTGGGGCCGCGCCCCATCCCAGGTAGCCCCCCAAGGCTGCTCATTGCTAGCCTGCTCAGTTTCCAGGACAGGAACACTGCCCTGCGACTCGCTGGAGAAAATGGCCCACTTACCTTCCAGGGCACCACGATCTCCTTATGTCCAGACTTCACTTCAATGGTATAGGAGGCCCAACGTAAATATACTGGAGTGAAAGCCATGCTGCGAAATCTTGGCCTTAGTTATGGCATGATGTATCCGGCTCGCTGCGAGTCATGATGGACGGTAAACCAAGAATTTTTGACACCTCAACAGCAGTGCAGAAGTTCTGCCACAACTATTCGGAAACACATGGGAAGCACCGGAATGACACACCAGAGGGTTGCCAAAGGGTAGCAACTCTAGGACCTGTCCTGAACTATTTCCTTCTGACTAACCGTCGTTGCATCGCATGGACAACAGCAGATTGGGGATAGGTACCTAACAACTGGATATTGTAGCCACACACTATCCGTGGCACCAGATTGCACCTCTTTTACACTAGACATAAAGCAATTGAACAATTAACTCTTGGAATTATTTTCAAAGTTGGGAAGCAGGCATAGCGTCTCCACCCCCTAAGAGAGTTACACACTTTACTGTTAAATGGGTAAGATACTGCATGTATTACCACTTGTGGCAACAATGTTGTGTTTGGGACTTTAGCAGGGATGAGTGGAAGGGGAAACCTTAGGTTTGAATCAGACGTTCCGTTATGTTTTGTTAAGGTTACTGGTCTCAATGCATTGCAGACTTAATCACCGACACCATGTCTTACAATGCCCCCCCCCACCCCCTAGTGAATCCACATACTAAACTGTAACTGTTAGACCTGGCATCATTGGCATGAGTCTCCCTTCCATTTTTGATGGATTGCCTCCTCTGTTTTGATTTGTTTTGCTGGTTATATGCTTTGAAGTAACAACACTGGGTGTGGGCTTCCCACAGTAAGGCCAAGCCTCATCAAAGCAACAAAACAACAAGAAACCCAATACTGAGACTTCTATTTACCTCAAATTGCCTGCGCGCCACAAATTAAACTAAGTGCAGTGCAGTGACACAGTTCACGGAGTAAATCTTTTTTATTTATAAAGAAAGTTTTTTTAAAAGAATATGTTGGTTCATAGTTTACCAACAATTCAACACAATTTAGAACACAAACAATACAGGGAACATTATTCATAAAAATGACATTTGCTTAAAACGAACATTGATAACACAACAATTAGTAAAAAAACAACCTGTCATACCAAGTTGATCAATATTCACACTCATAGGTCACTCTCTCATACACAACAACAAACACTCGAAGCTTTTAATACAAATATAATGTCACAAACTAATTATTTGGGTGAAATGAAAAAGAGGGTTGGGGGAACACCATAGACAAAAATTCCACGAAAGCCAATCTGCTTTTTTTCAGAATTTACAAAAGGTGTCTTGTAAATTTAACAGTCTTATGGAGTTGTAGAATGGTCTACGCGTTTCGAACCCTTAATAATTTCATGGGGTTCTGGGGTGGTGGACACCAAGCGAGAGCCTACTGGAAAGGAGAACAAAAAAGGAAACAGACAGAATAGTTTTCGTCTCCACCTACTGCCCTAATTCAAACCTTCTCAAAAAAGCGGTTACAAAAAACTGGCATTTAATCAAAAATTTACATGCTGCTTTTAACGCCAAACCGTTATTCGCCTTCAAGAAGAATCGCTCTATCGGCAACCATCTAGTCAGAGCAGCCCTACCACAGACTGAGGCCATCTCAGTTAGAAGCTATATGGGACTCCCTCCAGTAGTGGGGCACAAAAAGTGAGGTACATGCGTCTGTTGCTCGTCAACAGAAGAAAAGTCAGTGTTCCAACATGAAAATATCTTTTGGAAACACACGGCCTTTACAAATACAAATTGCAAGTCATGCCCATGCGATTTGGTATATATCGGTAAAACCAACCAAGAAGTTAGATCACGCATATCGCAGCATAAATCGGGAATAAGAATGAAAGTATTGACAGCACCATTCGTTAACCATTGGTCAGCAATGAACCATTAAGAAGCCGACCTGAAATGGACAGTGATCCTAAAAGTGGACAAAGACCAAAGAGGAGGCGACTTGGACAAAAAACTACTACAAAGAGAAGCAATGCTCATCTTGAAATTCAATACAGTCACTCAAGGGTTGAATGAAATGTCGGAACTACACAAATTAAATTGAGTCCAATCAGCCACCACATGCCATCATACGCCATACAGAAGAAGCTGATTGCCAACCAGTCACTGCTATGATTTTGGAATACGTAAGAAGTGCCATTCATGACGACAACAACACATATGATCATGACCTCCCACGGACACTGCTTTCAACCGCTATAATCCGACGCAAAGTGGGTCTCTCACATATTGATTTTTAACAACAAGGATTTGTAGCATGTTGTCCTGTTCATTTACAAGTCCAGGTCCTGCCCGGTTGGACTCATTATACATATGTTAATTTCACGTATTTGTTCCCCCGATTATTTTCAAACGCTCATATGTGGTCTATACAAGTCGAGCGCCCCTGAAATATGACACGGTTTGCGAGATATCGCATTATTCCAGCATGGACACTTTTACATGACATCGTAACAAATTGGGCGACATATGGGCTTACAAGAAAAATGGAGGAAGATAGGTCCCGTAAGAGACTCATAAAGAAATAAGCGCTCTAGTTTCTGCGCTTCACTGCTCAAACTACATTACCCAGAAGCTCCTCATCTGCGAGAGCGGATGTAAAAAACTCGCATTCCCACAGCGTCCGTACACACAGATCGTGTCACGCAGACCCCAATACAGAGGACCGGTTGCTTTTTCACGGTACGTGCAACTCGAAACAATGCAAAATAACTGTGCATTCCACGGAGGCCATCACGCAGCTAAAAGCGTTTTGTTTCTCTGTTCTTTTGCACCCCCAGGCCCGCAAGTGATCCAATCAGAGCTTCACTGCAAAAGTCTATTGTTGTGAAATTGAACACAATTCTACAGTAAGTCAGACGCCGCACGTCTATTAACTGCTTCACCCTCACAATCTAGCATCGCACTGATTAAGGCATTTGTGTTCCCACAGAATTCCCGTCCATCCTCCACAGTTGGGTCTGTAAGTAGAAGCTTGGTTTGATTATGACATTTAATACTGGTTAGCAGCTTCTGAGTATTGAATGGTAGTCTGATCGATTGTTCTCATTGGTTTGTTTTCCAGTCGACCAACGTCCGGGTATTTCATTCATAATATGAGCTCTCATACAAGGTAGAAAGCGAGGGAGTGTACAGGCAGCTAGAGAATCACCCTTTTAAACCTTTCCTTTTTTTGATTTAGTTTTTTTGTTTCTTTCAGCTATGAGGTCCTGATGAGAACCCCATGAAATTATTAAGGGTTCGAAACACGTAGACCATTCTACAACTCCATAAGACTGTTAAATTTACAAGACACCTTTTGTAAATTCTGAAAAAAAGCAGATTGGCTTTCGTGGAATTTTTTGTCTATGGTGTTCCCCCAACCCTCTTTTTCATTTCACCCAAATAATTAGTTTGTGACATTATATTTGTATATAAAGTTTCAAGTGTTTGTTGTTGTGTATGAGAGAGTGACCTATGAGTGTGAATGTTGATCAACTTGGTATGACAGGATGTTTTTTCACTAATTGTTGTGTTATCAATGTTCGTTTTAAGCAAATGTCATTTTTATGAATAATGTTCCCTGTATTGTTTGTGTTCTAAATTGTGTTGAATTGCTGGTAAACTATGAACCAACATATTCTTTTCAAAAAACTTTCTTTATAAATAAAAAAGATTTATTCCGTGAACTGTGTCACTGCCCCGCACTCAGCTTAATTCTTGGTGCGCAGGCAATTTGAGGTAAATAGAAGTCTCAGTATTGGCTTTCTTGTTGTTTTGTTGCTTTGATGCGGCTTGGCCTTACTGTGGGAAGCCCACACCCAGTGTTGTTACTTAACTGTTTTTGCAGGCGCACGCCTGTGTGGTTGCCCTAGTTGGTAACTTTGTTGTTGTTGATTCATTTGGATTTGTTCTTACAGGATAAAAGGTCCTGCGACGGGTTTTGTTGGGACCCTCACAATTTATTGTTACATTAGTGTGTTCTACGTTGTTGTGTAGTAATTTTGGTATGTCTGACACAGAAACCTTCGCTTATAGTGAAGAACATATAAAAAACCTCCTAGCTGCCCCGCCCCTTTTCGCTTCAGCTACACTAAGTGTGACTGCCCAAAATCAGAATGAGACTGATAACCTGCTAAGACTAAAGAAAAAACAGATACGAACAGATCTATACGGACATTTTTTATTACAACATCTTCGAGCGGGCACAATCCCAGCAGGACTCCAAATAAAAAATGTCCCAGTAATATTTACGGAGGACCCCATGTACAAAAAATGATATAGCTATATCGAAACCAAGTGCAGCCGGGATCTAATGGTCTTAACAGTTGAGACTGCACAAAGACTCTCCAAACTTCAGTTAGAGGAAATATCTAAATTAGAAAAGGCCATCTCAACTAACCAACTTATCACGGACGCCAAAATTCTTTTAGAAAAAGTCGAAAAAGAAATAGGAGAATTCAAAGACTATACAATTAATCAGAAGAGCTCCCAGTTTGAAAAAGATAAACGGAATTTCAATATAGATAAAGTCTATCCGTATTTACAAAGAGACTTCTACTCAAGACCAGAGGCCCGGAGACACCTCCAAGAATACCAAGAGAGGTCATCCAATAATTATATCACATTTTCAGAAACATCCTCAGGGAGTAGCAGTGAAAGCGAGACCCCGGAACCCCCGGAGGTTTAACAACAGAAGAGGATTGCAACAAAATCATCAAACACCTTTTTTAGGAAGAGGCCAGACAAAACCCAGAGGAAAAGTTCGCTTCAACCAGCAACCATGGGAGATGTCTACCAGGAGACAGAATTACAAGAACTGAAACAATCTGCAATCGTCAATCTGTCTCAAAAAATTCTAACACAAGATGAAATCAAGATCCTGGAGAAAGGTCTGTCTTTTGTTCCATCGCAGTACACAGATTTTATCAAACTCAAAATGGAAACTCTTGAATTCTGCAGAAAAGTTTGACTTAAAGCGTTCTTCTTAGAAAATCACTTTGATACAACTTTAGAGAATACAGGCCTCAAAAATAAATCTACATTTGTACCCTCTTAACAACAAAATTCGAAAGGAAGTATTCACTTTTGAGAGGACATTGCTTTCATCAATTGCAGACATGGAACAAAAAAGGAAATGGACTAAATTTAATATAACAAAAAATGAATCCTTGGCATTAATGGATTTAAAGAAAGATACGTCAGTCATTTACCAACAAGCTGATAAAGGTGGCGCATTAGTTCTTTGGGACAGGACATTGTATGTCACAGAAGTTAAACGCCAACTGGACGACAATCGCTGCTACAAAAAAATTAACCATGACCCTACCATTGAACTAAAAAATGTCCTCCACGCAATTGTAGATGAAGGCCATGCTTCAGGGTTCCTTGGCAAAAAAGAGACAGAATATTTGAAAATAAATAATCCAAGAATCCCGCTCTTTTATGTACTGCCCAAAGTGCACAAAAGCGAAACACAACCACCCGGGTGACCAATTGTCTCTGGCTGTGAATCTCTCATGGAACCAGCCGCAAAATTTGTGGACTACTTCTTGAAACCCTTTATTTTTTTTCAGAACAAAATTTTATTGTGCTGTTGAAGAGTTACATAGGACATACAGCGTCCCAATCCCGGAGAGGCTGTGAGCATGAAAGTAACAATCACGTAGCAAACAATTCAAACAGTCATTTAAACGTAAAAGGTGACCCTAAGTCCCCCCTCCCATCACCCCCCCATTTCTCCCACCTGGCACCCCCATTTCCCCCACCCCCTGCACAGCGTCTAAACAGTCCATAAGTAGAAACATAGCAAGATGTATGAAGTGTGTATGCCTCCTCACACGGGCTCAGTGTCCAAATGTCTTTCATCCGGTTCATCACGTGCCGGTGGCTCCAGCCATAACCCCCAGTACTCTGCCCACCTCTTCCAAATTTTGTAATGTTTCCGGGGGCAACCCCTGGCCTCAAAGATCGGGCGTTCCAGCCCCATATAAAAGTCAAGTCCCCTCTTCCACACACCCAACAGGGGGGCTCTGGGGTCTTTCCAGGCACGGGCCACGTCCCTCTTGGCCACCACGAGACCCAACAACAACAAGTGGCGTTTATAGACATTACCTCCCACCTGTTCTAGGACATGAAGGAGGCCTAATTGTGGCGTACGGGGGAGGTCCCAGCCCAGCACCTCCGACAGGTAGTTCCACACTTCCGTCCAGAACTTCCGTAGACCATCACACGCCCAAACTGTATGCAGGAACGTGCCCGTCTCTCTGCCACACCTCAAACATTCAGGGGACGCAATCAAGCCAGCCTTCCATAGCCGTTCCCTTGTATAGTAGGCTCTGTGTAAGAATTTAAACTGAATAAAGCGCAGTCGTACCGCAATGGCCACCCCTCTGGGAGCCTCAAGTGCCTCTCTCCAGTCTTCCTCCTCAAACGCACCCAGGTCGTGTTCCCACTTGGCCCGCAGCGTGTCTAGGGAAGTTGAGCAATGTGTAACCAGCGTTTGATAAATAGATGATATCTTTTTGCTCTCCAATTCCCCCATGAATACCTTCGCCTCCAGGGGGCTAAACTCGGGCAGCAAATCGAGGCCCTCCAGGGCAGGGGAGATAGCGTGGCGGAGCTGCAGATATTTAAAAAATTGGGTCTGGGGCATGTCGTATTCCTCACGTAGCTCCTGGAACGACTTAAGGGTCGTGCCTTTGACCACATGACCCACGGCCGAGATGCCGATCGCGTCCCAGCCACGGAAGCCCTGCAGGGACAGTAACTCCGGCAGCTGCCCATTCTGCCACAACGGGGTCTCCCTCGTCAGCCTATTCCACCATCCCATTCTACGGAGTGCGCGCGCCATATGTGGAACACGGTTTGAGTGACCTCTGGAAGCCTCTTCTTCTTTACAGCCGATAATAGTATAGTGTGTAACATGTCGGGGTCCATCAGGAAGCGCTCCAGGGCGTAGGCAGGGTCGCCTCGATCCCCATACCACCATTCATTCAGTATGAGCAGGTGGGAAGCCTGATAATAAGACAGGATATCTGACGTTGCCAGGCCGCCACAGTACGTGGACAGAAAGCACGTGCGGAGCGCCACTCTCGCCACTCCCCCAACCCAAAGGAAATTACTAAGCGCCGAGTTCACCAGCCTGAACCACCACGGCGATATAGGGTATGGGTGGTTTTGTAGCTGATATATGAGGCGCGGGAGGGCCACCATCTTGAAAATGGCCGAGCGGCCATATACGTTCAGGGGCATGCGGGACCACGTAGTCATATCTGAGCGGATACGTTCCCATACAGGCACCACATTGCGCGCCCAGGAGACTCCACGCACATCTGTCAGAAATATCCCCAAGTATTTGAGGCCGCCTATCGCTTCCTGTAGCGCCCCAGCCCAGGACCCTAAGTCCCGACGCTCTCCTAACACCCACAGTAGTGACTTGCGCAGGTTCAGGTGAAGGCCCGACACCTCACCGAAGGTTCGCATAATGTCAAGGACCCGCGGCCCAGGTCTATTCAAGTCCGTAAGGAAAAAGAGGACATCGTCTGCATATAGTGCAATTCTGTCGGAGGGTCCCGCAGTCCACTCAATGCCCCGCATCTGTGCGTCTATTCGGACCCATGCCGCCAGTGGTTCCATGGCCAGGGCGGGACAGATATGGTGAGAGGGGGCATCCCTGTCTGGTGCCTCTACCTATAGGAAAGGGAGCAGACACTGCCCCAGCCACTCTCACTGACGCCGTGAGATCCGTGTACAGTAGTTGTAAATAGGATAAGAAACGGGGCCCCAGGTTTAATCGGGATAGAAGCGCACGGAGGTAGACCCAACTGACCGAGTCGAAGGGCCCTATCTATGTCGGCCAGTAGAAGGGCCGCCGGAATCCCTGCCGCTCGGGCCGCCTCTATCGCCACCTGCGCGCGCCGAATATTGTGTCTTGTTGCCCTGTGGGGCATAAACCCGGCCTGGTCTGGATGTACAAGATCTGTGATGTACGGGAGAAGGCGGTTGGCTAGCGCCTTTGCCAAGATTTTAGCTTCAGTATTCAGTAATGAGATCGGCCTTTATGACTCGGGTTGGTCCGGAGGCCTGCCTGGCTTGCAAAAGACCACAATCTCGGCGTGTCGCCAGTCCCTCAGAAGTCGGCCACATTCCCTGACTGCTTCTAACGCTCTGCCATAGTATGGACCCAGTTGGAGGTGAAATTTCTTAAAGAATTCACAAGGGAATCTGTTGGGCCCGGGGGCTTTGCCTGTATTCAGTTCCCCGAGGGCCGTACCCAGTTCCTCCGCTGACAAGGGAAGATCGAGTTTTGCCCACTCCTCATCCGAAATCGATCGTGGCGGAAGATCAGCCAGAAACTTATCCACGTCACTTGGCGAGAGGAGCTCCCGAGGGGCGTATTGGGCCTCATAATATTGTGCAAATGCGGCCGCTAGGACCGTCGGGGCCGTCATGGGCTCTCCTGACTCGTCTCGAAGACATGGTAGGGACTGCGCGTGGAAAGTGCTCTGACAGAGTCAATATAGCATCGAGCTGGACTTATCGCCCCATTGGTAGATCCTACTCTGAGTCGCTAGCCATAACTGTCGAGCCTCGTCTAGCTGCAATGAGGCATATGACTGTTGCATCAGCAGAAGACGTCTCACCTCTTCCTCACCCCCGTCAGCATTGCATCTATTTTCCTGATCTCTAACATTGTCTGCCGCCTGAACCAGGTCTTCCCTACGCCTCCTGCGGGCGGCCGCGCACCAAGCAACATCTACCCCGCGAAGCGTGGGCTTCAGGGCCTCCCAGAGGGTCGTAGCATCTACGTCGGGGTGGTCGTTATCACTCCAGTAGTGAGCAATAGCCTCCCTCATGTGGGACTGATAGGGTTCTTGCTGTAAGTGCCATGTGGAAAGGCGCCATCTGAACGGTTGCCTTCTCCTATCCAGAAGTAGGTCTAGCACAATCGGGGAGTGATCTGACAGGCCCCGTGGTAGTATCTCCGTGGCATCCACCCTCCCGACCCAGGCATGGAGAACAAATAGGTAATCTATTCTAGAAAAGGACTTGTGCACCGTTGAGACATATGTGTATTCGCGGTGTTGAGTATGTTGGTGCCGCTATGCGTCTACCCATCCCATTCCTCTCGCCATGCCATTTGGTTTAGAAGGTGTGTCCGATAGCACTGCACCCCCCGGCCTGTGTCGGTCCATCCGTGCATTCATCACATCATTCCAGTCCCCGCCAATGACTGCCATAACATTGGGGATCTCAGCCCATACACCAAACAACTTTTCTATAAGGGCACACTGCAGCGGGGGCGGAGCGTAAACACTCCCAAAGAAAATCTGCTCCGTGCCTATCTTGCCCTGAATGAACACATATCTGCCCTGTGTATCAACCCACTGAGTTTCATGAGTGTAGGACAGCCTGCGATGCACCAGGATAGCTGCCCCCCGGGAACCTCTCACAAACCCCGCATGAAACACATGCTGATAGCCATATCTCTGTAGGCTAAGGGTCTTGGAACCCATGAGGTGGGTCTCCTGCAATAACAGCACATCGGCCCTGTCCCTTTTCCCTTGTCGCAGGACTGCCCCTCTTTTGATCCTATCTAGCATCCCCCGCACATTCCAGCTCATAACACGCATCGATGATCTTTGCAGGCTTGATTCGGAAGCCTCAACCGCCATTTACTGATAGGGAATCAGACAGTCCGTGCGTTAGGGGCCACACACACTCATCTTGCATCAATAGGACTCAAAAAAACACTGTGCTGTAGAACGCAATTCCCCTGCCTATACCCCCTTGTAGCACCCACCCAACTGCCCCTCTGTCCTGCACCCCTCCCACAACACTCCCACCCCTCCCGCACCCACCACGCTGCCCACAACTCCCCCCCCCCCCCCGCCCTCCCTCCCTATACCTCAGTAACATTGAAGTACCTGTCGCGGTATAGACAGTCACCAGCTCCCAACGGGAGGCTAATGACCCACTATGCCAATGGATCACAACCAACTGTCCACCCAATCCCAACTAACCCTTAACCCAACTAACTACTCTACTGTTCGGGGTGATGTCCGCCTTCTCACGAGCATCCCCCAACCTGCGTCCTGCCCCCACGCTGTGGGCATGAGTCATACAGCTTGACGGTAAGCCACAGGGCCGGATGGCGCGCCTGGCAGGGTCTGGAGTCATTCGTATCTGTCTAGGGATACGCACATAGAAGATCTAGGGCAGCGCATGTCTTCATGGCCCCGGCGCCTCATCTGCACTGTTGCCGCCCAACGCTTGAAACCCTTTATGATGGACGTCAAATCTTTCCTCAAAGACACAACGGATTTTAAAAATAAAATTAGCCAGATTGAATTTGAGGCAAATAGTCACTTTTTAGTGACAATGGACGTGGTGGCGTTATACACCCAGATTCCCCAAGAAGGTCTTAATGTCCTAAAACACTTCTTAGATTCAAGAGTACAACCACATAAAGTTCCAACGGATTTCATTCTTAAATCAGCAAGTTTTGCACTTAAGAAAAACTACTTCAAGTTCGATGGCGAATTCTACTACCAAATAAGCGGAGTGGCGATGGGTTGTCCGTTCGCCCCGGAGCTGGCAGTATTATTTATGGCAGGCTATGAAGAAATGTTTGTCTATAAAAATAACCCATTTATCCAATACATTGGCCATTGGAATAGATATATAGACAATGTCTTTTTCGTTTGGACAGGACAGGAGGAAGAACTTAAAGAATTTCATCTATGGCTCAATAACCGGACGGAGGAGATCAAATTTAGCCTGAACTATTCAAAAAGAAAAATACCCTTTTTGGATGTGGAAGTTTACCCGGCTAATGGAGGACTTGTGACCACTTTATACAAAAAAGATACTGATCGGAAAAAATCACTTCATTATAAAAGTAATTATCCGAAGAGTATGAAGGATAATTTGCCCTACGGGCAATACCTACGAATCCGGCGGAATTGCCACTCAAAAGATGAGTTCATGGACAATGCGGCCAAGCTGACTGATAACCTCCAGGCCAGAGGCTATCCAAAAAAAACTCCTCAAGAGATCACTCAAACGTGCGTGGTGGACACCACACGAGAGCCTACTGGAAAGGAGAACAAAAAAGGAAACAGACAGAATAGTTTTCGTCTCCACCTACTGCCCTAATTCAAACCTTCTCAAAAAAGCGGTTACAAAAAACTGGCATTTAATCAAAAATTTACATGCTGCTTTTAATGCCAAATCGTTATTCGCCTTCAAGAAGAATCGCTCTATCGGCAACCATCTAGTCAGAGCAGCCCTACCACAGACTGAGGCCGTCTCAGTTAGAAGCTATATGGGACTCCTTCCAGTAGTGGGGCACAAAAAGTGCGGTACATGCGTCTGTTGCTCGTCAACAGAAGAAGGGTCAGTGTTCCAACATGAAAATATCTTTTGGAAACACACGGCCTTCACAAATTGCAAGTCACGGAATGTGATATACGCGATCAAGTGCCCATGCGATTTGGTATATATCGGTAAAACCAACCAAGAAGTGAGATCACGCATATCGCAGCATAAATCGCGAATACGAATGAAAGTATTGACAGCACCATTGGTAGCAATGAACCATAAAGAAGCCGACCTGAAATGGACAGTGATCCTAAAAGTGGACAAAGACCAAAGAGGAGGCGACTTGGACAAAAAACTACTACAAAGAGAAGCAATGCTCATCTTGAAATTCAATACAGTCACTAAAGGGTTGAATGAAATGACGGAACTACACAAATTAAATTGAGTCCAATCAGCCACCACATGCCATCATACGCCATACAGAAGAAGCGGATTGCCAACCAGTCACTGCTATGATTTTGGAATACGTAAGACGTGCCATTCATGACGACAGCAACACATATGATCATGACCTCCCAAGGACACTGCTTTCAACCGCTATAATCAGACGCAAAGTGGGTCTCTCACATATTGATTTCTAACAACAAGGATTTGTAGCATGATGTCCTGTTCATTCTAAGCATGGGCGTAAAATCCGTTCCGCTCGCGGATTTATGCGGATTTTCGGCAAATTCGCAATCCGCGAACTCTGGCGAATTTGCCGAAAATTCGCAAATCCGCACGAGGCGGATTTTTTGCTTGGTCGCACTTGCCAACTAGAATACTATACAATTTTGCGGTGCGCAGCGTTCACTTACCGTCATTCAGCGTTTGCAGAGTTGTTTTTCTCCATGTTTGCGTGTGCTGCGCCATTTTGTATCTTGCTGCGGGATCCCGCGGGAGTTTGTCGATGTCATCGCGGCTTGCCACCTTGCACAGAGAGAGTTTGGCAACGCGAGTACGTCATAAAGGCCCGTGATCACGCATCGCGGGAGTAAACACTTGCGAACACGTAAATGCGGCGGGCAGCGACAATCTCGCAATTGCGAGATTGCAAAATTTGCAATTTCGCACAAGAAATCCACCAGCAGGCAGCATAAACCTTGAAAATTATGATTTTTATCAGAATAACTCCTCAGGTTGACATTTGCCTGCACTTTTTTTTGCAAGGAGTCCATTTTGGGGTGGGGGAGGAAGGAAGTGCCCCACAGTCTCCAACTTCCTGTTCCTGTCCAGCAGGCTCCTCCCAGTGCTTTCTTCATGTGCTGGTCACTTTGATTTGGATCTTGACCTGGAAGGATTACTTTTTGTGGATGCTGCTGGATATTTGGATTTTTGCAAAACTGAAAGCACTCAGCAGGTGCAAAAGTTCAATCTTATCATTAGTAACCATTCCCTATAGTGCTTCCTGAGGGGCCCCTTCAGAGTTCAGTTGCCTACTTGCAACTATTCTATGACCCTGCTCTGACCCTCACAGCAGGCTCAGAGAATAGCTACAAGTATACAACAAAGGTCCTGTTAAAAAAATTACACTGCAACAGAAAGCTATTACAGATAAGGAAGCAGGTGCCAGCCTGGAAGTTCAAATTCAGTGACACATTAATCAGCCCCTAATTCATTCATGTCAGTTGAGGCAGGGCAGGTGTGCTTTTCCCCCCTTAATCTACAGTGATGAACTAGAGGGTGGCATGGGTGAGCCAGAGGGTGGCATGGGTGAGCCAGAGGCTGGCAGTGGTGAAACAGAGGGTGGCAGTGGTGAAACAGAGGGTGCTGTGATGAACCAGACGTAGAAACAACATGGTCGCGACCGTTGCTACCCGACAAGTAAGTTCGCGTTTGCGAACTGGTAAAAAACCCTTGCGAAATGGCAGGAACACTTGCGAACACAAAAAAAAAAGGAATCCGCAAAATTTGCGAGCGTTCGCGTATTTTGCGGATTGCGAATCCATAAATACGCAATTTCGCGGATTGCCAATTCGCAAAATCCGCCCATGCTTAGTTCATTCACAAGTCCAGGTCCTGCCCGGTTGGACTCATTATACATATGTTAATTTCACGTATTTGTTCCCCCGATCATTTTCAAACGCTCATATGTGGTCTATACAGGTCGAGCGCCCCTGAAATATGACACTGTTTGCGAGATATCGCATTATTCCAGCATGGACACTTTTACATGACATCGTAACAAATTGGGCGACATATGGGCTTACAAGAAAAATGGAGGAAGATAGGTCCCGTAAGAGACTCATAAAGAAATAAGCGCTCTAGTTTCTGCGCTTCACTGCTCAAACTACATTACCCAGAAGCTCCTCATCCGCGAGAGCGGATGTAAAAAACTTGCATTCCCACAGCGTCCGTACACACAGATCGTGTCACACAGACCCCAATACAGAGGACCGGTTGCTTTTTCACGGTACGTGCAACTCGAAACAACGCGAAATAACTGTGCATTCCACCGAGGCCATCACGCAGCTAAAAGCGTGTTGTTTTTCTGTTCTTTTGCACCCCCAGGCCCGCAAGTGATCCAATCGGAGCTTCACTGCAAAAGTCTATTGTTGTGAAATTGAACACATTTCTACAGTAAGTCAGACGCCGCACGTCTATTAACTGCTTCACCCTCACAATCTAGCATCGCACTGATTAAGGCATTTGTGTTCCCACAGAATTCCCGTCCATCCTCCACAGTTGGGTCTGTAAGTAGAAGCTTGGTTTGATTATGACATTTAATACTGGTTAGCAGCTTCTGAGTATTGAATGGTAGGCGGGTCGATTGTTCTCATGGGTTTGTTTTCCAGTCGACCAACGTCCGGGTATTTCATTCACAGTATGAGCTCTCATACAAGGTAGGAAGCGAGGGAGTGTACAGGCAGCTAGAGAATCACCCTTTTAAACCTTTCCTTTTTTTGATTTAGTTTCTTTGTTTCTTTCAGCTATGAGGTCCTGATGAGAACCCCATGAAATTATTAAGGGTTCGAAACGCGTAGACCATTCTACAACTCCATAAGACTGTTAAATTTACTAGACACCTTTTGTAAATTCTGAAAAAAAGCAGATTGGCTTTCGTGGAATTTTTGTCTATGGTGTTCCCCCAACCCTCTTTTTCATTTCACCCAAATAATTAGTTTGTGACATTATATTTGTATATAAAGTTTCGAGTGTTTGTTGTTGTGTATGAGAGAGTGACCTATGAGTGTGAATGTTGATCAACTTGGTATGACAGGATGTTTTTTCACTAATTGTTGTGTTATCAATGTTCGTTTTAAGCAAATGTCATTTTTATGAATAATGTTCCCTGTATTGTTTGTGTTCTAAATTGTGTTGAATTGCTGGTAAACTATGAACCAACATATTCTTTTCAAAAAACTTTCTTTATAAATAAAAAAAGATTTATTCCGTGAACTGTGTCACTGCCCCGCACGTAGTTTAATTCTTGGCGCGCAGGCAATTTGAGGTAAATAGAAGTCTCAGTATTGGCTTTCTTGTTGTTTTGTTGGTTATATGCTTTGGGCATTGTGCCACTGCTAATCAGTGCCACAGTGCAAGTGCTCCATATGTTAAATTGATGTACTAATTGGTTATTCCATGAGTTGGTTATTTGATTTACCTGTCAGCCCCTAGTGCAGTGCACCATGTGTGCCCAGGGCTTGTAAATCAAATGCTTCTTGTGGGCTTGCAGCACTGGTTGTGCCACCCACAGAAGCAGCTTGTAAAGTGTGTCTCAGGCCTGCCATTGCAAGGCCTGTGTGCAGTCTAGTACTTCCATGTCGACTTGGCAAGTGCACCCACTTGCCAGTCCCTAAACCTTCCCTTTGCTTCATACTAGACACCCCTATGGTAGGCCCAGTGGCAGGGTGCATTGTAAGTGTGAGGTAGGGCATGCTCTGGTGTGTGTAGCATGTCCTAATAGTGAATTACAGCCATTTTTGTTTTTTCGCTATTGAAGGCTACCTGTTCTCCATAAGCTAAAATGGGCAGTTAGATTATTACATTCTTATAATACTAACTGACTCAGGGAAAATAGTAGAAATCGAAATTAGTATGCCTGAACTCAGAATAATAAAATACATCTTTTAGTAAAGTTGGTTTTAATATTCTTTGTTTAAAAATACCACTTTTAGAAAGTAGGTATTTTCTTGCCTAGCTGTCCAGACCTGCCCCTGCTAAGTTGTGTATTCCTTGTCTGGGTTGTAAGTGACAGGGCTGGGGGATTCCAGGAGACAGGTTGGGGCAGCCCAGTGGTGAATAGAGAGATCTGCATCTAGATGGGAGGGAGGAGTTGCACCTGGGAACTGAATAGTGCTGGGCCTTCCCTCTACAATGCTGGCTCCACCTCCTGTGACTTGTCTGATGTCTCTGCCCTGCACTGTGAAAGGAGAGAAGGAATCTTGTCAACAAAGTGTTCCAGAGCTATTATCTTCCCTCCCCTGTGCTGGCTCCACCTCCTGTGGGGCGCCTGATGTATCTGCCCTGCACAGTGAAATGAAGAAGAGAGTCATGTAAACAGAGTGCTCATGAACTGGTTTGGACTAGGAAGAGGCCTCTCTGCTTTCAGAGAACAAAGGATTTTGGGGTATAAATATTGGGACCCAGTCCCAAGAACTTTAGATCACTTCTGGAACAAGAAACCTTTTGCAAATGAGAAGAACCAAGGAAGCTGCAGGGGTTTTACTGCCCCTCTGCCTGTGTGCTGTTTGCTGGGCTGGCCTGCAGTGGTTGCTTCATTGCCAAGGAAAGGAGAAGGAACTTTTTAAGGACTTTCATCTACAGAATATTCTCCAAGGGCTTGAACTGTGCTTGATATCTGCTGAAGTCTCAGGGACAAAAGACTTCATCTCCAGCTCCCCTCTGAATTTCCTTGCTGGGAATTCTCAACTCCAGACATTTGCGTGTCCCAGGGAGCTGGTAGCGCAACGCATCAAGAGGAATCGTGTCGCCGCCGCAGCTGAAATCGTCGCATCGCCGGAGAAGCGATCCTTCGCCGCACCTTCCTGGAAACGTGTGTTCATCGAAGCTGCCTGCTGTCGCATCACCGGAGAAGCGTGACGCCATCGTGAGAGTCGCCATCGCATCACCAGAGAAGCGTGTCGCAGGGCCTGTCCCAGCTCCAAAGTACAGAGTCGTCCCAAGGCTGCCAGGGCGTCTACGCATAGTCATCGCATCGCCACATCAAGGGCGCCATCTTCTCGCATTGCAACTGGATCATCGCTTTGCATCAAGGTGCCATCTTGCTCTTCGCAACGGGCACGCAGGCCAAGAATCTATGCATCACCTCTGCACCGGTAAGGATCACAACGCATTCCCTGCTCTGCGCAAACATTGAGGCACGACGCATCATCCCCCCCCTTTGATCACGGAACCGAAGCATCTCCACTTTTGCGTTATGCATCCAGGTACTTTGTTGAGAACTTTGTCGCATTCATCATCAACCTGAACTAAGTAACTTTTATCATCTTTTAAGCAATCTTAAGTGTAGTATTGTGGGTTTTTTGTCGTTTGTGGTCTTGTGTTTAAGGCTAAAGAATGCTTATTTTTATAAAACCTGTGTTGTGCTTGTTTCCAACCCACGTGGTGAGCACAGAGTGCATCGAGCAGTGGAAGTTGGAGCGGAGGAATTTGGAGGGAGGTGCTGAGTTGCGAGTGGGGTCTGAAAGCCACAGCGGAGCCCGGTGCACTGCTAGTGCCAGTTGTGACCCCTTCCTTCCCCGCTCCCAATCGTAGAAGTGGAGGAGTTGAGGGGCGAGCGAGTGGAGCCTGGAAACACTGCCCGCGTTTGTTTTTGCCCTCCCCAACTCCTGCTTCTGAAGACTTCTCCTGCGTCCAGTATACGGCCTATACGGCATTTCCAAACCTTGCTGTTAGTGGTGGGGACAGGATCGTGGGGGCAGGAAAGGCCGCTGCCGGCACCGAAGCATTTAAGGCGTTGTGGTGCTGCTGGGGCAGTGGCTGCCCCAGGGTTCAGAGGTGCTGCGGGTACGGCAGCAGCTGAGAACTGAGGAGCCTGCTGCCTTGCTTTTTCACAACCATACACCAACACCACACACCAAGCATAGAACAGTATTACTCCTCCCAACAGCAGAGAAATCTACAGGTGATCCGGTCCAGGTTTGGTGGAGGCACGAAGTAGGCAGCAGCAAACAAGGGGCAGCGGAAAGAGGAAAGGTCCGAGAACCGCCGACCCGTTTAAGCCGCCGAGCCCCAAACTGCCGAATCGCTGAAGGGAGCCGCATAGAGCCGTGGAAGCCTTAAGGGGAGCAACGGAGGTCGAACGAGGCGAGCGGCGCTTATGAGAGGAGTTTGAGTCCTAATTCCCGATTCTGGAGCCTGAGCCCTGAGCCCGCACCTGAGCCAGTCCTGACCCAGGACTTGGATTGCATCGGAGCCCTGAGTCCGAGTCAGGCACTCGAGGTGAGGAGCAGGTGAGGGGCGGTAGTGTCTGGGGAGCTGCAGTGGGCAGTGTGAGTGGCGAGAGTGGTGGGGAAACCTGATCCTGAACCTGAGCCTCGGGTTAGCCCAAAGCTCATTGCTCACAGCTCACAGTCTACTGCCACATAGCTCTACCACCTCTGTCACGGCCCGCCTTGTTTTCGATCTCATGCGCTCCCAAAATAAATAAATAATAAATATCTGTTACTCCTCTTGGGCAGCAGCCCCCAAGGCAAGGACCCTTGCATTGACAGCACCGACCATGGAAAGTGAAGGTCGCTGACAATCACCAAACCACCGAAACCACCTTACAGTCACAACTGTAGAACAGCGGTCTTGCGTTCCCCCTAGCCCCCAGCTCCTAGCCCCAGGCCCCAGCCCCAGCTCCAAGAATCAAACCCTCTGGCCTCCAGGCTCCCGGCTTCCAGCACAACACAACGCACTTGGCGGGGGGGCTACGGTAGGCCAAGAGGAGCGTACTGGAGCGTGTGGGTCAGGGTGATGTGGGCCGCGAGGCATACAGCTAGGGGTGTCCAGCCGACGAGCAAGAGCTAGCGCCTCATCCCTAACAGAGGTGAACTTCAGGCGAGCTCGGACTTTAAACACCCAGTCCTTAGGTAGGTCACGGGAACAGGGCTAGCACTAGCACGAGCTGGAGGACGCCAAAAAATAGACACAGACTCAATCCCGGCTCCCTCTCCTCGCTGAAGCGGATCTCCTCCCACCCCAAGGACTAAACCAAATTAAACTTAACCTAAATTAAGAAGGGCAAATTAAAAAGGGCCTCCGCTTGATAGATAAATTCCAATTAACTTCGACAACGCAGTATTGCACTAAATAAAAGAAGGCTGAAGTTTTAACTTACAAATAACATGGACTATCAACTAATCAAGCACCCCTATATCAGGTGACCTACACTAGCGTCTTCAGCAGCAAACAACACATCTTGGACTCAAACAGATAAACAGACAAACAGATATGAGGTCGGGCAAAGAACGGCGGAGCATTACAACAGTTATCAATAATCGGAAAAAGAAAAACAAGATCCTTAAAGTATCAGCAAGTGCCCAGGAGAAATCAATTACAACAGATGCGTCGGTCAACATGGAGGACGAATTGCTAGTGATACTATACAGGGAAACCGAAATAGAGGGAGCGGTGTTACTATCTATGAAAGCACCAAAAATCTTTCTCCAACCAAAAATCTATACCAAATTCTTCTTTATAAAAGATGCTGGGGCAGTGTTGAATTTCACCAATGACACACAAAAGGGTCTTCCCTCCCCACTGTGTCCGGACAAAAATCTCTTTAAAAACAGAGAACAGACACACCAGGGTCACCGACGGAGTCCTTACCGAAAAACGACCGAGAAAGAAAGCTACTCTCGGAGCCAAAGACCGAGTCAAGAATGGAGAAAAAGCAGAGAAGGAACATGCGGCCAAAAACAAGAACACAAGGGACACAGGAAGCAATCCAAATGCAATAAGGATAACGAAGAAGAGCCTCAAGTAAAGGGAAACAAGAAATCTGAGAAAGAGGACGAGAAAGGAAACAACAAAACTACGCAAAACGTTGAAAATACACATATTATACGTCTCCAGGAACCCCCAAGAGTGCCACTGGAACCAAACATCATAATTCAACCCTGTCAACATGGGTCAAACGCAATACAAGACACAGCAGTATTAACCTCAAAGGCATCAAACTTCGTTTCTACCCCCGGTTACACCACAGAAAGGCAGGATAGCAATCATGACATTGCTGAACTACAAATAAAAAGCAGAGAAGAAAGGACCCTACACAAAAGCATAGACAAATCCTTCGTAGTCCAAACTAAAGCCGCTCCAAGACCGATTACAACCTCAGACAATGGAACAGAGAACTCCAGTGTCCCACAAGAAGAGACTCGCAGCGCTGCCGGAAGTAACTCATCCTTCCTCACAACGGAAGAGTTGGAAAAAGTGGTTTACACTTACTCCCAGGGAAAGAGTGAAATATCTCAGCAGGAAACAGAAAACAAAACGAAGGAAGTGACGGAGGACTTAACAACAGAAGAGAGTAACTTATGGGCCTCTCTATTAAATACCATGAATCTCTCAACAAAGGCTATGGAATACCACTCCGACAAGATGGACATCCAACTAACTCTTTCAACCTGTTTAGCCACGCTTGTTAAAAACATCGATAACAAGCTTTCAGAACTGAACAACTTGATTAAGAGAGCCCAATCCGAAACGGTCATCAACGCTCCAAGCTACACCTGCTATTCAATCATTGACAAACTAGCCACGCTACCGGCCGTAATGGGCGATCTTTTAACAGATATTAAGACCTCAAATCATACCAAAAGTAAGGGAGTCGTAAATGCAGGCAAATATGTAGAAAGAACAAGCGAAGGACACATATCAAAAAACAATCGAATAGGTGAGGCACCAATCCTATCTTACCCAAATAAGGAAGTAAACAGCATAGAGGCTCCGCCCAAAGAAAGGAAAGAGTTGAACACAGGAGAAGGACTCGCTGAGGGACAAACGCAACAAGGGAGTAAACCCTTGGGATTAGTTTGAACAGGAACCTCAGACTTACACCTACAAGAAGAGCAGCTCCAGAGTAGCTCCATTGAGCAGCTACGCAACCTAGAAGGTGGAGATTAACAATTCGGCATGAAGCAAACATCAAAACAACAACGGAAAATGAGGAGAATAGAGAAAAATAAAATACCCACTATAAAGTCTTTCTTCCAACTGGCAAGTAAATCCCAAACAGAGATTCAGGCGCAACAAGGAGAAACTAGAGATACACCAAATTTGCACGAGAAGCAGAAATTCACCAACGAACTCCGATCAAAGGGATCAGAAGCATGACCCCGCAGACCAAATGTTCGCCAGCAAACGATAACAAAGGAAAAGAGGAGGAAACGGACCAGCAAGATGTTCTAGGAACAAAAATAAAGATCAAAATAAATTCTTTAGAACTGAAAAGAACAGCAATCCAATCCGCTGAAGGTATGGAAATATAAAAAATAGGGAAAATAAACACCCAGGCCCTGAACGCTGCTACAGTACCAAAAATACGGATAAAAGAATTTAATAACAATCTCAAAATGGAGACACAGAACCAGGGGGGGAAAGACCCCCAAGTTTCCAGAAGACCTTGGAGAACAGAAACTGAACTAAAGACCGAAAAATCTCAGTATACCACCAACCACAACGACCTCAAATCAATTCTATTCATCCCTGAGTATATATCAAAGGGTCGAGAGTACACCTTAAACAGAAGTAACATTCTTCGAGTACTAAACTCTATTAGTAGGACAGCAGGACTAGTACCCAAGATCTGGAATCCGTATAATTTAAAAGTTACAAGCACTTGTCGGAACAGGAAATAACAAAAACAACCTGAACCTCAGGAGATCTAGTGGAAATTTTTTTAATAGAGGAATTGCAATTACAAGCATGGGGGATCCGCATAAAACCTTATTATAAAGTCGGCTACCCTGAACCATTACTTCAGCACTTCCAAGACCATAATGACGTCACACAAAAAAGAGATAGGACCAATGCGCCCAAACCAAAAAATCTGTATTGAGAGGAGCTCGAGGAGTCTCAGCTGAACCAAAGGTTAGAGACATCCCGACGCTCAGGGGTAAAGGTGAGAAGAATACAGGGAAAGACTAGTCCTGGCTAGCAAAAGCCATTAACACCAGACCCGTAGGTCCATGACAGATTGAAGAACATAACAGGAACTTGCTGTCGCTAAAACCATTGTTACAATTATGTTCCTAGAATATAAATGGCCTAGGATCAAAAACTATGAACAAAGATCTATTGACGTACTTCCAGCAGTATGACTTAATTCTACTCCAAGAAACCTTGTTGGAAGAGCTGTTTTACCTTCAAGGCTACAAATCATACCACCTTCCAGCCAGCAGAAATTCAAAGTTTGGTCACCAGAAAGGAGGCCTCACGTATGCCTCAATAAAACAATAAACACAGTTAAAGAACTGCTGAATAGATGGAATCAACGCAATACAGTTGGAGATTGCAGCCCCAGGAAAAATAAGACAACAGCTAATCCTGGTAAATACTTACTTGCACCCAAAAGGGGAAAAAAACTGGCGCAATATCCCTGGTGTCAGAACTGACTAAACTAATCACGGAAGCTGAAACACCGAACTACATCGTATCAGGAGATTTTAACATGTTCCTCTCAAGGAGCCCCGGAAACGATCAACCTGCAGAAGACCAACTCCTTGAAAGAGGGGTCCCACCTCAGGAAGAGAGTATGTGGGGGAAACAAACTAAGCTATCCAAAGATCTATTTATGGACTTAACAAGTTGGGCCTGATTTCACTAAACGTGCGAACACCTGGCAACCGCCCCCAAGCAGCAACCCACCATAATTCCACGTCCAGTACTGCGATAGACTACACTTTCTTATCTTACCCACTTTTTAAATTAGTAAGAGATTTTAAGATTGGTATGTTAGATTGTAGCGACCATCTGCCACAAGAGCTAACCCTGACGTCACAGTGAACAGCACTAACTTTCCCAATCGAAGCGCAAAACTTAATGGTCACTTCAAATTGCAAAAGACTCAAATGTAAAACGAATGACGCGGAAAATCTTGTCAAAGAGGCCAAAATCTGCTGGGGAGAATTCAAGTCACAGACTGATAATATTATAAGCGCCTGGGAGATCGTTTTTAAAAACTTTGAACCAGCTAATTCCAAATCAAAATCATCAAAAGTAATTCATGGACAAAACGACCAAAAGGAATTACTTACCAGGCCCGTAAACAATCAAAAAACCAACCCACCAACAACCCAAACCAGCAAATTAAGGCAAATGAAAAGCGACATTAACAGAACACTCCTCAGACTCCGAACAAATGGCCCCGACAGCAGTTTACAGATGGAGCTGAGGGAGCTAAAAAGCAGCAAGAATAAGATCTTGTGGCGAATAAAACCGGAATCCACAGATAAAGCATGGGCTAAATTGCTTTATGATGCAAAAACTAACAACAGCTCAATATTCTGGCTCGCAGTAAACAACATAGAGAATCCTAAGGCCCTTGGGATCAACTCCAACATAACTGAGGAGGCCTGGGTAAAACACTTAGTACACCACTTCAATAAAGAAGCCGACGGAACAAAACAAGACACTGTGGTCCGGCAGCTTCGCCCGGAGGCCCCAAAGCTTCTAGTCGAGGAGACTAACTTCCCAGGCACAATCAAACAGATTAAGATAAGAATCGCGAAAGGCAGGAAAGAGGGGGCACAAAAATTCCCCCAATTCTTTATAAGCAGGACCCAAATTACTGGGCTGAGCAACTTCACCCCCTCTTCATGAATATCTGGGTCGAAGAACGAATCCCCAACTCTTGGAAGGGATCAATCATCGCTCCGATTTATTAAAAAGGTAAATGGAGTGAAGCAAAGAACTACAGGCTCATCGCTCTAATAGATATAGACGCCAAATACTTTGCTGGCCTTTTATTGGAAGCACTTACTGAATGGGCATCAATGAAAAGCCTAATTCCCATTAACCAGACCATTAACCAGACAGGCTTTCAAAAAGGCACAGGGACAACGACAAACATTCTTGCTTTTTCTCTTTTAATAGATGCCGCCATAAAACTAAAGAAATCACTATTTGTCTGTTTTATTGATTACTCGTCCGCATTTGACAGTATAGATAGAGGAAAACTCTGGGCTAAATTATCAGGCTGGGATATAGACCCTAAACGTTTGAATCTATTAGTTTTATTCCACACAGACACATGGATTCAAATAAAGCTAGGGACAGGAAATACCGACTACAAAGGGGCTGAAGCAGGGTTGCGTCCTTGCCCCGACCCTGTTCAACGTCTTCATGTCAGACCTCTCAGCAGAACTTGATAATTGCAACCATCATGCCCCAAACCAAGGGGGCCTTACACTGTCTAATCTTCTGTACGCGGACAACTTAATACTAATCAGCCGAACCCCAGTAGGCCTTCAACATCTTATAAACACGACAAGTAACTTTTCCGAAAGGAACGGCCTAAGCACAAACCTAGAAAAATCAAAGGTGATGATATTAAATCCAAAATCCAAACAAAAACAACTTCAGTGGTCTCTATGGGACCAGAAGATGGAGGTTGTCAAAGAATATAAATACTTGGGTATAATCTTCGACAGAAAAGTAGTGTTTGTGCAACAAAAAACAGCAATCAGAAATCGAGGTATATCTCTGGCCGTCGAATTAAAGAGTATCAAGCACAAAATAAAGGGCCCAAACTTAATCCCTTTACTAGAAGTATTACAAGCAAGATTACTACCATCGATAACTTACGGCAGTGAATGCATGAGAGGAAGAGACGAGACCACCTTAGATAAGGTGGTGTTCAAAGCAACGCGAATACTACTCAACCTCCCACAGTACACTTTGTCAGCGCAACTAAGGCTTGAGTTCGGCCTCCAGAAACAACAAATAGCACGCAAGGGTGCCTACGCCAAATGTTGCCATAAAATAAAGGGAGTTGAGATAGGCACCTTGAACTAGCATCTATGGAAAGAGCTGGAAAGGAATAAGGACTGCCCAGCAATGGTCTATCTCCAGGCAGCAATAAACTATCTGGCACTACAAGATCTCTGGGGAGCGAATGGGACTCGCAAATGCTTCAAGTAGCTTGTAAACAAAACAGTGAAGATACTATACCTGGAAGAAGATAAATCTACACTTACCAGGAGGGCCCATGGGTGGTTCGTGGTCCAGAGCTACACCAGGACTCTACCACAACCTTACCTGGGAACTGTAATGCTTCTGTCTGTTGTCTCAGGAGCGTCACGGAACCAGAGGAGAATTCCACACCTTCACCCTATCACCAACATGTGTTATTTACAACACCAACACAGTGAATGGTGACCAGGGGGAAAGAGGGAAACAAAACAAGGATAATAGGGAGAAAACAAGGTTTCAGAAGTCTTCACCGAGATCAGGAATTCTGCACTTCAGGAAAACAGGGCAGCTGTGTAAAGAGAACACAAGTGATTAATATCAGACCCTCCCTTTGCTCTATGGGGACTTATCTTGTAGAGTGGCTATAAAGATACCTGAATCAAGGAGAACTTTAAGCATTAAGGTTTCCCTCTGATGCCTGAATTAATGCACATGTGGTTTTCGGGGTAGTGATTTTAGGATTCTACAAATAGAGAACAAAAAAGATATTATGCTGGTGCAAGTAATGAATATTTGAATCTGTCTTAAATAGTGAAAGGCTCACCTTAGTAGGACTTGACTCGAAGTCTGTATTTGCAATAAGCAAAGTCAAAAACGCTCTCCTGCAAGGTTTGTTGGACTATCACAAACCTTGTAAAACCACTATGGAGCGTATTCAATAACTGCTTTTATTTCGCATTTACATAGATTCTCAAAGTCTGAGAACCCACTAAAAAGAAAATTATCGACAGGCAAACGAAAAGGCCACACTATTCTGTAGCACAGACTCTCTAACCAACCATCTCTGGATAACAGACTAGCTCCGAACAACAAGGAAAATGAAAGAGAAGACCGAAACGCTAGACAAAGTACTAGCGTCGGAAGATTAAAAAAACTAGGAAGTCGGACAAAACCCGACAGTATACACGGACTATAGATATCGCACCAGACGATGCCTCGCAACCGCAATGCCACACACAACGCCTACACCTCCTCGGACGCCTTCACCGGGACCCGGAACGAAATCAGGAAACTAACTCGAACGCGAAGCACTTCCGAGGGCACGAGGCGGGCTTAAATTGTGTCATACTGCGCATGCGATATTTCAGGCGCATGCGTGCCGCTGGATCTTCCGTCCTTTTGCCAACCATCTTCCGTGGTATTTTGTCAACCACGGCTATACGCATGGCTACAGGCACGACAGGAATAGGGTTTTCACGGGCTGTAAATGAATCCTTCTTGCAAATGAGGATGGGAGTTATACCAGCTAGAGAACATCTCCCCCTATGGACACGCTCGGAAACCACTACAAACTGTAGACTTTGCAGTAACCTAAAAGAAGATGTTTTGCATTTACTGTGTAGCTGTAAAGGTCCAGAGAAGGAGCGAAGGTTACTACTAAAAAAACTCTGGAACCAACGATGCCTGCGAACTCGCTGACAAGCATTAATAGTATGCTTTGCAGGAGGAGATATTCAATTAGCTTGCAGATTGGTACGTTTCGTGAAATTAGCAAACATCGTGCTAAATCCTCCTGCCTGTACATGAATTCACTAAAAACGCAAACATTGGAAAATTAAACTCCGGAATCATAACCTTTATCTGTTAAGCAGTCTTCTTGTCAGACTTGTTTGCGAACATTTAAGATATTGTAACCAGAAAAAGTACAAATTGATGTCTGCCAAATGGAAACTCCGGGCTTTTAACTTTTTAAGCTAGGTTCGTTTAAAGAGATTTTACAATTTTTACTTGCAGTAAACAGTACTAACACAAAAGTAAACAAAAAAACACATTGTGATCTTTTTTATTTTTAATGGTTTTCGCACTCATCGATGTTGAAGCCAAGATTTACGCCTCAAACCTGCTGACAGATCTAGAAGACTGGGTGAGCCACACAAACTTGATGCCAAACACACAAACAGGATTCCGGCCTCGAATGGACACCCTTACCAACATCTCTGCGGTCACACTCCTAGCCAATCAAGCCATGGCCAAATCCCGCTCCCTCTACGCCTGCTTTATTGACCTCAAAGCAGCATTCAATAAAGTACAGAGGGCAAAGCTATGGGCCAAAATGCAAAGCTTGGGGGCACCAACAAAACTTTTGGAGGCAATTATCAACCTTTACTTGGATACATGGGTCCAAATAAAAAAAGGAGACGGGTGCAGCATAACAAGTAAGATCCAAACTAAAAACGGGCTGAAACAGGGGTGCGTGCTGGCCCCTTGCCTCTTCAACATCTACACCGCCGACCTCGAGAAATACCTTCAACAAGTCCAAACCGACCCCCCAAAACTGTGCAAAACACCAATCCCTAGTCTTCAATACGCAGATGATATCGTCCTTCTATCACAAACACCGATAGGCCTTCAACGATCAATGACCCAACTAGGAGCCTACACCATTGTATCCCAATTAACAATTAATCTCAAGAAAACAAAGGTGCTGTGCTTCTCAACACATCACAAAATAGGGTCAAAAGGCAAATTCATCTGGAACCTGGGTGACAAACCAATAACCCAGGTGGAATCTTACAAATATCTAGGGTTTCATCTTGATCAAAACCTTAACTTCAAACATCAGCAGAACCAAGTGAGAACGAAAGCAAAACAACTTCTCTACGCCTTCAAAATTTTATACAGGAAATTAAAAGGCTGCTCAACAGGGCACGTGTTGAAGGTAATCGCAGCCAAATTCATACCAACCATATCATACGGGTCAGAAATAATGCATACAATAGATGCAGCCGCCCTTAACCAAGCCCAATCAAGCTTTTTCAAGAGGTTGTTCTCAATTCCCCAGCACATTTCTCAAGCCCAGATTCGACTGGAATATGGGCTAAAAAACCAGAAACCAGCCAGACAAGGTGCGGTCGTCAAATACTATTGGCGGATGAGGCAGGCAGAAGATAACACATTAGCCCACTCCTGCTGGGAAGAAATCAAAAAGCAAGCGAGGCTAAATAATTCCATCGCCACGGTCCTAAAAGGTTCACTCAAGGAATTACACCTCGAAGGGGCATGGCACATAAATACTTCCCTCTCTGGCTCCAAAAAGGCAGTAAACAGCGCAACCAAACACATTTCACAGCTAATGGACAAAACGGCATTCTCAAAGAAAAAACACGCTTGGGCAGTGATTAGTTCTTACCAGCTGCTCAAACCACAACCATACTTGTTAGATCACTTCTCACAACATAAAAAGCATTATCTGACTATGTTACGGTTGGGGTCATTCCCCACGAAGGACCTAACCCCAAAATGGAAACAAGTATGGTTAACAAAAGAATGCGGGCTTTGTGGACAAGGAGAAGAGAGCCTCTTACATCTTCTATGCATCTGCCCCACACTTCTAGAAATTCGGAAAAGGGTCCTCCGCAAGTTGCTGATAAAAAATCAGCTACGGACATGCAGAGCGGCAGTCATACATTGTCTTGGAGGCCACTCCGTTGAACTTTCTTGCAAAGCCATTATGCTTTGGAAAATGGCAGCCAAAGAATTAGACAACAAACAAGAATGAACTGGAGTGGTCCAGTTAAGACCGCTTGGACCCTTGGTCTTCTCTTGCACCAACATAATTTCTGGGCCCCTGGTGTACAGTACCGCCTCTCACTGTTTAAAATTTCCTTTTAATATGAAAGTTTTATCTAATGTATTATCTATCATGACAGCAGTGTGTTTTCATTTTTTTTTGCACCTTTTTAACTCTCATCAATTTATCTAAATTATGCATTTTGTTTTTTTTAACATGTTTGTATCATTGAACTTCCACTCTTTTATGATTTTTAACAAGATCAAATAAAAGTATTTCTGACTGACTGACTGGTTTTCTAACTAATATCATTGCAATTAAATGAGTTGTGTTATGTGCTTTGCAAAGGTGCTTTCCTCTGTACTCTTACCTCAATTTCAAAGATATTTATTTATCATGCAATAAAGTATTTCTTTCTTTCTATGTTGTGTCCATCTGTAGTGTTTTCACTGTATTACTGTGTATTTTCACAAATGCTTAACACACTGCCTCTGAGATAAGCCTGTCTGCTCATGCCAAGCTACCAAGAGGGTGAGCAAGGGTTATTAAGGAGTGTAATCCCCTTATCCTAACTTAGAAGTAAGGGTCCCTATTTGGACAAAGGTAAATACCATTGCCAACTAGAGACCCCCAGATCTAACATTGGTGGTCAGCGGTGAGGATGATTTGGACTTTGCATTTACCTATCATATACAGTAATTGGTGTACACTACTAGTAAGTGCAGACCAAACGCGGCCACATACTTTTTTTAGAATCTTTTTCCTTGGACTGTTAGTTTTTCCTGAAAACTCCCAATTCTTACTACCATGAGTAAACCAGCATCTGTTGCATCTATGGATCTTGAATTTGAGGAAGAGAGGTTGGATACCTACACTGTGAAACAGCTCAAACATCTGTGTAGGAAATTGAAAGTTGCTACACCAGGCATTTCTAAAAAGGAAGAATACCAAAAGGCGCTGAGGGCCTGGGTAGAAGCAAGAAATGCCCCTGATCTTGTGGTGGAGCCAGTGGTAGATGCAGATGGGCCTGTTGAGAGGCCAGTGTTTTCAGCTAGAGGAGGGGGACTCTCCACCTGCCAGCAGTATCTCTTCCAAAGGCCTGTCCCCCAGAGAGTTGGAAGACAGGAAGAGAAATAGGGCACTGAAGCTGGAGTTGGCTAAGCCTAAGATGGAGAGTCTGAGGGAACAAAGAATAATAGGTTGTCTTTGGAAAGGGAGAGAATGCGAATGGAACATGAGAGGATGTTGAGGGAGTTAGAGATCAAGGCAAAGGGCTTAGAGATCAATCCCTCTGGTGGCTTCAGAAGGCAGGGTACATGTTCCCAAGGATGTCATCAAAGATTTCCACAAAAATGAAGATATTGGGCAGTGGTTTGCAGCCTATGAGATAGCAATGTTGGCCCACCAGGTCCCTGAGAAGGATTGGGGAGCGGGGTTGTGGGGCCGCTTTTTAACTGAAGGTAGGGATACTTTGTTAGACTTGCCCAGTGATAATAGGATGTCTTATGCCCACATGAAGGAAGCATTGATTACAAGGTATGGTTTAACTCCAGAACTCTTTAGACAGAGGTTCAGGAAATGTAAGAATTTGGAGGGAACCATTTGGGTAGCATATGTGGCTTTCTTTTGCAGAGCTATGGATGGTTGGGTAAGGGTTAGCAATGTGGATAATTTTCAAGCACTCAATGATTTGATTGCTAGGGAGCACTTGTCTGCTAATTGTTTTCCAGAGCTACACCAGCACCTTATTGATAGAAAGTTGACTTACCCTAGAAAGCTTGCTGAAGAGGCGGACCGCTGGGTCAGTACCAGGGTCCACAAGGGTCTTGTGGGAGACTCTGCCAAGGGTGGGCAGGGTCCCCAGTAGAGAGGGGGGGACAAGGGTAAACAGAGGGAGTTCCAGAAAGGTCCCCAAAGTAATTCCCAAGGGAACCAAGGTAAGGGTTCCTAGCCTCCCCCTGAGAAGAAGTCGGGATCCCCGACAGGTAAAACTGTTCATAGGGGGCCTGTTACCTGCTTTCAGTGTAAGCAGGTGGGACACTGTTGGTATGATTTCCAGTGTCCCCAAAAGGGTCAGTATGTGCCACCCCGTACACCACCCCGTCAGATGGCCAGTGAAGCGATGGGTGCCCAAGGTGGGTGGGGTCCCGCAGAAATGTCCCTTGTCTCATTAAGAGACTTTGAACTGGTACCTAGAACTCAGCTGCTTGATAACACTAAGAAATACAGGCAGTGGGTGACCATCAATGGCCATAGAGTGGAGGATCTGAGAGACACAGTAGCAAGTGTGACAGCTGTCAAGTGTCACTTGGAGTCTGAAGAGCAGGTATTCCCCGATGCATTCTCCCCAGTTGTTGCCGCTGACAATACACAGAGAGTCGTTGCAAGGTGGCTCAAGTTCCCTTTGAGTGGGAGGGGGGGGGGGTCTCTGGTGCTCTTCAAGTAGCTGTGAGGCCATCCATGTCTGTTGAGTGTTTGTTAGGCAATGATTTGGAAAGCTCCCCTTGGGCTAAGGTGGAGAGGAAGGCATATTTAGAGATGTTGGGTCTGCCTGAGTGGGCGTGTCTATGGCAGCTAAGGGTGTTCAAGAGACCCTGGAGCCTGAAAGTATGGCCCAGGGACCTGCCTTAAAGAGAAGCGGTAGGGGCACAGGAAACCAGCCCCATTTTTCCCACGGTCCAGGAGGAGGCAAACCTTGAAGGGTGGGGGCCTGGAACCTACAGGGGAGTACGTTTCTGAACTGGGGAACCTCCCTGAGCTGACCCATTGGCAGCAAGAAGGGGGTCCCTTCAGGGAGGAATTTTGTGAAGAGCAGCAGAAGTGCCCTCCTTCTCTTGTGGGTTTGAGGCAACAAGCCAGGCAGCAGGTGATCAGTCTGGATCACATTGGATCTACTGGGAGAACGGTCTCCTGTATAGCGAGCCTAAGGTTGCTGAGCCTGGGTCTGCCCGTGTGCTGGTGGTACCCCAGCGCTTCAGAGCCTTCCTACTCGGGTTGGCTCATGATGTTCCTTTAGCTGGTCATCTGGGGCAGAACAAGACCTTTGAAAGGCTTGTCTCCCACTTTTATTGGCCCCAGATGCGGAAGAGTTCAGATACTCATTGTAGGACCTGTCAACCTTGCCAGGCAAGTGGGAAAAGTGGAAGGAGGCACAAGGCCCCTCTCCAACCTTTCCCTGTAGTCAGTACCCCCTTTGGAAGGGCGGGCATTGACATAGTGGGACCACTGGACGGCCCCCGTGGTGTGACGTGCACTGATGGGAATCTTCTCCCGTGTGGGGTTCCCCAGAGAGGTGGTGTCTGACCGTGGTACAAACTTCATTTCTAATTATATGAAGTCTCTGTGAAAGGAGTATGGTGTTACCTACAAGTTCACAACTCCTTACCACCCAAGATTCAACCGGACCCTTAAAGGCATGATCATGGGTCTTGAGGAACCAATGAGTCGTAAGTGGGACGTCCTCTTGCCATGCCTTCTGTTTGCCTACCGAGAGGTGCCTCAAAAGTCCCTAGGGTTCAGCCCCTTTGAGCTTTTGTATGGTCACCCGGTAAGAGGACCTTTGAGTTTGGTCAAGGAAGGCAGGGAGCAATCTCCCAGGAAACCTCCCCATGATGTATATAGTTAGATGCTGGCCTTCAGGAACCAGACTCAGCGTTTTCAGAGATCTCGCTCAGGCGAATCTGGAAGCCAGCCAGGAGGAAATGAAGCGGTGGTACGATCAGAATGCCACTCTGATTAAGCTTCAACCTGGACAGAAAGTTTGGGTCATGGCCCCTGTGGAGCCTTGTGCGCTACAAGACAGGTGGACCGGTCCATATGAGGTGGTGGAGCGCAAGAGTGATGTTAATCGATCAATCAATACATTTGTAGAGCGTGCTACTCACCCGTGAGGGTCTCAAGGCGCTGGGGGGAGGAAGGGAGTGCCGCTACTGCTCGAAGAGCCAGGTCTTGAGGTGTTTCCTGAATGTGAGGTGGTCCTGGGTTAGTCGTAGGTGGGCGGGGAGGGAGTTCCACGTCTTGGCCGCCAAGTAGGAGAATGATCTTCCTCCGGCGGTGGTTCTGCGGATCCGTGGGACAGTGGCGAGGGCGAGGCTGGTGGAGCAGAGTTTGCATCCTGGAGTGTAGAAAGTGAGGCGGTTGTTGAGGAATTCAGGACCTATGTCGTGGAGCGCTTTGTGTGCGTGGGTGAGGAGCCTGAACGCAATCCTTTTGTTGACGGGGAGCCAGTGCTGGTCTCTCAGGTGGGCTGATATGTGGCTATGGCGGGGGATGTCGAGGAGGAGTCGTGCGGATGCGTTCTGTATGCATTGGAGTCTTCTCTGAAGTTTCGCTGTGGTTCCTGCGTATAGGGCATTCCCGTAGTCCAGTCGGCTGGTGACGAGGGCCTGGGTGACCGTCGTTCTAGTACCGGTAGGGATCCACCGGAAGATCTTACGGAGGATGCAGAGGGTGTTGAAGCATTAAGATGAGATGGCATTGACTTGCTTGGTCATCGTGAGAGAGGAGTCCAGGATGAATCCCAGGTTGTGTGCGTGGTCAGTGGGTGTCGGTGCGGAGCCCAGTTCTGTGGGCCACCAGGATTCGTCCCAGGCGGAAGGGGATGGTCTGAGGATGAGGACCTCCTTCTTGTCTGAGTTCAGTTTCAGGCGGCTGAGTTTCATCCATTCAGCGACGTTTTTCATTCCTTCCTGGAGGTTGAGTTTGGCGGTGGCTTTGATGAGGGAGAGTATCATTTGGGTGTTGTTGGCGTATGAGATGATGTTGAGGTTGTGGTTGCGTGCGATGGTGGCGAGGGGGCTCATGTAGATATTGAAGAGGGTTGGGCTGAGCGATGAGCCTTGGGGTACGCCGCAGATGATCTCGGTGGCCGCGGAGCGGAACGGAGGGAGACAGACTCTCTTGGTTCTGTCGGAGAGGAACTAGGTGGTCCAGTCCAGGGCTTTACCTTGGATCCCGGCGTTGTGGAGGCGAGTTATTAGGGTGCGATGGCAGACTGTATCGAAGGCGGCTGAGAGGTCTAGGAGGATGAGGGCGGTAGTTTCCCCGTTGTCGAGTAGGGTCCTGATGTTGTCGGTGGCTGCAATGAGGGCGGTCTCATTGCTGTGGTTGGCTCGAAATCCGGACTGGGATGGGTCGAGGGATCCATTGGCCTCGAGGAATACGATCAGCTGTTTGTTGACGATCTTCTCGATCACTTTCGCCGGGAAGGGAAGAAGAGAGATGGGGCGGAAGTTTTTGAGGTCTTTAGGGTCCGCTGTGGGTTTCTTCAGTAGGGCTTTGATCTCTGCGTGCTTCCAGCTCTCTGGGAAGGTGGCAGACGCGAGGGAGTTGTTTATGACGTTCCGTAGGTGGGGAGCGATGACGGTGTCGGCTTTGTTGAAGATGTGGTGAGGTCATGGGTCGGAAGGAGAGCCGGAGAGGATGGTGTTCATAGCGTGGGCGGTGTCTTCGGTGCTGATGGGAGTCCAAGTGCTGAGGGTGGTTGTAGGGGGCGTTGGTTCGGTGGTTGGGGGCAGAGTCTGGGCACCGAAGCTGTTGTGGATATCGGCGATCTTGCGGTGAAAGAACGTGGCAAAGGAGTTGCAGAGGTCTTGCGACTGTGTGATGTCGTTGCTGTTGGCATTGGGATTGGAGAGCTCTCTTACGATGCTGAAGAGTTCCTTGCTGTTGTGTGTGTTGCTGTCCAGCCGTTCTTTGAACGATGTCTTTTTGGTGGTGCGGATCAGCTGGTGGTGTTTGCGGGTGGCGTTCTTGAGGGCTGTCATGTTTTCTGTCGTCTGTTCGTGGCGCCAGGTTTTCTTCGATTCTTTGAGGTCGTCGGTGAGCCATGTTGTTTTCCTGTTGCCGGGCTTGCCTGGAGGGTTCTTCAGTGGTGCAAGGGTGTCGGCGCAAGTGGCGATCCACTGTGTGAGGTTGCGGGCTGCGTCGTTGTTGTCAGTGGTGGTGATTGGTGGGTTCTGGCTCAGTGATGTGGTTAGCTGCTCTGCGGTGACTGCTCCAGCATCTACAGGGGATCTGTTGCGGGCGGTGGTGGGATGTGGTCTTCTTAAAGGTGAAGTGGATGCAGCTGTGGTAGGTCCAGTGGAGTCCGGTGGAGTAGCTGAAGGCAACGTGGCTGCTGGCAGAGAAGATGAGGTCGAGCGTGTGGCCGGCGTAGTGGGTGGGGGTGTTCACCAGTTGCTTGAGTCCGAGGTTGTCGAGCAGGGTTGTGGTGTTGTTGTCATTGTTGTTCTCCAGGTGGAAGTTCAGGTCCCCTAGGAGGATGTCGTCTGATGAGGTGAGGGCATGTGGGCTGATGAAGTCGGCGATGGCTTCACTGAATTGTGTACGTGGGCCCGGCGGTCTGTAGACCAGGGTTCCTCTGCGGGTGGTCTTGGGGTCGGTGTGGATCTGGAAGTGTAGGTGTTCGGCGGTGGTGAGGGCATCTTCGGAGTTGGCCTCCTCCGGTTTGGTTGATGCGGTCCTTTTGGGTGATCTTGTAGCCGTCCGGGATGGCTATGGCGATGTCGGGGGCTGAAGAGACGTTCATCAAGGTTTCTGTGAGGAAGGCGACGTCTGGTGCTGTTGTATCGAGGAGGTCCCAGAGTTCGACGGCGTGCTTGTGGACGGAGCGGGTGTTGAGTAGTATGCACTTGAGGTGGTTGTTGTTGTTGCCTGGTCTGGTTGGTGGGGTGTAGGTTCGGATGCAGGTGAATTTGCAGGTTTGGCAGGAGAAGGGTCCGTGGGTGCGCTTCGGAGTGGCTTGGTAGCAGGCAGATGGTCGGTCGGTGTTGAGTGCGTGGAGGGTGGTGGTGTCGTATCTCAGTCGGGTTTCTTGGTTTCGGCGGGGGCCAGGGGTTCTGGTGCTGGGCGCGGACAGGCGCAGAAGGGCTTGCCTTTGCGCGCCTTCGGCGTGCCAGCGGCGCGCACGCTGCGTGGCCTCCATAAGAAGAGCTATGGGAGGGAGGAGCAGCTGGGAGGCGGCGAATGGGGCACCAGGGGGGCAGGGCCGCAGGTAGGTAGCGGCGGGAATCGCGAGGGAGGGGAGTGGGTGGGGGGCAGGGGGGGAGGGTACAGGGCATTGGGGCGAAGTAGCAGAAATAAGGCCAACAGTAGTTGGTGACAAAAGGAAAGGCAGAAACAAAGGCACAAAAAAGTAGCAGAAAATAAGGCCAACAGTAGATGGTGACAAAAAGGAAAGGCAGAAACAAAGGCACAAAAAAGGAAATTCAGTCCGAGGCAGAGAAAAAGGACTGCAACTGTCACAGGCGAGGACACAGTGGGCAGCGGGACAGCGGCACATGGGGACCGTGTGGCGGCTGAGGGGGTGACCTACCTGGGCACAGGGTCAAATGTCAGTTATCTGGTGAACTTGCAGACTCCCAGGAACCCCTTGTGGGTCCTGCATGTGACCCGCCTAAAGCCCCACTTAGAAAGGTCCGAAGTGGACATGCTCCTAGCGACGGATGATGGAATGGAGGAGGAGACCGAGCCTCTTCCTGACCTCCTGTCTGCAACAGAGCAAGATGGGTCAGTGGATGGTGTCAGCCTTTCTGCCACACTGACCCCTGATCAGCAGCAAGATTGTCGCCAGCTGTTGGGGCAATTCTCTGAGCTATTTTCCTTGGTTCCTGGTGTCAGAGTGGTGCATCCATGATGTGGACACTAGAGACAGTCCTCCTGTGAAGCACAAGGCTTAGACAGTGACTGACAAGGTTAGGGCTTACATTAAGGAGGAAATCTCCAAGATGTTTGCTTTAGGGGTCGTTAAGTCCTCAAACAGTCCTTGGGCCAGCCCAGTGGTCTTGGTCCCAAAGGCTGCCTCGCCGGGTGCCACACCTGAACTCCTGTTTTGTGTGGACTACAGAGGGCTCAATTCAGTCACCAGGACTGATGCACACCCCAGCCCTATCCCCAGAGCTGATGAGCTCATTGAGCGGTTAGCGGCTGCACGGTACCTCAGCACGTTTGATTTGACGTCTGGGTACTGGCAGATCGCCTTGACTGATGGGGCTAAGGAGAGGTCGGCATTCTCCACATCAGATGGGCACTACCAATTTAAAGTTATGCCCTTTGGGATGAAGAATGTCCCTGCCACCTTTCAGAGGTTGGTCAACCAGGTGTTGGCTGGGCTGGAGGATTTCAGTGCCGCCTACCTGGATGACATTGCAGTGTTCAGCGCCAGTTGGGAAGAACATCTGCAGCACCTTTGGGAAGTGCTGATGGCACTGCACAAGGCAGGCCTCAGGATCTAGGCGAGTAAGTGCCAGATCGGGCAGGGTTCCGTGGTGTACTTGGGTCACCAGGTAGGAAGCGGCCAGGTGGCGCCCGTACAACCCAAGATTGATACCATCCTGGCATGGGAACCCCCAAAGACTACTAGTAGGTACTACAGGAGGTTTGTTAAGGGGTATGGCAACATTGTTGCACCCTTGACTGAACTGACTTCCAGGAAGCAGCCCAAGAAAGTGAACTGGACTGACACCTGTCAGAAGGCTTTTGACACCCTGAAGACTGCCATGTCCACAGCACCCGTGTTCAGACAGACGCTTCAGAGCATGGTGTGGGGGCTGTTCTATCACAGATTAATGAAGAGGGCCTCGACCAACCTGTAGCCTTCATCAGTAGGAGGTTACTTCTACGGGAACAGAGGTGGAGTGCAATTGAGCGTGAGGCATTTGCTGTGGTTTGGTGCTGAAGAAGTTGAGACCATACTTGTTTGGGACTCACTTCCTGGTTCAGACCGACCACAGGCCCATCAGATGGCTAATGCAGATGAGGGGTGAGATCCCAAAGTTGTTGAGGTGGTCCATTTCCCTACAGGGTATGGACTTTACGGTGGAACACCGCCCCTGGTACAGAACACGGATGGTCTGTCCAGATTTTTCGCCTTAGTGAAGAGAACTCCCAAGGAGAAGGGTAGTTCTCTCCACATTTCAGCTGGAGGAGACACGTGTTAGACCTGGCATCATTGGCGTGAGTCTTCCTTCCATTTATGATGGATTACCTCATCTGTTTTGATATGTTTTGCTGGTTATATGCTTTGGGCACTGTGCCACTGCTAATCAGTACCACAGTGCAAGTGCTCCCTATGTTAAATTGATGTACTAATTGGTTATTCCATGATTGGGTAATTTGACTTACCTGTCAGCCCCTAGTACAGTGCACCATGTGTGCCCAGGGCTTGTAAATCAAATGCTGTTGGTGGGCTTGCAGCACTGGTTTTGCCACCCACAGAAGCAGCTTGTAAAGTGTGTCTCAGGCCTGCCATTGCAAGGCCTGTGTGCAGTCTAGTACTGCCATGTCGACTTTGCAAGTGCACCCACTTGCCTGTCCCATAACCTTCCCTTTGCTTTATATATTAGACACCCCTATGGTAGGCCCAAGGGCAGGCTGCATTGTAAGTATAAGGTAGGACATGCTCTGGTGTGTGTAGCATGTCCTAATAGTTAATTACAGCCATTTTCGTTTTTTCGCTATTGAGGGCTACCTGTTCTCCATAAGCTAGAATGGGCAGTTAGATTATTACATTCTTATGATCCTAACTGACTCAGGGAACATGGTAGATATTCGAATTTAGTATGCCTGAACTCAGAATAATAAAGTATATCTTTTAGTAAAGTTGGTTTTAATATTCTCTGTTTGAAAATACCACTTTTAGAAAGTAGGTATTTTCTTGCCTAACTGTCCAGGCCTGCCTCTGCTAGGCTGTGTATTCCTTGTCTGGGTTTGTGAGTGACAGGGCTGGGGGATTCCAGGAGACAGGCTGGGGCAGCCCAGTGGTGAATAGAGAGATCTGCATCTAGATGGGAGGGAGGAGTTGTACCTGGGACCTGAATAGGCCTGGGCCTTCCCTCTACAGTGCTGGCTCGACCTCCTGTGGCTTTTCTGATGTCTCTGCCCTGCACTGTGAAAGGAGAGAAGGAATCTTGTCAACAAAGTGCTCCAGAGATATTATCTTCCTTCCCCTGTGCTGGCTCCACCTCCTGTGGGGCGGCTGATGTCTCTGCCCTGCACAGTGAAAGGAAGAAGAGAGTCATATAAAAAGAGTGCTCAGGAACTGGTTTGGACTAGGAAGAAGCCTCTCTGCCTTCAGAGAACAAAAGATTTTGGGGTATAAATATTGGGACCAGGTCCCAAGAACTTTAGATCACTTCTGGAACAAGAAACCTTTTGCCAAGGAGAAGAACCAAGGAAGCTGCAGGAGTTTTATAGCCCCTCTGCTAATGTGCTGTTTGCTGGGTTGGCCTGCAGTTGTTTCTTCATTGCCAAGGAAAGGAGAAGGAACTTTTTAAGGACTTTCATCTACCGAATATTCTCCAAGGGCTTGAACTGTGCTTGCCTCCTGCTGAAGTTTCAGGGAAAAAAGACTTCATCTCCAGCTCCCCTCTGAATTTCCTTGCTGGGAATTCTCAACTCCAGACATTTGCGTGTCCCAGGGAGCTGGAAGAGCGACGCATCGAGAGGAAGCTTGTCGCCGCCGCAGCTGAAATCGTCGCATCGCCGGAGAAGCCAGCCTTCGCCTCATCTCCCTGGAACCGTGTGTTCATCGAAGCTGTTTGCTGTCGCATCACTAGAGAAGGGTGATGCCATTGTGAGAGTCGCCATTGCATCACCAGAGAAGTGTGTCGCAGGGCCTGTCGCGGTTCCAAAGTACAGAGTCGTCGCAAGGCTGCCAGGGCGTCTATGCATCGTCATTGCTTCGCCGCACCAAGGGCGCCATCTTCTCGCATCGCAACTGGATCATCGCATCAAGGCGCCATCTTGCACATCGCAATGGGCCCTCAGGCCGAGAATCTAAGCATTACCTCCGCACCGGTAAGGCTCACGACGCATCCCGTACTCTGCGCAAGCATTGAGGCACGACGCATCATCTCCCCCGGATCACGGAACCGAAGCATCTCCCCTTTTGCAAGCCTTTTGTTTACTTTGCGTTACGCATGGAGGTACTTTGTTGTGAACTTTGTCGCATTTATCATCAACTTGAACTAAGTAACTTTTATCATCTTTTAAGCAATCTTAAGTGTAGTATTGTGGATTTTTTTTAGTTTGTGGTCTTGTCTTTAAGTCTAATTTTATAAAACCTGTCTTGTGTCGATCTGTAGTGTATTACTGTGAATATTCACAAATTCTTAACACACTGCCTCTGAGATAAGCCTGTCTGCTCGTGCCGAGCTACCAAGAGGGTGAGCAGGGGTTATTAAGGCGTGTTATCCCCTTATCCTGACTTAGATGTAAGGGTCCCTATTTGGACAAAGGTGAATACCATTGCCAACTAGAGACCCCCAGATCTAACAGTACCCCTTTACGGACATAAAATTGGTGTCCTCAAACATAAGGGGGCTAAACAACGCACTTAAAGGTAAGCAGGTTATACACTACCTGCAGAGACACCAGGTTGATATAGCCTATCTGCAGGAAACCCATCTACTACCTGCACCAACACCACACTATTCATCCACATGTGATAATAACTGCTACTTTGCAAGCTACAGCTCCCATGCCAGAGGAGTGGCCATACTAATACAGAAACGAGGGCCCTTCCAACTTACAGCACTTCGCTCCGACACAGAGGGATGCTGTCTACTGATTGAAAGAGAAGAAACAGGGGAACCCTACTCATTAAGGAACCAGGGTAATAGTTCTATAGGAAAAACAGTAGTTCCTTTGGAATAATATACTGTATACTTATGATACGAAAGCACAATCGCAATATAGAGGGTTAAGTAATGGCAGAGTGCGAGGGAACCACTAACAGTAGATTTAGTGTAACATATTTTATAGATTTTCGAACAAAAATAAATATATACATTGTTGTCAATCAAAGAAACATTTGTGCATTGTGTCCCAAGTGAGAACCTAAACCTAAGTGACAATGTGAATCGTATATACAAGGTTTCCTCAATTTGTACAAGTCGACCATTCTCAAAAATTATTCTATGTGAACAGCAGCTATATACAGTGATACGCGCTGGGAAATGGTTCACTTCTTCTGTTTTTCGACGGCGTTTCGACCCTCTAATCAATGTGGCGTCTCTTCAGGACTATTGATGAAGAGACATCTGAAAATGGAACTGCGCAGCCTCGTGATAATTATGCGCCACACGTGAAGAATAAAGGAAAAGAGGTTACTCGCATGAGGACCTGTCCGGGTACTCAATGTGAGGGAAGACTGCCAATCCAATAATGTAGGTCGGCCAAGGAGGCTCTTTGAATATTACGCTACAGCCGTAGTAGTGGGAAATCCCTTTGTAGGTGATCAGTGGCAATGCACTGGGGGTTTCCAGGATCGATGATGGGGAAACGCGGGACAGTGCTCCGCGTATGTGTACTACAAAGCTGCTTCAGTCAGCTTTGTCGGGTGCAATGACCTACTGATTGAAGGCCGCCTTTTAGGATACCACATAACCCGTATCAATGTCTGTGCACCTAACACAGATAGCCCAGAATGCTTTCATAATTTGCAGGCCCAGATTGACCAGACTGAAGTGACCTATATTTGCACTGCAACAGTACTGCAGGTACCCCGATGCCAAACCACTAACGCAGCGGGGTCAACTGAACGCAATAGATCAGGAACAGGTGACACACGGACAACAAACACCACTACACCACCGGCCGTCCCTATTAGCCAAATTCTGCAAAGCAGCCGACAGAGAAGCACACTTTTTAAGTAAGCACGCCACGAAATACAGGGAAGGGGAGAGACCTGGGCGCACACTCGCTCGCCTGTTACAGGCCCCTAGAACGCAATCCTACATAATTAGTGTCCGGCAGGGACACGGAACATATATCACAGATACACTTGGCATTCAGAATGCAATCCTCACCTACTATATAGATATATATATACCTAACGGGTTACAGACACAACTAAATATCTGGATGAAATAGCTGAGGTATGGTAAAGTTCCGCACATCATCAATTCCTCTGAAACTTTTTACAGTTGAGGTAATATTCCAAGCCATAGAGGCCATGATGGCATGAAGGCACCAGGCCTTGATGGATATACTGGTATGTTTTTTAATAAAACCTATAAGCACATACTTGCCCCACATCTTCTCAAACTTTACCAGGAAGCACTGGACCCGCAAGATCATTCCACCCATGCTCCGTGAAGCGGTAATTATTCTTCTCCCTAAGCCCGGCAAAGACCCTCGACTATGCGAATAATACCGCCTGCTTTCATTATTCTATTTTGATAATAAAATTTTAGCCAAAATGATCACAATGCGGCTTTTGCAATTTTCAGGACCAAATTATATCACCAGCCCACTCTGGCTCTATTCCGCACAGATCAACTGCTTTGAACCCAAGCACATTATTTGCTGTCCTGCACAGGATCTCACCAGAAGTCCCTGCAATAGTTTCGTTGTTGGGTTCTGAGATAGCATTCGACTCGCTGGAATGGCCGTTTCTGCTGGCGACGCGGCATAAAATGGGCATTCCATTGGGTTTCACGTCCCTCATAACCCTGCTGTATACTAAACCCACTTCACTTATCCGTTTGACCGCCCCTTTTCCTTTGACACAGGAAACGAGATAGGGCTGTCTACTTTCGCCCCTGCTTCAAGGATGGAGGAAACACACTTCCAAATGGCTTCCTTAATGGACCAGTTTTTCTTATGGCAAATGCAGGGTCACTCGGAGCCCAGATCCCAGACTACCCTCTGGCACTGTAGAGCTTCCCCCCATTACACTACTTCTGACAGACATATGTGGGGAACATATGATATCAAAGCTTTACAAGGCAAGCTTATCCCTAATTCCACCTAGGGACACAGGGGTACAATCAGCTTGGGAACATGACTTCGGAAGTCCAGCTCCGGACCCCCAATGATATTATTGTTGTGAACAGACACGGAAAATACCCCATAATCACCGACATAAGCTACTCCATTTTAAATTCTTTTGGCTGGTTTATGCTACGCTGGTAAAACTAAATAAAATTGCCTCCTTGCAAACCCACACCTGTCCCTAATGCCAAACACCGCTAGCGCACTTTGCACACATGGCATGGACATCTAATGTGATAGGAAGATACTGGCAGGGCATATTTGCGGCCCGTCGTGGATGACTCGCATCCCCAAATGGGGCAACAAACCCTACCCTTCACAAGAAGCCTGGCTTAACAGCCTAATCGACTTCAAGACTAACTGTGAACGCTATACAACTCAACAACCAAACACAACTAGACCTCATGATATAGGGCATCTCCTACACGAGTATCTCCTCTTGGTTGACAGTGCCAAGAGCCTCCCCCGTTGCAAATTCAGACAAAACTGACGACCACGAAGGCACACCAAACAATAAGCTAAATACTGGACATGCACATGGTGGCAGAGCGGTTTTGAGCTAGCCCTACACACACACTCCCACCTGTGGCCACTGGCGGAGTATGCAGGATGGACCTGGGGACAAACTGTGTTGCCTAATCAAGTACTTGTAAAATATGCATATAGTGAACCATACCTTATTTGTTGTTGGAAACTGAAACATGAAGGTTAAAAAAAAAATACCTTCTCAATCTGAAAAGGAGTAAGGCAGAGTTGTGTGCTAGCCCCAGTTCGTTTGTCTGTTTAAAAGTAGTTTAGTTGATCATCTAATGAAATCCAACCTTGATGTTTTAGCAATGGCTAGCAATATGTTTCCCATAATACATTTTGCAGACAACGCCCTTTTGTTGGCCAGAACTCAATAGAAATCATTAAGAACCATTATTGGTCACTTAACTTAGATGAAAAAGGAGTTGAATATACACGGGAAGGTAGATTATTAACGGATACCTTGAATATAAGTTGGAATTGGGGACGGAAAAGTACTTTAATTGAATATACAGTGAATGAAAACATGCCTTATGTATTCGGTTTAGTTTGGGGATTTTTTCAAAAAGGGAATCCCTAGCAAGATGTGTTAGGTGTCAAAAGAGAAGTGCCTATTGTGACTGCATCGTTGGCAGGAAGGAGACTGTTAAGTCCCTCCTGCTATTTTGCAGTTTGACAAAGCTCATTGTAAGGAATTGGGTTATTGATTGAGGGGGGTGGAGGCCCCACTCAAGCAACAATCACAGTTCTTGCCCGGTTAAACCACAAACGTTACCAAATTAACATGTGCTTAACCCTCTAGTAGCTTGGCATAGAGCAGTCAAGGTTAACTTAAAGGCAATGTGTAAAGTGTTTATGCAGCAAAGAAACAGTCATAAAGTGAGAACACAGCACAATGAAAAACCTAAATCAATTTAGCAGAAGACTACGTTGTAATAAATAATAGGAGACCAGAATGATACAAATCCAATCAGTAGAGCCGGAGATATTCAATTTTAAAGTTTTAAGTAGGTTTAGTGCCTAAAATCCCAAAGCCCCACTCGTGGTCATGTGGTTGTGCTAGACCAGAGAAAAGTTACTCTTTCAGGCCGAATGCGATGGAGAGCAGGTCAGATACAGGGTCCAGGTTTGTCCTGCTGAAAGAGTTACCTTCTCAATGCCTGGCGCGCAGAGTTCCAGTTGTGAGGAGTTGTGAGGGAGGAAGCCATTTTTAGGTCTCGGCCTGCAAGCGCAGCCTCGCCGGCGAGATCCTATGTTTTTCAGTGTGGGGCTTGAACCCGCCCCTCTTCTCCATTGGCTGGCTTCCTAAACGGAGGCCAGCCATTGGAGGAGAGGGGCGTCTGTCCATTTAAGCCCCGTCTTTTTGGGATTCGGGGTTGTGTTTTTTAGTTTCTTTCTCTCCTCTTCCCATTGGCTGGAATTTTACATTCCAGGCAATGGGAAGAGGAGAGAAAGAAAAACACTCCCCCGAACCGGAAAATGACGGGGATTTTCTGAGAGTCATTTCTGCGGAGAAAATCAAGGGAGAACGTCCGAGTCCTCCGCCTCAGCTGGTGAGTGCTTGCTTTTCTTGCCTCTGCCCCCCGTTTGTGCTCACTTCTCGCTTTTCTTGCCTCTGCCCCCTGTTTGTGCTCGCTTCTCGCGCCTCTGTCCCCTGTATGTGCTCGCTTTTCTTGCCTCTGCCCCTTTACCGCGCTCTCCCTCGCAGCGCTCACCCAGCCACCAGCTTACCTCGTCTCCTCTTCTCGGCAGCCCAGGAGGTCCGATGTGTCAAGACACCTGCAACTCCTCCGGCCCCACAGAGGCCCCGCTCACCGCCAACAGCCGCTCTCAGCCGCACCTCGGCTCAGGGTCCCATTCCGGTATTCCATGTCGGCGCCCTGGGGTTCTTCACCCCCTCCTGACGCCACAGACAGACTCCAATGGCCTCCTCTGTTGCGATTGTCAGGTCGCGGGCGCCATCTTTGCTGTGATCGTTTTCTTTGCCTCTGTTCCCTGTGAGTTCTCAGCAGCACTGCCCGTACCCTCTTCGGTCTCCGCAGCAGTGCTCCGTCCCGTGTTTGTTCTCAGCAGCATTGCCCCACACCCTGTGGGTTCTCAGCTGTACTGCCCCGTGCCCTGTGACTGGAGACCTTGCGCACACGACAGGAGTGAGGAGGGAGATCACAGACCGGCGCATGGACACACAGGAGAACTAGAGGGGATGCACAGGAGAGGTAAGGCAGCGCAGGGCCCCTTGAGGTACACCAGAGAGAGGGGCACCGGGACGGAGTAACTAATTGCAGCGGGGAGGCTCGCGTGGGATTTCACAGGACAAGCAGGGGCAAAACTCGGGATCCGAGGGCAAGAGAGCTCACAGAAGTAGCGAGGGAACCCCACAGGAGCAGCCCTAGAGAATTCACTGGAGCAGCATAAGGAAAGATCCAGAAGCAGCACTGGGAACCTCACGGGACCTGCTTAGGGAAACTCACAGGAGCGCAGGGGAACTCACGGGGGTATCACATGGAAACTCACACGGTCATCCTAGGAAAATTCACAGGACCAGCATGGCGGAACGTATAGGACCAGCAAAGGGGGGGTGGTGAAAGGAGCAGCATAGAGGAGTGCACAGGAGGAGCATCAGAGCACTCACGGCAGTAGAGAAACTCGCAGGAACACAGGGGGGAATCATAGGAGCAGCAGAGAGAACCCCAAAGGAGCGCAGGGGGAGTCACAGAACCAGCATAGGGAAACTCACAGGAACACTGGAGGGAATCGTAGGAGCAGCATAGGGAATCCCACAGGAGCACAGCCTGCACAGGGGAACTCGCAGACTATGGAAGCTCACAGGAACACCGGAGAGATTCACAGGAGCAGCAGAAGGAAACTCACTGGAGCACTTGAGGGAATTGTAGGAGCAGCGGGGGGACCCCCCCCAGGAGCGAATGGGGACTCACAGACATACACTAGTGTAGCTCACAAGAACACTGGAGAATTGTAGGAGAAGCAGAGGGAACCTCACAGGAGTGCAGCGAGACTCACAGAAACTGCGGAGGAATACTGGAGGGAATCGTATGATTGAGCAGCTGAGGGAATCCCGTAGGAGCGGAGGGGAACTCGCAGAAGCAGCACTGGCAGCGTTACAACGGGGGTCCCTTCGTCACATCTGGCATCTTTCTGTCATTGCACTTTCCAACAATCTATGTTTCCGGTTGGTCTCTAACCTCACGCGGCTGAGTTGGCATGCTGGCTTTAGGGATGGGGAGCGCGAGTGTGGGGGTTGTATACATGCAAGGTGGTGGCTACTCACACATACTCGGACTATTGCGAGTGGGGATCAGACAAACAACCCTCTTATTCCTCTTTGTGGCCAGAGATTGTGCTCGTCAAGCACTGCCCTGTGTTTGTTCAAACACTTTATCACTGCTTTCTTTCTCCATCTGTGTCCCATTTGTGCCTTGCCCTCTATATTGCTCTGGTTGTTTGTGCTTAGCAGTGCTGCCCGGGGTGCCCCTGTATGCGCTCAGTACCACCGCCCTGTGTGTGTTCCGCTGCACCACTCTGCCCCGTATGCCGTGTGTGCTCAGCCAGTGTGTGTGTGTGTGGCTCTGTTTGCGTGTGTGTGTGTGTGTGGGGGGGGGGGGGCTCTGTGTGTGTGGCTCTGTGTCCGCTAATACTCTCTACTACTCTCTAATGCTCACCTATTGCCTTTGTAAATGACAATACCATTTATTTGTTTTAAAAAAACGAAAAATGAAAAAAATGCCATTTGCAATGCCACTAGCTCTAACTTTAACAGAGCCGAGACCATTGCATTGTAAATGCTTGTTGTCTTTTGTTCCTCATTTGCACCGCCTGCACAATTCTGAGCACTTTATGTGCACTCCACACTTCAAGCATCTTTCACTTTTAACGTATTTTGAGGCTGCAAAATGTTAACTGCAATTCCAAATGACATGTATGTTGACAATTGTTGGCCATATTTTTCCTTTTTCTCTTCATTGACTTGTGGAGATTAATAATTAATTTTGTAGTATTGTACGAATCATGATTCTGAATTTACGAAGGATACCTTTAGCAAACCCACTAGTAGAATTTTCATTTATAGGCCCTGGATACCTGTAGTACCATTTATTAGGGATTTGCAAGAAAATTAAATGTGCAAATTATGCGTAAGCTTATTTGATTGTGTTTGAAGGAGATAGCAAAAGCACATTGTGCACTTTACCGCTGCTAATCAGTGCTGGAATCCTAAAGTCAACAAAAAAGAATTTAGCAAAGCAGAAGCAGTAAAGGCAAAAGGTTTGGGGAATACTGTGTCAAGGATGTCAGGTCAAACAATCACCAACAATGGTTATCCCCTTATTTAAGATGTTGATGGGTTTCATAAAAAACTGAAATACTTGGGTGTCTTGGTTAACAGAGGTCTGGCCAACGTGGTTCAGGACAGTGTAATTCCTGTTTTTGAAAAAGTTAGCTAGACTTTGTTCTTTGGAACTCTTTACATCTTTTGCTGTGGCGGAGCATCTAGTCAGTGACAATTACTTTTGCTCAACTGTATCTTTGGAGTGATGTTCCTTAAGATCCCTTGAGCAATGGTAGAACAAATAGACAGCAAGATGAAATACTTAATGTAGAAATGTGCACGGCTAATAATCAAACCATCCAGATTGCATGCAACAGCAATCTCTGGAGCATTGAAAATGCCCTGCATGGCATCATACTAGGTTGTAAATCAGCTAGCGCAAAAAAGGTATTGCTTCTTATCACATTAGGATAGTCCATCAAGTCCTTGTTTTGAAGAAAGCATTGAGCACCACGAAGGTGCACTACCTCTGCTCTTGATGTCAAAGTGGCGGAATCCATGAACCCATTTATTCGTGCCTTGGCATTTAGATGTTTAAATGCGTGGGCATCTTTGGTAGCCTACATATGGATAGCCTTATCAGGGATAAGGATAGACATCTGGAGGGGTGCTAGAGACTCAGATGAAAGGATTGATCAGGGAGGTGTTATTAGGTGACAGCGAGGGGGCAACCTTTCAGCCATGCATAAACGCCATCATTGTTCCTTCTTGCGATATTGACAGTACAGACAACTTATTTACTTCTTTAAATCAGCTCTGAGGAGGCCACCTATACCTGTATCAGATGCTCTAGCACTTTTCTACCTGCCTAAGCGGAATCCTTTGAAAGAGACTTAATAAATTGTATTCAGAATACACTGCACTCAATTGGAGAGGCAGGTACGGCTGCCAACAGAATTTTTGCAGAGGATGATTGGGCTGAAAGACTGCTGTTAAAGGGCTCCAAAAAGAATCCAGTCTTAAGTTTAATTATTTTAAGATTTTACCTGGTTGGCATCGTTCCCCCCTGAAGGCCAGATTGGCAGCTAGCAGTGAAAACTTCCATTGTTAGATGTGTTGACAGCTTGTGGTATTGTGTGTATTCTTTGGTCTTGTGCTGAAGCAATAGCATGCTTCCCTCGTTCTTCTGCACCATGTCCTGACTCCACTACCACTAACGGATCATCAAAGGTGATGGTTTCGATTTCGATTTCAAAACTTTATTCAAATTATTTGCAAATTCATAAAAGCAATACAGACAGACAATCCCAAATAAAATAACATTATTACAATAGTTAAAAACAGTATAAGAACAATTACAAATATAGTTCTCAGATTTACTAGGGGTTCTCCATTGTTTTACGAACATGGGTAATAACTCTTAGAAAAGTGCTAGTGCGGAATATCAACTCTTCATTATTCATAATCAATAACATCAAATTAGATTCCACTAAGGTAAGTGGTCTGTGCTTTTTAAAATATGGTGCTAAAATCCATTTAAAATATTTTGGATAAAATTTACAAAAGAAAAAGAAGTGTAAGTCAGTTTGTGGGCTGGTATCATCACATGGGCACAAATTATTACCAGATTTTAAAAAAGGCGTAGCCTAGGGGAAAACATAATAAAAATCTTACAGTACCTGCCCTAAGGCGAAAAAGCAAAGATCTTTCCCACTTAGACATTGGAAGCGTGAGGTACAGAGGGATTGGTTGTATATACAGATCTTTACTCACATATGCCTGGATTGTCGGTTTAGTGAGCTCCCTAGCCAATCTTTCTTCTCTGTAAAGTGCATATAATGCAGAGTTTAAGTCATTTTTATCCTTGAGTGTAATTTTGCTAGGATCATAGAAAAGATGGCCCTTACATACGCTACTTAATTTTTTAAACACTCCAGAGAGCCAGGGGATTAACATCCCTTTATCACAATTAAGGCAATCTCTGATGATATCCTGGGTTAGACCAGCCTTGTCATTTTGCCATATAGCAAGCCAGAACATTGCCGGTCTGGAGGCGATAAAATCTGATATATAATACAAATTCAATTCACAGTGGCAAATGTATTCTGAGGAGGAAAAGGGTGCTCCGAGAATTTTTCTGCAGAAGCGGTTTTCCTCTGTCTGAATGCTTGGAGTTTTTCCCAGGCCCCAAATCTCTGCCCCATAAGTAGCTACAGGTACACATTGTGATTTAAAACATTTTAAAATAGCTTTTATTGCGTCCACTTTCTTGGGCCGTGGGAGACTGAGGATGGAGTTAATGGATTTTGAGAGCTTGCCCGTGGCGTGTGCTAAATGTCCACTCCACGAGCCGCTCGCAGCAAAAACCATTCCTAAATAAGGAAAAGTGTTGGTACAATAAAGTCTGTCGGCACCAACTGAGATAGCACTCAATTGTCTCTTACCCGGGTCACAGGACATAATAAGAGAATTTTTAAAATGTACTTTAAGATCAAGTTTTTCCATATATTGCACAAATTCTTTTACCAGGCTATGCAGGGCATTCGGGGTGAGACCCATGAGCACCGCATCATCTGCATAAAGCAGAGTCGGTAACAAAGTCCCCCCTATTTTCGGGACATCTGGAGTTGTTGATTTTAGGGAATTGTTTAGTCCATTTATGTAGATAATAAATAACAGGGGTGCTAAAACGCACCACTGCCTGACTCCTCTCTCTACTTTTATGGGATCTGACAATTCCCTCCCATCCCGATCCTTACTTGTGCCCTTGTATCAGTGTGCAAATATGCAAGAAAATAAACAAGTGATTCATCCAGACCGTATTCTAAAAGAATCGCCCACAATTTAGACCTATTTACTAGGTCAAACGCGGACGATAAATCCATAAAGGCTAAATAGATTGGTACAGACCGTGCAATCGTATATTTACCAATTACTAGATTTAAGTTCAAACACTGCTCGGTTGTTCCAACCCCGCTCCTGAACCCCATTTGGCAGGAATCTACGATCCCAATTTCATCTGCCCACTCATTAATTCTGTTGTATAATACTCTTCCCAGAATTTTGAGAGTGTTATCTAGGAGAGAGATCGGTCTGTAATTCTTTGGATCTGTTCTCTCTCCTTTTTTATATATAGGCACTATTATGCTTATAGACCATGTGTCAGGTATGGGCACTAAAGGTAGGCTATTAAAAACATTTGTCAGAATGGGTGCCCACAATTCTGGTTTCCATTTAATGATATCAATTGGGAGGCCGTCCGGCCCTGGGGCTTTATTGCCGAGGCTTTGTTTAATACCGGCAATGACCTCTCCCAGGCTGATCTCTAAAGGGCGCAAATCGCCTAGTACAAAATTGTTGTTAACATTTAATGGTGTTGCATATACGTTAGAGAAATGATTTTCCCACTGGTTGCTGGAAATTGTGCAACTTATTGCAGACATTTGTGTACCTAAATTCCGCAAATTTTTTACAGCGGCCCAAAAAATGGTGCCTTTCTTTTTAGAGGCTGAGTCTGATGGCTCCTCCCAACGTTCTGACAAAATAATTGCCTTACGTTTCCTTATTTCGGCTTTATAACATTTCCTTAACTCCCTGACCTGAATTTGACATCTAGGCTTAGCATTCAATGCATTACGTAGGGCCCTATTTGCAGCAGAGCAATTGTTATCGAACCACTTAGGGTCCGTATGAGTTTTACCATTAGGGACAGTTAAAATTGTTTTTATGACTGAACACAAATTAGTAAAATCTGAGATCACTTTTTCGTGATTCCCATCAACAATAAAACAAGAATCTATAAAATTTTGATGTTTGGTAATAAGTTGGTTAGTTATATTACCACAATCCACTTTCCTCCATTTCAATCTTAAATTATTTGTAATGGGCGTTATATCTCTTGCCCCCACAGTGGTTTTAAATACTGGCGTGGGTCCTAGTCTTATGTTCGCAACCAGTGCATTGTGATCCCCGAATGCAGTCTCAATGGTCTTAGCCATCGTTAGACAGTCAATGAGTTCGGGTGACATAAAGATAAAATCTATAATTGAGGAGTAATCTCTACCTCTAAATGTGGGGACATAATTATCATTATGGGGTTGGGCTTGCATCCATGATGTTAACTAACATGTGTTCACGGATAAGGAAGTCCAATTCTTGCCCCCTTTTGTCTGCTCGATCATTACGAGTATTAACCACCTAGTCCATCTAGTTTAGGGATTTTAGCATTAAAATCCCCAGCGAGAATAATCCTTTTTCTTATAACATTTTCTAGGAGTTCGGTAGACTTCTCAGAATTTTAGCTAATTCAGTAAAATTAATATTTGGGATTGAACAGAAATCATTATTATAAAAATTAATAATATAAAGGGGGACCTTTCTTTTGTATTCAATAATCTGGATATTAGGGCTTTTAGTTGGTATTACCTTAATATCCCCGCCTGCAGTAATCCTAATGCCAATTAACAGTCCGCCCACCGGTCTACCAAAGTCAGGTTTGCCCGCAGTTACACTATTGCAGTGAAAGCCCTCTATGTGCAGGTTAGTAGTGACCCATGTTTCCTGGAACATAATTATGTCTATGTTAGAGAAAATCTCTAACCAATTTGGATCAGACAATCTTGGCTCCAAGCCAGCCACATTCCAGCTGAGGATCACTAGGTCAGAGTTAGGCTTAGGTGTATTAGTACTAGCATCTATGGTGCTTTCAACGATTGCGAGTCTGTCTGACGGAATTTCCCTTGCGGGTGACATGCTATCTATATCCTCACTCTTGCTTGGCATTGTTATTTCCTTTTTTCCATTACTGGTCTTCATAGGTGGGGGGCTAGGGGTCTGATCAACGTTAAGCAGCTGGTCGCTACTGCTGTAGTTTTTGTTGTGACCACCCTGTTCCTTATTTGGGTTAATAGTTGATGTCAGTCAATCCACCGACTCTAAACAACTATATCTGTTGTAAGTAGGAAGCCCCATGAAGTTATCCATAGGGCCGGCATCTCTCCCTGTATTTCCAACCCCAGTTACCCAGATTCCCTCCCCAGCTTCCCCATTCTTCACCCCAGTCCTTGGTAGCCTGATCTACTCCAGTTTCTATCATTGCTCGGCCGTACGACCCCTAGGAGGGTAGAAAAAAGAGAGTCGCTTTGTTTCTATGTGTTTGTAAGAGCCCTGTGTATTCCATGAACATATATAGTCTACAGTGCGTGGATCCTCAAAATTAATTATAACACAGTCACCCTGGGCAGTTTTACGCTCTTTTCCAATCCAAGGTACTCTACGGACTGTTAGAATCCTACTAGTGTAGTGTTGGGGTAGAGGTCGGTTGGCATTAAGCCAATATTGTACATTGTTTTTTAGAGACCAAGTAGTTTCAGTAATGTGATCAGCTACCTCTGGGACCCCAGTCATTACTACTACCAATGAGCTTGCCTCTGGGGGCAGGTGAGCCGTACGTCTATGCTCTTTTTCTCCCTTCTTGTGGTCCTTATCCGAGGGCGGGGGTATTGACTTTGTTTGACTGTCTACTTGTTTAGTAGGTTGGGGAGGTGCAGAATCATTTGTTAATTTTGCTTGATTTTTATCTGCTTGGGCTGTTGGAGTCCTAGTTGTTGTTGCAGTAGTGCTCAACACTTGTGCTATGGTCTTCTTGGGCCCTGTACCTGCGGTGTTCTTATTATTTCCATTTTTAGTCCCACCTGCTAAAGAGGGCTCCAGATTAGGTGTATTTAATGCAATCTTAGAGGTAGTTTGTGGTGAGGCGTGCAATCCAGCTAGTTGTTTTTCTATAGATAGAAGTCTGGTCTCTATTGGGGCAAAATGGGATCTAAAAAGTTCCCCGATTTTTACTAGGAGGGTGCCAGTTGCCTCACAACAATTGTGTGTGTCCTTCCCTACTACAAGTGTCTCCATACTTCCTAATTCCAGGTCCTCGGCGGTCTCAGCAGTAGTTATTATACTATCCATATTTGATGTTTGACAATGTTTTACTTTGCTACTTTTTTGGATGGTGCATTTATCTCCTTAACCAATGCCACTTTATCTGGTTTCTTTTGCTTTGGTATTGCACCCTCCCTCTTACCACGTAACTGTGTGTTCCCTACTTCGTCTGGCGTATGATTAATAAGTAAATTCGGTGATTTTTCTAAAGCCAGGCTAAGTTGGGAGTCTGATAAGAGTTGGGATGCAGATAAGTCAACTATATTTGGCAAACTGTACCTTTCTATTCTGACGTAGTTTGAGGCACCCAAATCCTGAGATTGTACTGGGGTTCTTGCTAGTGCGAGGGGTCCCAGGGATGAGCGCCTAGCTGTTTCTAGGTCGTGGGATACTCTACGTTCAAGGAGGACTATGCTCTGGTCTATGGTTTCATTCACCCTTGTTATAAAGATATCCAATGGCCCAATTTTCTGACCCCCCCCCTCGCCGCAGTTTTACTTCTGCTTCCCCTTGTTGACATGTTATCAACTAAGTCCTTCTGAGTACAATAATAGCGTGCAAGCGTCAGGGGAAGGAAATAGTACAAACAAACCAGCAAATACCAGGAGACCAAGGGAAGGGGCCCGGTCCGGTCTCAATCGGTCTCCAACGGGCACAAACGGGCCCGCCCTTGGCCCGGGCTTCGCCTGGCGTCCCGCTAGGCGGGTCTCACGATGTTTTTAAGCGCCTCCTGGCGCGGTTTCAAAGCGCGCGAGGCGCATGGGCTGCTGGGTACTGTAGTTTTTGGTGCATTCCCCTCAGCGGACTCGTTGTGCTGGTGGTCTGTTGCAACGAGGCAGCGGGAGGCAGGGAGCACCACACCCACGTCTTCCCCAGGCAGAAAAGGTCTGTAGCGGCAAGGCGTCCTTAGCAAGGGCAGTAGCGGTCAGATTCTGTTCCCCATACAAGCAGGGTCTCACGATGTTTTTAAGCGCCTCCTGGCGCGGTTTCAAAGCGCGCGAGGCGCATGGGCTGCTGGGTACTGTAGTTTTTGGTGCACTCCCCTCAGCGGACTCGTTGTGCTGGTGGTCTGTTGCAACAAGGCAGCGGGAGGCAGGAAGCACCACACCCACGTCTTCCCCAGGCAGAAAAGGTCAGTAGCGGCAAGGCGTCCTTAGCAAGGGCAGTAGCGGTCAGATTCTGTTCCCCATACAAGCAGGGTCTCATGATGTTTTTAAGCGCCTCCTGGCGCGGTTTCAAAGCCCGCGAGGCGCATGGGCTGCTGGGTACTGTAGTTTTTGGTGCACTCCCCTCAGCGGACTCGTTGTGCTGGTGGTCTGTTGCAACGAGGCAGCGGGAGGCAGGGAGCACCACACCCACGTCTTCCCCAGGCAGAAAAGGTCAGTAGCGGCAAGGCGTCCTTAGCAAGGGCAGTAGCGGTCAGATTCTGGCTTTCTTTGTCTCTAATAGCAGTAAAGGTCTGCATTTTATGAAATTAGAAGTTTGCAGTGGTTCCCGCTCACGAAGACTGGACTAGAGATATGGGGACTATGGTAATTTTATGAGAAGATGATGTTCATAATTAATGAAAAGCTGTTGATTTCTCACGTTATTTGAATGCCTTTTCTGTTTGCTTGATCCTTGTGTTGGAATAGGTTTCCCCCGATAGACAATATCTCCGGGGTGGACCGTCACTGCCTGATCTCCGGGAGGGGTGGTGGCCCCGGGGTAGCGGCGATTGAAGGGGGTCGCTGTTCCTCCATTGGAGACTCTCACATCGGCGGCCCAGCACCCTGCAGGTGCTGGACAGCGCACAGAGCAGGAGCGGACCCGTTCCTCGCCGGGGGCCCCATCGGCACTGCGTACCTCCAGCGGTGAGTGACCTTGGCCCGCGTCTGACCCCCGGATTTAGTTTGCAGCCACCAACGCAATCGTTTCTGCACTAGCCCCCCCCCCCTTGCAGCATTACACCCGCTAGCACTTCCTAAAATCGAGGGAGGTGCAGGATGTGGGATAGCCATCCATGAACCCTGACCCTGCGAATATCTTCTCGTGCCTGCTGCTGGGGTCGGCCTTCCGGCGGTGGAAGGGCTGGGTGGCTGTGTGGGCATGAGACTGGGCCTGTTCCCTTCCACGTGGTTTCTTGAGTGCAGGCTTTCCCCAGCTGCTTCCCTTCGGATTACAAAGCTCTTTGGGCCCTGAGTGAGTATTCACCCACCCAAGCAACATAGCGTCTGGCCTCCACTGGGGTGCACCTCTGGGGTGCACCTCGGCTTTGGTGGGTCTGTGGGAGAGTGGCCCTCTAATCAGCAAGGCCAAGGACTACACAAGACGTCACCCTGGAGTTTCCTAAGCACAGACCAGTATTCTGAAGCCGACCAATCTTGCCTGTACATACAGCCCCCGCCTGATTAGATGGACCTTTAGGGGAGCACAGGCCGGGCCTCAGCAGCTTACTGAGGATTGACTTCTCCCCGAGTTCTTGGACCCATGTCTCCTAGCAGCATCCACTCTCCTGAAACGGAAGGAATTCCGTCCGATCACTGGACATTTCCGCTCTCTAGCATCTCCTACTCCTAGAGCCACCCATTTCATCTTGTTTTCCAACTGAACAGGGTGAGGGGTATTGATAAAAGGCTTCCCTTCTGACTGACCACTTATGAGCCTAGCGACATATCTGTGCATCACTGTGACTGCACCCTGCATATCGGGTTCTCATTTATGGCGCAGCTGGCATTCTGAGCCCCCCACTTAGACTCGTCTAGGTTTCTCCACCATTTGTACTATGCAGGTCAAACTACTTAGTCTTATTGTAAAAGGCCTTAACAATCCCATTAATAGATCTGCAATACTTTCTTGGAATGTAATGTAAGTAGCACTTTTATAGCGCAGCTGCCACCTAACGGGTATCCTGGCGCTGAGATGACCACTAACAGACACTCTGCGTAACTGAAGATCTAATCAGGGGGCTGAGAGTTTGTTTCTCGGAAAAAGTCTGTTTTTCAGATTCTTCTTAAACCTCAATAATGTATTACTTTGTCTAATCTCGATAGGAAATGAGTTCCAAAGTCTGGATGCTACCATACTGAAGGATCGGCCTCTTAATCGGGCCTTGTTAAAATGTGGAGTACATATCAGATTAGCTGAGGAAGAGTGGAGGTTTCTAGTTGGAGAGTACCAGAGGAATTTCCTCTGCAAAGGCTTAGGCCCCAGTTTGTGAGCTGCCCTATAGACAATGCAGAGTGCCTTAAACTGGATTCTCTGTGCCATAGGTAGCCAATGGAGATCCTTTAAGGCAAGCGAAGCAGAGGCTCTGCGTTGTCTATTTAATGCAACCTTAGCTGCAATCACTTGAATGCTTTGCAGCTTTTTTAACAGGGAGTCAGGAGCTCCCTGTAATAACACATCGCAGTAGTCCACGGTTACTCATTGTACGGCCCGCGGGCCGCCAGCGGCCCGGCAAGCCTTCCTTGGCGGCCCGCGGACCTTGTCGACCTCTTACCCACGTTAAAAAAAAATAACAAATTTAAGAGTGTCTGCAAACAAAGCGTGCGACTCTGAGAGACTCTGCTGCTCTTTGGGGTTCCGGCATTCCAGTGATAGCCAGAGTGGAGCTCCAGGGGTGCTAAGAGGTGAAATACAAAAGCTTCATTAACATACAAATGGTCTTTTAAAGACATGTATGTGTCTGTCTGTCTGTCTCAGCCCAGGCACACACAGGCAGGGTGAGATGACGGAGGGAGGGAGGAAGAGGAAGGGAGGGAGGGAAAGGGAGGCAGGCAGAGGGAAAGGGAAGGAGGGAAAGGGAGGCAGGCAGAGGGAAAGGGAGGGAGAGGAAGGGAGGGAGAAGGAGGAAGAGCGAGGGGGGAAAGGGAGGCAGACAGAGGCAGACAAAGGGAGAGCGAGGGAGCGGGAGGGAGAGTGAGAAAGGGAAAGGGAAGCAGACAGGGAGAGGGAGGGAAAGGGAGGCAGACAGAGGGAGAGCGAGGAAGGGAGGGAGAGCGAAGGAGGGAGGGAAAGGGAGAGGGGGGAGACAGTGGGAGGGAGACAGACGGAGACAGGCAGAAGGAGGGAGACAGACAGGCGGAGGGAGACAGACAGAGGGAGGGCGACAGACAGAGGGAGAGCGACAAACAGACAGAGGGAGGGAGACAGACAGAGGGAGGGAGACAGACAGAGGGAGGGAGGGAGACAGAGGGAGGAAGACAGACCGAGGGAGGGAGACAGACAGAGGGAGGGAGAGGGCGACAGAGGGAGGGAGGGAGACAAACGGAGGGATGGAGGGAGAGGGTAACAGAGGGAGACAGAGGGATGGAGACAGACAGATGGAGACAGAGAGAGGACGACAGACAGAGGGAGGCAGAGGGAGGAGGGAGATAGAGGAAGGGAGACAAAGAGAGGGAGACCGAGACAGGGAGAGGGAGGGAGACAGACAGAAGGAGACAAAGAGAGGGAGAGGGAGGGAGGGAGGGAGACAGAGAAAGGGAGGGAGACAAAAAGAGGGAGAGGGAGGGAGACGAGGAAAGGGAGAGGGAGGGAGACAGAGGGTGACACACAGAGGGAGGGAGGCAGGAGGGAGACAGAGGGTGACAGACCAAGGGAGGGAGGAGTGAGACAGAGGGGAACAGACAGAGGGAGGGAGGAAGGAGGGAGGAGGGTGACAGACAGAGGGAGGAGGGTGACAGAGGGAGGAGGGTGACAGAGGGAGGAGGGTGACAGAGGGAGGGAGGGAGGAGGGTGACAGGGAGGGAGGGGAGAAAGAGGAAGGAGGGTGACAGACAGAGGGAGGGAGAAGGGAGGGAGGAGGGTGACAGGGAGGGAGGAGGGTGACAGACAGAGGGAGGGAGGGAGGAGGGCGACAGAGGGAGGAGGGCGACAAAGGGAGGAGAGTGACAGTGAGGAGGGCGACAGAGGGAGGGAGACAGAGGGGGAGAGGGAAGGAGAGAGAGGGAGACAGAGAGGGAAAGGAAAGGAAAGGAGAGAGAGGGAGATAGAGAGAGGGAGACAGAGAGAGAGGGAGTGAGACAGTCTGAGTGAGACAGAGGGAGGAATAGAGAGAGAGAGGTAGGGAGAGCGAGAGAGAGAGAGATATGTGTGTATGTCTGGTGGCTCAGTGGATGAAGGCGTCCGCTGCAGGGTCCTGTTTTCAACCTCATGGCCACAGTTTTTTTTGTTGCTCTAGCCACCCCCTCCCCCACTGACCCCACCCCCATTGGTTCGGCCCTCGGGCACAAACCACACTGTAAATTTGGCCCCTGAGAGAAAGTTTGTGAGTACCCATGCAGTAGTCTAATCTGCTCATAATAATGCTCCTTACCACTTGTGGTCTAGCTGAGATTGGTAAAAAAAGGAGAATTTTTCGCAAAGCTCGGAGCAGAGATAGACAGGTGCTCACTGTTTTGTTCACTTGGGAGTCCAACTGTAAGTTACTATCTAGTAGTATCCAAAGTTATGAGCTGTCTTAACAGGCATTGGAGGATTGTTTACAGAGGCTGGCCAGAAATCCGACGGTAGAGGACGAGAAATTTTACTTGCAGAGCAGTAGAGTATTTCTGTCTTATCGTCGTTAAATTGTAGGGAATTAGCTCTGAGCCAGCCTGCTGTTTCCTGCATACAGCAATGACATTTTTCCAGGGGAATTGCCTTATTAGCCTCAAAGGAAAAAACAATTGGGTATTGTCAGCATAATTGATAACTTCAATGCCAAAGGATTTTTATAAGGGAAATAAGTGGACGCAGATAAAAGTTAAAAAGGATTGGGCTAATAACGGAACCCTATGGGACACCATGTTTTACAAGACTGTTGCATTCTCCTGACGTACTGTCCTCAATCAGGCAAACGATCACTGACTACTTAGAAGTTAATGATTCAGGTGAAGTTCCTCTTTCCTTAGTCTGAGAAGAACTCAAATTGGTTGCCAGAGGTGCTCTTCTAGAGAAAGCGGCTCAGGACAACAAGGCCCGGAGGTATAAGAGGGAGGAGCTGGGTAAATCAGTATTAGAACTTGAGTCCATTCATAAGCTCACCCTGAATCTGCCGCAAGCCGGAACATGAACGCCTTCAACTGAAGTGCCTCGATCTCGACAGAGCTGAATATGCCATGCTTCACCTCAAACACAAATTCCATGTAGGGACTATTAAAGGGGGTTGGATGCTAGCCCATTGCCTACGTAGCAAATAAAATGCAAATGCAGTCAAAGCCATTCATACGTGATCGGGCCTGATGACATCCGATGCCTTGGAAATTGCGGCGGAATTCCGGGTGTTTTATGCTAATCTGTACAAGGGAGACCACATAGCAACCTCTGACCCACGGCTCTATGTCCAGACTGCTGCGATCACCCCACTTCCACCTCTGGAATCTGAGAGACTTGATCTGCCCTTCAGAATAGAAGAGGTGATCTCTGCGATTGCAAAGCTGAAACCCATGAAATCAACAGGCCCGGACGGGTTTAGCTCAAGTTTTTAGAAGACATTTTGCTCTGAATTATAACCTCTGTTGACCCGCCTTTTTAATTCCTTCACGGAGACCGGAATGCTGACTGAATCTATGCTCCAAGCTTCTATCTCGGTAATCCCGAAACCTGGGAAAGATCCCCAACAGTGCAGCTCCTATTGCCCAATATCCTTGCTCAATGTGGATGCGAAACTGGTGCAGCTCCTCAATCCCCTGATACCTGGCCTGGTCGACTCGGGCCAGGCTGGGTTTATCCCCACTCCTCAATGCACTGCCCTATTTGTTTGCAACTCTTAGGTGCTTCGAGGTGAGTGAGCGTTTTATGAACTGGGGGTTCAGTATATATATATATATATATAGGCCGCCCAGTGCAACTGTTTGGGTTAATGGAGTGAGGCACAAGACAGGGCTGCCCGCCTTCCCCGCTCCTATATATATGGAACCCTTCGCTCAAAGATTGAGAGATTACCCCAACGCAGTGGGCATTAAGTTTGGAGCTGATGACCATCTGATTAGCCTCTACGCTGACAACATTTTATTTTCTATCGCACAGCCCCTCTCCTCACTCCCTGCTATCATCGCAGAGCTGGATGCATTCAGGTCTTTGTCAGGTTTCAAGATAAACCTTATAAAAATTGCAAATTTTAAATCTTGCCATCCAACCAGACAGCCCATCGATCTTGGGGGCTCAACTCATTCCCGGTTACTAGCCCTACATTAAAAATTTGGGACAGTTTGGTGAGTCCCGCTGGCCTCTCATCATTTCCCTCTTCAATTACTCCATTATTCGCAAACCCGGAGTTTCCTCCCGGATTATCACTGGGTGTCGCCAAACACTGGGTGCGGGTGAGCTGGAAGAGGGTTGGTTGCCTGTTTGATCACAACGGTCCCATCCTTTTTGACTAACTTAAATTACAATACTCCTTATCGAAACCTGAGCGGTTCACCCAAACCCAACTCATGCATTGGCTGCTCAGCCCAGACACGCACCCTAAAGCAAGCAGACCCATGACCCCCTTCGGAAAATGGCTATTCTTCAAAACCGATGACATGAATCTTACCTCTGAAATCTACTGCTTCCTTATGAAAGCGCCTCCTATGGGTCAAATTCGCTGGGAGGCAGAACTTGGGCGTAGTCTCTCTGACAAAGATTGAGGAGACATATTCTATATGGTCCACTACATGGCATATAATACAACAACACACTGAAACAGCCTATAAGATTAGCTCATACTGGTATTATACCCTGGTGTGCAACCAGAAATGGAATACGCTTTGTAATGGTCAGTGCTGGAGAGGCTGCGACAACCCCAGGACACTAATACACCTCCTGTGAAATTGAACCAAGCTCACAAGGTTAATATTGAATAACATAGACAGCGCTTTTAAAACTGAGCTGCCTTGATTCTCCGCCTACATACTTCTGAGGCTCCCCGATGCTCTCACCTGCCCGCTCGGGTCCATTAGGGGGCGACAGATAGCTATGGCCTTTATTGCTGCTCACAGGCTACTCCTGGCTAACTGGGGCTCGAACAAACAACGGAAAATAGGCAATGGCTTCATCAACTAAAACGATTTGATCCAAAATTCCCACTCTTCTCCCTTTTCTACCACACTTTGGCCCTGCTCCCTCCTTGCCTTACCAACTAACTTTCAACTTTCTCAATTAATAATTAATTTGCTAGACCGGTGGGACCAGCAGGTTTCAAGTCCAAAGAATTCCTAGCTGGATGCAAGTATCTATACAGAATGGTCCTTCGTTTCTTTAACCCCCTTTACCGCAGCGCAAATTCTGCAGCGGTGCGGTGCGTGCCATTGAGTGGGCGGGCCGAGTCAGCCAACGGACGTGCGCAGCACTACCGAGGTAGTGCTTGCGATGGCCGTTGGCCGACGGGCGCACTTAAAGGGTTAATAGAATCCAGTCTAGCCTTGGTTGGCCTTGGGTAAGGTCTGTGGAGATTTTGCCACACATGCACACTATACTATGCGCTTAACACCCATAGATGTGGAATGCTGTGCTGTTTACCAGGGTTTCCCCTCCACTTCCTTTCCTATTTACTCTTGCCTATTAATTTTAGGGGTTTAGTCAAATAATATTTTTCATGGGTACACAATGAAATTAATGAACTTGGTTTTATAGCTTCTTTCAGTAAGTTCTATATAGTTGTTTAACCCACAAGGTGTGAAGTGTGGCACACCCACTCCTGGAAATGACCTCAGCGGCCATTATTCACCTGCTTGTTCCAATATAACACATAGTGCCGGGTACACAATAGGGTCTGCTGCTTGCCAATATTTGTTGTAGAAAGTCTTCCGAAACTTCAAATTTTAATTTACCAAATTGTCGAAATAGTGGGAATCCATGTCAGTGGTAGAACGTTGTGCTCTCCCTATCCATTATTTACAGTATGTTCTTCTAGAATACAGTCCATGTAAGCCAATGGTTGAAGGTCCATGTAAATAGTGGGACCTGCTCACTCTGAGTATGGGCTGTATCATATACTGCATATCATCTCTGTCTTGTTAGAATAGGTGTTGCCTGTTTTTCTCACTGCTACATTTCTACATTTTTTTGGATAATTGTTTTTGCATATTTGGTGTCTATGTTGTAACCATTAAAACATAAATCCAGTGTCAGCACCATTAATTGAGAATAAGTGGTGGGATGTGGCTCTGCAGTGACTTCACACTGCCCCGAAAGTGACGTATTTTCCTTCCTTTCCACACACTTTTATGCAGATCGACAGCTTATTTGTCAGTTTTCTAATGAATCCAGATTTTGTTTGAAGGGAGGATATCTCTTCTGAAAACATCAGAATTCAACTTGTGCAATGACTGCAATTCCCCGATATTAGCCTCAGACTCGCAAGGCTTGCTTGTGGTGCTTGGGCTCCAATCAAAACTCTAAGTTATATAAGTGTGCCCTCATGCACCTGAAGTCAGTCACGGAGAGGAAGGCATAGCTTTATGACACTGAACATAAGAGGAGGTTTCATTAGAAATAGAGATCCTGCTCCCACTCCAAGCCAACATTGCCACTTTCAAATGTCCTGAAAAATCAGTGCTGTTCAAAGTCCCATTTCTATTCAAAGTATTTGAAAGTTAACCATAGGAGCTAGAAAGCCATATGGGACTCGTCCTCATCCAGCCAGTCAAAGCCTGGTGAAAAGTCGATATGAAATCACTCAACGTTTCGTGACTTCCGAGGCCGAGCGTTTCCCACATTTGGCCCCGGCATGCCCCGAATTCTCAGGTCTGTTGTCGAGCCCACAGCAGATCGCAACCGTCAGGGAAACCATGCTGCACATTTTTTATGCTGCCTCGGCTCCCTCTGGTATGCCTTTGGGCCCAACCTCCCCCAGTTGCACCTCTGCTGACAGGCTCTCCTCGATGCTGACTGTTTCTTGATGGCCCTTATCTGGGCCTATAGTAAAACTGGTCCTGACCTCCATTCTAGCCCCTGTGTCCATGCCAGCTCCTCCCATCCCTAAATCAGTTTTTCACCCACAAGCTGATGTTGGCCCACATCAGTCATATAAGCTGCTATGAAGTTGCTAAGGCCCATTCTGTGATTACGCAGCCAAACCTTCAGCCTCTGCCTCTCCTTTGACACCACCACTATCAGATGATAGAGGCCGTCTTCAGCCCATACACCAGTGCTGACCAGAGCATAACCAATGTCAGAACCCATTTCAGAGGGCCACAGGGCAAACGGGAATTACTGGACCCAACTGCGGGGGTTGAGGCCTTTTACTCCTAATGTTCCGGGCCAGACTTACTATGGACTCTAAGCAACTGGGACAAGTACTCCTTCTACACTTGATTTTCAGGATAACCTGTTCTGAACAGTCCAAGGAAGGAAGGTGGGTACAGATTGGTGAACACGAGCTCACAACTCATGTACAGCAGCAATAATTGTAGTTATTCAACATTTGCTATTAGTAACATCCAGGGTTTGCCTCACTAGTAGAGTCTCAAGACTCCACTACAACTCTGTTTTAAAGTTAATAGTGTTTCAGTGCAAACACGCTCAAATTAGCAGCACGTTCACTCAGGCACGAAACAAGTCATGCCCACACCCACACGTGTCGAATGTCCTGAGTCCCAGAGTGCACCCCGCCTGCTGGCGCTCACAGCAGCTGCAGCCAAGTTCAGGTAAGTCCTCTGCATGCAGCCTAGGTGGCTGCACTCCGCAAGTGCAGATCCTCTTACTCCTGAAGTGACCAGCGGCGTTCTGCAGTTCCTCCAGTTGGGTAAGTGTTCTTTAACCTCCCACTGGGTGGTGGCTACCATGATCCTGTCTTGGGTCCCTCGTCCTGGTGAAGGTGCATGGGTGCTCCCACGCCGTTCTCACTTCTGGCCCAATTAGCCCAGTAAAGTTATCCAAATCGGCCCCTCCTGGCACCAGGGTCACCACACTGCTACCGTACAGGCTACGGCTGTTACCGCCTGGCAGTCTTTTCCTCGGCAGCCCCTCCTGGCACACGGGGTCACCACATTGCTGCTGCACAAGGGTGTCATCAGCTCTGTCCTGCAGACGGGCAATGGGTGCAGCAGCCATTTCCCTAACACCATGAGTCCACTTGGAAGGGCTCCCCACTGGACCTTGCTGCCATGAATGCTTTCCTCATTCCTCACAGGGCACACTGGTCTTGGCAAGCAGGCAGGCGTTGGTGCTCCAGGACAGGTGGTCTTCGATTCCCAAGGTGATGTCCCCTCGCCCAGCAGGTAGACTAGCCGGCTTTGGCCCCCAGTCCTGGTCACAGGCAGAAATCTTTCAGAGTGTCATCTCCTCACAAAGCCTGCCTTGCTGCATGACAGGTGACACTGTTTGGGGTCCCTACTGCCCCCTCTCATAGTCTTATTTCTAGATACCAAATGTAATTAAGGGTCTTAATCTTTGAAGTTTTATATTTAAAGTCTGCTTCTTGTACAGATTCCTCTGCTCCTTATTCGTTTTGGAAAGCAGTCTGATACAGCATGAGTGTCTCCAATCTATAGTCCCACAACACACGTCATGGAAGTGACTATGGTTCACACCTGGTATCAGCCACAGTGATATGTGCATCCAGAGGTTAGCACAGGGCCCCCAGTCCCGCTCTTTATGGTTCTCTTATCAGCCCCATCTCCATCCTGAGATGTGTCCAGGCCCCTTCCTTGTGACCTCTCACTGAATCAAAGAGCACCTTTTGAAGCGTAATGGGGAGCGTGGTCCTCCCCTCCCCAGTGTGCGTCCCATCCAGGTTATAGGAATGCAGAAATCTACAAATCTGTCTGAGGATCTTGTCACCTCTTCTCCATGTTTCACTATACAGGGCCCTCTGTGTATTGTACCATTCACAGGCACACATACAACCAGTGCATGTATACAGTGTACATATACTGCACAGTGCGGTATCTTCAATGTACTATACTATTCGGAGGCAAACCTACATCCAGCACTTACATCTAACATGCGTGCACCTCCCAGCACTTTATCCTTTATGTATTGTACCACTCAAAGGCCCATATGCATCCAGCATATGCATTTTATATGCATGCACTGTACCTTTCATGTATTGTACCACTCACTGGAGCACATAATACTAAGCACATACATTTATCCTGAACTCACTGTACAGCACTACATCCTTCAGGTACCGTACCACTCATAGGCACATGTACATCCAGTACATGTATACAAAATGCATGTGTTTTTCTCTAATGCACTATTCCTGTTTTGCACCCTTCCCAGGCACACAAACACCCAGCGCAGGTACAACACTTGGGTCAAGGGTAAGTTAAGCATACATCATCAGCACTTTAAAAAGTGATTGATCCTGTAGGCCTCACTCTAGTGGCACAGGTTATAAAGGACCTGTTCACTCTTACTGATCACTACTACGTATGCTGCCAGCAACATGCTTGTGCTGCTTAACCCATGGTAAAAGTAGTTGCCTTCCATCAGTATGAGAATGGTGCTTGGGTGCCTCTCTCGGTCTAACAAGACTGCAATCCGTGAGACAGGCCTATGTCATTGCCCACATGCTGATCTTTTTATGACAACAAAAATCAGCATTGGGTATCCAGACATCAGTACACTTGGGCATTTAGGGCAGGGGTGCACATCTGTTTCAATGTAGAGGATTTTTTCATTCCAACACCCAATGTCCCTAATGTTGCTTGATGATGGGTAGGATGCACACAATCTGATCCTCTCATTACACTGATGATGGGCTGTATTTAGACTTGCAGAATCCCACTAGGCTAGATACCGCACCAGAGACAGAGCTGTCCTCTCTACTTAGTCTACCAAAAGAAGAAAGTCGGCTTGTTTTTTTCTTGTTTGCTGTGGTAGTGCGAAGAGCAGCGGAAATTCGGTGGCCCCACTTCATCTCAGCTACTATTAGTATTAAAGAATTTCCTTGAAGACTCTCTGAAGCCCTCTTGTTGAAGTCATGTTCAGCCCCTCCAGGCAGCCAGCTTGCAGCAGACTGCACAGACTAGCCTCAGGTGACCCAGACTTCTTGATGAAACACCCACTGCCTGAAAACCTTCTAATGCAGACATTCACAAGAAAAGTTTGAATGCTTTCCCTTCAGCCCCCCTGATCGAAAGTCAATATGTGTTGGTGCCTTGTTAATTGAAATGTTTTCCTCAGCTCGTCTAGCTTTACACTATTTTACACTCATGCCCATCTTATTGACCTTTTAGGACGACCTCAAGAACTCACTGGTCGAAACGATCCAAGATGAATAGAACACAGCAAAGTATGTTTTGCACACAGGCCTTAGCCCTGCTGACTGGATATGCTGTGTTTTTGGCACCAGTGTAGTGCTTAGAAGGAATGCTTCAATGCAACCGACTGGCTTTTCATGGGATATCCACGTGTTTCTGGTAGACATGCCCTTAAACATATCTTATCTGATAGAGACTACTAGCCGCAGATACCTTAATGTAGAATGATCCCAAGGCGTGAGACTGGATCTGCAAAAAACGTTCTTGGCACAGCATCCCTGCACGCCAGGGGGGACGGCACCACGGGACTCCGCCCTGACGTTGTCCACGTTTGTGACGTCAGCGAGGATACATAAGTCCCACCTGGTGCGCCTACATCAGTTTTTTCTGTTTTCCGCGGGCAACACGGATCCGGTTTGTGTCCTTGTCTGTTTTCAGGCCTTCTCTTCATTTTCATTCTTGGCGTTAGTGGAACAGTGTGCGAATGCCTTCGGGCTTCAAGACCTATACCTCCTGTTCATGTCCCATGTTGGCGACATCCCCTCACCCGATTTGCATGTGGTGCCTAGGTGAGCACCACAACTCGGAGAGCTGCGGTGCCTGCCAGCACCTTACGCCTAAATCGCGGCGGGAGCGCCGGATGAAGTTGCTGTCGGCACGCTTGTCCAGGTCATCCCAGCATCCGTCCCCCGCCTCTGAGGCAGGGGCTGCCGGTTACGTCTGCGACATCGACTCTCGCCACGGCCCCAGGGGCGTGGATCACCGGCTGGTAGGTCCTTCAATTTGTCACCGAGGCCCTGTCCTCCTTTCGTGGTGGGCGCCGGCTCCCCCCAGGACATGCGCCCCACCTGTCGCCTTCCTACCCGCTGTTTCCCGGCACAGAGGCAACTAGGGCCCTAATGACAGCCTACGCTGCGCCTCTGCAGGCTTTTTTGGCCCTTCCTCCACCTCTTGAGACGTCCGCGGAGTCCGGTCATAGGAGGGTGGTCCTTTGGGGGCTTCCCTCTTCAGCACCTGCTGCACCCTGCCTTGCCTCAAATCCCTACAGGGCTCTCTGTAAAGTCGCAGGAGATCTCCGGGACTCCGGGCTTGCCCCAGAGTCCCCCTTTGTCCTCTGAGCAGGTGGCTGCCTCACCAGAGTTCGAGCTGGCGCTGTTTCTGTGCTGGGAGCCTTCCTCATAGACTCTGATGGAGTTGTGGGTGGAGGCCGGGACCTGTGGTGCTTTCCTGAGTCCCTCTTGGTCCTTGACGCGGGTGGCTGCCCCGTCTGGGGCCGAGCTGGCGCCTTTTTGGCACCCCTCCTTTGCCGTTCCGGCGTCGACCCCGCCTCATTCTCCCAGAGAGCACGTGGGGGCAGAAGTCGACTCGGTGCCACGAATACCCACTCCGGTGCCGGTCGACGTTGATCAGGTGCCGATGGCAGACTCCACATAGCCGCGCCGGGTCGGGTTCTTGATTCGTCTCCTGAGGTCCCTTCTTCTCCAGAGGTCTGTCACCTGTTGGTGTGTCCCTCCCCGGAGACTGGGCTCTGTATTGTTGCCTTTTCACCAGCATCTTCCAGGGAGGGCTCCTCGCCTTCCCCACGGCCGAAATCCTTGAACCCTTCTTCTCGTGGCTCGCGGCTTGCTTTTCCACCGGCCTCTCCACCTTCCCCTAAGGCCCATCAGGTTCCCGATTCATCTGTGGATCCTCCTCTATTCCGAGGCTGGCCGCTTCCCCCTGGACTTGGGGATGGACGGCTCAGTCTGCAGCTATCACCCACAGAGGAATTACTTTCTCCTCCGCGACGCCCTGCTGAGGCCAGTGTTTTCTTTGTGCGAGCTATTTCCACAGGTGCTGGTATTCTGCGGATGGGTGAACCTGTCACTCCATTTCCTACGGACAACCTTTTGGAAGTTCTCCACTAGGGCTCTGGTGGACGGGAGTTGTTCCTTCCCTTTGAAGCGTCACTCTACAATTCTCTTATGGGAGCTTGGGGGCGTCCTGCCACAGGTGATCCGGTGCCTCAGGTGCTTCTGCATCACCACCGCCCTGCTCCACATGACCCTGTCCGTCTTTCCTTCCACCCTTCTACTCAAGTCTCTCTTCTGCGGAATGCTTTTGCCTGTATCGTTATTTTCTCCGTCTCGGGAGGCTCGGTGGTTGAGTCATGGGTCGTAATGTCTTTGCTTCTTGCAGTGCCACCTTACGGGCGCTTAATACTCTGTGTGTGCTGACTAGGGCTACTTCCAGTCTTTGGGTCTCTGTTGAGCCTCTTCCTTCTCATGTCTCCCATGAGGGTGCCCGTGCTGATCTGCAGGGCCATGTGTTGGATGGTAGGGAGTTGGCCGCATTTATTCTTCTTGCAGGCTTGGATGTTGCCGATGCTCTTGGCCGTGCTATCCCCACATCTGTGGTTCTCTGTCGCCATGCTTGGCTGCGTGATGCGGTCTTTCCTGAAAATATTAGAGAGCTTCTGGTTGATCTGCCCTTTGAATGGGTCCTTCTGTTTAAAACTCATGCAGACTCCGCCATTCAGGGTCTTCTTGCGGGCCTCTGTCCTCCTCCGCCTCCTCCTCAGTAGGTTGGATTGTTGATCCTCCGGGTCTTGGTAGGGGATGTTATCCCACTTGCTCCTGGAATCTGGGGTTGGAGTGTCCTTTACTCTTTCTGTGTGGGTTGCTGTGCCCATGGGGTCCCTTGGTTGGCCTACTTTTTCAGTTGGCTGCTGGTTCAGGCCCCCTTTTTTGGCTAGAGTATACCTTTTGGCTGCTTACTAAGCCTTCTGTGGTTTTTGCCGCAGGTTTATAGTTTTGTTCTCTGATGAGGGATTTCTTCCCTAAGAGTGGTTCCCATAAATTTCTAGGGACGTGCCATTCCCCATGTGGGGTACTTGTAGCTATTGTATAGCTCTGTCTTTCACTGTTAGTGTGTGGACTCTCCTTGCAGGTTCTTGCCTTTCCTGGTGTTGTTGTATTCCACTGGTGCAGTTTCTTGGCCATTACCTGGGCGTAGCTGGCGCTACTTTAGTTCTGTCTTTCAAGGTCTTGATGCGTCGATTGCCTGCCTTGGTATGCCATCTTCGGCGTTGTGCTGTGGTGTTTCGCCCCCCTGTCCGCCGTTTCGGCCTGGTCCTCTATCGGGTGTTCCAGGGGGATGCTTTCCTGTGTTGAGGGCTAGGCCCGTCCTACTTGTTTCTCCTCTTATCTTCTGGCTGGTTGCTTGTTGGCACCCAGCTGCGCCCGCCTGGACGATGTGGTCTGGACGTTTAGTTTCATGACGCTTGTCAGCGTCCAGCTGCGCCCGCCTGCTCTTTCTGGTCTACGGCTAGGGGCCTTGGAGTGGGGCCGGGCACCCCTGCTTCTTGTTTTGTGGGAGCCTTGTGGGACTATGCTTTTCTTCTCCCACCTGCCTTACTGCTGAGGCTCTGTTCTGTCTGGTCTGTTGACTTCCAGCTGTGATGGATTCAGCTGCCCTCTTCACTGGGTGTGTTCCAGGTGGAGGGCTCTTGTCTTCATTTCTACCCCTTCTCCTTGGAGTCTTTGGGTTACTCTTCTTCCTCTGTACTCCTCTGCGTTGCTTGTACCTCTGGGGCTTCCGGTGGAGGTCCCTGGAACATTGACTTCTGGCCTCCTTTCGTATTGCCCTTTCTTCCGCCTGCTTGGTGAGGTCTGGGCTGCCTCTTTTGTCCTTATAACACATCACCTGTGGGGCCGGTGTTCTTCCACGATGTTGAGGTTCTTTTCTGCTTTGGGGGGGGAATGGGCTTGTTCCCCTGTCCCTGTACTTTGTCCCTTGTTGGGGTCTTGTGTTTGCCTGAGCTGGAGAGGTCCTCCACAGACCCTCCTCCCCCTTGGGTATGGCTAGGGTATCTATTCTACGTTAAGGAATCTGCGGCTAGTAGTCTCTGTCAGATGTGCTAGTTACTTAACTTCGGTAACGATGTATCTGGTAGAGACAATTCTAGCCGCAGATTCCTTCTTGACCCGCCCTTCCTCCCCGTTCTGTGAGGACCTTTCTTTGGTCTTCTGCACTCGCCTGCCTCCGGGTGGTTGTCTTCTGCGAGTGACTTTTCTTACTTCCTCCCTAGGGGGATGCTAGTCTTGTGGTTTGCTCCATTTCTTCCCTTCTGGGGATTGATGATTTCATGTGTGCTTCTGCTCCCCTGAACCCTGGTCTCCAGTGTGGGTTCTGCTCGTGCTCTTCTTCCTTTCGTTGATTGCACTTATGACTTCTCTGCAGTCCTTGGGGTTGAGGTCTCTTTGCTAGATCTCGACACTTAGCTTTTTTTCAGAAGATGTCTCTCCCTGCTGGTGTTGTCTGGGGGTGAATTGTCATTCCTCTTCCGTTCTGGGCTTAATGCCCTTCTCTGTTCTGGGCTGTGGTTGCAGACTTCTTCATCTTCTGTGCAATTTTTCACATGCTTTTGCCACCAGCGTGGCTGTCGTATTTGTTTGCAGGCTTGCTTGCAATAGCTGTGCTCTGTCCTTTCTTTCCATGACTTTTGGTGCCATATTGCCTGGCACTATTCTGGATGATGCTGTTCCTCACCATTTGTTTCTTCCCTTTCTCTTTAGCTGATTTTTCCGCACACTATTGCAGTATTCTCACAGTTTTTGTTTGTGATGGCTCCGCGTTGTGGCGCGGAAAAGTTCTCCAAAGAAAACTGACGTAGGCGCGCCGGGGTGGGACTTGCGTATCCTCGCTGATGTCACATACGCTGACGACGTGTGTGACCACATTTACCCCTTTGTCTAATCAGATCAGGAACACGATCAGACACCACTGGGAAATATTGAACACAGGTGACATGACCCTGGGAGAACCCAGGTTCGCCTTCAAGAGGTCGCAGAATTTAAAGGATATTCTAATCAGCACTAGACCCAAGAAAGCCAGAAAGGAAACCCAACAAACATTGTGGCACCTACCTCCGGTTACGGGCCATTATCCTTGTGGAATGTGTGGGGTCTGCAGATACACCATGACAGTCAAAACCATACAGCTCTCTGAGACCTTCACATGGGAGATTAGGCACCACACTAACTGCAACACCTCACACTGTATATACCTTCTCACGTGCCCTTGTGGCTTACAGTATATCGGGATGACAACCCGTCCCATCAAAACCCGAATTATTGAACATCGCAGCAACTTTTGCTGCAAGAAGACTCACACAAAAATGTGCAAACATTATGTAGACCACGGCCATGATGAAGAATCTGTCAAGTGGGTAGTACTAGAATCCAGCCCCAATTGCCCGAAAAATGCCCTCTTTCAGAAGGAACAGAGGTGGGTCCATCGTCTATCCTCTGACAAACAAGGTCTCAACGAAGACATCCCGTGGCACTCTCTTTGAGCCATCCATTCCCAATCTATATACTGATTGCCACCATTCCTAGATAGCCTTTCAACCATCATTGGGCTGTACCCTGAATCTATACCTCCCCCCGCTGGGACCATACCTCTTAGTGAACTACACACACACTTTACATGGTTCACCTAACACTGTGAGACCATGGCCACACTGATTGCCACTCTTTCAGCCACTCCACTACTATGTGCAACCCCCTGACGGTAGCGCCTGGGTCGCTGTTTTCCTGACACACTCGGGACAGGCGATCTAGCCCCCCCTTTTTTACTTAGGACGCCAATTGAGCCCCCAGCGCCTAACCACTGATGTCACCACACCGCCTATATTTTCCATAACTATGCACAATTTTATAAACATCGAACATAGTCTGGACATACTCAGGATCACAGGCACTGATGCACCAGTCAAAGATGGCCGCCGCCAGAATGGTCGACATCACGTTAATAAGATGGTAGTTGCCCCACCACCAAAGCCGTTGTTGCGCGACATAACACATCAAGTCCGCATTAAATAAGACTTAAACCATCCAATTACCGTATAAGTGAGGCTTTGATCACAGTTTAATAGGAGCGCTATTAACAAACAAACATCACTGGGATTGCCGATACACTAGTCTAAGATGGCCGCTTCGCGATCGGCTGAAATCACGTGACACGCCTTGGTAGGCGGAGACGCGCGAAACATACCGATTCGTTGTTGTTCGTGTAAATAACCCTGACCGCCGAGCTCACACATCTACTCGAGCTCGGCGGAGAAGGGTAGGTCAAGCAGCCAGGACACAAGAGATTGGAGGTGAGTGCTGGAGTGACAAACGAGGGATGTAGAGATAGGAGCCCCTTGGTGTTGTAGATATGGTTTACCTGCTAATAATACTCTGGCGGTATGTTTACCTTCTACCTCAGTTCTGACCCAAGGACTCATCCTTGATGTCTAGCCCCGCCGACCCCTCTGGTGGCTGTTAGTTCTTAACTTATAGGTGAGTAGGGGTTATGAGCCTTCTTTAGAGCTAGTGTGTGTGGGTGTGTTCACCTAGCCACCTTAAGTTATAAATGGTGTGTCTCATTTTATTCCTTTGTAATGCCTGCACGTGCAGACATTTTAGCCTGGATAGCTGCTGTACATGTTAATCTTTTAACCCTTTTAACTTCCACCACCCCACAACAAACCACCTCACCAGCACAGTGATTGTTGTGTGTGCCCCACCACTTACACTATGCACACACAACCTTGATGGCATGCAGGGATTGGTGCTTAAAGCTCGTTTTCACCAACAGCATGCCACACTGTTCACAGTTCCATTCCATGACGTGACCTACTTTGCATTTTGCAAATTGTTTTTAACCCTTGTTGTTTATCTCTTCCCTATGTTTAGGCATAGGACAACCCCCACAGAGGTAATACACACACCACTTCGCACATGACACCAGCATGATGTTGTTCACCTTTTTATAGGTCCTGATGAATCGCGGGTAACTATTACCCATTGCGAGAAACATGTCGACCATCTTCACCCCTAGCCCCATCTAGGGTCACCTGACCTTACTCGTTGACACCTAGTGAGCTAGCCCCTTGTTTTTTAATTGCAGCCAGGGGACCCCCAGAATAAAGTGGATTCCGGTACCCGTAGCTACATTTTAACATCCCTTATCACTACCATACACCACCCTGCCCACACACCCACACCTCACCATAAGGCTGTTGGATAAAAAGATCTCCGCCAAAGAGCCCCTCTTTGAGGTGAGCCCGTCGGGGATTGCACCGCCTCCCCGACGAGGAGCAACCGCCGATGATGAAGCATGACACCCTTCTGGGTGTGTGAGGCAAATCCATCCAACAAAATGGATGCCCTAGGGTGTTACTCCTACACCTTTGGTCACGCCAGTTAAATCTTCCCCTAGTTACACATTGGAACAGTCCAGCAACCCCTCGTTGTTGACGTCAGGGTGGAGTCACGTGGTGCTGTCCCCAAGGCGCGCAGGGATGCTGTGGCAAGAAAGTTTTTCCGGATCCAGTCTCACGCCTGGGAATAATTCTACGTTAAAGAATCCATGGCCAGAATCGTCTCTACCAGATACATCGTTACAGAAGGTAAGTAACTCTTATGACTGGAGAGAAAGTAGACTCGGAGCTTGAGTGATTCAAAGATAGTTGTGCCACAACTCAGTCCTGGGGTTGTTGTCCCAAACCAGACAATTTCACCAACAGTACGAAATGGTTAGGGGCTCTTCCAGAGGCCTAGCTTAACAGCAACACCAACTTTCTCAGCTGGTGTGCAGTAAGCGGACACTTTTTGAAGCAGAGGACATTGTGGCTAACACCATTCACAGCAGCAGGGACATCTGTCCTCTAACACTTCCTTCCATGCTGTAGCAGCCTTCTATCCAGTTTGACTTGTTCTCCCAAGCCTATGACCAGCCTTTAGGGATCAGGATACATTATTTCCTCCCCAACTTGACATCCTTCATGCCAGGATGATGGGTCTTAAAAATTGTTAAGAAGGGCTACACCTGCCCTGATTCCTGGGGACGGATTGGTGTCCCTGGGCATGCAGGACACATATTGTCATGTACCTGTCCCACAAGCACACCAGTGTTACTTGTGGTTCACAGTGGGGTCTAAACATTTCTGGTTCATTATGTTGCCCTTCAGCTTTCCGTCTGCTCTTCGGATGTTCACGAAAGTGATGGGATGGTTGCTGCGCGTCTTTGGAGGACCGGGATACATGTGTTCCTGTACCTCAATGACTGGCTATTTGAGGCGGACCCACTACAGTCCGTCTCAGACTACTTCTAGAGAGTGGTTAGGCTCTTAAGTTCCTTGGGGTAATTCCATCATCGAGCTGGTGTCCCCCTTGAGAACTACACAGGTGAATCTCTTCATAGCATCTATCCTGGACACAGCGTTCAAGGCTTTTTCACGACCACTGTGAGTCCAGAACATTCAGGATATTTTGGTCTCAGACTGGCCCGCCGTCATTCAGGTTGATTCTGAAGCGTCTTTGGCTCCTGGACTTGTGCATTCTCCTCATTCCATACATTAGATAGCACATGCCTATCTTCAATGGAACCTGAGGTTTCAGTGGTCCCAGGGTTGGCATTCTGCCGCCACCCAGCTCCCACAAGGAATGACTCTGGACCTCATGTGGTGACACGAGTGCCAACCTGAACTGCAGCAGGCCACTCTTCCTTCCCCTCCCAGACTTCACAATTGTGACAGACTTATTACTGTCGGAGTGGAGAGAGGGTCATTTGGAGGCAACAAGTGTCAGAGGCCTCCAGTCTCCAGTGAAGAGCCAGCTCCACATCAGCCTTTGAAGCATTAGGCAATCCGTTTGCCCCTGAAAGCCTTCCTAGCTACTGTCAGTTAAAGGCTGATATTCGCCTTAGCAGACAACAAGACCATTGTGTGGTACTGCAACAAGCAGGACTGGCTAGGGTCCTGGATCCTGCGCCTGGAGACTGCATCTTGGGAGGTGGCTGGACCAGCAAAAGATAGCCATCCCTCTTGCCGGATCTCTGAATGCTAGAGCAGACTGCTGTCAGACCACGAATTGCATCTCTATTCCAAAGTTGCACACTACATCCTTCCTCAGTGGTCTATGCCCTGGCTAGATCTATTGTCTGCTGTTGAACGTGTAGTGTCCAGCAGAATGCCAATACCTTGTTGGAAATATCGGTCTGTCTGCTTCCCCAATCCTAAATACTTGTTTGCACTGTTGGAACGATTTAGTAATCTGCTTTTGGAACAGTTCGTTCGACATTATACTATTTCCCTGCCTCTGAATTGCACCTTATTTCACTTCATGGGCTCGGCTGAAGCCTGGGTTACCACGAAAAGTAGTGAAAGGCGGTGGGAAGGAGGGTAAGTCGATCAGCATTTGTTAGTGTCTCATACCTCTATTGTTTGTCTGATATTATCTGCTGGATTCTTGGCTTGGAGGACCTAGGAAGCATCTGTTTCCAAATAACTGGTTGGCGTGTATCACCTCTCCAGTGCAGTGTTTTCTGTAAACCTCCAACCCCCAACTTCCTCTCCAGATAAGAATATATTGTTACTTGACTTGCACCAGAAGGTGCGTTGCCTGAGTTGACTCCCTCTCCTATCGAACAGTCAGTTTAAGGAATGCTGAACCTTTTCCACCTTTCTTGCAATTCTTCTCCCAACTGCCAATTCCACAATTGCATTGTCCCTTTGGCTCGACTTTGATTGATCTCCTACCCTTAGACCCAGGCATTCCCTGCATTCTTCTACTAATCTGATGGTACAGGGCGTGTTGTTCATTTTGCACATCACCCATCTGTACCTGATCTGCCCGTTTCTGAGCTTAGCCGTAATTTCAGCAAAGGCTTTCTCAGTGGAGATGGTAGGTTGATGATTTGTCCTGGTATAGATGCATCATGCAGTCCTTGAAGTTGATGGCTGCCTGCCCTTTCGCACTGATGATGCCCTGATGATTTCCTCCTCAGTCTCCAATGAGCTTGATCTTGTGATTGTGCCTTGGTCTCTTCCTGGGTTCCAGGCGGGAGGACCCACTACGTGTTCCTGCACAAGGTATATCTCTTGGGAACCTTATTTCCCACCACTTGATTAAAATGTCTTTTGAAGAAGGCTACCATATTTATTCCTTCCATAGATTCCCTGGCATTGCTCTGAGAATATTTTTCTGTGGGATCATCCCCTAAGTCTTTTCATTTACTTTGTATCTCATCCAAATCCTTGATCAGCGCCCTTAGGGTGGCCTGGGCGTCCTCATGATTGGACTGTAGCCCTGCGGTGGCATCCTCTTAGCTGCTCACTCTGTCCCACACTGCCCGCATATCCCTAGATAGACTTGCCAGACGAATTGGACTTTTGTTCTGACCACTTGTAATAATGTCAGCGTAGAGGTCACCCGCTTTATAGAAACACAAAATAAAATGTATTATAAGAAAGAATAAAACTCTTATTCTTCATTAGGCAAAGCAGAGAATAAGTATACCACCTGCTGTATCCTACAGCATATCCTATAAATCTAGCTTTTACTCTATTTTCTCTCAATCTTTCTTTAAAAAAGATGTGTGCCTATAAGATGTTTCTTGTCATTTACTTTTAACCTAGGGATTGTTTTAAATTGGCTTCTTATCTGAACAACATTGCATAGGCTACTGAAATGATTTTTGTTTTTTTCTTAAAGTATCCCGGGGTCAGGCTTTAGGGTGCGTACTATAGGGATTCCAAGTAAGTACATTTTCTTCCTTGGCTTGAGAAGGTACTGCAACAATACTTTTTACGGTCAAAAGAATTGATCTAACAAGGAAGGTTGGCTTACTAGACGATGACTAGAATTAAAAATATTTTTTTTGTAAAGGGGGCACACCTTAAAACATCTTTAAAAAATATTAGTTGGAAAAGCCAATATAATAAATGCAAAGTAGTGTTTTAGAAGCAGCAGTAAGCCAAAGATATCTAGTAAAAATCTTTTTTTTGGGGCAGCTACTGATTTACCGAAAGTTGATCATGAGACGGGTAATTCATTATTTGCTCTGGAGTCCATTCTCTTTGGCAATGTTGATAATAAATGATTATTCAATGGGAAAAAACTGGAACAATAACATGTAAGAATTCCCTTTATTATATATGATTGAATCTACAACGGTAGTAGTTGCTGCCAGTTTTGAGCGACATTGTAGAGTTTATTTTAAAGCGAAGTAATACTTCATAAAACACATTCTTCTGTTAACATATGCACATTCATTATTTCAGACTCTCAGTGATGTCATCAAGCGTTACTCTGGAGATGGCGAGGATATCTGGAAAGCATCAAGGTTTCGGATCATAATTTGCACGTGCAGCAGTGCTGGAATGTTTTATCAAATAGGACTTAGGTAAACTGAATTACACCCCTAATTATTTAAAAGAATGTTAATAATCATGACTCTTATGATAAAGTTATTGGTATGATGGTATGGCATCTTAAGATCAATTGCTTTGCAGATTCTAAATAAAGCAGAAATGTTGGTTATGCAAACCTTGCTCTGGTTTCTTCTCCTGAAGGAGTGCAGGACAACTCATTCTAAAGCATGTACTGGGCCCAGTTCTGTTAACAATTATTGTTTAAGGTTCAAAGGTATTTTTTGCAATCCGAGTTTGCTATCTTTTTATGCACACGTTTATGCTCAAGACCATCAGCAGGACTCCTCCCATTCTGTGAGCAAAAACGATTTTGTATTTTTCTAAAATGCAACCCAATTCACCTTTTGAACCCACCATCATAACCACATTCGATATCCAGATTATGAACATATTCTTGTCACACTTGTTGGCGCCATCCCAGTATTTTCTGTCCTTTCTTGGCTACTTAGTTTGTCTATGCACCTTCCGTTCCTTAACAGTGATGGCTTACAGAACAACCCCGAATGGTCTCTTCACTTCCAGTGCTTAATTTGTGCAGTAGTGAGTTCTGTTTAGAGGCCTGACACACTCCTGGCCCGCCAATTAATACCCTTATAAGAATTTTTTTTAATGTGTTTTTTAAATTTAACAATATCACAATAAGCATTGTAACAGGACGTCGTATATGCCAGTTGCACAATATCGCTGCAGTAAATTCCTGGATAGCCAGTTATGAAGTGGGTGCATACCTTATTAGAATCTTAGGGCCAGATGTAGGAGAGAAAATACCGGTCGGTAACGGCCGATTTCGGCCCTTACCGACCGATATTTAGGATTTGGCATGTAGGGGCCATCATTTTACAGAATCGGTAAATTTACCGATTCTGTAAAATACCGAATTGGTAATTTTACCGATTCGGTAAATCCACATGTAGGTGACACTCCTAGGAGTGTAACAACTGTAGATAGTGTCCGTGCACTGCGTTTTAGGTTTATTTGAAATTTTAGGCGTGTACCGTGCTCATGAGGAACACTCCCCGTTCGGGAGTATGGAAATGAACTCTAGACTGCACTAACACGACATGTGTTAGTGTCTCCTATGGCACTGGTAAATATTTACTGGAAGCCACCAGCTTGATATTTGTAGAATAAAGTTTTTCAAACAAAAGTTTTCAATGCGCTTCTCAATTTTGTAAGTATTTTATTCATACTTTTAACATCAATTCCTTAGTTGGATGTTATTCACCGTCCATTAGGAGTTAAACCAATTCATTTTTCTTATATCCAAAACATTTGTAACTTCTTGTAATGCTTTAAACACACCCATTAGACGTCAGACGCGAGCTTTCCTCACACCGAAGGAGAAACACTTTGCAGCGCCTAAGCCGATATAGACATTTGGTAAGCAACCTAAACGGAGCGCAGTTACTACCTGAACCCCGCGCGTAAAATAGTTGCTTTTATGAGATACTATTGTTGCCTCGAACCACAAGGTGAGAAGGGTTTGTTCAGGACGGAGATAAAACACGCTTTAATACACGTGAATTAGAGCACCCCGAGATCCAAAACTTGGTCAATGCCGACATATGTTTACATGTATTTGTGTTTACTTATATTTAAATTCGTTTTTATTTGAACTTGTATATGTCGATCGAACATGAGCTATTTTGAATATGTGATTCATGGAACATTTTATATATAGTGATGAGTACATTATCTGTTTCACAGATTTCCCCGATGAAGGCCAGTCGGCCGAAATGCATTGGAAGTTACAAATGTTTTGGATATAAGAAAAATGAATTGGTTTAACTCCTAATGGACTGTGAATAACATCCAACTAAGGAATTGATGTTAAAAGTATGAATAAAATACTTACAAAATTGAGAAGCGCATTGAAAACTTTTGTTTGAAAAACTTTATTCTACAAATATCAAGCTGGTGGCTTCCAGTAAATATTTACCAGTGCCATAGGAGACACTAACACATGTCGTGTTAGTGCAGTCTAGAGGACTCCTAGGAGTGTCACAGGCCCTTAAAAGTCGGTATTTTACCACCCAATCCTATTGGGTGGTAAAATACCGAATTCAGGTGTGCATGCCCATCTGTGCATGCACACCTGTGCCATGTGACACACAGACATGCCCTTAGGGCATGTATGTGTGCCACATGTCACACATGCCTGTATTTGGGGTGCTAGAGGGTGTGAAAGTGACACCCCCTGCACCCTTGCAGTATTCGGTATTTACCGATTCGGTAAATACCGAATCGGTATTGCCCATTGATTCCTATGGGCTTCAAGGCCCGTAGGAATCAATGGGCAATACCGATTCGGTATTTACCGAATCTGTAAATACCGATTCTTACCGATTCGGTAAATGTAAAAAGAAATTTACCTACATCTGACTACTTCTAATTTACCGATTCATAAATACCGAATCGGTAAAATTCGGTATTTATGAATCGGTAAAATAGAATTACCTACATCTGGCCCGTAGAGTTCAATTGATAAGGAGAATTTGCCACTCATGTGAGAGTTGGGGCAACAACACCTCCTTTTAATTCAAATGTCAGCCGAAACATGTTTTCAAGGGTTCCTCCAAACAGGTTCAATATGATAAGAGTTAAAGTGTACCCAAGGCGTAATTAAAAATGAATCCAGTAGTCCATCAAGATTTTGGTGTCAGAAGTGCTGGCAGAATTGACCTATTTGTAGGACCCTTGAAAAGATTTTTGGAGGATACACTCCTATTGGCTGACAATTGTGCAGTGAATACAGATGTTGGACACCTGATTCTTTTTTAGGACCGAACGTACTTTTCATCTTCAGATTTTGACTCTGCACAACAGAAGGAAGGCAGAAAAGGGAGGAGGAGAAGGAAAGGAATACAGTGGCAAGGAGAGTGATCATTGATGAAAAAGATCAAGCAATAGTGAGATAAAGATACCGAAAGTAAAGGGTGGTGGAATAAATACCGGGTACCCTTGTTATTCTGCAACCGTTCCATTTGACATCACCAGCGACAGCCTTGTGCCCTCCACTGGTTCAGAACTCTGCTCCTGAATATAAATAAATTGGCTTCTTCTCCCAACACCTCCACACATTTTTGTAAAATATCCAGTTTATGTTTCGCAATTGTTAAGTGGTTTGTTTAGTGCAAGGCAGTATGCGGACGTGACCCACATGAAAAACAATACCCAGTTTTCAGCCCCTTTGTAATACATTTGGAATGTTTGTCTTTCGCATTGTTTGTGAAACCAGGGTAATGGCATCCACCACTTTTATCACTCTTTACTCCGACAGAATTAATAGACCTATCAACACTTGTAGCAGTTGAAATGGTCTCATTCAATGTAGGATGGTTGCAACAAAGCAATCCTTTGTTACATTTTGCTAAAGCAGTTGTCTATCATTTGATCTCTAATGTACTGGTTTGATCATCTGTAATCAATTTGCAGGTATAATCCGCAATATTGCAGCATAACCTTCAACACTACCTTATATAATATGCATCCTAATTATTAAAAAAAACACACACACACACTTTCTGCTAGCAAAACAGTTTCTTATTTTAATTATTAATAAAATATTTTAACTGGGCGCGTTTTAGCTCGTATGCTAAATGTTTAAGCATATTTTTACCCTAATAAATGGAATAGTAAAACTTTCTTCGTTTGGCATCGAACAGTTTGTTGTCAGTTGCCACCAAATTAAAAGGAAAATGTATGAATCGTTGGTTCAATTTAGGCATATTTTCTTCAGCAATTTTTAGAAAGTTGAGTGCTGGCACAATGTTATGCATAGTTCAGTTCATTTAAAAGTAAATGCTAAGTAGGTCACCATAAGAAAATATTCTGTATTTCATGAATATAATAAAATGTTCTAAAACAAATAAACTATGTAGAACCCTTTCACTGTGTACACAGAAATCTTGCAATATAGACCCCTTCTCAGTCCCCAAGCTCTCATACTGTGGAAAAGTAAATTTTGCCATGTTCTGTGTCCCTACGTGTCATCCATCATATGTTATGTGTGCATGATTAAATATGCATATGCATTCCCCATGTCCGATTAATGACACAATTACAGTTGTGTCCACCTCTAGTATGCCAGTTTCCAGTCCTCGTGAATACTACGAATATCAGGCCTATGTAAAGCTACGTTGCCACGTTTCTCAGTGTGCACGTTATTCTATTATAAAGTCCCCGTTTCTAGGCCTCAAAAGGGCCTGGACACCAGATTCAGCTCCTGTCTCCTGAAGCCTCGCTGAGGAGCGATACAGCCCCCACCTGTATCCTCGACCCTTCACTTACTTCCTGCCTCGCAGTGCCCGGTTCAGCTGGCTCTGCCTCTGAGTCTGCCAAAAGTATGTTATAGTTCCAGTTATCAGTTCAGTCCTCCTTCTCTGCATTCCTAAGCTACTGAATCGCATCAATAGTTTCCGTCATTGTCTAGCCTTCAGGGCTCCATGTTAGAGAAATACTACATTTAATGGTCATTTAATATTCTTCAACACGCACTACATGTAGAATAATGCATGGTCCAGTCTTAGAATCAAGTTAGCCTTTCCCCTCCTAACTTCTAGTTTATATCAACATGTTCTCTAAACATCAGATACTAGATACTGTTTAGGTACATGTCGCCCTGACTCTCCAGACTTCAGTCTCTGCTCCTAGCACAGAGTTCATAGCCCCCAGCTTCTCCTAGTGATACGTCATTGCCAGTTTGCGCGCACCATCAGGTTAGAGGTCCCGGCTCCTTAGGTAGCCCCCTCCATGGTTTCCGCCCCATTCATGACATATTCTGTTACGTTTGCATCACATGTCTATGTATACGCCCTGTTACACCTCTTTTCCCCCTTATCTTTCGCGACTGCTACGCGTCACGCCTTCTGTTCCACCCACTGCTACGCCTACTGCAATGTAATGCTATGTGTTCACGTTATGTATATATGCTCATGTATTGTTATTAAAAGTCAGCGCGCTCATCCTAGATCGAGCCCCAGCAGCTGCTGGGCCCTGTCATCCTATTCCTATGCAGGTTGTCCTGTTCCTGTCCTTATGCTGTATTAAACCTGCAAAACTCCTACTACCTCGAATCTTGACTCTTATTTATTGAGCTATCTGTTATGATATATGTCTAGTCAAAAAGAGAGGTATTATTTATTTATTTACCACATAATGGCGCCCGAATAGGGACTTGCCCTTTCCCCACGCGTCGGTGAAGCCACGCCGACCCCCTGACCCTCTGCAGTCGTGACGGAACTCTTCTGCGCAGTGGCAGATATTTCTGCTCAAGTATCCCTCAGGCCCACGGAGGAGACGGAGGAGGCGGTCCAGCATCCAGACGAGACGGTGGAGGAACGCGGCGAGTCCCGACCAGAGCCCAAGCCAAGAGTCCAAGGTCCGAGGTATCCGGAGGTCCACCCGTAACTGAAGTCCGAAGTCTGAAGTTCGTCGTCCGTCGTCGTAGCAGTCCAGTCCAGTCCGAGGTTTCCGTTCTTGCTGCCCGGTGAGTACCATTACTGGGGTAGTATCTAGACAGGGTCAATCTAAATTGACTCTGGTCCGTGGGTTGGTGGTACACAGACTCACAAACGAAGTGTTCACCTAGGTGGATACGGGTCTTGATGCGTCCCTTTATGGGACCGGTATGTTCCGTACTGTTTCAGCAGTGCATCCAGTAAACTCTAGTCTGTTCCGTTCTCGAGAAATTCTTGTGTTTCTGTTCTCAGTATTCCAGGTAGTATTCTGTTCGAACTGATTATTTTAAATGTTTTTCATGTATTTTAATGTCGTGGTATGAATGGGGAATAAGTATCGTGTTCATTGTGTATTGTATTGTGTCTAGATTACAGTTCAGTCATGCCCATATTTTCCAAGTTACGTCAGTTAAAAACTAGAAAGGGTCTGCTGGAAGCAGCAGTTCCCGTCCCGCCCAGGGACAGTCCAGGTCACTTTATGTATCAGAAACATGGCATAAGTGCCATATTGTATCTAGACTTATGGGTGGAGTATACCAAACAGTTAGAAGAAAAGTATAGATGGCCCGTATCGGGTACATGGGATGCCGAATGCATCATGCGAGTAGAAGAAGCATTATGGAAAAAGAAAGCCAGACAGTCACAGAAAGATGCCATCGAGTTATGGCGTAAAGAAGCTCATAAAAGAACTGAAAAAGAAATCAGAAAGTCAGAATTAAGTAGAGAATCCTTAGAGCGAGCCCAAGAAAAAGAATTAATCGAGATAGGTGAACAAGTCAAAGCCGAACAGTCAGACAGACAGAGGCATGCCCTTATTAAGGGTATGTATCCTCTTCTTGCCGAGGGCTTGCCAAAAGCGACCCCAGATGCATCCAGTAATTTCCCGCCACCACTAGTTCCGACCAAGCTACGTCACAAACCGACCGCAGCTGATATTTTTATTTCGTCCTATCTGGACGACACAGTCCCTGAATATGCAGATCCTGTTCGCGCTCCGCCAGTCCCTGTAAATCAGGCACATCCTGCTCCTCCAGACACCGGGGCACCCCATGCAGTACCTGCTACGGTACCCCCGGTCCAGCCAGCATTTCAATTTCCCGCTCCGCCACGAAGAATATCAGTCGACGATTCTAGTCTAGGGGCCGCAGGGGGAGGTCCTCCTCAAACCCCGCCGCCACGCAAGCGTTTATCAGCACTCGAATTACATGCTCAAGCATCACAGCGTACTCCCAAGAGTAATAAGTCTGTTGCAGAAATCAGGCAAGCCCTTGGCGAATGTGCCTATGACCCAGTCCCAGGCGAGAATAATATGGTTTTATATTCAGTACGCGTAAGGAGGGTGACCGAGTATCTAGTCACCCTACCCAATATGAAAGAAGATCTAGACAGAATATATCGTTTCATCCGTACAGGGGATGATCCAGAAAGTATTAGTGATGCCATGTCTCAAAGGAAAGCTGAGATCCAGCGTATGATATTAAAGTTTTTAATTAACTGTCTAATAAGAGAACAAGATTACCCGTCTAAAGATCCGGCCGAAATGAAAACCCTGACAAAGTGGAGTGATAATATAGCCGAGGGTAAGCACAATACCATTAGTGCCATGGAGAGTATGTACAAGAAAATCCGTAGAGAAATAATAAAGATACACGAACAACGTAAAGCAGCACAAGTAAGCGAGAAAGAAAGTAACTCTGATACTGAAGAGGTAGAGGACGAGAATCCCGCCAGAATAGCGTATGTAGGAAAATCTAGATTTCCAGATCGCCATTTACGCCTAGAACACAAGTCAATTTTCCATCATTCAGCACCAGAACAAGGTTCCCTAGAACAAGTGTTCCAAGCTACCGATCACATTCTACAATCACGAATCGGTTACAGTGAGTTAAGTACCATGCATGAACAAGGACTAGCCCGATCAGCAGTCCGATGGATTACTGATTCTACCACTTTTCCAGACGAAATAGTGGCACAAATGTTTCTGAAATTGCCCCCAGCCGAGCAGCGACTGGCGGGTATGTATATGATTCAGCACCTCATTACTTTGTATGAGGGTCAACACTCTGATCCAGGTCCGTTACATGATATCCTGAACGAGTTACTCCAGTATAGATGGAAAGGTTTAGGTACCGATTTAATTAGTGTCATTCTAGAACAGCGCCACAAATATAGAACGTTTCTGAACCCGCATTTTGTTCATGTCTCACCCCCAGAAAGTAAACCATTTTACATGGAAAGACAGAACCCGTTACGAGAAGTGCATCCAGTTAAGACAGAGGACGGTGAAATGCAACGAGTGTTTGTTTACACCCCGATTACAAAGATGGAACTCCTCGAAATGAAGAAATTAATTCCCTGTCATGACAAAGATCCAGCAGGGTTCCATAGAGAATTAAAAGACATGCTCCGTATGGGAGAATACACATACCCAGATATAATCAAAATGTTAAAGGTTCTGCTGCCCGCAGGGGTGTATGAAAAGCTCAAGGAAAAAGAATGGGAGGTGGGAGAGAAAAAGATCGATTGGGCAGTTCTAGAAGCTGAAGATAAGTCACGTGTACCAGGTACTGGTCTTGGAGATAAATGTAAAGAATTACCAGAATTATTAATACAAGTTTTACCCAGATTATTGACAACTAGAAAAGAAGACTGGGATGCAATCTCAGCCTGTAAACAAAAGCAAGATGAGGATATTAGTGATTTTTATTCTAGGTTTGAAAAATGTTTCAGTATCAACAGTGGCCTCAAGACAAGTAGTGAGTCATACCCTCACCTTTTTGTTACTAAATTAGTCGAGAATTCAAGCCCACAAGTTAAAAATCGAGTTTTGAAAGTCGAAAGCACCTGGCAAGCTAATACCCCGTCCCAGATGTTGCAAATGCTTCAGTATCACCAGAATAGAATCAGGGAAGAGCAAGAACACGAGAGAAAACGTATGAAAGACACGAAAATGAAAGTACTAGTTGCACAATCTGTTCCTCAAGACAGTCAGAAGAGGGGTCCGAATCAAGCCAGTCATCCTGCAGCTCCCGTTAAAGGGAACTGCAATTATTGTAAACAGCCAGGTCATTTTATAAATGAGTGTGCAGTTCTGAAACACAACATAGCTACTGGTAAGACTAAAGAAAGACCACGTCCGCCTAGACAAGAACAAGTTTCACAGATTTCTCAGCCACAGAATGCACCACAGACAGTTACCGCACCGCAGCCTATTGCTGCAACACAGCATGTTACATCGCAGATGTACCAGTATGCACAGTCTGAGTATCCAGAGTACCAGCAGTATTCATGAAACAGCCTAGAGAGGGAGGTAGGCTTGCCTCTCATCGAGATACCTGTAGATCAAGAAGGTCCCTATGTTCACAGTCAAGTATTAGGGAAAGACAGAAAGTTTTTGATTGATACAGGGGCAAGTAGGACCACAATTAGTCACGCCGAAGTTCCAGGGGCTCCGCTCTCAGGCTCAAGAAATGTTTCCCTTGGATTTTCAGGAAAACCTATCGTAAATGAGATTTCAAAGCCAGTTACTCTAGAAGTAGGTCCATTGTCCCGCACTACTGATCTGTTACTTACTAAGTCATGTCCAGAAAACCTATTAGGCATTAAAACACTGAAAGAGTTAGGTGCAGTTATATGCTGTTCCCCAGAGGGAATACGATTGTTCCTACGTGACTTTAAGGGTCACTATGTATTACGAGATTTTGATTCAAGACTGTCTAATGTACCGCAGCACTTATGGGCGCAAGGTCCAACTGATGTAGGTTATATGCAAATCACACCCTATCGTGTGACTCTCAAGCCAGGTGTAGTGTTACCACGAATCAGACAGTACAGATTGCCACCCGAGGCTGTAGCAGCCTTATCCAAAATTGACGAGCTCATCGCTCAAGGAGTGGTTGTAGAAACTGACTCCAACGTATGCAATTCTCCGATCATTCCAGTTATGAAACGTACTGATCCAAATGCACCCCCAGTATATCGATTATTGATCGACCTACGAGAGCTTAATAAATGTATTATTCCGCAGTACCCAGTTGTCCCAGACATCTCTTCCCTATTGACAGCCATTGATTCCGAAGCCATGTTCTTTACAGTAATAGACCTCAAGAACGCATTTTTCAGTGTCCCTATTCATTCAGACAGTCAGTTCCTTTTCGGATTCTGTTTAAATGGAAGGAGCTATATGTTCACACGCGCTCCTCAAGGTTTCACGGAAAGTCCTAGTATTTACAGTCAAGCACTCAAGAGACAACTAGACAACATTCACATGCCAACTGACACTGCCCTGCTCCAGTATGTCGATGATCTACTGATCACAGCCCGTTCTGAACGTGCTTGCGAGCGAGCATCCCTTACAGTCTTGTATTTTCTAGCCGAGATGGGGCACAAGGTGTCCCCTTCTAAACTTCAATTCTGTGTCCAGCAAGTGGTCTACTTAGGACACTTACTGTCCAAGAGGGGTAGGCAGTTGACACCAGACCGTATCCAGTTAATAGCGAGTCTTCCTCAGCCCAAGACCCAGAAGGAGGTACGTGCCTTTATCGGCCTTACTTCTTATTGTAGACAATGGATTCCCCAGTATGCATTTCTAGCCAAACCACTGATACAGTTAACGACACAGGAGGCAGCCGTATCGACTGTTCTCCCTTGGACATCTGAACATACACTTAGTTTCAATGAGTTAAAGAAAGCTTTATGCCAAGCTCCAGTTCTAGCTACACCGAACTACAGTAAGCCTTTTTCACTTTTCGTTACTGAACGTGAAGGTACAGCATTATCTGTTCTCACACAAGATCAAGCAGGACAATACAAGCCATGTGCTTATTTTTCGAGCACGTTAGATCCTGTAGCCCAGGCTCTGCCTGCGTGCCTCAAGTCAGTTGCAGCCACAGCACTAGCTATCAGACAAAGTGATTCCATAGTTTTAGGACACTCTCTGACAGTACAAGTTCCACATTCTGTGGAAGTTCTTCTGAACCGAACACAAACTCAGCACTTGACAATTGCACGTTTAACAGGTTATGAATTGACACTGTTCCAGCCACACATAGAAATCAGACGCTGCAACATTTTAAATCCTGCTACACTGTTACCATCAGTTACTTCGAATCCTGACCCACATGACTGTGTGGAAGTAGTTAACATTACGACAAAGCCAAGACAAGATCTGACAGATACTCCGTTACCAGACCCCGACCTGACACTTTATGTGGATGGTTCATGTATGAGAACTAGTACAGGAGAACTAGTAGCCGCGTATGCAGTGACTACTGACACTAAAGTTATTGAGACACACCGTATTGATACTCTGTCCGCTCAAGCAGCAGAGCTAGTTGCTCTGACACAAGCCTGTATACACGCCAAGAACTTGAAAGTTAATGTTTACACAGATTCACGTTACGCATTTGGAGTTGTACACGACTTCGGAGTGCTCTGGCAGGAGAGAGGTTTCATGACTTCTCATGGAACCAAGATTCAGCATGGTCTCCTTATTCAAACTCTGTTAGATGCCATACACTTACCGACATCTATTGCTATCATGAAGTGCAAAGCACATACGAAAGTTACTGACATTATTTCCCAAGGTAATGATCTAGCAGACCGCACAGCCAAGCTTACAGCACAGACTCTAGACATTCCAGTTAATCAGACACATACTCCAGATCCGACTACATGTATGACAGTTAAGGACCCTACACAAGATGTCATAGATATACAGTTACATGCTACTCCCGAAGAAATCAAGATATGGTCCGAACAAGGAGGGGTCCAGACAGATCAAGGATGGTTAACGAAGGGTAGAGCCACATGGTTTCTCCCCGACTCTATGGTTCAAGTCATTATTAATACCGCACATAGTCCAGCACATTTAGGAGAAAAAGCTATGTTAGACAGTATCCAGAACATTTGGTTCAACAAGCATTTACGAGCTGCAGCCAAGCAGAAAGTCCGTACCTGTATGATATGTTGTCAGTTCAATCCAGGTAAAAGTGTCCCGGTGGAACAAGGTGGTTTCCAGCCTCCTGACCACCCTTTTGAAGTCCTCCAGATGGATTATATTCAGATGGAGCGATGTCGAGGTTTCAAGTATGTCCTTGTAGTTGTATGTGCTTTGTCCAGGTGGACAGAAGCATATCCAGTCCCAGATTACACAGCCGCGACCACTGCCAAGCAGTTGGTTCGTGAGTTTTTCCCTCGTTATGGACTCCCTAGAGTCGTATATTCTGATAACGGCCAGCCATTCTCATCTGAACTCATGAAGCATGTTTCCCTTTTGTTAGGGTACCAGTGGAAGTTCCATTGTGTACGCCATCCTGAAGCAGCCGGTCTCGTTGAGAGACATAACCAGACCCTGAAAATCCGAATTGCCAAAGTGTGTAAAGAGAAGGGTGTGGACTGGCTAGTAGCTCTGCCAGTCGCTTTATTTTATATGCGCATGGTCACACATTCCAGATCAGGTCTGTCCCCGTATGAGGTCGTATTCGGCCGCCCCCCTAATATGTGGGGTACTCCTAGACCCCGAAGTATTACCGATGTTTCAAGTAATATGCTGACAGATTACCTAGCTTCCTTGATGTCTGCCCTCAACTCATGTCGTTCACAGGTTGCTGCCGCATTTCCAGACAATACCGAGGTGGCACCGCATGAAATCGTTCCAGGATCCATGGTGATGGTCCGTAACTTTGACAGATCAAGTCCGCTGGAGCCTCGATGGAAAGAGCCCCGACAGGTCCTCCTCACCACCCGTACAGCCGTGAAGTTGGAAGGACGCAAAGGCTGGGTGCACCTTTCTCATGTCAAACTTTTTAATGGACTGAAACCCGCCTTAAAGAACATTTCCCAGGATTCAAAGGATTGCCAAAATATTGTTCTCAAGGACTGTCCCGCAAAAGACATTGCTACAACCCCTCCCCTGTTAGAGAAAACTCCGCAACAGGAGTACAAGCTAAAACTTCGGTCTAGTAAAATAAGTCAGTCAGTTTGATTGTCTAAGTCCTCCCCTAGGTGAAACGGTTAGACTGTTTCTGACATGTATAAAATAGACCCCCATAGTGAGAGAGTTAGTCAAAACTCAATCCGGTGTATCATTTTTCTATGTTTCATATTGTTTCTCAGCATTATGATTTCCTGCACCAGTTATGCATTTTTCCTGTATCTCCCAGTTCTTCGTGTAAATAAGTCTGCTAATGCTACAGCAGAGCACACGTTTAGTGATCTGCCTCCTCATGAACTCTCTTACCGCCTCGCCATGCGAAATAACTCATTTATCCGCATGTTACATTACTCACACCAGACCAGCAATGCCACTAATTGTTGGGTGTGTGGTCGACTCCCCCCTTTCCAGACACCGAAGGGAGTTCTGCCACTTTTTCCTTATCCATTTTCACATAATGGTTCGTGTGGAGCATGGTCCACGTTAACGTCATCCTTAACAGATATGTCTTTTCTTAACAGTACATGTTTCCCAGACAAGCAAGGTCTCCCCCACAGAACCGGGTTAGATCTAGAAAATGAAGTGTATAATTTAGGTAATTATTCTTCGAATTTTATGGTCCTGAATGTTCAGTCTGATACTACTCCAGACTTACCCGCTATTTCAGTATTACCAGTTAAAGGCGAACTATGTGTCCGAAATTATGGTTCTGTACATGTAGGACATAGTGATTGTACTACTATTGTCAAGTATAGTGACAGTGGGAAATCTATTTTCAAAGCTTCACGTCATTCATATTTTATTTGTGGTCAAACCGCATATATTCGTCTGCCCCTCGATTGGGAGGGAACCTGTTACATTGCCTTCCTACTGCCACCAGTTTTCCTAGCCCCACCTGATTATCATAGAAATACACATCTAGTACACATTAGACATAGAAGGGAGTCCCCAATTGTCGATTATACTGAAACTACTCTAGAACAGTATACAGATTTCAACAGAGGTTTCTTTTTCTTTATAGGACCTATCCAGAATAGTAAACTAATCCGTAGGTTAACCAGAACCCTTGAAGCTGTAATAAATGAGACTGCCTCTGCTCTAGGTAACTTAACTGAAGAGCAATCTGCTATGAGATTTGTCGTTTTGCAAAATCGTCTCGTCCTTGACGTCATACTGGCCGATAGGGGCGGGGCCTGTAGAGTCATCGGATCTAGTTGCTGCATTTTCATTCCAAATAACGCGCCGTCTGTTTATTCAGCTATAACCAGACTCCATAAAATTGCCCATCTGATACACCAAGATCCAGGCACCTGGACATGGTCCGGTTGGTTCTGGAATATAATTTCCGCATGGGGATGGAAAATATTGTCCTTCCTAGGTATTGCAGTAGCGATCATATTCAGCTGCTGTCTCTGTATACAATGTGGCCCTGCGATTTGTGGCATTTGTGCTACCTCTTGTATCCCTAGTCCCAAGCCCCGTTCTAAATCCCGTTCCAGGATAATTCGAGACGAGCAAATGATACTGTATGAAATGATAGATGGTATCATGAAAATTGATGTTTCCTGATGGAAACGTAGTGACAAGGAGGGAATGTGGAAAAGTAAATTTTGCCATGTTCTGTGTCCCTACGTGTCATCCATCATATGTTATGTGTGCATGATTAAATATGCATATGCATTCCCCATGTCCGATTAATGACGCAATTACAGTTGTGTCCACCTCTAGTATGCCAGTTTCCAGTCCTCGTGAATACTACGAATATCAGGCCTATGTAAAGCTACGTTGCCACGTTTCTCAGTGTGCATGTTATTCTATTATAAAGTCCCCGTTTCTAGGCCTCAAAAGGGCCTGGACACCAGATTCAGCTCCTGTCTCCTGAAGCCTCGCTGAGGAGCGATACAGCCCCCACCTGTATCCTCGACCCTTCACTTACTTCCTGCCTCGCAGTGCCCGGTTCAGCTGGCTCTGCCTCTGAGTCTGCCAAAAGTATGTTATAGTTCCAGTTATCAGTTCAGTCCTCCTTCTCTGCATTCCTAAGCTACTGAATCACATCAATAGTTTCCGTCATTGTCTAGCCTTCAGGGCTCCATGTTAGAGAAATACTACATTTAATGGTCATTTAATATTCTTCAACACGCACTACATGTAGAATAATGCATGGTCCAGTCTTAGAATCAAGTTAGCCTTTCCCCTCCTAACTTCTAGTTTATATCAACATGTTCTCTAAACATCAGATACTAGATACTGTTTAGGTACATGTCGCCCTGACTCTCCAGACTTCAGTCTCTGCTCCTAGCACAGAGTTCATAGCCCCCAGCTTCTCCTAGTGATACGTCATTGCCAGTTTGCGCGCACCATCAGGTTAGAGGTCCCGGCTCCTTAGGTAGCCCCCTCCATGGTTTCCGCCCCATTCATGACATATTCTGTTACGTTTGCATCACATGTCTATGTATACGCCCTGTTACACCTCTTTTCCCCCTTATCTTTCGCGACTGCTACGCGTCACGCCTTCTGTTCCACCCACTGCTACGCCTACTGCAATGTAATGCTATGTGTTCACGTTATGTATATATGCTCATGTATTGTTATTAAAAGTCAGCGCGCTCATCCTAGATCGAGCCCCAGCAGCTGCTGGGCCCTGTCATCCTATTCCTATGCAGGTTGTCCTGTTCCTGTCCTTATGCTGTATTAAACCTGCAAAACTCCTACTACCTCGAATCTTGACTCTTATTTATTGAGCTATCTGTTATGATATATGTCTAGTCAAAAAGAGAGGTATTATTTATTTATTTACCACAATACAGAGGAAGACATGACCACTCTATTGGTATTGTCGAACATGATGCAAGCTCTGCAGCCCAACCATAGAGAGACTTTGCCGATTACCCCACCCCTGATGGGTGCTCTTTAATTTTAAGGAGTCCTTCTCATATTGTATTACCGCTTCTCTAGAGTACACTGTGCCACTGTATCTGAAAGAAACACGTTAGTTAGATTCCTTACCTTAGAATATGCCCAGGCGTCAGACTGGATCCGGAAAGTTTTCGTCAGCAGTACCCCTGCGCGCCGGTAGGTGCTGTCTGCGGGTACGCGTCTGTCGTCTGCGTCCTGATCGCCGGGATGATGTCGTCGGAGTACTTGGACGGGTCCCTCGCGCGCTGACGTCAGTTCTTCTTTTTTCCGCGCCAGCAAGTGCAGATCCAGGAAGAGCTAGTACCCTAAGTCACTTTTTGACTAACTTTTTGGTCTTTTTGACTATCTCTTTTCGAGTCAACTTCGACTCCTGGTGCCGGTAGGGATGCCCGGTTTCAAGCCGTGCGACGCCTGTCACCGACTGATGTCGGTTACCGATCCCCATCACCGGTGTCTCTACTGCTGAGGTGCGGACCACGACAACAAGTCGTGCCCCGACTGCCGGGCCTTGACGTCGAAGGCTAGGCGGGAGCGGTCCCGCAAGCTCCTCGAGATCCGGCAGTCGGCTCCGTGCCGCTTGAGGTCCCGGTAGAGGAGGAAGTCGAGGGGGCGGTGGCGAAGCCGGAACCCGCACCATTCGTTGGGCTCCAAGTTTTCACATTCAGGTAAGTCGAGGCACTCTAAAAAGAAGTTGAAGAAGCGGCATCGCTCTACCGACTCCCCTCGCGCGACTCGGCTGAGGGTTCGGGTGGTACCGCTCGCGCGGCTCTGCCGGAGCCACAGGCATTGCATCCAGTCCCATACCCTTCGGTCCCTGGACTGCATGCAACGCCGGAGAAGATTTGTGATTTCCTTGTGGCCATGAGAACTCACTTCCCTCGGTTGAGGCCTGCCGGCGCGCCTTCGGGCCCCACAGACCCGACTAAGGGCCCTAGCGAGCCGGCGGCCTCGGCCCCGGCGCCGTCATCGACTTCGGTCCCGGTGCCGTCGTGGATCCCGGTTGACGCCAATTGACCTCACGCCTCCTCCGCTGGTGCCGACCTGATGGTGTCACTCCCGGCGCCGTCCTCGGACGACGACGCCCCCGATTTCAGCCCGGGTCCGGCGTCAGTGACCCTATGACCCTGCTCTGTCATTTCTGCCTGTTTATCAGGACACTGATGAAAGGGAGGACTGGGAGGGGTCATGAGGACCCTCTGGCACAACAGTGCCAGTTAAGTCAGGACTGGGCAGATGAGCTGGGGGAGACCTGACACTGGACTCATCTCTCCTCCCTCCGTGGCTTCGGAGGGGGGTGCTACATATGGTGTGGTGTTGCGCAGGGAAGCCAAGGCCTTGGCTCTTGAGCTCCCTGCTGCGGCCGTGAGGACTAATCTCCTCACCAAAGTGCTTCAAGTGCCAGTAAGCTCTTCGGAGCCTCTGCTGCAGTTCAATGAGTCCCTCTCGGACGTTCTGATGGACACTTGGTCCAAGCCCTCCACAGTGCCCCCGGGTGGATCTGAACGTGGCCCGACACCACCGCCCGGCTCCGTGCGACCCCTGCTTTCTATCTGTACACCCCACCCCCAAGAGCCTGGTGATCCAGGCCTCTACGTCCCAGACAACATTCCCGAATGCCCCTCTAGATAGGGAATCCAAAAGGTTTGACCAGTTTGGGAAGAAACTGTTCTCCTCACTTAGTCTGGGGTTGCGGTCTATCAACACTGCATGCCTTTTGGGCCATTACACCCACTCTTTGTGGGATACTGTTGCGGACGTGCTGCCCCAGTGTCCGGAGGAGGCCCAGGCACGGCTCGCCCAAGCTCTTGCTGAGGGGCGGGATGCAGCACGTTATTCCATCAGATGTGGACTTGATACCATGGACTCGCTGGGCAGAGCGATTTCCACGACTGTGGCGATCTGTCTCCACGCCTGGCTGAGGTCCGCCAATTTTTCGGGGGATGTCCAGTCCATGCTCATGGACATGCACTTCGATGGCCGTTGCCTTTTTGGCGACAAAGCAGACAGTGCGCTTGAGTGGTTCAAGGACTCCAGGGCTAAGGCAAAGTCCTTGGGCCTGTCAGGCCAGCGCCAGCAGACTTCTGCTTTTCTCCCCTTTAATGGCCAAGGAAGGGGCGCGCCCACACGTTCGTCCAGCCACAGGCCGCAGAACCAACCTCAACGTGGTCGTGAACGTGTTAACCGCCGTGGCGGTGCAGGGGGACAGAGGCCCGGTCAGTCCACACCCACTCCCGCAGCATCTGTCTCAAAACCTTCCTAGTCCGAGCTTTCAGGCCCATTCAACGCCAGTGGGGGGCAGGGTTCGCCATCACCTCCTCCACTGGCGTACCATCACTTCGGAGAGGTGGGCGCGGCAAATCGTCCGAAGGGACTACTCCCTCCCCTTCGAGGCGACCCCTCCAGCCATGCCACTGCAGTACCACCGCATGTCGGGGGATCACTTGCAACTTCTGCAGGAGGAAGTTATGGCCCACTTGGCCAAGGGGGCCATGGAGTGCGTTCCTGGGCCAGAAGTAGGACGTGGTTGCTACTCCCACTACTTTCTGGTTCCCAAGAAGGCCAAAGGGGGCCTGCGCCCTATCTTGGACCTCCAGAGCGTCAACGGTTTCCTCCGCAAGGAGAAGTTCAAGATGCTGACTTTAGCCCAGGTCCTGGGTGCCCTAGACCTTGGAGACTGGATGGTGGCGTTGGACTTGCAGGACGCATATTTCCACATCCCCGTCCTGCCGGCCCACCGGCGTTACCTGCGGTTCACGGTAGGCCACGGGCACTTTCAGTTTACCGTGCTCCCCTTCGGCCTCACAAATGCCCTTTGGCCCCTCTCGAAAGTGATGGTGGTGGTCGCAGCTCATCTGCGCAGATCAGGGGTTCCAGTCTTCCCCTATCTCGACGACTGTTGAAGGCGGGCTCGCCCCAGACAGTCGTCTCCCACTTCCAGACTATGGCCGATCTCCTGCACTTGCTGGTGTTCTCCATCAACGTGCCGAAGTCACACCTGTGCCCCTCTTAAAAGCTCCTCCTTATCGGAGCGGTTCTGGACTCGGCACAGTTTCAGGTTTATCCTCCCGAGCAGTGGGTTCGGGATATTCAGGCTCTGATTCCGATCTTTCAGCCTTTATCCCGAGTTTCGGTCAGGCTGACGCTGGGGCTGATGGCCGCCTGCATCCTGCTGGTACATCACGCCAGGTGGGGGATGCGGGCTCTGCAGTGGGACCTAAAGTTCCAGTGGGCACAGCATCAGGGCAACCTGTCCGACCACGTCCTGATCTCAGAGGGCACTGCAAGACAGTTGCAGTGTTGGCTCACGGACCGCAATTGGGTCATTGGCAGATTCCATGGCCACATGGGAGAGGCGGAGATCAGAGGCCTCTGGTCTCCGGCGGAGTCCTGGCTCCATATCAATCTTCTGGAGCTGCGGGCGTAGTGCAGGTGTTCACGGACAACACAACCGCCATTTGGTACTGCAACAAACAGGGCGGGGTGGGGTCGTGAACCCTTTGTCAGGAGGCGCTGCGACTCTGGACGTGGCTGTTACACCAGGGTGTCACCCTGATGGTTCAACACCTGGCAGGTTCCCTGAACGCCAGGGCGGACGAACTCAGCCGCCGCGCATGATGGATCACGAATGGCATCTGAACTCGTACGTGGCGCAAGCTCTCTTTCGGCAGTGGGGAGAGCCTTGGTTAGATCTATTCGCCACCGAAGAGAATGCGCAATGTCATCAGTTCTGCGTGTTGGAATTTCCAAGGCAGCACTCGCTCGGTGACGCTTTTCGTCGCGAGTGGAGCTGCAGTCTGTTGTACGCCTTTCCGCCTATACCACTTCTACCCAGAGTGCTGAAGAAGATCAGACGCGACCGGGCCCAAGTCATCCTTGTGGCTCCGGACTGGCCACGAAGATACTGGTATCCCGAGCTACTCAGCATGTCAGTCGATCCCCCGATTCGTCTGCCTCTTCAGGAGAACCTTCTGTCGCATCAACAGGGGACGGTCCTCCACCCGAACCTGTCCAGTCTCCACCTACATGCGTGGAGATTGAGCGGCGACAGTTGAGGCCATTTGACTTGCCTCCTGAAGTCTGTGATGTGATTCTGGCAGCCAGGCGTCCCTCCACAAAAACTGTATATGCCTGCAGGTGGAACAAATTTGTGGCATGGTGCACGGCTAAGATGCATTTATAGAAGAAAAGCAAGGAGGGATCAATCGATTATTTTATTTCTGACCAGAGCACAGTCAATTATTTATTATTTATTTTATTTATGGAGCTTATAGAGCGCGCAGCTACCTCCGAAGGAGGTGTCCCGGCGCTAAGATTACATAACTGTCCCCATGAAGAGTAACCAAGATCATATCTCACAGAGAAAATGGGAAACGGTGAGGAGTTAACAGTCCAAGTCCTACCGCCTAGTGAACAGCCAGGTCTTGAGTTTGCGGCGAAAGGCTGGCTCAGATTCACAGAACCTGAGGTCAAGGGGAGGCTATTCCAGAGTTTGGAGGCAGTGACGGTGAAAGATCTGCCGCCAGTCCGAGAAAGCCTGAATCTAGGAACCAACAGAAGACGAAGGTTATTGGATCTGAGATGTCTGGCTGAAACAGAGATCTTGAGACGCTTTTTCAGATAAAGTGGGCCAGTACCATGGATAGCCCGAAATGTCAGGATCAGAATTTTAAAGTCAATGCGTCGTGAAATGGGAAGCCAATGAAGTTCTTCTCGGTAGGCTCTGACTGAAGTACGGGCAGGGATGTTACCGATGAGCCGGGCTGCCGCATTTTGGACTATTTGCAGGCGATCAATAAGATAGTGCGGGGCACCTGCATATAGACTATTAGCATAGTCTAGATGGGTGATGATAAGGGCCTGGACTACAGTTTTGCGTGAGGATAGAGGGAGGAAGGGGAAGATTTTTCTGATCATGCAAAGTTTAGAGAAACAGGCCCCTACCACTTTGTTAACTTGGGCATTTCCGGACAAAGAGTTGTCAAAAATGAAGCCCAGGTTACGAGCTGCCTTCACGGGAGAGGGTGGGGGATTCAGAATGGTAGGCCACCAAAGGGTTGCAGGGGGGGGGGATTTTTTACTGAAAAAGAGGACCTCGGTTTTGTCGGTGTTAAGGGCAAGGTGGTTGGCTGACATCCAGGAGCATATGTTACCAAGGCAGTTTCTAAAGTTGGAAAAGAGGGAGTCAGAATGGTCTCGAAAGGAAAAGATAAGCTGAGTATCATCAGCGTAGGAGACCACCCTGACGCCCCAGGATTCAACTACCTTGGCCAGAGGAGCCACATAAGCATTAAACAGTAGAGGGCTCAGGGCAGAGCCCTGAGGCACTCCACACAGGAGGGGTTTGTCTTCGGATTCAAAAGGGTGCATCGTAACCCTTTGGGAACGGCTAGACAGGAAAGAAATAATCCAGGCCAGCACTGTCCCACCGACCCCTAGCTGCTGTAGACGGGAGGTAAGTATTTTGTGGGAGACAGTATCAAAAGCAGCGGATAGGTCGAGGAGGACCAACATGGCCTCCTCGCCCCTATACACTGATTCCCTGATAATTTCAGAGACTTCAAGCAGCGCAGTCTCGGTGCTATAGCCGGATCTAAAACCGGACTGAGAGTCGTGTAGCAGCTGATTTGACTCTAAGTACAGTGCCACTTGTTTCTGTACCACCTTCTCCAGTATCTTGGCGGGTTTGGGCAGGAGAGAAATAGGTCGATAGTTGCTAAAAAGCAGAGGGTCTGCACCAGGTTTTTTCAGTATGGGGACCAGCCTGGCCTGTTTCCAAACTGAGGGGAATAGACCTTGCGACAAAGAGGCATTCCAGATGGAAAGAAACGGGTTCACAAGGATAGGGGCGAGATTACCCATGATTTTGGCAGGAACTGGGTCCAGGGGGGAACCAGACTTGACGTTGCGTAATAAAGCTAACGCGAGATCAGGAGTTAGCTCGCTAAAAGAGTTAAAAGAACAAGAGGGGAGGCCAGGGCAATCATCAGGGAAACCCGGAGCCATTCCTGCAAAGGAGGAGGAGAGTTTAACTATCTTCTCTTGAAAAAAATCAGACAATCCATTACAGAGATCTTGAGTGGGAGTAAAGAGGGATTTCAAAGCAGGAGGATTTACGAAGTCATTCACTATGGAAAAAAGAGTTTTGGAGGAATTCTGCGCCTGTTGAATCAAATTAGAAAAGTAAGCTCTCATGGACGAGCGTGTTAGTTTGTGGAACTTACTCAGGGCTGATTTGTAGGCCAATTTGGCTACAGGATCATAGTTCAGTCTCCATTTACGTTCCAACTGCTTACACTTGCTCTTTTCCTCACGCAACAGAGGGGAGAACCAAGGGGCAGAAGGACGGGATCTGGAGGAAGTGACGGGGACCAGAGGGGAAACCGAGTCAAGTGCATCTGAGAGGGCCGAATTGAATCTCAATGTTTCTAAATTGAGGTCATTTAGCTGGTTAAGATGAAAATGTAGATGAGCTTCCAGAGAGTTACATGTAACTTTGGTCCATTTACGACCTTTAACTCGATTAAGGGGGATAGGGGGAGGAGGGGAGGGGGCCGTGAAAGAAAAAGGGATAAGATAATGATCGGTCCAGGTCAAAGGAGTGGGGGGGAGAGTGGAGAGGGAAGGAAGATTGGAAAAAATGAGGTCAAGGGTATGGCCTGCTATATGAGTAGGACCTGTCACTAGTTGAGGCAAGGTGAGTCCTTGTAAGGTTTCTAACAGAGAGGAAGCTAGTGTGCAGGAGGGATTATCAATATGAATATTAAAATCTCCTAGAACAGTAAAATGGGGATGTTTGAGAGAAAAATCGGCGATGGAGTGAATCAGAGTGATAAGGGAGGAAGAAGTGACGGCCGGGGGATTATAGACCAGTATGCCTGCACAGATGGAACAAGCAGGGTCCATAATTGAAAAGTGAGCGGCTTCGATGATGCCAAGGTTGGGAATTTTCGTGAGGTTTAATTTGAGATGGGATTTAGCAATGATCGCAAGACCTCCTCCGGTCTTAGAGTTGTCTCGATTAATGCCAATGAAATGATAACCAGGGGGAGTAGCAAGAGTGATGTCCGGTTTGGAGGAGTCTTTTAACCAAGTTTCAGTAAGAAACAATAGGTCCCAATTGTGGGTTTCAAGAGATAGCCATATGTCATGAGCATGGGCTGGGAGAGATCTGCAATTGACTAATGCGGCCTTTAAGATGGTGGATGGCTGATCATTGATTTTAGAGGGTAGACGCCGAGGTCTAAGTACTTTGGGAAGAGAAAAGTTACAGTGAGGGCAGGAATAGACAGTAGTATCTAGGCTAGCGATGTTACAGCAAGTAAAAGGGGCACAGGTATCAGAACGGAGGTGAAGAAGTTGTTCAGAGGACCAACAAATTTTTGGGGCACGTGGAGCAGGGGTTACGGCGTTGGGCGCGGGTCCGGCGCGGACGGGCGCAGACGGGCTGGACTTAGGCGCGACTTCGGCGCGCAACCGGCGCTCCCGCTGCGCTCGTCCGCTGCGCTTCCGATGGAAGCACATGTTTTATAGCTGCAGATAACGTCAGTAGGGGGGTGTGGCTTCGAAAAATGGGCGTGGCCTCACTCGACGACGGAATGGCGGCAGCGCTGACCTCTGCTGCAGCGCCTTCCAACGAAGAGTTCAAGTGCCAAGAGGGAGAGCAAGGAAATAGGAAGTGCAGCAAGTAAATAATGTGACAGTCCAATGTTTAAGATCAAATTAAAAACAGGTTAAAAAACACACTCCCGGCTTTCCGCCTCAGGAGAACAAGAGAGCAACCACCGGCGCTTGTAATCAGCGTCCTTATGAATGCTCTGTCAGTTTCGCGCGCCCTCGAGGGGGCGTGGCTTCGAAAAAGGGGCGTGGCCTCACTCGACGACGGAATGGCGGCAGCGCTGACCTCTGCTGCAGCGCCTTCCAACGAAGAGTTCAAGTGCCAAGAGGGAGAGCAAGGAAATAGGAAGTGCAGCAAGTAAATAATGTGACAGTCCAATGTTTAAGATCAAATTAAAAACAGGTTAAAAAACACACTCCCGGCTTTCCGCCTCAGGAGAACAAGAGAGCAATTACCCTGTCATATGAAATTTCTTATGTCTACCTCTACACATTTATATAAAGTATACATGTCATAGGATGGTGCTGGATACACAAAAAAAATTATAAATACATATATATCAACAATTATATATACAACACATATGACAAAACATCAATCACAGACTCTTCGAAATCACGAAAAGATAGCACAATTATATACAGAAATTACAAAGACCGTAAGTTATTATATATACACATGTAAACTCAGTGTTCGGAATATTACACATAGAGGCAGTCACCTCAGCGCCTGAGGTATCAAACCTCCTACCCTATTTTTTAGGCGCCCTAACCAAAACAAAACCAGTTATTAATTTTTTTACAGAGGACTCCTCCTAATTCTGTCGTCGCGGTCGGGTTTCAGCCATGTATTTCTAGTGGCTTCGTCAGGTCAAGGGTATATCTACAATAATAATTTGGAACAATAACTAGACATTCAGTTTTTTCTATCCCAACAATACTCATGCAGTGCCTGGAGTGGAATGACCTGGTGATCATCTCAAGTGAGTAGAATACAGTCTGTCTCCACAAGGGTGCGAATGGAAGTCCAAAAATAATTTGTGACATGTGCCCAAAAATATTTCAAGTGGGGTCCAAGTGGATGTGCAGACTTTAGAATTAATTCACCAACTTCAAAATAAACCATGCATCATCACCACAAGTGGGCAACAAACGAATGCGTGGAGTACCTGATACCGACTCTGCTATTTTTAAATGCCTCCTAAAGCTACAATATGAGTAGGCTGTGGGGTTTTAGGTTTAAACCTATAATAACTGATAAAACCCCACTGAAAGAAAAATAGCCCTCACCGGTGAAAACATATAAACACTGAAAAAACACCTGGACAACCACAAACTAAATGCCATTCAAAGAAAGGAAAAAGAGAGTGAAAGAGTCATTTTTGTCTTCCTGAGGGGTCAATACAATGTATTTATACAAGTAGCAGTAAGAAAGACTGGCTAACATTATTCTGCTTGAGTTTTGTTCTTTAGGGATGCCACTAAAATATTGTTTCTTCTTCCTTTTACTTTTTCAGTTTTGTGGCCTTTGGTCTAAAGATGGAGGGTTTAGTTTCATGTTTTAGGTCTAGTTTAATTATTTTATAAGCTATAGAGAATCAGGAAATATCAAACTCATATTTGATATTGTGGCTGCATTTGATTCTTTCACCAATAGGTAAAATGGCTGGTTTCATAAAAATCTTTCCTAATATGTATCATCATATTTACCCACAGAGAATGGGTAAAAACCCTTAATACATCAGACCATAGTTTCTAGTGGGTCAGTATTGATAGTAGGTGAATTGCCAACACCTCAGGCTTTAAACATTCAATGCAAGGTATAGTGACAAGTATATATATCACCAAGCATCTGGGATAGTGGTGAAAACATGACACCAGACTTTTGGAAAACATGGAACACAGTGTCACTTGTAATGCTCTGCAAAAAAAGGTTCTTTCCAAATTCAACAAAGATTGGAGTGATATTATTTGTATTTGCAGTGATTCAGCTACGTATATAAAAAAGTTGTGTGATGACCTGTCAAAATTGATACCCGAGCTGAAGTGATTCCCTGTAGTAGATCCTTGCCACTTGTTAGATGGTATGCTGAAAGCATCTTTACAATCTTAAGAGTTAATGAGGAATGCTATTGACTTTTTAGTCCATTCTGGTGCAATGGTTTTTAATGCACAGAAACTGAAACGCAAATATTTATCATTTCGTGCTTTATGTGGCATCAAAGAAAGAGTCATCCCAACTGTGTCCCTTAGGTAAGGGTCTCCAGCCCAATGGGCTAAGAATGCTGAGTTTACAGAATGCTGAGTTTACAGAAGTTTACATGGGAAGGAAAGAGTGAGCGCACATGACCCAAAGACCCAATGCAGAAGTATTGTATGGTGTACTACAATAAGATTAATTTGCAAAAATCTATTTGGACCTCATATACACTATAAGTACACTGTCTATATATCATGTTCTTTCAGTGCAGAAAGCAAGCAATAATAAAAGCAAAACGTTCCATAAACACCGGAAAAACACTTTTTCTGTTGTTTTTAGTGGTGCGAAAATGTGTAACCACTGATAACAACTGTTTTTTAAGATATTAAAAACACTGAAAAAACCCCACCAGAATTTACCAAAAATAGAAACTGAAAACAGGAAAGCCTAAATATGAGGGTAGATATTACTTGATGAATGCACTATCCTTCATCTTACTCAAGGGTTACAGCCTCTCTCACACTATAAACACATATACGCTTTCCACCAGATTAAGAATTAAGACACACTCTACCTAGGCATGGACAGCAATCCGTCCACGCCTTCACCCGGCGTCTTCTCGGGGGATGTAAGACTCCTCCACCTCGTTCCATACACTAAAACATGGCCCGCATCAGTAAAACCCCTCGCGTTATTCTCCAGCAAAGCGTATGGAACATATAAAACCAAAACGCTTCAATACCTGATTGTGAAAATCCTATCAGGTGACTAAAAAGACAGTCCAACTCCAACGATTCCTTAGTCTTTAATCATTTTCCTTTTGTGTGCGTTTCCAACAAGCATCCGTGCTCGCTATCTGCGCTGAACAAGCCAGAATCCGGTACTTCCATGAGTACGCTATCTACGCTGGCGCGCGGTCACGTGACCCATTTTCCTAAAGAGGCACTCGTAACAAGTCTGGGACGTCAACGCAAACATATTGAAACTTTATCTAAGCGTTGCACTATCAACACCTATTACTGGCAATAGTTCTAGATACAAAATTAGGCTAACGATGGCACACCGAGGCAGCTAACTTGCATATTGCTGAGCCATACCAAAGGAACTGAGCATGATCCACGTGGGTTCGGGGGGAAATGTAAGAGGATCCTGCATGGATATCTCGTTCTCACTCGTAAAGGACTCAATATCAAAGCCTGTTATAGTCAACCAGGGAGACGGCACAAGAATATTTTCTTTCTGCCTACAGAGACTACTCAATATTCTACTGAATACTCCTCTCTTCCAAACAAAGGCACTGCATGTGCACAAGGGCTTCCACTCTGAAGAATAAGATCCTAATACATCTAATCGATCTTGAACCCTGTATACAAAAATATATTTACACACTCTAACATATTTACAAGTCATTTTATGCAAACAACAGATTCAAGTTATCTGATGTGAAATTGCAAATATTTCCATAGAGACACATACATATATATCAAAACCCTAACAAGCAACCTCATTCTTCCTGCTCCTCCGGTAGTAACTAGAGCTTCCAAGATTTTCACAGCTACATCTGTATATACTGTATCAGGTGATACGTTAAATCAAAGCCCATAGCTCATCCCGATCATTTAAACCATTTATGGCAGTATGATATCTCTCTATCAAGCGGGCTTCAGTACAGCTCAGCTTAATCTCCAGCTCTCCTTTGTTGCAGGCCTTAAGGACCACCAACACAGACCAAACTAAGTCATCAGGACCATGTCCAGACTCGATATAGTGCTGCACTAGTGGTGCGCCCATGGTCCTACATCTGATGCACGATTTGTGCTGCAAAATTCGCATTTTGACTGACTGGGTCGTTTGACCAATATATGGTTTATCACATGGGTATATAACCACATATGCCACGTTTTTGGTATTACAATTGGAAAACGTATGCATCATGTGTTTTATGTTGTTAATCATGACAAATTTAGAATCTGAGGTACTTGAACAGGCGGCACAGTTGGTACATTTAAAATTTCCAACTATAGCTGGCAAACCCAGCAAACTTCTTGTGTCTTTGTGTATCAATGGCTCCCTGGTAGCTCTCATCAAATGCTGTTTGAAGTTTTTACCTTTCCTAAAGGAGAAAAGCGGCTTAGGTAAGTTCAGATGTTCAATCAATCTCCAATTCCTTACTAGAATCTGTTTCACCTTATTCGATTTGGGATTGAAGGTGAGTACGCATGTCATTTGCTCTGCTTCATCCTTAGTTTTATGTGTAAGCAAACTCTTGCGTGGGGTATACCATGCCCTCTTAAGGGCTGCTCTCATCAATTTCTTTGGGTAACCCCTCGCACAGAGTATCTTTAGTAATACCTCTGCGTTCTCAACATAATCTGCCTTATTTTAACAATTATGGCGAATTCGCAAGAATTGCCCATATGGCAAATTTTCTTTAAGGCTTCTGGGGTGTCCACTTGAAAATTCCAACAAGGTATTTCTGTCGGTTGATTTTGTTAAAAGACTAACCTCTAGTTTGCCTTCCTTATCAAAAATCCACACATCTAAAAAAATAATCTGTGTATTACTCACGGTTTTGGTGAATTTCAAATCTGGGGTGCAGGCATGCAACCATACATGAAATTGTTCAAGATCTTCCTCGTTCCCATTCCAGATAAGGAATACATCGTTGATGAAGCGTACCCATATCAAGATGTTACTACTAAATGGGGCTGCCTCATCAAAGATGTATCTCCTTTCGAACTGATCCATTAAAAGATTGGCAATTTCTGGGGCAAAACAGCACCCCATCGCACGCCTTTTATTTGTAAAAACAACTCACTCTTAAAAGAAAAGCTATTTTTCAAATTTTTTTTCGCCAATTCAAGTACAAACTCAGTTGAGACTTGATGGGGTTTGGCTCTTTGTTCCAAAACCAGTTCCATAACTAGTAAGGCCTCATCTTGAGGTATGTTGGTGTATAAACTCTTGATGTCCAGGGAGACCAACAACTGTCGGTCTCCCTCAAACACCGAGTGTTCAGTCTTTGAGATCAGGTCTATAGTGTCACACACTTATGCCTGTGTGGCACTCACAAAGAGCTTTAAAAATGTATCTATATATTTAGCCAACGGTTCCAACAATTAACCACATGCGGTAATTATAGGCCGCCCAGGCGGTTTTTCTGCATCCTTATGCACTTTAGGAAGTACATATATCGTTGGTGTTTTTTGAGATGTAAAATTCAAATAATCATATTCTTTTTTACATGAGTAGCCACAATCCTAAGCTTGCGTGGTCAAATTCAAGATCTTAGCTTTTAGAGATGCTGTGGGATTATCTTGGATTTTACGGTAATGGACCGGATTATTCAATTGTTTCAATATTTCATCATCATAGTCCTGGCTATTCCATAGAACAATTCCCCCTCCCTTATCGGCTGATTTTATTACCATAAGGGGATTTCTGGCCAGATCTTTTAAAGCCATATGTTCTTGTTTGGAAAAGTTTGATTTAAAGGATAGATTTTTTCCCATTTAATTTGTCTATCTCTCGCAGGATTTGTTTTTCAAAGAAAATAATTTAATCCGGCATACTTGCACTGTCAGGGCAAAAGATAGATTTATTCTTAAGCCCGCTCACATTCACCTCTGGGGTGTCACTTTGATGGGTGAAAAAAACGTTCAATCTAACTTTACGCAAAAATTACAACACCACGGTTTTCGTGTCAACGGGGTCCTGTACTACCAATGGTACAAATGACAGGCCCTTCTGTAGGATGCTAGTTTCCTAAGGGGTCAGTCGATGTTAGGACAAATTATATATCGGTAGAGGTTCATTGATGGAAAGGCAACTAGCGTCTGTATTCGGAGCCTTATTTGTCACTATCGTCTGTACGTTTTCTGGCGTGTGCGAAAGAAGTTCGCCTCTTGAGGTGGTTGGTGAATGGGAGCCCTCCATCCCCATCTGAACCCACGGCCTCTGTGTCCCCCTCTGTCTAAAAAAGGTGGCGGGGCGTTGGGGTATTGATAAAATGGATGGTATGGTTGATAATATGGTCCTGCTCCTTGATCTGAATCTGACAATGAATCAGAAAATGTCAGAAACCTTGCATGTGACCTTCCCTTATATTGAAAGTTAAGGGCACTTGGATTATTATTTTTAAATAAATCCTCTTTTAAATAAGGATAAACTAAATCGTGTTTAAGGTTTTTGATATCTTTATTCAATTTTGTTGTTTTCAAGTTCACCGTGTGTGTTTTAAAGTCAGTTAGGGTTTTATTAATACTTTCTAATAAGGCTTTCGCATCGACAATCGTGGAGTCACCTTCTATCTCTTCCAACCTTTTAATTTCTTTCAGTTCTTCTTCGCTGACACGAAGAGCAGTATTAATGGAAAGGACAATCCAATCACGTGAGCAATGCTTACATAAAGTTTCAATTTGTTTGCGTTGACGTCCCGACTTGTTACGAGTGCATCTTTAAGAAAATGGGTCACATGACCGCACGCCAGCGTAGATAGCTTACTCACGCAAGTGCAGAGAGCGAGCGCGGACGCTTGTTGGAAACACACATAAAAGCGTTTTGGTTTTATATGTTCCATACGCTTTGCTGGAGAATAACACGAGGGGTTTTACTGAAGCGGGCCATGTTTTGTTGTAGGGAACGTGGTGGAGGAGTCTTACATCCCTCGAGAAGACGGCGGGTGAAGGCGTGGACGGATTGCTGTCCACGACGCCCAGGTAGAGTGCGTCTTTATTCTTTATTCTTAATCTGGAGGAAAGCATATATGTGTTTATAGTGTGAGAGAGTCTGTACCCCTCGAGTAAGATGGAGGATAATGCATTTCTCGATTAATATCTACCCTCATATTGTATCTTTAGGAGGCGTTTAAATATAGCAGAGGCGGAACCCCCTGTACACCCTTGTTGGTGGGCGACTGGACGTTATATAGAGCTCTTTGATAACCGAAGAGTCGGTATCAGGTACTCCACACATTAGTTTGTTGCCCACTTGTGGTGGGGATGCATTGTTTATTTTGAAGTTGGCATATTAATTCTGAAGTCTGTACATGCACTTGGACCGCACTTGAAATATCTTTTTAACACATGTCACAAATTATTTTTGATCTTCTATTGGCACCCTTGTGGAGACAGACTGTATTCTAGGGACTTGGGATGATCGCCAGGTCATTCCACTCCAGGCACTGCATGAGTATTGTTGGGGTAGCTGTGTGTATAAGAAAGAAAAAACTGAATGTCTAGTTATTGTTCCAAATTATTATTGTAGATCTACCCTTCTCCTGACGAAGCCGCAAGAAATACATGGCTGAAACCCGACCGCGACTGCGTCGACAGAATTAGGAGGAGTCCTGTGTAAAAAAAATAACTGGTTTTGTTTTGGTTAGGGCGCCTACAAAATAGGAGGTTTGATACCTCAGGCGCTGAGGTGACTTCCTCTATGTGTAATACTCCGAACAAGGAGTTTACATGTGTATATATAATAATTTAGGGTCTTTGTAATTTCTGTATATAATTGTGCCATCTTTTCGTGATTTCGAAGAGTCTGTGATTGATGTTTTGTCATATGTGTTGTATATATTATTGTTGATATATATGTATTTATTATTTTTTGTGTATCCAGCACCATCCTATGACATGTATACTTTATATAAATGTGTAGGCATAAGAAATTTCATATGATAGGGTAATCGACTGTGCTCTGGTCGGAAATAAAAAAAAAAGATTGATCCCCCCCCCCCTTGCTTTTCTTCTATAAATGCATCTTTGATGTTCTATGCCCAGGCAGAGGAGGGTGATTTGGGCATACCCCTTTCGTTTTTGAGGATGGTGCACGGCAAAGGCTGTGGATCCACTTTCTGCCCCTCTTTCAGAGCTTCTCCTCTTCCTTCTTTCTCTTGACCAGCAGAGCTCTGTTCTGGGCACTATCAAAGGCTATCTCTCGGCCATTTCAGCCTTCTTAAGGCTTCCTGATCAGCCTTCTCTTTTCAAGTCCCCTGTTGTAAATAGATTCTTGAAAGGCATCACACACATGTTCCCTCCTGTTCCTTTTGTGATGCCTCAGTGGGACTTGAACTTAGTTCTTACTTATCTGATGTGCGCTCCCTTTACGCCACTTCATAATTGTCCTCTTCGTCTTCTGACTCTTAAAACTGCTTTCCTGGTTGCCATCACCTCTGCCAGAAGAATGAGTGAGCTCCAGGCTCTGTGTTCTAAGCCTCCTTTCCTCTCTGTCCATCCGGACAAAGTTGTTCTGAGGACTCGTCCTTCTTTTCTGCCCAAGTTGGTTGGGGCCTTTCACATCGGGCAGTCTGTTACCTTGCCCACCTTCTTTCCGCCTCCGCATCCCTCGAAAGAGGAAGAGAGGCTCCACCGTCTGGACCCAAAACATGCGCTCTCCTTTTATCTAGTCCGCACACGCCAGTTCCGGGTGGACCACCAGCTCTTTGTTGGTTACTTGGGCGCTAAAAAGAGATGGGCGGTGCATAAGCGGACCATCTCTTGGTGGGTCGTTTTGTGCATCAAGGTCTTATTCCGTGGCTAAAAAGGAGCCTCCTGTGGGGCTGCGTGCCCATTCCACTCGGGCCACGGCGGCTACTACTGCCCTGGGTCGGGGAGTCCCATTGCAGGACATATGTCCGGCAGCTACGTGGGCTTCGCTGCACATGTTTGCCAAGCACTACTGACTGGACAGTCCAGTCCGGAGAGATGGTTTTTGGGCCGTTCCGTTCTCCAGGACTTCCTGGTGTGATCTTTGTTCGCTGGCCCACCACCGGGGTTGGTATTGCTGGGATATCTAAGGTAAGGAATCTAACTAACGTGTTTCTTTGAGGTGAACAAGTTACTTACCTTCGGTAACAATATATCTGTAAGAAACATTAGTTAGTTAGATTCCTTACCATCCCACCCATTCTCCCCGTTCTGCAAACCGATATCTAGGATTGAGGTATCTCCCTTTGAGGGCCTTAGTTTCATGGCACCTTTTTCGGTTTCGTGCATGTCTCTGCATTCCTGGCGCGGAAAGTTATGTACAGAACTGACGTCAGCCCGCAAGGGAGACGTCTAAGTACTCCGATGGCGTCATCCCGGTGATCACGACGCCGGCGACGGACGCGGAGCCGCAGACGACGCCGACCGACCAGCAGGGGTACTGCTGACGAAAACTTTCCGGATCCAGTCCGACCCCTGGGGATATTCTAAGGTAAGGAATCTAACGAACTAATGTTTCCTACAGATATATTGTTACCGAAGGTAAGTAACTTGTTCATCTAGATGTATTCTTTGTTCATTAGGCCCACCATTCCCTATGGAACTTATTCTCCTCCACTACCAGTACTTGCTGATGGAGTTCATTTGGCTAGTCCAAAGCCCTCCCTGTCACCATTCCTTTATCTCCAGGCCTGTTGACTCACGCATTTGTGCTGAAAACTAGAGTAATGTAGAAAAGAACTCACAACTTCATATGTATTGGCAGTGGTGACTTGCTTCTCCAAACAACTGTGGCACACCTTGAAACAGCCCTCCCAGTGACTTCGGAATATATTACCACACCACTACGCATACCAGCCAGTACCACCAGCCCATTCCAGCAGGCTTCTTCTTGCACTGACAGTCTCATTGTGATTGCAGAAAAAGCCATGCAATTTGCAGGAATACACCAGACTAAGAGAGAACCTCAAGGCACAAAATGACATCCCCTTATCTCCAAAGCAAGCTTTAAAGCATCTGCTATTCTGGCAGCATAGCGAGTAAAGGGTTTCACAGAGGCACCATTAAGCACATGGTGGCATGTACAACTACACTGGTTGCAGTCAGCATGTTCTTTACAAGTTTCTTGCATCAGTGTTATTTTTCTGTTTTCAAAATAAAACCAGGGCACTGACTCTCACCCTTCCTGCTGGTGAGTAAACGATGTAGTTAGATTTGAGGCTATAACTTGACTTTATACTTCACCAGGAGCTGTCCTTGCTTATATTCTCCACTCTAAGTAGATCCAGTTTCATGGCTGCTTGCTCACAGTAGTCCAAATTTACTTCTTGATAAATTTACTGGTTACAGAGATAGCACATTGACAAGTCTCCTCTTTTGCTGCCTATGTTCTCTGACCAATCCCACTATCCCTCTTACAGAATAGTGAAGACTCTCACAACCTCCATACTGTCTTGGGAATCCTAGCATTAAACTCAGTTGGGACAGATTTTCTGCAGATTTTTACCGGCTTCCACCATTCCAAATTAACAATGCTATAATATTTCCAGATATGTATGTGACATTGGTTGTTTGAGCACCGCAAACATATTTGGCCTATGATTTAATTTTATTTCCTTTTCCTTGAAGTATTTGCTACTTTATTCACTACTTTACACATAACTGTGTCCCCTCATTCATGGGATGTGTAAATATCACCCATTATTAATTAATGCCTGCTTACTTCATGGTTCACGTCCTACCATATCAGTCTAAGGATTCTGTGCAGTGAATGTCATCAAAAGACTTTACAAAAACATTGGAGGTTCCTCCATTCTCAGAGTTGTACATGGCTTGAAGATCCTAAGCCACCTTTTTAATGTTTTAGGATTGGACATTTCACACATGCTTTTGTGGATGAGGCTGGGCAGGCAAGTGAACCAGAGTGTCTCATTCCAATTGGATTAATGTCAGAAGTTAGCGGACAGGTATGTATGCTTTCTAAATAGTATCATTTCCTTTCTGAAGCTCTAACCATCTAATTTTGAAGGTTCCATTTGGATGTTTACTGAAAGGAATAGAAAATGTCCATAAAGCTCTGAATAGGTTATGCCCATCAGATGGTTTACAGATCAAATAATTTGATTTGGAATCGTACTACTAAATTTGATTGTTAAGTTCTGTATTTACGCGTAATATATTTTTAGCTAGGATTTACATTCCTCTTCGTTATCCATACACATTTTATTTCCCTGTTGGGCTAGCTATGTCATTTGGGACAGGAAATCTTCAATCTGTTCTCAATGAGGTGTTTGCAGAGAAGATGGTTATCTCTTGCGGGTGGAAGTGAGGCTTTATTTTAATATTATGAGGCACTTAAGTTTTCTCTAAATAAAAGATGCATGCTTCGTTAAAGAGTGGCTTAGTGCTATAGACTGGTACAGTGTGATACTTTTTATAGTGCACATCTGGCTGCTTTACACACATAATGAATACCTATTAGATTGTGTGATATGTAGTTGAATGTAGGGATTCAAATGATCAAACCAAAATAAGTCTCAGACAGCACAACTCTGACAAGTAGCAGCTCTTTGGAATGAGATAATACATTTGGAGAAGAGATGGTGTAGGACGTAAATGTTTGCTAAATGCACAAACATTTTCTAGGTCCTTCAAAGAGGAGATTCACAAAAATAGTATTTTGCCGGAAATCACAGGGTGCAGTAAGTTTATCTTTGACAGTAAATTGGATATGGATGTGGAACATCTTGTAATAAAGATGACCGCACTCCACTGTTGCTGAATCAACAATAGACACTTTTAGCATTACTCAACAGTCCCTGTTATGTAATGAGTGACTTTTTGTTGCAGCTGTTTTAAAATTAATGTTTACGCTTAGAAAAACTATACATTTTGGAAGTCTTGTATTACAAAAGTAATGAATGTACAATGTAAATACCACATTTGCAGATTGTGCTTGCCGGAGATCCATTGCAACTGGGTCCAGTTATAAAGTCTAGGATTGCCATGGCATACGGATTAGATGTGTCCTTTTTGGAACGATTAATGGGTCGCGTGTTATACACAAGAGATGAAGAGTCTTTTGGTGCTTTTGGATTCTACAATCCTATGTTGGTGAGTTAACAGTGGATTCTTTTTTTATTCAATGCTTGACGAAAGAGTTCTTGATCATAAAATGTTACCTAGATAGCATGAAGGAAAGTTTCAAATCTATTAAGGACACGATGGTGAGGATTATGCTTTTTCTCCAATTTATTCTCCAACAGTACCCCAAACATTAGAACCCCAATAACCAATACAAATTATGTTTCCATTAAGAGGACTACTGATGGCTTATTTACCAAAAACAGCAGTTGAAGAAGGAAAAGAATGTCCTGAAAGTCCAATAACAGACAGCTGAAAATGTGGACGAGGTTAGATAAAAAAGATAATTGATGGCACAAGACGTTAAAAATAATTTATTCAAAAAGAAGAGGCAGTTCAGGTATGAAGATATGGGCAGGGAAATGGAAAGTCTATACTTCCTCTTAGTAATCCAAACTTTTTTCAGACAAAGTAAAAACATTAATTTACAGGAGATCGCTGTTCTTGCTATTGAAAGAAAGAGTAAGAAAAGAAAGAGGAAATAAAATCTATAGGGCCTTGTGTACAAGATGTCCGAGGTGTAGGACGTGCATCTTGGAGCTCTGACGCTTTTCAGTCCCAGCGGCGATACAGCAGCAGACGTTGGTAGCCAGACACAGTGAGAGAGTCCGTCTGACGGCAGACAGCACCGGGGGGCTTGCGACGCCGGAAGAGTGGTGGGGTATGCGGATCCGGCGACCAAGGTGAGATCGACTTATGTGACGCGACGGACCCAGGCCTGAAACTATATGTAAAGGGGCGTGCCATTGCTTGTCTCGCCGAGCCGAGGATCGTATTCCGGCGTCTTTGTAGAGGCACAGCGGCCCCCTCAAAAAGACATTCCACATAGTGAGTGGAGACACCGGGGTGTCGGGCGGGGAAGAGGCCCGTCAGGTAGAGCAGCGTGAGAGGGTGCCCGTTGCAGCCCTGGCCCAAGGCCAGAACTTAAATCAGAGGTGTGGAGGACGCCTAGGGAATTATCGCCTTGCCAATTTGGGTGCACCGTCTTCCCTGACCACTTGTGACCGTGGGAGCCTGCAACGGTAGCCATTAGGCCTCTGAGCCCCTTTATGAGGCGAGGGCATTGACTGACGGGCTTTTGCGGCCCGCGACTGCTGGCTAACCCACCTCATTACACAGTGCAGCAGTGTGGTGGCTGGCCTTCCTTTCTTACTAGGACCTGTAGTGGCATGAGACCTAGTACCCCCAGCCGGTCCGGCGGATAGCGCCCACGTGGAGGGTGTACAGCTGATCCCCCAGGGCACGGGACCCTGACTTCTGTGGAGGAGGCAGGCGGGGCCTGTTGAAGCTTGCACAGCTTGGGTCGAATTACTGCGTTGGGGTGAGCGGAGGTGGGTGCTGGCGGTCCGCCGGGCCACCACCATCCCCCCCTCACGCGACTGGTGGCGCACCCTGGTGCCCGAATATGATCATCCCGTCCCCGGGACTACACCACTGAAGTTAAAGGTAAGGGCCCTGGATTGCAGCCTTCTGCGGCCCACTAGTGGTGATTCTGCGCCCGCCTCGTTCTGTTGGCGCTTCAATACTGGAACCTGCTCCTCCTCGCTACTAAGAACTGCGGTTTCAGTGGCTTTTTCGACTCACAACAGATCACCTAGGCGTGTCCACGGGAGACGATCCACCGGGAGAGTGGGAGAGTTGCTATATAGTGGGGTAGCCACAACCTTTAGTGAAAGACATGTTTGCCCGCTCGAATACGAAAAAGACCGACATAGTGCGGGAGGCTGAGGACCAAGGGGGTCACTCAGACAAGGCCAGTGGTGAGGTAGGGAGCGGGGAGGAGCCCCCACTCTCGCAGGCATTTATGGGGCGCCTCTTCGACACTTTTCGAGTGAATTTTGCGGAGCTTTAACATGACATTGTCTCAGACTTTATTTTTGTGATTAGGCTATTCAAGCATATGGCACCGTTATTACAAGACCAGCAAATGATTTTGTACACGTTGGGCCGGGAGGCCAGCGACTGCACCGGGCCAACCCCAGGACATACTTACCTGCCTGCATCATTACAAACAAAAAGAAGCAATAATGTCCGGGACCAGGGACCTGAGAACCATTGAATTCGAAGGCTTCAAGATTTGGCTTTATCCCTGACCGCTCTTCAGCGCCATAGGGCCTTGAAGCTGCTAACTGATTTTCTCCCAACCCATTAGATCCAATACAAGTAGAGCCACCCTTTCTGCCTACAGTTCACATGGAGGGAAGAGGTCCGTTTGGTCCGCATTTTAGCTGACGCATGTGCAATACCTGAGATGCAAGACCTGCGGAAAGCTTAACCCCGAGGTCGCAGACCCGCGAGCCCTCAAATCAGGTTTGATAAATAAGGTGCTCTTCCAGATGGGAGCCAAAAAACTTGAATAACCCGACAGAAGCTGACAGCCGAGAGGAACGCGCATGACTTCTCCAACACCTACAGCATGAAGGCGTGCCCGGATCTTACACGGTGACCACTGACTGTCCAGGTTATCGTGTCCTCATTATCCATATGCTCTTACTGTTGTCCTTCCGAACGTGAACTGTCGGTTCTAAGCCAAAGCCGGTGCCAAACGTCCCAATAACAGGGTCATACAGGTGGAACTCCTCGAGATGACGTCCTCAATTTCAATTTGCACACCCAACGGTGGCATGGACCTCAAACTTGTGATTGTGTTGACTCCCGGGTGGGAGATGTTGATAGATTTATCGCTCATTCTGTATTATTTTTTGCATTGTCCTTTTATTCTTTCCTTTTCCCTCCCTCTGAACGATGGTGACATTGGTCCCTCTCCTTGTGGGGGGGGGGGGGTTTGCGAAGTAGTTGGGTGGGCCGGAAGCGGGATGCAATGGCATGAGTCCTTGTGTCCATACTTAGCCTTAATGTTAGAGGCCTTAACTCCTCAGAAAGCGGTTAGCAGTATTGTGATATTTCAGATACCAAATGGGACATCTGCATGTTGCAAGAAACTCACCTGGTCCAACAGGATTGGCGTGTGATGCGTTCTTGCTGGTTTGACCGTCGATATTTCTCCTCCGGACCTGCTAGAAAGGCGGGGGTTGCCATCTTGCTCCCCACACACTTTGCAGGGAGGGCGTCTTCGTGGACGTCACGAGTCGCTTGCTACCACTGCATATACAGATTTAGGGCATCAGGTACACGGTAGCCACTATCTATGCCCCTAAAGACAAACAGGAGCTGTTCATCAAAGACGTCCTGGGACGTCTGATCTTTACCCCGGACAGGAAGATGGTGGTGGGGGGTGACTTTAATGTCGCAATTGTCGGGCAGCCGGACAGATCACATCCCTGGACGGGCCAGGACAGAGGTGTCACTCCAGGCACCAAAGGCTGGCTGACTGAAGTGGGACTAACTGACAGGTGGCGACACATGCACCCCACAGATGTAGACTATACATTGTTTTCAGTGCCACACCAAACATATTTTTATTTATTTATTGTAAGGTTTTATAGAGCGCGAACTTGACCCGCGAGGGGATCAGAGCTCTTTACAGGTTCATAGGGTAATACAGAAAAGACTGTTATCACAGGAGACCAGTACATCGGAGAGCTTTACCGAATCTAAGGGTCATATGGTAGGCAGGGTGTCAAAAGGGTACTGTGCAATGGAGGGAGAGGGTGCTGGGTACTAGAGGGAAGGGTGAAAACTGTACATCGGATCATTTTACAGATTAGAGGGTCATACAATAGGCAGGATATCGCAGGGGCGCTTTACATTAGGAGACGGAAAAAGAAAACTATGCAACTATTTCCTTACCACACCAGGGATAATGAGGGCGACAACAACTGCAGATATTGGGGCTGCCGCCCATTCTGATCATTCCCCCATTAGCCTGAGTTTTCGCCACACATTGCAACTAAGGGTGGGCGTGAAATCCGTTTCGCGGGCGAATTTGCGGATTTTCTGCGATCCGCGAATCTCGCGAAATCGCGGTAAAATCTGCGAATCAGCGGGGACGAATTTTCAGCCAAGCAAGGGTTACAGCAGCAGGTGCAAAAGTTGAACCTAATTTCTTTGTAACCTTTTACAAAAGGGTTACAAAGAAATTACCTTCAACTTGGGCACCTGCTGCTAAGTGCTTCCTGGCGCCTTGTTGCCTACTTGCAACTATTCTCTGACCCTGCTCTGACCCTTGAAGCAGGGTCAGAGAATAGTTACAAGTAGGCAACGAGGCACCTGTCCCAGGAATTAAACCTCATCAGGAAGCACTTACAGATATAAAAAACAGGAAGAAGGGAGAGGATGGCAAATACACCCATTTGGAGTTGTCAGGAAGGGGTTAAACTAAAAGAGACAATTACAGCACAATTTTCATATGCATTTTGCTAAAAAATAAAAAGCTGTATGTTCTGTAGGGGCAACTCGGGAATCTGGCCCTTCAGAGATCCGGCCTCTTTCTTTCTCTCGTTCTCTCTCTCCCTCTCATTCTCTCTCTTTCTATCGATCTATCTCTCTCTCTCCTTTCTTGCTCTATTTATCTCTTTCTCTCTCTCTTTCAAGTGCTTCCTCTTTCTCTGCTTATCTCTTTCTTTCTCTGTTCTCTCTCTTTCTCTTTCTCCCTCTTTCTTTCTCTCTCACATCCTCTCTTTCTCGCTCTTTCTCTCTTTCTTTCTCACTCTCCCTCTTTCTCTCTCTCTTTCATCCTCTCTCTCGCTCTCCCTTTCTGTGTGTCTTTCTCTCCTCTCTCTTTCCATGTCTCTCTCTCTCTTTCTCTCTCTCTTTTACTTTCTTTCTCTTTCTCTGTCTCTTTCTTTCTTTCTCACTCGTTCTCTCTTTCTCTCTCCCTCTCTTTCTCTCTCTCGATCCCTCTCTCCTCTTCTCTCTCCCTCTCTCTCTCTCTCTTTCCCTCTCTCTCTCTCTCCCTTTCTCTGTTCTCTCTCTTTCTCTTTCTCCCTCTTTCTTTCTCTCTTAAACATCCTCTCTTTCTCGCTCTCTCTTTCTCTCTCTTTCTTTCTCACTCTCCCTCTTTCTCTCTCTCTTTCATCCTCTCTCTCGCTCTCCCTTTCTGTGTGTCTTTCTCTCTTTCTCTCTCTTTCCATGTCTCTCTCTCTTTCTCTCTCTCTCTTTTACTTTCTTGCTCTTTCTCGGTCTCTTTCTTTCTTTCTCACTCGTTCTCTCTTTCTCTCTCTCTCGATCCCTCTCTCCTCTTCTCTCTCTCTCTCTCTCTCTCCCTTTCTCCCTCTCTCTCCCTTTCTCCCTCTCTTTCTCTCTTTCACTTTATTGCTCTTTCGCTGTCTCTCTTTCTTTCTCTCTCATTCTCTCTCCCTGTTTGTTTGTTTGTTTCTTTCTTTGTTTCTTTCTTTCTTTCTTTCTTTCTTTCCCCTCTCTCTCTTACTCTCTCTTTCTCTCCCTCTCTTTCCCTTTCTCTCCCTTTCACTTTCTTGCTCTTTGTCTGTCTGTCTCTCTTTCTTACTTTCTCTCTCTCTTTCTTTCTTTCTCTCTCTCTTTCTTTCTTTCTTTTTTCTTTCTTTTTTCTTTCTTTTTTCTTTCTTTTTTCTTTCTTTTTTCTTTCTTTCTTTCACTCTCTCTCTCCCTCCCTCTCTCTCTCAATCTCTCTCTTTCTCTCTTTTGAAACATTGCAAATATCTCGTAGATGACAAAGTACAAACAAGCATTTGCAGTGCAATAGGTCTCGCATGTTTTGTATTTACGTGACTTAGCTGTATTGATATTACAAATTACAATGGCTTTTAATTTTTTTAAATAATTAATACTTAAATAAAAGTGATTTTAATTTATAATGGCAATAGCTTAAACTTTTGTAAATAACTTTTGTGAAGATTATGTTCAGTGTATTTTATTGTGACGAAAATCCAAGAACAGAAGTGAAATATTAACATCTTTTTGTGACATTTGTAATAAAGTTTGAAACATTGAGAGAACATATTTGAACCAGTTGTTGTTGAATGGTTGCGCAGATTGATGCTGAGGTGGTGCTGTGGTGGTGCTGTGGTGATGCCTAGTGGTGCTGTGGTGGTGCTGAGTGATACTGGGATAGTGCTGAGTGATGCTGGGGTGGTGCTGTGGTGGAGCTGAGTGATGCTGGGGTAGCGCTGAGTGATGATGTGGTGATGCAGAGGGCAGAAAGGCACAAAAAGCAGTCTAACAAAGGGCAGAAGGGCAGAAAAACAAGGGAAAAACGAGTCTAACAGAGGGCAGAAGGGCACAAAAAACGAGTCTAACGGGGCAGAATGAATCCCGCCCTGCATGTTTGTCCACGAAGATGCCGCCTTTTTGTGCAATACCTCTACTCAACTGGAGTACTTTCTACTGTCTAATCAGTAAGTGCTCCCTCGTTGGCTGAATGTATAGGGGCAGATTTACAATAACTGGCGCATCCCCAGGGATGCGCCAGTTATTGTGCGCCGCAGCTCCGCCACCCGTGCTGTGCCGCATTTATAATGCAGCACACCATGTGGCAAAAACGGCACAGATGCGTCACGCATCTGTGCCGTAAAAGCAGCGCATTGCTGGAGCTGCGTTGCGCTTGCGACACTCAGCAATGCTCTGGGGGGGCCCTATCTCCCCAATGCTGCATCAAGCCTTGCGCCTGCTTCAAGCAGGCGCAGGGTTTTGACGCAGCATTGGCCTAAAAGTGACTGAGTGAAATCTTGTAGATTTCACTCAGCCACTTTTAGGAGGCTGAGTCGGAACGCCTCCTGATGGCGCAGGGCTTTACAACGTGACGCATCTCACAGAGAGATACGTCACGTTGTTAATACCCAGCACCATGGCGCATCTTTAGTGCTGCCGCTGCGTCACAAAAGGTCTCGGTAGAGGGTGGCAGTGGTGAACCAGAGGGTGGCAGTGATGAACCAGAGGGTGACAGTGATGAACCAGAGGGTGGCGGGGGTAAACCAGAGGGTGAGAGTGCTGAACCAGAGGGTGGCAGTGCTGAACCAGAGGGTAGCAGGGGTGAACCAGAGGGTGGCAGGGGTGAACCAGAGGGTGGCAGGGGTGAACCAGAGGTGCTGTGATGAACCAGAGGTGCTGTGATGAACCGAGGGTGGCAGGGATGAACCAGAGGGTGGCAGGGATGAACCAGAGGATGGCAGGGATGAACCAGAGGGTGGCAGGGATGAACCAGAGGGTGACAGTGCTGTACCTGAGGGTGGCAGGGGTGAACCAGACGGTACTGTGATGAACCAGAGGGTACTGTGATGAACCAGAGGGTGGCAGTGCTGAACCAGAGGGTGGTAGTGATGAACCAGAGGGGGGCGGGGATGAACCAGAGGGTGGCAGGGATGAACCAGAGGGTGGCAGGGATGAACCAGAGGGTGGCAGGGATGAACCAGAGGGGGCAGGGATGAAGCAGAGGGTGACAGTGCTGTACCAGAGGGTGGCAGGGATGAACCAGAGGGTGGCAGGGATGAACCAGAGGGTGGCAGGGATGAGCCAGAGGTTGGCAGGGATGAACCAGAGGGTGGCAGGGGTGAACCAGAGGTGATGTGATGAACCAGAGGGTGCTGTGATGAACCAGAGGGTGGCAGTGCTGAACCAGAGGGTGGCAGTGCTGAACCAGAGGGTGGCAGTGATGAACCAGAGGGTGGTAGTGATGAACCAGAGGGTGGTAGGGATGAACCAGAGGGTGGCAGGGATGAACCAGAGGGTGGCAGGGATGAACCAGAGGGTGGCAGGGATGAACCAGAGGGTGACAGTGCTGTACCAGAGGGTGGCAGGGATGAACCAGAGGGTGGCAGGGATGAACCAGAGGGTGGCAGGGATGAACCAGAGGGTGGCAGTGATGAACCAGAGGGTGTCAGGGATGAACCAGAGGGTGGTATGGATGAAGCAGAGGGTGACAGTGCTGTACCAGAGGGTGGCAGGGGTGAACCACAGGTGCTGTGAAGAACCAGAGGGTGCTGTGATGAACCAGAGGGTGGCAGTGCTGAACCAGAGGGTGGTAGTGATGAACCAGAGGGTGGCAGGGATGAACCAGAGGGTGGCACTGGTGAACCAGAGGGTGCTGTGATGAACCAGAGGGTGGCAGTGGTGAGTGCTGAACCAGAGGGTGGCAGCAGGGGTGAACCAGAGGGTGCTGTGATGAACCAGAGGGTGGCAGTACTGAGTGCTGAACCTGAGGGTGGCAGGGATGAACCAGAGGGTAGCAGTGGTGAACCAGAGGGTGTCAGTGGTGAACCAGAGGGTGGCGGTGTAAACCAGAGGGTGCTGTGCCCACATACACAACCGCATGGGTAACTTCGCCATGCAAGCGGCCCGCGAACACGCAAAAAGCCCCGCGAACACACAAAAATGCCCGCGAACACGCAAAAAACAAAAATTCGCAATTTCGCACGAATTCGTGAATTATGCGGATCGCGAATTCGCTTTGGCACGATTTCGCGGACCGCGATTTCGCTGATTTCGCCCCATGCCTAATTGCAACCACTAACCTCCCATTGCTGGGGCCTCAACACAAACCTCCTCTGATATGATCCTTGCAATGTGGGGTGCCCCAAGGGTCGGCCTTGAGTCCGACCCTATTCAACATTTATGTTGCACCCCTTGCGAGGCTAGTAAAATCTCAGGGGATGGAAGTGGTGTCATACGCCGATGACACTAAAATTATGGTGTCATTAGCCCACTCAGTATCTACATCCGCCGCCAACTTCAGAATCTGTATGCAGACAGTTTCTGACTGGATGCTTCAGAATTCTCTGAAGTTGAACGGCGATAAAACCGAGATCCTGGTCTTTGGCAAGGACCAGGATATCTGGTCTACTGAGTGGTGGCCGTCTGCGCTGGGAACCTGTCCTTCTCCCTCCCAGTCAGCCAGAAATCTCGGCGTTATTTTTGACACCTCGCTGTCTATGACCCTACAGGTTAATCGCACGGTCGCTACCTGCTGGGGAGTTATAAAAATACTCAGAAGAATTCTTCATTATCTCTCTCTCTCAGCACGGAAGCAGATAGTAGTGGCACTGGTGGGCTCGAGGTTGGATTACTGCAATGTACTTTATGCAGATGCCAACAAGGGGCTCACCCAGCGGCTACAAATTGTACAAAATGCCGCGGCCCGTTTTGTCCTAGCACTCCCCAATACTTCTTCTGCCACTATGGCCAGAAAGACTCTTCACTGGCTTCCTATTCAACTGAGGATTTCCTTTAAAATTCTTTGCTTAGCTTATAGAGCTCTGTCAGAAAGATCTACGCACCCTTTAAGCGCCTTGCTTACTCCCTACCAGCCGGGGAGAGCGCTTAGATCTGCTGAGTTGAACCTGTTGGTCGTCCCTCGAGCCAAAAGAGCACGATGGGGAGATAGGGCATTCTCAATTGTTGCACCAAAGCTGTGGAACTCTCTCCCCCTTAATATTAAGACACAGTCCTCTCTCTCCTCTTTTAAAAAGGCCCTTAAAACCTGGTATTTCATCAAGGCCTACCCGCAATAGTTGTATAACTGTATAGTGGTACTTTTAACAGCTGTTACTATTTGGTTATGCGCCTTGACGCCCATTGGGCTTAGTTGCGCCATATAAATTGCTTTTAATAATAATAATAATAGGTGCATACGGCCACCCTAGCAACCTTAACCACCTTTCTAAAGCACAATGATGCTGCCGAAACTGCTCTAGTTCCTGGCGAAAGTCATTGAGAAGACCCCCCAACCGGCCCACTACCTGGAGGAGAACAACAGCCTGAACTCCTCCCAATCCAGTTTCCGCAGCAACCTCATCGCCGCCACCGACGACATCAGGACCCTGCTGGACAACGTCGTAACAGCAGCCCTCATCCTCCTGGACCTCTCTGCCGCCTTCGACACCATCTGCCACCACACCCTGCGCACACGCCTCCACGATGCAGGGATCCGTAACAAAACCATGAAATGGATCACCTCCTTCCTCACCGGCAGAACCCAGAGAGTCCGCCTCCCCCATTCCGATCCGAAGCCACCACGATCACCTGCGGTGTACCCCATGGATCATCCCTCAGCCCCACCCTTTTCAACATCTACATGGCACCGCTTGCCAACATCGTCCGAGCGCACCACCTCAACATCATATCGTATGACGACGACACCCAACTGATCCTCTCACTCACCAAGGATCCAGCCACCGCCAAATCCAGCCTTCACGAGGGAATGAAGGCAGACGCAGTGTGGATGACGACTAGCCATCTGAAACTGAACTGACAAAACGGAGGTCCTCATCCTCGGCTCCACCCCCTGCGCATGGGACGACTCCTGATGGCCGGTCACGTTGGGATCTGCCCCGACACCCACCAACCATGCATGCAATCTGGGGTTCATCCTGTACTCAACGCTCTCTATGACCCAGCAAGTCGACGCTGTTTCCTCCTCCTGCTTCAACACCCTCTGCATGCTCTGCAAGATGTACAGATGGATCCCCACCGAAACCAGAAGACGGTCACCCAAGCCCTCATCCGCAACAGGCTGGACTACAGCAATGCCCTCTACGCGGGAACCACAGCCAAACTTCAGAAACTACTCCAACGTATACAAAACGCCTCATCCTCGGAATCTCTCATCGCAGCCACATCACCGCCCACCTGGGAGACCTGCACTGGCTCCCGGTCAACCAGAGGATCACCTTCAAGCTCCTCACCCACGCTCACAAAGCTCTCCACAACGCCGGACCAGCATACCTTAACGAACGACTCACCTTCTACACCCCAAACCGCCAGCTTCGCTCCGCTGACCTCTCCCTCACCACAGTCCCACGCATCCGCCGAACGACCACCAACGGCGGCAGATCATCTCCCACCTCGCTGCCAAGACATGGAGCACCCTCCCCATCCACCTGCGACAGACCCAGGACCTGCTGACCTTCAGGAGACTTCTCAAAACCTAGCTGTTCGATCAGAAGCTGCGTGATCCCCCACCCCCTCTAGCGCCTTGAGACCCTCACGGGTGAGTAGCGCACTCTACAAATGTTTGATTGATTGATAGCTACATTATGGGAGATACTAAAGTTGGTTCTACTGGGCCACTTTATTGGCATTGCCATGAATTACAATAGGGAGCTGCGAGATAAGTGATGCCAGCTAGAAGGCCAGATTAAAGAGTTGGAGACAGCGCACATCCGATCGGGAACAGTGATGATGTGTTGACAACTGGCGGCCACTCGTAAACGGCTACGGGACATAGATATTGGAAGGACGGAGTATGCTTTACTACGATTGTGCCAGAAATACTACGCCAGAGGGAACAAGGCGGGCGCATGCTAGCACACCGCCTTCGGGTGCAGGTATTAGATTGGCGGATACCGGAAATTTGTGGAGTCGATGGTTCTACTTTCGACACAGACGATGGTATTGCAAACTCCTATGGAACATTTCATAGGGCCCTCTAGACTGCCAAGCCTTTACAAGACAGTGATTTCGAGGCATACTTGTCTCAAATCTACCCACCTGAAGTGGAGGTACCTGTGTACACTACCTTAGAGAAGGACTTTACGGTGCAGGAGGTCCTCGCCGCCATACATAGGTTGCCACCACATAAGGCACCTGGCCCGGACTGCTACGGTGGGGAGTTTTATCAAACATTTGCAGCCCATCTGCCCTGATACTCACACGCCTATTCAACTCCATTGACACACAGGGAATGCTTCCAGAATCAATGCACAACGCCACTATCACGGTAATTCTCAAATCTGGCAATGATTTAAAAAACTGTGCATCCTACCATCCAATCTCCTTGCTGTATGTGGATGCAAACATTTTTACTAGTGTGTTTGCACTTAGATTGGCACCATACGTGCAAGGATTAGTCGACCCAGACCATGCTGGGTTTATCCCGGAACGTGGGTATAGTGAAAACACAAAAAGGCTGTGTCATCTCCTGGACAAAACGCAGTGCTCGCAGATCCCAACCCTGACTGAGTGCACTGGCCTTGCCTGTACCGGGTGATTGAGCTAGCGGGCCTCTGCCCCAATTATGCGGCTGGGTGAAAGCTTTCTATGCAGCTCTCCAAGCCAACATTAGTGTGAATGGCGTACGATCCCCCACTTTTTCAATAGGGCGAGGAACCAGGCAGGGTTGCCCCCTGTCCCCTCTCCTCTTTGCGCTCTAAAAGAGATCCCCTGGCGGAACGCTTAAGGGACAATGTAGAATTGACCGGGATCCAGATGGGAAGAAGGGATCATAAGTTCATGTTATACGCCGATGATGTCCTTCTGACCCTCACAAACCCATCTGACTCTTTGATCGACATCATGGCAGAACTTTTAGAGTTCGGGCTAACCTCGGGCTTCAAAATTAACCCACAGAAATCCCGGGTCCTGGACCTGACACTACAGGAGCCTGAGCGAACACGCCTCCGAACAGTTCCCATTTCAGTGGAAAGACAATGGGGTCCAGTATCTGAGCTTACAAATATTTCCCACACTCAAGGCTTCTGAGGAATGCAAGTATGGAAACGTACTCACTATGACGTGGTCACTTAATGGAAGCCACATAATCTCTCATGGCAGGAGCGACTGGCAGCTGTCAAAATGACGTTACTTCCTAAATTGCATTACGTGATGCAAACCCTACCGCTCCAACCCCCAGCATGAATACTAGAAAAGCTACAGGCCCTAATCTGGGACTTCATCTTAGAGTGTAAAAGGGTGAGAATGTCTAGATCAAGAGCTTTTCTTGCAGAGGGCGATCTGGGGGTCCTGAATATCTGCAAATATTATCAGGCAGCCCGACTACACTACATGGTAGAATGGACCTGAACACTCACCGAAAAGCATTGGTGTTTTATGGGTCAAGCTATAGCGGGAATGAACATTTGGAAAGTGCTTTAGTTGCCGAAACAACCTAGACCGACATTTTATAAATCTCACCGGTCACGAGATCGACATTGGGAGTCTGGGACAAGGTACAGTGGAGACGCAACCTCTCTACTCCAATATCTCCACAGACTCCTTAGATCGGCAACCCGGACTTCCCCCGGCGTTGGAAGGCTCGGGTTTTAGAGCATGGCAGGAAGCCAATTGGGTTGGGGATTTATTTGACTCCGATAGTCTCATGGATTTCGCCAAACTACAGACATGCTGCCCGCTTCCGAACTCGGCGAGATGGCAATATCTGCCGTAGCCCATTGGGTCACCCGACAGTGGATCCAGCTACATGCGGGCAGACCCCTGCAACCTTTTCAGAAGTGCCTCATCACAGTGAGCTCGGACAAGAAACTGTTGTCCGACATCTATGCGTTTTTGACGCTGCCTGTACACCCCTTGTCTTCCCCTGCCAGGGCTAGAAGGAATAAGAGTGCGGGCGGCCCTTTTCTGAAAAGAGTGGAGTGACATCCTACACCAAACACGAACATCCACCCTCACCACTACCCGTGAGTAAATCTCCTCAAAATAGCTCACTATTGGTACCTCACACCAGCAAGAGTAGCTAAGTGGGACCCCAGGGAGGATCGGTTGTGCTGCATACAACAGGGTACACTCACGCACCTCTTATGGAAGCGCTCTAAGATAGGAGCATATTGGACAGAATTCTCAGACCCTATTAACACAATGTCCAACACAGATCTACCCAAATTCCCTAGTTACATATTGTTGGGTCTTCCTAACCTAGTCACTTACCCGCTGGAATCGCCCAGAGGCAAAGCTATCACTCTTGCATTGCGGGCGGCAAAACCTCTTCAGTTGGCCAGGTGGGGGATAGACAGGATACCTTCCCACCAGAACTGGTGTCATAAAGTATGGTAAATCTTGTGAATGGAGATAAGATGTGGCAACCATGCATAGCGTATTTGGCAGATTAGCTGACATACCCCCAGTACCTGCGGGTCCTACGCCTAACAGCTACGATACCCACTGCACACACCTAGGCTGCAAGTACCCACTAATTATGCCTCTGCTCCAGGAGAATGGAGTCCCTCTCCTCCTTCTTACCCCCCCCCCCTCTTTTCACCCCTCCCCCTTATTTTTAATGTTTTATATTAGTGTTGATTAATACATTTCAGTTCTTTTTTTCTATTCATTGCCTACCGAATACACATCCAAATGTATACCCGCCGCCCATTGGATTTAGGCAGTTTAGGTTGTTTTGTTGTTACCATGTAAAATCAATAAAAAATTAATTAAACCGAAATAAATTCTGTAATAGCTGGAATGGGAATCGGAAATGAGACTCCAGTGAAACTCACTTGAGAAATACATCACAAGGAACTGTACATGATACAACTGCTTAATGCTACCGATTAGGTTGAATATACCAAGATCAAACAGTAAATTTACACAGCAGGTTTTAAAATTAAAGAAAACCTCACAAATACATTTAAAACCAAAACTACAAACCAGAGAATACTCCAATCAAATGTGCGTTATCCTCCCACACAAATCCTCTCTACAATATATTTATTTGATTTTTTATTGAGTGCAACTTAACCAGTAGGGCATCGACTCAACGTACAAGGAACACCAGTAGAGATGGTAAAATCACTTTACAATGAGCAAATCAGACCAGTTGGAAAACCATGTAACTCCAAGTAGAGCAACAGGATTATGTATTGAGTAGTGTAATGGATTAATGGGTCAAAGGGGCATGACATTAGAAAAGTAGGTTTGAGGGATAGGAGAGATAGACAAGAGCGAGAAAGGGAAGGGCAAGAAAGTAGGAGAAATGGAGCAGTTGTGGGATGAAGCAAGATGGGTATAGCACAGGCACTTATTTACATATAAAAGTAAATGTAGGGGATTTAGTATTTTCCGGAACTGAAGAAAATCCTAATTGAGCTTCAGTTTTTCATGGAGCAAGTTCCAGAGAGGATGGCCGGTGTTAGAGAATGATTGAGGTACTGCCATATTATGTTTAGATCTGTTTGTCGAAGATGTGAGAGAGTCCTTGCTCCTTACAGATTTATTTAAGTTTTAACCCCTTCTTTACTGAGGACGGAACGGTTCCATCCTCAGCCATGGTGAGGGTGTGCTGAAGAAGGAACCGGTCTGTTCTCTCACCTACCCATAGGGGAAGAACCAGCGCTACCCCTGTGGACGGCCCTTTTAACCCCCGCCTTACCGTGGAAGCAGCTCACGCTGTCATCAAAACATCCGTGAGGCGCTGGAAGCTATTAGCCTCCCGTGCTACTGCAGAAAAACAAGTAAGTTTCTCATCTGGGAAGGAATTGGGGAGAGCAGAGAGGCACCAGAGGGAAGGAACGATTTTTTTTTTCCGGTGTCTCTTTTGCAGTGCATTCCTGCTACGCGATCGCTGGTGGGGCCACAATAGCACCGCAAGAATGCACCCACTAGCCACCAGGGATATTTTGGGGGCATTTCTTTGTGCAAGGGAGCTGCCCCTTGAACTTGGGTTGCTCCCAGTAGTTGGAGTATTTGCCCATTTTGTGCCCCAACGGGGTTATATCGGCCATATTTTAGGCCGGTCTGCCCCCCATGGAGGGCAGAAAGCCACTAGACACCAGGGAGGGATCATTTTTTTGGCATGTCGGGGAGAGGCCCCTTAGGCAAGGGTCACTCCCCTTTTTGGGGGGGAAATATTGTGGCAGTTTCTGCCTTCCTTGGGGTCAGATCTGGTATATTGTTAACCGGCAGAAACCCATTAGACACCAGGATAATTGTTTTTCGCAATTTGGGGAGGTGCACTGTAGGCAAGGGTCGCTGCTCTGTTATTCTGTTAAATACTTTTGCTGTTTGTGCCCCCGTGGGGGCTGATCCGCCATATTGGTAGACAGATCTTCCCCCCTTTTGGAGCAGAAGCCCACTGGACACTAGGGATAATTTTTTTTGCAACGTGGGGAGAGGCCCCTTTGGCAAGTGTTGCTCCCCTTTTATTTGGGCAATGTTTTGGCTGTGTTCTGCTTCCCCTGGGGGCAGATTGTCCAATTTTTAGGCCCCTCTGCCCCCAAGGAAACAGAAAGCCACTAGACAACAAGGAGTTTTGTATTTATATGTGGGGAGTTGCCTCTTGGGGCATATTTTGGCCATTTTCTGCCCCTGCGGTTAGATTGGCCATATTTTTAGGCCTATCTGCTCCCAAGGGGGACAGAAAATAACTAGACCACAACAAAAGTTTGTGTGTCTGTGAACTGGGTTCGGTTGACAGTCTACCTGTACTGGCATTTGCCTGGTGGTGTGTGTAGACTGGTGCTTGGCTAATGGTGCATGTTAATTGGCATTTGGCTGGCGGTGCGTGTTGATTGCCACTTGACTGGTGGTGCGTGTTGTCTGGTGTTTGACTGGCATTGTTTGTAGAGTAGCGCTTGGCTGTCGTTGCGTGTGCACTGGCATTTGGAGGTGTGTGTAGACTGGTGCTTGGCGGGGGTTCGTGTAGACTGGCGTTTGGCTTGCGATGTGTGTGGACTAGCGCTTGGGTGGTGGTGCATGTGGACTGGCGTTTGACTGGCGGTGCGTGCAGCCTTGCCCTTGGCTTCTGTGCGTGTGTACTGGTGGTGTGTGTAGACTGATGCTTGGCTGGCAGTGTGTGTGGACTGGCGTTTGGCTTGCAGTTTGTCTGGACTCGCTCTTGGCTGGCAGTACGCGTGACTGGCGTTTGGCTGTTGGTGTGTGCAGACTGGTCCTTGGCTAGCAGTACCTGTGGACTGGCGGCGTGTGTGTGTGTAGACTGGCACTTGGCTGCCGGGGCGTGTGGACTGGTGCTTGGCTTGCAGTGTGTGTGGATTAGCGCTTGCCTGGCGGTGTGTGTGTGTGTGTGTGTGTGGACGGGTATTTGGCTGGCAGTGGGTGTAGACTGCTGTTTGGTTGACTATGTGCATAGACCTACGCTTGCTTGGCCATGTGCTTAGATTAGGGTGCGTTGGTGGCTGGTAGCCAGCATGTGTATTAACTTGCTTGAGGTGTGTTTAACAGTTGTCCGATGTGTGGGTGCTGATGGTGCAATTGGTGTGTTGGTCCTGTTGGCGTGTGAGAGTGATGGGCCCTTTAATGATGCTGTTTGTAAATATAAGTGTTTTACTGGGTTGGGCCCCACAGCTGGCAGTGTGAATGGTTTTCTGTATCGGACTTATGAACGCCGCGTGGATAGACTGTTAAGCGGTTGGTACCTTGACTTGGCTTTATAGCTCACAAGCTGTAAGTCAGTGGTTCTTATAAAATCAATGGTGAATAAAGTTTTTTTTAATGAATCATTTGCTTTGTGTCAAATCCAACCAGTATGCTTGTGATTGACTAGTAGATCGGTGTCCAAGAACGTTTTGGTGTTGTTTTTTTGCTTTTTACTGTCAATGCATACTCTGTAGTGAACACCCTCTGCCCATCTTTTTGGAAACTGGGCACTAAGGGAAGAATATGTGGTGTGCTTTGTGTGGATACAAAAAAGTTTACTTAGCTAGAAGCCCTTGTAAATATTAATAATTGACAAAAACATATTGTTTCCTCACATTTCTGTGTGAAAAAGTTGTGGGATCAAGGGCTGGGAGAAATTTCCTACCACCCAGTGTTTCCCCAGGTCTTGTGGCAAAAATGCTACCTCACCTATTGTGGAGACATAAAAATGATCCAGCACAAAGCGATGTGGTTTTGCAAAGGTGCACTTGCGTTTTTGATACCAGGCTCGGCGGCTGTGAGAAGTTGGCCTGATGTGCAGTGCTCACTATTCTAGTGATCACTATATATCAGTCCAAACAACCCTTATTGATGATTGGTTGTAAGTCAACCTTATAGACCAGCTATCCTAGTAGCATGGATACGAGCAGTCTAAGGCTAAGACTCTAGAGGGCGTGTTAAGCCAGCTGTTTTACCATCACATTACCCCTTGAACACCCAGTGAAAGGACACCACAGAAGTGTTATGAAAATAAACAGTGTATTTATTAGAATCACAACAACCCTGTACTCTTTATGAGGACAGGGTGCTAGGCACACAACAAAACTCTTACGAAAATACTTAAGTTAGCACGTTATACACAAATGCCCGAGGGGCACGAAAAACCATATACTTTAAAAGTGGAATGCGAATTACTAGCAGGTAAGTAACAGTTCTAAAAGGCTTTGGAATCGCTAGGACTGGACTAGGGAATCGTTAGATTACTACTAGGAGACCCAGGGGACTCGGGTGCAGAGTGTGCACTCTCACGCGGGATGCGGGACAAAGTCTATGGAGGCTAGTAAAGGCAAAGTTAGTGTTCACGGGCGAACCCGACCTGGTAGGAAGAAAACGACAGTGGATCCTGACCCTAGGATAGTGAGGCTATGCTGGGACACCGAAGTGCCGAAGTTACCTAGCCCAGGGGCTGCAGCTGCATAGGTCTGAAAAGACGTCGGGGATCTCGTTGCCGGACCAGGAGCCTGGAAGGAAGAAGTTGCTGGCAGGCGACCAGTGAAGAAAAGTTCGATGGATCCAAGCCTGGATCAAGGAAGAAGAAAACCTGAAAGCAGAGGGGACCAAGTTCTTGAATCACTAGCCAGTGATTAAGTGGGCACCAGGATGGCACCGGGCGAAGTCACCGCAGTCAGGTGAGTGGGCGCTGCTGGGCTCTGCAGTCTCTCGGACCAGGAGGCGTTGTCGGCGACCAGGATGGAGGTGCGAGCTGTCCCACGAAGGTTCTTGCTGTCGACGTCGCTGGACCCAGGATTGGGCAACAAGTCTTGGCAAATGCAAGGCCCACGCGGTGGACCTAAAATGGCGTCTTGAGTGGACCAGGAGGGTCCAGGTTACTTCTCCGATGGAGGGAAGCAAGGGCCAGTCTGGAGCAACCAGACCAGCAGCAGAAATGTCGTCGGGCGTCGTCAGGAAGGCCACAAGCCAGCGGGCTAGTAGCCAAACAACGCGGTGAGCAGTAAAAAGCAGAAGGGCCCCACGCAGATCGTGGAGATGCTGGGGGGCTGCTCTTCGGTGCTGGAGCTGCTCAGGGTGGGGGCTTCTCGGACCCCAAAGCACTCACCAGGAATTCACTCGGCGGGCTTGTTGGAAAGAAGTCGTGCAGTCTTGCAGATGGCCGGTCCCTTGAGGTCTCGTCGCACCCACGGTTCTCAGCTGGGCTGTAGAGGTGGGTAGAGGTCAGAGGTGCCAGGGAAGCCGGTTCTCGTCGAGCTGGGCAGTCGGATTCCGGAGGAAGGACTTGCAGCAGACCGCAGTGTTCTTAGATGGTGCCTGCGGATGCAGGGTGACTACTCCTTAGTCACAAGGGAGAAATCTTAGGAAGAAGTCTTGAGTTCCTTTCGCAGAAAGTAGTTTCAGGATTCAAAGATGATCTGATTTGGAAGGGGGCCAGTCTCTACCTTTATCCTGTAAAAGGGGGCTGGCACGCGACTAAGTCCTGCCCTATGGGTGGGACTAGGAGGGGGGTGGTTACACCCACTTCCTTGGCGGGCTTTTCCCCAGCACAGGGTCTGGAGTGACCCTGGAACTGGTTCCAGCCAGCCTATGCACAGTGAGCACCGGGGTGCCATGTGCAGTCACCTTCCTCTAAAGCCCTGCCTACCTACAATACACAAAACCCTGTCTGGGACGGTGCTGGCACCGCCCCTGGCAGGAAACCCTTTGTCCTTATCTCCTGCTCTGGGAGGACTCCCAGCAGCAGGAGGGCAGACTTGTGTCTCGGTGGCAGCATCCATTTTGTGGATGCTAAGGCTCTGTCTGACTTTAACCGGGGTTAGGGGTTACATACATGTCGTGTCCCTCTAGAAGGGTGGAATGCTAACCCCGTCGCCAGAATTGGCGAGGGGTTAGTATTCCAATTCGTATGACACCTTACTCGACATGTTTTGATAAAGCGATACCAGAGTTGGCACATAACCGCGAGGATTATAATGCACTTAAGAGTATATGGTATGCGATATCATGGAAACGGCTAAGGGATGGATCCCGAAAGCCGCAGACAGGCTCAGCTCATGCCAGAGCACCATCTCACACGATTCCAAGCACTCTGCCTTCAGGATTGTTAAGGCCTGCCATAGGAGTGACTGATAGGAGATCTATGTGTCCATTTTAGGGTTAGATATAGGTATACTATATCTAAAGCAAAGGGTGAGTACACCACCTTGCCCCAGCTGTCGTGCAGCCAGTTGTGTCAGTTTTAGTTAGTCAATCCAGGGGTGGCACAATACATGCTTCAGCCCCTGGGAGACTTCTGGGTGCACCTCAGCCCTGGGTACAGGGACTTGGAGAGGGCCCAGTGCCAATTCAGTACCCGAGTACAATTTGGATAGAGAGAACAGCTAGGCTGTGGGTCTGATTAGCAGGCCCACAGCCAGGGAAAGTCGTAAACCAGTGCAGCAAAAAGCAAAAATCTGGGTGATCATAGGATTGCAGACCCTACTCTCCTACATGACCCCCCCCCCCCAAACTTTGGGACAATAAACTAACCTTGACCAGGTGAGTCTTCTTGCTCTAAGTGGAAATACCTGGAGAGCCCATCAGCATTGCTGTGATCAGTCCCAGGTCTATGCTCCACTGTAAAATCCATCCCCTGTAGGGAAATGGACCACCTAAGCAGTTTGGGGTTTTCACCCTTCATCTGATTTAGCCACAAGAGGGGCTTATGGTCTGTCTGAATGGTGAAGTGAGTGCCAAACAAGTAGGCCCTCAGCTTCTTCAGGGCCCAGACCACAGCAAAGGCCTCCCTCTCGATAGCTGACCAATTTTTCTCTCTGGGTGTCAACCTCCTACTAATGAAAGCAATAGGCTGATCATTACCATCAAAATTCAGTTGAGACAGAACAGCTCCCACACCCAACTCAGAAGCATCTGTTTGGACAATGAATGGCTTGGAGTAATCTGGACTCTTGAGGATAGGTGCTGTGCACATGGCCTGCTTTAGGTCATTGAATGCTTTCTGACAGCTTGCTGTCCACTGAACTTTCTTTGGCATCTTCTTGCTTGTCAGGTCATTAAGGGGGGTCACTATGGACCCATAATTTCTGACAAACTTCCTATAGTACCCAGTCAGGCCCAAGAAAGCTCGAACCTGAGTCTGGGTGATTGGAGGAGTCCAGTCCTTGATGGCCTGTATCTTACTCTCCAGTGGCTGAACCTGGCCTCCACCTACAAGGTGACCCAGGTATACAACCTGTGACTGCCCTATCTGGCACTTTGTGGCCTTGATAGTGAGGCCTGCCTTTTGCAGGGCCTCTAACACTTTCCTCAGGTGGACCAGGTGATCCTCCCAGGTGGAGCTAAAGACAGCAATATCGTCAAGATAAGCTGCACAGAAGTCATCCAGCCCAGTGAGGACTTGATTCACCAACCTTTGGAAGGTGGCAGGTGCATTTTTCAGTCCAAAGGGCATTACCACAAATTGATAATGCCCTCCAGGGGTAGAAAATGCTGTCTTAGGTTTGGCTTCCTCAGCTAACCTGATTTGCCAATACCCAGCTGTCAAATCAAATGTGCTTAAGAAGTTGGCAGAAGCCAATCTATCTATAAGCTCATCTGCTCTTGGTATTGGGTGGGCATCAGTCTTAGTGACTGCATTGAGGCCTCTGTAGTCTACGCAAAACCTCATCTCTCTCTTACCACCCTGGGTGTGAGGCTTTGGCACTAGAACTACTGGGCTAGCCCAAGGGCTATCTGAGGGCTCAATGACTCCCAGCTCCAACATTTTCTGCACTTCAGTTTTGATGCAGTCTCTAACATGATCAGGCTGTCTGTAGATTTTACTCTTGACAGGCAGACTGTCTCCAGTGTCAACATCATGGGTACACCAATCAGTTTGGCTGGGTGTCAGAGAGAACATATGTCTGAAGGATTGCAAGACTTGCCTGCAATCCTGTTGCTGATGTTCAGTGAGGCTGCCACAAAAGACACCATCAACTGATCCATCATCAGGATTCTGAGTGAGCAGGTCTGGGAGAGGGTCACTCTCTTCCTCCTGTCCCTCATCTGTGGCCATGAGCAAGCTCATGTCCTTCCTGTCAACATATGCCTTGAGCCTGTTAACATGGAGCACTCTGAGAGGGCTCCTGGGAGTTCCAAGGTCCACCAAGTAGGTAACCTCTCCCTTTTGCTCAATGATGGTGTGGGGCCCAGACCATTTGTCTTTCAGAGCTGCTGGGGCCACTGGCTCCAGCACCCACACCTTCTGTCCTGGCTGGTACACAGTCAGTACAGCCTTTTGGTCATGCCAAGCTTTTTGAAGTTCCTGGCTGGCCTCAAGGTTTTTAGATGCCTTCTCCATATACTCAGCCATCCTGGAGCGGAGACCAAGTACATAGTCCACTATGTTGGTTGCAGGCTTTTTGAGAGGTCTCTCCCATCCTTCCTTCACCAAACACAGGGGTCCTCTTACAGGATGCCCATACAGAAGCTCAAAAGGGCTGTAGCCAACCCCCTTCTGTGGGACCTCTCTGTAAGCAAACAAGAGGCAGGGGATCAGGACATCCCATCTTCTCCTAAGAGTTTCAGGTAGTCCATGAATCATCCCTTTCAGGGTCCTGTTGAATCTCTCAACAAGCCCATTGCATTGTGGATGATAGGGTGTGGTGAACTTGTAGTTCACACCACACTCTTTCCACATGGCAGTCAGATATCCTGACATGAAGTTTGTACCTCTGTCAGAAACGACCTCCTTAGGGAAACCCACTCTGGAGAACACTCCAACTAGGGCTCTTGCCACTACAGGGGCTGTAGTGGTCCTAAGGGGAATAGCCTCAGGATACCTGGTGGCATGGTCCACCACCACCAGTATAAACTTGTGTCCTGATGCTGTCTGGGGTTCCATTGGACCAACAATGTCAATCCCCACTCTTTCAAAGGGAACCCCCACCACAGGTAGTGGTATGAGGGGGGCCTTTGTTGTGCCACCTGACTTACCACTGGCTTGGCAAGTGACACATGAGCGACAAAACTCTTTGGTATTCTCATTCATATGGGGCCAGTGAAAGTGTGAGACAAGCCTGTCCCAAGTCTTTGTCTGACCTAAATGACCTGCAAGGGGAATCTCATGGGCCAAGGTGAGAAGGAAACCTCTCAGAGACAAGGGGATGACCAGCCTCCTGGTTGCACCAGGCTTGGGGTCTCTTGACTCAGAGTACAGGAGTCCATCTTCCCAGTATACCCGGTGGGCACCTGTGGCATTCCCTGCAGCCTCAGCAGCAGCCTGCTGTCTGAGGGGTTCAAAGGAAGGGCAGCTCAACTGTTCCTTCCCCAGGTCTGCTCTGGAGGGTCCCCCTGAGCCCAGAAACTCAACTTGATCAAGTTCAAGCTCTTTAGGCTCAGTTTCCCTCAGCTCTTCTAGATCAGCCTCCTCAGAGACTTGATCCTCAACCTGGGGCAAGGGGGAAGGCAAAGCCTTACCCTTACTGCTCTTCTTCTTGGGAGGTGTCTGGTCCATAATTTCAGGATCCAGCACCTGTTCAGTGGGGCATCTTCTGGCCTGTGACCTAGTCACAGCAAGCACATGTGCTGGCAAGCCTAACATCTCCATGTGAGTCCTCTGCTCCACTTCTGACCATTGTGATGACTCCAAATCATTGCCCAACAAACAATCAACTGGGAGGTCTGAACTGACTACAACTTTCTTTTGTCCCTTCACTCCACCCCAGGAGAAAGCCACAATTGCCACACTATGACTAGTAGTGACATTGCTGGCATTGGTCACCAGGAAATCAGTACCTGGCATGATCTGTCCAGGGTCCACAAAGTTAGGTGTCACCATGGTGACACTGGCACAAGTGTCCCTATAGGCCTGAGCCATTTTGCCATTAATCAAAGGTGTCTGCCTGTATTTGCCCAAAGTATTGGGACTTATTTCAGGGGACATATCCATATCCCCTGTACAGACAAGGACAGCCTGAGTGAGTGTGCCAACTAAGTTGTCAGACCCCTCAGTACCCAAGGTTAACCCAACTAATGCCTTGGGAGTGACACTACCACTACTGACTGTACTAGGGGGTGCAGTTGCTTTAGGAGCTGTAGTGGCAGGAGTTTGTCCTCCTCTTTTGGTGCACTCACTAAACCAGTGAGATTTACTTTTGCAGTACTGGCACCACCTTTTTGACTGGCCTTCTTGAGTCTTCTTCTTCTGGGAAGCCTGACCCCCACCCTCTTTGGTTTGTTGGGGACCTGGTGAAGACTTCTGGTCATTTTGCTCATTCTTAACATTACCCTTCTGGTCTGCTTTCTTCTGACCACCCTGGTTCTGGTTCTGGTTCTGCTTGATCCTTGTCCTGACCCATTTGTCTGCCTTCTTTCCCAATTCTTGGGGAGAGGTCAGATCTGAATCAACAAGGTGCTGGTGCAGCAACTGGTTCTGACAATTGTTCAAAATTTGTTCTCTCATCATTAGATTATACAATCCTGTGTAATCTGTAACCTTGCTACCCAGCAACCAGCCCTCCAAAGCCTTAGTGGCACAATCCACAAAATCAGACCAGTCCTGAGACTGAGTTTTCTGGGTGTCTCTGAACAGCAACCTGTACTCCTCAGTGGTTAAACCAAACCCATCAACCAGTGTGTTCTTCAGGACCTGGTAATTGTTAGCATCCTCCACTCTTGTAGTGAGGAGCTTATCTCTACCTTTACCATCAAAGGAGAGCCACAGTATAGCTGCCCACTGACTCTGGGGAATGCCCTGCACAGTGCAGGCCCTCTCCAGAGCAGCCATCCATTTCTGGATATCATCCCCTTGCTTAAAGGGGGGCACTATTTTAGTCAGGTGTTTAGTATCTAAACCCTTCTCTCTATCTCTTGGGAGATTGCTGCCACCAGTGGGAGCTAGCCCACTCATCTGCTGCTCTCTAGCAAAGGCAAGCTTTTCTTTGGCCAGGGCAAGTTCTTCCCTTTCAATCCTCAGTTCAGCTTGTCTCATTCTAGCTTCATGCTCTTTTCTCTGAGGGGAAGTAAATCTCCTCTGTGGAGGATTCCTTCTCCCCTGAGAAGAGGCATTAGAGTGCAGAGATCTATTGGAGTCCCTAGAAAGAGATCTATCTCTCCTAACTCCAAGGTTAGGCCCACTTCGGGTTAGTACTGGGGGTCCCCCAGATCCTAGCCCAAGTAAGTCTAAGTTGGTCCTAGTTAGCCTTCTGACTACCTCAAGACCCTTGTCTACCTCATCCCCAGAGAGTACCTCCTGATCCTCCTCCTCAACTGCTGAATCAGTGTTGGGGAGGTCTGGATCCCCAGAGGTTCCCTCTAAGGCTGGCATGCTCTCATGTAACTGAGAGAGCTTTCTGGCATCATATGTCTCTAAGAGACCTATCAGAAAGGGAATGGTGGGGTTAGACCCCTGCTTCAGTTTCCTGGAGACACAGATTTGTCTCATCTCCTGAAAACTGAGAGCTGCATATCTTGAAGTGACCTGTGGAGGGTCAACACTGACCAGGGGAGTCTCAGTAGAGTCCCCCTGAGTCGACATGCTTTTCTAGTGAGGTGTAAGTGGTGCACTTACCTACACTATATGTTTGCCTACTGATCCCTTGCTAGAGTTGTAGTTTAGGGTGTGCTAGGCCCTAGGAGCTACAACAGCTGGTTCAGTAGAACTCAGAGTATTTTAAGCTAAGTTATATGTACCTTTAGTACTTATGTGATCTTTCACAAGATATTCTTAGGGCATGTGTGGTAAAACAACAGCAAGCTCAAATCCCAACCGCTGCTCACCAATGTGAGAAGTTGGCCTGATGTGCAGTGCTCACTATTCTAGTGATCACTATATATCAGTCCAAACAACCCTTATTGATGATTGGTTGTAAGTCAACCTTATAGACCAGCTATCCTAGTAGCATGGATACGAGCAGTCTAAGGCTAAGACTCTAGAGGGCGTGTTAAGCCAGCTGTTTTACCATCACATTACCCCTTGAACACCCAGTGAAAGGACACCACACAAGTGTTATGAAAATAAACAGTGTATTTATTAGAATCACAACAACCCTGTACTCTTTATGAGGACAGGGTGCTAGGCACACAACAAAACTCTTACGAAAATACTTAAGTTAGCACGTTATACACAAATGCCCGAGGGGCACGAAAAACCATATACTTTAAAAGTGGAATGCGAATTACTAGCAGGTAAGTAACAGTTCTAATAGGCTTTGGAATCGCTAGGACTGGACTAGGGAATCGTTAGATTACTACTAGGAGACCCAGGGGACTCGGGTGCAGAGTGTGCACTCTCACGCGGGATGCGGGACAAAGTCTATGGAGGCTAGTAAAGGCAAAGTTAGTGTTCACGGGCGAACCCGACCTGGTAGGAAGAAAACGACAGTGGATCCTGACCCTAGGATAGTGAGGCTATGCTGGGACACCGAAGTGCCGAAGTTACCTAGCCCAGGGGCTGCAGCTGCATAGGTCTGAAAAGACGTCGGGGATCTCGTTGCCGGACCAGGAGCCTGGAAGGAAGAAGTTGCTGGCAGGCGACCAGTGAAGAAAAGTTTGATGGATCCAAGCCTGGATCAAGGAAGAAGAAAACCTGAAAGCAGAGGGGACCAAGTTCTTGAATCACTAGCCAGTGATTAAGTGGGCACCAGGATGGCACCGGGCGAAGTCACCGCAGTCAGGTGAGTGGGCGCTGCTGGGCTCTGCAGTCTCTCGGACCAGGAGGCGTTGTCGGCGACCAGGATGGAGGTGCGAGCTGTCCCACGAAGGTTCTTGCTGTCGACGTCGCTGGACCCAGGATTGGGCAACAAGTCTTGGCAAATGCAAGGCCCACGCGGTGGACCTAAAATGGCGTCTTGAGTGGACCAGGAGGGTCCAGGTTACTTCTCCGATGGAGGGAAGCAAGGGCCAGTCTGGAGCAACCAGACCAGCAGCAGAAATGTCGTCGGGCGTCGTCAGGAAGGCCACAAGCCAGCGGGCTAGTAGCCAAACAACGCGGTGAGCAGTAAAAAGCAGAAGGGCCCCACGCAGATCGTGGAGATGCTGGGGGGCTGCTCTTCGGTGCTGGAGCTGCTCAGGGTGGGGGCTTCTCGGACCCCAAAGCACTCACCAGGAATTCACTCGGCGGGCTTGTTGGAAAGAAGTCGTGCAGTCTTGCAGATGGCCGGTCCCTTGAGGTCTCGTCGCACCCACGGTTCTCAGCTGGGCTGTAGAGGTGGGTAGAGGTCAGAGGTGCCAGGGAAGCCGGTTCTCGTCGAGCTGGGCAGTCGGATTCCGGAGGAAGGACTTGCAGCAGACCGCAGTGTTCTTAGATGGTGCCTGCGGATGCAGGGTGACTACTCCTTAGTCACAAGGGAGAAATCTTAGGAAGAAGTCTTGAGTTCCTTTCGCAGAAAGTAGTTTCAGGATTCAAAGATGATCTGATTTGGAAGGGGGCCAGTCTCTACCTTTATCCTGTAAAAGGGGGCTGGCACGCGACTAAGTCCTGCCCTATGGGTGGGACTAGGAGGGGGGTGGTTACACCCACTTCCTTGGCGGGCTTTTCCCCAGCACAGGGTCTGGAGTGACCCTGGAACTGGTTCCAGCCAGCCTATGCACAGTGAGCACCGGGGTGCCACGTGCAGTCACCTTCCTCTAAAGCCCTGCCTACCTACAATACACAAAACCCTGTCTGGGACGGTGCTGGCACCGCCCCTGGCAGGAAACCCTTTGTCCTTATCTCCTGCTCTGGGAGGACTCCCAGCAGCAGGAGGGCAGACTTGTGTCTCGGTGGCAGCATCCATTTTGTGGATGCTAAGGCTCTGTCTGACTTTAACCGGGGTTAGGGGTTACATACATGTCGTGTCCCTCTAGAAGGGTGGAATGCTAACCCCGTCGCCAGAATTGGCGAGGGGTTAGTATTCCAATTCGTATGACACCTTACTCGACATGTTTTGATAAAGCGATACCAGAGTTGGCACATAACCGCGAGGATTATAATGCACTTAAGAGTATATGGTATGCGATATCATGGAAACGGCTAAGGGATGGATCCCGAAAGCCGCAGACAGGCTCAGCTCATGCCAGAGCACCATCTCACACGATTCCAAGCACTCTGCCTTCAGGATTGTTAAGGCCTGCCATAGGAGTGACTGATAGGAGATCTATGTGTCCATTTTAGGGTTAGATATAGGTATACTATATCTAAAGCAAAGGGTGAGTACACCACCTTGCCCCAGCTGTCGTGCAGCCAGTTGTGTCAGTTTTAGTTAGTCAATCCAGGGGTGGCACAATACATGCTTCAGCCCCTGGGAGACTTCTGGGTGCACCTCAGCCCTGGGTACAGGGACTTGGAGAGGGCCCAGTGCCAATTCAGTACCCGAGTACAATTTGGATAGAGAGAACAGCTAGGCTGTGGGTCTGATTAGCAGGCCCACAGCCAGGGAAAGTCGTAAACCAGTGCAGCAAAAAGCAAAAATCTGGGTGATCATAGGATTGCAGACCCTACTCTCCTACAGCGGCCATCAATAGAAACCCACCAAATCCAGACATTACTGAAAACTAGACACCCGTGGGAGTCCGGGGTGGTGCATGGATCCCCCGAACAATTTCTTACCCAGAATCTCCTGAAAACCTCAAATCGTGCACAAAAAAAATAATTCTTAACATTTCTGTGTGGGATCACCGTGCCAGCACAAAGTTCCTACCACCCAGTGTTCCCCTTGGTCAGCCAATGAAAATTATACCTTGCCTCAGAACTTTTCGTCCCAGAAATGTGAGGAACATGTGATTCTTTTTGACAAAGTTTGAGGTTTGCATGGGATTCTGGGTTATAAACCTGGTGGAAGCCACCCCATCTTGAATTTACATTAGGTGTCTAGTTTTTACAAATGTACAGGTTTGCTCATTTTCTCTAGGTGCCGGCTGAGCAAGGCCCACAATTCACAGCTAGCAAATTGCACAAAAAAAAACGTTTCAGTGGAAAAATGTGATGTGTACACATTGCTATTTGGGCTGCTTCCTGTCGCAGGTACTAGGTTTATCCATATAAGTGAGTCACCATTTTAATCAGAAGACTTGGGGAAATGCTCGGTGGAAGGAAGTTTGTGGCTCCCCTCAAATTACAGAACTTTCCATCACAGAAATGTGAAGAAAATGTGTTTTTTTAAAGACAAATGTTGAGGTTTGCAACGGATTCTGGGTAGCAGAACCTGGCAGGAAAGGCATCCCATCCTCGATTGCCCTAGGTGTCTAGTTTTCCAAAATGTACAGGTTTGTTAGGTTTCCCTAGGTGCCGTCTGAGCTAGGGCCCAAAATCCACAGCTAGGAACATTGCAAGAAAAGGGTCCGTTTTCAGCCAACATTGCGTTTTGGGCTTTTTCCTGTCTTGGGCACTAGGCCTACGCACACAAGTGAGGTACCATTTTTATCAGAAGACCTAAGGGAACACAGAATAGTCGAAAAAGTGAGTGTTATTACCAATTGTCTTTCTCTGCATTTGTGCCTTCCAAATGTAAGACAGTGTGCAAGTATGAAGTCATTTTTAGAAATGCCCTCTAATACAAATCCCAGTACGGGTACCCACAAATTCAGAGATGTGTAAATAATCACTTTATCTGATAGAGACATCTATCCGCAGATTGCTAACCTTAGAATTTCCCAGGCTTCAGGCTGGATCTGGAAGACTTCTGCTTGAGCAATACCCTTGCACCCTGGTATGCAGTGTCAGTTGGTTCCGCATGATGTCTGTGCCGGAGGTGACATCCGTGCCACCTATGTATGCGCCACCTCAGCACGCTGATATTACTTCTTTTCTTTCAGTGCCAGCAAGCGCAGATCCGTGAAGAGAGCTACTCTGTCACTTTTTGACAGGATTTTAGGGACATTTTGTCTGTGATTTTTGGTGTGGAGGTTTTTCTTCTCTGTCGAATAAGACTTCAGGATTCAAACCGTGGGGTGCCTGCCATCATGCAGTGTCGGTGATGGATCCAGACCATGGCTCCTAAGGTTTTGAGGGAATGGTCCCTAACGCTGCTTGCAGGCCGCCGTTTGGCTCCACGCCTTTCGCCCTGGAGGTCTCGTTCCTGGTTGAGAGGAAGGTCCGGGCACAGCACTGGGAGTCCTAAGTCCTCGTTCTCCTGCTCAAAGTCGTCGGTCGGTCAGGTAAGATGCATAAGAAACACAAGAAGTCGAAGCGTGCTTCACCTTCTCCCCATCCCGTCGGCCAACATGATGGAGGAGTCTCAATGCTCTAGGCCTCGTTCTGCAGCTTCTGGGACTGAGTCGGCTCTGCACTTCTCTGCATTTCCAGGAGCCGTAGCGACCCACGCCCAGCTTAAAGAATTATATGACGCCATGTGCCTTCCATTTGGGTGACCTGACACTCCTGGCGCGCTTTCAAGCCCGGAGGCTGAGAGAGGGCTGCATTGAGTTCCACACCGGCAGCTCCAGCGCCAATGCCCCCCAATGGATCCAGTAGTGGATCTGGACCAGCGCCGGTCATGCCCATGTGACCTTTCTGGCGCCGGCCCCAACGCTGCGACTCCCGATACTACCGGTGCCGGCGCCAGCCCCATTCATATCCCCGACAACCCAGAGCCAGATCGGCGCCCACGGACGCAGATTCTGGCACTGAAGCCACCATTTAGGTCCTAGGTCGGTTCCTCAGCATTCTTTTAATGGGCTAGGAATGGAGGAAGATTGGGAGGGGTCGCTGGACCCTTTACAAGACCAGCCTGAGTGCGCAAGGGACTTGTATGAGGAATTGGGTGAGGCCAGTGGACCGGAAACTCCCCAGATTCTGGCCTGCTGTTGCTATGAATGCTACTGAGGAGAGAGCTTCACATGGTATGGTGGTGAGAAGGGCAGCCGAGGTCCTGGACATTCAGCTCCCTTAGGTAGAAGTCAAGACAAACATCTTGACGGAGGTCTTGCAGGGGGGTGTCTCCTCCTCATAAGCCCTCCTGCCTTTCAATGAGGCCTTGACTGATGTCCTTTTGGCAACCTGGTACAAGCCCGGCACAGGGGCTCCTGTGAATAGGACAATCACCTGCCTCCATCGCCCTGCACTGGGCAACCCAACATTCCTCACCAACCACCCACCCCGAGAGCTTGGCGGTCAGGGCCTCTCCCTCACATGGCGCGTTCCCTTCCACACCCCCAGACAGGGATTTAAAGAGGCTTAATAGTTGGGTAAATAAGATTTTTTCTTCAGCCAGCCTTGCAGTGCGGTCAGTGAACACTGCATGGCTGTTACGCCCACTCCTTGTAGCAAAAGATTGTGCAAGTGCTGCCACAAGTCCCAGCGGAGGCCCAGGCCATTCTCTAACCAAGAGAGAAGGGAGAGATGCAGCAAAGTTCACTATATGTTGTGGCCTTGACATCACCGACTCACTGGGCATAGCAATCTCATCAACGGTGGCTGCTCGACGCCATGCCTGGCTGAGAACTTCTGGCTTTTTTGGGGATGTCCAGGCTTCCCTTATGGACATGCCCTTTGATGGCACCCTTTTCTTCTGAGACCAGGCAGACATGACCCTGGAACGCGGGATATGGCCAAGTCCTTGGGCCTCTCGATGACCACCCGTCCTCCATCTGCTTTTCGCCCCTTGCATAGCCACGGAAGGGGCTTGTAGCCACACCAGTAATATCCCAGCCACAAAACTGCGCAAGTTCAGAAACCTCTGCACGGCTGCGGGTGGGGCTCAATTTGACCCAGTGCGTCAGACGGCTAGAGTTCGAGTAAGTCCACTCCTCCCCTTGCAGCCTCTGTTATGTTATGTTAAAATTATTTGTAGAGCGCACGTACACCGGTTGGATTCTTGGCACTATAAATAGGAGTAGCCTGACTCCTGGTGAATTATTCATATGCCTGAGTGAACAGCCATGTTTTAAGGAGTCTCCTGAATCTCGGGAGGTCTGTGCATGATCTGATATCAAGGGGTAGGGCATTCCAGAAGCGGGGGCCGGCACCACAAATCTACTGCTGCCTAGCCACTTCGATTTGTAGGACGGTGTGATCAGAAGGTTCATGTGGGCTGAAAGGAAATTGCGGGTGGGTATGTGTCTCTGAATAATATTGGAGACAAATTCTGGGCAAGTGCAATGCAAGGATTTGAAAATGAGGCACCCGATGTAGATTTAGATTGTGACCCCAATGCTCTTAGCTGAGGAGGATGGGGTTGGGGTAGAGCCCAGCTCAGCTGCCCAGAAGTGAGAGCTCCAAGGATTTCAAGCACCTCCTATCAGGATCAGCTCAGTTTTGTCTGGGTTTAAATTTAAGTGGTTGCTGTTCATCCAATTGTGGATGTGCAGCATGGTGGCTTGGAATTCAGACATAGAATTGGGCGTGTTGTCGATGGTAAATATTAGTTGCAGGTCATCTGCATATTTGAATGTGCTTACATTTCTATCTCCTAAGGACAGGATCAGAGGGAGTAAATACAGGTTGAACAGGTGCGGGGGTAATGAAGATCCCTGTGGGACTCCATATGTTGACTTCATATTAGGTGCAGTAAAGTGGGAGAGGTGAACAGTCTGGGAACGGTCCTCCAGGAAGGACGTAATCCAGTTGAAAGCCGAACCCTGGAGTCCTGCGTCCTTACACGGTCTACTTAAATACTGTGATTGACCGTATCGAATGCTGCTGATGGGTCCAATAGCACCAGAGCCTGAGGGGTGCCCTTATCAGCATCCGTCCGTAGTTTCTCCAGCACAGTCCATATTACTGCCTCAGTTGAATGAGAAGGTCAGAACCCTGCTTGGTGGGGATTATGGTAATGAGACTTTGATGAATGAGCAGAGGTAGTTTGCCACGTGGGATTCCAATACCTTGGCCAGAAAGGGAAGCAAGGATATGGGGCAATAGTTAACAGGGATCAGGGGGTCTGCCCCCGTTTAAAAAAAAGGGTAACCATTATGGCTTTTTTGAAGGCTCTAGGGACACAGCCCTGTCTTAATGACTCGTTGCAGAAAATATGTTTCTGAGATGCATCTTAGCTGTACCTGAGAGTGTCTCTAGTTACATCTGCCACACGGAACTCGGCCAACCATATATTGAAGACACAATTAGGGCCCAGCCAATACTCTTGTGGCACAGGGTCTGGACTACCGAGGAGTGTGTAGTGAATCACGCTATCATAATGGATGTGATAAGTTTAGATCATTTGAGCAGGATAAGATGGCTCGCTTACGTAAAAGATTTCTTTGTGAAAATGGGCTGTCAGAACTATTATGATGATCCACTCTCATTGTGCAATATTCCAAGGAAGACATTGAAAAATCAGTGCATGAAGTACCTGGAAGATATAAGAGCCAGTGAGGAAATAAAGAAAAAGACAGTATTAGTACATCAATTGATATTGGTTCAGGGCAAATTACAACCGTAATTAACCCTTTCTATGAGTGAACACGAGAGGTTCGTTTTAACACGTTTTAGGTTAAATATCCTTTCTAGAGTTTTTAGCTTCCCTGTTACGAATATTTGGTCACGAGACTTAATTAAATGCCCGTGTGATGATCTATCTGAACAATCGGATATTCATATTTTATTTTTCTGTAAGTTTTAAATATTTCCTCGAAAGAAATTGATTGTTCCCATACTGAAGGAGATGGAAGTTAACCGCTGTCGTCCAGCCTTTTTAGCAATGCAGAAATTAGATACTATATTGACTGTGGCATCCATTTCTGAATTTTATAAAAATGTTTTTAGATTGCGGAAATCAATTTGTATGTGAGAATTTCACTTTTAATTATTGCTTATGTGATTGTCCCCTTCTATAATGTAATCTTTCTGTTTGCTGTATCTTTGAATAATGAAACTTTGTGTGTACTTTTATGGTTATCTGCTTCTAACCGAATAAAGTTCTAAATGAATGAATGACTCGTTCAAAAGAGACGGCAGGCTCAGGATGTACAGTAAAAATGTCTATTAAAATACAAGGTGGACAGCTATCTGTAGGGGATCCAGATTTGACTTTGGTCAAAAGTGCCAGCAGAGCTTCTCTACCGATTGCCGGGACTTGATGAAGGGAGCAGGGGTTTCTGAGCACTGTTGGTAATGCCTCATAGGCACGGCTGGCAGGAATTCTGGCTTTAATCAAAGTGACTTTGTCAATGGCAAAGTTGTTCAAGGAGTTGCAGAGCGCCTGGGAAGGGATGGGTTTTATTGTAACTCTATCAGGATTGAACAGCTCATTGACAATTGTGAATATTACTTTCATTTTATTGTTGGAGCTCAGGATCTTTGAAGAGAAATTTAGTGGCCTTAGTAGATTGAATGTATGATTTGTATTCCTTAAGTTAAGCTACGTAAATGTCTTTTTTTTTTTAATCAGGGGAGTAATTCCATCTCCATTTCCTTTGTTTGGCGCAGGGCTAGTTTTTGCGTCTTTAACTCTTCTGAAAACTATCTCTGGACCTCATGACGCCTGGATTATTTTATTGTCCTGAGGGGGGTATGTTCGTTGCTACCTACTGTTAACCAAGGTGTGATGTTTTCCTCGCTTAGGTTATCAGATGGCTGATTAATGGGAACTTTGCTCTCCAGTGAGCAACAAAAAGTATTAATGTTAATGCTGTTCCAATTCCTTGCAATGAGTCCCCCTTTAAATGGGGGTTTGTCTGTAGTTGTATTGTAGATCATGAACTTTATTAGAGAGTGATCAGACCATGTGTAAGGGGACACTGTCAGTGTAGACACTGTAAGATTAGTTGTTCAAATTTGGTCAAGTGTGTGTCCCTTGAAGTGTGTGGGGGATGTTACGTGTTGAGTACAGTTCAACCCAATAAGTAGATCAGTCAATTCTGAAGTGTGGGGCCCACCCTTCACATTGTTGACTCACCTAATATTTGGGGGGAAAGGGGCATTGTCTGAGGAGGCCTATATAGCAATACACAAATTAGGGGTACCAGAGCTAAGTCCAATTTACTAACTAGATTGTCCACCGAGGTAATGTCTAGCGTAGTGAGTGTGGTGAATTTCAATTCATGAGGTAATATGGCTGCTACCCCTCCATCAATTTTCCCAACTGGTTGCTTCGCCTGAAGTACATAGTAGTTGTTTTGGAGGACGGCCAAGATATCGGGGCGGACTTGTGTGAGAGCCAGGTTTCAGTTAATAAAAGGAAGTCTGGCTTGGTTGAGTCCAGTAGGTGGAATAAATCTAGTTTGTTTTGCCAGGGAGCAAGTGTTTGGATATGTGATTGTTAGTTCCAGTGTCCAGTGGTTATCCCATCTCTGGGTGCTTCCTGCGACATAGAGAGATTGATCAAGTTCTGGGAAGGAGATCCTAGTTTCCATGATCCCTAACCTAGTCAGTCTGGAGTCACTCGAGAGATTGAGAGGGTAGTTTTTAGAGTATATTGACTTGAGGTATGACTGGGTGTCGTTCAATATTTGGGTATAGTGACTGGCCCCTGGTGGCCTCGCAACATCCTCTATACCTTCCTAGTCTGGCCGTTCAAGATCATGGGCGGCCGGTTGATGGCAGGATCAGCCATCACCTCTGCCACTGGCAAAACATCACATCAGACAAGTGGGTTCTTCAGGTAGTCCCAAATTGCTACTCCCTCCACTTTGAGACTACCCCTCCCTCTATGGCTCCGACTTACAACCGGATGACGGAAGACCACCTGAACTTGCTTCAGGAGAAGGTCAGAATTCTCTTGGCCAAGGGAGCCATAGAAAGGGTTCTGGTGCCAGAAGTAGGTTATGGTTGCTATTCCCTCTACTTTCGGGTCCCAAAAAAGGGCAGGGACCCCGACCTATTTTCGATCTGCAACCTTCAACTACTCGGAAAAGTTCAACATGCTCACTCTGACTCAGGCCATGTCTTCCCTAGACCCCGGAGACTGGATGGTAACGTTGGACTTGCTGGATGCCTATTTTCACATTCCTGTCCTTACTGCTTATCGGTGTTGCCAGCGGCTCAGAGTAGACCACAAGCACTTTCAGTTCACAGTGCTCCCCTTTGGCCTTATCAGCGCCCCTTGGGTGTTCACCAAGGTGATGGTGATGATCGCAGCTCATCTGCGCAGATCAGGGGTCCCAGTCTTACCATATCTCAACGACTAGCTGTTTAAGGAGGGTTCGCCCAGGCTGTAGTCTCCCACCTCCAGACTACAGCGAACCTTCTTCACTTGCTGGGGTTCACTATAAACGTGCCGAAGTCACACCTGACTCCCTCTCAGTTGCTCTTTCATTGGAGCTGTTCTGGGCACAGAGCAGGTTCAGGCCTATCTTCCCGAGCGGTGAGTCCAGGATATTCAGGCTATGATACCAATGTTTCATCCTCTATCCTCAGCGCTGCCTTTGACACGGTGTCACATGACATCCTGTTATACCGTCTGGAGTCAGCTGGGATAACTGGTCTCGCTCTGGAATGGTTTAGTTCATTTTTAAAGGACAGACGTTCCGGGTGTCGGCACCTCCGTATCTCTCTCAGTCCCGCTACATCGGTCAGGGTGTCCCTCAGGGCTCTGCACTCAGCCCGTCTCTCTTTAATCTCTGTGCAGCCGCTTGCGGCAGCAGCTAAAGAGTGGGACCTTACGCTGTATCATATGCAGATGATACTCAGCTGGTCATCACACTTACTGAAGGGCCATCAACATCGGCCACGAGATTTAGAGACTGGCTACTGTAGCCCAATCGATGACTGACAATTGCCTGCAGCTTAATGCAGGCAAAACTGAGGTGCTGCTTGTAGGGAAGAATACCACCCTCTGGAATGAGAACTGGTGGCCATCCTCGCTGGGCATCATGCCAGCGTCCAAGTCACAAGTTAAAAACCTGGGAGCTTGGATGGACTCCTCGCTCAGCTTTCAGACCCACATCAAGAGAGTAGCAGCTACTTGTGTGGGTCTGTTGAGAGGCCTTAACCCGATATTGATGTTTTTTGACTCCAAAGTACGTCAGCTTATTGTCCAAGCCACCATCCTATCACGCCTGGACTATGCCAGTGTGCTGTTTTTGGGTGCAAATAAGCCGAGATAGCGCGTTTGCAGAGAGTTCAGAACTCGGCAGCGAGGACCTTGGTAGGTCTTCCCCGTAGATGCTCAGCCAGAGCCACGATCAGAAAGCTGCACTGGCTTCCGATTAATTCCCGAATCCAGTTCAAAGCTCTCTGTCTGGCGTTTAAGATTCTTAAATCTGGGAGCCCTGATCTCCTGTGTCTGCTTCTGACCCCGTATGTGCCCCAGCGTAGTCTGCGCTCACTGGGACAACACCAAGTGATCGTACCTCGGACTAAACTATGTCGCATTGGTGGTCGTTCCTTCCGTGTGCTGGGAGCCAGCTTTGGAACTCCTTGCCGGTGGGCATCCGTGGAATAGAGAACCTGTCCGCCTTCCGGAAAACTATTAAAACTTTCTTGTTCCACCCCTTCTTAGGGATGCACCTCCTTGCTTGGCTTACTTCTATCTGTACTGTACCTCTTGATCTACCAGCGCCGGGACGCCTCTTTGCTGGGGCAGCTGTCGCGCTTACACAAACTTCTAACATAACATATCATGAATTTCGGTGAGACTGACTGAGGCTCAGCATCTGGCCGGTTCTGTAAACGCCAGAGCCGAAGAACTCAGCCGAAGGTGCCTAGCAGATCTGGAGGTGGTGCAAGGTCTCTTTCAGAAGTGGAGAGGGGCTTGGTTAGATCTGTTCACCTCCACTGAGAACATGCAATGTCCACAGTTTTGCATGCTGGAGTTTTCCAGATCTCTTGACTGGGGTTGAATGTATGAATCATTCAGCATTCCGACCATCATTTGTTTGCGTAGCACTTTTTGCCCTAAGTGGGATGGGAATGCACAGACGTGAGTCCCTTGCTCACTGTGCCACTGGATTCAAGCTATCCTGGCTGATGAAGGGTAATACCCTGAAACCGGTCCCAGGATGCTTGTTTCCGGTCCATGGAGGATCTGGCTTGGCAGTTCGGTCTGGACTGTTCCCATGAGGCACAGGGTCAAGACTGATTTGCATATGGCTAGGTCTAAACTGGGGTGGCATGGTGAGCCAAAGAACAATGGATTTAACCCAGTTCTCTTGACTGGGGGTGAATGTTTGATTCATTCAACAATCCGTCCATCATTTGTTTGCGTAGCACAGGAGTTTCCAAGGGGGCATTCGCTTGGCAACGCTTTTCCTCTTGAGTGGAGCTCAGGCTTCCTGTACGCCTTTCCACCAATAACACTCCTGTCCACAGTACTCAAGAAGATCTGGAATGTCTGGGCCCAAGTCATTCTTGTGGCTCCAGACTGGGCACAGAAGATCTGGTATCCCGAGATTCCAGACTGACCATCGATGCTTTGATTAGGCTGCCCCTTCGGGAGGATCTTCTGTCACAGCAGCAAGGTAGGGTCCTCCACCTGAACCTGTCAACTCTACGCCTTCTTGCGTGGAGATTGAGGGGCTGCAGTTGACAGTATTCAATTTTCCTCCCTAAGTCTGTGATGAGATTTTGGCAGCCATGTGTCCCCGTACCTAGACTGTGTATGCCTGGAAGTAACAAATGTGTAAAATATTGTACTGAACGGTCTATTTATCTACTTTCTGCTTTTCTCTCTCAAATCCCTCTCTTTATTTTAACCCTGGCCCAATAGGGCTCTGCACTGGGCACTCTTAAAGGGTACCTTTTGGCCTTGTCTGCTTTCTTTAAGATTATCCTTTATTTACCCCCTTCACTGCTACGTCTTTCCCTACCCCCGTGCTAAGCCTATTTTTTGGCTAATTGGTGTAGTTCGTGCTTAGGCCCCTGTAACTTATTTTTCACATAAGGTATCCACGTCAAATTTGCACCCTTTTCTCCACCACCCTAAGGATTCTAAAGCTACCCAGGAATGTGGATTCCCCTGGAGGGGACCTAGAAATTAGCCAAAATACAGCTAAAGTTTGGGTTTTTGAAAAAATGGGGGAAAAGTGCTGCAGAAGAAAGCTTTTTCCCTGTAAATGGCATCAACAAAGGGTTTGTGGTGCTGAAGCCACCATATTCTCAGCTTTCAGGGACAGGCAGACTTTTGCCAGAAAGCCCACATTTTCTACACAGTTTTGGAATTTTACTGGGAAATAGCCTATTTGTCCTATTTTTTGCGGTTTCAACCTCCTTCCAGTTACTGGTTGAAATGGGTGTGAAATCAATAATTACCCCAGAAAGCTACAAATTTCTGAAAACTAGACAAAATTCTGAATTCAGCTAGGGGTCATTGTGTAGATCCTTCAAGGTTGTTTTATAAAAACTAACAGTTGCAAATAGGAAATATTGAAATTGAGTTAAAAAAATACTGCTATATGTGCAAACGTTTTCAACTTTAACTTCTTCCTAAGTATGACAGAATTTTAAAGAAATATAGAGGTACATACGCTGGACCCTTCAGGTTGTGAGGCTATATAGAACTTGTAGCTTCACCATGAACCTGAGGAACCCAAAGCGAATAACTAAGCTGTGTCTTGCAATAGTATTTCATTGTGTACCGGGTATATAGCAATTCATTTGGTAAAATATGAAGAGTGAAAAATACATACCAAGAAAACCAATATATTTCCGAAATGGGAACAAAATACAGAGTTTATAAGCAGTGTTTTTTTTTTTTGCACATCTACAAAATTGTGGGTACCCATACAAGCATGTGAATTAGAGAGCACGTCCTACCACACAGCATTCCCCTCAGTCTCCCGAGTAAAATGATACCTCACTTGTGTGAGTGGGCCAAGGGCCTGCAACTGGGAAGGGCCGAAAACATTGGGATTCAGGGTATAGCACAGCAAACTAAGCACTACCTTTTTCTAAAAATACGTTTTTAAGTGATTCTGCATTGAACAACCCCACAAGTGAGGTATCATTTTACTCGGGAGACCAAGGGGAACGCTGGAAGGTAGGATATTTGTGCCGGCATGGTGATCCCACACAGAAATGAGTGGGAACTGAATTTTTCAGCTAAATTATAGGTTTGCAGGGGATACTGGGTAGGAGAACATTAGGGGGGGCCACGCAAGCCATACCTCCATGGACTCCCCCGGTTGTCGAGTTTTCAGAAATGTGTGTGTTTGGGAAGTTTCCCTAGATGGCCACCGAGCCCGGGTCCTACGCCCACCCACACAAGTGAGGTACCATTTTTATCGACAGACCTGGGGGACCAGGCAGTACACTATTAGACTCACTGCTGCTACCAAAAACTCTTTTGTGTGATACATTCTGAAACATGTGGGCACACACAGCCCGGGATTAGAAAGACAATCATCACAGTGCATATAACTGTCCTTCCTCATACCTCTTCACAAACAGACCCTACGTCTCTTACTAGGATTGTTTTTTTGGGGTGTGGGAGGAATTAAATCGGCAAAGTGGCGATCTTTCAATCTAGCTACACCCTCCACCACCCCAACTCTAGGAACACTTGCCTGTTCCATCACAACAACGCTGCCTATCACAGACTCCTGAAGCTGAAAAAAAGTCATCATTGACGCTGGTGAACAATCTTTGAACACAACAAAAGCATTAAAAATTGCTAAATTGAAGAGATGGATGGTCAACTTCTTATACCAAATGAAAGCCTTACGAACAGCAGTGGAAGGTTCTAACCTCTGATCTACTCTATCGACACCACTTGTGTGCTTATTGTAGTCTACGATGCACACAGGTTTGCACACTTCATCAACCTGACACCAAACAGTCACAATTGAAGTACTTCATCATGGATGGTAGTCAGTATGTACACATCCCTCCTGTCCACAAATTTCACAGCTATCAGTTCATCACTACGGAAGGCACTGCGTTGTCCCCTCTGAAGCGATTTGCAAACAAGGTCTTTTGAGTAAACTTTACAGTTAGAGTGGATTGTGCCACTAGCAAGAGTGTCCACTTTGAACAGTTCCTTAAATAATAACACAGCAGTGTAGAAGTTATCTAGGTACAAATGGTGACCTTTGTTAAAAAGCCCTCTAGCAAGTTCCACACAATTTTCTCTGAAACTCCTAAAGTGGACAGACAACCAGGGGTGTTAATAGTGGAATCTCTACCAGTGTACTCCCGGAAATTATAGACACATCCGGTCCTACTCTCAAGCAAGATATACATCTTCATTCCATAACATGCCCTCTTGCTAGGATGGTACTGCCTAAAAACCAAATGGCAGATGAACAAGACTCATCAACAGCTATTTCTTTCCCTGGAGTATAGATCTCTGAAAATCGATTTACTAAGTGATCAATGATAGGCCAAATCTCAAAAAGATGGTCACAGTTAGGGTAATCGGGTGGCAACTCTGAAGCATTATCAACAAAATTCAGCATCCAAAGCAAAAGTAAATACCGATTACGACTCATAATTGCAGGGAATATGGCTGTTGTCATCAAGGGACTGGTAGACCAATATGAAGCCAGGGACAGCTTCCTTATCAAGCCCATTAAAAATTTGAAACCCAAAACCTTCTTCATCTCATCCAGATTGGTAGGAGTCCACCGGATAGCTCTAGAGCAGGGCCTAAGTCTGGCACTGTTGTCCCCCAAATACTGTTGAGTATACAAATTAGCCTGCTCAAGAATCTCAGCCACAAGTATATCATAAACAACTGAGAAAACTGTATAAACAAACGTTTCACAATTCACTCTATGCTCTGCTTCACCACTAAAGGCAGTCAGAACCGGCTGCACCATGTTTGGAACAACCCAGAGTCAAGCACTTCCAAGGTGAAGCCTTGGAGCCCCAGGCATCAATTCAGATGCCTCTTGCTGCACCATCGACTTATCAGTGTCCTCCTCTAAAACAGGCAGTTCATCCGCACTGAGAGTAGCTTCATCATCAGATGATTCCTCTTGGACAGAAAACTCACTGCCAGAATCTTGCACTTTATCCTCTCCCTCAGACGTGCTGTCAGTCTCATAACTATGGTCAGAGGATGATTCAAATAGTATACCACCGACCTGCTTAGCAGTAATTCTGAAGCTAGCCATAATCCTTACTAATAAAGGTAACTTGTCAAACAAGTCAACAACAACAAACACTTTGTAAAATAAGTAATATCATGTGGCTTTATCACAAAGACCTATATACTCCAAAACGATTCTCCTTACTTGCCAGAAACAGCTAGATTCCCCACCACCTACTCTGCGCAGACACAGCAAGGACCAACAATATCCCACTAAAAAAAAGAAAAGAAAATTGCACATAAGACAACGCAATACACATCGTGCACAAATCCAAAAAGAATTTCACTCTCAAAACACAAACTAAATATGCTGCTATTATGACACCACTTACTAAAAATTCATTTGTGCATGACAATAATACTCATTTGGAGTAAACGCAACAAAGCATTTCTTACCAAATTCATGCAGCTATGCAAACTGCAGATCAACCACTGCCGAAACCGCAAACAAGAATCAGAAGCTTTGCACTCGAATAAAATGGAGAAATAAAACATTACAATCACATATGCAAATAATGCACCAGTCCACACACAATCCACCAGCCAGGCTTGGGGGCAGGTGGGTCTAAAAGCATACGGACGATCTGGGAAACAGCCAAAATATTAACCCCCGTAAAAGGGGAGCGACGCTTGCCCAAGGGGCCGCTCTCCAACAACATTGAAAAAAACAACTGGTGTCTAATGGCTTCTGCCGCATTTGGGGACAGATGAACCTAAAAACATGTGGCCGGTCTGCCCCCAAAGGGGGGAGCGACTCTTGTGCATGGGGATGCTCCCCAACAACAAGAAAAAATCCCTGGTGTCTAATGGCTTCTGCTGAAAACCCTGATGGTCTAGTGGGGCACACAAAACTAAAAATAAATCTGCCAATCTGCCCCCCCCCCGCCCCCCCCCAGGGGGGCAGAAATAGCCAAAGGGGCTGCTCCCTGCAAATAATAAAAAAATAAAATACCTGGTGTCTATTGGGCAAACTTACCTCCTCTCTCTAGGATGCGCTGGAAGCAAATGGCTTCCAGCGAGTCTGGTTGCATCTAATGATGTGGAGAGGGTGGGGGGCTGCGGCCTTTTTGGTGACAATAACTTCTGCCAGGAGGGTAAGCAAATTGCAGGCTCTGTTATCCAGGCCCTGTTACCTTACCATCTTCCGTGATAAGTTGGTGCTTCACACTAAGGGCTCTTACTTGCCGAAAGTAGTAACACCATTCAACCTGGGGCAAATTCTCACCTTGCCCACTTTCTATGCTCCTCTCGGAACCCCTCTAAAAAGGAGGAGCACCTCCACCTTCTTAACCCAAAAAGAGCAATGTCGTTCTTCCTTGACTGCACCAAAGAGTTCTGTGTGGACAACAAATTCTTCATGGGGTACAGTTTGTTAAAAAAAGGTTGTGACTGCAGAAGAGGGCTATCGCACGATGTCGTCCTCTGCATCAAAATTTGCTGCACACTGGCCAAGAAACTGCCTCCTGAAGACTTAAGAGCTCATTCTGCCAGTGCTAAGGTTGCGACCACAGATTTGCAACATGGTGTTTAGTCCTCGACATTTGTCAGGCAGCAACATGGGCATCACTGCACGCGTTCTCTAAGCACTACTGCCTGGACAGTCAAGTCAGCAGGGACGGCCTTTTTGGCCGCTCCGTCCTGCAGGACTTCCTGCTCTATGCTTGTCTGCAGTCCTTCCTCTGTGGATGGTATTGTTGGGGTAGCTGTTCTAAGCTAAGGAATCTGCAACAAGACATAATCTAGCAGCAGATTCCTTACTGACCTACTAATCCACCCCGCACTGTAGGCAGGTTTTTATGGTCTGGGCTGATCCCCCTTCAGGGCCATAGTTGTCCTAAACACACCACTGTCAGTGCACTTCATGTCTCCGAGCTCTAGGCATGGAAAGTTGCGAACAGTAACATACAACAGCATGCCGAGGTGGCACCAATATAGGTGACGCAGACTTTACTTCTGGCGTGACTGACATCATGCGGAGCCGACAGACGCTACCTACCGGCTTCCAGGGGATCGCTCATGCAAAAGTCTTCCGGATCCAGCCTAATGCTGATGCCTGGGAAATTCTAAGGTGAGGAATCTGCGGCTAGATTATGTGTCCACCAGATAAGGTGTTACTAACGGGAAGTAACTTGTCCTTCTAAACTCCATATCTTGTGCTCATTTTGGTAATACATAGGTTTCTTTGATACCTATTTTTACTAAATGAATTGCTTTATACCCTGTACACAATGAAAAAACATTGCAAGGTGCAGCTTAGTCATTGGCTCGGGGTACCTCGAGTTCCTGGTGAACCTTCAAGCCCTATATTTCCCCACAACCAGAAGGGACCAATGGACGTAATGGTATATTGCTTCCGAAAATCTGCCATACGTTGAAAAAGTTACAAATGTAAACGTAGACACACACAGCTGTTTTTTCAACTGAATTTCAATATTTTTTTATTTCAGCTGTTACTTTGTATAGGAAAACCTTGAAGGATTTACAAAAATGATCTGTTGCTGAGTTCAGAATTGTCTACTTATCAGAAATGTATAGCTTTCTGGTATCCACCATGGGTTTTACACCGAGTTCCACCACTAACTGGAAGGAGGTTGAAAGCACAAAAAATAGGAACAATCTCCCTGTAAAATACCAAAACTGTGTTGAAAATTTTGTTTATTCTGATTCAAGTCTGCCTCTTCTTGAAAGCTGGGAAGATAGTGATATTAGCACCTCAAACTCTTCGCTGATGCCCCAGGATGTATGTTGGAAAAAAGGACGCAACTTTGGCATGGATACCGTAAGTCGACAAAAAGTTATGGGGTCTAAGCTCGAACTACCCCAAATAGCCAAACAAAAGCGCAGGGGTTAAAAGGCCTCTAAGCAAAGGGGTTAAGTTATTTCTAACTATCTTGAATAGTTATTGTGGTGTGTTCAGAGAAATCTGGACTTTGCTTTTCAGGGAAAAGACCTTCTATATGAATAATGACTAAAATGTCCTTTTTCCTGGTGGCTTTTAGAGCGCAAAGATTCATTGCGGTTTTAATGCTCAATATTTCTGTTCTAACTTTGTGATTGAGACTTCTCACCAGAGATTCCTCGCCTTAGAATATTCCCCAGGTGTCAGAGTGGATCCAGAAAATCTTGAGCAATACCTCTATGTGCCAATAGGTGGCGTCAATTGGCTCCGCATTGGTAATCACATCGAGGTGCCCATTTATGCGCTACCCTGGTGCTCTGACATCAGTTCCTTTCTTTCCATGCCAACAGCGCAAATCCGAAGAGCTACATTAGTCATTTTTTGACTACTTTTTTTACATTCTGTCTAACCTTTTTTGAGCAGTAGCTCCCAGTTTGCTAGGGATGTATCTCATGACAAACTTACGAGTTTTAATCCTTGTGGGAATAGCACAGAAAAATGTCTGTGTCTGATCCCCACTTGGTCTGTCTTTGGTGCCTGTGGTTGGACCACAACCCCTAGGCCTGCATCGAGGGGAAGTCAGTGCACACCAAAAAAGTCTGCGAGTGGGTGATGAAGCTCCAGGCAGCACAGCGGAAGAATGCTCTGCGTCGTTCCTAGCCCATTGGAGATCTCAGGGCCACTCACGCCGATGGTCTTCTTTGTAGTCGGGTAAGTCTAAGAAGCACTCAAAACGACCTTAGGCTTTTTCATCCAAACTGTGTGCATAGAGGCCCCACTTACGCACTTCCCAGAGCTGGAGCAACCCCTGCCCAACTCCAAGACTTCTAGACACACAAGGCAGGGTTTCAACAGTTGTGGTAGGTACAGCGCCCACAGTAAGTGTGCGTGTTGTGTATCTTAAGTCCTCGTGAGACGGTGCTAAAGGAAGAGGTTAACCCTGAACCCCCTGAGTAATTGACCAACGGTCATAGAAAATAGCAACAAGCCTGTGCACACATATAAAGTAGCAACACAATTTTGCATATATCAAGTGAAACTTTAGAAGAACCTGTTTCCTGACTCCTCGGACATGGTGCGCACAGCACACTCGCTGCAGCAGTGAAGGCTCCACACCCAGCTCCACCCTACGGTCCCAGACTGATGACCCTAGCAATCCTAGAATTCTAGATTGCAAAGTAGATTTTCTTCCCTGCACCGGCCGGGACGGAATTAGAACCGGCCTAGAGTGAAGCCTCCACATCCGGCGCCTCTCAAAGTCCCCTACCTCGGAATTTGTCATTTTTTGACTCCCTACTTAACTACCCCAGCCAGGACGGAAGTATAACCGGCAGAGAGATTAACGGCCATATTCGCTTGCCAGAAGCCCTGAAGACTTCCCCAGACAAAACACGTATTCTGGAATAAAAAAGTAAAAAAGAAAACGCCACTCAGAACTCTTTGTCTAAAGTTTCACTTGATATTTATTCAAAATTGTGTTGATACTGTATACGTGTGCCCAGGTTTGTTGCTATCAACTCCAAGACTTTTATGACGCCAAGCATGCCATCTTTGGGCACTGACTCACTCTGATTTGCCTTTGGACACCACAGAGCTGAGAGGTGCCCCTGCTGGGTTGCCACTAGCAGGTTCACCGCCGACACCAGTTGGGCCCTTTGCATCCATCCCCAGATCCGGTCTGACGCCGACACAGGTGCCTTCAACCATTCCGGCTCCAGTACTCCTGAAGCAGTCCATGACACTGCCGGTGCAGCGGACCAACAAGCCTATCCTGATCTCCGACATGAAGAAGGTGCAGCGCTGACGCTGTTCAAAGTGGGCACCAGCCAGGCGATATCAACCCTGGGCTTGCCTCCCTTTGACAGGCCCTGCCTATCTGATGGGGGGGGGGGGGGGGGGTGTAAGTTTGTTTATGGATTGAAGAAATATAAACCTCCTTAGGGGATCACTGATACCCCTGGTCCTTTTAACCAACAAAGAAGAAATTGGCACAGAAGCTGTAATATTAAAATAATTCATTTATTAACCTCAGACGAGGAAGACTGCGTCATACGGTACCCTCAAGCCTCTGTAGGAGGCATTCTAAGGAGTACAGAGAACAGGGGCCTTATATATGCATAGGTTACATTAGTCAGCATAAAACCAATGGGAGGTCCTGTAACATACCAGCATGCAAATTGGCTTATATGGGTATACAAAATCTGCTTGCTCAACAAAGTGGGAGGAGAGATATTTCTCCTTACATCAGCAAGAGTAGCCCAACAGTATTATACACTAGGAGCAGGTGCATTCAAATAGCTAGGCCTTTCTGAGCATGTGCAAGGCTCTGGAAGAGGGAGAAAGCACATGGCAAGCACATGGCTAACTAAAATGGCTGCCAAGTGCAAAATGGCTTTCAGCTCATGCTAACAGCGATTCTTGCAATCTTTAACAGATAGTCCTTTTAGCATGAGCTAAAGACATTCCTATGATCTAGTAGGAACATAGAAAATATTTTGCACATTTATTCTCATAAATTTATCAATATCCTAATCCATTGCTAGGTGGGCATTTTTCATTCTAAACATTTCATTAAGCGGGTATATATAAGGAGTACAAAGGGAACAGAGCATTGGGTCATACAGATAGCAGGAGAGAGTAATGACTATTATCACAAACAGAACTATCAATATTTTTCCAGCCCTAAGCAAAAAGCAAACCCTAGAATCGTCTAGTCCAATTCTATGTAAAAAACATTTTCAATAGACTTTTCCAGTGTTCCTTTTAGAAGGGCTAGAGTATCAATTAATATATTAAAAAATAATCCTGGCTCCAGGGGGACCAGGAGGACCACACAGGGCCATAGGAATTAGGACAAGGAGCAGCAAAGGGCTGCTCCTCCTCAAAAATGGGACAACTAAAGGGGTACATTACTAACAAAAAGAAGTCCTTGGGAATTTGAATCCGCCGTACAACCAGCCAGAGGGGAGTCTTCTCCCTGTGTCCATTTGAGCCTCACAGGCAGGCTCTTGTTGTTTCCACGGTGGAGCTGCACAACGTGCAAATCAATCACGGCCCTGTTTAAGAAGGAAAAGTCTTTCAACGATCCTGTCCAGTGTCTCGGTCAGTGCACCAGTTTTCTTCACTTCAATCTAACAGGCACCAGAGACACAGCACTATGCCCTAAACTCAAGTCCTTCCCTAACTCCTGTATTGCTCTGCTGGCGCACTGCTCTTTTGTTGGGGCCAAAGATTATCCAATATGCCCAGGCACTCTTGATCAACAAACAAAGGTGCAAACTTGCATCCACTTTGGGACCAGGATTCAGAGGCCTGATGCTAGGATCTCTGAAGCAACCCTTGTTTCAAAAGGGGTTACCTCAAGCAAAAAGCCTCCTTGCCGTTGTGGTCGGCCTGTGAATCTCAGCTGGGCATTAAAAACTTGATCCACGACTTCTCCTTTCTGATTTGTGATCCCGTCTTTCGCCCAAGACAGTGGCAGGGGTACACACTTCACATCCCAGTGCTTCCGTCTTCACTGAGGTCCTAGTTGCCAGCAACGCCTGTGCTGGTTATCTTCACCTTGGCTTCAAGCTGGACTGGTGCTGATTCCCAGGCTGGATTTGATGTCCGGGCCCCTCTGGTAATGGTAGTGAGGCAGCAAATATATATTGGTGTACAGAACAAAAGGTCTTTAGACAAGGCACAGAAATAATCGATCAACGGAGAGGATAGTCTCAGAATAGTTCCTAGTCTTGGGACACCCCTATGTTAGCAAGGCACCCAAGAACCACTTCATTTGTCTAAGAGTAAAAAAAAACCCTGGACCTATTACTCTATTTGAAGCAGCTAAGGAAGTCTGTGTTCATTTAGTAAATTCTGAGGAAAAGAGAAAAACAATAAAGACATACTCCAAATCCTTACATCTGTGTATTCCTATATTATTCATCTGAAGACCCTCCAGAAAAAAGGAAATGTTCTACACTTTTACTCATAGACTTTACATTACTTGTACAGGACTGCAGACACTTCTAAAATGATTTTTCTTTCATAAAAACACCTACATTGTACGCTTAGGATCATGCTCTCATTTTATAGGTGCAGCAGGAAAATCTGGATTCTTATTACATAAAGAACTAAAAACTTCAACATAGTGGGTACATACATTTCTCCTGCAGAACATGTTGTGGCAAACAAACTACTATAAAACAATATTTTCTTCAAAAATGTTTGCTAAGGATCACATGGGCGTCTTTCCTGCATTCTGTTTTTCACGATCCAAACTATGCAACATCAGCTGTAATAAGGACTGTCAGTTTATTTACACAGACTAGCTAATAATAATGGTGCTAACACCTGAGAATTTTAGGACAAAAACTACCCACATCTATTTACCCTTAAAGGTCAAATAAGGGAACAGCAATCTAGACTACTCATCCTTCCATAATTTTATCAAACAGGATGGGCAGTAACATCGCATATTTATTTATTCATTTTATTAATGCTAGCAATTTTTAAAACAGTATTACTGAATAGCCAATTAAATGTCTCATGGCTGTTTCACAGACAGCTTAGACCGGCTCAAAAGAGAGTGAGAAAAAGAGAAAGAGAACATAAATTTGCCTACCCTTCATTTGTAGAGGAGTTAACCTCCTGCCCCCATTTCGACAGTAGGAAAACCTGAAACGGGTTTCACTTCTGTCGATACTATCTTCTTCTATTTGTGGCAGCTGGGCACAAATATACTTGTAGGAGGTAAATAGCACATGTAGCTGGCTAGAAAACATTAATAACCAACCACCAATTCCTTTACAACTATACTAGTTGTAACATGAGGGCGCATGAATTCAAACTACATACCATTGCCTCCTTATCTCAGCCCTTGCACAGTAATCTTCAAACTAAAAGCATTAGTGGTATATACATGGAAGAGCTATCTCTGCATAGAACTTACAAATGCTGCTATTCCTTGATAATGTTATTCAATAGGATAACCCCACCAGCACATTTCCTACACTTGTATTATACCTCATGAAAGCAGTGATATCCCCATGTGCTCCTAACAAAATATGCAATATTTCCTTTCATAATGTTATCTAAAACGTTACTTTTAGTGCTTTACCCTAGAGTGTGAGGATCAGGAAATTTAAGTAATACAAAGAAATCACATACTGTCACAGTGGCTCCCTAAGTGGTAATTGCACGTTCAGTTGGTGAGCTCTAAAAACAGACTTTGGTCTTTAACCCTTAAACTTGTTGTCTCCTGTCTGAGAAGAGCTACGCCATGAAGACTTTCCAATTCAAAGCTAATATGAAGAATCACAGCTGAAAGGCAGTCCTGTTCATTCCTGTTTGCCAGTAATTTAGGCAGCTACCGAGCAGGAAGGATGAAGCCGCGTCTCTCCCTCTAAGGAAACGGGCGACCCGCCCTCCAATCATCACGTACGTCGGATGATGAGGAGACTGACCGTGTAATCATTGCACTTTTCGAATCCACTACCTTGGCAACTTTGGGCCAACGGTTCTTCAACGTTTTCATCACCTATGTAGCCAGGCTTGGCAGAAGGTTAAGGTTGCCACATCCTGAAGAAGAATCGCAGCGGAGGTCAAAGCCACCCCTCTATGCCTCAGTCGAGTCGAAACGTCGACGCACTTTTCCCTTAGACCTGTACCTATCATTCACCTGCCACTCCTGTATAATGCATTGATTGCCTATGTCAATTTACAGATTACATGTAAATGAAAGTTTATTGGACAGGTCGAATTGTCTGGTCTTGAGTTACCAGTGTATCTAAAGTATCTATCTGTTTCTCTTCAACCTTTGATTTGCACCTTTCATTACCCGCCACTACTACCCTCCTCCTTTTTTCCTTTCTGCGCACAACCTATGTATATTGAAAATTGAAGAATTCATGTTAATATATGTATATATTCAGAATAAATGTGAATATATAATTGAAAGAATTTGGGCCTGTTCTCTGTCTGTGTGTGATTTTAGAAATATCTGCTTAGTATTATTCATAAATACAGAGATTAAGCAACTTACTTATGCACAAACCCATCAGCCTGACGGCAACGGAGTGCTGTTAGCCAGCAGAGGAGTCTGCTGCGTTGACGGAGGTGCCCTACTTTCACTATGGTAGGCAGTCGGTTGATGCTGACGGTGGTTCAACCATCCCACATCTAAATACGTCAGGAGGGACTCGATCTGCTCAACAAAGTACTTGTAACAACCGCCACAGAGGAACAACGGGAGCCCCACCAAGATATAAATCGGGCCCGTAGACATATTTAGTGAGCTGTATAAAATATTTTCATTTCATACACATATGTGAGATTTTCTCATTTTTTGTCCTCTGTTTTGTTGTTCGTGCATTAAATGACCCTTGTCCTAGCTGTGAGCAATTTAATGCTGCACTAACCTACACTGCAGAGCACCCTAGGGTGCCAGTCAGCTACACCTCATCCAAGGGATACTTGACCACCACATTTGCTTGATCCTTTGGACTATGTACAACATTCCAGTGACGCTAATGCAGCACACGGAATGCTACGGGCTCTGTATTTCCAGACTACAGTAACTTCTGGGCATTTTAGTAGTAAGAAATCAAAAACTTCGTAATTGTTTTCTGAACTCTTGGCCTCTGGCCTCTACTTGAGTATGAGGCCACCAAAATATGTATTTCAAAACCATTTATGATTCTTTCCAGTGCAACCTTTTATCAGAATGAGTCATGCGTTATACTCGGCTGCTCACAAACTTGTATCCCTAAGGGAATTATTGTTAATTGACAGTACATTATACAATTGGCAGTGCACGTACAGGGCTGGTTATTTTTGTTATAAGCGTACTCTTATGAAGCGTGGAGAAAGCAACTGGTGTTTGCCAAACACTTTATATGAAGTGCCTATATTCAAAGGACCATCTACAGTGACATTCTCATTGATTTGTAACTTTGAAGAGTAGCATTAGACGCTTGGAAATAAATTCCAAAATGTGAAATCAGATTTAAACTACATTAATTGGATATATAGTTTTTGGTAAGCTTGGTGTTCAAATTTCATACAGCCACTGCACGCAGCACACAGGGTCAAATCCATGTTTGAAGTGAAATCCAATTATAAAATGCAGATGGCTCAACTGAGAAAGATGTTTTCTTGTTCTTGTGGAACACAGCAGATTTTCTGCCAGATGGGTGGAACATGATAAGGACAGGTAAAGGGCCTGTGTAGAAAATACCTTGGTCTTCCCCGGACCCTCCCTGTCTGGCACCCATGTCTTTAGTTTATTCTGTCTGTTGTTCTCCAGGGAGATGGAAACATATCTGCTTGGAAAAGTAACTCCAGTGTCTTTTGTAATGTGTCTTTTTAATTATTTGCTTCTTTGGTATATATTTGATCTGCATATCCAGTTTATAGAGGTTCTTTTTATATTCTGTGTAGTATGGCTTCAGACACCTAGGTTTGGTCCTAGAGTTTGTTGCGCTTTACAATGGGAAATAAGGACTATATTCAAAACAATGACTGCCATCCTGTGGTTCAAGGAATCAGGCAAAGACCATCCCTGGCCTGAATTCAACTCTGTATTTTGTTTCACAATCACTTCGAGATTTCATTTGTTTATTTCTGTTTGTGATTATTGTCTTTTTTTATTAGAGATATGACATCATCCAAGTCTGATCGCTTTACCATGTGTACAGTACTTGAACTTGGATGTCAGGACTGGACAGCCACAATAGTTACAGGTGCTATTTGGGATTAATCATGATAAAATAGCCATCTTTTAACATCAGACTGTAAAGGTCACATTCTTTGGTGCTAGGAGCACTGTGGAGTGAGAATCTACACTATTTTGGCATTTCCAGAACCCCTAAAGTCTCCCCTAGGTTCCCCGGGAGTTTGTGTTTGTGTGTATGTGTGTGTAAGGGGTGTCATGTAACTATAAGCAGGGCCCTTACAAAAGATGTTTTATATGCCCTGATGATCGAGAAATTGCACATTGTAGTTTCCCCACTGTAGATGCTAAGCCCCATAGGATAACATGGCAATAGTTTATGAATGCATAACTATCACTAGGAATTGAATTAAGATTTCTTTCAAGGACTTATGAGAAAGGTATTGATAAATCCAGAAATATGCCATTGCTGAATGAATCCTAAATTGTTCTGAAAAGAAGTATTAGGATTTTCTAGTCTGTAAGCCAAAATTTAGCCTTCCTGCCCTCTTACCTGATTCGTCAGAGTTAACTGGATTAGCCAGGCTGCTTTGATGAAGTGATAAATGGCTCACCCAGGGAGAAGCTATCTGGTGGAGAGAGCTCTGTTACATAGGAATACCAGAGCAGGGAGGGAGGGGTTGTAAAGCATGACGCTACAAAGGTGGAATAAGACAGGCAGAGAGTGCTAGGTCCATCTACCCACCAGCCCCTCTGGCCCAGCCGGATGGCAGTCTTAAAGCAGGAATTTGTCAATGGTAGAGGGAGGAGAGCTATGGAAATGAGGCATACTGGTGGTTGGCTAAACTAGTTCTTGCTCCTCTACTGGGATTTTAGCCATACTGAATTTTGGAGGACTAGTGCTTTCTGGGAGAAGATTATGCCATAATTTGGAGGAAGTGGTTATGCTCTGGGGTGTTGCCCTGCACCTCATTAGACAGAAGTGCTCTCCTGCTTGACCCCAGAGAACACAGAATAAATATGTGAGCGGAGCAGAGCCTCTTAAATCTCCTGATTGTAACTAAGAGACGAAGAAGGCTTGCCAAGCTGGATACTTGATTTGCACCATCTGGCCCTGCATTCTGACTGACTGCGCCTTCAGCATTTTCCTGGAAATAAAGAATTGATTCCCTGCAGCTACATGTTAACAGAGCTCACCTGGATCCTAAACACCAAGAATCCCATGCCAGAAGTTTATCCAGGGGATTTGTAATGGATGCTTTTGCCCAGGTGCATTATGGGAATTGTGGTCCCAACTTTTGAAGGACCATCTTGGAGACTCAACCGCGAGAGCCAAGCCCGCCACCTTCAACTGTGAGCTGGCCTGAACTGCTGGTTCGTTCCACTGAAAAGCTCCAGAGGTCTGACTTCTAGAGTTTGACCAGAAGCTCCCTGTTAGAAATGGGGGTCTCTAGTTGGCAGTGGCTGGCCACAGTCCAAGTAGGGACCCTTCTTCCTAAGTCAGAGTAAGGGGGCTACACCCTTTGATAACCCCTGCTCAACCCTGTGGTCATGTAGCACGAGCAGCTAGGCTTATCTCAGAGGCAGTGTGTAAAGCATTTATGATCATACACAGTAACACAGTGAAGGACACTACAAAGGGACACCACACAAGTAGTTATAAAAAATAAGTATCTTTATATATAGACTAAACACAAGACCAATAATGGTAAAAAGCCACAATACTGAAAAATGGGGGTGCTCTTGAAAAGCTGGAAAAAGAGTTCAAAGTGTTCAAATAGGGGTTCAGTTCAAAGCAGGGGTCCCTTTTACTTACAAAGTACCTGGATTTTGTAGCAAAACAAACAAAATGTTGCAAACGAGTTGTAGCGTTGATTTTCCCCACGCTGGGCCGGCGATGCTTTGAATCCTCGCCGCAAGGGAGGATGATGCGCCGGTCTGCAGGTGCATACAGGACAAAGCGACAGACATCTTCACGCTAGGCCAGCGAGAAGATTAAATCCATGCCGCAAGGGAGGATGATGCGCTGATCGTGCTGCGTGTGCGATCGGGTTGCGATGAAAGAAAATGGCGCCCCGCGAGGGAGCGACGATCGGGTGCGATGCGAGGAAAATAACGGACGCGCGGCTTCCGCTCTGTGATGTCGTGATGCGATGATCTCAATGCGATGATCCGGGGTTAGCGAGCTTTCGACAAAGCCCGCAACGTGCGATGCGATGATCTTTGGGGTTAGTAAGCACTTTGTGGCCCGCAAATGTGCAATGAGATGATCTTTGGTTTGCGAGCACTCGGCGGCAGCAGCATGATGATTTTTCTTACGCTCTTCAGCTGCGGCGGCTTGCAAACTGGCGTGAGCGACGATTTCAGCACTCTTCCCTGCAGTAGAACAAGAGGCCCTGGAGCACACAGGGTCCTCACCTGCAGATAAAAATCCTCGCTGGGAGGAATCAGGAGGCTGGTGGGAGAGTCAGATGTGCCTGTGACTCAGCAGGAGGCTAGCTCTCTTCTAGCCCTTGGGTGATTGCTTAGCAAAATAAAAGTCTCTCAAGTCCTTTTCCCTCTTCTTCCTAGTCCAAGGGAAACTACTGCAGGCCAATCTAAGAAGTAGCACACAAGCACAAGGACAGTCCTCTCCTGCAGATCCCTTCAGTGAAACAGACAGAGGTTCTTCTTGACATCCAGGAGCAATACAAAAATCAGGGGTTTGGGCACAGATATTTATACCCCAAAAGTCTTTGTTCTCAAAAGTCTCTAGTCACTGAACCCAGCCAGAACCAGATCGGCTCAGGCCTGGAGCACTTTTTTTTTTTACCAGGCTTCATCCTTCCTTTCAGAAAGAGGGGGTCTGCCATCAGACACACAGTAGGAGGTGGAGCCAGCATTCACCTTGCCAGGCACAGCCCTATTCAGGTCAAGGAGCTACCCCTCCCCAGTACTCAATGCAGATCTCTCTATTCAACCCAGGTCTGACTCAGCCTGCCTTGCCCCTCTAAACCCAGACAGCCAATACACATAACAGCAGAGCACACTGGATGGCTTAGGCAAGAAAACACCTACTTTCTAAAAGTGGCATTTTCAAACACAGAATATTAAAACCAACTTTGTATTTTATTATTCTGAGCTCAGGCATACTAAACTCGAATATCTACCATGTTCCCTGGGACAGTTAGGACTATAAGATGTAATGGCCAGACTGCCCATTATAACCTATGGAGGACAGGTAGCCTTGCAGCAGTGAAAAACAAAATGGAGGGTAATTCACTACCAGGACATGCTGCACATATCAAGCCATGTCCTGCCTTACACATACAATGCACCTACCATAGGGGTGACTGACATGATGCTAAGGGAAGGTTCAGGGGCTGGGAAGTGTGGGCACTTCACAGGCAAGATGGCAGTTATGGACTGCATACAGACACTGCTGTGGCAGGTCTGAGGTATAATTTACAAGCTGCTTCTGTGGGTGGCGCAAACCAGCGCTGCAGGCCCACCAGCAGCATTTGGGTTACGAGCCCTGGGCACACATAGGCCACACTACTAGGGACTAACAGGTAACCAAAATAAGTCAATCGGGGATATACCAATTCACAGTTACATTTACACAGGGAGTATTCGTGCTGTGGCACTGAATGGCAGTGGCACAGCGCCCAGAGCATCTAATACCAGCAAAAACAGAGGAGAAAACAGCGAAATATGGAAAGGAGACCCACGCCAATGGTGCCAGGTCTAACACTCCCTAAAAGGCAAGCCAGCACACCCTCACTGAATTCGGACTGATGAAGAGCATCGAGGGAACCCGGCAGAAAAAGCTCCAGAAAAGTTTGTAAGTCCGAAGGTAAAATTATGACCAAGGCCTACCGCAAGGGGTATCTGAGCAAGGCTCCATCGTGGTGAGTCTGAAACTTTGACTTTGTCCCGGTCAATCACAAACATATGTCCCAGAGTGGCACTATAGTTTTCTAAATGTTATATAGTGTTAAATCTTTACAAATTCATATTTCTGGGTCCCTACATTGGATTATTGTCTTATTGGTTTAATTTTACAGCTACAAATATTTCCTATTTGAATACATTGTAGTGGGATTTTTATTGTGTATTCTGTCTTAATTATTTTCTGAATTGGTGTTTTTAAATGCTTTCTCCTAGGGTTGAGAATGGGAACAATTTATTGAGACCTGTACTGAATACTAGACTGTGTTAGTGGCCTTATTGCTAGTGGTAGACGCACATTGAACACGTTCTAACAATATTTGAACCACAAACCCTGTAGATGTTTTTGCTGTCATGGCCTATTTTCCCAAACCTTCCTCTTGCATTCCTTCTTTGGATTTCAAGTCCATTACAAGGTGTCCTGCTCTCAGCCAGCACAATCCAATGCCACATAACTCCTGATGGCAACGCATATTATGTTGTAAAAGTGATAGTTTCAGAGACAGTCCAATACATTCTAGATGCCCTTAAAAAGAAAGACGTGCATCTTCTGCAATAATCATGTGTTTTTGTTAAAATTATAGATGATTGGGTGATGATTACTGCCAACCTTTTGGGCAGGAGACTGACTCTGAATTAGACCTCCCAGTTTTTCCCTTCTAATACATCCTTTCAAGTGTATCTCGAGAACAGGAATTGTCTGGATACCTCTCTTGGAGTAAAGACTACAGACCGCTCTTGCCACAAAGAAAATAATATGAATATCCTTGCATTGGTACTTGCATCTTCTAGCCAAAAAAGATATCCATGATACTTTGAGGTGCTGCTGAAACCAATTTTGCCTGTTAGGCTAAAGTCCTTGTTAGCCTCAATAGTAGACAAGCTACAGCCAGGAATGAACCTCCAATGAACCTCTAAGAAGTTCTTTGGTGGGGTTGTGCCCAGGATAGCACCCTAGGGCCAGGCTAAATTTGCTAGGGTCTGGCTATGTGTTGCTGTGGAGCAGATTCTGGTACCCTACTAACTCACTCAAGTGTCCTGAAATGGTTTTGTCACGGGGACTGTGGGTGGGAACCTGTGGTAAGACCGAGATCGCACCTTGGTTTGATTCTGAAAGTGAACTGCAGTTCTGTAGTAGGGGATCTCTGTGTATAGTCATAATCTAGTGAATAGTCCCGCCCATGTGCGAGGACCCCGGCAATCAAAAATAATCTTTTAAGTTGTCAGAAAATTGCAGAACTGCAAAGACACTTAAGAGAGAATTTAAAGACAAATAATGCAGCCTATATCCACAGGCTACACTGTCCAGTACTTCAACTAGAAAATTCCACCAAAAATCCACAAACAGCAAAGCCTGTCCAGATATCCCTTGCTTCAACAGCAAAAACCCTCTGAAATGATAGAGAGGAAGGCATGGACAGACAAGCCCATAGGCTGCCATTATGTGGCTTAAATAGGATACTGTGCCTTTAAGAGAACTTTCCAGAACTTCTCCCAGTATCCCAGAATGCATAGCAGGTCCCTCTTACTTTCAGTTCTTTTTTCCGGCTCCTGCTAACAGGACCCTGGTGCATTGAGCTCTCCCTTTTTCAAGGGTTTATTGGAGTTTTTGTACACTTTTGGCTTTAAAAGTGTTTTCAGTTGTTACTTGGTGTTTCCTTTGCCTTCTGTGTATTTGTTCAGGCTTTTTAGGGCTCTAAAATGCCTGCTCTATTCGACAAGTGCCCAGCATGTGGAAGGAAGAAGGCCAAGACTGATCCACACGACGTCTGCATTCTCTGCCTCCCTGAAGCACATGTCCCTGACCAGACCTTTTCTACAAGGACCCTGAGGGACAGGCTGAAGATTAGGCTCCAAGGCCTGGAAGAGAGGCGGCTGCAGGCTGCAGGTCGGTCTGGGCAGGCTGGGAAGGCTCCCTCTGCCCCTGCTGAGGCCTCTGGGGGGCTCCCCAGAGGCAGGAAGACCAGCAAAAGGTCGATTGCATCGACGACGACGTCGAGAGGGATGACGACGGTGTGTTCCCCTTCTCCCCGGGACTCCGGGTCGAGACAGCGTGGAAGATCGACGTCGAGAGGCCTGGGTAGGCCGCCGTCGAAGTCACCGCCGACGACATCGTCGTCGTCGAGGCATCGACGTCGAAGAAGGAGGCACCGGCGCTCGCCGTCGAAGCGACACCGCCGGTCGCCGTCGAGCAGACGGTCGCCGTCGAGGAGATCCTCGACGTCGAGGACTGTGAGAAAGCGGTCGACGCGGAGGAAGAGTCAACGCTCGTCGCCGAGGTCTGACCATTCGTCGTCGAGGGGGCGACGGTCGTCGTCGAGGAAGAAGCACTCGACGTCGAGGGGTCGACGTTCCACGCCTGAAAAACGACGCTCGACGTCGAGCAGGAAGAGATCGGCGTCCCCGAGTATCTCCGCCTCCCCTAAGCGGCGCAGAAGAGATTCTGGTGCGCAAAGTCACGCTGGATCTGGGGAAGGACGTCGGAGGCATTGCTCACGTTCTGGAGGATCTGGGTCGCAGGCTCCTCCCCCGAAGAAGTCACCGGGCTCGGTGTACTCGGTGGTATATACACCACCTAGGCCTGCCCTCCTCCACCTCTACCGAAGGAGGCTCCTCCCGTTAATCCGCCGCTACCTCCACTTCCTCCTGCGGGGCAACCTCCGCCGCAGGTCCCACCTCATGGGCCCGCTCCTCTACCGGAGGTACCTCCTGTCAGGCCACTGAGGTCGCTGTCGCTGCCTCTGCTTCCGACACCTCCTAAGGGGACTCCTAAACTGAGACCCCAGGATAAACCACAGAAGACACCTCCACGGAAACCGGTGGAGCGCCCACGTACTGGGAGATCGCGCTCCCGTTCAAGGAGGAGGGAACGATCGCGCAACAGGTCTTCCACACGATCTAGACGGCGCCACAGGAGGCACAGGTCTCGTTCCCAGACCAGGTCTTCAGAGACCAGGGACTATTCTCCGACCTAGTCGGATTCACCAGAAACGAGGGTTTCGCCGATTGATGATCTGGTGTCCTTCCAGGACGTACTGTTACGTGGTGCAGCAAAACTGGGCATTACTTTGACGGTACCCACTCCCAAGACATCGGTCATCTTCGAGACGCTACACCAGAAGCATTTGTCTCGGCCGTTACTGCCACTGGGGCCGGGTCTGGAAAAACCGTCCATGGACCTTTTTCTCACCCCAGCGGTTACTAAAGCGGCACCCTCGAGACTGCAGAAAAAGTACCGGGCTCCGGACTCGGACCCTGCCTTTCTACGGGTGGAGCCCCCTCCAGATTCGGTGATTGTGACGGCGGCGCGTAAACAGCATGCCACCACGCGTTCCTCCACAGTTCCACCAGATAAGGAATCTAGGTGGTTGGATTCGTCTGGGAGAAGAGTTTGTGGGACTTCAGCGACTTCCATGAAGGCCGCTAGTGCCACGGCCTTGTTCGGTTGGTATGACAGAGCCCTCTGGGAATCCCTACAACAGTTTGTGGAACATCTGCCGCGTGACAAGCGGGAAGACTTCCAAGAGGTGCTGAATGAAGGGATGTTGGTGGCGAATCAGGTCATCAGTGCTGCAGCTGACTCTTCACTGCTGGCGGCGCATGGTTTCTGCCACGGGATTAACCAGCGAAGACATGCATGGCTCCGCCTCACGTCTCTGAAACCGGACGCTCAACAAAGGGTTGCCAATCTACCATTCTCTGGCGAAACCCTGTTCGGGAAGCACGCTGATGATGAAATGGCCCGCATGAAGGCGGAGGCCGAAACACTCACAGCGGTGGGTTTGGAGAAACCCAAGGAGACCAAGAAGTCGTACCGCCCGTTCCAACGTCGGTTCGGTGGTTAAGGCAGAGGGCGTGGCCAGTCTTCTGGACAACAGCAGCAACAACAACAGCAGCAGTTCAGAAGACCGTTCCAGAAGCGCCAGAGAGGCAGAGGCGGCCAACAGTCGGCGCCAGCGACTAAAGGCCAGGCCGGGTCTAGGCTCTGAGCACTTACTTCCCCTACAACTGTTACCCACTCCGGTGGGGGGAAGCATTCAATCTTTTCTGGCAGAGTGGAGAAAAATTACTCAGGACAAGTGGGTGCTGAATATTGTTTGCAATGGCTACAGTCTTCGGTTCACCAGCCCGCCTCCATCAATCCCTCCGGTCAGCTCACAGTATCAGCTGCGCGAGCTCCAGGCGGAGGCAGATATCCTGTTAAGGAAAAGGGCGATAGAAGACGTACCTCGGTCTCAAAGAGGAAGAGGTCTGTACTCCCGGTTCTTTCTGGTTCGCAAAAAGGACAAGAACGAGTTCAGGCCCATTCTGGATTTGCGACAAGCAAACAAGTGGATTCGCAGAGAAAAGTTTCGCATGCTGTCGTTGCATCATATTTATCCTCAGCTGCAACGGGGAGACTGGCTGTGTGCCATAGACCTCCAGGATGCATACTTCCATGTGCCCATTGCACACAAACACAGGAAGTTCCTGCGATTCCAAGTTTGCGCCAATCATTATCAATACACAGTACTGCCATTCGGACTGAAGTCTGCGCCGAGAACATTCTCAAAGTGCATGGCGGTGGTAGCGGCGCACCTGAGAAAGAACAAGGTGTTTGTCTACCCGTATCTGGACGATTGGTTGATCAAGGCATCCTCCTTCGCGGAAGCGCAAGCACACTTCCAGAAGACGTGCGTTCTACTGAACAAGCTGGGGTTGCACATCAACATGTCCAAGTTGGTACCGACTCCAGTCCAGTGCATACAGTACTTGGGAGCCTCCATCAATACGCTGTCAGCAAGCGTGTCTCCTTCGGAAGAGCGACGATTATCACTGCTTCGGAAGGCTCAGGCTCTTATGACCACTCCATCCACAACAGTGAGGACGGTGTCTTCTCTACTGGGATCGATGGCCTCGTGTATCTTCCTAACGCCTCATGCACGACTGCACATGAGACCGTTGCAAGAGTGCTTGGAGGATCAGTGGGATCAGAGGAAAGGATCTTGGGATGACAAGATACGGCTGTCTCTGCATGCTCTTTAGTCTCTGAAGTGGTGGTGTTCGGCGGAGAATCTCCTGAGAGGGGTTCCATTCCACAAGGACATTCTCATGCAGACTATCGTGATGGATGCGTCTCTCCACGGTTGGGGGGCGCACTCCGGAGATTTAAAGATTATGGGGACGTGGTCACAGACGGAGTCCACGTACCACATCAATTTCCTGGAACTCAGAGCTGTTCACTTGGCGCTGAAGGCCTTTCTTCCGTCCTTCCAGACCAACTCCCTGCTCGTACAGATGGACAATACGACCACGATGTATTACCTCAACAAGCAGGGGGGCTCGAGATCGCGCACACTGTTGCAGGAAGCACAGGCGATCTGGCGCTGGCTTCTGGCCCGAGGACTGATGATAACGGCTACCCAACGACCAGGTGTGCAGAATGTTCAGGCAGACGCACTGAGCAGACTGATTCAGGAAAACCACGAATGGGTCATAAACGACGAAGTACTAGGAGAAGTCTTCGCAAGGTGGGGGACTCCAGACGTAGATCTGTTCGCCACCGCCGAAAACAGCAAATGCCGAGACTTCGCCTCCAGGTACTACCAGCCGGGGACGCTGGGGAATGCGTTATGGATCAACTGGTCGAACAGCTTTCTGTACGCTTTTCCACTCATTCCCCTGATTCCGACGGTTCTCATCAAGCTGTCCCAGTCCAGGGCGCGGATGATACTGATTGCCCCGGAATGGCCCAGGCAGTGGTGCTTCACGGACCTGCTTCACCGGTGTCTCCTTCCTCACATGCGGCTGCCGTGCAGGCCGGACCTTCTCACGAAGTTCGGGGGGCAGATGTTGCACCCCAACCTCTCGTCTTTGAGTTTGGCGGCATGGCTCCTGAGATAGTGCAATATGGCCATTTGAATCTCCCTGCAGATTGTATGGACATACTGAAGGAGTCTAAGAGACCTTCCACTAGGACTTCTTATGGGTACAAGTGGAAGAGATTTTGTATCTGGTGCAAGTCCAAGAACTATGATCCGACGACATGTAAGGAAGATGTCATCCTTCCTTATCTTCTACAGTTGGCGCAGTCTGGCCTTAATGTCCATTCTATTAAGGTTCATCTTGCTGCTTTGACTGCCTACAGGAAATGCCCTTCACAGACTTCCTTTTCCAGATCCCTGTGATTAAAGATTTTCTGGAAGGTTTGAAGAAAGTGTTCCCTCCTGTCAGGCTTCCTTCGCCTTCATGGGAATTGAATGTGGTGCTGTCCAGGTTGATGAAGGAGCCTTTTGAACCGATTCATAAGGCTTCGTTGCAGCACCTGTCCTGGAAGGCGGCGTTCCTCGTGGCCATTACATCAGCCCGCAGGGTGAGTGAAATTCAGGCGTTGTGTTGCCAAGAACCTTATACTGTATTTCATGCTGCTAAGGTTGTTATGCGTACTCACCCTAAATTTCTTCCCAAGGTTATTTCTGATTTTCATGTCAACCAGACCATAACTTTGCCTACGTTTTTTCAGAATCCTTCATCTCCGGCGGAAAGGTCGTTACATTCCCTGGATGTTAGGAGGGTGTTGAAATTTTATCTGGATAAAACCAAAGCTATTCGTAGGTCTGACCAATTGTTTGTTAATTATGGATCGGTCAGGACGGGTCTTGCGACCTCTAAGCAGTCTATCTCTAGGTGGATTGTGTCCTGCATACAATTGTGTTACCAAAAAGCAAATAAGACCTTAGGGGGTAAACCTAAGGCTCATTCCACCAGGGGCAAAGCTGCTACGACAGCTCTGCTCCATAATGTTCCTATTGCAGAAATTTGTAAGGCGGCCACTTGGAAGTCTGTCCATACCTTTGCTAAGCATTACTGCCTGGACACTGATGCCAGGGCAAATGCTCAGGTTGGGCAGGCTTCGCTGCGAAATCTGTTTGCACAATAGTGGTGTTATTTCTCTTTTCTCCACCGCCGCTTTGGTGTGGGGATGGGCTTGCCATTCTATTCACTAGATTATGACTATACACAGAGATCCCCTACTACAGAAGGAGTAGTTTCTGTCCTGTAACTCCAGTTCTGTAGTAGGGGTATCTCTGTTATAGTCATAAGCGCCCTCCCGCCTCCCCGGTGGAGAGAGATGTTCATGTAAGGAATGCGACAGGTCTAGCGTGTTACGCCTTCAAAAAGAACTCAAAGTAAGAGGGACCTGCTATGCATTCTGGGATACTGGGAGAAGTTCTGGAAAGTTCTCTTAAAGGCACGGTATCCTATTTAAGCCACATAATGGCAGCCTATGGGGCTTGTCTGTCCATGAATTCCTCTCTATCATTTCAGAGGGTTTTTGCTGTTGAAGCAAGGGAAATCTGGACAGGCTTTGCTGTTTGTGGATTTTTGGTGGAATTTTCTAGTTGAAGTACTCGACAGTGTAGCCTGTGGATATAGGCTGCATTATTTGTCTTTAAATTCTCTCTTAAGTGTCTTTGCAGTTCTGCAATTTTCTGACAACTTAAGAGATTATTTTTGATTGCCGGGGTCCTCGCACATGGGCGGGACTATTCACTAGATTATGACTATAACCGAGATACCCCTACTACAGAACTGGAGTTACAGGACAGAAACTACTCCTTCTGTGCTCAGTAATGAGTAAGCAGCCCACTACTGTCACATGGCTGCCCACCCAACAGCTTGCTGTTGGGAGATACATTAGAAACAGTAACAGGAAGAAGTGTGCAGCCGGACTGGAGGAGTATTATGCTGATCGAGGATGGTTTGCTTGCCTGGTAGCCAGTGAGGTGCCGTGGATGAAACTCTGAGATGCAAACTTAACAGATTACATGTGAAAAACTGCCTAATCCGAACAGGAAAGTGCAAAATCATAAAGCTAAATCCGACATTCTGATGGATGTTTCTAACTGTAGATCCCTCACCTTCGATTACATACCAGACTGTATCTGGAAACCTTCTCAGCAATGCTCCCATGTGCCACTAGGCGGCATCGCACAGGTCCGCTCTGGCTCTGTTTCACTCAGGAAGGAACTGAGAGGATCCACATACAAGCACCACTCATGTGCTCTGAAGTCATTTCTTTCGTTCCACTCCTTCAGACTTCGATCCGGAGCTCTGCTCCCACTGTCATCCTATAATATTCACTTACATTTTAAAAACCAGTGTGCTAGTAAATCATTTCTCCTCCTAAAAGTACAGGCCATGCCGTGATCGCAGAAAATAGATGTTGGTCATGGACTTATACAAATTGTGTCCAAATCGAAGCCTCAATGTAGACATAACAAAGTGAAGCAGGGCTCTAGCTCATCCTTCCACTTTGTATCCAAGGAGAAGATAAGAGAGTGTCAGTGTTAGTTGGTCTCCTCGGGGTACCTCGAGTTTGGTGCCGATTACCCGAGCCGGTCTGGTGCCACTGAGTTTCCCTGGTTATTCCCAGGTGATTGACAATGCTGCAGCATATGGAGTGCTTCAAAGGGGCCATGCTGCAGATCTGTACTTTTTTAGCTCAATCTGGCATGACTTCAGGCCCCAAGGATTTGCAGGTGCCGCCAGTCAGTTTACAGCCAGCAGGGCCTATCCTGGCACCGACTGACCCTTTGGATTCCAGTCTGAGAGTAGTACTGACTTTGATACAGACGTCTATTCCTGCACCAGGCTCTTACTTGATGCCATTGCTGTCAGACTGGGAAGAGAATCTGATTCTGATTTCTGACCCTGAACTTACTTCAGCCTTATCTCGACTGATGTCGCTCTACGAAATCACTAATGCTCAGCCTGTTGTTATTCAGCCTCATTCTGCACCCCATGCCTCCACCAGGGTGCCATTATCTTTTCAGCTCTAACTCTGGACAAAGTACACCACCAAAGGGACATGCAGATGGTGAAGTGGGGGATAGTGAGGTGATCCTCTCCCTTATTATTATGATGGCAGTTTTGTATATGAACTTTCATGATGTCAGTGGGATTTATGTCTACCAAGATAGGGGCTTGGTTTCGCCTTTGGACCACCGACTGAAGAGAGAGTGCATCATTTTACTAGTTGCTGGATTTTCAGCTGCCCTTACAGAAATTCTGAAGCTTGGGTCTGCAATGTCTGAGCCTTTGCTCCCCTTTAACAAGACCCTGTTAGAGGAGGGGTGCATTGGGAACCAACCCTTGAATCTGATAGCTGTGTACTCTCCCCCTTCTCTGCTGGCCTCAACGCTCCGGCGCCTTGCTCCACTGGTAGCTGCCCTATCCCCGGGGACCACTGTAGTGGGGGGGGACTTCAATGCAGTTATGAACCCAAACCTTGACTATGCTACAGCCCCTTCTGTCTCTCGGGTTTCCCACTCCACACTCCTCTCAAACTGGGCTGTGACCCTGCGATTTGGAGACGCCTGGCGCCTCTGGCACACGGGTACTCAGATGTTCACTCATACATCGGCTGCCCATCACACACAGGCCAGGTTAGACTATCTGTTTCTTCTGTCCCTGGACTGTCGATTGACCCAGGACATCGTTATCCTTCCCAGAGGCATATCGGATCACTCCCCAGTTTTCTATGCACCTAGGTAGTCTCCCGGCCTCTTCACGCCCAGTCTGGCGGCTTAACGCCTGGTTTCTCCAGGACAAGGATTTCCGGAAGCATGTAGGGCTCAAACTGCGTCACTACTTTGCCGTTAATCAAGACTCGGTTTCGTCCCCTGGTACCTTATGGCAAAAATTCACAGGTTTGCCAAGGGCCAACTTAAACTCGAACGCACGAAACAGGAGGCCCAGCTTACGCTCCTGGAGGCCCGGCTGGAGGCCCATCCGCCTGAAGACCGGACGGAGACTCAGGATCGGAAGCTCGCATTCCTTAAGGATGAGTTCAGACAGGCCTCCATGGAGTCCCCTAAGCTATTGTGGAGGTCCTCCGTGGCGTGGGTGTATGGGTGGGGAGATAAAAATGGGAAGCTCCTCCACCGCTTGGCCACTTATCCTATGGCTAACCGCATTATTCCCTAGGTGATGGATTCCCAGGGGGTGACCCATCATGCCCCCACGGCGGTGGCCCAATGTTTTGTTTCATACTATGCTTGCTTGTATTCTGCCCAACCCCCAGACCTCCCTCTCTCGGAGCTCCTCCAGAGTGAGAGGTTCCCCCTCTCGCAGCTCACAGACGCTGAGGCAGATCTCCCGATTACTCCCTAAGAAATCAGTGACGCTATCTCCCGCATGGCGGGGGTTAGACGCCGAGGCCTGATGACCTCCCGCACGAGTTCTATGCATCTTACCGGGATACACTGATCCCCCATCTCTGTACCAAGAGGCAGCAGACCGCGGCTTCTTTGGTCCTGAAACGGACCTGGCCTTCATTGTGGTTATTCCGAAGTCTGAGCCCCCCTCTGTCTGCTGCTCTGATTATCGCCCTATTTCCCTTATCAACTCGAAGCTCAAAATATTTGCTTCAGTTGTGGAGCAGCGCATACGCCCTTATCTGAGCACATTGGTCCACATGGATCAATGCAGCTTTATGCCTGACCAGGGTCCAGGCACTGCCTCAGATGACTCTATCTTGCTCTGGCGCACCGACAACAACTAACTCCCTATCTTTCGTTGCTCCTCGTGGATTTCGAGAAAGCACTTGATTCTGTGGATTGGCGGTATGTGGAGGTGGTGCTGTCGGAGATGGGCTTTGGGCCCCCCTTTTGCAATTTGGTCAAGACCCTGTACTGTAAGCCCCGGTCCCAGGTGATGGGTAACGGAGCCCTCTCGCGTCCTTTCCCCATTGGGAGGGGCGCGAGGCAAGGTTGCCCCCTCTCCCCCCATCTCTTCGCGTTAGCGATGGAGCCCTTTGCTTCTCTCATCCGCGTGGACCCGCTCCTCACGGGGTGGCACTGGCCTGGTCTGGCAGAGGACAAGATTGCCCTCTACGCCGACTACATCCTGCTCTTTTTGTCGGACTCAGCCCACACAAGGCCTCGGTGTCTCCGAGCCCTACACCTCTTTGATCGTGTCTCTGGTCTCAGATTGAACGCGGCCAAGTCAGTCCTGGTCCCCCTTCATCTGTCGAGAGAGTGATTCGATTGGCAGTCCTCGATCCCTCTCCGGCGGCAGTCGTTCAAGTACTTGGGGGTCTGGGTGACGCTCCTTCCTGATCTCGCCTAGTCCCTCAACGTCAGCCCTCTGGTGAAGCGGGTCAGCGCTGATCTCCTTCGATTGCAGACATTGCTATTAAACCTTATGGGCAAGATCGCTCTCTTCAAGATGATGGTCTTGCCCTGTTTCCTTTATATACTCCAAAACCTGTCCCTCGCCTTCTCACGGGCCTGGTTCAGTGCAATGGAAGGCCTGGCCATTAAATTCTTGTAGGGTGGTTGGAGGCCGAGACTGACCCTTAATCACTGCATGATTCTGCCCTTTAATGGGGGGTTAGGTATGACGAACTGCATGCGTTGGGTTGCTCAGGTATCCAAGGGATGCTCTACGGAACTGCTATCCCCCACACTTTGCGGGAAGTTACTCGTGGGGTGTTTCTGGCCTGGCGAGCGGCCCTGCGCCACACCTGCTGGTCGGGTAGGTTAACCCAATACACCCCTTTGTGTTGCGGAACACAGCTCAAGGAAGTTGCCACCCTCTCTGTGTTTAGAACCTGGGACCTTATTGGGGTTTCCCAGCTGGGGGATGTTTGGAGCGGGAGCCACATTCGTGAATTCTCTGATCTACAGACCCGGTTCTCCCTCCACGCCTCTCTGTTCTACCGCTATCTGTAGTTGCGCCATGCACTCCACATGCACATCTCGGAGGGGGCCTCCTTGCCTGAATATAGCCCGCCTGAAGCCCAAGTTATAACTGGTAAGTTGGGGAAGTGGGGGAATTCCCGCATTTACCGTACCCTCATAAATAGACCCAATTCCCTTTCCTCTCTCCGGGATAAATGGGAGGGTTGGATTGGTCCATTAGATGAAGCTGATTGGAGGTATGCGCTGATGGCTCCTAAAATAGTTACAGCTCGGGTTGGTTCAAATATACTATTTGCACGTGGCCTATCTCGCGCCATTGCGCCTTCATCACACTGGGCTCAGGCCTGATGCTTCCTGTCCCCGCTGTCGGTGCCCCCAAGCAGATTTTTATCACTTGGTAGGGCTCTGTCCCGATTATTATGCACTAGCAGTACCCGGCCACGCATTGCTGTGGCTCAGTCTGGTTGACCTTTTTATGTGTCTGTTCGGGCTTTCGATTAAAAACACGCACGTATCCGACACGCGCGTATTGGAATCCAACGTTGTGTATATAAAAACACACGCGTATTTGTGTCAAAATTTCAAAGCAATCGGTGAAGAACTTTCGGAGATTTGCGATTTTGAACAAACGAACATTTACATTTTTATTTATATAGATTACTGGGAGTTAGTGACCACTTATCTTACGTAGGTCCTGGGCTGGTAGGTCCCATTGAACCCGATGAACATACTCTTGGGGGTGACTGATGGTTTGGACAAGGCTGAGAATCTTTGTCTCACCACTGCCCTGATGGTGGCTAAACGAGATATTGCAGCTCTTTGGTTGGACCCGGTGGTCCCTTCCATGATGCGGTGGTGCAGAGGGGTAGATTGGTGCGCAGCGCAGGAACGTCCTATGTATGCTGCTCGCGGTTGTCCTAAAAAGTTCCGAAGAGTGTGGGGTAAATGGGTTGGGGTGGTAGACGACTGAACTACTTGAATTTTTACTATGGACATGGTTATGGACATTGTCGCCGGGTGTTCCTCGTCGGACTCCTCTATGTAGGGGCTTCTTCCCCCCTGTTTTATCTGTCGCTATTGTGTACTGCTTACTGTGTGAAAAGCTGGTTATGTTTTCATTGATGAATATGTATTCATTGAAAATCCATTAAAATAGATTATTAATAAAAAAACAAGGCCCGGTTCTTGCCCATCAGTGGATATGCAAGCGGCCAGGCGATAAAGACAAGCACCTGATGACCCTGATTTTTCTCACCAAACATTCTTCTCAAAAGAGACAATAAAGTTAGCCCCAATTCTGTCCTCCACTCCTCCATATAGGAAGCCCAACAAAATTGAGTCATTTGGAAAACCAATATTATTTTATGCCAGCTTGGTGCCGAGATTGGTCATTGCTGGACTGCTATACGTATGCCCTCTAGGACATGGCCAGCGAGATCTTGCAAGCTGTTCTCGAAGACCTTAGGAAATCTCTGCCCCAAACAATTCATAGAGGACAGGACACTGCCAAGTACACAATTCATACTGGCCTATGTACTATAAACCCCTTAGGGAGGGCATTTGGCACCTGGGTGGTGCTCTGCCACCACGCATATATGTGTTCCATGGGGTCTTCTGTAGCCCTGCAAGCCTTGCTCATAGATGAGCCATTTGATAGTTCACGCCTGTTCGGCAAAAACCCTGATTCAGCCCTGGAGCGTTTTGAGGAAAGTAGCTCCATTGCATGCTCCCTATGACAGTTGGCTCCTACCATGCATTGACCACAGCAGTATAGAAAATTCAGGGGCTCCTCTAGGGGGCTGGTGTATATGCGGCATCAGTTGCCCTGAATAAGCTTAAAAATGTGTCATCCTTTTAGTGACACAAACCCGATTATGAGAATGAAACTAGTTACAAAAGTGAATGTTCTCCTTGCACATGTTTAATAAAATTGCAGTTGTTCTAAGAAGAAACATAGTACAAGCAATGTAAAAGAGGGCTTTAGACGGAAGTAATAGAAGGGTCTAATATACTGTGTGTTTCACATGTCTAATAATTAACCCCCAGATGCATCAAGCCCATGTTCTGCGAATTCTAAATTGCGAGAAATACCGAATCGCAATTTAGAATTCGCAGAATGGGATGCATCAAGAAAAGCGAGGAAAAAAAGCGAATCGCAATCGCCCGCAATTGCCGATTGCGATTTTCGCCAAATCGCATAAAATTCGCAGATTCGCCCGTTTTCCATGTAGAAATTGCGAACTCGCAATTACCGAAATCGCAAATTGCGATCTCGCTAATTGCGAGATCGCAAAATGGGAAGTCGCATTTCGAGCACAATGATGACATCACAACCAGGAAGTAGGCAGTTCCCTCCCTCATTCAGAACACAGAGCCTGAGAGTGGAAGAAGCACAGCCCAGAGCTCCACAACAGACTACCTGCAGCACCACAACAGGACACAGAGAACAATTTAAAATGTCCCAGGAAGCAGCAGGGAGCAGTGCACCAGGCAGAAAGAGGAAAATAAAATTCTCTGAGCAGGAATTAGAGTACCTCATTGAGGGAGTGTCAAAGGACCATGACAGGCTGTTTGGAAAGGAGTCCCGGAGGGTGCCTGAGACTGACAAGCGTCACATTTGGCTGCGCATCCGCGCAAAGGTTAACTCAGTCGGAGTGACCCAGCGCTTCATCGACGATCTCAAAAAGAGGTGGTACGACCTCAGAGGGCGTGCCAAAGAACGCATCGCTGAGAGGCTGGGGGAGCGACTTGCCACCGGAGGAGGAGAGCCCACAGTTGCACCCAACACTCCACTGGAAGACCTGGTGGAGGACACCCTCAATCCTGCAGCATGCGTGGGTGTCACCGGGCTGGACTCCTCCCGACTCACCCAACAATCCCAAGGTAAGTGCCATGCGACTGCGACCCCGTCCCCTAACAATGCCCATGACTCCAGAGCTAGCCATTTGATAACCCCAGTAATGCAGGCCATGCACACCTGAAATGCCCTATTGCATTGTGGAACCTGTAGTGTGACCACAATTCCCGGATAGCCACACACAGCCAGACCTGTCAAGTGAAAGTTATTCCTAAAGCCAGTCAGGGAATGCAAGCCTGCATGCATGTAGCAACATCCCATGTGCAAGAGACATATCATTAATCATGCACCCATTTACATCACAGGTGTGTCTGAACAACCCAGCACCGACAGCGAGGCCCTCCACATAGAGGAGAACCCTGAGGACAACAAGGGAGAGGGCCATCCTGCCCCACGACCCGGACCATCACAGCCAGCAGCAGCAGCAGTACCACCACCTCCCCATGTGGACAAGGCCACCTCTGCAACCACAGGAGCCCAGCAACCACCCCATGGGACACCCATGGCAGTGGAACAGGCCACACCACCACCACCCAGGAGGCAGACACGGCGCACAGCCACTGTGCGATCTCAGTCCAGCAGACTGATGAGGCAGCAGCGCGACGTCTCAACACGCGCTGGCAGGGGGGCACATGTCCGGGATCCAGGGCTGGCCATAGAACGCCGGATGCTTGCAGTCCACCAGAAGCAGGCACGGCACTTGGCAGCCATCCACCTGCAGCTAAATAAGACTGCGCGAAATGTGAGCCAGCTCACAGAAAGCATGCAGGTCATGACTGCAGCTGTCCGTGAGAACAGCCAGATCCTGCTGTCCCAGCAGGATATCACCCGCCGCCGCCGCCAGCTGCTGACCTGCCTGTCAGCATACACGAGAACCAACCATCTCATAGGAAATGCCACCTCCCAACTTTCGCGCCGCTCTCTTGCGATGCAGATACAGATTGTCCAATGCTGCCAGGACGTCGCCAGGGCCCTTGAACAAGTCACCACAGCTGTGCAGAGTCTGCAGGTGCCTGCCCATGGCCAAGCAAGTGGGGGGGGATGATGCCAGTGAGGGCACTTCGAGTCACAGCAGCCTGTCCTTGCCGCTGGTTACCGTACGCCGCCGCAGCACCAGGCCCACTGCAGCATCACGGGCCAATAGTGTCGTGGAGGATGTGGAAAGGCGACTGGGTGCGTCCGGCCTGAGGCGCCAGTGACTCAATGTACTCTACCAGCAGGGCAATGCTGATTACACAAGCACGCCCTCTTCTCTGACATGGGGCTGTATGAGGGAATACAGTTCTCATGTAATTTGTGAAAAAGTGAAAGAGACATTATTGTGAAAATAACAATAATAATTTATAGTCACAAGTAAATCCGACTCATGTCATTATTACATTCGTCATGCATGAGTGCTGTGTTGTGCGAGGTGAATGGGTGCACTAGAAACAGTTCATTGGGATTTGGTTGCAGTGCCTGTGTCCTTCAGCAGTTTTCTCCCCGCGTGCATGATGCACATGTGCAGGTGGGCGGTTGTCCCCTTCCGACTCACTGCCAGAGATCTCCACAGGTATCCTCCGCTTGGTAGCAATATTGTGGAGTATTGCACACACGGCCACGATGCGGCAGCAGACCTCAGGCTGGTATTTAAGGACCCCACCAGTCTTGTGTAGGATGCGGAATCTGCTCTTTAAAAGCCCAAATGTCCGCTCAATGCAATTTCTAGTGCGAATGTGTGCAGCATTGTAACGCCGTTGCTGTGGTGTGGCAGGGATGAGGTATGGGGTGAGAAGGTACTCACGGAGGCCGTAGGCGCTGTCACCTGAATGAAAGGAGTAGAGGGTGAGTGCCTGTAATGCACAGCTACATGGTCTTGATGTACTGTTTGTTGGCATGTGTACTTACCTAGAAGGTGTCCTTCGCCAAAGTCTCCCCTGGCCAGGCGTGTGTGCATGGCGCTGTGCCGGAATATGAAGGAATCATGCGTGCTCCCCGGGTATTGTGCCACTATGTCGGTGATGATTGTCTTTGCGTTGCAGACCATCTGGATGTTCAGTGAGTGGTAGGACTTGCGGTTCTGGTACATGTATTCTGTCTCAGCGGGTGGGCAGATGTGGATGTGGGTACAGTCAATGCATCCAATTACATGGGGGAAATGCGCTATGTTGTAAAATTGTAGCTTGGTTTGATTCAAGTCCTGTTGGGTGGTTGGGAATGTCATGTAATGCTGTAGCCGGGTCAGCATGGCCTCCAGGAAACTCCTTAGGCAGTGGGACAGTGTGCTCTGCGACATCCCCCCTGCAACTGCAACTATCCCCTGGAAGCTTCCGGAGGCCAGGAGGTGCAGGCAGCACAAGACCTGGACATGGGTGGGCACGGCATTGGTCCTCCTCGTTGGGTGCTGCATCAGGGGGTCAAGGTCCCGGATCAGCTTGGTAATCATTGCCCCATTCAGCCTGTACTTTGAGTAGATTTCCTCCTCAGTCTGGCCCAGGAGTGTGATCCGCTGCCGGAAAATTCTCTCCTGGATCCTGCGTCTGTTACTGGCTGCAGCCTGGAGCCTTCGCCGCCTTACCACCATGTAGAGTCCGGGCATTGTGAATGTCCTCATGCTCCTACTGTGTCTCCTTAAGTGTGTTTGTTCAGCCCCGCACCTGTGGCTAGTTAGAATAATTTTATTTTTTATTTTTTGTAATTTATGGTTACCACCTGGTTTAAGTTCTCCTTAAATTGCGCCTCACAAATAGCTATTTTGCGCTTTTTCGCTAATTGCGATTTTTCATGCATTTGATTTTCGATTATTTTGCGATTTCGCAAATGAAATCACAGAATCATTGGGAAATCGCTATTTCAGATTCGCAAAGGGGTTTCCACCTTGATTCTGCGATTTTATTTGCGAAGTCGCAAGATATATTTTGCGAATTCGCATTTGGTTACTTTTCTTTTTATGAATTGCGGTTCGTGGGATTGCGATCGCAAGTGTTTCGCAGCTATTGCGATCGCAATTTGTGTTGATGAATCTACCTGTAAGTTCTTTATGGTTCAAATAATAATGTTGACATAGAAAAACTTATAAAAATAATTATCTACTCTTAAGCAAATTAACATAAGCTAAAATGACAAGTTATATATGCATGCTTTAATGTGTCTCAATTAAAATTGTGCCAAATGTTTACGATGAATGAAAAGACTTTTTATTGCTTCCATTTTAATGCACAGTAGAAATTGAAAACCTGGTGTAAATTACACATACTTTGATTTGCATGAGCAAAACTTTCTGTGCTAATGCTTTATAGTAATAGAGTCTTCCATTTACTAAAACGAGAACTCTTGTTTACTTTATAAAAATAAATTAAATGTAGGCACCCTGAAAAATGTGCGGTAGTGGGCCATATTTAACATTGAATGTTTCTCTGCAACAGTCTTAGACATAATATAACATCTGGCTATTTCTCATGAATGTTTAATTGAATTTTACTATTCTTGAATTTATTGCTTATTAGTTTTTTAATTAAGAAACATTGCCTTTTACTTCATCAAATAGCCTTATTCTTTAAATTTGAACTTTTCCTATGGACTAATGAGAACGAATCTTGCTACGTTTTCCACTCATGTAACTTTCTTGTACTGTCACATTACATTTCTGGAGAGATTCGATGCTTTCTTGCTACTGCTACGTGGACAATAACATGGAAAACTCAACTCCTAACTGTGAGAAGTTGGCCTGGCATATGCTGTCCACTATTCTAGTGGACACCTTGCACCAGTCCAAACGACCGTTATTGATGGTAGGTTTAAAGACAACCTATATAGAAAGCTATCCTAGTGGTAGCTGTAGAGAGCAGCCTTCAGGCTACGTCTTGAAGGAATGTAAAGCAGCTTGTTTTACCAGTCCATAATCTTGTGAATGACCAAATGAAAAGAGAACCACACCAGGTATATATATAAAATATATGTATTTAATCTAAACACATCCCTCTAGTCTCTTTATGAGGCTAGAAGCAAAAGTACATACAGTAAACTTATTTAGCATGCAGTAAATTAGCACAATATATGATTTGCCCTAGGGGCGTCACAAACCATATACTAAGAAAGTGGTATAAGAACCACGACAGACATAGAGACAAGGTCTAGGGCCTGTAGAACCGATGGGGCAACCATGAACCACTCAAGGTAGTGACACAGGAGACCCACGGGGGACGCGTGCAGTGTCTAAACACAGCCGCGAATCACCATTGACTTCTTGGAGTAAACCCCTTTAGACCTAGACAGTTCAAGAGTCTAGACCCACAGGAGCACCGAAGTACTTTTGTTACCTCACCCAGGGAAGCCGGGTGCATAGGTGTCTTTTCGTGTCTGGTTTTGTTGTCATTTTCTATGGCGAGCTGCGGAAAAGTGCTGCAGGCGTCCAAGTGGAAAGTGTCCGGATGAATCCAAGGGTGGATCGGAGATCTGAAGAACCTGAAAGCAGAGGGGACAGAGTCTGGGTCACCAGGGCCAGACTGGGAAACAAAACCGGCCCTGGCAAAGAGCACGCCACCCGTCCCCCATCCCCCCTCCCATTCGGGGGTTGTGGGTGCCGCCGAGCTCTTTGCCAGGGCCGGTTTTCGGCCGATTTTGTTACAGGGCCGATTATGCTGCAAAACCGTCCCTGTAACAAAAACGGCCCCCAAGGACCCCAAACCGGCCCCCACCAGTGCTGCGCACCGGGGGATTGCCCGGTGCCCCCCACGGCAAATCCGGCCCTGTGGGTCACTAGCCAGTGACCAGCAAGGCGATGAGCAGATGCCTACCGATGTCTGGTGATTTCAGGTGCAGAAGGTGAAGCTGGACTCTTCAGCCACGCGGACCAGGAGGCGTCAACGACAACCGGGAGCTGGATTCGAGCTGTCCCATGTTGGATGTAGAGTGCTGCGGTGTCCGTATACGGATTGGACCCAATAAGCCTTGGCAACAGCAACCCACGCAGAATTCAAAGATTGTCTTCAGAGCAGACCAGCAAGGTCTGAGGAGCTCACCCTTTGGAGGGGAGTCAGGGCATGTTTTGAACAACCAAGAAACAAAAGAGTTACCTTTGTGCGGACCCACCAGTCGACAGACCAGGTATCGCAAAGGGGCTTCGAGCAGAAATGCTAGAAGGGGGCCCACAGAACACTCGTGGAGTGTAGGCCCACAATCTTCAGTGCAGATGGTGCTCAGGGCTTGACTACAATTAGCCCAAAGCACAACTTCGGGAAAGCTTGGGAAGTCGATGCACTAGCAAATGTGCACGGTGTCCAAGGGTTCCGGTTCCATGTCACTCATGAGGGCTGCGGGTCTCTGCTTTGCTGTGATCTCGTGTCGTCCTTGGAGAAGTCTGGAAGTCTGGGTCCTGTGTCGCAAATCCATCAGGATCTTGCGGGAGCCTTGGAAATGCAGACCGGCAAGATGCTTCTTTGGTGCCTGTTTGAACAGCAGAGTCACTCCTAGACCCCAAGGGAGATTCTTCCGTCTTCTAGTCGAAATAGAATGTCGAAGTTACAGGATATATGTTGCAGAGTTTCGTCCAGGTGTAATCTAAAGTCCTAAGGACTGGGTTCCAATATTTATACTAAGTTTAGGGGTTGGACTTACTCTAGGGCCCCACCTATGGGAGGACCCGGGGTGGGGGTGGTTACACCCCTTCCACTTTGTCCAGTTTCACGCCAGAGCAGGGGCTTAGTGCCCCTGCAGCCGGTTTGAACTGGGTTATGCACAGGGACACCAAGTGTGCCTCCAGCACTGTCTGAAAAGCATTCACTGAATGCACCCACCCATCCCCAATACACTAAAGCCTGTCTGGGGAGGTGGTTACACCTCCCTGTGATAGGAAGCCTATTGTCCAGGCCCCCCTGCCGGGGTTTCGTCCAGCAGCAGGAGGTCAGACTTGTGTCTGTGGCGGCACCATCCTTTTTTGTGATGCTGGGCTCTTTAAAACTTTTACCGGTCAGGTAAGTGTGTACATGTTTTCTCCCTCTCGAACGGTGGAATTCTACCCCCGCCGTCAGGCCTGTCGGGGTAGGATGCCAAAGTGTTTGACACCAAACACGACGTGTTTCCATGCAGCCATTCCAAAGTTAGCATTTACCGCAATGCACTTAAGAGTAAATGGTTTGGCTGCATCACAGAACAGCCTCGGAGAATAGATTCCGAAAGCTGCAGAGGGGCTCAGCTCATGCTTGGGCACCCTATCACACAAAACCAAGCACTCTGCATTCAGGATTGATAAGGCGTGCCATAGGAGTGACTCATAGGTTTATATGTGTCAGTGATTAAAGGTAGATATAGGTAACCTATATCTTAGTAAGGGGTGCAAGCACCACCTTATCCAGGCTGCAGTAGCGGACCTGTGGTGCCATTTTGGAAGGCTTTCCAGGGGTGGCATAATACATGCTTCAGCCCCTGGTAGGCCTCTGGGGTACCTATGCCCTTGGTACCCAAGGTACCATATACTATGGACTCATAAGGGTAACGCAGTAATCAGTCTGGAGTGTACCTAAAGTACATGAAATCAATTTAGAGAGGACGCAGCTAGCCTGGATTCCTGAATAGCAGGGCCCCAGCCAGACTAAAGTTTAAATGCAGCAAAACACCAGCAAAAAGTGGGGTTAACCATAGTAAGCAGATCCTACTCTCCTACACTAACCTCAGAACATGGAAAGCTACTAATTGTGAATGGTCTTTGAAAGTCAACCTGTGTACCCGGAATGTGCAGATGAGAAAATCTACCAAAGTATGTTCTTTTGCACCTTGTGAATGGATGATGGCACATGTAGATCATATCATAATGAGGTGACAATTGATGTCATCTCCGGACTTGAAGGATCATTATGCCGGGCCCTTCACGTGAACCTGCCCAATCTACACATCTATGCCTAGGAATTGAGCCGCAACAGTTAAACATGTTTGATCTGCCACCTGAAGTGGTGGGCGTCTTTCACGGCTTCCAGGCGGTATTCCACACAATTCATTTTTGATATGTGTTGTGTCAAATATGTGTCCTTGTGTGCAGTTCGCTAGAGAGATCCTTTACAATTAAAACTGTTGGGTGTTCTCCTGTTTGTTTTTGTCAAGTTTTTGCAGTGGATACTATTGTTACTTGTTGTCTCTCCTGGCCTTTCTAGATTGCTGGTCAGCCATCCGAGATTAAATCACCTGTTATAATGAGATTTCTTAAAGGTTTGACACATGTTTCCTCTATAGCAGTGTGGTACCTTAACGTGTGACGTTTTTCATGTATGCTCTTCGAGAAGATGCACAGCTGCTTGTTGCATATTCTGACACTGAAGATTGCAATCACTTCAGCTGACCGCATGAGTGGTGCAACCACCTCACAACATCTTTTCTTTGGACACACTGATTCTGAAAACTCTAATGGCCTTGTTGCCCAACTTTGTGACTCCCTTCGACATTTGGAAGTACATCACCCTGCCAGCGTTTTTTCTGGCCTCACCTCTCAAAAGATGAGGAGAGGCTTCATCTTCTGGACACCAAATGAGCTTTAAACGTTTACGTTTAGCATACCAAAGACCATCAGGTGGCCAGTCAGCTTTTTAGTTGTGCAGAAGAGGGCCCTTGAGCTGGATAGTTCTCAGCATTAATATCTCTTATGCTGTGGCCAGGAAGCAGTCTCCAGAAGGTCTTAAAGCTAATTTCACTTGGCACATAGTGCATTTTTGCCAGGCGGGTATGTGGGCGCCAGTGCACATGTTTACAAAGCACTACTGGCTTGACACTCAGTCCGCTTAGGGGGACATTTTGCCCATTTGGTCCAGCTGTACTTTTTGGTTTGAGACCACTCAAGAGATTCTCCACCTTGTGGAGGTACTGCTTTAATATCAATTTTGAGGTGAGGAATATGCATTTAGAAGTATCCATCAGAAGGACAAGTTATTTACTTTGATAATGCTCTTTCTGGTGAATACTGTATATGACTACAGATTTCTCCGTTCTTTGTAGGGACCTCTTTTTCATACCAAAAAGTCCCAAGTTAAGAATTGTCACTCTGATGCCAAGAATTGTTTCATGCTTTGCATCTGAGGGTGCAGAAAGATTGAAGCAAGAAACTGACATAAGCATCCAGGGGTGGTGCTTATATGCAGCTCCACTCTGTCAATACCGGGGTGGAGTGGAGCTTCATGGTGCCACCTAGTGGCGCGCAGAAGCACTGCTAAGAAAGTTTCCGGATCTAGTCTGGTGCCTGGGGAGTATTCTATTGTGAGAAATCTGCAGTTAGAGAATCCATCAGTAAGAGCGTTACTGGTAAGTAACTTTTCTGATGGATACCTCTATAGGTACATTACTCGACTTCCAATAGTCCCAGGTGCCAGACTATTCGATATATGTCTGCAGTTGTTCTCCGCTGCTGGTAGAGGGCCCATGCTTGGCCACTACTTCAGCCACTGGGTAGTGATGATGTGATCAGGGCCATATAGTGCCAGGAGTTACAGTTGAGCTCGATGTTTTTTCTGCACCTCTCAAGGCGTCCGGAACGTCGTTCTCTCACAATCTGTGGAGAAAGAAAAATTATCTTAACCCCTTGGGCGTGGCCGCAATTCTGCGCCTGTTTTAATGAGTGGGCGGGATCATGACGGCCCCCAGCCGTCATCAGCACACACCCACCGTGATGCATGACGGACGGGGGCCGTCATCAGCATGGAAGGGGTTAAAATTCAAATTGTTACCTCTGAGCCACCTCTTTGATAGCCCTTCAAGACGCTAGTGGGCAAGACACATCTGACATTGTCATTGTTCCTATTCTAGGACCACCCCCATACACGCCAGAGGTATTGGCCTTTCATTCAGTTATAAGAAAAAAGCAGCAAAGATCCTTGATCTATTCAAACCTGCGGTGGAGCAAAGGGTAAATATTTGGACATATATTTAAAACATGGACCAGTCTTCTTCAAAACCATTTTTTAGGTCGAGCCTGGGCAGCGCATGCGCTGCTGCGAGGCATGCAATAGTGGCGTACGGCTTTGAAGCCCCGCTCACTCTCCGCCCATTTTTTTTATTGCCTTGTGTCATTGTCCTTTGTAAACGCTGGCTTCTGAGTCGTTATTAGGCTTGTTAGTCCCTCCTTGGTACCGCCTTATCTGCATTTGTTACCTCCCATAACAACTGGACCTTTTGCTTGTCTTGACACATGGTCTGTTTTATCTTGGCTGTGACCACTATTTTGTTTGATTATTTGCCCATATTCCAGCCACTAGGTTGCAGCACACCACCTACTTTTATTTTACTTATTAATGGCAGTCCGCTTTAACTATAGCAGGTGCGTTCCTTTATTTCTTTTTTTCTTCTTAGCTGCCATTCAAGTGTCCAAGTTGGAAACTGGTTTATCTGTGTTGCTTAAGTTGTGTATCTGGATACACGTGTATTTCGCTGCAGGACAGGGACTTGACAAGTGGAAGCTGGAAATTGCAAACGGGTACTAGGGTGGGCGATGCAGAGTGCAGACTGCCAGTGAGCAGTCTGATGGCGCCATTGTGCAATCGCGAGGTGGCATTGTAATGTTAAAAACGTGGACCTTTTGTTACGCTCCTTACTGCAGGAAATTGTGCCTGTGCTTGGTTAAGTAGATGCCAAAAGGAGACATGAAGGCTTCAGGAAATTGTTGATCCACATGTCTAGTTGCTAATTGTGCCTCACACCCTTAATCAGGCGTATGATGGTAACTAAATCTGATGCTCTCTACTTGCCGAGTCAGAGGTGACCAGACAACAGCATGGCAATAGGGACGCAAAATCTAGTGTGTAGTTTTTAATTGTAGAACCAGTGGCATAGAATATGGGATATGGGGCTTAATGCAAGAAATGGGCCCTCTTGATCCCCTGGCTCAATATTGAATTACAATGGTATAAGTGTGATGCAGTGGGACCCTCATACCCCAGGACCCCAGCGTCCCTGCACCTTGTGCAGTAATAATAGCTAAAACCCTGCTTACGAGTCTCCTAATTCTGTCGGTAATTCTATCGCCATCCCTCTTGCCACTCATCTCCTTTCTCCCTTTCACTTTCTCCTGCTTGTCCTCATTCTGTGCCATTCCTCTTCTGCCTCTAACTTGTCCCTGTCTCCTTCAGCTGTCTTCCCAGAAATTCTTTTTTCTGGCCACTTTGGTTTTCTCTTCCATTACCCCTTTTGCTTGTCCTTATCTCCTTTCTGTTCTTCTCTCAGCATTAGCCCATTCTCTCACTCAGCTACTTTTTCCTTTTCTTCTGTCCTCTCTGTCACCTTCTTTTTTTTCTACATCCTTTTGCTCTCTGACCCAATTTCCCCTTCATAAGTTATTCCCCAACTCCACCTTTGCTCTCACGTCGGATCCACTCCTGAAGAACAGAGGAGCAAGTTCAGACCACATTGAGGTAGCAACACAGGTGGTGAAGTCCCAGCTCACAGAGCAAATCCTTTAGGTTCACTGCTTCAACAGGGTTTTTATTTATTTTTATTTTTTTACATAGCATGGTATGCCACGCTGATAGTGGCGGCTTGCCTTTGCTTTACTTGCTGCACCACCTACGGCTGCATTTCTTTTTTTTTTTATGTAATTGCCCAATGCCGCGCTTACATGTTAATGTTGGGACATTTCGCCCCTTCAAGAAGCCAAGCTTAAGAGGGAAGGGTATAGGGGAATGTACATGCTAGGCGACACTGGGATATGATGTACAAGATCATTTCTGTGGTGCAAGTTGAAGGCTACTGAGGTGGAAGGCACTTGGACTTAACTCACTGACTGGCCTTGTGATATGACATAAGCAGACCTTCCCATTTCATTGAACTTAGAACTGTATTGTTCAAACAGGTATGCTGGTGAATACCAACTTGAAAAATGCTTTATTTTCTGCTGTGCTAGTCCTAGATTACAACTTAGAAGTAGCAGAAAGATAGAAGTATTGCTATAGATTTATCAGAGCAATCATGATGGAGTGGTTCCTCCTATTTACAATTTTGGATAATGTTGCTGTTACTATTTTATTTGCCGTCATTGTGGTTACAATTCATATCGTGTGTGTAGGCTAAAATTTGGATTGAAACAAACTCTATATATGTAGCCTTTCTTGTGTTTGTGTTCTTGAGTAGTGTGCTATGCCTTAATTAAAGAAGGCCATCGGGGTTCCACCAATTATCCCTGAACTGTCTCTTGGACCGATTGTTACCTGGAACTCAAATAGAGCTCAGTGGTTTATGGAATGGTTCCTATACAACTTGTTTTCTGATAAAAGTTGTCAGATTGACGAAGTTCTTAGTTCCAGTGGGTCTAGAAAACCAACCTCTGTGTCTCTAAAAAATATAGGGGACGTATAATAATAGCAAGGTAAAACTGTATTCTGGCACAAGTTTCAAACTATCTCAAGCTCTTCAAAATGTCTTCCCTAAAGTTGCCATCCCCTTCATCTTTGACAGAAGAAAAAGTATTAGGTAAAAGCTGAACACAGACTCACAACCCTGATTTTACTTTTGTTTAGTTTGCTTCCTTGTTGATAGTGTTTGATTTGATGTAAAAGAGCCATGAGTCTGGAAGGTGTTCAAATCAGGTTGGGGATTTCCGGATTCGGAAAAAGCACTTCATGATGTTAGAGAATTCAGTGCCATGAGATCTGAGCATATAGCTCAAATGGAATATCTTTGGTATCTTTTTTAATTCAGGTTTATGTGAATGGGGGCAGAATAGAGCAAGTAACTATGATCCATTTATACGATCTCGGATGTTTTGCACATTGTATCTAGGATGTCATTTTTCTTGTTAATAATTATTGTACATCTTTATCCAGGTTACAAAGCTTTTGAAGAACTATAGGTCACATTCTGCTTTGCTTGATCTGCCCTCCAAACTGTTTTACCACAAAGAGCTTGAGGTGTGTGCTGATCCTGTTGTAGTAAATTCCCTGTCAACTTGGGATAAACTACCGAGAAAGCATTTTCCACTGATCTTCCATGGAGTGAGGGTAGGTACAAACCTTGTATTACTACACTGATTATATTCCAATTGAAACACATTCTCACATTGAAGAGCACTGTAGTGGCTATTACCCCCTAACTATTTATAAAATGCTCTTAACTTACTAAATAGAAAAGTTAATTGGGAGATAATTTAGCTCCACCTTGTGAGAAAAATTCCCTTTTTGCACACGTAACTCCATTTTATGTGGTCTGATGCACCTAGCTTTTAAATTCTACACACTGGGGCACTGCAGTCCCAGCCTCAGAGAATCAAGTGCCAGACTTCCCCCAATTCCTTGCAAGTGCTGTCATTCTTTACTGCTTGTGATTGACTTCTGTTTGGTTTTGGTCTATCGTTTATACATTTGCCTCGCGTACCTGTGGTCCAGAAAGGATGGTGGGAGAGGGGACGGCCAACTAGAACATTGTCTTAAACGGGTATTGTGGTGAGATATTTCATTTCATCACAAGCCTATCTTCTGCAGTGCAAGTCGCAGGTATGTGCTTTCCCTCAGAAGAAAGTGGAGCCTCCTGGTACTTGTACCAGCAATCTTTGATCCCCCTCTACCCAAACCAAGACATGATTGCCTCCCACTCAGAGCACCACCTTTGTGTAATCATTCCAGGACTCTTATGTGAAATAGGTTGGTTACACTAAAGGAATGTACAACCCAGTCTGAAAGCGACTTCTCGAAGTAGATGCCCTATCTTAGAATTATCCCAGGGTGTCAGACTGAATCAGGAAATGTTTTGTGAGCAGTACTCCTGTGTGATGTTAGGTTACATTGTTTGGCACCATGTGGTGGTTTTGGCATCGTCCACACCAAAAATTATGTTCCCCATGCCTATGTAGGTGCCACCAAGGTACGTCAGCATCAGTTATTTTCTTTCGGTGCCAGTCAGCGCAGATCAGGGAAGAGCTACCCCTTAGTCGCTCTTTGGGCACATTTTTGTGTGGCAGGTCTGTCCTTTAATAATGCTGGATTTAGCCCTGTGGCACCGGTCACCGAAAGACGTCGGTGACAGACCCACACCTTGTTTTTCTGTGGTGCCTTGAGCGAGATCATGACCCAAAGGCCTGTCCGACTGCCGCGCCAAGAACCTTAAGACCTCGAGGGAGCGATCCCTCAAGATTCTGGCAGCTTGAAGTGACACAGAGCGATGATCGGGGTCCTGTTTTAAAGGAAGCTACCGGGAGCAGTCACGGAGCCCGAGGTCATTGTCACGATCAAAGTCATTGAGCCATTCGGGTAAGTTCCATAAAAAGAATAGCAAGAAATTGAAGCAGTCTTCGACTTCGCCTCGTCTGTCGACCAACGAGACGAGGGAGCGACACCAGTCGTGGCATGACTCCGTGGTTGAGCCAGTGCCTGGGCCGTCTCCACACCTCTCCAAGTTTCTGGGAGCTGTAGCGACCCCTGCCCAATTCTGAGAGTTTTATGAGGCCAGGCACCTCATATTTGAGGGGCCCATTCCCAAAGGTGCACATTAGGACCCCACAGGTTTGGGAGGGGCCCCTGCTGGACTCACACTGACAGCTCTGGCCACAGCACCAGCCGGGCCCCAGGGATCCACAGATGGATCCGGACTAGCGCCTGTTGTACTATCCCACCTTCCCCAGCGTGGTTCCTTGTCTGGTACGGTTTGTGCTGCCGCCATGCTTACACCGACTCCAACACAGAGCTGGAGGGGCACCGACTGGTGCCATGCCATACAGGTTCAGCCTGAGACCTATTCTTTTTTTTTTTTAAAACCTTTATTGTACAGTTCAATAAAGTTACAAACACGGGCCTACAACCGCAGGGGCCAGCCGCAACACAAGAATAAGACCCACTATATTATCAAATACCACAGTTCTACAGCCGACAACCCTGAGGTCTGGCAACGAATCAGGATAGACATTGTATTGAAACTCACAACACGGTACAGGGTAAGACGAAGGTTTAATTTTATGTTTAACCCCCCCCAATTTTATGTTTACCCCCCCCCAACCTAAAAGCAAGGAAAAAAGAAAACAGACATATCTGGTGTCATACATTCGAGCACTATGATAAAGTGAGTAGGTACGAAAATTGAATAGTCACAGATCAAATTAAAGGGAACGACCGAGACGCCTGCGCTAGCAAGAACAAATCAGGATGTACGACAAAGCAATCTATACCCCAACGCAGTCGCCCGTGCTCAGACCCCGCCCACCCATATACGTCAGGATAGAAAAAGAAGTACGGTTACCAGATACTGGAATACATACGAAGTCAGGATAATACCCCAACGTTATGAAAATAGAGAAAAGGAAAGCGTGAGATAAAGAAACCATAAAAACTTAATTAACTAACAAAACTATAGACCCATCCCCCCACCCTGCACCCCTGCATGTGGCTTTCGCCTAACCCCAACTAGCAGCATGCCTGTCGCCCCGACTAACTAAACTACAAAAAGTAAAAGAAGAATGGAGGAGGAAAATGTCATACAAACTCCCGGTCACCTTTCCCCCCCGCCTGAAACTAACAACCCCTGTCCTAAGATCACAGAGTACTCAAAAATGTTACAGGCAGAGCCAGACAGGGGAGACGTTGAATACCGCCCAACCTCCCGTAAGCATTACGTTAGCGAATCCCTTGTCCTCCAAAGCCCAGAAATCAGACCCAGTCCAACAGTCTCACCCTTGACCCCTCCGATCTTTCATGCGGACTTTGTCCGGTATCACCATCACCGCCCCAGGAGAGTCAAAGTTCGTAGGAAGTTCAATTAAGATTAATATGAGACCAGTCGAACACATTGAGTCTCCGCAAGTATCCTCCACCGGTATGATCTCCCTCACCGACATACAGTCCAGATATCCTTTCCTTCGTAGATGTAAAAGAACCACAAGGGCAGGAAGGGACGGTAGTAGTGACTTTCGGTTCTTGCTAGTCGTAGTCTCAGGGAGTGAAGAACCAGGTAGCTCCACAATATTCGGCTGCGATGGTGAATGTAGCGATACCCCAGAGAAACAATTCCGCAAGTAATCTGCAGACAGGTCAATGGCGTCAGAACTTGATCGCGCACGGGTCTTCATCCTCCGTTACTACCGGCATCGTGGGGGAATCAGTTCGTTGAAGATCATGCAATAGAACAGAGCCCAGACTTGGTCGCCCAGTTTCGATGTCACCAGCGATCATTTTATGGACAATGGTCTCCAGATGCAATTGAAGTGCCCCGATGGCGGCCTTTACGGTCTTCAAGGTCGGCTTGCAGTTCGTCCGGTCCACCTCCACTCGCTCGGCTCCAATCATAGAAGGGTTCCTCAGAGAGCCGGGTCTCTCCGGGAGAAGAGGCAAGAGCGGAGCGGACGGCAACGGAGGGTGCATTATCGGTCTGCAGTACGCCACCGCGAGCGAGGGCCCCGGCCCAGCAGACCCGGGAGGTGGCGACCGGGTCGCCGGGGACGGGGACTCCCCTCCACAGCCACAGACAAAGTCTATCACCACTCCTTCAGTATAAAACAGACCAGACGCTCGCCACCAAAAGCAGGTCAGGGTAACCTCCACTGCAAGAGACCGGACCCTGTCTAAGTCCCATGGCCGATGTTATTCAACTGCAACCCGGCTGGGCAAGTACTTGAGGCCCGGGCTCAGAAACTGGGTTAGGCCGAGATCTTAAACACGACACAACTCCGTCAATCTGGGCGATAAAATTCTCGGGACCACACCGTCAGATTCAGCAACAGTTCATCCACACGGGGGTCGGGCGTAAAATCAGGATATCTGGCAGGATCATCTAGCAGCAGACGGAGGTCGGCGGAGCCGGGAGCCTATGTAGCCATCTTGGTTGTTGCGTAGCTCCTCCTCCTCCTGAGACCTATTCTTATGGGCTAGGACTTGGGGAGGAATGGGAGGGTTTGCTGGACCCTGAGGCATACCAGCCTTACAATGAAGAAAATATTGACTGGTGTGAGAATCTGGGTGAAGCCAGTGGACTGGTCATTTCTCCAGATGATGGTATGCTTTCTCTCCTTATTGTGGCTGTGAGGGGGAGGAAGCGTCCTTTGCTGTGGTGGTGTGGACTGTGGCTGAGGTCCTTAATCTTCATCTATCCTCAGTGGCAGTCAAGGCGTCTCAACAGAGGTGCTGCGACCGGAAGTGTTCCCCATTGGACTGCTTCTCCCGTTCAGCTAAGTCCTCACAGACCTCATGGGGCTCATGTGAATAAGACAATTGTCTGCCGCCACAAACATCCCTCTCCAGGGGACTCAAACTTCCTCATCCAACACTCTACCCCAGAGAGCATGGTGTCCCAAGCCTCTACGTCCCATTTAAAACATTGTGCATTCTCTATTGCACCCCTGGACAGGGTATCTAAGAGGTTGGACACTTTGGGGAAGAAAAGGTTCTCTTCGGCCAGCTTGGCATCACGGTCTGTGAACACTGCTTGCCTTTTTTGCCGCTAGTCCCACGCCCTGTGGGATACAGTTGCGCAGATGCTACTAATAGTTCCAGAGGAGGCCTGAACAGTACTTTCTTAGGCTGTTGCAGATGGGAGAAATGCAGTGAAGTTTGCAATATGCTGTGGACTAGACACCACGACTCACTGGACAGAACAGTTTAGTCATTGGTGGCCTTGCGTGCCGCTGCTGATAGCGAAGAACTGGCTTTTCACGGGCTGTCCATCTTTTCCTATGGATATGCTCTTTGATGGCTCCCGTCTCTTCAGAGGCTGGGTGGATTTGGCACTGAAGTGCTGTAAGGACAGCATGGCTACGGCTAAATCCCTGGGTCTTTCCATAGCCCCTTGTCACCCTCAATCCGCCTTTCGCTCCTTTCGTGGCCACAGAAGGGGTGCATAGCCTTGTCCTCCGCAATGCGCAAAGTTTCCAGCCTCTGCGTCCCTGCCGCTCCTACCAGCGTCTTGGGCTAGGTGGCCAGCGGTCGGGTCAGTCCATCAGCCGCAGCCTTCAAACCTTCATTGTCTGCCCATGTATCATCCTTGCCGATACTACGTGGCTCATTCTTTCACTGTTTGACCCCCATACCAACATGGTTTTTCAAAACATTTCCAACTTTCTTGAGACTACTAGTATTTCTGACACAGGAGCCTACGGGGCCTATCTATGTGATTTATCCCACAGACACGTCTGCCGTGGAATTAAGGTGGCTCCTCCTGTTCTGATGAAGTGCCCGTTTTAAGGACTCAATGTTCCTCCACATATCATTGGGGTCGAAACGCTGACTGTCCCTTATTGTGCACCTGTACTGTATCTGTACTCACATATAGATAACAGTAATTGATTTACTGTATCTCTTCAATACTGTGTACCTTGGTTTATTTTTAGCCGATAAGGTGGCTAGACAGGTCTTTGTAAATACTGTATATTTCCTTATTTCACTTCTTTGAAACCCTCACATGAGCACAATTTCGAGCACCCTACTTTAACTTCCCTTTGGAGCATCTTTGTGCAATTGTATTAATTGTTTGCATTATGCCAATGCTGATATAAATATACTTGAATTTGAGGTCTATTTGAATAATGTGTTTTTTTTTTGGGTGATATGATTAAAATGAATATTTTTCTTCCACTGTGACCTTTTCTTTTTTGTACTGTCTGGTATTACCCTGGGCACCCAGTGGGCAGCCGGATTAGCCATCACCTGCCCCACCGGCAGTCTTTGGCATCGGATAGGTGGCTTTTGCAGATTGTCCGAAGGGGCTACCATCTGCCCTTCGAGACTACCCCTGCCTCCATGCCACCTCCTTACGACAGGCTCACGGAGGAACACCTATCTGTTTCTCGGCAGGAAGTGAGCTCTTTTGGCCAAAGGAGCCACAGAGAGAATGCTGATGCAGGAAGTGGGTTTTGGTTGTTATTACCACTACTTTCTGGTGCCCAAGAAGAACGCAGGCCTCCATCCTATCTTAGACCTTTGCTCTCTCAACTTCTTCCTCAAGAAGGAGAAGTTCGAAATGCTCACTCTTGCTCAGGTCCTATCTGCCTTGGACCCAGAAAACTGAATGTTAGTCTTTGACTTGCAGGACATATATTTTAACATTCCTGTCCTGCCGTCCCAAAGGTTTTCTCTGCAGTTCACTGTTGGCAATGAGCACCTTCAGTTTTCTGTGACCCCGTTCAGCCTTACCAGCGCCCCTTGGGTGTTCACCACGGTGATGGCTGTGGTTGCAGCTCATCTGCAGAGATCATGTGTGCCAATCTTCCCATATCTCACTGTCTGACTACTGAAAGCGAGCTCACCCCAGGCTGCAGTCTTCCACCTCCTGACGATAGCGCAACTCCTGCATTCGCTAGGGTTTACTCCTAACGTGCAAATTCACCCCTGACTCCCTTGCTGATGCTCCCAATCATCAAAGCTGTTCTGGACACAGTGCAGTTTCGGGCCTTTCCTCCTGGGCAGCGAGTCCCAGATATTCAGGCTATAAAACAGATATTTAGATCTCTACCCTGGATTATAGTGAGACTGGCTCTGAGGCTGCTGGACCTCATGGCTTCTTGAATCCTGCTAGTGACACATTCCTGTTGGCATATGTGAGATCTGAAGTGGGACCTGAGGTTCCAGTGGGTGTAGGATGAGGGGAATCTCTTGGAAATGGTCCAGATCCTGGAGACAGATCTGCAGTGGTGGTTATCGGACCGTGGTTGCGTCAGTGGCAGACCCTATTCCCTTCCCCAGCCAAATATCATTATAGTGACTGTTAGAAATGGGATTCCTGGTTGGCCAAGGCTTGCGCCAAGGCCAGGCAGAAACCACCATCTCTAGTTAGGGTAAGGAAGTCACCCGCCAAGACAACCCCTGCTCACCCCCTTGGTAGCTTGGCACGAACAGTCAGGCCTATTTCGGAGGCGATGTGTAAAGCATTTGCGCACGCACCCACCAGCAACAACCTCCAGGGTCCCCCACAAAAGGAACTCCACACAAGGTATATATGAAAATAGCCTTTGTATTGAAAAACACACTTAGATATGAACACGCAATTTACAAGGTGCCAGGGGCACCGGCGGAATTTACAAGGGACTATGTACAGGGCAGGGCCATGGGACCACTGCTAGGAATATGCACAAGATGGAACTGGCATTAGAACACAACAATCAGGAGCTTCATAGAACTAGCACTAGGACTCACTATAACCATACGTAACATACATTAGGCATAGGATATTCAGGAAGGAACAAGGACAAGGTACATAATGCATCAGAAGCACCTTCACAGGTGCAACACAGAATAATTCCAAAGTATCACAGTCAACAGGAGCTCATAACTTTCAACAGGCCAACTGGCCTCCCTGGGGCTAGGACACCCAAAGTCACGATTTTAGGACAGGCTGTAGGTAGTCAGAACAATAAACCTACACGTAGCAGCTGCCCACGAAGTGCTGGGCAGCTGTAGATGATTATGAGGGCAACACGTTGGAGCCTCGCGGGCTCGGGCCGATATGCAAATGAGGGAGCCTCTCGGGCTCGGGAATGAAAAGGGGCTGGGGCCGAGCCTCGCAGGCTCGGCGGGACAAGGGACAAAGGTGGGGCCCCTCGGGGCTCAAGAAACAACTTGGGCTACGTTGGGGCCTTCTCGGGCCCAGAAATAACAGGGGGGGGGGGTGGAGTCCCTCTCGGGGGACTCGTGATCGCGGCTTGCCCCCTGAGCCTCTCGGGCTCTGCTTCGCATAGGTGGAGTCCCTCTCGGGGGGACTCGTCATCAGGGGAGGCCCCACGGGCCTCTGGACACCCAGGCGCTCACGCTGGAGGGGAGGGGCGGGCACCGGCAATGTGCCCCGACGCTCCTCCTCTCCCTCCTGCAACACTCACCGGGTTTTGCTCACGCCGGTCTCTCCTCGCTCTCCGGGGCTCCCTCTCGCTCCTGGGGGCCCCGGGGGGGGAAGCGGCAGTCCTCTCGGGGGGAAGCAGGGGCGCAGAGTAGGCTCCCGCCGCTCCATGCCTCGTCGCTCTCCTCAGGCCGCTTCACAAGCTCCTCGGGCTGGCAGCCAATCACGGCGCGGCCCGGGGACACGTCCGTAGGAAATCCCGGGCCGGCAGCCAATCCCAGCGCGGCCCGGGGGGGAAGGCATCACGAAGGGTCCCGGGCCAGCGGCGGTGAACTTAGGGGGATAGCGAGGGGTAGGCTACCTCGTAAATATGGCAGACAAGGGGGTCAGCGAGGTAGGCACTCGCTGGGGGCTCGGGGACCTTCCCGAGCACGGGGCCAATGCCGGGTGGGCACCGGCTTGTCGAATAAAGCGCTCCCAGCGCTAGTAACAGGAATAAAGCGCTCCCAAGCGCTAGGTCAGGAATTCAGCGCTCCCAGCGCTATAAGTGAAAGTAGAGCGCTCCCAGCGCTATAAGTAGGATAAAGCGCTCCCAAGCGCTAGAGGTCAAAGGAGAGCGCTTCCCAAGCGCTAGAGGCACCGAAAAGAGCAAGGTCCATAAGAAGTCCAGGACCTCAGGTGGAGCACAGCCGCTCCTAGAAGGGGAAGACCATCAGATGTCCAGGAGCTGGGCAGGGCCCAGGGAGGCAAGCTTTACCCTGAGCCCAAGCAGCAGCATGCCCCTGGTAGATTCAAGTTGGGAACAAGAACCTTTTAGAAGAGGTCACAGCCTCTTTTTATACATGAGGTTCCTTTGTCTAAAGGGGCAGGCAGTGTGAGAACCAGCTAGAACTGGTTATAGGGAATTCCTTTCACTGGCCAGGCTAGTGACATCAGACACACCCCAGGGGGTGGAGCCAGAATTGTGTGGGGAAAACCCAGCCTCATTCAGGACCCTCAAACCAGACAGTCAATCCACAAGCAGGCCCAGGCTCACTCCTCCCCTCACATCAGCATGCTAAACACTCCATTCACCACCGGGGCAGACCCTCCCAGACTCTTGGAGCCAGGCTCACCAGCCAGCCTCAGCCAATCACACGCCAGACACAAATTACACAAATATGACCTCTTCTAAAAGTGGGACTTCTACACTAGACACAATCATGCCGCATATACCATTGAGCAGCATTCAATCTCACAAGCTCGCACATACCAGACTCGACCCTGCATAACCCACGCATCAGGAACTACCAGGGACACATACATTCCCCATGCATTCCTACGGGAGGGCAGGCCTCTCTCATCACACGCACTCAGAGTGGGAATCACCATCCCCAGGTTACATATAACAAGCAAAAACGTCAGGGGTGGACCTGCCAGAAGGCCAATCCTGGAGTCGAGAGCCCTGCTGATTGAATCGCGGCTGACCCTGAGAAGAACTCGCTACTTTGAACCCTGGATCCTCGGAGCACTGCTGACGCTGTCGCGGCCCGACTTCGCTGAACCATCCTCGGAGCCCTGCTGACGCTGTCACGGCCCGACCTCGCTGAACCATCCTCTGAGCCCTGCTGACACTGTCGCGGCCCGACCTCGCTGAACCATCCTCGGAGCCCTGCTGACGCTGTCGCGGCCTGACCTCGCTGAACCACCCTCGGAGCCCTGCTGACGCTGTCGCGGCCCGACCTCGCTGAACCATCCTCGGAGCCCTGCTGACGACGTCGCGGCCCGCCCTCGCTGAACCATCCTCGGAGCCCTGCTGCCGCTGCCGCTGCCCGACCTCGCTGAACCACCCTCGGAGCCCTGCAGACGCTGTCGCGGCCCGACCTCGTTGAACCATCCTCGGAGCCCTGCTGACGACGTAGCGGCTCGACCTTGCGAAACCCCTGTGCCAGGCTGGTACTAAGACTGTCCCGCTACCCCCTTCCCACAGTTACCGAGACATTAAGGATCCCGCGATCCGCTTGTACATATTGCTGAGAGAACCTACCTTTATTGCTGATAAAAACTCAAAGAATCTACCCTCTTGTGTGGTGCCCCTTTGTTGTGGTGTGATTGCTCAGCTGTTACAATTCTAGGAGAGGAGCCTCGCCAGGAGGCCTCTCGACGGTGCTCGGCCAACGCCAGAAGGAGAGGTGGGTCTCGGGGTGGTCAGTCAGACAGCGTCTGCCTCCCCGGGGATCGCCTTTCTAACATTGGCTGCCAATCATCAAAGCTGTTCTGGATACAGTGCAGTTTCGGGCCTTTCCTCCTGGGCAGCGAGTCCCAGATATTCAGGCTATAAAACAGATATTTAGATCTCTACCCTGGATTATAGTGAGACTGGCTCTGAGGCTGCTGGACCTCATGGCTTCTTGAATCCTGCTAGTGACACATTCCTGTTGGCATATGTGAGATCTGAAGTGGGACCTGAGGTTCCAGTGGGTGTAGGATGAGGGAATCTCTTGGAAATGGTCCAGATCCTGGAGACAGATCTGCAGTGGTGGTTATCGGACCGTGGTTGCGTCAGTGGCAGACCCTATTCCCTTCCCCAGCCAAATATCATTATAGTGACAGATGCACCCCTCCTGGGATGGGGCGGCCATCTGGGAGAGGTGAAGATCAGAGGACTATTGTCTCTGGTGGAATGTAGACTACACATCAATCTGTTGGAGCTACAACTGTTTGGCATTAAAAGCCTTTCTAACCTCCATCCAGGGAAGGCTAGTGCGGGTGTTCACAGAAAACACCACTGCCTAAAAATCTGGCATGATGCCACAAGTTCTTTGGGGTGGAGGGACAGGCTGACGCTAGCAACCCCACTTTTTGACTCGGAACGATTGGGTGAGCTGTGGAACACAAAGGGATTTGATAAATGGGAGCTGATAGGGATTTCAACCATAAAGGATGTGTGGGGCAAGGGGTGGATTAAATAATTTGAAGAAATGCAGGTAGAGTTTGAACTTTCAGGTATTGAATATTTCTGCTGTGTGCAAATTCGATATTCGTTAATAGATGCCCTGCGTGGGGAGGTGGATATACCGGAAGCATCGCCCCTCGAGGATAGAATCCTAGATGGGCATCTCCCCGAAAAGCTGATCTCCCTGATCTATAGGAAATTAATCCATAATAGGGCTGATCTACTTAAGGTGCTGAGGGATAGGTGGACACGAGATGGAATTGAATTGGATGATGAAGACTGGCTATCAGCTGTGTCCTCCCCAAAAGTGGTCGCTATTTGTGCAAGATTGCGGCTGGTACAGTTAAAGATACTACACACAGTCTATGTCACTGGCCCCCGCCTTGTACAGATGGGGATGGTGGAAGTCGGGCTGTGTAGACGTAAGTGTGGGCTAGTGGGTACATTCTCCCATATATGGGAGTGCCGATACATAGCCGAGTTTTAGGGTAAGATTCATAATATTATTCAGGAGGTCACAGGTGTCTCCTTGTTAACGGCGGTGCGAAGATGTCTTCTTAATATTTGGGAACCCACTGATCTTAACTCTGCACAGACTCTGTGGACCACACTGGGCTATATGATTGCGAAAAGAAATATTGCCGAACAGTGGGGTGCCGAGTTGCCTCCCACCCTTGAAAACTGGAAGAATGATTTAGACTGGAGTATGTTCCGAGAAAAAACTGTGTACTTGGCGAGAGGACGTCCCCGAAAACGGTCCTCAATTTGGGATCAGTGGAATAAGTATAGAGGGGAGATTTGTGTACCACCTAGAGATTCTGTATTTGATGTTCCCCCATCCCGATGAAGATTTTGATAAGTATGTACTTTGGTTCTGCCCCCCCCCCCCTCCTCTCAAAATATACTGCAGATTATAAAGTGATTCCTCTGTATTGTGTCCCTTTTTGTTTGATGCCTTGATTCAATAAAAAGAATTATAAAAAAAAAAAAGAAAACACCACTGCCATGTGGTCCTGCAACAAGCACGGAGGTGTGGGGTTGTGGACCTGTTGTCAAGAGTCCCTGCGTTTCTACACATTCCTGGAACAGCAGGGCATTTCCCTGATGGTTCAACATCTGGCGGGGTCTCTGAACGCCAGAGTGGGCGAATTCAGTTGAAGATGCCCCATGGATCGTGAATGGTCTCTCTATCCAGAGGTGTTGCAAGGTCTCTTTCATCAAGGGTGAGACCCTTGGTTAGAGCTTTTCGCCAAAAACGAGAACGCGCAATGTCAGCAATTCTGGGACCTGGAGTTTCAAAGACCTCTCTTGCTCGGAGGGGCTATTTGTGTCATGTGGAGCTCAGGCCTTCTGTACGCCTTTAGGCCCATACCACTCCTGCCTAGAGTTCTCAAGAAGTTCATGAACAACCGAATCCCAAGTCATTCTTGTGGCCCCTGATTGGACTCAGAGATTCTGGTATCCTGACCTGTTGAGCATTACCATCGGTTCTCCGATCAGTCTGCCTCTTCAGGAGGATCTTCTGTCGCAGCAGCAGGTGAGGGTTTTCCACCAGAACCTGTCAACCTGGAAAGTGAGTGGTGACAGTTGACAACTTTCGACCTTCAGCTCGAAGTTGGCACATAATCAATTACCTGAATGTTTTGTTTTATTATTATATTTCATAGTCTCAAAAGGCATTTTGTCAGTGCTCCCTTAGAGTTCAAAGAGGAACTTATTAGACCATCAATTGGGTAAATTACATTACAAAAATGTATTTAATTTTGCCAAATAAGAACAGTCTATATGCGAATATATCTATGTTTGACTTTTTTCTTTTTCTAGAGAAGAACAGTGTCTTTTCCAACACTCTCACAGAGTGAACATAACTGATACATTGCAAGCCACAGGATAGTGTCCCGATGGCACACAGCAGGGACCCATCCAATCTAATGATCCTGATGAAATCCATCGACCCGTATGGGTGCAAGTAGGATGAAACATGTTGGCCTGTTATCCAGTATTATGGGTGTCTTTCATAGATTCACATGCCTGAATCATTCCCCGTCGTCGAGACGGGAGTCCCCGGTACATAGAAAAGTAATGTCCTATAGACATACATAGAGAAAGTAGGCCTAAGGGCCTTGCCTTAGTAGCCTATCTATGTCCTTTTGTAAAAGGACCAAATTCCAGAAGGTAGCCAATCAGCTACCACCTCCCTCTAGAACCTTCCTGTCAGGAGCCTCAGTCTCTCAGATTTTCTACCGCACGTTGTGCTAGGGAGTCTCCACCTGAGTTCTCCTCAGGTTTTACTAGTTTTATCTCTTTTCCTCACAGAATTTGGATATTTCTATCAAGAACCAACTATGGCTGAACAGCAGAAGAAGGGTCTCTTCAGGGCATGCTCTTCTTGTGGTAAGAAGAGGCTCCACGTCGATGACAAGCATGAAACCTGTCTGTACTGTCTTTATCCTGACTATTCTCCCAAAGAGTTTAGGATTTGTAGAACCTTTTCTATAAAAACACTAAAAGACAGAGAAGGTCGACTGCTGCTCTGGTTGAACAGGCTTAAAACCAGAGACGACGTACTGTCTTTAGAGGACAGTGAAATGGCTTCAGTTTCATCAAAATTATCCTTGAAGAGGCCAAGGGTTGCTTCCCCTAGCCCTTCAGACGTCCCTCCTAAAAAGACTGCCTCAAAGTCTTCTGAGGTGAAATCTGCCATGTCTGACAAGGAAGTTCCTACCTTCAGGAAGCCTGCGCAGTCGTCGTCGACGGGCTTGTCGACGCTACCATCAGCGCTGATAAAAAACAGTCTCTACCGTCTGTCTCCACATCGACGATGACGGTATCGACAACGATGGCGTTGTCAGCATTTTCATCGATTATTCTCATTAAGAAGCACTCGACGTTGATCAAAATCCCACCGTCTACGTCGACGACGACATCAACGTCGACGACGAAACCAAAACCGTCGACGGCGCAGGCGTCATCGTCGACCTCCACGCCGTCGACGGAGACATCGACGACGGTAAAAACATCATCGGCGACGAAGACACTGTCGACGAGCGTGTCGTCGACGGCGAAGACACCGTCGACGACGAGAATACCGTCGACGAAGATACCGTCAACGAAACCACCATTGCCGATCGTAACCCAGTCGACGACGACACCGTCGACGACGACGCCGCCACAAACGCTCTGGAAACAATCCGGCTTGCTTTCCACACAGCCATCGACCATTGCACCAGCAAAAAGGAGTAAAATACCCATTACACCGGTTTTAACCTCTCCAAGTAGGGTGCACAAATCACCACCAGCTTGCTTGCTACAAGGTGAGGACTCTGACGACGATCAATACGATCAGGCCACCAGTCCATCTGATCTCATAGTCAAGTGCCAAAGCACTGATGATGAACGCGAGGACGTAGTTTGTACGGGAGAGTCTGAACATGCACAGGTTCAAACGCACGTCACACCAATGGTATGCCTCCCGGTGTCTATAGTCTCAGACCTACAATTCCTGATACAAGACTATAACAGCGCTTCCCTGATTCGTCATCAGCCCCATCAATGGAGAAGAATCCACCTACTCCAGGGCAGACCACATCCTCAAAACCTAGACAGTCATCTTTGGTGGTCAATCCAGAAAGGGAACAAGTTCACCATGTCCCGTCTTCGGGCGACGAGGACGAAGGACCCGAAGAAGGGGAGGTACAGGACGACCAGTCAGACCATAGAGACGATGAGGACTACATCGCTCCTTCCCCAGCCACACCTGAGCCCACTACTTCAGACTTGCCGCCAGCGGATATTGGCGGTTTCCACAATTTGGTGGAGAGAGCGGCCATGAGATTCCATATGACTATGGAATCCCACGAAACAAACTGTTTCTTGTACAACTTTAAAGACCCTGTCAAGAAAACCTCCAGATCAATTCCCATCATTGATCACATTTGGGAACAAGGAAAACAGCTGATGCAGACACCGGCCTCGGTCTTCGCTGTGGTACCAAGGCTCGACAAAAAATATAAGGCACCGTCGACGGCTCCAGCATGCCTTAATGGACATCCTAAACCAGATTCCGTGGTTACTCAAGCGGCCCAAAAGAACTCTAGGAATCCATCGTCCTCTTTGTCAGCTCCACCGGACAAGGAGGGCAGGAAACTAGACGGAATTGGCAAACGATTCTCTACTTCATCGGCCATGACCGTTAAGGTAGCTAATGCCATCGCGCTGCTAGGCCGTTACAACAGACAACTGTGGGAGGATATTGCACCATACCTCACAGAGCTGCCTGATGATCTCAAGGAGGAAGTCCAATCACTCCTTAAAGAAGGCCAAACATCGGCATCAGAGCTCATTGACTGTGCTGTAGACGTGGCAATGACCGGCTTCAGACAGCTGGCGGGAGCCGCGGTCTTGAGGAGACAAGGCTGGCTGAAAGCCACATCCTTCCGTCAAGAATTCCAAACAAAGGTCCTCGATATGCCCTATGACGGCCAGCACCTCTTTGGGGAGAAGATCGACAAGGCAAACCATCAAAAAGGATACAGATACGGCACAAGCACTGGGCACTATACAATTTAAAGGCCAGTCCTTTCGAGGGAGCAGGGGCAGAGGTCAGCCTTCTTACAGAGGATCGTACCAAAGCAAATCCTCTTATTCTTACAGCCAAGGTCGATCACAGTACCAACAGCGACAACAGCCACAGGGACGCCAGACCTCGTACGGAAGGTCTAACTACAGGGGTAAGTCCCAGAGAAAGGCCACTGGCGGACGCCAATGACCGTTTCCTCCAGCCAGTCCATCTACCATCTCGTTCTTTCAAACTTGGAGGCAAACTGACACACTTCCTCCACAATTGGAGATCAATAACTACAGATCGGTGGGTACTCCAATTGATCCAATTTGGACACTCACTGGAATTCAACTCAATTCCCCCACCAACTCCTCCTCGCCAACTACAACACAGGCATTTACGCTTACTTCTTCAAGAGGTGTCTTCCATGTTGAAGAAAGGAGCAATTGAACGGGTCCCTCCAGCTCAAAAAGGGAAGGGATTCTATTCCCGCTTCTTTCTCATACGGAAGAAGGCGAAGAAATGGAGGCCCATTCTAGACCTCAGGGCACTCAATGCATTCTTGAAAAGTCAATCATTCCGCATGGTGACTATCCAATCGATCTTAGGGTCGCTGGAGGAGGGAGACTTCATGACGTCTTTAGACCTGCAAGACGCGTATTATCACATCCCTATCCACAAACGCCACAGGAAATTCCTCAGATTCGCAGTCGCAGCTCAGCACTACCAATTCTGCGTCCTCCCATTTGGCCTCAAATCGGCACCTCGAATTTTCACCAAGTGCCTCTCCCCTGTGGCAGCTTTCCTAAGGCAACATGGACACCAGGTCTTCCCTTACCTGGACGACTGGCTGGTGAAAGCACCATCTTTGACAGACGCAGCCGAGTCCTCCAACGCCTGTCTCAATCTTTTCCAGCACCTGGGTTTGACACTCAATTACCAAAAATCTGCCTTACAACCTTCCCGAGTTCTCACCTTTCTCGGGGCAACCTTGAATACGAAATGCTCCAAAGCATTCCCATCACAAGAGAGGACACACAAACTCATCTCGCTGGCTACCGCAGTGGCCTCGAAGCCATCCCTACGGGTCCGCACTTTCAAGTCACTCCTAGGGATGATGACCTCGTGTATCCTGCTTGTCCCAAACTGCCGGCTCAAAATGCGCCCTCTGCAGGAGGCATTGACCAGACAGTGGACCCAGAGCACCGGCTCTTTCGACGATCACATCGTCATCACTCAGCAGATCACAAAAGCCTTGCTATGGTGGGCGTCGCCCAGGATCCTCTCGCAAGGTCTACCATTCCTGCTGCCTGCAACTCCGCACGTCATAACTACGGATGCCTCCCTCGAGGTATGGGGAGCGGTCCTCCAGGAATTGCAGATCAGTGGCAAATGGACGGACCAGGAACGGCAGCTCCACATCAACCTCCTCGAACTAAGAGCAGTCTTTCTATCTCTACAAGCCTTCCTCCCGCGCATCAGGAACTCCACAGTGCTTGTCAGGACCGACAACACCACAACAATGCATTACCTGAACAAGCAGGGAGGAACGCATTCGCTAACACTATCTTGCGAATCGCAAAGGATTTGGAACTGGCTTGTGCTCCAGAATATCATTCTAACAGCGGAGTATGTCCCAGGCAAGGACAACCTCATAGCAGACGCTCTGAGCTGACGGAGATCGCTGTCCCACGAGTGGGAACTCGACCAAACAGTGCTGAACCACATCTTTTCAGAATGGGGAAGACCGCAGATAGACCTCTTTGCCACCAAGGAGAACGCCAAATGCCGCAACTTCGCAAGTTGGCATCCCCAAACGCGGTCCCTCGGAAATGCATTTTCCATCGCCTGGCACAACGTGTTTGCGTACGCATTTCCGCCATTTCCCCTGATCCCAAGAGTCCTTCGGAAAATGAAAACGGAACACTGCACCCTAATTCTGATTGCACCGTTCTGGCCGAGGCAGCACTGGTTCACGGACCTCCATCGCCTTTCAGTCCAACCCCCAATCTGTCTAAGCCAACCTCCATCTCTTCTCACGATGTCCAAAGGCCAAGTACTTCATCCGAACCTGAACTCACTCAACTTATCGGCATGGCTCTTGAGTACAGAGAGTTCTACCAACTAGACATTCCGCAGGAGTGCAAGGATGTTCTCGCAAGAGCAAGAGCAGATAGCACAAATAAGACCTATTCCTTAAAATGGAAACGCTTTTGCATCTGGTGTAGGGACAAAGGTCTCCATCCATTTCAAGTTACCCCAGAGCAGTTGCTTCCATACATCTTACAACTGGCACAATCAGGTCTTGCACATGCTTCTATCAGAGTGCACTTAGCAGCAATCTCCAGGTTTACAAGAATTTCAAAAGGACCCTCTCTCTGGTCCCACAGGTTAATAAAACAATTCCTTAAAGGGCTCTACAGATCCTTTCCTCGTCCAAGGAGAGTTCCACCATCATGGCATCTCAACGTGGTGCTCAACCAGCTGATGAAGCACCCCTTTGAGCCCATCCACAGGGCTGATATCAAATACATCGCCTGGAAAACAGCCCTCCTACTTGCTCTGACCTCAGCCAGGAGGGTCAGCAACCTGCAGGCTCTTTCCATGCAAAATCCTTTCATGCAGTTCAAGGAAAATAGAGTGATTTTAAGAACTAATCCTCGATTTATTCCTAAGGTCCCGTCTGACTTCCACCTTAACGAACCTCTGGTCCTCCGTTCATTTTTCCCAAATCCCAGCACTGCAGCAGAAAAATCCCTGCACTCTCTGGATCTAAAGAGATGTCTCAAGTTTTACCTAGACAAAACAAAGCACTTCAGAAAAACTAATCAGCTTTTCATCACCTTCAGCAGACCTAGAAAAGGCATGCCACTTTCCAAACAAAGTATCTCACGATGGATGTCTTCTGCGATTGCCTTTTACCACGACAAGGCCGAATGGCCATTACATTCCAAAGTGAGAGCTCACTCTACAAGAGCTGTGTCCACATCAGCGGCGCTATTCGCTGGAGTGCCGATACTGGACATTTGCAGGGCGGCGACCTGGAAATCGCCGCATACCTTCACCAGGCATTTTTGACTGGATACGGAACTGATGCAGGATGCAGCTGTGGGCCAGGCTGTACTTCGCCATCTATTCTAGTGAGGTGAGCCTTCCTCCTTCCCACCATCCTTCACTGGTATGCACATTTATTTACTTACTTCTTGTTACTTGTTGATGGTTCTTAGTCGCATGATATGTATTATCTCAGACTGCTTATGCTATTCCATCACAAATGTGCATAATGTATTGCTTGCTACTCTGATTCAGGCATGTGAATCTATGAAAGGCACCATAATACTGGATAAGAAATGCGTTACTTACCTGTAACAGCAGTTATCCAGTATTGGTGTCTTTCATAGATTCTTCACATGCAACCCTCCCGCCTCCCCTGGAAGGTCTCACCTCTCTCTCTAACATGTATTACGCCTACCTAGCTTGGTGCGTACGAAAATCTGAGAGACTGAGGCTCCTGACAGGAAGGTTCTAGAGGGAGGTGGTAGCTGATTGGCTACCTTCTGGAATTTGGTCCTTTTTAGAAAAGGACATAGATAGGCTACTAAGGCAAGGCCCTTAGGCCTACTTTCTCTATGTATGTCTATAGGGCATTACTTTTCTATGTACCGGGGACTCCCGTCTCGACGACGGGGAATGATTCAAGCATGTGAATCTATGAAAGACACCAATACTGGATAACTGCTGTTACAGGTAAGTAACGCATTTCTTATGTATGTTGATGTGAGGGACACCCTCTATTTTCCTAAACACATTTTTTCTCTTTTTTAACCTTACCCGTGCCCATGTTTTAAAACATTTGTTTTGCCTTGGGACAGGAGGTAATTTTAGATCACTACCTAGTTGTAACGGATCTCACATTGTCTTTGTCTTAAGAGACCCCCCTCCTGGTGGAGGGTAGACTCCTGGTTACTGATAAGTCAGTGGGATAACATTCCATTGATCTCCCCTATTTCACGGTCTTCCGTTTGTTCTTTCACTTGCCTAGCAGGGCTCTGCTCTGGGCTTTAAGGGATATTCTCCAGTATTGGGGTGTCTTTCATAGATTCACATGCCTGAATCATTCCCCGTCGTCGGAGTGGGAGTCCCACAGTACATAAAAAAGCAATAATATGCCTATAATAAACCAAAACCGTGGTAATAACCAACCAGGAAGTAAAGTAGCCCTAATCTACAGTGCAAAAAACTTCCACACTCATGACTCTCCTAGTCATTTTGTATAGACCAAACTGCAGCCAATCAGGCGACCGCACCCACCAGAATGTTCTCCCCAGAGGCTCAGGCTCTCAGATTTTCTACCACACGTCGTGTGAAGTGAGTCTCCTTGAGCTCTGCTCAGTACTTCACAACTTGGTTGTTTTTTTCCTTTTTGAAGATGTCATCTTCTGAATCCCTCTTCAGACCTTGTGAATCTTGTGGAAAGCTTAGGCTGTTTAAGGAATATCCCCAGAAAAAATGTATTTATTGTCTATATCCAGACCATGAGGTAAAGGAGTGTAAGATCTGCAGAACCTTTCCTCAGAAGACCCTAAGAGACAGGGAAGGTCGTCTTCTCCTGTGGCTGCAGAAGATCAAGGACCAGGATAACCCCCTTTCTGAGGTAGGAAGTATAGCCTCGGGGTCTACTATTTCCTCTAGAAAGAGTAGAGCTGAGGTTGAGATAACTTCTCCTAGGGCAAAGGTGTCGAACAGCCCGATCCTCCAGGGATTCTGGCGTGCCTTCGGCTTCTACTTCCAAAAAGGCATCTCCACCTTCTAAAGCTGGACCTGGAACGCCCCCGAGAAAGTCTGGAAAGTCTTCATCTTCCAAGAGACTATCTCAAAAAGATTTACCTCAGAAAATAACTTAGTCGACGGCAGCGTCGACGACGGCTTCTCCGTCGACGATTATCATCGGCGACGCATCTTCAACGTCGATGGTTACCTTCTCATCGCCGAAGCCAAAGATGGTAATGTCTTCAGCCTCTTCTCCGTCGACGCTGGTCTCTGTATCAGTTCGGCCCATCTCGTCGACGAAGGTAATGCCATCGATCGCCGACGCCCCATCATCGGCGAGAATTCTAAAGGTCCTGTCGACAAGCACATAGTCGTCGAAGCATACCTCGACAATGCACAACTTGTCGACGAAGGTCAGCCCGTCGACGGAGTCCTCGTCGACGAAGACCACCTTGCTGTCCACTCTCCCGTCGTCAACGAAGAGTACATCATCGTCGACTGCCCCATCGTCGACGAAGACCACCTCGTCGTCGACGGCCCCATCGTCGACGAAAACCACCTCGTCGTCAAGAGCATCGTCATCAATGAATGCCTCCTCGGCGAAGACATCGTCGAAAACATTGTCGACGATGAATGTCGCGTCGACGAAGGTTACTGTCGCGTCGCCGGTCACTATCGTTGCGCCGTCGACGGTTGTTCCGTCGACGCCTCCTCTCTCATCCTGTAAGGAGCTACAAGTCTGGTCTGCTGCGTCATCGGCAGTCTCATTACCTTCACCGTCTACGATAGCTTCCTTATTGGAAAGACGGGGTTCCTCCTTGGAGGTTCTTTCCCCGCTGAAGTTGCCAGAACAATTGTTAGACTCTGAGGGGGATGAACAATCTGATGAGGATGAGAGGTTTCGTGCAGCTAGGAGTCCATTTGAGCTGCTTATAAAGTATCAAGATGAGGACCAAGAAGAAGAACAACAGTTCCTTGAACCTAAAGGTCGGGCTCCTACCTCTGGGCCCACGGCACAGATGCCGTTAGATCTCCTCAACAATTTACAATATATGCTAAACGACTACTATCGCCGGTTCCCACCATCTGAATCGGGCGAATCACACCTTTCTACGCCTATGCCTCAAGCTTCTACGACAACTTTTAGACCTCCAAGGCAATCTTCCCTCGGTACCAGCTTCAGAGATACGACCTACAGTCCCTCCTTCGCCAATACCATCTCACCATACACAGGGGGATGTCACTTCTGATGACGACAGAGAAGAAGGAGAGGTGGATGATAAATCAGTGTTGTCGGAGTGGGACGATTATCTAACACAAACCCCTTCTCCAACAGACCCACCTGCTGTGGACTCTCCACCTGTGGATATCGGAGGATTCCATCTTATAATGGAAAGGGCGACAAAAAGATTTTTAATTTCAATGGAAACTAAACAGGATGACTTTTTCCTGTATGATTTTAAAGATCAGCCACAGAAACAGGTTAAGACAATTCCAATAATTGACTTTATTTGGAAAGAGGGCCTAAAAATAATGTTAACACCAAATTCTCTTCCTGCAGTGTTGCCTCGTGTAGATAAGAAGTATAAGGCACCTCTAACTTCGCCAGCATGCCTTATAGGACAGTCGAAGACGGAGTCAGTTGTCACACAAGCGGCTCAGAGACGCGGCAGGAATCCATCTTCGCAAATAACCACTCCACAGGACAGGTATGGCAGATGCAGGGTTCTCCTTCTCTCTCGCCTGCTGACGGTGATTTCTGGGATTGTATCCTGTGCCTCCAGAGACCGACGCTACTGTTTGCCGGACCTGCTCCGCGGGTCCCGCTTCACCTGGAGTCCAAAGGGTGTTCGTGGCAGCATACAGGGCTGCGAGCGCGACGGCAGGGACTCGAACAACCAGGAGTCCCTGCGAGGCCAATCGTTGCCACCTGGCCCACTCTCCCTGTAGCCACGCCCACGCTGTCCAGTAATTAAACCAGCCTTACAAGCGGCACGCGGGACGCGCGCGGGTCGCAACCCGGCGAAGCCCGGGCCAAGGGCGGGCCCGTTTGTGCCCGTTTGTGCCCGTTTGTGACCAGGAGTGACCGGACCGGGCCACCCCTCTTTCTTTTGTTGATTCTCCCCTGTACGTGCTCCTGACCCACATGGCTACACGGGAATCTCGGAGCAAGTCTTCGCTTACAGGAGGCCCTATATCTGGAGGTATGGACAAATTCCGGGCTAATTCTTATTGACAAGGAAATTAACCTCCTGGAAAAGCGTTTGTCTAGCGAACTGATGACCATTAAGAGATCCTCCCTGGGGATACTTGCCTACGCCAAATCACCCACTGGATCACTTGCCCCCGCCACCAGTATAGTAGAAGTTCATCCCCCCCCCCCCCCCCCCTCTGAGGCTGACAATCAGACCCCCTTGGATCTTGATATTACTGTGCACGATATTCTACCAGATATCAACCTAGTACCAGACACCAATAGTGTTTCCATTGATCCCATTGACTCTGTATCTGATGACATTTTTAACACCAGTTCTCCTTTACAGGGGGTAAATTCAGGGGCTACGGCCAAAAGGAAAAGACCTCATTATAGGGAAACTGTTAGAAACTCGAAATCTGCTAAGATCAAACATGATTCTACACCATCTTCTACGTTCCTTCCGACAGTTTCTTCTGTTAAAGGGGTATCCATTGAAAGCCTGGCTACTTTATTTAAATCAATTTTGTTTCCAATAGAGGCTAAAATCGAAAAGATAGAACTTAGGTTGTCTAACATCGAGAAAACCACTGCCTCCATGTTAGCGATTGTTAATAAACCCAGTACTTCTAATATCCCCCAGATTCCCCCGCCCATCCCTGTTACCGTACAAGCTAAGCCAGCCCCATATCCCACCATACCCCCGAAGGGACCTCCCTCTGTACCTCAGAATCTATCCCAGAGTAATAGTGCTCCGCCACAGTCACCTCCTGCTCCCCCACCCAGTAATACCCGTCCTCCTGGACTAATGATTGATGGAACAGATGGTTCTCCTACTAAACTTTCTGGAGCCCATAGACCTCGTCTACCTGACCTTCCTCCGGAAGCAAACGGCTATACGGTGGTTTTGGCTGGTGCACCCCCCCTGGAATCTGGTGAAATGGAATCTTTTAGCTCCCTGAAAAGCAAAGTCGTAAAATGGCTCAATTGGAATAGACCCCTTCCGCCCCACCTTCATAATGAGATTATTATGGTAAGGAGGGTATCCTGGGGGGGCAAGACGGCCAAGTCTATTAATGGGGATTGCATTACGGTTAGCTTTAGAGACACGAGAACGGTATCTCATATTTGTGCCGGCTACAATAGATCCCTGGATTCAACCATTCAGACCATCCCAGTGTCGTTCTTTTTCCCACCTACTCATGTAACCCACGGTAGAGGAGGGCCTGACTGGTCAAGGGTTGAACGAAGGGGAAGATCTAGGAATTACGGAATGAAACCAGCTACCCTGTCTCAGTACACCCCCCCAGTTTAACCCTCATTTTGATTATAATCGGTACAGCTGTTTAGATGGCCTGGAGGGAGTGGACTGACTACAACTAGCCTGTGTTTTAATGTCCTCTCAATCTGATTTGGGTAACGATCCAGTGGAAAAGGTAGATATGGTTAACGAACTTTGCCCTGTTGAATGTTTGCTGCCCATCGAACCATCTAAAACGTTGTCAAGTGTACCCCTCCCTCATGTTGCGAGCACGGATCCCCCCAGCAGCCTGACGCCTTGGGCGCACTGGAGGAGCAGTTAACAACCATGGTTTCCCCTAATTAGTGTACCCCTACCGAGTTGGCAGTGGGGTCCTGCCATCAGGGCTACCGTTTGGCTAGCTGGAACATTGCTGGTTGGCGGCAGAGGATGTCGGCCTTGGGATGGAAGGAGTTTATCTCCGGATTTGACATCCTCTGTTTCCAAGAAACCTGGTCCACGTCCGACATTCACCTGGATGGCTTTACTTCCTACAATTGTCCTGCACAAGAATCCATCGTGGGAAGGGCAAAGGGTGGTCTGTTGATTTTATTGTCCGTGCAACTCCCAGTTCGTGTGAGGTCCCACTCTCTTGTGGGCTCACACTCCCAATCACTCAGGCTGGAATACCCAGGGGGCCGGAACATCTTGCTGATTAATCATTACAACAACCTTTTTGATCCCAAGAGCACCCGTTTTGTAGATGAGATAGTCAGCTATATATAAAATTTGTAAAGACACTCATAAGTCATATGATATTATTTGGGGGGAGACTTTAATATCAAAACCTGTCCCTACTCACTTACTAATGTTTGCGGATTCGACGGGGACAATGGGGAGAATTTGGCCCATTTTATTCATGCGCCCTATGGTGATTCCCTTAATACCCTCATGTTAAAATATGACCTGGTTATCCATTAACCTGCCCCGGACCATGAGGGTAATATTGTCCCAACCTTTACTGGGAGAAACTCTACCTCTGTTATTGACTATCTGCTGATAACAACACAGTTGGTACCCCTATGTTCAGTCCCCATCACTGTAGATTATGGAATCAGCGACCACAATGCCATTACTCTGTCAACCCTTGTCTGGGGCCCCAAGATCCATTATTTTGGAAGGTTAGTTGACGAGATCCTACCCTGTAGACAAAATGGCATCCGGATTAAGTGGGCTGGAAATAATTCCAACCAACTACTAAAGAAAATTGTGAAAGCAGGTCAAGTGGAGATTCTCCGCTGCCTTCAAGTTGATGCTTCCCCAAGTCGTATTATTACCGACTTTGAATTACTGGGTAATATAATTAAACATTCCCTTACCAATACCAAGGGCATTACCAAGCGGGCCACGCTAGGCTGGTTTGATAAAGCATGTACCTCTGCACTCCAAAACCTAAAGAGGGCCTTATCCCACCGCCCAAGAGATAGGGAAGTAGTAATTCTATTAAGGGCCACCTATAGATGTGAGCTTAAACGCAGGAAACAAGAATTAAGAGAACTAGCCTGGGAAGACTTAACCAAAGCGGCAGCACTCCGGGATTGTAAGCTATTCTGGAGTACCGTTAATAGCCCTTTCCTCCGGAAGGAGGATTTCCCAGTATTGACTGCTCAAGTAAGTGAGGACAGTTGGGTCCAATACTTTACAGGGATTTTTGACCCATCCTGTAGGGCACTGGATAGTCCTAGTGTAAACCCCATCAATTCTAACGAATGTCTGGGGATTACCATCTCGGAAGTTGACCTGGCAATTCAAAGTAGTAAAGGAGGGAAAGCCCCCGGACCGGATGGGGTTCCGGTCGATCTGTACAAATCGGATTTGACTTTGTGGAGCCCCCTATTAACCCAAGTGTTTAATGCCGCTGCCAATGACACTACCCCCTCTACGTGGAGTGAATCCGTTATCTTGCCCATTTATAAGAAGGGAGATAGAGGAGAGGCCAAGAACTACCGCCCTATCTCCCTTCTGGACTCCTCGCTAAAAATCATGAGCAGGGTATTGTTGCTACGATTCGAGGAGTGGGCCGATACCAACAAGATTCTTGCAGATTCACAATACGGGTTCAGGAAGGGCCTTGGTACTATTGAGCAGGGTATTAATCTAAATCTCATTATTGGAAAATACACCAAAGCAAAGCAGGGTTCCCTGTCCATCTGTTTTGCTGATCTCTCTAGTGCCTTCGATCTGGTTGACCACACTTTGTTGTGGTCTACCCTAATCGAAATGGGTGCCCCGGCAGCGATAATCCATTTTCTGGCTAGACTGTATAACAACTTATCAGCCCAGATTCGCTACGGCCAAGAGGGAGAGTGTACAAAGAAAATCAGGGTAAAATCTGGCATTAGACAGGGTTGTGTCCTGGCCCCTTTACTTTTTTCATTATTTATTAATTCTATGGAGTCTGAATTAAAAAATATACAAGCTGACGCCCCGCTAGTGGAGGGACAGTGCTGCTCTATGCAGACGATACTGTTTTACTTTCGAGAACCCCATTAGGCCTTCAGAAACTCATGAATTGTTTTTATGACTTTATACAGGGGAAGAAACTTAAAATCAATAATTCCAAAACTTACATCATGGCATGCGGAAAAAAGGTGAATAATCTTAAATCATTTTATTTTAGATAAAACCGTATTGAGGTTGTGAATAACTTCTGTTATTTGGGCATCACTTTTAATAACGGTGGATCCTGGGCCCCTGAACAAGTTAATGTTAAATCTAGGATGGGCAAAGCGTCCTTAAGTGTATTTCGTTTTGCTGCTAAACTAGGAAGCCGCCGCATACCAGATATGTTGAATGTCTACCGCCACAGGTGTGCATCTATTGCCCTCTATGGCTCAGGGGTGTGGGGCCATTTGCTACAAAATGATCTGCAAGTCCAGGAAAACGTATTCCTTAAGAGACTCCTATGCCTTCCATCTTCGGCATCCACGGAACTGACCTATAAAGAGCTAGGGCTGGACTATATAACCGATCTGACCGGATTGAGACCCCTGTTGGTTTGGAGGTCCATCTGGCTAAAGGACGAGACCGGCTTTACCAGGGGAATAATACAAGACTGCTTACGCCTGGATAATGCCCTCCGGATTCCGTGGCTAAAATACATTATTTTAACTTTCAAGGAACTCTTTGATATGGATGTTCTTAAAGACCCCAAATGTGTTGTTGATATACCAAAGTCGGAGGTCAAAGGTGTTTTTCTGAGTCACAAACGTAATAGTCGTAGAGTCCAATCTATTGACTACTCTACCCATGCCTTCTATTTTTCCAATATGGACGAAGGGGCTGGGTCCCCTATGTACTTGAAAGTTATCACTATCACTAGACAATCTCACCAATATGTTTTAACTAGACTGAGATTAGGCATTGTGCATAACTTGGTAGCATTCCCAAGTATGAACATACATTCTGTTACCCCCTGCCCGTGTGACGCAATCACTAAGCAAAGCACGCTGCACTTCATGTTGATATGCCCTTTGTATAAATCTCTGCGAGTTTTATACCTTAAACCGTTGTTTAAGAAATATTCTATGTCAACCACTGCTAATGCCATGAGATTTTTATTCACGCCATACATTGAAAAGCTTCCAGAACCCGAAAGATCTGAGGCAAAGAAGATATTGCATGAAGGAGAATGTACCTCTGCAGAGATCATTGATGCTGCAGTAGATGTAGCAGCTACTGGTTTCAGGTAATTGGCGGGGGCTGCAGTGCTGAGAAGGCAAGGTTGGCTGAAATTAACATCCTTCCGCCAAGAGGTTCAGTCTAAGATCATAGACATGCCTTATGATGGGGACTTTCACTTTGGACAACATGTGGATGAAGCATTGCAGACCATAAAGGAGGACACGGAGACAGCAAGATCGCTGGGGAGTCTGCAATTTCGTAAGTCGTCCTTTCGTGGTGCAAGAGGACGTGGCAATTTTTCCAACAGCGGGGGATACTCTCAACAACGTACGTATCAAACCACTCAAAGTAGTCAGAGGTACCAACCGTACAAGCAACAAGCGTATGGTCAGCGAGGAAACAATTATTCTCAAGCAAGAAGGAAGTCTTCCTATCGAGGAAGAGACTCCTCCAAAAATAAATGAGACGGACAGCCTGCCACCATCTCTACCCATTCCAAAGCCGACAATTGGAGGAAAATTATGACGTTTCTTATCGAATTGGTTAAAAATTACTACAGACAAATGGGTCCTGGATGTAGTGGCCAGGGGCCACGCGTTCGAATTCTTCAAATCTCCTCCAAATTCACCTCCAAGGGTCCACCACCAGCTCATCTCAAGGAGCTGTTCCCCCAAATACACGTAATGATTCGGAAAGGAACGATCGAAAAAGTTCCTCAACTTCAAAGAGCAAGAGGGTTTTATTCGAGATTTTTTCTCATACGCAAGAAGTCAAGAGAGTGGCGCCCTATCCTCGACCTGTGTGCCCTCAACAAATACCTCAAAAAACTATCCTTTCGGATGTTAACCCTTCAAGAAATTCTCCAGTTTCTCTCAGAAGGGGATTACATGGCAACCCTCGACCTTCAGGATGCTTATTTCCATGTGCCCATCCTTCCCAGGCACAGGAAGTTCTTAAGATTCAGAGTGGCTGGCAGGGACTTTCAATTCAAATTTCTCCCATTTGGGCTTTGTTCAGCTCCCCGAGTTTTCACGAAAATATTATCAAGGCCAGTTCTCTTGGAACAGCAAAAGCTTATGTTCAAAGGTGCCTCTCACTTTTTCAGTCTCTGAGTCTCTCAGTCAACTTCGAGAAATCCCATCTCATTCCGGCTCGAAGAAAGTCTTTCCTGGGAGCCACATTAGACACTCAGCTTACTCAGGCTTTCGTTTCAAAAGAAAGGCAACTCAAGATCTACAAGATGGCTTCACTTCTCCTACAAAAAGAGTGCGTTTCCGTTCGGCTGTTCAAGTCTTTCCTAGGGATGATCTCCTCTTGCATCCCTCTGATTCCCAACTGCCGTCTCAGAATGAGACCCTTACAAGAGGAACTCAGTCTCCAATGGGTGCAAGTTTCAGGGTCATTCGAAGACATGATAAACATAACTCCTCGAATGAAGGAGGCATCTCAATGGTGGATGAAAAGAGACAATCTAAGAAAGGAATGTGCATTCCTGACGGAAGTGCCAAGGTTTACCATCACCACGGATGCTTCCCTGGAGGGATGGGGCGCACACCTTCAGGGAATGACGGGAAACGGAAAATGGAGTGTACAACAGAGGAAGTGACACATAAATCTCCTAGAGCTGCGGGCCATTTTTCTAGCCCTAAAGTCTTTCCAAACAGTCATCGAGGAATTCGCAGTTCTGATTCGAACAGACAATACAACAAGTATGCATTACTTGAACAAAGGAGGTACAAGGTAGGCCCTTCTATCTCAGCAGGCGCAGGAGATTTGGGATTGGGCTCTGGATCACAAGATCAATCTGTCAGCAGTTCACGTTCCAGGGATTTCCACTGTGTTAGCAGACTCCCTCAGTCGGTCTGCAATATCCAATCACGAGTGGGAGATCCACCAACCTACTCTAGATCGAGTGTTTTGGGAGTGGGGTCACCCCGACCTGGATTTGTTTGCAACGAGTCAGAACCGCAAATGCCTACACTTTGCAAGTTCTATTCCCCACAAGAACTCATGCAGGGATGCGGTTTCGATGAACTGGTCTCGGATATATGCATACGCTTTTCCTCCAATTCCATTGGTTCCCAGAGTCATCCGGAAGATGAAGAGGCAACCATGCCGCCTGATTCTCATTGCGCCCAGATGGCCTTGACAGTATTGGTTCACCGAACTTCTCCTCCTCTCAGAGTGCAATCCCATTCAGTTGCCACCAATACCGAATCTCCTGACCATACAAGGGGGTCAAATTTGCCATCCGGACCCAGCCTCCTTGAAATTAGCAGCATGGCTCCTCAACACATTGAATTCGCCCATTTAGAGATCCGGGCGGATTGTCAAGAGGTTCTAGCCAATGCTAGAGCGCCGGCCACAATTAGGACTTAAAAACTCAAATGGAAGAGGTTCTGTGCCTGGTGTCACTCTGCTAATCTTCATCCGATTCAAGCTAAACCAGAACAGATCTTGCCATTCTTTCTTCTTCTGGCTAGATTGGGTCTATCTCACTCCACTCTAAAGGTATTTTTGGCTGCCATCTCCAGGTTCCGTCAGGACGGAACTACTTCCCTTTATTCATCAAGAATAATTCAGCAATTTTTCAAAGGATTATTTTGGATGTTTCCTCCTGTTCGACGTCCACCTCCATCCTGGTACTTAAATGTGGTGCTCGCTCAGCTCATGCGTCACCCCTTTGATCCTATTCATAAAGTGGATCTCAAGTTCCTTTCATGGAAAGTTTCCTTACTCTTAGCACTGACGTCAGCACGAAGGGTCAGTGACATTCAGGCCTAAATCTCCTTTTTTGCAATTCACTTCAAATTCAGTGGTGCTGCGTACCAATCCGACATACATGCCTAAGGTTCCTGCTGACTTTCATCTTTATGAGACGGTGATTTTAAAGACATTCTTTCAAATCCGCAAACAACGGCGGAAAGAGCCTTGCCATTCACTAGACATCAGAAGATGTCTCAAATTCTACCTCCAACGAACTGCTACATTGAGAAAGATAGATCAATTATTTGTAGCATACGGAAGACTACGTCAGGGATACGCTGTATCCATACAGACTATAGCCCGGTGGGTGTCTTCAGAGATTAGCCTGTGTCACCAGCAAGCCGGAAGACCTTTACAATCTTTGCCAAGAGCGCATTCTACAAGAGGGGTCTCCTCTTCTGCCGCTCTCTTCGCAGGTGTGCCTCTCCATCAGATTTGCAGAGCAGCAACTTGGTCCAGCAGGCATACCTTCACCAAACATTACTGTTTGGACACTGCAAGTGATGCAGATACTTCGGTGGGAAGAGCAGTTCTTCGCAATCTTTTCAAATAAGGTGAGCCTCTGTTCTCCCTCATCCTCTATGCTCTATTTAGACGCTTATTATGACATGTTATTCTCTTTTGCTAAGCATTCATGTATACTGTGATACAAGGAGCGTCTAATGAGCATGATGTTTTGTACTGCTATCTACTCTGATTCAGGCATGTGAATCTATGAAAGACTCCCCAATACAGGAGAAGAACAATAGTTACTTACCTCTAATCTGTGGTTCTCCAGTATTGGTGTCTTTCATAGATTCACATGCACCCACCCACGTCCCCTCAGAGGCTCCTTCAGGCGATTATGTTGGTTTCACTCCTGTGCGAGAAAATCTGAGAGCCTGAGCCTCTGGGGAGAACATTCTGGTGGGTTCTGTCGCCTGATTGGCCGCAGTTTGGTCTATACAAATTGACTAGAGTAGTCATGAGTGTGGAAGTTTTTTGCACTGTAGCTTAGGGCTACTTTACTTCCTGATTGGTTATTACCAAGGTTTTGGTTTATTATAGCCATATTATTGCTTTTTTATGTACCGTGGGACTCCCACTCCCACGACGGGGAATGAATCAGGCATGTGAATCTATTAAAGACATCAATACTGGAGAACCACAGATTACAGGTAAGTAACTATTGTTCTTTTTCTCCAATGTCTTATTTTCTGCAGTTGCCTAACCAACCTTCCCTTTTCCACTCCCCTATTGTACATAGTTTTGTTTTTTAAAGGTTTGCAGTGTATGTTCCCTCTTCATTATGACCCAGTGAGACCTTAATCTTGTCCTGACATCCTTGATGTGTGCTCTCTTTGAGCCCTTACATAACTGTCTTCTCAGGCTCCTTACCACCAAAACAGCCTTCCTGGTGACCGTAATATCTGCCCTGAGGGTCGGTGAGCTTCAGTCCTGGTCATCCAAGCCTCCTTACCTGAACATCTACCCAGAAAAACTTGTGCTTCGTACAAGGGCTTTCTTTCTTCCAAAAGTGGTCAATCCATTTCATGTAGGCTAAAACATCCCTCTGCCTACTTTTTACACTCTGCCTTATCCGTCCAAAGAAGAGGAGCGACTTCACTATCTGGACGCTAAAAGAGAATTGCCATTCTCCAGTATTAGGGTGTCTTTCATAGATTCACATGCCTGAATCATTCCCCGTCGTCGGAGTGGGAGTCCCACGGTATATAAAAAAGCAATAATATGCTATAATAACATTGGAAAAACCAGTAATTCCCAACCAGGAAGTAAAGTAGCCCAAGCTACATGAGAAAAAACTTCCACACTCATGACTATCCTAGTCATTTTGTATAGTCCAAACTACAGCCAATCAGGCGACAGCACCCACCAGAATGTTCTCCCCAGAGGCTCAGGCTCTCAGATTTTCTACCGCACGTCGTGTGAAGGGAGTCTCCCTGAGCTCTGCTCAGTTTTTCTTCAATTTTCATAGTTTTTCTTCAATTTTTTCTTCAATATATCACAGTTTTGTAATGTCTTCTTACATGAAGTCTACCTTCAGGCCCTGTGTGACTTGTGGAAAGCTGAGACTTTTTCCTGTGAACACTCATGAAGAGTATATGGACCAGCACTCTGCCTGTCTCTGACATGGTAGGAGGAGAAGGGGTTGTTCTTGTGCTTAGACTATACCCCCCTTCTGATGTGGGAGGATTTTTTTGTTTGTCCTGCACGTTAAGATGTTAAGAGATGCTTCTCCTCTACTTCACCAGCTGAAGTAACATCACAATTAAGGGGTCTCTGGCCTTCTTTGAGTCTGTGCCTCCCACATCTACGCCCACGAGATTTACTCTCAGGCGTCTAGACTCACTCTGTGCACTTTTCTACGTAAAAATGTGCCAGCTTGTCGACGATACGGTCGATTTACTCTCAGAGGACAATCTCTGCAGTCACTGGTGCTCTGCAATGACACCGCCTCCAGGCTTTCGTCGACGACAGTGAGGACAGTGCCCTATTGTCGACTGCAGGCTCGTCGACCACTGGGAGTTTTGTCGATGTAAATGTCTTTGACAGTGGGCCTCGTCGACGGTAGGCTCGTCGACGGTAGGCTCGTCGACGGTAGGCTCGTCGACGGTAGGCTCGTCGACGGTAGGCTCGTCGACGGTAGGCTCGTCGACGGTAGGCTCGTCGACGGTAGGCTCGTCGACGGTGAGCTCTGTAGACGGTAGGCTAGTCCATAGACGGTGACCTCCATAGACGGTGAGCTCCGTAGACGGTGAGCTCCGTAGACGGTGAGCTCCGTAGACGGTGAGCTCCGTAGACGGTGAGCTCCGTAGACGGTGAGCTCCGTAGACGGTGAGCTCCGTAGACGGTGAGCTCCGTAGACGGTGAGCTCCGTAGACGGTGAGCTCCGTAGACGGTGACGGTGAGCTCCGTAGACGGTGAGCTCCGTAGACGGTGAGCTCCGTAGACGGTGGGCTCCGTAGACGGTGGGCTCCGTAGACGGTGGGCTCTGTAAATTGTGACCTCCGTAGACGGTGAGCTCCGTAGACTGTAGTCTCTGTAGACTGTGGGCTCTGTAGACTGAACTCCGTAGACGGTGGGCTCCGTAGACGGTGGGCTCCGTAGACGGTGGGCTCCGTAGACGGTGGGCTCCGTAGACGGTGGGCTCCGTAGACGGTGGGCTCCGTAGACGGTGGGCTCCGTAGACGGTGGGCTCCGTAGACGGTGGGCTCCGTAGACGGTGGGCTCCGTAGACGGTGGGCTCCGTAGACGGTGGGCTCCGTAGACGGTGAGCTCCGTAGACGGTGAGCTCCGTAGACGGTGAGCTCCGTAGACGGTGGGCTCCGTAGACGGTGAGCTCTGTAAATTGTGACCTCCGTAGACGGTGAGCTCCGTAGACTGTAGTCTCTGTAGACTGTGGGCTCTGTAGACTGAACCCCGTAGACGGTGGGCTCCGTAGACGGTGGGCTCCGTAGACGGTGAGCTCCGTAGACGGTGAGCTCCGTAGACGGTGAGCTCCGTAGACGGTGAGCTCCGTAGACGGTGAGCTCCGTAGACGGTGAGCTCCGTAGACGGTGAGCTCCGTAGACGGTGAGCTCCGTAGACGGTGAGCTCCGTAGACGGTGAGCTCTGTAAATTGTGACCTCTGTAGACGGTGAGCTCCGTAGACTGTAGTCTCTGTAGACTGTGGGCTCTGTAGACTGAACTCCGTAGACGGTGGGCTCCGTAGACGGTGAGCTCCGTAGACGGTGAGCTCCGTAGACGGTGAGCTCCGTAGACGGTGAGCTCCGTAGACGGTGAGCTCCGTAGACGGTGAGCTCCGTAGACGGTGAGCTCCGTAGACGGTGAGCTCCGTAGACGGTGAGCTCTGTAGACGGTGAGCTCTGTAGACGACGGTGAGCTTTGTCAATATTCAGCTTCGACGCCAGTTGACTTCGTTAACGGATGACCCTGTCAACTGTTGGATTCGTCGACGTTTGAGCCCGTTGATAGTTGGTTTCACACACTATTGACTTTTATGCACAGTGCTTTTGTAGATGATTTATTTTGTCGACGGCAGCTTTCTGCTACATCCACGTGATGGCGTGATGGCCTTTTACTTCCGCCATTATTCTTCTTGGAGAATATTGGAGGTTTTCCCCTCCTTATGAAGAGAGCGGCGAATCGGTTTTCCCCTTTCCCCTCGTCCCGGGGAAACCACAGAAGCAAGTTCGTTCACTTCCTATCATAGACTTTATTAGGAAGAAGGTGTTAAAGTCATGCATGGGCCAGACTCTGTGCCAGTGTTTTTTTTCCACGCCTTGACAAGACGTGTGAAGCTCGCCACTATTCACCTGCTTTTCTAGTCTCTCAGCCTACCCTGACTCAGTCATTACTCAGGCGGCTCAGCGATTATCTTGCAAGCCAGTGGGCAGGTATGCCGCCAGATGTGCTCTGACATGTTGGCGCTAGTAGAACGTATTCCAGAATCCTCCAAGCCTCACACTTTGAAGATCCTGCAGGAGGGAGAGAGAGAGAGAGTAGTGCATCAGAAATAATACACTGTGCAGCGTACATTGCATGTACAGGTTTTCAACAGCTCGCAAGAGGGGCAGTCTGGCGAAGACATTTTTGCTTCAATGCTACGTCTTTCGCAAGGAGGTTCCAACTTCAATACTTCACTTGCCTTTTGATTGAGGATCCCTTCTGGCCAGCACACAGATACTGCCCACACCCTCTGGATATAGAATCGCAGCCTTTTCGTGGTGCCGAGCACGTAGATCCACGTCCTTTTTTCAAGGGAGTTCCATCCAGTATTGGCTCCTACAATCATAACCAACTGCGTTACTCAAATCAAACAGTCATATGGGCAAAGTACCAACAGTTCCCACAATTCATCGTACGGCCGAGGCAACTCTTCTAAGAAACAATGGATTACCTTGAACCCACCTTTATTCCCTCCAAAAACGTCAGAGATCTAATATCTCACTTTTATTCCAATTGGTCAAAGGTGACAGAAGACCGTTGGGTTTTTAAACGTCATGCCCAAGGGCACGCTCTAGAATTTGTCAAATTTCCCTTTTTCTACACCTCCAAAGGGACCTCCACCTTTCTCATCTACGGGAGTCGTTTGCACAAGTGTCTATATGGATACAAACAGGGACCGTCGGAGTGGTTCCGAATCTCCAACAGCGTTAGGGTTTACTCTCAGTTCCTCCTCAACAAGTAAATCAGGAAAGTAGCGCATGATTTTAGATCTTTGCGCAAACTTTACCAATGTTGTACCTCAAAGTCCTAAGGTTCTTATGCCAGAACGACTTTATAACTACATTCAACCTCCAAGAGGTCTATTTTGATGTGCCAATTCTTCCTAAGCACAGGAAGTGGCTACGCTTTACAATAGGTACAAAACATTTTCAATTAAAGCCCTACCTTTTGGACTTAGGTCGGCTTCACGTGTCTTTACGTAGATCCTGGCACCAGTGGCACCCTATCTACGTCTGCAAGGCATACAAATTCGTCATTACTGAGACAACTGTATAATGGGGGCTCACTCTTATTTACAAGCAGTCCAGCACACCCAGACTTGTCAGTCACTGTTTCAAAACCTGGTTTTCAATAAATCATGACAAGTCCCAACTAGTACTAGCTCCGATATGAACGTTTCTCGGAGCATCAATCCGTACAAACCTAGCAAAGGTGTTTGTCTCACACGAACGACGGGCCTGCAGCTCCTACTTGGTGGTGCTTCTACAGATTTCACATGAGAAAATTGCTAGAGGAGCTAGACAAAAGTCGTTGCAGGTCTCCAGTTCAATCGAAGATCTCATTCTAATCACTCCTCGGATGCAAGAGGCCTTTCTTGTTTGGTGGGTCCAAGAAAGAAATTTGTAGAAGGTGTGTGCGTTTCTTTCAAGAAGCGCCAAAATTACACAATCACTACTGACTCATCCCTCGAGGGTTGGGAAGCATGTCTTCACGTGCTGAAAGTCAGCGGGAAATGGAACCCTCAACAAAAGGCTTGGCACATCAATGTGCTAGAGCTAGGTGCCATCTTCTTAGCCCTCAAATCCTTTCGTGCAATCATTCAAGGGGCCACAGTATTGGTTCGCTCAGACAATACTTCAAGTATGCATTACTTAAGCATACAGGGAAGAACGAGGTTGGTTCTTCTATCTCATGAAGCCCAAGAGGTATGGGCTTGGGCGATACCACACAGGATCAATCTCTTGGCTGTTCATGTGCCGTGAGTTGCAAATGTGCTGGCGGACACCATCAGCAGGTCAACAGTGTCCAACAACGAATAGGAATTACATCAGCCAACAGCGGATCGAATCTTCCAGCAGTGGGGTCATCCCGATCTGGACCACTTTGCGACCAAAAGGAACAGCAAATGCCTGTTTCTTTGCAAGCTGGCTTACCCACAGGGACTCGCAAGGGAAGGCATTTTCGATAAACTGGTCTCAAATATATGCTTACGCCTTTCCTCCGATACTGTTGGTTCCGGGGGTTCTCCGGAAGATGAAAGAGCCGTGTCGCTTGATTCTCTTTGCCCCCAGGTGGCTTCGCCAATTCTGGTCCACCAAACTTCTTCTCCTCTCTGAGTGCGATCCAATACAGTTTCGACCAATACCGAATCTCCTCTCCATTCAGAATGGTCAGATGTGCCATCAGGATCCGGCTTCTCTAAAAATTTGTAGCTTGGCGTTCTGAGCACCTTGAATTAGCTCATCTGAATATCTTGACAGATTGTAAGGAGGTACTGGCTTACGCGAGAGCACCTATTAAAATAAAGACTTACAGACTTTAATGGTAAAGAATCTGCATTTGGTGTTAATCTGCTGGGGTTCACCCATTTCATGCAATGCTGGACCAGATATTACCTTTTTTCTTGCACTTGGCAAGATCAGGCTTATCTCATGCATTGTTGAAGGTCTTTTTGGCAGCCATTTCAAGGTAACGTCAGGATGGGTCCATCTCTCTTTATTCTTCAAAGAATACAACAGTTCTTTAAGGGACTATTCAGAATGTTTCCTCCTGTACGTCGTCCGCCTCCATCATGGCATTTTTAAGGTAGTTTTAGCGCAGCTCATGCGCCACCCATTTGAGCCAATTCACAGGGTGTATTTCATAATCCTAACATGGAACGTTTCTCTTTTGCTAGCATTAACTTCATCTAGAAGAGTCAGTGATGTTCAAGCTGTCACCGTCAATTCACCTTTCTGGCAATTCACGTCCAATTCTGTGGTGCTAATACAAACCCAAGGTTTATGCCTAAGGTGCCTACGTTTTTCCACCTGAACTAACCAGTCCTCTTAAAGACGTTTTTTCCTAATCCGCAATCCCCTGCGGAGAGGGCATTACATACCCTTGACATCAGAAGATGTTTAAAATTCTGTTTGCAAATGACTCTTCCATTCGCAAATCTGATCAACTGTTTATTGCCTATGGTAAGATAAGGCAAGGACAAGCAGTGTCTAAACAAACCATAGCTAGATGGATTTCTGCAGCTATTGATTTTTGCCATCTTCAAGCTGGAAGACCTTTACAGACAATTCCAAGAGCTCACTCTGCAAGAGCTGTTTCTTCCTCGACTGCTCTTTTCGCTGGAGTTCCTCGTCAGCAAATCTGCAGAGCAGCGACTTTGTCCTCAGACATACTGTCACCAGGCATTATTGTTCGGATGCTGCCAGCGAGGCTGATACGTCAGTGGGTCAAGCGGTTCTACGCAATCTTTTCAGATAAGATGAGCCTCTGTTTTTCCCTCCTCCTCTGTACTGCTTTCCAGACGCTTATTCCATGCCTAAGTTGGGTGCATTCTCATGTGCTTGCAAGTTTTTTCATGCATATATGAATGTTGGCATTTTATTATGTGAATGTATATACCTGCTATGTACAAACTTATGTTACAAAAAGCGTCTTCCAAGCATTATTTCGGTACTGCTATCTACTCTGATTCAGGCATGTGAATCTATGAAAGACACCCTAATACTGGAGAAGAACAATAGTTACTTACCTGTAATCTGTGGTTCTCCAGTATTGGTGTCTTTCATAGATTCACATGCAACCCGCCCACCTCCCCTCTGAGGCTCTTTAGGCTAGGATGTTTTTAGCTTCACTCCTGTGCGAGAAAATCTGAGAGCCTGAGCCTCTGGGGAGAACATTCTGGTGGGTGCTGTCGCCTGATTGGCTGTAGTTTGGACTATACAAAATGACTAGGATAGTCATGAGTGTGGAAGTTTTTTCTACTGTAGCTTGGGCTACTTTACTTCCTGGTTGGGAATTACTGGTTTTTCCAATGTTATTATATCATATTATTGCTTTTTTATATACCGTGGGACTCCCACTCCGACGACGGGGAATGATTCAGGCATGTGAATCTATGAAAGACACCAATACTGGAGAACCACAGATTACAGGTAAGTAACTATTGTTCTTCTACCTTGACCACACACAAGAGTTTCGGGTGGAGGACCAACTTTTCGTGGGGTATATCAGAGCAAAGATGGATTGTTCTCGGTATAAAGATACGTAATGTTCTGGGTACGAAGCAGCCCGCAGAGGGTTTACGTGCTTATTCCAACAGAGAAAAAGCTGCTACCATTGCTTTAGTAGGCGAAGTTCCGGTCCTGGACATTTACAAGGTGGCAAGTGGGCTTCCTTGCATGTTTACCAAACACTACTGCCTGGACAGTCAGGTCTGTAGGGATGGGCATTCTTGCCTGTTCGGTCCTGCAGGACTTCCTCATGTGAAATTGGTCCACAGACCCACCTTCTGGGAGATATTACTTGGGTCTCTTTACTATTGTAAGGAATCTCTGGCTAAAAGTCTCTGACAGTTGAACCGGTTACTTACCTTCAGTAACGCCTTATTTGCTATAGACTCTATTTAGCCTCATATTGCTTACTGACCCACTCATCCTCTCCACTCTCTGAACCGATTTTGAAGGACAGGGCTTTCCACTCTCAGGTCCCATGTTTTCCACACCAGTGGTCAGTGTACTCCGTGGCTCCGCACTTCTGGTGTGGAAATGATACCAGCACACCTGGTTGGCGTCTATATAGAGTTGTCATTTCCAGCACAGATGCCACCTCCGACGCCACACGGAGCCAAACAGCACATCCTGCTGGCGCAGGAGTACTGCTCACAAAAAAATATCCAGATCCAGTCTGAAGCCTGTGGAATATTCTAAGGTAAGGAATCTGTGGTTAGATGGAGTCTCTACCAGATAAGGCATTACCATAAGTAAGCAACTTGTTCACCTTGACATAGAAATAACAAAATGTTGACATCAATTTGTCACTTTTTAAGTGTTTCCAGAACTTGTCATAGTTGTCTTCTAGCCACAGATTTTTGTATTGATCTTTTTCATGCATTCTTATAGCTTGAAAGTTCATATATTTGATAACACTGAACATAGGCAGTACTGCCAAACAATCCAGGCTAAAGTAACCTATGGGAAATTTTAATTTCGCAGGGTACCGAAACACGTGAAGGCTGCAATCCTTCCTGGTTTAACCCAACAGAAGCAGTTCAGGTCATGCGTTACTGCTGCATTCTTGCTAAACATGTTACAACTTCTGTTTCAGCAAAAAGTATTGGCGTGATTACGCCATACAGAAAACAGGTAGGCTGTTGACATCCATTGATGCTAAGCAAAAACTGATTTTCTTTTCTTAATATTTGTCCTTTTAGAGTAGATTTGAATAATTCCTGTTGACAGTTTAAGATCAAGTCAAGCTTGATCCATTAAAAAGACAAGCCAAAGCACTTGAAGATCTTGCTTGTGTACTGTTAGTTGCAATGGCTGCCTCTTGTGCTCTGTGGACGGATATTTCCTTCCAGGGATTACAGATGGTGTGTATGTCTTCCACTGTTTCAAATATTGCTATAAACTGATCACTGACTTTCGCCTTACTTTGTAAGATCTGATTTACCTTATTCATTAACCCTAGTTAGAGATATACACTTTTAGGATTTGGGCAGGGCGTGTGTGGACTGTGTAAGCCAAAGAGGTTGTAGTATGACTATAAAACTAGATGCATCATTTAGAGTTGATGGTGCAGTGCAAATCCTCGACAGAGCCCATCAGATGGAGGACAGCAAAATATTAGATTCTACATTTGCCTCCTGGGAATCATTTTGGGACCTTGGTTGCTTCCTATTTGCATACACTGGTAACTCTAGCGCTCGTGTGTTTACAATATACCCTTAGGATGGCTCTGTGCAATGCCCCAACCATGATTTGTCAGGGTTGGACCATAGTAGATCATCTTTTCATCACCATAACATCCCTTTTGAGCAAGTGGTGAACAGCTTTGCTCAGAGAGTATTTTATATACCATGTTGTAAAAACATCACAGAATTAAGGGCACAATATATGGAATTCACAAAGGACCTACAAGCGCATAGAGCTGGTCTCATTAAACTGAAGCCCCTTGTATAAGACAAACCATACATCCTATATCGTGTTTTCCACACCTCCACTCTGCCCTTTGACGCACACTGAAGTGTCACCTAATGTTTTTTTAAGTAGTCTAGAAACTCAGAAAGGTTGTGTCTGATTCAGTGATTAATGCTCAACCCCACATTCTTTTCAATCTCTCAGCCCCACTTTGTTCTCTTATTTGAATAATGTCTTCTTTCCTACAGAATTACATGTTCGGTCTCAAGAGAGAGGAGAGGAGGGAGTGGGGGGAGGAGTTGGCTTAACGGCTAGGGCGTTCCACCTTGAATCTGGGAAACTGGGTTCGAGTCTGGGCCATGATGCTGAAAGTCCCTTAAAAAAAAAAAGTTAACATATTTTGCAACTTTTATGCTGTATACTGTATCATTTGTTTTATAGTGCGCACCCTACTGTGTTTAATTGGATATCACATTATGCAACCTATGCTACACTTTCAGTTGCTCTGCTTAACTGTGATGTATTTGTAGCTTAAACATACAGATCCGCTTTGATTCTCTTCAAGCCCCGTCAAGAGATAACTGTGTAAAATAAATAGCACTCTTCTTTGTGTCCCGAGGTATTTTATAAAATAACTATCTGATAGTGACATCTAGCCGCAGCTTCCTTACCTTTGAACTTCCAGGCGTCTGGCTAGATCCGTATGATTCTACTTAGCAGTACTCCTGCACGGCAGTAGGTGGCGTCAGTCGACTCCATGTGACGTCGTCGTGATGTTTGCGTCATCAATATAACCACCACTCCAGCGCACTAACGTCATTTCTTTTCTTTTCACACCATCAACTCCGATCCATTGAAGAGATCTACCCCTTGTAATTTTTTAACAGACTTTTTGTTGACTACATTGGTGTGCGGGTGTGTCATGTCGAGTAAGAAGACTTCGGGGTTCAAGCCATGTGGCACCTGTCACTCCGCCATGTAGGTCACAGACCCCCATTTGGTCTGTCTTTGGTACCTGGAGCATGACCACGACTCTTAGTTGTGCTCAAGACTGCCGGGCCATGGCATCAAAGGCTTTGAGAGAGTAGTCCGTAAAGCTTTTCGCAGCCCAGGGTCCTGCACCTGCATCGCCTTGTCCGACTCGGTCCCGATCCAGGTCTCGGTCGAGAGGAAGACCCGAGCACCGCTCTGGTATGTCGAAATCCTCTTTGTGGAAGTCTGATAAGAGGCACCACAAGAAACACAAGACATCAAAGCGTGCCTCAACTTCTCCCTGCCCGTCTCACGATGTGGCAGAGGAACCTCAGCTTTCGAGCCCCCACGGCTCTGCGTTTCCTTCCCTTTCTGGGGCCGGGAGCGACCCACACCTAGCTGAAAGAATTTTATGACGCCATGTGCGCCATATTTGGGCGTCCTGACCCTGCCAGCACACCTTTGGGCCATGCAGGGAGTGGAGGCAGAGGATTGGTAGTGTGAGCAGGGTACCAAATACCAGAATATAAGAAAGGGTCCCAGGGGAATTAATATTTATAGACCTGCTTGTATCTTGTCCCCAACTGAACAGTACATAACACACGAAAGATACAAAGGGTCTAATGAAATTTTACTATGGTCGGTACCTAATTGTGGTATACGGACTCATAAATACCGAGAGGTTATCAAAGTGACACAGGAGAGAGAAATGGGTGATCAAAACAGAAGAAAGAATACCCATCAGCCCACCTATTGGCGGAACTTCATTATCTGTTTTTTTTTTTTTTAAAAGATGGAAAGAAATTCTTGAGGATTGCTAGTGTCGGATCGTGAAAACAGACCATCAACCAGAAGATGAGATTTTTTTAGGCTGAAAGGGCAAGTTGCAGTGCTCAGAAAGTGTAAAGAATATAGAATATAAACAAAATTAGTGGTGATATAAAAATTGCTGTTTTGATGTCTTAAGAGAACTTTAATGGGTGCGACCATCAAAACGGCATGTTTAAAAACAGAGTGAAAATAGTATGTAAAAAATTACTATTCATCAAAGATTTTGGTTGGTCGACATGTTTCAGCCCCCACGGGCTTTCATCAGGACCTATGATGTACACTTCTGCAACACTTACCACAAGACGTGATAATCAGTATAGATTATGTAGACCTACCAATTTTAAAGTAGTCTCATATCTTCATTTTAGAACCTCTCCTATGAAACCGGAAACATAAAGAATATACACAAAGCAGAACAAATGTCATAATTAAAGAAACGTATCTGATGTGTTACATTGGATGTATTTACAAACAATAAGAGAGAGAGGGAGAGTCGTGAACACTCTTAGTCCCCAAATTATAATATGTAACAACAACAAAAGAGTGTTCCTGTTCTGGTTCAGGTGGAAAAAGGGCACAGAGCACAAGGAAACAACAAAGCCCAATAGGTTTGTTAGGAAAGCCCTCACTCACCGACCTGGTCGGTGACTTGCTTCATCATCGGGCCCCACCGGGTGTGACCGAATGTCACCCCGGTGTGCTTCGACGCCAGAGTTACTGCGGAGCTGGTTTTCGTGATGGGAGGGCTATGTGGAAAATTACGTGAATAGTGTCAAGTGGTGAGATTAAAATTGCCTTGTATGTGTCAAAAATTTAATTTTAATCAAAGACCATCAAGGGCAAGGTTAAAAAATGTGTAGGTGAGTAGAGCCAACTAATTGGATGGTCTTACTCCCTCTAGCATTAAGTGAATATGTGAATGGTCGACATGGACATGTTTCAGCCGGTGTGGTATCATTAACCTGGCATTCGTCAGGACCTATGGTGTTAAACCTCGGCGGTATGGGCACTCTAAGGCCCACCCTACCAGAGGGCTTGAAAGTTAAAAGATCTGTGAAGTGCACAAAAACACAGAGGCGGGCTTCACCACCCGAAGGTAGGACGCACACACCTCCAGCCTCTAAAATTTAGAGACTAAAAATAAAAAGGCACCTGTGAAGGTAAGAAAACACAGACAACACAAGACAAAAGAAACATAATTAGAATATTTTGTCAATTGATTTAGCCAGATTCAGTCTATTTCTAGTGCTCATAGTGCCAGGGTGCACCACTCATGCAGAATAGCAGAGGTGCGTGGCTCTGCCGTTGGCTGAGGCTACACGATAAGTCATATTGTTAATATGGTGGCACTGTCAAAGTAGATTGCCAATTTTGCAAAATCTAACTGTGTAAGTGCACAGGGGAGGGTATTGATACGTGAAATGAGGGCGAAATGGCAGTGAAAATAAACACGCAACATTCTGTCACTCATCGATCAATGGGCCAAATGGCCAGTGGCCAGTCAGCAATGAAGCAGTCAAGAAGTGGCGAGAAAGAGGGAGGGTCTCACTTCACCAGGGATGAAAATCCACCCCATAGACCGCGGGAGGGAGGGGACGGCGCATTTGGCACATCCTGCAAAGCAAAACAGAGGGAAGAAAAAGGGACACCAAAGCCTGGTCAAGCAGCAGTTAACACTACTTAGCTCTGAATGGTTTCTCAGCCGGACTCGTACTCACGCCCACGGCGTCCGTCTCCTGCAGATAAGCCTACACGCCCTCAGGACCGGGTCTCGTCGATCCGGTTGGGAAGGGTGAAGGCGGTTATATGCGTTGCCGGTGAGGAAAAAGGCGCGACACCACTTCCGGGAGTTTCAGCCTTCCTACCACGCATGCGTTGAGGATGTACTCCAGGGCTAGACTGCTAGCCTGGTCCGGGCAGGCTACTCACTTCCGGGAATTACGCGCGGATTGAGGCGCATGCGCAGACATGATTTCCTTCGGAATTCGGGATAGTGACACTACTCGTAATGCGCATGCGCAGACGAGGTGAGACTTGAACACGGATGGAAACACAAGAGCGCAATTTGGTGTGCGCGTGAGGGGTATAATCAGAGTCAGTGAAAAGTATAACTGGCTCATGAGTTCAGGATGGGTGTTATCAAGACCAGTGGAGTGGTAAAAACTGATCTAGGAAAGTTAAGAAAGTTAAAGTAACACCGTAGCAGACAAAGGGAGTTGGTGGGAACAGATACAGATCTTGGGATAACAGATATTCATTTCAGTCATTTATTTGAGAACAGAACCCCAAGGAATGTCATCATTAAGGCCATTAGTATGGGTGCCCAGGCGATACACCCAACGCTGTTCCTTTTCAAACAGTCTCTCAGATATATTGGGGCCCCCAACGATTTGTTCAATCACAGTCCATTTCAGGTCGTTGGTGGTGTGATTGGTCTGGAGGAAATGGTCACTCATTCTTGTCGTGGCTTTTTTGCACCTGATATTACTTCTGTGCTCACATATCCGTAGCCTTATTTTACGGGTTGTCATACCCACGTAACGGAGTGAGCATGGGCAGGTGACGAGGTACACGACATTGACAGAGTTACAGTTAGTGTGGGCTTTCTGCCACCAGGTTTTACCGGGTTCCAGAGTCAAGGATTTTGTCGGGGTAGTTAGGTGACAGACAGAGCAGTTTGAACAAGGGAAGTGGCCCGTCACTTTAGGAAGGTTCCAAGTGTCAGTTATACTCCTCATCGGGGTTGCAGGTAGTATTTTAGGTCTGGTGTGGACCAGAGCATCCTTGAGACTGTGCCCTTTCTTAAAGGAAAACAGTGGTTTTTGCCAGTCCTTCTTGATGCTGGTGACGATTTTCCAGTTCTTGTTTATTGATTTTTTCAACTGGTTGGATAGTGCACCGTACGTGGTGACACACGTGAGGGGGACTTCTGTTGTTGTTATTTTCGAAGTCGGTTCCAGAAGTGCTTCCCGTGGTTGATTCCGTGCACGTTTGAAGCCTTTGTTTAGTAGGTGGTTGGGGTAGCCTCTTTGTGCCAGTTTAGCTGTTAGATCAGTTGATTGGGTTTTGAAATCAACTAAGTTGCTGCAGTTCCGGCGAATCCGTAAATATTGACCATACGGGAGATTCTCCCTTAACGGGCGAGGATGAAAGCTAGAGAACTGCAACAGGTTATTCTTAGCTGTAGCTTTGTAATGAGTCTTAGTAGTTAAGGTTGTTCCACTCTTAGTGATAACCACATCAAGAAACACCACCTCCGTAGTGCTCACGGTGTGGGTGAATTTCAGGTATCTGTTAAGAGTATTAAGCCAGTTCAGGAACTCCGTTAGCCTTTCCATGCTGCCCTTCCAGATGAGCAGCACGTCATCAATATACCTTTTCCAGTATGTGATATTTCTGCTGAACGGGTTGTTAATAGACAGTATGTTTTTAGCCTCGAAGTCTGCGACATACAACCCCGCTATGCTGGGGGCAAATGTACTGCCCATCGAGGTCCCCGAGCATTGTAGGAAGAGACGCCCTTGGTATGCGAAGAAATTTTCTTTCAGTGCGATGGTGGCGCATTCAGTTATGAAGTCTCTGGGGGTGTTATATTCCCAAGTGGTAGAGTGCAGGGCGGCCTTTAGTACCGTTATAGTCTCATCTTGCGGGATACTGGTATATAGGCTCTCAATGTCTAAGGTGGCCAAGATGATGGTATCTGGCTCAAAAGAGATTGATTGCAGTTGGTGTAGCAGGCTTTTCGTGTCCTTGAGGTATGTCGGTGTGTTTTGCACAATTGGTTTCAAGAACTGGTCACAAAAGGTTGACAGGGGTTCTAAAATGGACCCGATTCCCGACACAATTGGGCGTCCAGGTGGGGGCAATTTATTTTTATGAGTCTTCGGGAGTGTGTAGAAGTATGGAATAATTTTATTACTCCTCGAAAGAAAGTCTGCTTCATTTTTAGATATATGACCCCTGGATTCGGCCTCCTGGACCAGATCGGTGATACGATTCTGGAGTTCAGGGGAGGGATCTGTGGTAAGTGGTAGGTAATTGTTGGTGTCACTCAGTAATTCTTCACATACCCTCTCATAATCCCTAATATTTTGGATTACGATGCCGCCACCTTTATCGGCTGGTTTGATGGTAATAGCGTTGTTGTTTTTTAGTTTATCAAGTGCCCGGTACTCCTCGGCGCTGAAGTTGCCAAAGTGGTGCGGTTCAGGGCATGCTTCCAAATCCAAGAACACTGCTTGTTCGAAAGCTGTAATAGCAGCTGGTACAGTGTGCGGAGGGGGTACAAACGTCGATTTTGGTCTCAGGCCAGTATCTCCCTTACGCATTTCTGCATCAGGATCCTCTTTACCTTCAAAAAAGGCCTTCAGTTTTAGTTTGCGGAAAAAATCCGTGAGTTCACAATGTAATTTAAATTTATCAGGACGAGCCGTAGGCACAAACCCCAGTCCTTTCTCTAATACTCGTTGTTCCGTGGGTGTGAGTTCCAAATCCGACAAGTTGGTGATTAGACTTGTTGGTTGCTGGCCCCTGGTTGTGGTGTCTGGCTCCTCGTGCGGTTCCCGACAGCTTCGTCTGTTTGCCAGGAGACTTGGTTGGGGGTTCTCTTGTTCCTCCCTCTGCCTCTGCGGCCCCGTTCTAAAAAAGGCTGCTGGTATTGGTTTTGGGGGGGAGGAGGAGGAGGGTGATGCCATCCTGGGTTCCAACCCATCATAGGGAATTGTGGGTGTGGAAAGGGGAATGGTGGCGGCCCGTATCCGGCATGTGGTGCCATTGCCCAACTTGGTGCTTGGTTGTGGTTCTGGAATCTTTGATTGCCTCTGTGGCCTCTATTGCCTCGTCTCCCTCCTCGTTTGTATGAGCCTGTGCTTGACCCACTACTATTGGAGGAATTATCATCTGTTGCATCTGATTCATTCAAGCCCTTTGTAGGTGCTGTATAATCAGGGTCAGCGTAAGGGTAAGTTTTGTTGAATTCAAATTTCTTAAGGTCTTTCTGAAATTTGGTTAGTTTAGACTGCAATAGGTTTTCTTTATATTCATTCATTTCACGATTGATCTCATCTAGTTTCTTTTTGTAGCCGGTCACAGTTGTTTTAAATTGTGATTCCGTCTCCTGTATTTCTATCAATAGGATGTCAGAGAGACGCAGGGCAGTCTTAATGATCAGGACGAGCCAATCACGCGTGCAATGCCACGCGATCATGGCCCAATCTTTCCTAAATTGTGCATCATCTAGAAAGATGCGGGGGGCATTGGTCACCAAAAGGCCTTTTGGTGCTGAGTTGGAAGTCAGGTATTGCTTCATTATCGTCCCATGTAAGATGGTGCGTATACGATCACGTTTCTGTTCCGTTAATTTCTCCCAGTCTGAGGTGTGTGCTATGGCTTGTGAAATTGCCGGGTCTGCAAAGAGATTGGCATCTGCCATTATCGCATCTATTTCTGCTTCCGAGAAGGTTAGACCCAGATTCGACATTATGGGATCTGCTTGGTGGGTGGTACTCAATCAGAGTTGGCGGTAAACCAATTGAGGGTCCCTTGGTTTCAGGAGAGGGAAAAAAGGAAGAAAAGAGAAATAAGGTGGCGGCATCGTAATCCAAAATATTAGGGATTATGAGAGGGTATGTGAAGAATTACTGAGTGACACCAACAATTACCTACCACTTACCACAGATCCCTCCCCTGAACTCCAGAATCGTATCACCGATCTGGTCCAGGAGGCCGAATCCAGGGGTCATATATCTAAAAATGAAGCAGACTTTCTTTCGAGGAGTAATAAAATTATTCCATACTTCTACACACTCCCGAAGACTCATAAAAATAAATTGCCCCCACCTGGACGCCCAATTGTGTCGGGAATCGGGTCCATTTTAGAACCCCTGTCAACCTTTTGTGACCAGTTCTTGAAACCAATTGTGCAAAACACACCGACATACCTCAAGGACACGAAAAGCCTGCTACACCAACTGCAATCAATCTCTTTTGAGCCAGATACCATCATCTTGGCCACCTTAGACATTGAGAGCCTATATACCAGTATCCCGCAAGATGAGACTATAACGGTACTAAAGGCCGCCCTGCACTCTACCACTTGGGAATATAACACCCCCAGAGACTTCATAACTGAATGCGCCACCATCGCACTGAAAGAAAATTTCTTCGCATACCAAGGGCGTCTCTTCCTACAATGCTCGGGGACCTCGATGGGCAGTACATTTGCCCCCAGCATAGCGGGGTTGTATGTCGCAGACTTCGAGGCTAAAAACATACTGTCTATTAACAACCCGTTCAGCAGAAATATCACATACTGGAAAAGGTATATTGATGACGTGCTGCTCATCTGGAAGGGCAGCATGGAAAGGCTAACGGAGTTCCTGAACTGGCTTAATACTCTTAACAGATACCTGAAATTCACCCACACCGTGAGCACTACGGAGGTGGTGTTTCTTGATGTGGTTATCACTAAGAGTGGAACAACCTTAACTACTAAGACTCATTACAAAGCTACAGCTAAGAATAACCTGTTGCAGTTCTCTAGCTTTCATCCTCGCCCGTTAAGGGAGAATCTCCCGTATGGTCAATATTTACGGATTCGCCGGAACTGCAGCAACTTAGTTGATTTCAAAACCCAATCAACTGATCTAACAGCTAAACTGGCACAAAGAGGCTACCCCAACCACCTACTAAACAAAGGCTTCAAACGTGCACGGAATCAACCACGGGAAGCACTTCTGGAACCGACTTCGAAAATAACAACAACAGAAGTCCCCCTCACGTGTGTCACCACGTACGGTGCACTATCCAACCAGTTGAAAAAATCAATAAACAAGAACTGGAAAATCGTCACCAGCATCAAGAAGGACTGGCAAAAACCACTGTTTTCCTTTAAGAAAGGGCACAGTCTCAAGGATGCTCTGGTCCACACCAGACCTAAAATACTACCTGCAACCCCGATGAGGAGTATAACTGACACTTGGAACCTTCCTAAAGTGACGGGCCACTTCCCTTGTTCAAACTGCTCTGTCTGTCACCTAACTACCCCGACAAAATCCTTGACTCTGGAACCCGGTAAAACCTGGTGGCAGAAAGCCCACACTAACTGTAACTCTGTCAATGTCGTGTACCTCGTCACCTGCCCATGCTCACTCCGTTACGTGGGTATGACAACCCGTAAAATAAGGCTACGGATATGTGAGCACAGAAGTAATATCAGGTGCAAAAAAGCCACGACAAGAATGAGTGACCATTTCCTCCAGACCAATCACACCACCAACGACCTGAAATGGACTGTGATTGAACAAATCGTTGGGGGCCCCAATATATCTGAGAGACTGTTTGAAAAGGAACAGCGTTGGGTGTATCGCCTGGGCACCCATACTAATGGCCTTAATGATGACATTCCTTGGGGTTCTGTTCTCAAATAAATGACTGAAATGAATATCTGTTATCCCAAGATCTGTATCTGTTCCCACCAACTCCCTTTGTCTGCTACGGTGTTACTTTAACTTTCTTAACTTTCCTAGATCAGTTTTTACCACTCCACTGGTCTTGATAACACCCATCCTGAACTCATGAGCCAGTTATACTTTTCACTGACTCTGATTATACCCCTCACGCGCACACCAAATTGCGCTCTTGTGTTTCCATCCGTGTTCAAGTCTCACCTCGTCTGCGCATGCGCATTACGAGTAGTGTCACTATCCCGAATTCCGAAGGAAATCATGTCTGCGCATGCGCCTCAATCCGCGCGTAATTCCCGGAAGTGAGTAGCCTGCCCGGACCAGGCTAGCAGTCTAGCCCTGGAGTACATCCTCAACGCATGCGTGGTAGGAAGGCTGAAACTCCCGGAAGTGGTGTCGCGCCTTTTTCCTCACCGGCAACGCATATAACCGCCTTCACCCTTCCCAACCGGATCGACGAGACCCGGTCCTGAGGGCGTGTAGGCTTATCTGCAGGAGACGGACGCCGTGGGCGTGAGTACGAGTCCGGCTGAGAAACCATTCAGAGCTAAGTAGTGTTAACTGCTGCTTGACCAGGCTTTGGTGTCCCTTTTTCTTCCCTCTGTTTTGCTTTGCAGGATGTGCCAAATGCGCCGTCCCCTCCCTCCCGCGGTCTATGGGGTGGATTTTCATCCCTGGTGAAGTGAGACCCTCCCTCTTTCTCGCCACTTCTTGACTGCTTCATTGCTGACTGGCCACTGGCCATTTGGCCCATTGATCGATGAGTGACAGAATGTTGCGTGTTTATTTTCACTGCCATTTCGCCCTCATTTCACGTATCAATACCCTCCCCTGTGCACTTACACAGTTAGATTTTGCAAAATTGGCAATCTACTTTGACAGTGCCACCATATTAACAATATGACTTATCGTGTAGCCTCAGCCAACGGCAGAGCCACGCACCTCTGCTATTCTGCATGAGTGGTGCACCCTGGCACTATGAGCACTAGAAATAGACTGAATCTGGCTAAATCAATTGACAAAATATTCTAATTATGTTTCTTTTGTCTTGTGTTGTCTGTGTTTTCTTACCTTCACAGGTGCCTTTTTATTTTTAGTCTCTAAATTTTAGAGGCTGGAGGTGTGTGCGTCCTACCTTCGGGTGGTGAAGCCCGCCTCTGTGTTTTTGTGCACTTCACAGATCTTTTAACTTTCAAGCCCTCTGGTAGGGTGGGCCTTAGAGTGCCCATACCGCCGAGGTTTAACACCATAGGTCCTGACGAATGCCAGGTTAATGATACCACACCGGCTGAAACATGTCCATGTCGACCATTCACATATTCACTTAATGCTAGAGGGAGTAAGACCATCCAATTAGTTGGCTCTACTCACCTACACATTTTTTAACCTTGCCCTTGATGGTCTTTGATTAAAATTAAATTTTTGACACATACAAGGCAATTTTAATCTCACCACTTGACACTATTCACGTAATTTTCCACATAGCCCTCCCATCACGAAAACCAGCTCCGCAGTAACTCTGGCGTCGAAGCACACCGGGGTGACATTCGGTCACACCCGGTGGGGCCCGATGATGAAGCAAGTCACCGACCAGGTCGGTGAGTGAGGGCTTTCCTAACAAACCTATTGGGCTTTGTTGTTTCCTTGTGCTCTGTGCCCTTTTTCCACCTGAACCAGAACAGGAACACTCTTTTGTTGTTGTTACATATTATAATTTGGGGACTAAGAGTGTTCACGACTCTCCCTCTCTCTCTTATTGTTTGTAAATATTTAAGCAGCGCACAGCTGTGAGAGATTATTTCTCTTTTCTTCCTTTTTTCCCTCTCCTGAAACCAAGGGACCCTCAATTGGTTTACCGCCAACTCTGATTGAGTACCACCCACCAAGCAGATCCCATAATGTCGAATCTGGGTCTAACCTTCTCGGAAGCAGAAATAGATGCGATAATGGCAGATGCCAATCTCTTTGCAGACCCGGCAATTTCACAAGCCATAGCACACACCTCAGACTGGGAGAAATTAACGGAACAGAAACGTGATCGTATACGCACCATCTTACATGGGACGATAATGAAGCAATACCTGACTTCCAACTCAGCACCAAAAGGCCTTTTGGTGACCAATGCCCCCCGCATCTTTCTAGATGATGCACAATTTAGGAAAGATTGGGCCATGATCGCGTGGCATTGCACGCGTGATTGGCTCGTCCTGATCATTAAGACTGCCCTGCGTCTCTCTGACATCCTATTGATAGAAATACAGGAGACGGAATCACAATTTAAAACAACTGTGACCGGCTACAAAAAGAAACTAGATGAGATCAATCGTGAAATGAATGAATATAAAGAAAACCTATTGCAGTCTAAACTAACCAAATTTCAGAAAGACCTTAAGAAATTTGAATTCAACAAAACTTACCCTTACGCTGACCCTGATTATACAGCACCTACAAAGGGCTTGAATGAATCAGATGCAACAGATGATAATTCCTCCAATAGTAGTGGGTCAAGCACAGGCTCATACAAACGAGGAGGGAGACGAGGCAATAGAGGCCACAGAGGCAATCAAAGATTCCAGAACCACAACCAAGCACCAAGTTGGGCAATGGCACCACATGCCGGATACGGGCCGCCACCATTCCCCTTTCCACACCCACAATTCCCTATGATGGGTTGGAACCCAGGATGGCATCACCCTCCTCCTCCTCCCCCCCAAAACCAATACCAGCAGCCTTTTTTAGAACGGGGCCGCAGAGGCAGAGGGAGGAACAAGAGAACCCCCAACCAAGTCTCCTGGCAAACAGACGAAGCTGTCGGGAACCGCACGAGGAGCCAGACACCACAACCAGGGGCCAGCAACCAACAAGTCTAATCACCAACTTGTCGGATTTGGAACTCACACCCACGGAACAACGAGTATTAGAGAAAGGACTGGGGTTTGTGCCTACGGCTCGTCCTGATAAATTTAAATTACATTGTGAACTCACGGATTTTTTCCGCAAACTAAAACTGAAGGCCTTTTTTGAAGGTAAAGAGGATCCTGATGCAGAAATGCGTAAGGGAGATACTGGCCTGAGACCAAAATCGACGTTTGTACCCCCTCCGCACACTGTACCAGCTGCTATTACAGCTTTCGAACAAGCAGTGTTCTTGGATTTGGAAGCATGCCCTGAACCGCACCACTTTGGCAACTTCAGCGCCGAGGAGTACCGGGCACTTGATAAACTAAAAAACAACAACGCTATTACCATCAAACCAGCCGATAAAGGTGGCGGCATCGTAATCCAAAATATTAGGGATTATGAGAGGGTATGTGAAGAATTACTGAGTGACACCAACAATTACCTACCACTTACCACAGATCCCTCCCCTGAACTCCAGAATCGTATCACCGATCTGGTCCAGGAGGCCGAATCCAGGGGTCATATATCTAAAAATGAAGCAGACTTTCTTTCGAGGAGTAATAAAATTATTCCATACTTCTACACACTCCCGAAGACTCATAAAAATAAATTGCCCCCACCTGGACGCCCAATTGTGTCGGGAATCGGGTCCATTTTAGAACCCCTGTCAACCTTTTGTGACCAGTTCTTGAAACCAATTGTGCAAAACACACCGACATACCTCAAGGACACGAAAAGCCTGCTACACCAACTGCAATCAATCTCTTTTGAGCCAGATACCATCATCTTGGCCACCTTAGACATTGAGAGCCTATATACCAGTATCCCGCAAGATGAGACTATAACGGTACTAAAGGCCGCCCTGCACTCTACCACTTGGGAATATAACACCCCCAGAGACTTCATAACTGAATGCGCCACCATCGCACTGAAAGAAAATTTCTTCGCATACCAAGGGCGTCTCTTCCTACAATGCTCGGGGACCTCGATGGGCAGTACATTTGCCCCCAGCATAGCGGGGTTGTATGTCGCAGACTTCGAGGCTAAAAACATACTGTCTATTAACAACCCGTTCAGCAGAAATATCACATACTGGAAAAGGTATATTGATGACGTGCTGCTCATCTGGAAGGGCAGCATGGAAAGGCTAACGGAGTTCCTGAACTGGCTTAATACTCTTAACAGATACCTGAAATTCACCCACACCGTGAGCACTACGGAGGTGGTGTTTCTTGATGTGGTTATCACTAAGAGTGGAACAACCTTAACTACTAAGACTCATTACAAAGCTACAGCTAAGAATAACCTGTTGCAGTTCTCTAGCTTTCATCCTCGCCCGTTAAGGGAGAATCTCCCGTATGGTCAATATTTACGGATTCGCCGGAACTGCAGCAACTTAGTTGATTTCAAAACCCAATCAACTGATCTAACAGCTAAACTGGCACAAAGAGGCTACCCCAACCACCTACTAAACAAAGGCTTCAAACGTGCACGGAATCAACCACGGGAAGCACTTCTGGAACCGACTTCGAAAATAACAACAACAGAAGTCCCCCTCACGTGTGTCACCACGTACGGTGCACTATCCAACCAGTTGAAAAAATCAATAAACAAGAACTGGAAAATCGTCACCAGCATCAAGAAGGACTGGCAAAAACCACTGTTTTCCTTTAAGAAAGGGCACAGTCTCAAGGATGCTCTGGTCCACACCAGACCTAAAATACTACCTGCAACCCCGATGAGGAGTATAACTGACACTTGGAACCTTCCTAAAGTGACGGGCCACTTCCCTTGTTCAAACTGCTCTGTCTGTCACCTAACTACCCCGACAAAATCCTTGACTCTGGAACCCGGTAAAACCTGGTGGCAGAAAGCCCACACTAACTGTAACTCTGTCAATGTCGTGTACCTCGTCACCTGCCCATGCTCACTCCGTTACGTGGGTATGACAACCCGTAAAATAAGGCTACGGATATGTGAGCACAGAAGTAATATCAGGTGCAAAAAAGCCACGACAAGAATGAGTGACCATTTCCTCCAGACCAATCACACCACCAACGACCTGAAATGGACTGTGATTGAACAAATCGTTGGGGGCCCCAATATATCTGAGAGACTGTTTGAAAAGGAACAGCGTTGGGTGTATCGCCTGGGCACCCATACTAATGGCCTTAATGATGACATTCCTTGGGGTTCTGTTCTCAAATAAATGACTGAAATGAATATCTGTTATCCCAAGATCTGTATCTGTTCCCACCAACTCCCTTTGTCTGCTACGGTGTTACTTTAACTTTCTTAACTTTCCTAGATCAGTTTTTACCACTCCACTGGTCTTGATAACACCCATCCTGAACTCATGAGCCAGTTATACTTTTCACTGACTCTGATTATACCCCTCACGCGCACACCAAATTGCGCTCTTGTGTTTCCATCCGTGTTCAAGTCTCACCTCGTCTGCGCATGCGCATTACGAGTAGTGTCACTATCCCGAATTCCGAAGGAAATCATGTCTGCGCATGCGCCTCAATCCGCGCGTAATTCCCGGAAGTGAGTAGCCTGCCCGGACCAGGCTAGCAGTCTAGCCCTGGAGTACATCCTCAACGCATGCGTGGTAGGAAGGCTGAAACTCCCGGAAGTGGTGTCGCGCCTTTTTCCTCACCGGCAACGCATATAACCGCCTTCACCCTTCCCAACCGGATCGACGAGACCCGGTCCTGAGGGCGTGTAGGCTTATCTGCAGGAGACGGACGCCGTGGGCGTGAGTACGAGTCCGGCTGAGAAACCATTCAGAGCTAAGTAGTGTTAACTGCTGCTTGACCAGGCTTTGGTGTCCCTTTTTCTTCCCTCTGTTTTGCTTTGCAGGATGTGCCAAATGCGCCGTCCCCTCCCTCCCGCGGTCTATGGGGTGGATTTTCATCCCTGGTGAAGTGAGACCCTCCCTCTTTCTCGCCACTTCTTGACTGCTTCATTGCTGACTGGCCACTGGCCATTTGGCCCATTGATCGATGAGTGACAGAATGTTGCGTGTTTATTTTCACTGCCATTTCGCCCTCATTTCACGTATCAATACCCTCCCCTGTGCACTTACACAGTTAGATTTTGCAAAATTGGCAATCTACTTTGACAGTGCCACCATATTAACAATATGACTTATCGTGTAGCCTCAGCCAACGGCAGAGCCACGCACCTCTGCTATTCTGCATGAGTGGTGCACCCTGGCACTATGAGCACTAGAAATAGACTGAATCTGGCTAAATCAATTGACAAAATATTCTAATTATGTTTCTTTTGTCTTGTGTTGTCTGTGTTTTCTTACCTTCACAGGTGCCTTTTTATTTTTAGTCTCTAAATTTTAGAGGCTGGAGGTGTGTGCGTCCTACCTTCGGGTGGTGAAGCCCGCCTCTGTGTTTTTGTGCACTTCACAGATCTTTTAACTTTCAAGCCCTCTGGTAGGGTGGGCCTTAGAGTGCCCATACCGCCGAGGTTTAACACCATAGGTCCTGACGAATGCCAGGTTAATGATACCACACCGGCTGAAACATGTCCATGTCGACCATTCACATATTCACTTAATGCTAGAGGGAGTAAGACCATCCAATTAGTTGGCTCTACTCACCTACACATTTTTTAACCTTGCCCTTGATGGTCTTTGATTAAAATTAAATTTTTGACACATACAAGGCAATTTTAATCTCACCACTTGACACTATTCACGTAATTTTCCACATAGCCCTCCCATCACGAAAACCAGCTCCGCAGTAACTCTGGCGTCGAAGCACACCGGGGTGACATTCGGTCACACCCGGTGGGGCCCGATGATGAAGCAAGTCACCGACCAGGTCGGTGAGTGAGGGCTTTCCTAACAAACCTATTGGGCTTTGTTGTTTCCTTGTGCTCTGTGCCCTTTTTCCACCTGAACCAGAACAGGAACACTCTTACATTGGATGTATCCACATTTGTATAATCCACTCACCCATCAGTGTTGGGGGGAACAACCTCACCTGGCACTCGCTCAGGACAAAGAGGCCACGCACTAGATAGAAATATATACAAAATTATATGTAACATGTATACATTTAAGCCAACATGTACTCAATACAGTGGCTATGTAACTCAAAAAGTCAGAATGAAAACAGAAAAGCAGAAATACAGGTGCCTCGTGGCCACGACAAGAGAACTCCATAAAGGTGACATATTCCTACATGCTTAATTGGTAATTAAAATGAGCAAGTGTTACATAAAACACCTCTCTGAGTGAATTGCCTATGAGTAAATGTTAAAGGCAAGGTGTCTTTGAAAATATATTCAAATATATAGAAGACACTCTCATAGATATAGATCAACTTTTATCTAGAAAATGACCACAGGTTGAACCAATAACACAACTGAACGCAGCCCTCACTCACCTTTCCGTCGTTACCTCGGTCTGGCATCTGAGCCGAGGGGAAGGTGGCGAGGCTGCGAAGAGTAGCTGGTTATAACTACCTAAGGATGACCAGAGAGAAAGCTCTCTACAGACTCAGCCATATAGTGATAGGCTCTTCATTAGGGAGAAAACCAGTAGCAGCACGGCTATTCTGAGTAGGCAAACCCACGCATTGTCGCCGCTACTACTAAGAGAACTACCCTGATTGGTGGATAGTACAAACCGGAAACTTGGGGCTGTTCTAAGCCAAGCGCTGTCGGACCCTATGGAAGAGCTATGGAAGAGCGTACCAGCCACGCCAAGCCTACACTGGCCCGAGGGTCCTTGCAGGTTCAGCAACCTCTGCGGGGCCTTGGACATGGTTCAACCCAGCCTCCTGGGTCATGAAACCAGAAGTCGAGCCAAGCCGCCATCCCCTCCTCCACGACAAAACGTTCCTAGTCCAATCCCCCAGGATCATTCTCGACCAGTCGGTGGTAGAATACGCTGTCATCTCCACCACTGGCAAAACATTACATCAGACAGGTGGGTGTTGCAAGTAGTCCAAAGGGGCTACTCCCTCTCCTAGAGACTACCCCTCCATCTATGCCTCCAGTGTACAATCGGCTGATGGAGGATCACCTTGCTTTGCTCTGTGAGGAAGACTCAACTTTCTTGGCCAAAGGCACTATAGAGAGGGTTCCTAGGCCCACAGTAGGCAGTGGTTGACATACCAGCTACTTCCTGGTCCCGAAGAAGGACAGAGGCCTTCGTCCTATCCTAGATCTCAGAGCCCTCAACTACTTCCTCAAAAAGGAGAAATTCAAGATGCTCACTCTTGCTCAGGGCCTGTCTGCCTTGGACATAGGAGACTGGATGGAAGCGCTGGCCTTGCAGGATGCCTATTTTCATATCCCCAACCTGCCTGCCCATTGTTGCTGCCTGTGGTTCATGGTGGGTCATAAACACTTTCAATTTGCAGTGCTCCCCTTTGGCCTCACCAGCGCCCCTCAGGGGTTCACAAAAGTGATGGCGGTGGTCACAACCCATCTGCGGAGATCAGGGGTTCCAGTCTTCCCCTATCTCGACGACTGGTTGTTGAAGGCGAGCTCGCCCCAAGCAGTGGTCTCCTGCCTCCAGGCTACAGCAAACCTCCTGCCTTCGCTGGGGTTCACTATCAACGGGCCAAAGTCACAACTGACTCCCTCTCAGGCGCAGGAAACAACCATTACAATACATTGCCATTGCAATGCGGTTGTTACAATGCAAGCGGCTTACATCACATGCCAGTACAAAGCAAATTTTTACAGCGCTTATGCCTTTACAAATTTCGATGTGAAGGCATGAATGGTAAAAGGATATGCGTTTCAAATGTAGTATTCGATAAGTATGGGTTTTTAGGGTTTAATGTGTGTATTTTTTTGGGGTGCCAAGGATAATTTTTGGGTTCAGGCTGGGTATGGGTGTTGGGGTGCCAGGGGTAATTGTAGGGTTCAGGGTGGGTATGGGGTTTGTGGTGCCAAAGGTAATTTTAGGGTTCAGAGTGGGTATGGGTTTTAGGGTGCCAGGGGAGATTTTAGGGTTCAGGGTGGGTGTGGGGTTTGGGGTGGAAAGGGTAGTTTTAGGGTTTACGGGGTATGGGCATTGAGGTGGTAAGGGTTCATTTAGGGTTCAGATGGTATGGGTACTGAGGTAGTAAGGGTAATTTGAGTATTTTAAGGGGTAAAAAGAAAAAGAAAAAAATATATATGTATATATATATATATATATATATATATATATATATATATATATATATATATATATATATATATATTCGGCAGAAAAACGTCTCCAGCAGTCACGCAGGTTTGATAGACGAGACGAACCCAGGTACTGGTGCTGATTATTTTATTTTGCTCTCCACCACACCACCATGACTATATATATATATATATATATATATATATATATATATATATATATATATATATATATATATATATATATATATATATATTCACGCTCCAAGGTTGTCCACCATGTGAGTAGCACGCGAGCGTGAATATATATATATATATGTATATATATATATATATTACCTACTGGCGGTCGCCAGTAGGTAGTTATAGTTAGGATCTACTTTCCATAGGAAATCCGCAACATTCTATTGGGAATAACCTTGGCGCCGGTGGACGAATCTTCGCGAATTTATCAAAGAAGATGGCCCGCTCCGCTCTGCTCCTTCCCTGAAAGCTTGGGGTGGAATCGTCAAGAGGGGGCCGAGATAAAAGGGGGGTCCCAAAACGTGTTTTCCCCATGTTAATTTCCATAGGGCGGTTGGACTCACTTTTAGGCCGAACGGCTGAATGGATTTGCACCAAAATTGTAGGGATTGGTAGCCCGATGTGCATTTGCTATGTCTCAAGATATGTGCTCCAGTGGATTTTGAGTAATTTAGGTTAAAAAAAAATATATATCTATAAGCGCGCCCCGGTACGCGCACCGGGGCTCGTACCAACGCGCTACGCGAGTTCGCGCGCGGAAAGCTGATTGGCTCTCGGGTGTCTGTCAACATTCCAAACAGTCCGGAGCGGCCGTCGTCTTGTGTCTCTGTAGGATCGAGACACAAGAGGTGGCAAAAGCAAAGGGGTAGACCCCCCCTGACCCATAGGTTTGATGTGGGGGCCATAAAAGGGCCCCGCAGGGCAAAAAAAAATTCGATTTTCGCGGGGGGAGCGCCCGGTACGCGCACCGGGGAGCGTACCCTGCAGAAAAAAGATTGACAGAGATTCTTTGAAAATATAGGTTTATTTTTATAAATTAGAGGTAGTTCTAAAAAGAACTTTTTTTTATTCTTTTTGTTGTTTTATATTTTTTTTATTGTTTTTTTGAATTTTTTTTACTTTTTTTGGCTTTTATGAACTATTTTATATATTTTTTTATATTTTTATGGGAAGAAACAAAAAACAGGGAATTGTAAACGGCTCAACTGGAGCAAAAAAAAATCAGGAAAAAATTATGTTTTTTTGGGGCAATTGTGGTTGTCACCAGCAAGGATGATGAGCTTTGCGCTCTGCTCACCATAGCTGATGGTCTTACCACAAAAAATACATGTGATCCTGAATTCACCAAACCGTGGTTGTATGCTTGGGATCATCTCCCTTGTCTCTGGTCCCGATGGAGTGGGTTGCTTTCTTTTGGAGGTGCTGGGTGAAGATTGGGGAGGGTTACTGGCCAGTTCTCTCACCTCTGCAGTAGCATAGTTGTTGGGATGCCTACGCTGCATATGCCGAATCATGGTGTAATTGCCAAATGAATATTTCTTATTAGGGTTCCCCCTTGAAAGTTCAATGCCACAGATTCGGCAAGTCACCTTTGGCGCATTCACTTTCTTCTTCCCCTCTGGGATGGAAAAAAACTCCCATACAATGTGCTCCTTTGGCCTATATGGGGTATCGTCTTCTGGCAGGAATGTCCTTCTCCCCTCCTCCTCCTCCTCTTCTTCTTCTTGACCACCAATGTGATGTTGTGGTGGTCCTCTTTGTGGTGGTGGTGGTGGTGGTGGTGGTGGTGCAGATGCTCCAGCTGCTGCTGCTACTGTAGCCATTTTAAAGTACAAAAGATTAGTCACAGATCTCCAAACAGGTCTTCCTCAGTCAAAGGACAAAGTGAGAATGAGGAAAAAAGGTGGGGGCTTTCATCATTTGGAAAAGAAAACTGTTCTGAACCAATGAAAAGTGTTATTTTCAAGTCACATGATCCAGGCTTTCATCATTTGGAAACCAAAACTGATCTGAACCAATGAAAAGTGTTATTTTCAGGTCACATGACCCGACGCGCTTACGTTGCGCTCGGGTGCTTCCGGGTGCGCTTACGCAGCGCGTCATATGACTCGCTACGCGATACGTCACGATGTTGTTTTCGTTCGCGGCAATAGCGCTAACGGGACGCTCACCGGTACGCGCAACGGGGCGCGCCGTAACACTGCGCTCACCGGTGAGCGCATCGGTACGTGCCCCGGGAGCGCTCCGGGGCAAAAAAAAATAAAAATAAATAAACATAAAAAAATACTATTACATAATTATACAATATAAAATTCGATATAAAAAATATTACTTTTCATACCTATAGAGATTTGCTATTAAAAAACCTTTGAAATTCACTGAAAAAACCATAGGTTTCACACCAGTTATAGTTAGCTGCAAATTTTACTCGCATAAAACCATTGAAATTCCCACGTTATAGTTAGTTGGACTCACTATAACTTGCGCGTGCAATGCACTGCTGATGACGTCACATATTACATCACTCAAGACATGGTCAGTGACATCACTCATGACATCACTGATGACACCATCCTTGTGACACAGTGACAGACCTCCTTTCACTGTAATCTAACCCTTGAAACACATGTTCAAAAATAGAAACTAACATTTTCAAAAAAATGGAGATACTCCTACCAGTTACAACAACCAATTCAATAATTCCACCATCTATATACACATCCACTCATTCCCCAACAGTTCTATATAGTCACTCATACATATACTCACTCATCATATGTAGTGATACACCTATACATCCTGTTACACACCGACAGTCATCCAAAAGATACTCACACATACTCACACATGCAAATAAACTATTGAACATCCATTTATTTGCATATACAGCTATACACACACTACCACTTTACTTCTAAGGAAACTTACACATACTTACTCTCTTAAACATTCACTTATAGAAACACATACTTATTTAAACAGGAACTCTTACAATCCCTCACTCTCACATATACTCACTTATATACATCAATATTCACATATACTAGATTAAAACATATGTACTTACTGATAAAGACACTAATGAGACAGTCATTCACTCACTAACACACACATATACACACTCATCCACCCATACAGCCCTACACATATGCTGTCTTCAAAACACATACAAAGAAAGAGTCAGTCATTCATGCATCTGTATGCTAAGTAATACCCCCACCAAACCATACAGACACTCATACTGATACTAAGAAAAACATCTAATAACCCATATACATACACATGTAGCTACTCACCAACCCATGCAGCCACTTATACACAAAGTGAAACACTAATACGTATATTTAAATATTTAAACATTACTCGCTAATATTTATTTTTCAGAAAGACACACATTCACTGGATGGTGTTATCAGTGATGTCATGAGTGATGTCACTGACCATGTCATGAGTGATGTAATATGTGACTTCATCAGCAGTGCATTGCACGTGCAAGTTATAGTGAGTCCAACTAACTATAACTTGGGAATTTCAATGGTTTTATGCGAGTAAAATTTACAGCTAACTATAACTGGTGTGAAACCTATGGTTTTTTCAGTGAATCTATATATACATATATATATATATATATATATATATCTATATATCTATATATATATATATCCTACTGGCGGTCGCCAGTAGGTAGTTATGGTTAGGACCTATTATCCCTAGGAAATCCGCAACATTCTATTTGGAATAACTTTGGCGCCGGTTGACTAATCTTTGCAAAATTTTCGAAACTGGTGGTCCGCTCCTATTCTAAAAGTCTCGGTGTGATTTGTCAAGCGGGGGCTGAGAAAAAAGGGGGGTCCCAAAACGTGTTTTCCCCATGCAATTTTCCATAGGAACCGCTCATCACAGCTACAGCCCGAACTGCTGAACGGAATTACACCAAATTTGGTAAATAGGTATTTCCTGATAAAATCAAAAGTAAAATCATAGATATATCTATGGCCGCGGTGGATCCGCGCATCCTGAGCGCACCCTTATGATCACGAGCTGCACTCTTATTGGTTGTCAACTGTCTGTGAACACTCCAAACCAGGAAGAGTTGGCAGCCATTTTGTGCCTCCGTAGAAGCGAGGGTCAAGACTTTAGTGGAACAAGTGTTCAAAATATATAAAGGGGGCAGGGTAGGAATATCTTGACCCTGTAGACCTGCTTAGGCCCAAAAAATAATATTTTTTTGTTGTTGAAAAAACAGAGAAAAAAAACAAAACTAAGTGCAGGCTCCTGTGGTTGTTTAAAAAGTAGCTACCAGGGGGGCCAAATCCCGGGGTCTAAAATATTAAATCTGATGCGGGACCAGAGGGGCCCCGTAGCCCGGGGGCCGCCATCACTCGGTGCTACAAAATAAACGGGGGGGGGGCTCCAAGGTACTCACTTAGTAAAATACTTGGGTTGGGGGGGCTTAAAGGCCCCCTCCAGCCCCTGGAACCGCTACTCTTCGGGGCTTTCAAAAAAATGGGTGGAGGGGCTCAATGGTCCCTCTAAGCCCCAGGAATCTCCACCCTCAGAGGCTTTTTATATTGTGGGATGGGGGCTGCGTGGCCCCCATTGTGGAGCAGTCGAGGGCCCTGGGGAACACCACCCCCCTGGGCCGGCTCCTGCTGTGTCTCCGGGTGCCTACCCCCCGGGACACTGCTGTTTGTTATGGCAGGGAGGGAGTTGAGGTTCCCACTCTGTCATAGCAAACTTGAGGGCATATTAACAAGGGCCATTTCGCCGCATTTTTTTTTAAAAAGCCAAAAATGCGGTGAAAATTATATCGCCCTGTTTATTAGGCGACGCTAAGATGCATTAACGCATGTTAGCAGCCGGTTTGCTAACGGCTCGCCTCGCATCTCCAATGAGTTTCAATGTAGGCGTTCCCAGAGGCAAGGTATGTGTTCCTATGACAATAGAATATGAAAGAGGGAGGTACAATAATAGCGTTGTATTTACATGGTGGACCTGGACTTGAGGAGCGATAGCAAAACTCTCGCTAATTGCGGTTTATGCCGGATCCTAACATCTGCTCTGGAGTAGTCTTAAGCATGTTTAATATGCGAGGTGGATTGATATGTTAAGTCCACAGCTTATATTAACAAGCTTTTCACTTGCGAACATGAATTATCGCTGAATTTATCGCGATATTGGGGGCATATTTACAAGGACAGCGTTAAAATTATCGTCGCTTTAGCGTCAGGAAAGAGCGGCGATCATGGGCTTGATAATAGACTCTTGAGAATTCCTGTGAATTCCAATAGAAGCCTAGGTTCACACCAGAACATTTTAACGCTGTCCTTGTAAATATGCCCATTACAGACTTCTAATTTTACCGTAAAAAAAATTATCACCTACTAATTTTTATTCTTCCCTGGGATCCCATCCCATGGGCTTATATACAACGTTGGGGACCGTGGGTGGAGCCCCAATGTCCCTATGGTCCCAGCCAGCACCCCGCGTCCTTCAGAAGCCGCCATTACTTTTCCACACGGGGACCTGCTAATATGCAGCTCCCCGTGGGGAAAAGCAATCTGCTTTGAATTTCGAAAGAGAGAGCAGGTTTCCCTGTTCTCCTTTCAATATCCAAACCAAGTTTGCTATGGCAGGGTGGGAGCCTCAGCTCACACTCTGCCATAGCAAACAGAGTGTAGAAAACATCTTCCAGTAAGACAACAAAGGATTATCAGCCCTTTAATGCAGTTTTAGTGGCAGTTTGCTGCCGCTAAAGCCGCGATCATTTTAACGCTGTCCTTGTAAATATGCGCCTAAGTTTTGGAATGTCGACAATCCCGTCTCCCATTTAAATAGCCACAACGTATTTAGTGAAGTGCACACTGTGAAACGTGAAGCAGCAGTGTCGGATTGGGATCGATAAAGAATTGCCCATTGTTGAGTACAGAGTAGGCAAATTGTACATGGGGTTTTGTTTTGCTTGTGTCCTCTCTTGAGGTTAATTCAAAGAGTTGTGTACTTCTTTTGCTCCTAATGTACACAGTGTTCTGTCGTCTCTGTTTGCTTTCCTTTCTGTCATGTAGAGGACCTTGGGTAAATATGACGGGAAACATCCTTTACAACGAAACTTTTACAACGCAGTGCTTTACAACGCAGGTTTTACAACGAAAACCATTACAACGCATTGCGCTGGGGGGCGCTCTAGGATAGGGAATAGATTTAATTTACTATCCAACACCTTCCCTAGTGTCCACGGGGACTGGAGTTGGAATAGTAAATTAAACTATTCACTATCCAGCACCCCAAAGCGCTATGCGTTGTAAAGGTTTGCGTTGTAATACTTGCGTTGTAACAGCATGCGTGGTAAAAGCATGCATTGTAACGTCATACATCCAAATATGACGGTTTCTGTACAGCCAGCACCTTTGAACCCTACCCCAAAACTGCTTACTGCCTGTTACCATAGTAAGAGTTCATGGAACATTCAACTCATGGAGCACACAGGTCACAAGTTCAGCACACAATGTTGCTAGTCCAAGCAGCAAGTGTGCTTGACTTTTCAAAATTTTCCATAGGAACCGTTAATCGCAGCTACAGCCTCTTATTGAAAAGGTAGAAGAGCTGGTGAAGAGTCAGCCCGGGTATTACACTATCTCAAAGAGACACGTTAGTTATAGATTCCTTACCTTAGAATATCCCCAGGCGTCAGACTGGATCTGGAATTTTTTTGCGTAGCAATACCCCTGCGCGCCGGCAGGCGTCGCCCGCGGCTCCGCGTCCGTCGTCGTTAGCGCCGGAATGATGTCGTCAGAGTACTTAGACGCCGCCCATGCGCACTGACGTCCATTCTTCTTTTTTCCGCGCCAGCTAGCGCAGATCCAGTGAAGCTCTACCCCTTAGTCATTTTTTTACTAAACTTTTTGATCTTTTTGATCATTTCTCTACTCGAGTCTTCGACTCCGACGGTGCCGGTAGGGATGCCCGGGTTCAAACCCTGTTCCAAGTGCGACCGACTGATGTCGATTACCGACCCTCATCGCTGGTGCCTGAAGTGTTTAGGCCTCGACCACGACTACCGCACCTGCTCCGACTGCCGGGCCCTGACGTCTAAAGCTAGGCGGGAGCGGTCCCGCAAGCGACTCGAGCTCCGGCAGTCGGCCCCGCGCCGCTCCAGGTCCCGGTCTCACAGGAGGTCGAGGGACCGGTCGCGGGGTTGGAGTCCTCGCAGCTCCGGGAGTGGACATCGGTCGTCAGGATCGAAGTCCTCAGGTAAGCGGCATGAGAGGTCGGAGAGACGTAATCGTTCCTCCGACCCACCACGACGCTCGCACGATGCGGCCGGGGGTTCGGGTGACACCACCCACGCGGCTCCGACGGAGTCGCAGGCGTCGCCGCCTGCCCCACACCTTCTGGTCCCTGGGCATGACGCGACGCCAGAGGAGGTCGAGCGGTACCTCATGGCCATGAGGTCCCTCCCTTCTCAGCCGGGTCCCATGGCGCCTCCGGGCCCAGCGGCCCCGGCTGGAGGGCCTAGCGGGTCGGGTGCTTCGGCCCCGACGCAGTCGGGTGCTTCGGCCCCGGCGCCACCGCGACTTCGGTCCCGTCGCTGCAGGCCCTCACTGGATCCGCTTCCGGCCCTGCGGGTGTCGCCCCCGGCGCCCACTATTGACGCCGTCCCCAATCCTCCCTTCGGTCTGGATCTGGCGCACTTCCGACGGCCTTTGGAGATTTCTATTTCCATGAGACGGCCCGTCTGCTGACCCTGCTCTGCAGGAGATGGGTGACGAAGGTGATTGGGAGGGGTCTGTGGACCCTCTGGCACAAGACTGCCAGTCTCAACAGGACTGGACATATGAGCTTGGGGAGGCCAGTGGAATTGACACTTCGCCAGACACTGGATTTATCTCCCCTCCCACCGTGGCTACGGAGGAGGGGGCTGCTTACAGTGTAGTGTTGACGAGGGCAGCCAAGGCCTTAAACCTTGAGCTCCCCGTCGCGGCCGAGAGGACTAACCTCCTCACTGAGGTCCTTAAACCGCAGGTAAGCTTCAATGAGCCTCTGCTGCCGTTTAATGAGGCCTTGTGTGACGTTCTTTTGGGCACTTGGTCCAAGCGCGCCACAGGTCTGCCTGTGGATAGGAACGTGGCCAGACGCTTGCTTTTTGTGTCCACCCATCCCACCCCGAGAGCCTGGTCATCCAGGCCTCCACTTCCCAGACCGCATTCAAAGAGGTATGAACCGTTCGGGAAGAAAGTGTTCTCGTCCCTGAGTTTGGGACTGCGGTCTGTCAATACCGCATGCCTCTTGGGCCACTACACCCACACCCTGTGGGACACGGTCGCGGAAGTGCTGCCACAATGTCCGGAGGAGGTCCGGGCTAAACTCGCCCAAGCCCTTGTGGAGGGCCGAGATGCAGCACGATATTCCATCCGGTGTGGGCTGGATACCACGGACTCACTGGGGAGGGCTATGGCAACGACGGTGGCGGTTCAACACCACGCCTGGTTGAGGTCCGCCAACTTTTCGGCCGATGTCCAGGCCACTCTTCTGGACATGCCGTTCGATGGCTGTCGCCTCTTTGGCGACAAGGCAGACCATGCGCTTGAGCGTTTTAAGGACTCCAGGGCTACGGCCAAGTCCTTGGGCCTCTCGGCCACACGCCAGCAATCGGGTGCCTTTCGCTCCTTTCGTAGCCACGGAAGGGGCGCCCCACACGTGTTGCCAGCCATGCGCCGCAGAATGTTCAACAGTGCGGTGGCGGCCGTGGAATCCGCCGTGGCGGCGGTCGGGGACAAGGGCGAGGCCAGTCCACACCTCCCTCCGCAGCTCATGCCTCAAAACCTTCCTAGTCCGTGTTTTCAGGCCCATGTGACGCCAGTGGGGAGCAGGGTTCGCCATCACCTCTTCCACTGGTGCACTGTCACGTCGCACAGATGGGTGCTGCATATCGTCCGAAGGGGCTACTCCCTCCCCTTCGAGGCGACCCCTCCAGCCATGCCACCGCTATTCCACCGCGTGCCGGGGGATCATTTGCAACTTCTGCAAGAGGAAGTCACGGCCCTTTTGGCCAAGGGGGCCATCGAGCGCGTTCCGGGGCCAGAAGTAGGGTGTGGTTGTTACTCCCACTACTTTCTGGTACCCAAGAAGGGCAAAGGAGGCCTACGCCCTATCTTGGGCCTACGGAACGTCAACGCTTCCTCCGGAAGGAGAAGTTCAAGATGCTGACTTTGGCTCAGGTCTTAGCTGCCCTGGACCCTGGAGACTGGATGGTAGCGTTGGACTTGCAGGACGCTTATTTTCACATCACTTTCCTGCTGGCCCACCGGCATTACCTGCGGTTCACGGTAGGCCACGAGCACTTTCAGGTTACCGTGCTCCCCTTCGGCCTTACCAGCGCCCCACGGGTGTTCACGAAGGTGATGGCGGTGGTCGCAGCTCATCTGCGCAGGTTAGGGGTGTCAGTCTTCCCCTACCTCGACGACTGGTTGTTGAAGGCGGGCTCGCCCCAGACAGTCGTCAGCCACCTCCAGACTACGGCCGACCTCCTGCACTTGCTGGGGTTCTCCATCAACGTGCCGAAGTCGCACCTGGGTCCCTCTCAGAAGCTCCTCTTCATCGGAGCGGTTCTAGACTCGGTGCAGTTTCGAGTTTATCCTCCCGAACAGTGGGTTCAGGATATTCAGGCTCTGATGCCGAACTTTCAGCCCTTATCCCGAGTCTCGGTCAGGTTGACGCTGCGGCTTCTGGGGCTGATGGCCTCCTGCATCCTTCTGGTGCATCACGCCCGGTGGCGGATGCGGGCTCTGCAGTGGGTCCTGAAGTTTCAGTGGACCCAGCATCAGGGCAACTTGTCCGATCATGTCTTGATCTCGGAGGGCACTGCAAGACAGTTGCAGTGGTGGCTCACGGACCGCGATTGGGTCAGTGGCAGATCCCTCTCCCTACCCTACCCGGAGCACGAGGTTGTGACAGACGCGTCCCTCCAGGGCTGGGGAGGCCACATGGGAGAGGCGGAGATCAGAGGCCTCTGGTCTCCGGTGGAGTCCCGGCTCCATATCAACCTTCTGGAGCTCCGGGCGATCCGACTTGCACTGAAGGCGTTCATGCCCTCTGTCCGATGGTGTGTAGTGCAGGTGTTCACGGACAACACCACCGCCATGTGATACTGCAACAAACAGGGCGGGGTGGGGTTGTGGACCCTATGCCAGGAGGCTCTGCGCATCTGGCAGTGGCTGGAACATCAGGGCGTGACCCTGGTGGTATAACGCCTGGCAGGTTCTCTGAATGCCAGGGCGTACAAACTCAGCCATCGGTGCATGATGGATCACGAATGGCGTCTGCACTCGGACGTGGCGCAAGGTCTCTTTCAGCAGTGGGGAGAGCCTTGGTTAGATCTATTCGCCACAGAAGAGAACGCGCAATGTCATCAGTTCTGCGCGTTGGAGTTTCCAAGGCGGCACTCGCTCGGAGACACTTTTTGTCGCGAGTGGACTTGCGGTCTATTGTACGCCTTTCCGCCTATACCACTTCTGCCCAGAGTGCTGAAGAAGATCAGGCGTGACCGGGCCCAGGTTATCCTTGTGGCTCCGGACTGGGCACGAAGATACTGGTATCCCGAGCTACTCAGCATGTCAGTCGATCCCCTGATTCGTCTGCCTCTTCAGGAGGACCTTCTGTCGCAGCGGCAGGGGACGGTCCTCCACCCGAACCTGTCCGGTCTCCACCTACAAGCTTGGAGATTGAGCTGCAACAGTTGAGGCCATTTGACTCGCCTCCCGAAGTCTGTAATGTCATTCTGGCAGCCAGGCGTCCCTCCACAAAGTCGGTATACGCCTGCTGGTGGACCAGATTTGTGTCATGGTGCACAGCAAAGGCTGTGGACCCACTCTCTGCACCCCTTTCTGAGGTTCTCCTCTTTCTTCTTTCTCTTGCCCAACAGGGCTCTGCTCTGGGCACTATCAAGGGGTACCTTTCTGCCCTTTCCGCCTTCTTAAGGCTACCTGATCAGCCTTCCTTGTTCAAGTCCCCAATTGTAAATAGGTTTTTGAAGGGCATCACACACATGTTCCCTCCTGTTCCTTTCGTGATGCCCCAGTGGGACTTGAATCTTGTACTCACTTACCTAATGTGTGCTCCCTTTGAGCTGCTCCATAACTGTCCTCTCCGTCTTCTTACTTTGAAGACTGCTTTCCTGGTTGCCATCACCTCTGCCAGGAGAGAGAGTGAGCTCCAGGCTCTTTCTTCTACACCTCCTTTCCTCTCTGTCCATCCGGACAAGGTTTTGTTGCAGACGAGACCCTCTTTCCTGCCCAAGGTTGTCACTGCCTTCCACATCGGGAAGTCCATTACCTTGCCTACCTTCTTTCTGCCTCCGCATCCCTCGAAAGAGGAAGAGAGGCTCCACCGTCTGGACCCAAAACGTGCGCTCTCTTACTATCTAGATCGCACACGCCAGTTCCGGGTGGATGACCAACTCTTTGTTGGTTATGTGGGTGCTAAGAAGGGAAAGGCGGTGCACAAGCGGACAATCTCGCGGTGGATCATCTTGTGTATCCAGGCGTGTTACTCTTTGGCTAAGAAGGAGCCCCCTGTTGGACTAAGGGCTCATTCCACACGGGCCACGGCGACTACCACTGCCCTGGGCCGAGGAGTGCCCTTGCATGACATTTGCCAGGCAGCAACGTGGGCCTCGCTGCACACGTTTGCAAGACACTATTGCCTGGACAGCCAAGTCCGAAGGGATGGCTTCTTTGGCCGTTCCGTCCTCCAGGACTTTCTGGTGTGATTATTGGTTCGCAGACCCACCACCGGGGTTGGTATTGCTGGGGTATCTATTCTAAGGTAAGGAATCTATCACTAACGTGTCTCTTTCAGATGCACAAGTTACTACTTGTGTAACGATATTTCTCCAGTATTAGGGGTGTCTTTCATAGATTCACATGCCTGAATCATTCCCCGTCGTCGGAGTAGGAGTCTCACGGTATATAAAAAAGCAATAAAATGCAATAAAATATATAGCAAATATCAGAAATACCAAACCAGGAAGTAAGTAGCCCCAGCTACAGCAGAAAAAACTTCCATACTCGTGACTATCCAAGTCATTATGTGTTAGTCCAAACTGCAGCCAATCAGGCGACAGCACCCACCAGAATGTTCTCCCCAGAGGCTCAAGCTCTCAGATTTTCTACCGCACGTTGTGTGAAGGGAGTCTCCCTGAGCTCTGCTCAGTTTTTTCTTCTATATCATTGATTTCTTCAACTTTCACAGATGTCTTCATCTAAATCCCTGTTTAGGGCCTGTGATTCTTGTGGGAAGCCAAGACTTTTCAAGGAGGACCCCCATAAGAAATGTTTGTATTGTCTTTATCCTGATCATGAGGTGAAGGAGTGCAAGATCTGCCGGACTTTCCCCTCCAAGACCATCAAGGATAGAGAAGGGCGACTTCTATTGTGGCTCAATAGACTCAAGAACAAGGATGACCCTGTCTCTGAGGTAGGAAGTTGTGGCTCCGGCTCTTCATTTCTTTCAACTAAGAGGAAGGCTGAAACTGATGTTTCATCTCTGAGGGCGAAGGTGGTTAAGAAGTCTAAATCTTCTCAGGATGCTCCTGGGCCTAGTTCTTCAAGTAAAGTTATCCCACTTTCCAAAGGGGATTCTACGCCCTCTAAGAAGTCTGGGACTAAGACAGTGCCCAAGAAATCTTCTAAATCTGCGCCTCCTCAGTTGCCATCATTGACAATTTCAACGTCAAGGAAGGACTGTGTTTCTTCTCATGTGGCCACTTCTACCACCTGCACTATGACTTTCTCCTCACCTAAGCCTACCCTTGTCATGTCTACAGCTTCTTCGCCTACACTGGTTCATGTCCAAATTAGGCCTATCTCGTCGTCGACAGTTGCCCCGACGACGACGGCCAAGGTACCGTCGACGATTTTGTCATCTTCATCTATGAGATCCCCGTCGGCGATAAAATTGGTACCGTCGACGAGAACATCGACGACGAAGTCTACGTCGACGACGTTTCCGTCGACGACCTCGACGACGCCCCCGTCGACGACGACGGCGAAGCCACCGTCGACGACTTCGACGACGAAGCCACCGTCGACGACTTCGACGGCGAAGCCACCGTCGACGACCTCGACGACGAAACCACCGTCGACGACCTCGTCGACGAAGAGATCCTCGTCGGCGGCAAAACACTCGTCGACGAAGCTACCGTCTACGAACCCGTCGACGACCCCGTCGACGGCCCCGTCGACGAGACAACAATGTCAGCAGTATGCAGACGTCCCGTTGACGCCGCCTCTTTCAAGCTGCACTACTTTGCAGGTTTGGTCTGCGCAGACAGCAGGGATTCCATTGCCATCTCCTGCAACTACAGCTACTTTGTTAAAAAAGAGAGCTACTGCGGAATCTATTTCTACTACCCTTGTGGTGCCTGACAAGCTCTTGGATTCCGATGAGGAAGGATCCTATGAGGACGAAAATTTTGGTTCAGCTAGAAGTCCATCTGAACTCCATATTAAAGTTCAGGAAGAGGTTGAGGATAACATGGACGACGTTCAGCCTGCTCCGCGTGCTGACAGACCTGACACTGATATGCAGTTGCCTGAAGATTTATTCCGCAATTTGCAGTACATGCTCAGTGACTATTATAGGCGTTTCCCACCTTCTGAGTCTGGTGACTCAGTGATGTCTACACCTTTGCCGCAGGGAAGGCCTTCCCTCTCTCCGCGGACACGACCAAAGGCTACTAATGCGTTGGAGGACAGTCGCTCAACGTTGCCTACGTCACCAGTTTCATCTCCTCAGCCAAGGGAAGAGGAGCTCTCGGAACAAGAGGATCAGGAGGAAGGAGAGCTGAATGAAGTCTCTGAATCGTCGGAGTATGAGGATTACAATGCAAACACACCCTCTCCGGCGGAGCCTACTACTTCTGAGTCACCACCCGTGGACGTTGCCTCATTTCACAAGATCATGGATAGAGCAACTAGGAGGTTTCTGATAACCATGGAAGCAAAACAAGAAGACTGCTTTTTGTATGATTTTAAATCTACCCCTCATAAGCAGAGTTGGACCATTCCAATTATAGATTTCATCTGGAAGGAGGGTCTTAAGATCATGGCCAAGCCGAATTCCTTACCAGCAGTGCTCCCTAGAGTAGATAAAAAATATAGGGCGCCGACTTCTTCTCCAGCATGCCTTGTCGGACAAGCTAAAGCCGATTCGGTGGTGGCACAGGCAGCGCAGAAGAGATCTTCCAATCCTACGTCTCAGGTCTCTGTTCCTCCAGACAAGGATGGGAGACGCCTTGATTCCATTGGCAAGAAGGTTTCTACCATTGCAGCCACGACCATCCGGGCCGCAAACTCCCTCGCCATTTTAGGGAGATACGATAGACAGATGTGGTCGGACATCTCACCGTACATGGACAAGCTTCCCGAGCCTGATCGCACTGAGGCCAAGAAAATCCTTCAGGAAGGAGAGTGTGTCTCCTCGGAGATGATTGACGCTGCTGTGGACGTTGCTGCCACTGGCTTTCGACAGCTTGCGGGTGCAGCTGTTCTTAGACGGCAAGGATGGTTACGAGCAACCTCCTTTAGGCAGGAGGTTCAAAACAGAATCATTGACATGCCTTTTGATGGGGAGTCACTATTCGGCAAACATGTTGATGAGGCCCTGGAGGCAATAAAGAAAGACACTGAAACAGCACGTTCACTGGGTACCCTTCAATACCGGAAATCTTCCTTTCGTGGTACAAGAGGAAGGGGGAATTTCAATAATAGAGGAGGATACGCCCAACAACGCTCTTATTCCTCCACCCAGGGAAACCAAAGATTTCAGCCTTACCGGCAACAAACCTATGGCCAAAAAAGAGGACATTACTCTCAACCTCGAGGAAAATCTAATTATCGAGGAAGAGACAACAAGAAATGAGGCACGCATCCTGCCACCACTTTGTGCCAACCCGAACCAAATTGGAGGACAAATATCCCAACACTACTTAAATTGGTCCAAAATTACTAAAGACAAATGGGTCCTGGATGTAGTAGCCAGAGGACACATTTTAGAATTCGTGAAAATTCCCCCAAATTGCCCCCCAAAAGGACCCGATCCAGCGCACCTCAAGGAGCTATTCATCCAGATCAACACCATGATCCGGAAGGGGGCAATCGAAAGAGTGCCTCATCATCAGAGAGGACGAGGCTTCTACTCAAGGTTTTTCCTTGTTCGCAAGAAGTCTGGAGAGTGGCGCCCCATCCTCGATCTGCGAGCCTTGAACAAGTTCCTGAAGAAGCTCACATTCAGGATGCTAACACTTCAGGAAATCCTCCAATTTCTTTCGGCGGGAGAGTTTTTGGCAACACTCGACCTTCAAGATGCATACTTCCACGTACCGATTTTCCCACGGCATCGGAAGTTTCTCAGGTTCAGAGTGGCTGGCAGGGACTTCCAGTTCAAGGTCCTCCCATTTGGCCTGCGTTCAGCCCCCAGAGTGTTTACGAAGATGCTGGCCCCAGTAGCGGCCCATCTTCGGTTGCAATCGATTCAAATATATCCATACCTGGACGACTGCCTTATCAAGGCCAGTTCTTTTGACACGGCTCAAGATCACGTTCAAAGAACTTTGTCTCTGATGCAGAACCTAGGTTTCGCAATAAACTTTGAGAAGTCTCGTCTCACACCTACAACAAGAAAGGACTTCTTAGGAGCGACACTAGACACCAACCTTGCCCAAGTGTTCATTTCAGAAGAAAGACAGGTCAAGATTCAACGACTCGCGACGACATTGTCACTAAAAAAGTGCGTTTCAGTACGCATATTCAAGTCATTCCTCGGAATGCTTTCTTCCTGCATTCTGCTCACTCCCAACTGCCGTCTTCGGATGAGACCCTTACAGGAGGAACTCAGTCGCCAATGGATCCAAGCCACAGGATCTTTCGAGGATATCCTCCACATTACACCTCGCATGCGACGAGCGATCGCATGGTGGACCCACCGATCCAACCTACAAGTGGGATGCTCCTTCCTAGCGGAAGTTCCCAGGTTCATAGTGACGACCGATGCATCAATGACAGGCTGGGGTGCACACCTCCAAGGCATGACGGTCAGCGGGAAGTGGAACCAGGTCCAAATGAAATGGCACATCAACCGGCTCGAGTTACACGCTATATTTTTAGCCCTGAAGTCCTTTCAAGCGACTCTGCAAGGTGCCACAGTCTTGATACGGACAGACAACACCACCTGCATGTATTATCTAAACAAACAGGGCGGGACCAGATCAGTCCGATTATCTCAACAAGCACAAGAAATATGGAGTTGGGCCTTGACTCACGATATTCATCTGTCAGCGGTCCACGTTCAGGGGATTGCGAATGTATTGGCGGACTCTCTCAGCAGGTCCGGGGGCTGCACTCACGAGTGGGAACTTCATCTCCCATCTCTACGTCGCATCTTTCAGATGTGGGGGCATCCGGACTTGGACTTGTTTGCAACCTTCCAGAACCGGAAATGCCCATTCTTTGCAAGCTGGGTTCGCCACAAGGACTCGTGTGGGGATGCCCTTTCGCTGAACTGGAATCAAATATTCGCGTACGCCTTTCCACCGATACCTCTGATCCCGAAAGTTATCAGGAAAATGAAGAAACAGCCATGCCGGTTGATCCTAATTGCTCCTCGATGGCCCAGACAATACTGGTTCCCCGAACTACTCCTTCTCTCGGAATGCAACCCTATACCACTACCACGCATTCCGCAGCTTCTCTCCACCCAGCAAGGCAGGGTATACCATCCGGACCCGAACTCGCTGAAATTGTCAGCATGGCTCCTCAACACATGGAATTTGCACACCTAAACATTCCACAAGATTGTCAGGAGGTGCTGGCAAAAGCCAGGGCTCCATCCACGATCAAAACATACAAACTCAAGTGGAAACGGTTCTGTGCGTGGTGCCAAGCTAATGACTTACATCCCATTCAAGCAACACCAGAACACATCCTTCCTTTCTTTCTGCATCTAGCCAGATTGGGTTTGGCGCACTCTACTCTTAAGGTCTTCCTAGCAGCCATCTCTAGGTTTCGCCAAGATGGATCAAACTCCCTGTTCTCTGTACGGATCATCCAACAATTTTTCAAGGGCTTATTTCGCATGTTTCCGCCGGTCCGGAAACCTCCTCCGGCATGGCATCTGAACATCGTCCTATCTCAGCTCATGCGACACCCCTTTGAACCGATTCATAAGGTGGACCTGAAATTTCTGACATGGAAAGTATCGTTGCTCCTGGCTTTGACATCTGCTAGGAGGGTCAGCGATATTCAGGCGTTTACATCTAAGGCACCTTTCCTTCAATTCACCACGGACTCAGTGGTATTGCGCACTAATCCCACGTACATGCCTAAAGTGCCGCTGGACTTTCATCTAAATGAGCCTGTTGTCCTTAAAACATTCTTTCCTAACCCGCAGTCTACGGCTGAGAAAGCACTGCATTCTTTAGACATTAGAAGATGCCTTCGATTCTATCTCTCCAGAACTTCGGCCATCCGCAAGACAGACCAACTGTTCGTGGCTTATGGCCGGCAACGCCAGGGTTGTGCTGTTTCAAAACAGACCATTGCTAGATGGGTCTCCTCTACGATTGGACTTTGTCATCAACAGGCTGGTAGACCCTTACAAGCATTGCCAAGAGCACATTCAACTAGGGCAGTTAGCTCTTCCACTGCCCTTTTTGCTGGTGTGCCACTTCGACAGATCTGCAGAGCTGCCACGTGGTCTAGCAGGCACACCTTTACTAGACACTACTGTCTGGACTCGGCAGATGATGCAGATGCTTCGGTTGGGAGAGCAGTGCTTCGCAATCTTTTCAAATAAGGTGAGCCTCTGTTTCCACCTCCTCATTTATGCTCTTTAGACGTTTGCTCAGAACATGTTGATTACTGTTATGCATGTCTCCTATATATATATAGATAGGTATATCTAATTATATGCATACATGATATTCTGACGTCTACGAGCGTTATAATGTGAGTACTGCTTACTATTCTGATTCAGGCATGTGAATCTATGAAAGACACCCCTAATACTGGAGAAGAACAATAGTTACTTACCTGTAAACAGGTGGTTCTCCAGTATTGGTGTCTTTCATAGATTCACATGCAACCCGCCCGCCTTCCCCCAGAGACTCTCTCGAATAGCATGGGACTTCACTCCTGTGCGAGAAAATCTGAGAGCCTGAGCCTCTGGGGAGAACATTCTGGTGGGTGCTGTCGCCTGATTGGCTGCAGTTTGGACTAACACATAATGACTTGGATAGTCACGAGTATGGAAGTTTTTTCTGCTGTAGCTGGGGCTACTTACTTCCTGGTTTGGTATTTCTGATATTTGCTATATATTTTATGGCATTTTATTGCTTTTTTATATACCGTGAGACTCCTACTCCGACGACGGGGAATGATTCAGGCATGTGAATCTATGAAAGACACCAATACTGGAGAACCACCTGTTTACAGGTAAGTAACTATTGTTCATCTGTAAGAGACATTAGTTAGTGATAGATTCCTTACCGACCCACCCATCCTCCCTGTTCTGCGAACCGATATCTAGGGTTAAGGTCATCCCCTTTCAGGGCCCTAGTTTCATGGCACCAGTGTGTTGGTTCTATCATGGCTCTGCGTATCTGGCGCGGAAAAGCTGTGTATCAGAACTGACGTCAGCGCGCATGGGCGGCGTCTAAGTACTCCGACGACGTCATTCCGGCGCTAATGACGCCGACGACGGACGTAGAGCCGTGGACGACGCCTGCCGCCGCGCAGGGGTATTGCTACGCAAAAAAATTCCGGATCCAGCCTGACGCCTGGGGATATTCTAAGGTAAGGAATCTATCACTAACTAATGTCTCTTACAGATATATCGTTACACAAGTAGTAACTTGTGCTTCAGTTATAAACACCATTCTTTTCTTAGTAAAACTTTGAGCCCCGTCAGTTTTTCTTTTACAAATTAAGGGGTATCATTTTAATGGCTTCCTTGTAAATCTGCCCCCAAGTACTGTGTTAATGTCACATGTGAATTGGGCGCGGAAGGGTACAGAGACGTTTTGTAGTCCAGGAGACGCCCACCTTCCCGAGAATTATTTACTTATTGTTCTACGAGTTCGGGGTAATTTAAGTCTGAGGATTGTCATACTCAGGATCTTTATTTTAATATGCAGGGTGTGCCTCAGGCAGTCTCTTAAGCCTCGGTGGTGCTAGGCAGTGCCTTATTTTTTTTGTAATCACATTGGCAGTACTTATGGTGTTATAAAGTGATACATTCATAGAACTCTTGTAGTTGTATAATTACTCAGGATTTATGTGCCTAGGAGTTACTTACATTATTTTTGTAGGTGCACTGTAATGTTAAATAGTATTGACTTTAAAATCTTCTTTAAACAGATGATTATCACACTAAGTAATAGTCAAATGATGTCAGAAAAAGACCTATACACTCATTTATTTTTTTAATTATCCTTTATTAAAATAGAAATAAATAAACAGAAATGTACCTTTAACAGAACAGTATAATAAACAAAACGTGGGATGGACTCCAGTGGTAGCAGCGTAGGTAACCTGCAAGACAAAAATGAAACATAAGTATGTGTGCTATGTGGAAGAGGTAAAAAAATCTAGTTTAATTAAAGGATCATAGTGAAAATGGAAGGGAGGGTAGTGGTTGGAAGTGAGAAGGGGAGGGAGTGTTAAAAGTAGAGAGGCAGGAGGAAATAGAGCGTCGGCCTATTGCACTTAGTCCTTAGTGTTTACTGTTCGTCACTCGTTTGTCTAGGACGCAGAGATCTGCGATATAGAGTGTGGTTTAAGAAGTCTTTAAAATTAAATACATGAAGCCAGCTATTTTGGGCCATATTATGAAGGAAGGGCGATAACATTATTGCATTTTTAATAGCAGCAAACTGACGCTAATGCGGCAATAAGGGGTTTATAATAAGGTGTTGTGTATTTTCTTAGAAGCTCAGGTTTTGGTGTGAACCTGGAATTCTATGGGAATTTACAAGGGCATATTATATACCTAAATTGACGCTTTAGCGTCAGTTTCCTGTCGCTAAAGTGGTGGTAATGTAATCGCTGTTGTTTGATAATATAGTCGTAGATTACTACTTACTGTAAAATTGCGTGTATGCCTCTGTGCACCCAGAGTGTTGCATCCCAGTCCCTACCCCGCAATGTGCTCAATTGTAGGTCTTTCACACTGAGGCTTCACAGCTCACCTGCCACCACTGGTGTCCCAAGATGTGTTAGTGCAAGCTCCGAGTCCGGGGTACATTTGTATAGAAGAGCAGGTCTCCACAATGGAACTGTGTCTTGATACTGCAATGTTAGTTGTTAGACTGCTCAGGGCATCATTGCAGGAGAGAGTTCCCGGTCAGCCCCTTTCAGCCAATAAATTCATTTCTGTAAAGAGAGAAGTAATTTAATGGTGGAAACTTTTGGAGGTAAATGAATGTTTATTTTAAGCTTGATAGAAAATAGGAGTTGAGCGCATCCTTCGTTTTTGAAGTATGATCAATCGTTAGTGATAATCGTGGTTCAAAGAGGAGTTGGAGTGCACGAGAAAACACAAAGTTAAATAATAATATATCCTGCTAATGTTTATATACATAGGAATGGAGCGTATGCTAGAAGCTTAATGTTCGCTTGTAATGCAGTGGCGGGAGCCTGTGTGCATGTACACTCAGTAAGGAGGTAACTAAAGTGTCCTAAAAGCCAACGCCACGTGTCTGTAGAGCAGCGCTTGTTGCTGGCTGATGTCTATAGTACGGTCCAGTAGGTCCTTAAAATTAGATCGATTTCATTGAATGAGGTGAGAGATTACATCATTATGGAAGGCAAGATCGCTTTTTCTCACATGCACACTCAGGGTAGTGCACCCCACCCCTCCCGCAGAATCACCCTCAACTGGAGTCTGTAGGGCAGCGCTGCCCGTAGGCATAGGCCTACCTTATGGGACAGATGGTATTTAAAATGAGACAGAGATGTGACTGAATGAGGTCAAAGATCGCAAATTAACATAACACTTGGCAATATTGCTTATTCGCACGTGTGCTGTCTGCCTGATGCATCCCACCCCACTACAGGCTCGCGCTGAAGAAGTGTCTGTAGGTAAGTGGCCGCTGGCTGAGATCTACAGTATTTTCCAGCAGGTCTTTAAAATGATTCAGAGATGAGACTGAATGAGGTGAGAGATCACATCATTATGCAGGACAATATAGTTTGTTCGCACCACATTTTTGATTGGAGGCCTAGTGCACCTAAGCCGCTCTGCTTACCTGTTGCAAACACTGCATTTAGCAGAGCTTGCAACTTGAATTCTGCTTTGGATCTATACTTCAGACAGCGTTGAATTTAGCCTTGATTTATTAATCTGCACTGTGGACAGCAGAGTTCATAACTTGAAAAGAGAAAGAGAAACAGTGTGAGAGAAAGGAAGAGAGAGAAGAAGAGAGAGAGAAAGAAAGAAAGAGAGAGAGAGAGGAAGAGAGAAAGAAAGACATTGAAAGTGTGAGAGAGAGAAAGGAATAGATGGAGCAGGAGAGGTAGTGTTGACACTGGAGAAAATCTTCCAAGCTCACTTTTTTGCCACCGGTGTGTGTCCAACCACGTGTTGGGTTATAGTGCACCCTCAAGTTTTTAGTGATCTGAAAGATAGTATACAATTAGTAATTGCAAAGTACATACAACTGCACACGTATATTTCTGCCTTACGCCTCTGCACACCCAGGCTGCTGTATTCCATCAACTCCCACTGCAAGGAGTTGCTTGTGCACTCTTTTCCTCCCAGGGTGCTATACCCCATGCACTCCCACTGCATAGCGGTGAGTTCTCGTTACTGCGCACCCAGACTGCTGCACCCCATCCACTCCCAGTGTGCGGAGGTGAGTACCCGTTCCTGCGCACCCAGACTGTTGCAGCCTATCCACTCCCACTGCCCGGAGGTGATTGTACATTTCTATGCACTCAAGTTGCTGCACACTATCTACTCTCCCCGCCCAGAGGTGACTTCTCGTTGCTGTGGAAAGAAGCTTCTCAGCTCACCTTGTGCCACCGGCGTGTTTCAAAGAGGGTCTACCACGTGTCGAAGCAACCTTCTTAGGCATTGTTAGTATGGCTACGCATCATTGCAGATTCCTCAGATGTTAGGCTTTGGAGGTGTTGGGTGGGGGCAGGGGGGGGCACCAGTTCGTGAAACACAACCTGTTCGATAAAAAGGAAGATAAGATTGTGCGTCACTTGTTCATCAAAGGAGAGAGGGAGAGAGACAGTGAGAGTGAGACACTGAAAAGAATATTCGCAGCTCACCTTTCTGTCACCAGTGTATCTTCCACCACGTGCCGGGACATAGTGCACCCTGAAGCTCCACATCTAAAAGATAGTAGAAGAAAGATGTTATGATTGGTAATTGCCTCTATCTTAATGTGGCGTAAAATAACATCGCCCTCTCACACACCTTCCCTCCCCCGTTAAAAACACAGCCATTTGTACGGTTCCCACTTGTTTAATGGGCTTTGATTTATCAACAATTAGTAGAGTAGTAATGTTTTCAATCCGGTTATAAAAAAGAAGTGGTGCGCAGCCATACACGTGATTTCAATCATCACACCCATGTCTGGGCACAATATTCGAAACCCCATGTGCTATTGGAGTCTTATTATGCGCAGCAAGCGCGTAATAAACACCAATAGGCCATGGGCGGGGCAATGCCCCCGCCTCTGGCCAATTGCGTGCAGTCTTTGATAATAAGTCGCACGTAAAGGACAATGGGGTAGCACAGAAGGAAACGGGCACGCACAAGCGTGTGCGATTCGTAGGTTAGGTTCATATCCCCGTTTTTTCACATAGAAAATGTCTCACGCTGCGGGAGCAGTGCTGTGCACTACAACGAAGGCACGAGCTGTACTGCGCACAGCAACGGAGGCGCTAGTCCTAAATAAATTGAGAAAGGAAAGGTGTCCAAATAAGATGGTAAATGTAAGGGTACATAGTGTAAAAAAAAATACTCATCTACTTTGCTACACATGTGGGAGCGCCGGACATTTGACTGACTATAAAAACTTTCCTGCTATTGGAAAAAGAAATCCAAATAAGACGGTATATAGGACTGCGTACGCCTAAATCGCTGCGTTGCCTTTTTGTATCCAGTCTGCTGCATCCCATCTACTCCCTCCGGTGCGCACCCAGGCCTCACTGCTCACTTTTTCGCAGACAGGGCACCTTCTACATTATGCAGTCCCACTCTGCCACCAAGAAGTCTCACATTTGGTGCTGAGTCTTGATATCACTATGGCTAAGGACATACTCGTGCACCCATCATCATCGCAGGTTGCTCACCCGCTCAGACCTTGCGGTACCACTAACTCAGTGACCAAAGAGGCCACATACGTAGTGGTGAGCCCCCCTGCTCGGTGGTTCGGGCCTACATGAGGCGTCCGAACCACCAGGACGGGCCATCACAGCGCTTGCGATGGGAGCAACTCTAAAATGTCGTAGAGCACATGAGCCCGGTCTTTTTTATTGGTAGGGTCACGTGTCTTGGGACGCCTGTGCTGGATGGGAGTGGTGTGGGTGTATACCAGCCATTAGGCAGTGTGTGTTCCGTTCTGAGAACTAGACCTGTAACTAGCAGATCACTACAATGAAAATCTGGGCCATGTAGCGTTGTTGTGTTTTCTTGTAAGCGTAAGTGGAGTGGGGTGGCCTGACTTATGCCAGTGCTGCACGAGGCTGTGAACAATGACTCCGGAGCTATGGGCGTGGCTCCGGTGTGAGCTGTTACAGAAATCAAGTGATTCGGGTGTTCATGTTGTAGTTATGTTGTCACCCGGATCTTAAACCAAATGTGTCACTATGTTTGTGAAGTCCCACGACATGAAAGGTACGGGGTATCACTGACCCTATATTCATCCATAGTTTCATACATAGCAGATGGTGGACATGACACATTTCTGCGAATATGAATGTTTGTTGAGCATTCAGTGGAGTGTTGTAGCTGTAGCAATACAGGTTTATGAAAGCTTTAGGTTGCAGTTTTTGGCACATGAAGGGCAGCTAATATATATATACTTATGTGGTCATTCGGGTATACTGTCGAACTTGGTGCTGGAAATCAGTGTTCGAGCCTCGGAGTCGCGTCCACATCCTGTTATTGTAGACAAATCACGTAATCTCCGCGTGCCTGAAAATGTACTGTAAATACTGTGCTCATGTAAACAGCTGAAATAGTCTTTGGTCGACTTCACGCTATATAAATATGCTACAAAAAAAAACTGCAGCAATCGCAGACATTTATAAATTTACTATACACTTTGCTTGCAGTACTCTTATGATCCAGTTTCTACGTTCGTATTTGTAGAATGAGCAAGAGAAAGTTACATAACCAAAGTTTTTCCTACTGCCAGAGGTAAGATGGTTGCGTACGCTGTTTTACAGTATAAGGTAATGTGGTAGGGCCCAGGGCTGCATTTTACAGACATAATGAATACACAGACACAGATAGATAGTTGAAGTGGGTACGGGCACGTGCGCTCGACTCCATTTTATTACCAGTGTCACATGTCCAATGATGTCTGTGCTGAGTGAATGTCGGGTGAGTGTAAGCCAGCCCTCCGAAAATCGTTGCTGTTGGTAACAAGTACAATAGTAATCATCATATCATACATAGATATTCCATCATAAACGGTTCATGACTTGTGCTGCACAAAAGTAGGAGCACTACATGTGAAATAATACATAACAGATTCTATCGTAAAGAGTTCATGACTTATGGTGCGCTGAGGTAGGGGCCGCTTGTGTGGAGCTTGCGATAATGCGTGGTCCAGGCAGGCTGCACTGGTAGCAATGTCTTTTGCCAAGCTTTTGCCAAGCCACATGACAATTATTTATGGTGCACAGAGTTAGTGGTACGTCTGACGCTCAGCGTGCACGCAACATGCAACGATGCTTGGTCCGAGCAGGCTGCACTGGAAGCATTGTTTGTTGCCTACTGGACTGCATCATCTGTAATCGCGATTCAAATAAAACATGAAACATGTATGAAATACATTGTCGAAATATGTAGGTTTCAGGGACATTATAATTCAAATTGTGAGCTGTGCTGTCCGCAGTGTAGACTGTCATTCAGTGTTCCTTTGGACTTGCAGGATGAAATTGGTTATTGTAGTAAATCTATAACTGATATAAAAGAAGTTCTTGGAGGAAGGATACTAAAGGGATATTGTGTAGGTTTGAGGGACGTTATACTTAGTTTGGTACTTTACTCTGCAAATAATGAATGAAGAGTCAGTTTAATGTGAGCTCTGATGACCGCAGTGTAGGCAGGAGGCAGCGGTTAGCAAGGGCCCACGACCACGTGGCGTTGAGTAGAGCTGCACAGTATTGGTAATTTAGCGTGTGTGCAGCCAGCGATGATAACACTGAGTTAGTGGCACTTGAAGCAAGGTTCTGTGGAGCCTGCGATGATGCGTGTTCCAGGCAGGCCGCACTGGTAGCAATGTTTTTTGCCTTGTGAATTCTGCCTTAATAAGGCCACGTGGCGATGATTTATGGTGCACTGAATAAGTAGTACCTTTGGCGCTTAACGTGGACGTACCCTGCGATGATGCGTGGTCCTGGGGGGGAGGGGGGCGTACTCGGACCAATGTCTTTTGTCTATTGAATTCTGTATCAATTCATTTTTTGAGTGGTAGTTTGCCTCATTGCTGACATAAAACTGTTCACTCTTCTTTGTGTTGATTTATGGTTTGTGGTACCTCTGGCGCTCAGCGTGTGCACACCCTGCGATGATGCATGGTCCAGGCGGGCCACACTAGGAGCAATGTCTTCAGTCTAAAAAATTGTGCCTTAATAAGGCCATGTGGCGATGACTTGAGGTGAGTTAGTGGTATCCGAAGAACTCCGCGCGTGCGCACCCTGCGATGATGCGTGGTCCGGGCGGGCCGCACTGGTACAACGTGTCTTGGTTACTGTACTGCACAGACATCGAGGAATGCTTTTTGTCACATCCTTTAACAAAATCTGAAGATATATAGTACAATTGTCTCTGCATTACATAAATCAAGGCTGCATTTAATGCTGTCCGTAGTGTAGATCCAAAGCTGAATTCAAGTTTTAAACCCTGCTGTCCGCAGTGTAGATCGAAGGCAGTAACAAACACATAAGAGATACTAGAGGTCTATCGAGGGCTCAATATTGTGTGTCAATTCAAAAAGTGACGCATGTATGAACACGTGTCTGATCACAAAAGGGAGGTAAAGTGTGAGAACAAGACAGAAAATACTCCCATCAGCCCACCATTTGGCGGAGTATCGTCAACCCCTCCCATTCAGCCATGTTATTCATACATTGTTTTCGTCACTGGAGGATCTGTTTCTAGGTCTCCTCACAATATCATCAGGTGAGAGACCTAACAAATACCAGTCTTTGTACAAAAAATCCCAGATGACGATACTCCGCCAAATGGTGGGCTGATGGAAGTAATTTCTGTCTTGTTCTCACACTTTACCTCCCTTTTGTGATCAGACACGTGTTCATACATGCGTCACCTCTAGTATCCCTTATGTGTTTGTTATAGTTGGATTGGGGGATAGGATACTTTGGAGGTCTTTAAATTGTTTCCCCTATAGACCCTCCCATACAGTTGTTTTTTGTCAGATCAAAGGCAGTAGTCAGCACAGACATAGAAGAATACTTTTTGTCACATCCTTTAACAAAATCTGAAGAAATATAGTACAATTGTCTCTGCATTAAATAAATCAAGACTGCATTTAAGGCTGTCCGTAGTGTAGATCCAAAGCTGAATTCAAGTTGTGAACCCTGCTGTCCGCAGTGTAGATCGAAGGCAGTAGTCGATACAGACATAAGTCTGCAGTGCTGTGGCGCTGAGTTCGTAATGCACCTGTATCGAGGAACACGTGGTCATGGCGGCAGCCACGTGGCAGGGTGAGGACCTTCGCTGTGGCAGAGTCTTTTGTCTTCGCACAAGTGAACCACGCCCAAGGCGTGGCCTATGTATTTATACTCTTACGCTGGAGTTGCGTATGTTGGATCAGCCCAATCCGCTTCTGCTTCAAGGGGGGGGACAACACAGCTACATTACTGAGATATTCCCCAGTGTCTGAGATAATACGGTTGCGTCTACTGTGCAGTACACTACACGTATCAATACTATATCTCCACACGGAAAAATGTTTTGTTTGTATTGTGAGTTGAATATAGCATATCACCGGTACTCTTGGGATTGTGTAAATTATTGTTGATATGCGAGTTTCCTTCCTTATACATAGTTGGTTGCCATACCTCTGAACATTCAGCTATTGTGCTGTTGAGGGGATATATTATTTTGGGAAGGTCCGTTGTCCTGTTTTGCGCTGCCTCTGAGGTAGGAGGGGGAGAGTGGTCAGGAGGGGTGGTTGTAGTATTGGTGGCGGTGGGTGTTGTGATTTTGTTGGGTGTCGGAGGTGCATGATTAGTACCTCTATCACATATTCGTCTTTAAATATGGGTGTGAGTTGGATGTCATTCAGTCGATAGTTGACCTCCTTACACCAGTTAAATGTTGATGTTAATTTGTTAGTGGTAAGTGGAGCTATCACCAGTTTTTTTAGGTAGCATTGCAGATTTGGCTGGTTGTTGAAAATATGGGGAAGTGGTGTTTTTGTGTTTTTTTTCTACGGGAACGCCTAGTTTGTAAATCATTAACGTTAGTTGTGGTTCTGGTTTGTGGGGATTTTGTTGGCGGAAGGAATCAACTGAAGAGTGGTGATATTTGCAGTTTTTACTAGGTTGAGAATGGGATGATAATTAAAAAAGATAGAAAAGAACAGATATGCTTAATGAGCATTATAATAAGAAATTAGCATTTAAAAAACCTTTGAAATTCACTGAAAAAAACATAGGTTTCAGGTATGTTATAGTTAGGAATTAGCATTTAAAAACCCATAGAAATTCACTGAAAAAAACATAGGTTTCAGGGGTGTTATATTTAGCTGGACTTTTCACTCATACAAAACCATTGACATTCCACGTTATAGTTAGTTGTACTAACTGTAACTCGCTTGCCCGCAATCCACTGCTGATGATGTCACATATTACATCATTCATGACACGGTTTGTGACATCACTGATGACATCACTGATGACATCATCCACGTGACCATCTGCTACACCTGATCATACACTAGTATAACTTTTCATCACTCATTAAAAAATATAGAGTACCATTTTTAAAAGAATGACACACCAAAGCAAATTTCAAAAAATCCACTCACTGTTTTGTTGATCCGCCGCTTTTGATACGGTCTCTCAAAAAATCCTACTAAACCGTTTAAAGCAGGTCGGAATCGGTGGCTCCGCTCTCGCCTGGATCGAATCCTTCCTCACTGGCAGAACTCAGAAGGTGGTGCTTAGGCCTTTCAAGTCAGAGGGTAAACCCCTGCTATGTGGTGTTCCGCAGGGCTCTGCCCTGAGCCCTCTGTTTTTTAACGTTTATCTCGCACCCCTGGCCCCAGTGGTGGAGTCCTGTGGAGTCAGAGTGGTCTCTTACGCTGATGACACTCAGCTGATATTTTCCTTTAGAGACCACTCAGACTCCACCTTTGCCAACTTCCGCCAATGTCTGAACAACATCTGTGACTGGATGACCAACAATCACCTTAGACTGAATGCTGACAAGACAGAAGTCCTGTTTTTTAACCAAAAAACACCTATCTCTCCCAGCCTGTGGTGGCCCACAGCACTGGACCCTGCGCCCACCCCTGTCCAATCAGCACGTAACCTGGGCTTCCAGTTCGATAACTCACTCTCTTGCAAAGCACAAGTCAACAAGGTCACCTCTGCCTGCTTCGCGAAGCTGCGCATGATTAAGAAGATCCTTCCTTATCTTCCCTTGGACGCCCGCCGAACATTCACTCAGGCCCTCATCACTTCTCACCTAGACTACGCCAGCAGCTTATATGCCGGTGCTCCTCAATATCTGATCGATCGGCTTCAGATCGTCCAGAATGCGGCAGCCAGACGGATCGGAAATATTCCTTACCGTCAGTTGGTTGCCGCCTATCGTAAAGAACTCCATTGGCTTCCCATTGCAAGCCGCATTCAATTTAAGATCCTCACCCTCGCCTTTCGAGCCATCAACGACCTCGGACCTGGCTACTTGAAAAAGCGAGTGTCAATTTCTCAATCTGTCAGATCACTGAGATCTAACAACTTACGCCTTTTGATTACACCTCGCTTTCGACGTTCCAGAATGGGCGGCAGAGGGTTCAGCGTAATCACTGCCAAACTATGGAACTGCCTCCCTCTCGACCTCAGGTTCAGCCCGTCTGAATCCATCTTCCGTGCTAAATTAAAAACTTGGCTGTTTTCCAGATTATGATCCCTGTCTTGTCAGAAGCCGGTCCCACCCCTCCCTCCCTGAGGTTCTGTTTTTAGCGCCGGGACACCCCTCCGGGGGTAGCTGCGCGCTGTATAAGCTACTTAAATAAATAAATAAATCTACACACACATCGAAATACTTCCGTATACATTCATGCTGACAAAGATCAATATAACACTATTAAATATACTTATAGACTTATATTGACATTACCCACCAGCACACATTTTATTGATTTATATAGTCATCCTACTCACTTTTGCAAATAATTCATTATACTTACATTTACTCGGCTACAGACTCCACTATATTTATTCATATAGATACTAACTCATACTTAGTGTGTTATAAAATCAGTATTACAAGTATACAGTTTTCCATACAGTCACTCAGACAATGTCTCACTGTTATGTACACTTATTTATGTAGAGCACTGTCACATACACTGCGTTTTATATTTCTACTCTCTGGGACATGTATCATTGAGAAATATATTTATTTATCAACACACCCATAAAGAGACTCACTCACCCAAACAACTGTTTCCACATACAGTCTTAACCTCATATACCTACTAAATCAACTTTTTACACATCTTTGGACAGTCACACACACCTCCCACCCAACCACCCACACACATTTACTATCCCATACAAATACTCACTTAACTGATTAATAACTAATATAAAGTTTCACAAAGCTAGTAATCAACTTATGCAATAGTTTACACAACAAGTCACCAGCGGAGTAGCGCGAGGGGTAGGCGGCGATCAGAGTGTCCAGACCTTATAGCCATTGGAGCAACACCCCTACACGCTGTTCATGAAGCCCACCAACCAGGCTTCACAAGTCATTGTACTTGTAGCAGACCGCTGTAGGCACACTTAGCCTATTCCTACAAAAATTTCACTTTTCTGTAAAAATCACACTTTTTTTGTAGAAGAAGACGTGAGTAGGGAAGGGAGTTTGTGCCCCTGTCCTGAAGAAGGAGCCAGTCTCCGAAACATGTCGACAACATAGCACACCAGAGATCCTGTTCATTAACACAACAGGTTGATCTCGCCCTGCACTTATTTTTAATAGTACCAGCCAGAGTTCGGAATAAAAATCTTTTTTCTCTCAAGTGCCAGGTACTTTTTTAAAACCTTCACTACGTTCCCTACTCACTTTATTCACATACCCTACACACTGTACACTACACATAGCCAACTTGAAAGTGCTCCCGCGTATCCGTAGGTCGCAGCACGCCGCATCCCGATAGAGGGGTGCGAAGACCCCAATGATGAAGCATGACACCAAGGGGCCTTTTGGTGTGTGAGGGGTATTTTATCAAACACTGAGTGCTTCAATATCCTTTTGATCACTCTTCCCTTTCCCCACTTATTTATGTAGAGCACTGTCACATACACTGCGTTTTATATTTCTACTCTCTGGGACATGTATCATTGAGAAATATATTTATTTATCAACACACCCATAAAGAGACTCACTCACCCAAACAACTGTTTCCACATACAGTCTTAACCTCATATACCTACTAAATCAACTTTTTACACATCTTTGGACAGTCACACACACCTCCCACCCAACCACCCACACACATTTACTATCCCATACAAATACTCACTTAACTGATTAATAACTAATATAAAGTTTCACAAAGCTAGTAATCAACTTATGCAATAGTTTACACAACAAGAGACAGAGTGATACAGATATTCACACAGTTAAATCACTATTCCATATATTTAGTGAGACACTTTAAAGAAGTGACTTAGACAGTCAATTAAAGTGCTACTAAATTCTCCATCCAGACACTTATACATTCACTCAGTCTTCAATGCAGATTCCTATATTTATAATACTTATTTAAATATGGAAGCAGGGGTCGTGGCTAGGTGCCGGCGAAAATGGCCGCATAGTCGAGAGCTCCGCCGAAGCCGAGCCCTAAAAGCCTCCAAAATCCGGCAATAATCTGCTTGCAGTGCACACCCGCTACCGCGAATGCGTTTCATGTCTAGCGGCACCGGGGACTGCAATCCGGCACTGTCCACACACCCCTGAAGCTGCCGAAAATCGCCGATGCGGGGAGGAGCCTCGCTACTCCGGAGCTGGTGAGGTGGATCCCTGTCTCTGCATCCGACGCGAGGTCCCGGCGTTGCGGCCTGCGCAAGTGAGGCGGCGGCGAGGAGCCCCTGACACCGGAGATCCTGCTGAGGCCCGGCGGACCTGAGGAGCGGGGTAGGCTTTCTTGTACAGCGGCTGCCCACCGGAGGAGCAGCGTACAGAGAGGTACAGTGACCGGAGTCACACAAGGAATGTCTAGAAATGCTGGTAAGGAATGACAGGAGTCTCAGTAAGCAAGCTAAAACGACATGTGCTAATGGCTACGAAGTGGGATAAAAGTCTCAAGGTACTTAGTTGGAACGTCAATGGGTTAGGGGACAAGCTTAAACGGAGTATAGTGCTTCAATTCATTAGGCAGCGCCTCCCGGATGTGGTATTTCTGCAGGAAACCCACCTAGTGGAGAACACGTGTCCCGCATTGAACAGATGGGGATACACACTGGTGGTGCATGCTGGCTTTACTTCAGGGTCCCGTGGGGTGGGAATTCTACAGCGTCGTAGTTTTCCACTTGTCATAGATCATACAGATGCAGATCCACTGGGACGATTTGCGGCAATCTCGGGAAAGTGGGAGGGCCGCAGGCTAAATTTAGTGACAACATATATTCCACCGGGTCTCCAGACCCAGTCTTATAACGACCTGGGTAAGCTCATCTTTTCCCTTCAGGAGGGCCAGCTCCTAATGGACGGAGACTTTAACGCAGTGGTATCGGGGGACTTAGACAGACACCCACTCCGACACACATAGCGGCAGGACAAGGATGGCTCCCATATCTCCTAGAGGCGTTTGGGTTACTTGACCTTTGGCGTCTTCGATATCCGGACTTACACCAATATACTTTCTTCTCAGGGCCGCACCACACCTTCTAGCTGATAGATTACATTTTAGCGCCAATGCAACAAGATACCACAGTTCAGGAGGTCGCACACTTGGCGAGAGGAATCTTGGATCCCTCCCCCATATGGGCCCACCTGACAGTTGGGGATGGAAGAGAGGGTTGTGTGGCGCCTATCGGTGCTTGGCATCTTCGAAATGAAGATACCAAAAAGAAACTGGTCCTCTCAATCGACCAATACTTCCAGGAGAACGTTGGAACGGTAGAATCGCCGGCAGTTCTCTGGGAAGCGTTTAAGACGGTGCTTAGGGGGGAAGCCCTCTCCGCAATAGCTGGACGCCGGAAGGAGCGGGAGACGCAAATGGTCACTGTGGAAAGCGATCTTCTCGCTCTGGAGGAGAAAGCGCAGAGAATCGGGAGTCCGTGCCCCATGCACCGGATGCAACTTGAAGCAGCAGAGTACAAAGCTTTGGCTACTGACGCTGCTCAGTCCCTCGCAAGAGAAAGGGAAGGCCTGATTATACGACCAAGGGGACAAAGCGGGCAAGTTAATTGCCTGGCTCGATAAAAAGAAACTCGCGCAGAGGGTTGTGGCTGAGCTTACAACTGAATCAGGGACCGTTCTTACAGAACCCAGGGAGATTGTCCGGGAGTTCGCACAGCACTTTCAGAAAGTGTACAGTAGGGGATCGAACTGCTCGGAGGCAGATTCACTGCCTCCGAGGATGCCTACCCTCACAGAGGAGGAGCGGGAGGGTCTAGAGGTGTCGCTTACTACGGAAGAATTGACCAGGTCCATACATGACCTCGGGCCCGGGAAAGCCCTTGGGCCCAATGGTCTTCCAATTGAGCTTTACAAGTTAAAGCCTGATAGCCTGAGCCAGCACCTAAAAAGTATGTTCGAGACATGCGGAGAGCAAGGTATATTACCTAGGGACCAACGTATAGCTACAATCGTGGCCATTCCAATGGAGGGGAAACCGAAAGACGTAAGCCCCTCGTACAGACCAATATCTCTCCTCAATGCGGAGCCAAAAATCCTGGCAAAGGTACTCTCAAACAGGCTGAAGCCGGTTCTCAACACGCTGGTCCATCCGGACCAATCGGGCTTTATGCTTCACCGCAATTCGGCGCTGAATTTGCGCCATCTCCACGGAGTGTTAGGACGCTGTCATATGAAGCAGGAGGATGCGGTGGTGGTATCATTGGACGCCGCGATGGCATTCGACACACTCGAGTGTCCGTATATGATGGCAGTCCTTCAAAAATTGGGGTTTGGCCCGAACTTCATTGGCTGGGTGCGCCTACTCTACGCCGAGCCCCTAGCCCAGGTGGTGGTGAACAATAAAGTGTTGGAGGTTTTTGCTCTGGGGAGGGGAACACAGCAGGGATGCCCCCTTTCACCATTGCTATTTGACCTCTCCCTGGAGCCATTGGCTGCCTGGGTGAGACAAGATCTCTCCCTGAGGGGGCTGAGATGGGCTGACGGATGGGAGGACAGGATCTCGTTATATGCTGACGACATCCTGCTGTATCTCGCCAACCCTTGTAAGTCCCTCATAGTGGCCTTAGACATCTTTACGAGCTTTGGGAGGAACTCAGGTTATAGTATAAATTGGGGTAAGTCCCTCCTCTACGTCCTCCATGGGGCCCCTCCCCCGCCGATCCTGCGTAATTACCCGATTACGGTGGCCACAGAAGGGTTCAGATATCTGGGAATCTTTAAATCCAAGGACAGGGCTCTGAGATACGAGGGAAACCTATTGCCGCCTCTACAGCGGTTTAAAAAAGACGCCGCCACCTGGAAGACACTCCCGCTGTCCCTACTGGGATGGGCGGCGCTCTTCAAAATGATGGCGCTGCCACGTTTTCTCTACGCCCTCCAGAACTACCCAGAATTAGTTCCCCTGAGATACTTTGCGGCCATCGAGGCCACCCAAAGAGATCTACTGTGGACCGGAACGCCCCGAATATCTCTGCAGAAACTCGCGTTAGGATGGTATGACGTGGGGATATAGCTCTCCCAGATATACGGAAATATTATTGGGCGGCACATCTCTCTGCCATAAATCAGGGCACTTATTGTGACGGAAATGACCCTAGCTTTGGGATGGACAGGTGGCTCCTTCCGGGCCCGACCAAACACTCTGTTCAGCTCTGGCACATCGTTAACAGAAAGCTGGGATGGGCGGGCAAACTTACAATGTCTACCCCGTTATGGGCGTCTGAGAGGCTGGGCACACTGAGCCGCACCAAAGGTTTCCACAAATGGGACCTGATAGGAATTTCTCACATTAAAGATCTGTGTAGTCCTGACGGAATGGTGACATTTGCTACGCTCCCGCATTCTAATGACCTTGCGCAGTCGGAACACTTTAGATACTTGCAGGTTAGACACTCTCTCCAGGCAAACATTCCACCGGGGACACAACTTCCGGAGTCCTTCCCCCCCCCCCCCGAGGACAGGCTGCTGGACGGCCACCTCCCAGAACTGGCGATTTCCCTCACTTACAAAAAGCTCATAAACCACACTCCAGACCCATTATTGGCCCATAGGGGGAAGTGGGAGGCAGATGGACTTGTAATCTATGATGAGGAATGGAGAGAAGCACTCGCCTCCCCAAAAGAGATAGCAATCGCAGCCAAGCTCGAATTGATTCAGCTGAAAATACTCCACCGGGTATATATCTCTGGAACTACGCTAATGTTGATGGGTCGTAGTGAAGATGGGATCTGTAGGAGGGTGTGTGGAGAGACAGGAACTTTCTTCCACATACTATGGGAATGTCCGGTGCTTCAAAATTATTGGAATAGGGTCCACAATTGTATACGGGAGGTCTGGGGGGTAGAACTCCGTCCAGAGGTAAAAAGGTGTCTTTTGAACATATGGGAACCCACAGACCTATCAGCAAAGGGCAGACTGTGGGTAACGCTTGGTCTGGCAATAGCTAAAAGGAATATTGCACGACTGTGCGGAGCAGTAACGCCTCCAACGGTCGGCTCCTGGAAGAAGGACATGGACTGGTGTATGCTTCAAGAAAAGACTGTGTATATAGCCCGGGCTGCCCCCGGAAGTGGATAGCTATGTGGTCAAATTGGAATGCCTACCGTTGTAATCTGTGGGAACCCTCCTATACGGTACCCATTGACGACCTAAGTACACTGTAAAACCTGGTATAGTTAGCATCCTGTAACCCTATGTGCCAGGCGTGATACTCCTGTAATGTTTTCTGCAATGCTAATTCTGTGACAAATGTAATCCCTGTTCGATTCTGTGCTAAGTGTAATCCCTGTACGTAACAATCACTTTACAGAATTTTTTTTTCAATAAAAAGATGTTAAAAAAATATATATATATGGAAGCAAACCACATTCACTGGATGATCTCATCAGTGATGTCATTTGAGATGTCATCAGTAATGTCACTGACCATGTCATGAATGATGTAATACGTGACATAATCAGCAGTTTATTGCGGGTGCGCAAGTTACAGTTAGTACAACTAACTATAATGGAGGAATTTCAATTGTTTTGTATGAGTGAATAATCCAGCTAACTAGAACACCCCTGAAACCTATGTTTTTTTCAGTTAATTGCTAAGGTTTTTTAAATGCTAATTCCTAACTATAACATACCTTAAACCTATGGTTTTTTCAGTGAATATATATATATATTTACTTACCTTAACAACTTTTACCAATGCTTTTGCGCTGTAATGGCATGTGTGGTAAATGAATGTGCGTGGTAAAGGTTTGCGTTGTAACAACACTTGCACTGTAATGGCATGCAATGTATCGTCATATATTCCTCAGATGCTCCTTTTCATTGGGGCGGTTCTGGACACAGTGCAGTTTCGGGCCTAGCGGCGAGTCCAAGAGATTCAGGCTTTCATACCGCTGTTTCATCCTCTAACTTGGATTTCGGTGAGAATGACTCTGAGGCTGTTGGGCCTCATGGCCTTCTGCATCATGCTAGTCACCCATGCAAGGTGGCTCATGCGGGCCCTGCAGAGGGACCTGAAGTTCCAATGGGCACAACATCGAGGAAATCTCACCGACATGGTTCAGATTTCAAAGGGCACTGCGCACAACCTGCAGTGGTGGCTAACGAACAGCGATTGGTTTAAGGGCAGACCACTCTCCCTTCTCCACCCCGACTTCACAGTAGTGATAAATGTGTCCCTTCTGGGATGGGCCAGCCATCTGGGAGAGGAGGAGATCAGAGGACTCAGGTCTCCGGCGGAAGCCAAGCTTCGTATCAGTCTGTTGGAGCTTCGGGAAATCCAACTGGCACTGAAAGCCTTTTTTCCATCAATTAAGGGAAGGCTCATACAGGTGTTCACGGACAACACTACCGCTATGTGGTACTGCAGCAAACAGGGTGGAGTAGGGTTGTGCACTCTTTGTCAAGAGGGCCTGTGTCTCTGGACTTGGTTGAAACGTCAGGGCATTTCCCTGGTGGTTTGACACAGGGCCGGTTCTCTGAACGCCAGGGCAGATGAGCTCAGCCAAAGGTGCCTTGCTTATCACGAATGGCATCTACATCCGAAGGTGGCACAAGGTCTCTTTCAGTGATGGGGAGGGCCTTGGTTAGGTCTGTTCGCATCCGAACAGAACGTGCAATGTCAGCTGTTTTGCGCATTGGAGTTTCCAAGGTGGCACTCCCTCAGCGACGCTTTTGGTTGCAGATGGCGCTCAGGCCTCCTATACGCCTTTCCGCCCATAACACTCCTGCCCAAAGTGCTCAAGAAAGTCAGAAGCGACCGGGCATAAGTTATTCTTGTGGCTCAGGACTAGGCACGGCGAGTTTGGTATCCTGAGCTTCTAGACATGAGCATCGATCCTCCGGTTAGGCTGCCCACTCTTTGCCTCCTTGCGTGAAGATTGAGCGCCGACAGTTGACAGCTTTTGACCTTCCTCCTGAAGTCTGTGTGGTTATTCTGGCAGCCAGGCGTCCCTCCACAAAATCATTGTTTTCTTTCCTTGGCCCAGCAGGGCTCTGCTCTGGGCACCTTTAAGGGCTACCTTTCAGCCTTTTCTTCTTTTCTTCAACTGCCTGATCTGCCTTCTCCTTCTGGATCTAAAAAGAGCATTATTGTTCCTCCTTGATTGAACCAACGAGTTCTGGGTGAATGGACAACTTTCAGTTGTATACATGGGTGCAAAGAAAGGCCGTGCTGTCCAGAAGAGACTATATCCGGATGAGTCATCCTCTGTATTTAAATTTGTTACGCCTTAGCAAAGATGGATCCTTCTGAAAGGCCCATTCCACCAAGCCAAAGGTGGCCACCACAGCTCACTAGCGTGGTGTTTCCGTCTCTGACATATGCCAAGCTGCCAAGTGGGCATCTCTGCACACGTTCGCCCGACACTAATGCCTGGATTCACAGGTTCGCAGGGAAGGCCTGTTTGGTCGCTATGTTTTACAGGACCTTCTGGTCTAAGCTCTTCTGCCATCTCTCCTCCTGGGATGGTATTGCTTGGGCATCTGTTCAAAGGTAAGGAATCTGCAGCTAGATGTCTCTACCAGATGAACAAGTAATTTACCTATGGTAACGCCTTATCTGAAAGAGACACGTTAGTGATCGATTCCTTACCTTAGATATCTCCAGGTGTCCGACTGGAACCGGAAAGTTTTTAGTCCGCAGTACCCCTGCGTGTTGGTAGGTGGCGTCGTGCGGCTCGCATCCGTTGCTGGCGGCGTAAGCGCCGAGATGACGTCACGGAGACTACCTAGGCACCACCCATGCGAGCTGACGTCAGTTCTTTCTTTTTCCGTGCCAGCAAGCGCAGATCCGGTTAGAGCATGTGCCCTAGTCACTTTTTGACTAACTTTTTGAGACTTTTGTCTCTACTTCTTTTGAGTATTTGACTACTGGTGCCACGTAGGGAGGCCTGGGTTTAAATCCTGCGGGGCCTGTCGCTGTACGATGTCGGTGGCCGACCCCCATGGCGTCTGTCTCTACTGTCTGGAGCGCGACCATGACTCCCAGTCATGTTCCAACTGCCTCTGGCCATGGCTCCGAAGGCTTTGCGGGAGCGGTCCCGAAAGCTGCTGGAGGCCAGGCAGTCGTCTCTGCGCCGTTCAAGGTCCAGGGGTCGCTCGAGGGACCGACCGCGGAGCCATCATCATCGCTCCTCTGGGTCAAAGTCTTCACCCTCAGAATCGGGTAAGAGACGTCATAAGAAAAAGTCAAAGAAGCATGTTCGCTCTCTGACGTCCCCCTGTGGGTCTCTGGATGGGGATGAGGGACCAGGGGTCCTTCCCCTGCGGCTCCGTTGGAGCCTGGGAATCCCGCTGCCTACCTGCCGTATCCGGGTCCGTCGGCGACCCTGGCCCAGGTGTAAGAGTTTCTTGCCGCCATAGACCGCCATTTCAGGCCCAGGGCTCCCGCCGGCGTGCCTTCAGGCCCCGCGGTTCCTATTGAGGGCCTTTGCTTGCCACCGCCTTTGCTGTTGGCATCGCCGGCTGCTCTGGCCCCGGCGCCTCAAGGTCCTCCGCCGGCAGCTTTGGCCATGGCGCCACAGGGTCATACGCCGACGGCTCCAGCGCCCCCTGCGGCTCTGTTCCTTGTGCCACCATGGGTTCCGTTCGTCCCACCTCCGCCCTTGTCTAAATTTCTGGGCAATTTTGCTCCGGCTTTGGACCCTAATTGGGACATGGAGCTGGATCCGCACCGAGCGGTGCCATTGGAGCATTTTTTCCCCATGTGCCTCCCCCACCGCTGCCGCCTGTGCCCCGGGCTGTGGAGGAGGGGATGACTGGGAGGGTCGGAGAATCTTCTTGCACGGCAGTGCGAGGCTGAACATGAATGGGCGGAGGGCGCAGGTGGCCTTGACCTCTCCTCCGAGCCTGGATTTATGTCTCCTCCCGCTGTCATGGAGGAGGGCGCCACATATACTGTGGTACTCCATAGAGCAGCTGAGGCCCTTGACCTTGAATTGCCTACTGTCACTCACAAGACCAACCTCCTTACTGAGGTGCTTTAGCTGGCGGCAAGTTCTATGGAACCTCTGCTCCCGTTTAATGAGGCCTTGACGGATGTTTTGATGGGCACCTGGTATAGGCCGGCCACAGGGGTTCCTGTGGATAAGAACGTGACCAGGCGTCATCGCCCGGCACCAGGTGACCTGGCCGACTCCGGAGAGCCTGGTCCTTCAGGCCTCCACTTCCCAAAGTGCATTCCCTACCGCCCCACCGGATAAGGAATCGAAAAAGCTGGAGTAGTTTGGCAAGAAGTTATTTTCCTCTGCCAGCTTGGGGCTGCAGTCAGTCAACACCGCATGCCTCTTGGGCCGCTCCTCTCGCGCTGTGTGGGACATAGTGGCGCAGACACTGCCCCAGTGCCCGGAAGAGGGTCAGGCTATACTTTACTAAGCTGTTACGGAGGGGAAAGATGCAGCGAAGTTCGCCATTCGGTGTGGGCTGGACACCGCAAATTCTTTAGGGAGAGCGATCTCCACAACAGTGGTACTGCGTCGCCATGCCTGGCTCCGGTCCACTGGGTTTTCGGGGGCGTCCGGAGTTCCCTCATGGACATGCCTTTTGATGGTACTCGCCTGGAGCGTTTCAAGGACTCTCGGGCTACGGCCAAGTCCTTGGGTCCCTCCACCTCACACCCGGCCACGTCCTTTCGTGGCCACGGAAGGGGCGCCCCTGCCTGCTTGTTAAGTCAGAAGCCTGTGCAGAACCAAACTCAGTGCGGCCATGGGCGTGGAGGCCGCCTTGACGCCCCACAGCATCTGCCTCAAAGCCTTCCCAGTCCGAGCTTTGGGGTGCACCACACGCTAGTGGGCGGCAGGATTCGACATCACCTCCCCCACTGGCGTTCTGTCACTTCCGACAGGTGGGTACGCAGATCGTCTGGAGGGGTTACTCCCTCGCCTTCGAGTCTACCCCCCCTAGCCATACCACCTCAGTTCCACCGCATGTCAGGGGATTACTTCGCGCTTCTCCAACAGCAAGTCATGACCCTCTTAGCCATGGGGGCCATCGAGCGCGTTCCTGGGCCAGAGGTAGGACGTGGTTGTTATTCCCACTACTTTCTGGTCCCCAAGAAGGACAAAGGGGGTTTGCGCCCCATCTTGGACCTCAGGAAAGTCAATCGCTACCTCCGGAAGGAGAAGTTCAGAATGTTAACTCTGGCTCAGGTCTTGGCTGCCCTCGACCCTGGAGACTGGATGGTAGCATTGGACTTGCAGGACGCATATTTTCACATCCCCGTCCTGCTGGCCCACCGGTGTTACCTGCGGTTCATAGTAGGTCAGGAGCATTTTCAGTTTGCCGTGTTCCCCTTCGGCTTTACCAGCGCCCCTTGGGTGTTCACGAAAGTGATGGCGGTGGTCGCAGCTCACCTGCGCAGGTCAAGGGTGTCAGTCTTCCCCTACCTCGACGACTGGTTGTTGAAGGCGGGCTCGCCCCAGGCAGTTGTCAACCACCTTCAGACTCTGGTCGTCCTCCAGCATTTGCTGGGGTTCTCCATCAACGTGCTAAAGTCGCACATCAGTCCCTCTCAGAAGATCCCCTTCATCGGAGCGGTTCGGAATTTGACACAGTTTCGGGTTTATCCTCCCGAGTAGCGAGTCCGGGATATTCAGGCTAAGACTAGATCTTTCAGCCTATCCTGGGTTTCAGTCAGGATGACCCTCCGGCTCCTGGGCCTGATGGCCTCCTGCATCCTGCTAGTGCAACATGCAAGGTGGCATATGCGGGCTCTGCAGTGGGACCTTAAGTTCCAGTGGGCACAAAATCAGGGCAACCTGTCCGATCATTTCCAGATCTCGGAGGGCACTGCACGACAATTGCAGTGGTGGCTCACGAATCGTGATTGGGTCAGTAGCAGATCCCTCTCACTTCCCCAACCGGAGCACACAGTGGTGACGGACGTGTCCCTCCTGGGATGGGGCGGCCACTTGGGAGAGGCGGAGATCAGAGGCCTCCGGTCTCCGGCGGAGTCCCGGCTCCATATCAACCTTTTGGAGCTTCGGGCGATCTGACTTGCACTGAAGGCATTCCTTCCCTCTGTCCGGGGAAGTGTTGTGCAGGTGTTCACGGACAACACCACCGCCATGTGGTATTGCAACAAACAGGACGGGGTGGGGTTGTGGACCCTATGTCAGGAGGCTCTGTGCCTCTGGACATGGCTGGAACATCAAGGCATTACATTGGTGGTTCAACACCTGGCAGGTTCTCTAACGCCAGGGCGGATGAACTCAGCTGCCGGTGCTTGATGGATCACGAATTGTAGTGTGGTTCCTATATTTCCAATGGCTCTGCACATTGGAATAATATATCCTATAGATTTGACGTAGGACAGAGGTCTACTAAGTCTCTATCGAATATACTAGACTTAATTGTGAGTGCCAGCTAGCTCAGAGGTCACTAGAAACTTTCTCGAATAAACAAGAAGGGATTAGTCTCTGACAACCGCATAAACATGACAACTTTGTTTCCCAAGAATAAGAAATGTATCTCTAGAGTCGCGGAAACAATAGATAGTTATTTTTCTCAGTCAATCGTGCATGCTTCGTTTCACCAGAGGTGCAGAGAAATAGAGAGACGGGCGTTTTAAAAAAAAAAAAGGATTTATTGAACAGTCTTCTTTCTCATGCAGAGGAAATGAACTGCTACAATCGTAATACTGGTTGCAAAGTACCATGCGTACAGTACAAAGATTATTATAAAATAATACTGTAAAAGCATGATATGGTTTTAAGCCATAAAATACATAGTATACATACATTAATAAATATAGCCTAAAAAGTACTCAACTGGTGCTTCTAGAATACGCCTACCCCAGTGTACCTAACCTAGGTCTAGTGCAGGGGAAGAAGTAAGTGAGGTGTAGCTTAGTTTCAGTATTCTTTTGCCAAGAATCTAATCCAAGAATTCTCTACGGGTCTAATCAGCTCCGTACCTTGGTTTAGAATGAAGGAAGTCTGGTATCTCTCTCTCAGGACTCGATTTCCCAACAACCCGCAAGGGTAGGTTGGAAACACTGGAGCTGGATTTCTCGGCAAGAGAAAAGACAGCATCTCTCTCAGTGCGTCTGCTGGAGGGTCGGCTTCCTTCGGCACTTGCTGTAGCAGGGCGTCGGGCAAGTAGATAGTCGAACTGCTCCAAACCACTGTGTGTTTGCCTGGGCAAGTGTGGGCATATTTATACCTTGAAGGTGCCTAGTTTGACGTAAGGTTGGACATAATAACGTCATCAAGGACTCAGTTCTTTGAAAACTCCATGAGTTCTTGGATAAATCATTATTCAAGCAAGGGGAAGTCTCTGACTGCTGAAGGCGGGTTTTTCCAAGGAATCATTGTGGATTTTCGGAACTAGTGGAAGTAGCCATGCCGTATTTGGACTGCATAGGCTAAGTCTAAATATGGTTATGATTTCTATGCCTATATAAGGATTGGGTGATTTAAACCTATATATGGGCATGCATCGGGAACATTACACTAGGGTCCTGAATTCATATACAACACCCATTCCACTTTATTATGTATAACATTACTAAATTATAAGCACTAAAACAGATCTAAAGCATGTGTTTACAATCCCACCCAAAATACACAAAATGCATTTGAAAAGGTTGCACACGAAAAATGAGCATTTGTACAGTACGCATTTAAAAGCAATAGGCGTCATTTAAAACGTGAATTATGATGTTGGCAAAGCTAACTGAATGAATCATGTAATGACATTTATGAAAATGGCTCTAGGTTACAAAATAAAAAGGTCCAGACCATTCCATAGCAGAAATAATATACTGTTTTGGTTTTGAGGACAAGGTCAAATATTGTCTATTTAGGAAGTATTTAACCCTTTCCATGCTCATGACGGAACCGTTCCGTCATGACCACGCCCGTTTCTATTAGGGCCCAGCACCGGAGGGGGAATCGCGGTCGCACAGAAAAGGTTAAATAATTTCTTGTTCTCTAAGAATAGTTCTACTTTAAGCAGATTACTTTGTGCCAAAAAAAAAAATCTTTTAAGTTCTTTGGGAAAAAGTCAAAATTAGCCGTAGAAAAAATAGAGTTCCAAAGGTTTTCGGAAGGATTGTTATTAAAAATGAATGCCAAATTCAGAGTTCATAGAACGCTATGTGCTGATCTCAAAAGTCATTCTCGGTGTCAGGAGAAAACATCAAATCGTCTAAGCTGGCAGAGAAATCGTCTACCACAGTAGGTGAAAGTGGAACTACTTCATTAAGTAGATCAATTGTGCACAGATGAGAAGCATTGCCGTCAGCGTCAGCCGCGTTAGCAATGTTCAAATCAGATGGTACCTGTGTGCCTGTTGATCCGCGTATCTCACCTCCTGTTGAATTCGCTGGTGAGATCTCAATGAATGCCGTCATCATTGGTAGCCGTTGGGGGCAACACAACACGTGAGCTGTTACCGGACCCAGTAATGCGTCTGCATCCGTTGGCGCAACCGATGGTAGTGTTAGACAAACATCTAACACGCATTCCTCTCCACAAAGCAGGCATCGTAGAACAGGTAAGATGCAATCTTGCCAGATTGGTCTGAATGAAAGAAACCATGTGGTATTTACATCTCTTAAACAAGCCAAGCCAAGAATCTGTGTAATTCTGTCATGGTACCGCATAGCCAGAAGGGCGTCCATGGTAGTCAGGGCTTCGTTGGTGACTGGACTTGCCATATTGGAGCAGGAAAAACAAAAATAGAATTCCTGCTACGGGTCCCAAAATGAGAGGCACTCCACCAAACACAGTGTGCAAGAAATTAAAAAAAAATGCCTAGGACTGCTTGAAAGGGTGCTAACAGTCCCGAAAAAATAGTCTTAAATACATGTGCAATACCGCTGGTATCAGACATGTTTAAGATTTGACCTAACATTTCTGCGAAATGTACTGGGCAGTTGGTTGATAATAATGCATGTATCTCTGCAGAAGTCCTTGCAACTTGCAGATCATACATTTCTCTAGACGAGGTCAGTGGCACAGTTTTATGCAAAAGAATGGCGTTCGTTCTGCTTAAAGTATCAATTTGTATAGAAGAGATATTCAGTGAAGGCCATAACGCCGACTCCCTGTCTGTCTTGCTTTTTGGATACAATTCTTGCATACAACAAGTGACCCTGGCTGACACACTAACTAGATATGCTTTTCCTGGCACCATGCCACAACAGCTGTGATCATTGAGCATAACATAGCTGCCATTGGAAAGCTCCCTGAAAATTGGATCTATCACTGCTGCTGGTGAACCGTGCAGGTGGCAAGAGAGGTTATTTGAAGAACCCTCACAGGCTCCGTGTAAATTAATACCATCGCATAAAAGTGTACCGCTTAGCGAGTTCTTACAATTTTCACTACTAAGAAACACTTCCTTTCCCCCACTCCAACATTTATGTGTGTATGGTAAATTCCAGGTTGACTTAATGTATCCTTCCTTTACCCAACCTTTCATACAGCCCTCTGGTATGTGTTTTACGCAATATTGAAATTGGGAAATCGTCACTGGTATCGTGATGGTGCCATGTATTATCCATTCCACGACTGGTTTCTCAGAAACAGTTATTAGTAATCTTTCCAGTTTTTCTATGCTCAGTACCGTGTAGTCCGCTCCTCTTGTTGCCAAAAAGATTTGTTTATCTGTAAGGTTAAAGACAGTAAACAATGACGTGGTGTTGATTAGACGCCATGGCACGTAGCCTGAACGCAGATTTTGTAACATCCAGCCTAGCAGCATTATAGAACGTAATTGAGACTGGCCATGTTGTAACATTAGCAAGTCCTGCTCTATTATGTCAATGGCAGATGATACAATGCTGTCCAAAGAATACATTCTGGATGACAGAGTCGTTAACCCATTGTCCACTACAGAGAGAGCTTTCTCTAAATTAATACGATCAATTTCTCGTATTCTTTCTGCAGTTTCCATTTGCGTGACTTTCCATGCTTCATTGTAAGCAGAATATATACCGGTGTATATAAAACGTTTTTGACGTGGTTTACGAGGTCCAAGTAAGAAGTCTCGTAAGTCAACGCCTTCTTTAAGTAAAGTTAAGTGTTGTTTAATTTCTGGAAGTGTGGATTTCTGTAGCCACCCAAGGCATAGTTTTCCTACATCGTATGTTGTAACTATCCCTGGATGTTGTCTCTGGGAATATCTTGGATCTGGCCTGTTTCATTTTGAACCCTTGTGTTTTTTTCAGGAATCTATCTTGACAGTTTTTTGTCTGTGGGCCAGATTAACCATTTTTTCCATTCAGGACCAGTTCTGTTCTGTTGTAAAATCTGTTTTACGTCTACCTCCTCATCTGCAGTGCTATTACTGTCAGTTGTGGGCTCAGGTATGGACAGTTTGTTAAAATCTTTTATCTTAGCCAAGCCAAGCCAAGACAAGATGTGTGTTGAACAGTGTCATTTAAAAACATTATTTGTTCTGGGATAATGCAGGCTCTGAATAAGGCTTCTAAACCTTGCACCTGCCAGTCTTTTGTGCCCCGGACAATTTTTGTCTCAATTTTGTCTTTCCAAAAGTTAAAACCTAATGTAGACAGCTGAGCATAAAAGTTTGCAGAATAAATGTGTTTAGTATTGGTCAGCATGTTTTTCATTCCTGTCTTATTCACATTTTTGAAATAAAACGTTTCTGGATTTGTGACATTAAAACCTGAGAAGTATGGAAACTTTTCATAAAATGTTTTTTGAGCTGCCCTTTGGCGGCGTTGGACAATGTTCCCATTGATTATAAGTAAAAACCTTTCTAGGGTTTGCAGATTTGTGCAAGTAATGGTGACCATAATGATTAAAACAATACATTTGTTTATAATCTGATGAACCTTCTAAGTATTCATGTTTAGTGAATTTAGCTGACATTTCTAAATCTGCCATCACATTATTAATAGTTTCAAAGTTCCAATCATCAGAAAATGTGCTGGGTGAGACAAAGTCACTCAAAGAAACCTTAAACTGGTGTGGAATCTTCAACAGTTCCACCAGGCCATAAATGTCATAATCAGTTGTGTCCCATGCTATACCACAGGTATAGGAACGGCTGTGATGTTCACTGATGTCCGGTCTCTTCGTTCACGATGAGATGATTTGTGAGGTTTCAGGAGCAAGTTGATGTTCTTACTTGCTGTGTCCATTGTACTGTATTTTCCATCTTTCATCTTTCCCAAACTTAAAACAAGAATGAGCCAGAGCAGGAGAAACGGTACACCTAACACAATCCAAAATTCAACCCATGGTGAAACTAGATATGAATTTTCAAGTTGATGAAAGAATTCTGTTATTTTTTCTTTGAAAGTTTTATTAATTGGCGTAGTTTCAGGTTCACTGGGATTCTCAGAAAATGTATCAAAGTTGATGAAATAGCCAGAGGCAGTTCTGTCAATTGTTGGGATTGCATCCTGATTTTTTGGAATCGCTGGAGCCTCTTCTTCCTTTGTCATATTAGTATAGTCAGAGGCTATATCATTGTAGACAGGTGTTTCTTGACAAACTTATTTGGGTTTCAAGAGGTATAAGTTCCATGGCTTTGTTGTATAGTCCTTCTTTTCTTACTGCAGGCTTATCAAAGGTGATGAGTCTTTCAATTTGAACCTCTTGGATTGTAGCAAGATTTGGTCGTCTGCTACATCTTGGGAGTCCACTGGTCCTACTACTTATTATCGGCCACATGGTGTGGTTTGACCAGGTCGATGGACACGATTCTGTTCTCCCTTTTTCCAGCAAGGGGCAGTAGTAACACTGATCTTGTTCCGTGGATTGCTAAGACAGATACTGCTTTTCTGTAAGAAGGCCCAAATTCCTTCTTCACCGCGATATTTTCCCTGACTAGATCCCCAATATTTGGAATCCAGACAGGTCTTGCTGGGACAGGTGGTTTTTCTTCAGTGGTCGTTGGCTTTTGTGTTGTGTTACTCAGACTTCTTCTTGTTTCATTTAAGTCCTGTAAAACAGCCAAATGGTCTTTGATATCAAAGGGTTTTTGTTACACCACTGAAGTTTGACAATCAAGATCCTGGATGAGCATTCTAGTACCAAATAGTTATTCATGTGGAGTGATTCCCCCGAGAGAATTTCTTGGCAGATTATTAAGACTACGTTGGACATTTATTAGATGTTTGACCCACCCGTCACCCGAACCGAATACCCTAGCTGTTATAGATGGCTTTATGTCACGGTTTTTTCTTTCCACTACCACATTTCCCTCAGGATGGAATGGACTTGAGTACCACAATGCAACTCCCAAGCTAGCCATTGCCTCTTTGTAAGCTCGAGTGCTAAACCCAGGACCCTGGTCAGAATGTAGCGTGCCGATTGCGTATGTGCGATAAAGACTCGCAAATCTTTTATAACAGTTCCGGCGTCAGCGAGTGCTGAGGCCACATCCGAATTAATCTTGTCCTAATAGTTGTGAGAGCGCATCCGTCCATGTTGATGTCTGCGTGTAGAAAGTCTAATGCTGTCTAACAATGGTGTCTGGACTGGGCTGGCTACACTGTAGTCGGGTACCTGGTGGCTTTCAAAGCTATGCTCTCTGTTACAGGTATCACAGTGAATTCTGAATTTGTAAACTTTGACGCTCATTCCTGGCCACCAGTACATCTCTTCTGATTCTATTAGAGATTTTGAGATCCCTTGATGTGTCAGACCCTCTCACATATGTGCTACGTGAACCAAAGCACCTCTCTGGTTCCTGTTTGGAATTACTCTATCCCCCACTCCAGGGATTCGAGCAAAAGGAACGGAGTTTGCATCAATTATGTATGTATATCCGAGTGGATAATTTAGAGGGAACGCTGCATAGCTGCCTTTTATTGAGGCATTCACTGCTAGCATTGTTTCACTGTCTATTTTTCTTTTTGAACGAGTGATTGCAGCTACGGAAGCCGTTTGCACAGCTGCCTTCGCGGCCTCATCAGCCAATGAATTCCTTGCAACGTGAACGCCATCACGCTGATGACTCAGTGTATGAATCACGTGAATCTTTTGTAGTTCTTTTTGTAATAGAACTACTTGTTCCCAAAGCATTTTGTGCTTAATTGTGCCACCTTTTGCATCATTGAAACCGTTTTGAACCCAGTTCTGCAGATATGCATTGTAAGAATGAACGCAGTAATACGAATCGCACACTGAGTGTGGGGAATTTGCAATCGGTATTTTCAAGCGCCATCTTGAAAGCGTGTATTGAGCTCGCTGAGCTGTACAGTCTCCGAGTGATTGAGTTTTAGTGACCATAGGTCGAAATTTACCTTCGCGCCAGCGACTTTTAACAATCACGCACGCAGCACTATAGGATTGTTTACCCCCAATTGCAGGCTGTGCTGATCCGTCTGTATAGATTATACATCCGTAATGTTCTAGAGGCAGAATTTCGGTTGGCAGAGGACATTCTTGTTCGTATTGGAGAAATTCTTGTGTCTTCAAGTATGGGTCAAAAACGTATTCAACGTCTGTTGTAGCAAGAGAGTTAACCCATTGTATCCATCTCGGATGTAAAGCCATGGCATTTGGAATGCTCGCTTTTGTTACTGCCTCTAAGGCAGGTACAGGTGTAACTATCATTATGCGTTTACCCAGCGCTAGAGCTCTCTTTTGCTACTGCAGTTTGAACCGCTGTCAGAATCTTTTCTGTAGAAGTGAATTTTGTTTCAGCTTGTGTGTACAAATGTGATTTGTACGCTATTGGTACCTTTTCACCTTCATTAAAAGTCAGGTATGTGAATCCGCATCTCCCTGGGATGATTCGGATTACAAGATTGTGCCATTTGTCGCGTGTCTGTAACTGTGTTTTTGCTAACATTTCTGTTTGTACTGAACGCAAAATTTCTGTGTGTTCTTGAGTCCAATTAGTTGGTTTGAAATCAGGTTTGATTAGTTCGTAGAGAGGTCTATAATTTAGAACTTAAGTTCTACCAAAATTCAGGAAACCTAGAATTGACTGTAAGTTTTTCAACGTTTTTGGAGGATTAAGCAGCGCACATTTCTCTAGAAAGTTGGCTGCCAGGCTTTTGCCTTCACTTGATCACTTGTTTCCTAAGAATAGGACGTTGAGGTGGGCAATTCGTGATTTAATTTGTACCCTTCAGAAGCAAACCCAAGTATTATGGTGTTCACTCTTTTCAAGTGCACGTCCATATCATCGTCTGTGAGATAGATGTCATTGACATAAGATAATGCCTCATCATACGTTTGTAGTAACTATGTTACTCTGGCTGAGAATAAACCTGGAATCTTGAATCCCTGGGGGAGACTGCAAAATTGTCCCTGTGTCCCCATGATGGAGAAAGCGGTCAAATACCTACTTTCTGGTGCAATGTTTTGACCGAAGAAACTGTTAAAAATATCTAATGTGGTTTTATACTTTTTACGCACGATGTTTTTCATTAGTGCTGCACTGTGCATTTTGTACTGCAGAAGTTTTGCAACAAGAGTTTAAGTGTCTGTAGTCCAAAACTAGACGATATGTATTGCCTGGCTTGGAGACAGGAAAGAAAGATTAGGTGCACACAATATTTTGGAACACTGTATCCTTCAACGTTAAACAAACCAAAAACTAATACATAGGATTTTCCTCCTAATCAGTTTTGGTGGATATTATATCCTTTTTACCCACTCCAGACGTCTTTTGAAGTATTTTACGGGGAAAAGGGGTCTGTGTGAAAAGCACGACTGAGTTACTCTAGTATCTAGCGTTAAATTATCGCCTTGCCCCACATTGGGCACCATGTAGTGTAGTTCCTATATTCCCAATAGGCTCTGCGCATTGGAATAACATATCCTATAGATTTGACTTAGGACTGATGTCTACTAGGTCTCTATCGAATATACTAGACTTAATTGTGAGTGCCAGCTAGCTCAGAGGTCACTAGAAACTTTCTCGAATAATCAAGAAGGGATTAGTCTCTGACAACCGCATAAACATGACAACTTTGTTTCCCAAGAAAAAGAAATGTATCTCTAGAGTCGCGGAAACAATAGATAGTTATTTTACTCAGTCAACCGTGCATGCTTCGTTTCACAAGAGGTGCAGAGAAATAGACTGGCGTTTTTAATAAAAGGATTTATTGAATAAGGATTTATTGCAGAGGAAATGAACTGCTACAATCGTAATACTGGTTGCAAAGTACCATGCGTACTGTACGAAGAGTATTATATAATAATAATGTAAAAGCATGATATGGTTTCTAAGCCATAAAATACATAGAATACATACATTAATAAATATAGACTAAAAAGTACTCACTGGTGCTTCTAAAATACGCTTACCCCGGTGTACCTAACCTAGGTCTAGTACAAGGGAAGAAGTAAGTGAGGTGTAGCTTAGTTTCAGTATTCTTTTGCCAAGAATCTAATCCAAGAATTCTCTAAGGGTCTAACCAGCTCCGTACCTTGGTTTAGAATGAAGGAGGTCTGGTATCTGTCTCTCAGGACTCGATTTACCAACAACCCGCAGGGGTAGGTTGGAAACACAGGAGCTGGATTTCTCGGCAAGAGAAAAGGCAGCATCTCTCTCAGTGCGTCTGCTGGAGGGTCGGCTTCCTTCGGCACTTGCTGTAGCAGGGCATTGGGCAAGTAGATAGTCAAACTGCTCCAAACCACCGTGTGTTTGCCTGGCCAGGTGAGGGCACATTTATACCTTGAAGGTGCTAGTTTGACGTAAGGTTGGACATAATAACGTCATCAAGGACTCAGTTGTTTGAAAACTCCATGAGTTCTTGGATAAATCAATATTCAAGCAAGGGGAAGTCCCTGAATGCTGAAGGCGGGTTTTTTCCAAGAAATCGTTGTGGATTTTCGGAAATACTAGAAGTAGCCATGCCGTATTTGGACTGCATAGGCTAAGTCTAAATATGGTTATGATTTCTATGCCTATATAAGGATAGGGGGATTTATACCTATATATGGGCATGAATCAGGAAAATTACACTAGGGTCCTAAATTCATATACAAAAGAATGGCGTCTGAACTCGGACGTGGCGCAAGGTCTCTTTCTGCAGTGGGGAGAGCCTTGGTTAGATGTAATCAGTTCTGCGCGTTGGAATTTCCATGGCGGCACTCACTCGGCGACACTTTTCGTTGCGAGTGGAGCTGCAGTCTGTTGTATGCCTTTCTGCCTATACCACTTCTGCCCAGAGAGCTGAAGAATATTCAGCGCGACCGGGACAAAGTCATCCTTGTGACTCCGGATTGGGCACGAAGATACTGGTATCCCGCCCTACTCAACATGGCGATCGATCCCCCGATCCGACTGCCTTTTCGGGAGGATCTTCTGTCCCAGCAGCAGGGGACGGTCCTCCACCCGAACCTGTCCAGCCTCCACCTCCATGCGTGTAGATTGAGCGGCGACAGTTGACAGCTTTTGATCTTCCTCCCGAAGTCTGTGGTGTCATTCTGGCAGCCAGGCGTCCCTCCACTAAAACGGTATACGCCTGCAGATGGAACAAGTTTGTGGCATGGTGCACAGCTAAGGCTGTGGATTCCCTTTCTGCCCCTCTTTCCGAAGTCCTTCTGTTCCTTCTTTCTTTGGCCCAGCAGGGCTCTGCTCTGGGCACTATCAAAGGTTATCTTTCGGCCATCTCCACCTTTCTACGGCTTCCAGATCAGCCTTCTCTTTTTAAGTCCCCAGTTGTTTACCATTTTCTGAAAGGCATTACGCACACATTTCCTCCCGTGCCATTCATCATGCCTCAATAGGACTTAACCTTGTCTTGACATCTCTGATGTGTGCTCCCTTCGAGCCCCTTCATAACTGTCCTTTACGTCTTCTCACTCGCTGCCAGAAGAGTGAGTGAGCTCCAGGCTCTTTCTTTTTCTCTTCATCCGGACAAGGTGGTTTTAAGGACCCGTCCTTCTTTCATGCCAAAGGTTGTCACCTCCTTCCACATCGGGCAGACCATCACTTTGCCCACCTTCTTTCCGCCTCCGCCTCCTTAAAAAGAGGGAGAGAGGCTTCACAGTCTGGACCCAACACGTGCGCTCTCGTTCTGTCTGAAGCGCACACAACAGTTCCGGACGGATGACCAGCTCTTTGTTGGCTACGTTGGTGCCAAAAAAGGTCGGGCCGTGCACAAACGGACCATCTCTCGGTGGGTCGTTCTGTGCATCAAAGCATGTTACTCATTGGCTAAGAAGGAGCCTCCTGTGGCGCTGCTTGCCCCTTCTACCAGGGTGACTGCAGCCACTAGTGCCTTGGGACGTGGAGTTCCCTTGCAGGACATTTGTCAGGCAGCTACGTGGGCTTCGCTGCACACGTTTACCAAGCATTACTGCCTTGACAGTCAAGTCCGGAGAGACAGCTTCTTTGGCAGTTCTGTTCTCCGGCACTTTCTGGTGTAATCTTGTTCGCAGATCCACCACCGGGGTTGGTATTTTGGGGTATCTATTCTAAGGTAAGGACTCTATCACTAACGTGTCTCTTTCAGGTGGACAAGTTACTACTTGTGTAACAATATAGCTGCAAGTGACATCCGTTAGTGATAGATTCCTTACTGCCCCACCCATCCTCCCTGTTCTGCAAACTGATTTCTATGGTGAAGGTCATCCCTTTCAGGGCCCTAGCTTCATGGCACCAGTGGTCTCTGCGTTCTTGGCGCGGAAAGTTGTGTACAGAACTGATGTCCGCACGCATGGGTGGTGCCTAAGTAGTCTCTGTGACGCCATCTTGGTGCTTACACCGCCAGCGACGGACGAGGAGCCACATGACACCGCCTACCGATGCCAGGGGTACTGCTGACGAAAAACTTAAATTAATATGATCAATTTCTCGTATTCTTTCTGCAGTTTCCATTTGCGTGACTTTCCATGCCTCATTGTAAGCAGAATATATACCGCCGTATATGAAACGTTTTTGACGTGGTTTACGAGGTCCAAGTAAGAAGTCTCGTAAGTCAACGCCTTCTTTAAGTAAAGTTAAGTGTTGTTTAATTTCTGGAAGTGTGGATTTCTGTAGCCACTCAAGGCATAGTTTTCCTACACTGTATGTTGTAACTATCCCTGGATGTTGTCTCTGGGAATATCTTGGATCTGGCCTGTTTCATTTTGAACCCTTGTGTTTTGTTCAGGAATCTATCTCGACAGTTTTTTGTGTCTGTGGGCCAGATTAACCATTTTTCCATTCAGGATTAGTTCTGTTCTGTGGTAAAATATGTTTTACGTCTACCTCCTCATCTGCAGTGCTATTACTGTCAGTTGTGGGCTCAGGTATGGACGGTTTGTTAAAATCTTTTATCTTAGCCAAACCAAGCCAAGACAAGATGTTTGTTGAACAGTGTCATTTAAAAACATTATTTGTTCTGGGATAATGCAGGCTCTGAATAAGGCTTCTAAACCTTGCACCTGTCAGTCTTTTGTGCCCCAGACAGTTTTTGTCTCAATGTTGTCTTTCCAAAAGTTAAAACCTAATGTAGACAGCTGAGCATAAAAGTTCGCAGAATAAATTTGTTTAGTATTGGTCAGCATGTTTTTCATTCCTGTCTTATTCACATTTTTGAAATAAAACGTTTCTGGATTTGTGACATTAAAACCTGAGCAGTATGGAAACTTTTCATAAAATGTTTTTTGAGCTGCCCTTTGGCGGCGTTGGACAATGTTCCCATTGATTATAAGTAAAAACCTTTCTAGGGTTTGCAGATTTGTGCAAGTAATGGTGACCATAATGATTAAAACAATACATTTGTTTATAATCTGATGAACCTTCTAAGTATTCATGTTTAGTGAATTTAGCTGACATTTCTAAATCTGTCATCATATTATAAACAGTTTCAAAGTCCCAATCATCAGAAAATGTGCTGGGTAAGACAAAGTCACTCAAAGAAACCTTAAACTGGTGTGGAATCTTCAACAGTTCCACCGGGCCATCAATGTCATAATCAGTTGTGTCCCATGCTATACCACAGGTATAGGAACGACTGTGATGTTCACTGATGACCGGTCTCTTCGTTCACGATGAGATGATTTGTGAGGTTTCAGGAGCAAGTTGATGTTCTTACTTGCTGTGTCCATTGTACTGTATTTTCCTTCTATCATCTTTCCTAAACTTAAAACAAGAATGAGCCAGAGCAGGAGAAACAGTACACCTAACACAATCCAAAATTCACCCCATCGTGAAACTAGAAATGTATTTTCAAGTTGATGAAAGAATTCTGTTATTTTTTTCTTTGAAAGTTTTATTAACTGGCGTAGTTTCAGGTTCACTGGGATCCTCAGAAAATTTATCAAATTTGATGAAATAGCCAGATGCAGTTCTGTCAATTGTTGGGATTGCATCCAGATTTTTATGGAATCGCTAGAGCTGTTTCTTCCTTTGTCATATTAGTATAGTCAGAGGCTATATCATTGTAGACAGGTCTTTCTTGACAAACTGTTATTTGGGTTTTAAGAGGTACAAGTTCCATGGCTTTGTTGCATAGTCTTTCTTTTCTTACTGCAGGCTTATCAAAGGTGAAGAGTCTTTCAGTTTGAACCTCTAGGATTGTAGCAAGATTTGGTTGTCTGCTACATCTTGGGAGTCCACTGGGCCTACTACTTATTATCGGCCACATGATGTGGTTTGACCAGGTCGATGGACACGATTCTGTTCTCCCTTTTTCCAGCAAGGGGCGGTAGTAACACTGATCTTGTTCCGTGGATTGCTAAGACAGGTACTGCTTTTCTGTAAGAAGGCCCAAATTCCTTCTTCACCACAATATTTTCCCTGACTGGATCCCCAATATTTGGAATCCAGACAGGTCTTGCTGGGACAGGTGGTTTTTCTTCAGTGGTCGTTGGCTTTTGTGTTGTGTTACTCAGACTTCTTCTTGTTTCATTTAAGTCCTGTAAAACAGCCAAAGGGTCTTTGATATCAAAGGGTTTTTGTTACACCACTGAAGTTTGACAATCAAGATCCTGGATGAGCATTCTAGTACCAAATAGTAATTCATATGGAGTGAGACCTCCCAGAGAATTTCTTGGCAGATTATTAAGACTACGTTGGACATTTATTAGATGTTTGACCCACCCGTCACCGAACCGAATACCCTAGCTGTTATAGATTGCTTTATGTCACGGTTTTTTCTTTCCACTACCGCATTTCCCTCAGGATGGAATGGACTTAAGTACCGCAATGCAACGCCCAAGCTAGCCACTGCCTCTTTGTAAGCTCGAGAGCTAAACGTAGGACCCTGGTCAGAATGTAGCGTGCCGATTGCGTATGTGCCGATAAAGACTCTCAAATCTTTTATAACAGTTCGGGTGTCAGCCGAGCGCTGAGGCCACATCCAAATTAATCTTGTCCTAATAGTTGTGGGAGCGCATCCGTCCATGTTGATGTCTGCGTGTAGAAAGTCAAATGCTGTCTAACAATGGTGTCTGGACTGGACTGGGTACACTGTAGTCGGGTACCTGGTGGCTTTCAAAGCTATGATCTCTGTAACCGGTATCACAGTTAATTCAGAATTTGTAAACTTCGACGCTCATTCCTGGCAACCAGTACATCTCTTCTCATTCTATTAGAGATTGTAAGATCCCTTGATGTGTCAGACCCTCTCCCATATGTGCTTCGTGAACCAAAGCACCTCTCTGGTTCCTGTTTGGAATTACTCTATCCCCCACTCCAGGGATTTGAGAAAAAGGAACCGATTTTGCATCAATTATGTATATATATCCGAGTGGATAATTTAGAGGTAACGCTGCATAGCTGCCTTTCAATGAGGCATTCACTGCTAGCATTGTTTCACCGTCTATTTTTCTGTTTGAATGAGTGATTGCAGCTATGGAAGCCGTTTGCACAGCTGCCTTCGCGGCCTGATCAGCCAATGAATTCCTTGCAACGTGAACGCCATCACGCTGATGACTCAGTGTATGAATCACGTGAGTCTTTTGTAGTTCTTTTTGTAATAGAAATACTTGTTCCCAAAGCATTTTCTGCTTAATTGTGCCACCTTTTGCATATTTGAAACCGTTTTGAACCCAGTTCTGGAGATATTCATTGTAAGAATGAACGCAGTAATACGAATCGCACACTGAGTGTGGGGAATTCGCGATCGGTATTTTCAAGCGCCATCTTGAAAGCCTGTATTCAGCTCACTGAGCTGTACAGTCTCCGAGTAATTGAGTTTTAGTGACCGTAGGTCAAAATGTACCTTCGCCCCAGCGACCTTTAACAATCGCGCACGCAGCACTATAGGCCTGTTTACCCCCAATTGCGGGCTGTGCTGATCCGTCTGTATAGATTATGCATTCGTAATGTTCTAGAGGCAGAATTTCGGTCGGCAGAGGACATTCTTGTTCGTATTGGAGAAATTCTTGTGTCTTCAAGTATGGGTCAAAAACGTATTCAACGTCTGTTGCAGCAAGAGAGTTAACCCATTGTATCCATCTCGGATGTAAAGCCTTAGCATTTGGAATGCTCGCTTTTGTTACTGCCTCTATTGCAGGTACAGGTGTAACAATCATTATGCGTTTACCCTGTGCTAGAGCTCTCTTTTGCTACTGCAGTTTGAACCGCTGTCAGAATCTTTTCTGTAGAAGTGAATTTCATTTCAGCTTGTGTGTACAAATGGGATTTGTACGCCATTGGTACCTTTTCACCTTCATTAAAGGTCAGGTATGTGAATCCGCATCTCCCTGGGATGATTCGGATTATAAGATTGTGCACGTTGTCGCGTGTCTGTAACTGTGTTTTTGCTAACATGTCTGTTTGTACTGAACGCAAAATTTCTGTGTGTTCTTGAGTCCAATTAGTTGGTTTGAAATCAGGTTTGATTAGTTCGTAGAGAGGTCTTACCCTTTCTGCATAATTTAGAACATAAGTTCTACCAAAATTCAGGAAACCTAGAATTGACTAAGTTATTCAGCGTTTTTGGAGGTTGAAGCAGTGCACATTTCTCTAGAAATTTGGCTGACGAAAAACTTTCCGGATCCAGTCTAATGCCTGGGGGTATCTTAAGGTTAGGATTCTATCACTAACTAAAGTCTCCTACATATATTTCGTTACACAAGTAGTAACTTGTGCATCTGGTATAGACATGATCTAGCCTCAGATTCCTCACCAACCCACCCATCCTCCCCACTTATCTCGTTTGTTCGGAGTATATTCACATTCTTTCTGATTGAGTGGTGATTTCCCGTAAAGCTGCCACCGTCAAATTAGATACAATTTGTAATTTACACCCACAATACTCTCTAGCACGTTCACCTCTGGCCATGGCAGTACCACCAAATGTAATAATGGAGAAAAGGATATACCCAAAAGCAATACCATTACTATAGTTATTAACTTCTAAATCAGTAACTCCCTTACAGAATTCCTTGCTCAATGTTCTTTTTACCCATCTTATATTCGGTCCACTATGCCTACAAGGTTCTTCAAGAGTGAACACCGTTCCAAAAGCCACGTCCTCTGTACCATTGTACACATTGGAATATGCACCATTTGATAAAAAATAAAACCCTGGTTGTGCATAGATTGGACCTCGGTAATCTAATGTAGTATTCAATCTTTCATACTGGGGTCATCCTTTTTTCCTAAACGTAGGACATTTTGTATACTATTTCTCCAGAACAGTTGAGATAGAAATATGTATCCGTACTATTTAATTCATTTTTCTCCTGCTAAAATATAGATCGCCACAATACATTTCAGGCATACATCCCAGATATCCTGTGCTTCTTCGTTTTCTATAATATAGGCAAGGTCCAGGATATCCCAAGCTAAACTCGCCTTTCACCTTTCACCTTTACAAATGTGGGAGTACGAACATATGTATAGTTTACTAGTGATAGTTGATAGGCTGTCCATAAACAGTCCATAAACTTGTGACAGAATCAGTGGGGTAACAAGCTGTCCAAAGAATTTCCGGTGGGTGTCCAAAAAAACATTACTGTGCATAGTTTGCTTCCGACGATCTGAGGGAAACGCTTGATAGAGAACACATGACGATGTAACCCCAGAGCACTACATTATCCAAAACAGCCCCCCTCCCCCAATACAAACTGTAACATAACTACAACCCAAAATAGAGGATGACCAAAAAGATACATTTTCTCTACGTTTATATTCACAAATCAAAGCATCAAAGAAAAAACGACTTAGGATGGAGCCAATGATGGAAAAACATGGGCACTGAAATAAAAAAGGAAAAATGAAACGCCCAAAAAAAGAATCAAGAATCATGGTCCGTTCTTAGCCTCCCTGGCAGGCTTCTATCGCCCAATTCTCGGTGGTGCTATTGAGCACGTCACAATGGAACCACACCCTCGCAGCTCATCAACAAATGTTCAAGGTTAATGTTCCCAGGATAGGGCGCTCTCCCTCCTTGGAAGATATCCTCAATTTATACTGTCCTGTGTCACAGGTAGTTCACCAATTTTCTAATCCCTAATCTAATGGGAAAGAGGGAAAACAAGGGACATTTTCACTTATCCACTGAAGTCCATCCCACACTACACTCACTTCTCTTTTGGCTCACTACCCTTCCGTCGAGGATGCAAATTGCACCTGTCTTTTCCAGGCACTGTCTCATCTCGAAGTAGAATCTGAAATTCGGAGGCGCCGGATTTCGGACTCAGGGCTCCTGTGAATCAGACAAAGTGGAACCCTGAGCAGCCCTTGTCTCTGGGGGGACTTCTTTATTCAGAACAGCATCATTTTCTTCATCTGGCTGCGTCCAAACCAGTTGGGCATCCGAGAACGGAAGACATTTTGGGACCCTTTCGGTCTCATGGTCTCCAATGCCCACACGTAACCAGGCCTCGTAAGGGAGTGGTAACGGTACCCAGTTACAGTGGGAGGCGTGGATCCAGTTCTTCCGACCTTCCACCCTCACTGCCGTCCTCGTTGTGATGAGGACCAAGTAGAGGCCCTTACATCTAGGCTTTAAGCCATCCATTCTTTGAAAGCTTTGTATTAACCTATAATAACCAGACTGAATGGTATGCCCAGGCCCCTCAGGTGCTGGAGGCAGAACCTCGTGTATCTCTTGGTGAATGGAACGCAAACTTTTAGTAAGTTCATACAAATAATCGACCAACAGAGGATAATCTATCTCAGAGTACTTTTTTGGTCTAGGGACATTCCACACATTCGCTGGACGGCCAAAGATTACCTCATGTGGAGATAATCCTGTTCTAGAATGGGCTGTCATTCTGGTGGACAGCAAAGCAAGGGGTAATGCATCTGGCTATTGTAACCCAGTACTTTCCTTCACATTTGCCAACTTCAGATTGAGAGTACCATTGTACTTCTCTACCAAACCTGCTGACTGAGAGTGATTAGCTGCATGGAATTTTTGCTGAATATGCAAACCATCACATATCAGTTGGATCAATTTGGCGTTGAAGTGACTTCTGTTATCACTCCAAGTCAAATGGGGCAAGCCCTAGCGTGGGAAGAGCTTCTTAATAAGAGCCTTTGCCGTTGCCATGGTGGTGTTTTCTTTTGTGGGGTAAGCCACAATCCATTTGTTAACAGCACAAACTACCACCTATTTCAAATTAACTCGTGGTAATTCTAAATAATCTCAAAAGGGAAAGGAGAAGATTCAAAATACCCAGAGGGTGTAGGGGTACCCCTCCCAGGATTGTGTCTAAGACAGATCATACAGTATTTCACTAAGTGAGTAGCAACCTTTAGAATATTGTCATTTCATCACACAGGATCTAGCAACTTCCTGATGCCTTTTTGCGCTAATATGGGCTAGACCATGTGCCATAGTAACTACGGGAAGTACATATGCGTCTGGTAACATCCATCTCTGTTTCTCGGACAGATCATTCCAGCGTTCCTCATCATCCAGACGCCCTGTGTTCTCCTGCCACCATGTCAGCTCTTCTACTGTTGCTTCACTCTGGATCTCCTTGACATTTGCTAGTGTGTCCTCAAACATCCCATTTTTGGGGACCCACCTAGTTGGGCCTGCCACAAACATCTTTTTCATCTTAGATCTGGCTGTCGCCTTAAGCTATCTGATCTGCAAATGTATTTCCTTTCCCCACATCATCAGTAATTGTTTTATGAGCACTACTTTTTACTATTGCCAGTCGTTTAGGAATAGTCAAAGCTGTCCGAAGCCTCTCTATCAGCAGACCATGTTGAATTTTGGTCCCATGCGATGTCAAGAATCATCTCTCTGCCCAGAGGCATCCAAAATGATGGGCCACCACAAAGGCAATACTGGCTGTGAGTATAAATATTGACAGTCAGTTTTTCGCTTAACTCGCATACCTGCGGAAGGGCTACTAGCTCCGCAGCCTGTGCTGATTGATAAGGAACATATGACGTCTCAACTACAATGTGCAGCATGGTAATAGCATACGCCGCTGTAGTGGTGCCATCTGACAATTTGAAACAAGAGCCATCAACATATAGTTCCCCTTGTGGGTCAGATAAGGGAACATCAGTCAAGTCTACCCGTCCCTTTGTCTCCTCGTCAGTGCGGAACAAATGGACATCCGAGTCCTCTTCTTCCAAAGGGAGTGGTTGTAACGTGGCTGGTTTAGTACGGCACATCTTTCAATAGTAATGTGAGATGCAAACAATGTTAATTCATATCCAGTCAGACTAGCACTGGTAAGGTGCTGTGTCTTCGTTCTATTCAAAAGTACATCCACAGCATGCGGTACCATTACTGTGAGATCATGATTGAGAACGAGCTCTGCCGATAGTCGAATAGAGACCGCTGCAGCAGCCGCGGCTCTTAAACAACTTGGGAGGGCTCTGGTGACAGGGTCAAGCATAGCCGAAAAATAAGCACACTGACTCTGCTTACCTCCAAAGGCTTGTGTTAACGCAGAGAGTGCACATCCAGCTGCTTCGTGTACGTACAGCACGAAGGGATTCTTGTAATCCGGTGTGCCAAGCACAGGTGCAGAGCAAAGCGCAACTTTTAATTGGTCAAAAGCATGCTGACATTCATGCTTCCAGGGCAAGGGTTCATTCACATCTTTAGTGGTTAGTTAAAGCAAGAGCTGAATTAATAAAGAATAAGCAGGTATCCAGTGCTGAAAATACGAGGTGATGCCTATGAACGCACGCACATCCCTTTGAGTTACAGGGACAGGCATCTTAACAATGGCATCAACTCGTTCAGGTGTTGGCCTCCGACCCTCCTCTGACAGTAAGTGACCTAAATAGGTGACCTGCTGTTGACAATATTGGAATTTAGAGAGGGACACTTTATATCCAAATTTCCCCAAATGCCTTAACATTTGTACCGTGGCATTCCGACAACCCTCTTTGGTGTCGGAGGCTATTAAAATGTAATCTACATATTGCAATAATACATTACCTGCGGGAAGAGAGAGAGAGTCCAATTGACTTTTCAAAGCTTGGCAATAAATACTATGACTTTCTGTATACCCTTGAGGAACTCTACAAAATATGAGGCTCCTACCAGCTAAAGCCAAGCCGAATAAATATCGGCTATCAGGGTGGACAGGAATGCTTAAAGCATTTTTCAAATCAATCACAGAGAAATATTTTGCTGCGGAAGGGATCATCATTAGGATGGTAATATCAGGAACCACCGGAAACTGGGGGATAACTTTCTTGTTTACTTCCCGCAAATCGATCACAAAACGATACACATCAGTGTGTCTGTCAGGGGAAACCACAGGTGCCTTTTCAAGAATTAGAAGAATGGGGCTAATACACACATTCGCTACTGTCTCCTCCACCACCCCTAACGTGATCAAATCCTGTATAATCTGCTTTAGAGCCCAACCCCCAGCTTCCAATATTTTGTACTGGGGAATACGAGGGAGCACAGGGTTATCCTTGATCTTTATAGAAATGGGTGGTATCTGCAGCAAACCAACATCAGTGCCCCTGCAGCCCACAAAGAAGATGGTACGTTCTTAAATTCAACAGGAAGTGGTGCATTGTTTGCAAAACATTTTTTGCACCATCCATGTTAGGTCCAACATTCATGTAAACACCAACTGGGGAACAATAAATGGTAGCATATTACTTACCCCAGTATTGGAACTTTCATAGATTCCCATGCTTTGTATCATTCCCCGTCGTCGGAATGGGAGTCTTGGTAACAAAAATACCATACTGTAGGTACAAAAGACCAGGAAAAAGGCCTAGGCCTCATTCCCCTTTTGTAGCATATCACCCTCTTTGTGTAATAGAGACCAAACTTAGGCCTCAGCCAATCAGAAGGGCCTCACCCCTTAGAACCTTCCTGAAGGAACCTCAGAGCCTCAGATTTTCTACCGCACGTTGTGCTTAGGGAGTCTCCTTTGAGCTCTGCTTAAATTCTACTTTTTCAAAGGATTTCTTCAGGATTACTACTTCAAAATCTTGACAACAGCTGGCGCGTCGACCATTTCCTCGTCGACGACTTTGACGGCCCCCATCTCGTCGACGCGTATACAACCGTCGACGATCTTATCCTCTGAAAAGAGGATTACCATTTCGTGACGCGGATCACGCCAGAGGTTACTTCTCCGAAGGCTATGTCTCCTCTACTGTCCGCCATGCTTCTGCAAGAAGGGGATTCTGAGGAGGAAGACCAGGACTCCTACAGCTACGCTAATAGTCCCTCCCAACTTCTGGTCAAATGCCAGGACACCGACTCTGAAGGCGACTACGCACGTGAGGATGTGTGCCATTATCAGTCGGCCCAGACACTGCATCATACTGAGCAGGAGATGGTTTCGGTACCATCGTCTTTTCTCCAGGATCTGCACAAGATGCTGCAGGACTATAAATCTAGGGCGTCTAAGCCTGTGCCGGTGCCGTCCACGCCTGTAACTCCGGCAGAGAAACCAGACTCATTAGTGACGCCTTCCACGCCAGCTCCAGTTTCCCCGCGGCCTCAAATACCCATCCACCATGAGCCCTCCGGGTTACCAGACGTCCATGATGATTCCTCGGATGAGGGTCAGCAATCGGATCATGGCTCTATTCCCGATACCGAGTATGATGAGTATGTCATTCCGGATCCAGCTTCGCCAATCCCAGACCCGGCGGATTCCCCGCCTGCAGACATTGGGGGCTTCCACCAGTTGATGGAAAGAGCTGCTGCGAGATTCAAACTGGCCATGCCTAAAGTTGCCACGGAATGCTTTTTATACGATTTCAAGGAGCCTTTTATGAAATCGACTAGGTCCATTCCTATTGTGGAGCATGTGTGGAAGGAGGGCTTGAAGGCCATGAAAAACCCGGCGACGGTGGTCCCGGTGCTACCGCGTCTGGAGAAAAAATACAAGGCACCAGTTGATGGCCTGGCAGCCTTGACGGGTCATCCCAGACCAGACTCTGTGATCTCACAAGCTGCGCAGAGAAAATCCCGTAACTCCTCTGCTCCATTAACAACTCCTCCAGACAAGGAAGGGCGGAGGTTGGATAATGTTGGGAAGAGATTCTCATCAATGGCAAGTTTGCTGGTGCGAGCGGCAAATGCCCTAGCAATCATGGGTAGATACGACCGCCAGCTTTGGTGCGATGTCGCTCCATAGCTTGACCAGCTGCCTCCAGAATCTACGGCTGAGGCAAAGAAGATCTTACAGGAGGGAGAAGCAACGTCGATGGAAATCATTGACTGCGCAATGGACATTGCGACAACGGCGTTCCGTTCTTTGGCTGGGGCGGCAGTCCTTCGCCGCCAAGGGTGGCTCAAAGCTACTTGGTTTAGGCCTGAAATTCAAAACAAGGTCCTGGATCTTCCCTTTGATGGGGAAGCATTATTTGGCAAGCTTGTAGACGACACTCTTCAGGACATAAAGAAGGACACAGAAACTGCCAGGTCCTTGGGGACCCTTCAATACAGAAAGTCTCCTTTTAAAGGATCCCGAGGTAGAGGTGGTAACTACAGAGGATCCTATCACCAACAGCAACGCTATTCCAACACGGGCTCAGGTTCCCAACAATACCGTCAGCCTTATCAACAGCGGCAAGGCCAGTCTACCAACTACTCCCGGCCTTACAATAAGGGGAAACAGGCTGGACGAGATTCGTCCAAACGGTAATAGCGGCCTCCTGGCCCTTCCTACTGGGCCCTCCTTCAAGAGATCATCGGTTGGAGGCAGGGTCACCAAATACCTTCACAACTGGTCCAGAATAACATCGGACCGTTGGGTGCTCAACATCATTCGGAAAGGGCATACCCTGGAATTCACGCAAGTCCCTCCACCCAAGCCCCCGGCAGCCATTCCATCGCAACACCAGTGTCTCCTGCGGCTCGAGGTCCAACAGATGCTCCGGAAGGGAGCGATAGAGCCGGTCCCTGCAAACCAAAGGGGACAAGGATTTTATTCCAGGTTCTTCCTGGTGAAGAAGACGCAAGAAAAGTGGCGCCCCATTTTAGACCTCGGGGAGCTAAACACCTATCTCATCTCCCTGTCCTTCCGGATGGTCTCTCTCCAAGACATCCAGAAGCTCATCAACCCGGAGGATTTCATGGCCACGCTCGATCTCGAAGATGCGTATTTCCATGTTCCGATTCACCCAGCACACAGAAGGTTTCTGCGATTCACAGTAGGCAAGAGCCATTTTCAGTTCAGGGTCTTACCCTTTGGACTCTGTTCAGCCCCAAGAATTTTCACAAAGGTGCTGGCACCGGTGGCAGCTTTCCTGCGAAGGAACCATTTCCTTGTCTTCCCCTACCTGGACGACTGGTTACTGAAGGCTCCGTCCAAGGAGGAGGCGCTGAAGGCTGTTCAAGCTTGTACCACTTTGTTTCGGAATCTGGGGCTTACTCTGAACAACGAGAAATCTTCCCTGCTCCCGTCCAGGAAAGCTCGCTTCCTGGGAGCCATCTTGGATTCCAATCTCTCAAGCGCCTTCCCGACTCAGGAAAGGAGAGACAAGTTACAAACCCTTGCTCAGGACTTGCGCACAAAAAAGTGTCTTTCAGTTCGCCGCTACAAGTCTCTGCTGGGGGTGATTTCATCGTGTATCCCACTAATTCCCCATTGCAGACTAAGGATGCGCCCTCTGCAGGAGCAACTAGACAACCAGTGGCAGCAGGTCCACGGTTCATTCGAAGACAGAGTGATGATCACTCCAAGCATGAAGGAAGCAGCTTTATGGTGGACAAATCAGGACAACATGTCCCAAGGTCTATCCTTCGCAAGCGACCCGTCTCCGCAGGTGATGACAACGGACGCGTCATTGGAGGGCTGGGGGGCAGTGATGCAGGACCTGCAGGTCAGCAGTCACTGGTCGCCCCAGGAGAAACACCTCCACATCAGCCTGTTAGATTACGGGCAATACGACTAGCTCTGCAAGCTTTTCTACCTCGCCTGAAAGATTCACATGTGCTTATCAGGATGGACAACACCACTGCCATGCACTATGTGAACAAGGAGGGGGGAACCAGATCTCGCCCATTGTCGCAAGAGGCCCAACTGATCTGGGAATGGGCGATTCTTCAGAGGGTTTCGCTGAGAGCAGAACACTTGCCGGGCGTCCTCAACGAAAACGCCGACAGACTGAGCAGGTCATCCTCAGTCAGCCACGAGTGAGAATTGAATCAGAGAGTCTTGGAGGAGGTCTTCAGCCAGTGGGGCAGACCGCAGATCGATCTTTTTGCCACTCCGACCAACAAGAAATGCCGATCTTACGCAAGCAGGCTTCCCCATCGAGATTCTCTGGGGAGTGCGCTTTCGATAGCATGGTCGAGGACATTTGAGGGGGGGAGTAGCAATTATATTTAAGAAATCTTTAATAGTCACTAAAATATTGGCAGAAACTGTGGATCTAGCTGACACACTTGCAGTAAAGATTATGTTTGATAATCTGTGTCTGGTGATCCTTACAGTGTATCGCCCACCTAATTCTAACCCAGGTTTTAATGATCTATTCATGGCTACTATATCCGATATTTGCTCCCGATATAAAAACATAGTAGTAACCGGAGATTTTAATCTACACTGGGATAAGGAAGTAAAGGAACCAGCCGCTCGCTTCTTGGAGACTACTATGTCCTCATTGGGCTTCCGACAGTTGGTAGAAACCCCCACACACATAAAAGGACATATCCTTGATCTTATCTGGACGCTAGATCCCAAAGTAGCTCTTTTGAGGGTTTCACCGTGCATTTGGTCGGATCATCACTTAATCTATTGTGATGTGCCTATCAACGCAAAGCTGATGCAATTGCCACCTAAAATGAAGAAGGTCCGTCAATGGAAGAAAGTTGATTTACAAACTTTGACCTCTACCCTTTCGGAACTTGTCCACCCAATTGCCCCTAATACTGACCTCGATCATGAGTATAGGGACATTGTGGGTAATTTGATCAGAGCAATTGATCAGATTGCACCAGAAAGGCAACAAAGAGTTAAAGGAGTTGGAAAGGGAGCCCCACGGTTTACATCCGACCTAAGGGAGCATAAAAAGAAGCTCTGAAATGCAGAAAGAAACTGGCGGAAAAAAAAAAGATGAAGGTCGAGAGCAATATAAAAACCTGCTCAACATCTATAAAAGGCTCATCCTGGACACTAAAGCTAAATACTATGAAAATCGTATAAAGCAAGCTGAAAATGTCCAGAAGGAAACCTTTAAAATACTAACTGAATTGAGCAAGAAAACTGAAAATATGGAAGTAACAATCAGCTGCGACACCTTCCAAAGCTACTTTCTAGAGAAGATAAAGACTATCTTACAGGATATTAGGAATGGTACCGTGACTGGATCCATCAAGTCACAGGTTGCCCAGACTCCCGCGGAAATTCATATTTCAAATTTCCCATTGATTGATGCGATGACTCTCCAGCAACTCATGAGCAAAGTTAAATGTGGTTCCCCGTTGGACCCCTGCCCCCCTAGTGTGTTTCGTTTAGCACGCCCTATCTTGGAAGACCATATCCTCTCTCTTCTGAACAATTCATTAGACACAGGTCGGCTACCAGTTAGCTTCAAAGAAGCTCGAGTGAAGCCGCTAATAAAGAAATCAGGAGCTGACCCTAAGACTTTGAAGAATTATAGGCCTATCTCTCAACTCCCGTTCTTGTCAAAAATCCTTGAACAACATGTGCTGAAGGCCCTGGCCTCGTTCCTGGAGTCGCACCACTCTCTCCATGAACTGCAGGCAGGGTTTCGTGCACACCACAGCACCGAGTTGGTGATGCTCTCGGTGCTGGACGAGCTTAGAAGGATGGCTGACAGTAAGAAGCCGAGCGCCCTGATACTTTTAGATCTATCGGCGGCGTTCGATACTGTCAGCCATACCCTGCTCCTGGATAGACTGGCTAGTTTCGGGATTCGAGATATAGCCTACCGGTGGCTGGAATCCTTCCTGTCAGGGAGGACACAGAGGATTCAGTTGGGGGATAAGGTATCAGAGGTGGGGAACCTGACATGCGGGGTCCCTCAAGGCTCCGCGTTGTCCCCACTCCTATTCAATCTATATCTGCAACCACTGATAAACTCCTTGGCAAAGATGGGTTGTCGCGTATTCAATTACGCTGACGACACCCCGTTATTATTGAGCGTAGAGAACACAGCACTGGCGCAGAACTATGCGCAGGATGTTCTTAGATTTACAGTGAGTTGGATGACTATGAACCTTTTGAAGATTAATCCTGAGAAAACAGAGGTTCTATTAGTATCATCTACATGTTCCCCATGGAGTGACTTGTACTGGCCTCAGGAACTAGGTCCAACTCCCAAACCAGTGGATAAGGTGAAAAGCCTGGGTATTAAGATTGACAGTGAACTGTCAATGGGTAGTCAGATTTCCTCCATAGTAGGCACCTGCACTGGTCTAATCAGACAGTTGCGTAAATTAGTCCCTCTTCTCTCCCGGTCCATGCTTCGTACTGTAGTCTCTGCTACAATAATTTCGAGGCTGGACTACGGAAACGCACTCTACTTAGGCCTTCCAAAAGTTCTGATTAACAGATTGCAGGTGGTCGTAAACGACGCCGCACGACTTATTTTCAGGCTTCCAAGACGATCTCATGCCTCTCCACTGTTACAGAACCTCCACTGGTTGCCTATTGGGCAAAGGTCTGTTTTCAAAAGTTTATGTATAGCCCACAAGGCAATCTATGGGCAAGCACCCGCCTATATAAAGGAACGGTTGGAGGTATACAAACCGGAACGAACACTAAAGTCTTCAGACGCACAGTTGCTGGTGTGCCCCCGGTTTAGACTGGCCACAAAAGGTGGGAGATCTTTTTCTGTCTTAATACCTAAAATTTGGAACGAACTACCTGAGCCCCTCCGTAAAGAAGGTAACCTCGTTCGTTTTAGAAAAATCCTAAAAACAATTCTATTTAGGTAGGCGTTGAGCTCAGTCTAATTACCTAGGTATTCTCTTCTTCCTGTTAAATAAGTAGTTGTGTCCTAAGGTCATAAGCGCCTTGAGACCTGCCGGTTAGTTGGCGCTATAAAAGCCGGAAATAACAATAACAATAACAATTTGTCTACGCTTTTTCTCCCATACCTCTAATCCCACGACTCATCAGGAAGATCAAGGTGGAGCCGTGCACGATGATCCTTATAGCCCCTGCTTGGTCGAGACAGTTCTGGTTCACGGAACTCCATCTGCTCTCGATAGCCCCTACTCTTCCTTTGGAGGTTCTTCCAGATCTCCTCACGATGTCCGAGGGACAAGTTTGGCACCCAGATCCGCAGTCACTACACCTGACTGCATGGCTCCTGAGCAGCGAGAATTTATGAATCTACCCATTTCATGTGAGATTAAGGAGGTCCTTTCTCAGGCAAGAGCTCCTTCTACGAACAAGACTTACCGTCTTAAGTGGAAGAGATTTTGTTGTTGGTGCACGAAAGAAGGCATTGATCCTTTCACTTCCAAGCCGCACCAGATCCTTCCTTATCTGCTGTCCTTGGCCAAGTCGGGACTAGCCCATTCATCAGTTAAGGTCCATTGCGCGGCAATATCAAGGTTCAGGAGGACTGGCTCTGGACCCTCCTTGTGGTCCGCCAGAATTATCAAACCATTTCTAAAAGGATTGTTCAGAGTTTATCCACCAGTAAGACCACCTCCTCCAACATGGCATCTGAATCTCGTTCTTTCTCAACTTATGAAGGGCCCGTTTGAACCAATCCATCGTTCTGATTTGAAATACCTTTCATGGAAATTGGCTCTCCTCCTCGCTCTCACGTCGGCTAGGCGTGTTGGAGAATTGCAGGCCTTGACTATCCAAGAACCTTTCCTTCAATTCAAGAGAAACACGGTCATCATGAGGACTAATCCGAGGTTTATGCCTAAAGTCCCCTCGGACTTTCACTTGAATGAACCGGTCATTCTGAAGGTGTTCATTCCTCAACCGGCTACACCAGCAGAACGGACATTGCATTCCCTCGATGTGCAACGGTGTTTGAAATTCTACTTGGAGCGTACTAAGAGTTTTCGGAGAACCTCTCAGTTATTTGTCGCCTTCGAAGGTCCAAGCAAGGGCCTTCCTCTTTCCAAGCAAGGCATTTCTAGATGGATCACAAGTGCCATTCTCCATTGTCACACTGCTGCAGGCAAACCTCTAACTGGGAGGGTTCGAGCACATTCCACGAGATCTGTGGCTTCTACTACAGCCCTCTTCGCAGGGGTCCAGATCAAAGACATTTGCAGAGCTGCTACTTGGAGCAGCGTGCACACCTTTACCAGGCATTACTGCTTGGAATCCTTACAACAAGATGATGTGGCAGTAGGACAGGCTGTCCTGAGGAACCTCTTCCAATGATTGGTGAGCTTTCCTTTCTTTCCCACCTTCCATCTTTCACATTTTGTATCTTTATGTCATGTTGCCTATTGCTATATTGTGATGATGCAAAATGTGGTTTTTGTTACTAACTGCTTACTACTCTGATACAAAGCATGGGAATCTATGAAAGTTCCAATACTGGGGTAAGAAAACAAGTTACTTACCTGTAACTTTGTTTCCCCAGTATTGGTAACTTTCATAGATTCCCATGCGCCCACCCACCTCCCCGAGGAAAGCTCAGCCTACAACAGATATGGTGTCTAAGTACACAACGGCTACGAAAATCTGAGGCTCTGAGGTTCCTTCAGGAAGGTTCTAAGGGGTGAGGCACTTCTGATTGGCTGAGGCCTAAGTTTGGTCTCTTTTACACAAAGAGGGTGATATGCTACAAAAGGGGAATGAGGCCTAGGCCTTTTTCCTGGTCTTTTGTACCTACAGCTATGGTATTTTTGTTACCGAGACTCCCATTCCGACGACGGGGAATGATACAAAGCATGGGAATCTTTGAAAGTTACCAATACTGGGGAACCAAAGTTACAGGTAAGTAACTTGTTTTCTTCTTCAGCAAATCCAATCCTAACAACTTTTTGCCACAATTTGATGTCAACAAAAACGGAGAATCCACAGTAAAAGGACCAACAGTTAGAGCAAGAGGCTTGGAGATGGGGCTCACAACCAGTACGCCTCAAAGACCTACTGAGACATTATTGCGGCCGGCCAGGGACCAGCGAATGAGAAACAGAGCTATTCATTGCACCTGTATCCACCTACAATTTCTGTGTTGAACCCTGTGAATCCGCTGTAACATAAGGACCATGCTGATCTACAGGAATCTGGACTGTTCCCTTACCCTGCCCCTTGTCTTAGCTAAGGGACATCCCTATAAATTCATCCATATCGTAGTCATCATGATAATACTGTCTTCTTCTGGGATCATTGATATAATTCTCATCAGACCGACCACCTGAGGATGCATCCACTTGAACCTCATCTCGACCACCCTCTCCACGACCCCTGCCATTCCAACCCCTTCCTCTGGGTACTGCAACTTTCTGTAACAGTTCTTGACACTCACTTCGCCAATGCCGCTCCTTTTTACAATATGTGCACTGATTCAGCCCCAGTGGCACACCACTTCTACCAGGACCCCGAGACCTCTGAACCAGACAAGTACCTTGACCCCTTCCAGATCCCTTGCAACTTGCTGGAACAACACCTTTGTCTTTGAATCCTTACTCTTTTTCTAAGGAGGGTCTGTGATCTAATTTCACCAGATAACTAAGTAACGTCCCAACATTTCTATGGACTTCTGCAGGGGCCATACCATCAGAATATACACAATCTCGAATGTCGTAAATAATTTGAGAAGCTGTACCTCCAATACACTGTTCCCACAAGCCAATCAATGTAGTTGACATATGCTGAAGGGCATGTTGTTGCACAAACGGATCAAAATCCTTCATCACACCCCAAATACAAACTATAAATCATATTCTGAGCCCATTGTGCTGCTTGAATTGCAACCATCCTTTTCTCTTCCTCGCCAACATCAGAATTGGTGTCCCAACACTACTCAACACTGTGGGTGACACGCCTAGGAGGAACGCAAAAGATGCAGACAATGTCAACAATGGCTGTGTGGTAGATGTAAGAGAAGGAGGAGAAACAGTTGACACTGTGGGGGTGCCTGCAGTTACCATACCCGTAACTTGCAAAACCGGAGGGGAGACTGACATTGCGGGAGCCGAAGCTGTTGAGACTGTGGAAGAACCAAGTGAAGGCGAGGGGACAATGGAGGCCTGAGACGACGGGACAGCAGGATATATTAGTTGCGGGACATAGGTAGGTGGGGGGCGAGTTTCCAACAGATCCTCTACAAAAGGATCCTCTTCCTCTTGAACATCATAGGACCTATCACATTGTAATAAAAATATCCTATCTGCACATTCAAGACCCTTTTCCGGCCTTCCTGTATCATAAGCTACCGCTTTTTGAACCACTGTTTCCATTGCCTTCTTCCTAGACTCCTTCTCAGCACGTGTACGTCTCTGCTTCGCTTCCTTCTGCCATACCTGCAAAGTATCGAACATCGACTGCCTACTTCTTCTAGCAAATAATTTATCCTGTAAATAATTAAATTTTTGTTCATCAAAGGTACTATCCTGTGGCCACTGAAGCTCAGTATTGTCCCTCGTACACTCGTGCCACAATGTACGAAACAAAATAGGGCCAATGTTCCGCAGACCACCATCGGCACCCCAAACCCCACACTTTACTCCAACATGGCATCCTAGCTTCAGACACATTCGCGTATTCACTCGATCAACACACGTACACAGAATAAAACACACATAAACAAAGAGCTCTCGAAAACATTCCGTAGATGGTGTCGAGGCAAGTCAGTCCTCTTTCTGCACCATGATAAGACAGTCCGCAGACTGCACCAAGTCAAGATACGCTCCAGCTGTAGGCCTTTTCAAGAATAAGCCAAATTCAACAATTGGCCCGGCAGAACATTAAAAAACGCTCTGTATCACAAGGGTCCGCAGACCTACCAAATTAACCAAAACAGCGCCGCACTTACCAAGAATTCAAGATGAACTCACCCCTTGCACACAGGTCAAACAAGATTATTCTCCAATGCTGAAACTTTGGACCAAAAGGTCAGATCCAAGGGTTTAGCCTTTTCAGGACCCCAGCCAAGGTGACCACAAGCAAACGGACGGAGTAGACGGCTGAAGTCATCCACCAAACAGATCTACCGCTTGCTAGCCCTTATCACGGAGGCCCACGCAGCCGCACTGTACAAGCTTACTGATTATTTGATGCAACTAAACCTTACGCCCTGAAGAAGTTCATTGTTATGAACTAAACGTGTTGGCTGACAATATCCTGTATTTTGGATTTTCTTTGCAATAAAAGACTGTTTAAGACAACTTAACAAAGACTATAGGACTTATTGAACAAAAATCCTCTTCCACAAACGGGTGGTGCACCACTCCATTTTCTGGGTTCAGCATTTCTCTGCTTTGCAGTTAGCACTAAACAACGGCAGATGCTGGAGTAACTTATGCACACCCAACCCGAATGACTATTGAAAATCTTCACTTAAAGGGAGCGCAGCAGGAAAGTGCGGTCATTGTGTCTGCCGTTGTCCGTACCTTCACCTCTTAAAAAATCCTCTGTATCACAAGGGTCCGCGGACCTACCAAATTAACCAAAATGGCGCCGCACTTACCAGGAATTCAAGATGAACTCTCCCGGTGCACACAGGTCAAACAATATTATTTTCCATTGCCGACACTTTGGTCCAAACGGTTAGATCCAATGGTTTAGCCTTTTCAGGACCCCAGCCAAGGTGACCACTAGACGAGGAGCCGCCTGATCAGACAGGCGGGGCAGCTGCGAGAACCAAGCTCAATCGTGTGGGGATCCCCGATCCGCCAAGCCAACCAGACACAACCCCAACCTCTACAACCCAACTACGGGTGAGATGGGTCACATAGTGGAGTCCTTCTTTGGGCGCCAACTGAAGGAAATGACCTGATTAGCGCCACGCGGGTCACTCTCGACCTCCTCTAGCCTTCCAACAATGTAGAGTTGATGGCACAGTAGAGAATCAAGCAAACACGTTTAATCATAAACCACACACTGCAGTGGAGTCCAATCTGTCCAGCCGTCTATGATGGCTGATGAGGGACTGACTTTAACAAGCATAAAGTTACATTATGTATGTTGCGGAGTCCACAAAGACTCGCCTATCATGGAAAAACACTGGTGTGTGTCGTAATACAATGGGGAATAGAGCACAAGTCTCGATTCCGCAGCCTGGTATAAGCTATCTACATTTCAAGGTCGTCTGGCCTATACTCCCCTCTAGACAGGTGGGAATAGGCCTTGATCTAAGAGAAAAGGCACGCACTAACAAGCTAACATGAGCACTGAAGAAATAAAACTTACTAAAGACTATTTCTCGTAAATGAGCAAACAACTGATTTGAATGTGCAAGTAAGTTTCCATTGTAACAGAACATGGCGTCTTCTCTAACTAATAGTGGCACAGATGTCAACACAACTAACATGACGTCTGTATCAACTGATTACGTCTTACACACAATATGTAAAGAAAATGTATTAGTCATATAAATACTAACATAATAAAGGATAAAACACAAGTAATATGGTAGAACTATTTTTCAATTCTATCAAGGGCCCTATTCGTTAATTTTTAACACACCATGGTCAGTCACTTTATGGCTTCGCGCTTCTGGCGTAGAAAGTCGGGAAAAGTACTGACTCCAGCGCGCCGGAGTGGCAGTTATATTGAAGCAGATGTCACAACGACTAACATGACGCTGACAACGTCACATGTAGTCAACCACCACCACCTACCGGCATGCAGGGGTACTGCTAAGAAAAATCTTCCTTATCCAGCCTTGCCCCTGGAAGTTCAAACGTAAGGAATCTGCCGCTAGATCATGTTTCTACCAGATAAGGTGTTACCGAAGGTAAGTAACTTGTTCTTTGGGCATAATTTTTTGTTCTTCTTATGGATTAACTCGGCTATTAAATGGCATGTCAGTATGGTTCTGATGGTGTTAATTCAGAGTTAGTGTATTGTTCATATTGGGAAGACATCTTGTATCTTAATTTGCACCGCTATTTACTTGTTCATAAGGATGGTTCTTTATCCTTCCTAGGCTTGGTTGTTTCTACAGTAGATTTTTGCAGTAAGGATGGTTCTTTATCCTTCCTAAGCTTTGTTGTTTCCTCATTGGATGTTTGCAGCAAGGATGGTTCTTTATCCTTCCTAAGCTTGGTTGTTTCTGCAGTGGATGTTTGCAGAAAGGATGGTTCTTTATCCTTCCTAAGTTTTGCTAATCTGCAGTAGATGTTTGCAGTAAAGAATAGTTGTTCAGCCTTCTTAAACGTTATTGTCGCTGCAGTGGATGTTTGTAATGGTTTATGCACTAGTGAAATTCTGTACTCTTATATAAGCTTTGCCTTAGGGTTGTCCAGCAACTCTATTTGTTAAAGATTTGAACTTTGAACTTAATGTGCTGTCTTCAAGTGTGCGCTCTTGACAGATTTGTTCACATGTTCTCAAGAATGAGTTCTGACCGGGATGTGAAGGATATTATTTGAAGTAAGCCTAAGATAGTACCCTTTATATAGTTTTTTAAAAATAAAACACAACACATTGGTAATACCAAAGTCTAACTTGTGTTTGATTTAAAATAGCAAGCAGTACAGCAAAGTAGTTTAGGCAATTGGCATTTCAACTTTAGCTTGGAGCATAATACTGTAAAATGCATGCACTTTATATAGATTTTCTTTCAATTCAAGCCTATGGAATGGAATCATGTGAGAGATACTTGTTACTTTCAGCAAATACTTATTTAATGAGCCGGTGGCTGGAACTTCTTCCAAAGGAGGCACAAGACGTCCTCGAGGAGATCTCATTGATGAATAAAAAACTGATCTCAGTATTCTAAAAAAATCCATATGGGACTGAAACACCGAGAATACAAAAAAAAACAAAAAAAATGCAACCTCGCCACTTCAGTGTTGCAGCAAATAGACTGCATATTAATTATTCACAGCACGCCATAATGCCCTCTGTGGGCTTGGCTTTTAAATGTTGGTGTCATGGTGCTCCAAGGAGGGGCGGGCGTAATCTGAAAATTATAAAGGAGTAGGCGAGGGCTGCAAGGAGTTCAGCAGTCCCCAGGAATATTTAAAAAAAACTGTAAGTCTCCCATGTCATTGAATGCATGACCCCAGGAGAGCTCGTCATCATTTTAAAAGCATTCCGAGCTGGAGCTGGATGCTCTTCAGCTTGAATGCAGGGACCCGTTTTGGTTGGTTCTAGTACTGCGTGTTGTGACATGAAGAGGGTCAAACACCCATTTATGATTGTTTGGAATGAAATGCTTGATTTTAAATATTTTTGTGGGCAATTGTATGTGTATTATGTGTGCATTGAAAAGGAATACTTTGTGATATGATTATTGCTAAATTATTGTGATGACTTTTAGACAAATCCAATAGGTCTGCTGTATGTAGGTTGATGTGCAAAACCCCCGCTAAAGCCAATAGGTCAGCCCTTTACATTTTGTGTTTTGCATAAAACATAATTTCTTTACATTGCTACTTTACATTACAAAAAACCTCAAAATTAAAAAGGAAAATCCTGAGATTCACTATAAAATTAAGAAAAATTAACAAAGCCCACCCAACAACATAGATAGATAAAATAAGGTAACACTTACAATTTCATAACTGTAGTCCTCATCAGTGAAATTATGTTCCAAAAAATACATTTAAAAAACAATTTAAAAAGATCTGAATAAAATGCAAGAATAAACCAGAGAAAATAGAATATCCAATATGAGTTTAATAATCCAAGAAATCCACCCAAATCTGAAAGAAACACACTAAAAAAACTGAAAAATCTGGGCCAAAGTCAAAACTAAAAGCATTAATATCAATGTTAAACACATTGAACTCAAATATAAATTGCAATTTAACATTACATTTCACTATAAGGCTTACTACAAAACTGTAAGTATATTACATTAAAAAATACACTTAAGCAACCAATTACAAGCACTTACCTAACGTGGATAAATTTAGCATACTCTTACCTGAACAGGAGACCAGAAACTGGAATCCGAATCCACAAACAGTCCACCCTGCACACTCAATACTAACCTATCTGTGGAGCTGGTGACTCTGCTTGTAATATGTGTTGTAATGGAATGTCACTTGAAACTGCTGCTTCATTAGAGGGCCCTCCGCGTCCAGTCAATGGGGTTCATGGATCATGATCATACTGCTAAGACATCTACTGGAAAGGCTACTGCATGTTCCTTTGGAGCTCAAATGTCAATCTTTGGTGGCAGAAGGATCCCTGACTTTCTCAACCTCCTTTCTTTCTCAACCAGGCCTCTGGGTGGCCTGTTCCTGACAAGGGCACAAGACACAAATAGCTATTCACAAAATGCCTAAACAGCTCTGCACAATGGGCTCCAAAATGACTTTTGCTGAACAACATATTTCAGATCTGGTAAATAAGGTACAATCAATAGACAAACAGACTCTGGAACAGAAACAATTAACTGAAGGTCTCTCCTGGAAAGTGGAGGAATTTGGAAACCAAATGCGTGTACATAAGCTACATAGTTAACAGCTGGGTATCACAAAAGGGGCTGGTCCCCATAGTTTCCTATTGCACATACTCCACTAAGCATTTCCAATCTTAGTGAATGAGATGTTGACTACCAAATACAGAAGGCACATTACTTCCCTTTTGTCAGGTCCAAGAAAGGTGAAGGTGACTCACGAACCAGAGCTATTTTAATATATGTGGATAACTGCTTGTCTCAATAAACCTGGCAGAGTAGGGGACTTCTCTTTATTTTGGGATATGACTTTTGCCAGGCTGTAGTGATTTTATTTTTTTATTTATTTATTGAAGTTTTGTATAGCGCTAACTGGACCCGGGGGTATCAGAGCGCTTCACAGCAAATACAGATATGCAGCAGAGGAAAATAAGCCTAGAAAAACAGGAATCAAGAAGAACAAGCAGGAAATTGAGTCTGTACGACAGCAACTTGAGCGCAATATGGAACGGAGATCAGGAGCGAATCAACCGGCTCTGGTTTGAGAGAGATAGCGAACTTCCACTGTCAGGCGTGGGTTCTCCTTAAGCACCAGAGTGTTCAAGGAAGAGGGCTTTGAGTAGCGATTTGAATTGCGGGAAGGAGGCGGTCATTCTGATATGAGGGGGGGGGGGTGGAGTTCCAGATCCTGGGGGCATTCCCCGCAAAGGATTTATTTGAGGTTTTGCGTTTCTGTGATTTCAGAGGGATGAGTAGTAGTGTGTTGGAGCTTCTGAGGTTCCTGGACTGACCCGCCCTTTTGAGTTTTGAGGCCAGGTATTCTGGTTTGCCTGTATGCAGGGCTTTATGTGTGAGGCAAGCTGTGCGGAAGTTGGCTCGTTGGTCAATCGGGAGCCATTTCAGTTCTTTGAGTGCCGGAGGATGTGGTCAAATTTCATTGTTCCTGTGACCATTCTTGCTGCTGCGTTGAGGGTGGAGGTGAGAGGTCCCAGGTGCGACTTGGCTGTTCCAGTCAGCACTGCGATGCCATAGTCAATTCTGGAGAGCACAAGTGCCTGCGTGACCTGTTTCAGGTCTTTGGGGGGGAGGAAGGGTTTAATTTTGTATAGAAGTTTCAGGTTCAGGAACGCGCTTTTGGCGGTTTTAGAGATGTGTTTATTCATGACCAGTTTGGGGTCCAGAGTGATTCCTAGGGATTTTGCGGAGTCCGTTGGCGTTAGAGAGACATTGAGGGCATTTAAGGCTTTGAGCCATTCCACTATTTGTGGGTTTTCATCTTTGTTCGAAATTAGGAGTACTTCCGTTCTTTTTCATTCAGTTTGAGGTGGTTGGCTGCGAGCCAATGTTGGACCTCCACGAGTGTAGCATTTAGTCTGTGAATGTCTTCGATCGAAGTGGTTTCCAAATAGATTTGTGTGTTATCCGCGTAAAGGTGGAAGGGGATGTTGGAGTTCCTTAGAAGTGAGGTGAGGGGTTCCATGTAGATGTTGAAGAGTTGTGGAGAGAGTACTGACCCTTGAGGAACTCCTCTGCTGATGGGGAGGGGGTCTGATTCGAAGCTGTTGATCTTTATTTTTTGAGTGTGGTTGTTAAGAAAAGAGGAGAACCATTTTTAGACTTTCTTTTCGATGCCCGCTCTCTCTCGGAGGGCATTAAGTAGGAGGGTATGATCCACTGTGTCGAACGCAGCTGAGAGGTTAAGGAGGATGAGAAGGCTACATTGGTTGGAGTCGAGTGACATGTGCAGATCATCTAGGACATTTAGGATTGCGGTTTCAGTACTGCAGCCCTTCCTGAACCCTGACTGGTGTGGGTCCAGTAGATTAGAATTCTCAAGATGTTGGGTTAATTGTGAAAGCACGCATCTTTCAAGAATTTTGGCTAGGAACGGAAGGTTCGAGACCGGTCTGAAGTTGTTCATGTCCATGAGGTCAAGGCCAGGTTTTTTCAGAAGTGGTGTGACTTGACCTAGTTTAAGGCAGTCAGGGATGAAGCCTTCGTTCAAGGAGCTGTTGATGATTTTGGCCCAAATAGGGGCTAGAGGGAGCTTCAAATCCTTTGTCAGTCTCGAGGGAAGTTGATCAAGGGAGTGAGATGAGGGTTTAGCGGCGGCGATAAGATTGCTTATCATATCTTCCTTAACCGGCTGGAAGGATGACCAGTGGATAGACGGGGTTACTGGGGGGTTGTGGTTGGGTGCAGGACTCGTGTTGAAAGAGCGATCAATTTTGGCGATTTTTTTCATTGAAAAAGCTTGCAAAGTTTTCGCACTGGGTCTTGGACGCTACTAAGTTGGCTGCCTTTGGGATGGAAGTTTGGTTCCTAATGATGGTGAAGAGTTCTTTGGGGTGGTTTTTGGCATTGTCTAGCGTGGAGCAGAAGAAGGATGACTTTTTGCTCTTGATGTGGGTATAATAGTTTTTGCGTGCTGTCTTGAGTTGGTCCCGATGTAGGGTGGTGGGGTTGGTCCTCCAGGTTCTTTCCAAGGATCTTCGGTGTCTTCTTTCCTCATTAATGTCAGTAGAGAACCAAGACCTAGAGGGGATGCTTCTGGGTTTTTTTAGTTTCAGAGGTGCCAGCTGTTCCAGGACGAGCTCCAGGTTGGAATGGTAGAGCGCGGTGAGTTCCGAGGTTGAGAGGGACTCCGTCGTGTTCGGGAGGAGTGTGCTGAGGCCTTCTTCTAGCTTGTCTCGGGGGACTCTGGAAGTGATCCTAACCCACTTAGGGGGGGCTTGAGTGGGTGGGAGGGATAGGGCCGGCTGGATGATATAAAAGAGAATGATGTGGTGGTCTGACCAGTCCACCGGGATGATGTGATCAATCGAGATTGCATTTTTGTTCGCAATGATGGCATCTAGGGTCGCTCCTCTGTAATGCGTGTCCTCTGAACAGTGTTGGATCAAATCGTTGTCTTGCAGAAGGGTGTTGAGAGATTGAATCAGCGGGTTATTGGATTCGTTCCATCTTAGGTTGAGGTCGCCCAGAATTAAACTGTCGTCGCTGTTAAGTGCTGATTGGGTGATGAGATCCGATAGCTGAGCTCTAAATTTGTTGGAATTGCCTGGGGGATGGTATAGGAAATGGCATTGACGTGAACTATGACAGTGAGATTTGATGTTGACCGACAGGCATTCAAAGGAACTGTACAGGCAGGAGGGAGCTTCAGAGATGGAGAGGTCCCTTTTGTGGATAATTGCTATGCCACCACCTTTGTGTAAGGGCCTGTCTTTGCGGATGATTGAGAAACCGGGTGGCACCAGCATGTTCAGAATGGGGAGGGATAGGGTGTTTAGCCACGCTTCCGTGATGAAGGCTACATCCAGGACATGAGAGAGGATGGCTTCAGCTATTTCCGTTGCATGTTTGACTGCGGACCGGCTGTTGATAAGCATACAGTTCATGGGGGGTCTTCTTTAGCTTTTAGATTGTCAGGCTTGGCTCTGGGTATGGAGGAAAGAAACAATGGAGGTCTAGTGGCTCTACGGGGGGGGGGTCGCTACCCACTCCGGTGATGACTTGGATCGAGGAGGTGAGAGTCACGTTCGTGAGTGGGGCCTGGGCTGACTGGTTCGGGGGGAGTTCGTACAAGGCGACGAGTGCGCTCACTTCCTGAGTGGTTATATTTCTTCTGGGATTGACTGCTCGTGTTTCCGTCAGGCCTTTAGTGCGAGGAGGCAGGGAACCTGGGTGTGGATGAGCCCGGTTGGTGGTGGGATAGTCATTCCTAAGGAGAGGAGGAGGGATGTGGAGTGGTGGGGAGGGAGGGGAGGGCAGCTGGAGATTTCCTAGGGCAGATAGGGTTTCCTTCAGGCCAAGGATCAGGGTCGCGATCTGCGCTTCAATAAGGTCGAGGCGATGCGACAGCTCGGGTGAGGGGGAGAGGAGGGGAGGATCTCTGGGGGGGGATCTCTAGGGGGGGAGGCTGAGAGCTAGTGGTGCTTTGGGAACTAGGGAATGGGAGGGTCCTTTGGGGATGTGTGGGGGGCTGAATACTTGAAGTTTGGGAGTGATGGCAGGGGGAAGGGGGTGGGGGGAAAGGGGTAGCTGGGGCTGGTGAGGACGTGGGATTAGCAGAGTGGAAGAGGAAGGGTGGGGACGCTGGGGTGGATCTCTAAGGGCGGAGGACTGATAGTTAAGGGTGCGTTGGGAGCTGGGGAGAGGGCAGTTGGAGGTCCTTTGGGGATGAGAGGGTGGCTTAATAGTGGGAGGTTGGGAGTGAAGGGTGGCGGACGGGAGTTGTGAAATAGGGGGAGCTAGGGCTGATGGTGTCGTCTGATTGGCGGAGTGACTAAGTAGAGTAGTGAAGGGACGCTGGGGTGGCGGGGACATGCTCTGAATACTGGGAGTTTGTAAGGAGCTAATTGATGGGGAGGGGGTGGTTTTGTGAGGGTAATGGGCAGAAGCCATCTTAAGTGTGGGAAAGAGAGAGTCGAAGAACTCTAGGTTCTCGTCTTTCGCCTGAATTAGAATGGTGCCATTCTCATAAATGGTGATGGAGATGTCTCCGGTCAGAGACTGTTGGATCAGGAGGGCGATTGTTAGTTTGCCATTATGTTCGGTGAAGGTGGTTTTGGAGACGGGGAGGGATGAGTTAAAGATGGTGGCCCAGACGTCAGGTGTGGAAAATGAAGTCCATTTTCCTCTGTCCTCTAGTAGTGCAATGGTAGGTGTCAACAACTAGCGTTTCGGGGTGTAGCCTAATTATATTCTGTTTGAAGTGTTTTTTAGCTTTGAAGGAGAGGCTGGGTGGAAATGTTATAGCAAAGGTGTTCTGCCCTTGAGGAGATAGGTGGTTAGAAGAGGGGCAGAGATGCGTGTCCAATTGTGCGGCCGGGGGCATCTTAGCTGGGCTGAGGGGAGGCAAGACCTCTGGGGCAGGAAAGGGGGGTGAGTAGGACGGAGGGGTGCAGGGTTGTTAGAATAGGTGTAGAGGTAGCGCGGTATGTGCTGGGGGAATAGTGTATCGGGGATGGTTACGTGGGGTGGGGTGTGGTCGGTGTTCACATGGGGGGTAGGGGAGGGCTATCCAGTGATATAGGGGTTTAGCGCCGGGGTCCTGGGATGGACATTTGGAGTCATATGAAGTCAGCTCTGGCAAGAACGGTGGTCAGCATGTCACGGGGCGAGCTGTGGCAGCGGAAGTCGGGCGTGGCGGTGAGTTAGGTAGGGGACAGGTGGCCCTTGGAGATTGTTGTAAGTGAGTGGTCTGCTGCGAGTACTGGTGGGAGGCGCTGTCGATTAGGGCCTCTGAGATCCTTTAGCTGCGAAAAATTGATATGTTGCTGTTAATGTTAATGCATTTGTCAGACTGGATTCCCTGCCCAATTAGCTGTCCGGAGGGATCTTATCTCGCCAGGGCTATAGTCTTCGAACTGGCAAAGCAGGAGGTCTAAGAGTCTGAAATGGGCAGAGCAGGTCTGAGAGCCCTACTCAAATACTTAGGTCAAGTCGGAGTGGGCTTAGAACGGGCCGATCAGGTCCGGTTTCTCTGCTTCAGTGATGTCTCGGGTGGCGGCCATCTTAAGGTCAGGCAGCCCTTAACGAGAGCGAGTGTCAGAAACTTGCGTGGAGGGCGGGGGAGGTGCCCCTGTGGGATGACGGCAGGGTCCACTAGATGCGGCAGCAGTCTTGTGGAGCGGGGCCTTTTTTCCGGCTTTGGGCTCACCTGTAGCTTTAGTGGGCCTTGCACTTGTGGGCGGTCGGCCATCTTGGGGCCAGTCAGCCCTGTCGGCGAGGATCGTCTGGACCGGCGCGAGGTCCATCTCCCGATGCGAGGCCTTCCGCCTCTCGAATTTATTTTGTGTATGTCAGACCCAAGTTCAACTCCTTACTATTCAATAGTTTACAATTGCTTAATCATATAGTTAGCATACTTCCTTATTGATTCTCTTATTCGTTTTGTTAGCTGTCATCTATGGTTCATCTCTGGTCCTCTTCCCTTTATAAGTCTCTGGACTGCATTCTCTTTGAAGTGTCAAGAAGGGGAGGGGCATGGGTATGGTAGCAGGAATAGCACATAAAAAGATTACTTGCAAAATCATGGTAGCAAGGAAAAGTAAGTTGGGTAACTCACTTGCGGAGCTATCACTCTCTTATGGTGGAGAATCATATGCTGGGTAGGGTAATAGTAGGACTGGGCAGGCATAATGCTCAAACAGACCTAAAAAAACTGTGATAAAAAGAATTATAATGAAAGTAGAAAGGGCACAAAAGATGTTCACTGTTTTGAAATTTCACATATTAATGAGCAATTTAGCTGGCAAACAGTCTACACAAGGAAGAACTGCCTAATCTTGGAGTGTTAAGTCCCCAAGCTTTTACTAAAATTCACCAAATTAGGATTCATTTCCAATTCTAGTGCTTGCAGTAGGTTCATTTGACCACTCCAGAGTCTCATATGCTATGTACTCTCCGATGTCACCTGATTTGTGCTAAAGGGCATCATAGACCTACCATAGGGGTGGCTTTATTGACCCGTAGTCACTAATGGACTTGTTTTAGACTACAACAGGATAGGAGCATTGGGCAGTTGTCAGGCTATGCAGAAATGGGGTTTCCTTTACTTTATGTACACGCAGGGGCTAACAGTGATGTCCATGTTTCAACAACTTCTCCTTGAACCATCTAGGTGGAACAATCCAGATGGAATGCGGAATCTTCAAATTCACTATCTGATAGAGACATTTAGCCACAGATTCCTTAACTTAGAATATCCCCAGCGTCTGACTGGATCCGTAAACTTGTTGCAGCAGCACCTCTGTGCGTCAGGGGGGGCGCCACACAACCCCACCTCCCTGACGTTGTCCACGTACGTGGCGTCAGCGAGGTCATATAAGTCCCTCTCGGCGCGCTGACGTCAGCTTCCTTCTTTTCCGCGTGCAACGCGGATCCGGAGTGAGCAGTTTTGCTGGCCTGTATTTAGGCGTCCTCTTTGACGCTTCGCGTCAGGAACAGTGTACGATGCCTTCGGGCTTTAAAACTTGTAATTCCTGTTCGCGGCAGATGTCCGCGACGGACCCGCGTCTTATTTGTATGTGGTGTCTGGGTGAACACCATGACTCCACGGACTGCGAAGCCTGCCAACACCTGAAGCCGAAGACTCGGCGGGAGCACCATAAGAAGCTTCTCTCGGCACGGCTGTCCTGATCGGAGTCGTCTCGCCCTCTAGTCTCTTCATCGCAGTCAGGTCCCTCTACTGTCTGGTTCCTCTGTCAATCGCCCTCTGGGGTCCGGGGCCGTCGTTCGCCACTTGCTAAGTTGAGGCGCTTGTCGCCGAGGTCTTGGACCTCCCCTTCTTCTGTTGTCAGGGGCACTGGTTCCTGGGACATTCCGGACTGTGGTGTCAGGGCGTGGCCCGGTTGGGTCCCCCTCTATGACCTACGGCACCTCTGCCGCGCCGCATAGCCCCGCTGGGCTCCCTATGGCGTCGCAGGTGGTTGCCGGTGCTTACAGCCCTGCCTTGAGCACACCACGGGCTTCCGGGCAGGCTGCTGCCTGTCTGGGGCTGGAGCCGAAGGCTCGCCTCCCAGGCTCCGCCTCCGCTTCTTTCACCGGAGTCGGAGCCTGTCATGGATGAGGCGGAGTTGGCACCCAAAGCTTGCCTCGCCGGCTCCGGCGCCTTCTCCTTCTTCGGAAGGGGAGCTTGTCATAGTTTCGGCGACGACCCGATGCCGGATGCAGCCGAGTCGGGAAATGACGAGACATGATCAGCCAGGACGCGTCTTTTGGTGCCGTGTCGACGCCGGGTTGTGGACTCTTCTCTAGAGGCCTCTGGAGAGAGTCCGGCGCCGCCCTCACGCCCGGCGTCGCCGGAGGTATTGTTGCCAGTGCCCCCCTTGGAATTTTCGGAGCCTCCTCAGGAGCTCCCAGATCCGGCAGGTTCTTCGCCTCCCCAGGAGCCCATCACGATCCTCATTCTTCCATGGGGCTAATTTTTGTGTGGTATTGGTCGCACCCTCAGTGTCTTGGGAGGGTCAGCTTACAACTCTCCCCCACTAATGAGCTGTTGTCCCCTCCGAGGCTGGTGCAGCTTTTTTGAGAGTGGTCTCATTGGCCACCCGCATTTTAAACATGTAACCCCCTTCTGCTCCTTTGTCTGTGGACCCCTTGCTTGAGGTCCTTCACCGTGGGTCCGGGAATGTGGAGCCGCTTCAGCCTTTTAAGGCTTCCCTTTATGATGCCCTTTTGGGTACCTGGGTCCGGCCTGCTTCAGGTGACCCGGTGGCTCGCTCTGTTTTGCACCGCCACCGTCCAGCTCCACATGATCCTGTTTCTCTTTTGGTGCACCCTGATACGCAGGGGTTTGTGTTGCAGACTGCCTTTTCTTCCCTGCCCCCTCTAACACTTCATCCCTCTCGGGAGTCCAGATGGCTTGCGTCATGGGGTAGGAACATCTTTGCATCCACTAGTGCAGCCTTACGGTCCTTAAATACAGTGTTTGTTTTGGCTCGGGCTACCTCTGCCCTGTGGGACTCTTGCAGTTTCTTGCTTTCTGCCACCTCTGAAGGTTGATCTCCTTCGCCTTCTCCCGTATGGCCGTTACCTTGCCAAATTCACAATCTGCTCAGCCTTGGATACTGCGGATTCTTTGGGCCGAGCTATGGCGGGTTCTGTTGGCTTAAGACATCACACTTGGTTGCGAGATTACGTCTTCCCTGAAAATATCCTGGAGCGACTGGTTGACTTACATTTTGATGGGGTTTTGCTGTTTGATGCTCATGCCGAATCGGCGGTTCACAGGCTCCTGACGAGCTTTTGTCCTCCCTCTTAGGTCTTCTTAGGCCGTTCTTCCCTAGTGGTACTTTTTAATTTTGCATCCTTTATATGCGCTCTGTGTTTAACATGGTACAAAAGGGGTGGTGATGGACGGAGAATCTGAATCAATCAAACACTCACACCCAGTCAAAAGATCTGGGTTTAATCCATCACCGTTCTTTAGCCCACTCTGCCACGCCAGTTCAGACATGGCTATATGCAAATCAGTCTGACCCTGTGCCTCATGGGAACAGTCCAGCCCGAACTGCCAAGCCATGCCTTCCCTGGACCGTAAACAAGCTTCCGAGGACCGGTTTCTGGCATTCCAGCCGTCTTCAGCCCGGCTTGCTTGAATCCTGTGGCAAAGTGAGCAAGGGACTAACGTCTCAGCATACCCTGCCACACTTATGCCCCCCCCCCCCCCCCTTTTGTATCGCTTTGTTCGCCCTAAGTGTGGCAGGGTATGCTCAGACGTGAGTCCCTTGCTCACTTGGCCACTGGATTCAAGATAGCCTGGCTGATGAGGATTATGAATCCGAAACCGGTCCCAGGATGTTTGTTTCCGGTCCATGGAAGACATGGCTTGCAGTTCGGGCTGGACTGTTCTCAAGAGGCACAGGGTCAGACTGATTTGCATATAGCCATGTCTGAAATGGGGTGGCTGAGTGGGCTAAAGAATGGTGATGGATTAAACCCAGATCAGTTGACTGGGGGTGAGTGTTTGATTTGCTCAAACGCTCCGTCCATCATCCCCTTTTGTATCGCTGTGTTTAACATAGGCAGTGAGCCTTACGTCTTCTTTTTCTGTGGTCAAGGGTGATTATCCTTTTATTGGCATCCTTTGGATGCGTTTTGCTTTTGGCTGCCTGTTGGCCTGCTGGGCCGTGTTTCACAGGTTGCGTGTCCGGTCCTCTGACTGTGGTGTTGAGCCGGTGGCTCAGCTCGGTAATGTCATATGGCTCGGAACTCGTGTTCACGGGTTCAATTTGTCACTGCGCTCTTTTGGCTTGGCTTAGTGCCCTAAGAGGTGTTCCCCGTTGTTTGGGGTATGCATACTCCATGTGGGGTACTTGTATGCTATTATATAGCTTTGCTTGTTTCACCTGGCCCTGGAGAGCCTGTGGACTCCATGCGTCGTTTGGTGGTCCGGTGTTCTATGTTTTTCACTGGTGCCGTCTGCTTATGCCATGGTCATCCACCTCTGTGGGAGGTTTCATGGTCTCCTCTTCAAAAACAGCTACCTGCCCTTACTGTACTAGGTATGATCCGATATGGACATGTTCATGCTCCTGGCTGGTTCTGTCTCTACATAATTATATGTTTATACATTTATGTATACATGCCGGTTGCCTTGGTAATCCTCTTCCTACGTAGCCACCTCTTTTCGAGGCTGCAAGGTCTGGACCAATATCTCCATGTGTGAGGGAGCTTTTCTGAGTTGTTGCAAGTTGCCCATAGGTTCCTCCTTGCTTCCGCTTACTGGGGTGAGTTCCCAATTTGACATAAGCTCCTTTTTTGGTGTTCGACGCTGTTCATGTCTTTTCTGGAGTGTTGGTCTCAGATTCTGAGACTCTTCCCACCATTCGTTGACTTGGTGTTGTTGGCCACTTCCTTTGGAGATGCCTTTTTTCCGAATTATCACCTACTGTTGTTAAAGCTATGCCTGCGGGACAGATCTTCTGACGGCAGTAGTCCTTGACTACTGCCTGCAAGTCTATATTGTGGGTTGTTCTCACTTTGGCTTCATTCTGCCTGGGCGGGAACTCTTATGCTTCTTGTGTAAGCCACTTTATGGTCTCTATGGCAGTCTACCTGCTGCATATTGCCACCTGCTTCAGCGGGTTTCGAATTGATGCTAATTGCCCCTAATTACCCTTTTTGGGATTGGGTGTGCACTTGGCGTGTTTCTTGTCCCGCCTTCTATTTCCATCGCATTGCTCATGTTCTAGCTCTTGCCTTTGGGCTCTTGACACCGGCTCCTTCCGCTTCCTTCTATAGGCTAGTCTGTTCAGCTCTGGTTGCATCTCTTCAAGTTCATTTCGAGCTTGGGGCTGTGTGTACTCTCCATGCGCCATTAAGCGCAGAGTGGTCCTTCTTCCTCTCTCTTTCTCTTTGCTCTGGTATAGGGCTCTTGCCGTTCTACCTGTCATTTTCATACAGGTATGGTGTAGCGCCATTCTGGCGTTTTTAGGATATCTACTATCCTGTTATTTCTGCTCTTTCAAGCTGCTTGGGTTGCTATCTGGCTGTTCCGCCTCAGCTTTCCCCCTTCATCCGTCACTCTGTTGCTGGATCGGATGTTTGGCGCTTTCTGTTGTTCTGTCGCAGACCCACCCCCCCTTTAGGGTATGGCTGTGGTATCTATTCTAAGTTAAGGAATCTGCGGCTAGATGTCTCTGTCAGATGTACGAGTTACTTACCTTCGGTAACGATGTATCTGGTAGAGGCGCTGTCTAGCCGCAGATTCCTTAACGCCCACCCAGCCTCCCCGAATGATGTGCTCCGCTAGCCTCTTAAGTTGCCTTTGGGTTAGATCTCACAGGAGTTCAGTTTGTGGCTCCCCTCTGAGTGTTTCCATATACAGGTAGCCTCTGCTGAGGGGCTTCTTTCCTGTAATACGGCACGTGGAGATTCGTTTTCCTCTCTAGTTACCTTCCCTTCCTTCCGTCTTGTCTATTGACTCGGGCCCTGGTCTCCTCTTGGTCGTCCTCTTGGGGGTTGGTTGTGCTCTGGTTCAACCTCCGTTATTATAGGGAAAGGGCCAATCTTTTCATCCCTTCTACGGTGCACTGTTGTCCTTCTGTGCTCCGTTCTTAATAAATGACACAGTTTTACATGGCATTATCAGTCTATTTCCGTCTGTTGAGATGTTCTTCCCTTGTTGCACTCCGGGAAGGGTCTTCCCTTAGCTTGCGGGGCTCTTTCTCACAGCTTTCACTAATATGTAGACAGTGTCTAATTCTGTCTTTTATGATGGTGTCTCCACCACTCTCCTTCTTGTTCACGGATTTTTCATCCCTCGCACACTGTTCCCATACTTTCACAGTTTTTGGTTGGTGACTCTGCGTTGTGCCGCGGAAGAGTTTCTCCGAAGAAAACTGACTTCAGCGCGCCGGGAGGGATTTGTATGACGTCACGTACGTGGACGATGTCAGGGCGGGTCGTGTGGCGCTGTCCCCCAGGGCGCAGAGCTGCTGCTGCCAAAAAATTCTGGATCCAGTCTGACGCCTGGGGATATTCTAAGTTAAGGAATCTGCGGCTAGACAACTTCTCTACCAGATATATTGTTACCGAAAGTAAGTAACTTGTACCTTAATCCACGCATTGATTCCTCTATTATTAAAAGAGGTATAAGTATATGTAAGCATTGAACCAGAGGAGCTGTCCAATATTTGATGCACATGTGTGTACTACTTGATAGTTGGCGGTACACTAGACCTAGCACTTTTTTGGTTTGAATTCTAATCTGCCACAGTATTCCAGGATTGTTGCAATAGTTACATTTTTGGTGTATCTCTACAAGGTGTGCTTTCCCTCCCATGCGTGATACTGATGAACTTGGTTCAATATACCAGCGATGAATGAGAAAGACCGAATATTGTGGCCCCACAAAACACTACTCTGTGTGCAATTGACTTAAAAGCATTGCTTTTGGGTTACTAGCAATTTCATGAAGGGATTGAGGCACCAAGAAATAGCAACAGACCTTTTTCCATTATTCACCATATCACATCCTCTGTACTAGGAAGAATGAACACTTTTAAGTTAAAAGTATTTATTACTACAGAAACAATCTGTTTCTCAGTACATCTAAAACAACTACACGGAATATTAAAGAAACAGCAATGAGGCACGTTCTGAAAAACGACAATAAAAGGACCATTTCTAGCACTGTAAAAATGTCATTAAAAATACCCAGAACCTGCTATGTACTATACTAAGAGAGCATGGAAGGCTAATGTCTAGGATTGTAAAAATTTCATTAAAAATGACCAGTACCTGACACCCTAACATCGACTTCTATGCGCTATACTAAAAAAGCATTGATGGCAGATCGATGTGCAGTCTAGAGATTTTTAAGTAGAAGACCTGCACCACATATCTTGTTGATAGCAAAGGCTTTCCTTTTCAGCAGCGTCGCAAAGACTGTGTTCACCGCAAAGTGCAAGCATACGCTGCCATTGCATTCGGTCAGTTTTCTTCTGGGACTCCGTTTTATCAGCTTCAGATGAGATATATGATCTGTGAAGTATGAAATATGCTCGCAGTAGATGAGACCATCTCTGGTGATGCTCTGGGCAAAGGACAGCTCCTAACAAGTGGTCGTCCTTGTAAACTAAATCTTATCAGGCCCTGGAATTTCTGTTATAAGTTTTAGAATGTCTGACGCAGATTATGTGCATCGTGTTAGGCGTCCCAGATGTTTCCTTCTGAGCATATTGGGTAAAAGGACGTCAATTCAGACTGCACTATATTGGATACATGTCTATACAGACCCCCAGGATATTGCGGCATGGATTAGCCGATTTAGCGGCACAAATATGGAAGTTTAGCGGCACAAATATGGAAATTTAGCGGAATTTTTGCGGCAATTTATTTTACTCATAATCATTCTTTTTCAGCCTGAAATCAATGGAAACTGTTTTAGCAGAGTATTCTACTTTGAAATAGGCATGTTTAAAGTGTCTGCAGTTCTACAGGAGTACAGCTCCAGTCCTAACTTCGTGGGAGGGAGCTGTATTTCTCCCTGGGATGTTATAGTGCTCATGTATGCACCGTTACCCATGCAAATAGAAGCGGTACTGTATGAGCACCAGAAGTGCACGCTTCCTGCACGCACAAAAATTAGTACCACACAGACATCAGCAGTGCAAGCTTCTCTTAGACAAATACATGCACCCACAAACACAAAGTGTTGTCAATATGTGTTGGTGAGTTTTCATCATTCATGGGTGCTGTATGTGTTGGACTATGTGACACCATGGAAGTGAGTACGTCATATTTTGTCTGTTAATGTATGTGTCCTTCTAAATGCATGTCCTCCCCAGAAGCTAAACCTATTGAATTTGGCATTACTTGTTAAGGCATGGCTGTACCTGTTCTTAAGGACATCCAGTGATTTCTATACAGCCCTACTGGTCCCTCAGAGGTGCATGCGCAACACTCTGCCTCTGCCATGCCTATCCATCAAGGGAAGACTGACGTGTGACTGAGTCTCTGTGAGCTGTCTGCCTACCAGTAGTGTTCTGAGAGGGTACTGATATTTCCCAAGTTCTACTGGATTATCATATATACCCACAGCAGGTGCCTGATTCTACCCCAGCCCTACTGATCTTTCACAAACACACCTGATGTGACCAATTCTGTCAGCGCTCTGTTATTCATAAAGTGAAGTTTGCATGCATCTGACTGTACCCCAGCCCTACATCCGCAACGTCTGTCCTACTCACCTAGCTAGTGACTGACCCTTCTTCACTCCTATCTGCTTCAAGGCTGAACATGTAACAAGTAACTTACTTTTCCACATATCAGCCAGCCTTTCAAACACATGCCTGAGATGTAATAGTATGCCTCGTTGATACTGCCATTTAGGATTTAAGTGTGACGTGCTCTTCCTCAGTCCTACTTTCCGTACAGTGGTGCATCTAACTGCCAAAGTTTCAGTGGCCATTACAAGTTCTGCCTTATGTTTCCCACTCTGCTTCAGCCATACTTGCCTTTCAGAGGGGCACTGGCATCTGTTTGAGATTACCCATGCTATACCAGCTTGACAGATGCGCCTCTCCAGCTGTACTGTCCTTTCAGATGTGCCCTTCAGACTGTAAATGCAATGAGAATTAACTCCGTGCAGAACATTATGCATGCATAAATGTGACACAAATGTTTCTCTACCAGGAAAAATGTTTCCAAATGGAGAAACCACCTCTTCCTGTATGGTATGGCGGTGTTCCCTCTTTGTATAACTCTGGTAACAAATTAACACCTGCAGCAGCGCAGGGCTCACATGGAGTTTTGCCTGTCTCTAGGTGCCCGACGGAGGACTCTGGTATGCCTTAACCTACTGCTATGAAACCAGCCTGTGGCTTGATACAATCAGAGCAGACAGAGGAGTGAGTGTGGTCGATAGCTGTTCAGTATTACCTTCTCTGCAAAATAGTTTTGCATTCCTAAGTATTGTGCAGTGTTTGGCCCACCATTACCTTGCTCATCATTCATTTCAACAGTTAAGTGTCCCAAAAAAAAGTTTAAAAAAATCCGAATTTCACGGGCAGTTTAGTAAAATCGCGGCATTTTTACAATACTGCCAATTTCGCAATTTTTTAGCAAATCACGAAATCCTGGAGGGTCTGTCTATATGTGTTTTTAATTACCCTTGACATGATGAAAAGTAGACATTTGACCCAGACAAACTTTGCATTGATGGTTGTATCTGTGACATCAATCGAATGGCTGGAGGCTTTCGGTCAGGTGACATCTGCGTCTAATAGTAGACTTGACAATGATTCTGCATAAATCGGGAAAGATGGCAACTTCCATTTTTTAAGAGGGGGAAAATGGCAAGCTTCATAGGTCAAGATGGAGTTGAGGCAAGCATCCACACTCTGCTCATCATATCGTCCCATAGCAGTAATTAATAGTGACACTGAGATTTACTCTAAAATTCTGTCTAACTGACTAGCCCACGAATTGCCATCTGGGCCATTAACATGCAGCATGGGTTTGTTCCCCCCAGTGGGATACTACAGCGCATATCAACTTGACCATCACTGTTTTTGACATGGGTGAAATATTTGGATTTCTGGCAGGGAATGCTGCAAAAGCATTCAACAGGGTCTCCTGGCCATTCTTGTGGAAAACCGAGTTAGTTATGGGATTTGGGACATGAATACTAACCAGAAATGTATTTTATGTACAATTTAACTGCTAGATTTATATCTCTGGGAGATAGCGTTGATGTTGTAACACACATATATATATATATTTGTAATATTGAGATTGACAACAGTTGCTGCTAAATGCTGCCATCGAAAAACTAGAAATGTTAGTATGTATTTGTGAATAGTTTAGCACTTTAAATGTTTACCTTTGGGTGTTGTAGCACATGCACTTTCATTTATTTTGCACTTACACTTTATCAGTCGAGATGTTTACTTTATGAGCTATTAACTATAAAGGAAAATCAGTGTTGACTTCACTCACATGGCTTAAAGTACAGTCTTGTTAAACTATCAACACTGAATGACATTTTAAGTCTTTTTAAATGAATTATGATATACAAAATAGAAGTTATATATAAGACAATAAGATCTTTTAGAAACATTCACCTATGTTTTGAGTTTTTTTAATAACAAAATCCAAACAAAAACAAATGTGTATTTATACAATGATTTATTTTATGGACATAGATAATAGTATAAAATGCAAAATACCAACAGTTGGTGAAATGTCAAACAAAACTAGTAAGAAATCTTTTGCCGACATATATGACTGTTAATTATTTGCGCTTGTCACTTTAAGAAATGGTTTTAAAAAGGTAGAATGAAGCTGCGGCGCTTGTCATGTGATCAAGGCCCATGAGGGCTGAAACGCGTAATGGCTGACCGCACAGCAAATAAATATTATTGCTCTTACTTTGTGGTGGGTGCTCTGGTTTTGCAACAAGAATTGAAGGCAGCGTTTATATATACATATATTTTGAGAGGGACCCGTCTGCTTCTCTTTATCCATTAAATATTAAGTCAGCTACAAACAGTATAAACCCCCTTGAGGTGCATTTCTCTTTCTTCAGCTCCCTCCAATTTACTAGTGAACTGCCTTTGCAGATTGACTGGCCAAGGCTCTGTCTTTTTCAGATGCGGCTGCCATGTTTCAATAGTGGTGAGACGCAAAAAAAATAATAATAAAAATGTCACTTACCTTCCTACGCAACGTCCTCTTTGCTCCAGTCTTCTCCAGCAGGCAAGCTGGCTCCAACGTGGGATGAGGAAACTGCGCTAATCAATTCTGGCGCTGCTCTCAAATTTGTTTCACCAAACCCACCTACTTCAAGCATTCCAGATTTAAGAGTCTCTCTCTGTTTGCTGCCATATGGACAACTATAAAGGCTGAACTACTGATTCCACTAATAAATTATTGGTCTCTTTGGAACAGTGCTGATTTCCCTTATTTTTTGCATGATTATTTCACTACTCTATGGTCTAAATCTTGGCTGCAAACTATTGTGCAGCTATTTTATTTTTTTATTTCATATACAGAATCTCATTTCATGGTCCCCTCGACAGGCTTTTTTAAATACCATCCGATTAGGCTTTTTTGACAACTCAGTCTGCAGACAATTTCTAGTTGTCTAGGATATCATATATATCATTTCTTAGTAATAGTAATAAAAAGGGGTTTATTGGCAGGATCTATAGGCTGTTGTTTTAAGATCAAACGGAAAACTTATTGACCTTACTTCGACATAAGTAATGTAATGAATTACATGTTTGCTAAAAAATGACTACTGCATGTTTAAAAAATGGAATGTCTGAAAATAAAATGTATGTACACTACAATATATAATAGATGTAAATTACAAATATTCTGAAGTAAAAAAATGTTTTTTTCTTTGGAAATAAAAATTATTCCAAGCAACTTGTAATTATTGATAAATATTGCACAGTAAAAATGTTGAGTATTAAAGTATGTGTAGAAAATATGGTCAAATGGAAAAAAAAACTTATAAAAACTACATTAAAAAAGAAAATAATTTATACAAAAAATAAGTACAACCTTTTAATGTACAAAATAAAAAATACAAAGAAATGGTAAAAATATGTTAATATCCCATTTACTATTCCCAATAAAAACGTACACACATGGAAGAAAAGTGCAGATGTACAAAGTGTTTTGGGTTTCAAACAGCCTGATTCGCAGACCAAAAATATGACTTTTCAAATGTACAAACACTAGACTGTGATCCTAGCAAAACGTGTTTGCAAATGCAACCATAAACGGAATGACTATTTGGAATGTGTGTGTTCTGAACATCCCTTCCAAATAGGGAATCTAAATTATATGTATTAATGTTTTGCAACCGAAATGCAGTGGTAAAACATTTGCACTTTACCACCAACTCAAAGTTGGTGGTAACCCATTTGCAAATGGGACGGGAAAGGGTCCCCATGGGGCATCTTCGCCTTTGAGAATGCTAAATAAAAAAATATTTTGTAAATGCAGGCAGTGGTCTCACCACGTCCGGGGGCAGAGCCAGCACTAGACGCAGAATCTCTGCAAGCGGCCTGGGATCAGTGTATCCTTAACCCCTGAAGAAACGCGTATGAAAGACCACAGAGGTGCACCATTACCTCGATAAGAAACATAGTGGCTCCACAAAAACCACTTAAATTACTGCACAAATCGTGTGAGTATTATTGTTTATGTCCTGATGAATGCCCCATAGACCCGGCTGGGCATGGTGGGGCAGAAACATGTCGACCGTCTCTAAGTGGTATAATAGGATCCAGTAACACGATCTACCAGTATACCCACGTATATTTTTTAATAACAACCCTCATCCAACCTTAATTAAAAGTAACTTCAGGCTGTAGGCTTGTTTTTTATAACATTTTTTAGGGTGATAACCTATCTCTGGACACTAATGCGCTAGCCAGAGGTTGCCTCAGGCTTGAGGCTTGCATACAGCACAATTAATAAACCCAATGATAATGCAATAACGCATGTGTGAGGCAGAGAACCAAGATATACCGCCAACGGTTTTACCATTGCGTTTATGAGGGTTTTTTAAAGTGAAACCTAGGTAACGCAGTTATTTTTGAATGTTTACATGGGGAAACTGAATGGACAGATATTCCTCCTCCCTACCTGGTGATTATTATTAGTGGTCTCACCAACCACTTCCTACTCTTAAAAAAATTTTTTTTAATGAAACTGATGCGGTGGGTCAAAGGTCACCTTTGAGAACCTACAGTCGGAATATCAGATGGGAGATGGGGAGTATTTCCAATATCTGCAACTGAGGCACGCCCTCCGATGCCATATATTAGAGGGGGGAAAAATACCTGAATACTTCCCCGCTAGAGGACAGACTCCTACTGGACCCAATGATTGCTAAAGCTGTCTCCCTAACATACCTGAAAAATATGAATAACTCCCCAGATCATATGGGCCACCTACGGAAGGCTTGGGAATCAGACGTAGGGCTTCTAGAAGACGATGATTTAGTGGAAGCCATACAAAGCCCAAGGGAAATTGCCTTACGGGCGCAGTTCAGATTGATCCAACTCTGGATCCTACACATATCAAGTGTCCCTAGGACCTTGCAACACTGTATATGTTGTTGTGACTCATACTGGTGCATTAGAGGGTGTGGAGAGACGGGCACCTTCTTTCACATTTTATGGACCTGTCCTAATACCCAGCCATACTGTAGCGGTATTGCCCAAGTAATGACAGCAGTAGTGGGCCTACAAGTCCCGGTTGAGGCTCGATGGCACATATTGAGAGTGACGGGAGAGACGGACTGGCCAAAATGCAAAAAAATATGGCTTAGGCTTGCGGTCCCAATAGCTCTTGGAAGCCCGGCAGTCGGCTCGGCCGTGCTCCCAGTCTTGCTCGCGGGGAAGGTCTTGAGACCACTCGTGCAGCCCCGCACCTCGTCCCATTCCAAGTATTCCAGGTCCTTGGGTACGTTTTTTTTTCTTTTTAAATAACACTTTTAATTGTTTTACATGCAATACAAAACAATCTTGTAGTCTGAAATTTCGATCAACCACTATACTTTTAAATGCACATCTCAATTTCTTCATCCAGTTGTTTTTTAGACATAAGTCAATATACATCATATACACATTAAAAAGCTTTAGACACCTCCAGAACATGTGTGCATTGGTCATCTTGACCACCCAGCACTTTTTTTTGTTTAAATTTGTTTATTGGGTTTTTGTTTATTTTTTCCAACCAGCATGACAGTGATTATACGGTACAGTAGTGCATGACCATAAGTACACAGTTTCAGGAAACGCCGAGTAGCCTTCCCAATCCAATAATCGTGTGTTGATCGACCATACCAGGCTTTTCGGTTCATTAATGCTTACCACCTAGTCCCCTGCAGGGCCTGTAGCTCACCGCTGAGAAGAGCAAAGACTGTCCGTGGTGAACGGTCTACTATTCGGAGCATGGTAATGACCTTATGGTATGTTACTGTAACAGGAAGAGGTTCTGAGCGCACTGCTTCTGTTCTGTATGATTAGAGTTTCTTCAGTTCGAAATTTCTTCTTGTACATTAGGCGTGCAATCAAAGCGGCGCCTCTTGCCTTAGGCGTCCCATAAATACTCCAAAGTCGTGCTATCCACTATAGAGGTGAAAGCATCCCTTGATGCACTGCTTTAAAATCCTACTGGGGATTGCCCAGAGTTCCTATATGATTCACTCCACAAAGTTTTATCTGTTCATGTTTTTAATTTTTTTACACAAAGTTCATTCTTTAGCTGATAGTGTTCATCATTTTAAACATCTTGTAAATACGTTTATGTTCTTATATCAGTCCAATGCATTTCGGTCGCTATGACCTTCTTCTAGGACCGTTTAAGCTGAAACAAGGCATAACATTGCTATATGTCAATGGTAAAATCATATAATGTAAACAATATACAAATATAAACAATATCCATGCAAGATAGAAACGGAAATGCATAGAAAGTCCACTGACAGAAATAACACTGTTCATTTTCAAAGTTTCCATCAGGACTCGCTAAAAACGCACCTACCTACATCTCAGATGATGAGAGCTAAAAGAACTCGGATTCTAATAAAATACAAAGTACACTAGAAACCATGGGTGAAAGATTTTACAAGAGAGGTTATCCATCCAGCTTGATAGAACAATCAATTGAGAAGGTGAAAAGTATCCCTAGATCAGAATTAATGAAGACACGAGTTAAAACAAAACAAGAAAGAATGACTGTAGTTTCTAAATACTCTACGATGAGTCATAAATTCAAGAAGATAATACGAACCCATTGGAATATCTTACGAGCTGAAAGTGACTTCGATAAGAATTTTGAACATTTTCCTATCTTTGCTTTTACCAGAGGCAAAAATCTGGGCGAATTGTTAAAACAAAAAAAACTGCATTTCTGGATACTTTTTGGGGGTATTCCAGGGCTGTGCTCCATTCTTTATCATGGACCACTCTGCCTATGTCCGTCTCCCACTTCTGACGTAGGGGTTGAAGCAGGTCCTCGGGTAAGTTGAAGCACAAGAAGGCGGCGAAGAAGCAAGGTTGCTCTTCGCCTTCTCCCCGTCGGTTAGCTGATGCGGAGCGAGACCCGGAGCTTTGTTGTTCTAAGGCTCCATATTTGGTGCCTCCTTCAGGGACGACTCTGTAACAAAGCCCTCCACAGTATCTTTGGGAAGCCCCACTTCGCTGGTGTGCCTTAAGGCCCTGCGGAGCCGGTCGGGGTTCCTGGGTGTTCGATTCCGACGTATCTGACCCCAGCGCCGGAGACCCCACTGTGGATCCAGGCCTGGATCTGGATCAACACCGGTTGACCTTACTCGACCCAGAGCCGGACCGATGTTGGCCGACGTTGGATCCGACACCGGAGGGTACTTTTGTTGTCCTGTTCATCCCTGGTGTTCCCTATCACCCAGATGTTGGTGGTGAGGATTGGTAGGGGTTGCTGGACCCTTTGGCAAACCAGCTTGAAGAGCAGGACTGGAGAGAGGACCTGGGTCACGCCAGTGGTCAGGATACTTCTCCAGACCTTGGCATGCTTTCTCCCTCTACCGTGGTTACAGAGGAGGGAGTGTCTTATGCTTTGGTGGTGCGAAGGGCAGCCGAGGACTTGGGCTGAGAGCTCCCTTCAGTGGCAGTCAGGGCTAAACTCCTGACAGAGGTGCTTCAGCCTGCGGCAGCTTCCTCTAAACCCCTCCTTCCCTTCAGTGAAGCCCAAACTGACGTCCTGCTGGGCACCTGGTCCAAGCCTAGCACAGGGGCTCCTGTGGAAAGGACGATTCCCTGCGGCCTACGCCTGGCTCCGTGCAACCTAGTTTTCCTCACCCAACACCCTTCCACTGAGAGCTTGGTAGTCCAAGCCTCTTCTTCCAAGGTTGCATTCCCTTCTGCTCCCCCAGGCAGGGAATCCAAGAAGCTGGATCATTTTGGGAAACACATGTTCTCTTCCTCCAGCTTGGCACTGCGGCCTGTGAATACCATGTGTCTCTTGGGCCATTACTCCCACACTATCTGGGATATGGTCACCCAAGTGCTGCCTCAGTGCCCAGAGGAGGCCAAGGCCATTCTCTCCCAATCAGTGGCAGTTGGGAAGTATGCAGCTAAATTCATGATTCGATGTGGACTGGATACCACTAACTCACTGGGCCGAACGATTGCCAAGTTGGGAGCCCTTCGTTGCTATGCCTGGTTGAGGACGTCTGGCTTTTCGGGGGATGTCCAGTCAACCTCGCGGGACATGACGTTCAATGGCCGTCTCCTTTTTAGTGACAAGGCAGACTCTGTGCTGGAGCACTTTAAGGCTTTTCGATCTACTGCCAGATCCTTGGGCTTCACTGCATCTTCCCATCCACCACAGTGTGCCTTTCAACCCTTTTGTAGCTACGGAAGGGGCACCCCACCACATCCGGGCCAGTTTACCCACCGGTTCACGCAAGCTAACCAGACTCTGCGCAGCCACAGATGTGGGACCCAGCGACCTCGCGGGTCGGGTAACCAGCGGCAGGCCAGTCCACCCTTCCCCCACTTGCAGCAGCCTTCAGACCCTCCTAGCCTGACATTTCGGGCCATCAAAGGCCAGTGGGTGGAACGATTCGCCATCACCTCCGCCACTGGCAAGCCATCACGTCATACATGTGGGTTTTGCAAATAGTCCGATGGGGCTACACCCTTCCCTTCGATCCTGCCCCTTCCTCCATCCCACCGTCTTTCGATTGCATGTCGGAAGGTCATTTGACGCTTCTCTGCCAGGAAGTGTCAGCTCCCTTGGCCAAAGGAGCTATCCAAAGGCTTCCTGTGCCAGAAGTAGGTTGTGGTTGCTATTCCCGCTACTTTCTGGTGCCCAAGAAGGACAAAGGCCTGTGTCCTATCCTTGACATCTGTGCCCTCAACCGCCAGAAGGAGAAGTTCAAAATGCTCTTGTTGGCTCAGGTCCTGTCTGTCCTCAACCCTGGAGACTGAATGGTGGAGTTGGACTTGCAGGACGCCTATTTCCATATCCCTGTACTGCCAGCCCACAGACGCTACCTACAGTTAATGGGAGGCCACAAGCATTTTCAGTTCACTGTGCTCCCTTTTGGCCTTACCAGTGCCCCTCAGGTGTTCACAAAAGTCAGGGCGGTGGTTGCAGCACTTCAGCGCAGATCAGGGGTCCTAGTCTTACCCTATCTTGACGACTGGCTGTTGAAGGCAGGTTCACCCCAGGCCGTAGTCTCCCACCTCCAGACTACGGCGGACCTTCTGCACTTGTTGGGGTTCACTGTAAACGTGCCAAAGTCACACCTGACTCCCTCTCAGTCGCTCTTTCATTAGAGCTGTTCTGGACACAGTGCAGGTTCAGGCCTATCCTCCCAAGCAGCGAGTCCGGGATATTCCGGTTATGATACCGATGTTTCAGCCTTAATCCCATATTTTTGTGAGAATTACCCTGAGTCTGCTGGGCCTCATGGCTTCCTGCATCCTGCTGGTGGATCATGCCGGGTGAGATATGCGGGCTCTGCAATGGGACCTGAAGTTTCAGTGGGTGCAGCATCAGAGGAATCTTTCCGACTACGTCCAGATCTCGGAGGGAACTGCACAACAACTGCAGTAGTGTCTAACGGACCAGGATTGAGTCAGAGACAGATCCCTCTACCTACCCCAACCAGAACGAACTGTGGTGACTCCTGGGTTGGGACTGCCATGTGGGAGAGGAGGAGATCAGAGGGATCTGGTCTCCTGCAGAGTCTGGGCTCCATGTCAACCTGTTGGAGCTCTGGACGATCCGCTTGGCATTAAAGGCATTCCTTCCCTCCCTCAAGGGGAAAGTAGTGCAGGTGTTCACAGACAACCCCACCGCCATGTGGTACGGCAACAAACATGGCGGGGTGGGGTCGTGGACCCTATGTCAAGAGGCTTTTCGACCTTTGGACATGGCTGGAACATCAGGGCATGACTCTGGTGGTTCAACACTTGGCAGGTTCTCTGAACGCCTAAGCAGGCGATCTCAGCCTTCGATGCCCGGTCGATCACAAATGGCGTCTTCACTCGGAGGTGGGGCAAGGTCTCTTTCAGGGGAAACCTCCTTTACAGCGAGGTTTTTACCTTGTTGTGCCTTTGCCACACATTTTTAGCGCACTTGTTTTTACCATGAATATGCATGTACAACGCATGCCAATACCACGCATTAAGGTAAGTTGGGGGTCTCCCCCCACAACTACATTGTTTTTCAATCTAAAAACAATGCATGGTATTGGCATGTGTTTTAACGCCACCGAAGAAAACGCGCAATGTTAGCATTTTTTTTTGCGTTGGAGTTTCCAAGCTGGCACTCGTTCTGCAATGCTTTTCGTCACGAGTGGAAGTGCAGCCTCCTGTATGTAATCCCGCCTGTACCACTTCTGCCCCAAGAGCTGAAGAAGATCAAGAGCAACCGGGCCCAAGTCATCTTTGTGGCTCCGGTCTGGGCACGAAGAGTCTGGTACCCCAAGCTCCTGAGCATGGCCATCGATCCTCCGACCAGACTGCCCCTTCGGGAGGATCTTCTGTTGCAGCTACAAGAGATGTCCTCCACCTGAACCTGTCCAGCCACCACCTCCTTGCGTGGAGATTGAACTGCGACAGTTGACAGCTTTTGACTTTCCGCCCGAAGTCTGTAACATCATCTTGGCAGCCAGGCATCCCTCTACTAAGAAGGCATACGCCTGTTGATGGGATATATTTGTGGTATGGTGCACAGCAAAGGCTGTTTATGCCCTCTGTGCCTGTCTTTCAGAGGTTCTCTTGTTCATAATTTCTTTGGCCTAGTAGGGCTCTGCTCGGGGCACTCTAAAAGGCTATCTTGTGGCTATCTCTGCTTTCCTTCGGCTACCAGATCATCCCACTTTATTTAAGTGCCCATTGTAAATAGATTCTTTCAGGGCATTATTCATCGCTTTCCTCCATCTCCTTTCATAATGCCCCAGTGGGACATGGACCATGTCTTAAATTACCTTATATGCGCTCTTTTTGAGCCTCTTCAAAACTGTTCTCTTAGGCTCCTCACTCTGAAGACTACCTTTCTTGTAGCCATCACCTCTGCTCGCAGGGTGAGTAAGCGAGCTCCAGGGTCTTTCTTCTAATCCCCCTTACTTTTCGGGCATCCAGACAAAGTGGTGCTTAGGATGAGACCCTGTTCATTCCTAAACTAGTTACACTTTTTCACATAGGACAAACTTCTCACTCTACCCGCCTTTTTCCCACTTCCGCACCCTTCCAAGGAGGGGGAGAGACTCCACCGTCTGTACCCAAAACGTGCGCTGTCCTTCTACCTTGACCGCACAAAAGATTTCCGGTTGGATGATAAACTCTTCGTTGGCTATGTGGGTGCCAAGAAAGCTTGGGCTGTCCAAAGGCGCACCATCTCTTGATGGGTTGTCCTCTGCATCAAAATCTGTTATGCTTCAGCAAAGAAGGACCCTCCATTGGGGCTCTGTGCTCATTCCACTAGGGCTACGGCAGCAATTAAAGCATTGTTACGTGGAGTCCCACTTCTTACAGGTTGCAATGTGGGCATCTATGCACACGTTCCCCTGACCTTACTGCCTGGATAGTCCAGTCCAGAGGGACAGCTGTTTTGCCTGTTCTGTCCTTCGGGACTTTCTGGTGTGATCTTGGTTTGCAGACCCTCTGGGGTTGGTATTGCTGGGGTACCTATTCTAAGGTAAGGAATCTCTAACTGTCTCTTTAAGATGACCAAGTTTCGTACCTTCGGTAACAATGTATCTGTAGGAGACATAGGTTAGTTATAGATTCCTTACTGCCCCACCTATCCTACCCTCTCTGCGAACGGACTTCTAGGGATAGGGACTCTCATAAAGGGCCCTAGTTGTGGCGCACAAGTGGCCAGTGTCTTTCATGGCTCTGCGCCTCTGGTGTGGAAAGTCGTGTAAGGAACTGATGTCAGCGCGCAGGGGCGGCGTCTTAAGTAGGCACTGCGACGCCATCCCAGTGACCACGACGTCCACGACTGATGCAGAGTCGACCGATGCCACCTACTGACGCTCAGGGATGCTGCTGAGAAAAAATTATCCGGATCCTGTCTGACAGCTGGGGGTAATTCTAAGGTAAGGGATCTATAACTAACCTATGTCTCTTACAGATACATCGTTACAGAAGGTAAGTAACTTGTTCTTCCGGTCCAGGGAGGACCTGGCCTGGCTGTTCTGGCAAGTCTGTTCCCATGAAGAATAGGGTCTTTTCACTGGTTTGGGCTACATTTTTTTCAACATCTTTTTTAAACATGCTAAAACAATTTAAAGTTGTGTGTTTCTGAGGTTAGATCTCTAGAATGGGACTTGTTTTTAAGGTTATACATACAGGTGAAGGATACCCTTACTCTAGGACATTTGTAAGTGGTAAGTAAATTATTCTTGCACTGAACTTGATTTCTAGTGGTAGTATGCAACCCAGTTTGGAATGTCAAAAACTCAATACTTTCTGACTCACTTTATGCCCCGATTAATGCAGTCGTCAGAGAAAGCCTTTTTTTTTTAACTCTTTTTTTTATTATCATGAAATTCAGGGCATAATATAATCACATGACAGACATATAGGGCAATATTCATTGATACAACCTTCAGTGACGTTGCATACATCATCAATACATGTTGTAACATAAACATCTCTGCTGACATTCCATTATCTTCACTCCATCCTCTCCTTACTTGGATATGTTGTCCGTCTCCAGCCTAGGTGACTCACAGATATAACCTCTCAATTTGTTCCACGCTCCCCACACTTTCCCCCATTTTTGTGGACATCTGAGGTGTACAAATGCCACCTTCTCTGCCACCATAGCCTCATCCATGTCTTTGCACCATTCCCGGAGTGTAGGTGACTCCCCTGAACCTCACATTTTGGCAATATTGCGTTTAGCAAACATCATTCCTAACATCACCCAATCCTGAGCTAGGTGGGTAAGATCATTCGGTTCCCACACATTTAGCAGACATTGTTTTGGCTCCGGTACCAGTGATATCTCAACTGTTTGTGATACAGTTCTCATTATCTTAACCCAGTAAGCCGCAACCCGTAGACATTGCCATATGGTGTGATAAAAAGTGCCCTCCTCTCCACAATTTCTCAGGCAGAACTGATGTGGAGCTGTCCCTATCTTGTGAAGGTCAGTCTGGTGTAGAATGCGCGATGAAGTATCTTGAGTTGTACTAGCCTTAACCGAGAAAGTATGGCAACTTCACGTGGGGACGACAGTGCCTCCCGCCAGTCCACATCATCGAAGTCTCCCAAGTCCAGGGACCATTTTTGTCTAAGTGTTCGCATTGGGTCCTGCAAATTGTTAACTGATTTATGATAGGTGATGGAGGTGGCCCTCTTGTGCATATATTCAGTCAATAACCTATCCTCCAGTGGAGTAGCCTCTGGTATGTTTGTGCTGGGTGTTAAGCCTGCTTGTAGTGCGTGCCTGACTTGCATGTACCTAAACATCTCTGATGGTGCTAGCTCGTATTGGACCCTCAGGTGCTCAAATGGGACCATCTCGTTCTTTTTCCAGAGATCACCCACCGTGGATTGCCTATGGTGACCCATTTACTGAACCCCTTACTGTTTCTAAGTCTCCCAAGTTGCTGTGTGTTCCAGAGCGGTGTCATCTGTGTGATAATCCCCCTCCATTTCAATTTGACATGTGCAGCGTACCATATGTTAACAGTATGTGCTGTTGGCCCAATTAAAAAGGTCGGTCTATTATTGCTCTACAGTACTGACATGATTCCTTCTTCTCCCAGCCCTTGCCTGTCCGCCTGGAGTGATGGATCTGTCTGGGGCATGTATCAATTGATTGATTATTTTTAGGTGGGCTGTCAAATAGTATAATTGTATATTTGGGAGGGCTATCCCTCCATCATAGTAGCCCCTCTCCAATTTATCCTGTGCAATAAGTACTTAAAGGTATCGTCAGTGATCTGTAGCGGACAACCCTCAGGAAGCAATGGCGGTAGGCCATGCAATACATATAAAATCGATTTAGACCAATTGATGGCGTAACCAGACACCCGACCAAAAATCTCGCAAATATTGAAGAGCACCAAAATGGATCGTCTAGGGGACGTTCGATATAGTAGCACATCATCTGCATATAGAGAAATACGGTCTTCCCAGTTCTGTGTCCATCTGAGCCCGCAGATCATTGGTTCCCATCTGATCCACGCCGCCAGCGGCTCTAGCACCAGTGCGAACAACAATGGGGATAATGGACATCCCTGGCGCGTTCCTCGTAATAGTGGGAAGTCCCTTGATGTATGACCATTAGCCACTACATGCACCAACGGGTTTGAGTATAACAGGCGTATCCATGCACAGAATTTTGTGCCGAAGCCCAAATGCCTGAGGACTGCAAAAAGATAGGGCCATTCCACCATGTCGAACGCCATTCGTGCATCCAGGGAGAGGATAACCGCAGACTCCTGGATGTATGGTATACGTGCCATTACCGCATGCAACTGCCTTAGGTTAAGAGCTGTGCTTCTGCCCGGCATAAACCCGGACTGATCTGGGTGAATTAGGGTCGCAAGGTGTGGGGTTAAGCGCGTCGCCAGAAGTTTAGCGAGGATTTTGGCTTCGGCATTAATCAACGATATTGGGCGATACGAGGTGCAGTCCTGGCAGGGCTTACCAGATTTAGGGATTTCTAATATAGTGGCCATGCGTTGATCTCGCGGCAGTTCCCCTTCCTCCAGACTCTCAAGAAACATAAGTAAAAGATATGGGGCAGCTAACTCAGCAGTCTTTTTGTAAAGCTCGATGGGTATTCCGTTAGGCCCCACCGCCTTTCCTGATTGTAGGGAGCCGATGGCCATCTGTAGTTCGTCGACCGTGAGGTCATCCTCCATCAGGAGGGCCACCTCTGGCGATAGTTTAGGCATATTGATATCTTTGATATAGCCCTGAGCCTCTTCTGTCGGTATGTTTGATCGTGACGCATACTCTTGTTCAAAATACCCTGCCAATGTATTCACTATTTCTTGCGGATCATTCAGAGGAAGCCTTTTAAAGACTTTTAGGCCTCAACCCAAATTTCGTCACAACTTTGAATTCCATCCATTTTCATCTAATAATCGTTCATTATGGCAAATATTATTGAACTGAATATTACATTTTGAGAAAGAGGAGCCTGAAAAAACAGCTTTAAGTTCAGATTGCCCCTGCGTCTGTTAGCCAAATAGTAAAAATAAGCTTAACAATGCATGAATAAAGCCATTTCTTTTGTTTCAGATATTTTGATCTGATAGAGACTAGTAGCGGCAAACGTAGAATTACCCCCAGGTGTGAGACTGGATCCGGAAAACTTTTCTGCCACAGCATCCATGCGCGCCAGGGGGACGGCACCATGTGACTCTGCCCTGACATCGTCCACGGTGGTGACGTCCGCGAGGATACATAAGTCCCACCCCGGCGCGCTTATGTCAGTTTTTTCACTTTCCGTGTGCAACGTGGATCTGGATTACTGTCCTGGCCTGTTTTCAGGCCTTCCATTCTCTTTTCACGCGTTGGCGTTCAGTGGAACAGTGTGCGAATGCCTTCAGGCTTTAAGACGTGTACCTCCTGTGCACGTTCCATGTCGGCGATGGACCCTCACCCTATTTGCATGTGGTGCCTGGGTGAGCACCACGACTGGGAGAGTTGCAACGCCTGCCAACACCTTAAGCCTAAATTGTGGCGGGAACGCCGGCTTGTCCAGGTCGGTGTTGTTCCAGCGTCCGTCCCTTACCTCGGAGGCAAGGAACCGCCGGTTGCGTCTGCGGAATCATCTTTCGCCGCGGCCCTTTGGGCGTGGCTCACCGGCTGGTAGGTCTTTCAGTATGTCTCTGAGGCCTTGTCCTCCTTCCGCGGTGGGTGCCATCTCCCCCCGGGACAGGTGCCCCTGCCAGTCGCCTTCCTACCTGCCGTTTCCCGTCGCGGAGGTGAGTGACTAGGGCCAAATTGACAGCATACTCTGCGGCGCTGCAGGCTTCTTTGGCCTGTCCTCCACCTCCTGTGACGCCTGCGGATCCCTTGCCTTCCGCGGGGACTTCTGCGGGATCGCCGGCGGCTCAGACCCAAAAGATTTCGGCTTCAGGTCGTGGGAGGGTGGCGTTGTCGCAGTGTAGTCCTTCGGGGCTTCCCTCGTCGGCGCCTAGCGTGCCTGCCTCGCCGCAAATCGCTATGGGGCTCCCTGTGGTGTCGCAGGGGATTGCCGGGACTCCGGGCTTGTCCCCGAGTCCATCTAGATTCTCTGAGCTGGCGGCTGCCTCACCAGACGTCGAGCCAGCGCCGTTTCGGCGCCGGGAGCCTACCTCCCTGGCTCCGGTGGAGTTGCAGGTGGAGGCCGGGGCCTGGGGCACCTTTCCGAGTCCCTCTCGGTCCTTGGTGGGGGTGGCTGCCCCATCTGAGGTCGAGCCGGTGGCATTTCGGCGCCGTGCCTTCGCTGGTTCGGCGTCGGCACCATCCCATTCTGGAGAGCACGTGGTGGCAGGAGTCGGCCAGGCGCTACGTGGGCCCACTCCGGCGCCGGTCGACGCTGATCAGGCGTCGATGGCGGACTCCACAAACCCGCTGGGTTCGGGATTCGTCTCCTAAGGTCCCTTCTTTGCCTGAGGTCCGTCACCTGCTGGTGTGTTCCTCTCCGGAGACAGGGCGCAGTGTAGTTGCCTTTTCCCCGGCATCTTCCAGGGAAGGCTCTTTGCCGTCCCCATGGCCTAAATCCTCTAACCCTTCTTTCCGTGGCTCGCTGCTGGCTTCTCCACCTGCATCTCCGACCTCCCCGGGGGCCCCTCAGGTTCCCCATTCCTCTGTGGATCCTCCTACATGCCGGGGCTGGCCGCTTTCCCCTGGACTTGGGGATGGGCGGCTCAGTCTGCAATCGTCACCCACGGAGGAATTACTTTCTCCTCCACTGTGCCCTACTGAGGCCAGTGTTGCCTTTGTTTGGGCTATTTCCACGGCTGCTGGTATTCTGAGGATTATTGAACCTTTCAGTCCATTTCCTACAGACAACCTCTTGGAGATTCTCCACCAGGGCTCTGGTTGACGGGAGTTGTTCCTGCTCTTTGAAGCGTCACTCCATAATACTCTTATGGCTGCTTGGGGGCGCCCTGCCACAGGCGATCCAGTGCCTCAGGCACTACTGCACCGCCATCGTTCTGCTCCGCACGACCCAGTCTGTCTTTCTTTCCACCCTTCTACTCAAGCGCTCTACTGCTCAATGCCTTTCCGTGTTTGCCTGTGGTGTTTTTCCCTCCGTCTCTGGAGGCTCGGTGGTTAGATTCATGGGGACATAATGTCTTCGCTTCTTCCAGTGCTGCCTTGAGGGCGCTCAACACTTTGTGTGTGCTGACCAGGGCTTCTTCCCGCCTGTGGGATTCCCTTCTTTCTCATGTCTCTCATGAGGGGCCCGTGCTGATCTGCTGGGCCATGTGTTGGATGGTAGAGAGTTGGCCACGTTTTTTCTTCTTGCGGCTTTGGATGTTGCCGATGCTGTTGGCCATGCTATGGCCACTTCTGTGGCTCTCCGTCGCCATGCTTGGCTACGCGATGCTGTTTTCCCTGAAAACAGAGAGCGTCTGGTCGACCTCCCTTTTGATGGGGTCCTGTTGTTTGATGCTCATGCACACTCCGCTATTCAGCGTCTTCTTGTGGGGCTCCGTCCTCCTCCTCCTCCTCCTCAGTAGGTTGGTTTGCTGCTCCTCCGGGGCTTGGTGGGATACGTTATCCCACTTGCTCCTGATATTTGTTTTTTTGGAGGGCCGTTAGGCTTTCTGTGATACTGTGCCCCCGGGGTCCTTGGTTGGCCCCGCTCTTCAGTTGGCTGCTAGTTCAGACCCTTTTTTGGTACAAATGTGTTTTCTGGCTGACTACTAAGCCTTCTGTTGTTTCTGCCGCAGGACTATGATTTTGTCCTCTGATGCAGGATTGTTTTTTCCCTAAGAGTGGTTCCCATGCTTTCTTGGGACATGTCTTACCCTATGTGGGGTATATGTAGCTATCGTATAACTGTCTTATGCGGGGTGTGTGGACTACCCCTGACGGGTTCATCGCCCTTCCTGGTGTTGCTGTATTACGATGGTGCTGTCTTTAGTCCTTACTGGGGCGTGGCTTGGCCTTCTACGGCGTTGTGCTGCAGCGTTTTGCCCTTTGCCTGCCGTTTGGTCCGGGCCTCTGTCTGGTGTTTCTGAGGGCATAGTTTCCTGTGTTGACAGCCTGGTCCGTCCTACTTGTTACTCCTCTCATTTTCTAGCTGCTGTCACTACTTAGTGGATCGGTTGTGTCCGGTGCGGTCCCCTTTAGGCGTCGTTCTGGACGGTTTACTAGCCTTGCCCTTGTTCTGAGCCCGACGTGGTCCAAGCGTTTCGTTTTGTGGCGTTGTCAGCGTCTGGCTGTCCCCACCTGCTCTTCTGTTTTGTGGCCGGCGACCTTGGCGTGGGCCCTGGAGCTCCTGCTTTTTGTCCTGCGGGGCCATTGTGAGCTTCCGTTCTTATTCTTCTGCCTGCTTTACTGCTGAGGCGTCGTTCAGTCTTGTCTTTTGGCTTCAAGCTGCAATGGGCTTGGTGGCCCTCTTCACTGGGTATGTTTCCCGGTGGAGGGTTTGCCATATTTCGGCCTCTTCTCCTTGGATTCTGTAGGTGGCTCTTCTTCCTCTGCTCTGCCTGTACCTCGGGGCTTCCGGTGGATGTCCCTGGTACGTTGACTGGGCTTGGGGGTGTTCTGCTCCCCCCCCTTCGTATTGCTTTCTCCTGTTGGTGAAGGCTGGGTTGCCTCTTTTGTTGTTCTACACAGCCCCTGTGGGGCTGGTGTTTCTCCACGATGTTGCGGTTCTCTTCAGCTTGGGGCCTGTGACTCATCCCTGCTGCGGTGGCTAGGGCTTTTTTCCCTGTCCCCACAGCAGGTCCCCTGTTGAGGGATCTTGGGCTCTTCTGATCTGGAGAGGTCTTCTCGTAGAACCCTCCTTCCCTTTGGGGTATGGTTAGGGTATCTATTCTATGTTAAGGAATCTGCGGCTAGTAGTCTCTATCAGATGTACGAGTTACTTACCTTCGGTAACGATGTATCTGGTAGAGACGATTCTAGCCGCAGATTCCTTCACGACCCGTCCTTGCTCCCCATTTCTGCAAGGACCCTTCTCGTCTTCTACACTCGCCTGCTTCAGGGCGGCGGTCCTCTGCAAGTGCCTTTTTCTTACTCCCTCCCTAGGGGATGCTCGCCTTGTTGTTGTTGCTCCATTCCTTCCTTTCTGGTGATTGGTGGGCGAATGCCTGGGTACTTCTGCGCCCATGCATTTGGTCTCCAATGTAGGGTTCGTTGTGCCCTGCTTCCTTGTGTTGCTTGCACTCTGACTCTTGCAGTCCTTGGGGTTGTGGTCCCCTGGCTGGGTCTCGACCTCTGTTCTTTTTAGGAGACCCCTACCCGCTGCTGGTGTTGTTGGGGTATGAATTGTCATTGTGCTTCCATTCTGGCCTTCGACCCTTTCTTGGCTCCGGGCGGTGGTTGCAGACTTCTTCGTCTGCTGTGCCATTTTTACCATGCTTTCTGTTTCCAGGGAGGCTGTTATGTTGGTTGCAGGCTTATTTACAGTAGCTGCGCTCTATTTTTTCTTTCCATGACTTGGTGCCTTAGTGCCTGGCACTATTCTGGATATGCTGTTCCTCGCCTTTCGTTTCTTTTCCTTCTGTATAGCTGGGTTTTCGCACACTGTTCCAGTATTCTCACAGTTTTGGTTCTGATGGCTCAGCGTTGTGGCGCGGAAAGTTCTCAGAAGAAAACTGACATTGGCACGCCTGGGTGGAACTTATGTATCCTCGCTGACGTCACCAGCGCGGATGACGTCAGGGTGGAGTCATGTGGTGCCGTCCCCCAGGCGCGCAGGGATGATGTGGCAGAAAAGTTTTCCTGATCCAGTCTCACGCCTGGGGGAAATTCTACGTTAAGGAATCTGCTTCTAGAATCGTCTCTACCAGATACATCGTTACCAAAGGTAAGTAACTCGTACTTTTGGCTTGCAAAAAATATTTTATTAGAAACCCCTGGCTAACCAACCTGTTCTTCCATTTACAGGAAAGATCTGCTAATGGTGAGTTGGTGGGTGTTTAATTGAATACTCCATTAAACACCCACCAAGTCATTTACAGGAAAGACATGCTAATGGTGACTTTGTGGTTGTTTACTAGAGTAGTCCATTAAATACCCACCAAATCACCATTTGCATGTCTTTCCTGTAAATGGAGGGATAGGCTGCAGTAGCATAATTTCAGAGAAGTCATATGCACATTGTTGAACTTTGCCCTTTTTGCAGGGTCACCCCTAAACGTTTTGCCTTTCTTCTAACCTTTTTTCTGACATGGTGTTGTTGGTAGTTGTAGGCCTCTGGGCACTTTAGCACTGCTGTCCAGTGTAAAGTGCGTGCGCTCGCTGTGTTAAATATGGTAAGATTGGTCTACACCTGTTTGGCCTATTTAATTTACCTGTCAGTCCTTTATCCCATATACCCAGGGCTGGTGAATTAAATGCTACTGGTGGGCTTGCAGCGCTGATTGCGCCACCCACCAAAGTAGCCTTTCAAACCTATCTCAGGCCTCTGCCATTGCAGGGCCTGTGCACGCAGTGTGACTGAAGCTGTGATGGGGCACCTAAAATGTGTGCTATGTCCATGACCCCCCTTTTACTACCTGTCAGTCACCCCTAAGGTAGGCCCTAGCTAGCCCTATGGGCAGGGTGCATTGTAGGTAAAAGATAGGACATGTACCTTAAGTGTGTAACATGTCCTGGTAGTGACAAACAGTCATTTTGGTTTCTCACTACTAAGGGGCTGCCCTCCCATAGGAATGCATTGGGGTTTCCCTGAGAAGTGTTTCAGTGGTAATCCCTAATATGAGAGGCGCAGCGTGGTCAAGTTTGGTATGTTTGGAATAGTGATAATAAATGCTCCGCAGTGGGGTGCACACAATTATTATAACTTTTCTAGAAATGCAACTTTTAGAAGTTGGCATTTCTGTGTGCTAATTGTCTGCCTGCCTGATGTGAATTGCATGCCTGGCTTTTGAGTGACAGGGGCTGGTAAGGTCTGTGTGGCTCCAGGAGGGACAGGGTGAGTCAGCGCTAGGCTGAGTGGGACATCTGCATTTGGAGTAGAGGGCGGAGAAGTCCCTGGTCCCTGAATAGGTATTTGCCTAGGCTGTACAATGGTGGCTCTGCCCACGGTGTTTTCTGATGACATGCCCCCACCTAACAATAGGGAAGAGGAGCCTGGTAAACAGAGTGCTCCAGAACCAGTTGGAACTCGTTCCCCCAAGCACTGTGCTTACAGACAAAGGAGAAATGTAGTATATATGTAGGGGATGTGGCCCCATGAGTTGTGCTTGTGCTTACTGGGACAGGAAGAGACGCCCTACCAGGAGGAACCTCTGTGGGACCCAGCTGCTATTCTTGGGTGTCCCTGCTTGCTGGCCTGCCTGGCTGCACCAGCTGGGGTGTCCCCAGCACAAAGGACTTTTGCTTTATCATTCCTACTTTGCCTCTGGAAGACTCTGGGGCTCTGCGCAGGAGTAGCACTTTCTAAATAAGGGAGAATCTGCCAGTGCCGCCCGCTCCCTGTTCAGATTGCAGGTGAGCGACAGGCCGAGTGCTGCTCACCTTTCCTGATTCCCTGCAGCGGAGAGCATGTAGCTGGATCCCCTGGTGGAAGAGGCACAGGGTGGAGGGCTGAGATTAGCTGAGCTGAGGTGTGGGTTCCCTAGCTTAGACGACGACGGCGGGAGCCTACCCCACAGTATTGGTATTGGGGCAAAGTGCATTGGGGGCACTTCTCCTTATCGTTTTTTCTGCCTGAGAGTGGACTGGGGATGCTCGGTAGCCAGAAGCAGGTGCCATTGCCCGACGAAACCGGAAGTCAGGCACTGAAGGCCTGGTTGTGGGCAGGGCCTAAGGGCCGGAAGTCAGGCAGGAGGGAAGCCTGCGGCCGGCGAGGAAAACAGGCAACATGGTGCTGGATGCGAGGCGGGGCTCCCGTATCAGTGAGGGAAGTCCCCCGTGCCACGCGGAGAAGAGAACGGGGGGTAGCAGCCTGTGTCCACCCGATCCCGAAGGGCCAGATCAGAGTACCGCCATTCTCGCACTCCGAGGCTAAGGGCCAGCCGGGTGAGTGTCATTTCCCCCTGCATCGGTATGAAGGTACGTACCGAGAGGCAGCCCGAACGCGGATCCCTGCTAATTTCTGTTTGGTCTCCCGTGGTGGAGGGTGTTGCGGGTTGCGCTGCCTAGTTTTGAGGAAACTCATCGGGCATTACACCGATCCGGGAGGCACAAGACCAGGAGAGGTCTTAAGCATATTTGGTGCCTGCCCTTCCGGGAATCAAGTGCCAGTTGGGTGCCAGTGAGGGGCTTCTTCTTGGAAGGGGCATTGCGGGGACGCCCAGGACAGGCCCCCGAGAATGTTTGACGACTTGGGGTTAGCCCCTAGGTGTAAGGTGGAACATAAAGCCAGGAGGTGCAGTATGTACCCCACCAGTGACTACGGTGCCCCAAGGGTGTGATGTATGCCTAATGCTTTTTCCTTAGGCATGCCCTGACATTATGTTGTGCTGCTGGGCCACAAAACGTCCATTTGTCAGGAAGGAGTACCTGGGTGTGTTTATTCCGCTGTTATAAGGTGTGCCCTCTGAAAGTGGGTATGTGGGTGCCTGTTCCTAATGCTGTGTATGTGCAACTGTACCACGCACAGTGTCGTTATTGGGGTTTTGCCTAATGTGTGGGTGCTCAGTGAGCCCTTACCAGTAGTTACTGGTTGCTTTGCTAGCAGGCACTGATGATGGAGGATGATGCCCTGATGTGACTTAGGCCTAAGGTGATATTGCATAATGTGTTTATGCTGGTGAGGCCTATTGCGTAATGTGTTTATGCTAATACAGTTTGGGCCTAATATGATTTATGCCTAATGTGATTTATGTGTAATATTATGCCTAATGTCCTGCTATGGTACGTTAGGATGGTGTCTAAAGTGACTGTGATAATGTGTTGTGTTCCAATAAGAACTCCAAGCAGAGGTAGGTTTAAGGATGAAGGCTTAATCCAGTAAAGTAGAAGACAGCACCAAGGACCCTCATCAAACAACAACTCCCATCAACAGCTCCAAGTCTAAACTGACTATCTTGGAGCTTCCACAGAGCTTACATTCTAATTGCCTAGGGAACTGAGAGGCTGTGATGCACATGCATCACGAGCTGAACAACATGACATGAATAAGAGAAACATAAGAATATAACACACCTTCCCCCTTTCTTACAACAAAACAAATAAATGGATAAATATTCCGGAAAAAGGTCTGTATTCCCTGACAAGGAAAGTAAGGGGTAAAAATGAAGTGGTAAAACAAACTAAATTATGAAATCTTCAAGGTATTTTGGCAAACGTCTTATTCTCCCCCGCACGGAAGGTAAAGGGTCAGAAAGAACATTCTGGAAATTGTAATTATCATTGAGTGAAATTTTAGGTACTTCAAAATCACTTCCAATGAAATGAACATCACCAGAAGTTGAAGGAACCAAAGAACATTCATTCACAGGATTTACCATGTTATCAGAGGAGAAATCCATATTACATTTTTGTATACAACCCTCTGAAACAGAATTATCATTGTCACCAGAGGTAGAATCCATGTTACATCTTTGCAAATCAATTTCTTCATTAGATGGTAATTGACTTTCTGCTATATTAAAAGTAGAAAATTCATTAGAAAGACTCAAATCATAAAAATCATGTCCAGTAACTACGTGTAAATCAGTAGAAAATTCACTGCATGTGTTGGAGTCAGTAGAAGTAAAATCCTTACATGTGTGAGGAATCTTAACCAAAGGTTTATGTGTTTTAGCTACCCTTCTTTTACTCAACCACTTTCCTCCAACAACCTGTATAGCATGTTTACTGTTTTGAACAATTTTAGTTTCAGGGTAAAACTTAGAACCACCTTTCTTATAAGGTCTTCTGACACAAACAGCCTCACCAAGAACAAAATCTTCAACCTTGGTTTTTTTTTTCATCACCATATCTTATTTTAGACCTAGCCTTACTTAGCTCAACACAAGATCACTGTTAGTAATACCCTTATCTTCACCAGAATTGGAAATGACCCATGCAGGCGAAAGTTCATTAAAAGAATGTCTACCTTTGAACAGGACAAATGGGGAAACTCCAGTAGTAGAATGAGGAGTATTATTATAAACCAAATCCTTTCATCAACAGCATCTTGATTTTGCAAACCAGAAGAAATACCAAGTTGAATAATGTCTTTCAAGACACGGTTAATCCTCTCAACTAAACCATTAGCTTGAGGTCTATAAAGAGCAGTAGTAAGGTGTTTGATTCCATATTTAAACAAAAATGTGTTCATGTTATTGGAAACAAATTGCACTCCATTATCAGAAATGATAAAAGCAGGAATGCCTTCGGAATGGAATAGTTGTTTAAGAAAAGAGATTACATTTTCAGTGTTAGGTTCTCTCATAAACTTGAAAGAAACCCACTTGGAAAAATAATCAACTATTGACAAAATAAATCTGAAGCCACCATTCAATCCTCCAATAGGACCAATAAAATCTACTCCTAATTTTTCCCAAGGTTTACTGGGAAAGGCCACAGGACACAATGGAGAACTAAAAGTGCGAAGTGAATTCTCAGCATGACTACACTCCGTACAACTAGTTAACATGGTTTCCACAAGACTGTCCATGCCAGGCCAGCAGTAATATAAACGTAGTCACTTTTTTGTACCCATTGCCTACATATCCCTTGTGAGCCAACAAAATCAAGTTTCTTCTTAGTTGTGCAGGAGGAATCAAAGAAGAACCTCTCATAACAAAAATGCCTTCCATGCTTAATTCCTCTTTGATTTTGGAAAAAAAATTAAACTCTTCTCCCACTTGAGCTTCCCTATGCCAACCAACTGAAATAAATGTCTTGAGTGTGATAAGGGAATTATCAAACCTAGAGAAACGTTCCCAATCTTGATATGAAATTACATCTTTATGTAAAACAACCCTATCCAATCACACATTCAATGTCTTCATTAACAGGTAGATCCTCAATGGAATTAGAGGGACACCTTTAAAGAAAATCAGCTCTAAAATGTTTCCTCCTGGAATATGTCTCATGGGGAAATTAAATTTGTACAATTTGGAAAACAAACAAATTAATCTCGGACTGGCATTGCCAAGACCTTTATCATTCCACATGAAAACCAAACGTTTGTCGTCAGTAACCAATAAGAACTCTCTACCCCACAAAAAGGTTGCAAAATGAGAAACACCCCAAACGCATGCTAATGCTTCCTTTTCAGTTGTGCTATAGTTCTTCTCAGCATTGGTAAGTCTGCGAGATGCAAAGGCTACTGTATGTTCAACACCATCTATCATTTGACTTAAAATAGCACCAAGGCCCAAATTGCTAGCATCAGCTGTGATTTTAGAAGATGCAGAATCATTAAATGGTTGAAGTGCTGGTGCATTAATTATTACATTTTTTAAATCCTTGAAAGCTATCCCCTGTTCATCTTGCCAATTAAATGTAACATTACTTCTAATAAGTCTTCTTAAAGGTTCACTGGCCAATGCAAAATTGTGCACAAAGCGAGAATAGTGCTCACTAAGGCCTAAGAAGGACCTTAATTGGTCTTTGTCTGTAGGTTGAGCACAATCATTAATGGCTTTTAAAATATCTTGTTTGGGTTTAATACCTGTGGAAGAAATGACATGCCCCAAATATTCAACCTCTTGCATTAAGAATTAGCATTTTTGTTTAACAGTCATGCCATGGCTTTCTAAAATCCCTAAAACTCAATCAAGTTTGAGTAAATGATCTGTGACAGAATCAAAATGTCATCTTGGTAAGCAAGAACATCTTACTCTTCTCCAAATAATTGGAACCTGGTTTTCTGGAATACAGATGCCGCCGATGCAAGGCCAAAAGGCATTCTGAGAAAACTAAATGCTCCAAAAGGAGTGTTGAAAGTGGTACGTCACGAGAGTTTTCATTACGATCAATCTGATGATAAGCAGCTCTTAAGTCAATAGTTGAAAAAATCTTGGTACCTGAAAAATGAGTCTTGTTTAATGACCTCAAGTCAATGCATAATCCGAGTTCATCTCAATTCTTTTTTAAGGCCACGACATTGGGAGAAACCCAAAGAGAGGAATCCACAGGCTCAATGACTCCATCTGCGTACAATTTATCCAGATGTTCTTTCAATCTTCCTCTAATACTTAAAGGAACATGTCTTACTTTGTGAATAACTGGAATGGCATTAGGCTTGAGAATGATTTTGTGTTCATAAACTTTTACTCTACCTAAGTTGTCCTCAAATACTTGCTGATGTTTTTTAAGAACTGCATCTAATGAGATAATATTGTCTTGTACTGTGTCAATAAGTGGAATGGGGTGTTTGATGCCAGGTCTCAAAATCATACCAAGTTTACCCTGATTTCTCCAACCTAAAATGGTATAACCTCTTTTGGCAACATAAATCTTAGTGTGAATACTCCTGTCTTTAAATTGTAAATTTTCTATAAAATTACCCATCATGTCTATTTCTTGACCCCCAAAAGCCACAGTACGAATGTCAGGGCACATTAATTCTAAAGTGTTCCATTCCTTTAAGAAAAACGTATCCGCAATTATTGTAACTGGAGAGCCAGAATCAACAGACACATTAGTAATAACATTTCCAATAGTTACATTACAAATATGATGCTTTGTCTAAAGAATCAGAATCAACATTCACCATGTCAACAGACAAAACAATTTTGTTAGGTTGGGTATCAACATTATGTATAGTAGAAACTAATTGAATATCTTCTGTGTTTAAACCCATAACTTTGTTAGGAATTTTACACACCTTAGTAAAATGCCCAATTTGTTTACAATTGGTACAAAGTTTACCAATAGCAGGGCAAGTAGGAGAATTTGCCAAATGGGATTTTGATCCACATCTATAACAATGAGTGTTCCTATCTGACTTTTTTTTATTTTTTTTATTTTTTTTTTATTAAAAACCTTTATTATCAGAAAAGTCATACAAATACAGACCTACAACCCCACAGGGCCGGTCAGTAATAATCCGCAACACAGTCGAAAACAGTACGAGGCCCATCAACCCCTGGAAGCAATCGCAATGTTTACACGTCAATAAACAGGGTTGGCGGCTGCAAGAGGATAATAAAAAGGTTTCACATTTGATATTTTAAACAAAACAACACAGAAACAAAGTCTGAGGTAAGACTGTTGTCGAAGTGACCGTTTCCACCAGCAGGGGGGGAAAGCCAGCCAATGAGGCTGGTCTAAAGAAGGATAAATCCCAAGGGGGTGGATAGAAGGGCCAAGAGTGGACAAGCAGACTGTGTGGTATAGGAGAAGGAGGCATGGAATGCGAGGTCACGGAGACAGAGGGATAGTAACGGAATCTACGGAGGGGGGGTACAAATCTCTCCTCGATACGCATTCCACTGACCCCACACCTTTCCCCATTTCCTTGGCCTACCACAGGCAGTATACACCGTTTTCTCCCTAAACATACACCAATCCATGCATTCCATCCACGCCGACGCCGAGGGTGCCCTCTGGGACCCCCACAATTGGGCTATGTCCCTTTTGGCGATCATGTTGCCGAGGGTGGCCCACCGAGTCTGCGCCACGCTATAATCATTGGGCTCCCAGATGTTCAAAAGGCACCTCCTAGCCTCCGGCATTAAAGACACACCCGTCACCTCTTCCATAATGTCATGCACGCTTCTCCAGTAAGACACCACATCCGGACACTCCCATATGATATGGAGAAAAGTAGCAAGCATACCACAGCCACGCCTGCACAACCCATCCAACGAATAACCCATCCTCATCAGGCGTGGACCCGTGACATAGACGCGGTGTAAAATCTTCAATTGCACTAGCCGTAGACGCGCCGGAATCGCCACTTCCTTTGGAGACGACACCGCGGCCTGCCAGTCTTCGTCATCCAACTCAAGCCCATCCGCGGCCAGGCATTACGGAGCTGTACAAGGAGGTCAGAGCGGTCGTTAATAAGCTTCTTATATATAAGAGAGATGGTACTATCAGGGACATGTCCATCGAGCACCCTATTTTCCAGGGGGGAGGATTCCGGGACAACGGCACCAGCCGGAAACACCGAAGCAAATGCATGGCGAATTTGAAGATAGCGGTAGTATTCCCTATCACTCAGGCTGTATTCCCGCTGGAGTTCGGCAAAAGTCTTGATCCTGTCCTTGATCAGGAGGTCCCCTACTCGACTGATACCTATAAGATCCCACTTGTCGAACCCCTTCGTCGCCCAGAGATTCCCCAGCCGTTCAGCCGCATAAAGCGGAGTTGCTCTAGTCAGCTTGTCTGTCCATCCCGTGGCAGCCGTCGCACTAGTCCAAACTCGCACCGCGACCCCAGTAGGACCAGTAAGTGTCTTCCTAGCAGCTTTAGAGTAAAGCGCCCTATTGTAGTCGCCACCCGGTAGCTGCCATTTGTCCATCTCGAACGCAGGGTTAGGGGTAGGACCATACATGGCGTGGTTGATAGCACTCAACTGAGACGCCCAGTAATAGCGCTTGATGTCGGGCAGCGCTATACCGCCATCATACCAAGGCAGAGTCAGTTTCGAGAACGCAATGCGAGGCCGCCCGCCCCATACCAGTTGCCGTTGGAGGCCCTCAACCTCACGGAAATAACGAACTGGGACCAGATCGAGCGTATTTTGAAGGGCATAAAGGAACCGGGGTAGAGACATCATCTTAAACAGGGCGGCTCTCCCCAACGGGGACAGCGGCAAGCCACACCAACCCGCGACGTCCGATCGCAGCCGACGAAGTGGCGGCAGTAAATTCCTCTCATACCGCACCGCAGAGTCCAAGGAGATATAAATCCCCAAATACTTAAAGCCGTCAGGCACTACAGGTATCGGGCAGACACGGGGAAGCAAGGGCATTACTCCAGTGAGCGGATAAATAGAGGACTTGGTCCAATTGATGGACAAGCCAGAGTTTCTCCCGAAGGAGCGCAACACGTCAAACAACACTCCCAGGGATTTACGAGGGGAAGTCAAGTACAAAAAGATATCATCCGCATACAATGAAACACGATCTTCATAACCCGGGGACCAACTAATGCCCTTAAGCGACGGCTCCCATCGGAGCCACGCGGCAAGGGGTTCAAGAGCAAGTGCGAAGAGCAACGGTGACAACGGGCAGCCCTGTCGCGTGCCTCTGCCAAGAACAAAGGACTCCGAGGCCCTGCCATTCACCACCACTTGAGCCAACGGTTGTTCATAGAGGAGCTAAACCCACCCGATGAAACGCGGTCCGAAGCCGAACTTCGCGAGAGCCGCCCATAAATACGGCCACTCTATTGTGTCAAAGGCCATCGAGGCGTCCAAAGAAACCAAGATGGCCGTCTCACGAAGTGATCCCGCCCGCGCCAGAACGCCATTAAGACGGCGAAGGTTGAGCTCAGTATTACGGTGGGGGATAAATCCCGACTGGTCTGGATGTACTAAGTCACCAATCACTGTAACTAGACGATTCGCCAAAACTTTCGCCAGAACCTTAGGCTCGACATTCAGAAGCGAGATCGGTCTATACGACGAACATTGCTCACGGGGCTTTCCATCTTTGTGAATTACCACAATGGACGCCAATCTCTGATCCCGGGGAAGGAGACCGAGATCTCGCGATTCCAAGAACATGTGACGTAGATGTGGCGCCATTTTGTCCGGGCACAGCTTATACAGCTCCACTGGAATACCATTCGGGCCAGTGGCCTTGCCCGAACGAAGGGAACGGATAGCAAGCGCTATTTCATCCACGGTTAAGTCCGCCTCCATAAGCTCACGATCAGACACCGAGAGGCTAGGCAGCGCGATATCTCTCAGTAGTAAATGCGAGTCCTCCTCCAACCTATCCGAGACCGGCGCGTAAATCTTACGGAAGTGCTGAGCAAAAGCCGCGACTATCTCAACAGGGTCCACAACCCGCGAACCATCCACCCACAGTGGAGGAGTGTGGCTCACTGATTAGAGCGGCAGACCCTGATGCAGAGGTCTGGCCCGGGACCAGGGTTCAATTCCCGACGCGGCAGGGTCCTGAGCCCAAAAAATGTCCACGGACTCGATAATTCTCGCCTCGGTGCCTATTCTAATCATGGGGTCCCACGCTGCAACTCTGGGCAATAGTTGCTTAATCTCCACTACGGCGGCCCACCCGCTGCGGGATGCCTGGCTTTCACCCTGGGGATACCCAGTAGGGGTTATCTCACAGGGAAAAAGCCAGGACGGGTTCCCAAGGCAAGCGCCTTGATGCCTTCGGGTGATACGTGCGCTATATAAGTCGCAATACATTTACCCCTTCCACAACAGGCACAACCCTATTCAAACACTCCCTCTTGTCCAACCAAGCAATCAACTTCCCGGCTTTATCACCAACATCATACATTCGCCCCTGTTGCACACGAAACATCATCCTGGCTGCATCCGTCACCAGAGCCTTGTAGTCAGCCTGTTTAAGGGCCAAAACATGCAACTTCTCAGGGGTAACCCCAGATCCCAAATCATCCTCCAAAGCTGTGATGTCATTTTCAAGGCAAACAACCTCCTCAGTCTTACTTTTCCTCGCGCTAGCAATCAAAGATAGGGCCTGGCCCCGAATCACAGTCTTATAGTCAAGTCAAGTCAAGTCAAATAATTTATATAGCGCGCTACATACCCAGAGGGTCTCAAAGCGCTTGAGGAAGGGTGGGGAATTACTTGTCGAATATCCAAGTTTTAAGTTGCTTTCTGAATGCTAGGTGGTTCTGAGTGAGGCGAAGGTGAAAGGGGAGTGAGTTCCAGGTTTTAGCTGCCAGGTAGGAGAAGGATCTTCCTCCCATGCTGGTTTTGTTGATGCGGGGTATGGCAGCAAGGGCTTGGTTGGAGGAGCGTAGCTGGCGTGAGGGGGTGTAGAAGGAAAGTCGTGTGTTGAGGCATTCGGGTCCGAGTTCGTAAAGTGCTTTGTGTGCGTGGGTTAAGAGGCGGAGTGTTATTCTCTTATTGACGGGGAGCCAGTGGAGGTTTTTCAGGTGACTAGAAATGTGGTCTTTACGCGGGATGTCTAGTATGAGTCTGGCTGAAGCGTTCTGGATGCGTTGGAGTTTTTTCTGAAGTTTTGCGGTGGTACCGGCGTATAGGGTGTTACCGTAGTCCAGGCGGCTCGTGACCAGTGCGTGGGTGACTGTTTTTCTAGTTTCGGTGGGGATCCAGCGAAATGTTTTTTTGAGCATGCGAAGAATGTTGAAGCACGATGATGAATCGGCGTTGACTTGTCTGTTCATCGAGAGTGTGGAGTCCAGGATGATGCCCAGGTTCCGTGCGTGGTCCGTCGGGATGGGTGCTTTTCCAAGGGCCTCTGGCCACCAAGAGTCATCCCAGGCGGAAGGGGAGGTGCCTAAGATAAGGACTTCTGTTTTGTCTGAGTTCAGTTTCAGACGGCTGTGTTTCATCCACTCGGCTACTTCTTTCATTCCTTCATGTAGGTTGGTTTTGGCGGTGTTCGGGTCTTTGGTGAGTGTGAGGATCAGTTGAGTGTCATCCGCGTAGGAGATGATGTTGAGGTTGTGTTGGCGTGTGATGGTCGCGAGGGGGCTCATGTATACGTTGAAGAGAGTGGGGCTGAGTGAAGATCCTTGTGGCACGCCGCAAATGACTTCAGTGGCTTCTGACTTCAATGGTGGAAGGCGGACTCTCTGAGTTCTTCCGGTAAGGAACGAGGTGATCCAATCCAGTGCTTTTCCTTGGATTCCGATGTTTCTGAGGCGTTGTAGGAGGGTGTTATGACAGACTGTGTTGAAGGCTGCGGAGAGGTCAAGGAGGATGAGGGCGACTGTGTCTCCATTGTCCAGTAGGGTTCGAATGTCGTCTGTTGCTGCGATGAGTGCGGTCTCGGTGCTGTGTTTGGCCCGGAAGCCGGACTGTGAGGAGTCGATGGATTTGTTGGTTTCGAGGAAGGCGGCAAGCTGGCTGTTGACGGCTTTCTCGATGACTTTGGCCGGGAATGGTAGGAGCGAGATGGGGCGGTAGTTTTTGAGTTCGGTGGGGTCAGCTGTGGGTTTTTTCAGAAGGGCGCTGAGTTCGGCGTGTTTCCAGCTTTCCGGGAAGGTGGCGGAGTTGAGGGAGCAGTTGATGACGTCTCGGAGGTGTGGTGCTATGATGGAGTCAGCTTTGTTGAAGATATGGTGAGGGCATGGGTCTGTGGGGGATCCTGAGTGGATGGAGTTCATCAGGCGGATGGTGTCCTCAGTGGAGATTGGGTTCCAATCAGTAAGGAAGTTCAAGGGGGGTGAGTGTACGGCAGAAGGTAGGGTGGGTTGGTCTCCGTGTTGGTTGTCGAAGCTGTTGTGGATGTCTGCGATTTTGTTGTGGAAGAACGAGGCAAGGGAGTCGCAGAGGGTTTGAGAGGGAGTGATGTCGTTGGAGTTGGCTGAGGGGTTGGTAAATTCTTTGACGATGTTGAATAATTCCTTGCTGTTGTGGGCGTTGTTGTCTAGACGGTCTTTAAGTGCAGCTTTCTTGGCAGTCCGGATCAGTTGGTGGTGTGTGCGAGTGGCGTTTTTGAGGGCGTCCTTGGTGCTGGTGTTTGGGTCTTTTTTCCAGGCCTTCACAAGGGAGCGACAGAGTTTCTTGGATGTCTTAAGATCATCGTTGAACCAGGGAGCGTTTTTGCTGCCTAGTTTGATTTGACGTTTTTTCAAAGGTGCTAGGTTGTCGGCGCTATTGGTTAGCCATTGAGTGAGGTTAGTGGCTGCTTGGTTGGCGTTCGAAGGGTGGGCCGGGGGGTTTTGAAGAAGCGATGAGGAGATCTGGTCGATGGTGATATTGTTCCAGTTTCTTCGCAAAGTGGGTTGAGGAAGGTTGTGAGTTGTGGTCTTTTTGTAGACAAAGTGAACACAGCTGTGGTCCGTCCAATGGAGAACTGTGGTGTGACTGAAGGAGATATGTTTGCTGGAGGTGAAGATGGGGTCGAGTGTGTGGCCTGCGTAGTGAGTGGGGGTGTTAACAAGTTGTTTGAGTCCGAGGTTGGCCAGATTGTCCAGAAGGGTGGTGGCGTTGCTGTCGTTGCTCTTTTCCAGGTGAAAATTGAGGTCTCCCAGAAGTATGTAGTCCTCGGAGGGGAGGGCGTGTGGGGTGATAAAGTCAGTGATGTCTTCACTGAATTGTGCACGGGGTCCTGGTGGCCTGTAGAGGAGGGTGCCTCGGAGTGTGGTCTTGGGGTCGGTGTGGATCTGGAAGTGAAGGTGTTCGGCGATAGCGAGGTTGGCGTCTGAGTTGGTTGAGATGCGGATGGAATTCTTATGGACGATTGCGATGCCTCCTCCAGTTTGTTTTATGCAGTCCTTACGGATGATCTTGTAGCCTTCCGGGATGGCAATGGTGATGTCTGGGGTTGAGGATGCGTTCATCCATGTTTCTGTTAGGAAGGCGACGTCCGGAGAGATGGTGTCTAGTAGATTCCAAAGGTCGATGGCGTGTCTGTGGACCGATCGGGTGTTGAGCAGGATGCATTTTAGGTGGTTGGGGTCAGATCTCTGTTTGGTGTTCGTGGATGAGCAGTTGGTCTGGTGCCGTCATACTTGCAGGAGATGCATGTGAAGGGTCCATGGGTGTGTCCAGGAGCGGCTTGGGCGCAGTTGGGGAGTCGGCCGGGGTTAAGGGCTAAGAGGGTGGAGGCGTCGTACGTAATGCGGGTGGGGTTGGTGGTGTGGGGGCCAGGGGGTCTGGCGCTGGGCGCGGGCTTGGCGCAGACGGGCTTACCTTTGGCGCACCTTCGGCGCAACTGGGGCGCGACCACTGCGCGTGACCGCTGCGCGTGTAGGACTCTGTCATATGTGGATGGTAGAGGGGGGAGGGGCGAGGGCGGGTCAGCTGGGAGGCGGGAGCGGGGTGGAGGGGCGGGCTGATAGGACCAAAACAACAACAAAATGGCTGCAAACCGAAGCTAAAGCAGGACGGGACTGGGGCACAGATAGGGAAATAGCGCAGATGTGGGCTCCGGTACAATCAGGCACAGTTGCAGCTACCAGGCAATGCGACTTTACATAAATGCGCCACTTGTTGTACAGGAGCGATATGGGTCATGCACTGAAAGCGCTCAGGCAAACCACAGGCAGCCACAATAAATATATGCGAGCAGGGCACTGAAAATGCGATACGAATGTACAAGGAGCAATCAAGCGCTACAATGTTAGCAGAGATAAACAAAGCGCTACAATGTCAGCAGAGATAAGCAAAGCGCTACAATGTCAGCAGAGATAAGCAAAGCGCTACGATGTCAGCAGAGATAAACAAAGCGCTACGATACCAGGGTGAGAGGAGGGAGCGTGGGGAGCGACCGCTACCGATCGAGTCAGAGTGGTCACAGCGTAGCTGAGGAGGGGTCAGCCTCTATGTCCTCGTGGGAGGGCGGGTCAGCTGGGAGGCGGGAGCGGGGTGGAGGGGCGGGCTGATAGGACCAAAACAACAACAAAATGGCCGCAAACCAAAGCTAAAGCAGGACGGGACTGGGGCACAGATAGGGAAATAGCGCAGATGTGGGCTCCGGTACAATCAATCTTATAGGCCTCCCAGAGGGAAACGGAAGAGGACACCGAGCCCACGTTATCATTGAAGTAGTGGTCCATGCATTGAACCACCGCAGCCCTAGTTTTGGGGCTGCGTGGGTGCCAGGGGTTAATCGGGGCAACACGGCCTTCCGCTCCCAAGGACAAATCAATCCCAAGCCAGAGTGGAGAGTGATCCGAAATCCCCCTAGCCAGGTGACGCACTTCCGTTACGGAGATCATCTGCACCGCTGGCACAAGGATATAGTCAAGCCTCGAAAGACTACCATGCGCTCCCGAGTGAAAGGTGTACTGCAGTTGTCCAGGGTGTAAGTGCCTCCAGCTATCCACTAAACCCATCACATCAAGAAAATCACCCAACCATGACTGCGATCTCAAGAGAGCCCTGGGGGGGTTACGATCATCATCACCACTGACCACTGAATTGAAGTCTCCACCCATTATTAACATGCCTTCGGGAAAGCTCAAAACCACCCCACCTAAATCAGAGAACGTAGTGGACTGTAGACCTGGAGGGACATAGACAGAGAGTATGGAAATCGTCTTCCCCTCCCAGCGCCCCACGATGGCCGCGTATCGGCCACGATCGTCAAGCACGACGTCATCTATCTCCAAGGGGAGGGAGTTACGAACCAAGACGCCCGCCCCCCTAGAACACATGGTGAAACCTGAGTGCGCCACCAGACGATACCCCCTCCTATTCAGCGCATGGCAAGTGTTCCCTATCAAATGAGTTTCTTGAAGCAACACAACATCGGGTGAAAGACGTTTCAAATACTGCAAAACTATCCCCCGCTTAACCCTATCGCCCAGCCCGTTCACATTCCAACTCAACACCCTCAGCCCCCTACCCCCCATTGCAAAAGTGTACCCAGCGTCCCCCCGCATAAAGACAGTCACATCCAGTAAATCGTGGTTGAAAATGAAACCTCGGAGTAAACAAAAAAACAGAACCCCCCCCCCCAAAAGAGTACCCAACACACACACCCCCCCACCCTGCAGCCCTGCGTCGATCAAAAGAACCACCCCAACTTGCAGTGTGCCTGTCGCCCCATTAAACTAGTCTACGAGAAGAAAGAAGAACCCCTTAGAGGAGGAAGAGACCCGAACCCTCCCACCCCCGGGTAGACAATATACATGCACTCAATAGTAGTCAAACCGCTGCTGCAAGTCCATAGAGCCGGCCCCCCGGCGGGGACTCATTCCACCCGTTCCTCCAGTCCACCTTCAGCACCGCCGGAATGTTCAGATCGATCACGCGGCGTTGGTAGAGTATCAAGCCAGTCACTAGCAACCTCCGGGCGATCAAAAAAGAAAGTGCGTTCCTCATAGTCGACCCTCAAGCGGGCCGGGAACAGCATAGCGTACTTTAGGCCCATATCACGGAAGCGTCGTTTCACACCCGTGAAGCTCATACGTTGTTTTTTAACTGACTGCGTGAAATCCGGGTAAAACTGATGGATGCATTGTCAAATTTTGTGGGCCCGCCAGTGCGCGAGGCCTGGAGAATAGCGTCTCTGTCCCGAAAGTTGAAGATCCTGGCTATAATGGGCCGCGGCGTCGCGCCCAATTTAGGCTTCCCACCTGGGACTCTGTGGGCACGCTCCACAGTGAAGAAGTTACTGAGGCCCTTGGGTGCCAGGTGATTCAGCACGAGGTCCTCAACCAAAAGATCCATAGAAACTGGTTCGGAACGCCAATGATGCGGACGTTGTTTCGTCTGGCACGGCTCTCGTAATCATCCAGCCGACGAGCAAACAAGTCATTAAATTTCCGGAGATTGTGGACTTCAGCCTGAAGGTCCGAAACATCAGTAGTGAGACTCGTTGTTTTAATGTCCAGCGATTTCACCCGCTCATTAGTCTTTGCGAGATCCGTTCTGATGAGGTTAACCTCGATAGCTACGGTGTCGATCTTCAAGGCCAGTGTCTCGTACTGCTGGCCCATGGAGGTCTTTACACTGGCAATGGCGCCCATGACGTCTCTCAGCGTCAGGTCATCTGTCGCAGGAAGGTCCTCTCCAGATTCACCCAGGGCTTTACCCAGCCCCCCAGGGGTGCCTTTCGGGCGGGTGAAGCGATCAAGGGTATTAGACTGAGTAGAACCCCCTCGGTTCGTAATCCTAGTGGCCCGCTTCTCGCTCTCCGGTTTACCCGACATGGTGGCCGAGGAGTCCTAGCAGACCCCTGAGAGGGTACAGCGAAGGCAACCCCCCAGAGATCCGCCGTGTATAGTCGAGAAATACGAGAGACAGGAGATGCGCTGGGGGCGGGCCGCCAAGTGTGGACCAGCAGTACTGGCAGGCAGGAAGCCACAGAGGGTTGCAATCAAGTCTCAGTGACCGTTGTTATTCGATTACCACTCGGGCATTCCGGCAACTCGAGGCCGCGGGCATCCGCCGGTGTAGGCCATAAAGTTTGAGATGCAGTGAGTCCGGCGGCCAAATCGAATTTTTGAAAGACAATTTCGTATCAGCAGTGCTTCCTTCAGGCAAACCCGTCGTCTAAATCAGGATATTAGACAGGATAGTCGTAGGAGGTGGAAGGGGTCTCGAGAGCCCTGTGCTCACGCGTCCATCTTGGATCCGCGCGAAGCTCCTCCCTCCCTATCTGACTTTTTAACGTCAGTTTTAAAAGTTATGTTTGTTGTAATTACTATTGGATCCTGAAGTGGAAATAGGTTTTTGAGTAATTTTATTTACAGATTCAGTATTGACACTTTTGTTCTTACTTAATTCTTTGGCTGCTATAATGGAACGTTCAATTTCTCTAGATATTTCCAATGTTTCAGCCAAAGAGGGATTCCTACAACATAAAATTATTTCCTGAATTTTGGAATCAAAACAGTTAACAACAATCTGGTCTCTTAAGATTATGTTCAATAGGACCCACAAATTCACAAGTAGATGCTAAAGCTCTTAATTCGGCTACAAAAGTATCAATGTTTTCATGTTCTTGTTGTTTACGTGTAAGAAATTTGTGTCTTTCTACAATGACACTAGGCTCATCTTTGAAATGTTTTTCTAATCTTGCAATTGGTTCAGAAATGTCATCCCAATCATCAGAAGGAGGTCGAATTATGGGAGGTTGAAGATCAAAAATTCTTTGCCCTTGACACAGAACAGCAAAGGGTCAAAGCTATAAGGTATATCCCACGGAAATTATAAGTAAAAATTGTGTGCACATGGATTCCAGGCAGAAATGTTGGTGCTCGGGGAAAGTTAAAAAAATAAATGAAGTCCGCTCAAGCACTAGGTCTGAAAACTAAAATGATATAAATATGTAATTTGTAGAGACGCTGTGTAGGTTGAGAGGGTCAATCTAGATGAAAAATGTCAAAGGCACGCGTAAATGTAGGTTCATCTGTGGTGCTGACTTCCATCCCAATCGTCGCCTATTCATGTTGTGTCCCAATAAGCACTCCAAGCAGAGGTAGGTTTAAGGATGAAGGTTTAATCTAGTAAAGTAGAAGACAGCAACAAGGACTTCATCAAACAACAACCCCCATCATCAGCTCCAAGTCTAAGCTGACTCTCTAAGAGCTTTCAGAGAGCTTAAATTCTAATTGCCTTGAAAACTGGGAGGATGGGATGCACATGCATCACGAGCTGAACAACTTGACATGAATAGGAGAAACATAAGAATATAACACATGCTAGGTCATTATTGTACCAGTAGTTATTGGTTGTGTTTTAGATTTACTTACCTGATCTGATGGTACTCTCCATGGCCCGATTGGCCTGGTCCTGTATATAATCCCCTGTGAATATTGCCTAGTGCCAGTTGGCACAGTGTAAATGTGTGATAACGCTTCTAATGTGTTTATGATAATACAAAGGCTATTTTTATATGACCTAGTGTGGACTTCCTTTTTGTGGTGTGCCTAGTGTGTTGCTGCTGTGTGTGTGTGTTGTACAAACTCTTTACACATTGTCTCTGAGATACGCCTGACTGCTCGTGCCAAGCTACCAAGAGGGTGAGCAGGGGGTTATCTTCAGCGTGTAACTCCTTAGCCCTGACTAGAGTGGTGATTTCTGCCTGGCTTCGGCGCAAGCCTTAGCCAACTAGAAATCCCAATTCTAACACACATTATGTTTGCAAGTGTAGCTTTTATTGCTGCATATTCACACTCTCAAATCGCCTTTCACAGTTGACATTCTAACTGTAACAGTTCAAACCAAATCACTGCTCCAAGGGCTTTCACCATTTCATTGGGTGAAATCTGATAATTTTTGTCCTAATCCCCTGACTTGTCCTTCCACTCTTCTTTCTATGTTTTCTCTTCTCAGTCTATTCATAAACAAGTGGACGAACCCACTAGTAATGGCGACTCAGTTATGATTTTCGAGTGCCAGAAACCCACTCGATTTGTAAAAAGAACCCTCACCCACCAACCTAGTTGGTGGCATGCTTCATCATAGGGTTCTCAACCGGGTAGCCGAGTGCCACCAGGTTGTGCTTCAATGCCTGGATTACAGCAGAGCAGGATTGGTATTGTGTGAAGAGGAAGTACTGAAAAAGTGGTGCAGGTTAAAAATGTCTCTGGGAATCCTAACTGTCCGATTTTTTTTATTCCCAGCGGCCTAGGACAAGGTTTAAAGAAAACAGAATAGGGACAACATCAAGATGAATTGATCTTAGTTGTCCATATGGTCAACATGTTTCAGCCTTTGAAAAATGGATTTGGATGCTTTCTTCAGGACCAGACTGTGAAAAAAGTGGTGTTGTGGCAAAAACACGCCACGTGAATATATATTTACAGCACACACCCTAAGGTGCTGTACGCAAGCCGTGGTGTCTAGGTACTTACGGACCCACTGGGAAAATGTAAAAACATGTTAGGCAAAAGAAGAAGGAAAAGAGAAAATAAAACATACATAACATAAAACATAAATTACAATCTTTTACTCCTTTCTTTGTGCCACCTTCTTTGACTTATCAGTGTCTATGGCGATCTAGCACTCTGTGAGTCGATCAATTCATTAATGCCAATCGTTAAGCTAGAAAAAGTGCAACACACACCGGTGTACTGTGCTCAACAATCATGGTGTGCATGCACTACTGGTAAGGTAGGCTATCTGTTGGGGTGCATTTCTTGCATGCGTTAACATTGTGATTCTGTATACTGCCAGGCACCGGAAAGACCGCAGTGACACTGGGAGAGTGCCACGAGTACCTCCACGTTGTAGCAGTGAATGCAAGATGATGTTCTACTTGTAATTGTACGTCTAATGCATGTCACTTAAAAAACTGTCACATAAAAAACATAATTACACTAGCTACGTGTTTGATGTAGCTTTAAGCAGATCCCGGAAGGGGCGAATGCCTGTAGTCACACACTGGGAGAATAAAGAGAGGAAGGGTAATCAGCATTGGGAGACGCAAGGGAGGAGACAATTTCCTTGGAGTAAGTGAAAAAGTGAAATGAGAGAGACAGGACACAGGAGCAGGATAGAGATGTAAAGAAAACAGTCAGAGAGGTGAAGTCGAGTGATAAAAGAGGTAGCTACTAGGTAGAACTAGATCTGGTATAAAGAAATTCAAGGTAAATATAGAACAGGTGAAGTAATCAGGAAGAAAGATACAGAGGCAGACAGATGAAGACCTGTAGAGAAGCAGGCAACAAGATATGTAAGGATTTAGAGTGGAGCTGTGAGAGCTAGACCTAAGGATCATAGAATGCAGAGAAATAGAGCATGGTAGGCTACTCCGAGGTGTGAGGTAGAGTGAGGTAATGTAGAAAGAGAGATGAGTTAGGGAGAGGCAGAAATGGATAATAGATGGGGCAGTGACAAAATTATAGCGAGATACTAGGTATAGTGACGGGTTTGAGAGAGGGGCATTCTCTAAAGAAATATATAAATAGAGGTCAGGTAGTGAGGTAGAGAGAGGGTAAATGGCAGCGGTAGATGATGTTGAAGAGAAAAGTGGTTGAGCAGAGAAAGAAGGAGTAGGGAAAGAAAGGTCAGGTGAAACAGACATACAGTGAGGGTGAGGTTGAGTATTATGAGGTACACAGCCAGGTCCACGAAGAAGTGGGGGTATCTGTGTGCGTAGAGATAGTGGTATAGAGAGAAAGTGAGTTGAAAAAGACAAGAGGAATGAGCATGGAGGAGATAAGAAAGACTTGTGAGGTAGAGTTCGTGAGGTGAGGTAGATAGATGTTTAAAGAGTAGTGAGGTTGATGTAGGGAAGGAGATGCACAAAGAGAGAAGTTAACAATAGGGAAAAAGGTAGAAAGAAAGGAGTATGATACGGAGAGGAAGGTGAGGTAGAGGTTACATATGTAGAAAGAAAGGGGAGTTAGTGAAGTTAGATTTTGTACTGAAAGTGAAGTAAATGTAGGGAAATTAGGGAGAAACAGTTCCAAGTGGAGGTAGATGGTGTAGTGAAAGAGATGTGAAGTAGGAAGAGTACGGAGATAAAAAGTGGCAAGGTAGAAGGCTATGAGAGAGGTAGAGAGGTGGGAAAGGGTTACTTATAGAAACAAGGTGAGCTAGAGTGGTGAGGTAAAGAGAAGGGTGTTTCAGAGACAGATAAAGTAGAGGTAGGAAGATACAGAGAGTTGAGACAGGCGTAGAGTAGTGTGATACACAGTGATGTGATGTAGAGGTAGGCACAAAAAGGTGAAGATGTAAGAAAGGTTGCGACTGGTGGATTAAAGTGGAATATGAAGAGATGAGTGGCATGCATAGTTTCAGTAGAAAAAGTTATAGGGGAAATAGACATATAGCATGGTAGAAGAGGGAGAGAGAGGTAAGAGAGGAGCCATTTAGGAGACGTTAGATGAGTTAGAGAGAGAGAAAGATTTTTTTAATTTAATTGCCCCAAAGTGATCATGGTTGAACAGACTGGGGCGAGCAGCTGTCAGATAAAAAAAATCTGTTTTTATGAACACAGTTTTCACTTTACCAGGGACTACCTTGAAAGTTGAAAGAACTGGGCAATTGCTCTGTTTGTCTATTCCTTAAATCTGCACATCTGATCATAAGTGATCCAGTTCAGACATGACATTAAAATATATAGATGATTAGTCCTCTTGCCATTGTAAAAATGTTTGTATTTTTACTAAGCCAACCAAAGATAAAGATCCTTCAAAAATAATTAATCGAACTTAAAGAATGTGCTAGATTTTTAGGAATGAAAGACCACGTAACTAGCTCTTTGACACCCCCCACCCTTTTTGTCATAAAAAATGCATCATACCTAAAACATCATGCATGACCTAGGGGGCATTCTGGTGTAGGCTAACTGAATAAATAGCCTTCTGATTGATTTATTGACAACCCTCAGATTTGAGTATGTGAACAAAATGTGACAGTGTTAATGCAGCAGGTAGGGAGGATGAACCATAGGTGTGTCAGGCCTAGTGCTCCTCAATTGAATGTCCACTTCTCTCAGGTTAGAACAGAATCATCTTCATTTCAGAAAGTATCTGAAAGCCTCCATTTCTTGTGAATCTTTCAAACTCTGTGAACTCAAACGTCCCTCCCCTCCCTATACATATTAGGAGCAGTTCCTGCCTCTGAAAATACTTGCCCGCATGATGTGCACCATGATGATAGAATTGGACATACTACCTGATGTGCTGACCTACCTGGCCTAAACCCAGCAGTACATAACATGACCAACAAAGTTGAAATGAAATTAAATGAAGAAAGTTCTTAATAAAGCGCACTGCGACCAAGCGGCTTCCTGGCGCTGGGAATAGAAGCTAAAAAAGGATGGAACATGCCAAGAGGAGATCAGCCGGAGTACGCTATGGAGAATAGATGTGTCTTGAGGGCTTTACGAAATTGGGGGAAGGTTGGGATAGACCTGAATGACAAGGGGAGGCTGTTCCAAAAGCGGGGGCTAATACTGAAAATCTGGTGCCTCCTGTTTTAGATTTATGAAACCGCGGGACGTTAAGGGGGAATTGGTTGGAAGAACGGAGGGCACAGATGGGAGTATAAGGGATGATGAGTGAATTGATGAAGGCTGGGGCAATAAGAGTGCGGGCCATGAAGGCCAAGCATCCTCTTTTAAAGAGAGATCTCTGGCAGATGGGAAGCCAGTGAAGATATTTCAAGACAGGCGTAATGTGGGAAGATTTGGGCAGGTGGTGAATAATTCAAGCAGCCTGGTTCTGGATGGCTTGTAATCGGCGTAGTTCATAAGCCGGAATGCCCACGTAGAGACTATTCTCGTAATCAATACGGGAAAGAATCATTACTAGCATGATAAGTTTGAGGGCATCGGTGGAAAAGAAACGGGACACTTTCCGAATAATACGGAGGGAGAGGAAACGTGAGGAGACAACGGAGCCAATCTGGGCATGCATGGAGAGGTCCCGACTGACTTTAATGCCCAAGGTCTTTGCAGAGGCCGCTGGTATGGGCGAAGGGCCAAAGGTGGAGGGCCAGAAGGCAGACGACCAAGGGGAGATGGAATGGCCGGTCAGGACCAACTCCGTCTTGTCCAGATTAAGCTTAAGTTGGTTGCAGTTCATCCACTCCGAGATGAAAACAAGAGTGGAATGAAATTTAGGTAGGAAGTGCAGGGGGGAAGAGAGGTCGAAGACAAGCTGGAGGTCATCCGCATAATTATATACGGAGACCCCCATGTCAAGGAGAGAAAGAATAAGGGGACAAATATAAAGATTAAAAAGAAGAGGGGACAGGGAGGAACCTTGGGGGACCCCACAAGGGACCTGGCGGGTTGGTGCAATATGGCCGGACAGGTGGACAGCCTGTGTCCACCCGTTAAGAAAGGAGGCGAGCCAAGAGATAGCGGTGCCCCGAACGCCCGCCGCGCCGACACGGTCGAGAAGGATGGAATGGTCGACCGTGTCAAACGCAGCGGACAGATCAAGGAGCACCAAGGCTTGAGGCAAGTTGGAATCCGCCTTACTCTTGAGCTCGTCTAGGACGGACAGGACCACTGACTCGGTAGAGTGGACTGGGCGGAAACCCGCTTGGTGGGAGGCCAAGAGATGGTTATCCTCAATGAAGGAGGATAGACAAGAGGTAGTATAGCTCTCCAATATCTTTCCAAGGTAAGGGAGAAGGGAAAAGGGTCTGAAATTGGAAGGAAGGGAGGGGTCTGCACCAGGCTTTTTTAGGATGGGGCGAACTATTGCAGAGTTGAAAAATTGCGGAACTAGACCTGAGGAAATAGAAGAGTTGAGGAGGAAAAGAAAGGGATCAGGACAATGAGTGAGAAGCTCTCTTAGAATATGAGCTGGAGCACAGTCAGCCGGGGAGCCTGACTTTCCTTTCCGGAGTAGAGCCAGAAAGGTATTTAGAGAAATGGGTGGAAACTGCTCAAGGAACAAAGAGGGCAAAGGCGGTAAGGGGGAGGGAGGGGAGAGAGGGGGTGAATTTGTTAGAGGAATATTAGATTTGATCTTCGCAATCTTCTCTAGAAAGAAGTTGTTAAGAGACAGACAAAGGGCTTGAGAGGGGACGGGATTGGAGTTGGCTCTGTCCGAGGCAACTAAGTTGCGGACTATGGAAAAAATGTCCTTAGGTTTATTAGCTGATAGAGATATTCTCTCAGAAAAATACGTGGTTTTGGCCGAGAGAATAGCCTTCTTGTAATTCATCAAAAGAAGCTTATACTTGGCTCGCAAAGGAGGACAGTAATTGCGTCTCCAATGACGTTCGGACCGTCTAAGGTCCAGTTTAAGGGTTTTCAAATCATCTGTGAACCATTTTTGGGCATCATGGGGGCGGCAGATCTTGACTTTTCTAAGGGGGGCAACGCGATCACAGGCGGAGGACAACCACTGATTCACAGCGTCTACTTGAAGATCAAGAGAGAGAGTCCCTAGGTCAGGGGGAGAAGCAGTTAGAGAGGAACAAAGAAGGTTGAGATCAACCCGATTCCAGTTGCGAGCTGTAACATTCTTAGATAAAAGGGGTTTTTTTTGGGCTCCAAGCTCAATGAGAAATGAAATCAAAAAGTGATCAGACCAGGTGCAGGGGACGACTGTAGGGGGAAGAATAGTACAGCTGGCTGACCATACCTGATCTAAGGTATGGCCGTGAATATGGGTAGGGGAGTGGAGGTGAGAGAGAAAATTGAGACACTGAAGAGAAGCCGAGAAATCTTTTGAGGACAAGTCCTCTCTAGGATCACCTGGCCAGTAATTAAAGTCTCCAAGAAGGAGCACTGAGGAGTTATTGACCACGAGTGTGGTCAGTAATTCTTGTAAGATAGGCACAAAACTAGGCATATTCTGAGGGGGACGATACATTAAAACTATTGTGATGGGAGCTAAAAGGTTAACTGAGCGATCAACCAAGAAATCTATATCAGGTATGGGAGAATGGGGGAGAAGCTGAAACTGCAGATGGGAGCGAATTATCATCGCCACTCCCCCGCCGGCCTTACCAGCTGGGCGATCCGCCCTAAGGGCGTAGTACGAATCGGGGAGGGCGGACAACAGATCGGGAAGAGAATCAGCAACAAACCAAGTCTCAGTGAGAAACAAGAAGTCTGGAGCGTCAGTGTCCAGTAGGTTAAAGAGCTCGTACTGGTGCTTGCCTGCTGATCTAGTATTTAGCAGGCAGGCAGTGGCCATAGTAGGCGGAGAGGAAGAGGGGGAAACAGGGAAGGGGGGAGTCTGTAACCGGGGAGAGAGCAATACAGGTTCAGACAAGGGAATGGAAGGGACAGAAATGCCCAAAGCCGCAATGTGCATAAACAGGGACGGAGTAATGGACAGGGCAGAGTTTAGGGGAAGAAGTTGAGCTGGGGTGTAGGTGAGGGCTAGGGCAGAATCCGTGGCCCCTGGTGCCGGTCGGTCGCGGACAGGCGCAGACGGGCTTGCCTTCGGCGCGCTGACGGCACGCCAGCTGCGCCCGTCCGCTGCGCTGACGGGAAAGGCACATTATTTATAGGAAGAGAGGCAGAGGGGGCGTGGCCGATAGACGATGGGCGTGGCCAGTGGCCTCAAGGGAATGGCGGCAAAGAAGGTGTAGCCCGCTGCAGCTATGTAATCTGCTGCGCGGGAATGCCCAGAGTATCAAGAGCGATGGTGAAAAGCCCAGGAGCGGGAGGTAAGTAGGTAAAAACCACAGTCAAACACAGTCAAAATACAGTTTTAAAAATGACAATCCTAGCGTCTCCCGGCTTCCGCCTCAGGAGAAAATGAGTTTAGCTTCTAACTCGCGGTCGCATTCAGCGCGATTAAAAGCCTTCGGCGGGGGGGCGTGGCCGATAGATGGTGGGCGTGGCCAGTGGCCTCAAGGGAATAACGGCAAAGAAGGTGTAGCCCGCTGCAGCTATGTAATCTGCTGCGCGGGAATGCCCAGAGTATCAAGAGCGATGGTGAAAAGCCCAGGAGCGGGAGGTAAGTAGGTAAAAACCACAGTCAAACACAGTCAAAATACAGTTTTAAAAATGACAATCCTAGCGTCTCCCGGCTTCCACCTCAGGAGAAAATGAGTTTAGCTTCTAACTCGCGCTCGCATTCAGCGCGATTAAAAGCCTTCGGCGGGGGGGGCGTGGCCGATAGATGGTGGGCGTGGCCAGTGGCCTCAAGGGAATGGCGGCAAGGAAGGTGTAGCCCGCTGCAGCTATGTAATCTGCTGCGCGGGAATGCCCAGAGTATCAAGATCGATGGTGAAAAGCCCAGGAGCGGGAGGTAAGTAGGTAAAAACCACCGTCAAACACAGTCAAAATACAGTCCTTGTTTTTTATGATTGGCACTGGCTATTAGATTAACCTTTTGACCAATTTTAAGTGCCTTATAGAACACTAAATGAATTCTAGTAATAACAACCTAACACTTCCATTTTCAAGGAGTGGTACAAAACGGGGTGGTGATGGACGGAGCACCTGAACCAATCAAACACTCACACCCAGTCAACAGATTTGGGTTTAATCCATCACCGTTCTTTAGCCCACTCTGCCACCCCAGTTCAGACATGGCCATATGCAAATCAGTCTGACCCTGTGCCTCATGGGAACAGTCCAGCCCAAACTGCCAAGCCATGCCTTCCCTGGACCGGAAACAAGCTTCCGAGGACCGGTTTCTGGCATTTCAGCAGTCTTCAGCCCGGCTTGCTTGAATCCAGTGGCAAAGTGAGTAAGGGACTCACGTCTGAGCATACCCTGCCAACTTATGGTGAACAAAGTGGTACAAAAGGGGGTGGTGATGGACGGAGCACCTGAACCAATCAAACACTCACACCCAGTCAACAGATCTGGGTTTAATCCATCACCGTTCTTTAGCCCACTCTGCCACCCCAGTTCAGACATGGCCATATGCAAATCAGTCTGACCCTGTGCCTCATGGGAACAGTCCAGCCCGGACTGCCTAGCCATGCCTTCCCTGGACCGGAAACAAGCTTCCGAGGACCGGTTTCTGGCATTTCAGCCGTCTTCAGCCCGGCTTGCTTGAATCCAGTGGCAAAGTGAGCAAGGGACTCACGTCTGAGCATACCCTGCCAACTTATGGCGAACAAAGTGGTACAAAAGGGGGTGGTGATGGACGTAGGAGTAGCTCCATCTGGTGCTGTTACTACTGCATCATATAGTCTATATGATATGAATTATTTGAGTTTTATCCCCTTCAAACACTGCAGATCGCTTCTGAATCAGAGGTGGGGTGTTGGGAATGTGGAAAGTAAATTAGGCCAGGTTGGAACGATTTTTCGCATGAAAGGAGAGTGTATTATTAAAATGCTTTGATTAGTAATAATCGGCTACGTGTTTATTGTTCTAACCCGCTTTAGATTTCCAATCTGCTTCAGATTTGCAAAGCTTGTATGACTGGTGTTATGACTGTGTGCGATTGTTTGTCAGAGAAAGAGGGAGTTGGAGGGAGAGGGAGAACTATTTGTCGATTCAGTGTCCCCATCATAAATAGCGTAGAGGGTGTTACAAATGGGTCACTGAGAAGTAAAAGAACTAGATTTCATATTCAGTGTACACATTTATTTTATTTTATTTGTGTTTTTTAGGGTGAAAAAATTCGAAAGCTTCTACAAACTGTTGATCTCTCGGAAATTAAAGTTGGATCTGTTGAGGAGTTCCAGGGTCAGGAATACTTGGTTATCATCATTTCAACAGTAAGTAACTCTAAATGAGCTCTTTGGAATACAGCATAACTTTCTTTTGTGGGCAACAAGGTGACTTTTAGAGGTTATAAAGTGTGATCAGGGCTTTATCAATCAATCAATCAGGGGTTTATATAGCGCTATACTCACCCGTGAGGTTCTCATGGTGCGGGCCAGGAAGAGCCAGGTCTTGAGGTCCTTCCTGAACGTGTGCAGGGTCGGGGACCGTCTGATGTTCACAGGGAGCTTGATCCAGGTTTTGGCTGCGATGTGGGAGAAAGCTCTCCCGCCGGTTCCGTTTCTGCAGGTGCGGGAGACTTCTGCCAGGGCACGGTCGGCGGAGCGGAGATTCCTTTTGGGTACGTGGAAGGATACTCTCGTTGAGGTATTTGGGTCCGATGTTGTGGAGGGATTTGTAGGCGTGACTGAGGAGTTTGAAAGTGACCCTCTTCTCGACAAGGAGCCAGTGGAGGCTTTGTAGGTGTTGGGTCATGTGCTCATGGCATGGTGTCCCGAGGACGAGTCTGGCTGCGGTGCTCTGGATGGTCTGGAGTCTTTGCAGAAGGGTTTTATTGATTCTGGCTAGAGGGCATTGCTGTAGTCCAGTCTGCTGGTGATGAGTGCGTGGGTGACGGTCCTTCTGCAGTCGTGGGGGATCCACTTGAAGGTCTAACCGAGGATGCGCAGGCAGTTGAAACTAGCGGAGAAGACCGCGTTGATCTGGCCATTCATGGACAGGGAGGAGTCCAGGATGATGCTGAGGTTCCGAGCGTGGTCTGTAGGGGTGGGTGGATTCCCGAGGGCGGAGGGCAACCAGTTGTTGTCCCAGGCGGAGATGCAGGGACCGAGGATGAGGACCTCGGTCTTCTCGGAGTTAAGCTTCAGGCAGCTGTCCTTCATCCAGGCTGCCACGTTCTTCATACCTTCCTGGATACAGCGTCTGGTGTCTTTGGGATTCTTCGTGAGCTAGAGGGTGAGCTGGGTGTCGTCTGCATAGGATACGATGCTGAGCCGATGCTGTCTGACAATGGCGGCGAGGGTGGCCATGTAGATGTTGAAGAGCGTGGGGCTGAGTGAAGATCCCTGGGGGACTCCGCAGTTGATTTCCGTTGGTTCGGAGAGGAAGGGAGGAAGACTGATCCTCCGGATTCTGCTGGACAGGAAGGATTGGATCCAGTCGTGGGCAGCTCCTTGTATTCCTGTGTCGTGTAGTCTGGCTGCGAGAGTGCCATTTGAGACGGTGTTGAAAGCTGTGGAGAGGTCTAGAAGGATGAGGGCCGCAGTGTGGCCCTGGTCGAGAAGCATGCAGATGTCGTCAGTGGTGGCGAGGAGGGCTGTCTCGGTGCTGTGGTTGCTGCGGAATCCAGACTGGGAGGTGTCTAGGATGGAGTTCTCTTCCATGAAGGCGGTCAACTGGATGTTTACTAGTCTTTCTGTGACTTTGGGCGCAAAGGGGGGGGGAGAGAGATGGGTCGGTAGTTTTTCATGTCCGTTGCGTCGGCAGATGGTTTCTTGAGGAGGGGTTTTACCTCCACTCGTTTCCAGACTTCTGGGCAGATGCCTTATCTGAGGGAGGGGTTGATGGTGGGCTCTAGTTCAGGTGCGATGGCGGCTTTAGTAACTAATGTCAAAACAGAAGTATATTTAGTCAAGACAATCAGTGTACCATTGTGGATTCAAGTTATTTGGGAATCCCTTCATATTATGATAGGAGAGTAGGAGTGGATAAAGTGTTCCTCTTTGCCTGTTAATATCTTTGGATTTAGATAACTGTTCCATTTCCATATTCCTACAAGCCCATCTTGGATGATTTTATATCTCTTTAAAACACGAGTCCTCCTAAGGCAGATTTTACATCTGCTCTACACTGTACCTGCCCCAAGGAGCTACAGGTGTTCTTTTGTGCATCCTGAATGGTGTGGTAGGAGATGTGGGAGTTGTGGTAGGATATTTGGGAGTTGTACCAGGAGTGATTTGTGGCTCCTCTCCATCTGTATGCCTTACCTTAATACTGTCATGTATACTTGTTGTGTTTCACTGTATGTGTTTGTGAAGATGCAGCATCAAGCAGGGTTTTAAAGTATGGCTGGATTGAAGGTTTAAGGCCAATGTTGTTGGCACTGCAGCAAATATGTAGTAACAACCATGTATTTTCACTGCTTGGAGTCCAACTTAAACGTACTTACCAGTCCATTCTACCACCATTTGATTGAGACGTGGGTTGGTCTCATTGCAGCCCCCCTAGAAACACCTAGTAAGCTTCCGGAGGAACACTCTTCAAAGATTTACATGCCATCAACCTATCCTGACAGCAAGTCACCTAAGGGGTAACCACTGAGGTTGGCCATCAAATATAAGTTTTCAGAGAATTTCAAAGGACAAAGCGGTCGGCAAACACGCAAAAAGAACCAAGAGGAATGCCTCTAAATCTTCAATACAAAATCAATTAATGTGTGATTTTGTGTTGCCATAGCCTCTGTCAAACATCATTCCGAGTTCTCTCAAAGCTTGTCCCATACTGGGGCCTGCTCAGCATATAACCTGTTCTGAGTCTGGTAAACTTGTAACTCGACAGTACCTTGGTCTGCTTTTCCTGCCGTGACCTTTGGTTAGCATTATTCTGAGCATCTTTGAAGCAACTGCTCCATTTAGTAACCACTGCATCTGTGAGTTTTTATACTCTTTGGTAGTGGAAACCTGAAATTCCCTCTATTCTTCAAACATGGGCTCATTTTCCCCCGTTTCATTTTGGAATCTGTGGCCCATTCCACAGTAACCCATTGTCAACATTTGTTTCATTGAGAACTGGAATACCCAAATTGTTTGGAACTGCACATCGTGACCAAGTGGAAAAAGAGAACCCCATAAATCAAAATCTAGAGAGGATCCATCCTGCCACTGAATGAAATAAATCACCATTATGCGAACTCTGAGCAACATACTCTCCGTTCTCCCTTCTCTTCCCTGTCTTGGCTGAGAGATGGCTCTATGGTGTGTTCCTTGACCCACCCTCCTCCTTGCACAACCTGTGTGTTATTTTGTCCCCTTGTTGTCCTGTTGCTCACAAAGACAAATCTGGTATGAAAGTAACTAAAATCCTTGAAACCTTGGCCCTTGTTGGCACACTTGTTACCACACACCAGTCATGAAGGTAAACAATGCAATATAAACTAGCTTCTCAGCAGCCAAGATGTCTGCATTTATCTTATATTTTATGACTGCTATGCTTCTAACAAGTTGGAAACTACATTAAAAGCTGGGAGAAAAATAGATAACCAACAACTGTTAGAACCAAAGGTACATCAGCAGATGTGTATTTTGGTAAGCTCATAGTAGCTGAGACGCAGAGAGAAAGCTCCAAAAAGCAATGACTACTAGGCACTGAGTGGATTTATATTCTGCTGCTGAAATCTAAGTGATCTGGAAATGAGTCCTGGAGTTCCCAGAAGGAGGACTTCAGAGGGTACAATGACAAGGCTGTACCTGGAAAATGTTTGTCTGCCATCTTGAGACCTCAAGTTTGGGGAGGATGATGTTAGTTAAGCATGGGATCCGATAATATACACTTCATTGCTGTATTTGACCTTGGTAGTGCACCTGCCTACCCACCATAGTAGATTGTGCTCAGTGACAGGTGATGGGAACACTGAACAGAGCATGAGGAGCCAGCAATGTGTGTGCAGACAATGAACAACACCCCGTGGGAAGAGGATGGTAGAGGGACAAGGCAGGATTGGTTTACAGCACAAGTTGCTGATGTAAAAGCTGTTTGGCTTTCTGCCTGTGGAAGCTGGGCTGCCTTGAACCAGAGTATTATCAGCACAATGGGGACTGTCCTTAATCATGCGAAATAACAGTACAACACTAAAAGACAGGACTCTGGAGTAAAAAGTGTCAGCAGCAGTCACCTTAAATACATTTTAATGTATAAAATGTCACGGCACAAACAAGCTTCTTAGCTTCACAACAGATAAGTAAAAGATGTTTTGAAGAATTAAGTATCAGTCTCCTACTCACCCGAAAAGTCACTGAGGGCATTGTTCAGAATTGTGTGTAGCAGTAGTTCATTTTTTCTGTGGAAATTCTCCACACTGTTAAACGTTTTACAGGTTGCAGAATTTTACTCAAAATTAGTTGGTGAGATTTCCCACCTGCTAATACCCTCTTGGTACTGCGTAACACCACCTGTTAAATGAAAACTAGTTGGAGCTCTCTCAGCAATGAAGTACAATTATGTTCAAGGTAGGGGTGAGAAAAAGAAAGAAAATGAGGACATTTGAGTTTCTGCTGGGGCAGGAATAGTTGCAAAATGACATATCAAATCTAAAGTCAAAATCCCTCTTCTGGTATTTAATGTGTAAATAATCTTATTAGGGACTTGAGAGAAGGAGGTATACAAAGTCAATACCTTGTATTGAGTGCAGCCGTATGAGAAGACATTAGGTCAAAGCAGAAATAAATACTTTGGATTTTTAGGATGACCCCCTAAAACTGAGATTTGCTGTCAGGTGCTGAGATACACTGACCAAATATCACTCCTGTGAGACGAAGTTCAAGAGTTTAGTTTGAGCAAGAGTTGTCGTTTATAATATTTCAATAATCAATCTGTATGATTTTTCAGAAAATGCCCTTGATTACTCTACAGAAACAGACAAAGATGAGTATAATGGAGAGGATTACAGTTGACTAAGTCGGTATCACCCGTGCAGGGTTTCATGTATTGTTAGTGGCACTACCAGCCATGTGACTGTGCCAGAAGCTGCAAGAATTATAGAGTTCCTATCAGACTCTTTAGAGAAGATGGAGAGAAGGTGTGACAAAACATAAACTGGCTTTGGCATCAACTGTAGAGAACATTCTACATAAATATTTTTGGGGAAGATGAGAACAGGGTGAAGTGGTTGTTATAGCATTAACCTCAGGCCTTGGCGAAAAACAGAGCATTATAAAGCTAAAAGGTTCGGGTTTAAGTTTTCTCATTTCAGTGCCCCAGAAATGATTGAGGCAGAGAGGAGCATGAAGCCTTCTTTAGCAGAAAGGATGCAAGTAAACCAGAAAGTGTGGCATTTTCACCAAGCACCAAGAATTAGACCGGGTTCAGAATTCAGAAACAAATAAGACGGTGTGATAGTTTGAAACATACAAGGAAAACAAACTGTAATATGTATTTCTAAAGCACAGGTTCACCCATGAGTTTCTTGTTGCTGAATAACAGTTGTTACCTAACTCAATGGTATTGTTTTTATTGCCCATGGAAGGATAAAGGTATAGTTGCATTACATTTGTAGCGGTGTGATATTCATTAGTGTGAGACAATCCCTCAGTTATGCATGACTAGAAGACACCTGATGGAAAAGTTGAGTGTCATAAACATATTGGTAAATTATGTTGCCAGAGCCTTGCATCAGTTCCTCAAGATGTATTTGGAAGTTACAAGGCCTGGGATTCAGGATTGAGAATGTATAACCAGGGTATTGAATTGACCTTCGACATGGAGATTTCCTACTTGACAAACTGCCCTTGACCAGACAAACAGGAAGTAATGCCCTCTACAACTAAGAAAAAAATGATTGAATAAGATCAATAGTTTAGCACGATGATGTTGGAGTTGTAGTGCTGCATGCATTTCAGTAACTAAGTAACAGGAAAACTGATTTGTCCTCTCACCATATCATTCTATGGGATTCTAACTTGCACTGGGGAGCCCTGGCAGACTGAACTTCCTCTCGCACTTGTCATGTTTTCTACTCATTAGTAGCCTCACGTAAATCTGCTGTACACCCATTCATATGAAAGAATCTTATCTAGATCCTCTAATGTATTTATTTATTGAAAGAGTTTTATAGAGCGCTGACAGTGCCTGGGGGTATCAGAGCTTTTTACATGACAGAGGCAAAACAATAGACTAGACAAAGTTGCATCAATTGTAAAATGCAGGTTCAATTGAGGGCAGTAGTTCAAGGACGTGAGGAGAGGAGAACAGGTGAGTCCAGTGGAGGGCTAGGGATTGGAGTCCGAGTGCTTGAAGTGTTGGTTGAGGAGGAGATTTTTTAATTGTCTTTTGAAGCTCACAACGGAGGGGTCGTCCTGATATGCACTGGTAGGGAGTTCCATTTTTGGGTGCATTGTATGAGAAGGAGCGCATCAGGGATATTTGTGTTTATTTGGTGGTATGAGTAGCATATTGTTGGTGCTTCTAAGATTTCTTGTCTGGCCAGTAAAGGTGAGTTTGGTCGCAATGTACGCTCGTTTCCCAATGTGGAGGACTTTGGGGGTGAGGCAGGCCGTTTTGAAGCAGCAACAGACTTCGATTGGGAGCCATTGAGGGTAGAGAAATGTGATCAAGTCTTTTTGATCCGGTGACCATCTTTACTGCTGTATTTAATGAGGCTCTTAGAGGGTCTATGTGTGATTTTGCAGAGCCAGTAAGGGTGGTGTTTCCGTTGTCCAATCTAGACTGTGCCATCGTTTGTGTGGCCATTTTTAGATCATTCGGGTAGGAAGGGTTTGATTTTGGGAAGGACTCAGTTATAGGTTGTAGAACGCACTCCGGGCTGAAATTTTTATGTGTTGGTTCATGCTCAAACTTGTGCCCAGGGATATCCCCAAAGAGGTGATGGATTCCGAAAGCATCAGTTTGCAGTTCAGATCATCAAAGGTGTTAATCCACTCTAGGGACTAGGCGGTTAGACCATTTTTGGATAGGAGTAGGAGTTCTACCTTGTCTTAGCTGAGTTTTAGGTGGTTGTGTGAGAGCCAGTTTGGGCTTTCTTTTGAGAGTGGAATTAAGTTGTTGTACGTCTTCTAGTGCGGATATTTCTAGGTAGATCTGAGTGCCCTCAGCATATAGGTGGTAGAGGATGTTAGCTTGTCTGAACATGGTTGTAAGGGGTTCTATTTATATATTGAAAAGAGTGAGAGGACTGAGCCTTGGGCGACATCCCTGGTTATTTATGGTGGACGTGTCTGAGGTCAAGTTGTTGATTTTTACTATTTGGTAGTGGTTGTGGAAATAGCAGGTAAACCATTTCAATACCGGGCCTTCGTGTCCAATCAGTTTTTGGAGGGATTCTAGGAGTATCTTGAGATTGACAGTGTCGTAGGCCACTGAAAGTTCTAGGAGGATGAGAAGGCACTATCTATCTGATTCAAGTGCCTTGTGTTAGTCATCAGCTATGTTCAATAGGGCTGTTTCGGTGCTACATCCTTTTCTGAAGCCTGTAGCGAGTCGGGAAGATTGTTGCAGTCAATAGAGCTGATAGAAACTACCAGCCGCAGATTCCCTAACATAGAATTATCCCCAGGCGTAAGACTGGATCCGGAACATTTTTAGCCACAGCATCCCTGCGTGCCGGGGGGACGGGCTCACGCGACTCCGCCCAGGTGTTGTCCACGTACATGACATCAGCGAGGTCACATAAGTCCCACCCCAGCGCTCCTGCGTCCGTTTTTTCCTTTTCCGCGTGCAACGCTGTTGGACTTAGCCCTTATTGTCCTAAAAAATTTTGCTTTTCCCCCTAGCCTTTTTACTGACATGGTGTGTCTGAACTGAAAATAATAAATGTTGTGCAATGGTGTACGCACCTTTATTTCCACCATTGTAGAAATGCACCTTTGTAAAATGTCACTTTTAAAATGGATGCCATTTCTGTCTGCTTGTGCCGCCAGCCTGAGGTGGGTTTGCGGTCTAGTGTTTGAAGTGACAAGGTGCTCTACACTCCCCCCACATTGACAGTTGAGGCTGGGATTGCCAGGAACCTTCTAGAAGCTTCCAGCCCTTTCTGGTAGGTGGGAGGATGGATGTATATGTAGAGCAGTAGAGATGCCATGTGCTCAGACTCAGCGTGGACCTGAATGAGAGGGAACACTCTGCCAGGAGGTACCGCCGCATGGGCCTGTGTGCTGGCCCCTGTGCCCAACTGTACCACTCTGCTGTCCACCGGGCTAGTGGGAGCCCTTTGCTGGAGTGGAGACTGCGGTGCCAGGAGGAGTGCCACTTTATGGGAGATGACTCCTTCTAAGAGCTGCTGACCTATACTGATGAGTGCCCACTGACTGCTGATCTGGCCCAGCATTGCCTGCCTGCTCTCCTGCCCTAGCGCCTTGTGAGCGCTATCGTCTGTCTGCCTGCACTCCAAGGACGTGAGGAGCGTGGGCGCTACCTTCTTCTGTGGGGCCCTGGACTTGTGAGGTCCCTAGCGCCTTGGGAGCGCTATATTTGAATGGACTGTGCTTTCATGCCACCCTCCAGCGCCGTGTGGGCACCATTCCCTACATTACCAGAGAAGATGAGCACGGTCTGTTGTCCCTGGAGCTGTTGGGCCTCTCTAGTGCCATGTGAGCACTGCCTTCAGCACCGGCCCAGGAGAAGAAGGTGCGTGGGACCTGCTGCACATGCTACCAGGGAGAGCTGGTTATTGTCAATACAGCGCTGTGCTGCTAAAGCACTATATATTTAATTCCCCACATTTTTGCTGCAGCTTGATTCTGTGGGACCCTGACGGTATTCCTGGGACCATGGCCTCGTGGGCACTACAGTCTTGTGTGGGACTCGGGATCCTCACCAGCTCCCTAGCACCTTGAAGGCGCTATTTTCTTGGTTGCCAGAGGAGGAGTGACGCCTGCAGCACTGTGCTGTCAAAGCGCTATATTTGGTGGCCTGTACTTCAAGGAGGTGAGGAGCTGACGCCTGCAGCGCTGTGCTGCCAAAGCGCTATTTTATTCTGGGAGACCCTGGACTTGGGAGGACTCTAGTGCCTAGTGAGCGCTACAGCTGTGCCCCAGAAGGAGGTGAGAAGCGTGGGTGCTATTTTCCTGTGTGCTGTATTTCAACCCCACCCCCCCCCAAGGAGAAGGCCTGTGGGACTCCCCACGTTATTGCCAGAGCGGAGCCCCCTAGAAGTGGCAGTACTGATTTTGACAGCTGCACCCTACAGGACCGTGGGGAGCTGCAGCTTTGGGGGCATTGGTGATCTGAGGGCCCCAGGAGGGGGCTCCCTAGGCGCCGCGACGCCAGAGACTAACCTGCAGTGTGGGTAATGATGTTTGGGGTTACAATGGATGCACCCCTACGCTAATATTCTGCCCTAATGTTCGTAGTGGTGAGATGCACAATGGATCTGGGGATGCCCAATGCCCATATTCATGCCTGATGTGATGTATGCTCACGTTTATGCCTGCTGATAATGTCTTTAGGCCCATAATGTTTCCTACTGCTTTCCCCTCGGGGTTGCCATGCTAATGTATTCCTAGGCCTCATCTATTCATGCCTTAATGGTTGCAGTGCTGATTTGATGCCTGGCGTCTTGGTTATGTTCGAAGGCCCACTTGGATTCATGCCATGCTAGTTTTATTCTAGGCCTAATGCAAATGGAGCTTTTTGCTAATGGCATGCATAATGTGTTGTTTATGCTAAGGGAATGCCACATTGCTGATGGTTTTATGCATAATGTGACGCTGCCAAACGCCGCTATCCGGATTGCCCTTACCTGCCTGCCACTTCTTCCTGGCCCACGCCACTCGCAACCTGGTGCTTGCCTCTGTCCCCCTCCCGCCACCGCAACCGATATCTCCAGCGGCCGCAGAGCGGAGGGGAGCCCCGGACTACGTTTCCCGCCCTGCATAGCGGCGGGAGACGCAAGGAAACATCGCGCCAGGCGGCTCATAAAGAAGGCGTCACCCCCACGTCGCGGGAGCGCGCGGGGCTAAGCCCGGGCAAAGGGCGGGCCCTCTAAGGCCCTCACAGGTCCGAGAAGGACGGGACGGGCCACCTCTCTTTCATCCAGCCACGCGGAACACGGCCTAAGGTGACTGTTATATATATTAGTGGTCTTAGCCCTGTGGGGTAACACTAGAACTGTATTATATACTTTTTGATCCCAAGTAGAGGTTACGGCTTTATAGCTTAAGGAAATCAGCTCCTAAAATAACAGCATGATGAAAGCAAAAAAGACACCCATCGCTACAAGATCCTCCACGAGGAATAAAGTGGTCCCCACCACACCTCTCCCACGCCTCACTGCTATCAATTTAATGCTACAGAAAACGATAGGCATTGTGGCGGATGCAATTCAAAATACAGAGAGGCGTCTTTCTTTAACTCCAAATTTGTGTTTCCCAAACTTGTCATTACATAATACTGTTACCATCAACACTTCTGATATCACTATAAACTCACAGGAATCACTTTTAATGCAGTCCTTCTCAGGGTTGCCAAACACCCAAGGCAGGGAAAATACACTACCAGATTTAAACATACTACCAGACTGTAACAACAGGGAAAGTAGCCCTTTGCTGATTTGTATTACACAGAACAACCTGGGCCCTTTTCCCCTATAGCCACGCCTACAGCTTCGCCACGGGTAGATGATGAATACTCTGGGAGAACACCGTCCATAAATGATCCTGTCCCTGACAAAGGCAGTCCGATAATTAAGCCCAAAAGAGGGAAAGGAAAGAAAACAAAATCATTAGTCAGGAAAATTTACCGGCCCCTCTGCAAACACAAGTCCTCAGTAAAGGACGTTTGGTCCAATTTTAGATTGGCCAAACTGATAAATAAAATTCCAAATCACCTGGCATTACCAACACCTAGCTCAGCGGCATCTTCACAACTAGAAGATACACAGGTAGAAAAGGTGAAAGTTAGTGTAGATCAGGCAAGCCAGACGGAATCAACACACTTAAGTGACAACACACTCCTAACACAACTGGAACGCTCAATGAGGTCCCTTCTGCTTCCAATACGTGAAAGAATAACCAAGTTGGGTGAAACTATTGAGAAATTAGAGGTGTCACAAAACGAAAAGACCGTAACTATGTTAAAAACCCTAAGATCACCACTGTCAAAGGTCAACCCAACAATGGCCAAAACTACACCAAAGGTGTTCAATACCAAAAATCCACGAGTAAAGAAATCATCACATAGTAGCAACATTAATCAGAGATTGGCTCCCTCTTCCGCAGTAGTAGCCCAGATTGATCCAAATAAAAACCTTAGTGTCCCTGAAAATGCCTCACTGACAGAGGGTACAAATCCCAGTACGGCATCTGAGGCTCCTACAGCCGAAAATGACGAGAGTGAATGGGCTGCAGAGGGTTTTAGTATCGACGAACATAACGATCAGCCCGGGCCTTTAAAGCCCATAGTACCTCAAAATAGGGCCAAAAATGACTGCTCTGAGAAACTTACAAACCGGATAACAGTTAAAAAGCCCATCCATATCAATCTCCCCCCGGAATCTCACCCCTACACCATAGTAATGATAGGCGTCCCGAAACTTGGTGAGGGGAAAACGGAAACATACGGGGAATTAAAAAATAAAGTGAGCCACTGGCTAACCACTCACAGACCGATTCCCTCACACTTCAATGGCCATATAATCCATGTCAGAAGGGTAGACTGGGTGGGACACAGATTTAAGTCCACAGAGGGTGAGTGTATTATCGTAAGTTTTAGAGACACCCGTGTGGCAAGTTACATTAGCAGTCAAAGGGATGGTCTCACAAATAGTCTGATTCGCACTATGGATCTCAGCTATTTCTATCCTCCAAATGATCGGGGGCTAAATGACACGCATCAACATTTCTCGCTGGAACAGGGGACTTTTAACGCTTATGTTAACGAACATCCAACCTGGGACATTACAGGGAACTATGGGCATTATACCCCAAATGACTCATTACATCCAAATCGGGCCATACCCAGGGACTATAGAACTATAAATCCCTTTGCCACGAAATCAGAGAGGCGGGAAGGCCCACATCAATTATAGCAATATGAGTATCCTTACTCAACTCATCTCAATAACCAGTACAGTGTTCCTATTTCAAATAGGTTTGATGCCCTCTACGGACAGGGAGGCCTGGAGGGGGTTGATTGACTACCTGTAACATCAATTTTGTCTGATTACACCGACTATATACATCATGATATATGCCTAGGTAATGAGGTTAACACAAATGCGTTGCATGAATCCATTCCTGCTGAAAAACCTAAACTAAACAACCTCATAGATCAAGAAAAGGGATTCCCCACTAGAGGTCGTACCATCACTAGTCTGGCTAAACCCAACCACTGACTTATTAAAGGACTATAGTCCTGTTCCCACTCATATAGATCAAACTTATAACATCATGGAAGAGCAGGTAGTCATATGTACAGAGCCACCTTACGTAAACCTAGCTGATAAGGTAAACACAGACATAGACCCCAAAATACTGTGCTCATTAATACCCTGTAGTGCAAGCTTAGTCTCCTGGAATACTGCAGGGCTGGCTGATAAAGCGACCCCACCTGGTTGTCTTTTGTCAAGCAACACACTGTGATATGCCTCCAAGAAACATGGCTGGTAGAAAAAAATGTTTATATTGAGGGGTATCAAAGTTTCTTCACACCAGCCGAACCATCGAGTAGTGGAAGAGCAAAGGGGGGCCTGGCAACCTACGTTAACTTGGCACTCACTTGCCAAACAGTCAAGCGTCATTCTGGCAACAGAAATATCCAAGTTCTAGAGCTAAAGAGGGGCAAAAACACCCTGACTCTGATCAACTTTCATAACGCAGTAAATCAGAACGGAGAGTGCAACTTATTGGCCTTGTGTGACTTCTTGAGAGACAATGCGGGAAAACTGCCGTGCCAAATACTGATCGCAGGTGATTTCAATACCCATCCTTGTGGGAACCCAGGAGTGACTGTTATCGGACAATTGGGATGTAATAGCCTGAAAGGCTTTCACTTCGATCATTCTCGGCGTGGAACACAACTAAACACCCTGATGAACGAAAATAATTTAATTACAGCCATGACTATGGTGGCGGAGCACACCCTTCACTCTGTCCCCACGTATAAAGGCCACACCAATGGGTCATACATAGATCATATCTTATTATCCGCTGATCTTGCCAATTTCGTCTTAGACTTCTCCATCCAAATGAACATTCATAGTGACCACAACCCTATCTGCATCAAACTGGGTGGGGGAATTTTTGAACAGCGTAAGCCACGTGAAGCTCGTGGGACTCTAAAGTGTATAAATGGAAAGCGTCGCCTAAAATGGACAATGGTGAACTGTGAACATTTGTACACCTCAATTAATAACCTGCGCAGTTCCGAACTTTCTCTCGGTGTCTCACCTGCATCATCATCACAACAAACCTTGGCTGCATTTGAGGGTGTTGTATTAACAGTAGGGTCATTGTTAATGGTGCCAGTTAAAGGGAATGCCGGCAGTAACCCGAAATGGTTTGACAACTCCTGCTCTAAGGCCAGCCGAGACCTTAAGATGGCCCTGAAAACAAGACTCGGTTCATATTAAGGCCATGCGCACCAGGTATAACAAGTCCCTTGCTATACGAAAGAAAGAGGTAAAGACAAGTGTTTGGGAGACCCTCTTAGATCCTAAAACCTTGGGAAACAGCGCCAAGTTCTGGGAAATTATAAATAAACCCCTGTTTGACCAACCAAGTAATTTTGTTCTTGGCACAAACATCCCAGAGGAGGAGTGGGTCAACCATTTTAGTTCGACTTTTAAAAGTAATGAGTCTCAAGCAGAAAATAGTTTTGTCGCTCCTAAGGAGAACTTTCTGCTCTTTTCAATTAATGAGGTTGAAACAGGAATCCAAGGGCTAACAAGTAACAAGGCCCCAGGACCAGATGGCCTCCCTCCGGACCTTTTTAAATCTTGCACATCGCTATGGGCGCCTGTCCTTACCGCTGTACTTAATGCAGCACCGGTTTCTGGCTGCCCAAAGTCGTGGGGGGTCTCCACCATCGTACCCGTGTTTAAGAAAGGAGACCGTAATAGCCCCCTCTGCTACAGACCAATATCTTTAATTAACTCCGTGGTCAAAGTAGTGGGGGGGAGTAATCTTAAACAGGTTAGTTGCATGGGCAGATGAAAACAAAGTAATATCCCCAATCCAACATGGTTTCAGGCCCGGTCACTCTACGGTCACACAGTGTTTGAACCTGTATATGATCATAGGGAAATACACCATGGCCCAGCAAGGTACAATTCACATGGCGTTCATGGACCTATCGTTGGCTTTCGACTGTGTAAACCGTGGCAGGCTCTGGGACGCCATGGCCAAAATGGGTGTAGAGCAGAACCTAATTAACCTGTTAGCAGATATGCATTCTGACACGAGAGCAAATGTCCGGTACACACAAGATCTAAAAGTAACGAGAGACTTTAAAGTGCATCGGGGTGTCCGGCAAGGGTGCATTCTAGCCCCGTTCCTCTTCAATCTATATATAAATGACCTGGAAGAGCATCTTCTAAACACGGGAGCAGATTACCCCTATGTCGGACGGAAAGGTCTGCCGCTTCTGCTTTACGCGGATGACTGAGTCCTGTTATCCAGGACTGCAATTGGTCTTCAAACATTGTTAAATTCCTTCCTTGCTTTTATGAAGTCTCGAGACCTGAGCATTAATAACTCCAAATCCTACGTAATGAAGGTAGGCCAAGGTAATAAAAAGCCAAACTCCCTCAATGTTAACGGGGAAAAAATTCCAGTAACAAAAACATTTTCTTATCTCGGAGTCCTGTTATGATCACCAACTGAACTGGGGACCCGCGGTACAGAAGAAAAAGGGGGAGGTAACCCGGGCAAATGCAGCAATACTTGACTTTGCAAGAAAAATGGGCAATAGCCCGGTGGCTGCACTGCTCCAACTTTACCAGGCCAAGAGCGTTGCCATTGCATGCTATGGTAACGAGTTATGGGGGTATGCCTCACTAGGAGCCCTGGAGGTAGTGGAAAACAACTTTCTAAAACAGGTATTGAGGGTTCCAAGGGGAACAGCAAACTTTTCTGTACATGAAGAGTTGGGTATGCCTTACCTATGTGACAAGATAGCCGTAAACCCTTTACTTTGCTGGCTAAACTGCTGGTTAAACAGTGATTTACCCCTTACCCAGCAAATCTTGAGGGAAGCATTAACATGGGAAAATAGGCTTAAAGTTCCCTGGATTAAGTACTTAAGTAACTGTTTTACTGAACTAGGGCGCCCCAAACTCTTTTCAACCCCAGAATCCATTACGAAATGGGATGTTATTAATGTGAAGAAGATCTTTATTACATCCAGGTATTTAGCTCGGGAGGATGGCGAACTAAAGAAATGCAGTGTACGGAAACATGTGCTACTAAAAACCTCTTTGCTCATGGAACCGTACCTGTCATGGCCCATGTCAGGTTACGACCGTTTCCTGCTGACGAGGTTTCGCCTGGACTTATTTCACCTATTATTGGCCGTACCTAAGGGGACCCACCGTGGTCAAGTGTTGCCGGCTTGCGGCTGCGACGAAAAGTCTCCGCAAGACCAGGCACACTTTCTTTTTATCTGCCCCTACTACACTGTACCACGGAGGCTATACTTAAAACCTTGCCTCAAAAAATTGAACTTTGCACAAATCAGACCCGCACTTTACTACCTTCAGCTGTTAAGTTGTGATTGCACTTTATTTGTATGCAGCTTTTTAAAACTAGCACTTAAATTTAGGAAAAGCATGGAGGGGTAACGGTGCTACTGATAGATATATTTTTAGCTAATAATAATTCTTTATATTTTTATAGTACATTCTGCTTGTGACTTTCTTGTTCTATGTTGCTTTTAAAAGAAAATCTTTTTGACTGTCTGTGTTAATGTATGTCTAATGAAATATGCTTTTATGGTTGTTACTACGAATAAAGTTATTTGACTTGACTTGACTACTAGACCATATGGGTTCTGATGCATAATGAGTTTTAATGCCTGCTATTATATGCCTACTGTTTTCCTGCCTACTGATAAAGCCTGAGGTGTTTGGGCTCATGGCGATGCCTACTGCATGTGATTCTGCCTACGGTGATGCCATGTTGTTTTCATTTCAGGTTATATACCAATGCTAATGTTCATGTTTAATGTGATGTTCACAGGTCTATGCCTACTGCAGTTGTTCCGGCCTTATGCTCTGTGTTAATGATAATGTTTTCCCCCTAAGGCTGGCTGCTGATGGGTTTGCGTTCAATGTTAATGCTTTTTCCCCAATGCCTGACGATGTCTTTAGGCCTAAGGTGAGGCCTAATGACCTGCAAGCATGATTTCCTTTCAGGCCTAATGCCAATGTGTCCTAATGCTGATGGACTTTACATTTATTCTAGTTGTGATGGCGATGGTTCTGGCAGCGGCCCGATTGGTGCTGCCCTGAATATATTATCCCCTGTAAATATTGACCTGGCGCAAGTTGGCGCAGTGCAGAGGTTACTGTGTTTTACATAATACAAAAGTTATTCTTACATAACCTTGTGTAGCATCTCTTTGTAGTGTGCCTTGTGTGTCGCCTGTGTGTGCTGCGCGGATGCTTTACACATTTCCTCTGGAGTTTGGTCCGCCCGCTCTGCACCACTCTCCCCCTTTCTATGAAACGCAGATCCGGTTCGTGCTTCGGGCCTGTTTAGGCCTTTCCCTTTCACTTTTGCGTGTGTTTGTGGGAACAGTGTGCGGATGCCTTCGGGCTTCAAAACGTGCTCATCTTGTGGACGTCTGATGTCGGCAACTGACCCTCACCTCATTTGCATGTGGTGCTTGGGGGAAGATCACGGCTCCACTGATTGCGAGGCGTGCCAACAGTTGAAGCTGAAGTCGTGGTGGGAGTACCGGATGAAACTTCTCCCAGCTCGTATGTCCAGATCGGCTTCGTCACCTCGATCAGCTTCTGCGGAAGGTTTTTGAAGCCGTCTTCGTCGTCCTCATCCTTCTCCTAAGCTGCAAGAGCGTCGCTCACCTGTTGGTAAGTGTCGGAGTTTGTCCCTGAAGGCTGGTTTCTGGCCTGTTGGGGGCGTGGGCTCTCTGCGGGTGATGTGGCCCGCGTATCGTCCCCCTATCCACCGTTTCCCGGTGAGCGGGCGTCATGACTCCAGATGGAGACATATGCGGCGGCTTTTCAGGCCTTGCTGGTTTCTCCTCCTCCTCCTTCCCCTCCTGGGACGTCAGAGGATCCTTGCAGTGTGCGGGGCCCTCTGTGGCGTCGCCGGCAGCTCCGGCTCCGGCGCTGACTGGTTCGGGTCCAGGCTCGGAGGATGTGGTGCCGTTGGGGTGCGGCCCTTCGGGGGTTCTCTACTTCGGACCACGGCGCCTCTGCTTCACCGCAAGCTCCTGCGGGAGTCCCTGTGGTGTTGCGGGGTCTCGGGTCGCATCCCCGAGCCCCTCTCAGCCCTATGGACAGGCGGCGATCTTGTCTGGGGCCGAGATGACGCCACTAAGGCTGCAGCTGCTGGCGCTGGCCACCGGGGTCGACGGACCCCCGGTCCCATCATGGGTCGAGGCTGGAGGGGGCCTCCCATCCCTCCACGCAGGCGGCTGCCTCATCAGAGGTCGAGTCGGCCTTGGCGGCGCTACAGGGGTTGGCGGGCCCCGCTTGTCCCTCATGGGTCGAGGCTGGCGGGGGTCTCATTGTCACTCCCCGGGTCCCTCTCGTCCCTCATCCCAGGCAGCTGCCTCATTGGAGATCGAGTCTGTGCTGTTCCGACGCTGTCCCTTAGCCACCTCGGCTCCAACCCAGCCCTGGTCTCCTGCGCCGTGTGGTGCGGAGGAGGCCTGTCCGGCGTCCCCTTTGGCTCTGGACGATGATTACGTCCTGCCTCCGGTTGCGGACTCTACGGCACTGGGCAGGCATCGGGTTGCGGACTCATCTTCGGACGCCTCCTCTTCCCTGGAGGTTGGGCACCTTCTGGTGTCGTTTTCGCCGGAGACGGGCCACCACCTCGTAGCTTTTTCCCCAACGTCATCGAAGGACGGGTCCTGGCTATTGCCGCGGTCGCGGTTTTTGCCGAAGGAACCACAGGTCCCCCACTCCACGGCCCCTCTTCCTCCTTTCCATGTCCTGGCCCTTCCCCCCTCCGATTGGCTTAGAGGATGTCTGCCTTATCTTGCAGCTGTTGCGTACGGAGGAGCTGCTTTTACCACCGCGCGGCCCTACGGAGGCGGGTACGGCCTTCGCTCGCGCTATTTCCATGGCTGTGGGTATTTTGCGCATGGGAGATACGGCTGCCTATTTCCCCGCGGATCATCTTCTGGAAGTTCTCCACCAGGGCTCTGGTGGTAGGGAGCTGCTGCTTCCCTTTGAAGGTTCCCTCCATTCTTCTCTGGAGGGGACTTGGGGGCATCCCACCACAGGGGGGATCTGGTGCCCCAACACCTACTGCACCGCCACCTTCCAGCACCACGGGACCAGGTGTGTCTTTCCCTCCACCCCTCTGCCAGAAGCCCCCTCTTGCAGACTGCCTTTCCCTCCCTGCCACCTCTGTTGTCTCCATCTTCACAGGAGGACCGCTGGCTGGACTCTTGGGGGCGCAATATGTTAGTTTCGACCAGTGCGGCTCTATGTGTGTTGGCTAGGGCCGCTTCTTGCTTGTGGGACTCGGCGGAGTCCCTTGGGTCTGCCGCTTCTCAGGAGGGTGCTTCTATTGATTTGCGGCAACATGCGTTAGATGCCCGGGAACTGGCGGCATGTATTCTTCGCTCTGCTCTAGACATCTCGGAGGTGCTTGGTCGTGCCATGGCTTCTTTGGTTGCCCTTCGCCGCCATGTTTGGCTTAGGGACAGTTTGTTCCCAGAGAATGTTCGGGAGCGGCTGGTGGATCTTCTTTTCGATGGCGCTCTTTTGTTCCACGCTCCTGCAGACTCGCCCATTCAGAGGTTCTTGGCGGGGCGGGGCTTCGGCCTCCTCCTTCTCCCCCTCAGTGACCTGTGAGTTGATCTGGCTTTTGAGAGATGTTCTTCTGTTGGGGCGGGGCGCCCCAGTTGTGTGATCGGTGTGTCTCATTTGCATTTGAGTCCTCTTTGTTAGGACTATGGTTCTGTTGGCTGCTTGCCGGCCCTTCTTGACTGTTTTTGCTTTCGGGTTTTTTATACCAAGTTGGCCCTGAGATTAGGCCTTCTGTTTTTCCTCTTTGGCTGCTTGACAAGCCTGCAGCGGGGGCTTTTTTCTGCAGATCTTTTGTTGTCCACTGCTGCAGAAGCTTCATCCTAAGAGGGTCCCTAAGAGGGTTCCCATTTCTGGGACTTAACATACCCTATGTGGGGTAGTGGTAGCTGTTGTATAGCTTGTTGTGTGCCTTGGACCTGTGGTCACTTTGGGCCTCTGCTCTCAACGGCGTTAAGGTACGTTGCAGGTGCAATCCTCTTATTGATGGCTTGGTATGCCTTGCGTAGCGCCCCGGGGTGTCCTCCGAGGTCGCTGCGTGTGTCCGCCTAGTCTGGCTTGCTGTCTGCGGCCTGACGTCACAGCTCTAGATCCTCTTCTTGTTGTATCGTGTGTGCGGACTCCTCCCTGGGGCGTGTCCGGGCCCTTCTTGCCTTCCCGCTCTCTGTCTTCAGCTGGAGTCTGGCTTGTCCGGGGTGCATTGTCCCGTGGTGTTCTCTGGCTGTTCTCTTGTCCGCTTCTTCAAATTGGCCCTGCACTCGGTTCTGCATCTGCTTCTGAGGGCTGCGACGGCTTTTGTGTTTCTCCCTCTTTCGGGCGCAGCCTGCCTGGTTCTTCCAGGATGACCTCGGGCCCGCTTTCTGCTTCCGCCTGCTTTTTGCTGACAGCGCCGTTCTGTCTGGCCTATTGACTTCTGGCTGTGATAGGCTCAGCTGTCCCCCCTTCACTGGGTGTGCACCCCGGGTGGGGGGGCATGACTTTGCTCTACCTCTTCTCCTTGGAGTCTCTAGGTTGATCTTCTTCCTCGGTGCTCCTCTTCCTTGGCTTAGCCTTGGGTGGAGGTTCTGCTGCCTTGTATGGGAGTGGGGTGCTTCGGCCTCCTTTCGCCTTACCCTTGTTTCCTCTGCTGAGTGTGAACAGGCTGCCTCTTCTTGTGCTTCCCGCACCCCCCTTGCGGTTGGTGGCCTTCTGACTGTAGGGGTTCCCCTTGCCTGGGGGGACAGGGCTCCTCGCCCTGTTCTTTGGACTCCCTTTAGGGACCCTCCGTTATGTCCAGGCTGGTGGGGTCCTCTCGCAGACCCTCCTCCTCCATGGGTATGGCTAGGGTATCTATTCTACGTTAAGGAATCTGCGGCTAGTAATCTCTATCAGATGTACGAGTTACCTTTGGAAACGATGTATCTGGTAGAGACAATTCTAGCCGCAGATTCCTTCACGGCCCGACATTCCTCCCCGTCTGCAAGGACCTTTGGCTTGGTCTCCTACAATCGCCTCCCTGAGGTGGCTATGTCTCCTGTGAGTGCATTCTGTTGCTCTTGCTGACAGGGTGTTCGTCCTGTTTCTTTGCTCCTTTCCTCCACTTTTTGGCACATTGGAGGATGGGATTATTGGTGCTTCTTTGCCCTTCTGCTCTGGTTGCTCTGGGTTGGGGCCTCCCTTCGACCTCGCCCTCTCCCCTCCCTCTTGCCTTTCTTGCTGAGGGTTCTGGCCCCTCTGCTATCCTCTAGGTTGGGGTCTTTTTGCTGTGCCTCTGCCTTGTTCCTTCTGGGGTTGTCACACTCTGTGATGGGGCTGTCTTGGAGGTTTGTCGTTCCCTGTTTGTCTTGGACTGTTTTTCCCCTTCATTGTTATTGGTTGGGGTTGTAGTCCTGCTACATGTTATCATGACCTTTTTACATATATTCTTTGTCTCCAGGGGGAGGGCTATCTCCATTCTGGCAGGGTGGCTGCTTAGGGCTGTGCTCTGTTCTTTACTTTCTTCCCTGCCTTTGGGTACTGCAGTGTTTAGCACCGCTCCTTGTGGTGGTGTTCATCACCATTCCTTTTTCTGTTCTTTTGCACACTGTTCCCATACTCCCACAGTTTTGTCTGATGACTCCGCATTGTGGCGCTGAAAAGTTCTCCGAAGAAAACTGACGTAGGCCTGCCAGGGTGGGACTTGTGTGACCTCGCTGACATCACGTACGCGGACAACGCCTGGGCGGAGTCGCGTGATGCCGTCCCCCCGGCACGCAGGGATGCTGTGGCAAAAATGCTTCCCGATCCAGTCTCATGCCTGGGGATAATTCTATATTAAGGAATCTGCGGCTAGAATTGTCTCTACCAGATACATAGTTACCGAAGGTAAGTAACTCGTACGTTAAGGAAGTTGGGAGATAATACATTTCTCCAGAATTTTTGCCAGGAAATGGAATGTTGGAAACGGGTCTTAAATTACTCACATCGATTGGGTCTGCACCTGGTTTCTTTAGCAAGGGAGTGACTTGTTCCAATTTGAGGCAGTCGGACATCAACCCATTACTCGGAGAGCTGTTTATTATTTTAGTCCAGAGGGGAGCTAGAGCGTGGTTGCGGCATTTCGTAAAGGAAGCTCCAAGGGTTAGGAGTGCTTGGAATTTGCAATCATCTTAGATATGTTGGGGATAAATAAAGGAATTAAATAATTTTATAAAGCGCACAATACCCGAAGGCGTCTTAGCGCTATACGGATCAAAACCAGGACGGCCATCAGTTTAAGGGGATACCTTTGGCATCGCTCAGTGACTTATTGTGAAACTAACCAGGTCTTCAACTGTTTCCTGAATTGCTGCAAGATGGCTTGTGAGCGAAGTGCAAGAGGTAGAGAGTTCCCTAGCTTCCCACCACGGTACGAGTGTTCTTCCGCCCCATTTTGCTCTGTTAATTCTTGGGACCATGACCATTTGTGTGGAGCTCGGTCTGAGGTTCCTGCTGGTAATGTACCAGGAGAACCAATCCTGAAAAAAGGACGGACCCGTTCTGTAGAGCGCTTTGTGGATTAAACACAGAGCCTTGTAGGAGATCCTCTTCTCCACCTGCAACTAATGAAGGCATTCTTTAAATGAGAGATTGGTTTAAACTTGGAGACCTTCAGTAGCGTTTTTGCTACAGCATTCTGTAGGTAGTGTAGTTTTTTTTCAAGTGTTTGGAGGTACCTAAATAGAGGGCATTGCAATAGTCCATCTTCACAAAAAGATCATCACCTTTTTCTTGTAACTCAAACTGAATGAATGGGTGAATTTTCTTGAGAACCCTCCACATAAAAAAACCTGCTGAGGTCACTGCATTAATTTGGGCAGAGAACTTAATTAGGTATCGAAAATGATTCACAAGTTTCTTGCCTTCTGCACTGGCTTTGGTAGAGCGGCCAGCTCCGAGGGCCACCAGGATTCACCAGGATGCATCCCAAAAGGAGGTCACCTTTCGAAAATGCAGAACCTCCGTTTTGTCCGAGTTTATCTTGAGGCAATTTCTCTGCTTCCATCCTGCAACCTGGGCCATGTATCTGCAGAAAGTGTTTGCATCTTTTTCCACCTGTGATGAAATAGATATCACTATCTGTGTGTCACCTGCTTAGGAGAATACGGGCAGGTCAAAACTATGAATAAGATTGACCAGAGGGGTGACATACACAGTGAATAGAGTCGGGCTAAGCGCAGGGCCACTGAGGTACCCCACAGGGAAAGGAGAAGGGTCTAGACCTTGCATCTCCCATCTCTACCCACTGGTGTGTACTGTCAGGAAACAAGCTCAGCAATGCTAATGCAGTGTTCCTAAAACCGAGTGAATAAAGTCGTTTAATAAGAAGTACGTGGTGAACTGTATCAAAGGTGGCAGAGAGATCCAAATGGATTAATGCAGCTCTGCCGCCCTTGTCCACTACTCCTTTTATTTCCTCAGATGCAGCCATCAGTGCTGATTCAGTACAATGGTTTGCTCTAAAACCGTATTGAGAAGAGTCAAGCAATTGATTTGTATACAAAAATGTTAGAATGTCTTCATTCATTGCCTTCTCTAAATTCTTGGCAGAAGACGGGAAATGAGTCTGTAGCTTTCCACCTGCTGAGAATCCTGGGAAGGTTTTTTCACCAAAGGGAGAATGGAAGCTTTTTTCCAAAGAGTTGGGTATTGCCCATAGCTCAGTGTCTCATTTAATAGATCCTTGAGTGGACCAGCCAACTTTCTAGCTGCAGGATTGATGACCAGTGGCGGACAGGGGTTCGAGTGGGCCCCAGATTTAATGGAGCTTATGAGACGGATTGTTTTATCCGATTAGCAAGTTAAACATCTTCCATTTCTTTACAGTTGAGGGTGATCCTGGGTTGTTATTAGAACCTGAGAGCTCAGGGTGAGTGGTCGTCTTTTCTGGGTTCAGCGATGGTGAGGGAGCGTTGGTTTTCTCCTTCTGAAAGGTCTGTTTCCAGACGATGGCAAAGTGTGTTTGTCTAAGAAAAGTTTGATCTTCATGATTTTGTCATTGAATAATTTTGTGAAATTGCCGGTCTTCTTTGGAGATATGAGGGTTTGGTTTTGCTGGTTTCGAGTTTGTTGAGGTTTTTGGTGAACCAGGATCTTGAGGGGGTGTCCCAGATTTTTTAAAGTTTACGGGGAGCTAGTTGGTCTAGGATGGATGACATAGTTGAACTGTAATGGGAAGTAACTTAGTCTGTTGAGAGATGGTCTATAGTGGGGGCAGGATGGACATCCTTTTTTTCCCAGGTCCTCTTAAGGGAATCTGATTTGTGTTTAAGGACCATTGCAGGGTTTTTTGGGTGCGAGTAGGGGGTACTTCCGTTTGGTTGAGACAAAATGGAATGATGTGGTGGTTAAACCAGTCTACTGGAAGTATGCTGTCAATAGTTTGCACTTCGTTTTGTGCCATGATGGCATCCAGGGTTACCCTTCTGGAGTGGTTGTCCCTTACAGTGCTGGAAAAGGTTATTGCTGAGTAGGAGATTGTTTGGGGACTGTATGAGTGTGTCTTTCTCATTATTCCAGTGTAGGTTTATGTTGCCTTGGAATACGTTATAGTCACTGGAGAGTGAACAGTGCAGGATTAGTTCTGATAGCTGCTCTTCGAAGTAAAGCGGATTGCCTGGAGGGTGATAAATGAGGTGACACTTCATTGTTTTGTTTTTCCGCAATAAGATGTTGCTGATCTGTTTGATGCAGCGGAAAGGGGCTTTGCTGAATTTTACCACGGGGATGCCGTGCACTAACTTCTGGAGGTGGGGGCTGGACTACATGCCCCAGGTGTAAACCCGGCTCCAGGTGCCAACGTCAGAGCCGCCTCAACTGTTCTGCGCCCGAAATTGCATACTGAACCGGGCTTGGGCTCCCGCTGCACGGGACACCGTGCACTAACTTCTGGAGGTGGGGGCTGGACTACGTGCCTCAGGTGTAATCGCGTCTCCAGCCGACAATGTCAGAGCCACCTCAGCTGTTCTGCGCCCGGAGGCGCATACTTCTCCAGTATTAGGGGTGTCTTTCATAGATTCACATGCCTGAATCATTCCCCGTCGTCGGAGTAGGAGTCTCACGGTATATAAAAAAGCAATAAAATGCCATAAAATATATAGCAAATATCAGAAATACCAAACCAGGAAGTAAGTAGCCCCAGCTACAGCAGAAAAAACTTCCATACTCGTGACTATCCAAGTCATTATGTGTTAGTCCAAACTGCAGCCAATCAGGCGACAGCACCCACCAGAATGTTCTCCCCAGAGGCTCAGGCTCTCAGATTTTCTACCGCACGTTGTGTGAAGGGAGTCTCCCTGAGCTCTGCTCAGTTTTTTCTTCTATATCTTTGATTTCTTCAACTTTCACAGATGTCTTCATCTAAATCCCTGTTTAGAGCCTGTGATTCTTGTGGGAAGCCAAGACTTTTCAAGGAGGACCCCCACAAGAAATGTTTGTATTGTCTTTATCCTGATCATGAGGTGAAGGAGTGCAAGATCTGCCGGACTTTCCCCTCCAAGACCATCAAGGATAGAGAAGGGCGACTTCTATTGTGGCTCAATAGACTCAAGAACAAGGATGACCCTGTCTCTGAGGTAGGCAGTTGTGGCTCCGGCTCTTCATTTCTTTCAACTAAGAGGAAGGCTGAAACTGATGTTTCATCTCTGAGGGCGAAGGTGGTTAAGAAGTCTAAGTCTTCTCAGGATGCTCCTGGGCCTAGTTCTTCAAGTAAAGTTATCCCACTTTCCAAAGGGGATTCTACGCCCTCTAAGAAGTCTGGGACTAAGACAGTGCCCAAGAAATCTTCTAAATCTGCGCCTCCTCAGTTGCCATCATTGACAATTTCAACGTCAAAGAAGGACTGTGTTTCTTCTCATGTGGCCACTTCTACCACCTGCACTATGACTTTCTCCTCACCTAAGCCTACACTTGTCATGTCTTCAGCTTCTTCGCCTACACTGGTTCATGTCCAAATTAGGCCTATCTCGTCATCGACAGTTGCCCAGACGACGACGGCCAAGGTACCGTCGACGATTTTGTCATCTTCATCTATGAAATCCCCGTCGACGATAAAATTGGCATCGTCGACGAGAACATCGACGTCGACGGCCCTCCCGTCGACGGTAAAATCCTCGTCGACGACGAAGTCTACGTCGACGACGTTTCCGTCGACGACCTCGACGACGCCCCCGTCGACGACGACGGCGAAGCCACCGTCGACGACTTCGACGACGAAGCCACCGTCGACGGCCTCGACGACGAAGCCACCGTCGACGGCCTCGACGACGAAGCCCCCGTCGACGACCTCGACGACGAAACCACCGTCGACGACCTCGTCGACGAAAAGATCCTCGTCGACGGCAAAACACTCGTCGACGAAGCTACCGTCTATGAACCCGTCGACGACCCCGTCGACGGCCCCGTCGACGACGATACCGTCGACGAGACAACACTGTCAGCAGTCTGCAGACGTCCCGTTGACGCCGCCTCTTTCAAGCTGCACTACTTTGCAGGTTTGGTCTGCGCAGACAGCAGGGATTCCATTGCCATCTCCTGCAACTACAGCTACTTTATTAAAAAAGAGAGCTACTGCGGAATCTATTTCTACTACCCTTGTGGTGCCTGACAAGCTCTTGGATTCCGATGAGGAAGGATCCTATGAAGACGAAAATTTTGGGCCAGCTAGAAGTCCATCTGAACTCCATATTAAAGTTCAGGATGAGGTTGAGGATAACATGGAGGACGTTCAGCCTGCTCCGCGTGCTGACAGACCTGACACTGATATGCAATTGCCTGAAGATTTATTCCGCAATTTGCAGTACATGCTCAGTGACTATTATAGACGTTTCCCACCTTCTGAGTCCGGTGACTCAGTGATGTCTACACCTTTGCCGCAAGGAAGGCCTTCCTTCTCTCCGCGGACACGACCAAGGGCTACTAATGCGTTGGAGGACAATCGCTCAACGTTGCCTACGTCACCAGTTTCATCTCCTCAGCCAAGGGAAGAGGAGCTCTCGGAACAGGAGGATCAGGAGGAAGGAGAGCTGAATGAAGTCTCTGAATCGTCGGAGTATGAGGATTACAATGCAAACACACCCTCTCCGGCGGAGCCTACTACTTCTGAGTCGCCACCCGTGGACGTTGCCTCATTTCACAAGATCATGGATAGAGCAACTAGGAGGTTTCTGATAACCATGGAAGCAAAACAAGAAGACTGCTTTTTGTATGATTTTAAATCTACCCCTCATAAGCAGAGTTGGACCATTCCAATTGTAGATTTCATCTGGAAGGAGGGTCTTAAGATCATAGCCAAGCCGAATTCCTTACCAGCAGTGCTCCCTAGAGTAGATAAAAAATATAGGGCGCCTACTTCTTCTCCAGCATGCCTTGTCGGACAAGCTAAAGCCGATTCTGTGGTGGCACAGGCAGCGCAGAAGAGATCTTCCAATCCTACGTCTCAGGTCTCTGTTCCTCCAGACAAGGATGGGAGACGCCTTGATTCCATTGGTAAAAAGGTTACTACCATTGCAGCCACGACCATCCGGGCCGCAAACTCCCTCGCCATTTTAGGGAGATACGATAGACAGATGTGGTCGGACATCTCACCGTACATGGACAAGCTTCCCGAGCCTGATCGCACTGAGGCCAAGAAAATCCTTCAGGAAGGAGAGTGTGTCTCCTCTGAGATGATTGACGCTGCTGTGGACGTGGCTGCCACTGGCTTTCGACAGCTTGCGGGTGCAGCTGTTCTTAGACGGCAAGGATGGTTACGAGCAACCTCCTTTAGGCAGGAGGTTCAAAACAGAATCATTGACATGCCTTTTGATGGAGAGTCACTATTCGGCAAACATGTTGATGACGCCCTGGAGGCAATAAAGAAAGACACTGAAACAGCACGTTCACTGGGTACCCTTCAATACCGGAAATCTTCCTTTCGTGGTACAAGAGGAAGGGGGAATTTCAATAATAGAGGAGGATACGCCCAACAGCGCTCTTATTCCTCCACCCAGGGAAACCAAAGATTTCAGCCTTACCGGCAACAAACCTATGGGCAAAAGAGAGGACATTACTCTCAACCTCGAGGAAAATCTAATTATCGAGGAAGAGACAACAAGAAATGAGGCACCCATCCTGCCACCACTTTGTGCCAACCCGAACCAAATTGGAGGACAAATATCCCAACACTACTTAAATTGGTCCAAAATTACTACAGACAAATGGGTCCTGGATGTAGTAGCCAGAGGACACATTTTAGAATTCGTGAAAATCCCCCCAAATTGCCCCCCAAAAGGACCCGATCCAGCGCACCTCAAGGAGCTATTCATCCAGATCAACACCATGATACGGAAGGGAGCAATCGAAAGAGTGCCTCATCATCAGAGAGGACGAGGCTTCTACTCAAGGTTTTTCCTTGTTCGCAAAAAGTCAGGAGAGTGGCGCCCCATCCTCGACTTGCGAGCCTTGAACAAGTTCCTGAAGAAGCTCACATTCAGGATGCTAACACTTCAGGAAATCCTCCAATTTCTTTCGGCGGGAGAGTTTTTGGCAACACTCGACCTTCAAGATGCATACTTCCACGTACCGATTTTCCCACGGCATCGGAAGTTTCTCAGGTTCAGAGTGGCTGGCAGGGACTTCCAGTTCAAGGTCCTCCCATTTGGCCTGCGTTCAGCCCCCAGAGTGTTTATGAAGATGCTGGCCCCAGTAGCGGCCCATCTTCGGTTGCAATCGATTCAAATATATCCATACCTGGACGACTGCCTTATCAAGGCCAGTTCTTTCGACATGGCCCAAGATCACGTTCAAAGAACTTTGTCTCTGATGCAGAACCTAGGTTTCTCAATAAACTTCGAGAAGTCTCGTCTCACACCTACAACAAGAAAGGACTTCTTAGGAGCGACACTAGACACCAACCTTGCCCAAGTATTCATTTCAGAAGAAAGACAAGTCAAGATTCAACGACTCGCGACGACATTGTCACTAAAAAAGTGCGTTTCAGTGCGCATATTCAAGTCATTCCTCGGAATGCTTTCTTCCTGCATTCTGCTCACTCCCAACTGCCGTCTTCGGATGAGACCCTTACAGGAGGAACTCAGTCGCCAATGGATCCAAGCCACAGGATCTTTCGAGGATATCCTCCACATTACACCTCGCATGCGACGAGCGATCGCATGGTGGGCCCACCGATCCAACTTACAGGTGGGATGCTCCTTCCTAGCGGAAGTTCCCAGGTTCATAGTGACGACCGATGCATCAATGACAGGCTGGGGTGCACACCTGGTCAGCGGGAAGTGGAACAAGGTCCAAATGAAATGGCACATCAACCGGCTCGAGTTACACGCCATATTTTTAGCCCTGAAGTCCTTTCAAGCGACTCTGCAAGGTGCCACAGTCTTGATACGGACAGACAACACCACCTGCATGTATTATCTAAACAAACAGGGCGGGACCAGATCAGTCCGATTATCTCAACAAGCACAAGAAATATGGAGTTGGGCCTTGACTCACGATATTCATCTGTCAGCGGTCCACGTTCCGGGGATTGCGAATGTATTGGCGGACTCTCTCAGCAGGTCCGGGGGCTGCACTCACGAGTGGGAACTTCATCTCCCATCTCTACGTCGCATCTTTCAGATGTGGGGGCATCCGGACTTGGACTTGTTTGCAACCTTCCAGAACCGGAAATGCCCATTCTTTGCAAGCTGGGTTCCCCACAAGGACTCGTGTGGGGATGCCCTTTCGCTGAACTGGAATCAAATATTCGCGTACGCCTTTCCACCGATACCTCTGATCCCGAAAGTTATCAGGAAAATGAAGAAGCAGCCATGCCGGTTGATCCTAATTGCTCCTCGATGGCCCAGACAATACTGGTTCCCCGAACTGCTCCTTCTCTCGGAATGCAACCCTATACCACTACCACGCATTCCGCAGCTTCTATCCACCCAGCAAGGCAGGGTATACCATCCGGACCCGAACTCGCTGAAATTGTCAGCTTGGCTCCTCAACACATGGAATTTGCACACCTAAACATTCCACAAGATTGTCAGGAGGTGCTGGCAAAAGCCAGGGCTCCATCCACGATCAAAACATACAAACTCAAGTGGAAACGGTTCTGTGCGTGGTGCCAAGCTAATGACTTACATCCCATTCAAGCAACACCTGAACAAATCCTTCCTTTCTTTCTGCATCTAGCCAGATTGGGTTTGGCGCACTCTACTCTTAAGGTCTTCCTAGCAGCCATCTCTAGGTTTCGCCAAGATGGATCAAACTCCCTGTTCTCTGTACGGATCATCCAACAATTTTTCAAGGGTTTATTTCGCATGTTTCCGCCGGTCCGGAAACCTCCTCCGGCATGGCATCTGAACATCGTCCTATCTCAGCTCATGCAACACCCCTTTGAACCGATTCATAAGGTGGACCTGAAATTTCTGACATGGAAAGTATCGTTGCTCCTGGCTTTGACATCTGCTAGGAGGGTCAGCGATATTCAGGCGTTTACATCTAAGGCACCTTTCCTTCAATTCACCACGGACTCAGTGGTATTGCGCACTAATCCCACGTACATGCCTAAAGTGCCGCTGGACTTTCATCTAAATGAGCCTGTTGTCCTTAAAACATTCTTTCCTAACCCACAGTCTACGGCTGAGAAAGCACTGCATTCTTTAGATATTAGAAGATGCCTTCGATTCTATCTCTCCAGAACTTCGGCCATCCGCAAGACAGACCAACTGTTCGTGGCTTATGGCCGGCAACGCCGGGGTTGTGCTGTTTCAAAACAGACCATTGCTAGATGGGTCTCCTCTACGATTGGACTTTGTCATCAACAGGCTGGTAGACCCTTACAAGCATTGCCAAGAGCACATTCAACTAGGGCAGTTAGCTCTTCCACTGCCCTTTTTGCTGGTGTGCCACTTCGACAGATCTGCAGAGCTGCCACGTGGTCTAGCAGGCACACCTTTACTAGACACTACTGTCTGGACTCGGCAGATGATGCAGATGCTTCGGTTGGAAGAGCAGTGCTTCGCAATCTTTTCAAATAAGGTGAGCCTCTGTTTCCACCTCCTCATTTATGCTCTTTAGACGTTTGCTCAGAACATGTTGATTACTGTTATGCATGTCTCCTATATATGTATATAGATAGGTATATCTAATTATATGCATACATGATATTCTGACGTCTACGAGCGTTATACTGTGAGTACTGCTTACTATTCTGATTCAGGCATGTGAATCTATGAAAGACACCCCTAATACTGGAGAAGAACAATAGTTACTTACCTGTAAACAGGTGGTTCTCCAGTATTGGTGTCTTTCATAGATTCACATGCAACCCGCCCGCCTTCCCCCAGAGACTCTCTCGAATAGCATGGGACTTCACTCCTGTGCGAGAAAATCTGAGAGCCTGAGCCTCTGGGGAGAACATTCTGGTGGGTGCTGTCGCCTGATTGGCTGCAGTTTGGACTAACACATAATGACTTGGATAGTCACGAGTATGGAAGTTTTTTCTGCTGTAGCTGGGGCTACTTACTTCCTGGTTTGGTATTTCTGATATTTGCTATATATTTTATGGCATTTTATTGCTTTTTTATATACCGTGAGACTCCTACTCCGACGACGGGGAATGATTCAGGCATGTGAATCTATGAAAGACACCAATACTGGAGAACCACCTGTTTACAGGTAAGTAACTATTGTTCTTAACCAGGCTTGGGCTGCCGCTGCGCGGGCCGTGCCTGGGCTAAGAGTGGGCTCGTCATTGCCTGGAGGAGGCTGGGCTGGGCCGGGCCCTCCCTTGTGGAGCTGTGAATAGAACATGGAAGCCCGAGGTTCAGTGGTGAGTGTAGCGTACTCAATTTACCAACTTCTAACCTGTGTATCTTGTTTGCTGGGCAAGTTGGTCTTATCCCTAGTCCGACTTTCTGCTTTCTGCCTTCTAGTCAAAGGTGGACTTTGACTTAAAATGGTTTAACATGGGAAAGCGCTAAGTCCTGGGCCCTCAAAAGCGAAGCATTACATTTACAAATAGCACCAATTTAGATTCTTTCGTGGCAAGAGCAGTGGGGGTTATCACTACTGAAATCGACTTGGCTGAGCTCAGGCTAACATTGGAGGCGGGGGGCGCCTGGCCCTAATCTAGGGGGACGGCTACGCAGGCCCTACAGTCTGCCTCTCAAGGTCACACAGTGCCCCAGTTCGAGCCAAGTCTTTCCTGCCTGCCCCCTGTGGTCCATCCCTCTGATAGCCCTGTTATGGTAACCCCTAACAACAACATTTGTTCACCTCTGCCTAAAAAGAAGAGGCAAACCAAACAACCACCTAAAGTGAAGGGCACAAAAGGACTCCTTAACACATATACCACTCGGCCTAGCGCTGATTGCTCGGCCCCAGTGAGTCTTGCTGCCATGGATTGGTCAGATATGCTTGGGAAGCTTAAGGATGTGATCCAGCCAAGTATTGCCCCCTTGATTGAAAGATTATCCTCCCTGGAGTCAGCCATAACAAAACTAGCTGTAAGGTTTGATCCAATTAAGGATGCCATGAACTCTTGATCCTTGGGAGGAAGGGTTATGGGGCCTGATCTGCTTATTACTCATGGGCGGGATACTCTACGAGAACTTTGCCTAGGGGTCAAGTTGCAGAAGGGGTGGATATCTGTACCCAGAATACACCCCAGCTGCTCTTTCAGCCTTTGGCTCCTCCGGTTTTATATGCAGCAAGAAATTCTCCAGCAGAGGACAGGACCCCAAGGACTTGTGTGGACCAACTAGTACTTGGGAAGCCGGTGGCCAGGATTGTCAAGTCGGACCCACGGCTCCCTTGCCTAAATCTGACGCCGGATTGTTGTCCCTATGTAGCTATTTTGTCATGTGTTCCAAGTATAAATGTCAACACTACAGAAACCTCTGGCCAACTGAAAAAACAAAGTATGTATTGGTTGGCAAATAATGTGCATTTTGACTATAAGGACTATGATGATATTTTGTTTGTTAGAACGGTTGGGTGGGTTGGACCTGTGCCCAAATCCCTGGAGGGGGCCTGTGTTGTGATCAGTTGTAGGTCACCTGATCTGGCCAAGCGTTTACTCCATAGTTCTGTCCCACTGACCATCAGGGAGGCCCATATTAACATCCTCCCACTTGGCTTCTTCTACAACTACTTACAGCCTCATCCCCCTTTAAAGTACAGTACGATCCTTTGTTTTTTTAGGCATCCAGCTATCTCCCCTGCACATATAGATATCTCTGTGAGTAACAGATTTGCCTATGTGCCTTGGACAAAAATTATTCACTCCTGGATATTTCTCCATGTACCTCCAAGTGTTAGTCCTTCCAGCCTAGACAGGGGTTACCCACGTTTTCCACCTGCTGAGTCTGCACCTTTAAGTGTCCCAGGGCACACACTAAAAATCTTAAGCTGGAACATAGCAGGTGTCAGGGATACGCTAGAGGATCCTGAATGGCATGACTTTATTACTGAGTTTGATATCATTTTGCTTCCGGAGACTTGGGCTCTTGACCTGGTCGGCAGGAATGGTTATGAACGTTTTTGTGTTGCAGCTACTCTCACCCTTGGTCGTTAGCCCCGTGGGGGTTTAATCACCTTAGTACAATTTTCAGCCAGTTTGAGAGTATTTTCAATCCCCCTTAAACATGCCTTCATTCCTTTTTTTCTTGTGAACTTCTATAACTCTATCGGGGACCCTGGGTGCCAGATCGAGGCGCTCTTTGAAGTAGTGTCACTCCTAGAGTCTAGATCATATGTCTAAGCATAATAATAGGTGGGAATATTAATGCTAATCTGGGTCAAACTTCCTACGATGGTAACCCTTTTGTGTTAGAAGATCTGGCGTTAAGCGATGCTGAGTCTGACCAAAGGGGCCGTTGCTATTGGAGGCTTTTACTCAAGCTGGTTTAAGGAATGTAATGCATGGGGGCCCTGGCCCGACCAGGGAATTGCCCACTTTTGTGGGGTGGGGTAAAGGGACCATAATTGATTATACCTTTATTTTGAGATTCCTTGATTGTCTTGTTAGCCCAGGAGTGGTTCATGAAACTAACTTTAGTCGCCAAACACCCCCTACCCCCCACCCAGCATAATTCCTGATCCTGGTCTGACTGGCTTAACAGCAAAACATGGAGGTAAGAGGGTAATGTGGCATAACCTCCCAGTTGCTAAGGTGAATAAGTCTGGGGTCAGACGTAATATTGCTGGTGTCCACTTGCTCCTCTAGAGATTCTAGGGGTTTTTGGGCTGTGGTTAATCGAAGGCAGCTCAATGTGGCTGCGCAAGATGATATAGGCTCCTCCATCCCTTCAGCCCTCTGGGATGCCCACTCTCATAAGGTGTTCGTACCTCTCTAACCAGGTTGATGCTGATATGCTGTACCCACTTGAGATCACGTTTGCGTATGAGGAGGTATATGATGTAAACAAGGGTAGTCCGTCCAATAGAGCGCCTGGCCCAGATGGAATACCTGTGCACCTAGCTATACAAGGCTGAACCTCACCTCGGGGCTTCAGTTTTGACTTATGTTCTTAATGCCGTGACCCAGCTATGCCTACCGTCGACTTAGAAATCAGCTACGATAGTGTCTGTATTCAAGAAGGGGAATCGGCAGGACCCTACCTGCCATAGGCCAATTTTCCTGTTAAGTTCGTGGTAAAGGTGGTTGAGCATATCGTTCTTCAGCGAGTGGATGCCTGGCCCCAGGCCAATGATATTATCTACCCTGTCCCATATGGATTTAGGAAAGGGATGGGCACTGTGGAACAATGCCTGAACCTCAACCTTATCATAGGGAAATATGTTGTGGCGAAGCAGGGTTCCTTTTTTCTTGCATTCATAGACCTCAGTAGCACCTTTGATTGGGTAAACAGGTCTAAGCTTTGGGATATTCTTGGGATAATGGGACTGTCAGCCCAACTGATTAATTTTCTTAGAGTTCACTCGCGGATGTTAATGCCCACTTCAGATATGGCACAGAGGGGGATTCCACTGAATGTTTTAGCCTACCGCGAGGGGTTAGGCAGGGTTGCATGATGGCACCAACTATTGTTTTTACTATATATTAATAGCTTGAACTCATGCTTGAGTGAAAATGGAGATCATTTGCCCAGGGTAAAGTCTGTTAGCGTGGCTTCCCTGTTATATGCTGACGGCGCCGTATTGATGGCCAGAATGGCTAACTGGTTAAAACTCCTGGTGGACCGGTTTGTGAAGTTTATGGACAATTTGGACCTAAATACCAACATCTCAAAGACACATTATATGGTCTGTGAGAGGAAGACAGCTTAGACTAGACCCATTGATTTTAAAGGGAAAAAAATTACTAGGATTTCCACCTTTTCCTATCTGGGGATACCATTCGACCATCAGAATAATTGTCTTTCTTGCACTTCTAGTCGCTTTTCCAAATTCACACAAGCCTGTTGCGCCTTGGTTAGAGTTTCATTGTCAGTGGGTAATACGCCCATTCTGCCCCTGTTACACAACTACAGAATTAAGTGTCTCCCCGTCCTGACTTATGGTGCTGCAATTTGGGGGTACTGATTCTGTTGGAAACTTTTGGGGTTGGGTCCAAACAATTCCTCAACTATCACCCATGAGGAATTGAGTCTGAACGATTTGGAGGATCAGGTTAAACTGGCTCCATTGTTACTCTGGATTTCTGTTTGGGTCAAGAGAATTTGTGGTTCAACAAGAATGTGATTGAGGACTGTATGGAATCCACGTATGGACTAAAGATACCATGGATAAACTATATGAAATTGTTTTCCCGTTCCATTGATTGTATGGACATCTTCGATAGGCCGCACCTCCAGGGATTGTGGTCTTTTTAAGGAACAATTTTTAAATAAGGTTAAAGAAGAAAGGGATGCTTGAGCGTTGGAGAAAAATTCCATCCGATCCTTTCTACTGTTGAAATCAGTTATTGGTCCTGAAATTTATCTTACAGAATTTAAGCATCCCAGGGATAGATCTTTGCTTACAAAATGTTGTTTGCACCCTATACGTACAATGATTTGCTTCCCTCCGGGTCAGTTCGATCCCCATGCCCTTTTATTTTGCCCTTGTGACGACAGTTCTCCCTAGACCCTAATACACAGTTCTATTTTGTAAATCTTATGAATTTCTGTGCAGAAGGTACCTACTACTACTTTTAAAAGTTAAACGTTTTACTCAATTTTGACCTCCCTTTTTATACTTCGTTATTACCGGATCAGACTGTGATGTCGGCAGTTATTGGTTACCTAAAAAGTGCCTTACATTGGAAAAAATAATGTGTGCCTAGAAAATAATTATGTATATGTTAGGTTGGGCCCCTGATTTTATAAGTTTCTTATACGCTCATGAATTGTCCTGTTTGAATTAAATGTATTGGTCTGTGTTTAATAATGGTTTTTATATGTCTTTTTTAAATTTTTATCTTTTATGATTATAATGTATAATCAAATAAAAATGTATATCAATCAATACCGAACAGTCCCTTTCACGCTGCATGAGTTTAAAACATGTTACCAAATTCTATTAGGTCCTCTCTCCCTCCCATGAATCTTATAGGGAGAAGTAGAAAGGAGACCTGGGCCCATTCACAGATGAGGAACGGTGGTGGCAAAAATTACCTTTGGCTGACTAGCCATCTCAACCTGTTTGCAAATAATACATTTCAAATACTTCCACGGAATTTATTACCTGACCAGACTGTGGGGTGCTCTTGCCAAATTGCCCTAAATGCATAAACAAGCAGGGCACCAAAGAGAATTGATGCTGGTGGTTGGCCACCCGGTGCCCTTCACCCCAAGGCAACACTTCTGGCGTAATGGAGGGCTCGAGAGGAAACACAGGCACTATAACTATAGTGGCACTCTGATTGTAGCACAAAGATCCTGTCAGGTATCACAAACTGTCAATCGCAAAGAGCCCAAAACTTCAGGATCTCTGTTTCTTCACAGGAGGAGCTTGACTGATGCCAGGGGGTACCTGGGAGACACCTCTTGGGTATCAGGAACTCACACTAGGAGCGTCCAGCAGGGCTCAAGCAGGTCCAGTTGCAGTTCCTGGCAGGTCATCTGGGCAGTTTCGGGGAGATTGTTGTGTCCCTGTAGCTCAGAACAAGAGGTCAGCCCCTTGATCCAAGAAGTCACTCTGCTAGTCCTGAGATCAAGCAGCAGGGCAGTCCTCTCACAGTACAAGGCAAGCTTCAAGAAACAGGGCAGTCCTCTGGTTTTAGCAGAGAAGCCCTCTGAGGTACAAAGCACGCCTCAAGCAGAAGGCTGGCCTCTGAAGTACAAGACAGTCCTCTGCAGGTCCAGGAGTGAACGGATATGTGGCCCAGGAGGTCCAATATTTATACCTAGTGCCATCCTTTGAATTGGGCCAAACTTCTAGTCCACTCCTACATCTCGTTGTGAAAATTTCCTTCCTCCCACTTTCCTCCACCTGCCCAGGCTCCAAGCGGACTATGGTGACAAAAGGCTGGTGTCAGGTTGCTTTCTAGGTGTACTGAAGGCAGCCCATGAGATGTATGTGCAGCAGGGAAAAGCTCCACCCCCTCCCATCCTGGCAGAATGACCCTCTCACAGCTACACCCAGGTCCTATTGTGCGCTGCCTGGGCCCCGTACACATTCCTGATGAGAGAGCAATTAACAGGCCAATGCAGTTGGAACCCCCTAGAATGTTTAGGGTAGGAAAATGGCAATTTTATACAAGTAACATTTAATCGAATTGTAAGTAGTCAGTCATTAAGCTTTATTTCGACAGCTCGTATCATAAAAGCTAGAAAAACATACATAGTAAAATACAATTAAGAAAATAAGAAATGAGCAATTCATACAGCACATGTCGCAATAGGTGTACAGGATCTTCCGTTCGCAGAACTGTGGTTTCTACAACATGATGCCAATAAGATAATATCATTTGGAACCAGCATGTAAAGATTGCATAAGGTACTTGGTACCTCTGCCGGCACCAGCTAAAGTTAAAAACAAGGCAATTTATGAGCCGGTGAAAGAATACCATGCTCATTCAACATAAGCCAATAAATAAATATGTCATACAAACTCATTCTTACTACAAAAATTGGAATTCATTTGATTTCAAATTATTTCAATAGAAAAGTATAAAAGAATCTGGCAAAAAGTAGCGAAAACAGGTATCAAGAAGATTCAATTGATAGGAAGAACTAATATGATGTTACCGCACTTAAAATGTACTAGTGAGAACTTCAATGGTGTAAACAACAAGGACCCCCTGTTAAAATTATGATGATCTCAAGAACAGGGAAAATAATCATGTGTACAGTATCATAACAATATTGTTGAAGCTGGGAGACATTAATATATCGAACACCAAAACACCGCAATTTAAAAAAATATGTTTCCGTTTTTTTATTATTAGTATTCTTTGTCAGGATTAAAAAACATATAATAACTATACAAATATAAACAAATTTAAACCAAAATAGACAATAATTATAATACACAATTTATGCAGGAGAACATAAACATATCAATACCAAATGACGATCAAAATTTATCACAAAAGTCATAAATGTTAAAACAATCAATAAACTGAAGAGGAGAAAATTTAATAAAAAGTGGCAGTTTGTATTTTCTCAGAGAGAAAATACAAACTGCCACTTTTTATTAAATAAATTTTGATTGTCATTTGGTATTGATATGTTTATGTTCTCCTGCATAAATTAATTGTGTATTATAATTATTGTCTATTTTGGTTTAAATTTGTCTATATTTGTATAGTTATTATATGTTTTTTAATCCTGACAAAGAATACTAATAATAAAAAAACGGAAACATATTTTTTTTAATTGCGGTGTTTTGGTGTTCGATATATTAATGTCTCCCAGCTTCAACAATATTGTTATGATACTGTACACATGACTAGTGAGAACTTCATGCACGATAGTCATACTGTTGGCCTCATGGGTCTTCTCCTGATGGGGCAAATGGGCTGATCATTTTACAATAAAGTGCCTGTGTGATGCGTCTGGTGGGGTTGAGGCACAAGGGCAGCTAGGTCCGGAGACCTGCTGCTGCTTGCTGTAGTTCTCTCGTACGGGCCTTCTTCCTGATACCCCACATGTGATTTAAAAACTTGGCCACTGCATAGACAAAACAGGGTCTAGAGTCCGCTTGTAGAATACGCAGGGCTTCACGGTGGTTCCGTGTGCCCAGTTGCCAGCAGGTCGTCTCTAGCCACTTGGACCTAGGCTGCGCATAAGCAGGACAGGCAAACATCACATGGGCAACAGACTCTATTGGTGTCCTGCATCCAGGGCAATTGCTGGGGCTTAAGTCATTTGAATGCCACTTAGCTGTTACCACACCAATAGAGTGCCAAGCCTAAATTGGGTGTATTACGTCTTGTCCAGGGGGATCTGAATTCAATCTAAGTAAGGTTCCAATGAGCTAACCTGTTTGTGAAAATAAAATTCTGTAGTGAGTTTCCCCTGATTAGGCTTGTTGAACTCTTGTTGCATGACTCATTTCCAGTAGTGCCTCTTTTTGGAGCAAAGGTAGATCTCTTTTTTCCCGTAATGCCTGGGGCCCAATATCAAACACCAGTTTTCAAATCTTTCTGATTCTAACTTGTTGCATGTATCTAAGCGTACTACTTTGACAGTGCTTCCACATAGGGCAATAGCTCCGGTGTCCTCATAATTGGAGCCCAGTATAGCAAAGGGCGGAGCTTCGCTATGTCGCCAATAGGGCGTCTGCCCATATCGAGCATAAGTGGAGTGAGCGGGGTACTTTAGGGCAGTGTCACGAGGGTCCTAAGGAATTTATGCTCCGATCTGCTGATCTCAGCTATCTTGTCAAAACCTCAAAGCTCAGCACCATATAGGGCTGTGCTGACTGCTTTCAGATGGTAGACCTGCAGGGCGGCTGCTACAGGTCTGCTGTGCGAAGAGCGATGTTCCTTCCCTAGGGCCCCCGTGATGTGCCTGTAGCCCAGTAGCGTCTTAGTTATATCGTGCTTCCATTGCGTCTGAGAGGTGGACACTTAGATAGTCGAAAGTGCTGACTCTTTCCAAGGGTATCCCTTCAAACATTGGGCTACCTTCATAAGACTTGTGGGGTTTAAAGCCCATACATTTGGTTTTTTTGTGTTAATAACCAAGCCCCTAGTGTTGCAGAAGAGTTGGAATCTATTAAGTAAAAGTTAGAGCCCCACCGAGCTCTTAAACACCAGCAGGGTATCGTCTGCAAACAAAATGGTTGCTACCTTACCCCCTCCCAACGTTGGAGCGTCGGCGGGTTCTTGTTGCAAGAAACTAACCAGTCCATTCATGTACCGAGAGAAGAGAGTGGGGGCCAAAACGCAACCTTGGCGAACTCCACTGCTAACTGGAATACTCTCAATCAACTGCCCCTGTGATCCCACTGATCTGTGCATATTTATCTTCGTGCAATGGAACTACCAAGCTGAGAATATGTAACGGGATGCCCACACCATTAAGCACATGCCATAGTTTGTGCCTGGGGACTAAATCGAAGGCAGTCTTTAAATCGATAAATTCTAGATAAAGACTGCCCCGGCCTATCACCACCACTTTCCAATAAAGAAGCAGGAGGCAACATACTTGGTTGGTTGTCCCCGTCTTTTCCCTAAAGCCAGCTTGATATTGGGATAAGATTGCATTGTCTCCCGCCCAAGACTAGATTTTATACCAAAGGGCTCTACACAAGACCTTTTGATGGGCATTGATCAGGCTAATGGGCCTATAGTTGGAAGGCTCATCACTATCCCCTTTTTTAGGTCTCGCTACCGATGCAGCGCCATGCGCTTCTCGCTCGCGTAAGCGAGCCTTATTGTTGCCGGCTAGCTAGCGAAGTGGGACAGGAGAGGTGCACGAGCATGCAAACACATTGGAGACAATGGCTGTGCCCGCGTGCTTTTGGAGACATGGGCTGTGAACGCGTGCGTCTCTTCTCGCGCTCCCCCACGCTTTTAACTTTCGCTTTCACGAGCCAGGGCGCCTGGACTGCCCATGTGCATGCTCACGGCGTCTAGTGTTTAAATGTCATACCCAGAAAAGATTAAGAGAACGGCACTTCGACGATGTAGCAGAGGCCAAACTCACGTGATTACGTTCTTCTGAACAGCCTCTGCCCTACCGGGTTTGGATGCCGGAGAATGAAGAGAGGCTGGCAAAGTGAAGAGTCAGGGAGCTCGTCAACGGATGGAGGCCGACGTGCAGCAGGTAAATCGTTTGTCAGAGGGGCAGTGTATTGTCAGAGAGACCTCACAAAGGAAATGCTGTTCAGGTCTCCTGCTCAGTACCCTAATTGTCAGAGTGGTGGCGCTGCCCGAAAAGACAGGGTTCCTCGTCCCTTAAAAATGTAAGGCGGCAGCACCCTAACAGCAGAGTTACGGTGCACGGGAGGGAGTGCTGCATGGGGCCCCAGCCCATTAGACACAGGGGTAGTCAAGGGTGGGAACACCAAAGTACCCTGATGCGACCATTGTATTGGTCAGAGTGGGGGCAGGCAAGTAGTGTCCTCACTAAAGGAGGTGTGAATCACGGCAGCAGGGCCATCCGAGGTAGCAGTTTTCACGCTATGCTAAGGCTGATGGCCCTTTAAGTGTCACTTTGCAGGCCCCTAGACACAGAGGGGAAGAGGGGAGGTCGGGCGCACTGCAGAGGCCTTCCTCGATGTGCAGGGTGCACCACACAGGCTGAAAAAAAAGTTGTAATTTTCGAGTAGGGCTATTCCTGCAGTCCTGGTAGCCGTGCCCTTCCGATCCCGCCTACTTCTAACACTGGGCGAAGGGCATACTCCCCAAACCAAAGGAGGAACCGGTCAAGGACAGACCCCGGCAGCTGCACTCACTCACTCTCCCACCCCCGATGCCCCCCACCTTCTCTTACTGCTGCCATGATCAGGTAAACTCGTAGCTCCATATAATGCTATTTTTAGACTACAGTGGTCTCTTCTAAACGCTAGAAAGGTTGGTGGTGGGTCTTTTCACACGCGCATCTGAACCTTTTGCAGGAGCATGGCAGATGAGCCTTCAGGATGTCTCCTCATGCATCCACTTTAGGAGGGGACACGCGACTTTTCGAAGCTAGAAATTATTTTTTACATTTTTGAACATTAAGTTAATGCCCCTGTTTAAAGCACACTGGACTTTGTGAAAGTTTGTATTCCTGGGTTGCTTGTTACATCTTGTTGCTCATTTAAACCGCTGAATAAATCCCTTAGAGCACAAGGTCGTTTTTCCAAAGTGTCATTGCTACCAAGCGCTCTGCTCAGTGCACCAATGTATCCGGTTCACTTTACACAATTTAGGTGGAGTGAAACCCGGTTCACGTCCACACACAATATATTAAAGGCAAACACACATGCGATATGTGGTGCTAGCTCCTGCTGTGTCTCCATGTAGTATGCCCATCGCCATCAAGTACTACGATTGCCCAATTTCAAGGTACTGAATCCAGAGACCCCAGCAGGATGATAGACAGGGTAGGCCCTGTCTGAATTCGAACCGGAGCCTTGCAGGCGACAGATGCTCGCTGTACGCATTCGCATGCTGCTTTCTCACGGATTCCCTGCCATGCGAGGAACTCCTGATGTCCCTTAAAGGTTCCCTTTCTCACTTGTCCAGTTGTGAGCAGTGTTGCCCTGCTTTCTTAATAGAATGATGAGGGGAAGGGGAGGAGGTGGGGCGCACTGCAGAGGCCTTCCTCAATGTGCACGGTGCACCACACAGGCTGAAAAATAAAGTTGGGATTTTAAAATAGGGCTATTCCTGCAGTCCCGGTACGCTTATTTAAAACCAAGAAGTAGGGGAACGGACTAACATCATTTTTAAAAGTAGGGGCACTGCCCACTTCTAACGCTGCACAGCACCGATGCCCATGACGCACTGTACAGCCTGAGTGGCACTCGTTGGCATATGTCCTCTCACTAGCAATGCTCCTGATCATAGGGGTCTTCCAGTTGGCACGGGCCCGTGGCCGGTTTACGGGTAGGGGGAGGCAAACCACAGAAGAATAGGGAAGCCTGTCTGTGGACGGAAAACGGTATGTCCAGCCGGTAAGTTCTGTGTCAGAGATGAGGTACCGGCAGCACCTCTTAACATGAAGGGTGGAACCCAGTGTCCTCAGTGGGCCACACTGTATCCTCCAGGTTGGGTGATCTCCTCAGCGTGGCTCAGCAGCAGTGCTGATATACTTGTTTAAGTTGCCGCACACAGCAGTTACCGATGTGCCCATGACTATGGTTGGAAACGAGGGATCTGGCGGGACCAGCACGCACTGGGCATCGGGAAGCTACGTCCTCTGTCTCGTTCCCTCCGATTGTGGCCGACCATGTCCTTATAATATAATAGTTGATGTGTACAGTTGTTTGTATTATTGTTACTTGGGACGCATGAGATGTGACGTCTCTACTAGACATGACACCTTATCAGTACTTAGCTGACCCGACGTGCAAGTACAAGAGTTGACTTGTTTATTTAGTTATGAAATTGAAAACGATGCTGCCAAAACAGTGCTAGTGCACTAATTTGTTGTGACTCTACAATGTTCAGTAAAGATTTCTGAAACCGGATGTTATGTTATGTTAAAATCGGTTTTATCAGCTACTCCGAGGAGTGTCCCGGCGCTTCAAGAAACCCGATGCAGAAGTCAGGAGCAAATTAAACAGAGCAGAACAACTATTGAACAGCCAGGACTTCAGCTCCTTCCTGAAAGCTAGCAGATTAAAGTTTTTTCTCAGAGGGACTGGCAAGGAGTTCCAAAGTTGAGGTGCCAGGTGACGAAAGGAGCGACTTCCAATCCGGGCTCGTCTGATTGGCGGAACCTTCAGTTTAAAGAAGTAACAGATTGACCCTCCCCTCCCATCTCCGTTTTGTGGTAAAAGACCAGCGTTCATGTGTTGATTGAGTTTGCTTAACCCTGTGGAGGGGAGGGCGAGGACGGCTGTACCTTCACCTCAGTACAAAGGGGCCTGTTAGTCCATTTTCCGCTTCACTAAGCTGTAAGCGCCATGTAGGCCACCCCACCGCTGACCCCTCTCTGCTCTTGCTGCTGGTAGCGGAGAGCGAGCTTGCTTGGGAAGGCTCTGCACCCCGCGTCCCCAGAAAGCACGTATCCCAATCCCATCACAGGCGGTAACTTCTTGTGTAAAAAAATACCGCTGGTATCGGAAGGGCTCTCCTATTTTTATTTTTTATTTTATTTCTGTAATTTTTTATTGTATAAAAAAAATATATTTTTTACATGGAGCACGGAATATACATGAGTGGGGAAGGGCTCTCCTATTAATAGCCGGATGAGGAAGGGAGTTAGGTGCGGGGCGCCACTACCGTGTAATTTCGTGATTACATAGGCTTTATTGGCGCTAGTGCATTTTCACACTGACACTTCAGGACCACATCCGTTTCACCAGTGCAATAGTGAACCAATGTTTCCGGAGTAGATAAAGTGCACAGGGGAAATAATTTAGCACAACTGTTTCTGGGTTGCAATGATTGCATAGGCGCAATGTTGCACGTATACTTGTGCATCACACAGATTGTTTGGACGGTTATTTCGAAATTCCCCTGACCGCACTCATGTTAATACAGTTTTGTACTGACTTTTGCGCTAGCAACGGCAGCGACCAGCCAGGGAAACATTTTATGTTGCCCCTGCCCAGTTCTTAAGCTTGGCAGGCCCTGAAGATGTTCGCTCGGACTGCATCAGCCAAGAGCAGCCGCATCTAAGTGTGCTATTTTGCTCAGCAGATCACACTGCAAATCTGATTAGCGACCCGGGAACCCCACCACCTACTCCCGTTTACTGGGCGCTCCAGGGGTGAATTTACCCCTTTGGTGGAACTGAATTCGCAGAATTTGGAAAGCACCTGTTCAGGTCAGGGTCATATTGCACTGCACACCCGGTTAACACTCGGTAAATATACCGCCGCCCCCTGCTTCCCGGGCTCTAGCTGGTTAATTCAGATTTTAGCAGGGTCTAGCCTCTGTTACAGGAATCCCTGGTGGTATCCCGCGTCCTGCAGTGGTCATCAGCTCCCGGTAAATGCACGCTTGTTCCTCCTCAGCAAGCAGGGACTTCAGGTGGAGCAAGGTTTAACTGTGTGACAAATTGAAGAAAAAAAACTGCTCACGTTTTTTCCTTTCCCCGCCCTATGTGTATACTTTCAGTTCCTTCCTGGGGCGGATATTATGGGCTTGAAATCAGTGAAGTAATAACACGGGGAACACAACCTATAAAAAATAACCGAACATTCACTTCTGCGACTCCGACAACTCTGAGTGTGCCCGTGACATTATCAGGATATAAAATATTAAATCCATGTTTGCTCCAATTTCAGAGCAGCACATTCCCTAATACACGGTTATTTCTAAACAACGTGCGTATTATGGCTCTGTTTATCCGAAAGCACCTGGATTCTATGTCACCCTTTATTCAAAGCCCGAAAGATGCTCTGATGTGAGCTCTTTTGGGAACTGGGGCCTTGCATGGCTCCAGCATACCTACCATATGTCGTTTCCATTTTTCGTATCTATTTATCTCTTCAATTTAGCTTTTTTTTATTAATTTGAATGATATGTGTGTGATTTTTTTTGTACATAGGCAACACCCAGTCTGATGGCGCCTTCCAGGCGTTTTTTAAAAATCGTTATCAGCCTACCTCTATCGAAATGGCAAATTTCAGGGCGCGCACTTGGTCCCTGCATATGACTTGTACCATATTTTATTTTTTTTTAAAAATAGAAGATGTTAATATGTCTCGTAAAAGAACAACCGACCAAGTAATGCAGTGAAAAAACGAAGTGCAGATACATAAGAACACAATATATACGTTTTCTACCTTTTTAATTCCTTTTGCTGCACGAGCCGTCTGGTAAAGTAATATAATAAATTACTGTAAATTGTAATATACACTAATCAGACAAAACATACAAAAATACAATATATAATCATACAAAACGTTTCCAATCGCAGTCCATAGATCGTGTACTCATGATTCAAACAGAATAAAAATTATACATTTCATATTTGTGTAGCCGATAAACAGCATTTTTCACATATTGTCTTGAGGAACGGCCTGGTAGCAAGTTTTTAGTTAAACTCTGTTTTAACAAGCATATGCAATGCAATAGGTCTCGCATTTACGCAAGTTTAAGCTATTAACATTGTAAATGACAATGCCTTTTATTTGTGTTTTAAAAACGAAAACCAAAAAAAAGGCATTATTATTTGCAATGTCAATAGCTCAAACTTGCGTAAATGCGAGACCTATTGCATTGCAAATGCTTGTTGTAAATTGGGACCACCTCTGCCCCCTTCCACGACCCTGGGACTGGGGCACCACTGGCTATGACAGTAGTAAAATGTAGCGAGCCCAGCTGGAAATATCTCATAGAAATAAATCCCCGGTATGCCATCAGGCCCTGGGGCTTTGGACTGTTCAGTTCGATCTAAAGAGGACTTAATCTCACCCAAAGTAAAACATGTGTTATTCTTAGGCTGGCTAAAAAAACAACATCCTCCGTTAGTGGTGTCTCCCCAGGGTCTGAATAGAGCTTCCAAAAATAGTCAAACCGTGCCTGTCCTGTGATGTAATTGTGTGGTGGTTGTGCCCCTGATTGGATACCACAAGTGACTAGGGATCAGAAAGATTTAGAATCGTTCTCCACACATGCTTCCCTTAATTGCTGCCATCTGGATTCGTCCCACGCCCGTCTTGCATGGTGCAAAGTTGACTTATAACGTTTCCTAGAGGGCGTTTGATTAGAGCTCTGTCCTTGGCTTTAATAGCTGATGCTAAAATTAAACGTTCGCGTTTGCAATCCCTTGTGTAACACGAGGCTGTCCTCAATCCCCCCCTCCCCCCACGCCCCCTTGGAATGTTTGACTTTCGGTCTGTCCTCAGGACAATGAATTAAGAGCTGAGTCGATCAAAGATGCGAGAATGGGCAGTGACTACTTTGACCGCTCCGCCGATACTTGTGGCCAAATACTGAAGCTCAAGAGTGCCTTCTTCCAAATTGTTACTTAGCCCCGCCACATTCCAGGAAATTATTCTAAGCTGCCGATGGGATCCGAAGCTAGGAAGCAATGCAGCACTTGGACTGGCTAGTAGGAGCCTGGATCGGTGCATGGGGGTTGGTGTTTTTGCCAGAGTCTGACCCGCTAGAGCGGCTGTGGGGCCTGCCCTCTTCTGCTTCTTGAGATGTTCCTTCACCCCTCATTTATGCGGTCCTCTGTGCAACCAGTGAACTAACACTGGTAGTTGGATTAGTGGAGTATGGAGGGAGAGGTCTAACAAGCAGGTACTTTTCCTCCAAAAGTCAGTCATTTGTCTCTAATTGGGAGTCTCCAATTGTCCCACCTGAGGCGGCTACTGAGTTAGGATTTCTCTGTGCTTGTGGAATATATAGTTTAAACTGAATTAGGGAAGCATCGGGGGAACAGGTTCGATATTTTAGGGCGATGAGATTTTCGGCCAGGTCTACCTTCTTGAATGTTAATTCAATACAGTTATAGGGTTGGTCAGGGGGATGTGTATCTTTTTGCCCTTGCAATATCGTAGCGGATCTAGGAACGGCATCCCCTGATGTGCAGGACCCAATGGATCACTTTATTGGTCAGTGCAACTTCTCCCTTATGCCCCACTCTACCTATAAGTTTAGGAACGTTGACCATATACATTTTCTGTGCTGCTGGGAGGTGAGGGGGAACTAATGAAGTTAGCTGTGTCCTGCCTTGTTTCGGTGGTGGTAGCTGCTGTTGCAAAGTTTCTCAATTTGCCCCTGGGTGTTTAAAGGGGCTATTCTCTGCCATTGCGTTTGGGAGATAGTTGATTTCGTTGGCATGGTGATGGAGGGTTGCTTGGGTGTGTGGAATTACTGCTGTAAATAAGGACACCTGTGGGAGGGGCAGTCCCTTTCTGGTATACTAGACAGATGTGTGGTGGATCTGGTGTTGATTGGTTGGTTGACTAGTCTTTGGGCAGACTCAATAGGCAGTAGAGGTCATAGGCCATTCTTTAGTAATTGCTGTACTAACGTGAGGCCATCGATCATGGCTCTCATGACCCCTACTTCTGCCCCTAGATCACTGATAAGCTGGTGAGTGCTTTGATTCTGACAACCAAGGACAAGTGCAGGTACAGATATCGGTTTGACTGCCACATCAGAGGTTGATGGCTAGAATCACCCTTCGGGTCATCAATCAAGTCCAAGAGGGGAGTAAACCTGTTGGTACACTGGAGTGTAGACTCCGGCTGACTTACAAGACAACTAATAGAGTTTCTAGGAGGTGAGTGGACCCTCACAGTGTGAATTGCTTCTTGATGGTTACTCGATAGGGTCCCTTTAGTTGAGATTTGCATAAACATATCCAGAATGACTGGTGGACCACTACGGCTGTTGGAGCTGATGGAAGATTGACTAGCAGCAGGGCATGGAATGGGGACTGGCTCAGGGTCTAAGATACCTTTACATTCATTGAGCAGGCAATCGATGTGGTCTAAAACGCAGTTGTTGCCCTCCATAGTTTTTCTTTTCCCCATCCCTCCCTGCTAATAATAGGATGAGTTTGTGGGCCCGAACCTTGCCAGCGGTGACAGGTTACCAAACCTTGATAGTTATGAGCACTTAGGCAAACAGTATATATCACCAAGTAACTGTAACTCATCCAGTAAAACAATTCAAGAAACACCGATGATCAAAAGTCTCTTCAGTAGTCACATGGTAGTGTGTCGAAAATAGCACCTCTCCTGGTGGGCGAATGGCAGAGCTTGAGAGGGCAGTTATATGAAAGACAGTTGGATTGTCCAAGGGGGGTCGAAAGTCTCACACAATGTCAGGCCAGATAGTCCGTGCCGGGAAGCAGGTTGGAAAACAATTAGAAACTGGTTACGGGCCATCAAACAGACAACCAGGAGAATCACAGTACCTTATGGAGCAACTGTGACTCCTCATGAAACCATCAGAAACCAGACACAAGGGGTGGGTGCCTCTGCCCTGCCGCTTCCTGGCAATGACGGGCAAGGATGGGCTGCCCTTGGCTATGGCTTCGCCCGGGCGCATCCTGCGCAGCAGGGCTCCTTTGCTGCTGAAAAGCACCTCTTGACGCAAAAAGTATGACGCGGCCTGGAAGCGGACGTTTCCCGGTGGAGCCCTTGCCCAGCTCTGCGAAGTAGAGTCCCGCACACTGGGGCTCTTGTGCTGCTAAAAAGTGCCTCCTGGCGCAAAAAGGATGACACGGCTTGGAAGCGGCCGTTTCCCGGTGGAGACTGGTGTCTGGAGTCCTTGCCAGGCTCTGCAAATTGGAGTCTAAAATCCTACTTTACAATTAAAGAGGATTTTAAATTGCAATTAATTTTAGACCAAACACGTTCACCTGCTCCATAAAATAATTTAGCACTTAATAAATGTAATAAGGTAACCCAATTTTATCCTATGGGAGAGATAGGCCTTACCGTAGTGAAAAGTAAATGTAGATGTTTTTCACTACCAGGACATGTAAAACTTAAAAACACATATCCTATTTATTTTTACATACAATGCACCATTCCCTGTGTGCTGTTTAGGGCCCACTTTAGTGATGCTTATACGTATTAAAAGGGACTTTTTAAACCTGGACAAAGGTATATTTTTTGCATATGGCCATGTCTGAACTGGGGTGGCAGAGTGGGCTAAAGAACGGTGATGGATTAAACCCAGATCTTTTGACTGGGTGTGAGTGTTTGACTGGTTCAGATGCTCCGTCCATCACCACCCCCTTTTGTACTGCTTTGTTCGCCATAAGTTTGGCTGGGTATGCTCAGACGTGAGTCCCTTGCTCACTTTGCCACTGGATTCAAGCAAGCCTGGCTGAAGACGGCTGGAATGCCAGAAACTGGTCCTAGTAAGCTTGTTTCCGGTCCAGGGAAGGCATGGCTTGGCGGTTCGGGCTGGACTGTTCCCATGAGGCACAGGGTCAGACTGATTTGCATATGGCCATGTCTGAACTGGGGTGGCAGAGTGGGCTAAATAACGGTGATGGATTAAACCCAGATCTTTTGACTGGGTGAGAGTTTTTGATTGGTTCAGGTGCTCCGTCCACACCACCCCCTTTTGTACCGCTTTGTTCGACATAAGTTTGGCAGGGTATACTCAGACGTGAGTCCCTTGCTCACTTTGCCACTGGATTCAAGCAAGCCTGACTGAAGACGGCTGGAAAGCCAGAAACCGGTCCTAGGAAGCTTAGTTCCCGTCCAGAGAAGGCATGGCTTGGCGGTTTGGGCTGGACTGTTCCCATGAGGCACAGGGTCAGACTGATTTGCATATGGCCATGTCTGAACTGGGGTGGCAGAGTGGGCTAAAGAACGGTGATGGATTAAACCCAGATCTTTTGACTGGGTGTGAGTGTTTGATTGGTTTAGATGCTCCGTCCATCACCACCCCCTTTTGTACTGCAAAGGTATTTTTTGCCAGGTCGAATTGACAGTTTAAAACTGCACTACAGGCTGCATTGGCAGGCATGAGACATGTTTTAAAAAAGGTACTTTAGTGGGTGGCGCCATGCGTGCTGCTGCCCACCAGTAGGCGTTAATCTATAAGCCCTGTGTACCCATAGTACCATATATGAGGGACTTAAAAGTACATTATATGTACCAATCAGGTGTAAGACAATTGTACCATGTTTGAGAGGGAGATCACAAGCACTTTAGCACTGGTTAGCAGTGGTAAAGTACACTCAGTCTTAAACCCCAACAGAAACCGGTTTAGAAACAGTTGGGGTGAAGGCTAAAAGTTTGGGGGTGACCCTGCAGAGAAGGCCAAGTCCAATAGACACATAGTACTTTGCAAAGGTATCTGCCATTTCTAGTGCATCTATGACAAGTCACTCCAAATATTCTATCAAGGAAGGAACAAACCTCTCCCTGTAGGCCAACCAGTACAAAAATGTGCCTGTCTTCTCCCCCCCTTTCATAGACTCGATGCTGAGACTATAACAAGGCGTGGTGTGCTGAGTCTAGTAGTTTGGCTCTGGAATTATCTTCACATCTGTCCCTTAAATTACTCAGTTTACCTCTCTTGCGTAATGTCTCTTCCTCCACAGTAGGACATTGAGAACCTTTTTATCACTGTTTTGAACACTTTCTTTTTTTTTTATATATTTCTTTTTATTGAATTAAACATCAGCATAGAAAACATTACAGTGGGTCAATCTTGGTAGCCGAGCAAGCATCCTGGGATGACAGGATAAACAAAGTTTTTAAAAAAAAAAATCGGAACTTCACGGAGAGGGGGGGATCATCAGATACAACCTCCAAGGGCGGCGTACAAATTTCTCCTCTGTAACTATTCCAAGGTCCCCAGATCTGTGACCATTTCCGAGGGCGTCCCCTAGCAAGATACGTAGTCTTCTCCCTGAACATACACCAATCTAAATTATCTTCCCACCCTTCAAGTAAGGGGGCCCGCTCCGCTCCCCATAACTGTGCGATATTACGTTTGGCAATCATATACCCCAAAGTGACCCATGGCCTCTGTGAGTTATTTAAGTCAGTAGGTTCCCATATGTTAAGTAAGCATCTCCTCGTTTCCGGGGAAAGGGAGACCCCGAGCACCTCCTGAATTGTGTTGTGGATACTACGCCAATATGTGGTGACAAATTCACACTCCCAAATAATATGCGTAAAGGTACCAACTAAGCCACAGTTCCGTTTACAAAGCCCAGAGTCCGAAAGTCCCATATGTACCAATCTAGGACCCGTTAGGTAAATTCTGTGTAAAATTTTTAACTGAACCAGTCGGAGGCGAGCTGGGATTGTAACCTCTCTGGGAGAGGACACAGCTAACTGCCAGTCTTTATCATCTAGTTCAATTCCGTCTTGTAACCACTTGTCCCTTTGTGCCCCAAGAGAGTCAGTCCTATGGTTAATCAATTTTTTATATATAAGAGAGATCGTCTTGTCAGGTAAATGTCCGTCCAGTATTCTGTCTTCCAGAGGGGAAGGCTCTGAGGGTTCAGCACCACCGGGCATTAGTGACAGGAGAGAATGCCAAACCAGTCCATACCGAAAGTTTTCAGAGGGTGCAAGTTTATATTCCTTCTGCTTTTCTTCAAATGATTTAATCTCCCCCTTCCCGCAAATAGCTTTAACTGAGGAGATACCAATGAGTTCCCACCTATCAAAACCTTTTGTCTTCCATAACTTACCAAGCCTTTCAGAGTCCCAAAGCAGGGTGGCCATAGTCAACCTATCTTTCCAACCCAATGAGTCTGTGGCGCCATGCCAGACGTGTACGGAATGCTTAGTAGTCCCCGTTAACTTCACTCTGTTAAGTCGAGAATATAAGGCTCTATTGTAGTTATTACTGGGAAGCAGCCACTTGTCCATTGCGTATCCAGGATCATAGGTACAGTGATAAATTGAAGCCAAATGGTCCGCCCAGTAGTACCGTTTGACATCCGGGAGGGCAATGCCTCCATCGTACCAAGAAAGAGTCAGCTTATGCAGTGCAATACGAGGCCTCCCATCCCACAGCAGACTCCGCTGTAGACTCTCAACTTCACGGAAATAGCTTGAACGCACCACATCTAAGGAGTTTTGCAAAGCGTATATAAAGCGTGGGAGGGCCATCATTTTAAACAATGCCGCTCTGCCCAATAATGAAAGAGGGAGTTTCTTCCAATTGGATATATCACTCCTAAGTCGATGAAGAGGGGGGAAGAAGGTTGAGAGAATATCTAATCGACGGATCTAGGGACACAACAATTCCCAGATATTTAAATCCTTCTACACTAAACTGTATAGGACAATTCCTAGGAGGTACAGGAGGATCACCCTTTAAAACAAATAAGACAGATTTGTTCCAATTGATAGAGAGGCCAGAGTTTCGCCCAAAAGAGGCAAGGACATCAAAAATCACGAGAGACTTACGCGGGGAGGTCAAATACAACAAAATATCATCCGCATATAGGGATAGTCGGTCCTCCCAGTCAGGGGACCACCGCAGCCCCCTGATCGAGGGCTCCCAGCGTATCCAAGCGGCCAGAGGCTCTATAGCCAGTGCGAAAAGAAGGGGAGACAGCGAGCACGCTTGTCGGGTACCGCACCCCAACAAAAAGGCATCCGAGACTTTATTATTCACAAACCACTTGTGCCAGTGGCTCCGAATACAACAGGTGTACCCAGCCAATGAAGCCAGGGCCAAACCCAAACTTGGCCAACACCGCCCACAAATATGGCCATTCAACCGTATCGAAAGCTATTGTGGCGTCTAGTGACACAATTATAGCCAGTTCTTGCAGTGTCTGGGACCTAGCCAAGACTCCGTGCAATCTACGCAGATTCAAAGCCGTGTTTCTGTGGGGCATAAAGCCCGATTGATCGGGATGAACCAAATCCGTAATGACCTTGATCAGCCTGTTTGCCAATAGTTTGGCCAAAATCTTTGGCTCGGCATTGAGTAGAGAAATAGGCCTATAATGAGGCACAGCTAGTCTTAACCTTACCCTCCTTGTGAATCACAACTATTGATGCGACCCTCTGGTCCCTCGGAAGGGTCCCTCTTTCTCTGGACTCCAAAACATGCCTTTTAGATAAGGCGCCAGGCGATCCGGTCTAAGCTTGTAAAGTTCTATAGGGAGACCATTAGGGCCCGATGCCTTACCAGAGTTTAAAGAACGGATAGCCAAAGCAATCTCGTCCGCCGTCATGTCACTATCCGTAACATTTTTATCTTCCAAAGAGAGATGTGGAAGTTGTATGTCTCGGAGTAAAAGATGGGAGTCAGCCTCCGGGCAAGAAGAGATCGAAGTATAGACAATATGGAAGTGCCTGGCAAACTCATCAACTATAAACTGAGGATCTGCAAGTCTTTCACCGTCCTCCGTTATAAGTTCAGGGACCAATCAGCTAGCCCATTCCTTCTTATCCAACCAAGCGAAAAGTTTTCCTGCCTTGTCCCCCAGATCATAAAACCTACCCTGTTGCTCCCTGCCAAGTGTTCTTGCCCTGTCCATGACTAGCACCTTATAATCATGTTGTTTAGGGCTTAGATGATGAAACCTACATTGCGTCACTCCTAGTTCCAACTCTCTTTCCAAACCCTCAATTTCAGACTCCAATTTCACCACCTCTCTCTCTTCTTTTCCCTCTTGGCGCACGCTATCAGCGACAAAGCCTGACCCCTAACAACAGTTTTAAACGCTTCCCATAAGGATACCGAAGAGGAGACAGATCCCTCATTAATGACAAAATATTCTTCTAGTTTAGCAAGAAGGCCCTCACAAATTCTGGGACTACGCAAATACCATGGGTTTATGGGGGCCACTCGCCCTGCTGAACCGCGGTGTACAACAACGTGGACCCATAGTGGAGAATGGTCCGAAATCCCTCTGGCTAAGTGGCTGACCTCCGTCACGTACGAAACTTTGTACTGCCGGGACAAGACAATAGTCCAGTCGCGAAAGACTATTATGCGCCCCAGAATGGAATGTATATTGCTTCTGATCTGGATGCAGCAATCTCCAGCAATCCACCAGACCCATTGCCTCCATAAAGTCAGGCAGCCATCGCGTCGCCCGCCCCATCTCCCAAGTGGGATGTCTGTCCATCTCTCCTGAGACGACCACATTAAAGTCGCACCCCAAAATGAAAAAACCCTCTGGGAGTGACAGGAGGACCGACCCCAAGTCCGCTAAAGTTGTCCCTGAAGCCCAGGGGGGACATAAATGGAAAGAAAGGTGATGTGGGGACCTTCCCACAGGCTCGAAACACCGACATATCTACCCCTCCCATCCTCCCAAGTGGAGGCAACAGACAGTGGAAATGCATTACGGATCAACACTCCCACCCCTATTGAACAAGAGGTGAACCCTGAATGCGCAATCAATTTATATCCCATTCTATGTAGTGCTTTACATGAATTACCAACCAGGTGAGTTTCCTGGAGTAACACCACATCCGGTGCCTGCCTCCTGAGAAACTGAAGAACTACACTATGTTTGATTTTCTCCCCCAACCCATTAACGTTCCAACTCAGTACTTTTATTTCACTACCCCCCATCGCCTACCCAGCCTCCAACCACATGCTGCTTATTGGACCAATACTTGATGCTGATGAAACCTACAATTCTAACAACACAAAGGATTAACATTACCCCCCAAATCCCTCCCCCCTCCCCGCTGCCCTGCCCATTGGGCTCAAAACTGCCCGCTGAAAACTGCAGAGTGCCTGTCACCCCTAACACTTCAAAGAAAGAAAAAAACAATAGAGGAGGATCCCGCTCCACCACCCCCGCCCCGAACCCCCTCATGACAACAAAATCCCCCCTGAGCCCTAAGTCAAATCAACACTCAAAGTTCCAGAAGGCCGCGCTGCCGTCCGGCTGCACTTAATCCCAGTCACATTGTTCCGTTAAAGATCCGCAAGATGGGCTAGAGGCGTCTCACTCCTGTTCCAATACCGCCTCCTCCTCCGTCCGGTCCGGCGACTCCGCTCTGTCCCGAGGAAGAGTATTCAGCCAGTCAGATACAATCTCAGGATTGTGAAAGAACCAAACCTTCCAACGTACCTCCACTCTCAAGTGTGCAGGAAACATCATGGCGTATTTCAAACCTCTATCTTGTATTTATTTTTTTTTGACTGCCAAAAAATTCGACGTTGTTTCTGCACTACCTGCGTGAAGTCCGGGAAAAAGGATAGGGCGGCGTTCTCAATCCGAACAGGGCCTCCAACTCTTGCTGTCTGCAGGATAAGATCTCTGTCGCGAAAGTTTAATATTCTGGCGATCAGCGGGCGAGGAAGAGCCCCGGGTCTCGACCTCTCCCCGGGCACTCTGTGCGCAGGCTCCACGGTGAAAAATTTACTGAGGCCTTTAGACTGGAGATGCTTGAGGACAAGATCCTCCACAAATAGTTCGGGGGCAGGTCCCTCTGACCGCTCAGGAACCCCCAGAAAACGTATGTTATTTCTCCGGGCCATACTTTCGTACTCATCCAGTTTGCGTTCCGCCTGCTCATGAGAGGATTTAAGCCCCCGTACATCTAGCTGGAGCTGGGCAACATCATCAACCAAACTGGAAGTCTTAATGTCTAAGGATTTGACATTCTCGTTTACCTTAGTTAGGTCAGCCTGTATAAGGTTCACTTCAATAGATACAGTATCCAACTTGGCATCCATAGTCTCCATTTGCTGCCCCAGGGAGGATTTAACACCATCTATAGCACCCATGATGTCCTGTAGCGTGACTTCCCCCTCTTTGTCCGAGGGCGCCCCAGAAACCACTGCTGGAGACCCCGATTCGGATGGCGAGCTTTTAGGCTGGGTATAACGGTCCAATTTATTGGTCTGCACCGACTTCGGCGCTCTCTGTACCCTCGAAGAGTGCTTCTCCCCCTCTTGCTTGGACGCCATTCTGTATGTTGATTAATGCCCTGTCCTGCCTACCATACGATGGCTCCTCTCCCGGTATTTCTGTACCCCAGGGTCCAAATGCATTCACTTCCCCGACAGCGACTCAGGGCAGGCAACCCAGGGGGATACATCCACTCCAGCAACCAATCGGCTCCAGGCGGCAGTCTTTGGCTTCAGGGCACCCCCACACATACAACTCACCCTGTCCGGGTGCCCCTGCGCTCCAACTTTGAGAGAGCCACTACTCCGATCTCCTCCCTCCAGGCCTGCCGTGCCAACACTGGGCCCCATGACGCTCCAAGATTATGCCCCACCAATGGAGACAGCGGGCCGCATACAGGGATCCACCGGGACAATCTGCACTCGTGCCCCGATTCCACTTGGCTGCAGAACCAAAGCACAGATAGTCAATTCGGGAAGGGTGGGGGATTCCGATGGCGCCGCAATCCACACTCGCCCCCGCCGGTATAAAGATGCCGATCCCCTTCCCCCGCCATCTTCACCAATTAGGCCGATCTAGAAGCCTTCAGACCGCTAAAGCACTCCTTCGAGGAGCGGGGTGGGGGGGTCATCCAGCCATTTCACACGCTCCGCATTCCGCCGCCTCCGCGGGTCAAGCTGCTTCTTCTAAGGGACCGATCCGCCACTACCTGTTTCGGGTCCCCGATGTTATTGAACTCCGGGGCGGCCAGTGTCTCTACTCCAACCCCTGGACTCCGTCGCTGGCAGGCCCAGATTTAAAACAGGCACAACTTTCGATCGCTGCCGCCCCGGAGCAAGCCCCAGACGCACCATGCGACCTCCAATCACGTTTTCTGGGCTCAGGATGCAGGATAAATAACAGGATGTTGGGGCCGGCGGACGGACTCGGCAGAGCCTAGAGTCTACGCGGCCATCTTGTCCAGGCACGTAGCTCCTCCCCTCTGTTTTGAACACTTTCCACAGTGAAGTCTGTGAAGCTTCAGAGCCATCATTATGATCAAAGTGCTCTCCTATGCTGCCTCCAAGCATATCTGTAAATCATTCATCACATAACCACCAGGCTGTCATAAGCCACACCCCACTGAGCCGGTGGGTGCACCTCTGAGACATAGTTCTATGGGGGTCATGATTCGAGAGTCGCTGGAGAAGGTTATCCACCTGTGTAATAATGGAAACCTCAGAAGCTGGATTGAAGCTGTAGTCAATGCATGATTGTGAGTTGTGTGTGTTAGAGTTGGAGGTAAATTGTCATTCCTGTGCATGCCATCGACACCATGTGTCAATTAGGCCCAGGGGGTTACCCGCAGCAGTATCATAAAGGAACGTGTCAACATCTGCACTCATTGGTTTAACATTACGTGTAAATGGAATGAGGTGGGGCACTGCCTTCCCAATCAGAGAGGACCTCCCTCCACAGCTTGTGGCCTGTTGAATCCTTACTTCCTCGTCAGTATTCTGAGGTGTTTGCAGTGGACCTCTCTCCCTCCGCCTCTCATGCCTCATGGCTCTGTATCACTCTGGCCTGGATTGTCTTTTGCAATTCAGGTTTCTGCGTTCCCCATCTGGATTAGTTGGCTGCTGCTGCAGAACTTTCCTTTATTCCTGCCGGTCTTCTGCGTCCTCCAGAGTGTCAAAAAAGTAAAATTTGCCACCTGAAGAGGATTAAAAGTTTTGCTCGGTACATCAACACATAGTCCAGTTCCATAACATGTGTTTTCTGCTTGACCGTGAGGAATGTCCTATGTTGTTGCACTACTCTAGTGTAATCTGTGAAGTACACTATTTTGTGATTCTGATGAGTGCCTGTCCCTTGCTTGTATGACCACGCCATGTCTGTCATGCCTGTCACTCGATACCTCATCTTGCGGAGGTCTTGCCTGAGCAGTGAAGCATCAGTTCAGGGTTCCTCCAATTTGTTATCCATGGAATGCCTAAAGCAGGGGTTCCCAAACATTTTTGAATCACGTCCCTCTTTTTAGAATGAAAACCTTTGCAACCTACCTATCTTTAAAGGATATAAGGATGAGCCATTTTTTAATGTAACTAAAACATTGTCTGGTAATGCATTGTCATTTACAGGAAGCACATTTTCCATTGAAATGGCCACTACATTTTAACAGACATAAAGTTTTATTGATAAAACTATATAACACAAATAATGAGTGAAAAAGGGTTTCTTTGAATATTTATAATTTGCGCATCACCTAGTAAAGTGCCTACATTTGTTTGATCCTATTAAAATCTTTGTTTCCAGCATTCTTCAGAGTTACACAAAAAGTTTAATTTTTGCTTTCCTAACTGCTGAATGTATGTAGTTCATTTACACTTATGTACATTGTGTTGTGTGGTGCTGCACAAAACAATACCCTACAGCCTGTCCTTTCACACTCCCTGTACTCCAGTTAGGTTGTCACATAAGTTACTTACAAAACCCACCCACTTTGCAGTCAGAGAAGGAAAAGAAAACACCAATCCCATGTTAAAAGAATAAGCAACAATTTGTCAGGAGACAGCCTGATATTTGACACACTGGCAAATGTTGCGAGATAAACACAAATTTTAAAAGCATCTCTTTTTTTTATAGCTCAGACTTTCATGACTCACCAAAAATTGCCTCGCGACCCACAGTTTGTGATATTTTAAACCAGTCTGCAATGGCTTAAAGTATCATCTATATTGAAAGCATTCTGTGCTGGGTGAGGCCCTAGCATCGCTCTCCAGGCTCCAATGTGTGAGACCTTGGTGTACCTCTCCATTTTAGTCTGCGACTGCTTGCTACGTTTGTCTTTAACCCTGATGAGGATGGCCGGTTGACCCACAACGCCAACCAGGGCAATGCTTGGCCCAGGCCCAGAATCAATTAAAAAAGCTGTCAGGTTGAGCATGTTGTACAGATAGGCCCTGTGTATTGGGAGAGATGCTCAGAGCACAGTGTTACGGGGAGCACCCTGATCTCCGGGTAGTCCTTTCTGCAGAAAGCCACTGCAATTATTAAATATTGGGGTGAAGTCCCCTCTAGAACACCCAGCAGAGGGTGGGGCTCTCAGTTATCTCAGACCTCTCGGTCTATACTCAGTTCGACCAGTCCATGCAGCTGGGGGTTTTTGGTTAGGGGGTGGGTTTCAGGGTGCCAGGATGTTGTCAGCCAGACCGGCCAAGCCAGCCCCCATGGCGAAACCGCAGTGCGTCACTGCGTCGGGGAGGCCAGATTTCTTACCCCCTTGCTCCACATAGTTCACATAGGCCTCCTGTCGGCCTAGCCTCCACCGCAACTCTCCCATACGGTAATTATCCTCTGAAGACTTCTAGGCTTAAGGTAAAACACAGCCGGTCAACCGCTTGGCTCAAATTTAGGCCATTCACCAGAGGAAGGTTGATGTGGGCCCAGTCCCGACAGAGGAGCAGGCAGAAGAGGCCGCAGTCCTCCTCCGAGCGCAGAAGCCAGGCGATTCGGGTCTGTTTGGTCTCCAAAGGTAGGTCAGCAAGGGCCCATCCCAACAGGGGAACCTAGCCCATGCCGCCAGAGGGCCAGTGCCTCCCGCAGGAAGCCAATCCTCATCTGAGCCCTTGCATCCATTCAATTAAGCTGTTACTCACACTTTAATGGGTCCTTGGTCTAAGCCCTGTTATTGTCGTCCAGTGGGTTGACATGTGGCCAGACACCATAAACCAAATCCTGCCAACTCTGATGGTCTTGCCCCGTATCCTACTCCAGAGAGTCAGGTGCTCCAGGCTTCCTCCTGTCAGGATAACCCCAATTCTTTCCCCACACCCCATCATCCCCCTGCCCCCGGCATTGCTTTGTGTAACTTAGGTGCCAGCAGAAAGCTCTTCAACTGCTTTTTTGATACCTTTGTGTGAGGAACCTCTAGTAACTCTGCATTTGAGGATAGCAATATACAATTGTGGATGCAGTGAGTCAATATAGATTGTATAAACAGTGGTCCTCTTCCTTATAAACGGCTCTGTGACAAAAGTACAACATTTTAATATGTACGTGCTGCTGCACTGAGAGCCGATGCAGCTTTTATAGATGGTGTGTTTTGTCGCTGCATGGAGACAGCCCTGATTGGTACTGTCTCTGTAGTATTTTGAATCTGGTAGATCCTGTGGATTGCTTTCTTTGACAGTCTTAATGACAAAACATTGCAGTGATCAATGCGTGATAAGATCAGCATGTGTACTACTGTCCTCTGTGTTCTCTCCAATAGCAGTGATATCCTTTTCTGCAGCATTAGGTAGCAAAACATAAGGGTCAAATGGCATTCATTTGTTGGGTAAATGATAGTGTTATATTCTTAATGACCGCTACATTCTTTACTGCATCTTTTAGTTTGGAGGCAGGCGCTAATTCACTCACCCCCCACTCAGATGACCAAATCAAAGTAGCTCCTCCAAACAGCAATATTTGTGTCTTGTCCCCATTCAGTTTGAATGTATAGATCCCGATCAATTCTGCAGCAGTTTTAAACAGTCTTGGAAGCTCTGTGTTGGACACATCAAAATCGTTAGTGAGTGAAACTACAGTGTTTGTGTCATCAGATGACATCAGAGCAAAACCATATCTTGACTGCCTGAGACCGATTGAATAAAAATCATTATAGCACTTTAAACCTAGATCACAAATGACAAACTCATTGAGCATGTCACATCGCTTTCTTCTAGGACTGTGGCATGATAGCAGCTTCTAAGAAAGCGTTACATACTTTCATACATTATGGAGCTATTGCCTGCCTTGCCAGTTTGAATTTTGAGGTTAGGCAGGGGTCATTAGGAGATCACAATTCAGTCATGCTTATATAGCTCTTTACCTCTTCCTCACTCAATGCTAGGAAAGAGTTTAGTGTTAATGCAGTTAGACCTCCCTTATCCAAAAGTAGTGAATTGTTAATATTGTTTCTTCAAAAAGGGAAGCAATTGAGATTCAAAGCTGTATGGATTACTCTGTACTTGCAAACTTTAATGAGAAGAGATGCTTTACAACCTTAAAAGCCTCTCTTCAAGAGTTTTCTGCAGTCTGTATATGTCTTAACTTGCTTAAAAAAGGCCTTATACATTTTCACTTCAGTGGACTATAATTGCTTCAGTTCTGAACTGCAGTCAGTTCTTAAGTGCCTTGCAACTCCCTCAAAACAACGTTTTACTAATACTATATCTAAAGAATGCCATGGGGCCAGGACTCCCTTTTCGAACACACTATCTTTCTTTAGTGAGCTCTACTCAATGATGTATCAGTATTAATCTTGTATTTATTGCGTGATTTAAAAAAAAACATTGCAAATACAAAACTTTTAAAAAAGGATATCAGAATTTCATTTAAAATGTCATGTTCATAAAAACCAGACAGGGTAGCAGTAACAGGTGAGGATTTACAAACGTTATGCCGATGGAGAGTTGCAAACTGTGGGCACCATAAATCTTACTAGGGCACAGTTTAATTTAGTGTTCCTAGGATCAAAGCAGGCCAGAACTGCTGCTCTACAGCTTCTGATCATTTTTCTATTCCAATGATGCTTGAGTAGGCCCCGTCTCTCAGTGAGCAGTTTTGGGCACAGACAGATGATGTGTATGTCTTCTTTGTGATTCCCACAAAGTCGGCATAGATCTCGTCCGTGCTCTCTTTTCCATTTTGGCCAATGCATCAACAGGTTGATAACTCCCAGTCTCAATTTTAAGAAACTTAGTTTCGTTCGTGCACTAAAAGAAATGGTAAGGTACGGCTGTGGAATTAACGAGGCATAGGAATACAGGGTCATCCACCCATGACTTCTTTTTGCAAGGGTGGCTTTATCTTCCACTATTGATAGTTGTTTGGTGCTAATTTTCGCTAGCCTTTTGAATTCCTTCTGACTAGCGTGGAAATTCCAGAGGTAGTTTAGGCACAGGGTTGTTCGACCTTTTGACCAGTAGTCATGACCTGCTCGCCATGAGTTGTTGTCAATACTGGCCCACAGATAGTGCCCTAGACTACCCTCCTTTGATAGCCTCAGTTTGTGACAGCACACAAGAAAATACATGGCTCTGGCCAGTGGTTGTTTGCAGATGCCTAGTTCCAACCTAATTTGTGCCGGTGATGTATGGGATGGTAATTTGAACACTGATCTGTAGATCTTAGTAATGATTGTGTCCAATTGGCCACTGTCCAATCCTTTTAGCTTCACTACCGTAGGTTAGGGTAGGAATGATTTTAGCCTGAGCGACCTGTAGTGTAGGTGCGAGAGTTGGGCCTTGTAGCTTCTTTTGAATTAATCCAATTGCAAAAGCAAGTGCCACACCCTTCCTTTTCTGTTCTTCTAGGTGGGATTTGTATTTTTCATTGTTGTTAAAAATAACTCCAAGATACCTCTGGCAGTTTGCTTCGACAATGCTTTCATTGTTCAAAGTCCAAGAAAGTTTCTTAGCTTTACTTAGATGAACTGCTAGGATTTTCGTCTTCCTGTTGTTAATGCGAAGCTTGTTGTTATTTGAGTATTCAGAGGTAGCATCCAGGAGCCTTTGCATTCCGATCTTTATTTTGCTTAACAAAACCACATCATCAGCATATAGTAGGTTTGTCAACGACCGACCAGATAGTTTGGGGGCGTGGGAGTTGATCTGATTAAGGGCTTCAGGAAGGTCGGCTAGAAATAAATTAAAGAGTGTCGGAGCCAAGACACACCCCTGTTTGAGGCCTTTTTCCGTCAGAATTGGGCGGAACAATCTTGAGCCATCCCCGATCTTAATCCTGACCCATGTGTCCTGGTGTAGAAGTTGTATGGCTCTTAGGAGGTCCGCTGGAATGTTGAGTCTGGACAACTTCTGCCAGAGTTTGCTTCTGTTAACATTATCGAAGGCCGCTTGGAAGTCAATGAATCCCAAATAGAGTGGGCAAGAACAGAACTTCGCTTGGTCAATCAGGCAGGAAAGGGTCATAAGATTGACTGAGGTGCCGTAGTTTGTTGTGAAGCCTGTTTGATTCAGAGGAATTATAGAGTTATCATCCGCCCATGCCCTAAGTGAGTTGAGCAACACTCCCGCAAAGTACTTTGCTTCATTGTCAATGAGTGCGATAAGGCGATAGTTCCCTGGGAATTTTTTATCCCCTCCTTTGAAGATCGGTGCGAGAATGGATCCACGCCAGGAGGGCGGTATGATGTTATTTTGCAGGCTTGAATTAAAAAGGGTGCTTAAATTCGCAGCCCAAAAGGTTGCGTCTTCCTTGAACAGAGCTTGAGGAATTCCACCTGGACCAGGAGCACCATCCTTCCGTCCCTTTTTTATCATTTTTTTCTATTTCAGCCTTCTGGGCTGTTATAGAATTGACGTTGCTTTGAGACGAAAAACACTCATTTGTTGGTGCCATTTAATGATCAGCAAAGGGCCATTCCTTCGTTAGGGAGTTTGAAGTGTTCAAAACAGGTGCACGGACACTCTCTTTTTGTGTCACTTTGTCCACGGAGGGGAGACTTAAGTGGGTGATGTACGCTTCCCGATCGTTAAAGTGAGAGTAGAGAAAATCAACCCACTCTGCTTCCAGTATGCTCGAGGAGGCAACCTTAGATGCGCGCCCGGATACACTATTGATAGTATGCCAAAACCTGGCAGAGTTGTTTGTTTTAATGTCATGCTGCAGTTTGGCCCAGAACGAATTCCATTGGCTTATGCGTAGCTCACGTTTCGCTTTCTTAAGGTGACTGCTGGCCTCTCTCTCAATTTTATTATTTTGGTGGGATCTGTTGGATCTGTTTTTAAGGCCCGCCATAACCGATTCATGGATCTTGTTGCTGATAGTTTCTCAGGATTCGAGCGGGGCGTGTGCTTTTGACCGGTTTGGATTGTGAATTTTATTGGTTTCGCGTATCTGTCAATAAGTTCAGTTGCAAATGTTGACCAGTTGGCAATTATATTATCCGGGCACCTACTTTGGCGCTCGATTATTTGTTTGGCCTCTGTTGATACTTGTTGAAGATTCTTAAAGGAGCATTTAATTCGTTTGAGGTTGATTGTAGAGCTCTCGGATGGCAAAGCCCTTTCCTCTTCGTGTTGCATGAAACAGGTCCTCAGCATAATTTCTTGGGGGCAGTGGTCACTTTCTGTTCTGTTTCCAAGGCAATAACCTGCTATTTGATGGAGCAATGAAAGGCTGGCAAAGGTATTGTCAATTAATGAAGTGCCTTTTTTCGATAGATAAGAAAATCGAGGTGGCTTGTCTGAGGAAAAACGCCCGTTTAAGGCTCTAAGGGCCAGATTTTCAAGATTGCCTTGTAGAGAACTTCCATGTGGGTCGTCCTTGTGCCATCCAGGCCGGTCCTGCGGTGGTATCACCCAGATGCTGTCGTGTGATTTGGTGACCTCATTTTTTTGGAGGTCTGACATTAGCCACATGTTAACCCCTTCGACGCTCATGACGAGCTCTGCTCGTCATGAGTTACGCCTCTCGTACGCTCATGACGAGCTGAGCTCGTCATGAACCGCGGGTTTTTGAAAAACGTAGCGCACAGCGGGAAAACCGCTAGCGCGCATGCAGTTAAAGTCGCCAGTAAATAAGATTTCTGAATTTAGAGGACCTGTTTGCACTCTCACTACTGACGCTGTAGCTTCTTCTACAAAGGATTTCCTTGATGCTGTATTTGGACGGACGTAAGCGTTCATTAAGATTAGCCTCCAAGTTTGGCCATTGCTCGAAGTGTGAGAGATTCTCAAACACTGGAGGCAGTTTGATGAGCCCGACAGGTCCCAGGAGGTGACTGCATTTTTTGTTGATATACTGCAAGGCCGCCGCTCCCTCTTCCTGGACGTTTCAGTTTGTGAGCTGGAACGTGATGGGGTTTAAAGCCTTCTAGGTGCTGCGGTACCATAAGCCATGTCTCTTGTAGTAACAGTATATCGAAACTCCGAAAATATGAAATTGTGGCGTTATCCTCAAGTTTGCTTGTTAGGCCGTTGATGTTCCATGAACAGATTTTTAGAGGAGTCTTTTCATAGCGGACATCTCTGCTGGGCTGTCAGCGGAGGAGGCGGGTTGTGTTCTGGGCGCCAGCCAGCCATGACCATGTACCGGCCTCGTCATGATTCCTAGTTGGTGTGGTCCCGTCTTCTCTTACATTCCTCAAAGGGTGGACAGAAGTGGGGGATTTGTTGCGTGCTCCCCTGAGGACGGAGTATACTAAACCCCTCCCTGCACGACTGTGTTCCTCATTATGGCTGCTTTCCTGTAAAACGTGTGGATAACCCGCTTCCTTGCCCGGTTGTATCAGTATTCCCTATTGCTTGAAGGTATCAATTAACCCTAGAATATTGTTCATTGCCTCTGCGGTACTCCAGGTGACCTTGGTGGATTTGTTTGATTGGCCTTGGCATGGTGCAATAAATTCTACGATATTATGTCTTGTGTGGTTATTGCCTTTGACAGTCCTGTCGATTGAATCCGCTTTAAGATGTTACCGCGATTTAGGACGTCATGGCAACCTTTAGACTTGTATTCTGGGTAAAAGAAGGTAGAGGGCTTCCCCACTAAGTGCTGAGCTAATCGGCCTAGGCATTGCCTCTATTTTATCCGTATTGGACGTTTGAGCAACCTTTATCGAAGGGTCCGTGAGAAAGACCTCGTTATGCACGGTGTCGGGCCTTTCGTTATTTACTTGACCGAGGGCCAATTTGGCACTCGCTGGGAGTGCGCCCTGTTGGTTTTTTACACAGTTAACTGTGTCTACCTGCTTTAAAATGGGGCCTCCAAACTGCCTTGTCGCAAGACTTGGTGTGTGGTTCACAGCCTTATCGTTCTGCTTGATGGATGTGATTGGGGAAGCCATGTGAGTAGTAGTTTTTTGCTCCTTTGCTCCGCTGAGCACACATTTTCCTAGAGGAGTCAATACTGTTGACAAGCAGAAAATATCACTCTTCCTTCTTTCGCTGTCCCGGATGATTAGTTGAGCTTCCGTTGTAGTTACTGGATCAGAAGGGTTTTTTAGATCATCATCTCCTGACGCTCCAGGACGTCTAAGGGTGTTAAACATCGGGTAGAGATTTAAAACTTGTTTACTCCTTCTCATTTTATTGCGTCCTTTCCGCTTCCTCTGTCTTTTCACTTTTCCCACCGGATCACCCTCTTCTTGTCCAATTGGAGAAAGAAGGGTGGAATTTGCTCTGCTGGTGACTTGAGGAAATTGCTGTTCGCTCGTCCGCCCCCTTGCACCGCTGTCTCTTGAAGACGGGAGGAGTTGGCCCCTTCTTCCCCTCTTGACCTTAAGTTGGAACATGTTTTTGCTTGAGGGACTTCACTTGGATTGCCTAAATCAGCGTCACTGTCTTTTCCAGGGAAGGGTTTAGCTTTTGCTAATTCTTTTAGGTCTGCTACAAGTTTGTGCATTATGCCTGGGAGTGACCAGAGTTTCTCCACTATTGGTGAACAGTCACATCCTTGCTGCGGGCGGTCTACAGCTTCCTGGGCCCGTCTGATCAGGCTATTTAGATTTGAGATCCTCTCGTCGATTTTGACTACATACACGGCAAGTGTGTTTAAAAGGCTGATTTGAATGTCCATTTTATCCACCTGATAAGTCATTGCATCTGCTGATTTTTGGAGAATATCGAGGGCGGTAGCCCATGCTTTTTCTTGTGAGGGGACCTCGCTATTGTCCTGCCTTGGTGTTACTGATGGCTGAGGATGTCGAGGGGAGGTACCTGCTCCATCCGACGTCAAGGCGGTGACAGTGCCCTTGATGGAATGGATCGCATATTCGCCGCTTTGACTACACGGGATGCTGAAGCTGGCTTCAAGAAGCGTTTGGTTGAAGTTTTCCAGATTAATAGTTTTTTCTACAGCTGGTTCTATATGGAGTTCCAGTGTGTCAAATGCAACACTGGATATGGCGACTCCGGATGGTGCAGAGTTGTACTGATGGGCTCTCTGTGTTGAATGAGGCTTCCTTGCTGGGCTCCCCCTGACCACGGTTTGATATGCCATTGGCGGTTTGGTAGTAGCAGTGGCTAACGTGTGACTGCGTTGGGAAGTCCATGATGCCCCGTTTGCCGCACTACCCTTGATGATGGTCACCAGTGGACTTAGGGGGATTGGGAGGCCAGTGATATTCTTGTTGCTACAGAAAACCGTTGACCCGGCGTCCTTTAAATAATTACATTTTGATGTTATCTTTGGTTGGTTACCAAAAAGTTTGCAGGCCGTCATGTCAGGACACTTCCTGGTGGCTTGAGACGTGCTTTCAGTTGTGATGTCAGTGTCGCTCAGCAGCAGATTGGGTGACTGCTCAGGGTCCGAACTTGACCTCGCATTTTTCCCATTGGTTTTCTTTTTCCTTTGGGGAGCCGTTGTCCTCACCCTTCCAGATCTCATCTCAGGGCGGACAGGGTAGATGAGGAACGGTAGCTATAGGAAGGCACGCTAGACTCCTACTAGACCTATACCCTCACTTCAGCTGCAGCTACAGCCAACTGCTGCTGGCCACCAAACGCTGGGCGCAGATCACAATACGCAGGTCACTGGTCACAAGAACCTGCCCAACCCGGGCCAGGAGAGGTTTTCTCAATCCTACACTCAGACTCACGAGCTTGTGCACCTCGCCTCATTGCCGCTCTTCTTCTCTCCAACCGGCAGCCACCAGCACCCAAAATGAACAGACAGAGCAGGAGGGGTTACTTCAGGGTGACGGTGGCAGCGATAGAACAGTCCCGGGCCTGCAGCTTGGTTTTTGGCACGAACTAAGTGGTGAGGGTGATAGTTTTCCGCTTGCTCAGTGTCCCATTGTCCCAGTGACCCAGGAAACAAATAGATGCGGGTGAACACACGAACTCACGGCTCGCGGCTCGCACAAAGGGCTGCACGCCTACCTCTTCAGGTGTGTATGGACGGTGTAGACGGAGCCTGGGCCCGGCCTCATGGAACAACCGGACACGTCCTCCTCCTCCAGCAGCACTGCTCGGCTCGGCTGCACGCCTGCAGCACAGCACTGCACGGCACACCCCAGGCGCAGCCCTCCGCTGCTCTCCGCTCTGCTCTAGGTTGCCTCCAGGCCCCGGAACGCACAGCATCGCAGCTCCCTCGAGCAAATGCTCAACAGCGCTCAACAGGAAGCAGTGGCAACAGCGCTCAAGCTCTACTCAATGACAAAAGGGATCTCTGAATTGTCTATGCAGGGAATAGCTGTTGTGTTACTAAATCAATGATCTTGATGATGCAAAGATTCTGTCCAGTAAATGACCAGCTTGGTGTGGTGGTCGCTGGACTAGCTTCCTCATTCATAAAGCGTTTAAAGACTTTAACCATAAGTTAAAATTGATAAGGTGTTTTTTAGCAAAACGCAAAATTAAGATAGTATAGAGGCATGTGATATTAATGTGCTGATATGTGTGCAAATTAGTGACTACCCATATTTATGAATAGTAGGCTGCAAAACGTTTGAAAGTAGCACTGCTTAGAAAAGTGGTTTGACTAAAAATGTGCTGATGCATGCTTTTCATGGTTAAATTCTTAACCTTTTAGTGAACATGTTTTATTAAATAAATGTTAAACATGGCTATGCAAATGTTACTTCCTATACCGAGAAGAACCCAAAAATGGCTGTGTAGAAGTTAATATTTAGTAGATTATGCTGAATTGATCACATGGAATTAGCACAATAAATTGACTTTGGTTTCCATTTATGTGAAAGGATGTTTAAAATAAAGAAAACGTGTATTTGGATTCAGAAATAGCAAAGTTTTATGTTTAAAGATTACTGGCTGAACACTATGGTATCTCGTGTGAGAAACAGAGGAGTGAACCTGTTCCCAGGAAGAACATTGAAAGATGATTGGACGAGAGGCGGAGAAAATGCAACATTAACTACAGCATTGATTCTGACCATTTATAATAGAACGTGTTCCTAGAGCAGGTTAATGCCATTTTATGCATGATCCCATGATTTCCACACCATTCCCCGACTCTTGCCATCCCATAGATTGTGGTTGCCACTGGTGCTGCACAGTTCCCTGCTTTATTCGTTATTGCTTTGAGACTCTACTGAGTTTGTTGGAACTTCTCTTTATCAGAAGTTCTTTTTTGATTTGATTATTGATTTTGGCTATATTTGAGCTTTGTGCTTGATCTTACTCTCTGTCGACCTTGAATCCTTTATGGGTTCTGACTGACACCTTTTCATCTGAGTCTTAGAATCTGGATCATCTTTCTTTATGGAACTCGCTTAATGCATTGCACTTTGATTGAACTAATCATTAATTTTCTATCAATTCTGTAAAAGATTGATTATTTGAAACTAATATGAATACAATTAATGGCTCAGATTAAAGACAATTTACTCTACTTTGAATTAATAAAACTCTTAAAATCTTCAATAACTTATTATTGACAGAACTTAGGTAGAGACTGTGATTAATAATTATGTGATGATTTCATCCTGATTCTCAGATTCAGCATCCAAGGTCCATTGGCCTATTGGATGAAATACAGCGGTAATCAGGCCTGTGTGTGATGGTAAACCGTGCTTTATCTAAACTGATTCTCGCTGCAGCAAAATCATCTAGAAGAAGTTTCCAGATGAAGTGTGACGTAAGTTCACTCTGTCATGATAGAAGGTAGCTGATGCCCTGTCGGAATAATCAGAAAGAATAATGTGCAGGAACAGATTCCTAAAAACTATGACTGTAAGGGCATTTTCTAGCATATATGGCTGAAATGCCAAAGACTCGAGTTGTATTGGGAGATGGTGGTTAAATACATACACAAGAAAACAAATATTAATTTCCCCTGGAAACTGACAGTGCTAATAAGAGTCACTACCATTCCCAGTTTCCCAGTAAAATACAACATAAGCACTTGTATTACTTAGCGTCAGAATAAGAAATGTTCGTAGCATCCCTAGATAACCCAAAATGATTTTGGAATATCTTAATTGTTGATTCATTTTAGTTAATATCGATTGAATTAATGTAATTGATTTAATTACATTTGTTCTCCATAGTGCACTGCATTCATTTTGGTATTCCTAAATTAAAGGCCTTAAGGTTATTCAAAATGATCCGGTGACAAGGGTCTGTGTGCTCTAGAGAATCACATGATCCCTCCGTAGTGAGGCGGGTAGAACTATTAACGGACAATGTTGATGTTGTTAGCTGTAACTCTTCAAAATGTAAACGTAGTGTCTCAGTGATTGTAGTTTTTCTACCTTCTTGCTTCCTCACTTTTTTTATTAGAAGACCCTTTTCCGTCAACTGAAATGCTTGAGTTAGAAAACCCTCCACTATCCTAAGATGACTACACACTCCGTGTTCACATACTGGTAAATGTTGCCACTCATTCTACTCTCACAGATATAAAGGTTAGATTTGTGGGGCTGTTGATGTGAATAGGCCATGAAAGTCAATCAGGGGTAACCAGATAACGTTAAAAAAATTACAATGGCGCTTTGGCTGATCCACCTAAAAATACACTTGCTTCTTCTGCTCTCTGGGGTAATGAAAGAAATGGCAGGAGCAAAAAGTAATTAGGTCTATCTGACCTCCTTGTGATTTCTCTACTTTCCATTGTTTGTGCCCCCAATGGTGTCCGTTGAGGTGCTAGTGTGTGACAAGGGGTCAACCCTCTGATGTCATTGGTGGATCAATGGACATGATGTCACTACTATAGCATCTGAAAGAAACACATAGTGATAGATTCTTTACCTTAGAATTACTCCCAGGCGTCAGACTGGATCCGAAAAGTTTTCGTCAACAGTACCCCTGCCGTCGGTAGGCAGCGTCGTGCGGCTACGCGTCCGTCATTTGCATCGCGGTCGCCGAGATGACGTCACGACCGCCACTTAGACGCCACCCACGCTCACGTCAGTTCTTTCTTTTTCCGTGCCAGCAAGCGCAGATCCGGGAGGAGCAGGAACCCCTAGTCAGTTTTTAACTGACTTTTCTAGGCCTTTTTGTCTTTATTTTTCTTCGAGTCTTCAACTCCTGGTGCAGTTAGGATGCCCGGTTTTAAGTCCTGCGAAGACTGACACCATATGATGTCGGTGACTGACTCACACCGAGTGTGTCTTTTCTGCGTGGGGCGTGACCACGACCCCAAGTCGTGCCTTAACTGCCGGGCCATGGCGCCGAAGTGGTCCCGAAAGCTGCTGGAGGCCCGGCAGTCAGCTCTGCGTCGTTCGAGGTCCCGGTCGAGAGGGAGGTCGAAGGATCCAAGTCTTAGCACTCTGGTCAGGTAAGGCGAAGCACAAGAAGTCAAAGAAACGTTTTCATTCTTCGAGCTCCCCTCGCCGGTCCCGCGACGCGTTTCAGGGTGCGGGTGGTGCCTCCCCCACGGCTCCGGCTAAGCCTGTGCGGTCGCGGCTGGCCTACCCACCCTTTCCGGATCCGTCGGTGACTCCGGCCCATATACAGGAATTCCTGTCGGCCATGGCTCGCCTCTTTGGCCCGTCTGGTCTTGCTGGGGCGCCGTCGGGCCCCGCGGTCCCTACTGGTGGTTCTTGCCTTTCCTCGCTGGCGGCTCCGGCCCAGGCGTTACTGCCGGTTTCGGCCTCAGCGCCGCATGACCCCCTTGGATCCAGGCCTGGATCCTGGTTGACGCCGGTTGAGCTTATAACACCTCTACCGACGTCGACCCTACCAGCACCACTAACGTCGTCGGCCTCTCCTCGGGACGACGTCGACCCCGGGTTCAGCCCGTAGGGGACGCTGCGTCAGGCTGGTGTCGATCAATGCCGTTCTCAACGTTGCTCGGGGATTTCTATCCCCATGTCCCTGCTCCTTATTTTCGGCATGTTGAACAGCCTGAGGAGGTAGGGAAGGACTGGAAGGAGTCTGAGGACCCTCTCGCAGCTGATTGCAAGTATGAACAGGAATGGGCAGAGGAGTTGGGGGAAGCCAGTGGTCTGGACACCTCGCCAGACCTTGACATGCTCACTCCTCCTACTGTGGCTACGGAGGAGGGTGCTAGTTATGCTGAGGTGTTGCATAGGGCGGCCAAGGCTCTACACCTCGTGCTCCCTACTGTGGCCGTCAGGACTAACCTCCTGACGGAAGTGCTTAAGTCAGCAGCTACTTCTGCGGAGCCGCTGCTTCCCTTCAATGAAGCACTTTCTGACGTTCTTTTGGGCGGTTTGTCCATGCCCACCACAGGGGCTCCTGAGGGTAGGAATGTGGCCCATCGAAATAGCCCGGATCCGGGTGACCTCATTTTTCTCTCCCAACACCCCACCCCGTTGTCTAAGCCTCTGCCTCCCCGACTGCCTTCCCCTCCGCCCCATCGAAAAGGGAATCCAAAAAACTGGATCTGTTTGGAAAGAAGATTTTTTCTTATTCCAGTTCTGTGCTGCGGTCCGTGAACACTGCATACCTCTTGGGCCATTATTCCCACTCTCTGTGGGATACGGTGGCGCAAGTGCTGCCTCAGTGTCTGGAGGAGACCCGGACAGCGCTCTCCCAAACTGTTGCAGGAGGCGCAGCTAAGTTCATGATTTGTTGTGGCCTAGACACTGCCAACTCACTAGACAGATAGATTGCAACAACGGTGGCGATCCGACGCCACGCCTGGTTGAGGACAGCTGGATTTTCGGGGGGTGTCCAAAACACACTTATGGCCATGCCTTTTGATGGCCTTCGCCTCTTCGGCGACAAAGCAGACAGCGCGTTGGAGCAGTTTGAGAACTCACGGTCTACGGCCAAGTCCTTAGGACTCTCGGCAGTCCGCCCTCCTCCGCCTTCTGCTTTTTGCTCCTTTTGTGGTACCGGAAGGGGCACCCTGCAGCGTTCGCAACAGAGCCACAAACCTTCCCAGCAGCAAACCCAGTGCGGCCGCAGACGCGGGTTCCGCCGTGGCGGACCAAGGGGCCAGCGGGTGGGACAGTCCACCTCCCCCCGGCCACCACTGCCTCAAAACCTTCCTAGTCCAAACTTTCAGGCCCATCAAACGGCACTGGGCGGCTGGCTTCGCCATCACCTCCCCCACTGGCGCATCATCACTTCGGACAGGTGGGTTCTAGCGATAGTCCGAAGGGGCTATTCCCTCCCCTTTGAGACTACCCCTCCAGCCATGCCACCTCGGTACCACCACATTTCTGGGGATCACTTGGTGCTTCTTCAGCAGGAAGTTGCAGCCCTCTTGGCTAAGGGGGCCATCGAGCACGTTCCGACGCCAGAAGTAGGTCTTGATTGCTAGTCCCACTACTCTCTGGTACCCAAGAAGGACAAGGGCCTGCATCCTATTTTGGACCTCCGGAAAGTCAATTGCTTCCTCCACAAAGAGACGTTCAAGATGCTCACTCTGGCTCAGGTTTTGTCTGCTCTCGATCCACAAGACTGGATGGTAGTGCTGGGCTTGCAGGATGCCTATTTTCACATCCCAGTTCTGCAGGACCACCGGCATTACCTGCGGTTCACGGTAGGCCACGAGCATTTTCAGTTCATTGTGCTCCCTTTTGGCCTTACCAGTGCCCCTTGGGTGTTCACGAAAGTGATGGCGGTGGTCGCCGCTCATCTGCGCAGGTCAGGGGTTTCAGTCTTCCCTTATCTCGACGACTGGTTGTTGAAGGCGGGCTATCCCCATGCAGTTATCTCCCACCTCGAGACTACTGCTGACCTCCTGCATTTGCTGGGGTTCTCCATCAACGTACCAAAGTCGCACCTGATTCCCTTTCAGAAGCTCCTCTTCATCGGAGCGGTTTTATATACGGCACGGTTTCGGGTTTATCCTCCCTAACAGCGAGTTCGGGATATTCGGGCTCTGATTCCGATCTTTCAGCCCTTGACCCGGGTTTCGGTCAGAGTAACTCTGAGGCTGCTGGGCCTCATGGCCTGCTGTATCCTGCTGATCAATCATGCCAGATGGCATATGCAAGTTCTGCAGTGGGACCTGAAGTTTCAGTGGGCGCAGCATCAGGGAAACCTGTCCCATCGTGCCCAGATCTCGGAGGGCACTGCACGACAGTTGCAGTTGTGGCTCACGAACCAGCATTGGGTCGACGGCAGATCCCTCTCCCTTCCCCAACTGGAGTTTACAGTGGTTACGGATGATTCCCTCCTGGGATGCGGCTGCCACATGGGAGAGGTGGAGATCAGAGGTCTCTGGTCGCCGGCGGAGTCCAAGCTCCATATCAACCTTCTGGAGCTTCGGGCGATCCGCCTTGCACTGACGTGAGTCCCTTGCTCACTTGGCCACTGGATTCAAGATAGCCTGGCTGATGAGGATTGTGAATCCAAAACCGGTCCCAGGATGCTTGTTTGCGATCCAGGGAAGACATGGCTTGGCAGTTTGGGCTGGACTGTTCCCATGAGGCACAGGGTCAGACTGATTTGCATATGGCCATGTCTGAACTGGGGTGGCTGAGTGAGCTAAAGAATGGTGATGGATTAAACCCAGATCAGTTGACTGGGGGTGAGTGTTTGATTTGCTCAAACGCTCCGTCCATCATCCCCTTTTGTATCGCTTTGTTCGCCCTAAGTTTGCACGGTATGCTCAGACGTGAGTCCCTTGCTCACTTGGCCACTGGATTCAAGATAGCCTGGCTGATGAGGATTATGAATCCGAAACCGGTCCCAGGATGCTTGTTTCCGGTCCAGGGAAGACATGGCTTTGGAGTTCGGGCTGGACTGTTCCCATGAGGCACAGGGTCAGACTGATTTGCATATGGCCATGTCTGAACTGGGGTGGCTGAGTGAGCTAAAGAATGGTGATGGATTAAACCCAGATCAGTTGACTGGGGGTGAGTGTTTGATTTGCTCAAACGCTCCGTCCATCATCCCCTTTTGTACCGCCTTGCACTAAAGGCATTCCTTCCCTCTGTCAAGGGGAGAGTTGTGTAGGTGTTCACAGACAACACTACCGCCATGTGGTACTGCAACAAAAAGGGCAAGGTGGGGTTGTGGACCCTATATCAGGAGGCTCTGCGTCTCTGGACATGGCTGGAACATCAGGGCATTTTCCTGGTGGTTCAACCCTTGGCAGGTTCTCTAAACGCCTGGGCAGACAAACTCAGCCGCAGGTGCATGATGGATCATGAATGGCGTGTTTCCTCTGCAGTGGTGCAAGGTCTCTTTCAGCAGTGGGGAGAGCCATGGTTAGATCTATTCTCCACAAAAACAAACCAATTAATAGGATGGTCCAAGGGTGAGTTTAACGACCCAAACTAGATACATATCCCAATATACAATATTCCTAACACAACCAGTATCTAGGGGTCAAATAGCCATATGACTCAACTGTGGACACAGACCTCAACAAAATACAAATAAAGCGGTGGAGACACAAAGTGCAAACAAGTGTGACATATAGTTACTGAGTTAAGACTCAAGGACATGGGCAAATATTCCCATCAGTAACCGTTCTGTACCGCCCTTTTTAACATCATTTGGGTTCTCCTTGCCCAGGAGACAAGACAACACAACACAGCCTACTGATATTATCAAGGCTCTGTGCAGTTCTTAAGAGAATGTGTTATTAAGAAGGGTGGTATTTCAAAAGAATGTAAGCATATTTGTGGTTACTGAATAAGCAGTGCAAAAAGTGGGTGAAAAACAACAAGTGTGAATAAAGATAAAATTGGATCAACTGAGTAGATTGTTAATTTGAATGATATCTCTCAGTTGTCCAAATTTAAAAATACAGTGAGAATACAGATTTGACAAAATATCTGTAAGCAATATTGGTCGACATGTTTCAGCATTAGGATGGAATAGTTCCCAGGCTTTCTCTTGCTACCCTTGGAGTTGGAGGATAGTCACAATTTTTGAAAGAAATCACTCAGATGCCCTGTGTGTATATATATGATGTTCTTTTTCTAAAATACTTCACAACTGTCCTCATCGTCTCTTGACCTTGAAGACTACCTTCCTGGTGGCCATCACTTCCGCTAGGCGAGTGAGTGAGCACCAGGCTCTTTCTTGTAAGCCTCCTTTCCCATCAGTCCATCCGGACAAGGTTGGGCTCAGGCCCCGTTCTTCCTTTTTGCCAAAAGTTGTTACGGCCTTTCACGTTGGGCAGTCTATTACCTTGTCCACCTTCTTTCCGCATCCTTCCAGGGAGGAAGAGAGGTTCCACCGTCTGTACCCAAAACGTGCGCTCTCCTTTTATCGCAACCGCACACAACAGTGCCGCGTGAAAGGCCAGCTCTTTGTTGGCTACATTGGCACCAAGAAAGGTCGGGCGGTACACTAGAAGACTATCTCCCTCTGGGTCGTCTTGTGTATCAAAGCCTGTTACTCGTTGGCTAAAAAGGAACCTCCGGTGAGACTGGGTGCTCATTCCACCAGAGCTACTGCAGCCACTACTGCATTGGGACGTGGTGTCCCCCTGCAAGACATCTGTCAGGCAGCCAGGTGGGACTCGCTGCTCATGTTTACTAAGCATTATTGCCTGGCCAGCCAAGTCCGGTGAGACGGCTTCTTTGGCCGTCCTGCTCTCCGTGACTTTCTGGTGTGATCTTGGTTTGCAGACCCACCACCGGGGTTGGTATTGCTGGGGTATCTATTCTAAGGTAAGGAATCTATCACTATGTGTTTCTTTCAGATGAACAATTTACTTACCTTCGGTACCGATATATCTGTAAGAAACATTAGTAGTGATAGATTCCTTACCCCCTCCCCCCACCCATCCTCCCCGTTCTGCGAACTGATTTCTAGGGTTACGGTCATCCCTTTCAAGGCCCTAGTTTCAATGCACCAGTGGTCAGTGTCTTGCATGGCTCTGCATTCCTGGCGCGGAAGGTTCTGTACAGAACTGAAGTCAGCCCGCGTGGGCGGGGTCTAAGTAGCGGCCGCAATGTCATCTGGGCGACCATGGCGCAAGCGACGGACGCGGAGACGCACAACGCCACCTACCAACACACAGGGGTACTGCTGACGAAAACTTTCCGGATCGAGTCTGACTCCTGGGGGTAATTCTAAGGTAAGGAATCTATCACTATTAATGTTTCTTACAGATATATTGTTACCAAAGGTAAGTACCTTGTTCTTCTAGTATTGTGGTGACTCCATATGTATGGTGATAAGAATATTTAAGTACTTTTTTTATATGATGTCCTGGGTGAAAACAGTGTTCCTTTCTAAAGTACCCTAATGCAAATATTTTCCATCTCTTTTTCAGCACATGAATGTGTTGGTAGAAGTAATATAGGTATTTTTGCTGTGAATAAAGTGTTAATCCTCTTGTGATACAAAGCACATATAGAATTTTTATATTTCTATTTCTAGGTGCGATCAAGTGAAGTACCATATGAAGAGGATACAAGATATATTTTGGGTTTCTTATCTAACCCTAAACGATTTAATGTAGCAATAACCAGGGCAAAAGCTTTGCTCATTGTGGTGGGGAATCCCCATGTCCTTGTTAAAGTAAGTACCAATCTATATCCAACGAGTCTGTTATTAAAAATAAACATTGAAAGTTATCATGAAGTATTGGGACCTGAACCGATAAATATATATTCTCATGGCATTATGAGAGGCACCAGTAATTGCCCTTCTGAAAGGCCTTCTACTTTAAAAACACATACTAGGCTAGGATTCTTGAGATGCACAGCCATCTAACTTTAGGATGACCTTGAAGCACAGTGTCTCAGGTTCTTCTGATGCGGGTTTTTCCAATGGTATGCTAGCAAAGCGTTACCTACATACAGAAAACATGGGGAATCTTTGGTTGCATAATTTACCACATTTGATGCTCAGCATGTGGGTGTTATGTTGAAGAGGACTCATTCTTTCGGACATTTTTGGCAACAGATAATATTTAGTTTTCCACTTTATAACTGGGTACCCCTCTAGTAGCTTACCTTCTTCAATAATTGTGAGCTGTTCTCCTGATAAGAGACATGAGCAAAGTATTCTTCCTAAACAAAAAGCAATTTGGAAACCTTGATACAACCTCGGCCCTGCTGACACCTGGCCATGACTACCAATATGAAGCTGGCTTTTCTTAGATTAGTCCACGTTCCGCCTCTGAGGAAATATAACACAGCTTCGGAAATGCATGCAAGGCCCTCCGGTGACTTCTATTTTCCTTAAGACACTTCGTTGCAGCCAGAATAGTTATTCTGCCCACTGAATTCCTTATGCTAATGTTGGGATCCTACTTTTATAGTATGAAGGCAATATTCCACTTAAAAATTTAATTTTTGGGGACAGCAAGAACTGGATTTGTGACTGGACTTAATGATCTCTTATGATTTATTAACTAATATTGCCATGATTAAAAATTACAAACGACATCTGAATTATGCATGCATTAAGTTGTGTAAAAGATCTTCATTTGTCCAATTTTTCTGTTTATTCAGATGGTAGCTGTTGCAGCAATTCAGCACACACCTGCCTCGCCCCGTTGTGTCCTATTGCCCTGGGGCATGGTCAAGACGGAACTTATACATAAATGACCAATAATTATTTACACCATAAAAACAAATTGATCTATATTTAATAAGTGACACAGGTGTAGGGCAGCAAAATAGAACATACCCGGGTATATAGTTATAAGGATGAGCACTCTGTGACAATGGGACAGGATACAACACCAATAACATATGACCCTCATAGTATGTCTAATACCCCCTTCACCGCCCTGGGTACGTTTGCCTTTGCCCCCAAATTTTTTCCCATCTCTTCGGGCAGCTTCTGTTTTGATAAATAGTACGTTCTGCCAACCAACACCAATCTCGATCTGCCTGCCAATCTTCAACCTCTGGTAATGCTCTGGCACCCCAGCATCTGGGTAGATTGCGTTTTGCCACCACCACTGCAAGCCAGATCTTAGTATATCTGGGCCATGCTTCTTCCCCCGGAACCACTAACAGGAACCATTGCGGCTCCAAGGGAACCTCCACTCCGTCACCTGCACCATAATTCTTCCCGTTTTACCCAGGTATGTCTGTGTCTCTAAGCATTCCCATATAAGATGGTAAAATGTTCCTTCCTGGTCATGACACTGTGCTTATCCCACCCTGCCTAAGCAATGCAGTAGCCTCCTGGAACAGTATGTGTGGTAGAAAACCTTCAATTGGATTAGCCCTAAACTAGAACTAGTTGCCACCTTCCTCAGTCCCTGAAGGGCCTCCATCCAGTCTTCATCCTCTATTGGACCCATATCTCCCGCCCATGCGGCCCTTAGTGGTCCCAAAGGTTCTGGGGCATTTATTTAGCGGATTTTGTATATTAATTATATTGCCTTCTCCTCCAAGGGGCCTGTCAGGAGTATATCCTCCAGGCTTTGGCCAGGTCTTTGCCCTCCCAAATGTGACCCTAGATGGCATGGTCTAGTTTCAGTCATCGCAGGCACTCCCCCGGTCCCAGTTTGTACACTTGTTGGAGGGTCTCGAACTTCACGAAAGCCTGATTCCTCCAAACATCACCAAGTTTTTTAAGACCCAGCAGTTACAACTTCTCAAAGAGCATTAGCCTACCCACTTTGTCCAATTTGTCGCTGGCCCACGGGGGCGGGGGGGCATTGCCGCGAGTTTTCATTCCCAGCCCAGGTATTTCGATTGTTGCTTGCCAGGATTTAATTACTGCCTGTGTGCGCGCCTGCAGCCCCCAACCCACCCTCCTATCATATATTAGGTGTGCATAACCCGTAGCTCCTATTTGTGCTCTGTCTACTCTGCAGGCTGGTTCTGTCCTGCCCACAAACGCGCAGTCATCATGGTGTTTTGAACTGATTAAGTGTTTTAATTTCTTATCTATAGTTGGTGAAAGAAATATTAAAACAAAAGTAAAACGATAGGGCTTTCACTGTACTCTAGTTGAGTCGGTATAGCTGGGTCTGAGCGAAAAGAGAGATACACTACCGGGATTCAAGTAATGTAATGGCTAGATTGGGTGGTTATAGTTGTAAAAAGAAGTATCTAAATAGAAATAACAGTAAAAGTCATTCGGTGGTTGTTGCTAAGTATGTTTGTTTTGTCTTTGGAGGTCTGCAGTAGTAGTCTTCTCGTTGGGGTCTGTACCAGAAACACTGCTGGCCCTTCCAAATTAAATTCGCTAAGGAGCAGGAAAGTGAAGCTGCATATCTAGTGCCCTCGCAGCCACATGATCCAAGTTTAGGGCTTTTCATTGGACAAAGTTGTTTTATGGACCCATCTACCATTGTAAGAAACGTTGAAGGGGTCAAATGTAATGAGAAAAGTGTCATAATGTGTCAACATTTTTACTTTCAGATCTCTTGAGTACTGTAATTTTACATTTTCTTATATAACAAAAATGTGAATTGGGAAACAACAATACTTAAACAAGGAATGGCTGCCATGTGTTAGTGCTATAATCGCAAATTAGGTAGTATTTTCAAGGGTTCAAGAAAAGGTTTAAAAATGTCATAACATTTCTGTCCTCAGGTGATTTCATACCTCAGCAGCTAAACATCGCAGATGCTTCGGAATAGCTATGACCCTGTAGTGCTGTGACCGTGTAAACGAGCATGCTCTTCTTTAATGCATCACATTACATGTTACCTGTCATAGTTCCAGGCTCTGGATCCATTGAGTAGGTGGCATTCTCGAGATTTGCTTTCCCCTGTCAACTGCTTCCGTCGTTCAACTGCTGCTTGGGACACTGTTTTGCAAATATTTTGCACCCATAATGCCTCGAGAAAATGGAACAGTGTGAACCTGCACTGCATATTATGGTTGGGCCAAAGAGTGTTGCAGTGCTTCTGGATTCCAAAATGACAAAAGGAGATGTAACTAGCCTACATTTGCAATGAGTTGAGAAGGCAGTTGTACAAGTTTTAGCAACATCTGTAGATTGACAACGGATGAAACAGCTGGGGCGGTGAACAGCAGTCTCATTACAAGCAACAGCAATTCATCTTTAGTAGTGGACCTGATTTTTGAAAGTGAGCATGCCACCAGAGAGGATGCTGATGCTAATACTGCTGCATCTAATAAATGGGTGGTCTTTAATCCTACTCCCGCTGTTTGTAGCTACTTGTTTAATGGGCACAAAGGAGCCCGAACTACTCTGGCACGAGCTGCTATTTCAGAAGGGATTGCTTCAATACTTTAATCAAAACATCAGCTCAGATTGTACCACTATAAATAATTTCTTACATGGTTAATCTGGAAATGTTTTATTCTGAATCCTGCATGCCTAAATATTATTGTCCATGTCAGTTTCTACAGGAGATGTGGCAGTCATTTGAGCTTGAAGTGAAAAAATACTGGTCACGAAAGACCACTCTGTTAACTCACATACTGTCCCGTAGTTAAATATGCCTGAGGACCTGATAAAATCCAGAATCAATAACAAGGGCTGTTTGGCAGAAAGTACTACTGATATGAAATGATGACAATATAAGGCTCCAACTAATGTCTGACAGACAACCTCTTCAGTTAAAAAGAAAGTGCAGTGCACTTCTGGGCAGCACCTATCGTACATCTTCACCAAAGGTGGAGTATGAGACTACACACATGAAAGAAACAGCCTTATTTGATGAAGCAAAACTAATTTTCAGCACTTGCCAGTGCAACCAAGTTTATTAGTTGTTGAATACTTATGATGTAGAATGGGATTTCGATGTGGCATCTACATACAACTTCGATAAAGAAAGCAGTTACGAAGGGGATCTCTGCACCTCATGTACCTGCACTGTCCAACAATATCAAAAAACATATGAGCTATTAATCAAACTTTGAGACATAATCTTGAGAACATGCAGACAAAGAACTAACATCTGTGGTTTTCAACCATTTCCCCAGATGATCCCCAAGTCTGATTACCTTGATATCTCACTCGCTGAGCAAAGGTATTTTCTCAGATTCAGCTGCACAGTGAGGACCTTCATGCGAGCTTTGCTTCGGTTTACACTATAAACGTCCACCTAAATACAGCAATTACACCAATAGATTGTGTTTTTTGCTGAAATCAATAAGGGTATTGTACATGTAGAAACAAGAGTAGGCAAAATGGGTGATACAAAATTGTAAAATACCTCAGATATGGCTATATTGCCAGCCCAAAAGGATGACATGGTCTTCAAACTTGAAGTCTTGAAGAGGTAGACAAAAGGTAATTGTGAGAAGAAATGAATCTTTGAGATTTCTACATCATGTTTTCTAGCATGGGAGGTGCAGAGACATCTCTGTATTCATCACGATCGTCTCAAATGTGCTTCAGTGTAGGAAAGAGCTGGGGAAATTACATATTGATGCACTAATAAGTACATTTTTAATTTGCAGAAGCCAGCTAACCCTCTAATCACTCGACTGTATCCTTACCTTTGAACTTGCATTCTGCTTTCTTTTTGCTAGTCTGCAAGAACATGCATACATAAATACAAAAATGGATACTGCAAATCAGTGATGTGATTTTTTTTTAAGTTTTAAGGTAAAAGCACCTATAAAAAGTAATAAAGAGTAAGATGGCAGTTGACTGAGTCCCAAGTGTGATTTCAGGCCAACCCAGATGAACCGGAGGTCCAATACACCAAGCAGGTCTCTTTTTAGGTCGAGCTGACGTTAGCATTCATGCGAAGCATGAATGCTGTCAGCTCGACAACTAATGTGATCCGTTTTCAGGAGAGTGGACACCAAAGTGTTACGAGCGTTTTCAGGGTCGGATTTGACCTCGGGAGCGAGCGTCTGGTATCTGCGCATGCGCAAAGCCGCTGCACATGCGCAAAGCCCTTGCTCACACACAGGCAGCCCCCACCTCTCTGCATGCACGCACGCACACACACACACAGGCGCGCGCATGCATACGCAGGCATACAGCACCCATACAGGCACACATACAGGCACACTATCCGCTACCTCGCATTCTCTCTCAATCACACACAGTCACGCATGTGCACACACGTTCCCTCGCGCACACACGCACACACTCCCCCCCCCCCCCCACGCATACAAACAGGCACGCACGCACTTTACATCAGCCCTGGGCCCCACTCACCAACTGCGCTCTTCCGGCGGGGCTCCTCACGGCGCGTCTCCATCTAAATCGGGGCTCCCTCAGGTCAGAGGAGCCCCGCAACAGGCGCCACACTCCTCCTTCTCCCCGGCCCCCTCCTGGGGACCCGGGCTACACCGGACGGCAGGGCGCTCCATGCGCCGGCAGCTCGCGGACCTGGGGAGGCGGGACTTCCGGTCGGCCGCGAGCGGATTGGCCGGCCGGCCAAGAGCTTCCGGGTCGCCGCGGGCAGCGTGGCGGCACTCTCCCGATCACTGGTTCTTTCTTCTCCTCCTCCTCTGACTGTCCTCTCTTTGAGCAACAAGAGTTTTATTTTTAATGAGTACGTTTTATTTCCTGAACACGGTTCCAGAGAGTTTCCAGCAGTCCTTCCAAGTCATGGCACTGAAGCATCATGTGATAAACGACAGAATATTCGATGGATAGCAGCCGTCTTGCTTAATTAGGTCGGTGGCTTGCCTCTACTCGTTTTTAAATTGTTACATTCATTTCAAGCACTTCCAGCTCTGCACATCGCGATGCTGCGTTTAAATCAGTAAGTACGGCGGTCAGCCTTTATTTTGATCGGCACAAGGTGGCTTGCCCGCCTCAATTTTTATTTTTAACTTTGAAGACTCTTTAACATAATTTAGCTTGGCTCAGAGCTCTTTCACAAGCGCTGCACTTTATCTTGTAAAAGCAAAGCCCTGGAAATAAAAAGTGGGGCCGTGTGGTCACCCTACCCGCAGCAGCCCACACCCTTCTACGCGTACGCTAATGCACTTCAGCGCATAGAGTTAAATCCGCTTATGGTAGGCACTATAGACGTTTTCCTCACTCAAAAGTAACTTGCAATTAGCTCAGGTTCTGAGTAAATCTCAGTAGCGCTGGCTCAGCCTTTCATCCTTCGGATGCTGATAACTTGAATAAGTTCGAGATGTAAACTATTCTCAAAGACAGTGAGTTTGTGTCGACGAAATAAACACAAGTATTGCCGATCTGCTCTGTGACACCAGATCGCATGCTTTAAGTTAAGGGCCGACATCATACATTTTAAAGAGGAAAATGCACTTTACCTCCATCTTTGCAGCAGGTGAGGGTCGTGCTCCAGGAGCCAGAGTAGTCTTGCACCCCTCCTTGACCTCCCACTAGCAGCCCCTTCCCCTCGCACGAGGCCTGGGAGTGACCGAACAAACAGCACAACAGCGGGAGGATGTGGGCGGGAGGGGACAACAGGCAATCGGGGCTAAATTTAGAACTTGGATCTAAACAGATACCCTGCTCTCCAGAGACCACATAGGGATCCCGGCAGAGAAAGTGCGCAGGAGGGTAGTGGGGCAGCCCAAACATGGGGCCGCAGGGTGTGCTCTTCCGCCATCTCGCGCCCCTGCCCTTATTTAAGGAATTCATGGCGAGCACCATGAACTCAATGCGCTTCATATTGGGTTAAAAACAAGGTCGTGGGGCGCTCGGGCCGCCGGATGCAGGTGTGTCTTCAGAAAATAAAAGGCATTGCCATTTACAATGCCAATAGCTCAAACTTACAACTGCGAGACCTATTGCATTGCAAATGCTTGTTTTAGGTTGAGCCTGGGCAAGCACCCTTACACTGCTTTGGCGATCTGCTGTAGTAGAGTATGAAAGAGAAGCCCCGCCCACCCCCGCACATATTTTTTATTGGCTTGTGTCTTTGTCCTTCGTAAATGCTGGCTTCTGATTCTGTAATTGGCTTGTTAGTCCCTCCTTAGTATGGCCTCGTCTTTATTTGTAACCTCCCATGGCTACTGGCCCCTTTACTTCGGTTGTTACACGGTAAGTCATTTTAAGTCTCTTGGCACTACTTTCTTTCATGAGTTTTTACTACTGCAGACCAACCTGCTTTCCTGCAACATTCAGCGTGTGATGCGCGCTTTCATTTTAATAAGCACGGGCGCCACGCATGACAGTGGCTGAATGGGCAACTGAGGAGTGCGTAGCCAACCAGACACCATGGGGAGTCAGTATCCCCAGCCCACTGGGAGAGCAGGCAGCCAAACCAGGGATGCAGCCTGCCTTAGTTTACATTGTTCAAGGGACATGTCTCCCCCTAAGATTACAGGGTTTATACCCTGCAAGGATTACTATAAACAGGTAGCCCCCACAAGGTATTTCACTGGTTTCTGGGCTCCTCGTTTAACATGAAATCGTGCAACACCTTCTGTCAGATGAATCCAAAGATCACCTGGGACCACAAGACCAAACTTTATATCGCCGAGCACCGTAGAAAAAACCCATAAGGCATAGTCCCGGTCAAAGTCGAGGATGTGGACACAATCTGCGTCCCAAGGGCAATGATTTACCCCTTTAATTGGCCCTCAATAATGCAGTGTTACTTGGCCGGAGGCAGGAAACGTTATTACCTCAACAAGTGGCAAAGCATCAAATCAAACAGATTGCTGCTTCAAACTGTAGTACATGGCTATACCCTACCGTACCTTTCCACCCCTCCAAACATGCAACTTACACAACAGCTTCAAGAGCACCACTTGTTCCTTTTCTGACAAGAAGTTCAATTTCTCTTGGAGAAGGGAGGTATAGAAATGGTGCTGGCATCAGAAGTCTGCTCCTGTTACATTGTGGAGCCAAAGAAGGATGGAGGACTTCATCCTATTTTCGACCTCAGCCTCCATCTGTCCTCCTTAAAGCAATGGACAAATAGGTGCTGCCAGCGGCACAGTACCCTTTGAATTAATTTGACTGTAGGGGCTTACCCTGCCTGGCCTATTGGGGTATTTTCAAATATTGCCAATGGTGCTACTGAATGCTCACCATGCAACGAGGCAAGTATGCCTGCTTATGTCATATATGTTTTAGATTGTGTGGTCGTCTTACTCAGACCCTGGCATATAGGGATGGAACATCCCGGAAGTATGAAAAAAACCTCACAGGCCATCAACAAAATTCCCGGACGAAATTCTATATAACTCGCCCCTCACTATGGCGTACAATACACAACTTGAGTTTGAGAGGTATGACCCTTTATTTGACTTAGGTGGCGTACACCCCTTTCAATTCATCTTTCCAACCCACATTAGAGACAGCATTAACAAGAGTCACAAGATGTTTATGGCCGGCTATATTCATCAAGTCAAAATCCACCTGACGCCACCAACCTAGAACATTTATACCAATTTTTTTTAAAACTTCTTTTTATTAAGCAGTTGATTACAAACACAAATCAATTAAGGCGGAATACAGTGTATTAAATGGACCGCTCGCATCGACATCTTCTGAATTCTTTCCCTAGCCCGCCCTGATGCTTTGTAGAACTCCCTTTAGCCCCCAAGCTAGTCTCAGCTTTTGCACCCCGACCAACTGTGCATTGGAAATATCCACTCCCCCCCCCCCCCCCGTTACGTTGTTTATCCCCCGGTTTTGCTTCCATGGCCCACATACCTTTTCAAATTTGTGCGGGCACCCCCTGGAGCGATATACTGTCTGTTCGCCTAACTGACACCAGTCTAAATCTTCCTTCCAGTCTTTTATTGCCGGGGGCCTACTTGCCCCCCAGAACCTAGCTAGGTTGAGGTCCGCCACTCCTGCAGCTATTTTGAGCCAGATGTTTACGTGACTAGACCATTTCTCCTCCACCGACACACCCGACAATAGCCACCGGAAGACCAGTTACCTCTCTCATTGTCTCAGTTATACCGGACCAAAAGTTTTGGATACGTGAGCAGGTCCAGAGTGTGTGGTAAAAGGGGCCCAATTCACCGCACCTCCTGGGGTATATGCAACCCATCTTGAATACTCTCGGCCTAGATAGTTAGGACTTGTGCAATATCCGTAGCTGCACCAGGCAAAATCGAGCCCTTATATTTCTCTCTCAGGGGCTCTGCAGTGCCTCATTCCACTCTTCGTCATCCAGGGGTCCACGTCTATAACCCAAGCTTCTCTGCGTGAAGCAGGCTATCCGGCTGTAGGAAGGTGGATATCTGACTATGGTTACCCCCAACTTTTTGCCTGGTGTTTTGCTGGTTTTTGACTTAGTTGGCCTGGGATCCTGCTATTCAGGACCCCAGGCTTCCTGCTCTCTCTGTTAAAATGGACTCCATGTACCCTAGGTACTTATCTAATTGGATACTGAGTCACCTTATCAGTCCCTGTACAGTGTACCTTAGGTACCCAGGGCATAGGTGTACCCAGGGCCTACCAGGGGCTGCAGCATGTATTATGCCACCCCTGGCTGACCATCCAAAACTGACACAACTGACTGCAATACAGCTGGGGCAATGTGGTGTAATCACCCTTTGCTGTCGATATAGTATACTTATATCCAACCCTAAAATGGACACATATATTCCTATCAGTCACTCCTATGGCAGGCCTTATCGATCCTGAAGGCAGAGTGCTTGGAATTATGTGAGATGGTGCTCTGGCATGAGCTGAGCCTGTTTGCAGCTTGCGGAACCAAGTCCTAATAGCTGTTCCATGATAACGCTATACCATATATTCTTAAGTGCATTATAATCCTCGCGGTTAAATGCTAACTTTGGTATAACATTATCAAAACATGTCGAGTAAGGTGTCATACGAATTGGAATACTACCCCCTCGCCAATTCTGGCGAGGGGGGTAGCATTCCACCCTTCTAGAGGGACACGACATGAATGTAACTGTGAACCCCGGTTAAAGTTAACTCGAGCCTTGGCATCACAAAATGGATGCCACCACCACAGACAAAAGTCTGACCTCCTGCTGCTGGGAGTCCTTCCAGCGAGGGAGGCTTAGACAAAGGATTTCCTGCCTTGGGAGGTGCTAGCACCACCCCAGACAGGATTTTGTGTATTGAGGTAGGGAGGCCTGAAAGGAATGAGACATGCCTGGGGCACACAAGGTGCCCTGTGCATACACCGGTTCAAACAAGTTGCTGGGGCACTCCCGCCCCAGCTCTGGCGGGAAACTGGACAAAGAATAGGGGGTGTAGCCACCCCCCTTCCTGGTCCCACCCAGGGGAGGGACCTAGTCAGTAGTGCAGCCCCCTTTAGGAGAATAAAGGTAGGAGCTGGTCCCATTCCAAATTAGATTATCCTGAAAAATTCTACAAGAAAAAACTCTGGACTTCGACGTTCTGCTCCACAGAAGACTGAAGAATCTCCCTTGTGGGCAAGGAGTGTCCACCCTGCACAAGCAGGCACCATCAAGCGTCCAGCGGCTTCACGTTGTCGTCTTCCCTCGAGGATCCAGACTTCAGAGCCCGACGAGACCCGGATTCCCAGACCTCTCCGACCTCAACTCACATCTGCAGCAAAGCTGAGACCCGTGGGTACGACGAGACACGTGGGAATGGCCATCTTGAGCGAACCTGCACTTCGCTTCCAGCACGACTCCCGAGGTAAACTCGACCAAGTGCTTTGGGGACTGAGAAGCCTCAGCCCCGAGCAGCTCCTGCACCGAAGATCAGCCCTCCAGCCTCCACGAGATCTGCATGGGGCCCTTCTGCTTGTTTGCTGCTCGACGCGTTGTCTGGTCACTTGCCGGCTGGCTAGTGGCCTCCTAGACGATGAACCTTTGAATCTTTGCTGCTGGTCTGGTTGCTCCAGACTGGCCCTTGCTCCCTTCCAAAAGAGGGACACCCCGGACTCTCCTAGTCCGCACCAGACGCTTTCTTCACTCATCGCGTGGGTTGCCTTTGCCAAGGCCTGTTGACGCCGATTTCCGGATCCAACACCGCCGACAGCGAGAGCCTGCGTGGGACAGCTCGTGCCTCCATCCTGGTCGTCGAAGACACCTCCTGGTCCACGTGGCTGCAGAGTCAAGCGTCCACTCTTCACCTGATCGCGACGACGACATCTGGTTCCTTCCTGGTTCCACTCCGGTCACTGGCTAGTGACTTTGAACATTGTCCCCTCTGCTTTCAGGTCCTCTTCTTCACCGATCCACCCTTGGATCGCACCAGACATCTTCCTCCTGGTCGCCTGCAGCATCTTTTCTTTCAGGCTCCATAGACTTCAACGCGAGAACCCGGCGCACTTTGACACCTATGCACCCGCAGCCCGTGGGTGAGGTAACAAGAGCATTTCGGTGCTCAAGGGTAGTTTAACTGTCTTAGTGTCCAGTTCCACAGTCGTTGTTGTCCTAACTAGTCAGGATTGTCCGTACTCACCTTGAACTTGAACTGTACTGTCCATAGACGTTGTTACGCATCTCCCGTGCCAGTTCAACTCTGCACACGCGTTCCGTGGGCCTCCTGTAGCGTGGTCCCAACGATCCTACAGCCTCTGGACAGCTCCCTTCCTTTTATCGACTTTCACATTCCACTTACTTTGTATATGGTTTGCCGTGCCCCTAGGGCACCATTGTAATTTTGTGCAACTTGTCGTATTTTTCATAAGAGATTGTCATGTGCTTAGCCCTCTGACCTCATAAAGAGTTCAGAGGTGTTGTTATTAATAAATAGACTGTTTATTTTCATACCAACCTGTGTGGTGTCCTTTCATCTGGTATTCAAGGGGTTATATTGTGGTAAAACAGCTGGCTTCACATGCCAAAAGAGTTTAGCCTTAGACTGCTTTGTCCATGCTACCATTAGGATAGCTGGTCTATAAGGTTGACTTACAACCAATCACCATAAGGGTTGTTTGGACTGATACAAGGTGATCACTAGAACTAGTGAGCATCATATATCAGGCCAACTTCTCACACCGGCATATTGTTCATGATCTTCCAATATACCAGGGAGACTTGCCTTGGAGGGCATCCGGTCCAGTATTAGTAGGTCCTCCATGGGGGAGTAATCTGGGACTGCCTCCCCTTCCGGATGGTGACATTTCATGGCATGCTGCAATTGTCTGTAAACGATATTGTGAGCACGAGGGGAGGAGTGGGGAATCCCGATGGAGGATGGTATACATGCAGTCTCGCTCTATGCGGACGACCTGCTTCTATACGTAAAGGATTTGACCAACATCCCGAGATCTCTGGCTACAATATTCCAGACCTTTGAGGACATGTCGGGCTCACGAGTCAATTGGACTAAGTCGGGCGCATATTCATTTAGTCCGGAGACACCTGAATGCGAAATCAGATTCGGGGGCGAAAGACTCAATTGGTATCCCACGACGTTCCGATATCTGGGAATACACATATATAGGAACCCATCGGACGTCCTGGATGGGGACCTGATGAGAGCGATATCCTCATTGCGCGCACAGGTGACTTTCTGGAAAACCCTTCCCCTGAATGTGCCAAGCCGAGTGGCGCTAACGAAAATGACCTACCACAACTATTGTATTACTACGCCAATATCCCAAACTTCGTCCCTACCAAAGTGTTCCGTGACTTGGAAACCCTGCTTCGCGACCTAATCTGGAACACGGGCAGACCCTGTGTGGCGTTGACAAAGCTGAACATGACCACTGAGACGGGGGGCCTGGCGGTTCCCATTCTGGAATTGTACTATCTGGCAGCACATCTGCAATGGGTATCGGGATGGCAAAGTGGCAGAAACTTGGAAGACACCGCCACAGATACCACTCACTGGACCCACACACAAATTTGCACGTTGTTCCACCCACTGGCTAAAGCCCCACGCCCCATACAACTACACACAGCGGTGGCACACAAGTGCTTCCTACGCTGCTTAAAATTGACCCGAGCGGTGAAACCATACGCCCCAGTGCTCCCCTTACTGTGTACTCCCAGAGGAGATGGAGTAGTGACGGAGGCTATGCTGGGGGGATGGACGCAGGCGGGAGTGGATACTTTAGGGGACCTCTATGCCGACGGAACCTTACTCAGCTTTGCTGAACTTGCAGCGGACACAAGCTTACCAGCCGGTCAATTTCTAACTCATGCCTCCCTGGTGCGGACGCTAGCGAATGCCTGGGGCAATATCTCCGAGGAGCCGCCAATGCATCAATTCATGCAATATCTGCATGTCATGGGTAATGGCACTCATGTGGTACACTGGCTGGCGCAAGCTCTCTTGGAACATACGCAACACTCCACCCGACAACTAATAGACAAATCGGAAGTGGACAGAGGGCGGACCTGGACAGACAAAGAATGGGCAATGGTACTGTATAGTCCAGTCAATGTCCCACGTAACTCCCGTTTCAAAATTATACAATTCTATTTTTTGCACCGTGCGTACCTGTCACCTGATAAAATTAACAGATACTTCTCAGTCACCAACACTGCATGCCAGAGATGTTCCCTGGTTGGAGCAGACCTGTTACATATGCTCTGGCTGTGCCCCAACATCCAGTCGTACTGGAGCACGATCACATCACTACTGACACAATGCACAGACGAAGACATACCGCACACATGGGAGGCTTGCATCTTGGGGCTCTACAAAAGGACCAAACTGAACAAAGTACCGGCATGGTTTTGGGATCTGGGACTTGTCACGGCCAAACGTCTACTCACCAAATGCTGGAAACACAGCGAACCCCCGCTTATTCGACACTGGTACGCCTCTTTCATCAATTGGGCGGAGGCGGAGGGCACAGTGTTGCGCCGAGAGGAAACGATGGGACTGAGAAAATTCCCTATTGCGCACCTCTGGGAGGCTGCACTGAAGTCCTTTCGACAAGCTAGTCTAACACAAGGGATCACCTGAAATGAGACACGCTTCCGGAATAGACCGAAGACATGAAAATAGACGGATGCCCCGTGTGCCCCGCGCCTCCCTCCCCACCTGCGACTAGCTACACAACGCGACATGCATACCCAAATGACGGCAGAGATGGCAGGAAATGCAGCAAATTATAAAGCCAGCGCACACAGATGTTGATGCTTCCCGGAACCATAGAAACGGCTGCACTGTCTCTCCCCCCTCTCCCCTCCCCCCTGGGCGGACACCCCGATCCACACGCTAGACGTGGCCAACATCTTCACCGTTGACTGATGGGCTCCCCCTGTACCCACATACCGACACACACAACTAACACTGGCACTGGCGAATACACCTCATTTTAATTGTTTTTTGGACCCCTTTCTAGTTTGCAATTACCTCTCCCCCACCATATACATCTATAGAAGACTTTTTTCGTCCTTCTCCCTCTTTTCTCCCCAGAATCATCTCACCCTCCTGTTTACACAATGGTTCCGTAATTGAAACTAGTGTACTATTACTGTTGATAAGACTCTTCTAAAAATTGCATATGTGATATTGGTAATTGCAATTCATCTGGCACTTAGTACCTTCCCACAAGCTACAGTGATGTATGATACACCATGCATGGACAGCAAGATATAACCAGGAGACGCGTCACACTGAGAAACACAAGCAGACCCACTCCGCAGTTCACTATGATATCATTCACAATGCTGTCCCCAAACACGGATGTAGCCACATGCACACAAAGGCAAGAGACAGGCCGTAAGCGGCCACATTAGACTATCCGCGACACCTATACCACACACAAATAATCTCCCGAACCTTATAAGCACATTATTGTTGGATGGAGCAATCACATTAACGATGTGAAGAGATTATAAATGATGTATAATTTCTTATTTACAGTCTTCAACTGCTTTTTGTCATTATATGTACTGAATATAACTGCCATTGATTAAGAATTGCTAATAAAAAAAATATTCAAACAAAAAAAATGCTGCAATTGTCTGTATCAAAATATCTCCCCCTGTGCCAACTCAAATTCAGTCTTCAGTGTCTGGAATGTAAACATCTGGCATGCCTGCCCTTCAGACATCTCCCAGTAGCTCAATCGCTATTGTGTGCCATTTCGTGTATGCTCTCAATTTTTTAACCTCTCCCAGATCGGCGGTATCCCACAGTGGGGTCTCTGCTATAAGTTTCCCGTCCCATCCCAGGCATCTGTTGGTTGCTTTAAATTCACATACTATTACCAGTGTATGAGGTGGGAGCCAACCCCCTCCCCTCGCACCGTACAGGAGCGCTGTATAGCCCCTGCTACCCATGGCCAGCGATCCACCTTGTAGGCTGGCTCTGTCTGGTCCCCATACACCCGGTCATTCACCACTAACAGCTGGGAGGCCCAGTAATAGAATCAAAGGTCAGGGACCGCCAGGACCCCATCGTAGACCCCTTGTTACAGCTTCGCCAACAAGATTCAGGGCTGCCCCACTGTCCACAACAGGGATCTCAAAATGCCATTTAGTCTGTGAAAATAGGATTCAGGAATTCTGAACGGTGTGTTTTGAAGAATGTACAGCATTCACTGGAGGGTAATCATTTTTAAAAGGCCCACCCGCCCCATCAGTGAAAGGGGAAGTGCGCGCCAGTGGCCCGCATATACCTGACAGCGCTCAGTATGCGGGAGGACTTTACTAGCAAGAAACAGTTTCTCATCTCTGGTGATACTTATCCCTGGGACCTAAACCAGTCTGTTACCACTGCGGCTAGGCATCGGGATGGTAAGGGCAGGGGGCCTGAGGAGAGTGGGAAAATCAAGGACTTATCCCAGTTAATTTGCTAACTAGTGTAGCTCCCGAATAATTCAAAGATATGCAGAGTTCTCTGTATCCAAATATGGGGTTTTTCCACATAAAGAGGGATATTGTCTGCATAGAAAGAAATCCTTTCCTCCCAGTCGTCTTTGACTTTAATTCCCTGGATGAGTAGGTCTCCTCGGACCAAGGCCGCTAGGGGCTCCAAGGCTAGAGCTAAGAACATGGGAGATAGCAGACAACTCTGTTGCGTGCCCCTTCACAGTATGATCACACAGGAGGTGTGCCCATTCACCCGCACCCTGGCCCGTGATGCTTCATAGAGTAGGCGCACCCAAGCACTGAAATTGGGGCCAAAGCCCAGAAGAGGGAGCACTGCAAATATATAGTTCCATTCCACGCTGTGAAGGCCATTCGGACACTGAGGGAGAGAACTGCCACATCCTCCGCACGTACACCTCCGTCAGGTAAAGCACCACGTCCAGTCGTCTCAAGCTTGAATGTGTGCTACGCTTCGGCATGAAGGCGGATTGGTCGGGGTGGATCACTAATGTTATCACACCTGCTGCCTGTTTTCAAGGACTTTGGCCTGGACCTTGGGATCCATGTTAAGCAGAGAAATGGGGCGATGTGATGCACACTCCATCAAAGGTGTGCCTTTTTTGGGGATTACCACTATGGGGGCGGTTCTTTGGTCGTCAGGAAGCCTCCCTACTTCCCTGGCCTCTAGAACCACGTTCAAGAGATGGAGTGCCACCTTCAAAGCTCTTTTCTTGGACCCTACCTTGCCTAATTACGCGAGCTGAAACATAACAACACACACTAGGGTGTATGCCTGAATATGTATGTAATGAGGATGAAGAATACAATGAATTTAATCTTGCTGTCAAACAACTAGAAATTCGTTTTGAAGGTAAGGTAAATCTTGTTGTAAGGCGTCACAAATATTTTACACATACACAGGCTCCCAATGAATCTATTGATACTTATGTCACAGCTATAAAGGTTTTAGCGGCATACTGTGACTTAGGGTTTCACTCCACAACTCATTCAGGACCAAATTGTGTCCAGATGTTATTCTATAAATAATTCAACAAAGATATTTAGCTTGCAAGAATCCTTCCCTGGATGAGTCAATGGACATCGTAAAAAGCATTGAATCATCTCTTGACGAGGTCAAACAGTTGGAGCAAGATAGCTCCGTGAGCTATGTAGCTAAAGTGTCACAGGTCAATCCACATAGAAATCAGTCACAAGTCAGTAACTACAATATACAGTCAGCTTCTCTTCAGTCTAACTTGAGTGTAAACAGAGGAAAGGGTTCTGCTTGTGGTGCAACAAAACCGGCATGTTACAGGTGGGGATTTTTAAGTCACCTGTCCTATTTTAGAAAGTTATCCAGCAACAATGTTGGAAGTGCAAGAAAGTAGGGCACTTTGAAAAAGTGCGTAAAGGTGGTAAATGAGTAGGAATAAGGAGTGTAACTTTGAAGAAGGATTGTTGCGACATTAGTAGCAAAGTAGAGGAGTTGTTTCTATCTGTGGACTGTATTTATCAAGCCAGTCGATACGCTTCGTGGCCTTCTCTCCCACTTTCTAAGTCTCCTCTGGGTTGATAAGGCATGGGCCCCTGCTGGGCCCTTGCTGCACCCTCCGCTACGTCCGCAACTCCCGCTGTGCCATGCGTAATTGCTGTGTCGATGTCCTGTTGCTATGGCGAGGGGGGTGAAGTTGCCAGTGCAGTTGCAGAAGCTTGGTCGTGGTTCCAGGGGGCAATCGAGGAGGTTGGTGGTGTTGGTGTTATCGAGATGGAAGTTGCAGAAGCTTGGTCGCGGTATCAGTAGGTTTAGCTGTCCATTTGGAGCCGGAATTTAATGTGTTCCATGGCTTGGGCAATGTTGTACATTGATGTTGCGCATTGGATGGATTCCTTGTGTACTGTGACAATCGCTCCTCCTGGCTTGTTGATGAGGTCGCTATTAAGCAGGCCCTGGGAAGTGGGAGAGCGTGGTGGGACTAACGAAAGAAGAGGCGGGAAGATGCACAGGCGAGCAAGTAAGGAGCGATGGAGGCAGGAGGGGGAAACGGGTGAATGCGATGAGGCCAAGGGGTGAGATGAAGGGAAATAGGTCAAGCACAAAGAGATGACATAACAGAATCCGGAAACAAGAGATCGTAAAAGGGCAACGCAGCCAAGCACGAGGTGACAGCGCAAAAGGTGACAAAAACAGGAAGCAATTAAGAGAGAGAGAGGGAAAGGGCTATGGGTGAAAGAGCAAAAAGGGGCAAAACGACAAGCAGCATGTGTCAGAAGCAAAAAGGTGACAAAACACGGAAGCTGGCGGGAGATAGAAAAGGCCAAGGAGTGAAAGAGAGAAAAGAGGCAATGAGTTTGAGAGAGGAAAGGGCACACACAGTAGCACAGATACATCCACCACAAGTCCTACCGTCACTACACTGAATAATACTCACCCACAGTATTTATGCTCCCCCCCCAATAACACTAATATTCCTACTACTTCCACTTCGCCTCTCACTAGCGTCACATTACCCGTGACCTTCCCACTCACTCCCTCGCCCCTCACTACCACTCCCCATCTCCTCACCCATTCCTTCTCCACATCATCCCCCACACTCACCCCTTCCACTAACTCTATTCCAGTTTCTACCCCAATCTCTCCATACACACTTAATCACGTCACGGCCGCATCTCCCCTCGCTCCCTGCAATCTAAATCCCAACATCAGTCCTCTCACAGCACAAAACATTACACCTGCACTTCCTCGCTTTACTTTCCCCCTGCCTATTGTCTCCCCTCCCACAACAATACCACATAAGAATTCAGATACTCCCAAAGCACTCTCCTCCCATCCCGTCCCCATGGAACTCGTCACTGTAAACCCACCACCCGTCGATCCATCACAAGTCTCACCCGAGGACACCACACAAACCACCTCATCGCCCCTTTCTACCACAGACCAGACCATCATTATGACAACCTTAACACCTGACCCCAAGCTAGACGAGATAATACTATCCTTACGACAAATAAAGGAAGACATCCAAACTCTTCACAATCTGATCAGGCAACAAGCAAAACCCCCTCAGCAGCCTTGCTCTAATCCCTCGCCTCAGCAGCCCCCCAAATGGAAAACAGTACCTTACCCCAATGCTTCATCCAGGCCATCAAGGGAAAGGAGAACACTATCTCCAAAGGACATTACTTCCCTACTTCACTCCTACGAACCTCCATTCCTACCTGGTAAGCCAGTTCACCTAGAGACTACTCAGAAATGGTCCTCAATCCAACCCATCCTCCCCAATGCCTCTAGATTGACAAGACACACCCCCAGAGGTATTGTTGAAAGCAACCTCACAAGAGTACCCATCTCCCAAGACCAGAACACCACCTCGACCAAGGCCCAGTTAAAATGCATTTTATTAAATTGTAGATCGGCTGTACGTCATGCCTCCGACATAGCCAACCTTATTATAACCAATGAACCTGACCTTATAATTTTAACGGAAACCTGGCTAACTGAGTCATCCACACCCATTCTAGACATACTAGTTCCCCCGAACTACTACATCACAAGACTAGACAGACCCATTAAGACAGGCGGTGGTATTGCCTGTATTCACAGGAACAACATCTCTGTGAACCGCGCTAACACCCCAATGTTCTCTTCCTGTGAATACCTTTGCCTACTCATTACTAGTAATAGCAAGCCAATATGCACACTACACTCTTTCTACCCTCCTCCTGGCAGCAACCTCACCTTTATCGAACATTTGATGGATATTTTAGCGATGAACGTAGGACAACAGAATACACAGATCTTCCTGGGGGACTTTAACCTGCACTGGAATGATCCTGACGACCCAGAGGTCAATAGCCTCAAAGCTTTCCTATCCGACCTCAATCTGACCCAAATTTGCGACAGCCCCACGCATGAAAAAGGATCAATCCTTGATCTAATAATTTCCAAATCAAACTCTATCCAACTGGAATCGATCCTCCCTTGCGATTGGTTCGACCATCACATTATCACTTTTCATATCAAGGAAGTAGTCAAACTGCTCTCAATCCAACCTACGAGAAAACAAATCTTGAAGAGGAACCTAGAAAACATCAATCCGATCGATTTTTCATCAGCTAGTCACACCCTCGCGCCCCCACCTGATGGATCAACCGATGCTCAGGCTTTGACGAATCACTACTTCCATTCGATGAACAAGGTTCTTGACAATATAGCCCCCTACAACTAAAAAGAGTCAACACAAAGAACTCAAACCCCTGGTATGATGGTAGACTAAACGAAGATAGGAGATCATTGAGAGCTATTGAAAGACAATGGAGAGCCGTCCCTTCCACTGCTCTCCTGAAATTATTAAGGAGCACCAGAAATGCCTACGACAAAAGAATTAGACGAGCTAAAGCGGAATACATACGTACCCAACTAGACCATGCCAAGAATCGCCCCAAAAAACTCTTCGAAATAATCAAAGCTCAGTCTAAGGGAGTCCACTACTCCCCCCCGCCCCCTCCCTCCCCCAAGCCAACCCGGATACACTCCCCAAATGTGAGGATCTTGCCTCCTTTTTCACAACAAAGACTGAAAAACTTAAAGCTGACCTACTTAACGATCTAGTATCACTTCCCGTTACTCCCACAATCTCCTCTCGGACTACAGCGGATCCCCCGTACAACTGCATCACAACTCCCGACCTCAAAAACAATGCCTCCTGGTCCACCTTCAACCTCTACAACGAAGAAACTATCCTCAACATGCTCAGTTCTCTGAATCCCTCTAACCATTTCACTGACCCCCCTCCCAGCTTCACACCTAAAGACCTTCATGCCACTGCTATTGCCCCTATGGACGAGGATCATAAATTCCTCCCTTTTGCAAGGATCCATCCCTGACATCCTCAAAGCTGGTCAGGTAACCCCCATCCTTAAGAAAGTTTCAGCGGACCCAACTGACTTAAATAACTATCGCCCAATATCTAACATCTCAACCCTTGCCAAACTACTTGAAAAGTGTGTCCACACGCAGCTGAGTATCCACATAGACCGCTTCAACCTGCTAGACCAATTTCAATCAGGCTTTCGATCAGGACACAGCACTGAATCGGCCATGACCCACATAATTGATGATGCACTACAAATACTGGATCAAAACAAAGCCTGCCTTCTAATCCTCCTTGACCTATCCTCAGCCTTCGATACAGTCAAACACGTCAACCTACTGGACCTCCTGAAGCATAGAATGGGGCTATCTGGAACAGTATTAAACTGGTTCACCTCTTTCCTCCAAAACAGAACTCAAAGATTCAAGATCAACCAATCATTATCTAATTCCACCCCTGTCACTCTAGGAGTCTCTCAGGGATCTTCTCTTTCCCCAACACTCTTCAATCTGTTTATGGAACCACTCACTGAGCTTCTCAACTCCGCAAATATCCAATATCACATGTACGCAGACAATACGCAACTCTACATTAAGGTCAAATCTCTTGAAGACATCAAGTCCCTTAACTCGACGCTCAAAGATACACAGATCTGGCAAGCCAAGAACCATTTAAAACTGAACACACAAAAAACTGAATTACTCTTGATCGCACCTCCCAACCAATCAACGATCATCCGCGAGTGGATGGAACACTTAACGGCACTAGACGGTCAACCCCTCATCATTGATTCCGCTAAATCTCTGGGAATAACCCTAGATGAAAAACTAAATATGCTGAAACACATCAGCGCTGCAACAAAGGGTGCAAATTTTCATATTAACACACTAAGAAAACTGAATCCCTTCATTCCCACTAATGACTTCAAACGGGCAGTCCAATCTCTAGTAATTCCCAGAGTTGACTATGGGAGTGTCGCACTCTGTGGTCTACCCAAATCAACAACCACTCCTCTCAGAGCCTCTATCAATACAGCCGCTAGACTCGTCACAGGCACCAAACGCAACTGCCACATCTCCCCTGACCTTCAGGCCCTCAACTGGCTACCTTTTGAGGCCAGGATCCAGTTAAAAATCGCCTGTATGACACATAAGGCACTTCATCACAAAACCCCGAGATACCTAGCAGAGAAACTTGTTCTCTCAGGCGGCAACAGGTCTACCAGGAGCTCTATCAATCTTCTTCTGAAACCTCATCGCTTCTCCAAGAAAAAAACATACAATCGTACCTTCTCAGGAATGACACCCAGGATTTGGAACGCTCTACCCCCAGAAACGAGACTTAACCCATCTATGGCCTATTTAAAAAAAGAAGTGAAATCAATTCTCATGGCCAAATTCACTTGAACTTGTCCTATACATTACTGTAGCTATGTACTAATCTTTAATTGTTCCCATTGCTTACTGTATTCATATATGCCACTGTACCTATATTTATATGTGTTTTTATACCATTACCTATACTTGATCTGTAAAGCGCTCTGATACCCGCAAGGGTCGTGTTCGCGCTATACAAAACTGCCAAAATAAAATAAATAAATAAAAATGCAAACAGGCACAGAGTTGCTAAAAATGCGAGCGAGAGAGAGAAAGCGAAGGAGCAGGAATGGAGATTAGGAGGATAGAGGAGTTTGCAAGCAGAAGCTGCAGTTTCCGGTGCAGCGGAGAGTTGGGTCCTAAAGGGCCTTGACTGGTCAGAGGACCAGCCCAGGTAGGTGGGGAGCCTGGGTATCTGCTCAGTGGGGTCATGCTGTGGCTGCCAATAAGCTGGTCCTGGGAGGTGCATGGCTACCAAAGGCAGGAGGACAAGCAGGAGAGTAGGTAAAGGGCAGGAGGGGGAAGTGGGTGAACAGCAAGGGTCGGGGCGAGAGATGAAAGGGGGGCAAAGATCAAGCGCAAAGCACAAAGAGTTGACAAAACAGAACACGTAAGTGAGAAAGCGAAAAGGGCAAAGTGGCCAAGCACAAGGTGACAGAGAAAAATATGGCAAAAACAGGAAGCGATTGAGAGAAAAAAATGGAGATGGGCGAGAAAGCGAAAAAGGGGAAAGCAGCCAAGCACGAGGTGACCGAAGGAAAGAGGTGACAAAAAAACCGAAGCGAGCAAGAGAGAGAAAAGAGCAATGAGTGAGAGAGATAATGGGCAATGAGTGAGAGAGAGGAAGAGACAATGCAAACACACACAGAGGTGCTAAAAATGTGAGGTAGAAAGAGAAAACAAAACCGAAGTAGCTATAATGGAGACGAGGAGGAGAGAAAAGTTTGCGGGCAGGAGCAGCGGTTGCTGGAGAATTGGGCTCGAAAGGGCCTTGACTGGTTGGAGGACCAGCCCAGATAGGTTGGGAGCCTAGGCACCTGCTCACCTTTCTACGCTCCTTATCATGTATGTACACTACTGAGCATCTGTTGAACACACTTCATATTGGCTTTAAGTCACTGCGAAAACCCCATATAAGTTTGCTTGTCTTATTTGTGCTCTGGTGATGTTAGTTTGCCTTGCTTACCATGGTCCGCACCATGCTACTGAGGCACATTAAGTTCTCATCCAGGGGATACTCATCAATAGTCATAATCTATGAATAATCCCCGCCTATGTGCGGGATCCCGGAGCATATAGAAAATACATATAAATATATATATATATATATATATATATATATATATATATATATATATATATATATATATATATATATATATATATATATATATATATATATGTGAAAACATATTTGCAGCCTAGAACATTTCCAAACTGGCAAAACTGCCGCAAAATTACATGAATTAGCATGCACACAGTAGTACTCTCCCAACCCCTAAGGAAGAAAGAGAGCAGTAAACATTAGCATACAACAATGCTTTATTGCCAAAGGAAAACCTGTAATTGCAGGCATTTGCCAGTAAGCTGCAGTAGAGTATAAAGAAACAAAGAAAAACTGACACCTTGCCTTTAAGGTATTAGAGTAGGGGTACCGTGCCTTTAAGACCTGAAGGCGACACCCTGCTCCCATGATGCACCACAGGTGGCAGTTGGATCAGTTCTTCTTTCCGGATCCTGGAGCTTGAGCTCGTTAGTTTTTGAAATTGTTATTTTGAGTGAATTTTTTCAGAAGATTCTACATCTTCTGGTTTATTAAGGCTTCTGCTTTGGTTTTTGTGGTGTTCCACTAAAAATTTCTGTCAGGATGCCTGCTTTATTCCGGAAGTGTCCAGTGACAAGAAGATGGCACTGGCTGACCCACACTCAGTGTGCATCATGTGCCTTCCACCTGCACACGACCCTGACCAGTGCCCCCACTATCTGAAAGAGACACGTTAGCATTAGATTCCTTACCTTAGAATATCCCCAGGCGTCAGACTGGATCCGGAAATGTTTGCGTAGCAGTACCCTTGCGCGTCGGTAGGCGTCGTCTGCGGCTCCGCGTCCGTCGTGGGCGGCGTGATGACGTCGTCTGAGTACTTAGGCGCCGCCTCCGCATGCTGACGTCAGTTCTTCTTTTTTCCGCGCCAGCAAGCGCAGATCTGGAAAAAGCAGTAACCCTAGTCAATGTTTGACTACCTTTTTGATCGATTTTTGATCATTTCTCGAAGGCTTTCGACTCCGATTGGTGCCGTAGGGATGCCCGGCTTTAAGCACTGCGAGGATTGCGACCGCCTGATGTCGGTCACGGATCCTCACCACCTGTGTTTAACTTGTCTAGGCGTCGATCACGACGACAAGGCCTGCTCCGACTGCCGGGCCCTCTCTTCGAAAGCTAGACGGGAGCGGTCCCGCAGGCGACTCGAACTCCGGTAGTCGGTCCCGCGCCGCGAGAGTTCTCGGTCCCATGAGAGGTCAAGGGACAGGTCGCGGGCTCGGAGCCACCACAGCTCCGAGAGTAGGCCGCACTCCTCCGGGTCGAAGTCGTCGTCAGGTAAAAAGCACAAGAAGTCCAAGCGGCGTCATCGCTCTTCGGACTCCCCCCGACGCTCGCGCGATGCGGCCGGGGGTTCGGGTGACACCACCCACGTGGCTCCGACGGAGTCGCGGGCGCCGCGTACAGCTCCACACCCTCAGGTCCCTGGTCTGAACGCAACGCCGGGGGAGATCGAGCGCTTCCTCATGGCCATGAGGAAACTCTCTCCTCCGATGGGTTCCGCGGCGCCTTCGGGCCCAGCGGACCCGTCTGGGGCCCCTAGCGGGTCGGAGGCTTCGGCCCCAACGCCGTCCAGTGCTTCGGCCCGACGCCGCCGACGCCTTCGGGCCCGGCGCCGCAGGTTCCCGCTATCCCGACGACCCCGGCGCCGCGGGACGCCGGTGGACCTTCTCCGGGATCTGGATCATCGCCGGTGGACCTTACGGCCTCCCCGGCGTCGGACCATCAGGTGTCGCCTCCGGCACCGTCCTCGGGCGGCGCCGTCCCCGATGCCCCCTTCATTCCTGTTTCGACGGGACGGCCCCGATGGGCGCCGCTCCAGACGTCGTTTGGGGAGTTTCACTTCTATGAGATGGGTGATGAAGGGGATTGGGAGGGGTCTGAGGACCCTCTGACCCGAGAGTGTCAGTCTCATGAGGACTGGGCAGGAGACCTTGGGGAGGCCAGTGGCCTGGACACCTCTCCAGATACTGGTTTTGTCTCCCCCTTCTACCATGGCTTCGGAGGAGGGGGCAACCTACAGTGTGGTGTTGATGAGGGCTGCCAAGGCCTTGGGCCTTGAGCTCCTCGTCGCGGCCGTGAGGACTAATCTCCTCACTGAGGTCCTTAAACCGCAGTCAAGCTCGGCCGAGCCTCTTCTGCCCTTTAATGAGGCCTTGACCGACGTTCTTCTGGGCACTTGGTCCAAGCTCGCTACGGGTTCGCCCATTGATAGGAACGTGGCCAGACGCCAGCACCGGGCGACCCATGTTTCCTGTCCACCCACCCTACCCCCGAGAGCCTGGTCATTCAGGCCTCCAATTCCCAGACCACATTCCCGTCGGCACCGCCGGACAGGGAATCCAAGAGGTACGAGCAGTACGGCAAAAAGATCTTCTCGTCCCTTAGTCTGGGACTACGGTCTTCCAACACCGCATGCCTCTTGGGCCGCTACACCCACTCTCTGTGGGATACGGTCGCGGAAGTGCTGCCAGAGTGTCCGTTGGAGGTATGGGCCAAACTCGGCCAAGCCCTTGTGGAGGGCCGGGATGCAGCCAAATATTCCATACGGTGTGGGCTGGATACCACCGACTCGCTAGATAGAGCGATGGCAACGACGGTGGCGGTCAGACGCCACGCCTGGCTGAGGTCCGCCAACTTTTCGGCCGATGTCCAGAACACCTTGATGGACATGCCGTTCGATGGCCGTCGCCTCTTTGGCGACAAGGCAGACCATGCGCTCGAGCGCTTTAAGGACTCCAGGGCTACGGCCAAGTCCTTGGGCCTCTCGGCCCCGCGCCAGCAATTGGCTGCCTTTCATTCCTTTCGTGGCCACGGAAGGGGTGTACCCACACGTGCTGCCAGCCACGCTCCTCAGGGTAATACCCAACGCGATGGCGGCCGTGGAAACCGCCGTCCCGGCGGTCGGGGACAACGGCGAGGTCAGTCCACACCTTCCCCCGCAGCATCCGCCTCAAAACCCTCCTAGTCCATGCTTTCAGGCCCATGTGACGCCAGTGGGGGGCAGGGTTCGCCATCACCACCTCCACTGGCGCACCGTCACTTTGGACAGGTGGGTGCTGCAGATCGTCCGAAGGGGCTACTCCCTCCCCTTCGAGGCGACTCCTCCAGCCATGCCACCGCAGACCCACCGTGTATCGGGGGATCATTTGCGACTTCTGCAGGAGGAAGTTACGGCCCTCTTGGCCAAGGGGGCCATCGAGCGCGTTCCTGGGCCAGAAGTAGGGTGTGGTTGCTACTCCCACTACTTCCTGGTACCCAAGAAGGGCAAAGGGGCCCTACGCCCTATCTTGGACCTACGGAACGTCAACTGCTTCCTCCGGAAGGAGAAGTTCAAGATGCTGACACTGGCTCAGGTCCTAGCTGCCCTGGACCCAGGAGACTGGATGGTAGCGTTGGACTTGCAGGACGCTTATTTCCACATCCCCGTCCTGCCGGCCCACCGGCGCTACCTGCGGTTCACGGTTCGCCACGAGCACTTTCAGTATACCGTGCTCCCCTTCGGCCTTACCAGCGCCCCACGAGTGTTCACAAAGGTGATGGCGGTGGTCGCAGCTCACCTGCGCAGGCTAGGGGTTTCAGTCTTCCCCTACCTCGACGACTGGTTGTTGAAGGCGGGCTCGCCCCAGACAGTCGTCAGCCACCTCCAGACTACGGCAGACCTCCTGAACTGACTGGGGTTTTCCATCAATGTGCCGAAGTCACACCTGTGCCCCTCTCAGAAGCTCCTTTTCATCGGACCGGTTCTTGACTCAGCGCGGTTTCGGGTTTATCCACCCGAACAGCGGGTCCGGGATATTCAGGCTCTGATTCCCATCTTTCAGCCGTTATCCCGGGTCTCGGTCAGGTTGACGCTGCGGCTTCTGGGGCTGATTGCCTCCTGCATCCTACTGGTGCATCACGCCAGGTGGCGGATGCGGGCTCTGCAGTGGGACCTGAAGTTTCAGTGGGCCCAGCATCAGGGCAACCTATCCGACCACGTCCTGATCTCGGAGGGCACTGCGAGACAGCTGCAGTGGTGGCTCACGGACCGCGATTGGGTCTGCGGCAGATCCCTCTCCCTTCCCCAACCGGAGCACGTAGTTGTGACGGATGCGTCCTTCCAGGGCTGGAGAGGCCACATGGGAGAGGCGGAGATCAGAGGCTTCTGGTCTCCGGCGGAGGCCCGGCTCCACATCAACCTGTTGGAGTTACGGGCGATTCGTCCAGCACTGAAAGCATTCCTCCCCTCTGTCCGGGGGAGTGTAGTGCAGGTGTTCATGGACAACACCACCGCCATGTGGTACTGCAACAAACAGGGCGGGGTGGGGTCGTGGACCCTTTGCCAGGAGGCTCTGTGCATCTGGCAATGGCTGGAACGCCAGGGCGTGACCCTGGTGGCTCAACACCTGGCGGGTTCTCTGAACGCCAGGGCGGACGAGCTCAGCCGTCGGTGCATGATGGATCACGAATGGCTTCTGAACTCGGACGTGGCGAAAGGCCTCTTTCAGCAATGGGGAGAGCCTTGGTTAGATCTATTCGCCACCGAAGAGAACGCGCAATGTCATCAGTTCTGCGCGTTGGAATTTCCAAGGCGGCACTCGCTCGGAGACGCTTTTCGTCGCGAGTGAAGTTGCGGTCTACTGTACACCTTTCCGCCTATACCACTTCTGGCCAGAGTGCTGAAGAAGATCAAGCGCGACCGGGCCCAAGTCATCCTTGTGGCTCCGGACTGGGCTCGAAGGTACTGGTATCCAGAGCTACTCAGTATGTCAGTCGATCCCCCGGTTTTTCTGCCTCTTCAGGAGGACCTTCTGTCGCAGCAGCAGGGGACGGTCCTCCACCCGAACCTGTCCAGTCTCCACCTCCATGCTTGGAGATTGAGCGGCGACAGTTGAGGCCATTTGACTTGCCTCCTGAAGTCTGTAACGTCATTCTGACAGCCAGGTGTCCCTCCACAAAGTCGGTATACGCCTGCAGGTGGAACAGATTTGTGGCATGGTGCACAGCAAAGGCTGTGGATCCTCTTACTGCCCCTCTTTCTGAGGTTCTTCTTTTTCTTCTTTCTCTTGCCCAGCAGGGCTCTGCTCTGGGCACTATCAAGGGCTACCTTTCTGCCCTTTCAGCCTTTCTAAGGCTGCCTGATCAACCTTCTTTGTTCAAGTCCCCTATTGTAAATAGATTTCTAAAGGCCATCACTCACACATTCCCTCCTGTTCCGTTTGTGATGCCTCAGTGGGACTTGAACCTGGTTCTTACGTTTCTGATGTGCGCTCCCTTTGAGCCACTTCACAACTGTCCTCTTCGCCTTCTTACTTTGAAGACTGCTTTCCTGGTTGCCATCACCTCTGCCAGGAGAGTGAGTGAGCTCCAGGCCCTTTCTTGTACTCCACCTTTCCTTTCTGTCCTTCCGGACAAAGTGGTGTTGCGTACCAAGCCATCTTTCTTGCCCAAGGTTGTCACGGCCTTCCACATCGGGCAGTCTATCACCTTGCCAACCTTCTTCCTGCCACCGTCTGGACCCAAAACGTGCGCTCTCATTTTACTTGGACCGCACACGCCAGTTCCGGGTGGATGACCAACTCTTTGTTGGTTACGTGGGCGCTAAGAAGGGGAAAGCGGTGCACAAGAGGACCATCTCCCGGTGGATCATCTTGTGTATCCAGGCATGCTACTCCTTGGCTAGAAAGGAGCCCCCTGTTGGATTACGGGCTCATTCCACCCGAGCCACGGCGACTACAACTGCCCTGGGCCGGGGGGTGCCCTTACAAGACATCTGTCAGGCAGCTACTTGGGCATCGCTGCACACGTTTGCAAGACACTACTGCCTGCACAGCCAAGTCCGGAGGAATGGCTTCTTTGACCGTTCCGTCCTCCAGGACTTTCTGGTGTGATTATTGGTTCGCAGACCCACCACCGGGGTTGGTATTGCTGGGGTATCTATTCTAAAGTAAGGAATCTAATACTAACGTGTCTCTTTCAGATGCACAAGTTACTACTTGTGTAACGATATATCTGTAAGAGACATTAGTTGGTATTAGATTCCTTACCGACCCACCCATCCTCCCCGTTCTGCGAACCAATATCTAGGGTTAGGGTTGTCCGCTTTCAGGGCCCTAGTTTCAATGGCACCAGTGTTGGTTTTTAACATGGCTCTGCGTTTCTGGCGCGGAAAAGCTGTGTCTAAGAACCGACGTCAGCACGCGGAGGCGGCGTCTAAGTACTCCGACGACGTCATCATGGCGCCCACGACGACGGACGCGGAGCCGCAGACGACGCCTACCGACGCGCAAGGGTACTGCTACGCAGAAATTTCCGGATCCAGTCTAGCCTGGGGATATTCTAAGGTAAGCAATCTAATACTAACTAATGTCTCTTACAGATATATCGTTACACAAGTAGTAACTTGTGCGTCAGAAGTTCTCTGGGCGGACTCTTCGTGACAGAGAACGTATCGGACTTCATGCCATGTTGGAGAAAGACAAATGTCATCAGGTGGGTGGCCATGGAGGCCCCAGGACGTCTTCTTCAAGCAAGCATGGCCAAAAACTGCGACGTTCTGCATCTCCTGCCTCCAGAAAGAGGAAGGGAGGACGAAGATTTCCATCGAAGTCGCGGTCAAAGGGGCCTAGATGCTCTTCTGGATCACCATCGCGACGCGACGTTGAGGTCACCGACTCAATGCCGAAGATCGCAGTCGAGGTCACCACGGCGTGGACGATCGACGTCGAGAGCTTCAAGGCCTCGCTCGACGCCATTGGTCACACAAACATCTTCGACTTGGAAGCTTTTGCCGTCGAGGGAACAGGTCACGGTGGTTGTGGAGTCACCCGGGTCCAGGTCATCAGGAGACAGATCTTCATCTCTCGGGTTGAGTATCGTGGAGATCTCTCCAGACGCTTCTCCCAGATCTGCGGACAGATCACGCAGTGTGTCATCTCATCGTCCTCAGGGAGCTGTATCGGGCGGTCGCAGTAGTCCGGGCTCGGATTACTCCCGTGCATTTTCACCGTCTGTTCTAAGGACAAGTACTCCGGTCAGACCGTCTCCTCGGAGGCCACGACCCTCATCCAGACCAAGATCTCCTGCCAGATCACGCTCTCCAGCACGGCCAAGAACGCCTGCCAAGCCAAGACCTTCCCCCAGGCCAAGATCTCCGTCAAGACATCGGTCTAGATCCAGGAGTCGGCACAGCCATCATGGCGGCAGGTCCAATAACAAAGGACGCACAAGATCTCCAACTTGGTCCTCTTCTACGAGGTCTATGGTCCGGGACTATTGTCTGACCTTCTCCTCTACTCCTCCTTCACGAGTCTCAACTTTTACAGATGCGCTGGGCAGGGGAGCAAAGAAGCTTAACTTCTCTCTGCATACTCGTGTGGTACCCACCTCTATAATTTTTGATACGCTTCATTAACGGACAGCGCCTAGACCTCTGGTACCTCTGGTGCCTGGCTTAATTGAACCGGCGATGGCTATCTTCCTCACGTCTGCAGTGGTAGGTTCTGTTCCATCAAGACTTGCCACGAAGTACAAGGCTCCCGCAGAGGACCCCTTGTTCCTCAGATCGGATCCACCAGCTGACTCCGTTATCGTGGCGGCTGCCACGAAGTCTCACTCTGCCTCCACCTCATCCTCGGTACCCCCAGAAAAGGACAGCAAACTCATGGATTCGTTTGGCAGGAAGGTATGCAACACCTCTGCTTCATATGTGAAGGTGACAAGTGCCTCTGCTCTACCTGGGAGGTACGATAGGTCCCTCTGGGACTCCCTCACTCACTTCACAGAGAGGCTTCCTAAGGAAGACCGATAGGACTTCGTCGAAATCCTACAGGTGGGAGGGCTCGTGGCCAACCAGGTCATTAGTGCCGCAGCAGATGCTTCTGACCTCGCGGCCCATGGCTACTCCCATGGAATCTGCCCATGGCGTTCGGCGTGGCTCTGCCTTACGGGCCTCAAGATGGATGCTCAGAAGAAGATCTTGAACCTCCCCTTTAATGGTACGTCTCTCTTTGGCTCCCACGCTGACGATGAGATGACCAAAATGAAATCGGAAATGGACACTGCTAAGGCTGTGAGTTTGGAGAAGCGTAAAGAATTTAAAAAGCGCTTTCGTCAGGGGGACAAGCGACCTTACCAGCAGAGGGTTCAAACCCCTCAATGGTCATCCCAAACACAGCAGAAAACCCAATTTCTGCAGAGACGCCCTGGCAGAGGCAGAGGCAACAATAACAAGCAGCAGTCTGCCTCCAAGTAGCCTCCCAAGCCCTGAGCTGTTGCTTCCACCGCAACTGTTTGCCACTCCGGTGGGAGGGAGTGTTTCTCATCATCTGGAAGAGTGGAGATCCGTAACAAAGGACAGATGGGTGCTGAGTATTGTGCAGCATGGTTACTTGCTGAGGTTCAAGTCCCCCCTCCGCAAGTCTTCCCTCAAATAAAGCACCTTCCCCGATTCCACAGTCAACTGCTGCCGGACGAAGTCTCTGTCCTCCTCAAGAAGAAGGCCATAGAGGAGGTTCCTTCCATGCAGAGAAATCAAGGAGTCTACTCCCGCTATTTTCTTGTCCAAAAAAGAGGAGTAGTCAAAGAATACAGGCCCATTCTAGACCTACGACTACTGAACAGATTCATAAAAGAGAAAAATTCCGCATGCTAGCCCTGCACTAGATCTTCCCGCATCTTCATCAGGGAGACTGGATGTGTGCCATCGACCTGCAGGACGCTTTCACATACCTGTCGCAGTAAAGCACCAAAAGTTTCTCAGGTTTCAGATAGGACACCATCACTACCAGTATCGAGTGCTTCCGTTTGGCCTCAAATCTGTGCCACGGACATTCTCCAAGTGCATGGCGGTGGTGGCTATCCCTATCTAGACGATTGGCTGCTGAAAAGCTCCACTCCAGCTCTGCTTCAGACCCATCTTTCGTTCTGTCTCAACCTGATGAACTCATTGGGGTTGCAGGTCAACTTCAAAAAGTCAGTGACCGCCCGGACTCGCTCCTGACCGGTTGCTCCCTCCTTGCTCCTCTCCCTGTACTGCTGCTATCTTCCTGGGGATCGCACTGCTGAATTCAACTTCACGGTATCGCCTGCATTCTTTATCTCAGTGGTATCGCCTGCATTAGACTAAATAGCGCCGTGTTTAAAATCGGCTCGCCTGCATTTCACAAATTTGCGCAGTGTTTTGTTTAATGTCATAGCTCTCAGCGCTTGTGACTATAGCGCCGCCCGCCCTGCACTGCGTTTAACTGTATTGGCCCACCTGGCAGCAACGTGCATTATTGGATTTATTTTCGCTGGCGACCTACTGCCCCTGCCTCGCCTCCCCTCTGACCTCCATCTTGTTTGCTGTTGTTGTTTTCCCCGCCCCTCCTCCCCGCTACCGCCTCCCAGCTGCTGACCCTCCCACGCTCCGCCCCCTCCACCCTCCATTTATGGCCAATGCCTCCACGCGCAGCGTCCACGCGCTTCGGACACGCCGAAGGTGCGCCAAAGGTAAGCCCGTCTACGCCCGTCCGCGCCTGGACCGCGCCTAGCGCCAGACCCCCTGCCCCTCGCGCTGCCCAGCCCCCCCGCGTTACCTACGATGCTGCCACCCTCCTAGCCCTTGACCCCGGTCGCGCCCCCAACTGCGTCCAAGCCGCTCCTGGACGCACCCATGGACCGTTCTCCTGCTTCTCCTGCAAATTTAGCGGCACCGACAACATCTCCGCTACCACCACACCACAGATTCCCGACCCCAACCACCTAGAATGCATCCTTCTCAACACCCGCTCGGTCCACAGGCACGCCATTGACCTTTGGAACCTACTAGACACCATCTCTCCTGACGTCGCCTTCCTAACGGAAACATGGATGAACGCTTCCTCCGCCCCTGACATCGCCATCGCTATCCCTGATGACTATAAGATCACACGCAAGGACCGCACCGACCATACAGGAGGTGGAATCGCTATCGTCCATAAGAAAACAATCCGCATCTCAACCAGCTCTGATGCCAACCTCGCCAACTCCGAACACCTTCACTTCCAGATCCACATCGACCCCAAAACCACACTCAGAGGCACCCTCCTCTACAGACCACCTGGACCACGCGCAAAATTCAGTGAAGACATCACGGACTTCATCACCCCACACGCGCTCCCCTCCAAAGACTACATCCTTCTGGGAGACCTCAACTTCCACCTTGAAAAGATCAACGACCGCAACACCGCCACCCTCTTGGACAACCTCGCCAACCTCGGACTTAAACAACTGGTCACTTCCCCCACCCACATCGCAGGTCACACTCTCGACCCCATCTTCACCTCCAGCAACCATGTCTCCTTCAGCCACACTACGGATCTCCTCTGGACTGACCACAGCTGCGTTCACTTCACCTACAACAAGCCGAAACCCATCAACCACCCCCAACCAACTCTGCAAAGAAACTGGAACAAAATCACCACAGAGCAGATCTCCACATCACTCCTTCAATCCTCCCCAGCCCTCTCTTCTAACGCCAACGAAGCCGCCTCCAACCTCACCCTTTGGTTATCCAACACCGCCGACACCTTAGCACCACTGAAAAAACGTCAACACAAACTTGGCTTCAAGAAGGCCTCATGGTTCAACGACGACCTCAAGAAATCCAAGAAACTGTGCCGCTCCCTTGAAAAGGCCTGGAAAAAAGACCCATCCACCAGCAACAAGGACGCCTTCAAAAGCGCCATCCGTACTGTAGGAGAGTAGGGTCTGCAATCCTATGATCACCCAGATTTTTGCTTTTTGCTGCACTGGTTTACGACTTTCCCTGGCTGTGGGCCTGCTAATCAGACCCACAGCCTAGCTGTTCTCTCTATCCAAATTGTACTCAGGTACTGAATTGGCACTGGGCCCTCTCCAAGTCCCTGTACCCAGGGCTGAGGTGCACCCAGAAGTCTCCCAGGGGCTGAAGCATGTATTGTGCCACCCCTGGATTGACTAACTAAAACTGACACAACTGGCTGCACGACAGCTGGGGCAAGGTGGTGTACTCACCCTTTGCTTTAGATATAGTATACCTATATCTAACCCTAAATGGACACACAGATCTCCTATCAGTCACTCCTATGGCAGGCCTTAACAATCCTGAAGGCAGAGTGCTGGGAATCGTGTGAGATGGTGCTCTGGCATGAGCTGAGCCTGTCTGCGGCTTTCGGGATCCATCCCTTAGCCGTTTCCATGATATCGCATACCATATACTCTTAAGTGCATTATAATCCTCGCGGTTATATGCCAACTCTGGTATCGCTTTATCAAAACATGTCGAGTAAGGTGTCATACGAATTGGAATACTAACCCCTCGCCAATTCTGGCGACGGGGTTAGCATTCCACCCTTCTAGAGGGACACGACATGAATGTAACCTATAACCCGGTTAAAAGTCAGACAGAGCCTTAGCATCCACAAAATGGATGCTGCCACCGAGACACAAGTCTGCCCTCCTGCTGCTGGGAGTCCTCCCAGAGCAGGAGATAAGGACAAAGGGTTTCCTGCCAGGGGCGGTGCCAGCACCGTCCCAGACAGGGTTTTGTGTATTGTAGGTAGGCAGGGCTTTAGAGGAAGGTGACTGCACGTGGCACCCCGGTGCTCACTGTGCATAGGCTGGCTGGAACCAGTTCCAGGGTCACTCCAGACCCTGTGCTGGGGAAAAGCCCGCCAAGGAAGTGGGTGTAACCACCCCCCTCCTAGTCCCACCCATAGGGCAGGACTTAGTCGCGTGCCAGCCCCTTTTTACAGGATAAAGGTAGAGACTGGCCCCCTTCCAAATCAGATCATCTTTGAATCCTGAAACTACTTTCTGCGAAAGGAACTCAAGACTTCTTCCTAAGATTTCTCCCTTGTGACTAAGGAGTAGTCACCCTGCATCCGCAGGCACCATCTAAGAACCCTGCGGTCTGCTGTAAGTCCTTCCTCCGGAATCCGACTGCCCAGCTCGACGAGAACCGGCTTCCCTGGCACCTCTGACCTCTACCCACCTCTACAGCCCAGCTGAGAACCGTGGGTGCGACGAGACCTCAAGGGACCGGCTATCTGCAAGACTGCACGACTTCTTTCCAGCAAGCCCGCCGAGTAATCTACTGGTGAGTGCTTTGGGGTCCGAGAAGCCCCGACTCTGAGCAGCTCCAGCTCCGAAGTGCAGCCCCCCAGCATCTCCACGATCTGCGTGGGGCCCTTCTGCTTTCCGCTGCTCACCGCGTTGTTTGGCTACTAGCCCGTTGGCTTGTGGCCTTCCTGACGACGCCCGACGACATTTCTGCTGCTGGTCTGGTTGCTCCAGACTGGCCCTTGCTCCCTTCCAGAAGAGGAGCACCCCGGACCCTCCTGGTCCACTCAAGACGCCATTTTGAGTCCACCGCGTGGGCTTGAATTAGCCAAGGCTTGTTGCCCACTCCTGGGTAACTTCGACGCCGACGACTTCAACCTTCGTGGGACAGCTCGCACCTCCATCCTGGTCGCCGACAACGCCTCCTGGTCCGAGAGACTGCAGAGCCCAGCAGCGCCCACTCACCTGACTGCGGTGACTTCGCCCGGTGCCATCCTGGTGCCCACTTAATCACTGGCTAGTGATTCAAGAACTTGGTCCCCTCTGCTTTCAGGTTTCTTCTTCCTTGATCCAGGCTTGGATCCATCGAACTTTTCTTCACTGGTCGCCTGCCAGCAACTTCTTCCTTCCAGGCTCCTGGTCCGGCAACGAGATCCCCGACGTCTTTTCAGACCTATGCAGCTGCAGCCCCTGGGCTAGGTAACTTCGGCACTCCGGTGTCCCAGCATAGCCTCACTATCCAAGGGTCAGGATCCACTGTCGTTTTCTCCCTACCAGGTCGGGTTCGCCCGTGAACACTAACTTTGTGAATTCTAGCTTCCATAGACTTTGTCCCGCATCCCGCGTGAGAGTGCACACTCTGCACCCGAGTCCCCTGGGCCTCCTAGTAGTAATCTAACGATTCCCTAGTCCAGTCCTAGCGATCCCAAAGCCTATTAGAACTGTTACTTACCTGCTAGTAATTCGCATTCCACTTTTAAAGTATATGGTTTTTCGTGCCCCTCGGGCATTTGTGTATAACGTGCTAACTTAAGTATTTTCGTAAGAGTTTTGTTGTGTGCTTAGCTCCCTGTCTCATAAAGAGCCAGGGTAGTCTTGTTATAAATAAATACACTGTTTATTTTCATAACAACTTGTGTGGTGTCCTTTCACTGGGTGTTCAAGGGGTAATGTGATGGTAAAACAGCTGGCTTAACACGCCCTCTAGAGTCTTAGCCTTAGACTGCTCGTATCCATGCTACTAGGATAGCTGGTCTATAAGGTTGACTTACAACCAATCATCAATAAGGGTTGTTTGGACTGATATATAGTGATCACTAGAATAGTGAGCACTGCACATCAGGCCAACTTCTCACACGTACTCACCACCAACTGATCCGAAAAGCCAAGAAAACAGCATTCAAAGATCGACTTGACAACAACGCCCACAACAGCAAGGAACTTTTCAACATCGTCAAGGAATTTTCCAACCCCTCGGCCAACTCCAACGACATCACCCCCTCTCAAACCCTCTGCGATTCCCTAGCCTCTTTTTTCCACAACAAGATTGCTGACATCCACAACAGCTTTGACAACCAACCCGGAAGGCAACCCACCCTACCATCAGCTGACCATCTTCCCCCCGTTAACACCCTTAACGCCTGGAACCCAATCTCCACTGAGGACACCATCCGCCTGATGAACTCCATCCACTCTGGATCCCCCACAGACCCATGCCCCCACCACATCTTCAACAAAGCAGACTCCGTCATAGCTCCGCACCTCCGAGACGTCATCAACTGCTCCTTCAACTCCGCTACCTTCCCAGAAGACTGGAAACACGCTGAACTCACCGCCCTTCTGAAAAAACCAACAGCAGACCCCACCGAACTCAAAAACTACCGCCCCATCTCACTTCTTCCATTCCCGGCCAAAGTCATCGAGAAAGCTGTCAACAACCAGCTCTCCGCCTTCCTCGAAGCCAACAAATCACTCGACCCCTCACAATCTGGCTTCCGAGCCAAACACAGCACTGAGACCGCACTCATCGCAGCAGCAGACGACATTCGAACTCTACTGGACAATGGAGACACAGTCGCCCTCATCCTCCTCGACCTCTCTGCAGCCTTCGACACAGTCTGCCACAGCACCCTTTTACAACGCCTCAGAAACATCGGAATCCAAGGAAAGGCACTGGAATGGATCACCTCGTTCCTCACCGGAAGAACCCAGAGAGTCCGCCTCCCACCATTCAAGTCCGAGGCCTCTGAAATCATCTGCGGCGTACCACAAGGATCCTCACTCAGTCCCACCCTCTTCAACGTATACATGAGCCCCCTCGCGGCCATCGCCCGCCAACACAACCTCAACATCATCTCTTACGCGGATGACACTCAACTGATCCTATCTCTTACCAAGGACCCCAGCACCGCCAAAACTAACCTACATGAAGGAATGAAAGAAGTCTCCGAATGGATGAAACAAAGCCGTCTGAAACTGAACTCAGACAAAACAGAAGTCCTCATCTTAGGTAAATCCCCCTCTGCATGGGACGATTCCTGGTGGCCGAAAGCCCTCGGGAATGCACCCATCCCGACAGACCACGCACGGAACCTTGGCGTCATCCTGGATTCTTCACTCTCAATGAACAGACAAGTCAGCGCCGTATCCTCTTCCTGCTTTAACATTCTTCGCATGCTCAGAAAAACATTTCGCTGGATCCCCTCCGAAACAAGGAAAACAGTCACCCACGCTCTAGTCACGAGCCGACTGGACTACGGAAACACCCTCTACGCAGGTACCACCGCTAAACTCCAGAAGAAACTACAACGAATCCAAAACGCCTCAGCCAGGCTCATATTAGACATCCCACGCAACGAACACATCTCTGGTCACCTTAAAGACCTCCACTGGCTACCCGTCAATAAGAGGATTACTTTCCGACTGCTTACCCACGCACACAAATCACTCTACGACATCGGACCAGATTGCCTCAACTCTTGACTGTCCTTCTACTCCCCCTCCCGCCAACTTCGCTCTTCCAGCCAAGCCTTCGCCACTGTACCTCGCATCAACAAGACCACCATGGGAGGCAGATCCTTCTCATACCTGGCTGCCAAAACATGGAATTCACTCCCCACTTACCTTCGCCTCACCCAGAATCACCTAGCGTTCAGAAAGCAGCTTAAAACGTGGATATTTGACAAATAATCCACCTCCCCTTCCTAAGCGCCTTGAAACCCTCTGGGTATGTAGTGCGCTATATAAATGTTATGACTTGACTTGACTAGTACTCAACCCTTCCCAATGGATTCATTACCTGGGCGCTTCCCTGGACTCCCTGCAGGCAAGCGTGTGTCCTTCGGAGGAGAGGTTGTCATCAATGTTCCTGAAGTGTTGTCTTCTACTGGACAATCACAATCCCACAGCCAGGCAAGTGTCCTCTCTCCTGGGGTCGATGGCCTCGTGCATCTACATCGTGCCCAATGCACGCCTTCACATGAGGCCTCTGCAGCAGGCTCTTGAGGACCAATGGTCTCAGTGGTCAGGTCACTAGGAGGACCGTGTTTCTCTTCAACAAGGTGCCAGAGACTCAAGCAGATGGTGGATGAAACATTCCAATCTCCTCCAGAGAGTTCTATTCCATCGCCCTCTTCCATCTCAGTCAGTGGTTACAGATGCCTCTCTTCAAGGGCGCTCATATGGACCAGCTTCAGGCCCAAGGTCTCTGGTCCGAAGTAGAGCAAAGCTACCACATCAACTTCCTAGAGCTTTGAGCAATTCATCTGGCGCTCAAATCTCTTTATCCTTCTCTGGGCACCAACTACATCCAAGTTCAGACGGACAACAAAACAACTATGTTGTATCTGAACAAGCAGGGAGGCACCAGGTCAAGAGTCTTATCCCTGGAAGCGAAGCCATCTGGCACTGGCTCCTGGCAAGAGGTCTATCCATCATGGCAGTTCATCTACCAGGTATCCAAAATACCCAAGCGGACTGCCTAAGCAGAGACTTCGTAGAAGCGCACGATTGGGTGCTCAACGAAGAAGTCGCACAGGAGGTATTTCAGCAATGGGGCGTGCCAGACATAGACCTGTTCGCAGACTCGGCAAACGCAAAATGCCCTGTCTTTGTGCCCAGGTTCCCCCAACAGGGCTCACGGGGGAATGCTCTTTTGATCAGCTAGTCGCAGACATTGCTGTACGCCTTTCCTCCCCTGCCTCTGATCCTGGCGGTGATTCAGAAATTCTACAGGACCAATACCAGGATGATCCTGATAGTGCCAGAGTGGCCACGCTTGTGGTGGTACCCAGATCTCCTCCAAGTGTCGGAAGTCCCGCACCGGCGACTTCCTTCCTGTCCAGACTTGTTGACCAAGGACCAGGGGAAGGTGTTTCACCCCAACCTTCCTTCCTTTCGCTTGACGGCATGGCTCCTGAGGTCATCCAATATGGACACCTAGACCTTCCAGCAGACTGCATGAACATTCTCAAAGAAGCCAAGAGACCCTCCATTAGGAGGTCATATGCTTTCAAGTGGAAGAGATTCTGCATATGGTGTCTTGGCAACTCTCTTGACCCTATCCACGGTCAAGAGCAGGTGATTCCACCCTATATGTTGCATTTAGCAAAGTCAGGCCTCAAGTACCCCTCCATCAGGGTTCACTTAGTGGCAATCACAGCCTATAGGAAGTCACCTTCTCAGACATTATTCTTCATTATGCCTGTGGTTAAAGATTTCTTAGAGGGGCTTAAGAAAGTTTTTCCACCAGTGAGGTCCCCCTCCCCTCCCAGGGAGCTTAACATCGTACTTACTAAGCTGATGGGTGCTCCTTTCGAGCCTATACACAAGGCTTCTTTGCAGCACTTGACCTGGAAAGCCGCTTTTTTAGTGGCGATTACCTCTGCCCGTAGGTTAGTGAAATTCAGGCCCTGTGTTGTAAGGAACCTTACACAGTGTTTCACACGAAGAGGGTGGTACTGAGGACACACCCAGGTTTTCTGCCTAAGGTAGTCTCAGACTTTCATATCAACCAGTCTATCACCCTGCCTACCTTTTTTCCTCAACCTACCACTCCCCCGGAGAGGTCTTTACACTCTCTAGAACTCCGGAGGGTTCTGAAATTTTACCTGGTTAAAACCCTTCCACTTAGGAAGTCTGACCGGCTTTTTGTTAATTATGGAACCACTAATACTGGTCTGTCAGCCTCGAAAAGATCCATTTCACGCTGGATAGTTTCCTGTATAGCTCTGTCTTACCAATTAGCTAACAAGGCTTTACAGGGTAGACCTCATGCACACTCCACTAGAGGGAAAGCTTCTACTACGGCTCTCCTTCGTAATGTTCCAATCTCTGAAATTTGCAGTGCAGCTACATGGCGTTCGGTGCATACCTTTACCCGCCATTATTGCCTAGATTCAGATACACAGGCCGATGCCCAAGTGGGACAGGCCTCTTTGAGAAATGTAATTACATAATTGTATGTAAAATGTGAAGTTTATTCATGTCTCTATGAGTACTTGTTTGCTCGTCCGCGAGACTTTGGGTATGAGCTTGCTAATCTATTCATAGATTATGACTATTGATGAGTATCCCCGGATGAGAAGGATTAGTTACTTACCTGTAATCCTAGATCTGAAAGAAACAGGTTAGTATTAGATTCCTTACCTTAGAATATCCCCAGGCGTCAGTCTGGATCCGGAAACTTTTGCGTAGCAGTACCCCTGCGCGTCGGTAGGGGTCGTCTGCAGGCGTCCCCTGCGGCTCCGCGTCGTCGGCGTCGTGCGCCGTGATGACGTCGCTGGAGTATATAGACGCCGCCTCCGCGCGCTGACGTCAGTTCTTCTTTTTTCCGCGCCAGTTAGCGCAGATCCGAAGAGCAGTACTCCGGTCTTTTGACCAAGTTTCTTGTTAAACTACTTAATCTTCTACGGTGCCGGTAGGATGCCCGGTTTCAAGGGTTGCGACGAGTGCGACCGCCTGATGTCGGTCACCGACCACCATCGACTCTGCCTCCGGTGTCTGGGCGTGGACCACGACGTGGAGTCCTGCGTCGACTGTCGGGCCTTGACTGGTAAAGCTAGGCGGGAGCGGTCCCGCAAGCTTCTCGAGCTCCGTGTGTCGGCCCCGCGTCGAGAGCGGTCCCGGTCCGGTCGGAGGTCGAGGGAGCGGTCGAAGGAACGATCGCGGAGCCGCCATGAGCGCTCCGGGAGTCGCCACCATTCCTCCGGTTCGTCAGGTAAGCGTAAGAAGTCGGGGCGTCGTCATCGTACCCCCGACTCCCCCCGACGCCCGCGTGATGCGGCCGGGGGCTCAGGTGGCCCCACCCACGCGGGCCCGCGTGGGTCGCCGACGCTGTCTGCCCCATACCCGTCGGTCCCTGGGGAAGGCGCGTCGCGTGAGGAGATCGAGGCCTTCCTCATAGCTATGAGGGCGAGGTCTCCTCCGGCGGGGCCTACGGCGCCTGCGGGCCCGTCGGTCCCGTCTGGGGGCCCGAGCGGTTCGGGTGCTCCTGCCTCGACGCCGCCGGTGGCTCCGGCCCCGGCGCCGCTGGGCCCCTCAGGTTCGTCGCCGGCTGGTCTACCGGCCTCTCCGGCGTCGGTTCCTTTGGGCCAACCCGTGGTACCGCCTCCGCGCGGTGCAGCGACTCCGCCGTCGGTTCCGGCCGGCGTCGGGTCCCCGGCGCCGACGCCACGCGGCGCCACCCCCATCCCCCCTCTGACTCCTGACGCGGAGTCGGACCGGCGTCGTCCGACGCCGGATCCGGCGCCGATGGGGCCCATTGACCCCGAGGTCTATATCGTCGATCCAGAATACGGCGATGAGGACGAGTATGGAGAGGGTTGGGAGGGGTCTGAGGACCCTTTATCCCGTGCCTGCCAGTATGATGTGGACTGGGTAGGTGATCTGGGTGATGCCAGTGGTCTGGACGAGTCGCCCAACCCTGGGTTTGTCTCCCCAACCCCTGTGGCGTCTGAGGCAGGTGCTGCCTATTCGGTGGTCCTGATGAGGGCTGCCAAGGCCTTGAGCCTTGAGCTCCCTGTCGCGAAGGTCAAGCCGAACATTCTGACCGAAGTGTTTAAACCGCAGTCATGCCCCCAGGAGCCTCTGCTGCCGTTTAATGAGGCCCTGACGGATGTCCTTTTGGGCACCTGGTCCAGGCCCGCTTCCGGTGCACCGGTTGACCGGAACGTTGCCAGGCGTCACCGTCCGTGCTCGGACGACCCTGCCTTCCTATCCACCCATCCCTCCCCGGAGAGTCTGGTGATCCAGGCCTCCACTTCACAGTCCGCGTTCCCGTCGGCTCCGCCCGATCGGGAATCAAAGCGGTATGACCAATTTGGTAAAAAGGTCTTTTCCTCTTTGAGCGCTGGACTGCGGTCTTGTAATACCGCGTGCCTCTTGGGCCGCTACACCCACTCCCTGTGGGATACGGTCGAGGAGTGTTTGCCGCAATGCCCCCAGGAAGTGCGGGACAAGCTCACCCGGGCCTTGGTTGAAGGCCGGGATGCGGCGCGGTACTCGATCCGTTGTGGTCTGGACACGACCGACTCGCTGGGACGGGCTATGTCCACGACGGTGGCGATTCGTCGCCATGCTTGGCTGAGATCTGCCAACTTCTCGCCAGACGTCCAAAATACACTCATGGACATGCCATTTGATGGCAGTCGCCTGTTTGGTGACAAAGCGGACCACGCGCTGGAGCGCTTCAAGGACTCCAGGGTCACGGCCAAGTCCTTGGGTCTTTCGACCCAGCGCCAGCAGACGGGTTCGTTTCGCCCCTTTCGTGGCCAAGGGAGGGGCGGTCCCACACGTGCTGCCAGCCACGCGCCGCAGAACGCTCCCCAGCGCGGTGGCGGCCGTGGTTTCCGCCGTGGTGGCGGTAGAGGCCAGCGGCGAGGTCAGTCCACGCCTCCCTCTGCTGCTGCATCCAAGCCTTCCTAGTCCGAGCTTTCGGGCTCACGTGACGCCAGTGGGTGGCAGGGTTCGCCATCACCACTCCCGCTGGCGCGCGATAACATCGGACAGGTGGGTGCTGCAGCTCGTTCGAAGGGGCTACGCCCTCCCCTTCGAGTCCACTCCTCCAGCCATGCCACCGCAGAACCACCGTGTGTCGGGGGACCACTTGACACTTCTGCAGGAGGAAGTTACGGCCCTCTTGGCCAAGGGGGCCATCGAGCGCGTTCCTGGGCCAGAAGTAGGGTGTGGTTGCTACTCCCACTACTTTCTGGTGCCCAAGGAGGACAAAGGAGGCCTCCGTCCTATCTTGGACCTACGGAACGTCAACGGCTTCCTCCGGAAGGAGAAGTTCAAGATGTTGACTTTGGCTCAGGTCTTGGCTGCTCTAGACCCTCAAGACTGGATGGTAGCGTTGGACTTGCAGGATGCGTATTTTCACATCCCCGTCCTGCCGGCCCACCGGCGTTACCTGCGGTTCACGGTAGGCCAGGAGCACTTTCAGTTTATCGTGCTCCCATTCGGCCTTACCAGCGCCCCACGGGTGTTCACGAAAGTGATGGCGGTGGTCGCAGCTCATCTGCGCCGGTTAGGGGTTTCAGTCTTCCCCTACCTCGACGACTGGTTGTTGAAGGCGGGCTCGCCCCAGACAGTCGTCCACCACCTTCAGATGACGGCAGACCTCCTGCACGAGCTGGGGTTTTCCATCAATGTGCCGAAATCACACCTGTGTCCCTCTCAAAAGCTCCTTTTCATCGGAGCGGTTCTCGACTCGGCGCAGTTTCGGGTTTATCCCCCGGAACGGCGGGTCCGGGATATTCAGGCTCTGATTCCCATCTTTCAGCCGTTATTCCGGGTTTCGGTCAGGTTGACGCTGCGGCTTCTGGGGCTGATGGCCTCCTGCATCCTACTGGTGCATCACGCCAGGTGGCGGATGCGGGCTCTGCAGTGGGACCTGAAGTTTCAGTGGGCCCAGCATCAGGGCAACCTATCCGACCATGTCCTGATCTCGGAGGGCACTGCGAGACAGTGGCAGTGGTGGCTTACGGACCGCGATTGGGTCAGAGGCAGATCCCTCTCCCTTCCCCAACCGGAGCATGTGGTTGTGACGGACGCGTCCCTCCAGGGCTGGGGTGGCCACTTGGGAGAGGCGGAGATCAGAGGCATCTGGTCTCCGGCGGAGTCCCGGCTCCATATCAACCTGTTGGAGCTGCGGGCGATTCGCCTAGCACTGAAGGCATTCCTCCCCTTTGTCAACGGGAGTGTAGTGCAGGTGTTCACGGACAACACCACCGCCATGTGGTACTGCAACAAACAGGGCGGTGTGGGGTCGTGGACCCTTTGCCAGGAGGCTCTGCGTCTCTGGCAATGGCTGGAACGTCAGGGCGTGACTCTGACGGTTCAACACCTGGCAGGTTCTCTGAACGCCAGGGCGGACGAACTCAGCCGTCGGTGCTCGGTGGATCACGAATGGCGTCTGAACTCGGACGTGGCGAGAGGCCTCTTTCAGCAATGGGGAGAGCCTTGGTTAGATCTATTCGCCACAGAAGAGAACGCGCCATGTCATCAGTTCTGCGCGTTGGAGTTTCCAAGACGGCACTCGCTCGGCGACGCCTTTCGGCGCGAGTGGAGTTGCGGTCTGTTGTACGCCTTTCCGCCTATACCACTTCTGCCCCGAGTGCTGAAGAAGATCAGGCGCGACCGGGCCCAAGTTATCCTTGTGGCCCCGGACTGGGCTCGAAGATACTGGTATCCCGAGCTACTCAGCATGACAGTCGGTCCCTCGATCCGCCTGCCCCTTCAGGAGGACCTTCTGTCGCAGCAGCAGGGGACGGTCCTCCACCCGAACCTGTCCAGTCTCCACCTCCATGCTTGGAGATTGAGCGGCGGCAGTTGAGGCCATTTGACTTGCCTCCTGAAGTCTGTGATGTAATTCTGGCAGCCAGGCGTCCCTCCACAAAGTCGGTATACGCCTGCCGGTGGAACAGATTTGTGGCATGGTGCACAGCAAAGGCTGTGGATCCCCTATCTGCCCCTCTGTCTGAGGTTCTCCTCTTCCTCCTTTCCCTTGCCCAGCAGGGCTCTGCTCTGGGCACTATCAAGGGCTATCTTTCTGCCCTTTCCGCCTTCTTGAGGCTACCTGATCAGCCATCTTTATTCAAGTCCCCTATTGTGTTACGATTCTTGAAGGGCATCACGCACATGTATCCCCCAACTCCGTTCGTGATGCCTCAGTGGGACTTGAACCTGGTTCTGACTTTCCTGATGTGCGCTCCCTTTGAGCCTCTTCATTCCTGTCCTCTCCGTCTTCTCACTTTAAAGACGGCCTTCCTGGTGGCTATCACCTCTGCCAGGAGAGTGAGTGAGCTCCAGGCTCTTTCTGTTCAACCTCCTTTCTTGTCTGTTCATCCTGATAAGGTGGTTCTTCGGACTAGACCTTCTTTCCTGCCCAAGGTAGTCTCTGCTTTTCACATTGGGCAGTCCATCACCTTGCCCTCCTTCTTCCCGCCTCCGCATCCTTCAAAGGATGAAGAGCGGCTCCATCGTCTGGACCCAAAACGTGCGCTTTCATTTTACATGGATCGCACACGCCAGTTCCGGGTGGATGACCAACTGTTTGTTGGCTACGTGGGTGAGAAGAAGGGAAGGGCGGTACAGAAGCGGACCATCTCTCGGTGGGTCGTCCTGTGCATCAAAGCATGCTACTCTTTGGCTCGGAAGGAGCCTCCTGTTGGGCTGAGGGCCCATTCCACTCGGGCCACGGCGGCTACTACTGCCCTGGGCCGGGGAGTCCCTTTGCAGGACATTTGCCAGGCGGCCACGTGGGCCTCGCTGCACACCTTTGCGAGGCACTACTGCCTGGACAGTCAAGTCCGGAGGGATGGCTTCTTTGGCCGTTCGGTCCTCCAGGACTTTCTGGTGTAGGTTGTATTGGTTCGCAGACCCACCACCGGGGTTGGTATTGCTGGGGTATCTATTCTAAGGTAAGGAATCTAATACTAACCTGTTTCTTTCAGATGAACAAGTTACTTACCTTCGGTAACGATATATCTGTAAGAAACAGTAGTTAGTATTAGATTCCTTACCGCCCCACCCATCCTCCCCGTTCTGCGAACTGATACCTAGGGTTGAGGACATCCCTTTCAGGGCCCTAGTTTCAAATGGCACCAGTGTTAGTTCTCACATGGCTCTGCGTGTTCTGGCGCGGAAAAGCTGTGTGCAAAGAACTGACGTCAGCGCGCGGAGGCGGCGTCTATATACTCCAGCGACGTCATCACGGCGCACGACGCCGACGACGCGGAGCCGCAGGGGACGCCTGCAGACGACGCCTACCGACGCGCAGGGGTACTGCTACGCAAAAGTTTCCGGATCCAGACTGACGCCTGGGGATATTCTAAGGTAAGGAATCTAATACTAACTACTGTTTCTTACAGATATATCGTTACCGAAGGTAAGTAACTTGTTCTTCTCATCCAGGGGTATACTCCCGCCCACCTCCCCGGACGAGCATGATCATAAAGTTATGAAAAGTTTTTTCAATGGATTTACTCAGGTGTCATGCACCTGCAAAAAGAACTGACCCAACTGCCACCTGTGGTGCATCATGGGAGCAGGGGGTCGCCTTCAGTTCTTAAAGGCACGGTACCCCTACTCTAATGCCTTAAAGGCAAGGTGTCAGTTTTTCGTAGTTTCTTTATACTCTACTGCAGCCTACTGGCAAATGCCTGCAACTACAGGTTTTCCTATGGCAATAAAGCATTGTTGTATGCAAATGTTTACTGCTCTCTTTCTTCCTTAGGGGTTGGGAGAGTATTACTGTGTGTATGCTAATTCATGTAATTTTGCAGCAGTTTTGCCAGATTGGAAATGTTCTAGGCTGCAAATATGTTTTCACATATATATATACATATATATTTATATGTATTTTCTATATGCTCCGGGATCCCGCACATAGGCAGGGATTATTCATAGATTATGACTTTGATGAGTATACCCCTGCATGAGAACTAGGATTACAGGTAAGTAACTAATTCTTATAGACCCTTCTAGGATTACATGACATTTGTCCAATAAGATAGATACAGGCCACTGTAATTCTCCTAAATGTGTCAACATGATATTAATGTGTTTTTTTTACATTAGACTTCCCATCCCCCCTCTACAGGCTCAGGTAATGAGTATGAATAATACAGCAGTGTGCAGTATTTGGGGCATACGTTCTCTTATATTTGATTCTCACTTGGACTTGGCCTTTCCCGCTTCCACTTCACACAACAAGACCAAAAGGTCCAGAATGGTTGATGCCTAGGATGAATGACGATAAATGAACAGTCTGTATTCAGAATCACTGGGACTCTCTTCTGAATTCCGGAAAGGGGTTTCTGCACATTCATGAATATATACACGCTCCGGGCCCACAAATTGGATTCAATGTAAAATGTACCATGGACCCTGTTTAAAGGTGTACTCGAGTACACCTCACAGTAAACTAGTATGCTTTATTTCATTATACATTTGTGACAACTCAAGTGAAAAAGATCAGGTTTGTAAACTGCCAAATGTCTTCTTTTTATAGGATCCTTGTTTCAGTGCCTTACTGGAGTACAGTTTAATAAATGGAGTTTACATAGGGTGCAATTTGCCACCTGGAATGGAAGCCCTGAGACAGTAAGTATGGCTATGGTTGAGTTATAACAAGGGTAGATGTGGATTGTTTCATATGATTTTTCTGAAATAGTACGTTGCTTTAACTATAGAAAATCACAGTAATTGTAGTAGGAAATTTGTTTTCCATGTTGTTAATTAAAACATATTCTGAGGAAGGCCAAAAAGTGGCGTATATTTTCCTGAGGACATAATTCCCCAGTAAGCTCTTTCTACCATTGATGTTGGCAATTAACCTCCCTTGATGATAGAACATGGGGTCTACAATTGTGACACTATATGATACCAGCTTTAGTCGCTGCCTGCATGCATGCCTTAATAGAGTAGTCTTCCCGAAGGACAGTGTTTAGGAATATACAACTGATCGCATTTGAGGGGCAGCTTGTGTTGCGGTCACCTCTACACATGCAAATTCAGGTTGGATGTTATGGTGATAAATGTAAGCCTTTACGAAACACACTGACTAATTGAATGTTTCAAAAAGTTTGCTGGATTTAGTTTGTCATAGACTTCTTTACAAATGGTGACAGCGCTGTGCAGGTGTTGGGGGTGGGTATTGGAGCTCGTGACATCTGGCATCTCATTTGCCAACCTCCTTCCCAAGCAACATCAGTCCTGAGGCAGAGAAGCATATCAAGAACCCAGAACTTAAATTATCGTGTGTGAGAAATTGGGTTGTTGGTTGACTGTGGCTGTTGCTTGACCAGGGCTTACAAAGAAAAGCCCACACCAATTTAGAAACCAAATACATTTTGATAAATAGACACCAAAATGACAAAAATCCAATCCGTAGCACCAGAGTTAATAATTTTTGAAGTGTTTGGTAAGAACTAGCACCTAAAACATCAGAGCGTGAGACTGGGTCAAAGTTGAAAAATAGGGCCAAACACGATAGAGCACGGGTCGGATACAAGAAGTGGATTTACCTAGTTGTCGCTTGTCTTCGTACTTACTAGATATCTATCACTCTACAAGGGACTTAAGGCAATCATGTGCAAACCAAATTAACCATGTTTAGGTGAGCGAGCACAAGTCAGTGCAAAAATGAATTTCAGCAGAAAAATGGAGGTAAGAGACAAACAGTTTGGGGGAAGACCACAGTAGGGCTGAGAAGTATAACCCTGTGAGAGGAAGAGAAGAAGCACTGAATCCAACATATGTGGCAAGTGGCGAGACTAGTTCTGACAAAGAAATCAGTGTCGAAAAACAAAATAGCACCTGAAACTGTTAGCATTGAGAACAGTGGCTTTAGAAAGAATGAGTAAGCAACTCATTTCATTTGAGAAGGGAAGAGCAGTCTGATCACTATGGCATGGGAGAGATGCCTGAAACACCAGAGGAAGACAAGAGAAAGCTGAATTGAGGGAAAGTGAGTCACAGAAGACAGCGGTACTGGGGTGAGCAGATCAGGAAGTGAAAAGTACCTGGGACAAACTGCCTACAGCAGTGGACCATGAAGAATGCATGCTGCAGATGAAGTCAGATAGAGGTATCAGCTCGAGAAGAGTGGCTCCTTATCCTTCCACTGCTCCACCAGAGGCACCTTATCCTTTCACCCTTACCCCCAGAAGACTAGCAGACGACCTGATCTAATACAAGACCTGGAAGCAAAAGTGAACTACAAGACAACAGTTACATTGGACCATAAAAATGACCTTGTTATTTATCGTCAAAAGTGCGCATGACACTGAAAGCTTAGGAGCAAATGGCAGAGACAGTCAGCATAAGGGAACACCCACACCTTAATAGCATTCCCAGCAGAACTAGGTAAGGTAATCATACTATACTAAGATGCTGGTAATTGATAGGAGGCTGTTGCCTCCAAGTCCTGGGAAAAGGGAGTTGTGGGTTCGATATACAAATCTAGATTGGATTGACAAAAATGAACTACAGAAAGGGAGGTGGGATCAACAAATCTGAATTTCCAGGAAGGACAAAGGCTTGTTTGGAGCAGATGTAAGTGCAGTAGTCCCACACACATTGCTAATAAAATGCCAATGAATAATATCACTCAGTTTAAGACTATCACCTCGAATGTTAGAGGGATGAATAATCCCACCAAAAGGTACAAAATACAGACATATCTTAAGAGATAGGGAATTCAAATTGCTTTCCTCCAGGAAACTCATCACACTTGAGGAAGGAGTGACCCTGTATGAAAGGTGGCAGAGACAACTTTATTACATATGCTACTAAGCATACGCTGGGGGCTCATTGGTGCGGATTCTCCTAGGGGTAACATTTCAGTTCACCAGAGCACTAGTGAATATTGGCGAGATGTGATGGTAAGTATAAGATTAGAAAGAATAGTTCTGGTAGAAGCCAAAATATATGCCCATAATCATCATTGTATGGGCACTTTCACTCTCAAACGCACCAGTCACCCTAATGCTGTGCCACGGATACCAAGCAGGTCAGTAGATAACACGCTGCAGACCCCATGGCTCCAAGACTCCTGCCACCCTCTTATTCACCCCCATTGTCCCAAACACCCTGGATGGAAGTTTACCAGCCCCTTCCTCCGGACACAAGAGCACTCATGGCTGAGGTCACACCGCACCTGGGTCCCCGCAAAGCAGGTGGGGGATAGACAGTAAGCATAAACAAGAGTTAGATGTAAACAAAGGGGGTCTTGGCACCTCTTTAGCACGCAAAAGCAATAAGTTGTTGCAAATAGGGGTCCACCTGGACCTTAGATGTAAACAAAGGGGTCTTGGCACCTCTTTAGCGCGCAAAAGCAATAAGTTGTTGCAAATAGGGGTCCACCAGGACCTTTTGTCACCAGCCAAGTTCTGCAAAGCACGGGGGGGTCATGCAGTCTCTTGACCTGCTCCCGAACCTTCTCGGAAGTGTCCCTCCAGCCTTTTCGATTCCTCTAACTCCTACCTGGTGCCTTGGAGTCTTCGGAAAGGGCAGATGGAGAGAGTTGGCAGTTCGTCCTCAGTGATGGGGCAGGTGAGGGAACAAGCAGTGAATGTGAACAAAACACAAGGGAGACTCTTGTCTTGAGGAGGCACCCTGTTTGGTACACATTGATCTAAGTGGTGCTTCAGCAATCTGGGCACAGGGTCTATCACACAACGAGATGAATTGCACTAGCGCTTCAGGTTACACGAAGTAGAGTTTCAATTCCATACCTCCTTGGAAATGAGGCACTATGTCTGGTAAACCCTTGATGTCGGTTCCACCAGACCATTCCGGGGATACACACACAGGTACAATTTCTGCAGTGCCTCACAAGGTAGAATGAGACTATCTGAGGGTCGCAACCTGTGAATTGGACACAGCACCCTATGAACAGACAGTCTGCGTGGCGCATAAGAGAAATGCGGCAGAGTCAACGAAGCAAGTCACTTTGAATCCTTCAACCAAGTAATCCTTTCGCCACCAACAAGATGCTTATGGAAGCCGGGGTTTCTGCAGTCCAGGAACCACTTTGCCATAGATGTGGGAAACGTTTTGAGCTCCGCACTGGGCACTCCTGTCTCCAGGCATGATTCTGTGGTTTCAGGCTCACACTACGCTTTCCAGCTTCTAGCTAGCAATGTGGGCACTTAGAGGGCACCGCTCTCCACCAGTAGTTAGTGTGGGCCCCTGGTAGGAGATTTTTGATGTCACTGAGACCTCTGAGAGAACAGGAGACCAACCAACTGGTCCTTGGGAGCCCACTTCAGGGTGCCACATGTCGACAGGTAGTCGTCTCAGGCCAGCCCATTTTCAGGAAAGCACGCTGTCCTTTCCACAGGCACTTATCCTTCACGTGCACAACAGAGTCCTCTGGCAATGTGCACCACGCAGTCCAGGTTCTCCAGTCCTGCGTCCCTACAAGCGTTTTTCTCCCCTCGATGGGGTGGCACTGGGTAGTTATACCCTAATGGACCTTTGAAGATGAAGAGAGGTTCAAAGGGTATTCCTTTGAACTACAGATGACTCTTCAATTTTCCATCCCGTCTGCCATGAGGCCATGAATGCAGATCTCTATCTTTATGGGGGCCATGATCTGGCCCCAGAGGCCAAGTGTCAGATTCTCTGCCCCCATATATTCCACCAGGCCCAAAAATGGCAGAGGTTGGCTAACTGAATTGCATGCCCAATGGTTTATGGCTGTTGCTGGGGAATGCCCAGATGTGCTCCCCTGGCCTCCGATGTTGACCGGCGCCAAACTCCATGGCACACTAAGAGTTTGATGCATAGCAATGTCCACTTTCCATATGTGGCATTTCCACACAACATAGCTGTCAGTTAGCATTGGAACAGGCATGGCCTTATGAATCCATTGATAGGAAAAGTCACAAGGCTGCGCCACTGCAATCCATTATTGCAACTTGAAATACAGGTGACCCCTTCCCCATGCTAACTTAAGGGAAGAGCAAGCCTCCTCTGTAGGGGAACCCTCATCCGTCTTCTGTACTACCTGGGCAGCGGACACCCATGAGTGCCTGCACAACCCTTCACCTTCCAGACGAGTGTCAGGGAAAGACACCCCTCCGGCTTGACCGTTTTGCTACAGGCCAGCTGGAGTCTGCACAAAAGGGCGCTCTCCCAGACCTCCTGTACGTGCAATAGCTGGTCAGGCACATAGGTAAACCACAGCAGCGATGTAAATGCGCACCCAGGCTGCAAAGGCAGGCCCACCCTACGTTTACAAACATCATGTCTGCAGCAATTCCTAACGTGTCGAAAGGTTGCCCACATTTTCAGACTGCAGTACAGGGGGAAAGGGCCCAGGGCCTTGCGACTCCACACGAGAACCCGCACACACACCGGCTTCCAGTGGCAGCCTGGTCTCCAGTCCACCACTTCTCAAGACAGGCAGACAGTCCGTTTCACCCCCTCAGCTAAGCACCGCTTCCTACGAGAGGTAGGATGGGTGTGCACACTTCCACACTGCACCACCAGTGTGTAAGGGCTCCAGCTCTACGCCCTTAAAGGGGCCACTGCAACCTCAGGAGGTGTCTCATGGAATGGAACTGACCTCCACCTAGGGGATGTACCTTGTTCGGGCTGAGGTCAGGCTCAGGCCCCACACCCAGCTACACTCTTACCTTGAGCTTCACCCCTCAGGATGTCCCCTAGGGCCGCTCTGGCGGTTGGGGAGGCCCCCTCCGGGTTGATTCACCTGGGGAGACGCCAACCTGAGTAGGAGACCTACTAGGCAGGAAAGTCTTGCGGGGCATGTTCAGTGCCACGTCCCCCTACTCGCCAATGCCATACCCGCCCTGGATATATGGTGTACCTTTTCATAGGGCACTCCCAGGTACGGGACTTAAAACCCAATCACACAAGCACCCCGCTCCTAATCTGTGTAGGGAGGGTGCTCGTACCTTTCCACTGCAGTACAGAGGGAATATGCCCTGAGTTCTAGGATCACGAAAAGAGAGTAGAAGACTAGGAGGACTAAAAAGCAAAACGATTTGGGGATGTTCCCCTAGGAAGGCAATGTGAAACAAGGTGGGAAGCCAATTCATATATATTTGGGTATCCGAATATATCACAGTATGAAAAACAATTTAGATGGGACTATTAGGGATTAGGGCAACACTAGCAGCAACAAGGGGAAGTTCAGCTTTCTGGAAACCCTGCCTGTAGCAATAGCAGGAAGGTTTTGTATTAAAATTATTGGTTATTAGTATTAGTATTGTTGTTGGTGTTAGTATTAATATAAGTTTCGGCTCACCGTTCTTCTGTTACTTCACTACTTTACCAATTCATATCCCGAGGTTTAAAAAAAATGTTTTAGATACCAATAGGTCAAACAGCCAGTGTGTTAGATGGATTACGCCTTTCCCAAAGAGGTGGAAGGAAAAGTATTTGTTTCTCCGATCTTCTAGTTCGTTTTTGTAATTAACAGGATTCACTCAATGCTTGTTAGGGTTCCTTACTTCAGTACACTTTGGAGTGTTCATCCCAGTTATTTTTGGTTCAGTCCTGCACGAGTCATAGTGCAGGGGCAACCAGCAGGGTTTTGAGAAAGCCTGACATCTGGATTGCTAAATCTTCCATGAGCCATTGAACTCTGACAGCTGAGCTGTGGTTTGAATTCCCCTTTTCATTGCACCAGTTATCTGGTCTCCAAAATGTCTTAATTTTTTTCTGTACTCTGTAGCCTTTGTGATCGATAATGTGTGATCATGCTTTAACAAGCAATAGGTTGGTCGACACTTTCTACCTGAAAACTTTACTATACCTGCTGTTACCTCATGGCCTACCCAAGGGGGTTGCCATTGATGACCAGTAGTGCATGGCATGTAGAGAAATGGTGCTCCAAACTAAACCTCTTGAAGAACCATTGGCTGTGCCTTTGTCATAGGAAATATTTAAGGTACAACCTGTCCTAAAATTATGTGGATTGCATTAATCTCACAATGCATTGCAGATAAGAGTCAAGAACATAATTCCAACCCACATTGGATGCAAAAAACTGAAAATATGTGTTGACTACTAATCACTACAAGGAGAAAGGTGCATGCAAGATATCAGAATATCTATCATAATAGAAATAGATAGCTCTGTTTATTTAAAGATAGATAAAACTCAAGAGCATCAAGGTATTTACCAAACCATGCAAATGATAAAATAGGAAACCTCATCCATCGTCCTCAAAAATAAGGTGTAAAAAGTCTGAATGTCAGAGATCCTGAACACTCCTCCTAACTATGCTGTAGTGGATAATTTTTCTTTCACTTTAGTGAATAAAGATTGACCACAAACCTACAGATACAAAACCCCAGCAGACAGGATAAAACGATGGAAGTTCGTGGAAGAGCAGTTGGGACTACTACATTGTTGGTGTAATGCCTTTTAAAATATTTTCAGTAAAAAAAGTAGCATTAAGTGGAAAACTTACAACAACATTCAGCTGGGTGCACAGATTTGGTTTAGGCAAATCAATCACCATATATCCTTTTTATTAGCCCTGCAGCAGCCCCTATGGTGGAATGAATCTTGGGAAGTGCACTGTTCAAACTCGAAATATGTGTTTCCTTACCTTCCCAGAGCTGGAGTTTTGGTGCAACATCAGCTGCATTTGGTTAATGATCAGAAATTGTGTTTACGTCATAGAGAATATCCCCCTTCCAGCATAAAACCAGGTTAGACTAATCAATACCTTGATAGGCTTCCCTGCTTGGGGCGATTGAACATAGACCCTGGCCAGCAACCTCTGGGGCACATTCCAGTTCTAAGCCAATCTAATCCCGGGTGGATCCCTCCATCTAGGCTCTTGGGACCAACTAAGCTAACCCTTGGGGACTCTTTAGCTATCCTCAGCTCGAACCAGGCCCCAGGCCATCCAGGGGTCGCTGCTCCTTGCCATCTTACAGAGTGGGTGGGCTGCAGCCCCAGGTACATAGTATCCTTGCTCCACTCTACCTCTCATCCGTGCTGGAGTTCTACTCTGCCACTGGTCCCTCCACCTAGGGTCTGCACCCTCGGGATAATACATATCTCGTGTTGTGGGACAGTCTGGCGCTGATCTCCCGACCCTTGCCCATCTGACAGTTTGCGAAGACTACTCAAACCAGAAGCGGTGTCATCAGGGTAATTCCTGGTGAGCTGTACCCTCAGAGCTGGCCCCTGACCCACTGGTTCTCCCAATGGGGATTGCCTCCCCCCTCCATCTTGGCTTCCGAATCCTCCACTCAGGAGTGGTGCTGCCAGACACCGGAACTGGGGGAACGCTGCTTACAGACACCCCTCCAGGTTCTCCTAACACTAGGAGATCCCCCTCAGCGCCTGGCCTTCCAGTACAGACTAGGCTCCCCACCTGGCGTTCACTCATGGAACCAACCAAGCTCTGGGGCTGGACTTTGGGCACCTTGTGGCACAGCCCATTCCCACTCCTTCTCTTCTGTAACAGGACGTGGGTCCCTACACGCCTCCTGTTACACTGGGACCTACCTGGGCTACCATGAACCTTTCCCACCACCCTCAGTAGAGAAATACCTGAGCCACTCCCTTAAGAATCACTCCCAAATGCCTTTCTAGACCCTCTGGTACCCACCCAGGGGTCTGCCTCCTGTGAATGGTCCCTGGGATCAGAGAAGGCACACTCCAACAGGTGTTGGCATAGTCCTGGAAAACAACACCGGAACATATGCTCTCTGACAATCAGCTTGAACAGCCCTTCAAAATTGTTTGCTGTGCTATCCTTCACCCCCCATTGCATCACAACATTCTTCCACAAACACCACCCAAGACTGGTGAGACAGTTTCTTACTGCCCCCTGAACGTCAACCTATACCCTTCAGGTGCGACACCCTCCTCCTGGGAACTAGGTACCATGCTCTGGGAGAAGAAGTTTCTTCACTGGACACAACATTGCTGCCACCACTGGACTACACCCTCACTGGTGAGTCCAGAATACTAAAAATACGCTAAAGGAACAACTTATCCTCCAGAACTAGTTTCTCTTTAGCGAAGGCCTTCTCTGCCTCCACCATCCTTTCCTGAACTAAGGCTCTCTCAATGTCAGACGATTTCTCCTCCACAACCTGCTACACTAGCTCTTTGGCATGCTCCAATCTGATCCTTTCCAACGCCCCTTGGTGCTCTCTTTCTTCCCTCCTGTCCGCTAACTCCTCTGGGGACAGAGAAAGTGAGATGGCACTACTCCTGGCACTAGACCCAGCAAAAGACTCCCTCTCCTCGGGGTCCCCTCTACCTACTAGCGCCCTTGCCCAATCATTTCCTCCCTCCTCTTCAGACTCTCCAGGGTCTACCTCTGAACCATTACCTTCTTAGTATGCGGACTGAGAACCCTCCCACTCAGAATCCTCGTGGATCTCAGGATATAGCCTTGGCCCACCTGGGGGGTTTGCTGTTGGCACGTTTTCACAGTGAACATGTAGGAGGATCCTTTCTTGGCTTTAACTACCTCTGGTTCATTGAATTGTAAAAATTGCATTTACACTAGTGACTGTGAGAAAATGGCATATTTACAATGCACCTTCATATTTATGCCTATGGGTTTGAACACGGAGCCAGATGGTCTCCCACGAATAAATGGCAGTTTACACTATTGCAAAGTTATTTTGTGTTACTTTGCAATGTAATTTTATGGTCTAGATTTTAATGATGATTCTTGGTAGGCCGTACTCCACATTGCCTATCAAACAAAATAGTAGTTTCCTTCCAAACTATATCTGATCATCCAGCTATGTATAGCACTCGGTTTCCTCACAGCAGTCCCCTCCCAAAACTTCAGTTTCCACAAAAGTGGTCTCCATGTCTCTGCCATGCCAACAGGCCACTGGATTTAATCCTAACCTAATTTATCCAACAACAGCAACAACCTTGATGCTTACTAATCTGAGCTGACATGAAGTCTATCAAAAACCCTTATTGCTGAACTAACTTTCCAGAACCTTCCTTTTGCTGACGACTCCCAGCAGCATAGCTGTCAAGGTTGCCATGTGTGACATTTTCATAATTTCAGTATTATGAGTGACATTTCAACTAGTATAAATGGCACATTCTCATGAGCAAAATGAAGCAATGAAAACGAGTTAAACATATAACTATCACCAATAACAGCCATTTGCTAGAAACTCTATAGTAGTATTGTTATGTTATATTAAAATGTTTCTAAAGCGCTCGAATACCCGAGAGTGCCTTTGCGCTGGTTGGGAATATCAGTAAGGTGAGAGAGAGGGAAACTAGTGTTTAAAAAGCCAGGTTTTGATTTGTTTCCTAAAACTCAATAATGTGGGGGCTGCTTTAATATATATAGACAGACTGTTCCAGAGGGCTTAAAGTAGCTAGGACCACAATCATGCAATGCTTTATTTGTAAGGCATAGTGCCTAGATTTAATGTGATTGTTCACTGAGAGCCAGTGAAGTTCCTTAATGAAGGCTGAAACCGGATGGAATTTGGGGAGATGAAAAATGAACCTAGCTGCCGCATTCTGCACGCTTTGGAGTTTCTTCATGTATTGTTTTTGGAGCTTAAGAAAAAGTCAGTTATAGTAATCCACCTTTGTCAGTAATTACTGTTTTTCTGGAAGTGGGAGGGACATACAGCAGAATCTTCCTGGTGATTCTCAAAGTGTTAAAGCAGGGTGAGACAACTGAACTGATATGCTTATTAAAGTTCAGTTTGTCATCTATGGTTATGCCTACGTTTTTGGCTTTTTGGACTGGAGTTGGGAGAGTTCCCAACTCTGCTGGCCAGCATGCTGGGCTCCAAAACTGGGGGTTATTACCAAAAAGTAACACCTCTGTATTCTCAGGGTTTAATTTAAGACAGTGCTTTCCCATCCAGTCACTAACAGCTCCCATGCAGTTGTGAAACTGATAGTGACTTCTGTATTATTAGAGGCCGACACCACGATTTAAGTATCTTCTGCATAGGATGTAGGGGAAAATCTAAACGATCTAATCAGGGTGGCCACTTTTGAAACCTAAACATCGAAGAGCAGAGGGCTTAGGAAGGATCCCTGAGAGACCCCACACGGAAGAGAGAATGAGTTGGATGAACATTTCTCCAGCATAACTGAATGACTTCTGTCTGTTAGGAATGATTGGAGTAGGGCAAGGGCTTTTTCAGCGATGCCCAGTTTTTTGAGACCGCCGACTAGGGTGGCATGATCGACCGTATCGAAGGCCGCCGACAAATCAAAGAGAATAAGTGCTGGGGATCCTCTTTTAACCAAAATAGTTCTTAATTAATCTGTGTTTTTTTATTAATGCTGTCTCAGTTCTAAGATCGGTCCTGAAGCTGAATTGGGAAGGATCCAATAGATGATCTTCCTGAATAAACTGATGTGTGTTAATCAGTTCCACTATTTTGGCTGGGAATGGTAACCTAGAAATCAGACAGTAAGTTGCTGGATTATCCGGGTCTAGGTTGGGTTTCTTAACCTCTTCCGTGCGGCCCCGAATTCCCCCCGGTGCTGAGCCCTAATGAAAACGGGCGTGGTCATGACAGAACGGTTCCGTCCTAAGCACAGCTCGACCGATGCTCATGACGGAACCGTTCCGTCATGAGCATTGAAGGGGTTAAGAAGTGGTAAGATAGATTCCACAGATCAGGAAAGATTATCATTACATTACGTAATGCAGCTTTCAGAAACCAAAGATGGATTCAGGATCTTCTCTGCTCTAACCAAAGTGGGAATACTAGAGGAGTGGCGATGATAATCCGAACAAATAGTAGGATTAGAGTAGAGAAGTAGGAGTATGAGTATTGTTCAGGTAGATGGATGACTGCGTCTCTAGCTGTAGACAGTTTATGGTTGGCTTGTGCAGTATATTATGGCCCCAACCGAGATTCTTCAGAGTTTTTGCTGAGTCTGAAATCTAGTCTCTCTGACTTGAACATACCTATTATTCTGGGAGGTGATTTCAATTTGGTCTTTGATGCAACCCTTGACCGCACCTCCAGGGCCATGTTTACTCCTCCACATAAAATGAAAATGGAGCTTTAAAGTATTATGAAAGATTTTAATCTATTGGACGTTTGGAGGGTCAAAAATGGTAAAAGAAGAGACTTTTCTTTTTATAGCCATAGATACAGGCACCATTCACGAATCGACTTTTTTCTTATAGATCAAGCATTATTCTCTGTGGTTAATTCTATCTCGTACATCCCAGCTCTGTTATCGGACCCCTCTATGGTCGAACTAACGATTAAGCCTACGCAGGGAGGGCAAGCAAGAAGGTGGACCCTTGATAGGTCAATACTTCAAAAAGAGGAGGTAAAAGATGATCTAGTAAAGCAGATAGACGAATATTTTAGGTTTAACAGTGGCACTGTATCTGATAAAATAGTCTGGGAAGCCTTAAAGTCTCTCTTGAGGGGAATATTAACTACTATCATGATTAAGAGAAATAAGGATAGTAGAAAAGCAGATGAAGACTCTTTTCAAAATAAAATAGAAAGAGCAGCAGTTACAGAAGGCCTCATTAGATCAGCAGACTAACTTGGCCGTTATACAGCATGAGTTGGACTGCTTAAAAGCAGAATATAGGGCTAATCTCGATAAGATAATTAAAGGTAGGTGGGATGCAAATAAACTGCAAAACTTCTCTTATGGGGAAAAATGCGGACGTCTTCTTGGCTAGGTCAGACAAAGTTAGAAACCAAATTAGAGGATTAATTATGCATAGTACAGGGGCCATATCATATGATAACGGTCAGATCTCGGAGGAAGCCAAAGTTTGTATACAAAAGCTTTACACAGAGAGTGATGATTTTTCTACTCAAAGAGGACGTAAATTGGTTACAACAGCTGGAGGTACCGTAGCTAACGAAGGCAGATAGTGCCTTTCTGAGTTCAGCAATTAAAGAGGGAGAGGTATATAACCAGATAAAAAGAATGGCTAAAGGTAAAGCAGCCCGCCCAGATAGGCACCCGGTAGAAATATATCAAATAGGCTCCGATATAGTCGTTCCTGTTCTCACAACTCTATTTAATAAAATACATCTTACAGGCGAGACTATTCCACAAACCTGGTCAGAAGCTACAGTTACCTTGATTTTGAAGCCCAATAAAGACCCTCTGATCGTTGAGTCCTATAGGCCAATCTCGCTGCTTAATACTGATTATAAAATCTTTGCAGGGGGTTTTGGCGGCGAGATTGGCTAAAGTCATCAAATCTGTGGTGCATGAGGATCAGAGGGGCTTTATGCCGGGTAGGCAGTTGAATGAACTGACCTTCCAGGCTATTGCTGCTATAGATGTTGCTACCGATGAGAAATCTCCTTTGACCATTGTGGCTATTGACGCCGCTAAGGCATTTGACCAAGTCAATTGGTCTTATTTATGGGAGGCACTATCTGGATTTGGTATCCCGATAAACTTCATATCGATCACTCTACTCTAATCCTAAGGCTAAAATTCTTGTGAACGGCCTCCTTACGGATTGGGTCAGAATATCGCGTGGTACCAGGCAGGGGTGTCCCCTCACCCCGCTCTTGTTTAATTTGTATATCGAACCTTTTGTTATCCAGCTGAGATCAGACCCTTTGTTTAAACCTTTTTACATTGCAGAATTGGCCTTAAAATTTGCTTTATTTGCTGATGATCTCTTAATGTTTACCTCCAATCCAGAAGAGGCAATTCCCCGACTTTTTGACCAGGCAGAAGCCTTTGGGGAAATTTCGGGCTATAAAATAAAGAAAGAAAAAACTGAGGTTATGCAGTGGAATCAGGAGGTGGAGTTTTCGGGTGTAAAGTCACAGATGAGATATCTCAGAATATATTTGGACCAGGACATCACAGAGATATCTAAAATAAACCTAGATAGAGTGTATTAGGAGGTCTGTTGCCTTTTAGAACGTTGGTCAGGTCTCCCATTGAATATCTTTGGGAGAGTGAACCTAATAAAAATGGTTATCTTACCCAAAATCACCTTTCTGTTCAACTCAATACCACTAATACTTAGTCCGAAAGATATAGCTAAAATACAGGGAAAAATCGGTTCATTCATTTGGAATACAAAGTCATCAAGAATCTCCTGGAAAAAAATTGAGGAGAAATTTAAAATGAGGAGGGTTAGCTTTGCCAGATATACTTATTTATTGTCACTCTTTTCATTTTAAACATTTCAGACTGTTGGCTGATAAGGGCGACACATCTTCCTTAGGCCGACTGTTTCAGGCGTTATTACATGGCATTCCTCAAGGGCATGAATATTTTTTGTTTAAGTTCTATAAGAAAGTGAGGCTAAAGATTCTGGGTGCAGCTTTGAAAAACTGGATATTCCTTAGAAAAAAGCTGGGAATTCCTTACTATGCTCCCCAGGCCCCGATATGGGATTCCCCAGGGACACCTGAGTGCCTTAAGGACCAACTAGCACGTCCCCTTAAATTAGCTGGCATAACACACTGGCGGGATTTACAAAGTGACTCACAGCTTATGGATTGGGAATCACTCTCTAGACTGACAGGAAGACCTCTAACTAGGTTTAAGTACTGTCAGTTGTCAGGTTGGTGGGCTACTATGCCATGGGTGTTCAATACATCTAATCCAAAAGTTTGACTTAGTAAACAGAAAGGGGGGACGGAAAAAAGAGCTATCCTTCTGGTATTGGGCCATGATGGAGGCAGAGGGAGTGGCAGAGCCAGAACTTCAAAGGCTATAGTGTGATGCTGCGGGTTTTGATTGTAACAACTTAAAGGACGTGTGGGTGGATTCGTTTACAATGCTAAATGTAGTGGTTAAGTCAGCCCCCCTAAAAAGGAATCATCTGTTCACTTTGTATAGAGCATACATATCACCTAAAAAACTAGTCAAAAAATGTATCTTTCCATGTGAAATAACTGTTGTGAAGACAAAATTGTAATAATTGCAACAGAAAGATTTTTTTGTCAGTTGGTATGTCATCCAATCTGAGTAATGCCCACTCCGCAGCTTCAAGACCTGCTGCATGTGGTATAGATGTATAGAGTGCCACCACATCGATGGTGCACAATATCCAGTGATTTTGATAGCCTTCTTGTATCCAAGATAATTTGTTCAAAAAATCAGTTGTATCTCTTATATATGAACCCCACTGCTGAACAAATTTTTGCAAGTGATAATCAATGTATTGTCCTATGGGATCAAAAATAGACCCACACCCTGACACTATCGGTCTGAACGGTGGGTTGGTTGGGTGTTTATGAATCTTTGGGATCATGTATATATGTGGTCTTTTTGGATTTTTGGCAGTTAAAAATGCCGCTGTTTGGTCATCGACAGTATCATTGAGTTTGGCTGTCTGTAATATTCCTTCCAGCATTCTCTGAAGTGTTGTTGTTGGATCCGAAGGCAACAGAAGATATGTATCTTGGTGAGAGACATGTTCATGTACTTTGTGCTCATAATACTGGGTGTCCATTAGTACTAGTGCTCCTCCCTTATCGGCTGGTTGTATTGTTAATTTTGCATCATTGGCCAAGTTGTTAATTGTGTGCTGTTCACTTTTCGTCAAATTATTGTATCTTTTCCTTTTGTAATCTAACGTCTTCAAATCATTTTTCACCATGATCTCAAAGGTGTCAAGCATTTTGTGTGATGTTGGAGCTTGGAATACACTTTTTGGTCTGAATTGCTTGTCTGTATATTCAGTTTGGACATCTACTGGTTCGACCACATTGCCAAAATAATGTTTTAATTTCAGTGTTCTCATGAACCTGAAAAATGCTCCTTCTGTTTCCAATTCATTCGTTGGAGTGGTGGGCACGAATGTTAGTCCTTTATTTAGCGTTGTTATTTGTTGTTTTGTTAGTGTTGTTAACGAAATATTTATGATTAGACTACTGTCCGTCCGCTTCGTAGAGCTTTGCCTGCCACTTCCTCGCCTTGTTTTGCGCTTGTTGTAGATGTTGTGGTTTGCGTCGTTGGTGGTTGACCTTGGTCCTAGTCCTGTGACAAAAAAGCTGTGTGTCTACTTGTTGTTGCATGTTGACTACTCTCAGTAGATAGTATCTCTCCTTCCTGTGTCACTCTAACAGGTCCTCTCTGTATGGATGTCTCCTTGTCAGTGACTAAACTTTCTTCAGATGAGTGCTGGGCCGGTGTTGTTCTTTTCGGTGGGACGAACTTGCGACGGGCATAGATGTCTGCCCATGTATAAACCTCATTCAGTTTATAATCTATGGTGTCGCGTTTATACTTGCGAAGCTTCCCCTCTTGTAATTCCTTCTCGTATGTGTCGAGTTTGAGATTAATTCCCTCTAGACTGATTTTCCATGAATCCACTTCCATCCTGGTCTCCAGTTCTGTTTTCAATATGTATATTTCCTCTTCTAATTCCCGTATGGTCTTAGCTAGTTCCTCTATGATAAGCAATATGAGATCCAATGAGCATTTGTTGAGGATGCTATACCACTTATCCATGAATTTCGTGTTGAGGTTGAATCGGAACAACATTGGTTTTATTGACAATCGTAAACCCCTAGGAATCCGTTTGGCTTTGTGGTATTGAATGAGGGTCGATGCGTGCATCCTTTGGTTTACTTGTCTGCGTGTAATGTATTCCAGTTGTTTTAATTGCTGACTTACGGACCCCCCATGTACGTCCATGTTTCTGACTTCCTTTATAAGCGAGTAGATTTGGTCTGCTTGATCATTGGGATCATGTATATATGTGGTCTTTTTGGATTTTTGGCAGTTAAAAATGCCGCTGTTTGGTCATCGACAGTATCATTGAGTTTGGCTGTCTGTAATATTCCTTCCAGCATTCTCTGAAGTGTTGTTGTTGGATCCGAAGGCAACTGAAGATATGTATCTTGGTGAGACCAATATTATTGGTAGATAGCTTCACGAATTTGATCAGTAGTTTTGTAACAGAATTGTGCCACGGGAGTAATTATCACAACACTCATATATTTATAAGTGAGCGGCTGAAATATAACCAGGGAATAGATCAGGAACTAATTCGCAGTATTAGAATACGGTTACGGCGGGTTCCTTTGCACCGTGCCGAGGGGTTTGTGCATCTTGTCAAGATGGCGCTTGTGGACACTGACTAATACGAGGACTTTTGGGCTAGTCCGTCGACAGTTGTTAACACCGTGGTGTTGTCCCGGCGAGCAGCGGGGTCATTAATATACAGTTACCAGCGTAGACACACGACCTAGCGGTTTGCGGGAATTGTTTATAACGCCAGAAGGAATTGGCACAGGTATGTTGGCAGCGCATTATAGTTGGAACAGAAACAATTTAAGTCTGGCGATGAGGGTGATTGACTTTGTTGCTTTTCGGTTTTCTAGATTTAGAACGCACAGAGCAAGACAAGGTAAACACGGAGAGCTACCGCGATCCGTTTTCATTTTTTAGTTGTTTTCGAGTTGTAACTAAGGAATAGTTCTGGTTTGTTTATTACAGAGACTCAAGGCACATTTGATTGAGGTATGTTGTCAACGCACGAGGTATGTTCATCAATGTAGTGTATTAAATATAGGAGTTAAGACATTTGTTGTTTATTATTTTTTCAGAAACTCGTGACACTATCACTGAAGGTATGTAGGGTACTTAGTGGATAGTCATCATTAATTATATGTGAACATGTGGATCAGTTACATAAGGGTTTGTACTTGTGTTTTGAACATAGGTGTAGTGGCCAAATTGGAGGACAGGATTCAAACGGTACATAGCAACAACAACCAGGTAGGCACATATCAAGGTCATACATTCAGAGAACCCCCCCTTTAAACAAAAGATACTTACATTATGCTTTCTTACTTTCCTTTGTAGAGACTTCCCCTGATGAAGGCACACACGAGTGCCGAAATGCATTGGGCTCACACAAGAAATGTTGATTAAATGTATTACAACATAAGTGCCAAGCAAATGTGTATAAATATAATGTAAAAATGTACTGTGAAGATAAGTTTGTTACTAAACAGTAATGTGAATGCTGAACAATGATACTATAACCAACATGAAAAAAGTATAAACATGAAATAAAAAGATATACTAAAGCAAGTAAACACAAGTGTGGTTTAAACAAGGATTAAAGGAATAAACTACAGAAAGCGCCAGGGCGCCAAGTGAACAGTGCGCGATTGGGTGGAAACTCAATTTCACCATAACCAACTTCAGTATCAGGTCTGACACACCTCAACAATCGCAGCACCAGTGTAAAAGATTGATTAATCAGTAAAAATTCGGAGTGCTCCTACAACCCCCTCAATATTCCAGCCCTCGTGGCATGGCATAACAGATGAGGGTATTTCGATGACTTGACCTGGGCACTGTTGGGTCTCTATCTTCAATCTAAATAAGGGCTTCCCAGTTAAAGAAGATTGGAGTGGATTAAGCAAACAGTGAAGGCTAGAGGGGTTACCTTTCTCTCTCTCCTCAGGTCTCAAACATCGGAGCCGGAAAATCATAAATGCAGGATAGAGGGGGGGATTCCTCATCTAGAACGCCCATTTTTGGCATATGAGGAATACAAAAAAAAAGGAAAGATTATCAACTTATCCAGCCTAGGAAATACCTGTTACTCTGGCACTTACTCTTTGTGAGGCAAGCCAGCGGCAACTGGCGGCCGTGGTCGCAATAACGGTGGTGTGCGTAAATGTTTTACTTTATTGTACACTGTATATATTTTAATTGCAAACATATATCTATTTTGTTTTATTTATTTATAAGTTCACAGCAATACATGGGTACAGCATAAGAGTGAGAGCCAAGACATTATATAGGCAGTATATACAGTAAAACAGAATTCATCAAAAGAGAGGGTAATCATTACTGTGCATATGTCAAGTAGAAGTAACAAATAATAGTCAATGTAAATCCATTATTAACAAATACAATTCATATTTATATACATTCTCAATCTTCATAATAAACTGAAAAGGCTCCCCAGATTTTCATACCCATTTTCTTTTTCCTCCTTGATCCACTAATTGAGAAAAACCCCCACTCCAATTTATATAGATTATACATTCTTGATTGCCATTCTTGATAAAGAGGCGGCTTTTCCTGAAGCCACTCAGTAGCGATGCATAATCGTGCCACAGTCATAGAAAAAAAGATAAAGTGACGATAGGGATATAGCCTCTCCAAGGGGCTATCTATTGGAATTTTTCCCAAGAGCAATATAGCGGGGGTAATAGTTACAGGAATATTAAGAACTAAAGAGATTAGTTTTTCGATTCCTCCTATAAAGCCATATAACATAGGGCAAGAGAAAAAAATATGAGTGCTATCTGCATGGTCAGCTTTGCATCGAAAGCATTTGCCATTGAATCCCTCCCCCCATTTGGCCATGCGTTCAGGAGTGTAATATAGGTCAAACACAGTTTTAAAAAATTGGGCTTTTAAATTAGCAGACATTAATGCCTCTTTTGACAGTAGAAGAAGATCTTCCACCACTATTTCTGAATCTCCTAGATTATTGACCCACTTTGCCCTCACTTTCTCAAGATCATCTATTTTCCCCCCTAATAGTGTTCGATACAAGGAACCTATTTTCACCTGCTTGTTAATCCCTTCTATGACTTGATAACTTTGCAAGATTAACTTCTCCAGTATTCAATCTTTCATAGATTCACATGCTTGTATCTTCCCCGTCGTCATGGTGGGAGTCTCCCGGTATATAATAACCATAGCAGTAGAAGAAAAAACTGCCTGGAAGCCATAGAGTAGTGAAACCACTAGGTAACCTCTCCTCCTCATTATGTGGCCCAAACTACAGCCAATCAGCAGCCAGCACCAGCCTACACCATTCCCAGCAGAGCCACCATACCTCAGATTTCCTACCGCCCAAGAGTGAGCTATGCAGGAAACCAGAGATAAAAAGGTGGTCTGCCTAAAGGAAACGGGGAGGCGGGAGGGCGCATGTGAATCTATGAAAGATAATACTGGAGAACCATAGTGTACAGGTAAGTAACTAGTTCTTTCTCCAGTATTCAATCTTTCATAGATTCACATGCTTGTATCAGAGTAGATAGCAGTATTTGTAGTTAGAGCGTTTCTAGGCTAGACCCCTTTCTTTTCTCGGGGCTGCGTGCCATAAATTCCTTTCAGAAAAAGAAAATACTAACAATAAAACTTTGCTATTTCAGATATTAGCACATATGGAAAAACCACATTATATAGAAAAAACATTTGAATAACATTCATAAACATGTACCTTATTTAAAAAGATGTCGTAGAACTGCCTGTCCCACTGCCGCATCTGTTTTCCATTCCGTGTCCAGACAGTAATGTTTCGTGAATGTATGCACATTCGACCAAGTCGCTGCTCTGCATATGTCTGGAAGTGATACTCCTGCTAGCAATGCAGAAGACGTCGCCATCTTCCTTGTATCGTGGGCACGGACTTTCATGTCGAGAGGCCTTCCTGCTTTCTCCTGACAAAAAACAATGGCGGATGCAATCCATCTGGAGATGGAGGAACGTGACAGGGCCAGACCTTTTCTGGGCCCCGAGTAGGAGACAAACAGTTGGTTTGATTTGCGAAAGCTTTTAGTCTTTTCAATGTAGAACTTTAGGCATCTGCCAATGTCTAAAGTATGGAGAGCTTTCTCAGCCGCTGTAGAAGGATTTTTAAAATATGTAGGTAGGATCACTGGTTCGTTTAGATGAAAAGACGAAGGTATTTTAGGTACAAACTTCGGATTAGTTCTTAGCATCACCTTATCTGGCCTGAATTGTATGAAGGGATCCTGTATAGAAAAAGCTTGGATCTCGCTAACCCTTCTGGCTGATGTGAGCGCCAGCAGTAATGCAACTTTCCATGACAGAAATTGCAGTTCAGATTTGTGGATAGGCTCGAACGGAGCTTTCATAAGTTGTGACAAGACTGTGTTAAGTTGCCATGTGGGTGGAGGACGCTTAATTGGAGGGAACCTTCTGAATAGTCCTTTTAAAAACTCCTTGATCAGTCTGTTAGACCACAAAGATGGACATCCTGGAGATCTTCTGTATCTAGATATTGCTGCCAAATGGACTTTAATAGACGAGTGCGCAAGCCCTGATCTGGCTAAATGCAATAAATAAGGAAGAATTTGCTCTGGAGAAGACGTCAAAGGATGTACTGCATGAGCAAGGCCCCAAATACAGAATCGCTTCCATTTAGCGGAATATGTTTTGTTGGTAGACAGCGCTGCGGAACTTTGCAAGATTTCACGACATTCCGGGGTGATATTTAATGACTGGAACTCGTGCTCAAAAGGTTCCAAGCCGACAATTTTAGAGATGTCAATTGCGGATGAAGTACTTGGCCTTTGTTCATGGAAATCAAATCCCTGGTTGGTGGTAGCTGAATTCTTGGCTCCACCGACAACTGGAGAAGCTCTGTATACCAAAACTGCCTCGGCCAGGCTGGGGCTATCAGTATTATTTGGCAAGGTTCTGATCTCATTTTCCTCAATAATAAGGGAATTAGGGGAAAGGGAGGGAAGGCATAAGCAAATATCCCTGTCCATCGGAGGTGAAGAGCATTCCCTCTCGAGCCCTGTTGGGGGAACCTGCTGGCATAATGTCTGCACTTCTTGTTGTCTCGAGTTGCAAACAGGTCCAGACTTGGCTTGCCCCACACATTGAAAATCCGATTCAGCTGGATTCGACATAGTTCCCATTCGTGGCAAATGTCGGATGACCTGCTTAACAGATCCGCTTTTGAGTTGTCTACTCCTGGAACATGTTCCACTTGCAGCGATATGTTTTGACACAGCAGCCATTTCCAGATTCTTTGTGCCTGAATCGACAGAGGTTTTGATCTCGTTCCACCTTGCTTGCGCAGGTAAAACATTGTTGTCGTGCTGTCCGTTCGCACTAAGACCGATGAACCTTGGATCCTGGGAAGGAATGCCTGAAGACCCAGGAAGACAGCTTTCAATTCCAAGAGATTGATGTGAAGTGTTGTCTCCTGAGGAGACCAAAGGCCTTGAACCTCTAGGTCTTGTAGATGTGCCCCCCAACCTCGTAATGAAGCATCTGATGTCATGACGTAGCTTGGAGATTGAGTTTCGAATACCAGGCCCTTTGTTAGGTTGCTCCTGATACCCCACCATGACATTGCACATTTGATCTGATGGGTTATGACCAGCTTGTCTTCGAAGGAACCCAGGGCTTGGACCCATTGTTTGTCCAGGGCTTCTTGCAACGGTCTCATCTGTAAACGGCAATTGGGAATCAATGGGATACAAGAGGACATCATTCCCAGTAATGACTTGAATATTCTGATGGAAGTGAACTTTTTTGTTGCTAGAGATGCAGTCAGATTCAAGATTTTCGTTACCCGTTCTTCTGATGGGTAAGCTTTCATTTCCTGAGTTTTCAAGATTGCTCCTAGGAATTGCAGAGTACAAGTCGGAAGAAAACATGATTTTTCTTTGTTTATCCGAAGGCCTAATTTGTGGAAGAGATCTGTGCACCTCCGAAGGGATCTCTGTGTTGCCTGAAACGATGGTCCTTTTATTAACCAGTCGTCCAGATATGGAAACACCTGGAGACTTTGTTGTCTTAAATGCGCCGCTATTGGAGCCATGCATTTTGTGAATATTCTGGGGGCAGACTTCAGGCCGAAAGGCAAAACTCTGAACTGGTAATGGCGCCCCGCCACCATGAATCGCAGATACTTCTTGTGTTTTTTGTGTATCGGAATGTGGAAGTATGCGTCCAACAGGTCTAGAGAGACCATGTAGTCTCCCTTGCGGAGCAGTAGAAGAATTTCCTGCAAGGACAGCATACGGAAAGAAATTTTCTTTATGTATGTGTTCAGATCTCTGAGATCCAGTACCTGCCTCCATTTTGATGATTGCTTTTTCCTTATAAGGAAGAAGTGTGAATAAAACCCTGTTCCTCGCTGGTCTGATGGGACTTCCTCTATCGCTCCTTTCAGAATGAGTGATGAGATCTCTGCTTTGAGAGCTGCCATATGTTGATGAACTCTGCAGAGAGGAGGACGATCTGGAGGCCTTTGCGAAAATTCCAGGGTGTGACCCTGTGTAATGATGTCTAATACCCATCTGTCCGATGTTATGGACTGCCAATGCGGAAGAAACTGAGAGAGGTAGTGGAACTGGTCGATCTGAAGAGGAATTGGAGGCGCCTGATAAATATCACTGTCTGCGACCAGAGTCTTGTTTCCCTCTGGCGGCGGACCTTCTTCTTCCTTGTTGTTGGAAAGAAGAGTTCGAGGACCGGTATTGCTGGTTGGAGGAGTATTGGCGGTATCCCTGTTGGTTGTAAGGTTGGTACCGATTCGATTGGTAAGAGGAACGTTGCTGTTGAAAGCGTCCTCTGGATCCTCGTCCACGAAAGGACTGATAACGACCTTGCTGTAAAGATCCCAAGGATCTAGCAGTATCAGTATCTGCTTTTATCCCTTGTAACGTTTCATCAATCTGTTTACCAAAGAGGCTTTCGCCATCGAATGGCATGTCCAATATTTTAGCCTGGACTTCCGGCCGAAAGGACGTAGCCTTGAGCCATCCTTGTCTCCGTAAGGTTACCGCCCCTGCCATCTGGCAGAAAGCTATAGACACTATGTCCATTGCCACGTCTATGGACTCCGACGCCGCTCTAGCCCCATCCTGCAGGATGGTAGTCGCCTCCTCTTTCTTGTCCTCCGGAAGGTGCGACAGTAACGGAGCGATGTCAGACCACATCTGTCTATTGAATCGGCTCAGAAGGGCCATCGCGTTGGTAGCCTTGATAGAAGCTGCTGCCATGACTGCAAAACGTTTACCTATGCCGTCCATCTTCTTGCCCTCCTTATCGGGGGGCACCAGACATGTTGCCATAGGGTTCTTGGAGTGCTTTTGCGCTGCTTGAGTTACAACTGAGTCCGGCCGAGGATGACCAATAAGACATGCTGGAGCCTTCTCTACAACACGATACTTTTTGTCCAGCTTGGGTATGGATGCTGGGACTGATGCAGGATTCTTCATTAGTTTGAGCCCTTCATCCCATATATGTTCAATAATAGGAATGGCTCTTACCGACTTCCTGGAGGACTCCTTGAAATCATAAAGGAAGCATTCGCTTTCCTTGATTGGCATATCCAGCTTAAATCTCTTTGCCGCTTTTCCCATCAAATCATGAAAGCTTGCTATGTCCTCTGGAGGAGAACTTGACTGAGGCAAAGGTGAAGCCGGGGACGTTGGAGCAATATATTGATCCCACTCATCTCCAACTTCCTCATCCTGAGGAAGTTCCCCTTCCTCCTCTTGATCATCCTGATCGGAATCATTTAAGTCATCACGAATTGTAATAACGTTTTGGATCTCCTTCTGAAGAGGAGGAGGCGGCGGCTGAGCCAGTGGTATTTCCTTTGCAGGTTGAGAGATTTTTCCAGTGGCCGCAGGAGCATTATCTTCAGGAAAGCGACGATAATAACTATCAATCATGCTTCTAAGGTCCGATATTAAAGAAATAGGCACCGACATGGCCTCTTCCCGCACAGGCGTATCCACCTCTTCTTCCTCATCATAGTGGTAGGCCTGGTGAAATGACTCGTATCTCATCTGGCCTTTGACCGGCCTCTCCGTAAAAGAGAAGTGTTCCTGTGCCTCCTGGTGGTCTTCCTCCTCGGAATCCTGATGTTTAATATGGAGTTGCGAAGGACTGTAAGCAACACCACAAGAACCTTCCTCCTCTGATTCCTGACAGTCCAGAATGGTAGAGGGCAGCAAGGGTGAAATTTTGGGCGTAGAAAATTCACCTTTTTTGCTCGTCAACGCTCCCGTCGACGGAGCAATGCTCTTTATAGAAATATATGTTGATGTTATTCTTGTTGGAGATGGCATCGCCAACGATTTTTTCATCGTCGACGGGGCCGTCGACGGGGCCGTCGACGGGGCCGTCGACGGGACAATCATTCGCATCGTCGGCGGGATACTCGTCGACGAAGATCTTGCCGTCGACGAAGGTCTGGCACTCACCGTCGACGGAGTCGTCGTCGTCATCGTCGTCGACGAAGCTGTCGTCGTCGAGATTGTCGTCGTCGTCGTCGTTGACGAGACGGTCGTCGTCGAGGTCGTCGACGGCCTCGTCGACGGTCTGACTGAAATTTCAGTAGATTTCGTCGACGGAAGCGACGACGGAGCCTTCTTTTCTGAGGAAGGCTTGAGAGGAGTTGGAGGGAGTGAAGTAGAAGGTTCACCTTCCTTAGATCTTCCTGATTTTTGTTTCTTCACCTCACCCTTTTCCTCAGAGGACCCTCTTTTCAATTTCTTAGAGGTGTGTCCCTTGGCTTCTCCCTCAGACTCCGAGTCATGAGTTTTCCTTTTCTGAAGCCATAACAAGAGGCGCGCTTCTCTATCCTTCAGTGTTTTAGCAGAGAAGGTGCGGCAATATTTGCAGTCCTTAGGAATATGCTTAGGGTACAAACAGTACAAGCATTCCTTGTGAGGATCTTCAGAATACAGTCTGGCCTTGCCACAGGACCTGCAAGCTCTGAAAAGACTCTTCTTGGGGTTTTCAGCCATATTGAAAGAAATCAAGTTTGATAATGAAGAACAGTACCTGACTTCCAACTGTGAAAGGTCAAAAGTTCAGTGAAGAGAGAATAAGCTGAGCAGAGCTCAGGGAGACTCCTTCTCACACGAAGGCGGTTGGAAATCTGAGGTATGGTGGCTCTGCTGGGAATGGTGTAGGCTGGTGCTGGCTGCTGATTGGCTGTAGTTTGGGCCACATAATGAGGAGGAGAGGTTACCTAGTGGTTTCACTACTCTATGGCTTCCAGGCAGTTTTTTCTTCTACTGCTATGGTTATTATATACCGGGAGACTCCCACCATGACGACGGGGAAGATACAAGCATGTGAATCTATGAAAGATAATACTGGAGAACCATAGTGTACAGGTAAGTAACTAGTTCTTTCTGTCTTTAAAAAAAAATCCCGTATTTGCAGAAATTTGAAAAAATAAGCTCTGGGGAAAGAGAACTGTTCTCTTAACTCGTCAAAGGATTTACACGTACCATCTTCCAAACAGAAATCACCCAACCACCTCACCCCCTTTTTCTGCCAATTTTGAGACATTCCATCCGAGAATATCATAGGCAATATCCTAGATGCTTTGAAAGGTGTATAATACGAAAACTTCCCAATAGCCATTGTTCTAACTAGCCATCTCCAAATCTTATAAGCACCCATTAACACCTTAAAGCGAGTACGCTTGTAGTAGCTGCCATCAATTTCAATAAATAGGCTCTGCTTCGCGCAGGGTCCTAACGGAATTTCGAAGATTGATGGGTAATTGAACATATACTCAGTTGCTCCCCCTGTTATCAATATCCTCATTTTCAATAAAAAACAGACTGCATAATAAAGAAAAAAATTCGGGACCCCTAACCCCCCCTCTCTGTAGGTAACATCATATGCTTCATAGCCCGCCTTGGCTTTCCAGGGCTACAGATACATTTTCCACATAAGGATTGAAGAGCCTGTATCCTGTGTTTGGGGAATTCCAAAGGGATTGACCTGAACAAGTATAAAACTTTAGGCAGGACATTCATTTTTATAATATTGGTGCGCCCAATGATAGTGAAATATAATCGTTCCCACCTCTCAAGAGACACCTTAATTTTAGCATACACATCATTCCAATTGGAATCAACCAGTTCAGTCATATTGGCTTTAATCAAGATCCCCAGATAGATAACTTCTTTAACCACTCTTTCGTCTTCCCATGTTAAAGCTTCAGAGCAAAGGATCTGAGTCTTCGATTCATTGAGTTTGTACCCTGTTACAATTCCAAACTCCTTTGCAAGCCTCTCAATCTCTACTATGGCAGTTCCCGGATTGACTGTTACCACAGCGATGTCATCCGCATTCGCGAAAACAGAAAATACATATTCAAAAACAAGAAAAGGGGGGATAAGTATATTTTGATTTAGTTGTTCTATAAAGGGATTAATGTACAAAGCAAACAATAACGGAGAGCAAGGACGTCCTTGGCGAGTCCCTCTAGTAATATTTAAAGAATCTGAAAGTAAACCCATGGCTGATATCCTGGACTTTGGTGTGGAATAAAGGGATTTAACTGAAATAATACATTTCTGACCAAATCCCATTTTAGCCATGAGCCTCCACAAATAACCCCAATGCACCCGATCAAACGCCTTTTCTGCGTCAAGCAGAAAAAGTGCTAGTTCCTTATTATTCACAGCCGCGATGTCAAATAGCGTGATGACTTTATTTATATGATCTACCATGCCTCTTTTAGGTATGAAACCATGCTGTTGTCGAGAAACTAAAGATGTTATAACTTCAGACAAGCGATTGGCCAAAATCTTTGAGTAAATTTTATTGTCTGCCATTAGTAAAGATATAGGCCGATAAGATCCCACCAAGTCCGGGGCTTTGCCTTTCTTACAGAATACCGCGATGGTCGCTTCCGACCATGTGCTAGGAGGACTTCCCTGCTGTGCCGTCTGCATTACAACCAATAATTCATCTTTAATGTTATTGAAAAACTGTTTATAGACTTCCGCAGGGATTCTGTCAGAACCTGCCGCCTTACCGATTGCCAGACTCTTTACTGCCAATTCTAGCTCGAGCATCGTTATGGGAAGGTCCAGTTGATCAGCAATCATGGGCTCTAGAGCCTTCAAGCCTGCTTCCAACTTATCACTCCATTCCGGTAGCCACAGCAGACCCACCTTCCTGAGTGTATAGTTCAGAATAGAACTTCTGGAATATATTAAGAATCTCCGAATGAGATACCCCCTGAATATTCCTAGCTGACTCCTTCATCTGCAATCTGACCGCAAGCCTTCTCCCAATTTTTTCCCAAACTCGTAACTTTGCATTTTAGATGTTAAAAATGTTCTTGCAATCTCCGTACTCCAGAATCCAAGAATGTTAGCTCTGGCCTTTGCCACCTTGTTCTCAGCCTCCCATAGCTCCTTCCTACCATTAACTACTTCCCTCGTTAATAAAGTCTCAGCCTGTGCTAACTGATCATATAGCGAGTCAAGCTCTTTTTTTAATGTCTTTTGCTGCCAAATTGAAAAACTAATACACTCACCCCGTAATCCCGCTTTAAATGTGTCCCAAACTGTACAAACATTAGCAGTCCCTTTATTGTAGCTAAAAAAGGACTGAATCCAGCTATCCATATGCTCTTTAAATTCCTTATTCAGACCAAACTTTCGGTCATAAGAAAAATTGGAGCGTTTTATGTTCTTCACACTTCCCTGTATTTCCAGGACAATAGGAGAATGATCAGATGTAATCCTGGGATAGATTTTAATTATTGCCCCTTCCAGTATGTTCTCTGGTACAAAAACATAATCCAGTCTGACCAGCTTCTTATGTGGGTGTGAGTAAAATGTAAACCCATTATCTTCCCCCCTAAGTCGTCCCCATACATCAAGTAAGCCTTGATCTTTTAATAGGTTAACAAGAGCTTTATACATTCCTGGTTTCCGGCCTTTATAGTTTCCAAAACCATCCTGTATTGCATTATTCAATAGATTTATATTCACATCCCCACAAAGCACTATTGGTTGTGAAAAATTAGCCAATTCTAAATTTATTTCATTCAGGGCAGCAGGATCATCTAGATTAGCTCCATAAAGTGTGCATAGCGTTAACTGTCTTCCTTCAACCCTACACTCTACAATAGCCCACCGTCCACTAGTTTCCGACCAATATTTGCATAATTTTGTTTAACAAGGATAGCTACTCCCCTTATCATACTGGACTGGCCAGACGCGGCCACTAATGTAAACCTAATTCCTTTAGTATTCCCCTTTTTGACCAGGGAATGTGAGTTTCTTGTATGCACAGTATGGGGTCGATTAGGATGGCGGACGGAAATGGGTACTGTCCGCCATGGTGGGGGAAATTTCACTCCCGGCAGCGCCGCGGAGATTCCGCGGTTGGGATTAGGATAATCATGTCACGAAACTCCGACCGCGGCGGACGGATCATAACCAACACCGTCCGCGGTGGACGGAACACATCCAACTCCGTCCGCGGCGGACGGAGTCCAATGAACAACCACTGCCGCGGACGGAAATGACCGCGGAAAATAACACATGTACCGCCATACCTGTGAATACTCCGTGGCCGCAATTAGGATAAATCCGCCCGTACCACGGAACTCACAGCCATCCACGTCCGCGGCGGAAAGAATGCTACGATAACCACAGCATCACTGCGGAAGGCCAACACGCACAACATCCCTAGCGGCAAACAAATGTTAGAAAGTCTACCGCAAGTCCAAAGTAAACATACGAACATTGTCAACGCCCCCCCCCCACACACCAACTTCAAGCACAAGCCGCCATGACACGTCCCAATTATCCAATAATGCTCATTAGTCAACACGCCCACCTACCACCTGACTGCCAACAACCATTGAGACACGACTATAAAATGACACCCACACGCTACCACAATCCTTTGCATCACAGCATTGCTGCTAGCAAGAGGCCCAATTCGAGATACTGCAAACTCACATAGAAGACACACAACCACCACCCTACCACACCCACCACACAAACACCCACCACACAAATCCTACACATCACACACCACACACCTGCACCCCCCAACTCACTCAACTCACACACTGAGCACCACACGCCATGGCACCCAAAAAAAACCCTAAATTCACGGAGACAGAGTTGAGGGTAATGGTAGATGAAATAATCCGTGTTGAGCCCCACATCTTCGGGGCCCAAGTCCAGCAGACGTCCGTGGCGCAAAAGAACCACATGTGGGACAGGATCGTCACTCGGGTGAATGCGTCGGGGACTGTGCCGAGGACGAAGCATGACATTCAGAGGCGGTGGCATGACCTGAAGACCAGGGTCAAGGGCATCCGAGCTAAAAACTTTGACAGAGCCAATCATACTGGCGGTGGCACACCCCCGGAGCCCATACCCTACACCGATTGGGAGGAGAAGGTGCTGGTGATACTACACCCAGAGAGCCTAGACGGACTTGACGAAGGAGAAGAGACTGGTGAGTACAAACCAAGCACCACGATCAGCACGACATGGTCAGGCTCACACAACTGAGAAGAAACATCTCCTACGCCCCAACCCATGCACGTTGGACACCAACTCACTAACATGTCCATGGCACCCAACAGGCCCCCATGTTCACGGGGAGGGTGGTGGTGGTGGTGGTGGAGGGTGGGGTGTGTGAGAGGCCCAAACTACAACTCCCAACAGGCCCCCATGTTCACGGGGAGGGTGGTGGTGGTGGTGGTGGTGGTGGAGGGTGGGGTGTGTGAGAGGCCCAAACTACAACTCCCAACAGGCCCCATGTTCACGGGGAGGGTGGTGGTGGTGGTGTTGGTGGAGGGTGGGGTGTGTGAGAGGCCCAAACTACAACTCCCAACAGGCCCCCATGTTCACGGGGAGGGTGGTGGTGGTGGTGGTGGTGGAGGGTGGGGTGTGTGAGAGGCCCAAACTACAACTCCCAACAGGCCCCCATGTTCACGGGGAGGGTGGTGGTGGTGGTGTTGGTGGAGGGTGGGGTGTGTGAGAGGCCCAAACTACAACTCCCAACAGGCCCCCATGTTCACGGGGAGGGTGGTGGTGGTGGTGGTGGTGGAGGGTGGGGTGTGTGAGAGGCCCAAACTACAACTCCCAACAGGCCCCCATGTTCACGGGGAGGGTGGTGGTGGTGGTGGTGGTGGAGGGTGGGGTGTGTGAGAGGCCCAAACTACAACTCCCAACAGGCCCCCATGTTCACGGGGAGGGTGGTGGTGGTGGTGGTGTTGGTGGAGGGTGGGGTGTGTGAGAGGCCCAAACTACAACTCCCAACAGGCCCCCATGTTCACGGGGAGGGTGGTGGTGGTGGTGGTGGTGGTGGAGGGTGGGGTGTGTGCGACACGAAACAGAAATGTCAAAAAATCTATATAACCATGTAATGTCCACATCACTGACCAGCTCTATCTTGTCCCTCAGGTGATCGTCAACTGACTGGGGAAACCAGTACCCGGCCGCCAGCCTCGCCTCCTACACCTACAGGACTCTCTGGTGACGAGGACACAGGCAGCTCCGGTGCGGAGGATGGAGCGGGACCAAGCACGCAGCCAGGGCCATCTGGCTCACAGGGACTCCCGGGACCGACCAACGTCGCATGTGTGACTCCAGCGACACCTGTCTCTGTGATCTGCACAGTCCCCACCACCACCAGTACCACCAGTACCACCAGCACCACGACTCCTGCCGGTGCCACCCAGCATAACCCAGCGCACAACGCTGGTCCATCGGCCTCACACACAAGCAGGGTGAGTGGGCCACAAACACAGGCAACGGGACATCAGCCAATCAGGCGAGCCACACACCGCCGTGCAGAGGAAGGACAGCTACCCCAGCCAGTGGCACAGTCCCTACAAGCCCTTGCCAGGTGCCAGGCGTCATACGACCGGTCCCAGGCAAACGCTGATCGTGCACACCAGGACTCAGTGGACAACATCAACATCCAGCGCGAAATCTGTGGCATCCTTGGCCAGATGTTGCAGATCATGGGCCAGCAGGCAACGATGTGGAGGGAATGGGTTGGCCGGAACAACCCCCCCCCCCCCACCAAGTGTCGTAGCGCCACCTCCGCCTCCACCGCCACCTCCGCCTCCACCGCCACCGTCACCTCCGCCTCCACCGCCGCCACCACCACCTGTGCCTCTGGCGACGGATGTGGCCCATCAACAACCTGCCCTCCCAGCTGACTCTGTTCCACCTCAGAGACGGAGGGGCCGGCCGAGGCAGGAAGTGGCTGAGAGCAGTGTTGAAGCGCCATCCACACGCTCCAAGAGGGGACGACCATGACAATGTCACTGCCTGTGCCAGACATTCACCCAGCTAAGTATCCTGTCCCACAGACAATCATTCCCACTGGTCTGCTGGACTACCCTGACACCCCCCAATGTGGTGTCAGCACGGACATTTCATCTGCCATTACCTTCAACTCCAACTCCCTCCACCCCACTTACTTGTAAATATTCACCAGCACAGAAGCACAACCTGTAAATAAATTGCACTTACTCACACAATGATGTTTTGCCTCCATGTTTATTCACATGATTGCCTTCAGAAACAGACGTAAACAGGTTCAGGGATCATAGTCGTACATGATCATGGCGCTGCGGGAGTGACCTAGAGAAAATCAGAGACAGCAAACACACGTCAGGAAACAGATTCACACACATCACAACACAATGCACAGCAACATTACACAAACGACAACCATCACAAAAGCATGGGATGAGAGCACACACATCATGGAGACTTGTATGTCCAAAGACATGAAGACACACATATGCAACCATCACAAACAACACCCAGCTGATTAACCCCACATCCACACAACACCAGCAAACATACATGAGGCATTGTCAACCGCCACTAGAGGTAGTTACTCACATTCAAGGGAAGTAGCGATCTATGAGCTGGCGCCTCTGGTCCACACCTTCCTCCTCACCACTATCCTCATCAGTCGACATGGGTGGGATGGGAGGCCGAGGAACTCCTTCGTCTTCAGGGTCCAACAGCAGTTCAATGTCATTGCGTACTGCCAGGTTGTGGAGCATGCAGCAGGCAATCACGATCCTGCATACTTTTCCTGGTGAGTAAGGCAGGGCCCCTCCGGTCTTATCGAGGCACCGAAACCGAGACTTTAGCAGTCCAAAGGTACGTTCGATGACTCTCCGTGTCCTTCCATGTGCTTCATTGTACCGCATTTCACCCGCTGTTCTAGGATTACGTAGGGGACTGAGGAGCCAGGGCCGGTTTGGGTAAGCCGAGTCGCCTATGTAGGGGGATGACAGAGACAAACATCACAACAAGATATGGTGGGTACCCCATGCAACACAGAGATCACAAGAGTCCCCACTGCACACTCACCAACAAGCCACGCTTGACCGGGTCGCAGATTAGCCATGAGTCGTGGGACATTGCTGCTCCGCATGATGTGGGCGTCATGTGCGGATCCAGGAAATCTTGCACACACATGTGAGATGATGTTGTTTGCCAGGCACACCACCTGCACGTTCAGCGAATGGAAGTGTTTGCGATTCCTGAACACTTGTTCCCGTGCCCGTGGTGGAATGATTGCGATGTGTGTGCCATCAATTGAGCCCACAACGTGAGGTATGTGGCCCAGTGCATAGAAATCAGCTTTGACAGCTGGCAACTCTTCCGGCCGTGGGAAATGTATGTAGTCATTCTTGTACAGCATCATAGCTGTTAAGACATCCCGAAGAACCGTGCTGAACATGGCCTGTGACATCCCCCCGGCATGTCCAACTGTGTACTGAAATGTGCCAGTAGCAAAGAAATGTAGTACCGCCATGACCTTTGCAGTGGGTGTAATCGACCCAGGATACGTCCTACGTGGCTGCAGATGAGGAGACAATTGAGCCACAAGCTCCAGCAACCGACGTCGATCCAGCCGGAATTTCCGAATCACCTCCTCGTCAACCATATCCTCCAGCACAGTGTATGGCCGATGCACATTTGGAGCCCTCCTGTGTGGGAGAGAGATGTAACTTAGGTCAACTTACAAACGACGCATACGTGTACAACTCCATCACATGTGAACCTTACTGACAAAACTTCAGTCTTCACCCTAATGTTTAGTAGCCACATCACAGACACACATGCAACTGCATGCACACAAACGATAATTATACACACGCCATGTCATCAAGCACAAATGCCAACACCAATAATGATGTACATACGGTAATTACATGCATGGTGACACAACGTACAAAACACATACACGGAATGCATGTGTACCACCACCACTGTAGTCACCTCGCCAGAACAAGACACAGACAACAGATGCATAATTTAGCCACACAGCCGTGATGTACTGTGTAGTTGTGAAGATGTAAGAACGTCTGTAGGGTCACACCCGACGTCAACACGTACAAATGCACATCTGTTGCCCATTGTGTGCCGACCGATGGGCATTGTATGGACACACATGCTATATTGTATGCCATATGACCTTTCCCTATCACGCTCACATCCCTCATGACGCAACTGCACACAACACATCACGGTGCAGCGTCTGACAAGATAACATAATTGGCGCCGCCATGGCGGTGCTCAACTTCCGCTACTTCCCAAAGGCCATACGCGGCCAGCGGCCCTCTTCCCATTGGCTGCATGTGCAGGGACCGTCACGGGCACACATCGGCAACCGCACGTGCAAGCCTCAGGCACGGATGCTTCAGTTGCAACAATGTTCTATCACTGGCGCCTCCATGGCGGTGCACGTACTCAGCGGGGGAGGTGCAGGCCTATACACCCTGTAGATGTACTCAATGGACATGCCAGTTCATGACCCCCCTTACAGTCACCTTGCATCATCCACCGTACACCGGCCGGAGCGGCCGGGCCTAGGACGGCCGTGCCCGGCCATGTACACAACCGCCGTGCCCGGCCATGAACACAACCGCCGTGCCCGGCCATGAACACAACCGCCGTGCCCGGCCATGAACACAACCGCCGCGCCAGGCCATGTACACAACCGCATGGCCGGGCACGGCGGTTGTGTTCATGGCTGGGCACGGCGGTTGTGTTCATGGCCGGGCACGGCGGTTGTGTTCATGGCCGGGCACGGCGGTTGTGTTCATGGCCGGGCACGGCGGTTGTGTACATGGCCGGGCACGGCGGTTGTGTTCATGGCCGGGCACGGCGGTTGTGTTCATGGCCGGGCACGGCGCTTGTGTTCATGGCCGGGCACGGCGGTTGTGTTCATGGCCGGGCACGGCGGTTGTGTTCATGGCCGGGCACGGCGGTTGTGTACATGGCCGGGCACGGCCGTCCTAGGCCCGGCCGCTCCGGCCGGTGTACGGTGGATGATGCAAGGTGACTGTAAGGGGGGTCATGAACTGGCATGTCCATTGAGTACATCTACAGGGTGTATAGGCCTGCACCTCCCCCGCTGAGTACGTGCACCGCCATGGAGGCGCCAGTGATAGAACATTGTTGCAACTGAAGCATCCGTGCCTGAGGCTTGCACGTGCGGTTGCCGATGTGTGCCCGTGACGGTCCCTGCACATGCAGCCAATGGGAAGAGGGACGCTGGCCGCATATGGCCAATCGCAAGTAGCGGAAGCTGTGCACCGCAACAACAGGGCCAGTAATTGGCCCATTTCACGATCACGCTTCCAGGGCTGACCAATTGCTGGCGACGTATGCCACTGACACGTGCTGAGGGCCCTATATATGTGTGTTGGCCAAAATGACACTTCCTACCCTGGGGACCAGTGCTGCCTGTTCACCTCGACCTGCTGCTGCTGCTGAGCTGACCACCGACTGCTGCCTGTGACCATCACCTCGACCTGCTGCTGCTGAGCTGACCACCGACTGCTGCCTGTGACCATCACCTCGACCTGCTGCTGCTGCTGCTGAGCTGACCACCGACTGCTGCCTGTGACCATCACCTCGACCTGCTGCTGCTGCTGAGCTGACCACCGACTGCAGCACTAGTGCCATACTCCGTGATCTTGCCATGTCGAGAGGCAAAGAGATCCGGTCTCGACCCTTCACCGCCGCGGAGCTTGATGTCCTCGTGGACGGTGTACTCCGCAACTATGGACGCCTCTACGGCGCACCAGGACGGGTGGTAAGTGCAGTGTGGGACATGTTGGTGTGCATGAGGGGGCCAAATAATCTGGCCTATTTCTATCTTAGCTGTGTAGTGTGGGCTAGACATATGTTCCTGATTGTGCATGGCTGCTGACAGTTACGTCTTGCCCCTATGTGTGTGACAGGCCACCTGTCCACTGACTTAAACCCTTTTGTCTCCCATCATGGTAGGTCAAGCTGCACCTTCGCAAGGACCTGTGGAGGAGCATAGGACGGGAAGTACGGGCATTGGGGGTGTGCAACAGACGACATACACACTGCCACAAACGCTGGGACGACATTTCCAGGCTGAGCAAGAATGTAGCGGAAGTAACACTGGGCCTGATTCCAAGGACGCCCCGTCTGGCCCGACGCTCCATGACCCCTCTCATGCACCGTATCATTGCAGTGACGCATCCTGAACTGGCCGAACGTCTGAGTGCCGATCAACAGCAAACTAGCGGTGAGCATACTGTCTGTGTAGGAAACCTGTGAGTGCTATGCAAGTATTGGTGCACAGACACACTATTGAGTTCCGTGTTGCGTATGTATGTCTGTGATGCCATTTTGGTCCCATTGGGTGGTTCTCATTTGACATCCAGGTCCGCCATGTTGACACGCCACTTGCTTAGTAGTTGAGTGTTGAAGCACATCCCCTAGTGGTCCATGGCCCCATGGCAGGAAATGTGAGGATGACTGGTAGAGGTGGGCCATGTGCAGGATGAGGGCTACAAAATGTTTGTCAGCTATGTAATTTGGCAATCCTGTTCCTTCTGTACGTCAGTCTGCCCATGACTCACACATCTTTTATGTGCATTTCAGCTATGACAGAGGACACTCAGCCACAGACGGTGGAGAGTAGTCGAGGAAATGAGTCCGGCTCAGACTTCGCACACACGCAGACTGACACAGAGGAGGCCAGCGCCGGAGAGGTGGACAGGACCGTCCCTGAGGACTCGCATGTGGAGACACCATCGTCCTCCTCATCGGACACTCTTGGTGAGCCTGCACTGTTGTCACAGACTGGGAGTGGGCACTCATCACCTTCTGTCGGAAGACAGCACACAGGGCCCACACTTCCACCAACTGCACCATGTACTGTTCGTGGCCGGAGGAGGAGGGGGAGCAGAGTGGCGTTCGGTGCAGGCACCGCTGCCCCTGCCACGGTGAGCCAAAATGCACTGTGTGCTGAGGCCGTTGATCTGCTGCGACAGCTGTGTGTGGGGCAGACCAATATGACAAATGCTTTCCAGGACCATGATAGGAAGTTAGGGCAGGGTGGTGGCTTTCATGGAAGGGATGCATGGCGATCTTGCAGGTCTACACAGGACAGTGCAGTCATTGGCAAGCAGTGTGTCGTCTGCAATAGTACAGTCGCATGAACAGGGTGCTACTTCTGTTTCCCCATCTACACCACTGGATGTCTCAGGGGGGTAGTGATTATTCTGAGCAGGACTCAAATACAGGTTATTGCACTAGAAGCAGCGTCAGACAGCACGTCAGGGCACGCAGGGCACAGACCCCATCCCCTAGATCAGCTAAATCTGTTCAAGTAGACGACGTCAGATACACTGGAGTACACACACAGGATTCACAAGTGTTGTTGGGGGACATGCCTTCAGGAGCTACACAGGCATTCAACACAAAAGGTACTCCCAAGGCAAGGGATACTCACATGTCCATGGACTGTACCTTGGACAAGGCCAGTCAGAAGACAAAGGCACCTACTAAGAGCAGGGAGACTCCCAAGGGCAGGCCCACAGCAGAGGAAAGGGACACTCCCAGGGACAGTGACAAGACAAAGGCACCTACTAAGAGCAGGGAGACTCCCAAGGGCAGGCCCACAGCAGAGGAAAGGGACACTCCCAGGGACAGTGACAAGACAAAGGCACCTACTAAGAGCAGGGAGACTCCCAAGGGCAGGCCCACAGCAGAGGAAAGGGACACTCCCAGGGACAGTGACAAGACAAAGGCACCTACTAAGAGCAGGGAGACTCCCAAGGGCAGGCCCACAGCAGTGGAAAGGGACATTCCCAAGGGCAGGGACAAGACAAAGGCACCTACTAAGAGCTGGGAGACTCCCAAGGGCAGGCCCACAGCAGAGCAAGGTCCATCTCACAAGGGCAGGGACACACACAGAGAGCAGGTGTCTACTGGAGACAGGTGCACCACAGACGACAAGTCTGCTGGCAGGAACAGGGCGGCGACCAGGGCACAGGCTACATCCAGAGACAACACTCCACCTAAGGATAAGGCACATCCTACGGACATGGCATCTAGCATGGACAATGGCGCAATCAAGGACAGGCATACTTCACCCCTGGCTGCACTGAGGCTGATGTTTTCTACTAAACGCCAAACTGATGTCTCCGCGGCGGAGTCCCCCCATACCTCCACTCCCATCCAGGCCAGTCAGAAGCAGAGGAGGGTGTCCCCTGTTGTTGCATCCCCCATTACACATGATTCCGAGTCCAGGCGGCAGGCACAGAGCAAACGACAAGCAGGCTCCAGCACGTCCCCAGAAACCAGATCCCCGGCAGCAGATGCTCCACCTATGGTGGGTGGTGATTGTTTGGAGTCCCCACCACTTGGCAGTCCTGTCCTGTCCAGGGTGCACTCACACATCCCTAAGAAATGCAGACACACACCATTGACACCTGCCAACCCCGATTTGGCTCTAGGTCAGCTATCCCCAGCTCCCAGGCCCACCCTGCCTCCTGGCCCATACAGCCCTGTGGCTCATCATTTCAGTTGTCCCAGTGGCGCTGGTGCAGTTGACTCTCATGTATCAGATGGTGGCACAGTGTCAGTTGTGCCCTCTCCTGTTGCAGGTCCTGGCAGTGTATCTGGGTCTATGGCTCACGTGTCAGTTAGAAGATCTGTGGCTGTGTTGCACACTCCTGTTTCTGGTGCTGGCAGTCTGTCTGGGTCAGTGGCTCACGTGTCAGTGACTTCATCTGTGGCTGTGTCTCACACTCCTGTTGCTGGTGCTGCCAGTGTGTCTGGGTCCGTGGCCCATGTGTGTGTCACTCGGGCTGTGGCTGTGTCTCACACTCCTGTTGCTGGTGCTGCCAGTGTGTCTGGGTCCGTGGCCCATGTGTGTGTCACTCGGGCTGTGGCTGTGTCTCACACTCCTGTTGCTGGTGCTGCCAGTGTGTCTGGGTCCGTGGCCCATGTGTGTGTCACTCGGGCTGTGGCTGTGTCTCACACTCCTGTTGCTGGTGCTGCCAGTGTGTCTGGGTCCGTGGCCCATGTGTGTGTCACTCGGGCTGTGGCTGTGTCTCACACTCCTGTTGCTGGTGCTGCCAGTGTGTCCGAGGCAGGTAGTTCACGCAGTCCCCCTGATTCTGTGATGTGAGGTGCTGAACACTTCACTCAAATGTTATTTCACATGGTGTGTCCATTGAGAACTGCGTGGCACTCTTGTGGTTCCTGTGACGGGTTGGTAGGAACACGTACTTGTGCAGCCTATGATGTACCTGCTCTGTACTCTACAATGCCCTGTTGATGCTCTGATACTGCATACTGCCCTCTCGTTACCTGCCTATGATGTACCTACTCTGTACTCTACAATGCCCTGTTGATGCTCTGATACTGCATGCTGCCCTCTCGTTACCTGACTATGATGTACCTGCTCTGTACTCTACAATGCCCTGTTGATGCTCTGATACTGCATGCTGCCCTCTCGTTACCTGCCTATGATGTACCTGCTCTGTACTCTACAATGCCCTGTTGATGCTCTGATACTGCATGCTGCCCTCTCGTTACCTACCTATGATGTACCTGCTCTGTACTCTACAATGCCCTGTTGATGCTCTGATACTGCATTCTGCACTCTCATGTGCTGCCTTTTATCAACCTGTTCTGTGCAATGGACTGTTGATGCACTTAGCCCCTCTCACGTGCTGCCTCTGATGGACCTGTTCTGTGCAATGGACTGTTGATGCACTTGGCCCCTCTCACGTGCTGCCTCTGATGGACCTGTTCAGTGCAATGGACTGTTGATGCACTTAGCCCCTCTCACGTGCTGCCTCTGATGGACCTGTTCTGTGCAATGGACTGTTGATGCACTTAGCCCCTCTCACGTGCTGCCTCTGATGGACCTGCTCTGTACTCTACAATGCCCTGTTGAAGCTCTGATACTGCATACTGCCCTCTCGTTACCTGCCTATGATGTACCTGCTCTGTACTCTACAATGCCCTGTTGATGCTCTGATACTGCATACTGCCCTCTCGTTACCTGCCTATGATGTACCTGCTCTGTACTCTACAATGCCCTGTTGAAACTCTGATACTGCATACTGCCCTGTCGTTACCTGCCTATGATGTACCTGCTCTGTACTCTACAATGCCCTGTTGATGCTCTGATACTGCATACTGCCCTGTCGTTACCTGCCTATGATGTACCTGCTCTGTACTCTACAATGCCCTGTTGAAGCTCTGATACTGCATACTGCCCTGTCGTTACCTGCCTATGATGTACCTGCTCTGTACTCTACAATGCCCTGTTGAAGCTCTGATACTGCATACTGCCCTGTCGTTACCTGCCTATGATGTACCTGCTCTGTACTCTGCAATGCCCTGTTGATGCTCTGATACTGCATTCTGCCCTCTCGTTAACTGCCAATGATGTAGCTGCTCTGGTGCCCACTTTGCCCATGCTCACGCATACACTGTGATTATACCCCTATTTTGTACAATAAAGGTAGTCTATCAAGTCTCGTGGTCTGTCGTTGTCATTCCTGCTTGCGTACTACAAATGTGTATTCGTATATGCTTCTCATCAGTGGTTTCGGTAACATGACACTCCCCCTCCCTACGTCACGTCCCTTGCTGGTATTCCCCTCCAGACAGCCAATGGTTTGTGCCTTACCTGCGTCGTCGTCCATAGTGGGCCATGACTAGGACGTGGTGGATCGCGAAGAGCATCGGGAAAGCGTGTAGCGCTGGGTCCATGGTGGTGGTCAGGTTGCGGTGGGTATCTCTGCTATGTCACCTATGTTCGCTGTGGGGATTCCGCCGTGTTCAGACAGGTTGTTTTTCCGCTGCGTTTTTATGTGTGTTTTCCGCCATCTTGATTTGGGGGACGGTCTTAGCCGTCAGTACGTACGGCGTGGCCTCCGGATGTGTTCTGTCCGCCACGTGGTCGTGTGTAGTTCGGCGGCGGTGCGTGCTTTTCCGTCGCGGACGGAAATTTGACACGTTTTCCTATCCTGATATGGCGGACGGAGTATCCGCGGCAGGCGGACACGGAAAAGGCTTTTTCCGCCTACTCCAGGGCCGCGGTGGCTCTTCCGTCCGCCATCCTAATGAGCCCCTATGTCTGGCCGAATATATCTCAGTTCTGCAGCTACCTTTTGTCTTTTTGTGTAGTTGTTCAGCCCGGACACATTCATCGAGCAAATTCTTACCCCTTTACTCGCCATTGCCATTGTACAAGTCCATGGCCTGCCCCCGTTTATCTACCGCCCATCCAAAAAAATCAAAGCTAATAATGAGGATGCTAACACATTCTTTTTATTTTGTCTTTCCTTCATATTTTCCCCATGTAAATTGCTGTGAGCTCTTTTTTCCCATGTTTTTACCCCACCCTCAGAGTCCACCCCACCTCCCCCTCTCTTCACCCATTGTAGAGGCTTTAGGACTTATGGTCCTGTTTTTGCGAGCTTGCCCCCATCCCCCTGTCGTCCCCCTCGGGGTGTCACCCGTCAAATCTGCACCATGCTCAGTCCCACTGCTCCCCGGTGATGACCCAAAGCTAAGAAACAAAAAATAATATACAAAAACTGCTGACTCTTTACTATCTACATTCTATTGACATTCAATATTTGTATCTCTCGCAAATTACAATGACCCCAAAAATTCTTTGGCAGCGCTGGCAGTTGTAAAAAATCTCGTGCGTTCCCTGTGAATAACTTTTAATTTAGCTGGGAACATCAAATACACCTGCACCCCTTTAGCTTGAAACTCTGATATTAGCTGCCGGAGCTGGCATCGTATTTCAACAGATTGTTTGCACAGATCGGGTCTCACAAAAAATTTACTGTCTAAAGCACAAAATTTTTTATCTGGTCGAGCCTTCATGAATATCTCCTCACGGGCTTGAAAACTGTTAAAAGCCACTAGAATGGCTCTTGGCTTTTGATCACGATGGTTAACTTTAAATGGGAATCTATGGGCCTGCTCCACCTCCTGATCCCAGTCCCATTTAATAACATCTGGCATTGCTTTTTTTTTTTAGAAGCGTGACAATAAACCCTCGTGTATCAGACCCCTCTTTCCCTTCAGGGATCTGCAAAAATCTCAAATTATTTCTGCGAGAATGATTTTCTATGTCCACAAGTTTCCAATTGATGTCCTCCTTAGTGGCCATATGCAAGTCAATAGTCTTCTTTTGTTGAGCTACCTCATCTTCTATAGACGAAATACGCGATTCTGCCTCCGTTGCCCTCGCCAAAAACTCAGAGTGTGACTTCATAAAGCGTCTTACAGAATTGTGTAACTTCTTACATGAGTTCTGTACTCTCAAACTGTCCTCTCGTGTCTCATCTCTATGTTGCATCATCGTCTGATAAATCAGACCCAGTGATATGTCCTCCCACTCTGAGTCAAAAGCAGCTACTGCACCTTTGGTGCCTTCAATTTCCTCTTGAGCGCCATTATCCTTATCTTTCGCGCCCAATTGTAGCTTGCGTACAGTACCGGGCTCTGGGCCCTCTATCTCCAATAAATCAGCGTTCATGCTACTATGATCACTACCTTCGTCCAGCCTGCTATCCTCCATACTCATAAGAGTAGCATATAGTTCAGCTAAGTCCTCAGAAGATGACATAGATCGATCAGATAAAGAGAAAACATCGGCAGAATCCGGCTCGCCACTAACAACTGGCGTTGTCCCATCATTGTTTGGCAAATTCACTATTGTAGCCGAGTGACCTTCAATTTCCTCCGTGGTTGTCAGTAAAGCTTGTAGCCGAGTGACCTTCAATTTCCTCCGTGGTTGTCAGTAAAGCGTTAGTATCTAACACAGAAGGTTTCAAAACCGCGGCGACCTGCGAAGGGGCAATGCTCAAATTACTCAGACTCTCCTCAGCGTTCACTCTATCGCCATTCATTTCAAATACAGGGGCAGGGGGTGTTACAGCAACAGCAACTTGGATAGAAGCGGTCTTCTGTATGCCCTCCGCCCCCGCCCCCTGAGCTCCAGGAGTCATTAGAAGAGTCTCAGTCTGCTTAGTATGCTGCGGTTTCTCTGCTTCCTTAGTTTTTATAACGGAAAACATCACTGGTATTTTCTTCCTCGAGCTAACAGCCCCCCCTCTTTGGACCGTACTGCAGCCAACACTGTCCCATGCTCGGTCGCCTTACTTGCCGAGGGTGCCTCCTTCGTGCCCTCCACTCCTTCCGTTGTTTCGGCGGCGGCTCCCTGCGCACGGCCTCTTCGCCCCTTCGGTCCCATCCTCCAAACAACCGTATTCTGCTGCCGCCGCGGTGGAGCGTCTCGTACGCCACTGCGATTCAGTGCAGCGCGGCATACAGCGCTCCAGGTGTATCGAGTGACCTGCCTCCAGAGAAACGCCCACCGATCCTTCAGCCTACTCCAGGCTTCCAGCGCTGCGGCCGTGTGTATAGCAATCATACAGGTCCGAGGAAAAACACCTTCGGCTACAAGAACTATCCTTTCTCCTTCTCACCCTCGACTCGGCCTCAATTGAACCTCTATTCAGCCTCAAGCGGAGGTAAAAAATGATAGCCAGCAGTTCGCCAAATAATAAATGCCTAACTGCTCCGGCTTTTTTCACCACAAACAGCCTCCTACCCCGGGAGGTCCGACAGGAGCGGCTTACTCACGCGTCCAGCGTGGACGCCATCTTGCCTCCTGGAACACACCACAGGGTTGCTGGATGTCCAAACATATATCTATATGTCCGCGAACACAAAAAATAAGACTGGAGCTCTAAGCACTGCACCGATTTGCTTACAAATCACTATCCAACAGGCATTCAACTTTCATAGAGCAATTCAAACAAACCTAAACCTCTTGTTGTACACTGTTAACCTGCTGTTATTTAATGAGTTTAAAGAAACAAACTCGAGGACGAAGTGGAAGACCGAAACCTTGCTCCTCATTTAACAGCTGCTGACAGCGCGAATGGCCCGGGCAGCTGCGAGCAGCAGGCAGCGCTGCGAGCACCATGATTTAGGTGCCACCTGCAAAATAGTAGCCAGCCACCTTCCTCCACAACAAACTCCCCGTGCTCTGGCAGCAGGAAGTGACGTCCCCTTGCAGCGCCAGACTTTTGTATCACACACCCACCTGACTGGGCCAGGCTGTCTCGGTAGTAGCCATTAGGCACAACCTCATACCGTAAGGCTCTCTTTGACTCAGCTGCGCAGAGGGAATCACAATGATGATAGGTACATTGTAGCAGTGAGCCTGACTGCCAGAAGCCTTAGCTCAGCTGCAAGCCCAATGCCTGAGGGAGCAGCGCACACAAGCTACGGGCGGCAAGTTGCCAGCTGCCACACACTCCATAAATGTTTTAGCTAGTGCTTCAGTGACAGCTGGGACACTGTACACATACGCGGCAATGCATTTTAGTGCGATGATGCGGCGCACCATACTGAAATGCGTTAGTGTAACGCCTGATACATGTCAGGACTGCAGCAGTGTGTAACTCACTGCTGCAAATGCCGTGGCTCAGAGTACATATTTTGTTTATCTAGCTAGGACTGAAATTCAGCAACACTGCTACCTTTGCATCAAGATCTCAAATACTTTTTTCTGTAGAAGCTTTCCACTGTGAGTCATTTCTGTGAGTTTATTCCTCGAAGTAGTATCTCTGTGGCTGTATCACCCCTTAAACTCCTCGGCTCTCTCATTCTGCAAAGATTATACCTATGTTCTTACTCAGTGGCCAGGGCAGCAAACATAATCAGTTGCATTTATTTATTCATTTATAAAGTTTTATATAGCGCGAACTTGATCCCGAAGGATATCAGAGCGCTTTACAAATTGCTTTTCTTTGTCATTTTCCTCCTAAATGGAGGGCTCAAGTGTTTTTCAGACCTGCTCGTCTTGTGAACAAGGTCTCTGAAGAGACCGAAACTCGTAGAGATGTTGCTGGCATGCTGTAAATAAAACTGAATTGCGCCAATTGTTGTTGGAGCATTTGGAATCTCTTTGAAAAAAGTGGTGCAAAATGCAGTGTGTGTGTATATATATATATATATATATATATATATATATTACCTACTGGCGGTCGCCAGTAGGTATATATAGTTAGGATTTTTTCTCAATGGGATTTTTGAAAATTCTATGTCTAATAACTTTGGCGTTTGTGGACGGTATTGGCTGAAATTTTCAGGAAAATGGAACATTTTGTTTCTGAGCAGCCCCTGATAATTTGGGGGGGTTTCGTCAAGGGGGGGCCGAGAAAAAAGGGGGGTCCCAAAACGCGTTTTTCCCATGTTAATTTCCATAGGGCGGTTGGCCTCACTTTTAGCTCGAACGGCTGAATGGATTTGCACGAAACTTGGCAAAATTGTAGGGACTGTTAGCCCGATGTGCCTTTGCTAGGTCTCAATATATGTGCTCCAGTGGATTTTGATAAATTAACGTTCAAAAAAATATATATATCTGTAACAGCGCTCCGGGTAGCGCTCCGGTTCGCGTACTTGACGCGTAACGGAACTTCGCGAAGCGAAGCTGATTGGCTCTCCGGTGTCTGTCAACATTCTAAACAGTCCGGAGCGGCCGCCATCTTGTCTCTCGGTAGGATCGAGAGACAAGAGGAGGCCAAAACAAAGGGGGAAATGACCATAAGGGGGCATAGTAGATCCTCCCTGACCCCCTAGGTTTTTTTTGCGTGGGGAGCGCCCAGTACGCTTTTGTGCAATGGGCGGTGGTAGTCTAAATGATGAGGGGGGGGGGGGGGGGCAGCGTTCTAAGCACATCAGCGTGCATAAACACGAAAATGTTTTTATCTACCACGTACTTGACTTATCTCTCTGAGATGCATTCCCTTGTGTTTCGGCAATGGTAGTCTGTTCATTACATAGATCGCCCGAGGGCGGTAGTACAGACCGCGCGTAGGAAAGGGTCAAAAGCCAGGGGTATAGGAGTATGTAACAAGCGAGCCATTTAATTGAAAAAACTAAACGTGACAAACGGTTGCAGGATCAGTGAAGGTTGATTTTTTAATTGAAAGTATAACAGGATCAGTTACAATAAAATCGTCCATACGCACACCATGGGCGCGTATCATGGGTAACATTACTTCGAAGCTTTATTAATACAATAATCAATAATGAAAAATCGATATCAATAGGGTTGTCCGTATTCCCAGTCAGTACCCTTCCCCGCCCGCCATGTGCACAAAGACCGCATACATCCCCCATAACGTCAAGGCTAAGTAACTAGAAGGTCATAAGGAGTTGCAATTCGCTCCCATACTGGCGCCATTTTGGTCGAGGCCAGGCAGGTCCAGAGTATAGTTCAATGTCTCCAATAAGTAGCGGCAGGACCAGAATCCCTTTCGGCAGTTCTGGCTTCGTCATTACGAGCACTAGAAAACAAGACATTCTGGGCAATACCACCCTTGACGCAGCCCTTTATTCTACAAGATGGTGTCTTTCAAAAGCCAGGGGTATAGGAGTATGTAACAAGCGAGCCATTTAATTGAAAAAACTAAACGTGACAAACGGTTGCAGGATCAGTGAAGGTTGATTTTATAATTGAAAGTATAACAGGATCAGTTACAATAAAATCGTCCATACGCACACCATGGGCGAGTATCATGGGTAACATTACTTCAAAGCTTTATTAATACAATAATCAATAATGAAAAATCGACATCAATAGGGTTGTCCGTATTCCCAGTCAGTACCCTTCCCCGCCCGCCATGTGCACAAAGACCGCATACATCCCCCATAACGTCAAGGCTAAGTAACTAGAACTGAAAAACAATGGTTGAAGGAGGGTCAAGGGGACTATGTTTATAGACCATCCGAACTCAATACCCCTAATCAAACTACAACGAACACAAAGAGTTGGAGGGTCTGTTAGCAAACAGAGCTGAGTCTAAAAGGTCTTGTATAGGAGACCACTCCTTTGCATTGCACTAACCCAGACCTAGTGGTCACATGACACAAGCCTCTGGTCGATATCCTATCAGCCCACCCATTTGGCGGAGCCTCGTCATGTAGGACGTCTAACCAGAGTGGTGAGTCAAAGCCCAGATGAATTGGCCAGACAACACACACTACTGGTTCAGATTGTTAAAGTGTCCATGCCACAGAGTGGTGCTGAAAAAGTGCAGTGCAAAAAATAAGGAATGAAATAAGTGATGTTAAAATGACGGTCGAGGCAAAAGAAACATTTTTATTAATATTCACCAGGACGCCAGGTTAAAAAAGAAGTGTAAAACAGTGTGAAAAAATCACTGTGATGCTTTGCTGTGTTATGGATTAGGCCAACATGTTTCTGCCTAAGGTGAAACTACACCGGCATTCTTCAGGGCCAGATACAAAAGATGTTGCTACTGCAAAGATACACTCAAATGTTAATGTGTAAATTGAAAAGAAAAGGACAGACCAAATCATTTGTTTAACGAGCTGTCCCAACTGGTGAAGTGGTCATGTAGACCATCCTACCGTATCCATCCGAATCAGTAGTTGGATAGAGAATGTGATCCTGTAAGTGGAAACAAAAACCACAACTACTGTTTGTTCTAAAACATAACAAACTTGTCACATGTACAAAACATTTTATAGACTCAGCTGGGCCAATTCATACTAGAACCGCCAGACACAGTAAAGGTTGCATTTAGAGTAAACCAGCAGTCATTGCTAAACATTATTTTAAAAGTGTATAAGACTTACCCAGCAGTATGTGGGAGTCAAGCCTCACCTCACCCGGCAACGGCTCGGAGAATGAGGCCCCGCTCTATGCACAGGAAAAAATAGAGCATGTAAGCCAAGGTGACTCAGGGGTCTCTAAAGTCTCCCTAGTCAGTGTTAAATTATACTATCTGTGCATGTAAAAAACTGATTGTGTGTCTACCCACAAAGATCGCTGTCCCATGGAGATCAAAAGAGGGTGAAACTGATAGACAAAGCTAGTGTCTAGTCTCTGACTGGCTGGGTCAACCAGGAGTGTATAACCCCATTACCCACATAAAGATTATGAGGTAGGCAGTTAGTTGATCACTCAGAACCCTAACACAATCAAGAGATAGAAATAAACTGTGTTGCTCAAGAGTGAAATTTGATGGGTGATAGAACTGAGTGACAGGACCTTAGCCCTGTGCTTAACTGTGAGGGAATAACAAACAAAACTCAACCTACACTTATAACTATAAACTAGTAGGTAAAGAGTCCCTCAGTAAGCCTAAAGAGCCTGGAGGAGCGTGCCCTGGTCTGTCTACTCACCTCTCCGTCGGTACCTCTCGGCAAACACCAGAGCCGAAGGGAAGGCAACGAGGAGAGGTCAGGCTCGTGTTTTTATATCCAGCTTAATTGGCAGAAACGGCAACAGCTGTTGACCTATCGCCGTTGTCGATATTGCGCGAAACCATACAACGCGCATGCGCAGCAAAGCGACGCTACTCAGCCTACAGTGTACAAAACACCGGGCATGCGCGATACTGTGAAGCCTGCCACCGCGTACTGGGGGTGTGTCTGTGGTTGAGACGAGCGCGCTGGGCATGCGCGAAGAGGTAGCGCATGCCCCAGACTCGGTGACCAGGCGTCCGTAGTGCGCGCATGCCTAGCAGTATGTAAACAAAGCACCGACAAGGCCAATGGTGGTCTAGCGATGCCTCGCTTCCCAGCAGCTGCTAATTAATCATCTTACCCGAGGCAATCTCAAAGCGGCAATAGGTGATTTTATAATCATAAACCGCCCATATGGCAGAACCAAATATACTCAATGGACAATAAGTGGATAAGGCGCTGCTACCATCTATTATACGCTAATGTTCCCTGCATTCAAAAAGTTTGTTAAGGCTATGGAGCAAATGTTGGCGCAGTGTGTAAACACTTGGAAAAAGGGCACTGTATGTCAGAATGTCAAACCTTGTATAAAGAATGGATCTAAACCTAGGTAAATTAGGTCGCTATGGGTTGGATAAGTCCTAACCTTTGGAAACAGAGCCAGCTAAACCTATAGCTTAAATATGATGGGAACAGCAGTGGAGCGACCAATGCCTAACCTAGTTCCTATTGGCATGTTGGAATAATATTGAAGGATTACTGACAAGTGCTATACTTTGTATAGGTCACTACAGGGATCTCCATCCTATAAAGTGTAAATCGAGCCATCTTAGAGTATGCAGGGTTGGTAAATTATAGAAGACAGCATCCTAGGAGAATCCCAGATGGTCAGATGGACACCCAAGGTATGTTGTCATTCAGCCCCGAGACGTCAGTTTTCAACTTGAAAATCCAGCGCTGTTCCTTGATAAAAAGAAACCTTGAGATATCTGTTATGTGTGGTGGGATGAATGGTTGTTCCAAAACCACCCACCTCAGGTCGTCAGCTTTATGCTTCTTGATTAGAAAGTGGTTCGTCAGGCAGGTGGACTGTTTATTGCACCGTATCGTGCTCTTGTGTTCGCTGATACGCAGCTTGACTTTTCTGGTGGTGTGTCCGATATAGGCCAGACCGCATGGGCATGTGATCATGTAGATCAATCTCTCCGAGTTGCAGTTGGTATGATTAAACAATTTCCACGGTCTCGAAGTTCCGATGTCAATGGAGACGGTCTTGCGGGTCTGTGGACAAGACGTACAATTACCACAGGGGTAGTGCCCTTGAACCGGAGTAGTATTCCAGATGGTTTCCAGGGTGGTGGTAGTTTCCTTCCTCTGCGTCCGCGGTCTTGTATGGACCAGGCTGTCTCTGATACTGGACCCTCGTTTAAAGGCAAACAGGGGCCTGGGTATGACACCAGACGCTGTATTCAAAATTTTCCAGTGCTTCAAGACGGTTTTCTTTACCAAATTCGATCTGGTGCTGAAAGTGTGTACCATCGTGAGCCTCTCAGAAGGTGCTTTGTTGTGTCGATGTTCAATCAATGCCTCTCGATTATTATTGAAGGCTCTTTTGTGAGCCCGACGTATCAGTTGATTAGGGTAGTGCCGCTCCTTCAGGTTGCACGATAATTCCCTCGCATGTTGTTCATACAAGTGATTGGAGGAGCAGTTACGCCGGACCCTCAGAAATTGGCCCACTGGCAGATTGTCACGTAATGACTGTGGGTGGAAGCTCCGGTATGACAATAGGGAGTTGCGAGCCATGGGTTTCTTATACAATCGGCTCTGCAGCCCTCCCTCTTCCGGAAAAATAAGGAGATCCAAAAATGGTAGCCGCTCTTTGCTATATTCCACTGTGAAACGGAGATACTGGTTCCTAGAGTTCAGCCACGTGTGAAAGTCAATAACCTCCTCAGTGGTACCCCTCCATATGACAATGATATCATCAATGTATCTGCGCCACAGCAACACCTGGTGGAAATAAGGGTTGCTGTGGTTCAGAACGTGATCTTGCTCGAACTGATGCATATACAGATTCGCCAGACTGGGGGCAAAGACACTCCCCATTGATGTCCCGGAGACTTGGAGATAGAGATCATCCTGATATTGAAAATAATTCTCCATCATGGCTAGTCTGGCACACTCCATGATGAAAGGTATCGGAGTGATGGTATCCGGTGGTTTGGATTCAAGTAGGTGTCTTATGCAGTCCAGAGTCTCCTGCTGAGGAATACATGTATAAAGAGACTCAACATCGAAACTCACCAATAGGTCGGTCTCGACATTGAACTCAGTCTCAGTCAGGAGTCGGAGGACGTCACCAGTGTCCTGAAGGTACGTGGGTGTCTCTTTAACCAGTGGTTTCAGATAGACATCCACAAATGTAGAAAGCGGCTCAAGCAGAGACCCAATGCCCGAAATTATGGGGCGACCCGGAGGTGGTCTCTTCTCCTTGTGTATCTTCGGGAGGCAATAGAAGTAAGGGACCACCGGATGGGCCGTGGTCAAATACCTTGCTTCCTGAGATGTAATCCATCCCTCACAAGATGCTTCCTCAATGAGACTTTTAATATCATTAGAGAGTCTCGTGGTTGGATTTTCAGTGAGTCGCCGGTAGGCATTGCCATTACTTAGTTGTCGTAAACACTCTCTGTGGTAGGTGTCGGTGTCCTGTATGACAATGGCACCGCCCTTATCGGCGGGCTTGATGGTAATGCTGGTATCTTTGGACAAGGTTGCAAGTGCCAGCTTTTCTGCTCTAGTCATGTTGGAAAAAGACTTTTTGTCTGTGCGGTCTGTATTCATGATATCATGAGTGACTGCCTGCTCAAAAGCAATGACCCTCGCTGGTACCTGGTGATTGAGAGGCGTGAATGTGGATTTAGGTCTAAGACCAGTATTCTGATCCGCAGGGTCCACCACATCGTTGGTGTCATTAGTCAATTTGAAAAAGAAATGTAGGCGGACCTTCCTATAAAAGGATTCCAATTCACATCTCAAATTGAAGGGGTCTCCTTCATTTGTAGGAACAAATCCCAGTCCTTTGTTGAGGACCGAGATCTCAGTAGTTGTGAGTGTGCGACTGCTGAGGTTCACTACTAAATCACTACTCCCTTCTAGGATTGTCCCTCTCTGTTGTTCGCCGGGTCTGGTGCCCAATTCACTGACTGTTGACCTCTTTTTCTCCCCCGGCTTCTGCCTCGGCCCTGCCATAAAAAAGACTGGTCGTAACAGAAGTTTGGGTTGGGTGGGTAATTAGGCATTTGATGACCCATGGGGGGTCCCATCGGGGGTTGGTGATAGCCCCAAGGTGCAGGGGGCCACCAGGGCCCTGGACTCGGATAGTATTGAGCCCCGCGTCCTCTATTAGGCCTTCTCTGGGGACCCCTCCCTCGTCCTCTGTTAGTTGAGCCTCTGTTTGACTCCCCTTGGTCACTAGACCCTGATTCTGAACCTGAGGAAGAGTAGTTGGATCCGTATCTCTTACCTCTGGAGTTATACACAGGGGCTACGTAGGAGTCACTCATATAAGGGTATGTGGTTTCCATTGAGAAGCGTGCAAGGTCTTTCTTAAACTTTTCAACTTTGGTCGCGAGGATATTGTCATAATACTCTTTATTTGTTTTATTGGTCTCATCCAGGGTCTTTTTGAATGGTACTGACCTAATCGCTGCATTAATTTGCCCCTCTAGAACCTGGATCTCAACCAAAAGGGCATCGGCTGTCTTCTTAGCAGTCTTAATAATCAAGATCAGCCAGTCACGCGTGCAGCGCCACGCTATAAGTGCCCAATCCCTCAGGAAACCCTTATCAGTTAGGAAGAGACGTGGTGTGTTGGTCACTATCAAGCCAGATGGTGCACACTTGCCATGCAAGTATTCATTCATGATTATACCATGTAATGTGGTGCGAGAATGGTTTTTCTTCATGTTCAAGAGAGTTACCCAGTCATCCTCTGTTGTAGTGGTGATAGTGGTGGATGCCGAGGCCAAGCTCTCTAGGATACTGGGGTTGTCAGTCAAGAGTGTGTTAAGATCTTCGTCGTCAAAAGCCAACCCTCCAAAGTCAGCCATGGTGTGCGAACAAAGTGGGACAGAATACTCAATCAGTGAGCGAGAAACGACAACATCAGTGGCGTGTTGTCAAAGCTAAAAAGACCCGCAGCTAGAGCTGCTCAGAACTGAAAAACAATGGTTGAAGGAGGGTCAAGGGGACTATGTTTATAGACCATCCGAACTCAATACCCCTAATCAAACTACAACGAACACAAAGAGTTGGAGGGTCTGTTAGCAAACAGAGCTGAGTCTAAAAGGTCTTGTATAGGAGACCACTCCTTTGCATTGCACTAACCCAGACCTAGTGGTCACATGACACAAGCCTCTGGTCGATATCCTATCAGCCCACCCATTTGGCGGAGCCTCGTCATGTAGGACGTCTAACCAGAGTGGTGAGTCAAAGCCCAGATGAATTGGCCAGACAACACACACTACTGGTTCAGATTGTTAAAGTGTCCATGCCACAGAGTGGTGCTGAAAAAGTGCAGTGCAAAAAATAAGGAATGAAATAAGTGATGTTAAAATGACGGTCGAGGCAAAAGAAACATTTTTATTAATATTCACCAGGACGCCAGGTTAAAAAAGAAGTGTAAAACAGTGTGAAAAAATCACTGTGATGCTTTGCTGTGTTATGGATTAGGCCAACATGTTTCTGCCTAAGGTGAAACTACACCGGCATTCTTCAGGGCCAGATACAAAAGATGTTGCTACTGCAAAGATACACTCAAATGTTAATGTGTAAATTGAAAAGAAAAGGACAGACCAAATCATTTGTTTAACGAGCTGTCCCAACTGGTGAAGTGGTCATGTAGACCATCCTACCGTATCCATCCGAATCAGTAGTTGGATAGAGAATGTGATCCTGTAAGTGGAAACAAAAACCACAACTACTGTTTGTTCTAAAACATAACAAACTTGTCACATGTACAAAACATTTTATAGACTCAGCTGGGCCAATTCATACTAGAACCGCCAGACACAGTAAAGGTTGCATTTAGAGTAAACCAGCAGTCATTGCTAAACATTATTTTAAAAGTGTATAAGACTTACCCAGCAGTATGTGGGAGTCAAGCCTCACCTCACCCGGCAACGGCTCGGAGAATGAGGCCCCGCTCTATGCACAGGAAAAAATAAAATAAATTAAGACTGCTAAGAAGACAGCCGATGCCCTTTTGGTTGAGATCCAGGTTCTAGAGGGGCAAATTAATGCAGCGATTAGGTCAGTACCATTCAAAAAGACCCTGGATGAGACCAATAAAACAAATAAAGAGTATTATGACAATATCCTCGCGACCAAAGTTGAAAAGTTTAAGAAAGACCTTGCACGCTTCTCAATGGAAACCACATACCCTTATATGAGTGACTCCTACGTAGCCCCTGTGTATAACTCCAGAGGTAAGAGATACGGATCCAACTACTCTTCCTCAGGTTCAGAATCAGGGTCTAGTGACCAAGGGGAGTCAAACAGAGGCTCAACTAACAGAGGACGAGGGAGGGGTCCCCAGAGAAGGCCTAATAGAGGACGCGGGGCTCAATACTATCCGAGTCCAGGGCCCTGGTGGCCCCCTGCACCTTGGGGCTATCACCAACCCCCGATGGGACCCCCCATGGGTCATCAAATGCCTAATTACCCACCCAACCCAAACTTCTGTTACGACCAGTCTTTTTTATGGCAGGGCCGAGGCAGAAGCCGGGGGAGAAAAAGAGGTCAACAGTCAGTGAATTGGGCACCAGACCCGGCGAACAACAGAGAGGGACAATCCTAGAAGGGAGTAGTGATTTAGTAGTGAACCTCAGCAGTCGCACACTCACAACTACTGAGATCTCGGTCCTCAACAAAGGACTGGGATTTGTTCCTACAAATGAAGGAGACCCCTTCAATTTGAGATGTGAATTGGAATCCTTTTATAGGAAGGTCCGCCTACATTTCTTTTTCAAATTGACTAATGACACCAACGATGTGGTGGACCCTGCGGATCAGAATACTGGTCTTAGACCTAAATCCACATTCACGCCTCTCAATCACCAGGTACCAGCGAGGGTCATTGCTTTTGAGCAGGCAGTCACTCATGATATCATGAATACAGACCGCACAGACAAAAAGTCTTTTTCCAACATGACTAGAGCAGAAAAGCTGGCACTTGGAACCTTGTCCAAAGATACCAGCATTACCATCAAGCCCGCCGATAAGGGCGGTGCCATTGTCATACAGGACACCGACACCTACCACAGAGAGTGTTTACGACAACTAAGTAATGGCAATGCCTACCGGCGACTCACTGAAAATCCAACCACGAGACTCTCTAATGATATTAAAAGTCTCATTGAGGAAGCATCTTGTGAGGGATGGATTACATCTCAGGAAGCAAGGTATTTGACCACGGCCCATCCGGTGGTCCCTTACTTCTATTGCCTCCCGAAGATACACAAGGAGAAGAGACCACCTCCGGGTCGCCCCATAATTTCGGGCATTGGGTCTCTGCTTGAGCCGCTTTCTACATTTGTGGATGTCTATCTGAAACCACTGGTTAAAGAGACACCCACGTACCTTCAGGACACTGGTGACGTCCTCCGACTCCTGACTGAGACTGAGTTCAATGTCGAGACCGACCTATTGGTGAGTTTCGATGTTGAGTCTCTTTATACATGTATTCCTCAGCAGGAGACTCTGGACTGCATAAGACACCTACTTGAATCCAAACCACCGGATACCATCACTCCGATACCTTTCATCATGGAGTGTGCCAGACTAGCCATGATGGAGAATTATTTTCAATATCAGGATGATCTCTATCTCCAAGTCTCCGGGACATCAATGGGGAGTGTCTTTGCCCCCAGTCTGGCGAATCTGTATATGCATCAGTTCGAGCAAGATCACGTTCTGAACCACAGCAACCCTTATTTCCACCAGGTGTTGCTGTGGCGCAGATACATTGATGATATCATTGTCATATGGAGGGGTACCACTGAGGAGGTTATTGACTTTCACACGTGGCTGAACTCTAGGAACCAGTATCTCCGTTTCACAGTGGAATATAGCAAAGAGCGGCTACCATTTTTGGATCTCCTTATTTTTCCGGAAGAGGGAGGGCTGCAGAGCCGATTGTATAAGAAACCCATGGCTCGCAACTCCCTATTGTCATACCGGAGCTTCCACCCACAGTCATTACGTGACAATCTGCCAGTGGGCCAATTTCTGAGGGTCCGGCGTAACTGCTCCTCCAATCACTTGTATGAACAACATGCGAGGGAATTATCGTGCAACCTGAAGGAGCGGCACTACCCTAATCAACTGATACGTCGGGCTCACAAAAGAGCCTTCAATAATAATCGAGAGGCATTGATTGAACATCGACACAACAAAGCACCTTCTGAGAGGCTCACGATGGTACACACTTTCAGCACCAGATCGAATTTGGTAAAGAAAACCGTCTTGAAGCACTGGAAAATTTTGAATACAGCGTCTGGTGTCATACCCAGGCCCCTGTTTGCCTTTAAACGAGGGTCCAGTATCAGAGACAGCCTGGTCCATACAAGACCGCGGACGCAGAGGAAGGAAACTACCACCACCCTGGAAACCATCTGGAATACTACTCCGGTTCAAGGGCACTACCCCTGTGGTAATTGTACGTCTTGTCCACAGACCCGCAAGACCGTCTCCATTGACATCGGAACTTCGAGACCGTGGAAATTGTTTAATCATACCAACTGCAACTCGGAGAGATTGATCTACATGATCACATGCCCATGCGGTCTGGCCTATATCGGACACACCACCAGAAAAGTCAAGCTGCGTATCAGCGAACACAAGAGCACGATACGGTGCAATAAACAGTCCACCTGCCTGACGAACCACTTTCTAATCAAGAAGCATAAAGCTGACGACCTGAGGTGGGTGGTTTTGGAACAACCATTCATCCCACCACACATAACAGATATCTCAAGGTTTCTTTTTATCAAGGAACAGCGCTGGATTTTCAAGTTGAAAACTGACGTCTCGGGGCTGAATGACAACATACCTTGGGTGTCCATCTGACCATCTGGGATTCTCCTAGGATGCTGTCTTCTATAATTTACCAACCCTGCATACTCTAAGATGGCTCGATTTACACTTTATAGGATGGAGATCCCTGTAGTGACCTATACAAAGTATAGCACTTGTCAGTAATCCTTCAATATTATTCCAACATGCCAATAGGAACTAGGTTAGGCATTGGTCGCTCCACTGCTGTTCCCATCATATTTAAGCTATAGGTTTAGCTGGCTCTGTTTCCAAAGGTTAGGACTTATCCAACCCATAGCGACCTAATTTACCTAGGTTTAGATCCATTCTTTATACAAGGTTTGACATTCTGACATACAGTGCCCTTTTTCCAAGTGTTTACACACTGCGCCAACATTTGCACCATAGCCTTAACAAACTTTTTGAATGCAGGGAACATTAGCGTATAATAGATGGTAGCAGCGCCTTATCCACTTATTGTCCATTGAGTATATTTGGTTCTGCCATATGGGCGGTTTATGATTATAAAATCACCTATTGCCGCTTTGAGATTGCCTCGGGTAAGATGATTAATTAGCAGCTGCTGGGAAGCGAGGCATCGCTAGACCACCATTGGCCTTGTCGGTGCTTTGTTTACATACTGCTAGGCATGCGCGCACTACGGACGCCTGGTCACCGAGTCTGGGGCATGCGCTACCTCTTCGCGCATGCCCAGCGCGCTCGTCTCAACCACAGACACACCCCCAGTACGCGGTGGCAGGCTTCACAGTATCGCGCATGCCCGGTGTTTTGTACACTGTAGGCTGAGTAGCGTCGCTTTGCTGCGCATGCGCGTTGTATGGTTTCGCGCAATATCGACAACGGCGATAGGTCAACAGCTGTTGCCGTTTCTGCCAATTAAGCTGGATATAAAAACACGAGCCTGACCTCTCCTCGTTGCCTTCCCTTCGGCTCTGGTGTTTGCCGAGAGGTACCGACGGAGAGGTGAGTAGACAGACCAGGGCACGCTCCTCCAGGCTCTTTAGGCTTACTGAGGGACTCTTTACCTACTAGTTTATAGTTATAAGTGTAGGTTGAGTTTTGTTTGTTATTCCCTCACAGTTAAGCACAGGGCTAAGGTCCTGTCACTCAGTTCTATCACCCATCAAATTTCACTCTTGAGCAACACAGTTTATTTCTATCTCTTGATTGTGTTAGGGTTCTGAGTGATCAACTAACTGCCTACCTCATAATCTTTATGTGGGTAATGGGGTTATACACTCCTGGTTGACCCAGCCAGTCAGAGACTAGACACTAGCTTTGTCTATCAGTTTCACCCTCTTTTGATCTCCATGGGACAGCGATCTTTGTGGGTAGACACACAATCAGTTTTTTACATGCACAGATAGTATAATTTAACACTGACTAGGGAGACTTTAGAGACCCCTGAGTCACCTTGGCTTACATGCTCTATTTTTTCCTGTGCATAGAGCGGGGCCTCATTCTCCGAGCCGTTGCCGGGTGAGGTGAGGCTTGACTCCCACATACTGCTGGGTAAGTCTTATACACTTTTAAAATAATGTTTAGCAATGACTGCTGGTTTACTCTAAATGCAACCTTTACTGTGTCTGGCGGTTCTAGTATGAATTGGCCCAGCTGAGTCTATAAAATGTTTTGTACATGTGACAAGTTTGTTATGTTTTAGAACAAACAGTAGTTGTGGTTTTTGTTTCCACTTACAGGATCACATTCTCTATCCAACTACTGATTCGGATGGATACGGTAGGATGGTCTACATGACCACTTCACCAGTTGGGACAGCTCGTTAAACAAATGATTTGGTCTGTCCTTTTCTTTTCAATTTACACATTAACATTTGAGTGTATCTTTGCAGTAGCAACATCTTTTGTATCTGGCCCTGAAGAATGCCGGTGTAGTTTCACCTTAGGCAGAAACATGTTGGCCTAATCCATAACACAGCAAAGCATCACAGTGATTTTTTCACACTGTTTTACACTTCTTTTTTAACCTGGCGTCCTGGTGAATATTAATAAAAATGTTTCTTTTGCCTCGACCGTCATTTTAACATCACTTATTTCATTCCTTATTTTTTGCACTGCACTTTTTCAGCACCACTCTGTGGCATGGACACTTTAACAATCTGAACCAGTAGTGTGTGTTGTCTGGCCAATTCATCTGGGCTTTGACTCACCACTCTGGTTAGACGTCCTACATGACGAGGCTCCGCCAAATGGGTGGGCTGATAGGATATCGACCAGAGGCTTGTGTCATGTGACCACTAGGTCTGGGTTAGTGCAATGCAAAGGAGTGGTCTCCTATACAAGACCTTTTAGACTCAGCTCTGTTTGCTAACAGACCCTCCAACTCTTTAAGTAACTAGAACGTCATAAGGAGTTGCAAGTCGCTCCCATACTGGCGCCATTTTGGTCGAGGCCAGGCAGGTCCAGAGTATAGTTCAATGTCTCCAATAAGTAGCGGCAGGACCAGAATCCCTTTCGGCAGTTCTGGCTTCGTCATTACGAGCACTAGAAAACAAGACATTCTGGGCAATACCACCCTTGACGCAGCCCTTTATGCTACAAGATGGTGTCTTCCATTCAGAAAATATTGTTGGCAGCATTTTGAAAGGAAAGATAAACGGCCGTTCTCCTAGTGAGTCTCACATTGTTACATTTATGAAGAATGTTGAAGAGTAGTATGTTGAAAATCTGAAGCCATCGTTCTACAAACTCTCAACCAGCCTTGGATGGAAAAATCCTGAAGAATGTACAAACTGAAAACCAGTTTTTGTCTGCATAGCATCAGCAGCAACACTTGAGTCAGCTTTGTGTGAAGCCGCCATCTTGATCCAATCAATACCGTCCCCCCGCACACATTCAGGGACCAGGCCGCATTGTGAGGGCACCGCAGGACGTGTCTTCAGGTCAAACGGATTGTGGGACAAGGTCCAGAATGGAAGAGTCACCAAAAGGCAAAAAGTTCCGCCGGACCCCGGGAGCCGGCCGCCTATGTCGGGGGCGATCTCAGGCCACACCAGGGCAACAAGACTTGGGGAGGGGGCAGGAGCCAAGCGCCCCCTCCCAGTCCGCGCCACCACACCGCGCCTCGGGGGCCTCCGTCAAGCGGTTCAGGGAGGCACCGCAGGCAGCGGTTCTTCAGATCAGTGGCTCTCACCGGCAAGGCTCCCCTCCGTCAGCAGCGATCGTTGGCGCTGTGGTTGCGGCCAGAGGCCCCGCCTAGTCAACGCCCCGGCCTCTCCATGTCGTAGGCCGCAAGAGTGGGTGCAATTCAGCCGGATGGCGGGTGAGACGCTGTAGCCGCAAGAGCAGGCGAAACTCAACCGGCCGAGTGAGGCACTGTGCCGCAAGAGCGGGCGCAACTCAGCTGGCCGAGCGAGGCACTGTGCCGCAAGAGCGGGCGCAACTCAGCTGGCCGAGCGAGGCACTGTGCCGCAAGAGCGGGCGCAACTCAGCTGGCCGAGTGAAGCGCTGGGGTGCAGCTGAGAAACCTCCACCTGGGGAGGTGGGGGAGGCTCGTTCGCGCCGCCTCTCCCTCCCAGTGCACCCCACGCCGTCTCCTGGCGCAGGTATATGTGATGGTTGGACCAGGGCACCGCAGGACGTGTCTTCAGGTCAAACGGATTGTGGGACAAGGTCCAGAATGGAAGAGTCACCAAAAGGCAAAAAGTTCCGCCGGACCCCGGGAGCCGGCCGCCTATGTCGGGGGCGATCTCAGGCCACACCAGGGCAACAAGACTTTGGGAGGGGGCACGAGCCAAGCGCCCCCTCCGAGTCCGCGCCACCACACCGCCCCTCGGGGGCCTCCGTCAAGCGGCTCAGGGAGGCACCGCAGGCAGCGGTTCTTCAGATCAGTGGCTCTCACCGGCAAGGCTCCCCTCCGTCAGCAGCGATCGTTGGCGCTGTGGTTGCGGCCGGAGGCCCCGCCTAGTCAACGCCCCGGCCTCTCCATCTCGTAGGCCGCAGAGTAGTCGGGGAGAAATCCCGGGAACGGCGGCATGCATTACACATCACTAAGATGGCCGGGCCTACGACCCTGGGTTTAAGAGTCTCATGCTCGATCGATTGAGCTGGCCGAATCAGGCAACAAGAAGGTGGGGGGGGCACCTCTTGCTCAACCACCACCTGAGGAGGTGGTCCTCTCTTCCTAGGAGGTGGTGGTGGTGGTGGGGATGCACCAGCTGAAGCTACAACACTTGCCATTGCTAAGTGATGAAAAAAGATCTTCCTCTCACAAAGATGAAAGTCAGAGTGAGGAAACAAGGAGGGGTTTTCATCATTTGGGACAAAAAATAGTTCTAAACCAATGAAAAGTGTTATTTTTAGGTCACATGACCTAGCCTTACATCATTAGGAACCCAAAAGTGAAATGAACCAATGAAAAGTTTTATTAACAAGTCACATGACCTGTTATGCTTACGTTACGTGCTCCGCGCCGCGCCCCGGATCGCTTCCGGGAAGCTGCGCTTCGCACCTCGCGCACCGGAGCACTTCCGGGTGCGCTAACGCGGCGCATCATATGACGCATTACGCGACAACGCGATACGTCGCGGTTACGCGACGCGTCACGATGTTGTTTTCTAACGCGGCAGTTACGCAAACAGAACGTTTATCGGCCGGGCATATGGAATACATACACATTCATACCATACAATCAGGGCATGTACGCACAGTCACACCATACAATTTTTCACGTTCCCAGTGATGGTCTGCACTCCATGCAATATCTCACAGCGCTTGTCTGTGTCTTTCCCTACATGGAGCACGGTGCGGTCCATGTCCACTCCATTCTTCAGTCGGAACTCCGATGTACCCTACAGAGGAGAAAAGAAAGGGGGGGGATACAGCATTCAGAGGATGTCAGCGCGCGCAAACACGAAAAAGCTTCTACTTACCATGTATCAGACTAGCTGCAGGAACGTGTGATACAACAGATCTTGGCTATCCCTTTCGCATTATTTTTCTGTGTAACATATCCTCCCCTTCTTATGATGCCAAAAAATGTTTCATTTTGTTTGTCTCTAAATTCGAGTTCCCTCTTCGTGTATTTGTTTCTCAATTAGTCTTATTTTATGGGACAAAATACCACACCTTACATTCGGCAGATACCTTAAGCTACGGTCGACCATTTTCTAACAATTCTGGAAAAAGGGCAGGTGTGACGGATACAAATTTCAATCAATCCAAAATTCAGGCAAAGGGTCTGCATTATCTGTCTTCTATTGTTTGGGAATAACAGCCATTATTCTAAAACCCTACAAACCTAGACGATTGTTATGACGCTGATTCCATACTTCCTTCGAAAACTCTTTATTGCAAAAATGTCAGTATACAAATACGGGCCTACAACCACGTGGGCCGGCCACGGAGCAAACTGGAATCGTATATGATGAGGGGACCTTTACACTGTAGAAAAACGTAACGGGCGGGCCATTAGGTTGCAGGAATTAAGGTGTCTAACAGTTGCGGAATCGGTGGACGTTAATTTTATAATGAAAGTAGGACAGGACCAGTTACAATGAAATTATCTAGATATACATTTGCGGGCAAGTACCATGAGTAACGTTAATTCGAACTTTCAATAGTACAGTAATCAATAATACATCAGAACTTAATATCAATAGGGATGTCCAAATGTTCAATCAGTACCCGTCCCCGCCCGCCATGTGCTCCAAAACTGCATACATATCTCGTGATATCAAGGCTGAGCAACCAGTACACATCAAGGAGTTGCGAGTCTCATTTATACCGACGCCATTTTGGGCGAGGCCGGGCAGGTCCAGAATATAGTCAAAATGTCTCCACCAACCAGCGGTCGGACCAGAACCCCTTTCAGCAGTCCAAAAAGTTCCGTTAAATGACAACAGAAGGGACAGGCAACAAGAACCATCAGTCAAAGAGGGGAGGGCAAGTTCTTCTCTACCGGGTCACGTTGGGGCTCCACAGGAACTGATCGAATTGGTAGTCTACAGTGTTTCTGGATGTTTCAGACTGAAGCTGGCGTCAGCATGAGAGCACCCCGTGGCTACGTCGTGGCCATTCCGCTAGCAATCATGGCAGTCGCTCCCCACCGGAAGCCTGCGGGAGTCGGGGGCCCCGGTGACTCTTGTAGAATCTTCAAGGCTGAGGGGACGCTTTTGGTAATGGGGCCCATGCCCTAGCAGTCAAGCGTCCAAGTTCCAGGGTTGCCCAGAGCCATCCTTGCAGGCCAGGCCCAAGTCTGTGGAGCCGACCGCCATTTCGTGAGCTCCGTGGCAGCCGCCTGTCGCTGTACCGCAGGAGTGGGTGCAATTCAGCCGGATGGCGGGTGAGCCGCTGTAATAGCAAGAGCAGGCGAAACTCAACCGGCTGAGCAAGGCACTGTGCCGCAAGAGCGGGCGCAACTCAGCTGGCCGAGCGAGGCACTGTGCCGCAAGAGCGGGCGCAACTCAGCTGGCCGAGTGAAGCGCTGGGGTGCAGCTGAGAAACCTCCACCTGGGGAGGTGGGGGAGGCTCGTTCGCGCCGCCTCTCCATTCCAGTGCACCCCACGCCGTCTCCTGGCGCAGGTATATGTGATGGTCGGACCAGGGCACCGCAGGACGTGTCTTCAGGTCAAACGGATTGTGGGACAAGGTCCAGAATGGAAGAGTCACCAAAAGGCAAAAAGTTCCGCCTGACCCCGGGAGCCGGCCGCCTATGTCGGGGGCGATCTCAGGCCACACCAGGGCAACAAGACTTGGGGAGGGGGCAGGAGCCAAGCGCCCCCTCCGAGTCCGCGCCACCACACCGCCCCTCGGGGGCCTCCGTCACGCGGCTCAGGGAGGCACCGCAGGCAGCGGTTCTTCTGATCAGTGGCTCTCACCGGCAAGGCTCCCCTCCCTCCGTCAGCAGCGATCGTTGGCGCTGTGGTTGCGGCCGGAGGCCCCGCCTAGTCAACGCCCCGGCCTCTCCATCTCGTAGGCCGCAGAGTAGTCGGGGAGAAATCCTGGGAACGGCGGCATGCATTTGGATCGATTTTGCAGCAGGCTGCCATGTAAATAGTTATTTAATAAAACGTTTTACCCTGTTACTTTGCTGGTGTGTTGTATATATTTATAATATTTGCATAGGGTTTGTCTTGCAGCCATCATGGCGTCGAGCTCGGTTCCTCTCACTAGTCTCATATTTCTCATGAGGGGTTGTTCCGAATGTTTCTATTTTAGCGAGGTCAAAAAGAGATTCCATTAGTGGCCTACTGATTTTGCTTGATTCCTTTTGTTTTTTCTAACGATTTTCACTATCTGCAAAGACTAAACAGAGTATTGCGACTCTGTGCTTGTTTGTAAATAGAGAATGAACCAAAGAGAACCAATTCCAAAACAGTAAATGCTTGGATAACAATCAATCAAATGGAGAGGGAAGCAGGCACGACGGATTACAACGGGGGCAAAGGCCTGCGTTACCTACCCTTCACTATCTGCAAAGAGAGAATACTCCTAAAAGAAAAGAGGGGGGGGCAGCGTTCAAAGCACATCAGCGTGCATAAACACGAAAATGTTTTTACCTACCACGTACTTGACATTTTAAAGCTTTTGATATTTGCTATTAAAAAACCATTGAAATTCACTGAAAAAAACATAGGTTATAGACCATATATAGTTAGGAATTAGCATTTACAAAACCTTGAAAATTCACTGAAAAAACCATGGGTTATAGACCATATATAGTTAGGAATTAGCATTTAAAAAACCTTATTTTACTCACACAAAACCATTGAAATTCCATATATAGTTAGTTGCACTAACTATATATCGCGCACCCGCAATCCACTGCTGATGATGTCACATATTACATCATTCATGACATGGTCAGTGACATCACTGATGACATCTCAAATGATATATAGTTAGTGCTAATTCCTAACTATATATGGTCTATAACCCATGGTTTTTTCAGTGAATATATATATTGGAATTTGATTGAGCGCAATATATATATATATATATATATATATATATGAGGTATGTCAAGTTCCTTCGCCCACTAGCGCTGCAATCTGCCACACACGCGAACAGGAACCAACGAGACCCAAGATGTGGTGCAAAATTATTTTATTCTTTTCAAACCCAGCACCAGTCCGCCACGACGCGTTTCGGCTAAACGTAGCCTTGTTCACATATATATATATATATATATATATATATATATATATACAAAAACAATCGTCTCCACTTAGTGCAACAAAAATTATGTCCAGGCCACTTTTCAATTAATCAGCGTGTCTTTATTTCGGTATTCGCTTCGTCACTCACTCCACGCATTTCGGAGGGAGACCTCCTTGCTCACGAGTATATATATTCACTGAAAAAAACATAGGTTTCAGGCACATTATAGTTAGAAATTAGCATTTAAAAAACCTTAGCAATTCACTGAAAAAACCATAGGCTTTAGAGAAAGTTATAGTTAGTTGGACATTTCACTCGTACAAAACCAGAGAAATTCCCCCTTTATAGTTAGTTTAGCTATCTATAACTCGCGCCCCTCAATGCACTGCTGATGACGTCACATAATACATCACTCATGACATGGTCAGTGACATCACTGATGACATCTCCAATGACATCATCCATCCACTGCATCTTGCTGTAAAGTTTAAATATGTTTAATATATATAGGGAAAGGCGTATTGAAGAATGAGTGGGTGTATAAATGTCTGAATGGATCATTTAGTAGGTGTGTGACTGACTTTATAAGTGAGTGATTAAACGTCGTCTTTCTGAATGCAAGGGTTAGTGACTAAACTGTGAATGTATCCGTCTGTATGTTGGTGTGTAAGCGCATGGGTTTGTGAATAGCTACATGAGTGTCTATATGGGTTATTGATTGGTTGTCTGAGCATCTGTATGAGTACCTGACTGTTAGTGTGGGTGTGATGTGTTTGACTCTGTGCATAGATGAGTGAGTGGGTGATTCACTTGGTGCATGGTTTCAAGAGTGCATCTGTGATGGACTGTATGGGTGTGTATGGGTGTGTTAGTGATTGAATGTATATCTCAGTTGTACAAGTGTAAGTAACTACATATGTGAAAGGCAGGATATATGTGTGTTGGAGTACATAAATGGCTGTGAGAGTGTGTGATTGTGAGAGTGGCTGTATGGATGAGTGTGCTTGTATCAGTGATTGTATAAGAGCGCACGAATGTGCTAGTATTTGTATGAGTAAGTGAGCTGGTGTGTGTCTAACTGAATAGGCGAGTAAATGGCAGTGTGATTAATTATTTGCATGACTGACTAGGTGTGTGAGTACCTCTATGGATGAGTGGCGGTGTGTGAGTGGCTATATAGGTGTATAAGTGCATATGATAGTCCTGATCTGAGTGACCATAGGTATGAGTGACTGTACGGATGAGTGAGTGGATATGTGTGTAAACCTAAGAATCAGTGAGTGGGTATGTAGTTATTGGTGTTGGAGTGTCTATGGTTTTGAGAATGGCAGTTTGTAGTTTAGAGTGGGTGTATCAGAGGTTATATTAGGGTGTGAGAAGATGCATCAAATTATCACATGGATGATGTCATCAGTGATGTCATCAGTGATGTTACTGACCATGTTATGAGTGATCTAATATGTGACGTCATCAGCAGTGCATTGCGGGGGCGTGAGTTATAGTTAGCTGAACTAACTATAACGGGGGAATTTCTCTGGTTTTGTACGAATGAAATGTCCAATTAACTATAACTTTCCCTAAAACCTATGGTTTTATCAGTGAATTTCTAAGGTTTTTTAAATGCTAATTTCTAACTATAATGTGCGTGCAACCTATGTTTTTTTCAGTGAATTTCAATGTTTTTTAAATGCTAATTTCCAATTATAATGTTCGTTGAACCCATCTTTTTTTCTGTTTTTAAATTATCATCCTATTCTCAACCTGGTGAAAACTGCAAATATCACCACTTTTCCATCGATACTTTCTGCCACAAATGAGAGCCTCAACTAACGCTAATGATATGCAGAGTAGGCGTTCCCGTGCAGAAAAATCACGAAAACACAACTTCCCCATATTTTCAACGACCAGCCAAATCTGCGATGCGATCTAAAAAGCAGGCGATAAGCCGAGTTAGCAGTAGTAATTTAACATCAGCCTTTAACTGGTGTAAAGCAGGACGACTATCTACAGTGCGAATTGGAGCCCAACTCAGAGCCACATCTAAAGACCAACACGTCATAGAGCTACTGATCATGCAGCTCTGATGCCCAAGAAGGCCGCAACACCCCCTGCCACCACCCCAGGACTTCCCCCCCCCCCTGCCCACACCCCCCTACTACCACCGAGGCAGCGCAGAACAGGACAACGGATCTTCCCAAAACGCCATGACCCCTCATCCACACAATAGCTGAATGTTGGGAGATGTGGGAACGAAGTATGTGTGAAGGACGCCAGTCACCCATCAATAATATGCACACAATACCAAGTGTAGCGGTGATGTGCTAGACAGAGCTCACTATGCAAAGCACAAACCTCTCCATGTGTACATATACTACTGGTGCTTGTAGTGTTGTACTCAGTGGATGCAACCATGTTACCTCAGGCAGTGGGAAAGATCTCGGTCATGTAGCTATGTTGTACACCCCTGGATGTGGATTGGGCTGGTCCATTGTACGCCACTCCAGTGTATGAGTTTGAATAAATAATCCGGGGCTCTGTGCGTGGTTTTCTTCTAAGAAGGCCAACGCGTCTGCCACAGTGGCGGGCCTCACCCTGCCACGTGGCTGCCATCACCGCGGGCCTCCTCGACACAGGCCCCCTGCGAACCCAGCGGCACAACACTGTAGACTTATGTCTGTACAGACTACTGCCTTTGATCTACACTGCAGACAGCAGGCCTCACAATTCAGATGGAGTAGCGATTGCAGATGACGCAGTGCAGTAGACAAGACACATTGCTCCCAGTGCGGCCCTCTCGGACCACGCATAATCGCATGGTGCACACACGCTCAGTACTTCAGGTGCCACTAACTCAATACACCACAAGTCATCGCCACGTGGCCTTATTAAGGCAGAATTCAAAAGACATTGGTCCGAGTGTGGCCCCTCGGACCACGCATCATTGCAGGATATGTGCACACTCTGTGCCAAAGGTACTACTAACTCAGTGCACCATATCTCGTCGCCAGGTGGCCGTATTCAGGTAGAATTCAATAGACAAAAGACATTGGTCCAGTTGCGGGCCCCCCTGGACCACGCATCATTGCAGGGCACGTACACGCTGAGCTCCAAAGGTACCACTAACTCAGTGCACCATAAGTCATCGCAAGGAAGAGTGAACAGTTTTATGTCGGCATTGAGGCATACTATCACTTGAAAATCACCCAAAAATACTTATAAAAAGAACAGAACAATCAAAGTACATTAATGATTACAATGCGGTGATTTGAAAGATGTGGAATGCAAATATGGACATACAATATGTTGCAGATAACTGAATTGCTGTTTCTCGATATGTCACGTCATATATTACCAAGTCTGAGAAGACAGAATTGAAAGAAATGTGGGAAAAAATTTCACAGGAGAAGACACTTAGCAAAAAATTGTACAGCTTCATCTTAAAGATACTTTCACATCGAGAAATTAGATCCTATGAATGTTTGCATCGATAGACATCTGCAAGTTTGTATTCAAAGTCAAGAGGAATCATCTGGATAAGTCTAGGTCTTGCTGCGGCACGAAATGGAGTTTTAATATAAATGATATAAAACAAGTTTGTGATGATATAGAGTTACGTTTCTTTGGTAGTCAAGAGAAGAGTACAGAAAAAAAACAGTTTGATAAGTGTAAATGTTGAAGAAGAGATGGAAGATAATAGTGGTGTGAAGTTTCAAAAACAAATAACAAAGTTTAAAGTAGTTTCTGGTGAAAATCCCAACTAAGTATAACGTCTCTCAAATCTACACAATATCCTTTTAGTATCCTTGCTTCAAGAACTTGTTTAATATCAGTTACAGCTTTACTATAATGACCAAATTCATCTTGCAAGTCCAAACGAACACTGAATGGCAGTCTACACTGCGGACAGCAGAGCTCACAATTTGAACTACAACGTTCCTGAAACTAACATATTTCGACAGTGTATTTCGTAAATGTTTTATCTTTTATTCCATCCACCTACACTGCGAACAGCAGGGCTCACAATTCACATTGAGTCGCAATAGCAGATGACACAGTCCAATAGGCAAGAGACATTGCTTCCAGTGTGGCCCCCCTGGACCACGCATCTTCGCTGACTGCACACATGCTGAATGTTTCTGATGCCCCTACCTCAGTGCAGCACAACTCATGCACCCTTTCTGATATAGCTTTACTATAATGACCAAATTCATCTTGCAAGTCCAAACAAACACTGAATGGCAGTCTACACTGCGGACAGCAGAGCTCACAATTTGAAATACAACGTCCCTGAAACCTACATATTTCGACAGTGTATTTCATAAATGTTTCATCTTTTGTTCCATCCACCTACACTGCGAACAGCAGGGCTCACAATTCACATCGAATTGCAATAGCAGATGACACAGTCCAATAGGCAAGATAAATTGCTTCCAGTGTGGCCCCCCTGGACCACGCATCATCGCTGACTGCACACATGCTGAATGCTTCTGATGCTCCTACCTCAGTGCAGCACAACTCATGCACCCTTTCTGATACAATATTTTGTGTATAATTTCACATCTGCTGTCCTTCCTCAGTGTGTAACAAGTCATGAACCCTTTACGATAGAATCTTTTCCGTATGATTTTATATCTGGTACCCGTACCTTAGGGCAGCACAAATCATTGACCCTTTATGATTGAATCTCTGTGTCTGATCCTATGATTACTGTTGTACTTGTTGCCACCACCAACCATTCATGGAGGGTTGGCTTACAATCACCCCACACGCATCCACCACAGACGTCACTGGACATGTGACCATGTTAATAAAAAGGAGTTGAGCGCACGTGGCCACACCCAGTTCCACTATCTATCTGTGTCCCTGGGTTCATTATGTATGCAACATGCTGCCCCTAGGCCCGACCACATTAGATAGTGCTCTGGACCGTGTATGCAACCATCTTACCTTTGACTTATTTGACGTAACTTTGTCTTGATCATTGTAAAGTACGTACATAGAGACTGCATCATTAGAGTACTGCAAGGAGAGTGTATACTGAATTTATAAGTGCGTGAGGATCGTCAGAGTGATAGTATAAGTACATATGTTGGCGCAGCCTGACTCCGATAATGACCGTGTCTCTAATTGGCTGCCCTCCATGTGCTAAAAACTGAAACTTCAACTTTTCATAGCCCTGTATTGCTACTGCTGCAACACTACACTGAATGTGCAATAAACATTCATATCTACAGATTCCCCGTACTTTCCATGCTGGCCATATTGTGAGACTTGGCTCACAGACTGACAGTTTTGCAACCCGGGTGACGGTAGCACTCCAACACGGACACCCGCAAACAGTGTTGTCAGATTTTTTCACCTTTCTATAGCCCAAAGCCAACTAAAAAGTAGCCCAAACTAGCCCAATATTGCTATTTTAGGGAAGGAGGGGCAGGGAAAGCGTCAAGCAGGCGGTGAATTCATTGGAATTGATGTTGCAGCAGTATGCCAAGTAAATATTTGTCTAATAAAGCGCTTTAACATACTACTTTGCTGGAGCGTTGTATATATATTTATAATCTGGCAACTAGCACAAACCTGAAAAATACAGCCCAATTGTGCGTGATCTAGCCCAGTCTGGCACCACTGATGCCACAGCCACTCCCTCATGGCTGGTATACACCCACACCACTCCCATTCAGCGCAGGCGTCACAGGACACGTGACCCTACTAATATAAAAACCTGTCGCGCGTGCTCTACGCCGTTTTAGAGTTTAGAGTGTGTGGCATCACTTCTCACTGAGTTAGTAGCGCCGCAAGCACTGTGCGGGTGTACAACCTGCGATGATGATAGGTGCACTAGTATGTCCTCTGCCATGGCGATCTCAAAACTCAGTTCCAAATGTGAGACCTGTTAGCTTGCAGAACGGAGCTGCAAGATGTGGAAGGTGCCCGTGACCACGAAAAGGTGAGCAGTGGCGCCTGGGTGCACAGTGGCGGGCAGATACCTCTGGGCGGCAGGAGTGGATGGGGTGCAGCATCCTGAATGCAGAAAGATGGCAGAGGGAATTGGGCGTACCCACTCTTATATACTCTGCCACAGCGTTGGATTGGTAACGCGAGCGCTGGTGCAATGCCTAAGTGGCCGGTTACTGAGTTTCAACTGTGGGCTGCTTTTTGGAACAGTCTGAGGGGCAGATTTGGGCGGTGTGGCTGTTGTTCGGATACAGCCAGCGGCCTAGTAGGTGTCTGAATGGCCTTTCTAGAGGCAAATGTGCGTCATTACATCACGTTTAACAACAGGCAGAAGTATCACTTTCTTTCTCTCGCAGGGCCGCCCATTAATGTATTCATACCTAGCAGGGCAGGGGGCCTAAGCAGAAGTGGCCTCACCTGTTTTTAAGTCACCAGTGTAAACAAATTTGTGAGTTTATTTGTATCTCCCCACCCCCTTTTTTTAATTAAAACTTTGCCGAAGCATTGTTTTGACCAAAGACAATATGCAATTGTGGGCCACTTTTTTTTTTAGTGTTCCCGGGCCGATTTTGAATTCTAATCCAACCCTGTTCTTGCATTACTAATTCATCTGAAAGAGACACGTTAGTATTAGATTCCTTACCTTAGAATATCCCCAGGAGTCAGACTGGATCCGGAAATTTTTGCGTAGCAGTACCCTTGCGCGTCGGTAGGCGTCGTCTGCGGCTCCGCATCCGTCGTAGGCGTCGTGGGCGCCGTGATGACGTCGTCGGAGTACTTAGACGCCGCCTCCCCGTGCTGACGTCAGTTCTTCTTTTTTCCGCGCCAGCAAGCGCAGATCTGGAAAAAGCAGTAACCCTAGTCACTTTTTGACTAACTTTTTTGATCATTTTTGATTGCTTTTCGAAGTCTCTCGACTCCGAACGGTGCCGTAGGGATGCCCGGCTTAAAGCACTGTGACGATTGCGACCGCCTGATGTCGGTCACGGATCCTCACCGCGTGTGTTTATCTTGTTTGGGCGTCGACCACGTCGACAAGGCCTGCTCCGACTGCCGGGCCCTCTCTTCGAAAGCCAGGCGGGAGCGGTCCCGTAGGCGACTCGAACTCCGGCAGTCCGTCCCGCGCCGTGACAGGTCCGATCCCATGGGAGGTTGAGGGACAGGTCGCGGGCTCGGAGCCACCACAGCTCCGAGAGAAGGCCGCACTCCTCCAGGTCGAAGTCGTCGTCAGGTAAGAGGCACAAGAAGTCCAAGCGGCGTCATCGCTCCTCGGACTCCCCCCCCCCCCCCGACGCTCACGCGATGCGGCCGGGGGTTCGGGTGAACGCTGGCCCCGGTCCTACCTTCGTTCCTGTTCAGCCGTCGGGACGGCCCCGATGGGCGCCGCTCTAGACGTCGTTTGGTGAATTTCACTTTTATGAACAGGCCCCATTGGTTGAGAACCCTGAATTTCAGGAGATGGGTGATGAAGAGGACTGGGAGGGGTCTGAAGACCCTCTGACCAGAGAGTGTCAGTCTCATGAGGACTGGACAGGAGACCTGGGGGAGGCCGGTGGCCTGGACACCTCTCCAGATACTGGTTTTGTCTCCCCTCCTACCGTGGCTACGGAAGAGGGGGCAACTTATAGTGTGGTACTGATGAGGGCTGCCAAGGCCTTGGGCCTTGAGCTCCCCGTCGCGGCCGTGAGGACTAACCTCCTCACTGAGGTCCTTAAACCGCAGTCAAGCTCGGCCGAGCCTCTGCTGGCCTTTAATGAGGCCTTGACCGACGTTCTTCTGGGCACTTGGTCCAAGCCCGCTACGGGTTCGCCCGTAGATAGGAACGTGGCCAGACGCCACCGCCCAGCCCCGGGCGACCCATGTTTCCTGTCCTCCCACCCTACCCCCGAGAGCCTGGTCATCCAGGCCTCCAATTCCCAGACCGCATTCCTGTCGGCCCCGCCGGACAGGGAATCCAAGAGGTATGACCAGTATGGGAAAAAGATCTTCTCATCCCTTAGTCTAGGCCTGCGGTCTTCCAACACCGCCTGCGGACGTTACACCCACTCTGTGTGGGATAAGGTCGCGGAAGTGCTGCCAGAGTGTCCGTTGGAGGTACGGGCCAAACTCGGCCAAGCCCTTGTGGAGGGCCGGGATGCAGCCAAGTATTCCATCAGGTGTGGGCTGGATACCACTGACTCGCTGGGTAGAGCGATGGCAACGATGGTGGCGGTCAGACGCCTCGCCTGGCTGAGGTCCGCCAACTTCTCGGCAGATGTCCAGAGCACACTCATGGACATGCCGTTCGATGGCCGTCGCCTCTTTGGCGACAAGGCAGACCATGCGCTTGAGCGCTTTAAGGACTCCAGGGCTACGGCCAAGTCCTTGGGCCTCTCGGGCCAGCGCCAGCAATCGGCTGCCTTTCACTCCTTTCGTGGCCACGGAAGGGGTGCGCCCACACGCGCCGCCAGCCACGCTCCGCAGGGCAATACCCAACGCGGTGGCGGCCGTGGGAACCGCCGTCCGGGCGGTCGGGGGCAGCAGGGAGGTCAGTCCACACCTTCCCCCGCAGCATCCGCCTCTAAACCCTCCTAGTCCGTGCTTTCAGGCCCAAATGACGCCAGTGGGGGGCAGGGTTCGCCATCACCACCTCCACTGGAGCACTGTCACGTCGGACAGGTGGGTGCTGCAAATCGTCCGAAGGGGCTACTCCCTCCCCTTCGAGGCGACTCCTCCAGCCATGCCACCGCAGAACCACCGTGTATCGGGGGATCATTTGCGACTTCTGCAGGAGGAAGTTACGGCCCTCTTGGCCAAGGGGGCCATCGAGCGCGTTCCTGGGCCAGAAGTAGGCTGTGGTTGCTTCTCCCACTACTTTCTGGTACCCAAGAAGGGCAAAGGGGGCCTGCGCCCTATCTTGGACCTAAGGAACGTCAACGGCTTCCTCCGGAAGGAGAAGTTCAAGATGCTGACTCTGGCTCAGGTCCTGGCTGCCCTGGACCCAGGAGACTGGATGGTAGCGTTGGACTTGCAGGACGCTTACTTTCATATCCCCGTCCTGCCTGCCCACCAGCGCTACCTGCGGTTCATGGTTGGCCACGAGCACTTTCAATTTACCGTGCTCCCCTTCGGCCTTACCAGCGCCCCACGGGTGTTCACAAAGGTGATGGCGGTGGTCGCAGCTCATCTGCGCAGGTTAGGGGTTTCAGTCTTCCCCTACCTCGACGACTGGTTGTTGAAGGCTGGCTCGCCCCAGACAGTCGTCAGCCACCTCCAGACGACGGCAGACCTCCTGCACCAGCTGGGGTTCTCGATCAATGTGCCCCTCTCAGAAGCTCCTCTTCATCGGAGCGGTTCTGGACTCGTCGCGGTTTCGGGTTTATCCGCCCGAACAGCGGGTCCGGGATATTCAGGCTCTGATTCCCATCTTTCAGCCGTTATCCCGGGTTTCGGTCAGGTTGACGCTGCGGCTTCTAGGGCTGATGGCCTCCTGCATCCTGCTGGTGCATCACGCCAGGTGGCGGATGCGGGCTCTGCAGTAGGACCTGAAGTTCCAGTGGGCCTAGTATCAGGGCAACCTATCCGACCATGTCCTGATCTCGGAGGGCACTGCGAGACAGCTGCAGTGGTGGCTTACGGACCGCGATTGGGTCAACGGCAGATCCCTCTCCCTTCCCCAACCGGAGCACGTAGTTGTGACGGACGCATCCCTCCAGGGCTGGGGAGGCCACATGGGAGAGGCGGAGATCAGAGGCCTCTGGTCTCCGGCGGAGGCCCGGCTCCACATCAACCTGTTGGAGCTCAGGGCGATTCGTCTGGCACTGAAGGCATTCCTCCCCTCCGTCCGGGGGAGTGTAGTGCAGGTGTTCACGGACAACACCACCGCCATGTGGTACTGCAACAAACAGGGCGGGGTGAGGTCGTGGATCCTTTGTCAAGAGGCTCTTCGCCTTTGGCAATGGCTGGAACGCCAGGGCGTGACCCTGGTGGCTCAACACCTGGCAGGTTCTCTGAACGCCAGGGCGGACGAGCTCAGCCGTCGGTGCATGATGGATCACGAATGGCGTCTGAACTCGGAGGTGGCGCAAGGCTCTTTCAGCGATAGGGAGAGCCTTGGTTAGATCTATTCGCCACCGAAGAGAACGCGCAATGTCATCAGTTCTGCGCGTTGGAATTTCCAAGGCGGCACTCGCTCGGAGACGCTTTTCGTCGCGAGTGGAGTTGCGGTCTGTTGTACGCCTTTCCGCCTATACCACTTCTGCCCAGAGTGCTGAAGAAGATCAAGTGCGACCGGGCCCAAGTCATCCTTGTGGCTCCGGACAGGGCGAGAAGGTACTGGTATCTAGAGCTACTCAGTCTGTCAGTCGATCCCCCGGTTCGTCTGCCTCTTCAGGAGGACCTTCTGTCGCAGCAGCAGGGGACGGTCCCCCACCCGAACCTGTCCAGTCTCCACCTCCATGCTTGGAGATTGAGCGGCGACAGTTGAGGCCATTTGACTTGCCTCCTGAAGTTTGTAACATCATTCTGGCAGCCTGGCGTCCCTCCACAAAGTCGGTATACGCCTGCAGGTGGAACAGATTTGTGGCATGGTGCACAGCAAAGGCTGTGGATCCCCTCAATGCCCCTCTTTCGGAAGTCCTTCTCTTCCTTCTTTCTCTTGCCCAGCAGGGCTCTGCTCTGGGCACTATCAAGGGCTACCTTTCTGCCCTTTCAGCCTTTCTCAGGCTACCTGATCAGCCTTCTTTGTTCAAGTCCCCTATTGTAAACAGATTTCTTAAGGGCATCACAAACGTTTCCTCCTGTTCCGTTTGTGATGCCTCAGTGGGACTTGAACCTGGTTCTTACGTTTCTGATGTGCGCTCCCTTTGAGCCACTTCACAACTGTCCTCTTTGCCTTCTGACTTTGAAGACGGCTTTCCTGGTTGCCATCACCTCTGCCAGGAGAGTGAGTGAGCTCCAGGCTCTTTCTTGTACTCCACCTTTCCTTTCTGTCCATCCGGACAAAGTGGTGCTAGGTACCAAACCTTCTTTCCTGCCCAAGGTTGTCACGGCCTTCCACATCGGGCAGTCTATCACCTTGCCAACCTTCTTTCCGCCACCGCATCCCTCTAAAGAGGAAGAGCGGCTTCACCGTCTGGACCCAAAACGTGCGCTCTCATTTTACTTGGATCGCACACGCCAGTTCTGGGTGGATGACCAACTCTTTGTTGGTTACGTGGGCGCTAAGAAGGGGAAAGCGGTGCACAAGAGGACCATCTCTCGGTGGATCATCTTGTGTATCCAGGCATGCTACTCCTTGGCTAGGAAGGAGCCCCCTGCTGGATTGCGGGCTCATTCTACCCGAGCCACGGCGACTACCACTGCCCTGGGCAGGGGTGTGCCCTTACAAGACATCTGTCAGGCAGCTACGTGGGCATCGCTGCACACGTTTGCAAGACACTACTGCCTGGACAGCCAAGTCCGGAGGGATGGCTTCTTTGGCCGTTCCGTCCTCCAGGACTTTCTGGTGTGATTATTGGTTTGCAGACCCACCACCGGGGTTGGTATTGCTGGGGTATCTATTCTAAGGAAAGGAATCTAATACTAACGTGTCTCTTTCAGATGCACAAGTTACTACTTGTGTAACGATATATCTGTAAGAGACATTAGTTAGTATTAGATTCCTTACCGACCCACCCATCCTCCCCGTTCTGCGAACCAATATCTAGGGTTAGGGTTGTCCACTTTCAGGGCCCTAGTTTCAATGGCACCAGTGTTGGTTTTTAACATGGCTCTGCGTTTCTGGCGCGGAAAAGCTGTGTCTAAGAACTGACGTCAGCACGCGGAGGCGGCGTCTAAGTACTCCAACGTCATCACGGCGCCCACGACGCCGCCGACGGACGCGGAGCCGCAGACGACGCCTACCGACGCGCAAGGGTACTGCTACGCAAAAATTTCCGGATCCAGTCTGACTCCTGGGGATATTCTAAGGTAAGGAATCTAATACTAACTAATGTCTCTTACAGAAATATCGTTACACAGGTAGTAACTTGTGCTACACTACCTTTCAGACGTGGGAGCTTGAGAGTTCTACGTCGCGGCACGTCGTTGGAGACAGAGTGGTGGCGAAAAGGTAAGCTGTGACGGTTTTGTATACAGTGTGGGCACTCAGTGTCCCTCCTCATCTCTTCCTTTCTCTCCCTCACACTCTTTCGATCTCCCTCTTCCTCTTACACTGTTTTTGTCTCTTTCTCTCTCTTTCTGTTTCTCTCTCTCACTCTTCCTCTGTTTCTCTGTTCCTCTTTCTCACACTCTTTCTCTCTCACTCTTTCTCTCTCTCTCTTCGTCTTTCTCACTCTTTCTCTGTCTTCTCACTTTCTTTTTTCTCTCTCTCTTTCTCTCACTGTTTCTCTCTGTCTTCTGCTCACTTTTTCTTTCTTTCTCTCTACCTCTCTCCTTTGATGGATGCATGACGCACAATCTTATCTTGCTTTTTATCTAACAGGCTGTGAATCGCGAATCGACGTTAACCTCACCCCCCACACCACCAAAGCTGAATGCGCGTTCAATCTGTGATGATGCGTGACCATCCTGAACGTACTACAAAGTTGCTTCAGCACGTGGTGGACCCTCTTACACGCACGCCGGTGCCACAAGGTGAGCAGAGAGACTTCTTTCCGCAGCAGCGGGCAGTCACCTCTGGGCGGTGGGAGTGGATATTGTGCAGCTGTCTGGGCGCACAAGAGTGCACAGACACCTCTGAGCAGTGGGAGTGGATAGGGTGCACCAGCCTCATAGAGCATTATCGAAACAGAGAATTAAGTATGTGCAGTTGTATGTACTCTGCAATTACTAATTCTATACTATCTTTCAGATCACTAAACTTGAGGGTTGCACGATCTCCTGGCACATGGTTTGAGACACACTTGTGGCATAAAGGTGAGCTGCGAAGATTTTCTCCAGTGTAAACACTCCCTCTCCATCTTTTCCTTTCTCTCTCTCACACTTTCTCTTTTTCTCTGTCTCATTCCTTATCTCTCTCTCTCTTCCTCTCTCACACATTTTATCTTTCTCTTCCTGTCTCTCACACTGTTTCTCTCGTTTTCTTCTTCTCTGTCTCACTCGTTTCCCTCTGGCTGGCTTCCTCTCTCTCACTCTTTCTCTCTTCCTCTCTCTCTCACTTTCTCTCTGTCTTCCTCTCTCTCTTTCTCTCTCTTTCTCTCTCTCACACTGATTCTCTTTCTCTCTTCCTCTTATCTCACGCTTTCTCTCCCTTTCTCTGTCTTCCTCTCTCAAACTGTTTCTCTTCTTTGTAGCTCACTCTTTCTCTCTCTGTCTTCCTCTCTCTCACACTGTTTCTCTTTCTTGCATCTTACTATTTCTCTTTCTCTCTCCCACTCTTTCTCTCTTTCTCTGTCTTCCTCTTACTGTTTCTCTCTTCATCTCACTCTTTCTCTCTCTCTCTCTCTATCTCCTTTGCTAGACGCATGACACACCATCTTATCTTTCTTTTTGTCTTGCAGGCTGTGAATCACAAATGGACCAGCGATGGCACACCACTGCCGTACATAGTTTTAATTGTTGTTTTGTTCAAATAAAATGTTTTATATATAAATCTGTACATGACTAAGATTCTTATTTGTCCAACCGCACAGGGACACTTCCGGGTACAAGAATGTTGTTGGGGGTATGCTGGTGATGTGGAAAGAGGGTGTGTTACCTGCTAATGTGGGGAGATGCAATGTGAAAGGGGTATCTCTCAGAGAAAGAACTCCGGTATGTTTTCATAAATGCCTCGGACAGATGCCAGCTGACGGACTGAATCACATAATGGCTTTTTAATACTCATGTAGTGTGACTTATGAACAGTTCGCACCCAGCCTCGCAGAGGGACAGCTGCGGCCCGTGGGCTAGACTCGCAGAGGCAGACCTACGGGCCGCCGCTCCCAAAGGAACAGCAGCGTGGTAGCTCGCAGAGATAGAGGCACAGCAGAGGTAGAGAGCTGCGAGACAACGCACTGGCTTCTAAAAGCATAGCTGCGAAGTGGTGATGTTGGGCAGAGGGAGCGTGAAGAGGGTATCTTGCAGAGAGAGACCTGCAATATATTTCCAGTCTTTACTTCACAGATACAACTGCACCACCGAGAAGTCTCTCCGTAACAGTTGCAAGTCCACCACTAGTTCGCAGAGGCAGACTTGCGGGCCCAATAAGGTTGTTGGGGGTTTACTGGTAAAATGGGAACAGGGTGTGTCAGCTACTGATTTTGGGAGAAGCAGAGTGAAAGGGGTATCTCTCACAGGCAGAGGTCCGGTATATTTTCAGTGTTGCCTCGGACAGATGCAAGCTGATGGACTCAATCACAAAATGGCTTTTCAATGCTCATATAGTGCGACTTAACAACAGTTCGCACCCAGTCTCGCAAAGCAACGTACTAGCTTGCAAACGTAGAGAGGGGGGAGCCGACGAACGGGCTTCTAAGGCCATAGCCGATATGAGGAGAGGCAGCGTGAAAGGCATATCTCACACAGATGCCAGTGTTGCCTCGCAGAGGTAAAACTGCGTGTCCCAACCCCACAAGTCTTACCGTAGTCTTGCGAGGTGATCTCGCACATTAACATCCACCACTGTCTCCACATTACCCTAGTAGAGGCTCAACACTAACCAGGATGAAGATGGGACCGGGGGAAAAGGCTAGGAGGACAAAAGGAAGAGCAGGGAAGGAATATCACTACTGAGTCATACACACCCCCTTCTTCTTACATCCATAATAATACAGAAGAATTAGCATAATCACCTTATGTAAGGTATCCGGGAAACCACAAGCAAGGTTAGCAGGTCATCAGGGAAGAGTGCAAGTAACACAAGCGCTCCTGCGCTGATTGACAGTGAAATGGCAAGCGCTCCTACGCGTAGTACTCCGCACTAAACACAAGCGCTCCTGCGCGTGGAAACCAAAAAATAAACAAGCGCCCCTGCACGTGGGTACACAGAACTAAACACAAGCCCTCCTGCGCGTGGGAAACCAAACTAAACAAGCTCTCCTGCGTTTGGTACTCAGAACTAAACAACAGCTCTCCTGCGAGAACGGAGCTGCAAGATGTGGAAGGTGCCCGTGACCACGAAAAGGTGAGCAGTGGCGCCTGGGTGCACAGTGGCGGGCAGATACCTCTGGGCGGCAGGAGTGGATGGGGTGCAGCATCCTGAATGCAGAAAGATGGCAGAGGGAATTGGGCGTACCCACTCTTATATACTCTGCCACAGCGTTGGATTGGTAACGCGAGCGCTGGTGCAATGCCTAAGTGGCCGGTTACTGAGTTTCAACTGTGGGCTGCTTTTTGGAACAGTCTGAGGGGCAGATTTGGGCGGTGTGGCTGTTGTTCGGATACAGCCAGCGGCCTAGTAGGTGTCTGAATGGCCTTTCTAGAGGCAAATGTGCGTCATTACATCACGTTTAACAACAGGCAGAAGTATCACTTTCTTTCTCTCGCAGGGCCGCCCATTAATGTATTCATACCTAGCAGGGCAGGGGGCCTAAGCAGAAGTGGCCTCACCTGTTTTTAAGTCACCAGTGTAAACAAATTTGTGAGTTTATTTGTATCTCCCCACCCCCTTTTTTTAATTAAAACTTTGCCGAAGCATTGTTTTGACCAAAGACAATATGCAATTGTGGGCCACTTTTTTTTTTAGTGTTCCCGGGCCGATTTTGAATTCTAATCCAACCCTGTTCTTGCATTACTAATTCATCTGAAAGAGACACGTTAGTATTAGATTCCTTACCTTAGAATATCCCCAGGAGTCAGACTGGATCCGGAAATTTTTGCGTAGCAGTACCCTTGCGCGTCGGTAGGCGTCGTCTGCGGCTCCGCATCCGTCGTAGGCGTCGTGGGCGCCGTGATGACGTCGTCGGAGTACTTAGACGCCGCCTCCCCGTGCTGACGTCAGTTCTTCTTTTTTCCGCGCCAGCAAGCGCAGATCTGGAAAAAGCAGTAACCCTAGTCACTTTTTGACTAACTTTTTTGATCATTTTTGATTGCTTTTCGAAGTCTCTCGACTCCGAACGGTGCCGTAGGGATGCCCGGCTTAAAGCACTGTGACGATTGCGACCGCCTGATGTCGGTCACGGATCCTCACCGCGTGTGTTTATCTTGTTTGGGCGTCGACCACGTCGACAAGGCCTGCTCCGACTGCCGGGCCCTCTCTTCGAAAGCCAGGCGGGAGCGGTCCCGTAGGCGACTCGAACTCCGGCAGTCCGTCCCGCGCCGTGACAGGTCCGATCCCATGGGAGGTTGAGGGACAGGTCGCGGGCTCGGAGCCACCACAGCTCCGAGAGAAGGCCGCACTCCTCCAGGTCGAAGTCGTCGTCAGGTAAGAGGCACAAGAAGTCCAAGCGGCGTCATCGCTCCTCGGACTCCCCCCCCCCCCCCGACGCTCACGCGATGCGGCCGGGGGTTCGGGTGAACGCTGGCCCCGGTCCTACCTTCGTTCCTGTTCAGCCGTCGGGACGGCCCCGATGGGCGCCGCTCTAGACGTCGTTTGGTGAATTTCACTTTTATGAACAGGCCCCATTGGTTGAGAACCCTGAATTTCAGGAGATGGGTGATGAAGAGGACTGGGAGGGGTCTGAAGACCCTCTGACCAGAGAGTGTCAGTCTCATGAGGACTGGACAGGAGACCTGGGGGAGGCCGGTGGCCTGGACACCTCTCCAGATACTGGTTTTGTCTCCCCTCCTACCGTGGCTACGGAAGAGGGGGCAACTTATAGTGTGGTACTGATGAGGGCTGCCAAGGCCTTGGGCCTTGAGCTCCCCGTCGCGGCCGTGAGGACTAACCTCCTCACTGAGGTCCTTAAACCGCAGTCAAGCTCGGCCGAGCCTCTGCTGGCCTTTAATGAGGCCTTGACCGACGTTCTTCTGGGCACTTGGTCCAAGCCCGCTACGGGTTCGCCCGTAGATAGGAACGTGGCCAGACGCCACCGCCCAGCCCCGGGCGACCCATGTTTCCTGTCCTCCCACCCTACCCCCGAGAGCCTGGTCATCCAGGCCTCCAATTCCCAGACCGCATTCCTGTCGGCCCCGCCGGACAGGGAATCCAAGAGGTATGACCAGTATGGGAAAAAGATCTTCTCATCCCTTAGTCTAGGCCTGCGGTCTTCCAACACCGCCTGCGGACGTTACACCCACTCTGTGTGGGATAAGGTCGCGGAAGTGCTGCCAGAGTGTCCGTTGGAGGTACGGGCCAAACTCGGCCAAGCCCTTGTGGAGGGCCGGGATGCAGCCAAGTATTCCATCAGGTGTGGGCTGGATACCACTGACTCGCTGGGTAGAGCGATGGCAACGATGGTGGCGGTCAGACGCCTCGCCTGGCTGAGGTCCGCCAACTTCTCGGCAGATGTCCAGAGCACACTCATGGACATGCCGTTCGATGGCCGTCGCCTCTTTGGCGACAAGGCAGACCATGCGCTTGAGCGCTTTAAGGACTCCAGGGCTACGGCCAAGTCCTTGGGCCTCTCGGGCCAGCGCCAGCAATCGGCTGCCTTTCACTCCTTTCGTGGCCACGGAAGGGGTGCGCCCACACGCGCCGCCAGCCACGCTCCGCAGGGCAATACCCAACGCGGTGGCGGCCGTGGGAACCGCCGTCCGGGCGGTCGGGGGCAGCAGGGAGGTCAGTCCACACCTTCCCCCGCAGCATCCGCCTCTAAACCCTCCTAGTCCGTGCTTTCAGGCCCAAATGACGCCAGTGGGGGGCAGGGTTCGCCATCACCACCTCCACTGGAGCACTGTCACGTCGGACAGGTGGGTGCTGCAAATCGTCCGAAGGGGCTACTCCCTCCCCTTCGAGGCGACTCCTCCAGCCATGCCACCGCAGAACCACCGTGTATCGGGGGATCATTTGCGACTTCTGCAGGAGGAAGTTACGGCCCTCTTGGCCAAGGGGGCCATCGAGCGCGTTCCTGGGCCAGAAGTAGGCTGTGGTTGCTTCTCCCACTACTTTCTGGTACCCAAGAAGGGCAAAGGGGGCCTGCGCCCTATCTTGGACCTAAGGAACGTCAACGGCTTCCTCCGGAAGGAGAAGTTCAAGATGCTGACTCTGGCTCAGGTCCTGGCTGCCCTGGACCCAGGAGACTGGATGGTAGCGTTGGACTTGCAGGACACTTACTTTCATATCCCCGTCCTGCCTGCCCACCAGCGCTACCTGCGGTTCATGGTTGGCCACGAGCACTTTCAATTTACCGTGCTCCCCTTCGGCCTTACCAGCGCCCCACGGGTGTTCACAAAGGTGATGGCGGTGGTCGCAGCTCATCTGCGCAGGTTAGGGGTTTCAGTCTTCCCCTACCTCGACGACTGGTTGTTGAAGGCTGGCTCGCCCCAGACAGTCGTCAGCCACCTCCAGACGACGGCAGACCTCCTGCACCAGCTGGGGTTCTCGATCAATGTGCCCCTCTCAGAAGCTCCTCTTCATCGGAGCGGTTCTGGACTCGTCGCGGTTTCGGGTTTATCCGCCCGAACAGCGGGTCCGGGATATTCAGGCTCTGATTCCCATCTTTCAGCCGTTATCCCGGGTTTCGGTCAGGTTGACGCTGCGGCTTCTAGGGCTGATGGCCTCCTGCATCCTGCTGGTGCATCACGCCAGGTGGCGGATGCGGGCTCTGCAGTAGGACCTGAAGTTCCAGTGGGCCTAGTATCAGGGCAACCTATCCGACCATGTCCTGATCTCGGAGGGCACTGCGAGACAGCTGCAGTGGTGGCTTACGGACCGCGATTGGGTCAACGGCAGATCCCTCTCCCTTCCCCAACCGGAGCACGTAGTTGTGACGGACGCATCCCTCCAGGGCTGGGGAGGCCACATGGGAGAGGCGGAGATCAGAGGCCTCTGGTCTCCGGCGGAGGCCCGGCTCCACATCAACCTGTTGGAGCTCAGGGCGATTCGTCTGGCACTGAAGGCATTCCTCCCCTCCGTCCGGGGGAGTGTAGTGCAGGTGTTCACGGACAACACCACCGCCATGTGGTACTGCAACAAACAGGGCGGGGTGAGGTCGTGGATCCTTTGTCAAGAGGCTCTTCGCCTTTGGCAATGGCTGGAACGCCAGGGCGTGACCCTGGTGGCTCAACACCTGGCAGGTTCTCTGAACGCCAGGGCGGACGAGCTCAGCCGTCGGTGCATGATGGATCACGAATGGCGTCTGAACTCGGAGGTGGCGCAAGGCTCTTTCAGCGATAGGGAGAGCCTTGGTTAGATCTATTCGCCACCGAAGAGAACGCGCAATGTCATCAGTTCTGCGCGTTGGAATTTCCAAGGCGGCACTCGCTCGGAGACGCTTTTCGTCGCGAGTGGAGTTGCGGTCTGTTGTACGCCTTTCCGCCTATACCACTTCTGCCCAGAGTGCTGAAGAAGATCAAGTGCGACCGGGCCCAAGTCATCCTTGTGGCTCCGGACAGGGCGAGAAGGTACTGGTATCTAGAGCTACTCAGTCTGTCAGTCGATCCCCCGGTTCGTCTGCCTCTTCAGGAGGACCTTCTGTCGCAGCAGCAGGGGACGGTCCCCCACCCGAACCTGTCCAGTCTCCACCTCCATGCTTGGAGATTGAGCGGCGACAGTTGAGGCCATTTGACTTGCCTCCTGAAGTTTGTAACATCATTCTGGCAGCCTGGCGTCCCTCCACAAAGTCGGTATACGCCTGCAGGTGGAACAGATTTGTGGCATGGTGCACAGCAAAGGCTGTGGATCCCCTCAATGCCCCTCTTTCGGAAGTCCTTCTCTTCCTTCTTTCTCTTGCCCAGCAGGGCTCTGCTCTGGGCACTATCAAGGGCTACCTTTCTGCCCTTTCAGCCTTTCTCAGGCTACCTGATCAGCCTTCTTTGTTCAAGTCCCCTATTGTAAACAGATTTCTTAAGGGCATCACAAACGTTTCCTCCTGTTCCGTTTGTGATGCCTCAGTGGGACTTGAACCTGGTTCTTACGTTTCTGATGTGCGCTCCCTTTGAGCCACTTCACAACTGTCCTCTTTGCCTTCTGACTTTGAAGACGGCTTTCCTGGTTGCCATCACCTCTGCCAGGAGAGTGAGTGAGCTCCAGGCTCTTTCTTGTACTCCACCTTTCCTTTCTGTCCATCCGGACAAAGTGGTGCTAGGTACCAAACCTTCTTTCCTGCCCAAGGTTGTCACGGCCTTCCACATCGGGCAGTCTATCACCTTGCCAACCTTCTTTCCGCCACCGCATCCCTCTAAAGAGGAAGAGCGGCTTCACCGTCTGGACCCAAAACGTGCGCTCTCATTTTACTTGGATCGCACACGCCAGTTCTGGGTGGATGACCAACTCTTTGTTGGTTACGTGGGCGCTAAGAAGGGGAAAGCGGTGCACAAGAGGACCATCTCTCGGTGGATCATCTTGTGTATCCAGGCATGCTACTCCTTGGCTAGGAAGGAGCCCCCTGCTGGATTGCGGGCTCATTCTACCCGAGCCACGGCGACTACCACTGCCCTGGGCAGGGGTGTGCCCTTACAAGACATCTGTCAGGCAGCTACGTGGGCATCGCTGCACACGTTTGCAAGACACTACTGCCTGGACAGCCAAGTCCGGAGGGATGGCTTCTTTGGCCGTTCCGTCCTCCAGGACTTTCTGGTGTGATTATTGGTTTGCAGACCCACCACCGGGGTTGGTATTGCTGGGGTATCTATTCTAAGGAAAGGAATCTAATACTAACGTGTCTCTTTCAGATGCACAAGTTACTACTTGTGTAACGATATATCTGTAAGAGACATTAGTTAGTATTAGATTCCTTACCGACCCACCCATCCTCCCCGTTCTGCGAACCAATATCTAGGGTTAGGGTTGTCCACTTTCAGGGCCCTAGTTTCAATGGCACCAGTGTTGGTTTTTAACATGGCTCTGCGTTTCTGGCGCGGAAAAGCTGTGTCTAAGAACTGACGTCAGCACGCGGAGGCGGCGTCTAAGTACTCCAACGTCATCACGGCGCCCACGACGCCGCCGACGGACGCGGAGCCGCAGACGACGCCTACCGACGCGCAAGGGTACTGCTACGCAAAAATTTCCGGATCCAGTCTGACTCCTGGGGATATTCTAAGGTAAGGAATCTAATACTAACTAATGTCTCTTACAGAAATATCGTTACACAGGTAGTAACTTGTGCTACACTACCTTTCAGACGTGGGAGCTTGAGAGTTCTACGTCGCGGCACGTCGTTGGAGACAGAGTGGTGGCGAAAAGGTAAGCTGTGACGGTTTTGTATACAGTGTGGGCACTCAGTGTCCCTCCTCATCTCTTCCTTTCTCTCCCTCACACTCTTTCGATCTCCCTCTTCCTCTTACACTGTTTTTGTCTCTTTCTCTCTCTTTCTGTTTCTCTCTCTCACTCTTCCTCTGTTTCTCTGTTCCTCTTTCTCACACTCTTTCTCTCTCACTCTTTCTCTCTCTCTCTTCGTCTTTCTCACTCTTTCTCTGTCTTCTCACTTTCTTTTTTCTCTCTCTCTTTCTCTCACTGTTTCTCTCTGTCTTCTGCTCACTTTTTCTTTCTTTCTCTCTACCTCTCTCCTTTGATGGATGCATGACGCACAATCTTATCTTGCTTTTTATCTAACAGGCTGTGAATCGCGAATCGACGTTAACCTCACCCCCCACACCACCAAAGCTGAATGCGCGTTCAATCTGTGATGATGCGTGACCATCCTGAACGTACTACAAAGTTGCTTCAGCACGTGGTGGACCCTCTTACACGCACGCCGGTGCCACAAGGTGAGCAGAGAGACTTCTTTCCGCAGCAGCGGGCAGTCACCTCTGGGCGGTGGGAGTGGATATTGTGCAGCTGTCTGGGCGCACAAGAGTGCACAGACACCTCTGAGCAGTGGGAGTGGATAGGGTGCACCAGCCTCATAGAGCATTATCGAAACAGAGAATTAAGTATGTGCAGTTGTATGTACTCTGCAATTACTAATTCTATACTATCTTTCAGATCACTAAACTTGAGGGTTGCACGATCTCCTGGCACATGGTTTGAGACACACTTGTGGCATAAAGGTGAGCTGCGAAGATTTTCTCCAGTGTAAACACTCCCTCTCCATCTTTTCCTTTCTCTCTCTCACACTTTCTCTTTTTCTCTGTCTCATTCCTTATCTCTCTCTCTCTTCCTCTCTCACACATTTTATCTTTCTCTTCCTGTCTCTCACACTGTTTCTCTCGTTTTCTTCTTCTCTGTCTCACTCGTTTCCCTCTGGCTGGCTTCCTCTCTCTCACTCTTTCTCTCTTCCTCTCTCTCTCACTTTCTCTCTGTCTTCCTCTCTCTCTTTCTCTCTCTTTCTCTCTCTCACACTGATTCTCTTTCTCTCTTCCTCTTATCTCACGCTTTCTCTCCCTTTCTCTGTCTTCCTCTCTCAAACTGTTTCTCTTCTTTGTAGCTCACTCTTTCTCTCTCTGTCTTCCTCTCTCTCACACTGTTTCTCTTTCTTGCATCTTACTATTTCTCTTTCTCTCTCCCACTCTTTCTCTCTTTCTCTGTCTTCCTCTTACTGTTTCTCTCTTCATCTCACTCTTTCTCTCTCTCTCTCTCTATCTCCTTTGCTAGACGCATGACACACCATCTTATCTTTCTTTTTGTCTTGCAGGCTGTGAATCACAAATGGACCAGCGATGGCACACCACTGCCGTACATAGTTTTAATTGTTGTTTTGTTCAAATAAAATGTTTTATATATAAATCTGTACATGACTAAGATTCTTATTTGTCCAACCGCACAGGGACACTTCCGGGTACAAGAATGTTGTTGGGGGTATGCTGGTGATGTGGAAAGAGGGTGTGTTACCTGCTAATGTGGGGAGATGCAATGTGAAAGGGGTATCTCTCAGAGAAAGAACTCCGGTATGTTTTCATAAATGCCTCGGACAGATGCCAGCTGACGGACTGAATCACATAATGGCTTTTTAATACTCATGTAGTGTGACTTATGAACAGTTCGCACCCAGCCTCGCAGAGGGACAGCTGCGGCCCGTGGGCTAGACTCGCAGAGGCAGACCTACGGGCCGCCGCTCCCAAAGGAACAGCAGCGTGGTAGCTCGCAGAGATAGAGGCACAGCAGAGGTAGAGAGCTGCGAGACAACGCACTGGCTTCTAAAAGCATAGCTGCGAAGTGGTGATGTTGGGCAGAGGGAGCGTGAAGAGGGTATCTTGCAGAGAGAGACCTGCAATATATTTCCAGTCTTTACTTCACAGATACAACTGCACCACCGAGAAGTCTCTCCGTAACAGTTGCAAGTCCACCACTAGTTCGCAGAGGCAGACTTGCGGGCCCAATAAGGTTGTTGGGGGTTTACTGGTAAAATGGGAACAGGGTGTGTCAGCTACTGATTTTGGGAGAAGCAGAGTGAAAGGGGTATCTCTCACAGGCAGAGGTCCGGTATATTTTCAGTGTTGCCTCGGACAGATGCAAGCTGATGGACTCAATCACAAAATGGCTTTTCAATGCTCATATAGTGCGACTTAACAACAGTTCGCACCCAGTCTCGCAAAGCAACGTACTAGCTTGCAAACGTAGAGAGGGGGGAGCCGACGAACGGGCTTCTAAGGCCATAGCCGATATGAGGAGAGGCAGCGTGAAAGGCATATCTCACACAGATGCCAGTGTTGCCTCGCAGAGGTAAAACTGCGTGTCCCAACCCCACAAGTCTTACCGTAGTCTTGCGAGGTGATCTCGCACATTAACATCCACCACTGTCTCCACATTACCCTAGTAGAGGCTCAACACTAACCAGGATGAAGATGGGACCGGGGGAAAAGGCTAGGAGGACAAAAGGAAGAGCAGGGAAGGAATATCACTACTGAGTCATACACACCCCCTTCTTCTTACATCCATAATAATACAGAAGAATTAGCATAATCACCTTATGTAAGGTATCCGGGAAACCACAAGCAAGGTTAGCAGGTCATCAGGGAAGAGTGCAAGTAACACAAGCGCTCCTGCGCTGATTGACAGTGAAATGGCAAGCGCTCCTACGCGTAGTACTCCGCACTAAACACAAGCGCTCCTGCGCGTGGAAACCAAAAAATAAACAAGCGCCCCTGCACGTGGGTACACAGAACTAAACACAAGCCCTCCTGCGCGTGGGAAACCAAACTAAACAAGCTCTCCTGCGTTTGGTACTCAGAACTAAACAACAGCTCTCCTGCGAGTGGAGTTACACAAGTGCTCCTGTGCATTGAAAACCCAGTAACATACAATAAGCGCTCCAGCGCAATGAAGACCCAGAAGTGAACAAGCGCTCCTGCGCGTGGCCACAAAAAATCTCTAGTTCTCCAACACGCAACAGCATATTGGAAGCCGAGAAAGAACAGAGCAGGCACCCCCATGGCTAGAGAATCGCGGAAGTCCTCCAGAGCGTGTGGAGAGATTCCGCAAGCACAGAAGGGGCACCTGAATCCCAGGGAGAAGTGCCAAATGCGTTTCCTCTCGGTGAAGTGTTTCACGGAAGCAAGGTCGCTCAGGACTTCTGTCGGGCGAAGGCGTTAATCCAAAGCATCGATGCGGCGGGAACCGCAGTAGGATATGCGGATTCCCACGGATGCGCTGTGAGTGACATCAGCTTCCGGTCTCTGGAAGCTAGACCGCTGACCTTACTCCAAGTAACCCGGGCAGAACCACACCTCCGCATTAATTCGGGGAGCAGGCAGTCCGTGGGAATCGTGACACTGTGGACCCGATGGCTTCTACATGGAGACATGTAAGCTAACGGAGTAAATCACAAAATGGCTGCCAGCACTTTCAACAGTTCACAGCCAATGAGCTGTGTGCTCGTGTTGTAACCCCTCAGCCAATCACATGTCAGAATTCTTAAGTATCTATATTTACTTAAAATTTTATATTTCTAAAAAAGTACTGAACAGATTTACACCATTTAAACAAAAACATGCTTTCTGGACCATCACCTTTCTCCCTGCCAAATATGCTGTAATTCCGTTCAGCAGTTTCACCTGTAGCCTTCTGTAAAGTTTTGTATCAAAACTGCATGGAGAAAACACATTTTGGGGCCCCCTTTTTCCCCAGCCCCTCCTACAGCATTCACCCCCAAACTTTCAATATAGGACCTAATCAAAAAAAGAGAAACTTTTTGGATAGTTGCATAAAGATTCGTCAAACAACGCCAAAGTTATAAGCACATACAGGCCTCCAGGAGGGAGGCCGCGCAACCCCCCTCCCAACATGACTGAAGCCGCGGGGCTTAATGAACCCCAGCGTGCCACCGCAACCCCTGCGAGCCCCCGCTATTATATTTTAAGAAATGCTCCCGGAACCTAGCCAACCCAAGGGCCTCATTAACTTAAAACACGCGACCCCATCGCGAAAACCACTTCCTGGTTTGGCCTACTAGCAGCCAATCACTGTGAAGCTCGCGCATGCGACTTAGGCTCCGCCAAGATATTGAAACTTTTATTTTTCTAATTTCCCCGCAACTACTGAACGGATTTACATCATTTAAAAAAAAGTCACTTTCTGACCCAAGCACTTAATTGCGTTCAGTAGTTTCGGCTGTAGCCTTGCACAAAGTTTCCTATGGGAAAATTATTTTTTCACTCCTATTTTTTGAATTTCTCAAAAACTACTAAACTGATTTACACCATTTAAAAAAACGAAAGCTCTACCTTTCTGCCAAATTTGTGGTAATTCCATTCAGCAGTTCGAGCTGTAGCTCGTCGCAAAATTTCCTATGGAAATTAACATGGAGAAAACTACTTTGAGGACCCCCCCCTTTTTCTCAACCCCCAAACTTTCAGGATAGGAGCTGACTTGGATAGACTTTTTTGGGGGGGAGAATTTCAGGAAGATTCATCAAACAACGCCAAAGTTATTAGCAAACCAAAAAAAGCTTTTCCTATGGAAACTAGGTTCTAACTATAACTTCCTACTGGCGACCGCCAGTAGGTAATATATATATTCTCTCTTATCCGTTTATTAGTGTTAAACCTTTTGTATGATTTACATTATGTTCTTTTGGTATTATCAGTCTCTCTTTTCACAAAGACCAAACATTTTCTTAAGATTATTACTTCTTACAAATATTAAAAACCTGGACTTACGAATAAATTCCCAATAATTAATACGTCATCTGTTTTACACTTTTGTTTAGGAAGCTTAATATTTTTGTGATATAGTGGTTTCTCTCTTACTGTGTTTCGTACCCATGAATATCACTTCATCAACATTATTTTTTGTTTCAGCTGCGACTGATCTACAAACATTACCACAACCCTGGACGTTCGGATAGCAACCTGTTATGAAGACAGTAAAATGCTGATTTGATTTGTGTTGCTGTGCATTCTCTTTTTATTTGAATTTGTTCTGCAACGAAGACTATCACTGTTTTCTTTTAGGGCCTGAACTACAAACAAACTAAAGAACACACGTTTATTTTTGTTGCTCTACTGAACCTAGAGAATTTATTTATAAATCACTCTTATCAGTATATAACTAGAAAAAAGAATTATACTGTTTTCTCTTGAAAATAATTTAAGCTATGCGACTAAAATGTTGTTATATGATCTACTATACTATATTCTGAATGTTATTCAAAGTTCTGTAACCTGCACTTTTCTGCTCCTCTACTTTTGAGTTTTTCAAGCATCTTTCTACAAATGTTGATTTTTAAAAGCGTGAATCATATACGCTTTCGTCAGTTTAAAAAATATATATATTTTCAGATTACGCATTTCAGTAGTAAATGGTACTGATTAGTTAATATGGGTAAACGTTTCGCCTTTGTTTGAGCTTTGTATACATTTGGCTATTTTTCAGATTTGGGGCCTGATGCAAAGAAAAATGAATGTCAAAAATGCATTTTTCTTATGTAGTGAAAATTAGTATAATTTGAATTGTTCATCTTTGTTATATATATAGTAGGTTGTAAACCAGTTCAGTTTTGTGCCCATTTCTGCTGGCATTTAGATGCACACTGATAGAATTTTCTAGAATGATATAACTGAGACACAAGCACATTATTGAGAAATGTCCTAATTTGTAGTTCTGCTGGAACCGTTCTTTTGGCACTTGTTCTTGGATATCCTAACTAGCAAACTTGAATTGTTAAAAATGCTTTTTTCAGAAAGAGTGAGGAGGAACGTATAGGTTTTCACAGTTTGAAAGATTGTAGCATCATATTAGATCTAGTAGAAACAGTACATGTCTGCATTCGAATTGGGACAATAATGTTACTTCCCTCTGTTCATAGTATTCTGTAAAATGCAATTGGAAATCATACCAGTGGAAGAGGTGTGCTTTGAGTGTAAAGATCTTGGGCTTCACAATACCTACACGTTTAACTAGGGTTGTGTAGTGATTGTACAGGAAAAAGGTTTCATTTGAAAAAACATCTGTAGTTATGTAAAATATTTGTTACAGGGCAACCTTTTCTATTTTTGTTTAATCAATATCACAGGGAAACTGTTCATTCCCAATTAAACAAAGAATAGGAATTATCCCATTGTTTTTAGTCTGTCGTTCTTCTCTTGTAAAAAACACATTAACACAACAAAGCCCCAGGCTGGTGGGAAACACATGATCACTGCAAAATCTGTTTCTTCATTCATGTTCCTTTCAGTTTTATTACAGCTTGCAGCCTTTCTCATCTGAATACACTTTGTTCCTTGTGACTGACAGTACCAGTTTCTTTTGTAGAGAGAGCAAAGAATACAGTGCAGTAGAGATGATTTCTTTTAGGCTACCCTATAATTTGGGTTGAGAGTTTTCATGGCTACCTAGGTATTTTACTCTTCTGGTCATAATGCAACAGAAACAGTGTTTGTTTAAATTACATTTTACAAAGATAATCTGAAAGAGACATGTTAGTGATAGATTCCTTACCTTAGAATATCCCTAGGTGTCAGACTGGATCCGGAAAGTTTTGCTAGTAGTACACCTGTGCGTCAGAAGGTGGCGTCCTGCGGCTCTGTGTCCATCTCTGGTGTCGTTAGCGGCGAGATGACGTCACAGAGACTACTTAGGCGCCACCCATGCGCGCTGACGTCAGTTCTTTCTTTTTCCGCGCCAGTAAGCTCAGATCCGGTTTGAGCACGTACCTTAGTCACTTTTTGACTACTCTTTTGAGACTTTTGTCTCCCCCTTTTTTCTCCTGGTGCACGTAGGGATGCCTAGCTTTAAGTCCTGTGGGGCCTGCCGTCGCAATATGTCAGTGGCGGACCCCCATGATGTTTGCCTCTAGTGCCTGGAGACCAACCACGTCTCCCGGGCCTGCCGGGACTGTCGAGCTATGGCCCCAAAGGCCTTGAGGGAAAGGCGCATGAAACTGCTGGAGGCCCGGCACGTGTCCCGGCGCTGCTCCGGGTCCAGAGCCAGTTCCCGGGCCCGCTCGCGGGGCCCCAGTCTTCGCTCCTCGGGCTCCAAGTCTGCGCCCTCGGATTCCGGTAAGCGAAGACCTAAAAAGAAATCTAAGAAGCCTGTTTGCTCTCCGACGTCGGTCCTCGGATGCAGCCGAGGGGGACAGGGGTTCTGCCCCTGCGACTCCTTTGGAGCCTGGGAGTCCTGCGGCCTACCCACCTTACCTGGGTCCATCGGCGACTCCCGAACAGGTGCAAGAGTTTCTTGCCACCATGGACTGCCTTTTTAGGCCTCGGGCTCCCGCCGGCATGCCTTCGGGCCCCGCGTCCAGGTGCTGTTGGCGCCGCCGGCGGATCCATCTTCGGCGCCACAGGATCCTACGCCATTGGCTCCGCCCCCACGCCACGAGTTCCGGAGTGGGCTAAAGAACGGTGATGGATTAAACCCAGATCTGTTGACTGGGTGAGAGTGTTTGATTGGTTCAGATGCTCCGTCCATTACCACCCCCTTTTGTACTGCTTTGTTCGCCATAAGTTGGCAGGGTATGCTCAGACGTGAGTCCCTTGCTCACTTTGCCACTGGATTCAAGCAAGCCGGGCTGAAGACGGCTGAAATGCCAGAAACCGGTCCTAGGAAGCTTGTTTCCGGTCCAGGGAAGGCATGGCTTGGCAGTTCAGGCTGGACTGTTCCCATGAGGCACAGGGTCAGACTGATTTGCATATGGCCATGTCTGAACTGGGGTGGCAGAGTGGGCTTAAGAACGGTGATGGATTAAACCCAGATCTGTTGACTGGGTGTGAGTGTTTGATTGGTTCAGATGCTCCGTCCATCACCACCCCCTTTTGTACTGCTGGCTCCGTCCCCAGTGTCGCAGTGGGTGCCGTTTGTTCCGCCCTTGCCCCGGTTCCAGGACCATTTTGTTCCTGCCTGGGATCTGCATTGGGACACAGCACCGGCCCGACCACGACCGGCGCCATTCACGTCGCCGTTTCCGACGCCATTTGTCTTGCGGCACAGCTCTGGCTCTGCCGCGGCGGCCGGCGGCGGAGGTGGAGCATGATTAGGAGGGGTCCGAGGACCCTCTTGCCTGTCAGTGTGACTCCTAGCAGGACTGGGTGGATGATTCGTAGGATGCAGGCGACCTCGATGTCTCTTCTGACCCAGGGTTTGCCTCTCCTCCACCTATGATGGAGGAGGGCGCTGCCTACACGATGGTGCTTCGCCGGGCTGCTGAGGTCTTCAACCTAGACCTTCGGCCCTTAAAACTAACCTCCTCACCCAGGTGCTCCAGACGGCATCTACTTCGTCGCAGCAGCTGCTTCCATTCAGTGACGCCCTGGGCACTTGGTCTCGGCCGGCCATGGGGCCCCTGTCAATAAGAATGTCACCAGGCGTCACCGAACGGCGCCTGCTGACGCCGCCTTTTTCACCACTCATTCGATGCCTGAGAGTCTGGTCATCCATTCCTCGATGTCGCAGAATGCCTTTTCACGGCTCTGCCAGATAAGGACTCTAAGAAGCTGGAACAGTTCGGTAAGCGGTTGTTCTCTTCGGCCAGCTTGGGGCTGCGGTCGGTGAACACCGCCTGCTTATTAGGCTGCTATTCCCACGCGGTGTCTGATACCGTGGCCCAGGTGTTGGCTCGGTATCCTGAGGAAGCTCAGACTGTTCTTTCCCCAGCGGTTGCTTAGGGTAAGGATGCGGCTAAGTTTGCCATTCGGTGTGGTTTGGACACCGCTGACTCGTTGGGCAGGGCGATTTCTATGACTGTGGCGCTGCATCGCCACGCCTGGCTGCATTCTACTGGGTTCTTGCCTGATGTCCGGAGCTCGCTCATGGACATGCCTTTTGATGGCACTCGCCTGTTCGGCGATAAGGCCGACAGTGCACTGGAGCGTTTTAAGGTCACGCGGGCCACGGCCAAGTCCTTGGGTCTGTCTACAAAGAGCCCGGCCACTCCTAGTTTTTGTTCTTTTTGTGGCCAGGGCAGGGGCACCCAGGCACGTTCCTTCAGCAAGCCTGTGAAGAACCAGCCTCAGCTCAGCCACGGACGTGGCTTCTGCAGAGGCGGGTCTGGGAATCAGAGTGGGGGTCAGCCCACCTCCGCCCCTGCTGCTTCTACCTCCATACCTTCCTAATCCGAGCTTTGTGGAGCACCCCACGCCGGTGGGAGGCAGGATCCACCACCACCTCCCTCTTGGCCAAGGGGGCCGTTGAGTGCGTTCCCGGGCCGGAAGTATGAAGTGGTTGTAATTCCCACTACTTTCTGGTACCCAAGAAGGACAAGGGGGGCCTGCGCCCCATCTTGGACCTTCGGAACGTCAATCGCTTCCTCCTGAAGGAGAAATTCAAAATGCTAACTCTGGCTCAGGTCCTAGCTGCCCTCGACCCTGGAGACTGGATGGCAGCGTTGGACTTGCAGAACGCCTATTTTCACATTCCCGTCCTGCCGACCCTCCAGCGTTCACGGTAGGCGAGGAGCTTTTTCCGTTTGCTTGCTCCCCTTCGGCCTTACCAGCGCCCCTCGGGTGTTCACGAAAGTGATGGCGGTGGTCGCAGCTCACCTGCGCAGGTCAGGGGTGTCAGGTCAGGGGTGTCCGTCTTCCCCTACCTCGATGACTGGTTGTTGAAGGCGGACTTGCCCCAAGTGGTCGTCACCCACCTTCAGACTATGGCCGACCTCCTGCACTTGCTGGGGTTCTCCATCAATGTGCCAAAGTCACACCTCTCAGAATCTCCCCTTCATCTGAGCGGTTCTGGATTCGACGTGGTTTCGGGTTTATCCTCCCGAACAGCGAGTCCGGGATATTAAGGCTATGATGCCGATCTTTCAGCCTGTATCCCGGGCATTCATCAGGATGACCCTCCGGCTTCTGGGCTTGATGGCCTCCTGTATCCTGATGGTGACACATGCCAGATGGCATACGCGGGAAACATCCATCACAACGCAATGTTTACGACGCACTGCCATTACAACGCAGGATTTACAACGCTAGTCATTACAACGACTTGCGCTGGAGGGCGCTGTAGGATAGGGAATAGTTTAATTTACTATCCAAAACCTTCCCTACTATCCACGGGGACTGGAGTTGGAATAGTAAATGAAACTATTCCACTATCCAGCACCCTCCAACGCAAGTCGTTGTAACGACTTGCGTTGTAAAACCTGCGTTGTAAAGGCATGCATTGTGATGACATTCATCCCGCATATGCGGGCTCTGCAGAGGGACCTGAAGTTGCCCCAGTATTGGAACTTTCATAGATTCCCATGCTTTGTATCATTCCCCGTCGTCGGAATGGGAGCCTCGGTAGTATAAAAACCATAGAAACAAAAGAGAAACCTAGGCCTAGGCCTCATCTCATTTTGTATTCTATCCACCTCCTTTTGTAAAAAGAGACCAAACTTTTGCCAGGACCAATCAGAGCAGCCTCACCCTCTAGAACCTTCCTGAGAGAGCTCAGAGCCTCAGATTTTTCTACCGCACGTTGTGCTAGGGAGTCTCCACTGAGCTCTGCTCAGTTTTCACTGTTTTTCTACTTATTTCTTCAAGTTTCTGCTTCAAATCGTCATGTCTGACAAGGAGAAGAAGGCCTTATTCAGGTCCTGTGCCTCTTGTGGCAAAAAACATCTTTTTGTGGAGGATAAGCATGATAATTGCATTTATTGCTTATATCCTGACCACAAGGCCACAGACTGCAAGATCTGCAGGACTTTCTCGAACAAGACTCTTCGGGACAGAGAAGGCCGGCTACTTACCTGGCTTCAGAAGATGAAGACACGCAAGGAGGTGCTCTCTTCGGATGAGGAGGATTCCGTGTCTGCTGCTTCCTCGGAAAGATCAAAGAAGAGGGGTAGGTCTCCCCCTGGTTCTTCGACATCTGAGCCCCCTCTTAAAGCCCCTCACAAGATCTCTGACAGGTCTGAGAGGGCTGGTCCCCTTCAATCTCCTCACGACAGTGTAAAGGAGAGGCAGGGACAGGCTACAGCAGTGGTGCCAGCCTTAAAGGACAAAAAGGAGGTGGTGATCCTTTCTCCTCCGTCCAAAAAGATCAAGCCCAGTGATAAACACTCTACTGGCACTTCAGGATCTGGGCCGGAGAAAAAACAGCGTCCGTCGACGACGAGAACACCAGGTACGTCGACGACTGTGACTTTGGCTAAAGTTCCCGCTGTTTCTGTGGCTCCGTCGACGGGCTCGTCGACGGTAGCGGTGTCCACGACGGCGACTTCGTCGACGTTCAAGGTTCCGAGCTCGTCGACGATGATGGCTTCCACGTCGACGACGACTAGCAGGCCGCTGTCGACGGCCGCAACGACGACGAAGACTACGTCGACGACGTCGACGACGACGGCTTCCACGTCGACGACGATGATAATGACGACGAGTTCGTCGACGAGACCGTCGACGGTGGTCCCATCGACGACGAAGATTGTGTCGACGAAGGCTGTGGAGCCGTCGACGGTTACATTAACTGATGCTCCGACGACGACGGCGTCGTCGACGAGACCGTCGACGGTCCAAAAAGTGCATTTTCCAGTTCGGAGAATGAAAATCACGCCGGAGATGACGTCTCCGCGACGAGTCTCTTCCCATCTACCGACAATGCTGTTAGATGATGAGTCTGACGAGGATGAGTTTCAGGACAATTATGGACCTGCCTATAGTCCCTCGGACTTGAACGTAAAGTTGCAGGAGACGGACACGGAGGAGTATTTCGACCAGGCAGGTGGCCAACAACTACATCCTTATGTTGTGGAAGAGCGACATCCGCCGAGTTTGGGACAAGGCATGGTAGCCATGCCCTCCTCTCTCATTTCGGATCTTCAGGACATGCTTCAGGATTATCGTAAAAGGTTTCCGTCAGACCCTTCTGGACAGACTACGTTTTTTCCACTTCCACCACAGCCGCAAGTGCAGCCGGCTACTAGTGTTCCGGTGGTACCCTCCACACCACCGCCAGTGACACCTTTGGCCCGGGTTCCCACACCAGATCCCGTACCACTGCCCGATGCCCATCAGGATACCTCTTCGGATGAGGAGGTTGTTCCAGTGGATCCCTTGATGGATCCTTTACAGGACCCTGACCCGGATCAGGGGGACAATGACCCGCAAGACCCAAATGCTGCTGGTCGTGACACTTCCATCTCCCCTCCGGTGGATATAGGGGGTTTTCATCATCTGATGGAACGGGCTGCTAAGAGGTTTGGCCTACCTATTTCAAGAGAGGAATCGGAATGTTTCCTTTATGACTTTAAAGAACAACACCAACGCTCTGTCAAATCTATTCCCATTATAGAGCATGTATGGGAGGAGGGCATGAAGATCATGCAGAGTCCTGCCACGGTGATTCCAGTCCTCCCCAGGCTGGAGAAGAAATATAAAGCTCCTGAAGGCAGTCCAGCTTGCCTTATTGGTCAGCCAAAGCCTGACTCGGTGATTTCTCAGGCGGCACAAAGCAAGTCAAAGAATCCGTCCACACCGTTGACCACTCCTCCGGACAAAGACGGCAGACGTCTGGATAATGTTGGAAAACGGTTTTCCTCTATGGCCAGCTTACTGGTTCGCGCGGCGAATGCCATTGCCATCTTAGGCCGTTACGACCGCCAGATGTGGTGCGACATGGAACCCTTCGTGGACCTATTACCTGAGCCCACTAAGGAGGACGCCAAGAAGGTGCTGGCGGAAGGAGAGAAATCGTCTGCAGAAGTGATTGACTGCGCAATGGACATTGCTTCCACGGCCTTCCGGGCCTTGGCCGGCTCCGCCGTCTTACGGCGTCAGGGTTGGCTGAAGGCCACCTGGTTTCGTCAGGAGGTCCAGAACAGAGTCCTAGACCTCCCTTTTGATGGGGAGATGCTGTTCGGGAAGCATGTGGATGATACCCTACAGAATATCAAGAAGGACACAGACACAGCAAAGTCCTTGGGCTCTCTCACCTATCGCAAGGTCCCCTTTAGGGGCGCACGAGGGAGAGGATTTACATCTTACAGAGGAAACCAACAACGTTTTTCCTCGCAGTCTTCCCAGTCATATAAACCCCATTACTCGAATCAGCGACAAGGGCAATCAGCATCTTTCTCTCGCAACCCTCCGCGAGGCCGTCAACAGCGACAAGGCCGTGACAACACCAAACGACAATAGCGGCCTCCCGGCTCTACCTGCTGTTCCTCCCCTCCCGATCACATCAGTGGGGGGCAGGATATCCCTTTGTCTGGACAGTTGGATGTCAATAACATCGGACCAATGGGTCCTCAACATCGTGAAGAGTGGCCATACGTTGGAGTTTCACAACTTTCCTCCAACACGAGCTCCGGGCGCCATCCGCTCAGGACATCTAGGATTACTACATCTAGAAGCCCACCAGTTGTTCCTCAAAGGAGCAATAGAACCGGTCCCGCTCTCTCAGAGGGGCCGGGGGTTCTATTCAAGATTCTTCCTAGTGCGGAAGACGAAAGACACTTGGCGTCCCATCCTCGATCTTCGGGAGCTCAACACCTATCTCGTAAAGCTCTCCTTCAGGATGGTCACTCTCCAGGAAATTCTTCCTCTCTTAAATCCAGGCGACTACTTGGCGTCGCTGGATTTAGAAGACGCATATTTCCATATTCCAATACACCCAGCTCACAGACAATACCTTCGCTTTACAGTGGGAAAGAGCCATTTCCAGTTCAAAGTGCTTCCATTCGGCCTTCGATCGGCACCGAGAGTGTTCACCAAAGTATTGGCACCGGTGGCAGCTTTCCTTCGACGACAATCTCTCGAAGTTTTCCCTTACTTGGACGACTGGCTCGTCAAGGCACCATCTTTCCTGGACGCTTCGCAAGCCGTGTCTACTTGCCTCCATTTGTTCCGCTGCCTGGGCCTTCAGTTGAACGAACACAAGTCAGTCCTCCTGCCTTCCAAAACTGCCAGATTCCTGGGGTCCGTGCTGGACACCACGCATTGTACGGCTCGTCCCTCAGAAGAGCGACAACAAAAATTGATGGTTTCGGCTCAACTACTCTGCCGCAGCAAGGTCCTATCGGTCCGCCAATACAAATCCCTTCTCGGTTCGATGTCCTCCTGCATACCATTAGTACCGCATTGCAGGCTAAGGATGCGTCCTCTACAGGAGGAGCTGGACAAGCAATGGCGCCAAGCAGAGGGGTCGTTCAACGACAGGGTGGTCGTAACATCAGCAATGAGAACAGCGAGCGAATGGTGGCTTCAGAAAAGCAATCTCGCCCAAGGCCTAACGTTCAGGATTTCTCCTTCACCCATGGTGATGACCACGGACGCCTCGTTGGAAGGCTGGGGTGCAGTGCTCCGAGAGCTTCAAGTCAGTGGCCATTGGAGTCCAGGACAGCGGCAGTGCCATATCAATTTCCTGGAGCTGACAGCCATTCGGTTGGCCTTGCAAGCTTTTCTACCCAGAGTGGGCAATCGCTCAGTGCTGGTCCGGACGGACAATACGACGGCCATGCACTATGTAAACAAACAAGGAGGCACCAAATCGCAGACTCTGTCCGCAGAAGCTCAACGGATTTGGGATTTCGCGATTCACAACAACATCACTCTGAGAGCCGAGCACTTGGCGGGAACTCTCAATGTCAAGGCGGACGCCTTGAGTCGCCAGACGGAAGTGACTCACGAGTGGGAGTTGAATCAATCCATTCTCGACGGAGTGTTCTCAGTTTGGGGGACGCCGACCATCGACCTCTTTGCTTCGCCGGAGAACGCCAAATGCCGGTTCTACGCAAGCAAGGTTCACCATCGGGGGTCCCTAGGGAACGCTCTTTCGATGGCCTGGTACAGCGCGTTCTTTTACGCTTTTCCTCCCATTCCCCTCATTCCTCGAGTTCTCAAGAAAATGAAGGCGGAACCCTGCAGGATGATTCTAATTGCTCCAGCGTGGCCCAGACAATTCTGGTACACAGAACTGCTGCGGCTCTCCCAAGCTCCTCCAATTCACTTGAGGCCCATTCCGTCCCTCTTGTCCAGGAGTCAGGGACAGGTTTTCCACCCGGATCCGAGATCCCTCCACTTGACGGCGTGGCTCCTGAACACAGAGAATTCAGTCATCTAGCTTTGTCTCAAGAATGCAGAGAGGTCTTGGCTCATGTCAGAGCACCAAGTACCAACAAGACGTACACGGCAAAATGGAAGAGATTCTGCTTGTGGTGTCAACGGGAAGGTCTCCATCCTTACACTTCCCAACCTCATCAGTTGCTGCCGTATTTGCTATCTCTGGCTAAGTCTGGTTTGGCACATTCATCAGTAAAGGTGCATCTAGCGGCCATATCAAGGTTTCGACGCAGTTCGGCAGGTCCTTCCTTATGGTCCTCTAGGGTGGTTAAACAATTCTTGAAGGGCCTATTCCGGATGTATCCGCCAGTTCGTCGTCCTCCACCAGTGTGGCAGCTCAACCTTGTCTTGGCTCAACTCATGAAAGCTCCGTTCGAGCCGGTTCACAAGGCAGACTTAAAGTTCCTCTCCTGGAAACTAGCACTCCTCTTAGCTCTAACATCGGCTAGACGAGTGAGTGAGCTTCAGGCACTCTCCATAGTGCATCCATTTCTGCAATTTACAAAACAAGGTCTGGTTCTTCGGACTAATCCCAAATTCATCCCGAAAGTGCCATCTGAGTTCCACTTGAATGAACCGGTGATTCTGAAAACCTTCTTTCCACATCCTTCTACACCTGCGGAGCGTACGCTCCATTCTTTGGACATTCAACGGTGCTTAAAGTTTTACTTGGAGCGCACACGTCCCTTTCGGAAGTCTACTCAGTTGTTTGTGTCCTACAGTGCACCTCGTAAGGGGTTGCCTTTGGCAAAGACTGGCATTTCCCGCTGGATCTCCAGTGCGATTCAATTCTGTCATCAGGAAGCGGGCAAGCCGCTGGACGGCAGAGTCCGTGCACATTCCACGAGGTCGGTGGCTTCATCTGTGGCTCTCTTTTCGGGAGTTGCCATTAAGGACATCTGCAGGGCAGCAATGTGGAGCAGTACTCATACCTTCACGAAACACTACTGCCTGGAATCTGCAGGACGAGATGATGCGGCTGTTGGTCAGGCAGTCCTGCGTAATCTGTTTCATTGAGAGGTGAGCTTTCCCTACGATCCCTCCATCCTGGTGAGCACATTTTGTTTGTTTTTACTGTACTTTATGTATTTTTCTATGGTTATGTGATGCCATGTATTTACAAAATGTGTTCATGGTGCTGTACTGCTAGCTATTCTGATACAAAGCATGGGAATCTATGAAAGTTCCAATACTGGGGCAAGAAAACAAGTTACTTACCTGTAACTTTGGTTCCCCAGTATTGGTAACTTTCATAGATTCCCATGCGCCCGCCCGCCTCCCCTGGGAAAGCTCAGTTTTTTTTTACAGAGTTTGTGGCGGTTTGCACAACGGCTACGAAAATCTGAGGCTCTGAGCTCTCTCAGGAAGGTTCTAGAGGGTGAGGCTGCTCTGATTGGTCCTGGCAAAAGTTTGGTCTCTTTTTACAAAAGGAGGTGGATAGAATACAAAATGAGATGAGGCCTAGGCCTAGGTTTCTCTTTTGTTTCTATGGTTTTTATACTACCGAGGCTCCCATTCCGACGACGGGGAATGATACAAAGCATGGGAATCTATGAAAGTTACCAATACTGGGGAACCAAAGTTACAGGTAAGTAACTTGTTTTCTTCGTGAGCGAAGCATCAGGGCAACCTGTCCGATCATGTCCAGATCTCGGAGGGCACTGCATGACAATTTCAGTGGTGGCTTACGAATCACAATTGGGTCAATGGCAGATCCCTCCAGCTTCCCCAACCGGAAACACAGTGGTGACGGATGCGTCCCTCCTGGGATGGGAAGGTCATTTGAGAGAGGCGGAGATCAGAGGCCACTGGTCTCCGGTGGAGACCCGGCTCCATATCAACCTTTTGGAGCTCCGACTTGCACTGAAGGCATTCCTTTTCTCAGTCTGGGGAACTGTGGTGCAGGTGTTTACGGACAACACCACCGCCATTTGGTATTACAACAAACAGGGCGGGTGGGGTCCTGGACTCCATGTCGGGAGGCTCTATGCCTCTGGACATGGCTGGAACATCAAGGCATTACCTTGGTGGTTCAACACCTGGCAGGTTCTCTGAACGCCAGGGCGGCCAAACTCAGCCGCCGGTGCTTGATGGATCACGAATGGGGTCTGAACTCAGACGTGGCGCCTGGTCTCTTTCGACAGTGGGGAGAGCCTTGGTTAGATCTATTCGCCACCATGAGAATGCGCAAAGTCATCAGTTCTGCGTGTTGGAATTTCCAAGGCAGCACTCGATCGGCTACGCTTTTTGTCGTGAGTGGAGCGGCGGTCTGTTGTACACCTTTCCGCCTATACTGCTTCTGCCCAGAGTGCTGAAGAAGATTTGGCACGACCAGGCCCAAGTCATCCTTGTGGCTCCGGATTGGGCACGAAGATATTGGTATCCCGAGCTACTCAGCATGGTGATCGATCCCCCGATCCGACTGCCTCTCCGGGAGGATCTTCTGCCGCAGCAGCAAGGGACAGTCCTCCACCTGAACCTGTCCAGCCTCCACCTCCATGCGTGGAGATTGAGCGGCGACAGTTGACAGCTTTCGATCTTCCTCCCGAAGTCTGTGATGTAATTCTGGCAGCCAGGCGTCCCTCCGCGAAAACGGTATATGCCTGCAGGTGGAACAAGTTTGTGGCATGGTGCACAGCTAAGTCTGTGGATCCCCTTTCTGCCCCTCTTTCTGAAGTTCTTCTGTTCCTTCTTTCCTTGGCCCTGCAGGGCTCTGCTCTGGGCACTGTCAAAGGTTATCTTTCTGCTATCTCCGCCTTTCTACGGCTTCCAGATCAGCCTTCTCTTTTTAAGTGCCCGGTTGTTAACCGTTTCTGAAACGCATTACGCACACATTTCCTCCTGTGCCGTTCATCATGCCTCAATGGGACTTAATCCTTGTCTTGACGTAGCTGATGTGCGCTCCCTTTGAGCCTCTTCATAACTGTCCTTTGCGTCTTCTCACCTTGAAGACTGCTTTCCCGGTTGCTATCACCTCTGCCAGAAGAGTGAGTGACCTCCAGGCTCTTTACTCTAAACCTCCTTTCCTTTCTATTCATCCGGACAAGGTGGTTCTAAGGACCCATCCTTCCTTCTTGCCGAAGGTTGTCACGCCCTTCCACATCGGGCAGACCATCACTTTGCCCACCTTCTTTCCGCCTCCGCATCCTTCCAGAGAGGAAGAGAGGCTACACCGTCTGGACCCAAAATGTGCGCTCTCCTTCTACCTGACAGTTTTACCTGACCTGACACAACAGTTCCAGGTGGATTACCAGCTCTTTGTTGGCTACGTGGGTGCCAAAAAAGGTCGGGCCGTGCACAAACGGTCCATCTCTCAGTGGGTCGTTCTCTGCATTAAGGCCTGTTATTCGTTGGCTAAGAAAGAGCCTCCTGTGGAGCTGCGTGCCCATTCCACCAGGGCAACAGCAGCCACTACTGCCTTGGGACGCGGCGTTCCCTTGCAGGCCATTTGTCAGGCTGCTACGTGGGCCTCGCGGCACACGTTTACCAAGCATTACTGCCTTGACAGTCAAGTCCGGAGAGATGGCTTCTTTGGCCGTTTTATTCTCCGTGACTTTCTGGTATAATCTTTTTCCCAGACCCACCACCGGGTTGGTATTGCTGGGGTATCTATTCTAAGGTAAGGAATCTTTCACCAACGTGTCTCTTTCAGATGCACAAGTTACTACTTGTGTAACAATATATCTGTAAGAGACATTAGTTAGTGATAGATTCCTTACTGCCCCACCCAGCCTCCCCGTTCTGAGAACTGATTACTAGAGTTAAGGAAATCCCTTTCAGTGCCCTAGTTTCATGGCACCAGTAGTCGGTTTCTTGCATGGCTCTGCGCACATGGGTGGTGCCTAAGTAGTCTCCGTGATGTCATCTCAGCACTTACGACGCCAGCGGCCCTAATGACGTGCAGGGGTACTGCTAGCAAAACTTTCCGGATCCAGTCCGACGCCTGGGGATATTCTAAGGTAAGGAAACCATCTCTAACTAATGTCTCTTACAGATATATTGTTACACAAGTAGTAACTTGTGCATTACAACATTGGTAAACTATGAAAGGCAAAAATAGTAATTTCACTTCGTATCCATTTTTGTATTGTGTAGGATGCCGAAGAAAAAGGCAAGTATGGTAAAACAAAATAGGGAGTATTAATTTATGCTTGGTTATTACATTCTTTAATTAGGTGTATGAAGGGAAATGAAGCTTGGGCAAAACCATGATCTGAGTATCATTTTTTTTTCTATGGTTTTGTTTTTAAACAATTGCCACACCGACTGCAAGTTCTGTGCTAAAAAAAACTATTATAAAGACCCTTGCTTAATATCAGGGTAGTTCCTGTTGGCTGGATGTTTAGCATCTTGAAGAACTGCCTTTTGAATAGCATGGTGCATTTGAAGTGCATGGTGAGTAGACAGGGAGAGCGACGCAAGGGTTCATGTTGAGTAGCTGGACGTAAATCATCTGTCTCTGTGTGATCCAGTTTCCAGAGCCTCAAATGTTTGTATCATATTGAAGCAAACACAAGGAGATGATGGACGGAGCGCTGAAACTGTTCAGACACTCACCCCCAGTCACAGATCTGGGATTATTTCATCATCATTCTTTAGCTCTCTTTGCCACCCCAGCTCAGACCTAACGATACGCAAATCAGTTATGACCCGGTTCCTAATGGAACCAGTCTAGCCCGAACTGCTAAGCGAGGTCTGCCAGAAACGGAAACAAGCATCCTGGGACCGGTTTCAGGGTAATACCCCATATCAGCCAGGCTAGCTTGAATCCAGTAGCAAAGTGAGCAAGGGACACGCGTCTGGGAATACCCTTCCAACTAAGGACGAACAAAGCAAACACAAGGAGATGATGGATGGATCGCTGAAACTTTTCAGGCAATCCCTTTGAGATACCTTTTTCAAAGAGATCTCTTGTGGTAAAATTTGCCTACATCTGATTGGTACATTTAATTTACTTGTAAGTCCCTAGTATAGTGACCATGTATACCCAGGGCCTGTATTTTAAATGCTTCTAGTGGGCTGCAGCACTCATTGCGCAGCCCACTGAAATAGCATTGTAAAACATGTCTCTGTAGCCGGTGTTATACTGCTATTTCAAATTTTCAGAATAAACCTTTTGCCAGGTCTAAACCTTCACTTTTAATACATATAAATCACCCTTAATGTAGGCCATAAAAGCTCAGAGGGCAGGGTGCATGGTATTGAGAAAGCGGTTTGTTTTACATGCCTTGACAGTGACAAACGTTTAAAATTGTTTTTTGCTTTTGTAAGGCTAACTCTCCATGAGACTAACACTCGGTTGCCTTATTACACATAAGTGATAACTTCAGTTTGGGAACAGATAGAGAAATGCTTATTTGGCTCAATTGGATTTTAGTTTAAAATCCTCTTTAATAGGAAAATCAGGTTTTATTAACTATCTGTAACTGCCACTTTTAGAAAGTTGGCATTCTGTCTAAACCAAATGTGCTTTTATGGCAGTATTAACAGATTCCAAGTGGCTCTCCTGAGGTGTTGTGTGTATTCCTTCCATGCATGGGGACAAAAGGGACCTGAGGGAGTGGGTCTTCCTGGCAGGGTGGTTGGAGAGGAGTTGTCCCCTGCCCTGATTATATTTCAAAGGACCCTGCCTACAGCACACGCCAGGCCTGCCCTTGCCTTTATCACCCAAGACACTATGGAGCCCAGGGAAGGGGAAGAATTGACCAGAACTAGCTTGGCAGGCTAGGGATTGCCCCCCACACAAATGGTGGCACTAGGTGTAAATGTGGCACTTTCACAACCTCTCATTAGAACACTCCCGGACCTGTGGAAGATTCAGAAGATGGACCACCCTGTTGCCTGAAGAATAAAGACTGGACATGCTTGCCTTGAACTTGGGAAACTCAGAAGTGACCCCAGGGGTCAGTTGGCTGAGCTGTAGACCTCAACTGCTCAGCTGACCAGCACCAACTGGACCTTCCTGAGCCCTGCTGCTGACCTATGCTGGAGTGAGTCCAGAACCCGCAGAGGTGCCCTCGTCCTGTTTTACCCTCCCCTCCCCCCCCCCCCCGACCCTGGACCCTTGGCTGGCATCCAAGTGTATTCCTCCTGTGTCAAACCTAAAGAAACCTGCACTCCAGGAGAATGTAAAATGCAGCCGTTTGGGGCTCTTCGTGAGCATCAACAATGGTCATTGCATCTCCTGCCAATGTGAAATTCCGAAAGCAACCTCCTCTTCATGGCAAACGGTAATCGCTTGCTTCAATCAACATTACAAAGCTCCTGGACAGTCGCTCCTGTTGCAGACATAGACCTCCTCGCTGCCCCTGCCAACGTGAAGCACCAGCCAAGGTTCCTCGTGTAGACATGGACTTTGAAAATGTGAATTCTTCAGCTGGACTAGCCTGGTACCTATATCCGACTGGTGCTCGATCGCAGCCAGACTGAACATGTGACTTTGACCCCTTCCAGCGAGGCCCGATAACCTTCTTAGTGTAATTTTTACTTGACACATTAAAAACTCATAACTTCTGGGCGAGTGGCCAAGCGGCCCAACATGGCGGACGCGCTTTAGACGAGCTCCGGAGGCCAGATGTAAATCCTGTTAATATCTTGAGCCATCAGTCCAAATTCTTCCCTCAGTCTCCCCTACATATTGCCTCTAACTGCGATCGGATGCTGCACACCGCTGGTATCATCCATCATCTGCCTGTATGGTAGATCCGGCGGCAGCAGACCCCAGGGGCGGGGTAGACAACGCCGCACTGGGCTGTGGCAGTGCACCACGCATTCGGGTTGAGACTCTGAAGAGGGACGTCTTGACCAGCGGTCTTGGAAGAAGATGACGCTGGGCCCATCTGCACTGATATAGGGCGACCTTCTTTGCGCCGTGGGAGCGGGCGTGCGGCGTCCTGAATGCACCTCGTGGCTGCTAGAGGGGTGAGCAATAATTATCAGCTATCCTAAGGTCAGTGATTTGCCCCTCCCCCCTGCAAAGCTTGCCGCCCAGGAGTCCTTGGATGCTTCCCTGAGCTACCGTGCCCCTGCCTGAGGCCCATGACTGCGTCTGACACGAGGCTCTCTTGGGATCCCTGACGATGTTTCCTTCGAGCGCCCTGACATTGATGAGGTGGTGGTGTGGGGCAGCGGGGATCCCGCTGGGCCTGCACAGTGCTACTTGCACGGCCCAATTGACAACTGAGGCCCTCGGTGTCTGCTGTGGACTGAAGTTGACCTGCGCTCTAGGGCCTGGCCCCCCATAACCTTGCAGTACAGAGGAGGTGACGGGGTGGGTGTCTGCAACCAGCGCTGTGCCTTTCACGCACCCAGCCTCCTTACAATAAGGACCCTGCGAGAGGACTGCCTCCCCACATACTGAACAGGGATTAGAGGAGCGCTGCTGCGGGAGTGAGCCGGGGACCTCTACACCTTTATCAAGATTAATGAATAGCACCCCCGAGTAAGAACTGCACCGTGCTGCGGAGTATGGCTGGACACGGGCACCCATTAGGGGGGTGGAGAGGTACCTGAGCCTGGAAGCGGCCGGGCTAGGTCTTGGTGCGGACTGTGTGTGGGTAGCCTCTACGCCTGCCTTCCTGCCTGCCTTGAAAACGAACGCTATACGGATTAATTTCTGCAGGGAATCCCCCCCCCCCCTCCTCCAAGTGTTGATACCACCACGGCTGCGGACTGGGGCAAGATTGCGCCGCTTACTGACTCTTGCGAAACTGTGCCAGCGCTGTAAGTGCCCAACTACCACTACTGAACATGACTCAAGACAAATTGCAGGCCACCAAACAAAGCACGTTGGACCGCTGTGCGGGTGCCGGGGCACAGACGGCGAAGCTGGCGAGCCAGGCTTCTACTGGTCCAGACAATGCTGCATTGATGGTGGCAATAATGCAGTCTCGAGACGCGCCGGAGGCCAAGATCTGGGCAGTAGGGTCTGATGTTATGCTGATCCGCCAGGACCTCCGCAAAGCAGTTGACAGAATAACAGAGGCTGAAACCCGTATATCAACTACAGAAGACAGTTGTATCCCTCTAAAAGAGGGTGTCCTCTCTGGAATCCATCACAAAAGGTCTTGCAATCAGGGCGGAGGAAGGCGAAGGCAGAGCCCGGAGGAACAACCTTCGCTTTATGGGCTTCTCGGAGCGCTGCGAAGGTAACAAAGTGGAACAATTCCTCACCACATGTTGGATCCCTCAGATTTCTCTGTCTCAATGTTTCATCATTGAACATACACAACCACGCCCTGATGCAAAAGCCTCCGCCGGGGTCCAGACCTCATCCCATTATAGCCAGATTCCTAAACTTTCATGACGGGGACGGGATCCTCATGCAGGCCAGATTGGCGGGCCAACTTCAGTATGACTCCTATCATATTTTAATCTTTCCAGACTACACCAGACTGGTGCAACAGCGCCAGCAATCATTCATGGCCGCTAAAGCTTGGCTGCGGGACTTGAAGATCCAGTATGCATTGCTCTTCCCTGCCCGGTGGAGGATTATTTACGAATCACGTATGCTTTTCTTTGACACTCCTGAAGAAGTATTCGCCTGGAGGGACGAAAGGTAGAAGCTCAATCCGCACACCCCGCCGCGCTTTGACTCGGAGTCGTCCTCTGGAGAAGCAGCATGGAAGCTTGTCAAACCTAAAGTGAAAACAAATCGCAGATCACGTTTGAGGCACCGCTCAAAAACACAAGGAGCATCTAGCTCCTGAGAGAATGAAGGTCGACAGGATTTGTCACCGTCACAATATGGAGACTGAGGGTCACAAACATGATCTCAATTCGGCTGATGACTCAGTCCGGGGGCCTTCGAGAGACTTTTCCCCCCATAACTTTCTTCTCAGTATCTGAGAACTTTACTTATGACTGGGGATAGTTTAATTGGGATCCATTGGTTGCGCCCTGCCCCCTTTGGAGCGGAAGTAAGACCCCAACTGCGACAGATGCGTCAGCTGTTTTGAGGTATTGGGAGGGGGTGAGAATGGGATTGTTTAGTTTTGTTGAATGTGCTGTGTCGTATGTTGAAAATACTGCGTCATACTCACTTTTATATATGGTCTACATGCACTGTGATAGGCGAAATCTCCATTCTTCTCTTAGATACTTTGCCCTAGGATGAACCTGTGGATAGACTGCACGTAGTCAGTTGAAACATTCGAGGGGCACTGGATAAAATTAAAAGAGGAGCGGTCCTTCGACAGGTCAAACGCGCCCCCGCTGATATCCTTTTACTGCAGGCGTTATGCCTCGCCCCCTTTAGTTATGTTCAGATTTTTCATGCAGGGTTTACCAAAGGCTCCCGTGGGGTGGCAGCTGTGATTCATCGCTGAGTCCCATATATATATGCTAAAACTTAGTCTGACCCCCCACGGCAGGTATATTATTGTGACTGGTTCACTACAAGGGGAATCCAGAATGCTGGCATGTATCTACCCTGCCCCCCCCCCCTCCAACTCATTTGTAGAACACCTGACGAAGACGCTACTGGAGATACCCGTGGGCCTCTATAATAGGTGGGGACTGGAATGAGGTAGTGAATGTGGTTTGAGATAGGTGGAGACAGCGCGCCACACCAGAGACACTAAGATGCACGCCTGCAAACATTGGTGGTGGACATGGGATGGTTGGACACATGGAGACATACAGCCTACCGCACAAAGCTATACATATTATTCGGCAGTCCACAACTCTTTCTCCCGGTTAGATTATATATTTATACCAAACACATATTATTACCGAAACGCTGCGACAGCTATATTGGCTAGGGGGTTATCTGATGACTCTCCAGTGGTCCTAACTTTGCGCCTGGGGGTGGCTCGCCCCCCCTTTCGATGGCGCCTGTCGCCGTGACATCTTCAGGACTCGCAATATAAATTGCACATATGTCAGACAATTACAGATTATTTTGTTGCTAATCTAGGCACAGTGAGTTCCGCAGAAACTATTTGGGAGGCTATGAAGCCCACCATTAGGGGTGCAGATATTGCATATTGCGCCGTTTAACGAAATAAACACTGGGACCCGTTGCTTCAGACTGAGGCCCAGCTGTTGGAACTGGAGCATGGTTGTAGAGTTGCGGATGGCGGGCAGGCGCCCCGCCTACTTCTTCTTCTGCAACAAACCTATGCTGCCACACTATGTGATGAGGCCAGACAGGCTTGGCTGGCCTCTCGCAGTAGAATTTACCAATGGGGCGATAAATCTAGTTCCCTTTTTCACCGTTTGTCCCAATAGGCTCTCCACCCGATCAGTATACCAGGTGTTCCCAGCAACGACGGCCGACCACTCACAGATCCTACGCAAATTGCTTCGCGACATACTATGCAGAGCTGTATGCCCTAATGACGCCCTGCCGGAACCCTTGATTCACCAATTTCTTGACGATCTACCCCATAGGGCCCTCTCAGATTATCTCGGGCAGATCTTGATGCCCCGCTGACAGTTGAAGAGCTGAGTGCTGCCCTGGTTGATTTGCGCTCCGGGAAAGCACCAGGCCCGAACGGCTTCCCTTGTGGGTTTTCTTAAATTGTTCCAATCTCAATTCCTTCCTCATTACTTAGAAGTAGTACACGCGGCCCTTGAGGAGGGGAGACTCCCGCCGGACTGGCAACATGCTGAAATTGCGGCTTTCCCCAAACCCGGCCGACCTCCAGATCAGTACTCATCGTATCGCCCTATTTCATTGCTGAATGTTGAGGGCAAATTATTGGCTAAAACCTTGGCCAATTGTATCCTCCCCTATATGTCCAGATTCGTTCATCCAGACCAGGTCGGCTTTATGCCCCATTGAGCGACCCGATTCAAAAAGGGGGTGGTGATGGACAGAGTATCTGAGTTAATCAGAACACTCCTACCCAGTCAACAGATCAGGGCTTGATCCATCACCGTTTTTTAGCTCACTGCACCATCCCAGTTCAGAACCTGGCTATATGCAAATTGGTCTGTCCCTGGCCCAGTGCATCATGGGAACAGGGCAGACCAAACTACCAAGCCAATTCTTTACTGGAAAGGAAACAAGCTTCCGGGGACCGGTTTCTGGCATTACAGCCGTCTTCGGCCCGGCTTGCTTGAATCCTGATGGTGCAGTGAGCAAGGGACTCACATCTGAGCATACCCTTCCACGCTTGTGGTGGCCAAAACGATTCAAAAAGGGGGTGGTGATGGACAGAGTATCTGAGTTAATCAGAACACTCCTACCCAGTCAACAGATCAGGGCTTGATCCATCACCGTTTTTTAGCTCACTGCACCATCCCAGTTCAGAACCTGGCTATATGCAAATTGGTCTGTCCCTGGCCCAGTGCATCATGGGAACAGGTCAGACCAAACTACCAAGCCAATTCTTTACTGGAAAGGAAACAAGCTTCCGGGGACCGGTTTCTGGCATTACAGCCGTCTTCGGCCCGGCTTGCTTGAATCGACCCGTCACAATATTCGACTGGGACACAATGCAGTAGGGGCGATTGATCAACTGGAAGGCGGGGGCTTTGCTACTGGCAGATATAGATATAGCTTTTGACTCTCTGGGATGGACCTACTTGTTTGCTCTTTTGCAGCGTCTGAACATGGGACCACAAATCATGTCCTATATTAGATTATTGTATACTGACCTCTCAGCCTCGGTTAGAGTGGCCGGTGCTCTTTTGGATCCGTTCTCTATAGGACGCAGCACCCGGCAGGGATGCCTCCTCTCCCCATATCTATTTGCCTTAGCTATGGTACCACTAGCCTCATGGTTTTAAATTGATGCACAAGTGAGGGGCTTTGAATGGCCGGGGAGGGGGGTTCAGATTGGATAGCCCTTTATAAGGACAATGTCTTTTTTTCCTTACTGGATCCACATCGGACTGCACCCCGTATTCTCCGCATCATGCAGATTTTTGGTCAACATTCGGGCCTATATATGAACGCTAAGAAATCAATTCTGTGGCCCATCCATGGTGGCTCAGATTTGGGCACCTGGACAGCAGAAGTAACACTGGCCACAACCGGATTGAAATACCTCTGGGTTTAGATCTCGGCCACTCAATCGGTGTCATGGAATAAGAACATTACCCCCATCTGGACGCGCACACAAACGGAGATGGAGTCTTTGGCGCATATGCCCCTCTCCATACTGGGTAGATCAGCAATATTCAAAATGGTGTCTCTCCCTCGCCTTCTCTACCAACTGCAGAACCACCCTTTTCAGATATCTTTCTCCTGGTTGCGGCCGCTTTCTGTGGCATGATCAGGCCGCTAGAGTACCACTTAAAACATGCTTTCAGTCAACTTATTGTGGCGATATAGCGGCCTCTGAAATCCAATCCTATCACGTAGCATTCCACCTTTTGGTTTTGAACGACTGGTGGTACGGGATTAGCAATGACCCCGCCTATCGGGTGGAGAGATGGCTCATGGGAGATGTATTGCCCCACAAGCTACTGTATATGCCAAAAGCACTACGGAAGCCGACGCCGGCCACGCGTATGGTGTTCGGAGTGTGGGAAGAATCACTGCGCAAGACTGGGTGGTGGAGGAGGCTGACAAAGGAGACCCCTCTTTGGCAGAGTGGCCTTATGCCACAAGTGTCCACATTAGCAGGGTTTAAACAATGGGATGCCATAGGCATTTCCTTGCTGGGTAATGTCATGCATGGTACCATGATGAAATCCTTCCAGGAACTCATTATTTAATTTTCCATGCCGCATACACAATTTTTTAGTTGCCTGCAACTGAGGCATGCCCTATCCCCATATGTTGCACACTTAGACTCTCTTCCGGAGTTTAACCCAATCGAGGCAAAGGTGTTTTATGAAATCCTAAAACTGCAAAGATCTAGCAAACATTACTGACGAACTTCTCCACGACTTTAGATTCACTTCGTTGAGAAATGGCAGACGGACTTGGGGTGCTAGCGACGATTGGACTGAGGCTCTTGAATCCCCGAGATGCGCTGCAATTGCATATCGCCTCAGACTTATCCAGTTTAAATATTTACATTGTGCCTATTTTACCAGATACTGACTGTGGAGGGCAGGGCTGATAGATTGCCCTATGTGCCTGCGCTGTGGCAGTGAGGAAGGCACGCTTCTGCATACAACTTGGGGTTCTACCACATTGGACATGTTTTGGAGGGGACTTACTCGCTGCTTATCAGAAGTGCTGGGTTGGGACATACCTCTCTCTCCTAAGCTTGTTTTATTCCAAATCACAGATGAAATTGGGGAAAACATCTACAAAAGATACTTATTATTCCTGGGGTTCACCCTTGCAAAAAGAGATATAGCGAGGGCATTGAAAGATCCGTCTGCGCCTAAATTAGGGGCCTGGAGTATGGGTCAGGAACAGCCTATTTTTAAAGAGCCGGGGTGCCCGCAGAAGTACTTTAAATTATGGAAACGATGGGCTGATTATAGGGGTCTCCTACTAGAACCACCACAACCTGCAGAAGTTCAAAACATATAGGGATATATCACAGGACATTAATATTGTTACACCGGATCAGTCACACATGGATGGGCATGACCAGGGGTTTGCTACGCGGTACAAGACACAGTTGTTTGTAATGTTAGGGGCTGTCATTTGCAGACCCGAATTGACTATTTCTTTGTATTACAAGTGCTATATAGAAGTCACCGGCTCAGAAATTATTATACTGATTGGTTTATACTTCTGCTCCTTTGTAACATATGAGATTACTGCATCTGATGACTCAACAAAATAAAATAGAGTTTTGAAAAAAGAAACAATTCATAACTTCTTTTCTACAGATGATTTTATTTTTTTATTTTTTTTAAATCAAAAACTTTTATTGCATCATTCAATTACACTGCGGAATGCCTACAACCCGATGGGCTGGCCGCCAAATCATGGTCAAATGCTCGATGCAACACCACATAAATTTCGAAGGAGTATTCCACATTATACAGATCGTTACAGGAGTGTCAAGAACAAGTTGCGGCACTTTCAGCAGTTGTTCAGAAGATAATGGTTTTTGATCTCCCATTTTTTACAACCAAGAAAACAAACAAAGTAACTGTTAGGAACAAGAGTGTGGTCATTTTTAGTAAAGACTGATCAACTGTAAGTATCTTTCCTAGGTATCTCATGACAGATCCTTCCTGAGTCTCACCATATCCCATAAGTGTCAACTCCATATCTAATCAGGCAGGCCTCTTACGTGGATTTCCTTGCATTTCTGGCCCTGTATTCTTGCGAATCAATGTGTAAAGGGTCCCCGTTCCCTAAACCCCGGCCCCTTTGCACTCCCAGAACGTGCAATCCGCTATCCCTCCTCCCCCTCCCCATCCGATTCATCCAAGTCATCCTCCGGCAAGGGATCACAAATCTCGCCTCTGTATGTATTCCATCTTGACCAGATTTTATTCCATTTCCCCGGGCAGGCACGGTTAGAGTACACCGCCCTTTCTGTCACCATTACCTTATCCATGTTTAAGCACCATTGCGACTTGGTCGGCACTTCCGGTACCCCCCAGCGCTGTGCGACATCTCTCTTCGCTACTATCAGTCCTACTGTAACCCAAATACGTCCATGTCTGGAGAGATCTGTAGGTTCCCAGACATTTAAAAGGCACCTCTTCGGGTCGGGTAATAGTGTTATTTCTAGTGTTTGTGAGATTGTTCGCAGTATCTGTTTCCAATATTCCTGAATTCGGGGGCAATCCCATATGGTTGAAAGAAAGTACCTTCCTCCCCACATCCACGAAGGCAGTAAGGGTGTTCGATCCTGTGAATACGGTGTAGCAGCGTTCTAGTATAATACACCCTGTGCACGATTTTCAATTGCACTAGTCGTAGTCTTGCAGAGATGCCGACCTCCCTAGGTGACGCCAGTGCCTCATTCCACTCATGTTCATCCATCTCACTAGTGTCCCCCTCCCACTTCGTCTTTAATGTCAGTGTCGGGTCTGGTAAATTAAGTAATTTGCGATAGGTAAGGGATGTTGCGCGTTCAACCATGAATTCAGTAAGAAGGCGATCCTCCAACGGGGAAGACTCGGGCAGTTCTGTGTCTACGGGCAGAACCGCTAGCAGTGCATGTCGTATCTGGGTGTATCTGTAAAGTTCCCTCTCACTGAGGTCATACAGTTCCTTCAGCCTATTGAAGGGTATCACCCCTCCCCTTTCCCAAAGATCTCCCACCGTGGAGATCCCTATAGTGTCCCAGTGCGAAAAGCCTTTGCTGTTCCTCATGTGTCCGAGGACTCGAGAGTCCCACAGTGGAGTCAGCTTGGTGATTTTCCCTTTCCATCCCAGAGCAGCCGTCGCCGCATGCCAGATCGTGGCCGTTAATTTGGTGGGTCCCACTAAAGTACGAGTTTTACGGTGGTCGTATAGCGGAGCCAGCATGGTGTCAGTGCCCAGTTGTCCCCTGTCGGCCTGAAGAGCTGGTTCAGCTTGTGAAGCGTGGAGCCAGTGATTGATGGGTTTAAGGTGCGCCGCCCAGTAGTATAATTTTAAGTTGGGCAGGGCAATGCCACCATCAAACCAACCTCTATGTAATTTTGATTGAGCGATGCGAGCAGGGTGGGTCCCCCATAGGAGGTTAGAGACCAATGCGGCGACCGTTTGAAAGAATTTAGGGGCAACCGGATAGGGCGTGTTCTCAAGGACATATAAAAATCTGGGCAGGGCCATCATTTTGTAAAGTGCGGCCCGTCCCAAGAGCGTCAGCGGAAGTTCTGACCAGAATTTGACATCTTGCCTGAGCCTAACTAAGTGGGGTTTCAGATTTTTGTCAACGAACTCTGTGGGGTCTCTAGTAATGTGAATGCCTAAATACTTAAACGATGAGCCCGCTATCTGTAGAGGGCAGCTCGATCCGAGGGCCGGAAACTGCCCCTTCAGAACATATAATTCCGATTTAGTCCAATTAAGGGTATAACCGGAGATCCTGCCGTGGGCGTCACAAAGCCGTAATAGGGCCGGTACTCCATCGTCAGGATTAGTTAGGTATATCAGCATGTCGTCCGCGTAGAGAGACAGCCGGTCTTCCCAGCCCTCCCTCCAGCAGATGCCCTTAAGCAGGGGCGAGGTCCTAATCAGCGTGGCGAGGGGTTCCAGCGAGATCGCGAACAGCAAGGGTGAGAGGGGACAGCCTTGTCTCGTTCCCCTCCCCAACGAGAACCTCCGCGAGACATGCCCATTAGCTACCACTCTGGCCACCGGGTCAGTATATAAAAGCCTGACCCATGCAATAAAGCGGGGCCCAAATCCCAGGCGCGCCAACGCATCGAACAAGTATGACCATTCCACCAGGTCAAAAGCCATCTTGGCATCAAGGGCTAATATCACCGCCTGGGACGTTATCGAGTCTGCCCTGGCCAGCACCCCGTGTAGGCGGCGTAGATTAAACGCTGTATTTCTGTGTGGCATAAACCCGGACTGGTCCGGGTGTATCAGAGATGATAGATGGGGTAAGATTCTCATCGCCAAGAGTTTAGCGAGTATTTTAGCTTCTGCGTTAAGCAGCGAGATGGGGCGGTAAGAGGAACAGTCTTCAGGGGGTTTGCCCGGTTTGGAGATGGCCACTATAGTCGCTGCTCTTTGGTCTGGCGGGAGTGTGCCCTTCTCCAGACATTCTTTAAACATTTCCAGCAGATGTAGACTGAGGGTCTCAGGCATGGCTTGATACCACTCTACTGGTATCCCGTTAGGCCCCATAGCCTTACCCGGGTTCAAGGCATGAATAGCCAATTGTATTTCCTCAGCGGTGATATCTGCCTCTAATTCACCGGATACCTCCGAGGACAGTGTCTGGACCCCGATCGGCGCTAGTACGTCCCTGGCCATTTCAGAGGTGATTACATGGTCAGGGGTGTATACCCGTTCAAAGTGGTCTGCAAGCAGATCCACAATCCGCTCCGGGTTAGTATGCACCGTTCCACCTTCGCCCCTCAGACGTTGGATTCCCTTAGAACTCCCCTCCCGTCTGTCAAGCCAAGCCAGTAGTTTCCCTGCCTTATCTCCCACCTCGTAGACCCTATTCTGGGTGTCCGTCAGATGCCCTTTGACATGTATACGTAGGTGATCGTTGTAAAGCTGCTGTTGCAGTGCCAGTGCGTGCAGGGCGGAAGGAGTGGGGCATTGTTCGTGTGCCTTCGTTAATTCCTGCAAGGTCAGTTCCAGTCCATCCAGTTCCCGAGAACGTTCACGTTTGTAACCCGTGATGGTGTTTATGGCTTGTCCCCGCAGGACCGTTTTATACGCCTCCCACAATATCTCGGAGGAGCGTACTGAGTGTAAATTTTCAGTAAAGTACTGTGTCGTTGCCTTTTTGAGAGCTTTGCGGACCTGGGGAACTTTGAGATAAGTAGCCTGTATGGGATACATGCGCTTGTGTGTTCGTGTCTGAGAAGAGAGTGTGAGCGTAAGTGGAGAGTGATCTGAGATCCCTCGAGGGTGGATTTGCATTGTATCTACGTGTTGGAGACCATCTCCCAGGGTTAGAAAGTGGTCTATTCTCGACAGACTCCCGTGTACTGTGGAGTGGAAGGTGTATTGTTTCGTGCTGGGGTGGAGGTGCCTCCAGATATCAGTTAGGCCCATGGCTGTTAGGAATCGTTGGAGGCGAGGGATCCCTCCCGTGGGGGCCGGTATGGGGAACCTGTCGAGTTGTGTGTCTAGAATTGCGTTAAAGTCCCCTCCAAGGAAAACCTCCCCCTCGGGGAGAGTCAGAATAAAATCACCCAACTTAGGGAGGTGTACCGAGTGCAACGCCGGCGGAATGTATACTGAAACTAGGTTGAGAAGTTTCCCCTCCCACTGCCCCTGCAGGGCTGCGAAACAGCCTTGGTCATCGGTTTTAGTAATTAGGGGGATAAAGCGTGAGTTTTTCTGTATCAGGATGCCGGTCCCTCTGGAGCCGGACGTGAACTCCGAGTGGACTACCATCTTGTAGCCTCGTCTATCTAAGGCTTTAACCGCTCCCCCTGTCAAGTGCGTTTCCTGCAGTAGTGCTATAGTGGGCTTCTGTCTCCTAAGCGCTGTAAGGACCAACCCCCGTTTAACCTTGTCCCCCAGCCCTCTCACGTTCCAGGACATGATACTCAAGGCAGGGCATTGTGTCTCAACCTCAACATCGCCCCTATCAGGAATTGAAACTCCTACCATTGGATACTCTGGAGTTAATGGTGTGACGATGGGAAAGTGCGGCCTGGGTGCCGGGTTTACAGTTGCCATTGAAGGATCCGGAGGACCTCACGGGGGCTCTACATTCCCGCTCTCTCCTCCCGCCCAGAGTTGACTCATACGGAAGCCTAGGCTTCGTCTGTGACCATGTAAGCGTGTTCCTAACTCTAAAAAAACAATCCCTGCCCCAACCCCCCCGCCCTGCATCCCTGCTGTTGGAAATGGGATCCCCGGCTGGCCAGGGCTTTCGCCAAAGTCAGTCAGAGACCACCACTCCCAAGTCAGGGCAAGGGAGTTACACGCCAAGATAACCCCTACTCACCCTCTAGGTAACGTGGCGCGAGCAGCAAGGCTAAACTTGGAGGCGATGTAGGCTAAGTATTCGCGCACGCACCCCAGCAACAACAACCAAAGGCCCACCACAAAGGAATGCACTGTATAAAAATGGGGTTGTGTCCCCACAGAAGTTGTTCTCTTCCAGGATCCTGAGGGGGCTGTTGCTGCTGTCGCTGGGCCAGAGGACCGCCACTTGGGGTGTCTCCCTGCCTGGAGACCCAGTGAGCTGGCTCTGGGCCCAGCCTTGCCCCCCTGCCTTGCTGAAGGACTCTGCTGGACCTTTATTTTACTTATAGCACCTGGGAGCGCTTTATTTTACTCATAGCGCTTAAGAGCGCTTTATTTGGCTTGTAGCGCTTGGGAGCGCTGTGCCTTCACCCCAGCGCTGAGAGCGCTTTATTTTGAATTATAGCGCTTGGAGCGCTGTGATTATCTGCCTAGCGCTTGGGAGGGCGCCAATTGCTGTGCAGGTGCCCACCCTGCTCGTGGTGGCCTAGCGAGTGCCTACCTCGCTTTATATTTGCTTTGGCGGCGCGGGTGCCACCCCGCTCCTCGCCGCTTTGTTGTGCCCGTGGTTATCGATCTATGAGGGAGCCCACTCCTCGGATCATCTGGGAAGCCGCCTGCCTGCCTAGAAGCGAGCCGCCGCGCTGCCCGCGGCGACCCGGAAGTAGTAAAGCGCCCGGCCAATCGCAGCGCGGCCCAGGAAAGGCCGACCGGAAGTCCCGCCTCCTCCGACGAGCCGGGGAGAGAGAAGCTGCCGGCCGGGTCCCCGAGGCTCCCGTGTGAAGAGGAGAGCCCCGGGACCAGCGGGAGAGACCCGCCTCCGCTGGAGAGCCCAGCGCGAACCCGGTAGGTGCCTGCAGAGGAGGGGGGAGCGTCGGGACACATTGCCGGTGTCCGCCCCGCCCCCTCTCTGTAGCGCGACCTCGCGCCTTTGTGTTTTGAGCCTGAGGGCTCAGGGGGCACTTGTGAGCGACCCGAGTCCCCAAGAGCGGGACTCCAACCCGAGCCAGAGAGGCTCCAACGAGAGAGAGCACCTCCGCGTTTGTGGAGCCACGAGGTGCCCCGGGGGCACCAGTAGCGTTAGAGCCAAGCGAGGCTCTTGGCCAGCATTATTGCTTTGGGTCCCCAGAGCGAGGGACCCCCCCAGCCCAGCGAGGCTGTACCTTCCTGTTGCTGGAGCCCTGTGAGGCTCAGCAGCCCCCCTTGCTGGTGAGAGAGCCTAAGAGAGGCTCACCAGTGCCACAGTGGTGGTTCTTTGAGCCCAGAGAGGTTCTAGGGGAAATTCTATTTGCCAGAGCCTGCGAGGCTCTAGTGGGTGGCCACATCCTCCTCAATTGCACCAGTTGCCCAGCACTTTGTGGGCAACTGCTACGTTTAGGACCCTGACTTTGGACACGGGGCGTCCTAGCCCCAACAAGGCCAGTTGGCCTAGGGACAGTCACAGGTGGTGACTTACGTGAGTTTGGCGCAATTGTTCATTTTTGCTTGCACCTCTGAATGTATTGATTATGCGTCATGTGCCTTACACCTCTGAATGAATGTCATGCATTGCATCATGTGTTTTCCTCTTACACCCCTACAGGTATTATAATACATAGGTGGTTGTTTTCTCCCTAGTACAGGTGGTGCTAGTGAGGTCCTGGTTACCAGTGATTACTGGTTGTGTGCTATTTTGTGCTATATTCTATGTACTAAGTGCTATTTCTGAAAGTGCTACTTCTGATTCCTGACAGTGGCCCAGGTGGCCCTGTCTTGTACATATCCCTTGTAAATTCTGCCCGTGCCTCTGGCACATTGTAAAGTGTGTGTTTTATCTAATGTGTTTTGGTGTAATACAAAGGCTATTTTTATATAACCTTGTGTGGAGTTTCCGTTGTGGTGGGCCTTTGGTTGTTGTTGCTGGGATGCGTGCGCAAATACTTAACCTACATCGCCTCCAAGTTTAGCCTTGCTGCTCGCGCCACGTTACCTAGAGGGTGAGTAGGGGTTATCTTGGCGTGTAACTCCCTTGCCCTGACTTGGGGGTGGTGGTCTCTGACTGACTTTGGCGAAAGCCCTGGTCAGCCAGGGATCCCATTTCCAACATTGGCGGCAAGCGGTGGGATCAGGATTTGTGTTTGCCTTGTACCTTAGTAGTAACTGGCCATACCACAAAACTCTGCATTTTAGATGACCACATTTTAGGGGATTGTTTTTGGAAGTTTCATTATTTTCTTCTCCTGAAGAGTGTCATTTGATTGTGTTCAGTACATTTGTCCCCCGCCCTGCTTCCAGAGTTTGGTACCTGTGTCGCTTTTGGTCAGGTTGAGAAGTCAGGGGTGGTAGAAACTGCCTTACCGATCCGAGGGGAGGGTGTGTGTGGATGAATGGTGTGTTTTCCCGGACGCATGAGTATGAGTTCTCTTTGATAAGGAGATTGTTGAAGTTTTGGAATTGTGTCCTCTTACTTCAGATTGTTCAGTCCCCTGTGTTGCACGTGTCTGTGATCATCTTGCCAAGATGGAGTCTGCTTTTAATGTCTGGGGTCTGTTTTTGCATGAACTGAGAGAGTTTTGCGAAGAGAGAGACATTGCAGTGAATGAGTCAGACACCCAGTCCCAACTTAGGGGTAACCTAATCCAATGGCAGAAGGAGGACTGGGAGCGTGAGCACAGTGAGGAGAGGGCCCGGGTCTCACACCATGAGGGTGGTGGGTCAGAGGGGAGCCCTGAAGAGTCTGAGGAGGAAGAAGATGACAGCACAGGGACGCCAGCAGATAGTGAGGACCCCATAGATAGGGAGTCCCTTGCTGGGTCCAGTTTAGGAGGCAGCGCCTCATCCCTTTCCCTGTCCCCAGAGGAGCTGGAAGATAGGAGGAGAGAAAGGGAGCACCAGCTGGCTTTAGAGAGGCTCAGGTTGGAGCATGCCCAGGCTATGGCACAGCTGGGCATTAGAAAGCAACAGCTGGAGGTTAAGAAGCAACAGCTGGAGACCGAGAGGGTCTTAGCGCAGGACAGGATAGAGGAGGCTGAGAGGGCCGCCACCAGAGGCAAAGTAGCTTTGGAGGGTAGACTATCCCCTGCGCACAGTGTTGAGTTTCTGGATCCCCCAGGGAGGGTTGGGTCCAGTGGTGGCAGCTATTTAAATCTGTCTAGAAAGTCCCAGTTCCCAGAGTATGGTTCCTGTTTCCCCAGAGGAGGAGAATAGGTTGAGGTTTAGGAACCTTAGGAAACCGTCTCATCAGTCTTGGGAAGACTTTGAGGATGACTGTTGTGAAGCCCTGTGTGATTGGGTACGGGAGCCCACGAAATGTGATTGGGACCTATTGTTCGATATGCTTCTCAGAGAGCAGTTGCTCAGTTGTTGTTCACCAGGGTTGCGCCAACACCTGTTAGGGTGTGGATTGTCTGAACCATGTGAGCTGGCAGAGGAAGCAGACCGCTGGGAAGGGACCAGAGGTTCTGTAGAGTCATTGGTGAGTGACTCCAAAAGTAGTGGGTCAGGGATCTTCCAGCCCAGCGTGGTGGAAGAGGCTCAGTGTAGCCCAGCTAGGTCCCTGGTTAGTGAGAAGGGTGTAGGGGCTGACTGCCTGGCTCAGTGGAGCAGGAGTCAGTGGGTGGCTGAGAGCCCCCAGAGGCCCGAAGCCCTGTCTCAGAACCTGGGTGGTTTCTTGAGGGAACACCAGGTTGGGGACCTAGGCTGTCCTGTTAGCCCATTTGAGGAGGATCTCCTAGTGAGTAGAGGACCTGGAGCGTCTGTAACCAGAGCTCCTGTGGTTCTAGAGTCTGGCAGTACCGCTCCGATAGGGAGGGTACAGGAGTCCAGAGTGAGGAGTGATTGGGGGAGTTCCCCAGTGGAAGGACCAGTGGGTCAGGGACTACCCAGTTGGGCTAGGTTCCCGTGTAGTGACCATGGTAACACCACTTCTGGTCTGGGGGATCGTCACGCACTGTCAGGTGGACAGAGGGCGGGAGATCTGCGCCAGACAGACAGTCACGCAACAGATGTGACATTTGTTAGCCTCAGGGGGATTGCGTGTGAATCCCCAGAAGTCCTGGAGTGCCAGGCAATTGTTCCACCGAAGGTTCTAGACCAGAGGTTGGGAGGCCAGGTTCAGGATCAGCCTGACCTGAAGGGTAGGATGACTGTAACCAGTGTCCTGACCGGTTCTTCTTCCAGAGGAACTTCTCCAGGTGGGAGAGGGCAGACCTCTGGAAGGGGGTGCAGAGGGTGGGAGAGCCCACCTCTGACCCCGGTGCAACCTGAGTGGATAAGTCCTGGGTTGGAATGGCGTTCTAGGGGTACCCCTCGCAGAGGGAGGAGGAACCCTAGGAGAAGAGGTAGGGGGAGGAGAGCCTTCCCCGAGACTCCTGGTCCGCCTGAGGTTGTAGGCCCTAGGCTGGAGTACCAGTGGCAGTCTAGTCCTGTCTTGCAGACAGGAAGAGTGGAAAATGGCTCCTATGTGCCAGGGGTTACTACCCCCCGCTCTGCGAATTGGCATGGACCAGTGGCACCTGGGTGGCCCAGGGCCTGGTCCTGGCCGCGGACAACTTGGGAGTACCAGTGGGGTAGCCCAGTTGGTCCAGACAGTGTGTTTAGAAGGAATCCCATGGGTTCACCGTGGCGTAGAACAGGAGGGTGTCCCTGCAGTTGTGGGCCCGCGTCCGTGTTCTATCGCCCCAAGCAGGGAAGTCCATCACGGTGGTGATTGGTCTCCCCTGCGTTTTGGCTGGAAGGGGGTTATGTTGGACTTTGGCCCTTAGGGCAGGTTCACCCCTAGACATTTTGCTTGAAATGGTGACCTGGAGATGGGGATTTTTGGATTGTGCGCACTTTCACTGTGTCCCAGTGGAAAGTGCGTGCGCACTCTGAGTGCATGTGCTGAGCTAGGCCTGCCCGCCCATAGGAATGCATGGGGAATGTATGTGTCCCTGGTAGTTCCTGATGCGTGGGGTGTACAGGCTTGAGTCTGGTATGTGTGAACTCGTGAGAGTGAGAGGGTGAGTAGGGGTTATCTTGGCGTGTAACTCCCTTGCCCTGACTTGGGGGTGGTGGTCTCTGACTGACTTTGGCGAAAGCCCTGGTCAGCCAGGGATCCCATTTCCAACACCTGCCTAACGGACTTCCAACTGCCCGCCTCCCCAACTGAGCAGAGTGCTTTACCCATCCCACAACCAAAGTACTTGCGTGTAAGGGGGAGAGTGTCTCTCCGAGCAGGCGGCATCCCTGCGTGCTTCCGGGGTAGTTTCGCCAGAGTCCACTTACAGCCCCAAAACGGCATGCCAACTGTCAGCTACTGCCATCGAAGTCGTTCGCAGTGTAGGGATCATTCTTCCTCGCCGGTTACTGTGAGGCCATGTGTGGGTGAGCCCCCCGCTCCATCTCGACCGGATGCCTGAGAGCCTGTCCTGCTGGTTCCTCCACGGTCGTGGGTCTGTCTGTGCGGTTTCCGCTGCCGGTCTACGGTGCGCCACCCCTCAAGCCAATCCCGGGCAGCGTCCGGGGTGTCGAAGAACCACACCTTCCTGTCCGCTACTACCCTCAGCCGGGCCGGGAATATCATCGAGTATGGCAGTTCTTTCTCCGTAACGTCTTCTTGACCTCCAGAAATGTCTTCCTTTTCCTGGCTACCTCCGCCGTGTAGTCCGGGAAAAACGCTATTTTCGAGTTTTGGATCTGGATGGCTGGTGCCACTCTTGTGGCCTGTAGGATGGCGTCCCGGTCCCTGAAGTTGAATAGCCTCGCTAGTATTGGTCGAGGTGGGCCTCCTGTTTTGGGCTTGCCCCCCGGCACCCTGTGGGCTCGTTCCACTGAAAAGAAATTCGACAGTCCCTTAGGTTGGAGCCTGGTTTTGATTATGTCCTCCACATAGAGGTCCATCGCTCCCGTATCTTCCGATTCCGGCACACCAATAATTCGGACGTTGTTGCGCCGGGAGCGGCCTTCCTGGTCGTCCAGTTTATCGCGGAGCATTTTGTTGTCCGCTTGTAGTCGTTCCATTGCCGTTTGTAGGTCAGACACATCCTCGACCAATGATTTGGTGACAACTTCTACCTGCTTGACCCTTTCCGACATTTTTTGGAGGTCCGCCCGTATCAGGGTGACCTCGGTGGCCGTGGCTCCCACTGTTGCTTGTACCTGTGCCAACGCCGTCAGGACATCCTCAATCGTGGCCTTTTTTGTCCCTTCAGTTTCCGTCGTTTTCCCGGCCGTCTTGCGTTGTTCTTGTGGAGGGGACTGCCGTTCATAGGCGAATTTTTCCAGCTTGGCCTGGGTAGCGCTTTGCCTGGGGCCCCTGTGCGCCATGATGCAGTGTGTACTGGCTTAGCAGTCCGCCCTCGATGAATGGTGTTTGGGTCCAGGAGGGCCAGCCCCTTGCCGTTCCGCAATGGAGTCCTCAGGGAGGGAGAGTGCCAACCTTCCGTGCGCCCTTGATTATCAGGTTCGCCCCAAGTTACCACGTGGGATCAGTCAGGGTGGCATGCACGCGTGGAGGAGCGGATAATGGCGTTCTCCTGTCTGCCGAGTCTACACCAGGCGGTGCGCAGCGGGCCCAGTCAAGGTCTCGGTCGTGCCCCTTTGTCCGCTGAGGTGTTGTGTCCTCTCGGCGTATACTCTGCCAGCGTTCCCCCAACCCTCCAGAAAGCCTTAGCAGGAGGGGGGGGGGGGGCGCCCGCCTTACCGCCTCTGCCGTTTGCGGTCACTTCCTGCCCAGCCGCCACCGTATGAAAGAGTGCCAGGGCCGCGGGCCTCCGTGTGTGGTCCTGGGAGTCCGGTCTGACCTCCGCGCTACCAGGGCTGTCTCTGCAGGGACGCGATGTTCCCAGCGCGCAAAATGGCGGCTCCGCGTCTTGGACCCACGGCGTTTGGTCGTACCTCCGGGCCCGATCCCACTGCTGCGCCGGCCACTACTGGGTGATGTGGTGCTCCACTGTCGCCACCGAGCTTCTGGGGGGCATTTGACGGATGGTCGGGCAGCGAGCCCGCCGGGCCGGTACTTCCGGCCGATCTCAGCCGGCACGGATCAATTTCCGGTCGGCTACTGGCCGACTGCCACTCCGCTGCTTGCAGGCTGATTCTGGGCCCCACCTCGCTCGGGCTCCGTCAGGCGCTCCGGGTCCGTAGTCTGGCAGTCGCTGGGCTCAAAACACCGCGCCGGGTGCCGCAGGGACTCCGGGTCCGTTCCACCCCTTCTGACACCTTCAAGGACAGGATAGATAAGTCGGATAATGGTCGGAAGCCGCCTTCGCTCGGGAGCCTACCTAAGTTGCGGCCGCCATCATAGGCAGCTAGCCACGCCCCCTACAGATGTATTTTTGTCATTTTGGTGTCGATTTATTCATTAAATGTTACTCTTTTTCTAGATTGGTTGGGATTTTACTTGTGTTTTCACTTTTATTGCTTGAGTGCTACATAAATACTTTACACATTGCCTCCAAGTTAAGCCTGACTGCTTTTGTGCCAAGCTGACAGAGAGTTAAGCACAGGTTTATTAGTGAATTTAGTGTCTCACCCTGACAAGGATTGTGTTTGAATTGAGTAGGGCTCTCATCCCTCTCAATTAATAACCATTTGCATTGAACGGTTTTACAATAGAGGATGTCACTCCCATGCCACTTGGCCAGGAAACTCAAAATATTGCAGCTGATCCCGATTCTTCACTATTGTGAGGAGATGAAAAGGTGCTACAGACTTGTAACTGCTTGTAGTAGTATGGACACTATAGTTAATAAGTACATGGATTACAATGGTCAGAGCAATGCTTTAGCACTTAAGCCTCTATGGATGGCTGGTCCACCACATACTGCCCACAGGAGTGAGATCCCTCCATGTTGTGGTGCTGCCACAATTCTATTCATGATGGCTGTATGAGGAAAGAACATACTGTCTTGCCCACCACAGAACATTATTGATAAGTTCCTCAGCTACCCTCTATTTTCTTCACCCACAGAATGGAGGAACAATGTAAGTGGTTGATAGACCTTCCCTCGTGATAGGATTATTTTAAAACCATAGTAGTGTTCTCACTCCCAAACGCATATATGCAACATATGAGCTTTCAAATGCAACTCCAAACTAGGAGTTCAGTCTTCTCACAAGTGCAGAATCATATGGAATTTTAATCCTTATTGCTTTCCCTATCGGAAAAGAGAAATCGCGATGGAAGGGCATAGATGACAAGTTAGGAGATGGAGTGAAGTCCATTTTCGCACAGGGCTAGTGACGTTCAAAGTATAGGTTCCAGACACAACTTGTGCTACATAATGGTCCGGTTACCAATGCAATATAAAGAAAGCAATTTGCAATTATAATCCAATTAATGGTTACTTCACTGTACTTATATTGCAATGGAAGATTTCTTTGTATAGATTTTTCTGACTGGTGCAATGTTAAAACGCTATATTTCATGAATGACAGTTATAATCAACTAATGGCTGATGAGTATAGACTGCTCACTATGTGAACAAAAACTACCAATGGATGGTGATCACTTGCTGTAAAATTGCAGAGTTTTTGCCCAATCATAAAAAAAATTGCAAAAAAGTTAAAGCTGCCTCTAGCCACACAATTTGGTGATACCACGTAATCCCAAACCAATTTATGAGGATGGTATCTGTGAGGAACATACACTCAACCCAATGTTCCCCAATCCCCTTCCCTCAAAACTAGAAAAAGTGTCTTCTCTTTGTGGGCAAGTTGCACTTAACAAAACAGAAATTATTAACTAAACCTTACATGCTGTTAGACAATAAAGTCTTCGCCCTTCGTAGGTGGAGATGCCGTACCTCTGAAGCCGATTTAAAGACACGGCAGCAATGGACCCCTCACAATTTAGTGCATCTCTCCTCAAGTGCGGAAAGCAGCCTCTCCATAGGCATATTGCATTTAAGCTCTTGATACCACTGCACTATAGTTAGAGGATCCTTGCACTTCCAGTTGAAAGCAAATGCCAGATTTGCAGCTGCCAGGCAATTCCACAATAGTGCCATGTCTGGTTTTGTCTGTTGTTTTAGTATTGGGAAGCATAACCACCAGCACTATAAAACCCACTTTGCTTGGTAAGCCGTAGCCTAACAAGGTTTTAATTGTCGGGCATTCCTATCTAATATGTTGAATGCCACTAGGAGACTGTATCTCCTCCAGGACAGTGGACTACTCCCTGGGTAATATCGGTGGAATTATGTCACATACAAGTACCAGTCAAACATGACTTGGTAATGAGTTTTCCACTGGATGTTAGTGGTATTCTTTACCAGATCTTGCCAAAGCTGACTGCATAAAGTTTGAATTATCTATTTCTCTCAGAGAATGAAAACAATGTTCCATTTAGGGGCAATGCCTCACAGGAATAGCAGCCATTAAAATATAATTGTCACTATATATGGTGCCATAAGTTTCTCAAAGGGTGTGAGGCCCTTAGCTGCAGCCTTCACTATAGAGGGAATGAAAACAAGATGCTGGCTAGAATGCTTGAATTAGCCACTGGCTATCACTTTGGGCTGCATCCCAAGCCATTGTTATTCAACCATCATGCCACCTCAGTCTGTACCCAGACACATGCAAATCAGTCTTGACCCTGCTCCAACTGGAATAGTCCAGCCCAAACTGCCATGCCAGGTCCTCCCCGAACTAGAACACAAGCAACCAGGACCACCTTCACCCTTATTAGGGCTCATCAGCCTGTTATTGGTTGCTTCCAGTGGCACAGTGAGCACGGAAGCCACTTCTAGGCATACACTTCATGCTTTTGGCCTCAAAAACAAGGTGATGGATGGAAGGTTTGAATTAATCTCAGCCACTGGCACTCGCTCTGGGCACTATCCTAAACCATGATTTTTTTCCCTCCATGCAACCTCAATCTGGACCCAACAATATGAAAATGGCCCTGCTACAATGGGAATGTCCAGCCCAGATTGCCCGGCCATGTCCTCCCTGAACTGGAACACAAGCAACACTGATCTAGTTTCACACTTATTAGGACTCATCAGATCAGCTAGGTATAGGTATAGCTAGGTTCCAGTTGAGGGTGGACCTGGCTTGGCAGTGCAAGCTAGGCTGTTCCTATTGGAGCGGGATCAAGACTGATTTGTACATGGCTGGATCCAAACTGAGATGCCACGGAGGGCAAAAGAATATTGGATTGGAATGCTACGGAATGAGTGGCAATGGTTAGACAAATTGCAAGCATTTTCCCTTCACCATTTGTGTGTTTGATGCACAGCCTTCACTACATAGAGCACCAGTGATATATTTGTCCCTCGATGAGTTTGACTTGTAGATTTAATGTGAAAATTTCAAAAAACTATTTAAAATTATGGTATACCCCCATTACCGCTAACAATGAATTGTAACAGATTTGAATGTCACGAAGGGTATGGCGGGGGGGGGGGGGGGGGGGAAGTACAGTAGTTTTGATGTTTTCTGTTTTTGATGATTTCGTTATTATTGGATTGAGACTTTGGGCACTTTACCACGGTTAATGTGCTTCTGCTCTACTCAAAAACATGGTAACAATGGGTCACCTATTTTGCCACATTTAAATTACTAGTAAGTCCCTAGTCAAGTGTAACTTTCTATAAATAAGGCCTGTAAATTAAATGCTACAGGTGGGCCTGCAGCACTTGTGTGACCCACTTAAATAGCCTTTTTTTAAAAATGTCTCAGGCGACCCCTGCAGCCTGTGTGTGCATCTTTAAACTGCCATTTTGACCTGGCAAAATAACCAGTTTTGCCAGGCCTTAACCTTCCTTTTTATTAATACATAAGGCAGGATGAAGTGTACTTAAAAAGTTGAACACTTACTTTCAACTTTTAAATGTCCTGGTACTGAAAAACTCGTAAATTCGTTTTTTACTACTGGAAGGCCTGTCTTTTTCCCATAGGATAACATTAGGTTACCTTATAGCATTTAATAAGTGATAAGTATCAATTAGAAGCAGGTAGGAAGGGTGAGGTCAGTCTCTAAAGAATTGTAACCTAAAACCCTCTTTAATTGTAAAGTTATATTTTAAGTCACAATTCTGAAAAGGAGACTTTTAGATAGTTAGCATTTTATTGTCCCAACTATTTGGTGCCTGCATCCTAGGTCACATGACAAGGTGTAGCTGGCAGTTGGGCTTTATATTACTCCCAGATAGTGAGACAAAGGGATAAAAGTTGTTGATAGGGATGCAAAGCTGTCATCTGCACAGCATAAGGATCTGCCTCAGCTTACTCACAGAAGGTTTCACACTACTATTTTGTGCCCCCCAGACAAGCAGGGGCCGGGGCTAGGAGGAAGGGGGTGGAAATTTATTGTGCGGCTCTGCTGCAAAAGGGCTTCTACTCTGCTGCCTGAGTGAGAAGTACTGGTTCTGAACCTTGAATCGAGTGACTCCAAGGGTTAGTTGGCTGGCCTGGGACATAGAAGGTTCCAACCATCTTGAATCCTGCACCAGGACTCTGGCGGTCGCCAGTAGGTAGTTATAGTTAGGATTGATTTCCATAGAGAAATCGTAACATTCTATTGGGAATAACTTTGGCGCCGGTGGAGGAATCTGCCTGAAATTTTCCTCAACTGTGCCTCGCGGCACTTCGCTCCTTTCCTGAAAGTTTGGGGGGCATTTGTCAAGCGGGGGCCGAGATAAAAGGGGGGTCCCAAAACGTGTTTTCCCCATGTTAATTTCCATAGGGCGGTCGAACTCACTTTCAGCTCGAACGGCTGAATGGATTTTCACCAAACTTGGCAAAATTGTAGGGACTGGTAGCCCGATGTGCCTTTGCTATGTCTCAAGATATGTGCTCCAGAGGATTTTGAGTAATTTAGGTTAAAAAAAAATTATATATCTTTAGCCGCGCCCCGGTTCGCGCACCGGGGATCGCTCCCGGCGCGCACCGCGAGTTCGCGCGCGGAAAGCTGATTGGCTCTCGGGTGTCTGTAAACATTTCAAACAGTCCGGAGCGGCCGCCATCTTGTGTCTCGGTAGGATCGAGACACAAGAGGTGGCAAAAAACAAAGGGGGAAATGACCAAAAGGGGGCAGGGTACACCCCCCCCTGACCCCCTAGGTTTGATGTGGGGGCCCATAAAAGGGTCCAGCGGGGGGAGCGCCCGGTACGCGCACCGGGGAGCGTACCAGGGAGCGTACTTTGGTGAAAAATAGTGAAAATAATAGTGTAAAATAATCATTTTGAGTGATTACAGGTAGGATAGCTCTGAAAAGAGCTTTTGGGTTCTGTGGCTGTTTTAGGTACCTACAAGTACGTCCCACACACACCCACACGCACACAACCCCACACCCCCACAACGTCACACTCCCCACACACACCTCACACACGCACACCTCCACCCACACCCAAACACCCCACACCCCCACACAGACACCTTACACATCCACACCCACACATCCCACACACCCACACTCACACCTCACCCCCCAACACACACACGCACACACAGATACCTCACAGACACACCCCACACATCCCACACACACCTCCCCCCCACACACACACACGCCTCACAGACACACCCACACATCCCACACATACACACACATCCTACACACATACACACATCCTACACACATACCCCACACCCACCCCACACACACCTCACACACCCACACCCCCACCTACATCCAAACACCCCACACACCCACACACACACCTTACACACCCACATCCCCACCCACACCCACATACCCCACACACCTACACACACCTATACACCTCATCCCCCCCAGACACACACACACACACATACACACCTAATAGACACACCCCACACATCCCCCACACACACCTCCCCCCCCCCACACATGGGGAAAACTCAGTGAAACACTAAAATAATAATTTAAAGTGCTTAGAGGTAGGGTAGCTCTGAATAGAGTTGTTGTGTTGTGTTGTGTGGGTGATTTAAGTACCAACATGTAGGTACCAATGCAGAGTCTTAAATTCAATGTAGACTGTCTCATCTGTAGATAATTTGCATGTTGTTACAGAAGTTATTGTGGTATATGGAATCTATACTTCAGTCTGTCAGGAAAGCAGAAACAACATGGAGGCAGGAGATGAAAAAGAGATGTCAAATACACATTGGAGATAATAAAGTGGGAGAAAGGAAGTAACTATGAGCAAAATTACTATGTAACACAAAAAGTTGCACAGTATACTATAAGTCTCACATTATATTATATTCATTTTGGTACTATTTCATTGATTACATATAAAAAAGAATAATGTCTGGAACAATTTGTAATTATTAAATATACATTTATTGTTCTGATTTTTCAAAATTTAATAACACTTCCAACATTATGTCGTCGGGAATGTCCTCATTTGGATTACATGATTCCATTTCTTCCACATATTTAAGAAACTCTTCATCAAGAGACTGATCCAAAAAGTCTGAATCGTTATTCTCTTCCTCTGGGTTGTACTGAAGATCAACTTCGAATGAAATATTACATTTATTTTGATCTCCTTCCATTATGTTGCTGTAAATTGCATAAAAAATAAATATATCAGTAGAGATAGGGCACTGTTGGGTTTAAGTTCAGACAGGTAGTTTTGATTTTTTAACAGTGAAGTTATCTTTGGGCAGTGTATGGTATCAGGCTGGAAGTAGAAATATAAAAAAGTGTATATCATAAAGCCTAAGTAAATTGATAATTATACAAGACAAGCCTAACTCCATCCATAACTATAACAGAGAAGCCAATCTCAATCTAAAACTATTACAGAGGGATAGTATATAACTATCAGAAAATGTTTTCCAAATTAACTTAAAGTGCACAACATACTTTAGTTTTCAAAATAACATCTTACCTTTGAAAAATAAGTTTAAGTTCTCAGTGAAAATCCTTTTGAAATGTACTTCAGGAAGTAGTAGTCAAAATGGCTGTTTCCCTCTCTTTCTTTATATATATATTCATGTACATAACCAATCAAATGTCATGAAATAATAGTAGAAAATGAAAGTAACATTTTAATTGGTTGTAAATTCTAACACTTCAGATGTGTTTTTGTCAAGTAATTCACCTCAGGATATTTAGAGAGGGCTACAGGCCAAATGGCTCCATGGAATTCCACCAAATTTGGGAAAATGGTAGGGACTGGTATGTAGTATGGCCTATTCTATATTTGATGAAAGTGTCTCCGGTGGTTTTTATGTAAATTAACTTTTAAAAAAATTTGGGAGCGCTACCCGGTGCGCCCCGGTACGCGTACCGGCAGCGCTACGGGAGTCCTCAACCCATTCAGGTACTGTTTCCTTTACTCTCTTTGTCCTTTCTCTTTGTCACTCCCCATGTCTTATCCTAATTCAATTTTTCATCCTCTTTCACCCCTCTTTACTTATACTAACTGGTCTTTTCTTACCCTCACTCACCGTTCTTCATTTATCCTGGTTACGCCACTACCCTTTATTCTCAATCTTTTACTGTACTTTCTTTTTCTTTCAACACCCACTCGCATTCTCCCACTATCTCTACTTTAGTCTTCTTCCTCTCTCTTCCCTTCTTTCGCTCCTTTAGTCATTTTACTTTTCTCACTTTCACTCTATTACACCTTCTCTGTTTTTTACTATGTAATAAACAATCCCTCTGTGTTCATCCTATAGCTCTCTTTCTCTTAACATTACTCTTTGTGTTCTTCCCTCATGCTAACTCCTTCATGAAATTTTTTTTTCTATTTTTTTGGGGGGCGCGCCCCGGTACGCGTACCCTAAAAAAAAAAAATTGACAGAGATTCATTAAAAATATGTTTATTTTTATAAATAAAAGGTAGTTCTAAAAAGAACTGTTTTTTTTTCTTCTTTTTGTTGTTTTATATTTTTTTTATTTTTTTTTGAACATTTTGTACTTTTTTTGGCTTTGCAAAACAGTTTTATATTTTTTTGTATTTTTTATGGGGAGAAACAAAAAAGAGGGAATAGAAAATGGCTCAACTGGAGCAAAAAATGGAAAAAATTACTTTTTTTGGGGGGCAATTGTGATTGTCACCAGCAAGGACGACGAGCTTTATGCTCTTTTCACCATAGGCGATGAGCTTGCCACAATCAATACATGTGATTCTAAAATTTGCAAATCGAGGTTGAATACAAGGCATCGTCTCCGTTGTTTCTGGTCCCGATGGAGTGGGTTCCTTTCTTTTGGAGGTGGTCCTTGAATACTGGGGGAGGTTACTGGCCAGTTCCCTGATCTCTGCACGAGAATAGTTGTTAGGATGCTTCCGAGTCATATGTCGAATCATGGTATTATTACCAAATGAATATTTTTTGTTTGGATTGCCCCTTGAGAGTTCCGCGCCACAGATTCGACAAGTTACCTTGGCCGCATTAACTTTTTTCTTGCCCTCTGGGAGTGAAAAAACTCCCATACAATGTGTGGCCTCGGCTTGTATGGGGTATTTTCTTCAGGCAGCCATGTTCTCCCCTCCTCCTCTTCCTCTTCCTCCTCCTCGTCTTCCTGACCACCAATGTACTGTTGTGGTGGTCCTCTTGGTGGTGGTGGAGGTGGTGGTGGTGCAGATGCTCCAGCTGATGCAGCTACAGTAGCCATTTGAAAGTACAAAATAATTCTCTCTATTGCTGAAACAGGTCTTCCTCAGTCAAAGGACAAAGTCAGAATAAGGAAAAAAGGTGGGGTCTTTCATCATTTGGAAAAAACAAACTGTCCTGAACCAATGAGAAGTGTTATTTTCAGGTCATATGACCCGGGCTTTACTCATTTGGAAACCAAAACTGTTCTGCACCAATAGAAAGTTTTATTTTCAGGTCACATGACCCGACGCGCTTACGCTACGTGCCCCGGGGCGCGCCCGTAGTCGCGCTCCGGGGCGCGCCCGCGGGCGCGTAGCGTAAGCGCGTCTAGACGTTGCGCGATCGTATGCGCTCGCGTGCTTCCGGGTGCGCTTACGCTGTGCGTCATATGACGCGTCTACGCGATACGTCACGATGTTGTTTTCGTTCGCAAAAATAGCGCTAACGGGACGCTCCCCGGGGGGCGCCGCCACATTGCGCTGTCCGGGGCGCTCCCCGGTACGCGCCCCGGGGCAAAAAAAATAAAAATGTACATAATTATACAATATAAAATTCGTTATAAAAAATATTACTTTTCATACCTATAGAGATTTGCTATTAAAAAACCTATGAAATTCACTGAAAAAACCATAGGTTTCACACCAGTTATAGTTGGGAATTAGCATTTAAAAATCCTATTAAATTCACTGAAAAAAACATAGGTTTCACACCAGTTATAGTTAGCTGGAAATTTTACTGGCATAAAACCAATGAAATTCCCACATTATAGTTAGTTGAACTCACTATAACTTGCGTGTGCAATGCACTGCTGATGACGTCACATATTACATCACTCATGACATGGTCAGTGACATCACTCATGACATCACTGATGACACCATCCTTGTGACAGAGTGACCGACCTCCTTTCACTGTAATGTAACCCTTGAAACACATATTCAAAAATATTAACAAAAATTTTCAAAAAAATGGAGATACCCATACCAGTTACAACAACCAATTCAATAATTCCACCATCTATATACACATCCACTCATTCACCAACAGTTCTGTATAGTCACTCATACATATACTCACTCATCATATGTAGTGATACACCTATACATCCTGTTACACACCGACAGTCATCCAAAAGATACTCTCACACATGCAAATAAACTATTAAACATCCATTTATTTGCATATACAGCTATACACACACTACCACTTTACTTTTAAGGAAACTTACACATACTGTCTTAAACAATCACTTATAGAAACACATACTAATTTAAACAGGAACTCTTACAATCCCTCACTCACATATACTCACTTATATACATCAATATTCACATATACTAGATTAAAACATATGTAGTTACTGATAAAAACACTAGTGAGACAGTCATTCACTCACTAACACACACATATACACTCATCCACCCATACAGTCCTGCACATATGCTGTCTTCAAAACACATAAAAAGAGAGTCAGTCATTCATGCATCTATGTGCTAAGTAATAATTCCACCAAACCATACAAACACTCATACTGATACTAAGAAAAACTTCTAATAACCCATATACATACACATGTAGCTACTCACCAACCCATGCAGCCACTTATACACAAAGTGAAACACTAATACATATATTTAAATATTTAAACATTACTCACTAATATATGTATTCACTAAGATACACTTAATAAGCCAGTTAACCAATCAATTAAAAAAAAACCATGTAAACACTTATTTTAACATTTATTCTTCCATCAACTTTTACATATACATATATAACACATATTTATTTTTCAGAAAGACAGACATTCACTGGATGGTGTCATGAGTGATGTAATATGTGACGTCATCAGCAGTGCATTGCATGCGCAAGTTATAGTGAGTCCAACTAACTATAACGTGGGAATTTCATTGGTTTTATGCCAGTTAAATTTCCAGCTAACTATAACTGGTGTGAAACCTATGTTTTTTTTCAGTGAATATATATATATATATATATATATATATATATATATAAATATCATCAATAGCAGGCTACTAAACACTGGAGCTGAATCATGCTGTAAAGAATTTCCTCCATACATGAACAAACATGCATTATAAACATGAGAAAACAACAATAAAGTGTGTTTTAGAACTGTTTTAATGCTCAGAAAGCAGTAGAAATTCTTATAAAACACTGAAAGCATAGGAAGCTCCCAGGCTGCATTGCAAATCCCCAGTCTAAAAAGACTGGAAAGCTAACCTGCAGCTGAATGCAATAAACTGACACCGTGCCTTTAAGGCACCCATGACCCCCAGATTCCCATCATGCCTCAGGGGTGACAGTTAGGTCAGTTGTTCTTTCCGGCTCCTTCAGGAAGGATCCTGGCAACAGAGCTCCACTCATTTTTGTATTTTCTGACAGAAATTTTCTTCACTTTTCACAGTTTTTTGACTTACTTTGACTTTTTACATCTTGTCATGTAAGAACCTGTCCCTTTTTTGACAGTTTGGTGGGTATTTTCTGCTTTGAAATGCCTTCCCTTTTTGACAACTGCCCTTCTTGTGGCAACAAGAAGGCCAAGACAGACAGTCATCAAGTCTGTATTCTTTGTCTACCTGACAATCATGACCCAAAAGCCTGTCCTCACTGCAAAACCCTGTCAGGAAGAACTCTAAAGGACAGGGAGAGGATTCGCATCTATGGCCTAGCCCAAAGGTCATCCAGAGGAAGGTGTCCGGTAAGGAAGGGCTCCCAGAGGGTCAGAACACCTTCAAGGGATAAATCTTCGCACGCTTCTGCGTCGGGCTCGGCGCTGAGGAGAGAACTACCAGTGGGTCATTCATCTAAAAAACGGGCTTGTTTTCGAGAAGAGGAGATTCAGGTGCGTCGTCGTCGAGAATTCCAGACCCTCCGCCGTCGTCAACCCGGTGACGATCGGCGTCGAGGACAAAGACCCCTCCCCCGTCGCCAACCGGCGACGATCGGCGTCGAGGACAAAGACCCCTCCGCCGTCGTCAACTAGGCAACGATCGGCATCGAGGACCATCACACCTCCATCACACCTCCGCCGTCGTCAACCAGGCGACGAACGGCGTCGAGAACTGTAACCCTTCGGCCGTCGTCAACCTGGCGACGATCGGCGTCGAGGACCAGACCTCCGCCGTCGTCGTAGTCACGACGTTCGGCGTCGAGGAGAGGCTCACCTCTGTCGTCGCAGAGAGCCCGCGATCCTCCGCCGTCGACAACCAGGCGTCGATCGGCGTCGAGGAGGAGATCTCCGTCGACGTCTCATAGGCGTTCGGCCCTGAGGGTGACGAATAACACTCCGCCGTCGTCGCGTAGACACTTGGCGTCGACTTTGACTGCTCCGCCGGCGGCGTTCGGCGTCAAGGGCTCCGTCGTTGGCTTCACATCGCCGCTCGGCGTCGAGACATCGCCGATCCTCACATCGCTCACCGCCCAGGCATTCGACTACGTCGAGGCATCAAGAGCGGGCTGGGTCGACGTCGAGGAACTCCGCTTCAGGGAGAGAATCAGTGATTCTAGTGACGGAATCAGCCTCCCGCCACTCATCCTCGCATTCGTCTGGGCGAGCCGCTTCAAAGTCCAGAACCCTGCCTGCAAGTCGCCTTTGAGGGACCCTTCTTCTGCAAATGTGAGGTTGTCCCCTAGATGGAATCTGCCATTGGATCATTGGCGGGATTCAGGGGCTACGAGACGGATGCAGGAGTACGCCAGTCCTGCACACAGGTCTCCGCTTCAGAGACTAGTGGATGAAGTGGACAGACGCAGTCCTCCCAGGTAAGCTGAAAGATCACCTGTAAGGAGGCCTGCTAGATCTCGTTCCCCCAGAAGGGAGGAAAGTTCAAGAAGATCACGCGATAGGAGGCACAGTGCTCATCGCAGGAGTAGGAGGACAACATCTACTTCTTCTACATCCTCTACCCGATCTTCCAAGAGGGATTATTCTCCCACACTTTCGGATAACCCTATCTCTAGGGTCTCACCGGTTGATGACAATAACACTTTTCATGATGTTCTGCAAAAAGGAGCTCAAAAGCTCAACATTGAACTGTCTGTTCCACAAGTCACTACGACAGTGATTTTTGAGACTCTTCATGGACCCGGTCAAAGATATATTCCTGGCTCCAGCGACCATTAGAGCGGTGCCGGCTCGCATCCCAAAAAAGTACAAGCCGGCTGCCTCTGACCCGGTCTTTGTCAAGTCTGATCCTCCTGCAGACTCAGTGATCGTTGCAGCAGCACGAAAAACACACTCTGTCACTGCTACCTCCTCAGTCCCGCCAGATAAGGACAGCCAATCACAGGACTCGTGGGGTCGTAAGGTCTGTAACTCTGCCTCTTCTACTCTGAAGGTCTCCAGTGCGGCTGCACTGTTGGGTAGATCTGATAGAGCCTTATGGGACTCCATGGAGCATTTCAAGTCCAAGCTGCCGAAAGAAGACCAGAAGGACTTTGAAGAGACAATGACAGAAGGCTGTCTGGTAGCGAACCAGATGATTAGCACGGCTGCGGACGGCGCAGCCCTTGCGGCGCATTCATATGCCCATGGAATATGCGCCAGAAGGTCGTCTTGGTTGCGCTTGACAGGCCTCAAGCCCGATGCACAACAACGCATCTTAAACCTTCCTTTTTCTGGTTCCTCTCTCTTCGGTGAACACACTGACGAAGAGATGAGTAGAATGAAAGCCGAACAAGAAACAGTCAAAGCAGTCGGTTTGGATAAGAAAAAGGAGTTCAAGTGCCGTTTTAAAACCAACAGGGGCAGAGGGGCTCAACAGAGGGTTCAAACCCCTCAGTGGTCCCAAAACAAGAATCCGGGCAAGACCCAGTTTCGTGGAGGAAAATCCAACCGAGGTAGAGGAGGTCATCAACAACAATCCTCTACATCAACGAGGGGAGGGAAGTCATGAGCAGTGGCTTCCTCCTGCGCCGTTGCCCACTCCAGTGGGAGGAAGTGCTTCTCAACATCTGGCAGAGTGGTGCAGCATCACAAAAGATCGTTGGGTGCTGAATATACTGCATGATGGATACACGCTTCGTTTCCGTGCGCCCCCAAAGAACATTCCTCCAAAGAAATCTCGTCCTCACCAGTTAGATCTGCTACGGAAGGAGGTAAAGGTTCTTCTTCAAAAACAAGCTATAGAAGAAGTACCTCCCTCGCAAAGAGGAAAGGGAGTCTACTCCAGATATTTTCTTGTCCCCAAAAAGGATCAAGAGAACAAGTTCCGTCCCATTCTAGACCTATGTCTGCTAAACAAGGTCATAGTCAAAGAGAAGTTCCGCATGTTGGCTCTTCACCAAATATGTCCACATCTGCAGAAGGGCGATTGGATGTGTTCGGTGGATCTGCAAGATGCATACTTTCATATTCCAATTGCACTGCATCATCGCAAGTACCTGAGGTTTGTGGTCGTCAACAAACACTGCCAGTATAAGGTGCTACCCTTCGGACTCAAATCGGCACCGCGAGTCTTCACCAAATGCATGGCGGTGGTGGCAGCTTTTCTTCACAAAAAGGGGCTCTTTGTCTATCCGTACCTAGACGACGGGCTCCTAAAAGGTCCATCTTCTCTACAAGTAGAGAGCGACTTTCGCCTTTGCCTGCAACAATTGCACAAGCTCGGCCTCCATGTTAACGTGGAAAAGTCAGTCCTACAGCCAACCCAGTCCATCCACTACCTAGGCTCCGTTCTGGACAAAATCTTGGAAAGAGCGTATCCTTCGGAGGAGAGACTTTTTTCGATGCAACAGAAGTGCAGGATACTGCTCGAGAGCCGAAGTCCAACAGTCCGTCAGGTAGCCTCCCTGCTGGTTTCCATGACGTCCTGCATCTTCCTCATACCACATGCCAGGCTGAGGATGCGTCCTTTGCAACAGTCTCTGGAGGACCAGTGGGACCAAACGACAGGGTGCTGGGAAGACCGGATCAGTCTTTCCTTGGCAGCAAGGATTTCCATCAAGTGGACGTCAAAATCTGTTGGTGGGAGTTTCTTTTCACCAACCTCTTCCGACTCAGTCAATAGTGACGGACGCGTCCCTTCAAGGCTGGGGGGCACACATGGGGTGCCTTCAAATACAGGGTCGGTGGTCGGTGCAAGAGCAGACCTACCACATCAACATGCTGGAGCTCCGAGCGGTGCATCTCGCTCTCAAAGCCTTTCTCCCTGCAATCAAAGCCAACTCGGTCTTGGTACAGACAATACGACCACCATGAACCTGAACAAACAAGGCGGCACACGATCACGCCCTCTATCTCTGGAGTCCCAAGCGATCTGGCACTGGCTTCTCGCTCGGAACCTCTCGCTGGTAGCAGTGCACCTTCCAGGCGAGCTAAACATCAAGGCAGACGCACTCAGCAGGCACTTCGAAGATCAACCAGACTGGGTGCTCAACGAGGAAGTAGTGGCAGAGCTTTTTCGTTGGTGGGGTCGTCCTACCATAGACTTGTTTGCAGACGACGAAAACAGAAAATGCCACACCTTCGCGTCCAGATTCCACCATCTAGGGACGCAGGGGAATGCACTCTTGATGGATTGGTCAGGGACATTTGCCTACGCATTTCCTCCCCTGTCTCTGATTCCGAAGGTGGTTTCCAAGCTCCTCAGGTCGGACATGGAGATGATCCTAATAGCTCAGGACTAGCCGTGGCAGTGGTGGTATCCGGACCTTCTTCATCTGTCTGTGTGTCCACACAGACGTCTACCTTGCAGGTCGGACCTGCTGAGCAAGATGAGCGGGAGGATTCTACATCCCAACCTCCCCTCTCTGAACTTGACGGCATGGCTCCTGAAGTCCTGCAGTATGGACATCTGAATTTTCCTCCTGATTGTATGCGCATTTTAAAGGAAGCTAAGAGGCCCTCCACAAGAGCGTCATATGCTTTCAAGTGGAAGAGGTTCTATATTTGGTGTAGGGAACATCATCTTGACCCTATTAAAGGTCAGGAGGATGTTATTCTTCCATACCTTCTTTCCTTAGCAATGTCTGGTTTGAAGTATGCTTCCATTAGAGTGCACTTGTCAGCCATTGTGGCGTATAGGAAATCCCCAATCCAAAAGTCTTTCTTCCAGATGCAAGTGGTCAAGGACTTCCTGCAGGGGTTACAAAAAGTCTATCCCCCTGTTCGAAATCCTTCCCCTCCCTGGGAGTTGAATCTTGTATTATCCAAGTTGATGGGAGCTCCTTTTGAGCCCATCCACAAAGCAACGTTACAACATTTATCTTGGAAGGTCGCTTTCTTAGTTGCTATCACATCAGCGCGCAGAGTAAGCGAAATCCAAGCATTGTGTACAAAAGAGCCTTACACTGTTTTCCACCACAAGGACTCATCCATCCTTTCTACCAAAGGTTGTGTCTGATTTTCATATTAATCAGTCTATTTCTCTTCCATCTTTTTTTCCAAACCCTGTGACCCCTGCTGAGCGGTCGCTGCATTCTTTAGATCTCAAATGAGTGCTTAAATTCTATTTGGAAAATACTAAGAGTATTAGTTAGACGGATCAGCTTTTTGTCAACTATGGTTCCATGAGAACGGGTTTTCCAGCTGCCAAACGATCCATCTCCAGATGGATCGTCTCCTGTATTAAATTGGCTTATCAGCTAGCGGGCAAGCCCTTGCTGTTGACACCTAAAGCGCACTCTACTAGGGGGAAAGCGGCCACAGTAGCTTTCCTACATGATGTCCCTATGTCAGAGATTTGCAAGGCTGCAACCTGGAGATCAGTTCATACCTTTACAAGGCATTACTGCCTAGAATCTGATTCCAGGACTGATACTCAAGTAGGGCAAGCCCCTTTGAGGAATCTATTTGGGTAGCCTGCTCGAGCTTAGTTTTGTCTAGGCTCATGAATGATATACTGTTTTTATTGATCCTTTGCCCGTAGGGAGATGAGGTGAGGCTCGCTATTCTATTCTAATGCTTATGACTATTGATGAGGATCCCCTGGAAGAGAGGGATTAGTTACTTACCTGTAATCATAGTTCTCTTCCAGGGGTATCCTCATCAAAGTCATAAGCAACCCTCCCGCCTCCCCGGGCAAAGGACTACTTTAACTTGGAGATATTGTTAACCTATTGTTTCATGGTTTTTTCAGTCTCCGCAAAGAACAACTGACCTAACTGTCACCCCCCCTGAGGCATGATGGGAAACTAAGGATCATGGGTGCCTTAAAGGCACGGTGTCAGTTTATTGCATTCAGCTGCATGTTAGCTTTCCAGTCTTTTTAGACTGGGGATTTGCAATGCAGCTTGGAAGCTTCCTATGCTTTCAGTGTTTTATAAGAATTTATACTGCTTTCTGAGCATTAAAACAGTTCTAAAACAAACTTTATTGTTGATTTCTCATGTTTATAATGCATGTTTGTTCATGTATGGTGGAAATTCTTTACAGCATGATTCAGCTCCAGTGTTTAGTAGGCTGCTATTGCTTATATTTATATATATATGTATGGTTATATATATGTGGGGCACATATAATATAGTGTTTCCGGGGTCCCGCGCATGGGCGGTAATATTCTAATGCTTATGACTTTGATGAGGATACCCCTGGAAGAGAACTAGGATTACCGGTAAGTAACTAATCCTTATTGGGACACCCTTGTGACCGGAGCAAGGAGTGTGTGAGTAAAGAACATATTGGAAGTCAACCATTGAACACTTTAGGAGGGATAGTAGCTATGCTACCACATCACCAACTACCCTTAACACTAATCCCTGATTCCCCCTGCCTGCGGCAAAACGGAAAAGAAAGACATGGAGTACTGTTCCTATAAATGAGCCTTCATAGGGCCTGCCAGGCCTCCACCGGACCTTTGATTATTGCATTGATATGGACAAACCTTTCTGGACATTATTTTGGGACAAATTGACAGCTACTGTAAATGATTTACTACCTCAAAGACAAATTGGCTAACTTGGAGGCCGAAATGGAATCGGTTATCTCCTATATACCTAGTGTACAGCCTGTATGGGATAAGAAGGTACAATCCAATAATGATAAGACGCCCAACGATGAAATGCCTGTGGGGGACTCGTGTTCAACCCGGTACGAGCCTAGTTTCTAATCCGATCCCTAGGACAAACCAACTGACTGGGCCCCCTAGTACATTCCCAATTCAGACATCTATTGTAACCCCAAGTCTTGTTGCTCAAATTGATAAATATACACTGACTAATCCTGATCACCTTCAAGAGCGAGTAACCATCAACCTTCCCCCAGCATGTTGTCAATATTTAGCAGTTTTGGTAAATGTTCCCCTTTTGAAACCTGGTGGTAGTGAGTCTGTAGAAGGTTTAAAGCATAAAGTGATCCACTGGCTTAGTTCTAAACATTTGTTTTCACCAGCTAATACACACCAAATCGTATTAACACAAAGAGTGAGGTGGATTGGCTCACAAACAGAAATTTTTGAGGGGGATTTTATCGTTGTTAATTTAAAAAACCCCAGTATAGCAGGTGAAGTCCATGGAAAGGCAGTTGGTCGAAATGTGACTGTTTTCCCATTAGCGTTTTTCTATCGCCACCTACGAAGCAGTAATCTTTCTTGCGCTCATACACAAAATATACAGGGACCGAGGCCACACTACTCATGCTATCCACACTTCCATGATCAGTTTCCGTTAAATAGACACCATGCATTGAGCACCATAGAAGTTAATGGCTGATTTAGATGTAAAGCCCATAGTGTGGTTGACCTCTTGTAAAGTGGAGGTATCTAAGGTGTTGGAGTATAATATGTCCTGAGTCAGGTTTCAAGTATAGGAAAAAGACACAGTAGTCAGATTATATTAATATTAATCGGGACATCTGTCCCATTACCTGTTCAGCACCAAGTGTGGTTACAACTATGAGTCCACATGATGGTGATGTGAGAGGAACATTTTGGTTTGCTACATGGAATGTTGATGGGCTCACAAATAAAACAGGGAACACATATTGGATTAATTTTACAATTGACTTTAATATTCTATGTATGCAGAAACCGGTGTATGTCGAAGGGTACTCCTCATACTTTTCAGAAGCAATATCAACACACATGGGCCGGGCAAAAAGGGGGCTCCTGGCTGTAGGAAAGTAGGATCTGCTTCTATGGTTACCCCCACTTTTTGCCTAGTGCTAAGCTGTATTTGATTAGTCTGACTGGGATCCTACTAATCAGGCCCCAGTCTATCTGATTTCTCCCTAAATTGTTGGGTTCAGTACTTAGGTACATCCCAGATTGGATACTGAGGTACTCTTATAAGTCCTTAGAACCCGGAGCATAGGTACCCCAGAGGTCTCCCATGGACTGAAGCATGTATTATGCCACCGATGAGAGACCATTCAAAATGGAACTACAGGCCTGCCATTGCAGCCTGTGTAAGCTGGTGCTAGCACCACTTAGTAAAGATATAAGGGTCACTGCACTTAAAACCTATAAGCCACCCCTATAGCAGGCCTTTACAATTCTGAAGGCAGTGTGCTTCGTTCTAAGTGAGAGGGTGCCCCTGCATGAGCCGGACACCCCTGCAGCCTACAGAGTGTATTCTAATAGGTTGTCAGTGAAGCAGCCATAATCTATATAGAGGGGCACCTCGTAATTATGTGATGACCATCTGGTAAACGGCTGCAATGAATCCTATCATGGTATCAAACATGTTGTAATCATACCTCCCACACTGTAACGGTGTGGGAGGTATGATTCCCGCACTGGAAGAGCCCTCCAGTAGTCTCTTGGTGTTCCCGGTACCATCCTTCTTGACCCGGACAGCACAAAATGGTTGCTGCTGCCCAGAGACACGATTCTGCCAGGCTCAAACAGGGGAAGGCAGAACAATAGGCATCCTGTCACAGGGAGGCATGACCACCTCCCAGACAGGATTTAGTGTATTGGGATGGGGTGGGTGCGCTTACCAGCGCCACTCAGTCTGCATGGAGGCACATTTGGTGTCCCTGTGCATAGTCCAGTTCAAACCAGTCCTGGGAGCCATGGTCTCCCGCTCTGGCGTGAAACTGGACAAAGGACATGGGAGTAACCTCCCCTGGGAAGGTCCCCTGAATCTTCCCAACCCTTTCCCTAGGGTACGTAAGGGCTTACCTGGATGTAGGTCCCTAGGTTTGTCTTGGGATAAGATTCAGATCAGACACCACTGCTCTTCTACCATCTGGGCACTCTGGACTTCGCTGGACTTCGTTTGGGTCTGACTTTGTCTCCCTTCCAGTCTGTGCCTGTGCATCATACAGGAACCTTCCAAGGCCTGTGAAGCATCAAAGACACTTAAAGAAATCTCCCTTGGAGTGAGGGAGTCACACCCCTGCATTTGCAGGCCCCCTAACTAAGTCGACCGGTCTGCTGATCCCAAGCTCCTCCGGACTCTGAAATGTTCTGCAATACAGGTGGTGGTTTTCCACAGCTCCCGAGGCTTGCCCTGCCCTTTCACAAAGTTTGAGGCCAGTATCCCTCGTGGAGGTTGCAATAACCGAACCCCTGTGCATCGCGTCAATTGCAGTTGCAAAGGCTTGTTGACTTCTTTCCAAGAAGATCTTTGGGCTCAAAGTAGCCCCAACCTCAAGCACCTCCAGTGACCAGAATCTTCAGCCACACAGCATCGTGGCTTGCATCTTTTAGTGAGTTGCTTGAGGTCCTCTGACTACCCCAGTGCCTCCGGCCTGTGGGTCCACTTGAGGGTCACCTTTGCTTCTCTTGGGCTGCCCTGTTTGTTCCGGCCTGCCCTGACTCCCCTAATTTTGGTGAGTCCCCTGGACCTTGCTGGTCCCGACGTCGATCCTTGTCTTGACCCTTGTGGTTCTTATATCACTTTCTTAGTATATCGATTGTCTCCAGGAGATCATTTTAACTAATCTTCTAGTAGAAAAATTTTATGATATCTATAGCTCTATAAAATCACTTTTGACTTGCCACCCTACTAGAGTAGAGGGATAGTTTGATTCTGCCTTCACTAAAGCACTTCAAGCTCTCAAACATGCCTAGAGTAATTTCCCGCAAGATACCTCAGTCATTAAGACACAGCATCTCCAATAGAATCAGGCCCTAGTAGGAAGGAAAAAATTCTACGGAATAAAGCATGGGATAACCTTGCCCTTGCGGCAGAGTCCAAGAACACTACGCTGTTCTGGGATACTGAGAATGCCCCATTTCTAACAATAAAGGTATCCCGGAGTTCTGCTATAATGTCCCCTGTGACAGTTAGGTAGCCCACTTCTCTAACATTTTTAGAGAGAATAGTGAGGATACAATTAGGCCGGAAGGTGATTGGGGGGCAGCAGAGCTTGAAATCTCTCTAGAAGAAGTCATGCTGACTTTACAAGCCAGTGCAGGGGGGAAGGGCTTTGGGGCCAGATGGAGTGCCACTTGATGTTTATAAAGCTGCCCCTGATCTTTGGGGACCTATTCTGACTTGGGCTTCTAATATTGCGGCGACGGACGGTATCCCATCTTCTTGGGAGACATCTATTAATATTCCAATTTATAACAAGCATCTTCAATGCACTAGGTCTCACATTTATGCAAGTTTGAGCTATATGCATTGTAAATGTCAATGCCTATTATTTATGTTTTGGTTTTTAAAACATAAATAAAAGATGTTGTCATTGACAATGCCAATAGCTTAAACTCTCGCAAATGTGAGACCAATTGCATTCCAAATTCTTGAAGGCATCCTGAGTTGCCCCCATCCTTTTACCATGGCCCCTGAAGAGCTCCCCGTTGGCTATGAGTTAAATAAACAAGCCGGTGGTCACAACTAGGCACAAGAGACCCCCTGCAGTAAGAGAAACTCATTTAAGAAAAATAGTGCTTACAGACTAAATAATACATACCGTGTAACAACCGAAGTAAAAAGGCCACTCCTCATGGGAGGTTACAAATAAAGACAAGGTCTTACTAAGGAGGGACTAACAAACCTAATAACGAATCAGAAGCTAGCATTTACAAAGAACAATGACACTTGCCAATGACACATATGGGCGGAGAGTGGGTGGGGCTTCAAGTGCATACTCCAATACAACACAGGCTCAGCATAAAAATGGCCCAATTTACTACAGGCACATTCTAATCAACTTTAGGTTGTCACAAAGCTCTACATTGTCACCCATTCTTTCTGTGTTCTTCCTCTTGAGTCAACTCGGAGACTGATGTCTCCGACTTCTTGCAAAATCTAGAAATCTGATAGAGACATCTAGCCGCAGATTTATTAACTTAGAATATCCCCAGGCGTCAGACTGGATCTAGAAATTTTTTGCAGCAGGACCTCTGCATGCCGGGGGACGCGCTACACGACCCCACCCTGACGTTGTCCACATATGTGAGGTCAGCGAGGTCATATAAGTCCCTCCTTGACAACGTCACTACCAGATACATTGTTACCGAAGGTAAGTAACTCGTACTTCTGCCCCAGCATGGATTTCTTATCCATCCCTGAGAAACTCATTTCCAGCTAACATTTATTGAGCAAGAAAGTACAAAATTGAAGGAGAGCACAAACAGAACCCATAGCACACAGCCTTTTCCTCCTTCTTCATCAACGAATTATTACTTGCACCCCTCAGGCCAAAAAGCCTAACAATATAACATGGCAATAATCTAATCAAGTCTACCTACATCAGAACAGTGACACCAAATGGTGTCCACACATTCTCCAATGCCACCTCCCTGCTCCCATCTTCAGCACCTTTGTAAATTAAAGCTTGCTTATGCTCACACACTTTTTACTGGCCTCCCCAGTTGCCAGCTTCATAGGCTACAGAAAATGTAATACACTGATGCCAGACTTGCCACCAGCAACTGTGAATGTCCTTGTAAAATAGGGATTGCTGCCCATCACCTCAGTGCTGGCCCAGCAAGTTATTGATAGAGAATACAAACATTGGGAGCAGAAGTGTCCCCCCCCCAATTGCTAGGCTTCCTGTCCTGCGACTTGCAAAAACAAGGGCCCTGAGGTCCTGCTCTGTGCTGCACACAGCCTCCTATGCCTTGGGCCTAAGAGTGATGAGATCACAGGAGGGACAAGGATCTGAAAGGGTCCTGGTCCTAGCTCCACGCACCCTTACGGGTGTGCTCTCAGTCCATAGGCTGTGTTGAAACCTATTATAATCTGAACTTCAAAACTGTTTAAATACTCCTTGATAGAGAGACTATTAACTCAATGGTGCAATATTTTTGGGTAAGATAAGTCAACATCAAATAGCTACTATGGTAGTGTCAGATCCCTCTCTATCAGCAATGTATAGTGTCCACTCCCACAGTGGACTGTGCAATTTGTAACTGGCGGGGTGCCGTACTGAGACCTATTCACTGAAGATAGGTTAGATTAAAAGGTCTGAAGTCTGTCTTCATCTACCTTTTTATAGCAAAGCCCACTGGAATAATGTGGCAATGAAGGACCCGATTATGCAGCTTTTGCAGCAAGAAAAGGCTAAGTTTGTGATCTAATGTGGCTGATTTTGTTGTGGTATTGTTTCAAAATGTTGTCATTTTAACAACCATTATGGAGCAGATTGTGTATTATGAGGCAAGTGCTAAATCTGTAATCACACACAAAATATCATTGCAGCAGAATTGCATTATACAAGTGGCTGCAGTTCATAGCCTTCATTTTTAGGTCGAGCCTAGACATGCCACGTGCTTTTGCAAGACCTGTAGTAAATAGAATATTGAGGGTAATTACTCCTGCAGCTTGCCACTGGTTAACTCTGGTATTGCTGTTCTTATCTTGCTTTTTGTTGGCTGGCGATCCGATACGTCACTTCCATTTTTGGAGGAAGCAGCACCGGCCAACTACAGTTAAGTTACTCTGCAGGGCTGTATCTTTCAATTTAGGGACTACTTTGTTGTTTTTTTGCCATGGCGCGTGGTTCACTGGGCGTACAACGCACTGAGTAATGGAATGTAAATATTAGGGCTTACAAAAAGGGTGCAGTACCACAGGCTGTTACTAGGTGTCCCAGGGACACCTAGTAACAACCTGTGGTACTGCGCCCTTTCCTTAATCCCTAATATTTACATTCCATTACATAGTGGCGGTTTCTGGAAAACAAAAGAACATCTTTAAAACAACACAGGAGCCTCCAGCAGGCCACCTAGTGCATGTGTCCCTGGGAACAGTCCATACATCAGAGTCAGCAGTGATGCAGGTCATAGGTATCCGGGCCCTAAGCTCCGTGCTAGAGCCTTCAGCTGGTCCTGTGCATACGTGCACTCCTAGAAGAGATGGTATGTTGTCTCGTCCACGGTGCACGCTCTCGGGCAGGACTTGTATCGGTTGAGTCCTCTTATGTGCATGAAGGCTCTCACCGGAAGTCCTCCTTGGATGGCCATCCAGATTATGTCTTTGTGTTGGTTCGTCAGGTGCTTGGAAGCGACGTTCCCCCACATGTGGTCCGCTGTGGCTAAGGGGAGGACGCTGATCGGCTCACTGATGTCCCTTGTACGTATCTGGCGTTGGACAAGTCTTGGAGTCCCCGTGGCGGTGTGGGCTGCTTCCAACCGGAACTGCTTCACAAACTTTTCCACATCTTTGTAGAACCATGGTGTCTCCCAGTTGTACGGGACGGTGCTCATCCACTCTGCCCATCCGAGATGCCTCCACGTTGGCAACAGGAAGAAGCGTGCCATCAGAAAGCCGATGTGGCTCTCATCTTCGGTCCTCAGGGTGTTCCTCATGCAGTGGCAAAACAAAGATCCCCCTCAGGATGGTGGCGATGTCCGGCACTCCCTTGCCGTGGGTCTTGAACATCACCGCCCTCTTCACTCTGTCCATCTTCGAGCTCCAGATGAAGTAGAAGATCATTCTTGTGATGATCTTGGCTGTTATAGCTATGCTTCGCAGATTTGAGTAGCACCTTTTATCTAAACCACAATCTATTGTGGGCAACACTGATCTCTTAAAGGTGCACCAAGACCAATGTGGGTTTTCTCTCATGCCTTTTGAGAAACTATCCAGCCAAGTTAGGTTCAGCCCACAAGGGGAATGCACCTCAAAATTCAAAGTGGGACATGGCATCCGACAGGGCTGCGCCTTGGCACCACTGCAGTTTTCACTATTTATTAACGGGGTGGATAGTCACCTACAGTCAGTGCAGGCCGCTGCTCCCAAGGCTGCAGGGCATCCAATACCATTGCTGCTGTATGCAGAAGACACAGTACTCCTAGCGAATGGGCCTGCAGAAATTGATGAATGCTTTTGGAGAATGCATGGTTTCTAAAACAAATGGTTATGAATACAACTTAAACATTTACCATGGTCTGTGGTCAAAGGCAGAAACCATGCAGAAGCTTTTTTTATTGGTAATATCCGAATAGCTTCAGTTAATTCTTTTTGCTACCTGGGTATTTCATTTGCAGGTAATGGCTCATGGACACAGCATATACTAAATACCAGAGCCAAAATGAGTAGGGTCTCCCAGAGGATTTTTAAGTTTGCCTCTAAATTGGGTAGCTAACCCATTAGGGAAATGGTAGCTATTTATAAAGCCATGGGCATGACCTCTGCAACGTATGGGGTTCGCCTTTTGGGGCCATGCTAATGGCCACTCACTACAAATCAAGGAAAACACATTTTTAAAACGCCTTTTATGTTTGCCACCTTGTGCATCCAATACGATATTCCATAATGAGGTAGGCCTCCAGTTTCTTAAAGACTACCTTCTGGTGAGACCCTTATTATTATGCATATAACTTTGGGCAAAGGAAGAGACCAGCTTTACCAGAAATATTATCCTTGACTGCCTAGCCCTAAAAAGAGTCCTAAATATACCCTGGTTATCATAAATTAATTCCTGCCTTGGTAAATTTTTTAATTTGTCAGTTTGGCCTGACCCTACTCGGTTTACATCACAAACTAAAACAAAAATATATTTTTCAAACAAGGCTGGATAAACGCAAGTCGGAAGACGAGTATAAATCGTCAGTTATATTTCTAAGTCCTTGGATAAGGAGGAGGGGATAACAATTATCTGGTATATGTAACCAATATGCAGCACTGATTTGTGCTGACAAGGTTGAGATGTGGTATTGTCAACCTAAGATAACATGATCTGTCAACCTAAGATAAAACCTGATTGATATGGGTGTATTAGGCTGGGCAAGAGGGTAGCCAATCTCATTGCCTGAATGTTTGTGAATAGTTTTATATCCATAACGGCAAGAGGTCCCTATTGGTTTTTTTTGGGCCGCAGTTTATAACTTTTTGACTGGGGCGGACATGCACTGAATCACTATTGGAAGCCATGGACCCCTGCCTAAGCAATTTCTGTGATTTGAACTTCAAAAAAAATATATACAAGTATGCCTGCACAAATTCTGAAATATTATATATAATTAAAAAATGTATAGGAATTTTTTTTTTTTTTTATTCAAATCGTTTTTATTGAAAGTTTTGGAAAAAGGAAACGAAAGACAATACAATAAATCTTCAATTACATAGACTGATTCAAACATGTTGTTAAATGACACCTACAGAAAATCAAAGGAAAAATAAGACAAGCGGATCAGGTACACTACATCCAAACTACCCAAAAAGTAGGGTGTGCACAAAGTGATCAGGTGGAGAGCTATAGAAACAGCCACATGTGAATAGATTACAATATTAAGTATTACATCACGGAGGGTCATAATGAAAAGATGATGCATCTAAGGATTCCCACAATTTCTTGCCGGAGGATTTCCATGTAGTCGCTTGCAGAGCTGGATTGTCAGCTCCTCTCAGGAAAGAGAGCCATTCTTGCCACATTCCAAAGTTGACTTCTGATGAGCTCTTCCATTTACAAAGGATAACCTTGCATGCCAATGTCAACATTAGATCTAGAAGATGGCGGTCATGAATGTCCGGTAGTTGAGGGTCTATTGACCCTAGTATAACGTAAATGAAGTCCTTCACAGGGTCTATTTTGAAAATTTGGCGGATATAAGCAAAGACTTTTCCCCAGAATGTCTGTAATATGGGGCAGTAGAAAAGCATATGGGCAAGATCCCCAGCCGCTGTCTGACAATTCCAGCAAGTGGGCGTGTCTCTCAAATGACATTTAAATAGCCTATGTGGGGTCCAAAATGTTCTGTTTAACAACATGTATTTCGTCTGGCAAAGAATTGGAGATATTTTATTGAATAAGGCGGTTGCATGTATTACACCCCAGTCTATTACTATACCCGTTGAGTTAACTTCGGATTCCCATTTACCTTCCACCAGTCTGTGGGAACTGTTGGGCAGAGGGAGGAGTAGCTTATAGACTTTAGACACAAAGTGGCCCGCATAAATTAGTTGAGGTAGGTGCGTCAGGAGCCAAGGTGAGTCAGTAGTAAGATTACGTTTAGAGATGACAGATTTCAATTTCAGGAATTGATAAAAATCTATGGGGGGAAGATTATATGTCTTCTGTAATGTCGAGAACGGAATGGGTTGTGCACCATCATAGAGGTCCTTAACCATATTAATGCCCTTTTCAGCCCACAATGTCCAGAAGAGGGTTTTGCCGTCTAGTTTGAGCACGGGGTTTCTCCAAAGTGACACAAAAGTGGTTTTTTTGATGGTGGAGTTGGTTTTATGGGATTGGTCGAGCCGTAGCAAAGCTCGTCTAGTGTTTAACAGGATGTATTTGGAATGAGGTAAGTATGTTAAATCCATAGTAAGGAGAGTTGGTGAGGGTGCATGTGCGATGATAGATTTTTCAATGGTTAACCACACTGGGACGTAGGGTGGAGAGTCTACCAGCCAGAGAGCTCCCTGTTTGCAGAGGAAAGCCGTCTGGTAATTCCTGAACGAGGGGAGACCCAGGCCGCCTTTCTCTTTTGCCAGTTGCAACTTTTTCAATGATATCCTGGCTTTCTTCCCCCGCCACAGGAACTCACCAAATAGCTTATCCACTTTCTTGATAAAGTCGTCCGTAAAAGTCATAGGAAGCATGCTAGCCAAGTAATTCACCAGTGGGGTGGACATCATTTTGAGAGTTTCTACCCTGCCCCACCAAGACAGAAACTTGGGTGACCAGCCGTCTAACAATGTGGAAATTTTCTTTAACGTCAGTTCCTCATTAATTTTCAAGGTTGATATTAAATCCTTCCCAAAATCAAGACCCAAATATTTAAAGTATTGTGGTTGCCAGGAAAGGCCAGAGGTTCCAAGGATATCCTTATTTCCAATGTTGTTCAAGAGTTTTACCTCCGTTTTATCTTTGTTTAGTTTGTATCCTGAAACCCTGGAGTAGTCATCGATAGTATTCATTAGCGCAGGAATAGCTTCATCCGCTCTTTCTGACGTAATGAGTACATCGTCTGCATACGCGGTCAGTTTTACGTTGCAATCGTTGAATGGGATACCGGCAATTGCATCGTTCTGCCTTATATGGTGTAGAAACGGCTCAATTGCTAGTAAAAACAAGGATGGGGAAAGAGGACAGCCCTGTCTTATTCCCTGTTTAAGACAGAAAGATGAGGAGAAAGAACCACCAGCTCTCACCCGCGCAGTAGGACAAGCGTAAAGGGACATTACAAGTTTCGTGAATGTTGCGCCTAAGTTGAACTTGCACAATACCGCTTCGAGAAAGGCCCAATCGACTTTGTCAAAAGCCTTTTCGGCATCTAACGTTATTGCCGCCGTTGGTGTATTTAGGAATTTAGCTTTCTCCAGCACGTGTGCCAGCACCCTGGTATTATCACTAGATAGTCTATTTTTTAGAAACCCTGCTTGGGACGGGTGGATTAAGGTGGGAAGAACTAGTTGCAGACGGGCTGAGAGGATCATAGCTAGGATCTTGCAGTCAAGATTAATTAAAGATATAGGTCTGTAGTTTTTTTGGTAGAGAAGGATCTTTCCCATCCTTGGGGAGTACCGCGATAATTGCCTCAGCCAGGGTGCCCCTTACTTCACCCGTGCCACTTATTTCGTGAAACAGGTGAAGAAGGGGATCCACTAGAGAGGAGACAAAACATTTGTAGAATTTAGCAGGGAAGCCATCCGGCCCAGGTGCTTTACCACATTTTAGACCTTTGATCGCTTTCTCTATTTCAGCTGACGTTATCGGGTCATTAAGACGCCGTTGTTCCTCTGAGGAGAGCCTTGGTAAGTCACATTCATTCAGGTAGTCCTGAATCTTCCCCTCATCTACAGATGCATTTTTGGTGTATAGGGTTTCATAGAAGTCCTTAAATACTTCCGCTATTTCATGTGGTTCTGAGTGTCCCACCCCCGATGAGTCCTTGATGACATTGATCGAATTCTTCTGAACTTTAAATTTTAGATAGGCTGCCAGGCTCTTTCCCGCCTTATTGGACTCACAAAGCTTAAACCTACATTTCCTGTCTAACCATACGCCTGCCCTTTCACTCACCAATTTGTTGTATTCGTACTTCTTATTAGTCATTGTGTTTAGTGTCACGTTATCCCTGTCTGTCTGGTGCCTGTTTTCTAACTCCGATATCTCACGCTCTAGTGTTTCCAGTTTGGCGTTGTGATCTTTGTTTATTGCTGAGCGGATTTTGATGCATATCCCCCTGAGCGTGCTCTTCAGGGCTTCCCACCGTGTGAGATCGGAAGTATCCCCTCTCGCATTTAATGCTAGATACGAACGGATGGCGGATTGAATAGCAATCCGGTGCTGGTCTTTATTTAAAATTTCGTCATTTAAACGCCATGATGTCTGTCTCGGGGAGGGTTTAATGTTGGAGATGGAAAGGGAAATACATGAGTGGTCTGACATAACTCTTGGTTCGATAGATGTGTCCTCTATCCTTGCAACCCCATTCTGAGTAATAAAGATATAGTCAATACGCGAATAAGAGTCATGAGGAGAGGAGTAGAATGTGTAGTCCCTATCCGTAGGATTCTGTAGTCTCCACGTATCAACCAGGTGAAAGCGATGGGACAGGTTAAGGAAGGCTTTATGTGATTTGTTTGGCCTAAAAGTACACCGTGAGTCTCTATCTAGGGTTGGGTCAAATGGTAAATTGAAATCCCCAGCCATCAAATGAACAGCCGAATCTGGAATAATTTCAATTTGCTTTGCCAGGTCATCCCAGAAACCTAGGTCACTTGTGTTAGGTGCATAGATGTTGGTGATGTAAAATTCTGTATTATCCCTGCTCAGTTTGGCCGTAACCCATCTACCCTTTTCATCTGCAGATGAGGATAGTAAGTCCACTTTGGATTTTTTCGCTATCAGTATCAGTACTCCATTCTTTTTACCCACCGCCTCAGAGCCTATCACCTCAGAGTAAAATTTGTTTCTTAGCGTATAGAATTGCCTCGTGTCTCGTTTGGTTTCTTGTAGTAATACAATATCGCCTCTTTGTCTACGCAGATAATCTAGTATCTTTTGTCTTTTTATGGGTTGATTTAGACCTTTTACATTTAGGGACAGGATTTTTAGCTTATCCGCGGTAGCCACCCCAATCGGTGTGTCAAGTGTAGAATGTATCATTTCACCCAGTTATAGACATTAGATGACCCATATGACTCCTAGGAAAGTTAAATCTATGCAAACCAGCATAGGTCATGATTGATACAAGCCCCCTCAGCACGTCTATTGTGGCACCCGACCAACTAAGGCATTGAGCAGAAGAAAAAGCTTGTAGGGATATCATGTAGTCTTCACCTCTTGTCAATACACAAAAAAAGCAAGAAATTGGAAATGGAAATAAAAATGAAAGCCAAAACATACAACACACCCCCCCCCCACTATCCCCCCACAACCCCCTCCCCACCCTCCCCAACCGTAAGTAGAAAGCATGGTGACCTGAGGAAAATCGCAGAATTCCCTCCCGTCAATTATTTATAAAGTAGAAACATTGGAACAATCTCTGAAAACATTAAACCCGATGATAGGCAGGCTATACCCATAGGTAAAGAATCTAAATTCGGGTCCGTAGCTCTGCCACTATCAAACAAGAACATTTGTACTTAACAGCAAGTGGTTCAGCTAAATGTCTGTAGGGCTAGAGGAAACAGCTGGAAATGTACTACACTAGCTTTTCTGAGCTAGATCGTTTTAAAAACTAAGGAGCAAGCTGTGAAGAAAGAAATTAACATATTGTAAGCTGTCATATCTATCACCCAAATTCTTCACATCCTGCATTGGAGCGTTAATGCAGTGAAAGACCTTAAACTGTCATATGGCAACGGTTTATCCAACCCCTGAAATCGGAGCAGTAGAATACAACGTACAAAGGTAGGCAGTGTTTAGCAACACAATAGGTCAGAGTAATGAGGTATTACAATAGGTATTACAATAGGACAAAGTAATGATGCAGTACAATATCAGAGCGCATACTAAGGAAAACATTCTAAGTAATGAGCCACCCAAAGAAGGCAAGAACACAATGGATAGAAGGGTAGTAGTTCTGAAAGGCATCGTAATGTGACCATCCAATTAGTAGCCAGACCCTGTCTAAATTAGGTAACCTCACCCCTGTTAGCTCTCCAGCTAGAACTCCAGAGCCATTGATATGGTGGGTCAAAACAGCTAATAGAATTATACATAGCTATCTTAGACAAAGGGTACTCATTTATAGCCAGAGGCCGAGGCCGCCATATTGTCAGGATTGTTAGTGTCCATATCTCGTTCATCCAGATCATCCAGCATACGTTTGAGTTTCATGGGGTCTGAAAAGATATGAATTGACCCCCTAATAATTACTCTGTACTTTGCTGGGCCCACAAAACCAAACTGGAATCCCCTTGATTTCAATTGCGGACGTAGGGCCAGGAACGCTTTCCTCATATCTACTGTGTCTTTACTATAGTCTTGTGATATGTATATCTTTGCATCTTTCCATAGTATATGGTTGTGCTTCCGGACAAAGGTGAGGATTTGCTCCACGTGCTGATAGCGCAGTGGCTTACAAACGATGGGTCTCGGTCCTTTCTGCGTCTTAGTTATCCTCCCCGGTACTCTGTGCGCCCTATCAAATTCTAAGGGATGGACAAAAGTCAGGTTGGTGGCTTGAGTGAACCATGACTCCAGAAACGCGACACAGGAACCTTGTGAATCTTCGGATCCCTCGGGAACGCCAAAAATGCATAGGTTCCCCCTCCGGTTCCTGTCTTCCAATTCCGCTAGCTTCCTTGTTGTCTGGTCTGAGGACACGTGCAGATGTTTCAGAGCCGCACATGTTTTAACTTCTATATCTTCAAGACGGCTAATCCGTGACTCCGTCTCTGCAATGCGCGCGTTGGTGTCTCTTATGTCCTGTCGGATTGCGGCCACTTCTTCTTTGGTTGCCTTGGCCAGATCTTTAACCTCATCCAGCCTGTTTAGGATCATGTCGATTGCGTCAGGGGTAACTTTCTTGGTCTTGACAGGCGACCCTGGGTTTGAGTGGTCTGATTTAAGCCTTTTCAGGGTGTTTTGGTCCTTGGCGTCCATTATTCCTGTCTCTGGGTAAGGCTGTTACACAGTGTGTGACGCAACTGTACTCACGGTAAGTTGCGCACGCCGTAGACTGGAGTGTGTTGAGTTCAAAGCGGTTACGCTAATAACCTAGTGCAGGCAACTGAGCAGCGAGACCACAGATGAGGTGGGTTGACTAAACACTTATAGGGGCAGTTGGTGACAGCAGGACAGAGCCCCTTCCTTGTGTTGTAGGGAGTGACACTCTCCGCCGAGTAGGTCAGCTGCCAATGCTTATGACTTGGTGAAGTAGGTATGAACTAGCTTCCATTATCGTGATATCCTCATAGATAAGCTCACAAACCAAGTGAGAGTGACCGCATCGATAGCAAGCGTGAGCTACACAGGATCAGTGACCATATCACACCATTGCCTGGTCTGCAGAACCAGCCTCTGCGCGTTACCTGCACCTTAGCATTTAAGCTTGTTTCGAGAAGTCATCCACTTCATCCTTTGTTTGCAGCAATCCCCCGTCCCCTACAAGAGACATCATTTTGATACAGCTTTTAGATCGCTACTAGTTTGTACATACGCAATCTGAATCTGTACCACAGTTGTGAGGCAGCATGTGAGCTTAGATGCAATTGAACATTGTGCACCAGGACACGTGGCGTCATAGGCAGACTGCATGTAGGGGTTCGTGGGTTTTAACCACTATTGTTATCCTCCTTAAATACCCAGCTCATCACGTCAGAGCAATGCTCAGGGTGTTTCCGTAGTTTTTCGGGGTATTATCGCTAGTGCATTCGGCGATTATGGCAGCAAAATCAGCACGTACCAGACACTCGAAGAAATGGCGTCCGCCATCTTGGTAAAGGCATCGGGTGTCTATTTACTGTCCGTGTCGGCTGACTAGGAAGGTGAAAACATACTCACGAGCCCACGATGTAGAGTTCAGGACAGGCGTCAGTTCACATTGCGGATCGGGCGATTCTGATGGGTCAATCGTCAACCATACTCGGGGATCTCGGAGACACAGTGTGCACGCTCTCCCGCTGACGCTGCAGCAGGCGCGCTCAGACTCCCATCGAGATATTGGTGAATCTCGGGCGACTCCGCTCCCGAAAAGCAGCCCACCGTGCTCCCCTTACATTCCGATTCCCGAATCGATCACCGCGAGTTCGAGTGGGCAAGCTCTAAATGTTCCAAACTTTAAATAAAGGCCGTGATGCGGGAGAGAAACTCTAATCCGCCATCCTCCTCGGCGTCCAAACCACGCCCCCAATGTATAGGAAATTTTAATGGGAAGGTTGAAGCATTGGAGAATCTGCTATTATTTCAAAACCACGAAGGGGGCGTGGCCAAGACGGCGAGCATGGCGGACGTGGCTTAAGCGAGCTCCGTCCCGCCGAAAGGTATCCTGAGATTTATCCTGCGCAGCCCCGACCCAAGTCCACCCTAAAGTGTGTGGCTGCTCGCAGATTCCCAGGGGGATGCCCCGACGGCGATTGGGGGAGCCCTAGTGCGCCGCTCTCCGCCTCCGTGAGGTGTGTGACCAGAGACGGCGGTGGGGCCTGAGTGGGGCGCCGGAGCCGGGGCCTGCATTTAGGGGCGGCCCGCCCGGAAGTGCAGCGAAGCCGGGGGTGCGGTGACGGAAGTGCCGCCCTTGCCGCGGGACCTGGAGAGCCGCCGCCGGTGTGGGACCCGCACTGGAGGACAGCTGTGGGCGTGATCGGAGCCCGGACAGCGAGAGTGGAGGTAGGGGGAGGCCGTGGAGCGTGCGGCCGAGTGGGGGAAGGGACTGTCCGGTAGGGCCCGGCCCCGATCGGCGGCAGTGTCGGGCCGCGGGGTGTGGGCGCCGTGACTTAGGGGTCGCCTCTCCCTTTCCCCCCCCCCCCCCCCCCCCCCCCCCCCCCCCCCCCGCGGACACACCAAGCTGCATTGCACCCAAGCGCTCTGGGGCCTGAATCCTGCAGAGCCAGTGGAGGGCGACTCCACGCTGTCCGAGTCGGACTGTGACTGGGAGAGGCCCGGCTGGTGTATTACCATTGGAGCGGGGAGGTGTGGCGAGGGGCCTGACCCGCCTGCAGGGGCCCCGGAGGCGGGGGGGATTGTCGGCTGTTGGCTCGCATATATCCTGGCAGGACCCTGGGGTGTGTGACGGCGAGGAGTTACTTTCTGGACTTCAGGGAGCTGGATTACTACAGAGAGGCGCTGCAGACCTCGCTGTGCGGTCTGGGGGTGCTGGCCCCTGGAAGTACGCCGAAAGCGGGGGCTATCTTTAGATCCGGACTTCCCTGGTGGACTGCGACTGGCCCCAGAAGGCGCAATGACGAGAGGGGGCAATAGTGGGAACGCTTCCAAGCAGGGCCCAATGGATAAGTTCGCGGGGCCGAGTGGGGGCGCCGGGGCCCCTGGGGGACACCAGGGCCCGGGCCCGGACAATGCGGCTCTGATGGCGGCCATAACGCAATCGAGGGACATGCTCGATGCAAAAATAGGGGCGGTCGGCGCAGATGTCACCCTACTGCGACAAGATTTGCGCAACGCCGTCGCCCGGATCACAGAAACCGAAACCCGGATCACGGAGGTGGAGGACGATGTGGTGATCCTCAAGAAGAAGGTGGCCGCCTTGGAGGGGATCCAGAAAGGTCTGGCGCTGAGAGTGGAGGACGCGGAAGGACGGGCTAGAAGAAATAATCTGCGCTTTGTGGGCTTTCCGGAGGATTGCGAGAAGGGAAACATGGAGGCCTTCCTGACGCAGTGGCTGGAGAGTTGGCTTCCGCCGGACTCCCTTTCGCGCTGCTTCGTAATAGAGCGGGCGCATCGTGCACTTATCCCGAAGCCACCTACTGGGGCTCGACCCCGGGCTGTGATCGCCAAACTGCTCAACTACCACGACAGGGATACCGTGCTGCGACAGGCCCGTGCCAAGGACCCTCTTATGTACGACAACCATAAAATCCTGATCTTCCCGGATTACACTAAACTAGTCCAACAGCAACGTCAATCCTTCACCGCAGCGAAAGCACGCCTGCGAGAATTGAAAATTCCGTATGCCTTGCTCTATCCTGCCCGCCTGAGAGTGGTATTTCAATCTCGCACTCACTTCTTTACTTCTCCGGAGGATGTGTTTGAATGGACTGACGAAACGGTGCGAGTCAAGGTACATACCCCTTCGAGGAGGGGCTCAGACTCTTCGTCCACGACGGAACCCAGGAAGGTACCACGCAGATCGCGCAGCAGAAGTAACTGGAGGTCGCGCTCCCAGAAGCGTCGGCCTCCCCATAAGGAGACAGAGGAGGACGTGGAGGTGTCGGACTCTTCCCCCCTAAAATCTTGAGTCTCCGTGATACTCTGTCCCTAGTGGAAACCAGGGCCGGGAAGGCTGCTGTGGCACAGTGAGGGTGCAGGACAGGCCACACATACTGATGGTACTTTAATGACTACTGTGGGTGGACCACGGGTCGGGAGCGCTCGAGAGAGAGCGGGCCTTCTTCCGGAACTTGCTCCCACGAGTTGGGTGGGGGGTTGTTAGACGCTTGGTGGGTAGTTGGGAGGGATCCATTGGTGTGAGGGGTCTCCGATCTCCCGTTGGAGATCCGGGGCCGCCAGCGCCGCGACAGGTACTTCAATGTTGCTGAGGTATGGGGTGGGGGGTTGGCGGGGGGGGATGTTGGCATGGTTTGAGGCGGGGGGGAGTGGGTGGGGGGGCAGGTTGGCTAGGGGGGGGTGGGGGAAGGGGGAGAGGGAGGGGTAGGTCTAGTTTTGGCACGGTGTTTACGGGAACCGGGAGGATGTGCTATGTATGTGTGTGGCCCACGAGCCCAGATAGATTGATGGTACAGTCTACTGATGGCGGCTAATGGTCGAGAGGCGGAGCCCATACCAGCTTCATTGCGCGTCTTGAGTTGGAATGTGAGAGGGATGCTGGACAGGATTAAGAGGGGTGCGGTTCTCCGACTGGGCAAGAGAGAAAAGGCAGATGTATTACTTCTTCAAGAAACACACCTGATGGGCACCAAAACCCTTAGTTTACGCAGATATGGCTATGACCAGGTGTTTCACGCTGGTTTTGTGCGAGGTTCCAGGGGGGTTGCAATACTGGTACATCGTAGAATACACTACACCCATGAGAAGCAATGGTTGGATGCGCATGGCAGGTTTGCTTTGATTCAGGGGAAGGTAGGGGAAGAGCCCATTGTGTTTGGCAGCGTGTATGCCCCGCCCCCACTGCAGGACGCCCTGATGGAACGACTGTTTGATGTGTGGGCAGAAATTCCACAAGCTTTGACGATTGTGGGCGGTGACTGGAATGACGTGATGAATGGGAGACTAGACCGCTGTAGGCCGGGGGGGGGTCGGCTACCGGAGGCCACTACCAAACTGAGCAGAATGGTGCAGGGAATGGGCTGGGTGGACACCTGGAGATACCAGCATGCAAGTTGTCGGGAATACACCTTTGTTTCTGCAGTCCACAAGTCGTTTTCTCGTCTCGATTACCTCTTTGTTCCTCAGCCCTGGATTGGGAGGGTGGGATCCACCTCCATACTTCCGAGGGGCCTGTCGGATCATTCCCCGGTTGCATTGACGTTGCTTCTAGGTACGAAGAGGCAGCCGTTTCGTTGGCGCCTCTCCACGTGGCACTTGCAGCGTGATGACTACCAATCCCACATGAGGGAGGCCATGGCGCATTACTGGAGGGAAAACGATGGCCCCGAAACGGATGCCATGACCCTGTGGGAGGCCCTCAAACCAGTGCTTCGCGGCGTGGATATAGCGTGGTGCGCTGCGAACCGGAGGGCCCGCGGGTTGGCCATCGAGGAGGCGGCGAGTCAGGTTCGTAGCCTAGAGACGGAATGTACGTCAGAGGGAAGCGACGAAGCAGTGGTGCAACTACTCTATAGCCAACAGACGTATGCCTCTCTCCTAGTGGATGAGGCCCGCCAAGTTTGGTTGGCTACGCAGAGTAGGATTTATCAATGGGGGGACAAATCCAGCACGATGCTGCATAGGCTGTGCCAGGGTACGTTCCAAGCCCAACCCCTGCCGGGACTGTGCGACGAAGCGGGTGGCCCTATCACAGATCCGGAGGCCCTGGCCGACACCTTCGCACGGTACTACGCGACACAATATGCCCCCCGGGAGACCCTTTCGGCGGAGGAGATCGACCGGTTTTTGGCAGATCTCCCGCCCCGGGCGCTCTCGGATGAGAGCCGGGCCAAACTGGACCTCCCGTTGTCGGCTGAGGAGTTGGGAGAGGCCCTGGGTGAGCTGAATTCTGGCAAGGCCCCCGGGCCTAACGGCTTCCCATGTGAATTCATGAAAACGTTTAATCTCCAACTGGGGATGCGATATAGGAAGGCTTTGGAGGCGGCCAGGGAATGTGGGTGTCTGCCGGCAGACTGGCGACACGCGGAGGTAGTGGTCTTTTGCAAGCCTGGGAGACCGCCTGATCGCCCTGAATCCTACCGTCCGATCTCCTTGCTTAATTTTGAAGCGAAGATCTTGGCGAAGGCCCTGGCTAAACGTCTTCTCCCCCACATCGCAGACCTGGTCCACCCGGACCAGGCCGGATTTATGCCCCACAGGGCGACGAGACATAATATCCGTCGTGCACAATTGGTGGTGGAGGCGGCGCGGGCGGCGGGCATCCAGGGGGCCCTGTTGCTGGCGGATATCGATAGGGCATTTGACTCCCTGAGCTGGCCGTATCTTCGTGCACTGCTTCTCCGTCTTAATTTGGGCCCGCTTTTCCTGTCCTATATTCACTTGCTTTATACGGACTTGACGGCGGCGGTTAGGGTAGCGGGGGCGGTATCCAGCTCGTTCTTAATAGGCCGAGGCACCCGGCAGGGCTGTCCTCTTTCGCCTTACCTGTTTGCCCTGGCGATGGAACCACTGGCGGCTTGGGTGAGGATAGATGCACAGATGCGTGGAGTGGAATGGGTGGGGGGCCCGTCTGATAGGATCGCACTGTATGCAGATGATGTTCTTTTCTTCCTCACGGATTTGAACAGATCCGGTCCTAGGGTCCTTGAGATCATGCGTATTTTTGGTGATGTGTCCGGTCTCACGCTGAATGTACGGAAGTCGAAACTTTGGGTTCTGGGGGGCGGGGAAACCCTAGGTACGTGGGCTTCGGCCCTCCAGGAGGCGGTTGGAGGCCTTCAATATCTAGGAGTCTTTGTGACGGATGTGCCTGGTATCTCCTGGGCCCGCAACGTGCTGCCAGTGTGGGATAGAGTGCGGTCCGACATGCAAATATGGTCCAGGATGCCCTTGAACGTCTACGGACGCTCGGCCATCTTTAAGATGGTCGCACTGCCTCGACTCCTTTACCAGCTTCAAAACCACCCATACCCAATTTCCCCGCAATGGTTCAGACAGGTGAACTCGACCCTAGGTCGGTTCTTGTGGACTGGTGGGGCGGTAAGGGTGGCGCTTCGCACATGCTTCCTATCGACTTATTGTGGGGGGCTGGCATCGTCTGATGTCCAGTCTTACTACCAAGCGTCGCATCTGTTGATCCTTAATGAATGGTGGTACGGGGATCGTGGCGACCCGACGTATGCACTGGAGAGATACTTGATGGACCCACACACGGTCCACACACTCTTATATTCGGCAGCCCTCCGGAGGAGACTCCCGGCGGTTACCCAGACAGTTTTCCGGGTGTGGCGTGATGCACTCCGACGTATGGGATGGTGGAATAAGCTGACGGGGGAGACCCCGCTGTGGCACAATGGGAGATTGCCGGCTCTGGCTTCCTTGCGAGGCTTCGATGGCTGGGACGCCATTGGTGTTTCGGCACTGGGCCATGTTATGAAGGGCTCTGTCCTCAAGTCTTTTCAGGCTCTCCGGGATGAGTATGATATGCCCCAATCCCAATTCTTTCGGTACCTACAGCTCAGGCACGCACTGGCCCCCGCCATAGCAGGCTTGACTGCTTTGCCGGAGTTCAGTCCCTTGGAGGCGAAGCTGTTCATGGGGGAACTAGAGACTAAAAAAATATCTAGCATATATCAGACGTTGGTCACCCACTGTTCCCCTTCCCTCGATAAGTTGCGATTGGTGTGGGAGGGAGAGTTGGGGAGTTTGGAAGAGGAGGACTGGAGAGAAGCCCTGGAAGCCCCTAGGGGAGCAGCGATAGCGGTGCGCTTGCGCTTTATTCAATTTAAATATCTACATAGGGCATATTTTACGAGGGAACGACTGTGGAGGGCGGGACTGATTGCCTCCCCGGAGTGCCTGAGGTGTGGCAGTGAGATCGGCTCCTTTCTTCATACGGTGTGGGAGTGTGTACGCCTGCAAAGATTCTGGACTGGTGTGTGGGACTGCCTGGAGGAGGTGCTGGGCTGGGAGCTGCCCCGCTCGCCGAAACTGGGCCTTCTCCATGTGATGGAACAAGTAGGGGGGAATTTATATAAAAGACACTTGCTGCTCTTGGGCCTCATAGTGGCCAAACGAGACATTGCCAGGGCTTGGAAGGCTCCTAGGGCCCCCCTGCTGGAGGTTTGGAAAAGGGGCTTGGACTACAATATGGGACTTGAACGTCCGATCTTTGAGGCCAGGGGGTGCCCTACAAAGCATTTCAAAATATGGAAGAGGTGGGCGGACTACAGGGGTCTCCTGCTGGACCCTCCAGCGCCCCGGGCCACGGATGAAGATCGCGCCCTTACTAACTACGGGTGAATGGGTTTACACACAGTACCTATGGTTGCTAGGTTCCTCTTGTTGGACATTGTAGACACCGTGCAGGGTAGAGGGAGGGAACCGGGAGGGTGAGTGGAGGGTGGGACTTTGGGGCATAGTTGACTGATTGTTTTCTAAATGTTGCAGATCTAAGTGCACTGCCTCCCTGCTTCATAGGGAGTGGTGCTCAATATTGTGTATTTTGTCAACCACTAAAACCAAATAAAATTTTGTTCTGAAAAAAAAAAAAAAAACCACGAAGCAATATGAAAGACTCTAGCATTTGTTTTTTCTGTTTTGCTCCATATCCATTCTCTTTTTGTCATTGCATTCTAGTGCTGCATTTGAGGCCAGCAATTGTTCTACTAGTTTTCCACTACCTCTACAAATCGAACTATGTATATCAGTTTCATATTTGTTTTGTTACAAAGTGTTTTCAGTTTTAATTTTTTAAGTGTATATAATTCATCTGCTAATATATTTTTAAAAAAGGACAGGGGTTGGCTAAGATGGCGGCCTGAAAGGACGCTAGGTTGTGAGGCTCCTCGGCCCTGATCCCTGTTTTTGCCCTTTAACAGCGTATGACCCCCGCGCTGGAGAGCGTCATACCTCGCTGAGCACCGGCAGTGGTTGACCGTTCCTTTGGTGGAGTGTAATCGCAGCGCCATGAGCCCGGGACGCCCTTTCCCTGCGACGCGGGTCCCCAACTGGTGCCAGGGAGTAATGGCGGCCTGACAAGAGGGAAGGCACACAACGTTTTTCCCCGCGGGTGGCCCACCAGAGAGCCGTCACTGAGGGGACAGCGACCTGAACAGAGGCTGTGCCCTACCACAGTGGGGCGAAGCAGCGGCGGTCCGGGAGAAGCGCAGACGGCGGACGGAGCAGCATCTAGCTGGGAATGCGCCTGAGTCGGAAGGCGCGAAAATTGAGCCCCCGGATCTGAGGCCTGGGACAGGTGGATGTGCTGGGCCCCACCAGAGCTATACCAGTTGTGGGGAGGCCGGTGAGGTGCGGCATCGGGGACACCCACGCTGCAGAGGAGGTGAGGCGCTAAGCCCCAAGCCCGAGGCGGGCCCGTACCGAGGGTGAGGAGCACTGAGGAGGTGAGGCAGGAGGTAGAGTCGCGTCCCCCACCAGCGCTGTGAAAATTGAGCCCTAGGCTCTGGGGCCTACTTCGGCTGGAATGTCAACGCCACTGTGGCTGGGGAGACGAGGCGGTGTCTGACCCTGCGCTGCATCAGAGCCTCATCTAGATCAGCCCTGGGGGAAAGCTAGCCCGGCACCACGCACTGGCCCAGTGTGTCGGCAAGGGCAGGGTTCACGTCAGTGGCATGTTGAAAGGCGCTGAGATTCCCATAGAGCACACCTTCCGCTGATCTCGGGTTGGCAGCGGTGGATCTAAAACTCTTGACAGTAAACGTAAAGGGCCTAAATAACCCCATTAAGCGGAGAGCAGTCTTATCCTACTTAGAGAACTCGGGAGCAGAGATTTGTCTGCTCCAAGAAACCCACTTACTTTCTAAGGATTGGCACAGAATGAGGACTAGGGCTTGTCCCCAACAATTCTTTTCCTCCACACATGAGAAGAAGGCGGGGGTAGCGATTTTGGTTGTCAGACACCTCTGTGGTCAGATTAAAGGTAAAGTGGGGGAGGTCAAAGGGAGATTGTTGGCTTACAGAGTTATGGTGGGTGGAGTACAACTGACAGTGGGGTCCTTGTATGTGCCGAACACGGGGAAAGAACCCTTCCTACGCAATGTTTTGTCTGAAGCGATGCGCTCTTCTGACCCCAATCTGCTTCTGGGGGGCGACCTCAATGTGGTGATGGAGGCCAGCAAGGATAGGCTATAGGTATGGGGGCACCGGGGCTATCTCGGAGTCAGGCAAAGATTGGCTGCGGCAGAGGGGGGTGGTGGACATGTGGAGGGCTAAACACCCAGAGTCGTCACAGTACACTATCTACTCTCACGTTCACCACACTTATGCTCGGCTGGACCATCTCATAGGCTCCTCGGAGCTGGAAGCACTGGTGGTAGCTGTGGACATTGTCCCAGCGGCCATATCTGACCATGATGCCGTAGAACTCACACTCAAGGTCCCTACAGTTGGGAGGCCCCGTGGGACGTGGAGGCTGAGGGAACCCCTTTTGCAACAGGCAGACGTGGTCCAACAAATCCGTAAGTGCATCACTGATTACTTGGAGGTCAACGACAGTCCTGAGACGCCGGTATCGGCACTCTGGGGGGCATTAATGGCGGTGGTCTGCGGTGAACTAATTGCGGTGACAGCGGCGGAGACTAAGGAACGCAAAGCGAAGCGAGAGACCCTGACTGTGCAAGTTGCAGCGCTGGAGCGGGTTCACAACCGTACAGGGGCCCCCAGGGTTTGGAAGCAGCTGAAGGCGGCCAGGGCCCTTTTGGCTTGCTTGGATACTGATCGGGCCGAATATGCGGCTCTCTGCCTGAAACACACTTATTATATAGGAGGGAACAAGACTGGTCCTCTCCTCGCAAACGAGCTACGGGCCAAAATCCAGAGCTCCAAAATCCAGACGTTACGTGGCAAGGACGGGGAAGACATACGAGAGGAGGATGAGATAGCGGAGGCATTTAGAACCTACTATGCCTCACTGTATAGGGCAGACCCCTTAGCAGAGTCGGAGGCAGAGGACTACCTGAGAGATGCAGCGACTACAGCGCTGAACTCAGTGAATGCGGGCACCCTAGATGCTCCCATCTGTTTCGAAGAGTTAGTTGGGGCCATCTCTCGTCTTAAACCTCTGAAGTCGCCGGGCCCGGACGGCTTTTCCGCAGGGTTTTACAAAACCTTCTGCTCATTGATAGCCCCGATTCTCACGAGGCTTTTTAACTCATTTCCAGGTCCCGGCTCCATCCTCGCAGACATGCTGGAAGCGGAAATTATAGTGCTGCCCAAACCGGGCAAGGATGCCACGCAATGTTCGGCGTTTAGACCAATCTCCTTGCTCAACTTGAATCTGAAGCTATTCACAGAGGTATTGGCTGCAGGGCTGGGGCCTTGCCTGCCCAGGATCTTAGAGCCGGATCAATCGGGATTTGTCCCTGGCAGGCAATGCAGTGACAATACCAAGCGCTTCCTCCACCTGATCGATAAAACCCACTTTCAGCAATCGAATTCGGTCCTTCTAACTATTGATGCCGAGAAGGCGTTTGATCGAGTAGACTGGGGATTTATGCAGAAGGTGTTATGGCACTTTGGGTTAGGAGAGCGCTTTCAGGCCTGGGTGGCAAGCTGTTACCATCACCCCCGTGCGCGGGTCCGTTTGAATGGATTACGTTCTTGCCCATTTGAGATCCAGCGTGGCACGAGGCATGGGTGCCCCCTCTCCCCTCTCCTGTTCGCGTTATATGTCGAATCCCTGGCAAAAAAAGTGCGAGACAACCCAAACATACAGGTCATAACGTTTGGCGGGGAACCGCATACCATAGGCTTATACGCTGATGATATCCTGGCGGCCCTGGACCATCCGGAGAGATTGGTGCCGGCCTTCCTAGATGAGGTGGAATCCTTTGGAAAGGTGTCGGTCCTCCGGATGAATAGAGGGAAGTCTATGATCCTACCCTTGGGTAAGAACGCACGAAGTCCCCAGGAAGCGACATTATATAGGTGTGGCTTACTAACGTAGTCACAAATCCCATACCTGGGTATCATCCTTACGGCATCCACGGACCGAACGATCGCGCTTAACTACACTAGACTCATGGCACAGATTCAAGCAGACTTGGCCCGCTGGACTAAGCAGCCGCTTTCTTGACTGGGGAGGATCGCAGCGGTAAAACCCCCCACACACAGGAGGGTTACATAGACTATGGTTTACCCTAGGGATGGAACACATTCAGGCCACACTTACAAGCACCGTGGCGACCTTCCGGAAAGTCTGGCAGCCACTGCTTACGCTTCTCTCTCTCTCTCTCTCTCTCTCTCTAGAGAGAGAGAGAGAGAAGCGTAAGCAGTGGCTGCCAGACTTTCCGGAAGGTCGCCACGGTGCTTGTAAGTGTGATCTCTCTCTCTCTCTCTAGAGAGAGAGAGAGAGATATCGAGATCAACGAAGTCACATGTCCCAGATATCTCCGCTTATTGCGCCTGACAGATGAGACCACTGATCCTACAGTGCCCGAAGGGAGTGTACAATGAGGATGCTGCGATGGGCAGGCCTTGCATTTACTTATGACCGACACACTGGTGGGGGTGGAGGGTGGTCCGTTTTTTTTTCCATGTTCCTTTTCATGTTCCTGTTTCTGTTATTCAGGCTGTGTAGCAGGCCTTCCTCTTCAGTCGCCACTTATTGGGACAGCAGCGTAAACCCGGAACACTGGGAGCCCATGACCATGGTGTCCTCTATGCCCTGTTCTTATAACAGCACTCTGTGGTTCACTAGTTATCTGCATTGGAGGCGTCAATATGGCTATGTAATGCTTGTGTCTGACCTTGAAATCAATAAAATAAATTTAAACAAAAAAAAAATGAACAGTTGTGGACTCACTGAAAAAGTTAAGAACTTCTGGTTTAGGGTACTTCTGTAGATTAGGTTTAAGGGCTCTATCCACCTCCTCCATCAAGGAGCTCACCCTCAGGGGCATAACTGCAAGGAGGCATGTTTGGGCTGTGACACTCCTCAGATACAACAACAATGTCATGTATGGAATGCTGGAATTAGTCTCAGCAACTGGCAGTTGCGTGGGCCACACCCAAGGCCATCGTTTTTGACCTCTAGGCCACCTCAGTTTGGAACCAATGATATGCAAATCAGCCTTGACCCTGCTCCTCTTGGAAACAGTCCAGCCAGAAACTGCCTTGCTAGAATCCTGATACACTTCCCTCCTATCAAAGCCTTAAAAACATTACAAAAAGATTCCACCCCCACCCCTGCTAAGGGATTGACAATGAGGTACCCTACAATTTCAGCATGCAGTTCTGGCAATTTTTAAGAGCAGGCTCTCAACAGAAACAGAAGCCATCTCCATTTACCATGACCTGGTCCCTTCTTAGAGCCAGCGAGATCATCACTGGTCAGAGGGTACTAGACGAATGTATTTTTGCATATGCAAGTTGAATGTGAGTATCTAATACATAACCTGTTCTTCAATAAGTCCTGTAGACTTGTAATAATAAAGTTTAACCTTGGATATTGATTTTTAGGTTCCTCTGTATATTCTAGAGGTCCTGGAACTCCAAGATGAATGTCAACCTTTTTCAAAATGCACCAGCATTTTGGTTTATGGCATCTGACTGTACTACTGTATCCCCTACACAAAGCCTTCTGGGGGTCTTGAAGAAGTCTTACAGGAATTCATCTTGTCCTATATTGTTTGTTAGAAACCCCAAACATGTAACATAAAGAAACCGAAGTAATCTGCAAAAACCAGGATGCCATAAAAGTAGCTTAGCTAGCTCTTTCTGCACAGTTGGATGTGGAGCCACTGTGTAACCATCTCCAAGAAGGTATTGAGACCAACAAACCACCTGAATACTGAAAGAGCTGGGGCATAAGGGAGGGAAACTGCAACCTGACATCACTACCATGGTTTCTAGGTCTCAAGAAAGAGAACACTAGAGCTTGTCCCCTCGTTACAAGAGAAGCCTACTGGTGTGGGCCAACAAAATCCCGTAGTTCTTCTGTAAGAGATGGTGTTCAGGCTTACAAGTTAGTAATTTGCACTGATAAGAACATTCCATCCTTGTATGAGACTTCATGTCCCTGCATTTTCTACCCGCTCCCTTTGATTTGCCTCTTCCCATCAATTACATGTCTCACCTTTGTGGCTTCTGTGAGACTAGTGACCCATTGGGTTACAGCTTCTTTACTGGTTGTGAAAAACTGTTCCCTATTTGCATGTTCAAAAGAACGTATGAAAAAGAATGTGTATTTGTTTTTATGTTGTCTGCCCACAGTTTATTGATGAAATGCCTTTACTGTTGATTCTGCCACAAAGTAGCTTGAACAGTGTCCTGAACTATTACACATTGCTAGCCCTTAAATGAAACTGTGTTCTTTGATCGTGCTGTGGAGAATGATCCTCTTCTTTTATCTTGAAGCTTTAGTACTTCGCCACTACTTCTTTTGTGCTCTGCTGAGAGCTTCCCACAACTGGCCCCCCTCGGTGGACATTCTGCAATTGAGCCTCGGCTGCTGTACGTCAGAGATGAGAACTGCTACGCAACAAATGTCTCCCGATCTGAATGTTCTGCACCCTTGTGAAGGCCCTGCACTCTAACAGTGTCTCTCCTGGAGCAATTTTAAAAAATGTTTGTTCCCCAGGTGGTAGAATGAGTTTGATTATGCAAATCCTCCAGAGCAGCCTCGGACAAGGCACCTGTTTCTTCCAGATTTTCCATCTTAGCTTCCATGTCAAGAACTTTAGTGTCTAAAGAGTCTGGCAGAGCTGATGTGCAAAAAAAAAAATAGAACCTAGTTCTAAATTAAGGCTGTAGATGCTGTTGAATATTTCAGATGTATTTTCTTCATAAAGCTCTGATTTGAGCACCATACTACTGCCATCCATGTCTTTGTGGCAGATTCTGTGATTCAACTCTCTGTCTCTGCCTGCGAGCAGTATTCTTGAAAGACTTCACCTCCGGAATGTCCCAGGTGGCTCCAAGTATTGAGACACACTTCGATGCTTCGGTATCATTTTTTTGGAGGCATAAAAGGAGTCTTCAAGCCCTATTGCATCCAATGTATGGCAAAACACCCGTCTTTCTGAGAGTCCCTCATAATAAAGGGCATGTGCATCACAAAGTAACTAAGCCTACGCCTTCGTGGTACCTCCTAGAGGGCAGACAGCCAAGTCAAAGGATAAGCAACACTCTACAGTGAACCAGAGATCTCCCTAGCCTGCACTTATGAACTTATTAATGACAAGGCGTAAGAAATGTTATGGCAACGTCTCCTTTAATTCCCAGTCAGCAGCAGGAGACAGCACAAACAAACCCAGTGATGTCAGTCAACAAGAACGCTGCCATAATGGACCAAGCCCTCTTTTAATTAAAGTGATATACAGGAAAATTCCAACAAAGAAGATGAAATAAAGGAAATATTTATCTCCTCTGCTGTTACACCAAAGTCCTGACTATGGCAAGACAGTCCAGAAACCAGTTGTGGGTTTACTGAAATAGTTTGGAACATCTGGGAAAGACACAATTCAGACACATAGGCCCTAGAGATTGTTTTTAATTTTAAATTTGTTTTATTGGTTTCATTAGGAACAATATACACAACATTGCATGAAATACGTGTCAGGCAAATACAGCAATCAGGCAGGAGGTTATGCAGTATCCAGCAGTCCCTTATGCGGTTGCCTGTATTCAGTAAGGCCATAGCGCAGTGCTGGGAGTTAAAACACTCCATTTGATATGAAAATGAAATCATAGGAAGAAAAACCCCCAACGTTAGCCCCAACCCCTCCCCCCAACCCACCCATCCCCCCTTCCCGCCCCCACCCCACCCAGTGTGCCGAACAAAGGGGACATACAATGTCATAGGCCTATGGTGGTCGATATCAATCAGTCAGATGTGTTCGCAGGTTCTTTCGCAGTCTCAGTAAGCCGTAAAATGCGCAGGTACTTGGGGCACGTGATCTCGTTGAATTCCTTGGACAGGAGGGAGAGCAGTGGGAGCCACACTTTCTGATAGGCCGCAGTGGAGTGTGTGAGCGTGGCGTGAATGCGTTCCAAGCCCAGGACAAACCATATTTTATGTAGCCAACCCGTATGTGAGGGTCTGGTAGTGGAGCCCCACAAGGACAGGACATGCTGTGTTGCGGCTTGCATGGCGATCCCCATCTGGCGGCCCCTTTGAGATTTTAGGGGGAAAGTGAGTGCGTTAGGTAGGCCCAGGAGGGCGTACGCAGGGAACCTGGGGATTTCTGTGTCGAATGTGGAGTCGATCTCGTCCAAGACAGTTTTCCAGTAGTCCTGGACTTCGCTGCAATCCCAGAGTAGGTGTGTCAGGGTACCCTGTTCTCCGCACCCCCTCCACTTCGCGAGGAGTTACCCTTGTGGAGCCGGACCGGTGTGAGGTGCCAGTATATGGCCAATTTCATCGCTGTTTCTCTAGAGGCCGTGTGGTGTGTGCAGCCCTATAGTATACAGACCGCCATTCCTGGGGTGATAGGGCCCTCCCTAGTTCTGCCTCCCACCTCCTCTGGCCCGCCGACTTGTCCTGGGGGGAGGTCGGAGTGAGCATCTTGTAAAGGTCTGATATGAGGTGCTTGTCAGAGTCCTTCGTTACCAGCCACCTCTCAAAGGTAGTCATGGGCCTACCAACTAAGGGTGCAACGTCGGTGTGAGTAAGCCAGTGGCGGAGCTGGAAGTATTGAAACAAGTGAGGGGAATACACATCATAGCCTTGGGTGATGTCTTTAAAGGTGAGAAAGCCTTTCAGATCAAAGAGATGGCCGGTGGAGAAACTGCTGATGTTTCACCATTGCGGGAAGGCCCCTGGGGTGTTACCCGGCGGGAACTCCGGGTTATCCAAGACAGGTGTTAGGGGGGAGGGGAAAGTGGTGAGCCCCCTTTTGACCGCCACCGTGTTCCAAACTTGCAGGACAGTACGAGTGATGGGAGATTTCAAGAGGTAGCGTGGCCGATGCTGTCTGAGGAGAAATGGGACTTTCCAAAGGGAGGTACCCGCCATAGCTCTGTCCTGGAACAGCCAGCGCTTCTCTGATTCCGGTCTAAACCATTCCACCAGGTAGCGGAGCTGCGCTGCCTGAAAATATTGCAAAAGATTAGGGACACCCAGTCCACCCTCGTCCGGGCACTTGTATGCTAGGTGTTTGTGTATACGTGCCCGTTTGCCCCCCCAGATGAAATGCTGGATGTCGGACTGTAGGGCCTGAATGCTGCCTGCAGGGGGGAATACCGGGAGCGTCTGAAAAAGGTATAAGATTTTAGGTAGGGTCGTCATCTTAATCGCTGCGACCCGGCCCAGTAGGGAAAGGGGTTGTTTGGCCCAGCGTGCGAGGTCGGATCGAATCTGAGAGGACAGAGTCGTATAGTTGAGGGCCAGCGTAGAGGCTGTAGAAGCTGTAAGGGTGACGCCTAGGTAAGGAAGCTGTGTCGTAGACTGAATTCCCCCGCCGTATGCGGGCGGAGCTGCGTGCGCTTGGGCATTCTTGCCCAATGGTAATATAAGGGATTTCCCCCTATTGGTTTTGAAGCCAGAAACGGCCCCAAAGGCTTCCAATTCCGCCATAAAGGCAGGGATGGAGCAGTCCGGACGCTCCAGAGCAGCGATGATATCATCTGCGTAGAGACCTATTACATGAGGCTCCCGACCAAAGGTCAACCCATGTATGGAGGGGTTGTTGCGGATCTTTTGCGCTAGAGGTTCTACGTAGAGGGCAAATAAGAGGGGTGAAAGGGGGCACCCCTGCCTCGTGCCCCTCTGAATCTCAAAAGGGTCCGAGCGTAGACCTCCTATGCGGACACGAGCCTGTGGGCGGTGGTAACAACTCGCTATCCAGGCCTGGAAGCGGTCTCCCACACGGTAGTGTCGCAGGACTTGCTGTAGGTAGAACCAGTCTACACGATCAAACGCTTTCTCCGCGTCGATGGCCAATAACACGGAGTCTGAGTTCTGCAAGTGGGCTTTATCAATCAGGTGTAGAATGCGTTTAGTGTTGTCGCTGCATTGTCGATTAGGGACGAAGCCGGATTGGTCCGGCTCTAGAATGCCGGGTAGGCACGGACCCAGTCGCGCTGCTAAGATACCCGTGAAGATCTTCAGGTCGAGGTTAAGTAGGGATATGGGGCGAAACGCGGAGCGACTTGTAGGTTTTTTGCCCGGCTTAGGCAGCACAACGATCTCGGCTGCAAGCATGTCTGGGGGGATAGAGCTCGGTCCTTCGAAGGAATTGAAGAGTCGGGTGAGGATTGGGGCCAGCAATTGGCTGAAAGTTTTATAGAATCCAGAGGATAATCCGTCCGGCCCTGGTGACTTAAGAGGGCGGAGGCGAGAGATGGCAGCTAAGACTTCATCTAGGCGGATAGGGGCATCCAAGGAGTTCACATTGTACTGCGACAGCTCTGTTACATTTGCGGACTCGAGATATTTACAAACCTCCTCCGATGAGACAGAGTCCGCCCCGAACAAAGTAGCATAGAATGTCCTAAACGCCACCGCTATTTGGGTCTCCCCCGAGATGTCCTGACCAGAGTCATCCGTCAGGTTAGTAATCTGGGATCGCTGAGTCTTCGCCCGCAAGGCGCTGGCGAGCAAGCGACCTGTTTTATTCCCCCCAATGTAGTAGGAGTGGCGGAGGCGCAGGGCTGCGAATTCTGCCCGGTCAGTATCCAGGCTGGCTAGTTGAGCCCTGGCGGACTTCAATTGTCTCCAAACCCGTGGGGCGCCGGTGCGGCTGTGGACCCGCTCGAGTTCAGAGACCTGGGCCGTGAGGTCGTTTCTCTTCTCTTTGCGGTCCTTGGCCTCTGCCGCTGCGATGGCAATGAGCTCGCCTCCGGCCACCGCTTTCAAGGCCCCCCATAGGGCGGTCACTGGGGTCTCGGGGATGTCATTAGTGGCTATGTAGTCGGTGAGGCGTGTGTGCAGTTGGGTGATGACCTCAGGTCGATGTAGTAGGGTTTCGCGTAGCCGCCAGGTGGGCGGGTGGACCTAGGGACCTGTAGTGTCAATTCCACAGCGTCATGGTCAGAGAGCGCCGCCGGTGTGATGGTTATATCTTTAAGGATGGGAAGTAATTCAGAGGAGCCCAAAAAGTAGTCCAGTCTGGCGTAAGTGTGGTGGACGTGGGAGTAGAACGTGTATTGTGATGTAGTGGGGTGAAAGGACCTCCAGAGGTCCACCAAGCCCTCGTCGTGTAGCCAATCTTTACCAGCTGTCGTTATGGCTCCCGTGTCCCCATATCGGTGGCCCGATCTATCCATGTGTGAGTCCATCACCAAGTTGAGATGCCCCCCCCCCAATTAACAGAGGCGAATTAAGGGGCTGAAGAGACTCGGAGGCTGCCTGTTTCAAAAAGGATTCCTGACCGGTGTTTGGTGCGTACAATGAGGTGATGGTAAAGCGCTGTCCCCCCACTAGGAAAGTGTGTGCCAGCAGCCTGCCTTTAATCTCCCCCACCTTGTCACCTACGCAGCCGCGGAAGCTCCTAGAGACCAAAATAGCCACCCCCGCTTTCTTTGTCGGAAGCGAGGAGAAGAACTGTTGAGGGAAAGCACGCAAGCGCATCCTATGCCAATCTTTGGGTAAGAGGTGGGTCTCTTAAGCATATGTCGGCGCTGGAATTCTCTGGGTATGAGATCACAGCCCTGCGCTTAATCGGATTGTTCAGGCCCTTGACATTAAGGGTTAGTACCTGCAAACTGGACTCCATAATGGGAGAGCGCAAAGATCTCGAGACATGTGAGTCCTTTTCTCCTGATGTGGCCAACGATGAATCGAAGGGCGAAGAAGCCCCAAACAGTTCCCTGGCACACTGGGTCCCACCCACAACCCCAACCCCGGAATCCCCCAACTCTCCCCCCTCCCCCAACGGACCAATTATTCACCCCAACTGTGGTCCCCCTCCCGATTCCTCCCCCCCCTCGCCCATTCCCAACAAAAGAAGGTATAGTCCCAGTCCTGTTGGTCCACTCAGGACTGTGGTGAAGGTTCGTACATGGGTCATATCCGATGGCGGCCACTTCGGCCCCCCACCCGAGTCCCCCCCACCGCGCGGGCAGTATGTGTGCTGTAGATAGTCTCCCCAGCAAAAGGGTAGGTCACTCAGAGGGAGAAGTTTCTTTGGCCACCTCCGCTACCGCTGTTGCTCGTTCTTGTGTGATGACAGAAGCGTCCGGCTTCAAGCGGTGCGAGGGGGATCGCCTACGGCCCACCAACTGCCAGCCCCCTCCGGACTGCCCCTGCGATGCTCTCATTACGGGGTCATCATCTGTCTGGTCAAGTCCCAAGAGAGGGGGTAGGTGTCCCTAAGCGATCGCAGTTGGTGTAATTTTCTGTTCCATTTGAATATTAGTCGAAACAGGTGCCCCCAGGAGTAGAAAATGTCTTGTTGTCGTAGGAAGTCAGTCGCTTTCTTAAAATCTTTTCGTTTTTGCAGAGTGATGGCCGACAGGTCTTGGTATAGGGCTATGGGGTTGCCCTGAAAGTGGAGGGGCTATGCTCGCCGGGCCTCTCGCAGAATCCGCTCTTTTAGCGGGAAATCAGGAAGAAAAGCTAAGATGTCCGGCGGCGGAGCGTTAGCGTGCCGAGGCAGCCCAACTCTATGTGCTCTGTCAATACGAATGGCAAAGTCCGCTGGTTCCCCCAGAACATGTCTGAATAGGTCTTGCAGGTACCCCGTGACATCAGTCCCCTCTGTTTTCTGAGGGACCCCCCGGACCCGTATGTTGTTACGACGGGAACGGTTCTCAAGATCTTCCGCGTGGGCCTGAAGGTCCATCTGGTGGTCAGTGAGTTGCAGGACCTCTTGTTGGAGTTGTTCAATTTCGCTGCTCCTGGTTTGGTCCGCTTCTTCTATAGCAACCACCCGTTCCCCAAGGTCCTCCACTTCCCGCCTAAGCTCTCGGACCTCGCCTGCTACGTCCTAAGGACTTAAAGTCTTCTCTGAGGGAGTTAAACAGTGTTTCTAGGAAGGACCTGGTAATGGGTATCTGGTCATCCGCTGGCCCTGGTGAGGTTTTCATGGTCACCGGTGAGGGTGGGTCCTTGCTGGGCTTGGGCTGGGTTTTGGCCAACAGTTCGGGGAGTGTCTGGGGCCCTCTCTTTCCTCGTAGTACCGCCATGTCGTGATGAGCTCCTAGGCCCAATGGGCGCTGGGTGTCAGGGGACCGGAGGCAAATGCAGGCATCCGGTATTGGGGTTAAGGGGAATCGTACCAGCACCGGGTCAGCTCCCCCTCGAGTCCCCCTGCGTTATCGAGGCCGGTGTCAGCAGGCTTTAATGGTCAGCACCACTCAGCAGAGGCAGGTGTGATCGGACGCCCAGTGTTCCCACAGGTGTGTGGAAGGTCTCGGGGTCCAGGCGTAAGTGTGGCTCTGTCCGCAGGCCTTCCCAGCCAGCCCCCCCGCCAGGAGCTCAAATGTGCCCCCCGAGTGCCTTCGGCAGTGCCCACCACCTCTCTCCTCACCTTCCGAGTGTGCTGGCTCGAGGACTGTCCTTCGTGGCGGCTCCGGCCCTGCCCAGTGCTATCGCAGGCTGCTTTTTGGTCCCCAGGAGAGCCACGGGGCGCCGCAGTGTCGGCTCCTACGTCAACCTCGGGGCCCGGTTTGCCCGGTCTGGGGCCCCCCCGGGTCTGGTCCGCGGTGGGTGGTCGACGCTGTGTGCCCCACTACTGGCGGGATCCACCTCTGTGCTGCCGGAGTGTGTCGGCGGGTCGCGCCGTGGCCGCGAATAGCGGAGGAGAAGGCCCAAAGCCGGGGCCTCAATTTTCGCTGCTCCCAGCCGGTGCGCACCACGTCGCCGGCTGGTTCGCGGAGGTAGCAGTGTGCGCCAATCTGGACTCACGGCGCTGGAACCGGTAGCAGAGGACAAGCCCGACAGGCTTCGCAGTCGGCCGACCAGGCTTGGCACCAGAGAAGCCGGGGCCGCCGATGTTCGGGTCGTTCAGACCTCCGGAGCGGCCGCCATTACAGGGCCGCGGCTGGGTGTCCTTCGTGACCGGAGCCTTCCACAGGGCACGCAAGCTTAGCCGGCTGACTCCGGGGTGGCGGCTGCTTCCCGCTGCTACTTCCCATGCATTCCCGTGTCTTGGGGAGACCGGGCGGTGTATTTGGGTGCTTATAGGTGGGATCGGGCAGGGAGCCTCAGAGACCTGCGACCGATCACGCCGCCATCTTGGACACGCCCCCTAGAGATTGTTTTTGAAGGTATTGGGTGAATTTGTTTCTGCATACCCATTGCCTCAGACCTAGAAAAACAATCAGCATTGCTAGAATGGGGTCAAATCCTCTTGAACAAAGCAGAGCTACCAGTAAAAAAAGATCAGCAGGGGAATGGTTACTATTTAACAATGTTCCTTGTATAAGTTATCGGGAGGTTTCAGACCAGTTCTAGCCTCAAAGAACATCAATACCTTCCATCCTCATCAGATATTCAAGATGACAACTTTTTCTAGCATAATTTCCTTACTGAAGCAGCGACACTTAATGGCTTATATAGACCTACTAAATGTCTATCTGCATGTGCCTATGCAGAAACCATCCCAGAAATTCCTAAGATTTTCTAACCAAGAACACCATTAGCAGTTTCAGGTCCTTGTGTTTTGTTTGGCATCAGCACCAAAGGAGTTTGCAGAACTCTTATTCCCAGTGGTAGGTAGAGTTAATGCTTTGGAGATTTCTTGCTTTCCTTATTTTGACGGCTGGTTGATAGTGTTTCCTTTCTTTTTCTAATGCTTCGGAGGATGCAATAATGGTGATCAAGGTCCTTGGAGAACATGAGTAGCTGATAAATCAATCAACCAACCAACACGGTCAATCCAGTGCATAGAAGCTTTATTCAGTGCGGAGATGGGAAGAGTGTTTTTGCCAGACTGCAGAATGGTGAAAGAGATGCCCATTTGTAAGACATCTGCTAGAGTATTGGAACCCATTATCCCAGGTGTACAATCATCTGATCCTGCGGGCTCCTCAGATTGCAGACTCTCCCCAATGGTGGCTCAATGCAGAAAACCTATCCCAGGGTTGTCCTTTTCAAATGTCACTTCCCAAACTAATCACTATGGATGCAAGTGTGAGAGGTTGGGGTGCAACACTGGAGTCTCTAGAGGTTCAAGAGAAATGGGGTCCCCTAGAATATTTCGTCTTCAAACTGGAAAGAATTGAAAACGGCACTGTTGACACTACTTAATTTTCCCAATTTCTAAAGGGACAAGCAGTCAGAGAATTGTTCGAGAAATAGGACTTTTGGCAGAGAAAAATCTACTTCATCTCAGCACGATCTCCTTGGGAAAGAAAACTATTCTGCAGATCATCTGAGACACTCGTTTTCAACTTTCTGGCGTCTCCCTCCGAAGGTGCTGGAGACATCGAATCATACATCTGGAGTACCCTGTTTGGATTATTTTGCCCAAGATCATTCTTTTCCCCCGCAATGTTGTTCTCTTGAATTGTCCTACAAAGCTTGGGCTGTGGATCAGGTGGTCCCCCAGGTACTGCTGTATGCCTTCCCTCCAGTTCATTTGCTGCTGAGCATTATTTAGAATATTCAGGAGGAAACGTGCCCAGGTATTGTTTTGTGGCCCTCTATCGACCTTGTAGGAATTGGTTTCCTTATCTCTGCAGACTGTAAATCTCTCCTCTTGGGACATTTGCAGTTCATCCATCACCTTTCAGAATTGTGAACCTATAGCACGCAACTTTATGGAGGCTGCAACTAGGGGTTTGGAACTTGAGAGGTTAAATCTCAGGTCATAAGGATGTTCTGTGGAGGTTGCACTAGCTATTCAGGGAACCAGTAGTCTAGCAGCCTTGAATGTTTATAACCGTCATTGGGATGCCTTGTCAAAATGATGTCAAGTAAACCATAAGGGTTATGATCCATTTTGCGTGAGCCTGCATCAGTGGTGGACTTTCTTATGGATGGTTTCCTCCTTGGTTTAGCAGTATCCACCCTTAGATGCAGTGGACAGAAATTTGAGCCTTTAAGGAGGAAGACTGTTCAGGTATAGGTAGGCCGGTAAGTAGGTTACTGAGAAGTTTCTCACTTAAATTACAGACGTTACTCTCCCCTATATCGTCTCTGGATTTACCCTTCGTAAAAAAAGGCTGTTCAGTCCCCACCTTTCGAAACTCTGGAGACAGTAGCGTTTAAGGTGTTATAATTTAAGACATTGTTTTTACTAGCTATTTGTTCAGGGTGTAGAATTGGGTTAATAGGTGCTTTATTACGATCTGAACCCTTATTCCTTTTTCTTACTGACAAAGTGATTCTAAGGCCTGACCCCTCTTTTCTGCCCAAGGTCCCATCTTCGTTCCAGGTCTCTCACGATCTACTTCCTTCTTTTCATGGCAATCCAAGCTCCCGGAAGAATTAAAATTTCACACACTGGACATTTAACAAGCACTCTTCATTTTGTAAAGAGAACAACTCCATTCAAGAAAGGGGACTCTTTGTGTTTTACATTTGAACCGCCTGGGCAAGGTTTAAAGAGGTTTATCACCACACTGAATGGGTGGTTGAAATCAACAATTATCAGTGCTTTGGAGGTACAGGGGAACAATTGCGCAGAAACTTCAGGATGGAGCCACGTGTGGCGTGGCTACCTCATGTGCATTTTTCAAAGGTGCATCAATGAAGGACATTGATATTTGATCTACCCATCACACATTTGACTCACTATAAACTTCAAGTGGAGGAGGCATCTTTGTAAGACTTTGGAAATACATTATAATTCCACTAAACATTTAATCAATAAAGTCATTAGTTGCAGATTTAAATCTGGTGTCCGGTTTTACTAGAGCTTTGAAGTCGGCTTGGTTATATATTCCACAGATAATGACTGGGGCAAGAAAGACAGGAGAGGAATTAATGACCCATTTTGTTACAGGGAATTTTAATTACTCTGACTCCAGGTCTTTCTCACCACAGTCTTAGTTTACCCTACCTCCAGCGGTGGGGGTTAAAATAGCAAGTATTTGTTTTCCTTTTTCTCAGCTTTTGATTAACGGGAAGTGCCTGAGGCCCAATCCCCTATTCTTGGTCACAGAGGAACTAGCAGGCGGCTGGCTATCTTGGTAGTTTTGTTTTGCTTGTGAATCGATCAGAGATGCGAGGAAACTTTGCTGGTAAGAACTGTGCCGAGGAAGACCTGGAGCTGGAGAAATGAAGATTACCGGTAAATATTCGGGTCATTCAACAAGAAGCAACTAAGGGGCAACTAAGGGGCAGCTCAGAAAACTAAAAAATAGGAATCAAAAAAAGGTTGGCAGACAGAACAAGATAAATTAGCAAAGGCAAGAAGGCACTAAGACTTAGCGAGCCACAAGCAGTGGAAGGAGATTCACCCAATATTAGGTAGCCATCAGAATCAGTGACTTGGGATCCATCAGTCAAGCTAGAGAGTTGACAGAGGGTCATAAGATGAAGGACATTAAAAATCCTAGAGTGGGGGCATGGCCTGACAGAGGATGATGGCCACTTGAGCCAGAGCTCCAACGCCGACTTTCAACTTTAATAACGTTCTAATTCAATGCTCCATCTGTCAAAACACCGAGAGGAGACATCGGAACATGGAGGGTATAAGCCCCTGAGCCAAGTATACTACCCAATGGCGATCTAAGGTGACACACTGGGTTCAGGGCACAGCCTCCAAAATGGCCACAGCCATCATTGAGATACAGCAGTCTGTCATCCATTGCAATCGCCACAAGGACAAGACTTCAGATTTGTGAGTAGATGTGTAAAGCTGTGCAAAATTGTGCCTAGCCCATGCGAGAGGTGAGTCATACCAGAGACAACCTTATTTTAAACCCAATCTCACGTGCTTCATCCCCCAACATGTGACAAGAAACTTGCCTATCCTCAGAGGGACCTCAGGGCGACATCCTCACTTCCTCCCTGTTGGCCTACCACGGCATTTCTTTGCACTGACCTCATCGGCAGCTCAGCAGGGAGGGGTTACAGCAGTGGATGGATCTGCAGCCGCGGAAGTGCTGTGGCAACTAAACCAGCTCGCTGCTTGGCAAATAATCAATGGGGATAGTGCTCCTTCCGTCAACCGGCAGTTACTGTGAGTCACGTGTGACTGTCAGAGGCTCCCCACAACTGTAAGGTTTTATTGCAACCTCAAGGATCTTCACTAACCAGAGCTAGCTGCCAGGAAGTGTTCACTGAGAAAAAAAAAGTTCACGGAATATGAGGGGCTATTTGTGATCTTATAAGCTTCATCAAAAATATGGTGACCACCACAATCGGGTAACAACGGACCTGCAGTCTGACAGTGTGATAACCAAGCTACAGCAGGGACAATGATGATTGAATTGTGTCCCCATAACAAGGGCATTCTGTCAGGTACCGGCTTTTAAGATACTGCGAGAAGCTAGAAGTCGTTAGTAGATGCAAAAAGATGATCCTGTGAAGGGCCTGAGCCTGCTGAAGCCTCTAACTAGTGTAGAGCAAACTAACCCAACCACCACCCAGGAAACTATCAAGCACACAGCCTACAAACAAATCACCTAGCACGAGTAGAGCTAAGTTCAAGCCAAGCTGACACAATGTTCAGGTAATTATATCACACCAATTTCACAATCTACACTCTGGGCAAGTGGGGGCATTCTGAAATGGTCTGTGGAGAAGCTCATGTTTATGTACGCAACCTTACAAGCCAACAAGTGGTAACAAACAAATCCTCACAAGTCAGTCATCGCAATTAGTACCTTCTCGTCAGCCTGCTAAAATCGAAGTGTCAATCACTAGAGTCTCCTCCTTCTGGTCTAGACAAGCTGTGCAGCTTGCCAAATTCTCCCACAGACCAAAATGACTGAAAAAGACCCAAAGTCTGCAACCAAAACAGCAAAGCCAGAACAGCCGATTCCAGACTCGCCCATAAAAGGCAAAACTGATCTCAAAGAAACAATGGAATCCATTCTCAAGAAACTTTCAGATGTTGTGAAACTGGCACAAACCACTAAAATCAGTATGGGCATAATGCAACAGGACGTAGCAGGCATGCGATCTGAGGTCAAACAAATAACAGACAAATTATATGCAGCAGAACATGGGATCAGTGACCTCGAAGACAAATCGCTCTCAGCAAACAAGTACCTCTGTTAGTTACACAAGTGATCTTCTTGCTACACTGTTCAATCACTCAATTAGAAGACAGGACCAGGAAGACTATTTGACTTTTCTTAGAATTGTGAAAAGCTACAAGGCTCATGCAGCTCCTTCCTAGAAGATGGGATTCCTCGTATCACCAAAATCCCCTTTAGCAAAAAAAAAAACTAGGAGCTTGAAAGAGCGCATCGTATTCAAATACGAGCAAAGAACTCAACCTCTAGTGGGCCTCCTAGACCAATAATATTCAAACCTCTCTGGTATCAACATGTTGAGCTAATTCTGGAGTTCATATGCAAGAATAAATATCTCTCCTGCGAAGGCCAACTGATCACAATATAGCAGGATTACTCAAAACCGACGGTCCAAGTGAGAAAAGGCTTCCTCTCCCTGTAGCCTAGGCTAAGACAAATGAATATCACTTTTCATTCTATGGCCCTGCCATATTTTGAATTGTCAACAAAAGGACATTGCACCTTTTCTACGAGCAGGACCTGGCCACCTTTCTAATCCAGGAAGCCAAGATGGATACATCTTTAAGAAATGCAGGATCGTCCTAATGTATTTCTTTTTGTTTGTGTCGTTCTTCGGTTACTGATAGATACTCTTATACTGCCTTAGTCATATCAGCTCTACATATTACCATGCTTGCAACTCCTGTAGCACTTTCACTAGGTTTCTGTAATGCTCTTACGTGATGACTTATATTATCTGTTAACTACGTTGTACACCTGCAGTAGACCAGCTTGATAATACTACTCTTCTCTAGACAAATAATACTGTATTTGTGTTGCTGGTGTTTCATTGCCTTATTTACTATTGGTTAGTTAATAATATTCAAAGCAATATAATCTTCTGCAGTCAAGCTAGTTGTTCTCCCTCAGCAGACACCTGGTCTCTGGGTTTTCTCCCTATCTTGAGATGGTGTTCGTATCTTCTTAACTGTCATACAGGCCCAGTGTAGAACATACTTTTTGTATTACTGTGGTGTTTAGAAGTAGACGAGTCGCGTCCTTTGGGTCCCATGCTATACCTATTACAGGAAGGGGGTTGAGGGAGGGTTCTGGAGTTGGTGGGCTCTAATCTTGTTTCAATATCACTTTCCTCTATCTCTTTCCCTCTCTCCTTGCTCTCCTTGTCGATCCCAGCTTCCTTTCATCTGGCATTAGTCCTTTGTGAGGTCACACTTTTCACAACGCTCGAATAGGCAGGATCAATGCTCAAATTAGATCGTTTTTACACTTCATTCCTGAGGGTTGATAATCTATATCACCACATTGAGGTGAAAACCTACTCATACACATCAGTTGCATCAATGTTTTCCCAATGTCAAGCCGTGACTCCTTGCAAATCCTGTCTCTTAACACCAAAGGGTTGAATCACCCGGTTAAGAGGAGAACAATTATTTAGTATGCATACAAATTTAGATGCAACCTTATACTTCTACAGGAGTCTAAACTTGCGTCCAAAGATATATCTTCATACAAGAATCCATGGTTTTCAGAAGTCATTGAGTCACCAGCTCAAAGTACAAAGAATGGAGTTTTTATCATTACCAAACAAACTAACATTACCATTCTAAACACCTCCTCAGACCCGCAGGGGAGATGGACACAAAAATCATGTAAATTCGGTAGAGAATTATATTTACTGAACCTGCACGCCCGAACTCCAATGATACGTACTTCAGGAAACACATTGACAAATTACTATCAGATCTCCTTGATGATTCGCGTTTGATAACTGGGGGAATGGGAGAACCTTAACCTACCACTTGACCGCACCATTACCGCAGCTTGAGAGACAAATTCAAACCGACATCTTCACATAAGCTACAACATAAACTTTGCCAGAGATTTTCCCTGTTTGACACGTGGTACCTACAACACCCTGATACAAGGGATTACACTTTTTATTCCTTCCCACACCAATCATTCCCTAGAATAGATCACTTCCTAGTATCTAATAACATTGCAATGCCTATCTGTGACTCGTCCATAGAGCCACCACTAGTCTCTGACCACTAGGCCATATCAGCCTCCTTAGAGGGGGCCATATCAAAACCAAAAGATAAGTCCTGGAGACTTAACAAAGACATCCTGAGACAGAAATCACCTGGAAATGATCCACCAAGCCATTGGAAATTTCTTTCTTGAAACCCCCCTTAATGTTTGCCCTCCCCAAATGCACTGGAATGCCTTTTAAGGCAACTATCAGAGGAGTAATTATTGGCATCAGCACTCCTATTAATAAGACGGCCACTGCACAGCTATCAAAAATGAAATAAAGCAACTGGAGTTTATACGCCACTCTGAAAAAGGCACACACTCGCTAGATGGCCTAAATCGCAAATAATGTGAATATAATAAACTCCTCAGTACAACTGCAGGACAATAGGTCACTACATTCAATTGAATAAAACAATCACAAAATAACCCCCCTCAGAGACAAATTAGGACAACTAATTCTAGATCCCCACAAACTCTCTAAACTCTTTGAGGACTACTACAATGTCCTATACGATGAGAACACTAGTGTCAACTCTATGGAAAGCTTGGTTTACCTCAACAAGCTTAATTTACTTTCGACTCCCATCACCAGTTGCTGCTGAACCAGCCCCTCTCCGCTCCTGAACTAATCTCAGCTATCAAATCCCTTAAAGTGGGGAAAGCCCCTGGGCCAGATGTCCTTATAGCCCAATTCTACAGATCCTTCAGTTGAACTTCATAATCTCCTTCTCTCACTCTTCCACAACTACACAGACACAGGCATCATCTATGGTACTTCTGCAGAAGCCATCAGAGCCCTACTTCTTAAGGCAGGCAATGATCATACAAAACCCAAAAATTACAGACCATTTTCACTATTGACTTCGATGTCAAGTTTTACACCATTATCCTTCCAAACGTATCAAACCCATTCTCCCTCTAATTGATTGGCCTTTACCAAGCTGGCTTCCTCAAAGGTAGACTCTCCAATGATAGACTATTCACTCATGTTCTCCAATTCGCCTCCTCCAAGAACTCCCCAGATGCTGAAAAAGCTTTCAACAAGGTTGTTTGGCCCTTGCTAAAATTCATGATGTCCCGCTTTAACTTTGGAGAAACATTGATAAAAATGGTAATGACACTCTACGCCAAACTTAGGGCTAATTGAGCACCATCAGAAGTCTTGGGCACCTCAGGACTAGCCTGGCAACCTACATTTCTCAAATACCTGGGCCTTGAATTTAATGACAACCTCATCAAATCCATCCGGCACAATGAGTCTCTAGCTCTACATAACATTCAATCCGTTCTAGAAGGTTGGTCACCTACATTTCTGACCTTGTGGGTCAAGCTTGAATCCATAAAAATGGTCAGTACCCAGATTGTCAACAACTTTATGTCTATATCCCCCCTCCTATGTTCGGTCTCATTTTTCTGCAATGTAGACTGCCGGATTAACAAATTTATTTGGAATTTTAAAAAGCTTTGCATATCCCTAAAGAAACTTCGCCTTCCCAAACACTTGGGTGGAACCAACCTAGCTGACTTAAAAAAATTATCAATTATCCTTTCTTGCAGCCCAAAGGACAGAGTGGTTCAAGAAAAACACTGGTTTCACTCCTCCTTGGCTCACTCTATAATTGTTACTATCTAACAACCTTTCTTTGTTTTGCCGTTTAACCATATATAAAGATCACCCTCTCTTCGATAATCTAATTTTAAACCACACAAGGCGATGCCTACTGAATCTGGATCATCAGCTCTCGGTTGTCAAAATTAGCCGCTCGCTGTTCTCCTCCATCTGGTTTAACAGGAACATTAAACTTATTGTCGAACTACCCATTTCTAACTTCTTGATAGAGGAGGGAATTTCCAAGGTGGGTGACCTGGGATCAAGATCACACCTCCTTTCATTCCAGGATATCTCTAAAAAGCACAACATACGTTATTCTGACTTTTATCACTTTCTAAAATTGTATATGGCCATATCCAAACAAGGTGCATTTCCTTTCAAACCCACCTCGCTCCTAACCCTCCTTTCATCTCTCAAAAAGGTGCACATGTTGCCTCCAAGATGTACACCAAACTCAAACTTACTTCCTCCTTGTTATGTAACACAACTCAACAGAAATGGCAGAAGGAATAGTCCCAAGATGGCTAACACAATCAGCTCTACATTGACTAGCCTAAGGTATGGTCTTCACCTTTCTCCCAAAACAAATCACCCACTAAACTGCCCATTCTACACAGAACTTGCTACAGTTCCCACAGACTTTTTACATTAGGTCCCTTAGACAAGGACAACTGCTGGAGCTGTAACTTCCCTCCGGCCGACTTATGATATATGCTCTATGAATGCCCCCTGCTTTCTAGCTTCTGGACTGAAGTGCACAATGCCATTGATGAATTCCTCCAAACCAAGCTCTTGAGAATTGTTTCATTCTCAGTCTATGGTGTCTACAACTCCCACTACTCACTTGATTTAAAGCGGTATAACCTACTATTAGGGGACCTACTTTTCACCCTCGCCCATAAAACCAGTCTATCCTCCTGGAAATCATTGGGAAATGCTTCTAACAACACTTGGTGGGAACGGTTGAGATTCATTAAGGGAGCACATTCCATCTACTATACCCAATACCCATAGATCTCAGCTAACAAAGCCTTGTGGAACAGCCTAGATAAATACCTTGAGATAATCAACCCTCTATAATGTGGATTTGTGCCACCATTACCTGCGACCTCTGGTCATCTTGCAAGCTCGTCTGCAAGTCTACCTAGGTAATCACCTTCTCTCTCTCTTTCCTATCACTTTCCTCTCCTTCTCCTCTCTTCCTTTTACCATTATTATTTTTACTTTAGTTATGCTCATTCCACCACATGGTCGTGAAGTCATGGGGTACGTCTTCTTTTTTCCTTTGCATGACTCCTAACCTATACACAATTAAATGCCTAAATAGATTGTACAGATTGTAATCAAGATGTATGCCAACTGTTTGTATTTAAACTGAATTAAAAAAATAATCCTAGAAGGAGGGGTGAATGAAACTTCTTAGGGCAAGATAAAGAGCAGAATGTGATAAGTAAAAATAAGACAGTGAAGGTAGATACTGTAGGAGAGTGGGGTCTGCAATCCTATGGTCACCCCAGATTTTTGCTTTTTGCTTCACTGGTTTACGACTTTCCCTGGCTGTGGGCCTGCTAATCAGACCCACAGCCTAGCTGTTCTCTCTCTAAATTGACAACCATGTACTTTAGGTGCATTTACCAATTGGTACTGGGCCACCTTATCAGTCCCTGTACAGTGTACCTTAGGTGCCCAGGGCATAGGTGTACCCAGGGCCTACCAGGGGCTGAAGCATGTATTATGCCACCCCTGGCTGGCCATCTAAAACGGACACAACTGGCTGCACGACAGCTGGGGCAAGGTGGTGTAATCACCCTTTGCTATAGATATAGTATACCTATATCTAACACTATAATGGACACATATCCTCCTATCAGTCACTCCTATGGCAGGCCTTAACAATCCTGAAGGCAGAGTGCTTGGAATTATGTGAGATGGTGCTCTGGCATGAGCTGAGCCCGTCTGCAGCTTGCAGAACCAAGTCCTAATAGCTGTTCCATGATAACGCTATACCATATACTCTTAAGTGCATTATCGACCTCGCGGTTGAATGCTAACTCTGGTATACCATTATCAAAACATGTCGAGTAAGGTGTCATACGAATTGGAATACTACCCCCTCGCCAATTCTGGCGACAAGGGTAGCATTCCACCCGTCTAGAGGGACACGAAATGTATGTAACTGTGAACCCCGGTTAAAGTTAACTCGAGCCTTGGCATCACAAAATGGATGCTGCCACCACAGACACAAGTCTGACCTCCTGCTGCTGGGAGTCCTTCCAGCGTGGGCGGCTTGGACAAAGGGTTTCCTGCCTTGGGAGGTGCTAGCACCACCCCAGACAGGATTTTGTGTATTGGGTAGGATAGGCCTGAAAGGAAGGAGACATGCCTGGGGCACACAAGGCGCCCTGTGCATACACCGGTTCAAACCAGTTGCTGGGGCATCCCTGCCCCAGCTCTGGCGCGGAAACCGGACAAAGGATAGGGGGTGTAACCACCCCCCTTCCTGGTCCCACCCAGGGGAGGGACCTAGTCAGTAGTGCAGCCTCCTTTAGCAGGATAAAGGTAGGAGCTGGTACCATTCCAAATTAGATTAATCCTGAACTACTCTACAAGAAGAAACTCTGGACCACGCCGTTCTGCTCCACAGAAGACTGAAGAAAATCTCCCTTGTGGGCAAGGAGTGTCCACCCTGCAACTGCAGGCCCCATCAAGCGTCCAGCGGCTTCACTTTGTCGTCTTCCCTTGAGGATCCAGACTTCAGAGCCCGACGAGACCCGGATTCTCAGACCTCTCCGACCTCAACCTACATCTGCAGCCCAGCTGAGATCCGTGGGTGCGACGAGACACGTGGGACCGGCCATCTTGAACGAACCTGCACTTCGCTTTCAGCACGACTGCCGAGGTAAACTCGTCCAAGTGCTTTGGGGACTGAGAAGCCCCAGCCCCGAGCAGCCCCTGCACCGAAGATCAGCCCTCCAGCATCCACGAGATCTGCGTGGGGCCCTTCTGCTTGTTTGCTGCTCGACGCGTTGTCTGGTCACTTGCCGGCTGGCTAGTGGCCTCCTAGACGACGAACCTTGAAATCTTTGCTGCTGGTCTAGTTGCTCCAGACTGGCCCTTGCTCCCTTCCAAAAGAGGGGCACCCCGGACTCTCCTAGTCCGCACCAGACGCTTTTTCTACTCACCGCGTGGGTTGCCTTTGCCAAGGCCTGTTGACGCCGATTCCGGATCCAACACCGCCAACAGTGAGAGCCTGCGTGGGACAGCTCGTGCCTCCATCCTGGTCGTCGAAGACACCCCCTGGTCTACGTGGCTGCAGAGTCAAGCGTCCACTCTTCACCTGATCGCGACGACGACATCTGGTTCCTTCCTGGTTCCACTCCAGTCACTGGCTAGTGACTGTGACCATTGTCCCCTCTGCTTTCAGGTCCTCTTCTTCACCGATCCACCCTTAGATCGCACCGGACATCTTCCTCCGGGTCGCCTGCAGCATCTTTTCTTTCAGGCTCCATTGACTTCTACGCGAGAACCCGACATGACTTCGCACCTATGCACCCGCAGCCCGTGGGTGAGGTAACGAGAGCATTTCGGTGCTCAAGGGTAGCTTGACTCTCCTAGTGTCCATTTCCACAGTCGTTTTAGTCCTAACTAGTCAGGATTGTCCCTACTTACCTTTTACTTGAACTGTACTGTCCATAGACGTTGTTACGCATCCCGCGTGTGAGTTCACACTCTGCACCCGCGTCCCGTGGGCCTCCTATTACTTACCCAAGGTTAGGATAGCGTAGTCCCAGCGGTCCTACAGCCTCTGGACAGCTCCATTTCTTCCATTGACTCTCACATTCCATTTACTTAGTATATGGTTTGCCGTGCCCCCTAGGGCACCATTGTAATTTTGTGCAACTTGTCGTATTTTTCCAAGAGATTGTCATGTGCTTAGCCCTCTGATCTCATAAAGAGTTCAGAGGTGTTTGTTATTAATAAATATATTGTTTATTTTCATAACAACCTGTGTGGTGTCCTTTCATCTGGTATTCAAGGGGTTATATTGTGGTAAAACAGATGGCTTCACATGCCATAACGAGTTTAGCCTAAGACTGCTTTTGTCCATGCTACCACTAGGATAGCTGGTCTATAAGGTTGACTTACAACCAATCACCATAAGGGTTGTTTGGACTGATACAAGGTGATTACTAGAACTAGTGAACATCATGTATCAGGCCAACTTCTCACAGATACCACCAAGCAAGTTGAAAAGAAAACAGGAAAACCACACAGCAGCGTGACAACCATGAGAGAAGATCAGTGATGTCAAGTAGCAAGGGTGGAGTGGGTGGTAAATAATTTATGCCTCCTTTTAGTTAAAATAATTATTTTCTCAGCACAGCCTAGGGATATCTGTATTTTATGGTAAGATGAAGGAGTCTTATAGCATGTTAACCTCTTGAATGCTATGGGGATTTTTCCCCTGTGCTGGAAACCCATGAACCCCATTATTCATGACGAGCTGGGCTCGTCATGAGCGTAGCAGGAGGCTACTGCATGACGAGCCCAGCTCGTCATGAGCGTGGAAGGGGTTAAAAGACTATTCTAAACCATAGCGAAAGCATGCTTAATGGACTTGGAACGTCATTAAGTTGAAAGCGTTGAACCAATGGATCGTTTAAAGATATGAACCAGGCTACAGAGTTGGTAGAAGTCTTAGAGAAAATAGAGGACTGGGCTTTAAATCTTAAAATACCAACTTTAGTCTCTGCCATCACCTAGAAGAAAGAGTGAAGAACAGTAGAACAGAAACCATGCAATGGTGCCCTGAAAGAATTTAGGGGCATGAGAGTGAAAGGAATTCAAATCCCTTAGGCAACCTGCCACACTGCTGTGAGAAGACTAGATAAGAGGGATACAAACCAGACAGCCTGTCAGACTATCTCAGGGCCCGGGCAGCTTAAACCTTGTAATGAGATCCAAGCAAAGATGATTAGGCATTTGCCAGAGAATTCCTTCACAGAGGGGACTGGGTTAATGTTCCAAGATGAAAAATATCGGGCGTTGGGAGGACGTGTCAGACTGATCTCTCTCACTAGCCTACAAATTATGGGATCCTCACCACTGAGGGTGATGTCAAGGGGCATGACCAGAAGAACAGAGATTGGTGGACCTTACTTGTACAAGAGAAAGTGCCCTCTTTTTTGCATGGTTGCCCCCACTTTTTGCTAAACTGCTGATGTACTATGACTGAGTGTGCCTTGAGTTCCTGCCAAACAGGTACCCAGGGCCTATATTCTTTACCTAAACTGCATTCAAAACAAAACCCAATTGGCACTATTTGGCCCCAGGTAAGTCCCTTGCAAATGGTACCACAGGTACCATAGGCACTGTGCCAGGGAAGGCCTCTAAGGGCAGCAGCATTTATTGTGCCACACCTAAAGACACCCCTGCACCCGAAGTCCCACAGCCTTGGGTGACCCAACCAACTGTGTCCCAGCATCCCCAGGCATCCCAACTTACCTCTCAAACCGTTGCTCATTCCCAGAAGATCTTCGTCCCCAAGTCCGCAGTCTTTGTTGCAACCGGAGAATCCCAATTGAAAACAACAGGGCACCCGACGCCGAAACAGCACCCTGCACCCAGTCACCGCTGCGGCTGTACTTTTGGTGCTAACTCGGATCCGCCTTTGCCCTGAGCCTAACACCAGGAGCTTTGCTCCCACAACCTGGTGGCCTGCTCGTGAGCAGCCACCAACCGGAGGACCCCTATCCCCCATTGAATAACATTGGGCCTCAGCACTCTGCACCCGGCCGCCCAAGTGCCGCTGAGGGTGTTTCAAGGGTGCATCCTTGACTCTAGGGGAACCCTGGTTCTAACCCAAGAATACCAACTCCACAAACTTGTACTTACCTGTAAACCGATAACTCAATTTCCTCCCGTAGGATTACATTGAGTGCTTTTCTTGCAAATTGTTCTAAAAAAAGTGGAGGTGGTTTGTATGGAACATTTACAAAATTGCAAATGTACTCAAAGTGATTTACTTACCTTTTGTCTTGGAAATATCTCTGTGTGATATCTAGGCATATCACACTGATTAGCAAAAGTAATCTGAAAAGTAATACAATAAGTAATGTACAAAGTAATATGAAAAGTAATTTCGAAACATTGACTTACCTGTAATTCAATCAACTGCATTTGAACCTGTATTCAATTGTAAAAAATTGCATTCCATTTTTGCAAAGTATTATTTCACTTACCTGCCCCAGGCTTGGCTTGGTTCTAGAAATAAAATAACCTAATAATATTTTTGATACAAACAAATTAGTCTTGAGTTCAGTCTTTGATTGTGTGACATCTGTGCTGCCTGAGTGTGTACAACAAATGCTTAACCCTACCCTCTGATAAAGCCTTATTGCCCGCCCACACTACCACAGAGAGTAAGGTGCTATCTACTTTTACCTCTGCCTACTTTTGAGGTTCCACTGGACTCTGCACACTATACCTCATTTTGGTATAGTATATACAGAGCCAGCTTCTTGCAACGGAGAGAAGTCAAAAAACAATTCTACCTCTGAAGAAGAGGGGCCAAAGTGATCTAAAATCCATTCCTGGCGCCATCATATCTAACCTGACCAGGCAAACATACAGGATTATCTAGTGCATGCGGATCAACAACCAAAGACGAGCCTTGACGTTTCTGATGAAAGGCTGAATAACAGGCTTTAACTCCAGAACCCAACCAAGCAAAAAAAAAAAAATGAGAAACTGTCCTGCATGGCTAGGTGTAGGCAAGTGCCCTTTTTGCATGGTTGCCCCTCACTTTTTGCCTAGTGTTGATGCACTTTGACTCCGTGTGCCCAGGGTTCCTGCCAACTAGGTACCCGGGGGCCTATGTTCTTTCCCTAAACTGTTCTGCCGGGTCTGGTAGCCGGGTCTGGTGGCTCAGTGGACTAATGCGTCTACTGCAGGGGCCTGTGTTCGACCCCATGGTCACAGGTTCAAATCCCGGCGGGTCCACTCAGCCTTTCATCCATTTGGGTCGATAAAATGAGTACCATTGAGTTGGGTAACAACAAACATCTGTTATTTCAGCGCCAAGATGCCCGTAGTGGTGAACGTGCGCTTTACAAATACTCATGTTATGTTATGTTATGTTCTGTTGCAAAACCCAATTGGCAACTCTCTGGCCACATGCAAGTCCATTTTAAGAGTTTCCAATGAAACTGACCAGGGAAGGCCTCTTAAGAGCTGCAGCACTTATTGTGCCACCCTTGGAGACCCTGTACCTTACCACACACACACTACGAATGCAGGCTGCATGTTTTGGAGCAGATCAAAGTGAAGAGTCGACATGACACACATCCCTGTATGCCAAGCCTTCAATCCACTTCTCTGGCATTGGTAAGCCACCCCTCTAGCTGGGTGTACTATACCAGTGATGAGGGTACAGGTGCATGAGCCCTGTACCCCTACAGTGTCTAAGTCTATTCTTAGACATTGTAAATACAGTAAAGCCATAAAGAGTATATGGTCCGGGAGTTTGTCATTACGAACTCCATAGCACCATAATGGCTTTACTTAAAATCGGGAAGTTTGGTATCAAACTTCTCAGCCCATTAACCCACACTGATGCTAGTGTGGGATTTAATGAAAAATGCACCCAGAGGGCATCTTAGAGATGCACCCTGAAACACGACCTAACTCTAGTGTCCTGGCTGGGTGGCTGCTCGCCAGCTGCCACCACCAGACAGATTACTGGACCCCCTGGGTGTTGAGCCTGCCACTCTCGGGTTCCTGAAACAAAGCACATCCTGGGACAGGGTGCCAAGCATCCTCCCTCAGGAGGGTCTGGGTCCACAAAGGGGAAGCTTCAAAGGCCTGCTGCCTTTGTGAGCTACCCCAGCCATTAGCTGCTCCCAGCAACTGACCCCCACCAGTTTTAACCCCCCCTTAGTTTGGGCGGGAGAATCAGCGGAGAAACAAAGTTAGGCAGAGAGATGTGCCTACCTTTTCCAACCCCACCCCTCAGGTGGGCGAGGAGAGGTGAAGCACAACTCTCAGCCTCCGCCATCTTGAAGATGGGGGGTACCCAGCTAACCAGAGTGGGGCTTATGCCCCCTCCCACTGGAGGGTGGTATTATAGAGGGTGGACCCACCCCAAAGAAGGGACCCATTGGTCCTAACCTGTACCTACCCGGGACCCCCCTAAATATAGTATTTAGGGGCAACCCAAAACATTGCCTACTCAGACAAGTAGAATCAAAAATAAGGACTGTAGGGGCGTGGCCAAGATGGCGTCGGAGTAGGACGCTTTTCCTTGTCTCTCCGGCGCCGATCCAGCAAAGCTGCTAACAGCGCGGCACCTGGTGCCCAGCTCGGCCCCTACTCGGTGGCGGAGGTCGCCGGTACGCTGCGGTGGAGCGCGGTGCCGTCGGCGGGGAGAAGGTTCGCCCAGGGAGGCTGCGAGACAGGCGGAGCTCTGCGGCCTGCGGATCCCCGGTCTTGATTAGCGGAGGCCGGCCCGGCGTGACGCGGGGCCCACCGCGACGGAGGGGGTCCTTTCTGCGCCCCGCCCCGCCCTGGGTCATCTGGCATCGGACCGCCTGGGCTGCGGGCTGTCGGCGGAGGCAGCGTGGGGCGGCTGCGAGCTCCGGTGGAGCCTGAAGGTGCCGGCGAGTGGCGGCCTGGAGAGCAGAGAGGTCCCGGAGGCCTCGGCGGGGGGCGGCACCACTGAGCCCGCCGGGATCCAGAGGTGCATCTGTGGAGCGGCAGGGACCGGGCTCCGCGAGGGCCCCAGGAGGCCTAATCCTGGTGAGTGACCCCCCGCTCTGGACAGGGGAGGTGCGGAGGGAGCCCGGCCCGCAGAAGGGGCCCATTGAGGGACGTCTTGGGAGAGCTGCCGGCTCCTGGTGTGGCGGCGACTTCGTGACTGCCCCTGGGGTGGTGCTTGCCCTGGGCCCTTCTATGGTCAGGCACGGCGCCGCTAGTGCTGTGGGGGTGTACCCACGAGACGGAAAGACCTGATTTGCGAGAAGTGTGGGGACCCGGGAGCACAGGCCGGGAGGTGTGGAGGAGGCCCCGGGCGCTTCCCAGAGGCCGCATTTACCCGGTCAGGAGCTGCTGGACTCGACGCGTGGAGACGGGCGCCGACCATGTGGGGGTGTTAACGGTGGTCAGCAGTTCAAGCAAGGCGGAAGCGATCGAGGCTGGCGCGGCCTCCTACGCTGTTGCAGGACTTTACAGGCTGCGTTTGGGGCCCGTCTAGGTGGTATGTGACCCGAGGGGACTGCGGCTGCCCATTGCCTGTGACCGGACTCCCAGAGGAGGCTCCAGTCCTACGCTGCGAGCTGGTGCGGACTAGGGGTGCTGTTGGGGGTGCGTACCTGGAGGCCCGGAGGTGCTCTGGTTGAGGAGCGTGGCGCCGCCATTTTGCCTGGCTCAGCCGACTGTTTGAGTGCGTAGCGCTCGCTCATGGACTTTTGCTGTCTGGATTGCCTTCGTGCACCGCCTACCTAGGGCTTATCGTAGCTGCCTGGGGGCCTCCTGACTCCTGGGCTTTGCGCTCTCCTACCTCCTGGTATCTGGACGCCGGAGATTCGCCGGGAGCTTCTGGCCAGGAGCTGTGTGGTGGACACGGAGTGGGACTGCCCGCCGGGGCCAACTGCTGCATCTGCAGGCCCGGATTAGGGTACTGCTTGGTTCTGGTGGTGATTAGTGGAGCGTTTGCCCTGGTGCAAGGCGCCCGGCATTATGGCTAACCAGGCCCGCAAGGGACGCGTTCTGAAGGACGGCGCGGCTAGATCGTCGCAGCAGCCGGCGTCCCCCGGTGCAAGTGGGTCGCCTGGGATACCCGATGACGAGGCCCCGGCCACTAAGGCTTTTATGACCGAACTTTTTGCTTCCATCAAGGAGGACATCTCTGAGCTGCGGGCGCAGCTGGCCTCTGATCTCCGGGAAGTCCGGCGAGATGTTGATGGGATTGGAGAAAGGGTGGCGACTCTTGAGGACCATGATTTGAGCACGGCCAATGATGTCCACTTACTCCAGCAAGATGTCATTCGCCTCACGGAGCAGAACTTGGACCTACAGGCACACATGGAAGATCTTGAGAACCGCTCCCGGCGGAATAACATTCGCATTAAAGCGGTACCGTGGGATGGTGAGTCGGGTGACCTGCGAGGCTATGTGCAGGAGCTGTTGCTGCAGATCCTGGATGAGGATGAGGTGAAGACTATCCAGATGGATAGGGTCCATCGCGTTGGTTTGCCCAGGAGAGGGGGGGGGCCGCCCCCTGACATCCTTGTCTGTGTACATGACTTTCAATTGAAGGAGCGCATCCTCCGGAAGGCTAGGGCCATCGATTCGCTGCACTTTCGGGGCCATCATCCCCAGCTTTTCCAGGACCTTGCTGCGTCTACGCTTCAGAAGAGGAGGGATTTTCGGCCGGTGACTTCCTTTTTGCGGGAACGCAACATCGCCTACTCTTGGGGGCACCCGTTCAGGATCATCTTCAGGTGGCAGAATCGTCTGATGCAGATGCGCTCCCTTCGGGAGGCGAAGGAGCTCTTGGGTTTGGAGGAGGTTGCCCCGTCCCAGGGGTCGAATGCATCCCCATCTCGGAGGCGGCGTCGGTCTTCCTCGTGGCATAGAGTGGGGTCCTCTCCGGCGAGGGGGCGCCCGGACCGCGATGCCAGTCAGCAGGAGAGGGGAAGTGCAGTGGCGTCAGTGGCTTCAGCGACGGTGCCGGCGTCACAGGCCAGCTCTGGAGCGGCGTGACGGTGACTTGATTCTGCGGATCGGCGCTGGAGGGGCATGGACCCCCCCGGTCTGGGTGAATGGATGTACTTTCGGAGAAGACTCCCCAGACCGTGACCTTGGGAGGAACCGAGATGGTCTTCCTGACCAGTCCCCGAAGTGGTCGTAACTTCGTGACCTGTGGACCACTGGGACTGATGAGTATTTTCTTCATTGTTAATGTTTTGTTTACGCTTTCACTGTTTCCTTTTCCTTCGGCCTACAGGGGACTTCGGCTGATGTCTCCTCGCCAGCCCTGGGAGGACTTTTGTGGACTTTGGATGGGTTGTCTGGGGGTTTCCGGGGGGGGGGAGGGTCTTGGGGGGGCTGTTTGGGGTGTTGGGGTTGGGGGTGTGGGGGGGTTCTGGTGGTGACGCGGGCTTGTTGTGGGTTGTGTCATGTGATGGTGAGAGGATGGATGGGAGGCGCTGTTGGTATGAGAGTTGCGGGGTGATTTTGCATGGGGCTCAAGGTTGGAATTGTGGGGAGGAGGGTTGGCGGGAGTATGCTTTTCATATGTGCTGTGACCAGGGTTCCTTCTGGCGGGGGTGGTGGGCATGTTCCAGAGTCATAGAGGATTCTAGTTTTGTGTCTCACGATGCCTGTTAGCTTAGGGACCTGGAATGTTAAGGGGCTGAACTCCCCGCAGAAAAGGCAAAAGGTATGGAAGTATATAACTGACCACCAATTGGATATAGTGGGACTTCAGGAGACTCACCTTGCTCGCAAAGATGAGCTGCGTCTTAAGCATAAGGCATATCCCCTAATATACAGATCCTCTGCGTCCACGAAGCATAAGGGGGTGGCCCTCCTCTTCCATACTTCGCTGCTTTTTCAACCTGTGGCGGTACGCACGGATAGGGAGGGCCGTTGGTTGATGGTGAAAGGGCTGGTGCAGGGGAGGCTTTGTACTTTTGTTGTGATGTATATTCCTAATACTGGCCAGAATAAGTTCTTACAAGACCTGTTGCATAAAGTGAGTGATTTTGTAGAAGGGCGGTTGTTCCTCATGGGGGACTGTAATTTGGTGTGGGACAGGGCGCTGGATTGTTCAGGCGCTCGCAGGGCGGATACTGGTGTGTTCTCTGAGCTGTCACGGCAAAAGATTGCGGAACTGGGGTTGGTTGATGGGTGGCGGTTTATGCATCCAACGTCCAGAGATTACACGTTTCTTTCTCATGTACACCACTCTTATTCACGATTGGATCATATATTCCTCAGCCAGGCTCTTAGAGGAGATGTCCGTGACTCCACCATACTGCCCATCTCGGTCTCGGACCACAGCATGCTGGTGCTTACTCTGCGCTGGTCGTCGGCAGACACCGGGCAACGGAAATGGTATTTCCCAGCTTCGGTACTTCGGGACGAGGATTCTAACAAGGCGCTGCGGGTGGCCATTAGGGAGTTCTTTACCCTCAATCCGCCGTCCGATACCTCGGTATCCAACACATGGGATGCCTTTAAGGCGTCCGTCAGGGGCACGTGCTTGGGCCTTAATGCACAACTTAATAGGTTGCGCCGCAAGGATCGGGAGGCCCTGGAGACTGAGCTGGCATCTCTCGAGCGGGCGCATAAACTTAACCCCTCGAGGGTGACCCTCCGGCCTCTCACGGCGGTACGGGGGAAACTGAGGGCACATTACAATAACAGGGCGGAGTTCACACTACTGAGATTGGGCCGACAGTCCTACTCCTGTGGTAACAAGGTGGGGAGGCACCTGGCCCGACAGCTTCGCGACAGGCGGGAACGTGAGTACATTGGGGGGATCCGCGACTCTGTGGGTCAGTTGCAGCACCGGGACGAAACAAAGGCGGCCATTTTCGGACGATTTTACTCGGATCTATACGGGGGGGAAAGGCTGGGAGCAGCTGCCCAGAGGGAGTACCTGGGGCGTCTGCACCTTCCGCAGGTGTCCAGGGAATGGAACGAGCTTTTAGGGGCCCCGATTACCAGGGAGGAGGTGTTAGATGCTATTGCGAACTTGAAGCTTCACAAAGCACCTGGCCCAGACGGTTACACCGCTGTGTTTTATAAATCCTACGCTTCCGAGATCTGCGATTTCTTGGTAACCCTTTTTAATGACATGGCTTCCTCCGGTTCCTCTACTGGCTCCTTGGCGGAGGCGATGATTACGGTCTTGCCAAAGCCGGGGAAGGATCCAGCGCAATGCGCCTCCTTTCGCCCGATAGCGCTTCTTAATTTGGACGCCAAACTATACTCGGCGATCCTGGCACGTAGGCTACAAGACCTTATGCCGGCGCTAATCCATCCAGACCAGTCTGGCTTCATCAAGGGGCGCCAGACGCATGATAACACTCGTCGGGTGGTGCATCTAATAGAGAAGGCAGAAAGATTTCGTATTCCGGCAGTCCTAGTGGGCCTGGATGCCGAGAAGGCCTTCGATAGGGTGGACTGGGGATTTCTGTTCAATACCATGACTGCCTTTGGTTTCTCGGAGGCTTTCATCACTATGGTGAAGGCTAATTTCTGCTGCCCCCGGTCCCGGGTGACGGTGAATGGTCATATGTCAGCGTACTTTACTCACGCTCGGGGCACTAGACAGGGTTGTCCTCTGTCCCCCCTGCTGTTCGCGCTGAGCATCGAGCCGCTGGCGGTAGCGGTGCGGGAGCACGTCGGGATCCGAGGTCTGCCGTTCGCGGGGGAACAGCACAAGATTTCGCTCTTTGCGGACGACGTCTTGTTCTCTATTACTGATCCGGAAATCTCGCTGCAGTGCATCCGGGAGGTCTTATTGGAGTTTGAGGCCGTGGCCGGTTTTAAGGTCAACTATGGCAAGTCCTACATCCTGAATCTTACCCTTTCGGAGGTCGAGGGGAATCGGGTACGGCCGCTGACTCCGCTGGCCTGGGCCACAGGTTCAATCGTCTACCTAGGGGTCCATCTGACTCCGACAGTGGGCGGGCTGTTCCAGGCCAATTTCCCATCTTTGTTGGCAAAGACCCGGACGGAACTGGACAGGTGGAAACCAAAATTCTGTCGTGGCTGGGCAGAGTTCATGCCGTGAAAATGGTTCTCCTCCCTAAATTTTTATATTTGTTCCAGGCATTGCCTATCCCCATAGACAGCGATTTCTTTCGACGGCTCAAGACCCATGTATTGCGCTTCATTTGGCAAGGGGGTCAGGCACGGGTCTCCTATGCGGTTCTCCGTCGGCCGAGATCTGAGGGTGGAGTCGGGCTCCCTGACCTGCAGTTATATTACAAGGCGGCGCAACTGCGAGTGTTGGTGGAGTGGTCGCAACAAACCTCCGAGAAACATTGGCTCCATATGGACCGATGCGTTGCCGGCAGGTCGATCTGGGACTTAGCCTGGAAACCGAAGAAGGACCGCCCTCTCAACGCATATATAAGCACTCCTACGAGCACAGTGTTGAAGGTGTGGGACTCGCTAGCGGCGGATGACCGTTGGACCACGTCCTTCGCCATTTACGCCCTTGCATTACAACCCGGCTTTCCCTCCGGCGCTTCATGAAGGGCCGTTTGCGGTGTGGAGGGAGGGGGGGTGTCGGGCGTTGACCCATCTGTTCCACGGCCTGGACACCCTCACTTTCACTAATTGTATGAGAGATTATGGGGTCCCCCAGTCTGAACAATTCCGGCATGTTCAGCTGCTTCACTGGGCTACGTCACCTGGGGTGGTGGAAGCGGCTACGAGACCGCCGACACCGTTTGAAGCCTTTATATTACGCACGTCCGCCATGAAGGGGGCCATTTCCTTCATATACCAGTTGTTGCTCAAATCGACGGTAGCTCCTCGACCTCGTTATATGGGGCAATGGGAAGAAATGCTGGGGCGAGACATTTCGGATGTGGAATGGTCGGCGCTTTGGCGGGACCTGACGACCTTTAATCATTCCTTGCACCTGAGGGAAGCCCACCTCAAGACGGTCATGCAATGGTATATGTGCCCGACTAGGCTTCACCGCATTTTCCCGGCGACCTCGGATAAGTGCTGGAGGGGCTGCGGACTTTTGGGAGACTTCCGCCACATCTGGTGGGACTGCCCGGTGATCCGTCCGTATTGGGAGGAAATCCTCTCACATATAAAGGAAGTGCTGACTTATCCCATTGATGAGTCTATGGCTTGTGTCCTGCTAGGGCTGCGTGACCCTGGCCTGGTTTATCAGACCAGGCCGATAAGAAGATTTTTGTGGCTATGCCTCGGCGCTGCGAAGCTCACGCTGGCTGCGGCCTGGAAAAAGAAGGATGCCCCGGCGGTGTCACTATAGCATGCACGACTTTGGAGGTTGCTCAGTTTGGAAAGAGTGGCGGACATCTTCCTTGGCCAGTATAGGAATTTCCGATATCAGTGGGGTCCCCTGGTTGACTTTCTCTCTAAGGGGTTACCCTCGGCGGTATGCCCGGCTTCATTGAGATCGATGCACCTCTTTCAAGTATAATATGGATGTGGAATGAGTGCTGAGTGAATGGCGTCACCACCAGGGGGGAGGGTGGGGGTGGGATGGGGCAGTTGGTTGTCATGGTTTATGGGCTGTGGAGGGTCCGCGGACTGCTTATCTGCACCGCCTGTGTGGAACTTGGAGGATTGGGGCCCAATTTATTGCAGCCCTGGTTCTCCTGGACGGCCTGGCCTACTGATAGGCTTGTAAGCCGCTGGTACTGTGGCCTAGATACTATGTTGTCTCGCTCCTGGCCTGGATATGCTTGTAATATAGTCTGGGTCACTGCTGATATGTGCACAATGCTTTGCCTGATCTGGAGTAATGTGCGGTTCCTCCGCAGCCCTATGTTTGTCTGTTTCTTCTTTTTTGCAAATCAAAAATAAAACTTTTACAAAAAAAAAAAAAAAGGACTGTAGAGCTGTGCTGAAGGAAGAGGAGGAGGGCACCAACTGACTTGGTCCCAGACCTACCAGCCTGTCCCGACCTAGACCAGCTCCAGAGGAATCCTGGTGTGGCCTGCATCCAGCAGCCCCAAGAACCAGAGGACCTGCCCTAAATTTGCTCACCAACAGACTCTGGCCCCTGACCAAATCGTCGAGTCTGCATCTGATGCCCCCGCCCAAGTTTGAGTGGTCCAACACCACAAGATCTCCCCGGCGATCCTGTCCTGAGATCTGGTGATCCTTGATCTACCTTAAATCTCCAACCAATGCCAGCAGCCACTTTCTGGAGGATCCCCCCCAAACAAGAGCTGGTAAGAAAAACTCAGTGCCAAAAGACACCCCAGTATTTACACCCTACGGCCTTGGGTGACCCAACCGACAGTGTCCCAGCATCCCAAGACAACCCAACTTACCTCTCTAACTGGTGGTCACCTCCAGAAAATCTTTGTCCCCGAGCCTGCAGTGTTTGTGGCAACCGGAGAATCCCAATTGAAAACCACAGGGCACCCAACGCCAGAACAGTGTCGGCCGCCTCTGTGCCGCTGTGGGTGCTCCGTGTGTGCTAAATCGGATCCACCTTTGCCCTGAGCTTAAGTCCAGGAGCTTTGCTCTCACAACCTTGTGGCCTGCTCGTGAGCAGCCACCAACCAGAGGCCCTATGCCCCATTGGATAAGATTGGGCCTCAGCACTCTGCACCCGGTCGCACTAGTGCCGCTGACGGTGCTTTGAGAGTGCATTTTTTACACTGGGGGAACCCTTGTTGGAAACCCAGAAAACCAACTCCCAAACCTAAGTACTTAGAGTAAAACCGATAACCTGGATTTCTCCCATTGGACTGCACTGACTGCTTTCTTGTGAAAATTGTTTCAAGTGTGGAGTTGTTTTTGTATGTAACCTTAAGAAACTATAGATGTACAAAAACGGTTTTACTTACCTTTTATCTAGGAAATGTCCCAGTGTGATACCTAGGCATATCGCACGGAGTAGAAAATGTAACTTAAAAAGTAATCTGAAAAGTAAGGTACAAAGTATTTTCAACAGTAACTGAAAAGTAGTTCCAATTGTTTTATGAACAAGTGATGTACCTGTAACCAATCCAATTGCATTCAAACTATTTAACTGCATTATTCGTGCAAGGTACTTTTACACTTACCTGTACCAGGCCTGGCTTAGTTCTAGAAAATACAATACAACTAAATAATATTTCTATACAAACAAATTGGTCCGGGGTGCATGGCTAAGATGGCGGTGGAGTAGGACGTGTTTTACAGACCCGCCGGCGCCGCTCGTGCATCGCTTTGTATTTAGCCCCTACTAGTGCCCATCTGTGCTGGCCGCGGGGGTCTTCTGCCTCCCCTTGTATCCTGTCCTCTGGTGGAGGCCCTATTTTTGCACCCGGTGTGGCGTACCGCCATCTGAACACGCGTGGCCTTGGTGCGGCGGAGGCCCGACGCCCTTGGCTGGTAGGAGCGCTTAAGGGGACAGCTGCCTGGTGGAGATACGGCGGCGTGGAAGGGCTGCAGCTGCCGTGACGGTAGCGGCGGCCGTCTTACCTGTGAGGAGGTTCGAGCAGCACGGCGGCGGTGCAGCGGTGGCAGCGAGGGCTCCGGACAGCGACCGCCATTTTGTCCTTCGGCGCACCGGCCTCGTAAGTGGTAGCCTGCGGAGCCTGTCTGCGCCTCTAGACGGAGAGGCCCGGTGGGGCTGCTGCTGCGGCGCCGACGGCAGGTGATCGTGGTGGCCGGCGGAGTGGTCTGGACCCTGTCATGGAGCTGTGCAGAGCGGCCGGAGGAGGCCCGAGTGCCGGGAGGTGAGCGCCGGCATGAGGAGGCGGCTGGTGGGCCTGGGGCCGCAGCCTCGGTCCGCGTGGCGGAGGACGGCCAAGGGGCCTAGCGGGAGCACAGGACCACCTGCCCTACTGCCTTTCCGCCCCGGGCAAGGCTGCTGCCGACTGAGCCGCTTTGGTGGGATCCCCTGTGCCTGATTGGCGGCGAGGCGGGGCCTGGTGAGTGCGGCGGCGGATCCATCCCAGGGGACTGTGGAGGCAAGGCCTGTGGATCGGCGACGGAGGACAGTGACCCTCATTTGAAGAGAGTGGCGAGTGGAGGCGCCTGTGTTTCTGGGACCCGGGAGACCTGACGGGAGTGAGTGGCCTGCAATCGGGCCGCGAATCGGCGGGCGGCATCTCGATAGCTTTGCACCTGCGTCGGGGCCCACCTTGCCTGGCGGTTGAAAGCAGCACGCGGAGTGCGTCTGCTCTCCGAGGGGCACCTGAGACTGCATCTTTGCTCGGAGGTAGTTGTGGGAGTTTTGGCCGCCTCCTCGGTCCGTATGTTTGCGGACAGCGGAGTGGCTTACCTTGGCACCGGGGGCGGCCCGGACTTGGGACGTGGTGCCGCGGGGCGAGTGGTCGGCCCCCCTCCCCTATGCTTCCTTTGTACCCGAGGTAGCGCTTACTGCCTGGCATCTCGGCGATGCAAACTGCCCCCTGCTGATCGTATATTGCTGCGTTGGACGGAGCCTTGATCGGTCGGTGTCCCCCTCCCCTCGGCGCGGGGCATGTGTCGCGCTTTGGAGTGTAGGGCTCGCGGCTGGACTGGTGTGAAGGTGCTGAGGTGTGGGACTTCAGTTGCAACTGCTGGGGGCTGGCAACACCTTTGCCCTTTCCTAGTGCTTTGGGGTGAGGGCCCCTCTCGGGGGCAAGATGGCAGCTGCCAAGAACAAGAAGGACGAACCTCTCAAGGATCTCCTGCAGATAGAAGCGGGGCAGCCTGCATCTTCGTCAGCTGACAAATCACCTCGCTCTGAGGATAATGAGGCGCCGGCGACCAAGGCCTTTATGTTGGAACTCTTCTCTGCCATAAAAGAAGATATCTTGGAGCTTCGCTCACAGCTCACCTCAGATCTGCGCAAGATGCGACGCGATGTGGACGCGGTCGGTGAGCGAGTGGCGACGTTGGAGGAGCATGACCTGGGGACCGCTGAGGACATCCACCAGCTTCAGCAAGATGTCCTTCGCCTCACGGAACAGAATTTGGACCTTCAGGCGAACGTTGAGGATTTAGACAACCGGTCCCGGCGGAACAATATTAGAATCAGGGCGGTCCCGTGGAAGGGCGAGGGAGACAACCTGCGGGAGTACGTGCGGGCCCTTATTCGGCACGTCCTTGGTGATGAGGAGGTCCAGGACATCCAGATGGATCAGGTTCACCGTATTGGCCTTCCGTGTGGTACCAGGGCACCTCCCCCGGACATATTGGTATGTGTCCATGACTTTCAGCTTAAGGAGAGGATCCTCTGGAAAGCCCGGGATCTCATCCCCATACCATTCCGGGGTCACCACCCAATGCTTTACCAGGATCTGGCAGCCTCCACCCTTGTCAAACGTAAGGACTTTAAACCTATCACTACTCATTTGCGAGAGCAAGGCATCCCCTACTCATGGGGCCACCCGTTTAGGCTTATCTTCAAGTACAATGGCAAACTGATACAGGTTCGTTCCTTGGACTCTGCCTTTGAGATTTTGGAACTGGAGCGGGCCTCCTCCACGCCTGATGGCAGCAGGTCGCCTGCTAGGCAGCGCAGGCGCTCCACAGAATGGCAGCATGTAGGGAAGCCCTCTACATCTGCGAAGCCGGATGTGTCCGCAAGTCTGTTGGAGATGGAGGCTGCTGTTACCTCCGTGGCTCTGGTAACCGATAATTCTGGGGTGGGGGGCGTGGCCAAGAGGGCCATGATGGAGAACGAGCACTGCTGAGGCTCCTCGGCAGGACGGACCATCTTACAGTCTTCCAGCGTCAATCGTCGACCTTTTCTACCGATGCTGAGGTCGGAACCCCTGCTGCTCCTGACGAGGTGGCATCGCTCCTGACGCAGAGTGGATCTCCGGGAGAAACGGGCGCTGGGGCGAGACAACCTCGCCGCGAGGTGAAGACAAAATGGCGGCCGAGTCCAGGCCAGCCTAATTCCTGAGGGCAGTGCCTTTATGATGGCGGCTTAACCAGCGCAGCTGCTTGCGACCCTGACCAGCGAGAGCTCCGGTGCTGGGCAGACATCGAGGCAGACCCCCACCGTCGGCGGCGGACCCCCAGGGTGAATAGCGGAGCGGCGCACCTTTAGACCCGCGATCTGGTCCCAGGAGTCCCGCCACACTGCGGTTAGCGAGAGGCGCCGGACGGCTGATCCACTCGTGTGCGGCTGTCTGAGACCGCGGACAACAACAGTGCCGGCAGGAGGTGGCTGGAGGGCGCGGATCGGCCCTACCACCTCGCCGCTGGCCAGTGAAGGTGCCCGAGACACCGGGGCTGCCAGACCCCATTGTGACGCCCGGCACTCGGCCGCACCCCCCCCAGTGGCGGACCAAGAGCAGTGAACACCAGGCGGTGAGTGGAGCAGAGGAGGGCGATACACACATATACCCCCCCAGGGATTGCTGTATACCGGGGGAGGGCACAGACATCCCGCGCCACCATGAGCCCCCGCCAGCAACCTGCCTGATCATGTAATGCCGTCTGCGACCCCAACCAGCGGGAGCTCCTGAGCTGCGCCGCCACGTCGGGCGTAGCGAGCGGTGCCGGGCGGCTGACCCACCTGTGTGCGGCTGCACGGGGCCGCGGAGGACAAAGGGACCAGCGGGAGGCGGCTGGAGGACAGGAATCGGCCTCATCACCTTGCCGCTAGACAGTGCTGGCGCCCATAGCACCGGGGCTTCCTGATCACATTGTGGCGCTCAGCCGCACCCCCATCGTGGCGGCCTAAGGAACAACAAACGCCAGGCGGTAGGTGGCGCGGAGGAGGGCACAAGCCCCCCCCTCTCTAGGCACAAACATCCCACGCCTCCCTGAGCCCCCGCCAGCCACCTGCTCTTGCAATGGCGGCCCAGTGAGCTTCTGACTGCCTGAGAGGAGGCTCCAACGACCCCCCCGGCGCTCCGCGCTTCATCTGCCAGATCCATAAGGGCCGGGTGGGGTCAGCTCCTACAGCGCGGTTGGCCCTGGACGCCGCTGGCGTCGGTGTGTGAGGTGGCGCAGCGGGGCCGACCCCTGGGACATTGACACCCCGCAGGGTGCCAGTCTACTGCTAAGTGAGAAGGTGAGAGCGGGGGGACATTGTTACATCCGGATCCAGCAGCTCCACGACAACAGTGGGTGCCCCCATCAGTGACTGGGACCGGGGTTAGGATCCCCTCGCCCCCCCTTCTGTGGAAGGAGTTGCCCATACGGAACCCGCCCGCTCTCCACAGCCCGCGCCTACAGCGCCAAGCAGCCCCCCTCACCAGCGCGATGGGGAAACCTAAACAGACGCAAACCACGGTCGTGCCGGAGACTGCGCCAGAGAATATGCCCCACCACCAGATGGGCGCCGCGTCATCTGCTCCCCCGCCGGATCACTCCATTTCGGACAAGCTGGACCGCGTCTTGGCAGCCATCGAACAATCCCGAATCTCCATGGAGGAACGGCTGGGCGCTCTAACAACAGACCTCACACTAGTAAAAGATGACCACCGGAAATTAGCGGACAAGGTTACAGATGGAAGAAAAATACTTGCAGATCTGCAAGCGGTGGTCAAGGACCATCAGCAGACAATTGGAGAGGTCCTGACTCGTCTGTCCACATAGAGGAGCGCATGGTCGACTTGAAGGGGCGTTCTCGGCGCTGCAACATCCGGGTCCTGGGCCTGCCGGAAGGAGTGGAGGGGCAGGATCCAGTGGGCCATATGGAGGCATGGACGAAATCCTTCACCCCAGACACCGACCGGTCGGCATTCTTCTCCATTGAGCGCGTCGGCCCCCGCCCGGAGTGCCACCTCGCCCGATGCTGGCTGAATTCTTGCACTTCAAAGACCGGGACGTGGTGCTCCGGGCCGCGAGACGTTCTGGCCATCTCCAGGTGGACGACAAACAAGTAATGGTCTTCCCCGACTATGCCAGGGCTGTACAGTAGCAGAGGTCGCTCTTCTTGGACGTAAAGCGTCGCCTTCGGGCAAATGACATTCAATACTCCCTGCTGTTCCCCGCACAGCTCCGCATCCTCTTTAAGGACACGAGCGCAGAGGAGGCACGGGACTGGACGCACGGGACTGGACAGAGCTACATTGCCCCGCCTACCACGAGCGGGTCCTGAACCGAGTCGGGATCCAAGGGACCCGCGGCCCAAGAAACGCAGTCAACCCTGGCGACGCGTGAACAGGCCTCCTAGAGCGTGCAGCCTCACGATCGACTCTCCGGACCTGGAACATATAATTCTGCAGGAGCGCAGAGAGGTCCTTCGGACAGTCTCGTCACTGCAGGCCTCACCACGTTCTGATGACCTGAATGGGGCCCCGCGATTGTTCTCTTCTGCGGGGGAAGACGACAGCGTCGGCACATCATCCAAGGGGGGCTCGGTCACCCTCCCTCGGGTGACACCCCAGACAGCGGATCTTAATAGTTAATGGACAACTGAACCCACTCGGAAATGCACCCCCGAAGGACCCCCGATTTCTGATGACCCGTATCTACATAGGAGGGCACCCCCCCCCCCCCCCTACAAAGCTAATACTCTCCACAGGGCACATTCGCAGCACTACGCAGGGACCCTTGACTCACATTAATCCTACACAGTCCGCCGAGGACCATTCTCGCATGCACACTCCACCACCCCATGAGTGTTACTTGTTTGTTACTGCGCTCCTTTTCGTGGAGGGCTAGTTTGGACGTATCGCTTTTGGCAATAGGTGCCCTGTATTGGGATAGTTTCCCGTTCGTAGTTCTCCTACCCTGATGATACCCATGACCTTCCGATACCTCCTATTTGTAGGGCAGGGGCGTACACTCACCATGTTCCACGGCTTTGCGCGATCTGCTCAGCAGACACGGATGGGGGACCCCAATGCACCCGCCGTTGCGCGCAGGTATGTCGCGACACTGAGTCCATCATGGTACATGCAAACGTGAAGTTTCTCACCCTTAATGTGCGGGGGATGCACACAGCCAGGAAGCGCTATGCGATATACGCATAACATTAAGCGGCAGCAGGCGCAGATTATCGCCCTTCAGGAAACACACCTTACTGGGGAGGAACTGGGCAAACTCCAGAGGAAATGGCGTGGCCTGTTCTGTGGTACCACGTACTCCGCCTTTGCAAGGGGTGCGCTCATCTGGAGTCCCCTTCCGGCAACTTAGCAGGCGGATAGATCCCGGAGGCCGTTATGCCCTGCTAGAGGGGCTCTTAGACGGACAACCCATCCTGGTGGGCAGCATATACGCCCCAAATCACGTTCTGGGGTACCCTATCAATTGCCTTAGCGGGATACACGCAGACTCCATGGGTGCTGGGAGGGGACTACAATTGTGCTTTAGACTTAACGTTAGACAGGTCCCATCCCCCCCCCAAACACTCACCAACCCATGCGCACACAGTTGGCTTCCGAGCATAGGTGGCCCATTGGTCACTCACGGATGCTTGGCGCCATATTAACCCAGCTACCAAATTATATTCTTTCCATTCGATACCACACGACTTGCAGGTCCGATTAGATCGATAATTATGTGCAAGATCTCTTCTGACGGGCATTACCCACTCCGATTATCTAGGCAGGATTGTGTTGGATCACGATGCACACAGTTTCCCTAGCATGGCGTCCTCCCACACCACTGATTCCTACATGGCGCCTCCCCAGGGAATGCCTTTTAGACCCGGTGTTCCACCAAGAACAGACTGACACCATTCGTCATTACTTTGACGAAAATAGTGGCACCGAGGCGTCTCGTTCCCTAGAATGGGATGCTTTCAAAGTGGTCTTGCGAGGGGCTTGTATTCACCAAATCACGGGTGTGAAGCAGACCCTGGAAAGGGCGGTTCAGGTGGCGGAGCAGCGGGTCGCGCAGTTATCTAAGGCGGAGGATAGACAGGAGGTCCTCCCCTTGCCCTTGGCAGAAGCCAAAACCAAATATGAGGAGGCCTGCGCAGACCTGCGACGTTACAATTTTCGAGCTTACACTACCCGCACCCATAAAGAAGGGGACCGCGCTGGCGCTTTACTGGCATGGCTCATCCGCCAGGATACCCACACGCAACCGGTCGCACAAGTTACTACTTGTGTAACAATATATCTGTAAAAGACATTAGTTAGTGATAGATTCCTTACCTTAGAATATCCCCAGGCGTCAGACTGGATCCGGATATTTTTGCGTAGCAGTACCCTTGCGCGTCGGTAGGCGTCGTCTGCGGCTCCGCGTCCGTCGTCGGCGCCGTGATGACGTCGGAGTACTTAGACGCCGCCTCCGCGTGCTGACGTCAGTTCTTAGACACAGCTTTTCCGCGCCAGAAACGCAGAGCCATGTTAAAAACCAACACTGGTGCCATTGAAACTAGGGCCCTGAAAGTGGTTGACCTTAATCCTAGATATCGGTTCGCAGAACGGGGAGGATGGGTGGGTCGGTAAGGAATCTATCACTAACTAATGTCTCTTACAGATCTATCGTTACACAAGTAGTAACTTGTGCATCTGAAAGAGACACGTTAGTGATAGATTCCTTAGCTTAGAATAGATACCCCAGCAATACCAACCCCGGTGGTGGGTCTGCGAACCAATAATCACACCAGAAAGTCCTGGAGGACGGAACGGCCAAAGAAGCCATCCCTCCGGACTTGACTGTCCAGGCAATAGTGTCTTGCAAACGTGTGCAGCGAGGCCCACGTAGCTGCCTGGCAAATGCCCTGCAAGGGCACTCCCCGGCCCAGGGCAGTTGTAGTCGCCGTGGCCCGAGTGGAATGAGCCCGCAATCCAACAGGGGGCTCCTTTTTAGCCAAGGAGTAACATGCCTGGATACACAAGATGATCCACCGAGAGATGGTCCGCTTGTGCACCGCTTTTCCCTTCTTAGCGCCCACGTAACCAACAAAGAGTTGGTCATCCACCCGGAACTGGCTTGTGCGATCCAGATAGTACGAGAGCGCACATTTTGGCTCCAGACGGTGGAGCCGCTCTTCCTCTTTAGAGGGATGCGGTGGTGGAAAGAAGGTGGGCAAGGTGATAGACTGCCCGATGTGGAAGGCCGTGACAACCTTGGGCAGGAAAGAAGGCCTAGTCCGCAACACAACCTTGTCCGGATAGACAGAAAGGAAAGGGGATTTAGATGAAAGAGCCTGGAGCTCACTCACTCTCCTGGCAGAGGTGATGGCAACCAGGAAAGCAGTCTTCAGAGTAAGCAGGCGGAGAGGGCAGTTGTGAAGTGGCTCAAAGGGAGCGCACATCAGAAACGTAAGAACAAGGTTCAAGTCCCACTGAGGCATCACAAACGGAACAGGAGGGAACATATGTGTGATGCCCTTCAGAAAACGATTTACAATAGGGGACTTGAACAAAGAAGGTTGATCAGGCAGCCTTAGAAAGGCTGAAAGGGCATAAAGGTAGCCCTTGATAGTGCCCAGAGCAGAGCCCTGCTGGGCAAGAGAAAGAAGGAAGAGAAGCACCTTAGAAGGAGGGGCTGAAAGTGGATCCACAGCCTTTGCTGTGCACCATACCACAAATTTATTCCACCTGCAGGCGTATACCGATTTTGTGGAGGGACGCCTGGCTGCCAGAATGAGATTACAGACTTCAGGAGGCAAGTCAAATGGCCTCAACTGTCGCCGCTCAATCTCCAAGCATGGAGGTGGAGACTGGACAGGTTCGGGTGGAGGACCGTCCCCTGCTGCTGCGACAGAAGGTCCTCCTGAAGAGGCAGACGAACCGGGGGATCGACTGACATACTGAGTAGCTCCAGATACCAGTACCTTCGCGCCCAGTCCGGAGCCACAAGGATGACTTGGGCCCGGACGCCCTTGATCTTCTTCAGCACTCTGGGCAGAAGTGGTATAGGCGGAAAGGCGTACAACAGACCCCAACTCCACTCGCTCCGAAAAGCGACTCCGAGCGAGTGCCGCCTTGGAAATTCCATCGCGCAGAACTGATGACATTGCGCGTTCTCTTCGGTGGCGAATAGATCTAACCAAGGCTCTCCCCACTGCTGAAAGAGGCCTTGCGCCACGTCCGAGTTCAGACGCCATTCGTGATCCATCATGCACCGACGGCTGAGCTTGTCCGCCCTGACGTTCAGAGAACCTGCTAGGTGTTGAACCACCAGGGTCACGCCCTGATGTTCCAGCCAGTGCCAGAGGCGCAGAGCCTCTTGGCAAAGGGTCCATGACCCCACCCGCCCTGTTTGTTGCAGTACCACATGGCGGTGGTGTTGTCCGTGAACACCTGCACTACACTCCCCCGAACCGAGGGGAGGAATGCCTTCAGTGCTAGACGAATCGCCTGCAGCTCCAAAAGGTTGATATGGAGCCGGGACCGCCAGAGACCAGAGGCCTCTGATCTCCGCCTCTCCCATGTGGCCTCCCCAGCCCTGGAGGGACGCGTCCGTCACAACTACGTGCTCCGGTTGGGGAAGGGAGCGGGATCTGCCGCTGACCCAATCGCGGTCCGTGAGCCACCACTGCAGCTGTCTCGCAGTGCCCTCTGAGATCAGGACATGGTCGGATAGGTTGCCCTGATGCTGGGCCCACTGAAACTTCAGGTCCCACTGCAGAGCCCGCATCCGCCACCGGGCGTGATGCACCAGAAGGATGCAGGAGGCCATCAGCCCCAGAAGCCGCAGCGTCAACCTGACCGAGATCCGGGATAAAGGCTGAAAGAGTGGAATCAGAGCCTGAATATCCCGAAACCGCTGTTCGGGTGGATAAACACGAAACTGCGCCGAGTCGAGAACCGCTCCGATGAAGAGGAGTTTCCGAGAGGGGCACAGGTGTGACTTCGGCACATTGATGGAGAACCCCAGCTGGTGCAGGAGGTCTGCCGTTGTCTGGAGGTGGCTGACGACTGTCTGGGGCGAGCCCGCCTTCAACAACCAGTCGTCGAGGTAGGGGAAGACTGAAACCCCTAACCTGCGCAGATGAGCTGCGACCACTGCCATCACCTTTGTGAACACCCGTGGGGCGCTGGTAAGGCCGAAGGGGAGCACGGTAAACTGAAAGTGCTCGTGGCCAACCGTGAACCGCAGGCAGCGCCGGTGGGCCGGCAGGACGGGGATGTGGAAATAAGCGTCCTGAAAGTCCAACGCTACCATCCAGTCTCCTGGGTCCAGGGCAGCTAAGACCTGAGCAAGTGTCAGCATTTTGAACTTCTCCTTCCGGAGGAAGCCGTTGACGTTCCGGAGGTCCAAGATAGGGCGTAGGCCCCCTTTGCCCTTCTTGGGTACCAGAAAGTAGCAACCACATCCTACTTCTGGCCCAGGAAGGCGCTCGATGGCCCTCTTGGCCAAGAGGGCCGTAACTTCCTCCTGCAGGAGTCACAAATGATCCCCCGATACACGGTGGTTCTGCGGTGGCATGGCTGGAGGAGTCACCTCGAAGGGGAGGGATAGCCCCTTCGGACGATTTGCAGCACCCCCCTGTCCGACGTGACAGTGCACCAGTGGAGGAGGTGATGGCGAACCCTGCCCCCCACTGGTGACACATGGGCCTGAAAGCACGGACAAGGGAGGGTTTTGAGGCGGATGCTGCGGGGGAAGGTGTGGACTGTCCTCGCCGCTGTCCCCGACCGCCGCCACAGCGGTTTCCACGGCCGCCACCGTGTTGGGTATTACTCTGCGGTGCGTGGCTGGCAGCATGTGTGGGTACACACCTTTCTTGGCCACGAAAGGAGCGAAAGGCACCCGATTGCTGGCGCGAGGCCGAGAGGCCCAAGGACTTGGCCGTAGCCCTAGAGTCCTTAAAGCGCTTAAGCGCATGGTCTGCCTTGTCGCCAAAAAGGCGACGGCCATCAAACGGCATGTCCATGAGTGTGTTCTGGACAGCAGCCGAGAAGTTGGCGGACCTCAACCAGGCGTGGCGACGAATCGCCACCGTCATTGCCATCGCTCTGCCCAGTGAGTCGGTGGTATCCAGTCCACACCGGAGAGAATAACGTGCCGCATCTCGGCCTTCCACAAGGGCTTGGCCGAGTTTAGCTCGTACCGCCAACGGGCATTCTGGCAGCACGTCCGCGACCGTATCCCAGAGAGAGTGGGTGTAACGGCCCAAGAGACATGCGGTGTTGGAAGACCGCAGTCCCAGACTCAGGGAGGAGAATACCTTCTTGCCGTATTGCTCATACCTCTTGGATTCCCTGTCAGGCGGAGTCAACGGGAATGCGGTCTGGAAATTGGAGGCCTGGATCACCAGGCTCTCAGGGGTGGGGTGGGTGGACAGGAAACAAGGGTCGCCCGGGGCTGGGCAGTGGCGTCTGGCCACGTTCCTATCTACAGGCGAACCTGTAGCGGGCCTGGACCAAGTGCCCAAAAGAACGTCGGTCAAGGCCTCATTTAACGGCAGCAGCGGTTCAGCCGAGCTTGACTGCGGTTTAAGGACCTCAGTGAGGAGGTTAGTCCTCACGGCCGCGAAGGGGAGTTCAAGGCCCAAGGCCTTGGCCGCCCGCGTCAGCACCACACTGTAGGTGAGGACGGCACCGGAGGTGACACCTGAGGGACCGGCGCCGATGAGGTTGTTAAGTCAACCGGCGACGACCCGGATCCAGTGGAGCCCTGCGGCGCCGGGCCTGAAGGCGGCGGCGGCGAAGCACCCGACGGCGTAGGGACCGAAGCCCCCAACCCGCTAGGGCCCCCAGACGGGTCCGCTGGGCCCGAAGGCACCGTGGAGCCTGTCGGAGGGGTGAGGGACCTCATGGCCATGAGGAACCGCTCGATCTCCTCCGGTGTCACGCGTGGCCCAGGGACCGGAGGGTGTGGGGCCGGACGCGACGCCCTCGACTCCGACGGAGCCGCGTGGGCGGTGTCACCCGAACCCCCGGCCGCGTCGTGCGAGCGTCGGGGGGACTCGGAAGAGCGATGACATCTCTTCGACTTCTTGTGCTTACCTGACAACTTCGACCCTGAGGAGTGATGTCGACTCCCGGAGCTATGGTGGCTCCGCTCCCGCGAACAGTCCCTCGACCTCCGTCCGGACCGGGACCTCTCACGGCGCAGGGCCGACTGCCGGAGCTCGAGTCGCTTGCAGGACCGCTCCCGCCTAGCTTTCGAGGTTAGGGTCCGGCAGTTGAAGCAGGTTTTGTCGCCATGATCGACGCCGAGACAGTGGAGACACCGACGATGAGGGCCGTGACCGACATCAGTCGGTCGCAATCCTCACAAGGCTTAAAACCTGGCATCCCTACCGGCACTGTTCGGGGTCGAAGACTCGAAGGAAAGATCAAAAAGGATCGTAAAAAGTTTTAGTCCAAAAATGACTGAGGTACCACTTTTTCCGGATCTGCGCTGCTGGCGCGGAAAAAAGAGGAACTGACGTCAGAACGCGGAGGCGGCGTCTAAGTACTCCGACTACGTCATCAGGGCGCCCACGATGCCGACGACGGACGCGGAGCTGCAGACGACGCCTACCGACGCGCAAGGGTACTGCTACGCAAACAATTCCGGATCCAGTCTGACGCCTGGGGATATTCTAAGGTAAGGAATCTATCACTAACGTGTCTCTTTCAGATACAGGCATTCGAGACGCCACGGGGGATATTGTCTATGCACAGGCAGATATTGTTTCCGCCTTTTACGACTACTATACCGTACTATATAGGGAACCAACGCCCGACCAGGAGGTTCACATCCGACACTTACTGAGCGCAGACGCGATAATCCACCTCACCGACGACGAATTATGGTGACAGAGATTAAACAGGCCATACGCCGTCTGGCCAGCAACAAAGCACCGGGCCAAGACGGTTTTCCGGTGGAGCTCTACGCCACTTACTCCCAACAATTAGCCCCCCGGCTTGATGCGGTCTTCCGGGAGGCAGTAGAGACCGGCATGCTTCCCCAATCCATGCGGGAATCTCTCCTAGTGACATTCCCCAAACCAGATCGAGACCCGCTGCCCCGTACCTCCTACCGCCCCATTACCCTGCTGACCACAGTCTGCAAAATCCTGGGTCGAATCCTTGCGGACAGACTGGCAGATTCTCTTCCCAGGCTGATTCATCCGGATCAGAGCGGATTCGTCCTGGGAGGAATACCTCCCATAATCTACGGCGTCTGTTCCAGGTCCAGGATGGGGTTCGGCATCGGTTCCCGCGGGCTGCTTGCCTTGTCCTGGACCTCGAGAAGGCGTTTGACACCCTGGCATGGCAGTACCTGTTCGAGGTGCTTCAGAAAGTAGGAATAGGTCCCCACTTCATTGCATATACACGCTTACTATATTCCGGCATCTCCACTAGGGTGCGGATCAACCGCTCGATCTCCCCTTCTATACCGATCATGCGCGGGACACGCCAGGGATGCCCCCTGACCCCTGACATCTTTGCCTTGGAGCAACTGGCAGTCCGACTACGGAAACTGGACCACCACTGGGGGATCCCGCTAGGGGACCGCGTGCACTGTGTTTCCCTCTATGCGGATGACCTCCTCATTTATATTAGAGACTGTGCTGCGGATCTCACCACTATCTGGACCACGCTCTCAGACTCCGAAAGGGCCACGGAACTGCGAGTGAATTGGGAGAAATCCTCTTTCTACCTCTTGCACCCAAACTTCCAGTCCAGGAGGGTCAGCCTTGGGGAAGCCTCTCGGACATGGACTGGGGATCCCTTGCGATATCTGGGGATCCGACTTTATCATATCCGAGCCCTCCGAGGCCTTAAGAGTCAGGTGGGCTTCTGGAAAACACTACCCTTGGCTCCCATCGGTAGGATTGCCCTGTCCAAAATGATTATGGTGCCCAGGCTCCTTTACTACTTCGCTAACATTCCAGTGGTCCCACTGCGATCCTTCTTTCTTGAGTTAAATTCCTTACTAATATCACTGATCTGGGGGCGGGGCCGCAGCAGAGTGGGCCTGTCGATCTTGCAGCTACCCTGAGATAGAGGTGGGCTAGGCGCCCCGTCCTTCGAAGCCTACTTCCTGGCTGCGCAGCTCCAGTGGCTGTCGCACTGGATGGCACAGCGGCACTTAGGGGAAACTGCCACCCCAGATGGGAAATTAACAGTCCCGGAACTGGCGCGCTTGCTTCTCCCAGGCACGCGACCCAAACCGGCTTATCCAATGTTGCTCCTGTATGATGAGGATCCATCGCATGTCCAAAGGGACACCGGCTTATTCTCCACTGCTCCCTCTGGCAGGCCTCCCAAAAGGGCGCGGGTTCTATACGGTCGAGCGATCTTCGCGTTTGGACTGACCTCCAACTCACTGAAATGGAGGCCTTATTCATCGACAGCCACCTAGCCACGTTTGCGGAACTAGCCGAAGATAGGGAGTTGCCAGGGGGCCAATTCCTTCTACATCGGCAACTAGTGGCAGATTGTAAACGCGCGTGAAATATACGGCACGGGGAACCTGTTACACACCCGGTCATACACGATATACTCCATATGAGGGCGGGCCGACACCACATCACATCACATGGATATACAAATCCATCATAGAACTCACCCAGGTATCCCTGTCGAACCTCAGGCTCCGATGGGAGGAGGACATAGGGCGCGACCTTCATGATGGGGAATGGCGACAGGCCCTAGAGAATCATAAAAAGGTGTCACGTAACCAACGATTGAAAAATTTGCAATTTAACGTTTTACACCGCGCCTACATCACACCGGCGCGTCTCAAGAGCTTTTACCCCGCCTCCCACTTTGAATGCCCCCGCTGTAACGCGCCAGATGCCCCATTCATACACATGTTCTGGACTTGCCCCAAACTACAAACCTTATGGACGACGGTCCATACCACTCTGCGGGCAGTCACTGGCCTCGCAGATATTTACATATGGGAGGCTTGTGCCCTAGGCATTTTTAAGCGCAACAAACACAAGAAAGTGGAGACCAAATGTGCTATTCTAGCTTTAGTGTTGGCTAAGCGCAGCATTGGCATGCATTGGCGCACAGCGGAGGGCCCTCCTTTGGCTGCATGGTGGGGGCAGTGAAGAAATGGGCAGCAGCTGAAGAAGACCTTATTCGCTTGGAGGAGGCTCGCGGCATTCGCCGGGGACCCATCTTCATGGAGTGGGCGACACTCCTTCACGCCTTCCAGCAAACACAACCGACGGGCGCAACCCCAGCGCAGGCACTGCAAGAGACACCATAGTTTCCCTGGTCTTCTTTTTCGACCCCCGGTTCCAGTTAGACTTTGGATTATCATTTCCTGACTGCATGCACGGGAGGAAGGGACATGGACACGGCGGCATGAGCCAAAGAACTGTGGTCCCTAATATATTATCTGTATCTTATATACCTCCCGATCCCACAGGCGGTAGTGAGGTGCCAATCCCCTCCTCACTATGTCCGGTACTCAATCCGAGATAAGATCCTCCACCGCCATATTGTTACATGTTAGCACTGGATCTGTGTTATATTTCACATGTGCAAATGTTTTTCTGTAGGTCAATGAGCGAAATGCAAAATCCAATAAAAAGGTTTATATAAAAAAAAAAAAAAAATCTGGGGTCGCCTGAGGCCCATCAGGAGGGGGACGGTTCTCCAACGACTGATTGTTACACTTCTATGTCCTCGGAGATTTGTGTGCCCTGTATCAGGAAACGGAGGGGTTCTACGAAGGCACCATGTGCTCCTGCTATTTGGGCCTGTTCGCCGGATTGTTGTTACTTTTGGCAAGCTCTGTCTTTTTTCATGTGGGATTTTCATGTGGTTGCGGTTAGGGAGGGGGGTGTGGTTAGGGGTATGGGGTTGTTTAGGGAGCGCCGCACCAGCTATCAGGGGACCTAGGCGAGGACCTGGGGCGCAGGGCGGGTGCTGTGGCACCCCCAGGGGCGCTGGCGTTAGGATTTGCAGGTGCTATCCCCCCCTTGTAGGTGTCGTGGGGAGCCTCAATGTTAGGGGTTTGAATAACCCTGTTAAAAGCTCAGCTATCCTCTCCCTCCTAGAGAGTGCAGGTCGGGATGTGTGCCTACTACAGGAGACTCACCTCCTCTCTAAAGATGTTAAGCGCTTCCCGCTGCAATTATGGTCCTCAAGTCTGGCTAAGAAACATGGGGTGGCGATTCTTTTTAGCGCGCGTGCACACTGCAAGGTATTCTCTCAGATTGTAGACATTAAGGGGAGGTTCCTGGCTGTTTGCATCCAATGGGGAGAAACACAGCTCACAGTGGGGTCTATTAATGCTCCGAATGAGAGACAGGAGCCTTTCTTGAAGGAGGCCCTTTCCGAGGTATTAGCGTCGCCAGATGCCTCGATTCTGGTGGGTGGTGACCTGAATATTGTGATGGACTCGGGGGTGGACAGGTCTGAACAGCGGTCCCATCAGGCAGGGGCAATGTCCCAGGTGGGAGGCAGTGGCTCTTCGAGGGAGGGCTGCATGATGCGATTACACCTACTACTCTGCAGCTCACAAAACGTATGCGCGCTTGGACCACTTTTTGGCCACATCCTCCCTCTTACCGCATCTCTCAGCGGCTTACATCGCGCCCCGCTCCCTGTCAGACCATGCCCATACCTCGGTTTTGCTCACCTCCCATGGTGTTCGGCTGCCGCCGGATGGCTGGCGCCTTCGTGACACCTTGCTTCACTCGGATTCAGTAGTCTCGCGGATACGGGAAACTATCATTCACTACCTTGCCGATAATGAGTTGGAGGGTACATCCCTAGCATCGGTCTGGGAGGGCTTGAAATTGGTGATGCGGGGAGAGTTTATAGCGCTCGCAGCAACGTATTCTCGATTACGCAAGGAGAAACGTGCTGAACTAGAAAAGGAGGTGGGCAGCTTGGAGGCGATACATAAGAGGACGGAGGCCCGAGGGTCTGGAGGGAGTTGGAGACGAAAAGATGCTTGTTAAAGCACCTTGATCTAGATAGATCTGCCCATGCCTTGTTGTGCTTGCGACACAAGTTCTACCTTAGTGGGGACAAAGGGGGGAAGATGCAGGCGCACAAATTGCGGTCACAAACTCAGCTGGCAACTATTCATTCCATTAGAGACTCCCACGCAGTTGAGCAATCCACTGATGCCCTTACTGTGGACTCATTTCGACAGTTTTATCAGACCTTATACAGGAGGGATGGGGCCTCTGGGATAATAGAGACTTATATAGCGTTGTGTGGCATCATGCCCCTGTGCCAGACGTCGGCAGACGCTTTAGATTCCACGATCCGCATAAAGGAGGTCATATCCGCGATTGCCCGGTTGAAGGTCGCTAAGTTCCCGGGGCCGGATGGCTTCTCTGCCCTATTCTATAAAACGTACTGTGTTGAGCCGACTCCTCTTTTAACTCCTTCCTTGACGCAGGGGAGGTGACCCCTCCATGGCTGAGGCGGCGATCACGGTCATCCTTAAACCAGAGAAAGACCTTAAGGATTGCAGTTCGTATAGACCGATATCGCACCTCAACATCGACGCGAAACTGTTCGGGGGTGTGCTGGCTGCGAGATTCAGCCCCCTCATGGATAGGATCATTGACCCGGACCATGCAGTATTCATCCCAGCGCGCCGGGGCCAGGGGGGTGACAATACCAAGCAACTGCTCCACCTCATAGATTTGGTTCATCGCTCTCGGACTCGGGCCTTCTTCCTTTCTATTGATGCGGAGAAGGCCTTTGATCGCGTCAACTGGGACTATCTGTTTGCTACTCTGAGGGCTTTCGAGATGGGGGACAACTTCTTGCGTTGGGTTTGGTGCCTTTACGCGGCACCTAGGACAGCGTGCGGGTAAATGGCTGTAAATCAGCCCTCTTCCCCAACACCAGGGGAACGCGACAAGGATGCCCCCTATCCCCGTTGCTTTTTGCACTCTATATGGAGCCTTTCGCTCAACGCATTCGGTCTAACATGGGGATCACGGGTGTCAAGTTTGGCGCTGATACTCACAAGATTAGCCTATATGCGGACGATGTCATTTTGTCGCTCACCCAACCCCACTCCTCCCTACGATGTCTGTCAGCGGAACTCCTTGAATTCCAAAAGGTAGCGGGGCTTAAAGTAAACTTCTCTAAATCGCACATCCTTAACATCTCCATCCCTGATGCAGACGTGCAAGACTTGCGGCAAGACTTTGCTTTCCAGTGGGTGCACTCCGATATCTTATACTTGGGTATCCGATTGTCCCCCTCTGTCGATAAAACGGTGTCCCTAAATTATAGACTGCTTGTTGACCAAACTGCCAAGGCCCTTTCTGACTGGTCCCGCCTTAACTTAGCTTGGTACGGGAGGTTGGCGGCGGTGAAAATGACTGTGCTCCCGCAGGTCCTTTAACTGTTCCAAATGATGCCCTTGACTCCGTCGGGCCCTCTCCGGAAACTGCAGGGGCTCCTTAATAAGTTTTTGTGGAGCAATAAACTGCCACAGCTTGCGCTGTCCCGCGCCACTGCCCCGAAGGTGGCGGGCGGGCTGGTGTTTCTCCTGCTGACGGCTTACTATCAGGCTTCCTCCCTCCGTTATATAGCGGAATGGAACAGGCCCCTGTCTAGCAAGCACTGGAACTTAATGGACCAGACAGTAGCGAGTTGTAACATTTGGCGGGAGTTGTGGCTGCCGCGTAAGCACAGGGCATGGGACCAATTGGCACAGCGCAGGGGGTGGACTACCTTTCCCTCCCCGATGACTCCTATTGTTGACAATCCGGACTTCCCGCCGGGGTGTGCATCTCCAGTCTTTCATCGAAGGCGTGAGGAAGGCTGTAAGAGGGTGGCCTCTCTCTTTGACCTTGAGAGTCTGATCCCATTTGCCCAATTGTGTAGGGAGTACTTCCAGCTGCCAGAGTCTGACGCTTTCCACTACTCGCAGTTAGCACACTGGGTGACGCAGCCAGCCAATCTTGCTTCCATGTCTCGCCCATTGTCGGCGTTTGAAAAATGGTTAGTTTGTAAGAAGGATGACCGCAAGATCATATCTGAGTTATACGCGATGATACTGCACCATCCTAAGAAGCAGCGTACGAAGGCGCAGGTCCGCTGGGAAACAGAGCTGGGGCACCCCTTGACGAAAAGGGAGTGGGAACATATCTCTTACCGCGTGCACCACCCTGCCTCTAACACTGCGGGTACAGAGTAGGCCTATAAAGTGGCCGCTTACTGGTATCATAACCCGGCGCGCATCAAGACATGGGATGCTGCGAAGTCAAGCCTCTGCTGGCGGGGGTATGGCCTCTCAGGGACTTTGGTGCATTTTTGCCCGAAGCTGGCAAGATACTGGGGGGCGGTCCTGGATGATGCATTTCAGATAACATTTCCCCGGGCTCCTGACCATGCGTTGTTGGGGCTTCCCCACCCTAAGTACTTTCCCTTGCGGTCGCTGAAGGGTAGACAGATTGCACTAGCCTTGTTAGCGGTGAGACAGGTCCTTTTAGCACAGTGGGGCTCCCCAGTCATACCAGACCCACAGGATTGGTTATTAAGACTTTGGCACACTTTGGCTATGGAGCGCCTCTCCCTGGGCATGGATGGACAAGGCAGCGACAACGCAAAGCTTTGGGGTCCGTTCTTGCGACTCCTCTCTAAAGACCTGTGAGAAGTAACGTGCCCGAAATATCTGCAAATTCTGCAACTCATTCCTTTAGAGCCTCGGTGGGCCACAATTATTGATTGAATGTTGATAGGGAGAATTGGCGGGTCCTGCAGGTTGGATGGTAGAGTTCGAAGCTGGTGCGGGGTGGGGGTATAGGGGGGTGGGGGGTTGTGTCTTATGTTTGTTTTTCTATTAAAAGTGGTGGCTAAAGCATTGCAAGGTTGCTCTTACAGCTTCGCTCTCTTACGCGGGGTCGCCCTCCGGGTTGTGGGCCTAGACGCTGTGTAATTGCTAGGAGAGTATGCCCTGCCAGCAAGCTGATGTAGGCAGCTGGGCTGTGTATTACATTGCTTCTCCACACAATAAAGATGATGGACTCCAAACAAATTGGTCCAAGTTCAGTCTTTGTGTGTGTGACATCATTTGTTGGTATTATCTACTTAAACCTATGTCTACCTTTGGGGTTCACTGGACTCTGTGCACACTATACCTTACTTTGGTATAGTATATACAAAGCCAATTACCTACAACTAGGTGTACGAAATTGGGTTGATTGAGGGTGGTGAAAGTCCAATTCAAGCCACAACCACAATCCTTGTCAAGATGAATCACAAAAGTAACTAAATTAACCTGTGCTTAACCCTCTGGTAGCTTAACACGAAAAGCAGTCCGGCTTAATTTAGAGGCAATGTGTAAAGTATTTATATAATACTCAAACAGTAACATCGTTAAAAGACAATATAAGAAAAATCCCAAACTAATTTAGAAATATAGAGAAAATGTTAATGAATAAAATCACACAAAAACTAATTAATCCAACAAGTCAAACCGGAGTTATGAATTTTTAAAGTTTTCAGTGAAACTTACCACCTAGAAGATGAGAGCCAATCATGGGTACCTGGTCACTTGATACCGGGACAAACTCAAAAGTTGAGTCTGAGCACAGTTCAGATACATGAGGTCAATTGGGCCCGGTCTCTGCTTACCTTCGGACTTACAAGAAATTTGAAGGAAACTCAGGAAGGTATAGTTCAGTGGGCATAGCACCAGGCTGTGTCTGACCAGGAGTCAACAGGGAATGCTGGACGAGGTATCAGGGAAGCCTTCAGCAATGGCGAGAAAAGGCTTTGAGCAGGAGAGGCTGGGGTTCCAGGCCAAGGAAGTAATTGGCGATAGAGCCGGTTGCCTTCGTGCTTAGTGAAGATTTTTAGCTTCCAACTTAGACAACTTTTTGGAAGTCGAAAACATCCGGTGAGACAAAGTTGCAATCCATAGCCAAAGAGGGCTCCACAAATCCGGATACAGTTGCTTGGAAGTCCTCTGGCTCCGTCGTTTGCATCGGGTGCCCAGGTGTGGGTGCCTCAGCTGAAGATGGAGTTAAGTTGCTAGTCTGTAACCTTGCTCCAGTTACTTCGTGGGGGGCGTGGGGCAGGTTTAAGTGCCTTGGGGTTGATGGCCCAGTGTACGCAGTGGTGGTCAGTCGATGGAGGCTGCGTTGTGTGGCTGAATTGGACGTTGTTTCCTGCAGCGAAGGTGGGGTCGAGGGTGTGTCCTGCGCTGTGGGTCGGTGTGTTGATGAGTGTTTAAGTCCGATGCTGGCGAGGTTGTCACGAAGGATAGTGGAGTTGGGGTCGCTGGGGTTGTCAAGGTGGAAGTTCAGGTCTCCAATGAGTATGTCGTTTGTTGAGGCAATGGCGTGGGGTGCGATGAAGTCGGTGATGGTGGTGGCGAAGGGTGTTCGGGGTCCAGGACGTCTGTAGACGAGGGTTCCTCGGAGTGTGTCTTTGGGAGTGGTCTGGATCTGGAAGTGCAGGTGTTCGTGGAGGGGATGGTTTCGCTGGAGGCGGTGAGCCGGAGGGTGTTCTTGTGGGCGATGGCAAGGCCCCCTACAGGGTGGTTGGGGCGGTCTTTCCTCTGGATCTTGTATCCGTCTGGGATGGCGGTGCGGATGTCGGGCGCTGAGGATGCGTTGGTCCAGGTCTCTGTAAAGAAGGCGATGTCGGGCGAGAGAGTGTCGAGTAGGTTCCAGATTTCTATTGTGTGTGTACGGAGCGTACGTTGAGGATACATTTTATGGTGTCAGTGGTGTTGGAGGCCGGGGTGGCGGTGAGTGTTTGTTGGCAGTGGAGGCAGGAAAACTGGGCATGGGTCATGTTTGGAAAGGCCTGTTGGCATTCTTTAAGTCTTCCTGGGTTGAGTGAGAGGAGGGAGGTGGTGTCGAAGCGATGGGTAGTGGGAGGCCCAGGGTTCCTGGCAATGGCCGCAGTCGGGACGTGGACGGTCTTGACTTTGCCGAACCTTCGGCACGCCCGCTGCGTGCGTCCACAGTTTGACCACACAGTGGCCGCCATTAAGTAGGGGAGGGAGGGGAGGCTGGGAGGCGGAAGAATTCCAGGGAGAGTTCCCTAGGGGAATTGGAATTCCAGGCGGGGAGGGGGGGGGGATTGGGGAGGCGGGTGCAGGGGCAACAGCGGTGAAAGGCACAAGCAACAGGCAGGCATGAGAGAATAAAGAGTGGTGGAATTAGAGCAAGACACAGATGGGCACAATAACAGTGGCACAACAGGGAAAATGAAGAAGAAAACAAGCATTTACAATGCAATGGTTTAGCCTTTTGAAAAGTTTGAGCTATTGGCATTGTAAATGACAATTTTTATTTATGTTGGTTTTGAAAATAAATAAATAAATGGCATTGTCATTTACAATGCCAATAGCTTAATCTCTCGCAAATGCGAGACCTATAGCATTTGCAATGCAATAGGTCGCGTATTCACGCGAGTTTGAGCTAATGATATTGCAGATAACAATGCGTTTTATTTATGTTTCAAAAACCAAAACATAAATAAAAGGTCTCTCACACTGCTCTCTCACACACTGCTGCCTCTCACACACCATGCTCTCCCACACACCATGCTCTCCCACACACCATGCTCTCCCTAGAAGACTCACACTGCTGCCTCTCACACACCATGCTCTCCCACACACCATGCTCTCCCTAGAAGACTCACACTGCTTTGTGCTGGATAGTGCGAGTTGATAGCCTGTAGCTATAGGAACTGGTTACTTCTAGATAGGGAGCAGATGTAGCAATCTGATAGGTCTGCTTGCGCAGTTAATTGTTGGCTACAGAAAACTGTAAGGAGGGGGGGTGGAGATGGTATGGCCAGAGTGTAGAATCATGGCTCTTAAAGTACTGGACAAACTGTGATTGAGTTAGTGTCGACGGGAAGCATGAATCGGGCAGAGCAATTATTTTTGTGCAGAGCGTGGGCACTTTGCGTGCGCAATTACGGTAGTTTGAGTGTTTACAACGCACTCAGTATGTGGTATGTGGACAATAATTCAGTGTGGGATTACAAGCCGAAGGCTCCAGGGAGTTGTGCTTCCTTCAACTGGTATTGAATGGATGGCTATGCAATGTCATGGGGGGAATTATATTTGGCAATTCCACAGTAAATGTTAAAACTGCTTTTCAAAGATGCCACAGAACCAAGTGCTATGTAACTAAGCATCGAAAATGCCAATTTCGGAAGGATTTCCTTTCCTTTCCGGCGTCTTAATGTACCCTGGTGTATTCACAATAAAAGGATTCATAGGGTAGCACACAACCCTGACGTCACTAGTCAAAGAGCCAAAACTTCAACTTGACCCCCTCTCCACTTCACACAGTTCAATGCAATCACTTGGTTTGTCCTTAGCCCAATTCCAAACTGTTGTCAATTTCGACACGTGGACAAACACAGCAATCTGAGAATGGCTGCCACAGTTGCAGGGTGCTAGGTTTACATTTCTGACAAGCTAATAAATGACAACTTGTGCTGTTAAACGTCACACTGACACATCCTGCAGCACCCGTTTAATGTACAGTGCTGTAAAATGGAAGCCTCGGAATTACGAGTTACTGCTATGTTCACGGTAGCCAACTGCAAGTTGGGCAGTGGCACTGCTGACAACAAGTGTGTGCACACTAAACATGCACAACGCTAGGGCTCCTTGACTGCGCACGCGCAAACCGAAACTACACACGGATTAAAGGTAGGTTCTTAGCAAAAAAACTCCCTCAGTTTAAACATCAGCTGGTGTCTCTGGGCCAGAATAATATGAAAAATTCCCAAATCTATATTGATAGCGCTTTTGAAGTGCACTGAAAGTATACGCCTGTGTATTTTCAACGTAAAATAAAAAGGGAAAGGTGCTCTCCTTTCGGTTCAGCACAAACAATCATGTCCTGGTCACTTCTTTCACAATAAACCAGGAAAGCTCTGCCTCCGTCTCATTTGCACAAGTTACTACTTGTGTAACGATATATCTGTAAGAGACATTAGTTAGTATTAGATTCCTTACCTTAGAATATCCCCAGGCGTCAGACTGGATCCGCAAAATTTTGCGTAGCAGTACCCTTGCGCGTTGGTAGGCGTCGTCTGCGGCTCCGCGTCCGTCGTCGGCGTCGTGGGCGCAGTGATGACGTCGTCGGAGTACTTAGACGCCGCCTCCGAGTGCTGACGTCAGTTCTTAGACACAGCTTTTCCGCGCCAGAAACGCAGAGCCATGTCAAAAACCAACACTGGTGCCATGAAAACTAGGGCCCTGAAGGGGACAACCCTAACCCTAGATATTGGTTCGCAGAACGGGGAGGATGGGTGGGTCGGTAAGAAATCTAATACTAACTAATGTCTCTTACAGATATATCGTTACACAAGTAGTAACTTGTGCATCTGAAAGAGACACGTTAGTATTAGATTCCTTACCTTAGAATAGATACCCCAGCAATACCAACCCCGGTGGTGGGTCTGCGAACCAATAATCACACCAGAAAGTCCTGGAGGACGGAACGGCCAAAGAAGCCATCCCTCCGGACTTGGCTGTCCAGGCAGTAGTGTCTAGCAAATGTGTGCAGCGATGCCCACGTAGCTGCCTGACAGATGTCTTGTAAGGGCACACCCCTGCCCAGGGCAGTGGTAGTAGCCTTGGCTCGGGTGGAATGAGCCCGCAATCCAGCAGGGGGCTCCTTCCTAGCCAAAGAGTAGCATGCCTGGATGCATAAGATGATCCACCGGGAGATGGTCCTCTTGTGCACCGCTTTCCCCTTCTTAGCGCCCACGTAACCAACAAAGAGTTGGTCATTCACCCGGAACTGGCGTGTGCGATCCAGATAAAATGAGAGCGCACGTTTTGGGTCCAGACGGTGGAGCCGCTCTTCCTCTTTAGAGGGATGCGGTGGCGGAAAGAAGGTTGGCAAAGTGATAGACTGCCCGATGTGAAAGGCCGTGACAACCTTGGGCAGGAAAGAAGGACGAGTCCTCAGAACAACCTTGTCCGGATGGACAGAGAGGAAAGGGGGTTTAGAAGATAGAGCCTGGAGCTCACTCACTCTCCTGGCAGAGGTGATGGCAACCAGGAAAGCAGTTTCCAAAGTCAGAAGGCGAAGAGGACAGTTGTGAAGTGGCTCAAAGGGAGCGCACATCAGGAACGTCAAGACCAGGTTCAAGTCCCACTGAGGCATCACAAACGGAACAGGAGGAAACGTGTGAGTGATGCCTTTAAGAAATCTGTTAACAATAGGGGACTTGAACAAAGAAGGCTGATCAGGTAGCCTGAGAAAGGCTGAAAGGGCAGAAAGGTAGCCCTTGATAGTGCCCAGAGCAGAGCCCTGCTGGGCAAGAGAAAGAAGAAAGAGAAGAACCTCAGAAAGAGGGGCAGAAAGAGGATCCACAGCCTTTGCTGTGCACCATGCCACAAATCTGTTCCACCTGCAGGCGTATACCGACTTTGTGGAGGGACGCCTGGCTGCCAGAATAATGTTACAGACTTCAGGAGGCAAGTCAAATGGCCTCAACTGTCGCCGCTCAATCTCCAAGCATGGAGGTGGAGACTGGACAGGTTCGGGTGGAGGACCGTCCCCTGCTGCTGCGACAGAAGGTCCTCCTGAAGAGGCAGACGAACCGGGGGATCGACTGACAGACTGAGTAGCTCTGGATACCAGTACCTTCTCGCCCAGTCCGGAGCCACAAGGTTGACTTGGGCCCGGTCGCGCTTGATCTTCTTCAGCACTCTGGGCAGAAGTGGTATAGGCGGAAAGGCGTACAACAGACCGCAACTCCACTCGCGACGAAAAGCGTCTCCGAGCGAGTGCCGCCTTGGAAATTCCAACGCGCAGAACTGATGACATTGCGCGTTCTCTTCGGTGGCGAATAGATCTAACCAAGGCTCTCCCCATCGCTGAAAGAGGCCTTGCGCCACGTCCGAGTTCAGACGCCATTCGTAATCCATCATGCACCGACGGCTGAGCTCGTCCGCCCTGGCGTTCAGAGAACCCGCCAGGTGTTGAGCCACCAGGGTCACGCCCTGGCGTTCCAGCCATTGCCAAAGGCGAAGAGCCTCTTGACAAAGGATCCACGACCCCACTCCGCCTTGTTTGTTGCAGTACCACATGGCGGTGGTGTTGTCCGTGAAAACCTGCACTATACACCCCCGGACAGAGGGGAGGAATGCCTTCAGTGCTAGACGAATCGCCCTGAGCTCCAACAGGTTGATGTGGAGCCGGATCTCCGCCGGAGACCAGAGGCCTCTGATCTCCGCCTCTCCCAAGTGGCCTCCCCAGCCCTGGAGGGACGCGTCCGTCACAACTACGTGCTCCGGTTGGGGAAGGGAGAGGGATCTGCCGCTGACCCAATCGCGGTCCGTAAGCCACCACTGCAGCTGTCTCGCAGTGCCCTCCGAGATCAGGACGTGGTCGGAAAGGTTGCCCTGATGGTGGGCCCACTGAAACTTCAGGTCCCACTGCAGAGCCCGCATCCGCCACCTGGCGTGATGCACCAGTAGGATGCAGGAGGCCATCAGCCCCAGAAGCCGTAGCGTCAACCTGACCGAAACCCGGGACAACGGCTGAAAGATGGGAATCAGAGCCTGAATATCCCGTTCCCGCTGTTTGGGTGGATAAACCCGGAACCGCGCCGAGTCCAGAACCGCTCCGATGAAGAGGAGCTTCTGAGAGGGACACAGGTGTGACTTCGGCACATTGATGGAGAACCCCAGCTGGTGCAGGAGGTCTGCCGTCGTCTGAAGGTGGCCGACGACTGTCTGGGGCGAGCCTGCCTTCAACAACCAGTCGTCGAGGTAGGGGAAGACTGAAACCCCTAACCGACGCAGACGAGCTGCGACCACCGCCATCACTTTCGTGAACACCCGTGGGGCGCTGGTAAGGCCGAATGGGAGCACGGTAAACTGAAAGTGCTCGTGGCCTACCGTGAACCGCAAGTAGCGCCGGTGGGCAGGCAGGACGGGGATATGAAAATAAGCGTCCTGCAAGTCCAACGCCACCATCCAGTCTCCTGGGTCCAGGGCAGCAAGGACCTGAGCCAGTGTCAGCATCTTGAACTTCTCCTTCCGGAGGAAGCCGTTGACGTTCCGTAGGTCCAAGATAGGGCGTAGGCCCCCTTTGCCCTTCTTGGGTACCAGAAAGTAGTGGGGGTAGCAACCACACCCTACTTCTGGCCCAGGAACGCGCTCGATGGCCCCTTTGGCCAAGAGGGCCGTAACTTCCTCCTGCAAAAGTCGCAAGTGATCCCCCGATACACGGTGGTTCTGCGGTGGCATGGTTGGAGGAGTCGCCTCGAAGGGGAGGGAGTAGCCCCTTCGGACGATTTGCAGCACCCACCTGTCCGACGTGACAGTGCGCCAGTGGAGGTGGTGATGGCGAACCCTGCCTCCAACTGGCGTCACATGGGCCTGAAAACACGGACTAGGAAGGTTTTGAGGCGGATGCTGCGGGGGAAGGTGTGGACTGACCGCGCCGCTGCCCCCGACCGCCCGGACGGCGGTTCCCACGGCCGCCACCGCGTTGGGTATTACCCTGCGGCACGTGGCTGGCGGCGCGTGTGGGCGCACCCCTTCCGTGGCCACGAAAGGAGTGATAGGCAGCCGTTTGCTGGCGCTGGCCCGAAAGGCCTAAGGACTTGGCCGTAGCCCTGGAGTCCTTAAAACGCTCAAGCGCATGGTCTGCCTTGTCGCCAAAGAGGCGACGGCCATCGAACGGCATGTCCATAAGCGTGTTCTGGACATCTGCCGAGAAGTTGGCGGACCTCAGCCAGGCGTGGCGTCTGACCGCCACCGTCGTAGCCATCGCTCTGCCCAGCGAGTCGGTGGTATCTAGCCCACACCTGATGGAGTACTTTGCTGCGTCCCGGCCCTCCACAAGGGCTTGGCCGAGTTTGGCCCGTACCTCCAACGGACACTCTGGCAGCACTTCCGCGACCTTATCCCACACTGAGTGGGTGTAACGTCCCAAGAGACAGGCGGTGTTGGAAGACCGCAAGCCGAGGCTCAGGGATGAGAAGATCTTCTTCCCATACTGGTCATATCTCTTGGATTCCCGATCCGGCGGAGCCGACGGGAATGCGGTTTGGGAATTGGGAGGCCTGGATGACCAGGCTCTCGGGGGTGGGGTGGGTGGACAGGAAACATGGGTCGCCCGGGGCTGGGCGGTGGCGTCTGGCCACGTTCCTATCTACGGGCGAACCCATAGCGGGCCTGGACCAAGTGCCCAAAAGAACGTCCGTCAAGGCCTCATTAAAGGGCAGCAGAGGCTCGGCCGAGCTAGACTGTGGTTTAAGGACCTCAGTGAGGAGGTAAGTCCTCACGGCCGCGACGGGGAGCTCAAGGCCCAAGGCCTTTGCAGCCCTCATCAGCACCACACTATAAGTAGCCCCCTCCTCCGAAGCCACGGAAGGAGGGGAGACAAAACCAGGGTCTGGAGAGGTGTCCAGGCCACTGGCATCCCCAAGGTCTCCTGCCCAGTCCTCATGAGACTGACACTCCCTGGTCAGAGGGTCCTCAGACCCCTCCCAGTCCTCCCCTTCACCCATCTCCTGAGAATCAGGGTCGTCAACCAATGGGACCTGTTCATAAAAGTGAAAGTCACCAAACGCTGTCTGGAGCGGCACCCATCGGGGCCGTCCCGATGGCAGAACAGGAATGGGGACAGAACCGGGGTCGGCGCCGCCCGGAGCCGGCGCCAGAGGCGACACCTGGGGGTCCGACGCCGGGGAGGTCGTAAGGTCCACCGGCGACGAACCAGATCCCGAAGGGGGGCCTGCGGCGTCCCGTGGCGCCGGGCCCGAAGGCGCTGGCGGCGTCGGGACCACTGGACCACTCGGCGCCGGGCCCGAAGGCACCGGCGGCGTCGGGAGAACAGGGACCTGCGGCGCCGGGCCCGAAGGCGCCGGCGGCGTCGAAGCACCCGACGGCGTCGGGGCCGGAGCCGCTGACCCGCTAGGTCCCCCAGACTGGTCCGCTAGGCCCGGAGGCGTCGCGGAACCCGCCGGAGGAGAGAGTTTCCTCATGGCCATGAGGAAGCGCTCGATCTCCTCCTGCGTCGCTTGCGGCCCAGGGACCGGAGGGTATGGAGCCGGACGCGGCGCCCGCGGCCCCGACGGAGCCGCGTGGGTGGTGTCACCCGAACCCCCGGCCGCATCGTGCGAGCGTCGGGGGGAGTCCGAGGAGCGATGACGCCGCTTGGACTTCTTGTGCCTCTTACCTGATGACGACTTCGACCCGGAAGAGTGAGGCCTACTCTCGGAGCTGTGGTGGCTCCGGGCCCGCGACCTGTCCCTCGACCTCCCATGGGATCGGGACCTCTCACGGCGCGGGACCGACTGTCGGAGTTCGAGGCGCCAACGGGACCGCTCCCGCCTGGCTTTCGAAGAGAGGGCCCGACAGTCTGAGCAGGCCTTGTCGTCGTGGTCGACGCCCAAACACGACAAACAGACGCGGTGAGGATCCGTGACCGACATCAGCCGGTCGCAATCGTCGCAATGCTTGAAGCCGGGCATCCCTAAGGCACCGAGTCGGAGTCGAGAGACTTCGAAACAGGAATCAAAAAGGATCAAAAAGTTAGTCAAAATTGACTAGGGTTACTGCTTTTTTCAGATCTGCGCTTGCTGGCGCGGAAAAAAGAAGAACTGACGTCAGCACGCGGAGGCGGCATCTAAGTACTCCGACGACGTCATCACGGCGCCCACAACGCCGACGGACCCGCAGACGACGCCTACCGACGCGCAAGGGTACTGCTACGCAAAATTTTCCGGATCCAGTCTGACGCCTGGGGATATTCTAAGGTAAGGAATCTAATACTAACGTGTCTCTTTCAGATCATTTTGTCTACTGAGAAAAGGTGATGCTACTCCAAAAATTGGCGGGCCCGGCTGTCCCTCGTGCCTTCGGTGCCAATGTTTGCACCCCTTGGCCTGCAGGGAGAGCTCGCTGGCGGAGACATGCCCCCGGGCACCGCTGACTCACCGGCGCCATGAACCCAAAGTAGCAACTGCTCCTCGCCAAAGGGTAACGTGTGCTTTAAGTGGCGCGCAAAGGCGGCAAACTTCACACACGAGAAAGCAGGCTCCGTGTAGTGCTACTGCACTCTTGCACGAAGCTACACCATTTATTCACCAGCCCTCCGCATTCAATGTCACCAGCAATCGGGTGTGGAACGGGGGCTTCGAAGGGCCAATGGCACTGTGTTCGGAGATGATCCCTTGAGGGCTGTGCGGTGCCTCCCCGTCCAAGATCCTGCAGAAACTCGGGCGGCCATGATACGGCAGAACCGGCCTGGCAGCTTTTAATTCGAGCTTCAATACGGTCTGTGGTCCGAGGATGGCTAACAACAGCTGACTTGATTGCTGCAAAGGGTTAGGACATTTCACCATGTTCTAAAAAAACAAACCAGCGGACGCCAGGCGAAACCTAGCACTCACCTGGACATCTTCCGGCGGCAAATGATCAAAACATGGCGTCCAAAAAAAAACACATCCGCCCACCGCCGCATGACGTGCTAACCGGGGCAGGATGAAAAAAACATCGCCGGAACGCCCACGAATCGCCTCGGACCATGACGGACAGATCTCACTTCCAATGGCTAGCCTCCATTTATGGAGCTAGCCAATGGAAGTGAGAGGCGTGACAAAGGCACCATACTGTTCTCAAAAGTTTTCGCCTGCGCGAACGCTGCTGCACAGCGGACGCCAGGCGAAACCTAAAAAAAGGATGAGAAAGGTTACGGTGGTTGCAGGCAGTCTGGTCCCAGTTGGCAGCAGCCTCTAACCTCCCGAGAAGGAGGTCGGGTCTGGAGGCAAGAGACGGCACAGCAGAGCTGCGGGGAGAGAGTGGACCTAGAACGAGGGTCGGAGGTCTTACTCCGTGATGAATAGTTGAAACTTCTCTGTAATGAAGAAGGCCAAAGAACATCACCTGGATTCATGGAGACAGGAAGCTTCATTTTATAGCTTCGGTTTATATTCATGAGGTAGGAGACTTCCGTGTTTACTGGAGTTCCTTCTTCAAGCATTGTAACTTCTCACTCGGTAGCATTAGCTGGTGGATGATGGTATCCACAGTAAAACCAGGGAACCCAAACACTTAGGATGAGACTACTCTTCACAAAATTCAAATGCACTGCTTTTTGCATTAAAATCAATTTCTGATCGAAGACTTCAACTTGCTGTGCTTTTCTTAAATGGCACTAGGGGACAGCACTCTTGACGTTATTCTTTTTAGCACTGAAACAAAGTAGTGCTACCCAGAGAATGTTTGTCAATAGTACCTCAGGAAAAAAAAGTATTGGCAAAACCAATAAGTACAACCAGTGCTGCAAAGAAATGAGCACAACATCTACAAAGAGAGGACAGAAAGGTCTCAACATCAAGTAGGACCTGGAATAGGCTGTTGACTGCATAAGGGTCATGAGCTGCCAGATGAAAGTCAGTGCGCAACTCGGCTGTCTAAGGGCCAAGATGTCTTTGCCGACGGAGACCCCCCATGCAACTAATTATGTTCTGCTATTTTTGCAAGCTCCATGTTTGACTTTGAATCTTCTAGCACTTGTCAGAACTCTAAATGGGATTTGTTCTTCAACCTGTGCATTATACATGGCAGGTGAGAGAAGAAACAAAATAGACACTTTGGGCATATCACTAAAATAAGAAGTCAAAATATACCTCAAAATGAAAACTAGTAACAAAAAAAGAAGGAAAGAAATAGATTCAAAGAAAAGAAAATCCCAAAGAAGTCACTTACTACACATGAACAGTGTTAAGGCCTCTTTATAGTAATGAATTGATTCAATTAGTCCTCACCACTTGCTTGGTTATGTCCTCTGTTAATTTCATTATATTATTGATTGCACTTGGCAAAGCCAATTAGTTTTGTCCATGACTCACCAATGGCTTTGATAAAGCTTTTTTTCCTTCAGATAAACGCCATGTATGCGCAGCAATCTTGGAATGTATTCTCTTTTGTTTCAAGAAGAGGCAAAAATGGCTGGTACATGTGTGTCTGTACACGTGTGGGGGTCAACTTTGAATTTGTTTAAGCAAAAATGTAAAGATTGCATGCACACACATGGGCAACCATCTTGGAGTGGATTAAAATTCTTTTAAATATTGCCGCCCACTGACTACAGCAAGCAGTACTGACTGTGCAAGAGGGTATGGGGGCATTGGTTAATTACATTTTGTGTGGGAGGAGTTCAAAGAAAGGGCAAACGGGGAGAAGTACACATAGTAAGAATAAATAGTCTTGTGTACTGCAAAGCAAGGTATTGACATCAGTAGACGTATATCTCATACATTCAAAATAAGGAGTTCACAATGTGATTGTGAGGAACAAACACAAGAGACCTGAGGCAAGCCATTGATTCATTTAAACACGACCAAAGAACAGAGACCTCTCCAAATCTCTATTGCATACAATGGTTCTGTTTGCCAACAGACAGCTGAAGCTTTCTGTAAGTGAAACCTAAAAATGTGCATGTTAGAAGACTGGTATAATATCACTCTCATAACCTGTACAAAAAACTCGAACACAATATCCATATGTTTTTTTATTTCAATTTGTTTGGCTCCTAAAGCAAGGAGTTTAGTTTTGTTAGTATTCAATATAATTTTACAGTTTAACTTGTAGTACTAAAGAGTGCACTTTGCATGCCAAATATTTTTATTGCTTTACCCAAAAATAGTCAAAGTCAGTACTTTCAGAACTCTTGCCCCAGTACCTCTTCAATTTGTTCTGCACAACGTTTGTTGAACAGAAAAAAACATTGATAATAGTGTATTTGGACTACTACGATTTTGTAATTTCATCTTCAATTAAAGCCATCCATTTCTGGAAAAAATGCATTTTTTTCCCTCAAAGACTTACCCTCCTAGATATTTGCTACATGTTAATATGTAGCATTTACGTCCAGATTTCAATTTTGAGTATAGTGTTTGCTCAGAGACATTTAAAAGTTTACCTCATGTAGCTCTTTTTAATTGCTGTTAGGGTCCCTCTTTCTAAGAAAGGATGACCAAAACGGACTTAAAGGATACAGTTTATTATTGAAAATAAAAAATATTGTGTAATCGATTTGTTGTTGTATGATTGACAATAGACCCGATGAATTTAGGGTCAAGTATACCGAACAGAGAAAACAAGCATAATGTTATTTACCCAGTAAGCATCTGTTCTTTGCATATAGAGTTGTAGATTCACATGCTTTGCATACTCCTGCCATCTAGTGTTGGGTCCTGATGTTAACAAGTTGTTTTTCTACAACGAAGTCTTTCCAGGCAGGAGGGACGCGACTCCTCCTTTCGGTGATAGTGTGCATGGACATCGACTACATCGATAAATTTGTTTTCCCGGAGAGGGTGAGAATGGAGTAAGTATAGGATAGAGATGGCCATGCATATGTATGTAAAATAAGAAACTGCAACAGGGATACGTACCCGGGGAGGCGGGTGGGAACATGTGAATCTACAGCTCTACATGCCAAGAACAGATGCTTACTGGGTAAGTAACATCCGTTCGAGGCATGTGATCATTAGATCACATGCTTTGCATAGATTATACATCAGTATACTCCTAAATCGGTGGCTAACCTGTAGCTGTTGCAGTTGTAAAAAAAAAAGTGTTTTAAGTACTGCCTGGCCTACATTAGCTTGTTGCCTCGCTAACTCATCTACACAGTAGTGTTTGGTGAATGTATGCGGTATAGACCATGTTGCTGCCTTACACATGTCAGCTAGGGGAATATTTCTTAACAAGGCCATGGTAGCCCCTATTTTGCAGGTGGAATGTACTCTAGGGGGTATTATCAAAGTTCTTTTTGCCTTTACACATCATGTCTGGATACATTTCACGATCCATCTTGCAATTCCCGATTAGTTATGGGATTGCCTTTGTGTGGTGGCAAAAAAGCAACAAAAAGCTGTTTTGTTTAGTGAAATACTTGTGTTCTTTTTACATAATATAGTAGAGCTCTTCTAACATCTAGTGTGTGTAGAACTTGTTCTGCTACAGAATCAGGTTGAGTAAAGAACACAGGAAACTCAACTGATTAATTATTATGAAAAGCAGAAACGACCTTAGGAAGAAATTTGGGATTGGTTCAAAAAACCACTTTGTCTTTGTGAAGCTGAAAGAAAGGCTCTTGTATAGTTACTATCTGAAGTTCAGCAACTCTCCTTTGTGAAGTGATTGCAATGAGAAAGGCAACCTTCCCCGATAGCGGAAAAAAACAATCTAACAGTGGAGTTGATGCCCATGCGTACTATCACCGAATGGAGGGGTCACTTATCACGTGACTGGAAAGACTTCTGTGAAGAAAAACAAATTAAAAACATCCGGACCCAACACTAGATGGCAGGAATATGCAAAGCATGTAATCTACAGCTCACATGCCTCGAACATATATTTTTCTGCTTCATCCTTATGTCTTCAGCAGTTTAATACAGTTGTGCTCCACTGGTCTTGCAATTATTTTTATGACTGTTAGGAAAACCATAGTTGGCTGAACGACAGCAGGGCATTCTGGAAGGCACTTCTACTCAGGTTCAAGATTTAAAGGTATGCATCCACCGCTTTTATCAAAACGTCAGCTTGCTTAAAGAATTTTAGATGTGCGTTTCTGGATCCTCCTGCACCTCGGGGAAGTTATCAGGACAAGGAAGATGAATCAATAAAGGGCAAAGCAAGCTACTACTTGATCCCTAAGACATTATCCAATCTTCATTTATCAGAAAGTCGAACACAACACATATATAAAGGATGTTGGTGTTCCTTCTTCTCAGAATTACAATTTGCAGTACAATATCCAGTTGACATTCATAGCAATTTTATTTCCAAATCAAAAGTAGTGCTCAATTTGTATTAAATAACAAATATACCATAAATATAGCGTACGTCTGATAACAAAACTCAATTTCATCCTGTTAGTCTGTGATTTCCATTTTACATAGTAAGTGAAAATATACAAATCTCTCTGTAAAAGTAAACTTACTAAAACACAAGTAATTAAAATTGACATCAGTCACAACTGAAATAAATACAAGTGCCTCGATTGTGTTAAGGCACAGCATTCATGGATTTTGAGGTACGGTTGTATAGTTCCTTAGCATAAATGTGTAAACCTTCCGTGCATGCACACAAAAGATGTGATACTAATAAAGTGTCAAGTCTGTAATGACAACTTACTTAGGCACATTTTACACCAACAATGCCAGACACTCAAGTCAAGAAAAATCCATCACTTTCAAAAGTTCCTCAACAAATTGTTTAAGATGTTGGTTTACCTCTGTACTCCTCTTTGCCCTGAAGTCAGTGATTTTACATGTTTACTTGTCATGGAAGCATCATCCTTTTCTAAAGGAAGCACAATACTAGAATGTCAAGAGAGGTGTGTGTCACAAAAAAAGAAGATTGCACTAATATATTATGAAAGAATACACTGCAAGTTTGTAACCATCACAAATGTATGCCATCTATTTTAAGCAGTCTCTTGCATGGTACATGTTTGTGCCATTAGACGTGCTGTGAAAGAACACTGCTTTATGTACTCCACTGTGTACATAGTGGACAAAGTAAAGTAACCAGAAATACAAGTTTGGGTTCTACAATTGGCCCATCAAAGCACTAAAACCAGTAGCTTATTTGATTCCATTATGTGTCCCAGAAATTCTAAAGATGAACACAATATACATAATGAAATACAAACAAATTGCATTTTTTTTTTAAAGTTTGCGCATTTAAAGAAGTCTACTTTTACAAACAAATTGGGTTTAAGGCATTCACTCACTTCAAAGCGTACTGAATATTCTCTACACAACTTGCTCATGCTTTACCAACAATAGTTTATACAACTCTAAGTCAATCTGTCAGAAAGAAGATTAGGCCAGGTGCTCATTGGTAGAGTGTCAGACGGGATGAGGCGTGTGATTCTTGGATCTCCTTTACCAGAAGTATTCTACTCAACATCTGCTCCATCACTTGTTCGCTGACAGGCTGGGTTGAGTACCAGATCGGACTGTTGGGAACTACCACTGGCTCAGGTACCAAATAGAAATGTTCGCCAGGACCCTTTGCAGTCTGAGGACTTTAAAACATGAAAGGAAGATACATTAATTAATTAATGAGCAATGTTGGCCTCTAAAATATCCTTGATGTATTTTCTTTTTATAAACGTGCATTTGGCTAGTACATCCTGAGAAAAACAAACTGAGAACATGTAACCTATTTCACACAAGAGCCTACTTATATTATTAATTCCAGTGCTAACAGGTTGTTCCCATAGAATACAGGTACCTATGCTGCAATTAGGTATACAATTCCTTGTTGATCAATTTTTTGACAATTTGACAATTATTTTCCTGTTGTGTTTGAGCGAAGGGCAGACTTTCTTCTCTCGGTTTCATTTCTGTGTTAACATTGGGTGGGTCGGAGGGCAGGGGGTGGGGGAGAGAGACGCTTCCCCTTCTCTAATCTGTCACATTCCACCACCAAGCTCTTTCACTTTTTTTTTTTTAGTTTTTCCAACATTTTATTTTGCTTCCTTAACACTAATCACAAATTGCCTCCACCACCATCGTTTGGAGAGAAAAAATGTTGTCCTGCCTTGCCATTTGTACTTATTTGTTCACAAAAATAACAAGACTATTGATGTTTGTTTGTACTGAGGCTGTAATGAGTCTACATAAACCAGTCGGTACCATAACAAGAATAAGAAAGCAGAAGCAGGGTTTTGGCCAGTGTGATAAACCCACCTCTGTCATGGTCAGTATTAGAAGTTGAATATGGAAAGGTAACACTCACTTACAATTCTAGCTTTAAATTATTAAATAACATATTTATCTCAACCCATATGTGAAATCCCTGAAAACGTTTTTTTTTTTAAAGAACTTTTGTTTCGAAAATAAATTACATATTTGAAAATTGACTCTAAAGACCGCAAGTGTTTTAACAACAAAGAATAAAACAGAATAATCAACCAACTGAGTTCAATAAAACGTTTTCCCTTTTTAAATGGGAAATTCAGGAAATGTGGCTAGATAGGCCATAGATGCTTCCATCCCATAATGTAGCACTGTGAAACATGCCACTGCAGCCAAGTTCTAATCTCCCATTTGAACTTGGCAAAAAGGTCCTTTTGCCAATACCTAAACCATGCTTTTCACTGCTCATGTGTCAACCATAACGTAGACCCTAAAGACTCATAGGACAGGGTGCATGGTATTTAAAAAGTAGGACATGTGAGTTAAAGTTTTACATGTCCTGGCATTGAAAGAATCCTAATGTTATGTTAAAGTCGTTATTCATAGCTGGAATACCATCGCTCCCATAGACTAACAATGGGTTCCCTTATTACACTTAAGTGCTAACTTCAGATTGGAGCAACATAAAAAGATGATGAACGGAATGCTGAACATTGTCAAACATTCACCCTCAGTCACAGATTGGGGTTAATTATATCCATTGTTTTTTTGCTCCCCAGGCCACTCCACTTTGGAACCAGCCATATGCAAATCAGTCTTGACCCTGATCCCCATGGGAACAGTCCAGCCCAAACTGCCAGGACAGGTACTTACTGGACCTGAAAACAAGCATACTGGGACTGGTTTCGGGGTATAAACCATCATCATTAAGACTAGCTTTAATCCAGTGGCATAGCGTGCATGGGACCAAGGTCTGGGCATACCCTTCCCACTTAGGGCGACTATAGCAACACAAAAAGATAATGGACGGAATGCTGAACATTTTCAAACATTCGCCCACAGCCACAGATCTGGGTTGAATCCATTATTATTTTGCTCACCATGCCACCCGTTTGGACCCGGCCATATGCAAATCAGTTTTGATCCTGCTTCCTATGGGAACATTCCAGCCTGAACTGCCAAGCTAGGTAACTTTTTATAGCTAAAGGGGACATAATTACGCTATGTGGTGTAATGGTGTAATTTAAGAAACTTTGTTTAACACACAATGCAAAATTTCCAAAATAATGCTGGCTCAATTTCAATTTCACCTTGGCCCAATCTTTTTCTGTTTGCAAATCTAAACTAGCATAAATACAGAAAAAAGCATGGGATAAATTAAAGTATGCAGCAACAATGGTCTCCAGCCCATTCAATGGCAACTAGAATAAGAATCAGGAGTTCCAACCGGCAGGTTAAGGGGGAACCTAGGCATCTCTAAAGTGCAATGGCTTTATTCTTGAAAATCGTTTTTCTCCATTCCCTACTCTCCTTTCTTCTCAGAACCCCTTTCCCGAACTCAGATGGTGAAGAAATCAGTTCAGTTCATAATATTTATATGATTTAAAAAATAAAATCATAAAAGTCAAGACATTTAAACTAGTACAAAGATTATCTTCAACATGTTCTTACTTATTTTAAAACTCCCGTAATACAGCATACAAGGGGAAAGCAAACTGTAGGGGAGTTTAGCAGCTGTAAGTGTAGTAAAGCAGACCGAATTTAGATCAAATTCAATTGTTTTAAAAATGGACATAAAAACTTGTGTCGCAAATTATTTTATTTAGAGCAGATCATAACAACATGCAGTGTGTCGTTTATCAAAGCGTTGTCACAGTTACAGAAAGGCTAGTCCGCATTAGTAAAACAGCCATGAGTAAAAGGCACTAATCGCGGAAATAAGTTCAGCCTAAAATAAGTTAACAGACAGCCTTGATGCCGTGTCATGTTCCAGGTCAAATAAGGTTCTATGTTGCTTACAGTTTTCAATAAAATCGCATGTCGCATTGAGTGTTTCATTAGTGCAGAACCCTCACACTCTATTAACACCTTATCCCTAAAAGCGGTTTCAACCCATTTGCCATCAAAGCTAGTTATACTGGAAAGGTTGTCATACAGGTCAGACTTCCCTTGAATCTGCATATTATGAGCAACATATACCATCCACAGGATCAGGGAGGATTTATCTTGTTTTAAGCAATCCTGCAAGATTAGTCTGCTAAAACCAAGTTCCTCTTTTAACCAGACAGAATGCCAGAGTTTTAGAGGGCTGAGACGGAGCGGATCCATGATATAATCTAAGGCCAGTTCTTTATGGATAATTTCATACGGTACACTTTGTGGAACTTCTAAAAGGCCCCTTAAAAATGTATTTACTGCTACTTGGATTGAATCTACCTGGTAATATCCCCATATTCAATTACCATAACTCGCTAATGGGACGCACTTGGCCCAGTAAATGTCCAGGACTGATTGTATGCGTGTGCCAAAACCAGCGGGAAAACTCTCCTATACTAAATATCACTCTATTAAAAGACTAAGTGTTCTGGTATATGAGTGAATGCCAATTAAGCCCAGAGTCAAATTGGACACCTAAATACCTAAACTTATCTACCTGGCTAATATGGGACCATCTATTAAGTATTTCATTGTTTTTGTGCTGGGTGGGTCAAACTTCATGACATGTGACTTTGAAAAATTAGTTATCAAATCAAGGCTATTCATAATATTTTTTAAAAAGATTAAGACGTTTTTGCAAGCCGTTCGCTGTCCAAGCAATTAAAACTGTACCGTCTGCATAAAGCAGGGCCGGTATGGAGCAGCCACCTACTTTAGGGACATCCACATCCGGAACTATCAAGGCTTGCACTATTTTATTCATATAACAAATAAATTAAAAAGGAGCTAAAATACAGCCTTGCCGGACCCCATGCCGCAGCCTAAAGTGCTCCAGTTTGAACAAAACCTAACACTTGCTGAAAGATCTTTATGCAGCATACAAAAAGTTCATTAAAACTGGGTCGACATCCATCTGAGCTATCATGGACTACAACTTAGATTGGTTTACTCTGTCGAAGGCAGAGCTAAGGTCCATGAAGGCCAGATAGATTGCCCCCTTCTTAGCCTTGGTATATTTACTAATTAGCAAATAAAGATTCAAGGTTTTCTCTATAGTGGCCCGTCTAGAATAAAGCCCATATTGTAGGTCAGATAAAAAGCCTTTCTCCTCAGCCCAAGCCGAAAGGTGGTTTAATAGCATCCGACCATTGACTTTCACTTCTGAGTCCCTCAGGGAAATAGGCCTGAAAAAAGCAGGATCTGACCTGCTGCCCTTTTTAAAGACGGGGACTATTATTGATTGGGATCCAGGTTAATGGGAGAGTTCCAGTGGCTGCAGAATTTAGATATAGTGTCAAAAGAGGGGCCCAAAAAGATCCCCTGGTAACCCATCTGGCCCAGATGCTTTGTTTGATGATAACTGAAAAATGGCAGCTCTGACCTCTGATAGATGAAAGACAATATGCTGGTCAGGCTTCAAATCCCTCCACATATCAGGCTCCTCATCAAGGTTATAGATGGTGGCCTTAAAATGAACAACCCAGGCCTGGGACGAGATAGTATAGGCCTGGTTAGAGAGGTAATCATTGCTGAACAGGGGCGAATTGACGACACTCCAAAAAGCAAAGCTGTTACGCTGACGACTAGCCGTTAATAACTTATCCCAGGACTCCTCTTTGAGATGGATTTTACAGGCCGTTCTAAAAGCAGCCCTGGCCCTTTTCACCTTCTCTTAGGAACTTGGCCTTGCATACAGAAGTTTCCAGAGATTCCTATGGGTTTTAGAACACCGCCTATCAAACCATCTTTCTACATATGCTACTGGGGATGGAGCGATCTTGCAGAGCCTGGATTTGTGAAAACTGCCGATATTATAAAATGACTTCAAAATGCTCTGGGGTGACTCTTCTTCAGACAAACAGGAGTGGAAATCAGCTTGACATGTAAGTATCAAAGTTTGGACAAAAACTGAGGGAACAATGGAAGCCCACCTCACCCTTCGCCCCCGATTAGTATAGGTGATGGGCTCCTATTATATAGGTACTAATCATAAGGGTTTTTTGTCCCGATGAAATAAGGCTTTTAACGGATTATGGTCGATTAAATTGTGCTTTAAAACCTTGAATTTTAAAAGTGCAGAAAAGAAACAGCTGGAAACAAGAATATAATCTATATCCGTGCAATGCCCCCCTCCCCTTTTAAATGTAGGTATACACTCACTCAAGTTGTCCTGGCTGATGGCCATTACATCTGTTAAATTAAACTCAGAAATGAGGCAATTAGCAACATCACCTTGGCAAGTATGTTTGAAGTGCGCCTGGTCATCAGGTGGATACTCAGAATCGGAATCTCTATACATTGTTCAGGCGTAACAGGGATGCAGATTAAAATCCCTGGAAACCATGATTACAGTAAATGGGGGCTCGGCTTGATAAAAATCTACAATAAATACTTTAAGACTAGCAACGGCATTTGGCTCTTTATTCAATTTAACTGTGTTATCAAAATTAAGATGGAGCAATCTGCACTTATTAGGAAATGATTAAAGGATGCCCCAAATGGTCTTTAGATTACACATCAGGACCTCTACTTTAAAGTTATTTGCTACGTTTACTAGGGTGGCAAGACCACCTCTAGCACGTCCACTGAGGGAGTGGGTTGCTGTAACTGAATACGAGGAAAACCCATCTAAACCTTAAGCATCCCTCTGTGTCCCATGTTTCCTGCAAACAGATGAAATCAAGGTTCTTCATCATGCTCAGCCATCCAGCATCTGAAAGCTTGCTCTGAACCCCAGCTATTTTCAAACTGAGAACCCTAACAATATATTGACTTAAAGTCTCGGGAGCCAGGTTTGAAATAAACACTAAGAGTAGAGCCCAGTCAATCGGGGTCTTCTAACTCGCTCAGAGGTAAGAAAACAAGTTACTTACCTGTAACTTTAGTTCTCCAGTATTGGAATCTTTCATAGATTCACATGCCGGAATCATTCCCAGTCGTCGAGACGGGAGTCTCCGGTATATAAAAAAGCAGTGCTTAGTAGTGTAGCAAACTGAAAAGAGGCCTAGGCCCATTTCCCTTTTGCAACCCATAGCCTTTGTTATGTAAAAAAGGCCCAAACTTTTCCCTGAACCAATCAGAGCTCCTCACCCTCTAGAACACTCCTTAGAGAACCTTCTGCCCCTCAGATTTTTGGCGCACTTGTGCATAGTCAAGTCAAGTCAAGTCAAGTCAAGAGATTTATATAGCGCGCTACATACCCATAGGGTCTCAAGGCGCTTGAGGAAGGGTGGGGAATTACTTGTCGAATATCCAAGTTTTAAGTTGCTTTCTGAATGCTGGGTGGTTCTGAGTAAGGCGAAGGTGAGTGGGAAGTGAGTTCCAGGTTTTAGCTGCCAGGTAGGAGAAAGATCTACCTCCCATGGTGGTTTTGTTGATGCGAGGTACAGTGGCAAGGGCTTGGTTGGAAGATCATAGCTGACGGGAGGGGGTGTAGAAGGACAGTCGTGTGTTGAGGCATTCGGGTCCAAGTTCGTAAAGTGCTTTGTGTGCGTGGGTTAGGAGGCGGAAAGTAATCCTCTTATTTACGGGGAGCCAGTGGAGGTTTTTCAGGTGACCAGAGATGTGTTCTTTACGCGGGATGTCTAGTATGAGCCTGGCTGAAGCGTTCTGGATGATATAACATATAACATATTCTGGATTATATAATCATATAACACACTTCTTGTGCTAAATCCGAGGTGAGCCTCTCAGGGGAGGAGGGTGGGTGCATGTGAATCCTATGAAAGATTCCAATACTGGAGAACTAAAGTTACAGGTAAGTAACTTGTTTTCTTACTCCAGTATTGGAACTTTCATAGATTCACATGCCTGAATCAGAATAGCGAGCAGTGAAAAAACAAAGCACATTTTCCTGATACATTACATAATCATGCAATACCATTAGAAAATGAAGCATAATCTCATATACATATATACATACTTATATAAAATGTGACTTTGTAAACAAAAGAAATTATGGATGGAGGGATGCAAAAAAGGCTCACTGTTACTGGATGATATTCCGCAGTACCGCCTCTCCCACCGCCGCATCCGATTCTGCGGCTGCCTCCAAGCAGTAGTGCCTGGTGAAGGTGTGCGTAGATGCCTAGGTTGCTGCTCTGCAGATATCCTGGATTGGCACTCCTCCAAACAATCCAGTGGATGTGGCCACTGCCCTCGTGGAATGGGCACGGACTCGTGCATTCAAAGGCTTTCCAGCAGCTTGATGACAGTTAACAATTGCACTGGAAATCCATCTGGCAATTCCCCTCTTTGACAGCGGGAAACCTTTCCTGGGTGCGCTGAAGGCGACGAATAACTGGGAAGACTTGCGAAACGCCTTAGTTTCTTTCAAGTAAAATTTCATACATCTCTGAACGTCCAGCGAGTGTAATATTTTTTCTGCCGCTGTTGATGGATGAGGAAAGAAACGCTTCAGCACCAAAGGTTCGTTCAAATGAAAATCAGTTGGCACCTTCGGAATGAACTTCGGGTTTGTTCTGAGAATCATTTTATCCTCTTGAAATTGCAAGAAAGGCTCCTGAATCGTGAGCGCTTGTAGTTCACCTACTCTTCTCACTGAAGTCAATGCAATGAGAAGAGCCACTTTCCAGGACAAGAACTTCAGGTCTGCCCTGTGTATTGGTTCAAATGGTGGCTTCATCAATTGAGAGAGTACAATATTCAGATTCCATAAAGGTGGTGGAGGCTTTACTGGTGGAAAGACTCTGAATATCCCCTTCATAAATTGTTTGATAATCCTTGAGGACCATAAAGATGGGCCTGACAATGACCTCCTGTAGCGGGATAACGCAGCCAAATGCACCTTGATGGAGGCGTGTGCTAATCCTGACTTTGCTAACAGCAGAATGCAAGGTATAATTTGATGAGCAGCAGTAAAAGGGTGAACATCATGTCTCTTACACCACAGACAAAACCTCTTCCATTTCATTCTGTAGGTTTTGTTGGTACTCTCCGCTCTGGCCTTGGACAGGATCTCCTTACATTCATGTGAGATGTTCAGATGGCTAAACTCACAGTGTTCAGGAGAAAGGCTGCTAATCGCAAGGATTTCGGGTCCGGATGGCGCACCTGCCCCTTGGACATTGTCAGAAGCGATGGAATCAGGCGCAACCGAATTGGACGGTCCTCCGACAGTAGCAGGAGTTCCGTGAACCAGTGTTGTCTGGGCCACCACGGGTCTACTAGGATCAGCCTGCACGGCTCTTTCTTGATCTTCACCAGTACGTGGGGGAGAAGAGGAATTGGAGGAAAACCGTAGGCAAAGATGCCGGACCATGCCATGGAAAACGCATTCCCCCAAGATCCCCTCTGGGGAAGCCAGCTTGCGAAGTACTGGCATTTTCTGTTTTCCCTTGTAGCGAAAAGGTCCACCATCGGTGTTCCCCATCTCCGAAAGACCCTGTCCAGGATCTCCTGGTCTAGCTCCCATTCGTGGCAGGACGATTTTAGCCTGCTGAGAGTATCTGCTTTGACTTTTTGATCCCCCGGGAGGTGTTCTGCCGTCAGTGATATTTCCTGCTGAATAGCCCATTCCCATATCTCCTGGGCTTCCTGAGACAGGGAGAGAGATCTTGTTCCCCCTTGCTTGTTTACATAATGCATCGCCGTGGTGTTGTCTGTTCTTATCAACACCGGCGCACCTTTTATCCTTGGCAGAAAAGCCAGTAATGCCACGCGGATCGCCCTGAGCTCCAGCAGATTTATATGTAATTGCTGCTCCTCTGCCTTCCAGCGGCCGCTGACCTGAAGGTCCTGAAGGAAAGCTCCCCATCCTTCTAACGACGCATCCGTCGTTACCACTAGCGGAGCTGCTCTTGCTAGAAACGTCAGTCCTTGAGACACATTTGCCTTTTGCGTCCACCACTTTGCTGCCTGCAGCATGACTGGCGTCACCTTTATTGTATCGTCGAAGGATCCCTCCGCCTCACGCCATTGGCGATCGATCTATTCCTGCCATGGTCTCATCCTTAGCCTGCAGCAAGGTACCAGTGGAATACAAGAGGACATTGTGCCCAGCAAGGATTTGTACCTGCGGACTGAAAGAGACTTTCTTTTTCCCAAGTCTTGGAAGAGGGACACAATCCTCAGTTGTCTTTCGTCGGAGGGAAACGCTTTGTTGCATTCCGTGTCCAATATTGCCCCCAGAAATGTGATCACTCTTGCTGGGTGGAGGTTTGACTTTCCCTCGTTTAGAGTCAATCCTAAATTGGCGAATAAGTCTATGCAAGCTTGCGTCGACGCTCTGGTCTGTGTCTTTGATGGCGCTTTGACTAACCAGTCGTCGAGGTACGGAAATATTTGATGTCTTTGCTTCCTCAACACAGCCGCCACTGGAGCCAGGCATTTCGTGAAAACTCTTGGCGCTGACTTCAAGCCGAATGGCAGTACCCTGAATTGGTAATGTCTTCCGGCTACCCAGAACCGAAGGTACTGCCTGTGTGCAGGATGTATCGGCACGTGGAAATACGCGTCTTGTAGGTCCAATGTAGTCATATGATCTCCTGGGTTCAATAACGGAAGGATGTCCTGTAGGAATACCATCCTGAAAGATTGTTTCTTGAGATAGGTGTTTAAGGATCTGAGATCCAGAATGGGGCGCCACTGGAGCTTGTTTTTCTTGATAAGAAAAAACCGGGAGTAAAACCCCTTGTTTTCCTGGGATTTCGGTCCCGGTTCTATTGCTCCCTTTCGGAGCATTGTCCGAATCTCCTGCCAGAGTTGATGCAGATGATTGGGTCTTTGGTGCATCGGTGGCGTACAAGGGGGCGTCTGAAGAAATTCTAGGGTGTGACCGAATTAAACTATTTTGAGGACCCATTGGTCCGTTGTAATTTTCCGCCAATTGTGAAGATAGTGAGCAATCTTTCCACCCAGGGGAGCATCTGACAGAGCCGGAAGATGGAGGTTGTCATTGCCGACGGGTGTTGTCCTTTCCTCGGCCACCACGTCCTCTTGGAGTTGATTTTGTGTATCCTCCTGACTGACGCTGGTTATATTGCTGACGGTACGGGGCTGCGATGAGGACTGATAAGAAGATGAATATCTCCCTTGTTGGTATCCTCCTCTATACGAGGATTGTCCTCTCCCCCTGGAGCCACGAAAAGGGGTTTTCCTGTACTGCAGTGTTCCCAGAGCCTTTGCCGTATCAGTATCCTTCTTGATACTTTCCAGCGTATCATTATTTATTTATTTATTTAGTGTATTTATAGAGCGCAAACCTGTCACCCAGAGGGCATCCTGGCGCTTGAGCTTGAGCGACAGCACTATTCACTTACACAGCATTTTTAGGAAATAAGTGCGTTTTAAGAGCTTTCCTGAACGGAAGATAGTTGCTGTGGCTTCTCAAGGAGAGAGGCAGTGAGTTCCAAAGTTTGGCCGCTGCCACACTGAATGAGCGGCCATCCATCCTGACTCTCTGGAACCTCGGGACTACCAACAGATGCGCAGAAGAGGATCGAAGAAGTCGCGGGGCAGAGTACCAGGAGAACATATTCTGCAGAGGTATCGGGCCCAAATGATGTATAGCTTTGAACACTAAACAAGCAGCTTTGTACAGCACTCTCAGATGTACCGAGAGCCAGTGTAATTCTCTCAAAGCTAGGGTAGAAGAACTAGACCAAGGCCATGAGAGAGCCAACTTGGCGGCCATGTTCTGCACTCGTTGTAACTTCCCCACTAGATTTTTTGGGGCCTCCAGAAGTAGTGCGTTACAATAATCTAAGCGACTTAGTATAGTACCGCGAACTACTTCCGGCCTGGCATGGGCGGGGAGAAGGGGCAGAACTTTACGCAACATGCGTAACAGCATCATGCACGTAGACGTGGTTTTATTGACGTGCAAGTCAAGCTGTAAATTCGGGCCGAAGATCACCCCCAAGTTGCGGGCAGATGACGCAGCCGAAACTGGCTCGGGGAAGGAGGCAGGCCAAAAGTCCTCTGGAAGTGCCCGCGAGATCCGATCTGCGGAACAGTAGAGGACCTCAGTCTTAGCGCTGTTAAATTGTAAGGAGTTGGCCCGTAACCAGTCCGCTGTGGCTGCCATGCAGCGATGGAATGTCTCCAGCGAGACTGCCTTAATGCCCTCCAAGGAAAAGACCAGCTGGGTGTCATCGGCATAATTAAAAGCCGAGACACCAAAAGATTTTATAAGCTGGACCAGGGGGCGGAGGTACAGATTGAAAAGTATTGGGCTGATGGCCGAGCCCTGTGGCACCCCCTGCCCTACTTTCCTTGGCTCAGAACAGAAAGGAGGAAGCGAGACCAGCTGTTGCCGACTGTCAAGATACGATATAAGCCAATCTCTTGCGTCCTCTATGACCCCACACTCTTCAAGTCTCCTGATGAGGGTTCGATGGCAAACCGTATCGAACGCGGCCGACATGTCGAGCAGCACTAGAAAGGCTGCCCGCCCACTGTCGACACGCGAACAAAGGTTGTTCAGTACGGTTACAAGCGCGGACTCCGTCCCGTGCCCGGGGCGGAAGCCAAACTGTGCCTCATCGAACCAGCCGATGTTTTCCAGGAAACCTGAGAGCGAACGGGTCACTCATTTTTCCATGATTTTAATAGGAAAGGGGAGCAAGGAAATTGGCCGATAGTTGGACAGACAGCTCGGGTCCAGCGTTGGCTTCTTAAGCAGAGGTGACACTACTGATAACTTCCAACACTCGGGGACGGATGCCAACTCCAAAGACTGGAGGCAGATAGAATGCAACGGTTGAAAGAGTTCCGCCTGAAAAGCCTTCCAAAATTTGGGAGGCAATGGGTCACGCGGAGAACCAGAGGACACCGTATTGGCCAAACTGCAGAATTCCTCAAAAGAGGGACGAGGAAAAGATTTTAGTTGGGGTCGACTGGAGGAAAAAAACGGAGCTCCCAAACTAAAAGCTGGAGTATTCACCTGGTGTCGACTGGGTGACCCGTCCGGAGCTCCCAGACCAGGGCCAAAGGCATCTGTCTGGGGTCGACTGGGCAGGTCAACCGGAGCTCCCAGGGCAGAAACAGCAGTTGGAAGGCACGAGTCGGTCGGCTGGGGTCGACTGGGTAGCCCGTTCGGAGCTCCCAAGCCAGGACAAAAGCCAACTGGCCGGGGTCGACTGAGTGGGCCAGCCGGAGCTCCCAGACCAAGAGTATTGGGCAAAGGATGTTTTAAGCCCTCTAAGATTTTAGTAGTTTTCTCTTCAAAAGCACCCGCCAGGGAATCGCACAAGGCCTGCGATGTAGGGACCGTATTAGCCACGCATATAGGGTGGGACATGTCCCTGACGATTTTAAACAGTGCTTGCGATTTGTTGGGCGCCTGATTCAAGGTGGATTCCAAAAAGGCCGCCTTAGCAAGCTTAATCTGTGCTTTATAGCCCTGCAATGCGAGCCTGAACGAGGCCTTTGCTGATGGTAAATATTGCTTCCTCCAGGCCCTCTCCGCACGTTTACAGCTCAGCTTCAGCTGTCGAAGCTCTTCCGTGTACCAGGGAGAAGCCCTATTCACTCTCCCACGGGATTTACGAAAAGGAGCCACCTTGTCCAGCGTGTTAGTGATCGACCGGCACAAAGTCGAGTAGCTTTCCTCCACTGAATTACCCAGACAATAATTGTCTGGTAGTAAAGAAGGCAGAGGAGATAGACTGAGTAATCGAGACCAGGGTCTACCCAGTTTCGCCACTCCTACCCCGGCAGTCTCAGAGAAGTAATTGCCTATACGAAGGGAAAAGGCCACAAGTGCGTGGTCCGTCCAACACTGGCACAGGATATCGGTGACCACCGCTAATTGAGCGTCAGCAAAAATCAGGTCCAGGACATGACCTCCCTTATGAGTCGCTGAGCAGACCAGTTGTTGCAGCTGAATATCACCAAAGGCCTGGCAGAGTGTCGTAAACGCCCCATCCAGAGGACCCCCCTGCCATAGGTTGAAGTCACCCAGGACCAACAACTTAGAGTGAGAGTTGGATAGATCATATATTAGGTCAAGAAAGTCTGATAGAGAGGGTGCCGATCCCGGTGGACGATAGCAGAGCACGCCGGAGAGCAGTGTACTCTCCAGACCTCTAATGGAAAAGCCCATTAGTTCAAAACCCGACACCTCACCAATTTTAAGCTGAAAAATACCCAGCTTTTCTCTGTAAATGATACCAATTCCACCACCTCTGTTCTTCAGCCGAGGGGTGTGGATGATTTTAAAGCCTGGGGGACAGGCAAGTCCCAGCTCAACTAGGCAGTCCTCCCGAGTCCACGTTTCAGTGAGGAACAGCACGTCCAAACCTGAAAAATCAATCAAGAAGGCAATCTCTGTATGGTGCTTACAGAGAGACCGTACGTTAAGCAACCCACAGGACAGAGATTGAGATAGAGAAGAAACAGAAGTCTTCTGAGGCTGAGACCTCAGGGCCGGTCTGAGTTCCAAAAGAGCAGCCCGGGAGTAGACTAAGCGAGGGGTATATGAAAGTCCAGTGGAGGCAGCCCTAGGCATCTATATGTTTTCCAAATAATTCTTCTCCATTGAAAGGGAGGTCTAAGATTTTGTTTTGCACCTCCGGCCTAAATGCTGTTGCTCGCAGCCAACTTTGCCTGCGCACGACCGCAGCTCCTCCCAGGGATCTAAATGCCGTGGTCGCTATATCCATAGCACAGTCTGTGACTTCAGCCGAAGTCCTCTCTCCTTCCATGAGAATTTTCTTCGCCTCCTGCTTTTCTGGATCTGGCACCAGGTTAACGTATGGAGACAGGTCGCACCACATATGCCTGTCATACCTCCCCAATATAGCAAGGGCAATAGCGGCTCTTACAAGCAGAGCAGACATTAATGAAAAACGCTTCCCTGCGTTATCCAACCTCCTGCCCTCTTTGTCGGGAGGTGTTGCAATCGGAGCATATGGGTTCCTGGATTTCTGTTGTGCCGCCTGCGTGATAACAGAATCCGGTTTGGGATGACCCAAAAGGCAAGATGGAGCATCGACCGGTGCTTTATACTTTTTATCCAGTCTGACCAGAACCGGTGTTACCGTCGCTGGCGTCTCCATGACCTTCAATCCTTCTTTCCAGATATGAGACACTATAGGTAGAGATCGTACAGATCTCCGATACGAGTCTTTAAAGTCATATAGAAAACATTCCGTTTTCTCCTCTGTCATGGTCAATGCAAACCTCTTAGTGGCTCTCTCCATCAAATTATGAAATCCACCAATGTCCTCCGGTGGAGAGTCCACTGGTCTCAGCGGAGGAGTTGCAGGTGATGGGGCGATATAGTCATGCCATTCTGCACTTGTGTCCGCAATTTCACCATCCTCCTGATCCTCATCCGAGGTATCGTGGTGTGTTGTCGGTGGTGGGGACCTAACAGTAGGTTCCGGCACAATCTCTCTCCTACGAATCGGAGGCCCTGGAACTGATCGTGGACGTGGAGTAGCCTCTATGGCCTGTTGAGCGACTAGAGTCGCTGGGTATCTTTTCCTATAATCCTCCAACATTCCTTGGAGATCCTTCAACAAAGAGGATGGTACACTGGTCATCTCCTCTCGTTGCGGTTGTCGATATCGGTGTTGTTCCTGGGGTTGTTCTTGATAACCCCCATATTCTTCCTCAGAATCGTATTCTTGGTACTTGACCTGTAATTGCGAAGGGCTATTGGCAATACCATATTCATCATCTTCCTCAGAATCTTCCTCCTCCAGTAAGTGAGACGGTAGCAATGGGGAGACCTTGCTTGGAGATGTAACCTCAGGTGTTATAGGTTTTTTCCAAGGCACCAACCTTTTTTCTGGTGTTTTTTCCCCCGTCGACGAGCCCGCCGACGAGATTCCCATCGCCGTCGTCGACCAAGTCATTGTCCTCGACGCTACCGTCGACGTTGTAGTGACCGTCGACGCTGTCCTCGTCGATGTTGTCGTCCTCGTCGACACTGCCATCGTCGGCACAGTCCTCGTTGACGCTGCCGTCGTCGATGCTGCCGTCGTCGACGACGGTGACACCGTCGACGATATGGTCGTCGACGGTGAAATCGTCGACGCTGTTTTCTCACCAGCCTTATCCTTCTTCGTCGACGACGGAGGTGTTTTCGTCGTCGTCGATGGTCCCTTTTTAGTCGACAGTCCCGTCGACGGAGTTGATTTCTCCTCAGAAGGCACAGAAGAAGATCGTTTGATGGTAATCTTGATCTTCTGAGGTGGCTGTGGTGGATCTGAGGTGGATTTTCCTCCTTTCACCTCACCAGCAGATCTCTTCTTCCCCTTAGATGAGACTGAAGGGGATTTTGAGGGACTGCGCCCTGAAGACCCTGGAGTGGTCTTTTTTGGGGCCTTCTCAGGTCTTTCCCCTGAGGAATGTGTCTGAGGAGATCTACTTCTCTTCTGAGATCTCTTAGACGCCACAGATTCCTCCTCACTCTCACTTGAGAGGATTTCCTTCCTGGCTTTGACTTTCTGAAGCCAGATCAGTAGCCTTCCCTCACGGTCTTATTTGAAAATGTACGACATACCTTACAATCTGCTGCCTTATGGTCTGGATAGAGACAGTAGATGCAGTCCTTGTGAGGGTCATCTGTAAACAGCCTTTTCTTGGAGCAGGTTAAACAAGCTCTAAATAATCCTTTTTTCTCTTTCTCAGACATGGTTGATGTAGAAACCTCAAATTCAGGTCAAAATACTGTAGAAGTAAAGAGTTTGAGCAGAGCTCAAAGGAGACTCCCTAGCACAACGTGCGGTAGAAAAATCTAAGGGGCAGAAGGTTCTGTCAGGAGTGTTCTAGAGGGGGAGGAGCTCTGATTGGTTCAGGGAAAAGTTTGGGCCTTTTTTACATAACAAAGGCTATGGGTTGCAAAAGGGAAATGGGCCTAGGCCTCTTTTCAGTTTGCTACACTACTAAGCACTGCTTTTTTATATACCGGAGACTCCCGTCTCGACGACGGGGAATGATTCAGGCATGTGAATCTATGAAAGTTCCAATACTGGAGTAAATAGCGGTTGCTAAGTTGAAGAGTAGTGGTATCATAAAAAGCCGAGGGGTTGGTTAGCTCATGGCGTGACTTTTTCTGAACAAAGTGGCAACCTCTCCTGGCCATAACTTCAGTGCTGGGTGGCGGGTAAAAAAAGCCCGAAGGGAGAACAGAAATGATGTCCATGGATGCCCCCACTTCCCCCAGTGCTCGAAGAATTGAACCAGCTCATGCAGGATTATTGAAGTTCACTATTATACAGTCACCCGAAGAGGTTTCATGGGACTGACCTATCCAACCAACCCTTCGAGCCATTATAATTTATTCGCCCAAGTCTGGGTAGGAGGCTGATCAGCATTCACCCTGGTTGCCACCGCAATTATCCCCGGCTATACGAAAGGGGGCCGTTTGGTGATGATTACAGATGTTCGACAGCAGGTGTAATGAGGATGTACTAGGAGTAGCCAATATGGAGTTGGAACGATTCCTTTGAGCGAGCACTTGATTTGGAACTGATGTTCGACAAAGTGTAATGAGGCTCCAGATGGAACCTGGGCTTGGGGAGGTTGGTTACGCTCGCCGCTCCAAGGTTGCCAGCAACTTCGATCAGAGGAATGCTAGGACCTGTATCCGACATAGTTCTTAAAGAAATAATTGGGCCAGCTGCTAATGCTTAAATGTAGATTGTCCACCAAAGCTTTTAAAAATCCTACTAATTGCTCCAGTACAGATATCTGAGAACCAAAGTCATTTAAAGCTTCAGAAATCTTGGTTTCAAGATTTTTCAGAACCGCCACAAGGGAGCCCTCTGTTGTATCCTGCCCAGGGGCTGTAGCTGTGTCAGATGCAGATATAGCTAAAATCTTCCTAAGGCCAGGTGTGGCCTTCCTAGTTGGTTTAGGAGGATGAGGCTGTCCCGTCATCGATTTTTTACGTCGATCACCCGTATTACGAGGGTTATCAGGACATTTCAATGTAACATCACTAACAGTAGGCTGTACAGCCCGGGTGCTCGAAGAGCTGGCCAAAGGAGTTTGGGTGATAAAAGAAGGGGCAGGAGACGCACTAGTAGAAATATTGACCAGATCAACGCGCGCCCCACTTTGAGCATTTATGTCAATCGTTAAGATACAATGATTAACAGACAGCTCTATTTCAGCACTGGTAAACTCTTCCGAGAGCACCCCCACGGTTTGATAAAAAAAATTCCATATAGTATTGTTGGCTCTCAGTCTTTTTTCAGCCCATTTAGAAGTTTCTGCCTTTCTCTTCCCCATCCTCAAAAGTCAGATTACCTCAAGAGTACAGGCCGGGCTGAGCTGACAGGTTACGTAGGGAAGTGCGACTACCAGCATACTGGAGGGCCATGAGATCAGGTAATATCGAACAGAGAAGCACCCACTCACCGGCTCCAGATTACACGATCCAGAAGTAAGTGGTTGGGCCCAGTCCAGTCTCTTCCAGGCAATGACGGGTGCAGACGGGCCCACTCTTCGCCTGGGCACAGCACAGCGGGAGCCCGAGTCCAATTATAAAGGCGCCCCCAGGCGCAGAATGACTGATTCGTCGTCATCGTCACCTGTAGCCGTAAGTGCTGCTGGGGCGAGGAGTCCAGCCCCCACCTCTAATCAGTGAGAGGGTGCTAGTGGGTTTTAGAATTTTCCTTTTTTTTGCCACCATATATGAAAGGTAAACGTGAAAAGTCTATTTGCATGAGAATAACAAGCATTGGCAAAGCCAAAAGATCTGGCTTGGAAAGCTTGTGATTTTTTATTTGTTGCTAACATGTGATAGGCATTACAAGTGTAGAAATAATAAGTACATTGCCACCATCTAAAGGTATTGAGCATGAGTCACAAAATAGATAAATGACCCATCACAAAAAGAAATTAATAAAATGCATGAAAGAGAGATTCCCCTAACAGTTAGGACACTTTAAGCACATCTGAACTACTAAAATGCTGTCACTCATGGTGAAGACAGCCAATGGCTCCCACAAATACACATTTATGTATATTATTTGAAAAACATGAGGCTGATGTGAGAGCTAAAGCGGTTTCTAGACCAAAGTGAACAGTTCAGGCTTATAACAACAATAGCCAGATGTGTCTTCATTGGATGAGAACAGGCTTCTAGTAAATTAACAGATTATGGAATGGACAGATTTCAGCATTAGCACATTTTTGATAACAATTCAATGCTTCATCAAAAGCATGCTTACCATTTAAAGCGATAAAAGTCATATAACCTTATAGGACACTTTAGTGGATTATCTGGATCTTCAAGTTGTTCAACATATGTCTCCTCTGAAATATAAAAAAAAGTTACTCTAAGAAAAACATTTAAAAATGTAGTACACATTTAGTAAAAAAAAAAACACTTTGCACTCAGTTGTCCTTTGTAAAGCATTAGGGTTCTGGATGGTGTTCAAGTACTTAGCAGCAAAGTAACAGGACATAGTGATTTTAGCTGGCTTAAAACAAGAGTTTTCAAATCAGCACATTTTCAATCCACTAATATTGTTGGGAGGTAAAGCATCAACCTATTTTTCTTGTGACATTAGGGTTTATATGCATAAAGTCATAAAATACCTAACAGATGATTTGGATCGTTTACTTGGCGGCAGGTTTTAGGAATTTATTCATTTGTAACAGTTTGTTTGGCCACGTGGGAGAACATAAGAGTGAGAATTTATGGAGGTCCTACCATTTTCAGAGGACAAGATTTGAAGCTTAATTCTCAGTTATTATTAATCTTTCCTCCAAATTCCCGAGCTCTTGGGACTCTGAATTGGGACAATGTTCATAACACCCTTGCAATTTCCAAATATAATTGGTGAGATTTATTTTACATAGAACCGTTTACAAACACCTAGATACGCATTGAAGGGAAGAAAACAAGTTACTTACCTGTAACTACAGTTATCCAGTATTGGTATATTTCATAGATTCACATGCCTGAATCATTCCCCGTCGCCGAGGCGGGAGCCCCACTGTAAAATACAAAAGTAGCGCCATAAATAAATAGTAGGCTAAAAAGAAAAAAGCCTGAGGCCTAAAATCTTAGTAGCCTATCTACATCCTTATAGTAAAACGAACCAAATGTCAGCTGCAACCAATCAGCTACCAGCACCCTCTAGAACACTCAAGAGAAGCTCACCTGCTGTAGCAGGGTCCATGACGGCACCACAGTAGTGCTGCAACACTCGGAGGGAAAGCGGGCTGGCACCATTGCAGGGTGATGCCAGTCTAAAGCTCGGATTGGCAGCTGAAAAGCGGGGCAGGTCCCTACTTGGATTTTGCATCTACCACTTGGAAAAATATGTTTTTAATGTGACTATGACAGCAGACCCACTTGGGATCACGTTGTGCGCACTACAACATCCAGAAGGCCATGAAGTTGGCCACGCCCACAAGGACAGGTGTTTATATTTGAACAGTGTGGACATTACAGCGCTCTAATTTTTTCTGAAGCAAACGCTGCTGAAGAAGGGATTTAATCTTGAAACACATACGGCGTATGAACTTTGATGCATGCTCTTTGTTAAGGTTCTTGCTGGCAAGCTGTCAATTAAACCTGCGAGCGATACAAGTTCCAATGGCTTCTCTTCTTTGGGGTATCCTGTTCCTCTGGATAGATATATATATATATATACATAGCTGTTGAAAAAATAAAGACCTGGCATTCCACTAAATCTTTGGTGTCCGCAACTCTGCTTTCTCTCGCAAATCAGCTGGTAGCAAAAAGGAGTGGAATCAACTGATATATATATCTGTCCTGAAAGCAAATTAACATATAATCCGTGAAATGAATACTGAAATCAATTTAACAGTAGAGAGAGAGAAACTATGAAAGATAAACTTTAAAGAAAAGCTATAGGAATCTGACCATAGTGAAAAAGATTTCTTAAGACAGCCTGTCCCGTAACATCTTCCTGTTGTGCACATTGAAGACAGTAATGCATTGTGAACGTGTGGACATTCTTCCATGTCGCAGCACGGCAGATATTTTCCAGAGTCACTCCAGCAAACAATGCTGTAGAAGCTGCTACAGTTCTGGTAGGATGTGCCTTGGCTTTCCTCTGTAGAATAGCAGATGCAACCCATCTAGGGATTGTAGCTTTTGTCACTGCAGTTCCAAGTGTTGCCTGACCATAGGCCACTAACAGTTGATCTGAACTCCTGATATCTTTAGTCTTCTGTAAGTAGAATTTTAAACAGCGCTTAACATCCAAAGAGTGTAATGCTCTTTCAGCAGGGTTGGATGGATCCAGAAAGAAAGTTCTTAACCTCACCGGTTCATTCGGGTGAAATTGTAACTGTACTTTAGGGATGAATCTATGATTCATTCGAAGGATTACATAATCCTGAGTAAAATGTAATAAGGGTTCCTTAATAGTGAAAGCTTGGATCTCACTAACCCTTCTTGCGGAAGTCAGAGCCAGTAAAAGGGCGACCTTCCAAGTGAGGAAATTAAGATCAGCTTTGTGGATCGGTTCAAATGGACGTTTCATTAATTGCGCTAGAATGGTGTTGAGTTCCCACTCTGGAGTGGGTGCTCGCACCGGAGGGAAGGCGCGAAAAAGCCCTTTCATGAATTGTTTGACAAGTGAAGACGAGCAGAGAGAAGGAAGATTAGCAAATTTTCTGAATCTGAAAAGAGCAGCCAGATGGACCTTGATCGATGAAAATCTAAGCGAAGATTTGGCTAGAGAAAGCATATAGGGGAGGATTTACTCCGCAGGGGCTTGAACTTTGTGAACGTTATTAGCTTCGCACCAATAACAAAATCGCTTCCATTTGAGGCGATAAGTCTTGACTGTACTCTGAGCGCGAGATTTAGCCAAAGTTTCACAACACATCTTGCGAAATGTTGAGGTCCTTGAACTCTAAGAAATCAGGAGCGATGCATGCAAGTGCAGGGACCGTGGGTCCGGATGAACCACTTGGCCTTTGTCCCATCACAACATCGTTGGCGTTGGATGAAGACGAATGGGCTTGGCTTGAGACAAAAGCAGAATTTCCTGGAACCAATAAGGTCTGGGCCAATGGGGGGGGCAATCAGAATTAGTCGGCAAACCTCCAGCTTCATCTTGCACAAATCCACTGGATGATTGAAAACCCCTTACGCTCCTCTCCTGAGGGAGAGTTGCAGCCCACACTGTGCTCCTTGCGGTTACCTCTTCTCCACGGCAGCCGCACTTTGCAGAAGGTCGCCATTGAAAATTATGAGAATTCCCGACACCATTTGACACCTATGCACCCAGCTTCCCTGGGTGAGGTAACCTCACTGACAGGAGCAAATGCAGGCAGCAAAGTGCAGATAGTGATGGAAGTCAAACACTGCAGTGACATTCTCAGCAATACCAGTGGAGAACACTGAGGAATGGTGCAGTGGCTCAGATCAGACTGAAAGAACTGGAAAGAGAAGATGAGCAACTACCAGCAGTCACATCCATGACAGCTAAACATCTGGGAGCAGAGGCGTGATCGCCCCCTTATCGAATCAGGCCAACTGCGAGATGCGGTAAAAGTGATACATGCTCTGGGGCCCCGGTCGTTGCAGAGTGCAACAGAATTTACTCTGAATACAGAGACTGCTTGATGAGACCGTAACTTAATAGGAAATATCTATACCCCTATTTCTCACTTAGCTTTTTTAGCTCTAACCATCGGGGACACCTATTCAAGTTAATTATGTCCCTCATGAGTTCGTTTTAAATCACTTTTTATATTTAGTTTGCACTCTGCCCCTCACTCCAACTTCCATTGGATGATTGAAAACACCTTACGCTCCTCTCCTGAGGGAGAGTTGTAGCCCACACTGTGCTCCTTGTGGTTACAGTCTGCAAGAGAGAACCCAATGATGAAGCATGCCACCTTTGGGTAAGTGAGGGTTCTCACCTTAAGACTAATGCCCCATTTCCCTACACCGCAGTCGTTTTTGCCGTATTTTTCAAACATCCAGTTACTTTTTTGTGAGTATACCGCTTGATGAGAGGCATCGGACCAAGGTCAGCCGTGCATGTGAGGCTTCAGGTTCCGTCCGAGCGACAGAAGCAAGAACTCTTATTATGCTGTTATGGTTTCGGGATCAAACATACTGTGTATTGGGGGTGGGCAGTTCTAGGATCACGGTACGGTCAGGTGGGGGTAGCTGTAGGGGTAGTTTGCAGCATGTTGGAACACCAGGACACACTGGGAATCATGGACCATGCACAGTCACTGAGGGGGCTAGTAGGAGGAGAGAGAGTTACCCAGCCACCATAACGCCAATACAAGAATCAACGTTAACTTGGAACATCAATGGGCTAGGAATGAAGGTGAAGAGGGGTCTGGTCGACAAAGCGCTCAGCAGACACTAAACGAACAATGTTCTACAGGAAACATACCTACAGGAGGTCAACATTGCAGCATGGTATAGTGCAAATATAAATTAGCATGCAATGCACAGTACACTTCGGGAAATGTATGCCAAGGTCTTAGCAATCCAGATGCGTGCAGTGGTGCTTGATTTAGTACACCCAGACCAAAATGGGTTTACGCTGGGCTTTTCCACCAGACTGATCCTGAGACATTTCCATAACAACTTGGCTGAGGCAGGGGCATCGTCTGATGGTTGGGCCATTGTATCACTTGATGCTAACAAGGCCTTTGATTCTGTAGAATGGCTGTAGAATCGCCATACCTGATAGGGGTCCCAATAAAGATGGAGTTTAGACCAAAATGCATCAAATGGGTCCGACTGATCTATGATAAGCGGCTAGCCAGAGTGAAGAACAATAGTCACACTTCCCGGGAATTTTGCGTACAAAGGGGCACTAGACAGGGGTCTCCACTCTAGCCGATGTGGTTTGCATTGGTGATAGAAGTACTGGCTGAATGGGTATGGATCCAAGCACAAATATGGGGCTGGCAGGGAGGCTCGGGGGAAGCCTATATCATTATACGCTGATGATATTTTGTTGTACTAGACAAAAACGGATCAGGCGCTGAGCCGACTGCGGGACATTATTCGTATATTCGGCAAGCATGCTGAATTTACTATAAATTGGGAGCAATCCCTACTTTTCCCGATGGGGAAAAGTGGAATGCTACCCTTGCCATTTAGGGTGGAAAATAGGTTGTCTGAATATCTTAGGATTTGGATCATCATGGACTCTGGCTCGCACTGAAAGCATTAAAATGGAATGTGAAACACGGGCATGTGGTGCCCCTCATTATTGGGAAAGGCTTCTATTTTTAAGATGATAGCCCTCCCCCATTGCTAAATATCCTTGAGAACAGCCCATATAAGATCCCAATTGTCAAGGTGAATGCACTTGTAAGAACACTTCTCTGTGCAAAGAAACATCTTCGTAAAGCCCTGAAGGTTTTTGAAAGATTCATATATTCATATATATATATTGCTCTACCATGCGTCCTAGAATGCTATGATGCAGCGCAGGTTGGAGTGGTCAACAATTGGGCGTATCGGATTGGGAAGGTCCGGCATTCCACCTAGGCAGGCAGGGCACGGGCGAACTGAGCTATATGCATGCACTATATGGGGGTCAACTGGCTCCTGAGGTGGGCCTGGCCACTAGGACAGTATGGATACCTGGAAGAGGCAGAAGAGAGAGATGGGATGAGAGACTAGACTGACCCCGAAAATGCCATTAGGGGAGGGATTCAGATTGCGACCAGTGGTGGCTCTGAATGTTTTTTAATGCTGGGACAATATTGGCCTCTCTGCCCGGGTGGACGTATGGGACACCAATGGGGTAGTGACGTTCACTTACCCGAGGGAGGAATACCGGATGCCAGAGATGCAATGACTAAGGTATGGTCAGTTGAGACATGTCCTTAGGGAACGTGCGACGCTGGAGGCGGAGACCCAGGACGACTCCCACTTGGAAAGAAGACTGTTAGATGAAGGGTGAACAGTAAACTAATCTTTATGACATATGGCACTATAATGAGGAATATGCTAGTCCCCCTTCTGAAATTGCAGGATAGATGGGAGCAAGATCTTGGTGAGTTGGTCGATGACTAATGCCTGAGAGCATTAGGGTTCCCCACGCAGGTAGTTATCGCCTGATCCAACTCATGATTCTCCACCAAACGTACCACACAAGGTTACTGATGCATAGGATCGGTAAGGCAGAGAGTGCCGTCTGTCTCAGGGGATGCAGGATGGAGGGCACCCCACTACACACACTTTGTATTTATCCCCGTCGGCGACCCTTCTGGGAGGCAGTGAGGGGTTCATTAGATGATGTCACAGGAACGGTCTTGAGTTACAACCTTGATTGGCGTTGCTGGGCATTTGGGGGCCAACACACATGTCATAGCCATAGATTCTAGTGAACTTGGTTGCATGTGGCTAAATGGGATATAGCCAAAAATGGGGGCATGGACCTCCTTCGAGCCATGACTGGGAAACAGGCGCGGAGCATTGTAAGTCGATGGAACTGGAGTTTACAAAGGACGAGGCTGTCAGCAGCAATTTGAAAACATTTGGGGCGCCTGGGACACAGGATAAAACTAGGGGTTTAGACAAGGACACAATGCCAACACATTCAGTTAGGGACTGAGGGGGGAGGGAGAATGGCCAGATAGGTTCAAATAAGCATTAGAGACTGGAAATGTGGGGTGGTAGCTAGGTATATTACAAAATACAAGTTAGACTGTTCCTCGCTAGCTTAGCTCCAACTGTTCTTTGCAGGCGGCTTTGGGGTGATTGGAAGGTGTACATGGTGTGCTATTTTATGTTGTCTGCGTATGTTTGTGTTATTTATGGTAATAACAAACAATTTTCTTTTTTTTTAAACTACGGTGTGGTTAAAACATGAGGTGTATAGTGCAAGATATAAACTTAACTGCACAAGTATGATCAACACCGGTAATTCATTCAATAGTGCAGAGATCCAAACAAGGACAGGATAAGTGCAAGATATGAACAGAGCTACAACTAGAGGGCTAATGCAAAGATGCAGTATGCATTAATGTGCATCCTTTTCAGCAGCCTTCATTGAAAGGGATTTACAAACGGATAGTGCCTTTCTAGGGAATTATTGAAAAATGTATGGCAGTTGAGTTGGCCTAAGGGGCAGATATTTACCAACACCGTTTTTACAATCACTTGATCTGTTTTACTTAGAGAAAAACTGGGAAGCCGATAAAGTATGAGTAACTTCCCTTCGGTAACGATGTATCTGGTAGAGACGATTCTAGTCGCAGATTTCTTAACGTAGAATTATCTCCAGACGCGAGACTGGATCTGTAAAAATTTTGCCACAGCATCTCTGCGCGACGGGGGGGGGGGGGGGGCGGCATCACGCGACTCCGCCCAGGTGTCAACACGTCAGCAAGGTCACATATGTCTCACCCCGGCGCACCTCGCCAGTTTTCTTCGGAGAACTTTTCCGCGCCACAACGCAGAGCCATTAGACAAAACTGTGGGAGTATGGGAACAGTGTGCGAAAGAACAGAAAAAGGAATGGTGTTGAACACCACAAGGAGCAATGCCAAACACTGCAGTACCCAAAGGCAGGGAAGAAAGTAAAGAACAGAGCACAGCCCTAAGCAGCCACTCTGCTAGAACGGAGATAGCCCTCCCCCTGGAGACAAGGAATATATGTAAAAATGTCATGATAACATGTAGCAGGATTACAACCCCAACCAATAACAATGAAGGGGTAAACAGTCCACGACAAACAAGGAACGACAAACCTCCAAGACAGCCCCATCACAGAGTGTGAGAACCCTCAAGGAACAAGGGGCAGAGGCACAGCCAAAAGACCCCAACCTAGAGGATAGCAGAGGCCTCAGAACCCTAGTAATAAAGGAGGAGAGGGAAGGGAGGAGGGGCTGGATTGAAGGATAGGCTCCAACCTGGAGCAACCAGAGCATAAAGGCACTGAAGTGCCCATAAACCCATCCTCCAATGTGCCGAACAGGGGAGGAAAAGGAACAAATAAACAGGACGAACATTCTGCCAAAAAAGAGCGAAAGAATGCCATCGAAGGAAGATCCACCAGCCGTTCCAGGACATTTTCTGGTAACACACTGTCCCAAAGCCAAGCATGACGGTGAAGGGCAACCGAAGAAGCCATAGCACGACCAAGCACCTCTGAGATGTCCAGAGCGGAGAGGAGAATAATCGCCGCCAGCTCCGGGCCATCTAACGCATGGTGCCGCAAATCAACACCAGCACCCTCCTGAGAAACGGCAGACCCAAGGGACACCGCCGAGTCCCACAAGCAAGAACTGGCCCAAGACAACACACAGAGTGCTAAGGGCCCGCAGAGCAGCACTGGTCGAAGCGAACATATTGCGCCCCCAAGAGTCCAGCCAGTGGGCCTCCCGTGATGGTGGAGACAATCGCGGTGGCAGGGAGGGAAAGGCAGTCTGCAAAAGGGGGCTTCTGGTAGAGGGACAGAAGTAAAGACACGCTGGGTCACGCGGTGCTGGAAGGTGACGGTGCAGAAGGTGTTGGGGCACTGTATCCCCCGTGGCTGGACGCCCCCAAGCCCCCGTCAGAGAAGAATGGAGCGAACCCTCAAAGGGAAGCAGCAGCATCCTACCACCAGAGCCCTGGTGGAGAACTTCCAGAAGATGATCCGCGGGGAAATGGGCAGCTGGATCACCCATGCGCAAAATTCTCACAGCCGTGGAAACCGCACGAGCGAAGGCCGCACCCGCCTCCGTAGGGCACAGCGGTGGGGAAAGCAGCTCCTCCGTAGGCGACGGCTGCAAGCTAAGGCGGCCGTCCCCTAAGCCAACCGGAGGAAGAAAGGGCCAGGTCTGGAAAGAAGGAAGAGGGACCGAGGAGTGGGGAACCTGCGACTCCTCTGGCGAAGACCACGGCAATGGAAGGAGCAGTCCTTTGATGACGTCGGGGGGAAAAAGCCACTGCAGGGTGGCCCGCCTCCGGCGAGGACAACACCAGCAGGCACCGAACCTCTGGGGAAGAGGAGGCGCCCGAAGACAAGTCCACAACCCGACGCCTGTCTGGTGTCGTAGAGTCCGCAACCTGAGGCAGGACGTAGTCGTCCAGCGCCAGAGGAGATGCCGGACTGGCCTCTACCACAGCACACGGCGCAGGAGACTGGGGCTGGGCCGTAGCGGCTAAGAGACGGCGCCGACTTGACCTCTGACGAGGCAGCCGCCTGCGTGGCAGGATGAGGGGGACCCGGGGAGGGACGAGGAGTCCCCCGCCAGCCTCGACCCATGATGGGACAAGAGCGGCCCGCCGACCCCTGTGGTGCAGCCAGGGCCAGCAGCTGCTGGCGCCGAAGCAGTGTCACCTCGGCCTCAGACAAGATCGCTGCCTGTCCAAAGGGCCGAGAGGGGCTCAGGGATGCGACCGAGCCCCTGTGACCTCCCTTGACACCACAGGGACTCCCGCAGGAGTTTGCGGCGAAGCAAAGGCGCTGTGGTCTGAAGGAGGGACCTCCGAAGGGTCGCACCCCACTGGCACCACATCCTCCAAGGCTGGATCCGAACCAGTCGGCGCCGGAGCCGCCGCGGAGTGCCCCGCACAACGCAAGGGATCCGCTGACGTCCCATGAGGGGAAGGAGGAGGAGGAGGAGGAGAAGCCAGCGAGGCCTGCAAGGCCGCCGCATATGTCTCCATCTGGTCTCTCAATGCCCCCACATCGGGAAACGGTGGATAAGGGGACGAGACGCGGGCCGAATCACCCGTGAAGGGCCCACACCCCCAACAGGCCGGAAACCAGCCCCGAGGGACAAACTGCGACACTTACCGACAGGTGAGCGACGCTCTTGCGGCTTAGGAGAGGGACGAGGATGACTACGATGGCAGCATTTTCGAAAACCTTCCGCAGAAGCTGATCGAGGTGAAGAAGCCGATCTGGACATTCGAGCCGAAAGAAGTTTTCATCCGGTGCTCCCGCCACGACTTCGGCTACAACTGCTGGCACACCTCGCAACCAGTGGAGTCTCGATGTTCCCCCAAGCACCACATGCAAATGAGGTGAGGGTCCGTCGCCGTCATCAGGCATCCACAAGACGCGCACGTCTTAAAGCCCGAAGGCATCCACACACTTTCCCCACAAACAGACGCAATAGCAAAAGGGAAAAGCCTAAACAGGCCTGGAAAACAAACCGGATCCGCGTTGCATGCGGAAAAGGAAAAAACTGACGTAGGCACGCCGGGGTGGGACTTATGTGACCTCGCTGACGTCACGTACGCAGACAACACCTGGGCGGAGTCGTGTGATGCCGTCCGCCGGGCGTGCAGGGATGCTGTGGCAAAAATTTTCCGGATCCAGTCTCACGCTTGGGGATAATTCTACATTACGGAACCTACGGCTAGTAGTCTCTATCAGATGTGCAAGATTAGCTGTAAGGTAGCCGAGTTATAGCAGCATGTCAGGTTCTACCGTCTGTTCCATACCACTTAATACAAAATAAAGAGGGAGAAAAAAATGCAAGCTTGGATCTAAAATGCTGACATTATGGTGCCATTTCCAGTTCCAACCCAGGTACAGCGTGCCTGAGCTGCGGAGCCTCAACCAACGCCTTTTCTACAACCACCTGTTCCATGTCATCAAGTGCCAATATTATCATTATTAATTAGCATTTGTTGAGGCGCATAGCTACCCTTAGGCATCCCAGCGCTAGCAGCAGACAGGGGGGAAGGTCTGATGGCTCAAAAGGTGGTTTTCTGAAACAGCCAGGTTTTGAGACGCTTTCGGAACGGGAGATGGTGAGTTTGAGCGCAAGTGCAGGGTTAGGGTGTTCCAAAGTTTAGCTATGTTGCAGGAGAAGGAACTGCCCCCACTCTTCACCCTTTGGATTTTAGGGATGGCGGCTAAACTCAGGTTAGCACAGCGGAGGAGTTTCCTGGGACGGTAAAAAGTGATAATGGAGGCATTAATAGTAGAGCCTTTCCCCCAAAGATTCTTGTGGGCTACACAGAGGGATATAGATTGTATTCCTTCCGGGATGGGCAGCCAGTGTAAGGTCTTTAGACCTGAATTAGCCGATTGAATTTTAGGAATTCCTAGCAGCACCCGAGCGGCACAGTTCTGAACAACTTGAAGTTTCCTTGTTGTGGATTTAGGTGCTCCCAGATAAAGAAAATGCTACTTACCAGTATGCATCTGTTCTTGGCATGTCGGGCTGCAGAACCACACACTATTGCATTAGATCACGATCTGGTGGTGGGCCCGGATGATTACACTTTGTTGTTGTCTTGGAAGAGTCTTTTGTCTGTTGGATGACTCCTCCCTTAGATCGGTGTGCGCATGGGCAGCCACTCCATCTTCAGATTGTTTTCGCCATTGGGCAAATGATGGAGTTGTAGGACTACAGATAAAGATGACCATGTGTTGTGTATCTAAATAAGATAATACTGGAGCAGATACAGGAAGCCGGGGAGGCAGGTGGGCGTGTGTGGTTCTGCAGCCCTACATGCCAAGAACAGATGCATACTGGTAAGTAGCATTTCCGTTCGAGGCATATGGGCTGCAGACCACACACTATTGCATAGATTGCACAGCAGTTTCTCCCTTAGCAGCGACCACCCGCATCCGTTGCAGTAGTTTGAAATAATGTTTTGAGTACAACCTGGCCCACACTTGCTTGTTGTTTTGCCTGAACATCTACACAGTAGTGTTTTGTAAATGTGTGCGGAGTAGACCATGTAGTTGCTTTACAGATGTCATCTAATGGTATACTTCCTAAGAATGCCATAGATGCCCCTAACTTAAGGGTAGAATGAGCCCTAGGGGCAATGGATAGAGTGCATTTTGCTTTTTGGTAACACATTTAAATGCACTTAACAATCCATCTTGCAATGCCTGATTTTGACATAGGATTGCCCTTATGTGGAGGAGAAAAGGACATAAACAGTTGTTTAGTTTTACAAAATGGTTTTGTCCTATCAATGTAGTAAAGAAGTGCTCTTTTTACATCTAATGTATGTAGAGTTCTTTCCACAACTGTTTGCGGTTGGGGAAAGATTTTTGGCAACTCAATAGATTGGTTGAGATGGAACGGTGAAACGACCTTTGGCAAAAACTTTGTATTTTTCTTAAGAACCACTTTATTGTGATTAAGTTGTATAAATGGTTCTTGAATTGTTAATGATTGTATCTCACTTACTCTTCTGAGTGAGGTAACAGCTACTAAAAAAGCAACTTTCCATGTAAGAAACTGTAATTCACACTTATGTAATGGTTCAAAAGGAGGACCCATAAATCTGGGGAGAACAATATTTAAATTCCATACCGGAGAGGGTGGTATTCTGGGAGGAATTATTCTTTTGAGTCCTTCCATAAACGCTTTTATTGCAGGTACTCTAAACAATGACAAATGTTGTCTGTTTTGAAGATATGCTGCTATAGCGGCAAGATGTAACTTGATTGAGGAGTATGCTAAGTTAGATCTTTGCAGATGTAACAGGTAGCATATGATGTTTTGTATGGAAACATCTAAGGGGTTGATGTCGTTATTTGTGCAATATACAACAAACCTTTTCAACTTTACTGCATAACATGCTCTAGTGGTAGGTCGTCTTGCTTCTTTTATGACATTCATGCAATCAGGTGGTAAATTTAGATATTCAAATTCTAAGAACTCAGGAGCCAAATCGCTAGATTGAACTGCATTGGGTCTGGATGCATAATCTCTCCATGGTTCTGTGTCAGTAGATGCGGGGAGTTTTAATTTGTGATGTGGTATGACTGAGAGCTCTAGTAGCGTGGGGTACCAGGGTTGTCTTGCCCAAGTTGGTGCTATAAGAATCAATGTGAGAGAATGTTGCTGTAGCTTGCGTACCACTAATGGAATTAGTGGGAGAGGTGGAAAAGCGTACGCAAATTTGTTTGACCAGTTCATCCATACCGCATTGCCTTTGGATAATGGGTGTAGGTATCTGGCGGCGAAGCTTGGGCATTTGGAGTTGTGGTGTGTAGCAAACAGATCTATCTCTGGTTGAACCCACTTTTGAAAAAATGGCTGAAGAACTTGATGATGAAGTTCCCATTCATGTATCTGTTGTCTTTGACGACTTAACAGATCTGCAACTTGATTGTGAACTCCTGGTAGATGTTCTGCGAACAGAAAAATGTTGTGAGGAATGGTCCACCTCCATATGCTTTGCGCCAGTCGGGAGAGCTGTAGGGAGTGTGTTTTTGAATGTAGTACATTGCTGTCATATTGTCCGTCCAAACTAGTACATCTTTGTTTGATAGGTAATGCTAAAACGATTTTAGAGCTAGAAAAATCGCTAGTAACTTCAGATGATTTATGTGGAGTAGTTTTTGTTGTATTGTCTATTTACCCTGTACTGTGTATCTTTCTAAATGCGCTCCCCATCCTGTGAGAGTTGAGTCTGTGGTTAGTATTATTTGTGAAACACGTTCTATAAACGGCCGGCCCTTGTAAAGGTTGGATTAGTTACTTACCTCTAATCCTAGTTCTCTTCCAGGGGTATACTCATCAAAGTCATAAGCACTGAATAGTCCCGCCCACGTGCGGGACCCCGGAGCAATAGCCAATAATATGCATATATCTACATATATATATATATATACACACATACATATAAATACGCATAAAATAACCATATATATATAGATAATATGCATATACATATGCAGCCCAAAATAACCATACTAGGCTCAAAAAACTGCCACAATAGCCTGTAAAATCTTTACATTTGCTACATAAAGACATATAAAACACATTATATGATAATGTAAAGAAGAAAACACTGCCTAGGTTTTCTTTGAAACACACAGCCTCTATTTTCAAAGGTAAAAACAGGCAGGATCATAGAGGCAGCTTTAGCCTAGATAGGCTGCATTGTAACAACAGAAAAAACTGGCGCCGTGCCTTTAAGACCTCTGTGAGCCTCCAGGCTCCCATCATGCACTACAGGTGACAGTTAGGTCAGTTCTTTTGGACGGCGTATAACAGTGTGATAACTGCATGGGTAACATGTAAAAGACAGTTCTGGTATTCGTCCGGGGAGGCGGGTGGGTGTGCTTATGACTTTGATGAGTATACCCCTGGAAGAGAACTAGGATTACAGGTAAGTAACTAATCCTTCTCTTCCAGGGGATACTCATCAATAGTCATAAGCACTGAATAGAGTAGCAAGCCCATCCCATACCCTGCGGACCAATACCAGACTCTCTAAACGGTACACTCATATAGATATTACCCAAACAAATTCCTCAGGGATGCCTGACCAACTTGGGCATCCGCTTGAGCATCAGAATCAAGGCAGTAATGGCGAGAAAAGGTGTGAACCGAACGCCATGTAGCTGCCTTACAAATTTCACAAACAGGAACATTTTTAAGCATTGCTATAGTAGCAGTCTTTCCTCTAGTCTAGTGCGCTCTCGGTCTACCCGGGCGCTGTTTTCGTGGCAACTGATAACATAACAAAATGCATGACACAATCCATCTAGAAATGGACCTCTTGGATGCAGGCAAGCCCGTATTCAGAGGACCGTAGTTCACAAACAGATGATCAGTCTTTCGAACACTCTAAGTTTTATCAAGGTAAAACTTCAAAACTAAAGGTTGTGTGTTTCAAAGAAAACCTAGGCAGTGTTTTCTTCATACATCATCATATAATGTGTTTTATATGTCTTTATTTAGCAAATGTAAAGATTTTACAGGCTATTGTGGCAGTTTTTTGAGCCTAGTATGGTTATTTTGGGCTGCATATGTATATGTATATGCATATTATCTATATATATATATATGGTTATTTTATGCGTATTTATATGTATGTATATATAGATATATGTAGATATATGCATATAATTGGCTATTGCTCCGGGGTCCCGCACGTGGGCGGGACTATTCAGTGCTTATGACTATTGATGAGTATCCCCTGGAAGAGAATTTGGTGTTCCACCATTGCAGAGAGCGATATGTCCGGTCGTCTACCACCACCAGATCTGTTATTTGTTGCTGAGCCTGATTCCACTGACTTGCCAAGCACTCTTGTATGGGGCGCATTTGTAGTCTTGTGTATGGTACTATGAAACTGCAAGATGCCATCATTCCTATTAATTGCATGAACACTCGAGCTGGTAGTGAGTTGTGGCTGGAATCTTTTGATAAGATTTTGCATACTTTGTATCCTTGTTGGGTTGGGATATGCTATTGCCTTGGAGGTATCTATTGTGGCACCTAGATACTGCTGAGACTGGGACAGTTGGAGATGTGACTTCTTTTGATTTACTGTGAATCCCAGTTTGTGTAGCAGGCATATCGTTTGATGTGTGTGCTGTACACATTGGTTGTATGACTTGGATTTTATTAACCAGTCGTCCAGATATGGGAAGACATGAATGTTGTCCCTTCTTAAGTGTGCTGCTACTACTGCTAGACACTTTGTGAACACTCGAGGTGCTGTAGTTACTCCGAAAGGGAGTACCTTGAATTGGTAGTGCTGACCCTCTAGTATGAACCGTAGGTACTTTCTGTGTGATTGATGGATAGGAATGTGGAAGTAGGCGTCCTTGAGATCTAATGTGGCAAGGAAGTCGCCTTTCTTTAGCAACGGTAGAACCTGTTGTAGTGTGACCATATGAAAGTGGTCTGATTGTATGTACAGGTTTAAGGGCCTTAGATCTAAAATAGGTCTGAGGGACCTCTCCTTTTTGGGTATGAGAAAGTATAGAGAATAATCTCCTGTGTTTTGATGTTGTTTTGGGACTGGTTCTATTGCACTCTTTTGAAGTAGAGATGCCACCTCCTGTCTTAGTAGTATGAGGTGTTCTTGTGACATGGGACGCTGCCTGGGCGTTATTGTTGGAGAAGTGGAAGTGAGCTCCAGGCAATAACCTGACTGAATTATTTGTCTTACCCACCTGTCTGTGGTGATGGAGTTCCAGACAGGTAGGAATTATTGTAACATCCCCCAGACAGGAGTGGAATGGTCTGGGGGGATGGAAGGAAGTCACTGTTTGGGAGTAGAGGTGTTGTGATTGTTGTTTCCCCTACCTCTGCCCTTATTGTTGTTTGCTCTATACCCTCCCTCTATAATATCCCTTACTAGGTGAGGTTTGGCTGGGCGCTTTGTAAGAAGGGAGATATTATCAGTTTGGAAACCTTTAGAGGCGCCCCCATATGAGGAGCGACGAAAGGAAGGTCTATGGGCTTGTATTTGTAAAGCTCCCATGGATTTTGCCGTATCCGTATCTTTCTTCATCTTTTCTAGTGCACTATCGGCTGTTAGTCCGAAAAGGTGTTGCTGGTCAAATGGTTGGTTTAAAATACTGGCTTGTACTTCTGGTTTGAACCCAGTGATGCGTAGCCATGCATGTCTACGCAACAGTACCCCTGTATTTATTGCTCTAGAGGCTGTGTCTGCAGTGTCTAGTGCACAGCGTATGGAGGTATTTGTAATAATCTTGCCTTCCTGTATTAGGTCAGAAGCCCTGGTTTTATATTGTTCTGGCAAGTGTTGCATGAGTGACTAACTCATCATAATGAGCTCTATCATATCTTGCTAACAAAGCTTGCGTGTTAGCAATCCTCCAGACATTGGCTGCTTGTGAGATGGTGCGTTTTCCTGAAGCATCTAGAAGCTTAGACTCTGTCAGGTGGTGGAGCATCCCCTGTTTGCGAGTTAGCCCTTTTCCTCGCATTTGACACTACTAGTGAGTCCAATGGCAACTGTCCTTTAATGTATGCTGGATCAGTTGGAGCAGCTTTGTGCTCTTTTCTAGTCTGGGGTTAATTACCCTGGCTCTGAATGGGTCTTTAAATATTTCGGGTGCATATCTTACCACTCTACTAAGTATCGGAAGTGTGGTTGTGGTCTTATGTGACAACAGTAGTGTGTCCATTAGGAAGTCTTCTTCCACTGGATCTGAGTGCAAATCTACTCCATGGAAGGTAGCTGCTCTATGAATGAGCTGCGTAAACCCAATAGAGTCATCTGGGGGAGATGGTCTAGACGGGTATGCATCATCGTGTGGCAGATCTGGTGCATTATAATCTTCCCATGGGTCACCTGATGGCCCAGGAATATCATCTGGGTCATTAATGTAGTCTATGTAATGCTCACTCTCTACCCCTGTGAGTATCTATCCTCATTATCCTCATCTTGTGGTATAAGACTATGTGAACTAGATGATGAATGTACAGGAGAAATATTTATTGGTATTTCTACTTCTGGTGAAGGAATCCTTTTGGGGGAAGTTTGAGCATGTTTTTTTAGAGGAACTGGCGGTGGTTTAGGATAGTCCATCTTCCTCTTTTCAGGCACTGTAGTGATATGTCCAGTCTTTGGATTAATATGAAGAGTCTTTTGCTGTGGGTCAGGTTTGAAAAGCTCTTCCACTGGAAAATCCTTTTTCGGCATCGATTTATCTGTTTTGGGGGCGAAATACTTAGCTTTTACAGAGTCTATTGTATGGTTTCGGTTCCGAAGACTTATCTTGTTTTTTCTTAGGATCCGTGCTCTTTGGATACAACATTTTTGTTACCGGGGTACGTTTGGACTCATCTACCCTCGGAGCCGAAGTATGTTTCGGTACCGGAACCGTCTTCGGGTCCACTTTTTTCGGAACGGGAGTGGTGTTTGGTTCGGTAGCTTTGGGAACCTCTTTCGGTGCCGAACTTGCTTTCGGCTCGACCGCTTTTGGTACCGATGGATGCTTTGGTGCCGGTGTTAATTTTGGCTTAAGGACCTTCTGCTTTTCGAGACCAACAGACTGACTCGAGGCCGAGTCGACAGGAGGCTTTTTTATATTCTTCGCTGCCGACCAGAAGGCGTGGCGTCGGAAGATTTTGGTCTGTGTGCACCTGGACCCGAAGGTGGAGGTGGAACCGAAGCCTGTCCCGGTATGGTGGGGTGAACAGGGTTGACGCTTGTCCTCACGACCTATTGACCAGCTGGAAGATCGTCGTCTTCGGATTGATCTTCAACTCCAGAAGATGAATCCTCTGCTTCGGAAGCAACGTCTTCTTGCTGCTGTTCTTCTGCTTCTACTTCGATTGGAGCTTCGTCTATGATGAGGTCTGGTGTCGATGAAGATGACTGCGCCATCACTCTTCGAGCTCGACGGTCCCTGATGGTTTTCTTGGACCGGAACGAAGAGCAGGCCTCACAGTCTCGACTCTCGTGCTCTGGAGATAAGCAAAGATTGCAAACCTCATGAAGGTCGGTGTGAGGGAATTTGTGTCCACACCGAGGGCACTTCTTGACGGGTGTTCTTTCCATGAGCCAAAGGCCCAAAGGTGCAGTTGGGCCAGACAGCCCCAACGAACGCTGGAATGGAGAAGTGAAGCCCTTCTTCGACGCAGGTAACGGGAATCACTGTTGAAGACGATGCAGATGGTATTCCGATTGATTTATGAATTCGAAAAGAGATCGGTAACGGGACCGAACGATGAACACATCCGAGCCCGATGGCGGAAAAAAACAATCTGTAGACTGAGTCGATGCCCATGCGCACTACGATCTAAGGGAGCAGTCATCCAACAGACAAAAGGCTCTTCCAAGACAACAACAAAGTGTAATCATCCGGGCCCACCAGCAGATGGTGATCTAATGCAATATTGTGTGGTCTGCAGCCCATATGCCTCGAACATGGAGTTACCCTAGTCCAGGCGGGCGACAACCAGGCCCCTCAAGGGAAGGAGGGGTAGAACTTTCCGCAGCATTCTGAGAATCCCATAGCAGGCTCCTGTTACTTCCACTGCTTGCTGGTCAACTTTGAATGATTTGTCCAGCCAGATACCTAGACTTTTAATCTTGAACTTAGGGGTCAAAGGCAGGTTGGCCATGCATGTTTAAAGTCAATGTTAGGCGAGTTGCCCAGGAACATTATATCAGTTTTTTCTCCACTGAGCCTAACACATGAGTGTTTCATCCATGTTGCTACCTTCTCCAGTCAAAAATCCAGATCAGAGAGAGGATTCTGAGGATGGTTAAGGGATACTACCAACAGAGTATCATCCGCATATATGACAATCTTAATCCCATATGACAAGACAATATCAGCAAGCGGTCTCATGTACACGTTAGTGAGGGGCTCAGAGACGAGCCTTGAGGGATTCCACAACTGAGAGATAGACACCTTGACGTTGTTTCTTCTGCAAAGACCTGGAATGTTCTACCATTTAGGTAGGATCGAAGCCAGGTAATGGCTCCACCCGATAAACTAGCAATCCTACATCTATTAAGAAGAATGTCAAAATTAACCGTATCAAATGCGGGGCTAAGATCAAGGAATATAATGGATACTGCTCCTCCTTGGTCAATTATTATTTTTGATTCTTTGACTACAGCAAGAAATGCGGTTTCTGTTCCATGTTGGGGACGAAAACCGGTCTGAGAGAAATGCAGGAGACTATGGGGCTCTAAAAAGTCAGGAAGAATTGAGTTGGCATATTTTCCAAGACCTTACAGACAATGGGCAGTAGAGAAATAGTGTGATAGTTACCCAGGACATCAGGGTTTAAGCTTGGCTTTTTCAACAGAGCTTTCACCATGGCATGCTTCAAAGGAGGTGAAACTTGCCCTGGGGTGATAAGGATTAGTTACTTACCTGTAATCCTAGTTCTCTTCCAGGGGTATACTCATTAAAGTCATAAGCACTGAATAATCTCCGCCCATGAGTGGGAACGCGGAACATATAATAAAATATATATATATATGTGTAAATATATAACAATAGTACATAGTACTAAACAAATTATACACATATATATGTATAAACCAATAATATGCAGCCCAACATAACCCATAGGCTAATAAAGCCATAATTACTTATTTTCTGCAGTATGAAAATAAACTATATAAAAAAATGCAATAAACAGGCATCAGCCTCAAAAGCATTCCATAATCAGCAAAAAGACCTTTTATTTTCATCAAAGAATTTGTAATAAAAGGCAATTAGCCTAAGAAGGCTGCATACAGAAAAACTATCCCTGTACAGAAAATCAGACTGACACCTCGCCTTTAAGGCCTCAGAGAATCTGAACACTTTGCCTTTAAGGCCTCCAGGGGAACTCTGTTCCCATCATGCACCACAGGTGACAGGCAGGTCAGTTCTTTTGTACGGTACAGTAAACTTAGCAGGTATCTGCATCCAGAAACACAATATTACTATATTCAAAAACCATAAAGCTACTGCTCGCCCGGGGAGGCGGGAGGGTGCCTATGACTTTAATGAGTATACCCCTGGAAGAGAACTAGGATTACAGGTAAGCAACTAATCCTTCTCTTCCAGGGGATACCCATTAATAGTCATAAGCACTGAATAGAGTAGCAAGCTCATACCCACAAAACGTGGGCGAACAGAAAATATAATAACAACAGCTGTAACACACAGATCTCAGCTAGAATTAGCAAATACATTTCTAAGAGATGCTTGCCCAACTTGAGCATCTGCCTGTGTGTCTGAGTCAAGGCAGTAATGGCGAGTAAAAGTATGCACTGAACGCCAAGTAGCTGCCTTACAAATTTCTGCCATAGAAACATTTCTAAGGAGAGCTATGGTAGAAGCTTTCCCTCTTGTAAAATGCGCCTTTGGTCTTCCTGACAAAGACCTATTTGACAACTAATAAGTTAGAAGAATGCAAGAAACAATCCATCTAGCAATGGACCTATTAGATGCTGCAGAGCCTGTATTAATAGGACCATAGTTAATGAACGAACGATCTGATTGTCTCAAAGTTTTTGTTCTATCCAAGTAAAACTTAAGGACTCTCTTCAGATCTAAGGAGTGAAGAGCCCTTTCAGCAGGACCGGTAGGATTTGGAAAAAAGGTAGGCAAGGTTATGGCCTGATTAATATCAAAATCTGACATTACCTTGGGCAGAAAAGCAGGATGCGTCCTGAGTACCACTCTATTAGAATGAAACACAGTAAACGGTTCTTTGCAACACAGAGCCTGAATCTCGCTCACTCTACGTGCAGAAGTAATAGCTACCAGGAACGCTACATTCCAAGTTAAGTGTTGCAAGGAAGACTTATGTATAGGTTCAAAAGGAGCACCCATTAACTTAGTTAACACCACATTAAGCTCCCACGGTGGAGAAGGAGACCTGACTGGCGGATACACCTTTCTCAAACCTTCCAGAAAATCCTTTACTACAGGCCTCCTAAAGATGGAGGCCTGAGTAGGTGATTTTCTATAGGCTGTGATCGCAGCAAGATGGACTTTAATAGAATTAAATTGAAGAGCAGATCTTGCTAAATGTAAGAGATAGGGAAAAATCACCTGTTCCTGACCATGGATAGGATCAAAACCATTACTCTCACACCACAGATAAAATCGTTTCCACTTAAATCCATAGGATTTCCTTGTAGAAGGCCGTTTCGCCTCATTAAGGATGTCCATATAGTGAGGATTCAACTGCAAGTATCCATACTGGATGACTTCAGGAGCCATGCTGCCAGGCGCAGGGAGAACAGATTGGGGTGGAACACTCTCCCCTTCTGCTTGGACAGAAGATCCGGGCAACACGGCAATCTCCTGTGTGGCACTTCCGACAACTGAAGGAGATCTGGAAACCACCATTGGCGTGGCCACTCGGGGGCAATCAGAATTATCCTGGAGTTGGTTCTGTACATCCTGTTGATTACTGTTGGTATCAACGGGGGTCGGTGGAAAAGCGTACAGTAAGTTCTGACACCAGTCTATCAAAAGAGCATTCCCTTGAGACCCTTTCTTGGAAAACCTGGACGCGAAGACGGGGCATTTCGCGTTTTCCGCGTCTGCGAACAGATTGATATCTGGTGTTCCCCATGCCTGGAAAATACTGTTTGTGACTTCCTCGTTGAGAACCCAATCGTGAGCCTCGAAGAAGTCTCTGCTTAGGAAATCCGCCTGCGAGTTGAGTGTTCCCGGTAGATGTACAGCTGTTATCGACAAGTCTCTCGCCAGTAACCAATTCCAGATGGTCTGGGCTTCTATGGACAGAGTCCTGGACCGGGTACCCCCCTGCTTGTTTAAATAATACATTGTCGTTGTATTGTCTGTTTGCACCAGGAGAGACCGAGACTGGAATGATGGAAACAGGGACTTGAGGGCTAGATGAACAGCCCGTAGCTCCAGCAGGTTGATGTGATAGCCCTTCTCGGAGTCGGACCATAGCCCTTGTACTTGTAGAGCGCCCATATGAGCACCCCAACCCTGGAGTGAAGCGTCCGTGATCAGAGTCTGCACCGGAGGGTCTTGATGAAACGGAACACCTCTCATCAATTGTGATCTTTTCATCCACCACCTGATGGAGTCCTTTGCGGACTGATGAAGAAGAACTCGATACTCCCAGCATCCCGTCCTCGGACTCCACTGATCCTCTAGACACTGTTGCAGAGGACCCATGTGCAATCTTGTGTTTGAAACTATGAAGATGCACAATGCCATGTGTAGGAAATGGGGGTTGCCCAAATCTCCAAGGGGGTAGCATGGCATCAAGCGGGCAGGCCAAACTTCGAGGACATGTGAAGCATTCATGCAGTACCCACAGTCAACACACCCATCACACCACAAAAGAGTCACAACACCACCTTTGGTTGGAAAAAGATTAAGTTTAGTTATGTCTCCAACCTGCAAGGTAAAAAGGAATAGAATAGTGGTAGTCACAACAAGGCGCCAACTGGCACCAGAGCCAAGTACTTCAGAGGGGGATTATTTACATGGGACAAAAAGGGGTTGAGTCCAAAGTCCATGCTGAAAGGAAAAAGGTTGATTAAATAAACATTAGACCTGGGGCCAACTCAGGCTCTCATCCTCGGGGGAAGGCTGTAATTGCAAACTCCAACATTATGCATAAACACACTTCCTGCGTTATAACGCCAAACCCCACCCCTGTAAGGGAAAAACAGAGCATCACAGCACATTTAATATTAGACAGGAGCACCTATCATGAATCAACATGGCTGGCTCATTAACCAGGGGCATGAACAGGGGCCTGGAATAACTCGTCAGGCCAGCTTAGGGGCACCCCTGCAGTAGAAGGGAACACCCAGATTTACTCCACCCTCCACCTACGGGTATAAAACAACAGGTAGGAAGGCACCTGGCATTCAATAATATCTGAGGTATACACCCTAGGCATCAAAGGTAACCTGGGAACATGGCTTTTCAGCCCCCAACCAGCAACATAAACTTTAGGCAGTGCGTTGGCAACAACTCTTCCTGGGTCACCTTAGAGGAGACAATATTCCCTGGGGCATAGAACCATAGGCCTACAAACCTCAACATAGGGTAAACCCTCCTTGGGGGAATAAACATATAGATTGAATGTTAAGCCTATCCTCTAGGGGCCGGAGCACCTGTACATGAGCTTCTCGACCTGTCTGGGACCCTATGCACCACAGGTAACAGGCAACCATTAGGCATCACTGTCAATTCACTCTTCAGGTGACTGTCCACTCCAGGGTCCACCTATACGGCCTGAACTGAAAGCACCTACAACCTTGTGCCCTATCACGAGGTGTCTTAAGTGTACAAGTCACGGGTGGGGGCGAGCACCGACCTCGTGCCCCGCTGCCCTCTTCACCCTCTTTATAGGCCCCACTCACCGGCTACTCCTGGGTTCTGGATCCGGGCTCCAACCACACTGCTGGCCCCTTTGTCAAGGGGGGGGGGCAGTCAGGAGTCTCCACGCGGCCTTCTCCCGGGGCTTCCGAGATAAGGGGGGGGGCAAGCACCGACAATGTGCCTCGAGGCCCCCCCTCTGTGACCTTGCAACCAGCCGCAGGACTCGCGGCAGCACTCAGGGCACTTCCTCACCGGTGGAGGTACTCCGGTTCCTCCTTTGCAGGCACCGGCTGATGGGGCTTGTGGGCTCCGTCTGGGCCCTCTCCCTGCTTTCCCCCCGGGATCCTCCTCTCGCCCGGGGACCCGGGATTTCACTGTGCGGGGTTCTCCTCACTGGTTCCCACAGGTCGGGAGGCGGGGCTGGCACCGGCAATGCGCCCCGGCCCGCCTACCATTACCGGCCCCTCGCGTGGGGTACAGACCGGCGGGGTGGCCTCCCGCTCCGGTCGTCCTTCACAGGGCTCCCTCCTGACCACGGGGGCCCTGCACCGAAGCTTCACCCGGGTCCTCCCTCCCTCACGGGGACCCGGGGCTTTTCCTCCGCTTCCTCCTGTCTTCCCGGCCGCCCGGACAGGCGACCAATCCCTGCGCGGCGTTGGCGGGGGCGGGCCGATGACGCGGCCGGACGCCCCCGTCACGTAACGCGAGTACCGCGGCCTCAGGGCCTAGCGCGACCCCTTCCTCACTTCGGCGGCCCTCTCCTGGTACCGGGGGCCGCCGCAACGATACCCCCAGCCGTGGGGGGGGAATCCCCACGATAGCGCCGGCCGCGGCGATGATTTCCGGCGGCAATAAAGGGGTAGGCTCCCTTTTAATTAATTCTCTATGTAGCGGCGAGAGCGCGCCTCCTCAACCGGCGCTATTCACAGGATACCACAGTCTCCTCACGCAGAGCGCGCGCCACAACGAGGGGTAAGCTCCCTCAGCGCTATTCAGTCAACAACTTCCTCAGGCCACACAGCAGGCACAGCGCTATCACTGGAAGGGGGCGCTTTTCTCGGAGGGGCGCTTTTCTCGGAGGACAGCTCCTCCCTCAGCCCACACAGTCCTCAGGGCCAACAGCACTTCGGGGGCCACACCAATCGCAGGGCACAGTCCCTTGGGGGCACAATGCTCCACAGGCAGCAACCGTCTTTAGTCTCCCAGCGCTTAGGGGGCGAACTGCAGTTTACGCCAGGCAGCTGTCCACAGCCCTTCACCATAGGCACCTCACAGCCCAGCGCTTCCAAAGGGGCCACCGCTTCCTTAGGGGCATCAACCTCCCCAAAACAGCGCTAATGCAGCACAGCATCTGGCAGCACACCTCACAGGGGGGTGAACAGTCCCACAGTCCGCCTCAGGGGCACACTCCTCACCTCCTGGGCGCCTGGTCCAACAGCGTCAGTGTCCTGGGTAGGGGCCCTCCCTTGTCAGGGGCCCATGGGGACAGCAGCGGGGGGGGGGTTTATAGGGGTGCAGGGCCCAGCTCACAGGCCCATGTGGCGGTAGCACCTCACAGCAGGTCCCCTCCCTTCCTTGTCCCAGCGCTGACTGACTCTCTGGTGACACTTCTCCCTATTTATACCCTCCTCCCAGACAGTGCCAGGACCTTCTAGAATGTTGGCACATCTAGCCTAAACTGGTTCTAGGGGAGGGGGTGAGCGCCCTGGGTGCCAGGCTTTCCCTCCAAAAGCTAGGGGTAGCTGGGTAATATTATCTAGACCGCTGACCTATGGCAGTCCAGTGGCAAAACCCAGGGCCATGGCATCCATTTTAAATACAATACATTTCAATCAGGTGCAGTTTTAAAATGGGGGATTTTACAAGTGCTCATATTATTACATGTAATTACATTTACACAAAGGTGTCTCACACCACTCATGGCCTATACAGGTTTAATCCCATGGGGGAGACAGTCTAGATAAGGGGGTCAAAAGCGAAAAATTTGGGGGGAAAAGGCCAAGTCCAACACCATGGATCCCAGAAGAGAAGATACTTGACGAACTGTCGGATAAGTGGATTGACGAAGCAGTTGACACTTTGACCTGATTGATAACCATCTCTCCTCCGAAGGACACACGTTTTCTCTTTCTGTGTCCAGAAGAGGTCCCAGGTAGTGGATCCGCTGAGTAGGGTTTATAATCGATTTCGTGAAATCGACCTGGAGACCCAACTTGTGCATGAGATGAAGACATATGGACAGATGATCTTCCAACAGAGATGGGGACGAACTTTTTAGGAGCCAGTCGTCCAAGTAAGGATAAATGAAAATTCTCTGCTTCCGAAGGAAGGCAGCAACCACCGCTATACACTTGGAAAACGTTCGGGGAGCTGACTTTAGCCCCAATGGAAGTATTGCATACGGTAGTGATGAACAGACACTTGAAACCTGAGAAATCTGCGATGCCTTTTGGAGATTGGAACATGAAAATATGCATCCTTCAGGTCGATGGAACACATTCAGTCCCCCTGATGTAACTGAGGGAATATTTGATGGAGCGCTAACATTCAAAACTTCTCCTTTCGAATGAATCTGTTCAACAGTCTCAGATCCAGTATGGGTCTGAATTCTGCTTTGGGACCTTTCTTTTTCACCAGGAAAAAACGGGAGTACAGACCTTGGTTTCGCTGTGGACGAGGAACTTTCTCTATTGCTTTCTTGCACAGAAGGAGGTTTGCTTCTTTTTGCAAAAACTTTAGAGTGTGATGAAAAATTACCTTCGGACTGATAATGGGAGGAGGTTTCTTGAATTTTAGGAGGTAGCCATTTTGGATAATGCCAATGACACACTTGTCCTTTGTTAATCTTTTCCACTCGTCCAAGTATGACGCAATGCTTCCTCCTACCGGAGTGGACAACGGCTGCGGAGGAAGTGTCTTCTCATTGCTTCTGAGGCTGTTTTACAGCAGAGGACTGTTGTCTGTTTCCTCCCCTGCCTCGCCCAGGTCTGCGCTGTTGAAATTGAGACCTCTGTTGGTTTTGGCCTTGATTTTGCTAAGACCAGTTCGACGATTGCCCACGTTGCTTAAACGACCTCTTGTCGTGAGGACGAAAATTACGACGGCGGAAGTCTTTCTTCTTCTCCAGGCCCACTGCCTTCAGAGTGTCCAGCTCCGACTTCATCTTGGCCATCTCATCATCCGCATGAGATCCAAATAATGTCGTCACGTTGAAGGGTAGATGAACTATTTTTCTTTGGGCATCCGGCTTAAGACCCGTGAGACGCAGCCAAGTCGATCTTCTGGAGCATATGCTGTGGGCATAACCGTGCGCTGCGAGATCAGCCGAATCCGCAGCCGCACTTATACTTTGGTTTGCCACCAATCCACCTTCTTCAACAATCTCCAGGAAATCTTTCTGATCTTCCTTTGGAAGTTTTTCCGCAAACCTCGCCATAGAGTCCCATAAGAGGCGATCATAGCGACCCAGCAACGCCGCAGCACTGGCCACTCATGACAGAACCAGCTCTGTTACACATCCTTCGGCCCAAGGAATCCATATTTTTGCTGTCTTTCTCTGGTGGGGCAGATGAGACAGACGTAGCCGAATGGGCGTTCCTGGATGCCGCCACTATGAGAGAATCTGGTGGCAGATCTGTGCGCAGGAACAGGGGGTCTTGATCAGGTGCCTTATATTTTTTCGCAATTCTTGAGTGCCCCGATACCACTGTCGCAGGCGTCAAGAATGTCTTCATTGCTGGTTCCAACAAACCAGGTACCAGTGGAAGAAGAGGCCTAGCAGAGGACTTATGATGTAAAGTCTCAAATATGACAGAAGACTTCACCTGAGGCACTGTCATAGTGATGTTGAATTTACTCGCCCCACGACACATCATCTACAGGCGAAACCCTAGAGGGTGGCGTTGATGAGATCGTGGGCGAATACTCTCTGTAAGAAGACCTTGTTGGAGAGGAAGAAGCAGGAGATCTATGTCTTCTCTCAGGGGTAGTAGATCGATGCCTACTGAGCTCCCTAGAGCGCGAACGCCTTCGCACTGGAGATCTGGATCTCCTTGGAGACCCACCAGCCGGTGGTCTCGAAGCCTCCATAGTAAGTGGTCTTTGATTAGGCCTTGGCTGCATTTTCCAGTGACTGATGCTCTCTAGCCATCTTGGAGACATACGTGCAGGTGGTGTTTTACGAACTGGAGAGCCCTCCGGGGAAACCTGCACAATTTGCATTCCCAGTGAATAGGAAGAAGCAGATGAGGAAGAACTCCTAATTGAATGTGGAGACCCAGAAGCTGGAGCCTGCACCTCTCTGGGGACCAACTGTCTTTCTCCTGACGAGGACTTTCTTGACATCGAGTCAGAACGCGCCACCACTGAAGAATCTTGGTGTGGAGGCTCCGACCACTGGATATCTGTCCACCGATGCCCTTGACTGCAGGCCGTGTGAAGCAGACCTTGGAGGGTCATCCAGCACCTTCGACTCTGATTCAGACCTCGACAAAGACCTATGAGAGGTCCGAGAGGCTGATCTAGAATGCCTCGACATCGACCGTGAGACAGGCAGCGGAGACCTCGACGACGACGACTTCCTCGACGTCGGACATTTTCTCGACGCCGACTGGACCTTCTCAAGCCTCAAGCCCGAGGCATGCCTCGACGTCGAACCATGTCTCGACGGCGATCTGGATAGTCTTCTCTTTTCAGGTCTCGACGTCGTACCTTCGTCTCTCGACGTCGATCTGAACTTTTCTCTCGACGTCGATCTCACTCTTCCTCTCGACGTCGACCGCAATCTCTCTCTGGACGTCGAACGCCTTGCTCTCGACGTCGTCCTCATGGCAACCGACACCAGATGTCTCGACGTCGATACGCTTCTCGGCGGCGACCTCGATCTCCGCTTCAACGCCGACTTATGCCTCACCGGCGAGGTCTTCGACGTCAATGCAGTTTTCTCTGGTCTCGACGTCGACGGTGATCTTGATTCTTGCTTTTACCTTCAGGAGAACCAGATCTTCGACGTTTTGAATGAGAAGGGGACCTTCCAGATGACAAAACACTCTTCCCCCCTTTTCACGACGTCCTTCTCTCTCCATAAGCCCCAAAAGCCGAACCTTTTCTCTTTCTTTCAAAGTTCTGCTAGAAAGCTTGAGGCAATGGTAACATTTTTCCACATCATGTGTGGAAGGTAGACAAACCACACAAACAGAATGAGGATCTGTTTTGGACATCTTCCCACAGGAAGGACACTTATATAATAAAGGTGGCATAACTGACTAATTTTTTTCTGAAGATTTAGTCAGAAAAGGTAGAAAACACCACCAATAGCCAATACTGTCAAAAAAGACAGGAAAAAAAATAAATTCTGACTGAAAAACAGTCAAATTCAGCCGAGCTCAAGTTCCAGATCCCTCACAGAACAAGCCGGAAAAAAGAACTGACCTAACTGTCACCTGTGGTGCATGATGGGAACAGAGTTCCCCTGGAGGCCTTAAAGGCAAAGTGTTCAGATTCTCTGAGGCCTTAAAGGCGAGGTGTCAGTCTGATTTTCTGTACAGGGATAGTTTTTCTGTATGCAGCCTTCTTAGGCTAATTGCCTTTTATTACAAATTCTTTGATGAAAATAAAAGGTTTTTTGCTGATTATGGAATGCTTTTGAGGCTCATGCCGGTTTATTGCATTTTTTTAGAGTTTATTTTCATACTGCAGAAATTATGTAATTATGGCTTTATTAGCCTATGGGTTATGTTGGGCTGCATATTATTGGTTATACATATATATGTGTATAATTTGTTTAGTACTATGTACTATTGTTATATATTTACACATATATATATATATTTTATTATATGTTCCGGGTTCCCGTTCATGGGCGGAGATTATTCCGTGCTTATGACTATTAATGAGTATCCCCTGGAAGAGAAAGAGATTTATCACAGCCAAATAAGAAGAAGGGATAAAGTGTGAGGTTAGTTCTAAAATTCAGGTGTAATAGCTACATATTAAGTTAACCTGCCAGTTTCATATCAGTTAGTGTAACATAGCAAAGGAATTAAATGCAAGGTTAAATCTAAAAAACAATTGACATGACAACATTTGAAGTTCAAATCAAAGCGCAGGATACCTTGATGAGGGCAATAGATATAGTGGTGGCTGGCAGACTTCAGGTGTTACATTCCCTTAGCTGTTCCCCTAGTTTGGAATAATATTTTACCATTCTATATCAGAACCGGAGACTAGGATTACGCTCTACTTTCTCCTGCAGACTTAAACATGCTTATTTTTAAAACTTTCCTATCAACCCACGGGAAATTAACAACAAACAATTTTGTCCAATGAACAGTCTCACAACAGTCCTCATAATGAGCGTCTCCCATAATCCCTTCTTTCTTTCCTGCTCCAGCATGCAGATAAGTGCTTTTCTAATCTTTTGTGTTTTTTTCAGTATTATTGGTTTATTTTTAATGTGCAGTGTTGCTTTTAATCGTTTTAGGCACCGCCACAGGAATGCGTTCAGCGCTCCTTTGGCAGATGGTTTCCTACTTTGAATATGTTACCTAGGGCCGCGGGAGTACAGTGAACATGAGAGTCTGCTCGAGGGAACAGTTACAAAAGACATGCTAGCCACATTTCAGTGACCTGCAGGTGAGGCGGTTCGTATCGGAGTAAAGCATTTAGACGACCAGTCAGCCCCTACAAAGCCTGTGCCAGTCATCGTAATTGCCCAGGGTCGCCTGGAAGCTGATAATGTCCTGTGGGGTATGTATTTTCCCCATTATAAAAGGAAGAGCGGCAAGACACGAGTTAGCAAGTGGGTCTGTATTGGAAGGTTTTCTCTCATAATTTAGCGCACAATGTACTCAGAACCATTTATTGCTGTGTAAGGGGCCCAGCCCAGGTGGGGTGATTTAGACCGTTTTAGATTAAAAAGGGCACTGTTTGGCCACAGGGCAAGTGTCATTGCGTGCTTCTAAACGCCCATATAAATCGGTATTGTACATATTAGTCCCCTAAAGGGTTTACAGGTAAGTTTTCCTTGCAATAAAAATGGAGGCTGATTATATAAAAGGAGTCCCTGTAGGCCCTTCCTCTGGATGATACATGGTGTGAGGCAGTAGATGCCTTATTTACAGAAGGCTGTTGCCTCAGTAATAGCGCCATTTGAAAGACGCCTCATTAGAATCGCTTACTCTTGCCCCATGCCTCTAGCTAGGTCATCCCAAGGGGTCCCTCACAGTATCAGATCAGAGTGACCAAAAACCACAAAAGCACAAAGAAGACATAGGGGTCGATCCAACTGCCTTTGAAAGGTTTAAGAAAGCCATCCTTTCTAGACTAACCCCCCTTCCGGTGTGGCTAATGATCCAGGGATGCTGCTGGGCCCCGCACTGGATGACTCGCCACTCACCCTCATCCCCTTTCAGGACGGGGACGATGATGACTCCCATGGGGATTCCAACGACGAGGCAGGACCTTCAAGACCAGGCGCCCATCCCTTGATGCCACGCCGGTCCCCAAACATGATGAAGACAAGACACAAGCTCCCTTTAAAGATCAAGAGGTGATCTGTTGCAAAAAGAAGCTATAACTCCATCTTTTCTCTACCTGACGGGTTTTCTCAGCAGCATTTGTCAGGTGGAAAAACGGGATGGGGATCAACGACCTGTGATACACCTCAAAGAGTTGAACAGATGGTTAGTTTACCACCATTTCAAGATGGATGGTATCCATCTTCTGGGAGTTTTGTGGCAACCGGATGATTGGGTGGTGTATCTAGACTTCAAATATGCCTATCCAACGATTCCCATTCTTGTGCTTCATCTCAGATTCCTTCAGTTCCAAAGGCAGGGGCAGTTGTTAGAGTTCAAAACTATGCCTTTCGTTCCTTCTTCGGGACCATAGTTTTTTACCAAGGTGCTGTAGCTGGCGATGGAGATACATCAAGCACAAGGTTCCGGCTGATCATTTACTTGGACAACCTTCTCAAGAATCAGTGTTCCCATCAGGTTGCAGGAACAACTGCAAACGACGATCCACCTGCTGGAAAGCTTGGGTTTTATCATAAATTAGAAGAAATCTTTGTTAACCCTGTCTGAGCAAACAACCTTTTTGAGTTTTGTTATCAATTCAACGGAAAAGACCCTCGGTTTGCCCTTCCGAAAGATGGCAAAGATTCAGAGAGAACTCAGTTGGACCCTCTCCAAGTAAACACTGCACCAGATAGCCATGGTGGTTGGAGTTTAATCCTCTTCCTTACTAGTGATATTCCCCAGCCTACTGCATTAAAGAGCACTTTTGAGGCTCAGGACTTTTCATCTCCACAGAGGCTTGCAGTACTCTGGAAACAAAATCCCTTTGACAGAAGAGGTCTGGGATTAGATGCAGTGGCGGCTGGCCCACCTTGAAGTATGGAATGGCGGAGCCATCTTTGTTTCAGATCCAGACATTGCCATCAAGTCCAATGCCATCAAATCCAGATGCGGAGCACATTTTAGGGACTCCATCATAGGAGCAAAGTGGTCTGCAGAGGAAAAATGGCTGCATATAAACTGCATGGAATTAATGGTAGGATCTTTTGCTGTTCAGTGTTGGACCAAGGAGAGGGTGAATTGTTGTGTCCTCCTAAAGATGATTATTGTGTCGGCTGTCCGGTGCATCAGTCACCTGGGAGTTTCCCCGTCAAAGAGCTTGGTGAAACTGGCTAAGGAGTTCTTGACCTTTTGTCGTGCCAACAACATATCTGTCACAGCGGAATATCTTCAGGGTGTATCCAATGAAGAGGCGGGTTGGTGCTTGAGGAAGTGGTCAGATAGGAGTCTATGGCTACTGGATCCTCAGGTCTTCAAGAGGATAGAGAATCGCTGGGGTCCATTCATAGTGGACCTCTTCCCCTCACGGGTGGGTTGCTTAGCCAGGTGAAGAGAAAACAAGCAAGGAAAGTTTCTCATCACGCCCTTATGGGGATCGCGAGAGTGGATTACAGTTCTTCTGGAACTTTCTTGGGATTTTTCAACCCATCTACCCCATTCTCCGGATTTCCACTGTGATACTCTAGGGAATCCTCACCTGTTAGTCCTGCAGAGCTGGTTTCCCCTCATGGCCTGGAGGATTACAGGGAATGATGGAGAGTCCCAGGGCTTTTGGAAGAAGGTGAAAGAATGTTGGCCACAGCATGGGCTGACAGTATCACTAAATGATACAAATCAGCGTTGTTGCGATGGGTTCTTTGCTTTGTACAAAAAGGTTGTGATCCCATGGGGTCCGATGTTTTCCAAATCATGGATTTTCTGACTTCTCTTGGCCTGGCTTACAGGACAGTGAACACGTTGTTTAGGTTTGCTATCTGCAGGAAACGTTTCAAATCAAGGCTCTCAGGTAGGTGAACATCCAATGGGGTGCAAATTAATGATAGGAATCAGTCTTACGTAAACACCAGAGCCTAGATATTCTGCGTTATAGGATGTCAATCAAATCATGAATCTTTTAAAATTATGGCAATGAAATGAAATGTTATCTCAAAAAGACTGGGAAGCTGGCCATGCTGCGGAGTCTGGTTTCATGCAGAAGAGTTTTGGATGTCCGGGCTCTAGGTTTTACAGGCAGTGTTGATCACGGAAGGAGTGACTTTTTACATTTCACTCCGAACAAAATGCAATTCTCGGATGGTCTCATATCTGGCGTTTGATAAATCTCCTAACTGTGTGTGGTTCGGTGGCTAAAAGCTTATGAGAGAATGGTTAGAGTGTTTCGCCCTCCTGGGTAAAGAAAATTGTTATTGTGTCCTTACACTCTCGTTTTGGCAGACACCAGAGACCCGACCACTTGGGGAGGCCTCAAACATTAATATTCGCTGGACACTGGTTTCATTGGTAATCTGTCCCCGGCCTTAGTTCTCACTCACTCCACCCTCAGCCCGGAGACCGTTTCTTAATGAGTCCCACATGACTCGCCGAAGGTAACACCACATACAGGTAGCAGGGGCCGGCATTCCGGACCCCTGCTTAATAATTACACTTGTGTACATCCCACGTTGCTCTAGTTACGTCACTGGAGCGACATAATAATTGCCTTTTAAAAAACCTTTCAAAGCGGTTTCTTCTCCAGCTATTGCCCATTGGGTCCACTGGATCATGCAGGAGGCCGGTATTAATGTATCACAATTTGGGGCTAACTCAGTGAGAGCAGTAATGGCTTCAAAAGCATTCCATTTGGGTATTAGATTGGAAGATATTCTGAATGTGGACGATTGGTCATCAGACGTCATGTTTAAGAGATTTTATTTCAAGGCAGTCTTGGATATGGCTTCTTTGGTGGCGGGCAAGCTTTGAACGAACATAAATTCCGCTTCCGATCCTGACAGAATGAAAAATGTCCTAGCATTGGTAACAAAGTTTCGATTCTATAAGGAGACGGATCATTCCCACTGAAGGTTTCTGAGGACACTACCTACCACTTTCCTATTTGGGGGAAATAATTCAGGTTAAGTCAAGCTATCCCGAATAAGGAATAATTTTTCACCGTAAGGCATGAATATTTTTTGCAGTTGTGGTTAACTACTACTGACATTGTACTTCTTCACACTATTGTTTTTCTCTTTATATCATTTTATGGTGTAACTACATTTTTATACTGCCGATTGATATATTGGCTTTCTTATGGCATGAAAATGATAGGATGTTGGTCTCAGAGACGGTTTATTTTTTTCCAGGTTCCGATTTGATTAAGGGAGACAAAGGAACTCGTTTGGAATCTTTTCTATCGCAGGAAGAGAAAAGGAAAGAATTATGGGAGACTGTTGTTATGAGGATTTTTGAGAGTCTTTTCATTGGACAACATTGTTTGTAGTTCTTTCCCGTGGGTTGATGGGAAAGGTACGTTTTTGATATAAGCATGTTGTCGTCTGCTGGAGAAAATAAAAGAGAAAGTAGAGCATAATCCTCGCCTCCGTGTCCTTAACCCCTTTGATGCTCATGACAGAACGGTTCCATCATGAGCCGGTTGGCTCATTAGAACCTTCAGCACAGCGCGAAAATTTGCGCTGCGCTGAAGGTGTTAATAGATTTGAAACCTTTTGTTATGAATGCTAGGAAATTTGTCATTCTTGCTAATTCCATTGGAACATTACATGCATAGCCATAGGGTAGCTGCTTCCTTTCAGGTTTTTAGCTCATGCTTTAGAAATAAGGACTTGAGCAAAATGCGTCTGTCAGTTATTAGCGCAGGACAGCAGCATAATCTATGGATCAAAGATTCCCTTTCATACGTGCACAGGCAATACAGTTATGGCACCCACTCTTAGAATTCCAATGAGGTTGGAATTCCCATAGTGGTAAGGCCAGTCCTCTAATGTAAAGTTTTTTTTTTTTTAGCTGACCTGTCCAAAAGGCCCTTCAGGTAAGGCTGGAGAGCTACTGCCTTGTGTGATTAAAGCAAACCCGTAGCCCCCATAGTGTGCATAGCTTCCTGCAGGCTAAGCACTTTGGACAATTGCCTTCCACTAGTTATTAAGATGCACTTCAACTGTAGGTAAGTTACCACTGTGTGAATTGAGGGTCTGAAGTTCAGGTTCAAGGAGCTGAGAGCATTCTACGGGAACTTTGGCCAGGGGCCGACTACTTTGAAGATGGCCTGTGGTGCACTTTTCATTTAACCTTCTTTGGCAGAGGCGTTCTTATAGTAATATTTAGCATAGCGGTTTTGAACTCAATTTCTTGGCATTCCAGGCCAAACTCCAGGCACAGAAGGGTGTGTTGCGTGCATTTCAGTAGGCAAAAATTTCTCCTATAAGCTGCGGATTGGCACTGCTCAAGGACTGTCCCTAACATCCTGGGGAAGGCAAGGTGACCATAGTTTATAGCGAGTAGTTATTTAGCCCAGATGGCTATGCAAATTCCTTCTGTAGTATGACTGGGTAAGTTTTGATCAAGTTTTGCCCAATGCAAACGTTTTTGCGTCATTTTGCTTTATTGCCCTGGACTGTAAGAATGCTTTACTTATGTCAGACAGCCAAACACCCAACTAATTATATTTATATTAAGTGGCCCAAGGTTCCATCTCTGTTAATGTGAGTTTTACACTGCCCAAAGATCAAGAACTTGGTTTTTGAAGTGTTAGTTGTTAGGTAGTTCTTGGCATTATGAGAAAACAGTACGAGTAAAGCCCTCTGCATTCCAATGTGGGTGTGGCCCGGTAGGTCGCTCCCCCTCCGCACAGCACCGCCTGTGTCCCCCTGCCCCAGCTGCCGCTGCTGCGGAAGTTCGAGGCCCTCCACAGGCTACCACCTGCGCCTCATCCTGGTGGCCGGTGGTAGGCCTTAGGTTTGTTTGTTATTTGTCATTCCATTGTATTGCACTCTCTTGGTGTCCGTGACTGCTGTTGTCTGTCTCTCCTTTGTTGCCCCCGTGATTCTGTGCCTTTTTTCTCCTGTCCCCTTCGCTGCCCCCGTGATTCTGTGCCTTTTTTCTCCTTCAGTCCCCTTCGCTGCCCCCGTGATTCTGTGCCTTTTTTCTCCTGGCCCCTTCGCTGCCCCCGTGATTCTGTGCCTTTTTTCTCCTTCTGTCCCCTTCGCTGCCCCCGTGATTCTGTACCTTTTTCTCCTTCTGTACCCTTCGCTGCCACCGTGATTCTGTGCCTTTGTCTCCTACTGTCCCCTCCGTTGTCCCCGGGATTCTGTGCCCTTGCTTCTGTCCCGCCGCTGCGTCTCCTGCGGCCCCACCCCCGACTGCCCCTTTGCTGCCCCCGCCTCCCAAGCTGCTCCTCCCTCCCACCTACCCACCCACATATGGTGGCTGCTGCGCGTCCGCACTGCTGGCGCATCGAAGGCGTGCCTAAGGCAAGCCTGACTGCACCCGTCCGCGCCTGGACCACGCCCAGCACCAGAACCCCTGGCCCCCGCGCCCACCACGATGACCGCTGCCGCTACGATGCCAGCACACTGCACGCCCTCAACCCCGGACGGACCAACAACTGCATCAAGGCCTCACCGAAACGCACACATGGTCAATTCGCCGACTTCATAAGCATGCAATCCCTGGTCTCCACCGACTACATCCTCCTCGGAGACCTGAACTTTCAGCTTGAGAACAAGAATGACAGCAACTCCACCACCCTGATCGACAACCTCGGACTGAGGCAGCTCGTCACAACATCTACCCATTCCCCCGGCCACACGCTCGACCCAGTCTTCTCCTCAAGCTCCCATGTCTCCTTCAGCCACACCACCGAACTCCTCTGGACCGACCACCGCTGCATCCACTTCACCTTCCAGAAACCCACTGAACATCCCCACCGCTGCTAGAGCAAAATCACGGAAGACCAACTGCACGCAAACCTCGCTCTCAGCCCACCCACCGACACGTCCAACATCGACGACGCCGCCTGCAACTTCAGAAGCTGGATCAACAACTGTGCCAACACCCTGGCCCCGCTGAAGAAGCCCACCCACATAGACACCAGCAAGAGAGCTAGCTGGTTCAATCTCTCCTTCGAGACCGCGACCTTCCCAGAGAACTAGAAACGCGCCGAGATCAATGCCCTAATCAAAAAACCCAAGGCGGACCCGAGAGACCTCAAGAACTTCTGGCCCATCTCTCTGCTTCCGTTCCCAGCCAAGGTCATCGAGAAGATCGTCAACAGACAGCTAACCCGAGACCTCGAAGAAAACAGCATCCTGGACCCATCCCAGTCAGGGTTCAGCAGCAACCACAGCCCCCAGACTGCCCTCATCTCCGCCAACGATGACACCAGGACTCTGCTGGACAACGGTGAGACCGCAGCCCTCATCCTCCTGGACCTCTCCGCTGCCTTCGACACCATCTGCCAACGCATACTACCCACACGCCTCCACGACGCAGGGATCAGAGACAAGGCCCTGGAATGGACCACCTCCTTCCTCTCCGGCAGAACCCAGAGTGTCCACCTCCCCCCATCCAGATCCGAAGCCTCCAAGATCAACTGCGGCGTACCCCAGGGATCATCCCTCAGCCCGACACTGTTCAACATCTACATGGCCCCGCTCGCCCAAGTCGCCCGACAGCACGACCTCAACATAATCTCCTACGCCGACGACACTCAACTGATCCTCTCCCTCACTAAGGACCCCCTCACCGCCAAATCCAACCTCCGCGAAGGAATGAAGGCCGTCACCGACAGGCTGAAGATCAGCAGACTGAAGCTGAACACGGACAAGACGGAGGTCCTCATCCTCGGCTCCAACCCTTCAGCCTGGGACGACTCCTGGTGGCCTACGGCACTGGGAGCAGCCCCGCCACCCACCGACCACGCACGCAACCTGGGAGTCATCCTCGACTCAACACTTTCCATGACCAAGCAAGTCAACGCAGTCTCCTCCTCCTGCTTCAACACCCTCCGCATGCTCCGCAAGATCTATAGGTGGATCCCGACAGATACAAGAAGAACAGTCACCCGGCCCTCATCAGTAGCAGAGTCGACTATGGAAACGCCCTCTACGCGGGAGCCCCGGCCAAGCTCAAACGACTGCAACACATTCCAAACGCCTCTGCATGCATGATTCTCGGCACGCCACAGGCACATCACCCCCCCACCTGAGAAACCTGCACTGGCTCCCCGTCAACAAGAGGATTTCCTTCAAGCTCCTCATCCAGGCACACAAGGCACTCCACAAGACCGGCCCAGCCTACCTCAACAGGCGACTCTTCTTCTACATCCCCAACCGTCAGCTCCGCTCCGCCGACCTCGCCACCGTCCTTCGCAGCCGAAGAACCACCACCGGCGGCAGATCCTTCTCCCACCTTGCCGCCAAGACCTGGAACACCCTCCCACTGAGCCTATGACAGACCCAAGACCTGCTGACCTTCAGGAGGCTACTCAAGACCTGGCTGTTCGACCAGTAGCGCCCCCCCCCCCCTTTTTCCCCCAGCACCATGAGACCCTCACGGGTATGTAGTGCGCTCTACAAATTCTTGATTGATTGATGATATGATCATTCGTGTATTGTATAATCGGAAGTTTTAATGATCTGATTTTTGGAAACAACAAGTTCCCTTTGGATAGTGCTGGCCCTAGATCAACAGTATAGAGGTTGAACAGCATGGGTGCTATAACTCAGCCCCGTGTTAAACCAATATCTGTATTTACTTTCGGAGAGGCATGGGTTTGGGTCAGTTTGATTTGGACCCAAGTACCCGTGTACACAATGATTATTGCACTAGACAAGTTATTTGGTATCCCCACTCGGCAAGCTTTGCCAATAAGATGTTAAGGCATATGTCGTCAAATACCATGCTGTAATCTACAAAGCATCCATATGATGGACATGGCCCTTTTTTTGCTGCTTTACTTGCTAAGAAAGACATAGCTATTACATTGCCCATGGTGGACACCTTGGGCCAAAATCCAGTCTGGTAGAACGGAATGTTACCCAATCCTCCAGTTTGCGTAGTAGGACCTGTGCGACGGAGTTTCCCTCAAAGTCCAATAGGGCTATTAGACTATAGTTTTCTGGTTTTGAGCTCTCGCCTTTTTTATGGATTTGATGCAGAAGGGAGTCCCTCCATAATGCTGGAATACTAAATGACAGGATACAGGCTTGAAGGAGGTCAAGAATTCGTGGCACCCGAAAGTATGAGTTATCCCTCAAAATGGTCCGAGGTAGACCATTAGGTCCAGGCACACCATCTTTGCGTATTGAGTTGAATATGCTACTTACCAGTATGCATCTGTTCTTGGCATGTAGGGCTGCTAACATTCATATCTATTGCATAGATCGCCGCCTAGTGTTGGGTCCGGATGATTGCACATTGTTGTCCTGGAAGAGTCTTCGAAGTATCACGAGATAGGTGGCTCCTCCCCTGGACTACAGTGCGCATGGGCATCGACTCCATCCCCAGATTGTTTTTAGCCATTGTGGCAGAGATGGAGTGAAATAGTGTAAAGGATGTCCATGCTAATGATTGAATGCAAGAGAGTATCTGCAGCCGCTACGGGCACCGGGGAGGAGGGTGGGCGATATGAATGTTAGCAGCCCTACATGCCAAGAACAGATGCATACTGGTAAGTAGCATATTCAGTTCGAGGCATGTGGGCTGCTAAATTCATATCTATTGCATAGAATACATAGCAGTCCCTCCATTAACGGCGGTTGCCCGTGCCAGCTGCAGAAGTCTGAAAAAGTGTCTTGAGAACAGCCTGTCCTACAGCTGCTTGCTGCTTGGAATGCACATCGACACAGTAATGTTTGGTAAATGTGTGCGGTGTGGCCCACGTGGCTGCTCTACAAATGTCTTCCAAAGGAATGTTCCCCAGGAAAGCCATGGAGGCCCCCAACTTGCGTGTGGAGTGCGCCCTTGGGGGTATTGTTAAGGTACGTTTAGCTTTTTGATAACAGATTTGAATGCACTTAACAATCCACCTGGCTATTCCTGCTTTGGAAATAGGGTTGCCTTTGTGCTGTGCTGAGAAGGCAACAAAAAGTTGTTGTGTTTTCCTAAAGTGTTGTGTTCTGTCAATGTAGTACATCAACGCCCTCCTAACGTCCAATGTATGGAGCATTCTTTCCGCTACTGTTTGTGGGTTTTGAAAGAATGCGGGCAGGTCAATAGTTTGGTTGATATGAAACTGTGACACCACCTTCGGAAGGAATTTTGGGTTAGTGCGTAGTACTACCCTGTTTGAATGAATTTGTATGAATGGCTCCTGGATTGTGAGCGCTTGCAGCTCACTAACACGCCTGAGCGATGTAATAGCAATGAGAAAAGCCACTTTCCATGTTAGGAACTGAATTTCGCAGGAGTGCAGTGGCTCAAAAGGTGGGCCCATCAGCCTAGTGAGGACCACATTGAGGTTCCACACTGGAGCTGGTGGTGTTCTCGGAGGAATGACTCTTTTTAGTCCCTCCAGGAATGCTTTAATGGCAGGCACTCTGAAGACAGAGATATGTTGCCTGTTCTGGAGATAAGCTGCTATGGCGGATAAGTGTATCCGAATGGAATCGTACGCTAGATTGCATTTGTAAAGATGTAACAAATAGCATATGATGTTAGGAATGGATGCATCTAGCGGGTTGATATTGTTATCTGTACAGTAAATGACAAACCGCTTCCATTTTGCTGCATAGCAAGCTCTGGTAGTGGGCTTCCTTGCCTCCCGTATGATATCCATGCATTCAGGAGGCAGGTTGAGGTAGCCAAACTCTAGGACCTCAGGAGCCAGATCGCCAGGTTGAGCTGTTGCGGATCTGGATGCTGAATGTCGCCATGGTTCTGCGTCAAGAGGTTTGGAGATAGATGCAGCCTTTGATGCGGTACCACGGAAAGTTCTAGAAACGTGGTGTACCATGGTTGGCGTGCCCACGTTGGAGCAACCAGGATGAGTGTCATCGAGTGTTGCTTTAGCTTTCTTGCCACCAGCGGGATGAGAGGCGCTGGGGGAAAAGCGTACGCAAATCTGCCTGACCAGTTCATCCATATCGCATTCCCCTGCGATTCCGGGTGAGGGAACCTGGCGGCAAAGCTTTGGCATTTTGCGTTTTCCTTTGTGGCAAAGAGGTCTATCTCCGGATGACCCCACTGCTGGAAGTACGGGTGGAGCACTGATGGATGTATCTCCCACTCGTGCATTTGATGGCTGTACCTGCTGAGCAGATCCGCCATCTGATTGTCCTTGCCCGGGAGGTGTTCCGCCATGAGGAAGATGTTCCTCTGAATGGCCCACTTCCACATGCTCTGAGCCAGATGAGACAGCTGTGGAGAGTGAGTACCTCCCTGCTTTTGGATGTAGTACATGGCTGTCATGTTGTCCGTCCGGATCAACACGACCTTGTTGCACAAATGTACTTTGAAGGACTTTAACGCCATAAAGATCGCCATCAACTCCAGACAGTTGATGTGCATCTTCCTTTGCTGTGTCGTCCATAGTCCCTGCACCGTGTAGTGGAGCACATGAGCTCCCCACCCCTGGAGAGATGCGTCCGTCGTGAGGATGATCTGTGGTACAGGCTCTTGGAACGGTCGGCCCTTGCAAAGGTTGTGTGGATTCCACCAATGCAGAGAGTTGTATGCCCGACCGGTCACCAACACTAGGTCTTTCAACTGTCCATGAGCCTGCGTCCACTGATGTGCTAGACATTCCTGGAGCGGACGCATATGCAGTCTCGCGTGCGGGACTATGAAGATGCAGGAGGCCATCATGCCTATCAACTGCATAAACACTCTCGCTGGGAGAGAGTGTTGGGGCCTGAACCTTTGGATTAGCGACTGAATGTTGTCGATCCTGACCGGGTTCGGCTGAGCCATAGCGGTCAGGGTATTTATTGTCGCGCCCAGATACTGCCGCACATGGGCTGACTGAAGGTGCGACTTTGGGTAGTTTAGCGAGAACCCCAGACTGTGAAGGAGGCGAATGGTATGGGACATGTCTGCGGCGCACTGTTGTTCTGACTTTGCTTGAACGAGCCAGTCGTCTAGGTAAGGGTAGACATGTATGTTCTGCCTCCTGAGGTGCGCCGCAACTGTGCCCAGACACTTCGTAAACACTCTGGGGGCAGTGGTTACTCCGAAGGGTAGGACTTTGAACTGATAGTGCCTGTTTTGGATGGTGAACCTGAGGTATTTTCTGTGGGATGGGTGGAGGGGTATGTGAAAATAAGCATCCTTGAGGTCCAAGGTTGCTAGGAAGTCCCCTGGGTTCAGCAGGGGAAGAATCTGCTGCAGTGTAAGCATGTGAAAGTGTTCTGACAGTATATACAGGTTGAGGGGGCGTAGATCCAGAATGGGTCTGAGGGATCCGTCCTTCTTTGGGATAAGGAAGTACAGGGAATAGACCCCTGTGCCTTCCTCCTCTACTGGTACGAGCTCGATTGCGCCTTTTTGCAGCATCACCACTACTTCCTGCTGCAATAAGTGCAAGTGCTCTGCCGACATAGGACGTTGTTTTGGGGGAATGTTGGGCGGGGTGGATGTTAACTCCAAACAATAACCGTACTGGATAAGCTGTCTTACCCACCTGTCTGTGGTGATGGATGTCCAGACTGGCAGGAACTGCTGGAGTCTCCCCCCGACAGGTGTTGTATGGTCGGGGGGCAGTGACAGAGAGTCACTGTTTGTTGGCGGCAGAGGAACGGGAGTTGTTGTTTCCTCTGCCTCTGCCCTTGGCACTATTACCTCTGTAACCCCCTCTACCCTGCTTGGGGTACGAGGATTGTGCGCCACCCTTTGTGAAGTGTGTCTGTTGACCCAAGTGTCCTCTGGTAACACCACGTGCACCTGAGCGACGAAAAGTGCTCCCCCTGAATTGTTGAGACTGAAGCGCCCCCATGGACTTAGCTGTCTCATTGTCCTTTTTAATTTTCTCGAGAGTGGTGTCAACGTCTGGGCCAAACAGTCTGTCAGGATTAACGGGCTGGTTGAGTATTGTTGTCTGAATGTCAGGTTTAAACCCTGATATGCGAAGCCATGCTTGTCGCCTTAACATGACGCTAGTGTTAATCGCCCTAGCCGCTGTATCTGCCACATCAAGTGCACACTTTATTGCAGCGTTTGAGATGAGCTTTCCCTCCTGTATGAGCATTTCGGCTCCCTCCTTAAACTGATCAGGTAGGTGTTGAAGGAGCTGTTCTAAGGTGTCATAATGCGCCCTATCGTATCGTGCCAATAGTGCCTGTGTGTTTGATATACGCCAGATATTGGCAGCCTGCGCAGCCACCCTTTTGCCCGATGCCTCAAGCACTTTCGACTCCTTGTCTGGGGGAGGAGCTTCACCCGTTGTTTGGGAGTTCGCCCTCTTTCGGGCATTGGCGACGACCAACGAGTCCAGAGGCAACAGTCCTTGAATATATGCAGGGTCCCCAGGTGCTGGTCTGTATTTTTTTTCGATACGTGGGTTAACCACTCTCGCCCTGGTAGGTTCCTTAAAGATCTCTGGGGCATGCTTAAGGACACCTTTCAGCATAGGAAGTATCTTAACTGTTCTTTCTGAGACAGAGAAAGTGTCAAACAAGAAATCTTCTTCCACTGGGTCAGCATGCATGTCCACATCATGATTAGCTGCTGCCCGCTCTATTAAGGCATTAAATGCCGCAGAATCTTCAGTTGGGGATGTACGTGCACCAAAAACCTGTGGGTCCTGTACCCCCTGATGGCCTCCCTGGTCACCAGTGTCGTCATATGAGTCCTGTTGTACATCAGGGTCATTGTTGTCCGGGAAATTGTACTGGTCATCCTGGTCATCATCCTCTCCCCCTGACTGGTTGGGGGAAGGTGACGGACTCCTCCTTGGTGTAGGTTGAATAGGTTCCACAAGGGCAGGAATGTCATGTGCTGGCCTTTTCTTTTTTAGTGGAATGACATAGGATTGCAACGGTTGGGAAGTGATCTTTCTTTTATAGAGGGTCAATTTCCCTGTGTCTGCATCGATGTAATGCTCAGATTGTTCTTCTGAGGCTTGTTGTCGATCCAATCGGCCAATTTGCGTCGAAGGTTCTGACGTTTCAGATCTCTTCGGCACCGATTTGGGTGCGAATGCCTTCGGTGCCACCTTCGGCGGCAGTGTGTACAGAAGCTTGGTGGAAGTCTTGGCAGGTGCGTCCAGTTGTTTTGGACCCGACGGCGTAAGAGTCGTCAACGTGGAAGCCTTCTCCCGAATACATTTGAGGGAGTCAGCGACCTGCTTTGGGAAGGAAGCGGAGGGTTTGGTAACCGATGCCTCATGTCCGGCACTATCGGAGGCCTTTGGCGTTGAAGCGGAGGCCGCCGACGAATCTTCGGTAGCGACGGTCCGTGCCTCCGTTACAGGCTTAGGCGCCGATGCCGTTGCTTTAGATTTGCTGTCCTTGTGCCGATGCGTAGTGCCTCCGGACTCAGTGTCGTGGGCCTGTGCAGACTTTGGATCGACGGCTTTATTGGATATTGCCGGTGTAACCGTGCCTGACCCATGATGGACGACCGTCTTTGAGGACGGGTCCTTGGGCACCTTCTGCGGCGCTGTTGACTCGACAGCCTTCTTCGACTTCGGAGGGCCTGAGGGCGACGGAGTCGATGGGGGAGCAGGTTTTGTGATTTTTGATGGGACGTCGGCCATTTTAGGTGTTGTCGAAGCCGTAGGTTTCGGTTTCGATGGGACGTCGGCCATCTTAGGTGTGGTCGATTCCGAAAGTTTCGGTTTCGATACGTACAATGGCGTCTCCGCTGTTGTGTCCGTGGCCGGGCCAGAAGGCGGGGCCGGGGATAGCGGGGCAGGGTCGTGGGTAAGGCCGAGTGGCGATCCCGTGACCTGAGCCTGAGTCATGTAACTTTCGGGGCATAGCTCTTCCTCCGAGCTATCTTCCGCGGCCCCATAAACTTTTTCGTCGGCCCCTACCTCCTCGACGTATTCAAGGTCTTGGGCCAGTCCTTCGACTTCTTCCTCGGGATCGGCCTCGACCTCCGTCGACGGTGGTGAAATCTGAAGATGATGGCTGCGGCCTTCTTCTGCGGGGTTGTCGAATATGTCGTTGGGTGCCGGAGCTGCTCGCCGGGCCTCGAGGCGCGCCGCGCGCCGAAGCTTGAGCGTTTTCTTGGACCTGAATTTTGAGCAGGCCATGCAGTTGTCCTCGTTGTGGTCCGGCGAGAGGTATTTGTTACAGACTGGATGCACGTCGATATGTGGGTACTTGGACCCACAGACGGGGCAGAACTTGAACGGACTCCGTTCCATGGTAAGATCGTCGGGGTCTTGCTGATATGAGAGGGCCTCGATGTCCGAAGAGTTACTCGACTCCGCAGAATTCCGACTCGAAGAGTGGGATGATGCTCGAGACCGCACGCTAACAATACCGACGCAGGTAACGAAGGCCTTTTGGCCTTAAGAAGTAATTTTTTTTTTTTTTCGATTCCGACAAGGAGACGTCAAAATCACATCCGAACCCAATGGCGGAAAAAAACAATCTGGGGATGGAGTCGATTCCATGCGCACTGTAGTCCAGGGGAGGAGCCACCTATCTCGTGATACTTCGAAGACTCTTCCAGGACAACAATGTGCAATCATCCGGACCCAACACTAGGCGGCGATCTATGCAATAGATATGAATTTAGCAGCCCACATGCCTCGAACATGGCTATTGTTACCTCCACTGTTAGATGGATCGGATCCTAGAGGTGGTCGCCCAAATATTTCCTGCATGCACATCCCAGAAAGCACAGGATAATTCACGGTCTATGTACAAAGATATGGTGTAATCTGTTTATTGGTCCGCTGGAATGGCATTTGCTTTTCTGATTGTTTTATTGCCAAGGTGGTTGACATATTCCCAGAATTTCCTTGATATGGCAGGTGCTAACAAGGGGAATACCAACTTCCATTCTGTCTCCAGATGTTTTTATTTATTTGAAGCTCAAAGTAGTAGTTTAGTCCTTGACTCAAACTTTTTTTACTGCGGACTCCCTTGTGCCTCCTGTACACAAGTTCTGCCTTCCGATGCTGCTTTTTCCTTAGGGTAAGCACTCTATCGTCTATATGTCTTTGTGCATTATGGAGGTTGGTGGTTTAGTTGTGAATTTATTGTTTACGGTCAAATATAAGTCACTCATAGTTCTGTCCCATACTTCTACACCTGTGAGTTGGTGGTCCTGTGGCTCTTAATGTTGTTGTTCCTTCTATTTCTTAAATTGCAATTCCCTGTTTAGACCCCATTTCATTCTTTTCACAAGAGGGTTTGCCTCTGTGCTTAGGATGAAACCAGCTGCTTGAGCTGCTGGTGTGCGCTGCAGTTTAGATTAATTTAATTGGTCATGGGATGGTGGTCACTTTCTGATCGACTTTGTACTTTAAAGTTTGTTGCTATTCCATGCAATTGTATGCTCATGAAGAGATACTCCAAGGTGGAGGTATTTGTGAACGTGATCGGCCTTCCCCAGTTGAGTCTGCTCTGTTGATTGAAAGTGTGCTAATTGAATTTGTTAATGTACACTTTAAGGGTCATCTGATGGACATCTTTTTGGGGGCCCTCAGCCTGCCTCAAAGGTCTAGATGAATTCATGGTTGGGATACTGACAAAGCAGTGTTTGAACATGATTGCAGAAATCATCAACAGCCTTCTTCCTTCATACATAGCAGGGATTGTCCTGGACTTATCCTGTGACCTGAGGGGCATACCAAGTGTGGCCTCAACGACAGACACTGGACTACTGTCCCGGTCATGGGTTTAACACATACAGCAGTGGGGGCAGAGTGCTGTGTTTTGTGAATCTATACTTGTGACCAGAGCTTTTTATCTGCATACCAAGAGTAGAGGCTTACAGGCCCACTCTTGAAGTTCCACTGCTATGTGCTAGCACCAACATCTCAGTATATCTTGTGCGCGCTTATGTGTGTAGCTTGCATGATACATGCATGGGGTATGTGAGTGAGCCAAAATAATGGCAGCCTGTGGGATCCATTTTGGACACCTCCGCCGTGGCAGACGATGCAGGCAGGTTGTTTTCCTAGAGAGTGGAAGTGTATTGCTCACATTTGTGAAGATGGAGGGAGGAGACCTAGACACTGAAGTTAGAGGAAGGAGTTTCACCCGAGTCTGTATCTCATGCTGAAGGAGTTGTATCCCTGTCCGGAAGAAGCTAGAAGCCTGCTTGTCTGCTGAGAGAGGAAGGGAGCCTGCCAATACTGCAGGAGAAGTGTCTGTCCAGAAGGAGGTAGGTGCAGCATGTCCCAGGTGTCTGTGGGGTACCCAGAAGAGAGAGACGGAGGAAAGCCATCGGAGGACCCTGGTATCAGTGGATCAGCAGTCTCTCTGTGCTGCTTTCTGGTGGGAACCGCACTCATCATGACCGAAATGGTCATGGCCCAGTTGGAGCTTTGCTCATGTGTCAAGACCACAATATGGGGGGCTGCAGGTACCAGGGGAAGAACCAGTCTGTGCAAGACCATACCTGCTTAAGTTAATTGGCTTGCGCATGGCTGGTATTGCTGAGCTTCGCCATCAACCTGAGCGAGGCTGCAACTACCTAGTGTTGTGATCTGCCATATCATAGCTACAACAGTAGTGTTTTGATTGGCATGTGCGTTGCCCCAGATGCCCACCGTTGTGGTCACCAACCTCTGGATAGCTCATGATACACTAAATTGCATTCTATTAACGTACTAGGTAGTATTCCTTCCTAGGGTGTATTAAAGTAATATTATTATAAAACTAAGCACTGTGCTCTATATTGCTGTATTGTGTTGTGTGATTATTGAGCTCAGAGGTGGAGCATCCTCCCCTTGCCTTCTGGGAAGCCTATGACTGCTCGCCATCTCTACCAAAGAATCAAGTGAGGAAGGGGTTCTATTTGGCCCAGTTTTGATGGTCCTTGTTACAGAGCGAAACAACCTCAAACCCCATGGTTGAGTACCAGTAGCCCATGCTTGCCCTGTGTACCCTTGAATAGGATTTTTATTTAATATTAGAAGTACATGAAAAGTTTTAGTTGATCAGAGTAGAGTAAAACTGGCTTCCTGTAAGATATAAAAACACATTTAAAAAAAACCTTTTTGCTGCAGCTCCAACTTGTGCATTGTGAATTTTTGGGTCATAGATTTAAATATCTGGCTCTTGATGCTATTTCATCGTATCAGTTGCAGTGGAATCAATATATCAATTAGCTTGTCTGCAATGGTCATGCAACTTTTAAATGCAGGTCATTTGCAAGATGTAACTGGAAATATTCTCCACTGCATAAGTGTAGCATGAGAATCTGTCATTTTAAAATGCATAGTTTTAACTGCTGCACTTGCATTTAGTTTCTCTCCGTAAATAAAGGCATGAACTGATATGGTGAAAAACTTCAGTGGTGTCAGTGTAGGCATTGTCTGAGCTTAAAATAGAGTGTACCTCAACGTACGTGTTCCAGGTCATTGCATCAGACTTCAAGTAATAATTTAAAGATGTAGTCAAATAATTTCCCTTGCTATTAATTTATGTATGTTGAGCTCTCAGAGAGGCCTCGTTTTACTTTTAACATATATTTCGTTTTTTGTTTTTTTAAGAATTTCACTTTTGAGTAAAATTTAAAATTAATTAAAATACTAAAAATATTTAATATTAAATTCCTTTTCAATTTTTACTTACATAAATATAATTTTAAACCGCCGTCTGAGACCTACAAACTCATTACTACCCTTATACACCACCAATCTATCTGTGAGCCATAAAAACTCCTTATTAGCCCTATAGATAACCCCTCTCTGAACCCTTAAAACTCCTTAATAACCCTATATGTTACGCATCCCTGAACCCTAAAAACTCCTTTAAGGTCCAATTACCCAGAACTAACTCACCTGCGAAGCAAAAGACTGAAAACGTATCTGAATGTAAAGACTTCCGATTTAACTCTCACGATGTACTGATTTCAGAAATAAAAAAGTAGAAGTAATAGTAACATACTCATGAATATTGTTGCGAAATATTTTGCATTTCTATTGTTTTAATTATTTGGGGTATTATTTTGATCATAAGCACTGTGTGTGCTTTAACTTTACTTTATGTTAAGGTGTTACTCCTAGGCTGCTTCCCAAGTGTGGAGTGGAGCCTTCAAGCACCCTCAATCTCAGCCATTTACAGTCTGGGGAAGGAAGCCCATGAAAGAATATTACAGTGGGACTGTCACCATGACGATAGGGAAGATTCAAGCACGTGAATCTTTTCAAGATTACATACCAGATATCATCAATGTATCCATATCTTGACTTAGGCACACCTAGTCCTAAACATTGTCCTGTTCCTGCCACCTACTCTCTAACTCTATTTCTCACTGCTGGTGATCAGCCAGGGAGCAAATATCTGGGGCACAGTCACACACAACTCAAGACAAAGCACCAAATGATGCTGATGTACAAACAGATTGAAACCACCAAGAGGCAGTGTCCTGAGATATGGAAGACCCTCTAGCATGCAGCGGCACAACTGATGGCCACACCAGGGCCGGACTGGCCATAGCAGGCACCGGTCGTTTCCCCCGGTAGGTTGCTAGGGTGGGGTCTGATTTTGGGCCCCTGGGGTGCCGTTTTTGTTACCAGGAGTAGGCAATATCGGCTCCCTGTAACAAAATCAGCCGAACCCGGCCCTCGTAAACTGCTCAGCTGCACTCCCCCTCACCCCAGGGGGAGCCGGCTGAGCAGTTTGCCAGGGCCGGTTTCTGTTCCCAGTCCGGCCGATGGCCACACAATATAAGAGTCTTCAACAGTACCAAATCAAAGTTATGTGGGATACTACTGATCAGGGTGTTAGCGACCCGTTATTCTTCCTAATGAATGAAGAAACATGCAATGTATTAACTTGAGCCATGCTCCTCCTCCGGCACAATGGGTCATGAGGCATCATCAGATACAGCAGCATTCTTTGGAGAACGTTGTTAGATAAAGATAGTCTCTCTCCCGCGCAGGTAATTAGTCAAATGAGCAGTCATTATGTCAATTGCAAATCAAATCAAACAATAGCTTAAATCTGCCATTTCACTGTTTGCTCAATGACTGGGAATGCAAAGGTTTGGCAAGTGTAAATTGATTTACAGCCCTAACAGACCACTTGTAGGCTGTACTGTCCCATTTAGGTCACTCTTGAGGTTGACTCCCATTGTAGTCCAAATTATAAAGAGCTTCACAATAAAAGTTACATAATTTCAGGTAAACTAATAAGCATCGTATTTTCTGAAAATATAAAAAATATGTCTTCAAACCTTTTTGTCCTGCGGAAGATTGTCCATTCAGACGAAGAAACCGTATCGTGCAGTACTTTTCTTTTCCTAGTCCAGAATTCTTCCTCGTTTGCTTTGTGATTTTAGAAAAACTCAACTGCAAATGTTGTTCCACAGTTTCTAATATGAAGTACCTTATTCAATTTAAATGAAAACAGTCATTAGAAAAATTTGACTACCTAAGCACTTTCAACATCACAAAGAAATTCATTGTCAGCAACCAGAAAAAATTATTTCCTGCCAAAACATACTAGTCATAACAGAAATCTTACTTAGCCGTAAACAAGGTACATATCATCAGAGTGTCTCATCAGGCTGCATATGTTTCAAAACATGCAGACTGCAATACTCTCCGACAGGCAGCTTAGAGACTATTGGTAGCAAGAAAAACGTTGGCCTCGTAACGAAACAGACCCAGCAAACTAGAAAGGTATTCAGCCAAAAGTACAAAACAATACTTCCCATGACTAACCCCTAATTTGGATCCCGCTTTTACTTTCCAGGATAAAAATATAACAGCATTACGATACGGTCCCCAACAAAGCAGTAATAGAACTGAAACTTACTAGATTGTTTTTGGGTGCATTTTAGTGAATTGCTGCCTACTGAGTGTACCTGGGGGGAGATAAATGTGCGCACTTTATCCAACAGAACAGATCATACCTTTGATCAAAATGCATACCCCAAGATGAAACTATTTGCCCTCACTTAATTTAATCAACTAGTAATATCTCAGCACAGTTCCTCTGTCAGAGTGACGCAGACTCCTCAGCAACCCAAAACAGTCCAAGACAGCATGAGAAGGCTGGATTGGAACTGGGACATAATGCTGTTTCTTTTGTAAGAAACATGTTTACAGCATATTTATGGCTGCAGTGTTCGCTGCAAACTTGAAATTCTATTCAACGTGAAATTAGAAACGTTCACCTTTTCCTCCCCAGTATTAAAATAAGCATGGGCAATGCAAATAAATCAGTTTTTTCCAGTCATCTTCCGACACAACCACAATAAAACACACACACAAACAACATATGCAAGAAGATTAAAACCGAAAACAAGCTGCCTCCTAAACAAGCCAGGCATACGTTTGCAATAACAAAACTAAACATGGCAGTGGGTGTCAGTCTTGCAACGGTTTGTAAATAGTCTATCACTATTTTAAAGTTCAAGCATGGCCGCTACATTTAGAACCAACGTGTTGCCCATTTTCAAATGGTAGAAAAATAATTCATTTTCGAAAAAAGCATTCCATAATGATCTCCGCATTTAGAGTCAGTGAGAACGTGGTATGTGGAGAGCCGTAATATCCTCTTAAAACATTAAAAGAAAAGGAAAAGAAATGAAAGGAGAATTCTAAAATGAGCAAACTCAAGGACTGGACAACTAGGCCTGATAATGAAACACACTCATGCTCAGAAAATGCCATAGAGAGAGGGGGAGGAGGGGGAAGGAGAGAGTGAGTGAGTGAGTGAGTGAGTGAGTGAGTGAGTGAGTGAGTGAGTGAGTGAGTGAGTGTGTGTGTGTGTGTGTGTGTGTGTAATATATAAATGTATAATATATAAATGTATGCATTATTTAATGATTTCATTTTATTACAAGATCCTGGAAGACATCTAAAAAGAGATTCTAGCAATAATTATTGCAGTGCAAATCTCCCCTTAGGGTTTGTCACAGGTAGTAACCAACACCAAAATCATTCTCTACAAAGGTATTCCGGCATTTTGTGTAGCAAAATACCTATCTGTAGGCTTTAATTCAGAAAAGTAAGAGTCCACTCTAATATACCCATTGATTTTAACATATGCTTTTCAGAATCAATGCATCAAACCTAATGTGTCTATTTTAACTTTTCATAGTTAACAAATCAGACCTATGACAAATTTTTTTTCTTTGAGTACCAATCAGGCCTTTAACTGTTATCAATGGCTTTTCACCATAACCAATTGAGACCTCCAATACAGAGCATATGCTTTGCCACAAGGCAACCATCGGACATACAGGCCTAACACTAAATCGTTTTCAAAAGTACCATTGGCAAAGGAAAATACTCTCTCTCCTAAGAGGCCTAACAATGATTCTGACAGAACAAATCGTCTATATCCACGGTTTGTCAGAGGGGGTAACCAGCACCAAAATGCTCATCTATTATGTCAATCTGGAAGATTCCATGCAACAAAATACCTATCTGTAGAGTAATAACAATCTACACTTCCTATTGACTTTAACATATGCTTTCCACAGTCAATATGTCGGGCCTTCTGAATTGATTGTAACTTTCCATGATAACCAATAATCATTGGCTTGTCACCATTAGCAACTTAAGCAGATTGTACATAGTGTAAGCTGTCCACAAGCAAATAGGCGGCATACAGTCAAAAGTATAAATGTATACAGAATTACAATTGTCAAAGCAAAATACTATATCTCCTATGAAAGCCTAGTAAGGATATTTGTAGTGCATATCTTGTATACATCCCACCCCCCACCCCAAAAAAAAATTTGCAGGGTAGATCACCACAACCATTGCCTAATACAGTCATCTGTGAAATTCATTGTTACAAAGTACCTGCCTACTGGCTTTAGCACATTGTAATGACAATTCCGTCCTTAAAAGCCTATTGTCTTTAACCTACACTTTTCACAATAAGTAGATCATATTGACTAGATTTGTCTTAACATTTCATAATAAACAGGTCAAACAAATGAACTCTGGCAGGCTTTTCCCAATGAGCTGATGCAGGTTTTATCCTTTAACACTGGCTTTATACTTCACCCAACATCAGCCTATACAAGTGCACATAAATTGGCAACCATCATGCATACAGTTATAAAATTAAAAATGTGCGGAAAAATACAGCTTGCATAACAATATACAACACCTCTTAACAGGACCTAGCAAGAATGATCACAATGAAACTTCTGCCCTTACTACGGTATTCTGTGAGAATCCATGAAACAAAAAACCCAATAGTAGGCTTTAACCCGTTAAGTGCAGCACACATTCAGCAGACGTCGCGTGCACTACCTCGGTAGTGCTGTGCACGTCCGCTGAACGTCGCGGCCCCGCCCGCACAATAGAACGTTCCGCACCAGCGCGGAACGTTCAGCGGAGGGGTTAATACAGGGTAATAACAATTCACATGCTTTACACAATAAATACACCAGCCCTAGTGCCTTTATCATAACATTTAATAATAAACAGATCAGGCCTGCAGCTATGATCACAGGCTTGGTATAATAATTAACTCAGTCCCGCTGCACAGAGTATAAAGTTTGCCACAAGCCAAAATGCACAATACATGCAGTCTTTTGAGTGGAAGCACACTAATTAGGCCCAATCAATTCCTGTACTTAGGGGGATCAACATGTAAGTGGAGCCTAAGCCTCCCTCTCGGTAGGACTCTGAAAGCTCTTTTGTTGATTACATAAGGTATGAGAGTTGCACTGTTAAGTTAGACCTAAAAAATCCATGTAGGTTAAGGACTGCCCTACTTCCATCTGTGCTGCTGCTAGAGAAAAATACTATGCATGATCTAGTTATCGAAGACACTTTTGCAGCATTACAATGCTGTGTGCGTGCGCCTGAAAGTTCATGCTCAGCGAGCTGGCTAAATAAACAAAATCATCACAGATGCTGGAGGGCAAGCAACATCTGCCCAATCAAAACATGTACTCCTGGCTCCCAATGTGTTGGGGCGGAGCGAATGCCCCTCGCCTGGCGTTTCTCAACATAATTGTATGGTGATAGCTACGCTGTCAAGCCAGCCCATTAAAAGGCACTAAGGCTTAGGGACAGATAACCATCTTCTGTTCAGCTGTGGGGACTCTTGCAGAGGAATAGCAAGGCACCCTTGGGCCCTAGTGCTAGAAAGGAAAATGGACTTCTGCACTCCCGGTCGGTAATAAGAAAGCTATAAATAGAGCCCAGTGGACCCCTGATTCCCCTATAGATGCACCTGTTCCACTAATGGTAGCTACTTGAATCCATGTTCATCATTTTAGAGGTCTTTCCCGCTCTCCTCTCTAGCTCCAACCCCTCTAATCTGTATCCTGATTTCACCACCTCTTCTCCCAATCCCTTCATCTCCCATCTCTCTCTCGTCCTTAACTTCTTCCTCCCTCTCACGTTTTCTCTCCTTAAAACCTTTCTTTCTCTAAGTGTTTCCTCTCTCCCCAACTCTTGTGTATCCTCTTTTCTAGCTCTATCGTAACTTGCTCTCCCCCACTTTCCTTCTTCATCTACCCGCTCTCATTCTCTCATATCTATAGCTTATCTTTTAGTCTCTCACCGACATCCTTACTTTTGGCCTCTTTCCCTTCCTTGTCCCTTTTTGGTCGTCTTTATTTTCTTCCGCCTTACTGTTACTTCTTCTCTACTTTCTTTAATCGTTTCATTTTCTATTCTTCCTTTTCTCTTTACTGTTTCTTTTTGCCATACTCTCCTCCCTAGTCCCTCTACACCGAGCCCCATGGTAAACACAATTACCGGCCACAGGTAGTGACTGCAGCAAAAGACATATTCTGAGCTGGCTAGAGGGGAGGGAGCATGGAGCCAAATGTAAAGAAGAAAAAAGGAGGAAGCAGGGAAATTCACCTAGAATGAGCAAAGTGGAAACAGATGACAAACATCCAGAAAATTGCAATAGAAGACTGGACTAGCCAAGAAGTGGAAACATAGAAACACATCAAAAGAAGCCATTGAATACATGAGATTGGGAGGGAGAAATGGGCGCAAGAAGAGAAGGGCTGATGGAAGTTGAAATGCTCTCAACAACAATGGGACCAGATGTGTGACATGCGAAGTAGCAGAAAGCAAGAAAGCACAAACAAATACTGGCAAAGCAATATATATCTATGCCTTGACCAGATACTGTGATGGTTAAATTCATTATTATTGTTTATTGCAAGCATACTTCTTAAAGATAAAAAGAAAAAAGAAAGGAATATTGAAAACATGCCACCTAAAAGTGGCAGCCGTATGCCTACAATGAGCTTTACATTTTTTTTTAAATGTAGCCCTCGCATAATAGAAAGGGCAGTTATACTCAGAACAGATACAGAAACCCTTTTTAGCTTCAGTGTACATCAGTGAAAACGTACTATTTGCAGGACTGCCAAGTACCACACATCAGGCGTTAGACTAACGCATTTCAGTGTGGTGGTCCGCACCACCGCACTGAAATGCAAAGTCATGCATATGCATAGCGCCTCCTTGGCTCTCAAATCCTAGTGCTGGCTGCTAATCATGTACCAATCATTCTGACTTAACTAAAGCTCGAGTGGAGCGTGCCGTGCGCGCTGCTGCTCCCAGCAGGCTTGTGGGCTGGCTGACCTGCTTTGTAAATGTTGTTGTAAATGTTTTTGAGCTTGTAAAGCGCACTGCTACCCATCCATAGGTTTCCTGGCGCTGTATAACTCTGGGGAACCCGTCCTGGCTTTCCCTGTGGGATGGTCCCTTGCTGGGAGTCCCCAAGGTGGAGCCAGGCATCCCTGGAATTGGTGGGGCCGTTGTGGAGATTAGGCAAGCTAATGCCCAGAGTTGCCGAGTGGAACCCCTGATTAGAGTAAGCACCGAAGCGAGAATTATCGAGTCCGCTGACCAAGGTCCACGACCCTGCCGCGTCAGGAATTGAACCCTGGTCCCGGGTTGACTCCTGCTCTCGGGCCTGCCGCCTCTAACCAGTGAGCCACACTACTCCACACAGTAGGCTGGTAAAATGTAACAATAGGATTCCACGGTGCCCCATTACTAATTGATTATATCAGGATGACTGACACCAGAAGAGAGAACGGCTGAGCGAGCGACTCCTTGCTTTGAATTGCTATAACCTGAATAGTTAGTATAAACATGCAAGGATAACAGAGTGTGGTCTAACAAGATGGCTGGGTAGATGTTGGAAGGCCCGTTAATCCGACCACATCCTGCAACATCCTAACGAACAAGTTACTTACCTTCGGTAACGCTTTTTCCGGTGGATAGAGTATCTGCCTTTGGATTCCTCACCTTGTGAATATCCCCCTGCGCAGCAGCCAATCGGAAACTTTTGTAGCTCTCCACGCCGGCGAGGTCATGGACGACGTCACAGAGGGTACGACTCCGCTCACGACCCCGCTGACGTCACTAGATCCATAATAAGGCCTCGTCGGCTTGATGACGTCAGTTCCGCCCTTTTTTCCGTGCCCCCGAGACACACGGACAGACCAACATAAATAGGCACAGTATACTTAGTACACAGTATTCAGACCAACACACATAGTGTGAAATCAATGCAATAAGCAATGAACAATTAAACACTTCCATTGAAAATTAAAAATATACACTTATCAGGTATAGAAGAGTGGACAAAGGGGAGGCGGGTGGGTCAGTGAGGAATCCACAGGCAGATACTGTATCCACCAGAAAAAGCATTACCGAAGGTAAGTAAGTTGTTCTTCTGATGGATACATCTGCCAGTGGATTCCTCACCTTGTGAATAGATTCCCACAGCAGTCTCCACTCCCGGAGGAGGGTGTCCACTCCTTTATACCAGGAAATCCTGAGGGACAGAGCGCACAAAGTGACCATCCCTCCTAACTTCGAAATCTAAGCAGTAATGCTTTGCGAAAGTGTGGAGGGAGGCCCAAGTTGCCGCTCTACAAATGTCCTCTACAGGTACACCCCTAGACAAAGCAGATGTAGAAGACTTTGCTCTAGTAGAGTGAGCTCTTATACCCTCTGGAGGTTCCTTACCAGCCAGGGCGAAGCAGATCTTAATGCAAAGGATAATCCATCTTGATAGCGTGCGCTTGTGCACCGTCCTTCCTTTCTTGCAGCCAGCAAAACCAACAAAGAGCTGGTAATCCACACGATAGTCTTTAGTCCTATCGAGATAAAAACTCACCGCCCTCTTAGGGTCCAGACGGTGAAGCCGCTCCTCCTCCTTGGAAGGGTGAGGGGGAGGATAGAAGGTAGGAAGGGTAATGGACTGCCCCAAATGGAAAGGAGTTACTACCTTAGGCAGAAAAGCAGCCCTGGTCCTGAGTACCATTCTTTCAGAATGAATTGTCAAGAATAGGTGCTTTGAACTAAGAGCTTGAAGCTCACTTACCCTCCTTGCCGAGGTAATTGCCACAAGAAAAACAGTCTTAAAAGCCAGAAGTCTCATGGGACACTTGTGTAAAGGGTCAAAAGGTGAACCCATCAAGTATGTTAAAACAAGATTCAAGTCCCATTGAGGCACAATAAATGATGTAGGAGGGAATTTATTGGTAAGACCCTTTATAAAACGCAACACAATAGGCGACTTAAACAAAGACGGCTGATCCGGCAAACAAAGGAATGCCGACAAAGCGGATAAATAACCTTTTACAGTTGCAACAGCAAAACCCTGCTGGGCCAAAGAAAGAGCAAACTGAAGAATGTTGGACAAACGAGCCCTTAAGGGGTCAATAGATTTCTCTCCACACCACAAAACAAATTTGGATCATCTATAAGAATAGATCGACTTGGTGGAAAGCCGCCTGGCAGAGAGAATAACATCCACCGTGTCAGGCGGGAGAGAAAAATAATTCAGGTTGCCCCGTACAATCTCCAGGCATGAAGGTGTAAGCTCTGGAGGTGGGGGTGTAGAACCTGCTCCTCCATCTGAGAGAGGAGGTCTGCCCTGAGAGGGAGACGGAGCGGAGGGCACGAGGAGAGGTGGAGAAGATCTGTGTACCACACCCTTCTTGGCCAATCCGGGGCGATCAATATACCTTGGGCCCGGTCTTGGCGTATCTTCCTCAGAACCCGTGGAATCACGGGTATGGGAGGAAACGCGTAAAGGAGATTTGAGTCCCAACTCAACTGAAATGGTCCCCCAAAGCTCACTGCATCGATACTGGAGACTGCAGAATGACGGGCAGTGAGCATTCTCATGAGTGGCGAACAGGTCCACCCTAGGAGTTCCCCACATCTGGAAGACGTGACGAACCACCTCGGGATGAAGCCTCCACTCGTGATCGACTGAGAACTGCGGACAGACTGTCTGCACGCACATTCAGAACTCTGGCCAAATGATTTGCTCTCAGACAAATCTGGTGGTCCTGAACCCAGGACCAGAGACGTAGAGCCTCTCTGCAGAGACACTGCAACCCCACTCCTCCCTGCTTGTTGACATACCACATCGCGGTCGTGTTGTCGGTTAGGACTTGAACCGACCGACCGCTAAGGGAAGGAAGGAAGGCCGTGAGCGCCAAACGAATCGCCCGCAATTCCAAAAGGTTGATGTGAAGCAACCTTTCCTCTAGAGACCAAAGACCCTTGACCTCCAGATCCCCCAGATGAGCACCCCACCCTAGGGAGAATGCATCAGTTATCACTGTGCCAACCGATGGAGGCAGATGGAACGGCTTTCCTTGAGACAGATCACGCTCCACCAAGACAGATCCACTGCAGTTTCTCTGGAGATCTTGACTGACTCCCTGAGATCTCCATTGTGCTGATACCACTGCCTGCGGAGGCACCACTGGAGCGCCTTCATGTGCCAGCGTGCATGGTTGACGAACAGAATGCAGGAAGCAAACAGATTGAGCAGGCGAAGGACCTTCAGGACAGAAACGTCCGCGCCATTGTAAAACAAGAGAATAATTTCCTGAATGTCGAGAATCCTTTGAGGTGGAGGGAATGCTCGACAGACAGTAGTGTCCAGTACCGCCCCTATAAACAGGTTGCGCTGAGAGGGCACCAGGTGAGATTTGGGTACATTTATCGAAAACCCCTATTTGTACAACAGCTGGGTTGACACCTGCGAATGAAAAAAAACCTTCTCTAGAAACTCTGCCTTGATCAGCCAGTCGTCCAGATAGGTGAAAACTAGAATCCCGATCTTCTGAGATGGGCTGCCACCACTGCTATCACCTTGTTGAAAACTCGAGGTGCAGTAGTAAGACCAAACGGAAGGACCGCAAACTGATAATGTTGCGACCCTACCATAAAACGGAGATACTTCCTGTGCGACTGCAGGACGGGAATATGAAAATACGCATCCTGCAAGTCGATCGACACCATCCAATCTTCTTCCAGCAGTGCCTGAAGAACCTGCGCAAGGTCTTGAACTTCTCTTGTTTCAGATAAAGATTCAAGATCCTGAGACCCAGGATTGGACATAACCTGCCATCCTTCTTAGGAATCAGGAAATACCGGGAGTAGCATGCCTGACACCTTTCCTGATCCGGAACCACCTCTATCGCACCTTTCTTTAACAAGGTCAGAACTTCCTCCTGTAGGAGACGGAGATGTTCTTCTGAGCAAGCCCCTTGGCAAGGAGGGAAATTTGCAGGAAATTCCCGAAAGGGAAGAGCATACCCATTTTCTACAAGATTGAGAATCCATAGGTCTGTAGTGACAGATTCCCAATCCTGTAGAAAATGGGTAAGCCGACCCCCCACAGGACCAACATGATCCGGAATGGGGAATCTAGGGCTGCTTTGCTGCGGTGATAGGAGGGGAGGTAGAGGAAGAGGAGGAGGAGGGCTGGCGGCCTCGTGGACAACCTCTACACTTTCCTCTATACAACTTGTATAGAGTATTCTGCTGCTGCTGTTGCTGCTGCTGACGAGGTTGGCCATATGAACGAAATGATGACTCCCAAAACCTCTGTATTTACGAAAAGTTCCTCTAGGCTGAGCCTGCAAACCAAGTTATTTTGCCGTAGCTTTGCTATCCTTAAACCTCTCTAGGGCAGCGTCCGCTTTCTTACCAAATAAGCCTGAACCATCAAATGGTAAGTCCAACAGAGTAGCTTGCACATCTGATGAAAAATCTGTAGACTTCAACCAGGTGCCCCTTCTAGTAGCCATTGCAAAACCCATGATCCTTGCCACTGAATCAGCTGTGTCTAGCCCACTCTGAATGACTTGACACGCAGCAGCCTGGGTATCATCCAAAACTTCCTGAAAGTTCTTCCTGTCTTCCTCAGACAGTTTAGGCAGCAACTGTTTAGAAGAGTCCCATCAAAGCATGGATGTACCTTCCCATCAAACAGGTAGAATTCGTAGATTTCAGAGCGATACTGGCAGAAGAAAAAACTTTTTTGGCAGACTGATCAACCTTTTTTGATTCCGTGTCAGCTGGGACTTGAGGGAAAGCTCCCGAAGACCTCCTTGAGCATGCAGCCTGAACCACTAGGCTCTCTGGGGAAGGATGAGCAGATAAAAACTCCGGACCACCAGGAGCCACCCTATATCTTCTTGCTATAGATCTGGAAACTGGAGGCGCAGAAAGAGGCTTTCGCCAGACGTCCAACACAGGTTCAAGAATAGCCTCATTTTAAAAAAAAATCAGAGCGCTTTACATAGCACCAGTTACGTTACATGAGGACAACCTTTTCATTTTTTTTTTCTTTTTTTTTAGGCACGGGGAGATTAAGTGATTTGCCCAGAATCACAGGGGGTTTTTGGCGTCGTTACCGAGACTTGAACCCAGATCCCCAGGTCCGAGGTCGAGTGCCTTAGCCGTTAGGCCAACCCCTCTCCCCATTGAAAGGCAAGAGAGACTCAACAACTGAAGAAGGCGAATGGAGTACCTTCGTTAATAAATTTGACTTGAACTCAGTGGTAGGGAGTTGAATGTCCAATAACTCAGCCGCCTTTCTAACCACAACGTGATAAGGGGCCACCTCCTTTTAAGGAGTATCAGAATCAGGAAAAAACTCCCATTCAGGTGAAATATCCAGGTGACTGGCCTCTCCCAATTCAGCAAAGTACTCATCTGAATCACGTAGTTCACCTTCTTCCATTTCCTCACGATACCTCCTCTCTTCTGAAACTCTCTGAGCCTCAATCCTGGAACGAATCCTCGGAACAGGAGTCGACGGATTCATAACCGACTCCATCGGATTCTGAGTCAGCGCCGTGCATGGATCTGATGGTGCTGCTTGCCCTGAACGAGTCCGAACAGACGGCGCCGATGAAGATGTAAACGGCGTCGGGGCCCTCGGCGCCGGGAAACTCCAAGACGGCGCCGCCGGAAGGAAAGGCATGAAAGGGGCCTCGGCATAAGCCTGAGGTATCCCCAAATTGAAAGCTAATGGACCCATGGGACCCGCAGGTGCTCCGAGGGGTACATTGCCCTTGCAAATACCCCATACATAGCATTAAGGTAATGCGAAGGGTCTTGTCCTGGAGCAGGGAATGGAGGGTAAGCAGGTGTTCCTGTATTCGAGCCAGCCGGCGCCGAAAACGGAACTTCCTCTGATGCTACCTGCTCTTCAGGCACAGCATGTTCCTGTTCTAAAGCCGGAGAATGGACCGAATCCGGTGATGGAGCCGGCGTCGGTGATCGACGCGGAGAGACTTCAGGTGAAGCCGACTTCTCTGGCGAAACCGGATTCGATAACGAAGGAGAGACAAAATCTCTTCTGTGACGTCGAGGCGTGGTCGATCTCGGCGCCGCCTCTTTATCAGAACGATGCCTTGAAGAGTGCTTCTTCTTCTTATGTTTCTTCAGCTTCGAGTGTCCCGACGCAGACTTCGAGCACCCGACCTGGATTCAGAACGAGCCCTCGACCTTCTCCTACTTGCCTTCTTATCCGTTTTCATCCTGGCCATAAAAAGCTTTGCCTGTCTCTCCTTCAACGCTTTCGGGTTAATTTTCCTGCAGCTTGGACATCCATTGACGTCGTGGTCGAAAGACAAGCACCAAACACAGTCTTTGTGCGGGTCAGTGATGGACATCTGCTTACCGCACTCTCTGCAGGGCTTAAAACCTGACTTCCTCGCAGACATCGTCGAAAGGTCCAAGAGAAACAGAGGAAAACAGGTAGAAACACAAAGTAACTACGAAGAGTCCCTAAAATCCGTTGGCGTAGACAGCGTGGAAAAAAGGGAACGGACGTCATCACGCCGACGAGGCCCTATTATGGATCCAGTGACGTCAGCGGGGTCGCGAGTGGAGTCGTACCCTCTGTGACGTCGTACATGACCTCGCTGAGGAGGAGAGCTACAAAAGTTTCCGATTGCCTGCTGCACAGGGGGATATTCACAAGGTGAGAATCCACTGGCAGATGTATCCATCAGAAACCCTAAACAGGAAAACTCTACAGAGTACCTACGCCCACGCCCGCTGATGAAGGAGACCGACGGAATAACATTGTTGGCTCAGAGAACGGCACAATAAACTAGTGCGCTTGGGGAATACGAGGGCGCTATGTTGGAAACTGTACAGCTTTGAAAACTACGGGAAGTAAAGGCAGAACCCAAAACCCGACCAGAAGAGGAACAAACACTCCGAGACAGAAGCAGCGGCTTTCGAGGGAATCTTACCGCCGTCCGGAGGAGGAGGGTGTTGGTGCGTGATTCGGAGGCCGAGAAGAAGACGTGTTCCGGCCTGGTCCCGGCGTCTGAATGCTAGAGGGAAGTGACGCAGTCGCTTGTGTACAGTCGGAGTGGCGTTACGGGTCCCCCGGGCTGGTCTTTACCTCGGGCGGATGAGCCAGAGAGACGTGTGACTTGATGTGCGGCTCTGGGGCCGCGTGTGAACGAGTCCAGACCCGAACCTGGGACTTGGATGCCGGGGGGAGTTAACGCCGCAACCTAGGGATGGCCAGAGTGGCGCTGCGGGTCCACCTCGAGCAGACGGTCTCAGGAGTAGTGGGGCTTGGTAGTGGCAAGATTGGAAGGGCCCTGACGTGAGGAACTGAAAAGCAGGGCTGGTCGATCAGCGGGCCACGGTGAGCCGACTGAACATCAGGACGTCTGGAGGGGAGGAGCATTGAACTCGCCAGACAGAGGAAGGCCGCTACACCCCACAGTGAAGCACAATCAAAGGTGAGTGGGGACTACCACTCACGGGGAACTAGAGAAAACTGTGCAGGGCCCAGATCAGGGGCGAATCAGGGCTTGCCCTGATGGGACACTACAGGCCTCGGACCCGGAGATGGTGCCGGAATCCAAAGAACTGTCACAGAAAGTAGCAAGAGAGCCTAGAGGCACAGGGCACGGACATAGCTAAACTGCTAGAGGGAAGACAAAGTACAGATAAGTAAACAATGGCTATAAATTCAAGGGGATGGGTCTATATAAATGGAGGGCGGCGCTTACTAAAGACATGAACATGATATCCTGGATGGGACCAGGCGGTCAGGGGTAAGTGCTCACCTCAATAAAGGCTGGGCTTCACACGGGGAGCTTGAGGTCCACCTCGCGTCCTGGCAAATACAAGACCACTGGCACAAGCACTTACTTCTAAAAACATGGAGAGGGATTCTAAGGTCAGCCAAATATGATGACCACAGGATTCAATACCTAATGATGTGGACTCAAGATGGTATAGAGAGTAGTAGGGTGGGTAATGGGGCGGATGTGTTCGCTTTTGTTCTGGATATAATGGCAAGAACGAGACTTGCATGACTGCCCAGGAAATGGAGGTTTGGTTGGTTGGTTGGTTGGTATGGCGTGTCTAAGGTCCCAGTCTCAAACTCAAACCTGGAGAGTATGGAGGGAGGAAATATGCATTCTGACGGGGCGGGTGGGGCAGAACGGAAGATGTATAACAAATGGCAACACAAATACTGAAGATTATTACTTGGAACGTAAGAGGAATAGCAGGGCTAGAAAGACTACATCGGATACATGCCTTCCTGAAACGATACCAGGTAGCGATAGCCTGTTTAGAAGAGCCACGCATTTGGGCTGCAGCGATCACTCGCGTGCGTAAGAGATGGAGGGGACAACTCTTCGCCACTTCGGATTCTGGGTTTGCATGGAGGCACTTATATGGGTGACACCAGGGACCCCCATCCGCCACTTGATTTTGATTTGATTTTCAGTTGGATTTCTAAAGCGCGTAGCTACCCGAGGGCGTCCCAGCGCTGTGGCTCATCGGGTTAGATCTAGGGCAAGATGGTTCAGGAGAACAGCCAGGTTTTCAATAGCTTACGGAAGACCAGCAGATTGGTTTCCCTCCGGATGTCGAGGGTTAGGGCATTCCATAGTTTAGGGGCGTTGTATGAAAAAAGACGCCCGCCTGACCGCGCTCTTTTAATTCTAGGGACGCTAGCCAGGGAGAGGATGTTAGATCTCAGCTGTCTGTTGACTTTATGTGGTTTGATAAGGGGTCTCAGAATAGGGGGGCCCTTGCCGTGAAGGATTTTGTGAGTGATGCATAGGGTTTTAAAGGTGATTCTTTCAGGAATTGGTAGCCAGTGCAACGAGTTGAGGGCGGGTTTTGCGGAGTATCTGAGTTTCGTGCCCGTCAGCAGCCTTGCTGCTGCGTTTTGGACATGTTGAAGTTTATTAATAACCAGTTTTGGGGCGCCCAAATATAGGGCGTTTCCATAGTCCAACCTTGACATGAGGCCCTGAATAAAAAGTTTCCTCGACTGAGGGGGTATCAGGGGAAGTATTTTACGGGTGATGCGCAAAAGGCCAAAGCATGTTCCAGCAGTTTTTCTAGCTTGAGTCTTGAAATTGAGGTCCTGGTCGAGCCAGATACCTAGGCTCTTTATTTCTTTTTTAGGAATGGGGGGTGTTCCCATGCAGGATGGCCAAGCTTCGTGGGGTGTTTGGATGCATTACCAAGTAGTAGAATCTCTGATTTCTCCCCATTAAGTTTGAGGAGAGACTCACTCATCCATTTTGAAATGTTTGTAAGGCACGTGGCTAGGTTTTCCTAACATTGAGCCGACTGGTTTAAAGAGACGACAAGTTGTGTCGTCGGCATACATAACTACCTTCATGCCAAAAGGTGTCACGATTTCCTCCAGAGGTGACATGTACACATTAAAGAGTGTGGGGCTCAGGGAGGAGCACTGAGGAACCCCACACTCCAGAGGCAATGCTCTTGAACGGACGTGTCCATCGGTGACCTCAAAGGTTCTATGCGCCAAAAAAGATTTGAGCCAAGCCAGAGCAAGGCCAGTGACTGCAGCCCTACTCAGCCGGTGGATAAGAATGGCGTGGTCCACCGTATCGAAAGCGGCGCTAAGGTCCAGGAGGATCACTGCCACTGATCCCCCTGCGTCCAAGATGGATCTCGCTTCTTCGACCACTGCTATGAGGGCGGTGTCCGTTCCCTGCCCTGGTCTGAATCCAGTCTGGGAAAGGCGCAGAAGGCCGTTAGATTCGAGGAAGGAGGAGAGTTGTTGATTGACAGATTTCTCCGCCATCTTGCTAATTCCGGGTAGAAGGGAGATTGGTCGGTAACTTGCCAAGTCTGAGGGGTCAAGATGAGTTTTTTTTTAGTAATGCTCTAACAGTGGCCTTTTTCCAATTGGGGGGGACAATGCCTTGATCTAGGGATGAGTTTATTAGATTGATGAAGAGGGGAGGCACTGTGGGGGTTACCAGTTTAAATCATAAGTTTAAATCATGTTCTGGATCCAGAGGGGAGATACAGACAATAACGTGGAACTGCCATCGGAGCCAAATTCGCGCCGCTGTACGCTTGCATTTTCATGAGCCACGTAGAAAAGTTCTGGTAGTAGGACAAGGAGTTTTCAGAATTTACCTCCCATATAGTGTTATGGCGAAGATGGATTAGTTACTTACCTGTAATCCTAGTTCTCTTCCAGGGGTATCCTCATCAAAGTCATAAGCATTAGAATATTCCCGCCCATGTGCGGGACCCCGGAAACACTATATTATATGTGCCCCACATATATATATATACACTCATATATAATATATATACATATATATATATAAAAACATGCAATAGCAGCCAAATAAAGAACAGAGCTGAAATATGCTGTAAAGAATTTCCACCATACATGAGTAATAAGCATTATAAACATGAGAAAACAACACAAGGTTTGTTTCAGAAACTGTTTTAATGCTCAGAAAGCAGTAGAAATTCTCATAACTCACTGGAAGCATAGAAAGCTCCCAGGCTGCATTGCAAACACACAGTCTAAAAAGACTGAAAAGCTAACCTGTAGCTGCATAGCAATAAACTGACACCGTGCCTTTAAGGCACCCATGACCCCCAGTATCCCATCATGCCTCAGGGGTGACAGTTAGGTCAGTTGTTCTTTTCGGAGACTGAAAATAAACCCAGTAACAAATAGGTTAACAATATCTCCTTATTAAAGAATGTCCTTTGCCCGGGGAGGCGGGAGGGTTGCTTATGACTTTGATGAGGATACCCCTGGAAGAGAACTAGGATTACAGGTAAGTAACTAATCCTTCTATTCCAGGGGATCCTCATCAATAGTCATAAGCATTAGAATAGAATATCGAGCCTCACCTCATCTCCCTGCGGGCAAAGGAGTAACAATACAGTAATAACCATATTAAGCCTAGTAACTACTAAGCTTGTACAGGCCGCAGGCTACCCAAATAGATTCCTCAAAGAGGCTTGTCCTACTTGACTGCAACAAAGGCTTGCCTGCAAGCTGATAAGCCAATTTAATGCAAGAGACAATCCATCTCGCGATGGACCTCTTGGCCGCTGGAAAACCTGTTCGCATTGAACCATAGTTCACAAACAGTTGATCCGTTTTCCTAATCCCTTTGGTCATTTCCAAATAGAACTTGAGCACTCTTTTAAGATCTAAGGAGTGAAGTGACCGCTCGGCTGGGGTCGTAGGATTTGGAAAAAATGAAGGGAGGGAAATGGACTGATTTATATGAAAATCAGAGATGACTTTAGGTAAGAAAGCTGGATGAGCCCTTAGGACTACCCTATTGTGATGGAAGATAGTGTATGGTTCTCTCGCACAGAGAGCTTGAATCTCGCTGACTCTGCGAGCCAAGGTAATCCCCACCAAAAAGGCCGCCTTCCAAAAGAGATGTTGCAACGAGGCCTTGTGGATGGGCTCAAAAGGTGGTGACATTAACCTGGATAGAACCAGGTTCAATTCCCATGGAGGAGAAGGATTTCGCACAGGGGGATACACTTTCTTCAACCCCTGGAGGAAGTCCTTAACCACTGGAACCTGAAAGAAAGAAACCTGATCTGGTGATTTTCTGTATGCTACTATGGCTGACAAATGCACCCTAATAGAAGCGTATTTTAAACCAGCAGTCGCTAGGGAAAGGAGGTATGGCAAGATGACGTCCTCCTGTCCTTTAGTTGGATCAAGGTGATGATCCCTACACCATAGGAAAAACCGCTTCCACTTAAACGCATAGGACACTCTCGTGGAAGGTCTCTTAGCCTCCTTTAAAATGTTCATGCACTCAGGAGGCAAGTTCAAATGTCCATATTGCAGGACCTCAGGAGCCATGCTGTTAGGTTCAACGATGGGAGGTTGGGATGCATTATCCTCCCGTTCATCTTGCTCAACAGGTCCGGCCTGCAAGGGAGTCGTCTGTGTGGACACACAGACAGATGTAGAAGGTCCGGGTACCACCACTGCCGCGGCCAATCCGGAGCTATCAGGATCATTTCCATGTTCGACCTGCAGATCTTGGAAACTACTCTCGGAATCAGAGCCAGGGGAGGAAACGCGTAAGCAAATGTCCCTGACCAATCCATCAGCAGAGCATTCCCCTGAGTCCCTGGCCGGTGGAACCTGGACGCGAAGGCGTGGCATTTGGAGTTTTCGTCGTCTGCAAACAAATCTATGTTTGGACGACCCCAGCAACGAAAAAGCTCTTCTACTACTTCGTCGTTTAGCACCCAGTCTGGCTGATCTTCGAAGTGCCTGCTGAGTGCGTCTGCTTTTACGTTCAACTCGCCTGGAAGGTGTACTGCGCCACTATCGTGAGGCCTCGAGAGAGGAGCCAATGCCAGATTGCCTGAGCCTCTCGAGACAGAGGGCGAGACCTTGTGCCTCCTTGTTTGTTCAGATAGAACATGGTGGTCGTATTGTCCGTCTGAACTAGGACTGAGTTGGACTCTATCGCTGGGAAAAAAGCTTTGAGAGCTAGGAAGACCGCTCTGAGTTCCAGCATATTGATGTGGTATGTCTGCTCCTGCGCAGACCACTGGCCTTGAATTTGAAGCGGACCCATGTGCGCTCCCCAACCTTGCAGAGAGGCATCCGTCACTATCGACTGGGTTGGAAGAGGCTGGTGAAACTGAACCCCCACCAGCAAATTCTTTCTCCGTGTCCACCATTTGATGGCATCTTTCGTCGCTTGGGAGAGATTGATGCGATCCTCCCAATGACCTGTCGCTTGGTCCCATTGATCCTCCAGAGCCTGCTGTAGAGGACGCATTCTCAGCCTGGCGTTTGGGATGAGAAAGATGCAGGACGCCATGGAACCCAGCAGGGATGCTACTTGACGGGCTGCTGGAAGCCCAGAGTCCAGCAGGATTCCACATTTCTGGCTCATAGAAAAAAGTCTCTCCTCCGAAGGAAACGCTTTTCCCACTTTTGTATCCAGAACGGAGCCTAGGTAGTGAATTGACTGCGTAGGCCGCTGGACTGACTTCTCCAGATTCATATAGAGGCCGAGCCTGTGCAGCTGGAGTAGACACAGATGTACTGGAGATGGACCTTTCAGGAGCCAGTCGTCCAGGTATGGGTAGATGAAGAGACCCTTCTTGTGAAGAAAAGCCGCCACCACTGCCATGCATTTGGTGAAGACTCGTGGAGCGGACTTGAGACTGAAGGGTAGCACCGTGTACTGATAGTGTTTGTTCCCTACGACAAAGTACCTGCAATGTTGTAGAGCAATAGGGATGTGAAAGTACGCATCTTGCCGTTCCACCGAACACATCCAATCCCCGACTTGAAGATGTGGGCATATTTGGTGAAGCGCCAACATGCGGAACTTTTCTCTGATGAGGACCTTGTTTAGAAGTCGTAGATCGAGAATTGGTCTGAACTTGTCCTCCTGATCTTTTTTGGTGACAAGAAAGTACCTGGAGTAAACTCCCTTTCCTCTTTGAGCGAGAGGAACCTCCTCTATCGCTCTTTTTTGTAGTAGGATTTTTACCTCTCTTCGGAGCAAGCTTAGTTGGTGAGGGAAAGCGCTCTTTGGAGGAATGTTCGTCGGAGGCGCATGGAAACGTAGCCTGTATCCATTGCGCAGTATATTCAGCACCCACTGAGCCTTGGTGATGCTGACCCACTCTGCCAGGTGTTGTGAAGCACTTCCTCCCACTGGAGTGGGCAACGGCGCCAGAGGAAGCCACTGTTCAGGCCTTTCCTCCTCTTGTGGTGTTAGAGGACTGCTGATGACCTCCTCTACCTCTGCCAGGTTTACCTCGAAACTGGGGTTTCCCTTGGTTCTTATTTTGGGACCACTGAGGGGTTTGAACCCTCTGTTGAGCCCTCTCCCCCTGTTGGGCTTGAAACGGCGCTTGAACTCTTTCTTCTTCTCCAAGCCCACCGCTTTCACTGTGTCCAGTTCCGTCTTCATTCGGGTCATTTCTTCGTCAGCATGCTCCCCGAAGAGAGCGGAACCCGAAAAGGGGAGATTAAGGATGCGATGCTGAGCATCCGGCTTCAGGCGCAACCATGCCGATCTCCTGGCACAAACCCCATGTGAATAGGAATGCGCCGCCAGGACCGCACCATCCGCAGCCGTGCTTATCATCTGATTCGCCACCAGACATCCTTCAGTCATGGTTTCTTCAAAGTCCTGCTGGTCTTCTTTTGGCAGCTTGGCTTTGAACCTTTCCATAGAGTCCCATAAAGCTCTGTCGTATCGACCCAGAAGCGCAGCCGCACTAGAAACCTTAAGAGTCGAAGCAGCCGAGTTGCAAACTTTGCGACCCCAGGAGTCTTGAGTCTTGCTGTCCTTGTCTGGTGGGACTGAAGAAGAACCGGCAACTGCGTGCGTCTTCCTCGCTGCTGCCACAATAACAGAGTCTGCTGGAGGGTCAGATCTTACAAATACCGGGTCAGAAGAGGCCGGTTTGTATTTCTTCTGAATGCGGGCTGGCACCGCTCTGATAGCCGCCGGAGTTAGGAATACCTCCTTGACAGGCTCCATAATCCCCGGGACTAATGGTAGTAGAGGACGGGTGATCGCCTTTTTGTGTAAGGTCTCAAAAATGACTGTTGTTGTAACCTGAGGGACAGACATTTCAATGCTCAGCTTCTGAGCTCCTCTTTGCAAGACATCTAGATACGTGCCAATGTCATCCACTGGGGAGGATCGGGACGTAGGACTGTCCGTCAAAGTAGGGGAGTAGTCCCTCTTAGAAGACCTGGTAGAAGAGGTAGATGAAGTAGACGGAGTTCGTCGACGTCTACGTTGAACACTATGCCTCCTCTCTTTTGAACGTTTCGAACGCTCTTCCCGTCTAGGAGAGCGAGACCTGACCCGCTCCTCTGGTTCTTTTCTGGGAGATCGGGGCCTTCTGGGAGATCTGGGTGATGTTCTCACAGGAGATTTGCGCCTGGGAGGGCTATGCTTGTCCATCTCCTCTACAAGATCCTGAAGAGGAGACCTGTGCTGCGAGCTGGCATAGTCTTGCATACGTTTTGCAGCACCAGAATCTCTCTAATGGTCCAAAGATCTGTACCATCTAGGTGACAGTCTGACTTTATCCGCCCAAGGGTCTGTCCGACGCTCAGGAGATTTGCGTACCAGACTTCTGGACTTCGAAGAGGCCGTCGAGGAGCCAGAGGACCTTGAAGTGGAATGACGGGAAGCTGACTCCGTTACCATAACCACATCTGAACACCTCGATGTTGAGCGATCTTCCCTCGTCGTCGAGCGCTTTCGAGGAGTCGGCGGATCAAACAACCTTGTCTTTGATTGTCTATGGGAGGATGTATGGTCTCTCGACGTCGAGCGGCGATGATCAGCCGCCGACGGAGTTCCATGTCTCGACGTCGAACGGCGAGTACCGGCCGTCGACGGAGCCCTCTCTCTCGACGTCGAACGACGATGCCCAGTCGTCGACGGAAGTCTCGACGGCGAACGACGATGTCCTGTCGTCGACGGAGCACCCTGCCTCAACGTCGAGTGGCGATGTCCAGTCGTCGACGGAGGTCTTTCTCTCGACGTCGAACGGTGATGATCAGCCGTCGACGGAGTTTTCTGTCTCGACGTAGAATGTCTGTGCGACGACGGCGGAGGGGTATTGGACACCCTCGACGCCGAGAGCTGACGAGACACCGACGGAGACTGCCTCCTCGACGCCGATCGACTTTTCCCTGTCGACGGCGGAGGGGTCTTGGTCCTCGACGCCGAACGTCGCTTCTTCGACAACGGCGGAGGAGTCACATTTCTCGACGCCGGTCGACGTCTGGATGACGACGGCGGAGGAGTGACCTCCCTCGACGCCAGTCGTCGCCTGGTTGACGACGGCGGAGGGGTCTTGGATCTCGACGTCGACCGTCGCCCGGTTGACGGCGGCGGAGTTCCCTTTCTCGACGTCGGACATCGCCCGGTTGACGCCGGCGGAGGGGATTTCGACGATGGAACTGGATCCTTCGACGTCGTCGACGTACCTGGTCTTCTCTTCGACGGCGAGCCCGCCGTCGACGGTAGTTTAGACGATGAATGATCCACCGGTGGTTCTTTTCTCAGCGCCGAGCCCGCGCTGAGGGTGAAGGGTGTGAAGACTTCTTTCTGGAAGATGTATGAGTCTTCTTGGAGCCCTTCCTCACCGGAGATCTTCCTCTTGATGACCTATGAGCTAGGCCATAAATGCGAATCCTCTCCCTGTCCTTTAAAGTTCTTCCTGACAGGTGTTCACAATGAGGACAGGTGCCTGGATCATGTTCTTCAGGCAGACACAGGATACAGACGTCGTGGTTGTCTGACTTGGCCTTCTTGTTGCCACAAGAAGGGCATTTGTCAAAGAGTGAAGGCATTTTCAGGAGAAAATGCACACCAAATTGACTGAAAAAGATAGTATCTTACTTGACTAGATGTTAAATGTCGAGTAAGAACAAAAAATTGTCAAAAGTGAAGAGTTTTTCTGTCAAAAAACAGGAAAATTAGTGGAGCTGTGTAACCAGGGTCCTTCTCTGAAGGAGCCGGAAAGAACAACTGACCTAACTGTCACCCCTGAGGCATGATGGGATACTGGGGGTCATGGGTGCCTTAAAGGCACGGTGTCAGTTTATTGCTATGCAGCTACAGGTTAGCTTTTCAGTCTTTTTAGACTGTGTGTTTGCAATGCAGCCTGGGAGCTTTCTATGCTTCCAGTGAGTTATGAGAATTTCTACTGCTTTCTGAGCATTAAAACAGTTTCTGAAACAAACCTTGTGTTGTTTTCTCATGTTTATAATGCTTATTACTCATGTATGGTGGAAATTCTTTACAGCATATTTCAGCTCTGTTCTTTATTTGGCTGCTATTGCATGTTTTTATATATATATATATGTATATATATTATATATGAGTGTATATATATATATATATGTGGGGCACATATAATATAGTGTTTCCGGGGTCCCGCACATGGGCGGGAATATTCTAATGCTTATGACTTTGATGAGGACCCCCTGGAAGAGAAACATAGATGACATTCTATGTATTTGGCAAGGAGACAACACCGCTGAAAAGGTTCCTGGAACAACTTGTCAAAAATCCTTGGGGGATAAAGACCACATACACATACTCCCATAAGAAGATCAATTTTGGGATGTGACACACTATATTAAAGACAACACTCTTCACAGCAAGCTGTACAGAAAAAAAACCGCGGCCAATTCCATACTAAGAGCTGACTGCTGCCATCCACGTCACAACATAAGGAACATCCAGAAGGGGGAATTCTTAAGAACACGCAGAAACTGCAGCAAAGAGGAGGTTTACAAAGAAAAAGGACAAGAAATCATGTCAAGATTAAGTCACCGGGGATATGATCCCAATACATTAGGCAATACCTTAGCTTCAGTGGCTCAAATAGAATGAAAACAAATGTTCCTACCAAAACGACAACAAGAGAGCAACACCATGATCCGTTTCATCACAGACTATCACAATGGTCATCATCAAATAAGACATACTTTGAAAGGACACTGGCATCTCTTACAACAAACACCCAGCCTAAATGTCCATCTCAAAACATATCCAGAAATGACATTCAGACGAGCACATAACCTCAAGAATCTTCTGTGCAAATCAGAATTTGAAGACAAAAGGAAGCTCATTACCACATTCCTGGATAGGCTAGCAGGCTTTCACACTTGTAAAAACTGCAGTATTTGCAAAGTGAGCAGGAGCAAAAAAACGCAGGTACCACTAACACAAGGGAAGGAAATTACCATCAAGGAATGGATTGATTGCGATAGCAAATTCACCATCTATGTTATCATTTGCCCCTGCAACCTACCATACATAGGGAGCACAATACAACTACTACACATCCGGATTCAGGAACACTACTGCAACATACATAAGCACAACACCAGTCATCCACGGTCAGAACATTTCCACGTAAAGCACCCACACAAAAAAGACTCTCTTCTTTGGCCTAGAAATTGTCCACCATGCCAGAAGAGGGGGGGACCGCGAACAGAAACTCAGAAGACGAGAGAGTGAACTCATTTTGAAAAACAAAACAGTGACCTTGGGAATCAATAAAGATGAGGAAATGCATGTGTAGCTAGGAGAAGAAAAGTGCCAAAGGGCACTTCAGGACTTTACTGTAAATTATCTGCCTATTATTCTGTATCTATGCCACCGCCTTCACCCCTATGCCCCGCTTAGCCTCCCCTTTGCTTGCATTCACTGCCAGAAAGCCACTTTTCGCGAATATGTTAACCTCTAATTGCGACTGTCCCTAGAAACCTGTATCGGGGCAATCCTAGTCTGTACATGAGACTGATAATAAACATCATGGGCTTACCTGCGCCTAAATTTCCTACTAACTGCCAGCAAACATCTTCAGTGATTGTCCCCCCCGCAGAAAGCCATTTTAGCGAAGATGTTAAAACTCAAATCACGACTGCCCTATAAACCTGTATCGGGACAATCCCAACCCATACCCGAGACCTATATTAAGCATCCTGTGTATGCCTGTGCTAAAATTTCCAATAAACTTGCCAGCATACGTCTTCTGTGCTTGTCACTTCACCGTGATCTCATGTATGCCATAGTTCTCCTGACCTTGAAGACCCAAAACTCTAATAGGGGGCCTCCTTATTTGACGCTACTTACCCCCTACTGCCACCACACCTATACACTCCACCTTTGATCCTGTCCATAATACACTCCTACGCCACCATTCCAATATGGTGCCCAGTAATAATGGTAGTTCTCACCACAATCCATGCACTGGGAACCTTGCGCTAACACACCTGTGACCCCTTTTTGAAGGCTTCCCCCGCAATACCGCTCCTCATAACAAAACCCCACAGTAATAACTAACTTTTTAGCTCTCGCCCTTCCCTAACTCCCTATATATCCACATAGATCACCTGTGCCGGAATCCACCTCTCCAATATGGCGCCCATTACCACACACAATTTTTCCCTTCCGAGTAGTGAACCGGAAGCCTCCTTTTTGTGCACTTAAAAGGCGAACCCTTCTCTCCCTCATTTATCGACTACTACTTACAACCACGACACAGACCGGCATCATGCCCTGACTCAGAAGTAAGTGACCAACCTCTGACCCTCCGACTTTTTACCTCGTGTATCGTTCCCAACTCCCCTACCCGGAACTTGACCTTCACGTGCCTTTTTCTCCCTATCTAGAATCCTAGGACCTACTTCGACTTAACAGACTTTTTCTATACTTTATGTTACCAAATGGTAAGCCATTCTACGCCCTCTCATGTGCCACAATACCATCACTGCCTCTTTAGGCCCATAGTATTAGCGAACTCACGTATGGCATGAGACAACTCACAAATTGATTGCCTCCCCCCTCAGGCACCTAGGTACAAACTGAACAGCTCCACTTTACCCGCATGACCTCCATCCAAAATAATATGACCCCGGCCATTCCAGTTTTTGCGCCGCCACACCAGTTCAACTTACATCATTACCTGGAGATAAGGCATTAGACGATCACCTGCTTTTATGTCAGTCTGTATTTCCAGTTGTAATCCCTCACTTATACTTATGCCATCTTAGCATGGCAATACTATCCAATAATCGTTTGTCCCAATTTAAATGTTTCTCGCCTCCTTTCTTCTCTTTTCATTTTTGATGTGAATGCTGTCCCCTGTCGGATCTGCCATTCCGTGAACAACCAATGTAAATATATACCCACCCAATTTTGATCTTTCTTCACTGGATTGTCAATTTTCCTATGAACAATTGTACAATAATAATTTTTGGGGATATTCATGGCATGTACATGACGAAATTCCCTATCTTATGCCACATGTAACCATCTTGTCTAAAGTACGCCTTCAGTTTCACCGTTACACACAATGCTCAATTCGGTATCATGCCACCTCATATATTGTTCTCTCCTCATACTACTGCCTCCCATTGCCTTTAACCACTATGTCTGATGCATGAATACTAACTTGTAAAACTATGGGCCTCCCATAGAAGCATAATATACTGTCACCAAACTTAATCCATATGCAAACGGCTACCTTCCATCCGTGTTCCTTTCCTGCCGCATTGTACTGTATCTTTCTTTTACCCAATAATGACTACCTAACTCGTGGGTTCTTGCTTTTGTCAAACGTATAAACCGCTTTTCTCCAATTAACATAACCTTATCACTTTGGCCAAAACAACACAACATATATGTGATCATTGCTGTTTGACCAAAAACCCTAACGGCTATCAAATTAGGTATTCCAAACCGACTAATACTGTAAATACTTGTACCATGCAAATCTGTATTGAAATTTATTTTTTCACTGACTTGTAACTTGTTCACTTTTATGTTTCACAAACTAAATGCTGAGTGCAGGACACGATTGTTGGGTTCTATCCTGACTGATTTGTGAGGTATCCCATATTCCCCAAACTATGTTAGAATAACCGTAAGAATTCAGGGTTATCTGTTCCCAACAGTAACTCTTCGGGCAGACCTTCCACCACCTCCACCTCCTGGACACTACAGGAGATCCCATGAGGTGTTATTAATACTACCGAGGCTAGAGGGTGCCTAATGTGCACCATGGCATCAGGGGCCTATTGAGAAGGAGTTATGAGGAGTTTCTGTGCTACCGACTGTCTACATCCTGAATACTAAAAGCGCTTTTATCTTTCTTGCTTTCATCTGTACACCTCACGTAAAATGTTGTCCCCATTTCAGCTGTATAAAGGATGGACTTTGGTAGATAACCGATTTCCATGGGTTCTTCAGTGGATTTATGTTTGGGACACAGCCTGGCTATGTGACCCCATTCACCACACTCGAAACACTGTGGTCCTCGGAAAGGCTGGTTATCAGGTCGACCGGGTTTGGAGCGCGGTAGGTCCAGTGGCCGTTGCTTTTTTTCAGTTTTCATTGAGTTGGGTCTGGGGTTTTTCTCTACGTATCCCTCTGGTGTACGTGGTTGAGCTCTAGAATAAGTTGCTGCCATTTGAATGGCCAGCTCCAAGGTGAGGTAGGGTTGTTGTTTAAACCACCTCTGTGTGCTGTAAGGGAGAGCCTCGAGGAACTGCTCCAAGTACACCCGATTCATAATTTCTTCTTTTGTACTTGTGGCCGGTCTTAACCATTTTTCAGTAGCAGTTTTAAGACGGAAAAATAGAATCTTCGGATTTTCTCCCGCCCGGCTTCTTTCTTTTCTGAAGCGTACCCTGTATGCTTCCGCATCTAGAAAGTGGTAGTCTAATATAACATCCATAATGTCCTGATAGGGAGTGTTCCCATTTGGATTTGCAACTTGGTAAGCTGACTGGGCTTCCCCAGTCAGCAAAGGGGTCAAAAAGAAAGGCCATTGGTCTTCAGCCCAACCACAGGCTCTGGCGGCGCATTCGAAATTCAATAAGAATGCGTCGGGATCTTCACCTGCCACATATTTTTGCAAAGAGATTCCTGAGGGTGCATGCACTGTACGTCTGCTTTCTCTTTGAGGGGGAGCGGAGGGATCCGTAATGGCTTTTTGTAACCCTTCGATTTGGGAGGATTTGGAGTCCTTAAAGGTGTCGCGGTTGGCTTGGGCAGATGACATCTGCCTTTCTACCGCCCATTCCAAACGTTCTTGGCCCTTCACTAAATGTTGGAGAAGTGCGTCCATCATGGGATTACTGATGGATTGTCCTTCTAATCCCACTTCTGACACCAAATGTTGCGGGGTGGGAAGAACGGAACGGAGGCTATGATGGATTAGTGAAGGTATTAATTTGCTCAAGAACTGTTTCCTTCTCCACACAAGAGAACTAGCATTAACCAGGTTTTGGGTTTTCTTGTCTTCCCGAGTTAGTCCTTTCCGGGATCCAGTCCGGTCTTCTTTCTTGCTCCACAGGCGTCCGATCCCAGGGAACTCTGTGGTGGCTTAGCGAAAAGAAAACAGGAGAACCGGTATGAGGGCGTGACTATAAGGACGCTTTTAGGGACAGGAGTGAAGGAGCACCAAACACTGTGCCACACATCTATGAAAAAGTGAAAAGTGCTTAGGGGAAAAGGTCAAGGTGGGTGATAGCAAGAGGGACCCGGTTGTTATACCGTTCACCTATCCCGCCCTCCTATCCAATCTACAAACTGTCTCCGTACCTTGGTTATCCTCCTGGAGTGTGGCGGGCCGTATCGCAGTGTATTTCTCCTTCGGCTGCCGTTGGGATTCCAGGAACTCCCTTTGTACTGAACTTCTTCCGGAATCTTCTTTTCCCCGAGGGACGCCACTCTGCAGAACTTCGTAGACGAGTCTCCAGTGGTTGCTTTCTCTCCGGGTATCCCTGTTCATGAACGTGATGTCATCAGGGGGCGGAGTTTCGTGTTCTGATGCTCCCCAATTAAAGGGACCTTCCTGGTTATTCCCGTATGTGTCCTGAAGCGGTGGGGACGATGAACTCCACTTGCCTGTGGGGAAAGAACAAGAAGGGAAAAAGGGGAGTTTGTAGTTCCCAGGTCCAGGTAATTATTGCATTCCTCATTCGTTGTCCTCACCCAGCCACAGGCTGTTTCTCCACTCACTCTTAAGGATAGAGTGATAGTTCTTTCATAAATAATTCACACCACAAAAATCAGTGCGTGATTGGAATTTTTTCCTGCAAAGACTCATAAAATCGTTCTTGCCCAGGCAATCCTGTTGAACTACATGGCACTTGGGAGGGCAGGGAACTATGCCCCGAGTTTAGTTTGCTCCGATTTCTTTCCGACGCTTATAAAAGCTGCAACACTATACATAGGCCCGGAGATTAATCTCACTGGGGATTTTAATTGTGTGTTCGGTTCAGGACTGGACAGGGAGCCTCCAAATAGTAATACAAAACCTCAAATGCCAGCATCATTGTTCATTATAATGTAGGGCATGCAATTAAGAGATGCATGGAGGGCTCGAAATCCACCTAAAAGAGCATGCTCATGCCATACCCCAGCATCTAACACGTTTAGTCACATAGACCACTGCTGCCTTTCACCAGAGTTATCGGCGGGAGTAGAAAGTATATCATGCCTGCCCTGGTACATATTGAACCATTCACCACTCCTGCTGATCCTGAAAAATGGAGAGGGCCGCCCAGCGATCTCACTATGGCGCCTCAGGGCAGAGGCGCTCAATGACTCTCCCAATGCTGCGGTGGTCTCAAAGGCCATAAAACATTACTTTGAAGAACATTGGGGATCGACAACTAGTAGATCAACGGAGTGGGAAACTATGAAGGTGGTTATACGGGGGGGCCTGTATTAAGACCACGTACGGGGTACAACAACAATTAGAAAGTTACATTCAAACCCAAGAAAGGCAGTTGAAGAGACTTGAAGAGATAATGCAAACCGCTCCCCAGTCTGTGGCTAACTGCAATACGTCTCGAGAAAAACTATTAGAATTATGGTCTAGGTTAGAAAAATTTACATACACAACGACAACGGCTGCACGTGGCAGGGGACCAGACGAGTGCACTCCTTGCGAAGTTAATAAGAACAGACAGGGAGGCTACACCTATACTGCCAATTACAAAACAAGGCGGAGATATAGTGTGTTCACAAAAGGCAATCCTTGGAGAACTAGCTAGGCAATTAGAAACAATATGCAAAAATAGTTTCTCTCCACACGAACAAAAGCTTCAGGACTTTTTAGGTAATACAGACCTGCCCAGATTAGAGAGGGAAGCTGTGGCAGACCTCGAGGCGCCGATCACTAAAGAAGAAATACTTACCACTATTAAAGAACTGAAAATGGGGAAGTGCCCTGGAAGCGTCAGAATTCCGGCATAAATCTATCGGAGGTTTGCCAAAATACTGACTGATCGCCTATTGAAGGTATACAATGAGGCGATAATAACAGGGTCTCTACCAACGAATATGTGAGGGGCAGTGGTGACAATGATCCCAAAGCAGATAGAAACCCCCCTGCTACCAAACTCATATAGGCCGGTATCTTTAATATATATATATATATATATATATATATATATATATATATATATATATATATATATATATATATATATATATATATATATATATATATATATATATATATATATATATATATATATATATATATATATATATATATGAGACTCTGCTACGAGTGGGACCGAGATAAATCCAATGGATAAAAATAGTATATAATAACCCTACAACTCGGGTGAGACTACGCGGACAGGTATCATACCAATTTACATTAACAGGGCGCACCCAACAGGGCTGTCCCCTATCCCCACTCAGATTTGCATTTGCAATGGAGCCCTTGGCAGCCACACTGAGAAGGAAACTGGGGAGATGGGGAATCCAACTCGGAAACACCAAGCACTTGTCTTATTATATGCAGATGACGCAATGGTATATATGGGGCACCCTGATAGCGCGGTCCATACTCTTTTGAGAGAACTAAAGGAATTTGGGACGTTATTTGGTCTTAAACTCAACCCAGAGAAATTAAAACTGTTCTTTTTATGGAGGTTGTCCGGGAAATCGGAAATTGAACTGCCCAATGTAGGCCTCGCATGGATACCAACTGGTGTCAGGTATCTGGGAATACACCTAATACATACTACTGCTGCCTACTTACAAAACAACATGGGGAAGGTAGTGGAGGGTAGTGACAACTCTATAAAATTTTGGAAGAAGCATCCACTGTCCCTGATGGGGAATTTAGCGCCGATAAAAATTGTTATCCTACCAAGGTGCTTGTATGCCGTGCAACACTCTCTCTTCAAAATCCCGAGCCAATACGTCAAAAAGTTAGAAAGCTTACTAATCGAGTTACCATGGAGAACCATGCCGAAAGGGGTTAAACAAGACACACTCCAACAAAAATGGGAGGCGAGAGGAATGGAAGTGCCATGACTAGAATTGTATTACATGGCCTCGTAACTCCAGCATGCAGTTCATTGGCTAGATGAGGACAACAATTGGGAGAAACAGCTACTGGCGGGTAAACATGTAGAAGTCTCTCTCCTGGTGCTCCTCATGATGGGGTCAGGGGTGTCCAACTCTTATCCATACATTATTCGGCACGAAACATCAATGAAGAAGGTTGTTCGACGCACACCTTACTCCTCCGACAAGCCACTGTGGGTATCAATTAAAATATGGGTGGAGGAGGGGATGTCATACAATGGGGGCTTGTATAGTAATGAACACTTTAACACGAGAGGATGCCGAACACTATTTTGCACTGGGAAGAGGGCAATTCCTACAATATGGGAAGATATCTGCAATAGCCTGCGTACTATGGCCCTCTTTTCTGCGTGAACTACCCGGCCCATCAGTACTACACGTAAGCCTTAGCATGGCAGAAGGGCACAGGCTGGTGTCGCACATATATAGAGCATTGAGAGACGATCTCCATAAGAAGTTCCTACTAATTCAAACTAGATGGGACGAGACCTTGGACAAGCCCTTTACAGATCAGGAATGGACAAAAATTCATGAGGGAGTTAAAAGAGTACGTTGCACAAGTTACTTACCTTCGGTAACGATATATCTGTAAGAAACAGTAGTTAGTATTAGATTCCTTACCTTAGAATATCTCCAGGCGTCAGACTGGATCCGGAAAATTTTGCATAGCAGTACCCCTGCGCGTCGGTAGGCGTCGTCTGCGGCTCCGCATCTGTCGTTGGCGTCGGGATGATGTCGGAGTACTTAGACGCCGCCCTTGCGCGCTGACATCAGTTCTTATACACAGCTTTTCCGCGCCAGAAGCGCAGAGCCATGATAAAAACCAACACTGGAGCCATAAAAACTAGGGCCCTGAAAGGGGATGACCTTAACCCTAGATATCGGTTCGCAGAACGGGGAGGATGGGTGGGGCGGTAAGAAATCTAATACTAACTACTGTTTCTTACAGATATATTGTTACCGAAGATAAGTAACTTGTGCATCTGAAAGAAACAGGTTAGTATTAGATTCCTTACCTTAGAATAGATACCCCAGCAATACCAACCCCGGTGGTGGGTCTGCGAACCAATGATCACACCAGAAAGTCCTGGAGAACGGAACGGCCGAAAAAGCCATCTCTCCGGACTTGGCTGTCCAGGCAGTAGTGTCTTGCGAACGTGCGCAGCGAGGCCCACGTAGCTGCCTAACAGATGTCCTGCAAGTGGACTCCCCGACCCAGGGCAGTAGTAGCCGCCGTGGCCCGAGTGGAATGGACACGTAGCATCACAGGAGGCTCCTTTTTAGCCAGAGAGTAACAAGCCTTGATGCACAAGACAACCCATCAAGAAATGGTCCGCTTGTGCACCGCCCGTCCCTTCTTAGCGCCCACGTAACCAACAAAGAGTTTGTCATCCACCCGGAACTGGTGTGTGCGATCCAGATAATATGAGAGCGCACGTTTTGGGTCCAGACGGTGGAGCCTCTCTTCCTCTTTCGAGGGATGCGGAAAGAAGGTGGGCAAGGTGATGGACTGCCTGATGTGGTAGGCTGTGACTACCTTGGGGAGGACAGAAGGAAGGGAGATTGAGAAGAAAGAGCCTGGAGCTCACTCACTCTCCTGGCAGAGGTGATGGCAACCAGAAATGCAGTCTTAAGAGTAAGGAGACGAAGAGGACAGTTATGAAGTGGCTCGAAGGGAGCGCACATCAGATAAGTCAGAACAAGGTTCAAGTCCCACTGAGGCATCACAAAAGGAATAGGAGGAAACATATGAGTGATGCTCTTCAAAAACCAATTTACAACCAGGGACTTGAACAAAGAGGGCTGATCAGGGAGCTTTGAGAAGGCGGAAATGGCAGAGAGGTAGCCCTTCAGAGTGCCCAGAGCAGAGCCCTGCTGGGCAAGAGAAAGAAGAAAGAGGAGAACCTCTGAAAGAGGGGCAGAAAGGAGATCCACAGCCTTTGCTGTGTACCATGCCACAAATTTGTTCCACCTGCAGGCGAATACCGATTTTGTGGAGGGACGCCGGGCTGCCAGAATCACATTACAGACTTCAGGAGGCAAGTCAAATGGCCTCAACTGCCGCAGCTTAATCTCCACGCATGTAAATGGAGACTGGACAGGTTCGGGTGAAGGACCGTCCCCTGCTGCTGCGACAGAAGGTCCTCCTGAAGAGGCAGACGAATATGGGGATCGACTGACATGCTGAGTAGCTCGGGATACCAGTATCTTCGTGCCCAGTCAGGAGCCACAAGGATGACTTGGGCCAGGCCACGCCTGATCTTCTTCAGCACTCTGGGCAGAAGTGGTATAGGCGTACAACAGACCGCAACTCCACTTGCCTGAAAAGCATCTCCGAGCGAGTGCCGCCTTGGAAATTCCAACGCGCAGAACTGATGACATTGCGCGTTCTCTTCTGTGGCGAATAGATCTAACCAAGACTCTCCCCACTGCTGAAAGAGTTCAGACGCCATTCGTGATCCATCATGCACCGACGGCTGAGTTCGTCCGCCCTGGTGTTCAGGGAACCTGCCAGGTGTTGAACCACCAGGGTCACGCCCTGATGTTCCAGCCACTGCCAGAGGCGCAGAGCCTCCTGGCAAAGGGTCCACGACCCCACCTTGCCCCGTTTGTTGCAGTACCACATGGCGGTGGTGTTGTCCGTGAACACCTGCACTACACTCCCCCGGGCAGAGGGGAGGAATGCCTTTAGTGCAAGACAGATCGCCCGCAGCTACAGAAGGTTGATGTGGAGCCGGGACTCTGATCTCCGCCTCTCCCATGTGGCCCACCCAGCCCTGGAGGGACGCGTCCGTCACAACTACGTGCTCCGGTTGGGGTAAGAAGAGGGATCTGCTGCTGACCCAAACGCGGTCTGTGAGCCACCACTGCAACTGTCTTGCAGTGCCCTCCGAGATCAAGACATGGTCGGACAAGTTGCCCTGATGCTGGGCCCACTGAAACTTCAGGTGCCACTGCAGAGCCCGCATCCGCCACCTGGCGTGATGCACCAGAAGGATGCAGGAGGCCATCAGCCCCAGAAGCCGCAGCGTCAACCTGACCGAGTATCGGGATAAAGGCTGAAAGGTAGGAATCAGAGCCTGAATATCCCAAACCCGCTGCTCGGGAGGATGAACCCGAAACTGCGCAGTCTAGAACCGCTCCGATGAAGAGGAGCTTCTGAGAGGGACACAGGTGCAACTTCAGCCCATTGATGGAGAACCACAGCAGGTGCAGGAGGTCGGCCGAAGTCTGGAGGTGGATGACGACTGTCTGGGGCGAGCCCGCCTTCAACAACCAGTCGTCGAGGTAGGGAAAGACTGAAACCCCTAACCTGCGCAGATGAGCTGCGACCACCGCCATCACTTTCGTGAACACCCCTGGGGCACTGGTAAAGCCGAAGGGGAGCACGGTAAACTGAAAGTGCTCATGGCATACCGTGAACCGCATGTAACGCCGGTGGGCCAGCAGGACGGGGATGTGGAAATAGGCGTCCTGAAAGTCCAATGCTACCATCCAGTCTCCTGGGTCTAGGGCAGCTAAGACCTGAGCCAAAGTCAGCATCTTGAACTTCTCCTTCCGGAGGAAGCCGTTGACGTTCCGGAGGTCCAAGATAGGGCGTAGGCCCCCTTTGCCCTTCTTGGGAACCAGAAAGTAGTAGGAGTAACAACCACACTCTACTTCTGGCCCAGGAACGCGCTCGATGGCCCCCTTGGCCAAGAGGGCCGTAACTTCCTCTTGCAGAAGTTGCAAGTGATTCCCCGACACGCGGTGGTACTGCAGTTGCATGGCTGGAGGGGTCGCCTCGAAGGGGAGTGAATAGCGCCTTCGGACGATTTGCAGCACCCACCTGTCCAGTGATGGAGCGCCAGTGGAGGTGGTGATGGCGAACCCTGCCACCCAAATGGGCCTGAAAGCTCGGACTAGGAAGGCTTTGAGGCGGATGCTGCGGGGGTGGATGTGGACTGGCCGCGCCGTTGTCCCCGGTTACGGCTGCGACAGTAACCACGTCTGCCACCACGCTGATTGTTAGTCTGCGGCCCATGGCTTGAAGCACGTGTGGGAGCACCCCTACCGTGGCCACGAAAGGAGCGCTGGGCCAAAGATTGCTGGCGCGGGGACTTGGCCATAGCCCTGGAGTCCTTAAAGCGTTCCAGCGCATGATCTGCCTTGCCACCGAAGAGGTGGCTGCCATCGAACGGCATGTCCATAAGGGTGTTTTGGACATCGGCTGAAAAGTTGGCGGACCTCAGCCAGGCGTGGCGGCGAACCGCCACAGACATGGAAATCGCTCTTCCTAGCGAATCCGTGGTATCCAGTCCACATCTAATAGAGTACCGCGCTGCGTCTCTTCCCTCCAGGCACTCAGGCAGCAAGGCCGCAACCGTATCCCACAGAGAGTGGGTGTAACGGCCCAAGAGGCACGCGGTGTCGACTGACAGCAACCCCAAACTAAGGGAAGAGAACATCTTCTTTCCGAACTGTTCATACCTCTTGGATTTCCGATCTGGTGGTGCAGTCGGGAATGCGGATTAGGAGGTAGAGGCCTGGATAACCAGACTCTCAGGGGTGGGGTGGGTGGAGAAGAAACTAGGGTCGCCGGAGCTGGGCGGTGGCGCCTAGCGACGTTCCTATCTACAGAAGGGCCTGTAGTGGGCCTGGACCAAGTGCCCAACAGGACGTCTGTGAGAGCCTCATTAAACTGCAGTAGAGGCTCTGGGGAGCTTACCTGCAGTTTAAGGACCTCTGTGAGGATGTTGGACCTCACTGTTGTGACGGGGAACTCAAGAGCCAAGGACTTGGCTGCCCTCATCAGCACCACACTATAAGCTGCCCCCTCCTCCGTAGCCACGGTAGGAGGGGAGACCAAACCAGTGTCTGGGGAGGTATCCAGGCCACTGGCTTCCCCTAGTTCCTGTGTCCAGTCCTCATATGACTGGCACTCACGTGCCAGGGGGTCCTCAGACCCCCCCCCAGTCTCCTTCGTAGTCCATGTCCTGAAATTCAGGAATAAAGGATGGACCCAGATCCTCGAAGAAATGCTCTTCGGGACAGCGTCGTCCGAGGACGGCGCCAGGGGTGACACCCTAGGGGTCGATGCCGGCGGGGTCGTAAGGTCGACATGCGGCGATCCAGCGGGGCCTTGCGGCGTCGGGACCGAAGGCGCCGACGGCACGGGGCCTAAGAACCCGACGGCGCCAGGGCCGAAGCACCCAACGGCGCCGGGACCGAAGCACCCGGCCCGCTTGGGCTCCCAGTCGGGTCCGCTGGGCCCGAAGGCGCCGCGGAACCCGACGGAGAGAGCGACCTCATGGCCATGAGTAAGGCGTCGATCTCCTCCGGCGTCGCGTTCTGCTCAGGGACCGGCGGGTATGGAGCAGGCCACGACGCCTACGGCTCTGGCTGAGCCGCCTGGGCGGTGTCACCCGAACCCCCGGCCGCGTCGCCCGAGCGTCGGGGCGAGTCAGAAGAGCGATGTCGCCTCTCCGACTTCTTGTGCCTCTTACCTGAGGACTTGGAGCCCGACAAGTGGTGTCGACTCGCTGAGCTGTGAATACTTCGGCCCCGCAACCGGCCCCTCGACCTCCTTCCGGACCGGGACCTCTTGCAGCACCGGCCCGACTGCTGGAGCTCAAGTCGCTTGCGGGACCGCTCCCGCCTAGCCTTCGACATCAAGGCCTGGCAGTCGGGGCACGACTTGTCATCGTGGTCGGGCCCCAGGCAATGTAGGCACCGGCGGTGGGGGTCGGTAACCGACATCAGTCAGTTGCAGTCGGCACAGGGCTTGAACCCGGGCATCCCTACCAGCACCGATGGAGTCGTAGATTCGAAACGGATCCAAAAAGAATCGAAAAAGCCTAGTCAAAAAGTGACTAACGGGTACCACTTTCTCCAAACCTGTGCTTGCTGGCGCGGAAAAAAAAACAACTGACGTCAGCGCGCGAGGGCGGCGTCTAAGTACTCAGACGACATCATCCCGGCGCTTCACAAACAGACTTTATACAATATCAACAATAATATCCAAACAAATTATAATTTTGAAACAGTCATACCCTCACACATTCACATCCATACACAGCAAAAATTGTTATCACAAAAACTGGAATCAAAAGTATTCACAGTAAGCCATATACAGTAAATTCTCAATGATAAAACTTTTTTAGAAGTTTTTTGTATGTTACTCCTTTGTTTGAATGGCAAAAAAGGTAGCCAAAATTCCGTTTGGATATTATTGTTGATATTGTATAAAGTCGGTTTGTGAATATTGTGTAAATATATGTATATAGAGAAGAGGTCGTGTAATGTATAATGGATTGGTGAAATAACCAAAAATCCCTGCTCAAAAATTTTAAAATAAAATAAATGATTCATTCAAACATTTGCGTGTCATTCGACCATAGTGCACAATTCTTATGGTCTGATGAATTATAAAGAATAAGTTGTGACAGTACTGGCATTTCTGTTGTTCATTGATACTTTGTGGCTCAGCCTTGCTGTTGGGGGCCCAGACCCAGTGGTGGTTTTTGAAATGGTTAGGCAAGCAAATGCTAGCTTTCTAAAAGTAGCATTTGCAAACACAGGATATTAAAATAAACTTTACTAAAATAAGTATTTTATTATTCTGAGTTCGGGCATACTAAACTTTATTTTCTACCATGTTCCCTGAGCCTGCTGGGATTATAGGGTGTAATAATTCCAGCAGCCCATCTTGGCCTAAGAGAACAGGTAGCCTTACAATAGTGAAAAACAAAATTGGCTGTAATTCACTATTAGGACATGCCACACACATCAGGGCTTGTCCTACCTTACACTTACAATGCACCCTGCCCTTGGGCCTAACATAGGGGTGACTAATATGAAGTAAAGGGAAGGTTTAGAGGCTGGCAAGTGTGTGCACTTGCCCCGCCAGCATGACAGTACCAGACTGCACGCAGGTTCTGCAATGGAAGACCTAGACACATTTTAAAAGGCTGCTTCTGTGGGAGGCGCAACCAGAGCTGCAGGCCCACTAGCAGAATTGGCATTCACAAGCCCTGCCACTCGTGGTGCACTTTACTGCGGACTGACAGTAAATCCAATGAGCCAATCATGGAAATCAATCACATATACATTTTGCACAGGGAGAGCATATGCACTTTAGCACTGGTCAGCAGTGGTAAAGTGCCCAGAGTCATTAAACCAACAAAAACAGGTCAGAGAGAATATTGGAGGAAGGCAAAAAGTTTAGGGATGACCCTGCCAAGAGGACCAAGTCCAACAGAGATCACTATGTAATCTGGGACTGGACAAGACAAGGTGGGTGGAGAAGGAGGAGGATGCGGAGGGGGAGGGGGGAGAGAGTATTGTTTCCGTTCAGTTTTCATGAGCAGTATGGCAAGTAGTAAGATGGGATCCATGTTGAGGCCTCTGAATGAGGCATACTATGGAAATGCATTTACAAGAATATGGACAGGGATGGAAGTGGGGGGAATAAGGAAATGATGTAAGAACTGTACTCCTGTCTTGTTATAATGCTGAAAATGCCAATAAAAACGTTTTTTTTTTGTTTAAACATGCAAGGATGACTAAACATTTTTAAAAAAGAGCTAAAGACTAGAAAGAAAAAACATTAGTAAATTATTGACCCACCAGCTCCGACGGTGAATGAACTAATTTTCCATACAGGTCACACACGGCACAGTTCAAGAGAGCCAATAACTGAAGTTAGCTAACTCACTGCTCTTTTCTGTGATGGCCTAAAGTAAAATACAGGCCGATGGATGAGCAAGGGTGATTTTTTTTTTTTTTGTATAAGGGGATGGCTTAACAGCTGGAGATATCGCTAGGTCAGACCTGAAAATGGAGCCGCAGCAATCAACCATGCAGTGGAGGCATAAAGGATAAATGAAAAGTAAGCTGGGGTAATTTTGATCATTAGTGAAGTAAAATAAACAGGGAGAGACAGGAAATATAGGAAAGACAGAGGAAAACAACAAGCTTGAAAACTAAACGTCAAACAAAATGAAGAAATGAGAAAATACTGCACTAGTAATCAACAGAGACACTTCTAGTGGACTTCAATAACATACAAGGTACAGAAAACAGGGTTGCACATTTAACATAACAGATCCGGCACTAAGGAAAAACATATCTAGTCGCAATTAGCAAAAGTCAAAAATGCAATACTACTAACTGAATTAAAAAACTCAGTAATGACTGTTAACATCGAGGAAAATATAAGGAGAGTGGTGATCGCAGTCCGTGAAAATTAGTCCATCTTCAAAACTTGCTGTCCAGATTTTTTGTAGTAAAATGTACCTCTGACTGAAGATTAGAATTTACTTTTTTTAAAGTTAATATGGTCAAATAAACATATCACAACATTTTATATGAAAAAGCAAGGGAGACTTTTCTGAAATTAACTGAGAAACATTCTTACTTAGTGTTAAAAAACATCAACGTGAACAGGAGGGTTGTAGGAGAATGGGCTCCTAGCTGTTTACATTTCCACAGCATGTCCTCGGTAATGCAACTGGAGATCACGTAACCTAGAAAGAAATTATGTTAACAGGTTTATCCCAGTCCTTTTGTTTTCAAGGTAGCAACTATTTTCAAAATGTTACCGTACCATAGGGGTTTACTTTTGGACACCATTCTTTCAACACCTCATGAAGCCTTTCCAAAAATTTTGAATAGTAGAGATCAGCAAAAATGTTGTCGATTCTGTCATTATCAAACATGTGCTGGAAAAAAAAAGATGATGGGATACATTTTCAGGAGACGTGCAGCATAGAACATATTATTATCAATGAGAAAATAAAGAGGCTGATGCACTTACATTTTTGGACCATTAAATTATAAAAAAAACTAAATGCAAACAAGCACAATTCAGACAGTCTTGCCGTAGCACTGTTCATGCTTTTGTTTTTTTAATATTTTATCAAAGATTTCAAATTTGAATGTTTCACTTCCAGCTCACAGAATTCAATAGCTTTTTCTAAGCAATGGCGCTCAATCTCCATAAAATGATGGCGTACACCTTCGATCACATAATATAACCCCACCATGAGGCATACACCTAATATAAAATTGGCCTAGCAAATTAACATACATTGCCTCAGAAACAATAACAGATTTTAAATATTAGCACAGCCATCTGAAATATTAGTATATATTCAATCGAAATGCCAACATTTACGCCTAAATAAATGATTGGTACATAATGGACATTATTACCCAAAATAGACCTTTGACTGCACCCATAAAATGAAGGGCATATAATGCCCCCAATGATTAGGTCAAGACCACCATAGTCACAGTTCTCATCCACATATGTACTATCAAGGCTTATTTAGTAAACTTAAGGGGGTAAATGTGCTGTGTGTGGCCAGTCACTCCCATCTCTCGGCTATAAAACTGGATATCTTGCCGCCATTAATACAGTTGCAGTCATGGTTACCTTTGAGAAGCACGGAGCACAGTGAAGGCTGGCTGGAGCTCTATAACTGAAGGGAACAAACTGAAAACCCAGAGGCAAACTTCAATGCCATAGTTTTCAGTACTATTCCAGTTATCTCAAAATAGGTAGGTTTTCAAAAACTGCAAAACACTTCCAGCAGAGGATTTGACAGTCTTCAATATGGATAGTTTACTTCAGAGAGAGATGTCAAAGCAGCAAAAAAAGGGTTCAAAGAGCAAACAAAACAGTTTTCAGAGGGACGAGGATATTACCTCTGTGATATTGAGTCCTAGTACCCCAATAAGGATGATCAAAGTGGGATTACTCATTCCCACATTGGAAAACAGACAGATAATGTTTGTTCAGAATCCTTAATACTCCTCCCCAAAGTTTCCTTAAAGAATCTTTCAAGACGATATTGAAAATAAAAATCAAAGAACGGCCGATCACATTGATATAGCCATAAAAAAAGTCTCTTTCATATGCATATCGTTTGCAGCAGTGGAACTCTCTCTAACTACAGCCATCCTTAATTATGAAAATGTGACAATATGTTTAACAAGCATTTGCAATACAATAGGTATCGCAATATTAAAGTTTGAGCTATTGGCATTGCTAATAATAATGCAACACCAATAGCTCAAACATTCAGTATTGCGAGACCTATTGCATTGCAAATGCTTGTTATTTAATGTGTCACTTTTAATGTATATTACAAGTGTTTGCAACAAAAAAAACATTAAAAAAGCATGTTAGGCTTGTCAAGGCCAGACCAATTTGCTTTACCAGTGCTTTTTTAACATTGTATGTATCATTTAAAAATACCAGCACTCTGGTAAGTAGTTTTGGGTAAACATTCAAGACTGCCTGAAGGTGCCACACCTAACAAGGGGTCCATGTTGTACCTATCAGATGTAAAGATAAAATTGAGCTCTTAGCTGTGAATATGTCTGTAGCATGTTACGTTCTGCTTACTTCAGTTTTGCTTCAGGTGTTTTGTTCCAGACTTCCTGGTTTCTTTGACAACACTGATTTCCCTTTCCTATGGCCACGCCCCTCGTTTTGAATTCTCGAATTCTGAGGTCACATGTGCCTCCTGTATTCTTGCAGCCTGGGGGCGAAGACACTCCTCTGGTAGTGAACACACAGCTGTGCCCTGTTGCATGGATGTGAGCCTGTCTGAGCGGGAGGGAAAACAGGCTACAATTCTGTGATTGCGCTAGGAATCACTTCTAGTTCTAGCTCCGATTCTTCTGCTAATAAACTGGAGTAAATGCTTGGAATGGTTTCCTTGAAAGCTAAATACTAACACAAATACACTAAAATAACCAACACTGACCTTGAGTTCTTCTGGAGTAACATGTTACTCACTATGAAGCGCTTCGACCCCCTTCAGTGGAAGTAAGCTCTATCTACATGCAAGTAGGCTACACAGAAAAATAACAAAAATGCATAATGAGGAGGAAGAGGATGGAATGCTCTGACGTTGATGGCATGAGGTCAAACCCAAAGTCTGTACCCGGAGCTCGTCACACACAGGGATAGAACTCATGCTCATGTGCAAGAAGGAATGTGTTACTTACCTGTAAATGCAGTTATCCAGTATTGATATCATTCATAGATTCACATGCCTGAATCATTCTCCGTCGTCGGGATGGGAGTCCCAGTACATAAATAAAGTAATGTCTCGTAGACATATATACATAGTAATGGGCCAGAGGCCTCTCATTAGTAACATCCATGTCTTTTTGTGAAAAGGACCAAACTTTGGTGAAGAGCCAATCAGCTATCACCAACCTCTGGAACCTTCCTGGAAGGAGCTCTAGTCCCTCAGATTTTCTTAAGCACAGTGCTAAGTAGATGTATTACTGGGAGATCTAAAGTGAGCCCTTCCAGGGGAGGTGGGTGGGTTGCATGTTAATCTATGAAAGATACCACTACTGGATAACTGCAGTTACAGGTAAGTAACCCATTCCTTATCCAGTATTAGGGTATCTTTCATAGATTCACATGCCTGAATCAGCGTAGCAAGCAACGATCAGCACATTTCGAATGGTACAATATGAAAGATCACCAGATAATTGCATATCAATGTGAAATGCAAAAGGTACCAAAATGCAATATCAGAGAGAAATGTGCGTGCATACAAGAGGAAGGTGGGATGAAGAGAGAAGGCTCACCTCTAGTGAAATAGATGACGGAGCACAGCTTGACCCACTGCTGCATCTTTCATGAGTTCTGTATCCAAACAGTAATGCCTGGTGAATGTATGCAGCGTTTTCCATGTTATCGCTCTGCAAATGTCTGTAATGGGTACTCCAGCAAAGAGCGCCATGGAAGTCCAGATAGCTCTAGTGGAATGAGCCCGAACCTTGGAATGCAGGGGTTGCCCTGCTTGCTGGTGTAGGTAATAGCTGCAGAGATCCACCGAGAAATACTCTGCTTAGTTAATGGAAGACCTTTCCTAGGTCGACTGAAAGCGACGAAGAGTTGGTTAGATTTGCGTAATGTCTTCGTTTTATCAATGTTGAATTTAAGGCAGCGTTTGAGATCGAGGGAGAGGAGAGTCCTCCCTGCTGCCGTTTGAGGATTTGGAAAGAAAGGGCACAAGACTATGGGCTCATTAAGGTGAAAGTCCGATGAGACCTTGGGTATAAATTTAGGATTGGTACCCAGGATCACTCCGTCGTGTTTGAATTGAAGAAAAGGGTCCTGAATTGAGAATGCCTGAAGCTCACTCACTCGCCTCGTCGAAGTAAGAGCTAGTAGAAGTGCCGTTTTCCAGGAAAGATATTTAAGATCAGCTCTGTGTATCGGCTCAAAGGGATGTTTCATAAGCTGAGCAAGAACTGTGTTAAGTTGCCAGGTAGGAGGTAAAGTCTTCACTGGAGGGAACGTTCTGAATAAGCCTTTAAGAAATTGTTTCATTAGTCTACTAGACCAAAGAGAAGGGCCTGCAGAGGATCTTCTGAAACGAGATATTGCTGCCAAGTGAACTTTAATGGAAGCATTAGCAAGACCTGAGTTTGCCAGATGAAGAAGATAAGGCAATATTTGTTCCGGAGAAGAAGAGAGAGGGTGTATCTTTTAAGATTTGCACCAGATGCAGAGCCTCTTCCATTTCAGGGAATATGTTTTGTTGGTACTGTCAGCCCGAGCCAGAACAGCCCTACAATCCGGTGGGATGTCTAGGCCATGGAATTCTCTGAACTCCGGAGCCAAGCCGATAATTTGAGTGATGCTGGATCCGGATGTTGGACTTACTGCTGGTTCATTGTGAGGAGAGAGGGAAATGGCCTCAGCGGGATCGGTGGTTCCAGTGTCAGGAGATGAAGCTCTGTGAACCAGTGCTGGAGCTATAAAGATAAGAGTGCAATGTTCCGCCTTTAACTTCCTGAGGACCCTGGGAATCAGGGAAAATGGAGGAAATGCGTACACAAAGACGTTGAACCATGCGATCGAAAAGGCATTCCCTAGAGACCCCTTCTGGGACGCCAGCTTACGTAGTGTTGGCATTTGGCGTTCTGTTTGGTTGCGAAAAGGTCCAGGAAGGAGTGCCCCATTTGGAGAAAACGCGATTGAGCATCTGCTGATCCAACTCCCACTCGTGGCAAACTGTTCTCTGTCTGCTCAGTGAGTCTGCGAGGACATTGTCCATTCCTGGGACGTACTCTGCACGAAGGGAAATGTTGTGAAGAAGAAACCAGTGCCAGATTTTCTGCGATTCGTGAGATAACATCAGGGAACGAGTCCCACCCTGTTTGTTTAGATAGTGCATTGTCGTGGTATTGTCTGTCCGCACAAGCACTAGAGAATTTTTGATCCGTGGGAGGAAAGCCAGAAGGGCTAGGTAAACAGCTCGCAGCTCGAGGAGATTTATCTGTAGCTTACGCTCGGAAGCGGACCACCGTCCGTTTATCCGGAGCTCCTGGAGGAACGCTCCCCAACCTTCCAGGGATGCATCTGTTGTAATGATATGCGGAGAGCTGGAAGCAAGAAAGGCAAGCCTAGCAAAAGGTTTTGAGGGTGAATCCACCAATGTAGAGCTTTGACCATGTGAGAGGTAATGCGGATGACATCGAACGATCCTGTACAGTGGAGCCATTGAGCCGACAGCGGTTCTTGGAGAGGGCGCATGTGAAGGCGACAGTGCGGAACTAACAGGATGCAGGAAGACATCTTCCCAAGCAGAGATTTGAAAAAGCGTACTGTAAGGGACTTTTTGGATTGTATGCGAGTTGCCAAAGAAATGAGTTTGTTTTGCCGCTCCTTTGATGGAAAAGCTTTTCTCTGGGTTGTGTCGAGAATTGCACCCAGGAAAGTTATACGCTGGGAAGGTTGAAGGACAGACTTGTCCCTATTGAGAGTGAGACCTAATCGGTTGAAAAGCTGAAGAAATGCATTGGAGGACCTGGTCACGCCTGCTAGAGAAGGTGACTTGACAAGCCAGTTGTCCAAGTACGGGAAGACTTGGTGATGTCGTTGCCGGAGATATGCGGCCACTGGAGACAGGCATTTCGTAAAGATGCACGGCGCTGATTTTAGGCCGAAAGGCAGGACCCAATATTGGTAGTGTCTGCCCGCCACAGCGAACCCGAGGAACATTGTGATTCCGGTGGATTGGGACGTGAAAATAGGCGTCCTGAAGGTCTAAAGACACCATGTAGTCATTTGCGTTGAGAAGTTGTAGCACCTCTTGAATAGAAACCATGCGAAACGACTGTTTCTTTAGATATTTGTTGAGACTCCTCAAGTCCAGTATAGGTCTCCATTTCTTCTCCTTTTTTTGGACCAGGAAAAAACGGGAGTAGAACCCCTTGCCCCGTTGACCAGGAGGAACTCTTTCTATAGCTCCCTTCCGGAGCATTAGTGAGAGCTCCAAGAGCAGAAAATGTAAATTCTTGTGGAGCATTGGACGAGGAGGGGTCTGGGGTGGAAATTCTATGAACTCCAGTGAGTGTCCAAACTGAACTAGTTGCAGGACCCATCGATCTGTAGTTCTCTTTTTCCAATTGTGTAGGAAATGAGAAATTCTTACTCCAATCCTGGATGGTGGAAAGGAAGTGGAGACCTGTGGCAAAGAAAAGTCATTGTCGTCGAGCTGCGTCCTTTTGCCTACCTCCTTTCCCTCGAAAGGAGGACTTAGTGCATCTTCGGACGGAATGCTGTTGCTTTCAGCCAACCCTGGCGTCTTAACACCGCAGCCCCCGCCAGTTGGCGAAAACCAGTAGATGCAATATCCATCGCACAATCGATCTCAGAGGCCGAGCGTTCGCCTTCTAGTAGGATCTTTTTTGCCTCTTCTTTTGCCTCCTCCGGCAAGGATCCATGATATGGGGCAATGTCTGCCCACATTTGTCGGTTATAACGTCCTAACAGTGCCAAAGAGTTGGAAGCGCGCACTGTTAACGCGGAAATAGATGAGAAATGTTTCCCAATATGATCTAGCCGTCTCCCGTCTTTATCTGGAGGGGCTGTTAACGTTGCAGAAGGATTTTTAGATTTCCGCTGCGCGGCCTGTGTGATAATAGAGTCAGGTTTGGGGTGGCCGGTCAGGCAAGCTGGAGCGGTGTTTGGAGCCCTATATTTCTTGTCTAGCCTAGGCAGTACCGGGGGCAAAGAAGAAGGGTTTTACATAATCTTAACACCCTGGTCCCAAATGTAGTCGATGATAGGTATAGACCTGACTGACTTCTTGAACGGTTCCTTAAAGTCATAAAGTAAACAGTCTTGTTGGTAAGAAGGCATAGGTATTTGGAAACGCTGAGCCGCTCTCTCAAGGATATTGTGGAAGCTCCAGATATCCTCAGGGGGTGAATCAGCCTGAGTAGGCTCAGGGGATGCCAGACAGGGAATTACATAATAGTCCCATTCATCGTGTGTTGATTGAGAATCTTGAAGTTCCCCTTCTTCATGTTGTTCCTCCTCACCATCATCCGAGGAAGGTGGAAGTTGTGAAATGGAAGGGCCAGGCTGTATTACCAGAGGTGAAGGCCGAGGTCTAGGTGGTGGGGAGACCACTGGAGGAGGTGGAGGCGTAACCAAAGATGGAAACCTTTGTTTGTAATCAGAAATTAGGAATTGGCGGTCAGAAACCAGAGTCGCTGGCAGGCAAACCATAGGAGGTTGAGGGGGATGGTACTCCTCATGGTAATCCACCTGGTCCTCCTGCTCATGTTCATCATAGTCAGAGCTTTTGTGATATTGGACATGAAGTTCAGATGGGCTGGTAGCAGTCCTGAACATACTGCCGTCATCAGAGTCTTCCTCCTCCAGGAGGTGGGCAGGTGGTAAAGGCTGGACTCTGCATGGAGAAGGAAAGGATTGTGTCAGCGTGCGTTTCGTAATTTTAAGGTGTACATACACACTTTGTAAGGTAGGTTCAGCTGTCGTAGACGAGCTCGTCGACGGAGTGGTCATCGTCGGTGGGATGTCGACGGGTGTCACAGGTGGTATCGTCGACGGAGTCGGCGTCGACGGTGGTATCGTCGTCGATGCGGTCGTCGGTGATGGTCGCATCAACAATTTTGTCGTCGGCGGTGTCGACGACGGAGCCTTCATCGACGAAGTAGATGTCGACAAGGTAGTCTTCGTCGACGTTGGGTGTGCTCGTCGACGGCAATCGTATGGACGTCGACGGTTTTGACGTTGACTACGATTTCTTTATTTTAATTGTCGACGAGATAGACCTACCGGCCACCGACGATAAAGTGGTTGACGTCGACGTGGATAATGCAGAAGATGCCATAGAAGTAGATATGGTCGTCATCGACGAGGTAACAGGCAAAGTCGACGAGGTGGAAACCGGTTTCTTGAAGGTTGGAACAGTCTCCTGAGGAGAAAACATCGCAGGTAAAACCTTGGAATGCGCCTCTGAAGACTTTTATGCATCTTCTTTTGAGGTGGCTGCGATGAAGGACCTGGAGAGGCCATCCTAGGTCTCTTTTGAGAGGAATGTGAAGTCCTGAAGGAACATTCACTCTCTTGAGAAGATACTGCTTGGTCTTTATCTTTTAGCCTCTGCAGCCAAATTAAGAGGCGTCCCTCCCTGTCCTTTGTAGAAAAGGTACGACATACCTTACAGTCCTTTGAAGAATGATCCGGGTAGAGGCAATAGAGACAGTCCTTGTGCTGGTCATCCACATGAAGTCTCTTTTTACCACATGAAGCACAGGACCTAAAAAGTCCTTTTTTAGGAGTATCAGCCATGGGTAACCTGAAAACTCCACACAGTTGAATAAATTTTGAAGAAAAAAGTACTGGAAATCCAGAAACTAAGGAAAGCTGAGCAGAGCTCAGTGGATACTCCCTTAGCACGACGTGCGCTAGAAAACCTTAGGGACTAGAGCTCCTTCCAGGAAGGTTCCAGAGGTTGACGATAGCTGATTGGCTCTTCGCCAAAGTTTGGTCCTTTTCACAAAAGGACATGGATATGTTACTAATGAGAGGCCTCCGGCCCATTACTATGTATATATGTCTATGAGACATTACTTTATTTATGTACCGGGGACTCCCATCCCGACGACGGAGAATGATTCAGGCATGTGAATCTATGAAAGATACCCTAATACTGGATAACCCAGAGTTCACCGCGCTGCTGTGGTGGATGAAAGAGCGCACTGCATGTGTCACATGACACTGGGTCACACACGGCAGCTCGGAAGTATGTTTGTGACGGAATCAAAACAACTGTTCACATAACGGAGTAAATAGTGTTGAATGCTGCGGTTAGTTTAAATGAGCATCCGTAAGCGGTGAGGTTAAACCATTTTAGATGCATCATAAACATATACATGTTAAATAAACAATAATGATTAGAAACAAAACCGTTAAAACCCATTCCCCCCAATTAAACCCCTCCCTTGGTGTTTGTGAAGTTAATGGCAGTTTCAAAATCAGGCGAGGATATTGTGGTAGAAGGGGATTCATTTTACAGCCTGTCACTCACTAGGAGCAGGAAGGGGACCCCGTTATTCTTACCCTCCTCACTTTCAAAAGCTTCCATTCCAGCCTCGGAGCTCATTCACCATGGCATGCCTCTGCACCCGCATCCGAGCTGGGCTCCAAAGTTACTACAGAGGACCCCATAACATAACACCATAACATGAAATAACATGGCATGTGTCCTTGCTAGCACATATTCAACTGGGAGGTTCTTGGCACTATGTAACAGATGTCTATTGTGCCCCAACTATATGGTACTACTTTCATCCATATTAGGGGTGTGACAGGCTGTATGGACTGCCAACATGTGATGGGGGAGAAGTCACACAGAATCATGCATTAGAGAACGGAACCACCAGACGCAGCAATGTAATGGGGGACACCACATTCCAACCCTGGGCTTCAACAGGTACAGCGGCAATCAACCAAGACTACAACACCCATAATGCACTAGGTCATTGAAGCACAGGAATGGAGCATAATATAATCGATGACATCTGGTGAACTGGTTTTCAAAGCAGTGTGTGTAGAGCTTTGCCACAAATGAGAACTTTCACAATGTTGCCAAGTAGTACATACTTTTTCCTACGCCAGTGTAACGCTGGTTAAGACAATCATACACAGGTAATCTCTTTCTTCATGCAACTGAGATGCGACACTAGTGCCATGCGACCTGCGCAGCCTCTCCCGCTTGTATGGCATGATCAGAGAGCCCGGGCAAGCAGAGAGTACAGACACCCACACCACAAGTGTATTGTGAAATAAAGACAGAGCCCTTTACAGACTGCGCGCAGGTGAGGCGCCCACGCGTTTAAAAAAAAAAAAAACACGCTTAAGCCAATGGCGGGCGGCGAAAGCCTGATCACACGCAACGCTAGGCGCAAGACCTAAAAATGGCCAGCTATCATCCCGACTACATGACAAAGATCATAAAACTACTACTCATACAATCACTGAATGTGATAGATCACAAAACATGGAAAATTGATTGATTTTTGTATAAATACGTCGTTAGGGTGTGAAATAGCTTCATAAACTAATTAAACAGCCAGAACTAAATAGTCTGTTTAATTTTATTGCTCAGTTTAAGAGACTACAAATAAAGTGTACACAGATAAAACGTGGCTACGGTACTGGAAAACACTTATCGTATTTAGTTTTCCTGATAGGCCCAAGAAATCGACTTTGAAAACAAATGCAGAAATGTGTTTTGCTACGTTAGGTTATCGCAAAAAAGAATGTTATATATTCCTGCAGTTTCAGTTTTCAATTTATTCTGTAGAAATACAGACTGTAATGTTATGTGCTTTGATTGGATTTTAATACTGTTTTAATTAGCTTTTATATTGCATGTTAAAAACATTGCTTTGAGGAGAAAAGGACTGTCACTCATTGGGGGAATACTGTGGTGTTGGGCTTGCCCCTTTCTGCAGGGTCATACCCAAACTTTTTTCCTTCACCCTCCTGTTTCCTGAACCCGTTATGTTGGCTTTAGGATTCTGCATACTTCACCATTGCTAGCCATTGATAAAGTGCTTGTGCTCTAGCCTTGAAAACATGGTAGAATTGGCATAAACTCAATTGCCCTATTTAATTTACTTCCAAGACCCTAGTACAGTGGTACTACATGTGCCCAGGGCCTGTAAAGTAAATGCTACTAATGGCACTGCTTGTACCACCCATTTAAGTGTCCCTCTAACCAGGTCTCCGGCCTGCCACAACCAAGTATGTGCATGAAGTTTTAAACTGCCATTTCGACCTGGCAAGTTAAACTTTTGCCAGGCCCAAACCTTCCTTTTTAATACATATAAGTCAACCCTAGAGCAGGCCCTGAACATCCCAGAGGGCAGTGTATTTAAAAAGTTGGGCAGGTACGTTTAAGTTTTACATGTCCTGGCAGTGAAAAAAAAAACGACATCCGTTTTTCGCTATTGAAAGGCCAACCTTTCTCATAGGATAACATTGGAGGTACCTTATTACATTTAATAAGCTGTAATTTCCAAATGGGAGTTGGTAGTGAGTTTGAGTTTGGTGTCTAAAGAACTGTACTTAAAAGCCCTCCAACATGGTAAAGGTGAATTTATAATTACAATTATGAAAATGCCACTTTTAGAAACTTCAATACAAAAAGATGATGGACGGAATGTTGAACATTGTCAAACATTCACCCCCAGTCACAGATCTGGGTTTAATCCATAGTTATTTTGCTCACCACGCCACCCCAGTTCAGACATAGCCATATGCAAATCAGTCTTGACCCTGTGCCTCATGGGAACAGTCCAGACCGAACTGCCAGGCCATGTCTTCCCTGGACCAGAATCAAGCATCCTAGGACCAGTTTCGGGGTTTCACCCCTCTTCAGCCAGGATAGCTTGACTCCAGTGGCATAGTGAGCACAGGAATTTTAGAAACTTGGCATTTTCTTGTCCTAAACATTTGGTGCCTGCAGTCTGATTCTGGGTCACATTACTAGGTGTAGCTTGCAGTTGGTCTTTGTGTGTTGCTTCCAAACTGTGAGAAAAGGGGAAAATAGGTGTCGGCAAGAGGGTTCACTCTGAGCTAACGAGCGGTCACGTACCATACTTGCACATCACAAAGGCTCTGCCTGAGTGCACTCACAAAGGGTTTGTCACTAGTGTTTTTTACGCCAGTCAAGCTGGGGCCAGGACAGGGAGGAAGGGGATGCCTGGCCCCTTAGAAGCTTCCACCACTTCAAAGTGGCTACCAGGTACAAATGATGGACACACAGATCCAACTCTTCAGTACACTTCTTGGCCTGAAGCCCCTGCCTGGAAGAAGATTCTCCTTGCCAAAGGTAGAGTATAGGTCATTTGCATAATCTGTGACAAGACAAATGCCTTGAAAGGTATGTATGATCCTTTGAAATGGACTGATACAGTGCAAGGGATCCCGGTAAAAGAACTGGAGCAATGGTTCAAAATTTGATGCAGTCACTTTTTTGTGAAACAAAAGCAGCAACATTAACCTAATTTAAAAGGCTCACTTACACACACATACTTGAGTATACTTTCAATAGCCAGAAACAATATAGGAATCAACAGTTTTCTACATTTCACCTGTCCACTGAACCAAAATCACACCTGTTCTTTACTACCGAGTTTTCGAATAATATCATAAAGAGTGCCGGAGGGATTAAACAGTGTGGGAAATCTGGAATAAGGAGGAGACAGACTTGTCGATCAGTCTGTGCAGCATGTCATCTTTTCCATACAGTTAAACATGGCATTGGCAAAACGTTCGTAAAACATGCCCCTGATGGCAAACAAATTGCTCTTTCAATTAGTCACCCCATCAACCTTGCCCAAAAACTCACCAATGTCTTGGCAAAACTTTATTTATGCCCAAATGCATTACTGGCAGTTTTCACAGTAAACTGTTTCATACATTTGAAATTAGCGGACAGCCATTTCTCTTATGTATTTGAGCCCCTGCCTCAATGTACCTAAATTGTAGAGCATATTCAACCTTCAAGTCCCTTACCACAGATCTGTTGATCTTGTTTCCCTCATATCCCTGTTTTTTGTGATACTGTACAGGATGTGTAGTTCCTTTGTCTTTCCTCCTGATCAACTCTAGTATTTGCATTTTATTTTGTAAGTATAAATCACAACTCTTTTCTCTTATGGTGTTTATACTATATCCAAATAGCTTTATATTTCAGTAGGCAAATTATGCAAATGTGCTTACTATTTAGATTATGCGGACAAGTAAACATTTATTAATATATTTGAAAAGGTTTATAAATAAATTTCCTCTTGGCATCAGAAAAGCTGTAGCTATTTTTGAGCGATCATCTGTATATCAGTGGTTGTGTTTAGCCATCCAGAAGAGAAGAAAGAAATCACTATGAGCTTAAGCTGAGACAAAGACAGGGTTGGTCAAGTGTGGAGATCAGACGAGATGAGGAAAGAAAAGTGAAGACAGAAAGGATTGTGATGTATAATAAAAGAAAATAGGACCGTATATTAAAATCAAGTAAGAATAGAACTATAAGACCGTCAGAACTAGGCAACCATAAATGGAATAATGGGACAGACAACACTTCCAAAATTTTTATCACAACGAAAAAACAACACTTTTGATGTTGTTTCACTGAACTGACGTTTGTATAGGCAAGACAAAGAAACAAGTCCTATTTCACATCTATATTTTTAGATGACTGCAAATATCCTACAAATGTTCAGGCTGCGTAAAAAAAATAGTATTGACAGATACAATTAAAAAAGATACAAACAGTGGTTACCTTTTGAATACAAAGAAATAAATAGTATAACATGTCTGCTTCATATGGAGAACCGTCTTGCTGTCTGGCTTCTTTGGTCATTAGGCATAGTCCATAATTCAGTTCTGCTATTGGGACAGAGAGAACATCTTCTCCAAAAATGATTGGTTTTCTTCCTACAATTACAAAAACAGCATTTCTGAATCATTTGGTTACCTTCATTTTAGTATCAATTATGAATGAAGTTACTGCTACGTTTTCCTTCTGCTCAATGTATGTTCTTGTCCGAAAAGAGAAGGAGGAATTACCAAACTGAGCATGAAGACATCAACGAAATATCACTATCATTCAAATACAGGTTGCAGAAGGGTGGGGGATGCTACTAGGAAGAACACACAACATCTAGATGATAGTGGTTGAATGAAGGACAACTGGAAGAGTTCCTAATAATTTCAGGCAGTCTATTTCAAGAAATGTTGATAATGATTAATCTTTTTTGTGGAAAACAAAATATAGGTTTAAACAGCCAAAAAGCTTCTTCATCCTTCATGGTCACATGCTTTTGAATGATAACCTAATGTACCTACAAGGTAAAATGTATATTGGAGTGGGTGTGGAGTATTATATAATATTACAGAATAAATTGGAGCCCATTCAATCATTTGTATATTATTATCTTTTTCTAGAAAAAGCAGTACAAATTATGCCAGGCACATTGATACGGGTTTTGGTTACACGTCCTAAGACACAGGATTACTAGCTGTATCTGATGTTGCAAAGGCTATTATGACAAGTCACATTCCACCTAGATCTTGATATTATCTATGATTGGATGGAGTGCAGACAGGATGATCAAACACTTTCTTTCATTTATTATAAAATACAGTGGTGAGGTGAATGAACAAAAGGTACAAAAAGACCTATTCCCCCTCCAACATAAAGAGTTGCGCAGGCTGAAAACAGGTACTTTGGATAACCAACAACTCATTAGCCTGATGAAAGTGCGAGGTCTGAAAACGTTTGGGGACATTATTGTAAAGGCTATTTTATACAAGATTATAATACTGGACAATATGTGAAGTTGAGGAAGGTTTTATTTAGCTGGTAACATGAGCCAAGTAACCCAAGTCGTAAAAAACGAGGGTTACATAACCAGAGAATGATTCTAGCCTGCTCAATTGCAGGAATGGCTGTCCGATAAGAAGAACATCTCATGGAAGTGACAGATGGAAAGTCTGATGCAATATCATTTACTGAATGATTTGTTTAAGAAAGAAAGGCAGTGTTGCAAGTATTCCACGGTTATTGGAAATGGACCTATGCTGCTCACAAAGTAAACTTCAAATACTATCTGTCAGGCCATTATAGGCTACTGAATTTGTATGTTAATCTAATAAACAAATCCTTTCCCCTCGACAAGGCACCAAGCCACGAATGACTGAGAGGCTCCGAGAGATAGTGGGAAACTTACAAATACAAGATATATTGAGAGATAGACACCTGACTCAGAAGTTGTACACTTGCTATTCTTCTACCTATAACACGCACAGCAGGCTGGGCAGGGTTTTGGTCTCTGTAGAGGAAACGGACATGAGCGTTGATGACCCACCTGGCCCGTTTCCCCCCCTACCACTCCCCAATTAGCTGCATGGTCCACTGGGCCCCCGCCCATCTCCCTAAAACGTGGCGGATGTCGTTAGACATCCTAGAAGACTCGGCTGGAAGGGAGAACATATCTTGAGTCTTGACTGACTATATGACAATTAACTGGGAGGGGGCTAACACCTCTAGAGCTACGGAATGGGAATCACTGAAAGCCATTATATGAGGGGCCTGTATAGAATTAGAGTGTGGAGTCTGCAGGCTGCAATGCGACCTCCAGGCATCGGCGGGGGCTCAGGCCTTAGTCCAAGCTGACCTGACTGTCACTGTCCAAGGTTGGAATATACAAGTGCACATAAGTGACATATGGGACAGACTAGAGAAGTATACACTTAGTCAGTACTGACAGCGCTTGCATAGAGAGGGTGACAAGTCAGGACAACTCCTGGCTTGGATCCTTTGCAGAGAGCAGAACCCAGTGCCGATTATTGCTCTGCGCATGCCGACAGGCGAGGTAGTAAACCTCAAGGCTGCAATTCTGCAGGTGATGCAGCAACATCTGCAAACAGTGTATGCTGCAGACGCGGCAGTCAGAAAGGATCGGAACGTCTCATACTAACGGGCCTTGAACCGGACGCACCTCCCCACACAGGCCTCTGAAAAGCTTGAATCTCCGCTGACCCTCGTGGAAATACAAGTAGCATTAGCAATGTTCTTAGGGGCTAAGGCCCCAGGGGGAGATGGGTTCCCATCTGAATTCTACAGTGCATATTCAACTACTTCGACTCAAGTACTGCTGCAGGTCTATGCGGAGGCCTTAGATTGAGGAATCCTTTTTTTTTAAATTAATCATTTTCATTGTAACAGCAGACAAATACACATTCCGGTACAGCGTTCTCTGATAACAACTACACATTGGTCACTCAATACTATCATTGCTTCATTAACACAGCCATTGTGCCAACATCCCAATCTGGGCAGAAGGCGAGCAACAGTAGAACATTTAAATCGGAACTACATGTGCAGCATCAGCGTAATCTCAGGGGAAACATGGGGTTACGATCCTTTCCGTTGTGCTCCAATAAACAAGCTCCAAAAGAAACATTCAGAACAAGCACCCCTCCCGTCATCTCCCTCACTTGCAAGGTCCGAGAGCATAGCTACTCCCCCAGTAATCCATCCAGCTGCACCCCATCACCCTTCCGAGTCAACGAAATGCCCCCCCCCCCCCCAAATCTCAGCCAATCCCCGCAGGTTCATCAACACTAGTAGAACCCACATTTTGCACAGCCACTGCCTCTTCACCATTTTCGCTCCCCGCACCCTGCACATATGCTGTATATAATCTCCAAAAATGTTTGGGCCGACTCCTAGGCGGAAGCATCTCGCGGTACGTCTCCGATTGTGTGGCACAGTACTACATATCGCGTGACCACTGCCGCAGCGTTGGAACAGGCCCCCTTATACAGCACAGAGTCACTCGTACCTTGGCCATAAGCATCCCGATATCTACCAATCTACGAATGGCTTTTGATAACGCCTTAGTATACCCCAAAACAGCCATCATCAGGTCCGGGGAAAGTTCCATCTCTACCACCCTTCCCAATTCTTCAAAGATTCCCTCCCAAAATTGATAAACTGCCGGGCACAACCATGCCAGGTGAAAAAAATCAGCAGGCGTTGTGCGACATCTCTCGCACCTAGCATCCTCCCGAATTCCGTATCGATACAACCTTTCCGGGGTGTAATATATCCTATTGATATATTTGAAGTGAACCAACCTGTGCCTACCATGCAGTGATATTTTCCTAGTGTTGGTACAACAATAGAACCACTTATCATCTAACTGGACATTCAGATCACGCTGCCATGCAAGCCTAGCCTTGGTAAACGTATGCGCCCTGTGAGACATCGCTGTCCTATAAATAGCTGTAATCATTTTGCGGGGAGACACAAACTTGATGGCATGTGTTAACTCTAACACCTCAGGAGGCTCATCCATACCATCACCTAACCAATCCCCCCTCACTCTATGAAATTGAAATTTATTCAGGAGTGTGGCACCCTCCGCACCATCCAAAACTTGCTCGGAGGTACGGACCGTTACCTCATGGAATAGGTCTCCAGCTACTACCAAGTACAGTGCACGTAGAGCCCGCAATACACCCCTCTCCGTGCACGGTTCCAACCATCTCATCCACTCTATTGGCATAGCAGGAGAGTACAGCAAAGCACCTGCCTGATTCTGCAGGAGCCAGTGCCACGCGTGCCTAGTGGTGTTCAAGGAATCCCCTATACTTGTCCTACGATCAGCTGGTTCCATCATTATTGCCGGCAAGAGGAAAGGGTCTGCAAATAGTCTCTCCATGCGCAGGAAGGGAATATCGGCCCCGCCATGAAGGTGAGCAGCCAGCGCCGCCCTATAGTACAATTCGAAGTCCGGTGCCCCCAGACCAGTGACTTCTCCCAATTAACCCTAAGCCCCGAGAGCGCGCCAAACCTAACTACTTCCCTGAAACCGAGGCTAAATTATTCTCCGGATCTCTCACGTAAAGAAGAGTATCATCCGCATATGTGGATATCACTATTCTATACGTTGGAAAGCCAATACCCTCATTACCATGATATTCCAGTAGGGCACAAGCTAAGGGCTCCGCCACCAGGGCATAAAGCATGGGGACAAAGGGCAGCCCTGCCGGGTGCCTCTAGTAATATTAAAGAAGGCAGTAACTAGATCGCCAATGCGGACACGTGCTGTGGGCTTATAATATAGAGTCCCTAGCAATTGCAGAAATACTGCCCCCAGCCCCATTCTTGTTAATACCTGCCTTAAAAACGCCCACTCCACCGAATCAAATTGCATTTTCCATGTCTAGGAAAACGGCCACTGCTTTATTTTCCTGACGAACATGCTGCATTGTGCCAAATACCGTGCGTATATTATAAGTTAAGTTTCTAGCTGGGATGAATCCCGCCTGCTCCGGAGCAACTAGGATATGAGACATCAGAGCCAGGCTAGTAGATAGAATTTTGTGTCCACATTCAGAAAGGAGAGGGGACGGAACGAACCACACTCATTCAGAGCCTTACCCGGTTTAGGAATTACCACCAACATGGCTTCTCTCATGCATGGGGGGGAGGGGGGAAGGGGCAGTGCCCGTTACACACATATCTTCAAATAAGGCGATAAGGTGAGGCATTAACTGCTCTAAGAACGTCTTATAAAAGGCAACTATCAATCCATCCGTTCCCGGGGCACTACCCGCCCTCATGCCTTCCAAAGCCTCAATAATCTCATCCCTCTCTATCGGGTACATTAGAAGCGCCCTATGCGCGTCCGGAAGGAAAGGGAGCCGTATATGCTCCAAATAGTCCACCATCTGCTCTTCAGTCCCTGAGGACCGGGACCTGTACAGATCCGCATAGTACTGTCGGAAACGTTCAGCGATCTCCGCCTCCTCTGTCAATAACAACCCACTCTCCGTCTTGATTTCCGTAACCTGTGTCTTACCGCGCCGCGCTCTCATCAGACGAGCCAGGACAGATCCCAGCCTCTCGACCTCTCTGTATGAACGCGCTGTGGCATATTTACCCAAGTGTTTTACTTCGCTATCGGCTGAAGCGTGATATTCCTCCAGAAGAACCTTAATCTCCCCATTTATAGTCTCATCTCCCTCAGCAAGCCGCCGCCGCTCAAGCTCCTTCAGTCTACCTTCTATTTCAGACGAAGTCCTACGAATAGTCTTTAGTACTCCCGAATGCTTAGCCATAGCTACACCCCTGATATACACTTTGAACGTTTCTCAGACAGTCTGGAAACTATCCACAGAGCCAATGTTAGTATCAAAAAAGTACTCTATGGTGTCAGCCAACTCCTCCTTAAACACTGGATCTAATAAGGAATAGGGAGGAAACCTCCACGTGAAAGGTGGCAGACATTTCCTAGGTGGCTCCATGACCAACAGCAATGGCGAGTGGTGCGATAATGTGCGAGGAAACACTATACAATGCCGTATTGAATTAATCAGCGCGGTGGATGCCAACCAGTAATCAATAAGTGTGTGTATGTTGTGAAACGCCGAGTAATGTGTATAACCCCCTCTCACTCAACTCCTAGCTCTTCACACATCACACACACCCAAACATAACATAACTTCCTCCAACTTCCTCGCTGCCGCCGCCAGACTTCTGGGCGGACCCGCCGATCTATCCGGGGCAGGGTCCCTAACCAAGTTAAAGTCCCCCCCTCCCCCCACCCCCCCCATAAAATCCTGGCTTCTCCATAGGGAGCCACCAGTCTAGCAATTTCCCCCAAAAATTCCAGACAGTCCTAGTTGGGCCCGTATATATTAAGAACGATAAGGTCCAGGCCCGACCTCTACACCGAGACATGACATATCTACTGCCCGGGTCTTCCTGGAGCAAGGTGAGTTTGAGAGACGACCTGGGATTAACCCAATATAACACTCCTCTAGAATGTGAGGTGAATCCCGCAGAATCAATATTACCCTCCAGCCACCTGGACCCAAGCATGCGGCTCGTTTGTGGCAAATGTTTCCTGCAGAAGAGCCAAATCAATATTCTGCCTATTTAGATAATTCAGAACCTTCCTAAGTTTCCGATAATCATTAAGACCCCTAACATTCCATGACAACACTCGTATCACCCCCACCCATTCACTGGCCTCCTGCCCGTTACGTGCCATTAACTACATAATCCGTGCATAATGCCAAACCAACATGTTTGTGTACCATCGCACAGTGCATCATCCGCTCCATAAACAGCAAAACTCCATGAAAACCCCTCACAAAAAAACACCCTCTCCCCCCATCCACCCCCCACCCACAGCAGACCTCCCCCCAACATGGCTGTTTGAAAAACATTCCCATGGCCCCATTTCCCCATTTCCCAATACCCTTTAATCCCCCCTCAGTGAGGAGTATAGCAACAGTGCCAGGCACGCGTGAGCGGAGTTAGCCCTGCGCACCTAACTAGAACAATACCAACAGCATATAAAGCCAGACCTGGCCCCCGCTTGTCATCACGCACATTTTTGGCAAGGCGTATATCTTCTTAGTGGAGGGCCGCCTGGCTACCAGAACAACATAACAAACCTCGGGAGGAAGGTCAAAAGCAATCAACTGCCGCCACTCAATCTCCATGCATGGAGACAAAGAGTTTACCGGTTCGGGAGGAGAAACCTCTTCTGCTGCTGAGACAGAAGATCCTCCCAAAGGGGCAGCCTGATCGGAGGATCGATGCTCATCTTCAGAAGCTCTGGATACCAGACTCTCCTCGCCCAGTCCGCAGCCACAAGAATGACTTGGGCCTGGCCGCTCCTGATGTTCTTCAGCACCCTGGGCAGGAGTGGTAAGGGCGGAAACATGTACAGCAGGCCTGAGCTCTACTCGCGATGAAAAGCGTCGCCAAGTAATACCCGCCTTGGAAACTCCAGCAAGCAATACTGCTGACACTGCGTGTTCTATTCGAAGGCAAACAAATCTAACCAAGGTTGTCTCCACTGTAGAAAGAGACCTTGCGCTACCTCCGACTGGAGACGCAATTTGTGATCTGCCAGGCATCGTTGGCGGAGTTTGTCCGCCCTGACGTTCAAAGAACCTGCCAGGTGTTGAACCATCAGGGTTATGCCCTGCTGTTCCAGCCATGTCCAAAGACGCAGGGCCTCTCGACATGGGGTCCACAACATCACCCAGCCTTGCTTGTTGCAGTACAGCATGGCAGTGGTGTTGTCCGTGAACACCTGCACTAGCTTCCCCTTGACAGAGGGAAGAAATGCTTTCAATGCCAATCGATTCGCTCAGAGCTCCAACAGATTTATGTGGAGCCCTGACTCAGCCAGAGACCAGTCTCCCCTGATCTCCAGCTCTCCCAGATGGCCGCCCCATCCCAGAAGTGACGCATCTGTCACCACTATGAATTCTGTTTGGGGAAAGGGAGAGGGGTCTGCTGTTGACCCAATTGCCGTTCATCAACCACCACTGCAGATCTCTCGCAGTTCCTTCCGATATCTGGACCAGGTTGTGAGATTTTCTTGATGCTGTGCCCACTGCAACTTCAGGTCCCACTGCAGAGCCCGCATACGGCAACTGGCATGCTTTACCAACAGGCTGCAGCAGGCCATGAGGCCCAACAGCCCCGGAGTAAGTTTCACCGAAATCCAGGATAGAGGCTGAAATATCGAAATCATAACCTGAACATCCTGGACTTGCTGCTTGGGAGGATAGGTCCAAAACTGCTCCAATGAAAGGGAGCGTCTGAGGAGTCAGGTGTAACTTCGGCACGTTTATAGAGAACCCCAGAAAATGCAGGAGGTCCATCGTAGTCTGAAGGTGGGAGACAACTGTCTGGGGCGAGGACGCTTTCAATAGCCAGTAGTCATGGTAGGGAAAGACTGACACCTCTAACCAGCGCAGATTAGCCATCACCTTGGTGAACACCCGAAAGGCTCTGGTGAGGCCGAAAGGGAGCACAGTAAACTAAAAGTGCTAGCAGCCTACCTTGAACAGCAGGTAATGCCTGTGACCCGGCAGGATGGGCCGCAACCCTTTGTTCTTCTTCGGAAAGTAGCAGGAATAACAACCACTGTCTACTTCTGAAATCGGGATCCTTTCTATAGCTCCTTTGGCCAAGAGAGCTGTAACTTCCTCCCGTAGCAATTTCAGATGATCCCGGTCTGCCATTCCTGATTTGGCAGAATCAGAGGAGGAAAAGAAAGGAAAGGCAGAGAATAGCCCTTGTGAATGATCTGCAAGACTCGTTTGTCTAATGTTATGGATCTCCAGTGGGTGAGATGGTGACGAATCATCCCGCCAACTGGGTTAGTGTGGTCTTGCAGACTCAGACTAGGAGTGTTTGGTGGCTGCGGCTGCCGGGTGGCCGACAACTTTTGGCCTCCATTCCTGGATTGAAATGCACTGCGTCCTCGCACAGCTTGGGCAGTCTGTGCAGGACGGTAGCTTGGATAGGGCTGACGTGGCAGGAAACTCCTTCCATTGCCACAAAAGGAACGAAAGGAAGATTGACCACGAGGAGTAGATGAGCGGCCGAAGGATCTGGCCATAGCGCGAGAGTCCTTGAACCTGGCCAGGGCTAAATCTGCATTTTCCCCAAAAAGACTGTTTCCATCAAAGGGCATGTCCATGAGATTGACCTAGACATCGCTCGAGAAGCCAGTTGTCCTAAGCCAGGTGTGGCACCTTAAGGCCACTGTCATGGAAATCAATCTGCCCATCGAATCTGTTGTATCTAGGCCACACCGAATGGTAAAATCTCTCCCATCCTTGACTGTTTCAGAGAGCACAGCCCTGGCCTCCTCTGGGACTTGTGGCAGCACTTGCGCAAACGACTCCCAAAGGGAGTGGGAGAAACAGCCCAATAAGCATGCAGTATTCACCGACCGCAATGCCAGGCTAGAGGAAGAAAACTATTTCTTCCCAAATGCATCCAACCTCTTGGATTCCCTGTCCGAAAGTAGAGGCCTGCACCACCAAACTCTCTGGGGTGGGGAACTTCGGATCAACCGGTGCTGGGCGATGGCGGTGTGCAACTGTCCTATTCACAGGAGCCCCTGTGCTAGGCTTGGACCACATGCCTAGAAAGGCGCCTGGAAGGGTCTTATTAAAGGGCAAAATGGATTCGGAAGTTGAAGCTCCAAGTTGAAGCACTTTGGTCAGTAGATTAGTCCTGACCTGCACTGAGGGTAGTTCTAGTCCAGGGACCTGAGTTGCCCTTTTTACCACCATGGCATAGGATGCTCCTTCCTCCATAGCCACTGTTGGTGGAGCGAGCTTGCCCGTATCTGGAGAAGTGTCCAGTCCCTTGGCTTCCGAAAGTCCCCCAAACCTGTCCAACTGCTCCGCAGAGTCATCCTGGTATTCCAGAGGGTCCATAGACTCCCACCATTCCTCTCCTGAGCTTAGCACATCCTCAAAGTGCTCAGGCGACAACATAGAACTCCTGGGTTCAAGCGATTTCGTTCAGACTGCGTGTTGTCGGGGAGGAGGATGGGGCTGGCACCGGTGGCGCCACAAGCACAGACTTCGGGTCCAACACAGGAAGACTTTGCGCTGGCATGACCGGTGTTGACCCGAATCGGATCCATGAGGCCCCACCGGTGCCGTGGGCGGAGCAGACTGTGTCAAACCCGATGGGACCTCTTCCTACCCCACGTGGCCCGAATGCTCACCAGTGGTGTTGGCCGGCTCAAATAAGCGGCGCATGGCCTCATAAAATTCTTTTATGTGAGCGGAAGTCATTCTGGCTCCCGGAAAGGGAGGGAGGCGCTAAATAGACCTAGGCTCTGGCTCTGCGGAACATTGCCTAGAGCGTCGGTGCTCCCTTTCCTTCTCGTTGATGGAAGACAGATGAGGTGAAGATGAAGTCCGCTTGGACTTCTTCTGCTTACGCCTCACACCCACCCCTCCGAGTGTCCCGAGGACCTCGAGTGGGACAAAGAAGATTTAGGGCTCCACGTGCTGTCCCGTGACCTCCTCTTCTTGATCGTGACGTCTGCCGAGTCCATCTCGACGGTGCGGTGTCGACTGCTGGCCCAAAAAGAACTTCATTGCCCACTCCCTCAAGGCCTTTGGCGCCATGGCCGAGCAGTCCAAGCACGACTTGGAGTCACGGTCGCGCTCGAGACACCAGAGACAGACAAGGTGGGGGTCGGTAACCGACATCATGCGTTGGCAGGCACTACACGGCTGGAAATCGGTCTTCCTCTAAGACATCTCTTTCTCAGATTGGCACATAACTGGCACAGAAAGAGAAGAACTGATGTCCGACGCCTGAGTGGCGCCTATATAGGTACAGTGACATCATAACCGACGCAGACGACGTCACGCAGAGCCGATAGGGAGCCACCCGATGGCACGTGCAAGGGTATTGCTCAGCAAAAGTTTCCAGATCCAGCCTGGGAATTCAAAGGTAAGGAATCTGCAGCCAGAAGTCTCTATCAGATTGATTTATTAAAGTCAGATCTATTTTTCTATCCCGGTGTTTGATTTTTTGGTGTCCTCTCTGAAGTGTTGCACAAATACTTTACACACTGCTTCCAAATCAATATGACTGCTCTGTGCCAGGCTACCAGAGGATAGGAACAGGTTAATTTAGTATTTGCTTGCCCTTTACCCTGACTTCGACTGTGGTTGCCGCTTGACCAGGGTTAACACCCCAGTCAGCCAGTAGCCCAATTTAGGCAGAGAGAGCTTTAGAGAAAAATTATATTTTGCTTGTTCATGAACCAAGTCTAAAGGAGCTGGGCATTAAAGAAAGGCAGGCAGATTCCAGGAGTGACTGTGGCATGGTGTGAGCGAATCCACAGTGTCAGTATGCTTTTCCAAGGATTTGGTGCCCAGTTAGGTGGTGGGAGATGACAGACAAATGTTTTTCTGCCTAATGGTTGACAATGTCCCAGAATAGCATGGAGAGGTCTGTAGAAACCAATGCCAAACTGTGGGACATAGCGCTTTTCTACTACTAGTAGTTAGGGGGCCAACCCAGTTATGCTCTAAAGAAAGCCATTTAAAATTCTCCCTGATGGCCTCTTTCGTCATCTACCTGTTGGGTCCGAAATTAAACATGCAAGGATGGAATTTGAGCTGGCCAACAAGGATGTGTACACAGTGGCCCAGCTCAAGGATTTCTGAAAGGAGTTTAGACTTCCTGCCAAGAGCACCACCTGGAAGGTGGAATTGTAAAAGCCCACTGCACCCTGGTGGAAGCCACAGAAGAGGATGATGAGCTGGAGGGGCCTGATGAGGATCCTTCTGAGTAGCAATACAAAAGGGGGTGATGGACGGGGCGTTTGAGCAAATCAAACACTCACCCCCAGTCAACTGATCTGGGTTTAATCCATCACCATTCTTTAGCCCACTCAGCCACCCCATTTCAGACATGGCTATATGCAAATCAGTCTGACCCTGTGCCTCATGGGAACAGTCCAGCCCGAACTGCCAAGCCATGTCTTCCATGGACCGGAAACAAGCATCCTGGGACCGGTTTCGGATTCATAATCCTCATCAGCCAGGCTATCTTGAATCCAGTGGCCAAGTGAGCTGGGACTCGCGTCTGAGCATACCCTGACACACTAAGGGGGGAACAAAGCGATACAAAAGGGGATGATGGACGGAGAGTTTGGGTATGCTCAGACGTGAGTCCCTTGCTCACTTGGCCACTGGATTCAAGATAGCCTGGCTGATGAGGATTATCGGTCCCAGGATGCTTGCTTCCGGTCCATGGAAGACATGGCTTGGCAGTTCGGGCTGGACTGTTCCCATGAGGCACAGGGTCAGACTGATTTGCATATCAGTCTGACTGGGGGTGAGTGTTTGATTTGCTCAAACTCTCCGTCCATCATCCCCTTTTGTATCGCTTTGTTCGCCCTAAGTGTGGCGGGGTATGCTCAGACGTGAGTCCCTTGCTCACTTGGCCACTGGATTCAAGATAGCCTGGCTGATGAGGATTATGAATCCGAAACCGGTCCCAGGATGCTTGTTTCCGGTCCATGGAAGACATGGCTTGGCAGTTCGGGCTGGACTGTTCCCATGAGGCACAGGGTCAGACTGATTTGCATATAGCCATGTCTGAAATGGGGTGGCTGAGTGGGCTAAAGAATGGTGATGGATTAAACCCAGATCAGTTGACTGGGGGTGAGTGTTTGATTTGCTCAAACTCTCCGTCCATCATCCCCTTTTGTATCGATCCTTCTGAGTACCCACCTGCAGTGGAAGGGGTTAACTTGATCCCTGGGATGGAGCCCCATGTCGGGGCAGGAAGCAGTGTCTCTTCCCACAGCCTATCCCCGGAGGAACTGGTGGGAAGGAGGAAGGAGAGGTTGTTCAAGCTTCAAATGACCAAGATAAAGATAGAGGCAGAGGAGAAAAGAGCTGAAAGAGCACTGGAGGAAAAGAATATCTTGTTGGCTCATGAACAGAGCCTAAAAGAGCTGGACATCAAAGCCAGACAAGCAGATTCCAACAGTGATGGTGGAAGCATACCTGCAGTTTCTGAAGTTGATAAGAGTTCACATACCCAAGGATCTGGTGCCCAGTTATGTGGTAGGAGATGGCCTACACAAATGGTTTTCTGCCTAAGAGGTGGCCCTGAAGGTCCAAAAGGTCCCAGAAGAGCATTTCAGGGGGTGGGTGGGTTGTCTATGGAAACACATGACTACTGTAATAGGGACACAATTCTAACACTAGAACTTGGGGACCAAACTAAGTACACTCCCATGAAAGCCACTTTACTTGCCAAGTTTGGACTGAACACTGAAAAGTACAGCTAAAGGTTCAGGGACAACCAGAAGCTCCCTAACCAGCCCTGGGTAGATGGTGTGGATTACACCAGCAAGGCATTGAAAGGTTGTGAGCGGGCGGCAAAGGGAATGATTAAAATGGGTTGTACAAATATGATAGAGAGAGCACATGCTCAGTATTTGTTTTATAGATTTGCGCCAGCACCTGGTTGACAGTAAGCTGACTGACCCCTCCGAATAAAGACAGGAAACCTCCGAGCACTCTAAGTTCATGCCTGTTTAGGCCTGAACATCAACTGGGAACTTCTTGGCATCAGTCTCGATGCAGCTCTCCACATTTGGACATAAAAGCTTTTATAGAAGTCAGATCTTTTTCAGTGGAGCAAACTAGAAAACGAAGGCCGACTGGTGATTCAACGTCAATGTCTGCAGCTTTGACAGTGATCCCGGTCGCCAGCAGTGCTCCAGGCAGAAAGTTGGTAAAAGGTTGCTAAGTCCCACTTCTTGAAGTTGGGGGAAAGAAAGCGTACACCCCGATACCATCCAAGAGTCCAGGACCTGGCGTGGGGGAGAAGCTGCTGCACGATGTTGAGTTTAGGACTCACTCCAAGAGAGGCTAGTAGCAGGATCAGGTCCAGATTAAACTGGTCAGCTGGATAGTGGCAGGGAGAGAGGCCTCTAGAAGCTGGTTGTGTCACCTGTAGCTCAAACATCAGGTCAGCCAACTGACCCTTGGAGTGAATTCTGGGGTCTTGGAGGCAAGATAAGCAGGCCCGATCTTCTTTCAGGTTTTTCAGTCTGTAATGCAGTCGTCCTTCCTAGTCTTCACAGTTCCCGGAGTGTTCAGGAGAAAGGTCTGTGGGGGTCCATTTATTATACCTAGTGCAAACCTGTGGGTGTAGGATAAGCCTTTGAACACCCCTAAAACAAGTTCTGGTCAGTTCCTCCCCTCCCGCCCGGTCTGGTGCCAGCCTGACTAGAGGCAAAAGGGAGGTAGGCTTAGGTGTGAGCATCATCACTCAGTGACAAGGCAGGCATATTTTGAAGCTTGGGAAAAGGCTGGGAACAGACCCCAGGGCATCCTGACAAGAGCGAAGTCCCCCTACCCACAACCGATTGTCCACAAGGGAGCCATCAGGGCTAACTCGGGCAGGAAAGTCTTTTGGTTTTAGGCAGTAAAATGACAACTTTCTAAACGTGTTATTTGTGAAATCGTAATATAAAATCAACCATTAAGTTGGATTTTACATTACTATTAAAATTAGTCATTGAACCATTTTCTAGCTATTCTCAAACTGAATCTAAAATGTATTAAATGTATTAGTGAAAACAGCATTTACCTATCAGAGAGTCATCCTTGCCACAGTAAAAAACGACTATGTAGTTTTTCATTGCCAGGATATGTAAAGTATTAAAAATACATGTCCAACTTTTTAAATACCATGCAGCCTGCCCTATGGGCTTTTAAGGCCTACTTTAGGGGTGTCTTATATGTATTAAAAGGGAAGGCTTAGGCCTGACAAAAGGTATATTTTGCCATGGCAAAATGGCACTTTAAAACTGCACATCCAGGATGCAGTGGCAGGCCTGGAGACACGTTTTACAGTGCTACTTCAGTGGGTGGCATGTGTGCTGCAGCCCACTAGACGCATTTAATTTGCAGGCGTTGAGTACAGGTGGTTCCATATGCTAGTGACTTGGAAGTAAAAGCACTTAGGGCGACAAAAGCAAAAGGAACAAATGATGGACGGAATGCTGAACAATGCAAACATTCATCCCCAGTCACAAGAATCTGAGTTTAATCCATCATCGTTCTTTTGCTCACCACGCCATCCCAGTTGGACTCAGCCGTATGCAAATCAGTCTTGACCCTGTTCCTCAGCGGAACAGTCCAGCCCGAACTGCACCACTGGATTCAAGGTAGCCTGGCTGATATGGGGTGATGCCCCGAAACCAGTCCCATGATGCTTGTTTCCGGTCCAGGGAGGACCCAACTTAGAAGTTCGGGCTGGACTGTTCCCATGAGGAACAGGGTCGAGACTAATTTGCATATGGCTGGGTCCAAACTGGGATAGCGTGGTGAGCAAAAGAACAATGGATTAAACCCAGATCCTTGTGACTGGGGGGTGAATGTTTGCATTGTTCAGCATTCTGCCCATCATTTATTCATTTTGCGAGTAAATTGGCACTAATAAACAGGTTTATACCAATTTTAATATGTTCATAAAGGAGAGCAGAAGTACTTTACCCCTGATTAGTAAGGAAGAGTGCACAATTCTAGCACCAACCAAAAGAGGCTTCGCTAACAAGGCAAACATATTCTGGGTGAACCTCAATGAAAGACATATTTCCAACAATTGTATACACAAAAAGCCACTGCAATGTATATGAGGGACACAAACGCAGAGCTTCATCTCGTTTAAATCCTCCCTCCATCACACTAAAACAAATTATTATTTTTGCCACAAGGGGGAGGATAGGAATACCAACCAATTTGAACGTCCTAATGTACATCAATACAAAGCAAACAACATGTACACAACCCTTAATAAACGAAATAAAAAGTTCCTACTTCCAGTTCCTGGAGGGGTACTGTTTTCACCCTCCTTCAGAAGATCTTCATTTTTTATTTGTGCCCAGGTTTTCCAAAAGTAAGCCCCTTCTTCTGGCTTGAGACTGGACAGTAGGTCAGGGTCAATTTTAATTTGCAAATGGGGGTCTGGAGAAGAACACTGCAAGGCTTCACGCTGTAAAAAAGCAGAATAATTTATAAACACAAATACATGGAAAAGTATAATTATAAGATAGGACTGTAAGCATTATCATAAAAATCTTATTTTTTTCCTTCTTAAACTACGCTCTTGCACCCTTCTTAAACTCTTGAAATAACCTCTTTAGTCACAGGAGACTCCTGTGTCTGAGCACCAGAAATATCTAGCTTACCTCTGGATACCCAAGCATGCGGCCAGGCTACAAACGCTTAAAATTAAATGTAGAAGTCTTCTCTTTCCCACTGATGAGCAATCCTTACCTCTAGTCCTGGTGAACTTCAGAATCTCCCAGTGTTAAATACACTTACTTATGATCTTTAACTTCTACAGGACAGTTCTAGAGTCCCTCCCCTCCAAAGCAATATGTGTTCATTAATTAATAAACTGATTACATATCACTTTATATCAAGGTCTCATCAGCCCACATTTTAAAAAGACTACTGGGCATGTGTTACAGCCTGGGTAAATACTTAAAGTTGGCAAACCTGAGCTTTAAACTATTTACTACTACTAAAGGTATCACTAAGGCTTGCTTCCATTTTGGTTTTTCTAAGGGCCTAATCACATTCATTTTTGTTGTGTGGTCTTCGGTAGGTGTGTATCTGAGGAATGCAACTGGCTTATTTGTAAGTTTCCACCCATCATGTGACATCATTCCACCCCACTGGATAAAATACATGACCAAGAAACCAAGTTCCTTTTCATGACTAATAACAACCCAAGGTTTGTACTTGTTTACCCATGCAGAGTTCAAGGCCATGCATGCAAGAAGATTCATCCAGTTTCTGCATCACAACACAGAGATGTGTTCCAATGTGTTTATGTTCCAATTAATCAGCATGTTAGAGCCTTACATTAAACACAACCCATATGCAACTGCACAATACTAATGCCATTAGTTCCACGTGTTGCCTATGCAACCAAGAAGTAGATAAACCAAAAGGTAATGTTTTCCATCTATTTCCAACTTATTTCTTAAACCATGCTACCTCATATTGTTAGAACTGTGTGTTTGGGAGGTCATAAGAGTGCATGTGTTTTCAGACCACTTCCCTCATGCTTCTCTTGCCCTCCCACTGTGTGTCGCTCTCTTGTACCCATGTTCTTTTGTCCCTCCCCGTGTTGTTGCTTGTCCCACCCAACAATCTTGCTCCGTGTTTGTTGCATGCCCCCCATACTGCCAACAAAAGAAGGAAAAAAAGCTATGATGATGCCAGTGCTGGCTGTTTGGCAGCGCTTTTTTCCCTACCTTTCAGCCATGCTGTACTGCAGCCACACTGCTGTACAACATTGCTAAAAGACATTCACAGAGCCAATAGCTCTCGTAGGTGAGACCTATTGGCTTTGCCAATATTAGTTTCCCTCTCATATCAGAGCTCTGCTATTCATATTGTGTCGCATGACGTATGCTGGGACTCCTGCTGTGTATTTTGTCCAAACTGGACTTTTAATTCACCTCACTTAGCTGTGGCAGTCTCACGGATGAAGCGGAAGCAAATGGGAAACAAATCTTAATTTCAGGAAGCCTTACCTCTCAAGCAGTCGGTTTTCAAATACATTTCAACTGAATATATATCTCAGCACTTTTGGTCAAACCCAGTCCCTGACCTCAAACTAGCAAATGTAGGAGTAGTAGCCTCAGTGGCAGCCTCACATGTAATGTCTAGATAGACATAGTGCAGGAAAGCTACTAAAGCCACTTTAGCTGTAACAGCAGCAGTATGACAACCTTCAGAAAGAGCACTCCTCGTCTTAATATAGCAATCTAAGATTCAAGATAGTACTTAACCAGCAAACTTCTAAAACCCACAGTGCTGTCTATCAAAAGGTAATGATAAATCTCGATCAGAGTCTGGATGAACTTTGAGAGGTCCAGACAAAACCTAAAAGGCCTATAGACTTCTAAGAAATGTAAAGATCTCTCTACCTCAAAATCAAAATTTAGTAAAGATAAAAGCCATAAAGATGAGAGGAGAAGTGTGGCTCAGGGGTTAGAGGCGGCAGACCCGGAAGCTGAGATCGGTCCTGGACCAGGGTTCAATTCCCCGCCTCGGCGGGTCTTGGGCTAAAAATTCCACGGACTCGATAATTCTCGCCCCGGTGCCTCCTCGACTCACGGGTTCACACTCTGCGACTCTGGGCAATAGCTTGCTTAATCTCCACAACGGCCCCTCGCGGCGGGATGCCTGACTTTCACCTTGTGGACACCCTGCCGGGGTTTCTCACAGGGGAATACCAGGACGGGTTCCCTAAGCAAGCGCCAGGATGCCCTTTGGGTGACAGGTTTGCGCTATATAAGTACACCTACATTTACATTTACATTTACATGTCTGGTTGACAGGGGACTCTGGAATAAACTTGAGTAAAAATGCCAGAGGATCATTCTTCTGAAAATTAGTGAATGGTTTTACACAGGAAAGAGTGTGCACGTCATAAATCATCCAAGCAGATCCAATTGCACCAAGAAAAACATCATCCTACATTAGATGTTTAACTCATTGCTAGTTTATGGATTGAGAAGGCTCAAGTGACAAAAAAACCATAGCAACAATCAGGTCCTACTATGAGTGTTGATTTCCAGACAAGTGGTATCAAGAGCCCTCAAGATGAAGCATTATGTATGAAAAATATTCTTCGAAGGACCTTACTACGTGTGTGGCAGGAATACCGGTTTAGTATTCTCACTTCAGAAATGACAGATACTGCAGTCATTTTCTGGCCGTTTCCCCACTCAGATATTTCATCAGGTTTTATGTCTGAGAAATGGGAAGAAAGCGCTATTGTGGTGGGATTTGAAATCCCTGAATCAACTGGAATATCCGTTTACAGACGCATGAGGAATTTCTCAAGACACATAACAGAGGCCATAGAATTTCACTACGCCTACCTACACAAGAGCTTGCTAGTAAGAAAAAAAAAAATGCTACATTGAACAAAGCTTTTCAGAGATGTGACTTCTTTGGATAGGACCCGATTTTCAAATACTGTGCCATGTGCCGTTAGGTTATATAGGCTAGAGCTCTTATGTTATAGTCTTGTGGTCAACTTTCTAGAGGTATGCTGGATGGCCAGGCAATCAGGAGCTCTCAGGCCAGGGTACTGTGCTGTGGGGACCCCCTGCAGCTCGTGCCTCCCCCGCACCACAGGGGATGCGGGGGTTAAAGTTATGCCACTGGATCTGGCCAATAGTAAGCTGTCAGAATCATTTTATAATTGAAAGTGGTGAACTACTGTCTTCGGAAGACGTGAAACGGAAGCTATGTTATGTTAGAGGGATTTGTAGAGCATGCTTATCACATGAGAGGTATCCAGTCACAGATTAATAGGCCGATAGGGTTTCTAGTCGAATAGCCAGGTCTTCTGTTTCTTGCAGAATATGAGAAGGGATGGGGAGGTCCTGACGTGGTGTGGAAGATCGTTCCATGATCTGGCAAAGATGTAGGAAACGGAGCATTCTCCAGACTTGCTACTTCGGATGTGGGGTATTTGCAGGAGGAGGAGTGAGGCTGAGCGCAGTTGCCTGGTGGGTTGGTGGAAGTTGAGGCGCTGGTTGAGGAAGGCAGGTCCAACGTTGTGGAGAGTTTCATGTGTGTGGGTGAGCAGTTTGAATAGGCATCACTTCTGGACTGGTAGCCGGTGTAGCTTTCGGAGGTGGGGCATGATATGTGCGTTGCAGGGGAAGCCGAGAAAGAGTCTGGCTGCAGCGTTGTGTGGTCTGGAGTCTTTGGAAGAGTTGTTTAGTGATGCTAGAATAGTGTGTGTTTCCATAGTCCAGTCTGCTGGTGATGAGGAACTGTGTGATCATGTGTCTGATCAGTGAGGCGACAGCGGAATATTTTGCGGAGCATGTGTAGGATGATGAAGCAGAAGGTGACGGTGTTGACTTGTTTGGCCATTTTGAGTTTGTCGTCCACGATGATACGGAGGTTTTTGGCGTGGTCAGTGGGGGTATATGCGAGTCTCAGGTCTTTTGGCCACCAGCAGGATTCTCAAGGAGAGCTCTTGTTGCCTAAGATCAAGACTTCAGTTTAGCCTGTGTTGAGCTTTAGGCAGTTCTGTTTCATCCAGGTAGCTACATTGGACATGTAGGTGTTGAAGTTAGTCCTGGTGATGATGTTGTCAGTGAGGGAGAGGATGAGTTTGGTATCATGTGCATACGATACCTGTAGTCCAGGGGAGGAGTCACTTATCTCGTGATACTTCGAAGACTCTTCCAGGACAACAAGGTGCAATCATCCGGACCCAACACTAGGCGGCGATCTATGCACAGATATGAATGACAGCAGCCCACATGCCTCGAACACAATGTTTATTCTGTAGGATCTTATAATGTGGGTGAGTAGTGTCATTCAGATGCAGAGGAGAGTGGGGCTCAGTTATGATCCTTGAGGCACTCCGCAGATGAGGTTCTTGGTTTCAGACCTGTATGGCAGGAGCCTGACTTGCTGGGTCCGGTCGGAAAGGAAGGAGGCCAGCCAGCAAAGGGCAAGAACGTGTAATCCGGAGTTGTGGAGTCTTGTGATAAGGGTGCTGTCGGAGACTGTGTCAAAGGCTGTGGAGAGGTTGTGTAGTAAGACTGTGGTGGCTAGGCCTTTGTCCATGATGGTCCGGATGGCTGTATTGCTTCTTCCTCCCAAATAATAGAAAATACAGCTCTCCCACAGAGGGAAAAATTAAAAATACCTGGAAATGGATTTCACCCTCCTAAAATGAGACACATCAAAAGCCGGTTTTCAGAATAAAGCGTGGGGTTTTATTTGTGAATCACTCTCGAACAGAAAGGTTTTCCCAGATGTCAAATGAAACAAATAAATGTATATAGGAAAATATATAATCGCAAGCAATAATAACACACTTATAAGTAAGCAAATGCAACTGTTAAATGTATGGAATAAAATACAAGAAATAATAATTATAAAAATACTGGACGTCCACTGCAATAAATAGGCACTGTTAAATGCAAATAATCAGACATAAGAAATCAAAAGGAAGCCATGAAAAGATAAAGATATATACACTAAATACATCAGATGATTATAACCACTAGAGAGTTGAATGTGCCCACAGACACACACACACACACACACACACACACACACACACACACACACACACACACACATACACATACACATCAAAATGCCAATAATCAAAAAGAATACATCACAGCCTGCAACTACTCAATTTTAGTCCATTTCTGACTGGGGAATTCACAGCCAGGGTACAGAGACTCAGCAAGCTGGGAACTGCAACACTGAATTAGACATGTCCTTCGTTCATTCAGGTCAAAACAAAATCCCTCCTTACAAGTTAACAAACCCCATTTTTATAATCTCAATGCACTAGAGGTTTCTGAGAAGACCTCCTCTTGGCCAAGGAAACTTACTGCAGTTGGACACTCTCCATGCAAGCATTCCAAAGGCCAAAGAGTTCTCACGTATTCTTCTGTGCTCCCACATGCTCCAGCCCCTTATCTCAGCGAAGCGCTAGAAAGTACAAAACATACTCCAAAGTACATAAACAATCTTGAACGTGAATAGCCTAAACAACTTGGGTGATCTGGGGGCCGGCCTGTGTGTGCAAACCTCAAGCTAGACAGAGTCAGAATCGAGATGGCATGAGGGCATGTCAAAGCAAATAGTACAAACTTCACAGAACTTTCTAATGTACAACATAATGCACATTTGAGCACCACTGCATATTACCCTATACTCCCGAGACAGAGAGGTACATTCCACACCTTTCTCTCCTTCTTGCTTTCAAACGCACATCCCACACGTTCTGTTCCTGGCAAGGCTGTTCTACTCTGTGAAAACTCTCCAACTCTGCAGCTACAAGGAGACACGAAATGAAATCTTCAAAACAACATAGACATGCAGGAAACACGATGTACATTCAGGCTAGGATAAAGTAAAACACCTAAAGTCAATTAAAACAATGGTAGCCATAGGCCATCATGTGGTCCCAACATAGGGGAGTGCCTCTGGCACTACAATGGCATCAGTAGCTGTGATGAGTGCAGTTTCTGTGCTGCAGTTATTACGAAATCTAGACAGCGAGACATCTGGTAGGTGGTGGTGTTCGAGAATGTTAGAGAGCTGTGACTTCTGCATGTTTCCAGTTGTATGGAGAGGCACCCTTTTGGCTGGAGGTGTTTATGATGATGGTGAGGAGGAAGCTGATCAGAGTTCCTCCTAGGATGAAGATCTGGTGGGGGCAGGGTTAGTGGGGGCTCCGGGATGGATTGCTCTCATGATTTCAGCGGTATCTTCTAGGGTAAGGGGTTTCCAGTTTGTGGCTTGGTAGTCAGAATTGGTGGTGGTGGGTAGCTGGTTCTTGTGTCTTGTGTTGTGGGGGCCAAGTTGCTGTAGATGTTAAGGATTTTGTTGTGGAAGAAAGTGGAGAGGTTCACGCAGAGATCTGGCAAAGGGATGATGAAGATGGTGTCGGCTAGGGGGGCTGGAGAATTGACTATGTTGAAGAGCTCTTTGCAGTTGTTGGAGGTGTTTTCCAGTTTGAGGGCTAGGTTTTTTTTTTCTTGCCTCATTGAATTGGTTGTGGTATTTCCAGAGTGCGGATTAGTAGGAGTTTCTTGTGGTAGAGTACAGACTGCTTCTCCACTTCCAGTCCATCTGTTTGCAGAATCATTTGGACTTTCTAAGGTCTTCTGTGTACCAGCTGGCTCATGTGCTGGTTTTTGAATGTCCAACTATCGTCAGTGGGGCTGAGGAGTCTGTTCTGCTATTAATCAAGTTGTTGAAGGTTTTGATATTGGCATGCATATCGCCGATGAGGTTTGGTTGGTGGGTGGTGAGTGCGCTGATCCAGTCTGTGCCCTTTATCTTGTTCCATCTGTATCTGAGGTTGTAAGTAGTCTTGGCGTAGGGGGGTTAGGGTGCATTGATTAGGAGGACGATAGAGTGGTCTGTCCAAGTGAGGGGGCTGGCTGTATAAAATGGGGTCACAGGTGTGTTGTGGGTGGGGCCATGGACGATCTGGGCAAGACCTAGGATCGAGGCCCTAGAATTGCTCCATGGAGTGGAGATCTTTTCAGTTGTAAAGATGGAAGCTGAGGTAGCAGAGTAAGACGGGGGTGATGAAATCTGTGAGGAGATTGGTGAAGGTGTTGCATGGACTGAGTGATAAGTAGGCTACGGTGCCTTTGATGGAGATGTGGTAGGCAGGCAAGTCAAAAGCGCACGTATTCTATGAAGGTAGTGTCCTCGTTAGTGGAGGTGGTTCAGGGCATGGAGTCCTTTTGGATAATAGAGAGTGGGAGGAGATGTAGTCCGGTAGAATAACTGTGACGATGGTGGGTTTAGCCGGGTCTCTGACATGCAGATGATGTCCGGAGAGTGTGCATCGATGGTGTCCCAGATCTGGGTGGAGTGTTTGTAGAGGTATCGGGTGCTGAAGAGCATGCATGTTAGACGGGGTGAGGTATGTGTGCCAGAAGTGTGGTCACGCTGCGGCTGTCATTAAGTAGGTCCTGGGATGGGTGGCAGTGCGGGAGAGCAGAGGGCGGAGCTAGGGAAGGGCGCAGAAGGTGAGAGAAGGCACGAGACGGAGAAGCAGGAAAGGAGCGGGGGAGGTGGGAAATCATAGGAGGCAGAAAAGCGCTGGAGTAATGAGCAGGGCACAGACAGCAAGAAGGAACAAGCATGTACAATGCAATGGATTCGGCATTATTAAAGGTAGAGCTATTGGCATTGCTCATGACTTTTTTTTTTAAATCATAAATAAATAGCATTGTCATTTACATTGCCAATAGCTTCATCGTTAAATAAATGGCATTGTCATTTACAATTCCAATAGCTTAATCGCTCGCATATGCATGACCTATTGCATTTACAACCACACAGAGCCACCCACACACACACATACAGAGCCACACACACAGTCATTCACATAGAGCCACCCACACACACAGAGCCACCTACACAGAGCCACCCTCACACAGACAGAGCCACCCACACATAGAGCCATCTACAAAAAAAGCCATCCACACACAGTCACACACACACACACACTCAGCCACACACACAGAGCCACACACGCACACACAAAGCCACACACACAGAGCCACACACACACAGAGCCACACACACAGAGCCACACACACACACAGAGCCACACACACACACAGAGCCACACACACACACAGAGCCACACACACACACAGAGCCACACACACACACAGAGCCACACACACACACAGAGCCACACACACACAGAGCCACACACACACAGAGCCACACACACAGAGCCACACACACACAGAGCCACACACACACAGAGCCACACACACACAGAGCCACACACACACAGAGCCACACACACACAGAGCCACACACAGAGAGCCACACACACAGAGTCACACAGAGCCACACACACACACAGAGCCACACACACACACAGAGTCACACACACACACAGAGTCACACAGTCACACAGAGTCACACAGAGTCACACAGAGTCACACAGAGTCACACACACAGACAGAGCCACACACAGACAGAGCCACACACAGACAGAGCCACACACAGACAGAGTCACACACAGACAGAGCCACACACAGACAGAGCCACACACAGACAGAGCCACACACAGACAGAGCCACACACACACACACAGACAGAGCCACACACACACAGACAGAGCCACACACACACACAGACAGAGCCACACACACACACAGACAGAGCCACACACACACACAGACAGAGCCACACACAGACAGAGCCACACACAGACAGAGCCACACACAGACAGAGCCACACACAGACAGAGTCACACACAGACAGAGCCACACACAGACAGAGCCACACACAGACAGAGCCACACACAGACAGAGCCACACACAGACAGAGCCACACACAGACAGAGCCACACACAGACAGAGCCACACACAGACAGAGCCACACACAGACAGAGCCACACACAGACAGAGCCACACACACAGACAAAGCCACACACACAGACAAAGCCACACACACAGACAAAGCCACACACACAGACAAAGCCACACACAGACAGAGCAACACACAGACAGAGCCACACACAGACCCCTAGTGACAGTAAGCACTTCTGAGCCCCCCTCCCCCGACACAAAATAGGTATTATCTGCTCATTTCAACCTCCCAAATGCCAGATCACACACTTTCAGATATTGTTACAATGTCATATTCGCTGAGCAGGTCGTTATCTGTAAAATGGCCTTTTGGGAAATGGCTGAGGAGGAAAAGGAAACAATTAAAGGATTCCCCTGTCCCTGGAACACAATCAATAATCTACAGGCTTACACAGCAATGCTCATCTCTGAAGAGATCATTTCACTAGCAAATAAAGTCCTACCCGTCCACCTGGGGCAGACATGCTGGCGCCCACGCATGAAGGCGGCTGTGTAAATGCCTTTCAATCATGCCAGATAAACAGCTGGATCCTTGAGGCACTCCCTGGAATGTCCTGTCTAACCACAGCAGGGCACAGCACAAAAGCACAGTCTGTATGTGGGACAGGGGAGCACAGCGCGCTGTTACTGTGATCAGCATGCCATCTCTGCTACACATTCATTTGTGCTTAAGACTTTTTCCATGGATTATGAAACAGACATGGAAAGATAGTTTAAAAATATGCATGCTCCCGTGGGAGGAGCCGCGCCGGCGACCAAGATGGCCGCTTGAGCATCGGCTCCGCCGGCCACCACATCCTGACCGACTATCCGGTACACTATCCTGAACCCCGTCCCTCCCATCGGGTGGGGGACCAACACCCGAGTCGCTAGGTGAAATTTTGGCTTGATTGGCTGCTTTGGCGCCTGAATATCGTCGCCGGAAGAATTGGGGCCTGTGATCCCGGGGACCGGGACCCCAGGTGTGAAGCCATCCAGGGTGGAGTGCGACAACATCGGCCTCCGAGACCGGAAGTGGCCGGTCGGATCTTACTTTGTCGTACCCGGGCGGCGGCTGGAGTGTCCTTGGTCTCTCTACTTTATCCTGAGGTCATCCGTCACAAGACCCGTCCCCACTCGACTGAGGAGTGGTGGGTTTCTCCTGCTTTTGCGGTCGAGATGGCTTCACGAGACCCTGACAAGAATCCGCCGAAAATCCCGAGATCGACTCGGCAGGTCCAGTCTAATCGTATAGACAAGTATGCCGTTTCTAGGGGGTCCCCAGTTGATACTAAACGGACTCCAACCGGGGGCCCGGAAGGAGAACCGGTTGGTACAGATCCCACCATGAAGGAATTAATGGCCGCCATCAACGGGGTTCAATCCTCCCTTGGGAAGATCGACACGAAACTGGACACGGTTACTATCAAGGTGGGCCTCATCAGGGCTGACCTCACAAAAACTTCTGAGAAGGTTAAAGACCTTGAGATTAAGTCTGGGAGCCTCCTCGAGGATGTCTCGGAACTTCAGAAGGTGGTGTGCGACCTCAAGGTGGCCGACATCAATTTGATCGGAAACTCGATGAGTACGAAGGTCGGGCGTCCCGCAATAACGTCCGTATCCTGGGGGTCCCGGAGCGATCCAAGGGGGTGACCCCGGATCTTTTTGTTGAGGATCTCATCCTGCAACACCTCAAGCCTAAGGGCCTCAGTAAGTTCTTTACTGTGGAGAGGGCACACAGGATCCCCGGTGGCCGCCCAAAGGTTGGGGCGCCTCCACGTCCCATCATTGCCCGAGTCCTGAACTTTCGGGACAGAGACGCTATCCTGCAAACGGCAAGATCCACGGCCCGTTGGCCTACGAGAACGCTTCGCTGTTATTCTTTCCGGACTTCACCCAGCTGGTACAGAGACAGCGGCAAGGATTCACGTCCATGAAGCGGCGTTTACGAGACCGGGACATAAAGTACTGTATGATGTATCCGGCTCGTCTGCGGATTGAACATAGCGGAAAGACTTGGTTCTTTGACTCTCCTGAGGTAGCCGCGGACTGGTTGGATCGTATTGAGGGTGCTGACCCCAGGGCTCAGGCCCGTACAGACGACGAGGAACAATGATCTGTTTGAATTGTGTGTCATACAATGACCGCTACTGGCGCAGAGGGATTGGTGGGGGTTGTCTGTTCTCTCCCCCCCCCCTTCTGCACTGTTTTTGTTCATTGACTTTATTTCTGTTTCATTGCATAGGGGAGGGGGGTTTGGTTGGTTCGGGGTGGTGGGGGCGGGCGGCCTGTTGTAAAGTCCTCCTCCGTTTTTCTACGTTTAGATACCTGTAGTTAGTTGGGGGTGACAGGCACACTGCGAGTTGGGGATGTGCATTTGCTACATGCAGGGGTGCAGGGTGGGGGGCATGGCAACTGGATGTTGGGGGGGTTTGAGTGTTGGTTTATTTGTGGTTCAAGACCGGGGTTTGCTGTGGGAGCCTTAGAATCTCCTGTACTTTCTTGTTGAGACGTATGGCATCCGTTAGACAGGGCCTGGGGTTCTCCATCCTTAGCTGGAATGTGAACGGATTGGGCGATAAGATAAAGCGCACTACAGTGAATCAGTTTATTAGGCGACATTCCCCGGATGTTGTTCTGTTACAGGAAACTCCTCTCATGGGGAAACGTTGTTTGGCGCTACACAGGGGTGGGTACAAGCTTGTTGCACACGCTAGTTTCACTTCTGGCTCTAGGGGGGTGGGCATCCTTGTGAAAAACTCCTTTCCCTTTACGATCTAGTCCACCTGGTCTGATAACCGTGGTCGCTATGTGGGTGTATCGGGTCTTTGGGAGGGCAGAACCATCACACTTGTGTCTATCTACGTCCCCCCGGCGCTGCAGGTCAATACGTTTTGTGATTTGGGCCGGATGTTTCTCACCCTGCCCATGGGTACTATGGTGCTCGGTGACTTTAACGCCGTAATGGATGGTGAACTAGACAGGCGCCCCTCCCGTGCGTTGCTGCCCTCTCGCAGATGGCTGCCCGATTTTGTCTCCACTTCGGGGTTGGTAGACGGTTGGCGTCTTCGTCACCCGAGTGCTATTGAATACACGCACGCATCGGCAGCGCATCATTCCCTTTCCAGGATTGATTATGTTTTGTTGCCGGCAGCCCAGGCGGCCACTGTCCGTGAGGTGGCGCACTTCGCGCAGGGGGTCTCCAACCACTCGCAGATATGGCTTCGACTGTGTGTGGGACAGGATGATGTTGGTAGGGTTGCCCCCATTAATGCTTGGCGTTTGAGAGACCCTATGGTGCAGAGGGAACTTGTGCGAGTCACGGATAGTTACTTTCGTGAAAACGAGGGATCGGTCACGTCGAGGTGCTCCCTCTGGGAGGCGTACAAGACTGTCGTGAGAGGGGAGGTTCTCTCCCTTATCTCTGGGCAGAAGAAGAGGAGAAGGGCGGAACTAGGCAGGGTGGAGGCGGAGCTCTTGGCCGTAGAAACTGCCGTTTCCTCCAGGGGCGACCCGTGGGCGGATCACCGCCCTGGGCTGCTCCGGGATGAATACAAGACTTTGACTCGCGACGGAGCTAGGGCGTAACACAACACCACTCAGAATAGGATTTATGAACATGGTGACAAGGCGGGGAAGAGGACTGCCTGGTTGGAAAAGGGCGATTGGGGGTCTCGGCTGGTTCCGGAGCTGCACATTGTGGGCTCCGCGGCCACGTCGGACCCCCAGTTGATTGTTGACGAGTTTGCTCGGTATTACGAGGAGGTATATACTTCGACGGGTACCTATACTTAAACCGAAAATGCTGATATGATACGCGACATACCAATGCCTGCCTTGTCAGATGATAATAGGAAACTGTTGGATTCTGCCCTCACGAATGATGAGGTGGCGACGGCCATCAGGGGGGTACATTCTGGCAGGGCTTCCGGCCCTAACGGTCTTCCGATCGAACTGTTTAAACCCCACGCTAATCGATTGGCCCCATACTTGAAAGACATGTATATCGAAAGTCTGGTGCATGGTATGCTGCCCTATGATCAACGGGTTGCCAATATTGTGGTCATTCATAAGGAGGGTAAACCTTGGCTGGAGTGCTCTTCGTACCGTCCAATTTCCTTGTTGAATGTGGAGCCCAAGGTCCTGGCAAAGCTGCTAGCCACCCGCCTGGTAAAGGTTATTTCCACCTTGATTCATCCTGACCAATCCGGCTTCATGCCTAGACGTAATACCGCACTTAATCTCTGCCGGTTGCATGGTGTGTTGGCGAGCGCGTCTCACATTCATGACCCTACTGTGTTGTTGTTCTTAGATGCTACTATGGCATTTGACCGTGTGGAGTGGCCCTATCTTTTTGCGGTCTTGGTGAAGCTGGGATTTGGCCCTGTCTTTATTGGTTGGGTTCGCCTTCTTTATTCGGCCCCCCTATCCCGAGTAGTAGTGAATAATCACAGGTCTCGCGACTTTTCTCTTGGGCGTGGTACTCGTCAGGGTTGACCCCTCTCGCCTCTTTTGTTTGCCTTGGCCCTGGAGCCGTTGGCGGCCTGGGTGCGGTGGGATTGTTCGATCAAGGGGTTGCATTGGACTCCAGAGTGGGAAGACAAGATCTCGCTTTACGCCGATGATATCCTGCTGTATCTGACCTCCCCCCAGGCCTCATTGATTGTATTTATGGATGTCCTCGCCATCTTTGCGAGGTACTCCGGTTTTTCAATCAACTGGGCGAAGTCGGTTCTGTTTGTTCTGAGTGGAGATCCCCCCAGGGTGCCGGGGAACTGCCTCGTGAAACTAGAGTCGGTTAGTTTTCGCTACCTCGGGATCCAGATTTCTAAGGACCCCAGAGTGCGCTTTCGACTGAATTTGTTGCATCCTCTGGCCAGACTCCGTGCGGATGTTGCAAGGTGGAAAACGTTGCCGCTTTCCATGCTGGGCAGTGTTGTTCTTTTTAAGATGATGGTTCTCCCGCGATTCCTGTACACTCTACAGAACTCCTTTGACCCTGTGCCCCCTTCCGTGAGATTGAGTCTTTGCAGCGTGGCCTTCTGTGGGAGGGGAGGCCACGCATTGCGCTCTCAAAGCTGATGCTGCCTTGGTACGAGGGTGGCATTGGTTTGCCAAATATCCGGAAGTATTACTGGGCGTCCCAGTTGGCTCCGATTAATCATGCTATCTATGGCTCCCTGGTTGACCCGGGCAATGCGATGGACCGTGGTCAAGTGCCGGGGGGAAGAGTACACCTGTTTCTTATACGCGAAGCATGGCCGTTTTTCATTGAAGGGGCCCACTTTGTGATCCACGAGAGTATGGCATGAGGACAACGGTGATCTCAAATGGGCTGGGCGCTGGACACTAGCTACGCCGTTGTGGAGCTCTGAGAGGTTGGGGATGCTCTGGAAAACGAAGGGTTTTGATCGCTGGGACTTGATTGGAATATCGCAGATTTGTGACATACGGGGTAAAGATAGGATGCTGACGTTTGAGGAGTTGCAGGCCAAGTACCGCTTGAATGATACCGAGCGGTTCCGTTACCTCCAGATCCGCCATGCCTTGAACGCAGCTATTTCCAGAGACTAGGTGCTGCCGGTGGCCTCCCCGCTAGAAGATCGCCTACTTGATGGCCTCATGCCCACTAAGGCGATCTCTCTAACATACAGCAAATTGATTAATCATTCTGAGGACCCCTTGGTGCGTTTGCGCGACCAGTGGGTCGCCGACGGCCTTGTTCTGGACGATGAGGATTGGAGGGAGGCGGTGGCATCCCCTAGGGAAGTGGTGGTCCCTATGAGGCTCCGTTTGGTTCAACTTCGGATTTTGCACCGCTCTTATGTCACGGGCCTGGGACTGCACAGGATGGGACTGGCTGGGTCTGCTGACTGTCGACGGGGGTGTGGGATGCCGGGGTCGTTTATGCATATTCTGTGGGAGTGCGAGAGGGTCCATGATTTCTGGACGCGGATACATTCTAAAATGAGTGAAGTGTGGGGCATGAGGGTTGATTTGGAGGCAAGGAGATGTCTGTTGAATGTGTGGGAGCCCACGGACCTGCCGAGCCATGGCAAGGTTTGGGTGGCTCTCGCTTGTGCAGTCGCCAAACGTAATATAGCACAGCTCTGGGGTGCTGCACGGGCGCCCAGGGTCGGAAAATGGATGGAAGATCTTGATTGGTGTATGTTTTGTGAGAAGTCAGTGTATGTCTCGAGGGGGCGGCCCGAAAATGGGTCAAGATTTGGGGAACCTGGAATGCTTATCGAGGCAACATCTATGAACCGCCGGAAATGGATCCTGCCAGTGTGGATTCGGAGGACTCTTAGGCCCGTTTATTCTCCTTTAATTTCATACTGTAATGAATGGAAGTCTGTGTCTCTTTATTGCAACTGTGGTCACCCTATGCACTCCGGTCGTTGTTTGTGTATGTATTTGTTTCTTTATTTTCAAATAAAAAGATTTATAAAAAAATGTTTTTAAATATGCATGCTCCCTGGATGCTTAACTCAATGTACTAATCAAGGACTCTCCGGGGTCACACCAAGAATGCATTTTTCTGTGGAAAGAAATTTCACAAAACTATAAAATCATCGTAAAGTCTCATCTTAAAAACTGTAATCACACAACATACTTAAGAAACACTTAACGGTGATTGATCAAAATCAATTACAGAGTCCATGCCTACCACAGGTACTTTAGAACGTCAGCAGTTGACGTTTCTTGCAGTCATTGGGCGGAGCTGACATACCATGATTTTACAAGCACATCGAGAGGACGTTGAGAATTGCATCTAATATTACATGTTTTACATATAGGGATGTGGAAAAGACCAAACGTGGCCATCTCTATCCCTCGTATATGAAAAAGCATGCAACCAGACTAACACCCAAGGAGAGTGGAACAGAGTGAATACTTCAGTAACCTTTCCTGGCGGCCCAGGTGCAGGTATGATGATCACTGCATTTTGAGAGAGTAATCATCCTTTGGCAAATACGATTAAATTAAAGCTATAGCAACTGCAATGATGTGTGTTTTTCTGTGCAAATACGCACACACTGTTCCTTGAGGGTCTTCTTTTGAGATGCACACAATACAGCAGCCTAATGGTGGTACAATAAGGAATTTAAAACCACTCCACCCGTACAACTATAAGGTGATGTACCGTTCAATCTTGAAAATTGGTCCCGGGAGGTTTATTGCATGGATGCAATAACAGGAATACCCATTATATTAATTCCTGAGTCAGGGCATCCTAGGACGATTCCCTGCATTGCAAGTAACATTACATCACTTCCCTTTAACCTCATACTTGGTGCATAGGGTACCACCCTGTGGTTGTTGTACTTTAGTTCTTTGTACCAATGGTTTCTTTTGAGGATCATCACTTGGGTGTATGGGGTTGGGGGGGGGTCTCATCACCAGAGATTAGACTAGAGACCTAGAATGTCTTGACACCATTGCAACCATCTGATATCAACCCTAAAGGCAAATTTAGTGATGGTCACCTTTTTACACTGGCTGGGTGTTTCTGTATCCATTCTTATCCACCCAGCAGTGCATCAAACCACCCAAATCAATTGGTCTAAGAATCCCAGTCATATAGTCACATAATTAAACTCCCACCATCTAGTCGCCTCCTTAAACACTCCACCTCCGATTTCTGTGAATTGCTTTTTTTGCCATTGATTTACTCACTGTCCCCTTTTCTATCTCACTATACATAGAACTGCACAACCATCCATGCCCCATCCACACGGTCGCCCATCGATCTTATTCTCCTTCCGTTTATGAAGGTACCAAGTCATCAATCTGTCAAGTCACTCTTACAACTATTTACTAAATTATCCACTTGCCATCTACTTACAAAATCACTTTACTAACTTTGTACCAAGCCCAATCCAAACACTGTCCCCTCATACCTTTAAGCCATTCATAAACCAATCTACAGCTCCATTGGACATACCAGTGCCCTCAAAGACATAGTCCATACATTTCTCAAACGTTTAGGACATAGTACATCTGTTCTGTAGCTGTGTTTTTGTTTACATGGTTACGGGGATCACCTGACTGTTTAACGCTGGCTACTGTAGCTTATGGCATAAAGTTTCAAGAGTTAGTTTTGCATTAGGATTGACTGTGTTTGTGTACAGCATCCCGATTTGTCTCATTTATCGTAGCAGCCCTGCACACCAACCTTAAACCAAGGGCACCCACTAGCACAGGGGCTTTGGCCTAACCTCAGTTTAACTGCAACAACCAACTTTTGAAACCCCGAACATCTCAAAGACTGGGGTATGTTGATCAAGATAGAGGGACAATATGACCAATCAGTGGTAACTAAGTCCTACATCTTTTTTCAAAGAGCCACTTGTCAGTGCCTCATTTGTACAATAAATAAGGAAATAAACCAGGAAAAGCAAGTGCCCGACCTTTGTGTTAGGAGCCTGTAGCCAGTGCTACTGAATGCCAGAATTGTCTAATACCAAGGTGGATCAATCTGGTTTCTACTTTTGCATCATTCTTCCACCACCCTATACTTCCTGTCTTTGTATGCCACTGTTGCAGGTACTTCCCTGTTTTTTCATTTCAAATCTCTTTGCCTAGCTATCTTTTCCTCCTTCATTTTCCCTTTTGCTCTGGGTCAGTGTCCTCTGCCTGCATGAATGAAGCACTGGTTTTCAGACTTGAGAGTGGGATGCACACACACACGTTTGAAATATAGGGGGCAGGATACACGCCTGAGCATTTAGTCACATGAAAACAAGCTAGCATATGGCCTACAATCCACTTGGTGTCAAAACCACACCACAAAGACGGATCATTTCGCTTCAGGAGACTTGTGTGAGTGGGGCTTTGAGAAAAGTGAGGGCTAAGTTCATTTGCTTCCGTTTTAACTCAAGAGTGCTTGTGCCGCTGCTGTGCTCAATAACACATCTGGTGCAGTTTGAAGCACTAGAGGCTTCTAGTCCTGAGTGACTTGCCGGGGTACCCCCTACTCCTGAAACGCCCCCGGAGACTCGTATCCACGTCACTCTTCTCTTTCGCTGAAACCTGAAGGCAGGCCTTCCATCATGCAAGACAACTACTCTTTCGAAAACGCTTGACCTACCACTGGCGGGGTCAAGGACCTCCAGCAGTCGTCAAGATTCCGGGGGACAAGAAAAGGTCCCAGATGTCCAGCATGTGGCTGAGTGGGAGCCCTGACTGAACAGTTTGCGGTAATCGATACATGGCCGAAGAGGGCGAGCCACAAGGGGGCTCTGGGGAACTCCATCATGGATACAAAAAACAGCAAAGTTGTCCTTATGGGGGGCAGCACCCCACCCTCATTAAACACAGGTCACCAAACAGCCAGCAGATGGCTCTGCGTTTCTGACCCTGCCAACCTGAATTGCATTCAAATCAGCCATTTTCTATCTTTGAATTGCACCTTTATGTAAACAAAACTCTTCATGTAGTAGTTACACCGATACAAGTGTAATCAAAAGAAAATGGCTACAACTAATTGAGCATTATATTCCCGTTCACAATCCTAGTACTTCCTCACTCTCCGCACATATTACACCGGAGGGTCCTCGGGAGTCATGAGCTTGTAAGTGTAGCTTATAGACTTTCTCTACCATTGGCGTGACAAGTGCATTTCCTGCATATTTACCTATAGTAACAATTCATACAGTATTTACACCCGGCAATCCAAGCGTAAAATACACACAGGTGCCTAGAATAATGCTCAATACGATGTATACAGTCAACAACACCAGGGAAGTGCGTGACCTCTGACCCCGAGAAAACAACGCTGCTCTTGCTTCTACCACCCCCCCAGGCCTTTGTTACAGCAGAAAAACAGTGTCAGCAGCGCGCAGAGGCAGGTGCCCACCTGGGGCCAGCCCAGCTTGAGAGCAGCGCAGAGGCGGCGCTTCACGCTCCGGCCGGGGCTCCTGCGCAGATGCTTAGGAAACATTTCCCAGCTAGGCTGTGTTTTTAATTTACCTGGACACGAACGGCTTAAGCACACTAAAACCCTTCCAAAGGCTGTCCTGTTCTGCAGGTCCCGTGGCTCTGCAAAGCAGCGCCCTGAGCTCTTACACGGGTGCGTCACAGGAAGAGGCTGAGAAACACACCCGGCGCACAGTGGCCTAACAAAAGCACCCAGGGGTGGAGGGGTTTTGGGGTGGAGGGGTTTTGGGGATGGGGGGGGACAGGGGGGGCAGAGGGAGGGGAGCTAAGAGGGTCGGAGGTCCCGTCCAGCCCTGGCAGGTCCCTGACGATACAGAGCTTCTTGGTGCTCATGTTTTCTATGATTGCTCCAGCCATTGTTGCCCCTTACAATCATCACACACTGCTTGAAAACAATCCGGAGTGCGATGAAAGCAGAATTCCCCCAGAGCCGAGCCCACAGGACCACGACCACGTTTCTTCGAAGCGAGGCAGAAATGCCACGGAGAAAGCAGGGTAATTTTTCGGATTGAGGGGCGTGTTTTCGTTCTCTCCTCTTCCCGTTGGCTGGAAGGTAAAATTCCAGCCAATGGGAAGAGGAGAGAAAGTAAATAGAAAGAAACGAAAAAACACACCCCTCAATCCGAAAAACACGGGGCTTGAACTGAGTGACGCCCTTCTCCTCCAATGCCTGGCCTCCGTTTAGGAAGCCAGCCAATGGAGAAGAGGGGCGGGTTCAAGCCCCTACTAAGAAACATTAAATCTCGGAGCTCCGCCCACACTGCTACGCAGTGAGACGCAGTCCTCGACCTAAAAACGGGCACACCGGGCATAAAGAAAGAGTGGGAAGTGGAAAATGGGTGCAGAGGTGGCCCGAGAGAGAGTGTGTAAAGTGGAAAACAGGCTCAAGGAGGGCCAGGAAAGAGAGAATGGAGAGTGGAAATGCAGGCTCAAAGAGATCCAAGGGAGAGAGAATAGAAACGGGGGCTCAGAGAGGCCGGAGAGAGTGAAATGAGGAAAACGGGCTCAAAGAAGCCCAGAGAGAGTGGAAAGAGGAAAGTGGGTACAGTGAAAGAGATAAAAGAAAATCGTCAAAAAGAAGGAGCTAAGAGAGAAGAGTCCAAAAATAAGGCAGCAAGGCCGAGTCTGGTAGGGCCTTAGACTGTTCAGAGAACCAGTCCAGACAAGTGGAAGCTATGTGAAAAGACTCTTCCTGGACTGATATGCAAGAAGTCTTTGAAAGGAAAAAATGCTTTGCCACCTAAGAAGTTAACTGACCATACATGTAATCCAGAATGGAGGCAAACAGATTGTTTGTGGACGGACCAAACTTCCAAAGAGCTGGCAGACCAATGTTAGTGAGTTAGCAATTCTCGTACGCAGGTCTGATGAGTTGGTATGAAATGTATTCTTGGAACCCCCCCAGATTCACTAATGAGCAGTGGCGGATCCTCCATGGGGGCGTTTGGGTGCCGCCCCACTGCTTTCTCGCTGTGCGAGAAGGCAGAAACAAATAGTAGAGAACTACCATTTGTTTCTGCCTTTTCGCACGGCGAGAAAGCAGAACTTCCTGATTGATAGAGTGGGCGGCGTTACTAGAGGGCAGGGGGGAGTGGCTTTCCCACTGTTGTTAATACTGTCTGTTTGGGCAGGCTGGGAGGCTGTCCAAACAGACAGTATTAACTGTATTAGGAACAGTGGGCAAGTCGCTCCCCCCTGCCCTCGAGTAACACCTCCCACTCTCCCTGCTCTCTGTATGCTGCGATATTAAACAACAATGGTCCAAGACCTCTAAAGTTAAAGAGAATTGAGTCAATCAATATTCAATCCCTAGTCATATAAATTTAGAGCATATACACATTAGTCAGCTCCATCCACTGTATGCATGTATTCATAACAACATATAAAGGCAACAGCATCCACTTCCAATTTAAGGACAATATTTTTAATCTATATCTACTCAATTCTCTTTAAATATAGAGGTCTTGTTTAATATCGATTGATACCCAGGTCCCGTATCTTTTGGGTCACCCCATTACTTTAATGGCTCCCTCTGTATGCTGTAGCATACAGAGAGAAATGACGTGGTTGGGGCAGCTGGCCGAACCAATCACAGGGCTGTGCTGTGGTGGAGGGGAGGGAGGCTGCCTGCAGCCTTCCTGCGTGACGACGAGCACGACTCGGAATTCAAAAGAACAGGACGGCGGGAGTCGGGAGTCTGGGAGTCGGAACTTGAAGGCGGGAAGAAGGTAAGTTTGACTTTTAATTATTTTATTTATCCCGCTTCCCCCCCACCCGTAATGCTGGCCGCGACTGATTGTAAGTGTGTTTTGCACTTTGAAATTCACATGGTGCAATTTTGACTCGCAGTCACAAATTAATATTTTGGAGTAAAAAGCCCGTCTGGGGGGGGGGGGGGGATTGGGGGGGAGACGTCATCCCATGGACTCCTGGTTCTCATCAACACAACTCCACAGCTCTCTGCGGCTTCACCATACACCCGCCAAGTTTACTTTAGTTATTTTTGTTGGAAGCCTGAATGCCTCTGCACATGTTCAGGAGAAGAGGGACACTTGTATTTCTGGAGGTGCTGCCTGGTTTGTTTGACAAGGAGGGTGTCTCTTGCCACTCATGTGCTGTCAAACTGTGCAGGCAGCAGCAGTGCACACCAGCTGGTCTATACTGCCAGTGCCAAGGCATTTCCACTGCTCGCTGTAGATGTGTGAGATGGGAGTTTGCCCTGCTGCTGCGGGTGAGGCAGTGGATGTATGAGAGAAAGAATCTTTGGGTCAGCAGGCTGTTACATTTGTCGAACACAGTACAGTCACCTGGGAGTAATAAATCCCTGGGATAATTCGATTTGGTGCCTGGGTTTACTTGTTTAAACACGCAAGGGTGTCTGAAATCTGACATGCCATGGGGATATACCACCTCAATCAGTAAATTAGCTGGGGTGTCGTGGAGGAAAATGTATCTATACACCTGGTTGGTTTGAGCACTTCTCATTTTGTTTAAGTAACTCCGTAGGTTTGTAGCTCGCTCATGCATCTCACAGTTCTTAGCACCAGCAACCTAACAAGTTGTTTATTATTGCTTGAAAATGCACCATATGCAGTCACTGACCATATGTCCACTCGATTTTCATTTTTTTCAGGGGGGGGGGGTTTCGGGCACGCACGCTACGCCCCGCCACTTCAAATGTCACCAGCCGCCACTGCTAATGAGTTTGTCAAATTATGTTGAAGGGATTACAAAACAAGCATTTACAATGCAACGGTTTCACCTTTGGAAAAGTTAGAGCTATTGGCATTGTAAATGACAAAATTTGTATTTATGTGTTGGTTTTGAAAACCGATAAATAAATGGATTGTCATTTACATTGCCAGTAGCTTAATCTCTCACAAATATGAGACCTATTGTACCCTACGGACGAGCTCAGAAGACAGCAATTACTACCACACACCCACCCAGAGCCACACACACCCACCCAGAGACACACACACACCCCCAGAGCCAGCCACACACCCCCAGAGCCAGCCACACACATCCAGAGCCAGCCACACACACACACACACACACACACACACACACACACACCCAGAGCCACACACACACCCAGAGCCACACACACACACCCACCCAGAGCCACACACACACACCCACCCAGAGCCACACACCCACCCAGAGCCACACACACTCACTCAGGAGAGCAAGCACAGTGAGGGGGCAGGGAAGCAAGCACAGCGAGGGGGCAGGGAAGCAAGCACAGCGAGGGGGCAGGGAAGCAAGCACAGCGAGGGGGCAGGGAAGCAAGCACAGCGAGGGGGCAGGGAAGCAATCACAGCGAGGGGGCAGGGAAGCAATCACAGCGAGGGGGCAGGGAAGCAAGCACAGCCAGGTGGCAGGGAAGCAAGCACAGCCCGGTTGCAGGGGAGCAAGCACAGCCAGGGGGCAGGGAAGCAAGCACTGCCAGGGGGCAGGGGAGCAAGCACAGCCAGGGGGAAGGGAAGCAAGCACAGCCAGGGGGCAGGGAAGCAAGCACAGCCAGGGGGCAGGGAAGCAAGCACAGCCAGGGGGCAGGGAAGCAAGCACAGCCAGGGGGCAGGGAAGCAAGCACAGCCAGGGGGCAGGGAAGCAAGCACAGCCAGGGGGCAGGGAAGCAAGCACAGCCAGGGGGCAGGGAAACAAGCACAGCCATGTTTCCAGTGCTTGGCTATTCTGAACAATTGGTATCCGGCCTGCCACTCAAACGAAAACAACTCCCACAGTACCTTAAATAGCTAAATTAAACCTCAGAAGTAGAAACATTATGTCCTGACTACACGCAAGAGGCTGGAATTGTAACTGCGAGGGACAAATACCACTGAACTGGGAAGAAGACGGCGTACAACTATAGTGGAGGAATAACAACCTCGTACACTACTGCATACCACTGTGCTTTGGATGTCCCACGCCTGCCATCCATGTTGCTTCATCCCGCCATCCATGTTGCTTCATCCCACCTTTTTTCCTTCGGTCACTCGTTGCTTCTACTCCTCATACCCAGACTGTGCTCCTTCCTTCCCCAGCTGCACCTTCCTACTGTCACCAACGGCTTCTCTTCAATACCCCTTGTACTGCTCCCCCTCCACCCAATTAGTGCCATCAGTGTTACTCCCCTAGAACAGAATGGCTAAAAAGCAGTAGTAAAGCCACTAGTTCTCAAGAGTGAAATATATTGGCTTTGCTAATGCTCGTGTTTGAGGTCTTGCCTGACAGCATAGCTGTCCCCAAGACCTACTGTTACCAGTAACTTATTTATAAGCAGAATGGGCTTTACATCCACCCTGAACATCACACATAAAATGCTCTATCCCACACATGCACTATTTACAGAAAGCAATCTTTTCTGGTATCAATTGACAACGCATCGGTCAGCAAGATGTACTGTTACAAATTATTTAAAGTGGGATTTGGCATCATCCAGTGGAGTAATACTCTCTGACCTCAAGCAAGTGCCTATTTGCTTTCTACCTTCCAGGAAATGCATGAGGGACAAGGGCATTTGAATTGTACACTCAATCATCGCGCTGCTTGTCATATTCAATTATTTATTTCCTATATGTATTCCATACAGAGAACAATCCTTTTTCCCAGCACTGGCAAGGCCAACACGACAGGATTTAATGTAATAAACAGCATTTGTGCATGCAGCACATGGAAATACGTTTGTGAATGTGTGTGTTTACATAGATTGGCAAATTAAGTTGAGACTTACTGGTGTTACCAATGCCTGTTTCGATCTGAGATTCCACAATTTCCCACAAACTGGGAACATGACACAGGTGAGGATATTTAACCTTGTCTCCAACACACCCTCGTATTTAAAGCTATGAACATTGGAACATGCAGCTCGTACTGCAAACCAACATTTCTTTTACATTTTTAGCTCATTCTAAATATGAGATTAACATTTCAGTATTTTGATAAAGAATCAATTTGCTCCAAATTTAACATGTATACCTTGTGTCTGCATTACAGCTCGTTCCAACATCCGCCAAAACTTACATCAATAATCATATACAGATACGTTTCCTAAAATAAGTTAAATATTAATTACAGCGTATATGTCAGCAAATGGAGACTTTATGGTCTACTCTAGATGCTGGGCATTCAAGGTATATAAATGCAGAGTTTTCGATGTACCTGTAAAAAGCAATGCACACCTAATTCTTCCAAATCTACATAGTTTAAGAGATCTCTATGTATGAAGAGGATCTGCGAGGTCGGTGTAAACTGAGGGATAGATCTGATCTCTTAAGGTAGGAGCTAGTGAGATCTGTCACCTGATACATGGCTATGCTGCTCAAGATCTGTAAGTGGAAGTCACTTCAAGAAATAAACAAGTGTACCGTGTGCAGTTTGCTGCACGCTTCTCATGTGTCACCCTCAGGCAGTACGACGAGACGACAGGAGGAAAGCCGTACCAGGAAGAGAGCTGGGAGAGAGCCCGCAAGGGGCTAGGTGGGAACCAGAAAAGGGCAACGTTTGTTCGAAGAGCCTGGACTGCAACATACTAACAACAGCAGAATACAACCCCCTCCGACAGGAGAATGATGCAACAGGGCCAGTCGACACACAGAAACTGCAAAACAGAACCCAAGTGACACAACAGGACCAGCACTGTGCCATAGCAAAACGTGCTGTGCCAGAAAATCATAAGAGTGTCAGGCCAAAACCACCCCAGTACCCGAAAAGGACCAAAAGTACCCAAAGAATAATTCAGATTTCTCAGAAATTCAATACGACAGTGCCTATAATAACTTGTACCATAACAGTGTCAGACGGAACCCTGCCGTGTCTGAGTATATCTGTAATAGTGGCAGAAACAACTACACCACCAAAACAAAACCAGAGACAATGCATAAGCAACTACGATCTCATCAGTGGCAAAAGAGAACCGCCATCGGACCACAAATAACCACAAAAGCGCCAATGTTCACGAAATCCAACAGTGCCAGAACACGAGCTATGGGGTGAACTGAAAAGTGAAAACTCGAACAAGGCAGGAGAAGAACAAGAAGCACGGGCACACGGACAGCGGGAGGGGGGCGGGGACGGGCACACAGACAGCGGGAGGGAGGGCGGGAACGGGATAATCACAAAAGCGCCAACGTTCACGAAATCCAACAATGCCAGAACACGAGCTATGGGGTGAACTGAAAAGTGAAAACTCGAACAAGGCACGAGAAGAACAAGAAGCACGGGCACACGGACAGCGGGAGGGGGGACGGGCACACGGACAGCGGGAGGGGGGCGGGTTAACGGGCACACGGACAGCGGGAGGGGGGCGGGGACGGGCTCACGGACAGCGGGAGGAGGCGGGAACGGGCTCACGGACAGCGGGAGGGGGGGCGGGAACGGGCTCACGGACAGCGGGAGGGGGGGTGGGACAACGGGATAAAAAAAAGTAGTAAAATATGCCGCTTACCTGCTAGCAACTCAAGGAAAGTGAAATTGCGCAGCCCACTCCTGCAAAGCACACGTTGGAAATGAAACAAACATGCCGAGACAAAAAAAAAAAAAAAAAACAACCGCCCACCGCCGCATGCCGTTCTAAAAGGGGCAGGATGAGTAAAAATCGCCAGAACGCAGACGAATCTGCTCGGGCAATGACTGACAGATCTCTCTTCCAATGGCTAGCCTCCATTTATGGAGCTAGCCAATAGAAGAGAGGCGGGAAAAAGCCCCGTACTGTTCTAACATAAGATTTCGCCTGCGCGAACACTGCTGCGCAGTGCTACGCCAGGCGAAACCTAAACACTGTCAGGGAGAAGAGGAGGAAGGAATGAACACTACTGCTGCTTGCTGATGCCAAGTTTACAACGGATTTGCCCTTCCTGATGAGAAATCTCTTCACTCTAGTCGCTCTGGGCTGAGGGGCTTCTCCAGGCATACTAACAGGAAGGCCTTAAGCCAGTCAGATCCTCTATAGATGAGGTTGCCGTCGCCTAAGACTGCATGGAAGAGTAGTAGCCAATTAAGAATACTCTAGTGTTTTGAGGGGCCCTAAAAACAGGTTGTCGGTAAAAAAAAAAAAGAGGCAGGCAATGCCTTTGCAACTCCGCGACCTGTTACATTTCCTTTTCGCACAGTTACTTTGACTTGCATTGTATTCATCAATGACCATTAAATCACTTTTGCTCCTGAGAATACAAAATAGGGATGCGTTTACATCTCTGATTTTATCTCAACGCAATTTAGTCAGGTTGTTCTGATTGAGTTTAGGTACGAACAATATGCGAAGATAAGTGGTTTGCTGTTCTAAAGCGTTATCAGAAGTCCACGTAAACCAGTATGCAAACATTTGATGCCACTTTAAAGAATCACACGCCAACACTTTAAAGCAGCAACAGGTAAACATGTGCTCGCCACCGGGAAGTTCCATAACCACAGAGAAACAACATGTCTGATCCACGGCTATGCAGACAACTCCGATGAATCCACTACAGATGAATTTGAAGAGGCCTTACAAATTATTAGAGAATCCGCTTACGTTAAAATGTTGAAACGATGTGCTTGCACCAAGTTGGTTTGCTGAGAGCAGTTTTTCTGCTGAATGGTACAATCTATTTGCCCAGTAGATGGCAGTGTTTCATTACTTGTCACTAGCCAGGCAAACGTTTATGAAACACTGGGAAGGACAGATGAGCTCGAGGTGCATTATAATGCTGTTGTTTTTGTTAACAAAACAAGTCTTGTGCTTTTTAAATAGCACGTTGTACTACAATGCTGTCCTTTCTAGACGAGAACAGTAATAGACATTACTATAAACCAAATTAATAGTGTTCAATTTAACAAGATTTGGACTGGTAATCTTGATCACCGTATATATCAGTGACTAACATTTAGCTCACTGTGCTAACCTGTCAGCTCATTACGTCATTATATAAAGGCTCTTTTCTGATGAGAATAATGGATAGAACCTTTTATCACAACTGAAGAAATTGGCTTAAGAGCTACAGAGAGGATCTGCTGTGCAAGCTGTTAAAGTGTGTTGAGAACTAAATCCAGACGCACCGTGCATGTCAATGGAAACGAGCTTAGCTCCTATCTGGAAGGGGTGGCACGTGACTGCAGTGAAAATAAATATCAGTAAACACTCTGGGCCTGATTCACAATCGGCCTCGGCAGTCGCGGAGGGGGTCTTACCATTGTGGAGGGACCTCCGAACAGGAGTTTCCTGCTGCAGAGAAGCCGCCACGTGTGCGGGACTCCAGCCGTGACTGCGAGGTCTCCGCCGCGACTGCGGAGGTTATTTGTTAATCAGGCCCTCGAAGAACTACACAAGCCCACGAAATGGACTTCGAAACACAATGAAATCCAAGGGGCTGTGGATTTCGATAACATCTGCTGTATTACTGTTGAAATGTTCTGTGATGTACAGATAGGCTCATAGCTGGTGGGAGACTCTGGTGTGCTGGGCAAATGTGCCTGCATGTAAACAGAAAGGATTAGGAGAAGGACCATTGCGGCAGGAGCAAAAAGAAGCTCTTTTCAACTTGTGAGGACAAAGGTAGCTTGCAGTATCTCATGTGCTCTAGTCCTAATGGGATATAGAAGAATAGAAGAGCTTTAGCTAGACTCAGGGGCCGTATTACTCAGGGTCCCTGGGGCACAAGTGGCGTGTGTGGCCTCATTTTGCACCCCTGGAGCACCATGGTATTACAAAAGGGCCAGCTGATGTTTGTATGGTCCCTTCTGTAATACTAGTAGCGCTGACGCACACGTAGCTCCAAAACCATCTTCATGAGTTGTCTCTCCTTTGCAGGGGGACCTGGGCCCATACAAATGATACAATCCGTTGTCTCTAGTCACTACCATATTACATGCTAATGCACAATGACAAACAGGCTCTTAGGAGGCCCACTGACAATGCAACAAATAAAGGTGGCACATTGTGTCCTCCCCATAAGGGAAGTTCTCAGGAGAGAGTAAAGAGGGTCTTAAGAACCCCCTGACATCCTCTTGCAGGCAGGTGCACTTACAACAACTGCCTGCAAGGGTATCTCTAACCCTCTGTATTTCACAGAAGGCACTGCCTCCAGGAGGAGAAGTGCGGCAGACCCTGATGCAGAGGTCTAGCCCGGGACCAGGGTTCAATTCCCCGCCTCATCGGGGCTTGGGCTCAAAATTCCACGGACCTGATAATTCTCGCCTCGGTGCCTATTCCAATCATGGAGTCCCACTCTGCAACTCTGTGCAATAGCTTGCTTAATCTCCACAACGGCCCCCACAACGCTAAGGATGCCTCCACCTTGGGGGTGCCCAGGAGTGGACACCTCACAGGGAAAGCCAGGATGGGTTCCACAGCGGTATTCGTACAAGCGCCTTGAGACCCTTGCGGGTGAGTAGTGCGCTATACAAGTATCAATTTACATTTACAGGGTCGTAGCTACACAGGGGCCAGTGCATTCAATGTAATTGGGCACACTGTTCCTGTTCGAGCCTGGTGCACCTGCTTTAAAGTGCGCTGTGGCGGAAAAAAGGACAGTGTGCCCTATATGTAAAGTGGCCCTGGGTTAGACAGAATTGGCATGCTGATCTTTACCCATGTGTGGGGCGTGGCTTCCCTGATAAATTTAAATCACGCCCTCGTTAGTAGACTTGCAAGGAGAAACATACAGTTTTACTTACTAGATTAAAGAATACGTCACGTGCAGGTATGTAGTAACATAAATATTTACATATTCATTATCCTACAAGGAGCAGATATGTTTCCAGATTTGCTACTACATCTTAACTTTTATGGTTTCCTTTGTGTGAACCGAATAAAGTTTATTGAAGTCGAAGTTGACTCCTTTGAGCTCAGCAGAAGGGTGGCTGTTGTTTGCATACTTTTTCATATTACAGTGTCACAGCCTGCTGGAATGTCAAATCCTGCAGGACAGGTCCGCTGGGTTTACATAGAACACTGGGGGAACACTTGAAATGACGGTAACAGGATGCCAAGGTAATTCTTGTGCAACACCTGCAGCCCTCAGAGCTGTAGTTTAGTGTAGCAGAAGACGTTTGCCATCTTAAAATGCCCAAAGTGGGTAGATCTGGCCCGAGAACTTTTACCATATGTGTTAGGGTGTGCCCAGGAGTCATTCCCACCCACTAGTTCATGCTAGGCATCCACGTTAGAACACTTTCTGGACCTGAGGCAGAAGACAAGGGGACTGAGCCTGCTGTCTGTGGCCTGAGAGGAGCGCTGAAGAACCCAACCTGCTCCTCCTTGTACCCAGGACAAAGAATTTGACTCCAAAGGTCATAAGGCCACTTGTTCTAGCAAAAGAATTAATCATTCGACTTGATGTTGAGGCAGTTTATACTTTATATCGCTTTCAAAAGTGTAAATGAATCGAAACAACAATCAGGGCATGAGAGTACTGGTATGGATAATGAGACTACAAGCGTGTAAAAAAACGGACCTTCTGCATATACTGTACCTTCCAAATAAAACAAGCATCTGCATAGTCATTAGATCTGGATTTCTGATTGAAAGTGCTGTGTGTTAGGGGTGGTGCAAGAAGCTTGAATGGGTTAGTGAGTGAATGCAGGAATGAGTCAATGGGAATATAAGTGAGTGCATGGATAGATGAGTGAATGCATGAATGAGTGAATAAAGGGTTGGATGAGAGTTTCTGGATTGGCAAAAGATGGAGTCAGGATTACATTTGAAGCAAAAAACAATACAAATTCCATACAGCTATATGATTCAGAGGGGAGGATGAGTGGGTCTAAAGAGTGCAGAGAGTGTACTTCGTGGCAGCTAACACATTCACAGGGGATGTACATCAGTTGGCAGAGATTACTAGTTGCTCTTGGAAACCTAATATGTGGGTCAGGAGTGATGTTTGATTGCTGGTGGCCACACGTGACTGCTTATAATGACATAATACAATGAATTTAAGTGCAAGCTCTCTTTCCAGCTTCATGCTAAAACAAAAGAGAAAATTCGAGGTTTACACCAACTTCCCTCTTAAATGTGCGCTTGTTAACTTGATATGTTGCATCAGTGTATGTTTAGGAAATATGTTGTGGGGCTCAGTGTAGTAGCATGTTGCCAATCTGGTAATGTGGTGGCATCTAGTGTTGTGCAGTATGAAGCAGTGTGGTGTAGTGGTAGATGGTGAGAGGAGAAAAACAAGGAAAGGAGGAGATGAGATGTAAAGATGACTTGAGCAGTACGGAGCAGTAAAAACAAATGACAGATGGAAAGAAGAGGGCTGGCGAGACATAAGAGAGTGGAATGGGTCAATGGGAGGGTTAGAAAAAGCCTGAATGAGAAATAAGAGAAAGAGGGAAGGATGAGAGAGAAAAATTAACGAAGGAAAAAGAGGAGCAGTGACAAATTATAAAGGAAAGCCAGGAGAAAGCGGAGAAGGGAGGGTGGTGGAACGAGGACAAATGGACGGGCCTAAATAAAAGAGGAGGATGAAAGATGAGGAAGATAAAAGAGGAAAGGTGAGAAAGAAGGTAAAGGTTAAAAAGTGACAAGTTGTGAGGCGAAAAGAGATAAGGAAGGAAACAATGCAGGTTGTTAATCTTCCTCTGCACTGGACTTAAAATATAATCCTTTGCTTAGAATTTGTTACGTTTTCTTTTGTGTCCGATTTTCGTGTTGGATGTATGCAACAGCTTAGATTCTGATTAAGTCATTTATAGAATAAACACGCCAATTGGAATGTCATGCCACATATGGATTATGTAGCTTACCCTGTAAGCATTTGTTCTTGGCATGTAGGGCTGTAGATCCACATGCTTTGCACACTCCTGCCATCTAGTGTTGGGTCCGGATGTTTGCAAGTAGTTTTTCTAGGAAATAGTCTTTTCCAGTCACGAGGTGAGGTGATTCTGCACATGGGCATCAACTCCCTTTTTAGATTGTTTTCCCGCAAGAGTGTGAGAATGGAGTATCTAAGTGTAGTTCAGAGATGTCTATGTGTGTACAATGTAAATAATAACTGCAACGACCATAGGTGTCCGGCATGGAGGGAGGGCATATGTGAATCTACAGCCCTACATGCCAAGAAGAGCTGCTTACAGGGTAACATAATTCAATCAAGGCATGTGTGCTGTAGACATGCTTAGACTGTATAGCAGTACTGTCCCAAAGGGGTCGCTAATCAGTGTGTGTTGCAGTTGTCTGAAAAAGCACGTTCTGTCCTACATTAGCTTGGTGGTGTGCTAATACATCCACACAATAGTGCTTGGTAAATGTATAAGGTGTTTGTAGCTGCTTTACAAATGCCACCTATGGGAATGTTACTTAAAAAGGCCAATGATGCTCCTATTTTATGAGTAGAATGTGCTCTAGGAAGTATACACAAAGTAATTTTGGCTTTAATACAGCATGTTTGGATACATTTAGCGAACTATCTAGAAATACCAGATTTAGAAATAGGTTTCCCATTATAAGGGGGAGCAAAGGCAACAAAAAGTTGTTTTGCAGAAATATTTGTGCGATTATTAATAATACAATAATGCTCTTTTGATATCTAATATATGTAGAGCTCTTTCTGCTACAGAATCAGGTTGAGGGAACAAAACAGGTAACAACTGATGTTCTTTGGTTAGTATGAAGAACCCCTCTGTCTCTATTGGATTTGGAAGAATGGTTCTTCTAAGGTTAGAGCTTGAAGTTCTCTGACGCGTCTTAGTGAAGTGATAGCAATCAAGAAAGTAACCTTCCAAGAAAGGAATTGCAGTGGGCAAATGTGCAATGGTTCAAATGGTGGACCGGTAAGTCTTGTTAGAACAATATTAAGATTCTATGCAGGTGCAACTTTTTGTGGTATCCCTTTTTTAACGCCTTTCAGTCTTTAATTACTGGTACTCTGAATAGGGATAAGTGTTGTCGATTTTTAAGACATGCAGCACCCACGGCAAAGTGTAGGCGTACGGATGTGTAGGCAAGGTCTGCACATTGTAGATGCAATAGATAACAAATGATGTGTTGTATAGATTCATATACTGGGTCAATTGTCTGGTTATTACAATACAAAACAAACCGTTTCCACTTTGCTGCATAGCATGCTCTAGTGGTCATACAATCTGGTGGTAGATTTAGGTATCTAAACTAGGACTTCAGGAACCAAATCGCCAGATTCAGGTATTTGGGGTTTGGATGTCCAATTTCCCCATGGTTTGAGGTGAGGTGAAGCTTCTTGCGTGGAACTACTGAGAGTTCTAGCAGTGTGGTGAACCATGGTTGATAAGCCCACCCATGTGGGAGCTAATATAAGATGTTTGCCTGAGTTTCTGAACCAGAAATGGAAGAAGACAAAGAGGCGGAAAAGCATAAGCAAATATCCCTGACCAATTCATCCAATGGGAATTGCCTTTGGATAGAGGGTGTTGGAACCTGGAGTAAAAGTTTGGGTATTTGGAGTTCTCTGCTGTTGCAGAGATCTATTTGTGAAAACCCCCATTTGTGGAAGTATGGGAGGAGGACTTGGGGCAGCAGTTCCTACTTGTGGACTTGGTGCCACATTCTGCTGAGGAGATCGGCAAATGTGTTGTCTATCCGTGGAAGGGGTTCTGCTAGCAGTTGGATTTTGTGATGTACTGCCCAACACCAGATGGTCTGAGAGAGGTGTGATACTGTAGAGAGCGTGTTCCCTGTACTATTGTCCGTCCAGACTAGGACAACAGGTGAGGTAGAAATGCTTTTAGCGCTCGGTGAACAGATAGAGGCTCTAGGTAGTGGATGTGGAGATTTTGGTGTTTGGGGTCCCAGAGACCTTTAACTGTTAGATGTTGTAGATGGGCACCCTACCCTGTGTAGAATGAGTCTGCTGTGAGCTTGATCTGTGGAATAGCGTTGACAAAGGGACGCCCTTTTTGATAGGTTTTGTGTGTTCCACCACTGCAGAGAGCGATGGGCACGGCTGTCTACCAACACTAGATCTTCAAGCTAACCCTGTGATTGATTCTATTGACGTGCTAAGCATTCCTGTAGAGGACGCATGTTTAATCTAGCATGATGCACTATTTCTATGCATTACGCCATCATCCTTTAGAGTTGCATGAACGTTCTGACTGTAAAGATACTGGTTGCTTTGGAATTGTAGTAGCTTTGTTTGAAAATTGAGAATCCTGGCTGCATTGGGATAGGCTAAACCTGTTAGAGTGTTTAGCATAGCTCCTAGATAGGGCTACAGCTGTGAGGGTTGAAGACGGTATTTTTGTGCATTGACTGTGAATCCCAACCTAAGAAGATTTATAGTAATCTGAGTGTGTTGTAAACCCTTGTGGTGTGTGTTGGCTTTGATAAGCCAATCATCTAGATATGGGATGGCATGAATATGTTTTCTTTTTAGATGAGCTGCTACTATTGCTAGACGTTTGGTGAATACTCTGGGTGCAGTAGTGACTCTGAATGAGAGTAGTTTGAATTGATAGTGCAGTCCTGCTATCACAAATCTGAGATATTTGCAATGTGCTAAGTGAATAGGAATGTGAAAATATGCTTCTTTTAAATCCAGTGTTGACAAAGTCGCCTTGCTGTAAGAATGAAGAGCAGAAGCACCTGTTAAAGTGTGGCCATATGGTAGTGTTCTGATAGTATGTATAGGTATAAAGACCTGAGATCTAAGATTGGCAGTAGAGAAGTGTCCTTTTTGGGGATTAGGAAGTAAAGTGAGTAAAACCCTGACCCTTGGTGTTGTATTGGAACTGGTTCTATAGCTCCTTTTGTTAGAAGAGCCTGTACTTCTTGTTTGAGCAGTTGTTGGTGCTTTATAGAGTTTGTGAATGTGAGGGAGAATACTGGGAGGATTACTGGTGAGCTCCAGGCAATAACCATGTTGGATAATGTCCACCACCCATTTGTCTGATGTATTGATGCCAAATGGGAAGAAACTGGTGCAGTCTTCCCCATGACTGGTCTTTGATGGTCGAGGAGAGTTGTTATTAAGTCACTGCATGTTGGAATATGTAGAGGTACGTGTCGGTGTACCTTAACCTCTTCCTTTAAAATGTTTTCCTCTATAACCACCCTTGTAGAATCCTCTAAAGGGGTGGATTGAGTTTGAGGCCTGTAGGAAGTAGCAGTGGCATCCGTGGAGGTACTCTTTGGGCCTCCCCTATAAAATAAGCAGCAAAAGGAACCTCTGCTGTTAGAGGGTGACTAAAGTGGTCCCATGGATATTGCCACTTCAGTGTCTTTTTTAAATTTTTCCCAAGTGCTTCATCCACTTTGGGGCCAAAAAGAGGTTCCTTGTTGAAGGGAGCATTGAGTACGGTTTGTTGTACTTTAGGTTTGAACCCAGAGATTCGCAGCCATGCATGTCTTCCGAAGAGACTACTGGTGTGAACTCCTCTGTCTGAAGTATCAGCAGCATCTAGCGCACACTTGATGGATGAGTTAGACATTTATTTTCCCTCCTGCACTAGTTCCTACCCTTATTTCTTATGCTCCTCTGGGAGGTATTGGAGTAACTGCTACATTTCATCCAAGCGGCCCCTTTCATACCTAGCCAAAAGACCTTGTGTATTGGCTATGTGCCTATGACTGGCTGATTGTGCAGCCACTCTTTTGCCTGAGGCCTCTATTAAGTTTGACTCTCTGTCTGGAGGTGGTGCATCACCTGAGGTTTGGGAATCTGCTCTTTAAGAGCATTGGACATAACCAGAGTCTAATGGAAGCTGGCCCCCAATAATAATTGGGTCATATGGTGGGAGGTTTGTATTTTTCTTTAATCAATCTTGAGTGTTACGATACATGTGCATACAGGGTCTTTAAAAGGGTCTTCTGCATGGGCAATCAAGCCGATTAACACTGGAAGAAACTGTTTGTGTGGTCCCCAATGTTTCAAATTAAAAAAAATATTCTAAAGATTATTTATTTAAAGTGACTCCATGGTATGTAGTTGCCCTGGCAATTAACTCCCTGATATGAGGTGTTGTCATCAGGAGGTGAAGATTTTGCAGGATATAGTTCTGGATATGCGTCTGTGGGAGGATCTATTTTATAATCATCCCATGGATCTGGTGGTGGTTGGTCATAAGTGTCATCCCCAACCCCTGGGTCAGGATCTGTAAGAGGAGAACCCTGTGGTGTAATATCTAGGGGGTCTGAACCTGGAACTGATGGTACTGGTGACGATGGTGGAGGGGGCTAGTAGCCATGTCCTTTTTTAGGTCTCGTGGCGATTACAGCACGAAAGCGCCGTCTCGCCAGAGACCTATAGTCACCGGCTCTGCTTCCCAGGAGACAGGAGATGGGCACGCGCAGGCTCAGTAAATCGGATCGGCGCGGGCCGCACGCAGACAGCATGCCTGAAACACACGCGCGCACACCCATCTCCTGTCTCCACTGCAAGCCAGCTGCTTACTTTCACTTTCCCTCCCCCCTCCACCGCCGGCTCCACTGCCCATCACCGCGCACAGGAGTGCTCCACTCAAACAGCACAACCCCCCCCCCCCCCCCATCGCCCCCACACCGAGGACCCTCCTTCCCACTGCAGGCAGTCAGTCTATAGAGCTCAGTAGACTGCAACACAAATTGCTGAACAGACAGACATCCTGCGGCTCCACTCAATGTAGCATTCGACAGCCCGATCCTGGATCTTCCCTCACGCTCATCCCGTGCACTTTATCACCCTGTCCGTACATATTTCAGTACCCCTCTCTGTCCGACCCTTCTTCTGTATTCCAGTCCGGTACCCCGAAGTAGTCCCCACTGTCTGCTCTCCCCTCCAGCACCCACCGCTCTTCAACCACGATTCAGTACCCCACAATGTGACCCCTCTTCCTAGTCTATGCGAGCCTCCATGAGCAGCTCACACTGTCCGATGCCACACCAGGGCCGCTCACTGACATTACTTGAGCACTTCACACTGTCTGCTCACCCTAGCCACACGCTCCCCCGGCCACAGCAGACTCGCTTGCGCCGCTCGCTTTTTACCTTCCCGTGAGAGCCGGACCCCCGGCGCAGTCCTCTGTGTCGAGTTCCTGAGCTCCACGTCTGGCTTGCGGGAGCACGGGCTGGAATCTGCCTCCACCGGACAGGAAGAACAGCGGGGCATCTGTAGGGTCCAGCCCCGGGGTGCCCTCGGGCCTAACCAAGTCCACGCTCCGCACTTTACGCAGCTGCTTGCCCCTCCAGTCAGCTCTGGGCGGCTCACTGCCACCACCGCCAGGATCCTGGAGGCCAGCATGACCTCCAGGCTCGGCACCACTCGAATTCCCGGACCCTGACCCGCCGGACGCTTGCAACCCAAAGGACGCACTCCTGTTCCCGGCCGCGGCCGCCATTTTTTCGGCCAAGGTTTACATTCACTCTACTGAACCCTGGCACGGAGCCGCGGGAGGGGGCGTAGTCAAGGGAGGCGGCCCCGCCGTGATGTCACCACACGAGCCGTGGAACCACGCCGAAGGAGGCTGGTACAACTTGGAGCTCTGTTCTACCACACTGCTTTCAAGGACAGCATACTCTTGCACACACTCACACTGCTCACCAATTCAAAGTTTGCTAAAAATGTAATGCAACGCATTGTCATACACAATGCCAATAACTCAAACTTTAATGCTGCGTGACCTATTGCATTGTAAATGCTTGTTCTTTTTAAAAAAAAATTATATGCAGTGTCTTGTGAGATGGGAATCTTCATTTTGAAGGTGATGGTATCACTGGTTTTGTTGAAATATGTACAATTTTCTTTTGCATCTAGTTTATCTTCAATAGTTTCCAGAATTAGCTCCAGAGGATTGGGAGGAGCATCTTTCTATTTTGGTCTTGAAATTTTCAGTACTGAACCTGATTCGTCCTTTTTTGGCCCTCGGAACCCAAAGTTTTAGGGGCCAGAGCCAGAAGACTTGACTTGCACTTTTGATGCCAAGCCAGAAGATGTGACGCTGGATGCAGAGTCTCGTGCCTACCATGGCCGGATGGCAGTTGTGGCCTGGAAGCCTTTTGATTGGTTGAAACGGGTTTTGGGGGCAACAGGGTTTTGGGACTCAAGACATCTTGACAGGCTGGAACATCCTGTGACTCCAGCGCGATCTCCAGTTCGGAATCGGAGTCCTGGATGGAGAAGGCCTCTTCCGCAGAGAATGCTTCCATTTCTTCCTGTTCAATATCTTCTCCAAAGATATCGGGGGTGTCCTTGATACTCTGCCACTACATTTCTAGCCAGACGGTCCTGCAGTGTATTTTTAAACTGAAATGAACGACAGGCGTCACAGTCTTCTTCCTTGTGCTATGGAGAGAGGCACAGGTTACAGACCTTGTGAAGGTCAGTGCTCTTGTATTTAGAGTGGCACCGAAGGCAGAATTAGAATGGAGTCCGTTCCATTGGAGGATTACTCGATGATGTTTTCCTCGAGTGGAAGTTAATGGAAAAGGGCAAGGCATGAAGGACGCGTTTGGAGTTTTCACAATCTGAATAGGAAAGTTACCCGATTTTCGACACGCGGAGGATCAGAAACACGTCCAAAACAATACGGGCAAGGGTACAGTGGATTGTACACTGAAGGGATCCTGAAGAACAGTTTCCAATTGGAGTGCTGCAAACCATGTCCGAACCAGATGGCGGAAAGGAAATCTGACAATGGAGTCGATTCGTATGCACAGCATCACCAAAAGGAGGAGTCACCTTACCTCGTGGGCTGGAAAAGACTTCTTCGAAGAAAAACAGCTTGCAAACACCCGGACCCAACACTAGAGGGCAGCAGTATGCAAAGCATGTATATATACAGCACACATGCCACACACATATGTCAGAGACCTGACTCCTCTGACGAACTGTTGCCAGATCGACACTTGCCCCCTGTGAAATCCTCTTAATTGTCTCCACAGCCCCGGATGCTGATATCGCTTTAAGCGAACACGAGAGGTATCAGACCCTGAGCTACTGGCCCTTTAACTGGGAGAGAGACCCAAGCTTCGACCCGGCCTCTGGGGCAGGGCCTCCACGGACAGCGGAGTACAAAGTGCCAACAGCCAATGAGATCGTTGTCTTTGACCAGCGGGAGAGAGCAGCTGACGCGGAACCAGCAAGCGGAGTTGCAGAGACGGAGCCGTGGAGTGTGGTCCCGGAACACCATCGCGCAGACGGGAGACCCCCACACAAGCAGCCAGGAGGCCGACACTACTTACCGCCCAGCCACGTTCCCGAAGGAACGTGGCTACAACAGGTGCGTACGAGATTCCTGGGATCAGGGAAGAGGTAGGACTCGTATGCGGGTGGAGGCAGCGGGGGCGGTACGGGTTAGGATTCCTCCTTACCTCTACCCGGTGTTGGCGCCCTCACCCTGTCTGCACCTCTATAGAAATCGGTGATCCTGAACCCCCATCCTGCACTGGAGTTAAACCCCTGAAACTGAAAGGCCGTTTTGTTTTTCTTCTCCTTTGTTTTTCCTTTGGTTCGTCCAGCTTCCCCCACCTACGTCTGGAGTACCGCAAGAAGCAAGACAGCGAGGCTGAGCGAAGACCAGCCCTCCTGCAAAGACCAACGAAGCCCAATAGCTGTGATTTCACCTTACAAACCTTATTTTTTAAATAAAAACACTGAAGCATCTCTTTTGACTCCCGTGACCTTCTTATTCCGCAACATATGGGGGAGATGCCGGGGAACTGACTCCATTGCATAACGGAAATGGAGGCGTTGATACAGCATATGGTGGAGAACCAAAGAAAACTGGAGTGGGCCGTGGAACGGCAGATGACGTCCGCACAGGCAGATAGGGGTACCTTTAAGGATATGATGAAGGCGCAGCTGGACACGCTCCTTCGGGTGGTTGAAGAAATGCCGAGGGCAGGCGTTGGTCAGAAGACAGCAAAAGCCCCGGTTTCTGCCCCGACGGTCTCCCTCCAAAAGTATGTCTCCGGCGTAGACCCCAATGGCTTCCTCATGAATTTTGAGCGTGCTGCTTAGGCTTCCGGATGGCTAGTGTCCAAGTGGCGTTTTTTTTTTGGCACCCCTTCTAACGGGCGAAGCTCAGGCAGCCTACCAAGTGGCGAATTCTGGGGGTGTAACCCCCTATGACGAAATCAAGAACACCATCTTGGACCACCTGGGCTTGGATAACGAAGCATACAGGGTGAGATTTCGCAAGTAGAAAGGGCTCCCCGGGGACACACCCAAGACACTTTTTTATAAGCTGAAATTAGCAGCGGACAAATGGTTGAAACCCAGCGATAGATCCAAAGACGAGATCATGAACGCTATATATCTGGAGCAGTTCCTGGAAGCACTCCCTTTTCCCACACAAAGGTGGCTGCGGCAGCATTCCAATCTTACGGCCGAGCAAGCTGTAGAGATGGCCCCGTCCTTTTCCCGGGCCTAGCCTCGTGTGATTTCTTGAGACCAGGAAAGAGGAAACTGAGTGATGCCCACACCCCGAAAACCTTTGAGACCCATCAAGGAACCAGAAAGAGTCCGCACACAGAAACCAGAGACCCGCCCTTACGGGTCCCCAGTGCGTTGACTGTGGCATGTGGGGCCACATCACCCGGGTCTGCCCCCGGAAAAGAACAGACGAACCGATGGACGTGACCTACATGCCACGAGGCCTTCTGTACACCGCCGAAATGGGAGCCAGGTATTACGCAAGTGTCTAAGTTAATTGCTCCTGGATTACTGCTCTCTTGGATTCAGGATATAAGCATTCCGTAATAAAGGGGAGCCTAGTGAAGCCCGATCAAATAATCCCTGGCCGACAAGTAGCCATACGATGTGTACATGGGGATGTACGTGCCTATCCCATGGCCAGTCTCTATTTACAATGCAAAGGGGGGTTCCGGTCTACTGTTACGGTAGGGGTTCTAAACTTCTTGCCCGAGGCACTCCTGCTAGGTACCGATAACCCAGACTTACTTTCCTTTTTTTGGACTCCATAAGAAACCAGTTACCGACCCCCACCAAAGCTGATCAGAAAGAAGCACAGGGCCTATTGTCCCCAGAACCCTGGATATCGGATAAGAGTTTTCGTTATGGACCTCATAGGCACCCTCCCTCGCTCAACTAGAGGCTTTCAATACGCTTTGGTGTGGATTGATTATTGCACCCGCTTCCCGAGGCCTTCCCTCTTAGAGCCCCCACAACCCAAAACATAGCAGATAAATTAGTGGACTACTTTTCCAGAGTAGACTTTCCACGTGAGATCTTAACCGACCAGGACACTCCATTTGCATCCAGGCTCATGGCCCAGGTCTGTAGGTTGTTGGATGTGAAGTATCCTAAAACTTCCATGTATCATCCACAGACTGATGGCTTGGTAGAAAGATACAATAGATCCCTAAAGCGGACCCTGAAAAAGATGCTGTCAAGCGAAGGGAGAGACTGGGACCGACTCTTACCCCTGGCCCTCTTCGTCATAAGAGGACAAATCTAAAGTAGCCTGGGATGTTGATCCTTTGAACTCCTATACGGTCGGCAACCTCAGACTTTGTTGGATATGACGAGAGACCTGGGAGAGAGAGGAAAACGCCTCCCATGAGCTCCTGGAATACTCACAGCATCGGAGATCCCGGATAGGAAAGCTCCGTGACCTGGCTCATGCCAACCTGGAGAAGGCCCAAGAACGTCAGAGATATTTCTACGATAAGGGGAAAAAATGGCGATACCTACAGGTAGGCAATTGGGTCCTAGTACTCTTGCCTTCTTCCTTGTCCAAAGTGAAGAGTGAGTGGAAAGGACCCTTTAGCGTGGTAGGCGTCCTTGCAAAAACTACCTACCGTCTCCAGTTGGGATCCCCATCAATTCCAAACATACCAAATTAACCTCCTCAGAACATCCAGCTGACCCATACCGAGCAACCCGAGCTATGTACCCTGGAGAACTTAGTTGTCAATGACGCCCTCTACCCTTCCAAACAAAGTGAGCGGTTAACCCTCCTGCTCCCGTTTAAATCCCTGTTCTCAGTCGAACCAGGCAGAACCTCCTTGGTTGAACACCACATAGACACCAGACCTGGTGAAGTAGTGAAACTGAAACCATACAGGATCCAGGCAGATCGCCGTGCAGCTGTCTCAGCGGAAGTGTCCAACATGCTACGCATGGGTGTTATCAGGCCATCACAAAGCAAGTGGTACTCCCAGATCGTTTTGGTTCCCAAGCCCGATGGCTCTATCCGTTTCTGTATTGACTTCCGTAGAGTTAACGCCATTTCAAAGCTGGATGCGTATCCATTGCCCCGGGTAGACTAATTAATTGAGAAACTGGGGAACCCCCAGTACATTTCCACCCTAGACCAAACCAAGGGGTACTGGCAAATTCCCCTAAAATATAGCGAGCAAGAAAAAAATGCTTTTTCCACCCCAGAAGGTCTCTGAGTTCACCGTACTGCCTTTCGTTTTGCACGGTGCCCCCGAGACTGATGAACAGGGTCCTGCAGCCACATCAGGCCTTTTCCTCTGTCTACTTGGAAGACATTGAGATCTTTAGTCCTACGTGGGAGGACCATCTTGACCACTGTCGTCCAATACTGCCGGGCCTGTGGCCTGCGGGCCTTCACATCAACTCGAAGAAGTCTCGTATGGGGTTCCACCGGGTGAAGTATCTGGGCTACCTTCTCGGGCACAGTTGTATTGAACTACAAGAGGAAAAAATCAAGGCAATAAAGAATGCCCCTATCCCCACCATGAAGAAAGACATCCAGGCGTTCCTGTGACTCCTGGGATACTACAGGAGCTTCATTCCCAAATACTCGGCAATTGCAGCTCCCTTAACAGACCTGTTAAAGGGAACCCACAAGAACAGAAAAGTGCATCTTACGTCCGAAGGCCTCACGCCATAACGGAGTTAAAACAGGGCATTACCAGTGGGCCTGTATTAGTGTCCCCCGATTTTGGTCTTCCTTTTATTCTTCAGACCGACGCCTCAGATGTGGGGATCGGAGCAGTACTGTCACAGGTCACCAGAGAAGGGTTGGAGAAACCAGTTCTGTTCATCAGCCGTAAACTCTTCCCACAGGAGAACAACTATCCCGTCATCAAAAAAGAGTGCCTGGCCATGAAATGGGCAATAGAGAAACTACAGTATTACTTAGAGGATGTCCATTTCACGTTGTACACGGACCATGCACCGTTGGTTTGGATGTGTCGGAACAGGGGGAACAATCCCCAAGTAATGCGGTGGTTCCTCTCCCTTCAACCCTTTTCCTTCACTGTCCGGCATCGAAAGGGAACAGCTAATTCTAACGCCGACTTTCTCTCCAGGGTTCCTTGTGTCACCGAACGGGACGACTCTAGGGGAGGGGTGTGTAAGAAACCGGACTCCTCTGACGAACTGTTGCCAGATCGACACTTGTCCCCTGTGAAATCCCCTTTATTGTCTCCACAGCCCCTTGATGCTGATATCGCTTTAAGCGAACACGAGTGGCCTCAGACCCCGAGCTACTTGCCTTTTAACTGAGAGAGAGACCCAAGTTTCGACCGGCTCCTGGGACGGGGCCTCCACTGACAGCGGAGTTCAAAGTGCCAGCAGCCAATGAGATTGTTGTCTTTGACCAGCGGGAGAGAGCAGCTGACGCGGAACCAGCAAGCGGAGTTGCGGAGACGGAGCCGTGGAGTGTGGTCCCGGAACACCATCGCTGACGGGAGATCCCCAGACAAGCAGCCAGGAGGCACCACTCACTACCCAGCCACGTTCCTGGAGGAACGTGGCTACAACAGGTGCGTGCGAGTTTCTAGTGGTCAGGGAAGAGGGAGGACTCGTATGCGGGTGGAGGCGGCGGGGGCAGTACGGGTTAGGATTCCTCCTTACCTCTCCCCGTTGTTGGCGCCCTTACCCTGTCTGCACCTCCTAGGATATAGAAACTGGTGATCCCACACCCCTGTCCTGCACCGGAGTTAAATGCCTGAAACTGAAAGGCAGTTTCGTTTTTCTTCTCCTTTGTTTTTCATTTGGTTGGTCCGGCTTCCCCCACCTTCGTCCGGAGTACTGCAAGAAGCAAGACGGCGAGGCTGAGCGAAGACCAGCCCTCCTGCGAAGACCAACGAAGCCCAATAGCTATGATTTCACCTTACGAGCCTTATTTTCTAAATAAAAACACTGAAGCATCTCTTTTGGATCCCGTGACCTCCTTATCCCGCAACAACATAATATTTTGTTTGTGTGCTTACATTTCAGTTGTCAATAAGACACCAGCTGGGTGCCAGTGGCGGTGATGCTAATGGCTTTCTTGAGTCTACATGCTGCCACATGATTTCCAGGATAGTAAGCAGCTGCACTTTGTAGCAAATGCATTCTTGAGTATTAGCCAGTGCCATTTGCCCACTGGGGAAATGCCAAATGCCCACTATGGCCAGTACAGCCCTGCCCCCGCTATGCAGGCACCCTCTTGCTACTCATAGGCCTCCGCTGAGCTCAGTCTGGCAAGGTGTCTACTCTATCAGTCACCAGTTGGATCTCCTTTGACCAGCAAGGAACTGGCTGACACAAGCAATCTTCACTGCTAGGGAGGAATCCCAACATATGGGGCCCCTCATCCTACTGCTCTTTCCAGGTTTAAAACGATTGCTCCTGCTGTTACCAGGTCTTCTTGTTTCAGGCCTTCAGTCACGATCAACAGCAGCTCCAAGAGCCCACCATGATAGGGCCCCTCATGCTTGTCGGTAGGAGGGCTGCCACATGTGTATCCGGGGGCCATAACCCCATCTGTTTGACCGTAACGGAGAAGGGGTACACGAAAATCATCTTTGAATACTAACCATCAATAAATCCCTTGAACTATCCTAAAATTGTTTTACTTTTTTTTAAACAACATGGACAACTAATAAAGATACAATGACATAGTTACTACTTTTACTCAAAACACTATATTAAAGGATGCCCTCTCGATAATTAAAATGGAAAGAGTATTATAAATTGTTGATTTCGCTCTCCTTTCACTTCCCCTGCCTAAGCTCTGCCAATCTACCAGAATCCACAGACAGCTTTCCATTGTGTTACCGGTGTACCAAGAAGTGAAAACAATGCAGTGGAGTTGAAGGCTCTGGATTTCTACCCCCTTGTGGTAAGAAATGGAGCAACACTGTGCCTCATTACTCCCTGGGCTGGCCCAGCAAATTGCTTATCCCATGTACCATCAGGTGCGTAGGACAATAAAGACTTCTATCCATAATCTTGAGAGAGAGTTAAAAGACTACAGCGACAATTCGGTCTTTGGACAAATTTATGTTCTAGAAAATAAGAATCAGGTGCACTTTTTGGCCTGAACACCATACCTACTATTTCAGTCATCTTCATTTGCAGGAGGGTTGTACTACAGTCTACAATCTTACTGCCTGCAACACACACAACTGCTCCCTGGAGTGCACCATTGCAATATCTGCAGACAGACTCCTTTTCCTCTGTACACTTGCCTCTTCGAGCCACATGGAAACTGCCCCGGGATTGCCTCACGGATCAGGCCTTCACACACGACCACGGGGAACACTTACAGGTACACTTCGCGATCAATGCAGGAACAGCATCCTCACGACTCCTGGAGTGGGATGCACACAAATTGGTGGCGAGGGGTCACTGTATACAGCAAGTGGTGGGAGTGCGGAAAATACTCGAGAGAGAGCTACATGATGCTGAACACACTCTAGCAACCCTACTGAAAAAAGGAGGACCGCGGTGAGGCCACCCCGGAACGAGTAGCCGAAGCCAAAACAAGTTATGCGGAAACCCTGTGAGACCTCCGGAAATATAACTTCAGAGCTTAGCGGCCAGGGTACACCGGGAGGGCAACAGGGGGGGGGGGGCACTTCTGGCCTGGCTTGCTAGGCAAGACCCCGATCAGAAACCAGTTATGGAAGTGAGGGATCAGTCAGGACAGACCCAGACCTCCCAACCTGAGATTTTACAAGTCTTCCACGCATATTATTCCAGCATCTACCAGGCCCGAGACAGGGGGACCCCCAGGCGATTGACAGATTTTTCCATGCGCTAACACTCCCCCAGGTCCCACAAGCGGATAAGAAACTGCTAGAGAAAAAGATACGACCTGAGGACGTCAAACAGGCGATAAGAGCGCTGGCTAGGAACAAGGCCCCAGGGTTGGACGGCTTCCCACTTGAATATTATAGTACTTTTTCGGCCCACTTGGTCCCACATATTGTTATCATGTATAATGATGCACTCAACAAAGGGGAATTACCAGGATCCCTTAGGGAATCGATAATAGTTACCTTTCTAAAACCACACAGAGATTCGACACTCCCGTCTTCCTATAGACCGATCACGTTACTCAACGCGGACTGCAAAATACTGGGTAAAATCTTGGCGGAGAGATTTGCCCAAATCCTGACCCCTTTGGTGCACCCGGACCAATGTGGGTTCGTTCCACGCCGTAACACGTCGTAAAATATACGTAGGCTGTTCCACATTCAGGACACGACAGGGGGGCGATTTCCCAACGCGGCATGCCTAATTTTAGATCTTGAAAAGGCATTTGATACCCTGGTATGGCCGTATTTATTCGATGTCCTCCGGAGGAACAATATCGGCCCGGTTCTGCTAGCATATACAAGGCTTTTGTACACACGTATTACCTCTCGAGTCCGGATGGGCAAATACATCTCCTCAGAGTTCGCAGTTCAGAGGGGAACCAGGCAGGGGTGTCCACTGTCGCCCCTCCTGTTCGCCCTGGCGGTCGAGCCCTTGGCGATCCGCCTGCGACGGGAAGGAGAAGACTGGGGAATCCCCCTAGAAGGCACAATGCACTGTGTGTCCTTGTATGCGGATGACCTATTAATATAAGTCCGGGCCGTCACCAAAGATCGGACTGCCATTTGGAGGTCACTAGCAGACTTTGCAGAAGTCTCGGGTCTCAAGGTGAACTGGGAGAAATCCACGCTCTACCCGCTGAGCCCCCACCTGGCCCCATTCGAGGCCGGGATCGGTGCCCAATCAACTGTACCACACCCCCGTGGATCTATATGAGGGGAACCATCGTAAAGCCCTGGCAGGACTCAGGTCGGCTGTAGGATTCTGGAAAACATTACCTCTGGCCGAGTAGCACTGGCAAAAATGATAATGGTCCCCCGACTGTTGTACCATTTCACTAACCTCCCAGTGGTTCCACCAAGGCCATTTTTTAAAGAGCTCGACAGTCTCCTCACCGAGCTTATATGGGGTGGGGGGGGGGGGTCGCGTTGTCAACACTATACTTACCCACGACAGAGGGGGGCTTGGGAGTGCCGGCGTTCGAAGCATACTTCTTAGCGGCACAGCTCCAATGGCTATCTTATTGGACGGCGGGGCGTCACATAGGGGAGACTATTGCCGTAGAGGGCGCCATGCCACAATCGGCAATCCACAGACTGCTGCTGCCGGGTACTACACCCAGGTGTACGCGACCACTATAGGTATCCATGGCCCGCACCTGTATGATGAGAATACATCGCAAGTCTAAAACACTGCCACCATACTCGCCCTTGCTACCATTGGTGGGTTTTCCAAGAGAAGATATGTTCTACACACCGGGTGCTCTCCAGGTGTGGACGGATCTAGCAGTTACGGAGATAGAATCATTCTTCGAAGACGGGCAGTTGAGGACATATGACCAGACGATGGCACAGTACGACCTCCCACCAGGGCAATTTTTAATACACAGACAAATACTGGATAGCAGCCATAGGTACTGGAATCCTAACAAGGGAACCCCCAACGCACCCAGTGATCCACGCGATATTACACATGGGAGTGGGGCGTCACCTGGTCACATGGCTCTACAAGGCAGTGCGTAAGCTCATCCTTCCATCCCTTCAGCCCCTGCGTCAAAAGTGGGAAACGGACATAGGAAGGGTAGTCCATGACAAAGAATGGACCACAGCTCTGGAGTACCCTAAAAAAATCTCCAGAAATGCGCGAGTCCAAAACATACAGTTCAATATCCTCCACAGAGCCTATCTCACACCGCACCGCCTTCACCATTCTTCCCAAATAACCCTTTGCATGCCCCCGCTGTCAAGCCCCGGCAGCAGACTTCAAACTCATGTTTTGGGACTGCCCTATACTCAGTGCCTTTTGGGACAGGGTTCACCGGACACTCACAGTAGTCACCAACATCACAACTATGTTCTCGTGGGAGGCATGTGCGCTCGGGATCTTCCGCAGGCGGAAAACCGAGAAAGTACAATTTCGATTCATGTCCCTAGCTATCCTATTGGCAAAAAGGGGTATAGCCATGCACTGGAGCTCCCCCACGGGGCCTCCGGATGCAGCCTGGATAGGCGCCATGAAAAAATGGGGAAAAGCTGAGGAAGAGATACTCCAGGAGGAAGAATTGAAAGGGACGCGCAAACACCCTATAGCCTAGAATAGGCACAATTACTGCATAAATTTACACAGGCAACGAACCCACCGGAGAAGCCGGTAGCCTCACAATCCCAAGCCCAGCCGGCAGCTCCAGCACTCAGTGCCCTGGAGGCGCCACGACAAGGTCCGCCACCCCAGACACACCCAGGAGTGTGACCCACACAGAGTAGTCGCCCCAGGGATGCGTGAGGGTCCCCACAAGCCTTGAACTCCCGGCCCCACCTCCGCCCTACACACGCTACTGTTCCTCCACGCCCCATCGGGACAGGTATCTAGGATAAGAGAAATCCCACCGAAACACAGTTAGAAAACTCCCGCTCCCCCTTAGTTCGTTCCTTTCTATAGTTTGCTCCAATGGTTTGAAAGGTTAGCAAGTACACACTGGAGGGGTACCCCCCGCCAGGGATTTATTGGGAACGCATATGGACAAGACTGGCACGACAGCACTACGGGATGTGCATTCCGACAACCCCCGGCAGGTACACCCAGAATGACAGTTTACATCAAACTGTAATGCAGGGTCGCTATTGTGCTTAAGGGCGGGGGCTATGGTCCCCCGACAGATCTTTCCTATCATATTATGTGCAGTACTGAGGCTGCAGGAGTATGAAGTATGTAACAATGAACCAAACGGTTCACAAACAGTAAGACAACATAACTGTCCATGCATAGGAATGTATACCTGTGACTTACTATATGTACGTATACCCAGGGTGATAGATTACACCTATGTGTGAAGCAGAGTGGCAATAGTGCTCAGAAGGGTGGGTGATCTTCCCCCGACAGGTCCCGACTATCATAATGTGTACCACACTGACGTTACAGGAGTATGAAGAATGTGACAATGGACCAAACAGTTTAACTCGGCTGGACAACACAATACCCATGTATAGTACTGTATACCTGTGTTCTTTTTTGTTTTTCCTCTTTGCTATTGTGCCTTCACAACATTGCACTTATGTGTTGAAATACAACTGTTATAATGAATGCTAAAACCCAATAAACAAATTTGAACACTTGCCTCTTCCAGAAGTGTGGCCAGACATAAAGAAACAGAATGCCATGGCTCATGGTTACTGATACTTGTATCACTGAGTGGCAGTCCTATGAAATGATCTAAACTTGATATGCCACACCAACAAATAAATGGCTGAAGGAGGCTGACCCAAAGCCCGCCGTCTGCATTATTTCATTCTTATTTGATACGTTTTCGCTGTCTGCTAAAGATGCCATAAAAGACCTAAAAAGGTCTCTCTCCACAGTGTTGTAGTCTACATTGGATGTAGATATTAGCTAATATTTATTTCAAAAGCAAAACTATTCAAATAAACGCAACTTATGTCCTCATTTCTGAAAGATCCCAGGTATCTTCCTTTTGTGTGAGGAGGGGTAGGCATGCAATATTCTTTCCCTTCAATAGGGACTCGAGGCTCATGCGACATGCAGTTCCTTACAATATACAAAATGTTAAAAATAATGAAACAACACAAGACCTTTGGTCTATGGAAACAGTCTAGGTTCTTTACTATACACCCCCAAGTTTAATCCTATGATGACTTGCATTCCTAGTCCACTGCAAATGATTTTTTATATGTATTCAGCTCATGGCCTGTCTTTAAAAGTTCAGTGCCAGACACCAATGGGGAATAGCAAAATGCTGGTACTAGGCCCATCTAATATTGAGGTGGTTACTAATGGCATGTAAATAATCCCTGGACTTCCTACATCTGATTCTCCAGATTGCTTTCAATGCACTAAGCAAGCCGATTCATTGTTGGACCATGGTGTTAGGATGGACAAAAACCCTCAACATACTCATTCAGTAAATGTTGTGGTAAAAGCCTTATTTTATTCAATACCACTGAATGTATAAATTATTTTTGCTAACAATATGTACAAAATGTATTAAGCACAAAAGATGGTATAACACTGAATGATGAAATATCATGGAAATCCTAGTAGAGGCAGTTGAGAATAAAATATTTTCTTTAGAGAATACAATTATTTCAAAGAAGAGGCTGACCAGACAGAGAAGGAAGTGCTTTCCAGTGTAGAGGGAGAACTGGAAGCAGTGAGAAACAGCCAAACCGGCTTTCGGAATAAAGGGGATGAGGGATTGATTTTTGTGTAGCATAGAAGGAGTAGTTTCTTACCTGTAACTCCAGTTCTGTAGTAGGGGTATCTCTGTTATAGTCATAATCTAGTGAATAGTCCCGCCTATGTGCGTGGACCCCGGAACAATCAAAAATAATCTCTTAAGCGGTCTACTTTGCAGTCCTGCATAGACGCTTAAGGGAAAATCAAGACAAATAATGCAGCCTAACACTTCTAAGGCTACAAAGGCCACCACTTCATCTAAACAGTGAAAAGGATAGCCAACAATGTCAGATTTTACACATTTTTACCAAGTTTCCTTCATAGAGAAAACTCCCCTTCACCAAAATCCTTGAAATGATAGAGAGGAAGGGTTGGACAGACAAGCCCCCATAGGCTGCCATTATGTGTCTGGAAAAGGGATACCGTGCCTTTAAGGAACTCTCCAGAGACCCTCGGTATCCCAGGATGCACAGCCAAAGTCCTTTTACTTTCAGTTCTTTTTGAAGGTGTATAAAGCAAGGCCTGTAGCATACATTACAGTACCCTTTTCTCCAACGGGGAGGAGGGCGGGCGCTTATGACTATAACAGAGATAACCCTACTACAGAACTGGAGTTACAGGTAAGAAACTACTCCTTCTGTAGTAGGGGATCTCTGTGTATAGTCATAATCTAGTGAATAGAATGGCAACCCCATCCCAAAAAAACAACCCGGCGGTGGAGATAAAACAGACAACACCTCTATTGTGCAAACAGATTTCTCAATGAAGCCTGCCCAACCTGAGCATCTTCTCTGGCATCAGAGTCCAGACAGTAATGCTTAGCAAAGGTGTGGACCGACTTCCAAGTGGCAGCCCTGCAGATCTCTGCAATGGGAACATTATGAAGCAAAGCTGTTGTAGCTGCTTTGCCTCTGGTAGAATGAGCCTTAGGTTTACCCCGTAAGCTCTTGTTAGCTTTCTGATAACATAACTGGATACAGAACACAATCCACCTCGAGATGGACTTTTTTGAGGTGGCAAGACCAGTCCTGACCGACCCATAATTGACAAACAATTGGTCTGACCTACGAATGTCCTTGGTCTTATCCAAGTAAAATTTCAACACCCTTCTGACAGCCAGGGAATGGAGAGACCTTTCCGTTGGAGTGGAAGGATTCTGGAAAAACGTAGGTAAAGTTATAGTCTGATTGACATGGAAATCAGAAATCACCTTAGGAAGGAACTTAGGGTGAGTACGCATCACAACCATAGCAGCATGAAATACCGTATAAGGTTCTTGTCAACAAAATGCCTGAATTTCACTCACCCTGCGGGCCGATGTAATGGCCACAAGGAAGGCTGCCTTCCATGACAAGTGCTGCAGAGAAGCCTTACGGATAGGTTCAAAAGGCTTCTTCATCAACCTGGACAGCACCACATTCAGCTCCCATGATGGCGAAGGACGCCGAACAGGAAGAAACACTTTCTTCAATCCTTCCAAAAAATCTTTAATCAAAGGGATCTGGAAGAAGGATGTCTGTGAAGGGCATTTCCTATACGCAGTTAATGCTGCGAAGTGAACCTTAATAGAATGAAAATTAAGGCCAGACTGAGCCAAATGCAAAAGGTACGGAAAAATGACATCTTCCTTGCAGGTTGTCGGGTCATAGTTCTTGGAAGTGCACCTGATGCAGAACCTCTTCCACTTGTAGGCATAGGAAGTCCTAGTGGAAGGTCTCTTAGCCTCCTTAAGTATAGTGTTGCAATCGTCAGGAAGATTCAGGTGTTCATGTTCAGGAGCCATGCCGCCAAACTCAACGATGAGAGGTTGGGGTGGACCATCTGCCCCCCGAACTTCGTGAGAAGGTCCGGCCAACACGGCAGCCGCATGTGGGGTAGGAGAGACTGGTGAAGCAGGTCCGTGAACCACCACTGTCGGGGCCACTCCGGAGCAATGAGGATCTTCAGTGCTCTGGACTGAGATAGCTTGATGAGTACCGCCGGAATCAGGGGAATGGGTGGAAAATCGTACAGAAAGCTGTTCGACCAGCTGATCCATAGCGCGTTCCTCAGAGTCCCCGGTTGGTAATACCTGGAGGCGTAGTCTCGGCATTTTCTGTTTTTGGCGGTGGCGAACAGATCCAGGTCCGGAGTGGCCCATTTGTCGAAGATGTTTCCTAGCAATTAGTCGTTTAGAACCCAGTCGTAGTTTTCTTGCACCAGCCTGCTGAGTGCGTCCGCCTGAGCATTCTGCACACCTGGCAGATGGGTAGCCGCTATCGTCAGTCCTCTGGCTAGCAGCCAGTGCCAGATCGCCTGTGCTTCTTGTGACAGTGTGCGCGATCTCGAGCCTCCCTGCTTGTTGAGATAATACATTGTGGTCGTATTGTCCGTCTGTACAAGCAAGGAATTGGTCTGGAAGGACGGATGAAAGGTCTTCAGTGCCAAGTGAACAACTTTGAGTTCCAGGAAATTGATGTTATACGTGGATTCCGCCGGGGACCACGTTCCCTGGATCTGTAGATGGCCTGAATGCGCTCCCCAGCCATGGAGAGAAGCATCCGTGACGATAGTCTGAATGGGAATGTCCTTGTGGAATGGAACCCCTTTGAGGAGGTTCTCTGCTGAGCACCACCATCTCAGGGACTGTTGAGCGTGAAGGGACAGCCAGATCCTGTCGTCCCAGCTTCCCCACTTCTGGTCCCACTAATCCTCCAGACATTCCTGCAGCGGCCTCATGTGGAGGCGTGCGTGTGGCGTGAGGAAGATGCAAGAGGCCATTGACCCCAGTAGAGAAGACACCGACCTCACTGTCGTAGATAGAACAGCTATGAGAGCCTGAGCCTTCCGAAGGATTGATAAGCGTCACTCCTCCGAAGGAGACACGCTTGCTGAAAGAGTATCGACGGAGGCTCCCAAGTACTGTAGGCACTGGACCGGAGTCGGAACAGACTTGGACATGTTTATGTGCAACCCCAGCTGGTTCAACAGAACGGCCGTCCTGTTGAAATGCAATTGCGCTTCCTGGAAGGTGGAGGCTTTGATCAACCAGTCGTCCAGGTACGGGTATACAAACACTTTGTTCTTTCTCAGGTGAGCCGCCACCACTGCCATGCACTTTGAAAAGGATCTGGGCGCAAACTTCAGTCCAAATGGTAGTACGGTGTGCTGATAGTGATTGGAGCCGACCAGAAATAGCTGGAACATCCGATGTTTCCGTGCAATGGGCACATGGAAGTACGCATCTTGCAGATCTATTGCGCAAAGCCAGTCTCCTCTTTGCAGCTGAGGATAAATCTAGTACAGAGACAGCTTGGGAAACTTCTCCCTGCGAATCCATTTGTTTGCTTGTCGCAAATCCAGAATGGGCCTGAACTCGTTCTTGTCCTTCTTGCGCACCAGGAAAAACCAAGAGTAAAGACCCTTTCCCCTTTGAGAGAAAGGGACGTCTTCTAACGCCCTTTTTCCTAACAGGGTACCGGCCTACGCTTGGAGCTCGCGCAGCTGGAACTGCGAGCAAACCGGTGGAATCTCTGGAGGAGGGCTGACGAAACGGAGACTGTATCCACTGCAAACAATATTCAGCAACCACTTGTCCTGAGTAATTTTTCTCCACTCTGCCAAGTAATTATGTATGCTTCCCCCTACCGGAGCGGGTAACGGAAGAGGGGGAAGTAACACCTCAGGGCTTAGACCCGGCCAGGCCCTTGTTCGAGGAGGACTGCTGTCCGCCTCTGCCCCTCTGGCGCTTCTGGAATGGCTGCCGCTGGTACTGCTGCTGTTGTTGCTGTTGACCAGCTTGACGACCCTGCCCGCGTCTTTAAGAACCATACCGCCTCTGGAACGGACGGAAGGACTTCTGATCCTTTGGTTTCTCCAAACCAACGGCTTTAAGTGTCTCTACCTCTGCCTTCATGTGGGCCATCTTCTCGTCCGCATGTGACCCAAAGAGAGTCGAACCAGAGAATGGTAAATTAGCGACTCTCTGTTGCGCCTCCGGTTTGAGAGAAGTAAGGCGCAACCAGGAATGTCGTCGGAAATTGATGCCATGGCAGTAACTATGAGCCAAGGACAAAAGAGAGGGCCAAAGGGATTGTTTAGAGACTCGCGGACTCAATCCTCTATTTCCATTTGTCATTCACACAAAAAGAGAGTCCGAAGTCTATAACCAAGAGTGTTCCTCAGTATATGAGCACTCAGAATCTAAAGTACTTAAAATATTTAAGCACGTCAGATGAACCACAAGTTAAACTAGAAAGTAGATACGAAATGCAAAAGAAAAGGTCAAAAGGTAGATGACCTAAAGAAGAAAAACAGAAAAAGACTCCGTCAGGGATAATTTGTGTCCCATCATTACACAATGCGTGTCCAGTGTCATCATCTGGGATGCCAATCACCTATACTTCACCTTACCTCCAGCCAGGAGGAAGATAGAAGAAAATAGTTGTATCCTCTCTTTAGAGTTCTGTATTTGAGGAAAGTGGAAGAGGACAGGGCTCACTTAAATTGATAGTGCAGTGCATTAAAGAAGAACAAAATGTGAAGTTAAAAAAAGGATTATCATCGGGGGTCAAGAGTATCAGTGATTCTCACAGTTATGGCCCCCTAGATGTCCTCCTATATAAAAACAGTGAAAGAAAATAGAGAGATATCAAGAGCAGTTGAAATGTAGCACTGCTCTTCTGGTCGACATGTTTCAGCGTGTGGGGCAAAAAGCTCCCTAGCTTTCTTCAGGACCTTGATGCTATAGAATAGCTTCGTCACTGTCACCAAGTCACACTAAGTATATACTGTTTGATAGGGTAAATAATCTATTTTCAAATCCTCCATGTGGACATGGTGTATCTGACATCAATGCACCACGAGGACTAGGCCTCACCTCTCTTGGCACCAGCGTATGTCAAAAGAGACCCCGCTCTGTCCGGCGTTGCCTCCGGCAGGGACTATGCTGGGATTATTTACCCTATGAATCAGTATGTACTTAGTGTGACTTGGTGACAGTGACGAAGCTATTCTATAGCATTAGGGTCCTGAAGAAAGATAGGGAGTTTTTTTGCCCCACAAGCTGAAACATGCCGACCAGAAGAGCAGTGCTACATTTCAACTTCTCTTGATATCTCTCTTTTTTTTCTCACTGGTTATAGATAGGAGGACATCTAGAGGGCCATACCTGTGAGAATCACTGATACTCTTTGTGAGAAGTTGGGCAGGTATATGATTTTTTTTTTTTTTTTTTTGTAAGACGTTTATTAGTATTCAAAAGTGCAGTACATATAGCAAAGCCTACAACCCCGCGGGCCGGCTGCAAAAAAGCAGTAGATCTCAAGGGTGATGGTTAGCAGGGGAGGGTGCCCTGTGGCGCCCTACTTGTCTCAGGCATGCTAGACTTCAGGTGTTACGGTTACATTAGTGCAGCAAATGAACAGTTGTAAATGTAAATGTAAATGTAGTTGAGCTTATATAGCGCACAGCTACCCGCAGTGGGTTTCCCGGCGCTTGCTTAGGGAACCCATCCTGGTATTCCCCTGTGAGATATCAGGGTATCCACAAGGTGAAAGTCAGGCATCCCGCCGCGAGGGGCCATTGTGGAGATTAAGCAAGCTATTGCCCAGAGTCGCAGAGTGTGAACCCGAGAGTCAAGGAGGCACCGGGGCGAGAATTATCGAGTCTGTGGAATTTTTAGCCCAAGACCCGCCGAGGCGGGGAATTGAACTCTGGTCCAGGACCGATCTCAGCTTCCGGGTCTGCTGCCTCTAACCCCTGAGCCACACTTCTCCATAAATGACGTCTCATTTTACAACTTTTCTATAATGAAACCATGAATTCTACAAACAAATCAGAACAGTTCGCATCGGCGTGTCCCAATGTTCTTTTCGGGGCTGCGCCGCGTCGTGCTAGTCCAGCATGTATGGTGCCAAAAGGAGACCCCTCTAGATGGTGCAATGTACATTGATAATGTGTCGGGGTATTGGGGGGTCAGTGGTGCGCATACGCAGATAATCGCGGACTTGATGAGGGACAGCACCTGTGGGCCTTGGTACCTCGCCAGTCGTCGGCCTGGCTAGCAGTGTGTGTGGCAGACAAGTGGAGCAGCCTAGCCGTTGTTGTAGCAAACGTCGCCCGCGCCTGGACTCAATGTCGAGGGCGCGGTTAGTGGCGTCTTTCCATCGTGACGTGGAAGGGTGCTATGGCTACAGCTGGGAATCAGGAGTCCGATATTAGAAACATGTAAACATAAAAGGGGAAAGGGTGGGGGGGGGGTGGAGTGTACCTGCGGGAGCGTTGTCAGTGGCTTGGAGCTGGGGGTAAATCGTGAAGCGGCATCTGCTGGAGAGCCCTCGTGTGGGCGGCTAACCGCATCTGTGGTCTGTGCGCTTGAGGGTCGGTGTCCAGGTCAGGGGGGGGGGGGGGGACAACGCAATGTGCGGTGTCGTCCGTTGAGCTGTCGCCCCTGCGACGCCCGCCCAGCACCGCTTTCTCTACGTGAGCCCTCTGACTGCTCCTTCTCCCTGTAGGGACCCCAGGATGTCGTCCCAGAGCTGTGCGATCGGGAACTGCCTCAAACCCGCTATCTCCTCCCGGTGCAGTGCCGTACCCTCTGCTCTGGCCCAGTTAGTGAAGGACGCGAACCAGTGTGCTGGGGTGGGTGGTTCCCGTCGCTTCCAGTGCCTAGTGAGCAGCCGCTTGGCTGTGATGAGGCCCAGATCCCAGAACCGGGCTTGTGTTTTATTCAGTTTAGTCCTTTTATACAACCCAAGAACGCATGCCTCCCACGTGTTAGGTAACCCCGGGCCCGTGCTGTGAGTCAGGAGTGATGTCACTTCCCCCCAGTACGTAGCCAGAGACGGGCAGTACCATAGCATATGCAAGATGTCCGCGTCCAGTAGGTCGCATCTGGGACAAGCGGCAGTGTTGATCGCAAAGTATTTATCTATTCTATCTGGTGTTAAGTACGCCTGGTGTAATATATACAACTGGATGATTCGGAAGCGGGAGTTGCGGGGTACGTTCACAGGGCTGGCCAGAACCAGGTTCCACTCCTTATCTGTCCAGTCCCTCCCACGGTGGGCTGCCCATTTGTCCCTGATCCGCTGCGTGGGTTGTTGTGTGTGAATTAGAAGTGCCTGCGCCAGCCAGTGTGTAATGTGTGAGCCTCTGCCCATGACATGTAGGTATTGTATTAGATAATGCATTGGTGGCTCGTCCTGGATGTCCCCCCAGGAGTCAGTATATGCCCGCAGCACCGACGCGTGGAGCAAGAATTGCCCGGCCGGCAGGCCCGTGCCCTCTGACAATTCCGCGAATGGAAGCAGGGCCCCGTCTGTGTACAGGTCGCCCATGGTCTCCACTCCGGCTGCAGTCCAATGTTCGAGGTGGCGTGGCGTCACCGTCCCACTTCTCCGGGGGGTGCCCATCAGGGGGAGGGTAGGTGCATACGGCCTAACGTTTTGCGTCAGTTTCAGGCTACGGACAAAGCATTTGCGGGCCACAGCCACGTGTAGGGGTAGAGGGCGGGGTCCCTTGGTCAATGGGTGAAACAGGGCGCACACCTGTGGGTGAGTCCATTGATAGTCTGCGGTGGCCGTGTCGTCGAGGTGTGTGTCACTAAGCCAGTACGTCACCCATTGGAGCTGTGCGGCTAGGTAGTAGAGCTCCATGTTGGGAACTGCCAGCCCTCCCTCCGCGGTCGGGGAGTATAGCTTAGCCAGAGCCACGCGTGGGCGTCCCGTGTTCCAGATCAAGTCGCGAAGCAGCGATTCTAGGTCGCGGAATATTCGCGAGGGGACATACAGTGGGATATTCGCAAAGTGGTAGAGTAGCCTGGGGAGCGCTATCATTTTGGATAATGCAATCCGGCTGGGCACGCTCAGTGGCAGAGTCTTCCAGAAGGTCACCTGGGCCCGCAGCGAGGAGATAGCGCGCACCAGATTGCCCTCTAGTATGTTCTGCGGGTCTCTGTAGATGTGGAGCCGAGGTATTTGAATGTGGTCGGGTACCATGCGAGCCGAGCGCCCCCAAGGTGCACATCACACTCCTCTAAGGCCTGGCTAAACGAGTATACACAGGACTTGGTCCAGTTGACCTTGAGGCCCGACACCTCCTCGAAGGTCTGGAAAATGTCTGACAACGCGGCGGGCACCGCGGTAAGGTCTCGCACGTAGAGCAGCAGGTCATCTGCATAAAGCGAGACCGTGTGCATTCCATCGGCTAGTGGGATCCCCCAGTCCGCTCCCCTGTCCCGCAGTAGAGCCGCCAGGGGTTCGATGGCCAGGGAAAAAAGGAGGGGCGACAGGGGGCAGCCCTGTCGGCTGCCTCTGCGTACCCTAACCCCCTCCGATAGCAGCCCGCCCGTCCGCACTCAGACACTGGGCCTCCGGTAGAGTAGTCCGACCATGTCCGCGAAGGCATCCCCCCACTCCGAATCTATCCAATACCGCCCCCAGGTACGGCCACTCCACAGAGTCAAAAGCCTTCTCCAGGTCCAGGACCCGACACCCCGATCTTGGCCAGTGCGTCGTGGCCGCTTCCTGAACCCGGAAAAGGCGTCGTAGGTTGCGGGAAGTGCTCCTCGCCGGCATGAAGCCATTCTGATCCGCATTCACCAGGGTCTGGACCTCTAAGGCCAAGCGCCGGGCCAGGAGGGAGGTGAAAATTTTATAGTCGGTGTTCAGCATGGCTAACGGCCTGTAGGACCCCATGCACGTGCCATCCCTGCCTGGCTTCAGCAGTGAGACCAGGTGTGCCTCATTGAGCGAGTCAGGGAGCGCCGAGTCCTCAATTGCATTATTGTACAGTTTGAACATCTCCGGGATCAGCACGTCCGAACATACCTTAAAGAATTCAGCAGGTAGGCCGTCCGGGCAAGGGGACTTGCCATTGGACAGCGCGAAAATGGCTTCACGCATTTCCTCCGGGGCGAATGGTGCCCCGAGATCGCCCTGTTGGGCGTCTGTGAGGGATGGCAGTGGGATGTCCGCAAGGTAGTCTATAATGCGGGCCGTGGAGACCCTCAGTTGCGATTTGTACAGGGTCTGGTAGTGCCCCACAAACGCTTGATGTATCTTGCTTTGGGTGTATACTATCTCCCCCTCAGCCGTACGGATAGCAGACACCGGCTCCGTGCGGTTCTCCTGCCTGACCAGCCAGGCCAGCAGTCTCCCGGGTTTGTCACCGTATTGGTGCACTCGCGCCGAGTGGGCCGCGAAGTTGACATGCCGCAGTCTTTCCAGCAATGCTTCATGTTCCGCTCGGGCCTCCCTCAGCCGGTCTCCCGTGCCACCCACCGCCTCACTGGCCTCATCGTCATCGCTGGGTGCTGTCCGCTGACCTTCCTCTAGGAGCGCCTCCTGGGAAGTCGGGTTGCTCAGCTGGGAAGCCCTCCGGAGTGCATCGCGCTGTTCTTGAAGCATCTGGTCCTGCGGGGGAGAGTGTCGCGACCCCTCCCCTGTCCGTTGGGACTGTTGAGTTCTGTGTCTGCGGCGGCGCCGCGGCCCGCGTGGCCTGGACCTTGTCCCACCTTCACGAGAGTGTTTGGGCGCCGTGTCCGTACCCCCGTCCAGCCACTCACTTGCCTTCTCGGGGGTTCCAAAGAAGTAGGTGTTGTCCCCCGCCACCACTCTCAGTTTGGCAGGGAAGAGCAGAGAGTACTTGAGGCCTGCGGTGCGTAGTCTCCGCTTCACTTCCATAAAGTCGTGCCTCTGGCGCTGCACCTGGATGGTATAGTCAGGAAAGAACATGACCGTCGCATTTTCTATGCGTATTTCGCCCAGTCGTCTTGCCTCCCGCAGCACCGTGTCCCTGTCTCTGTAATTCAGTATCCTGAAGAGCAGTGGTCTCGGGTTAGCGCTGGTGGTATGGGGCCTTGTCGGTACTCGGTGTGCTCGTTCCACGACGAAGTGGGGCGACAGCGATCCTTCGGGTAGCAGGGTCCGGAGCCATTCTTCCACATGCTGCGCTGGGTGGCTCCCCTCCCATTTTTCAGGGACCCCCACGAGTCTGACGTTGTTGCGTCTCGCCCTCCCTTCCGCATCCTCAGCCCTGTCCTCCAGGAACTCCACCCTGTTCAGGAGATCCTGCACCTGCCTGTCCGTCTGGGTGACCTTGGGCTCAATCTCCTTCACTGCACCCTCCAGGGTCTTGGTCCGGTCGGATAGTTTCCTGTGGTCGTCTCGCAGGAGGGTTAGATCCACAGCGACACCATCTATTTTTGACTCCAGGGAGGTTCTGGTCTGCTGGAGGGACTGTTCCATGCGTTCCACAGCTGCCAGCACGCTATCCAGTCTCGCGGCCAATTGTTCGGCGGCCATTTTGTGCGGTGATTTGTCCGTCTTCCCCTTTGGCGGGGCCCCACCAGTCCCGGTGCGGGTCCGCACTCCCCCGGACATGGGCAGGGGGTGCCCGTTCGGCAAAGTCGCTGCCTGTGCTGCTCCGGTGGCGCCCCCGGGAGCACTCCTCTCCTGGAAGGGGGGCCTGGTGCTCGGCAGTTATCTCCGCAATTGAGGCCGTCAGTGTTGCGCCCGGGGGGGAGGCCGTCAGGCGGGACTTCACCCCACCGCTCCGTGGTTTCGCCTCTCCGGCCCGGGTGTGGCAGAGGCCTAGGAAGCTTGCGCGGTGCGTGTGTCCGGGGGGTCCGAGCGGCACTATCTAGGCCGGATCCTCCCGCCACGTGTGCCTCGCCGACTCCCGGGCCGCCTCCGCCCCCGTGGGAGGGGGCCTGCAGGTGGGCCCGGCGTTGGATGTCTCTCCGTGTGCCCCCGGTGCTGGGGGGGGGGGGCAGCCGGTCAGACCCCGACAGTGATGGGACTCCCGGGCCCGGGGTCAGGTCTGCAGCGGCGGGCTTGGGGGCGGCCGCTCCACGCCGACCCCTCTGAGTCTGTTGGGGCTTGGTGGGCTCACCAGGTGGTACCGGCTGCAGTGTAGCTTCCCGTGGGAGGGCCTCTGTCCGTCGGGGCTCCCGTCTCTGCCCGCGCCTCTCCTGGGTCGATCCCTGCTCCCCGGCCGCCTCGAGTGTGCCAAGGGGAGGCCCGGTTGTGTCTCACCGCTTTCCGGGGCAGCAGGCGTGCAGAGGCCGTGTTGTGGGTGAGGGACGTCCGTTCCCCTCTCCGTCCGGGCCCGTCACTGGTGTCCTCGTTTATGCGGGGCGGCTCCCGGACCACTGGTGTGTGTGCTCCTGGTGAGGCGGTGGGCAGCCCGTGGGCCCCAGGCAGCGCAGTGTGGACGCTCCGTTGGGGCCTTTATGCCAGGCCCAAGCCTCGGTCTCTCCTGGCTGCTCCGCCAGTCAGGGGGCGCCCCGTCCCGCAGGAGGGCTGCAGGATAGGTCGGGGTCGGCCCCGTCGACGTCCGAGATCAAAAGTCCGCCAAAGTGCCGCAGTGGGCTCCGGGGAGGTCCGCTCTCAGTTTCAGGCGGCCACGATGGATTTTACCGGAGAATCGGCTCAGGGAAGGGGAGCTGATCACGGAGCTCTACCCAAGAGCGTCCGTCGCCATTGCGTGCTTAGCCACGCCCCGTTGGCCAGGTATATGATGTTCACTATTCTAGTGAACACCTTGCACCCGTCCAAACAACCCTTATGGTGATGGTTGTAAGTCAACCTTATAGACCAGCTATCCTAGTGGTAGCGTGGACAGAACAGTCTTAGGCTAAAAGACTCTCGAGGGCGTGTAAAGCCAGCTGTTTTACCATATGTAACCCCATGAATATCAAATGAAAGGACACCACACAGAATATATATAAAATATATATGTATTTATTTACTAACACACTCCTCTCAACTCTTTATGAGATCAGAGGCCAAAGCACATAACAAGTTACTTAATCAGGATACGTTAAGTTGCACAATTTACAGTTAGGCCCTAGGGGCGAAGCAAACCATATATTAGGTAAGTGGTATAAGTACCACGTCACGAGAAAAGGAAAGGCCTAGGGAATCGCTGGGGCTACACTATCTGAACCTTGGTTTAGAAGTAGGAGGCCCACAGGCAGCGTGTGCAGAGTCTTTACCCTCACGCGAGAGTCAATGTAAAGTCAATGGGAACTTAGAAGTTAGATAAAGAAGGATTTAGGACACTTCCAGTTTAGCTAGGAGGAAACAACTAAAAACCTAGACACTTAGATAGTCAATACCCTTAGGAGCACCGAAGTACTCACGTTACCTAACCCACGGATGGCGGATGCATAGGTGTGAAGATGTGTCGTGTTTCGCCGTTGAAGCCTATGGAGCCTGTGAAGAAAGATGCTGCAGGCGACCAGGAGGAAGATGTCCGGGTGGATCCAAGGGTGGATCGAGGAGGAAGAGGACCTGAAAGAAGAGGGGACAGAGTCTGGGTCACTAGCCAGTGACCGGGTGGAACCAGGATGGAACCAGACGACGTCGAGGAGCAATCAGGTGCTGTCTTGAAGCTTGTCTCTTCAGCCACACGGACCAGGAGGCATCGAGGACGACCAGGTGCTGGAGGCGAGCTGTCCCACGAAGGTTCTCGCAGATGGAGGGGTCGACTGCCGGATTGGAGTCAACAAGCCTTGGCAAAGGCAGCCCACGCAGGATTCAAAGAAGGCTTCTGGTGTGGACCAACACGGTCTGAGGTGCCTCACCTTTGCAGGGGCAAGGGCCAGTCTGGAGCAACCAGACCAGCGAGTTGGTTCAAAAGGATTGTCGTCACAGAGGCTACTCGCCAACGGGCCGGCAACCGGACAACGCGTCGAGCAGAACACAAGCAGAAGGGCCCCACGCAGAACTCGTGGAGTGTGGAGGGCTGATCTTCGCAGCAGGTGAAGCTCGGATTCGGGGCTTCTTAATGCCCAGTGCACAGCTTCGAGGATACCTCAGGAGCTGCACAGTTAGCAAGTTGTAGACTTTTCAAGATGTCCGGTCCCACGTGTCTCGTCGCCTCCACGGATCTCAACTATGCTGCAGTCGTTAAGAGAGTGTCAGAGAGGTCTGGAAGTCTGGGTCTTGTCAATCAATCAATCAATCAAGATATTTGTATAGCGCGCTACTCACCCGGAGGGTCTCAAGGCGCTTGGGGGAGGGGGGTCCGCTACTGCTCGAACAGCCAGGTCTTGAGTTGCTTCCTGAAGGGGAGGTGGTCTTGGGTCAGACGGAGGTGGATGGGGAGGGAGTTCCAGGTCTTGGCTGCCAGGTAGGAGAAGGATCTTCCTCCCATGGTGGCTCTTCAGATGCGTGGAACGGCGGCGTGGCTGGTCGATCGTAGCTGGCGGGTGGGAGTGTAGAAGGTCAGGCGGTTGTTGAGGTACATGGGGCCCAGGTCGTGGCGGGCCTTGTGTGCGTGGGTGAGGAGTCGGAACGTGATTCTCTTGCCGACGGGGAGCCAGTGCAGGTCTCTCAGGTGACCGGAGATGTGGCTGTGTCGGGGGATGTCCAGGATGAGTCGTGCGGAGGCGTTCTGGATGCGTTGGAGTCTTTTCTGTAGTTTGGCTGTGGTTCCGGCGTAGAGGGTGTTTCCATAGTCCAGTCGGCTGGTGACCGTCTTCCTGGTTTCGGTGGGGATCCATCGGAAGATCTTTCGGAGCATGCGTAGGATGTTGAAACATTATGATGAGACGGCGTTGACTTGTCTGGTCATCGCGAGGGAGGAGTCCAGGATGAAGCCCAGGTTTTGTTCGTGGTCCGTTGGTTTGGGTGCGCTGCCCAGGGCAGGGGGCCACCAGGAGTCGTCCCAGGCTGAGAGTGTTGATCCAAGGATGAGGACCTCCGTCTTGTCTGAGTTCAGTTTCAGGCGGCTGTTCATCATCCACTCGGCTACGTCTTTCATCCCTTCGTGTAGGTTGGTTCTGGCGGTGGCTGGGTCGTTGGTGAGGGAGAGGATTAGCTGGGTGTCATGGCGTAGGAGATGATGTTGAGGTTGTGTGGCGTGTGATGGCTGCGAGGGGGCTCATGTAGACGTTGAAGAGGGTGGGGCTGAGTGATGAACCTTGTGGTACGCCGCAGATGACTTCGGTGGCCTCTGATCTGAACGGGGGGAGGCGGACTCTCTGGGTTCTTCCGGCGAGGAATGAGGTGATCCACTCTAGTGCCTTCTCTTGGATTCCGATGTTGCTGAGGCGCTGCACTAGGGTGCGGTGGCAGACAGTATCGAACGCTGCCGAGAGGTACAGGAGGATGAGGGCCGCTGTTTCCCCGTTGTCGAGCAGGGCTCGGATGTCGTCAGTGGTTGCGATGAGGGCGGTCTCGGTGCTGTGGTTGGCTCGGAAGCCGGACTGCAAGTGGTCGAGGGATCCGTTCGTCTCGAGGAAGGCGGCAAGCTGTCTGTTGACGGTCTTCTCGATGACTTTGGCAGGAAAAGGAAGGAGCGAGATGGGGCGGTAGTTCTTGAGGTCGGTGGGGTCTGCAGATGGTTTCTTCAGGAGTGCGCGGAGTTCGGCATGCTTCCAGCTCTCCGGGAAGGTGGCGGTGTTGAAGGAGCAGTTGATGATGTCCCGGAGTTAGGGTGCGATAATGGAGTCGGCCTTGTTGAAGACTTGGTGGGGGCATGGGTCGGTAGGTGATCCGGAGTGGATGGTGTTCATCGTGTGGATGAAGTCTTCGGTGCTGACCGGGGTCCAGGCGCGGAGGGTGGTGGTGGGGGGCGTTGGTTCGGTGGTTGGGTGCGTGGTCTGTGCGCCGAAGCTGTTGTGTATGTCGGTGATCTTGCTGTGGAAGAACGAGACGAGGGAGTCGCAGAGGTCTTGTGAGGGAATGATGTCGTTGTTTCCGACGCTGGGGTTGGAGAGCTCTTTGACGATGCTGAAGAGTTCCTTGCTGTTGTGTGCGTTGTTGTCTATTCGTTCCTTGAATGCTGTCTTCTTGGTGGTGTGGATCAGCTGATGGTGTTTGCGGGAGGTGTGCTTGAGGGCGGTCATGTTGTCTGTCGTCTGATCTTTGCGCCAGGCTTTCTCGAGGGTACGGCAGTTCTTCTTGGAGTTCTTGAGATCGTCGTTGAACCAGGAGGCTTTCTTGCTGCCGGGCCTGCTGGGGCGGTTTTTCAGAGGTGCGAGGTTGACAGCGCAGTTGGTGATCCACTGTGTGAGGTTGTTGGCTGCTTGGTTGGGGTCCGTTGAGCTGGCGGGAGGGTTCTGGCTCAGTGATGTGGTGAGCTGGTCGGTGGTGATCTTATTCCAGCTTCTGCGGGGAACCTGTTGCGGGTGGTGGTGATGAGTCGTGGTCCTTTTGAAGCTGAAGTGGACGCAGCTGAGGTCTGTCCAGTGGAGTCCGGTGGAGTGGCTGAAGGAGATGTACTTGCGGGAGGAGAAGACTGGGTCAAGCGTGTGTCCGGCGTAGTGGGTGGGGGTGTTCACCAGTTGCTTGAGTCCGAGGTTGGCTAGGTTGTCCAGCAGGGTGGTGGTGTTGCTGTCGTTGTTGTTCTCCAGGTGGAAGTTGAGGTCCCCTAGGAGGATGTAGTCAGCGGAGGAGAGGGCGTGTGGGCTGATGAAGTCTGCGATGTCTTCGATGAATTGTGTGCGTGGTCCCGGGGGTCTGTAGATGAGGGTGCCTCTGAGTTTGGTCTTGGGGTCGGTGTGTATCTGGAAGTGAAGATGTTCGGCGGCTGTGAGGGTGTGGTCGGGGTTGGTCGTGATGCGGATGGTGTTCTTGTGGACGATGGCGATGCCTCCTCCTGTCTGGTTGACGCGGTCCCTCCGGGTGATCTTGTATCCGTCCGGGATCGCGATGGCGATGTCGGGCGCTGAGGAGGCGTTCATCCATGTTTCCGCGAGGAACGCGACGTCTGGAGATATGGTGTCGAGCAGGTTCCAGAGTTCCACAGCATGTCTGTGGACGGAGCGGGTGTTGAGCAGGATGCACTTCAGGTGGTTGCTGTTGGTGCTCGGCTTGGCAGGTGCGGTACAGGTCCGGATGCAGGAGAATTTGCAGGATTGGCAGGTGAAGGGTCCGTGGGTGCGTCTTGGGGTGGCTCGGTAGCAACCGGGGATCCGGCCGGTGTTGAGTGCGTTGAGTGTGGCGGCGTCGTAAGTCCGGCGGGTGGGCTGGCGCCTGCGGGGGCCAGGGGTTCGGGCGCTGGGCGCGGGCCAGGCGCGGACGGGCGCAGACGGGCTTGCCTTTGGCACGCCTTCGGCGCACAATCGGCGCGCTCCCTGGGCGTGGACGCTGCGCGTATGCGCGGACACTGCCATAAATGGAGAGTGGGGGGGCTGAGGGAGGGAGGAGCAGCTGGGAGGTGGGAGCGGGGTGGCGAATGGGAGAGGGGAGGGGGACCAGATGGAGAGGGGGCGGGGCCATGGGGGAGCAGCGGCAGGGAGCGGGCTGGAGCAGCGGGGAACGGCGGCAGAAGCGCTGGAGGGCTGAATACAAACAAAGGCAGGGGGCTAAAAAACGGCGGACAATCAGGGGCACAGCACAAGTACAGAGACACTAGCCAGGGGGCTAAAAACAGCGGACAAAAAACAGGGGCACAGCAGAAGTACAAGGACAGCAGAAGTACAAGGACAGCCGAAATACAAACACAGTCAGGGGCACAGCGGAAAGCAAGGCGGCAAACGAGCAGGCGGTGGCGGCAGGGGGACCGGGTGACCTCGGGAGGGGCCACGCGGCGGGTTGAGCGACCGGCAATGACGAGGTCAGGCTAGGTCACTGCTCTGTGCTCGGGTCCCGGCGGGAGCGTTGACAAAGCAAGCCGTTGATTTGCTGGATGGTGCCTGGTTGCCCAGGGTGGTCACTCCTTGGCCACAAGGGAGATTCTTCAGTCTTCAGCTTCAGCAGAATGTCGAAGGTCCAGAGTTTCGTGTCAAGTTTCGATTCAGGATTAATCTAAAGTCCTAGGACTCAGCTCCTACCTTTATACAATTAAAAGGGGCTGGATTACTGTCTAGGTCCCTCCTATGGGTGGGACCAGGAAGGGGGGTGGTTACACCCCCTTTCCTTTGTCCAGTTTCGCGCCAGAGCTGGGGCTGGAGTGCCCCAGCAACCGGTTTGAACTGGGGTATGCATGGAGCACCTAGGGTGCTCCAGGCAGTGTCTCATTCTATTCAGCCCTCCCTGTCCCAATACACAAAGTCCTGTCTGGGGTGGTGCTCGCACCTCCCCAGGCAGGAAACCTATTGTCCAAGCCTTCCTGACTGGAAGGACTCCCAGCAGCAGAAGGACAGACTTGTGTCTGTGGCAGCAGCATCTATTTTGTGATGCTGGGGCTCTGGTTAACTTTAACCGGGTACAGTAGTTTCAACAGGTCTTCTCCCTCTAGAAGGGTGGAATGCTACCCCCGTCGCCAGAATTGGTGAGAGGGTAGTATTCCAAAGCGTATGACACCTTACACAACATGTTTGGATAAAGCCAAACCAAAGTTAGCATTAACCGCGAGGATTATAATGCACTTAAGAGTATATGGTATGGCAATATCATAGAACAGCTATAAGGACATGGTTCCGAAAGCTGCAGACAGGCTCAGCTCATGCTAGAGCACCATCTCACACATAACCAAGCACTCTGCCTCCAGGATTGTTAAGGCCTGCCATAGGTGTGACTTATAGGTTACTATGTGTCTATATATAAGGTAGGTATAGGGATACTATACCTCAGCAAGGGGCGATTACACAACCTTGCCTCAGCTGAGTGATCAGCCAGTTGTGTCAATTTAGGTGGCAAGCCAGGGGTGGCATTGCAGCCCCTGGTAGGCCTGGGGTGCACCTATGCCCTGGGTACCTATGGTACACTATACAGGGACTCACAAAGGTGACCCAATATTCAATTTGGTATGTACCTACAGTACATGGAGTCCATTATACAGAGAGAGCAGATAGTTGACCTGGGATCCTGCTAATCAGGGCCCCAGCCTAAGTCGAAAACCAGCTAAACACAAAGCAAAAAAAATCTGGGGTAACCATAGTCAGGTATCCACCTTCCTACACTCTTGATCTCCGATTTCTATCCTTTTTTAACTTCACATTTTGTTCTTCCTTCTTGCACTGCACTATCAATTTAAGTGAGCCCTGTCCTCTTCCACTTTTCTCTCATACAGAACTCTACAGAGAGGATACAACTATTTTCTTCTATCTTCCTCCTGGCTGGAGGTAAGGTGAAGTATAGTTGATTGGCATCCCAGATGATGACACTGGACACACATTGTGTAATGATGGGACACCAATGATCCCCGACGGAGTCTTTCTCTGTTTTTCTTCTTTAGGTCATCTACCTTTTGACCTTTTCATTTGCACTTCGTATCTACTTTCTAGTTTAACTTGTGGTTCATCTGATGTGCTTAAATATTTTAAGTACTTTAGATTCTGAGTGCTCATATATTGAGGAACACTCTTGGTTATAGACTTCGGACTCTCTTTTTGTGTGAGTAACCATGAGCCGCCAGGAGAGAGGCATCCGCTGCAGAGCTGATGACCTGATTGGAGACCATCATACCCTCATTCAAAATCTCCTGGAAGTCTTCTCTCCTATCCCTCGGGAGTAGCTCCAGGAATTGCTGCAGGGACTCCCACAAGAAGCGGTCGTAGCGACCCAAGAGCGCCGAGGCACTCGCCGCTTTCATGGAGGTGGCCGCCGTCCCGCAGACTTTCCGTCCAGCTGAGTCCATCTGACGGCTTTCCTTATCCGGAGGCACCGTAGAAGACGGGGCAGTAGCATGCTGCTTCTTGGCAGCAGTTACGATAACAGAATCCGGTACCGGATCTGATCTCAGGAACGCCGGATAGGAATCCGGGGGTCTGTACTTTTTCTGCAGCCGTGAAAGAGCGGATTTCACTGAGGCCGGAGTTAGAAAAAGCTCCATAGACGGTTCCTCCAGACCTGGCACCAAGGGCAACAAGGGGCGAGACAAATGCAGCATATGTAGGGTTTCAAATATCACCGACGTAGAAGGTGTGGGTACCGTCAAAGTGATCCCCAACTTCGCTGCCCCTCTCAATAGCACCTCCTGAAATGTTACGATGTCATCCACCATTGACACCCTCGTATGGGGGGAGTCCGACAAGGTGGGAGAATATCCCCGGCCACTTGAAGAGTCCGCATGACGGGACCGTGACCTACCCCTCCGGTGACGATGACGAGACCGTATCTAAGACAGACGGTCACTCCATGATCTATGTCTCCCTCTGGACCGTGACCTAGACCTCCTAGGCCTCGGACGATCCACTGGCCTTACAGGAGGGGGAGCTGCGGAGGCAGAACCGGAGTCCTAGGCTGTGGAGGCCTCGTAGGCGGTGACGGAAGGTGCGGCAGAGATGGAGGAGACAGGGGTGGAGGCGGAGGAGGAGGAGGCGGAAAAGTTGGAGGAGGAGGCAAGGGAGGTAGCGGAGGAGGCTTCCACGGAGGCAATGGTGGAGGCGTAGACGTCCTGGGCCTAGAAGGCGAATAGGTCCTAGAATATTCGGATTCCGAAGACCTGACCACTCTCTTCTGCGCAGGTCTTGAAGAGGATGCTCTGGAGGCAGACCTCTTGTCAGCCGAGCGCCGGCGCCGCTACGACCGGTGACTCGTAGATGCAGAAGATAGGCTGACTACTGAGGCAAAGGACACCGTCCTGGCCCTTGAACGCCTCCTCGACGTCGACTTTTCCTTCCTCGACGTAGACCTCTTCACCTTTCTGCTTCTCGACGTCAATCGTCTAGACCTCGATAAACTCCTCGACGTCGACTCTCTTCTCCTCGACGTCGACTTGTCTTTCCTTGACGTCGAACGTCGAGTCGACCTCGACGGCGAACGGCGGTGTCGCCTCGACGGCGAGCGCCGGTGCCTCCTGGACTCATCTCGACATCGAGGATGTGTTGACGCCGGTGAAGTCCTCGACGTCGACCTCGTCCGAGGTCTCGACGTCCTTCTCCTCGACGTCGTCGACGCTTCGACCCAGAGCCCTGGGTCGACGGGGAACAGATAGAGGTTATGCCTCTCGACGCCGAAGCCTTCAATGTCGACAAGGACCGGTGCCTTTTCTGGACCTTTTCTTGACTGGGGAGCCCCCCCAGAGGCCAAAGCACGGGCAGAGGACGATGACGGAGTCCCTCCATGCCCAGACCCACCTGGTTCCTGATGTCTCCTCTGCTCCAGGCCTTGGAGACGAATCTTCTCCCGGTCACGCAGGGTCCTCCTGGAGAAAGATTGACAAATCTCACAGGCTTCAGGGACATGGGAGGTAGGGAGACAGAGTATGCATACTCTGTGGGGGTCAGATTTGGCCTTCTTCCTGGCACACTCAGGGCACTTATCGAATAAAGCTGGCATATTTGACAGAAAGAGTGGGCAAAACTGGCTAAAAAACACAGCAAGAGTAAGACCCCAAACGTCGAGTGAAACACTCACAACACTTGAAAAGTGTCAAAAATTGAAGAAATACCCAAATAGGGAGAGCTCAATGCTCCAGGGTCCTGCTAGCAGGAGCTGGAAAAAATAACTGAAAGTAAAAGGACTTTGGATGTGCATCCTGGGATACAGAGGGTCTCTGGAGAGTTCCTTAAAGGCACGGTATCCCTTTTCCAGACACATAATGGCAGCCTATGGGGGCTTGTCTGTCCAACCCTTCCTCTCTATCATTTCAAGGATTTTGGTGAAGGGGAGTTTTCTCTATGAAGGAAACTTGGCAAAAATGTGTAAAATCTGACATTGTTGGCTATCCTTTTCACTGTTTAGATGAAGTGGTGGCCTTTGTAGCCTTAGAAGTGTTAGGCTGCCTTATTTGTCTTGATTTTCTCTTAAGTATCTATGCAGGACTGCAAAGAAGACAGCTTAAGAGATTATTTTTGATTGTTCCGGGGTCCACGCACATGGGCGGGACTATTCACTAGATTAGGACTATACACAGAGATCCCCTACTACAGAAACTGTTTCGTGGGGGGAATGTTCAAAGAGTACCAGACAGGACCCTGAATACAATGCATTACAAAAAGAGTAAGAGGATAAAGATCATTGCACATCCACCCTATATATATATATCATAGCAAACCATAAACAAGCATTTGCAATGCAATAGGTCTCGCATTAGGAAAGTTTGAGCTTTTAGTATTGTAAATGGCAATGTCTTTTTATTTATGCAGTAGTTAAGTTTTGTTGTATAAAAAGGAACATATAAAATATGGCTTGTACAAAAGTATCAAATTTTATTGATATATAGAAATAATATCTCAAAAGGAGGCTTGAAAAAGACCCGGTCCCTCCGGCTTCAGGCTCTACAAATTGCTGCGTACCGACGGACAGGTAAGCCCCCCGCAGGTACTCTGTGTTTCTTATTTGTAAAACCGTCTATCGTTCGTTTTTTTAGCTAAGTGGGCTCCCTCTTGACCTATACGATCGTTATATTTAAGTCGCCTGCACTTGTGACTTGCAGCAACCTTGTTATAATCATAGTCCAGCCTCACCCTGATGTTTACACACTTTCAGGAATCTTTTCTTTCTTGTTTTAAATTGTCATAGTCAGAAAACTTAAAAAGAGAAACAAAAAAAACGCTGTGCCCGCCTCCCTGCTCGGAGCCGCGCTGCCATTGGCGGACCCCTGAGGCAGGAAGCCAGGCAACGGGAGAGAAGACGTGGGCCGGGCCAGAAGCGAGCAGGAAGTCCCGCCTGCTGCTGGGCTGTGATTGGCTGCCCGCCGGGATGGAGCAAAGAGGCCGAGTCCTCCCGCGGCCCGGGGCTCCCGTGAGCTAGGGAGAGCCCCGGGGCCGCCCCACCTTGAGTCCCGGTCCCGAGATGGGGGACCGGGTGAACAGAGGCGCTGTCGGGCGGGGCTCCCAGGGATCGGGAGAGCCCCACTACCGCCGCCCCAGAGAAGAGAAATCCTGCGTAGCCAGTGAGTGGGGTGGCGGGGGAGGGGGGTCTTTGTATGTGTGCGTGCTTGTGTGTGTGTAGGTGCGCTGGTGTGTGTGTAGGTGCGGCGACGGGGGGGGGGCGTGTGGCTGTGTATGCGTGTGTCTGTGATGTGCGCATGCGTGAGTGCGGTGGCGGCCGCAGGGGGTCTTTGTGTGCGTGCGTGTAGGTGCGCTGGTGTGTGTGTAGGTGCGGCGACGGGGGGTGGGGGGGTGCGTGTGGCTGTTAAATGCTTTTAATGTATTACTTCTGTTTATTTCCTGAAGTCTCTTTAACCTTTAAGTAAAGTCCATGCTGCTTTCACGCAGTCGGGTAAAGTCCGCGCTATATAAAAATGCTGTTGCCATTTGTAGCCTGCCAGATTCAAATGAGACTAACTCTCTGTTTTTTTTGTGAGTGCCCGGGCTAAACATGTTCCAATCCGACCCTGCTTATAAATCTCACTGAGAGACTGATATCTCGGTTGTCCCTCCCCACATTTTGCAGTGGGGCTCCAATTACTTTGCCTCAGGCCAGTAGTTAAACCGTGGCGTCAGTGTGATAGGGACTTCCCCGTTGAGTTTGCACTTCAGAGTAAGCTGCACAAGCATTCACCTGGGGATGCGAGCCTGGATGCTTGCGGTTTCCTCTCCTCACCTCAGCCCATTTTAGGTGATTTTAAAGGCTGTTCTATGTGCCCAAAACAAAGGCTGACATCCATCTGAGCCCTGCCAGGCGTACCGTTCGTGTCTGGCTTTCCCCCTCCTTTGATTAGCGAAACGGGGCTCCACCCCTCACATTTAACCAATATTCACAGCCCCACTGTTGTCGGATATATCATCTTAAACTTCATTAACCATAATCCACTACTGGCGGCTGTGTTCTAACATGGGCTCACTGTTGCATGCTATTTCAGTAATTACTCTTGCCCTCACTTGATTGAAAAGCTATCCCCGATGAAATCTATCAGAATACCCTGCCCTCCCTTGCTGCTGCTTTCACGCACTTCTGTTTATTTCGTGAAGTCTCTTTAACCTTTAAGCAAAGTCCATGCTGCTTTCACGCAGTCGGGTAAAGTCCGCGCTATATAAAAAAGCTGTTGCCATTTGTTCGGGTAAAGTCTGCACTATATAAAAATGCTATTACCATTCGTTTTTGTGTAATGCTTTTAATGTATTACTTCTGTTTATTTCGTGAAGTTTCTTGACACCTTTAAGTAAAGTCCACGTTGCCATTTTGCAATGTATTACTTCTCTTTATTTCGTGTTCTAAAAATGCCCATATCAGCGAAAGCGATCAGTGAAAGCAAACGCGCTCTAAGACAGGAAACGAAACCGAAGGCACGCTCACACAAAGAAAGAAACATGCTGAAGGAAACTGAAGGAAAAAGCGCGTGCACGCAGTGAAATCCAGCCGAGGAAAAGCGCGTGGCAGTTTCTTGTCCTTCATTCCCCCGAGTCAGCTAGCTATAAGTCTCCAACCTGGACGCATCCTTTGGATGCGAATTCCAGGCGAGACCTAAAAAGGAGCGGATTAAATGGGAGTGACCACAACGACCACATTTTCTGAAAAACACAATATTTTATTGATTAGCTGTCCCACGCTTCTGCAATGAGCAGCTCGTGAGCTACTGACAGCTCTCCAGCTTCCTGCAAGTAGCTCTCCAGTACAGCAAAGCATACTAAATTAGAACCTTCTGTTTGGTTGAATTAAAATACGTATCCCAAAATTGAAAGGTGTGGGTGTTTTCAGTATTCATAAGTTGACGTTTGGAGAAAAATGGATTTAAAAAATGTAGTTAAAGCTTATATTTGAGTGAAAAATCATGCAATAATAACCTGGTGCCTGACACATTGCAGCTATGGCTGCTGGGTAATACCCACCTAGAGCCATTCAAAACTGAAAAACCCTTTTTACATTAGTGCTGACAACTCTTCATGATGCACTGAGGTGATCACTGTTGGTAATCATGCATGGGGTGGCCACTAACATAATCTTGTTTGATGTGGTCACTATTACAACACTAATAATATTAGTGGCTCATGATCAATTTTACTGAACATAAGTAGCTCTAGTTACAGTATACGGTTGGAGACCTGTGATCTAGCCTCACCCATTTATTATTGCTCGCTTCATCATAGACAACCTCAATCCACCCTGATGAAATAGAACTATCAAGGTGGACCCAACCTCTGTTTGAGGGAGTTCTTGATAAGAATTATGGGATATGATAAGATTCAGATATGTAATATTACATTGAGATAGCCCAAAGGTTAGCCCTTTATTGGTAGATCCCCAAGGTAAAAGTAAAAGCTAAAATGGTAGATACATATAGAGTCCTATCAGTCATCCATCCTACTAAGTGACAACACGTTTCAGCCTAAGTGGTTGTTCAAAGAGTCAGAGGCTTCATCAAGACTGTGTAGGATCCATATTTAGATATATGTATACTCTCATACATAAGACAGAAAATACAAAGGAACTAATAATATTCTTCGACCTTACATATAAAGGTGGAAGTGTAGGACCTAAGAAAAAAAACAATAATTAGGTATTAGGGGATACATGTTATCTTGTAGCATAGACATACACTATTTGTGAGCAGCTGAGAGCAGAAATTGTTGCGAGTACTTTAAATGACAGTGAAGGCACAGCAAAACCACACTACACACATGAAGGGAGTATTTATCATCATGGTGATGGTGGAAAGTTACACTTTCTATAGGTCACAGATTTTTTAGGGGTTAGAAGTTATAAAGGTTAGTGAACATCGTGGTTGTACACTATTTGCAAAAGTATGCTAATTAGTGAAGTGCTAGATGTACCTCTCATTCCTACTTGATTTCAAAGTTACGGCTTGCCACAATGTAACCTTACACCCGCTGCCTTGGTTGGTACAACAAACATGCCAAAGTGTCCATTGGTGGCAGTGGGGACGTGAATGTACACATCTTCATTGTATTCATGCTGTAAATTTGTTGAAAGAATGTATTTGTTTGTATACTTATGCACACACATATACATCTCCTTACATGCATACATAAATGACCACAGTATATGGTCCACAAAGATATACAGACATTTTCTGTAACTGAAGGGCCCTGCACCACGATTCAGTCAGTCAGTCAGTCAGTAAATCTTTATCTCGGTTTAAAAAACCATGAAAGATATACATGCACACATTATAAAAACATTTCAAAAGGTACCGAATGTCCACTACTTTACCAATGGAAATACATTCCCACAGAAGACCTTTCTTGGCAATTAAAAATAATAAATATTTAAAAAATGTATAACATTGAGAGTTACAATAGAAGAGATACACATTCAGAATAAAAGCGAGAGCAAATGATATTATATAAAAAATCCACTGTGCAATTGATTAATTTTCCTCTAGTAAAATACAAAGTCAGTCTATATGGTGGTAGCAATAAATTCCATATAAACAACTTAAAGTGCAGTGCAAGACTGGGAGTAATTGGTATATTTTCAATTAAAATGTTATGCCTTCCCTTTTCCTTATTAAATTCACACTGAACAGGTACCTACTCAAGCTAAAAACTACAGGTTGAGATGTATCTGATCTCAATATTCTCTCTGCCTCAATACAGGATCTTGTACCCAATAATCGGCAAAAGGGTATGATCCATTTCCTTCTACATTTTTGATACGCTGGGCAGAAGAATAGTAGATGCAATTCATTTTCTTTTACTCCCATGGTACACAGATCGCAACATTCAGAACTTGCATTTTCATTTTTTTGAACCCATTTCAATGTGTTGGCATTTAACTGTAATACACCATATCGGAATTTAAGATATAACGATTTTACCAACTGTGGCTGGACTTCATCTAGAAATTGCTCAAAGTTCCAAGATGATTTCATTAACAGAAAATGCGTTGTCAAGGTACCCATTTTTGACTTCTGTGATAGGCCATCTTGAATGCAAGCCCAAAATGTTTGTTTTAGTACTTTTTTAGAGGCCATAGTCAGTTCTACCTGACATTCCCAAAAATGTTTGAGTCCTAGTTTGCGGAACCAACCTTGGATGTGCTTCAGCCACACTAATACTTTGTTGTTTTTGAACTTTAGAATTTCCTCTAGTCCTTCTCTGTAGTGAGCAAGTTCAGCCGTAGACCACAGGCGAACCCAAAACAATAATGGAAGAAACTCGCCTGGTGGTCTATACGGCATCTGTTGAGGTCCACTGCTATGGGAATTAGTGGTGAACCCTTTGGAAGGCTCAATACCTTTCTAAAAAACTTGTTCTCCTCTACCCTGAGGACATAATTATTCAAAGGGCCCCATAATTCTGCTCCATATAAACACGCCGATTGTACCCTATATTTATACACCTCAAGGGCTGGGGAGACTGCTTTGGATATTGAGCGCTCATGTTTTTTGGCAATTTGTATAGCATTTTGATATAGAATAGTCCTAATCTTCTTCAACTGTGTTTTCCAATTCATTTTAGTATCTAGGGTAATGCCTAGAGAACTAAAATTGTGGACATATTCCATTATCTTTGTTTTTGACAGTTAAATTATTTTTGAAAGTTTTATGCGTATTTATTGCCATATATTTAGTTTTACTCTAGTTAATTTCCAGGCCTTTGGACTCACAGTAGATCCCAAAGGTATCTAATAATCTTTGCAGACCTTTGGGAGTTTGCGAAATTAAAATGGTATCCTCAGCAAATAAAAGTTCCGGTACTGCAACACCACACAGTTTGGGAGAATCGTGTTCGCAGCCCAGCAAATATTCTGGAATATCATTTAACATATAATGAAAATAAGGTGGGTGCCAGTACACATCCCTGCCTTACGCCCCTGCTGATCTTAATGGGATCTGTAAGTTCATCCCCCGGCCACCATCTGACCCTTGCAAAATTATCCTTATGCAGTCTAATTATCTGCGCGAATATTTCTCCCGGTATACTTTGTTCTTTTAGGGAATTCCACAGGAGATTTCTGGGGATGAGGTCGAAGGCGACCTTTAAAATCGACAAAGGCAATGTAGAAATGTCCCTTCTTAAATATTGTGTATTTCCAGTTAATACAAAGGAATCTAAAAACCTGGTCAATCGTACTCATTTTAGCTCTAAAGCCTGCCTGATACCTTGATAATATACTGTTCTCCTCAATCCAGTCATTCAATTTACTTAAAATTTGGCGAGCGTACATTTTCTGTAAAACATCTACTAAGCTAATCGGTTGGTAGTTTGAAGGATCATATTGGTTACCTTCTTTAAAAATGGTTGTAATCTCAGCTTTTTTCCACGATTTGGGTATCGCTGCACCTGCAGCCACTGAGTTACATATAAAATTAATATAGGGGCCCCAAACAAACCTTCTTATCATGTTTCCATAAGTCACCTGGTATCTTGTCTGGACCTGGAGCCTCGGACCTGGGTTCGATTCTTGGTAACGGCGCCAAACATCCTGTGATCCTGGGCAAATCACTTAATCTCCCCGGGCCTAACAAAAGTGAATGTGTGTCCTCATGTAACGTAACTGGTGCTATGTAAAGCGCTCTGATACCTGATTCAGTTCAAGTTCGCACTATATAAAACTCTGCAAAAAAAAAAAAATTTGCAGTTAAGGTTTCTTCAAAACTAAAGTGTAAGGGTTCTAGAACTGTGGAGATTACATGTTCTGATGGACTAAGCTCTATGCAAATCAGTCGGACCCTGTGCCTCATGGGAACAGTCCAGCCCATACTGCCAAGCCATGCCTTCCCTGGACCGGAAACAAGCTTCCGAGGAGTGGTTTCTGGCATTTCAGCCGTCTTCAGCCCAGCTTGCTTGAATCCAGTGGCAAAGTGAGCAAGGGACTCACGTCTGAGCATACCCTGCCAACTTATGGCGAACAAAGCGGTACAAAAGGGGGTGGTGGTGGATGTTCTGCATTCTGTCCATCAACTGTTGCTTTTTGCATTTGTCACCCCGAGTGGGATGGGTATGCTCAGACGTGAGTCCCATGCTCTCCACACCACTGGAGTCAAGCTATCCTGGCTGAAGACGGCTGATAGCCAGAAACCGGTCCTAGGATGCTTGATTCCGGTCTAGGAAAGACATGGCTTGGCAGTTCGGCCTGGGCTGTTCCCATGAGGCACAGGGTCAAGGCTGATTTGCATATGGCCATGTCTGAACTGGGGTGGTGTGGAGTGCAAAAAAACGATGGATTTAGGCCCAGATCTCTGTACTGGGGTGAATGTATGACATTGTTCTGCATTCGGTCCATCAACTGTTGTTTTTGCATTTGTTACCCGAGTGGGATGGGTATGCTCAGACGTGAGTACCATGCTCTCCACACCACTGGAGTCAAGCTAACCTGGCTGAAGACGGCTGATAGCCAGAAACCGGTCCTAGGATGCTTGATTCCGGTCTAGGAAAGACATGGCTTGGCAGTTCGGGCTGGACTGTTCCCATGAGGCACAGGGTCAAGGCTGATCTGCATATGGCCATGTCTGAACTGGGGTGGTGTGGAGTGCAAAAAAACGATAGATTTAGGCCCAGATCTCTGTACTGGGGTGAATGTATGACATTGTTCTGCATTCTGTCCATCAACTGTTGTTTTTGCATTCGCCTTTAGATATTGGGCGCCAAAAACTTAAATGGTTATCGCTTTTGCTGCACTAATTAGCTCAGTCCATATATTATCATCCCATTTTTTCTTAGTTTGGATTAGTAACTTCTTATATGTATATTCCTTTTATCCCTTAAAACCGTAGCATTTTTTCCTTTAGCTGCCAGAATAAGCTCTTTTTTTGCTTCACAGCATTCTTTATTGTACCACAGGTTACGTGAATCGCTCACCCCTATTGTTCCCTTTTTAAATTTCTTTGGTATCTTGCTTAAAATTGGTGTGAGGGACTCCAACAGGCCTTGGTGTATGTTCATAGCTGGGATCTCTGCAACAGGTAGACCTATATACGGTAAGATGATTTCTACAAAGCTATTGTAGATCTGCTTCATAGCCATCTCGTTTCCCCCTATTGAAGGCCATTTTAGCGCTCTACCATTATTTGTTAGTAGTGGTTCTATCACATCATCAGCATCATCATCGTCCCTTGAGCTAGTTGGTTTAAAGAGGTCGGCCGAGAGTGTCCGGCACAACGGGAAATGGTCACTCTCAGATCGATCATCGATTTTAAAATCATAAATAATAGACCATAGTGCGATAGATACCAGGATATAATCTATACAGCTCTTACAATTACCCCTTTTGAATGTGGGGGCATTCGGGCTGTCGGAAGGCCACCTACCGTTACAGGCTCGAAGACCATGCCCCAAAATCAATCTGGTCAACTGCGCCACTGCAGTGGTATAAGGTAATGCCGGACTACTATTTAGCAAGGGAATATTATTTGCCACGTCTTCGAAGATGTTTCCTAACACTGTCACTGGTTCAAAATACGGTTTAAGTCTCCACCCACAATTTCCTCTGCCATAGGGGTGGCAGAAGCTAAGAATTGATCTAGTTGTTCAACAACCCTAGACTCCTTGCTCTCTACCCCCGGTCTACTATAAACATTTATTACGTATAGATCTTTATTGTTCGATGTTGATATTTTTAATCACCAGGATATCCGGGGGTGGAAGTTCTAGTGGTTTTATTTCTATGCCTACGGTGACTTTTACCCAAATAACGAGGCCCCCTGAGGGCCTTCCTCTAACTGTTGGGATAGCAGCTGTACTAAAAGTTTTATATCCTACCTTATGTGGGGTTTCAGCCATCCACGTTTCTTGAAGAAGAATTATTTCATTTTGGCCAATATACTCTTGCCATACCTCATCCCCCTGGTTTCTTTTCAGCCCTGCAATGTTCCATGAGCTTAATCTTAACTCAGTTTGGGATTTCTTCATACTTAATTTGCCGTATATATATATATATATATATATATATATTACCTACTGGCGATAGCCAGTAGGTATATATAGTTAGGATTGTTTTCCATAGGGAAATCGCAACATTCTATTGGGAATAACTTTGGCGCCGGTTGAGGAATCTTCCTGAATTTTTCCTTAACTTTGCCTCGCGACGCTCCGGTCCTTCCCTGAAAGTTTGGGAGGGATTCGTCAAGCGGGGGCCGAGATAAAAGGGGGGTCCCAAAATGTGTTTTCCCCATGTTAATTTCCATTGGGCGGTCGGACTCACTTTTAGCTCGAACGGCTGAATGGTTTACCACCAAACTTGGCAAAATTGTAGGGACTGGTAGCCCGATGTGCCTTTGCTATGTCTCAAGATATGTGCTCCAGTGGATTTTGAGTAATTTAGGTTAAAAAAAATATATATATCTATGGCAGCTTACCCGTGAGCTTACCCGTACGCTTACGGTACGCGCACGTACGCGTACCTCTAGTGCGCGAGCTGCATTCTGATTGCCTGCCAATGTCTGTCAACACTCCAAAACAGAAACTGTTGGCAGCCATCTTGTGCCTCGGTAGACTGAGGCACAGGAAAGCAGAAAAACAAACGTGTAGAACTCAAAAAGGGGGCAGGGTAGAAGCATCCTGACCCCCTAGGCCTGCTCAGGGGGTCCCAAAAAAAAAAAAATTCAGAAAATCGCGGGGTACGCTTACGGTACGCATACCGGTACGCATACCTCATTTTTTTACAAGAAAAAAAAAAGATTTGGGGGCCTTGTAGAAACACTCTGACCCCCCTAGGGCTGTTCAGGTGGTCCCATACGGATATTAACATATGTAAATGTTATCCGCTAATAGAATTAGCATTTAAAAAACCTTGCGAGTTCACTGAAAAAAACAAAGGTTTCAGGTCTTATATAGTTAGGAATTAGCATTTAAAAAACCTTTGAAATTCACTGAAAAAACCATAGGTTTCACACCAGTTATAGTTAGGAATTAGCATTTAAAAAACCTATTAAATTCACTGAGAAAACCATAGGTTTGACACCAGTTATAGTTAGCTGAACATTTTACTCATACACACACACACACCCCACACACACCCCACACACATACCCCCACATACACACACCCCACACCCACCCCTCCCACACACACCCCCCACACCCACACCTCCACCCACACCCAAACACCCCACACACCCACACCCACACCTTACACACCCACCTACCCCACACACCCCTACCCACACACACCTCACTCCCCCCCACACACACACACCTCACAGACACACCCTACACATCCCCCCCACACACCTCTGACACACACCCCACACACCTCACACACACACACCCTCACACACACCCCCCTACACACACACCCACACATCCTACACACACACACCCCACACACATACACCCCCCACACCCCCCCATTCCCCCCCATACACACACACCACACACGCACTTTTTTTTTATTTTTTTGAGGGGGTGCCCCACACACATACCCCCAAACACACACACACCCCCACATACACCCCCCACACATACCTCATACACCCACACCTCCACCCAAACACCCCACACACCCACACACACACCGTACACACCCCCACCTACACCCACACACCCCCCACAAACACCTCACTCCCCCCCACACACACACACCTCACAAACACACCCCACACATCCCCCACACACACCTCACCCCTTCCCCACACACACACACCACACACACCTCACACACACCCCCCCACACACACTCCTCTCACACCCCCCCACACCCCCCACACACACACCCACACATCCTACACACACACCCCACACACATACCGCCCCCACAGACACACCCCACACCCACCCCCCCCACACACACACACACACACACACACACACACACACCACACACACACACACATTACTTTTTTTTCTTTTTTTGAGGGGGTGCCCCACACACATACCCCCACACATCCACACCCCACCCCCACCCCCCCCCACACACCCCCCCCACCATACCTCATACACCCACACCCAAACACCCCACACACCCACACACACACCATACACCCCCACACCCCCACCTACACCCACACACCCCACACACCCCCACACACCTCACTGGTATTGCTGTGACAATGGATTTAAATATGATACTCTGTATTTTACAAAGAGTGATGAAAAATTGTAATAGTGTATGAAAAGGTGTATGTGATTGTCACGTGGATGATGTCATCTGTGATGTCATCAGTGATGTCATTTGAGATATCAGTGATGTCACTGACCATGTCATGAATGATCTAATATGTGACATCATCAGCAGTGGATTGCGGGTGTGCGATATATACTTAGTACAACTAACTATATAGGAGCAATTTCAATGGTTTTGTATGAGTAAAATGTCCAGCTAACTATAACACCACTAAAACTTATAGTTTTTGGAGTGAATTTCAAAGGTTTTGTAAAAGCTAATTCCTAACTATATAATTCCTGAAACCTATGGTTTTTCACTGAATATATATATATATATATATATATATATATATATATATATATATATATATATTTATTGATTGAAAGAAAAATACACAATCATACACAGCCTTACGCCTACAACACGGGGCCGGCGGTTGGACTTTAGGAGACTGTTTACACAGCTATTAGACCAACATCCCGGGGGGCAGACAGCGAGTCATATTCGAGAAATCCCAAAAACAATATTCGAGTTATCAGTGGTGTACAAATGAAAACAGTCATCCTAAACACTTGCATGGTTGCTGCCCTCAGGCATTTGTTCAATATATACAAAAACAGAACAGTTATTGCGAAAGTATGTCACCGACAATTGCGATATTCCCCTCACCAATCGTTACCAGGCCCAGCCAATCTCACCCTTGAACCAACGGCTTGGTCTGTATGTCTGAGCACCTCTTCGATGTCACATTGGAATAGCACTGCTGCAATCTCGCCTCTAACTCCCCATTAAGGGGCCGGGGTGCTAATAGTCTCCTCAGGCTCTGCCCTTGTCTCCTCATCGGTCATCGCAGTCTTATTGAGCTGATATGCTGTGTATAGCCCCCAAATGTTTTTAGGTCTTCTCCGGGGAGGGAGTAATTCGCTGAAAGACTCAGATTGTGTGCAGCAATAAAGCATATCATGCGACAACTGCGATAAAGTGAGGGTGGGGCCTCTCATCCAGCAAATTGCAACCCTGCGCTTTGCCATGAGTAAACTCATGTCTACAAGCCTGCGAATCGCCTTAGGTAATTTTTTACAGTATCCCAGAAGAGCTAATACAGGGTCGGGGGTAAGCTCCATATCTACAATGTTGCCCAATTCCAGAAAGATACCCTCCCAGTATTGGAATATTCCCGGGCATTGCCACGCTTATATATGTTAGAGAAGATTTTGCCGGGAGATTTAGCTTTAATAATAAAAGGCAATTCCGGTACCTCCGGGGTTTCGTTCAGGTCTTCCCCCAACAAGTCCCAAAGAGCCCTACGTACCCTATAAAACTGGAAACGTTGCAACAAGGTGCCAGCATCTGCAGAACAAGCAGCCTCGTCCCAGGTCTAAACCACTCCTTCCTGGAACAGATCTCCCGCCGCAATTATGTTTAATGTGCACAACGCTCGTGTAACTCCCCCATCTCTACATGGGGCCAGCCAAAGAGTCCATTCAATCGGTATAGCCGGTGGGTACAACAAGGCTTCTACCTGCTGTTGCAACAAATAGTGCCAGGTGTGACGCGCCGAGTTCATGGAATCTAGGATCCCTGTTCTCCAGTCCGTGGATTAAAATATAGTGGCCGGGAGGGGGAGCGGCTCAGCAAATAGTTTCTCCATATGGAGAAACGGTATGGTCGGCTCGCCATGAATCCAGTAATAAGCTAGAGCGCCTTGTGCCGCTCTGTGATATAGGTGAAAATCTGGAGCGCCCAAAAGCTCCATGTGGTACAGCCCCGTCAATATCTGCTTGCTTCCCCGCCCAAGCAAGTTTTATCAATGGTGTATTGAGCCTACGAAAGAAAGAGCGAGATAAAACTATAGGGATGTTCATAAAAAGAAACAGGAATCAGGGCAGTATTACCATCTTCATAATGGAGACCCAGCCAATTAGAGACAGCTGCAGCTTGATCCAGGTCTCAACATCATCCTCCAATTTAGCAATTGCAGTACCATAGTTTTCTCTGAGCACGATCTCTGCGCCTGTATGCAGACGAATACCAAGGTATCGAATCGCGTCCGTTGACCATTGCAAAGGGTAATCCATCTTGAATTGTGCCGTCACAGGGGTAAGCGGGAAGACTATGGATTTAGACCAATTGACCTGTAAGCCCGATAATGCCCCAAAGTGCACCACCTCCCTGAGGACCGAGTAAAGATTGTGTTCCGGGTCACGGATGTATAGTAATGTGTTGTCCGCATACGTAGACACTACGATCTTATAGTTCGGGAAACTGATACCTCTATGGCCATGATACTACCTCAGTGCGCAGGCCAAAGGCTCAACGATTAAGGCATATAATATGGGGGACAATGGAATTCCCTGCTGTGTTCCTCTGGATATGGCAAAGGAGTCCGTGACCAGGTTGCCCAGTTTTATGCGTGCCGTAGGTGCATTGTACAGTACGCCTAACAATTGGAGGAAGACTGGGCCCAGCCCGATCCTCATCAAGACTTGGCGCATGAAAGGCCACTCGACCGAATCGAAGGCCTTCTCCATATCGAGAAAGACGGCGACTGCCCTGGTATCCTGCTTAACATGGTGCATTGTACCTTACACAGTACGGAGATTGTAAGTAAGGTTCCTGTCTGGGACAAACCCCGCCTGTTCCGGAGCCACTAGCACCAGTGCGAGGGGAGCCAAACGATTGGCCAATATCTTAGCGAATAATTTGGTATCGACATTAAGCAATGAAAGGGGGCGGTAAGACCCACACTCCTCTAAGGGTTTACCCGGTTTAGGGATGGCAACTATAATCGCCTCCCTCATAGTCCGAGGCATCGTGCCCGATACACACATATCATTAAAAAGCGCTGAGAGGTGGAGGAGCAATAAATCAATAAAGGCTTTGTAAAAGCCGATCGTGAGACCATCCGCCCCAGCGGCGCTAGTAGTTTTCATTCCCGCCAGGGCCTCTATAATTTCGTCCTTTTCAATGGGGTGCATAAGAAACGCTCGATGCGTATTGGTGAGGAACGGCAGCCTGATATTCCCCAGATAACCTAGAGCGGGCAGTATATAAATCTGAATAGAATTGTTTGAACCGATCGCAATGTCTGCTTCTTCAGTCAACAATTCCCACTCCGCAGACCTAATCTCTGTAATCAGCGTTTAACTGCGTCCGGATTTCAAAATGTGTGCTAATACCGAACCAGGTCTATCCCCCTCCCAGTAGACACGTGCAGTGGCGGACTTGCCCATATGTTTGACTTTGCGATCTGCCGCATCCTGGTATTCAGCCAGCAGATCTTGTATTTCGCTTGTGATCTCATTACCCCCCCCCCCCACCGCAATCTGTTGTACTTCCAAGACTCCCAGTTTCTGCTCCAGGTCCGCTAGCCTCTGGCATATAGAGCGGAGATCCCCTGAATGCTTAGTCATGGCCACACCCCGTATATACACCTTGAAGGCCTCCCAGACGGTCTTAAATCTACCCACCGACCCTAGATTGGTAGCAAAATATGTGTCTATAGCGTCTGAGTTCTTCTTTAAATAGGGGGTCGAGTAGTGAGTAAGGTGGAAACCGCCATGTGAATGGTGGAATCAACTTCTTAGGTTTAGCAAGGTCCAGTAGCAGTGGCGAGTGGTCCGAAAGAGTATGTGGTAATACCGAGCAGTTACGAATCTGCGCTACAAGTGATGTGGTAGCCAACCAGTAGTCTATATGAGTGTGCAAATGATAATATGCGAAATAAGGCGTAAAACCTCCCTTGTCGGGGTGGCACTCACTCCACACATCGCTGAGATCCATGCCAACCAAAATACTCTCCAAAGCTCTAGCAGCCGCTATGGGCCTCCTCGCCGGTTCCCCAAACCTATCCAGACTGGGATTTCGGACCAAATTAAAATCACCAGCCCAGAGGAACGGTGCATTCGGGTATCCGTTTGTCATATTTGCTAATATCGTATAAAACTCCGGACAGGTCTATATACATTCACTATAATCAAGTCAACGCCCCTTCCCTGACACTTAGAAATCACAAAAGGGGCAGCTAAACTATATCTAGTTCTCCTCATCCTGACCTCTAATCTTCTCTAGCCCTCTCAGTACCTGACCCTACTAATCCCTGCATTTGCATAATGCCTCTGTGATTCTGCCCCCACCCCGCTTCAACCACTTGGCTTCTACCCTTGTCAATGTTGCATCCTTTTAACCCATTTTCCTGTATGTGGCCCTTCTCGTCCTGCACTTGTCTATTCGCTTACCAAATAATCCTCCCCTCACTTCCAACCCATCACTTACATGCCTACTGATCCACTCCTATTCTTCAGCATCAATCAAGGATAGTTCCACCAACATTCCACCAGCTACCTCCACTAGATCGACAACTCCTCCTTAGTCTAGCTCCACTCATCACCATCACTTTGCCTCCATTCACACGCAATTAAAGATCCAACCCTCATCTCCCATAACTATCCCCTTGATCCAAGTGTCCTGACACCCTAGTCACAATCCTCATTATACTCAACTGCCTTTTGCAACAGTTTACACCACATTGTTGTCAAGATGTACCACCTCCCACCCCTGCATGCCCCCAAACCCAATGCAGACTGCTACTCCTAAATGTCCTCACTACACCAGCCGTGCCATCCTTCAGAGATCCTATGATCCACCCCAAACCATTATACCAACTCCCCACTACAATGGACCTTATCCACCCCACAATAAATTTCACAGTGCTACTAATCACCACACTCAAGCCTACGAGCTCCTGTACCAAACACAAACTACTTGTTAGTCCCCTCTTCACCATCTATGTTACGTACCCAAAACCTTTTATCTTCATTCTACTTAATAAATCCTCTTTAGGATCATGAGACTTATATAGTCCTTCAATCCACAGGTATCTAAGTACCATACAGTTAATGACAATAGAACAGACAAGTTCTAACCTTTTTTCTTAAGAGAACATGCTTTATTGCCAATATTGATTCTGGAAAATAGTTCCAGAGCTGGCTGGCAAGAAATGTAAAGGGCCGTCCACCTACTCAGATGTACATCAGTGGCGGAATCACAAAATTAGTTTGCTACTAGAATGAAGACCTTGGATGGATACATAACTTGACTCCAGTCTTAACATACACTTGCTGATTACAGCATACACTTTGGTGAATAAGGAGCCAGGCTTTAAATGGTATTATGGCTGTTACTGAAGCCAGAGCCTACTCTTCAATGATGTTGAAATTTGATCTCTTTTGGATAAATTTGTGACTACTACAGCTGCAAACCTCTGTAGTACCTGACATTTTCCAACCAGCCTCTTATTAGCCCAAATAAACTGAATGTTGCCATAGTGTCAGAATCCTTTTGGCCCATGACCCAAGAATGGGTTACTGGGCGTTAACCAAGGTGATTGGGCTCTTTTACCACTGATGTCCCAGGACCTTACCTACTATGGCACTGCAAACAGGTGTCAAGTACACCCTTTCTGCACTTGACTTTCACTTGTCCCTTCACTACCTCCCTGAGAAGCCTGTGACTGACTCGGAACTCAAAGCAAACACAAGGAGATGATGGACGGAGTGCTGAAACTTTTCAGACACTTACCCTCAGTCACAGATCGGGTTTGAATCCATCATCATTCGTTAGCTCACTTAACCACCCCAGTTCAGACATAGCTATATGCAAGTCAGTCTTGACCCTGGGCCTCATGGGAACAGTCCAGCCTGAACTGCCAAGCCATGCCTTCACTGGACCGGAAACAAGCTTCCGAGGACCGGTTTCTGGCATTTCAGCCGTCTTCAGCCCGGCTTGCTTGAATCCAGTGGCAAAGTGAGCAAGGGACTCACGTCTGAGCATACCCTGCCAACTTATGGCGAACAAAGTGGTACTAAAGGGGGTGGTGATGGACGGAGCATCTGAACCAATCAAACACTCACACCCAGTCAACAGATCTCGTTTAATCCATCAACGTTCTTTAGCCCACTCTGCCACCTCAGTTCAGACATGGCCATATGCAAATCAGTCTGACCCTGTGCCATGCCCCGGAGCAGCACGGAGGCCAGTGGAAAGGAGAGGACACATTGAAGGTCATTGTTTACCTTTGGAGATACCCTCCCCTCCGTGGCGAGCTCATGGGGCAAGTTTAAATAAGAACCTATAGGGCCAATGGTCAATTTTTGCAAAGGGGCAACCACCTTTTTGTGAAAACAGATTTGCCTATTTTTGCAATCTGTTTTAGGACAAAAGGCATATTACATGTATTTAGATTGTTTTGAGTGTAGTAGGGATCACATTTGGTCCTGATGAACAAGTTACATACCTTCGGTAACGCTTTTTCTGGTGGATACAGTATCTGCCTGTGGATTCCTCACCTTGTGAATATCCCCTTGCGTCAGCAACATTCGGAAAATCTTTTTGTAGCTTCGCGCCAATGTGGACGACGTCACAGAGGCACGACACCGCGCGCGACTCCGCTGGCGTCACCGACTCCATAATAGGCCCACGCCGGCGTGAAGACATCAGTTCCGCCCTTTTTTCCATGCCTTCGAGGCACACGGACGGACCAACATCAGTAGATATATACACAGTATACACAGTACACAAATGTCAAGATAACACACATAGTGTGAAACCAAAGCAGAAAAGCAATTGAAATAAAACTTTTCCTTCATCAATAAAATCATATTAACATCACAGTTACTCAGGTATAGAAGAGTGGACAACGGGGAGGCAGTGAGGAATCCACAGGCAGATACTGTATCCACCAGAAAAAGCGTTACCGAAGGTAAGTAACTTGTTCTTCAGATGGATACATCTGCCAGTGGGTTCCTCATCTTGTGAATAGATTCCAACAGCAGTCCCCACTCCCGGAGGGTGTCCACTCTCCTATACCAGAAAATCCTGGAGGACAGAACGCGCAAATTGTCCTTCCCTCCTCACTTTGGTATCCAAGCAGTAATGCTTCGCAAAAGTGTGTAGGGAGGCCCAAGTTGTCGCTTTACAAATATCCTCAACAGGAACACCCCTAGACAAAGCAGATGTTGAAGGCTTTGCTCTAGTAGAGTGAGCTCTTATACCCTCTGGAGGTTCCTTACCAGCCAGGGCATGGCAGATCTTGATGCATAGAATTATCCATCTCGAAAGTGTGCGCTTGTGCACAGCTCTTCCTTTCTTGCAACCAGCAAATCCAACAAACAGCTGGTCATCAACACGATAGTCCTTAGTCCTATCAAGATAAAATCTCACCGCCCTCTTAGGGTCCAGACGGTGAAGCCGATCCTCCTCCTTGGAAGGGTGAGGGGGAGGATAGAAGGTAGGAAGGGTAATGGACTGTCCTAGATGGAAGGGAGTTACCACCTTAGGCAGAAAAGCAGCCCTGGTCCTAAGAACCATTCGTTCAGCATGGATGGTCAAGAATGGGGGCTTTGAACTAAGAGCTTGAAGCTCACTTACCCTCCTTGCCGAGGTAATTGCAACTAGGAAAACCGTCTTAAAAGACAACAACCTCAAGGGACAATAATGTAGAGGTACGAAAGGGGAACCCATGAGAAATGTAAGCACCAGATTCAAGTCCCATTGAGGCACAATAAAAGGAGCAGGAGGGAATTTATTTGTAAGGCCCTTCAGAAATCTTAAAACAGTAGGAGATTTTAATAAAGACGGCTGATCCGGCAGGCAGTGAAAAGCCGACAAAGCTGAAAGATAACCTTTAACTGTAGCCACAGCAAAACCTTGCTGCGCTAAAGAAAGAGCAAATAGAAGGATATCTGACAAACGAGCCCTCAAAGGGTCAATGGACTTCTCCCCACACCAAGTCACAAATTTAGACCATCTGTAAGAATAGATTGACTTAGTGGAGTCACGCCTGGCCGAAAGAATGACATCCACCATATCATGTGAGAGAGAAAAGGAATTCAGGTTGCCCCGTTCAATCTCCAGGCATGAAGGTGTAAGGTCTGGAGGTGGGGGTGTAGAACCTGCCCCTCCATCTGAGAGAGGAGATCTGCCCTGAAAGGGAGACGGAGCGGCGGGCACGAGGAGAGGTGGAGAAGATCTGTGTACCACACCCTTCTTGGCCAATCCGGGGCGACCAATATAACTTGGGCCCAGTCTTGGCGAATCTTCCTCAGAACCCCAAGAATCAAGGGTATGGGAGGAAACGCGTAAAGGAGTTGTGAGTCCCAACTCAAATGAAACGCGTCCCCCAAGGCTCCCTGCATAGGAAACTGGAGGCTGCAGAATGACGGGCAGTGAGCATTCTCGCGAGTGGCGAACAGGTCCACCTGAGGAGTCCCTGACGTCCGAAAGACGTGACAAACTACCTCTGGATGAAGCCTCCACTCGTGGTCGGCTGAGAACTGCCGACTGAGACTGTCTGCACACACTTTCAGAACTCCGGCCAGATGATTTGCCATCAGACAAATCTGATGATCCTGAACCCAGGACCAGAGATGCAGAGCCTCTCTGCAGAGACACTGCGACCCTACTCCTCCCTGCTTGTTGACATACCACATCGCGGTGGTGTTGTCCGTCAGGAACTGAACCGACGGACCGCGAAGGGAAGGAGGAAGGCCTTGAGCGCCAGACGTATCGCCCGCAATTCCAGAAGGTTGATGTGAAGCAACCTTTCCTCTGGAGACCAAAGACCCTTGATCTCCAGATCCCCCAGATGAGCACCCCACCCTAGAGTGGACGTATCCGTTATCACTGTGGCCACCGCTGGAGGAAGTTGGAAAGGCTTTCCTTGAGACAGATTGCCCTCCACACTCCACCAAGACAGATCCGCTGCAGTTTCTCGGGAGATCCTGATGAACTCCCTGAGATCTCTGTTGTGTTGATACCACTGCCTGCAGAGGCACCACTGGAGTGCCCTCATATGGCAGCGTGCATGGTTGACCAACAGAATGCAAGAAGCCATCAGACCGAGCAGACGAAGGACCTTCAGGACTGGAACGACCGCTCCATTGTGAAATAAAGGAATCATCTCCTGTATGTCGCGAATCCGCTGTGGAGGAGGGAATGCGCGACATACAGTAGTATCCAGTACTGCACCTATGAACAGGTTGCGCTGGGAGGGCACCAGGTGAGATTTGGGTACATTTATTGAAAAACCCAACCTGTACAACAACTGAGTTGTGACTTGCAGATGATGGAGCACTTTCTCTGGAGATTCTGCTTTGATCAGCCAATCGTCCAGATAAGTGAATACCGGAACCCATAGAAGTGCCATAAAACTTTGGCACAACAATGTCAGATCACTGTCGAAGCATCATCAAGATATTTACGATCTTATCTCCTTAGAAGGCCCTGATGTTTTCTTCATGACGGAGACCTGGCTAAGTGATGAGGACACGGCCAGTGTTAACCTGGCTCTTCCTCCGGGCTATGCTATTCACACTCTAAACCGTAAGGGGAGAGGTGGAGGTATTGCTGTGGCCTTCAAAACCTGCTTTACCTGTACCTGGAAACCTATGGACTTGGCGGCTGCAGAATGTGCCCATTTTTCTTTTGGCATTAGTCAGAACCAAACTCTGTCAGGTCTTTTGATATACCGCCCCCCTGGGAGTGATTGTGCTTTTAGGAAGGCCCTTCCCGAGCTGGTAAGCTCTCTCTCTATGTCCTCCTCTAATTTTACCATCGTCGGCGATCTTAACATACACTTGGATGCCACGGAGACTCCAGCGGTTAGAGGTCTGTTGGATGATCTTGAAGCAGTGCAGCTATCCCAATTGATTTGTCATCCGACTCACGAGGGTGGCCATATTTTAGACCCGGTTTTTACTAACCTTCAATTGGCCGAGGTCTCGCCCCCTAGACCCATGGGATGGAGTGATCATCACCTCATTGAGCTTGTCATCTCATCGGCGGCACGTCCTGCTGGGAAGCAATATAAAACATCTTTCAGGCGTCCCTGGAAAAAGCTCAAGTTGGAGGATTTCCATCGTCTTCTGATCACTACGCCCCTGGTTCATACGGATGACATAGCTACGGGGTATAAAACATTCTGCGCCTGGATTATTAAGGCGCTTGATGCACTGATACCGGCCAGCTGGTATAAAATTCGATCTTCCCAGCCTAGCCCCTGGTATTCTGAGGCACTCAAGTGTGTTAAAACTACCTGCCGACAAGCGGAAAGAGCTTGGAGGAAGAACAAAGGCCTTAAAGTATGCTACTAGGCTAAGCTTAAGGCATACCATAGAGCTGTCTGCCGGGCTCGAGCTGATTACTATGCTCGGGAATTCCAGGCGACTTCCAATCCATCTAAACTGGTCTTTAAAGTTCTGAAGGAGCTTGCAGTGAATAGATTTCCTGTCACTGAGATATGCTCCCTGGCCCACTGCGAGTCGTTAGCCAGCTTCTTTATGGAAAAAGTAAATGCCATCTATCGCTCTTTTCCCAAAGCGGACTCTGATAGTACGACCTTAACACCGCGTACCTCTCAGTGTTTGGCCACTCTTCCCACACCATCGGAACAGGAGTTCACCCTCCTAGCGGCCAAGGTTAAATCAGGTTCTCCTGATGACCCTTTGAGGCCGGTCCAGTTTTTGGACTCGGCGTCCCTCTGCCTTCCTCCTATTTGCCATCTGGTGGAGCAGTCCCTCACTACCGGGTTAGTTCCACCCAGTTGGAAGGCTGCCTGTGTCATGCCCATCATTAAGAAACCAGGATTGGACCCGTTGAAGCCGGAGAGTTATCGACCTATCTCCCTTCTTCCGTGGGTGGCAAAGATCACAGAGGCCCATGTTAATAACATCTTAACAAAACATCTGGCCTCTGCACACCTACTCGATCCAACACAGAATGGTTTTAGGCCTGAACATAGCACAGAGACGGCGCTCCTTTATATGGTAGAACATCTCCGCTCTGTACTGGATGCAGGTCAAACGGCGGCACTGGTCCTTTTGGACCTTAGTGCCGCTTTTGACACTGTATCCCACACCATTCTTATCCGTAGGCTAGGTGAGGCTGGCATTTCAGGCAGGGCGCTGGACTGGTTTCGTTCGTTCCTCTCGGAACGATCCTTTCAGGTGGTAGTGCCACCATTCAGATCTAAGTCCCATGCCATCACCCAAGGAGTCCCGCAGGGTTCGGCGTTGAGCCCCACGCTCTTCAATCTTTACGTCCAACCGTTGGCGGAAGTTGCGAAGAGCTGGGGTCTCACAATGGTATCTTACGCCGATGATACCCAGTTGGCGGTGGCCCTTAATGGGGATTCTAACCAGCTGGCATCGAACTTTGCGGCTGGTTTGAGGGCTGTTGCGAGTTGGCTGACGCTCAACTGTTTACAGCTCAACGCCCTCAAAACTGAGGTGATGGTACTGGGAAAACATCCTGATCTGTGGGGTGCCAACTGGTGGCCTAAGGAGCTGGGACCGCCCCCTAAACCGATCTCTGAACTAAAAAATCTTGGCGTCTGGTTGGACTCTAAACTGACCTTCGCGTGTCACACTAAGAAGGTGGCATCTATGTGCTTTGGCATTTTGCGAGATTTAAGGCCCATCCTTAAATTTTTCGATGCCCCGACTCGCCAGATGGTGATTCAAGCGAGCGTATTATCCAGACTAGATTACGCTAGCTCATTACTTTTGGGCGCCAACCAGGCGGAAGTCCAGCGACTCCAACGGGTACAGAATGCGGCAGCGCGAGCCTTGGTAGGCCTGCCGCGATTCTGCTCTGCCCGCAGTACAATCTGCAAACTGCATTGGTTACCTGTAATCAGACGTATAGAGTTTAAGAGTCTTTGTTTCGCGTTCAAAATCTTGAAAACTGATACTCCCGCCATCCTTCAACATCTTTTGATTTTGTACACTCCTTCGCGAAACCTTCGCTCTGCTGGTCAAAATTTGGCACTTGTTCCACGGTTCCAAAAATGCAGATTAGGTGGCCGCTCATTCATGGTGATGGCCGCCAGATTGTGGAATGCCCTCCCTGCCCACATTCGCTCTTTGGAAGCCCTCTTCGCTTTTAGGAAAGCTGTTAAAACGTATCTTTTCCCTCTGCCTTATTAATTACTTCTCTGTTGGTCTTGTTGGTTATGTTACCTTTTCAGATATAGCGCCGGGACGCCCCTTAGCTGGAGCAGCTGTGCGCTCAAAAATGCAATTAACATAACATAACATAACATAACCCTTGACCTTCTGAGATGTGCAGCCACCACTGCCATCACCTTGGTGAAGACTCGAGGCGCAGTAGTAAGACTAAACGGAAGGACCGCAAACTGGTAGTGCTGCGATCCCACCGTAAAACGGAGATACTTCCTGTGCAACTTCAGAATAGGGATATGGAAATACGCATCCTGCAAGTCGATCAACACCATCTAGTCTTCTTCCAGCAGCGCTTGAATAACCTGCGCAAGGGTGAGCATCTTGAACTTCTCCTGCTTCAGAGAAAGGTTCAAGATCCTGAGATCCAGGATTGGACGAAGTCTGCCATCCTTTTTGGGGATCAGGAAATACCGGGAGTAGCACCCCTGACCCCTCTCCTGCTCTGGAACCACCTCTATCGCACCCTTTCTGAACAGAGCCAGGACTTCTTCCTGGAAGAGCAGCATGTGGTCCTCCGCACAAAAACCTTGGCAAGGAGGGTAATTGGGGGGAAATTCCCGAAAGGGAAGAGCATACCCATTCTCCACGAGATTGAGAACCCAAAGATCCGAAGTAATCAATTTCCAATCTTGTAGAAAATGGGTAAGCCGTCCCCCCACTGGGCCCACATGATCTGGAATGGCGGATCTAGGGCTGCTTTGCTGTGGTGGCAGGGGGTTGGGAAGAGGTAGAGGAGGAGGCCTGACGACCTCTAGGACTAGCTCTTTGCCTGCCTCTGTACGACTTGTACAGCGTATTTTGCTGCTGTTGCTGCTGCAGAGGCTGCCTGTAGGTCCGAAAGGAAGACCTGCCAAAACCTCTAAACCTCTTTCCGGTAGCACCTCTGGACTGCAGGCCCAAAGATCTCGCTGTCGTTCTTCTGTCCTTGAATCTTTCTAAGGCAGCATCAGCCTTCTTTCCAAACAAACCTGACCCATCAACTGGCAAATCCATCAAGGCAGCTTGGACATCCGCAGAGAACTCAGATGATTTAAGCCATGCCGCTCTTCTTGTGGCCACAGAAGAACCCATCACTCTTGCTACAGAGTCAGCAGTATCCAGACCACTTTGAATGACCTGTCTAGCGGCAGCTTGAGTGTCAACAATCACTTCTTGAAAATCCTTCCTATCCTCCTCAGGAAGCTCTGGAACCAGCTGTTTTACTGAATCCATCAACGCATGGATATAGCGTCCCATTAGACAAGTTGCATTAGTCGATTTAAGGGCCATGTTTGCCGAGGAAAAGACTTTAGCAGCCTGGTCCTGCTTCTTCGATTCCTTATCCCCAGGAACCTGTGGAAAAGCACCTGCAGATTTTTTCGAGCTGGCCGCCTGCACAACCAAGCTCTCTGGCAAGGGGTGTGTGGATAAAAAGTCCGGGTCACCAGGCGCCACCATGTACCTTCTTGCAACCGTCCTCGAAACAGCAGGGGCTGTAACGATCTTTTCCAAACCTCAGTTATAGGCTCCGCCAAAGCATCATTAAAAGGGAGCATAGGCGGGGAGGAGCCGCGCCAGCGACCAAGATGGCCGCTTGAGCATCGGCTCCGCCGGCAGCCTTATCCTGACTTGCCATCCGGCACATTATCCTGAGCCCCGTCCCTACCATTGGGTGGGGGACCAGCACCTGAGCCACCAGGTGAAATTTCGAACGATTTGGGCGCTCCGATGATCTAATACCGTCGTCTGGAATTTTTGGGCCTTCTGGAAACGTCACCGGGACCCCGCGTGTGGCCCTGCCCGCTCTGGAGTTCAACAAATACGGCAAGTGGGACCGGAAGTGATCGGTGGCGGAAGTCGGGTCGCATCTGTGGGGCCTTCGGGTTCCCCTCTCAGACTTGTTTACACTGTGCTCCCCTGCTGGGACGGAGCAACCCACGATCGACGGGCTTTGATTGACTTGGCGACACATTGACTCGGCCTTGTTCGATCGGCGGAGGTGGTGTCTGGATAGAGGCTGAGAATGGCGGCGAGAGGGGACCCCGAAAAGCCACCGCCGAAAACATCGAGGCCTACCAGACTGGTTCAGTCCAATAGACTGGAAAAGTACAGTTTTTCCAAGGGCTCTCCGGTGGACGAGAAGTGCGTTCAAGCGAGTGGCCAGGAGGGTGACCCCTCCGGAGAGGACCCGACGATGAAGGATCTGATGGCAGCGATCACCGGGATCCAGTCCTCCCTCTGTAGGATGGACTCCAAATTGGACACGGTGACTATCGAGGTGGGCCTCATCCGTGCGGACCTAACCAAAACCACGGAGAAGGTCAAGACACTTGAGATCAAAACATCGAGCCACACAGATGATGTGTCGGAACTTCAGCGGGAAGTGAGAGACCTGAAGGTGTCTCGGACTCCATGTGACCGAAAGCTGGATGAATATGGAGGTGCGAGCGAGGCGCAATAACGTCCGCATCCTAGGCGTACCGGAGAGATCGGAGGGACAGGCCCCGGATCTCTTCGTGGAGGATCTTATCCTGAACCACCTGAAACCCAAGGGCCTCAGTAACTTTTTCACAGTGGAAAGAGCCCATAGAGTTCCCGGTGGACGCCAGCAGACTAGGGCGCTCCCTCGTCCTATGATCGTACGAATATTGAACTTTCGGGATCGGGACGCCATCCTACAGACGGCAAGATCCTCCGGTCCTCTGGCATTTGAGAACGCTTCCTTGCTCTTTTTCCCTGACTTTACCCAGACAGTCCAGAAACAACGGCAAGGTTTTATGGCAATTAAAAGGCGGCTGCGGGCCTCGGAAATCAAGTACTCCATGCTGTTCCTGGCCCACCTTCGGATCGAGCGCGACGGGAAAACTTGGTTTTTTGACCATCTTGAGGCTGCTGTGGACTGGCTGGACGGTGTTCAGGTGCCGGATACGGAGGGAGACACCCGGGCGGAAAACGAGGAACAGTGACTTTTCTTCTGTTCGTGTCAGTTTGACTATGGTGGTGGGGGTGCTGGTTTGACCGGGGCGATTTCTTTCCCCCATCGATATATTTAACATTTTTTTATTTTTATTGAACATTCTTGATGGGGTTTGTTCGCGGGTTGGGATTGTGAAGGTTGGTGGCCTGTTGTAAGGTCCTCCTCCGTTTTCTACGTTTAGATTCCTTAGTTAGTCTTGGGGAGACAGGCACACTGCTAGTTGGGGATGTGCATACGTTGCATGCAGGGGTGCAGGGTGGGGGGTTGGCAAGTTGGGTTTAGGGGTGTTTTGATCGTTGGTTTGTTAAAATCTAGATTGTGGCATAAACATTATCGGCGCCATCTTGTCCTTTTCAGATCTATATGTGCGCGTAAGCAGCAGCCGTTTTGATTGCCATGGCCTCTCTGCCCACTGCTGATAGCCAGCGCGTCTCTCCCCCTCCCTCTCCGGCCTCGCAAGCATCCCCCGCGCTCTGATAGCCCCCGATCTCTCCTGCCTGCGCCATAAACGCACCTCCAGCGCGACCCTGCCTCAGAGCCACATCCCGTGCGGAACCCTCACACTCCTTTCATCTCTCTCACGCGAGCGGGCCTTTTGATAAACTCTCCCTCCTCGTCCATTGTCTGAACCGTTCCCAGGCCACCACCTAGCCTTGCAGCTGCAGTTTATTGCCCCTACAGTAGGAACTCACCCCATATCAAAGGAGCGGGGGTTAATCAATATACTCACACCTCCAGATCCGACCGATCGCCCACTTTCCCGTTCCCAGCGGAATGTCCAGCTGCGCGATAACCACCACATGCTGAGATCGGGGTGGGAACTCTACTGTAGATGTGTGTGGGAACGGGCCTGGACCGGGGATTCCGAGGATGTCTTTCCTGGCCTTCAAAGAAACATTACGGGTGCAATGTATGTAATAAAGCCATAAACCTGTGTATAAGAGGCCAGGCCTCAGAGATGCGGTTAGAGCACCTCGAGAAGATACCTTGTTGTCTGATTTGACGTGTTCTGCTCCGTCGGAGTAAACTCCTGTTTCTAGCCTTCCAGTCTCCAGCGCCTGCCTCTTTGTTTGATAATCTTGAGTTGAGTTAGAGGCGGCTACGCCGGGCAATCTTAAAAGAAAAGGGCTATCGATCACGTCTGCCTCTCTTTCTACAATTGGCGTCCCAAACGTGGGGCCCATCAGCGACACGTGGATCCAGTGGGAGAGGTCCCGACGACAGTGTGAACGGCTGCAACGATCGGGAAGAGCTCCTGCCCGATAGACCCTCGTCTGGCAGCCGATCATCCGAACTTCACCGGTTCCGAGCAGACCTCTCTCGAGTGATCTACGGTCCTGACTGGGAACCATCAGGAGTGCCACAGCAATTACGGAGAATAGAGGAAGATCGGGCGCTGGAAGCGGAAGACGAGAAACCGTCCATGCGGTCCGGGTAAGGTCGTGCGTGTAACACGGCGAATTGCGAATTGATTGTTTGATTGTTTGAAAATACTAGTATTACTCATTTGATTGTTTCTGAGAGATTCTCTGTCTGCAAACAGGGAAGAATAGGAGTATTCTCTCTTTGCAGATAGTGAAGGGTAGGTAACGCAGGCCTTTGCCCCCGTTGTAATCCGTCGTGCCTGCTTCCCTCTCCATTTGATTGATTGTTATCCAAGCATTTACTGTTTTGGAATTGGTTCTCTTTGGATCATTCTCTATTTGCAAACAAGCACAGAGTCGCAATACTCTGTTTAGTCTTTGCAGATAGTGAAGGATAGGTAACGCAGGCTTTTGCCCCCGTTGTAATCCGTCGTGCCTATTTTTATCCCTCATTTTGATTGATTGTTTATCCGAACATTGATCGTTCGGAATTGGTTCTCTTTGGGTTATTCTCTATTTACAAATAAGCACAGAGTCGCAATACTCTGTTTAGTCTTTGTGACTAGTGAAGGATAGGTAGTGCAGACTTTTGTCCCCATTGTAACCCGTCATGCCTATCTTTGCCCCATTTGTTGGTAGTTGGTTCAGCCCGGACCGCTTATTAGAGGTGAACCATCCGGCTCCACTGGAGGGCACTCCTAATAAGGACATGTTTACTAAATATGGACTAGTCACCGTGGCTTATAGTAAGCTGTGGCATAAATACACGAGAAAGGATCGGGAAAGTCAGTGGCCACTGATAGGATCCTTTGATAACGATAAAATAAACGCGCTGGGAACAGCCCTTTATAACAATAAGACAACACCCACTATGCTCGATAGCTTCGGCATGTGGCGCAAAGAAACAGAACAGCGGAAAAAGAGAAATGAGGTCAGGTTAGAAAAGGAATTACGCAAAGCAGCTCACCTAGCCGCTAACAAATTGAAGGAAGAAATAAAAGAAAGAGAGGAAACCAAGCTAAAACAAGATTCCGAATCATCAGGCCAGTGTCCCGTCAGGACACCCTCTACACTTTACCCCGAGCTACCTTTGAAACAGCGAACGAACGATGATTTACTACTAGGTCCACCGATCATCTACATGCCCCCTCCATACGCCCCTTCCCAACCCTTAGCGCAGCACCCGCAACCCCCGACGACAGGCGAGAGTAGTGCCGGAGCCTCGGTCGTCATGGCCTCTGCGCCGACCGAACCCCTCGTACTCAGCGCAGCACGAGCAGCGACTTCAGATGATCCAGAAGCTGGGAGGAAAGACCCTGCTAGATCGAATAGATTAAGTAAGGACGAACGAGCTGGGATCGATAAGATTGTAAAGACACTGGTGGTGCGAAAGGAAAGTGAGGATTATGTAACGGATATGTACAATACATATGCCAATAGCCACAGACGACACTTTGTCGTACGCCTTTGTTACCATACCCTTAATGCCTATGAAGACCGATACCAAGGAAAAGGCCCTGAAAACCTAACGACTCTGTATAGGAAAGTTGATGTCGGAGATGGAGGCGAGTGTGATGTGACGAACCTCTTCACGCGTACGCTTGAAGTTTTACGCCACCTCACGGAACAGAAACCAGAGACTAACACCACGACTCCTGCAGCGACTGAAGCCAGAGTAGAAAAAATTGACACGATGATGCCCATAAAGGAGGCCGCTCCCTATTGGGTTCCCCCACGAGGACAGGGAACACACGACGATATTAACCACCAAGATGCGAGAGGGAGGGTAGTTTACAACTGGGTTTACCAACCATGGGATCGGCAAGACATCCTGTCATTTTCCGAAAGTCCTTGCCTGATCTGCGAAAGAACCCCACAGCCTTCTATACAGAATTAGCCACCGCATTGGGTTCAACGATTATGACCCTAGCGGATATCGATTTGTTTTTCGGGCTATGTCTGCCAGCTGATGTGTGGAAGCAAATCCAGAAAGTCGACCACCTTGAGCTGTTCGGACATACCTGGATACAACTCGGTGATGTAGACAAACAGCGAGAGCCGGGACAGAAACCTTTGAAAGCCATCCTAGACCTACCAGATAAGATCGTGCAGAAATTAAAAACCCTACTCCCAGAAAGGAAGGTGGACTGGTCGATAGTAACGGCCTGTCGCCAGAAACCCCAGGAAGACGTATCGGAATACTTCTCCCGGTTTGAAACGGTGTTCTCCGATTACAGCGGCCAGGACATGACCACTGCAACGGGACATCACTTGTTTGTCCAGAACTATGTGAAAGGCCTGACACCAGAAGTCTCGCAGAAACTACAGACTAGCGAGAGTAGTTGGGCGGCCTCCAAGCCCGCAGCTATCCTTCAGATGGCTCAATACTATGAGCGACAATAGAACGAGAACGATCAAGCGACTGAGAAAAAGAAAAAGGACTTGAAAGAGAGGGTGATGATTGCTCAGTTGCAAGGGGTGACTATAGGAAGGGAACAGTATAGAGGAAACTACCAGTCGAATGCTCCTAGAAATCCACCCCCTAGAGACCGCACACCCGCACCCGGCGCTCCACGAACAGACCTCGATGAGAACCAGTGTGCGTTTTGCAAAGGATTTGGCCACTGGAAGTCTCAATGTCCAGTGCTGCAAGAAGCACTCAGAAATAAAGACACGAGAGACGTAGCGGGCGGGCCGAGAAATAGAGGACAGGGACGAGGGCACACTAACGACGCCAACAATAACAGACCTGGCAGACCGAACACGTTTGACCGTCCCCGACAGAATCAGTGCCAACAGTCTGACTGCGACAATGCCCACGACTTTGCATAGGACTGCCAAGGGCAAGGAAGGGATCCAGTCGAGCTCTATGTTGGCCAGCAAGGTCCTTATGTCACCGCTAAGGTCCTAGGTACGAAGTCTCCATTTCTGGTAGATACTGGTGCAACACGTAGTGCGTTGTCTAAACGATTGATACCCTTGTCTGGCTCACATGTGACATCCATCAAAACCTATTGAACGCTCTCCACTAATCACTTGTCCACACCGATCTCTTTTAACTTGGACAATAACACCACTGACACGACGTTTTTGCTCTCCTCCAACACCCCCGACGCCATTATGGGACTTGACTTGTTGAAACATTTTCGAGCCACTATTAGGTGTTCACAAGACGGAGTTCGAGTCATTCTGTACGACAACCCAACGCTGCTCAGATCTTGTCGCACACAACGCATGTTTTCCATCACTGACGCTGACTTGTCCTTACTCGACACCCTACCTCTGTACCTATGGGCAAAGACTGACTCGGACGTAGGACGCATGATGATAGACCCTGTACACATAACTGTTCGACAGGACGCAGTGCTCCCAAAACTCCCACAGTATCGGATATTGCCCGAAGGCGAGAAGGCATTGGTAAAAATCATCCAGTCCCTGGTAGACGCAGGAGTGGTAGAAGAAGTAGTTAGCAATGTTTGCAACAGCCCTATCCTACCCATTGTGAAGAAGCAGGGTGAGAGAGATGAAAAAGCGTACCGCTTCATCATCGACCTACGAGAAGTCAACAAAGTAGTTGTACCTCAGTACCCTGTAGTCTCAGACATCACCACCATTCTGACCCCGATTCCTTCCACTGCCACCACCTTCACGGTAATCGATCTCAAGAACGCATTCTTCTCCATCCCCATTCACTCAGACAGCCGCTACCTTTTCGGCTTCACTTTAAAATCCCGCTCATATAGATTTTGCAGAGCACCCCAGGGCTACACTGAAAGTCCAAGCATCTACAGCCAGGCCCTCAAGAGACAGCTGGATGCAGTCCAGTTACCGGATGGAGTGGTGTTGATACAGTACGTCGATGATATGCTTTTGGCGGCCGACACCACTCCACTTGCAGTCACAGCCACCATCCAACTCCTGCACTTCCTCGCGGAAAATGGCCACAAGGTCTCCAAGAAGAAGTTGCAATGCTGCCAACCTCAAGTCACTTACCTAGGCCACCTCTTGTCCAAAGATGGGAGAAAACTCACACCTGATCGAATTCAGGCTATTCTAGAGACCCCTATCCCTAAAACCCCGAAGCAAGTCCACTCTTTGGTAGGCATCACCTCCTTCTGTCGACAATGGTTGCCAAATTTCAGCCTCATTGTGAAACCACTACTTTCCCTACTGGCTAAGGATGTCCCCTTCCCGCTGCCTTGGACCCCTGAATGCCAATCCTCCTTCAAGGAACTACGAGACGCCCTTTGTTCAGCACCAGTCCTAGGAACCCCTAATTATACAAAACCCTTCTCTCTCTACACTCACGAAAGGGAGGGATGCGCTTTGTCTGTCCTGACTCAAACCATCGGCCCTAAACAACGACCATGTGCCTATTTCTCTGCCACTCTTGACCCCGTAGCAAGAGCTTTGCCTGCCTGCCTTCGAGCAGTAGCTGCTGCTGCTGTCTCTATCAGACAAAGTGAGGGGATCGTACTCTCGAATTCCCTCACGGTACTAGTGCCTCATGCTGTTGACACCCTCCTAAACCAGACCAAGACACAACACCTGACCAGCGCACGACTGACTGGGTACGAACTGACACTGCTCGCACCTCACATCACGTTGAAACGATGCACCACACTGAACCCAGCCACCTTGCTGCCTCTGCCTGAGAATGATCCCAATGTGCCCCCTATACATGACTGTGTGACCCTCACGGACGAACAGACTAGGAGTAGAGTGGACCTTCGAGACACAGCTTTCCCAGATCCTGGCGGAGAGCTATGGGTGGATGGCTCTTGCATCAAACTCACCGATGGCACCACCTCAGCTGCGTATGCAGTTACCACAGCCCGAACCGTAGTTGAGACCGCCCGCATCACACAGAAATCTGCACAGGCAGCAGAACTGATTGCCCTCACACAAGCGTGTATCCTAGCAGCAGGGACGACAGCAAACATTTACACGGACAGCCAGTATGCCTTCGGGGTGGTTCATCATTTTGGGCTCCTGTGGAAGGAAAGGGGATTCCTGACCTCACACGGCACCCCCATCCTACATGGAGATCTAGTCTCCGCTCTGACTGAAGCAGTTCTCCTTCCCAAACGACTTGCTGTGAACAAATGTCAGGCACACAAAAGGGTGACAGATATCGTCGGACAGGGGAATGCACTGGCTGACATCACCGCCCGGACGACAGCAGAGAATAGGACGACGACACGCATATACGTGACCAGGTCACAAACAGAGAAATGGAAGGACGCTAGGGAGACCATTAGGGACATCCAGATAGCCAGTGCACCACACGAATTGACTGAATGGGCACGGGTGGGACTGAAAGACGATGAAGGCTGCTGGCGGACAAAAGACACGAACAAATGGTTGCTACCCAATTCATACTTGATCCCTATACTGACCATGGCTCACTCCCCTGCACACATAGGAGCAGCCCCTATGGCTGAACTTGTCTCCCGAGTTTTGCATAACGACAAAATTACAGACTCAGCCAAACGTCTTGTCCAACAATGCCTAGTCTGTCTGCAACACAACCCTGGGAAAGGAACTGTCGTACCCCGAGGAGGATTTGGGGTCCCCAACCACCCATTTGAAGTCCTACAGATGGACTATATTCAGTTAGAGAGATGTCAAGGACTGAAGTATGTACTTGTTGTTGTATGCGCTTTTAGCAAATGGGTGGAAGCCTACCCGACGCGTGACAACACTGCCATTGCCACTGCAAAAGTACTACTGAAAGAGTTCTTCCCTCGCTACGGCCTTTGCCGTATTTTATGGAGTGACAATGGCCCCCATTTCATAGCCGAGGTTATCCAGCTTATCCTGAAAGGACTGGGGGTACGACAGAAATTCCACGCAGTTTTTCACCCCCAATCTGCTGGACTGGTCGAGCGGCACAATGCCAAACTACAACTGGCGAAAATAGTGGCTACCACAGGACTAAAATGGCCAGACGCTCTTCCCCTGGCATTGCGGTCAATGCGTTCCACCCCCACCAAACACCACTTGACCCCTTACGAGGTCATTTTCAGCCGGCCCATGAGTATCTGGTCTGCACCCAAACCGACATCTATTCACGACGTCCCGGACGTCCTAATGTCTGACTATCTGCATAGCCTAACTAAAACACGGTCTGTTATTCATCATCAGGTGCTGCAGGCCATTCCCGATGCTTCCAGGGGCCCCGGACATACCATCCAGCCTGGAGATTTCGTCCTAATTCGGAACTTCCAGCGGGAGAAGAGTCTGGAACCCCGCTGGACGGGCCCCTGGCAAGTCTTGATCACCACCCGAACAGCTCTTCGAGTGGAGGGGAAGCGAAATTGGCTGCATGCACATCATTGCAAGAAAATCTCTCCGACCCCGACGTCGACCGAAGACGTGACCACCCAAGAAGAGCTCCTGAACAAAGACCGACCATCCCTGAGCTGCTACCCTGAAACAGAGACACTCGAATTGGCGAAATTCCCTGATCCCACAATGCCATCCAGAGAAGGGTATAACCTGCGACGAAAGGGAGCTTCGGCTAAGCAGACCACTGACTAAGTTACAATTCTCAGACCGGTGGCCTAACACTACTAAGGCTGCCAGGAGAGAAGCCCAACGAAGTTTGTGGTTCTGCCCACTACTGAGCACCTTGAAGATGATGGAAGCGCCCGATACGAAGATGATGGAAGCAACCGGACATCCGAAGACCCACTACAGAAACCCGAAAACTGACAGGTTGCACAGCTCAAAGACTATTGCTCTTCTTATCGCTCTTCTCTTTTGCCTCCTCCTCATGACTACCTTCTGGATCGTGGAAGAGAACGCACCGGCTCATAAGACATTTCTAACGACTGCATGGCCTACCACCATGAAAGAACATTACCTGGTCTCTCTTTCACCTCAAATCCAAGAAAGGCGTAAGGAGTTCTGGAACAACTCCTTCGTACAGTTGCTGCACCAACACAACCTTGCTGCCAATGCCACAAATTGCTGGATCTGTGGGTTGATACCACATGCCACCGGACATTCCATCCCCTTCATCCCTTCACCTTTCTCTGTTCATGGCTCCTGCCTTGCTTGGCTGATCCTCTTGCAAGAGAGCTACAGAGACAATGCCACTTCCAGCGAAACTATGTCACACTTTTATCATGGAGTCTGGCTGAACAAAACCGAAAGAACTGCTGCTCCCTTTTGCCCTCCATCCTCCAATGCCTCTGTTCACATGGACATCCCCGCCAAAGAAATGGTGGAGATGCAAATATTCAACAATCCAGCCAGACCCACCTTCTCCTACCTCCGGAAACGAACAGCTGCCACCCTGACTGTGGCCCTATCTGTCATCAATGTCTCGGGCCTTGTATGCATCACAGGCCATGGGACACAAATGGTGGGCCACAGCACTTGCCGCATCACCAGAACTTTGGACTCAACCGACCCACCCTCTTTTGTCACCTCTCCAAACATGTACTTCGTCTGTGGTACAAAAGCCTACACCTGGCTCCCAAAGGGCTGGGGAGGTACCTGCTACATTGCCTTCATCCTTCCTCCAACCTATGTGGCTCCGACAAACCATCACCGACAGAGACGAGCAAAGGACATTGAGCAGGCCGACTCCACTGGAGCACAATTCTTGGATGCAATGAAAGGACTTGTTCCACTTTGGGGTCCGATGGCGAACAGTCGTGCCATTCGACATTTATCCCAGGCAGTCGAGACAACGATGAACATTACAGCTGGTATCCTCACAAACAATACAGCCGAGCTTCAGGCGGTCCGTCTGGTGGTTCTTCAAAACCGCCTTGTTCTAGATGTGGTTCTGGCGGACCGTGGAGGAGCATGTCGTATCATCGGGTCCAGCTGTTGGACCTACATACCAGACAATTCACCCTCAGTCTACAAGGCCATTGAACACCTCCACAGACTCTCCTCAGAAGTTCATCAGGAACAAGAAGGATGGTCGCTTGGGAGTTGGTTCTGGAGTGCTGTAAAGGACTGGGGATGGAGGTTGTTCATGATCGTACTGATACCAATCGTCGTAATATGTGGACTCTGCCTGGGTATTCAATGCTTGCCACCTCTGTGTTCACTATTTGCTAACTGTATTTGCCCTAAGACTCCGAACTTCGAAGCTGAACGCATGAAAGCTTTGTATGATATCGAAATACGTAAAATAATGGGGATAGACATAAACTGACAAGCTGGCTAGATATGTTGAAAAGGGAGGACTGTTAAAATCTAGATTGTGGCATAAACATTATCGGCGCCATCTTGTCCTTTTCAGATCTATATGTGCGCGTAAGCAGCAGTCGTTTTGATTGCCATGGCCTCTCTGCCCACTGCTGATAGCCAGCGCGTCTCTCCCCCTCCCTCTCCGGCCTCGCAAGCATCCCCCGCGCTCTGATAGCCCCCGATCTCTCCTGCCTGCGCCATAAATGCACCTCCCGCGCGACCCTGCCTCAGAGCCACATCCCGTGCGGAACCCTCACACTCCTTTCATCTCTCTCACGCGAGCGGGCCTTTTGATAAACTCTCCCTCCTCGTCCATTGTCTGAACCGTTCCCAGGCCACCACCTAGCCTTGCAGCTGCAGTTTATTGCCCCTACAGTAGGAACTCACCCCATATCAAAGGAGCGGGGGTTAATCAATACCCTCACACCTCCAGATCCGACCGATCGCCCACTTTTCCGTTCCCAGCGGAATGTCCAGCTGCGCGATAACCACCTGTGGTTCCCAAAATCCGGACCCTGTGGTTTTCTCGATATCGAGGTCCAATACCCGTGTCACAAAATCTCAACGTACCAAGACGATTTTGGTGTCTACGAACCGATAATGATTAGGACATCATTCCTATGTATTTGCGTTACAATCGAGGGTTGCCAACACCCCTAAATCACAGTTTCCGTCCCATCCCTTAAACTCCATTTTGTGAACGGCATCCATCTTGCTTCTTGCCCTCATGATAAGTCAATTAAAGGTCGAGCTTGATCCAAATAGACACGTCCACCTTTCGTGACTTTCCCCTGACCTGTCCCAACTGACTCCACTGTCTTCGGCCAAACCTGTTTAGGCAGCTCCTCGCCCAGTGGCCGAATACGATAGCATCTACGCATAACATTCCACGAACCATTCACTACATACAGCCCATGTTTCCTTCAAACACGCACCTGTCCCCGTATCTTGTTTATGGCCCTTTTTATGGCTGGGTTGTACCTTCCTTTATTGGTGGTTCATCGATATCTGATGGGAGTTCCCGGTCCAACTGGGTAATCTATCAGCAAACTGGACATCTAAAATATGGGCTTGCTTACATGACTTCGCTCTTTGTATTGTTATAGAAATATGTGTGTTACCATACCATAAACTCAAGAATTCTTGCTTGAAGCCATATATTTGATATATAAGGAGACGACTGGTTCTGTAAAAACGAACAGTCTCCCAAGAACCTACTCTCTGTGTGGTGTACTTCTGGGACACGTGTTACTTGGTAGCTACCAATAAAACTTGATCTTTGACTGCGACTAGAAGACTACGTGTTTCTGTGGTCCGGAACAAGGGAACTCAGAGGTCTTCGGGTGTTATCCCCTGACACCGGCGGGTTCCTAAAAACCCGTTACCTCACACCACATGCTGAGATCGGGGTGGGAACTCTACTGTAGATGTGTGTGGGAACGGGCCTGGACCGGGGATTCCGAGGATGTCTTTCCTGGTGTGGAAAAGTAAATTTTGCCATGTTATATGTGCCTACGTGTTCCCCATCCTATGTTATATGTGCATGATTAATATGCATATGTATCCCCCTATGATCGATTAAAGACGCAATTATAGTTGTGTCCAACTCTAGTATGCCAGTTTCCAGTTCTCGTGAAAGCAACAAGTATTAGGCCCATGTTACCACGATTTACAGTGTACACGTTAATTCATTGAATTGTCCCCGTTTCTAGGCCTCAAAAGGGCCCGGACACCAGATTCAAGCTCCAGTCTCCTGAACTCACTCCGAGGAGCGATGCAGCCCCCACCTGCATCCCTGACCCTTCACTTACTTCCTTTCGCGCAGCGCGGTGCCCAGCTCTGCCTGCCAGTCAGTCTGCCAAGAGTATGTTATGCTTCTAGTTATCAGTTCAACTCCTCGTCTTTGCATTCCTAAGCTACTGAACTGCATCAACAGTTTCAGCCGTAGTCTAGTCTTTATGTCTCCATGCAAGAGAATTACTGTATTAATATTCATAGAAGATTCATAGCCCACGCATTACACGAAGAATATATGCATGCACCAGCCTTAGAGTCAAGTAGCCTCTGCTCTGATAACTTTTAGTTTCTATCAACATGTACTCCAAACACAAGATACCAGATATGCCATAGGTACATGTCGTCCTGACACCGTAAACTTTAGTCTCCTCTTCTAGTGCAGAAGTCATAGCCCCCAGTTCTCCCTGGTAACACGTCATTGCCCGTTTGCGCGCACCACTAGGTTAAAGGTCCCAGCTGCTCTCAGGTAGCCCCCTCCATGTTTCCGCCCAGTTATGACACTTCTATGACGTTTCACATCACATGTCTCAGTGCACGCCCTGTACACGCCTTCTTCTTCCATCAATGTGTCCTTATCTTTCGCGACTGCTACGCCTACTGCTACGCCTATTGTATGCAATGTAATGTAATGTATGATACTATATATATGCTGCACTGTCGATGAGGCATTGCAGCTGCCATCCATTCTATTTCCGTGCAGGCTATCCCGTTCCTGTCCCTTCCCTTATGCCTGATTAAAGCCTGTTAGATTCAGATAGCTCAATAAATAAGAGACAGGATTCGAGGTATCTGTTTTATTCAATGTATTCAAAAATAGTACCGGTAATTAATTATTTATTTACCACATAATGGCACCCGAATAGGGACTTGCCCTTTCCCCACGCGCCGGCGAAGCCACGCAGGCCCCCTGACCCTCTGCAGCCGTGACGGAACCATACCGTGCACGTGCAGATATTTCTGCTTCAAGTATCCCTCAGGCCCACGGAGGAGACGGAGACTGCGGTCCAGCATCCAGACGAGGCGGTGAGGAATGCGGCGAGTCCCGACCAGAGCCCAAGCCGAGAGTACAAGGTCCGAGGTATCCGGAGGTCCACCTGTAACTGAAGTCCGAAGTTCGTAGTCCGACGTCGTAGCAGTCCAGTCCAGTCCGAGGCCTTCCGTTCTTGCTGCCCGGTGAGTACCGTTGCTGGGGTAGTATCTAGACAGGGTCAATTAATTTGCCTCTGGTCCGATGGGTTTGGGTACACAGATCCAGTCCGAAGTATTCACCTAGGTGGATACGGGTCCGACGTGTCTCTTTATGGGACCGGTATGTTCTGTACTGTTTCAGCAGTGCATCCAGTAATTCTAGTAAGTCTGTTCTCGAGAAATTTATGTGTTTCTGTTTTAAAATGTACCAGGTAATATTCTGTTCGAACTGTTATTAATGTTATTAATGTATTTTAATGTCGTGGTATGAGTGATTTGTTTTGCTATTCATTACTGTGTTTATCGTGTATTGTATTTGTGTTTTGATTCAAGTCTAGAATGCCTCTGTTTTCCAAGTTACGTCAGATAGGAACCCGGAAAGGGTTACTCGAAGAATCAGTTCCTGTCCCGCCTAGGGACAGTCCAGGACATTTTATGTATCATAAGCATGGCTTAAGTGCCATATTGTATTTAGATTTATGGGTCGACTATACCAAGGATCTAGAAGAGAAATATAGATGGCCTGTATCAGGTACATGGGATGCCGAGTGCATCATGCGAGTAGAAGAGGCATTATGGAAAAAGAAAGCCCGACAGTCCCAGAAAGATGCCATCGAGTTATGGCGCAAAGAATCTCATAGAAGAACCGAAAAAGAAATCAGAAAAACAGAGTTAAGTAGGGAATCCTCAGAGAGAGCCCAAGAAAGGGAACTTCTAGAAGAAGGTGAACGAGTTAGAGCAGAACAGTCAGACAGACAGAGAAATGCTCTTATAAGGGGCATGTATCCTCTTCTTGCCGAGGGCTTGCTGAAGGCAACCCCGGAAGCATCCAGTAATTTTCCGCCACCATTAGTCCCGACTAAGCTACGTCATAAACCGACCGCAGCTGAAATTTTTCTTTCGTCCTATTTGGACGATACAGTCCCAGAATATGCAAATCATATTCCGCCTGTTCAACCTCAGCACCCTGTTAATAATGTAATCCCTGTTCCTCCAGCCACTGGTCCCGGGGACCAAGTTAATGTACCCCCGGCCCAGCCTACAGTAAATGTACCCCTGTTTTACCAGTCACGTTAACAGCACTCGCACGTCCGGTATTACCTGACGACTCTAGCCCAGGAGGGGCGGCGGGAGGCGCTCCTACCACCCCGCCTCAAACGAAACGAATGACGCTGAGAGAAGCAGCGTTACAACGTACACCGAAAGTCTCTACTTACGCAGCCCTCAAGAAATACCTTACTGATTGCGTATATGATTCAGTACCAGGTGAAGATTACATGACACTGTATTCAGTACGTTTACGACGAGTTACCACCTTTTTGGTTACTCTGCCAGACATGAAGGACCATCTAGATAGAATATATCGTTTTATCCGTACAGGGGAGGATCCAGAAAGTATTCACGAAGCTATGGCACACAGAAAAGTCGAGACTCAACATCTGATTTTACAGTTTTTGATTAACTGTTTAATAAGAGAACAAGACTATCCTGAGAAAGATAAAGATAAGATGAAAGTCCTGACAAAGTGGAGTGATAATATAGCCGAGGGAAAACACAAGACACAGAATTGTATAGACGCTATGTACAGGAAAATCCGTAAGAAATTCTAGACATACACGAAAAAGAGAAAGCAAGGAAAATAGCCGAGAAAGAGAATGACTCTTCAAGTGAAGAGGTAGACAGCGAGAATCCCGACAGAATAGCGTATGTAGGCAGAACTAGACTTTCCGACAGACATTCACGTCCAGATTACGAGAAAAGTTTTTCTCCTCCAGTGCCAGAACAATGTTCTCTTGAGCAAGTGTTCCAAGCTACCGATAAAATTCTGAAATCACGAATAGGTTATAGTGAACTTGATACCATGCATGAACAAGAACTAGCCCGATCAGCAGTCCGATGGATTAGTGATTCTACCACGTTTCCAGATGAAATCGTGGCACAAATGTTCCTGAAACTGCCCCCAGCCGAGCAGCGTCTGGTGGGTATGTATATGATTCAGCACCTCATCACATTGTATGAGGTTCAGCATTCTGATCCAGGTCCTTTACATGATGTATTGAACGAGTTACTCCAGTACAGATGGAAAGGTCTAGGTACCGACTTAATTAATGTCATTTTAGAACAGCGCCACAAATACCGAACTTTTCTGAATCCGCATTTTGTTCCCGTTCCACCCCCAGTAAGGAAGTCATTCTACATAGATAGACAGAATCCGTTACGAGAAGTACATCCAGTTAGGACAACGGGGGGTGCTCTAGAACGAGTATTTGTTTACACCCCCATCACGAAAATAGAACTTTTGGAGATGAAAAAGTTAATTCCCTGTCATGATAAAGATCCAGCAGGGTTCCACCGTGAATTAAAGGACATGCTCCGTATGGGAGAATACACGTATCCTGATATCATTAAAATGTTAAAAGTCCTGTTGCCTGTGGGCATATATAAAAAACTCAAGGAAAAAGAATGGGAGGTGGGAGAGAAAAAGATAGATTGGTCCGCATTAGAAGCCGAAGATAACACACGAGTACCAGGTACCGGTCTTGGGGATAAAGCTAAAGCTTTGCCCGAACTGTTAATACAAGTCTTGCCAAGATTACTAGCCACGAAAAAGGAAGACTGGGATGCCATCTCAGCCTGTAAACAGAAACAAGATGAAGATACTAGTGACTTTTATTCTAGATTCGAGAAATGTTTTATTATTAATAGTGGTCTGAAAACAAGTAGTGAATCGTACCCCCATCTTTTTGTTACCAAACTAGTCGAGAATTCAAGTCCACAAGTTAAAAATCGAGTATTGAAAGTCGAGAGTTCTTGGCAAGCTAATACTCCGTCACAGATGCTCCAGATGCTCCAGTATCACCAGAACAGAGTCAGGGAAGAGCAGGAACATGAAAGAAGACGTATGAAAGACACGAAAATGAAAGTATTAGTTGCACAGTCTGTTCCACAAGACAGTCAGAAGAGGGGTCCGAATCAAGCCAGTCATCCTGCAGCTCCCGTTAAAGGGACATGCAATTACTGTAAACAGCCAGGTCATTTTATAAACGAGTGTGCAGTTCTGAAACACAACATAGCTACTGGTAAGACTAAAGAGAGACCGCGTCCGCCTAGACAAGAACAAGTTTTACAGACTTCCCAGCCACCGCAGAACGCACAACAGACAGTTACAGTACCGCAGCCTATCGCTGCAACACAACACGTTACACAGCAGATGTACCAGTATGCACAGTCAGAGTATCCAGATTATCAGCCATATTCATGAAACAGCCTAGAGAGGGAGGTTGGCTTGCCTCTCATCGAGATTCCTGTAGATCAAGAGGGTCCCTATGTACATAGTCAAGTATTAGGGAAAGACAAAAAGTTTCTGATTGATACAGGGGCAAGTAGGACTACCATCAGTCATGACGAGGTTCCAGGGGCTCCGCTCTCAGGCTCAAGAAATGTTTCCCTTGGATTTTCAGGAAAGCCTATTGTTAATGAAATATCGAAACCAGTTACTCTAGAAGTTGGTCCACTGTCCCGAACTACTGATTTGTTACTTACGAAGTCATGTCCAGAAAATGTATTAGGCATTAAGACGTTAAAAGAATTAGGAGCAGTCATATGCTGCTCCCCAGAAGGGGTCCGCCTGTTCTTGCGTGATTTTAAAGGTCATTATGTATTACGTGATTTTGATCCAAGATTATTGAATGTACCACAGCATTTATGGGCGCAAGGTCCAACTGATGTAGGTTGTATGCACATTACACCCTATCGTGTCACTCTGAAACAAGGTGTTGTATTACCACGAATCCGACAGTACAAATTGCCACCTGAGGCTGTAGCAGCCTTATCCAAAATTATTGACGAGCTTATTGCTCAAGGAGTGGTTGTAGAAACTGACTCCAATGTATGTAATTCTCCTATCATTCCAGTCCTGAAACGTACTGATCCCAATGCACCTCCAGTTTATCGATTAGTGATCGACCTTCGAGAACTTAATAAGTGTATCATACCCCAGTACCCAGTAGTCCCTGATATTTCATCACTCTTGACAGCCATTGATTCTGAAGCCACATTCTTTTCAGTTATCGATCTCAAGAACGCATTCTTTAGTGTCCCTATTCATCCAGACAGACAGTTCCTTTTCGGTTTCTGTTTAAATGGAAGAAGCTATAAATTTACACGAGCACCTCAAGGTTTCACAGAAAGTCCTAGCATTTACAGTCAAGCACTTAAAAGACAACTAGACAATATTCACATGCCAACTGACACTGCCCTACTCCAGTATGTCGATGATCTGTTAATTACAGCCCGTTCTGAACGTGACTGCGAGCGTGCGTCACTTACAGTCCTGTATTTCCTGGCCGAGATGGGGCACAAGGTGTCCCCTTCCAAATTGCAATTCTGTGTCCAGCAAGTGGTCTACTTGGGACACTTACTGTCCAAGAGGGGTAGGCATTTGACACCTGACCGTATCCAGTTAATAGCGCATCTTCCACAACCCAGGACTCAGAAGGAGGTACGAGCTTTTATCGGCCTCACTTCTTACTGTAGACAATGGATTCCTCAGTACGCATATCTAGCCAAGCCACTGATACAGTTAACGACACAGGAGGCAGCCGTATCGACTGTCCTCCCTTGGACCCAAGAACATACACTTGTTTTTAATGAATTAAAGAAAGCTTTATGCCAAGCACCTGTTCTAGCAACACCAAACTACAGTAAGCCTTTTACACTTTTTGTTACAGAACGTGATGGTACTGCATTATCTGTTCTCACACAAGATCAAGCAGGACAATACAAGCCCTGTGCTTATTTTTCTAGCACATTAGATCCAGTGGCCCAGGCTCTGCCTGCGTGCCTCAAGTCAGTTGCAGCCACAGCTCTAGCTATCAGACAAAGTGATTCCATAGTGTTAGGACACTCCCTGACAGTACAAGTTCCACACTCCGTGGAAGTTCTTTTAAACCGAACTCAGACTCAGCACTTGACAATAGCACGTTTAACAGGTTATGAACTGACACTGTTTCAGCCACACATAGAAATCAGACGCTGCAACGTTTTAAATCCCGCTACACTGTTACCGTCAGTTACTTCAAATCCTGCCACACATGACTGTGTGGAAGTCGTTAACACCGTGACAAAGCCAAGACAAGACTTGACAGATATTGCATTACCTGATCCTGACCTGACACTTTATGTGGATGGTTCATGTATGAGAACAAGTACAGGAGAACTAGTAGCCGCGTATGCAGTGACTACAGACACTGAAGTTATAGAAACACACCGTATTGATACCCTGTCTGCTCAAGCAGCAGAGCTAGTCGCTCTGACCCAAGCCTGTATACGTGCCAAGAACCTGAAAGTTAACATATATACAGATTCACGTTATGCATTCGGAGTCGTACACGACTTTGGAGTGCTCTGGAAAGAAAGAGGTTTCATGACTTCTCATGGAACTAAGATTCAGCATGGTCTCCTCATTCAAGCTCTGTTAGATGTAATACATTTACCGACAGCTATTGCCATTATGAAGTGCAAGGCACATACGAAAGTTACTGACATCATTTCCCAGGGTAACGACCTGGCAGATCGAACAGCCAAGCTTACAGCTCAGACTTCAGACATTCCAGTTAACACGACACAGACACTCATTCCAGATCAGACTACTTGTATGACAGTTAAGGACCCTACACAAGATGTAATAGATATACAGTCACATGCCACTCCAGATGAAATCAAGAAATGGTCCGAACAAGGAGGGGTCCAGACAGATCAGGGATGGTTGACGAAGGGAAAAGCCACATGGTTTCTCCCCGACTCAATGGTTCAAGTCATTATTAATACCGCACATAGTCCAGTACACCTAGGAGAAAAGGCCATGTTAGACAGTATCCAGAACATATGGTTCAACAAGCATTTACGAGCAGCAGCCAAACAGAAAGTGCGTACCTGCATGATCTGTTGTCAGTTCAATCCAGGTAAAAGTGTCCCGGTGGAACAAGGTGGATTCCATCCTCCTGACCACCCTTTTGAAGTCCTCCAGATGGATTATATTCAGATGGAGAGATGTCGAGGTTTCAAGTATGTCCTCGTAATTGTATGTGCTTTGTCCAGATGGACAGAAGCATATCCGGTTCCAGATTACACTGCCGCGACCACTGCCAGGCAGTTGGTTCGTGAGTTTTTCCCCCGCTATGGTTTACCAAGGGTCGTGTATTCAGACAACGGCCAGCCATTCTCATCTGAACTCATGAAACAAGTATCCCTTCTGTTAGGGTACCAGTGGAAGTTCCACTGTGTACGGCACCCCGAAGCAGCTGGTCTAGTTGAGAGACATAATCAGACATTGGAAATCCGCATTGCAAAAGTATGCGCAGAGAACGGTGTAGATTGGTTGGTAGCACTGCCAGTTGCCCTTTTTTATATGAGAATAGTTGCACACTCTAGATCAGGTCTGTCCCCGTACGAGGTCGTATTCGGCCGTCCTCCAAATATGTGGGGTACACCTATGCCCCGAAAGATTACAGACGTTTCCAGTAATATGTTGACAGATTACCTAGCTTCCTTGATGTCTGCCCTACACTCTTGTCGTTCACAGGTTGCCGCTGCTTTTCCAGACAACACTGAGGTGAAACTGCATGAAGTCGTCCCAGGGGATTTCGTCCTGGTGCGCAATTTTGATCGTTCAAGTCCGTTGGAGCCCCGTTGGAAGGAGCCCCAGCTGGTGTTATTAACAACAAGGACCGCCGTCAAGCTCGAAGGACGCAAGGGCTGGGTGCATACCAGCCACATCAAGAAATTCCATGGATTGCGGCCAAAGACATTTATCAAAGACTGCCCCGTTCTTAAGGACTGTCCAGACACAGACTCTAAACTTCCCCTGTTAGAGAAAACTCCGCAGCAGGAGTATAAAGTAAAACTCCGGTCTAGTAAAATAAGTCAGCCAGTTTAATTGTTTAAGTCCCTCTCGGGTGAAGCGGTTAGACAGGTTCCTGACATGTATGAGATAGACCCACATAGTGAGAGAGTTAGTCAAAACTCTAAGAGAATACGCTATCAAAAGAATATTTGCAGTAGATGCATCGTTACTCTGTTATTTTTTATGTTTTTGAGTCTTATGGTTACCTGCATAAGTTATGCTTTTCATTTATGTTTTCCTATTTCACATGTACATATGTTTCCTAATGTTACAGTGGAGCACACATTTAGTGACCTGCCTCCTCACGAGTTATCCTATCGTCTTGCTATGCGTAATAACACATTTATCAGAATGTTACACTATTCACACCAGACCAGCAATGCCACTAATTGTTGGGTGTGTGGTCGACTTCCCCCTTCCAGACACCGAAGGGAGTTCTGCCACTCTTTCCTTATCCGTTTTCACACAATGGTTCGTGTGGAGCATGGTCCACATTAACGTCATCCTCCACTGATATGTCCCTTCTGAATCGAACATGTTTCCCAGACAAGCAAGGTCTTTCCCATAGAACAGGGTTAATCTAGAAAATGAAGTATATGATTTAGGTAATTATTCCTCGAATTTCATGGTTTTGAATGTTCAGTCCGATACTACTCCAGATTTGCCTGCTATTTCAGTCCTACCCGTCAAAGGCGAATTATGTGTCAGAAAGAATGGTTCCGCACATGTAGGACATAGTGATTGTACTACTATGGTCGAGTATAGTGACGGTGGGAAATCTATTTTCAAAGCCTCACGTCATTCTTATTTTGTTTGTGGTCAGACCGCATATGTTCGTCTGCCCCTCGATTGGGATGGAACCTGTTACATTGCCTTCCTACTGCCACCAGTTTTTCTAGCCCCATCCGATTATCACAGAAACACACATCTAGTACATGTTAGACATAGAAGGGAGACTGAGTCCCCAATTGTCGATCAAACTGAAACTACTCTAGAACAATATCAAGACTTCAATAAAGGTTTCTTTTTCTTTATAGGCCCTGTCCAGAATAGTAAGTTAATACGTAGGTTAACCAGAACCCTTGAAGCAGTAGTGAATGAGACTACTTCCGCTCTAGGTAATTTAACCGAAGAGCAATCTGCCATTAGATTTGTCGTGCTCCAAAATCGTCTCGTTCTTGACGTCATATTGGCCGATAGAGGAGGAGCTTGTAGAGTCATCGGATCTAGTTGCTGCATTTTCATTCCTAATAACGCGCCGTCTGTTTATTCAGCTATAACCAGACTTCATAAAATTGCCCATCAGTTACACCAAGATCCAGGCACCTGGACATGGTCCGGTTGGCTCTGGAGTATCATATCTGCCTGGGGATGGAAAGTATTGTCATTCTCAGGTATAGCAGTAATGATCATATTCAGTTGCTGCCTCTGTTTACAATGTGGCCCTGCGATTTGCGGCTTGTGCGCTACATCCTGTATTCCTAGTCCTAAGTCCCGTTCCAAGACAATTCGAGACGAGCAAATGATGCTATATGAACAGATAGATGGTATCATGAATATTGATGTTTCCTGATGGAAACGTAGGGCACAAGGAGGGAATGTGGAAAAGTAAATTTTGCCATGTTATATGTGCCTACGTGTTCCCCATCCTATGTTATATGTGCATGATTAATATGCATATGTATCCCCCTATGATCGATTAAAGACGCAATTATAGTTGTGTCCAACTCTAGTATGCCAGTTTCCAGTTCTCGTGAAAGCAACAAGTATTAGGCCCATGTTACCACGATTTACAGTGTACACGTTAATTCATTGAATTGTCCCCGTTTCTAGGCCTCAAAAGGGCCCGGACACCAGATTCAAGCTCCAGTCTCCTGAACTCACTCCGAGGAGCGATGCAGCCCCCACCTGCATCCCTGACCCTTCACTTACTTCCTTTCGCGCAGCGCGGTGCCCAGCTCTGCCTGCCAGTCTGCCAAGAGTATGTTATGCTTCTAGTTATCAGTTCAACTCCTCGTCTTTGCATTCCTAAGCTACTGAACTGCATCAACAGTTTCAGCCATAGTCTAGTCTTTATGTCTCCATGCAAGAGAATTACTGTATTATTATTCATAGAAGATTCATAGCCCACGCATTACACGAAGAATATATGCATGCACCAGCCTTAGAGTCAAGTAGCCTCTGCTCTGATAACTTTTAGTTTCTATCAACATGTACTCCAAACACAAGATACCAGATATGCCATAGGTACATGTCGTCCTGACACCGTAGACTTTAGTCTCCTCTTCTAGTGCAGAAGTCATAGCCCCCAGTTCTCCCTGGTAACACGTCATTGCCCGTTTGCGCGCACCACTAGGTTAAAGGTCCCAGCTGCTCTCAGGTAGCCCCCTCCATGTTTCCGCCCAGTTATGACACTTCTATGACGTTTCACATCACATGTCTCAGTGCACGCCCTGTACACGCCTTCTTCTTCCATCAATGTGTCCTTATCTTTCGCGACTGCTACGCCTACTGCTACGCCTATTGTATGCAATGTAATGTAATGTATGATACTATATATATGCTGCACTGTCGATGAGGCATTGCAGCTGCCAGCCATTCTATTTCCGTGCAGGCTATCCCGTTCCTGTCCCTTCCCTTATGCCTGATTAAAGCCTGTTAGACTCAGATAGCTCAATAAATAAGAGACAGGATTCGAGGTATCTGTTTTATTCAATGTATTCAAAAATAGTACCGGTAATTAATTATTTATTTACCACACTGGCCTTCAAAGAAACATTACGGGTGCAATGTATGTAATAAAGCCATAAACCTGTGTATAAGAGGCCAGGCCTCAGAGATGCGGTTAGAGCACCTCGAGAAGATACCCTGTTGTCTGATTTGACGTGTTCTGCTCCGTCGGAATAAACTCCTGTTTCTAGCCTTCCAGTCTCCAGCGCCTGCCTCTTTGTTTGATAATCTTGAGTTGAGTTAGAGGCGGCTACGCCGGGCAATCTTAAAAGAAAAGGGCTATCGAGCACGTCTGCCTCTCTTTCTACAGGTTTGTGTTTTGTTTATGACCTGTGTCTGCTATGGGTGTCACGGAATGCATCAGAATTCTCGGGGGGTGAGTATGGCTTCCACCCAGGTTGGGCTTGGGTATATCCGTCCTCAGTTGGAATGTGAATGGCTTAGGAGATGAGATCAAGTGTGCCATGGTGGGGCAGCTAATCAGACGACGATCACCAGATGTGGTTTTGTTACAGGAGACCCATCTTATGGGTAAGCGATGTATGGCGCTGCACAGGGGAGGGTATAAACTGGTGGCCCATGCCGGTTTTACCTCAGGCTCTAGAGGGGTAGGGATTTTTGTTAAGAACTCCTTTCCGTTCACTATACAAGTGACTTGGTCTGATAATCGAGGCCGATATGTCGGCATCTCGGGGCTCTGGGAGGGTAGGCCTATCACATTCCTTTCAATATACGTTCCCCCTGCGTTGCAGACAGACACCTTTCGCGACCTGAGCAGGGTGGTTTTGTCGTTGCCCATTGGTATCATAGTGTTAGGGGGAGACTTCAATGCTGTGATGGATGGTAAGCTGGACAGGTACCCCTCCCGTGTGTTATTGCCCTCTCGTAGATGGTTGTCGGACTTTGTCTCCGCAACTGGCATGGTTGATGGTTGGAGACTCCGGCACCTAGGTGACTCGGAGTATACACGTGTCTGCGGCACATCACTCTTTCTCCAGGATTGATCATGTGTTGGTGCCTGCGTCGCAGGCGATGTTTGTTCAGGAAGTGAGTCATCTGGCTAGAGGAGTAGCTGATCACTCGCCGATCTGGCTTCAACTGAAAATCGGAAAAAGTAATGTGGCTAGGATAGCCCCAATTAGCGCTTGGCGGTTGAGAGACCCTACTACCAAAAAGGATATCGTACGTGTTACGGATAGCTACTTCCGAGAGAACGCGGGGACAGTTGACTCTGGCTGCTCCCTCTGGGAGGCCTACAAAACTGTAGTCAGGGGGGAGGCGCTCTCCCTAATCTCTGGGCAGCAAAAGAGGAGTAGGGCGGAAATCGACAGGATTGAGGCAGAGCTATCGGCCTTGGCAAGGGAGGTCTCCACTAATGGGGATCCGGGGGCGGTACACCGCCTCGGTCTCCTTAGAGACGAGTACAAACACCTGGCGCGTGATAAGGCGAGGGAGCAACATGCCAACACACAAAGTAGAATTTATGAACATGGTGATAAGGCTGGGAAATTGATTGCGTGGCTGGAGAAGGGTGACTGGGGATCGTGTCTGGTGCCGGAGCTGCAGATTGCGGGCTCGGGTGTCACGACAGATCCACAGATTATTGTAGATGAGTTTGCCCGATACTACGAGGAGGTCTATACTTCGATGGGACTGTACACAGTGGAAGAGAATGCGGAGGTCATCCGAGATATTCCAATGCCCGCTTTGTCAGTGGAGCATAGGGAGTTTCTGGATTCCGCCATCACGAATGACGAGGTCGCGATGGCTATCCAGGGGGTTCACTCCGGAAAAGCCTCGGGCCCGAACGGTATCCATATAGAACTGTACAAACTGCATGCAGACCGTCTGGCCCCGTTTCTAAAAGACATGCATCTTGAGAGTAGAGAAAGTGGTGTACTACCTTTTGACCAACGCGCCAATATCATTGTAATTTATAAGGATGGCAAACCTCGGTTGGAGTGCTCCTCCTATTGACCGATATCTCTCCTGAATACGTAGCCTACGGTTCTGGCCAAGTTACTTGCCAACCGGTTGGTGAAAGTTGTCTCAGAACTGGTACATCCAGACCAGTCCGGCTTCATGTCGCGCCGTAATACTGCTCTTAATCTTCGTAGACTCCATGGAGTGGTGGCGGGTGCTTCCCGCATTCACGAGCCGGCGGTGCTTCTGTTGCTAGACGCTACTATGGCGTTCGACAGGGTGGAATGGTTTTACCGGTTTGCGGAGTTGGAGAAGTTAGGGTTCAGACCAGAATTTATACGTTGGATCAGTCTTCTGTACTCGGCTCCGTTGGCCCGAGTGGTGGTGAATAACCATAAGTCCCGCGATTTCCAGCTGGGGAGGGGAACCCGTCAGGGATGTCCCCTTTCACCACTTTTGTTTGCCCTGGCCCTGGAGCCGCTCGCGGCTTGGGTACGATGGGACAGATCAATCAAAGGGCTGCAATGGACCCCCGGAGTGGGAGGATAAAATTTCGCTTTAAGCGGATGATATTCTCATGTACCTGACCTCCCCCCGGCAGTCCCCGATTGTTTTTCTGGACATCTTAGGAATTTATGGGAGCTACTCGGGTTTCGCTATCAATTGGGCCAAGTCGGTCCTTCTCGTGTTGAGCGGTGACCCCCCTAGAGTGCCAGTGAATTGCCCAGTAAAAGTCAAATTGGTAAGTTTTCGCTACCTTGGAATTCACGTCTCAAAAGATCCTAAGGTGCGCTTCAACGTTAATCTGGGTCCCCCCTTGGCCAGACTCCATTGTGATATTACAAAATGGAGGGAGTTGCCGCTTTCCCTGTTGGGTCGGGCGGTTTTGTTCAAAATGATGGCGCTACCCCAGTTTTTATATGCCTTGCAGAACTCCTTCGATCCCGTACCCCCCTCTTATTTTAATGAGATAGAATCGTTGCAGCGTCAACTTCTCTGGCCTGGGAAACTGCGGATTGCACTATCCAAATTGATGTTACCCTGGTATGATGGTGGGATTGAATTGCCCAATATCAGGAAATATTACTGGGCCTCCCAATTAGCCCCTATCAATCATGCGGTCTATGGCTCTCCGGCTGACCCCGGGTTTGTCATGGATCGTGGCCAGTTGCCGGGGGGTGAGTACACTAGGGTAATGTATGCTAGACGTGGCAGGTTTCCTCTGCTGGGTCCGACGTCGGCTTTGACGCGGGTGTGGCATGAGGCTAACCGAGCTCTCATATGGGAGGGTAAGATAACAATGGCCACGCCATTGTGGAACTCGGAAGCTTTGGGTGGTCTGTGGAAGTCGAAGGGTTTCGATCGCTGGGACCGGATTGGTATCTCGCAGGTCCGAGACATGTGGGGTAAGAAGGGGATATTGACCTTTGAGGAATTGCAAGCCAGACACCAACTGAATGATAGTGAGCGGTATCGCTATTTACAAATTAATCATGCACTGGCGGCGGCTATCCCACGCGATGTGAAGCCGCGATGGCCTCTCCGCTGGAGAATCGAATTTTGGATGGGTACCTTCCTACCAAGGCGATTTCTCTGGTTTACAAGAAATTGGTCAATCACACTGAGGATCCCCTGGTGAAAGTCCGAGAACAATGGGTTGCAGATGGCTTGGTTTTGGATGACGAAGACTGGGGGGAGGCTATGTCTTCCCCTCGGGAGGTGGCGATTTCCATGAGACTTCGTCTGGTGCAGCTTAGGATCCTTCACCGGTCCTACACCACGAGTCCAGGGTTGTGTCGTATGGGGCTTGCTTCAAATGCAGATTGCCGTAGGGGATGTGGTATGATTGGAACGTTTTTGCATATTTTGTGGGAGTGCCCGGAGATCCATAACTATTGGATCAAGATTCATGAGAAAATGAGTGAGGTGTGGGGAGTACAGATTGCACTTGAGGCACGCCGTTGCCTACTTAATGTATGGTTGCCTTCCGACCTCTCGAGTCATGGTAAACTTTGGGTCACTCTCGCATGTATGGTTGCCAAGAGAAACATCGCACAATTATGGGGTGCTGGTCGAGCTCCTCGGCTTGGGAAATGGATGGAGGACCTTGATTGGTGTATGTTTCGGGAAAGATCCGTGTATGTGGCCAGAGGGAGACCCCGCAAATGTGAGAAGATATGGGAGGCTTGGAATGCTTACCATGGGGATATTTGTACACCGCCAGAAATAGATCCAGTTCGGGAGGATATGGATGTGACCTGAGCCCACTTCTTACACTCCTTCATAATTCTGTAATGTTGGAATCTACGTTCTCCGATTATGATTTGCGGATACCTATGGCACGATGGTCATGTTTATTTGTTTTTGTTGTTTATGTTCAATAAAAAGATTTTTTTTTTAAAAAGGGAGCATAGGCTCGACTACAGAGGTAGGCGAATGAAGCACTTCAGTCAGTAAATTAGCTTTATTCTCTGCCGTTGGAAGTGTTAAATTCAACAAGTCTGCAGCCTTTCTTATGACCACGTGATAAGGTGTCACATCCTTAGAAGGGGCGTCAGAAATAGAGGCCAAATCCCAATTAGGGGACAGTTCAAGACCACTAGCTTCTCTCAGATCATCGAAAAGATCCTCTGAATCCTGCAGCTCACCCTCTTCCATTTCTGCAACACGATACCTCTGCTCTTCCAGAAGTCTCTGTGCCTCACGCCTCGACCTCTCCTTCATGAACGAAGTCGACGGATCTGGAATCGACTCCGTCGGAGCCGGGGCCGGCGTCGAGCCCGAAGAGGGAGGACCAGACCGCTGAACACGAGGTGGATCGGATTCAGCATCGGAGGTGTCGGTGTCGATGGTCTTGGCGTCGAAGGCTTCGGCGGCGCTGAGTAAAGCTAAGGCGGCATCGGAGCCGGCATAAAAGGCACAGGAGCAGAAGACTGGGGGATACCCAGATTGTATGCTAATGGACCCGTGGGACCAACCGGTGCACCAGAGGGGTACATAGCTCTTGAATACACTCCATACATAGCATTCAGGAACTGAGTAGGGTCCTGACCTGGAGCAGGAAAAGCTGGATAAGAGCCCACAGGTTGCTCTCTAGGGAGCGGAGTCTTCTCGACTTCGATCTCAACCTCAGGCTGGTGCACCGGGGTTGACGAACCCGCAGGCAACGGAGCCTCCTCTTCTCCTCCATCTCCTTCATCTCCCTCACCCTCCTGATCAGAAGAATAATTCAGAGCCAGAGAAGGATTCAACATCGGCTTCGGTGAATGAACAGGCGAATTCACAGGCGAAGCCTCACCTTCGGAGACTTGAACTTCCGGAGTCGGAGCCTTCACTTCTTTGCGAAGTAACTTCACCTGCGACTTCGGTCTTGAGCTCGAGTCCTTTCCAGAATGATGACGAGACTCATGAGATCTCTTCTTGTGCTTCTTCCTTGATGATTTCAAAGCATGCACCGAGTCCGTGACCTCGACCTCTTCTTGTCCTTCCTGCTCTTCAACTTTGCAACAAGGAGTTTCGCCTCCCTCTCACTGAGAGCCTTAGGATTCATTTTCTTGCAGGATGAACATTCCTTGACGTCATGGTCCGAACTCAAACACCAGACGCAGCACTCGTGCGGATCCGTCATAGACATCATCTTGCCGCACTCTCCGCAGGGCTTGAATCCAGTCTTCTTCGTGGACATTTCGACCCAAAGAAGCAAAAGGACACCGAAATGAAACAAACAGTAACAAAGTTACCAACAGCTACAGAGGATTCCTAGAAACAGTTAGCGTTGACGACGCGGAAAAAAGGGAACTGATGTCATCACGCCGGCGTGGGCCTATTATGGAGACGGTGATGTCAGCGGAGTCGCGTGCGGTGTCGTGCCTCTGTGACGTCGTCCGCGCGAAGCTACAAAAAGAATTTCCGAATGTTGCTGACGCAAGGGGATATTTACAAGGTGAGGAATCCACTGGCAGATGTATCCATTAGAAGAGTAAAGCAGGGGGGTCTGCTTACGAAACATGTCGACCAGAGAGGGCATATCAAAGACACCCTACCTAACCCCTTTTAAATCTTTCCAGCTGGAGAAGCTAATAAAATATATTTTTTCTACTAGCCAGGAAACTTAATTTTTTGCCTTAATCACCACATTCCCTACCACTCCCTTTTTCCTACACCACACATAGCCTATCACAATATAGTGCTCCCACGTAGTCGTCGGTCGCAGCACGCCCCGCCCCGTAGAGGGACAGGAAGACCCCCATGATGAAGCATGACACTATGGGATTCATAGTGTGTGAGGGGTATTTTAAAAACACATAGTGTTCCTCCTTGACATTTCCCGGAGTAACATCCCCACACTTATGCACTTCATATGATTGATCACAATAGATATAGTTGTATTATTTTATACTCCTTTTTTCACATAACATCACGCACTTTGATACCTTTGGGTCTAGCTAGCCTGTGTAAAACTAAAAAAATGTAATTAAAAAAACAAAAACTGGTATTGGGAAAGTTGGAAAACTCAACTTCTATTAATCTTAACGAGCATCCACCAAATGGAAAACCTTATACAGCAGACAACACTTTGTTAACTGTGATAACTGCCAATACCCCCATAAAAACTCATTACAAACTTTTACCTTTATTTTACCTTTATTCAAGCAGCATTATTTAACATTCAACACACATCAAGAAAGAGCTCTGAGCACACACACAACACAGCCCAAGTATGCAATTAACTGTCTACTGACGCATTCAAGGCCAGTTGCTATCATCATCTACTTAACAAACATACATATTGGTGACAATGGGCAATCACAAGTAGTTTGGTTTAGTCCTCCGGTCTCTCCCATCAAAAAACCTACAACTCATTAAAAAGGACATACTTAGCCTACTGAATACACGCCTCCAAAAAACAAGTCAAAATCCAATCAGCTATAAAATCCATACCAGAGGCTACAGAAAGGGGCTGGAATGCTTTACTAAATTCAAATAGTAGACTTTGCAAGTTCTAATTAACAATAACAATATCAGGAAACAGCGGGGGATGGCTCAAACCACATGACAATCTTATTGTTCCACTACTTAGAATAATCTGAAGTCGTAGTTAATTGGAAATATCTATGTTTTAATATTCAGATTCGCAATTAAAAAATTTTAAAAAACACCACAGGGTTAGTAAATTTTCCTTTAAAAGCTAGCTTTTTGTGCTAATTTAGCAACAGTATCTTGTTGCTCTTTGGATGTCTATCAATACTATTTTATTCCATCTATTATTTTTTATCTAAAAGCACAAAAAGATACATAAAAATCTACATCACCATGCAAACTTAACTGCACATTCTTATCAGTCGTAACAAATAGTGTCTTCATATTTCTTTAAGGATCCATTAAATGCCTTTCAGATTACTTTTTAGTCATAACAAATGATAACTAAATTATAAACAGATGGACAATATGGGAAAGAGTGTAGAAGAGTGTTCGCAAAACAAAATGTCTCTATATATACCCATACCATACACATACACCACTCACAAACTTACAAATTGAAAAATTACTCCATATCAAAACCAACTAAAAAGCACAGTCTCTTCATTTAAAGAGATTCTTGCTTGATTCGGGCTTAAAGGTTGCTTATCTGACCTCAGAACATTGACTCAATAAAGAATTCACAATGAAATGCAGTTCATGGCTCCCTCAATTGCAGCCATACTCTGCCCGCACAATTACTGGCTGGTAACTGAATCAAGAAAAACGCTACATATGCAGGTCATGTTTAATGCCTTACCTGCACTTCTTGGTGCTCCCAGTATTTAGCAGATGGATATATTTTTACTGCATCCTGTACCGAGACAGGCATGTGAACATTCTCATGTCCATTTATATATTGTATTGAATAATTTGAGGCACCAAGATCGTGGCCCATTTTTCCCGGAACATTTGTGTTATCCTCCAAGGTATGTGTTCCCTGCTCCAATTTTATGTTCACTGGCATTTCCTCTACTTCAACCTTAACATTATTATCCTGCGAAAGTCTGGTTCGAACAACAGTCTGAGAATCAGTGCACACTGAATGATTAGAAAATAAAGCCCAAGAATCTACATTAGGAAGCTGTCCTCCTTCGGAAGAAGAAGCAGGGACTACTAGGCCATACAGTTGACTGCTATCTACTGTCAACAGTTCTTCTCTAACTGGAACATAAGACTGTTGCTGCACTTGAGAGGGCAAGGCTAGCACAGTGGATGGCATGTTTTGTGCAACAGAATGGCTTATTGTGTAATTGTTCTCAGATGGAAATTCAAATTTCCTTTTCTTCACAGGTTGAGGAACACCTGAAGAGCATGGCCGCCTTTCATCCACGTTTGAAGAACGTTGATACTTCGCAGATTGTCTTTCCAGAGTAGGTTGCATTTCCAGTTGGGAAGACCTTTGTTTAACTTGCTGGTCATGTTGCATTGGTGTGTGAGGATTGTGCTCTGTATGAGCGTGAATGGGATGAGGATGCTTCAATGTCAGGTTACCTGATGGATGATGTAAGGGCGAAGGAACTTGACGGGCCAGTTCCAACAGGGAGCCAGCCACGTCTGTGTTATCTAGGTAAGTGTATGGATTTCTTTGTTGGGAAACTGAATTTGGGGGTTGTGTATACTCATTCTCTTCATCTTGACCTTTAGAAGTGACTGAATCAAGGAACTCTTTCATCCGATGCGGAGGAATGGTCTGGAATTTCATTCTCATATAATCTTCATATGGAATACAGTTTTCCAGTGAATCATTCATCCTTCTGGAAACTGAAAACAAAAACAAATACTCAGATTTTAATGCAAAATAGAATATATCTGACAGATATCAAACTTTCCCAATAAAATATTACAAATATTATTACAGACAACAGTGTAATGCCTCACCAAAATATATATTTACTTTCTTAAGATACATTCAAGGGTAGATACGTGATACAAGGTTGTGCCATAAACAGTTATTTATTACTGTGCTTAAATACGAATGTGTGAATAATAAACTTCAAGAGAACAAGTCCTCAAAAACCTTTAGAAAAATCACCATTTGTGCACATTCTAAACACCAAGCTGTGGTAGTACTAAGGAACTAAAATGAACTGCTCACCTCATGACCATGATAAGCCTTTCAGATGATTATGCAGATAGCATGATAGTAAATAATGGGTTAATCATTAACCAGGAGGAACATAAAAGCAAAGAAAATTCTTAAACCAGACCGGTATACTTGATTGAATTATGGTTTAAATTATAGTGCAAACCAATGTAGTAGGTATTACGCAGGAGTATCAATGCAGGCAATTTAATGTTGAATAACGCCAGCTCTTTAAGCTTAAAGGCACCTAGCACAGCAAGAGGCAAGTTGGCAAACATGGCTAGCATTATGAGTGTTACATTCACAACTTACTCATTCTATACATCTCCACCTGATCTTTTGTTCTTCACATTACCCTCCTCATCACAGCTCACTTCAACACACAAACCCCCAAACCAAATCAGATAATATTGGTCAATTTTAAATTACAGATTAATAAGACTGATAGATCAGTGAGTATCTGGAGAGCACTCCCTGGACATGCTGTCTTTGCAGTCAACGGTGAGGGGGGGGGGGGGGGGGGGGGGGGAGTACTATTGCCCAATTACTGGTAAGATGTTCCGACTGCTTCAAATTTTGATTCGTCAAATACATAAATGGAAGAGAAAAATGGTACTGCCTTTTAGTCAGAAAACACAAATTGGCACTTCAGAGTATGGAAAATTCTCCAAAAACACCTAATGAAAAAGGCACCCACAATACTGGAATTATGTTGGTTAGTTAGTGCCTCACAAATGGCCTGCCCAAAAGGAAAACTGCCCAGAAGTCCTGTGTTTGAAACCAATCCCTACTTAAGAATGGACCATGAACTTACAATGCAAGAACAAACTTCCAGTCTAGGCGAGAAGATGTTTTAACACCTGCAAATATCAGAGACATTTTGAAAAAATCTCACTTTTCAACAAAGAGTCCAAGCCTCTTTGACAGTAGTGATTTCCAGCTAAAAAACTGGTTTTAGCTGGGATTCAAAAAATAATTCGAGTCAAAGTTCAGGGCCCGCAAGGCACAGATTCACACACTGTGCTATGTCTTTTTGGAGAGATCATATGACACAAGCATGACCTTCATTGTCCTGACTCCTAAATGCATGATGTACCTTACGCACATTTTTGTACATTGTTTTAAAGCTTTCCAGTAGGAAGGCTAAGGCTTTTAAGGCACAAACTTTAAATCTATCAGCTCACAAGACAACTCCGATCAGCAGTAAACTACACACAACGACCCAAAGCGCATTTTTGGAAATTGGAGCACCTGTTCCTTATCTGTGCATGCAGCTACACTTTCATATAATATCCCACAGCATGTGGCTTTTAGACAGAAGCTCAAACCCTTTCTATTCCAAGAACCTGTATTTAAACTCTATTCAACGTTGTCTGTTCAGGTTGTGTTTATTGGTCATTCAGTCTGTTATATTGTTTCCTTTCTTTCTTATCGAGAAGAAACTTCTAAAGCACTGTCTGGTTTCACTTAAAGCTTGGTATTCACATAACGCATACGGCCTATTCCTAAAGCTCACAGTTATCCCCTAAACACTACACCAATTAACTGATGGGACACCAATATTCTTTACCAAGCTGGTTTCTAGTGGTAAAGTAAGGTGACAATGCTGAACCAGTCATTAATCTGGTCCTACATGAAGACAACTGTTACAGTTCCCCTTTGGAGGCCCATCTTCTATAATGTGTTCTACAAAAGCTCCATATCCACGCTGTTATTTGTAGATACCATTTGTTACTAAGCTTCTGTGGTGCCCCTCGTAGCTAATAAAATCCTTATTCAGACCAAGGCCGTCACAGGCGCCTCTCGATCTCAATAACTAACAAAGTTCTAAATACATGTAAAAATCGAAAAATTGTCAAACATTAAGTACCTGGCCCACACCATTATAGCGGTAACACTTTAGATACTGCACTAAGAAGGGTGATTCCTCTATAGAGAAATCTGCATCCTCAGACAGATTGTCGCAGAGGTTGCTTAAAAAAAACATGGAGGCACAATTCTGCAGCATAGTGCAAATATTACTGGATTGCATAAACAAGTAACTTGTCAAACTGGTCTGCAGACGCCCATTGAGACCGTCGTATTTTCAAACTGATGAGGCAAAATAGCATTGAACAATAAAAGTTCAGAACTGATCTAGCAGACATGGGCATACTTAGAGCAAAAACAGAAAGCAAATCAAAAATATATGCTTTAAAGAAATGCTTAAATCATGCAGATCTTTAGTTTCATGAAGGTTGAAAGACGACTCCTTGGATAAGAGAAACGGCACAGCAGCAGCCTTTATAGAGCTTGGAGGACCTTCGTTTTTTTCAGACCCTCTACGTTCCATAAGTGGGCCCACACGGACCTTGGCTGGCAATGCCTAGCTAGAACGGAGCCCCTGCAGCTGCACGGTTTCTGACATGTTGTCAAGTAGGTTGCACCAGGGGTCATGTAGCTGGGCTTTGGCTATTTGGCCTCTCCCAAATTGAGCTCAGGAGATGAATTCTCTCCAGTAACCAGTATAGCAGAACTTCTAGGTAGCCCTTAATACAATCAAGCTTTCACTGATTGACCTATGAAGTATTGTCTTTCATAGTTGTTGCATTTATATAATGCTGATAGACCAGGCACATAAGTAACAATACTTGAATAACTATCCCTGCAAAGTGAAAAAGTGATGAACACAGCGACCCATGAGTGAGACAGAATACAAATACTATTGAATGACAGAAAGCCATGAATTGAGAAACAAAAAATCACAATTACCAATGCTGGTTTACAGGGTAGTAAGCTCGTACAGAAAAAGTATATAATCAACATTCTTATCCACCCATCACTCAATTTCGTTTTAAATCATTCCCGACAAGCAAAGAGGCTAATCTGAGAGGCTGGCAGAGCACAGCAGGTGCCTGCCACACTGTTCACCTGATGGCTCTCCTCCTCTCAGTTCAAGTGAGGTAGTGCTGGAACTAAGGGGGTGATTAGGATGGCGGGCGGACCCTAGCGGAAAAGGGATCAGCCATGTGGCGGTCCCACAACCCAAATCATGATGCGACATGATGCAACCGCCACCGCAGCAGTCACATCTGGCATTCTCAACATTGAGGCGGGTGCTGCTGGCAGCAGCACCCGCTGCAATGGTGAAATGTCATGTGGTGCATGGCCATGCACAACGTGGTAGGCACCGTGCGGTGCCTGCCACCTTGTGCAGGGCATTGTAGGAGGGTACCATAGGTACCCCCCCCCCCACAAAGTGCAGCCCCAACACCCCGCGGGGACGCGCAACAGGCCCACAAAGTGAATCCCTGCCAGCCTTTCCATGGCGTCATCGCTGCCATGGAAAGGCTTTGATTTCCACGTTCCTAATATGGATGGCGGTGCCTGCTAGGCACCGCCACCATATTGTCGCCTAAGTCCGCCCGGCCGGCAATCGGAACGATTGCCGACCTAAGGGAAAGCGGCTGACACACTTTGCGTCCGCCGCAATACCCCCCTGCCATTATAATATGGCGGGGGTAAATCGGGTGCGATGGCGGGCGGATCACCACCGCTGGGACGGCAGTAGCGATCCACCCGCCATCCTAAAAAACACCTTAGTGTCCCCACCTATCCCATCAAAGTAGGCATTCTCAGATGATGGGGGCGATCTTGCTACTATAGATGCCATGGCAGGTTATTCTTTTTTTCAGAAAACTTTTGAAATTGCATTTCCTACTCATAATGTGCCTCTGATTCGATTGCTCAGACCACTTTATATTTGTCTTACCTGTTCCTTTGATTTAACTAAATGCCCACTTTCATTTTCTCACATTTGTACCTCTTACCTCACTAAACTTTACTCTTTTTACCTCTCCGTCTCTCACATGTGCATTATATTCTTACCTTTGAAACTTTTCTCTTGTTGACACTCGGATATGTGCCTTTCGTAAATCGCTCAATTCTATGCCTTTTTGGTTAAATGTATTTTGTATGGTCACTAGGTTTACCCCCCCCCCTTCAAGAATATTTGCAGATTTACAAAATGATTCAAATGAAATTTCCACCAATCCTAAGGCACCATTATGCTCCAAACACACCAATCTAAGAGAACACAAAGCAAATGACTTTTCATTCAGAGTCCAGGCGGTAAAAAAAGGGTATTCCAAGAAACCGTTGATGTGGAACAGGTTGACCTAAGGCAGCTGTCCTACTGGCAAGGGTTGTGACATATGGAAAAATAGTTGCATCACAATTAGGCTGTACTAACCTCCAAAGCTCCTAGGAAGAGGAACACGCTCCTTCTACGGTTGAGAGTTACTCATGAAGGACACTACCTGCAGCCCCTCGAGGTAACAGCAGTGAGTGGCGAACTAAACTTTAATAAAACAGAGGTAATGATCCTGAGTGGACACTTTGAGGTTTAGACTCCTGGGGTCGTATTACATAAAGGGCCCCTGGGGCGCAACGGGTGTTTGCACCCGCATTGCGCAAACCCAGGGCACTTTGGTATTACAGAAAGCGCCGCAGACGCTTATGCGGCACCTTCTGGAATACCGCTTGCACACATAAAGCATAAAGCTCCATCGTCATCTTGAGGGGGCTTTCCCTCATTTGCATGGGGGAGTGCCCCATGCAAATGAGGGAATCCCTTCGCCCCCTGAGAGCAGCCCTCTGGAGGGGGGGGGGGAGATCCTATGGAGCCCCCAGACATCCCCATGCAGGCGGGTGCAGTCACTGACTGCACCCGCCTACAAGGGGATCTCTATTCTTCTTTAAAGTGCAGGCAGGTTGCTGCCTGAACTGTGAAAACATTGAGCGGCTGTTTTTCACAGGAATGCGCTGCCCCAAGGGAAGCACAAGTTCGAGGCCGCCCTGGGGGCAGCACATTCATGGTAAAAGGATGCATTTTCATTGTTTGCGACGGGCGCACCATTTTAAAGGTGCACAAGGCGTAAACAACGAAAATGCGCATTTACCATAATAAGGCCCCTGATTTCATGCACTTTATGACTAGATCAGAAAACACGATTATTTCAGCAAAATTTGGGTATGGAAAATCGCTTTCCTTGGGACTCCCTCCATTTTTTTTATTCTTAATCTGCAGGTGGCCAAAAATGCCTGGTGATATAAATAAGGTTGCTGACAGCCTGATCTGTGATAACCTAGTTGAGGGAACACCTCTAGCCTTTTGGCAATGTGCTGGAGAAACATATTGAGATCAGGGTCTTCTCAGGTATAAAGTAGCCTCGGACCAACCTTTCCACAATTCAGACTCCACTGACATGCTGCCCTCATTCCTGGCTTCCTGAAACGATCATGACCCAAGAATCGGAGTGGCAAGACAAGGAGGAAGGTCCTTTTCATATCTTGCCACTGTGAACCAGTATCTACAGCATACCTTGAAAACCTCGTTATTCAATATGTAACTCCACACTATTGCTCCAGGTGGGAATTTCAAAGACCAATCATTTCTCAAACATTTAACAGCGACCTAAGATGAACTTTGTTTGGGGATTTGTAGCAGGTATTTAGATTTGCCGATCATAATGCAGAAGTCAAATTGTTTTGTCTAAGGTTATAAAATAATCCTGTACTGTCCTCTCCCACGACCACGGTGTTCTTCACAATACAGAAAAAAAAATTCTCTTATTTGACAAGCCTAGTTAAAAATACATTAGCGGTCATTGGAATGGAACCTCAACTTTCTTATGGCCCTTTGTTCCACCGATCAATCATAGGCTGTGTTTGTATATTCAATACAGACCAGACATGGATAATTCCACACTGTAACAAAAGGGAAACAGCTGGTCATATTATTATTGCACTATAATGTTTGCCACTCAACAGCTCAAAGTTAACACGTTTTGGTCACTATCTTTCTCCCTACCTGCTATTCTTTGACACATTGACAAGCGGAAAAAGGCACACATTACTTTTACTTTAAGTGGATGTACTGGCATGACCTCATACAACAACAACAAAGTAACATGTGCCTCTCTCCCATCTGAATTGGGTGAAAGAAGCAGCGGCCAAAGTTTGGCTTTCAAATGTTAAAGTTGGCAAAACGTGACAGAAGTTCCAATGGAAAAAAATTAAATTGCTGTGATATTGTATTGTGGGACATTCGAAGTCCAAAGAAAAGTGTTGGGTGGAGCTTATCTATTAAGAACTTCGCTCATGACTCAGAAATGTATTCAACTACTACCAAAAACATTGCAAATGATGATCAGATTTCTTATAGAGTAGAGGTCTGCAAGCAAACTGGGAGACTTTACATACCAATATGCAAATGCAAAATATAATTCTACAAGTTAACCAATTAATACGTCATTAACATGTATGTATGCACACAAAGTGAAAATGTTGATTACCAAATTGTGCTGAAGACTATCAGTGATGCACTAAAGCTGTCCGAGATAAGACTACGGATTTTAATTTATGATAATTTCAGTTGTAAACTAGGTGAATGGGAAAGTGAACCTGTGTTTTTTATCAGATCTGAAGACTGCTGTATGTATTCAGACTTCAAAGCATGACCTTCCAACAATGGATCTCAAATTAAAATGTTCAAATTCTTTCTACGAGATATAAAACTTAATCAGTACTAGGAAGTCCTACGAAAAATCTAGATTTGCATAGCCTAATGTATGAAAGGACATCAATCGTGAGGGACTATAGTCCGTGGAGAGCAGCTTGGCCCATTTATGAGAACTGTGATGTATCATGGGAACTGGAAAGCCATCAAAATGCTTTGGATACAAGCCTAGTTAAAAATACATTAGCGGTCATTGGAATGGAACCTCAACTTTCTTATGGCCCTTTGTTCCACCAATCAATCATAGGCTGTGTTTGTATATTCAATACAGACCAGACATGGATAATTCCACACTGTAACAAAAGGGAAACAGCTGGTCATATTGTTATTGCACTATAATGTTTGCCACTCAACAGCTCAAAGTTAACACGTTTTGGTCACTATCTTTCTCCCTACCTGCTATTCTTTGACACATTGACAAGCGGAAAAAGGCACACATTACTTTTACTTTAAGTGGATGTACTGGCATGTCCTCATACAACAACAAAGTAACATGTGCCTCTCTCCCATCTGAATTGGGTGAAAGAAGCAGCGGCCAAAGTTTGGCTTTCAAATGTTAAAGTTGGCAAAACGTGACAGAAGTTCCAATGGAAAAAAATTAAATTGCTGGACGATTCTGTGATATTGTAAGAAAATATGTCCGTCAGTCGCTTAGATATTCAAGAGTTTAACAGCTCCTGGGAGATTAATTCAATGGTAGGAGTGATCCGCCATAGCAATATTTACTCGATTTGGAAGAATGAAGAATAGAGTTGGAGGAGAATGATCACAAAAGAGAAAAATATAATTCTGGGGTTGTCCCAAGTAAGAGTGGAGAAGAGCGAACAGCTATACAGATGGCAAAAACATACTTCTAATTACCCAGACACCAGTTATCAGTGGTCTGAGAACCAACAAGAGACACCCTACTCCCCTACTTGGCTTGACAGGTTGTTTTGATGAGGACAGCAAACCAGTAAGGAAAAACTAAATCATTAAGTTGCAGATTAGAGTAATCTGGATCAAATCAGGGGTTCTCAAAAATGCTACAAATGAATGCTAGTGAGAAAAAATAAAAGGAGTATCTTAACACGACATAAGAAGGCGAAGTTTCTGCAGCTGAGTAGGAAACCCAAAAATAATGGAATAAAAATCCATAAGGTTTAGGAGGAGTCCTGGCCAACTTGGTGCTCACAGTGCCAAGTACGAGTGGGTATCTTTTTCTCTGTTATCTTCAATGTCGCTAAGTATTCAAAGCCTGGGAACTTGGGAGAGGCGATAGCATTACAAATAAGATCTGGAGTAGATACATCTCAGGCCAACCAGCAAGCAATCGAGAGAAAGGTTTGTTGCTATTTTCACAGAAGACAAATGCAGCAAGACAATATTAATTTTGAAGGAGATGAGGCTCCCGGTCTGAATAGAATTCCCTCAGAAGTACTAAAAGATCATCAGGAATGGTAGGATCCATTAGTTTTCATTAATTTCCACCTTTTTTGTCCACATCTTACAGGTGTGTTACACTCAAGCGATACAGACTGCAAATTATATTGAAAAAGGATAAGAAAGAGGAGCGGAGTATCTTTAATAATACAGAAGGGGACTTCCAATCAGTTCTAACCACTACTGGCCAACTACTGGTCTTTCTCAACATTGTTCACAAATACAGCACAGTAACGAAAATGCCCCTGTATGTACTTACTTGCATTTTAGGTCTGCTTTCAACTTGATCCCAAGAGACAGTCTATGGAATAAGCTCATAAATGTAGATATGGACTACGACTTTCTAGCCATAATATATGAGGTAAAGTACCCCCTGTTGTATGTTATAAGGATATTTCAAATCCCTGGGAGTTTTTGTGACAGTATGACCGAATACGGCTGAGTTCAATTGGTAAGGTCATGGAACACTGAGGTGACTTGCATTAATTGTTTAAAGTTTGGCAGAGAATATTTTATTCCTTAATGCACATGGTCGCACAGTGACCCTTCACACAAACTGCTTTAAAGCTTGGCGTCGTACTCCTTCACTTGATAAAGATAGTATGATTGCAGGCAAGAACAAAAGTCAAATGTGTAGGGCGAAATTAAACACACCACAAAACAGTCATTTGTTGCAGAAAGATATTACAAACATTATAGGTTAGAATTTTTTTTAAAAGCGGTGTACATCAACATGTGTAGAAACAGAAGAGCGATTCAATATGTCCCTTAATGACCATGCATAAAATAAATATGTTCACTTATCTTATCTCCTTTTCTGCTCAACACCGTTCGTTTTAGAAAAACTAATCAAAGAATTAAAATCCAGTTTTCAAAGTTTAAACTACAGCTGTAATACTGCTCTGTCACCTGGTCAAACAAGGCAACCAAATCTCATACTGGGCAGAGTGAGACAAGTGTGAAAATGTCAGCCTTCAGGACAGGAGATTTCGGAACAAACTGCTTTACTGATCCAGAGGTTTCCCCACAAATGCCTTTGATTTGGACATAATTTAGTTATTAAAAAAAAAATTACATACATGCTATACAGAATTTCACATTTGTGGCCAAACGTTTAGCATCTTCATCCAATTAGTTGTGCATAAGGGACAGGAAACAACACGAGACATCAAAGTTTACAGAAAGCTAGAAACCGGTCACTACTCTTGGCTTAGAACGTACACTAAAGCAGCAAAGGCTCACGCTAAATTCAAACATAAGCATGCCACAGCTAATAAAAAAGAAAGAAGGGACCAACACCTGGTGTCAGCTCTTCGGGCACTGGAAAAAAAGAGGCATTTCTTTACTAACAGACCTGTGTCATGTCTCACTGTATCGACAACAACACTTAATGTTAAGAAATCGTCAAAAGTGAAGACTTTTTTCACTTTCCAGGAGTGGGACTCAGGAAAATTGGACCAGTTGGGAAAGAAAGAAATCATTTGAACAAAACATCACAAAAGGAGGCAAATGCTACGAGGTCCTCTTTCATTTTATGATGTTTTGTTTTTGACAACACCGTGGGTCATTACCAAGGACGTTTTGGAGCCAGGTATTAAGAAATGGTCTTGTTTTGTGAGTTCAACTAAAACAATGACGTAATGCCAGGCAAAAAGCTGAGCAATGTGGAAGAAGCTCACTCCTAAAACCAAGTACTGGGAAGCATTAAAAATACAGGCATTGAAAACGCAAAAGGTCTTGCCTTTGTTTAAGTTAAAGCAACTTGCTTTGTGAATGGTATTGTTTTGTATATATTAGGGTTTGTTTTTGATAAGTTGTGATTTTTTGTTGTTAGAATTGTAGTAGTAGTTGTGCAGTAGTTTAAAGCAAACTGCCACTGTATGGGAGAGAGTATTACTTTGTGCGTGGAGATAATGTGTATGTGTGTGTTGTGGGAATTGAAGCGGGCAAGGGCATGTATGTGTGAGACTGTGATAGAGATAAATGTGTGTATGTTGTGAGAGGAAAAGAGAAAGACATTGAAAGACTGTGGGGCTTATTTACAAGCTCCTTGTGCCGCTGATGCGTCACTTTTAATATGGGAAAAGTGACGTACCAGTGGCGTAAGAGGCTTGTAAATAAGACCCTGTGTGTTTGTGTGTGCATGCATAGAGAGTAGCAGGGCTTTAAATGGGCCAGTTCCATCCATGCCTCAGGACCGGTAGTAATTAAAAATAGACATTGAAACAGTCCCTATCGGCCCCTTTACCATTGTCCTGGCCCTAACCAGTTACAACACCGATCGATTTCTGAACAATTAATGCAAAAACTGTTAAGGTAATCCACGTCGGTGATTTGGTATATATTTCCCTTGTTTTATTTAATTTTGCATTCCCTAAAAATGTTAGCTTTTTTTAGGATGTTGCTTTCTTTCTTTTTTCTCAGTGTGGCATGTTACTCTTGTACAATGCTTTATCCTAACCACCTAATGATTCTTGATAAAACCAATAGTCATGGTTGGTTTCAGGTGTATGCTGGTTGTTGTGTTTATAGAGCTGGGTGCAACAGTGATGGAATGAATGGCCTGTTGTGCACTCTGGCACACACTGCCTTTTCAAGCCGCCCAACGGGCAGTGCCACTGTGGCCGAATGCCCCAGGACAACACTAGGATGAAATAACCGAAAGCTCATAGAGGCACCAAATTGCTAGATGGGTGGCACACTATGGGAATCACAGAAATGTAGCTTACATGTGTAAGTCACGCCCTAAATTTGCATTCCATGCCATGCCCCTTGTAGCAAACCACCATTTTTTTAGTACCTCAAAGTCCAGGAAAGAAGAGAGCGTTTCGTCTATAAAATCCGCTAAGAGGCGTAAATAATACGTACAAATATGCTTACAAATGCCGCTGTTTATTTACAGTCTATACAAAAGATGGGTATGTCTTTATTTTACAAAATACGGAATATAATATTAAAATAGGCAACCCGTCCCTTGTTGAAAATGCTATTTATTTTGTTTTTTCTTTTTTTGCAATGGTGACTTTCTTTTTAAAACCCAAAATCTGAATTAAAAGATTAGATTCTAATAAAAAATTATAAAGAGAATTCTGTGCATGTCGTTTCAAGACTAGTGTCTGTGTGAATCCAACCTGCGTCAGTGGAGGGGCCCTAAAGCCGGGCTCAGAGGTCCGGGAGGTCTACGTGAATGCAGATGTGAGCGGCCTGACCAGTCGCTGGCTCTGGAGGCCTCTGGGCCTGAGAAGAATCAAGTCCATGAGAAAAAGAGCCGAGGGGCAGAAAGTGCTTCTGCAGCGGTGGGGACACAGCCAGTCAGAGGATGTAGTGTGAAGGGGGTCGGAGGAAAAGAGTAGACGTCAGGGGGAGGGGAGGACGCGTGGGATATGGGAGAGGCGGGGTATGGAGGGATGAGGTGCGTAACTGAAATAGAGGCGAGAGGACAACGTAGAAACCGTAAAACGCAAAAGGGAGAGGGGGCAGAAATATGAAAGAATATAGCTAAGAGGGGAATGGAAAAGCAGGAATGACCAGCAGGATCGAGGAGTGAGGGGGAAGAGGCAAAAATGGATGAGACGGGTTGGAAGGGGAATGAAAATAAAGGAAAAGGGCAATTTAGGAACACAAGTAAGAGGTGGAGGAGTGAAGATGAAAGAGTGGAAGAAAGGAAGAAGCAGCATAGATGGGAAACGTGGGGATACCGGTTAAAAATGGGAGAGATGGAAATAGAAGGGAGACAATAACAAGCTAAAGACGTACAGTAAAATCGAGAAACGGTAGTAACATGAAAGACAGTGGCGTGAAGTAGATGGAGAGAAGGGGATAGACCAGGTGGGAAATGGAGGACAAGAGGGAAATAGGACTGGGGTTGTTTGGAGATCAATAGCACAGGAAGAACGGTCAGTAGGAGAGAAAGGAAAGTAATATAGGGCAAAAGAGAGAAATTTCAATAAGGACATAAAAAAGAAAAGAGGACTAAAGAAAAAGTACCTAGTGAGAAAAAACGTAGTAGGAGGGACGAAAACTTAGAACGAGTAAGGTCAAGAGGAGGTTCCGGCATGAGTCAGAGGAAAAAGTGCACGAGTGAGGGGAAAAGAAAGCACACCAAAAAACAAACAAAAAAACAAGGCAGTAAGAAGGAAAAGGAGCGAAAGGGGAAAGGGAGTATTGAAGGCATGTTAGAAAGGAAGGATAAAAGAAACAGGGCGAGAGACGAAAAGAAAAGAATACAAGAGACGGAAAAAGAAAAACAATAAATACAATGTATGCTATAAAGAAGGAGGAGTATAAGGCGAAATTAAGATGGTTAAAGGCAGAGAAAAAGAACACGAAGGAGAAAGGTTGACGCTAGTGAGAAGGAGCAAGAAGAAACTGAAGAATGATAGAAGTGGTGATACAGTAGCTCAGTAAGAAAAGAAAAAAGAAAAAAGTGCTTGGTGGCTAATTAGGAGACACTGTCTCCCGCCCCTAGTAAAAGATGCAATTCTGGTGGGCGGAGCAAAAGCGGACAGGGTGGTAAAAGCGGACAGGGTGGTAACGAGGAGCGACTAGAAAGCCTCCTGGGCGATCCTAACACCCGGTTTTGCATAACTGGTGACGCAAAATGACGCACCAATGCAAAACACAGGCAGAGCAGAAAGCGAGCTTCTGGAATCGTATCGATTCCAAGAAGCCCTCGCATGGCGAGAGCAGCGCATGCGCGCTGCTAACGCCATGGGAGACCTACAAAACATAAAAGCAGGGAGTGTTGGAATGTGGGGTCTCCATTTTAGGCAATTCATCCCACCATGATGTTAGAAAACTTTGATGTGAAGGCCATTGACTGAGCAAATGAGGCATATTGAAAGCATGGTGTCTTATTAGGGAGTAAATCCACATTAAACATGTGCCTTTCTTTTACTTTAGAGAATTGTATTTAACAAAATATATCCCTTGTTCTCTTCTTAAGAAAATGTAAAGACATGTGTATTATTGGGTTCTTGGGGCCATAAGAGAATGAATATAGTGTACAAAAGAAAGAACTCTAACATCTTTTATGATTTGAGATTATGTTTTTAATTATTAGAGTTGTATATCATTGTATGAGAAAAGTAACGTGCTGAAAGCTTTTAATAAATCTAATTCTGATGATCAAAAAAAGAATGACAGCAATAAATCTCATTATTAGTTCTACAAAGTACATATGAACTGCCTAGAACACAACACATCCGAGGTACAATTTCTTAAAATAAGACTCTCCTGAGCGGTCAAATTGTGAGAAGGTGTTCAATTAGGTCATAAAAAAAGAAAAGTTTAAGCAAAACCAACAGAATTGACTTTTGTACAGTGAATGCACAAATACACACAATATATTGGGGAGAGGAGTTGGTTTAACGGCTAGGGCGCTCGACCTCGGACATGGGGATCTGGGTTCGAGTCTCGGTAACGACACCAAAAACCTCCTGTGATTCTGGGCAAATCACTTAATCTCCCCGCGCCTAAAATGAAAGTGTGTCCTCATGTAACGTAACTGGAAAATATGTAAAGCGCTCTGATTCGGTTCGGGTCTAGTTCGCGCTATATAAAACTCTGCAAAAAAAAAATATATACAGGAAAGCATGTGCGCAACACAGCAAAATTAGATGAAAGCATAAGTCCATTCTGAAGCATGATACGTGTTTGCCTTTCTCTTTCTTAGTTAAGAGGTCCACAATTCTGAATACCCCAAGACCTTTATACTCCTACACTATCTGCACAGGTATTGGAGCTGTGAATATTGCTTAACCTCAAAACAGTGGGTTGACATATCAGCCTCGCTGCATAGAAAAAGTGGTGATTTGGAAAGCAGTTTAAGCAATGCTAAACATGTGGTGAAAGAGTGGACAAGACATACTCTATGACTCCAGTCTCACTAATTGTATTGTAGCTTTTATATAGCGTTTCATAACCACAGAAGCAGCGTCAAAGCATATAGGAAGGATTGCACATGGCACCATGACCAAGCATACTTCGATCTAATGGACAGATTGTGTTAAATTGATTAGTAAAAAAACCCTAGCACCCATGGAAAAAATGTATGTGCATGCTCTGCCTAGTGCTTGATTTACATCTCAGGTTAAAAGGCCCGCAGCCGGTCACATTATCATGTGGCACAGAATCAAATTTGCTTTATCCATATTGACTAGTGGTTATCTCAAACATTCATTTTAAGGTTGCGCATTCGAGACCTCTTGTATATACTTTAGTATATACTTATATGTGTATGTACTTTGTGGGCTCTGGACACCAGCCCTAGGACTTGTCTGCTTCCGCTTAGGGATTTTTCTGTTCAACTGCCTCTATGTAACGGTCTTGATAGAAAACGACCAGTAGAGGTCAGTAAAATACCAGAATCACTTTAGCATTCTCTAGAATACAGTCCATAGAAATGGTCTCCCACAAGCACCTGAAGACAATAATATTTTTTTGAAATCTTGTATTTTCAGTGATATGACCACCAAAGTAACTGATTTTACATTAAAAGCAGGGCTTTGGACTATACCATTTCCTGTTGAAAGGCAATACTTCTCTAAATTTGTTCCCATACCTGGCTTGCCACGCTGTTTGGTGCTTACTTTCCCTCCACGTTAAAGAACAGTCGATGTTTCAGCACCCAGGCTTATGTGCTGCATAGTTAAATACATATAAGGATCCAAAGGCGAGACCGATTTCATTGCAAATGGTTGTTATCCTTTATATTAGACTGTCTTGGTACATCTTGTAGTGGATGTTAGATCTGGGGGTCTCTAGTTGGCAATGGTATCCACCTTTGTCCAAATAGGTACCCTTACTTCTAAGTCAGGATAAGGGGATTACACTCCTTAAAAACCCCTGCTCACCCCCTTGGTAGCTTGGCACGAGCAGATAGGCTTATCTCATTAGCAGTATGTTAAGCATTTGAGAATATACACAGTAATACAGTGAAAACACTACAGATGGACACAACACAGGTTTTATAAAAATAAGACTTCTTCATATAGACTTAACACAAGACCACAAACGACAAAAATCCACAATACTACACTTAAGATTACTTAAAAGATGATTAAAGTTGCTTAGTTCAAGTTGATGATAAATGCGACAAAGTTCTCAACAAAGTACCTGTATGCGTAACGCAAAGTGAACAAAAGGCTTGCAAAAGGGGAGATGCGCCTGTTCCGTGATCCGGGGGAGATGATGCGTCGTGCCTCAATGCTTGTGCAGAGTACGGGATGTGTCGTAATCCTTACCAGTGCGGAGGTGATGAGTAGATTCTCGGCCTGCGGGCCCGTTGCGGTGCGCAAGATGGCACCTTGATGCGATGCGAGAAGATGGCGCCCTTGATGCGACGATGCAATGACGATGCGTAAACGCCCTGGCAGCCTCGCGACGACTCTGTACTTTGGAGCCGCGACAGGCCCTGCGACACGCTTCTCCGGTGATGCGATGGCAACTCTCCCGATGGCATCATGCTTCTCCAGTGATGCGACTGCGGGCAGCTTTGATGGACACACGCTTCCAGGGAGATACGGCGAAGGCTCGCTTCTCCGGCGATGTGATGATTTCAGCTGCGGCTGCGACACGCTTCTTCTCGGTGCATCGAGCTTCCCGCTCCCAGCGACACGCAAATGTCTGGAGTTGAGAATTCCCAGCAAGGAATTTCAGAGGGGAGCTGGAGATGAAGTCTTTTGTCCCTGAGACTTCAGCAGGAGGCAAGCACAGTTCAAGCCCTTGGAGAATATTCTGTAAATGATAAAAGTCCTTATAAAGTTCCTTTCCTTGGCAATGAAGCAACCACTGCAGGCCAACCCAGCAAACCGCACACTGGCTGAGGGGCAGTACAACTCCTGCAGCTTCCTTGGTTCTTCTCCTTGGCAAAAGGTTTCTTTTTCCAGAAGTGATCTAATTTCTTGGGATCAGGGTCCCAATATTTTTACCCCAAAATAATTTGTTCTCTGAAGGCAGAGAGGCCTCTGCCTAGTCCAAACCAGTTCCTGAGCACTTTGTTTACATGACTCTCTTCTTCCTTTCACAGTGCAGGGCAGAGACATCAGCCGCCCCACAAGAGGTGGAGCCAGCACAGGGGAGGGAAGATACAGCTCTGGAGCACTTTGTTGACAAGATTCGTTCTCTCCTTTCACAGTGCAGGGCAGAGACATCAGACAAGCCACGGGAGGTGGAGCCAGCATTGTAGAGGGAAGGCCCAACCCTATTTAGGTTCCAGGTGCAACTCCTCCCTCCCATCTAGATGAAAATCTCTCTATTCACCATTGGGCTGCCCCAGCCTGTCTCTTGGAATCCCCCAGCCCTGTCACTCAGAACCCAAACAAGGAATACACAACCTAGCAGAGGCAGACCTGGACAGTTAGGCAATAAAATACTTCCTAAAAATTGTATTTTCAAACACAGAGTATTAAAACCAACTTTACTAAAAGATGTATTTTATCATTCTGAGTTCAGGCATACTAGGCGGTCCATTAGGATGGCGGATAGACAAAGTCCGTCCGCCATCCTGTAGGGGGCCGGTACCGTCCGCCAAAAGGGCGGAGGAACCGTGCCCCCAATTAGGATGCATCCGCCACAGTGGCGGGTGCATCCCGCAATTTCTACATTGCGGCGGACGGTGCTTGAAGCACCCGCCGCAATGCAAAAAATGCACGTTGTACATTTCAATGCACAACATGACAGGCACCGCGCGGTGCCTGTCATGGTGTACATTGAAATGCTGGGGGGTACCATAGGTACCCCCCATGTGCACCCCCCACACCCCCCCTCTTCACCCTGGGGGCCCGCAATAGGCCCCCAAAGCAAAGACCCTATGCCTTTCCATGGCGGCATTGCCGCCACGGAAAGGCATTCCTCACCGGCCATCCTAATATGGCTGGCGGTGTCTGATAGACACCGCCACCATATCAGGCCTTTTCTGCCGCAGTCGCAAGCCGACTGCGGCGGAAAAGCGGCGGACGGTCTTCCCCTCCGCCAGGGTCCCCCCGCCATCGTAATATGGCGGGGGAAGAAAGGTGGCGGAAGGGCAGGGATGGCGGACGGATAGCCACCGCCTGCATGGCGGTGGCGATCTGTCCGCCATCCTAATGGACCCCTAAATTCGAATTTCTACCATATTCCCTGAGTCAGTTAGGAGTATAAGAATGTAATAATCTAACTGCCCATTCTAGCTTATGGAGAACAGATAGCCTTTAATAGTGAAAAACGAAAATGGCTGTAATTCACCATTAGGACATTCTACACACATCAGAGCATGTCCTACCTTATACTAAAATGCACTCTGCTATTGGGCCTACCATAGGGGTGTCTAATATGAAGCAAAGGGAAGGTTTAGGGACTGGCAAGTGGGTGCACTTGCCAAGTCGACATGGCAGCTCTAGACTGCACACAGGCCTCGCAACGGCAGGCCGGAGACACACTTTACAAGCTGCTTCTGTGCACACATGGTGGACTGTTCTAGGGTCTGACAAGTAAATCAAATAACCCAATCATGGAATCACTAATTAGTACCTCAATTTAACATAGGGAGCACTTGCACTGTGCCACTGAATGGCAGTGGCATAGTGCCCAAAGCATATAACCAGCAAAAACATATCAAAACAGAGGAGGCAATCCGTCAAAATGGAAGGGAGACTCATGCCAATGATGCCAGGTCTAACAGTGGACGTGACAATTCTGCCCAAAGCAGCATATTTCCGCCGCTGAGAAACTTTCCAGATCTGCCCTTTCAGACATTTCTAGGTTTTTATTTTTTTATTTTCATGTCTATAAAACGGGAAAGCCACACAAATTAAAGCTACATATATTAGCAACTTCCAACACCATTTATATACTTGGGTCTCTAAAAAAGTTGTTTCTTGCAATCGTTTCTGAATGTTTTCAAATACTTTGTAGAAAACATTTTGTGTCTGTTTCTTTGACAGTGAAAATTCTCCCATAGCGTATACCACATTTGTTTATGAAAAACTTTGATAAATCACAAGAGGTTTATTTTCCATTCAGCACTGTGGTATGTTTCCTCGAGATTTTTGCTGTTAAATGGGTCAATATTTTGACGATAAAATAAGAGAAAGCTCATCAGCATGTTTAAAATGGCATGTTTCATTGTAGTAAATCAATAAGGCAGCTACACTATTAAAATCTAAAATAACGTGATTAACATGTCTTTGGCAACGAACATACAATACAAAAAATATCTACCGTAATTTTCCTGAGATCCCTTAAACACCGATTACAACATATGCCAAAGCTGGTCCTTCGCTACAAACAGTTAACTCCAGTTATTCAATAACGGGGTTACGTATATTAATAAGTTCTGGAAGATTCCAATTTTGGGTTATGCACTCACAGTTATGAATTTCTCATGAGAAACGTCAAATTATTTGCGTCAGAATAAAGTGGAAACAGGAGTGTGTAGTAATCCACACCCGGCATGGAGCAAGCTGAATTCCCGGTGTTTTATATGCTGTAAAAACCATAGCAGGAAGTGCTTTAGGTAAAACGGGTGTTATTTCATAGTCAAAGGTCTGACGCACAAAGGAGAAAGTACTATACGGCCTGACTCGAAAACTTCAACTTGGCCATTGTCAGCTGCTAGTACAAAAGTTCATAGACTGTACTATAATTTTAAGCTACTTTCACATTCAACATAGAAACGCAGGAAAGTGAATACGTAAACTAAACTGGACTTGACATTTCGGAAGGTTTTGGGTCAACGCCTTGGTATTAAGCGCTACTACTCTTAGTGTCACGTATGACGCAAGCAAGTGCCACACAAAAGGACGCTGCGGATATAGATAGGTCACACATGCTAAGAACTGAAACAAGGGTATAGAAGAGGACTGTTTAGAGGTGACTCTGCCCCACTCGTAGGGGTTCGGGGCTGCCCGGTATTTTTTTGTCATTTGGTGCCTACACAGGGAGCAGGTCCCGTTTGCCAGCCCCCGACCCCAGATCTTTTTTACCTTCCTCTTCCTTCCCGGACGTAAGCGATTTCCGGGCGGCTCTGTGACGCGCAGCATCTACGGTGAGGTGGAGGAAGAAGAGAAGGAGCTCGAAGGGGAAACGTCCGTGGTCTGTGCACGTCCTGCGAGATCCGTCGATCAGCGGCGGCTTAGATCGGCGACGCTAGCGGCTGCCATCTTGTCACGAACTCCGAACCCGCTCCGCTGGCAGCCAATGGAGGCTGCGCTGCCTCAGCCCCCGGTGCCGGGAGGCGCGTGACGCGGCGCGTGTGCGTAGCGCTGAAAGGGAGAGAGGGCCATAGTGTCTCGATATTGTGTTCAGGAATCAGTAGTAGAAATATTTACAGCGTTCAGTTATTTTCCGTTCCTGTAAAGTATTAGGTGCAACGGGCTGCAAACAGTGCTGAATTTGAAAACCGCCACTGTATTTGTGTCGATCCGAATGTGTTGTAATGAAAACACATATTAAATCTTTTGAAGGTCTAAATTTATTCGCAACTCTGCACAACCTCCAACTGGCTCTTTCCCAACTGTCACTAACAGCTGACAGTCCACACCGAGGCCGGAACATTCCAATGACAGAATATAGGGAAACCGCGGAAGAGTCCAAGGGAAGCGGAAAAGGGAAGAACACATAAACAACGTCCATGACTTTAACTGTTGAAAAGTCAGAACAAGGGTATCAGTACACTACTTATAAACATACAAAGTCCGGAGAGTATGAATAATCACAACAGGATTAATTCACTAACTTTCGTTGCTACGTTTTGTTATCAATATGTGTATTACACCCCCCCACACCTTGTCGCTCATTCCTTTCCAGGGTAAGTATTTGTATTATCTACTTATTACTTTAAAGCCGTAGCGTGTAATACCATGGAGAAAAGAATACGTTTACAATAAGCGTGCTGAGTTAAAGTGTAGGCTTTAATGAAAAATAAAATGGCATTTAACTGCAAAAATTCTGGTAGGTGTAGCATCGAACCCAGTTCTGAAGCATACAAATGACTAGTCACACAAAGAGCTCTGTAATAAACTTATTTATTCTTCGACATGCAACTGTTAACTGAAGCACTGCGTTATAGACTTTGCTGCAGTGGCAGCTTCTTTGCTAAGGTGGAGGAGGTCGCACCACTGACTTCAATAGGTAAAAGAAAATGTTTATAATGTATAGTTATTATCATTTTCTTTTTCCCATTGAATTGAGTGGCTCGCGGGGCGGGGCTGGCCAGAGCAAGGAGAGGAGTTGGTTTGCATTCCTTAAGTATGCAGGACTGCTTCGCCGGCCCTCTTGGGCCGGCCAAACAGTCCTGCGCATTTTGCATCTTCCCCACCAGGAACATGCAAAGTCTCCCAGTCTCCGTCTGAGCGCTGTGGTTACTAATCACAACCCTGTTTTGCAGCATTGTGGACCAATCACAATGCTGCATTGCCGCGTTGTTATTGGCTATTGGGAGCTCGGGTTCATCCTGCAGCCGGTGGACACAGGAAGAAGAGGACAGAGAAGAGGAGGCGGCCGTCCGACCCAGGCAAGTTTTTATTTATTTATGTATTCCGTTCCGCACCCCCCACCCCACCCCTGCTACCCCGCCCCTCCTCTCCCGATCGGTAACAGCCACTACTGCTTTGCCAATCAAACCCAATTACCTCTCAACTGGTTACATAACTTTGTAAGGATTCCGCCTAGGACCACAAGAGTCCTACTGCACATGCAGCCCTGCCAAGTACCACACATCAGGGATTAGACTAACATTTTAGTGCTAGCGTTTGCATCATTGTATTAAAATGCATTAGTCACGCATTATAATGCCCCTGACATCAACCCGCTACAAGGCATGCACTCAGTGAGGCAGCACCAAACCGGGCAGTAAAATTGGTTTGCAGCTCCGAACTTGCCACTACACTACTGTCTGACAAATACAGGCGGTTGTCTAAATTTGATGATCATTTACATTAATTGAATAACTGCTCAGCACAGGGGCAGCTCCTCCCCTAGTGCAGAGGTGCGTCACCCCACTGCTTTCTCGCAGTGCGAGAAAGCCAAAACATAAAATGGTATTATATTTTAGTTATTACCATTTTATATTTGCATTGTGGGTGGGCTGGGCTGCTCTGCTCTGCTCTTCGAGCAGGGCTGGGGAGGAGTGGTTTTGCCCAGTCCTGAGTGCGCAAAGACTGTTTGGTCGGCTCTCTCGGGCCGCCCAAACAGGTCATGTGCACTCTGCCTTTCTCCATGCAGGCTGCAGAACATGCCCACCCCATTAGCCCCTGACTGGGTGCCGTCCTGACCAATTAGAACAGTGCTTGCAGCTTTGTGATTGGCTATGGGGCGTGAGGCTGACTGCCTGCTTCCTGTTTCTGTCGGAGGCAGGAGAACGGAAAGGTAAGTTTAATTAAAAATGCTTTCTTTCTGTGACAATCGCCACTAATCCCACCCCTGGGACCCCTCGTGCCCACCTCACACCCGCAAACAATGCCGGACGCTTCTGGCTCAGCAGCCCGTATGTTGAATTTACAAAGATACTATAAGGCAGGCTTAAACTTCAAATCAATCATGAGGCTGAGCTCCACCCGGCCTGCCTCTGAGGTGACTCTGGGCAGGCCACTGGTCCACATGGTTTGTCTTAGTCACAGTCAGGATGCAGCCATGCGTGTGGATGAGATGCACAGTAGGGTGCCTCACTTGTTGTTTTCTGGCAAATGCAACGCATCTTTCATTTATTCCTTGCCACACCCGCCATCAGCAGTTGTGCACATCCCCTCACAGGGATGTATGACGTTACAACGCATGCTATTACAACGCAAGCCTTTACGACGCAAGTTTTACAATGCAAGTCGTTACAACGACTTGCGTTGGGGGGTGCTGGATAGTGAATAGTTTAATTTACTATTCCAACTCCAGTCCCCGTGGATAGTAGGGATGGTGTTGGAAACTATTCCCTATCCTAGAGCGCCCCCCAGCGCAATTCATTGTAAAAGTTGCGTTGTAATGGTTGCGTCGTAAAGGTACTTTGTTGTAACAGTTGCGTTGTAAAGGATGTTCCCCCCTCACAGTGCTCTCACTGCTGTGGTAGGGGAGGGTTAAGCTGGCAGGATTTTGTTGTTTTTCTATCATGGCCGTCTCTTCAGGTCCCGCCCCTGCATCAGTTTAGTCAGACATTGCTGGGTGCCTGCCGTAGATTGTTGACCAATAGAGTTAACTTCTCACCCTCTGTCCTCAGGGCACATACGCTTGGGAGGGATTTGAGTGGCACAGTGTTTGTCCAGATTTCGTGTCCCTGCAGTGTATACAAAAAGTATTTAATCCCGACCACCATTCCACTCCTCTGTTGACAGCTCCAGACCAGGGAGCTCTGCCAGAGGACAGACTCCAACAATGCCAGAAAAACACCTGGCTGCAGAACTTAAGAAACAGACACATCCTGTCCAGTGCTACAATGCAGTCACCCAGCAGCCGTAATTCGGCAATGAGCAATTGTCCAGTTTGCAGATGTGTCGGGTGGCAGCTGAGCTGGCAGTGGCTGCAGCAATGGTAAGTCATATGGCTATTCATACACAGCTCCCTGTTTGTTATGCTGGGTGGGGAGGACTGAAGTTGTTGTGATAGTGAAGACCTCAACTACACCACTTGGCAAGCCCAGTGAGTTGGAAACATCAGTGGCCAGTCCGATGGGGTTGTAATTATTATTGAGGGGAGGTCTTACTCATGAGGTTATTTCTGGCAGAGACAGAGGTGGGCAGACCACTGAAAGTTCAAGCCAGGCTCAAGTCTGAACCCTGGCTCTGGCACCGATCGAGGCTCTTTTGGAACCTTGAGCGCATAAAAAGCTGAACTTTCATGTGGCTTCTGTCAGTCTACTTCCCTCTACCCTAGATTTGGCGTTACAGGCAGAGCTGTAGACTTTGGAACTGGAGAGACAGGTTTGAGTCTCAGTGTCGGTTCAACATCCTGTGACTCTAGACAAATTGCGTACTCTTCCCCCGCCTACAAAAATGAATGTGACCTTGTGTAATGTAACTGGTACTTGCATAAAGTGCTCTGTTCGATTTTGCTTTTTCAATGGGTTTACCCCCAGACATTTTGGCCTCCTGTTTTTAACCCTGTTTTAATTGGTTTTAGGACTATGGGCATTTTACCACAGCCATTCAGTGTTAAAGTGCATATGCTCTCCCTGTAACTTGTGTTTATGGATTGGTGATTCCATGATTGGCATATTTGATTTACTTTTAAGTCCCTAGTACAGCGCATTGTGTGTGCCCAGGGCCTGTCAATCAAATGCTGCTCAGACGTGAGTCCCTTGCTCACTTTGCCACTGGATTCAAGCAAGCGGGGCTGAAGACGGCTGGAATGCCAGAAACCGGTCCTCGGAAGCTTGTTTCTGGACCAGGGAGAGCATGGCTTGGCAGTTCGGGCTGGACTTTTCCCATGAGGCGCAGGGTCAGACTGATTTGCATATAGCCATGTCTGAACTGGGGTGGCAGAGAGGGCTAAAGAACGGTGATGGATTAAACCCAGATCATTTGACTGGGTGTGAGTGTTTGATTGATTCAGATGCACCGTCCATCACCACCCCCTTTTGTACCGCTTTTGGCCGCCATAAGTGTGGCAGGGTATGCTCAGACGTGGGTCCCTTGCTCACTTTGCCACTGGATTCAAGCAAGCCGGGCTGAAGACGGCTGGAATGCCAGAAACCGGTCCTCGGAAGCTTGTTTCCGGTCCAGTGAGGGCATGGCTTGGCAGTTCGGGCTGGACTGTTCCCATGAGGCGCAGGGTCAGACTGATTTGCATATAGCCATGTCTGAACTGGGGTGGCAGAGTGGGCTAAAGAACGGTGATGGATTAAACCCAGATGTTTTGACTGGGTGTGAGTGTTTGATTGATTCAGATGCTCCGTCCATCACCACCCCCTTTTGTACCACTTTTGGCCGCCATAAGTGTGGTAGGGTATGCTCAGACGTGAGTCCCTTGCTCACTTTGCCACTGGATTCAAGCAAGCCGGGCTGAAGACGGCTGGAATGCCAGAAACCGGTCCTCGGAAGCTTGTTTCCGGTCCAGGGAGGGCATGGCTTGGCAGTTCGGGCTGGACTGTTCCCATGAGGCGCAGGGTCAGACTGATTTGCATATAGCCATGTCTGAACTGGGGTGGCTGAGTGGGCTAAAGAACGGTGATGGATTAAACCCAGATCTTTTGACTGGGTGTGAGTGTTTGATTGATTCAGATGCTCCGTCCATCACCACCCCCTTTTGTACCGCTTTTGGCCGCCATAAGTGTGGCAGGGTATGCTCAGACGTGAGTCCCTTGCTCACTTTGCCACTGGATTCAAGCAAGCCGGGCTGAAGACGGATGGAATGCCAGAAACCGGTCCTCGGAAGCTTGTTTCTGGTCCAGGGAGGGCATGGCTTGGCAGTTCGGGCTAGACTGTTCCCATGAGGTGCAGGGTCAGACTGATTTGCATATAGCCATGTCTGAACTGGGGTGGCAGAGAGGGCTAAAGAACGGTGATGGATTAAACCCAGATCATTTGACTGGGTGTGAGTGTTTGATTGATTCAGATGCACCGTCCATCACCACCCCCTTTTGTACCGCTTTTGGCCGCCGTAAGTGTGGCAGGGTATGCTCAGACATGAGTCCCTTGCTCACTTTGCCACTGGATTCAAGCAAGCCGGGCTGAAGACGGCTGGAATGCCAGAAACCGGTCCTCGGAAGCTTGTTTCCTATCCAGGGAGGGCATGGCTTGGCAGTTCGGGCTGGACTGTTCCCATGAGGCGCAGGGTCAGACTGATTTGCATATAGCCATGTCTGAACTGGGGTGACAGAGTGGGCTAAAGAACGGTGATGGATTAAACCCAGATCATTTGACTGGGTGTGAGTGTTTGATTGATTCAGATGCACCGTCCATCACCACCCCCTTTTGTACCGCTTTTGGCCGCCGTAAGTGTGGCAGGGTATGCTCAGACATGAGTCCCTTGCTCACTTTGCCACTGGATTCAAGCAAGCCGGGCTGAAGACGGATGGAATGCCAGAAACCGGTCCTCGGAAGCTTGTTTCCGGTCCAGGGAGGGCATGGCTTGGCAGTTCGGGCTAGACTGTTCCCATGAGGTGCAGGGTCAGACTGATTTGCATATAGCCATGTCTGAACTGGGGTGGCAGAGTGGGCTAAAGAACGGTGATGGATTAAACCCAGATCTTTTGACTATATCGCTTTGTTCGCCCTAAGTGTGGCAGGGTATGCTCAGACGTGAGTCACTTGCTCACTTGGCCACAGGATTCAAGGCAGCCTGGCTGATGAGGATTATGAATCAGAAACCGGTCCCAGGATGCTTGTTTCCGGTCCATGGAAGACATGGCTTGGCAGTTCGGGCTGGACTGTTCCCATGAGGCACAGGGTCAGACTGATTTGCATATGGCCATGTCTGAAATGGGGTGGCTGAGTGGGCTAAAGAATGGTGATGGATTAAACCCAGATCAGTTGACTGGGGGTGAGTGTTTGATTTGCTCAAGCGCTCCGTCCATCATCCCCTTTTGTATCGCTTTGTTCGCCCTTAGTGGAGAAGTGTGGCTCACTGGTTAGAGGAGGCAGACCTGGAAGCAGAGGTCAGCCCGGGACCAGGGTTCAATTCCCGGCTCGGCGGGGTCTTGAGTCCTAATAAAAAAATGTCCATGGACTCGACAATTCTCGCTCCGGTGCCTACCCGATTCACGGGTTCACACTCTGTGACTCTGGGCAATAGCTTGCTTAATCTCCACAACGGCCCCTCGCGGCGGGATGCCTGGCTTTCACCTTGCGGACACCCTCCTGGGGTTATCTCACAGGGGAATACCAGGACGGGTTCCCTAAGCAAGCGCTTAGAAACCGCTTGGTGATTTGCGCTATATAAATTCCTGTACATTTACATTTACATAAGTGTGGCAGGGTATGCTCAGACGTGAGTCCCTTGCTCACTTGGCCACTGGATTCAAGACAGCCTGGCTGATGAGGATTATGAATCCGAAACCGGTCCCAGGATGCTTGTTTCCAGTCCATGGAAGACATGGCTTGGCAGTTCGGGCTGGACTGTTCCCATGAGGCACAGGGTCAGACTGATTTGCATATGGCCATGTCTGAAATGGGGTGGCTGAGTGGGCTAAAGAATGGTGATGGATTAAACCCAGATCAGTTGACTGGGGGTGAGTGTTTGATTTGCTTAAGCGCTCCGTCCATCATCCCCTTTAGTATCTCTTTGTTACCCCTAAGGTAGGGCCAAGGTCACCCCATAGGCAGGGTGCAGTGTATGTGAAAGCGAGGTAATACAGTGTATTTTGTTTTTCACTATTGAAGGCTATCTGTCCCATAAGATAGAGGGGTGTTTACTAATAACATCTGTAGGAGAGTAGGGTCTGCTTCCTATGGTCCCCCCCACTTTTTGCTGCGATTCTGTGGTTTTTTGACTTTAGTGTGGCTGTGGGCCTGCTAATCAGACCCACAGCCTAGCTGTTCTCTCTCTAAATTGATACCATGTACTTTAGGTACATACCAGATTGGTTACTGGGTCACTCTTGTGAGTCCCTGTATAGTGTACCATAGGTACCCAGAGCATAGGTGTACCCTAGGCCTACCAGGGGCTGCAGCATGTATTGTGCGACCCCTGGTTTGCCTTCCAAACTGACACCACAGGTCTGTTCACATAGCCTGGGTAAGGTGGTGTAAGCATCCCTTACTTAGATATAGTATACCTATATCTACCTTTATATATAGACACATATACACCTATAAGCCACTCCTATGGTATGGCTCGACAATCCTGGAGACAGAGTGCTTGGTTTTATGTGAGAGGGTGCCCTAGCATGAGCTGAGCCCCTCTGCAGCTTTCGGAACCATCTCCTTATAGCTGTTCTATGATATCGCCATACCATATACTCTTTAGTGCATTACAATCCTCGCGGTTAATGCTAACTTTGGTTTGGCTTTATCAAAACATGTTGTGTAAGGTGTCAAACATTTTGGAATACTACCCCCCGCCAATTCTGGCGGCGGGGGTGGCATTCCACCCTTCTAGAGGGAAAAGACATGTAGCTTACTGCTTTACCCGGTTAAAGTTAAACAGAGCCTCAGCATCACAAAATGGATGCTGCTGTCACAGACACGAGTCTGACCTCCTGTTGCTGGACGAAACTCCGGCAGGGGAGGCCTGGACAATAGGTTTCTTGTCCAGGGAGGTGCTGGCACCTCCCAAGACAGGGGTTTTCTGTATTGGGGCAGGGAGGGCTGCATTCAGTGAATGCATCTAGACACTGCCTGGGGTACACAAGGTGTTCCATGCATAGCCCGGTTCAAACCAGTTAAAGGGGCACTCCAGCCCTGCTCTGGTGCAAAACTGGACAAAGGGAAAGGGGTGTAACCACCCCCTTCTCAGGTCCACCCATAGGAGGGACCTAGTCAGGTAATCCAGCCCCCACTCTTAGTATAAGTATAGGAGCTGTGTCCTCAGGACTTTAGATTATCCTGGATGAATCTTTGAAAGACATATCTTGGACCTTCGACATTCCATTCTGACTGGAAGACGGAAGACATCTCCCTTGTGGTCAAGGAGTGACCACCCTGTGCAAACAGGCACCAACAGCAACTTCGCCGGTCTGCAGTTTCAAGGCTCCCGTCGGAACCCGAAGACTCTGCAACTCAAGAACTGGACTTCCAGACTTCTCTGACCCGATCCACATCTACAGCAAAGCTGAGATCCGTGGCGGACATGAGAGACGTGGGACCGGACATCTTGGACATCCTGCATTTTGCTACCTGCACTCCTTTCCTGAAGCCTTAGTAAGTTGTGCATTGTGGTACGAGAAGCCCCAGCCCGAGCACCATTTGCACCGAAGCCCAGGCCCCCACACTCCGCGAGTGTCCCGTGGGCCCCGCCTTTGCATTTGAGCTCGACGCGTCTTCCCGGTTCTTTGCCCATTGGCTAGTGAGCCCCCTGAAGACGCCATCTTTAATTTACTTTGCTTTGCTGTCCTGGTTGCTCCAAGCTTGCTGCAACAGAGCCAATCTTGATATCCTGCGTGGGTTGCGGTTGCCAAGGCTTGTTGGGTCCAATCCGGATACCGACACCGCAGTCATCTAGATCCATTGTGGGACAGCTCGAACCCAGCACCTGGTCATCCTTGATGCCTCCTGGACCTCGTGGCTGACGAGACAAACTCACCTTCTTCACCTTCAAGAACCCGACATTGCCTGGTTCCTTCCTGGTACCTTCCTGGTCACTGGCCAGTGACCCAGACTCTGTCCCCTCTGCTTTCAGGTTCTTCACATCACTGATCCACCCTTGGATCGACCTGGACACTTTTTCTCTGGTCGCCTGCAGCACATCTTTGCAGCTCTCCATAGAAAACGACGATGCAACCCGACACGAAAAGACACCTATGCACCGGCTTCCCTGGATGAGGTAACACGAGTACTCCGGTGCTCCGGTGAGTCTTGACTCTCGAAGTGTCCTAGTTTAAAAGGGTTCCATTCTAGTCCATCCGAAAGTGTCCTTAAATTGCATATTTGTAACTTCTTCGTTTCCCATGGAAAGTCAATGGTAACCCGCGTCTGTGTTTAGACACTGCACGCGTCTCCCATGGGCCTCCTACTTCCTAACCTTTGGTTGTTTAGTGTAGCCCCAGCGATTCCACAGGCCCCAGGCCTGCTTTCTAACTCTCACGTGGTACTTATACCACTTTCTTAGTATATGGTTTGTGAGGCTCCTAGGGCATAACATATACTGTGCAACTTATCGTATATCAACGGTGTGACTTGTATTGAATTTTTACCTCTGACCCCATAAAGATTGCAGAGGGGTTGTGTTTAGATTAAGTACATATATATTTTATATATACCTTGTGTGATGTCCTTTCATTTGGTATTCAGGGGATTATATATGGTAAAACAACTTGCTTAACTTGCCTACTGAAGTCTTAGCCTGAAGACTGCTGGTTCATCCTACCACTAGGATAGCTTTCTATAAGGTTGACTTTACGACCACCATCAATAAGGGTCGATTAGACTGGTGCAAGGTGCCCACTAGAACTAGTGGACATCATATGCCAGGCTAACTTCTCACATTGGTGTGCAGTGGTTGGGATAAGAGCTTGCCATTTGTTTTACCAAATAATCTTGATATATCATGTGAAAGATCATATCAAGGTACCTGTAGGTACATATAAATCAAGTCTTATATACATAAGTTCTACTGAACTTAGTAGTTGTAGTTGGTAAGGGCTTAGCACACCCTGACTACAACTCCTAGAGAGGTTCTAGTAGGAAACCAAATAGTGTAGGTAGGTGCACACACCACACCTCACTAGAATTGTCCTTGGAAGCAGGGCCTAGTGGGCCTCTGCCAGAAGACAACCCAAGGTTGCCTTCTAAATATGACACATTTACTTTTCAAGAACTGAGAAGTTTGTGTTCAGTCAGAAGACTGAGACAAGGACAGAGTCCAACCTTTAATCACCTGGTAGATATCTTAGTTGCTCATGATGTAGAGAATGCATCAGATCCAGGTAACCAAGGTAGTAGAGAGGGGGGCCATCCATCAACAGAAGAGAATACTGGGGAAGATCCAGTGGTCTCTGATGATGAAGTGGATGCTGGCCAGGATGAGGTTGATGAACCTGACCTGGGCAACACAGGACTATCTGGAGGTGGAGAGGGCCATAGTAGGCCTCCCTCTAACCTTCCAAATAGACCTAACTTTGGAAACAGAAAGTGCAGATCACTGTCCAGTGGTTCTGATCGTTCTGATTCCTCAGTAGGGTTCAATGCCTCTGCTCTGAGGAGGATGTCTTCCCCTCAAGGAAGAGAGCATAAAGCTAGGATGAGAGAGGCCAAGCTTAGGATCAAGAGGCAAGAAGTTGCCCTTGCAAAAGAGACCCTAGCTCTTGTGAGAGAGAAGAAATTGAGTGGGTTAGAGCCCACTGGTGGCAGCATAATTCCTAGAGATAGGGAAAGGTCTCATGACCATAGAAACCTGAACAAGATTGTCCATCCCTATCAGATTGGGGATGACATCCATAAATGGATAACTGCTTTGGAGAGGGCTTGCAAAGTACAGCAGGTACCCTAAAGTCAGTGGGCAGCAATCTTGTGGCTCTCCTTTTCAGATAAAGGCAGAGATAAGCTCCTGACAGTTCATGAACAGGATGCTGACAACTACTATGTCCTGAAGAGTGCTCTGATAGATGGGTTTGGCCTAACCACTGAGCAATACAGGTTGCTGTTCAGAGATACCCAAAAGACACAGACCCAGGACTGGACTGATTTTGTAGATTGTGCTACTAAGACTTTGGAAGGCTGGTTGCTGGGCAGTAAAGTAAGTGACTATACAGGATTGCATAACCTTATTATGAGAGAACACATTCTTAACAACTGTCAAAACTAGTTATTGCATCAGCACTTGGTTGACTCTGATCTGGCCTCTCCCCAAGAAATGGGAAAGAAGGCAGACAAATGGGTCAGAACCAGGGTGAAGCAGAAGGTACAGAACCAAGGTGGTGATCAGAAGAAGCCAGACCAAAAGGGTGGGGAGAAAGCAAAAGACCAGAAGTCTTCTCAAGGTCCCCAAAAAGCTTCTAATGGTGGGGGTTCCCAACAATCTAAGAAGAAAGAAGGCCAAAAGAAACTATGGTGCAAGTTTTGTAAAAGTAATACTCACTGGACCAGTGATTGCATCAAGAAGGAGGCAGCTTCAGCCACCATTGCCCTTAAAGCAACTGTTCCCCCTAGTCCAGCTCCAAGTGGTGGTTCTCAACAGAAGGGTGTAGTAGGGTTAACCCTGGGAACTGAGATGGATTCTGGCCTATTCAGAATACCAACTCAAGCTGTTTTGATCTGTGATGGGAACACAATTCTGTCCTCTAATGTGAGTCACAATAATTTGGGCAAGTACAGACAAACTCCTGTAATTAATGACAAAGTGGCTCAGGCCTACAGGGACACATGTGCTAGTGTCACAATGGTGACGCCTGGCTTTGTAGACCCTGGAGAGATCATACTAGGTAAAAATTACCTAGTGACCAATGCTAGCAATGTCACTACCACTCACAGTATGGCAATTGTTAATTTCTCCTGGGGAGGGGTAACTGGCCTCAAAAACTTTGTGGTTAGCTCAGACCTCCCTGTAGAATGTTTCCTTGGCAATGACCTGGAGACTTCAGCTTGGGCTGAAGTTTAGTATAGGACCCATGCAGAAATGTTAGGGATATCAACACATGTCCTTGCTGTGACTAGGTCACAGGTCAGAAATTGCAAAACTGAACAGGTACTGGATTCTTGAACAATGGACCAGTTGTCTACCAGGAGGAGAAGCAGTAGGGTTAAGGCAGTGCCTTCCCCCTTGCCTCAGGAAGAGGATCAGCCTTCTCAGGAAGCTGATTGTGAGACCCAGGAGGAAACTGTCCTAGAAGAGCTTGGGTCTGATCAGGTTGAGTTTCTTGGGACAGGGGGACCCTCCAGGGCAGATCTGAGGCAGGCGCAGTTGGACTGCCCTTCTCATGAACCCCTCAGACAGCAAGCTGCTGCTGAGGCTGCTGGGAATGCTAGTGGGACCCACAAAATTTACTGGGATGATGGGCTCCTGTATTCAGAGGCTAGAGACCCCAAGCCTGGAGCTTCCAGGAGGTTGGTCATACCTTTGACATTCAGGGGCTTCCTTCTCACACTAGCCCATGATATTCCCCTTGCAGGACATCTTGGCCAGAACAAAACTTGGGACAGGCTTGTCCCTCATTTTCACTGGCCTCATATGTCAGAGAATACCAAGGAGTTTTGTCGCTCCTGTGTCACCTGCCAAGCCAGTGGCAAATCAGGTGGCACCACAAAGGCCCCCCTCATACCACTACCTGTGGTGGGGGTTCCCTTTGAACGTGTAGGGATTGACATTGTTGGACTAATGGATGCCCAAACCGCCTCTGGGCACATATGTATTCTGGTGGTAGTGTATGATGCCACCAGATACCCAGAAGCTATTCCCCTAAGGACCACAATGGCACCTGTTGTGGCAAGAGCCCTCCTGGGAGTTTTCTCAAGAGTGGGTTTTCCGAAGGAGGTTGTCTCAGACAGAGGTGCAAACTTTATGTCTGGATATCTGACTGCAATGTGGAAGGAGTGTGGAGTGAACTACAAGTTCACCACACCCTATCATCCACAGTGCAATGGTCTAGTTGAGATTCAACAAGACCTTAAGGGTCTCCCTGAAAAGCTCAGGCGGAGATGGGGCATCTTGCTGCCCTGCCTTTTGTTTGCTTACAGAGAGGTCCCACAGAAGGGGGTTGGCTACAGCCCTTTTGAACTTCTGTTTGGACATCCTGTAAGAGGACCCCTTTGTCTGGTAAAGGAGGGATGGAGTTACCTCTCAAACCTCCCAAACAAGACATTGTGGACTATGTACTTGGTCTCCGCTCCAGGATGGCTGAGTACATGAAAAAGGCATCCAAAAACCTTGAGGCTAGTCAGGAATTGCAAAAGGCTGGCATGACCAAAAGGCTGTGCTGACTGTTTACCAGCCAGGACAGAAAGTGTGGGTGTTGGAGCCTGTGGCCCCTGCAGCTCTCCAAGACAAGTGGAGTGGACCCCACACTATTGTTGAGCAGAAGGGAGAAGTCACCTATTTGGTTGACCTTGGAACTGTGGTAAATATTTTAGTAATTTACCTTGATCGGAATTTCTATAATCATCAATAAGATCAAGTATGAAGAGCAGAGTCCGTGGTGGTGAGGGAAATCAAAAATCCCATCTCAGGGGTTTGCACTAACACCTGATCCTTTAAAGCAGCATGAAAAAGTTGGCACAGAATCTGTAATCAAGAGAAACATATTTATTAAATTACAAGTGAGGCCATGTCACACAGAAGCCGCAGCACTCTGTATGAGATGGTCTAAGGACTGAAGGCCACAGTATCTCTTATATACCCTCACAGGGGCCAAAAAGGGGCAGTACAAGTGCACATAAGAAGAGTTACACACATAGATGGTCATACAGAAAATGCACAGTCGACAAGTAGGAGGAGCTAACAGTTTTGCCAATGCTAGCAAGCACATCCTGACAGTTACAGAATATTAGCAGCTGCAAGCACAACTGAGCATGTGCAAAGTAGGAGGAAGAGGCTAAATATACCGAGCAGAGAACAGCAAGATAGGACTGAGTACATGGTGAGCACATGGCCATCTAAAATGGCTGCCAAATACAAAATGGATTCCATAAAAAGACAAGATAGTCTCTAAATACAGGATGTCTTCTGCTAATGCTTAATCTAATCGCTGCTAAATTACGACAGACGACCCTTTCAGCATTAGCTGAAGACATTCCCATGATCCAGTAAGAACATAGAAAATATTTGTACATTCAATTTCACAATTTATCAATATCCTAATTCATTGCTAGAGGAGCATTTTCCAGTCTAAACATTTCACTAAGGGTATCAGCAGGAATCCAAAAAAAACGGGCATTGGATCATAATAAACATACAGACAGTAGGAGAAAGCAATGGCCACTATTATAAACAGAATTATCATTTTTCTTGGCCTAAGCTAAAGCAAATCCTAAAATCATCTCGTAGACATTTTCAGGGCTCCTATGCATTTCAGTGACTATTCATTTTAAATTTCAGAATAGCTAACAGCTCATATCTAATAAAAACATTTTCCAATTGACTGTTACATTTTCCTTTTATGAGGGCTAGAACATCAAGCATATCTGGGACCAGGAGGACCACACAGGGCCATAGGAATTAGGACCAAGAGCTGTAAAGGGCTGCTCTTCAAAAATGGGACAACTAAAAGGGATACATTATTGACAAAAAAGAGGAAGTCCTTGGGGAAATTGAAGCCGCTGTACAACCAACCAGAGGGGGAGTCTTCTCCCTGTGTCCGTTTGAGCCTCACAGGCAGGCTCTTTGTTGTTTCCACGGTGGAGCTGCACAACTCGCAACTCAAGAATCACAGTCCAGTTTCAAGGAAAAAAGTCTCTTCTTTCAGGATAGGGCAGTCACCCAACAGGCAAATGCTCTTAGCGATCCTGTCCAGTGTCTCAAACAGTGCACCACTTTTCTTCACTTCAATCTAACAGGCACCAGAGACACAGCACTTGAACCCTAATCTCAAGTCCTTCCCTAACTCCTGTATTGCTCTGCTGGCGCACTGCTCATTCGTTGGGGCTACACATTTGCATCCAGTGTACCCAGGTATCTCTTAACCAACAAACAAAGGTGCAAACTTGTATTCACTTTAGGACCAGAAATCAGAGGCCTTATTCTAGGATCTCTGAAGCAACCCTTGTTTCAGAAGGGGTCACCTCAAGCAAAACCTCCTTGCCATTCTGGTCGGTCTGTGACTCTCAGCTGGGCATGATCCACGATTTCTCCTCTCTGATTTGTGACCCCGTCTTTCGCTCAAAACAGTGGCAGGGGTACACACTTAATCACAGGGCTTCCGCCTTCACTGAGGTCCTAGTTGCCAGCAATGCCTTTGCTGGTTACCTTCACTTTGGCTTCAAGCTGCACTGGTGCTGACGCTGACTCCCCAGGCTGAATCTGATGTCCGGGCCCCTCTGGTAGTGGTTTGTACAGCAGCAAATATCTATTGGTGAACAGAACAAATTGTCTTTAGACAAGGCACAGAAACAGTCTATCAACAGAGTGTTAGAAAATACTTCCTAGTCTTGGGATGCCCCATATATTAGCAAGGGACCCAAGAACCACTTCCATCTATCTATGTGAGAGTAAAGAAAAACACAGGCTGGACATATTGGCAAGTATACAAAAAACAATTCATTGCAGGGGATTTGCAAGCAGGTGGCCTGCAATCTTCAAAGGAGTGGCCATACACCATGGGACTATAGTGATCTAAAACAAAATACTGTCATTGTCATAGAGTACAAAGACAAAAGGTAGTAGGTAAAACAGCACCTCTAGCCTCTTCAATTGGGTTTCCATGTGAGAGCATACCCTCGTCCATCTAAAGGTAGACAACTACATAAAAAATTCTGTTTGAATGGATGTCTTCACACATAGTGGCATTGTCTAAGGGGGTAAGCAAACTTTCCTCAATTATTAAGTGCAGGTGTTCCTAAATTCCTTATCTAGAACACCTCAAAAAGAGAAATCACATAATACAGATTATCAGGGACATGTAGACTAATTGTGCGTCAGGTGGACTATACAATACAAAAGCTAATAGCAATGTAGAAACAACAGACAAGAACTAGAGTCCTGGTATTTCTATGATTAGGACACATCTGATCCCACCAAAAATTAAAGCAGCAGGGAAAAAGAACTAAAAACCAAATTAGAATAGGCATTTGAATTTGTCATACTAAATACACGTGAAAGTATCTCCTATTGAGGTGGACAACTTATCTTACTATAATCTATCACTACCCTAACAGTCAGACTAGAAAACATCAGAGTAGGCCTGAAGAAATTTTGAAAACCAGTTTGGTCATACAAAAGGGAATTACACATATTATAGAGGAACCTGATACATCACTGTAGTCTGGAAATGTAAACCTCTAAATGGTGAAAGAAAAAACGAAAAAGAAAATAGGACTAGAACACAGCTAAAATCCCCAAAAACTAGGCACAATGTGACATCAATCAGGGGAAAAGCAGCAAAAGAAAAATCCATAGGAAGGACAAAAATTGACTTGGGTGATAATCAAGTTTGTGACATAATGCCAAGAGCATGGGTGATACAAAAAAGTCAAAAATAGTACACATATTATAACTCTACCGCTGGCCACTACACCATCTACGGTAATCTCAGCTAGTGATCCCATTCCTTCCTTTCTCGGGGAAAATGAAACCTGGTTTCCTTTTAAGACAGAACATCATTTAACTAATACTATATAGAAATTAGGTCACCTTGCATAAGAGTCACAGATCTATAATTGCTTCCTTAGGTCCAATCAAGGAAATATAAATGTGAGGCTGCCTTTTCCTTAAGGGAAAAGAGCAGTAACGTGAGTAAAGGTGACACACTTTGCTGTATATATTATAACCACATAGGCATGCACTTGGTGAAGTGCTGTCTGTTCTTGCTCACAATATAACAATATCATATATCATAATTTAGTTTCAGCAAGTTTTACCACTTAACAAGTTTTAACCACTGTTGCTCAAAGGATATACATCGTCATGTCATCCCTTCACAACACAGCAAAACTTACAAAAGCAACAACATGGATCACAAACATACATAATATAGGACATTTCATGCCAAGCCATCAGATATACTTTGCTATATACCGAAGCACAGAAAAAACACAATAGCATGCAACACCATTTCATGCACTTTCTGCACAATAAACACTCCAATAACATTAAAAAAAAAACATTCGGGCCCATTTTAATTTTGTCAGACTTATACCTAAATAACACCTTCTTTTAATCCATCCTCACCCTTTTGACAGCAGATCAAGCAGTCAGTGAAGATCAGCTTGTCAAATATAACTTACTGTGTCGCGTCAGACACACAGGAAAAGCAGGGAAAATTCATGGAAGAAATGCAAAAAACATGAAAATGCACAGATAATTCATTTCAAAGAAGTCATAAAAACACATCTTTGTTTCATCATACAGCCAATACTTCACATAACACGCAAAATCTCAAGTGGAACCACCCAGCTTTTGTAAATGTACAAAATATCTTAAGCAAAAACTCTTTCACAGCCTCTGCGTGTCCCTTACACCAACCCCCCAGTTTAGGCCCTGCTGTTTATAAAAAGCTGTGTCAGGAATGCACTCTTCAAATGTCGACGTGAATGGCTCCTTTGCGTGACGCTTTTCCAAGCAATCATTTCACCATTTGTTGTCACATACTCCTAAGCCCCCACCACACTGACGTAAAGGTCAAAATCTGGCTGGAGCACCAAGCTTTCTTGTAACCTCACTGTGAAACTGACAAAGACAATAAGTCTCTGCAAGTCTGTGCAATAATCAACCCTATTTAAAAAAAGACATTTTAAATATATTACTTCTTTTAGAGAACTACAATTTATTTATTCTCAGAGCCTGTGAATAATTTATGGAACATAACAACACACCATACCAGCTTCATAATAAATGTGTGTCACTGTGCCATGCAATGCTACACATTTTATCAACCTTAAATGAATGAATGGCTCAGTAGGCCCGCTGAAGTCAAAACCTTCAACCTTGATATTAAACATAAGCCTCTGCGCTGGGCACATTAACTCACTAAGCTATGAAAAAGCAAACGTGCACATTTGTATTATACTTGAATGTATGCATTCACTGAAGCCTAAGGCACTATAAAACTAGTTTAAATGGCAAGAAAGCCTTTTAAAATGGTCTATTTAACTCAATATCGTTTTTGCAATTTGAGGTACTTAAAAATAAATAACCTATAATTGTGTTACATATTAATCATCCTCAAAATGTTCTTTAGAGATTGCAGAAATCGGACTTAGACATATCTCATGTAAATCTTTAAAAAAAATGACTTCTTACGCCTGCGCCAAGTGAAGGTCCCATACATAAATGTCCTCATTATGCAGTACTGCACAACTTAAATTAAATTATAATGCTAGGAGGTCACAGTATGAGTATTAAGCTTTATGAATATCAAAAAACGATTTTAAAAAGCACTTATTTTTTTTTCAAAATATTTTTTTTATGTCATAATTAAAAAATTACTCTCCATATTTCGTTTTTGTAATAATCCTATATTTAAAACCAAGCTGCATCCCTATTATAAATCTGCCCCTTGCTTATGTTTTTAGAGCAACTATTCACAAGCCTAAGTACATAAGCTCAATTTTAAATATACAACAACTTCGCGCCACTTTTGTTTGAAAAGGACAATGATTTTAGCATCAGAGCCAGACATGTGCTGACGAGAAAAATGCTAAAAGAGAAGGAAAACCGAAATTGAAATGTCTGTCTGTGATACAAATAATTAACCTTATTTTTGTAAACCTTGCTTTCAAAATAACACTCTGAAATGCAAAGTTGCACGTTTAACTAAGGAAGAAATCCTGGCTAAATAAACATGGCCTGCGAAAACAACAGCTGTGTCCTTGACGGCAGGCCCTACCCAGTGTTAAATTTCCTGGAGGCAGCCTTACTAAAAACAGACATTCCCAGCTTTGAAATGCGTGTTTAAGAATACACATTTTAAGTTCAGAAAAACTCACTCCAGCTAAACTGTTTTGCCTGTAAGCATCTTAATGCAATGTATATTAAGTAAACACGCTTTGAGTGTGTTGTCTACAAAAACACACAATTTCATTTTTCTGCTGTAGGCCTTTAATATTCCTAGTGAATAAGAATTTTAAGTTTATCCCTTAAACATTTAACAGTTGTGCATGCGCGCTATTCCTTACCCTATAACTTTAAGGAGAAACATATAGTTATGTTTAGCACATCACATAGGTCATTCCTGAATTTCTATCGAATTTTTACCCAACATTAATTAATCTAACATTATGTTTAACAGACTGAAAACATCAAAAATACCCACAAAAATACATTTGAGCTCAGTACAGACATAAACAGAAAAGGGGTAAAACACAAAAGACACACAATACAGCGCGCTTTAGCCATGTTTCGTAAATAGCGACGACGCAATGTACAAGCAAAAGTTACATGAATGGAAAAAACCCACAAACCAGCTAGACATTTAAACACACCTTTTAAACCATGGGTCAACACTAAAGCCAGAAACAAAAGACAGCCCGCAGACTGCATCCAAACCACCTATGTAAATTCCAGTTGTAAGTCATATTTACAAGGAAAAACCCTATTCTCAACAGTATTCTAAAAACTGAAGTAGAAATACTCTCAATTCACTAATTCAGGCTGGCAGAACACCAAAAACCGCTCTGCATATCTTCATACATAAAATTGCAGAGAACAAAGGATCCTCATGTGTATTATGGGCATATTTAAATTCCCTGGGGAAAAATTTCACCAAGGAAGAAATATGTTTTCATACCTAAAACCTATTTTAAGTTTTCCCTCTAGGGGAAGCCGGCTAATTCAATTCATATCTCACTATGGTACCTCTCATAAAACTACACATTTTACATGTGAGTTTGGAACAGGCATGCAAACAAACATAATGCAAAATATGCATTATCATAATCTGAAATGGCACTTAATCATTGCGCCGCTCATAACCATAAATGGAGAAACATCTCCACATTACCTGCCTACATGTGTTGCAACGCATATATCACATAATCCATATCATAAATATGATCGATCATCCATACATATCCATATCCATAAGCCACAGCAAGCGTATCCTAAAACTGCCTTGCGAGTCACTGGCTACCATAAGCTCACAGTAATTACCATACAATGGTTCTTACCAAGCACGAGCGTCCAGGTTCTATCTGCCAAGTTTTGAATGACCTAACAGTCTTTTCTTTTAAAATATTCACGCCAGAAATGTTCTCAGTCAGGGGTGCCATCATGTGGAGGATCAAAAAATCAGTAAGATCAGAAGTAGACTGGGCTACAGAGACTAAGAACCCCCAGAATTGGTACCTCCTTTAGTAGAATCCTGCCTTGTCTTCCTCAGTAAATGTCTGACTCCTGATAAGTTCACTCCTTCAGATAGTCACCGCTCTGATGAGCCCCAAGTTGGCGCGCCAAATGAGGGAAATCAAAAATCCCATCTCAGGGGTTTGCACTAACACCTGATCCTTTAAAGCAGCATGAAAAAGTTGGCACAGAATCTGTAATCAAGAGAAACATATTTATTAAATTACAACAAGTGAGGCCATGTCACACAGAAGCCGCAGCACTCTGTATGAGATGGTCTAAGGACTGAAGGCCACAGTATCTCTTATATACCCTCACAGGGGCCAAAAAGGGGCAGTACAAGTGCACATAAGAAGAGTTACACACATAGATGGTCATACAGAAAATGCACAGTCGACAAGTAGGAGGAGCTAACAGTTTTGCCAATGCTAGCAAGCACATCCTGACAGTTACAGAATATTAGCAGCTGCAAGCACAACTGAGCATGTGCAAAGTAGGAGGAAGAGGCTAAATATACCGAGCAGAGAACAGCAAGATAGGACTGAGTACATGGTGAGCACATGGCCATCTAAAATGGCTGCCAAATACAAAATGGATTCCATAAAAAGACAAGATAGTCTCTAAATACAGGATGTCTTCTGCTAATGCTTAATCTAATCGCTGCTAAATTACGACAGTGGTTCGAAATCAGGGTCTGTAGTCAGTAACTCAAGTGAAGGGAGAGCTCCGTCACCTGAGGAGGATCGGAAGAATCTCCAACTTTATTATCAGAACACAGTGTATTTATACAAAGAAAAGAGGAAGGAGCTTCCCTTTAATGCAGGCACGTGTCATATGTTGCAATAAAACAGAAGTCATGACTAAAAAGAGGCTGCGTCATGAAAAGAGGGAAACATGGCAGAGGAGATGAGGCTGCGTCATGATTAAAATGAGGAAGCATAAGAGAAGAAGAAATGTGGAGAAATAACCCTAGGCTGGTTCCTTAGATAAGAGAGAGAGATGTCGTGACAGGATGGCTGTTTGTCGTGTTTCAGCATTCGGGGGCTCTTCTTCTCGGAATTGGTTGTTGTGGTTTAGCAAAACGGTGCCTATTTCTCGGAATCGGCCCGATTATAGGGAAATGGTTACAATTGGGGGGGGGGGGGTCTTCTTCTCGGAATTGGCTTGACCATAGGAGTGTACAGTTTGAGTGAGGAAGCTGGTTCTCGGAATCGACCTGACCATAAGAATGTACCTTTGAATTTTAGAGGAAGGAGAGTGCGTGTGCAACTTTGTGTGCGCGTGATCGGGTTTGCTCGTGTGTTCGTTTTGTTCGTTTCCAACATGATGGGCTCGGGGACGTGACTGAGAGGGTGTATGATGGGACATAAACAGCGAGAAATAATCATTTTCCACATTCCCTCCTTGTCACATAATATACCCTTTTAAAATTCTTCTTCTTTTCAATCTACTTCTATACTCATTAGGCCGTCTACTTGTTCCTGTAACATGATTCTTTCCTTTTCTTTCTTTCTGGACTGGGGTTTGGGAATGCAAGTAGTGATACAGAAACTACAGAGAGCTGGGCCACACTGAATACAGAGACAACAGGAGAAGAGAATGGCTAGAGCAAGACCTATTATCGTAAGGATCTTCCATCCCCATGAGGACAGGAGGCCCCCGAGCCATCCCGTCAGGGACCATGCAGCAGTGTCTGCGTCTAGTTTCTTTGAAAGTACATGAAGGCGGGAAATGGCGGAATACACCGAGTGTGCATTATCTGGGATAAATATACAGCAGCTGGACCCGATCAATTCACATACACCACCACGGTCAGCCAATATGATGTCTAGGACCATACGGTTCTGTAACATCATGAGTCTGTCGGCAGCCATCTCAGCGGTGATGTTACTTAATGCACCAGCTGTTTCGTTTATGGCTCCCTGGACTACACGAGTCAGTTGTCTTATGTGGCGGCTGTTGATCATAGGCCCCCAGAATGGGATGACTCCCTTAAACAAATCGCCGGCCTCTTGGTCCGCTGTATCTTCAGCGTCTATGGCCCCCCTTCGCCGTCTATTAATTATGGTCGGAGGGTCACTGAGATGGTAATCTGCTGGGGCGGTGTAGGTAGGGGGAAGGAGAAATGCAATGTAGCATTTTCCGGACCAGCCTTGAGGTAGCCAAGTTCGTACGAGAGGTCCACAAATAAAATAAGTGTTGGGGGCGGTGGTCATTGTGGGGAAGTTCGAATCAGGTAGGGTGTACGTCTTATTACACTCACTGTCTCCCATCTTCTGACCCTTGCCCTTACCTCTTACACAAAACAGGCCCTTATGGGGCACCACCCATCCTCCCTGCTCTGTCTGTCTCTTTTGAACTGAGAATGTTTCCCTGAAGGAGGTAGTGTCGTTAAAGAGGGAATAACTGGTGTACTGGTGTTTTCACTATTGTCTGCTCGGCCCCATGTTGCTGTAAAAGTTACCATTCTTTCTACGGCTCGTACTGTTTTTGTTTTTATCTCATTCCAGGTACTAGCATTCTTGATCTGGGTCTCAGGAATGTTTCTAACAGAAGCGGAAAATATCATAGAGAGTGCATAGGTAGATCCAGCATAGCCAAAAGGGAGAGGAATAAAAGGCATTCCTCAGTGTACGGAGTGTGGCATTAAGCCACAGACCCAACAATTGGTCTTGTTAATCACCTATTGATGTTGGTGGAGTGTGGAGATGAATGTGTTATTGAAGAACTCTTTTCTTCTGTTCTTGAGATGTGGAGGAAGATCTACGTGTGAATGCATAGCGGTGTTGTTCAAAGGCGTGGGGGAAGATGGTGGGAAAGCTAGATGAAGGAACCAACCTAGACAAGCCATGATGCAGAAAATAAGAATCCTGATAGAAAGGGAAAAGGAAACTTTGTTCTGTAACAATTTCGCACAATGAGTCTTTATCTTCATGATTTCGGCTGCTTAGTCTGAGTAAAATATGCACCAGTGACCGGACACTTCCCAGCAACGGCTTCACCAAGCGTCCGTCTTGGGCTTAAATAGCCACTGGCAGGCCGAGGTCAGTTGCAATGTCTCAAGTCTGTTTTGGATAGGATCGCAGCTGCGATTTGTACTCTTCTTTGGGCAAAAGTTCTGGAAGGGGTGAAATAATGTCTGTCGTTTCAGTGTCTTTAAAGTCTGGTGTTTTAGTGTCTCTGGTCTCGGGATCAGCAACAGCGTCTGAAGGAGTTGGTCCATAGAAGGGCTTGCAGTGGCTTACGTGGAGCCACCCTTTTCGTCCTTCGACTTTGACGGCGGTCCTCGTCGTGAGCAGCACCAGCTTGGGAGACGTCCACCTTCTTTCCAGAGGGCTGGTTCGGTCAAAATTTCTGACGAGCACCCATTGGCCAGGCTGAAGAGAGTGCTCGTTGGGCGTGGTCTTGTCTGGAAAGGCTGCAGCCACCTGTGAACGGCAAGAACGTAGTGCAGACATCAAAGAAGCCAAGTAATCTGTCAGTACATTTGCATCAATGTCAGTTAGCTTTTTAGGAGATGGGACACCCCAGATATTCGGAGGCCTCCCATATGTAACCTCGTAGGGTGACAGACCCGTCCGGGAATGTGCCACCATTCGCATGTAGAACAGGGCGACGGGAAGGGCTGTCACCCAGTCTATTTGCTTGTCAGCGCATATTTTCGCCAATTTCGTTTTCAATGTTTGGTTATGGCGTTCGACTAGGCCTGCTGCTTGGGGATGTCTAACACAGTGAAATTTCCATGTGTATCCTAACAGTAAGGAGACTGCTTCCATTAATTTAGAAGAGAACGGTTGTCCATTGTCAGAGTAGATAACTCTGGGCAACCCGTATCTAGGGAAAAATTCCCTCACTAATTGTTTAGCTTCATTTGGGCACCGTAGTCTGGGACAGGATAAGCTTCGGTCCATTGGGTTAAGGTACAGATTACCACAAGGACATACTTATATCCTCGACATCTTTCCATTTGGATATAATCCATTTGGAGGACTTCAAAGGGGTGATCTGGAGGATGGAACCCTCCTTGTTCAACTGATACACTTTTCCCGGGATTGAACTGACAGCAAATCATACATGTTCGTACTTTTTGCTTGGCTGCTGCACGCAGATGCTTGTTGTGCCATATCAGATTCAGACTGTCTAACATTCCTTTTTCTCCTAGATGTGCAGGACCATGGGTAGTTTCTATCATTATGGGAACCATTATGTCAGGGAGGAACCATTTGGACTTGTCTTTTATTGCCCAACCTTGATCTGTGTGTGAACCTCCCTCTTCCTCCCATTTTCTCTTTTCGGTCTCTGTGGCTTGGTTTTGGATGTTTACTACATCTTTGGTGGGATCGATAACTGGACAGATAGTTCTAATGGTTATTTCGGTGTTTAGTGTTCCTGTCTGAGCAGCATGTTTAGCTGTGGCGTCCGCCAGAGCATTACCTCTAGTGATAGAGTCTATGACTTTGGTGTGTGCTTTGCATTTTAGTATAGCTACTTCTGTGGGTCTGTGTATTGCTTCTAGTAGCTGGAGGATAAGATCTCCATGTTGGATCTTGGTTCCATGAGAGGTTAGGAAACCTCTCTCTTTCCAGAGGATGCCGAAGTTATGGACTACCCCGAACGCGTACTGCGAATCGGTGTAGATGTTGACTCGTTTTTCTTTAGACCACTCACATGCTTGTGTGAGAGCTATTAGTTCTGCTGCTTGTGCTGAATGTACGGAAATTCTGGCTGCTAAAAGGACTGTGTTTTCTGTAGTGACAGCATAGGCTGCTGAAAGTTCGCCTGATTGGAGGCGCATACAGGAACCGTCTACAAACAGTGTGTGTTCTGGTGCACTTAAAGGGACATCTGTAAGATCAGACCGGGGCTTTGTGACTAGTTCGACTATTTCTAGACAGTCGTGAATCTGATTGTCAACTGGGACAGTAGGCAGTAGCGTAGCTGGGTTGAGGATATTGCATCTTTTGATGATGATGTGGGGTTGGAACAGAGTGACTTCCTAACCTGTGAGGCGAGCTATGGTCAAGTGTTGTGTCTGTGTCGTATTCAAGAGTAGTTCTACTGCATGTGGAACTTGTACTTCAAGAGAGTGTCCTAGTACTATGGAATCACTTTGTGGTATTGCTAGAGCACTAGCTACAACAGATTTCAAACAGGCAGGCAGACCTTGTGCAACAGGGTCAAGAGTGCTAGAAAAATAAGCACAGGGACGATGTTTGTTGGCTTGTGTTTGTGTGAGTACTGACAAGGCTGTACCTTCTCGTTCTGTGACAAAGAGTACAAAAGGTTTGGCATAATCAGGTGTAGCTAGGACAGGTGCAGAGCATAATGCTTGTTTAAGGGTGTCAAAAGCAAAAGTATGGTCAGGTGTCCATGGTAATGGGGAAGAGGTTGTGGTCGTTAGCTGTATCAGGGGTTTGGCCAAGTAAACAAATTGGGGAATCCACTGTCTACAGTAGGACGTGAGGCCAATAAAGGCACGGACTTCTTTCTGTGTCTTAGGGACAGGAATGTTAAAAATTAGTTGAATTCTTTCAGGTGTGAGTGCCCTACCCTCCTTTGACAGCAGGTGTCCTAGGTAGGATACCTGCTGTAAACACAATTGTAATTTCGAGGGTGACACCTTGTGGCCATGTTGTGCAAGGAACATTAGGACAATTCGTGATGCTTGTTCACATTCTGGTTCGGAACGTGCGGTGATCAGTATATCATCGACGTATTGTAACAATGTTGTATTTGAGGGCATAACAATGTCGTCTAACTGTCTTTTAAGTGCCATGACTGTAGATACTGGGACTCTCAGTTTACTCTTGGAGAGCTCTTGTGAAACAGAAGCTACGACCTTGTAGTGAGAATCCGAATAGGTAGTGAGTGAATGGGTACACTGAAGAAAGCGTTCTTCAGGTCGATTACAGTAAAATGTGTGGCATCAGGATCTATAGCTGTTAGCAGAGTACTGATGTCAGAGACCACAGGGTATTGTGGTACCACACACTTGTTCAGTTCACGTAAGTCAACTACTAGTCTGTAAACTGGTGGTGCACCGTCATCTGTTTTCTTTCTTATTGGTAAGACTGGTGAATTACATATGTTGGAAGGTACTTCTCTGACTACTCCTTTCTGTATTAAATCATCGATAATCTGGATAAGGGCATGTTCTGCATCTGGAGGTAACTTGTATTGTCGAACACGAGGTAGGACAACACCTTCTTTCAATGTGACCATGTGTGGTGTAATGTCCATGAACCCTACGTCAGTCGGCTCTGTAGCCCATAGTGTAGCAGGAATGTCTCTTAGTCTGACGTCTAATTCTCGTGTGGTGAAATGGCCTTTGAAATCTCGGTGGAATAGTCGTATTCCTTCTGGATAACAGCATATTACAGCACCCAGTTCCTTTAAAGTCTGGATGGCGAGTACGTTTTCGGGGCATGACTTAGTAAGTACCAAATCAGTGGATGTTGTGAGAGGACCAACTTGAAGTGATACTGGTTCAGAAACCTTGTTGACGACTGGTGTACCTGAAAAACCCAAGGAAATACTATTCGAGCCAGAGAGGGGTACCTTGGGAACTTCGTTGTGTTGTACTGTCGTCCTACTGGCCCCGGTGTCTATTAGAAATTTTGTTTCCTTACCTAAGAGCTTAGCATTTACATAGGGACCCTTTTGGTCGACCGGGACCGGGATCAGTGGACGACTATCGTGTTCCTCCCAGCTGTCTCATGAAATTGTAGGGAATTCAGGATAGGATGAAACTGGGTACTGATAGAGTTGGGTGGCATGTTTAGTATCAGTTGGAGGAGCTGATGTGGGAACAGAGGGTCGAGGGGGATAGTTGCGAGGTTGTGTCTTCCCAGTGGCAATGTTATGTTGTAATACTGGACAGTCACGCACAAAGTGGCCTGGTTTTTTGCAATAATTGCAAGTAACTTTTTCCTGTGACACTTGGGGTTGTTTAGGGGTCTGTTGGATCGTATTAGTCTGTGCTACCAATACCTTCATTTTAGTATCTTTTGTCCTTTTCTTTTCTTGTTCTTGTTCATCCCTAATTCTATTTTGGCGATATTGGAGCATCTGAAGTGCTTGTGAAGGGGAGCTTGCTTGTCAAGTACTCTCTACCTTCAGAACTCTATTTCTGATCGTGGGCAAGGCATTTTCTACGAATTTGGAGACAAATAATCGACTATAGGCGTCTCCACCCGAGGAGAGGCCGCTGTTGACGAGAAAACATTTCTCTAACCTTGCATAGTAGTCCCCTATATCCTCATCTGGCTTCTGTTTGCATGCAGAGATAGCATCCCAATCTTCTTTCTTAGTGGTCAGCAACTGGGAGAGTATTTTAGGGAGAAGGCGAGGGAGTTCCTGAACTAGAGATCCCAGGCCTTGTCCAGGATCACGGGTACTTTCCTCTTTCTCCAGAGCTTCCCATGTTACCTTTTTCCCTTCAACCTCCCAATCTTTTCCTTTTAATTTGTCATATGTCCCTTGAGGCAGTAGGACCTTGAGGAGAATGTTGAGATCCTTATAGGTAAAGGAACCCATTTGGAGAATATCCTTGAGTTCCCTATGGACACCCGAAGGATCTTTTTCATGAGAAGGGACCATTTGCTTCATCTCTAATATTTCTAGTTTTGTCAAGGTAGTGTAAACAAACGTTTGTTGTAACTTTCCTGCAGAATCTACAACGGGGTGTACTTCTCGGAGGGGGAACTGTCCTTGGTCATAGTGATGGTTATTTGTGTCATAACTGTCTGAAAAATATTGAATATATCGCTGTCGCAGGTCGAGGAAGATATTAAGGAACTCTTGTCCCCTGGCCACCTACCTCCCTTCTAAACAGTCTCATAGGAGAGAATATAACTTTTTGGGCTGGCAACCGGTATCCTCGTACATTGTGATGAGGTGTTGAACCATATAGATGCTAGCTAGCCTTTGAGATGCCAGAGGGATCGATAAAAACATTTGAGCAACTATATCAGGGCCATATATAGAGTATTGAGATACCCAATGGGTGCTTGATCGAGCTAGTTCTTTTTCTTGGGTAGTGAGTGGAGGTTCGTCGTCCATCCAATCATCTAGAGCTTCTTGTGTTCGTTGGAACAACCTATCTGTAGGGGCTGGCAATTTCTTAGTTTTAAGTTTGAATTGTCCACTATTCTGAGAACGAGGGATACGGGAGCGTACGGCTCCGTGAAAGGCAGTTCCTTCTTCCCTGTCTGTACTTTCATTCTCTGTATCTTGAGTGGAGGTGTCTTTTCGATGGGAATCAGAAACCTTACTCGTAAAGAGTGGAATAAAAAGATCTATTTCTTTTATTTTATTGTAATTTCCTGCGACCACTGCTTGATCTAGTTGTAATAAATCATCAGGAACTCTTTTTCCTGCACTAGCCATCATTCTGATAAAGCAAGTGATCATAAATCGTGAGAGGCATTTTCTATGTGCTATGGGTCTATTCTTAATAGCTTCTTGTAGGGCTTCTAAATTTTCTCCTGTTCGAAGAGCCTCATAAATCTTGTGTAGGCAATTAGTGACATTCGGTACCTCCCGTATACCTTCTAGAGCCTCTCGTAGGCGAAGGGAGATATCCGCTTGTGAACCTTCCCCTGGGGTCGGGTCATAATCGCACTCTAACATGGGTGGAACTCCGCTTGAGGTGTCAGAGATAGTTTCAGTTTGGGTGACTATTCGTCTGGCTGTTATCTGATTGGTATAGGCAGGAGGAGGTTCCATTAAGTAAGTAGTAATAAAATCATCAGGTACAGAAGGAACCTTAGGACGTGGAGGTGCCGTAGGGGTACTAGAGTCTGAGCTAACCTCGGACCCTGTCTTTGGTGAGAGGACAGGGTACATACCCGTTATGGAGGCCAAGACCTCCCTTGTCCTTTGCTCAAGAGTGATTTCATCATTCTGATCCTGTAACATCTTTATCTTACTTTCTTCTGACATTCTCTGTGCTTTCTCAACCTTCCCTTGTTCTTTCTGTTCTTTTCGATGTGCTTCTTTTCGCCATAGTTCTACACTCTCTAACATCGAGGATCTTGCTTTCTTTTCCCAACATTTTCTTTCAACTGCCATAATACAATTCAAATCCCATGTACCACTTTTTGGCCATCTGATCGCAATGTCTAAATCTTGAGTGTAATTCTCCCAAAGGTCTAAATACAAGATGGCACCAAGGCCGTACTTTGTATACATGAAATAACCTGGAGTATCCTTTGGGGGGACTGGTACAGATTGTCCAGTAACCCCTTCCGGGTACCCAGTTTACACAGTTTAGAGAACAAAGGCATTGTATCAAATACAAACAAAATTTACAATAAAAACTTGATATACTCTGAGTATCGGAGTACAAACGGACCGTTTTCTAGAAACCTAGAACCCGTCTTGACCGTGCTCTGGAAGTCAGAACCCGTCTTGACGGTGCTCTGAAAAATCAGAACCCATCTTGATACACTCCCAGCAGTACTCACCGAGGTGCAGAGAACTTGAAGACCTTGAAGATCTGGACACTTGTTTACGCAGCGCTCTTGGACAGGGACTTGTCGGGGTTCAGAAGACCTCGGACTCGGCAATCTTCACAGGTTTCGGGCTCTGGGTCGAGACTTCCGCTGTCGTCCTCACCGCCTCGTGTGGATGGCTAGGCCGCGGCTCGGTCCCTCTTCGACACAAAGGAGTTCATGCAGGAACACCCTGCAGTGTGAACTTGGAAGTCCTTCGATGTCTGGAGAGACAGGTTCGGGTCCGCATCACCGGCGTGTGGGGAGAAAGGGAAGTCCCTGTTCGGGCGGCAATTTGCTGTGGTAAATATTTTAGTATTTTACCTTGATCGGAATTTCTATAATTATCAATAAGATCAAGTATGAAGAGCAGAGTCCGTAGTGGTTCGAAATCAGGGTCTGTAGTCAGTAACTCGAGTTAAGGGAGAGCTTCCTCGCCTGAGGAGGATCGGAAGAATCTCTAACTTTATTATCAGAACACAGTGTATTTATACATAGAAAAGAGGAAGGAGCTTCCCTTTAATGCAGGCACGTGTCATATGTTGCAATAAAACAGAAGTCATGACTAAAAAGAGGCTGCGTCATGAAAAGAGGGAAACATGGCAGAGGAGATGAGGCTGCGTCATGATTAAAATGAGGAAGCATAAGAGAAGAAGAAATGTGGAGAAATAACCCTAGGCTGGTTCCTTAGATAAGAGAGAGAGATGTTGTGACAGGATGGCTGTTTGTCGTGTTTCAGCATTCGGGGGCTCTTCTTCTCGGAATTGGTTGTTGTGGTTTAGCAAAACGGGGCCTATTTCTCGGAATCGGCCCGATTATAGGGAAATGGTTACAAATGGGGGGGGGGGGTCTTCCTTTCGGAATTGGCATGACCATAGGAGTGTACAGTTTGAGTGAGGAAGCTGGTTCTCGGAATCGACCTGACCATAAGAATGTACCTTTGAATTTTAGAGGAAGGAGAGTGCGTGTGCAACTTTGTGTGCGCGTGATCGGGTTTGCTCGTGTGTTCGTTTTGTTCGTTTCCAACATGATGGGCTCGGGGACGTGACTGAGAGGGTGTATGATGGCACATAAACTACAAGAAATAATCATTTTCCACAGACCTCCCAGGAGCCCCCACAGGGTGCTTCATGTCAACAATTGAAACCATATGTTGACAGGGCAGACATGGGCTTGCTCATGGCTACAGATGAGGGACAGGAGGAAGAGAGTGACCGTCTCCCAGACCTGCTTTCTCAGAACGCTGATGATGGTTCAGTTGATGGTGTAGCCTTGGCAGGCAGCCTCACTGACAAACAGCAGCAGGACTGCAGACAAGTTCTACAGTCCTGCAGACATATGTTTTCACTGACTCCAAGTCAGACTACCTGGTGCACTCATGAAGTGGACACTGGGGACAGTCTGCCTGTTAAAAGTAAGATTTACAGGCAACCTGATCATACCAGGGACTGTATCAGGACAGAGGTCCAAAATATGTTGGATTTGGGAGTCATTGAGCCCTCAGAGAGCCCTTGGGCCAGTTCAGTAGTCCTGGTGCCTAAACATCACACCCAAGATGGTAAGAGAGAGATGAGGTTTTGTGTGGATTACAGAGGCCTCAATGTTGTCACTAGGACATATGCCTATCTAATACCCAGGGCAGATGAACTCATTGACAGATTGGCATCTGCCAAGTTTTTGAGTACATTTGACCTGAGAGCTGGCTACTGGCAGATCAGACTAGCTGATGATGCAAAGCCAAAGACAGCATTTTCAACCCCAGGAGGACATTATCAATTTGTGGTAATGCCCTTTGTTCTGAAAAATGCACCTGCCAGAATCCAAAGGTTGGTGAACCAAGTCCTCTCAGGTCTGGATGACTACTGTGCAGCTTATCTAGATGATATTGCTGTCTTTAGCTCTACTTGGGAAGAACACCTGATCCACCTAAAGAATGTTTTGGAGGCCCTGCAAAAGGCAGGCCTAACTATCAAGGCTACCAAGTGCCAGATAGGGCAGAGTCAGGTTGTATACCTGGGCCACGTTGTAGGTGGAGGCCAGGTTCAGCCATTGCAGAGCAAGATCCAGACCATAATGGACTGGACTGCCTCAACCACCCAGACTCAGGTCAGATCTTTCTTGGGCCTGACTGGGTATTACAGGACATTTGTCAAGGGGTAGGTTCCATATTGACACCCCTGAATGACTTAACTTCCAAGAAAATGCCAAAGAAAGTTCAGTGGGCAGTCAGCTGTCAAAAGGCATTTGATGACCTGAAGCAGACCATGTGCACTGCTCCTATTCTGCAGAGTCCAGACTACTCCAAAGAATTCATTGTTTAAACAGATGCTTCTGAGTTGGGGGGGTAGATGCTGTGCTTTTACAATTGAACAAAGATGGTCAAGACCAGCCAGTAGCTTTTATCAGCAGAAGGCTGACCTCTAGAGTGAAACGTTGGTCAGCTATTGAGACGGGGCCTTTGCTGTGGTTTAGGCACTGAAGAAGCTGGGGCCATACTTGTTTGGCACTCACTTCAAGATTCAGACAGATCATAAGCCCTTCTTGTGGCTAAATCACTGACCATGCCAATGCAGATGGACTCTCCAGATATTTCCACTGAGCACATGAAGACTCAACTGGTCAAGGTTAGTTTAATGTCTCTGCGTTTGGGGGAGGGGGTGTTGGAGAGTAGGGTCTGCTTCCTATGGTCACCCCCACTTTTTGCTGTGATTCTCTGTTTTTTTTACTTTAGTGTGACTGTGGGCCTGCTAATCAGACCCACAACCCAGCTGTTCTCTCTCTAAATTGATACCATGTACTTTAGGTACATACCGGATTGGTAAGAGGGAGTTTACCTATCTATCGGCGGTACATAAATCATTCTCTAGACTCAACTACATTTTTGTCCCCCGGGCGACAGTGACGAACGTGAGGTCTGCTGGGATCCTTCCCAGGGGGCTGTCGGACCATTCTCTGGTGTTTGTGGAGTTGCGGCTAGGTAGGGGGTGACAGCCCTTCTGCTGGCGGCTAGCGGTTTGGCATTTGCAGAATGCTGACTACGAGAAGTACATGCGGGAGGCAATCGCGGATTATTTTGCAGCCAATGTGGGATCGGTTTCCATCGCGGTGACGCTCTGGGAAGCACTGAAACCTACGCTACCGGGGGTAGATATAGCGTGGTGTACAGCGGCCTGTTGAAAACGCAGGGACAAGTTGGTCAGGGCGGAGGTGGAGGTGGAGGCCCTAGAGCGTCGGAGCCGGGAAGCGGCGGAGGCCTGGTGATACGGCAGCTGCTGCAGGCACAGCAGTCGTACGCCTCTCTCCTACTGGATGAGGCCCGTCAGGTTTGGCTGGCGACCCGTAGTAGAATCTGCCAATGGGGAGACATATCAAGTAAAATGCTACAACGGCTCTGTCAGGGCGTGTTTCATCCACAGGCCCTTCCAGGGGTGCATGATGAGAGTGGAGTGCCGCTGACAGACCCCAGGGCCATAGCCGAGAGTTTCGCCACTTATTACGCTGATCTCTATGCTTCGCGGGCGTGTCTCTCTGAGGCGACAGTGGACACATTTATTGCAGACCTCCCTCCCAAAGCGGTATCCGACGATACTCGCCAACGGCTTGAGCTCCCCCTATCGGTGGAAGAACTGGGCAAGGCCCCGGGAGAACTCAATTTGGGGAAGGCCCTGGGACCCAATGGGTTCCCCGCTGAGTTTCATCGAAGGTACAATCTGCAGCTGGCGTCTTACTATCAGGCAGCGGTGGAGGAGGCCAGGGAGATCGATCGGCTCCCCCCGGACTGGCGACACGCGGAGGTTGTGGTGTTTCATAAGCCGGGTCAGCCTCCGGAGCAGCATGACTCCTACCGCCCCATCTCTCTGCTTAATGTGGAGGCAAAAGTCTTAGCCACGGCTCTGGCCAACCGCCTTCTGCCGTGTATCTCTGCTTTTGTCCACCCGGACCAGGCTGGGTTCATGCCCCAGAGGGCGACACGGCACAACATATGGCGGGCCCACGTAGCCCTGGCAGCGGTCCGGCGGACAGGGGTGCAGGTGGCGCTCCTACTGGCGGACATGGATAGGGCATTCGACTCCTTGAGCTGGGTCTACCTGTTCGCCCTTCTCTGTCGGCTTAATCATGGCCCCCGGTTTCTGTCGTATGTGCAGCTACTGTACACCGACTTGACAGCATTGGTCCGGGTGGTGGGTGCGGCTTCGCCTGGCTTCACAATCCATCAAGGCACCCGCAGGGGTGCCCCCTGTCGCCTTACTTATTTGCCTTGGCTGTGGAACCACTTGAACCTGGGTGCGCATTGATGCACAGCTGGAGGGATTTGAGTGGGCTACTGGTCTCTCAGATAGGATAGCACTATACGTGGACGACGTCCTTTTCTTTTTAACGGCGTTGAATTAGTCAGGGCTGCGGATCCTGGAGATCATGCGAATCTTTAGGGAGGCGTCTGTGCTGTACATGAACCATCGTAAGTCTACGCTCTGGGGGCTGGGGGCTCGGAATGGAGTGGGTACGTGGGCGTCTACGCTACAGGTGGCGGTGTGGGGCCTTAAATATCTGGGCGTTTTCCTATCTGACGTGCCAGCGGTGTCCTGGAGGCGGAATGTGGTGCCAGTTTGGGAGCGCGTAACGGCAGATATCAAGACATGGCCTTGAATGCCATTAACGATATATGGCAGGTCGGCAATATTCAAAATGGTCACACTCCCCCACCTGCTGTACCAATTGCAGAGCCATCCGCACACGATCACGCCCAGATGGTTCCGGCTGGTAAACTCGGCTCTGGGGCAGTTTCTCTGGGGGGAGGAGCAGTGCTTGCTGCATTGCGTTCGTGCTTTCTCTCCACATATTGTGGAGGTCTTGCGACACCGGATATCCTTTCATATTACCAGTCCTCGCACCTGTTGGTCTTCAATGAGTGGTGGTATGGAGACAGGGGGGACCCGGCCTATGCTGTGGAATGATACCTTATGGGGCAGTCCACTCTCCATACGATACTTTATTCACCAGCGCTGCGTGGTACATTGCCTCCGGCTACAAAAGTAGTCTTCCAGATTTGGCGACAATCTCTGAAGCGTATGGGTGGTGGAACACACTTATTGAGGAAACCCCCCTGTGGCACAAGGGGCGTCTTCCCGACTTGGCGGCCCTTCAGGGCTTTCGGGGTTGGGAAGCCATTGGCATTTCCACCCTGGGCGACGTTGTGCGCGATGGCTCCCTCAAATCGTTTCGCGATCTGCAGGTGGAGTTTAGCATGCCCCAGTCGCAAATCTTCAGGTATCTCCAGTTCAGGCACGCACTCACCCCTAGCCTGGAGGGCCTTGACTCTATACCCGAGTTTAGACCGCTGGAAGCCAAAGTTTTTATGGGAGACCTAGAGACCAAAAAGATATTGCGAATATATCAGTGCGTCCCAATTGGAGAAACTACGGGGGGCATGGGAAGAGGATGTGACGGTCTTGGAGGAAGAAGACTGGAGGGAGGCCTTAGCCGCAACTCGGGGTGCAGCCATAGCAATGCGTCTCCGCCTCATCCAATTTAAATATCTCCACTGATTGTGGCAGGCAGGGCTGGTGGCTTCCCCAGAATGCCTCCGGTGCGATGGGACGGACGGCACATTTCTACATACCCTCTGGCAATGTTTGTCGCTGGACCGTTTTTGGAGAGTGATATTCGCCTGCCTTTCAGAAGTCCTGGGGTGGTCGCTTCCATGTACACCACAGTTTGCCCTATTGCATGTGATAGTAGGGATCGGGGCAATATTATAAGCGGCATTTGATACTGTTGGGCCTCACATTAGCAAAACGCGATATCGCCCGGATGTGGAAGGATGCGCGGGTGCCCTCGGTGGCTGCCTGGAAAAATTGATTCGACTTCTGCATGGGGTTAGAGCAGCTGATCTTTGTGGCCCGGGGGTGCCCGCATAAGCACTTAAATTTGGAAGCGATGGGCTGACTATAGGGGCCTATGGCTGGAGCCTCCGGCTGAAACAGACGATATCTCAATGAAATGTGGATAGGGACGGGGTGGTTGGGCTTGGCACAGGGTCGGGTGTGTGTGTGTGCTCGGGTGGGTGGCTTTCGGTGGTGGTTGCGCAACTCTGGGGGGTGGGGGGAGGAGGGGAATAGTTGGAGCACGGGGGGCTGTTATTCTAAGTAATACTCACTGTTGACTGTGCTGCTTATCTTGTTTTCTTCAAAAGTCAATTGCTGACATATGCCTATGTAATGTGATACTGCAGTGGACTCCGGAGTACAGAGTCATGCGCCTATTGTGCAAATTGACGAATAAAGTTTGTTTTAAAAAAAAAATCCTTTTTGTTCATTATCCCATATGAAAGCATTTTCAAATATGTGGGTTCAAAATACCTGTTATACAAAAGCCAATTATATTTGCTTTAATAGACAAAAATGTTTTTCTATAATAATCTGGGACACGTACAGGGTTTACATGTCAATTGTCTTGCGTCCTAGTTCGCTCATGGTTTATGTTGAAAAACTATTCTTTTTAATAAGCTTTTGTAAGTGCAGTGCTATATTGTGACATGTTACTGTGAAAGCTTCCACATGTTAAAGGAATGTACTTTTCTGACTTTTGAAGATACTTTTTCATATTTTATGTGATATTTGCTGTGTGATTTACATTGCAAATATATTCAGGGATCGGTTCATACATGGGCTCTAAGAGCCTAGATAGACCCTTTGCTTGGCTCTCCCTGTTAAAGTGTTAGCTCATCCACCTCTACCAAGTGGGTGGCTGAGTGTTAGATGGCGCCACAGATTATAATGTGGTTGACCCCCAGCTGACTTCATGATGTCATTTGTAAAACTTTCTGTGAGTCCTGACTTTTTAACACTAAGCACTTTGCATGCTGGGATTTGTCGTTTTCTCTTTTCATATCACACAGTATATCATTTTAACACAATTTCTGATATTTATTTATTTCTTTTGACTTCATTGTTTGATTTTACTTGTGGCAAAGTGTCACTATAAATGTCACACATTGATAGTTAAATGTCACTCATAAGTCCACTGAAACCATGGAAACCTGAAAACGTGGCAACTATGCATTTCTGGTGCATTGCAGCAGTTTTAAGATCTTCTTGTTATGTTATGTTATATGTGTCTTGATATAGCGCTCGACTCTTCCCCGAAGGGATATCTTGGCACTGTGAACATACGGCAGATGATTTGAAGGCCTAATTAAAACAACTAGGTGGTAAGGTGTTTTTTGAAGCCATACAGGCTAGTGCAGGGACGGATGTACAAGAGTTTCTTGTTGCTCAAATGGTTGAAATTTCTGATATTTATATGTTTTCCTCATGTTCATTGCTTGATTTCGCTAGCGAGAAAGTGTCATATTTGTTGAATTTCACTCATAATTACCCTAAAATTATGAAAATGTCTCACATAAGCAATCTGAAACTTTGGCAGCTATGCACATGATCACTAGAGTTCCTCAATAAGTTGTGGAGGTGCTTGAACAGTTTCTCTAGATCGAGTCACACAAGGTGAAGGAGTTGCGCTGTCAGGTGGCATCATAACTGTAGAATCAGATGCTTGACTTGGGCATTCAGGTGGACTTGTTTCACTCATGAGGTCTGAAGTTAATGAACATCAAGGTAGATATTTGAAATGGGACCAAGTCTCTCATAATGGACTTTCTGGGACAATGGGCAGTCACCTTATGTTCTTTACTTATCACAACACTCAAGCGAGCAGCATTAAACAGGCGTCGGTCTTGCATTTCCGCTTTTGTTTGACTAGGACTTGGTCTCCTTCTATAAAAACCATTTCCCTACCGCATCTGCATTTATCTGCTTAGACCTTCATCTTTCTTTTGTGAGAATTGTCCATAACTCGAATCTCATCAATATCTAGTTGTCAGTCCATGATCCTTTGTGGTAGCTTTATCCCAATAGCTCTAGCAAACAGCAAGGTGGCAGGGCTTTCACCTATTGTAGAACCGGGAGCCGACCAGTACACATGAAGGGCTGGACACAAAGCTAACTTGAGATTGATTTTTTCAAGCGCAGCCCACTGAACCACTTTCTTCAGGGTGCCCATAAATCTTTCAACAACTCCATTTGCCTGTGGCCTTAGAGGTGTGCTTTTCTGATGGTTGACATTCAAATGACTGAGAAAGTCCTTAAACTCTCTGCTGTTTAAGGGCGAACCAGTGATTGATTTGATGATGGAGGGAACACCCCAAGCTGGAAAAATATCATCCAGTCTCTCAATGACTTTGTTGTGTGTTCAGTGATAAATCTTACACTAAGGAAAAATATGAGTACTCATCAGTATCTACCATGAGATGATGGCCATTGTTTAAAGGTCCAAAGAAATCAACTGCAATTTTCTCCCACGCTTGTTTCGGAAGGTCAGACAATTTAGCGGGTGCTGGGTCATCTTGGGAGACAAGCAGTTACACATGTGACATGCTTTCTGTTCCTTCTCGACTCGTTTGCCAAAGCAAGGAAACCACACTCAGTCTCTGAGGACGCTCTTAGTGGCTACAATGCCACGATGTAATTTGTGTGCCCGTTCAATAACTTGTTGTCTCAAGCTCTCAAGTATATACATTCTCGAACCTCTTAGTATGACACCTTTGGTGCCATCTTGAGTGACAGAAAGTTCTTGTGCACATGTTTGAAATTTTTGATATTCAACGTCATCTGTGAGAGGCCGAGTATGTTTTCTCCATGACTGCATTGCAATTATATCCTTGAGAGTGAGCATGTCTCTGTATTGATAGCAGCAAGGATCTGCTCAATGGCTAGAGCTGCAAGGGTGCTGGACTTTAGAATGAAATTAATGTATCCTTCAGCCGCTTTAGACATTGCACTGTGACGCTGTAACAGCATTTGTGAGAAGTAATCTGTGGGGTTTTGGTCCTTCCCTGGCTTATGCACAATAGTGTACTCTTACTCTTGCAATCTCAGCCCCCACCTCTCGATGCGAGAGGGGTATCTTGCCTTTTGGATTTTTAACAGTGGTGAGCAACACTTGGGACCAGATGTAGGTAAATTCAGTTTTGCGAGTACTTAATCGAAATTTTTACCGAATCGCTATTAAGGACTCGCAAAATTGAATGTAGGTAGGAATTTCAAAAATATTTGCGATTCCTTAATATTCCTTGATTGCGAATCGCAAATTGAGATTCGCAATCAAGGAATACCATCCCATACATTCCTATTGGCCAAGAGGCCCATAGGAATAATTAGGATCTGTGCCCGCAATTTGTGAGTAACCAAGAGGCACTCGCAAATTCCAGGCGTAATTTCAAGGGTGCAAGGGTTTCAAAAGGACACCCTGTTGCACCCCTGAAATGTGCATGTGTGCACATGTGGAGCACATACATGCCCTAAGGGCATGAATGTGTGCCACATGGCACTTTAAAAAAAGCAAAAAAGTGCTTTTTTAAAGGAAATAACTAATTTCCACCAACTTGAAGTTGGTGGTAATTAGCGAGTCCTTAAGGCTAAAGTGCACTTTCTTTAGTGCTACTTACGTTGCATTTAAGGAATTGCAATTTGCGATTCCTTAACCAATTGCAAAAAGAGGAATCGCAATTTTTGCGATTCCTTATTTTGCGAGTAGGTTTAATCTTACCTAAATTGCTCAAAGCCAAATAGCAATAGCAAAGGCTGAAATTCTGCAAATTTCAGCGTTTGCGGTTGCTATTTGGCTTCCTACATCTGACCCTTGGTGGTCAGTGATGAGGGTGAAATGCTTTCTGTACAGAAACATATGAAAATGCTCACATGCCCCTGCTACAGCCAGGCTCTATTTGTCTAGCTGAGAATATTCCCATCTGAGATAGACTTTGGCTGGCATAGGCCACAATCTGTCTCTGAGCATTTGGATGTCCATTGTGTGAGCAAGGATCGCTCCCAGCCCCACCGGGCTTGCGTCTACAACAATCTCCCTATGTAACTTTTTATCAAAGTAAGGATCAAAGTAAGCTATTTCAGCTGCATTTTCGGTAGTGTGTTTCATTTTCTTGAAACTCTGATCATATTAAGAGGACAAATGAAAGGGGACATTCTTCGTTGTCAACACTCATAATGGGGCACTCACTGTGGCAAAATCACAAGTGTATCTGGAGCAATAGCTGCCCATGCCAAAGAAGGATTGCAGCATTATATCTTGCAGTGGACAGGTAACTGACAATGCTTTTACTTTTTCAGGGTCAGGACATCCCCCTTTCTGAGAAAACATGCCCAAAAAATGTGAGTTTGTTTTTTCTGCAACTCACACTTTTCTGCATCCACGAGCAAATGACAAACTTGCGTAAGAGCTTTGTCGTGTTCTTTTTGTGTGACCCCAAAAACGAATATATCATCACTGTAGTTAGCATGTGTGACAGGTAGAATTAATCAGCGAATGACATTCTGAAGGATTTCTGCAGCCGACGACACACCAAACTGAGTCTTTTGTATCTGAATAAACCAACATGAGAAAAAGTAGTAATGTACCTATAGTTCTCTTCCAGCTCGAGTTGATGGTATTCTTTGTTCAAATCAAGACGGGAGAAGACTTTGGCACGAGTTAGCTGTGTAATCATGTTCGCTATATGTAGACCCCAATGCCTTTCTCTCGCGATTGCCTTGTTGGCCTGGCGCATATCAACACAAATGCAAACTTCACCTCCATTGTCCTTTCTTGGCACTAGCACTATGGGCGAAACCCATGGCGTTGGACCAGTAGAGCGCTCGATGATCTCATGCTTTAATGTTTCCAGTTCTTTGTCAATGGCCTCCTGTAAATGAAAAGCAATCGTGCGATGACGGTGAGCAACAAGACGCATGTCCTCATTAATGTGAAGTTGCACCTTTATTGTCTTGAGCTTCCCTAGTCCACAAGTTAACAATGGGAATTGACTTACTATTTCAGAAAATGCACTGAGGTTGTAGTCAACGAATATCAGTCCCATGTCAGCAGTAGTGCTGAAATTGAGTAGATATGCACTCAACAAAGTACCTTGCAGAACATTTTTTGATTCTTGTACTATTGTTTTCCTGTGCCTCATGGTCTCCACAAAAGAGCCTTGAACTTGCAATGGCGTAGAAGCAGCCCACATGTACATCTTTGTTATCGATGGCGTTAGACGTGGTATCAGAAACAATTTGTTATATTTTTCTGATGGCATGATATTGATCAATGCACCACTGTCTATAATAAAAGTTGTAGGGCAGTCATTCACCTTTAGGGTGATCTTGGGGCTGTCGGCAAATGAGTTGGGTTGCCTTACATGGCGATCTCTCTTTGACTTGTGTTCTTCTTTGCCTATAGCCAGTCCTACCTGTGCATGTTTTTCTGAGGTCCACATCACCATTGTAGACCCATTGTCATCACTGGCGCTGAATGATAACATTAAAGAACTTTTGGAAGATGACTTTGATGACAATTGACTTAGTTTAGTCTCTACTTGCCTCAATTGATTTTGCCGTTTGGCCTTGTGGTCGTGACTAGAATGCTTCTGGAACTTTCTGGCGCCCATTTTCTCATCTCATCCTGACAAACTTATTTTCTGTTGCTTTGCACGCCGTTATGAAATGGTTTTCTCTCCTATAGCCTTTGCATATCTGTTCAATGGCAGGACATTTACCTTTGTGTGGAAACAAGAATCCTCATTGGAACTCACAATTTCTTTTTCTATGGAGACATTGTCTTCTGGGCCTCCACTTTGTGTTTCTCCTTACATTTCATTATCAACACTGATTCGTTCTGGGTTGTTTCAGCTTCCATATCAGCAGCCTGTCGATCTGCATGTGCCTCAGATCTCGCAGCCATGGGTACCTTTTGTAGACTGAGTGTCTCTCTCAGCATGGGTCATCTGAATGAATCGGAGAGACAATAATAAATAACTCTAAGACACATGGGCTTCTTCGTCATTCAATCCACTTAACTTGCAATGCTTGATGAGGGTATTAAGCCTTTAAACAAAATCATCCATCATGTTAGCAGCTTGCTGTTTTGCCTAGATCAAAATGTATTGCTAATAGTTGATATTCGGCATTAAATTGAACTTGACTTCCAGCGTTTGCTTGATTTGATGGTATTATATTTCATCAGCTTGTGAGATTTTCTTTATCACTTCTTTCACACCATCATCTGCAAGATTCTTTAAGTATTTGATGATCTTTTTGTCATCTACTTCTCCTAGAGCATTTATTAAGTCAAGGAACATTTCAATCCTTGCAGTCCATCTGGCATCAATATTCTGCTTTTTCGCGGTATTGAATGGCAGTGGTGGTTTCAGGAACGCAGCTGCGCCGTATTTGGCGCACTATTCTATGGCCATTGGAGAAATTCAATTTCTTGAAGACCTTTTGAGTTGCGCGTACTGCCCCTAGCGACCTTTTTGTTCTTTTCTGCTTCGTGAGTACAACCCCTGAGTTTGCGCTCGCGTCGCATTGCTGGATTTTTTAGGTTGTTTCCGTCTGTTGTCTGCTGGCGAGTAGACTTTTGCTTCTTGCACCTAATTTCCGCTGCCTTTAGCATTTCTTTGCACCTGGTCAATTCTGCATTTAGTGCTTTGTTACATCTGCCTGTTGTTGCCTTTAGCGCTTCATCGAACCTGGTTATAGCTGCTTTGAGCATTTCTACTTTGTATTGATGATGGTCCTGCGTAACTCTGTAGCACAGTATCTCTTCTTTCGGCCTTACCAGTAGGTTTCTGGTGCCCTATCTGATGATGCTCCTTCGTGGAGCCTTCATCTTTTTCAAGGGCCATGTACGAGTTAGAGCGACACTTTATCTCCGCATACGCCCAGCTTGGGGTGCACGTGACAGATACAAGCAGTTTGCTGGACCTCGGCAAACTCTCAGGGAGAGCAGTCTCATTTCTTCTAGGCACGTATCCCCTACTCGTCACCAGTTGTAGCAGACACCCCAGCTCTGGACCACACAAATGACTACGCCACACACGGAGCTCTGCACGTCTTTATTCTTTTACATGCAACCATGAACTGAACGCACTGTGTCACAGACTTTGACCACATCCAAATGCCTCCCAACTGATTACATAAATTTGTAAGGAGTCCGCCTAGGACCACAAAGGTCCTGCTGCACAGGACCACCCACAGGACCACCCAACACTGCAGTACGCGATCATATTTACTCAAACTAGACCTCAAATGGCTGAAACAATATTGCCCAAGAACCTGACATGACTTGAAAATGCTTAATGTGCATAATATCTTTATTTCTTGACCTTCTCATGGATATGTTTTTATAATGAATAATGGTTGCATTAATGTTTTCATCTAATTTTGAAAAATGTTCCTACTTACACAAAGATCACTGTTAACTAATGATTAGAGATTTGTCATTTAGTGAGGTAATCAAGAAGCTCATATATGAAGATGCAGCATTTCTAAAGGGAATAAATCATGTGAATGTCTAAGAGAATTAACATTATATTTGATAAGAAATGTTTCACTCAACATTGCTGTTTATGGAGTATTGTATTCTATGAGAAGACGAGGAGTGATCCTGTTTCCATGAATGCATCGAAAGCTCATTGGTCGACAGAAGAGAGAAGAAGCAACATGAAGACTACAACAATATTTTGTTTGTCTGTAATAGTGCGTGTTCCTAGAGCAGAACCTGACTTCCCCATTCCATTAATTTACATCCCCATATTCCATGCTGCTTTGAGATTCTACTGAGTTTCTTGAACCTGTCTTTCTGGCAAACTATGCATTGATCGATTATTAATTTATTGAGCCGACTTTAATGCTCAAGCTTTATGCTTTATGATTTCTCACTCACTCTCGAACTGGAACGCTTTATGGGTTCTGACTGACATCTTTCCTCCGCATACCTAGAATAGGGATTCTTTCCTGTATGGCACACGCTTAATGTACTTTAATGCAAATTACTAATTGCTTATTGATTGATTATTGACTTCTAATAAGATTCTAATGACTAAGATTGATGAGTTTAACTTGTGACCTAATAAAGATGATTTAAAACCCTTTAACTCATGCCATGCTCTCCTTATTGTCTGAGATAGTTTATAAATAGTGCTAATGTTATGTGATGTACAGCTCCAGAGTAATCTCATTCAACATCAAAGGTCCATTGGCCCACAGGCCGCATGGATAGGCACGGATGATCATAAATCGAGGTTTTAATTGATACAAATTCCCAATCCAGCAGCTTGCTCTTCAATGAGGCTCAATTTTATTGTAAAGCACTCTGATACGTCCAGACCTAGGGTCTCATTTATGGGGATTTGGCGTAGGACAGAGCAGCAAGTCACCTTGCTGTGCTGCTCTACGTCAAAGTGAAAGGGCAGGAATGCACCGTATGTATCCAATATTGTGCATTCCCGTCCTTTCCCCTGCGCTTGCGCCGTTTCGACAGCCTAGTGCCAACGCAGGCACCCATGCACCTTGGTGTAAGGGTGTCTGTGTTGTCAGCAGGAGTGCTTTTGTGCAGCAATGGGCATCTTCCTATGCTAAAACAATCCTAGCAGGCTTTTTCCTATATCTATATGTGCTGCAGAATGCAGCCCATATGGCAAGATGACAAAACGAAGAGAACGTTATTTCTCCTTGTTGCGCCTCCCCTGGTGAGGTGTAAGGTTTTGGAACATCGTCAGGTTTACATTGTTTTGTAAATCTGGGGAAGCATCAAAATCTTTGGGTTTTACGTTGGACCACCCACCGCAGTGCCCATGGAATGCCCAACTAGCACAGAGTAAGGCAACAAAGCGATTTGTACTGCCCTGCCTTACTCCGGCCATTCAAAGTCAAGCAAAGTGGCTTTGTGTGACCTTACAAATATTTTGTAGTTTGCGCCGCCGGAATATTACAAAGAGCTACAGTGGTGCACACGCTCAATAATATGTTCCCTAGGGTTGTATGTTTTTTCAACGAACTCCGTTGTAACGCATGCCTTTACCACGCATGCGTTACAACGGAATGCTATTTACACGCCTATCTTTTTCCACGTTTTTTAGCGTGGTGACGTCATAAGTAAAAAAAAAAACGGCCGTTTCCTTCCTCTGCGATGCCGATTGCCTGCACATCACGTCTAAAGGTAAGTGTTTTTTTTGGGGGGGAAGCCCCCCCAACCCCCCTTTTTTATATGTACCCTTTACCACACATGCCTTTACTACGTACCTCGTAGTAAAAGTATGCGTGGTAAAGGCTGTCGTTGTAACCACGCATGCGTTGTAATGCATGCGTGGTTAAAGTTTTCGTTGAAACGGCCTCGTTGTAGTGGCCGTTTCCCGTTCCCTAGTCTGAGCTATAAAAAAACACATAATTCAATTCTAGCGATTATGCTAGACTCTGTGTGTCGGAGTCAGTACATGTGTTTACACGGGATCAGTGTTATGCATATTCTGAGTCAAGATGAGCAGCATCCTGTGGAGGTGTCAATGGTATTTGCCCTCTCGACAAATCAAGCTCTGTCATCAGTAGGGGTTGGAGCCCAAGTCTGGCATGTGACACGTGTCACTCTGTCATGTGGCATATGCCACATCTGATGTGACATATGCCATAGATTTTCTTCATTATTATCAGGTGAGCATTTCCAAAGGACTATGTTTCACTCTGCTAAAATAAATAAATTGTCTAAAAAAATAAAAATAATATTAAAAAATAATTTCCCCAGCTGGGGTTTGAACCCTGGTCAAAACTCACTCAAAGCCCCTGTGAAGTAACAGTGAGCCATCTTTTCTGCTGAAAGTTCCTCAGCCAAAGGAATTTATGTCATAGAATAATGATGTCTGTCCTTTCTCTGTTTCTATTGTCTTTGGACTTTAGATACCAGAAATCTTCTCTCGATTTACATTCTTTAAATACAAATAGCCCTTCCTTTCATACAGTCTGCCACTAGCCCCATGCATTTTTTATTGTTACACAATCATCCCCACATTCTCATTCCACTAAATAAGTGATTTCTTTCATAGCAAACCTGTCCCCCCTATGCACATGCCACCCAGCATGCCATCAATGCTTCACATGCACTATGACTAAGGAGGCCATAGTTCTCCCAGATACTGCTAGGGGGTGATTTACAAAGGCACAGCTTTCATTTGTGGAATTTAGAAATAAAATTAAAAAAAAAAAAACGATTTCCCCCAGCTGGGGTTTGAACCCTGGTCAAAAACTCACTCAAAGCCCCTGTGAAGTAACAGTGAGCCATCTGTTCTGCTAAAATTTCCTCAGCCAAAGGCTTTTATGTCATAGAATAATGATGTCGGTCCTTTCTCTGTTTCTATTGTCTTTGGACTTTAGATACCAGAAATCTTCTCTCGATTTACATTCTTTAAATACAAATAGCCCTTCCTTTCATACAGTCTGACACTAGCCCCATGTATTTTTTATTGTTACACAATCATCCCCACATTCTCATTCCACTACATAAGTGATTTCTTTCATAGCAAACCTGTCCCCCCTATGCACATGCCACCCAGCATGCCATCAATGCTTCACATGCACTATGACTAAGGAGGCCATAGTTCTCCCAGATACTGCTAGGGGGTGATTTACAAAGGCACAGCTTTCATTTGTGGAATTTAGAAATAAAATTTAAAAAAAAAAAAAAAAAAAAACGATTTTCCCCAGCTAGGGTTTGAACCCTGGTCAAAACTCACTCAAAGCCCCTGTGAAATAACAGTGAGCCATCTGTTCTGCTGAAATGTCCTCAGCCAAAGGCTTTTATGTCATAGAATAATGATGTCGGTCCTTTCTCTGTTTCTATTGTCTTTGGACTTTAGATACCAGAAATCTTCTCTCGATTTACATTCTTTAAATACAAATAGCCCTTCCTTTCATACAGTCTGACACTAGCCCCATGCATTTTTTATTGTTACACAATCATCCCCACATTCTCATTCCACTACATAAGTGATTTCTTTCATAGCAAACCTGTCCCCCCTATGCACATGCCACCCAGCATGCCATCAATGCTTCACATGCACTATGACTAAGGAGGCCATAGTTCTCCCAGATACTGCTAGGGGGTGATTTACAAAGGCACAGCTTTCATTTGTGGAATTTAGAAATAAAATTAAAAAAATAAATAAACGATTTTCCCCAGCTGTGGTGTGAACCCTGGTCGAAGCTCACTCAAAGCCCCTGTGAAGTAACAGTGAGCCATCTGTTCTGCTGAAATTTCCCCAGCCAAAGCCTTTTATGTCATAGAATAATGATGTCGGTCCTTTCTCTGTTTCTATTGTCTTTGGACTTTAGATACCAGAAATCTTCTCTCGATTTACATTCTTTAAATACAAATAGCCCTTCCTTTCATACAGTCTGCCACTAGCCCCATGCATTTTTTATTGTTACACAATCATCCCCACATTCTCATTCCACTAAATAAGTGATTTCTTTCATAGCAAACCTGTCCCCCCTATGCACATGCCACCCAGCATGCCATCAATGCTTCACATGCACTATGACTAAGGAGGCCATAGTTCTCCCAGAGACTGCTGGGGGGTGATTTACAAAGATATAAAAGGATGTCGTCAGCTTAGAGCGAAATGCGATCCTCAAACTCCGGGGTCCAGCTGATACCCCTCATCGAGGGCTGCCAACGCAGCCAGGCAGCGAGCGGTTCCAAGGCCAGAGCAAAGAGGAGAGGGGACAACGGGCATCCCTGTTGCGTGCCTCTCCCCAGTACAAAGGGGCCAGAGACTTTGCCATTCACCACTCCCTGGGCCAGCGGCTCCTCGTATAACAGTTTTACCCATCTTATAAATCCCGGGCCGAAACTAAACCCTGCGAGTGCGGCCCAAAGGTATGGCCACTCCACTGTATCGAAGGCCATCGTTGCATCCAGGGATGCCAAGATGGCCGGCTCACGTATGGACGCCACTCTCGCGAAGACTCCATAGAGACGCCGCATGTTGAGTGTGGTATTGCGATGTGGAATAAAGCCGGACTCATCAGGATGTACTAAATCACCAATGACTGTTATCAGGCGATTCACCAGAACCTTAGCCAGAATCTTAGGCTCGGCGTTCCAAAAGTGAAATGGGCCTATAGGATGTACAATGTTCTCGCGGCTTTCCCTCTTTGTGGATAACTACAATGGTTGCGAGCCTTTGATCACGGGGGAGGAGGCCCGCATCACGCGATTCAAGAAACATAGCCCGGCGATATGGTGCTATCTTGTCGGGTCTTAGTTTGTAAAGTTCAATGGGGAGGCCGTTTGGTCCCATCGCTTTGACTGAACGCACTGAACGGATCGCCAGCGCAATCTCATCAGCAGTCAAGTTCAAGTTCAAGTTCAGGTATTTGTATAGCGCACTACTCACCCAGAGGGTCTCAAGGCGCTAGGGGAAGGGGTTAACTTATTTGTCGAATAGCCAGGTTTTCAGTTCTTTTCTGAATGAGATGTGGTTCTGATTAAGGCGGAGGTGGGTGGGGAGTGAGTTCCAGGTCTTGGCAGCCAGGAAGGAGATGGATCTGCCACCCATGGTGGATTTCCGGATGCGCGGGACTGCGGCAAGGGCTTGGTTGGACGATCTTAGTTGGCGGGTGGGTTTGTAGAAGGACAATCGAGTGTTGAGGCATTCGGGTCCTAGATTGTAGAGGGCCTTGTGTGCGTGGGTGAGAAGGCAGAAGGTAATTCTTTTGTTGACGGGAAGCCAGTGGAGGTCTTTTAGATGTCCGGTGATGTGATCTTGGCGCGGGATGTCTAATATGAGTCTCGCTGACGCGTTTTGGACGCGCTGGAGTTTTTTCGGTCATTTTGTTGTGATTCCGGCGTAAAGTGTGTTACCATAATCCAGTCGACTCGTGACCAGTGCGTGGGTGACAGTCTTTCTTGTCTCGAGGGGGATCCAGCGGAAGATCTTTTTGAGGATGCGAAGTACGTTGAAGCAGGAGGACGAGACGGCGTTGACTTGTCTGGACATCGAGAGAGAGGAGTCTAGGATGAAGCCAAGGTTACGTGCATGGTCTGTGGGAGTGGGTGCTATGCCCAGAGCTGAAGGCCACCAGGATTCGTCCCAAGCTGAGGGTGAAGGTCCTAGGATGAGCACCTCCGTTTTGTCTGAGTTGAGTTTTAGGCGGCTCTGTTTCATCCATTCAGCAACTTCTTTCATGCCTTCGTGAAGATTGGTTTTGGCGGTGTTGCGGTCTTTGGTGAGGGAAAGGATTAGCTGGGTGTCGTCGGCGTAAGAGATGATGTTGAGGTTGTGTTGACGCGCGATGGAGGCGAGAGGACTCATGTAGACGTTGAAGAGGGTGGGACTGAGTGAGGATCCTTGAGGTACGCCGCAGATGACTTCGGTGGCCTCTGAGTAGAATGGGGGAAGTCGGACTCTTTGAGTTCTCCCAGCGAGGAATGAGATGATCCAGTCCAAGGCTTTTCCTTGTATGCCGATGTTGCTGAGTCGATGTATAAGGGTGCTGTGGCAGACGGTGTCTAAAGCAGCAGAAAGGTCGAGTAGGATGAGGGCCACTGTTTCTCCGTTGTCCAGGAGTGCTCGGATGTCGTCGGTCGCTGCAATGAGGGCGGTTTCGGTGCTGTGTTTGGCTCGAAACCCGGATTGAGATGGATCGAGGGAGTTGTTGGATTCAAGGAAGGTGGTGAGCTGGTTGTTGACGGCTTTCTCGATGACTTTGGACGGGAAAGGTAGGAGGGATATGGGTCAGTAGTTTTTCAGTTCTGAAGGGTCCGCTGTGGGTTTCTTCAGAAGGGCGCTGAGTTTGGCGTGTTTCCAGCTCTCTGGAAAGGTGGCAGAGTTGAAAGAGCAGTTGATGACATCGCGGAGTTGGGGTGCGATGATGGAATCAGCTTTGTTGAAGATGTGGTGGGGACAGGGGTCAGAAGGCGAGCCAGAGTGGATTGAGTTCATGAGGTGAGTGGTGTCTTCAGTGGTGATTGGGTTCCAGGCGCTGAGGATGTTAGTTGGAGGAGTAGGATCTGAAGGGGGTGGGGTGGGTTGATCGCTGGGAGAGTTCTCGAAGCTGTTGTGGATGTCGGCAATTTTGTTGTAGAAGAAGGAGGATAGCGCATTGCAGAGGTCTTGGGAGGGGGTGATGTCGTTAGTTGCTGCGGTGGGGTTGGTGAATTCTTTGACGATATTGAAGAGTTCCTTGCTGTTATGAGTGTTGTTGTCAAGACGATCCTTGAGTGCTGATTTCTTGGCGGATCGGATCAGTTGGTGGTGTTTGCGGGTGGCTGTCTTGAGGGAGGCCATGTTGTCTGAGGTTGGGTATTTTCTCCAGTTCTTCTCTATGGTGCGGCATAGCTTCTTGGATATTTTAAGTTTGTCATTGAACCAGGGAGCTTTTTTGCTGGCTGATTTCATCTGGTGCTTTTTCAGGGGTGCTAATTCGTCCGCACTGAGGGTAATCCAATGCCTGAGGTTTGTGGCCGCTTGGTCTGGGTCCAAAGAGAGGGTGGGAGGGTTTTGGCTGAGTGATGTGAGGAGTTGGTCGGTGGTGATTTTGTTCCAGTTTCTCAGAGGAATCGGTTGTGGACGGTTGTGGGTCAGGGTGGTTTTGTAGCTGAAGTGAACACAACTGTGATCCGTCCAGTGGAGAGCTGTAGTGTGATCGAAGGAGATGTGTTTGCTGGAGGTGAAGATAGGGTCGAGCGTGTGTCCGGCTGTGTGAGTGCGGGTGTCAACAAGTTGTTTGAGTCCGAGATTGGCCAGGTTGTCCAGAAGGGTGGTGGTGTTGTTGTAGTGTTTGTTTTCAAGGTGGTAGTTGAAGTCTCCTAGAAGAATGTAGTTTTCGGAGGTGAGGGCGTGTGGGCTGACGAAGTCCGTGATGTCATCGCTGAATTGAGTGCGGGTGCCTGGAGGCCTGTAAATGAGGGTGCCTCTAAGTGTGGTCCTGGGGTCGGTGTGGATCTGGAAGTGGAGGTGTTCGGCGGTTGCAAGATTGTCGTTGGAGCTGGTTGTGATTTTGATGGTGTTTCTGTGGACGATGGCGATGCCTCCTCCTGTTTGATTGATGCGTTCTTTTCGCATAATTTTGTAAGCGTCCGGTATGGCTATGGCGATGTCGGGAGCAGATGATGTGTTCATCCATGTTTCAGTAAGGAAGGCGATGTCAGGTGACGCAGTGTCGATTAGGTCCCAGAGTTCTGTTGCATGTCTGTGGACCGAGCGGGTGTTGAGCAGGATGCAATTAAGGCGGTTGGAGTTGTGTTTGGAGGACGTGGATTTGGTGAGGGTCCTGAAGCAGTTGAACTTGCAGGAGAGGCAGGCGAATGGGCCGTGAGTACGTCCTGGAGTGGCTTCGCAGCATAGAGGAGTACGTCCGGGGTTGAGGGCAAGGAGAGTAGCGGCATCATATGTGATTCTAGAGGGTTGGGAGCGACGGGGGCCAGGGGGACAGGCGCTGGGCGCGGTCAAGGCGCGGACGGGTGCAGACGGGCTTACCTTTGGCGAACCTTCGGCGCGGCCGCAGCGCGTGGACGCTGCGCGTCGGGACATCTGTCATAAATGGATAGTGGAGGGGGGCGGAGCGTGGGCGGGTCAGCTGGGAGGCGGGATCTCGGAGGAGGCACGGGCTCACGGAGGTAAACAAAGTCCCAAAATGGCAGCCCTGTCCCTGAAACGAGACTGGGGCACAGCCGGAGTAGAGCACAGCCACAAACACTCGCAAAACACTTCTCTTTACCCCACACAGCAAAGTCTACAGTGCGCAGCAATAATCAAATAAATTACGTCAGGCAAATTAATTCTGGCGCCGAGTGCGCAGCCACTGTACTCAAATAAATGTCTAAAGTGGGCAAAAGCGATACCAGGCGCTGCGAGCGATCTCTTTCCGTGCAGGCAGGCAGCAGCGCGATGTTCCTTCTGAGGGGCTCAGACTGCGGGTAGCACAAGCGTCCGTAGGGAGGCAGAGGGCGAGGGGAGCGACCGTACAGGAAAGCGTCCACACGGTCACAAATGGCCATGGGATAGAGCACTGTAGCTGTACTCGTGGGTGGGTGGGTCAGCTGGGAGGCGGGATCTCGGAGGAGGCACGGGCTCACGGAGGTAAACAAAGTCCCAAAATGGCAGCCCTGTCCCTGAAACGAGACTGGGGCACAGCCGGAGTATAGCACAGTCACAAACACTCGCAAAACACTTCTCTTTACCCCACACAGCAAAGTCTACAGTGCGCAGCAATAATCAAATAAATTACGTCAGGCAAATTAATTCTGGCGCCGAGTGCGCAGCCACTGTACTCAAATAAATGTCTAAAGTGGGCAAAAGCGATACCAGGCGCTGCGAGCGATCTCTTTCCGTGCAGGCAGGCAGCAGCGCGATGTTCCTTCTGAGGGGCTCAGGCTGCGGGGAGCACAAGCGTCCGTAGGGACGCAGTCAGTACAGCATCCATCAATTCCCTGTCTTCGTCAGCTAGGCGGGGTAAAGCTATGTCTCGCAACAACAAGTGCCAGTCCTCTTCGGGTCTGTCCGATACGGGAGAATAAATCCCCTGATAATATTCTGCGAAGCGTTCCACTATTTCCACTGGGTCAGTAACTCTCATACCACTCTGACTTTCAATCACCGGAACCACCCGACTCGCTCTCTCCTTCTTGTCCAGCCATGCAATCAATTTACCTGCCTTATCCCCAACATCATACAAACGCCCCTGCTGCTCTCTACTCATGGATCTGGCAGTGTCAGTGACCAGTGCTTTATAATCACTCTGTTTGAGACTAAGAGCATGAAATTTCTCCTGAGTAACATCATGTTCCAAATCTTCTTCCAACTCGTCTATTTCGGATTCAAGTCGGATTACTTCTTCATGTTTACTCCTCTTGGCACAGGAAATCAACGACAAAGCCTGCCCACGGATAACTGTTTTGAAAGCCTCCCAAAGTGAAACAGCAGAAGACACTGACCCCAAGTTTTCAAGTAAATAGTGCTCTATAGACTTAACCAATGCTGCACGGGTCCTAGGGTTGCGGAGGTACCATGGGTTTATGGGAGCTAACCTCCCTTCTGCTCCAACACCAGTATCCAACACCATGAGTAGCGGGTAGTGATCTGAAATGCCACGAGGCAGATGTCTAACCTCCTTAACCATCATGGCCTGCGCCGCTGGCATCAGTACATAATCAAGCCTAGAGAGCCTGCCATGTGCCCCGGAGTGGAAGGTGTATTGTGTCTGCCCAGGGTGTAGCAAGCGCCAGCAATCTACTAATCCCAAAGTGTCCATAAGCCTACTCAGCCAAGCCTTTGATCCTGGCAGGTCCCTAGGTGGATAACGATCTTCCCTCCCACAAACAACCAAATTAAAGTCACCACCCACTATCAGGAATCCTTCCGGGAGATTCAGAATTACTTTACCTATATCTTCAAATGTGGACGATTGCAGACCAGGTGGGACATAAACAGACATTAGAAGTATGGTCTTGCCCTCCCATCTGCCCATTATTACTGCATAAAGTCCCCTGTCATCATAAATCACCTCGTCAATTTCCAAGGGGAGGGAGGCTCTGATCATTACCCCCACCCCCGAGACCCGGAGGTGAAGCCCGAATGAGCGACAAGACGATAACCTCGTCTGTTCATGGCTGAGCAGGAATTTTCTATAAGGTGTGTCTCTTGCAGCAGGACCACATCTGGTGACATTCTCTTGAGTAGTTGGAGAACCACCCCTCTTTTAATTCTGTCCCCGAGACCATTGACGTTCCATGACATTAGTCTCAACCCCCTATCCCCCATCCCAATAGTGACCACCACCCCATCCCAGAGAAAGACGCATCACCAGCGGACAATAAGCAAACGATACGGCACCTTGTGTAAAACCAAATCAAACCCCAACACCCAACCCCCGCCCCCCAACCAGAAAACCAAGCATCTACCCCCCTCCCTGCACCCCTGCGTCTGACCCATCAGCCACCCCAACTTGCAGTGTGCCTGTCGCCCCATTCACTAACTAGTCTACAAAAAGAAACCACAGAGGAGGACGAGTCCCTGTCCCTCCCGCCACCTCGTAGTAGCAGCAAAACACATTTATACATACGATATGCGACCCCCAGCAGTACACTATGCAATAGTTCAGGGAACCTAGTCAATATTCCTTATTCTTGCGCCGATCCGCCGTCTTCCGTACCCCCAGAGCGGTCTGCCGGATCTCTTCTCACGGGCAGAGTGTCAAGCCAGTCACTAACCACATCTGGGCGGTCAAAGAAAAAGGCCTTGTCCTCATATTCGACCCGCAACCGTGCAGGGAAGAGCATAGCGTACTTCAAATCCATGTCTCGCATCCGCCTTTTTACTCCTTGAAAGCCCAATCGTTGTTTTTGTACAGATTGAGTGACGTCCGGGTAGAAGCTCACTGTAGTATTCTCAAACTTGACGGGTCCACCCTCTCTCGATGCCTGCAAAATAGCGTCTCTATCGCGGAAGTTGAAAATCCTAGCGATAATAGGACTTGGTGGGGCACCCGGCTTCGGCCTCCCGCCCGGCACTCTGTGCGCCCGTTCCACCGTGAAGAATTTACTCAAGCCTTTGGGGGCGAGATGATTGAGGAGCAGATCTTCCACAAAAATATCCGTTGCTGTTTCTTCCGATTTTTCAGGAATACCAATAATGCGTATGTTATTCCGCCTTGCACGACTTTCGGAATCCTCCAATCGGCGGGCGAACTGTAAGTTGGCAGTTTGCAAATTACGGACCTCCTTTATTCAAGTGAGAAACGTCGGTAGTGAGACTGGCTGTCTTCAAATCTAGGGATTTGACCTTCTCGTTCGTTTTGTAGAGGTCCGCCCTGATTAAGGTGACATCCACAGCCACGGTATCCAACTTTAAAGCCAGAGCCTCGTATTGTTGTCCGATTGAAGTTATCATGCCAGCAATGTCGCCCATGACGACTTGGAGGGTCAATTCCTCTGGGTCTTCAAAAGTCACATTCACCCCTCCGGTAGTTTTAGGGATGGTACCGGGTGATCCCCTCGGCTGGGTGAATCGTTCGATACTATCCGCCTGCGTCAGACTGCCCCTGCCGGTGAACTTGGTCTTCCGCCGGTCTCCGTCTTGCTTGCCCGCCATATTGGGTTCTGTGCCCCAGAGGACCCTGTGCGACCTGTTGTCAATATCCGCACTTCATAGCCCACTAGAATTCAAATGTTCAGGTTGAGAAAGGGTTTCTCCCGGTCCGCACCAAGTACTTGCGGTAGATACACTGCAGAGTGAAGCGCCCGGCGCAGGCCGATGATCAATCTGTCGATAACACCCTCGCTCACCAGGGAGGTCTCAAAAACGAAACCGAAAGTTGACCAGGGGCATTCATCCCACTGCAGCTAGCCGTTGTTGTTCAACTACTGCCTGGGTATTGGTGCCACTTGAGCTCCATGCCCTTCCACCCCTGTGGGCCAGAAAGTTGCGATCGGTGTAATTCATGTTCCCAATGTCCAAATCGATTTTGGAAAGCAGATAGTGCCTCTGCCGGGTCTGCACTTCAATATTCCATCCGAATAATCCGTATTCGTTTCAGTATATGTGTAGGAGGCAGCGAGGGTCTCTGGAGCTCTTAGCTCACGCCGCCATCTCGGATGCTCGCGAAGCTTTTCCCCATGTACCAATCTTAACTGAAGACATTAACCCTCCAACGCATCAGGTGAAATTGTGTACGTGGCAGCCCAACAGCTGTGTTAATTAAACACAGCTCATCATTACATACCCCTCTTTGCTCGCTGACTCGCAGCATGTTACACTGTATGAATCTACTCTTAACAGTTGTTGTCTCACAAAAAGATATATGCTTTAATAATTCCAAAAATCCGATAATGTAACCAGCAATCCTCCAAACTCCCAATCTGAGATAACAGTCAAAACAATCCTGGGTGGTGCGCTGCAAACTGCTATACTTTAGAGTACAGTCCTCGTTTCTAGCGTCTCAGGTGCTCCCCATGCGCAGGCAACATACAATATAGTTGGGGCAAACTTCATATGTTAACTCAGGAATATTTCACAAATCAGCAATAAAATATACGTTTCAGTCGTACCGGTTCCCTCATGTATTTCAGTGTTCAACACAGTATTGAGCAAATACTGTGGATTAGTAACAGCATGCATCCCAGGTCTCTACGCGTCTAGCAACAGCATTCCCCCACACATACACCCCAATACCTCAATTCATAGTCCATACAAATACAGGAGCTTGCAGCGTGTATGCATTCAAGTGCGCCGTCTGCTGGTTGACATCCACTTTTCCTACTGAATCCTGCGAATTCTGTAGGCCATATATCTGTTCGTCATCACTCGACATGTCTCATTGGCTGGATTTAGATGCATTCTCTTCATCGGGGAACCCCTGATCTCTGCAACTGCCTGCATGGTGTCTTGCTGTCCGCTCAGGATCAGCTCCGAGCGTGGACCCACAAGTGGCAAAGGCGGTGCCCTTATTCTCGTATACCGTTGCTCTCTCCGCCAGTTGCGAAAAGGGCCTTTCAGTTTCGGTAGCCTTGTTGTTGTGGCCATGTCCCGAGGTCCCACATTGGTGAAGGTTTCCAGCCAGTCCTCCACCTGATGCTGATAAGGCTGGCCCGCTATTAGCACGTATTCTCAGAGATTACCACCCACATCCCCCGATCCATGAGATAACCACTAGAGCTGGGGATACCGTGAATACACAATGGGATATAAATGCATTTTGTGAATATTGCCAAGACTTGTACCAGGTCCCCCCCCCCATTGGTGGAAGACCCCTTGATGCCATTTTGAACAGGCGCACAGTTCCCACAATTTGAAAAAACAGCGCAGGACGCTCTATCTGGCACTATCACAAGGTCCGAAATCAAGGCAGCCATCAGGAGCCTCCCTCAAAACAAGGACCCAGGTCTGGACGGCCTCCCGTCCGAATTCAATGCCACATTTGTGGATACTCTGGTGCCACAACTAGAGAAACTGTGTAATGCTGCGCTGTTCTCCGGGTCATTGCCACCCACCATGAGACAGGCACTCTTAATGTCTCTCTCCAAACCAGCACGCCAGGCAATGTATCTTTCAGAGTTCCCCCCAACTATCTCTAATCACTACAGACTACAATCTATTCAGTAAAGTACTGGCTGGCTGCCTACTTCCATATTTACACAACCTAATCCAACCAGATCAATGTGGGTTTGTACCAGTGCAGTGCACTTCACTTAACATCAGCAGGTTTTACCATGTTATGACTGCAACCCCCAAGGAGAGAGCCCACGCAGTTTGTATCACCTTGGATCTGAGACAGGCATTCGATATGCTCATATTGGACTACATATTCCCAGCACTTGAACTATTTGGCATCCCGCCGGGTTATTTAATCTGGGTCAGGCTCCTGTACAAGGACCCCACGGCAAGGGCCCGTACAGGGCGACATATCTCGGAGGAGTACCCGGTTTGAAAAGGCACATGGCAGGGTTGCCCACTGTCTCCTCTGTTGTTTGTGCTGGCCCTGGAGCCTTAGCCCTTAGGGTACGGTTATCGGCTGTACAACCGGCCATACGTATCGGCCAAACAACACACATTATCTCCGCATACACGGATGACATCATTCTGTATGCTTAAGACCTCACCTCTCTATCACTGGCCACAGGCATTTTTTATGCTTTTGCGTTGCTTTCGGGCATCACAATTAATGTCAGTATGTATTATGCCTTTTTTCCCGGCAAGGGGATTGCCCAGAGACGGTTCAGTTTGGCCCTCATTCTTTAAAAGTCGCAGCACATACTTTAAAATATCTGGGTATACAGATTTATCGCTCAACACCAAACCTCATTGACGTTAACCTAGGTAAGGCTATGCGCTCGCTACACTCACATGTAACCTTCTGGTCCTCCCTACTGCTATCATAGATGGGCCGAGTGGCAATTTCGAAAATGGTAGCCCTCCCCTTGCTACTGTATTTCTTAACCAATTTGCCGTTTGTGATCCCGACCCTGCTGCTTAACTATGAACATCACTCTTTCCGTTTTGATTTGGGGAAGTGGCCACCGCAGAGTAGGACTGAATGAGCTGCAAGTGGACACTGATAAAGGGGACTAGGTTACAGTGCCTCTCAGATTGGCTGTCAGGGCGTAACTTACATTACATTAAATTATTCACCTGCCGATGTGGATAGCGGACGGGTTCATACTCTGATCCTACCAGAGGCTAAGATTCCGACCGATGCTCGCTGCTTTTACGCACAGCTCTCATTTATTAGAAATGATCCACACACTACACACGTGGCTGCCTCCCTTACTCTTACACCATACCACTACTTGGTATCCTGACCCCAAATGGCCTCCTCACTAAACTGAGACTGCTCCCCTGGGCAGAAGGCGGTTTAGCTAGAGTGGGAGACCTATTTCACAACAGCACATTTATGGAACATGACAATTTTGTCTGGAGCAAAGGAGTCACGGATGCATTAGATTTACTACATGCCACACTTCTGCAATATGTAAAGAAACATTGGTCCCCCCACAGGGAGAAACCTCCCCACCATGAAATGGTCTTCATAACCTACCTGATAGTGAATGGCCGACACCTCACCAACTGGCTTTACAGAGGCATTACTAACCAAACTAGAATTTCACAGAATGTTTTAAGCAACAAATGCAACGAAGACTTGGGTACAGACATGATGTATGGGGACTGGAGCAGGTCCTTGGCATACCCTTTGAGAATCCCACGGAATGCCAAATTCAACTTCATTCAATACATGTTTTTGCAGAGGGCATATCTCACCCTGCACCGACTGCAGCATATCTTCCCAGCCACACAGCACTGCTGTCCTAGATGTAAAATATAAGATGCTAACCTGCTATGTATGTTATGTCAATGCACCGTGATTATGTCTTACTGGTTAGAATTGTTATCACTGATATCAGCTACGGTTGGTGTCCCCATTCAGCGTACTCATGCAATATTCCTTTTGGGATTGATGCGGCTCCATAAGGCGCAGAAAGAACAACTTTGCTTTATAGACTTGCCTCTACTCCTGACTAAGCAATCCATTACGATGAGGTGGAGGTCGGCTGGTCCCCCACAGCTTCATGGCTGGCATGGGGTAGTGGTGTAATGAAGCGGGTCGGAGAGTGCTGCTATCCGCCTGGAGGAAGACCTGGGTTTGTGAACAAAAAATATCTCTTTAGACTGTGTCAGTATCCTGGAGTCGTTGAAGGCTCTGGCCCCGTTGCCATTGCATGTAGCTCGAAATTAGCACCTGCCTTATTATATACAGCATCGCCGTATGATCCCCTCCCCACTCGCCACCCCGCTCCCGCCTCCCAGCTGCTCCTCCCTCGCTCCGCCCCGCCACTATCTACTTATGACAGATGCATTTACGCGCAGCGTTCACGCGCAGTGGGCGCGCCAAAGGTAAGCCCGTCTTCGTCCATCCGCGCCTTGACCGCGCCTAGCGCAAGACCCCCTAGCCCCCGCAAAAACCACTCCACCCGCCTAGCGTACGATGTCGCAACCCTCTCTGCACTTAACACCGGCCGACTCCCCGACTGCCACCAAGCCGCCCCAGGATGCACCCATGGAGCCTTCACCTGCCAATCCTGCAAGTTCTGCTGCATCAGGACCCACACTGCAACCACTACCGCCAAACAGAGCCCAAACAACAACCACCTAAAGTGTATCCTGCTCAACACGTGCTCGGTCCCCAAACACGCCATTGAACTATGGAACCTACTCAACACCACATCACCGGACGTCGCCTTTCTTACAGAAACCTGGATGAACGCCTCATCAGCGCCCGACATCGCCGTAGCCATCCCGGACGGATACAAGATCATCCGAAAGGACCGCATCAACCAAACAGGAGGAGGCATCGCCATCGTCCACAAGAACATCATCCGCATCACGACCAGCTCCGACGACACCCTCACAGCTGCCGAACACCTTCACTTACAGATACACACCGACCCCAAGACCACACTTAGAGGCACCCTCATCTACAGACCACCAGGACCCCGCACACAATTCAGCGAAGACATCACCGACTTTATCAGCCCACACGCCCTCCCCTCCGAGGACTACATTCTCCTAGGGGACCTCAACTTCCACCTGTAGAAGAACAACAACAGCAACACCACCACCCTTCTGGACAACCTCGCTAATCTCGGACTCAAACAACTGGTAAACACCCCCACCCACCATGCCGGACACACGCTGGACCCAATCGTCTCCTGCAGCAAGCACGTTTCCTTCAACCATGCCACAGGACTCCACTGGACAGACCACAGCTGCGGCCACTTCAACTTTAGAAAGACCACGACCCACCACCACCGACAACAAGTCCCCCGCAGAAACTGGAACATAATTACCACCGACCAACTCACCACATCGCTAAACCAAAACCCTCCCGCCAAATCATCGGACCCAAATCAAGCATCCGTCAATCTCGCACAATGGATCACCCACTGCGCTGATGAATTAGCACCCCTGAAAAACCATCACAACAACAAAGGTAACAAAAAAGCCTCCTGGTTCAATGACGACCTCAAGAACTCCAAAAAGAACTGCTGCACCCTCGAGAAAACGTGGCGAAAAAACCCAACCACAGACAACATGACCGCCCTCAATGACGCCACCCGCAAAGACCACCAGCTGATCCGATCCTCCAAGAAATCAGCATTCAAGGATCGAATCGACAACAACGCCCACAACAGCAAGGAACTCTTCAGCATCGTCAAAGAGTTTACCAATCCCAACGCCGTCTCCAACCACATCACTCCCTCTCAAGACCTCTGCGACTCACAAGCATCATTCTTCCACAGCAAAATCGCTGACATACATAACATCTTCGGCGACCAGTCCACCCCCCTTACTACCGAACTGAAGCCCCCCACCACCACCCTTTGCACCTGGAACCCGATCAGCACCGAAGACACCATCCGCTTGATGAACGCCATACACTCCGGATCACCAACCGACCCATGCCCCCACCACATCTTCAACAAGGCTGGCTCCATCATAGCACCCCATCTCGGGGATATCATCAACTGCTCCCTCAACACCGCCACCTTCCAGGAAAGCTGGAAACATGCCGAACTCAGTGCCCTACTAAAGAAACCTACAGCAGACCCCACTGAACTTAAGAACTACCGCCCCATCTCGCTCCTCTCTTTCCCTGCCAAAGTCATAGAGAAGACCGTCAACAGTCAGCTCGCCACCTTCCTCGAGTCCAACGGCTCCCTCGACCCCTCTCAGTCTGGCTTCTGAGCCAAACACAGCACCGAGACCGCCCTTATCGCAGCCACAGAGGACATCAGAACACTACTCGACAATAGGGAAACAGCTGCCCTCATCCTCCTGGACCTCTCCGCAGCGTTTGACACGGTCTGTCATAGCACCCTAGTACAACGCCTCAGTAACGCCGGGATACAAGGAAAAGCATTGGATTGGATCATCTCTTTCCTCGCCGGAAGAACCCAAAGAGTCTGCCTCCCCCCTTTCAGGTCAGAGGCCACCGAAGTCATCTGCGGCGTACCACAAGGATCATCGCTCAGCCCCACCCTCTTCAACGTCTACATGGGCCCCCTCACATCCATCGCACGCCAACACAACCTCAACATCATCTCCCACGCTGACGACACACAGCTGATCATCTCCTCACCGAAGACCCAAACATCGCCAAAACCAACCTACACGAAGGGATTAAAGACGTAGCCGAATGGATGAAGAACAGCTGATTGAAACTGAATTCTGACAAGACGGAAGTCCTCATCCTAGGATCATCCCCCTCCGCATGGGACGACTCATGGTGGCCACCGACACTGGGCAGCGCACCCAAACCAACGGACCATGCTGGAGACCTGGGATTCATTCTAGACTCCTCCCTCGCGATGACCAGACAAGTCAATGCTGTTTCATCATCATGCTTTAACATATTAGGTATGCTCAAAAAGATCTTCCTTTGGATCCCCACCGAAACAAGAAAGACAGTCACCCAAGCACTTGTCACAAGCCGACTGGACTACGGAAACACCCTCTACGCCGGAACCACAGCCAAATGACAGTAAAAAATTCCAACGCATTCAGAACGCCTCCGCCCGACTCATCCTAAACATACCCCGCCACAAGCACATATCCGGTCACCTGAGAGACCTCCACTTGCTCCCCGTAAACAAGAGAATAACGTTCCGTCTCCTCACCCACGCACACAAGGCTCTCTACGACCTAGGACCTAAATACCTCAACTCGCGCCTGACCTTCTACACCCCCACCCCCCAACTCCGATCTTCCAATCAAGCCCTCGCCGCGATTCCACGCTTCTGAAGAACTACCATGGGAGGAAGGATCTTTCTCCTACTTAGCGGCCAAAACCTGGAATTCTCTCCACACCCACCTCCGCCTCACACATAAACAACTCTCCTTCAGAAAACAACTCAAAACTTGGCTGTTTGATAAGTAGCGAACACCCCCTCCTCAAGCGCCTTGAGACCCTCTGGGTCAGGAGAGCGCTATACAAATTTTAACTTGACTTAACTTGACTTGGATCGGCCATCGATGTGTCTCAAACCCTGCAATGCCATGAAACACACAGCCTTATTGGATCTTAGATCCAGCAACAGAAATCCATGCAAAGTAACTCTGCATATAACTTGCCTTAATGGCGTAAGTTACAACCCTACCATGTCAAACCCAGGGGCGGCTGGTGTACACGGGCAAGATGGGCGTCGCCCTCCCACCCTGTGGGGGACTGTGGGTGACTAACAAAATGCATGATGGAACACTGAGCAGTTAGCAATGTATTTTGCTGGCTGCTTGTGCTCGGTAATCAAACATGTTTAAATGTTGTTTTTTTAAGGGGGTGGGGGAGGATGGCCTTTGCTCTGCACATGCTTTTGGCTGGGCGAAGATTTCTTCGACCTGGAGCCATAAAGCAGGGCAGTGACGATACACTGGAGCGTGCAGCCTGTGTCTCACTGCCAGAATAGCATTTATATTTGGGCGTTATTCCTTTGGCCCAGGGAGGAGTTGGAGGCCCTCCATTAGTTTCAATGGCTGAGGGTGGGACAGTCCGGCAGGCTTTGAGTTTGTGGGGGTGTGGCAGTGGCCATTGCCTCTTCCACCAGACCCAGCAACAGTTTGTTGTTTTGCATGTGAGTTGTTTGCTGGGGTCTGGGGGAGGAGTCCAAAGACCACCAAATGCAGTATTTCCCAGTTTTACTTTTGGCTTGCTTCATCGTGGCTGGCTTGTGCATGCTATCATTGCTATTGCCATGCTGTGTACTGCAGTCCTCCTGGTATTGAGTCGAGACGAGGAGCCTGACGAGGAGCCTTGAGAAGTGAACGTCGAGGTCAGGGCAGGTCACGGTAACCACAACACACGGGTAAGTGAAAGCGATCCCGCCACCACCCACAACAACCTCCTAATTATATTTATAGGGGCTGTTGTGTTTTTAATTTTGTCGCTGCAGCCTGCGTTAATTATTTACTTAAGTGTGTTACACTTAACTTTAGTAGTACTCTACTGTCTGCGCGACACCTGGGGGATGGGCCACTGCCGGTAGGGGGTGACTTTGATTCGATCCATAGAGCCCGAGGCGGCGAGGCCTTGCCCTGGTGGCGTACGTTTGTTTTTGGTTGGCTACTGGGCTTTTGGTTTCGTTTGTGTTATAATACTAGAATATGGCATAAGAGACACAAATGGCAGAACCCTATCCAACATCAGGGGGAAAAATACTTACAATAAACTTGCTTGCACTTCCAGCATTGATTATATCTTGGCCGACTTACGCCTCTGGCCCGATGTCATGAACATGGAAGTGGGCCTAACTATTGACAGTAACCACAACAATCTAATATTAAAATTAAAAAATCAATGGGCCCGTCCCAACAAAAATTCTAATACCATTGGGAATTACCTCGTATCCACAAAGGAGTTAATTCTATCTAATTGTGGTAGGCGTATAAGATGGCCCAAGGTCGCAGGAGAGGACAAAAAACAAAAGAACATCTCCTCAATATTAGTGTCAAAAACAGCCGAACTCAAGGCAGCTTGAGATAATGTCGGGGGGGGGGGGGGGTGGGCGGGGGGGGAAGATCCACATAATACGCCACGAGACAATTGCTCAGAGCTCAGATTGGTGCACACTTCCTTGAAAGACGATGCAGTGGCCCCACTAGGAGCCGAACAAAAAGCTCCAATTCATGGTACACTGAGTCTTGCAGGGAGAAAAGGCGCAAGTACTAATATCTGCGGAAAAGGTGAAAAAAAACACAATAGTAAAAATAGCGAGGATGGAGTACAACATATCACTAAAGCAAGCAAAACGTGATTGGGAAGAGGTACATTAGGAGGACATGAAAGTTTACTGTCCCAAGAGGGATTACGCCTCATTTTGGGCTCTAGTCAAGATGAGAAATAGGAGGGACAACATCCAAATCACGAACCATATTGGTGATGAGGCCTGGTGGGATGACTTTTCCCAACTGCACATGGATGAACTAGAGGCCCTACCTACCTCTCAGTTGAAGAGAATTCAGGTTCCACTTACAATTGAAGATACCAATCTCTTCCAAATGAAAGAGATTGAGAATGCAATTAACTGTACTATTCCTGCACAGGCGGCAGCGCCAGATGGTATACTGGGTGACTTGGTCAAATTAGAACTACAGAAGTGGGCCCAATATATCCTGCTTTTAATCAACAATATAATGAAAGGAGCAGAAGTCGCTATATCTAGGAAAGGAGCAGAGGTCATAACTATATATAAAAAATGAGACGGCCAGGACACTAACAAATACAGGGCTATCACCCTAATAGATACCATGCAGAAAGTGGTTGGCAGAGCCCTTGTAAATAGGATTCAAAATTGGATGGAGGAGGAAGATAATCTTTCCACCTATCAAACAGGTTTTAGTAAAGGTACCAGTACAGGAGTGTTTACATTACTTATTTTATATTGGAAAGTAGTCATAATTGTCATGGGAAGTCTTTACTTGCGTTCAATGAGCTTAAAACCAATTATGATTTAGTGCCGCGAGAGAAGCTATGGCCAGTGCTCCAGGAAACGGGCTTACCCTCATACCTTTTAAATATTTTAATATGCCTCCATGATGAAACCTATGCCCAAGTTAGATGGGGGCTCATGGGCAAAGTAAAGACAAGATACAGTTCAACAGGGGGTTTGCCAGGGCTGTGTGATGGCTCCTACCGTCTTTTCACTTTATGTAAATGGAGTGGTTAGTTTTTTGAGCCAATTTCAAAAATAAAATTGCTCCAATTTTTGAAGGAGAAAAAAAAAATACCCTACTGTTGGCCGACGACACTATTTTAATATCGAAAACCCCAATGGGCCTCCGGGAACTCCTCACCCGCTTTCAATTTTTTCTGTACACAAAGGGGCCTAATGATAAACATCACAAAGACTAAGTTTATGGCTTTCAATCTGGGCAAACATTTTAATAACACTCTCACTAACAATGGTTTACCCCTTAGAGAGAGTCCATTCCTTTGATTATCTGGGTATTAGGTTATCGCATAAAATTCAAGTGGGGGACTCACATGAACAAAATGTTACTGAACCATAAGCGGGTGGTGGATGCCATTGGTAGGGACCAAAGGTTAACGTCAATTAGACTGGTAGCTCCTTCACTAGTAGTCTATAAAGGTAAAGCTGTGAGGTCAAGAATTTATGGCGTTGAACTTTGGGGCTTCGAAAAAACTAATGAGATTGTACGATCAAAGAGTAAATTCTTTAGAGATCTGGTATCCGTCCCTACCAATACACCACTCAAGCCCATAGTCTCTGACATGGGCAGACACACTTTTAGTGAGGTGGATATACTTTGCCCTATTCTATACTGAATAAGACTAAGACGCACCCCAGAACTCCATAGCTATGCGACGGTCCTTTCTGAGCTAATTACCCTTGATAACAACAAAGGTGTTAAGTGGCTTAAAGATCTAAAGGAATTACTGACCAAGCTGGGCTTAGCCAAAGCTTGGGCCAAGCAGGTCACTCCGACTAAGAGAGAGTTAAAAAAGAATTACTGGAACTGGGTAAATCACCAGGTCTTACATAAATCAATGCTTGTCTGACTATTTGAAGAGTTCATCCAGCATAAATCAGTTTGATCCCTGGAACCTTATCTAGATTTTATAAGGAAACACAGAGACAGGGCACTATATATGCAGTTTACATTAGGGTCAGTAAGGCTAAATACCAAACTGGCAAAATGGGACCCAACAACCTCCAACCTATATAACTGCCCCTGCTGTGATGCACAACAAGAAACTGTAGACCATGTAGTCTTTGCTTGTCCAGCCTACAAGCAAGCAAGGGCCAAATGGATCAATCCTATATGTATTATATTTGGGCACTAGAAACCTCCTTGATGCTCTACGAATCATGAGAAGTGACTCAAGTAGGTCCTCGCTACTATGTGGTGTTACAAAGTACCTGGGGTGTGCGTGGATTATCCGTATAAGGGCACAATTAAGGAGTAATGTGCAAATAAATACCATCTAATCTGTGGATCTGAGAGATAATTTACACATAGGAATTATTTGCAAAGTACTGAAGATTAACTGTTTTGTATGGGACATGTGTTTTAGCTAATCTGTAATTTTAAACCTAATGAGCAAATGCCAATTAAGATATTAAGCATAGATTTAGAGTGGACGGTATAGCAAGGTTTTTAAAACTTGTTTTTACTATATGAAATATTAATTTTATATACTTTTATGTGACTGTGAAATGCTTTTATGATAATTGCTATCGAATAAAGCTTATTCAAAATGAATGGGGAGCATGGAAGAGTTCCTGACTAAGTGGCTCACCGGCTGGCTACTTCCATAGTTGTTGTCCTATTATTTTGTTGTAGAAAGGGCACACAGGGCCATGATGCAGATGTCGCCCCGGGAAGCCAGACCAAGTCCTTTCATTGCAAAGATTTTGAATAAGCACAACAGAGACATGATTTGAAAGCAATCCAGACAAAGAACACCTGATGTTCAAAAACACTTGCATCCTCAAATGTCATGAGTACACAAGACTAGTCCAGAAGAAGCAACAGTAATTTATGGCAGACAAGGCCCAACTAGGTGAGCAGAAACTTCCCTATGCATTGCTGTATCTAGCCAAGCTGAGGGTGGTGTACCAATCCCGTATGCTATTCTTTGAGGCACCAGAAGTATACGTACACATGACAGGATTGCCCCGTACTTTGGAGTACAATGGGATTTTAAACAAGCATTTGCAATTCAATAGGTCTGGCATTTACGCAAGTTTAAGCAATTGACATTGCAAATAAATGACTTTTATTTATGTTTTCTTTTTTAAAACATAAATAAAATGCATTGTCATTTACAATGCCACTAGCTTAAACTCGTGTAAATGTGAGACCTATTGCATTGCAAATGCTTTGACTGGTATGGCTCCCGCGGTTCCCCGCTTTGTGCCAAGCATACGTTGTATAAATTGATGTGAATTCTGTAAGTGCTGGACTGGCTCACTCTGGAAGAGAACTGGGCCTTGTCGTGATAAATGAGGCTATTTAGACTGGAGGAGAGTGGTCCACGGGACACCCGAGGGGGCGCTGACCTCACTGATGAAGGCCGCCTGCGTGTACGTGTGTCGGCTCAAGGTGTCAGCTCAACACAGCTGGACGCTCTGAGGCAAAAAAGCTGATAAGTCAACAAAAGAGTGATTTCGAAACAAAGGCAGCTCTGAAAATGCGTTTTCATTTTGGAGGCGGCCTGACAGAGTCATTAATGAACTTGGTGCGTGCAGGAATCGCTTAGGAGCAACTGCTCGAAAGAGCAGGGGGATTTTCCGCTCTGCAACGAAAATGCAATTGCATCTGCCCAATGATCCTGTAGACAACTAGTAAGGGCCAGTCTCCAACGCCGTCCTCTCCAAGCTGCCTCGTCAAACCCGCAGCTCTCACCTAATTAATGCAGAACTTGGACCCAGTGTCTCGCCACTATGCTTTTCCTTGGCTTGTCGTAGGTCTCTATTGCATAGCTCGTCTTCAGGGCCGGACGTCGAGCTGTAACTCATAATTGGGTATCGGCTTGGTAGGCTTCTTCCTCAGCTGCTCATCAAGGGCTATGCCACGTACCCTCTTCTACTACGTGTGCTTTCCCTGGTTCCGGAAAGGACTCCGCACTGTAGTCTAAGCGTTGAGCTCCACGACTCAAAACTAAGGGAAAGTGAAAGAGCAGCGCACGCTGCAGGCACGACGTGACCGTGCACATCGGCGTGGCCTGCAGCTCGTGCCCAGTGGCGAGGCGTAGAACTCGGTGAAGAAGGAGAGATCGGTTGTCGCTGTCCAAGATGACCAGTGGGTCTTTTTGTGAGTACATGCTGGCCCAGCCGAGGACCCAGAGGAGCCACAGCACACGCATCATTCTACCAGTAACAGCGCTGCAGGGACGGAAGAAGACCAGCCATAGAGAAGGAGGAGGGAGGGAAAGAAAAAGCATGCAATGTTTGTTGGTGAGGGAGAGGGGGGTGGGTGGGGGTGGAGGGGGGGTGTGAGTGTGTGTGTATGTGTGTGTGTGCGTGTGTGTGTATGGACACGCACATTCTACCATCAATAAGGGTCATTTGGACTGGTGCTAGGTGCCCACTAGAATAGTGGACAGCATATGCCAGGCCAACGTATCACAGCAGCTACAGGAGTGCTGTGTGTTTTCTGCTTGGAGCAGCTGTAGCAGCACTGTGCTCTAACAATGGCTGTGAGGGCACTGTCCTTTACGTGATGGGGCAGCTGTGAGGGTGCCATTCCTCCCATTCCGTGAAGTAACAGTAGATGCTGTAGCACCCAGGATAATGTGCTGCATGGCCAAATAATTATAAGGTCCCAAAGGCACGACATATTGGCTATGCCAATGCTTTTTCACAGAGTGTTGGCGTGACGGGCAACACACAAAGATAAGAACAGAAAGAAGCATTTGACAAAGCCAACACAAGTGGTTTGCCTGTGATACCTAAGGTAACAATACCATTATTTCATGCATTGCAAGTTATGAAGTAGAAGATGGCAGTCACTTCACATTTGATATAATGGTTTTCAACAGCAAAATGTAAAAAAATGAATATGCAGTGACCCTGATAGTGTGGAGCTCTTTTGTAGGCCTGAGCATGAAATTCAACTTCGCTCATTGATTTTGCTGAGTTTTTCCCACTCCACGCTCCGCGTAGCACGCGGAGTTATGAAAAACTCCGCAGAGCAGATTTTTTACTTACTTGCGCTCACCAACAATAAGTTTTCAAGCGGGGAGAATTTTACCCCAGACCACCTCCCGGCGATATCTTTCAATGCCGGCAGTGTGGATGGTCGCTACCGCTTGCGTTGAGAAACCTTCCATTCGCACTGAGGAAGCTGCTGCCCTAGTAGAACATCAACTCGAGCAGCAGAAAGAAGCTGCACCCTCTTGCGCTGTGCGTGCACCTTTTGCACTGATTTTATAGCACGGGTCAAACACCAAGTTCTAAAAATCAGTGCGAATGGTGCAACGTAACGGACTCTGCAGCTTGCGGAAGTCCGCGCAGCACAGCAGAGTTTTTCAGTCATGCGGAACTCCATGAACTCCGCCCAGGCCTACTCATTAGCAGTTGCTAACAGACAGCTGCAGCTGTCTGTAGCCAAACACTATGAATAGTGCACTGCTTGACCTGCTGCTTTTGATAAGTTGGTGGCTCTGGGGACTCATACATTTAACTGCAGAGATCTGTGTTTGACTTCAGGGTCACGGGTTCAAAGGCTGGTAAGTTGACTCAGCCTTTCATCTTTCTGTGGTTAATAAAAGGAGCACTATTGAGTTAGAGAACAATGAACATCTGTTTTCAGTACCAATTTACTTTTCAGGGTGAAAATGTGCTTTACAATTCCCACTGCTACAACTGGGGAAAGTAGGGAATGTGACCTGAGCTCACCATGTAAATCACCAGTCCCCCCAGCAATACTGTTATAAGAGAGGAGTATTTTGAAAGATACATGGTTATTATGAAAGATGTGCTGGAGACTCACCCACAGTAACCTGAGTCCTACTTCATGTTAGCATTATATTTAAATGTACAGATTGTGTCCACCTTAGAAGAGTGAGAGGCTGGGTAGCTCCTATGTGAATTCAAAAGTGCAATCTGCAGTTTATTTACATTATTCTGCAGTAAATTGAGCCTTTGAGTAACCGTAACTGGACTGGGATGTGTAACCTGGAGATCACAAGCAGACCTGTGCAGCTGGCTCAGTCACCTTTAAGTATAATTTAGGGATTAGAGCCTGCAGCTTGTAGGTTGCAGTGTATTATGTAGTAGGCACAGTAACAAGTTCAACAACCTTAATGTAATGGGGACATGAACTCACAGGAAGAGTAAACTTGACTCTGTGCATCAAGCAAATCAAGCCCTTATGTGTCTGATTACGTGCCAGGCATTAATGTGGCATCACCAGCAGGGGACTGGCCTAGTTAGTGAGATTCAGGGGGGGCTCAAATTTCCCAATTAAAAAAGCAGTCAGCTGCAGGGTGGACAGGTAAGATGATCAAGGCTTGTCGTGGGCTTTGCCCATGAGAAACAGCATCAGTACTGATTTGCTTTAACGCCTTAACCGCAGCGTTTTTTCGGCTGCGGTGCGGGCGTTCTAATTGCTGGACGGGGCTCCGTCGGCCGGTAGGCAGCACCAGCGAGGTAGTGGCCGACGGGAGCACAAAAGGGGTTAAGTGGGCCTCTGTCTGCAGTGTAACATTGGGCACAAAACGATGGGTTGGAATGCTTCCCCAAGCATTTGACACTCGTTATACTATTTGCAATTATTCATCCCATCACCTTTCGGTTGTTCGATTGTCAGTGATATACCTTAAAATCTCAGACTGGAGCATCATTCATAAGTCTACTACTGCCAAGCTATGTGAATTAAAAAAAGTAGTATATTTGCACCCATTCAAGGTGTACTTCTATAGGGATAGATTTCATATTTTGGTAAAGCAGTCACTATATATATATTTAAGATTGCAATCAAAAAAATTAACAAGTTAAAACCTCTTTGTGAAATGAGAGTGATGAGAAAAAAAGGACACAGATATAGCACACTGGACTCAGAGCCCTTTGGCCCAACTACCAAACGAAGAATGCATTTGAGGGGTGTTATACCCTAAAGACGCCTGTAGTAGCTACGCCCCTACCCATCCCACCTCGACCTGGTTGTTCTCCCTGGGAACTCATGACTACGGTCATGTACACCATAAAGGCCTTGAGTCCCTTCCCTGGGATCGCCTATTTTACATGTATGACCGCTTCATGCGCTCTTCTTCTTCTCTGCTACAAGAAGCCTTGCTGGTAGACTTGTCAAATTGCTGCATGTGGCGGAGCCCCATGTTTCTAGTCCTTGCATTTTGCAAATAATGTTATTAACTGAATGGCAACCCCATGTAATAGGCCTGATTCTGAAATAGAGGAGAACTTGAGGGCCTATTATTTGGGTGGACAGAGCCAGAACTGAGACATGTGTCTGGCTTGGCCCAAAGAGTCTGTACGAATACGGAGCCATGAAAAATGTTGCTACTTATATTGTGCAACAAACATAAAATAAAAATACGATGCAATAGCTTCAAAATTCAAAAGATGTATTTCTTACAAAAAATATATATATTTTGTATTGAATTTTTTAAACCATAACCAAATGCAATACACTTGCTTTGCGCCGACAGAGCATATTACGAGGTTCTTGTCTCTCATTATATAGTAAAGTATTGATCTTTGTCGCTGATACATTAGCAAAAATGCTGCATCATTTCCACCACAGTGCATAGAAGCATAGCAAAACATACATTTTTTTTTAATTGAAAAAGTTTTTATTGTTTCATTTAATTAAAACCACAACAATACATCTTATAAAATCGTCTGCAAAACATACATACATATTATCCTTATACATCCATTACTCACTGACATTTGAGATCGATTCTGCCTGTGAGGGTTCATATATGTTTCCTCTGAATGCATTCCATGTACCCCCTATCCTAGACCACTTGTTGGGGCATCCTCTGTGCATATAGACCGCTCTTTCCGCCCAAAAAATGTATTTCTTAAACATGCAGAAGCCTTTTAATTTTGTACATCAGATGATGTCAATGCATATAAACAAGTTTATTAAAACTGATAGTTTTTTTAGAAATATTCATTGCTCAACCCGACAATGTCATTAGTGAACTAAGCAGCAAGTGAGTAGTCAAGTTCAAGTTCAAGTTCAGAAATCTTTATTCCATGATTAAAAAACATCATAAAAGCACATATATACAGTTAAAAAATACAATTAAGTACAATATCTGAACTCAATCTAAAAATCGCTGATACAGATAAAAGGTAGAAACGAATTTTATCTTAAACATTGATTAACTCAGTCCTCTAGTGTTTCTCAGCCTTACTGAGACCTTAATGAAATTCATAATACAGCATAAAGTGCGCATATCGTTTGCTCTTTGTAGGAAGAGCAGGGCAGCTTCAGCATGACAGAATTTCGCCTGTTTTCAGATAACTACCAAAAATTTCAGTCTAGGCGTCCTATAAAAAAGACATAAAAGTACAAAATGAAGGGTGTCATGCGGAGACCGATTGTCGCAGCCGGAGGGTCGCTTCTGCTCAATTGTTAAAGTGTGGCAGGGTATGCTCAGACGTGAGTACTTTGCTCACTTTGCCACTGGATTCAAGCAAGCCGGGCTGATAAAGGCTGAAATTGCCAGAAACTGGTCCTCGGTAGCTTGTTTCTGGTCTAGGGAAGGCATTGGCTTGGCAGTTCGGGCTGGACTGTTTCCATGAGGCACAGGGTCAGACTGATTTGCATATGGCCATGTCTGAACTGGGGTGGCAGAGTGGGCTAAAGAACGGTGATGGATTAAACCCAGATCTTTTGACTGGGTGTGAGTGTTTGATTGGTTCAGATGCTCCGTCCATTACCACCCCCTTTTTACCGCTTTTGGCCGCCATAAGTGTGGCAGGGTATGCTCAGAAGTGAGTCCCTTGTTCACTTTACCACTGGATTCAAGCAAGCCGGGCTGAAGACGGCTGGAATGCCAGAAACCGGTCCTCGGAAGTTTGTTTCCGGTCCAGGGAAGGCATTGGCTTGGCAGTTCGGGCTGGACTGTTCCCATGAGGCACAGGGTCAGACTGATTTGCATATGGCCAAGTCTGAACTGGGGTGGGAGAGTGGGCTAAAGAATGGTGATGGATTAAACCCAGATCAGTTGACTGGGGGTGAGTGTTTGATTCGCTCAAACGCTCCGTCCATCATCCCCTTTTGTATCGCAATTGTTAAAGTAGTCATTTAAATGCTAAACGTGTCCTAGATTCTTATTATAGAAGGCACAACATTATAGATTAATAAATCAAGCATAAGAGGTGGTTTTACAGCGCACAACTTGAAGTAGTTAGAATGGTGCCTATGTAGGATAATAAAGAAAAAGGAGGCTCCAAAATAAAAGATTTGTTTAGGATCACACAATTTGAAGAAGCAGGGAAGCAGGTATTGATTTAAGTTTATCTGGTTTCACATTTTGAAATTCAGTCTCCAGTTGCATATCTCTGGCGTCAATTCACATAAAAGGTTAATCTTTTGTCTTTTATTCTCGGTTCAAAACCAGAAAAACACATAGATAGCAGACCCGACACAGGGCCCTGAGCCCAAATGCCAAGTAATTAATGCATTAATTTGGGATGGTGTCACACCCCCAAACAACCCCCTTGAAGCTATGCCCTGATCTCCAGGCAGCAACTTCAGAACACTTTCTGGACCTGAGGAAGAACTGAAGAGGACTGGACCTGCTGTCTTTGACCTGAGAGGAGCCTTGAAGGACTGGACTGCTCTTCTTGTACTCAGGAGAAAGAAGTAGTGGGTGCATAATCCCACTCTATGTTCATGGGATGGGGGAGTGCAACCTAGAATACACCCTCACACACTTTCACTCACTCATTCTTTTACGTCTAGTTACTGGTGAACGTGGGAGTGATGAGTAGGGGTGTGGAGAAAATCTGATGACGGAGCTTGTACGTGTGTCCACTAATTTCATCATAGATATGGTTTTATTTGCTATTTATGGCATTTGGGCATTGCTTTAAATGGACAAGTACTCTGTCCGGTACTGAGTACCTGCACTTCTTCCATTTGAAAGGGTGAGTAGGTGCACTTCTCCGCAGTGCTGCCAGTGCACTTCTCAGGAGCAAGCAGAATAACAGATACTGTAAATAGCGAGCACCTTCACTTCTATAGTTCCATTTAATGCACTGGCGTAGAAGCATATTCGAGTATATTGGTCAGAATTACTGAGAGATGAAAATGGCCCTTAAAATGACTGCACAAAATAGGTTTATCAAAGTATAAGTAACGCACGTCCTGATACAGCGCTCTCTGTGCATGTGGGGCCCCTGCTCTATTGCCGGTGAGTCTCACAGACGTGGGAGGTAAGAAGTGTTCTTATGGGTCCTTCTGGTTCTGCTGTTAATTCCTTCTCTGCTGTTCAGTGAGTGGGTTTTAATGGAGCGGTCCCTTTAAAAGTCTACTTGAAAGCCCTATGCTGCTCTGGTTCAATTTCCGCAATGTGTTGATTTGGAAATTAGCTCCCTTCGTTGCATTGCTGATGTGATGATGCATATTGAGATTGCAGTCAAGGGTTATGCCTAAAGATTTCGCTGAGTCCACAATAGTAGGTTGAACGTTGAGTGCAGCCAGGACTGAGTGAGGGGGACTTTGGTGGGAGGCACTATTAGGAGGAATTCCGTTTTTTGAGCGTTAAGTTTAAGGTGATTCTCTGCCAGCAAAGTCTGTATGTTCCTAAGCGTTGTGTTGAGTATTTTGATGTCATCAAGGGTGTGTATTTTAAGGTAGAGCTGGGTATTGTCTGCGTACATGTGAAATTGAACATTAGATGCTTGAAGCAGTGCGGTAAGTGGTTCCATGAGTAGATTGAACAGAGTAGGGGAGAGGGAGGATCCTTGAGGGACACCAAGTGTTACAGGAACTGGTGTGGACATAGTATTGTTAATCTTGAATTTTGCTGGGGACGTACTGAGGTAGTGCTTGATCCTTGTGTGCGCCACCCCATTGCTACAGCCTGGTCCTGCTGGATGGGAGATCGGGAGCGGAATGGCAGTGACCTGAAGAGCGACCAGGAGGCGCGCTACTGAGCGGAGGTACCGTATACGATCCTTGGTGCTCCCCTGCGGTGGTCGCTGAGTGCCTGGTCTGCTGGCTCTGCTTAAGGACAGGATGTCGAAATCCACTCAGCCTAATAGTATCACACAGTATACAACCCAGCGTCTGCCGACGCATTGGATTACGCGGTAGACAGGTCTAGAGGAGTGCGCGGGTGTGCCGGCGGAGCCTTCCCGGGCGGAGTTGCTGAAGGCCATACAGGGCTCCCATTCTGCGCTGGAGCGGCAGATAGAGACTGTATCGCTTGATGTCAACCTCCTGCGAACGGATCTTCGCAAAGTGGCGGATAAGGTATCGGATGCGGAGGGTAACATTATCAAGTTACAAGGGAAGGTGGCTTCCCTCCAGAAGACAGTCACGCAACTCAACTCTACGACGCACGCATTGGAACGAAGAGCTGAGGACGTGGAGGGTAGGGCGCGCCGCAGCAACATTAGAGTCCTGGGTGTGCCGGAGCGATTGGAGGCGGGGAATGGCGAGCGCTTCCTGGAGGACTGGATTCGGACTCTGTGCCCGTATGGGCTATCAAATGTATTTGTCATCGAAAGGGCGCATAGGGCCATGGTCCCCCCCGCGGGCATTGATTGCGAAGATCCTGAACTATAAAGTCCGGGATTGCATTCTGAAGGCGGCGAGAGAGACGGAGTCTCTCACCATTGAGAACAGCCGCATATGCATCTATCCTGATTACACCCAACAGGTGCAAGAGCAGCGGAAGTCCTACCTGGGAGTCAAGCAGAAGCTCCGGGAGATGAAGCTCCAATATATGCTGTTATATCCGGCCAAGGTCAAGGTGATATCTCAGGGCCGGGCGCATTTCTTCGAATAGCCCACTGAGGTGTGGGAGTGGCAGGAGATACAGGGGTGACGACATGCCCCCGGGAGAGCGAGGGGGGCCCCGTGAGACCTGGGGGAACCATCCTCAGAGACGACGATGCGGAAGGCGGAGACGTTGGGACCTTCCTTGGCGAGGGATGGTCCAGAGTCCTCGGGCGCATCCGCCCCTGGGGACGTGTTGGTTCCAGGTACCCTGCAGGACATTGTGCCAGGTACAGACTCTACGGCTCCGGTGATCCCAGAGACTGGAATGTCTGAACTGCTGCCGGGGTCGGCACTGTCATAAGGTACTGTTGGAGTGAAGAGTGTTGTGCTCTGCTTTGGGGGCTTTAGTGCTGGGCCTTGAGTTTGTATGAAGTACCTGGGAGCTGTGCTGTTCGAGCTTGAATGACGGAGTGGAGCGTAGGACCTGTATCCCGTTGGAACGACCTTATGTGGCGGTGTCTGTCTTTATTTTGGCTGGGGAGGGCCCTGCTTCGGGACTGATGCCGGCGGCCAAGCCCAGGTTCATTCCTGTACGACAGGGTCCCATGGGGAGCTAGAAGGAGGGGTGGGTGGTGTTTGGTTGGGTGTGTGTGTGTGTGTTGGATGGGACGAATAGGTTGGCTGTGTACGTCCTGGCACCAGCAGGGGGAGGGCAGGATAGCGTGTTTTGGTGTTGCTGTCATCTTGCTCGTGGGTGGGGGTGGGGGTAGATGTTATGGGGGGGTTGTGGGGTTGGGGGTGTTTGGGGGGTTGGTGGGGTTGGGAGGGGAAGTTGTTGCTGGCATCGAGAGTACTGTGTTTCTGGTTTTTGAATGGCTGATCAGATGGGCTAGGTCCCCCGGCCTGGATGCTGGTTGGGCCCGTGGGTGGCGGAACACGCTGTTTGTAATATATGGCCAGGTTGGGCGTGATCTCCTGTCATGGGGTTTAAATTCTTAACTTGGAACGTGCGTGGATTGGGCACTTGCACTAAAAGATACAGGGTCCTTTCATTCCTCCGACGCCATGGCGTCTCCATTGCGTGCCTCCAGGAGACCCACTTGAACGAAGAGGGTGCCCAGAAGCTGTCCAAAAAATGGCGGGCCAGATGTTTCATTCGTCCTACTCTACCTATGACAGGGGGGTCCTAATCTGGGTGGCACCTGGGGTTCCCTGTGCCGTTCAGTATGTTGAGGCAGATGTCGAAGGCAGGTACTTGCTGCTGCGAATCAAGCTGGATGGTAGGGATTTCCTGCTCTTAAATTCCTATGCACCTAACGTTGATGATCCGTGTTTCTTTTCCCATCTCCAGGACCTTATTGTCTCGGACTTGGAAACCCCCTTCGTTTGGTTTGGGGATTTTAATTGTGTGTTGGACCCGGATCTAGATCGGCATCCTCCTCGCTCTGGCACGAAACCACGTATGACGGCACGCCTAGGGGAAGTGATGCATAATTTGGGAGCGGTGGATGTGTGGCGTACAGCCATCCCACTCAGAGGCTCTTTACTTGTTACACCCCGACGCACGACACACATAGTAGACTGGACTGCGTCCTTGCGGCCAATACGCCCGCGTCTCTCTCATTAATGGCATATAAATAGAACGAGTGTTTGTACCAGCTAAAGTCCAAACACCATGGAAATACAGGAGGGACCAACATCATTTTCTCATGTATAATACTCCTGTGGCTGGAGGCAAATTCCCGCAGAATAGATGGCTCACTGTTAGTACACAGGGGCTTTGAGTGAGTTTTGACCAGGGTTCAAACCCCAGATGAGGAAAATCGTTTTTTTGTTTTTTTGTTTTTAATTTTTTTTTTTAAGTTCCACAAATGAAAGCTGTGCCTTTGTAAATCACCCCCTAGCAGTATCTGGGGGAACTATGGCCTCTTTAGTCATAGTGCATGTGAGGCATTGATGGCATGCTGGGTGGCATGTGCATAGGGGGGACAGGTTTGCTATGAAAGAAATCACTTATTTAGTGGAATAAGAATGTGGGGATGATTGTGTAACAATAATAAATGCATGGGGCTAGTGTCAGACTGTATGAAAGGAAGGGCTATTTGTATTTAAAGAATGTAAATCGAGAGAAGATTTCTGGTATCTAAAGTCCAAAGACAATAGAAACAGAGAAAGGACCGACATCATTATTCTATGACATAAAAGCCTTTGGCTGGGGTGATTTCAGCAGAACAGATGACTCACTGTTACTTCACAGGGGCTTTGAGTGAGTTTTGACCAGGGTTCAAACCCCAGCTAGGGGAAATCGTTTTTTATTTTATTTTTATTTTTTATTTTATTTCTAAATTCCACAAATGAAAGCTGTGCCTTTGTAAATCACCCCCTAGCAGTATCTGGGAGAACTATGGCCTCCTTAGTCATAGTGCATGTGAGGCATTGATGGCATGCTGGGTGGCATGTGGATAGGGGGGACAGGTTTGCTATGAAAGAAATCACTTATTTAGTGGAATGAGAATGTGGGGATGATTGTGTAACAATAATAAATGCATAGGGCTAGTGTCAGACTGTATGAAAGGAAGGGCTATTTGTATTTAAAGAATGTAAATCGAGAGAAGATTTCTGGTATCTAAAGTCCAAAGACAATAGAAACAGAGAAAGGACCGACATCATTATTCTATGACATAAAAGCCTTTGGCTGGGGTAATTTCAGCAGAACAGATGGCTCACTGTTACTTCACAGGGGCTTTGAGTGAGCTTTGACCAGGGTTCAAACCCCAGCTGGGGAAAATCATTTTTTTTTTTTTTTTTTTTAATTTTATTTCTAAATTCCACAAATGAAAGCTGTGCCTTTGTAAATCACCCCCTAGCAGTATCTGGGAGAACTATGGCCTCCTTAGTCATAGTGCATGTGAAGCATTGATGGCATGCTGGGTGGCATGTGCATAGGGGGGGACAGGTTTGCTATGAAAGAAATCACTTATTTAGTGGAATAAGAATGTGGGGATGATTGTGTAACAATAATAAATGCATGGGGCTAGTGTCAGACTGTATGAAAGGAAGGGCTATTTGTATTTAAAGAATGTAAATCGAGAGAAGATTTCTGGTATCTAAAGTCCAAAGACAATAGAAACAGAGAAAGGACCGACATCATTATTCTATGACATAAAAGCCTTTGGCTGGGGTGATTTCAGCAGAACAGATGGCTCACTGTTACTTCACAGGGGCTTTGAGTGAGTTTTGACCAGGGTTCAAACCCCAGCTAGGGGAAATCGTTTTTTATTTTATTTTTATTTTTTATTTTATTTCTAAATTCCACAAATGAAAGCTGTGCCTTTGTAAATCACCCCCTAGCAGTATCTGGGAGAACTATGGCCTCCTTAGTCATAGTGCATGTGAGGCATTGATGGCATGCTGGGTGGCATGTGGATAGGGGGGACAGGTTTGCTATGAAAGAAATCACTTATTTAGTGGAATGAGAATGTGGGGATGATTGTGTAACAATAATAAATGCATGGGGCTAGTGTCAGACTGTATGAAAGGAAGGGCTATTTGTATTTAAAGAATGTAAATCGAGAGAAGATTTCTGGTATCTAAAGTCCAAAGACAATAGAAACAGAGAAAGGACCGACATCATTATTCTATGACATAAAAGGCTTTGGCTGGGGAAATTTCAGCAGAACAGATGGCTCACTGTTACTTCACAGGGGCTTTGAGTGAGCTTCGACCAGGTTTCAAACCCCAGCTGGGGAAAATCATTTTTTTAAATTATTTTTTTTAATTTTATTTCTAAATTCCACAAATGAAAGCTGTGCCTTTGTAAATCACCCCCTAGCAGTATCTGGGAGAACTATGGCCTCCTTAGTCATAGTGCATGTGAAGCATTGATGGCATGCTGGGTGGCATGTGCATAGGGGGGACAGGTTTGCTATGAAAGAAATCACTTATTTAGTGGAATGAGAATTTTTGGATGATTGTGTAACAATAGTAAATGCATGGGGCTAGTGTCAGACTGTATGAAAGGAAGGGCTATTTGTATTTAAAGAATGTAAATCGAGAGAAGATTTCTGGTATCTAAAGTCCAAAGACAATAGAAATAGAGGAAGGACCGACATCATTATTCTATGACATACATGCATTTGGCTGGGGAAATTTCAGTAGAATAGATGGCTCACTGTTGGTTCACAGGGGCTTGGAGTGAGTTTTGACCAGGGTTCAAACCCCACCTCGGGAAATTATTTTTTAATATTATTTTTATTGTTTTTAAACAATTTATTTATTTTAGCAGAGTGAAACATAGTCGTTTGGAAATGCTCAACTGATAATAATGAAAGACCAAGTAGAAAATCTATGGCATATGTCACATCACATGTGGCATATGCCACATGACAGAGTGACACGTGTCACATGCCAGACTTGGGCTCCAACCCCTTCTCTGCCATTTCCCTCGAGACTATCACAGACTGGGTTGCTCTGAGGACAGGAGCGCGAGTCTTCCCCCGCATTTTCAACAGCGCTGCATACGCGTTGCCCTTCCTGGGACTGTTACATACAGCTCAGTATTGCAAGAGTCTTATCACCCACTGGCTGGGGACAACCATCTTATCTTTGACTTTGTTTTGTTTTGCCTGCCTCACCTTCTTCTGACCAGTAGTGCGTGTGACAGTCATCACGCTTGGCTTGCTGGTGCGGATCTGGAGTCTTCAGTAATGCGTGCGCACACTCTCAAGTAGAGAGTGATTTCTGAACTTCTATTTACTTTGGGGGCTTTTCTCTTGACAATCCTTTCCTTGGATCTGAGTCTGGCTTCTACCAAGCCAGACAGACTGCCATACTCATTTCTCATCTGCTTGCAGAAGGCTCTACCTGTGTAAGTTGTATAGCTGGGGTGGGAGGGAGGTTATAACTGCTTCTCTGGCACAACTAGGGTAAGACTGGTAGTCTGATGGGAGTAACGGCTGTCCTTTCTTTCATATGCAGGGTACTGCCATTTGCTGTATGATGTTCCAAGGGAGAAGGTTCGCTCCTCTCCAGACGAGGATCGAAAAGGCTCTTTAGGTAGCAGTCCACTACCTTTTTGTTATTGTATCCTTTTTTCCCCTTTTCCTGGCGCACTACACTACAGGGGAAGAGTGTTACATGCTCCCTGACGGGTAGTGTAAGGGGGAACTAGGAATTATACATAGCCCCTGCTGAATCTGCTCCTGAAGGTAGGGGCTGTATGCTGGTAACCAATCTGATATCTGACAAGTTCCAAATGCTTTGCTTCAAGGCTTCTTTAAAATTGATCTGGTTATTCAGAGCAGGTATCCGATTTAGGGCAGTAAATATGGCAACACACAAAATTCTGACAATTCAGAAGAGATCAGAGGAGATTATGAGAGCAATATAATTTCCCTGTTGACTTATTTCGAAGTGTGGTATATTTTTCAGCACAGAAAGGTACTATGATCCACTTTTGGCTTACAAACCTATGAGTCTTCCAGATAAATCAGGAATGTCGGCTTGTGTGTGTTCAGCTTGCCTCAAAACTTGGCAGGCTTTCAGGGGAAACAAAGATCCTTGCATGTCACTTCACAAGTTGGCCAGAAAGCAAACCGAAATATCAAACCATTCTACTTGTATATAGCTCTATGTGTACTCTACACTAATAAAGACAATATTCATAGCACACAATGATTTGTGTTAAGTACTTAGTAGGTTGTAATTACTACCCAACTTTAGAAAGAAAGATTAAGTTAAAACCTGGAAGTATTCAAACATTGCAGGTTATTAGCAACAGAGCAAATCCTACTGAGCTTTTTTTTTTTAAATCAGAATTGGAACTTGTGACCTGCAGGTAACACACAGATCTTTGGAGCCGGTACTTTACACCTGTTTTGTATGCTAGTTTAATCTTTTGACCAGTAGACTGCTCAGACCTCTGCACTAGTTCATTAACTGCCTGAAGTGACTTACCGGTGTTATACCCCCAAATTGTTGTGCTTATTTCAGGAGCCATACAACTCTATCAGACGGATTGCGTTTCACAACGGAGACTGGCCAACAAGTCAATACATTAAATAAATATAAAGCATATTAGGCTCCACAAGAAAAATAATATTTTTGTTTTTAAAGCATGAAGGTTTATTAAAGGTTAATGGTATACAGAAAGCAAAATCAGGTTAGCATCAATTAATAATCAACATTCATAGGCTTTGATTACTATGCAATTAAAAGTGTATCGAAGTTGAATAAATCAGGGAACAAACCAGCATGGAGTCATCTCAAAAGGAAAAGACCAAGGAAAGTCAGCTCTGTCTCCCTGAGAGAATAATGTAAATTGCCTACTCTGCTCAAATGTAACTCTCAGTTTAAATCTGAACTATTCAGCTCTGCGCTAAGACAAAACTAGAATATTTTGCAACCCCTTAAAGGTCTCATAAGGCTGTACAATCAGGTTGAAGCAAAATTATACAATTACATCACAAGGTTTTCTCACTGATTAGCTTCTCTCTGCATTCTTCATAATACTTTGCCTGTAACAGAATAAGATAAATGTGATAGGTTGCACACTACAGGTGTCTTCTTGAATGCACTAGTCATTAAAGAAGAGGAGAAGCGTGGCTCAATGGTTAGAGCGGCAGACCCTGATGCAGAGGTCTGCCCTGGGACCAGGGTTCAATTCCTGCTTTGGTGGCTCTTGGACTCAATCTCCCCAGACCTGATAATTCTCGCCTTGGTGCCTAGTCTAATCATGGGTCCCACTCTGTGACTCTGGGCAATAGCTTGCTTAATCTCCACAACGGCCCCAGCAGCGCTTGGATGCCTGGCTTCACCTTGGAGGTACCCAGGAGTGTCCATTTCACATGGAAAAGCCAGGAAGGGTTCCACAGCGGTATGAGTGCAGCGCCGGGACGCCCCGTCGCGTGGGCAGCCGCGCGCTTCACAAATACAACACATTTACATTAAAACATTCCGCAATTATCAGAAAGGGAAAAAACATTTCTTCACATGGAGAGTAAGGAAAAAGTGAATCACGTGTGATTATTAGTACTTCAGCTTCACCTAGCAATAAAATGTTCAGGTGTCACAAAGCAAAGTGAATTTTATGTGATTAAACATGCTTTTTCTTTTACATATAGCAATTGTGTTTGTATGAGTTAATGTTGTGTTAATACAAAACATTTTATATAAAATAACTTTTCCAGTCCCTCCCTCTGTCAGGGATCCGATTTGCGGGTCTTCGGTTGTTGAGTGATGAATAACTTTGGGTTTTGACCTTTCTAGTCTGCCAGAGGTTTGTGCGACCCCTTCTAGTAGCCACGTTGCTGTCGACGTAGGGAACGTCCAAGCATGAAAATGCTCCCCGGAAGGAATCCCAAAGGAGGCAAAAGCCATAAAGCAAAATAACTCCAAGGCAGTTTGAAACCAGGAGGAAAAGAACTAGAAGGATCTGAACAGAAATCACAGCTGGAATAAGGTTGGGCAATTAGGAAAAGGACGAAATGCTGGTTGGGAAAACCCAAATAGAAGCAGGAGCGATGCATACTAAGGCAGGAGCACGAAGTGTTGCAACCAAAGACTAAGTTGGACAGACTTCATAACTATAGGGCAAGAAAATCAGGAAGTTATAAGAAAGCCATCTTGGAATGAGGATTGGTAATGGAAGAATAGTCTAACATGTCTGGAAATGTTCTAACAAGGTCGAATAACTCATTTGTTCTTGAAATTGTTATGACAAGACTATGATGTTTCTCAATTACAAGATAAACAAGCCTTGAGGAAGTTACATTAAGTAACGAAACACGTGTCGGCTGCCTGCATCAGTTCTTCGGGATCAAAGCAAAGAAGAACATGCAACAATAATACTGTATTATGTTTTGTTAACAAGAATTGTATTCAGAGGAACTGTATCTAATAAGACATTAAATCACTAAATGAATGCTGCATTTTTGATGATCTCTTTCTATATATAGACATAAGTATTGTCCATATCAGAGATCAATAGTCAGGACACTATAAACAGGTTAGGACGGGGAAAAAACTCCCTTAATAGCACATGCTTATATGATACCAAATATTGGAGTGCAGAGGTACAATTAATTCTAAAAAGTTCTTGACAACGAACTCCTTTGGGATTCCAGTTGAAGCCAACATCTGTGGTAGTGGGATGTTACTGTTACCTTGAGGGGCACCGGTACTATATAAACAAGAAATAATTAGCACAAACTAAGACTTATTGTAGGATTAGAGGTGCAACTGTCGAAACCACCACTACCTTTGCTGCATCATTGTGAATCATCATTTAGTATCTAATAGCCCGAATACTGCCAGTAATAGGGATGAAAAAGAGGCAGAGAGATACATGACATGTTTAATTTTACCACCGGCAGCTACACCATACGTTTTCGTTTTAATGTCCCTAAATTGCAGAATAGGTCGGATGATTTGTGGTAGACAGTGAGGAACAAGTCCCAAGCACTGGCCTGGAGCTAGGACTGGTCTCACTGCGAGACTATTTGATGAATTTAAGATGGTCAGAAGTGTGAGTTGGGTGGGAAATGGACTAAAGAACCAGCCAGGTGACTGTATAGTGTTGACCTTTAAAACGCCCACGCTAGTGAAATTGATCTTGAGTAGAACAGGTAATCATTGCTCTTGGGGACAAGGTGTTAATTTAGTTCCATTGGGCTACTTTTATCACCCCACACCTTATGTTGCCCCAAAAGACATGGGATCTCAAATTCAGTACCATAATTGATGGTTCAATCTTCCAACTTATAATCGCTTTGATGCACTTGAATCAGTGGATGGACAACAAATGGGAGTTCCCACATACCGCAAAACACCCGATATAATCAAGGCTCTACCTAATTTGAGGAAGACGGTGACGCCAGTTAGTATTGATCATATTTCTCCACCTAATAAAGTAACATTAACAAACATAGAGACCGCAAATGAGATAGTCAGACTCTCTATTTGTCTCTACTCTCTCCCCTATAGTACAACCTGATAAAACATCAATGAATCGGGTCGAAGAAGGGGGACAAAGTCAAGGTTAGGGAGCTGAAGAAAATTGTCAGATTCTGTTTTGTAATGTAGCGGGCCTAAAAACAAAGGTGTTCAACGTAATATGTCATGATTTTGTGAGCATGTTAGATATTTTCAGCTTACAAGAAACTTGGGTGGGAGGGCTTATACATATTAGTGGGTATAAAACCTTTCATACGTCTGCAGCTTCATCACCACATGGAAGGGTGATGGGTGGCCTCTGTACTTTTATCTAAAATTATTTGAATTTAGGGAAAATCGTTTTTTTTTTATAATTAACTTTATTGGTTTTATTGCTAACAGAAAAATTCATTGGTAGCGGATCAAGCACATTATTAAGATGAAGCACATTCAGGGAAAGCCGACAAAGACACTTAAGGCACAGAAGTAGTAAGTGCGACATTCGCATACAACTATGCATGTACAAGACTTAGTGGGGCCCTTCAAACAGGTAATAAATTGAACCATTTACCCCACACCTTGCCGAAGAGTTCAGGACATCCCCGGGCCTCAAAGAGGGGTTCCTCCTGGGCCCCGCACCAATCCACCCCTCTCCTCCATTTCCGCACAGTAGGTGACTTGGCCTGGGACCAGAGCGCTGCTAGATCTCTCTTCGCCACCGCCACTGCCGTCCCCAGGAATCCGTCGAGGCCATCAAAAACCCCCAAAAGCAGGTGAACTGGGTCGTGGGGCACCTCCCAACCAAGGACCCTTGTGAGTTTGAGCTCCACATCTCTCCAGAACGGCGCCAGAACAGGACACTGCCATACCACATGATAGAAATCTGCTGGAGCCTGATTGCAGCGCGCGCAGGCCAGGGAGGATCGCATGCAGGCGCTGAAGAGGTGCTCCAGAGTTAGATATGCCGTATGCAGGTAGTAAAGTTGGAGCGGCCGTAACTTGGAGGATGTTGTCAACGTTTTGGGGGCCATAAGGGCGTCTCTCCAATCCACCTCTTCCAGAGGACCAAGGCACCCCTCCCAGCGGGCCCGAAGCCGATCCAAGGCCCCGGGGCCATTGTTCACCAGGGATCGGTAGATTCGTGATACCCCCCTTACCCAGGTTCCCCATCATCACCTGGGCCTCCAGGGGATTGAATTCCGGGAAAGAGTTGGGGGATGGAATGTGTGTATGGAGGGCATGTCTGAGTTGTAAATATTTATAAAATTGGGAGGGGAGAAGGGTGTGACGTTGTTGCAAGTCTGCGAAAGATCTAATGTGGTCCCCCACTCACACGTCTCCGAGTAGCGAGATCCCGATGAGATCCCAGCGACAGAAATCCCGTAGGGACTAGACTTCCCTCAGCCAGTTTCCACTCCACAGAGGTGTCTGTCTGGTGAGTTTCCGGTCCCATTGTACATGGCGGAAGCCAGGCAGTGAGAACCGTCCTGGTGACAGGGGGTAGAGCCTGCGGCACCGGGCTGCCAAACAGGATTACTTGGATCCGCGTGAAGTCCATCTCCCTAACTTCCACCCGGTACGCCGGGTCGGACCAGCTGCCCACGAACCAGTCGTGGATCACAATGAGCCTCGTGGCTATGTAGTAGAAGTGGAGATTAGTCACCCCATGCCCCCATCAAAGGGGGAAAGGGAAAATCGTTTTTAATGTCTCAGATCAGTATTATCAAATCATTAGCCTTCATATAGACCAAGCTTTTTGAATAGTTTTATTGAATTTCTATAATAATGCTTCACCTGAGCTGATTGAGGGATTATTGTGAAAAGTGAGTAGGGAATGACAAAATTTACAAACCCGTACATCTAAAGAGATTTGTGTCATTAGGGGCGGGGATTTCAATTCACCCATATGCCAGTACGTGAACAATGGGGTCTGCGGTATATCGTATGAAAAAGGTCTTCGCATTGCCCAATTTCCCCACACACCTTATGACGACCTGTTGAATGACATTATGTTTACATCTGATTTTGGGTTTGTTAATGATCTATGTGTTCCCATGGTTCCTTTTCAGCCTACTTTTAATGGTCAAGGCACTTTTTCCACTATTGATTATGTATTAGCATCGTGTAGATTTTCTGCTTGTTTAAAAGATTTCACCACACATGATATAGCATTAAGCAACCACTTTCCTTTTAGTATCGGTGTGAAGGTGAATACTAAGATTGTTAACAAGAGAGAAGATTCTAATCATTTTGTGGAAAATATTACTCTGAGCAGACAAAACGGTTACGCACTCAAATGGGAAAATGTGGATTCTGAGGCTTTCATTAGTAAGGTGATGACGAATTGCAAAGACATGCTTCCAACTTGTTTAGATGACAGATCATCTCACTAGGATATTTTAGAAAACTTTTCAGTCATCTCAAATTTTATTAAAGAAAAACTTCATGTGAATGCAAGCAAGAAAATGAAACAAACACAAAGGTGTTTTGATACCAGTTGTACAAAGGCCTATTCCAAGCTTAAAAATGCCCTACACGCCAGGGGGAAAAACCGGGATAATATCAGAGAGGCAAGAGGCGAATACAAGAGGGCATTGAAAGTAAGAAAGTTGGCGCTAAGAGAGGAAGCTTGTCAAGCGCTGCATGATGCCTTGGTTAATCGGGACCCTTCAGCCTTTTGGAAGGCGGTAAATGCCCCCTTCTTGGCCGAAAATTATAAAGCTACTATAGAGATCGCTATCACTGAACCCGAATGGATACTACATTATTCCAGCTTGCATAATAATTCACTGTCTGATGAACAGGGAACCTTAGCGATTGCGTCCGATACTATGACATTATCAACACCATCAGACATAGCCTTACATTTTACCCTTACTGAGGTCAATTCGGCCATTAATTTAAGCTTGGGAGGGAAGGCGGCAGGGCCTGACGGTATTCCAGTAGATCTTTTTAAGTCAAATTTAGTCTCTGGAAGGCCACTATTAACACAGATTTTTAACGCTTTCTGCTCACAAGGTTTTTTATCAACTTGGTATGATTAAATTATAGTGCCTATTTTTAAAAAAGGGCACAGGGCAAACCCAGAATGTTATCGCCCAATTTCACTGCTGGACTCTACAGTCAAGAATGTGGGTGGAGTCTTGCTAGATAGTCTGCAAGCTTGGGCGGAGAAACAATAAATTCTAAGCGATCTACAATATGGGTTTAGCAAGGGTTTGGGCACAATTGAACAGGGTTTAAACGTACGTATCATATTAGAAAAGTATACTAAAGCAAAAGGGAAAGGTTATATGTAACCTTTGTCGATTTAACAGCGGCATTTGATTGTGTCATCCATGAGAAGCTCTGGTCGGTTTTTAAAAGAGATGGGTGTAAATGTTTTAATAGTTACTTTTTAAAAACAGCTGTACTCGGGGGGCAAGGGCCAGGGTCTGATATGAGAGAGGCGGTGAATGCACCAAACACTTTAGCGTTAGAAGAGGAGTCAGGCAAGGGTGCATCCTCGCCCATTCCTTTTTTCTATATATATAAATAAATTAGAAACTGTATTGGTCCACGAGTGAAAGGATTTACCTGCAGTGGCAAATCGTCCTATACCAGCACTCCTTCATGCGGACGATGCGGTCCTGATGGCCTGCACACCGTTGATTCTTCAAAGGGTGGTTAACTTTTTTGTTAACTTTATGTCGAGCTTGGGTCTTACTGTCAATTGCTCTAAAACATTTACAATGAATTGCGGGATGGGATCAAAAAAGAAGACTAACACCATTTTTATTGATTCAAAGGTTATTGAGTGCACAAAAACCTTTTCTTATCTAGGGATTTTATTTGATCATTTAGGAATGTGGTCATTGGCGATCAAAGCAAGAAGGCTGTTATTCATCAAATCGTCGATGGCTCTGTCAAACTGCTGTAAAAAATTTGGAAGACATGCCCCTGTAAAAATTTTACCAATGTACACGACAAAATGTTTATCTATTAATACTTATGGTGCCGGAATTTGGGGTTTGATAGGGGTCAATGTTTTACAGCTCGCAGAAATATGTTTCTGAGGTTTCTCTTGGCAGTCCCAGATAGAACTTCAACCTACATATGTCACCAAGAACTTGATGTTCCATATTTAGAGGATATAATCAAGACACAGCCGGTCCTCTTGTGGCATAGAGTATGGACTGCAGATGAGATAGATTTGAATCGGCAAATACTGAACGATGCCTTGGTAACTGACGGAGTCAGAAACATAAGATGGCTAGACTATGTTAAAAAGCTTGTATTTAAACTAGGCCATCTTGAATATTATAAAGATCCATACACTATGCGAAACGTGTCTAGGAAAGACCTTAAAGTCAGTTGTAGGCATTACTTGGGCGAAGCAAGAACCACAACTGAACTAAAGAAATCAACGGTGCAAGCACATTACCTGGCCCTAGTGACCCCAACTATACAGCCATATATTGTTTTGATTTCTGAAGATTACGAAAGGTTTCTCTTGACATGTCTTAGGTTGAACAAAACACAAATTTATCCTGAGCTTGGTTCATCAACAGTAAAAGTCCTTAATAAATCAAGGTTGAGACGATTTTCTTATACTTCATTTATTTCACAGCACTTCTCCAAACACAATCCTAGCCGCCAACACGTGTTTCGTCTTTTGTGGTATAAGCCACAGACTTCCTCAGGGCTATTTCTCTAAAGTACTCCGTAACGAACAGTAGAATATATTATAAGCAGTTATTAAAGTTCTTCTAAAACGTGTATTAATCAAATTCTGTGCTTCATGACAAGGTCTGCAACTTCTCTAAACAGACTTCTAAAAGTAATGAGTCACCAATGAACCGGTATCGACAGCATCGTCAGCACGAGTAATGAAAAGTGGCGTTTGGCTCTTCAAGACACTTGGAATCAATCAAAATCTCGGTACAAGCACACCAGCTAATAGTCTCAACTGATAGACTTCAGCCTTATTTAGGCATGTTTACAAGAGACTATGATAGATTTTTGTTGACCCGCTTCAGATTGGGTATTTTACACAGGCTGGTTACTTTTCCCACTCAGAACGATTGGTCAAAGGAGTTGTCCAAATGTCCATGTGATGATGTGTCAATTCAATCTACTATACATGTTCTGTTTTTTTGCTAATTCAACTCTTCTAATAGGAGAAGGTGGATTTTGCCTATTTTAAAAAATAGCAGTCTAAGATAATGCTGCCCCGCTTTCCTGTATATTAAATCACTAGGCGAAGAACAATTGATTGTTTCAGTTTTAAAAATTTTAAAGTATGTTTTAAAATGTAGAAATTCAATCATGATGTAAATTTTACTGGACTTGGACAGTACTGTTACTATACGAATTTTACAAACTAATGTATGTTTATATTGTGCAATGAATTTTTATTGTGCTTTTATGATTACCACATGTAATCGAATAAAGCTGATTGAATTGAATTGATTACCAATGCCTGAATATGTGAAATTGGAAGAATCGCACATATTTTATGTTGCACAGTTTATTTCATAACATATCAACATACGTTTAAAGTAGGTGTTAGAAATGGGGGTCTATAGGTGGTAGTGGCTTACACCCTGTCCATGGAGGGACCTTTCCTTCTTGTCACAGAAAGGAAGTTACACACCCAAGATAACCCCTGCTCATCCCCTTGGTAGCTTGGCACAAGCAGTCAGGCCTATCTCAGAGGCAATGTGTAATACATTTGTACAAAAACACACAGTGACACAGTGAAAACACTACAAATGGACAACGCACAAGTTTAGAAAATAACCAATCTTTATCTAAACAAAACAATACCAAAACAACAAAGGTTCAACATACACAACTCAAGATATCACTTTTTAAAGGTTTAAGCAATTCTGTCCATAGAACTCTATGGATGCGTTGATTTTAGAACAAAACATTTTGATTCGTCAAAATCCAACATGAAGAACAGCAACAAAGGAGAGAAGTGCCGGAAAACCCAGCGATGCGTCGATTCTTGAATTCCTGGGGAATGGAGGGGTCAGTTCTGCTGCACACAGGAGAAGTGTTGTGCCAATTTCTTACTGCGAGGAGAAGAGTTAGTTGAAATCCGAAGATGGTTCCTTTCTGCAGGGCGATGTGCTGAAAACTTAGCGCCCAGGTGAGATGCACGGAAATCAATGCATTGGAGACAATGCAGCAGCAAAACAGGCGCTGTGTTAATTCTTCCAGCTGCGGACTGGTCATGCGTCGATTCCTTTAGCCACACAGCAGGGTCTGCGTCGAAGTCGGAGCGGAGGTCTCGGACGTTGGAGACTCGGTGCTCTGGACTCGAGCTGCAAAAGCAAAAGACACACAAATGATGGGGAGCAGGATGGCGATCGCGTAGTGGTGGTCGATTGCAGCACTAGCAGTGAGGGCATGGATCCGAATTAAAACCCCGTATGACGTGGTGGCTGAATAATAAAATCTTTTCTACAGGAGGAACAGAATGAATGTGAAATAGAATTAATGCTGGTATCGATTACCTGTCGGCTGTTCTGGCTGAGGACGCCGAGCTCCGTGAAGTCCGGACCTGGGTGGAGACAAGCGGTCGGAGCTGCTCTCTGCAGAGTGTCTCTCTCGTTCCGACGTAGGAGGCGTACCGGCGGTGACAGGCGAAACAGGCTGAGGGAGCGAAGTGAGGAGCGTAGTGAGGGCGCCATGGCGCCGAAAGCAGTGACCGGCTCGAAAGTTGCTGCGGCAGCCAGGAAGAAAGCAGATATGATAGAAGCGGAGCCAGTCATGGGAGAGACGCAGCAAAAAGGATGGCCACCCCCGCCCGAGCCAGCAAGGAAAACAAAACAAACCGCAGTGAGGACCCGCCAGGCAAAGCGTCAATTGTGGAATTACTATCACGAAGCCGTAAGGTGACGGGCGTAAAGACTGGGACTGTAACTGATGCCGGGGGGGCGGCCTACGCTCAGGTGGCCTCAGGGCAGGGGCAGGAGTCAGGACTTGATGCAATGCAAGCTCCCCTCCCAGAAAAAGACACTGGAAGCAACCAAGAAGTGCCCCACACTCAGGAAACTGCCACCCCCACAATTCCCCTAACAGCAGAATTACCTGTGGCTAGTCTAATGGGTCCTGGCAGCGAGACATTAACCTGTGGCGATGGGAGAATAGCTGAGTTAGGGGCAGGAATGTTGAAGAATGGTGCTGGCGCTCCTCAAGAGGAGAGTGGCTCGGCTAGGGCTGCTACAACTGATCAGGAAGCTCCGGAAATCTTAAAAACAAATAAGGGCCGCATGTTTGGAGGAGGGGAGATCGGAATCCCAGGTTCTCTTGATGTTATGAGCGGCAAAGATACACTAGACTATGAGAAGGATATAGATCCCAGTGAGTGCTTTTTCTCCGTCTCGGAAGGGGCGGAATGGTCAGAAGATGAGGAACGGAGCTCATTTATGGGGGACAGCAACATGGAGTCCGAGAGCGACCCTGAACAAGAACCCCCTGGGACAGCCATAACACCTAATACTTTATCAAAAATACATGGGCAGCCTCAACAAGATCTAAGCTGGGATCACTCCTCTTCAATGCCACTCCAGGGCAGTCCCAACGCGGAAATTCTAATGACTCAACCTCCACCCATGGAGGTGATTCACCAGGCAATTTTCGCTCACAGGGAGGAAACACGTCAGGATAGCCACAAATCTCAAGCAGCAATGAGGAAGATGCATGGCGTGGTTAGGAAACTGTTTAAAGCCTGTGTCAATGTAGGGGACAGAGTCTCAAACCTCGAGGAGAGGATTGTTGCAACAGAAGCAGAGGCGGCTGCAGCCACCAGTAAAGTGGAGTCTCAAAGTGCCCAGGTTATTGACATCCAATGGAAGCTGGAGGACATGGAAAATAGGCTCAGAAGAAATAACCTCAGGGTCCTGGGAGTACCGGAGGGAGCAGAGGGGGCGGACATTAGAGCCTATGTTATAAAGCTATTCGAGTCTGCTTTCCCAGAACTCTCAGACTGGAACTGGTCTGGAGAAATTCAGAGGGCACATCGAACCCCTTTTAAAATACGCCACAATGCAAGGGAAGGAGACAAACCAAGAGCAATTCTAATCTTCCTGGGAAACTTAATTTTGCGGCAGCTATAGCTGAAAAAGCAAGACCAGGTGCAAGAAGGTCTAGCGAAGGAATTCCATTATTTGTCTATCCAGACTACTGCCATACAACTGTTGAGAGGCACTGGAGGTTGAGGCAGTTGATCAAACCTTTTCAGGACAAAAAAACTCAAGTTTACCTCATAAATCCGGCGCAACTCAAGATAATTAATGAAGGGCGGACACAGTACTTTTCATCAGAAGTAAAGGGGCAAGAATATCTGGTCACTCTAGGTAGTTAGTGAACTGTTCTCACTGCTAGCAAGGGTGGCGAAGTACGGCTTGTTTTTTGACCACTAATGCAGGTCTTTTTTTCTTTTCTTCTCTCTTGATTTTAGGTTGTAAGGGGTTGTAAGGGGTATCGACTTGCTAAAAGGAATTTATAAGGAAGTCCTCATTGCTATTGTTGCATGCATCACATGCACAGACCAAGGTCTGAGCGCTTCACGAGGGAGGGTGCAGGGGTCAGGGAGGGGAAGAGGGCAGAGGGGAGGGCAGAGGGTTGAGGGGTGGCAGGGGGTTCTATGGGGACGGGCAAGGGTAGGGGGGCGGCACAGTGGGGGGGGGAAAACGCAAAAAAGAGAATTCTTGGTGCAAATGCAGTATTATTCTGGGTTGTGAATTGTGTATTATGGGCTGAATATGGTTTCGTTATTCGGTCTTTGTGGGTTAAAAAGAAGGAAGATTGTAAACAGAAGAATGACAAAACTTAGTATATGTTCTTTGAATATCGGGGGGCTAAACGATACGAAAAAAAGGGGCAGATTGGCCGAATTTGTTAAAGCAGAACAGATAGATGTCTTGTGTTTACAAGAAACGCATTTACCATGGAGGAAAAAAACAGCTGCTGAATTTAAGTGGTTATGAGATTCTGTCCTGTACCTCTCAGACATCTACAGTAAGGGGGGGTGGCTATTTTAGGGAAGGTTGGATTAGGGGGTGTAAAGCGCTCCAGGGCCAATACATTGGGGAGATGGGCACTGAGTGAAATGAGTATAGGTATTACCATCTGTGGGGTATACAGATCTAATCAGGACGACCCCAAAGTCTTGGAATTTCTAGAGAAGGAACTGATTGGTTGGCCTACCCCTATTGTGGGCTGTGGGGATCTGAATATTTCAGCGGATTTTGGGAACGAAACTCTATACTCGGGCCGTAAGCCGAGGGTATTTTGTGCTCTTTGTTCTATGATGCAATCACATGGACTAATGGACGTGTGGGGGAATAAGGAGCCCGGTAACCCTGGGTTTACTTATTTCTCCTGTCCATTTCAGAAGTATACAAAATTGGACTACTTTATTATTTCATCCACAGAGCTAAGTAAGGTGAAGATCAGGAAGTTACCAAAAATACTTTCAGATCATAATCCACTAACCCTGACTCATGACTCTATAATGCCAGCTAGAAAGTACAGGCTGTGGTCCTTTGATAGAAAGTTAAAAGCAGACAGTACCTACGTGGAACACATTAAGAATTGGTCCCAGGGATATTTTGATGCAAACCGGTTTAGTGCGTCAAGGAATAGTGTGTGGGACGCTTATAAGGCAGTATTAAGGGGGTAGACCATTAGCTATGTTGCCCAATCCAGGAAAAAAATCCTTATATAGAGGGAGCAGTTATTAGGCCAATTGATAGGAGCAGAGGAGCAACATGGTAAAGATATCTTGCAGAGTAAAGAGGGGAAAGAAAGTCAAGTAAGAATTAGCTCTATCAAAGCAGAAATACACAAACAAATGGCTAGAAAGGCTGCCTCCGAATATCAAACACATAGAGGCAGGCTGTATGAGAAGGGTGAGCAGGCTGGAAGGGAGCTCACACTTCGCATCAGACATGCCACTTCTAAAAATGTTATAACTAGTATCCATGAGCAGGGCCAGGAATTTGTTGAATCCCAGGATATTTTGAATGTCTTTAAAAATTACAATCAAACTTTATATCAGGAGGAGTCAGTCCTAGAGATACCACAGGGGGAGTTAGGGGAGGAAGGTATTAAATTAGATCAGGGGGAGGGAAACATTGGAAAAAGATATTTCCATGAGTGAAGTATTGGAAGCATTACAAGAGCTAGCGCCGGGGAAAGCAGCAGGGCCTGAGGGCATTCCTCTAGAAGTGTACAAGTGTGTGTCAGTTGAGATAGTCCCAATGCTTCTTGATCTGTTCAATGGCATAATGAGTACGGGCAAAATACCGGAAACATGTAACGATACAAATATAGTGGGTTTTCATAAGAAAGGGAAGCCAAAAGAAAACCCCGGCCCATCTCCCTTATAAATACGGATAATAAAATCTACGCAAAAATCCAGGCAAACCGATTGGGGAGGATCATTGGGGGTCTGGTCTCTCCTTGGCAGCATGGCTTCATCCCAGGTCGGGGAACCACTGACCATATAAGACGAGCAATAACCCTGTTCGATATCCATGCTGCTGGGGAGGGGGAATGGCAATGATCCTCCTCGATGCGGAGAAAGCGTTCAATCGCGTCAGGTGGAAATACCTGTGGGGGGTTTTGGAAGGAAGGGGGTTTGGACCAAGAATTCAGACTGCTATCAAAGCCATGTACTCTGATCCAGTCGCTAAGGTCCAGCTGATGGGTGAAAGCTCGGATAAAATTCATATAACAAGGGAGACACGGCAGGGATGCCCCTGCTCACCCATCCTGTTTGCGCTGTATATAGATCCATTGATACAGAGGATACTTGGCAATGCAGAAATAAAACCGGTCATCACAAATGGATTTGAAACCCATATTCTGACATATGCCGATGACTTGACAGTTATCTCTGTGGAACCGAATGCAGCTCTGCGGGCACTGGTTGAAATCACTAAGTCATTTGGGATGTCTTCAGTCTATCGATTAAATGAGGGGAAAACCCAAGTGATCTTCTCCCAGAATACTGTCAAATCAGACTCGAGATTTGTTAATTCGGCTGTATATCTAGGGATAATAATTAATGCGGTACCTGAACTTATTATCAGAGATAATTTTACCCCAGTGCTGAAATCAATGGAGGTAGAATTAAAAAGAATGGATACATTACATCTGTCATTAGTAGGGCGTTCTAACGTCCTGAAAATGACAATGTTTCCTAAAATCTTATATATGCTTCGGGCTATTCCCTTCCTAATTGACGAAAAACTTATCAAATCAATAGAAGCCATATTTATGAACTTTATATGGCAGTATGGCAAGGTTAGACGCTCGTTTAAATTTATGTCACTTCCACAGGAAAAGGGAGGCCTGGGGAACCCCAATATAAGGTATTATCACTGGGCCTGCCTGCTAACTCAAATGGCAATCTTATTTGACCCTGCTGTAAATGAACCAAATGCTTTTTATAGGAATGAAAACTCCCCTTCAATATATGAACTAATACTAGGGAGGGAGGCGATAGGGGTACTATTGAGAAGGACAGAGCGGCGTTATTTCAAGAAAATTAGGTATAAGACAAGAGAAAGTGTCTGGGGGTTAAGGAAGTCAATTCAAACACTATTAGGAATTCCAAAGTTTAAGTACCATACACCTCTGTGGAATTCAGGGTTATTTCCAAATCTATGCATCGATGGTATGTGGAAATATTGGGGGCGACAGGGAATTTTGACAGTTGGAGATATTATGAAGGGGAAGAGGTTAGAAGCCTTTTTACAACAGAGATATAATATGCACCAAAACCAAGACTTCGAGTATGCTCAAGTCGCCCAGACAATCAAATCTAAGAGACCCCGTATTAATTAATTAATTATTGTGGGTTTCTAACCCGCTAGAACCGACTCCCGAAGGAGTATCTCTGCGCTATAGACCGCTGGGGAACCCGTCCTGGTTTTCCTTGTGAGATGGTCCCTACTGGGTATCTCCAAGGTGAAAACAGGCATCCCAGGCGTATGTGTGGGGCCGTTGTGGAGATGAGGCAAGCTAATGCCCAGAGTTGCCGAGTGTGATCCCTAGTTCGAGTACGCACCGAGGCGAGAATTATCGAGTCCGCTGACACTGGTCCAAGACCCTGCCGCGTCAGGAATTGAACCCTGGCCCCGGGCCGTCCTCTGCTCCCGGGTCTGCCGCCTCTAGCCAGTGAGCCACACCACTCCACAGGTAATTGATTCAGGTAAAAGGTGCAGTATATTGGATTACCTGATGATCTTGAAAAAAATGAAGTTTCTTGGGCCACAAAACTAAAAGATCCAGATGTGGTTCTGGACAAAGCTCTACAGTTGGATAAAAGGTTCTTACGGTCCTCCAACTTAAAAGCACAACATTTTAAAACACACTTTAATTTATACTATACACCTTCTAAGCTGTTTGAATGGGGCAAGAGGGTGGATAATAGGTGTCCCAGATGCTTGGAAGGGCCAGCTGATCTCCTGCACATGTTTCATCAGTGCGAAAAGCTAAGCATAATCAAAAGTGAGATCGAGACATTCTTGGAGGGGCTGCTAGGCATTAAGATCAGCCTATCCCCAACCTTGATGATTTTAGGAAGTGAAAGCAAGCTGGCCATAAAGGTAGAGATAGAAGCTTTGTTTTTTATATCTGTGGCAGTTCTCCGCATTCTTATCTCAGCCGCTTGGAAGGATATGGTCGTCCCATCCTTCCAGATGTGGTTGACCAGACTTCTGGGTATACATAATTTAGAGGCTGCCTTATATGAGCTTAAGGGCAGGAAAAAACGGGAGTTGGGGTCAAAGATCTGGGAACCCTTGGAAAAATGGAGGATTGCAAGGTTGCAGTAATAAATAATTTATACTCGAGCTATTTAATAATGTATATAATGGTTTTATACTACTCCCCGATCATCGAAGAACCTGTAAATGAATGATTATGTTTTTATTGTGTCTCTCTCTTTTTAATGCTGCCAGTTGTATTAATGCCGGATAATATCTCGTTTGTATTATGATGATTTCTATGGCAATTAATTCTCAATAAAAATTATAAAATAAAAAAGACACACAAATGATGGACAGAATGCAGTACAAATCAAACATTCACCCCCCAGTGAAGAGATCTGGTTTAAATCCATTGTTCTTTTGCTCACCATGTCACCTCAGTTAAGACCCAGCCATGTGCAAATCAATCTTAACTCTGCTGCTCATGGGAACAATCCAGCCAGCCTGACTGTTCTGTGCCAAGCTACCATGGGGGTGAGTAGGGGTTATCTTAGATGTGTAACTTTCGTACTCTGACTTTAGTGGTAGGTTCTGCCTGTCTTAGGTACAAACCCTAGCCAGCCAGCACCGCCATTTCGAACAGTATCCAATGCAGAGCGAAATATGAAACACAATAAAAAGAATTAGTGCAGATGGATGACATGAGTCTAGAGTGCTCTCAAACTGAATATCTGAAGGCACAAACATGAGAATCCTGCAGAGGCCTATATGAAATATGCCATGTGTATGAGTTGTCCGCAAAATGAGATGCAGAGTGCTTGTGTGCTGGAGACAGATGATTAGCAAATGTGAAAAACTTGATGTGAGAGAAATAGACAGGGGTGGTTCTAGGATGTTTGGGGTCCAGGACAGAAAGGGAATGTGCTAGGCCCCTCTAATTTTCATGCAAAGTGAGACTTCCAGGGCTCTTTATTTCTATAGAGGACCCTGCTCCTGAGGCTGCTATATGCAGACCCCTCCTTAGCTGCAACCCCTCCCTCTCAGCCACCGACAAGGACCCCTTTTACAGCTCATAAAGGGCGGAAGGTGTGAGGTGTGCTTGTAGGCTGAAAGGGTTAAAACTACTGGGGCACTAAACTGCAGGACAATGGGCGTCCTATGGTGCGTTTGTATCGGCAGCAGTGTAGGAGGCCTGATTGCAGGAGAAACCTGCAGAATGAGTCTTCAACTGGGACTGTTAACGCGGGATTTCTGGTCTATAGTTATTATTCCAGATCCCAATTCAGGTCGACTAAATCGTTGGTACCTGTCATTGAGTAAAAGGCAATCCACTACTAGGTTAATTAATAAAGAACTTACTCCACTCTGAATAAGCACTTACCACAAATAAGTTTTAAAAGTTTATTATAAAGCCAAAGTTATCTGGAGATACAAACATCTCAGAATAAGATTCAAAAGATATACGGGAATCAATACAAACAAGAATTCTCTAAATGCTGTTAGTCGGCAAAATGATATCACTAAAACAAATTCAAAAAGCATTAAAGTTGCCAACATAGACACTAGCTGTAGCTTATGCGTCATTTACAGAAAGGAAAAGTTCAGGTTAGACTGTCCCTACACTAGACTAAGTGACATCCCTACTTAACAAGATCTTTACCTAAAAAGGTGTCAGCCGTGGTGACTTCCAAAGAAGATCACACACTTCCCTTAGTCTTTGTTGCAAATCGATCTCTTGCAGTTAACCTATCTGCCTACCCAGCCGCTCTCTTAGGCTCCTCAGACCATCTGCTCTAAATCCACCCAGGGGTGCTGTCCCTAATACAAAATCACATTTCCAATAGGAACGCCCTTAGAGACGCCCCTCACGTGGTGTTGGTTCTGGCGGCAATTTCCATGCTGGTACTCCTCTGGGTCCATCGTTAGCGTTGACCTTGCTTCCCAGGCTCCTCTCGGCTGGACGGTACCCCCCAGGAAATTCCTGAAGCCTCCTACAGGTCTGTGCCAGGCTTCTCTGAACAAAGCCCATTCATCACTTTCCTGATTAAACCCCCTCGCACCTGCAAACAGACACTTTTTCTGTGGGCCCCAAATTCCGGCCTCCACCATATCTCCTAAGTCGTAAACCATGTAACAGGCTCTGTGTCTTGAGCTTCGCTTGACCTCTCTCTAACGAACCCATGCAGATCAAACGAAATGACTTTATCTATTCAGGCCTACTAGAATTACATTAAACAGGCCTCTGCATTCTGCAAACATTTCAATTTCTTTAGTTTAAACAGTATTCTAACTATAACATATTGATTAAATAAAACACTTCTATAAAACATATATTTCAGTTCTATGATCAATAATACTTTGAACTACAACAACATTAAGATCCATATTGTGTGGAAATGCATCAGCTTCTTGTATTCTCTGTGAACTGCCATGTGGCCTACACATTTCTACGTTTAACAGAATTACATTTTCCCTTGCGACAGCCACACAACATGGGATTTCAACATCATCCTACATCACTACACATTTCTATATTAGCTTTTCACACTGGTATATGTAATATTTCTCTAATTAAACACTCATATATATTGTCACTCTATATATTTCACACTCTTATATATTTTCTACTATGCTGATGCAACATGCTTGTAAATATGGTGCACTTCTACAATTTTCTTAAATTGCGCTCTCTCAGTCCCCCCTTTGATGACTTTTAGTAGTCATCACCATCATAACACCATCCTTAAGATGTAAATTTTCAAACTGAAGTCGTTGCAACATTCCTTCGTTTCATCACTTCTAGAGCCCTCAGACTCCTGTACTGATTCTCCTGCATCGCAGCTAATCTCCTTCCCTGCTCCCGCATGGATCTCTGCAACCTGTTTGACCTATACCATTTGTACAGCCGCACCAATCCCCACAAAGTGATTACACAAATCACTATTATGATGATAGGCTTCAATATGTACCAAATGATTCCCTTCCCTAGGTTGGCAAACCAACCTCCAACTTTACCCATTCCTTGACCTACTTTCTCCCACACATTTACCTTTGTCAAAGCCTCTATCTCATGGTGAATTTCAGCAATGTTCCGTATGTATTTCTCTAGAGGTCTTGAATTATCTGGAATGTAAGTGCAACATTCCTGGACCTTCAAAGCCTTACAGACTCCTCCCTCTTTGGCTAACAGAACGTCTAGAGCAAGTCGGTTCTGAAGAACCATTGCCCTTATCGATTGCATCTCTCCCTCCACCAGCATTAATGATCTAGCAGTACTGGCGGACAACCTATCTACGACTGTTGCCAATCTTCTAATCTTGATGTCGTTCAGTATGATTCCCAAAAGAGGAAATGCAGCACCAAATACATCTCCAACTACCTCCTCAGTGCTGACATCTCTTCTTCCTCTAGCTTGAGTTCCTCCCTCTATGATTTCTAAATCCTTAGCATGGTATATCTTGGGAAAGACAATCGCTAAATAGCATGATCCATACCAATTATCTGGTAGTTTCACATATGCATTCCTCCCACAAACAAAGTATACATTTGGGATCACCTGCATTTCCTTCAAGAAATCCTTGGAGTAGTACTCTAACTGAAAAGCATGTTCACAACTTACTTCTCCCACAAACACATTTTCGTAATAGGTTTAACCCCTATGTATACACAATTTCCCCTTCTTCTCTCGATCTAAAGCTATTGGACCATTACTACCCTTTCTTTGGTGTGACCTTTCTTCCTCGGTCCAATCTGTTTTCCATTGACCTGAAGATTTCAAAATCTTCTGCCTCCTATATCGAGCATCCACCTGTCCTACAAACTTTTTCTCAATTTCTGACACTGTACAAGTCAAATTATTTCTTCGAGCATGTGAAGTATCTAAAGTTTTCCATGGAAGGAACAATTTCTGTAACCTGTCTTCACTCTTGTAATAATCCCATTTATTGAGGTGCTTGTAATTTGGCACCTCTGGCAACACGGAGTCAAAATTCGAGAAGTAGTACTCGAAACCATCACGTTCATAAAATATGCTCAGCAATAAACTACATGTGATTCCATAAGTTAATGGAAGATGGTGGTACCTAATACCCTCGTCTACAGATGCTGGCAATTTCATGCAAACGTAGCAATCCTTAGCCTCCATAGCATCCACATATTCATAAAGCAATTTAGCATATGCATTTGATTTAAAATTTCCCTGCGATTCATCTACGTGTAACCTTCGAGTCTCAGCTGCTAGCAAAGCTTTCTCTTTCTCTGTATTGTCCCCCTGTTTACCAGCATTAGTAGGCTTCTGTGTTGATACACTTTTTGCTTCCTTTGCTGTTTTCACATCATTTTCATGTCCCACTACATATGATATAGTAACCACTATCACTATAAGAGAAATTACTACCACTAAAAGTGTGCCTACTATGCATTTTGCCCTGCGGTTCGGGTTGCCAGCCTCCATGATCTCAAAACAGTGTAGCTCTGCTTTACTTTCACAGCACAAAGTCTCTTTTCTTTGCACAATGACTCTTCTTGAACCACACCTGGAAGTTGATAATCCTTTCCGCAATTCAGTCTCTGAGTTCTGTAGCAATAGACAACCCTAGCCCTTCTCCATCCGCTAAAATGGAAGTCCCTAGTTTCTTCTTTTTCTTCCACTTGGCGCTAGGTTATCTCTTGATCAGTTTATTTACAAAGTTTTTCAAAGTCTTTAGCAATCCGGAATTATACGTGTTCCAACGACTCTCATCACGCACTCTAAGATTTCCAAACGAAGAAGGAGTTCCTCAATTATTGGACACCTGAACAACAAGCTGGAAATTCTACTTTGTTTAGAACCAAGTCTCTTATTCCGCTCAGGAGAGGAGGATAGACGATATTGAGTGTCAGCAATCCTTCAACCTCCACTCCTGGTATCAGCAACTTTATTTCCACTATTATGATGGGGTCAGTACTGGTCAGGGTCACTTCCCTCACCCTCCCCGTTCTGCGTGCTTCGGACATCTGCAGCGAGGTAGGTCCACTCAGGAGTAGCGTATCGTCTGCAAGGCACTCGCACCCTCCTTGATCTTCTCGGACCTTCCTGTTCCTGTCCTTGTGCACCTTCGTCTGGATCTGAGTCTTCGGATATAGGAGCAAGGGTTCTCTCTGGAGTTGGCTTTAAGTTCGGCCTCTGTTTTCTTTCGGGCCAACTAACTTCTCCACGCCTTGTTCTCCTATTTCTCGTCCTCACACTCTGTTCTTGATCACTCTGGTACTGATCTGTCTCTGAGCCGTATTCACAACAGCTTTCTCCTTCTGTGGCAACCTCAGTTTCACTGCCGTCCTGCCTTTCTTCTTCTGGATCTGTAACACTCCCAGCTTCTTCTGACACCCCCACAGCTTGACTGATCCCCTCTAGTGGTTCACTGTCCACAGCTGGATTTTCATCTGCAAGAGGAGCTGTTTCTTCCAGGGGTGCTGGAACTCTTCGAGTATGGGAAGCGTGGATCCAATTAGGCAGTCCTCCGCACTTCACGGCAGTGTTCGTCGTTAAGATGATCTGGTATGGCCCCTTCCAGCGCACGTCTAAGCAGTTCTTCCGGACGTGCTTCTTAATTAGCACCCAATCTCCTGGACACAAGTCGTGACATAGATCTCTGGAAGATGGGACTTCAGCAGCCTGCACCTGAAGGGACACAGAATGAAGGGCGTCAGACAGTCCCTTGCAGTAATCCAAGATCAAGTCATCTGTGATATTCAACAAAGCAGTGGTTGGGACGGTTGGAAGTCTCATTGCCCTCCCCATTAGCACCTCGTGTGGAGAGAGACCTGTCCTCCTGTCGGGTGTGCTACGCATACTCATAAGCACCAAGGGCAAAGCATCTGGCCAACTTAAGGAAGTCGAGGAACATACTTTAGCAATTCGGCATTTCAACGTCCCGTTTATCTGCTCCACAATACCTGAAGCCTCTGGTCGATAGCTACAGTGCAACTTCTGATCAATGTTCAATGCAGAGCAGAGCATCTTCACAATTTCACTGTTAAAATGAGTTCCTCGATCTGATTCCAGGGAGTTTGGCACCCCGTAGCGCGGGATCAACTCTCTAAGTAACAACTTTGCTACTGTGAGTGTATCGCACCTGCGTGTAGGGTATGCTTCGACCCATCTGGAAAATATGCATACAACCACCAGAACATACCTGAGGCGGTTGACTTTTGGCATCTCGATAAAATCTAATTGCATTCTATTGAAAGGCCCCCCAGATCTCCCAATGTGACTCATTGTAACTGGTGTTCTTTTCCCTACATTCAGTTGCTGACATGTAACACATCTCCTACAGACTGCTTCTGCTGCAATCCTAAATTTAGGACAATACCAAGTCTGCCTAAATACCCTCAGCATCCCTTCCTAAGTGTACTGGACCATGTATCTGTCTTGCCATTGGACTCACTAATTCCTCTGGTAACACTGCCCTTCCATCTGCTGAAACCCAAAAGTCCATCTCACCTTTCACACAACCTGCTGTTTCCCATGCCTTTTTCTCAAACTCAGGTGCATTGTCTTGCATTACCTTCAAATCCTCCCAAGTATCCACTGTTTCTAACATCATGTTTAATTCTGTCTTTTCCTGAATCCCACCTACTTCCACCTCCGTGAAAGAATAACCGTGCTCCGCACAGTAACGGGCAACTTCGTCTGCGTATCTATTTCCTTGTGACACAAAATCTGTATTTTTGGTGTGGGCTATATATTTGACTATTGCTATTGCATCCGGGCCTTGTAATGCTTCTAACAGTAGTCGCACAAATTCTCCATTTCTGATGGGCGAACCAGAGGAGGTCATGTAACCCCTCTGAGACCACAATTGCCCGAAATCATGAACTACACCGAAACCATATTGGCTATCGGTATAAATGGTGACTCTAATTTTTCTACCTGCTATGCAGGCACGGGTCAATGCAATGATTTCTGCTACCTGTGCGGAGTGTACTCCTTCCAGGCAAGCGGCTTCCACAACTCCGGAAATGGTGCAAACAGCATAAGCTGCTCTCAACCGACCAGTATCGTCTCTTAAACATGAGCCATCAACAAAGAAAATTTCATCGGGGTCAATCAACGGCTCATCCACAATATCTGGTCTGGGCTTCGTGCATAGTTCAGTCACATCAAGGCAATCGTGATCTTCACAGTCTTCGCCTTCTATATCATTAGGAAGTGGCATCAGTGTAGCAGGATTCAAAACAGAGCACCTCTTAAGGGTCACGTTTTCCGCAGCAAGAATAACTTGCTCGTAACGCGTGAGCCTACTGTTGGTCATGTGCTGTGTCTTGGTCCTGGTCATTAACAATTCCACAGAATGCGGTACATACACCACTAACGGGTGTCCCATCACTATATTCTCACAACGTTCAATGCTGACACCTGTTGCAGCAACGGATTTGAGACATCCGGGCAACGCTGCGGCTACCGGATCTAAAGCAGCCGAGAAATATGCAACTGGTCTACGGGCATTTCCATGGGTCTGTACTAACACTGACAAAGCACAACCCTCTCTTTCGCAGCAGTAGAGTGAAAATGGTTTCTCATAGTCTGGCATCCCCAAGGCTGGAGCACGACACAGGTCCTCTCTCAGCTGTAGGAACGACATCAAACACTCTCTGTCCCATGGTACCGGATCACTCACCTCCTTGTGCGTCAGTTTCTGTAAGGGTTTTGCTTTCAGTGAAAAGTTTGCTATCCACTGTCGGCAATAACCAACCATTCCTAGGAACATCCTGACTTCTCTCTGTGATGTAGGCGCATTCATTTTCATTATCGCCTCTATCCTGTCTGGTGACACCTTGCGCTTTCCCTTTTCTATCTGATGACCCAAGTACTGTACTTCGGTCAAACAGTACTGCAATTTGTTCGGAGATACCTTGTGTCCATTTTCAGCTAAATGGTTCAGCAAGGCAATGGTATCTGTCTTACAAGCTTCTTCTGTTCCTGACGCAACAAGTAGGTCGTCTATGTACTGGACCAGAACCGAGTTCTGTGGCAGTACTAGACTTTCAAGGTTTTTCTTCAGTATCTGATTAAAAATTGATGGGCTATCTGTGAACCCTTGTGGGATTCTACACCATGTTAAGACGCGATTTTCCATTTTAAAAGCGAAAAGGTACTGGCTCTCTTCATCTAATGGGATTGAAAAGAAAGCCTGACAAAGATCTATCACTGTAAACCACTCAGCTTGGAATGGTATCTGAAACAATATCACTGATGGATTCGGTACCACTGGACAGCATGAAACAACAATGTTATTAATTTTTCGAAGATCCTGTACTATTCTAAATTTCCCACTAGGTTTCTGTAAACCCATAATCGGGGAGTTACATGGACTACCCACGATTTCCTTCAGTATTCCCTGTTGAATCATAGAGTCAATCACAGGTTTTATTCCTGCTATCGTCTCCTGGGACAATTTGTATTGTGGCGTTCTTGGATAATCGACATTTGGTTTCACCATGATCTTTACTGGCTCTACACCCTTGATCAATCCTATCTCTTCTCCAGTAAAATCCCATACCTCTGAAGATACTGCCTCACGTAAGTCCCAAGGAAGGTCCTCCACAGTCAGAGTAGGATACAGCTCTATGCATGTTCTCGAATTTGTAACTTTAAAGGTAGCATCATCGTCAGTAGTCTGTATCTCCACTCCCTGAGGTGTGCAGTATATTGTGCAGTTTAGTTTGCACAATAAGTCCCTTCCTAACAGACACACAGGACTAGAATCACATACCACAAACTGATGTTCATTGGTGTAGTTTCCTATTTTCACTGACACTGGTTCCGTCAAAGGGCTAGTCATTCTCCTGTTTGCGACTCCCACTTGAATTGTTTCCCCCGACATCGGTAGATCCGGAACCACTGCTGATCTCAGAGTTGATCGAGTAGCTCCAGTATCCACTAAGAATGTTGTAGGACACCCTGCCACTTCAGCCTCAACAAACGGTCCTCTTTGATCCACCTCTAGAACTGCCCCGAGGGTACAGTCCTCTTCTTTGCTTACACGTTGTCCTGTCAATGGATCAATGTAATAACATTTTTCTTCCTCTATAAAAAGAGGCATTTGTCTATAGACTTTTCCTCCTGTCGCAATCTTTGGTGGCTGCGGGAACTGAGCTCGTGGAGCCGAAGTCCCCCCTTTGGCCACATTACTTCTTGTCACTGTCACCCTTTGGACTGGGACTTCCTGGACTTCCTCCTCTACCTCTAACTCTCCGTTTTCAGGGTTATAGGGACACTCGCGTCTCCAATGCCCCACCTGGTGACACTGGTGGCACTTTGTCGTTTTCTTCAACGTAGCAATGTCTACTCTAGGTCTCGAGTTTTCCTCGCTGTCTTTATTCTGATTACTCGATTTCCGTCCCATTGTCCCTGTTCCCTGCTGCTGTCCACCCTTTCCAGCTGACTGCATCTGCACCATCATGAGCTTTTCCTTTAATTTCTTTGCTTTCGAATCTATTTCATCACTACAGTACCTTGCGTACCTCAAAATCTCATCCAATGGTTTGTTTTGCCAACAAATTAAATGTTGCTGAATCATCAAACAAATATCAGGTCTCAACCCCAAAACGAACTTCGATACAAACTGTCCTATATCTTTGGGATCCATTACATCTAGTCCACTGTATTGTTTGAATGCTTTCAGCAACCTCTCATAATACTCATGAACTGTCTCCTTGGGTTCCTGCCTTGTTCGGTCTATTTTTACCCAATCTATATCTTGTGGTGGCACCTTCTCTTTCAACCAAGTTATTACCCTTTCATATTTTTCCATGACACTATCCGACGGTCCATTAGTAATAGCATTCCTTTGTGGCTCTGCATTTGGCCATTCAACACTAATCTTGCATGTTATCCACAAGTCCCCTGGAACCACAATGTCAAACAAAGTGTTCAAATCAATCCACAATACCTTTGAAATTTTTACAAACCTCTCTACCTGCTTGTACCACTCGACTGGATTTTCCCTTAACTTTGGAAATGAGTTGGTGAATGCGGCCAAATCTCCTCTACTCCAGGGCACATGTACATAATTCCCATTCGCTATTTCTCGCAAAGGGAATGCCTCCATCTGCATTAGCCTTCCCTCTGGGGACATCGCATTCACGCTCCGTCTAACAGTTCCCTTTCTGGACCATCTCTCTTCCCATTTGTCCAGATCTCTCCATGCCCTTATTCCTGTGATCAGTTCCCTTATGTGTGTCTTTAATCCTGTAGTTCTCTTCTCATCCAAGTCCTGGTCTGAATACTGCAACCTATGGTTACCCTGCAGTGTCTTTGTTCTGGACAAATCTACCGTATATTTTTCTGCTAGTTCAGACAGTTTCTCATGAGCTGCTCTTGCCTTTCGAGTGATGTCCTTTGCCATAAACAGTAGCTCATCTTACTCGTACGTCTCAATCCTTTCTATTTGCAACGTACCATCTATTATATCTTCCAGATCAGATCTTAAGCTGGACACATCAAGTCTTTTAGCTTTCACCACAGCTTTCAGTACGCCATCTCTAGAGGGTCCATTTACATCTCTCCCATCACAGCTCTGAGTCCTACGTCTGGGCTCAGGCGTGTTATGGGGAGTCCTCCCATGTTCCCATCTCTCTAGGTCCCATGCAGTTCCATCCTCTCTGGGTGGATAGTGAAACACCTTTCTATTTCCCATAGTCCCAGAGTGTCCATCCTGCCTGGTTCCCCTAGGTGCATGGTAAGACACTTCATTATTCCCCATTCCTCCACAATTTGGTGGTGACCTCTGATCCCTCGACTCATGGCAAGATCCCTCGCTGTTCCCTGTGTTCCCATGATTCCAGTGCTGTACGTTTTCCTCAGGTGTGTGGTGAGTGCACCTAAACCTGTCTCTATACTCTTGTGTCCTTTGGCCTCCCTCACTTTGCATGAGACGAGACATCCCTCCACATCCGGTACTTCTCTCTCTTCGCTCCTGCCCATTTCCTCCATCACTGTATCGTATAACTCCACTACTCTCCTGACTTTTACCATCCCACTCCTGACTGCTTGCACTAGCCCGGCAGTGAGACAATGTCTCTTTTCCTCGATTTCCCCATTCCGCTTCCTCTCTTGACCTGTTGTTCGGTGCTTCTGTGGACCCATCCCATTCTCTCAAGTCAACCCTCAACTCTTTATAGGATTACGGCCGTGGTCCCCTCAGGTCCATCGGTCCTCTCTGACCTCCCTGCTCTGTTACGGGATCCCCTGCCGAATCTAATGGGGTGCTCCACGTTATCGGTCCTGGCAATTGCCTCCAGGCATTTGTCGTGTTATTCCTTCTTTCCATCTCGACTCTTTCCCTGTCTAACTGTGCCTGTTCTCCCTCGCTCCCCTTCTCTGGGTGATAAATCGACCGTATAGGTCCTATGGTAACGGGTACTTGAAGAGCATCTGGCAATTCATAAGACTCAACCCTCTCTGTTGCTGGCGTCTTCTGTACCACAACCCTTCCAACCACACTTTGTATGGTACTATGTTGGGATGGCCCTTCATCTTTGGTAGGTACCCAATCCGCTAAAGGGAGTGGCCTATACCCTTCTATGCCAACTCTGTCTTCCCTTGGGAGCTCCGTGCCTCCCGTCTCCCGGTTGTCCGGAGGTGGTCTATCCATCAACAACCTATTTATTACGATGTCCTCCGACTCGCTCTCTTCATCCTCCTCCATAAGTCTCTTTTCTCCTGTGACCTCTCTCATGGGGTACAACTTATCCACCTCAATTGCCTGTACCCTCCATCTCTTGGCGTCCGCATCCCATTGTGCATCTCGCACTGCCCTTACTGATCGCCTCACCCTTTCTTGGCGCCTGTTCAGATTCCTGTCGTGCGCCGCCCTAATCCACGCATTAAGGGCCTCAAACTGTGTTGGTCTAGGCGAAGGTTCCATTGAGGACATAATTGCTTTCAGCCGATGTAACGCTTCTAACCTAAACGTTCCATACTTATAAACGTCAGTTCCTCATTCCCTTCCGAAATCTTACTCCATTCACTAATCCACAGTATAGTATGCAAACGAACATTCGCTGCCATATAGTAAGCCGGTGTACCCTCTGGCGGTGCCTCTTCCCCATAATAAGAATTTCTTCTTTTTCTCTTAAAAATCCCCCTCAAACATTTAAAACACTTCATGTTCAAAACCTACAAAATTTCTATTCTCTCCGCGTTTGTTTACTTCCTGATGACAATCCACCAATCTCAGCGCGGTTTTCACTAACCAGCCTATCAGAGCGCGGCTTCTCACTGACGTCACACTAACCGCCCTATCACAGCGCGGCTCTACACCAACCGCCCTATCACAGCGCGGCTCTAGCTGACGTCACTCGTCCCCCTTTGCAGCAGTTCCCCTCCTTTCTCTGCTCGTCTCCCGGTCATGCATGTGTCCCATTCATACTCTGAAAAATGATTACTTCCGTCCAAGCGATCACTTTCCTTGACTGTACGTCCACAGTCTAACTGTAATTGTCACCTTAACCGACGAAATGTCTTTCCGTGTACGTCCAGACAATCGCCTTCTCTGATAGGTTACTTACACACGGTAACTTTTGACCTGCGTCCGTTACCCACACATTCACTCTTGCATTCCCCCTATCTCGGTCCTGCGGCGGTCAATGGTACCTCATGACCTCCTTACTCTGGTCGACAATTACTCTGGGTGTTCGATACACCCGAACCACTTAAGCTCTACCTCGAACTTAAGATTTTCACCAGTTCACCCGTTTACCAGGTTACCAGTTTACCAGGTTGCGCGCGCTCTCAACCTTCTCTCATTCACACTACAGGCATTCAACTCCGCATGACATTACAATACAGGTACAACACAAAACACCGCAATCTGTCCACGCATGACCCTTTTTATACTCACTCTCTTCCGACACTGCTGCTTCTCTCGCACCGTCAGCACCTTCTTCGGTACGCGATTCTTCCGCTGCTCATCTCTCGATCTCTAGGGGCCTTGGGATAATCTAACCTAGTCTAGATTACCTTCCTCAAGAAGATAACCATCCTCTGCTACCAACTGTTAACGCGGGATTTCTGGTCTATAGTTATTATTCCAGATCCCAATTCAGGTCGACTAAATCATTGGTACCTGTCATTGAGTAAAAGGCAATCCACTACTAGGTTAATTAATAAAGAACTTACTCCACTCTGAATAAGCACTTACCACAAATAAGTTTTAAAAGTTTATTATAAAGCCAAAGTTATCTGGAGATACAAACATCTCAGAATAAGATTCAAAAGATATACGGGAATCAATACAAACAAGAATTCTCTAAATGCTCTTAGTCGGCAAAATGATATCACTAAAACAAATTCAAAAAGCATTAAAGTTGCCAACATAGACACTACCTGTAGCTTATGCGTCATTTACAAAAAGGAAAAGTTCAGGTTAGACTGTCCCTACACTAGACTAAGTGACATCCCTACTTAACAAGATCTTTACCTAAAAAGGTGTCAGCCGTGGTGACTTCCAAAGAAGATCACACACTTCCCTTAGTCTTTGTTGCAAATCGATCTCTTGCAGTTAACCTATCTGCCTACCCAGCCGCTCTCTTAGGCTCCTCAGACCATCTGCTCTAAATCCACCCAGGGGTGCTGTCCCTAATACAAAATCACATTTCCAATAGGAACGCCCTTAGAGACGCTCCTCACGTGGTGTTGGTTCTGGCGGCAATTTCCATGCTGGTACTCCTCTGGGTCCATCGTTAGCGTTGACCTTGCTTCCCAGGCTCCTATCGGCTGGACGGTACCCCACAGGAAATTCCTGAAGCCTCCTACAGGTCTGTGCCAGGCTTCTCTGAACAAAGCCCATTCATCACTTTCCTGATTAAACCCCCTCGCACCTGCAAACAGACACTTTTTCTGTGGGCCCCAAATTCCGGCCTCCACCATATCTCCTAAGTCGTAAACCATGTAACAGGCTCTGTGTCTTGAGCTTCGCTTGACCTCTCTCTAACGAACCCATGCAGATCAAACGAAATGACTTTATCTATTCAGGCCTACTAGAATTACATTAAACAGGCCTCTGCATTCTGCAAACATTTCAATTTCTTTAGTTTAAACAGTATTCTAACTATAACATATTGATTAAATAAAACACTTCTATAAAACATATATTTCAGTTCTATGATCAATAATACTTTGAACTACAACAACATTAAGATCCATATTGTGTGGAAATGCATCAGCTTCTTGTATTCTCTGTGAACTGCCATGTGGCCTACACATTTCTACGTTTAACAGAATTACATTTTCCCTTGCGACAGCCACACAACATGGGATTTCAACATCATCCTACATCACTACACATTTCTATATTAGCTTTTCACACTGGTATATGTATTATTTCTCTAATTAAACACTCATATATATTGTCACTCTATATATTTCACACTCTTATATATTTTCTACTATGCTGATGCAACGTGCTTGTAAATATGGTGCACTTCTACAATTTTCTTAAATTGCGCTCTCTCAGGACCATAGGAGGAGCCACCTCCACTAGGCTTGCCGCGCTACATCATAGCATTGAGGCCCAGGGGAGGGAGGCCCGCTCGCGTCAGGGCCGGACTGACTACCGGGCAGTTTGGAATGCTGCCGAGCTGGGGGCTGATTTCACTGAGGTGGGGACTGATTTCGTTCATGGAGACCTGCGTGTGCTTCGAAATAATTAAAGCAAAACGAATTCCGTTTAGCACACGCAGGTCTCCATGAACGAAATCAGCCTCCAGCTCCGCAGCATTCAAAACTGCTCGGTAGCCAGTCCGGCCCTGGATCCCGTATGCACAATTCCAACAAAACATTTTACTCTCAGTTAGAGGAGCAGGAGGACCAGTGTGCCGTGACCTGGCTGTGGCATACTAGGGCGGGCCCCCATGTTGGTTGGCCGAGTGCGGGGCTCTGAGAAGCAGCCCACACTGCCCAGCGCCAGCCCTGGAAACAAACATAAAGCCTAGTATGTGAGATGCTAGCAAACACAGGATGCAGTGTGTGGGCGTGAGTGTGTGACATGTTTACAGAAATAAAAGGCAATGTGTGTGTTACAGGTATAAACAAGCGTGAATAGCTTACTGTGAAAGACACAGAGAATCCTAGTACGTGAGATGCTTGAAATCTATAGAAATGTGGCACAGGCTTGTGAGATGCTCACAGAAATATGGTATGAAGAAATATGCAGATCAAATGTGGATGATGATTGGTTAATAAGCAAATCTGTGGGCTTCTTTGGAGGCTATGTAAGCTACAATTCAAATAATTATTTAAAACTTGCTAGTGTCAAACAGTTAATCTTTTTTTAAAGGTACTCTGAGGTTGTTACCAGCCCTGGAAATCTTTGTATTAGGTACAGTCTGAATATGTAGTGCTAAAAAATATTTTTGAAAGCACTGTAAGCATGTAAATATTGAGGAGCAAACTTGTAACTTTTGATACAATGCAGCACAGCAGCCAACAATGCTGCCCTTCTTCATCAGGAGAGAGTAGAACAGCACCATGCATTCCCAGGTTTACCTGTTCTTGTAAATCCGGGAAAGAGTCAAAAACCATGGATTTTGCATGTGAATACCCACGCAAAACCCATGGAAATGCCTCCATGGCACAGAATAATGAAAGCACTGCGTTATATTACTTGAGATTTATGAAGCCACCCAGGGCCACGCAAGGTGGCCTTGTGTGGCTTTCTAAATCTCATTATTCATTTGTCTGTTGTAAGAGCGACGCAAAGGGGTTCATAAATATGTCCCTGAAAGTTTAAACCAGATGGGGGTTGTGCGTGCATCCAGTGCAAGCAGACCCTCCTCCAACCTGCTATCTCTTAGCACCAATTTAATACAAACCACATGCCCTGAATTCCCTATAACACTTTCTGCATATAGTACATCCGATCGAACGTGGCAATAACAGGGATGATTGAATCTATTCCAATGAATCACTTTGTAAATGAGTAAATCAGTACCTTCTCGCAGGGAGCAGCTTAACTTTCTTTGATAAAAGGCTTGTAAGGATAGAATGTTTAGAATAAGAGTAAATCTGACCCCACTACTGATTATTCATACTTCCTTTGGAGAACCACCTTCTCTTCTCCTTTTTACCCGCTGGGGGTAATGCAGTAGAAGTGTATTTTACTCTTTGTCCAAGCCGCATTTGCAGAGTTTCCTACAGAGCAACCAGGTGTAGAGTCCATATCCATATTGGGGCTACCTTGTCTTAGATAATGAGTGGCAGTTTTTACAGATATTATCCAAGTTAGTCGTCGATGAAGTACCCTTCCCTGGGCCCTGCTGAAATTCAGGCAAGGCTCCAGGTGCCAAAGGCATACCTCTCTCCATCACTGCCTGCCACCTAAGGTTAAGTTCGGTCATTATATGTTTTACTTCATTCAAATCCTTAAACAGGAAGTGCATTTTTGAATTTGCATAAGCCTCATTAGTCCCCTCTTGCTACTGAACCAATTCTGTTGGAGTATCACTATCCAGTATCATCAGGGGAGCAAATCTATTGCTACATGGAATAGAGATGTGTTGCCCATTACTACATGTATCCTGCATAGATTGGTGATTAGGGCTCCAGCTGGGAATGGTTTACAGGCGCTTTAGACCAAACTTCATTGAACAGCTAAGGAACAGAACAGGTACTATTTCCTATAGCAATGTGTGAGTTTGGAACCTGACTTTTGCTAGGGGTAAGAGCACTGATGTTGCCAAGGATAACCTCGACCTCTTCAATTAAGCCATCTATTTGCTGCGGGAAACATCCTTTACAACGGAACCGCTACAACGCGGTACCGTTACGACGCAGTTTTAACAACGAAAGTCGTTACAACGACTTTCGCTGGAGGGCGCTCTAGGATAGGGGATAGTTTAATTTACTATCCAACACCTTCCCTACTATCCACGGGGACTGGTGTTGGAATAGTAAATTAAACTATTCACTATCAGCGTCCCCCAACGCAAATCGTTGTAACGGGACGCGTTGCAACGGTACGCGTTGTACCGTCATACATCCATTTGCTGCAGTGTGCAAGTTTCTGCCACGTGCTTCGAGCCTTTGGATAATTTTCTAAAATCCTGCAGTGGTTTGACAGCTTTCCTCTTCCCCATGCTGCCAACTCCAAGCTAAGAACAGATTACAAACAAATTCCAATTGGTGCAAAATATCTCCAGTCCACAGAGATGGGCACCAAAATTCCTGAAAAGCCAGAAATACTTCCTAGAACCAGTTTAAGAGCACAACGTTCTCTAAACACCTTACATAAAAAGGAAACACAGAGGTGTGCGCAGGGGGGGGGGGGCTGTCCTGCCTCTCCCTGACTCTGATGGGCATGGATGGTCCCAACCTTTGACCGGGCTTAGCACTGGCATGGCCGGCCCTGCCGCTGTGCACAGGGAGTCCAAAGAGCGATTTATAGAGCAAAAGTCAGGATCCTGCCTTCTTTAGCCCCTCCTAGGAGCAAGATGCATCGTGGGGCTAGTAGTCCTCTGACAGTGTCTCCTGTACTGCACAGCGAGAGTCCCAAGTGTGCTTTATAGCGTCAAAGTCAGTGAGAGGGTCCTGCCTCCGTTAGCCCATTTAGCAGGAGCATGAGGGACCTTGGGACTAGTAATTCTCTGTTTTATCCCTGTCTATATGTCCCCACCAAGTCTTTAATTGACACCTTGCAATTGGTCTAAGGGAGAGTGGGACTGCAGGGGCCATAAGAAGCAATAAAAAAACACACCCTCCTCTACTTTTAAAAGGCCTTTGAATGACCTGCGAAGTACTACAGCCCAGCACACACATCAGCTAAAACAATCCTCTATGTCATTATAGTTGCAGCAGCCTGGGCTATAAACACAAAACGGTGGGGGGGGGTTAGGGTATCTGAAGCCCTTTTTGCGCAATGGGCACTGTGCACCTGGATTTGTGAAAAGAGCCATGTTGAATTCAAGGCAGCAACTTCTATTTAAATGTCATTGCTATTTCAGGCCCATGCATGTAATGCATTAAAAAAACAGGTTTAAACAGTCTGCATTGTTGTCTCTGTTTAAACTTCACTGTTAAGTGTACTTGGTGTTGGACCTGGCCCTTTTTACAGAGTTATCCCCAAACTTTTTGCCTTCTTCCTCCTATTTTTCCTGATCAGTTTTTGTTTGCTTTAGGATTCTGGGCACTTTACCGCTGTTAACCAGTGCTAAGTGCATATTCTCTCTGTCTAAATTGTATTGGTGAATGGTTTATCCTTGAGTGAAGTATTTGATTTACTTGTAAGTCCCTAGTAAAGTGCACCAGGTGTGCCCAGGGCTTGTAAATCAAATGCTCCTGGTGGGCCTGCAGCACTAATTGTGCCACACATATGAGTAGCCTTGCAAACATGTCTCAGACTTGCCACTGCAGTATCTGTTTGCGCCATTTCGACTTGGCAAGTGCACCCACTTGCCAAGCCCAAACCTTCCCTTTTACTTCACGTAAGGCACCCATAAGGTAGGCCTAAGGCAGCCCCATCAGCAGGGTGCAGTGTATTTAAAAGGTAGGACATGCCCTGGTGTGTTTTACGAATATATGACGTTACAGCACAAGCAATTACAACGCATGCTTTTACAATGCAGTCTTTACACTGCGGTTACTATGACATCGCATGTTTTTACAACGAATGCCATTACAACGCATTTAGAAAAACTACCATTACAACACATTCCATTACAACACATACCATTACAACGCATACCATTACAACGTATAATACTTTTAGGGCAACAGTAGGGTCAGAGTGTTGGATAGTGTAGGGGTAAAAATTACTATTCCCACTCCAGTGAGTGCAACAGTAGGGTAAGTGTTGGAGGGTGTACGGGTTAACATTATTATTCCCACTCCAGTGAGTGCAACAGTAGGGAAAGTGCTGGATTGTGTAGGGGTAAAAATTACTATTGCCATGTACCCCAAAACCCATACCCACCCTAAAACAAAAAAAAAACTCCATTACAGACCTTATAATGCATTGTAATGGCATGCGTTGTAATGGTATGCGTTGTAATGGCATGAGTTGAAGTGACATGCGTTGTAATTGCATGCGATGTAAAGGTAGTTGCGTTGTAAAGGTAGGTTGTTATAACAACAGCGTTGTAATGGATGTTTCCCCTGTTTTGCATGTCCTAATAGTGAAATACTGCTACTTGTTTTTCACTATTGCAAGGACTACCTCTCTCATAGGGTAACATGGGGATTGCCTTGAAATATATTTTTAGTGTAATTTATCAGTGGGAGCTGATACAGATTTGGAGTTTGGGGTCTCTGAACTCACAATTTAAACATACATCTTTTGGGGAAGTTGGTTTTTAAATTGAGTGTTTGAAAATGCCACTTTTAGAAAGTGGGCATTTTCTTGCTTAAGCATTCAGGGCTTCTGCCTGTCTGTAAAAACCACATCCGGTTAGGATGACAGTTGGGCTTTTGTGCATTCACTCTAGACAGTTATACAAAAGGGAGCTGAGGTATGCCTTGCATATTCTGGTAGGCCATCGCCAGTCTGATCAGCCTTCCTGAACCAGAGTGATGGGAGGAGTTGTCACTCACACCTGAATAGGGCTGTGTCTGTCCTCATACAAAGCTGTCTCCACCCCCTTGTAGTGTGTCTGGAGCCAGGTCAGGGAAAGGCAGGGCCTTGTGCACTACAAATACTTTCCTTTGAAGTTTGCCTACTACAAAGGCAGAAAAGGATATAAGTAATGGACCTCTCACACTCTCAAATCAGAACACTTCTGAACTAAGGGACATTCTGCCAATATGAAAGCTGGACCCTGTAGGAGGGACTGACACTCTGCTTGTTGTTTTGTTGTGCTGGCCTGCTGCTCGCTGCTTCTGTCCTGGGAGTGAAAGGATTGGGCTTTGCTTTCGACATCCTGCGTCTAAACTTCTCCAAGGGCTTGTGCATGCTTGCCTCCTGTTAAGACGTATAAGGGTCGTCAAAGACTTCACCCACCAGTGCTGTGGCTCTTCTGCTGAGAGACCTGACTTGCCAAGGTGTGGCAAATCCTGTTCCTGGGCCTTTGGAAGTAGAATTTGGCAATCTGAAGTGAAAATCCATGCATTGAATCTCTGCATCCGTTTTCTCGACACAGCACCATCGTACAGATACAAAATCGCCGCTGGGTGGCCGAAGAATCGATGTACCACCTGCAGTGTGGCTGATAAATCACTGTAGCCTGAGTCTCTAGCACTCTGTCACCAAAATCGGTGGCACCTAGTCCAACTCCGTCTCTGCTTTGTGGCTGAAGATTTGATGCATCGCCTGCTTTACAGCTGTAAAATCAACACAGCGCCGCTTCGCTGCCGCCATTTCGGCATATCGCTTCTCAATTTTTGACGCATCGTACTACAACGCTTTTTGCCTAGCAGTAAGGAACTGAGGCAGCGTATCCGGAGATCAACACATCACCTCCCCTTCCAGTAAGGAACCAATCATCACCTACACTGGGAGTAAGGAACCAACACATTGCTTTGCTTTTCCAGGGCGTCGCCTCCCATGCGCCTGTTTTGTCTTTGAATTTTGACGTGTACAAGGTACTTTGTGCTAAAAATTACGCATCCATAGATTCATATGGACTGAACTGATTTAACCTTTTAAAATTGGGATTTTTACTTGTGTGTGATGGATTTTTGTTGATTTTGTCCTGTTTTGTTCAGCTAAATATTGGCTGTTTTTCTAAACTGTTGTGTACTCAGTTTGTAGTATATTCACTGTGTTACCATGTGTGTAAGTACATATGATTTACACATTGTCTCTGAGATAAACCTGTCTGCTTAGGTCAAGCTACCTAGGAGGTGAGCAGGGGTTATCTTAGCTGTGTGACTCCCTTACCCTGACTAGAGTTAGGGTCCCTACTTTGACAGAGAGCAAACCACTGCCAACTAGAGACCCCTTTTCGAACACGTGGGTAGACTGCAACAATTGTCTCTTAGCTGTCAGTGGAGGTATGCAGGCATTGGATGTTTTTTTTTTTTATACAAGGACAAGGGAACCCAAAGGTAATTCGGTAGGGACCTTGGGTAGAATCATATTATAAAGAACGGTGGTCCCTATTCTAAAAGAATAAACAAGGGGAGATAATCATACACTAAATAGAAAGTATGACTTTTGTCCAGCCGGACAAGAATTTATTTTCATAATATTTTTCAATAAGTAGCGTTTAAGAAACAATCAATAACAAGTGGGCACAGCCGTGACCCACAAAACACAAGACAAAACAACTAAAGGAATTGGCCAAAAGGCAAGCCAAAATGGGTCTGTATACTTGTTTACACAGACATATATCAACTTTTAAACACCATTGCACATTCTAATACAGCTTAATCTTGGTGCGTAAGGTGTATCAGTGTCGACGACGTTTCGATGCCACCCCCTTTTGTACCACTATTAAATACCAGGCGTCATCATCAGGAGAATAGAATTATACATTGTAGTCTTTTTTTAAATTTTTTTATTATTTTTATTTGCAGACTCACAGTAATCAAGTGACAAGTACTCAGGTGCTTCCAATAATAGCCACAAATAGCGCCTCTCGCAAATAGCAGTTGAATACACGGCCATTTAACCCACACCCCGGAGGTCGGGCGGCAACTTTCGATCGAGCGCTTGTGGTGGAAACCAGTATATAGTTCTGAGCTTTTTCAAATGGTAGTCCGGACATCTGCAGTTTTTTCTTTTGCTGAAAACTCCCCCCCCCCCAGCAATACAGTAAAAACACAAGTTATTTGCTTCCATCAGATTACATACAGAAAAACTTAGCAGCAGCAACACCTTCCCACCCACTCCCCCATCCGCCCGTGCCGGATATGTCCTTTCCAGAACTGAGTCACAACTCCCAGACGTCTGACGCCGATCTACAAGTGCAGTAATGATTAATACCTTCTCAATGCCAGCGTCCCGTTAGTCCCTGCCACCCGTCCCACACCCGTCCAGGAAAGCCCACCCTCACAGTCCCCCATCCAGCCCCCGGTAACGTCTCCACTTAGACCAAACTCTGCGGAATTTTTTGGGACACCCCCTGGCCTTATAGGTTACCCTTTCAGCTGCCATGTAGATATCAAGCCCTCTTCTCCATTCCTCTATATCGGGGGGGGGGGGTCTGGCGCTCCCCAGTGTTTTGCAATGTCTCTTTTTGCCACTACCAGTGCCAGGACCAGAAATATAAGAAGGGGACGAGTCAGGTCTACCTCGTTAGTCATGCCCAATAGAGCTAGTTTGGGATCGTGTGAGATCGGGGCCTCTAGGACCTCCTCCAAGTCATTGAACACCTGGGTCCAATACGTGTGTATGACACTGCAAGACCATAGCGTGTGGTAGAAATCCCCAACTTCACGATGGCATCTAAGTCACCTTGGGTCCTCCACTTTCCCCATTCTGCACAACCGCTGTCTGTCATAGTAGGATCTATGGAGTATATTCAATTGAATCAGTCGCAACCGGGACTTGATCGCCACCTCCCGTGGATGCATCAGTACTGTGTCCCAGTCTAAGTCTTCCATCTCCCCAACCTCTGCCTCCCAAGTGGCCCTGAGCTTTGCCAGATCCCCCAGCATATGGTTAGTTAACGTTTTATATGTCAGGGAGACCGCCTTGCCTAGTATCTGCTCCTGCAGGAGCCTCCCCTCCAGAGGTGCATATTCAGGGATATCTATAAGTGCGATATTTTGGGCCTTCCAGGCATGCCGAAGTTGGATATATTTAAACTGCTGTGTGTCGTGGAGCCCAAAGTCCGACTTAAGGACCTGAAACGATTTGAATTCCCCCTTGGCAATTACATCCCCTATAGTGGAGATGCCAATGTCGTCCCATCTTTGGAACCCTCTCAGTTTGTGGAGTTCCGCCAACCACTGGCAGTGCCACAACGGCGTCTGTCGTGTGGGCTTCTTATCCCAACCCATGCGACGGTTAGCCTTCGTCCACGCTGACAGTGTCACCGTCGTGGCCGGGAGGAGGGAGGCTCGCCCACAAGTTCCATAAAGGAATCTTAGTAGGTTTTTGGACGACATTTTCGCTCTTTCCAGTGCGTATGTCGGATGATCCGCTGGGGCATGGAGCCAATCATTTATTGGCGTTAGGTGTTCTGCCCAGTAGTAGGCCTCTAGATTGGGAAGTGAGATCCCACCACTGTACTGATGTCTCTGGAGCGTGGACAGTGCCACCCTGGCATGCTTACCTAACCAGAGGAAGGATCGTAAGTCCGCGTGAATCCTGCGAAAGACCGATGCCTGTATCGGGTAGTATTCATTTTGCAAAGCATATAGGAATTTCGGCAATGTGACCATTTTATACATGGCCGCCCTACCTAGGAGTGTCAGCGGGAGCTGTTTCCACCGGTTCATGTCCGCCACTGCGTTAAGTATGATCTGTTCTATGTTTCTACTAAAGGAGAGGGCCTCGCTCACGGTAATGAAAATCCCGAGGTATTGAAAGCCCTCGGTAGTTGTCAGCAGGTCGTCTGGTAGACTCCCCCAGCGATTGCGACCCCCGGGGTCATACAATACTGATTTGTGCCAGTTTATTTTGTGTCCGGCCATCTTGCCATAACGTTCTATTTCTCCGAAGAGCTCCGGGATCGAGGTTTCTGGTTCCGTTATATAAAGTAAAACATCGTCCGCGTAGAGTGAGATTTTTTCAGGCATCGAGTCAGTGACGCTGCCTACAAAGCCGCGAATGTCATTGTTCTGTCGGACCCTGGCGGCGAGCACCTCTATAGCAAGCGTGAACAAGAGGGGATACAGGGGGCACCCCTGCCGAGTACCTCTCTGAATCTGAAACTCTCGGGATAGAGTCCCGTTTACCCGCACCCTGGCTCTCGGGGCAGTGTAGAGGAGCCGTACCCATCGAATGAAGTTTGGCCCGAAACCGAACCTACATAAAACTGCAAAGAGGAAGGGCCAGTGCACTGCATCGAACGCCTTTTCGGCGTCTAGGGAGAGGAACCAATGGGGGTCGGTGCGGTCCCGTACTTCTTGCAGCCAGTTATGGGTCCTTCTAAGGTTCATTTTAGTGGCTCTGTCTGGTAAGAAGCCCGATTGGTCTAGATGTACTAGATCTGTAATAACTGTTCGCAGTCGGACTGCCAGGATGGTGGCCAGCAGTTTTACCTCCGTGTTCAGTAGGGAGATGGGTCGGTATGAGGCGCACTCCTCACGCGGTTTGCCCTCTTTATATATTGGGACAATCGTAGCCCTAGCTAGGTCAGGGGGTAGCTCTCCCTCCTCAAAGGCACCGGTAAAGAGTCCCCCGAGGTGGCGCGACAGTAGGTCCGCTGCCCGCTTAAAGAGCTCTGCCGGGAAACCATTAGGTCCCGGGGTTTTGCCTGGTCTCAATCTGGCTATGGCCTCCGTGATATCATTCACCGTTATGGCCGTCTCTAGGGCAGCCATGGACTCGGGAGGGAGGGTCGGCAAGACTGTTGCACCTAAATATTGTAGTGCCTCCTCTTGCGTAGCAAGATCCCGAGCCGCATAAAATGCTTCAAAATGCGTGGCAAAAGTGTCGGCTATCTCCCTATCAGTAGTGACAGTGATACCGTCTGCGGTGGTTACACTGTCAATCCATCTCGCCGCCCTTTCTTTCTTACTGAGCCACGCCAGGAGCTTCCCCGACTTGTCCCCTACATCGTAGAGCCTGTGAAGAGTGGCAAGGGCCTGGGTCTTCGCTTCTTCAGTTACCGGTTCCCTATATTGTTTCTGAACATCTAGTAGCTTTCTGAGGGTCTCGTCGTGTTTTTGGGCCAGGTAGTCCCTTTCCCTTTCTAGTACTGTCTGTTCTAGGGCGGCCACCTCCGCTTGGACTCTCCGTCTTTCTTCACCCAACCTAGAATTCATCCTATCCCGAAGGACCGGCTTTAGGGCTTCCCACAGAGTAACCCTGGATTCTACCGTGCCCTCGTTTTCGGCTAGATATACCTTAATGTCAGCCCGTATACCTCTAAGTATGGTCGCGTTTTGTAAATCCCAAGCCGCCAGGTGCCAAGATCCCGCGTGTCTATCCTGATCTCGCCCTACTCTCACATACAGTGGAGAATGGTCCGCTATGCCCCTGGCCCTGTATTCTGCAAGATCGTCTGCTCTCAGGTATTGGCGGGACATAAAAATGTAGTTGAGTCGCGAGAACACCTTATGTGCCCCGGAGTAGTATGAGTATGCCTGTAGTGTCGGGTGAAGCCACCTCCAAATGTCTGTAAGTCCTATGGCGGACATCTGGCTGCATAATGTTGTCTGGTGCTCGCCTCTCGACGTGTCTCCTGATCTGTCGTGTCTACTGTCCATGACATCATTGAAGTCACCCCCCACCACTTGTATTGTATCAAAGGTCTCTAAGAGTATGTGTTTGAGCGCCGTGAGTGTACGGGGCTGCAGTTTAGGTGGTGCATATACCGAGACAAGCGTGTAGGTGCGTCTGTTCCAGGTGCCCTGCACTCCGGCGTATGTTCCTTGTGGGTCAAGCCAGATGCGGGTAATGCAGAATGGGGAGGCCTTTTTTGCGATGACTGCCACCCCTCTAGAGTCAGATGTGTATCCCGCATGTGCTAATACCCTGTATCCCCCCCTAGCGATAAAGGCGCATAGAGTACCCTTAAGGTGTGTTTCTTGCAGGAAGGTGAAGTCTGGGTCTACTCTTTTAATGTAGGCGTTCACCAGGCCTCTTTTGATTTTAGAACCTAGACCGTTGACGTTCCATGTCAGGATGCTCAACCTCCTATCGGACCCTTGTGGTGTGACTGCGGTACCCGCCATAGGGTTACGTGGTAGCTGTCTGTGGTCCGGCCTTGGTACGTGCAGGTGGTTCGTGAGCTCAGTGTGCGCTGCTGCATGAATTCCGTGGAAGTGTGTCCCTCCCAACTGTCCCCCGCTGGAGTGTTGTCCAACCAAACGTGAAAACTCCCCTCCCCCCCCACTTCCCACCTCTCCCCCCTTTCAGTATCGAGCAAACTTGAAAACCCGTTCTCCCCCCCCTCCCGCCTCCCTCCCCTTCCAGATGTGTCCCTAGACAGGACATGGCTTTCCGTAGGAGTAGGCCTGTCGCCCACCCACCAAACCCTCCCCACTAAACACCCAGAAACACTAGAAACGTGTAGAACAAAACAGGGAGGCGTGTCAACTTGCGTGCTTCACGGTGCTGGGCTGCCACTTCAGGTCACCAAATCCACCAATGTTCATGGATGCTACCGGCGTGTTTGTGCACTAATACGTGTTGCTTATTGTACGTTCCAAGTCCTTATCCATCAGGATTTAGAGTCTTGAGTCTCAGTTTCCGGCGCACTGTGCTGTTCCGACAAGTCCTGTTCCAGCACATGGATCTCCTGTACCAACGGGTGGTCCGAATGTCTCTCTTCGTCTTCCTCCTCACCGCCGGACGTGCGGCTATCGAGAGCCTCTTCTTCCTCGCCCTCCGAGCGCGCCGTGGTGCGCAAGGCTGCAAATCTCGACCTCGACCCCTCCACACCCCCAGGGGAGGCAGAACGTCCTTGTCGTGCTATCCCAGTTCCACGGCCTCTGTATGGCGTCGCTATGGGTTGTCTCTTGAGCCTCCTGGATTTCAATCTCTTCGCCTTCGGGAGGTCCCAGTGAGATGCGTTCCTCAGGGATCTGTCCAGCAGGTCTTGTCTGGCTATCTCCCTGCTGTTGAGGATCGGACGTTCCTCTAGCCATTGCCAGGCATCCTCTGGATGTGTGAAGAAGAGTGATTGGTTGTTATATAACACCTTAAGTTTCGCCGGGAACAGGAGCATGTATTCGATTTTCATGTCTCTAAGTTTAGCTTTCACCGTATCGAAAGATCGTCTCTGTTTTTGGACCTCCTGACTGTAATCCAGGAAGATCATGATGTGCGAGTTTTCCAGCCGGATCACACCCATCTTTCTCGCCTCCCTCAGTATCAAGTCTCTATCCGCAAAGTTTAGGAAGCGAGCAATGACCGGACGCGGTCTTGCCCCCGTAGGTGGTTTTGCGAGGAGGGCCCTGTGTGCCCTTTCAATTATGAAGCACGGCGAGAACTGCGCCATAGGGAAGGTTTCCATTAGCCATGCACGTAGGAAGGTCACCATATCAGTCTTCTCAATCCCTTCCCTAAAACCGACAAATCGAAGGTTGTTGCGTCTTGCCCTGTTTTCGGCATCGTCCACCTTCCAGAGCAGCTGGCGATGGGAGGCCTGTATTTCTGCCATGTCTTTGCGGAGGGTCGCGATTGTATCCTCTGCCTCACCCACCCGTATCTCCACCGAGGTGACCCTGTCGGACAAGTTCCGGAAATCTTGCCTCAGGAGTGTCACTTCCGATCTCACCTCGCCTATTTTGATCTCCAGGGCCGCCCTTGACTCTTGGATATCAGTACGTGAGGCCTGAATGGCCCCCATCAGCCGTTCGATGTCCGAGGGTGGGCCCGGGGCAGAGGGAAGGCCATCCGTCACCGGTCTTGGGGCGCCGAAATTGTCCATCGGACCCTGCCTGGGCCCTTTTGGTTGGGTGTCTCTTTTCCCCATGGTCGTCTGGGGTGTAGCGACTGGGCCCCTCTAAGGCGACGATGAAGTCACTGGTCGAGGGGGCCAGAGAGAGCCACTCGGGTATTGCTGCACTACGTCCCCTGGCCGTCTCGCGTCACACTGCGGGGGGGGGGGGTGGACACGTCCAGGTGGTCCACACCGCACAGGCGCCCCCTCTCTCCGGTCAGTAGGTCCGGCAGTCCCTCGGAGTGTCAAGTGTCAAGGCCCAGTCAGGGTCTTCTCCGGCTTCATTATGCCTCCCAAGCCGCCATCTTGCAGGGCCCGCGCCGTGGCGTCACAGGATCCCAGGGGGCACTCACCGGCACGCATTATTGTGGTAGTGGTGAGCCAGATTGCTTCATCTACTTCCGTGTATGATGAAGCAATCTGACTCACCACTACCACAATAATGCGATTGTGCATTTCCCACCGGCTGGCGTCCAACACACGCGATTGCGCAGGGATGCTCTGAGATTTATTAATTAGAACTGAGATACCCTGACTGCTGGCCGAACAACCCTTACTAACTCAATTGTGAAGGCCTGCGCGCCTCACAAAATTACGTGAGACTCGTTTATATCTCCCGCCATAGTAACGTAAAAATGCGCAGCATATTACTGTCAAGACTACAATGTATAATTCTATTGTCCTGAAGATGATGCCTGGTATTTAATAGTGGCATCGAAATGTCGTCGGCACTGATACACCTTATGCACCAAGATTAAGCTGTATTAGAATGTGCAATGATGTTTAAAAGTTGATATATATCTGTGTAAACTGAGTACAAGTATACAGACCCATTTTGGCTTGCCTTTTGGCCAATTCCTTTTGTTGTTTTGTCTTGTGTTTTGTGGGTCACGGCTGTGCCCACTTGTTTTTGATTGTTTCTTAAAGGCTACTTATTGAAAAATATTATGAAAATAAATTCTTGTCCTGCTGGACAAAAGTCATACTTTCTATTTAGTGTATGATTATCTCCCCTTGTTTATTCTTTTAGAATAGGGACCACTGGCATTGGATGGGGTGGCACTTTTATAATCCTCTGTCAGCTTGAAGCTTAAAGGCGATAAACTGGGTAGGGCTGAGAAGGGGCTGAGGGCCTATTTTTTGTCCTCCTCAACTCCCCACCCTTGTATTTTTAAGTGTATCTGTACTTATTTATTTATTTATTTAGTTGCATAAGTTAATTAAAACCATTGCAATATAATAAAACAAGAAATTAAGAACATAGTAAAAAGGAAAGCCGTAGTCCTGGACATGCCCATACGTAAGGATTAAAAGTTCTAGTAAAGTGCAGGTATTAAGTGCCTTTGTTTGGCTCAGAACTTCGTGTTTGCATATGACTTTTGCTCTGTGACCAGCCCCAGTTGCCCATCTCACTGATGAGGTTCCTGGTCTTCCCTCCCTCCCATTCTCCTTGAGTGCAGCGTGTTCCATCATTAGATCGAGATCCGAGGTAAAGTGCTTGTGCATTGCGGCATAGTGAAAGTTTGAAGCAGCCTTTTGTTGAACATTTTTGGGAAAATCTCCAGTCTCAATTATGACCTCCAAGGCAGAGGTCTATCGAAATGCTGGGTACTTCGTCTACTGTCATGTCATTAAGAGGATGAGTAAGGATTTTCCTTTTTTTGGATCTGGTCAGTGGCGGGTTCATGCTGACCTCTTTAAAGTAGTCTCCAGCAAACTCCACAAATGCAACCCATCAAAAGACCCGCTATGCTGGAGGGGGTGCGGATCACAGGGTACATTGACTCATATTCTGTGGGATTGCCCACAGCTGCAATCATACTGGAAGTATATGCTAAAGGACATAGATACCCATTTCAACACGGACCTACCCCGGTTACCAGTGTATATTCTCCTGGGTCTGCCGAATGCCCCTTTGTTTCCCCATAAATCTCGCAGGGGGCAGCAAATTGCATTGGCACTGGGGGACTCTCTTCAAAACATCCTTGCACACTGGGGTTCTACCCGCCTACCTACACATACGGGATGGTTACATCCCATGTGGTACATCTTGGGCATGGAGAGATTCTCCCTTTCACTAAAGAACAAAGGCAATTAATTTTCCTAGCTGTGGGGACCCTTCTTGTCATTGTTATCTTCCGAGTTTAACAAAATTACCAGCCCTAAATATTTGAGATTGCTACGCCTTACTGAAACAGAGCAGGAGGTTTCTTAGCTGTAACGGAATGGCACTGCCTTAGATGGGTGGGGGTGCGGGAGGAGAAGGGAATTGGAGGGGGGGGTTCTTTTTTGGGGGGTTGGTTGTTGTTGTCATTATTTGTACCCTAAAGCTTTACCCACAATGTGGATGGCCATTGCGCAATGTATTGCTGTGATCTGTGCGTTATGTGAAAAATTAATAAAGAAACATTAAACCTAAAGTAACCCGGAATCACCTTTTGGACTATTCGAGGGTGAAATCTTGACATCTGTGCCCCGGGCAAGGCAGAAGAGCGTCCCTGATTGTTTGTATTAAACGCTCACAGCAGGCCAGGATGTAAGGTACCTTTTGAGTAAAATATATTGCCGAGGTCTCTAGGCAGGTACTCTCTTTTTCACTCAAATATAGTTCCCTAAGGAGTGTTCTTCTTTCATTAGCTATGGCTGGGCCGCAGCACAGAAGGTGCAGCCATTATTCTTGTTTGTAGTCACATAGGCGGCATGCCCCCCCCGTTTTTTGATTGCCCAAGCCGGGCTAAATTCTGCTACCGGCAAAGCCAACAGTCACATGTATAGAATCTCTCTTCTGCTTTTGGAGTTAAGAGCCGGAATGAGGTATGGCTGAGGTTTGGATACCAAACATGATGTGTTGAGCGGGGCCAGCAAGGGAGATGTTTTTATTGTTCCTGGTCTTGTAGGAATTAAACTAATGACACTTGCTTGTTGCGTAACACAGGCCACTGCAGCCCCCGCGGTGCGGGGGCCTCGAGCTGCAGGGGGCCCCTTAGCACTGACTAGTACTCTGTGGCTGCTCGGAGTTCAGCACAGTGCCAAGGCATCGACGTAGACAGTGATTGTCTTCTAGTGAAGTTACGCACGTGTAGTCCATGTGGCTGTCTGCTCTCTGTAAACACGTATTTGAGTATTTAAATGCTTTAGAAGGTAAAAACGTAAGAAAATATGGTGCAGGTGAAAAGTACCCACTGCAAAGACTTTGTCACGAGGTTCCCAAACAAACATGACACCCTCTTGGTTAGCATTTTCATTGAGTCAGTATCACTTTCAACGAAATAATTACTGCACAAAGCATAACAGAATGTGTTTTATTTATAAAGTGCACATTCACTGCGAAGGATATATTGGCGCTGAATAACAGATGTTTAATGTTAACTAACTCGAAGGTACTTATTTTATCGACCTCAGAAGGATGACAAGCTGTCTGGACCTGCCGGGATGTGAACCTGTGACAGTGAAGGCATTAGTCCACTAAGCCACCAGACCCGACGGATCACTTGTAGAAAAGTTGAGTAAACAGTTGGTATCTCATGCACAGTAAGTGTCTTCACCCATAAAATATGGGCCGGCATAGCTGTTCATGGGGATGTGAGGTGTATTCAAAGGAAAGAATGCTGTGGTGACGTCAGAGATACCTTGGGTACAGGTGGAAGGACGATACTCTTCTGAAAGGTAAACAACAACCTTGCAGCTCGTCAAATCTATCCACACATTGATTGAGGTATCTTTTATAAGATGATCTTGTGAGTTGAGTGCACACCTAGAAGATGTGTAGCTCTGGAGAGAAACCAACATTTATCACGCAACTCAAGTAGGCCTGACCCCTTGAAGGGGCCATAATTTTCCAAACCTCCAAAATGTGATACCGCGAAGAGCCTTATCCCAAGTTGTCCAGTACCAATGAAAAAACAGCCTCATATAAGTGCCACATCATGCAGTGCTTAATTTGTGCCGGTGTTTCCCGGTGCTGAGCACCAGCCCTTATTTGTAAACACTGGCACAGACTTCTGAGAAACCACCACGTCGGGGCGCAGTGGCGTATTTTCAAGCAACGTTCATTAGTGGAGCATTAAACTATTTTATATATATTAATGATAAAACTTTAATAGTTAGCTGCAGTTTGAAGTGACAATTTATTTGACACACTAAGCACTGGCACATGTGCACGTTACTGGATGTCTTTTCCCATAAACAGTTCAGAATAAGGTGTGTAAATGTTTTTTTGCACACACTAATTACTCATAGCACAAAGCTGCAGGAGCAATTTCGTCTAGGTAGGAAGTGGGGGAACTGGACCCGCGTAAATTCAAAAGGAATGGGATTCGGTTCATCCTGTAATCACTCTGTGAACAGAAGGGCAGAAACCTCAAACTAGTTCATGTGCGCCAATGCCAATGGTAACAAACCTCGCATTATCAAATCACACTTTTTGTTGTTACAGTGTAGAAAGAAACAAAAGAAAGTTAAAACCACACAGATAACCAGCCTAGCAACAACCCAGCATCATTTCCCTTCTCCCTGCCATAGCGCAGCATTGATAATGTATGAGCTGCACCAACACGCTGCTTACATCACTTCCTGTCACTAACCACCTGACAAGATGCAACTGAAAGACACTATCTGCTTGTGTTCATTTAAATGCCCACTAGACAATATATCTCAGTAAAATTTGATTATCTTTCTCAACTTATGAAAAACAGGTTTAATCCTCAATCCTTTACCTTAATTGTGTTTTACGATCCACCGTCTCTAACTCACTTCTCATGACCATCTACCCACTCTGCCAAAATCATTGCACAATAAGCTGCACACACCCCAGTCAGTGGTTCTCAAACACAACAGGGAAACACTTCCCACATAGCATCAACACAAATACAACACCCTTCCAACTACACAAAGTGTAGCTTGATACTCATATAGGCTAGCGGCAAACGCTTCAGTGCTCCATATAGGGGTAGTAAGCCCTCTATAAATATAACAATACAATACATTCAAGAAAAGCTCCAGCCCCTTATCACCTGTCTTTTTGGCTCTGTCCCTTTAGCTCCTGGCTCCTTGCAGCCCTTCATTTAGATCATCTCTTCTTGCATCTATCCCTTTAACTCCTGCATTATTGGCTCTTATCGTCCTCATCCAACCATTGAGTGATTACCTCCTAATCCCATCCCTTTTGCTATTTCCTCTTTTGTATCTTTCCCTTGAGTACTCGCTTTCTTGCATCCATTCCTTGGTTTTACAAAATGTGCTTGCTTTTGTATATTGCTGGACTGGTGATTGTTTTATTTTGCACTTTGAAAGTATTTGCACTTTTTCCTTTGCTTTACCAACTGTAGTTGTATAGATTCTGTCATTGGGTACTTGCTGATATGGTTTGTTTTTATGCTACATGCTGTGTTATTTATGCTTTTGCTTTCTCTTGTCTGTAAAATGTTGTCCTTAAATCTTGCAATTAGCAGGTTTTACACTACAGAAATGATCATTTCAAACAGACAAACATCTGCAACTATGTACTGAAGCATCCAAGTAGTTTTCATCATCAGCCTCGTTTACCTGCCTGTTTTTGGCCTGCTTACTAATAAAGACATGATGGTAGAAATTAAAAGTGCTTCCTCAGGTCATGTTATTATCATGCACACCCTTGACAGTCGCAAGTGTGTGGCATGCAGATAATTCACTAGTTTATCATTGTTGGGGCTGGAAGGATACTCATATATATATATATATATATATATATATATATATATATATATATATATATATATATATATATATATATATTCACTGAAAAAACCATAGGTTATAGACCATATATAGTTAGGAATTAGCATTTACAAAACCTTGAAAATTCACTGAAAAAACCATAGGTTATAGACCATATATAGTTAGGAATTAGCATTTAGAAAACCTTATTTTACTCACACAAAACCATTGAAATTCCATATATAGTTAGTTGCACTAACTATATATCGCGCACCCGCAATCCACTGCTGATGATGTCACATATTACATCATTCATGACATGGTCAGTGACATCACTGATGACATCACTGATGACATCTCAAATGACATCACTGATGACATCACTGATAACAACATCCAGTGATTTTATGTTTCTGTAAAGTTTAAATATGTCTTACATATTGAAGAATGAGTGGATGTATAAGTGTCTGGACAAAGGATTTAGTAGGTGCATGACTGACTGTATGAGTGAGTGATTAAATGTGTCTCACTGAGTGCATGGGTTAGTGACTAAACTGTCTTAACCCCTTCAGTGCTAATGACAAGGGTAACTCGTCATGGAGTTTCCATTGATTTCAATGGAAATTACATGAAGAAGAGCAAATAGGCTTAGCATCCAAGTGGTTAATTTGTGCATCATTATGTCTGTTGTTCTGTAAACTGTTGCATGTGTTGATCAATAGCTATATGAGTAACTATATGGGTTATTGATTGATTGTCCAAGTATTTGTATGGGAGACTGAGTGTGTGTGTGGCTGGCTGGGAGGTGTGTGACTCTGTGCAGATCAATGTGTACTTATATCAATGATTGTATAACAAGGTAAGTATGTGTTAGTATATGTTTGAAAATATAAGGTGCTCTATGTTTAACTATATAGACAAGAAAATGGAAGTGTGATTGATTCTTTACAGGACTGACTAGGTGTGTGAGTAACTCCATGGATGAGTGGCAGAGTGTGAGTGTCTGTATAGGTGTATGAGTGCATATGATAGTGTTGTAAAGATGAGTGATTGTATGTATGAATGATTGTATGGGTGAATGAGTGAATGTGTGTGTAGACGTAGGAATCAGTGAGTACATATGTAGTAACTAGTATTGGTGTGTCAATGGTTTCAAAAATTATACTCTGTATTTAACACTGGGTGAAACAGAGGTTATATTAAAATATGAGGAGATGCATTGTATTGTCACATGAATGATATCATCAGTGATGTGGTCATTGATGTCAAATGAGATGTCATCAGTGATGTCATCAGTGATGTCATTTGAGATGTCATCAGTGATGTCATCAGTGATGTCACTGACCATGTCATGAATGATGTAATATGTGACATCATCAGCAGTGGATTGCGGGTGCGCGATATATAGTTAGTGCAACTAACTATATATGGAATTTCAATGGTTTTGTGTGAGTAAAATAAGGTTTTCTAAATGCTAATTCCTAACTATATATGGTCTATAACCTATGGTTTTTTCAGTGAATTTTCAAGGTTTTGTAAATGCTAATTCCTAACTATATATGGTCTATAACCTATGGTTTTTTCAGTGAATTTCATTGGTTTTTTAACAGCTAATATCTGTAGCTGTAAAATGTATTCTTCTTTAAATCCAAAAATATATTTTATATGTTTATTAATAATTTTTTTTAAAATATTTTTTTTTCTTCGTTCCCGCTTCGCGAATCGGGAAGCTTCCCGTTAGCTGACCTTGATGCCGCGAAATAGACCGCGAGCCGGTAAACGTTTCTTTACCGCAACTGCCGCGTTAGAAAACAACATCGTGACGCCTCCCGTCCGCATGACGTTTCGCGTTGTCGCGTGATACGTCATATGACGTGCTACGTTAGCGAACTGGTACGCTTACCGAGTCGCAAAGCACAGGTTTCTGGAAGCAAACCGGGAGGCCCTGCAAAGCGCTTAACGTAAACACAGCAGGTCATGTGACTTGGTAATAACACTTTTCATTGGTTCATTTCACTTTTGGTTTCCTAATGATGTAAGACTAGGTCATATAATCTAAAATGAACACTTTTCATTGGTTGAGAACTATTGTTTTTCCCAAATGATGAAAATCCCTCCTTCTTTCCTCACTCTGACTTTCATCATTGTGAGAGAAAGACCCTTTGTTACCAGTGAGCAATGGCTTCTTTAGTAGCTTCAGCTGGTGCTTCCCCACCACCTCCACCACATCCAAGGAAGAGTGGACCACCTGCTCAAGTTATAATTCAGCAAGAAGAGGAAGAAGAGGAACAGGACGACGAGCACGAAGAGAGGCACTTTTTGCCTGAGGAGCCCAGGACGTCTCACCGGAAAGAAAACTTCATTTGGCAATTTTTTAAAATTCCCAAAGGTCAGAAAAAAGTAAATGCAAGATACGTAACTTGCCTTATATGTCAAGATAGACTGTCCAGAGGGACCGACAAAAAATACAGTTTCGGAAACTACACAATGCATCGCCATATGACTAGGTGGCATCCTAACAACTACAGTGCTGCACAGTTTTGTAACGACCTAGATAATCTCCCTATTATGGCCAGAAGATCTGTTGTACCGGAAGTAACGGGACCAGAGGGCAGGGAGATGGTGCCAAATATTCAAACGAGATTTCATGAAGTAAAACACGTCTGCGTACATTGCAATGGATTCATTTGCTACGGAGAAAGAAGCATCACTCTGATCAACAGAGCTATTGACTATCATATGCAAGTTTGTACGAAACGCCCCAAATAATAAATACTTTTTTTTTGTTTTGTTGCTCCTGTTGAGCCCTTTACAATGAATCGTTTTCATTGCCCCCTGCAAGAAAAACCCAAAAAAATATAAAACTGTTCAGAAAAATTCAAAAAAAGTAAAAAAATGTTCAGAAAAATAATAAAAAAAATATAAAACAACAAAAACAATAAAAAAAAAGTTCTTTTCAGAACTACCTCCCCGTTATTAAAAAATTGGTACAATATTTGGAACTGTGCCAACCTCTATTTCTCGTAGTTCGCTTCCCAGTTCGCTCGCCGGTACGCGAACCGGAAGTGAACCAAAAATGTTTTTTAAAAAAAAGAACAGTAAGTATAAGGGAAGGAAACAGACACTTATGTTAAAAGAAAGACAGCTATAGGGGAGTAAACTAGAGATACTATTACCCGTAATCCACTGCTGATGATGTCACATATTACATCATTCATGACATGCTCAGTGACATCATCAGCAGAGGATTGCGGGTTTTTTGGCAACGTGCCTTATCCACGGTTTAATAACGCTGCCTTTTGCTTTATATAAGTTTTCAAATTGTATGAAATATATACCAATAGGTCGTTATGAACCTTTAGGTAGTGCTTTTCTTCATGAGGTCTGGTCGCTTCCATACACATACAGATGTTTCAAAGATGATCAAGAAGTTTATCTGAATGGAGAGGAATGCACTGAGACGCCAGATCATTCACTAATGTGTAGGCACATACAGTTACACGGTTCATGCAACAAACACCGACCAAATATGGCTTGCGTGTTGCAAGGCACGCCAGTTCCTGCTATCATCCCCACGTTCAAGTTGTTGGAAAATGGTAGTTATTTGATGCTCAATAATGAAGATTGTTCTGGGTTAATTAAAAGTATTCCTTTTATCGTAACAGTAAGTGAACGGGTTATTTGCTGCAGAAATGTTCTATTTCCTCCCACACATGAACATAGGGAGTTTTCAATCTGGCCACAAATACCAACCTTGGGAGCACATTTCAACGGCATGGCAAGAATAAGAGCTCTTTTGTCTCAGAGAGAGGTGGCCTTGAGTTCGGCCCGTGAAACTTTCGTGCTTCACATAGCGAACACCCGTACAGAGGTGCAGACCCTTTTAAATACTGATTCGCCTTTGCATTTCAGCGACATGGTTCGGACTATCTTTAACGCGTCCTCCACAAAGGCCCTGGCGCACTTTTTTAAAGTTGTTACCAGTGGTCTCGTGACTTCATTTGAGAAAATCTTTGGAGTCATCCCTGCTTTCTTTCATTCTATTTTTTCCACTCTGCTTCGTGGATTCCCATTTTTACTTGCATTACCAGCGGACGCTCTTGTGCTTTTTTACATTTTTAAATATGGATGTCCCTCCTGTGCAAGCTCCCGCCCTGCAGCTGCTGACACTGTTCCGCAATCGCATGCTAGAATATTATGGCACAATGCCGTTGGCGATATTAAGCACGGCATATGGATTATCTTTTCGATTCTCCTACTTCACCTGTGTCCAGCCTGTATTTCACTGCCTGACCTGTGATTTCGATTGGGCCATTGATTTGTGTCTCTGCGGACCGGTTTCTCCTGACGTCGACTTTAACCAGCTGATGACTCCTATCATTACTCACGAGTTGGTTTGTCCTGGCGAAAGGATTATGGCTGTGGCATTGATGCATGGACTAATTGGTCCCTGGAATTTACTGGCGGCAACACAGTCTTTCTTGGAACACAGCTTTCTTGAAAACCCACCGAGCTGTCCTCTGATGGTGATAGAGGATCCGGTGCTGGGAGAGCACGTATGTTCTTTTCCGCTTTTAAATTGGATGGCTGAACTCTTTTCGGATGAAGACGGTGACTTCCTATTGGAGGCTGTTGCAGCTTATTTTGCATACACAGTTATGTCATAGACCTTTTTCATGTTTGATATGCTGAGTACTAGCATTTCATTGACAATTCATTGACTTATTTGTCAAGTTTTTATTATTTAGCTTGCCTATTGGCTTAAGACTCGATAAAGTACTTGGCTGTTTTATTTTTCTTTAGCATTAAATTTTCCTAGTTTTTAATGTTTTACCTTGCGGACCGTCCACATATAAAGTTGCAATCTGCTCTCATGAGATGGCACTTCTATTATCTTATTCAGTTCGTTTCCGGATCATGGGGAGGTGTCATCTAGGTCCTGGATATCTTTACACCGTGTTAAGTTAGCATGGGCTCATTACCGGTTTAAACGCCATTTTTCCTTTTTTGCAACTTCTGCACACGACACTTAGTTGTTGCTTTAGCTTTCAACCTAGTAGTTCATCGTGGTTTACATGAGAATAATATGTTATTGCTCTACTATCTGCTTTGCTTGTTAAACTATATCTGTACAGCGAGTGCTGAAGTTTCAAGAACAACACGATACAGAATTGTTATGAGGTCTGATCTCCACGACTTCATACTCATAACATAAGTGCAGCTTCTGCCAATTCTGGGCATGAGGCGGGTTTTATATTGCTTTGCCGAACACACATACACAACAGTTGATGCGGTTCACATGAAGAGAGAGCTGGTGTATGCTGATGTGATTCCTTCAAATCTAAGACACTAAAGTATGGGCACGCCCTAAACCAACACAAACAGACCTTTTTAGCAAATAATATAATATGTGTATTAGGGAGGGTGAGATATAAGCAGCCGCGGGCCGTGGAGGGAGTTACGGTGGGGCAGGGAGGCGGGGAGGGGGAGGGGCAGGGTGGAGCCCTCTCCACCCTGCCCCTCCCCCTCCCCGCCTCCCTGCCCCACCGTAACTCCCTCCACGGCCCGTGGCTGCTTATAAGTGTTGCTAACTCTTATTCATTTACAGCATGTTAACATACTGTCACCATTCGCTTTTTATGTACTAGTAACTATGCTGGTAATTTTGCTACTGATAATATGTGTACTTGTATTATCTAAGATACTACGCCTGAGAAGACGGCATTAGTAAATAAACATTTCAAATACACATGTGTTCTTCTTAACTCCATGTTCTGGTTTCTAAGAAATATATAACGACCGACTGTTCATGAGTTCCACGTATCCTGAGGTACTATAAGTTCATATTCTGGATTGTCTAAACATTGAGAGTTTGTTATATCCAATGTGACACTGTACCTAGCTTGCTAAGGGGTTTTTGATTACTAAGGTGAGTTTTGGGGCACCCTAATTCGCCGAGGTTCCAATCCTCTGTCCACAGTTCTGTGTGATAACAGAAACCCTGCGACAGGGGCACCCCCGACCCTTGCTGGAGCTTCATCACACTTGCGATACAACTCCAGCAATGCGCCACCTTTACGGCACAGATACATCACGCATCTGTGCTGTTTTTGCCCCATGATGCGCCGCATTGTAAATGCAGCACATCATAGGTGACGGAACAGCGGCACAGAATGACTAACACATCCCTGGTGATGCGCCAGTCATCATAAATCTATCCCTATGCTTCTCATCTTGTTAGAGATGAACCGCCATATGTATCATCAAAGTTTTTTGCATTTCCTAAATAGCGAACTTTAAGGAATAAATAGCGATTCTTTACCATTCCTAGTTTGCGATGAGCTATTTGCTAATTACAAATTACCCATTCATTTCCTTCATTTCCATAGGGCGGTTGGACTCACTTTTAGCTCGAACGGCTGAATGGATTTCCACGAAACTTGGCAAAATTGTAGGGACTGGTAGCCCGATGTGCCTTTGCTATGTCTCAAGATATATGCTCCAGTGGTTTTTACGAAAATTAACTTTGAAAAATATATATTGGGCTACATTGGCCTATATATATGTTGGAGCCCAAATGTAGCCCAATGTAGCCCAATGAAGCCCAATGAAGCCCAATGTAGCCCAAAGATGGCCGCCAGAGACAAAAAAAACAAATGTAGCCCAAATATCAGCCAGATGTAGCCCAACTATAGCCCAGTGACAGAATGACCAATCAGCTTCGCAAACCTCTGTTACGCGAAGCGGAGCGCTGTTACAGATATATATCTTTTTTTGAACGTTAATTTCTCAAAATCCACTGGAGCACATATATTGAGACCTAGCAAAGGCACATCGGGCTACCAGTCCCTAATATTTTACCAAGTTTCGTGCAAATCCATTCAGCCGTTCGATTATTATTATTATTATTTTTTTTTTGCCCCGCGGGGCCCTTTTAAAACCTCCACATCAAACCTAGGGGGTCAGCGAGGATCTACTATGCCCCCTTATGGTCATTTGCCCCTTCGCTTTGGCCTCCTCTTGTCTCTCGATCCTACCGAGAGACAAGATGGCGGCCGCTACGGACTGTTTGGAATGTTTACAGACGCCGGAGAACCAATCAGCTTCGCTTCACAAAGCTCCGTTGCGCGAAAAGTACGCGTACTGGAGCGCTGCCCGGTCCGCTGTTACAGATATATATCTTTTTTTAAACGTTAATTTCTCAAAATCCACTGTAGCACATATATTGAGACCTACAAAAGGCACATCGGGCTACCAGTCCCTACAATTTTGCCAAGTTTCGTGCAAATCCATTCAGCCGTTCGGGCTAAAAGTGAGGCCAACCGCCCTATGGAAAACTCAATGTTAAAAACACGTTTTGGGACCCCCCTTTTTTCTCGACCCCCCCTGGACGAATCCCCCCCCCAATTTTCAGGGGCTGCTCAGAAACAAAATGTGCCATTTTCCTGAAAATTTCAGCCAATTCCGTCCACAAACGCCAAAGTTATTTGACATAGAATTTTCAAAAATCCCATAGAGAAAAAATCCTAACTATATATACCTACTGGCGACCGCCAGTAGGTAATATATATATATATATATATATATATATATTGTCAGTCGAGTCTGTGAAATTGCAGGTTTGGGTTTCTCTTTCAAAGTTTCACGTTATTGTCTATCAATGTAAATTCTAATTCAGACCCTAAATAGTTCATTGTATTCAGCGATAGGCAGTTCCTAAGCGAATAGGACCACTCCTTGGCATTGTTCTGTTTGTTGTCTCAGTTAAATAATCTGCTCTTGACAATAATGTTACAAATGATGTAGTTTATATATTAAGAGTGCTTCCCACTTTCTTATGAAAACTTTGAACGAAAGGCATTTCATTAAATGTTGTCAGTTTCAAAGAAAAATATACTAGATTTTTGGGTGGTGGGTAAAAGAGGTAGATGGTGGGCTGGGCCCCTGGGAGGAGGCCCCCCTCCATGTACATTGCAGGGGGGCCCCCTCAAGTTTCGTTACGCCACTGGCACTATTTCCAGGTCACGTATGAGATAAAAGGCAGAGCAAATGCTGGTTTATTTCTGTAATAGTTAAGCAAAATTAGGCACAAAGTTCCCCGGAAAGGCTGAGATGGATGAGTGTGAAAGTGTATAGGGAAACCAAGAGGGGAAGGGAAAGTGGGGGAAACCCCTCTTGGGAACTAGAACCCTCACACACCCAGCAAGCTAGGTGTCATGCTTCATCATATGGGTCCTGCTCCTCGTCGGACTGGCGCTGCAATGTCCGACGGGCACCCGCGAAGGGGCTCTTTAGCGGAGATCTTTTGTTCCTGCCATATGGTGCATGCGTGTGAGAGGGCAAAAAGGTGTAGTCGTGAGAAGGTGGTGATAATAAAAAAGGTTGGTCAATCCACAAGGAGTTTTATTAGCGTGGCTGACCCCCTTGATTAAAATAGTGAGAGGGGAGATAGAACGCTTTGGTAGTTTCAGGCAGGACTATCTACAACCCTCTGGTGTTGTCGACATGTTTCATGCTAAACTAGCAATTCTTCAGGACCATGGTGACTAGTACTACACAGTGAAATATAGAGTTTATATACAACCTTAACTTGGTTGGTCTGTGGAGCAGGCCAATTGGTCCTGCTTCGAATAATGCGACCCTGGGATGATCCCTAAGGTGCCCCGCAGTCTGCTCCTGTGGGACCTGCACAGGGGAGTCAGGGACCTCAATGGTGTGCGGTCTCAGCCTGCAACACCTACCCCCACGTGGACTCCGTGGCGGATCCGGAGCGACTGGTGGACTCCGTGGCGGATCCGGAGCGACTGGTCACCACGTGCAGTCCTACTTTGGTGTGATCCATGATGACTATGTCGTCCACATATTGGAGGACATGTAGGGGGCGATGGCCTAGTTGAGGAGGGACCAGACATCAAATTAAAGAGTAAAGGGATGAAGATACAGCCTTGCTTCAAACCTCCGGTCATGCAAATTTTAGCGGACAGAGATATGAGGAATGTTTTCACGCGTATTTAGGTTTCCGAGTGGAGGGATATTATAGCCGTTAGTAGCAAAGGTGGAATGCTCCAATTTGCTCATTTCTTCCAAAGAGTTTTTTATCCACTTTGTCTAAAGGTGCTGTAGAGTCAACAAAGCACCAAAACAGAGGAGGTTGGTTTGCCTGAGTGGATTGATGACAGAGGGCTGATAGGGCTATTATATTGTCGGTGGTAGCGGCTCCTCCTCGAAAGCCTGTTTGAAAAAAGTAACCAGCTCATTTTCTTCTGCCCAATTTTCCAGTTTTTCCAGTAAAATTCGGGCATACGCTTTTACCTCCAGGTCTAACAAGGTTATTAACCTGTAATTACTTGGATTCAGGAGATCTCCTTTTTTGTGGATCGGGCATAGTATTGAGCCTCTCCAGGATTCAGGAATTTTACCCAGAGTGTAAGCTGTGTTAAATAACAGGTTTAGGAGCATGGCCCAGCCCTCTGGGGCAGATTTAAAGATCCCAGCAGGAATCCCGTTTGGGTCAGGCGCTCCACTGGCCTTCATAGATTTAATTAATTTGACTATTTCCGTGGATGTAATTGGGGCTTGGTGTTCTTCTACTTTAGGCCTAGCGGTCCCCAAGATAGTTGTTGGATTATGCGCGAGGAACAAGCACCTCACGTGGCTCTCACACATGGTTGCTTGAACTGCATTTGCCCTTGATGACCCAAGCGATTTTAGCCGGCTTTCATACGGCCAAAAACGAGCTAGGGATCCTTCCTTGAGTAATTAGAATATTTTGATCCATTCCTCCTCTAAATATGCTTGTTTTAAGGCCCAGACATTTTGTTATGTTCTTTCCATGCCATGCTCTTTTGTAGCTGCTAAGTTTCCAGATGTTAAGTTGGATTTGAGCAGACAAGTTCTCTTCCTCTAGTTCTTCCGCATGTGGTTAATACTCCGTTGCCGCAGGGGATTATTATGCTGGCTGGGATGCTGCCAATTTCGCTTTGGAAGTCCCCTGTGTCTGTGGAGCGACACAGCCAGAGTTCTAGTCATGTGGTCCCAGGTTCATAAAAGTAGGTCCGCTGGTTGGTCCTTCAGCCAAAGTGTCCCATCCTCAAGCCATTTAGCCACCTCGGACGAATGGTAAGGGTGCCTCTTAATTCTCCTTACTAGAGTGTTTAATTCATCTCCATGTCCTTTGTGTCCCCCCACTTCACAATCGTGGCGGATAAATCCCTCATGTACCCACACTTCCTATGCCCATGAAAACATTCAGTACTTTCTACAGGTTCCCATGAAGAATCCTTGTGCCTGTGAAAATCAACTAAATTCTAAACAACAATGGATGGACCTATCCGCAATCTATAATATCTGGAACGAATTCCGGAGCTGTTTCAATATTACTTGATCTGAGTGTATGCTTTCCATGGTAATGTTACGGGCAGGTGCATTTCACCAAAGAAGGGCCATAAGGAAAATGCAATAGCCCCTGATATGGAAGTACACATGCCATGATCATGCAGTTCTTCCATTTCAGAATTCCAAATAATCTTGTGCAACAAAACGACAACTTTTTAATGCACATTGTTAACTAAGCTGCAGTGTATCTTGTTTAAGATAATCTGGAGCCTACTGCCTCTTCAAATGTGCATGAAGTTCATATTTTCCTTTAGCTATTGCAAATGTAAATATGTTAGACCATAACCTTGTTGCAATTTTTCCTCCAATAATTGAACAAAATAGACGACACCTCTGCTGCCACCAATATTATTGACTTCTAATGTCAGATTCAAAAATGTCTAATTAAACCCATCGATCATATAAGGTCTCTCTTCCAAGGCGAGTGTATGAAGGACCAGGTGCCAGATCACAGGTACAGACAGTACAGACGATTACTGTCTGTGTGTCTGGCTTCTGTGGCTCAAGTGGCAGGGCTATAATGCACAACTTACATGGGTTAGATTAATTAACGCTGTCTCATTGCAACATGAGAGAGCAGGTAGGAAGGCCTCTCAGTATGTATGGTGTATGAATCTAAAGAGAATTGGGGGAGAACCTTGATTAGGCTCACAAGAGACTCTTTCAGTGAGTGTAAGGAATTAGAGAGGTATTTGTTCTACAGCAGTTCCAGTGAATGCTGCGGAATGTGCCTAGACTCTGCCAACCCCCATACCCCTCAGGGCTTGGACGTTTTAGCATGATTAAGAGTTGATTGAACATGTATCATACAGTAGTGATATACTGGCAGGTGGGCCTGGTGAAGGGGGGGAGTAGGTGTCTGTCGGAATGGTACTCTGATGCTCCTAAGCGTCCTCGTGTTCTGTAGGAGGAGCAACTCAGGAGGGCACCCTGTAAACATGCTTCTGGCAACGTGAATCCGCGTAGTGATGCCCCTACAGGCCATAAGGCCATGAATGTCTGGGTCACCAGTCACCTTCCTCAAAAGTAGGCCTCTGCCTAGGAAGATCCCTCCAGGAAAGACAATCCAAGTGCCCCTTCCTTTTTTTGGGGGGGGGGGGGGGCTAGGCCAGAGTTCCATCATGTAAGTCTACATGTTCATTAGGTTCTTCATTCTGAAAACTTGATCTGACTGAAAAACATTCTTGCTCCAATCAAATGCAAACTCACACCTGCTGGAGTCCAACCAATCTACTATCAACAAGTGATACTCTCTCTCTCTAGAGTCAATCACTCCTCTCTTTTCACTACAGTGACAATGACATCCAACCCATGCCAGGGCATTGCATTGTGAACTTCTGCAATGTGTCACAAAACTAATAGACAAGCTCATATTCTTTGTATATAGAATATGAGCTTGTCTCTTTGTTCCATGGCAAATTGCTGAGGTCATACACCTGATATTTGATTCGCCATTGAAACCAAAACAGTGTGAGTGCACTGTATTCCTGAAAATCTTACACCTTCAAAGCATGCCCACGGTTTGATGGATCAGGGACAGTGTTAAACTCAATTTCATGAGGCAATGTGTCCCAAGACAAGGTGTAAACGAACATATCAAAAAATATAGTCAAATAAGAAAGGATTGACTCAATAAATGAGCTCCAGGGTAAAATTTGGAATTTATTCAGATTTATTACAAAAATGTAAAAGGTACAAAACAGGATATTTAAAGTACTGCTACAGCAAGTCATAGTTAAGTGATTAAAATTCATGACCACGAAGGATCTCAATAATAGGAAAATACAGAATAATAAGCAAAAGAACAGCTAGACAGAGTCCCAGTTATGCAGGAAAACTAATAAGAAAGTGCACAGTATCCCTAGTAGAACACAAAAGATTCTGACTCACCCCTCAAAACCGAGGGTTTTGTATAGGACATTTCCCCATAGACAAGCATGAAAAGTCATCATGGTGTGAGCAAATGAATAATCAACAAATAAGAAAAAAGACTTTAGAATCCTCATACAGCCTTACCACCTAAGCACCAACCCACTCCATGAATACCGATTCAGTCCTCTCTGACCTATTGCAATCCGGAGGTGACAGAACAAACTAGTTACAAAAACAAAAGTGAACCATTGTCAATAAACGCAATACTATGTGCAAGTGGAAGATCCTTGAGGAAATTTTACATCACAGAGCCCTTGCTAGGGTGTCTTCTTCAAGTACAGTGTCATTCAGAAATAAACACACATGACTTGCTTAGGCGCAGCAGAAATAATAAATAATGAATGTAACATCCATTTTCAGTAAGATGGCATCAGGCCTAGTCAGCATGAGTGAGACAGGCCATGGCCATATTAAAATAGATTCAAAGGCAATAGTAAACCAGTGCACACAGAAGTGTAGATTACTCTTCTGCAGGTTGTTAATAGTGTACAATTTTGATTAATGCATGAACATTTTCCACTACTGCATGAAATGATTTGCACAGGCTTTTATAGTTAGGTTTGAAGTACGTGAAGCCCCAGACGGCAGATAACCACGAAGCAAGAGCTGCAAATGCACAATGTTGAATTCACAGTGTTGTGGGGGAACCTTCTCGCACAACAGCAGAATAATCCTGAGTGTCATTGATAGGCTCCAGGCCCGCGCGCACGCGGCACGGGACAGCTGCGTCCGCGTGCAGCGGGCTCAGGTGCTGCGGGATACATTGCAATGCTGAAGGGAAGTGAAGCGATAACATGAGATAAACTCGCGCAGGGGGCGGTGAAATCTGCTGCGGCATCAGTCCGCAAACAAGAACCAATTTTATGCTTGGCCGACCAAATGCAGGGATTTCCTCGAACTAAGAATTCAAGTAAAAACCGGCTGTCCTGTAAATTAATACGGTCTGTATGATCTGCACATATCTTCACAATATTCTAAGAACTTAACATCCCCAAATGCAATGGGGTGAATGTTATAATGGCGCGATATTCACCGCTACCTAAATATCCTATATGTTAGCTTAGTCAGGCACTTGAACTCAGTCGGAATTTATAATGCAACTAATTGAAATGGGCACACTGTAAATTAAATCACAGTGCAACACAACGATGTACATTTTTCTCAAACCTTTTTATCGAAAGAACGTACTCAAAACATAGAGGGTTAGGGGGTCTTGCGAGCCCCGCCAAACTCGTGTCTAGCATTGTACCCCCTAAACTCATGACTATCATAGGTGATGATGATACCACCGACAGCAATTTTTAACTATGCATTGCACCAGGCGCAGCTCTAGGATTCCTCATCTGGGAAGGCTATTAAAATTCCTGGGTGGACCATGAAGGTCATAGGGGAAGTGCGCATAAATCAACAAAGGTTTTTGGGAGATCTGCAATTGAGGTGCTAGCAACATCTATCCAATATTGACATGAAGAAGTAAAAGTTACATTTCTGGGATCTAATGTCCGACTGTTGACCATACACAGTGTCCACTGCACTTTACACCACTCTACGCTACTACACTATACTCCTACTTACATCCCTCTATGCTACTCCACTCTACACCACTCCACTCTGCGGCACTAGTCCATTCTACGCCACTTCACTCTATACCACTCTATGCTACACCACCGTACGACACTTTACTCCACACTATGCCACTCTATACCACTCTGTGCCTCTCCACTCCACAACACTCTACTCCATTCTACACCACTCCACTCTACACCACTCCACTTCCCTCTACGCCACTCTACTCCATTTACTCGACTCCATCCTATAATGCAGTGGTTCCCAAAGTTTTTTGACCCGTGGCTCCCTTGACCTAATGGGCGGTTGGCCGTGGCTCCCCACCATTTTTTTACCGGTGGGGGGCGGGGGGGGGGGATGCAAGCCCGACCTCGGGAGTCTTCCTGTTGTCTTCCTTTAAATTAATTGGGATGCAATGAAGGTATTATAATCATATTTGTAACAAAATAAGAAGATAACAGTTGTTTAATAAAAACTTGTTAAGTGTGAAACGATACAAGATGAATAGCCAAATATGCTTCCATGCAACAAATGCCAGTTCAATCTTCTGCCCAACCTCCATTTTACACCTGTATCACCAGCATTATTATTCATAACGGCGCGGGATTGGCTTATATTCGAGTCATTGTATGTCTCACAGGAGTAGAGTGAGCAGAAATTATAATCTCTTCTTGTAAAAACTGTAAAAAACTATCCTTACTTGAGTAACCTATTTGAAAGAAATAACACTGTGGTTTGCAGATATTAAGCTGCTCCCTATGTGTGGTGCTGTAGAAAGTATCAAATATTTTAACTCCAGCTGCAACCAGTCATATGCATGGGACATCTTTGGGGCTGAAAAACTGAGGCATTGATGCGCCTTTCTTTAAAGACACAAGTGTCATGGATGGTTGGAAAATAATTTAGAAAGGCTGCTTACTGTGCCAGGAGGAATAAATGCAGCTTTGGAAGGCTGACTTGTCCGTATTCTCCTCCGCAGTACCATTTTGCAGGCTCAGAAATGTATAAATCAGCACGCGGGTATAAAGGATAAAACGGTGCTGGATTCCTGGGTAGTCCATTCTGTGAGTCTGTTGCACAGCAGCAGGGCCGGCTTTAGCACTGGTGGTGTCCATATGGGTCAAAAACTGGAAAGGAGAAGTTCAAAGGTAATGCTGGGCTGGGTGAGGGCGGTTCTTTCTCCTGCCACACATTTCAAAGGCGGAAGCCACCTTTAATTGAAGTGTGTGAAGGATATACTCCCGATAGCACTGCACATTTAAATAAGACAGACAGTTTTTTTGCTTTGCTATATATGCATGTCATAGTCTCAAGTTACCGTTCCAATAAGTGCAAGGCTTTACATTTCTTATATAGATGCAGCAGGAGTTCTAGAGTTCCTTTGCAATCCTGCTGCCATCCACCCCAGTAGTTTAGTATTTCAGACTCACAACGGTGCCCATAGAGAGAAGGTGTTAGTTCGCAGCAGTCCAGCAGAGGTCAGCAGTGAGCCGTGAGCTGAGCAATCGCCGAGCAACTGCTGGTTGAGGGAGCTCCCTGTAGCCCGCCAGAGCAGATCCCGGTGGATTTTTCTCTTTTCATCGAGCCGTGCTGTGCCGTGGAGTGGAGCCGGGAGGCAAAAGGCAAGAGGGGGCAGGAGGTGGGCTCGAGAAAATCAATCTGCTCTGAGCCGCTCCCGCTCCCATAGCTCTACGTCTGGTCTTTCTCACAGCTACCGCGGTAAACGCGGGAACGTCCCGGCGGGAACGGGAACCCCAGCAGATTTCAAGCAGAGCCCTCGGCAGATCAGGGGAGGACGGAGAAAGTGACAACTGGCGCACTTGGGCTGCGCACACTGCGGCATCTCCCTGACTCCCTGACTCCAGTCCCCCGGTGTCCTCTCGGTTGTTTAGCCCTGCGGTGCCGAGGGGGGCTAGGCTACGGTCAAAGCGGAACAGGATCCACAGGACCTCAGCATACTGTGCATACAGTGCTACTGGTGAGAGGGGCAGCATTGGTGTTTCGACAGTATCGGCGCAACGTACTTTAAAGCATCCCCAAACATTTAACAAAGCGCTAGTAATTGCCCATTTCAAACGACTAACTATGAACTTATGAACTTTATGAATGTTGGATAAAGTTGACCGACGGTATTTCCTGGAAAGCTGCATGGCTGGTGTGTAACACTTGGAGCGCTAGAGAGTTGTGGGGAAACACGCTGTTGCTGCTGCGGCGCTGTGGTTGCTGACCTGTTGGTCGACCAACGTGACCCTTCAACATTCTGATATCTCGTCGCGCCGTGGGCCCGGTGCTCCTGGGGATAGTACGAGCTTGAAAGTCATGGAGCAGTGGGATTGATAACCCAAAGTGAGGCCAAGCCAAGCCTAGCCAAGCCAAGCTAGGAAACGGATACAGCTGGCTACTGCACAAAACAAGTAGGCGGAGGATAATCATCACCGGGCATTGGCAGTAGCCGGTAAGAAAAGAAAAATCAAATTTGCTCCAGCGTTCCACATTATTATAAACTATAAACACTCCTTGTAAATTCACTACATAACTATAAATATAAATATAAGTTGCAGCCTTTCGAAGCCTGAGTCCTCTGAGCAATCTTGAAAAACGCGTAGCACTGATTATTCTGAATCATCGTGTATTGTCAATGCAGTAATTACGTGAGATAAACTTGATTTCCCCACTGTTCTATTGATCAGCCCTCTACTGGAAACTGGTTATCCCGCAATCACTGTAACGTGGCCTCTCTGACGGCAGCTGCACAAGATCCCCTAGTGTTGTGCCTGGTGTACGAAATGGCTACACGGTAGGGAACGAAGGGTGCAGACAGGCTTGGGAGGGCTTGGGAGGGCGTGTGGATTGCGTGTGGATTGCGTGTGGACTGCGCAGCCTTGTACCACCAGGCTTGAGTTATCTCGTGAATACCTTGCAGTAAGGGGACTGTTCAATACTTGTATTGCCTGGGCTGGGGCGATACCTAAGGTCCAAGACATAATAAAGCCAACGATCAAGACAAAGTCCAGGATAAAGATCAAGATAAAGATAAGTCAATATAAAGATTTTTTCTGGTTATACCATGAGGTCCGGGAAAGTGAGGAAGGCTCTAGGGGACAAGACTCCAGTCTCACGAGGCACCCTCAAACGAAAAAGATTGAAAGAAGAGAATGCCAATAAAGCAAATAGTTCTATACAAAATCCACTGATTTCACCAATCGCCTCTCTGTTTGAAAAATCTATCCAAAACAAAATTTCGTCATGCGCTCGATTCCAGTACTTGAAAGACCCGGGGGATGTAGTGTTTTCATCAACGGAAGGAGTCCCGGGCCTTTCAACACCAATAGAGCCTACAACTGAGATCCACCACGGGGAACATCGGGTGGGCACCCCAATCAAAGCCTCCTCAAGTATTTTTGTCACACATAGTAATCAATCAAGTGATATATGTAAACATACTGATCAGATGGAGAGCTTATGTAACAAGGAAAAATCAACAGGAGTGTGGGGAAAAAATCATGAAGTTAAAACAGCAGCATTAGTCCACAATACCCCGGTGAACAAACCAATGACATCCTTAAACCCGCAGTCCCCAGATCTGTCAACAATTGTAAGATTGAGTCAAGCTTTTCCGTCTCTAACAGAGCCTACAGCTTTTGGGGAAGTTTACAGCGCGGGTTCAACGGAAGTGGCCTGTTCCAGTCACAATACAAGCTCATTGTCAGACAAGGGTGACTGGAAGGATGTGTCGGTTGGGTTCTTCCCAGGTAAAGGGGAGTCAGAGGGGGTAGGAACATCCGAGAGTGTCATGGAGGTCAATTATCTGGCAGATGAGGGTCTCATGGAACATCTACAGAGACCAATGGGTCCCAGGGTGTCTTTGCCTTTATCACCAACAATTAATACATATCACACAAACCACAAAGATCCAACAAAGGAGGAACCCATGACTAAATCACAAATGGATATGGCCTTCGTGGATTTGGTTTCCCCTCTCCTAAAAGTCTTGCAAACGTCTGTAACAACCATGACAATGCAATCAGATAAATTGGACATCCAAATCGACCTAATGAGCATTATGGCAACCAACATTGCCGGGATAAATACAAAGCTGGATAACTTAAATAGCCTAATATCAAGAGCACAAGCACATACGTATCAGGTACAATCCTCCTGTTCCTGTGGCCCCGTTTTGGACAAATTGAGCACTCTCCCAGTCATCCTAGAACAGATTTTAACCCTAAATCAAAGATTGATTAATGCAAATGAGATGCAGGTTGGTAGGACCAGTGCCAAGCCTGAGTTAAATTTACAGGATGATGAAAATACTAAAAAAGTGTCCTGTACCAATGAGGTTAACATGGCCTTGGGTAAGATTAATACAGGTGATGTCATCGACTTAATAGCTGTGAACGACGCTGGAAATAAAGAGACCACAAAGCCAATGGTAACTAAGAGACAAAGGAAAAAAGAGAGGAAAGCCAGAAATAAGAAAAGTGGGGTCGTTCCAAACAAGGATAGTGGACTATATCCAATCTTTTTGAATTTGAACCAACGTTTGCCAAAAACAACTGGTAAATCCGAAAGCTACACAGAGTCAATATCAAGTAATTAAACGGCTAAAGGAGGTAAATCAGTATTCAAAAATGCTGTCAAAAATCTCCAGAAATCCGACACACTTACTAATTCTATATCTGTGGGAAAAATACAGCAAACTGAGATGGCTGGCACAAATCATCCACCTATTTTAAAACCTGAAAGAGATTGCAAATATACTTGTAATCAGAGCATGCAGCAAGAAGCAAATTATAACATCAACCGTACTGAAGTCATGGTCCCAGGTTCGGATAAGGATGATAAGAGGGGTCATTTACAACCTAGTGGGAGTATAGTGGAATTAATACCAACAATACCACAGGCGGACGACCAGCCAATAGAAAAAAATACTGCCCCTGAATGTTTAATTAACCTTGCACAAATGTTAACTCATAGTGATGAGGGTCTAAAGGGAATTCCAGCTCCTTCGACTCAACCAACAACGGACAGGGCAATCATAATCAGAGAGGTCTCATCCCATCATGAACGTCAAGGACTGAATGTGGACTTAAGCTCCCCGTCGCAGAGACCAATAAAACTCTGCGTAAAGAACCCAGAGGTTGGTCAGGTAAATACGGAATCAGTCATCCTGCCACGGCCACTCAATCATAAAGCTGGTGTTGAGCTGAACAAAATAATTTGGTCACCAGAGTATAAGTCCCAGGGGACACATGACATACTAAACAGGAGCAATATTCTGAAGCTACTGACAGAATTTGATGACCTAAAGGAAATCAACACGGCAGATCTTGAGCTGGTACAATTTCTTAAAGGCCCTAATGAAACGTCAGCTGAATATACTCTGACAACCTGGAAATCAACAGAAACAGCAGAAGCAATCATGAGGAAAGTGGATATCTTTCAATTGTGGGGCATTCAAATATCTTACCAGATTTCCCCACGATATCCGCCGCCATTGAAGAGGTTGTGCGGAGTTCAAGTCACTAGGAAAATTGACGACGCACATGCAAATCAAAAGAAACCAGTTTATTCCATCCTATTTAATGCAAAGGGTAGAAGCGAAGTTCCACCAATACGTGAAGAATCAAAAGGGGCAAATGAAGAATCACATAGTACACTAGATAATTGGAAATGGCTCCCTGGTACGCTAAATGCAAAACGGCAGGTCTGACCGTTCAAAACTATACAGAAACAAGATATTAATAAGGACATTCACCTAGTTTCATGGAATATTGCAGGTGCTAAGAGACTGCTGGAAGGGGGTCTTCCTCCGGGAGAATGGCACGGTTGCGACATAATTGCGCTACAGGAAACCTGGCTCCAAGAAGATATGGCACTTGCTGGGTTTATTCATTATAGCGTGGCAGCAGAAAAATGTAAGATCTATGGCCGTGCAATTGGTGGCCTTTCTGTATATGTATCCTCATCTCTAAAAATCAATTCAGTACAACTACAGTCACCGGATCCCAGTATTCAGCTAATCAAACTAACAGATCAAAGCAATAACTGTAATAAACCAACAATCCTGGTTAATTATTATACGCAACCAAAAATTAAGGCAAAAAAGCTAAAGAATGAGATGTTGTGCAAAGTCATAACAGACCTACGGTCTACTGATCCACTCTCCAACCTCATACTAACGGGTGACTTTAATTCCAACTTGATTTTAACACCTGAAGATGATGATAAATTATTATCAGATAACATCTACTGGGGAGTCCCCCAACAGTTGCAAGGAGGTACCGGTCCACGCAAAGACAGTCTAGCAATCCAATTAGTGACTGAACTGGAGTTTCTGGGATTGCGTGTATTGAATGGGAGATATTCCGAGGATCAACCCCCCAGGAAAACATACTATGGTCCTCATTCTCAAACCACGTTGGACTTTACAATGGTTAGTCTGTCATTAATCCCCCTGGTGATCAATTTTAAAATCGAGTTCACCCTGTTGAGTGACCATGCATTGCAACATAGCTTTTTTAACCTGAACAAGGAAAGACTGCAACCATCACACTTACCAGAAGGGCAGATAAGTACTGTCAATTTGAAACGGATAAATTGGTCCAACATAAATGATTATGAGTGGTTCTCTACAATGAAGGACACACTGACTGAGATAAGGAGTTCCTCAATGAACGCTATTCAAGGATGGTCTCTTTTTCTGTCAAAATTAAAATCAAAGATGAAGCCACCTGTCATGAAACCCGGCCCTGATGGACCAGGGAAAAAACTCCCGAAAGAGCTACAAGACCTGCGAAGACATCTTAGAAAAACTCAAAGGAAGCTACAGTCGGCAAATCATGGTCCAAGCCAGTGGGCCAGTTTCAGGGCTCAAAGAAAAGAATATAAAAATATGATCTGGGAACATAAAAGGTCAACTAATGACAGCTTTTGGTTAAAACTAATCTACAGCTCAAAACTACAGAATTCTAATATATTCTGGCAAACAATAAACCAGTTAACGAGACCTTGTAACGTCCTGAGTTCTAATGTGCAGGAATCGGAGTGGGCAGCATTTCTCGCATCTAAATTCTCGGACACGGTGGTAAAAACACAAAGCAGTGACCCATGCACTAAAAGTCAAAACAAACTGTGCCATGTAGAAGAAAAAGGGGATAAATCGTTGCTCAGAGACCATAGTGATGTAATAAGCTCGGACCCTCAGAATAATCCATACACGGCGGAAGAAATAATTAAAAGAATCAAAAAAGGAAAAACAAGCGGGGCGCCAGGCCCGAACGGCATCCCACAAGCGGCGTACAAATATGCTCCGGAATTCTGGGGACCTTGCCTGGCGGAACTGTTCTCAGACGTACAAAACATGAACCAAGTACCGGAGAGCTGGAAAGGATCAATATTCACGCCGATTTACAAAGGTGGGGAAAGATCTTTAGCAAACAACTATCGTTTGATAGCGTTGCAGGACATCGAGGCAAAATATTTTGCTTCTCTACTCTTGGATGATTTGGTCGCATGGTCAAGTGAGAAAGAACTGATCCCCATAAATCAAACGGGGTTCAGGAAGGGGATCGGAACGACAGCAAATATCCTATCGATAACTATGATCGCGGAGAAGTGTATGAGTAGAAAACAGGATCCGAATATGTGTTTTATTGATCTTCAGGCGGCCTTCGACAGTGTGGATCGTAATCTCCTGTGGGCGAAATTGAGATCATGGGCAATCCCTGAGTGTATCCTAAGGGGTTTGCTGCTATTTTATTCTGATACTTGGTCGCAAGTAAAAATTGGTGATGGAACACGACTGTCGAGAAAAGTTCCCACAACGATCGGCCTCAAACAGGGGTGTGTTCTTGCGCCACACTTATTTAACCTTTTCATCTCAGATCTCTCTGCGAAATTGAACCACTGCAATGCCCATCCACCAAAACTTGGTGATCTACAGCTCACTCATTTGGCCTATGCAGACGACATTGTCCTCTTGAGCCTAACAAAGGTGGGGCTAACCAGATTAGTAACGGAACTGTCGGATTTCTTGTTGGCAAACAAGTTGGCATTAAACGTCTCAAAAACTAAAACCATGTTGATTACTAACCGCCGTGGATTGCATCATGATATATGGTTAAAAGGAAAACCACTAGAGAAAGTCTCGGCTTACAAATATTTGGTTTTTTTTATAGATGACAAACTTAACCTAAAAGAACAGAAGAATTATCTGACCCAAAGAGCGGGTGCTCTGATATTTGGACTAAGTACATTGGCAAAAAAGTTGGAAGGGCCATCACTCAAACCCCTTCTAACCGTGATGGCAAATAAAATCCTCCCAACCCTGACCTATGCAAGTGTGGCAATGCACGGAAAGGACGCCGACCTACTAAACACCTTGACAACTAAAATATACAAAAAAGTATTACGACTCCCACGCACGACATCACCAGCTCAATTGCGACTTGAATTCGGACTAAAAAACGAAATACCGGGGCGACTATATTCTCATATTAAGGTGTGGTATCAGATCAAGCAAAAAGCAAGTAATAACAATCTGAATACCTACCTATGGCAAGAGTTTAAATCCCCAAAAAAATCCAAAGCAAATCAATTTTTCATGCAAGCTTTGGAGACAACCTGTTCAAAAACCTTATGGGATAATAATCTGTCATTTGTTGTATTAAAACAGACCCTAAATAAAGTGGCCAAACTCCACTCGTTAATTTTGGACAAAGAAATTTTCTCCCATCGTTCGCACTCATGGGCTGTGATAAATGGCTATAAGACATTGACAGCTGCACAATACCTGGAAACAACTTACTCTGTTTTTATTAAGAAAAAGCTGATGGCCTTGAGACTTGGCGACTTTCCGACACGAGCCAATGAACCTGCCTGGAAACTGCTTGATGATGTTTCTTGTCGACTGTGTGGCAGCCCTAAAGAGGATCTAATACACATCATTTGTCACTGTAAAATGCTATCCAAGGAACGGTCACACCTAAAGGAAAGTTATCGGTCCATGAAACTACGAACATGTAGATCAGCCATTATTGGAAGCCTGGACACTACCACTCCAAGAATACACTGTAAGCTGGTGAAGTTCTTGCAGGCATTTGAGAAACGTATAAAAACAACATGAACAATTAATGCTTGAATTTTTTTAACATTAAGGGGCCGATTAGGATGGCGGACGGACTTGCGTCCGTCCGCCACCCCTGAGTAGGAGGGACCGTCCGCATGGGCAGCGGCGGTCCCTCCATGGCAATTAGGATGTGACCGCCAGGGTGGCGGTCACATCCTCTATTTTTAACATTGCGGCGGGTGCAGCTTCAAGCTGCACCCGCCGCAATGTTAAAAATGCATGTGTTGCATTTACATGCACAAAGCGGCAGGCACCGCACGGTGCCTGCTGCTTTGTGTACGCAAATGCAGGGGGGTACCATAGGTACCCCCCATGTGCACCCCCCACCCCCCATTCACCCAGGGGGCCCGCAACGGGCCCCCAAAGTGAATGTCCGTATGCTTTTCCATGGCGGAAAAGCCGCCGTGGAAAAGCATACTTACACCAACATCATAATATGGCGGACGGTGTCTCATAGACACCGCCTGCCATGTTATAGCTTTTCCGCCGCGGTCGGAAGCCGACCGCGGCGGAAAAGCGGCGGACGGAATTCCAGACCCACCAGCCATCCTAATTTGGCGGTGGGTCTTTGGAGTCTCCGCCGCGGTTTTTCCGCATCCTCCAGGCCGGCGGACACTTCCGCCGGCCCGGAGGATGCGGAAAAACCGCCATCCTAATCGGCCCCTAAGTCTTTTTATCAATCATTTTAGCGATAAATGTATAAATTTTATATCTGTTATGTGACATTCATCAAATTGTTATGGTTTTAATTAACTAAACAATAAAGTTTAAATTTCATAGAGAAAATGATTAAGTGATAATCACACGTGAAACGGCGACCAATTGCGCCCTCTAAAATGAATGTATTTCATTGAAAGAGGTTGCCCAGTCAGTGTAGGCCAATCGCCAAAGAACACTGGGAGTGTGGAAAGTGAATGCTGGAATCAGGTATTCCCCAAGCACGAATATGCTTCCCACTTCTTATTTGAGTGACGAGTTGTTGTAACTAAATAAAGTCACTTACCCAGGATCACACAATGCAGCCAGATGGGGAATCCTAATCTCTGCAGTTAAACACAACTCCTTTAAAGTGACATTCGTTTCTCACCCATGGTCTCTCTGTACGTAGCCGGTGGACAGAGGGCGATTCAGTACTGCCTGAGAAGTGATGGGAGCAAGAGCTTCCTCTGAGGAGCATGGGGCCTTTATTAGCGTCTCTCGGTGACAGGCAGGCATCAAAGTTCGAGCTCTAGTGCAAAGGCAGGCGTTAGCCTCGACCAATCACGAGCACACTAGGGGACACAACCCCCGCCCTCCCCCCAGCATCTCTAGGAGGGTTATCTGGAAATCCGCCTGCAGGAGATGAAACACTTGGCCCATCAAAGGCATTGTTGTATTAAAGACCCTTTAGGCTCAGCTATATGAAAGAGGTCTTCTCACGGAAATGCCCCGAAGCCCACGGTTTCATCGAATTCCACAAGAAAAACTCTTATTTCATGAGTTTAAATTCGACTCTTTAAAATAAACTTTACTTTTCCACATTGTGGTCGCGGCGCCCCTGGCTCCTCATTACGGCGCACCGGGGTGCCGTGGAGCACAGTTTGGGAACCACGGCTATAATGCTTCATGAAATCCCACTCCACTCTACACCACTCTACTCCACACTACGCCACTCCACTCTACAACACTTTAATCCACTTCCTTCTTGCACCAGGGCCCATGACACACCAGCGATGCCAGTAGGTCAGTGAATGTTTTTCTTTATCTGATTGACATTGAGCTATTATTTATATATGGGGGTCTGTTAGTGTGAGCTAGTTTGAGGGTGAGTGCGTGTGAGTGGATGGCAGCATCTGTCAATGTGTACCACTAAGTGTCACTCTGTGAGAGTGTTCGTCGGTTGTATGACAGAATATAGTGAATAACAACATTGTGACACCAGAATATTGTGTAAAAAAATACATGGAACATGATTTTGTCAAAAATGTAAGTATACCAACATTTTAATATACATGGCATTATCAGTAAATTATTGAAATTTTTATATTAAACTAGAAAATATAATTAAAAATAAAAAGTTTTAACAAGTAATGTAAAAAGAATATATACATACTTAAATAAAATAGAAAAAGTGATTAAACACTTTAAAAAATAATTTAAATTCATTATATTAACCATAACTTAAAGTACAAATTAACTAACATATGCATACCTCACACGACTATTTTAAATATTATAATTAATGTAACATTTGTTTTAATTAATACGATCAAGTAAATAAATAAATAAATATCTACATATTTATAAAATAATAACATATTTAAATAAAAGGCATAACAACATATATCACAATTGAATAAAAAATGTACATTTATAGAAAAATAAACGCAGCACATCATCTTTACTTTTGTTAAAACACTGAAAAAACCTAGGATGTTCATCTGCAAATGCATTTATGCATGCCTGCAAACTTAAATGAAACTGTAATACCTACTCCATCTTGGGATGTGAAGTAGCAAATGTACCTTGCTCTCCTTAGAGTGTGAATAGCCACCATGTTTTGCTAAGCCTCCAAACTATAAGCCACCCATCATCAGTTTGATCGAGTTTTGAAACAGCGAATGCCCTGACTTGTTCTATCAATGCAAGATGGCCCAATACGTGGAGTAGAAGATAGCGAGGCCTAAGTTAACGGCAGTTAGGAGTTTCTAGAGCTGGAATTATGGAGAAAACAAACTAGTCCTAGAATTACAATTCCCAATGCCACATGCGGTTCTAGATTCTGGAATCTTTTTCCCTGGCACATTCTCCACCTGCTTTGGCCCAGTAAGGTTCATAGTTGGGCAGCGCGGTATCACCGCCCGAAGATACAGCTGCGCTCAACTTGTAACGGGCTGCCTGATGGTGAAGGAAATTAGATGCTGGTGTCATAGAGGCTTGTGCAAGATATTCTTTAGATATGCAACATTCTCCCGGGGCAAACATCAATACATCACATAATGTTATGGAGCATTAGATGGAGTATGAGGGGATACAGTCACACATCACCATTTTTTAAGAAAAGTGAGAAAAGCATGATCTTTTAGAGTGATACCTTTTGTTGACTAGCTCCTTCGGGAAACTATAATGCAACTGAAACAGATCCCTCCTTTACAGGGAAGAGCAGTGAGCTTTCATTTTAAAGTGTGTGAAGGGCATATGCAGATTTGGTAGAAACAGGAAATAATTAAACCATTAGCTTCAGTGTGGTGCATTCAGGTGTTGACTGGGCAATGCCCTGCACTTGCCAGCTGTGCTATTGTGCGCACTCTTGAACAATGTAACATTTAAAATATTTCTTTATTATTTTCCAAGTTTCCCCCTATTACAGTTATAATACAGTTATAATACAGTTAGCAATAATTCATGGCTTTTGGGTTGCTGCACAGTTTTCAACAGCAGAAATCAAAATACAATAGCCCAACAATGTATGATAACCATTTGAAATTAGGCTCATCAACAACTATTTCGTTATCCAATAATTCTCTATCATTTCATAGTATATGGCGCTGACACTACTATCAATGTAAGTACAGCAGTCTCTTGTCAAGTGGGAGAAGGATGGCTATGCAATGAAGTCTGTATAATAAAATATCGAACACAGGAATCTCAAACTGCAACAATTCTGACTCCAAAAAATGGATTTGCACAAAATTATCAAGCTAATCATGCACAGGGAACACAGATTTATTATTCTACGTAAGCTGACAATATTGTTTAAGTCGGTATTTTTGAGTCTATGTTGTTGCAAATCTATATTATAAACAGTGGAGGCCGGCACAGATCTGGGGTGACGAGGCGAGGAAGTGGGTGTAAAAAAAGAAAAAGACACATACCTCCTCTCCGCTCGATCCCACGGCATCTCTCCTCCACATCCTCCGAACAGGAAATAGCCAGGCTCCCAGCATTGTGATTGGTCTGAGCACCGTAGTTCGGCGCTCAGACAGGGACTGGGACTGGGGGCCTGGGCATGTCTCCACCCAATGCTCTAATGCAGCCTGGGTGGAGAAGTGAGCATGACAATTTAGCCGGCCCGAGATGGGGGCCAAAGCGTAATGCGCACTTCAGTGTGCGCACCACTCCTCCCCTGCCCTGCTCTGTGGACAGAGCGGTATAAAAGGGGGTGGTGATGGACGGAGCATCTGAACCAATCAAACACTCACACCCAGTCAACAGATCTGGGTTTAATGCATCACCGTTCTTTAACCCACTCTGCCACCCCAGTTCAGACATGGCCATATGCAAATCAGTCTGACCCTGTGCCTCATGGAAACAGTCCAGCCCGAAGCTGCCAAGCCATGCCTTCCCTGGACCGGATTCAAGCTTCCTAGGACCGGTTTCTGGCATTACAGTCGTCTTCATCCAGGCTTGCTTGAATCCAGTGGCAAAGTGAGCAAGGGACTCACGTCTGAGCATACCCTGCCAACTTATGGCGAACAAAGCGGTACAAAAGGGGGTGGTGATGGACCCTCTAATGCTCTAATGCAGCCTGGGTGGAGAAGTGAGCATGACGATTTAGCCGGCCCAAGATGGGGGCCAAAGCGTAATGCGCACTTCAGTGTGCGCACCACTCCTCCCCTGCCCTGCTCTGTGAGCAGAGCAGCCTCACCCCCATGCTGCAGAAGCAGGAACACATACAATGATAATAACATCAAGTTATTATCCTTTTATTTTTCCTTTCTTTCATTGCTGCAAAGCAGTGAGTGGGGCGATGCTCCTCCGCCCTAGCAGAGGAGCCACCACTGACTATGAAGTCAATAATTTGGTGCCATACCACAGGGGTCTCTACTTAAGTAGATCATCATAGCTTATTGAGTAATTCTTTTCACCATAGTTTTGTGTATTTGGATAGAAATAGTTGTAAACCCCTTGAAACAAGATCTAAACAAATATAGAAGAATTATTATTCTACGTATTATTCTACCTTATCTTAACAGACCAGAATTCAGATTTCAAATGAGAAATGTGAATCTCTTTTAAATGAGATTATCCGGGTAAATGTATACATTTAGGCTTAAATACCTGATAGGATAATTAGAAATACACAGTGTTTCAATAATTTCTAATCAAATGCGTTCAGATATTTTCCCCAGATCTCATAAAAGAAATCTAGTCTGTTTCTGGTTGTAAAGTTACTCCTTAAGAGTAAAGGATGGTTTAATAGCAGATGCACAAAAGCCTATTCCAAATTAAAAACAGCCCTTCAAAAAACAGAAAGGGATGTACAGGAAATTGCCACCCTTAGAAGGGAGTATAACCAGGTTATAAAATCTAGGAAAATCGAACTAAAAAATGAACTATGGGACAAACTTCATAAAAGCTGTAACATAAAAGACAGTGCTGCCTTTTGGGCAGTAGTTAAATCTCCCTTCCTTGTAGAATCCAGAGATACTCCAAAAATTGAAGTGCCGATAGACGAGCAAACATGGGTTGACCATTTTGCCCGGATATTTGGTATTCCCCCAAAAGGACAGGAAGTACAGACTGACTTTGCAAAAAATAACTCTGAATTGGAAACAACTATATTTCCTATGGCCCTAGACATAACACATAGTGAAGTACAGCAGGCCTTGCTGGCCAGTAAAAATGGAAAGGCACCAGGACCTGATGGGGTCCCAGTGGCCCTTTTTAAACATAATATGGAGCTGTGGACCCCAATTTTGACAAGAGTTCTCCAAGCGACATGTGCCGTAGGACTTGTAGATTCATGGTCGGAATCTATTCTTGTCCCTATTTTTAAAAAGGGGGACCGTCAATCTCCTTCCTGTTATCGCCCTTTATCCTTGCTGGATTCCTTGGGGAAAGTGGCGGGTCGAGTTATCCTCGAGCGACTCCAGCACTGGGCAGATGATAATCAGATTGTTACAGATATCCAATTTGGGTTTCGAGAAGGACTCGGTATTACAGAGCAAGCCCTTAATTTGTCCCTTCTGATGGGTAAATATGTTAACGCTAAGGGGGAGCCTTGTACATGGCGTATGTTGACTTATCAGCAGCTTTTGACTGCGTGAGTCACTCCAAACTGTGGTCCATTTGATTGGAAATGGGGGTTGAGCAGGCCCTAGTAAACTACTTGCGCGAACTATATTCTGACGCTACAGCAAGAGTGAGGTATGGCGTTGGGGGGAACTGACGGCATCATTCGGAGTAGAGAGGGGGGTCAGGCAGGGCTGTGTCCTGGCCCCCTTTCTTTTCACCCTTTATACAAACGGTTTAGAACAGGAAATGATCAAAGGGTCCCAGGATTTGGCAACTATTAACAAACGTCCAATACCGGCCCTACTCTATGCTGATGACGCTGTAATTTTAGCACGTACCCCCCTAGAATTACAACGCGCCCTATCGAGATAAAACACCTTTACAAGATCTAAACAAATATAGAAGAATTATTATTCTACCCGCCACTTTCCCCAAGGAATCCAGCAAGGATATAGGGCGATAACAGGAAGGAGATTGACGGTCCCCCTTTTTAAAAATAGGGACAAGAATAGATTCCGACCATGAATCTACAAGTCCTACGGCACATGTCGCTTGGAGAACTCTTGTCAAAATTGGGGTCCACAGCTCCATATTATGTTTAAAAAGGGCCACTGGGACCCCATCAGGTCCTGGTGCCTTTCCATTTTTACTGGCCAGCAAGGCCTGCTGTACTTCACTATGTGTTATGTCTAGGGCCATAGGAAATATAGTTGTTTCCAATTCAGAGTTATTTTTTGCAAAGTCAGTCTGTACTTCCTGTCCTTTTGGGGGAATACCAAATATCCGGGCAAAATGGTCAACCCATGTTTGCTCGTCTATCGGCACTTCAATTTTTGGAGTATCTCTGGATTCTACAAGGAAGGGAGATTTAACTACTGCCCAAAAGGCAGCACTGTCTTTTATGTTACAGCTTTTATGAAGTTTGTCCCATAGTTCATTTTTTAGTTCGATTTTCCTAGATTTTATAACCTGGTTATACTCCCTTCTAAGGGTGGCAATTTCCTGTACATCCCTTTCTGTTTTTTGAAGGGCTGTTTTTAATTTGGAATAGGCTTTTGTGCATCTGCTATTAAACCATCCTTTACTCTTAAGGAGTAACTTTACAACCAGAAACAGACTAGATTTCTTTTATGAGATCTGGGGAAAATATCTGAACGCATTTGATTAGAAATTATTGAAACACTGTGTATTTCTAATTATCCTATCAGGTATTTAAGCCTAAATGTATACATTTACCCGGATAATCTCATTTAAAAGAGATTCACATTTCTCATTTGAAATCTGAATTCTGGTCTGTTAAGATAAGGTAGAATAATACGTAGAATAATGATTCTTCTATATTTGTTTAGATCTTGTTTCAAGGGGTTTACAACTATTTCTATCCAAATACACAAAACTATGGTGAAAAGAATTACTCAATAAGCTATGATGATCTACTTAAGTAGAGACCCCTGTGGTATGGCACCAAATTATTGACTTCATAGTCAGTGGTGGATTATTAACATCAAGAAAACTTTTGTTATGGCAGCAGGCCCTGGAACAAAGAAAATTAGGGCTATTTTCATAGATAACATAAAACTTGAGACCACAAACACCTATTCGTACCTCGGAGTTTTAATGGACAATAAATGCTCCTGGAAGCAGGCTATTGAGTCCAGAAAATTGCTCTTCATGAGGGCAACTACTGCATTAGCTAACTTTTCTCGAAGACTAGGACAAAGGCCCCCCACTGAGCTCTTACATATATATAAGGCAAAATGCATAACCATTGCGCTTTATGGGGCTGGAGTGTGGGGATACGGAAAGGGGGTTGGCCTACAAAAGGTTGAAAATAGCTTCCTAAGGTTCCTTTTAGCCGTACCACAAGGTACCTCGACTTATCCATGCCACTTGGAACTGAGTCTCTCATACTTGATAGACATAGCCAAAATCCAACCACTTCTTCTATGGCAACGTATTTGGACGTCTGACAAAACTATTTTTTGTCAAGGGTTTATACAGGACTGTCTTTCGCTAGATAATGCTCACAAGATTGGGTGGATAGCCTATATCAAAAATTTCATTTATGGCCTAGGCATGGCTGAATATTAACATTCTCCCCCATTAATCTTGGAATACTCTAGGAAAGCCTTTAAAAAACTATGCCTGACACACTTAGAACAACTGCGCCTGACAAATGAGGTTAGTAAAACATCAGTCCAACATATGTTAACAATCCATACGACTATGAGTATTCAACCCTATCTAACGTTTAATTTGTCAAGGTATGAAAGATTCTTATTAATACGCTTTAGGTTGGACACTTTCTATCACTTAGTCACCTTTCCCAAAATAAATGATTGGGCAGCGATCTTACCAACTTGCCCCTGCGATGACATCTCTTCTCAATCTTCAATGCACACAATCCTATTCTCTAAATTCTATAATGAACCGAGAAGACGTTGGCTGACCCCGATCTTAAAAGCTATGGGTTTCCGTAGATGCCGCCCTGCTTTTCTTTCTCTCCAATTCTTGGATGAGGAGTGTATTGCAAAAGATATAGCTAAATTTCTGAAGTTTGTTGTCAGACATAGGCCAAATTTAGAATAGGGTTGTCATAAATTGTAGTTTAAGATTATATATTTTTATACTTTGTATAAGTCCATCATGTTTTAGACTGTTTTCAAAGTGATTGCCTGTTTGTATATTACGTTAAGTCAAAACTCCTAATGAATTTTCACTTGTACTTTATCAGAAAATCAAATTTTAAATATGTCTCTTTGTGCGAATTTTCAAATGTACTTTTATGGTTTTTATATATTTGAAAACCGAATAAAATGTTTTGACTTGACTTGACTACTCCTTCTAGAGTGGCTAGTTTGCTAAGCTCTGGTGACCGTTCATTTTTGTGTGCACAGCTGTTACTTTTCCATTAATTTTTTGCCATCATCACTGAATTTTAGCTACATATTTTGACTAACGTCTTCTTAAGACTTTCACCAGCTATGTCATTAAAGAAGATTTACTTAAACTGAGACTTCTATAACTGCACTATTTTTGATGTTTCTACTACTGCAATATTTTTCCATCACTGAATTCCAAAGCTGATTAGGTCTTTCACATGGGAGTATCATATGTTCTTGCGTCTTTTTTTAGGTCTCGCCTACGCAGCGCACATGCGCTGCATAGGAAAGAGACCTCTTGAAATCGAGTGAGCTTTGCAGGCAAACACGTGCAAGCGTTGCATTGCTTTCAATGCAACGCATGCACTTTGGCGATTTCCTTGCGGGAGCGAGCGGCGCCATTTGCTATCAATCATAGCGCTGGCTCCCGCAAGGGAAACACTGCCTGCACTCGGCCGCACTCCTCACACCCCCACCTCCTACTTGCACGAGGCGTGCGCGCGCTTGTTTACAGTTCTACGATCGGCATCGGCAGCTGTGGCCATTACGCCACACCCTTTCCCCCTTGAAAGCTGCACCTCTTCACAGTTTATAGAAACAGTATATAATTATTAAATTATTGTTTATATTTTTATTATCGCTATTACGTGTTTGGCTTTTGTTGTCGCCTAAACAGTAGTTTCAAAACTCATATTAGACGGGATTGATGCAGTGTCCATGAATATTAATAGTGCTCACAGGAGAGGGCATCAGGGAACACACGTGAGAGCAAATAAAATGGGCAATGCAAGAAAATGCAGAGCAGACGGAAAACCGCAGCACCCGTGGCGTATAAGAATCCTGGCACCAGGGGAGCGCAAGGAATAATTACTTAAAGTCCGCCAAGGATGTCCTGAAAATAAAGGTGGTTTCGTTTTGCCAGAATCCTGGCACCAGGGGAGCGCAAGAAATAATTACTTAAAGTCCACCAAGGATGTCCCGAAAATAAAGGTGGTTTAATTTTGCCAGATATTATATGTGACTCCAGGGCAGGTGTGAACTCATATCACGTTTATTATTACCCCATTATATTTCATTATTGATATATTAAGTAAGTCAATATATGTATTGTTCCACTAGAAGATCGAGACCGCAGGAGATGAAAGAATAATTAAATGAGATCCCTGCAATGGTCTCATGGAAAAGGAGGCTTTTTTTTACATCGATAATCGTAATAATAATAATAGTTGTACTTATTTTATGGTTATCAATTATAACAGTTTATTGTTGATCGTACCTGTTACACTGTAAACATTATTAGCTGTTTTTATCTGCAATACATTTGCTGGCATGTTATGTTTTCTAGCATCGGTATTCTTGCCAGTGCTATTTTTGGAAATATTAGTGGTGTTATTATAATATGCTTGGTGCATGACGTTACCGTTAGCTGGCTGTAGTTCTTTGTAGGCACAGAATAAAACGTTTCATACAACGGCCGCTTGAAGCAGGAAGTCACCCACCTGTTTACTTCCTGTGCCAGGGCTCGCCTCTGCTTTTGGTTCCATAGTCCTTTGGTTATAAGATGCCACCACCTTGGGAGAGAATATGTAATAGAACCCCCCCGCACAAAATGACGGCAGTCTGTGCATATGCGTGGATTGATACTCAAACTTGCGCCCAGAAATGGCAAAATGTGACGCAGCGCTTTAAAAAAATCCAAAAATGACCAGCAACATGGAAACCTCTTTTTGAGGAAAAAGAGTATGATTTGCATACATTTGGCGCATATAACAGTAGCTAGTCGATATTCTTGCCTACGAGGGGTCTGTTCGCAGGCCATCGCAACGTGAGAGAGAAGGTTTCTGTTTTCAGCCTGTACTTAATACTTAAGTGTCCCTGTTTCTGAGTGCGCCTCAGCAGCCCTCTCAACAGAGAAGCTGCCACCTGTGTTGATTGGCCATAAGCAGATATGTACATATCACACATGTATTTAAGACATTTGTTTAGCGGCCTATTTCTATGGGTAAAGCTTTGCGGCACTGTTCTAGCCTTTATCTCAACCATGCTGTCTTTATAGAATGTAATTTCAGCAAGTCACCGTAAACGTTTTGGCTCCGATTCACAGAAAAATGCGTGAAAGTACATTTGTAAATGTCCTCACTCTCTCGAACGTGCCTTTAGGCTTTATTTGGAATCCACAACACTTTCAAAAAATATGTCTGGGGAGCTGAGTCAGTTGCAGGTTTCCGGCCATACTCCCTGGAGAGTCATGTGACTTTTGAGTGGTATTGAACAATGTAATGAGTTTTATTAATCATGATACAGTTAATTAATCTTTTACATACATACATATAAAACACCATAGCCAATAGGTCTCGCTTTTGGGACCTTATAAGTATTTAGTTAAGCAGCACAATATCCTTGGTGAAACATCATTGACTGTTACATGGTTAAACACTTATAAGGTCCCAAAGGCGAGACCTATTGGCTATGCCAATGCTTGTTTTACATTGCCAGCATGTTTCAGAGTTGGGATAGTCATCTTTTCATTTAAAAGGGTGTCTGATGTAGTGGTTGTTCGGGGTCCGGTCCAACGAGGGACACGCAGGTGCCAAGCGGGTGCCTAGCTTCAAGGGTGGTGTGCCATTTTCGCTTCCACCCCCCTCCCGAGACCCATGGTGCTTTTAGTGTTAGCACCTCTCAATAAACTCGGTCTTGTAACAGTGTTTTTATGTAAGATAACTTCTTTTTTAACACTAGTGACCTCAGGATAGGGTGGGCCTTAGCGCGCCCATACCACCGGGGTCCATCACCGCACTTTTTTTCACTGGTCCTGACGAATGCCTGTATAATTACATTCACATAGCCAGAAACATGTTGACCTCACAAAAAAGGATAAACCTGGACTTTTAATTTTGGTCCTTTATCCTACACTTCTTTTACACATATCCAATTGGCAAAACGAATAAAACTTTTTTTGACACAATTTGGATATTTTTAAATCACTTCATTCACCTTGCACACATAAAAAAAACAGCTCCGCAGTAATCTGGCGTTGCAGCACACCAGGGTGGCATTCGGCCACTCCTGGTGGGGCCCGATGATGAAGCATGTCACCAAACAGGTTGGTGAGTGAGGGCTTTCTGAACAACCTAATGAGGTTCCTTGTATAGTTGATCCTGGTCCTGGATTACTATTACATGCTTGCTCTTCCACTTCCTTTGGCATGACGCTCCTTAGTTGTTTCTTTGACTTTTCCCGAGGGGTGTAGGAGCGTTGAATCCATACCCTTCTTATCTTGTTGTTACAAGTGATGTAGCCTGAAACATCCTTTTTGCTGCAACGGTCTCCCTTGCATGTCGATTTAAACTTTCGGGGTGATAGATAGGAAATCAGGCCACTCTGGCTCTGTGAGATTTATCAATCTCTAATTCTACTTCTTAGTCTATGCGACATTGTGGAGAGATATTAATTGATCTCAGCTCCTAGGAACTTTGCATAGGCCAACTGATCCTCTGGAAACGTATCCTACAATGCTACTGTTTGTATTTCCCTAAGAGATCTCTCTTTTATGAATTTAGAAATAGGTTTTAAGCTGCATTTATTCTTCTGTTGTTTTCCAGCTATGTTTTACTTGGGCTGCAGGATTCATAATGTTCAGAAAAACTTTAGATCTGAAATTCTTTAAACAATGATTAAATATTATTATTCCTCTTTAAAATCAAGATTTCTAGTAAATTGTTTTGTTTCTCTAAGAATTCCATAATTTTCCAAACAGGTTATAAGATCTCCTTTCTCACTACATTTCCAGTATTTCTATTCTAGATCAGAGTAAACTTCTCTCCTTAAAAAGAGGTTAAGAGTGTGCATTCTTTTAAATCTAGAGATTTGACGCTCTCATTAGAAGAACGATTTCCATGTGAAAATCAGGCACTTGCTCTTTTCATCTATGGCCCCACTGGGGATTTCATAATTTTTGTCAAGTTTTAGGATCCAGCCAACACTTGCAAGACACTGTTGTTGACAAAAAAGGACTTCGAGCCCGCCCTTTGCTTACCATTTGTTGGGCTGTGTAGAACTCTTCTTTATAGGCTTGTTGTTTGTCATGGTATGCTTAACATCATTTCCGTTCCTTTCTGTGGAGCAGGGACCAAGCCCTTATTCATTCAACTTAATCAGTGCCCATCCGTTGCTCCCAACGTCATTGAGGTACTATTTTTTTCTGTTTAACTTTTAGTGCCCTGGCAACAGAAGGAGTGTGACTGGCAAAAACGGGCCCAGCAGGACAAGCAAAACGGCAACATTTTATTTTTATAGTTAACTGTCTTTTCTTTAGTCAAGTCTTCTTTTCTAACTTTGAACTCACGTTTTTTTTTTTTTTTTGCTTGTGGGCGCTGTTCTTAAAAGATGAGTATTGTCATATTGCAAAGCAACATTTTTTTTCTTTTTTATAATTTCTGAAATAATGCTTTAACACATAATCGTGCAGTACACCCCAATCCACCCTAATTAAAACCGCCCCACTCCAATCCACGCCAATCCACCTGACCTCACCTGACACCAATCCACCCCACTCAAACCAATCCACCCAGACCAATCCAATCCACCCCACTCAATCCAATCCACCCAGACCAATCCAATCCACCCCACTCCAGTCCAAACCACTCACCCTAAAACAATCCACTGAAATCCACCACACTCCAATCCTCCCAACCCACCCACTCCAATCTGCCACACTCCAATTCGGCCCACTCCAGTACAAAACAATCTGCCCAACTTCAATCTTCCCATCTTCAATCTGGCTCTCTCAAATCTGCCACACTCCAGTCCAAAACAATCCGCCCTACTCCAATCCACGCCAATCCACACCACCTCACCACACTCCAATCTGCCCTACTCAATCCAATCTGCCCCAGACCAATCCAATCTACCACACTCCAATCCAAACCATTCACCCCAAAACAATCCACTCTAATCCACCTCACTCCAATCCTCCCAAACAACCCCACTCCAATCTGCTCACTCCAACAATCTGCCCCACTCCAATTTAACCCATCTGGCCTACTCCAATCCAAAACAAACTGCCACCCTCCATGCCAAAACAATCTGCCCCACTCCAGTCTAAAACAATCTGCTCCACTTCAATCTGCTCCAATCCAATCCAAAACTATCTGCTCCAATCCAATGTAAAGCAGTCTGACCAACTCCAACCTGCCCCACTCCAATCCAAAACAATCTGCCCTACTCCAATCTAAAAGAACTTGCCCCACTTGAATCCAAAGGAGTCTGCCCCACTCTGCCCACTCCAATCCAAAACAATCTGCCCCACTCAATCCAAAACAATCTGCCCCACCCCAATCCCAAAAAATCTGTCCTACTCCAATCTGCCCACTCTGATCCATCCACCTCCAATCTGCCCCACTCCAATCAAAACCAATCTGCCCCACTCCATTTCAAAACAAACTACCCCACTCCATTTCAAAACAATCTGTCCCACTCCATTTAAAACAATCTGCTCCACTTCAATCTGCCCCACTCCAAACTGCCCAACTCTAACCCAAAACAGTCTGACGCACTCCAATCTGCCCCACTCCAATTGAAAACTATCTGCCGCAACCCAATCTGGTCCACTCCCTTCTGCCCCACTTCCTTCTGTCCCACTCCAATTCACCCCACTCCAAGCCAAAACAATCTGCCCCACTCCAATCAGCCCCTCTCTAATTGGCCTCATTCCAATCTTATGCAATCCAATCCAAAACAATCTGCTCCACTCCAATCCAAAATAATCTAACATGTAGGTTAGGGTACGCATAGTAGGAGTTTTCCTGATTGTTATACTGTTTTCATATGCTTGCATATATACATTGTTTCAGCAAGATGGTGGAACTTTTCATTCTGTTCACTGTCATGATACTTCAAATAACTTTTATCTGCTTCGGTCTATTGATCATTTCAGCGCATATATTCTATACAAGAATTGTGTTGGTTCAATAAATATTGAAAACGTCCCTCTGTGTATTCTGTGTATATTTCTCTAAGCAAAAGGGAGCACGTGTTCCTGAGCAAAAGCGTTCTAGATCTGTCACCACAATTCCTGAGGGATCAAGGTTATCATTTTCGGTGGTTGCCAGAACTTTTTGCTCCCTGTCTGGTTTAGGGGGGCTAACAGTGGCACTGTGAGCTAGCTGGTCTAAGGGACAACATATCCTGAGGGGGTGCACAAAATCAGTCTGGCACCATCCCAACGTTTATGCCATCCACAAATGCGCAGTTTCTAATGATTAGTGGAAACTACGCAACACTCCAAAACAATCTGCCCACTTCAATCAGTCCCACTCCAATCCAAAACAATCTGCCTCAATCCAAATCAAAACAATCTGCCCCTCACCCCAATCCAACCCACCTCACTCCATCCAATCCACCTCACCGCTAATCAAATCCAATCTTTCTCACTCCAATCCACCCCACCCTAATCCAATCCACCCCATCACATCCCAACCCAATCCACCTCAATCCAATCCACCCCAACCTGATCCAGATCACACAACCCCACCCAACCCCACTCCAATCCACCCCACCCCACCCTAAACCAATCCACCACACCCTGATCTAATCCACCTCAGTCCAATCTACCCAACCCAATCCATCCGACTCATTCCAATCCACCTCACTCCAATCCAATCCACCCCACTGCAATCCAATCTACTCCACTCAATCCACCACACCCTACGCCAATCCAATTCACCCCACACCAATTCACCCTACTCCATTCTAGCCCTCTCAAGTCCCTCACCCCACTCCAGTCCACCACCCCACCCCACTCCAGTCCACCCGACCCCAACCTGTAGTAGTGGACCTCAGCAAGGCCTACCAGTGCTAGGGGTTCGCCCTTCAGTGGTGTAGCTAGAGCTTCTGGCGCCCAGGGCTATCCCTCAGATTGCCGCCCCTGGCTGATAGCGGGAGGGGGAGGGGAGAGGACTGCAGAAAAAAGGACGTATTTGCTCCGGAGCCCCCAATGAAGTCAACCATGTAGCTTGGCTTTGTCGCGCCAAAAACCTCCAGCTTGTTAGTGATATATAGAAGTTCATTTCACACAAGGCCTAGTGACAGAGAAATCGCACACTGCTTTTGTGTTCTGACATTCTTTGCATGCTTTACACCATAATGTTAGACATACTACAGTATTCCATCCCATTATCATGTATTTTTAACCTTATTCCTCATCACCACATTCAGTACCTTCCAGCCTGGGTTGTGACCCCCTAGCTATGTGTGTGCCCGTCCATTTGTGGTGCTTTCCAGCCATTTTAAGATCTTCTTATAGTTTCTCGTTGTTCAAATGGGTGTAATTTATAATATTTATATGTTTCCCTCCTCTTCATTGCTTGATTTTGCTCGCACAGAAGTGTCACTCATAGTTGTTGGAGTCTGGCCCTAACGCTACATCCTCTCACTGGGACACCATGCTCGGGTCTCTGCTCTTTATGCAACAACTTATTGAATGTAAGGAGTTGCAGTCGTGATTCACTTGAATTGAGCCTACTGGAGTACAGTAAAAAATGGCAATGATATCTAAAAGGAAAGCTCAGGACTGGATCGAGATGTTTCTGATGGCACAGGCTCCTCTGATAAACCACAGACCTCTCAGGTTCTCCATTTCCAAGCTTGAGTAGCTCATCCCGTCCATATGTTTTCATTGCACTCAGGGGTTTCCAGTCCTGTTCATCCCATCATAAACCCAACACTACAAGTTCCAGAATGCAAAGGAAAAAAAATGCACTGAGTGAGCGCCTCACGCTTGGATCTGGAAAACTCAGAGAGAAACCTAAATCTACAACAGTGCAAGGAATCGTTTTCCAGCAGCTGCCCTCCCAACCCCCTCACATACATACTACTCTGTCAGGCATTATGGATCAAGACACTTAAAGAGCAGAAGACATCAAATCAATGTTTTAAGTGACCTCGAAGCAGGCTAAACAGCCTACAATTGGCACGCTGTTTGCAACTGAAATACAAAAAATATTAGTTCGAACAAAACTTAGGTTTTAAATATATAAAGAGGCCCAATGACTTCCTCTTGTCCACCTCTACATATCACCCACTATTCCTTTTCAGTGCAAATAATATTCTAACATGTCCACGCTCAAATTACTTTCAATTTCATTACACCAAATCAACTAATAGTGTTTAAGTTCCAGAGTAGCATGCTACTCACCGAAAAGCGCTTTGACGCCTCTTCAAGGGAAGCAAGCGCTATATAAATGCAATTACAATGCAAGATGTGCCATTAAGCAAATTGAGAAAAGGCAAAATGGAAGACATGGGCCATCAGTGACGCACGCCGCCCCGAAAATAGTGCCACCTGGGGCGGACCGCCCCCTCCGCACCCCCCCTAGCTATGCCAGTGCTGTGGAGTGAGTTACACACATGAGCAGATAGACAGTGCAGCGTTTGCACTCCCATCGTCCATGGATGACTTTATCTCCCAAAGGAGGAGGGGGGTCCAGCACCCCCTCAGATGATTCGCCTCTCCGCCTGCCTCAGGTGTGCCTTCAAGCTGCACTATGCCCTCATGCCACTAGGCGGGCTAGGCCTGTAACATGTAACTCCTACAAATTCTTTGCACCCAGAGCTGGCCGCTGTGCCTCCAAAGAGAAATCTGGGTTCCTGGAAACCAGCAGGCCTTGCCTCCAGATCAAAGCAAATCTAATATTTTAACAGAAAGTATGTACAGGCAGAAACCTTGAAGTAGGTTCCCCCGATTGCTTCAACATGTGTTTCTACAGAAGGACTTCTGTTTCCAATGGTACACAATGTGAGCTTCATAACATGCACCCCGCAAATCGACCGAGCTTGAAACATCTAAACTACAGACTCGAATTCTGTGTGATGAGCTCAGCCTTTAATTGTCCTCGAGTAGAATTACTGCGTAACATAACATACCGTGACAAAATATGTGTTTTAGTAAAGCGCACATTCAGCCAAGTGTACTATGTGTGTTATTAGCCTCTGCTGCAGACTTAGTAATGCTCCCAAACATTCCTGAACGGATATTGCCCGCTACATAAATACAACCCACAGCATAGCATGACTACAATCGATGCGTTAATTTTATTGTAAATAAACTCACTCAGTGTCAACCGTGCCACGTAGCTTAAATACACGTTCTGCCCTCTGCCGCCGTGACCTCCCTGACATCATGAAGCAGGCCTCGAGGTGTTCAGCAGGAAAAAAAATGCACTGGCTCCAATATGCTTAAAACACGCTTTTGACGACTTTATTTTGGTTCTTTACAACAAGTTCAGTAAGCCGCTGCAAATCTCCCTGCACTCAACAGACTCGAGAGCGCGTAGTGGTGGCGCACGTCACTGCAGCCCTTTCAGCACAGGGGGGGCTGGTCAAAAATGATTCCCAGAGCCATCATTGGTAGCGCTTTCGCGCGCTACCACTGATGGCTCTGGGACCCACATACGTGGCAGCCCCCGCCCTAGCAGGACTGATGGCACATGGCAGCGGCCTTTATAATTTATTTGGGGACACTGTCAGTGTCAGCAAATAAATTATAAAGGCCGCCGCCATGTGCTATCATTGACACGCGCCGCCCCGAAAATAGAGCCACCTGGGGCGGACCGTCCCCCCCCCCACACCGCCTAGCTACGCCGTTGTCGCCCTTCTCTGCACAGAGTCCTCAGACCATAGAATAGAAGTTGGCACAGAAACTGGAATAGAAAATACAAAATGTATTACATCTCATGAGGTGGAACTACATTCACACAACACCCTTCAGAAATGTATGAAGTAGCACACTGAATGGAAGGAGCTTGGTCCTTTTATACCCACACAGGGGCTCAAAAGAAGGCGGTACAAGTACAAGAAGAAGGTTTTAGGTACATACAAGGTCATACAGAAAATGCACAGTCAACAAGTGGGAGGAGCTAACAGTTGCTAATTCTGGTGAACACATCCTGACAGTTACAGACTAGGGACAGCTGCAAGGACAGCTGCAAGCTCAACTGAGCATGTGCGAAGCAGAAGAGGCTAAATATAACCTGTCTCTAGGCAGATTTCAAGGGCAGACAACAGCAAGGTAGGACAGAGCACATGGCATGCACGTGGTAGCACATGGCAAACAAGATGGCTGCCAGAAATACAAAATGGATTCCACAAAACAGACAAGATAGCTTCTAAATACAGGATGGCTTCTGCTAATGGTAACCTAATCACTGCCAAATTACAACAGATGACCCTTTTAGCATTAGCTGAAGACATTCGTTCATCTGGGGTAATCTAGATATGCATCCTGTATATCGATACTCATCAGTTCAGTGACCCCTTTATTTAGCATTTGTTGGGCTTTCATTTCTGCAACATTTCTCTTGGCAGGTGTACAAGCAGTGATGCAAATAGAGCAAAGCATAGGACCACAATGTATACATATACAGCATGTAAATAGTATCACCAGTAGTATACATAAGATAGTCAGTAGCTTCCAGCCCCAAGTAATAAAGAGTGTCCATATCCAGTTAGAAAAAGTCCATGTACCAGTCTCTGGGTGAATCTCAGCAGCAATCTTATGCAGTTTAGAGATTGCATCATATACTGAAGGCGAGTGATCCGGAATGAAAACACAACAGCTGCTGCCAATGATGCGACATGCACCACCTCGATCAGCCAGAATCACATCAAGCATAATACGATTCGGGAGTGCTACAATCCTCGCCACTTGCAGCTCCTCTGTAATGTTCCCCAGTGCCATAGCTGTCTGATTGGTAACAGCTTCCACAGCACGAGTCAATCGCCTTATCTTTCTGCTGTTCAATGCAGCACCCACAAAGAAGAAGAATCCTAAGTTAAAATCGACATGTTGTTGTAGAGCAGTGTCAGTTTGGTCAACTTCATCCATACTTATTGTCCTCTTATTTCTGTTCTCGGAAATGTCATTGTACAATTTGAAGTCAAGGTGATATGACGCGGGGAGCAAGATAGCGGATGCTGGCGTGTCCGTGTGAGATGCTCTGAGTGCCTCTCGCTGATCAACGCGCCTGCCTTACCTGACAGCGTCTCGTGTGAAGCTGGAGGGATTACCGGCATCTGTTTTCATGTTTAACGACGCCCGGTGATGGTGTTCGATTGGGTCCTGTTACACTGCCGATGCATCACTGCCGCTGGCGTTCTTTGCATTTTGGCTCTGAACGCCTTCCAACTGTGGGCGGCAGACAGCAGCGGTCTCTCCCCCGCTCTTATTCTGCAGACATGAGCTTAGCGAAAGCGGCCTCAACGGGCCATTCCAAAACCCGGAGTGGCCTGGAGGGAAGGCACATTCAGCACGTATGGCGCCCTAGAATGCTAGTGCCTCTCCCTCTGCTAAAGGTCCTAAGATGCGAGCGGCGGCTGTCGCCACAGGAGGTACATTGGTCAGTGTGGAGACGCGTGGGAATGGATCTGGTTCTGGTCCTGGCGCTGGCAGCGTGGTTAATAATGCTATTGATAGCACTGATGGAGCTGATACCTTGCCTGATACCTCACCTGCAGTGAGCATACAGGGCTCACCATCCCTTTCTCTGTCTTCCATGGGGAAATCAGATGATGCAGTTAGAACTGTGAGAATCCCGGGAATTTAAAAAAAAAAAGGACCCAGCCTAAAGGTATAAACCAACCTGTGACTGTGGCAAATGCAGATACCTTCCAGAATATGAATGTGAATATGAATGTGTGTTCTACAACGATAGATGGTCAAGGAGTCGCTAAGCAATTAGGTTATGCTGTACCCCCTCCACGCTCTGAGGCTGAAATATGTATGAATATGGCCCTTGTAAACGAACTAGACACTCATGCTGCACTTATCGGATCATTGAGAACTGATACAAACACTATCACAATGGATGCTAGTATAAGTGCTATATCAGAGGGGACTACAGCCCACCAGATCACAGGCTTAAAACCAGCTGCTGACTCGTCGACAAAAATGCGCAGCCCAGATAAACCCCCTGAAGGGACTGAGGGCTCAACTATGGCTATAAAGGCTACAAAGGGAGGGGTAGCAGCCGGATCAAATGAATCAACTGACCGAGGGGATGACGTAGACTCTATTGACTCTGCCAGTAATTTTTATTCTATGTCTGATCTGTATAATGCCCTTGAGTCTGAGAGTCTGGAGGGGGATTGGCTGGATGATAGAAGTCTGATGAGTTCAGCGCCATTAGAGGATGACGATTACACCCCATTAAGAAGGGAAGAATGGGGTGAAGAGCAGAACACTGTTCGAAAAATGACCTACCCCAGCGATAGACCTACCCCACCGCCCAGTAAAGTAGTGGAGAATGAAGGATCTCCTATACTGGGCCACCCTGGTGTATCTTCTGTTGAACCTATTAGGGCCAGGGACGGTGATGAAGGATACAATGGGCCTGAAGTCACCTTAACCACTATCTATCAAGCAATGTTACAGCATCGGGAGGAGAAGAAAGTGGAAAACTTGCATACGCAAGGGCCGGTCCACAAGCTCCAGAATACGGTCCGTCGTGTTGCTAAGGCTTGTAACGAAGTGGCTTCCAGAGTACGGGAGGCAGAAGGTAGAATATCTGCAATAGAGGATGAAATGGTGCAGCATAAATCTGATATCTCATCCCTGGTGGCATTGCGTGAAGATATTAAATGGAAATTAATTGATTTGGAGAACAGATCAAGGAGAAATAATCTCCGCGTTCTAGGCATTCCGGAAGGAAGCGAAGGTAGTAACATTTGTCAATTCATCATAGGACTGTTTACCGAAGCTTTCCCCGAGTTAACCCAGTGGCAGTGGGAAAGTGAACTGCAAAGGGCTCGCCGATTCCCTAGAGCAATACTCATCTCTCTAAATAATTTTTTGTCACTGGAAGCTCTGTATGATCTAGCTAGGCCTGATCGTAAGAGAAAGGGGAAGGGGGTTTAATTTTTTGTTCGTCCTGACTATTGCCAGGCAACAGTGCAGCAGAGATGGCAGCTTTGTCAGCTTATACCTTTATTCCAGGCCAAAGGTGCACAGGCATATCTTCTTAATCCCTCAAAACTTAATATTATATACAAAGAGAAAACACACTTCTTGATGTCAGAGATTAGTGCCAAGGAGTTTTTGGCCTCCATATAGTGTAGCATAATATAGTTATAGATTCTTTGCTTTTTTTGTTTTGGGATGTTTTTTGCTCTGTGTATTTTAACTGTGTGTTTTCTTTGCTTGTTTGTCGTCAGGAGACAGGTGCGACCAGCGAGACGCATCCTGCCTCTTTTTCCATCACCTTAAGGGACTCCTTTGCCTCTTTTGGGTGGGTGATGGGGTGGGTGAGGGTGGGTAGAGGGGGGGTTGGGTGGTGGGGGAAAGGGGAAAGAAAGAGCAGAGTCGTTTTTTTAAATGCAAGGAAAAATTGGAATCTGTCAATTAAATGTAATGGTTTTCTCACTGCATATGTTGATATATGTGTCTTAACTAGAAATGAGCCAAGAAAAGTTAATATTTATTTTGTGTCAGCCCTAGGAAGTTATCTGGTGGACGATGATGGTTAAATTAAGGATTTGTTCATGGAACATTTGTGGGTTGAATGACAAAAAGAAAAGAGGGATAGCGGCCCAAATTCTTTACCCTATGAAGCGGGATGTATTGTGTTTGCAAGAAACACATTTATCCTGGAACAATAGGCACTGGCTGAAAGATTTAGGTATGGAAGTTGTGGGGTGAACGTGACAAGGAACAACTACAAGAGGTGTTGCAATAATGAAAAGACGGGGTAGGGGGGCCTGTAAACAGTTAAAAGCTGACTCGTATGGTCGCTGGGTGATCTGTGAGATTTCTTTTGAAGGTTCTTCTTGGACTATTTGTGCCATTTACGGCCCTAATTTAGATGACCCTGAGATGCTGAACCACATCAGCATTGAACTTGCTGGATGGCCCTCCCCTTTAATGTTATGTGGAGACTTTCATTTGCATCTGGATAGCCAGTTTGATATAACTAGTGATCCTTTGTATCAAGGTAGGAAAAAGAAAGTTTACAAAGCTATGAGAGGGCTAATTAAAGAGTTTGGTTTAGCAGATGTAGGCTATGCCAAAGGTTCGGGCTCTCCTGGCTATACCTTTTTTTCTGCCCCGCATCAGAAATTTGCTCGCTTAGATTATTTCTTTATCACCACTGGTTATGTTAAGGATTCTAGTTATGATGTTCTTCCCAAAATAATTTCGGACCATAATCCGATCACCTTAGAATTATTATTATTTTTTTAAATATTTTTTTTATTGATTTTTTTGGCAGTGGAAAATTGCACAATAACAAGGAATATCTAAACAGTAACTTCAAATAATACATTGCCATGATACATCAAAAAAGAAGAAGACAATTAAAAGAATAGACACCCTTATATCCAGTTAGTAATTGGTACCCATACTTTTTGGCCAAAGGCCTTTCTCTTCCGGCCCTTAAGTTTATACAACGCATTTTCCAGCTGATAACTATTTAACAATTTGGATTGCCACTGATGAAACACCGGTGGATCAACATCTAGCCATCGAGAGGTTATACAATATCGATAAGATGACATAGCAATGAATAAAAACCCTTCTTCTGCAGCCGTCTTAATACCAATTTGATCAGATTGGATTCCAAGTATCACAAGTTCAGACATTAAAACAACCGTTGATTCAAGAATGTTATTTAGAAAACCTTGTACTTGTGTTACAAATTGAATTAATTTCGGGCAACAGAAAAACATATGACTCGAATCAGCGGCAAGATGTCTACAACGACTACAGTTAGTACCCTTCAGTGCTTTCCATTTCATTAATTTAGATGGCGTATAGTACAAATCAAAAATGGACATATAGTGCTGGCTTTTGAGTGACCCATTAAAAATAACATTCCTACAAATTTCGAGGGATCTGGACATATCTACCTTTTCAATTCCAAAACTTCTTTGCCATTTGTCAACATATGTGTCTAGATTATCTTGTATTCTTTCTATTTGATATATTATGCCAATTCAATTTTTTTTCCGGCAGCTTTCCAACACATCTATTTTACTCATAGATTCGGTGTTTATTAGATTCTTTGACTCAAGAAAGCTGCGTATCTGTAAATATTTTAAAAAGTCCCCTCTACTAAGACCAAATTCATTCTGCAAATCACAATATGAGACAAGTTGCTTATCATAATACAGTGCACCAAATGAACTTATTTTTAAATCATCCCATCTGTGCATAACAGGGTCTCTAAAAATCTCAGGCAATAAAGGATTCTTCAAGAAAGGTGTGTAGTAATTCAAATTAAACAGAAAATGAAATCTTTTATTAATTTGTTTCCAGGTCTGAAATGCTGCGATCATAATTTAAATTTTTTTTTTTTTTTTATAATAGCTGGGTTCTATTGACCTAAATAAACATTGTCGAGCTTCTTTTCCGAGTAGCATTTCGTAGATTGATGGCATCATAGCTTCGTCTAGACTAAAGTCTTGAAACATTAAAATACCCAATAATCTTAGTGTAACTGCCCAATAATATAATCGGAAGCTTGGGACCCCCAAGCCACCCCTTAATTTTGGAAGAATACACCATTTGAGGGATCTTCTGGCTCTCCGGTAGCCCCATAGAAACCTAGAGATACTTCGATCTAGTTTATTGAACAACAATGAGGAAAACAAAAGGGGAATAGTGCGAAATAAATAAAGAAATTTGGGCAGTATAAGCATTTTAATTACATTAGTACGACCCCATAAGGATAAATGCAAATTATTTAGTCTCTCTAGGGTCCTGTTGGTAGATAATAATAGGGGATCTGTATTGAGCCCAACAATATCATCGACTGTTGAGGATATTGTAACACCAAGATATGAGGCGGTAGGTGTAAATATGAAACCTTCGGGTCTGCCTGTCGACGAATGGATTAGCTGAGTTTTAGATATATTGAGCCTGTATCCCGACAGCTCACCAAATTCCTGGGCAAGTTCTATAATTTTGGGTAGAGATAAACGTACATCTGGGGTGACGACGGCAACGTCGTCGGCGTATACAAGAATCTTATATTCTATATGATGAAGTATCACCGGGGGAATTCCCGCTTCCTTTGTGATCTTATTCAAATAAGGTTCAATATACAAAGCGAACAGCAGGGGGGAGCAGGAACAACCCTGCCTTGTCCCCCTGGTGATCGAAAACGGACAAGACGTCTGATTGCCTATACGGATTACTGCCTTTGGATCATAATATAGCGCCTGGATAGCCGAAATATACTCATTGGGAAATCCCTTCCATGCTAAAACAGACCACAGGAACCCCCAGTCGACCCTGTCAAAAGCTTTTTCCGCGTCCAACAGGATAACGCCGACTGGAGATCCCGTGGCCTGCGCTCAATCTAGTAAGGTGATAATACGTCTGACATGGTCAGTGGTATCCCTCTTTTTAATAAATCTGTGTTGGGTCTTAGAGATCAGCATAGGCAATATATCATAAAGTCTGTTGGCTAGAATTTTGGAGAAAATTTTGCTGTCAGATGCAATAAGGGATATAGGCCGATACGACCCTAGTTCATTAGCATCCTTGCCTTTCTTTTTGAATACTACAATAGTGGCCAGGGACCATGAGGCAGGTGGATGCCCTTGAAATGCTTGCTGAAAGACCTTAAGTAGCTCAGGTTTTAACATATTCCTGAAAATCCGGTAAAATTCAAGGGGAATTTGATCTGGACCCATCGCCTTCCCAGGTGCTAAGCTAAGGATAGCTGCTTCAATCTCCTCCCATGTAATTGGAGCAGCAAGGAGCACCGTGTCCCCCTCGAACATCCGTACATTATCAACCTCCCTCAGATACTCGGATGGGTCCTTGCCTGCATCGATCTCATTACCAGGTTTATTATATAATAGTTTGTAGAAACCACTGAAGGCCTTCAGAATCCCTGCCTTGGATTCTTGGGATACTCCATCTAAGTCAGTAACTTTGGTTATATCATTTAGCATAGCCTTTTGTCTAATCCTTTGAGCCAAAATTCTCCCTGTTTGTTCGTTAAGCTCCTAGCACTCTGCCTTATGTTGTTTATATTGCACTGCAACCTGGTCTGCTAAATAAGAGTATGAAACGGCTCGTTCAATGGTTAAAAGTCATTGAGCTTCGTCAATATCAGAATCGTTACCATTCTTAATGTGAGCCACTAATTTTAATTCTGCCTTCCTTACTTTATCAAGTTTATTCCTGAACTCCATTATCGCCTTCCTACGTTGAAAATTAGAATAACTAATCGTTTCCCCCTTACAATAGATTTAAAAGTATCCCAGACAACTTGAACTGAAGCAGTATCAGTATTACAAGCGAAAAAATCTTTGATAGTTTCAGCCATATGTCGGAGATAATTGTCGTCAAGCAGAAGATTCCTTTGAAATGACCAGTGACTGTTAAAATTATGACTTTTAGGAGGCAATGATAATTCAAATATTATGGGATTATGATCTGAGACAAGTTGTGGTAATATTTCAATTTCTGTATTCTCCAAAAAGAAAGAAGAGATAAAAAAATAGTCTAAACGAACAAACTTTTTATGCGGGATTGAAAAGAAGGTAAAGCCAGGGTCAGTAGGTTTATATTTATTCCACACGTCATACAGCCCATTACCAACTACTAGCTCCCTTAGAGCTTTATAGGTCCTTATCTGACGGCCTCTATAATTTCCGGAAGTCCTAATATTGCAATTGGATTTGACATGAACATTCATGTCATCGCATAAAATTAAAGGCTGACACCAGGCCGCTAATTCTGTATTAACTATGCTAAACACCTCACTATCATCTAGATTAGGACCATATAGACAGCACACCGTGAATCTATTACCATTAACACTAAGTTCAGCTACCCCCCATCGGCCCCATTTATCAGCTGATGTTTTGTGGCATTTTCCGACCCCCTTTTTCATACAGATTGCAACTCCCCTTTTAACCCCGGTTTGCTTTGAGCTGACTAAGAGTTCAAGACCCAGATTCCTCAGCATATAACGTTTATCCCATGAGATGTGGGTCTCCTGTAAACAAAGTACTCAGAGACTGAATTAGTCTGCGTAGAACCCCTATCTTTTTAAAATCGTTAAGGCCATTGATATTCAAAGTACATATTTTAATCTTCCTATCCATTGCTATGTAATTTTAGATCTGGAATTATCAAAATCAACCCTTCTCTCAATAAACATATTCCAAGAAGAAATTCAAAAAAACGTACATTAGCCAATTTTGTTGTGTTAGCTCTCGCAATTACCACTGCCTTACACCCCCACCCCCAGCCCGACCCCCGCCCCCACCTCAGCAAACAACCCCCCTCCCCCCTCCCCAACATATGAGGCCCAGGAACAGTCAGTTCCTGATAAATATGGAGTGCCGTGTCCCCCCGCCCCAGAGGACCCTGGAAGGAAAACCAAATTCTAAATGAGAGAGAAAACATTTACACAATAATATTCTGTGTATTCTTTTAAGCATTTACCGACAGGTTCATAAGGACTCTAGATATTCTTTAGCTCTAATTTCTGACAGAAAAAATTTAGTTTGCCCTTTCATGACTATTTTCAGCTTGCCTGGGTTTTGCAAGAATACAATGGCCCCCTTCTTTTGGAAGTCTGGTATAAGCTGACGCAGGTGCCAGCGCTGAGTGACTGTCGCCTGGCAAAAATCTGGCCTTACAAAAAACTCGCAATCACTGGCTACCGCTTTTTTGTCCGGCCTTACTAACATAAAGATTTCTTCCCTTGCGAGAAAATTATTGAAAGATACAAGTATTGCCCTGGGATATTCCACCAACCCCTGACGTGGTTTCCTTATGGTGAATGGGAATCGATGTGCCCTTTGCACTTCTTTGGACCAGTCCCAGGCAGTCAGTTCAGGGAAGGCTTCTTTGAGTAACTTGATAATAAACCTCCTAGCATCCCCCCCTTCCTTTTTCTCAGGTATACCAAGAAAGCGTAAATTGTTCCTGCGGGCCTGATTCTCCAGGCCCGACAGTTTATACGTGAGGTCGTCTTTATGAGCTTTAATATTATCAAGTTCTTGCTTCTGAGTAATATTCTCATCTTCTAAGGCCGAAATCCTCGCCTAAGTTTCAGTCACTCTATCGGCCGTTTCAGCGCAAAGTTTAATAGCCCGTCGAACAGCGTTCTTGACCTTCGAGCAGGTAGCTTGGGTACGTAAGTTCTCTGCCTTAATTTCGGCACGATGCGCCATCACAGTATTATAGATAGTAGTTAATGTAATCTCGTTTGTAATGGATATATCATGCACCTGATTTGTAGTCTCAACACCGTTTGTCGGTGTATCCCCACCCTGAGATTTTGCCATAATGGGTCCCTCTGACAAAAGACTGACTGTACCGGGCACAGAGTCCCTACCGGTGGTACGCTGGGAGCCTCTTTTTTTGCGCCTTCTAACGGTGGAAACACTTACATTTGAAGAGTTTAGATTAGGGCTTTGTTCATCTATGGCTTCAGCAGAACTACTTTCACCACTGAATTCAGCCCAGTCTTTACTAACATTGGTACTTTCATCAGAGGAAAGGTCAGATAGAGAATAGAAGTTTTCAGCCACTTCCTGTAGCCCTGGTGATACTGCTTCATTGGTGATTCCCGATGCTCCCAATGAACTTAGCTCTTGGGCTGAACAATCCAAGTCAGCATTAGCAAACGAGCTCCCATGTAGCACCTCAGGGACTCCATCTCCCATAATGCCACATTCGCTGACTTCGGAGACCAATGCTACATTTATAGTCACACTAGGTTGCTGTATTTCAACTCCTTTTTTCTGAGACTGCTTTTTAAACAGAAGCTGGAGCTTGCTTTATATTACCGGCTGATACTGGCGCAGCGAGAGAACTCCCTTTCTGAACAGCGTTGGCAATGTTAAAGTCTTTAGAAGAAATAGAAACGGAACTTTCGGGGAGACTCTCACCTTCGGCATGTTGAACATCATGATCAGCTTTGGGTTTGTTACTACGAGTAACAGCCGCAGGAGTCTGTGTTGAGTTTTTCGGTGGCATCTTCTTTTTGCGGGATCCGCCGCGGCCCCGAACCACAGAGCTCCGGAGAAGAAAAAAGAAAAAAAAATGCTGGAAAACGCCAGAGCGGGGCACACCGCTGTACACGAAACAAATTAACCAGCATTCGCAGGGCAAACGCGGGGCAGATACTCCTGAAAATGACACGAGTGAGTACACTCCCAAGCAGTCCTTGTAGCCCTTTCAATCGAGCCACTCCATTACCGCTTTGCCGCTTGTTGTTATTTTGTTGTTATTCCGCTAAGATTACTGAAACTGACCCGCTCCAGCCTGCTCCAGCTCCGGCTCCGGCCCCAGCCAGTCAGTCCATCCGTAGGCTCTTCTCCGGCAGTAGCAGCCTTCGCCTTCGCGTTCTTCACAACTTCACTGCTTCCCCCGTAATCAAACCAGTCCACCCAAGCTATCGCTGACAACAGGTCCTCCTCCCAAGGGAATCCGGAGCAAGAGGACAGAGCTGCTTACACAGCCCACACCACGGCCGCCATCTTGCCTCTAAATGCCGACCACCTTAGAATTAGGTGTAAATTTTAGTTCTCCCAGTCGGCCTGGACATTTGAGCGGAAATTACTAGCCGATCCACTTTATATGGAACATATGGGGAAGTGGATTCCTGATTTCTTTAATTTTAATCGTGGATCCGCACCCGCAGGTGTAGTTTGGGATGCTTTTAAATCAGGGGTACGGGGAGAGACGTTGTCTTATTCAATTAATAAACAACGGAAAACTCGAGAGATATTGGCAGCTGAACTTAAGAAACTGCAGGAATTTGAATCCAAACTAATGACGGCCGTTACCTTTGGTCAAAATATTGAACAAATATCGATGGAGTTGGCCATTCCAAAGTCGAACTCTATGAAACTTTTGCTAGGAAACTAGCTGCACAAATAGCAGTTCATCGCTCGCAAGTTTATGAGGTGGGAGAAAATACTGGCCGAATTTTTGCCAAAAAGATACGACAAAAAGAGGCAGCTAACTATGTTGATAGTATTCAGGATGAGGCAGGGCAAATTCATGAAAAAGCCGATAAAGTTTTGGAAGTCTTTCGTCAATATTATAGCAAACTATATAAGGATGACACAATTGGCTATACTTCCGATTCCTTTCTGGATTTCAGTGCTAGCATTGGAATATCTGTTAAATTTAGATCAGGTTGCAGATCTAGAGAGAGACATTACATGGGAAGAAACCGAAACTGCTATTCTTTCACTTGCTTAAGGCAAGGCAGTAGGTCCAGATGGCATCCCATTGGAGTTTTTCAGGATGTTTCATCACCTGTTAAAGGAAGATCTGATGCTAGCTTATCTGGAAGCACAGAAGGGTAATGCCCTGGCATCCTGGTGGCATTTGACGATCATAGCTTTTTTGAAGAAAGACAAACCACTTTTGTTGCCTGCCTCTTATCGACCCATATCATTAGTTAATGCTGATAGCAAGATTTATTCAAAAATCTTAGCTGCACGGATATCTGGCATATTTCCATCTATTGTGTCCCAATCCCAACACGGATTTATCCTGAATCGCGATACCACTGATCATGTACACCGCCTTATTGCTCTTGTGGATTGGGCGCTGGCAACTGAGACCACAATGGGAGTTACCCTGTTGGATGCTGAAAAGGCATTTGACAGGGTCGCCTGGCCATATCTGTGGGACCTTTTGTACCAGAAGGGTTTCGGTCCAAAAATAATTTTGACCTTGAAGGCTCTTTATCTTTCTCCAACAGCTTCTATTAGGTTGGCTGGACAGGAATCCGCCCCCTTTCTTATTTTCGTGGACCATGGCACGGGTGTCCATGTTCCCGTTCCTTATATATTGATTTGTTTTTGAATAAGCTAAATTATTCCGAATAAATTAAACCGGTTCAAGTTTCCCACCGAGATTATAGAGCTCTCGCTTATGCGGATGATATTGTTGTGGTAACTATGGATATCGTCTGCGCGGTGCCAGCGATACAGGAACTAGCAGCTCAGTTTGGATCTTTTTCGGGATACAAACTGAATATCTCCAAGACTCAAAATTTTCATGTTGGTCAGGACCCACCGGCGCATATCAGAACGGTGTCAGAAGTCGCCTACTTAGGCATTAAAATATCACTGCCCCTTTCTAATATTCCTGATTTAAATGTAAATATGGTTTTGAAAAAAGCCAACACAATGTTGGAGAGAATAGACCATCTTCATTTATCCCTCTATGGGTGCGCTAATGTTTTAAAAATGATGGTATTACCTAAGCTTCTTTATATCTTCCGTACTATACCGCTTGAGTTCCCCCTTAGCTGCTTTAAACAGTTAGAAAGGATGTCAGCAAGATTTTTGTGGGGTTATAAGCGTCAGAGACGGGCATATATAAAGATGATATTACCGAAAGATCGGGGTGGTTGGGGTATACCGCACTTTATATTTTATTATTTAGCGTCCGTATTGCAGTTCATCAGCCCATTGGTGATTGGTGATAGGGCTCGTATCTTGCCATGCCATTCTCCTTCAATTTATGAATTTGGACTTGGGGAGGGATGTACCAGTTATTTAAAAAAAAAAAATTTAAGATCTTGAAATCAGCCTACATCGCATGGAGATATGTTAAACGCCAGCTTGGTTTTTCAAAGAATATTGCTTATACACCTTTTGCAGCACCGAATATTCTTCCCTTAATATTTCGAGACTATACTATGAACAGGTGGCGTTCTCATGGAATTCAATATATGGGTGACCTACTGCAAGACAGACACTTGGTTTCTTTTTCTGAGCTCCAAAACAAATTTGGGTTGCCAAAATGTGATTTTTTTTAAAGTTCTTACAGGTTCGTAGCTTTCTGAATACTTTGGGACCCCAGGGCGAATCCGTATTGAGGAGAATCCCTCTTATTGAGAGCATGTTCTGAAAAAAACTGATAGGCCAATTGTATGCACAACAATCATTTCACTTCCTGATGATTTAGAGCACCATCAAAACAAATGGGCAACAAAGTTGGATATTAATATAGTTAATATGGAGGAATCAATAAGCTTAGCGAATAGGGTTCTGCTGACCAGAAGAATGCGCACCCAACATTACATGGCTCTCTACGATCTGTACTACACGCCTGGTAAGATAGCCAAATGGGGAACAACCGTTGGGACAGCGTGTAGCAGATGCGGTGAAGTGGCTGCTGACGCCCTGCACATGTTTTTTGCATGTCCAAAACTATCAGATTTATTTTCCTCCGTTGAACAATGGTTGGGACTTTTATTGGGCATGCCGGTAATTATAACTGGGGAATTGGTTGTGTTAGGTGTAACAACAGAAAAAGCTTTGTATTTATTTGTTTGGCACTAGTGCGAGCATGTATCACGCACGATTGGATCAGCCCCGATCCCCCATCTTTTGCCACATGGTGTGCTCGTCTTCTAGCAATGTATAATCTTCAATTGGCTTTATATAGGACCAAGGGTCGGAAAAAGAGGACTACTGGCATTAAGATCTGGGCTCCAGTCACGGGCTGGATTTAATGGGACACTGCCTTGGTTTGTTATCTTCTGTTTTCTCTTCTGTTGTCTTTGCGGGTTAACGTGTTTTTCTTTTTTCCTTTTTTTTTTGCTCATATAATATTTATGTTTTTTTACTCTGCCTTTCTTGCATGAAATGTGTTAAAAAAACTCAATACATTTTTTTTTTAATTTAAAAAAATTAGGTGATAAGACGCAGGTGCCAAAAACACAGGGGGCAACAGAAAGGACACATAGCAGATCCCTGACCACCCAACAGGTATTTGATAGTATCCCTTATTTCCGCACACAAAATAAGTATTATGTGAAGACATAAAACTGCTGTTATTAGCACCTTCAATGGTCAGAACTACACTACATTCACTTCTCCCCACTGGAATTCTCCCAATACTACTAATACATAAATCTGCTTTAGCTCTTGTCACAGAAATTACAAAAGGTCCATTGTTCTTAATATTTCTCATACTCATGAAGACATATGGTGTCGAAATATAGTCAGGTTGATACTCTTCCCATTCCTATTTAGTCCCTTTAGCTTGAGGATAACCATCTTTATCTTGATAGCATACTTTATTGAGGTGAAAGTTAATCCCACCTACTGGAGGCTTTCCAGAAGCAAACAAAAGATCAAACCACGCTTGACAAGAACCATTGTGCGAGAATGGAAGAGGAATGAAAGGTGTTCCTCCCTTTTTGTGGTGAGCAGGTATCATCCCACACACCCAACAGTTGGTAGTATTTGTGGCATTATGTGTATGATGCAGCATCTGAATAAATGTATTATTTCTGTAAGATTGTCGATGCTTCTGCTCATGGTACGGAAGCGTGAAGTAATGATGTTCCACTGGCACTGGAGTAGTGGCAACAAAAAGCTGTCAAACAGGAGCCACCTTCTCAATGTACCATGTGATTGCTGCCATAATCACCATAGCATCAACAAACCCTACAGCACAAATTATTTTCTTATTGCAGATCTTAGCAACCTTCGATCTTTCAGCAGACATGATCACTGCTTCGTAAAAAAACACAACTGTTGGAGCTCTTATCCCTGGGCAGCCATTGGTTTCTTCACCGAGGGTCAAGACGGGTGTCACTACACTATGCAGGACTGATTCCACCCCCTTGCCACATCAGCACTCCGTTTCACTAACCAAGGGCAATAGCTCAACCAGTCCTCTTCAACAACGCAGGCTCTTTCTGTCAGGGCCCGCCTCGCAGGATCCGGTTGATGAATATATGGTTCCACCTCCAGCTGTTACCAACACCCTGAATGTAAATCACAGGGTGTCTGAACCAGCAGGTGAGGGAGAAATGATGAAAAAAAGGACCAGGGAACGGAAGGGGTCGGCAGGGACAAGGGTTCTGAAATGACAAAACACAGGACAAGGATAAATACTAGGCAGCGTACAACACTACACTCAATAATTCTCGCTAGAACTCCTTATACCTTATCAAGCTGTAATCAGTCTTCCAGCTCTAACGAGTAAGACCCAGTTCATACTCCTGTAAATAACTGCACACGTTAAAGCATTTCATGGCAGCACCATACAACATAGATATACCCTTTATGTGTGATCACACACCGTGTTATGAGGAGATGAACTACTAATCGACCCCTTTATCAGATAATCCAATGTTTGTTCTGAGTAATGCTGCTTCCCCAGTGCTGTAGGACCTAATGAGTTAGAGATGAGTCTCTCGTAGCACTCCAAAAGGTAATGTCTATTCTATAAAAGCAATTCAGAAAACAGTTCCCCTACTAGTGTAAAGGCAGCCTGAGGTTGCGTCCACCTCTTAGCTCCTCTAGATAGCTATCCAAATGCGCAGTACAAGAAAACGGCAGCATGGAGTAGTGACACCCCTAGGCTCCGCTTGCACGATATGCCTTGTATGAATCACAAACAATTACCCGGCAGCAGGAAGTTGCGACCACCTCTCCGCTCCAGACTTGACAACAATCAACACCCGGCAACGTGTGGAAACCCCACTACGCTCCGGTGCTTTACCTCTCAAAAACCAGTAGAATCCAAAGTCAGAGCTTCTTAAGGAAGCACGCAGCACCAGCCACAGCGCTCCTTAGGCACAACAAACGACAGAGCACATCCCAGCTCGCATCAGCCGATGCGAGTAAACACAAAGAACCAAAATCCCAGGCACAGGGAAATAACGCTCCCAACGGCTCCCAACGATATAACCCAGAACAGTACCTTCCTATTTCTTATGCTCCGCAACAGCTTCACTCCGTGGCAGAAGCAGCAGCTCCTGAAAAACGATGAAGGCTGGAACAACCGTCAAGACTGACGACGGACTCAGAATTACGCGCACCTTCGTCTGGGCGCTTCCCCTGATATACTTCCTGCAGCAAAGGCTCCTGGAAGTTGTAGTATATCTATAGTCTAGGCAGGCGCGGTGACGAAATCCTCACAATATGCCCTCCCTCCTAGCGCCTCCTAGGCCCAGGCTTAGCAGGTAATCTCCTGTGGAACGCTCTGACCGCAGCCGGGGCATGCACATTCAAGGCTGGTTCCCACAAATCATCCTCCGCAGTGTACCCTTTCCATGCCCCAAGTACCACAAAGCACCTCTGCACCGCTTAGAGTCCTTGATGCCACGTACCACATACTCCAGCCCACCGTCACAAAGCACAGGCGGTGGAGCCTTGCGCTTAGCAGACAAAGCAGGCTTCAACAAGCTGCAATGAAAAACAGGATGAATACGAAGAGAAGCAGGCAACTTGAGTTTATAGGCCACAGGATTGATCTGCTTCAGGATGACATACGGACCAATGTACCTGGGGTGAAACACAGACTGCAATTTAAACCGGATATTCTTGGTGGACAACCACACCTTGTCCCCTACTCGGTACACCGGACAATCCCCTCGGTGCGTGTCAGCCCACCTTTTGTAGACTTTTTTGGCTTGTATCAGATGTTTGGAGACTGTCCTCTGTACAGAATGCACTGAAGGCTGATTACCCACCTCTCCAGGAATGGTGATGGGCAACACTCGAGCATCAAACCCGTAGTTGGCATAAAATGGGGACACACCCAATGAACTGTGCCATGCATTATTATAAGCCAATTCAGCAAGCCAAAGAAGCGACACCCAAATGTCCTGTGCCTCTCCTGCATAACACCTTAAATATTTTTTCAGAGTTTGGTTCAAACGTTCAGTTTGACCATCCGTTTGAGGATGGAAACTAGTTGACAAGGTCGTCTTAATGTGCAGCGCCAAACGCCAGGATTTCCAAAAGCTAGCGATGAACTGCGGACCCCTGTCCGAAATGATAACCTCAGGAATCCCATGATAGCGAAATACATTGGTTAGGAGTAGTTGGGCTGTCTGGCCAGCAGTGGGAAGGTTTCGGCAAGGTATAAAATGTCCCATCTTTGTCAGACTATCCACTACCACCAACACTGCCGTGTGCCCATGATCAACAGGCAGTCCAGTTATAAAGTCCATGCTAATGCTTTGCCATGGCTTTTTGGGAGTAGGCATGGGGATCAGTTTTCCCTTACTCTGACCTTGTTGGTTCTTAGCTCGAGCACAGACATCACACTTTCCCTCCCACAAAGTTACATCACTGGCCAATGTTTTCCACCAAAACTGTCTCTGCAAAAGAAGTATCGTCTTCTTTACCCCTTGATGACCGGATACAGGAGTCGAATGACACCAGTCAAAAGCCTTTTTCCTGCCTTCCACCGAAGGTAAGAACAGTCTGTTGGATACAAAAGGCAACCCTTGTTTGATGGAACGATTGGCATCTTTACTGCTCCAAGTAACCCATGCAGCGGGGGATCTTTGGCCCCTAATTTCCTCTAGGAAGGTATCAGCATTTAGAACGCATATCACTTTGTTAGGTTCCACTATAGCTTCCTTCGAAGGGACAGAGGTTACTGCTTCCGAGTCCTCTAGACGCGACAAAGTGTCCGCCTTTCTATTCTCGCTGCCTGGGCGGAAAGTAATGATGAAATTATACTCGGCAAAAAACAACATCCACCTCATTTGCCTTTGAGAGAGATGCCTTGCTGTTCTCATGTATTGTAAATTACGGTGATCGGAATATACAGTTACAGGATAGGCAGCCCCCCACAAATGTTGTCTCCACTCTTGAAACGCCTTCTTTATAGCTAGAAGCTCTTTTTCTGCTATGGTATAGTTCTTTTCTGCCTGGCTTAATTTTTTGGAAAGATAGGCCACTGGGTGTAGCTGACCTGTTTGTGAGTCCCTTTGCGATAAGATAGCCCCAACGGCTTCATCTGAAGCATCTGCCTCCACTATAAAAGGCAATGCCGGTTGAGGATGCGCCAGGATGGGAGCAGAGATGAACGCTTCCTTAACCCCTTCGATGCTTATGACGGAACGGTTCCGTCATGAGCATCGATTGAGCTGTGCTCATGACGGAACCGTTCCGTCATGACTCCGCCCGCGCAAGGCGGAGTCAGCATGGGCGGGGAATTCGCGCCGCACGCATGCGGTTAAGAACACCGAAAGCAGTATCCGCCTCTTGTGACCATAGAAATACCACTCCTTTCCTAAGCAGGGGGGAGAGAGGAGCAGCGATCTGAGAGAATCCTGATATGAATCTCCGATAATAATTTGCAAAGCCCAGGAAACACTGGACATCTCTCACCGTTTTTGGTTCTGGCCAAGACTGAACAGCTTGTACTTTCCTCCCAGCCATCTGTAACCCTTCAGGGCAAAGCATGACTCCCAGAAATTCTACTGTGTCCACTCCAAACTCACATTTACTGAGTTTACAAAATAGTTTATTCTCCCTCAATCGCTCCAGGACTTGTAGGACATGTTCTTGATGTGCTTCCACCCGGTCTGAATAGATCAGTATGTCGTCGATATATACCACGACGCTGGTGTCCACTAGATCTCTCAGCACGTCATTCAAAAAGAATTGAAATGCTGCCGGGGCGTTGCACAAACCAAAAGGCATAACGGTGTATTCAAACAACCCATACCGCGTCTTAAAGGCAGTTTTCCACTCATCCCCCTCTCTCACACGCACTAAATGGTATGCCCCCCGCAGATCCAGTTTACTATAAATCTGGGCATTCCTGACCTGATCAAGCAATACGGTGATGAGGGGGAGAGGGTACCTATTGCAAATGGTGTTCCTATTCAGCATCCTATAATCCACACAAGCCCGCAATTCACCGTTAGCTTTAGAGATGAAAAACATGGGCGAAGCAGCTGGAGACTTCGAAGGTCGAATAAACCCTATTGCCTGGTAATGGTCTAAGTATTCCTTTAAATGTTTTGTTTCCGGCACTGATAAGGCGTACACCCTACAAGTAGGTACCAGTGCTCCTTCCACTAAATCTATACAAGAATCATAGGGTCTATGAGGGGGTAACTCATTAGCCATTTGTTCATCAAAGACATCCACATACATGAGATACTCCAAGGGTAAGGACACTTCCTTTTCAGCTGCAGTAGCGACTTGAAACGGGAAGGACAACCCTGCTGCCTGTGAGACTGAGCGTGGACTCATGTGTGCTTGACATTCCTCAGACTGAAACCTTATCTTTTTCTCCTTCCAGTTAATGTCAGGGTTATGATATGCTAGCCAAGGCATGCCCAAAATGACCTCATATTGAGGTGCCTCTATGATGTTCAAAATCAAAGTATCTTGATGTTCACCCTCCTGTACCTCGACAGTTAACAATACTTCTTCAGTTTGTTCAGTGATTAACCCTGACTTCAGTGGTTTCCCATCCACGGCCCATACTTCCTCAGGATGCTGCCGAAGAATGCGTTTCAACGACAATAGTGACACCAAACCGCTGTCTATAAAATTGCCTGTGGCTCCTGAGTCTATGATAACCAGCACCTGATGGATTACATGATGGCTCTACAGACACATGGACAACACTATGTGTGATACAGAATCCTGAATCTCTTCGCACACCAGCGAAGGAAGTTTCAAAGGAGTTTTATCAGTACTGTCCTCAACTGCTTCGAAATTGGAACCTGTGTTAGACACAGCCAATCTTTTCTTGACCCATCCTCCCGTATTTTTAGGCTTGGAAGGACATTCCCGGACATAATGCCCTTTTTTCCCACAGTACATACACAACCCTTGTGTTCTGCGTGTTTCTCTTTCCTCTCTGGTCAATGGGGCCCTTACGGCACCTATCTCCATGGGTTCATTACCTTCAGCAGACGCCGATGGCCCTTTCCTAGCAGAATATTCTAACCTGGAATAGCCTCTATCCCACTTCTTCCTATCCCCACTACGCTCCGACATGCGACCGTCCAATCTCAAGGAAAGGCTGATCATTCCTGCACAAGTCGTGGGTTGTGGGTCTATCTGAGCGATGATGTCCTTTAGACCTTCTCTAAGTCCTTGATAGAATATGGACATTTGTTTTTCTTCGGGCCATGATGATTCCGCCACCAACCTATTAAAGGTTGTTAGATAGGTGACCAGTTCATTCCTACCCTGTCTCAATTCCAACAGCTCCTTATCAGCACTGAATGTTGTTGCACGTCTATCAAAGACCCTCTCAAATTCAGCTCTAAAAGCCCCCCAATCAGACAATATGGGATCATCCTTACGTAACAACGGCACTGCCCAATCCGCCGCGTCCCCCACCATATATGAAATGGCAAACGCCACTCTGGAGTGGTGATTGGGAAAAGATGCAGGTTTACACGAAAAGTGCAACATAATTTGAGTGAGAAACACCTGCCTTTTAGAGGGATCTCCGGAATACCGTTCAGGGCTGGCCAAAGGAATAGGTGGAGGCACGGTAACCTGGATTCTGGGGTTCTGAGTCGATGCGTCAAACGGGTTTCCTGCCAATCTATCCACCCTGTCTCTTAGGGCAGTCGCCTCTGCTCTAGACGCTATTAATTCTTGTTGTACTAATACAAGAGCCTGCAAAACATCCTCTAGGGAAGCCATGATTATTCAACAACCGGACCAGGCAAAGCTTTTAACGTGGGCGCGTAATTCTGTCAGGGCCCGCCTCGCAGGATCCGGTTGATGAATATATGGTTCCACCTCCAGCTGTTACCAACACCCTGAATGTAAATCACAGGGTGTCCGAACCAGCAGGTGAGGGAGAAATGATGAAAAAAAGGACCGGGGAAGGGAAGGGGTCGGCAGGGACAAGGGTTCTGAAATGACAAAACACAGGACAAGGATAAATACTAGGCAGCGTACAACACTACACTCAATAATTCTCGCTAGAACTCCTTATACCTTATCAAGCTGTAATCAGTCTTCCAGCTCTAACGAGTAAGACCCAGTTCATACTCCTGTAAATAAATGCACACGTTAAAGCATTTCATGGCAGCACCATACAACATAGATATACCCTTTATGTGTGATCACACACCGTGTTATGAGGAGATGAACTACTAATCGACCCCTTTATCAGATAATCCAATGTTTGTTCTGAGTAATGCTGCTTCCCCAGTGCTGTAGGACCTAATGAGTTAGAGATGAGTCTCTCGTAGCACTCCAAAAGGTAATGTCTATACTATAAAAGCAATTCAGAAAACAGTTCCCCTACTAGTGTAAAGGCAGCCTGAGGTTGCGTCCACCTCTAAGCTCCTCTAGATAGCTATCCAAATGCGCAGTACAAGAAAACGGCAGCATGGAGTAGTGACACCCCTAGGCTCCGCTTGCACGATATGCCTTGTATGAATCACAAACAATTACCCGGCAGCAGGAAGTTGAGACCACCTCTCCGCTCCAGACTTGACAACAATCAACACCCGGCAACGTGTGGAAACCCCACTACGCTCCGGTGCTTTACCTCTCAAAAACCAGTAGAATCCAAAGTCAGAGCTTCTTAAGGCAGCGCGCAGCACCAGCCACAGCGCTCCTTAAGCACAACAAACGACAGAGCACATCCCAGCTCGCATCAGCCGATGCGAGTAAACACAAAGAACCAAAATCCCAGGCACAGGGAAATAACGCGAGCAACGGCTCCCAACGATATAACCCAGAACAGTACCTTCCTATTTCTTATGCTCTGCAACAGCTTCACTCCGTGGCAGAAGCAGCCGCTCCTGAAAAACGATGAAGGCTGGAACAACCGTCAAGACTGACGACAGACTCAGAATTACGCGCACCTTCGTCCGGGCGCTTCCCCTGATATACTTCCTGCAGCAAAGGCTCCTGGAAGTTGTAGTATATCTATAGTCAGGCGCGGTGACGAAATCCTCACACTTTCCTTGGTCTCAGTTGGTATCGCGATGCTCCAGAAATCGTGTGGTCCAGGAAGACTTCCTCAGATTCATCAGGTGGGATGGCTTGTTTTTTCTCCGTATCCAGGATCTCTCGATTGTCGGTCAGCACAGCAGGTTCAACCAAGGTAGGCGACACACGTTTGCAGTGTGTGCTATGGATCCAGTTCTTTCTGTTTGTCACTCGAACTGCTGTCCTCGTCACTAGGAGCACTTGCTCCGGTCCTCGCCACCTCGGTTCCAAGCTGTTCGACCTCTGAAAGACTCGGACCATAACATAGTCTCCAGGCCGGAGATCGTGAGCCTCACCTGTAGATCTGTCTGGAAGAGCTTCTCGAACCTGTTGATGAATAGAGATTAAACTGTTGGTTAACTGTGCCAAATAATCATTCATCAGAACACATGGAACATCATGTATGGGACGTGGCTTAGGAACTCCACAAATGTTCAACGGTCTCCCAAACACCACTTCATATGATGTAAGCCCTGATTGTGAATGTGGCACCGATCTTATGGACAACAATGCCATGGGTAGTGCATCTGGCCACTTCAAAGACGTGGAAGCCAGTATTTTCGCCAACTTTAGTTTCAAAGTAGCGTTTTACCTTTCCACTAATCCTGCTGATTGCGGGTGGAAGACTGCAAGGAATTTCTGCTTGATCCCTAATCCTTTCAGGACATGCTCAACAACTTGCCCAATAAAATGAGGTCCAGTTGTCACTCCACAAAAGTTTACAAACACCATATCTTAGGAAAACTCCTTTAGAAGCACCTTAGCTGTAGTGAGAGCTGTATTATCCTTTGTAGAGTATGCCTCTATCCACTTACTGAAGGCACATACCACCACTAGAACATATTTTAAGTTATTGCAGCGTTCAAGTTGGATGTAATCCATCTACAAAACTTTAAAAGGTGCAGTCGGTGTAGCAAACCCTCCTGTAGGAGTCCGTGTCCCTTTACCAGGATTATACTGCCAACAGATCAAACAGGACTGTACTACTCTCTTAGCTGTGCTGGCAATTTCAGGATGCTCCCAAACTCGTGTAAGCAATTGCGCTATCGCTAGAGCTCCAACATATGCCAGCACATGTGCCATTTGAACCATAGGTTGTAAATAGACTGCAGGCAGTTTCCATCTATCCATGTCTTTGTTGCGCCAACAACCCTCATCGTCCAATATTCCTTTTTTGGCCCATTGCTCAAGTTCTGCTACAGAAGCTGATCTCTGTACATCTAGTACTTCCTCTCTAACATCATGCCATCGCTCAGCTTGAGACTTCACTACGTACATGGAAGTAGTGCTTCGTTGCATTGCAGTCTCACGAGCTACGCGATCAGAAAAAGCATTACCTTGTCCTATCTTGTCAGTCACTTTCTTGTGTGCGCTACACTTCACAACCGCTATCTTCTTCGGATATGTCAGTGCAGTCAAAAGGTTATGCACTAATTCTCCATGCATTATCTGCATCCCGTGGGACGTAAGAAAGCCTCTTTCCTTCCAAAGCAGACCAAAATCATGGGCCACTCCAAAAGCATAGCGGCTGTCTGTGTAAATGTTCACACGCAAGTCCGTGCTAAGTTCACACGCTCTCATTAAAGCAATTAGCTCAGCTGCTTGAGCCGACTTCTGAGGTATGCGAGCTGTCTCCACTATTGTCTCAAGTGTCGTAATTGCATATGCAGCTGAGGTCGTGCCATCTGGTAACTTCAAACAGGATATATCAGCAACAAGAGAGGGAGGGTATGAGTAGACACTCCTAGACCCCGGGCTAATTCATACACAAACAACAAAGGAGTGACTTGGCACAAGCATTTAAAAAACAACAACCACGGTTCCCTTAACGTGTGGTGAAGGTTAAATAAATAAATAAACCCCCATGAAAAGTGCTCTGTCTTCATCTAAGATAAAATGGTACTGCCAGTTCCGTTAGTATACCAACTGGTACGCTTCTCACCCTCTAGAGCTAGCAATCTACAGTGGTGAAGCTCTATTCATTTAGAAGGACCCTCACTCACCACTAGTTGGTGACATGCTTCATCATCGGGTCCCCGCTAGGGTGACCGAGTATCACCCTAGCGTGCTACAACGCCTGACTACAGCGGAGCAGGATGTGGTGAGTGGAACAGTGCCCAAATCAAAAAGTGACTAAACGTGTGGTGTTAGTGCAAATTAAAAAATGCATAGGTTGTAACCAGGTCAAATTTTTTTTAATGATGGTCAACCCGCATTGATTAAAAATTGTGAGTGGACTAGACAAGGTTCTGAGTTACGGAACCCGAGTCCTAAAAATCGGTCGACATGTTTCTGCTGTTTTTTTGCATTTTGCTCAGCTTTCTTCAGGACCTAATAATTAGTCCTCCGGTGGTGTGCGCGCACTAAGGCGTACCCTCCCGGGAGGCTCTAAATGTGAAAAATAATTAAATATAAAAATGTGTGAAAAAATTATCACACAACAGTTAACCATGTCATCTCATGCCATTTGCAGAAACAATCATAGCAACCTATGGGAAAAAAAGGACAGAGACAAAGACAAACAATGACACATAATTAGATCTCAATTGTGGTCCAATATTTCAGAATAAGCTACATTAATGGAGCTGGCTTCATGTGTCATACTGGAAACAAAGCCCGTCCAAATGTGACGGTGCAGTGTAATATCATTTATATGAATGGGTGCCGATTGCTTCAAAATTATGGATCAGATCCCAACATGCCCGACCAATTCTGCCGGTAAAGAGCGGGGCAAATCGCATGTAAATCCTGCTTTCAATTCAAGTCAGACTTGCCTTATACATATGGCTCATTCGTCCCATAATAATAATCATAGTCGAGTGAAGGATTAAACGTTCCGTTTTTAACGTCATGTGTACAATACATAACTCAAGGGCTTTGAACCTCTCCATAGCAGAAAAGAAACGAGAGTGCTATATTTCTTAATTACTCACAAAAATATAGCGCGGAAATCCAGGGGCCCCGGGCGAATATTTAACTGGTCGGGTATCACTTACTTCTGCACTCGCGGCTCCCCGCCCGTGACCTGCTTTCTTGTCCAACCCTCCCGGAAGTGGTAGTTTCACCGGGAACTCAGCCTGTGTATATAGAACGCCCTGGGAGGATCAGAGTACACCACATGGGATGCTTGTAGTCACGTGGTGTCGTCCGGGGGAGCAATCGCCCGGGGCCCCTGGATTTCCGCGCTATTATTATTTCCGATAGTGGGGAAATTGATACATGCCTCCGCCCTTTATTTTCTCCCACTGCAGAAAGCCACCGCGTGAAGTACACCCGCGCCACCCTCACCGAAGGGGCATCTTAATGTCCCGCTTTTTGTGAGTAATTAAGAAATATGGCACTCTCGTTTTTTTTCTGCTATGGAGAGGTTCAAAGCCCTTGAGTTATGTATTGTACACATGACGTTAAAAACGGAACGTTTAATCCTTCACTCGACTATGATTATTATTATGGGACGAATGAGCCATATGTATAAGGCAAGTCTGACTTGAATTGAAAGCAGGATATACATGCGATTTGCCCCGCTCTTTACCGGCAGAATTGGTCGGGCATGTTGGGATCTGATCCATAATTTTGAAGCAATCGGCACCCATTCATATAAATGATATTACACTGCACCGTCACATTTGGACGGGCTTTGTTTCCAGTATGACACATGAAGCCAGCTCCATTAATGTAGCTTATTCTGAAATATTGGACCACAATTGAGATCTAATTATGTGTCATTGTTTGTCTTTGTCTCTGTCCTTTTTTCCCCATAGGTTGCTATGATTGTTTCTGCAAATGGCATGAGATGACATGGTTAACTGTTGTGTGATAATTTTTTCACACATTTTTATATTTAATTATTTTTCACATTTAGAGCCTCCCGGGAGGGTACGCCTTAGTGCGCGCACACCACCGGAGGACTAATTATTAGGTCCTGAAGAAAGCTGAGCAAAATGCAAAAAAACAGCAGAAACATGTCGACCGATTTTTAGGACTCGGGTTCCGTAACTCAGAACCTTGTCTAGTCCACTCACAATTTTTAATCAATGCGGGTTGACCATCATTAAAAAAATTTTGACCTGGTTACAACCTATGCATTTTTTAATTTGCACTAACACCACACGTTTAGTCACTTTTTGATTTGGGCACTGTTCCACTCACCACATCCTGCTCCGCTGTAGTCAGGCGTTGTAGCACGCTAGGGTGATACTCGGTCACCCTAGCGGGGACCCGATGATGAAGCATGTCACCAACTAGTGGTGAGTGAGGGTCCTTCTAAATGAATAGAGCTTCACCACTGTAGATTGCTAGCTCTAGAGGGTGAGAAGCGTACCAGTTGGTATACTAACGGAACTGGCAGTACCATTTTATCTTAGATGAAGACAGAGCACTTTTCATGGGGGTTTATTTATTTATTTAACTTCAAACAGGACCCATCAACCCACAGTTCCCCATCTACATCTGAAAGGGGCGTATCTTGCAAGTCGATGCGACCCTTTGTCTGTTCCTCAGTAAGAAATATACAGTTGTGAAGCTCCTTTGACTGAGACTGAGTCGCAGGATATGGCAACAAAGTGGCTGGGTTTAGTGTCGCACACCTCTTCAAGGTAATATGAGGTGCTAACAAGTCAATTCATATCCTGTCAGGCGAGCACTAGTTAAGTGTTGTGTCTTAGTCTGATTCAAAAGGGCATTGACTGCATGGGGTACTAGCACCAACAGCTTATGTGACAAAACTATCCCTTCACTCTGACGTATGGACACAGTTGTTGCTGCAACTGAACGGAAGCATCCAGGCATCGCATGAGCAACAGGATCAAGTACTGCTGAAAAGTACGCACAGGGAAGCTGCTTGTCACTGTGTGTCTGTACTAAAACCGACAATGCACACCCATCTTTCTCGTGTACATAGAGTGTAAAGGCCTTTGTGTAATCTGGAGTGCCTAACACTGGTGCAGAACAAAGAGCTTGACGTAACTGATGAAAAGCATTCTGACATTCATCTCTCCCTGGAAGGGGCATTGGAGTGTCTTTAGTCAAAAGCGCTAGCAGAGGTTTAACAATGTGTGAAAATCCTAATATCCATTGCCTACAAAACAAAGTCAGACCAATAAATGCATGGACATCTTTCTGAGTGGAAGGCACTGGTGTGTCTAAAATTGCTTGAATGCGATCTGGTGTAAGTGCATGGCCCTCCTTAGGTTACCTTCGGTCTACAATATTGCAATTTCTTTCGTGACACTTTATGATGATGTGTAGCAAGAAAAGAAAGCAAAGACAAAGTACACTCTTCACACAGTTCAGGCGTATCGGCTGCCAACAAGATGTCATCGACATATTGTATGAGAGCCACTCCTTTAGGCAAAATGAAAGAATCAAGCTGTCTCTTCAATGCTTGACTGTAAATACTAGGACTCTCAGTATAGCCTTGAGGAACTCTAAAAAATCTATACGATTGATTATTCAAAGTGAAACCGAACAAATATCGGCTATCAGGATGAATAGGGATCGAAAATAAAGTGTTCTTCAGGTCTATCACGCAGATGTAGTTGCTGTCGGAGGAACCAAAGTAAGTAGTGTCGTTATGTCAGAAACCACAGGATATTGCAGTACTACAATCTTGTTAACTTCTCGCAAATCAATAATGAATCTGTAAATCCTAGTGTCAGTATCTTTTTTCAAAATAGGAAGAATAGGACTGTTGCAAACATTGTAAGGAACTTCCTCCACAACCCCCACTTTAATCAAATCATGAACAATGCGTATAAGTGCTTCTTCGCCTTCCTGAGAAATTATATATTGAGGCAATCATGGCAATGAAGCGCCCTCCTTGACACTAATATGCACTGGCGGGATAACCATCTGTCCTACAGCTGTGTCTAAAGTAGCCTACAAAGTACTAGGGAGTGAAGCTAATGCAGTATCCTCTTTAACAAGACAAGATCTCTCAATTGTGGGGTAATTGTCATTCAAAATAACACGTACTCCTTCAGGAGAACATCGTATTGTAGCCATGAAATACTTGAGCATATCAAGACCCACAATATTGTCTGGTGTGTTAGGAGAGAGCAAAAATGGACATGGAGCAGTGAACTTATCAACATGGAATGCAAGTGGTTGTGACAATGGGCTATGGGAAGGTGTTCCATCAAACCCTATCGCTGTAATGGTTGAGCCAGACAGGGGAGCCCTTGGAACCAATTGTTTAGATAAGGCGCTACGAGTAGCTCCTGTATCAACCAGAAACTGATCAGTAGAACCCAAAACATGTGCTTTAACATAGGGACCCCTCTGATCTACTGGAACTTCAACTGATTCCTTACCCCATTCTAGGCAATCCTATGCAGAATCTTGAAAATCAGACGGCACATAGTCGGACATTTGATATTAGTTCCGTCTATCAAAAGTGTTAAACCCATCTTGCCCACGTGTATTAGCATCAAACCTAGCACGATCACCTGTGCTTCCTCTAGGCCCTGAATATCCTGAACGATTCCTCATTTGTCCCCGTCCACGTGGATACTGCTGAGAACGCAGTGCTGGACAATCGGAAGCCCAAAGGTGGAGAATGATCTAATAACAAGAAATCATCTTGAGGTTTATTAAGGATAAAGGGTTGCCTAACAGCGTATTGGCCGTTTACCTGTAAATGGCGCTCCCTATCCTCTCTCTCTTTCAGTTCTTTTATGTCCTTGTTTTTCAACTCTAATGCTTTTGCATAAATGTTCTTTCGCTGTTCTTTTTCAATCAAGGCTTGCCCATGCTTCATTCGTTCACGCATTTCTTTCTCCCACATTCGTGCACAGTCAAACATATCTTGCCTAGTCTTCCACTTAAATATACATTGTTCTACATACTGAATCTTTCGCAAATCAAATGACGCATGCATAGGCCAATGCAACTCAGGATCCTTACTAGTATATTTTTTCCATAACATGCTGTACATTATAGTTGGCAGGGTATGCTCAGACATGAGTCCCTTGCTCACTTTGCCACTGGATTCTAGCAAGCCGAGCTGAAGACGGCTGAAATGCCTGAAACCGGTCCTCGGAAGCTTGTTTCCGGTCCAGGGAAGGCATGGCTTGGCAGTTCGGGCTGGACTGTTCCCATGAGGCACAGGGTCAGACTGATTTGCATATGGCCATGTCTGAACTGGGGTGGAAGAGTGGGCTAAAAAACGGTGATGTATTCAACCCAGATCTGTTGACTGGGTGTGAGTGTTTGATTGGTTCGGATGCTCCGTCCATCACCACCCCCTTTTGTACCACTTTGTACGCCATAAGTTGGCAGGGTATGCTCAGACGTGAGTCCCTTGCTCACTTTGCCCCTGGATTCAAGCAAGCCGGGCTGAAGACGGCTGAAATGCCAGAAAACGGTCCTCCGAAGCTTGTTTCCGGTCCAGGGAAGGCATGGCTTGGCAGTTCGGGCTGGACTGTTCCCATGAGGCACAGGGTCAGACTGATTTGCATATGGCCATGTCTGAACTGGGGTGGCAGAGTGGGCTAAAGAACGGTGATGGATTAAACCCAGATCTGTTGACTGGGTGTGAGTGTTTGATTGGTTCGGATGCTCCGTCCATCACCACCCCCTTTTGTACCACTTTGTTCGCCATAAGTTGGCAGGGTATGCTCAGACGTGAGTCCCTTGCTCACTTTGCCACTGAATTCAAGCAAGCCAGGATGAAGCCGGCTGAAATGCCAGAAACCGGTCCTTGGAAGCTTGTTTCCGGTCCAGGAAGGCATGGCTTGGCAGTACGGGCTGGACTGTTCCCATGAGGCACAGGGTCAGACTGATTTGCATATGGCCCTGTCTGAACTGGGGTGGCAGAGTGGGATAAAGAACGGTGATGGATTAAACCAAGATCTGTTGACTGGGTGTGAGTGTTTAATTTGGTTTGGATGCTCCGTCCATCACCACCCCCTTTTGTACCACTTTGTTCTCCATAAGGTGGCAGGGTATGCTCAGACGTGAGTCCCTTGCTCACTTTGCCACTGGATTCAAGCAAGCCGGGCTGAAGACGGCTGAAATGCCAGAAACCTGTCCTCGGAAGCTTGTTTCCGGTCCAGGGAAGGCATGGCTTGGCAGTTCGGGCTGGACTGTTCCCATGAGGCACAGGGTCAGACTGATTTGCATATGGCCATGTCTGAACTGGGGTGGAAGAGTGGGCTAAAGAACGGTGATGTATTAAACCCAGATCTGTTGACTGGGTGTGAGTGTTTGATTGGTTTGGATGCTCCGTCCATCACCAGCCCCTTTTGTACCACTTTGTACGCCATAAGTTGGCAGGGTATACTCAGACGTGAGTCCCTTGCTCACTTTGCCACTGGATTCAAGCAAGCCGGGCTGAAGACGGCTGAAATGCCAGAAAACGGTCCTCAGAAGCTTGTTTCCGGTCCAGGTAAGGCATGGCTTGGCAGTTCGGGCTGGACTGTTCCCATGAGGCACAGGGTCAGACTGATTTGCATATGGCCATGTCTGAACTGGGGTGGCAGAGTGGGCTAAAGAACGGTGATGGATTAAACCCAGATCTGTTGACTGGGTGTGAGTGTTTGATTGGTTCGGATGCTCCGTCCATCACCACCCCCTTTTGTACCACTTTGTTCGCCATAAGTTGGCAGGGTATACTCAGACGTGAGTCCCTTGCTCACTTTGCCACTGGAATCAAGCAAGCCGGGCTGAAGACGTCTGAAATGCCAGAAACCGGTCTTCGGAAGCTTGTTTCCGGTCCAGGGAAGGCATTGCTTGGCAGTTCGGGCTGGACTGTTCCCATGAGGCACAGGGTCAGACTGATTTGCATATGGCCATGTCTGAACTGGGGTGGCAGAGTGGGCTAAAGAACGGTGATGGATTAAACCCAGATCTGTTGACTGGGTGTGAGTGTTTGATTGGTTCGAATGCTCTGTCCATCACCACCCCCTTTTGTACCACATTATAGAAGAAATACCATATTTAATATACATATCCCTATTAGGCGTCCCCTCCGGGTGGGGCCGGTTGTGCTTCATCAAGTCTCAAACTGGTACCACTACAAAAGCAACACATCCTACAAAGTGTGCTAGAAACAGGCATGCCAAAAATAGTGCAGAATATGCAGTATTATAACCAAAGTAGCACTTAAGGTACCTTTAGTACGATGTGCCGTTCAAATCAATTCAAAATAGATAAAATTCCCCTCATTACCTGCCTATATAAATTACAATTTATATATACATACAAATCCAAAGTTGGCCAACACAAATTCCAAAATTCCAAAGCCACAGTAAGCGCTACTAAACTACCTTACCAATCCCAGGCATTAAAACTAACAGCAAGCACCGCAGAACGACTCTTACCAATCACTTGGTGCCCAGGTTCCAACTGCCAAGTTCTCAAAATCAACCAAATGATCACTGCACAGCGAATCAACAGAAGAGATCTCAGTCGAGGACCGGCACCACCTGGATGGTCAGATCAGAAAGAAAGGAAAAACGCCGTGGTTGCCAAGACTCGGGTCTCCTCGGGCAGCGATCGCGTCCAAAGCGAGATTCCAATCCTTCGTTTCGACCACTCCTTTGGGCATCCGAGTCGCCGATGAGCCCCGCGTTGGAGCGCCAATTTGTAGTAGTGGGCCTCAGCAAGGCCTACCAGTGCTAGAGATTCACCCTTCTCTGCACAGAGTCCTCAGACCATAGAATAGAAGTTGGCACAGAAACTGGAACAGAAAATACAAGATTTATTAAACCTCATGAGGTGGAACTACATTCACACAACACCCTTCGGTAACGTATGAAGTAGCACACTGAATGGAAGGAGCGTGGTCCTTTTATACCCACACAGGGGCTCAAAAGAAGGCGGTACAAGTACAAGAAGAAGGTTTTAGGTACATACAAGGTCATACAGAAAATGCACAGTCAACAAGTGGGAGGAGCTAACAGTTGCAAATTCTAGTGAACACATCCTGACAGTTACAGACTAGGGACAGCTGCAAGGACAGCTGCAAGGTCAACTGAGCATTTGCGAAGCAGAAGAGGCTAAATATAACCTGTCTCTAGGCAGATTTCAAGGGCAGACAACAGCAAGGTAGGACAGAGCACATGGCATGCACGTGGTAGCACATGGCAAACAAGATGGTTGCCAGAATACAAAATGGATTCCACAAAATGGACAAGATTGCTTCTAAATACAGGATGGCTTCTGCTAATGCTAACCTAATTGCTGCCAAATTACAACAAACCCACTCCAGTCCAATCCACCCCACTCCAGTCCACCCCATTCCAAACCAATCTACCCCACCTCTTTTCAGTACACCCCACTCCAATTTAATCCATCCCATCCAGTCCACCCCACTCCAATCTACTGCATTCCACTGCAGTCCAGTAAAGCCCACTCTACAGCAATCCATCCCACTGTAGCCCAAGCCAATCCACCCTCACCAGTTCAGTCCACCCTACTCAATCCAATCCACCCAGCACACAACACTCCAATCCATCTCACTCCAGTCCAATCCACCTCACTCCAATACAGTCCACCCCACTCCAATACAGTCCACCCCACTCCAATACAGTCTACCCCACTCCAATCCAATTCATGCCAATCCAATCCACCCCACTCCAATCCACCCTCCAGCACAGTCCAGTCCACCTCTCTGCTCTCTGACCACTCGCCGTGGTCGAGGAGGCAAGAACCATCATAGATCGAGGAGGATCAGTGGCAGTGATCCTCCTCGATCTGAGTGCCGCCTTCGATACGGTGGACCATGCGATCCTCATCCATCGGCTCAGCATGGTAGGTGTGTCCGGTACTGCCCTGTCCTGGATCAAGTCCTTCCTGGAAGGGAGAACATTCCAAGTGTCTGATGGCACGGTCCAGTCAAAAGCACTCCCGCTTCAGTGTGGGGTTCCCCAGGGCTCATCCCTGAGCCCCACACTTTTTAACATATACATGTCCCCGCTAGAAGACATCACATCACCATTCGGCATAAAAACAGTTATGTATGCCGATGACACACAACTAGTGGTGTCCGTCAACCAATCAAAAAATGCCTAGACAATCTAGCAGCCTGCCTGGAAAAAATCTTCCAGTGGATGTGCGATTCTCGCCTGAAACTAAACGGGGAGAAGTCCGAGATCCTCTTCCTAGGCAACCCCCGCAATTTACCGGCATCCCTCAACTGGCCAGACTGCATGGGCCCTTCTCCCACTCCCAAAACAGAAGTTAAGAGTCTTGGCATCTGGCTAGACCAAGACCTTAACTTCAAATCTCAGGCCAGGAAAACTGCAGGTACATGCATTGGCCTCATCAAAACAGCGAGGAAGGTCCTCCATCTACTCCCTCTCCAATCTAGGAAGCTGCTTATGCAGGGCCTAGTAAACTCCAAATTGGACTATGGGAACGCCCTCTACTTGGGAACCCCCGCCTCGGTCATCCATAGACTACAATGTGCCCAAAACGCGGCGGCCAGAATCCTAACTGGGACCGAGTCAAAATGCTCTGCAAAACCGGCCCTCAAAAGCCTGCACTGGCTTCCAGTGCAACAAAGGATCATCTTTAAGACCCTCTGCATCTCACACAAGATAATGCACGGCAGAGGTCCACCGGTACTGAGCACTTTCGTCAAACCCCATCAGTCCAATAGGCAACTGAGATCAGACGCCCTCTCCCTGGCCAGTATCCCCAGAATCCACAAGACCCGTTCTGGAGGAAGATTGTTCTCCTACAACGCCCCAAAGCTATGGAATTCCCTGCCAATCTCCCTCCGTAGAGAACCCAACCTACTGGCCTTCCGAAGAAAACTCAAAACATGGCTCTTCCCTTAGCTTTCCCCCCCTCTGGATACACAGGTCGAGCAACAGCGCTGGGACGCCCTAGGGTAGCTACGCGCTTTATAAATCCGCTTCCAAATTCCAAAATTCCAAATTCCACTCTAATTCACCCCACTCCAAACCACCCTACTCTAATCCAATCCACTCAAATCCTGCCCAAATCAAACCACCTCACCCCATTTCAGTCCACCCCACTCAAAGCCAATCCCATCCACCACATCCAGTCCACCCACTCCAACCCACCCCACTCCACTCAGTCCAACCTACTCTACTCCAATCCAACTCACCCCAATATACTCCAATCCACCCCACTACCTCAATCCACTTCACCCTATTCCCCCCACCCCACTCCACTCTACGCTACTGCACTCTAAGACAATGCACTCTATAACACTGCACTCTGCAACACTCTCTGCCACTGAACCATTGAACTCTGCTCCCCTGTACTCAACCCTACGACGCTCTACTCCACTCTACTCCAACAAATCCAGTCTATGACACTCTACTTGGCCCACTGCACTCTAGGGCACTCCACCCCACTAACTTTTGACCATGCTGAATAGCAGCCACTGTGGTGTACAACATGTCAAAAACACATTGCCAAAGCCAATAGCACTTGTATAGGTGAGATCTGTTGGTTTTGCCAATGCGTGTTCCAAGTACTTTAGTCAGTTATCACAACCAACAAAGCACACAAAAAGTTAAAAGACTGTACATCACATTTAAAAATATTGAAACAATTAAAAACAAGTTAAAAGACACAGCTCTCATTCATATAGAACAGATCAATAAAATGTTTTGCAGTACATTATGAATTAGTCTCACCAGCCGAAGACGGAGAGTACAAAGTTATCAATGTACAGTACATAGAAAGATTAGTTGATGCAATGCCAGGGAGTGCAAATCATCGTAACTCATCTAGTTCGCTAGAGTGCAAGACAGTCTAGCTGCAAAGAAGCAATCGGTGCAATACCCAGGGGTGCAAAATATACATAATACAAAGTATCAGTAAGCAAACACGTTCCAGACTGTAAATAGTGCATGGTTAGCAGAGTTATAAACAGTTTTGCTACTCAGAAAGCTGAATGGGATAAGAATTTTGCACGCTTGTAGCATACATTGGTCAGGTAACGCCTCACAGCAAACACAAAAGGGGTAGAGGTGTCACTTTCCATGACCCTCAGGGTAGTTAAATAACGAGTCACCCCCGTGTTCAAACACACTGGCCTACTCCACTTCCGGCGAGAACCAAGATACTCTGGGCAGAGGAACAGGACATGTTCCACTGTTTCAGGAGTCAAACCACAGGCAGGGAAAATATTAGTACCCAGATCGTTCTTCCACCTGCTTGTGACAGATTTCAATGGTAGAGTACCTAGCAGGAAGCATAAATACAAGCTCTTGGTCAGTGACAGTGTAACAATGTCCAAAAATGGTTCAAAACGTGGTGCAACCTTAAATTTGGGAAAAATGTTAGTCAAGTGAACACTGGAGCCGTTCACAGCGTACTGTTCATAGACATAAGCCCAGAAGTGAGACTTTAGTCCTTCAATCTCTGCTTTACAAATAATTATGTGGTCACACCACAATTTTTTAAGGGAATCCCTAGATTTTCTTAGCTTTGGAGTGCACCAAAGGCGTGCCCAATACACTAAAGTCTTTAAAGCTATCAGATAAAAGATTCTTTTAATGCCAAGATAAAAAAATAGTGGAATAAGGGTGGCATTCACAGGGACCAAGACAAGTGACCTAACAAAATGATTTTCCACAGTAGCTAGTTGTTGCAGTCCAGCACATCCCCGCACCCCGGTGCCCAAAGACATGGCACTTTTAGCTTTATGGCAGTACACTCCAAGTGCAGGGGAAACCAAGCAAGAGTACGTTTTCCAGTGAAGATGAAGAATAGCACTACCTCTGTGCTGGATCAACAACTCACTTTTGTTAAGTTGGGGTTCCCACTTGAATTTATCAGATATTTTTACCCCAAGGTAGTCGAAAGTGTGTACTCTTTCTAGCGATTCAGCACCTGCTCTGACTAAGAAATTCTTAACTGTTCAAGTCCCAAACACCATAAACTTTGTTTTTGAGACATTCAACTCAAGGCCTCTGGATTAGCAAATCCCAGTGAATTTGTCAATAAGGATTTGGAACCCCATGGAGGTTTTGGAGATGAGAAATTAATCATCCACAAAGAGAAAGATGAGTACCTTCTTACCATTTAGAATGGGTGCATCATTCCTGCAGTCCATCAGTTCACTCACAATGTCATTTATGTACAGGGTGAACAGAGTCGAAGCAAGGACGCACCTCTGCTGCACGCCCTTTTGAACTGGAATATGATCCGTTAACTCCCCTCTACTGCCCCAGTAGACCTAAGCGTATGTTTTATCATGCAATTCTTGCAATGAGTTTGACCAAATTCCCTGGAGCTTCCATTTCAATTAAAACTCGCCAAAGATTCTCACGGGGTATGAGATCAAATGCTGTCCTAAGATCTACGAAGGCTACATAGAGCTTTTTTTTCAGCAAGAGTGCATATTTCCAAAAGAGCAAAGCAAACCTAAAAACCTGGTTGGAAATACTTGTTGTCAGGTGGAAAACAGCTTGAAGTGGTGATAGAATGTGATCTGCATCAACTGACTTTAGTAATTTTTCAAGCATTGTTCTAAACATGCTACTGCTTGTTGCAGTAGGAATCTGTTCGCGTATTTCCTAACATTAGGATAACCCAACCCACTAATCTATTCTGGCTAACCCATACGTGCAACTTCTACATCTGACCGTTCCAAGACACCTGCTTACTGCTTTTTAATTGTGGGTGCTTTTTTACCGGATGATATAAATATGTCTTTTCGCAAGTAGTACCATCATCAGAGGAGATGTAGCTTTAATCTTTAGCTGCGAGGACTAATCCCAACAGGAATGAATATTTTATTTTGTATTGCACAGTTACCTAAAACCATCTGCAATTTGACTTACACACAATTTAAAAAGAAGATTAGAACAATTGTTTAGAAGACACTCTTATAACAAGCATTTACAATGCAATAGGTCTCTGGTTAATTAAGTTTGAGCTATTGGCATTGCTAAATATTGCAACACCAACTGCAACAAAAGTCTATAAATTGTAGGCCAAAAAAATGAGTATTTATTTTTGTAGCAATGGTGGCATGCTGCGCTTTAGATGAATATGTTTAAAAGTAAAGTGCGCCATACTGCGATTGCTACAATAGTTAATTGTGGATGCGTTAACAATTGATGTGTGCACTGATGGCTGGTAGTGTGTGTGCCTGTAGAAATTCTGCACTGATGGCTGGTGGTGTGTGTGCCTGGTGGAAGTGTGCACTGCTGGCTGGTGGTGTGTGTGCCTGGCGGAAGCGTGAACTGACGGCTGGTGGTGTGTGTGCCTGGTGAAAGCGTGCACTGATGGCTGTTGGTGTGTGTCTGATGAAAGTGTCCACTGACATCTGGTGGTGTGTGTGTGCCTGGTGACAGCATGAATGAATGAATGAATGAATGAAAGAAAATGTATAACCGCGCAACTAAAACCCGAAGGCATCAAGGCGCCTATAAAATAAATCTTAAAAGGCAGAGGCAAAACTACAGGTATGCTTTGGCAAATAGTCGTGACTTCAGAGCTTTCCTAAAGGACTGAAGAGTGGGAAGGGCCTTCATTTCAACGGGAAGAGCATTCCACATTTTAGGTGCCACTGTGGAAAAAGCTCTGCCACCCCATTTGGCTCTGCGAATGCGTGGTACGGATAACAAGGATTTGTTAGCAGAGCGCAAATTCCTCGAGGGGCAGTAGGGGGTCAAAAGAGCCCCATTTCCCACAGACCTATTTCTCGCTAGGGCGCCAAAGGTAAGGCACAGGATTTTAAAAGAGATCCTGTCCTCAACAGGTAGCCAATGCAAAACCTTCCTAGCGGAGGTGGTCGATGCACGTTTGGGTAAATCCAACACAAACTTAGCTGCCGCATTTTGGACCAGTTGAAGGCGCTGCAGCAGCCCCTTACTGAGACCTGCATACAGCGCATTGCAATAGTCAAGTCGGGAGCCAATAAGAGCAACCACGACTTGCTTTCTGGCCTGCTAGGATAAGTAGTGTTTGATTCTCCTCAAAATGTGGATTATGCCCCAACAGGTAGAGACTGTTCTGTTCACCTGCTGACGCATATTGAGAGTGGGCTCAATCAGGACTCCTAGGTTTTTTGCCAGAGCGGTAGGTACCGGACACGCTCCAAAGAGGCAGGCCACCAAGCAGCCGACCAGATGTTCTCTTTTCCCCCAAACACCAGAATCTCCGTCTTCTCCCCGTTCAATTTTAATGAATTGTAAGTCATCCATTTTGCGACTGCCTCTAAACAGGATCTAAAATTGGAGGCAGCCTCGTTAACGGGCTGAGAGAGGGAGACCAGGATCTGGGTGTCATCGGCGTAGGAAACTACCTCCATCCCAAAAGATCTTATCAGCCTGGCAAGTGGGGTCACATAGATGTTAAAAAGGGTCGGACTTAATGCCGACCCTTGGGGGACCCCACATTGCACAGACAGGGATGGAGATAGAAACTCCCCCAGCATCACTCTCTGTTCCCTCTGGTTTAGGAAGGAGGCCAGCAAATCCAGAGCGGGGCCCTCCACGCCAATATCCCTCAGGCGAGATGTTAACACCGAGGGAGAGAGGGTATCAAACGCAGCAGTGAGGTCTAGCAGGATTAGGAGGGTGGTCTGGCCCCTATCAGCTCTAGTGCGGATATTATCCAGCACGATGGTGAGGGCCGACTCGGTGCTATGCTCCCTCCTAAATCCATGCTGAGAGTGATCTAACAAGCCAGAGTTCTCCAGAAAGGCCGCAAGGTGCTTATTAAGATGTGTTTCAAGCATCTTTGCGGCAGCAGGGAGCAGCGAGATGGGGCGTGAGTTTTTTAAAACCTCAGGATCAAGCGTTGCCTTTTTGAGTAATGGTTTCACCACAGCCCTTTTCCATTGCTGAGGGAAGGTACCAAACCTCATTGCCCCATTCATGATCTCCAGGAGGGGAGGTAAAAGGGTCTCCTTACACTGCCTGAGAAGCGTGAGAGGACAGGGATCTAAGGGGGAGCCTGATCTAGTCTTAGAAAGTAGGTCCTCTAGTTCCTGAGATACAAGGGGAGGAAAGGATGCCAGGCGTCCCAAAGGAGCAGCCTCCACCGTGGATAGAGCAAACTCAGCAGAACCAGAGGAATCAGCAGTTCTTCTGAAGCTCTAATGCCGAATACAAATCAGCAATCTTCGCCTGAAAGAAAGAGGCAATGTTGTTACACAGCAGCTGAGAGCAAATAACCGGATCAGGAACTTGCAGGGTAGTCAGAGAGTCCACAATCTTGAAAAGCTCTTTAGGGGAGGAGAGCGAGATGGTACAAGCAATAAAGTATTGTTGCTTAGCTCTTATTATCTCCGCCTTATAGCCCCTCAATAAGATTTTGTGGGCTTCTTTTTCCCTCAGGTCCCAGCTGGCCAACCAGAGATGCTCCTGCCTCCTGACTCCCTGCCTGAGAAGTCTTAAAGACTCTGAGAACCAGGGGGCCGACGGCTTTTTCCTGGCCGAGTATCGTAAACGGACCGGAGCAAGTTCATCTAGAGCCACAGTAACATCCTTCTCCAGCTGCGAAACCGAAAGACCTACGTCTACCTCCTGGCAGATTGTAATACTGGAGATCATAGGGGCAAGCAGGTTGTTTGAGATGTTCTTAAGGTTTCTCCTAGCTACCCTCTTACTTGGGTTCCTTTCCAGATTGTCCAGAGTAGTACATGACAGTTCAAATGGCACCGCGAAGTGGTCGGATCATGAGAGGGGGACAGGGGAGCTAACTATCAGCCTTTCATCATTAGAGAAGATACCGTCGAGCGTATGTCCCGCCTGGTGGGTGGCACCCCTCACCAGTTGGTTCAGCCCACAGGCGGACATAGCATCGATCAGGGAGAAGGAGTCACTGGACTCCATATTCTCCAAATGGTAGTTCAGATCTCCCAGAACAGTTAAATGCTCACAGCCGAAATAGGGTTCAAGGATGTTAAGCATATTTTGTACAAACTCCATTCTGGACCCAGGGAGGCGGTAAATAAGGACACCAGTAAACGGAAGCTCAAAAGGGCCTTTCAAGGAAAAGTATAGAGCTTGCACATCATCCTTAGGGTCAGAAAGCGGAGTAGTGTGACAAAGGATGCTATCCCTATATAGTATACCTAGACCTCCTCCTATGCGACCTGTCCTATCCAGCCTGGCGAAGAAGTAACCTTCCGGAACAGCTTCCACCAGGTCTGGACCCGAGGAATCTTTCGCCCATGTTTCTGTAACAAACATCCAGGAGGGTTTCCTATCCATGACAAAATCCTTAAAAGCAACATTGTGCTTAATTAATGAGCGAGCATTCATGAGGAAGCCACTCAGCATGCACTGATGTCTGGTGGTGTGTGCCTGGTGGAAGCGTGCACTGACGGCTGGTGGTGTTTGGGCCTGGTAAAAGCGTGCACTGACGGCTGGTGGTGTTTGTGCCCGGTGAAAGCTTGCACTGACAACTGATGGTGTCTGCGCCTGGTGAAAGTGTGCACTGATGGTGTGATTGTGTGTGTGGTTGTATGTGTGGTTTTATGTGTAGTTGTGGTTGTGTGTGTGTGTGGTTGTGTGTGTGGTTGTATGTGTGTGGTTGTATGTGTGTGGTTGTGTGGCTGTGGCTGTGTGTGGTTGTGGTTGTATGTGGTTGTGTGGGTGTGGCTTTGTGTGTGGTGTTGTGTGGTTGTGTGTGTGGTTGTGTGTGTGTGTGTGTGTGTGTGTGTGTGTGTGTGTGTGTGTGCGCCTCAAGCTGGGAATCCTTTTAAATAAAAGGAGAGGCGCGTGCACTGGTGCAGTGTTCGCCTCAGGGTATGCACACAGACACATACTGTCTCGTGCTCTCACACACCCATACAAACACACTCTCACATCACATACACACAAACACACAGACTGTGCTGGGGCAGGGCACAGGACATGTCGCTCTCGCCTTGAGACTCTTAAGGCGCAGTAGATAGTGATGCGTCGGGCTCCTACAATGTATAGCAACAGCTCCGTTTGGAATGGGAAGGAAGTTTGGAAATGCTTTTCTTCCTGAGTTTAAGCAGAGGTGCGCAGTAGATAGCGATGCGCGGGCTCCTACAATGTATAGCAACAGCTCCGTTTGGAATGGGAATGAAGTTTGGAAATGCTTTTCTTCCTGAGTTTAAGTAGAGGAGCAGGGACAGAATATAGCTATCTTATCTTTTAGGACTAATAAAACACGTGAACATGTGTCATTAAAGAGCCTGTGAAAATCGTAAATTGCAGATAAAAGGAGCCTGGAAAAGCGAATTGTCTGGTTTGATTAACGGTCCTAGGAAGGTAGAATAGATGTTTTTGAGTTCAGGAATACAAGCAGGCAATATGTTGTAAAACAATGTTAGCGTAGCATTTTATTAAATAGCATGGCTAATTTTAAATGAACTGGTAATTGTATATTTAAGGTGTTTTAATAATATTGCGGAGTAATGTAGATACTAGTTTGGATGCTGCTGGCTTGCTTTTATGGCTTCTTAATGGAAACGTATTATTTGAGAAAGAAATTAGATAGGAGTTAGTAAAGAAAAGAAAAAAGATAGTGCACCTGGAAAATGTCTGGCAAGAGTGTATTTGCACAGAGGTGCTAGGCGCACATTTTAAACCAAACGAAGGGGTTTTTGCCCTACGGATCAAAGGACCAATGAAATCCTGCTCTGGCCGTGAATTTTTGCAAGTGCTAAAATTCAAGCGCCTGGGAGAGCTAAACAGGGGCCCGTATTTGAATAAGAAAAGTAGCGCAGTTGGCTTGTGTCAGACAGAGACGGTGTGAGGGGGTTCCCTCGTGTCTGAAGTAGGTGCGAGGGTTCTGCTGAGGATCAAAGGGTGTGACGGCCTGGCGGCCGTCAAAGTGAAAGCCGTGGGCAGTGAAAAAATTAGGGGAGGAGAAATGCCTGAGGCACAGCGCACGCTGGGGGATGCCTGTGGGAGGGGGGCTGGTGGATTTCATGTGCACGCACTTTTAAGGTCAATGCGCTTGCGCATTGAGCCTTGCTTTTCACGGGCACAGCATCAAATCACCCGATGGTTGAGCTCTGGTTAAGCCCCAAAATCTCTCGCAAGCGCATTGACAGGCTCGACCTAAAAATGGGTTTACATACAACATTATAAATACTGAATAAGAAGATATATTATATACATTTATAAATCGGCAAATTATTGTCAGTTCAACCTTTTTGCAAATTTGATACAGGTAACTGAGTAAGAAGATATGTTATGTACATTGGTAAAATAGTGAAAAAATTGTCGCTTTAACCTTTTTGCAGATTTAATACAGGTACTGAGATTTAATAATAAGAAAAAAACAGCATCTTATCGATGTAATTGTTGGAGATTACTTGTTTATCAAACCAGGTTGCCTTTTATATTTTCTGGCCCTTCTTATTCCATAAGCCTAAAACACAACATGGCCATGTATCGCCCAAATCTGGCCAAGTCCTGCGGTATGGTGCAGGAAAAGAGAACCGAGGTTGCTTCTTTCACTGTCCGGACCCCGTTACGCAGCCATATTTGTTTTAAAAGGTTCTGCCAGGACTGCAACATACCGGGACAACAACAAATCAAATGTAGCAAAGATTCAAATTTAAAGTTGCAGATTCTACATCCGATTTTGTGTTCAAGAGATTTCCACCCGGGGTTTAATTCTTTAATTGGGAGGGGCACAAGTGTGGCCCATACAATGTTTTTTAGTGCTTTCCTTCCCAGAGCTTGATTGAGATAGTGCTGGATTTTGCTCCCTGCATACGATGTTATCAGCCAAGGTGAACCTCTACCTGTTGCATATTCTGCGAGATCACTTCTATGCGACAGTTGGTAACATTGTTTATTAATAGAATTTTTGATGGCCAGATAATTTATCGCCCCCTGGTCCCAATTTTCAGTTGCTAATCCCAACGTTCCACTGCTTCCTCCGTGTAACATTGCCACGGGTTAATTGACCCCCGTAGACTGGCTTCAGCATGCTCTTTAGGCTTCCTGTTGGAGCTGTTAGAACTTGATAGTAATATTTCATGTGCGTTCCTAAGCATTTTTTACTTTGTTGCTTCAGTCCGAATTCTAAGCGAATTAGGCTGTTGCGTGTATATTTAGGCAGTTTGAAAATGCGTTTATAGGCCTGGCATTGTGCTTTATCTAACATTGATTCCATTTTACCCAGGAATGTCTGCTGTGCATAATCCCCTGGCAACTCTCAGACCAGTTCCAGTTAACCTTGCTAGTACTACTAACGATTATCGAATAAACTGCTATTTCGGGGCATTTACAGTTGAATAATATTTGACGGGCTCCTCTTGACAGAAATAACGGCCTGATTCAAGTATTATGCTTGTCTTCTCCTCGGGTTTAAGGTGTTCTTTGCATCACGGCTCTCTCGCTCTGATGGAGAAGACAGGAGCCAATGGACAAATGTTCTTAGAAAGGAAAATGTAAACGTGGGCGCAGCCATACGATCGTAGATAAGGTAAAGAACACAGGTACACGTCAAAATAAGTGCCTGGAGTTGGTCATTTGCGTTGCAAGTTGTTGAAGCACAGATGATCGAAGCTAGTGTAACTAGCTAGCATTGCTTCGATCAAATCTGAGTGAAAATAAAATGGAGTTGAAAATAATGGCATCATATTTATTGCTTTTCTTGAAAATGTTTGTATCGTGATGTTTCTGTTGGTACAGATAGAAGTGGATACCCACATAATTCAGACAAGAAACGCTTGTCTCCAACAGAGAAGCTCAGATAATGGTGCCATAGGCCGCAGACTGCATGTATATATGAGGACTAAGAAGAGCTCACAAAACACGTTCGCTAAAGAAAGTTAAAATACTATTTGGTAAAAACTTACATTTCCAGTTTACCGTTTTAGTAATTACAGTCCACAAGTCTAGCATTCCTTCCTGTGAAAAAATGTCCGCTATATAATGACGTACTTTTTTAAATTAATGCCGTCTGTTGAGATATTCGGCTGAACAAACGAGGTCAGTACATGCTACTGCCAGCGGCGAGCGACAGCATCTGCCAGTTATAGGACCACAAAGAGCCGCACGCACTCGCATTCACCAACCTTCTCGAGACGCGAGCTTCCGGCCCACCACCCATCTTGCACTGCGGCTACCGGAGAACCTCTGAGCATGCCATTTCTAGCCTGCAGGCTCCTGTTTCAGATTAAAGGGCACGAACGTTTAATGCTTGTATTCCTTTCGGCAATCTTTAATACTCCACAAATATCCGTGAGTCAGACTCCAGCTAAGGAAGGAGCATTACCCTTGCGGCCTTCTTCCTCACCCTAGGAGCCAGGCTCCAGGAATTTTTATTTGGGCGGGCCAATGGTGCATTTGGGTGAGCCACTGTGGGCTTGATTTGTTGCATATATGTCTAGGCAGGCCTGCTTCAGGGCACTCCTTTATCGCTTCTTAGTCTTACAAGGCCCAGTAAACTCGCTCTTTTCCAAATCTCTTTTTAATGTTATCACTCTCAAAAAGTGTTTTTTCCATGTAATGTTCCTTTGATGGGAAGAGGAGGTTTCTGAGGTGGGAGTATCAGTCAAGTCACAATCCTGGGGCTCCATCTGTGCGAGCTTTCAGGGAGAATTCATCTTCATTACTACCTCCACCCGACCACGGACTCTGCAACACACTCCCTTACAGGCTTGATTAGCCACTACTACTCTCCAGTGCACCTTATCTCACAGATGACCTTGGGCCACAGCCCCATATCAGGCACCATTGGGCTCTACTTTCATTTTTCCCTAGTAAAAACATTAGAAAAATCACCTTCATACTTAAAACATTGAATATAGCAGTAAATATAATTTGCACGCACTTTAAAGTATGTTCCACAGTAGCCCTTATGGCCCGACTGCTAATTAAATAAACAAAAACAGAAAGGCCATGACAGGGCCGGCTTCAGCGCTGATGTGAAAGTCTATTTTGGAGCCGCACCAATAACCTATTTCTCCGTAAATACCTTTACTACTGTTAGGACACGTAGATCATAAGCTCCCTTTCCCTTACCGCAGGAGACATGTACAGGCAGGAATATGCTGTTGCGTGCTGCTTGTACTACATCTCCCATAATGCCATGGGAAAGACACACATGAACAGAAAGGCACTGGGGAGTATAGACCAATCACGGACCTTGAGGGAATATATATACCTCCTCTTCCAAGATGGCGGTGCTTGGTTTTCCTAGCTCCCGTCCTAAGACGTGTTTCTGGCTTGGATCGTGATCCTGTCTTGTTCCTTTGCTGTGAGTGCCTACTCCTCGTTTCCCTGCCTCCCCTGAATATCCTGACCTGTTACCACGTTCCTGAGATTGTTTTCGCTGTTTGTCCCTGTGCAGCGAGGAGAGTCTGAACTATCGCGACTCCTCCCCTTCCTTACCTCCTCCCTTCCAGTCATCTCCGTGACCCGGGACCAAGAGCCGTTTACGCGCTCAGAAGCGCTTCCAAGAGAAGAAAACTTGAGAGCGTGAAGATTAAGGCAGTGCAAGACGGCAATTGCCTTTGTTCCTCAGTGTTTGGGTTCCTTTACTTTTTTTACACGCAAGGCAGCGTGCCCTTTCGGAACTTCCTGAACGGAGACTGGGATCAACACGCTGTAGTGTGGCAGTGACTATTTTTTTTTGTTTGGGAATTTGGAAACGCGAGGTAGCCTTTCCGCCTGATTACTCCCTCATCTTCATTTTCGGAACAGTCCTTCGGCACGTGGATATAACGTTGTGAAGGTACTCTTTTAGGAACATTATATTTTGGATCCTTCCTGTTTTGTTCAGAGAGAGACCTGCATACATTTCCGTACTCAGTATCCTTTTTATGCCTGGCGAGTTCGTGTGCTCATTGACTCCTTTTGGGTTTGTTATTTCTTTAAAGGCAGGTAAGCGCGTGACAGCATATTCTCATGTAGTAATGTGTTAGATAGGCAAAACTGTACATTTGTGTTTGTTTCTGAATATCTCTTTTCTTTCTTGTCTTTTCTGTTACTGCAGGTCACTATTTCCCAAAGACGTGGGGTCTCTGCCAGACCTTTTCATTTCTCTTTAGACCTTGGTTTGGTCTCTCTCTTTTCTTGGGATAGCATCACCCTCTTGTGTTGTGATCACGGAGGGAGGTCTATCTTGAGGAAGGAGGGTGACTCTGTCTACACTTCTGAGGAGCCCGGTTTCTGCCTGGATAGTGGTTCACGCCCGACAACTACCACCTTCCAACAGTGCCCCTCATCCCTCCATGGCCCCCCCTATTGACCTCCTCCTCGGATTCCCTCACTGCCACATGTCACAAGTGCCCCTCATCTCCCCATAGCCCCTCCACCTCATGACCTCCTTCTCGGATTCCCTCACTGTCACCCTCCACCAGTGCCCCTCATCTTTCTGTAGCCCCTCCCCCTCACGACCTCCTCCTCAAACTCTCTCACTATCACCCTCCAACAGTGTCCCTCATCTCTCCGTGGCCCCCCTATTGAACTCCTCATCGGACTCCCTCACTAGCACCCTCCACCAGTGACCCTCATCTCTCCCTAGCTCCTCCCTTCACCCCATGACATCTTCCTTGGATTTCCCTCACTACCATCCCCCATCAGTGCCCCTCATCTCTCCCTAGCTCCTCCCTCCACCCATGACCTCTTCCTCGGACTCCCTCACTGCCACCCTCCAACAGTGCCCCACATCGCTTCATAGCCCCTCCCACTACCTCCTCTTCGGATTCCCTCACTGCCACCCTCCACCAGCGCTCCTCATCTTTACGTAACCCATCTCTCATATGCATTTCATTTGTTGTATAGCGTTACTCATATCAGTGTAGTGTGTGTCAGTACTTTACACCACGCTACAGAGACAATGAATCATACAAGTATGTAAATCAGTCTACAGGGAATGTCACATAAGCCAATGACGATTACAAGGTGTAGAAATCACATGTCATCCATACTGGTGGGCAGTATATTTTAAGAGGGTTTGGTCTGAGGAAACACAACCTTAGGATTTAAGGTGTATTCCATTGGGGTCAGCTTTACTGATAAAAATGTATATCTGCCCAAACATACTCATTTTAGCAACATTAGAATAATGAAAGACTGGGGAAGTTCTAACTATATCACAAAACAAAAAAAGCGAAGTTCTAACTATACCATTCATGTTTGTATGCAGCTCTTTGGTGATAGTTCATTGGTCACTGTCCTATGTTAGGATTGAAACTTCTGAACTGCAAGTAACACAAGGATATCTGTGACAAAGGCAGTAACCAACTGAACTATTCACATAAAATACAGTTCATCTGCATTTAAAAACTACTAACAGACAAATGATTTTTCTCCAGCAGGATCATTAATCACCAGCATTATCTGGGCATTTTGTATTGTCTTATTATTGTCCTACATCGTCCATGATAATGATAACAAGCATTTGCAATGCAATAGGTCTCGCAGCATTCAAGTTTGAGTTATTGGCATTGTATATGACAATGTGTTGCATGAATTCTTTTCCAAACTCTGTATTGGCTGGTGGTGTTTGTGCCCGGTGAAAGCGTGCACTGACGGATGGTGGTGTTTGTGCCCGGTGAAAGCGTGCACGAACAACTTATGGCGTCTGTGCCTGGTGAAAGTGTGCACTGACGGCTGGTGGTGTTTGTGCCTGGTGAAAGGGTGCACTGGTGGCTGGTGGTGTTTGTGCCCGGTGAAAGCGTGCACTGACGGCTGTTGGTGTTTGTGCCTGGTGAAAGGGTGCACTGGCGGCTGTTGGTGTTTGTGCCCGGTAAAAGCGTGCACTGACGGCTGGTGGTGTTTGTGCCTGGTGAAAGCGTGCACTGATGACTTATGGTGTCTGTGCCTGTTGAAAGTGTGTACTGACGGCCGGTGGTGGGTATGCCTGATGAAACCATGTACTGATGGCTAGTGGTGTGTGTGTGCCTGTTGAAAGTGTGCACTGATGGCTGATGGTGTGTGTGCATGGTGTAAAAGCGTGCACTGACATGTTTAGAAGTAAAGTGCGCCATACTGCGATTGCTACAATAGTTAATTGTGGATGTGCTAACCATTGATGCGTGCACTGATGGCTGGTGGTGTGTGTGTGCTTGTAGAAAATGTGCACTGATGGCTAATGGTGTGTGTGCCTGGTGGAAGTGTGCACTGCCAGCTAGTGGCGTGTGTGCCCGGTGAAAGCGTGCATTGACGGCTGATGGGGTGTGCCTGGTGAAAGTGTGCACTGACGGTTGGTGGTGTGTGTGTGCGCCTGGTGAAAGCGTGCACCGACGTCTGGTTCTGTGTGCGTGTGGTGGAAGCGTGCATTGATCGCTGGTGTTGTTTAAATAGCAACATACTTGGGTCCAGCATATAGAGCACTCTTTTTAAACAGGCATTAAGAGTGAGACAGCACACAATGATCCAATGGTAATTACTAGTTGAAGGCAAATCGCATATAGAACATTAGGAACACTGCAATTCTTTACATTGATTCAGACGGTCCTTGCTGCATTCAGGACATTATCAAAAATCAGTCTGTTTCGTGAGAAGTAATACCTTACATCCTAAACAGCTGTTTTAACAGAATGTTCCCGACTTTAAAAAGAGAGATGACTAAAACATTGGCAGGGAGGCAGCATCCTGAATTTAGGTTGTATGAATGTTACTTTATTGTTTGACTGAAAGAAAAAAGCTCAACTATAATAAACTCCTAGCCAACGCTGCAACACCATTCTGCCAGCTAAGCAAGCCGAGTAAGAAGGGATGTGCGGACTTCACCCGAAGGTGTCAGAGCGAATTCACAATAGAAACAGAACTGATACATGAGAACATTACTAGTGAACAAAATACAAAGGCAAACGTTACATTACATGAGGCAAAAGTGACAATGATAACAAACCGTGCCTTACACAGTGTGTAAGGCACTTTTTGTTATCTTAGTCTAAGCCCGCCTGATTCTATGAAATGGCGGCGGGACGCGGGACAGGCCTTTATCCTTTTCTTTCACTTTCCGTTCCGCACTTCCGCCGCCGCGTATGCGCGTGCCGCGTGCGTGGGGGGCGTGGGCAGCAGGGCTGGCTGCTGCTGAGTGGTGGTGAGCAATGCCAGGCAGCCCCAGGGCACGCACAACATTATGCGGGCCAATAAGCAGTAAGCCCCTGTGCGTGGCATATGGGGCGCGGCAGGCGGCGCGCATAGCCAAAGAAGAAGACAAGAGAAGAACAACGAAAACTACGAACTTAACTGCCTTCCAAGTCTAAGACAAAGCAGCCAGGCGGCCAGGCCCGCCCACGCTGAGCTGCCCTGTCCGATTTCCGAATCCGAGTCCGAAGACCAAAGTAAGTCACTCAGAGTCTGTCACTCCGTCTCCGTCACCGACCGGCGGGGCAGGGCTGCTGCTGGCTGCCTGCCTCCAGGCCTGCTGCGTGCACTAATTAGTTGCTTTCCTGTCGCGCATTTGCCTGCTTCTTATTTATGTCCCAACTTGTCACTCGTGTTTGTCCCTCCTATAGAACATGCTTTCTCGCTTCTGTACTTCTTTGCTCCCGGGGCCGCACTCAGTGTTGCTCTCTGTTCTTGCCTGTGTGCCGCTTCCCTCCATATTGGGTTCGCCCTTGCACTCAACCAGCCCCCCAACCCCTGTTGCTTCCTCGCCTGCTCCATTTGCCCTCGGCTGCTGCTGAAGCAAGCAAGCAGGCAAGCCTATATTATAATAGTTACAGTGCGCAACGCACGCCAGGGACGGATGGTAACGGGCCCCGGCCTATAAACATTAATTATGGTGCCGTGGTGCGCACGCCCTACCGGCCTGGCCTGAGCCTTTTTAAAATTAATTAAATAGTTGGTAGTGGTACGCACTGGAGCCGGGCCGGGTCTTCATAATTAAAATGGTGCACGGGAGTGGCGGCGCGCAGAGTAGTGCTATTTTTATTTTGTATAGTGGTCATTTTCCTGCAGTTTTGCTCTTTTAGACTACTGTAAATAAAATGCGCTTTTATCAGCCAACGTAACGGTGTTCAATGCATTGGTCTTGTTAAGATGAATAGCTAAAATACTAGATTGTTATTCCATCATGTTTTTAAATGTTCAGCATCACATGCTTACTTTCGTGAGCTTTCTATGTACTTATGACATATGCATCATCGTTATAGTTGCTTCAGTCAAGGAAAAAATGCGTGTCTCTGCATCAGATGTTTGGTGATTAGCAGCTGTCCTAAGCAGGTGTTACAAAAGGAACCTTACATTATTAATCTAGTATGTTTGCACTCCGGAATTTTTCAAGCTAGCTCAGTTGGTTGATGCACCTGTTACAATGATGCAACTCTGAATCTGCACTCTGAATCTCCACTCTGAAGCTCCACTCTGAAGCTCCACTCTGAAGCTCCACTCTGAAGCTCCACTCTGAAGCTCCACTCTGAAGCTCCACTCTGAAGCTCCACTCTGAATCTCCACTCTGAAGCTCCACTCTCCACTCTGAATCTCCACTCTGAATCTCCACTCTCCACTCTGAAGCTCCACTCTGAAGCTCCACTCTGAAGCTCCACTCTGAAGCTCCACTCTGAAGCTCCACTCCACTCTGAAGCTCCACTCCGAATCTGCACTCTGCACTCCGAAGCTCCACTCTGAAGCTCCACTCTGAAGCTCCACTCTGAAGCTCCACTCTGAAGCTCCACTCTGAAGCTCCACTCTGAAGCTCCACTCTGAAGCTCCACTCTGAATCTGCACTCTGCACTCTGAAGCTCCACTCTGAAGCTCCACTCTGCACTCTGAAGCTCCACTCTGAAGCTCCACTCTGAAGCTCCACTCTGAAGCTCCACTCTGAAGCTCCACTCTGAAGCTCCACTCTGCACTCTGAAGCTCCACTCTGCACTCTGAAGCTCCACTCTGCACTCTGAAGCTCCACTCTGCACTCTGAAGCTCCACTCTGAAGCTCCACTCTGAAGCTCCACTCTGAAGCTCCACTCTGAAGCTCCACTCTGAAGCTCCACTCTGAAGCTCCACTCTGCACTCTGAAGCTCCACTCTGCACTCTGAAGCTCCACTCTGAAGCTCCACTCTGAAGCTCCACTCTGAAGCTCCACTCTGAAGCTCCACTCTGAAGCTCCACTCTGCACTCTGAAGCTCCACTCTGCACTCTGAAGCTCCACTCTGCACTCTGAAGCTCCACTCTGCACTCTGAAGCTCCACTCTGAAGCTCCACTCTGAAGCTCCACTCTGAAGCTCCACTCTGAATCTGCACTCTGAATCTGCACTCTGAAGCTCCACTCTGCACTCTGAAGCTCCACTCTGAATCTGAACTCTGAAGCTCCACTCTGAATCTGCACTCTGCACTCTGAAGCTCCACTCTGAATCTGCACTCTGCACTCTGAATTTGCACTCTGAATCTCCACTCTGCACTCTGAATCTCCACTCTGCACTCTGAAGCTCCACTCTGCACTCTGAAGCTCCACTCTGAATCTCCACTCTGCAGCTCCACTCTGAATCTCCACTCTGCACTCTGAAGCTTCACTCTGAATCTCCACTCTGCACTCTGAAGCTCCACTCTGCACTCTGAAGCTCCACTCTGCACTCTGAATCTCAACTCTGAAGCTCCACTCTCCACTCTGAATCTCCACTCTGAAGCTCCACTCTCCACTCTGAATCTCCACTCTGAAGCTCCACTCTCCACTCTGAATCTCCACTCTGAATCTCCACTCTCCACTCTGAAGCTCCACTCTGAAGCTCCACTCTGAAGCTCCACTCTGAAGCTCCACTCCACTCTGAAGCTCCACTCTGAAGCTCCACTCTGAAGCTCCACTCCACTCTGAAGCTCCACTCCGAATCTGCACTCTGAATCTGCACTCTGCACTCCGAAGCTCCACTCTGAAGCTCCACTCTGAAGCTCCACTCTGAAGCTCCACTCTGAAGCTCCACTCTGAAGCTCCACTCTGCACTCTGAAGCTCCACTCTGAAGCTCCACTCTGCACTCTGAAGCTCCACTCTGAAGCTCCACTCTGCACTCTGAAGCTCCACTCTGAAGCTCCACTCCACTCTGAAGCTCCACTCCGAAGCTCCACTCCGAAGCTCCACTCCGAAGCTCCACTCTGAAGCTCCACTCTGAAGCTCCACTCTGAAGCTCCACTCTGAAGCTCCACTCTCCACTCTGAATCTCCACTCTGAATCTCCACTCTCCACTCTGAAGCTCCACTCTGAAGCTCCACTCCACTCTGAAGCTCCACTCTGAAGCTCCACTCCACTCTGAAGCTCCACTCCGAATCTGCACTCTGAATCTGCACTCTGCACTCCGAAGCTCCACTCTGAAGCTCCACTCTGAAGCTCCACTCTGAAGCTCCACTCTGAAGCTCCACTCTGAAGCTCCACTCTGCACTCTGAAGCTCCACTCTGAAGCTCCACTCTGCACTCTGAAGCTCCACTCTGAAGCTCCAATCTGCACTCTGAAGCTCCACTCTGAAGCTCCACTCCACTCTGAAGCTCCACTCCGAAGCTCCACTCCGAAGCTCCACTCTGAAGCTCCACTCTGAAGCTCCACTCTGAAGCTCCACTCTGAAGCTCCACTCTGAAGCTCCACTCTGAAGCTCCACTCTGAAGCTCCACTCTGAAGCTCCACTCTGCACTCTGAAGCTCCGCTCTGAAGCTCCACTCTGAAGCTCCACTCTGAAGCTCCACTCTGAAGCTCCACTCTGAAGCTCCACTCTGAAGCTCCACTCTGAAGCTCCACTCTGCACTCTGAAGCTCCACTCTGAAGCTCCACTCTGCACTCTGAAGCTCCACTCTGAAGCTCCACTCTGCACTCTGAAGCTCCACTCTGAAGCTCCACTCTGCACTCTGAAGCTCCACTCTGAAGCTCAGCTCCACTCCGAAGCTCCACTCCGAATCTGCACTCTGAATCTGCACTCTGAATCTCCACTCTGAATCTCCACTCTGAAGCTCCACTCTGAAGCTCCACTCTGAAGCTCCACTCTGAAGCTCCACTCTGAAGCTCCACTCTGAAGCTCCACTCTGAAGCTCCACTCTGAAGCTCCACTCTCCACTCTGAATCTCCACTCTGAATCTCCACTCTCCACTCTGAAGCTCCACTCTGAAGCTCCACTCCACTCTGAAGCTCCACTCCGAATCTGCACTCTGCACTCCGAAGCTCCACTCTGAAGCTCCACTCTGAAGCTCCACTCTGAAGCTCCACTCTGAAGCTCCACTCTGAAGCTCCACTCTGAAGCTCCACTCTGAATCTGCACTCTGCACTCCGAAGCTCCACTCCGAAGCTCCACTCTGAAGCTCCACTCTGAAGCTCCACTCTGAAGCTCCACTCTGAAGCTCCACTCTGAAGCTCCACTCTGAAGCTCCACTCTGAAGCTCCACTCTGAAGCTCCACTCTGAAGCTCCACTCTGAAGCTCCACTCTGAAGCTCCACTCTGAAGCTCCACTCTGCACTCTGAAGCTCCACTCTGAAGCTCCACTCTGCACTCTGAAGCTCCACTCTGAAGCTCCACTCTGCACTCTGAAGCTCCACTCTGAAGCTCCACTCTGAAGCTCCACTCTGAAGCTCCACTCCGAAGCTCCACTCCGAAGCTCCACTCTGAAGCTCCACTCTGCACTCTGAAGCTCCACTCTGAAGCTCCACTCTGAAGCTCCACTCTGAAGCTCCACTCTGAAGCTCCACTCTGAAGCTCCACTCTGCACTCTGAAGCTCCACTCTGAAGCTCCACTCTGAAGCTCCACTCTGAAGCTCCACTCTGCACTCTGAAGCTCCACTCTGCACTCTGAAGCTCCACTCTGCACTCTGAAGCTCCACTCTGAAGCTCCACTCTGAAGCTCCACTCTGAAGCTCCACTCTGAAGCTCCACTCTGAAGCTCCACTCTGAAGCTCCACTCTGCACTCTGAAGCTCCACTCTGAAGCTCCACTCTGCACTCTGAAGCTCCACTCTGCACTCTGAAGCTCCACTCTGAAGCTCCACTCTGCACTCTGAAGCTCCACTCTGAAGCTCCACTCTGCACTCTGAAGCTCCACTCTGAAGCTCCACTCTGAAGCTCCACTCTGAAGCTCCACTCTGCACTCTGAAGCTCCACTCTGAAGCTCCACTCTGAAGCTCCACTCTGCACTCTGAAGCTCCACTCTGAAGCTCCACTCTGCACTCTGAAGCTCCACTCTGAAGCTCCACTCTGAAGCTCCACTCTGAAGCTCCACTCTGCAGCTCCACTCTGCAGCTCCACTCTGAATCTGAAGCTCCACTCTGAAGCTCCACTCTGAAGCTCCACTCTGAAGCTCCACTCTGAAGCTCCACTCTGAAGCTCCACTCTGAAGCTCCACTCTGCACTCTGAAGCTCCACTCTGCACTCTGAAGCTCCACTCTGCACTCTGAAGCTCCACTCTGAAGCTCCACTCTGCACTCTGAAGCTCCACTCTGCACTCTGAAGCTCCACTCTGAAGCTCCACTCTGCACTCTGAAGCTCCACTCTGCACTCTGAAGCTCCACTCTGAAGCTCCACTCTGCACTCTGAAGCTCCACTCTGAAGCTCCACTCTGCACTCTGAAGCTCCACTCTGAAGCTCCACTCTGCACTCTGAAGCTCCACTCTGAAGCTCCACTCTGCACTCTGAAGCTCCACTCTGAAGCTCCACTCTGCACTCTGAAGCTCCACTCTGAAGCTCCACTCTGCACTCTGAAGCTCCACTCTGAAGCTCCACTCTGAAGCTCCACTCTGAAGCTCCACTCTGAAGCTCCACTCTGAAGCTCCACTCTGCACTCTGAAGCTCCACTCTGCACTCTGAAGCTCCACTCTGAAGCTCCACTCTGCACTCTGAAGCTCCACTCTGAAGCTCCACTCTGCAGCTCCACTCTGCACTCTGAAGCTCCACTCTGAAGCTCCACTCTGCACTCTGAAGCTCCACTCTGCACTCTGAAGCTCCACTCTGAAGCTCCACTCTGCACTCTGAAGCTCCACTCTGAAGCTCCACTCTGCACTCTGAAGCTCCACTCTGAAGCTCCACTCTGCACTCTGAAGCTCCACTCTGAAGCTCCACTCTGCACTCTGAAGCTCCACTCTGAAGCTCCACTCTGAAGCTCCACTCTGAAGCTCCACTCTGCACTCTGAAGCTCCACTCTGCACTCTGAAGCTCCACTCTGCACTCTGAAGCTCCACTCTGAAGCTCCACTCTGCACTCTGAAGCTCCACTCTGCACTCTGAAGCTCCACTCTGAAGCTCCACTCTGCACTCTGAAGCTCCACTCTGAAGCTCCACTCTGCACTCTGAAGCTCCACTCTGAAGCTCCACTCTGCACTCTGAAGCTCCACTCTGAAGCTCCACTCTGCACTCTGAAGCTCCACTCTGAAGCTCCACTCTGAAGCTCCACTCTGAAGCTCCACTCTGAAGCTCCACTCTGAAGCTCCACTCTGCACTCTGAAGCTCCACTCTGCACTCTTAAGCTCCACTCTGCACTCTGAAGCTCCACTCTGCACTCTGAAGCTCCACTCTGAAGCTCCACTCTGCACTCTGAAGCTCCACTCTGAAGCTCCACTCTGCACTCTGAAGCTCCACTCTGAAGCTCCACTCTGCACTCTGAAGCTCCACTCTGAAGCTCCACTCTGCACTCTGAAGCTCCACTCTCCACTCTGAATCTCCACTCTGAAGCTCCACTCTCCACTCTGAATCTCCACTCTGAAGCTCCACTCTCCACTCTGAATCTCCACTCTGAATCTCCACTCTCCACTCTGAAGCTCCACTCTGAAGCTCCACTCTGAAGCTCCACTCCACTCTGAAGCTCCACTCTGAAGCTCCACTCTGAAGCTCCACTCTGAAGCTCCACTCTGAAGCTCCACTCTGCACTCTGAAGCTCCACTCTGAAGCTCCACTCTGCACTCTGAAGCTCCACTCTGAAGCTCCACTCTGCACTCTGAAGCTCCACTCTGAAGCTCCACTCCACTCTGAAGCTCCACTCCGAAGCTCCACTCCGAAGCTCCACTCTGAAGCTCCACTCTGAAGCTCCACTCTGAAGCTCCACTCTGAAGCTCCACTCTGAAGCTCCACTCTGAAGCTCCACTCTGCACTCTGAAGCTCCACTCTGAAGCTCCACTCTGAAGCTCCACTCTGAAGCTCCACTCTGAAGCTCCACTCTGAAGCTCCACTCTGAAGCTCCACTCTGCACTCTGAAGCTCCACTCTGAAGCTCCACTCTGCACTCTGAAGCTCCACTCTGAAGCTCCACTCTGCACTCTGAAGCTCCACTCTGAAGCTCCACTCTGCACTCTGAAGCTCCACTCTGAAGCTCAGCTCCACTCCGAAGCTCCACTCCGAATCTGCACTCTGAATCTCCACTCTGAAGCTCCACTCTGAAGCTCCACTCTGAAGCTCCACTCTGAAGCTCCACTCTGCACTCTGAAGCTCCACTCTGAAGCTCCACTCTGAAGCTCCACTCTGAAGCTCCACTCTGAAGCTCCACTCTGAAGCTCCACTCTGAAGCTCCACTCTGAAGCTCCACTCTGAAGCTCCACTCTGAAGCTCCACTCTGAAGCTCCACTCTGCACTCTGAAGCTCCACTCTGAAGCTCCACTCTGCACTCTGAAGCTCCACTCTGAAGCTCCACTCTGCACTCTGAAGCTCCACTCTGAAGCTCCACTCTGCACTCTGAAGCTCCACTCTGAAGCTCAGCTCCACTCCGAAGCTCCACTCCGAATCTGCACTCTGAATCTCCACTCTGAAGCTCCACTCTGAAGCTCCACTCTGAAGCTCCACTCTGAAGCTCCACTCTGAAGCTCCACTCTGAAGCTCCACTCTGAAGCTCCACTCTGAAGCTCCACTCTGAAGCTCCACTCTCCACTCTGAATCTCCACTCTGAATCTCCACTCTCCACTCTGAAGCTCCACTCTGAAGCTCCACTCTGAAGCTCCACTCCACTCTGAAGCTCCACTCCGAATCTGCACTCTGCACTCCGAAGCTCCACTCTGAAGCTCCACTCTGAAGCTCCACTCTGAAGCTCCACTCTGAAGCTCCACTCTGAAGCTCCACTCTGAAGCTCCACTCTGAAGCTCCACTCTGAAGCTCCACTCTGAAGCTCCACTCTGAAGCTCCACTCTGAATCTGCACTCTGCACTCCGAAGCTCCACTCCGAAGCTCCACTCTGAAGCTCCACTCTGAAGCTCCACTCTGAAGCTCCACTCTGAAGCTCCACTCTGAAGCTCCACTCTGAAGCTCCACTCTGAAGCTCCACTCTGAAGCTCCACTCTGCACTCTGAAGCTCCACTCTGCACTCTGAAGCTCCACTCTGAAGCTCCACTCTGAAGCTCCACTCTGAAGCTCCACTCTGAAGCTCCACTCTGAAGCTCCACTCCGAAGCTCCACTCCGAAGCTCCACTCCGAAGCTCCACTCTGAAGCTCCACTCTGAAGCTCCACTCTGAAGCTCCACTCTGCACTCTGAAGCTCCACTCTGAAGCTCCACTCTGAAGCTCCACTCTGAAGCTCCACTCTGAAGCTCCACTCTGCACTCTGAAGCTCCACTCTGAAGCTCCACTCTGAAGCTCCACTCTGAAGCTCCACTCTGAAGCTCCACTCTGCACTCTGAAGCTCCACTCTGCACTCTGAAGCTCCACTCTGCACTCTGAAGCTCCACTCTGCACTCTGAAGCTCCACTCTGAAGCTCCACTCTGAAGCTCCACTCTGAAGCTCCACTCTGAAGCTCCACTCTGCACTCTGAAGCTCCACTCTGAAGCTCCACTCTGAAGCTCCACTCTGAAGCTCCACTCTGAAGCTCCACTCTGCACTCTGAAGCTCCACTCTGCACTCTGAAGCTCCACTCTGAAGCTCCACTCTGAAGCTCCACTCTGAAGCTCCACTCTGAAGCTCCACTCTGAAGCTCCACTCTGCACTCTGAAGCTCCACCACTCTGAAGCTCCACTCTGAAGCTCCACTCTGAAGCTCCACTCTGAAGCTCCACTCTGAAGCTCCACTCTGCACTCTGAAGCTCCACTCGGAAGCTCCACTCGGAAGCTCCACTCGGAAGCTCCACTCGGAAGCTCCACTCGGAAGGGGCAAAGATCGGAGCATCACGGAACTAAAACAAATATAAACAAGGGCTGTGAGTTACTCTGCGCATGCGCGGGGGCAAGCCTGTTCATTCCAAGCCAGCCTCAGCCAGCCTCGGGAAAAACGAAAGTAATAAAAAAGCGAAACTGACACTGCCACTGCAGACAATGCTGCGCGCTCCCGAGGTGAAATCCGGCACTGAAAACGCTCGTAACACTTTGGTGTCCACTCTCCTAAAAACGGATCACATTAGTTGTCGAGCTGACAGCATTCATGCTTCGCATGAATGCTAACGTCAGCTCGACCTAAAAACTGTTTAAATGAAGCACACAGGAAGTATGTGTCCTGCTGGGCCTGTGCAGATTTTAAAAAGAAAAAAATTTAGTAACACATTCTCTTACCTACTCCATTAGTCAAACTTTGTGTCATAGCCTGATGCGATAAGCCACTGCAGGGGTCAGAAAAAGTGACTAGGAATAAACAAACTTATTTTCTCCTGCACTGCATAGAAAAATAAATATCAACACAGCAGGACAGTAGGCAAAGGTTACCAATGTCAAAGAAAGGATTTGTCACCTTTCGGCCTGTGGAGATGAAGGGTTGACAAAATAAACAAAGCCTCGTCAACATGTAAATGGTTTTTAAAGACCTGTGAAGTACTAGGATGCGGCTGCTATAATCTCTACAACTGTCCGTGTGTGTCTGCACCCGGGAAGCTGGATCGGCCGGGCTAACACACACGACTTGTGCATTGCACGCTTGCCTTCAAGCCCTCACTGTGAGGGCCAAGGCTCCTGTTTGGGTGGGCCAGGCTCATGTTTGGGTGGGTCTGGCCCACCCGGGCCACCCGCTAGAACCGGTCCTGCTAGGAGCTTACTTCATCAGGATAATCACTGTCTGTGTGCGCACTCACACACACAGAATTAAAGTCCAGTGCCACCTACTAATGCACACTCAAACACCCACAATGCATTGAAATTTATTTTTTTAAATGTAGTTTTATTTAGCGCAAACTTGACCCGAAGGTATCAGAGCGCTTTACAAGAGCACCATTTTGGTTACATGAGAACACATTCATTTTTGTTAGGCACAGGGAGATTAAGTGATTTGCCCAGAATCACAGGATGTTGCGTGTCTTTGCAGAGACTCGAACCTGGTTCCCCAGATTAGAAGTCAACCGCCCTTGCCATTAGGCCAACTCCTCTTCCCAATTGCATTTATATAGCGATTACTACCCCTGACGACTGGCATTGAAGTGCCATTTTGGCGAGTAGCACGCTATTCCAGAACCCATCAGGGATTAGTGCTGAATTAGTACAGTGAAATATGAAAGTCATTTGAGTTGTGAATATGTTAGTCCGTTATTTGAATTCAGAAGGCTAGTGGAAGGCTAGAAGAGGGGGAAAAGGTTTGCTTTTATATAGTGCTTGTTGCCCCTGATGGGGTGTTGAAGCCAGTGCTTTAAATGGACCGGTACTCACCGGTACTGAGTACCGACACTTCTTTGATTTATCACTCTGAGTACTGGCACTTCTCTACTGCCCTAGAGATTACCGGTACTCATGAAAAGGTAGGCTTATTAGCTGTGCTGGTGAGCAGGAGTGAAATGTGTCTATAGCAGCCAAGGCGCCGCTTCTGTAGCCCCAATCTGAGCCCCTGCTGAGCTATTCAGCAGGGCTCACTTGAATAATGTCCGGGTGCTCACCATCACGCTGTGCTTGACAGAGCAGGGTTCATTCAGGCCCTGTGCTGTCAATCACATTCACACTATCCTGTGCGTTCCTGCAAGCACCGGAATCATGTCAGTCCCCTGGCAGTGGCAATCAGGCTATGGCCAGGCCAGCCCAGATGGCAATTAAAAAAGCAATGGTAGGTGGAGAGAAAAGATGGCCTTTATCATACCTGAGTCTTTTGTGTGTCTGCTATGTTTGTGTGTATGCCTGTTTTGTAAGAAAAAAGTGAAAGAAAGAGAGAGAGAATCAAGACACTCTCAGGAGGTATTTTAAAGAAAATGTGTGGCATTTTGTGCATGTCTGCTCTGCAACAATGATTCATAAATAACGAAAAGGTAAAGTTGGTGGGTGGGTGAGTGAAAGGAGGGATAATGAAAGGGTGGGTGGAATAAAGGAGTGAAAGGGTTGATGGATGGATGAGCCAAATGATTGATGGATGAATGGATGCATCACCCCACTGCTTTCAGCAGTGGAAATAAAGGAAAAATTAAATGATAATAACTCCTTGTTATTATCATTTTATTTGTTCCTGCTGCAGTGTCTTGGTGGGGCGGGCCTGCTCTGCTGTCTCAGCAGGGTGGAGGAATGGTGGGCACACTGTAAGTGTGCAATTACTCATGGCAGGCCCTCTCGGGCCGCCAAACAGTCACATGTACTTCGCATGTTCTCCACCCAGGCTGCATTCCAGCCTGGGTGGAAAACATGCCCAGGCTCTCATTCCCTGGCTGAGCGCCAAACCAAAGCACTCAGAGCCTGGATGTGCTTCCTGTTCCTGGCTGGGAGAGACGCAGTAAGAAGATGGAGGAGAGATGGGGTGTAGATGGAGGAGAGACGCAGCGAAGAGGTACAGTTTCTTTTTTACATGTCTGCTCTGCGACAAAGATTCATAAATAACTAAAAGGAAAAGTTGGTGGGTGGGTGAGTGAATGTATGAGTGAGGAGATGGATGAGTGAGCAAGGGTGGATGTATAGATGGATGGATGAATAGATGGATGGATGAGTGAAAGCATGTATGGGTGAAAGGGAGTGGATGATTGGATAAAAGGGTGTATGATGGGTAGATAAGTGAAAGATTGGATGGATGAATGAAAAGTAGGGAGGATGGATGAAAGGGTGGATGATGGATGAGTGAAAGGATGGATAATGAAACGGTGGGTGGAATAAAGGAGTGAAAGGGTTGATGGATGGATGAGCCAAAGGATTGATGGATGAGGGAAAGGGTGGATAAAGAGATGGATGAGGGAAAGGATGAATGGATAGGTTTGGAGATGGATGGATGGATAGGTTTAGATATGAAGGGTGGCTAGACGGAATGGTGAAAAACAGAATGATTGATGAAATACTTAAGAGACGATAGAATGTAAAGGTTAAAAGGTGGACATCAGCAGGTAAATGGTAGGATGAAAGGATGAATGGATAGATTGATGAAAGAGACAGGATATCTTCTGGGGAGTGTCATGATGAGTTGCTTCATTTGCTTGGTGCCATAAGAGCTTTGGTGCGACGTGGGGGTATGTTCAGTTTCTTCCTACCCGTTAGAACACCCTCAGCGCTTTACCCTGAGCTCCCATCAAAGCAAAGGACGGACGATGATTTACTCTTAGGTTCCCCAATCATCTACATGCCTCCTCCTTATGCCCCTACACATCCCTTAGTACAGCACCTAGAACCCCAGAACTTAACTGAAGGTAGTGCCAGGGCCTCGGTACCCAGGGCCGCCTCGCCGACTGAGCCTCTCGTACTAAACACCTTGACAAAAGACACCTCAGAAAGGATTGAAACACAAGAGAAAGAACCGGCGAGAATTCCCCGTTTGAGCACAACTGTGCGGGCCGGCATCGACAGAGTAGTTAAGACCTTAGTCGATAGGAAGGAAACCGAAGAGCATAACACAGACACGTGTAGCTCATACGTTGGCAATTACAAATGGCATTTCGTTGTGCGTTTTTGTTATCACACCCTCACAGCGTACGAAGAAAAATATAAGGAAACAGGACCTGACCGACTCATGACTCTATATAGGAAGGTGGACACAGGGGACGAGAGTGAATGTAACGTAGCCGAACTCTTCTCCTACACTTTAGAAGTCTTCCGCCACCTCATAGAACAGGGACGAATAGTTAAGAACGTCACACCTGTGATAACTGAACCCCCGATAGAAAGATTCGACAACATGATGCCTATAAAAGAAGCTGCCCCCTATTGGATTCCCCCTAGAGGACAGGGAACTCACGATTACATAAATCACAAGGACGCAAAAGGAAGAGTAGTATACAACTGGGTATATCAGCTTTGGGATAGACAGGACATCCTGAAGTTCCGTAAATCCTTGCCAGACTTGCGAAAGAATCCCACCGAGTTCTATACGGAATTAGGTACCGCTTTGGGATCAACGATCATGACCCTTGCCGACATTGACTTGTTCTTTGGGCTATGTCTGCCAGCTGACGTGTGGAAGCAAATCCGGAAAGTCGACCACACTGAACTGTTCGGGCATACCTGGGAACAACTCGACAGTCTAGATAAACAATGAAACCCTGGACAGAAACCCCTAAAAGCAATATTAGACCTCCCAGATAAAATCGTACAAAATGTAAAGACTCTAATCCCCGAGAAAAAGGTAGACTGGTCTATAGTGACAGCTTGCCGCCAAAAACCCCAAGAAGATGTCTCCGAATACTTCTCCCGGTTCGAAACGGTGTTTTCCGATTACAGTGGACAAGACATGACCACTACAACCGGACATCACTTGTTCGTACAGAATTATGTTAAAGGTTTGTTACCGGAAGTTTCGCAGAAATTGCAAACTAGTGAAAGCAGTTGTGTTGCCTCAAAGCCCGCGGCCATCCTCCAAATGGCTCAGTATTACGAGCACCAAAAGAATGAAAGTGATAGAGCTTCCGAAAGGAAAAAGAAGGATTTAAAGGAACGGGTTATGATAGCCCAATTACAGTCCGTGAGTATAGGGAAAGAACAGTACAAGGGAGGTTATCAACAGAATACCTCTAGAACTCCACTATTCCGAAGCAATGCACTCGCACCCTACGCTGGACGTAGAGACTTAGGCAAGAACCAATGTGCTTTTTGTAAAGAGTACAGGCATTGGAAGTCTCAATGTCCGGTCCTGTTGGAAATGAATAGAAACAAAGAGACAAGAGAGCTAGCGAATGGACTGAGAAATAGAGGACGTGGACGAGGGTACACAAACGACACTAGTGATGAAAGGCCAGGTAGAACGAATACATTTGACCGTCCCTGACAAAATCAGTACCAGCAGTCTGACTGCGACAACGCATACGACTATGCATAGGACTGCCAAGGGCAAGGGAGGGATCCAGTCGAGCTCTATGTTGACCAGCAAGGCCCTTATGTTACCGCAAAGGTCCTAGGCACAAAGTCTCCATTTCTGGTAGACACAGGAGCAACACGTAGTGCATTATCCAAACGAATGATTCCAAGGGCACCCATGTCTGGCTCACACGTGACATCAATAGGATTTGATGGTACTCCCTCCACCAACCCCTTGTCCAAACCGATCCCTTTTGATCTTGAAGACAATATCATTGACACAACATTTCTCCTCTCCTCCAATACCCCAGACGCCATTATGGGTCTTGACTTGCTGAAATATTTTTGAGCAACTATTAGATGCTCGCCCGACGGAGCCCGAGTCATCCTATATGACAAACCTGGCCTACTCAGATCTTGCCCTCCACGACACATGTACCCCATTGCTGACGCAGACATATCCCTACTTGATACCTTACCATCGCACTTATGGGCGAAAGCTGACTCAGACGTAGGACGAATGATGATAGACCCAGTGCATGTGACTGTACGACAGGGCGCAACCCTACCGAAAGTACCCCAGTACAAGATATCACCAGAAGGCGAGAAAGCACTAATTGAAATAATACAGTCGCTAGTAGATGCAGGAGTAGTAGAAGAAGTAGTTAGCAACATCTGCAACAGCCCAATTCTACCGATCATTAAAAGACAAGGAGCGGGAGATGAGAAAGCGTACCGCTTCATTATCGGCCTACGAGAGGTCAACAAGATAGTTGTGCCACAGTACCCTGTAGTCTCTGACATTACCACCATCCTGACCCTGATCCCGTCCACTGCCACCACCTTCACTGTCATTGACCTAAAAAATGCCTTCTTCTCCATACCTATTCACCCAGACAGCCGCTACCTCTTCAGATTTACCCTAAGATCCCGCTCGTATAGATTCTGTCGAGCACCCCAGGGGTACACCGAAAGCCCGAGTATCTATAGCCAGGCACTCAAGAGACAGTTAGACGCAGTTCAGTTACCGGACGGAGTGGTGTTAATACAGTATGTCGATGATATCCTTGTAGCAGCCGACACCACTCCACTTGCAGTCACAGCCACCATCCAGCTCCTACACTTCCTTGCAGAGAATGGTCACAAAGTTTCCCGAAAGAAGTTGCAGTTTTGTAAATCCCAAGTAACATACCTAGGACACCTCTTATCAAAGGAAGGAAGGAAACTCACACCTGACAGAATCCAGACCATTCTAGATACTCCCGTCCCTAAGAGCCAGAAGCAAGTCCACTCCCTGGTAGGCCTCACCTCATTCTGCCGACAGTGGTTTCCGAACTTCAGTCTCATTGTTAAGCCCCTACTTTCCCTACTAGCCAAAGGTGTTCCCTTTCCCCTCCCTTGGACCCCTGAATGCCAGACCGTGTTCAAAGAATTGCGAGACGCCCTTTGTTCGGCACCCGTTCTAGGAACCCCAGACTACTCCAAACCATTCTCCCTTTTCACACACGAAAGAGAGGGATGTGCATTATCTGTCCTGACCCAATCGATCGGCCCCAAACAGCGCCCTTGCGCCTATTTCTCAGCCACTCTTGACCCCGTAGCCAGAGCATTACCAGCTTGCCTACGAGCTGTTACAGCCGCAGCAGTCTCGATACGACAGAGTGAAGGAATTGTGCTTTCCAACTCCCGTACAGGGTTAGTACCCCATGCTGTTGACACCCTCCTGAACCAAACCAAGACCCAGCACCTGACTAGTGCACGATTGACCGGATACGAGTTGACCCTATTGGCACCACACATTACTCTGAAACGATGCACCACTCTGAACCCAGCAACATTGTTACCACTGCCTGAAAACGACCCTAATGTAACTCCCCTACATGACTGTGTGACCCTCACTGACGAACAGACAAAGAGTAGAGTAGACCTCCGAGACACTGCCTTCCCAGAACCTGACGGAGAATTATGGGTAGATGGCTCGTGTATCAAACTCCCCGATGGCACCACCTCAGCCGCATATGCTGGCACCACAGCCCGAACCATTATTGAAACAGCCCGAATTGCCCAGCGATCCGCACAGGCGGCAGAACTGATTGCCTTCACACAAGCGTGTATCTTAGCAGCAGGGACGACAGTAAACATTTACACGGACAGCCGGTATGCCTTCGGGGTAGTTCATCATTTCGGACTCCTTTTGAGGGAATGAGGATTCCTGACCTCACACGGCACACTGATCTTACATGGAGATCTAGTCTCCACCCTGACCGAAGTAGTCCTCCTCCCCAAGCAGCTAGCAGTAATCAAATGCCAAGCACATAAGAAAGTAACGGACATTATAGGACAGGGAAACGCACTAGCTGACGTTACTGCCAGAGCCACAGCTGAAAACAGAACGCCGACACGAATGTATGTGACCAGGTCACAAGCAGAGAAATGGACAGATGCTAGGACCACTATTAGGGATATCCAACTGATGAGTACACCACACAAACTGACTGAATGGGCCCGGGTGGGACTAAAAGACGATGAAGGCTGTTGGAGGACAAGAGACAAAGACAAATGGCTGTTACCCAATGCATATTCGATCCCCATATTGACCATGGCACACTTACCGGCACACATAGGTTCCGCTCCCATGACCGAACTGATCACTAGAGTATGGCATAATGACAAGATAGCAGACTCAGCAAAGCGCCTAGTTCAAGAATGCATGATATGCCTACAACACAATCCAGGGAAAGGGACAGTAGTACCACGGGGAGGGTTTGGAGTCCCCGACCATCCGTTTGAAGTCCTCCAAATGGAATATATTCAGTTAGAAAGGTGCCATGGTCTGAAATACGTCCTAGTTATTGTGTGCGCATTCAGCAAATGGGTGGAAGCTTACCCCACCCGTGACAATACCGCCACCACTACTGCAAAGGTGTTGTTAAAAGAGTTTTTCCCACGCTACGGCCTTTGTAGAATTTTGTGGTGCGACAATGGCCCCCACATCGTAGCTGAAGTTATCCAACTCATATTGAAAGGGTTGGGAGTAAAACAAAAGTTCCACGCAGTTTTCCACCCCCAATCTGCAGGCCTAGTAGAAAGGCACAACGCCACACTAAAACTAAAGCTAGCAAAGATAGTTGCCACCACAGGACTGAAATGGCCTGACACCCTCCCACTGGCATTGCTATCGATGCGCTCCACCCCAACCAGACACCACTTGACTCCGTACGAGATTGTCTTTGGCCGGCCAATGAACATTTGAGCTGCGCCGAAGCCAACCTCCATCCATGATGTCCCGGACATCCTAATGTCTGATTATTTGCATAACCTTACCAAAGAACGAACTGTTATCCACCAACAGGTGCAGCAAGCCATACCAGACGCATCCAGGGGCCCCGGATACGACATCAAACCTGGCGAGTACGTCCTGATCAAGAACTTTCAGAGATCGAAGAGTTTGCAACCCAGGTGGACGGCCCCCTGGCAAGTCTTGATCACCACCCGAACTGCACTTCGAGTGGAAGGGAAGAAAAATTGGCTCCATGCTCACAATTGTAAAAGAATATCCCCGACCCTGACGACGAACGAAAACGTGGACACCCAAGAAGAGCTCCTGAACGAAAGACCGACCGACCCTGAGTTGTTACCCAGAATCAGAGACACTCGAATTGGCAGAATTTCCCGATCCCACTGTGCCATCCAGAAAAGGGTACAACTTGCGACGAAAGGAGAGTGCCTCGACAACGCAGACCACTAACTGAGTCAAAAATCTCAGAGCGGTAGCTAACACTACAAAGGCTACCAGGAGAGACGCCAGACAAAGTATGTGGTCCTGCCAGTCACCGAGCCTCTTGAAGGTGATGGAAGATCCCGGACGACCGAAGACCCACCGCAAAGACCCCAAAACTGCCGAACTGCATAGCACAAAGACAATTGTACTTTTCATCGTATCCCTCATCTGCCTCTTGCTAATGGTCACCGCCTGGATCATAGAAGAGAACACTCCTGCTTCACCCACTATGCAGCCCACCACCAAGAAAGAACATTATCTGGTCTCACTATCACCCCATCTCCGAGAACGACGCAAAGAATTTTGGAATAACTCCTTTGTACAACTGCTGCATCAACACAACCTTGCTGCTAATACCACGAACTGTTGGATCTGTGGGCTGCTACCACATGCAACCGAACATTCCATTCCCTTCATCCCTTCACCCTTATCTGTTCATGGGTCCTGCCTTGCCTGGCTAATGCTCATGCAAGAGAGCTACAAAGACAATGCTACATCAGATGGAACAATAACACAGTTCTACAACGAGTTCTGGCTGAACAAAACTGGAAAAACCTCTGCTCCCTTTTGCCCTCTGACCTCAAACACTACCTTTCAAATGAACATTCGGAAAAAGAACGAATCGAAATGCAAGTGTTCAACAACCCAGCCAGACCCACCTTCTCATATTTACGAAAATGGACTGCAGCAACTCTGACTATGGCCCTATCAGTGGTGAACGTCTCAGGCCTTGTTTGCATTGAGGGCCGTGGGACAAAAATCGTGGGCCACAGCTCCTGCCCCATAAAAAGGACTCTGAACACTGTCGACCCCCCTTCATTTGTTGCATCACCAAATATGTACTTTGTCTGCGGTACAAAGGCTTACACCTTGCTCCCAAAAGGCTGGGGGGGGGCACATGCTACATCGCCTTTGTCCTTCCTCCGACGTACGTAGCACAAGCAGCCTATCACAGACAGAAACGCTCAAAAGACACAGAGCAAGCAGACACCACCTCATCACAGTTCCTCGATGCAGCAAAAGGACTCATCCCTTTTTGGGGTCCGATGGCAAACAGTCGAGCCATCCGACATCTGACCCAAGCAGTCGAAACAGCTCTGAACATCACGGCTGGCATCCTCACCAACAACACAGCTGAGCTGCAGGCGGTCCGCCTTGTGGCTTAGCAGAACTGCCTTGTACTTGACGTGGTACTGGCGGATCATGGAGGAGCATGCCGCATCATCGGTGCCAGCTGTTGCACCTTCGTCCCAGACTATTCACTTTCCGTCTACAAAGCAATAGAACACCTTCATAAACTAACATCGGAGATCCATCAGGAACAAGAAGGCTGGACACTCGGAAACTGGTTTTGGAATATTTTGAAAGACTGGGGCTGGAAACTGTTGATGATAATATTGGTACCAGTTTTTGTGATATGTGGTTGCTGCTTGGGAGGTCAAAATATACCGCCTTTGTGCTCTCTTTTAATGAATTTGATATGCCCTAGGACTTTGGACACTAAATGTTAAAATATGAAAGCATTGTATGACAAAGAAATACACAGTATTATGAGCATTGACATAGATTGACAAGATGACAAGGCATGTTCAAAGGAAGGACTGTTAAATATTAGATTGCGATGTGAACATTACCGGCGCCATCTTGTCCCACTTAGGCCTTTTACGAGCGCGTAAGCGGCAGCCATTTTAGACACTGTGGCCAGTTCGTAACATTGCCGATCGCCTGCACATCTCCCCGACCTCGCAATCATCCCCCACGCGCTGGCAACCCCCAAGCACACATGCTAGAGTCATAAAGTATCCTCAGCGCGACCCTGCCCAGGAGCAACTTCCCGTGCCAAACCCACATACCCTTTCATCCCTTGCACACGAACAGGCCCTTCGATAATCTCCTCCCCTGCACCTGGCTGTTCGATCCGATCCCAGGCCATAACCAACCCCTGCGTATACAGTTTATTGCCCCATACAGTAGGATTCCGCCTCTCATCAAAGGAGCCGGAATTAATCAATGCCACAACCCCATGAGATCCGACCGATTGCGCGTATTTCAGCTCCTGCCGGAATGCCCAGCTGCGCGATAACAATCACCTACTGAGACCGGGGGTGGAGTACAGTACTGTTGATATGTGTGGGAACGGGCCTGAAGCGGGGATTCCAAAGATGGTTTATAATGCATCAAAGTAATGTCAGGAATGTGTTACACTGCAATAAAGAGATAAATCTATGTATAAAAGGCCAGGCCACAGAGATGCAGTTAGAGCACCTCGAGACGACACCCTGCCTGTCTGATCCGACGTGCTTTCCTTCGAAGAATAAATCCGTTTCCTGCTTTCCAATTTCCAGCGCCCGCCTCTTTATTTGATAACTACCGATTGAATTAGAGGCGACTAACGCCAAGCAGTGCTTGAGGATATCTGGGGAAAATCTGCTTCGTTCAACACCTGGAAGGCATATAAATGCATAAAGCAAGTAAGCATATGTAGATTAAAGATGCATTAAATAATGTCCGGCTTTCAAGTGTTGTTATACTTAAAATTAATTATTATTTATTTACCGCTACGGATCCCAACTGGACAGTGTGAATTGGTTTTTGTCTCCCTCTTGACTTGGAGCCTACGGGCCCTTCTCTATGATGTCTTTTGACTGATCACAATTCAGTGTTTCTTAGGTTGCTCCCACCTCTGTCCTGATTAAGACCATATCCTAAGGAGTAATTGGCCTTCACCTTTCCCTTGGGTCGAAACGTCGTCATTTCCTATCGTACTAACCTGTACTGGAACAGAATCCATATTTAGATAACATGAATTGTAGGCAACATTTTCTAAACTTTTGATTCTATAAAAATGTGCCTACATTTCTCAGACCGGTTCCAGACCTAAGGACTTTAAATAATGTTTTTGTGTATATTTATTCAGTATATTCCTATTTCCTCTTATTCTTCATCTAATCACGAGCACTCTATCAAACACATACTCCTTATCATCTACTTTGGAGCAACTGCTTGAATAGCTTTGGTCTAAAATCTTTCAAAATAATTTAAATGTATGATCTGATAAACATTTTCAATATAAAAAAGTTGAAATCATTCCTACTTGTATATATAGTGTTTTTCCTTGGGTATGTTAATAGTCTCTGCTAGGACCACCTGTGTTCTTTAATATATATTAACCAGGTCCTACGGATGGTTGGGTTTCCCCATTTTTGTGTAATGGCATTTAGAAAGTTGGAATTTTCCTGCTCTAACTATTTTATGGTTGCAGCCTATCACTGGGTCAAATGACTAGGTGCAGTTGGCAGTTATAATTTGTTTAGTCCTCCCAGACATCCACACACTGGAGAGATTAGGTGTGCCTGAATGGGCCATTATCTGGCAGGATGGGGAGGCGGAGCTGGCTGCAGCCCGTTTTGCAGCTAAATAGGCTTTGCCCTGTCTTCACATTGTTCATGCAGCCAGCTTGGAGTCAAGATGGGGAAGCAGGAAACTTCAAGTATTTCAAAGGGAATTCTCTAGAAACTTCTACTTCAAAGAAGGCGCCACAAATAAAAATAGGACCCTCTGATCCACTCTTCAGTTCACTTTCTGGACAGGTGGAAGGACTCTCAGAGGACTGCCTGCGGCTGTAGCCTGCTGTGTACTCCAGACTGCTTTGGTGCAATTGGAAGTACTGTTGCTGCCTGGAGCCTGCCTTGTACCCTCAGAGGCATGCCCTGCTGCTGGAGCCCTGTTCCACTGCTTGAACCCAGGACTATCAAAGTGACTCTAAAGGCTAACTGATCTAGCATCCCTTAATTTGACCCTGAAGAACTCGGGACCTACACATAGCGCCGGTCATTTGTTGGATCCCATCTTTTCCAACTTAAATGACATTTTTATGTATCCCGCCCTGCCCTTGCCCTGGTCAGACCACTTTTTGATCAAATTTTCCCTCCAGGTGGAATTGTCAAATAAAGATAAAGCACCGGTACCTATCCAACTTGTTAGGAAATGGAAAAAACTTGATATTGAGAGTCTTAACTCTTTTCTGGAAGGCCATCTTCCCTGCACAAAGTCAACGGTACAAAATTTCTGGACAGCTGTCCAAAATTGGCTCATGGAAGCTATTGATTCTTCCCTGCCTAAAACAAAATTAAAACAAAATACTCACCGTCCCCCCGCCCCTTGGTTTAATGAGACACTAAAGCAGGAAAAAAGCAGCTGTAAAAACGCTGAGCGGCAATGGAGCAAGACCTATTCTCCTGAAGCCAAGAAAGATTATGAAATAAAATTAACAAACTATCAGAAGTTATGTGGCAAAGCTAAAGCTGAATACGCTTGCACTAAAATTACAGAAGCCCTAGACCAATCTAAAACACTCTTCAAGATAGTGAAAGAGCTGGCTGGTTCATATACGATAAAACCTCCGCCAGACCTTAACAAGACACAATGCGACTTACTGACTGCCTTCTTTGTCGATAAAGTTGACAAAATACATCAGGGCATCGAACAAGCTCTAAATGAACATAATCAGACTTACCCGATCCTGCCCAATACTCCACCTGTCAAGCCGAGTTATAATGCTAACATTCCAGGCCCCATCCCCTCTGCTGAGGCATCTCCTGTTACACTAGATAACTGGCCAAAGCTTAGCCCTGATATGGTTCACAAACTACTTAATACTATTAAATCAGGCTCGTTCAAAGACCCATTGCCATGCTCAGTTCTAAAACAACTTAACAGTAGTGCCCTGGCCATAATCACCTATCTTCTTAACGCATCCCTGCAGGAAGAATTTGTGCCTGATGAATGGAAGCACGCGATGATTCATCCGCTGCTAAAGAAAACGGGAGCGGACCCTAATCTGCCAGCTAACTTCCGGCCCATCTCCTTGTTGCCCACTTTTGCAAAAATACTGGAGAAACATGTTCATAGGTCTCTTACTGACTTCATAACTACTCATGATCTGTTACCCTCCCATCAATCAGGATTTCGTGCAGGCTTCTCTACAGAGACGACCTTGCTAGGCGTAACTGAGAACATCCGTTTTATGCTGGACAGAGGAGAAACTGTGGCCCTTGTGCTGCTCGACCTCAGTGCAGCATTCGACACGGTGTCGCATGCGGTCCTTGCCCGGACACTTCATTCCATAGGCATTCGTGGTGCGGCCATTAATTGGATTAAATCACTGCTGGAAAAGCGTACATTTCAAGTCTTCTCACAATCCGCTTGCTCTGACATCATTACCTTCAAACAAGGAGTACCGCAGGGCTATATTTTGAGCCCGCTACTATTTAACATTTATATGAGCCCTCTTGCCAAAATAGTAGAAGAGACTGGACTACTTATGTTTTCCTACGCTGATGATTCTCAGCTTCTTTTCTCTCTGTCCTCTGCGGAACCTGACAATCCCTCCTCCTTAAAATTTGGACTAAGTAAGATTGCGGAGTGGATGCGTAAAAACGTTCTTAAACTTAATGGTGAGAAGAGCGAGTTAATTGTCCTGGGGAAGAACAAAGAGCTTTGGGGACCCCAACATTGGCCATCGGAAATGGGCACTCCCCCGGTTCCAGTCAAGCAAGCTCGTAATCTGGGTGTCATCATCGATGACTCTCTCAATTTGAACCAGCAAGTTGTGAAGACTTCGGCCACCTGCTTCGCAATATTAAAATGGCTAAAAAAAATCTGCTGGATGCTGCCCGAACATACTAAGAAAACAGTTATCAATGCCTTAATAACCTCTAGGCTTGATTATGGTAACGTGTTACACTTAGGGGCAAAAAAGGCCACAATCCGCAGACTGCAGACAGTGCAAAATGCAGCAGCAAGACTACTGTGGAAAATTCCCATCTCCACATCAACCTCCAAGTACATCCGGGAGTTGCATTGGCTGAAAATTGAGAATCGGATCAAATTTAAATCCCTATGCTTTATGCATAAGATCTCCACTAATAATGCCCCAAAGTATCTACAAAATCTTGTACGTCCCTATCGCCCATCTCGGACCCTTCGATCAGCAACGGCTAATCATTTTGTAATCCCTAAAATTAAGCTGTCGCGCATGGGTGGCAAATCCTTTTCGTTTCTTGGACCCTCACTCTGGAACACTCTACCACACACATTACGGAATGAGACGAGTTACATGAAATTCAGGAAAGCCTTAAAAACCTGGCTGTTCAACATCTAAAAGACCTGCTTCAAATCAAACTACTGGATCCTTAGCGCCGGGAAACCCTTTGTTGGGTAGCTGTTGCGCTATATAAATGAACTAAATAAATAAAATAAAAGTTTGCTGGCCTCCTCCTCAGAACTACAGGGACATACCAGGCTCCCACTATCTTGAACGCACACCTGGACCCTGCCTGAGTGAGTCTTAAACACCCAAGAGGTGCCTCTCTACTCCTGGACCCTTGACGGTAGTGTTAAAGGTGCCCACATAGTCAAAATCCAAAACTAGGGAAATTTTTGGCTAAAATTTGCTCTGAGAACCAAGAGAATACCAGAAACAACCTGCTCCTATATCCACCAAAGTTGCATCAACGGTATGCCCTAACATTACGGATGCTCCCACTACATTCTTCTCCACAGCCATAAATCCTGCACAGGGGTCCTTCTCCAATGTGGTATCCGACCCTACAGCCTTGAGCCTCAACCCACTGGAGATTTTTGACTTCCACAAAAGTGACTAAATCTAAATGAAGAAACCTTTATCCAGCGGCACTCCGCCGATGACACTACTTCCTCAGACACCGCATGCAGCCTTGCAGAACTTTACCTTCTCAGAACACTTTTTCATGTAATTTCGTCTAAGTTTGAAGCTAAGCACCGACTGGGCCCAATCCATTTTTCGTATCCGACCCGCGTTCCATCGTGGTCCGCCATATTTTTTAACTTTGACCTGGTCTTGTGCGACTAGATATCCGCGGTTGGTGCTTTCACCTTTTAGCAGTGGCGGCTCCTCCGCTAAGGCGGAGGAGCATCACCCCACTGCTTTCAGCAGTGGAAATAAAGGAAAAATTCAATGATAATAGCTCCTTGTTATTATCATTTTATTTGTTCCTGCTGCAGCGTCTTGGTGGGGCGGGCCTGCTCTGCTGTCACAGCAGGGTGGAGGAATGGTGGGCACACGGTAAGTGTGCAATGACTCATTGGCAGGCCCTCTCGGGCCGCCAAACAGTCATATGTACTTCGCATGTTCTCCACCCAGGCTGCATTCCAGCCTGGGTGGAAAACATGCCCAGGCTCTCATTCCCTGGCTGAGCGCCAAACCAAGGCACTCGGACCAATCACAACGCTGCTTTGCAGCGTTGTGATTAGTCAGGGAGCCTGGATGTGCTTCCTGTTCCTGGCTGGGAGAGACGCAGTAAGAAGATGGAGGAGAGACGGGGAGATGATGGAGGAGAGACGCAGCAAAGAGGTACAGTTTATTTTTCATTATCTTTTACAATATTCCCCTCCCATCCTCCACCCCACCCCGCCTGACCCCCCCTGATCCACCAATGTCTTTTAGGCACTCGTTTTTACTTTCAACTTCATAACTCTGGTTCTACTGATTGGATTTTTGTTGTTTTGGTGTTAAATAATTTATTAAAGTGTATTTGGCAAATTGGTGAGGGATTTTTCTTGTGTTGAGTTTTCACTTTAGCACTGTTTGTGTGCTGCATACATACTTTACACATTGCCTCTAAGTTACGTCTGACTGCTATTGTGCCAAGCCAAGAACAAGATAATTTAGTCGCTTTAGTGGTTCACCCTGGAATTCAATCTTTGCTTGATGGAGCATAGTGGGGATAATGTTGTCTCTGGCTCAATCTGTGTAGGGGAAATTTCTTGTTTGTGGACCTTCACTCATAAACCTTCAGTTCCTTCTTCAAGGCTGCAGATATCCAGTGCACCAGCTTCAGTCTGCCTGGTGTCCTTTCATAAATCCTATTGATAAAATCAATAACTGTTATATGTTTTTCATTGGTCAAAATAGAATCAAGATAACCAAAGCAATCAAATGAAATGATTGAACAATTATTGAGATGAAACACACTTTTTGAGATGGAAAAAACACATGGAGAAGTGTTCATTGATATAAATTATCTTTATGTTATATCTTGAATTGTAGGGTACATATCAACAAGAATTATTGATCATCATGCTTAACAAATGCACAAGGAACTTGTAAAATCAGCCTATACTTCATTTGAAACAAAGTCCAATCTTAAATCAAATTATTAGATGACATCTATTCTGCCACAATAGAAAAATCTCCGATGTGAATTAATCGTAAACAAAGAAAAGGACTGTATAGTCGACGTTTCGGTCTTGTGTTGAATAAATCCTTTAGACCATCTTCAGGACAGATAACTGTGCAAACGGTAATGACCCTTTACAGAGTGGTCCTAATGCAACCTTGTATACATCCACCAGTATTTGAACGTATCTGTTTGGGGGATTTTGTTGTCAATCTCCTTCAATTTATCCCACGAACCTCTGTGCATCACATCAGTGGTAGCCATCGAGGCTACCACTGATGTGATTCAGAGAGGCTCCGACAGACCACACCGGTTCTGATGGAGAAAATCTCAAGCTCAAATACCGCCCAACGCAAAGAAAGAAGGAAGGTTGATCTACAAACAAATATAACGTCCAAGTCTAGTTCGGTGGATAAATTGAAGGAGATTGACAACAAAATCCCCCAAACAGATTCGTTCAAATACTGGTGGATGTATACAAGGTCGCATTAGGATTGATTTAAGATTGGACTTTGTTTCAAATGAAGTATAGGCTGATTTTACAAGTTCCTTGTTCATTTGTTTAGCATGATGATAAAGAATTCTTGTTGATATGTACCCTACAATTCAAGATATAATATAAAGATAATTCTTATCAATGAACACTTCTCCATGTGTTTTTTCCATGTCAAAAAGTTTGTTTCATCTCAACAATTGTTCAATCATTTGATTTGATTGCTTTGGTTATCTTGATTCTATTTTGACCAATGAAAAACCTATAACAGTTATTGATTTTATCAATAGGAGTCTGTAATTATCACAATACAGAACCCTATACCGAAAATTATTTGATCCAAACAAAGTCCCTTGCTAGCATAATTTACTTTATACTATTTATATTTGCCCAAGCTCGCAAGGGTATATTGGGTTTCCCACTTCCTTTGTTTTTTCATAAATCCAGCAATGTACTGAAGAAGGTCAGGTGATGGTCCCGCATTGTAGTGTTCACCAACCGGGTGGAGGACACCCTAAAACACTCCTACTTCCTCTCTGGCCAATGGATAAAGGTTCCCAGGGCAAGCTCTGCCTTATTTGCAGTAGTTTCTGCTTTCTTTACTGCAAATAGGCCCAAACTTCCATGTGTCAGGGTATTTTCAAGATGGCATACATCTTCTGCTACACTAAACTTGGGATTTGAGGACTAGGGGTGGGTCAGAGCAGTGTACTATGTTAATCTTAGTGTCCCCAACACTAAAATCCAGTTTGAAGCAGGCACTGTACCCAAAGCAAACCCATAGGATATGTCTGGTAATATAAAAGTAGGGCCTTACGCAACAAGACAGGCAGTACACAAGAATTGTCCTAGCATCCTCTTTGCTCTCTTTGAGGGGTGCAAATCTTTTACAAGTGCTTCAGACAGACCTGTCATGCAGGATTTGACATTGGGGTGTCAACAGAAAGAACACAGCATCCACACTAAATATTCTATTTGTTAGAAATGGTGGTTCTGGTTAGCTAGGGTATGCACCTAAGCCAGGCAGAACCTACCACTCTAGTCAGGATAAGTAGCCAAAACTAGGGACACCTAATATAACCCCTTCTCACCCCCTTGGTAGCTTGGCACAGAGAAGTCAGGCTTATCCCAGAGGCAATGAGTAACATATTTGTACACACACACACACACACACACACGGTAACACAGTGAAAAGGACTCCACACTGCTTTAGAAAAATAGCCAATATTTTTCAGAATAAAACAAGACCAAAATGACAAAAAATTCAACATACTCAACAAACAAAGAGAATGAACTCAAAGCAAAATTTTAGGTAACCCAGTCATCAGGGCCATCCAAAAAAAGTCTCCCTTGGAGGGAACTCGTTGGGTTTCTAGAAGAACCCTCGCCCACCAACCTCATTGGTGGCATGCTACATCATCGGGTTCCCACCAAGGAAGCAGAGTGCCTCCTAGGTGTGCTTCGACGACTGATTACAGTGGAGCAGTTTTTTTTGTTGTGTTTTGCTTTTAGTGCGCAGTGGATACCGTGAAGGTGAAAAGTTAAAACTACCTCCGGGGTATCAAATTCTTTATTATATGTTCCCTGGGGTAGGGTTAAAAACAAGATATTTGGAAGTGAATGAGAGAGCGTGATGTTGCACGTCTCTTCAAGGATGTGAGAAAATATTAATCCAAATGCAGTGGTCTACATGTTTCAGACAATGAGCATCTAATCGATTGGCTTTCTTCAGGACGTGTGGCTCAGGGTAAACCCTGAAAACACATGAACTATGCACACGCTAAGGTGTACATAGATGTGTAAGGTGCGTAACTTACGGGTTTCACCATTGGATTTGGTATGTTCAGCAAAAGAAAAAGAAGAAGAAAAGGGAGACATAACGTAATTACGTACAAACAAGTGGCCTCCCATGGTTGGGACCCGTAATCCATGCATGTGCCCCCAGGCAGTGTCTCATCCTTTATTCCTAGGGGGTCGCAAATTGTGATCTACCTCATTAATATTAAGGAGATAGGTCGAGTTGCGACCCAATAGGAATCGGTATATGAAACTCATGGAGTTTCTTACATTGGAAATTGTGATTACATAATTGCGATTCTCTGAAAATTGCAAATAGGTAATCGCAATTGCTAAAGTTAATACATGTGGCCCTATAGCTCTTATAAATAAATAGCTCCAACTGCGACTATGTCTACGTCATGACAGGTACTAATCCAACAGTTCTGTGCGAACCGCGAGCGTGGGCCGGCTGTGGAGTCATACGGACCCCAGTTACAGTACTTTGGAAGAAGATGACAAACAAAGCGCGTTGCTCGGTGTTGGAGAGATGAGGCATTGCTTGTGCGGCGTCTGTTCCTTACTGCCACAGGGGAGGTGAGGCATCAATTCCTTACTGCTAGGCAGAGGGAGGTGATGCATCAGTTCCTTACTGCTGCAGGGAAGGTGATGCCGCTTTGGCTGCTATGCATCAGTTCCTTACGATGGTGCGGGGTCGATGAGGTCAGGAGGTCACACGCTTTGACAATCAACTCCGCAGTGTCATAGCGAACCGCTGGCATTTGCCTGGGCTTGCGGTACAAGTAGGGGCAGTGCGTCATGCTCTTCACGAGTGATGCCCTCGGCTCCGGTGCAGGCAGCGGTGTCGATGACAGAGTCGGAATCAAAAAGTTACTATCATTGGCAACACCAGTGCTGCGTTGTAAGTCAGGGCAGTGTGTTGTGCTCTTCATGAGCAGTACCCACGGCTGCGGTGCAGACAACAGCATCAGCATCGCTGATTGCATCAGGGTTGCTTTTCTTGGGTTGCAGCACCAACCACTCGGCTCCAAGGGCTCAGGAACTTGATTTGGTGCCACTTAAAAAGACAGGACTCCCAGCAGAGAAGTCAAGGTGCTGTGAGCAAGATGCAGGTGAGGTCTTTGATGGCCGTGAGACTTCTTAACAGGAGGCAAGCACACGCAAGCATTTGGAAAATCTTGGAAGCAGATGTAGAAAGCAAAGTCCAGTCATTTCACTCCCAGGACAGAAGCAGCAGCAACACGCCAGCAGAGCAAAGCACCCAGTAAAGTGGCAGTATCTCCTGACAGCAATCCAGCCTTTCTTCCTGGCAGAATGTCCTAAACCCAAAGTGTTCTGAGGAAATGGTGTCACAGGTCCAGCACTTAAAGCAATTTCAGCCTTTGAAGTAGGTAAACTTCAAAGGATAGTCTTTGTAGTGCACAAGACCCTGCCTTTCCACGCCCTGTCTCCGGACACACCACAGGGGTAGAGACAGCTTTGTGTGAGGACAGGCACAGCCCTATTCAGGTCTCAGTGTCAACTCCTCCCACCTCTCTAGCACAGGAAGACCCATCAGCCTGGTGATGGGCCATCAGGATATGCAGGGCACACCCTAGTTCCCTTTGTATGACTGTCTAGAGTGAATGCAGAAACAGCCCAACTGTCATCCTAACCCAGACATTTATTTCAGAGGCAGGGATTGTTTAAAGTAATAAAATGCCAACTTTCTAAAAAGTGGAATTTTCAGGCCTGCAATTTAGAAACCAACTTCACTAAAATTTCACTAAAAGATGTATTTTTAAATTGTGAGTCCAGACACACCAAACTCCAATTTTCTATCAGCTCCCAATTGGTGGACACACTTGTAAGATGTTACAAGGCAGCTCCAAATCTAACCTATAGGAGAGATAGGCTTTACTGTAGTGAAAACAAACTTGTCATTATTTTACTACCAGGATATGTATAACACAATAGTACGAGTCTTACCTTTTAAATACACTGCACCCTGCCCATGGGGCTACCTTAAATCTACCTTAGGGTTGACTTACATGTAATGAAAGGGAAGGGAGCTCGTCATCGCTACATCCCCACACCCCAGACTGCCTTGCGGCAGTCACGCAGCCAACGTAACCCTGCCAGGAGGGGCCTGAAGCAGCTCAGGACTCCCACAGCACGGGCCGCACCCAGGCAAAGCCTGGGCCAAGGGTTGGCCATCCACATCCGTGAGAGCCCGGAGGAGGCTGGGCTGGGCCCCGTCTAATACCTTTGCTCCAAATCGCCTCGATCATCATGGGGAAGAAAATGTCACCTGCGCCAGAGAAGGTAACTGCAACTTCCTTAGATACTTTTCTGGCTAAAGCAACATCGGCCTTAGAAAAGGAAATCGCCCTCACAGAAAAGAGACTTTTGTTAGGGGCGGGGGGAGGGCAGGCACTTAGCTCCCTTGTCTCTCCATCTCTGGGGGGGGCAATGATGCGATATGGGGATGTTTTCCCCGAACCATTGATGGCCACTTTGCCGCCTATCGAAAACTTAATGTCTGGTTCTACATCTAGTGGGATACCAAAGGTCACGATGGCCTCTAACAGGAAAAGGAAAAGAGGCCCTGCGATACCACCTCCTAATTGCCCCGCCAAGAAAGGCCACTGTGCCAGCGACATGCACATGTAGGCCCAGCCAGCTTTATTCTGACAATATATCTCACCCAATTTGGTGTGAGCTTCTTGATAATTGTAAACAACTCCTACAACCGATCTATGCTCATTTAGAATCCATGGATCGCACTTTACAAGGTTTGTTATCTACCAACGTGGCACATCATATGATGGGAGACTCTAATAGCAGCCCTGCTAATCCTAGTCCTCACCCCTAACTATGGATAACCCTTCTGTTGCCTGTAAAACTTGTAAAAACTGTAGTTTTGATCGTCATAATTCGTGTTTGATCTGTAAAAATAGGCCCCTTGGCTGTGAGTTAGATAAACAGTCTTCCACTTCCATTGGTATCCCTCATGTTGCAAATCAGACGGCCACCAATTTGGTCCCTATAGGTTCAGACCATGTAAGTGTGGACCCTAGGCGTGGCCCACCACAGGTGACCATCCAATAGTCTAAGGCTAAGGGGCAATTGCAACATCTTTCAAGGTTACAGGCTAATTTAAATCCTTCTTCTCTCCATTCCCACAGTAGACTGGATCAACAATTTATGAACCTACCCCCTGCACTTTGTCCTTACGTTTTAATTTTAGTCAAAGTACCTTTACTCAATCCCAGTCAAAGAGAGTCCACACTCCAGCTTATTGCCAAGGCTCGATTCTGGATGACACAACATTCAAATATTAGTCATCTTATCTAAAATCACTTGATTATGGCTCGAAGAATGCTGTGGATTGGGTCGGAAGTAAAATTTACTGATAATGACTGTCATTTTAAATATCGACAATAAACGGCTAGTGCATGATTTACTGGGGAGTTTATCGGCTGCCTCCTCATCTCAAACCCAGATCTATGCAATCCCTTTGGGCTTTTTTATAGGCCTGCAATTGTACCTAGCTCCATCACACATGCCCATGGCCTTCCTTTATTGAGAGTTGGCAACAACCCTGACTAGTTCGCCCATGACACTCTCCCCCTCTCCAATAGATATTCCGCGTTGGAAGATTTGAAGGCTTGCGATTGACTCATACTACCATCAAATCAGTTGCTTCCTCTGTTTTTCCCCCCATTATGAAATTCAAACGGACCCCCTATTGGTTGCCGCTGTGAGGGCAACAAAGGCTGCCCTAGATTCACAATGTAGTAACACGCCTTTACCAACTGGCCCTATATCTTCTTTATCCGACTCAACAACGAACTACTCTCCGGAGCCCTTAAGGGACACAATGTTCCTCTCATGGAATATAGCAGGTTATGGAAACAAAAAAGATAACCAAGATCGGTATAAAGTGTTTATGCATTGTGATATTGTTTGTTTTCAGGAAACTTGGGCCAAGCAGTCTGTTTATGTAAATGGCTATCGCTCTTTTCTCACACCAGCACTTCCATCAACATCAGGTCAATCTAAAGGGAGCTTACTTACACTTCTAGCAAACACAATTTCCCTAGGGAAGGTGACTTTTACTAATAATTTGCCCTGCTTTCATACTATCCTAGCTGAAGGTTCTGGGAAAACTGATTTGTTATCAATCCATTTTTATAATAATAAGTTTTAGAACACCATCCAGGTGACAGATGAGTTGCGGGGTACACTGGAAGCCCTGCTAACTCACCACCCATGGTCTATTTTTATAATCTGGGCCGGTGATTTTAATGTGCATTGTTGTACTACATCGAATCAACGTATCTGTGGGGTAACTGACACCAATGACTCGCTGCTTGTCCATTTTAATCATTTTAATTACGGAAATGTGTTAAACAGTTTTTTAGCAACCTGGGATCTAGTTACAGTAAACTTGTGTCACCCCTCTACAGGTCAACCTCTCCATACATTTCAACGAACTGGGGCTATTTCAACAATTGATTTTATTGTGGCGGAGCTAACCGAATTTAGTGATCACGCATTCCTCTTTTTTTGCTTTGCCTATCCTCTCGATGCTAAGACAAGCTATTTAATGTTTCCAAAACCCATCCTAAGTAGAAAAACGGATTCACACTTAAGGGGAAAAAATAGATCCAACTTCCTTCCTCCCTAAGGTTGTAAAGGAGGTGTTACCCGAGATCCAATCCTGCCTAGATGCTCACTCTCGCAGTTACCAAGTAGTAACAGCATTTAGAGGAATTTTCACATCTATACCTTGCAACCTCTCAAACTCTGCAACAAGAAACACACCACCGGTGATAAGATTGTTTGAGACTAATTGTTGGAAGCCCTCTAAACAACTTCGCACTGCTCTTAAATGACACCCCAGAAACAAAGATTTGATAAGGAAGTTACGAGCTGACTATAAGACAGCTAGGGAGTTGAGAAAAAAGCAGTTGTGGGGCGAAGCATGGGAAAACTTGTGAGAGGCCTCTAGGAGTAAAGATAGCACAGCCTTTTGGAGCGTGGTAAATGCACCTTTTTTTGCAGGATCAGGGAGCCCTATCTTGATCCCCACATAGATGAATCCACCTGGTTGTTTAATTTACAAAACATTTTTCATGAAGAATGAGATAGTACTACAAAAGAACCTGTGGATCTGATGGAGGCTCCAACGGGGATAGAATTTTCCTTAGAAAAAATTGAGCTTGCACTCTTCCAATCTCCTGCATTAAAGGCAGCGGGCCCATTGGACATATTCTTTATTCATAAAATCTTATGGGTACTACTCCTGACCCAAGTTTTTAACGCTGTTACCAAAGTGGGTCCCCCAACTTCCTGGAAGCAATCAGTGATCATCCCTATATATAAGAAAGGGGTTCCCTCGAACCCTGCAAATTATTGTCCAATCTCCTTGCTGGACATCACCGCCAAGTTAATGGGGCGATTGCTTTTAAATAGATTGAAGGAGCAGGCAGCTGAAAATAATGTTCTAACTGAGGCCCAATATGAGTTTAGAAAAGAGAGGGACATGATTGATCCATGTTTAATTTTAGCCTTGCTCGCAGCGAAATATGTCCATGCACAAAAGAGTCCATTTTGCATGGCTTTATGGACTTGTCCGCAGCCTTCGATTGCGTGAGCCACGCAAAATTGTGGGCTCCACGGTAGTTGATAATCGTGGTCAGGTCAATATTCACTTATATCAGAGAAATGTATAGAGAGGCAGAGGCTGTAATAAGGTTTGGAAAACAGGGGGAATGTACGAAGCAGTCAGAATTGAAAAGAGGATGCTTCAGGGGTGTGTCCTCACCCCCTTTCTTTTTTCTTTATATACCAACAAACTTAACAAAGTTTTAGCCGCACAGTGCAGGGACGTTCCATCTGCAGGCGGCCTATTGCTGCCTGCTCTTCGCTATGCAGATGATGCCATCTTGATGGCCAGAACACTTTTGGCCCTACAGCGATTGCTTGGCAAATACTCAAATTATATGGTGGAACTGGGTTTGTGTGTCAACAAATGAAAACATTTGTTATGACAGCGGGATTGGGAAGAAAAAAGTCAATTTCACTCCAACTATGTAGGGGTTCCCTGGGTTGTGTAGAAACTTTTATGTACCTAGGTCGCTTTTTTGATTCCAAACTTACCTGGTCTTCTATGGTAGAAAACAGAACTATCATGTTGAAACGAAGTATAGCTGCCCTCTGGAAATTTGCTTCTAACCTGGGTAAAAAGCCTTGTAGAGGAATGGTTGAAGTCTATTTGGCAAAATCTGTAGCCATAACAACCTATGGCGGGGAAATATGGGGCACAGTCAAGTGGGTAGCCTGCAGACAGTGGAGGATACATTTGTTTAAAAAGCTGCTTTCAGTCCCTCCAACCTGTTCGATCATAATTGCCCTTAAAGAACTTGGCCTTCCTTTCATTACCGACTTGATCAAACTGGCCCCGCTCCTATTATGGTCAAGAATCTGGAAGAGGGACTCCGTTAAGATAAATCAAGTATTAATAAAAAGATATAATTAATCTTGACTGTGCCAACAGTATCCCATGGCTGGCATATGTTAAGCAGTCCTTTATAGACCTGGGCCTAGCCTTCTTGTATACAACACCTTCAAAATGCTCGTCTTTTTCTAAAATCAAGCTAAGAGAGGCTTTCGCCAAAAAGTGCGAATTAGAAAGATGGCACTGTAACCAAAGAAAAGTTACGGTTTTATTTTACCAGACTCTGCCTAGAGTGGCCACGGGACTTGATTCTAATATCTACTTCGTTTCCAACAATATGCATCAATATCTTTTAACGAGGATGAGACTGAACCTTTTTCCCTTAATGGTAGGCTACCCAGCCCAATCATATTCATTAAAACATTCATCGCTTTATCCGTGTGAAGACCAATCCCCACAAACTATGTTGCACATTTTATTCTTCTGCTGTTTTTATAATCTGGAAAGAAAAAAATAATTCTCCCAATGTTAACAAAACTGAGTTTATCCTCCCATTCCTCAGCCCTTGCAGTTATGAATACTCTGGAAACCCCTTTCATCTGTTTTATGACCGCAAACCTTTTACATTCAGCCTTGAGAATCAGAAAAGGTTAATCAGAGAGGGAGGTTGTTTTATTGGATTAGTCTTATTAGCTTGATTTTAACCGCTTAATGAATTACTGTAAGGATGTTAATACTCAAGCCAGCGTGAGCTGTGGAATTAGAAAGACCTTGTATAGGAGGGGTGTTGTTTTAATTTGTTTGTCTTAATAACTTGGTTTTATTATCTTACCTGCTGAAAATGAATTATTGTTTGGCTTTTTATACCTTAGTAATGTGGGTTGCTGGTTTTTAAATGATGGATATGCATGAGAATATTGATATTTTCCTTTGCGTTAGAGGAAACCGGTGTGCCCGCTGCACCTCCTTGTCCCAATCCCACTTATCCATCTCCGGGAAAGCTCCTTTTAGCAACTCTACAACAAAGGCACGCACATCCGCCCCCTCCTTCCCTTCCTCAATACCAAGCAGTCTTATATTGTTGCGCCTCTTCCTGTTCTCAAAGTCTTCGAGCTTCCACAGGACATCCGATGAGATCTTTTCTTGCTCGTCTCTATGCTCTTGCAACTTTACAACTTCATCCTCTACTTTGCCTGTCCTCTCCTCAACTTTCACCAGTCTCCCAGACATTTCCTCATACATTTTGTCCACCTTTCGTAAGGTCCCTTGAATCTTCTTGTTTGCGTGCTTAGCTCTTTGACTCTCCCGTCGAGCCTCCCCCTGAATCTGCTTTAGGGTTGAAAACAAGAGATCAAAGCTTGCAGCATAGTCCTTCTCCTGTGTCTGAACCTGGGTCGGAGCCTGTGGCTTCTTTGGTTGCGTAGGACCGCCCGTCATACCCTCCTGGTATGGTTGTGAAGTGGGTGCATACTCCCAATCTAGTTTTTTAGCAACGCCAGACTGTATTATGCTCCCCCTTTTCTTTGCTCTTCTGTGGGTCCTTCCCTTAATTCTGTTTGGCTTACTCACTTGAGTTCGTTTTAATACTGTATTGTGTTCTGAATCAGATTCAATGTCTAGTTCTGAGATGTCTGTCTGTGATATCTCCGAGCCACTTTCCGTGGGTGGTGATGAATCCAAATTACTAGATAAGCTATGGCTTAAGTCTGAGTCATCAAGCTCTTCCTCCTCCTCTTTTTCCTCGTTATCGTCGTTATCATCCCTATCATCATCATTCCCAGTGAAAAAACATTCATCACTAGGAGAGCCAGTAGCTGCAGGTAAGTATTCATTCCTGCTGGCGGCACCCCTCTTATCTGCCTCCTCAGACATTCCATGAAAGCTATTTGGAACTCCCTCAGAGATATTATCACTGATGTCATTTGTAACCTTGCTCATTTTGTCTGCTGGATTCTCTGCAAGATTGTCTCCTGAATTGATTAAACTGAATCTACCTGTAGTTTCCGTATTACCAGGGGTTTGCTGTTTCGTTATAACTTCTGGGGTGCTCTCGGACACTTGATTACCCCCCTCTCCCTCCCGCTCCTTGTTCATCTGGGCCTGATTCTTAAGTAGTAGTTCATCAAACTGAGGTTCGGCCTCTGGGCCAGTCTCTCTTACGTAATCAGTGTTTTGTAAATCCACTTCGACCATTCCCTCTCTTGCGCCGTCAAACATTATGCTTATCTTTATTGCCTCAGCCATATGCTCCTGATCTGCCATCGCCTCTCGAGGTTCTCTTCTGATACCCCCGTTCTCAGAGGCGGGCACAACATTGACAACCTCCGGAGCTGCCTCCTTGTCCCCATTACCTTCCATTGATCCTCTCCGAAACCTGCTGCCAATTCCCGCCGTGTCAGGCTGTTCAGGCTGTTTTTCACTCTGAAACACAGGCTATATTAGTGTATGTGGGAAACTTTTTGCTAAGAGAGGAAGTTATCAGAAAAGCAAAGCCAGTGGCCAAACGCTCTTACAAAGATATAATCTTTTTTGCTCGCCCGGACTTCTGCCACACTACTGTGGAGAGAAGGTGGCGCGTGAGGCAGCTAATAACACCTTTCCAAAATGTTGGCTGCGAGGTATACCTGATGTTCCCCTGCCGTCTTAAAGTTGGCTTTAATGGTCAGTTTAGGGTCTTCTTTTCTGAAATAGTTGCACAAGAATACCTGACTTATTTAAAAGAAGGAAAGACACAAAGAGATGGGAAAGCTCAAAGTGATAGGGCTGCAGCTACAACGCAAACCGCTATGTGACACAGAATAAGAAATGAAATAAAAGTAGATAGAGCAAGGGAGAAAGGGAGCAGCATGGATAATCCTGGCACTGCAGGACTAAGAAAAGAATACCGAGATTTTGGGAGAGTGGGAGGGGGAGGCTTCCTGGGGGGGCTCGGCTGTCAGACATAGGTCACCATTGACCTATTTGCCAGTAGGGGTGGGAGGGAGGGTAGGGGCCAGGGGGGGGAGGGGGGGTACAGGGCACGGCACAGCAGTATAAGGGAGAATCACTCACAGAAGTAGAGGTGACAGAAAGAGGAGACAAGATAAGAGATTGGGGGTCAAAAGGAAGGAAAAGTTCATTTGGTGGGGGGCTCAGCTTGGAAAAAATAGGAAATAATGGAAAAATAGATAGTCTGTGTAGATATATGAACATATATGGCTGCAAAATAATGAATTCACTATAGGGACTAGATTTGTAACATGGAATGTGTGTGGGTTAAATGATGCTCAGAAAAGGGTAAAGGCTTCATTATTATTAAAGCAAATGAATGTGGACTTCATTTTTCTGCAAGAGACACATGTTATGACCTCGCAAGAATACTATTTGAAACAACTGGGTTTTATGGTACTAGTAAGCTCACAGCAAGGCGTTAAAAGAAGGGGAGTAGCTATACTAACCAGGAATAAAAACTTGCTATTGAGAAAAAAGGCACAAGATCAATGGGGGAGATGGGCAATGGTTGAGTGTATGATAGATGGGGAGTGGACTACGCTGATAACGGTATATGGGTCAACTGAGGATGACCCGGAGATCTTTCAATTCTTAGATGTGGAATTGGCTACCTGGGCACCCAGGATTATCCTGGCAGGGGACCTGAATATCAATGGTGCTGATGGTCTGGGCTTGGGTTCATTTGGTAGATATGTAGGTACAAAGAAACGCGTATGTCAAGCCCTCCAGGGTCTAGTTGTAAATAACACTTTATCCGATGTTTGGGGGAAAAGAATGGTAGGAAACAAGGGTTTTACATATTACTCTGCCCCACATAAAATTTGTGTTAGATTAGATTATTTTTTTACATCAAATATATTCTTATTGGACTCAAAGATAGAGAGACTCCCACGGGTTTTAAGTGATCATAATCCCCTAATTCTTACAACAAAAAAGTCAGTAAACACTAAACAGCAAAGAGTATGGACGTTTGAAAGAGGGTTATTGCAGGAAGATAAATATGTGGATCATATGAAAACATGGATTAAAGAATTTTTTGAGAATAATAGAGATAATTCTACTGTAGGGGTAGTATGGGATGCCTTCAAAGCGGGGGTCCGGGGGGAGACCTTGAGCTTTAATTCTTATAAGCGTAAACAGGAGCAGATGAGGGATATGGAACTTGCAAAGGTAGTACTTAAGGCGGAAGAGAAATTAGAGGGGTGTATCATGAGTGGAACTTCACTAGATAATGTAATGATGGAACTCCTTAAAGCAAAAGGGGATGCTGAGGGAGATATTGCCAGAAAGGCCGCAAAACTATATGTAACAAAAAGAGAGAACTGCCACGAATTTAGTGAAACAGTGGGTAGAACTTTAGCTGTACGAACTAGGCAACAAGAAGCGTTAGGCACTGTGAGGGAGATCAGGGATGCTACTGGTACGATCCATACAGAATCAGAGGAAATAAGGGAAGTTTTCAGAAAATTCTATGAGAAATTATATGACGAACCGTTAAAGGGAGATGTTAGTAGAATTCGAGATTATTTACAGGAAATCCCGGCGGTTATGTTCACGGATGAGGAGGCAGATAGCTTGGAAGAGATTTTTCAGGGGGAAGAAATAAAAAACGCTATCTTAAACCTCCCCTCTGGTAAAGCTGCAGGCCCGGACCAGATCCCGATAGAATTTTATAAGATATTCTGGGATACATTAGAAGTTGACATCGTCAGGACAATGCAACAGGCGCAGATAGGTGAATCTATACCTGGATCATGGGGGGGGGGGCTGAAGTAGGGATAATTTAAAACAAGCATTGGAAATGCAATAGGTCTCGCACCATTAGAGTTAGTGCTTTTAGAATTGTTTATGGGTTTTTTTTGTAAATGTTTAGCATTTTTGTTTCCTGTAGCCTATGCTAAAGAATTACAAATAAAAAAAGCCATAAACCTTTCTAAAAGCTCTAACTGAAATGGTCTGAGACCTATTGCACTGTGTGAGGGTGAGGGGTTGAGGGTGAGGGTGAGGGTGGGTGAGGGTGAGGGGTTGAGGGTGAGTGAGGGTGAGGGGTTGAGGGTGAGTGAGGGTGAGGGTGAGTGAGGTGTTGAGGTTGAGTGAGGTTGAGTGAGGGTGAGTGAGGGTGAGTGAGGGTGAGGGAGGGTGAGGGAGGGTGAGGGTGAGGGGTTGAGGGTGGTGAGGGTGAGGGTGAGGTGTTGAGGGTGAGTGAGGGTGAGGAGTTGAGGGTGAGTGAGGGGTTGAGTGAGGGTGAGGGTGAGTTAGGGTGAGGTGTTGAGGGTGAGTGAGTGTGAGGGTGAGGGGTTGAGGGTGAGTGAGGGTGAGTGAGGGTGAGTGGTTGAGGGTGAGTGAGGGTGAGTGAGGGTGAGGGTAAGTGAGGGTGAGGGGTTGAGGGTGGGTGAGGGTGAGTGAGTGTGAGGGGTTAAGGGTGAGTGAGGGTGAGGGTGAGTGAGGGTGAGACCTAAAAACGACTTGAAAAAACAAGATCACACAGAAAACCAGCTTCTACTTCAAGTTATTTGTTGGAGCCCTCACACCTCTCAGAAAGTAGGCACTCTGAACTTTTTTTAAATGTATTTTCTTTTCTTTAATGGTACACATTCGCAACTCAAAAGTGTAAAGGAGTTGATAAACCAAAGGAACAGTGAATTATATTTAATTTCGATAATTTTATGGAGATTTCATCGACCTCTGCAGCAACAGCATGTCTGTCTGCATGCGTTTGTGTTTGGGAGAGAAATAAAACGTGTCTTGCAAATCACCTGTGTACCAGGTATGCTGGAGTCTCCGAAATACGATTTATTATTAATGTTAATACATGACAACATACACAAGAAGCACCTTCTCTACATGCTACCACGCGAGAATGAGCATGTTAAACTCTGCAGAGCACACTTTGGCATGAAGCACCCGGCTGCGGTGCGGTGTACAGTCTGTCTGCAAATAACTCGGCGCTGGCAGGCAATTAGTGTGCATGAACAAGTGAAGTTTTTATCGCACCGACCACGCGCGCTGAGCTCTGAGGAACATTCCCTAAATGAGCTGATATTTTGTGAAACGGGCACATGCCAAATGCGTGATGTGTGGCGCTGCTCAGTGAGACACAACACCACAACTTAAAAACAGTGTTCACAACAAGTTCTCACTTCCACTCTCTTGACAAACAACAGGCATGTCTAATTCGATATCAGCACGTTGTTATTGTTCACGTGCTCCTGAAAAGTAAAGTTATTTTCACATGCTGTGTTAGCTTTTCATGTAGCGCGGTACTTGTTAAAGCATATAGCACACCTTTGTTAGCGGAACTTGAATTTCAACACACAGCATTTACTGTTCGTAATACATGCAGTTCTGATTATGTAAACATCATTAAAATGCTGTGTTGCACCTTTCAGTTATCTGAAAGAAAACGCATTGATAAATCATTTAAATACAAAGTACCCTAAATGTTTTTCGACTGGGTTAATTACTTGGTTTGATTTGAATTCACCTGCGCCTAGCACCGCGATGCCATCCAAACAGCTACATTAGAACAACTACTTCACTTTACAGACACTTCTGTGCGAAAGTTTAAGTTTGAGACCAACAAGAAGTAACCATACCGAACATGAAAAGAGTATGGGGCTATACAAATAAAAATAAACAACACGCAATTCCTTTCCCGCATTAAAACACCGCCCAGCCGAGAAGAAAGTCACAAACACCCAACTCCAATGACATTCCAACTTCAAAGGAGCCAACAGAAACACAGGAAACGAAAGAAAACTGCTGCAGAGAAGCTCTTCCAACTGCACAAAAGCCAGACACCTACCTAGGAGCGAGGAAACGCTGCATCCACCGGCGTCAAGGCGAAGGAAAAGTTAATCACTAGTGAAAAAAAAGCGAAAGAGAAAGCAGGGTAACCTGACCCAGGAGGGGGGAGGAGAAATGCGTCTCGGCCGGAGCAGGGGGCGGAGCAGGGAGAGCGGGCTTTGAAATGCACTTCACACGGCCGGCCGGTCGTGAAACTGAAAGCATGGCCGGCCGGCCGTGAAAGCCTTTGATGCCGCAGGGGGTGGAGCGGCACCAGCTGGGAGAGTAGGCAAGGCAGGCGGCTGGGGGCATGTGCACGCGCTTTTAAGCTCAATGCGCATGCGCATTGAGCTTAAAAGTCACGGGCACTGCAAGGAATCGCCACGATTCCTTGCAAGTTGGACAAAGAGTGGATAAGCCCCCATAGTCTCGCTTGCTCGATGCGCATGCGCATCGACAGGCGAGACCTAAAAAAGGGAAGCCTCCGGAAGATCCTGGGTCATATAGGCCCATTACATTGATGAATTCAGATACTAAACTCTTCTCTAAAATATTAGCAACAAGATATGCAAAGATAATCGATAGGGTCGTGAGTATGAACCAGCATGGTTTTATACCTGGAAGGGGCACAACTCATCACACGCGCAAAGTAATCACTTTATTTGATGCTGCAGCAGTCTCAGGGGACCCGATGGCGATCATGTTATTAGATGCGGAAAAAGCATTCAACCGGGTCTCCTGGGACTATCTGTGGCACACCATGGAAAGATCAGGGGTTAAAAAAGGATTTATCAAGGCAATCCAGGCACTATATGTAGACCCAGTGGCCTCTGTACGAGTGAATGCGGGGATCACAACTCAATTCCAGATAAAGAGAGGTACGAGGCAAGGATGTCCTTGCTCTCCACTGCTATTCGCCATGTACATGGACCCATTGATCCGGAGAATAGAGACTTGCGATTTAATAAAATCATTACCTACACTAATGGGTCACTGTAAAATATTAGCATATGCTGACGACTTAGCAGTAATTACACCAACTCCAACAGAGGCTATTGCCCAAGTTGAAATCGAGGCTGCGAGGTTCGGTGAAATTTCCGGCTATAAACTTAACAACACTAAGACCCAGATAATTAAAAATCAATATACTACCTGTGCAGATAGCCGAGTCACTCGAGCAGGAACATATCTGGGGGTGACTATATCGGCTGACTTAGATCATCTAGTGGAAGAGAACATGATACCCTTAATCAATAAAGTACGGAAGGATTTAGATAGATTAGACAATCTACATCTATCGATCGTGGGACGGTCGAATGTAGTAAAGATGTTGGTCTTGCCTAAGTTTCTTTATTTTTTTAGAGCGATACCTTTATTATTTGAGGCTAAGTTTTTTAAGAAGATTGAAGATATGATTAACAGATTTATTTGGGCAAAGGGGAAAACCAGGAGAGCACTTAAGTTTATGACACTTCCACGTGAGAGGGGAGGGTGGGCACTCCCAGATTTTAAGTTTTATTATTGGGCAGCAGTCTTGCAAAATATGGCTGGCTTGGTGGGGGGAGCAGAATATGAAGGATGGAACGAACTGGGAACATTGGCCATTTATGGTTTGATATTGGGACCAGAAGCAGAGAATGTGTTTTTAAGATTTACTGAACCTAGCTACTTCAAAAGGACACGGTTTAAAACGCTTTTGGCAGCTCACACTGTCTGGAAAGCTTTTTCTAAAAGTTTTGGGTTGGGGAGATATAACTCATACACTAGACTGAAGGGAAACCCGAATCTACCGGAGGAAGTGGTTGCTGGCCCTATATTGGCAGAATGGGAAAGTAAAGGAGTTAGAATGATAGGAGATATTATGGGACAGCAAGGGGTTTATCAGTTTTCTGAACTTCAGGCCAAGTATGCATTAGACAAAAGGCAATTCTTTAAGTATTTACAAATAAGGAGTTTCCTGTATAGCAAAAAAGGTGGCACGTCAGGATTTAGTAAAAATACAATCATGGAAGTGATCCAAGCAGGTGGGGACTGTACCATAAAGAGATTCTATGCTGAGCTATTGAGTGCAAAGAAGGATGATATCGAAAAATGGGCAAATAAATGGAAATGTAATTTGGAGATTAGTGAGGAATGCTTTTACATGTCTTTAGAAATGGGGTATACACTGCTGTGTTCAGCGCCTCTTCAGGCACAACATTATAAAACTATATATCATCTCTATCACACGCCTGCAAGGATAGCTCAGTGGGGGGGCACAGCAGGAATTAATTGTTTTAGATGTGGGAATGTAGACACGGACTTGATACATGTATTTGCAATATGTCCTCACTTGCAGACGCTTAAAAAAGACATTGAGGGCTTCATAAATCGAGTATTAGGAACAAATATTCTCTTAACCCCTTCATTAATTCTTTTGGGGGTGAAGGAGGAGGAGGGTCAACAACAGTGCGGGGGGGAATTCTTCTTATTTTTAGCTATGGCAGTTATGAGACTCTGTATTGCATCTGTATGGTTGGACCCTTTGCCACCGACATTTCACCAGTGGTTGGCCAAATTGTTAACGATATATAATTTGGAGATTGAGATTTATGCAAGGAAGGGGAAAAGGGGAAGGAAAACTGGTAAACAGATTTGGGATCCTATCACTCATTGGAAAGAAGGGAGCAGGGATTAAAAGGTTTGAACTACATATATAAGAATTATATGTTAAAGTGTATTGGATTGTTTAATTTATGTTTATGCTTTCGATGCTTCGCTTAGCAGGTCAGATATTTGTATAACTTTGCTAGGACTTTAAAAACTATTCTACTTTTTCTTCCTTCCGATCTGTAACCGAGAAGTAATTTGTAACAAATGGAAACTTTATTTTTCTTTTCTTTTTTGTCTCCGTTTCGTAATGTTTTCATTATATGTAATATATGGCCGTGCCTTGTATGTAAAAGTGGGAAAAACTATTCAATAAAAAGATTTAAAAAAAAATAAAAAAAAGAGAATATTGATATTTTAATATACAACCAAGTGATGATTTTTAATATGTTTTGCCTATTTTGCCCTGTGATTTCTCTCTGTACTTTTATGCATTTATCAAATGCAAATGAAGTTGATTGTATTGAGTCTGGCAAGTAGTTGCACATGCCAGGCCGAAATGGCAGTTTAAAACTGCAATGAACAGGCACTGTATTGGCAGGCCTGAGACATGTTTGCAGAGCTACTCAAGTGGGTGGCAAAATCAGTGCTGCAGGCCCACTAGTAGCATTTGATTTACAGGCCCTGGGCGCGCACAGTGCAGTATACTAGGGACTTACTAGTAAATCAAATATGCCAATCAGGGAGAAACCAATTACCATTACATTTTAGGTAGGAAGCACTTGTGCTTTAGCACTGGTTAGCAGTGGTAAAGTGCCCAGAGCCTTAAAACCAGCAAAAACAAAATGCAGCACACAGTCAAAAACAGGAGGTCAGAGACAAAAAGACAATGGAAACCACGCCAAAAGATGCCAGGTCTAACACTATTGAGCTCCGAGGAGTTATCCCTGCCCATTAAGGTCAGCCTGTTCTGCAGCCGTGGCCCGTGCAGGTAAGAGCAGTGGGGCGGTGGGGGAGGATTTTAACGGACGATGACGAGGGAAATTTAAATAAATTATTAATTTCCCCTCATTGGCTTATGAGCAGGGCTACTGGAATTATGCAATTGTGCATCCGCAGTGATTTTCATATGATTATAGCTTTGCCGCATTTGTCCCATAATCCATTATCTGCTGCATAATCTGCGGATTTTAACAAAAAATATATATTTCTAGCTCAAACGGTTCAAAAGTTACTAAAGCTGCAGTGACACACGTTGCCGGGCGGTGAAAGGCCCTTTGCAAAGGTGGACTGGTCACCTTTCTGTTGCTTATTTCTGTATTTGAGTGTTAAACTGGTACTAATGAGGTGCAACTAATGCCCAAACATTGTTACTAAGTTTAACAAGCATTTGCAATGCAATTGTTCTCGCATTTGTTAAAGTTAGAGCTATTGGCATTGTAAATGATATTGTTTTTTTGTTTGTAGTGGAGTAGGTGTATGTTGTTTGTAGTGGAATTATGTGGTTGAAATTGGAATTGTTGGTTGTGGAATTTGTGTGGGGCGGAATTTTGTGGTGAAAAGTGTATTTGTGTTTTGGAAATATGAGGTATGGGGAATAGATAGGGATGTGAGCTGTATAAAATAGATACGAAGTAAGATTAAGAGTGATAGGTAGTTTGTGTATGACGTGGTGAAAGATATCTGGGAAACTGCCTTTATACTACAGCTCAAACCATGCTGTGCCTTAACAGCACGCTCCGAAGAAGCACGGATACATCTTTCCAACGTATTCCTCTATCACGCAAGTTCTTAGAACAACTTGCCCTAAGAAAAGCATTGCTGGATTGATGCTGGACTTTAAGTTCAACACTTTCCCTATTGTTGCACAGACTGGAGTTGGAATAGTAAATTATACCATTCCAACTCCAAAGCTTTCCCTCAGGCAAGTCATTGTAACGACTTGTGTGGTAGCGGAATGTGTTGTAAAGACACATTTGTTGTTCAAACAGAATTATTAAGGCAGGCGTGATTAACGCCTGCGCAGGTTCTGACAAGCAACCATGAAATCTAGATCGAGTGGTAGAAAGAGTGTGTGAAAAAGAGAGAATGAAGGGCAGAGAAGTTTATAGACACATAAAGAGGCTGCGCTTGTGTATGCAGAAGACACCGAAAGAAAAGGAGGAGAGTGTGTGAGTTTGAAGTTTGGATTTTTTGAAAAGTTATGGCAAAGAATCTGTGCTGCAAGACCTGAAGTGAACTAACATGAGAAATGCTGGATTAGTGTGTTCATGTGCAATGGAATTATGGGGATAGTAATTAAGTGGCATTAAGTGCACTGGACTTATGTGTAGTGGTATTGTGTGTCATGGATTGGCATGTACTGAGTAGAGTTATGTGGCGCAGTGTTGAATTATGTGGCATTATGTGGAATTTTTTGGGTTTGATTGGATATATGTTGTGTGTAGAGCAATAATGTGTTGTGGAGTGGAATTCTGTAACAGTGGGATGGAATTGTGTTGAGTTGAATTGTGTTGCATGGAATTGTGTGGCACTGAATGAAATTATGTTGAGCGGAATTATATGGCATGGTGTGAATTGTATTTATGTGGAGTATTGCAATGTGGGATGGAGTAGATTTATGTGAGGAAAAATGTGGTATGGTGTGGAGGGTATTTATGTTGTGTGGTATGGTGTTGTGTGGCATTGAATTGTGTGGTGTGGCATTGTGTGGAATTATGTGGAGTGTAAATATGGTGCACGTTGCGGAGGTGAATTATGTTTAGTGTAATTAAAAGTGTGTTGGAGCTGTGTGTATATGTGTGCAGTGTAATAATGTGGTGTGACGTGTAAGACGCCTAAGTTCAAAGTATGTGCATCACACAAGATAATATGTTATACGAAAAAAAGAAACTGATCATCCTGGAAATAGCCAACACGCTTATGGAGTGCAAACGTGAAATATAAGCAGTAACTAAACTAAAGCACGGACATGAGATACCTTAACGTTTTTTACATTATTTGTTCAGAAATTGTGTATTACCAGCGAAGTTAAAGAGATGTATATAGCGCCCGATAGAGGCCCATTTCAATGTGTTTTACATTACCACTGGGTCTTAGACACGGAGAGACCCGGGCCACTGAAAGCCCCAGGTATTACCCAAATTCAAGCAAAAACTCCCCACGCCTACGCTTCTAAGATTACTTCTGAGACCTTCGGGCACTACAATCCCTTATCACCCCCTGCGAGGCCTTAGCAAGTAGCATATTAAACCTTGATTTCGCTTGATGTTTACAGGGTACCTAACCTCGTGGACCCGGCAGTGGCAGATCACCAGCGAGCACCAGCAGAAGGAGTGCAGCAAGGTGCAGAGGCTTCCGGGAGACTACAATGCTGCCAGATGAACTCTATGGAATGACACGTCAATTATTGCTGTAGGCCATAGGGAGCATTCTGAAGAAAGGGGGGGGGGGCGGTTAAATCAAGTGTAGTAAAAGTTTCTGAACGAAAACCTAAAAAATGCCATAAAAAATCAAATTCCCAGAAAACAAATATAACTGCACTATTATGTCCCATTGTACATATCTGGGGGCTTTCTGTGATGTTAGTGTTTTGTCCAATAATACTCAGGAGGCAGCTGTGGGGATGAACAAGTATTTATTACCGCTCAGCAGGAGAGCGCCGGGCATCCGGTGCTCTCCGATAATTCTCGCCTCTCTGCGCTCTGTCCCCGATACCTAAAATGGCCGCGGCGCGTGCTACGTCATCACATAGTGCGCGGCGACTAGAACAACTAGAGCGCACCTTTACATATCTCCCCTTTTTACAATATTAATAGAAAACAACAGTCTTTTAGCACAGCACCTTATCTTCCTTCGCCTAGTTCAGTGTCTCGGAATCTGGTAGGCCTCACCACCGCTCTGCCTGCTCGTGTGCGCCTTACCAGAGTGGATGCCTCTCAGGGAGTGTTCTCGGCTGGGTTCACCACCTTGTCTCCCTTTGCACTGTCCTCATTCGCACAAGGACTTTCTCTCCTCGGGTTTCACTCTCCATTCCCAGATGTTCTCCTGTCATGGGATGTCTCTGTCTCCAACTCCCCACTGCTCACTCCTGCTCCAGCATCCGCTTCTCTCTCTTGGATTGTCTCCTCACCCTCAGGTGGCGCTTGGATTTCGGATGTCCTCCGGCTTTCTTCATATGACCACTGAAGAATCTTGTTACATTTGGCCATGCGGTCTTGAGACCATACATTTCCGTCGCTGAGCAACGCTGCTCCTTCACTTGCAGAGGTTGGCTGTATTTGCTATCTCCTTTCTTCCGCAGCACCGCTAGCTTGACTCTAACCCATTCCCCTCTTTCAAGGGCTGCTTTTTCACATTCCTTCTCCAGTTATAATGTTTCGTGTATATCCTTTGGGCATCCTCTAAATTATGTTGTACCACCGCTGGAGACCATTTGCTAGTTACTGTCTTTTCCTTCCACGCCAGGTTGTCTCTGGTGAAGGGGTCACGCCCTCTCAGGATCTTGAAAGGACTATACCCGGTGCTCGTGGGGGTGATGCGGTAGGCCCACAGCATACTTTGAACTTCCTTTTCCCAATCCTTGCTCATCATGATGGCTGCTAGAACGGATCCCATTATGACCCTATTGAACCGCTCCACTTGTCCATTTCCGGCTGGGTGGTATATGGATGTGTGCTTGGTTTTGATACCATTCCTCTCCATGTACCTGGACCACCTTTCCGAGGTGAACTGCGGCCTGTTGTCACTCAAGATGGATCTGGGAATACCTTCCCTGAGGAAGATAGCAGTAAGGAACCGGAGAACTGTTTCTGTGTCCATCTCTTCCTGTATGTGCAGCTCTGGTCATTTCGAATACCTATCGATGAGGACACACATATATTTTGGTGTGCCCTGGTTGTCCAATATGGGTCCGAGAATGTCTATAGACACTTCCTCCCAGGGGTTTATCGGGCTTGTGAACTTCTCTAAAGCTGGTCTTAGAGGTGTCAAGGTCTTGTCTGCTCTTTGACACTGGTCACACTCCCTTACGTGTCTCTCCACTTGGAGGTCCATTCCAGGCCACCAGTACATTTGTTTCATTCTCATCTTCGTCTTTACTATTCCCAGGTGCCCCTCATGTACGACTGCTAGAAGGTGGGGTATCAACGTCGTCGGGGGGACTACTTTGTCTCCTCAGTACAAAAATATCCCTTTGTCTCCTATTGATAGTTCCTCCCGCACTTCGTAGAATTTCTTGAGTGCCGTCCGTAGGTGTTTCTCTTCTGGCCATCCTCGCAGTGGACATTCTTTGACTTCTTCTATTTCAGGGTCTTCTCCATACGCTTTTGTCCATTCTTGGTTACTTATCACCCTCTCTGGTTCCTCCGTGAAAGCTACCATGACTTCGCTCTCTTCTCCACCACTCCATCTATCGCTGACGCCCTACTAAGGTAGTCGGCTACCTTGTTTCTTTTTCCTGTGATGTATTCTATGTCATACCTGTAGTCTAACAGTTTCAATGTCATCTTGGCGATGTGTGGAGTGGCGCTGGCATGCCGCTCGATGTGAGAACTCTGACCAGGGGTTTGTGATCAGTCTTGAGCTTTAACCTCGTGCCCCATAGGAATTGGCGGAATTTCCCCATGGCCCACACTACCGCCAGAATCTCCTTCTCTATCACGCTGAATTTCTGTTCTGTTGGGGATAGGAACCTTGATGCGAAACTGACGTCTCCATTGTTCCATCTTTCCTTTCCTGCATAAGAACTGCTCCCAGTCCTTTCTCACTGGCGTCTGTCATCAAGACTGTCCGCCCCTGGGAGTCGTATCCTTGTAGGGGTATCACCTTGCTGATGTCGTCTTTCATGGTGTCAAATTCCTTTTGTGTCTCCTCTGTCCAGGTGAACACTGTTTTGTCCCTTATGAGTTGTCTTAGATGGTGGGTCTTGGTGGCAAAGTGTTGCACGAATTTGCTGTAGTATTCAGCCATCCCTAAGAAGGATCTCACTTCTTCTTTGTTGTTCGGTACCGGGGCATCACAAATCGCCTTCACATTGGCCCGTTTGGGCGTGATGCCTTGTTCTCCAATCTCATGCCCCAGGTAGGTGACAGAGTTCATTCCAAACTGGCCCTTCTTCCACTCAGCTGTAAGGCCATTGCTTTCCAGAACTCGAAGTACTGTGTCTAGCTTCTTGTTGTGGTCCTTCAGATCCTTTCCCATCTCTAATATGTCGTCCTGGAAGTATTGCACTCCTTCGAGGTCTTTAAACAATCGGTGCATTAGCTTCTGAAATACTGCTGCCGCCGATGCAAGACCAAAGGGTGTTATAAACGACGTCAGTTTCCTACTCGCTGGGTGCAGATCTATCTGGTGGTATGCTGAAATTAGATTGATAGTGGAGATCCACCTTACCCCCTTTGTCTTTGCCAACATCTCTTCAATACGTGGTAGCGGGAATTTTTCCATAACGATGCATTTGTTTAGCTCACACAGATCCACATAGAGGCGAACCTTGCCGTTGGGTTTCATGGCCACCACCAGGGGTGCCAACCACTCTGAACTGTTTATGGGTTCGATGATCCCATTCTCTTCCAGTCTGTGCAACTCCTGTTGTACAGCTTCTCTTACCGCTATGGGTATGTTCCTTACTTTGTGGGACACCGGCATGGAGTTCTCCTTGAGGGCTATATGTCATTAGCACCTGTGTATCACCTCCTGGATCCAGTTGTATACCTAGGTCGCCTTGATCTATCCACCCTAGGACCGAGGGGCCCTTCTCCGCCACATACAACTTTCACTCCGCACTTCGGCCTTTAAACTCAAAGGTTAATACTCTGTAACCAACCATCGGAATGGGTTCTCCAGTGTACGTGACTGGCCTTATGTCCGGAGGTTCTAGTCTTGGTCATATACCGGGTCTGAATTGCTCATTCCATACTGTCCTTTGGACTATGGTGTACGGGGAGCTTGAGTCCGCAATTATTTTAATCTGTACTCCTCCAATCACCATCTCACATTGTGGTTTGCGGGAGCGTATGCAGTCAATGCCCAATACCTGACTTTCCACACACATTACGTTGTCCTCTTCGTCCTGTTCTCTGTCCTCTCCTTCCTCCGGATCTTGCTCCACATACTTCATCGTGGGCCTTTTCACCTTGAGGCGGCATACCTTTTCATAGTGTCCTACTGTGCCGCAGAACATGCACTTAGCTCGGAACGCCGGACAACATTTGTCGTGGGCTGCATGGGTCAGGCTTCCACACCGGTAGCACACGTTCACGCTTTCTCACTTTCTCTGTTCTGCCTTTTCTGCTGCATGGGCTTCCCTGTCCATCTGCTCAGTACTTTACTTTCCACTGCTAGGGGTTTGTTCCTTCCTGTTGGTTCGGCATCATCTATTTTATTAACCATGGGCCTCTGGGTGGGTTCTCTCTTCGCGGCATCCGCGCATCTCTTGGACAGCTCTGCCTTTTTCACTATGGCGATCACTTCCTTAAGCGTGGCGTCTCCATTCACCCATAGTTTGTCCTGGACCGCCTTATTTGTGGTATGCATGACTATCTGGTCCTTTATGAATTCCTCATGCAACACACCAAATTTTCATGTTATCGCCAATTTCTTAAGCCCAGCCACATAGTCATCTATTGATCCACCCAACTCCTGTTTCCTCTGCTGGAAATTATATCTGTCAATGGATGTACACACTGCCGGCCGGTAGTGGTTGTTGAGGTCTTCTATTGCGTGTCTGAATACATCGTCGTCTGCTGCTTCCCTGGGGGTGGGCACAAGATTCTGGAAGACCCTTATCCCTTCCGGGCCAAAGTTGTGCAGGAGTATCCTCCTCTTCCTCTTGGTGGGGAAAGCGTACCCGTTTTCGTCTTCCAGAGCTTCTATGTAATTCATAAAGTACTCTCTCCAGTCCTCCCACTTCATCAGAGGTTCTCCTGGTTTGGGCAAGAACGGAATCGGCGTCGTGAGTCGAAGAGGCCTGCGCACTCATTTCTGCGCGTCTTTCTGGATCTGTTTCCTGACCTTTCGGGCTTGCGCTCTCTCTGTGCGCCTGGTCCAGTTGGGGTCCTTCTGTGCCCCCTTCCCCACTTCTCAGTGCCTCCTCCAGGGCCTCCGTCGTATTCGGGCGTTTGTTCAAGGACTGACCACCTCCTTCTAGTGTCCCCTTCTCTCTCTATCTAGTCCATGTGCCGGTGGGGTCACTATGGTTCAGTCTTTGGCTCTTCGCCCTTGTCGCTCTCTGCCCCTTGTACCTGGTGCTCTTTGTTCTTTGTGCACTCCTGTTGCCTGCTCTATGTGGCTCTGTGCCTCTGCCACGCTCTCCTGCTGATGCTTTCTATTTGTTTTTAGTTGTTCCTGCCCTGGGTTCTCCACGTGGTTCAGTGTTCTCCTCCTCGTTTCCCTCAATAAGGCTCTCCTGTGTGTTTCCCGTCGTTTGTTTTTTTAGATCCCATCCTTGTCGCCACTGTGATGTTAGTGTTTTGTCCAATAATACTCAGGAGGCAGCTGTGGGGATGAACAAGTATTTATTACCGCCGGGCGTCCGGTGCTCTCCGATAATTCTCGCCTCTCTGCGCTCTGTCCCCGATACCTAAAATGGCCGCCACGCGTGCTACGTCATCACGTAGCGCAGCGACTAGAACAACTAGAGCGCAACTCTACACTCTCGCGTTCACCATTGTTAAACAGTAACTACAAGCATTTGCAATGCAATAGGACTCGCATTTATGCAAGACCTATTGCATTGTGGGCGGGCGGGTGGCGGCCGAGGCAGGGGGCAGGCGGGCAGGAACAATGGGAGTGCTGGGGGGCAGGCCCAGAAGGCACGGCAGAAAATAGTACTCGAAGTAAAGGGGCCAGTAGCCATGTAAGGATATAAATGACGACATGTCTCTCATAGGGAGGGACTAACAGGTCTATAAACCAATGGAAGGCAGCATTTAGTAAAGGACAGAGACACAAGCCAATTAAAAAGATGGGCGTGGGAGTGGGCGTGGCTTCTCTCCCGTACTCAAGTACCCCAGATCAACCCCAGAGCAGCGCTTGCACGCTGGCTCAGGGCTCGACCTAAAAATTGTGAAATAAGGAAGTAACGGTATTACAAAATGAGGCGTATTATGCCGCATAATTTGCCTGTTCTTGCCACATAATTTACTCAACACTATCACATAATTTGGCCATCTCCTGCCACATATTTCAAGTGGCACTGCTTATAAGTGAAAGTGTTCTTTAGTAACTTTTTTTGCATGTCTGGCTGGGTTAGCGGATGAATGTGAGAAAGATTTAATGGCTGTATGAATGAATAGATCAATGTGTGTTAGCTAGATGAGTGAGTGACTGAGTACATTATGGATGGGCAGATTAATGGGTAAGTATAAGAATGAATTAAATAATGTAAGACCAGTGTGTAGGGTTTAGGGCTGTGTGCCGGCACAGCATATAGGATCAGGATAATGAATAGGTGAGTAATCAAATGCATGGATAGAAGAGTCAGTGATTGCTTGAATGGGCAAGTAAGTGCATGGAAGGATGTCCAGATGAATCTATGACTGCATGAGTGGGTGAAAAGGTAAGAGCAGTGTGGGAGGCAAGAGCAATGTAGGATAGGGGGGACAGAGTTGGATGGTGAGAAAGGTTGGCAAACTTATAAGGGAACACATTTAGTCAAGTAGGACACAAGCATCTCTGTAGAACATGCTTCACCAATACATAGTATAGATCACTAACAATCTACTTATCTACAATAAGATATTCTGCGTTATATAGAGTGTACTTAGCAGAGGTGAGGCGCATGTACAAATGGGAATTTCTGAGTTGTACCTGTGTTTATAGTATGATGGTTAGGAAATATGATATTAATTGTGAAGGTTTTTACTAGAGAGTTAATTTTTGATGCATAACAGTTTTTGCACACAACGTTTACTAGTTTGCCATGGAGCTAACAGCTGCCTACGGTGGGCAGGAGCAGTTGTCACAATGCAGATAGGGCTTGTTTCTGATCAGGAGGTAGATGTTTGATTCAATTTTGTGACAGGTGCAGAAGGAAAGGAGATAGAGGAGGTGGTGTGGGCAGCAAGGGGTAATAGGGAAGAAAGAAACACATGGAGGAATGTGGGAGGCGGAAGAGTGGCTATACAAGTATGAGGGTGACAAAAGCAAGGTCAGGAGCGGGGAGAGGCTATACAGCAATCAACTGCCTGCTAAAAACCTACGACAGAAGTAGGTTTTGGTCTTTCCAAAACAGGGAGGGGTGATAAGACAGGTTGCAGGCTAAGGGGCAGCTGGGAGCAGATAGAGGAGCGAATTCTCAGAAACTAACTAGCTTTTTTATACGCAGGAGTAACTGACTCATGTGGTGGATCAATGATGGCTCCAGCTGAGCAGAGACTGTCTACTGCAGCCTGGAAGAAAGGCAAAAAAACAAAATACATGCCATCCTCGAAAGGCTGCCTCCCTCACAAAAGACAGAACAAGATGCATGTAGAAAGAAAACACTTTCTTAAAGCAGCATCTAAATATATAGGTAAAAATGGCTTAATATTTGACAGGTCTTATTGCTTAATACAAAAATGTGCTTTGTATTTTTTATATAGAATATTTTTGCTAAGCATATGTGTTAGAAATGGGATTTCTGGTTGGCTGAGGCTTGCGCCAAAGCCAGGCAGAAACCATCACTCTAGTTAGGGCAAGGAAGTTACACTCCAAAGATAACCCCTGCTCACCCCCTTGGCAACGTGACACGAGCAGAAAGGCTGATCCTCGGGGCAATGTAAGTTAAGTATTTGCGCACGCACCCACCAGCAACAACATCCCAGGTCCCCCACAAAAGGAACTCCACACAAGGTTATATAAAAATAGCCTTTGTATTATCAGAACACATCAGAATCATAATCACAGGATGTACATTGTGCCAATTAGCAAGGGCAATATTTACAAGGGATTTTGTACATATAGGACAGGGCCACATGGACCACTGTCAGGAATAAGCACTTGGTGGAACTAGCACTTAGAACATAGAACAAGCAGAACTTCACACATGATGCATAAGAACACATTCAGCGGTGTAGGGAAGACACATGACCCATAAAACACATTCAGCGGTGTAGGGAAGACACATGACGCATAAAACACATTCAGCGGTGTAGGTAAAACACATGATGCATATAACACATTCAGCGGTGTAGGGAAGACACATGACGCATAAAACACATTCAGCGGTGTAGGTAAAACACAAAATGCATAAAACACATTCAGCGGTGTAGAACCGGGTGCGCAGAACATTCTACACATAGTACATTTCCTAGCACCCTAGGAAGGACATAAATCACATTTAGCGCAGAAATCACATCTAGCACATAACTCACATCAAAGTCCAGGCTGCGCCACTGCGCCAGAACCCTAAACGTAGCAGCTGCCCACTACTTGCTGGGCAGCTGAGGACAGGGACAGAACAGGGCCTAAACGCTGCAGCTGGCACTAAGTGCTGCGCAGCTGGGGGAAGGCCAAGGTAGGGATGAAGGAGTGCACCTCACTCCTAAGTCCAAAGAACAAGTCCCTAGAAATAAAAGCCTAAACGGTGCAGATGCCCACTACTTGCTGGGCAGCTGGGTGTTAAAAATAGCAATATGTATGTACATAAGCGGCGTTCATTTGTGTTCTCAGTGCCCCTTGATGTAAACAGAACGAATATCGCTAAAACTCTGACTATGTTGTCTCCCTAGCATAGACCCATGCACACACGTACGCGACAGCCATTTTAGGTACCATGGTCTCCCTGTTCACGATCGCTCATCAGCGCCCTTCCCTGACCCTGCGAGCACCCCCCCGTGTACCCTGACTGCCCCGGCTCTCTCATGACCAAGTCATGAGCCCTCCCCTCCCGCATGACTCTGTCCCTAAAGAATCGCACCCCGCGCCTGACCAACACCTCCTTCCCGCCCTTGAATACCCCTCTTGTGATCAACCCTTCCACAGCATTCGACTGTCCACACTGACCCTCCCTTTCATGAATATCTCTCCTTTGATGACCTCTTCCTCTGAGCCTGAATGTTTGCACGGACCACTGGTCATCCCTTAGCCTGAGGATACGGTTTATTGCCCACTACTCTATGCGCTCGTCTCCCTCGGAAGAAGCTACTATTGATCACGGCCACCCCACCCCCTGAGACTCGACCAGACACACACATTCCAATGGAAATCAGCAGAACACTCAGCTGCGTGACAGCCCCTCCTCTTGCATGGAGGATAAGGGCCCGTACTGTAGCCACGTGTTGAAATACCTTCATACTATACAATGTATTGATTGTAATATAGGATGCCTGTGTGTCACGAACTTGTGTATAAAAGGCGAAACCTCAGAGAACTTGTTAGAGCACCTCCCGAAGACACTATGCGAGTGTCCCAAAGGACAGGCTCTCCTCATGAGTAATAAACCCTGTTCTTGTTTTCCTACTTCCAGTGCCCGTCTCTTTATTTGGTAACTATTCAAGAAGGAAACGAAGAGTCGCCCTGCGCCAGCAGCCTGGGCATCCGGGGCGTTATGGGCTGACTTTTCGACAATTGGCGCCCAAAACGCGGGGCCCATCAGCGACATCAGGTCCGGTAAGAGAGGTCCAGACGATGGGGTGAACATCTAAATGATTGGAGTATACCTGCCTTGAGAGGGCCCTCGTCCGGCTGCCGATTGAATGAACTTCACCGATTCCGAACGGACCTCTCTCTCTCTCTCAAGTGACCTGTTGTCCTGACTGGAAGCCCACAGAAATACCGGAAGTAAAAAAACATGGAGAAAGAGAACGAGTGGGCGCTGGAAAAAGGAAGGCGAAGAACTATCCACATGGTCCGGTCCGGGTAAGGTCGTGACACACGACAAATTACGAACATTGATTGATTGATTGTTTGATAATACTAGTATTTCCTATTGATTGCTTCTGGGAGATTCTCTATTTGCAAACAAACACAGAATCACCATACTCTGTTTAGTCTTTGCAGATAGTGAAGGGTAGGCAACGCAAAACTTTAACACGTCGTGCCTATTCTTTTTCCTCCCCATTGATTGATTGATTGAATCGAGCATTGAATTGTTCGAAGTTGGTTCTCTTAGGAATCTTCTCTACCTGCAAACGGGGAAGAATAGCAACATTCTCTCTCCCTTTTGCAGAGAGTGAAGGGTAGGCAACGCAAACCTTTAACACGTCGTACCTATTTCGTTCCTCATTGATTGATTGTTTGCCCGAACATTGACTGTTTGGGAATAAGTTCTTTTTTTGGAGGTATTCTCTATTTTTGCAAACGAGCACGGAAGTCGCCATACTCTAGTCTTTGCAAGTAGTGAAGGGTAGGTAATGCGGACTTTTGTCCCCGTTGTAATCTGTCATACCTATCTACTCCCCACTGGCTGATACGCCAGTTTCACCCGGACCATTTACTAGAGGAACGTCATCTGGCCCGACCAGAGAACACCCCTAGTGAAAAGGGACACATACACTAATAACTAAGTGATCACTGTAACCTGTTAACAGAAGCTTTAGCATGAAACAACCTGGAAAGAAAGGAATAGGAAAACGAAATCAGTAGGCCACTGATGAACATGAACTTTTATTTAAAAATAACGAACAAGAAACGATAACAATACGTAATAATAAAACCTATTAAATGCTATAGAAACAATAAAACGTTAGAAATAAGAACGGTAAACTGTAGAAAATGCAAGTCAGCAGAACATCCGCCCCCACTCTGGAAACTTCCAAAGCGGGGCAGGGTTGCGGCCACGCCCAGCCAAAGGCAACCCATATAAGGCGGGTCCTGCTGCCAACAGTCGGCCAGGAAATCGTAACATAGGGTGGAGCCGGAGAAGAGACAGGGGCCAGCGGGACCCAGCCAGGGGATCGCCTTGATCACACTGGAGAGTTGTAGGGGGGGAATGTCTCCTCGACCCTCCCCTCTCTCCCCCAGTCCGGCCACAGCGGCCCTTGAGAGTTGCAGGTAGTCCCGCCACATGCTCCCCCGGTCCGGCCACCAACGGGCTGGGGCCGACGAGATCCGGCAGCGGCCGATAAGCCAAGGAACCCGTTCATGGGGCCAGAGCAAAGGGCGTCCGGCCGACATCCACCGGAAGCCCAGCCCAAAGACGGACGGGACATTTTTTCCTTTTCTCCTTCGTAATAGCAGCGACAACACGCCAGGCGCCACTTCTTTCTTTTCTCCTCCGTAATAGCAGCGACCACACGCCAGGCACCACTTCTTTCTTGAAAAATGGCTTTGACAACACTGGGGGGGGATGTCTTGCACATGCCTCCGACCCCCCCCTCGTCCTCATCACCGCCGGCCATAACAAATGTCAAGCGAGGCGCCGTGGGGTGCACTGGGAGGGAGAGACGGTGCGAACAGGCCTCTCCCGCCTCCTCAGGTGGAGGCTTCCCAATTGCACCCTCAACGCTCCAGGCGCCCGGAAAAGGGTTCGTCCACTATGGCGATGCCGCGACGCCTCATCCAGCAGGTTGGAGCCCATCCGCTCGTTTGACCCCGCGATTGCTGGCGGCTGCCGAACTCCCAAGATGGCGGTCGACCCGGCAAGAGTGGGCCCAGCATGCAGGTATGGCCTGGTCACTTGTTGACTCCACCATCATAGTTCTCCACAACCTTGAAGATTCTAGAGGAGCCGTGGGAGTCCCCGACTCCCGCAAATACCCCCGATGGGGAATAACTGCCATGATTGCCCACGGAACGATGGAAATGTAGCCGCAGGACGTCGGCGCTTCCATACTGGCGCCAGCCTCAGTTTGAATGACTAGAATCTTGCCGACCACAGTTCGGATCAGTTCCGGTGAAAGCACAGTATGACCCGGTAGGAACGTTGTTGCCCCCCTCCCCTTTTTGACTGATGGTTCAAACCACCGATCCTTTCTTTTGCCCTTTAACGGAACTTTGGACTACCAAAGGAAGCTCTGGGCCCAACCACGAGTTTGCAGACATTTAGACTATGCCTGGTTCTGCCTGACTACACCCAAGATGGCGCCGAAGCAAATGAAACCCTCAACTCTTTATTGTACCCCGATTGCTCAGCCTTGGTGTCATAGAATATGTATGAAGTTTTTAAACTTTTAGATTGATATAGGATGTGTACTGATTGTGAGTTCGAAACAATGGATTGATATAGGATGTATACTGTCAGCTCGAACAATGAATTGACATGAGATGGGTACCGATTAGGTGTTCGGACAACGAAGGACCATGAATTTGCGTAAGATGGGTACCGATTGAACATTCGGACAATGAATTGTTGTTGAGTTTGGCGCATCATGATTATTGAAAGTTCGAAATTTTGATGTTTATGATATTCGCTCGCGCTAAAAGATTCAATATGATTTCATTGCGCTTTTCGCACTTTATGTAAGAAATAAACGACCACCGACTCCATTAAAGTTTCTTCTAAATAAAGTATCCTCACATCTACAGTTTCAGCCTGCTCCGTGGCTGGTCCACAGGAGAGTAGTCCTGTATTTATGCACCAACATTCTTATTAAAGAGTTTTGAGAAAGCAACTATAGTTGTCCGTGTAATTTGATAAAGTTTTGAATGAATGATCCCTATTTTTTCCGATATAACTAGAATGAAGACGGAATGACTAAGCTCGATTAGATAAAAGATTGAAAAGTATAGTACGTAGAAATATTGCAAATAGGAAGGGCCAAATTTTAGTTGTGTATTTCTTCCTTTTTATACAGCCATAGGCAACAGCTAAAGATCCTGGTATTTCGCCTATACTTTATATGCTACCTGTATAAGAAAAGTCACGCTAAGGGTCCACCTGGGCTTAAACGCCCCAGTTGGCAGTGACTGCATCCTGTGGAAATAGACCGAGTACGCAGTAAGTAAAAGCCTTTCTGGGTTTATGCGCGCTAGTGTGTCTATCAATATAGCCTCCTGCTCTCCCCTCCCTTCTTTTCCCTCCTCTCTGCAGGTCATCTCGGAAGGCCGACTAATGTACGAAGATGGTGATCCAGCGGACGACGAGACAGGAAAAAGGGTCTAATTATAGTATCTAACCGCGGCAAACCCCGAATAAAGCAAAAAGGAATAATGTACACACTTGATCAAGCATTCTTACGTTTAACTAAGTAGGAAAAGGTCTAGGGTATTTCGAGGTAAGGGTTACACAAGTATCCTCCGCCGAGAGGACTAGGGATATTACCAATATTTAAAAACCTACTACCTCCTTTTTTCGCATCCTCATAGACATATAACTGAAAGCTGCCCCATTGCTCTCCAATTGACACCAACGGTTGTCTCAGCCTGGAAACGCACTTGCTAAAATGACTCGAATAAACCTCCGTGAGCATTAGCCCGACCAGGTTAGTTTATGGCCAGTTGCCAAAGACGTAAGTGTGTACAATGAAAATCATCAGTAAAAGGCAGCCAACGGATAAAGGATAAGAAACAGGTAAAAAGAGCTCAGGACAATAAGTATGCGCAGCATGCAGAAAAAGATAATTGTGGCCAATAACTGTTTTATGTTTTGTCTTGGATCTTTGTATGTAATATTTGTACTGTCTTCCCCATCCGAGTTTGTGTGTACATGATGTATGGATCTACGTCGTCTCTCCGCGTGTGTTTACGCATTATTTAACCCCTGCTGTTCTATGTTGTGTGCGCACTGAATGAACCATTATTGTACACGTCTCTCTCTCTCTCCGCGACATACGTGCACCAAATGGTTCGTTTAGAAGTGCGACTCTCTCTCTCTCTCTCTCTCTCTCTCTCTCTCTCTCTCTCTCACTCTCTCTCTCTCTCTCTCTCTCTCTCTCTCTCCAGAACCCCCCCCCCTGTTTTCCTCTTCTTGTATAGTGACGTTGTGCCCCTCCGGCGCAAAACATAATTGGATTTCCTCGAACGCAAAGGTGTTCAACAAAATTGACCAAACCCAAAACGATTGTGACTTGCCATATTACTACCTCTCCTTTCTGCAAACGATAGAACCCAAGTTGGTAATAAAGGAAAGGACAGGTAAGACGACGGATGTCCCCTAATCTGGCCTGTTATAAAGGGAACTCTAACGTCAATGGTCTTCTGTTTTAGAAATGCGATCCCCAATGCCACGATTGCCCCACCCCCTCGCACCTAAGTGCGGGCGTCCAGAGTACCCCACTTCTCCCAATCAACCCCAGACCCATGCAGCTACCCACGAAATGTAATTTGAGGACCTCGATTAACGGTCATCCCCCAGGAAAGCCACGTTTTACATCCACCACTCCCCCTTCTTCATGATGATAATACCCCTGCTTGCAAGAATTAGCCGACCCCGAAGGAAGATGTAGTATTGTCGATACTTGGGTTAAAGGGAAGAACGAGTCTCTACATAAGGACTCGATTTTTTTTGTAATGTAATACATTGTGTACAAAAGCCAAATTTCTCTTATCTTGTGTCGCGAATGAATACCACGCCAGCCTATAAATCCAATATGCAATGCCCTTCTCCAGACTCCCTAAGTGACGACCTCTGACTGTGACCGATGAACTTATCCCCCACCTACTCAGGAATGGGGAAAGAATTGAGATGTATATCTGTTCTCTCGACCAGTTTTCTAAAAACTTGTTTTTCACCCATTCAAAGATACAATCACCGGAGGAGAGGAGCTGGACGTGACGCACAGCCTGGCCACAGATCATGGAGCACGTGTGACGACCAAAGGTGGAGCCGCAGAGCAACGTGACGTGGGACGAGGCATAACTTTCAAACTCAGCAGATGGAGGAATGAAGGGCTGCCTTGAAGCCCTCGACTCGCTGACCCTCTTGTGCCTGAAGTCCCCGTTCCCTTTTTAGTCCGATTGTTGGGCTTGCCTGCTCATCATCCTTTGCTCCCTTGGTCCCTTGGTGTGTTCAAAGATCTGGCCCCACTCCGCCCTCTCTTCCCTTGATTATTCAACAACCTCTTTCATATAAACTTTGACTATGGACTGGGATTTTGCCACGAAAGACAAGAAAGACACGCAGGTGCCCAGCATAAGGCACCCCTAAGAAAAAAGAGTTAGGAAACAGGACTGTGATCTAACAGCAAAGGACTGATCGCACCCTGCAACATGTAAGGACGATTCCGAGCTGGACTTATAGCTCCACCGCCGGTGCTCAGCAGCGCCAACAAAAGAAGACGGACTCTGTTAAAAGACATTGCGACAAAGACCCTCCCCCTTTCCAGAACTTTCTATTCGCCCCTTGACTAAATTACTTGTATCGAATTGAATACCTCCCTCAACCATTTTGTATTGCCTTTTAAGAAATGTTTCATCGGTCACTCATGTGGTTAGGTTTTCCGAAAATTCCCTATAATACTGACAAGCCGGAAGGTATCTGAATGTTCTTTCTGTACGTGATGCCACTGGAGAGAAAAATGTGAACTTGATTTGTATGTATCGGAACATTTTTCCTTGATTCTACACCGACTAAATATTATGCCGATTTCTGGGCTTGTATAAAGGAGCCCAACAGACGTAGATTGACACGCATTGTATTCTGCCTATCACATCGACTGTGTAGAAATTGAACGTGCCTATGTAAAAAGTGGGGACTGTTAAAAATAGCAATATGTATGTACATAAGCGGCGTTCATTTGTGTTCTCAGTGCCCCTTGATGTAAACAGAACGAATATCGCTAAAACTCTGACTATGTTGTCTCCCTAGCATAGACCCATGCACACACGTACGCGACAGCCATTTTAGGTACCATGGTCTCCCTGTTCACGATCGCTCATCAGCGCCCTTCCCTGACCCTGCGAGCACCCCCCCCGTGTACCCTGACTGCCCCCGCTCTCTCATGACCAAGTCATGAGCCCTCCCCTCCCGCATGACTCTGTCCCTAAAGAATCGCACCCCGCGCCTGACCAACACCTCCTTCCCGCCCTTGAATACCCCTCTTGTGATCAACCCTTCCACAGCATTCGACTGTCCACACTGACCCTCCCTTTCATGAATATCTCTCCTTTGATGACCTCTTCCTCTGAGCCTGAATGTTTGCACGGACCACTGGTCATCCCTTAGCCTGAGGATACGGTTTATTGCCCACTACTCTATGCGCTCGTCTCCCTCGGAAGAAGCTACTATTGATCACGGCCACCCCACCCCCTGAGACTCGACCAGACACACACATTCCAATGGAAATCAGCAGAACACTCAGCTGCGTGACAGCCCCTCCTCTTGCATGGAGGATAAGGGCCCGTACTGTAGCCACGTGTTGAAATACCTTCATACTATACAATGTATTGATTGTAATATAGGATGCCTGTGTGTCACGAACCTGTGTATAAAAGGCGAAACCTCAGAGAACTTGTTAGAGCACCTCCCGAAGACACTATGCGAGTGTCCCAAAGGACAGGCTCTCCTCATGAGTAATAAACCCTGTTCTTGTTTTCCTACTTCCAGTGCCCGTCTCTTTATTTGGTAACTATTCAAGAAGGAAACGAAGAGTCGCCCTGCGCCAGCAGCCTGGGCATCCGGGGCGTTATGGGCTGACTTTTCGACACTGGGAAGCAAATTGTGACAGGGGCTCTCACTAGCCCCTCAGGAACCAAAACTGCGCCAAACTTGGAGCCACACGGGGCTCTGACAATGCATAGGACGCAAACGGTGGAGCCCTCTAGGCTCTGCACACACATGTGCATTTTTGGTAGCTCTCCAGGCTCTAAAAACAACGGGGGCCCTCAGGGGCAGAACACGGGCCCATCTGGAGCCTCTGGGGCTCAAAACAAACTGCCCCAGGACGTTGGAGCCATGGGGCTCTGAACAACTCATGGGGGGCGGGGGAGCTACCTAGCTCCTTGAATAAGAATGCCCCCATCGTTGGAGCCATCTGAGGCTCGGCGAAATCATTAAACAAAACGTTGGGGCGGCCCACTGCCATCCGGGGCCGCCCTAAATGCACCAAGACGCTGTGCCTTACACAGGCACCAACACACGCAAAGAGCTTCTCCCCCCTTCAGCCTTTAAACACTCACCGGGCTGCTGGGGGAGGCTCCTCTTCCTTGGGCGGCGGTAGCGCTCGGTGGGGCTCTGTCTCCTCATGGGAGCCCCGCCTTCACCATGCGCCCGCTTCGCCCGCTCTTCACCCGGTCCCCCATCTCGGGCCCGGGACTCGATGTGGAGCCTTCGTGGCTCCGGGGCAGCAGTCCCCTGTTCCGGCTGGGCGCTGGCCAACCACAGCGCGGCGGCGGGCGGTACTTCCCTTTACAACCGGAAGTCCCGCCCAGAGTCAGGCACTGCGGTGCCTGACTTCCTGTTTTCGGCCCGGGGGCCGCAGCGATGATTTTTGGGGCAATAGCGAGGGGTAGGCACCCTCGAGGTGAGAAATAAAAGCAGAAATGGGGTGGGCACCCGTTAAAGACACCCATAAGCGGGGTGGGCACCCGCAGTAGAAATATCAGAAGTATGGGCAATCGGACTTCATGCAGGGTGGGCACCTGCGAGGCACAAAAGGGCAGGAGTGCTTCCCCCCGAGGGACAACAACAGCGCTCTGCCCAGCAATCAGGATAAAGCGCCCAAGAGGCGCTGGGGGGGCCAGAAATCACAAAAGGCCCCAGAAAGGACCCCCACAGCAAGGAGGGTCCCAGCAGCAAGCAGGGCATTACAGGACAAGGCTTCTAGGGCAAGGAAAGTCTCACAGCCATCCTCAGGCCAGGCAGAAGGGGCCCCAGAGAGAAGTCCTCCAGCAGTCCGGGGGCTGGGCAGGGCCCAGGGAGGCAAGCCTTCCCCTGGGCCCAAGCAGCAGCACGCCCCTGGTAGATTCAAGTCAAGAAACAAGAACATTTTCATGGGGTCACAGCCCCTCTTTTATACAGAGAATCATTTGTCTACAAAGGTGCAGGCAAGGGGCGAACCAGATACAACTGGTTCCTGAGCACTTTGTTTTGCTCAGCTCCTCTTCCTATTCACAGGATGGGTCAGGGACATCATACTCACCACAGGGGGCGGAGCCAGCATTGTGTGGGGAAAGCCCAGCCCTATTCAGGTCCCAGGTGCACTCCTCCCTCACATCACTCATGCAGATCTCCCATTCACCACCGGGGCAGACCCATCCTGACTCCTGGAGCCAGGCTCACCAGCCAGCTCCAGCCAATCACCAGCCAGCACATTCACTGCACAGGCACATCAACTTCTAGAAGTGGAACTTCCACACTCTACACAATAACGCCGCACACATCATGGCGCAGCATTTAATCACAGGAGTCCGCACATACCAAGCTCGCACCTGCACGCCCCACACATCAGGAACTACCAGGGAAACATACATTCCCCATGCATTCCTATGGGAGGGCAGGCCAATCTCACACTCGCACTCAGAGAGCGCACGCACTTTACACTGCGCCACAGTGACAAAGTGCGCAAAGACCAGAAATCATTATAATGGGGTAACCTTACAAGGCAAAAAGTTCAGGGGTGAACCTGCCAGAAGGGCCAAGTCCAACAATATGTTATTGAAGAATAACTTCTTACAAATATTAATATTCGTTTGCATATCTGTTTAAACCACACTTTAAGTAGAGATATATTTGTCACATAGAATGTGTTAGGATTAATGGATGAAGCTTACTTTTGAAGATGGCTTTGGTAGTCACTTTATAGTCCCTTGTACCTATTGGTGCTTCTGAAAACAATGCACCTCATGCATTGCAATAGACGCACTTAGGCAGAAAGATAATCATGCAGCCAAAAGCAGAAGGTGACATTTTATTTTCCCAAAGCTTATTGTATTATTTAAAGTAGTGGCAAACGTTCTGGCAGAGGGCTGCACTGTCAAACTAGATTTAATAAGCATTGGCAAAGCCAGTAGTTCTTGTCAATGTGAGATTTATTGGCTTTGCTAATGCTTTTTAGCTATGTAGCAAATGGCTGAAAGTAATGTAAAAAAGCTGTCTGACACAGCAAGCGTTGGTCACGTTTTAACACTTTTTAAAAATAATCAATAATGCTGCTCTGAAGCTAGCGCTGCTGTATAATATGGCTTAAAAAATTGACAAAGCCAATTGCTCTTGCATAGGTGATCCCAATTGGCTGGGAAACAACCTTTACAATGCAGTCATTACATCGCACTACCTTTACATAGCAGTCATTACATTGCAACATCCATTACATCGCATGTCATTACAACGCAGCCATTACATTGCATGTCACTACAACGCATTTCATTACAATGCATGTCACTACAACGCAGGCATTACATCGCAAGTCATTACAACACACCATTACACCGCATAGTACTCTTACACTATTCAACACTTACCCTACTGTTACACTCACAAGAATTAGAATAGTAATTTTTACCCCATACACTATCCAACACTTACCCTACTGTTGCACTCACTGGAGTTAGAATAGTAATTTTTACCCCTACACTATCCAACACTTACCCTACTGTTGCACTCACTGGAGTTAGAATAGTAATTATTACCCCTATACTATCCAACACTTACCTTAAATGCAATGTAATGGTATGCTTTGTAAAAGTATAATGCAATGTAATGGAATGCGTTGTAAAGGTAGTTTCTGAAAATGAGATGTAATGGCAAGCTATGTAAAAGAATGCGTTGTAAAGAATGTTGCGATGTAAAAACTGTGTTGTAAAGGCATGCATTGGAACTGTATGCGTTGTAACATCATACATTCCAATTAGCTTTGCCAATGCTTGGAATGGAATTCCATATGGTGAGTTATAAGTATTTATATAGTGTTTACAACTGCTGAAGTGCTAATGTTATAGAATGAATTATGCCCTTGCCAAGGTGTTAGTGTGTCCAGATTCATAGGCATTTTAGGACAATACAAAAACAGTGAAAATGTGCCATATAAATGCGCTGAGTGGAACATACGTTGTAGGTAGACAGAATAGTCCAATAGGTTAATCTTTTATTTCAGTAGTGTTTTAGGATATGTGTTACTGTGGGTGTAATGGTTGCAAAAGAACTAAAAAAGCACTCATGACTGCTTGTTTGGTAGCAAAATATAGCAGTAATCGTTGTTTAGTGGATTTCCTAGCCCTTTTGGCCGCTGTGCCACTGCACCTGCTGAACCATTCAAATCATGATCCTAGTTCCTACACGGTCATTGCACTTGTGATTGTTTGTTTAGTAGTAAAATAGGTTTCCTAGAACTTTTTTCCCTTGTTCCGCTGCACCTGCTACATCATTCAAATCATGACCCTAGTGCCTGCAAGGACAAATTAGGAAATAATTTATATCCAGTACTATATGTGTTCCGAAAAAGGCACGGTTGAAGATGGAATACATAATTATCGTGTAGATAATCATAAACACAAAAGCTTTCAGGAAAAGTGCCTTTAAACGTCTCCAACTTTGAAAAACGAGTCCCACAGATGACATAAATAAACATATGCTTTACACATCAAACTGCCAACCAAGCATTACTAAGTTGTGTTACAATGTGGCTGGCTCTTTCTTGTGAAAAGATCTTATCCTGTGCTTGACAGGGAATGGGCAATAAACAGTGTAAATTGCCCAAGATCACCTTATGTTAGTTTGATGTTGATAATTAAATGCGGTTTCAACTTTGTTCCTAAAAGGAAGTTTCAAAAATTAAATAGACTCACCAAAGAAAAGGAATGTTGCAAAAAAATGCAAATGTTTTGTACACCTGAAGAACGAGATACCTTTTGAGATGGCTATGTCGAAAACAACATTTTAAAGAAAGGGCAGCACAAGGTGGCTCCATGGAAAAAGTTCGCTACATATCTCTTTTTTATAATCGCTCTCACTTTTAAGTCCGCTGAAAGCAAAATAAATGTCAGGTTGTCACGAAAACCCAGCTTGACATTTGACCTCGGTCTTTGAATGCCCAGCAAATGTGACGAGATAGGAATAACATTTAAAAGCCTGTTTATTTCAGAAAAACGTGGAAGAATACTATAAACACGGCTTTCGCATGGGGAGGTACAAACTTAAGCTGCACAGCCTAAAGTAAATAAAGCCAGCAAATGGGAAGGCTGAAAACGTGAGTTACAAACCACAAACTTCAAAGCCAATAGTAAGCCAAGAGGGAATGCATTACCAGATCAAATTTCTGAAGAAACCACCACTCTAGTCAGGGCAAGGGAGTTACACGCTGAAGATAACCCCTGCTCACCCCCTTGGTAGCTTGGCATGAGAAGTCAGGTTTATCCCAAAGGAAATGTGTGAAGTGTTTGCGCAACACACACACACACAGTGGCAACACACTAGGCACACCACAAGAGGGACTCCATACAAGGTTATATATAAAAATAGCCTTTGTATTATCCAAAATGCTTTAGAATAGTAATCTCACAATATACACTGTGCCAACTGGCACTACACAATATTTAAAGGGGATTATAAATACATGACAGGTCCAATTGGGCCACTGTCAGAACCACCAACAATCACAAATAGTAAATGTAGAACACAACCAGTAATTACTGGCGAAATACTGTACTCAGCATTATATCCTGCAACATAAATCATAGTATGCAATTAGCATCACATCAGGCGTAAAACACATTATGCGCCAACCACATAAGCATAAACACATTATGCAATAATATCCTCACCAGCATAAACACATTATGCAATAACCTCAGAAGCATAAACCACATTATGCAATAACCTCATAAGCATAAACATCAGATTAGGGAATAACCTCCTAACCATAACATCAGAGGCATAAATCATAGTGCATAAAACACATTTCGCATATTATCACATAAATCACATTAGGGCCTGGCGCCCTACAAACCTGACTGACCCCCTGGCCAACTGGCCTTCTCAGAGGGCTCAAATGCCCTATGTCCCAAATGTCAGGGCGGGTGCCACTACAGCAGAATCCAAGGGTGCAATTGCGCTGGCACCACTGTACGTCCCGGGTCCCTCTTGGGACTCCTAAAAAAAGGCTTTAGCCTAAACGTTGCAGCTGCAGCTAATTGCGGTGCAGCTGTGAAGAAAAATGTGGGCATTGGGACTCACTGTGCCCTCTGGACGGGTCCCCACTGGGACTCTGAAAACAAATATGACCCACGTTGCAGCTGCCCACGCTGGTGAGGTGCTGCTGTGGGAAATGGCCTGGGAACCACCGTGCTTCTTCTGTCCCACTCAGGGACTCTACAACAAAATGCGGCCCAACGTTGCAGCTGCCCGCGCTGGTGCAGGCAGCTGTGAATAAAATAAAGAGGCCCCGGCAGCGATTCTGGAGCCCCGCTCTGGGGCTCTTTAAACAAACTTGCCCCTATCGTTGGATCGGCCTGCTCTCTGGCGGTTCCGCTCAGGCACCGACAATGTTCCTCGAACCTGGCCCCTCTCCTGAGACCTCTCGGGGACTGGGGAAGTCGGGAATGGAGCTTGCAAGGCACGGGCCGAGCCCCTTCCCTCGGGGCTCTTCCATTTAGCCTCACTCACCGGGCTTCTGGGCAGGACTCCTCCGGTCCAGGCGGCAGGCGGCCAAAGAGCCCCCACTCCTCGGGGACTCTCTTCTTATTCTGCGGCGCATGGGGGCTTCCGTCAGCTCACGGGAGCCCCGCTTGGCATTTCCGGACTTCCGGCCACACATAGCAGGCCCTGGCCCCAGTCAGGCGGACGCGCCTGACTTCCTGGTCTCGATCGGGCCGCGACTGTGATTTCTTTTTAGCGCCATAGTGCGGGGTGGGCACCTGCCTCACAAATCAACAGATAAGCGGGATGGGCACCCGCCAACAACTCCAAAGGCGGTGTGGGCACTAGCTATCAATTAAAAGCACAAAGTGGGGTGGGCACCCGCTTTTACAGGCACAATGCGTTTGAATCCCCACGTCGGGATTCCCTCTGTAAGGGCTGCAGCTCCGCACTGCGAAGCCCACGCTCTGCTTTTGGGGCAAATTAAAATATAGCGCTCTCGAGGTGCCAGGAGCAGCAAAATGTCCTTAATGGGGAAGGGGGCAAAGCTGGGCTCAGGGAGGCCAGCACACTGGGCCCTCCACCAGGGAGGCAAACCCTCATGGTGGTTCCTCCAGGGCCCCAGCAGCAGCAGGCCCCTCTCAGCACAGGAACAGCACCAAAAAGCACAACCTTTCATGGGGTAACTGCCCCTATATTTAGATGTCACATTCCTTTGTCTGCCTTGGCACAGGGCTTGGGGAACCAGCCAAAACTGGTTCAGGCGGGAATTGGAGCATTCTGTTTACCAGGCTCCTCTTCCCCTTTGTCAGGTGGGGACTCGGTGATCAGACACACAACAGGAGGCGGAGCCAGCATTGTACAGGGCAGGCACAATCCTATTCAGGGTCAGGGGACTACTCCTCCCACTACTCCACATGCAGATGTCCCATTCAGCCTAGTGCTGACTCACCGAATGTATGACGTTACAACGCATGCTTTTACCACGCATGCTGTTACAACGCAGGTTTTTCTACGCATACCATTACAACGCATTACACTTGGGGGTGCTGGATAGTGAATAGTTTAATTTACTATTCCAACTCCAGTCCCCGTGGACACTAGGGAAGGTGTTGGATAGTAAATTAAACGTATTCCCTATCCTAGAGCGCCCCCCAGTGTAATGCGTTGTAATGGTATGCGTAGTAAAACCTGCATTGTAACAGCACTGCGTGGTAAAAGTTGCGTTGTAATGGTTGTAAACCGACTCACCCTACCCCTCCTGGAGCCACACACACCTCACCAGCCTCTGTCACTTGAAAGCCAGACATGCAATTCACATCAGGCAGGTAAACACATAGCACACAGAAATGCCAACTTCTAAAAGTGGCATTTCTAAAATAGTTATAATAAATCTGCACACACCATTGCGCAGCATTTAATATTACAATTCCAAATATACTAAACTTGACCACGCTGCTCCTCTCATATCAGGAATTACCACTGAAACACTTATCAGGGAGTCCCCAATGCATTCCTATGGGAGGGCAGCTCCACAGTAGTGAGAAACCAAAAGTGCTGTTTGTCACTACCAGGACATGTCACACACTTAAGGTACATGTCCTATCTTTTACCTACAATGCACCCTGCCCATAGGGCTAGCTAGGGCCTACCTTAGGGGTGACTGACATGCAGTAAAAGGGGGGTCACAGACATGGCACACACTTTAGGTGCCAAGTCACAGCGGCAGTCACACTATGAGCACAGGCCCTGCAAAGACAGAGGCTTGAGATAGGTTTGCAAGGCTACTTTGGTGGATGGCGCAATCAGCGCTGCAAGTCCACCAGTAGCCTTTAATTTACCAGCCCTGGGTATCTGAGATACCACTTTACAAGGGACTGACAGGTAAATTAAATAGGCCATACAGGTGAAGACCAATCTTACCATAAGTAACATAGAGAGCAAACACACTTTACACTGGACAGCAGTGCTAAAGTGCCCAGAGTCCTAAAACCACCAACACCATGTCAGAGAAAAGGCTAGGAGAAAGGCAAAAAGTTTAGGGATGACCCTGCAAAAAAGGCCAAGTCCAACAGAGGAACACTCAAGCACAACCACCAAACTCTGATTTGTGGGAAGTGGAGAGGAGGAAAGCAGAGACTCCATAAACACAACTTCCCATAACCCTGATGGAAGAAAAACAAGGTACAGCCACCCAGAATCCGAAGACGGGAAATTGCTCTGAGATTAAGGCAGGGCAAGGAAGCAGACAGTTACCCAGCTTGGTATAGACCACTGGTGCCCCAGACACTGATTGAGGTCAAGGGATGGACATGTAAGCCCACAGCGGGTACAGTACGGCTCCAAACGAGTGCCAGGCCCTGGTGTGACAGCCCACCCCCTTGACGAATACATGCCACATCCCCCTTTTCAAGTTCAAGTATGGAGAAAAGAATTGTGGCCTTTGGATGTAATCACAAGGATCATGAAAGAGCCCAACCTATTAAAGGCACTTTACTAAAATAGAATCATTATTGGAAACATAAAAATAAAATGAATCTATGCTGGGATAGCAGGGCAAAGGCAACAATGTGGCACATTTGAAGGGCTAGTTTGGTTGTTTATTTTTTAGACAATACCTTCCTTTTTTCACTTAATACCCGTGACAAGAAAGCGGTCAATGTAATAATGTAAGGGTCCATCCTTGTGTTTGTTTTTGTCCCCAAGCCAAAAACAAGCATTGGAAATGCAATAGGTCTCGCACCATTAGAGTTAGTGCTTTTAGAATTGTTTATGGGTTTTTTTGTAAATGTTTAGCATTTTTGTTTCCTGTAGCCAATGCGAAAGTATTACAAATAAAAAAAGCCATAAACATTTCTAAAAGCTCTAACTGAAATGGTCTGAGAACTATTGCACTGTGTGAGGGTGAGTGAGGGTGAGTGAGGGTGAGTGAGGGTGAGTGAGGGTGAGGGTGAGTGAGGGTGAGTGAGGATGAGGGTGAGTGTGGGTGAGTGAGAATGAGGTGTTGTGGGTGAGTGAGGTGTTGAGGGTGAGGCTGAGGCTGAGGTGTTGAAGTGTTGAGTGAGAGTGAGGGTGAGTGAGGAGTTGAAGGAGAAGTGTTGAGGGTGTGTGTGTGAGGTGTTGAGGGCTAGTGAGGGTGGGGGAAGTGTTGAGGATGAGTGAGGGTGAGTGAAATTGAGGGTGAGTGAAATTGAGGGTGAGTGAAATTGAGGGTGAGTGAGGTGTTGAGGGTGAGTGAGAGTGAGGTGTTGAGTGAGAGGTTGAGTGAGTGTGAGTGAGGGTGAGGGGTTGAGTGAGGGTGACTGAGGGTGACTGAGTGTGACTGAGGGTTAGTGAGGGTAAGTGAGGGTGAGTGAGGATGAGCGTGATGGTGGGTGAGGGTGAGTAAGAGTGAGTGAGGCTGAGGGTGAGGGAGGGCGAGGCATTGAGGGTGAGTGTTGGTGAGGTATTAAGGGTGAGTGAAGGTGAGTGAGAATGAGGGTGAGTGCGGGTGAGGGTGAGGCATTGAGGGTGAGTGAGGGTGAGTGAGGGTGAGGGTGAGTGAGAGTGAGGGTGAGAGTGAGGGTGAGTGAGAGTGAGGGTGAGTGAGAGTGAGGGTGAGTGAGAGTGAGTGAGAGTGAGGGTGAGTGAGGGTGAGTGAGGGAGAGTGAGGGTGAGGGTGAGAGAGTGAGGGTGAGTGAGAGTGAGGGTGAGTGAGAGTGAGTGAGTGAGAGTGAGGGTGAGTGAGGGTGAGTGAGGGTGAGTGAGGGTGAGTGAGGGAGAGTGAGGGTGAGTGAGGGTGAGTGAGGGTGAGTGAGGGTGAGTGAGGGTGAGTGAGGGTGAGTGAGGGAGGGTGAGGGTGAGTGAGGGTGAGTGAGAGTGAGTGAGGGTGAGGGAGGGTGAGGGTGGGTGAGGGTGAGGGAGGGTGAGGGGTTGAGGGTGAGGGGTTGAGGGTGAGTGAGGGTGAAGGTGAGTGAGGGTGAGGGTGAGTGAGGGTGGGTGAGTGAGTGAGGGTGAGTGAGAGTGAGGGTGAGTGAGAGTGAGGGTGGGTGAGGGTGAGTGAGGGTGAGGGTGGGTGAGGGTGAGGGTGGGTGAGGGTGAGGGTGGGTGAGTGAGAGTGAGGGTGAGTGAGGGTGAGGGTGGGTGAGGGTGGGTGAGGGTGAGTGAGGGTGAGTGAGGGTGAGTGAGGGTGAGTGAGGGTGAGTGAGGGTGAGTGAGAGTGAGTGAGAGTGAGGGTGAGTGAGAGTGAGGGTGAGTGAGAGTGAGGGTGAGTGAGGGTGGGTGAGTGAGTGAGGGTGAGTGAGAGTGAGGGTGAGTGAGAGTGAGAGAGAGTGAGGGTGAGTGAGAGTGAGGGTGAGTGAGAGTGAGAGTGAGTGAGAGTGAGGGTGAGTGAGGGTGAGTGAGGGTGAGGGTGGGTGAGGGTGAGGGTGGGTGAGGGTGAGTGAGGGTGAGTGAGAGTGAGGGTGAGTGAGGGTGAGTGAGGGTGAGGGTGGGTGAGGGTGAGTGAGGGTGAGTGAGGGTGAGTGAGGGTGAGTGAGGGAGGGTGAGGGAGGGTGAGGGAGGGTGAGGGTGAGTGAGGGTGAGTGAGAGTGAGTGAGGGTGAGTGAGGGTGAGTGAGGGAGGGTGAGGGAGGGTGAGGGTGGGTGAGGGTGAGGGAGGGTGAGGGGTTGAGGGTGAGGGTGAGTGAGGGTGAGTGAGGATGAGGGTGAGTGTGGGTGAGTGAGAATGAGGTGTTGTGGGTGAGTGAGGTGTTGAGGGTGAGGCTGAGGCTGAGGTGTTGAAGTGTTGAGTGAGAGTGAGGGTGAGTGAGGAGTTGAAGGAGAAGTGTTGAGGGTGTGTGTGTGAGGTGTTGAGGGCTAGTGAGGGTGGGGGAAGTGTTGAGGATGAGTGAGGGTGAGTGAAATTGAGGGTGAGTGAAATTGAGGGTGAGTGAAATTGAGGGTGAGTGAGGTGTTGAGGGTGAGTGAGAGTGAGGTGTTGAGTGAGAGGTTGAGTGAGTGTGAGTGAGGGTGAGGGGTTGAGTGAGGGTGACTGAGGGTGACTGAGTGTGACTGAGGGTTAGTGAGGGTAAGTGAGGGTGAGTGAGGATGAGCGTGATGGTGGGTGAGGGTGAGTAAGAGTGAGTGAGGCTGAGGGTGAGGGAGGGCGAGGCATTGAGGGTGAGTGTTGGTGAGGTATTAAGGGTGAGTGAAGGTGAGTGAGAATGAGGGTGAGTGCGGGTGAGGGTGAGGCGTTGAGGGTGAGTGAGGGTGAGTGAGGGTGAGGGTGAGTGAGAGTGAGGGTGAGAGTGAGGGTGAGTGAGAGTGAGGGTGAGTGAGAGTGAGGGTGAGTGAGAGTGAGTGAGAGTGAGGGTGAGTGAGGGTGAGTGAGGGAGAGTGAGGGTGAGGGTGAGAGAGTGAGGGTGAGTGAGAGTGAGGGTGAGTGAGAGTGAGTGAGTGAGAGTGAGGGTGAGTGAGGGTGAGTGAGGGTGAGTGAGGGTGAGTGAGGGAGAGTGAGGGTGAGTGAGGGTGAGTGAGGGTGAGTGAGGGTGAGTGAGGGTGAGTGAGGGTGAGTGAGGGAGGGTGAGGGTGAGTGAGGGTGAGTGAGAGTGAGTGAGGGTGAGGGAGGGTGAGGGTGGGTGAGGGTGAGGGAGGGTGAGGGGTTGAGGGTGAGGGGTTGAGGGTGAGTGAGGGTGAAGGTGAGTGAGGGTGAGGGTGAGTGAGGGTGGGTGAGTGAGTGAGGGTGAGTGAGAGTGAGGGTGAGTGAGAGTGAGGGTGGGTGAGGGTGAGTGAGGGTGAGGGTGGGTGAGGGTGAGGGTGGGTGAGGGTGAGGGTGGGTGAGTGAGAGTGAGGGTGAGTGAGGGTGAGGGTGGGTGAGGGTGGGTGAGGGTGAGTGAGGGTGAGTGAGGGTGAGTGAGGGTGAGTGAGGGTGAGTGAGGGGGAGTGAGAGTGAGTGAGAGTGAGGGTGAGTGAGAGTGAGGGTGAGTGAGAGTGAGGGTGAGTGAGGGTGGGTGAGTGAGTGAGGGTGAGTGAGAGTGAGGGTGAGTGAGAGTGAGAGAGAGTGAGGGTGAGTGAGAGTGAGGGTGAGTGAGAGTGAGAGTGAGTGAGAGTGAGGGTGAGTGAGGGTGAGTGAGGGTGAGGGTGGGTGAGGGTGAGGGTGGGTGAGGGTGAGTGAGGGTGAGTGAGAGTGAGGGTGAGTGAGGGTGAGTGAGGGTGAGGGTGGGTGAGGGTGAGTGAGGGTGAGTGAGGGTGAGTGAGGGTGAGTGAGGGTGAGTGAGGGAGGGTGAGGGAGGGTGAGGGAGGGTGAGGGTGAGTGAGGGTGAGTGAGAGTGAGTGAGGGTGAGTGAGGGTGAGTGAGGGAGGGTGAGGGAGGGTGAGGGTGGGTGAGGGTGGGTGAGGGTGAGGGAGGGTGAGGGGTTGAGGGTGAGGGGTTGAGGGTGAGTGAGGGTGAAGGTGAGTGAGGGTGAGGGTGAGTGAGGGTGGGTGAGTGAGTGAGGGTGAGTGAGAGTGAGGGTGAGTGAGAGTGAGGGTGAGTGAGAGTGAGGGTGAGTGAGGGTGAGTGAGGGTGAGTGAGGGTGAGGGTGAGAGTGAGTGAGGGTGAGGGTGGGTGAGGGTGAGGGTGAGGGTGGGTGAGGGTGAGGGTGAGTGAGGGTGAGTGAGGGTGAGGGTGGGTGAGGGTGGGTGAGGGTGAGTGAGGGTGAGTGAGGGTGAGGGTGAGTGAGAGTGAGTGAGGGTGAGTGAGGGTGAGTGAGGGTGGGTGAGGGTGAGTGAGAGTGAGTGAGGGTGAGGGTGGGTGAGGGTGAGGGTGGGTGAGGGTGAGTGAGGGTTTTCTCTGCAACTGAATATTCTCTGTTTCTCACCCAGTGACTGTGCGAAGGGAGCAGAAATCATGTGACACACTGGGGCACCGTGTGAGATGGTAGGTTTGGATTGACCACACTTGCCACATAACGTAACATATTATTGGTAACTAAAAAAAGAAAACATGTTCTAACTTAGATCAAAATAATACTGCCAGAGAATGTGCTGCAAAATGTCACAACATTTTACCTTCTTGCACATTAGGTATATAACCACGCTGCTGGATTCAGTCCTGCATTGCCGCATAATCCTAGTGGCTCTGCCCATGGTAAATCCGAGTAGTGATTCGAGGGGTTCTACTTATGATGATGAAACCCGTATTTTGAAGGGACTCGTGAGTCATTTCGCATATTTCAAGTGTTGCAGCTGCATTTCTGTTTGAATGAAAGGTCCTGGCCTCTATAGACCAACGTGCTTTGTTAGCGCTGATGCAAGTCTGGTGGTCTGTGATTTGGCTATTTAAAGACCTGTGTAGATTGGCCGTTATGTCTGGATATATGTAACATGTATTGTGATATAGAATTTGGATTGCCAATTGTTGTTTTCTACAGTGCGTTGTCCAAACATGTTACATACACAGCACACTGTAAACAAGCCAGTTTACACCTCTTCCAAAACACAAGTTGCTATTTCACTCTCCGCCTCGACTGATGCCACGGGCTAGGGGTGCGTTATTTTGGGAAGCTTGTGGCGTTTTGGCAAAAAGTCTTAAATAGGTAAAAAGATAAAAAGTTCTGTGCGTTTAAGCGTTCGCCGGAAAACGTGTACTTTACCGAAACTATTAATATTGCCCAAGCTATTTTTCTCAACGCAAAAACACTTTCCTGCATTTTAAAAATGTTGCAGGAGATTTTTTTGGGGTGTCGCAAACATGCGTTTTTTTGTGCGCGAGTACACTAATTTGTCACTCATGTCGCTCAAGCGCATCGGAATGACCTCATTTTCAAAGTGGCAAAAAAAAAATATAGGAAGCATGACGTGTATACGGTTTAATTGAAAAAAAAAAAAAGATGACAAAACAACACAGCCAGCTGCGAGAAAATATTCCACCATACAGGTAAGTGTGGGAGGAAAACGTTGACTGTTTGAAAAACGCGTGAATTTTATGATGCTAGGTGAAAGTAAATAACTGGCTAATTTTTGGCAAACCCCTGCTTCTGTAACAAAAATCAAACCCATCCATATGACAGATTAATTAAATTATTCCTGGTGCCCGTTTTAAGGAGAAAAAATAAACAAAAAAGAAGCCGGAGGGAAGAGAGGGGAGGGGGGAGGAGAGCGAAAGGATCGGAGACACGGCGACACGGCGGGTAAAATAAACAAAAAAAAAGCCGGAGGGAAGAGAGGGGAGGGGGGAGGAGAAATGCGACACGGCGGGAAGGGGAGGGGGCGGAGCGGGTCAAATAAACAAAAAACAAGCTGGAGGGAAGAGAGGGGAGGGGGGAGGAGAAGTGCGACAGGGGAAATGCGAGACGGCGGGAAGACGGACATGCACGCGCCCGTGACTTTTAAGGTCAATGCGCATGCGCATAAGCTTAATGCGCATGCGCATTGACCTTAAAAGTCACGGGCACTGCAAGGAATCGCCACGATTCCTTGCAGTGCAGATAAAGAGTGGATAACTCGCAATACTCTCGCCTTGCTCGATGCGCATGCGCATCGACAGGCGAGACCTAATGATGTCATGAAAAAACACTGCCAATGTACAAGAAGGAAGTTCTTCTACTATCTACCGTTGTCCTACTGTTTGCTGATTGTGTGTGCTGGGCGCACAGGTAGCGAATAAAGCTGCCAAGAGGCCCTGCAATGTGAGGGTGAACTTCTTTTAATCTTTTTTATTTTAACCCACAAGCACTAAGCACCCTGGGATTTGTAGTCCATTTTTATAACGGTAAAAGTGAACTAAAATCTACATCCTGCTCCATGCTTATACTGTTAGCGCTAAAAACAGCAATGTCTGATGGGCAACCTTGAGACTCTGGGTAAACTGAAAAACTGTGTATAATCCACAGTGCTGTGCGTTCAGAATAAAGGGAATATTCAGGGTTTTATCTTCATAGTGTTCCAGACTTGCACAAACACAGCATAGGTACCACCCTGCTATACAGATCCATGTGGATGAAGCAGCAACCCGGCATCGAGGAGGTTAAAAGCAGATGGGCAGGGAACGACCATTTACTAGAAGGGCACTGAAAGGGGAAAGCCGGTAGTTTTAGATCGTTTCTTGAGGAAAGGCTTCGGATTCTGCCAGTGTGGTACTTGAGAGGTTTTGCCGCGTATTAACCACGGTGGCAGCACATGGAAACAAGGGGATTCGGCGGCGTCCAATCAGTCGGGCTGAGACAAAGAGTACAGCCAGAGGAGGCTGCCTCGGATGGGCCGGTCCATCTCGTTCTGCGTCTGGGAGGCAGAGAGATGCAGGCAGGCAGTCTCCGCTGGCGCAGCGTGCAGTGCGACAGGGCAGCACTGCTTAGGAGCTCCCTGCCCTTGCAGCGCGGCCAGCTCCAGGTGAGACCGCGCTTGCCTCCTTTCGGACCCTACACCAGCAGGTCCGACTCACACCCTCCTCATCCTCACAGATTTTTGCTGCCTTTTTGATGTGTTGCTGATGCCCACCGACCTTGAGGATTTAGTAAATGGAAAATCCCGACCCTCACCATTCATACTTACAAGCAGGGTTTTAAAAAATATGCGAACATCACGAAGCCTTTACGGCTTGGTGCTTCCATGGCTGGAAGCAGAGACATTGCTTCTAGTTGTATTGCCTCTCGGGAAAAAAAAACCTTTCTATATCAGCCTCTTAAAATCGGGGAGAGGGGTAACCAGGTAACCTCTCTCCGGCGAACTTCCCTGCAGCCGGCAGCCGGCATCCGTCTATTGCCTGTGTTTGTTGTGATGTGAAGTGTGCCGGCAAATTTATACTTAATAGTTGGGAGGGAATTTCCAAGCACTATAAGAATACGCTGTCTAATTAGTGAACCCCGTGTATTCTGCAGAGCTGCCAGCTTGCAGTTGGCGCTAGCTTTTGTAGTGCCGCCGGCGCTAGGAGCTGTGTTTCTTTTCTCTAAATGTTGCTTGCACTGTTTATTTCAGCGGGCTGGAGTTCACCCTTCCTCGGCTCCCAAGGCGCTCTACACAAATTCCTGGAAAGAAACGAGGCGCTCGAGTCTCTTATGCAACATCTCATTGACAACCACACAGACATGGCTACCGCGCTGCTGGCCGGCGAGAAGTTGAAAGAGCTGATCATGCCCGGGCAGCAGGACGACCGGGCAGGCTCCCTGGCAGCCCTGATGGTGCAGATTAAGCTCGAGCTGCCCTTCGATCGCGTGGTCACCATTGGCACGGTCATCATCCCCATCCTGCTCGTCACGCTGGTCTTCACCAAAAACTTTGCCGGTAAGATCAAGTTAATGACTAGTATTCAGCATGGGCACGCGCACACCACCTGACCACAGAAACGCACTGAACTGTGCCCCCTACCCCATCCCCCTGTGGAGTGTCACCGACGCACTCGCATCTTGTAGAGTACACGTATAGCAGGTCTCGGGTCTGCAAGTAACTTTGGGCGTAAGAGATGTCTCTAATTAGCTTTCTTCACCGTCCCTCTCCCATATATTGTTTCTTGATGGAACTGGGAGAAATCTCGCGCTATCAGTGTTATGATCTCGAGACGCGTCGGTAAGATGTATGTGTGAGTGCCTGAATCTCTAGCAGACCGGACAATAATCCAAAAAGACTTTCATTAGAGTCCTTTGTGAGGCTTTGCCATGGACTTGGTAGGCACAGTGGGTGGGAGGGTGCAGTCTAATGTTCGCTGGGTCCAGGGGCGTAGGAGACACTAAAATTCTGGGGGGGACAGGGACAACCTTGTGGACTTCCCAGTGACCCTATACAAATCACCGCCCGTTAAACAAATACAATTGCATACTTTCAAAGTGAAATATTGAGAAAAGCAGGCATGTTACATTTTGCATGTATGCTTTATTGTTATTTACAGTCATATAGTAATCAGACCAAATGTTAAAAAAACATGTATATGAATCTTGCATCTTCATGCACCAAGCAAACAAAGGTCGCTGACTTAGGGTGGGGGCGTCGTGTTTGCAAGCGCATTATGGTTTGAAAAATACCTGCTGCTGCATTCCTGGTCTCCAGCAATTTTCAGGCAACAATAAAAATGTGAAGATAACTTCAGTGATTAATGTTCTTTATTGAGAGAGATCAGAGGTTTGTCTGGTGGACGTTTTGATTCTTGGTAAGGTAGCCACAGTGGGGTAATATGCCTGCGCAAAGAACGTGTACCACGCATATCACAAAATGCATATCATGTAAATAGGTCAGTGAGTTACTGCTGTTGTTCAGAGCTTCACGTCCCCGATGGCTCAAGCAAGTGTGTCGCTATCTTCACCTTCTTGGTGCAACACCCTTTCCTGCTGTTTTAGGTATAAGATTCAGGCTATCCAAGCAGCATTTATTCCTCGCAATAGCACTATGGAGATACCTTTAGAATGTCATCTGCTGGTCTAGTCCCCACCTGGTCCGTATTCAGCACAGTGGACCCATTGGTGTGTCATAAAATTTTGAAGGTTCTGAAATCAGGCTTACCTTCCGACCCCTGCCCAGCAAGGACACTGGCAGCAGTTGTTGAGGTTATCAACACTGAGGTTAATACCATTATCAATCTGTCTCTTCAGAAAAGGGTGGTCCTGCGGGCTTGGAAGGAAGCCAAGATCCTTCCTTTTCTAAAAAAAAGCCGTTACTGGACACCCTCTGCCTAGGAAATTACCGACCTATCTCCCTCCTCCTTGCTGTGGCGAAGGTGTGTGAGAAGGTGGTCAATAAGCTGTTGACAGGCTTTGTGGAAAGGGAGTTGCTTCTGCACCCTGCTCAATCAGAGTTCAGGGCATCCTACAGCACAGAAACTGTGCTGGTGGAGGTGGCTGAAGCCATCCGGGAGTGCTTTGTTGCCGTCGGGAGAGCAGTATTAATTTTGCTTGACCTCTCGGCGGCTTTCGACACGGTCCCACACAATCTTTTCTCTCATGTCTGGCTAAGATCGGTCTGTCAGGCGTTGTGTGGGACTGGTTTAGGTCATTTCTGGATGGGCGTGCCGAGCAGATCTGGATCCCACCATCCTCCTCCTCCCCTCAACCGGTAACAACCGGTGTTCCACAGGGTTCCTCACTTAGCCCCCTTCTTTTAAACATCTATGTGACCCCGCTGGTCTATTTGGCAGAGGAGTTGGAGGCTAAGGTGATGGCATATGCAGATGATATCCAGCTGCTTTTTACCTGGGACAAAGAGGCGGACACAGTATTACCGGTTCAACACTTTCTGTCCTCGATTTTTAAATGGCTGGCTGAGGCGCAGCTTCAATGTATTGTAGAAAAAACGGAGGTTCTGCTCTTTGGCAAATTTCCCCTTAATTACAGAGAGCAGCTCTGGCCTCCTGAGTTTCCTTCACCCACCTCATCAGGGAATGCAGCAAAAAACTTGGGGGATTGGTTTAATGAATGTCTTTCCTTCTCGACACACATCAACAAGCTGGCTGGATGTTGTTTCCGGCTTGCTTAAAACCCTCAGAAGATTTTGCCCCCTCCTCCCTCTAGCAGCAAGGACAGCTGTTGCCTGTGCTCTGATCCTGTCTAGGTTTGACTATGCGAATGCCCTCTATGCTGGTGTTCCTGGGTACCTGCTGAAAAAACTGCAGGTGGTTCAAAATACAGCAGTCAGACTTTTGTTGGGCATTCCGGCTAGAAACAGTATCCGACAACAGCTATGCTCTCTTCACTAGCTCCCCATATTGGAGCGAGTCAAATTTAAATCCTTGATTTTGGCCCACCATGCCCTGCATGATCGTGGTCCTCTCTATTTACAGAGCCGCTTTTCTTTTTATGTTCCTGCACGTCCTTTGTGGTCCTCGTCCCTTTGCTATGCTCTGACCCCTCGCTTTAAGCTTCAGAGAATAGGGGGCAGTTCTTTTACGGTGAAGGCGGCGGCTGCCTGGAACACCCTTCCTCTTGCTTTACGCACTATCCAGGACCCTGCTGTTTTCAGGAGGAAACTGAAAACTCATCTATTCTCCTGCTAGTACTCCATCTCCTCCCCCGCCAGGCTCCGCGCCGGGATACTCATGAATAGCTGTGCGCGCTATAAATTTATGTAACATAACATAATAGAGATTCTTTTGGTATTTGCAGTTTATAAGTTAAAATCCTAACATTGAACAGTGAGCTATTAACCGTCATCAAAGAACTGCATGAAAACTTCAAGGTATAGATTAGAACGTTTTGATTTTTCCCCAGTCTTTCCTCATCCTAATGTTGGAAAATTGATTGATTAGGGTAGAAATCAATTCTGGTTAATAAAGAGAACCCCCCAACCATGGTGTTATGTTTTAAATTCTGAGTTTGTGCTTCTTTAGTGTTGCAAAGTCATCCTGTGCCCTGTACACTCCCCAAAGTTTTGCTGACTGGTACTGGTGGTACCTGACTGACTGACCCTGGCCTCTGCCTGAACAGGCACAGGGCCAGTGCTATTCTGAAAGAGACACTTAAAGATACTGTGAAAACACCTAAATACATACCCACTAGGGTGCACTATGGGTTAGGGTACCCCTATGACCTCTCCTATATGGCCTTAGTACATAATAGGGCAGGGGGATTAGAACTACCTTTAAGTCCCTAGAATATAATAGGGCATGGCAGTTTAGAGGCCAGCAGCCTTTTCTGCGTTTGCATGTGTGCACTGCTGAAGCTAGAGGTCAGTTTAAAAGTAGCCCTGTGTTGTAGGACTGCCTTTAAAATGCAAATGGTGTACAAATTGATCAACTACAATGCTGGAACAAAATTCAGTTAAGTGGAAAAATGTTTTCCACTTAACTATGGCTGTATCATATTTGCCATATAATACATCATCTGCTGCATAATCTAACTATTTTACCCAAAACAATTTTGTAGCTCAAACGGATCAAAAACAACTAAAAGAAATTTGACTTATGTTGCTGTGAAGTGTAGGGCCCTTTGCAAAGGTTGACTGGTCACCTTTCCCACTGCTGCATTTGTATGTTACACAGATACTAATGATCCAAAAGCTTTGCAGAGGCTGTTAGTATGTATAAATATATCAAAATAATAAAGTATCATAAAATGCACCACATTACGCTGCAGCCTTTTTATTGTTGCATAATTTAGTCAACACTGCGACATATTTTTGGCCTCCATTACTGCATAACTCCAGTGGCGCGAAAGCAGGCTGCACATGTTAAAAGTGTTTGTGAATGAAGCAGAGGCCATGAAGTTTGCAAAATTAGGGGCTGATTACGATGGCAGGCGGACTTCAATCCGTCCGCCATCAAATCGGGGAATGGAACCGCTGGCCTTCAAGGTGGCGGCCCCACGATAGTAATTACAATGCGACCGCCATCATGGCGTTTGCAGTGCCTATCTTTTACATTGCAGCAGGTGCTGCTGGCTGCATCATCCGCTGCAATGTAAAAACTGGCATGTTACATATATCACTGCACTACGTGACAGGCACAATGCGGTGCCTGCCACATGGTTCAGTGATATGTAGGGGGGCATCTTAGATGCCCCCGGGTCCTATGCCTGGGGGAAAGGGGCCTGCTATGAGCCCCCAACGTCCCTTTCCACCAACTTTTCCATGGCGGGTGAACCGCCATGGATAGGCTTGCGGGTAAGAGGTATCGTAATCCCTAGTGCGGTGCCTGGTAGGCACCACTAGCATTGAAGGAACCACGAGCCCCTCCGCCGCACTGGACGGCCCAAGGAGCCAGTCGGGTGCGTGGCGGTCGGTCTTTCCGACCGCCAGGGAACCACCCACCATTGTAAAATGGCTGGTAGTGATGCAGTCACCGATGGCGGTGGGGCCACCACTGACGGGGTGACATGGCGGTCCCACCTCCATTATAAACACCCCCTAAGTTTGGTGTGCATGCAAATCCTTCATTGCCGTTTCCTGGTGAGTTGCACTACTACTGATGAAAAAGGCCAATGGAGGTACCAATGGGTGCGGTGGACTGGCCACAAGGATCTTGTGACCTCAGTGTCAACGTCGATCTAGGGTGTGCTTCTTCGTATACCTGCTTACAAGACTGGAGGTGAACTGCAGTATGGAATGTGGTAGACAGGCCTTCAAGGTTAACTCACACTTGCCACCGTTAGGGCCCACCTGTGGGTGCTAAGACACCAGGGCTTCTAAGGCCTATTGGGCCTTCAAAGGTGTAGCATCAGAATCAGTTCTGTCAGGAGTGCGGTCTGGTGGACTGGTCATGAAGGCTGAAAATGGTGCGCCAGTTCCAAATTCAGCAGCTCTGGCCAGAGTGCCACATCCTCTCCCACACTGAACACCATATTGCCCCACTGAGAGAAATTTGCACTGCCTTCAGCTACAACTCAATTGTGCTGCGACTAAATCCAAATTATGCACTAGACAACAGTAAAATGCTGCCTGAAAAAAATGAATCACCCTGGAAAAAGTAAACACTCATAAGGAATGCAAGAAGAAGCAAAGCATGTGAAATGTATTCAGGAACAACATGGTTACCTTAACAGTTTTAAACTCATTATTCAGAAATCAGTAAGTGATTTTGCTTGAAAAATTCAGAACAGGTCTACATGATTAGGAAGGGACCCATTTCAATGTCCATTGCTTAAATCCTTTCAAAATGTAAGCAGTTTGGTTTAAAAAGGACCACATCCTCGGACACAGAGCACAGAGCCGCAGTACACATTTTATAAGCTAAAATAATTAAAATAGTTGAAAACGATCATATTAAACATTTCCACTACACCCATCAACCAGGTATTGCAGTCCCTTTAGGAATGGTGCACTTACCCACCCTGGAAAAAACAATGTTGTTCAAAGAAAGAAGAAAAAAAAAAAGAAAGTAGCGTTTTCACTGGCAAACTCTGTAAAGTGGCGATAATGTGTGTGGGTGTAAATAACAATCTGGCCTGTCTACTGACTTTCTTTAGATATTGAATAATTTTTTTCTCTCTGTCTGAGGTTTTTCTTTGGAATTATACAACAGTCAGCAAATGCGGACATTTCCAGCCAAAGTGGTCTGCTCATTTTTGGATCCATTTCACAGGGAAACAAATAAGGAAAAGGTGAAGCAAGAGAGAGTACTTCCCTTGGCCCTTCCCAGACCGCAGAGCCTTCATGCAGCAAGACAAAGGGCAGAGGGCGGGTGGCCTCTTTGAAGACTTTGACTCCAGGCAGGTCAAGTACAGGGCCATTAGGTAGCACTTACACGTGCTAATGGCCCTGTGAATAACAGAAGGCAGAGGGGAAAATCTTTTGTCGCCTCTTCCCCCACCCATGTCCCCCGTGTCCCCCCCACTCCAAAATCTGGGGGGGATATATCCCCCGCGTCCCCCACGCTTCCTACGCCCATGGCTGGGTCCATGTAACACCAGTGCCCTATTCAGCACTCTCACTGACCCTCTCCTCTGGTCTGTTGTGAAGTCTCTTCTGACTGCTGCATGGCTGCCACCAATCCTAACACCCTCCTGCCCCGTCCTCTACCCTCCATCACCGACCACCCATCACAAACGCCAGCTCTGCACCGGACACATAATGCACGGTGGTGGGACGCCCCCTGCAGAATCTGCGAATGGACCCGTGCAGTTTGACTTAAACTGGCTGCATGCAAGAGAAATGATGACACCCCATGAAGGACACAGACTCCCTTCTGCCACAGGGACTGGCTGGCGTTGTGTTCATAGTCTGCCCTCCTGCTAGAGCAGAGGTCTTCAAACGTTTTGATGCCGATACCCCCTTGTAAAACCTTTTTAGAAGCAAGGACCCCCTTCCGACAAAAGTTTCTAGAAACTGGTACTCCTCATCATCAACTATCGACAACCATAAATGCGCCTGTTAACCTCATCACATCCATCCATCATTCATCCACCCACACTTTCACACATCCACCCATCCATCCACCCTTTCATCCATCCGTCCACCAATTATTCATGCGCCCACCTTTTCACACATCCATCTATCATTCATCCATGCAACCTTTTATCCATCCATACATCTATCCTTCATCCATCCACCCTTTCATCCTTCCACCCTTTCATCCTTCCATCCATACATCCATCCTTCATCCATCTACCCTTTCATCCATATATCCATCCTTCATCCGCCCACCCTTTCATCTATCCATCCATCCATCCACCCATCATTCATCCCCCCACCTATTCACACATCCATCCATGCATCATTCATCCATGCAACCTTTTATCCATCCATACACCCACCCTTCATCCATCCACCCTTTCATCCTTCCATCTAACCATCCATCCTTCACCCGTCCACCCTTTCATCCTTCCATCCATCCATCCTTCATCCATCCACCCTTTCATCCTTCCATCCATCCATCCATCCATCCTTTCATACATAGATTCACCCATCATTCATCCACCCACCTTTTCACACAACCATCCATCCTTCATCCATGCAAACTTTTATCCATCATACATCCATCCTTGATCCATCTACCCTTTCATCCTTCCATCCATACATACATCATCCATCCACCCTTTCACCCATCAATCCTTCATCCATCCACCCTTTCATCCATCCATCCACTCATCATTCATCCACCCACCTTTTCACACATCTATCCATCCTTCATCCAAGCAACCTTTTATCCATCCATACATCCATCCTTAATCCATCTACCCTTTCATCCTTCCATCCATACGTATATCCTTCATCCATCCACCCTTTCATCTATCCATCCATCATTCATCCATGCAACCTTTTATCCATCCATACATCCATCCTTCATCCATCTACCCTTTCATCCTTACATCCATCCGTCCTTCACCCGCCCACCCTTTCATCCTGCCATCCATACATCCATCCACCTTTTCATCCTTCCATCCATACATTCATCCTTCATCCATCCACCCTTTCATCCATCCAACCACCCATCATTCATCCACCCACCTTTTCTGTGCCTCTCTCATGGGGGGGGGGGGTCAGTATCTCTCTGCCTCTTCTTCCTTCTTCTTTCTCTCTCATGGCATCTCTGTGCCTCCCTGCTAGGGGTGGGGGGTGGGGGCAGACAGGCTGTGAGAACATCTCACAGTGAAGAACAGACTCTCAGGCACATTACCCCCGCACAGGTGCCAGGTATGAGGGACCGAGGGCCTTGAACTAATGATTTATGGGACGTGTGGGGGGGGGAGAGGACCCTTCACGAGAGGACCTTTCACATGCTTTACAGGAAAGACCCACAGCTCCAGGCGCGCAACGCCCATTTAACTCAAAGGGCTACAGCCTCCTCCCCCAGCAACCCCCCCCCCGCACCCCCCCCTCGTGTATGTGAGCCCGGCTGAAACAGCTTCACTGAACAGACACAAAGCCCCACCCGAGTACTTCACAGGTCTTTAAAAGACCTTTTACTTGTTACTGAGGCTTTGATGTTTTCCACCCCTCGGTGTGAATTAGGCCTCCGCTGTGAGCACCCTCTATCAGCCCGACGCCACTAAGGCAAACCCCCTTCCCAGGACTCCAAGACCCCTCTGGGGGTCGCACCCCACATATTGAAGACCTCTGTGCTAGAGGATGATGATGACTGGCCAAATGATCAAATCCCAGAGACCTCTTGCTCACTCTCAGCAATTATTAAGCAACTATCCATGTAAATCAAAAACACTCACTCTATACCACACACCCCACAAATGTGAACTCCCCCCCCCAGCACACTAAACACATGAATTCACTCACACTCTCCCAGCAAATCTCTTTCCCAGCACCCTTGACACCAATCTCAACCTGTTACTTCATGGTGGAGATCTGGATGGCCCAGTTTACTCTCCTGTCACTTTTCCCCAATGGACCCCCATAAACATGGAAAGCTCCCTATGTGGAGTAAGTCACATTGCCCACAAAGGCTCCCTGCCCATTTCAGTTTATTCCTTCCCGCCAGATATTCCGCACCTGCTCTGTACGTGCAAAGAACTAACAGAGTAATGGAAACAATTTTAAAGCCACTTTTTAACCAGAGAGGCATCCGCACACGGAGTCAGGCCGTGCTGGCGTGCTTTGCACCAGAGGACACACAGCTGAACTGCCACCTGGTAAAGTTTCTGAGACAAGAAGAGAAGAGAATGCCACAAAATCAAAATGCTGACCCCCGGCCGCTAACTTTGGACAGAATACAATTATAGTCATAAAGAACCTTGTCGGATGCTGCTCAACAAATATTTTGTACTGATTTTACTGATTTGTAGTACATTGTTTTATAGCATTTAAAAACAAAATCGTAACTTATAAATGAAATGAGGTGCTTTGTAGCAATGGTTTTAAGTAACTATGCTAAATAAAATACTTTGACCTTCACACCACTTCAATTATGAACCCCAACACTTCCCCTGGACGCCAGTCACCAAGATGCCAGGAGTACTTGAAATGACCCCAGCCACCATTTGTTCCTGCAGGGGCATCACTGTGTTGATCCACGTTTGAACCCTCGGCCCCTTAATCGCCTTCTAGTGTGTGCACACCAGTGAAAGAGTGATCTATGGACCTTTGTCTAGTTCAACTACATTTGCTTGCCTCCCTCCATCATTCCTATCTCATGAAAGTGTCTTATCCAGCGACAGCTCCTCCGCTTAGGCAGAGGAGCGCCACCCCACTGCTCTTTCAACAGTGGAAAAAGGAAAAATAAAATGATAATAACACTATATTATTATCATTTTATTTAACCTGTATGTTTCCTCTCTTGCCCCGGTGATTCGATCCTATGGGTTCGAGCTAACATCGTATGCCGATGATACCCAGATTGTGGTATCATTGCTCCCTGGAAAAAATCTAGGAGTTGCGGCCAGGTTTCAAGGCTGTATGAAAGCAGTTAGCATTTGGATGGGAAAAAGCTGCTTGAAATTGAATTCCTCCAAAACAGAGGTGCTACTTTTTGGGCAGAAAACCAATCTTTGGACCCCGGATTGGTGGCCGGAAGATATGGGTGCCCCCCCCTCCCCCGCGATAAAGGTGAAGAACTTAGGAATAATTATTGATGACCAACTCTCCTACAAATCCCAAGTGAATGCGCTTTCATCTTCCATTCATTGGTCCCTAAAAATTATTAGAAAAATCCTTCCCTTCCTACCAGCAGGGAGTAGAAAGACGGTGGTGTCAGCCTTAGTGCTTTCCCGCCTCGATTACTGTAACAGTCTACTACTTGAGGCTCACCAGGGGCTGCTCAATAAGCTGCAGATACTGCAGAATGCCGCGGCCCGTCTCATTCTTGGTCTACCGAAATTCGCCCCCGTTTCCAGGGAGCTGGTTAAGTTGCATTGGCTACCGGTGCGGAAGAGGATCAGGTTTAAGGCCCTATGCATTGTTTACAAAGCGCTCCACGGGACAGGCACAACATTTCTCCAACAGCTCTTCCAATGGTACACGCCGGAAAGACAACTAAGATCAGCGAACCTGGGCCTGATCAAGATCGCCCGTATTAGGAAGGTGCGCTGGGGGGGCCGAAGCTTTGTGAGAGGGGCAGCGCTGGCCTGGAATGCTCTTCCTTTAGCCTTGAAGCAGAGCGCCAACCTTTTGTCATTACGAAAAAGTCTGAAAACCTGTCTTTTCTCGAGCTAGATCCGAGAGTACAATCTCAGGGAGCGACCACTTTAGCGCCAGGACACCGGTTGGTATTATTGCGCTCTATAAATGGTATAAATAAATAAATAAATAAATTTTATTTTTTCATTGCAAGGCAGGTTTAAGAGGGGGATGGTGGGTGCTGGGCTGTTCTCTCAGCCAGCATGGGAGGAGTGGTTGGGGCACTTAAGTGGGCATGACACTTTGACCTGCCATCTTGGGCCAGCTAACCAGTCATGCGCACTTTACATGTTCTTAACCAGTTGTATCGTACAGCCTGGGTGGAGAACATGCACAGACTCTAAGGGGTGTAGATTATACACAGGCTCAAGTCCCCATCTGAACCACGAACTACGGTGCTCAGACCAATCACAGCAGTGCTGTCATGGTGACAGCAGCTTCGTCATTGGCTTAGGGGAGCCTGTGTGTGCTTCTTGCTTCCAGCAGAAACAGAAGAAGATGGATGTGAGGCGGCAGCTGACAGCAAGGTAAGTCATTTTAAATTTATTTTTCTATCCCTCCCCCCGTCCCTGCCTCACCCTTACTACTCAGTGGCAGCCGCTCGTGGTCTTATGCTCCACTACCATTACCTTCCCCAGTATTCACCCCCTCCACAACAAGCCATGCCCATAGTTCTCTCCTCCTGGTCTACTTAATCTGCTTCCATTATCTCCTGCTCATTCCAATGGTAATCCTGTTCCGCCAATCTTGCTGGCCTCTGCAACTTCCACTCCCACTCAAGACCCAGCTCATAAATTCCCTCACTCTTCTTGGTCTGTACACACAAGATTTTCCTGGACAAAAGGTTAACTTTTCAGAATAAGCATTACCAATTTGAATTCATGCTTTTTAGATTTAATACACAGATCTGATCTAACAATATAGCTGGTGCTGCTGGGATTTGAATTTGCAATCTGTAGACTTTATTGATCTCAGGGCCAAATGCCCTTCCTGCCTGTCTATTTGAACAATTCACCAAAGAGGTAATTTTGTAAAAAGCCACATAGAGGCAATTTACTGTAAGGGGCTATGCATAATTGCCCAGATGCCAGGTCGCTGTCAATCATGGCATTTAGGCACCAGCACATAGTATTCAAGATCTTTCTGTTTAGCCCCCCACATAATATGCATCAGCAAACAAATTGAATGCCCCATATAAAATCCTATTGGTTAGTTGAAAGTCTCGTGCATGGTATGGGGTGTGCTGCTTTGGACAATATCAACAGCTGATCATGCGCTTGCACAAGTCCTACAATGCAGCATTGTAAATGTTTTTGATGTCTAAGGTTTAACCTGTATTTGAAAAATGTAGTCTGCTAACGTGCAGTCCTGTCAGAAGGGGGAGGTAGAGGGTTTGGAGCAAGTGTCATAATTCCCAGGCCCAATGCTTTTTCAGGGCACATACGTGTGCTGTGACATTTATTTTAGATTTTAACCCCATAGCAGCTTAGGCTTCCTCCAATGCTAAGCCCTTTTTTAGGTCTCACGTGGCGTTGGGTGCACACATGCGCACTCGAGCTCGCGAGATTTAATGACTTGGAGTAGCGAGGTTAAACCCGCCCCTCTTCTCCATTGGCTGACCTCCTAAACGGTGGCCAGCCATTGGAGAAGAGGTCCCAGTGACATTCTTCTTTGGCTCTAGGCCCCGTCCTTTTCGGATTGGGGGGCGTGTTTTTGACATTCTTTCTAGGCTGTAAACAACAGTCAAAAACACGCCCCCAGTCTGAAAAGAACCGGGCTTGGTTGTTGCCGCTATCAAGTTATCCGAGACAAATTAGATAATGATATTTCCAAAGGTTTATCTGATGATATACTCCTATAAAAACAGGAGTCTGTATGAAAGTCTGACAGCTCTAGCCTCACGTGTGTCATAAAACACAGAGCAATCAATATTTGTATGCTGGCTCTTTTTTTTTAACCAGCCAATCACTGTTTGTTTGATGGCAAGGCACCCATCCTCTTCCTCCCCTGTCTCGTGCATTCTACCTCTCTTGTTTGAAACTGACTGGCATGTCTGTGCTCCCTCCCCGGCGCCAGACACTCCAGTAATCAGCCACTCCGAGTAGATCCGAATCTTGGGGGTGACAGCAGCAGCGGCGTGCGCACTATGTGACTCCGCGAGCGCCTCCCTCCTCTCTCGTCGAGCCCCCCCTCCTCTCTCGCTCGCCCTCTCTCTCTTTCGGTCCCTCACCCACCCACACTCTCATCTCATACTCGCTCGCACTCCTTCTCTCGCCCCGCGCCGCTCTCTATCATTCCATATCATATGACTTTGCATCTCGAGCCATCGATCGAGCACTCCATGAAATAAACGTTCTGTCCTTCGCACATCTGGAGAGAAGCATGTCCCGGTGGAAGCAGAGCAAGCCCCGGCAGATGAAACATGAGTTCCACCAGGTGTTGGGGGGAGGGAGGCCCTGAACGCAAGAGGTATGCATGGGCAGACGAGCATCCGTAGATGAAAACAGCACAGATTTAAATACAATTGCTAGGAGCGCCTCTCCCATCCCTTGGTTGGCTTGTGAATTGTTTATATATATATATTTTTTACTATTTTCTAACAGTTTCCAGCATGGATTGTGCGCTAGACTTCCAAACTACCACTTCTACTGCAGAGCACCATTGACACATAGTTTTAACTTTGTAGATCAACCACCACCACCACATCAACCACCACATCCACCACCACATCCACTGCCACATCCACCACCACCACATCCACCACCACCCCCACATCCACCACCACATCCACCACATCCACATCCACCACCTCCACCACCACCATATCCACCACCACCACCACATCCACCACCACCACCACATCCACCACCACCACATCCACCACCACCACCACATCCGCCACCATATCCACCACCACATCCAAAACCACATCCACCACCACATCCACCACAACATCCACCACCACATCAACCTCATCCACCACATCCATCCACCACCACCACATCTACCACATCATCCACCTCCACCACATCATCCACCTCCACATCCACCACCACCACCACATCCACCACCACCACAACACATCCACCACCACCACCACATCCACCACATCCACCACCACACCCACCACCACATCCACCACAACATCCACCACCACCACATCTACCACCACCACATCCACCACCACATCCACCACAACATCCACCACCACATCCACCACCACATCCACCACCACCACATCCACCACATCATCCACCTCCACATCCACCACATCATCCACTTCCACATTTACCACCACCACATCCACATCCACATCATCCACCTCCACATCTACCACCTCCACATCCACCACATCAACCACCACCACCACATCCACCACCACCACATCCACCACCACCACATACACCACATCCACCTCCACCACCACCACATCCACCACCACCATGTGTGTGTGTGGCTCTGTGTGTGTGGCTCTGTGTGTGTGTGTGTGTGGCTCTGTGTGTGTGTGTGTGGCTCTGTGTGTGCGTGTGTGGCTCTGTGTGTGTGTGTGGCTCTGTGTTTGTGTGTGGCTCTGTGTGGCTCTGTGTGTGTGTGTGCGTGGGTGCAAATGCAATAGGTCTCGCATTTGTGAGAGATTAAGCTATTGGCATTGTAAATGACAATGCCATTTATTTATCTGTTTTCAAAACCAACACATTAATAAAACAAATTGTCATTTACAATGCCAATAGCTCTAACTTGTGCAGAGGCGAGACCGTTGCATTGTAAATGCTTGTTGATATTTGAGGTACTTTGGGCTTAAGCCTTCATAACTTTTATTGTCCAGAAAAAGTATTCAGGCCAAATTTGCATTTGTATTCTCCTACATGTTGGGGGGTTATAAAGGTACCCAGAATTAGTGTATTCTCCTGGCGGGAACCTATAAATAGCCAAAGTACAGCCAGTGGCATAGCTAAAGTACAGCCAGTGGCATAGCTAGACCTTTGGCTGCCGATGGCGACCCCTGCGTTTGCTGCCCTGCGACGGCCACAGGTGAGAGCAGGGAGGGAGGTTCTGGCCCCACGCGGCGGCCGCAGGTTGGAGTGGGGGGTGCTGGCAATCCCTCCTGCGATGGCCGCAGGTAAGAGGACCGCCCCCTTTGTTACGCCACAGAGCACTGGACTGCACTGAGTACAGCAATAAAATGGTAAAAAAGTGCTGTGAAAGAAATAATGCTTTGTTTCTAAAAAGCAACCATGAAAGTGTTTGCTTTGGTAAAAAAAAACCTCTTCCCAGCTTGCCGGAACAAATAAAGTTAAATTCTTTTTTTTTTTACCACAGTGTTTGCATTTTTCTAAGCGGTAGTTGATGTCCCCATACAAAGGGATGCATAACCCCTCTAGTTACTCTGGAGCAAGGACAAGGAAGGCAAGACATCTGTGTAATTAAAGGCTTATCTTTGAAGTCTCCCCTACTTCAAAGGAACCACTGGTTAATAATCGTGGACCTCAGACACCTCCACTTCAGTGCACATCTGGACCTGTAGATAACCTGCTAGGAAGAAGGACTGCTGTGCTGCTGAAGGACTGCCACTCTTCAGAAATGCACTCTGCTGGACTCCTGCTTTGCTGTGCTGAACTGATGCCTGTTGCCCTCCTGCCTGGGTGAGAAGGACTGGACCTGCATCTCTTGACCCGAGAAGTCAGAGTATCTCCAAGTGCTAGTTGGCTGGCCTCCTTATCTAATGCCTCTTGGGCATAACAGGCTTCCAACCCCTCCACCTATACTCTGCCACGTGTGAGTCTCCCCTGCCAAGTGGTGCTACCCCAGTCCTGGACCATATGAAGTGGGTTAAAGCTGCTTGCTAGCAGAACTGATGCATCTTCTCTGTTAAGCGACGTATTCCTGAACACAACTGATGTATCACCATTGCTGCAAGGATTGGAACCATCTCAAATGACTTAACTCACCTGTTTTTGTACCCAAGCAGACCGGGAGCCAGATGCGCCGATAGCTGCCTACAGAACAAAATAAATTAAAAAATTGCCACAGTGTGGCAAGACCAAGCTCATAAGACTGGCTTTGGATATTTCCTTTGATTAGATGCAGCAGAATCACTGCACAGCATGAAGAGAACCTCCGTTCACACATTTGAAAAGTGAACTACTAACAGTGGTCCTGATGAAGGTGGTAGTAATTCACATCCACTGAAACGTGGGTCGACCGTATGTGGGAAACCTCCTAAAGACAACACAATAGTGGAAAATTTAGAGATTGATCAATCCACAGTACTATCATCAGTGTATGTCATATGAACAAGCAGATGTTTCCCTAGGATTGTTGTCTGTGTGTGAGTGTGTTACCTGTGTGAGAGTGTCCTGATTGGTGAGAGTGATTGCTTGATGGTTTTCTGGGGTTGTATGTATGAATTCATACAGTGATTGTTCATGTCTTCCAGTGTTTTTTATCTGCAAATAATGTTTTTGGTTTATATGAAACATGACATGTTTTCTATCAAATTGATAATTGTATTTAACTGTATATGTCTGCATTGTTTGTAGTTTTAAACAAAAAACTACACAAATGTATAAAAATATGAGAAAATGTTGACTATATATAAAAAAGGAAAAACAAATTGTAATAAAAATCAATTAATTTTGTACAATCTTCAGTGGAAAGACTATTTATTGTGGAATAGTCCATTAAGAAAAGCCCTTTGAGGCCATCAGCAAATTAATAGAGGTCTGCCAAGAGTACTTGTTCGAGTATTTGTTGTTGTTTCCCCCTTACTCTTGGACCTTTAAGTACATATAGGGGGTAGCTTTTTTTGAAATTTGATCCGCCGCTACAACCCTGTGGTGTCGGGCATCAGGCCCACATGGCGGCAAATCACTGACGCAGACACAACGTGCTACTGGACTGTAACTGGCCACGAGCACGAGCGCTCGGCCCCTTTTATTAACTGGGTCACGTGACTCGTGACGCCAGTGGTGGGTGGGTGTAAAGTGTGGGTTACATCCTGTAAACAACTAGACCGTGTCCAGCAGGACACTACATTCCTCCCCAACTTTAATAAAAGTTGAGGCAAAACAAAGTCCGAACCTGTCGGAGGAAAAATACAAAAATATGCAGTGTCCTAACTTTAGAAGGAGTCTCTTCAGCTGCTTGCTAGATGACGACGGTGGAAACTTTCAGCTGAAACGTTCGTTCTCTTGGGCTCGACGTCCTGGTCCTCGGTGGGCGTGCTCTTCTGGACTTGCGAAATGGCAGTGTGTTCTTGTCCATTGAGATCTTGCTTTTGGGGTGACACCGAACAGGATGACCAGATGGTAGACTTGATGGAGGTTGTCTTTTACTAGTCTGTTGGGTTTCTTCACTGTAGGCAGCTTGGCTTCACATTGCAAAGGAGTGAGTGGTTGAAAGGCATCCCTCTCACTGGGACGCCCCTCTCGTGGGTGTTCTCCTGCCACGAGATGTCCCGGAGGCCCTCTTCTTCAGGTTTCCGCAGGGCTGGGTGTGCTCAGCAGCATTGCTCCAACTCTACAGACTGGTGTGAGTGGAGGAGGCGATGAGATTACTACCTCGCAGTCCGTAGCTCCACCTGGAGGGTGGCTGTTGACTCTTTCCTTTGCGCACAAGTTCCTTTTCTTCCTGGGACGTGCAGGGTAGACGGCGACGGACCCATCTCTCGTGTCGGGACCCTCTGCCACCGGCGTCCCTGAGGCCTTTGCCCCTTGGATATCCACGGGCTGGTGTGGAGTGGTCAGTTCTCCTTCTGCCGGACGTCTGATCGCTCTCCACATCCAAATCTTCCGCTCAATCCCAAAGGTAGGTGTCACCAATGGTCCAGCCTGTACTCTCCTGTAGTGAACCGGTCGTCGGGGAACTTGTAAGTATATGCCTGTTCTGTTTCTAGCGCCATCAACGTTCTCCTGGACATGTGGGTCACTGCACGCGGTGTTGTGGTGCGTGTCACCTTTCCTTCTGGTGGGTGTGTAGATTTGTCACACCTCGCCATTCTGGATGTTGCTGCTCATGATGGCGTCGTGCCACATGACTCCTTTCTTCTTCTCCTTCCTTCATGGCGTCGTGCCCTTCTCCGTTTTCCTTTTCGCGACGCAGTCTGGTCACCTCGCTGCTTGTCCTCCTGACCAGGCTTCTCCAAGCGGCGTGCACTCCACCCGTTTCCCTCTGGTCTTGTCCTGGCTCTAGGACACTGTCTTCTTTTCCACTCTGTGACTGGACCAGTCGCCGCGACCTTCTCCTGTTGATGGGTTTACTTCTGGTTCTTGAGTATGTCGAAGTTCGTTGGTCCATGTTCGCGTACCACGTCTTACTTGAACTTCTCAGACCTCTTGCCGGTCCGCACTGACGGTCTCTGGCAGTGGTGTTGTTTGGCGCAGGTGCTGATGGCTGGGGTGGTGGTGGTTGCCAGCCATGTAGAGACTCTGGATGATAGGTGTTGGGGACTTGCTGGGAGTGTTGGATGTCGGGAGAGATTTGGCAGCCATGTGCCTCTGCTTTGTTGATGTTGACCTTAGGTGGCGGCTTGACACGTAGAGTGTTGGTTCCTCTCTTGCCTGTTGTGGGGCCACTGCCGACTCCATCTTGAGGCGGTGAGAGGGCGGCCGCTCAGTGCTGATCTTCACCCTTGGCATCTGCGGACGGGAGCAGGGATGCCGACTGACTCAGACTGCCGACGCTCGGGGATGGACGGTCGCCTGGGGAAGCGTTGGGATGAGACGTGGACTGCGCTTGCTGCGGCTTATGTTTTGTTCATCCGTGGGGCTGTATCCTGTGACGTCGGTCCGCCTTGGTGGCTGTCTGGCGTGTCAGGGTGTGCTTCTTGGCTGGCTGTCAGTCCTCGGTCTTCTCCCTTTGTTTGCTTGTTCAGTCCACCTGTGCTCATCCGGTCTTTGGGGTGACAGAGCTCTCACTCTTCTTTTCTTCGAGGGCGTTGCATTTGGACCTCGAGGCGGCGCTGTCGTGCCGCCGGCTTCTGCTTTTGCTCTGGCGTGCTTTGCTGGCTAGTCACTTGGTGAGGCGCTCCTTGTTTGCTGGGCGACGTGACGTCTGGTCTTGTGTCGCTGTTCGTTGGAGCACACGGTGCTGTGGCGGCCTGCCACATGGGGTGTGCGACTCCTCTCTTGCCGATCTTGGGTCGTGGCCGACTCCGTCCTGAGGCAGTGTGAGGGAGGACACCGTGGGTGGTCTTCGGCCTACTGTAGGGCTTCGCTGTGGCGGTGGAGACGTGTGTGCTCTCTAACCTGCGTTCAGCAGTGTTTCTGCGTGGAGAGGTTTCCTGGGTGCTGACTGCGCAGTCAGGTTTACAGGCGCGACCTCCTGCGTGCTTCAGGCTTTGCGTGCTAGGTGTCGTTCCTGGATGCTTTCTTCTGGTACTTGGGGTGCCTGTGGTGTGGCTTGTGGTTGGTCTTTTCACCAGTAGGGCGAGTGATGCGACCTCTTCACTGGTGGTGGCGTTGGGAAGCCACGTGTGGTGCGTGCTCTGCACCAGTCTTTGCTCGTGCTGTTGGTGGGGATAGCTTCCTTGAGGTGGTGCTGTTTTGGCTGGTTGTCCACTCTTGCTAGTGGGGCTTGTGTCGCAGTGTCTTTGCTGGAGGTGGAGTCAGGCATCTACCGGTAGTGCGTGCTTGTCTTCAATTTCCCTTGCAGCCCAAGGTGTGGCTGGAGACTTTGCTGTCTTTAAAGGTGTCCTTGCTGCTCTCGCTTGCGATGTGCAGAGGGCTACTCTTGTTGCTGGTCAGTCCGTGTGCTGGACTGTTCTTTGGATGCGCTGGTGGGGATCCTCCTGCTAGGATCACTTGGGAATCTCCTCTAGCTGATCCTGCCACATCTGGCAGGGTAGTGAGGTGTCAGGGCCTCTCTTCTGACAGAGAGGCAGCCCTTTGGGGGCATGTGGTGGAAGCGGCAGAGATTGTGGAGAGATTGTTGGACACACTTTGTTGCAGCCTGACTGGACAGTGTCCGTTTAGAGTTTCCTGCTTCTCAGTGACCGCCAGTGCTGATGTCTGCATTTTTGGGTGTGGACGACTCTCGGCTTTCTTTACCACCGGCTGCGGGCAAGATGAGGATACCTCTTGGTGCCTTGCAGTGAGCACCACGTGGCTCAGCAGATGTCTGGTTGCATCAGGTCCTCGGGGTGGCAGCGCGTCAGTGTGGTACTCGGTATTTGCTTGCTGGTGTGTGGCAGTGTCGCTGGCAGTGGATGCCAAACTGGGGGTGGAGATGCAGCTCCACGATGAGTTGGTGGTGCTAACACGTCCCCAGTTTTTCTTGCTGTTATTCTAGGTTAAATGTCCTCCTACACGTCACTGTAGTAAGTGGCGCAGCGCTGAGGGATCACTGCAGACTGTGTACCATTGCTGTATTTATTGTGGTGTGTTCTTTCAGTTTGGGTGCAGTGCGCCCGGTGCCCACTAGATGGCAGTGCCACGATTCAAATTTGCAGGCCCCGGCAGTCTGTCTTAGAACTGCGGGCCTCTGCCGACTCGGAGTTGCAGGAACTAGGTGTGTGGTGTCATGCTGATTCTGCTGGCTTCTTGCTGGAGTCTGGACACGTATGAGCAAGCGGTCGAAAAGAGAGGTGGTGGCTCTTGTGCTTTAGTAGGTGAGCAACTATTGGCGGGCTGTTTGTGATAGTTGCTTTAGCACCTGTCTATGCCTTTTATAATGTGTTGGGCTTCAAGGCGACCTGCAGGGGCGTTGCTCTCTATCCGCCGTGGTGCTGGCTGACCTCGCAGGCTGTGGTAGTTTGTCCGCCGACCGCAGGTTGCGAATGTCGGTGGGGACATTGGTGCGTGGACGATGCAGTGACGCAGTGCAGGATTCCCGTTCCTCTGGTGGCGCCACGGGGGGCAGTGCTGTCTGCTTTGTGTGAGGCGGCGTGGTGCCTTACAGCCTACCGAAGGCCGCGCGGTGTTCCTCTCTGTCACTGTGTAGACTGTAGAGGTAGGCGCTCTTGCTGGACTCAGGTGGTCGCGGCGCTGCGTGGCTTGTCCTTTCAATGGGTGAACCGGCAGGCAGGACGGGACTGGCGCAGCTAGCGTGGGCTCTTTCCACTGCTGGGGCGGGCTGACCTTGTTGCACAGGGACTTGCGCCCTCGCACTCCGTGTCCTTCGTTGTGGCGGTATCAGTATGTCCCCTCCCGCACTTGCGATGTGGCAGCACAGAGTGGGTGCTAGCTGCACCGGCGAGGGGAGGTGAAGCGGGGGAATTCGCTCATGGGTTACTGAGCCCTGCAGGCACACTGGTGAGCGGTGTTTCCACACTCACCGGAATCACTAGTTTGTCCGTCACCTTTTCGATGCTAAACTCCGGTTAACGCTCCATGCATTGTAACGACCTGGTCACCACAGCAGTCACTGCTGGCCGTGGACAGCGCTGTGGGGGGTGCTGCCTCTTGGGCACGTATCCTCTCCCATGAGGAATGATGAAGTGCCGAGCTGCAGGCACGCGGGGCGGGCTACCCGCCTCGTCGCCAGTGTGGTGTCGGGCCTCAGGCCCACATGGCGGCAAATCACTGACGCAGACACAACGTGCTACTGGACTGTAACTGGCCACGAGCACGAGCGCTCGGCCCCTTTTATTAACTGGGTCACGTGACTCGTGACGCCAGTGGTGGGTGGGTGTAAAGTGTGGGTTACATCCTGTAAACAACTAGACCGTGTCCAGCAGGACACTACAAACCCGTATCTTGGGACTGACGCATCACCCTCGGAACCGCGACTACACAAAGCTTTCCCTGGTGCAGCTCCTCTCATCTCTCGTCAAAGTACCCTACACTGGACTTTACATCACGTTCCGTTGATGGGATCCTCGATGATGACGCAACAGGACCTTGCACTGCAGCCCTGCCGCATCTCGGAACTGACACATTGCGTGGTCTGTATGATACATCTTCGACGGGGTTCCACACAACGGTCCACAATCAGGATTTAAGGCACTCTGTTCATCTGATCTAACTGGGTCCCTGTAGCTGACCCCTGCTCCATCCCATTTGGCCTGAACTTGTGACTTTGTCCCGGGATTTCCCCAATAGCTCTTTGAGTATTTTGCCGCTATTTCTCACTATAAACTTTAAGCTTCAGTATCTCCAGTTCCACCCATTGGAATTTTGTCGTTTTAGTTTTGTTTTGTTTATTAAAGTCAGCTCTATTGTCTAACCTGGTGTTGAAACATTTTGCATGGTGTTTTCACCGATTTACTGTTTGAAGTGTTGCACAAATACTTTACACACTGCCTCTAAGTTTAGGGTCTCCAACCTTTTCTGTGATGAGAGTTCCTTCTCATCAGTGAACATTTTTGTGAGCTTCTGAAGGCTTTAAAACTAATGTCCATGGAGCCCGATACTCTGAATAGGGTTACCATGGTTGGCTGCCATGTGCGTCAGTGAGTGCATGGTCTGTGGGGATTTATGAACATGCATGTGAATGAATGGGATATATGTATAGCGGTAACTGAGAGTGTGCCATATGTACTTGTGGCACAGGATATACATTTTGTCATATGTGGCACCCTTAACTGTACAACACAAACATTCAACCATTTTTTTAATGGAGAAATGTACAGTGCAAAAAAATGTTCTGCAAAAATGTTCATAATAAGGAAGATTTTTCTGCGCTTGATAGCACATTTTTCTGCACTTTAACTTTCTCCCAATTAAAAATAAATAGCTGTATTTTTCAGATATAAATATGGCAGAGTGTCTACAAGCTACTAGGAGCAAGATGCCTGCTCTGTGCAAATGCAACACTTTGAAATGGGAGGAAATTTAACTGAAGAGTTAACTTTATGTTTATATACATTGCATAAAACTCATAAATTTTATTTTCTCCAATGTCAAAATATAATTACAAACAGCAGGCATCTTTTTACCAGTGGCGTGTAGACATAGTGCCATATTTATAACAGGAAAATAAGTCATTTCTTTATATGTGAGGAATTTAAAGTAAAGAAACATGCTTCATAAAACATTAGGACTTAATTGGCTTAATTTAAAGCAGAGAAAAAGATGAAGACAATGTTTCCTAGTAACATTTTTCTTCACTTGAAATTTTCTCATTTAAAAGAATATCACTGTAGGTTTTAGTTATACATATGGCACTGTATCTAGCAAGATTCCCACTGTTTGTAAATGTGACAATTTGAAAAGGGAATGTGCTCAAAGTTCAAAATGATCAGTCACTGGCCACGGTAGGTACAGCCAATCAATCATGGTTGGTAAAGCGCAACTACTCACCCGTGAGGGTCTCAAGGTGCTGGGGGGAGTGGGAGGCAGCTCTGTTGAGTGCTCGGGTTATCCTAAGGGCCTGGTCTTGAGATCATTTCTGAACTGGGGTGATATGGGAGCTTGCCGCAGGTGGAGGGGGATGTAGTTCCAGGCTTTGGCTGCGAGGTATGAGAAGGACTTTTCTCCCGTTCTGGTCTTGTAGATGCATGGGGCGGTGGCCAGAGAGAGAGCTCGGCTGAACGGAGGTGTTTTTTGGGCACGTGGAAGGAGAGGCGGTTTTTGGGATGAAGGCAAGGCTCAACCCTTTCCAGTAGTACCTCTCCAGAGATGGGATTTACATTTTAAGGCCTTGCTTGGTAGCACACCTGTCTATATGACCTATTCTTACCAATTCTTTAAAATATTCAAAGAAGTAATACTCCCTCACCTTGTGCGATTTGGAAGTTTGATTTATCATTCCACCCTCTCTCTCTGCCTCAAATTTGGTAAATTTATATCTGGAGTGACATTTTAATGCTAGCCATAGGTCACACATGACAATATCTTATCAGTGGGGGACCATATTAAGCCACAGTGTTCACTAAATTTTACAACCAAGAAATGCAAATTATGTACCCTATTATGTGATTATCGACACATTATGCAACACATTATGTGCCATTGTCGATTTAGTTTGCCATTTTAATACATTGCTATAAACTGGATCTAAGTGCTATACATGCATAGGTTCTTAAGAAAGACAACTATGAACATTAAGCATATCTTTTTCTAAATGTTTTTAGCTAGCAAATGATAATTTTATCTTGGAAGCATGGAAACACTAGTTTATTAGCGTTTCCCTTTCTATACCTAAAACTAAGACACATTGGGGCTATTCACTGAGGTAAACTTGGACATGATTAAATCTACATGGGGGCGTGGCTTGAAAGCCAATGCGAGCGGAGGCGTGAGCGCTGAGCTCCGCTGCGAGGGTCCCGATATTATCCTGACTAAGAGACACCTTGACCCCCCTAAGGTCCCCTGGCAATTGGGGACGGTGGGGATACCACATCGGAGCACTTTGGTCCCCCAAACGGCGAGTTTTGAGGAGTTGTGGCGACTCTCCAGGCCACGTTGCTGCCTAGCGGTGTTTCCAAAATGGCGGCGATGTGCTGATCGGAGGCTCCGGGGCCGTACTGACGAGGAGGCGGACTACGGCCGCGAGTGCTGGCGAGAAAAGCGATAGTCTCTGTGGGGGAGCGGAGCTGGCCAAGGACTATGGAGGTGGAACGAAGTGAGAAAAGCGGCCCATCCCGGCGGAGGCCTAGCGGAGTTTCCAAAATGGCGGCGCTGTGCTGATCGGCGGCTCCAAGGCCGCACCGACGAGGAGGCAGACTACGGCCACGTGTGCTGGCAAGAAGAGGGGTCGTCTCTGTGGTGGAGCAGAGCTGGTCAAGGACTACGGAGGCGGAATGAAGAGAGGAAAGCGGCCCATCCCGGCGGAGGCCTAGTGGAGTTTCCAAAATAGCGACGCTGCGCTGAACAGCGGCTTCCGGGCCGCACTGACGAGGAGGAGGACTACGGCTGCGAGTACTGGCGAGAAGAGGAATCGTCTCTGTGGGGGAGCGGAGCTGGTCAAGGACTGCAGAGACAGAACGAAGAGAGGGAAGCGGCCCATCCCGGTGGAGGCCTAGCGGAGTTGCCGAGACCTTGCAGGGCGCTGCGGGGGCGATCTGAGGGCCGAACTACGTAACACTGGGGACATTGCCTGCCCAGCCCCGTACTGTTGGCGGGGCTACCCTGCAGACCACTCTGGTGGTGCTGAACTGGGACGCACTGGCAGCGGAGTGCTGACCCTCTTGTGACTCAGGAAGAACTGACCCTTTTAGGGGCGTGCTGCAGGTGCACCTGGGGGCATACAGTGGAGATCCTGCACCTCAGTCCCTGTTGGGGCGGCCTGGAGCTCTTCGACATGGGCAAAACCAAGGGGAAGAAGGATGGAATGCAACAACAGTCGGATATGGAACCCCCGCCTCAACCAGAGCAGGAGATACACGAACTCCCGCAGGACGCTGGGCTGCAGGGCCAGCTGGATAGGATTTTGGCGGCCATTGCAGATTCTCGTGCTGCCCTGCAGCAAGACATTGCACAGGTGGCAACAGGCCTTGGCCTATTGCGGGCAGACCACTCTAAGTTAGCAGACAGGGTGAAGAACGTGGAGAAGGTGGTCCAAGAGGTGGAACCTGCACAGAAGGCACTGGCTGCGACCATGACATCAGCTTTGGATCGAATAGCGGCGCTGGAGAGACGAGCCAAAGACGCGGAAGGGAGAAACAGAGGGATCAGATATGATTCGCTACTTGGAGGACTGGCTGAGAACGGTGGTGGCGCCTGAGGGTCTATCGACTTTTTACACACAGGAGCGGGCACATCGAGTCCCGGCGAGACCGCCGCAGCAAGGGCGGCCTTCCCGACCGGTGGTGGCCTGACTGCTGCACTTTAGAGATAGAGACTTGCTGCTCCAGAAGGCCTGTACTGATGGGCTGTTCCATGTGGGTAACAGTAGGGTCACTCTGTTCTTGGACTATGCATTTGAGACCCAGCGGCGCAGCGCGTCCTTCCAGGCGATCAAGAAGGAACTGCGGGCGGATGGAAAAACTTGCTTCCATGAAACACCAGAAGATGCGTGGACATGGCTAGAGTCTTATAGAGCTGGCAAAGATGGATCGGAGCACAACTCCCAGGGCCCCGATGGGCCCTCACAGGTTCGGATGTCACAACGGATACGGCGTCGGCGGTGGGATCTGTAAAAGCCTTCTGTTTCACAGACCGAAGTGGAGTGCAGGAGTGCATTGGCAGCGGTATCGACCATATCTGGGGACCTGATAGCGACTCAGCTGCTAAAAGCAGACGTGGAGAAGGACTGAGAACGGTCGGTAGCTGAATCCACGGGATCCGACAATGCACACTTGCCGCTGGTCACGCCTGGGACAGCAGACGATCTCATCGATGAGTAACATTTGCACTTTCAGTGGTGGTGAAGGGACTGTTGAGACCAGGGACAGACATGCAGACGTTACTCCAAACTTAATGTGATGATCCATATGGCTGTGGCTGGGGGGAGGTCCAGGTTTGATCCTCAGATGCCGTATTTAGATATTAGCTGAACGTTGGGGGGCGCTAATCGCAAGCATGTGGGGGGCTTGAATTGTCATGTTTTATGGGATCCTCGGGGCGATGCTTAGGTGTTGTTTTATCTGATCGATTGATTGCTAGGCTCTATCCATCCCCCACCGGAGGGTCAGACTGATTTGCATATAGCCGTGTCTGAACTGGGGTGGCAGAGTGGGCTAAAGAACGGTGATGGATCAAACCCAGACCTTTTGACTGGGTGTGAGTGTTTGATTGGTTCAGATGCTCCGTCCATCACCACCCCCTTTTGTACCGCTTTGGCCGCCATAAGTGTGGCAGAGTATGCTCAGACGTGAGTCCCTTGCTCACTTTGCCACTGGATTCAAGCAAGCCGGGCTGAAGACGGCTGTAATGCCAGAAACCGGTCCTCGGAAGCTTGTTTCCGGTCCAGGGAAGGCACGGCTTGGCAGTTGGGGCTGGACTGTTCCCATGAGGCACAGGGTCAGACTGATTTGCATATAGCCATGTCTGAACTGGGGTGGCAGAGTGGGCTAAAGAACGGTGATGGATCATACTGAGATCTTTTGACTGGGTGTGAGTGTTTGATTGGTTCAGATGCTCCGTCCATCACCACCCCCTTTTGTACCGAGATAGACACAGCAGAGGAGAATCTTAGAGGAGCTGAACGGGGGCACAGTGATGTGAGGTAGGGCTGCACCTGGTTCCTGAATGGGGCTGGGCTTTCCCACACAATGGTGGCTCCACCCCCTGTGGTGCGTCTAACGTCCCTAGCCTCCCTAGTGAATGAAAGGGGTGGTTGAGCCATCAAGGGTGCTCCAAAACCAGCTGCGACTGGTTTCTCCCCCACCCTTCACCTACAGACAAAGGGATTTACAGTATAAGAAGGGGCTGTGTCCCCTTACAATTTGTTCTTTCCTGATCCTACTTGAGGGGGGCTGCTGCTGCTGGTGCCAGGAGGAACCGCCACTTGGACTGCCTTCCTGCCTGGAGGGCCCAGTGAGCTGGCCCCAGGCCCAGCCTTGCCCCCCCTACCTTGCTCTGCTGAGGGACCTTTTGCTGGACTTGTTGCTTTACTTGGCTTATAGTAAGGGTGGGCGGCCAGCTACGCTCCGTGCACGGAGTGCGCGTAGTGCCGTCTCCTACGCATTTTGCGTAGCGGGCGTAGCCAGGCGGCACTACGCGCGCTCCGCAGACGGAGCGTAGCCGGCCGCCACCCGCCTCCCTCCCGCCCTCCCTAAATATGCAAATAAAAGGATTTAAAGGTTTTAAAATCACTTACCTGTCCGCCGCATCCCCGGGGCTCCCTCTCCCGTCCCTGAAATCGCGCCGCCGCCATTTCGGATACTAATGCGCATGCGCGGGCGGCCGCGCATGCGCATGCGCATGCGCATTAGTATCCGAAATGGCGGCGGCGCGATTCCAGGGACGGGAGAGGGAGCCCCGGGGACGCGGCGGACAGGTAAGTGTTTTTAAAACCTTTAAATCCTTTTATTTGCATATTTAGGGAGGGCGGGAGGGAGGCGGGCGGCGCGTAGTGGGGCTACGCGGAGTGCGCGGGTGGGCGTAGTTTTGCGCCCACTTCGCGTAGCTCCGCGGAGCCCCACTACGCACACTACGCCCAGGGTTAGCTTATAGCGGCTGGAAGCGCTTGACTTTGGCCCCTAGCGCTTGGGAGCGCTGTGATTCCCTACCTAGCGCTGGGAGCGCTTTGTTTTGCACCGATAGCGCTTAGGAGCGCTTTATTGCCCACCAGCGCTGGGGAGCGCTTGTCCTCCTAAGCGAGTGCCACCTCGCAGATTTGCGTTTATTTATTTAACTCGAGGGAGCCCACCCCTCGGTTGATTGTTCCCCCAGCCTACAGTGTCTGGAAAGGCCGCCGCGCTGCCCACGGCGACCCAGAAGCAGCTAGCTGACCGGCCAATTGCAGCGCGGCCTGCCCGGAAGTCCCGCCCCCGCAGCCCGAAGAGAGGAGGTCTTACGAGGGTGCAGGCAGGGCTCCGGTGCTTTGAAGAGAGCCCCGCGCTGCCCCAAAGGAGACTGTTTCCGAGCCTGCAGGCATCCAAGGAGCCCCACTAAGGAGGGTCCCCCCGTGCCGCCCCTGCACAAGCCGCAGCACTGGAAGAAGATCCCCGCCAGAACCTGGTGAGTGCGGGTGCTTTCAAAGAGGAGAGGGGGGCATCGGGACACATTGCCGGTGTCCCCCCCCCCCTCTCAGTAGGGCGACCTCCGGGGGCATTGCATTGTCGTTTGAGCCCCGAGAGGCTCCACCCGGGCTATATTGTTTGGAGCCACGAGGCTCCTGGGGGCATTTTTAAATTCAGAGAGCCACGAGTGGCCCACGGCGCCAATTGCCTTCCGAGCCCCGAGAGGCTCAAAGCGCCGCTTCTGTATGCAGAGCCCCGAGAGGCTCAAGAACACCGCCACCTTTGTTCTAGAGCCCAGAGAGGTTCGTGACGGCCGCATCCCTGTGTAGAGCCCACGAAGGCTCTTGGGCAGCATTTTGTTAGTTCGAGTCCCCCGGGAGGGACTCCAACGTTTCCTGCGCATCTAGGGTGGTGACTTATGGGAGTTGGCGCAATTGTGTTCTTTGATACACCTCTGAATGTTTGTAGGCATCATGTGTTTTCCTTCCCTGCACCTCTGAATGTATGTTATGCATCATGTGTTATGTGCTTATACCGCTACAGGTATTGTGATACTTAGGTGGTTGTTTTCTTGCTAGTACAGGTGGTGCTAGTGAGGTCCTAGTTCCCTGCGTGACCTGTTCCTAAGGTGGTTAGGGTTGCGTAGGTGGTACTTACCGGTTACCAGTAGTTACTGGTTGTGTGCTAAAGTGATTTATACTATTCTATGTTCTAAGTGCTAGTTCTAAAAGTGCTGATTCCTGACAGTGGTCCAGGTGGCCCTGTCTTGTACATATCCCCTGTAAATCCTGCCCGTGCCTGTGGGCACATTGTAAAGTGTGTGTTTTTATCTAATGTGTTTTGGTGTAATACAAAGGCTATTTTTATATCTAACCTTGTGTGGAGTTTCCTATATGGTGGGCCTTGGGTGTTGTTGCTGGGGTGCATGCGCAAACACTTAACTTACATCGCCTCCAAGTTTAGCCTTACTGCTCGTGCTACGTTACCAAGGGGGTGAGCAGGGGTTATCTTGGCGTGTAACTCCCTTGCCCTGACGTGGAAGTGGTGGTCTCTGACTGACTTTGGCGCAAGTCCTGGCCAGCCAGGGATCCCATTTCTAACATTGGCTGGCAGCGGAGAGGATCCGGATTTGTGTTTGCGTTGTACCACAGTGGCAACTGGCCGCACTACAAAACTCTGCATTTTAGATGACCACATTTTGGGGATTATTGTTTTTGAATTTCCATTATTTTCTTCTCCTGAAGGTATCATTGTGCAATTGTGTCCAGTACATTTGTCCCCCGCCCTGCGCTCAGAGTTTGGTACCTGTGTCACGTGTGGTCAGGTTGCGGAATCAGGGGTGGTAGAAACTGCCTTACCAGTCCGAGGGGGGGGGGGTTGTGTGTGGATGAATGGTATGTGGCACTAGACAAGTGAGAGTGAGTTCTCTGGGATAGAGAACTTGCTGAATACCTTTGTGAATTGTGTACTCCTGTTTAAGCTCAGACCCCTAGGTTCCCTGTGTGATCTTTTCTCAGAACGTCCACCAAAATGGAACATGCTTTTGATCTCAGTGATCTAGCGTGGTACAGTATGCAGGAGTTGGAAAGGTTCTGTAAAGAGAGAGACATAGGGGTGGGTGAGTCTGACACACTGTATGACATTAGGGGCCTCCTGATCAAATGGTATAAGAATCAAAGGGATCTTGAGCGCAGTGAGGAAAGGGCCCGGGCCTCACGCCATGAGGGTGGTGGGTCTGTGGGGAGCCCTGAAGATTCAGAAGAGGAGGAAGAAGATGACACTACATGGGCGCCAGTAGAGAGCGAGGACCCCATAGATAGGGAGTCCCTTGCTGGGTCCAGTGTAGGGGGCAGCGCCCCATCCCTTTCCCGGTCCCTGTCCCTAGAGGAGCTGGAAGATAGGAGGGAAGAGAGGGAGCACCAGCTGGCTTTGGAGAAGCTCAGGTTAGAGCATGCCAGAGAGATAGCGCAGCTGGGAGTGCAAGAGAGAATTGCAGAGGCTGAGAGGGCCTTGGCCAGGGAGAAGATAGCCCTAGAAGGTAGACTATCCCCTGCGCGCAGTTTTAATTTTCTGGATTCCCCAGGGAGGGTTGAGTCCAGTGGTGGCAGCTATTTAGATTTCAATGTAGGAAATCCCATTCCCAGTTCCCAGAGCATGGTACCCTGTTCCCAAGAGGAGAACAGGTTGAAGTTCAGGAACCTTAGGAAACCACCTCACCAGCAGTGGAAGTATTTTGTGGATGACTGTTGGGAGGCAATGTGGGAGTGGCTGGCGGCTAACCAGGACGATGAGAGGGACGGAGTGGGGACTATGTTTCTCAAAGAGCAGTTGCTCAGTGTTTGTTGTCCAGAGTTGCGCCAGCACCTGTTGAAGTCTGAATACTTTAGTCCTTGGGCGCTTGCAGAGGAAGCAGAGCGCTGGGAAAGTGCTAGAGGTTCTCTAGAGTCATTAGGGAGTGAATCCAAAAGTAATGGTTCAGGTATTTTCCAGCCCAGCGTGGTGGAAGAGGCTCAGTGTAGCCCAGCTAGGTCCCAGGATAGCGAGGAGGGTGTAGGGGCTCACTGCCTGGCTCAGTGGAGCAAGAGTGAGAGGGAGACCGAGGGTCCCCAGACGCACGAAGCCCTGCCTCAGGACTTGGATGGTTTCTGTAGGGAACACCAGGTTGGGGACCTAGGCTGTCCTGTTAGTCCATTTGAGGAAGATCTCCTAGTGAGTAGAGTACCTGGAGCGTCTGTAACCAGAGCTCCTGTGGTTCTAGAGTCTGGCAGTACCGCTCCGGTAGGGAGGGTACAGGAGTCCAGCGTGAGGAGTGATTGGGGGATGAGTTTCCCAGTGGATGCACCAGTGGACCAGGGACTAGCCAGTTGGGCTAGATCTTCTTGGGGGGACCCGGGTGGCGCCACTTCTGTTCTGGGGGATCTTCGCGCACTGTCAGGTGGACAGGAGACGGGAGATCTGCGCCAGACAGACAGTCACACAACATATGTGTAATTTGTTAGCCTCAGGGGGATGGTGTGTGAATCCCCAGAAGTCCTGGAGTGCCAGGCAATTATTCCACCCAAGGTTTTAGACCAGAGGTTGGGAGGCCAGGTGCAGGATCAGCCTGACCTGAAGGGTAGGACGTCTGTAAGCAGCGTCCTGACCGGTTCTTCTTCCAGAGGAACCTCTCCAGTTGGGAGAGGGCAGACCTCTGGAAGGGGGTGCAGAGGGTGGGAGAGCCCACCTCTGACCCCGGTGCAACCTGAGGGGTTAAACCCTGGGTTGGAATGGCGTTCTAGGTGTACCCCCCGTCGGAGGTGGAGGAACCCTAGAAGAAGAGGTAGGGGGAGGAGAGCCTTCCCTGAGATTCCTGGTCCGCCTGAGGTTGTAGACCCTAGGCTGGAGAACCAGTGGCAGTCTAGTCCTGTCTTGCAGACAGGATGAGTGGAAAATGGCTACTATGTGCCAGGGGTTACTACCCCCCACTCAGCGAATAGGCAAGGACCAGTGGCACCTGGGTGGCCCAGGGCCTGGTCCTGGCGCGGACAGCTCGGAGTACCAGTGGGGTAGCCCAGTGGGTCCAGACAGTGGTTTGAGAAGGAATCCCATGGGTTCACCGTGGCGTAGAACAGGAGGGTGTCCCTGCAGTTGCGGGCCCGCGTCCGTGTTCTATCGCCCCAAGCAGGGAAGTCCATCACGGTGGTGATTGGTCTCCCCTGCGTTTTGGCTGGAAGGGGGTTGTGTTGGACTTGGCCCTTCTGGCAGGTTCACCCCTAAACTTTTTGCTGTTAATGGTGACCTGGTGATGGTGATTTGTGGGTTCTGCGCACTTTCACTGTGTCACAGTGGAAAGTGCGTGCGCACTTTGAGTGCGTGTGGTGAGATAGGCCTGCCCTCCCATAGGAATGCATGGGGAATGTATGAGTCCCTGGTAGTTCCTGATGCGTGGGGTGTACAGGCTCAAGTCTGGTATGTGCGGACTCGTGTGATGGAATGCTGCAAAATGATGTTTGCGGCGTGTGTGTGTCTAGTGTGGAAGTGCCACTTCTAGACATGGCTGTACGTGTGCTGTGAGGGTGCTAGAGTGTGATTGGCTGGAGCTGGCTGACAAGCCTGGCTCCAGGAAGTCTGGATGGGTCTGCCCAAGAGTGAGTGGAGAGACCAGCATGAGTGATGTGAGGGAGGGCTGCACCTGGTTCCTGAATGGGGCTGGGCTTTCCCCACACAATGCTGGCTCCGCCCCCTGTGGTGCGTCTAACGACCCTAGCCTCCCTAGTGAATGAAAGGGGTGGTTGAGACATCAAGGGTGCTCCAAAACCAGCTGCGACTGGTTTCTCCCCCACCCTGCACCTACAGACAAAGGGATTTACAGTATAAGAAGGGGCTGTGTCCCCATACAATTTGTTCTTTCCTGATCCTACTTGAGGGGGGCTGCTGCTGCTGGTGCCAGGAGGAACCGCCACTTGGACTGCCTTCCTGCCTGGAGGGCCCAGTGAGCTGGCCCCTGGCCCAGCCTTGCCCCCCCTACCTTGCTCTGCTGAGGGACCTTTTGCTGGACTTGTTGCTTTACTTGGCTTATAGCGCTTGGAAGCGCTTGACTTTGGCCCCTAGCGCTTGGGAGCGCTGTGATTCCCTACCTAGCGCTGGGAGCACTTTGTTTTGCACCGATAGCGCTTAGGAGCGCTTTATTGCCCACCAGCGTTGGGGAGCGCTTGCCCTCCTAAGCTAGTGCCACCTCGCAGATTTGCGTTTATTTATTTAACTCGAGTGAGCCCAACCCTCGGTTGATTGTTCCCCCAGCCTACAGTGTCTGGAAAGGCCGCTGCGCTGCCCACGGCGACCCGGAAGCAGCTAGCTGACCGGCCAATTGCAGCGCGGCCTGCCCAGAAGTCCCGCCCCCGCAGCCCGAAGAGAGGAGGTCGTCCGAGGGTGCAGGCAGGGCTCCGGTGCTTTGAAGAGAGCCCCGCGCTGCCCCAAAGGAGACTGTTACCGAGCCTGCAGGCATCCAAGGAGCCCCACTAAGGAGGGTCCCCCCGTGCCGCCCCTGCACAAGCCGCAGCGCCGGAAGAAGATCCCCGCTAGAACCCGGTGAGTGCGGATGCTTTCAAAGAGGAGAGAGGGGCGTCGGGACACATTGCCGGTGTCCGCCCCCCCACACCCCTCTCAGTAGCACGACCTCCGGGAGCATTGCATTGTCGCTTGAGCCCCGAGAGGCTCCACCCGGGCTATATTGTTTGGAGCCACGAGGCTCCTGGTGGCATTTTTAAATTCAGAGAGCCACGACTGGCCCACGGCGCCAATTGCCCTCCGAGCCCCGAGAGGCTCAAAGCGCAGCTTCTGTATGCACAGCCCCAAGAGGCTCAAGGCAGACGCCACCTTTGTTCTAGAGCGCAGAGAGGTTCGTGACGGCCGCATCCCTGTGTAGAGCCCACGAAGGCTCTTGGGCAGCATTTTGTTAGTTCGAGTCCCCCGGGAGGGACTCCAACGTTTCCTGCGCATCTAGGGTGGTAGAGCGGCCCCGGCAGGTAGCGGGCCGCTCCCCCCTCATTGGGCATCCTTTCTTCTGGGCCCCGAGGCCCCCACTTGTCCCACAGGTTGCTCTAGAGCCCAGCGGGGCTCCAAGGGGACAGCTGGTTTGTGCAGAGCCTGGAAGGCTCCAACGTTGTCCCCACCATTGTCACACAGCTGCCCAGCACTGCGTGGGCAGCTGCTACGTTTAGGCCCTGACTTTGGGACACAGGGTGTCCTAGCCCCAACAAGGCCAGAGGACCTAGGGACAGTCACAGGTGGTGACTTATGTGAGTTGGCGCAATTGTGTTCTTTGATACACCTCTGAATGTTTGTAGGCATCATGTGTTTTCCTTCCCTGCACCTCTGAATGTATGTTATGCATCATGTGTTATGTGCGTATACCCCTACAGGTATTGTGATACTTAGGTGGTTGTTTTCTTGCTAGTACAGGTGGTGCTAGTGAGGTCCTAGTTTCCTGCGTGACCTGTTCCTAAGGTGGTTAGGGTTGCGTAGGTGGTACTTACCGGTTACCAGTAGTTACTGTTTGTGTGTTAAAGTGATTTATACTATTCTATGTTCTAAGTGCTAGTTCTAAAAGTGCTGATTCCTGACAGTGGTCCAGGTGGCCCTGTCTTGTACATATCCCCTGTAAATCCTGCCCGTGCCTGTGGGCACATTGTAAAGTGTGTGTTTTTATCTAATGTGTTTTGGTGTAATACAAAGGCTATTTTTATATATAACCTTGTGTGGAGTTTCCTTTGTGGTGGGCCTTGGGTGTTGTTGCTGGGGTGCATGCGCAAACACTTAACTTACATCGCCTCCAAGTTTAGCCTTACTGCTCGTGCTACGTTACCAAGGGGTGAGCAGGGGTTATCTTGGCGTGTAACTCCCTTGCCCTGACGTGGAAGTGGTGGTCTCTGACTGACTTTGGCGCAAGCCCTGGCCAGCCAGAGATCCCATTTCTAACATCTCCCATGTCCTCCACCCACCTATCCCTTAGCGCGGTTGTTGGGTCTGGTAGATTGTTAATTATTTTGCGATAGGTAAAAGACGTGGCTCTCCTGGGCATGTGATCTGTAAGCAGTCGATCTTCTAGAGGGATTGCCTCAGGGACTTCAGTGTCTTGCGGTAGTACCGCTAGCAGCGCGTGGCGTATTTGTGCGTAGCGGAAAGTCTCCGTCGGGCCTAGGTCATATTGTTCCCAAAGCTGGGTAAATGGTAACACATTCCCCTTGTCCCAAAGGTCTCCCACTGTTGAAATACCGATATTGCCCCACTGATCGAACCCTTTGCTTTTTCTCAGTTGTCCTAGCCGTTTAGTATAACATAGAGGTGTGAATTTAGTAATGATCCCCTTCCACCCCATCCGTGTCTGCGCTGTGTGCCACAGCATAGCTGTATGTTTTGTGGGTCCCAGTAGTTTTCTAGCTTGTATAGAACTGCGAGCATATTTCCTGTTCCTAGTTGTGCCCTATCTGCCCTGTAAGCGGTGAAAAAATCAGCAGCGTCTGCTGTAACGTGTATGCCTAAATATTTAAATGAGTCCTGTCTGACCACTAGTGGGCAATCATCAGGGAGCCGTGGCGCGGGCCCTTAAGCACATATAAGACAGACTTAGACTAGTTGATAGTGTATCCTGATATTCTCCCGAAGCTATCACACGTCTCCAGTAGCACCGGTATGGAGATCTCGGTATCTGTAAGGTATATCAGGACATCATCTGCGTAGAGAGAGAGGCGGTCCTCCCACCCTTCCGTCCACTGTATGCCTTTCAGCAATGGTACACCTCTAATCCATGTCGCATGGGGTTCTAACACTAATGCAAAGAGGAGCGGCAACAAGGGGCAACCCTGACGCGTCCCCCTTGATAACAGTATAGCCTCTGATAGGTGTCCATTAGCTGTTATGTGTGCCAGCGGTTTTGTATAGAGGAGGCAAATCTATGCGCAGAACTTAGGACCAAACCCCAGGTGCGGGAGGACCGCAAAAAGGTAGTTCCACTCCACCATATCAAAAGCCATCCTCGCATCCAGGGACACGAGAACCGCCGGATTCGATAAGGATGGTGCCTTAGCCAGTGCCCCGTGCAGGTGCCTAAGGTTCAGCGCAGTGTTCCTACTGGGCATGAAGCCTGATTGGTCCGGGTGGATTAATTGTGGGAGGTGTGCTATCAGTCTATTTGCTAGCAGTTTAGCCAGAATTTTAGCCTCTGCATTCAGCAGGGAGATTGGGCAGTAGGAAGCACATTCGGACGGAGGTTTTTCCGGCTTTGGGATAGCTACTATCGTGGCGAGTTGCTGATCAAGCGGAAGTTCGCTTTTTCTAGACTCTCGGTGTACATTTTTAGTAGATGTGGGCTGACAGTTTCCGCTAGTTGTTTGTACAATTCTATCGGGATCCCGTTAGGTCCCAGTGATTTCCCTGATTGCAGTGAACTGATTGCTATTTGTAATTCGTCCTCTGTAGGATCCGCCTCCAACTCTAGAGAGGCTTCCTGCATCAGCTTGGGCATTTCTATATTAATTAGGGATGCTGCGGCCTCCATCTCTGTTACCCCTGATGTCGATGTGTACACCTCTCGGAAGTGCTCGGCTAATTCTTTTACTATAGCCCGGGGGTCTGTTGTGAGTTGTCCCGCCGCCGTCCGTATTCGCACTATGCCTCTATTGTCTCCCTCTCGTTTTTCCAGCCATGCCAGGAGTTTCCCCGCCTTGTCCGACTCAGCGTTGTGGAATTCCAGTTCTAAGTCCCTTAGCTCTCTTTGTTTTTCCCGTTTATGCCCCGTAATGGTTGCTATCGCTTGCCCCCTAATGACCGTCTTATAGGCTTCCCACACCACCGATGGGGAATTGACCGAAGCAGCGTTTTCAGCAAAGAAACATTTAGTGTCTGTACGGAGTTGTTTCCAAATGTTGGGGATTTGTAGGTACCCAGGGTTGATAGGGTAGAGTCTTTGCTGGGATTTATGGTGGTAAGAGATGGCCAGTACTACTGGAGAGTGGTCTGATATGCCTCTGGGCCTAATCGTAATGTCTTCAACATTCTGTAGGTTAGATTCCAACGTCATAAAGTAGTTTATCCGAGACAGACTGTTGTGTGCGTTAGAGTGGAACGTGTATTGACGTGTTGTGTGATGGGTGTGTCTCCAAATCTCGACAAGCCCTAATGCTTCTGTAAAGCTCTGTAGGCGAGAGACTCCAAGTGCCTGTGTCTTGAGTGGGTACCTGTCTAAGTTGGCGTCCATTGTGGCATTGAAGTCTCCTCCAATAAGGAGGTCTCCCTCCGGCAGGGTAAGTAAAAACTCACCAAGTGCTGGGAGGGCCACCGCATGGAGTGCTGGGGGGACATAAACTTCTATCACATAAGCCTACCTTCCCATTGGCCCTGCCGTGCAGTAAATCTACCCTGATCATCCTTCCTGGTCTGGAGCACTATAAAGGAAGAATTTTTCTGGACCAAGATGCCCGTACCCCTAGAACCCGAGGAGAACTCTGAGTGTATCACCATCCTATACCCCCACCTGTCCAGTGCCTTATATGCCGTGCCCGTGAGGTGAGTTTCCTGCAAGAGCGCCAGCGTTGGAGCCTGGCGTTTTAGGGCCCGTAGCACCAGTCCCCTCTTAATTTTGTCCCTTAGCCCGTGGACATTCCAGGTCAATAGCGTGAGGGGAGTCACCTGAGCTTCCGGAGTCGTGTCCTGTGCAAGATCAGCTGGGGTGTGTGTCATCATGGAGGTGATGATTGATGAGCGTGAACCCTTTCCTAATTGTGACCAGTGGGGATTCGTTAATCTGAGGATAGTGCGCCCTGTCATGTGTGCCGTAACAAATTAGAACAAAGAAAAACTTAACCCGAACTTTCCAACCCTGTATCCCACCCTCCCGCCCTGCCTCCCTGCCTCCCTGCCTGACAGACTCAGAACCGCCAGCCACCCCAACTTAGCAGAGTGCTTCATCCCTCCCCAAACCAATGTACTTGCTTGCTGGGGGTAAGAAGTCCAAGGGGGGGTGCAGGCCTTCCCTCCCTTCCAACGCCTGCTGCCGACCAGTGTCCAAAGCTGACACGATCACAGCTGTGTCTGTACGTGGGTGGTCCTTCTGTGTCTGTCTGAACTTTTGAGTTGTCTTCCGTGGTCAGGCTCGTTCGCGTCCGACAGCTGTGTGCCCTCCAGGTCCGACTGCCTTGGATCTTGGCTTTCTTAAGCTTCTGTCTCATTTCTGCGGCGTTGGTCTCTATTCCCACGGCGTGGTCTGTCTACTCGACGCCACCCTTCAAGCCAGTCGTGGACTTCCTCCGGCTTCTCGAAAAACCACGTCTTACCCTCCGCCACCACTCTGAGCTTTGCCGGGAATAACATGGAATATGGTAGTTCCTGAGCCCTCAACTCTTTTTTAACTTCCAAGAAACTTCTTCGGCGTCGTGAAACTGCTGCTGTGTAATCCGGGAAGAAGGAGATTGTTGAGTTCTGGAGTGGAATCGGTGGGGATATTCTCGCAGTTTGCAATATGGCGTCTCTGTCGCGGAAGTTGAATAGACGCGCGAGCACCGGTCTAGGGGGTGCTCCCGGTTTGGGCCTGCCGTCGCGGGCTCTGTGGGCCCTTTCCACAGAGAAAAAAGTGGACAGTCCCTTGGGCTGCAGCCGGGTTTGTATCCGGTCTTCAACAAAGAAGTCCATAGCCTGAGCACCTTCACTCTCTGGAATTCCAGGGATGCGAACGTTGTTTCTGCGAGAGCGTCCTTCCTGGTCGTCAAGCTTCTCCGCCATTAACTTATTTTCTAGCTCGAGCCGGGACACCGTTTGTTGCAGTGTGGCAGTGTCCGCCACCAAGGTATTGGTGACCTGTTCAATGTCCGTTACCCTAGCTGACATTTTTTGGAAGTCCGCCCGCAGCAGGGACACGTCCGAGGAAATGGATCCCACCGTTGCCTGAACACTGGTTAGGGCTGCCATTATGTCGTCCAAAGTTACTTTGTGGGACCCATCGCTCTCTGTGGCTTTCCCCGAGGAGTTTCGTCCCTCAGGAAACTGTGGAAAGTCCTTCCCCTAGGGATATTTATCCAATTTAGACTGCATGGTCTGATCGCGTGGGCCCCGTCCTGCCATAGTGTCTCTGTAGGTATAGTTGGAGCAACCCCCCCGGTATAATAATGTCTTAAAAGGCTCCCTCGAGTGGGCGGTTGCAGGAGGGGTGGGTCGGTGATGGACCCCCCTCCTCGAGGATTGTGCCTGCGTTCACTCAGCGGACTGTTTGTTCCAATTATATAGGCCAGGATTTGCGATGCCGCAGGTTCTCGTGCCGCGCCAGGGGACGCCTGTCCGATGGGTAGTTAGGGGGAGGGGAGGTGGTTCCCAATGCTATGTGGTCTCCCACCTGTGGCAGCCTGAATGGTTGAAGACGTTTGCCAATATGTGAGCTGTTGCACTCCCAGGTTCTTTGGATGCCTGGGCCTTCAATCTAATACAGTCCCCGGTTGCGCTCCTGCTGGCAGGCCCCACCTTGCTTCCGTTCCTCTTTGTGCCCAGAACGCGGTGTTTTAGGCACTTTTAATCACTCACGTGCGCTCCTGTGCTCTTGCGCGGTGTGCTTGTTTCTACCGTGAGCCGCGGTCGTTTCAGCGCTCATTCCGCTGTGTGGCTCAGTTCGCCACTGTCGCCTCTCGCACCGGGAGGATCCACCAATCTAGGTCCCGGTCTCAACTCGGCGGCAGGCCGCGACAGTCCGCCCTCGGCCAGCACTCGCACCCAACGTCGGATTTTCACCAGAGTTGAGCCAGTAGTCGCCGCTTGGTCCTGGTCGTCGGCGCAGGCACTTGGGGTGCATACATTCAGCGGATTACTATGCGGATCAGCTTGGAAGGCTACTTTCCCCCCAGAGCTCCTCTAGTCAGCAGCCATCTTGCACGGCGGAGTTCATGGGGCGTACAGTCAGGCGGTGGTCCTTTCGGTGGACATTGCAAAAGCATTTGATAGCTTGGAGTGGCCCTCCCTGTTCTCGATTATGAGGGCCTTCGGGCTGGGGGCGGGATAGGTCCGTTAGACTGAAATTTTTTATTCGTCAGTCAGCGCTAGAGTAAAGGTGGGAACGATCATTTCCTCCTCATACCCAGTAGGGTGAGGCACCCGACAGGGTTGCCCGCTCTCCCCATTATTATTTGCCCTGACCATAGAGCCATTAGCAACTTACGCTCGATTGGGAAGGACGTATCGGGGCCTGAGTTTCCGTGGCCAGACGCACTTTATATCACTGTTTGCGGATGACCTACTGATATTCTTAGAGGACGCTGGGGAGGCATTGGAGGGAGCGCACACTCTCCTCCGCAGGTTCGGAGACATCTCTGGATTGAGAGTAAATTGGGGGAAAACTTGCATTTTCCCTGTGACCCAGGCACGTGACCCACCCACGAATGTGCATGATATCACGTGGGAGCCCCGTTGCCTTCCTTATTTAGGGACGCATGTTTACCATACCCAGGACGACCTACTTCATGGTAATATTGGAAAGGCTATGAGAGGGCTTAAGAGTAGCTTTCAATTTTGGGGAACGTTACCATTGTCTATGGCGGGTCGGGCGGCGTTAGTGAAGATGGTGGCACTTCCCCGTCTACTTTATTTTTTTCGTACATTACCGGTGTCGATATCTGTCGCCCTTTTTTGACAGCTCCGTTCTATGGTGAGCATTTTTCTCTGGGGAAATGGGCAGAGAAGGGTGGCGTTGAACACACTGATGCGGCCCAGGGCAGAGGGGGGACTTGCAGTCCCTGATTGCGAACTTTACTACCTGGCCACACAGTTCCGGGGGCTCACCCAGGCAGTGGTGCAGGAGTTTAGGGGGCCTGAGCGTGAATTTGAACCAGAGGTGGCACAGCACGTCCTGTTGTTTGTGATCTTGCAGCAATAACTGTGGGTGGATTCATTAACCGTAGAAGAACACACTCTGAGGCTTTGTTGGAGAAGGTACCATAGCAGAGTAGGAGTGCAGCGCCCTTATGCCCCAGAGATACCACTGGGCATGAGCACGGCACTTCCGCATGGCGGAGATTGGTCGGCCCTTGCGGTGTGGGAGGATCTCGGGTTGCAGGTTGTGGGGGACCTGTACGGTGATGGCGTCTGACTGCCTTATGATGAACTACAGGAGAGATTTGGACTACCACGGGGTCACTACTTAATCCATACAGCCTTAGTTTCCACCATTAAGAGATACTGGGGAATGGGCCTGTTAGAACCACCGGTAAGCGCTGCATGCCTATATGTAACGATGGCGGCGGGTACATACAAGGCGGTCACCTGCTTATATAATCGAATGATTGAGGAGGGGCTGATAAAGAAATACCAGACTTGGCCTGGAGGCAAATAGTTAGGAGGGCATGGAAGGGCACTAGGAATGCTAGATTTCAATTGGTTCATTTCTTTGTACTGCATAGGGCGTACCTTACTCCGGCGAAGATTAACCAATACTTTCGGGTCGATACCGCGCATTGCCCCCGCTGCAGGTTGAGGGATGTGGGCCTTTTGCACATGTTATGGGATTGTCCACAGTTGGGTACTTATTAGGAAGACATCATTGCATTATTAAAGGATATAACAGAACGACAGATTAGTCCAGACAAAGGAACCTGTCTCTTACATTGGTTTCCCCACACTAGCAAGACAAAATTGATGAGCAAGTTTCTGGACTTGGGATTGGTGTTGGCCAAAACAGAAATTACGTCCCATTGGAAGACCCCGGGAGGGCCCAGCTTTATCAGATGGAGGGCTGCATTGATTACGTGGGCGGGGAGTGAGAGTGTGGATCGTCTGCAGCAGACTCAAAGGTCCCACAATGATAAGGCACTAGAAGCAGCGCTGGCATGGGAGGCCCTGGTCGCAGAACTGAGGACAACTGAGGCAGACTCTGATTCAGAGCTGAGCGCACCTGGGGGGAATGACGAACTGTAGTGTAGCTGTCCTATGGTAGCGGTGTGGAGGTGCACAAAGAAGGGTTTCCCCCCACTTCCAACATAGTCACAAGATTCCATATTGCTCCATGTCTGGTACCATGCCTATGTTCAATTATTTAGCTTATTGAATTACTAAAATGTGTTGCCTTGATTGACTCGCCGGTGAGACGGGATGAGAGGGGAGAGGGTTGAGGGGGGGTGGGCAGTACAAGTTGACCTATTTATGATAAGGCCTTATGATGCGATGTACGGGGTACGCATGAATATCCCAATGTTAATGTGAAATAATTAGCAGTATGAGCAGGCTGTTAACGATTATTTTGAATGTACTGTTTTGAATGTACTGTTGCGAGTCATGTATCGAGGCCTGTGCCCTGACGAGGCCACGCCCATGTGTGATTTGGACTGGTCATCTTGTACGCTAGTTGTGTATGAAAAACAATAAAAATATATTTAAAAAAAAAAAAAAAATGATTAAATCTACACATGGTTGTTTACTCTTACACCTTTGAGTAACTGTGAGGATGATGGTGTATTATATGAAATGGTTATGCAGCTTTACCATGTAATACACTGGCAAAACTGACTTGGGTCCAGTCATACTTGTTTGCAAAAACTTTACCTCAACCCTGGCAACCCAGGCTGTGGCTTCGAGCCGCAAGGCTTTGTTAGAAATGGGGGTCTCTAGATGGCAATTGTTTGCACCTTCTTCCAAGTAGGATCCCATCTTCCTAGTCCGGGTAAGGGGGGATACTCTTATAAAATAACCCCTGCTCACCCCCTTGGTAGCTTGGCATGAGCAGACAGTCTTATCTCAGAGGCAGTGTGTAAATGTGTGCATGCATACAGTAACACAGCGAAAATACTACAAATGAACACCACACCCACTTAGAAAAATAAGCAAAACTTTCCCTAAACCAACATTTTTTTTGTTTCAAATTTTTTTATTGAAGTTTCGTATATCACTCCCCTCAGGGGGGGGGGGTGAGGCAGAAAGTGATTACACATTATTACACACTTAGAGGGTTACATGGTAAAACAGAAATGAAGCACATGTAGCGGTCTTCTTGTGACAGGTGGTCCAAGTCTCGCCTGACTTTGCAGATCTAAGTGCAATCGGCTAGGGCCCACACTTCTTCGTTCGTGAAGTCCCGTGTCAATAGAGGTGTATGTAAGTGTCGTCCCCGTGTGTTTCGCCATAAACCTGTAATCCCTTGATGGATGTTGGTGAGGGAAATGTGCGCTGGTCTCGGAACCGCCAAACTTTCCCTAAACCAACATGACCAAATACTACAAAAATGTAACATGCAATGCTGTAAAAATTGTTACTTTGCAAGATAACCTTTAAGTTGCAGAAATAGCTGAAAAACACAGTTCTTCTGAGTCGGTAGCTCCGTCCGGGGCTACCGCGGTGCTGGAAACAACAGAGTCTAACAGTTCTAGCCTACTGCGTCGGTACGGGCCAGCTAAAGCGTTGACAGACTCTCGTTGCGGCTGACACGTTGGTGTGAGTCAGTCAGGGCAACGATCGTGGTTGCGTTGCAAAAATTGAAGCGGTGCAGGGTGTGGTGCCCTCACGGTGTGGTGCAGGTAGGGGCTCAGTGATGATCGTGACGGCGTTGGTGAGACCAAGTCTTACGGTGCAGGGTGAGGCAGTGCTCGATGCGGTGCTGGCAGGTTGCGGTGCAGGCGACAGAGTTGGTTAGTGTTCGGGTTGTGCAACAATGGTGTTGGTGATGTTCAGGTGCAAGGACATCTCCTCCCCCTACTCTAAATGCAGCCCAGGTCTATTCAGCACAGCCCTGACTCATTCTGGAAAGGCAGGACACACATCAACCCCCCCAGTGGCTGTCTGAGCAGAATGCACCACCCCTGCCCTTGTGACTCCTAAGCTAGACAGTCAATAGACTAACCTACCTGAGGCACACAGGATGGCTAAGCAAGAAAATACCTACTTTCTAAAAGTGGTATTTTCAAACACAGAATGTAAGAGTCATCCTTACTAAAAGATGCATCTTTATATTCTGAGTTCAGGCATACTGAACTTTACCTTCCTCTCTTATCTAATGGGAAGTTATATTTATAAGATGTTATCAATGAACTCCCATTGTATCTTATGGGATAGATAGCCTTTCAATAGTGAAAGATGAGGTTGGCAGTATTTCACTATCAGGACATGCCACACACATCAGGGCATGTCCTACCTTTCAAATACACTGCCCAGAGGGGACCATGGGCCTACCTTAGAAGTGACTCACATGTAAGAAAAAGGAAGGTTAGGGCCTTGCAAGTATGTGCACTTGCCATGTCGACATGGCAGTAGAAACTGTGCACAGACACTGCAGTGGCAGGTCTGAGACCCTTTTAAAAGGCTGCTTGCGTGGGTGGCACAATCAGTGCTTCAGACCCACTAGCAGCATTTGACTTACAGGCCCTGGGCACACACAGTGCACTGTACTAAGGACTTAGTAGTAAATCAAATAAAGCAATCATGGAAACACAAATCCAGAATCACACTTTGCAGAGAGAGCATATGCACTTTAGCACTGATCAGCAGTGGTAAAGTGCCCAGAGTCATAAACCCAACGAAAACAGGGTCCAAAACAGGAGGCCAAAAAGCAGTGTGGGGATAAACCTGATGGAAAAGCCAGGTGTAACAGGCTTAAGCAAAGGAACTCGTGTAAAGCATTTAGGGCCATATGTATCAAGCAAATTCGCATTCGCAAAATTTCGGCGTTTGCGAATGCGAATTTGCTAACTGGAATGTATTAAGAAAAATTTGGTGCAAAATAATTAATCGCAAAATTTGCGATTCCTTATTTTGCAATTGCATTTAAGGAATCGAAATTTTGCGATTCCTTAAATGCAATGTATGTAGCAAAAAAAATTAGCAAAATGCCCTTAAGGAATCGCAAATTACCACCAACAGTTGCAAATTCCTTGAAAAATGCACATTTTTGCATTTTTCAAAGTGCCATGTGACGCACATACATGCCCTTTGGGCATGTATGTGCACCACATGTGCACCCATGCATATTTCAGGGGTGCAACAGGGTGTCCTTTGGACACCCCTGCACCCTTGAAGTTATTCTCAATTTGCGAATAACTTCCCATTCATTCCTATGGGCCTCCTGGCCCACAGAAATGAATGGGAAAGTATTCCTTAATTGCGATTCGCAATTTGCTAATCACAATTAAGGAATTTTAAGGAATCGCAATAAAAATGCGATTTTGTACATACATACCCATTTGCGATTCTCAAATAGCGATTTCTTAAAAATCGCTATTTAAGAATCGCAAATGGGCATCTTGATACATATGGCCCTTAGAAGCGCCAAACAATAAAATTAAAAAATCACACAACACGAAAGAAATCCATCACCAATTTATAAACATAGATTATATTATTATGAATTAATTGAGTCCAAGATGAACAAAATGCACCAGAGGTTTCTGAGATATAGAATTTAAAAAAAAGTAAATCTCAGTACATTTAGTCGCAACTTCAAACAAGCATTAATTACTGTAAAGTTCGAAAACATTTGAAAAGTTTGAAAGAATTGTGTCCAGCTACTCCAGCCCAACTGGGATGACCAAATCTGGTAGGGGGAAGGTCAGGGGGGGCCACTAAGGTGTATCTTTACAGTTACCTGGTCACCAAAGAGTTCTCCAGTCCAGTTCTGAACTTTACATCACAACCGCCATAGATTTTAACATACTGGTCCTGATGCTGGTGATGCTGAGGATGGAGGATGCTCAAGGATGCCCTCGGTGCTGTGGGGTAGATGGGGGTGTCCTTCTTTGGTCTGGAGCTTGCGAGCGACTTTCCTCAAACCAGGAGCCACAGGCACAGTCCTCTCTTTGTTAGCCCAAGATACAGCAAGTGCAGTCCAGCAGACAGTGCAGTGTTTCTTTGGCAAGTCCAGGGGTCAGAAGGGCAGTCTTTCTTCAGTCCTTTCTCCAGTTCCATAATGATCTGAGGATCAGGGTGCCAGGGGTGCCAAGTTTATGCCCAAAAAGTGCACTGGGGTGATTATGCGGTTACAAGTCAATGGGCTACAAGGATACCACCCACCCTGTGATGACTTTCGGCTATGTGTGCCAACTATCAATCCCAGAGTACACTATTCTGACCATTGCCAAGATGTCTGAGTCTTTCCTTGGATGTTAGAAGCTTGGTAGCCCACCCTAGAGATGTGGCTACCTGGGGGCTACACACCCATGAGAAAACTGGTTTTGGCATTGGTTTCCCCTTTCTCTTCCTGCTGCCACCCTGTCTACCTGAATAAAGGGGCAACTCTTCAGGAGTTTGATAGCCATTTGCCCACAAAAATGCAGCTTTGCCTTTGAAGCTCACATTTTGGGCCATCACCCTGAGTGGCTTCTTGCAAAATGGAGGTAACACCTTTCCCTGTAGCTGGCTGCTATTGTTCCTGAACGTCGTTCACACTACTCCCCAGGAAGGCAGAAGGCTGTATTGTGGCCAACAGATGTCCGAGGCCACTGTTCAAACTGGACAACAGAGTCGTAACTTTCTAAATGTTGCCTTTCCTTAAAAGTGACATTAACTTCTACATAGGCATCAAGTCAGGTTTAATGCCAGAATTATTTGATACCTTGAAGGACTCCTTTTAATAGCCCCTTTCAGAAGTTAGCTTGGTGAGGGGTCAGCTAGTAACTGTGTTAGCCAATGGGGCTACTTGCTTTTACTCAGAAAAAACTGTTGTAAAGATCATGTCTTACAATGCAGAGACATCTATTTATTCAATTTTAAAGACGTGTTATTGAACATGTAACAAATAATGAATTGTTATTTTATCGAAGGCACATTTCTGGCATGGGCTTTTATTCTGTAAATATATGATGAATATGTCTGATAAGCAAGATCAATCAAAAACATATTTCATGCTAATTTAGTGACTATTTAGCTTTGAAATTATTCCAGCAATGTCATAAATCTTATGACTGTTTCTCTCCAAAATTCTCTTATATTATCTCTTTTAAACACTTACTTTAGGCTTCTTTCTTTTCGATTAGGCTCTTAAACACATACAGGACAGGTTCCAATTAGCTATAGTCTCCATTTCAGTAAGCCTATCCACCTTGTTTAACTTTGGCCTAAATCTATTCTAGGTAACGGAGGTCGCCATAGAGGCTGCCATCTTTCACAATGGAGGCTGCCATTTTTCCTCAAATTATGCAGAATCATCAAGATGTCTGCCTTTGATGCAGATGTCATCTGTGCCTATCTTTCCAAGAACTGTGAAAGTGTCAAGTCATTCAGATACAGCCGTCCACAAAATCCCCAATGTGATATTATTCTGGGACAGGTGCTTTTTTCAAGGTCATATAACAAACATAACCCAAATATTACAGACTATATTGACATATTTGTACCTTACTACTACATTCACTGAAGTATAAGATTATGCCAAAACATTCCTAAGGGGATATTTCAAATTCCTTCTTAGCTAAGATACAATATATAAGGACTACTACTTGACCACTTAGAAGAAAAACCTCACACCAAGGTTGCAGATCGCAGATCCAGATCTAGATGAGCATGGCACCAATCTTGATTGAAGAAGCCTCCACCAAGACCCACCCTGAGGCTCTGTGAAGTATTTCATTTTGCCCTCACAAACTGGTGCAAGGGTTGTGTTCTTTCGTAGACACAATCCCATAGCTCTTGGCCTTGTGGTCGAAATAGCTGACAAGCTGTTCCAAACAGACAATAAACCCTGTTGTCCAGGTATGTGCGCACCTCCGAAACTCAGGCTTATTATATACTCATCTGCGAGTACTAGCATAGTACTTAGAGATAACACAGTGAGGATATAAGGGCTATAAATGGTGATGTTACTTTTTTCCTATTTTCACTGTCATTGGAAAGCTTAGCTGCTTTTTATTATCTTCTGTGATGTTATCCACATCATGTGCTCTAGATCTCAGCCTTTTAAAATAACGATTATAAAAAACAAGCATTGAAAATGCAATAGGTCTCGCAATAGAAGAGTTAGAAATTTTTCGTGTTGCAAATGGATGAGTGGCGTTGCGTGGATGAGTGGCGTTGCGTGGATGAGTGGCGTTGTGTGGATGAGTGGCGTTGCGTGGATGAGTGGCGTGTGTGAGTGGCGTTGCGTGTGTGAGTGGTGTTGCGTGTGTGAGTGGGGTTGCGTGTGTGAGTGGGGTTGCGTGTGTGAGTGGCGTTGCGTGTGTGAGTGGCGTTGCGTGTGTGAGTGGCGTTGCGTGTGTGAGTGGCGTTGCGTGTGTGAGTGGCGTTGCGTGTGTGAGTGGCGTTGCGTGTGTGAGTGGCGTTGCGTGTGTGAGTGGCGTTGCGTGTGTGAGTGGCGTTGCGTGTGTGAGTGGCGTTGCGTGTGTGAGTGGCGTTGCGTGTGTGAGTGGCGTTGCGTGGATGAGTGGGGTTGGAATGCAATAGGTCTCGCATTAGAAAAGTTGTAGTTATTGGTCTTGTAAATGACATAATTTATTTATTTTTTCGTTGTTAAAATTGCTAAATTGATGGCTTTGTCATTTACAATGCCAATAGTTATAACTTTCGCGAATGTGACACCTATAGCATTTGGAATGCAACATGTTTTGTATTTACGTGACTTATATGGCAGCTCTGGTCGTTATGCTACATCTCTAGATAGTTTTATCTTTCGCAAATGTGACACCTATTGTAACACAATATGTGTTGTGAGGGTGAGTGAGGGTGAGGGGTTGAGGGTGAGGGGTTGAGGGTGAGGGGTTGAGGGTGAGTGAGGGTGAGTGAGGGTGAGTGAGAGTGAGGGTGAGTGAGGGGTTGAGGGTGAGGGGTTGAGGGTGAGTGAGGGTGAGTGAGAGTGAGGGTGAGTGAGGGGTTGAGGGTGAGGGGTTGAGGGTGAGTGAGGGTGAGGGTGAGGGTGAGGGGTTGAGGGTGAGTGAGGGGTTGAGGGTGAGTGAGGGTGAGGGTGAGGGTGGGTGAGGGTGAGTGAGGGTGAGGGGTTGAGGGTGAGTGAGGGTGAGTGAGGGTGAGGGGTTGAGGGTGAGTGAGGGTGAGGGGTTGAGGGTGAGTGAGGGTGAGGGGTTGAGGGTGAGTGAGGGTGAGTGAGGGTGAGGGGTTGAGGGTGAGTGAGGGTGAGGGGTTGAGGGTGAGTGAGGGTGAGGGTGAGGGGTTGAGGGTGAGTGAGGGTGAGGGTGAGGGTGGGTGAGGGGTTGAGCGTGAGTGAGGGTGAGGGTGAGTGAGGGTGAGGGGTTGAGGGTGAGTGAGGGTGAGGGGTTGAGGGTGAGTGAGGGTGAGTGAGGGTGAGTGAGGGTGAGTGAGGGTGAGTGAGGGTGAGTGAGGGTGAGGGTGAGTGAGAGTGAGGGTGAGTGAGGGTGAGTGAGGGTGAGGGTGACTGAGGGTGAGTGAGGGTGAGTGAGGGTGAGTGAGGGTGAGGGGTTGAGGGTGAGTGAGGGTGAGTGAGGGTGAGGGTGAGTGAGGGTGAGGGTGAGGGGTTGAGGGTGAGTGAGGGTGAGTGAGGGTGAGGGGTTGAGGGTGAGGAGTTGAGGGTGAGTGAGGGTGAGGGGTTTAGCAATGGCAGCTGTTTTAGATGTTGCTAATTTGTTGTAGTAAATAAGTATGCAAAACAATGTATAATTTGTATATTTAATTTTAATGTTTAATACAGCATTTTTGAAAAAGATGTTCTTTGTATGTAATAAAGTATTGTGAGAGTACTTGGTGCTTGGTGATGTGAGAGTGCTTAAAGGGTGGTGAACTGAGAGTGCTTGGAACATGAGTATGTGACAGTGCTTGAAGGCTGGTAATGTGAGAGTGCTACGAGAGGGCAAAAAGTGTTTTTTTTATTGGGGGTTGTGCGCCTCTCGAAAGAGGTGCAGTAACCCTATGTTTCTGCAAAGTTATTTTGGTGAATGCTCCTTTTAAAGCGTTGTTTTAAATGTAATGCATGAGAAGTAAAGGGGGTAGCAAGTACATGAGCTACAGCTTCATTATAGTGGTATGCTTTTCCACGTAAAATGGGATGTACTTAAAAGTTGAAGTTTTTTTTCATATTTTTCTTTTGTATTTTTTGGCAGTAGGGAATGTGAGAATGCGTGGACGCTGTGAATGTGAGACTAATTTAATATTGGTGATGTCAGAGTGCTTGTAGCCTGGTGATGTGAAAGTGGAAAAAGTGTGGAAGCGGACAGTGGTTAGAGTAAGGCGATATGATAGTGCATGAAGCATGGTGATGTGGCATTGTTTGGAGGCTGGTGATGTGAGACAGGTTGGAGCCTGTTGATGTAAGAGTGCTGTCCGCATATTTGCTATTTGGAAAAGCATGTTGCAAAACGCAAGGGGTGTTAGGCGCCTGTCGACAAAGAGGGGTTTCCGGAATTTTTTTACCGATTTCATTGAAGTAAAAAGCAATTTCTGGGGCCGGCGAGATGCCACTTTACATCAGCTTGGAGCAAACGTATTTGGCATGAACCTCTTATTGAAAAAAGCGATTACATTCACTCCGCATGCACGCCCTTGAATTGTTTAAACGTAGAGTGCAAAAAACGACACGGGAGGCCTAAAAGTCTTTGTTGTATTGGGGAATGTGGCCCTCTGGAGAAAGAGGTGCAGTAAACCGGGCAAAAGCGAGACGGCAGTTTACCGACAGTCAGACGCCACTTCATTGCAGGTCACGGCGGGAGTGCTAAGGGAGACTGATTACTTTGAAAAATAAAGACGTTTGCACGGCCTGGGCCTACTTGTGACTATCTTTGCGTAAAAGCAATTTCTGGAGCCGGCGAGATGCCACTTTACATCAGCTTGTAGCAAACGTATTTAGCATGCAAAAGGCGATTACATTCACTCGCATGCACGCTTTAGAAATGTTTAAACGTCTTATTGTAACAAGCTTCTGTGATCTGCGACACGGCGGGCAGGGGAGGGGGCCGAGCGGGGAGAGGGGAGAGGTGCGACACGGCAGGCAGGGGAGGAGAGTAGGAGGAGGAGGGGGGAGGAGAGTAGGGGAGGCACGGCCTAGCGGCCGTGCGCTTGAAAGTAGATAAACAAGCTTATGTGATCTGCGACACTGCGGGCAGGGGAGGGGGCGGAGCGGGGAGAGGGTGTGAAAACAGCAGGGGCCTGGAGTGCGGCTGAGGGAACTGATGTGCACGCGCTTTTAAGCTCAATGCACATGCGCATTGAGCTTAAAAGTCACGGGCACTGCAAGGAATCGCCACGATTCCTTGCAAGTTAGTTAAAGAGTGGTTAAGCCGCAATAGTCTCGCAAGCTCGATGCGCATGCGCATCGACAGGCGAGACCTAAACATATGTTGAAATACATATTCCGTTTCGGTTGGTCTTTAGTGTGTAAAGTATTAATGAGCAATCGTTTGGATTATCAATGCTACCTATTAGTAACCAAAAAGCATTGATACCACCTCATTCATATATTAGGTGGGGTACTGCGGTGCTACAATAACCTGTAATTCATATTCAGGGATGATGCATTGGACTAAGTTGACTTGTGCCACCCGTGGGTGTGAAAACAAACCTAGTAGAGCTGAGCCAGCAACTCAATTGACGTAATATTTGGCACCCAACATGTGGTGTTCATATTTTCTGGACTTTTCAGTAGTATCTGATTGCACAACCAAAAGATCAAATCGAAGCTTAAAAATGGATGTCTGGACCATCCAGCGTAATATTGGTGTTTCCTCATATTTGTTAAATAACAAGGACCATTTAACATAGGTTTATTAAGCACTTTAATTATAACAGGTTATCCCCCATTTGACTTCTGAGTATGACTCTCATGTTTATTGAATCTGTTTTCTAACATGGCACAATGAGCTTCTATAGCGACAGGAGTTATTTTAGGGCATACACACACATATCTATTTGGTAGATGAGTTCCTAACAGGAAGAGAGGGTGAATGCACACGGTGCATACCTCTTTGAAAGATTTGTAAATACACCCACTGCAATTCTCTTGCAAATATTTTCACTTATGGGTGGAGTTTTGCAGTTTGATGATATAGGTCCCAACACTGGGAGCTTTCAGACATACAGACCTACACAGTTTGCTGTTAAGTAGTCACTCTCCTGAGGGGCCATTGCCAAGCAGGCTACCATGGTGGTTGTGCCATGCTGAAGCTCCACAGTGGGAGGACAAATCCTCCGCTTTCCAGCGTCGGTCCGGCGGCGAGAAACGGACCCCCAGCACCCAGAGCCCGAGGAGCGCCTGAAGGAGCTGACCCCTGCTGTACGAGATAGGAATCACGGGCAAACAGAGCCATAGCAGATCGCGGTGGCGGCAGAGAAAATGGCGGCCACCTGCGTCCTCGACCAGTGACCGGAGGACTGGAGGAGCTGCGGGAGACACGACCCGCGACACCGCTTGTGTACTCAAAAGTGCTGCGCGGTAACGAAGAGCGGCACCCCGGGCGCCCGACGGCGCGCCTTAGAAGAATAGAAGCCGCCGCCGGCCAAACCCCACGCATTTAGCGGGCCCCCGGAGCTCTGCATCACACAGCCTACGGCTGCCTGAGGCGAGCAGGTGAGCCAGGCCCGGTGTTTTTGGATACAGAGAGAGTGGGGGCACAGAGCGGAGCAGTTGGACACCGGTGGCAGCGGGCCGAATCCCCCTCCCGGGCCACTGGGAGCCTGAACACCACTGGAGTTGAGGCTGCCTGACCTTAAAATGGCGCCCGGCGAAGACAACGGCTGAGTCTCCATGGAGCCAGGGTGAGAGCCCAGACCGCCTAAGAGCAGAAGACACTGCACCGGAGTCGGTGAGTGGTGGGGGAGGACCCCCTGGGTCTTTCTGATCACTGGGGGTGCGTGGTGCCCCCCCACCACAGAGGCCCAGTTTGACCGGTGCCTGGCCCTAAGGTGAAGTCTTAACAAGTCGATAGGCGACAAAATCGGTGCCCGGTCTTCCCCAACTGACCCGAGGCGGAGTGTACAACACAGCAAGCTCCTCCTGACCCGTAAGTTATTGGGACCATCCAGCTGTGTAAGCCACGGCACCACGAAGATTGAAATCCTCAGAGGGGCCCTCACGGAGCCTTTCACGGAGAACGGGCGTGCAGAAACGCCCCAAGCTGGACAATTGAAATAAACGCCTTGCTGAACGAAGCAAACGAGGAATAGCACCCACAGTGTCACACAGCGTCTGCCAGACCCCAGCTCCACTACACACTGACCCGAGAAGGACTGCACACCCCGGGACGCTTTATGGGGAAACGTAGGGCCATGCAGACCACCACGGTCCCAGAGACTGCACCTGAAAACATGCCGCAGCCCAAAACGGGGACCAAGCTGACGACACCACCGGACCTGTCCATATCTGACAAGTTGGACCGCGTGTTGCCAGCTATTGAACTTTCCAGGGTATCCATGGAAGAAAGGCTTGGCACCCTGACGACCAACATCAGCCTCATTAAGGACGACCACCGTAAAGTGGCGGACAAGGTCAATGAAGTGGCAAAGATTCTGGCGGACTTGCAGCCAGCAGTGAAAGACCAGCAGCAGACAATGCGGGATGTCCTGACCCGCCTTGCCACAGTGGAGGAACGAATGGTCGACCTGGAGGGACGCTCAAGGCGCTGTAATATACGGGTGCTGGGGCTGTCGGAAAGAATAGAGGGGCAGGACCTGGTGGGTCACATGGAGGCGTGGGTGAAATCCTTTACCCCGACGGCCGATCGATCTACTTTCTTTTCTATTGAGCGCGCCCACAGAGTCCCGTTGAGAAGACCCCTGCCTGGAGCGCCCCCCTGGCCGATGCTAGCAAAATGTCTCCATTTTAGAGACCGGGATGCGGTGCTCAAGGTCGCCAGACGGTCGGGACCCCTCCGGGTTGAGGACAAGCAGGTGATGGTCTTTCCGGATTTTGCACAAGCGATGCAACAGCCGCGATCACTTTTCTTGGAGGTGAAATGGCGTCTAGGGGCCAATGACATTCAATACTCTCTGTTGTTTCCCGCCAGACTCAGAATTATCTACAATGACGCTACTCTATTCTTTACATGTGCGGAGGAGGCGAGGGACTGGGCGGACCTGCACTGCACGCAGCTCCCTGGGTCAGGGACCATGAGAGGAGAGAGACACAGTGCGCCGCGACCCAAGAGGCGCAACCCGAACAGGAGACGCACTGGCAAGTTCAAGTCAGCTCGGAGCCCCGCACTGGATTCCCCGGATCTGGAGCAAATAATGCAGGAGCGCCGAGATGTCCTAGGAGCCGTAACTGCGCTACAGGCATCACTGCCTTCAGATGACACGGACAGAGCCCCGCGTCTATTCTCCTCGGCGGGCGAAGACGACAGCGACGTCGTATCATCTAAGGGGGACTCGATCACCCTCCCTCATGTCACGCCCCAGACAGCAGATCTCATCTATTAGGGAATATTCAGGGTCATGCATAGGGGATGATCGCAGGCACATTGTCCTCAATCCCTTATAGCACACAGAGGAGGGGCGGCCCGGTCAGAAGAGGGATGGGGGCCCCGACACAACCGTGATCATCCCGCTAGGCGTGCAACACTGTCTAGACACTACCAGGGACCAGACGATGCACACTGATCCTTCATAGACCCGCTCAAGGATCTCCCTCGCTAGCACATACCACCACCCCATGATGGGTAACTTGTTGTACACGCTCTCCTTCCCTCGGAGCGCCAGTTTGGACGTATTGCTCTTGGCGATAGGTCCCCAGTATTGGGACTGTTTCCTGACCCCAGTTCATCGTTCACCTATCCCACCTACCATGATCTTTCGTCACTTCCTTTATACAGAGCAGGGGAACACACCTATGACCCCACACAGCTCCGCACACGTCATCCATCGACTAGAGCCAGGAATCCCCACTCCCCCAGAGACACAGCGCTATCAGGGCGTGACCTTATCTCCCCCATGGCACACACAGACTTCCAGTTTTTAACCCTCAATGTGCGAGGGATGCACACAGCAAGGAAGCGCTATTCGGTATACGCATATATTAAACGGCAGCAGGCCCAGATCATTTCTCTCCAGGAGACCCACCTCACCAAGGAGGAATTGTGCAAACTCCCCAAAAAATGGTGCAGCTCTTTTTGTGCCACTACCTACTCCGCCTTTGCGAGAGGAGCACTGATCTGGATTTGACCCGGTGTGCCCTTTCGCGAAACCGGAAGACAGGTGGATCCCGAGGGCCGCTATGTGCTCCTAGCAGGACTATTGGATGGGCAGCCCATTCTCGTGTGCAACATCTATGCCGCCAACACTGATCAGACACCATTCTGGGGGACCCTGACGAATGCCCTGGCGGGATTTACACACTCCCCATGGATACTGGGTGGGGATTACAATTGCTCCCTGGACCTCACACTGGATAGATCCTACCCCCCCCACCAAGCAGTCGCCAGTTCATCTGCACACAGCCACCCTCTGCACCTGGGCCACCCATTGGTCCTTAACGGACGCATGGAGACATACCCACCCTACCACCAAGCTATACTCATTTCACTCGACACCGCACAACTTACGAGTCAGTCTGGACCGCTTCATGTGCACTCAATCTCTTCTTCCACGCATCAGACACTCGGACTATCTGGGTAGGGTCATTTCCGATCATGACGCACATATCGTGTCCCTCGCATGGCAGATGCCCGTACCTCCGATCCCCACCTAGCGCCTCCCCAAAGATTGCCTTACGGACCCAGTGTTCCATCGCGAGCACTCGGAAACCATTCAACATTACTTTACCGACAACGCAGGCACTACATCGACCAGGTCCCTAGAGTGGGACGCTTTCAAAGGGGTCCCACGGGGTGCGTGCATCAGGCAAATCACAGGGGTGAAACACACACTAGAGAGGGCGGTCCGAAACGCAGAACAACAAGTGGCGCAGCTATCTAAAGCCACAGATCGGCGGGAGCTCCCCCCCACGCAACTGGCGGAAGCCAAAACCAAGTACGAGGAGGCGTGTGCCGACTTACGACGCTATAATTTTCGCATATACACCACTAGAGTCCACCATGAAGGGAAGCGGGCCGGTACCCTACTGGCCTGGCTCGTTTGGCAAGACACGCAAACACAACCGATCACCAGCATCCGCAATACCAAGGGGGAGGTAGTCTAGGCGCAGGCAGAAATTCTGTCGGCCTTCCATGACTACTACACCATGCTTTACAGGGAGCCAGTTCAGGACAGGGGGGAACACATTCTGAATATGTTTGCCACAACCACCATAGTACAAATCACAGATGAGGAACGCGCAACATTAGATGTCCCATTAGCACCGGCGGAGATCAAATCCGCCATCCATCGCCTGGCCAAAACCAAAGCTCCGGGACATGACGGCCTCCCGAAGAATTGTACTCCACATTCTCCCAGCATCTGGTCCCGCAACTCGACATCATCTTTCGGGAGGCACTAGAAGTGGGACTCCTCCCTCAATCGATGCAGGAATCTGTACTGGTAACGTTCCCCAAGTCCGATAGGGCGATAGGAGGCTCGGAGCAAAAGGTCCCTATCACCCTCCTGACTACGGATTGTAAAATTCTGGTGAGGATCCTGGCTGACAGACTCACAGAAATCTTCCTCAGGCTGGTGCATACAGACCAGAGTGGATTTGTCCCCAGGAGAAACACCTCCCATAATATACGTCGGCTGTTCCAGAACCAAGATGGGGTGCAGGCAGGTTCCCACGTGCGGCGTGCCTAGTACTGGACTTTGAGAAGGCGTTTGACACCCTGGCATGGCAAAACCTCTTTGAGGTGCTCCGGAGGGTGGGCATAGGGCCCCGATATATAGCGTACACCCGGCTATTGTATACCGACCTCACCACAAGGGTTCGGATAGGCCGCTATGTCTCCTCTTCCATGCCCATAATGCGTGGCACCCGTCAGGGGTGCCCCTGTCCCCTCTCATATTTGCCATAGCCATGGAGCCACTGGCAGTGCGACTACGGGAGGTGGGCGAGCAATGGGGAAACCCATTGGGAGGTCGCACACATTGCGTCTCCCTCTATGCCGATGATCTCCTCATCTACGTGAGAGACATCACGGCAGACCTTACCACCATATGGACCACGCTCGCTGAATTCGAAAGAGCTGCAGGCTTGCGGGTGAATTGGGAGAAATCCTCTATCTACCCCCTGCACCCTAATACCCCACACAGGGAAATCTATCTGGGAGAGGCCTCCCTAGCATGGAAAGGCGAAGCCCCGCGCTACCTAGGTGTCAGACTATACCATGAGCCCCGTGACCTCCTGGAGGGCAACCACTACCGGGCCCTTCGAGGACTTAAGAGTCAAATTAAATTTTGGCAGACCCTACCATTGGCTCCCATTGGGAGAGTTGCCTTATCCAAAATGATCATGGTGCCCGTCTTTTCTACTACTTTACTAATATTCCAGTTATCCCGCCGCGGACCTTCTTCCAAGAGCTCAACTCATTACTAATCTCCTTGATCTGGGGGAAGGGCTGATGTAGAGTGGCCCTGTCGGCTCTGCAGCTGCCACGCGACAAGGAAGGAATGGGCGCCCCGTCATTTAAGGCTTACTATCTAGCGGCGCAATTACAGTGGCTGTCGCGCTGGAGAGCGCACCGCAACCTCGCGGAAACAGCAGCGCAGGACGGACGGATGACAGTCCCGGAGCTGACCCGAATGCTCCTTCCGGGTACCAAACCCAACCCAGCTCATCCATTACTGGTCAAAACGGCCAGAGCCTGTGTCATGCGGATTCACCGCATGTCCAAAGGGGCTCCGATATATTCCCAGTTACTACCGCTAGCGGGACTCCCTAAAGGGCACGAGTTCTACACTGTGGGAGAGCTTAGGGTTTGGACCGAACACCAACTCACTGAAACCATATTCTCAGCCGGCCAACTGCTCCTGTTCACAGACTTGGCGGAAGGAAGCGGGCTTCCGGCTGGCCAATTTCTGCTGCACCGGCAACTGGTGGCGGACTGCAGACAGATTTGGGACCTATCGGACGGGGAACCCGCGACTCATCCAGTGTTGCACACACTACTACATATGGGGGCGGGTAGACACCATATCACTTGGATCTCTAAATCCATCATGGAACTCATATAGGTACCACTGACACGATTACGGCTCCGTTGGGAGGAGGACTTCGCCCGGGACCTTCATGACAGAGAGTGCTGACTGCCCTAGAGCACCACAAAAAGTGTCACGCAACTAAAGATTCAAAAATGTCCAGTTTAACGTGTTACACCGTGCCTACCTCACTCCTGCGCGGCTTAAGCCCTTTTACCCGTCATCCCAATTTGAATGCCCCCACTGCCACACTCCAGACTCCCCGTTTATCCACATGTTCTGGACATGCGCAGTGATACAAAACCTTTGGACGACAGTGCACACCACACTACAAACAGTCACAGGCCTAACAGATTTCCACACATGGGAGGCGTGCGCCCTAGGCATCTTTAAGCGTAATAAGCATAAAAAGGTTAAGACCAAATTTGCCCTGCTAGCCGTCCTACTAGCAAAACGCAGCATGGAGATGTAATGGCGCGCAGCAGAGGGTCCCCCAATAGCGGTGTGGTGGGGGCAGTGAAGAAATGGGCCGCAGCCGAAGAATACCTAATCCGCCAGGAGGAGGCTTGAGGCATACGACGGCGTCCCATATCACTAGAATGGGCAACGCTTCTGCATGATTTTACGCAAACACAAGCTGGTGGCGCGGGGGATCCGCTGGATACCCAGGTGGCACCTGGTCCGAGCGCATGCTAATTCACCCACGCACATTCCCCTCCCTCACCCCCCCCTGCCACGCCAACCAAACATACGGACCACTCCCCGGGACGCACGATCTTAAACAGGAGAGGCAAAGTTACCAAAAGGGCCCACAGATGAAGGCAGGTCTCGGAGCTCCACTACGCTATCCCCGTCTGATGTGATCCCCTGCCCATCCCCCCTCCCACCCGACCCCTCATTCCTTGAGTTACGGATCCCCCAGTTCAGTTCAGAACCTGGATTGCCATTTGCTGACACCCCCACAGGGGCCCATGAACTAGAGACTATAATATGGGTCGGAGGACCACGGTGACCTTACCAACAACCATGTTCACGTTGCCCCCGGCGGCTCCGATGGGGTGCTCGGGAGGGCCCCTTCCATTGGTCTGCTAATTGTTATACGATTTATTGACCTCGCTACCCACTGTCACGACCAGGTTAATGTTGCTTGTAATACTACAGCAGTCAAGTAAGAAATGTGAGTATTGTATGATATGTCTTAAAAAAAAAAATGAAATCCAATAAAAAGGTTTAACAAAAAAAAGTAGTTACTCTACTGAAACCTAGAAGCCTCTTTGAGACATCATTTATACCAGACATGGTTTGGTGGTCAATTGCCTCATACATCACAGAACGTTAGTAGGGGTTTGCTAAATAATGACAGTCACCTATCACGTGTTCGCTGGGTTTTGACCATGTGGTGCTGATTTACACATTTTCCCACTTCCACAAGTAGCACACTTACTGAATTAAGTGGTATTAGTCTATATAGACACCTTACAAAATAGGTCCTACAAATGACTTTTACAGGACTAGTTCCTCCCATACCTGCACAACCTGTGCCCACATGCAGTACATGTAAGTAATCTAAAATAGGGCTTCGGACTAGTGCAACAGAAATGATTACAGTTCATCAAATTCTTGAAAGAACACCTGGTAGTAAATCGAATTAAACCATATACAGATTGATGTGACAATTTGGGAGTTTCGCTGTTAGGGCATATTAAAAATATATGTCCTACTTAATAACATGGTGTTCCTTGCCTTAGGCTCAGTAGGCCTTCCTTAGGGGAGACTTACATATAATGTTAAGGGAAGTGGGGGCTTTGCCATTGCATTTAAATGAGTCGAACTAGCAGTTTTACAACTGCTCTTCCAGGGTGTAGTGGCAGAGTGGGAGCCATTTTGTACTTCGTCACACACAGGATGGCACAAACAGTGCTGCAGCCCTGGGTGGACAGTCTGTCTTACATTTCATGGGTACCATATACTAGGCATATATAAGTAAGTCAGTCCAGGCTAACTGGGGATAGTGAATTCAACATATATTTTGTAATGGATTATAACACCGGCAGTGAGGTCTGGTTAGCAGGTGTCAGTACACTCTTAGAATTGAAAACCAACGGCAGCAGTCCAAAATTGTAGGTGTGATCATGCAAAAAGAGGTATTTCCTTGCAGTTAGTTTACTACTTTTGGCTAGTTGGCATTTACGAATGAAAAATGACTTAGAAGTGTAGACATACATATCTGCACCCACTGAATTCTGGAAGTAGAGCCCAATTAATGAATCCAAAGTTAGTACTTATAACTTTTTACACGTTGGCGAAGGTCTCTGCCACTAGGGCGGAGATTTATCTATGGTGAAGTATAAGGAAAAGTTAAAACTTTATTAAATTAAAAAAAATTGTAAACATATTTTAATGTTAAATATTAATGAACATTTATTTAATGTATTTATTTTAAATGTAGATTTTCATTTTTTAAATGCTATAGCATAATCAACGTAATGTCTAATTACATTTCTAACTATTTTTAATATAGTATATTAAAATGTGCTTTCCTAAAATGTAAATTAAAAACATCCTGCTAAAGTATAACATTTATATTTAATTATTTAGTTTGTAATAAACTTTAAAGATATGTATTGAATTAATTTAATTTAATATTTTTCAGTTTTTCTAATTAAAATTACATACATTTTTAAAAGGTATTAATATTTTTTATGACAAACTAACAGTTATGTTTTATTCATATATAAGTTTTAGCATTAGAATATATTTATCTATATTTTTAAAAATAATAAATAAGTGAATTTGATTTAACATTCCAAAAAGCTTTTATTTTAAGTCATTGACTCATTTGATATGAAAGAATGTTGCAGTACCAGTGGTTATCCATGTGTGGTGCTGAAAGTGAGATGGTTTCACCTGCACAGCACTATCACTGTGCTTGCGAAATCTCTTGTAAAGTAAAAAAATATCTTAAAAGCCTACTGATTACTTACCTTTTGTTGGCTTTTTTGTCACTCTCATTTCCTTGGTTTCCATTGGTCAATGTGTACTATTTCCTGTTGGTTCCCTGTCTCCCTTAGTCTTCTTTTGTGTGTTTGTGTTTTCTCTAGAGCATAGAACAAGTACATCTTCATTTTGGAGTTTTAATCTGCTGCTTTCATAGCTGGAGCTACTTTTTTTGCTATGTGAACAAGCTCTAAAATGTCACCTGCCCTCCCACTGCTGTCTATTGTCCCACACTCCCCCACCCTCCTGCCTCTTGTTGCTTGCCATACATATAGCATAGAAACATGGCTTAAGGGATGAAAAAGCCCTATGACTCTATTGGCTTTGCCAGTGCTTGTTGGTTATAGAAACTATAGAAGTGCAGTTTGTGAATAGCCATGGTCTTACTCTTTTGTGGATGAGTGCCTTTCCCTCAATAGCCCTCCCCACCACCTCCATACTCTTCTCAAACCGTATCCCCTTTAGTAAGGAGTATTCCCTCCTGGTTCACCTGCTGCTCCCCCGGTCCCTCTCACATTTACCACAAAAACATATACATAGGTGTGCAGAGATCGCAACAGTCGGAGTGGAGCTCTCTGCACATAAAAGGAAGGAGGCCTGGAGGCATTGACTTCCACGTGTAGGTTAGTGAATAGCATTGTGTAGTATATTAGTAGAATAATTGCAGTACTGCTAAACGTACTACACGGTGCAGATTGTGAATAGGCCCCTTTGTGTATCCCTGTGCTGAAAACAAACCAACATGTACAAATGTCTTATTTTAGAAGGTGTGCCTCATTTATTTTGCCCATCCGAGTTATGTTCTAGAGCATGTTCGCTGTTCTGGGGCACCCCTATGTGCAAGTTGTAGGGCCTCCATAAGCATAGGTTTCTCTTATAAAACAGCTTTGCAGATCAAAATGTATATTACATATTTCTCTTGTGCGTGCCACACTAGGTTTCAAGATGTGTGCGTATTTTGTGAAAGGTGAAGCAAAGTATTTTAATAATAGTCATTTGTTTTTTAAACAGCACTTCACAGCACACTTTTTCATTTCTAAGCACTGTAAATAATAAGAGCTACTACACCTCAAATTATGATGATCAAACTCATTTCCTCATTAAGTGCTCACCACACTGATCCTGTTCTCATCCGGTTAAAATTACACATAATTATTTAGAGTTTTTGTATCCTGCTTCATAAAATGTTCCTTTCTCCAGTCACTAATTTGGTATATTTATATTTACAGGGAATAATAATCTCCTCTTTTAAATATCTGAAAACTGCAATCAGCAGCTGCAAGGTGACCAGATGACATTTGCAAAGCATTGGGTATGATCCTGGACTTGTGTGCAGTGTTTATAAAAACGTTTCATCCGTTTGAACTGTGTTAGGAAGTTGGGTTATTAGTTGAGAGGGGTAATTACCCACCAAAAGTAATAATCACATTCCTTCTCAGGGTGAACTCTTTAAGTCACTAAATTATCCTAAACTCAACCCCTGGTAGCTATGGCACAGAGCAGACAGGCCTATCTTGGAGGCAATTTGTAAAGTATCAATGCAGTACTTAAACAATAATAAAGTTGAAATGCCACAACAATATGAATTAGAAAAATAGGGTAAAATTTAATAAACAAAAAATTACACCAGAATGACAACAATCCAGTAAGGGGACCTGGCGATATGGATTTTTTAAATTGTATGCAGAAATAGAGCCACGAAGCACAAAGTGTCAATGCTAGTCAATAGTTGCAGTGGAAAATGACTTAGGCGCAATTTGACCTAGACTCGGAGCACGGGTAGGATACACTAACCAGCTTCGTCCTGGTCAAAGATTCTATATTCTAACTTTAGTCCTTTAACTCCCAATCCACCACAGGAGTTCACTTGTTAAGCCCCCTAGGACCCCAGGAAAGGCATTTAGAGACTCACAGGGTGGCAGGCAGTGGCCAACAGGAGGATCCAGTCCAGGTCCAGGTGCCACTGCTCAGCTGGGCAGTTGCAGGAAAGGCCTCTTGTAGCTTGTTGTGTCTCTGTAGCTTTAGCAGAGTCCCATCCTTAAGGCCCTTGGAGTCCAGTTCTTTGTCCTGGGTACAAGAGGGTAAACAGGTCCAGTATATTAGGCTGTTCTGAGATCTCAGACAGCAGGCTCAGTCCTCTTCTGACCTTCCGCATTTTCAGGAGTGTTCTAAAGTAGGTGCCTGGAAATTCCACATGTATGCCTGCCATGAGCTTATGGGTGGGAAACGTTCCCGGCCTAACCCTTCCCACTTTGGCCATTTTCAAGATCACCTAAGTCTTCGGACACAGTAGACTCAGGCTCTGCAGGCTGGGACATGTGTATGGAAAGTGTACTATGATAATCCTAGTGTCCTCCCACGTTTAACACTAACATCTAGTTTCAGTGAGTCCCTGCACCGCTAACAAACTCAAAGACAGAAGCCTGAGGGGACAAATCAGAGCTTTCAGCAGCCGCACATCGGCTACACACATTGTTTTGCTATTCTGTTTCCCTCTTTTAAAGTGTTGCCACAACGTCATATGAAAAACACTGCAAGACCTGTCAAGCTGATCTTGACACTCCATCAAGATCTGACAATGTGATGGAAGTCGGTCTGGCTAAAGGGACAAAAGATGGGTAAAGTCATGTGTGTTATCTACATCTGCATGTGATATGGTAGGCCTCTTTGAACTTAATTAAGTCTTTGGACCCATTCCATAGGTCATCTTGTCAAGGGTAAAACAACACCCCCCACACCCAAAGCTTTTGTCCTTGTCCTCGAAGCAAGTTCAGATCTCATTCTTGTCCACTAAAATGCAAATTTCTGACTGGCACCAGGGAATTGAGCTTGTAATGAATATCTGAAAAAGTCCAAAAATGTCATTTGAAGCTGTTTCTTAGGTGGAGATAACATGTATTAAGCTAACTATTGTATCACAATGCTTTTCTTTGGAATAGCTAACCCTGTTAAAGGGCATTTTCATTGTAAGGATACAATTGTCATTAAATGTTTACATTTCCTATTTTTAAACACCATGACACTGCCCTATGGACAATAAGGGCTATTGAGGGGTGACATCAAAATTTAAAAGGAAGGTTTAGGCTTGTCGAAAAAGGGCAATAATTTGCAGTTTAAAACTGCCCAGCCAGAGTACAATGGTAGGACTGGAGACATGGTTAAGAGTGCCACTGCAGTTAATGACACGAGTCCTGCAGTCCACTAGAAGCATTTAATTTACAGGACCAGGGTACACTTGGTATCATATACTAGGCATTTAGAGGTAGGTTAAACATGCCAATCAGGGGAATTCATCATCAGTTTAAAGGGTGAGCATCACTGTAAAGTGCACAGAGTTCTACGGACTGCAAAAATAGAGATCAGCAAAAAGACAAACAAATAAATTGGGGTGATCATGCAGAAAGAGTCAAATTTTCTACAAGCTGGATTCCCATTTTTGTCAAATCTGCAAGTTATGCAGCAGATGGGATTGAGCAAATTTATATTAACACTGAAAAAGCTGTGTCTGCGGAGTAACTCCTTTCCAGCGGACCTGCATAAGGCAGAAATTAGCAAAGCAAATTAATGACAATTGCAACACTTTCAAAGGAAAATATTTTGCAGATTTCAGAGCTATGTGTGATGGATTGGCAGAGCACCTCCATCAGTGACCCTGAGTTTTGCATTATTTGATAATCATATTTGTACATATTCACAAGAAAAGTGTTCACATTTTACAATAACCCTCTGGTTTAAAAAAAACTAAATCTCATTAGAAACACTGTGGTAATACTAAACTGTTCATATGAACATCATAATATTACATACTTGCTACAAATATACAGATCCCAAGGCTAGGGTATGTACGGAAGGAATAATAATGGATTCATGGACATTGGAAAGGGCAACTAGACAGGGATGTCCTTTATTGCCCATGTATTTTGTTTAGGCAATTTGAGTCACGTTCTTGCAGGTTGTGAGTTGGGCTCCTTCCATGGGTATCTGAACAGGTCCTGTCCCCCACATCATCTCACTATATGCTGACTATGTATTTTTGTATTTGGCTATTTGGCTGCTGGAAGAACTGGAAAAGTTAGGTGTGGTTTCAGTTTTTCACACAAGCTGCAAGTCTAAGCTGTTCCCCTGGGACGGTTGGAAGGCATTTGGGGAACCTGTGTGTGAATATAGGAGTAGAGTGGGAAAAATAGAGCTTCAGGTATTTGGGAATGTGGGTGATGTGTTGGCTAGCTGCCCAGTACTCTTTTAATGTTGCCCGTGTGGTGGATGGACTGATGGGTTCAGTGGATTTCTGGAAAATGCTGTCTCTTTTATAACGGTGTGCGTCTCTTTGCTGAAAATGGTGTTTCTACCCCATTGTTTATATGTTTGGCAAATACTATGTTCCCTATGTCGGGCAAACACATTAACTCGACTAGATATCTTGATGTGTGCCCTGGCTTGGGCTGTGAAGCGCAGATGCGTAACACTAGAAATGCTGAATCTCCTGTGGTTGAGAGGAGACTTAAGACTCCTAGATGTATTCTTATAGGCTGCAGCAACACAAGTGGAACATGCAGTTTATTGGTTTGACGAGGGCCCCAGTTGGGACAAATCGCGTTTGGCGGCATCATGCGCACATTACACCTTACCTGAGTTATTCATGATGGGACGTGGGTTCCAGGAGATTGGGCTCATTACATTTGACAGATGGCAGAATTGTAGCATAGAGTGGTGCTAAAAGCATTGACGTGATCCTCATTTGCATTGGACATCCTACTTTGGTCCTTTAAATCCTTTCCAACCAAAATAAATGTCCTTCAGCAGTTGGCAATTGAACAGTGGGAAACTTGTTTCTTGATAACCCCCGCACTGTGCCTACTCGCAACTGACATATACCATTACATACATACCATGAATTGCCAACGCACGTTGTCTTTTGTTATTTGTGGTCGTTGTTTGCCTCCTTTTTTATCTGCATGACTTGTATAAAGCAGCTCTTACAGTACAGTGCCCTGGTCATCATGCTATGACCCTGGCCATAAATCCCAATCACGGACTGCCACCAAATCTGCCATAAATCATGTTGCTCATTTTACAGGTCCATAAATCATCCTATGACGGTTTGTCCCTTCGCTGCTTTTGTAGTCTTGTTTCCAAGCTTTATTCGATTTTTCACACGTTAAAAATCATAAAAGCAATTAATACAAAAAGAGAAATACATCAATACAAACATACATTGTGTTTTAAGAAGGTATTAAATCTATTAAAGTGATTCAATCGAATAGTTTATAATTCATAGTGAACTCCGTTGTTTCAATACACTTTTTAAAAACTTTGTCATTGTCATTATACATAGGGGGTTTCCCAGTAGTTGCAAGTTCAAAAATGCAGGCCTACACTGCCTCCATGCCCCGTCTCTCAAATATTGTTTTATCCATCTGGAACGTTCTTTGTTGTACAATTTACAAAATAAGACCAGATGGAAAGTGGTCTGGGCGGAAACCTTATCGCATGGACAGACAGCCAGAGTTCTGCTCCAATCATTTTTGTTCGGGAATGAGACGATGTGGTGAAAAATGTTAAACCTGAATCTAGTGAGGATAAAACGATCGAACCCCAAAGTCACAATATTTAGGTAAGGTTGTATTTTGTGGGTGGTCAGCAGAGATTGATGGACAAACACAGATTTTTTGCTGACTTCACTTCCAAACCTTAGTGTGTTAAAATGTTCCATACATAAATTTTTCAGAGCTTTCTTCGGGATTTCCCCAATTGATTCAGGGTTCTCGTGCCATTCTGGCCTATTGATGTCCAATAGGACTCTCCTGACGTACTCCAGCCATTTAATCCGTTTTGCATTGTCCAGGGCCATAACATCATTAATTAGTCCTCGGTTTAGGCCCAGTTCTGGTGTCGTCCATACTCTGCGCCAGAGCAGGATTGGCTGAGTTCTAATCAGATCTGTCAGGTGTTCCATCCCCAATTCTGCATGACAGTTATAGACCGAGGTACTCCTCGGGAGGGCCAGAAGATATCTTAAAAAGTCATTTTCAGCAATTTGGAGCGATGTTACATCTTGGTACCCCCATACGCCTGCGCCATACAAAGCGATGCTTCTGCATTTAGCCACATATACGTTGAGCATAATTTTGTAGTCATAAATCATTCCTTCTCGGTTTTGGGGTCATAAATTATTCTGTTGCTTTTCACGCTGATTGCTTGTGAAGGGGTAGCCTCTCCCGTAAGTTAGGCCCCAACTCGCTACCTTCTTCATCCCTTTTATGCCCTGCCATTCGGCAGGTCTGTGCTGAGAGTGCCATCTCAGTTTGCTACCCCCTTTTCTGGCCTACTCATCCTGCCGTAAGGCAACCCTAAGTGAGTGACCCTCCTTCGACACACCGCCCTGCCTTTGTGCCTCCGTAACCAACCAATGTACCCCTTATTTTCTGCCTTGTTTGCCGTACAGCCCTGCGACAATGCTGTAGTGTAGGTGTGGGTGGGTCTCAAAAAACTGCCATGAGCATAATTCTTCAGGTCTCTGCAGCGAAACAAGTATCTATGCTGGGCGAGCCGTGCCCTTATAACCCCCTCCTTGCCCCTGTTTTCTGGGTGGCAGCTTCCCCATTGGGGGGGTTCAAAACATTACCTGGCCTTGCCATTGGTCAGGTCATCCTTCGCCCCCTTCTTGCCGTCTCTTGGGGTAGGGAGTGATGTGTGAGGCGAGCTCCCTCCTTTGTTCTGGGCACGCAGTTGCGGCCCAAAACAGATTTTTTGCTGCAGGCGGCGGTTTTATATGGCGCCGGCCTGTGAGGCCCCCTTCAGGGGTATCCTCTGCAATAGCCCCGCACTGTGCCCACTCCCAACTGACATACACCATTACTTACATACATTCCATGAATTGCCAACACACATTGTCTCTTGTTATATTGTACACCAGTCTAAAAGTGTCAGAGCCAACTCTGCGCTTAGCCAGTGCAATGTAGTACAATCAAAATGTCAAAGTTTGCTCCAAGGATAAGTGGAGCAGTCACCCAACGTTCCATGATTTGGAGATGGAATCCCAAATAACAATACAAACAAAATCTTATCCTGAGCAAATGTCCATTCCAAAGTAAATCCAGCAGTTCATAGTTATGGTAATTTCTTAGTTTTATTCCAAACATCAGAATTCCAAATAGGTAATATCACAGCCAGTCTGAACAGAATGCAGCCAGCATGTATTTCGTTTCGTGGATAATTTCCACCGACTTCATCAGGGCTTATAAGTCATAATCAAGTTCAGTCCTCAGTAGTAAAACATAGATTTTCGCAAGCACCTGCAAACAATGGGGAGAGTGCTCCTCATGGTATCTCGGCGTCACCCTGCCGTAAGGCATCCCCAAGTGAGTGACCCTCCTCCTACACCCTGCCCGGCCGGTGTGCCTCCATAACCAACCAAAGTAGCCCTTCTTATCCGCCACGCCGTAAGGGAGGCTTCCATCTCCCCGCGGCTGCCCCCTGCTCTTGGCCCCTTTTACAAAAACATGTTTTTATGTGCAACCTGCCAGCACCATCGCTCCCCACAGGTTGGCCCAAAACACTGGTATCCCTTCTTTCGACAGGTACACTCCATTGTGTGCATAGAGCTCTGAGTGCCCTGGGTTTATCAGACCATGCCTGATGCTCTGTATCCTGCAAACTTTGCTCACCGCTATGTCCAGTTTCCTCCATGAGTTCTCAACTGCTTTGTTTGACTTGGCGCCTCTCCAAGCCATCCTGCTGATCAACTCGGACCATATGATGGTGGTGCTACTGAACAGCTTGGTTGCTTCCATTAGGCCTGTCTGGATGGCATGTCTGAGGTCTCTCCTCCCAAGTTGCGCCAGGTCGTCCCCACCCTCCAGATGAATTACTAAGACATCAGGGTGCCATGCGGCCGCTGCCTGTAGTTCCTTTAGGGTTGACTCAAGTTGGTTCCATTTTATCCCCGGACTGCCCCACCACCGGACACACGTGTTGACTGGCCTGTCCTTTTGATTATGCCTGCCATACCGCCACCATGTGTGCAACCGGGAGACATATGAATGGCCAACGACCCATACCAGGTGGGGGCGTGACCCTGCTGAGACAACTATCACAGTGTCAGGTGGCCCAGTCCTGCAGCATCCCCCCCCCCTTTTCATTGCATTCTTTTACAATAACTGGGGCAGCACATATGTCTTATAGGAGTTGGTTCGCCACATGCCCACCGACTTGATCCCAGCTTCACACATTCCTTGTTGCACAGCTATGGTGGCCACCCCAATCCTGAATGAGTGTGATCCAAATTCTAACATTGGAAGCTTTGGCTAAGGCCCGGCGTCTAACCGGTGTGTGCTGAAATTTACTTAGGAGCCCCCCATTTCTGTGCTTGAAAAGTGGGCCTTCTCCTGTGGGACGTATCGCCATGTAGGCCAAGAGGCAGCAGACTGCACAACATTTAGGATCCTCAATGCAGTCTAGCTGTACCCGTGCCCCTCTGCCTGCCTGATCTGTTTTTGACCATCTCAAAAGCAGGTCTATCTTTGTTATTTCAGGTTTGATGTCAGCAGCCTGCAAGTATCTTATTGCCGGGCAACTGTTTGCTGGGGCCACGATTTAGCTGACCCTAAATGCCCCAAAGAATGCCATTGTGAAGGCCGCTTTGAACAGTGTTACCTCAAATGTGTCCCTAGCCACCTCCCCCAGAGTGTCCATGATCAGTGTCAATTTCTTAAAGTCTATGGGTCTCCGGGGATCAGGTTTCTTTCCTTTTGCTCGCTGCCATCCTTTCATTGCTGCCCTGATGTAATGGGTGGCCGTGGGGTCATGCCCTATGTATATCTTAAAAAAATATGCGATTGCAGACAGGAGGGCCTGCACCCATGATTTGGACCTTTTGCGTGTGTATGCCCACTGTATAAAATGCTCCACTGCCCTGGTTGTCTCCCCAGGGTCTGCCAGCATCTTAAGCCCCCCAACCTGTATCACAGTGCCTACGTATTTCTTGTTTCGTTTTGACGCTCCCAGGTGAGAGCCTGGTTGACCAGTTCCAACAAGTCTGTCCTGCAAGCACCCACAAGTCCTCTGGGAAGGGGGTCATCTTCCTCTCCGCTCCCGGGCCAATTCCCTGAATTTTCCCATCTGTGCTCGCAATAGGGCATCTGCAACTGAGTTCTCACCCCTGGAACATGGCGTACCTTCAGTTCTATGTTCCCTTCCAGCTGCAATCTAACCAAGTAATGCATTAACCTCAGTAAGTCGAGACACCTCGCCGTGCCTTTGTTAATCGCCTACACTACCCCATTGTTGTCTGACCAAATCGTTAGTTTTATATTCCTCATCTTCTGTTTCCAAGTTGCTAGCGCCACTACAATTGGAAATAGTTCCAGGAGCGGGATGTTGTTGGTGATCTCCCTCTCATGCCAGTCTCTAGGCCACTGCCCTGCACACCAGTCCTTTCCCAGGACTGCTTCGAAACCTATGCTGCCTGACGCATCCGTGAACAGGGCTATCTGTTTGGCTGTCACCCAGCCTTCCCTCCATATGAGTAGCCCGTTAAAGTCCACCGGGCATGCGTCCCACACGGACAGATCCCATTTGACCCCTGACCCTAGCCAGATGTGGTGCTGTTTTTTGGTGAGCCCAGCCATTAGTTGCGTTAAGCGCCTGGCAAAAACACAGTTGGCTTGGATTACTCTGACCGCAAAGTTGAGCTTGCTGACCAATCTCTGCAACTCGCGGAGGGTAGCTTTTTTCCTCCTGCACGTTGACCTTATCTCTTCCCTGAACTCCTCCACTTTGTCCTGAGGCAGTCTGGATGTACCCGCTACAGAGCCTAATTCTATCCCGAGGAAAGTGAGTTTGGTTGCTGGCCCCACCTTCTTCTCTGCCGCTAGCGGTACTCCCATGTCCCCTGCCATGGCTTGGAATGCTGCCAGAGTGTCCCCACACTCCGGGGACCCTGCCTACCCCACAAACAGGAAGTCATTGAGGTAGTGTGGTTTACCACCATGAGGCTGGCGTTCATGTAAGGCCCACTCCAAGAAGGAGCTATATTGCTCAAAATACGCACAGGGTACCGAGCACTCCATTGGCATAGCCTTGGCAATGTAAGTTGACCCCTTCCACTGGAAACCCAGCAAATGGAAACTTGTCAGGTGCATCGGTAGGAGGCGGAAGGCCGACTCAATATCCATTTTTGCCATGAGGTCCCCAACCCTTGGCCTTCACTAGATCAATGGCGTCATCCACAGACGCCGGACTGATACCATTGTTTACTGATGAGCCCCCAGGGAAAGATAAGTGATGAATGAGCCTGAAATGGCCGCTCTTCTTCGGCACCACTACTAGGGGTGAGATCACCAGGTTTTTGTGCAGGGTTGGTGTTAGGGAGCCCTCAATCCTTCCTAGCGTCCTTTCTTTTTCGATTTCTGGGCTGACCACCTCTGGGTGCCCCAAGGTTGATTTCAAGTTCTTTACCCTGGCCTCGGGTAAAGGACCATTGAATGGAATTCTAAACCCCTCCTCAAAACCTGTCACCAAAAGTACTGCATCACTTCTATTGTGGTGTCTGTTGGCTAGCTTCCTGAGCTGGTATGTGTTGATGGAGGATCTTGCTAACTGGAAGCCGCTGTTGTCTTTTTGCACCCCCACCCCCCAGGCTCCCTGCTAGTGCTTCTTCTTTTTCTTTCTTCTCCACGTGCTGCTTGCTGTGTCTGCAATTTGACACTGGGTGTTCCCCCCTGTAGCCTGAGCATATGTGTTGGAATTTGCACGACGCTCCCCATGTCCATTGTTTGGTTTCGTATTTCCAACAGATAGCTGCTGTCCTGCTGGAGGGTGGGGTTTTCCAGCTGTTGTGTGATGTTGGCCTGTGTTATGGCTTGTTCCTCCCCTTATAGTGGGGTTACAAAAGAACTGCTCTCCCCTTCCTGTCCATATCCTGACTTCCTTTGCTGCCAGCTTTTTGTGAATGAACCCTGACACGTCTTTCTTGTTCCACTCCATTTCGTGTTTGCATTTTTAACCTAAAACCTTTATCGTACTCCAACCAAGCGTCACCCGGAAATTGCCTATGTGCCCTGTGGATGTTAGCTTCGTAGAGCCAGAGGTTCGCTGCACAGTGGGTGAAATTCTCTACAATGATGCATGCCATAATTCTGTATGCATCCAGCCAATTATCAAAGTTCCTTTCCTTTCCTTCCTCTCTCTTCTCCTCTCCTTTCTGTCTTCCTCTTCCTTATCGCACACATTCAGGTCCAAACCATCTAACTGTATCTCTAATAGTGAAAAGATGTTGATAAATTCCTTCCTCCATATCCTTTCTTTGACTGCCAGGGGATGAGGCTTGCCAACCCGGTGGCTCTAGTTATCATGGATGACTTCCCTGGTGATGGCCTTGCATATGCCTCTGGGGCTTGCCCCAACCGAGATGGGCTGCCTGCCCTGCTTGCGGTGTCCCAGACAGCTGGAGTGGACACTAACCCTCGCTTGCATACCCTGGCTGGTCACCCACCCAGCTCTGCCGCATTTGCTGACGTGCCCCTCCTGTTGCCCTTGCAAGTACCCCAGGTGTGTGCTTCCTGGATCCACCAGGTGCCATGGGAGCCTAGATACCCCCTCGAGGGTCCCCCGTGTCAGCTGTGTGTGCCACTGACCCTGTGCTCTTAAACCATTGAAGACCAAGGGGGATATTGATTTTAGACAATTGCGCCGATATGCTCACCACTCAATGTCGTGCTGGTGGTTTCGCCGCCAGGACCCGCTGACGCCATGCTGGTTACAGGCGTCGGCTCGGTCTTCTTGTGCCCTTTCTTCACCTCCACGCTCTTTGGTCCTTTCCTTGGAGGCCTCTGTGGCTTCCTGGTTACTGGCATCCTGTTGATTTGTTGACTGCTTGGCCCTCCGCCCACGTCCTTGCTCAGGTACGGCTGCAACTTACTTGTCCCGTGCACTTCAGATGCCTGATCTGTCTTAGCTACTCACTCAATTCGCCTGGCTGGCCGATTGAGGCCTGACTCACCATTGTCCTCTGTAGTATCCCGGCTGTTTGATTGTTTTTCGCTCTAAGAGGACACCCCGCTGGCCTGACTAAGCCTACTCATTTTATCCCCACGCTCCGTTCAGCGTGCAGCGATGGAGGGGGTGAAGGAAAGGCTGAGGGGCCCCTCACCAACTTCCACACCTTGCAACCCTGAACGGGTCAAACTTCTTGTCTGCCTCAATGCCCACTTCTTTTCTTGGCGAGGGAAAACAAAGGGGCGGGTGAGGCTTCCTGAGCGGATCCGGACAGAGAGGGCGGGGCTTCATGCTAGAAGCGCGTCCCTATGAGCGGACGGGCTAGTGTCTCGCGGCCTGGCAATCCCGGCTCCACGCTTTTTGAAAACAGCGGCTCCGCCGAAGTTCTGTTCAGTGCTTTAAATTCAGGATGCCCAACGATCCACCTCAGTACCTGCTTCTAGCAGCGGATGGTGTGCCCAAGTTGAGACACCAACTGTTTCTGTCGACTTTAATGTCAGCGTCCCTGACCTGCCCTGTTCCAGTAGGCCTCTTGGGCAACGGCACTCCTGTTGAGTGGCCGGCGCCACAATTCTCCAGGCTATCTATGCTGCAGCTGGGAAGATCCCCATGCCGTTCCCCAGGTGGTACTCCTGCATGAGCTCCTCCGACACGGCCACCGGTGTCACACACGCAGCCTCGGACCACGAGGACTGGTCCGCCATTGCAAGGTAAATCTTTCGGTAATGTAACTCTTCCTCAAGAAACTGCTGTGCCCACCGCTCCCTAGCTCACTACAGCGAAACAAGTATCTATGCTGGGCGAGCATTGCCGGTATAACCCCCCATCGCCCTAGTTTTCTGGGCCGCGGCTTTCCCATTGGGATGTTCAAAAGATTACCTGGCCCTGCCATTGGTCAGTTCATCCTTGTGCCCTCTTCACGCTGTCTCTTGTAGGGGAAGGTGACGTGTGAGGCTAGCCCCACCTTTGTTCTGGGCTTGCCAATGCGGCTCAAGCTCCATTTTTCAGAGCCACGGTGGTTGTTATGGCGCCATCCTGTGAGGCCCCCTTCAGGGGTGGCCTTTGCGATAACAGTTTCATATATTTTTTGCAGAGACAGGGGCGGAGCAGTTTGGGGTAGGGCCACGTCAGTTTCTGCCATATAAATATCGCACGCAGTGCAAGGTGTTTGGAATAACTTCCCTGGGGCTTCCATTGGACATGTAGGCGCACAAGAGATGCTAGAGTTGACTTAGTGTAGGAACCTGATAATTATAATATATGCTTGGGCTGTATTAGATCGAGGTGGTAAAACCGAGAAGGCCTAGGAACGCTAATCAGTTGACTTCCTGGAGCAGCGAACTGCATCTGAAAGGAGGATGGCTTTCAAGCTTGTGAAAACCATACCCGAGCGCTCGTTTTAACTCCAATAGTGTCATTATTTACTCAGAACATGCCTTACACCATCGAAACAGGCACAGATCTAGCCTGACATGTCATCCAGGTGTGGTATGCCAGAAGCTAGGACGTGGAAATGTCCAAAAGTGGATAGTTTCTGGGGGGAACGGGTACAAACTATGAAAGATATGCTTGATTTGACTGTAGGGAAATCCATAGAAAGGTGACTACTTGGTATAATGTCTATACTTGAAGACTGTAAAATAAGATTAAGAATGTGTGTGGAATATTCGGGACAGTATTTGCCAAAAGAAGAACTGCTTATACATTGGTTGCTCCCAGTCCCAGCCGGCATGGCTCGCGGGAGGGGAGGGGGAGGGGGGGTCGCTTGGGGAGGGGGATCGCAGGGGAAGTCGTGCGGGGGTTAATTAAAAAAAAATTTAACTTACCTTGAGGCCAGGTCTTTTCTCTTCTCGTCTCCTGCTCTCCTGCTGTCCTGCCCTCCGGGCTTCGTCAGGAACAGGAAGCAGGTAGCAGACAGCTAGGCTCTCTCCCCTAAACCGATCAAAATGCTTCATGTAGCGTTGTGATTGGTCGAGACAGCATCCAGCCAGGGGCTTATGGGGTGGGCATATTCTCCCTGCAGGCAGCATTGCAGCCTGCATGAAGAAGGGCAGAGTGCACATAACTGTGTTAGGCGGCCCAAGAGGACCGACCAAACAGTTTATGCGCACTCAGGAGTGGGCACACCACTCCTCACCTGCCCTGCTCGCAGAGCAGAGCTGCCTCACACACCCGTCCGCCCCCAACGCAAACATAAAATGATAATAACTAAAAGTTATTACCATTTTATGTTTCTGCTTCTCGCACTCAGAGAAAGCAGCGGGGTGACGCTCCTCCTCCATAGCGGAGGGGCAACCGCTGGGTGACCCCGACACACTGGCAGTGAAGCGCTGGAAGAAAGACTAGTCAGGACAGGACTTTTACAGATGAATGGCTCATGAAGGCAGCACGGAGAGGGGATAAGGTTACACAGACGCTTGCTGAATGAGCGGAAATGTTAGCTACATTGACTGATCCACCGAATATGGACCTGCTTGAGGGGGATGGAGATCACGGAGATTTTATGACCTGTATAGGATGTGCCTATGATGATGCTGCTAATGTTACCAACTGTTGTGGGGTGCTGACGTGCATAGGACACACCTTTACTGTGAAGGCACAAGGTGGGTTCTGTAGGGCTGTTGAGGTAATCTAATGTTTTTAGACAAAACTCAATATAAAGAATTGCAAAAAAAATATTTGTTACAAAGTTTTTATTCAATTGTATTTTGGTGGGAGAGAGCATCATAACTATTTTGACAATAATTTGTCGCATCGCAATAGCCGTTGTTTACAATGTCGCAAGAATTATCAATATCGCAACCAGTTCTCATAGAATTAGAGGAGAATGAAATGGAGCATGTGCCGTGTTATGTTTTGGAAGAGGAGAAATAGGCGGGGAGCAGCTGGACAGTGTCTCACTTCTAGCTGCGCTTTACTAGTACATCATGTTCCGTCCTTGCCTATTTTGTAGGATACAGAAGTGGCACTCGATAAATGTTTTAGATAAACCATTGAATTATTTACCAGATGCTTCACATTTATTGACTGGCTCCTAAAACACAGACCAGAATGGAGTACCTTCTGAAAGGCTAAACGCAATGTATGACTCTTTGTTTTTGCAGTAGCAATCCCTGTTGAGGGCCTTTTAAAGCTGAATAGAGCTCTTTTTAACATTTACATATTAATACCATAATGAGTCGCCTTTAAATTCAATTTTGTGCGTGGCCTTTCCATGCATTGATGTCTTATATAGGGGGTTAGGTCTGGGTCCATCTTTTGTTTCATAATATTGGAGTTTAATTTGAGCATTGGCCAGAAGTAGGCATTGAACGCAGTTTTTTGAGTAATCTATATGAACACTGGTGTAAAAAGAAATGGGGCAAACATGTAAGTTACAAAATTATATTATCTGGTGGTAAATAACATCTCTTTCAGAATTAATAAAGAGCACAAAATAGTACCACTTTGGGCTGTATGGAGAAGAGACCTTAGCTTAGAGTTCTGTATAATTTTTTTTCTACTTCAACAAAATTTATGGTAGTTGCATGATTTTATATATTTCAGAGACATTTTGAATATTTTAAAAGGTTTTAAGGGAGATTTGGCGGTCAGAAAAAAAGGTCAAAATATGCATGGGAGAGATAGCTAATATTATTATATTATAACATATATTATACAGATTGAGTCTTTAGACAGCAGATCTGTCTCCCATTTTACACTGACCATGCAGGCTCAAACAGCAGATCTGCGCTGTAGATTAAACGATCATATAAGGAAAGGCCTCATGCAGGCGGCACTTCCCGCAGAATAAATGTGTATTACTGGCTTAAGCCATACACATCAGACCAACAGGATGGTGGTAACACCATGCTGCCTGGTCTTTCAGACTCCACACTGGCATCTCTAAGGGGCATCCTACACACTACAGCATGTCTTATCCACGGCTGGAAGAAATGTGAACAAAGAACCCCCTTCCTGATAAAAATCCATTATCTTCCCTTACTGTCCAGTGTAGTGATGTGCTGGACACGTTCTAGTGTTCCAACATATGCCCTATGTAACCACCACTCCCAGAAGTCAGGCCTCTACACTCACCCCACACTCATTCATCACAGGTGTCACAGGCCAGGTGACCCTGCCAATAAAAGAGGCCGGGCGCACATGTCCTGGGCCAATTCCAGTTACCCCAACTATGGAGTCATTTGCATGGCTGCATGAGGGCCTAGGGCCCTAAACATTACAATGGCGATGAGCGGGTCTAACCCCACATGTGCTCCGGCTGCCCTGTGTCGTGTTTGGGGCTGGGGAGATGCATCCTGTGCAGCCCCTGCCTGCAGTAAGTTAGCGCGATGACCTGACCCGGGAGCAGAGCAGGCTGATAAAAAGGGACGGGTGATGGGCCTGGGGACAAGAGAAGGTAGCGCCAACAGGAACAGCGCCAAAGAGGGGACAGCACTGACAAGAGAATGGGCCCCAGGACCCTCAAAGTAAGGAAGGCCCGGTGCATGTCCATGCTGTGACTTGCTGAGGCATCCACAAGCTGCCCTGCCTGCCACCCTCTGTCCCAATGAGAGGGGGAGAAATGCCTTCCCAACATGAAGCAACACACCTGAGCCCTCATCAGCATCTACTGCCTGGCATAGCTCGCATTAGAAGTGGCTGCACTATGCAGCTGGTGGGGGTCAGCTCTAATGGGGGCTGACATTGTGACTAGCAATTGCTGCGTAGGACAAGGACACCCCCTGTATACAAGGCCCCAAGTTATGTTCTGGCAGCGCCCTGCAAATTAAGGCATGGCCCGTGTGGAAAATTAGTACGATTTTGGTAAACATTATCTGCGCCATCTTGCCTTTTCCCGGATGCCACATGCGAGGGAAAGGTCGTGCCCTGCAACGCGGGACCTAGAATAGAGCTGGACCCGTAGCTCCACCGCCGGTGCTCCACAGCGCCAACAAAAGACGACAAAGAATACTGAGAACTCATTAACTTCGAACATTTGACACCCTCAGTCATCGTTTCTACTACGTCTCATTTCTCTCCCAGCCACCATTGTATTGATTATGCTCCAATCCAAATCTGATCAGAACTTGTATATGTAATAACCTATCAGTTCACATTATGAAATGTACTCACTGCTCGCGCTACAGAATCGTTTTTGTATTGCATTACTATGACTTTCCTGCGAACAAGTTTTTCGATAGACCCGCCTCCTAAAACGAAAGATTTTAAATGTAATGTTTATAGCTCCTTCACCTGGGTTCCTACTTACTTATGACCGCCACAATAGACATGAATAGGAAATAGACCAGCAAGATATCTTGGATATGTTAAAGGGAGGACTGTGGAAAATTAGTACGATTTTGGTAAACATTATCTGCGCCATCTTGCCTTTTCCCGGATGCCACACTTTTGTCGTGCGCACCCGCCATTTTTGGTGCCTCGATCAGAACCACCCTCTGCACGCCACTGACCACCCAGCATAACCCTTCACCCCCGCAAAGGCCCGCGCGCTGACAACCCCCCTCGCTCTCACATGCCTTGGGTCATAAACCCCTCTCTAGCGCAGCTCTGCCTCAGGGCCCAATCCTGTTCCCGGCGCGACACCTCCCTTCATTCTTTTCATAGTCCCAGGCCCTTTGATGCAAAACCCCTTTTCCTGTGCCCGTTTGTCTTCCTCGTTCCCAGGCCGACACTTAGCTCTGCCGACACTATCTATTGCCCCCTCCCCGTACAGTAGAAAGCCTCCCACATCAAAGGACCCCCGAGTTGATCAAAGCCCCCACCCCACGAGATCCGATCGAAACCCCCGCATTCCGTGAATCGGCGGAATGTCCAGCTGCGCGATAATCATCACCTGTTGTGACCAGGGTGGGGACTTCAACTGTAAATGTGTGTGGGAACGGGCTTGGAGCGGGGATTCCGAGAATGTCTTTCCGTACATCAAAGTATCGCCAAGAATGTGTTATATGTAATAAAGCAGTAAACCAGTATATAAGAGGCCAGGGCTCAGAAATGCAGTTAGAGCACCTCATGAAGATACCTGCTGTCTAACTGATGTGTTCTCCTCCGGAGAGAATAAACCTTGTTTCCTGCCTTCCCGTCTCCAGCGCCTGCCTCTTCATTGATTAATAATTCGTGGGTTAAAAGGCGATACCGCCGGGCAAATATCGATTGTCCCCGACCTAGTTTCACAATTGGCGTCCCAAGCGTGGGGCCCATCAGCGACTCGTGGATCCAGTGGGAGAGGTCCTGACGACAGAGTGAACGACTGCAACGATCGGGAGAGCTCTTGCCCAATAGACCCTCGTCTGGCAGCCGATCATCCGAACTTCACTAGTTCCGAACAGACCTCTCTCGAGTGATCTACGGTCCTGACTGGGAACCATTAGGAGTGCCGCGAGGAATACGAGAAAAAGAGGACGATCGGGCGCTGGATTCGGAAGACAAGAAACTGTCCATACGGTCCGGGTAAGGTCGTGTAAACACGACAAACCGCAAAATAATTGTTTGATTGTTCAGAAAATACTAGTATTACTCTTTGTTGACCTATTTGGAGATTCACTGTCTGCACACGGAGAAACAGTAGGCTCTTTCCCTTTTGCAAACAATGAAGGATAGGTAACGCAGCCGTCGTGCCTATTTTTTCTCCCCCACTGATTAATTATTTATTTTAACGGACGCTGATTAACTGTTTTTGACCCCGAGCTACTGTTCGCGGATTGTTTTCTGGAGGTTCTCTGTCTACAAACAGGAAAGAACAGGTTCCCCTTTGCAGATAGTGAAAGGGTAGAGGACGCAGACCTTTGCGGATCTACTTACTCTCCCCACTGATCATTTATCTATTCATTGTTTTGTTATTGGTTCATGAGGTATTCACTGCCTGCAAACAACGTAGAATAGAAATATTCTGTCTAGTCTTTGCACACAGTGATAAGATAGGCAGTGCTGACTTTTTGTCCCTCGTTGCGAGCCGTCATGTCTGTCTTCTCCCCACTGGTCGATAGCTGGTTCAGCCCGGACCGTTTATTAGAGGTGGATCATCTAGCTCCGCTGGAAGGCACCCCTAATAAAGACATGTTCATAAACTATGGATTAGTTACCATAGCCTATAATAAATTGTGGCACAGGTATACCAAAGAAAGTCGAGACAAACAGTGGCCACTGGTAGGATCCTTCGATCTTGATAAAATAGAAACGTTAGAAATAGCCCTTCGTAATAATAAGACAACGCCTATAATGCTCGACTGCCTCGGTATGTGGCGCAAAGAAGCAATGCAACGAAAGAAAAGAGACGAGGACAGAGCAGGTAGAGGAATATATCAACAGGACAACCCCTGGACACCACGACCCGAAAGTTATCCCCCGACACTACACACAGGACGGCCAGACTTAGGGCAAAACCAATGTGCTTTTTGTAGATATGCCGGGCACTGGAAAGCCCAATGCCCGACTCTACTGAGCGTGAGTAAGAGCAGAGGGCCGACAGGAATAACAGGCCGGCAGAAAGGGAAAAGGCGTGAGACAAAGATGAATCGGACTGACTTGGACAGGCCAGATAGAACCACCACGTTCGTTTATGCCCGATGGCACAGATTTCGCCAAGCCGATTTCAGTGACATGCTCGAGTTTTCATAGATCGGACAATGATAAGACGGGAACCCAGTCTAGCTCTAAATCAACAGACAGAAAGAGATAATTATGGCCAATCACTGTTTTATGTTTGTCTTTGGGTCTTTGTGTGTCATACTTTTACTGTCTCCCCGTCTGAGTTTGTGTGTACGTAATGTATGAATCTGCGTCATTCCTCTGCCTGTGTTACTGTGGTACTTAAACTTCTGTTAACAGAAACTTTAGCATGAAACAACCTGGAAAGAAAGGAATGGGAAACGAAATCAGTAAGCCACTGATGAACACGAACTTTTATTTAACATAACAAGCAAGAAACAATAACGTTAGAAACAAGAACGGTAAACTGTAGAAAATAAAAGTCAGCAGAACACCCCCCCATTCTGGAACCTTCCAAAGTAGGGCAGGGTTACGGCTACGCCCAACCGGCGGCAACCCATATAAGGCGGGCCCTGCTGCCAACACTCGGTCAGGAAATCTTAACATATGGGGAGCCAGAGGAGAGGCAGGGGCCAGCGGTCCGGCCACGGTGGCACGTGACAGTTGCAGGTAGTCCCGCCACATGCCTCCCCCGGCCCGGCCACCAATGGCCAGGGACTGGGGCCAGCTGGATCCGGCTGCAGCCGATGAGCCAAAGAACCCCTTCATGGGGCCAGAGCAAGGGGCGTCCGGCCGACATCGGCCGGAAGCCCGGTCCAGAGAAGGACAGGACACTTCTTCCTTTTCTCCTCCGTTATGGCAGCAGCAGCACGCCAGGCGCCACTTCTATCATGAACAATGGCTGCGACAACTCTGGGGAGGGAGGGATGTCCTGTACATACCTCCACGAAAATTAGTCCGGTCGGGCTGGGAGGGAGAGGCGACGCGGACGAGCCTCTCCCACCTCCACAGATAGGAGGCTTCCCAGCCCCAGTCCGGCCATCACAAATACCTCTGCAGAAATTTGTCCAGGTTGGGCTGGGAGGGAGAGGCGACGCGGACGAGCCTCTCCCACCTCCACGGATAGGAGGTTTCCTAGCCCCCGGCCCAGCGCCGAACTCCTCCAGCCAGGCGGTGGTGCCAATACTTGCGCAGCACCGAACATGCAACGGTGCCCATATTTTCGCAGCACCGAATATACAATGGCTGCACCGATACTTGTGCAGCACCGAATGTGCGCCGCAGGTGGCCATACTTCCACAGCACTGAGCATGGGACTTGTGGAGCACAGGATGTGGAGAGACCTTCGTGCAGGCCCATGAAAAAGAGCAGCGTGGAGTGCACCGGGAGAGGGAGACGGCGCGAACGAGTCTCCCCCGCCCCCCCCCCCAGGTGGGGGCGCCACGGCTGCACCCTAGCTGAATGTCCTGCTCCTACGACACAGAGTTCCTTTTCTTTCACTCCAAAGGGTCTCTTCCACTCTTGCAGGCTCGACGAAGGGTGGCCCCTGCAGGGCCTTAAAATGGCGTCTGAGCCCCTGGAAGGCGGGTCTAGGCCGCTAGAGTAACTTTGAACAGCAATGTAACTCGGACGCTTGCCCACCGGGGCACGAGCCCCCACCTCCGACAGCATCTCCACAGCCTTGAAGATTCTACAAAAAATCCCCGGAGGAGCCCTCAGCCCCTGCAGGCTTCCGGTAAAGGACAACTGCCTTGATCACTAACGAAGTAAGCATGACATAGCCACTCCTTCTGTTAGCATGAATTCTCGAACTGCCGAAAAGGACTCTGGTCCAACTGCCGGTTGTATGAAACATTTTTTTTTTCCTGATGCTACTTCCGGACTAACCCGGCCCCGCCCAAAATGGCGCCGGTATCAATAGGAACTTACGAACACCTCGTGGTGTTCCTTTGCACTAATACAAAACTTGATGTTCTGAGACATATATATGATCCTTTGTACACTTGACAAGAAAGAAGGAGAGCTCACTCGACGAACATGTAAAAGGATCCCGTTAAAAATGTTGATTACAAATGTACGATGTATTATATTTTTATTATAGCCGATGTATAACCTCGCTTATGACGCACGCACATGGTATGCATATAGGAAACCTGATTACAACTAGTCTGACTATGCTTCTAAATTATGAAATAAATGCCCCCGATCCCCCAACCAATTGATAGACGTTTTAGTTTCCTACGAATGAATGAATAAATCCTTCAAATGTTTTTATCGCTGCAAAACAACACCCCACTGTACGCACTTTAGCCATTGCCGTGCCCGGCCAAGTACGACTGCACCCTCATATCCTACGTACTGAATGATTTTGCAAAATAAAGGTTTTCGAAACTATGAACGGGTATTGCATGCTTTATTTAAAATATGGGATCGGCGGGAGAGTTCTTTTCTGTGCACCCTACTCTGCTCTCTCTTTAAGGTTATTAGAAGATGGTTACCCAGCCCCGGATGAAGGATCGGATCTACGACACGATACTCTGCCTTCAGATACGCGACTGACTCATGAACTCACGCATGGAGAAAGACCTCGACTTCTGAGGATGGGTAAAACGAAACGGTATAAATGATGGAATGTAAAAGATGGGTAAAATGAAACGATGTAAATGTTATAAAATACGACGCTCAAAGGTATTAGGGAACAGAGTTGACCAAAGAACTGATAAACCTTAGAACGTCACAGCGTTGAAAGAGATTTAAGGACCCCGATAGCGAGATACATCTACCAACTAGATACCTCACACTAGGTACCTCTAGTTTCCTTTTTACGTTTCCCTGCACCCGACCTATAAGGACGCACTACCCCACCCCTCCCCCGGCTTCGGAAACTAAGACCTCAGGGATTCTATCCCGAGGAGAAGAGACGAGTATGAGGTAAATAAAGAACTTTTGTGCCCATGCATCGAAATGCGCGAATGTTGTCCCCCTCCTTCCCCCTCCCCCCCCCTTTTTTCCTCCCTCTGCAGGTTACATTAGAATCACGACTTCGGTATGATGGAGATCCGAAGTCGCGCCATGCCTGATGCACGAAGCGGACTAACGTTGCCAGATGGCACCTAAGCACACCTGCAAATTTCCCTTGTAGTAGGAGAGCCAAGAGGTCGTATGATACGATAAAACACGGTCACCCCTGTGCCGTGTTGCGTGAATGGGCACGTGTCACGTATGTCTGAACCTGTGCCGTGTTACGTGAATGGACACGTGCCGCGTATGTCTGAACCTATGAGGAAATGTTTTTGTACGACTGAGACGTGGACTTGACTGATCGAAGGTCCGAGAATGCGAGAAGTGCGATACAATGGTGTTTTTCACTACTTAAAGCATGTCCCCTCTACCCTGCCTAATGTTTGCCCGTCCTGAACCGCATGCCTTCAAAATACTAACACCGACCCGCGATGTCTCGTGTCAAGTAATGCGCTGAATAGTCTATCTTAAATACACGGCCGCTCCCTATGTTGCACGTGTACTATCTAGCACATCTCTCTCTCTCTCTCTCTCTCTCTCTCTCGCTCTTCCGAACGACTAGCACCAAAATTGGCAAACCGCCACCCCTAGCATACCACCCAATTGGCTCCAAATACCGCCAGTATTTGCACAAAACTTGTCTTTAATAAACCCACCCTGACGCCGTGTCACTACCTCTCCTTTCTGCTAAAATTGATGGAACCGAGGTTTGGCTATTAGGGAAAGGACGGGTAAGACGACTGAGGTTCCCTAATCTGACCTGAAATAAAAGGGAACTACATGTCAACGGCTCCTGTGTTATATAAAGATGCCTCAGATAAACGCGACCTTCCCCGTCCCGAATTGTCGAAATACCCAAACAGAATGATCGAAACATCCTCATGTTCCAGGAACGCCCCCTGTTTCGTATCAGCTGCCCCAGACGAGAGTTATAAAACTGTCCCTCACCCCCGGTCATAAGAGATGGGTCTACTCACGCCCTTACCACAGTTTCCTATGTCCCTAATTGTTTCCCATAAGACCCCTGTCCTTTCTAATTAAGTAATCAGGTCGTAAGAGGCTATGTAGGAACCAGAATGATGTTTTACAAAGTTAAAGATTAGGCCGAAGCGAAGAAAATCATTGCAATGAACCCTGTTGAAAGCAAAAAATGTTTAGTTGAAAGGCAGGATGCATTGATAGAATTTTTTTTTAGCCTATGTTCGTCCCTCAGCAAGATACCTATCAGACCATGTTGATAGCTCACAGCACCCTTTGTAAATATAAAGCCCTAGAGAACGGTGTAGCTTTGTAAGGCTCATATTACGAAGGTGGGTCTCCATCAGAAGAACTGTCGTAACTGTAATGCAAAAAAAAAAGGGTACCGGATCCCGCACCACGACCAACAAACACCAAAGAAATAGTCGTGAAGGAAAGTCATAGTAAATCCAGCAGGCCCATCATCGATCATTTATATGTTAATTGTGAACCCTAATATAACGGACGTTTTCATTTTTTGCCTGGAGTTGGGAGAGAAATAGACTTATGGGATTACCTTCCTCTGCCAATTCTCTAAAGACTGTCTTTTCAAACTCATTTAAGGGTACGACTGCCGGAGGAAAGAAGGACCGGATGTGGGAGCACGTGGCCTGGCTACGGACTATGGAACATCTGCGACCTTGGCCAAGGCGAGACCACGACGATGAGGAGCTGCGGGACGAGGCACTGTTTTCGACAAAACAAGAGGAAAGGGCTGGCCTGATGCCCCTGCTCGACGTCCGACGTGTGCCGAAAAGCCCCCGCTCTCTGAACTCGGTCATGAGCCTGCCTATCTGAAATTTTCCGTCCCCCTAGTCTGTTCCCGATCTGGCCCTGCTCCATCCCCCTTTTTCTCCGACCTACCCTAAAGGACTGCTCACACGCACCCTTCTTCCATCTGAACTTTTTGACAATCAACTCAAAGGACACAGGGCGAAAGGGACCTTTCTGACCAGAAATGCGAGGGAAAGGTCGTGCCCTGCAACGCGGGACCTAGAATAGAGCTGGACCCGTAGCTCCACCGCCGGTGCTCCACAGCGCCAACAAAAGACGACAAAGAATACTGAGAACTCATTAACTTCGAACATTTGACACCCTCAGTCATCGTTTCTACTACGTCTCATTTCTCTCCCAGCCACCATTGTATTGATTATGCTCCAATCCAAATCTGATCAGAACTTGTATATGTAATAACCTATCAGTTCACATTATGAAATGTACTCACTGCTCGCGCTACAGAATCGTTTTTGTATTGCATTACTATGACTTTCCTGCGAACAAGTTTTTCGATAGACCCGCCTCCTAAAACGAAAGATTTTAAATGTAATGTTTATAGCTCCTTCACCTGGGTTCCTACTTACTTATGACCGCCACAATAGACATGAATAGGAAATAGACCAGCAAGATGTCTTGGATATGTTAAAGGGAGGACTGTGGAAAATTAGTACGATTTTGGTAAACATTATCTGCGCCATCTTGCCTTTTCCCGGATGCCACACTTTTGTCGTGCGCACCCGCCATTTTTGGTGCCTCGATCAGAACCACCCTCTGCACGCCACTGACCCCCCAGCATAACCCTTCACCCCCGCAAAGGCCCGCGCGCTGACAACCCCCCCCGCTCTCACATGCCTTGGGTCATAAACCCCTCTCTAGCGCAGCTCTGCCTCAGGGCCCCATCCTGTTCCCGGCGCGACACCTCCCTTCATTCTTTTCATAGTCCCAGGCCCTTTGATGCAAAACCCCTTTTCCTGTGCCCGTTTGTCTTCCTCGTTCCCAGGCCGACACTTAGCTCTGCCGACACTATCTATTGCCCCTCCCCGTACAGTAGAAAGCCTCCCACATCAAAGGACCCCCGAGTTGATCAAAGCCCCCACCCCACGAGATCCGATCGAAACCCCCGCATTCCGTGAATCGGCGGAATGTCCAGCTGCGCGATAATCATCACCTGTTGTGACCAGGGTGGGGACTTCAACTGTAAATGTGTGTGGGAACGGGCTTGGAGCGGGGATTCCGAGAATGTCTTTCCGTACATCAAAGTATCGCCAAGAATGTGTTATATGTAATAAAGCAGTAAACCAGTATATAAGAGGCCAGGCCTCAGAAATGCAGTTAGAGCACCTCATGACGATACCTGCTGTCTAACTGATGTGTTCTCCTCCGGAGAGAATAAACCTTGTTTCCTGCCTTCCCGTCTCCAGCGCCTGCCTCTTCATTGATTAATAATTCGTGGGTTAAAAGGCGATACCGCCGGGCAAATATCGATTGTCCCCGACCTAGTTTCACACCCGCAGCATGATAAAAGCTGCAGTGACCCACCGTTGAAGCAGTAAACTGCCAAGAGTGAGGTGACAGACAAAGTAGCACCACTGTGAATGTTTCCATGCTCCATTACCATCACCTGGTCCTGTAGAGGGGTCTGCCGGTGTGTAGAGGTATTGCAGCCCTGTGAGAGGCCTCCTGCTGCCGAAGAGGCCGCACCGGCATTTTCAGTGACTAGCAATGTCTGAAGTCAGAGGAAAGACTGCCAAGGGCAGATGAAAAGAGCTGAAGTGCTGCCTAGCGTCCCTTTGTGGTACAGCACCTGGACAAGCAAGTGATCCATACGAACGAGGTACCGTTTTAACCCCTCCCATGCTCGTGACGGAACCGTTCCATCACGAGCCTCGGGTGGGCTGTGCTGGTGACGGAACAGTTCCGTCACGGCCCGCACGCCACGCCTGCGTGGCGCGAATTCCGTGCCTGCGCTGATGTTCTGAAGAGCGGGCGGGGCCGTGACCGAACCGTTCCGTCACAAGCACAGCTCACCCGCGGGCCGTGACGGAGCGGTTCCGTCACCAGCGTGGGACCGCCGCGTGGCCTCGCCTCCCCCTTATCTCTGCAGCGGAATAGCCACCGCAGCGAAGGGGTTAAAGAAATATTTGGCCCTAAGTTCAAGCCTCCACTGCAACAGTGCACACAGGGCTAGATACGGCTACGTTAACAGCCAGAAAATATAGCACCCCACTCCAAAAATGTCCTCCAATAGCCCAGTCAGCTAGGAAGGGAGATACCCTGCTGCTCACCCTCACTGCTTCAGCAGCAGAACAGCACAAGTACCTGAGTTTGCTACCACTTAGCCCCCTGTATTATTTTGTTCTCAGTGAAGGTGGAGAGAAGCGCTTGCCCACTAGAAGCAACAGGCCACTATTGCTTGGCCAACACAATACAGAGACTGTCAAGAGAGTGCCACATGCCCCTGTGGGCTGGTTATTTTTTGAATGGGATAGACTGTGATCGCCTGCTGAGAGAGAGCATCAAGAAGCACAAAGCTGCCCCAGCCAAGAAAGCTGCCAAGAGTACAGCAACAGCCAGGTTGAGTGAAACCAAAAGCAATGCCCTGAAAGAGGAAAGTAATGTAAGGTGACAGCAGGCGCTACTATCTCAAGGGGCACAGAGACATTGCAATACTGAACCCAAGAGGGCCGGGAGAATGAAAGAGTCCATGGAGGAGAGTAGCACGAGCTAGCAAATGGCCAGCTCCCAGAGATTGCTCAAGGTGCATTGGCTTGAGTGAAATTGTCCATCCGCAGTGATAGACTGTTTGACAGCCCCTGTAATGAAAGAACTCTCAGAGAAAGAGAAGAAGGGGAAAGGAAGAGGCCATATCAGCTGGCCACCCCATCACTAAATGGCTACCGTTGGCCCACAAGCATGTCACACGGAGTGACTTAGCTTTACATGCATGCCCGCACTTGTGCAGGACCAAGTGCTGTGACGGCTTAGCCTCAAGGCACAAGCAGTGGGTCCTCAAATGAAGAAGAAGTGAAGGAAGAAGAATGACCCTCCACCCAGGGCGGGGAGCTGCAAGAAGATCCCTGAGGGAAGGGACAGGACCTGTGAGAGGTTCACAAGTAGAAAGAAGACCCGTGAGAGGTCCGCTGGGAGAAGAGTCACGTTCTACCGACAGGACAAGAGTCAGGTCTTACAGATAAGACAGGACACGACCAGGGAGGTCACTGTGAAGAGAAGGTCACAGCGAGAGGCCTGGTCAGTAGACAGAAGAGAAGAGAATCAGTCCTAGTAACAGGACGTGACCATGGAGGTCCATGTGAAGTGCACGTCACATCAAGAGGCCTGGTCAAAAGGGAGAAGAGCATAGCATGATGCCACATCACGGAAGAGCCAAGGAGAAGGCTGTGACAAGATGTCACAGTGCTATGTTGTGAAGAAGAAGAGGAAAGAGGAGAAGAAGAGTGGCACAATGCCACATCACATGAAATAGCTATGAGCTAAAGAGGGTGGAATGAGGCCACAGTACTATATCACAAAGAAGAATATAAAAAAAGAGTGCTTTGAGGCAAGAAAACGACGCACCTCTGAGTATTCACCTAGGTAAGCCAATCAGAAACATCATTAAAGGGCCATTTAGTAGAGTGAGCAATATGGGGTGCATCATCAAAGTGTAGGGGGAACAGCAGATGTTATTCCACTAGACACTCTAGTGGACGACTCCTTAGCTGAGGCGGGTGAAAGACAAGGCTTAATATGCCCCAATAGGGAATGACCTGAAAGGCTGGAGGCCAATGAAGACAAGATGGGGAATATCTCAATATTTGGACCATCGCTGGCCTTCGCTCAAAGCTCTGGAATTCACTATGGTTAGAGTTTATTGAAAAAATTAACATTATATGTCTCCAGGAAACTTAGATGGTAGACGCAATACATATTAATGGACACATGACGTTTCATACATCAGCTGTCCCTGCCACAGATGGAAGATCTAAGGGGGGGGTCTATGTATTTACATGTCTAAGCTACTGAATGTTAATAAGGTAGCCTTGGTAATTTCTGATACTTATTATTAAATTGTGACCCTGTATGTAGGTAGACAATTGTTATTATGTATTGATAAATTAATATAATAATGCTGAAAGGGACCAAATTGCAAATGTCCTAAAAAGATTAAGTGAATAAGTTACAGCGAGGGAATGTAAGAGTATTAGTTGTTGTCTGCGGGGGTGATTTTAATGCTGGCCTATGTCCATTGAGTGGAGGGAAAAATTGTGCACTTCAGCTAGAGAGCAGTGATGAATGTTCTTACTTTCCCCACACAATGTATTGAGAATATTAAGAGATTTTATTCTCTTTTGTCCTAGGTTTTGTGAACAACCTATGCTCCCCTCCAGTTCCTTTCACTCAGACGTTTAATGGAAGAGGCACAAACTCATTCATAGACTACATAATGTTACCTAACAGATGTGCCACGAGACTTAAAAACTTTAGTACCCATAAATTTAGCGTTAGCGATCATTTCCCTTTGAGCATAATTTTAACTTGCCCTAACAAACTGCATAATTAAAAAAATTATAGAGTTTATGCGGTTAAAAATATGTCTGTGGGCACAACAAACGGCTATTCACTACAGTGAGCGAAGTTAGACTCAACAGAGTTTACTAGTAAAATTGTTTTAAAAAGTTATAATCCCTCTTAGTCTGCTTGGATGAAACAAGCTCTCATGCTGACATTCTAGAATCCTATGCACAGGTTATGGATAAAATAAAGGAGGCCCTGTGGGTCGTGAACAGGAAAAACCCAGTGAGTAATCCTGGGGGGTTTGACTCACACTGCACTAAAGCTTATACAAAATGTAAATGTGCTCTGCACAAATCAGACAGGGACATCAATAAGATAAGGCTGTCCAGAAGGGAATAAAGTCAGGCCCAGAAAGTCCGGAAAACACCCTAAAGGATGAAGCATGGGTGAGGTTTCATGAAGCATTACAAAAGAGGGACAGCACAGCATTTTGGCAAGCAGTAAATGCCCCATTTTTTAAAACTAAAGATATGCCGACCGTAGAGATTGCCATTAGTGAACATCAATGGGTAGACTTCTTTTCCAAAGTATATAAAATGGAAAAAGAGAATAGTATTCCTGATAACATACTGAGTTCACAGGGGCCAACAACTATAGCTAATTATCCCATTGATCTCTCTTTTTCTCTTAAAGAAGTAACAAGTGTGATCATTGAAAGTAAGGGAGTCAAGGCACCGGGTCCAGATGGTGTTCCAGTTGATCTCTTCAAATCCAAATTACTTTTATGGGGTCCACTTCAAACGCAGGTTTTGGCGGCCTGCTGCTCCACTGGATTCATTGAGACATTGTCGGAATCTATCCTAGTGCCAATTTTAAAAAAAGGGGATCAGCAGAATCATGCATGCTATAGACCGATATCCCTGCTGGATTCAATAGTATGGATTGCGGGCCGGATTATCCTTAACCGTCTGCAAGACTGGGCGGAAGATAATCATGTGCTGTCGGATATACAATTTGGGTTTCGTCAGTGTCTGGGTACGCTTGAACAAAGTAGATTATACCTTGCCTTTGTAGATCTCTCTGCAGCTTTTGACTGTGTGATACATGACAAACTGTGTGAGATTTTAGCCAGTATGGGGGTAGAGTCAAAATTGATCCAATTTTTTATACAATTGTACTGTAATGCTAAAGCAAGGGTCCATTACAGACTTGAGAGAGAATGCACTGCACCGTTCAGCGTTTAGAGGGGGGTTAGACAGGGATGTGTCCTGGCACCGTTCAATTTTTTATTTACACTTTACAATTATGGCTTGGAACAAACGCTGATAGAGGAGTGCCAGGACTTACCACAAATAAACAAATGTCCTATACCTGCTCATTGTACGTGAACAATGCAGTGCTGATGGCCCCACTCAACTAGGCCGCCAAAGATTATTTACTAGTTACACCAGGTACATGGAGAGGCAGGGTCTTTGCGTTAACATTTCCAAAACCTTTGTAATGAAGTGTGGCAGAAATAGTTCTAGGTGCAGGGGCTTTTTCATTGGTAATACAAAGGTGGAAACCACTATAACATTTCCCTATTTAGGTATTTTTTTCAACAAGGGGACATGTCACCAGGCAGTAAAGAATAGGAGCTTACTTTTTATGAAAGCTACCGCGGCCCTGGCCAATTTCGCAAGAAAGCTGGGTAGAAAACCACCTGTGGAACTTCTACAAATAAATAGGGCAAAATGTACCAGCATAGCTATGTATGGTGCAGGTATGTGGGGTTACCGGTATACTGAATCTATTCAACAAGTAGAGAATGCCTTTTCAAAATATCTCTTGGCAGTTCCAGATAGTACTTCCACCTATGTATGCCCTCAGAACTAGGATTGCCCTATATTTCAGACCTAATAAAAATCCAACCTGTCCTTTTGTGGCACAGGATCTGGACTTCCACAAAAAACATTTTTAATTTTGATATACTGAAAGATAGTCTTACGTTAGATCGGGCCATGGAGATCCCATGGCTGAATTACATAAAAACTTTTATGAATGACATTGGCCACTCTGAATATTTTAACAACCCTGGGATTTTACATTCCGTTACCAGAAAACATCTTAAAAAATGTTGTTTGACATGGAGGCAAGTAGACTTACTACCGAGGCAGTTAAGCCATCGGTTCAGTCGAATCAACTCATACTTACTTCTAATGGCATACAGATGTATTTACATTACACAGTAAGCGGGTTTGATCGATTTGTTTTAACCCGTTTCAGACTCGGGCTCTATCATCAGTTGATAACTGTTCCCAAACCAAATGACTGTAAGTAAGTAATTCTTTTTTGTTTGGTTAATTAAAACCATTACAATGTATGATATTCCACAATATTTAAAACAAGCTTTTAATGCTACATAAGTGAAAGAGTATAAAATCTGTGTAGCTGAGAGTCTGTCGTGAATTTCATTAAACTTATTCAGAACACAGATTGTCTTTAATAACAGAGTTCTTAAATCAAATGAAGGTCGGGCCTATGACACTAGGCCTCGTTGTTTCACAAAACTGTCCAGGAATTTAACTGATCTGCAAATCAGTTGTGGATCCGCTGTACATAGGATTTGGACTATCGCAGTCCGGCAAGTGCGTACTCCTTGCTCATTGAGCTTGTCCTTTAGCCAATACCGCCGATCTTGGTACATAGCTGGACAGATGCAAACTATGTGAATGATGTCTTGTTTGCCTGCACCGCAGAGGTCGCATTCTGTTGTTTCTTGTGGTTTCCATTTTGGTTGGTCCAATCTTGTCGGGAGATTGCCCAGCCTTAAGTGGAGAAATTTATGTTTGATGAACAACGAGAATGCACTATCTAAGTAAGCTGCTGGTGTGGGCTTTGTGTATGATTTGATAGTCATCCAGGCGCGAGTTCGGGCGCTGAAGGTTATTTTATCGTTGAGGAACGAGTGTGTTCTTAGAGATCCTCTTAACCACTTGTTTGAATGAAGAAACCGGCAATTTTGTTTCCCACAATGTTCCCAGCTCAGTTGTATCTAGTGAGAGTTTTAGGTACTTTGCGTGCTCGGAGTTCGGGCTTGTGTGGATTGCTTCCCACAATGCCCCATTTATTTTGTTCTCCTTGTTCCTCCAAACGTTGTACCAGAATTTAATAGCCTCATATTATTTCAGTAGTACTTGAGATTGTAATCCGAATTCAAGTCTTACTTGCACTGGTGAGGAACTGTTCAGTAAGGAAAAGACCCGTTTATAGACTTTAGTTTGTATTTTGTCTATGAGAGTAGCGCTTTTCCCATGGTGTAATACACTCCCGTATGCTATTGTGGGTAAGAGTTTTGCTTTCATTGCGGTTAGCAGGGGGGAGACAAAAGGACCTTTTAGCTCAGTTGACAAATTAGTGAAGGCGTGCAGTAAAGTGGACCCCTTTTTTCCATATCCTTAAAGTGCACTTGGAAGTTAAGGCGCTTGTCTAAATGTACTCCCAGATATTTATAGCTGTTTACCACTTCCAGCTGGTCATTGTTTATTTTGAGAGTTGGTGGAGATTTGTGTTGTCGCGTTATGAGCATTGTCTTTGTTTTCCTGATGTTTATTGTTAGCAAATTCTTTTTTGTATAATCGGACATGTCATGCAATAGGCATTGAAGGCCAATTTTTGTCTGGCTCTGCAGTACCACATCATCCGCGTACGATAAGTGCGTTACACGGAGGTTACCTAACCGGGGAGGATGTGCATTGACCTTGTCCAAGCTTTCTGCCAGATCACCCATAAAAAGATTAAATAAGTGTGGGGCCAAAACACAGCCTTGCTTTAGACCGTCGGCAGTATTGATCTTCCAGGTCAGGCGATGCCCATTGTCGATTTTTACCTGCATCCAGGTGTCAGTGTACAGGTCAATGATGGGCAAGAGAATAGAGTCCGGTAGGCCCTGATGTTTTAGTTTTGCCCATAGCATTTGCCTGTTGATGTGGTCAAATGCCGCCTTAAAGTCCACAAAACAGGTGTAAAGCTCCTGGCGGTTCTGTAGGCTTTTCTCTGTGATCAGGCATAGGGCCATAACATTCGTCATTGTTCCCATGCCACGGCGAAACCCGGACTGATTCAGTGGTATTTTGTTATTCATTTCTGACCATTGAGCCAGGTCTGCTAATATCATTGACGCATAGTATTTTGCTTCGGCGTCAATGAGGGTGATTAGACGGTAGTTATTTGGATCTTTACGGTCTCCGCCTTTGTAGATTGGAGTTATGATCGCCCCCCTCCAGGTCTCTGGGATACCACCTGTGTTACTTACTGTTTGAAAAAGTGAGTTGAATTTGCTAGCCCAGAACTGTGGGTCCTCCTTGTAGATAGCTTGCAGAACGCCGTTTGGACCAGGGGCGCTGTCTTGCCTGCTTTTCTTAATTATTTTTAGTATGCTTTGTTCGTCATCTTGCCTGAAGCATGGTACCAAACTTTCGCTGACTTTGAAGCGGTTCTCTTGCTGGACTTGGGTGGTGTCTTCCCACTCTAAGGTGTCTGTTGCTTTGCTTGCCAAAGTTGTTGCTATCTTCAAATTATTTTTTTGAAAATGTGTCCGTTATGTGTTGGGTCCATTCCGATTCGGTTATGCAGATCATACTTATTGGTTAAGCTGTACGGTTTACGGAGTTAACTTGTAACCAAAAGGCCCTTGAGTCTGCTCTCTTTATGTTATGCAGTAGTTTTGACCAGAATTCATTTACAAGATTTTGCTTTTCAGTCCATATTAATTTCTTATATTGTTTTCTGGCCTCACGTACTGCTACCCAGACGCTGGAATTTTGGGTTTGACCATGTGCTCGACGCGTTAGTTTTTTCAAGTACCTCCTTAATGATCGTGCTGATCTATCGAATCTGATGTTAAATTTGAGAGAGGTTCTGTTTTTTTTATTTGAACTGGTCCTCGGGAGTTGTTTCAAATAATCGCTCCAAATTTCTGGGCTCAGAACGTTCTCTATAAGGAGCGCTTGTAATAAGTTCTTAGCATCATTGGCTATTTGAGGGAGGGATTCGCTCGTCCACTTAAGCCACTTCAAGTTAATGGTTGTGGAGTTGCCTGGTAGCATGGGCGCTGGTGCGTGTTTGTTTATGTCCATCCTAATCTCGAGGTGTTGCATTGAGTGGTCGCTGTCCAAGGAACAAATTATGTGGAAGTCTTGTACTTGACTTAGTAGGGGCAATGTGACTAACGTGTAGTCCAAGATGGAGCTTGCCTTGTGGCCTGTGTTGGTCATTGAAGGAGGGTTGTCTTGGTTGGATCTTCCATTTAGTACCCTTAGGCCAAGATTTCAAGATCCCACATGAATTGTTTGCCCTCCTTATCACTCTTCCTAACTTGAGGAGTCGCTTGCGGCAAAACATTCCAAATTTCGTTTGCTGCGTTGATGTTAACTTCGTCTTCTGGTTCTGTAACAGATTAGAGTTAAAATCGCCAGTGAGAATTATCTCCCAGTTAGGATGTTCCAATCGCATATTTGAGACCACTGTGATTATGCGTTGAAATAGTGCTTTTTTAAGAGGTTTTTTTGGATTGGCATATGTATTTATTAAAATAAAAGTTCTGGTTATGGCCTTTATCGTTTTTTCCAATTTTAGAATTTGCATGTCCGTCGTCGTTGCAGCCAGTTGTGATACTTTGATATTTAAGGCTGTTGAAATATAGACGGAGAGGCCCCCACTAGCTCGCCCGAAGCGCTGTGGGCGGATCGCACGTACATGATAGCATAAACGACCTGGTATGTCAGTTGGTTCAGTTAGCCACGTTTCCTGTAGGGCTATTATTGCGTATGGGGCCCAGGTGGCAGCTTTGCCGTTTTTGTTTACAATATCTTTTGCGCCCGCAATGTTCCAAGAGAGTACTTTTATAACATGTCTTTCAGTGTTAATTGACTTGCAAGAGGTTCAATTAGGGGATGACGATTGCGGCCGTGGGTGCTCATAGTCAGCTGCTTCCGCTCCCCTAGCGCCTTGAAGGACCGAGCGCGTTGGTCGATTCGTCCGTACTTGATTTACACTCTTGTTGTGCCTTCTTAGGAGCGGGGACGGGTATGCTGCCTTAGCCACTTCCTTCAAAAGGATTCCCCATTTCTCAAATTTGGCCGTCTCAGAGAGAATGCGGGTCACTATTCCTGCCTCCCTCCATGTTGTAACTGTGCATTCTTTTTCCACCTCGTCGTTCGTTGGTATAAACTCAAGCGACAGAAGATCTGCTGAAGTAAGGTGGCCAAGGTTTGGGATTACTGATGTTAAACGAAGTATATTCCCTCGGTTTAGGTGATCTCGCGAGCCTTGTAGCTCGTATTCGGGGATAAAGAGAAGTTTCCCTGTGTTGGTGATTTCCTCCTTTACCATTTGTGAATTATCACAAGTTTTACCAATTTGACGTTGTATCGTTTGATTCCGACTTCCAGTGTCTATTATGTTGATAGTGTGATGGTTTCCGAGTGGATAGTGTGCTCCGTTGTGGAGTCGTTTTTGTGGCATAGTTAGTGTTTTTGCCTCTTGTTATACGCTTGTTGTTTGCCTCATTGCTGCTAGGCACTCATTTGCGTCAACCAAATTCTCAGAACGATATCTTACCCCTGCTTTACTTGTTGTTTCAGCGTTAATTACCTTTATGTCGGTTGGGAAGGTTACTTTGATGAGTTCAAGATTTTTTCTGTTCACATTTGTTACCAGTTGTCTATCAGTTTCTATGTCCGCACTTGAGGTGGGGATTAAAATCGGGAATGCTGTGCCATTATTGGTTGTTTTTTTGGTGACCTGACTGTAAGGCCTGTCTTTACCAGATTTGCCATTGTTTAGGTCTTTCTCAATTATTGTGAGCCGCTTAATCATGCTCTGCAGACTAGGGCTTTGTGTCGATACAGGTTCAGATTTTCCCAATTTGGGTTGGTAAGTCGTTAGTGGCATCCTTGATTGACCGTCAAAACTGGCTCCATGTTCAAAGGTAAAGTTTGATCCTGTAGAATCACATTGGTCAGTACTTGAAGGGTTCCCTTTACCCAAGACTTTAGGGGGGTAGTTACTGCTGCTTGTGGGGGTTTGTTAGGCAAGTTTTTCTGTGCTTGTTTGTTAAGAGTTTCTGTCCTACAATCAAGTACTTCAGTTATTGCGGGCCACTTATGGCCCTTGTATTTTTTTTCTCTCGCTATCGTCGACTAAGATAAATCATTTTTGATGACACTCCTGCTTTTTACTTTTGTTTTGGCTTGATCAAAAATGGGGACGTTTGTTATCGTCCCCTTGATTTCACGTTCGCATATGAGTTGTTGATTTCAGTTTTTTCTAGCCCTTTTTTTCTGACGTTTGGTAAGTCTTGTCCCACTATCAACTTTAGGAAGTTGAACGGTTGATCAACTCAGCAGCACCAAACCTTTCACAATCAAAGAAATGATGGATTTTACATTTGACTTATCCATTCTTTCATCTGTTATTATGCCTGAGTTGTTTTGTTTGTCATTTCCTTCTGCCAACTGTTGTGGACGAACAACCATATTGGCTACCTCTATATTCCTTGGTTTGCTTACATTGCTTAGTTGTATCACTTGATGGTCAAAAGAGATCAAATCATCACTTGGTTGAATACTGTTAATAGATTGGTTAGCCTGCTTGCATTCCTGCAGGATATCCTTTAGTATGAGTGGCAAATCCTGCAGTTTGTCCAATATTGGATGACAGGTGCACGGCTGGGTTGGCATACTTGGGCAAACTTGCTCCATGAAGATGTTAAATGTGCCAGCCATAGTGTCAAGTTTTTCGTTTATGCCAGCTATATGTTCAGCTATTGAGCCCATTAAGTGTATTTGTATGTCAAGTTTGTCTGACTGCTTATTGAGGGTTTTTATGGACGTTTCCAATATGCACCCCAGTGCACTGTGGAGAGTCAATATGGATTCTAGATTGCTTTTTACGTCCTGTTCAACTTCTGGTTGACTGCTATGGTCTTTATTTTGACTAATAAAGGGTTCCGGGTGTGCCTGTTCATTGCGCAATATTGCTTGTTTCATTTCCTGGGTTCGTTTTAGGTTGAGTTTTAAGTGTCTTACTATTGGTGCAGTGTCTGGTGACGATGAACTTGAAATTTCTAATATGGATGCTTTCTTTGGACCATCCTTCTCGCAGGGTCTTGCATATGCAAGTATTTCATTATCTGATGCCGGTGTCGTTCCATTGAGGGTCTTTGTTTTGTTTTTATTTGTTAGACCTGTATTTGGTGAGGTTTCTGACTGTGAGTCATGAATCGTTATTACTTGATCCTCCAGTGCGGCAAGCAGTAATTTGTCGCTTGTGTTGGTTTGCTTCGTATCACTTCTAGTTGTATTAATGGACGGACAGTCCCTGTGCCTTGAGGTGTTTTCATTGTTGTTTATTATTGTATGGGGTTTCCATACCAGATTTAGGTCTTTTGTTTTTACTATGCTAGAACTTAGATCTTTGTTTGAGCGTGAAACCGGTCTTGGGGTTGAATGGTGAGTAGGGTGAGCCTTATCTAGGGAATCACTCAGATTGATTTTGTGGGGGCTATCTCTTTTGCGAGGGCTATCCTTTGTACTTACTGATCGCTTATTTTTGATCATGGGTGAATGTATTCCACTGTTGTTTAGTATTACTTTACTTGTATGTCCTTCAAGGGGGATGTCCAGGGATCTATTTGATGCTGGCATTATTGTTGATGATTTCTCTTCGTCGAGTCCTTCTCCCCGTTCAGATGTGTTATTATCCCTATGGACTTCGGCATGACATTGCATCGTGCATATATTTATATCATGAGTTAGTGCCACGCAGTTGTGGTTCAGTTCAGTTCCGTTCGGCGTTGTGCTTAAGACTGATTTGGGGACCGACATGTCCATTTTCTCTGTCTTTGTTTTGCAAGTGTTCGGCGTCATTGGTTTTTGTAGACCATTTGGGGTTGCCGGCATTGAGTAAATCACCGACATTGGATCCTTCATGAATGTAAACTTCCTGGAGCGTTTCACTGTTCGGAAAATTGAATAGGTAGGGGGTATTAGACTGGGGAGTGGGCCAGCTTGTTGAAGGTGAGCGGGTGATTTGGTCTTGGCTTTCTTCCTAGTGGTTCTTGGTGGAATTGTTCTCAACTTCCCAGATCTCATCTTTCCCCTTTCTTACGACAGAAAGTTCAAATGAAAGTTCAATGAGAGTTTAGCAGTATGCAGCTTGTGCTTTTTTTGTTAAAGATCAGTAGCACTACGATTTTAGGGGCTTACCATTCCAATGTGCAGCAGCGGCAACGTTGTTTTCTCAGCGCTAGACTCAGTGCTCACGCCTGCCCGCAGCCTGACTCCTCTGGCCACCGGTCTCTGGAACAGCTAAGGTAAGCTGACCTGAAAGACGAGGACTGGATTCACAAGAAAATGGACCGATTCGTGGATCAGTTGGACTTTCTCTTGCCTGGCCTTTTTGGGGTCGAGTTAATCCTAATGACCCCCAGTACTCTCTGTGACTGTAATTTGTCCTTCTAATGCTCCAGCCCAGGAGACCCAGTACCCGGCTGCTTGCCTGGTATGTTTGTTCCCTCTAGCACACTGGGTACTCTCTACTACCCTCTAACTGCTCTGGCGCCCCTGGTGGCAACACCTCCTCCTCCTCCTCCACCAAGTCGGCCCTGGTCCACTTCGGGCACACTGGGAGTTCGCTGGGGCTTGACTGAGGCCATGAGGAGCTTGTTTGTCTTGCTCCCCTGCTTCTGTTGGCTCTGTTGTAGGCCCACCCCACCCCTGCGCTTCGCTACGCTGCGCTCCCTCGCGAGTGCAGGGGGGAGGGGTGGGGGTGGTTGGAGAAATGCCGGTAATCCCGGATGGCGAGCAGCAGGCTGGGAGGGCTGGGAGGCTGGAAGGCGGGTGGCGCGGTTTCAGGGGATCGGACCGGGGGGAGCCGGCACGGGAGTAGGGAAAATCACACCAACCTGCCTTCCTCGACCCCCGGATTTCGTGTCCGTCGCTCCGACCGCCTACTCTCAACTGCCACCAGTCTCTGCCCCGGTCTCTGCCCCTGTATTGCTCCGCTCCGGAGACTCCTCTCTCACTCGCTGCTCGCTGCCTCTAACGTGGCTCCTCCTCCCAAATGACTGGTTTCCTACACTAAGTATTTGCCCTTCTGATAAACAAGCTCAACAAACAACTATGTATGTGGTTTTAGTTTGTACATTTTATGTAATGCAAAGAAAAAGATGGCTCTTACGATTGTTAGGGTTGAGACAATGCAGGCCAGCGTTTTTAGCATTGCAACTTTTAGATAATTAATGTTTCGCAAAGTCAATAGCATCTTTTAAAAAAAAGCATTGTTACCTGCAGGAAAAGAATTGCCATATGAAATTTACTGGAGAGGATAAAACGGATCTGTAAAATCTGTACATTTTCAGTGGAACTAATCATTGTAACCCTGAGTAACGTATTTTGTAAGACAAAGGGTGTATTTTATAATTATGTAATACTGTCGTTTTAACTTGTTTGCTTTTATGATTTTATCTACAAAAACTGAATAAAGCTGGCATTGATTGATTGAGTGTGATAGACCCATCACACAGAAGATCACTGACAGTCATCAGTAATTGTCATTGTATTTCAAGTGTGTCACTAAAACCACCTAAAGAGCACCACACATACAACCTTGAGCACTATGCCTAAGAAACACCTGGAGAGTAGCAAGGAGTCCCTGGCATTGTGGGAGGCTGGCTCCCCAGAAATCATCTCATATACCCAGTGACCCTGAAGCCTGCTGAAGAGAGCATACTCAATCATTTGTCCAGTCCACCTTTGGGTTTGGTCGAGAGACTTGAACGTGGTCTTGTTCTGACTTCCTCAGTGACCCTGGTCATGTGGCCTATAAGATGCTCCGAACAATACACACATGCCCGTGGCAATCCGGGGTAAGGGCCTCAAGGGAATTCCAGTGAGAGGGGAATCCTGACAAGAGAGATCTGTCTGCACCCACTCCACAATAGACACCAGGAGGCATTGAGGTCGCAGAGGAAGACTGGTTATCCAAAGACTATCTAGCAGATGCCTTTGTCCTGATGGCAAGAGCACACAGACTCTGAGACATCCACCCTTGCAGGGGTACGAGTGACTCGTATGAGGTCCTGTTGGCAGTTCCGCAGTGGACCCTTCGCGTGCGGCCTGGGAGATATACTGCACAGTCCAGACACTCCTGTGGAAGCCCATTGAAAAGGGCCTCAAGGACGTCCTGCTTGAAGGGCTCCTGGCAAGAGACAGAGATCTGAAACTGCTCCACCCATGGATACTGAGAAGCACCACGGCCTCCAAGGAAGACTCTCAACCACCAAACTGTCAAATTCTGTCTTTGCAGGTTGGCCATCCATGGAAACAGGGCGTTTTCAAAGCTATATCTGCAGCGGACTCCACCACTGCTCCTGATGCACCCCCCAGTTTGAACTGTTAAAGTAACTCCAACACCGAGAGAGCAGGTGGGATCGAACAATATTGTAGAGGAGAATTGTAAACCCATGGAAATTTGGTCATAAGATACAGTACTGTGTTGGGGAATGCCTGAAGAGACTCAGTGGTGTTTTGTTTTGTTGTTTCATTCTTTCCCACAGGTTGGACTCATTGTTTCTTTTCAATAAAGTTTGGGAGGGATGTAGTGATCTGCAGGCTGAGTTCCATCACTTCCGTGGCTGGATGGATACCGTTTTCCAAAAACATCTGTCATCATGTCAACTGTTTTCTGGCCACTTAACCCTGGTTGATCTCAGCTGGAGTATCATCTTCCTTGAGCGGTACCTGTACAATTCTGACATATACCAGAGGCTCTGTGAACAACAACTTCTAACTAGTCCAAATCCAATACGTTTTAAATATAACATCGTTGTAACTCAAGATCTTATTACACTGTGCAAATCCCTCCTAATGAATATGATTGCCACAATCTGTTTACGTTTTTTAAGAGTTTCTTAGATTTGTACTAAAAGCATGGAGCTTGATTTGTAAAAAAAAAAAAAAGAAAAAAACTTATATACATGTATTCACAAATCTTAACCCATTACGTTTATATGAATTCTAATGTAATCTTAAAAGTTTATATCCAATTATTTTATATGATGTATTTGTATTTCTTGACCTCAGTTGAGGTCTGAATCAAATAACATTTTGAATTTGAATTTGAATTAGAAAAAAAACTAGTCAATGGGATTGGCTACTAAATTTGAACACAAAGGCTCCAATTTACTGAGGGTTTTGTGGTGCTGTGCAGTTTTGTGCTCCCCCCATAGGCTTTTAGAATAGTAAGAAGAGAGACCCATTGCTCTGCATCCCTTTGTGTCACGCAAGCGCCCACTGAAAACCTAGTGAATAACCCTAAAGGGTTTTAAGTTGGTTTGCATTCCTGTGGGGGCATCTTCCAATGGTCGCTGGAAAGGGATGAGGCGAGGGGAGGCTTCTTACTGCCTTACATGTCAATTTAAATATGGCATCTTTGAATGAATTGCTGTTCATCGAAAAGCTGATGGAAGTGCAACTAAGCCTGAATAATTGTTTCTTGACCTATTTAATGATGGTATTATAATTACCCGTATATATTTCTCCAGACAGCAGGAAATCTAGTTTTTCACTGTGGGAGCTGGGGACCTCCCTCAGGAGTATGCTGGTATATTATTCTCAGGACATTTTATATTTATATTTCCAGTCTTTCAAAAAATAACTTTAAGATTACTGCATATGTTATATATTGCTACCTAGACAATATGAGATTATTTTTAGGAAAAATGATAGAGATCTGCCTAATCTCTGAAGGTAAACGGTGGAAGCTGGAATGTTGATTTACAATGCTGATTGTTATAAATGTGTTTAAAATAGCTCAATAAAAATATTAAAAAACACTGTCTTATATGGTGCAGCATGTGTGTGCCTCCACCCTAAATTCCTATTGAGACGTCCAATGGAAAAATAATTATTGCTTGAGATATTTATTAAATAATATTTAAGGACTGGAAATGATTGCATGGCAAGTGCAGCTCAAGATCACTACTGCTATTGTGCAGGGTGATCCTTTCCTCTTATTGATGGCACTTTTATTAAAGCACCATAAGGCTTGTTGCACATTCTCATTTATTGAGAAATTAGGGACTGATCATTACCCTGGAAGCATGCTGTTTCCGATGCAGATAGGGTTTGCGTTTTCAATATTGCAGATTTGCCCCAGCTGGCCATATTGTTGTTTAGGGAATCTTGCTAATCTAGTTCCCGTAATAACTTTTAATGTGGTTTGCACAATTTGGTAAGAAATAGCCTCTTGATGACTTAACATCAAACAAGTTGAATGAAGTGACAAATACTGGGGTCCGGGTGCTTACTTCCGGTGAAGGAAACAGAGGAAGGCAACGTATATGGCTTGCGGATTATGATTAGTTTGATCTGTAAGTGGCAAAGCATTGAGTTTAATGGGAATAGGGAAAGGGTTGGATGGGAGATTCATTAACTGAAACAATCACACCATAACTTCTTGCTTCACAAAAAGACTGCCCACTTAAGATGAACTGGGGACAGCTTTTTCCTGAATGATCTAGAAGAGGTTGTGGGAGGTGTTAAGCGCTATAGAGGATACACTTCTAACATATTACATCTCAGCGGAGGAAATATGGGTCTAGGACATAAAAAATGTGTGTGGAGGTCCTTCTGTCATGCGTGGTGACGAGTCACAAACTATTCAATACCTACTACGAAGCATTGATGTTGACAAAAAATCTGTAATCTGGCCCTTCTCCGGCCTCGACCTTGACAACTGTCCGTTAAGGCTCCTCCTACTCTGTTGGTGAGCATCGGTCGTGGCACCCTGTTTTTGGGACAGTCATGAACACTCACTCTGGGCCCGATTCAAAAAAGTAATCTGAGACAAAATCCTAACTTTACGACTTTCGGTATTCGCAATGGGCATTTAGGAGTACTAAAGTTAGGAATCCTAATTGTAACACTCCTAAATGCCTTGTATGAATACTGAAAGCCGTAAAGTTAGGGTTTTGTCGCAGTTTAGGTGAAGTAAAATTAGGAATCCTAATTTTAACACTCCTAAATGCCTTTTATGAATACCGAAAGCCGTAAAGTTAGGGTTTTGTCTCAGTTTAGGAGTAGTAACATTATGAATCCTAATTTTAAAACTCCTAAATGCCTTTTATGAATACCGAAAGCCGTAAAGTTAGGGTTTTGTATAAGATTACTTTTGTGAATCGGGCCCTTTGTTCCTGCTGCATGGATATTTTATATATACTTTGTATGTACTTTATGCTGTATACTTTGCTCTTTCTGCATGTATATATTGTTGAAGAAGACCATCCAGAGAGTGCACCAATTATTGGTGAGTAGAACTGGGGCTCCAAAGCATAAACACATTTTGGCTTTAAGACAACTCATTTATTTTGCCTGTTGTTAGCAAGGCCCAGAGCTAATGGCTGATAAGTAAATCTTATGGGTAGTGAGACCCATGAATAGAGCGGAGGGGTCTGTTCTTCCATAGTCAAAGTATTTTTTTAGAGCTGCGGACTCTAACATTGCACTCGAAGCACCATGATGTTCACCAGGCTCCATCTCAAAACATTTGCCCGACCTATTGAAACCAACTATAGGATGAAGGCTGATTAACAGGCAACGTAAGCTACATGTCATAACTCTATTAGAGCAGGAACAGAAATAGGATATGTTGGAGAACTGTGCTGAAAATCTAAACATGACAACCACAACAACCACAACTGACTTGCTACCGTGTGTTGTATATGGCTTCAAAAGTTTGCTGATCACACAGGAAAAATGTGTTTCTGTAATGACTCTGCAATGAAAACAGTTCTGCAATTCCTGTTGGTTCCTTACATATACCACTTAGATTTACATGGCTAAACTCATTTATGTGTTAGGAGGGTTTGTAAGTTACACGTGGTGGAAGATCGAGTTGATCAGTTACGAATGGTTGTTGCAGTTGCTTGCTTTTACAGTCATTTAGACCCAACTGTAAACTGCAGCATATAACACAATTTTGAGTTGCTTATCAGGCGTGCTTTAGTCCCTGTTTTACAAGTCAATTAAACAATTTTAAATTGAAGGCACCTAAGCAGTCTTTGCACCCACAAATACCAACAGAATAAACCTGTTGGTACAGCTCATGTAAAAAGCACACAACTGTAATTTTCCCTCAGCTTTTAATCAGCAGTAATGTAAAAACAGAAACAAAAAGATGTGCACCTGTTGTTTCAGTAGCACCTGGAAGTAAATGACCCCAAGAATGTTTTTGGGAATGGCTAGATAGTAAATTCCATTTGATTTAAATTCCTTTTAGGCAACTCCCAGTTGATTCAGTTGCTATATTGAAATTGTTTTTGCTGTTGCTGTTGTGTATTTGTAGCTGCTAATTTCTGGTCGTATTTTCACATAACCACGCTTGTTTTTTTCCCCTTGTGCACTTATGCTGCAGTTGGATCAGTTAGAAACCATTTGTAAATGGCTAAGTAGGATTTCCGTTTGGTGTAATTATCTTTGAACTTTGCAGCTTACATAAATTGGTTTCCTTGTGCTTGCTAATTGCCCAACTGATTGTTAGATATAATGTTACAGATTGTGATCACCTGGTTATGGCCTACTTAAAGACACATGATGTCAATATTAAAACTGTTTATTGAATATAGACTATTATTAGGCTAATTCTACATCAGTGATTTGTTTTCTCTGTTATGCAGAGGAGCCGATATACTGCTACACACCACATAATTTCACCCGCGACCAAGCCTTATACGCAAGGGGATATTGTTGGACAGAACTCAAAGATGCGTTGCCCGGAGTGGACATCAGCCGCTGGCCCTCCTTATTTGAACACAAATTCCTTCCCTATGCACTGCTTGCCTTCACTGGCATTATGCACATCCCTGCTCTGGGCTGGGAGTTCCTGGCCTCCACCCGCTTGACATCTGAGCTAAATTTTTTACTTCAGGAGATTGACAACTGCTATCACCGCGCAGCAGAGGGTCGCGCGCCAAAGATAGAGAAACAGATTCAGTCCAAAGGTCCTGGAATCACAGAAAGAGAGAAGCGTGAGATAATCGAGAATGCTGAAAAAGAGAAAAGTCCAGAGCAAAACCTCTTTGAGAAGTACCTGGAAAGAAGAGGGAGCAGTAACTTCTTGGCCAAGCTCTACCTTGCACGTCACCTTTTCATTGTCTTTTTAAGCAGCATTCCAATATCCTACTTGAGCTTCTATTATGCAACGCAGAAGCAGAATGAATTTACGTGCGCACTTGGAGAGCCTCCAGACAAAATAAGCAGCTCAAAGCTGCACATCAGGGTAAACTGCAAATTGCCTTCTGTCCAGCTGCAGCGGATAATTAGTTGCGTAGATATTGGCCTTCTCTGCTTCATGAACATAATCATCCTTGTGAATTTAGTCCAACTGTTCATATTCCGTAAGTCAAACTTTATATTTGATAAACTCAACAAAGTGGGGATAAAGACTAAGAAACAATGGCAAAAGTCCCAGTTTTGTGATATTAACATTCTTGCGATGTTTTGCAACGAGAATAGGGATCACATCAAATCGCTGAACCGTTTGGATTTCATCACCAATGAAAGTGATTTGATGTACGATAATGTGGTACGGCAGCTGCTTGCAGCCCTGGCCCAGTCGAACTACGATGCGACGCCAACCATGAGAGACTCAGGCACTCAGACCGTGGATCCTAGCGTGGATCCAGCCGACATTGATGTCAATGAGCAGCTCATCATAAAAAGACCTCGAAAGAAGATGAAATGGATGCCAAGCACTAACACCCTACCCCAGCCGTTTAAGGAGCAGATAGCCATAATGAAAACTGAAAACAGCAAGCCCGATAAGCCGAAGCCTGTGCGGCGGAAAACTGCAACAGACAGTCTTGTAGCCCCCTTGCTAGAATCCAGCTCTAAATCTTCTCCACCAATATTGCCTCATAAAAGTGAGCCAAATGTTACCTCCTCTGGGGGCTCAGATAAGAAGAACGCCCGACACTTTTCTTTAGATGTGCACCCTTATATCCTCAGCAATAAGAAGCCCAAGGCAGAGATCCACAAGAGCGCCCCAATCCCTACTCTGGGAAACCAGGAGAGTGGGTTCCGAGAACACGATGAGAACATTGTCGTCCATGTTTCAGCTTCTATCAAAGGTATAGTATCTCAAATTCAAGTACCTCTCTGGCACTTACCAGTATTGTACTGAATGTTGCTTTCCTGTATTTCTCCTTAACTAAACAGAATTTATGTTTCAATAAGTATGACTTTCTCTATTTCTTCATTTGAGTTTTTGTTGATGTATGACAAACTCTAATAAGAAAATATCATACGTAATGTCACAACAATAATGCAGGGGGTGTTCGATATGTCTTGATTCAAGCCTAGTGTGGCAATCTTTGGTGAACTGACTCTCCACAAACTAAAGTCACACAGCTTTTTTATGTGATTTTAGTTTCAAGGAACTCTACCTGGCCTAAGGTTCATTAATTATTGGTGGAGCTGTAACTTTCTGTCATATTTACTACTGGCGTGGAGCTGTGGAGGTTGCCTGTTTAGAACCTGTGAGTTCAGGAGTGATTGCCTGTAAAAGAACTTTGCTAGATGATTGATCATGGAGGCTCAACAGGACGCTCATGTTGGTAAGTTTTTGAGGCCAACTTTGATGGAAAGGGAGACAAAATTACTTTTGAGTCTGACTGATACTGTAGTACACGTTGTAGCTCTGGAGCGGGGGGCAATGATTTGAACAATTATTGTTATTTGGGCTTTTTTCAAAAGGAGCTCAATATGTACTTCTTATGTTTTGTTTTTTGTGCTGCAATTGTTTAAAAAACACTATCTAGGATTAAATTATTTGCTTTACATTACTTTTCTGTGGCACTGTATCTGTGGATGAGTTTACTTTTCTCTCTAGTTGTACCATTGAAACGTGGGTAAGCGCATCTAGTCCTTTGTTTTCCTTTCCATCTGGGACTTGTAGTCCTGACTGTGTAATGTCAAAATCAGACACCAAGTACTACTTTCAAGGTAACGAATGACTGCTCAAGAGTCTTGTGACACCTGCAGTCATACTGGCTGTTTAGCCAACATCACCTTGTATACTGTCAGTTTCAAGTCCATACTTCTATCGGGTGAACAAAACTACAGGTCCCAGAATGCAACTTGTTATTACTTAAAAACAGAAGTGACTGAAGGAAGTACACATGGCATGAATGTAGCTTTTATGCAGATAGTTATCCTTTTGTAACATGTTGTCAACTCCGATGATCAATCACATGTAATGTAGCACTGAATTTTTTGTATTGTATGTTTTTTTTTCTGATACGAATGGCACAATTATTTTCTAATGTGTCAGGCACCTCTGCCAGATGGGAAGTGCTCACTAGTTTAATTACAAACTTCCTTTGTCAGTTAAGTTCGACAGGAAATAGCGTCAAGGTTTTCTGGGTCAATCATGTAAGCACTGATCAATTACGCTGCTGATTGAGGTAGATGCAGTTAAAGAAGCAATTCGTCCTCTGGAAGGACTACATCAAAGTTTATAAATTTCTTTGCAGCAGTATCACATCAAAGTCTACGTGTGAGAGAATCGGTTCTCCCAGAGATTCTTAGAACACACGTATTGATCCTATATTATCTTAAAACAATAACTGAAAGTCATATATTAATAATGCAGCTTAATATCCACACCCCATTAGGTTCTGTAAGCTCAGACGGGGTAGTACGATGCATCACCACATCAAGTACCTTCTTCCGAGAAAGAAGTCCTTTCAGAAGACGAAACGTGTTGACTGGGCTGTTTCATTGATGTTTTGAAGAATAATAAAGAGAATTGTTTTGAGACATGCCACCCCCATACTGCAGCAGCTGCACTGGCTCGCGATCAACAGAGAACCAGGTTCAAAGGTCACTGCATAGCCCATAAACCCATCCACGGCTGGGCCCCAGCTTACATTAAGGAATGACTCATAAACTATTTGCCAAGGCGTACCCTTCGATCGTCTGATGCTGACCTTTTGGCCTGCCCCCGCTTCAATACATCCTCCAAAGGGGGAAGAGCCTTGTCCGCAATGATACCTCAACTCTGGAACAGGCTGCCGGAAAGCCTTCGCAGGAAACCCACCCTTCTTCCATTTAGGAAAAAAATTAAAACGCTTCTTTTTACTGAAGCATGGGGCACAACCTTTGGTGCATGTACATGCGGATATGGTGAAGTAATGCTCTCTCTCTCATAGCACTAAGAGACCTGTATGTGATTATGCGCTCTAGAAGTTCCAGTTAACAATACCAAATTCAAATTTCAAAAGCTTTATTCGACAGCAAGTCATAAAAGCAATTTACATCCTATCATTAGACAATAAATACTAAACCTAAAATTCATATATATTTAAAACACATTTTAAACACTTTATGCTGTCACTTCCAGTACACAATATAAAATATTCCATCAAGAATTACTATAAAAATTGATCATACATAAAAACCATGGTGACAATAATTCATTAAGCTGCATCAGATAGTTGTAAAGTGCGGGTGCGAATAGTCCAGGACCATCCTAAAAATTTTGCAACAGCGATCGCAAAGTAGGGTGTGCAATCTGTTTCCAGTATTCTAAGTGCCTCTACGTGCCTGCGTGTTCCTAAATTAAGGCACACTGGTTTTATCCATTTGCGACGTGGGCAATCATAAAGAGGGCAAACAAACAGTAAGTGAGAAACATTCTCAGTTAAATCTTTGCAATAATAACATTTCTCATCCCGGTTCGCAGACCAGTTTTGTGTAAATGCGTTTAGGGGAAGAGTTCCGGATCTAAATTGAAAATACAGTTTTCTGTCAAGTGGCTTTTCGATAATGTCCCAGTAGGGTTCACAAGATGGTACTGTTTTGATATCAAGAAAACAACGGGTTAATTTGGAGTTGGATCTAGTACAAAAAGCAGATGACCGAACCATGTCCCAATACATTTTCTTCAAAATGGTCTCTGATGGAAAACATGATGCATTGGTATTAGCCCATAGGTGGTCTAGATCCAGCTTAGATAATAGACCCCGTATTTCTTTAAGCCACAAGATGTTATGAAAGCGGTCAGCATTGATGATATCCGCTAATGCGGCAGCATAATGAGCTAGTTCCGGGGTTGTCATTATCCGTCTCCAATATAACAGAGGGCGTAGGAGAGCTAAGTCCTCTATACTTTTCCTACCAAGATCAAGCAACAGAGGAACAGTGGGAGTACTTTGTGGTACCCCAGCTAGGCGCCGCAAGAACCTATTCTCTGCCAATGACAGGTCCTTCAAATTAGAGAATCCCCACAATTCCGATAAGTACAGTAGGGCACTTATCACCTTCATATTATACATTTCTAAAGCAGGGGTGATTGGTTTAGTCAGTGAGGCTCTATGTTTAAGCGCTACTACACCCGCTAACTGCTGGAATTTTAGAACTGCCATGTCGATGTGATTTTTCCATCTCATATTACCCTGAAGGGATATTCCTAAATATGTAAAAGCCTCTAACTGCTCTAATGGGGTACCATTAAAAGTAATCGAGCCTTTGAATGTCTTTCGTTGGTTCATACACATAAACTTGGTCTTAGAAGTATTCAACTCTAGACCGCGGTTCTGACAAAACTCACCAAATGCATTAACTGCCTTCTGAAGCCCACTAGGAGTTCGTGATACTATCAGCGTGTCGTCCAGAAAACATGAGGACTGGCACACGAGCCCCTGCTAGTACTGGTGCATCAGTGGGGGACCTTCTTAAGTAATCCACAATACCATTGATGTATATGGAAAACAATGTGGGGGCCAAGACACACCCCTGCCTAACCCCACGTTCCACAGGGAAAGAATCAGTCACTTCACCCTGTGCCCACCACCTGATTCTAGCATAGTTGTTTTCATGTAAGCGGACAAGCAGTGTTAGCAGTTCTGGACTTATGCCAGCTTCAGCAAGCACACTCCAGAGTTTTGGCCGTGGAACTAAATCAAAAGCTGATTTTAAGTCAACAAATACAGCATAAAGAGGGCCATTGATCAAGGTCACGTTCCTCCAATAGAGGGCTATAAAATAGAAAACCTGGTCAATTTAGCTTGTCAGGGGGCGAAACCCAGCTTGATATGGAGACAAAATATATTTTTCAGCTATCCAAGATTGGAGCTTATTCTGCACTAATCGACCTATCAGTTTTTGTGCTGAATCTATAAGACTGATGGGTCTATAGTTACTGGGTAGCGATTTGTCACCCTTTTTAAGAACTGGAATTATTTCCGCACCCTTCCAAGAAATGGGTATAGGTGCACCCTGGGCCACAGAGTTGGCTAGCCATGTAAAGTACTGACACCATGATTCCCGATCACTTAAAAACACATCGGCAGGAATACCATCCATACCTGGCGCTCTTCCCCCTGTCACACAGTCTAATGCAATACTGACATCTTTTATGGTAAATACTTGGCAGCTGTAGAAGACCATGGGAGGTAGGGTATAGCAATCTGCAGCTAAGTTACAGGCATACTGAGGTTTAAAAAAATCTATCCACAGGTTTTTAGCAACATTATTTTGTTGGGATTCTGCTGTCCCTCCTCTGTCCCACTTAACAATTGCCCAAAATTGCTTTTGATCTTTAGCGGCACAAGCAAATTTCAAGTCACGCCAATGATCCTCGTCCCACTGTTTCTTGGCTTTTTTTTGGGCTTTTCTATATATATCCCTGGCCTTCCTCACTCCTGTAATATTCCTAGACCTGAGTTCGGTACTAAGATTCTGGCGGGCTGTTCTACAGGATTGGTCATACCACCCTAGCTTAGGTAATTTTTTCGTAACCTTGCTTTATTTTATTGTTTTCAAGAAGAACCCTTGAAGCCTAGTAAAAAAATTAGTGTGAGCCTCTGCCATAATTTCAGAGAAATTTAGTTTATTACTATGTAATTTCAGATTGTTAACTTCCTCGGCCACTACTCTCTTAAGATCCTCAATCTTCTCAGGATCTTCTATCAATCTACCCCATTTTACATGAGGCTGATTGTTTGAGAAAACTATATCTAAGGTCACCTTGTCACCCCCAAGACTTGATTCTCTCAACCCTAAATTAATTTGAAAATCCATGCAAAGAGGATTGTGATCACTTTCAATTCTACTTTTTACAATCATATCTTGCAGCCTATGCCAATCCCTGATATCCACCAGGAAGTAGTCTATTCGGCTAGTTGACCTTCCATTACCAAATGTGTTACTCCCCTGACGATCTGATGGGGTACGCCCATTTGCTGCTCTAAGACCCCTTGCTAGGCATAGACTCTTAATTTGGATAGCCACAGCAGACCATCTCTTGACTACAGCCAGTTCAAGCTGGGGAACTCCCCTGAGGCCAAATCTGGTCCTCTTGTCCTAGAGGTTCAAAAGTGGTGTTAATGTCACCCCCTACTATGATAGATAGCTGAGTTGACAGCAACTCAAGCTCTTGGTCAAGGACAGATATTACTTCAGATGAATTCCCCCCCCAACCCCCCTGGCATAAATGTTGAAAATAGCCACCCCTTGGCCATTAGCCCACGTAATGTTGACTGGCAATATGTCGCGTGATGGAAGGGTCCTTTGCTGGATTTTACAATGTAATGATTGGCGTACCCATATTGTCAAGCCTCCAGATGGGCGCCCTTTAGGATTTTTTATAGCTGGGATATAGAAGTTAAGAAACCCAAGCCGATAGACTGGACTCAATGACCATGTTTCCTGAAACAGGATAATATCATGTTGGTCGATAAAGTCGCTCCATTCTGGGGAAGTCCGTTTATTAGCTATTCCGGCGAGATTCCAAGAAAGGAAGATCAGCCTTGTCTTTTCTGTAGTTAGACATACATCCCCTGGTGGTGTCAGCCTGTCTTGTCTTGCAGACACCAAAACATCTTCGGGGTCTAGATTAACAGGGGGGTAGTCTAATAGTTCGACAGAAGAGACTATAAGCCCAAAACCAATATTACTCTCCGAGTTGCTCACCGTCAGCTGTACAGGGACTTCCCTATCTAGCCCTCTTTCATTTAAATTAGGTAGTCCCCTCCTTCTTACTAGGGGCGCAATAGACACACTGGCCTTATCAGCGGTAGTACAGAAACTGTCAAGCGCTATTGAATCATTACATTCGGTGATTTCACCCCAACCAAGTCAATCACATTCATTAACCACATGCGTGCGGGCGGAATTCCGCTCGCACGCTGAGATTTGCGGTATCGCATGTTACGTGACGAGCTGGGCTCGTCATGAGCGTGCGAGGAGGCTACCTCATGACGAGCCCAGCTCGTCATGAGCGTCGAAGGGGTTAAGATTGGATAGTGCTGAGAACCTATTTTCAAGGCTCAGACCCCAGTCACTAATTTGGCCACCCCTAACCCTTCCCTTTGACACCAAATTCCACTTAGTCCTCAATATACTTGGATTCAGAACATTTCCTCTTCTAGAATAAAAGAATTCAAGAGTTAGTGGGATTATGTCTGCAGTTCTACGTTGAGGGGGGAACAAATTTGGCAGGATGTTGGGGAGTACATCAGGCCCTGAGAAATTCAACACTACACAGTCACCCCCAAATCTTTTTGGGCTGTTCCCTATCCAATCAACTCTTCTTGCCACGACTATCTCCCCGCTAGCTGCTGCTTACCCAATGGGGATATTGCCATGTTGTTAGATAGCCAATGTGATGCTTTACTTAGCAGAGACAGTGTAGATTCCATCTGGCCAGGCTTCAAGGGTGGTACATTAGCCAAGACCAAAACAAGGGGGGGGGTGTCTACGATGAGCTCTACTGGACCTTTCTCTGGACACAATGCAGTTTGTCCCGCTAGCCTTGCTGAGGGACCATCTTCAGATAGTGCATGGTCCCCTACCTCTTGATGATGAATTGGGGGAGGGTTAAGTACTGTTGTCTCTCCACCCCCCCCCACCGTGGGCCCCACGGGTGCTCTTTTTGGCTCAACTCTACATGCTACTTGATTCGGTATATCTCCCACCTCCTCTATAGTCTTCTTTAGGAGCCCCCCTAGTCTGTGAACCTCTTCTGTTAACTGATCAATTTTTGCTACCAATGGTTTGATGATGCCCTTCATCTTTGAGTCAAACATGCTCACTAATTTCTTGAGCTGGACATCTCCCAAGAATGTACTCCCCCCGTTCTCCCCCATTCCTTCGTCCATATCACATTTTTTTGGCGGTGAGGCTGGTCTTTTTCTGCTCGAACGTAGCCCACCCCGTTTTGGTTGACCCTTACTACACCCTCTGGTGACTCTAGGTGCAGGCACGGGCACTGGGGGCTGGGATTTTTCCTCTGCTGTATCTGGGTCATCCTCATCTACCTTTTCGGACACAACAGTTGCCGATACGTTCTGTATGAGAATGTCATTATTGGTCTGGTCAAACACAGAAGCATCATTACTAGTATCCGGCTCCAATAAATCTACTCGAATAGGTTCAGGCAAGGTGGTAATGGGTGAGAGGCTCAGGCCCAATGAAGACCTTCTCTCACTATTGATTTTTGCAACAACCTGTACTAGATAATTGTCCATGGTGTTATTAGGTACAGTGGGAGTCTTTTGCTTAGACATGACAGCCTATACTAATATGTTAGACCGCTTGCAACTTAATGATATAGTGCTCAAGAATAAATTAGAGTCCCAAAATAAACATGAAGCTCAATTTATCCACAATGATGCAACAGTTTTCAAAGGGTAACAAGGTGAAAAGTAGTGCGACTCACGATGTTTTTCGGGCAGAGGACTTGGCCCTGTCCAGTCGCGTCCTGTCTCGGACTGTCTAAGACTGTCCGCCCTTTATCCGGGCTTAATCCGGCGTCCCGCGACGCGAGCAGTGCAGGGCTTTATGCCCCCTCCTCGGGGCGGGAGATGCCGGTGGCGGCTCCTGCCGCTAAGCACCTCGGGAACTGTAGTCCCCCGCACTGCGGTCGCTGATGGCTGGAGCGACGGCGGGGGGACTACACCAGTGGGGGGTTAGCTGTCGGCTGTCGGCACTGCGGCTGATGCCCCTGGAACCACTACTGTGCTGCTTTTCCCGGTGAGAAGAAAGACGCCCGCTCCACGGGCAGTGCAGGGCTTTATGCCCCCTCCTCGGGCGGGAGATGCCGGTGGCGGCTCCTGCCGCTAAGCACCTCGGGAACTGTAGTCCCCCGCACTGCGGTCGCAGATGGCTGGAGCGACGGCGGGGGGACTACACCAGTGGGGGGTTAGCTGTCGGCTGTCGGCACTGTGGTTGATGCCCCTGGAACCACTACTGTGCTGCTTTTCCCGGTGAGAAGAAAGACATTAACATTACCTTCTTACTATGGCTCCCATGTGATGTTGGTCTTGGAGAAGAGACATTGAGATTGACACCATAGAATTATGTGTTCTTCGTGAAAGGAGGAAAAAAAGAGAACAAGCTCTGTAATACAATTGTTGGACTCTTGAGGCTCTCCCTTTTTGTGTTTCTGTCTGTTTCAATTGTATTTATGGGTGTTAAGTAGTTTGACCATTAAAGGGTGAGTGCCTACAACTATTACCTAACAAGACTAGCATTTGTGCGGCTATTCATAGCCATAACTACTCTTGCTTTGGGATCATTTGCAGTTATAGAAGCATTTAGTCCTACATTTGCTACAAATCTCTACTCCAGTCATGATTCGAATAATTAAAGTAATGGACCTAGTTTGATTCAGTCAAGCCAATATCAGCCGGGTGATTTGCTAGTTCTTTGCTAAATGAGTTGTAAACTATGAGCATCTCAAATAATACTCATAAAAACATCGGAAATCTTTGCTTATTTCTGTTTTTCAATTATGAACCTCTACAAAGAACATCCACAGTCTATGGCAAACATTTGTATTAGCTGGTTTTAATTGCGAAGATACCAGCCAGAAATAGGGCGCAGCTACTATTGGGGCAGCATGTGCGGTCACTTCGGAGCCCATACCCCTGAGGTACCTATCGAACCAGGATAAGTGTTGTCTTTTACTACTCCTCAACAATTGAAGGGGGCTTTTTCTTTGTTTGCACAAAGGCCCATGACACCCTTCCTATGTAGGTTTCCAGAACCATTATTTGCAGCCACATGGTATTACCAAACCTAATCAGGTCCTTAGTGTTATACTCAAAAAACGTTATAGTTGAAGACCTCTTTCTTCTTTTTGACTTGTTTTCCATTTTCCCAATTTACATTAGGCATTACAAAAAAAATCTTTACTTAAACCACACAAACATTGGTTGGTCTAACTGCACCCCGCTCACCCTCATTCCACGTTCTGTAGTGCTTAAAAATGGGAAAATAGATTAATTTTAAAATTTCCATTTTGTTGCTTTCTTCATGGAAAATGTGTTTTCATGAAAATATCCTCCCATCCTCTCATATCTTATAAAAAAGAGAAATATTGGCATACGTTCTCGCCCTTAGTATATTTATACCTGATGTAATGACGTATGTCATATAGTCTTGGGGAACAAATAAGAGATTTATGAAGAAATACTTCCCCCGCAACTAGCAGCTGGACTAACTTTCTCCACAACGTCCTGTATCTGCATCACTATATCACTCAAGGATGGAATCCGCCCGGGCAAGACTCCAAAGACACCATGCCTTTAACCAGTTGCATGCGTCTGACGGCCCCCGGCCGTCCGACCTCAAAGTGGGCCCCCTCATTAATTCTCCAGCACCGCAGTGGAATTCGCGCTGTGGTCAAGGTGTTAAATAACAAAACAAGAAGGACAAAAGAAGTAATGCTAACCCTACTAAAGAACAGACATCGAACCAGAACTCAAACATGTGAAAATTGCTGATTATACTGGAGCACACATGGGTAATATTACAGATAAAACTATAACGAATAGTAGTTCACACCTTTTTTTATACATAAAAAGAGAGAGCTCTATAAAATTGAAAGCTGCCTGGGAACACGTGATAGCGGGGACATCTCTCAAAATGAAGCAAAGTCTCGTAGATATGCACGCTTCAGGGACACTCTTTCCCACCATCGCTCGTTACAATTTTCAGGCATATGCTGAAGACCCTGTCATTTTCCGGATTCAGCCCAGGACCACTAATGACATTTTCTTTACTACCTGTTACTCAATCAACCCGATGCGCACAAACACAATTCAAGATCCAAATGCTTCCATCCTTGGTTTCACCGCAATTTTTAACAACTTGGTAACTCACTGTGGTTTGGTAAACAACTTGGACCAATTCACATTTCCAGCGAGAGCTTGAATTCTCACTTTATCACCCAGATGCACAATAACCGCTTTTGCTGCATTCTTCCTATCATACCAGTATTTCCCTTGATGTTCCAACTCCTTTCACCTCCATCCACTCATAACCTACACATCACTCGCTTGTGCCCTCTCATCCACCCAGGAGAAAGTTTTGTGTCAGGTCTCCAACTGTCGAATAACTAAGCTAGAGATTTACCAGCTGACATGTGAGCCAGCAGTCTTTTCTGAAACTCTGCTCATCAAGACAAATCATTCATTCTCATCAATTGTATTCTTTCTTTCATTGTCTTATTTAATCACAGTACTTCTTCAATAGTTTTCAGTACGGAGAATTTTTTTTACATTCAGTCCCACATCCTTTAATAAAAACTGCCAACTTCTTAGAACAGAACTGTGCTTCATTATTACTCAAAATCGCCTCTGAAAACCTGAATTTGCAAAAGACCCCTTCCAAACAATTACATACGCTCGGAAAATTAATGTCACTCACCTGCAGATCATTGGACCCTCTGATAATAAGCCTGTTTTCACAAAGAGAGAATGGTGTACTACCTCCTTAAAGTCCCCACAATATTCATACCTGCTACGGTTTGTAAATCAAGGTACAACACTGCATGGGAACAGCATAGTTTTTAAGAATTGCCTTGTTGTTGCAGCACTCCCCACAATCTCTAACAGGTCCCTCTAGTTCTAAGTCAAGTTCCAACCACCAACATCCCTTGTACCTTTTCCTTGCTCTTCATCAGACCTATATGCTCTTCATGGACTGCACCCATAACCTTCCCGTAAAGGAAGCAGGAGATACCAATCATCTCCCCCTAAACGACAAATCCTCCTTCTCCGATACCTCATCCCTGATCAGGAGATATAGTCTAAGGTCTAAATTCTCTTTCCCCCCAAGGATTATCAAATGACTCAAATTGTCTACAGAGGCACACTTCTTTACTAATTCTGCTCCTTATTACTCGTCAGACACCACCACATTGTTTATGACACAAACATTATCCATTAGCCAAACATCATCCTCCCTCCCACATCTTTCTTCAACTGTGACAAATCTTGACAGGCATTCTGCTGCATTGTTGTTGTTGCTCCCAGAATGTATTCAGTGTTAAATGTGTACTCTTGTTGGCTTACAACCCACTTTTGTAGTCTTGCTGCCTATGCATCTAAACCTGTATTTACACAACTTTTCCTTACATTTGTTATCTGATTCAAACGCGAATACCTCACAAGAGGAAAAAGTATGAAACTTGTAAATGGCTCAGCTGCCCTCAAATCTTCCATTTGAGTTCATACCCTCTTAATGAGACAGATGTAAAAACTATGGTTCTTTCATCCTCAGTGGTCCTTTGGCCAAAACTGCACCTAGTCCATTTGAACTGGCATCAGTAAGAACAATGGTCTCTCTTTAGGGCACAAACACGTACAAACTAGGTGCTTCATCTAAGTCCTTGGTGATTCCAGCTGACTTCCATGTTCTTCTTGACCAGCTGCCTCTTGATTATAGTTTACTTTGGTAATCTCTCAATTGATTTTTATATAATTCAACCACACCTAGATAGAAGACTACTTCTTCCTTATTTCTCTGTGTCAGTGTAGATCACTGATGGTTCCTACTAAGTCCTTTTCGATCCTAATCCGAGGAAGATGTGCAATGTCACAAATAGCAAATCCTTCCTTTCCGAAGCTACATTCATCTGCTCTCACATGCATGCTATTTTCACAGAATCTCTCAAGTACTGTCTTAACTCTCTTAATGTTCTGTTTTCAAAAACTCTTGCAAACTAGTACGTCCTTTTGAAAAAACCTAACACATTCTTAAACCCCAACGTAAATGTCACCTGTCTCTGAAATACCAAGGCTGCGGAAACCAGCCCACGGAGCAGTTTTACTAATTTATAATTTTCAGTGGGCGTTACGAATGCAGTAAGATCTTATGACTTCTCGAGCAGCCAAATCTGACGGTACGAAGAGGCCAAATCTAAGCTTTAGAAGATTTTTGTCCCGTCAATGAAAACCTAAGTTTCAAAGTGCATTGCTGTAGATGCATAATAGGAAACGGCTACACCATGCTTGATGTCCTTTTGAACGCTTTGACATGTCCCCACCCTTGCTGCTAATGTGATAAAGCAGATTACAGCATCTTAGGGAACAAGATAGACTATATTAAGAAGCATCTCAGCCATAGCCAGCAGCATCACGGTCTCCAGAATGTCCTGCAGCTATATTACTATTACACACTAGAATACATTCCCACAGTGTGAGATTCCAGAAATAGCATAATTGCATGCTTAGAGGTTAAAAAATATATTAACATTTTGAACATATCTTTTTTCTTGTTTTTTCTAATCCTGAAAAGGAACGTGCATTCCTATGAAAAGGCTTTATTGTCCCCCACACCTGTTGTGAAATGTATTGCTGCCTGGGGAATGCCCCAGAGCACTTTCAACTGACAGTCGCAGAGACCAGGTAAAAGGATGATATACAGACAAAAGAAGTTATGTGAAACAGGAAATGTCTGGAGTCTGTAATATCAGCAGAGTAGTTGACTGAAAGCTTACTGGAAGAGATGAAACTTCACTAACTTCTTGAATTTTAGATAGTTGTCTTCTGTGTGGAAGAGAAAAGAAAGAATAGAATAGTTCCACTGCAAGGAACCTTGAGCGTGGAATATTAAATCACCAAAATGTATCTCACCAAATGCATGTATGGAGAGTATATTTTGAGTGCCTGGCCTTAGGCCTCTAGTCACCTGGTATGGGACCATAACTTTTTAATGTTGGATGGGCAGAGAGGACTCCTCTGAACTCTATAGTATGTTCAGAGTGTCGGCTTTGGGCATTCTATGGCTCCAGGCTGTCAAAGTCTGTTTTACAGGTCTGTTGAGCCACATGTAACACTTAGGGTGCACTTGAAAGGGAAAGAACAGTATGCCAATACAATTCTTGTGTATCTCCTGCCTGGTTGCTGAAGGACGCTGCTTTTGTCCTAACAGACTTCTGCCTCAGCATTTATTGTAGGTAACAATGCCTGCTTCAAACTGGATTTTAGTGTTAGATGTGGGAGGTTACTGGTGATTTTGCTATGACTCTCTCACATGTCCTCAGCTGTTTTCTGCATCGGGGGATATCCTTTCCCTGCTTGCCGCTGGATGACTCCCAAAATGTGCTGAATTCACACCTCCCTAAAGTTAATTACTAGCCCTCTGGAGCTCGGATTATCCCTACTCTTCTACATATCGTACTACGAATATCTAGATCCATGTGACGTGTGTATCTCATTCCACCACTGCTGATCTTATCCTGCTGCCTCGGATCTCTGGGTTGAATTCTTCACCCTTTGCTCTTTTGTCTCCGTCACTTACTGTATTTTTTCCAGTGATTACAACTCCAGGCACATCTGTTCTTGTGTCCCACATATTATCTGACCGCCCTGAAGAAGGTGGGACCCGTTCCCAGGTTAGACACCAAAACGCGCGTTGGAGAACCATATGTCTCCGTTGTTTCCACCTTCCCTAAAAAGAAGATACTGTACTATGGTCTGTATGAACTTATGAGACTATCGACAACTTTATATCCATTGCTTATCTCTTGTTGTAGCTTCAACTTACTTTCATATTGGAAGGATCATGTATTCTGTGTCTTGTAATGTTCAACATTTTGACTCATTATGAATCTCCAGAGTATATGAGTATGTTTGGGTCAATGGTTGTTTGTGTGCATTGAGGGAGTGTATGTGTGGGACCTCATATGTGTATATCTATGCTGGAAGTCTATTTTGTTGTATGTCTTTTTCTTGTAATTTATCAAAATAAATATTATATTTTTTCCATAACTGTTTTCCTACTTTCCTGGGGGAATCTTTTGTTTGTATGGCTATGTCTTAATTTATCAGTGACTCCGAGCGCTCCATAAACTTTTTTCAGGCAGCTTGGGTTTATCAGATTGTATTTAGCTCCTTCCCCTGTCCGATCTGCCTGCTATCCGTTCCAGGTGCCCCCTACTGTGTGAGCGGTTTGTCTCCCACATGTCCCCCCACCTTCAGAGCGCAGGTTTAGTATGTCAGAGGACTTTCACGATTTGGAAAAGGTCCTTAAACATGGCATTTTGCGCCTGTTTGCAGTAATGCGAACAGGAATCACAGAACATGTGGGAAGGGTTATCCAGGAAACATTTACCCAGGTTCCCAGGCGTCATCCACCCTCCCCCACTAGCTGATGCCAAGCATAAATGTGACACCCCAGGTCTCCTTCATCAGAACACTGCTGGACTGTGATATCAGGTGGACTGAACCTGCTGCACTTTGCATCTGTGACCTGTGAGAAGAACTTGAGGATGTTGGACCCCTTTCCAATAGAAATCCAAGGACAGACATATCTCCAAGGATCATGAGGCGGATACCTTGAAGGCTCAAGGAACACAAAAGACCTGAAGAGGGCATTTCTATAGAGACTCCTAGCTGACCAGCAACTGAGCCTGGACTGGACTTTGCTGTTGCCCTCTGTCAGGCACCCTGAGAGTCTCTAAGTGCTCCCCATGAGGTTCTTGAAAATGTATTCTGTGACTGGCCACCAAAATATGTTTGAGAACTTTTTCAAAACGTTTACTCCCGATTGATAGAGTTACAAGGGGATGAACTGTGCAAGGAATCTGATTAGCAGTTTCACAGCATCAGCCTCAATTTCATTTTGTCCCACACGGAGAACAGTTTTTCCCTCAGAAGAACAAAGTCCTTTTTTAGATTGAGACTTAGCAACTTTTCCTATTTCCAGGCCATAGCCGGTCAAATCTGCTTGTTGTATCTGACCTATGCTCTGTTCCAGTCAGCCTCAAATCACACCTAAGTGCCGGTCTAGGCTGATCATTGACTACCATTAGTGCTTTGCACTTCTTGGAGCTGTTTCCACTTAAATCTTTAAAAATTCATAACCCCACTTCCCCTTATTGGAATTTTTTTTTTTAAACAAACTTTTAGTTTTTTTGTTTTTGCCCTTGTTATCAGGCAATAGACATATGGCATACGTACGTTTATCAGATTATTCATCCACTAAATAGAATGCTTCCATACAATGAACATTATAAGCATTGATGTAAACCTGTAAAAAACAAATAAACGTACAAAACAAATTCATACACAACCTACCTACCATATGTCAGAATGCAAACCATTTCCAAATGACATTATTTATTTAATACCCCTGCATTCCACCCTCCTCCCTTTTAAATCCCACCCCTCCTCCCTAGGCTCTGGCTGTGTGTTACAATATCCTAAATATTTGTCCCTCTCCACACAAGCTTCTTAGATTACAATCAGTTGTCACACTGCTTTGTCCAGAATCATCAGTGCGTAGCTACGCTTAAGAAACTCAGTTTTGCATCTGCCATTGAGTATGTGGAGCATCAGAGGCGTCATCGGGCATGGTGTTTTTGCAAGCTTCTACCATTGTGTCCCAATCCAGAGAGATTGTATTTTTCCTTAGGCCGCATGCCTCCTCCCTACGCAGTGCAGCGCTTTCAGCCCTGGCCCCCTTGATCGGTTTGCTATGCCACATGCGTGATGTAGGAGCTCTGGCTGAATTCCAACGCATGGTAATGGCCCTTTTAGCAACTATGAGCGCCAAGTCCAAGAAGCGCAACTGGACCTTATGTGTCTTCTTACTTCTCTGGATACCCAACAAGCATTCCAGTGCTGCTCCCTCCATGGAGGGGTGAGTAGTATCTGCAATCAATTCCTTAACCCCTTCCCAAAACTCATCTAGGCATGGGCACGCCCACAAAATACAAAGGAGATCTGCCTCTGGCAGTTTACATCGGGGGCAGATAAGCTCTATGTACAATCATACATTGTATAAACTTGAATTTGGCATTGTGTGGTATCTTCCGGGGGTATTCCAGTATGTCCAACCATTCCCTGTCTGTTAATTCCCGCCCATGTCCTCTGTACATTGAACCCGAGTAGCATCTAATGAGATTCTGACATGCTTACGAATACTAATGTAGAACCATTTAATGAGATGGCTACTTTGTTCCATATAATAAAGAGCTTTTACAAACTCGTTCACTTGGGGTTCCTCTCGCTGTAGAGTAGTAGGCTCTAAAATCAGGTGCTCCCAGGCCTCCCCCTCGTGTACTTATCTGAAGTTTCTTAAGACTTATTCTGCGATGGCCCACACCCCAGAGGAGTTCTATTAGTATGGCATCTAGCGTGTTAAAAATAGTTAATAGCCGGTACCAGCAATGGCAGGTTTGTAAAGTCATGTAAGAGACGAGGAAGTACCACCATCGTAGATAGAGCCACATGGCCTATACCTGATAGGGTTAGTATGGTCCAGAAAGCTACCTGAGATCATATACCTTGGATGGCGTTATTTAGATTGCCCTCTAACATATCCGCTTGTGAATGGTAGATGTTAATGCCCAGATATTTAAAGGTATGTGGGGCTGTTGGTATTGTGAGCCTCCCAAAAGCAATACTGTCCGGGTGTGTTTGGTCATGGAAGAAAAAAGCACTAGATTTGGATTTGTTAATGGATAAGCCAGGCACTACTTTAAAATCAGCAAAGATTCGGGGGATGGGACCCTGTCCCTTCAGGATGTCCGTCCCATATATAATCAGGTCGTCTGCATATGCAGACACCAGGTGTATCTGTGCATCGATGCGCCTAAGGGTATTCCGCAGTGAGTAGCCTCCATCCACAGACGAAGGTCCAATGTCGCTAGTGCCAAGACACATAGTATTGGGGACAGGGGGCATTCTTGCCGTGTGCCCCTGTGTATGTATTATTCTCTGGAAATATGTTTCCCGGATCTAACTCTTGCCATGTATTTTTGTTGTTTTTATGCCATTTTGCTTATTCTTTTTTATAAATTAGAGTGGGACTGATTTGCATATAGCCATGTCTGAGCTGGGGTGGCAGAGTGGGCTAAAGAACGGTGATGGATTAAACCCAGATCTTTTGACTGGGTGCGAGTGTTTGATTGGTTCAGATGCTCCGTCCATCACCACCCCCTTTTGTACCGCTTTGGCCGTCATAAGTGTGGCAGGGTATGCTCAGACGTGAGTCCCTTGCTCACTTTGCTACTGGATTCAAGCAACCTGGCTGAAGAAGGCTGTAATGCCAGAAACCGGTCCACGGAAGCTTGTTTCCGGTCCAGGGAAGACATGGCTTGGCAGTTCGGGCTGGACTGTTCCCATGAGGCACAGGGTCAGACTGATTTGCATATAGCCATGTCTGAACTGGGGTGGCAGAGTGGGCTAAAAAACGGTGATGGATTAAACCCAGATCTTTTGACTGGGTGTGAGTGTTTGATTGATTCAGATGCTCCGTCCATCACCACCCCCTTTTGTACCGCTTTTGGCCGCCATAAGTGTGGCAGGGTATGCTCAGACGTGAGTCCCTTGCTCACTTTGCCACTCGATTCAAGCAAGCCGGACTGAAGACGGCTGGAATGCCAGAAACCGGTCCTCGGAAGCTTGTTTCCGGTCCAGGGAAGACATGGCTTGGCAGTTCTGGCTGGACTGTTCCCATGAGGCACAGGGTCAGACTGATTTGCATATAGCCATGTCTGAACTGTGGTGGCAGAGTGGGCTAAAGAACGGTGATGGATTAAACCCAGATCTTTTGACTGGGTGTGAGTGTTTGATTGATTCAGATGCTCTGTCCATCACCACCCCTTTTGTACCGTTGTGGATTAATGTGGCAGCACAGTGGAGGATGGCTTTGAGAGGTAATAGAAAGATAGAGGGACTATTTCCAGGACAGCATTTTCTAAATCCAGTCTTGAGATGAATAGCACTTGTTCTACTGTTTTTAGAAAGCCCTTTGGGATTAGGTGTTGGATTTCTTTATGTGATAGCCTGAAAGTTTGCAGTGTTTGGTATTCTGTTTAGGTGTGGTGTTGAAAATCTGATTACTAGTTGAGGGGGTATAATCCCTACTCAAGTAGCAGTCACAATATCTGTTAGGATGAAGACACAAGCAAGCCCTAAATCAAACTTTGCCTAACCCTCTGGTAGCATGCCACAAAAGCAGTCAGTCTTACTTTAGAGGCAATATAGTAAGTGTATATGCAACACCTCAAATAGTAATAAAGTGAAAACACAACAGAGAAAAAATCCTACACCAATTTAGAAAAAATAGAGTGCAATGTAATAAATTATTAAATGACAAAAATCGAATCAGTAGAACTGGAGATATGCAATTTCAAAGTTTTAAGTAAAGACAGTGCCTAGAAGCATAAAGCACCAACTGTGATTATCTGGTCGAGCCGGACCTGGACAAAGTTACAAGTTCAGGCTGACCATGATGGAGTGTGGGCTAGATACAGGGAGCCTGTTAGGCCCACTGAACAAAGTAAATTAAATCCTGGTTGCGAAGCATTGTGAGATCCTGCGTCAAATATGCATTGCAGAGTGGCCGTTCCAAGGAGCTGCAAGGCTGTGATGTGGAGGCTTCTGTCGTTGTTGAGGATGCCGTTGATGTGGAGCTTACGATGGAAATGTCCTGCATCGAAGATGCATTGTGCACCAGTGGTTCCGAAGAAACTGAGGGGCTGTGATGGGGAGTCCTGCATTGATTTTGAGGATTCCATCAACGAGGGGCTTGCAATGCAAAGGCCTGTGCCGTTCAGGGGTGGTTCCAATGTGGCTACGAGGAGATGCATTGGTTCTGCTTTACAGGTTCACAGCTGGGCTGGCAGAACATCTGCAGGCCTACTTCCAAAGGTCCAGGGCACGGGTGGCACCACTTGGGGGGCAGAGACTCACAGCAAGTAAAGTCAAGCTGCTGAGTTCAAGTGGGTGGGCCTTTTCTGTCTCTAAAGCTTTGATCAGGAAGCCAGCCAACTAGCCTTTGGAGTCACTCTGGTGGTCTAAGGATCAAGAAGCAGGCCGAGTCATTTTACTCAGGCAGTAGGGCAGCAGGCAGTAGGGCTGCAGAGCATCAGAGTAGCAGTCTTCTTGCAGAGCAGTCCTTATGATTCTTCCACAGGTCCTAAGGTATACTAAAGAGTTAGGTCTGCTGGTCTAATAACTGATTTCAGCTTTGAAGTAGGAGAAGGTTCTTGAAATTCCTGCCTCCCTGGCCAAGTCCACTTGTCTGGGTCACAAAAGACTAGTGTCAAATTCTTGTTTGTGTGTGCTCCGGTATAGCCTTTGTGATGTGTAAGTGTGGTAGGGGACAGCTCCTCCCCTCATCAAGTCTGAGGTGACCCATCCTGCCAGCACCTATTGCCCTTTGTCTCACTGTCTGAGAGCAATACACAAAGACCAGCAGCCAGCTACACCTAATCATGGTACCCAGGATACAGACTGCAGCCACTGAATGGCTGGGACAAGAAAATGGCAACTTGCTAAAAATGGCATTTTCAGAATTTTGACTTTAAATCTGACTTTACCATTAAAAAGGGCCTTGAATTACAAATCTTTAGACACCAACCTTGATATTTCTACCTGCTCCCAATTCAAAGCTATCATTTACTAAGTGTGATAAGTTAACCCAATGTTATCCTATGGGAGAGGCAGGCCTTGCAGTAGCGAAAAATGAAATACATTATATTTCACAACCATGACATGTAAAAGTTAAAAATACATGTCCAACATTTTAAAAACACTGCACCCTGCCCTATGAGCTATTTAGAGCTGGCCATAGGGGTGACCTATAGATATTGACAAGGAAGGTTTAGGTCTGACAAAAGGTTTATTTGCCAGGTCGAAATGGCAGTTTAAAAATGAAAACACAGTCTGTATTGAAAGGCCTGAGACATGTTTAAAGGCTTCCTAAGTGGGTGGCACAATAAGCTCTACAGGCCTATAAGTAGCATCTAATTTACAGGCCAGAGTATATGTAGCACCACTTAACGAGTGACTTACAAGTTAATTAAATGTGCCAATTGAGTGTAAACCAGTTTTACCTTGTTTAGAAGAGAGAGCATACCCACTGAATAGCAATGTTATTTACACAGAGTCCTAAGCACTGTTCCCTGTAAGGTGCACGCACGCGCACCTATGTCACCCCGAGTGCACAGTGTCATGTGTGAAGTGAGGACACACAGCACCTTTGTAAGGACAATTCACACCACTGCTTTTTAAACGCCAGCCATGCGAAAAACTGTAATTTCCTTCTTCGGTAGGACCACCCATGAAGGGAACACGAGCAGATGGAAAGTTCATCAGCAAGTGGCTCCTGCTCTTGTTGCATTTCTTTTGTTGAAAAGGAGGTGGCTGCGTGGCAGATTGTGTGCCTTCTTGAAAGTATTCCTGTTAATTGCAGCGCCTGTCATGTGCTGCAATTAACATGAATACTTTCACAAAGGCACACAATCTGCCCTACAGCCATGCCCTATTAACAAATGGAAGGCAGCAAGTCTACAAGCACGACGTGTGATTTCAGGGGATTCTGAAAGCACACGTCGTGCTTGTAGACTCGCTGCATTTCATTTGTTAATAGAGTGTGCAGATTGTGTGCCGCGCTAAATTAACAAAAGAAATGCAGGAAGTCTTCCAAGCACACGCCATGCTTGTAGACTTGCTACATTTCTTTTGTTAATAGGGCACGGCTTGCCCTGCCAGGGCTGGCTGTAATGTGGTGCAACCAGTTCCACTCCACCGGGTGCTGACTTTGGGTGGGGGCATGTGTTTGCAGGTATATTATTGTTTTAAAAGAACCTGCTGCGATGTTCCTTGCTTCCAGCATGTTTCAGGCAATAATAAATATGTCAAGATAACTCTAGTGATTAATGTACAGCCTGGAGAGGGATCAGAGTTTTCTCTAGTGGAAGTTTTAAGGTAGCGTAGAGGGTTAATGCGCCTGCTGCAAATAATGTGTACCATGCAGATAACAAAGTGCATAAAATGAAAATAGGTTAGTGGGCTACTACTTTTGTCAGAGAGGTACTGTTATTACTTGCAGTTCTTAAGTTAAAATCCTAATATAGAACAGTAGACTATTAACTGTCATCAAAGAACTTCATGCATACTGCAAAAAGGGTTCATTTAGGTACCCAGCAATTTTTATTAAAGAGAACCCCCAACCATGGAGTATATTTAAAATTTTGTGTTTTTCCAGACCAAGCACTCTTACTGCCTACCAGTATGGATGACGTCACTCCTACACCTTGCAGTCCTCTGTCTTATGTTACATTTCTTATACACTAATTTACACACCTATGATTGATGGTCTCTGTTTAATGTGTGTGCAATGTAAAGTGCTCTGACACCCTACACTATGCTATAAAACGAATTGAATGCATCACCAAGAGAGTGGTAATGGAGACTTGTGGGGCAATGTTAAAGGGTGGTAGTGAGGGAATCCATGGCAGTCATTGGCAGTAGCGGCCGGCACAGATTGGAAGTGGTGAGGTTGGGGTGGGCGGAAGGGCAGTTTGATAAAAAAAAGTAAGAAATAAAAAAAGTACGTTCTCGCCGCTCTCCTGCATGTCCTCTCAGTCTCTCTTCTCCCGGGCGAGAACAGAAAGCAGCCAGGCTCCCTCCCGTAAACCAATCACAACAGTGCAATGCAGCATTGTGATTGGTCTGAGCACCATGGATCAGCCTGCATGGAGAACATGTGAAGTGCATATATATGCATATAGAGATAACTCCAACCACTAGTATATGTAGTAGACCTTTGTACTCACTACCATTCCTATGTGATTCTTAGAGTTTATCCATTTGTATCTCTTCCTTGAGTGACTTTACAACTTGTACATTTGCAATTTTCCCTATTTGTATCTCTTCCCTGTGTGACTTTACAACTTGTACATTTGCAATTTTGTTTTCTGTTTGTATCTTTATGAAACTCATGTAATCCTAAGTCCTTATGTATCGCAACTAGTTCTGTTGTAAAGCGCTCTGACCCCTTCGGGTAGTGTTCGCACTATAGAAAATCACATTAAATAAAAAATAAATAAAACTGTTTTGGACGGCCCCAGAGGGCCAAACAGTCATTACGCACTTGGACTGGGCAAACCACTATTCTCCTGCTCTGAGAGCAGAGCAGCCCTGCGTGCCCCGCAAAGCTGTGCAGCAGTAACAAATACAATGATAATAACATCAAGTTATTATCATTGTATTTGTTCTTTCTTTCACTGCTTTGCAGCAGTGGAGTGACGCTCCTCCGCCATTAGCGGAGGAGCTGCCACTGGTCATTGGGAAGCACCAACAAACACTGCGCACCAGCGCAGTTGTGTTTCTGGAACACATAGCTCTGACTGCAGCGTACAGAGACCTTAAACTTACAATTTGAGAGAACATTGGTCCTAAGACCAACAAAAACGAGATCAGCAAAATTTGAGGACGAGGGCAAAAGGTTTGGGGTAAGATCACCCTATGGCTGTCAGGTCTAACATGTTTGATGGAGGATCCATTTCTGTCGGTAATAAAACCTAGAGATTTGGCTAAAGAGACAGGAGAAGTGGAAAAGTAATTCACATTTAGTGAGTTTGGTAATCATGTGCCAGCTTGTTAGCTGATGCTGAAAGTAATAGGAACCACAGTTTTCTCTGGGTTGAGAAGGAGAAGATTTAGTTAATCTAAGTCTGGACCCAGAAAAGTCAGATTCCATGAGTTTTGATCTCTTGTAAGTTGGATAATGTTAAGTGTAGTTGAGTGACATCAATTTACTGGTGTATGCACTTAAGTATCCTTCAGACGAATCAAGTGGTTCCATGTAAAGTTTAAATCAATTTGTGGGGAGGATCGATTTTTGAGGAACACCACTCGGTAGTCCAGATCATCTGGCTTAGTGACGTCCCTGTGGTGTTCGAGGTTTGTAAGTAGTCTGCTGTGGCTAAGAGTTAGGTCAATGAGCACCACTCGGAATGTGGACTGGCCATCACTGAGAAAAACCTACCGACACTCTAATCAGCTGACCCAGTTTTAACTGAAAGAGAGATGCTGATTTTCACATGCCTGCAGTTGTACGTTTTTAAAACATGAGAGCGCCACAAAACTACAAATGCAGGTAGTCAAAGAAGTTGTTCAACAGTTTCATTTTTATTCACAAAGTAAAATAGAAAAGAAAATACTGTGCTATAAGATATGAGCTATTTTTTACATGGTTTATCTAGTCCTTATTTATGTCAGCTGACGTGCATATGTTCCTCTCTTTCTTCCAACTTTAAAAAAAAATAGAAACGAGATAGCATTCAGTAGAATTAGACACAGCCGGAAGTCTGACCACAGCAGAAAAGATGAGATTTTTGACCTGCTACCCTAATTCTTGGAGCTCTTATGACTTCTTTCTGGCAATCAGATAAGACCAGTGTACAATGTGCCCCTCTGCAGAAACATTGCTGTTGGAGCACATTGTATACTGTTATTATTTGATGCAAGCCACCCTTGTAATAATGTGGGAAATTAGGAATAGCCTATCCACCAATTTGGAGGGTTGAGTGTTGGGACTCAAGGCCACATCATATCAGAAGGGCAAAGGCCTCGCAACCACAGACAGATGACTCCAGCATTGGTATTGTTGCCTTAGAGAGCATCACCAGGAAGCACAAAAAAAGAAACTGAGAGCCTCGAACCCAGGCAGGAGCAACAAGCAAACCGCTCGACGAGCCTGTAAGTAACGCAGCCGAACAGCGACAGAGGGACATCAGAGAGCGCGGCAGAGCCCCCATCCCCATAAAGGAGCTACACTGAGCACCGGGAAGAAAAAAAGGGCGCGCAGAGGGGTAGACTGCACAGGGCACCCCACAGCACAGCACAACCCACGGGCAGGAGCACTGGCGACCTCAGGGAAGAGCGAAGGGGCAGAGACAGAAAGCCCCCAGCTGCAATCTGAGAGGCAAGTGGAGAACGGTGCACCAGGCAGCCCCAGGAGCCACAGTGGGACTCCACCCCCGGGAAGGCGCGAAACCATGTGCGCACAGGCATCGTCCGCGACAGTGCCCGTACAATTCCTACCCAAGCCAGGGGAACCCCTTATGAGGTGGGAAGACTGGAGAGACTACATCGACAACTTCATTGAAGTACTTGAGGATGAAAATGAGGAGAAATTTACCAGTAAGAGGAAGAAACGGATACTGTTACACAATCTAGGCCCGGAGGGGCTCAGGATTTTCAAAAACCTAGTGCCCAAACAACGGGGGAGTACAGATGACGACGTATATGCCCACGCAATTGAAGAATTGAATGAACACTACAGACCCGGGGTTTGTGTCTCAATTGATAGATACAATTTTCAACAAAGGAAGCAACAAGCGGGGGAATTGGTGGAAGAATATGTGGCGGCATTGAGGAAGCTGGCGTCCACATGCAGATACGATACATTCCAAGATGAATTTATTAAGGATCAAATCGTAATGCACACCACAAGTACAGCCGTGCAAGACAAGCTGTGGGCTAGTGGGGATGCCACGCTGAGGGAAGTAATGGTAATAGTCAAGAAAGCGGAATTGGCGCGACGATGCGTGGAAGCGGCAAAGAGAGAGACGTTGGCCAGTCCAATGGTGAACAGGATAGAAGAAGAGGAGCCCCGAAGAGACAGTAGAATCAAAGGGACCGCACCGAAGGGACCGAACAGGTGGCAAGGGAATCCAGGACCACCGGGAAAACAGCTGGGAAACAACAAGAAGGCCTGCTATCGTTGCGGAAGTTGGGCACACGAAGCCTACGACAGGAAATGTCCGGCGTTTCGCGCCAAATGCATGTTCTGTGGGATCGTAGGGCACTACGAGAAAGTGTGCCGCAGGAAGTCCGCCAGGAGTATGGTTAAATACATTGATCAAGGACAAGAGGACCCGGAGTAGAATAACCAAGAAGAGGATGACACCATACTCTGCATCTATGACCAAGTGTTAAGTGTGGATACTAAGAGATCGACTAAGCCGGTGCTGGACATGACGATTGGCGGAGTGCCAATAAGCATAGTGGCAGATACAGGTTCGCCCTATACTATAGTCCAGAGGGCGGTGTGGAATGAAACATTTAAACCACATTTGGGCCCAGAACTTGAGCGACTGAACATAAGACCCGTCACGTACAATGGAGATCGCATACCCATGGTAGGGTTCAGGCCGCTAAAGTTCGAATTCAGAGGACGTAGTGCCAACTGCAAACTATACATATCTGAAAAAGGACCGTCGGTGCTGGGATGGTTGGACCAGGGTGACCTGGGCATCAAACTGGACCCGGGAGGTAAAGTCCAGATCTTACTCACCGAACCTGATGGTTGGCCAGACCTGGACAAGTGGAAGAGAGAGTACCCCAAGGTATTTGGAGGCACAGTGGGAAGACTCGAGAAGTTCGCGCACAAAATTGTACTCAAGGCAGGAGCAGTGCCAGTGTCTCACATGGTGAGATATGTGCCCCTCGCAGTGAGAGAGGCGGTGCAGGAAGAACTGCAAGAGTTGGAGAGAAGGGGCATAATCGAACCAATCACGTGCGCTGAATGGTTGGCACCATTAGTAGTGGTAATGAAACCCAGAGGAGAGGTCAGGCTATGCGTAGGCCTACGCGAACTAAATAAAAACATTGTGGTGGAGAAGTTCCCCTTACCAAGGATCGAAGAGATATTGGCTAAAACAAGAGGAATTAAGTGGTACTCCACCATTGACTTAACCTCAGCATATCACCAGATCGTGTTGCACCCAGAGAGCAGGAGGTTGACGTCATTCATCACCCCCTTCGGATGTTACCAGTTCCGTCGCATGCCGTTTGGACTGGCATCGGCGGCAGCGCTGTTTCAGAAATTGATGCACCAGCTGTTTAAGAATATGGACGGCATCCAGTACTTCCAGGATGATATCCTAGTGATGGTGCGAGACAGGTTGGACCACGATGCGAAACTAACCAAAGTACTGAGGGTGTTGGAAGAAAAAGGCCTCACTGCAGAGTGGGAAAAGTGCCGCCTAGGTATGGAATCAGTGACCTACTTAGGACATGAAATCGGAGTGCAAGGAATCACACCTAAGACTGAGAATGTAAAGGCGATTTGTGATGCACCACCATCCACCAGCAAGGAAGATGTCAGGTCCTTCATAGGAATGGCAGAATACTATAGTAAATTCGTGCAGCATTTTGCAACAAAGACGCACCACATGAGACAATTAACGAGAGAAAAGACAGTGTTCTGCTGGATGGAAGAGGCACAAAGGGAGTTCGAAAGCATAAAGAAAGACGTCGTGGGAGCCATACCCCTGCAAGGATACGATCCCCAAGGAAATACTGTGCTCACGACAGATGCCAGTGATAAAGGATTGGGCGCTGTGTTAATGCAGGACCGAGGACAAGGAGTGGTGGAGACACTGAGTTTCGCGTCTTGCACACTGAGTGACACGGAAAGAAAGTTCAGTGTCATTGAAAAAGAAATGTTGGCCGTAGTATGGGCGATGACAAGGTTCCGACAATTTCTGTGGGGTACACAGTTTCAATTGAAGACGGATCATAAACCATTGGTGAAGGTACTCACCTCCAGTGGGCACGCCAGTGCCACCCCCAGGATTTCGAAAATGACTTTGAAGCTGCTGGAATTTAGATATGATGTTGAATATATTCCGGGCAGTCGGAACAAAGTGGCAGACTATTTGAGTAGGGCGGCAGCCATGGAACCCGGAGAAGAAGACAAAGCAGGCGGTGAAGAAATGGTAGCCCTGACGGATGACCAGGAGAAGGTCATCAGCAACCAGGAGTGGAAGGGAGCCTATAAAGAAGATCAGGCCATGCAGGAGGTGAAGGAATGCATAGTAAATGGCTGGCCAGAAAAGAAACACCTCAGAGAAAACCTAAGGAAGTACTACGAGGTCAGGGAAGAATTCTCAATGGATGATCAAGGAGTGTTTGTATACAGGGGGGACAAGGTCATTCCCCCAGCAGGCATAATCCCAAAACTATTGGCGATACTCCATGAAGGTCATTTGGGAATCGGGAAGACGAAACTGCTGACTAAACAAGGATACTGGTGGCCAGGCATGGACCTGCAATCTGAACGCTATGTCAGGGAATGCATACAGTGCAAAGGAGCTGACAAAACGCTCAAGCCATTCAGACCGGCACTGGGAAAATTTGACTCGCCAAAGAACCCGTGGGAAGAATTATCCATCGACATCCTAGGCCCGATCTTGGACGGACAAGGGACCCAAAAGTACGTGTGCGTCCTTATAGACAGGTACTCGAAATGGCCTGAAGTGAAAGTGGACGAAGTAATGGACACAGAGACAATTCTAAAGTTTTTGAGCGACACGTTTGTGAGAGAGGGCATACCCAAATCCATCCTGAGCGACAACGGCCCTCAGTTTACCTCAGAAAAATGGACCAAATTCATGGAAAGAAATAGCATCCTCTCCAAACACACCTCAATTTATCACCCGGCAGGAAATGGACTAGTAGAACGCTTCAACCGGGTGGTGATGGGGTCCGTGCAAGCGGCGATAACGAATGACAAGGACTGGGAGAAAGAAATATGGCAAATGATATGGGCGTACAGAATCACCCCCACCGGAACAGGGTATAGCCCCTTCCAAATTCTGAGGGGCCGTGACCCCTTCACGAAGGACAACCGAGCGTGGAAGGAGAAAACAATAACCAGCAAATGGTCCCCCGCAGTGGTTCAAGCGAACTTAGAGAAAGCACAAGCCGTCTATGCAAAATACTACAACATGCGAAGGAATGTGAGGGACACTGGATTGGAAGAAGATGAATGGGTGCGAGTTAAGTTGGCGGTAATGCAAAGGAAAGGGGACAGTAAATACAGTAGACCCCTGCAAGTCAAGGAGGTGTATGATAGAGCTGCCTTGTTAAGCGATGGCAACGTATGGTCTCCGGACCGCATGGCGAGATGCAATAAAGTACTACAGTGGAGCCAAGGTGAGCTGGAGCCGGAAGGGATGGTGGAGCCCAATGCAGGAAATGATCTATTTGACTTGGAGATGGACATGGGAAGAGGAGAAGTCAACGAGGAGCAAAGCAACAGAGGTAGCCCCGGGACGGAGAAGGAGATGAATACAAGGAGGTCAATGGAGAGCCCAGCTGCACTGAACAATAGAGGAGGTGGCGCAGAGACTCGTGAGAGGGAAGCCACGGCTACCCCGGTAAGACAGACCCGAAGGGGGAGAGTGGTGGTGAGACCATCCAGGTTCCAGGACTATGATATGAGCAGCGGACTGTAAGTTTTATGTTGTTGTAGTGTTTGGAAAAAAGGGACATATGTAGAGTCAGTGCTCTAGCTGACGCACGTCGCGTGATGACGCGATGTGCCCCCGGCCATTTTGTGGATACGCGCGCATCCCCATTGAAGAGGCGCGAGTGCCGGAGCCCGGACGTTTTTACCGGCTCGGCGCTCTCTGAAGCAATAAGATTAATAAATAGCGCATTTCCCTCACGCTGTGTCCTGTCTTGCTTGGGAAGCAAATAGCACCATTACAGTAATGAGCATTGGCAAAGCCAATAGGTCTCGCTCATGGGCAAGCTATTAGCTTTACCAATTGGATGGGGGAGGCGGGAGGGGATAACAGGTGGGTGGGTGTTAGTCAACGTGTGGTTAATAGTAAATGGCACCAAAAAAGCAAATGAGAAAAATTATGCTTTTCAGTGTTTTTTGTGCACTCTTGGCTCTAAATTCTGAATCAGTACAGCCAGCTCATGGATAAAGGGCGGAGTCAGAAACATCCAGATTTAGTATGATCTGCTCCGGGCACTGAGGCTACTGAGCTATTTTGCCCAGCGATGGAATGAATACAGAGGGAAAAATCAGATGTGAGGAGGCAGGGTGCCATTTTTTGAATGAGGTGTTTTGTCCACTGCAGAACACCAGAATGCTCTGACAAACTGCTTTGATGAATCTGTCCTCTGGGTGAGAAGAGAAGGAGAAAGAAAGACTGCTTTGTTGTAATTACAATTGCTCAAAAAAAGCATCATGACGTGCTTTCCTCCCACCGGCCAGCGCATCTCCCTGCATGACACAATACAGATGCCTGCAGCTTCTCACTTGCACACCACTTTGGAATTTATAGCCCTGTTAGGGTAAACTCTGCTATTCCAAGAAAAAAAGAGAGGCTCTCAAGCTTTTCAGATGACGCACAAAAACAGAAAGCAAATAAATAATTAAAATAGCTTTAAAAAGCCAAAACACGCTGCAAACAAAAAGAAAAGTAATAGCTTTAAAAATACAGAAATAAAGTTTTCAAGAGGACACACAAACACTGAAAGCATATAAATAATTGCATACAGAAAGCAAATGAATACCGACACACGCTGCAAACAGAAAGGATACATATATTAAAAAATAGTTTAAAAAGCCAGTGCCTGTTGCTTTGCAGTTGCATACAGAAAGCAAAATAATAATAACAAGAGGTTTTAAAGCTTTACAGAAGGCACACGAACAAAGGCTAGGTTTCCAGAAACACTTGCAGACAACAAAGAAAAAAATAGTGGCGAAAAACAAACCTACAAACAAAAAAGTGTAAGGCTACAAGTAATTGGTCCTTGCTCTGTGGGAGGGATTAACACACGAAAAGGAAGGACATTTACAAGAGAATGATCACACACAGGCAAGGATTTAAAAATGACACTTAGGATAGAAAATAAAAGGCAATGGGAGAGTTGTAAGCTCACAGAGTGTATACAACATGTCTAGAAGAGACAGCACATGTGCTGTGTAGGCAAGACCTAAAAATCAGTAAAGGCACATTATCTACATCAATGATGTAAGACTGCAACATGCATAACAGAATGCTCAGCCTGCATTATCAAGTTACAAAAAACAAGCAGAAATCAGAGACTCCAACTTGAACGAATTGAGATAGGAAGTAGGGGAAATGACTCTTTTAAAGTTATCCTACAACCAAAAGAAGCTCCTCTTTGTACACCCTCACTTCTATAGCAACCTCAGTTAATTTTGCCCTGACTTCAATCGAGCTGCACTAAGAAATGACTACAGTGAACACTTCTATCACATAAAAATGCAGCAAAACGGTCTCCTTTTAAAAAATAAAAATATTTCATATATATATATATATTTTTTTTTTTAAACTTAGTGACATCTATCATCAAGTAATATACATGGGTTAAAAACATGCAAAGATTTAAAACACAAATTTCTTGTAATCCTACATACTCTATTGCGCTATCAGTCACAAAATCACTTTGTAAATATTTGTCACATTGTTCTTATTCTGACCATAGAAACAATAAAAATAACTCAGAAGAATGTCATACAACAAAAAATAAATTAATCTGTCGGGGCTGTTTTTAGTGGTATTTGGAATGGTTGACACCACCTTCTTCAGGACAACAATATTTTTTATACAGATCATAAACAAACTCTAGCAGACAGAAAAAAAAATAAAAAAACAATAGCAGTCAAAAATAATGTAGAGATTTCCATTCATGACAACATTTAGGTCAACTGTATTGTTAATGCAAACCATTGGTCCTAATTGGAAGATATCCACACCAATTACTGACCAGTCATGTACCCAAATGACTTAAGATTGTCACTTGTACTGACTTCAAAGCTTTAAATCTACCTCAACCACCACTGTAATTACTCTTAGGTGGTCATATTAAGGGGTACCAATTCCTCCTTTAGCACTGAATATAACATTGTTCTCCAATCTCTGCATGTCACCTAATGGTCAGGCTCTGGCACAAAGTTGCCTCTTGCACAGGCTACATAATCACATAGACAAACCCTGTAATTACAGTCTAATGATATTGTAGAGGGATGTACTACGCAAGCAAATGATTGACGGAATGCTGCAAAAAATCATACATTCACCCGGTGTCAAGAGATCTGGGTTAAATCCATTGTTCTTTTGCTCACCATGTGTTGGATTGGCCCTTTTTGCAGGGTCATCCCTGAAATTTTTGCCTTCCTCCTAGCCTTTTTTCTGACATGATGTTGGTGGTTTTAGGACTCTGGGCACTTTAGCACTGCTGTTCACTGTAAAGTGTGTGTGCTCTCTGTGGTAAACATGGTAAGATTGGTCCACACCGTGTTGGCATATTTAATTTACCTGTCAGTCCCTTGTAAAGTGGTATCTCATATACCCAGGGCTGGTAAATTAAATGCTACTGGTGGGCTTGCAGCGGTGTTTGCGCCACCCACCAAAGTAGCCTTTCAAACCTGTCTCCGGCCTCTGCCATTGCAGGGCCTGTGCATGAAGTGCTACTGCTGCTGTGACGTGGCACCTAAAGTGTGTGCTATGTCTGTGACCCCCCTCTTTCTGCATGTCAGTCACCCCTAAGGTAGGCTCTAGCTAGCCCTATGGGCAGGGTGCATTGTAGGTGAAAGGTAGGACATGTACCTTAAGTGTGTGACATATCCTGGTAGTGACAAACAGCCATTTTGGTTTCTCACTGCTGTGAGGCTGCCCTCCCATAGGAATGCATTAGGCATTCCCTGGTAAGGGTTTCAGTGGTAATTCCTGATATGATAGGAACAGCGTGGTCAAGTTTGGTATATTTGGAATGGTAATAATAAATACTGCGCAATGGTGTGCACAGATTTATTATACCTATATAAGAAATGCCACTTTTAGAAGTTGGTATTTCTGTGTGCTATGTGTCTGCCTGCGTGATGTGTATTGCATGTCCGGCTTTGGAGTGACAGGGGTTGGTGAGGTGTGTGTGGCTCCAGGGAGGGCTGGGTGAGTCCGCACTAGGCTGAACAGGAGATCTGCATTTGGACTAGTGGGAGGAGTAGTCCCCTGACCCTGAATACGTCTGTGCCTGCCTAGGTGAATGCTGGCTCCGGCCCCCTGTGGTGTGTCTGATGACAGAGCCCCAACCTGACAAAGGAGGGTGGTAGCCCTGTAAACAAAGTGCTCCACATCTCCCAGAACCAGTTGAGGCTGGATTCCCCCAAGCCCTGTGCCAGGGCAGACAAAGAAAATGCTGTTTAAAAATATTGAAGCTGTGACCCCTTGCAAGGTGTTCTTTCTTGTGACTTGCTGCTGCTGGGCCCCCGGGGGAACCGCCACGAGGGACTGCCGCACTACTGGAGGGCCCTGTGAGCTGGCCTGCCTGGGCCCAGCCTTGTGCCCCTGAAGCCTTTGCCTGGGCACCTTGTGGGCACTTTATTTGAAACTCCCAGGACGGGGAGAGTGCTGGGGCGTTGCAGAGCTGAAGCTGCAACATATGGAGAGGGAATCCCGATGTGGGGATTCCCCCAATTGCTGCCTTGGAAGTGGGAGCTCACCTTGTATTGCCATCACTGAAAGTGGGAGCCTACCCCACATGGTGGGTGCATCTGCAGCAGAGCGGAAGCCCACCCCGCACTGCAGCTGCTGAGGAGAGCGGGAGCCAACCCCACGTTTGTGCATTTTTATTGGCGGTAGCCTACCCCACATTGATACTGCTTGCGGCGGGAGCTCACCCCGCATTGGTGTGCTTAGAGGAGCCGCCGCTGTGAGCCCGAGTGTGGGCTCGTGTTATTCACCGCCGCAACCCGGGTCGGTAGTCAGGTGTACCGCTTGACCGAGGGCGGAGCCTTGCCGGAAGAGGACGAGCTGGAAGGAGGGCGGGAGCCGACCTCGCCTCAGCGAAGGCAAGCGGCAGGAAGTCAGGCAAGCTTGTGCCTGCTTGAAGGCGGAGCTCCCGTGGCCGGAGGAGAGCCCCGCAGTCCCGCCGAAAGTCCAGTGTGAAGAGAGAAGCCGGCTCGGGTCACCTACGCCAAAATGTGGCCGCCTGCATCAACGCTATGCCTCTGAAGGGTGAAGCCGACGGAGGCACAACAGGAGGGAGCAGCGTCTCCCGGTCCGACCTCGCTGAGGGTGAGTCTGGCCATGGAAGAAGTTTCACCTAAGCGGAAGAGACCGATGGAGGTCCTCCCGCCCTTGGGACGTAGTGCTACCGGTTGGTAGCAGTGCTGTCTCCCGGTGCATTACGGGCCTTATTTTTGCTGCGCCTGCAACGTGGCGGCAATTTGGCATTCGAAGAGTCCAGGTGAGATGGACGCATAAGAGGCACGGTTGGTGCCGATATTTTGCCCACAAGCTGAGCCCCAGTAGGAGGAACTTCCCCAGGCACTCTGCAGGTGCTAATTTGGCACACAGCTGCACCACGAGAGAGTGGGCAGCTACAACGGGGGGGGGGGATTTCTTTTAGATGAAAAGGAGGGGTGAGGTGCACCCCGTACCCCAGTGCATTACGCACGTTGTTTTTGCTGCATTGGCAGCCAAAGGGCCAGTAGAAGGTCCTATCCTTATGCCTTGACATTTGGGACAAAGGGCATTGGGCCCCAAAGAAGGCACAAGGCTAAGAGATTGTGCATAATGTGTTTATGCCTGAAGGTGATCTATGCACCTGGGGGGTGTTACTATGGTGCACTCCTAAATGTGACTTATGCATAATGTGTTTATGCATAATGTAATGCCTAATGCAAATGTCATGCTATGATGTTTAGGCCAAAGGAGACTGCATAATGTGTTTATGCTAGTGATAATGCTGAGTTCAATATTTTACCAGTAGTTACTGGTTGTGTTATTACTTGTGCATTCTAATGGTTCTGACAGTGGCCTGATTGGCCATGTCTTGTATAAAATCCCCTGTAAATGATGGCCTGGTGCCAGTTGGCACAGTGTACATGTGTGGTTATGATCTAATGTGTTTATGAAAATACAAAGGCTATTTTTGATATAACTTTGTGTGGAGTTTCTTTTGTAGTATGCCTAGTGTGTTGCTGGTGTTTGTGTGTGTTGTGCCTTACACATTGCCTCTGGGATAAGCCTGACTGCTCATGCCAAGCTACCAAGGGGATGAGCAGGGGTTATCTTCAGCGTGTAACTCCCTTGCCCTCACTAGAGTGGTGGTCCCTGCCTGGCTTAGGCGCATGCCCTAGCCAACCAGAAATTCAATTTCTAACACCATGCCACCCACGTTTAGACCTAGCCGTATGCAAATCAGTCTTGACGAATATAGTCCAGCCCGAACTGCAAAGCTAAGTCCTCCCTGGACTGGAAACAAGCATCCAGGGACCGGTTCTGGGGTATTACCCATCATCAGCCAGGCTAGCTTGGATCCAGTGGTACATGAGCAAGGGACCCACGTCTGGGCATACCCATCCCACTTAGGGCGAAAAGTGCTATGCAAACAAATAATGGACAGAATGCTGAATAAATCAGACATTTACCCGAGGTAAAGAGATCTGGGTAAAAAACATTGTTCTTCTGTTCACCATGCCACACCAGTTTAGACGCCTCCATATGCAAATCAGTCTTGGCCCTGTTCCTCATGGGAACAGTCCAGCCTGAACTGCCAAGCCAAGTCTTTCCTGGACCGGAAACAAGCATCCTGGGGATGTAAGCCACTACTTAAATGTAGTTTTACCTTATTGTGAGTCATGGGACCTATCCTCAAGAGCGACCTGGTAGAAATCCGGATAAATCTCAGGAGTCTGACCTCCCTACAATTTATATAGTGTTATGTTAGGAAAGGATCACTGCATTCTTCTAACAATTCATATATTTATACTGTGGCTCTAATAATGCCCCAATCGTGACTCCCATTTTTAGAATACCTGGGTATTGTTCATATAATTAATTCCAGTATCTTCTTGTGACTGTGGGTGAATGTTTGCATTGTTCAGCATTCCGTCCATCATTTGTCTCTTTTTTGCAGGGTTTATCCATGGCATGGGTACTCGCAAACATTTCCCCGGGGGATGCATAGTACTGTCTGTGGCATGCCCGAGGGCCACACTGATGCCAGCAATGCGAGGGTCGTGGTGATGAACGCTCTTGAACCAAAATTTAAAGTCAAAGCATTAACTTCTAATGTGGAATGTGAGAGGGAAAGAGATACTCCTCTGGTTGCTGAATTACAAAATGTGAAACTAGGAAACATGGCATCAATCGTGGCTTAAGCGCTTGACAAAATTATGTGATCCTAGGCAATAGGTTAATTTCGCTTTGCCTCCTATTACTACATATGAGAGCCCCATAACATATACGAGTTCAGGATGTGTTCTGTACAAAACCTTCTCTTGTGTTTTATATAACAACCAAGGCTACACACATGGTGCACCTGACAAATGACTTGCTCTTGGCATTGTTTTCAGAATGGGGGCGGCATGAATGTTTCCAAGATTATGCTTGAAAACTCACTGCTAATAAATGCCTCTCAATGTAGTTATATAATCTGTTCTACTAAGGTAAAACACTCATTCATGTAAATAAAATAACCTTATTTCAAGTTTGCAGAGAGTTTGCCATAGTTTTACATGCTTGCTGCAAGATGTCTTTAAAGCTAAAGATGTTCCTAACAATACGTTTTCCAGGACACATTCTTTTCTTCTTTACAGTTACTTTAGTTAACCTGTAAATAAAGTATGACTGTTTGTTTCACAGCTTTCTGAATGTTCCTGCTCTATCACATGAACAACAGCCCAGTGTTTCTGTTCACCAGGGGGCTGTAATTAAAGATGCAGCACCCTGGCCATACTTTGGGTATCCCTGGTCTATGGGATTATGTAGCCTGTGCAAGAGGCAACTTTGTGGCCCAGCCTGACAATTAGGTGACAGGCAGAGATTGTAGAATTTTTTTTATTCAGTGTGAAAGGAGGTATTGGTACCCCTTGAAAGGACCACTCAAGAGTAATTACAGTGGTGATCGAGGTAGCTTTAATAGTTTGAAGTCAGTACAAGGGACGATCTTAATTCATTTGGGTTTGCGACTAGTCAGTAATTGGTGTGGATATCATCCAATTTGGACCAATGGTTTGCACTAACAATACAGTGGAACAAAATGTTGTAATGAATAGAATTGTCTACATTGCTTTAGACTGATATTGCCTTTTTATATATTTTTGTCTCCTGGAGTTTGTTATGATCTTTATAAAAATACTGTTGTGCTGAAGAAGGTGGTGTTAACCATTCCAAATACCACCAAAACACCCCGTCCACAGATTTCAGATTCTTCTAAGCTATTATTATTGTTTGTATGGTCATATTGAGAACAATGACAAATATTGACAATGAGGTATTGAGATTGCAAGTTTATTTTTTTTATTTAAGAAGTTTTCTATAGCGCTGGCCAGACCCAAAGGTATCGACAGCGCTTTGCAGCAAGAGGTAGAGAAATCAAATACAGGGTATATAATAAAATAAACGTATTCATAAGTGTTCAAAAGTCACAATTGTGCTGAGCGTCCGAGGAGCATCATTGAGGTAGAGAGGTCTAGGAGTCCGAGGTGCCCCATTGAGATAGAGAGGTCTAGAGGTAGTCTCGATGCTAGGACAACGTTTTTAGGCTGAATCTTTCTCCGAGCGGCGGTGAACCAAGGCGATGGGTTGGGGAGAGGGGATGAGGTATTCAGTGGATGTGCATTGCCAGGAGACTGCCGAGTGGAGGCGTGTGAGTCATGGATTTCTGTTCGTGAAGGCACGGTTGAGGTAAAGGACTTTTAGGAGACTTTTGAATTTTGCAAAGGAGGGGGTAATTCAACAGGGATAGAGTTCCAGATTTTGGGTGCGTTTCCTGCAAAGGAGCAGGCTGCGTTTTTTTGTATGTGCATTTTCAGGTGGACGAGTAAGAGGGAGTTGAAACTCCTGAGGCTTCTAGACTGGCCGGCTTTCTTAAGTTTAGAAGCTAGGTATTCCGGTTTCCCTGTGTGCAGGGCTTTGTGCGTGAGGCAGGCAGTTCTGAAGCTGGCTCGCATTTCCATTGGGAGCCATTTTAGTTCTTTGAGTGCGGAAGATATGTAGTCATATTTTTTTACTCCGGTGACCATTCTGGCTGGCAGCTGCATTGAGGGTTGTTTTGAGTGGCACTAGGTGGGAGAGAGCTGTACCAGAGAGGACTGCGTTCCCATAGTCCAGTCTAGACAACACCAGTGATTAGGTGGCTTGTTTGAAGTCCAAGAGTGCAATGTGGGGTTTTATTTTATTGAGAAGCTTCGGATTGAGGAAGGCACTCTTTGTGGAGTTCTTGATGTGGTTGGTCATGGTTAGCTTGTGATCAAGGGTGATTCAGAGTGATTTTACCAAGGTGAGATTACCGTGCAAGTGCAATAAGGTAAGATGGATTACAAGAAATTTGTGTATTAAATCTTTGCATATTTTATATTACTTGATGATATATATATATATTTTTAAAGAAGTAAATATGATTGATTTTTTATAACAATGAGACATTGTTGCATAATTTTTATGTGATAGAAGTTTTCACTGTATTTATTTCTTAGTGCATCTCAATTGAGTCCAGGGCAGAATTAAGTGAGGTCAACATAGAAGTGAGGTTGCAAAAAGGGGAGCTTCTATTGGTTGTGGCATAACCACCCCCTTTCCCTTTTGGCATAGAAAGGTGACTCTGTATACTCGGAGTAAAGTTATCATATGCACAGACAACAAGCCCATTGCTCAGCACTTGTGAGCCTGTAGGGGCTGGTCTGAAGGTCAACAGTGTGAAGACTGTGATTGCACTCGTCTGCACCTAGGATTTACCAGTGTCAATGAGCAGGCAACGTGGTTCTGAATCTGCTTAAATTCACAGACTGTGCCTGAAAATGAGCAAAGTGAAACTGATGCTATTATCACTAATCTTTTTGAATGCATAGACTTGATACACCAAATTGCAAATGATCTAACCTACGAGCCAATCTTTGGGCTAATTACCATAGAGATATCCATATTTAATTTGTTCACGTAGACGTTGGGGTGGTTCCTACATGTGGGCATAGGGGAGTTGCCCTCCTACACCCTCTACGAGCCATTCCAAATTAATATTTAAAAAACAATTCTTAGTTAAAATAGTTTCCCCCTTACCACACGTCATCATTGCTTCCTTAAGGGGACAGTGCCACCACAGAGCTGTCTCTCCCAGCAGTAGGCGTGGCTGATTGGGGTGACTTGCTGAGGCTTTGTAACTGAACTGCATATGTCAGATTGATGGGTATTTTGTTGTTGTTGCCCAACATGCACCGTTGATGCTTCCACAGTCAAAACTGTCAGGGATCTGGGGAAGCAGAGACACAGTCCCAAAGGTCTCGGAACGAGTGCTGTTTTCAACACCCCCGACCAATCCTGGCACTTCTTTCATGCTGTTTACTATTATCAACAGCATGACAGCAGTGCTTGGATTGGGTGGGAGGGAGGCATGACACTTAGGGGCTGATTACGATGTAGGGCGATCTGCCCTACATTTCCCTCCGCCCACCACCCATTTCCCCCTGCCATATTAGTATAGCGGGGGACCCTGGTGGACGGAAAGATCGTCCGCCGGTTTTACGCCAGTCGCCCTGCTGGAAAAGGGGCTAGATATGGTGGCGGTGTCTGCCATCCATATTAGCATGGGTGCGGGAAGCAGCCTTTCCGTAGCGGCATCGCTGCACACGGAAAGGCATGCGGATTTTGCTGTTGGGGGCCCGCTGCGGGCTCCCAGGTTATTGGAGGAATGGGGGTGCACATGAGGGGTACCATACCCCCTACATTGTCATGGACAAGGTGGCAGGCAACGCGCGGTGCCTGCCACCCTGTGCATGACAATGCACACAGTGCCTTCCTAGCATTATGGCGGGCGTTGCTGTGAGCACCGCCCGCCACAATTCTGGGAATAGAGGATGCCACCGCCATGGTGGCATCCTAATTGCAGGTGCGGGACCCCCGTCCACTGGCGGCTGGTCCTAGCACGGCTAGGTTGGCGGGTGGATGAAAGTCCACCCGCAATCCTAATCAGCCTCTTAGTTTCTGCAGCCTCAGTATGCATTTTTTTACAGCCAGGCAAGGCGGGCGGGTGGACTTTATATCGTCAACCCTTGAGTGGATAACATTTCAAATAAGAAGATCATTGAGATACGATTATTTTATTTACATAGTACCGTACTCACTTCATGAGCACCTCTCTCCCCCATCCTCCCATAAAGTTGCTACTTTTCAGTTATGACCGATGTGTGTACAAAAGGAAAACACAGCAGTGCAAATTAACAAAGACAGTGTGCTGTTGAGGCACACACAAGAAAAGCCACAACATGGCACATATTATGAAATCATTGTGTACAATTTGGGGCACCTCTGTGAATGTGTATGACTAATTACTTAATCTGCTTCTAAATAGCATAAACATGTGGCCTAGAGAGGGTCGCCACTCCCCCACTAACCTCTGGAGGGGGCTCACATAAACGTGCCTATACTGGTAAAAATCTGCGACTTGTGATGGCAAGCTTCAACAAATCTTTAGCTGCCAATTTAACAGAAAATCACACAAAACAAAGTCCTTCCGTTCTTAACTCCAAACTACAGGGAGCTTTAATAATAATGTAAAAAATAATAAAACAAAAATGTGAATTTATGGATGGAGAAATGTAATAAGCACAAAAGTAGCCAGCCGGGCTGACCCTGCTTTGTTCGATTTCATGTTATCTAGTTTAGGGTCAGTGTTCGTGGTACTCATGCACTCCTAATCATGCTCAGCATGCTTGTGATAACATCTGTGTACATTATCAGAAACTCTCTTACTCCCAAAACATTCTAATGCCCCTCCCCCCAATCCAGCCCAGCCCACAACAACAGCGGCATAGACCGGTCCGAATGTGCACATGGCTATTTATGGAACAGCGTTTCGGCAAACGGCGTTTCTGCGATTTTTTTCATTTTACTTTTTGGTGTTGTTGCAGCTTGATAGGAGTCTATGAACAGATTTTGGTGTTTTATCACTCTAGCAAAAGGCAATGAAGAAAAACATTGTGCATTCTACTGTTCCATCACACAATCAGCAGAGAATGGCGAGTCACCAGATAGAGGCAAAAAATGCAGTCTATTTGGGAAGCGTTTTGTAATTAATACGAGGGCGCCAGACAACTGGTAACACAGAAAGTTCACAGCCTGGGCCCTCATTTTACGAAGCAATCTGAATAGATTTGTTTGTCCAACTGTTTCATTTCAAGCATAGGAGGGCTCCAACTCACAGAATGCACTGCTTAAAATGAAAGCAAGAAAACTAAAATCATTACTGAAGCGCAGGCTTGTCTAACAGTTGATTCATGGAATCGTACAGTACAAACAAAAATGACAATTTCCTTATCGTATAGTTCTGGATCCTGAGAGTATGGAACAACAAATATAAAGGCATTTTTTATTTTACCTATTGTTAATTTTTGAGTCGTAATCATTTGCCAGATCAATTGCATATGCGGGCCAATCTCGCATTGCTTTGTGATTTAATTCATTGTGAAACGCTTCATTATGTGTCATTTTGTCATGTCCCTGACAGATGAGGATGCTTGATGATTGATTTGGACATGAATGTTGATATGCAACAAACTGTCTTCCATTCAATGGTAAATCTTCTATGGCAACAAGGTGCAGTTTTATATGAGAGTGTGAAAGATGTTTCAAAATGACCTCAGCCTTTTTGCCTTCCTCCTGCTCTTCTGACCTTCTTTTTGTTGGCTTTAGGACTCTGAGCACGTCACCACTGCTACCCACTGCTGTATAGTGCTGATGTGCATGTGCTTTCTTCTCTAAACATGGTATAACTGGTTTACACCTGTTTGGAATATTTAATTTCTTTGTAAGTCCCTTGTAGAGTGCTATGTCATGTACCCAGGGCCTGTAAATTAAATGCTACTAGTGGGGGTGCAGCACTGACGGTGCCACCCACACAAGTAGCCTTTCAAATCTGCCTCCGGCCTGCCACTACAAGACCTGTCTGTTCAGATTACTGCCATTTAAATTTGGCATTTAAAGCCTTATCCATGCCTTACACTTCCCTTTTATTTCACATAAGTCACCCTAAGGTAGGCCTTAGGTAGCCCACAGGGCAGGGTGCTGTGTAAGTAAAAGGTAGGACATGTACTTTTAAGTTTTGCATGTCCTGGTAGTGACAAACACTCACATTTGTTGTACACTACTGTGAAGCCCACTTCTCTAATAGGTTAACATTGGAAATTCCTTAATACACTTTTAAGCTGTACTTCCTGATTAGAAAGGAGTACTAGTATCATGTTTTATATCATTGTAATTGTAATGATAAATCCTCTTTACTAGTAAAGTTCGATTTAACATTACTATTTTAGAAATGCCACTTTTAGAAAGTGGGCATTTCTCTGCTCTTACTGCGCTGTGTGCCTGCAGCCTGTCTCCAATATTCGTCTGGAGAGTGTGACAGCTACGCTTTGTGCATTCCCTCTAGACAGCCACAAACACAGGAAGGTTAGGGTGTTTGAATTCTCATCTGCCTTCTGATGGCTCTTCCTGGGAAGGAAGGGAGGGAGGATCTGACACTTACACATGAAAAGGCAGTGTCCTGTTCCAAAAGAAAGGGCTGATTACCCCCTACTGATTGTCTGTAGTCTGTGAGGGGAAGTAAGGATGTGTGTGCACTTCAAAGACCCTTCTTTGAAGTCACCCCCACTTCAAAGGCACATTTGGGTATTAGTACTTGGTCTCTTACTCCAACGAATCATACACTTCTGGACCTACAACTGGACTCTATCAGAAGATCTGCTATGTAGCATCAAGGACTGAAACTCTGCTGGACTCCTAACTTGGAAGGCCTGCTTTTCTCTTGTGCGGCCCTGCTCCCTGTTGCTCTCTGACTTTGCTTAGGATAGCTGGACTCTGCCTTGAAATGAAGTGATCTTCAAGGGCGTGCTGGCTTTCCTCCTGTTGCTTGAGGCTCAGGTATATCAAAGTCTCTACCGTTGCTTTTGTGCCTGGTTCACTGGAAGGGGACCCAGATAATTGCATCATTGAAATCGAAGCATATTCAGTCTGCTTGTAGCAGAACCAGTGCATTGACCCGATTGCAGGAAAAGAATTGGTGCATCGCTCTCGCAACCAACATATCACCTTGAGAGCCTGGCACATTGGAACCATGCATTGCCGCCGCTGCAGAGTTGAGAGATCAACGCATCCTTTGACTGTGTGGAGAAACCCAGTACATCCCTCTTTGGAATCAATGCATCTCAGCGTTTCATCTACGGAACCTATGCATCACCACCACTGTGGGATCGACATTGACTCATCGCTCGACTGCCTCTTTAGATAAGCCTAAGTGCTCTGTGCCAAACTGCAAGAAGGAGAGCACAGGTTATCTTTTAGTGTGTATCTAGCTTACTCTGACTAGAGTGGTGGTCCCTACTTGGACAGGATGCATACCTCTGCCAACTAGAGACCCCATTTCTTACAGAAGTGTATCACACATGCTGAGCATTACCCTGATTGAGGCAATAGGCACACTGAAAATATTTTGTGCCACAAAACATGGGCACATTCTTTCATTTTTTTAAATATTTCAAGGAGATATTTTCATAAACCTTACTGTTTTTTGTCAACATTATCTTTAAAATGTCCCATTTTGCCCTCCTTTGTCAGAATTTACATGGGGAGAACACCTTTGAATGCCCCTTATGTTAATCTACTTTGCTTGTTTCACGCGGTTCATACGTCAAACTCATCACCAAATGTTGTGCCCCACCACCTACAATAGTCACCAGCCACCCCTGACCTTAAACATAAGACATGCAACAGAACTGAGCCTTCAAACATCTCCCAACCCTCACCAGACAAATAGAGGGTTTGCAAACCAAAGGAAAGTTTGATAATTCAGTATGGTCTTTTTTTCAAAAATAGCCTCCCTTAAACAAATAAATAAAGCATAAAAGGACAATGATTAGGAACGTATGATAACTACAAAGGAGGGTTGAAATCTCTCTCTCTGCTAAGGAATGGAGCTGCATCTTCAAGCTTCACAATAGCTGCTTCTTCTATGTCAAATGCAGCCATACCCCTTCCAGTAAGTCAAACGTACCTTTAACCTTTGTTCCTCCCACAGTTGCCCTATTCATACACAAGACTCCATTTTAGAGTCTTCGCATTCAGATGATCTCCCTTGAGTTCTGGAACCACTGTGCTTTTTTCCAGTCCCTCTTTCTCCAGTACTGAGCTCCAGTGGCTCATTATGCCAGTGTTCATCCAATGTTTAGAGGCCCTCAATGCCTCTTTCTTCTTCCTCAATTCTTATTGTGAGAGTCTGAATAAAGCTGAATGTTGAGCTGAGATCAAAAGGCAATAAGAGATTGAAAGAATATATTTATAAATAAGACATTGAATGAACATATTGCAAGATCAGTGTCTGAGATGTGAGCACGAGAAGTACTTTCTCCCAAGCCGAGAGCATGTTCTATATTCAAGAACTACTTCTGCAAATATACTTACTTTGCAAATAAACTAAGGGCAGACATTTTGGAAACGATGTTAAGCTTTATCTTAAACAACCAAAAAGATTACAGCCTTTCCCTTTATACAAAGTTAACTGCTGCTGACCTTGTAGTTGTGTTAATTAGTCTTCTTCCTCTGCATACTAGGGTCTGCAAACCTTGGCAGGTGTTACTTGAGCCCAACTTTACTGCATGGTGTCCACCCATAGAACATGCTGCACACTTTCTCAGTAGTACCACTGCACATGAAGGGAAGGATTTATAGATGCAGCTGTGCCATCTGTGTAGGTACATCCTGGCTAATGCTAAAACCAAAATGTGCAATGTGGAATTTCCACTTACTGATCACAGTCTCCAGCTTCTTCTCTTAGCAAACCATCAGTAGCAAGGTGCCTGGATCTCCTAGCTTACATGGTATCCAGCAACGTGTTAGAAGCAGATGACCTCTTCATTTCTAAGCTAAAATTCCAGAGTGAAATTCTTCCCTTTTCACTTATCTCTGGATAAGATCCTTGTTTTTATTATTTTGTTGCAGGGCTATGACTGGACATCTTTTCTAATTGAATGGATCTATGTGTCTCTATGAGCCCTCTCTCTGATCAATATCTTCACCCTATTCCAACACCTCTGTAGCTTGGGGGAAAACAGGGGCAGGCACAGAGCTGGTTTGGCCATTAAAGGCAAAGAGAAAACATCTGACGAGGAGGAGGAAAGGGGGATGGTTTCCAGAATGGATAGGCTGGAGGACTCTTTCCATTCTTTATCCTTAATGGTCAAAGTCTTCTAGACAGCACAGCAGGCTGGTTGTGAAGACATATTTGGGACATGCTGAAAGTTTCCCTAAGAATGCATTCTGCCCATTGCTTACCATTGGAATTTTATTTGGTTATTCACATTTGCTTGTTTTTTATTTGCTGGATTTATTTGTTTTAGGCTGTCCAGCATGTCTTCGTCCCTCCTGTTGAGCATAGCCTATTTACCACCTTTCTGACTGGCTCCTTGTAATCTTCCACAAGTGATTGCTTTCCAGGAGCTCTTTTTTCATGAGGTGGTCCATGAGAATACATTTTTCCAGTTGTCTCCCTTGTATGCTAGTTCACAGCAGTAAACGTGCAGTATTTCTTTGCAAAGTTTTCCTACCTTCTATCTTTCTGCTTGACTGAGTTTACTTATCTCCGCCACTGCCAATTCATCAATCTCGTATGCCTGTGGGGAACGATGTTCTGTCTATGAGCTTGTCTTTTTTAGGTCAGTGCTCTATACCAATAACATAACTTTAAAACACCTCTTCCTTAATTTCATGCCCATGCTATAGGAGCTGGAAATAAGAGACTGGGGGGATGCTGAAGCACCCACAAAATAAAAATGCTGGAGTTCAGAAGTGGAATGAGCAATAAAGAGGCCTTTAAATTTTGTTTATCATCTTGTCAAATTTGCTGTGCATTCAAAGGTAGAGGTCAAATGTCAGGCCCTGTCTTCCCACACATTGTTGTTTTTGTTCGTTTAAAAGGGTGCCTGATGTTTACTTCTCTTCCTCTGATTACAAAATGATTGCAGAGGATGTTGTGAAAATATTTCTGGGTACTGGAAGTGTGAAAGGAAAGACTGCAGGATTTTCTTTTTTTCATGCACACAACAAAATTGAAATATCAGTAAATGAACTATAAATTTTTTTAGAATATATCAGAATTAGGAAAGCACAAATGAAGCACATTGTTTATAATTTTGAAGTGTGGTTGAAACAAAGATTTTGATCTGATCCAAACAAACCAATACCCTAGGTGATGCTGACTTCCTCACACGTTTGTGCAGTGTATAGTTTTATCATTAAACGAGTATGTTTGTGCAATTGTAATGGTCAATTCAATAAAAAGTGTGTTGTCTGTGATGGCAGTGCACTACCACTCCACGCTTTAGTAATATATTTGCAGCAGTGTGCTGTAAAATGTACCACCAGCTACTTACTGCATCCTTACCACTTTCCTACTGAATACATTGGCTACACTTGGTTTTGTGTGATATATGGATTTTTCGCAATGCATATGACTTCAGTGATGTAACATTAATGGCAGCAACCCATTCTGAAAATGATTCCTTTACCACTGGTGTATGCCAGTTGCGAAATGCCAATCCAGTCATGAGCCCTTGCTAGAACGCATCTTTCAATTATCTTGTTTCTCACAGGGCTTGCAGGAAGCGTTGTACTGTAATTTAAATAGCATTTGCTCAAATATCTGGTGAGCACGTCTCCGCTTTTACTTCAGTACAGGGTGCTAACCCACCAGTGCCGAAAAAGACTAGTCTTCATCAATGAATCATATATACTGTGATATCGTAATTCATTTTGCAATAAAATATTATAACAGATTTTAATAGGATAAGCTGAAAACAAAAGTGCAGGCACACATTTAGAGGATATTTCACAAGTATCGGAAACTGCACAGTGATGTCATCAAGAGCAATAAAAGCAGTATGTGCACAGGCATTACCAACGACTATTATAAGAAACACCCTATATGCTCCTTTTATCAGCAACACTCATAGTGTTTCGACAAAGGATGGGGGGGGGGTCTTTGTCAAGGTTTTTTTGATAGAACTTGCCATCTTAGCGTAGCCTGTTTCTAAGCATTCTAATTTCCCAATGTTTACAGATGAGAGACGAAAGGAATAAGGAGATTGTGAGGCCTAAGATTGCTTTTCATTCAAATTCAATAACCAGTTTACTTCTTTTGTCCTTTGACTTGCTAACGGTAGCAATGGCAAGCAGATAAGGCTTACCCCAGGTTGTGATAGAGGGACAGTGACTCAGATACAGTAAAGCACAGTATTGTCAAATCTGTATCTCTTCTACAGTCTAGGAGCACAATTTAGAGGACAGTATGGTTTGAAACCTTCCAAATAACTCCAACAGTCACAGTCCACTTCATGTACATCGTTCACCTAAACCCACCTTACATCCACCTGTCCTCTCAGCCCATGCTTGTGGCATCAATGCAGCCCTCAGCCGAACCACAGACCATACTTTTTTACCCCTGGGGAAATGTTTACGAGAACCCATGGTGTACAGCATCATTTAAATCCAGTGGCCCCTGGTGAAGGGGGGCTTGCTACGGGCCCCCAAAGACAGATTCCGGCAGCCTGGCATCTCATTAGGAGGGGGCACCAGGTTTAACAACTGGGCACCACGAGATGGTACAAGAGCTTGGAGAGTGCACGTGACTTTATCCCACATTAGTTTTACGAATCCCTCTAAAAAGAAGAGGGACATTGAACAATAGGCCACACAGTTCCAGTGGTGGCTTGTATACTTTCTCTTTTTCACTTTGACCACTTTTTGCAGAATGACTTGATAACATAGGTCCTTACGAATGCCTTCTGGCAGATACATGTTGACCTTATGGACCAGGGTATATCTATTGAATCCCTAACCCTCTTGATTTTTAACCATGTCACTGTGACCACCAAATAAACTTTCAGTGGTCACAGATAGACATTTTTAAATCACACTTTTCTTCACTCTGACCCTCATTCATCTCTACTTCTAAGCTCATTTTCTGAGAAAACACCTCTGCTTCTCCCCTTAGGGAGGCATAGCCCACATTACAGTGTGAGGAGGGAACCCATATGATGAAGCATGTCACCTTATAGTGAGTAAGGGCTCTTGTCCTGAGGGAACTCTCTCCCCTCTGTTCCTACATAGCACTCATTCTTCATTTTCTCTCCCCCTTTTCTTCCACTGACACATAGTCAGATGTACTTCAATGTGAATAGTACCATGGAGTGTCTGCCACGGGGTGCAGGGTTTTACACACACACACCCATTTCTCTATAAGAGCCTGATTTACGGCTGGTTACAATTATTTTAATACAAAATAATAAAGTAGAGTGCCTAGTAAATATCAATACTCTATGAAATAAGAAAAATGTAAAAAAAAGTGTAATTTAAAATGGTAAAAAAGACAAAAAAATGACCTAAAATCACATTAAATTATATAAATACAAAGATATTTAAAAATTATTTTTATAAATCAAAATACTGGAAAAAACTAAAATAATTATTACAACAAAAGCCATTCCACAGACAACATTTCAAAAACACTTACAAATTAAATAATTAATTAATCAAAAACTGTACAATACCTTTTTAAAAATTACAGGAGCAAAATTAAATACAAATAGAATCAATAAATGAATCACATATATCAATATTATTTTCCATAATATCATAACTGTAGCATCTTCCCACCCTATGCCCTTTAGAAAGTGAAACGTTAAACAAAAGATACATAACTATATTAAAAATAAAATACAAATATAAAAGAAACACCAGAAATATTGAAAATATAAGTCATTAATTCATTACAATAAATATTATTTATTACATTTTTAATGACCATAAGAAAATAATTATTTTAAATAAAGATTGAATTAATTAACTTCCCACCATCTTCCTCTACAAACCCAACAACCATCCAATAGAATATAACATATACTTATTAATGATAAAATTCAAATATACATTAAAATTACCAAAACAAATTAAAAAATATAATGTAGCAATTAATCAATTAACATAATTTATATTCAATCAAATAATTAAATAAAAAATACTTCCCATTAAATGCAAATAATTATAATCTAATTAACTTCCCACCATTTCCCCTATAAACCCAGCAACCCACTAATAAACTATGAATTGTTATTTAAATGTAAAACTAAATTACTAAAACTCTTAACATTGTAGACTATTTTTTTAAGAATTAGACTAAAAATATTACCACTTAAAACTGATATATTAACTAAAACATATCAAATTAATTAAAAACATATTTTTGACTACTATAATAATGAAAATTATATTAAAAACAATGATTTTTGACAGTGACATTCTGTACCACAATATTTTTGTAGTAACAATATTTTAGCATCATATTTAGAACTCAATATTTTGTCTAAATGCCATTTTAAGTTGAATTGCAAACTTAGGGGCCTATTATGATCTCGTCCGGAAAACATTCCTACCCAATCGGTTCCGGAATACTTTCTGAACTACTCGAATCGGGGGAGTCCCACCGAGCGATTTGGATGCACCTGGATGCTTCCGGATACGATTCGGTTGGACTCCCATTTACTTCAAAGAGAGCCTGTGTTTCAAATGAATACACAAGCTCCCATTGAAGGAAGGGTTGTTTGGGGAAAATCGTTCACCCTGTGGTGGGCACCCCATGGTGCCTGCCACATTGTGCAAGGTTGGAAAGGGGAGTCCCCTGGGTACCCCCACAGGCCCTATTCGAAAGGCCCCTGGTGAAAGGGGGCCTACTATGAGCCCCCAAAGACAGATTCCGGCAGCTGATTTGTTCCGGAAAAAACGTTTTGGAAAGGCATGCCGAATCGGTCATCGTAATCGCTCGCTTGGAAGCCGAGTCCGTAGAGCTATCAGATTCGGCTCCAAAAGTCGCAAGCTGTCTGAATGCCTTTGGGAATCGATTTGGACAGCCCTAATGGTTTCCGGGCATCGTAATCGGTCTTTGGAACTGTGTACGATTCGGTCGGAAACAAGGGTTCCTAATCGGATTCGGCAAACACAAATCCAAATCGGAGCCCTTCTGAACGACATCGCAATCGACCCCTTAGTATTCCACCTCAACAAGAATAGATAGTTTCTGTACATAAATCACACAAACATCCCTCAAATGTGCATTTCACAAGGAGGAAACCCACAGCAGTACTTGACTGTCACTTCTCTGCTCAAATTCGAACTGGAAACAAGAATCTGAAGATGCTTTAAAAAAACGAACTATGTGGCGATTTGATAAGTACATCCTATGTACTGAAGTTTGTCAATAGATGGTGAGAAATGTATAGCTTCTTCCTGGCAGCAAACGGAGCACACCAGCCAGCGAACGCTCACCTGCTGGACGCCACCTCGCTCCTGGGGCCCTGACGCTGTGGTCTCGCCGCTTCACTCCATCACGGCGGCTGGAGACTACAGCTCCCAGAGGGCTTAGCGTCCACTTCCGCCCACTTCCTGTACCAGCGCGCCCGGAGGCGCTATTAAACCAGGGCTCTCCCTCCGCGTCGCGGACGCGCGCGGACGGTGCCGGGCGGAGCCCGGGCAGAGGGCGGGCCGTCTGTGGCCGTCCGGGGCAGGAGGAGGCAGGGCAGGGCCACCCCATTTCCATCTACCGTTCCGGTTTCAACCTGTGTTACCGCATCTCAGCATGTCAACACGCTCCGGTAAGGCCTTGAGGGGTTGTGGGGAGAGTACCCCCAGCGGTGCTATGTTTGGCTCAATGGACAAATTTCTGACAAGGGTGGCGGCTGTCATAGACAATGAACTTGCCAAATCTGAACGGCGCCTTTCACTTGACTTCCCTCCTGCTAAGAGTCCATCGTCAGCAATGGTGGTGTCCCCTTTAAATCCTACTTCCCCTGCACTCTTGCTTGGAGATTTACCTGGGGATTCCCTTATTGCACCTCCAATGGGTGGTTTAGAGGGGTTAGAAAGCTCACTGACTGGTGTCCACGGTACCAGCCCATGTGCCGTGCTTATAGATCCTTGCAATGAGCTCTCCTTAGCAGGCTCACCTGGCACTCAGTCCCTACACTGCCCTGAGGTTCCTGCTCTCGCCCCACAAGCCCCGTCCAGAAAGCAACCCATCCAAGAGCCTATTAAAAGGAAGGGGAAAAGGGCAACTCACACTCGAAAGGGTTGCCCATCTAAGACTACCAACCATCCCAGGTACCCGCCCCTGAGGGGTCCTTCCCCCCAGAGCACTGCAGGACAGGTATCCTCAGGGACAGTCATTTGCGCTCTAGCTGCTACTGATATAGTGCCACCTTTCTTGTCGGCCCCACCAACGCCTGTTCAGGACAACGTGGGTCACTCTATGGAGGCGTTTGAGAAGATGGTCAAGTCCCTTGTGTTGCCACTTATAGACCAGGTCAAGAGGTTGGGGGAAAGGCTTGACTGTTTTGAGCAGGCTACTAGGGACAATTTCTTTGCCTTAAAGACCCTTCTCAAGCACCAGCCCAAGCCCAGTGAGGATAGGACAGATAGGTTAGAGGAGTCCAATAGGATAGAGGCCCCAGTGAGACCCCCCCTGGGAGACCAGTTGACGCAGCCGCCCAAGGACTCTGCACCTGGGAATACGATCTTGGCTGCTCCTAAGGGTGGTCCTAGACAGACAAAACCGAAGGCTCCCACTTGTGTTGCCCAGGTGCATGCTACCCTTCCCCCAGCAGTAATATCACCGGTGGCTATCCAGGCCCCAAGGCAACACAAGAAGGGAGGGACGGGCCCTATTTCGCAACCTGGGGTTGCCATATCTGTTGCAACTGGTGGTGTTGCATCAACTCCCAAGGTTGCATCTATTCCCGTCCCACCCACAAATCGGCCCCCTTTGGGTCCTCCTCAGATCAGTAGACGCAAATGTCCTCCAGTTAACCTCCCCCCTGAGTGCCACCCGTATGTCGTCATCCTTTCGAAAGTCCCCCCTCTAGGGAGTACCCAGCGGGAAAACCATCAGGCACTAAAGAATAAGGTCATCCACTGGCTGAAAGCCAACAGGCCCCTGCCCGCGGGAGTGGATGGAATTATTCTTGGTGTACGAAGGGTGGGCTGGATTGGACACGGGAAAAAATCGCTTGAAGGGGATTGTGTGGTTGTAAATTTCCAAGATGCTAGGGTTGCCCAATTTATATGCTCTCAAGGTCAACCCACGGCTGGTTCGGGTATCGACATAGTCGATTTGACATTCTTTTATCCACGGTCTACCATGACCACCCCCTCCATCCATCTTGGTCAACCCACCTTCATTGACAGCCTAGGGGGTCAATTTTTGGTGGAAAACACTGCCCACGGCCTTTTGACCCCGGGAGTGCCTTCCCACCAGCCATGTCCAGCCTCAGTGATACCAAATTGGGGACCTGGGAGTTGTTGACTCAGTTATGATCCGGGGGTGGACGTTGTGGCCCCAGGCTCTGTCGCTGAGACAGCACCATACCCCAAATCTATTGACTCCTCCTCCCCACTGCAGACTCTGGCTACGGCCGAGTCTGTAGAGGGGAAGGGGGAAACCGGGTCTCCCCATAATTTTCCGCCTGGTCCCCCTGACGTGGGTCTTGCGGACTTGTCACCCCCTGTCGAGGATTGTAGCATTGCAGCTGTAACGGACCCCCCGATTAGGGTTTTCAGCTGGAATGTTGCGGGCCTCGAAAGGAAGCTGGCGTTGCCGGATTGGAGCGAGCGTGTGGAGCAATACTCCATATGCCTGTTCCAGGAAACATGGAGCCGGGTGCCCCTTCATAAGGCGGGATATTCCACCCACTTTTTGCCGGCAGCAGAAAGTGCAACTGGTAGGGGCCGCCCCTCCGGCGGTCTGTTAATCTGGGTAGCCACCGAACTTAACTGTAGGGTGGAGGAGAAGGACACTAATTGCCCTGACCTCCTAAATATTGTGCTTAGAAATTCCCAGGGCAGAGTCATCCTAAACATTTTTAACATCTATGCCCGCGGCACTAAGGGGGGAAGAGAATCCCCAGTTATAGCTTGCTTGGAAGCGCAACTCCGCTCATCTCCATACAGGTCTTGCACACTGCTGGCAGGTGACCTGAATTGCACTTTCGAGCCTCTTGATCTGGACATCCTAGCAGATCAAGAGGAATTTGATAATGGGTGGGGGATTCCTCCCCTGGAGCTTGGCCCTGTTAAAAAGTGGACTGAAGTGGCCCTCCAGATTAACTCCCTAGTTATGGAGTTCGGGCTTAGAGCTGCCAATGGCAGGACCAGGTCCGATAAAGTAGGGGCGCACACCTACAATAGGCCAGGACACACGTCACGGATTGACTATTTCCTCCTTGACATACATCTGTGGGGCATGGTGGAGGACATGGTAGTTTTACCTTCTGTGGAGAGTGACCACAATCTACTGTCCCTCACCCTGTCCCACAGGTGCGTCAACAGCACCGTGAGTGGGTCTTCTTGTAACCCCGCCCCAGACCTGTCAGTGGTCACGAATTGTGGGCGTAGGCTAAAGTGGGCGAAGCTAGCTCTTTCGGAGGAGAAAACCTCTGCGATTAGGCAGCTTCTGGTTTCAGCCCTGGCCAATCTTGACTGCCAAGAGGAAGGGCAGATGGAGGTGGCACCTAGGTTTTGTGCCTTAATTCAGGCCATTGGTGACCTCTTTGTAGTCCCAGCCCACCCGAGCGGAAGGAAATCCAACCGACGACCGGGTCAAGGCTGGTACAACCAAAAGTGTAGGGAGGCGAAATCACTCCTTATCGAGGCAGTCAAGTCCAAATTACCGCTCAGGACTAGGGAGGCCAGGAGACACTACACACTCTGTCAGAAAAATGCAAGGATGGAATGGGAGGATAATTTCTGGCAGGACCTCTTGGCTGCCAGCCGTGGGAAAGATGCCAAAGGTTTTTGGGACATGGTGGGCAAAAGGAATCGTCCTGACGATTCCCGGAGGACGTGTGCGATTAATGCCCAGACTTGGTTCTCCCATTTCCAAAATCTTTACTCTGTTGTTGAAGGCCCACTTAATGACCCCTTTAAAATTCCATCCTTTATTCTAGACCGAGACCTGGAATTGTTTTCCCCCCTCGATGTAACAAAGCAAATTAAAACCTTGGTCCCCCTGAAAGCAGCTGGCCCGGACGGCCTACCGGGGGACATTCTCCGTGCCTATCCGGAAGAATGGGGGGCTCTAATCTCTGCACTCCTCAATGCAATTATGGGGGGAGGGCTTGTGCCCGACTCCTGGAGAGGTGCGGAGGTGGTGCCCATTTTCAAAAAGGGCAGTCGGGACTCACCAGGGAACTATAGGCCTATAAGCCTAATAGACTCCAGCCAGAAATTGGCCGGGAAAACCATCTTGGGGAGAATTACTCAATGGGTGGACGACAATCACATTCTGTCCGACATGCAGGCTGGGTTCCGTTCGGGTACAGGAACTATTGAACAGGCCTTTAGGCTCTTGTTGTTACACTGGAAGGTGGTGGTGCTGGGCAAAGGCAGTCTCTATCTGGCCTTTATTGACCTTAAGACTGCCTTTGACCTGGTACCTAGGGAGGAACTTTGGAGGGTGCTTGATGGTCTAGGGATGCCCCCGTACCTATTGAACCTCCTTATTAACCTGCACACCAACACCTATGCCCAGGTTAGATGGGGGTTGAATGGGGAAAAGACCGATAAAATCAGGGTCGAGAGGGGGGTAAGACAGGGCTGTGTTTTGGCCCCCACCTTATTCTCCCTCTATATTAACGGGGTGGTAGATCATCTACTGGGCGAACCATCAGACGCTCCTAGCCTGGGTGGAGTAAAAATTCCAACTCTGTTGTTCGCCGACGACACCCTCCTCATCTCCAAAACTCCCCAAGGCCTACAGTCTTTACTGAACCGCTTCCAGGATTTCTGTACCACTAAAGGCCTCGTCATAAACATAGACAAGACCAAGTACCTAGTTATGCACCCACCCCGCAAACTTGGTCGCCCTCCAATTCTGAACTCTATACCCCTAGAAAGAGTGGCGGAATTTGATTATCTGGGGATCCGTCTGAATGATGCAATGAGCTGGACTGCCCATATTGATAAAATGACTCTGGCTCACAAAAGGGTGGGGGGCGCCCTTCTCAAGGAGTACAATAACTCCTCAAAACATTGTGTTGCACCCATACTTGAGATTTACAAAGCCCGTGCAGTCCCTGCTTCTCTCTATGGATCGGAATTGTGGGGCTTGGGCAAGGTCGATTCACTGAGTAAGGCCGAAAATAAATTTATCAAGGACCTTCTCGCTATTCCATCGAGCAGCCCGACCATCCCAATGCTCTTGGACACCGGCTGTAAAGCCATAAGGGACCAGGCTCGGCTTCGTCCCCTTCTGCTCTGGGCGCGCTTGTGGAGGGTCCCGGAGCTACAATCTTACGCCAATGGGCTGGCAGAAGTGATGCATGCGGATGGTTGGAGTAGCATTAAATGGCTGAAGGACATAAAACATCTTTTAGGGGAACTGGGTTTGGCCTCTTGCTGGCATAGTCACTCCGCTCCACCAAAGAAGATTCTAAAAAAACTTTTCTGGGAGTGGGTTGACGTGAAGCGCTCCAGTAGCCAGCAGCATTGTAAAACCACCGCAGCTTTCCTGTTGTTCAAAGACGTTGTCTTGTATGAGCCATATATGGATATTATAACAGTTGCCATGGATAGGTCCTTGTATATAAAATTTCGGCTAGGAACCTTGCCCTTGGCGGATCTTTGTTCAAGGTGGAATAAAGCCCAGCACACATCACGCTTTTGTGCTTCCTGTCCGGACAAACCAGAGTCGGTGCCACACTTCCTTTTCGAATGCCCGGACTATGGTCACCCCAGATCACGTTGGCTTGCCCCCATTTGCAGAGAACTGGGGACTCGTCAGCACTCTGTTGCCCTCCGGATTCTTTTAACGAACACAGCCCCTCCTATTGTCTGTGCTGTTGCAAAATTTTTAAAATGGGCTTGGTTGATAAGACTTAGAAGACTGTCCATATCAATTTAATTCTTTTTTAGCTAATTTATTCTGACATATTGTGTTTTAATTACCATTCTATTTGTACAGTCTTACTTATTTCGACATGCTGTTTTTATCTTTTTGTACTGCTTTTATGATATGTGCATATCGAAATAAAGCATCAATCAATCAATCAATCTTTTATAAACCAAGGTGAGGCTGTAAATAGATACCTTGCAAACTATAATGTATAATTCAAAATTGGCACCGGTTTGTAAATTTTAACCTAGATAAAACCTCAAACACGTCTAAACTTGGGCTGTGAGCTGCAGAGAACAATTCTTCACATTTCTAATCCCGGACTCTAGATGTGTGGTTAAGGCATTACTCCTACAGAGTTCTGTGCCTTAACTACTTAAGCAAGCTATTGGCACATCCTTTCTAAGAACATCAATGGCAGACTCAAAGAATTTTGCAAATTACTTCCTGATCATCACCACCCTGTCTTTTCTTAGCACAGTCCTAGACCCGCTAAAGAGCTCACGATGTCCTCAACATGCAATGGATTGGAATAGTCATTGCTGGTTTCCAAGTTTATTAAAGAATGCATATTAATGTCACCCTTACGAAGCTCATTGCTCAACAAGTTCGGTTTAATGGCGTTTTCCTCTCTAGATCGAAAATGCTCGACTTTCTTTCTTACCTTTTCAATTGTTAAAACACTTATGTTTCATAACGTTATTGTCACGTTTTAATCTTTCTCATAGTCATAGTTCATCTGTATTTTCAATGTCCTCAGCAGACCAAAACTATTTAGGAAGCGCCGTATAGTTACAATGTCACATTTATTAATTTACGTCAACTCGTTCACGTCATTGTATGCATGTTTTAAAATAGTTTCCAGGGTAATTAATTACAATTGGCCGCTGACCGGTGCTTGGCTTTGAAATGCTCTCTGTGTTGCGTTTCTTTTTGCTCTCTTTTCTATGCCTACGATATTCCGGATGTATTGTACATCGACCACTAGAGGGAGCTCCCAGGTTGTGGAAACAATCTTGGTAACCGTTTCTCTACTGGAAATGCATGGAAGATGGAAAGTGAATGTCGCGCTTTAGTTGCAATTTGTTGAAGCATACAGCATCAAGTATCCCACATTCATTAACTAGCATATCATTGTTTTGCATTATGATTGATTTACAAGTTTAAAGCAGTAGATGCGAGTTGTCAAACCCCAAAGTTACACAGAAAGTGTGTGGTCCTGGAGCTACCATTTGTATTGCACTATTTTGCTAAGATGTCCTCAGCCAGTCTTGTTTCACTTATCCCTGTTTATTGCAGCATAAGTAGTCATATACGCAGAAAAGAGGTTTCTTTTCATTTTATTTATTATTGCTTATCTTATAGCCCTTTTTCACTGTAACCCAATCACTTTTGCGGAATTCATGAGTTATGGAGAGAAAGTCAAGTATCATCTTTGAGAGACATTCATGTACAGTTGCCTGTCATGGCGGGCGGAAGTACACATTAGGTCTTGATTGGATTCGATTTCAATAAGGATTCGTATTGGACCTCCGTGCTTCAGTGATGGCGGGCACTTCTCATCAGAAGAGATTTGCAGTAACAGTCGAATGCCACCTGCATATTAATGGTTGTCGTTATTCTTATTGAGCGCAGGAGGAATACTGGGGTTTTTAAGTAGAATATCAAGTTAATGTGACAGATGTCAGCCCTGTGGGCGCCACAAGGGGTTGAAATGATTTCGGTCTCGAAGGAGCATGTCAGGTTAATATTCCTTTCGCAAAACAATGCCTCGACTCGACATCATCATGACTTGCTAGCTGCTGTTCCAAAATGGCTGACCCTTCTAATGTGCCATGATTCATAGTGTGAGCTCCCAAAAGCGGGAAAAACGGTTATAAAGTTTGAAAATAGAAGAGAGGGTGAGAGGAATGTCAAAGAGTTGAGGCTAAGGCGATAGAGAACGCAGGAAATGTGTCCTAATGGACACGACTTTGGAACTGGGGAACCAGGTTTGAGTGCTGGCGATGGCTTAACATCCTGTGATTCTGGGCTTATCACATAATCTCCTCTGCCTAAATAACAGTAATGTAATCTGAAGCTCATGTAAAGCATTGTGAAGGTTTTGGACAACTCTAAAAAGTGCTGGATCATGTATAGAATGCGTAAGGATGGGGGCGTGGCTTGGACGGCAATGCAGACAGACGTCTAAGTTCGGGACCTCCGTCACCCCGAACTAAAGAACGGCGAATTAATCAGCGAAACGGCCCCAGAAACAACCCACAAGCGAAGCAAAGGAGGTGGGAAGTTTAGAAGCACCAGAGGGCGAGAAGGAGGAGAGCCACCAAGAAAGGAGGAAAGAATAACAAGCCAAATCGTGATGAGAGGGGAGAGCTGCTGAGACACAAGATGGCGGCACACTACGAGGCAGCGGAAGAATAACGCCGACCACAAGCGCAGAGGAAGATCGAAGGCAACATCAGCAGACCAACCACGGCGATTTGAGCAGAGCGAGACTAGGCACCGGCGGTAGGTCTGGGCAAGCCACCGCCAGATAAGCTAACGGCGAAGCACATATGAAATTGAAAGCAACCTCTGGCGGCAGCCATTTTGGGGCGGTATCGAGGCAAGATCAGGCAAAGCCCACATAGAGGAGGAAGCGCTTCGCCAAGGGGTGGTAGCAAGCAGACGGCCCCATAACGAGAGGAGAACAGAGAGTGAGGCGCTCCAACGGAGGGGCTGCAGGTACAGCAAAAGCAGAGCCAGACTACCGAACGAGCGGAAACACAACCGTACCTCGAGGCCACCTCAAGACAGCGCCAGGGACAGCAGCCAACCAAGGCTGAAGCCAGCAGAAGGCCGACACGAACAAGTAGGTCCGCGCAAGCTAGACGCAAATAGCAGAGTCGAAACCGGAAGTGTCTACCGGCAGCCATTTTGAGCAGCATCTGCGAGCAAGCTCGAAGAGAAGGCGCTCCCGCTTTGGCAACAAGCACAATCGAAACCGAAACTAAGAAACTGCCAGCGCAGTCATCTTGTGAAGCACAGGGCGGAGATAGCACGAACGAGAGGAAGCTCCCGCCTAGGCCAGAACAGAGCGCCAAACCAAGCGGAGAATAGGCCACGGGGCCACAGGGGCAAATAGCTAAGTCAAGCTAGATCATCGGACAAGGCAGAACATCGGCGCAAAAGTAAAGAACTGCCGAGGAGGCCCCAGCCTTTGCACGAGCTAAACCCACTAAAACATCACCACAGAACAATCCGGGGGCAGCATCCGGCAGAGCAAACACCCGGCCAGTGCACTACTAACCAACACCCTGTAGGTCCGGATAAGCATAAGCGGACGCGGATAAGACCGTTAGCGAACGGCAAAGGAGTGCATCGAAACCCGTAGCACATACAGGCAACAGCCATCTTGAGAAGACACCAGCACGCCGGCACCCAGGGAAAAGAGCCAACAGGGCAAAACACAGGAGTACGTGTGGAAACTACGACAAAAGGGAGAGCGATGCCGTGGTGAAGGACAGCCGAGACAGAGGTAGCTCACCGCAAGCGAATTCAAGACCTGAGCTGGCGGGCGCCAAGACCAGGACAAGGTCAATAAGGTGGCCAAGCAGATTCAGACTGGACAGTACACCTGAAACCAAAACCACCGTAGGTGCAAACAATAACAAGGGTCACCCGGCTAACCAACAGAAAGAAGATAGACTGTGCACCTACCTAGCAAGAAGAGGCTTCGACAAAATGGAGGGTAGAGACGAAAAAACAGCCAGCGACAACAAAAAAGTCAGGAAGGACTTAAACAAATCTCCAACGAAGCTGAAAAACAACCAGGCAAACGAAACCACACTCGACACACTCCTCAAAAAGATAAATGAAGGAAACGACCTAGCAAAAGCCACAAAAAAACCCATAGACAATATGCAACTAGAACTGGCAGCCATAAGAGCCGACCAAAGCAGGACCAACTGTAGAATTGATGTAGAAAAGAATAAGCGAACTAGAAGACAACACAACCAGAACAAACAGAGACATGGGCTACGTGGTAAAAACAACCAGCAACCTACAAAAGATGCTGGCAGAGCAGGACGACCGAAGCAGGAAAGAGAACATTCGGCTCCTGGGTGTGCCAGAAGGAGAGGAGGACGCAACAGGCTCATGCGCAACGCTACTGGAAGACCTGCTACCCAAACTGACCGGCCTAAAGTTTGATACGCTATTCGAGGTAGACAAAGCCTACAGGGTGCCAGCAACAAGACAACCGCAGGAGAGAGGCCCGAGGCCTATCATATGCAAACCACTTCGAGCAAACCACACGGATGCCATTTTCTCTTTCGCTAGGAAAGGTCAAAACGTGAAATGGAATGGTCAAAAAATCATCATAACACAAGACTTCTCAAAGCAAACGGTAGAGACCAGGAAAGGCTTCCTGGCACTAAGGGACAGACTCCGGAAAGCAAACACAACATTTAGCTTCGCGGGACCGGCCAGAATGTGAATCACAGACAGGAAAGGCACACTGGTCTTTGATGAACCCAACGAACTGCGGAGATACCTACAGGGCCCAGACCCCGAAGAAATGGAGGCACAAAGCCCAGGAGCAGTGAAGAGAAGAGCATCATCAGACACCTCTGAGGGAGGGGTGGAAGGAGGACGCTAGCAGAAGCCATCAGACTACACCAACCTGCCAAGAACAGAGAGTCTACCTCAGCACAAAGGATCTACCTCAAAGACAATGTTCTTGGAACGCTAAATCAAGACTTCTCAGGAACAAGAACATTGAATCTCAACCCTGCGGACAATTATGCTACCTCATAAAAGCTCCACCAGAGACAAGGCGAGACTCATGCCAAGCTGCCCACCAGAGACCTCAGAAATAAGCCGCATATCCTTTGACCCCCAAGGGGCAACATGTTTACAAGGGAAGGGCATGAGAGAAATGGAACTCAGGGGGGACGGAGGGAGGGAGGACCCTTGCTGTCGCACGCCTACAGTACAATGTCGGGGGCTAGGGGGGTGGAAGGGAGGGGCGGGAAGCTCCACGGTACAGTTATATGCGTTTCACTATCTCTATGTTCCTTCGGTTCTTATCCTTTCTGTCCTTTCTGTCTATCTACCAGGGGGGTAAAACGAACATAACACTAGGCCAACAAACGCCTCTTGAACTGCAGAACACAACGACACCCGCCATAAAACTGAGCGAGAGAGACAAACCACCATGACTACAACCACAAACACCCAACTATTCTCTGACATTAAAGTAGTGTCCCTCAACGTAAAGGGCTTCAACCACCCAGTCAAACGCCATAAGACACTTGACTTCCTAGCGAAACTCAAAGGTGATGTATACGTCCTCCAGGAGACCAGGATCTCAGAGGAGGACGCACAACGCCTCAAAGCGAAATGGATAGGGGAGGTAGCTTGCTCACCCGCCGTACACAAGAAAGGAGGGGTTGTTACAATCATAAGCAAAAAAGCCAAACTCGCAATACACGATTACCAAGCAGACAAAAATGGAAGAGTACTAGTTACAAGCCTCAAAAGAGGGAAGGAATCGATACATGTAGCCAACATCTATGGGCCCAACTCGGCAGACAAAACATTCTGGGAGGAGGTGGAGGCCAGACTGAGTAGCATTCCCCAAGGCGAGCTATTAATCCTAGCAGGAGACATGAACCAGACCCTAGACCATGCCATAGACAGACACCCACACAGAGCAAGCCACAGGCCACAGCAACAGAACATCCTTAAAAACATATGTGCCAAACTAGAGATGAGAGACCCATGGAGACTCCAACACCCAGACACAAGAGAATACACTTTCTACTCACACCCAAACAACTCCTACAGCAGAATTGACTACATCTTCATGTCAGCCAATCACACACACCTTATTGACTCGACCGAGATCGGCCCGATAACAATTTCTGATCATGCACACATCACCCTCACGATCAGCGGCAAGCACAACGAGAAGCCCAGTCGAAGCTGGCGACTAAATAGCGACAACCTGGAAAACCCGGCCAATATAGTGGAAATTGAGGGGGCAATCATAGAATACCTTGCTTTCAACGACACCGCGGAGACCAACAAGGGCAACCTTTAGGAAGCCCTAAAGGCCACAATAAGAGGCAAACTCTTAAACATCAAATCCAGGATGAACAGGAATAGGAACAAAAAAATCTGATCTGGAGAACCAGATCAAAGATCTAGAAAGAGGCCACTGCGCAAATCTAGCAGACAAAAACACTCTGACTGACCTAACCAAGAAGAAGTATGAGCTCAATAAAATCCTGAGTGAAAGGGCAGGTACATGGATCAACAAATACAAATCCATCAACCTGTGCTCAGCCAACAAAGCAGGGAAACGCTAGCGGCCTACCTGAAAGCAAAACAAAGGCAGCACACAATAGCAGCGATAACAGACAAATTGAACAAGACACACACACATCCAATAAAAAAATTCTAGAGGTATTTCATAACTTCTACAAAGAGCTATACACAGCAGATAAAGGCCTGGCATCAGACGGGGCGCAGCTCTACTGGGCAAACTAAGCCTACCCAGACTGTCAGACCAACAAAGAGAATCTCTTGAGGGAGATATAACTGGCGCAGAGGTAGAAAAGGTGGTCATATCCCTCAAAACAAACAAAGCACCAGGACCAGACGGGTACACGGCCGCGTTTTATAAGCAATTCTTACAGCAGCTGAAAACCACCATGGTCGAAGTATTTTCGTTCTGCGCACAAAAGGGTAAAATGACAGACTCAATGGCTGAGGCGAACATAATAGTCATTCCCAAAGACCCACAGTACCCGCAAAACTACCGCCCGATCTCTCTCATAAACGTCGACTGTAAAATATACGCCAAAATCATGGAGGCGAGACTAAATACGTTTTTACCCCATCTCATCCAAAACTCGCAGGTAGGATACCTTAAAAATAGGCTGTCTCAAGACAATACCAGACTCTTATGCCACCTCGTCCACCTCACAGCCAACAGTCAAGACCAGGCGGTTATGATCGCACTAGACGCTGAGAAGGCCTTTGACAGGGTCTCGTGGCCATTCTTAGACATATGCATGGAAAATTTAGGCCTGGGTACCAGGTATCGCGACATGGTGATGTCATTATACAACAATCCCAGGGCCCGGGTAGCAGTTAATAGAGGGACGTCAGAAACTCTTACCCTTGAAAGAGGTACGAGGCAAGGATGCCCACTCTCTCCAGCACTATTCCTGTTAGCCCTGGAGCCACTGCTGTTCATGATTAGGAACAACCCACACATAACCGGCGTCCAAGTCAGAGACAATACAGTAAAATTAGCAGCCTATGCTGATGATATACTGATCACAACAAAAAACCCGACCACCTCAATAGCGGCACTAATGAACACGATAGAAGAATACGCCCTAGTTTTGGGGTACAAACTAAACAGGGAGAAATCAGAGTGCAAACCCATGAACTGTCACAAAACTAGTGCGGTCCTAGGCACATCTGGACTAACCTGGCAAAAGAAACCCCTAAAGCACCTCGGCCTCCTATTCGGTAGTGACCTAAGGTCAACCCTAGACCACAACGAGGAAGCGATCCTAAAGGAAATTAAAACGAAACTAGAATCCTGGTCTCCCAAATTCATCAGTTGGTGGGGAAGGGTGGAGACCATAAAAATGATGATAGCGCCCATGATGAACTACCTGCTAAGTATGCTACCACTAACATTAACTGACGACTTCCACAAAAAGCTAGACAACACCATTAACACGTTCTTGTGGAATGGGAAGAAACCCAGGATCAGCCTAAAAAAACTGAGACTGAAGAAAGAACTAGGGGGGCTAAATGTTACGGACTTTAAGGCTTTCCAAATGGCCTGCTTGGCAAAACAGGGAATATTTTGGCTCATCCCAGCCCAATAATACACACCAGTATGGCTAGAGTTGGAAAGGGACATACTAGGAGGGGCCGACCCTGTAGCCATACTCACAGCCAACAAGCACCCCAAGGCAACCAACGCAGTACTCAAAAACACCAAGGTAGCACTCTTGAAAGTAGACAGGAAAATGGAACGCAGTATCAGGAGGACGAGCTGGGAGTCAATCTGGTTCAACTCAAAAATAACATATAGAGGCAGAACACTCAAAAACAAGGAGTGGTACGGAAGAGGAATCACCACACCCGCTCAGCTGGGGAAGGAGGGCACACCACTCACATTTGAAACGCTAAAAAAGGTGCACAACTTACCCAACATTGAACTCTATGAATTCTTGAAAATCAGAACTGCCATCACTAAAGCGAACCTCACCAAAGAAACACCCTCCATCATAGAGTACATGCACAACCTAAACAAGGTCGGACATCAAACAGCTCACCTATACAAACTCATAAGCCCACAGACATCAACACTGAACACCAGAACAATGTCGTTCTGGGAATCACTGCACAACAGGCACTTTAGCGAAGATGAGAAATCACGGCTATGGGTCTCAGCCTCCAAGAATAAAGTCTCCCCCCAACTAGCGCAAACAAAGTACTGGCTACTGCACAGAATGTTGTGGGCGCCGGCCCGACTGGCCACAGTAGGCGCCACAGAGAATGACACATGTTGGAACTGCCATAGAGCAAAGGGTGACCTAGCCCACATCATCTACGAATGCCCCAAGGTCAGGCTCTGTTGGGGGAAAGTCAATTACTTCATCAGCACGGTAGTGGGGGGAAACATACAACAAGGTCTGGATGGAATAGCCACCGCATTCATGGCCCCAGACCTAGAATCCAGGGAAGATAGAGAGCTAGTAGATCTCCTACTCACAGCGGCTGTTAAAACAATCCTAGCGAACTGGAAATGTACTAGTAAAGCAACCTTTAAGAGAGGGATAAACTGGGTGACCTTCCTGAGAGGCGCGGACAATATCACAGCAAAACATGCAACCAACCACACAGCTAGAAGTGCGATGTGGAGGGCCTTAGATGCACATTTAGAATCGTACAAACCCCCCTAGACGGACAATATGGCCAAACACCGATGGGAATAACCAGCCAAGGTTAGAAATACCCCACCTTCCTTTTCTTCTCTGTAGTCTTCTTTCCTTCACTCTAGGGGCCTACAGATAAGTCATCTACCAACAGCAACAACAATACCAAATGCCGTTTGTTCACCACAATATACCTGCACCTCGTCTGCATGTGCCCCCGCATTACGACTGTACTGTATCTGTATTATATCTGTAAAACGTTTTAATAAAAAAAAATCTTGAAATAAAAAAATAAAAAAAAAGAATGGGTAAGGATGGAAGTGAATGAAAAAACTCCCATTAAAATACTAAACAATTCACTTAGGGCCTGATTACGATGACGGTGGGACTACAGCCGACAACCCGTCGGTGGCGGTCCCACTGCCATCGTAACTTTGTTTACCGCCCGCCATATTACAATGCCGGGTGGATGCTTGGCGGTTGGAAAGACTGACCGCCACTCATCCGACGTGCGTCGGAGGGAGCCACAATCCCTACAATAGTGGCGGTGCCTGCCAGGCACCGCCATAGTGATTGTGATGTCCCTTCCAGCCAGCCATTTCATGGGATATTGGGGACTGTAGCGGGCCTCCCTTCCTCCCTGGCCATCAGTTTTGTATTTTGGGGGGCACCTTATGGTGCTCCTGTACATATTTATGCTTTGTATGGCAGGCACCACATGGTGTCTGCAACGTAGTGCAGGGATATGTGCAGTTTCCCCTTTTTACAATGCGGCATGTGCTGCAGCTAGCAGCATCCGCCACAATGCAAAGCATAGGCATTGCAACCGCCGTGATGGCAGTCGCATCCAAATTCCTATGGGGTGACCGCCAAGCTGGAGAGGGAGGTTGTTTCAAGATTTGGCGGTGAAGCAGGAGAAGGAATGCCCTCCACAGCAGCATTGACGGATGCAGGGGATGCTCGCTGAGGCGAGAGAGGTGGAGCGGAGCTCCCTGGTAGGTTGAGGGAAAGTCAGGCAGTGGTTGATGTAGGCAGCTCCGGCGTTTTGGAGGGCTTTGTAGGCAGGAGCTTGAAGAGGCATCTATGCTGGACGGTGACGCTTGGGGGTTCTGGAGAGCCCATGATAGTGAAGTGGAAGATGCTGTGGTCCTTCCAGGTTAGCTCGGTTGTGTGGGAGAACTTTATTCTGTCACTGGCAGAGAAGACTGGGTCCAATGTGTCCTGCGGTGTGCATAGGGGTGGTGACCAGCTGCAAGAGGCACATTTTGCTCATATTCTCAAGGAGGAATGCTAAAATCAGCATGAATGGCACCACACAGCACTCTAAAGGCCACTGCTTCTTTCTGCCGCTTGAGTAGATTTTCAACTTGAGCAACAGTTTTTGCAACTTTCTTAACACGTGCGGTAGTGACCTGCTGCGACCGCCAGCGTAGAGAAATCTCACTAGGAGGCAGTCTAGCACTTGTTTTTTCATGCTTGCATTCTCCAACTTAATGTTGGTGAGTCACACACGAGAGAAACTCCGCCACACGACAGTTGGCAGAGTTTTTGCCGAACTCTGTGCTCCAAGCGGAGAGCAAAGTGGGCGAAATTCTGTGAAGCCGGCGGAGCAGAGTTTACTACCCACCCTTAGCTTTGAGTGATGTATGTAGCCAGTAACAGAAGGTCTCCCTGAGTTGCATTATGGTATAAGGAGGTACAGTGAGTGAAGGGACATAGAGCCCTCTTTATTTTGGGTGAAACCACACAATTCCTCAAAGCCAAAATATATCTTTGTTCCAATCCCTTTTGTGGAGTGCTGTGCGTATATGGCCAGCAAGGCTGGAAACTTGTACGACCCCCCTTGCCCCTCTACAAATCATCAGTGAAATAAAAATAAGCAGGGATATTTTTATCTAATGAAACGCATCATTTTACTGTCGGGACAGTCTCTTCAACTCAGTTGGGCACCAAAAACGAAGCGTAGGTGTGGCATGGGGTAGGGGCAATCGCTCTTTATTCTATTTTAAGTTGTGTACACCACGCTCTCCTCTTTTCCCCAGCCTTCCTGTCCTGCTCTTCCTTGAATCCCTGCATCCTGTTCCTCCTCCAACTTGTCCCCTTCCTGTCATGGTCTGCGTACTCTGGGTCCTAGCTCTACCTGACTCCACAAACAGAATATGAGGAAAAGAAAAAAAGAATCCAGGAAAACATCTAAATCCTTGTGGATTATTAACACCTTGAATGCTATGGGGATTTTTCTCCTGTGCTGGAACTCCATGAACCCCATTATTCATGACGAGCTGGGCTCGTCATCAGCGTAGGAGGAGGCTACTGCATGACGAGCCCAGCTCGTCATGAGCGTGGAAGGGGTTAAAGTAAAGAGCAGCCGCACAATTGGGTATTGCCAATGCATAAAAAAGTGTTGAACAAAGCATAGGGGAGATCAATAATGTTTGAACTTTTTAATAAATATTTTATTTCAGACTACTTGTAAGGATAATATTTGGCACCCTTCTGCAGGTTTGCACTCCAGGGGTCCTATTATGTAAAGGTTCACTTTCCCTGTTTGCGCCGGGTGCACCGTAAACAGGTGCGCCACGTGCAAATAGGGAAAGTGCACACCATTACATGGAATGCACCCCCCCCAGTGCAGTCGTGAACTCACACTGCCCTGGCGGCAGCGCATTCCTGTGAAATATGGAGCGGCTGCTTTAAAGCCGCCCTGTGTTTTCACTGTTCAGGTGATTGGAGATCCCCTTGCAGGTGGATGCAGTCAGTGACTGCACCCACCTTCAAGGGAGGTCTTGGAGGTCCATAGGACCCACTTTCCCCCTCCAAAGAGCTGCTCTCATGGGGCGCGCTGACAGTACGCCACCTTTTATTTGGCGCACTGTCAGCGCACCTCCTGAGCACTTCCTTGCCTCTGCAAACGTGTCTGTGATATGGCACGGGAGCAGAGGCAAAGGGATTGCCTCATTTTTATGGGGCACGTCCCCATGCAAATGAGGGAATGTCCCCTGCAGATAGTGCTGGCACTATCTGTATTATAGAAGGGGCTGCTCCAGCGTCTGCAGCCTCTTCTTTAGCACCAAAGTGCCCCCGGGGTGTGCAAAGTGGAGCACTCTTTGTAATATGGTCCCGATGGTGGAATTTAAGTGCGCTCCTTCGTTACATGACAGCACGACAGAAGGAGGACTGGCATCTGAACTGTTCTTTTCGAGGTGGAGATGCTAAGATTTTATACGGGGTTGCTTGAACTCCTCAGAGGTGTGTTTGATTTTTGCAGGAAGGTTGTGTGATCCTGACATGATGGGTACCTACTTCTGGGAAAGTCTTGCACAAGCAGACTTGTGCTTGTGCTCTCATGCACAATGTCCTGTGACTGCAACGAGTCACCTTAACAGAGACCCCGATTTGGTGCTTGTTGTCGTCTCCTCATCCTTCATGTTGCTTCAGTCTCCTCCGTATTGAGCTCCAGTCAATGTGTAAGGTCCTATAGCCTTTTGCAAAGGCATGTGATGTGTACCAAGAAGATGGCTCAGTCAGTTAGTTTCTTACCTCTAGCATATTCATTCAACTTCATGTCAAGAGTCCTTGCATTGTCTACTCAGACTTTAAGGTTTTGATTTCAACATCCCACTGGACGTGTCCTTAGTAGCTAGGTTCCTGGGCTGACCCTCTTTCTGGGACCCCAGACCTGAGCTCAGGATGTTTGGCCTTGGGCTTCTTGTATCTGTCTCTCATCTCCTTGTGCTTCCTGTTATTTCATTCCTCTGAAGCACTCTGTCTTTCCAACTTATGCAGCGTTTGCATGCTTTGCTGGGTGGTAGTTTGAGGTTTTATGTCTTGATATATTTCTGGCTGATGGTTGAGTGAGTTTTAGTGTTTCATTATTAGGCTATAATGGCAAGTTAAATAATGCCACTGCATACGTCACAGTGCCTATGGGTTCAGCATCCCTTCCAGCAACCAGTCCATGTGTCCTAGCACCTGTGTCAATAACGTATATATCTTTTCAATAATCTCTGTGTTCATTGGAGCAAGAAGGGCTGGGCTCATGCTCAGCTCCTATCTAATTATACAGGATGCTTGAACAAACATGTGGTTCACTTGTTCAAAAGGAGCACCATTCTTGGAAAAGATATACAAGGTATTGGTAGAGGTGGTGGGTAAGATACATGGACTGGTTGCTCGAATGGATGGTAAACCATGGAGTTCTGAATCTGAGGGCACTATAAGGTATAAGGCGAGGCATTTTATCACTTGCCATATTAGCTTGTTTAACTGAAACTTGCTCAACCGTACCATTAGGCTGGTTCAATCCAATTCAGGTAAAACTAGTAGTGTAGGGTTGGGAGGCGTAATGAAATGTTTTTGCAGCATATTTGACCTTTGCAGTAATTTACATAATTGCTGCTCTGCTACTCATAAAATATACAATCATTCTAATGCATAGGATTTGTAGACAAATAGTGTATAATAAATAATCATAAAGTAAAATATCAACTATTGCGAGGGCATACTATGTTTAGGGGCATGCTTCTCTCATATGCCACCTGTGAATGAGAGATTTTCTGACAGGCACTTCTGGTGCTAAATACTCCTTACCACACAAACCTAACTGTTGAGGGAGAGTGAAAGACACCTCCCAGCTCTCCTTTTCTCTGAAAAGGTTACATTTATCTATTAGGCCTTACAGCATCTACCAGGTATAACTCCAATAAATTGGGGTATCACTACACAAAGTCTATTTTGTAAGTCTCAGCTACGCACAGCTTTAGCTGTCTGTGGCAAGACCTGTTGTTTCTAATACAAGTCAAATACATAGGGTGGTCTTTGGGTCAGCCACATGCTCAGGAGTGGAAGGGTTTGTTGTCTATCCGCATTGACTTCTCTTGATTCAGTGGCTATCCTCCCTAGTCTTACATTCGTCCCGGAGCATTTCAGTCTTACAGTGTTCTGATTGGATGAGTTCTATTCTTCTGCTTTTTTTCTGAGGCTGTTCTTCTCCGTCAAAAAGGATTGGAAAAACAATAGCTGGGCCTTTTAAAGGCATGTAATATAGACTTTGCCAATGCTTGTTTTTGAATTTGTGATCACTTCACTTGGGCCTATGATTGACATGGAAACTGCTGTATCTAGCGTAACCATTTCTTTTTTAGAGGAAATCGAGCATCCTGTACTGTTTTTATCACCCTTGGCCGCCTGTTACTGATGATTGCCGTTTCAATATCATTTATTGTAAACTTCCCTCTCTGCTATCCTTACAGGCCAGTGCCCTCTGTGCCTTCTCGCCTGCTCTCGATCACCCAGCTGCTTGCTTCATAACCTCTCTTTGAGCTAAATTTAAATCCGATACGTTCCCTGGATATATACCAACGACAGTTCTTTAATCACTATTCACACTGTATTCATTTTCCTATCAATATTTTCTAGGTCTCTTCTAGTGGATTTAAAGTCTAATGGAGACTCTTGTAAACAATCACCAGCACCAGTACATTATGTACACCCTGCCCATCAAATATAAATAATTGATCATCTGGGTCTTAAGACGTTTTATTTATTCTCTGATGAAGAGAATCAGATTTAAGACACTTTTGAACCCACTTGCCAGGGTTGAGAAGGCAGAGCAATATCCTTTTTCTAACGTGCTCAGCAGGTCTTCTGGTTCTGCTTGTTGTAAGGGGATGAAGGTCAAACATGGTTAATTCAAACTTCTTCCCTGTTAGCAAGATCTATATGTGTCCCAGCCATGGCATAACGACTGGTAATCTAGCCTAGTCAGATGCGTTTCCTCGTTAACTATGGTTGTTCTATCTAGATTAGCAAACAATCCTATTGATTTTCATCTTTTACTTGATTGACCAACATGCCAACAATCCATGCTTTGAGATTACATCGATGGATCAATGTATGAACCACATAGTCACCAAAAACAGAACTGAGCTGTAACCACTGAGTGACAAACTAACTGAGGGACTCTGCTCCTGCTCATTAGTTTGGAAAGGTCTGCTAGCGCACAATACAACTTGAAGGGTATTAGAATATCCAAATGCTTCCCTTTTCAGCAGAAAGTGACATTCCCTTTTCAGCAGGAAGTGACGTAGCTTTAAAGCTGAGAGTGGCTGCGTGCACCTCTTTGAAGTTTCTATGTAGTTTAAACTTTCTTTTAAATAACTGTTGCTGTTGTACGGATTTTGGCAAAGGAAGACCAGGTGTATTCTAGTAAACATCTAGTTACCGGTCTTTTCTTCCATCGTCCTTCATCATCTTCAATTGTATGTGCCATTTAATTTTTAAAAGTTTGTGACCAGAATTTTTCATAATATTGAAATGAAATGTCACTTAACTAAACAAGCATTGGCATAGCCAATAGGTCTCGCCTTTGGGACCTTATACGTATTTAGTTATGCAGTAAAATATCCCTGGTGCAACAACATCAACTGTTGCATGGCTAAACACTTATACGGTCCCAAAGGCGAGACCTATTGTCTATGCCAATGCTTGTTCTTTTTCCTTTCACACTTTACCATGCCGTCATTACATTTAGTCAAATATAATTTGTAGATCAACATATTTGTTTAAACAACAACTTAAACTTTCACAGGTTACATCCATATTTAAAAGTATCCCCATATATACCCATTACGTATACACAACATAAAGTGCAAATTATTTCTCCCTGGTCAAAGCCTTATCACATACCAATGGATTATCACTAGATTCTCAGCCGCCGACCCAGCATATCAACATTTATCGTTGCCTCAGTGTCCATCCCCTGGTTCCCCTCGTTGCAAGTGTGGAATGGATTGTGTGTTGAAGTGCAATTATGTGCAATATACAACTATGTATCTATTACCAAAACCTTCAACTAATAATACGGAAGAGATACACCATTAAGAAAAAAGATTGTACCCATATTACATGTAATATGAATATCTAAATTCACCATTCAGACCATTAAAAAAATCTAAATATTATCAATGATGAAATATGGACCTGTTTTTCTGGATCTCAATACGTTTATTTGCAAACATTGTTGCTACATTTCCACCCAAAAAGTGGAAACTAGCAACAGAAAAAAGGGAATAAAGGGGGGCTGTGGAAAGGGAAGAAAGTTGCGCGGGTGTCTAATAAAAGTATCCGAGGAAGGGTAAGGGGAGACAAAGAAATGGAAGCGCGAGAAAAGTGAGCGAGGAGGGGAAATGAGAGCGGCGATTAGGAAACTGAGCCTGACGGAGTTGGGGGGAGGAAAGGATAAAAGGGAAATTATGAAGTAGAAAGAGCAGGGAGTGGAGAGACAACAAGGGAAAGAGAAGAGGAGAAAAGAAAGATGATTAAAAGGGAGGAAATGAGAAAGCTGTAGCGCACCGAGAAACGGGGGAAGACCAGGGAAAAAGTGAGCTACAAAATCAGCAGTGAGGGTGGAAGGAAAGGGAAAGAAAAGCCAAAAAGCAGTTCAGTTTTCAAACTATGCCAAACAAAGCATCCCATTAAACAGAGAGTGATAACATAGGTGACAAGAAAAATGGGGTGAGAAGAGCTAGTGACGAAAATGGGGAGCGAAGAGCAGGTGATAACAAGCGCAGCAGGGAAACGAGAAGCGTCTACGAAGGGGAAAAAAACAGACACACGCAGCATTTCCCAAGCAGGAGCGAGCAGGGGCACCATCTGTTTGCAAGATAATTACAAACAGATGTCGCCAAAGCTTACTCCTGCAAGGGAAACGCCAAACGTGCACACGTTGCAATAGAAAGCAATGAAAAGCATGCACGTTTTTGGCCAACAAAACTAATCGATTCCAAGAGGTCCCCTCCTACGCAATGCATGCACGCTGCGCAGGCAAGACCTAACAAAAACAGAGACATTGAATCATACAAGTATGTAAATCAGTCTATACGGAATGTCACATAAGCCAATGAGGATTACAAGGTGTAGGAATCACGTCATCCATACTGGTGGGCAGTATATTTCAAAAGGGGTTGGTCTGGAGAAGCACAACTCAGGATTTAAAGCATACCACAATGTTTGGGGGGTTAGCTTTACTAATAAAAATGAATATCTGCCTAAATGAACTCTTTTTAGCAACATTAGAATAACTGGGTAAGTTCTAACTATATTGCAACACAAAAAAAGTGAAGTTCTAACTATACCATTCAGGTTTGTATGCAACTCTTTGATGACATTTGATAGGTCACTGTCCTATGATGGGATTGTAACACAAGAATCTGTATGACAAACGCAGTAACCCACTGAGCTATCCGCATAAAATACAGTTTATCTGCATTTTAAAACTACCAACACATAAAGGATTGCTCTCCATCAGGATAATTAATCACCAGTTATCTGGACATTTTTATTGTTGTCTTGCATCCATGCCCACAATAATGGCACAAGCATTGGCATAGCCAATAGGTCTCGCTTTTGGGACCTTCTAAGTATTTAGTTATGCAGCACAATATCCTTGGTGCAACAACATCAACTGTTGCTTGGCTAAACACTTATAAGGTCCCAAAGGCGAGACCTATTGGCTATGCCAATGCTTGTTATTTTTTGTTCTTGGAGAAAACCGGTCTAGTGCCAGGAAGGTCAAGGGTGAGTGGCAGGGAGGTGAGTAGTGAATGCCAGGTGGGACAAGGGTGACTGTCAGGCCATGGGGGTGAAGGGTGAGTGCCAGAGAGGTGAGGAGTGAGTGCCAGGGAGATGAGACTTAAGAGTCAGGAGGGTCAAGGGTGAGTGCCAGGGAGGGGAAGGGTGAGTGCAGAGAAGGGGAAGTATGAGTGCCAGGGGTGAGGGGTAGCTGCCAGGCCAGGGAGGTGAAGGGCTAGTGCCACGGAGGTGAAGGTTGAGTGCCAGGTCAGGGGGATGAAAGGTGAGTGCCAGGGAGATGAAGGTTGAGTGCCATGGAGGTGAGACGTAAGAGTCAAGAGGGTCAAGGGTGAGTGCCAGGGAGGAGAAGGGTGAGTGCAAGGGGTGAAGGGTAGCTGCCACGCCAGGGGGATGAAGGGCTAGTGCCATGGAGGTGAAGGGTGAGTGCCAAGGGGGCGAGTAGTGAATGCCAGGAGGGACATGGGTGGGTGTCAGGGAGGTGAGGATATGTGCCAGGGTAGGGAAGTATGAGTACCAGGAAGGTCGAGGGTGAGTGTCAGGGAGGTGACAGTTGAGTGTCACAGAGAGTCAATGCTGAGTGCCAGAAAGGGAGAAGGGTGAGTGCCAGGTGCGAGGAGTGACTGCCAGGCCTGAGGTGTGAAGGGTGAGTGCCAGGGAGGTGAGGGGTGAGTGACAGATTGCAAACAGTAGTGAGCTGGGGTCTAGAAGGAGGTGCAGAGATCATGACCCAGTGTGTGCCAGGCTGGGACGCACCAGTGCCAGGCCAGACTTGGGTGGATGCAAGAACCTCTGAAAGGCGGGTGCCAGGTCACTCGTAACCTTAGTACAGTAGTGGGGTGCACAGGTGAGAGTAACATCTTCAAACAAGAAACTATTCAAAATCCTGAAAACTCTACTTAATGGACTTGCAACCTTATGTGGAAAATAATTAGCAAATGAATGGGCTTCCATAGCGGACTTGCAGCTTGTTTCAGCAACTTATTGAGATAAAGTTTGCATTGCAAATAAGCCAAAGTTAACACAATTTGAATTAGTAACGGTAAGATTCGCAATGAACTAGAGACAAGTTAAAAAAGCACCCCAGTATTGAACCGAAGATACAGAATAATAAAAATGGGGGCAATATTGGTCTCCTTTTCACAGCTGACAACCACCAAAAAACAGAGTGTTGTGGATGACTCGGATTCTGGTGGAATCAGAATTTTTAAAAGAGTCAATTTTTCATAAAACTTTTTTTTTTAACAGCTCTTTTGGACACACTAACGTTTAGTGCCATGCGAGTGCCACTGCCCTTCTCCTAAGACACAACCTCTGTGAAACAAACCGATTAGAATAACTGTTTGCTGTTTAAAACTAAGTGGGGCACGAATGTAGTTTAGCATTCTGGTTATTGCTTGAAGGAAGGATAAGAAACCTGGTTACCTTTGTCTGTACCACTGATATCTATGTGGATCGTCGAAAATGCATGGAGTGGTATAGTTGAAAGGAGATGTGCAGGCTGCTTAAATATTGTAGAGATTGGATTGTCAAGCACTAGGAAACAAGAGTGAATGCTGAATAAAACTAGAAACGCGAAAACTTTAACGGCGTACACGGCCGTGAAAGTGAAACTGATCGCGTGAAAGTGAAACTGACCGAGTGAACGTGAAACTGATATCGATCACGCTACCTGGCTGAGAGGAGGCTGATAGGCAGTCAGTGGCTGGGGGTGGGTAGGTGTGTGTGTGTGGTTGTGTGTGTGTGTGTGTGGTTGTGTGTGTGGTTGTGTGTGTGGTTGTGATTGTGTGTGTGGTTGTGTGTGTGTTGTTGGTTGTGTGTGTGTGTGGTTGTGGGTGTGTGGTTGTGTGTGGTTGTGGTTGTGTGTGGTTCTGGTTGTGGGTGTGGGTGTGTGTGTGGGTGTGTGTGTATGTGGTTGTGTGTGTGTGTGGTTGTGTGTGGTTATGTGTGCGTGTGATTGTTTGTGGTTGTGTGTGGTTGTGTGTGTGGTTGTGTGTGTGGTTGTGTGTGTAGTTGTGTGTGTTTGTGGTTGTGTGGGTGGTTGTGTGTGTGGCTGTGTGTGGTTGTGTGGTTGTGTGTGTGTGTGGTTGTGTGTGTGGTTGTGTGTGTGTGGTTGTGTGGGTGTGGGGCTGTGTGTATAGTTGTGTGTGGTTGTGTGTGTGGTTGTGTGTGTGTGTGTGTGTGTGGTTGTGTGTCTGTGGTTGGTTGTGTGTGTGGTTGTGTGTGTGTGGTTGTGTGGGTGTGTGGTTGTGTGTGGTTGAGTGTGGTTATGGGTGGTTGTGAGTATGGTGGGTGTGTGTGGTTGTGTATGTGTGTGTGTGTGGTTGTGGGTGTGGTTATGTGTGTGTGGTTGTGTGGCTGGGTGTGGTTGTGTTTGGGTGTGGTTGTGTGTGGTTGGGTGTGGTTGTCTGTGTGGTTGTGTGGTTGTGTGTGTGGCTGTGTGTGTGGCTGTGTGTGTGGTTGTGTGTATGGTTGTGTGTGTGGTTGTGTGTGTGTGGTTGTGGTTGTTTTGTGTGGTTGTGTGTGTGATTATGTGTGTGGTTGTGTGTGTGGTTGTGTGTGTGGTTGTGTGTGTGTGTGTGGTTGTGTGTGTGTGGGCGTGGTTGTGTGTGTGATTGTGTGTGTGGTGGTGTATGTGGATGTGGTTGTGTGGTTGTGTGTGTGGTTGTGTGTGTGGTTGTGTGTGGGTGTGGTTGTGTGTTTGGCTGTGGTTGCGTGTGGTTGTGTGTGTGGTTGTGGTTATGTGTGGGTGTGGTTGTGGTTGTGTGTGTGTGGTTGTGTGTGTGTGGGTGTGTGTATGTGGTTTTGTGTGTGAGTGTGGTTGTGGTTGTGTGTGTTGTGTGTGTGTGGTTGTGTGTGTGTGGCTGTGTAAAGCTGTGGTTGTGTGTGGTTGTGTGTGTGTGGTTGTGTGTGTGTTGTGTGTTTATGCGATTGGTCGTGAGGAAAGGATAGGCAGGGAAGGGGGTTGCTACAGAGGAGGAGGGCTGCGTGGGAGGGGGTAGTGAGAGCTGCGTTGGAGGGGTAGTGAGGGCAGGGAGCAAGGGGGTAGAGGAGCATGCAGTAAGGCTTAATGAGCCATGAAAGAAAGGAACAAGCAGCTTAATGACCCGTGACTGAGGAGACAGATGGCGGCTGCGCGTGTGCACGCTCGCGTGAACGCAAGCTCTAGGCCAGCCTGTAGCACTTTGAAAACTCACCTACTAAATGTCTCTCCGAGCAGCGCATTCGCTGGCTCAGCGAGACCTAAAAAGGATAAGTGTACAGTCCGGTGAGTTAGGGTAAAGTGTTTGGTTAGGGTTGGAGTGAGGGTGCTTGTGGAGGGAAACAGGCATTATGGAGGATTTCCTGTTAGCAGCGTCGTTGCTACAGACAAATGTTCTCTGTTGGAAGTTCACAGTAAGAGTTTTTCTAGTGGTATTTCATTGCTGAGCGCAATCAAAATCTGACATTCTGTGGTTTGCAAGGCTACCTATGTGCCAATTAATTTAGGAAAAGCAAGTCACTCCAACATATCTTCCCATCACAGAGTTAGTATTGGTGTGCATGACTCACAGGCAGAACAGCAGAATGCCCACCGTTAATGAGGACGTGAATGGGTCAACTTGCCGGCTTACTCCTGAAACCAAGTCAGGGCTGTCAAACAAGGCACTGTGCAATTCAGTACCATCTCGGCCTGCACTAGGAACACTGGCACCTGCCAGTTGCAGAGCACTCTCTCCCCCAGAGTGGGTGAGTTAAGAGCCTGCATCTTCATTTGTCGGTACCTACAAGTCCATCCTCCCTCCACCTCTCCAAAAAGATGCCACGCCCATGCACACTATGATAAATGAGATGGTGCGTATGCTGGTCTGTCAGATGCATAGGCAAGACCCCAGTAGGCCGAGGCTTTAGGTGTGCGATCTGACTGCCCAATTACTATGTGGGCAGTCGGAACATAAACCGGCCGGTCATTCCGACTCGGTTTCCGACCGGCTCTTGGTGTCTTCCTGCCAGTCGGAACCGCACTGGATTACGATGTCGGTTTCCCACAGCCTTTTTGTGCCAGCCTTTCCGACATGGAAAGTCTGCCAGAAAGCAACATTGGGGCCCCTAGCAGGATCCCCTTGCCTACGCGGCCTACAGTTGGTGGTCAAGGGAGTACCTAAGGCACCCCCCTGTAAAACCTTGTAATGTGTAGCAGGCACCATGAGGTGCCCCCCACAGAGTGCAGGGTTTTACACACACACACATTTCTCTATAGGAGCTGTATTACAGCCGTAACACAAGCTCCCATTGAGAAAATTGTAGTACAATTTTTTTTCAATATTTTTACCAGGAAGTGCTAATGGTCCACGGGTTAGGGGGCGTAATACTTGCCTTGCCCTGGCTGCTGGCAACCCACGCTACACCACTGATCCTGGGTGTCCTGGTAGTGGACTGTATGGCCATAGAGGCATAGAGGTAGCATTGGATGATATTCGCATGTGCCTCTTGATCCTAAAGAAAACAAAGTCATCTTATCCATTTCAACCAGATGATTAAGGCCTCCATTTTTTGTGAAATGAAGTTCGCATAGTTATGATCTTTTGTATATTGCTACTTAATACAGTATAAAAACTCAACAGGTATACATGAGCAAGTGTACACTTTTTGCATAAGTAAATCTGACTCAGTACTATTTTCAGTTTGATTTTCCATGGAACGTTCAAGAGTTATACATACATACCGATTAATTAAAAAGACGATAAATACAGGCAGAAATTTAGAAGAAAAAAGCACCATAAAACAGGTATGGTAAGCATGGTATGATTTGTGAAAAGGCTTCCATGCCACTTAGATTTTTCTCTTATAACCTTCCCTAAAGTTCAGCCCTCGCAGATGGTGATTCATGTAGGAAAATGTACATGGTTAACATTGTTGCTGTCCAAGTAATGTATGTGTTGTTGACCTGTGAAGTGTTTTTTAACCTCTTTCTCTTGGTTTGGCTTTTATGAGTTCTGTAGTGGTGATTTTTTTTTTACTTTGTTGGATATGAAAGCTTTAGTGATTAACATGAATTTAAGGCAGGAAATATTAAGTCCTCTTAAAACCACATTAACAAATATTGTGTTTTTTCCAGATATCTCTCTCCCTGTGAAGAATCTTGGTGAAGACAGTCGCTCTTTGTCAGAGACCTGCCGGACAATCCCCTCCCCGGTCACGTTCCTGACATGTAACCACAGTCTTATAGCCAAGAATGCCGCAGCTGCCAACGCCCTTCTAAACCAGTCCAAACCAGACCCCATGACGTCTTTTAACCGCAACCAAACACTTCCTATACTCCATATTAGTACTCTCTACGAGGATCACGAGGAGCAGATCTCAAACCTGATCGATAGGAACCATGCATCCCCCGATCCAGATGAAATCCTTTCTGTCATACCCCCAAAGGAGATCAAGCGAGCAACATTCCAAGAGCCCAGGGCTTTTGCAAGCTCCGTGGAATATTAGGAGGTCATTTGGAAAGCTGGAATAATTCATACTCGTTCATTTGTGTCAGAAGGATAGCTCATTTTGCCAAAAAAGTTAGCATTCAGGGAGCTAGCATCTAGGGTATTCCCCTTCACCAGCCTCGAGCTCATTGCCTTTTGTGCTTGCCTAGTCTCATACTCCAAGCTTACCAGGTAGATGCTTCTCAGCAAAGCTCCTCTCTCCAGGGGGTGGCATCTTTTCAGATACAGTGAGGGAACTTGCCATCGAAGCTTATAATCCTGTCCAGAATGCATCACTGCACGAGCATGGGACCTTTAAGTACATGGTCTACTTTATGGCCATTTAAAATGCACTTTTGATGCTTACCATCACCAACACGATCAGTACACCAACACATTCCCTTATGTTGTGCACCAACACATATAAAATCAATAATAGACTGCCCTAGAATTGTACACAATCTAATGCTGTTTTTGTAGCGTTACACAGAATTACGGCAGACGTGTAGTAAAATATAGGACTGGAACGACCTCCACCTATGCACGTTCCCCTCCCTGAGGAAATTCAGGAAGCATCTGTAGATCTGGCTCTTCGACCTCCACCTCTCTCCGACCGAGTATCGCTCAAACCCCACAGCGCCTGGAGACCCCCCCTCCCCCCGGCTGGCAAGCCACGCTATACAAGCCTTGATGATTGATTGATTAGGACTCACGCTGGATTGCAATCCAGCAAACAAGAGCATTTACCCTACGGTGTCTGTACTGTGTCTGCATAGGGCTGTAACACAAAGCCCTTGCAACCAGTAAAGTTCAGGAGATCTACACCTATAGTGTACCCCATTCAACTGGCCCTGCTCAGAGCACAAAACACTGGGAGCACATCAGTACCCAAAAGACACACAATATACGGCACCGCCTTACACTTTTAAGAAGTAAAGTGGCCAAATTTCTTTCCTAGACTGTTGCATTCGGTAATTAAACAGGTCTAATTTCTCCTGGGTTGTTCTAATATCCCTAATGCACGATTTCTCCTGAAGGGTTAGGGTAAGTGCTTTTATGTTGTGAATATAACAGTGGCAAACAGTAAGAAGACTGCAATCAAATTGGGTACTTAAGCAGATTAAGGAGCTATAGACTGGGCAAGTGAAGTACCAGAAAAAAAATATTACTATCAAACATGGAACCGAAAAAGTATGACATAGCAAGCCAGTAAATTATTATTATTTTTTTTTAAACTTTATTTTCCAGGTTTTGCATACAAAGGATAGGACAATCAGTACAACGTAAAATGCAGCATTGATAATAATAATACATGTAGGACAAATATGATGCAAGGAATTCTCAAAAAAGCAAATCAAATAGCCGATACAACACGGTCAGTCATGAGGAATAAGCATCCAATGGCATCAATAACTTACAACATCACATAAAGAGATAGACATATCTTCAATGAGTGAAACATTGCAAATGGCATCATAGTAATAGTGACAGAAGGCAGCAGGAGGGTCAGTAATGCAATCATATACCATTTGACAATTGCGAGTCTTGGAAGGATTGCTGTTTAGCAATGTAGTCCCTGTACGGGCCCCAGATGTCTACTGGTCGTGACGGACTAGGGATTAGAGTGGAATACTCTTCGCAGTTGACATTGCGAACTGCTAAGCTCCGGGGCCATGCCTGAAGGGAGGGAACTCTCCTACTGCCCCATAATAAAGCAATCTCTCGTTTAGGTAATAAAAATCCTAGAGCTGCAAGTTTTCTAACTTTCCGGGGAAAACTGATCACATACCCGAACAGCGCAATCTCAGGGGTGGGAGACAATTGCATGGACAGTATGTCTCCAAGTGTAGAGTGGACCCGGGACCAGTACTGGTGTATCTTGGGACATGTCCAGGCTAGGTGGGCAAAGTCCGCAAATGGGGCAAAGCACTTCCGGCAATGATGGGGTCTGCTGTGATCTATTCTATGTGCACGTGCGGGAGTGTGATACATTCTGTGAAGTTTGTGTCTACTGTTCAATGAGACCACTTTAGTAGCCCTACAGCACTGCTCCCACTGATCGTCAGTAATAGGCCCACCCAAATCTGCCTCCCAGGCCGCTCGTATCTTGGCATCCGACACAGGTTTGGCCATCCCACATTGTTTATATAGTTTCGAGACCAAGTGTGCGCCGGTGGGGCTCTGTATCAACAGTGTCAATGGTGGGGTATGTTCGGGAGCCGCAGGGAATGAAGGGAATGCGGCCCGAAGCATGGAGTGAACACGTGTCATGATAAAGGTGTCCATAAAGGTCTGGTCTGTGAACCGGGCCTCTTCTGATATTGAGAAGACATGGTCTTCAGGCAATAAATCCCCTATCTTATGAATGTGAAAATTCTCCAGAGTGCGCTGGACCAAGACCTCACCCCTGATAGGAAACCATAAAGGATTAGGTAAGGGCGGTTACGGAGAGTAGAGTAGCTCGAGTCCCAGCAACCTACGCAACCTGTCCCATGCCCAACACGTAGTGGACACGGTTTGAATGTCTTGGGGGTCCCGAGGGAATCCCGTAGGTAGGATAGTGGAGAGACTGCGTGGAAGCACAAGATCCACCTCCGGTTTTAAGTATGGGACGCGTGCATCAGCGTGAAACCAGACATGCGTGTAGCAACATTGAGCAATTAAATAATACAAATAAAAGTCTGGGACCCCAAACCCCCCCCATTCATATGGAAGGGTCAAGGTCTGGAAGCGAACCCGAGGTGTCTTGTCACCCCAAATAAGGCGCAACAACAATGTTTGAAGTTGTGAAAAAAAGGTTTTCGTGAGAGGGATGGGAATGTTATTAAAAAGATATAAAAATCGAGGAAGGACCACCATCTTAATTACGACGACTCTCCCTGCCATCGACAACGGCAAACGCAGCCATTTCTTGATCTGCGATTCAAGGGAGCTAATCGTTCTGCCATAATTCAGCCTGATCATAGTGGCAGTATCCAAGTGAACATATACGCCAAGATATTTAACTGCGTCACTGCACCACTCAAGAGGGAACTCACAGGGCCAGGCAGCCTTGCCAGCCGTCAGTGGAAAAATGACTGACTTTTGCCAGTTGATGCTGAGCCCCGAAAACTTACCAAATCGGACAATCTCAAGGATTACGGGTTCCAGATTGAGCTGGGGCAACCTAACGTATAGAATTGTGTCGTCCGCATAAAGCGAAACTAGAAGGGGACCAGTGCGGAATTGGAGGCCACCGTGCAAATGTTTTTCCTGAAAATGGCGCACCAATGGGTCCATGGCCAGAATAAAAAGCAGTGGGGACAAGGGACATCCCTGTCTCGTACCCCGGGACAGCAGGAAGGGGTCAGATAGAGTTCCATTCAGGCACAGTCTAACGGTAGGATTAGTGTACAGAAGCGCCACCGTGGAAACAAAGCATTCCAAGCCAGTAAATTATTAACAATTATGTTAATAATCTCAGAGGTAGGATGATACTCACCTCTCTGTCCGCATTTTATGTGATTTGATTGCAGAAAAAGAAAAGTGCGACCACGAATACACACAAAGGGCCTAATTACGATGTCAGTCGGAAAGCCTCCGTCCACTTGTCAGAGGCTTTCCGACTAAGATAGTAGGTTTAAAGTCCGACTGCCGTATTATGATGACTGAGGTTGGAGTTTAAACCGGCGGGGGAATCCGACGTGGTTCCAAGAGGCTCAAGGTGCCCGTCGGCCATTCGGAAGGAGCTCATAATCACTTAAAGACGGCGTTTCTACCGTCAGGATTATGATATCAGTTTTCGACAGCCCATTCATGTCGGCCTTTCCGACATGGATTTGCTCTCGGAAACCGACTTTGGGTGCCCCTAGCAGGGCCCCATTCCCCCCCTGGCCCTCTGCATTTGGACCTGGGGGTACCTATGGTGCCCCCCTAAACATCCCTGCACCATGTGTCAGATGTTTACAAACTTCCATTTATCAATGGGAGCTTGTGCTGCGGACAGTTTCGGCCCGCCGCACAAGTTCCCACTGAAAAATGGAAGTTTGGTGCAGTCGCATCCTAATGGGGTTATCGGAACCACGACCTATGGCCAGGCGGTTCCTTCCGTGAAACGGTGTCAGTCGGAGGCAACTCTGACCGACATCGTAATTAGGCCCAAAATGTGTTAAATACTTACTGTTATTGTGTATGGCTCTTGTTTGGCCTCTCATATAATGTTGTGAAAGCCTCCTCACATTTTAGAGAAGAAAGTGGGTCCAGGGTGTTTAAAGTCAAAGTTTCCTCTATTGAAGGCAAACTGGTATCTTTTGTCGAATTGGTTTCAGTCAACAACAAAAAAAAACCTTTGCAGTGAAAAAACACAGTGGCTGTAGACCTTTCAAAGAGAGGATTGAGCCTTGGCAAGAGTGGTGAAGGCCTTTGATATTTCTTTCATGAAGTGATCACCAAATAGAAACCCATGTGCAGGACCAACTTCAGGGGATATCAGTTTGCTCAAATTTGGGTTCATTTTCAGTAATAAACCAATGTGCCTTTTGAGGGAAATTGCAGAATTCGGTTTCGCAATAAATATAATCAATCTTTTGATCCAGTTAGAACAGGTCAACAGCCCCTTTGCCACCCTTGGCTTGTTAAGCCATCACAAACATTCTTTTAATTGGGCCCATTGAATCTAACAGGATATCCTCTCAGGAGGACCGCACAAAATCTATCTTCTGATTCTGAGTCATAACCATACTTTTTTAAAAGAATATATTTATTTTAACAATTCCGACAGCACATGAAAAAAAACACATGGCACCTTTAACAATTTCATACATTGCAGCCATCATGCCAAATGCGTAGTAGATCAGGAATATTCCCACTCCCAGGGACAAGTGATTACTTAACAGTACATTAGAAATTTACCAGTAGTTAATCCTTCTTGCCAGAAATATACCTTACTCCCCATGATTGCCAATATGACCTTACCTGTCAGATCCTTGCTCAGACATCTCTTCAACCTCCTCTAACCTTGGCAGGCCCCCTACCTCAGATTTGAAAATCCTCCTCTGCATGCTCGTCCCTCCTACGCTGCAGAAGTCTGATTTCTTCTGCTACCACACATTCTTTAACATCTTTGATCCATCCTTGTTCGTTAGGACCGCGATTGGGCTCATTCATGAAATAGCAACCCGACTTTTTGCTAGCAGAACAGCCAATTGCATACATTTCCATTCCATTTTCCTACCCTTTTGCTTTCTGGCAGTCCTAAATAGGCATGTGGCCGGTTCCATTTCCACTGTTCCACGCTCAGTATTCTGCATTCTCTGTACCACTGATTCCCAATAAGCATGTACCGGAGCACAGTGCCAGTCTAAGTGAAGAAAGGTTGTGGGTCTGCCCTGACACCTGTGGCATCTATCTGTTTTGGCAGGGCCTATTCGATGTAGTGTTATGTTATGTTAGGCATATTCCTATAGCGCACAACTCACCCAGGGGCATCTCGGCGCTTGCCTAGTGAAATGAGGGGGAAACAATTGATGAATATATTAAAACAGAAAGGTTTTTAGTTGTTTCCTAAAAACAGTATACGAGGTACATTTGCAGGGCCATGGGGAGCTGATTCCAGTACCGTGGGGCAAGGTACGAGAAGGCTCTGCCCCCAGTACGACTTAGACGTATTCGGGGGACCTTTAGAAGAGCTAATGAGTTAGATCGGAGGTTACAGCCAGAAACCTGTTTGGTAAATTTCTTTTGCAAATAATAGGGACCTTTGCCGTTTAAAGCATTATAAGTAAGGCAACAAATCTTAAAAAAGGATCACTTCCTCACTGGTAACCAGTGGAGCTCTCTCAGCAAGGGGCCTGAGGGGGAGCCTGAAGGGCGATTCAGAATCATCCTTGCCGTGGTATTTTGAATCACCTGCAATTTAGCAAGCAGCGTCTCACCTACTTCAGCCAACAGCTCATTCCCATAGTCAAGGCGACAGTGTAGTAACACTGGGGTGAGCGACAGTGTAGTAACACTGGGGTGATATATGTGTGGTGTTTGTAGCTGTAGTTTACTAATTTGCACCGTGCATTACATGTTCCCTGCTTAACTATGCACAAACACCTTTCTACTGTGCGTCCCTATCGATGAACCCAGTGCATATTCCCAGGACGTGGTTGCCCGATACGTGATCTTAGGTTTATCTGTAATCATGGCTTTATATAAGTATGACACTAAGGGACAGGTTACGAGTCTGGGGGTCCTTGGACTGCCGGACTTGTGGTGGCGCAGCAGTGGCAGATTCAGCCACTGCCTCATCCGCGGTCCGACTGCACGATTATGACTTGAGCAGTCAGACCGCACTAGTACCGCCGGCTCCGCCAGCGTAGGAGTGGCAGTCAGAGGCCGCAATATGTTTGGCGGGACCACCACGGTCCCACCAATCATATTACGGTTTCCTCTCATCCAGGCTTTTCTTGGCAGTTTAACGACCATGAAAAAAATAGCAGGGTGGAAACAAAGGGGCCCTATAGGGCCCCCGTGTGCCTCAGATATACGTGGATGCACACAGGGGGGCATAACATTTGCCCCCCTGTGTGCATGCACATAGGTTCCTCCACGACATGGACTTACGAGTCTATGCCGTGCAGGAACCTTGTGAGGCGTTCCCTTTGCTGTGCCTTTTTTTTTTTTTTTAAAACCTTTATTAGTAAGAAAAGGAATACAGTTACAGGCCCACAACCACCGGGGCCGGCCAGTCATATGCAATAACAGTAGCACAATAAGACACAGCTCATCAGCCGACAACCGAAGGCCCGGCAGCAAAGAAGCATGATATTATCCAAAGTTCGTGGCAATAAGAGGATATTTAAAAGGTTTCACATTTTATACAAAATAAACAACAAAAACTTAACCATAGAAAGAGTCGAGGCGGTACCTTGCAATGTAATGACTGTCTCATACGGCAGGGGAAAAGGCGAACAATGAGCGGTGTTATGAAAAACGAGAGATCCTGGGAGAAGGGGGGGACAGAGAGCAAGAAACATATCGTGCATTGTGTGAACTTGGGAAACCGAAACGTACAGTCAAGGAGATCGAGGAGTGTCGGGAGCTTCAATAAGTGGGGGAGCGCATATCTCTCCTCTGTATGAATTCCATTGACCCCATATCCTACCCCATTTCTTGGGCCTACCACGGGAAACATATACAATTTTTTCTCTAAACATGCACCAGTCCATGTTTTCTTCCCAGGTGAGAACTGATGGTGCTCTCTGAGACCCCCACAATTGAGCGATGTCCCTTTTCGCAACCATGTTGCCCAGCGTGACCCATTGAGTCTGAGCAACAGTGCAGTCATTCGGCTCCCAAATGTTCAACAAACAGCGTCTGGCCTCAGGCAATAACTCAACGCCCGTCACCTCACCCATCACCGCATGCACCTGAGTCCAAAAAATCACTACCTCCAGACATTCCCATATGATGTGGAGGAAGGTAGCAAGCATACCACAGCCACGCTTACACAGCCCATCCGCAGAATAACCCATATGCATCAATCGTGGACCCGTGACATAGACTCGGTGCAGAATCTTCAGCTGTACCAGTCGGAGACGCGCCGGAATCGTGACCTCTTTAGGAGAGGATGTCGCAGTCTGCCAGTCTTCATCGTCCAACTCCAGCCCATCGCCAGTCCAAGCACATCGAAGCTGAATAAGAAGGTCCGAACGATCATTGGTGAGTTTTTTTATAGATAAGAGAGATAGTGCTGTCAGGAACGTATCCGTCTAGCACTCTGTCCTCCAGGGGAGAATACTCCGGGATCGTAGAGCCGGCTGGGAAAACCAATTCAAGGGCGTGACGGACCTGGAGATATCGGAAATATTCCTTATCATTCAAGTTATACTCCTGTTTCAATTCATCAAAGGTCTTAACTCCATTTTTGGCCCAGAGGTCGCCCACTTTACTGATGCCAATAAGGTCCCATCGATCGAAACCCTTCGACGTCCATAGTTCACCCAACCTCTCCGCGGCATATAGGGGGGTCGCTCTAGTCAGCCTACCCGTCCACCCCGTAACCGTAGTCGCACTACCCCACACTTGCACCGCCACTCTAGTGGGACCCGTCAGGTTCTTCCTGGCGGCTCTAGAATAGAGCGCTCTGTTATAATCGCCCCCGGGCATATGCCACCTATCCATCTCAAATGCGGGATTCAGAACTGGACCGTACATGGCATGGTTAACAGCGCTCAACTGAGATGCCCAGTAGTATCTTTTAATATCAGGCAATGCTATACCACCGTCGTACCAGGGCAAAGTCAACTTTGCCAATGCAATGCGGGGCCGCCCGCCCCACACCAGTCTCCTCTGGACGCCCTCAATTTCACGAAAATAACTGGCCGGCACCAGATCAAGCGTGTTTTGGACGGCATACAGGAAACGGGGAAGAGACATCATCTTGAACAGGGCCGCTCTTCCCAAGGGGGACAAAGGCAAACTACACCACGCCGCAACGTCCGACCGAAGCCGGGCAAGCGGGGGTATTAAATTCCGCTCATAGCGTACCACGGGGTCCAATGAAATATAGATCCCCAAGTATTTAAAGCCACCGCTAGAAACAGGTATCGGGCAAGTGCGGGGCAGAGAGGGTGAGTCTCCAGTGAGTGGGAAAATACAGGACTTGGCCCAGTTGATAACTAAACCGGAGTTCCTTCCGAAGGAACTCAAAACGTCGAAGAGGACTCCTAGTGACTTACGGGGGGAGGTCAGGTACAATAATATGTCGTCGGCATATAGTGATATGCGATCTTCGAAGTCCGGGGACCATCGAATACCCTTGAGCGAGGGCTCCCAGAGGAGCCACGCAGCAAGGGGTTCAAGGGCAAGCGCAAATAGAAGCGGTGACAAAGGGCACCCCTGCCTCGTGCCGCGTCCGAGAACAAAGGGTTCCGAGGCCCTGCCGTTGACCACCACCTGAGCCAGCGGCTGCTCATACAGAAGCCTGACCCACTCAATGAACTTCGGGCCAAAACCAAATTTAGCAAGAGCAGCCCACAGATATGGCCACTCCACCGTGTCGAAGGCCATCGAGGCATCGAGAGAAACCAGGATGGCCGGCTCATTAAGAGACCCCGCCCTCGCCAAGACACCGTGAAGACGGTGAAGATTGAGCGCAGTATTCCGATGAGGAATAAAACCAGACTGGTCTGGGTGTACCAAATCACTAATCACCGTGATCAACCGGTTTGCCAAGAGCTTCACCAGGATCTTGGGTTCCGCATTCAAAAGCGATATCGGCCGATACGATGAACAGTGCTCGCTGGCTTTGCCATCTTTATGGATGACCGCAATGGACGCCAGTCTTTGATCCCGGGGAAGGGACCCAAGGTCTCGCGATGCCGAGAACATCCGACAAAGATACGGCGCCATTTTGTCAGGGCATAGCTTGTACAGTTCGACTGGTATACCGTTCGGACCGGAGGCCTTTCCCGAGTGAAGGGAGCGGATGGCGAGCGCAACCTCATCAGTGGAAAAGTCCTGCTGTGCCTTTTTAAAAGGCACCGCTGCCTTTTAAAGGGCACTGCAGGAGGAACCACCAAGCTGTCGACCCGACAGACTACGAATAAGTCATAATCTGGTGGCCAGGCAGGGTGATCTTTGGCGGAGCAGTGGCACCGTGGTTTGCACCGCCGCGCCACCGCTCTGCCAAAATCTCGTAATAGGGCCCAGAGTGCCTACCTCAGCCAAACTCCAATAGCGTTCTAAACACTTCAGTGGGATTTGGTACATCCGGGTATGTAGGCCAGATGTCACTTACTATGTCCACAATACGTGCTTGCAATAGAAACTGAGCGGTACAAAAGGTGATGGACGGAGCATCTGAACCAATCAAACACTCACACCCAGTCAACAGATCTGGGTTTAATCCATCACCGTTCTTTAGCTCACTCTGCCACCCCAGTTTTTTTTTTTTTTTTTTTTTTTTGCGATTTCTAAAGCGCCTGGTGACCCGTAGGCATCCCCGCGCTAATCAACCTGTAAGAGTCCAGAGGGGGGGAGAGGGGGTGCCTTATTTGGGGAACAGGAGGGTTTTAAGTTTTCTGCGGAACCCCAAGTGTGAGGGCTCCAGGCGTAGACTGAGAGGGAGTGCGTTCCACGCTGTGGAGGCTTTGACCGAAAAGCGGCGACCGCCAGAGCGAGCCTTCCTGATTTTGGGCACCGTAGCAAGGTGTTCGGCGTCAGAACGAAGGGGTCTTGAGGCTTTATATGGGGTGACCAAATTTTTTAGCGCGGCAGGGCCAGCTCCATTGATGAGCTTGTGGGTGATACATAGGGCCTTGAACTCTACTCTCTGGCGGACAGGGAGCCAGTGTAGAGCTTTGAGGGCAGGCTTGGCCGACACTCTAGGGGGGAGGTTCATAATGAGCCTAGCCGCCGCATTCTGGGTCCGTTGGAGTTTGGCCAGGGTGTATTCAGGGGCCCCCAGATAAATGGCGTTGCTGTAATCGAGCCGGGCCAGGACCAGACCCTGGACAAGTAATTTCCTGGATGGGAAGGGAAGAAGAGGCAGGATCTTGCGTACGGACCGCAGGAGACCAAAGCAGGTGCCTGCTGTCTTGGCTGCCTGCGTTTTCATGGTAAGGTCAGGTTCCAACCAAACTCCTAGTGTTTTGATTTCGTTTCTAGGAGATGGACGGAGCATCTGAACCAATCAAACACTCACACCCAGTCAACAGATCTGGGTTTAATCCATCACCGTTCTTTAGCTCACTCTGCCACCCCAGTTCAGACATGGCCATATGCAAATCAGTCTGACCCTGTGCCTCATGGGAACAGTCCAGCCCGAACTGCCAAGCCATGCCTTCCCTGGACCGAAATCAAGCTTCCTAGGACCGGTTTCTGGCATTTCAGCCATCTTCAGCCAGGCTTGCTTGAATCCAGTGGCAAAGTGAGCAAGGTACTCACGTCTGAGCATACCCTGCCAACTTATGGCAAACAAAGCGGTACAAAAGGGGGTGGTGATGGACGGAGCATCTGAACCAATCAAACACTCACACCCAGTCAACAGAAACTGGCCACACCCCACACCAAAAGTCTTCTACACCGCCTCAAATGTAATAAATGTGTCGTGGTAGAGGTCTCCCAGGGTCAAACACCCCTCCTCTCTCCAGGCAGTAGCATCCACCAAGCATCCACCACAGAGGTCAACAGGTAGAAAGGCGGGAGGTCTCAGAATACAAACTCTCTTGTGACTGGAGCATGTTTCAGTAACACCTTCACTGCCCGTTCCCACAATATGGCTGTATGTTTGATTAGATATGGCACCACATCACCAGCTCTCCCACCCCGTGGAGCAATTATGGCAATGTCCCTACCCATGTGTCATCTGCCAGTAAATCTTTTTCCCAATTGTCCCCATCTGACAACCAGTGTGCTGTATGCTGTAACTGAAATGCTAGGTAGTACATTTCCATATTGGACAGTGCTAAAGGCAACTGAATAGTCACCAGGGACTCGCTGCTCCTGCCTCCCTCCCACACTAATGTTCTTATTAAGGTGTGGAGACATTTAAAAACTGTCCTTGGCGACGTGTTTAAAGAATTCTGTAGAGCATATAGGCAGCGTAGCAAGAACACCATCTTCGCCACTGCCACTTGTCCCATAAGGGACAGGGGGATCGTGTTCCAGAATTGCACCGACCTAGTTAGGCCCTCTGTCACTCGATCGATATTATATTGGTGCCACATCTGAGCCGTGTGGGCAACCATAATTCCTAAATATCAGAACTGATCAGCTTTCCAGTGTAAAGGCACATCCGGTATTATGGTAGGATCCTGAGATGCCAAGCAACCCAGAGGGAATATCAATGACTTATTAATGTTAATACGCAATCCTGATATGTCTCTAAAAGCATCATAGTCTCCAGAAGCAACTGTTGTAATTCCCTTCGAACCAACAGGTAGAAAAGCGTGTTGTCGGCATATGGCAAGATAAAGTGCTCTCTCCCCCCCCCCACTCGGATCCCCCACCTCTCGATGTCTTTCCTGAAGGCCAAAGGCTCCAGAGCTATTGCAAACAACAGGGTGATAGTGGTCACCCCTGTCATGTATCCCTCCTTACCTTCAGGGGGTCAAAACATATCCTACCCAACCTGACCCTGGCAATGGGTTCTGTGTACAGCAAGCTCACTCAACCTCCAAATTGCGGTCCGAAGCCCATTGCCTCCTAGACCGCCAAGAGGTACCACCAATTCATGGTGTCAAATGCCTTGCCAATATCAATAGAGACCAATGCTAGTTTACGCTTACTATCCTCCACTTCAGGCATGACATGCATTAACTCTCTGATATTCATAGTAGTGTTTCGTCCCGGTATGAACCCACATTGGCCCAGATGGACCAACCGTGCAACCTCCGGACCCAATCACAATGCTAGAACTTTACAAAGGATCTTTACGTCTATATATATCATTGTGATTGGATGGTATGAGGATGGATCAGATGCCACAGCCCAGGACTTCAAGATTATTGCGATGGTACTTTCGCGCAATGAAAACAGCAGTACTTTCTTGTTTAGTGCTTCTCCATTTACCTCAAGAAGGCAGGGCCAACACTGTACTGTCAGCCTGATAACGTTTGGCTGTGGAGCTATCATTTTGCGACATCTTCCCCATTTTATAGCAGCCTAAGTCTCCTCTATGTAAGTGCAGAGTCCAGCTCCAGCTTTGCCACCGCCCCAAGGCAGGACCTGAAGCTCTGCCCAATATTCTGTGTGTTGTGAATGGTCTGGGTCACTCAGGCTGGCATACATCCGCTCCAAGTGCTCTCAAAATACCTTCAAAATGTCACTTTGAGTGCATGCCTCACCCCACAGAGAGCCATAAGGTGTAGTAAAGAGGAGTGGGGCAACTCATGGTGGAGAGTCCAGGCCGAGAGTCTTCCTGATTTATCACCGTCCCGATGAAGTAGTCATCGGTACGATTTCAAATTGTAATGTTCTAACCAGTCCCTACTTTCAGTTACCTGTCTCAGTAGTTTGGTTTCATTTTCCTGACTTTGGTTCTCCCCCTGAGTACCCCTGTAAGGCTGCCAATGTTTGCTCCTCATTAAGGAGTTCTGTCTGTAGAGTGCAACGCACTTCACAGGAGAGACCCAGACATCTACCTCTCAGGACCATTTTGAGTGCTTCTCATTCTGTCGCATGACTGTGGGCAGACGTCCAGTTTATATCAATATAGTCAGTCAGAGCCTCTGCTATGGTTTCCCTACACACTTGGTCCTGCAGTATCTCCGAGGGGAATCTCCATGAATAGGGAGATTGGGGACACCCCCTCGATTGGAATTGACATGCAACAGGTACATGGTCCGATACATATTGTGTCAGATCTGTCCCTGCATGCACTCTTGCAGCTGTCTGTTGCGTTGTCAATATTCGATCCAGTTTGCTATCCGTACCATGTGTGGCTGATTGACAGGTATATTCTCAGCGCCACGGGTGAGTGTCTCTCCACACCTTTTGGAACCCCAGTTGTGACATAACTTCGGACAACCTGGCAGTCATCCTAGGATTTGAACCGTGTTGGGGAGGGTGGCAATCCAATTCCGCATTCGGTATACAACCATTACCACGCAACTTTTACAACGACCTACCATTACCACGCATTTTTTACAACGCAGATCCATTACAACGAAATACCATTACAACGCATGTATTTACAACGCAGGTACCTTTACAACGCATACCATTACAATGTAAGTATTGGTAAGTATATAATTTTATTAAAAATATTATAAGTTTGGGTTTTTGGGTAAAGGGGTATTTTTAGGGTTTAGGGTCAGTTTAGGGTTTTTGGGTAAAGGGGTATTTTTAGGGTTTAGGGTCAGTTTTGGGTTTTTGGGTAAAGGGGTATTTTTAGGGTTTAGGGTCAGTTTTGGGTTTTTGGGTAAAGGGGTATTTTTAGGGTTCAGGGTCAGTTTTGGGTTTTTGGGTAAAGGGGTATTTTTAGGGTTCAGGGTCAGTTTTGGGTTTTTGGGTAAAGGGGTATTTTTAGGGTTCAGGGTCAGTTTGGGGTTTTTGGGTAAAGGGGTATTTTTAGGGTTCAGGGTCAGTTTGGGGTTTTTGGGTAAAGGGGTATTTTTAGGGTTCAGGGTCAGTTTTGGGTTTTTGGGTAAAGGGGTATTTTTAGGGTTCAGGGTCAATTTTTAGTTTTTGGGTAAAGGGGTATGTTTAGGGTTCAGGGTCAGTTTTTAGTTTTTGGGTAAAGGGGTATTTTTAGGGTTCAGGGTCAATTTTGGGTTTTTGGGTAAAGGGGTATTTTTAGGGTTCAGGGTCAGTTTTGGGTTTTTGGGTAAAGGGGTATTTTTAGGGTTTAGGGTCAGTTTGGGGTTTTTGGGTAAAGGGGTATTTTTAGGGTTTAGGGTCAGTTTTGGGTTTTTGGGTAAAGGGATATTTTTAAGATTAAGGGTCAGTTTTGGGTTTTTGGGTAAAGGGGTACAGGGTAAAAATTAAATACAATTAAATTTAAATTACATTAAAATAAAGTAATTACATTAAATTAAATAGAATTAATTAAATTAAAAAAATTAATTACATTAAATTAAATTAAATTATATTAATTTTAATTAATTTACATTAAAAAAAATATTTTAAACTTACCAATACTTACGATGTAATTGTATGCGTTGTAAAGGTACCAGCGTTGTAAATACATGCGTTGTAATGGTACTGCGTTGTAATGGATCCTGCGTTGTAAAAATTGCGTGGTAATGGTAGTCGTGGTAAAAGTATGCGTTGTAACGTCATACATCCCCCCATTCACTATACAATTAAAATCGCCTACCCAGAACGTTTCAATCCCTGTCGTCTGTGACATTACATCTGCTAGAGTAGTGTATAAAGGGTCGCCATTAGTGTTTGGACCATAAGAATTAAAGACCACCACATCCTGACCATCCAATGTACCCTGGACCAATATCTGTCAACCCTCCACATCAGCCTCCATGTATGTCAATGCAAACAGAACCCCTGGAGCAATCCAGACAAGCACCCCGTAGAGAAGGACAAATAAGTGGCATAGTACGTCTGCCCCCTCCATTTCTTTTGCAAGCTTTTTGGCTTCAACCTCAGTTAAATGGGTCTCCTGGAGACACACTATCCTGGTGCCATATGTCAGACCACCGCAACTCTTATCTTGACTTGTGGTGAGACCTTGCAGAGACGATATGACCCAACTGCACTGCCCCTTAACTTTCACTCAAAATACTTAAGGCCTACACGAGGAGAAGGTTGGGGTGCAGGTAAAGAAGGCCAAGAAACAAAAGGGATGCCTGTTATCGATGTGTAGGAGGTTACCTAAGGAAAGAAGAACAATATCACCAATTTGTAATAGTCAGAGAAATCCAGTCATAGCCTGCCCTCCCCATAGGTGTAGTAACTACCTGAAACAATAGGTCACGAGTGTAGAACAGTGATATGTTTCAACTGGTAAGGGTGGAGTCATTGCTTCATGGAAGGGGCTTGTTTTTGTATGGGACTAGGAACAATCCAACAACGCTCAGTTAAGAATCACGGAGGGTCTCAGTGCAGCAGTGCTCCAGCGCAGTGATACACAAGGAAATACACAGGCAGGTGCTCCAGTGTGGTGACCCAAATGGTAATATGCAGGCAAGTGCTATAGAAAGGTGACATACGAGCAAATACACAGGTATAAGCGATCCAGCGCGGTGATCCAATTGAAATATGCAGGCAAGCGCTCCACGCAATGACACAAAAGAATTATACAGGTAAGCGCTCCAGCACAATAATACAAAGGAAATATGCAAATAAGCGCTCCAGTGCAATGACCCAAAGGAAAACGGGCAGACAAGTGCTCCAGCGCAACTTCTATCCAATTTACTCTTTGGCGAAATGATATACCAAACAAAGGTTGTTCCCATAACTGCTTCTCACACGGTTCGGGGCTTAAGGCAGGTTGAGCACTTTTGCGCTGACATAAACAAATTACTGAAACTGTCTTCCACGCAGTTTGGAACTTGAAAGAAGTTTCAGCGCTTCAGCGCTGGCAACGGAACACGTTTGCAAGGTCCCCTCCCGCGTGGTTTGGAAACCAGCGTTCCTACGGCGTGCTTGCGCGTCAGGTACAAGATGCAGGCTGTACTCACAGGCGTGCAGGGGAAATCTCCAAGAAGGTTGTTGCCAAACATGGCTCCAGATTCCAAAAGCTTGAGACGAAGCAGCATCTTGTCCCGCTAGCTGGATATAAATATAGTGTAGCCGGGAAGTGGAAACCAGACCTGCTTTGCCTCGATGCGACCTGGAGGTAGAGGACAATGATGCCGGTCAAACTAAGATTAGCTGTGTTTCTTTTCTCCTGCTTTTCAGGTGAGTGAATGGTTCGACTTTCACCCATTTTCCCTACCCCATGTATTTTCATAGAGCACAGTTTTAGGGTGGAGCGGCGGTATGTATCAGGTCCCCGAGCTAGAGTCATGACACCATAATGTTTGAGAAGTGATAACACCCTAAAGCATTTCTTAGAAGTGCCTAGCCCCCTTGCATTCCAGGAAAGAAGTTTATAGAAACTGTCATTGTGTTGTAAGCTTACACATCCTGTCTGTGGAAATGGCCACATGTTAAGATGGCTAGTACCATTGCGCAACAAACGAAACACTTTTCTCATATGAGACTTGGAAAACCAACTTCCCATTCCCCACACACCCATGGACAACCATAGTACCAGCATGTGACTACAAGAGCCCACCTACAGTTGTGTCAGGATGAACACAACACACCAGTATGTCCAGCGGGGACATACTAAATAGAATAAAAAAACAGCACCCCTCAGCCAGGTACGACAACATAACGTTATTGTAGCAAGAAATAGTTGGACCAAACATTTGTATGATCCGCCACTACCCACCCTATTAAACCAAACAAATCAATCAATAAAACACCTCATAGTGTTACCTGTTCAGATCCTCTCAACCCTCTCCACCCCCATCAACAGCCGTGTCTGGAATCATCTCAGATGTGGGGCTCGGTGCCCTTGAAGCAGCATCCACAGAAGATGACAGCACTTTAGCAAGTCCACCCCTCTCAAGGGATACAGGTAGTGTCAAGTGCATTGTCCCATCTTCCCCAATACGAAGTCTCCAATGGAGACTGGTTCGGACTAACAGTAGCAGTGCGGGGCCCTGCAGAGTGGTCCGGTGGGACATTTTCCATTTTTGTCGTTGACTGGGACCACCACCCATGGTAATAGCAGAGTCATGAACCTCAAGCCATTTCCAAGCATCCTCAGGTCTATCAAAGAAATGGGCTTTATCATTGTGCAGGACATTCAACTTAGCTGGATGCAATAACATATATCTCAAGCCCATTGCTCTCAGTTTCTGTTTGCAGCCATGAAAGAATTGAAGCAGTTTTGTGAAATCTGGAAAGATAGTTCTGGTCCAGTTCCTGAATTGGGGGACCTCCTGTTCACAAGTTGCTCTCAAAATGCAGTCTCTGTCCTGATAATTAAGGACTTTAGAGATGATGTCCCTGAGGGGAGGGCCCCAGGATGCAGTGGCAGGACCAAGGCCCTGTGGGCCCATTCAATTATAAAGATGTCAGAAAGACCCCTCCGCTTCACTGATTTTTGAATCCAGTCTTTCAAGAAACATTCAGTGGACGTTTCCTCTGCTTTTTCTGGAAACCCTAGCACCCAAAATTTGCTGCGTTGGGAGAGACATTCAGTGTCCTCCGCTCTCCAGTCCAGTTCCGCTATTATGTTAGTAATTGTGGCCATCTAATGCTTCAAGGTTGCCTCCTCCCATGGTAGGTTTTCTATATTAGATTCAGCGCTGGTAACCTTTTCGGAGATTCAGCAAATTGACATCAATCGATACTGCTTATATTTGTTGTTTCAATGCGGTATGTGATCCCTGGATGGCCGCAAGGAGATCCGCCCGGTGTTGAGACAAAATATCGACTTGCAAAAATATCATGTCAAAAATATTGTGACATGGAAATATCTTCAGCAAGAATACTGTTGTCAAAAATCTCGATTTTAAGGTATGTAATAAAAGAATTTAAAATACCGAACACATTAATATTGATTACAAAAATATAGTTATTTATAATATCGTTTTTTTTTGTTATGTATTTTGGTATATATTTTAAATGTATATATGAATTTTTTTGTACAAATATTTATGTATTTGTACATTTTTTAGTAGTTATTACATTTAAGTAATTGTTATTATTTTTAGTACCGTAGTGGGTTGTGGGTGTTTAGCGGCACAGAGTTGGAATAATATAATTATAATAAATTAATTATGAATTTTTAATTAATATTTTTTAATTAATAATTAATGATGTTAATAGTGTAATTTTTGTAATTTATTTAAATTTTAAGTGCAGGTTGTGGGGCTTATAGTGGGACTGAGTGGAAAGTAACAATATTAGTCATTTAATAATAAATTGTTAATTAATAATATTTATTTATTTGATAACTAATTATGTTAATAGTGTTAATATCATTTTTATATAACATTTATGTGCAAGTTGTGGAGTTTATAGGGGTGCAGGGTGGGAAGTAATGACATTTGTGTTAATTAATACGTAATTGTTAATTAATATTAATAGATTAATAGACAATTAATTATGTTATTTATGTAAATATGTTTTTATTTTAGGTGTAGGTTGTGGGGTTTATAGGGGTACAGGGTAGGAAGTAAATTAATTCAAAGTAATTAATATTACTATTTTCTAATTAATAATGATTGATAGATTTATAATGAAGTATTTTAATTGTGTAATTAAATTTTTTAACTTACATTTTAGGTGTGGGTTTGGGTTTTGTTGGGGTATATGGTGGGAAGTAAATTACATTTTAATTAGGCTAGAATACATTTTTTTATTGATTATAATTGTTAAAATTGAAATGTATTATGTTAATTGAGTAATTCATTTTCTAATACATTTTAAAAGTGTGTTGTATATATTGTGGAAAGTATATTGAATATATATGTTTTTGTTTATGAAATATTTGTACATAAAAATATTTTGTATATGAAAACTATTTTGGGATTTAAAATGTTATAATGTTTGTAATTATTTATGGTATGTATTTACCATTAGAATATGTATTTGTTTTAAAGGAATTTTTATATGAAATATATTTGTTTCTTTTTTTAATATATATATTTTAATATTTTTATTTTTTTTTTTAAATATTTTATTGTTTTTCAGAGAATTTATTTCTAATGTAGTACTGACTGCAGTGGGAATATTACATTTTTTTCTTTTACAATCCAACACTTTTCCTACTGTTGCACTGACTGGAGTCGGAATAGTACATTTTGCCCCACCGCAATCCAACACTTTCCCTACTGTTTCTCAGACTGGAGTAGGAATATTAAATGTTACCCCTCTGCAATCCAACACTTTTCCTACTTTTGCACTCATTGGACTAGGAATTGTACATTTTATCCCTCCACAATTCAACACTTTCCCTACAGTTACACTCAGTGGAGTGGGAATAGTAAATTCTAACCCTTTTCAATCCAACACCTTCCCTACTGTTGCACCTACTGGAGTGGTAATAGTAAATTTTACGCCTCCGCAATCCAACACTTTCCCTACTGTTGCATTGACTAGAGGGAGAATATTACATTTTACCACTCCGCAATCCAACACTTTCCCTACATTTACGCACACTGGAGTGGGAATTGTAAATTGTATCCCTCTGCAATCCAACACTTTCCCTACTTTTGCACTCATTGGACTGGGAATCGTACATTTTATCCCTCCGCAATTCAACACTTTCCCTACAGTTACACTCAGTGGAGTGGGAATAGTAAATTCTAACCCTTTGCAATCCAACACCTTCCCTACTGTTGCACCTACTGGAGTGGTAATAGTACATTTTATCCCTCCGCAATCCAACACTTTCCCTACTGTTGCAGTAACTAGAGGGAGAATATTACATTTTACCACTCCGCAATCCAACAGCTTCCCTATATTTGCGCTCACTGGAGTGGGAATTGTAAATTGTATCCCTCCGCAATCCAACACTTTCTCTAATCTTACACTCAGTCGAGTGGGAATAGTAAATTGTACCGCTCCGCAATCCAACACTTTCTCTACTGTTGCACTTATTTGAGAGGGAAAAGTACATTTTATCTCTCTGTAATCTAAACATTTTTCTAGTGTTTTATTAATTGCAGTGATCTGTAATACAATATTTTATCTAATTTTGCATTTATTATAGTGAGAGTAGTACATTATACCTTTGTGTGATGCAACAAATGTATTGCTGTTATGTTGTGTGAGGTCGGAGTAGCAAATTTCATATATTATTAGTATAAGAACTTGTCTATTTTTGTATAAATTGTAGTAAGAATTTTATATATTTAATTGTAATATTTATTAATGTATTTGATATTGTTTTAATTAATATCATTATGTTGTGTATTTAAAAGAATAATATTTATAATTATTATTTTTTTATTTGTAAAATATTTGTTTTAAATTTTAAAAAATGTTTGTTTTTTCATTTTAATTAAAGTGATTTGCTTTTTAAATATTTTGGGGCTCATTATGATGATCGGCAGAATCACTACCTCCCGACTCGGTCATGGGACCGACCAACACCCTGTCGGTGGTCCTGACCGCCCCATTAGGATGCAACCGAACACTGTTTGGTCGCATTCCTATATTTCACTATGGGAGCATGCATCACGGCCATAAACCAACCGTAATGCATGCACCCATAGTGAAATGGGAGGTGCGGTTTATCCCTGCAGCCCTTGCCAGGCACCTGAAGGTGCCTGCCACAAGGTACAGAGATCAACGGGGGGCACCATAGGTGCCCACTCTGTCTCCAACCAGAGGCCGTGTTCCAAATGGGGCCCTGATGGTTGCCCCCCCTAACACGCTTTCAGACATGGTTTCCATGTCAGACACACCGTCATGGAAACCATGTCAGAAACCGTGATCGTAATCTCAAGGGCAGAAAGAGCCACTCTTGAGATTACTAGCCAACTTCCCACTTCCGACTGGCGGAGGAGTTCTCCGAGTCTTTCGGAAGCCAACCGGAATGACCATCCGGTTTCCTTTCCGACCGCCTCCACCATAATGAGGCGGTCGGAAAGAAAACCGACCGACCCATTACGATGCAGCCCTAAAGGCTCCGACTAACGGGCCATATCGTAATCTGTCCCTCAAAGTTATTTATATTTTCATATATGTATGTATATATATATGGTCTCCAGCGCAGGGCCGGAGCCACAGAATTACTAAAAAAACTGCACTGGCTCCCAGTCGCTAAGAGGATCGTCTTTAAGGCGCTTACCTTTGCCTTCAAGGCCCTTCATCGGATTGGCCCTAAATATCTACAGAAGCGCCTGGCTTTCTATGTACCTCGTAGGACACTACGTTCCGCGACTTTATTCAAAGCTTTGATTCCTCCCATCTGCCGGGCTAGAATCGGAGGACGCTCTTTTCGCTTTCTGGCGTCTCAAGGCTGGAATGACATGCCTGTTTTGCTCAGGAAAGCCGAGGACCTGCTCTCTTTTAGGAAAGGTTTAAAAACTTGGCTTTTTACTCAGTAATTGTCTTTTCTGTTTTTTTCTGTTTCCGTAGTGTTATGTCTCTCTCAGAATGAGGGCTCTTTGTCAAAGCGCTGGGACACTCCTAGGAGTAGCCGTGCGCTATAAAAGAGCATTTTTAACATAACATAACATATATGTTATATTATTTTATATCTTGTAAATTAGAATATAACATAAAATTATTCGTTTTATAATATTTTAACTAGATATATGGTGTATATGGTTCTGTGGGAGCTGGTTGTTGTGTATATATATATATATATATATGTGTGTGTTTAACTTTTTTAGATCAAGTTTATTTGTTATATTTGGTACAATATACATTAGGGGCCCTGTTATAATGTTGGTTGGAAAGCATCTGACCGCAATTCGGAGGCTTTCTGACCTGACCACCTAATTGCTGTGTAGTCAGCCAGATTTCAAACCGTTTGGAATTGCAACGTAATCCCTGTAGGATATTGTTTCCGCCAACGGGATTACAATGTTGGTTTCACACAGACTTAACATGCCTGCATTTTTGACATGGAAAGGCTGTCCTAAAGTGACTTTGGTGCTTCTTTGGCCTTTAATTGTGGGCATGAAGGCATCTATGGTGCAGGGATCTACATAAACTCCTATTTCTCTATGGGAGCTTGAGCTGCGGCTGGTTTCCGCCCGCAGCACAAACTCCCATAGGGAAGTGGGAGTGTGCGACCGCATCATGTGTGGTCACATTGTAATAATGCAGTTGGGACCACCAACTTGAGGTCGGTTGGTCCCGATTCCGCTGCGATGTTGGTCGGAGGCAACTCTGACCGACATTGTAATCAGGCCCTTGATATATGTAATTTTTGATCAATTAATGTTAGTATTTCATATATTTTATTTTGTATTTTTTTATTCAGATGTATATTTTAAAATCAATATTTAATACAATGATATTATTGAAACTGATTTTTTTTCCCTCAATATTTTTGTACTTATTATTTTGAGTTTCAGCTGTTGATATTTTTGTAGTAGATATTAATGTCTTGATAATTTTGTAGGTTGATATTTTGGACCTAGATATTTTGTCAATGAACCATAGGCTATCGCAAGGTGGTATATCGCCTCCAAGATGGTGCCCGCATCCCACAATGTGCACTCCTGAGTGGGCTCCTAGAGACATCAAAATGCATGAGAGCCACCTGCGCACGACCATACAGTGTCTCTCCTCTTCTGGGACACCCTAAAGGTGTACGGCTCAGGACAAGAGTAAGAGTGCGCTAGATAGCAGCTGTATTGCTGATTCATGGAGCACCAATCTGCACAGTTTGAGTCACACACCCTCCAGGGCTCAAAGAGTCCTCAGGGCTCCACCTGAAGGAATACCAGCTTTGCAAAGCTAGCACCGCCGTGCCCAAAGCAAACCCCAATAGGAATCAGCAGTACCTCCGGGACCCCATGTGACGGCAGACAGTGAGGGTCAAGAGAGGCAGAGAGCCCAGCACATTGCAGGTGATAGCATTTCACTACCCTGCTCGGCAAGCCTCTTTGGAAATTAACAAGCAGTGTTCAGCTCTGAGCTACAGTCACTTTCATCAGCCCCCAGTTCACAGCAGTAAAGGAACCCTCCATCTGCATATTCACTGCTTCCACATGGGGCCCTCTTTAGGCATGACCAGCACTCCACCTGCATACTAGGTCCGGGCTACTGGGGTATATGACCTCCAATGTCCCAGTGGGGTCCTAGAGGAGCAATCACGAAGTCCACCACCCCCAGGGCCCCACCCTGTGCAGGGGCAGGGAAAGGACCTCTGCAACCACAGAGCCAGCACCCCGGGGGCACGCAGCGCTGAAGCCAGTGGGTGGAAGGGGGCCAATCAACACCCACCATTTGGCCCCCAAGCCTCGGCAGAGCTCCTCCAGTGCCTGTTACTCCTACTATCAACCCAGGGACCAGGAGGTGCCTCCAGAGCGTCCCGAGGTTATGCTCACTCACAGGTCCCAGAGCAGAAGCTGTTGCAGTGCAGCTCCTCCTCTTACGCCGGACTACCCTCAGGCACGGTTCACAGTCACTAGTGTCTCTAGCCAGCACCCGGCAGTTTCACAGGGCCAGCTGCCCTCGCTCCTCCAGGGTCAGTCACAGCTCAGTGCATGGCTGAGGCCGCCAGCTACCTTAAGTCCCCAATACTAGGCGCTACTTCGGCCTTCCAGGATCGAGCCACCGTGGAGGGGCTTGTACCACCCCTTACCAATACTGGGACAGTTTACGCTCCTGCCATGCCACAGGGTATCCGGCCAGTGCCACGGCTCCCGGGGGGCGGGGGGGGGGGGGGTAATGCAGCCCCAAATCAGTATCCCCTAGCTGTTCCAAGTTTAGGTGAATTCCGGGGCAGTAAATCGGTACAGGTGCTCCCCACTCAGTGCAACTAAAACCACCTAGAGTCACAGGCCCAGCTAGACCGCAGTCAGGAAATATCCCGGTTTCACCCTGTTGTTGCAGAAACTCACCTTCTGTTGGCCATGCTGTCAGGCCCCTCCCCCAATCATTACCACTACTTAGTGAAAAATGGCAAAAGCTTAGGATTAATAGTGGGTGTTCATAACACTTAAAACCCTATTATGAGTCTGGCGGTCCAAGGACCGCCAGACTCATGGTGGTGTGACTGTGGTGGATCCAACCACCGCTGCACCAGCAGTCCGACCTCCCAATTAAGACCTCGGCAGTCGGACCACCCTGGGACCGCCGTCTCCGCAAGGGAGCGGCAGTCAGAGGCTGTAATATGCTTGGTGGAACCACCACTTGGTGGAACAATTCCTTTCTCTACAGCAACAACGTCAAATGTCAAAGGTGCAGAAGAGCCTGCAGAATCTTTATAAATATCAGGTTCATACTAGAAGTCAGGACAGCGTTGTGATGGAGGTACCGGCTCCTGTCCTGGTGCCTGAGGCTGCCGCATGGCTCCTCACCTGGTCGTTATCTCTCTCTCTCTCTCTCTCTCTCTCTCTCTCTGTCTGTCTCTGTCTGTCTCTCTCTCTCTCTCTCCCCCCCTCCTCCACAGGCCTGTCCCAGCTCTAGTTTGTGCCTTAGTTTAACTGTGCCTTTGTTTATTGCCTCTTTAATTCGGTTTTTCTGTCTCTTGTTGCTGCCTTTTTCCCAGTTTTTGTGTGCTCTTGTTTTTTGCCTTCAATTTCTGTGCCAGTTCATAGTGCTTTTTTTGCCCATTTTAATACCCTCCTGTTTTGTGCCCAATCTCCCACTTCCCACTTCTGTGCAGCACTTCCCACTCCCCCCTGCATGCCTCCCCTCTCCCAGGACCTACTTAATGACTGCCTCAGCGTGGACACAAAGCGGGTCTGCCTTACACGAGCCAAAGACACGCCAAACGCAAGCTAATCTGCTCCATCTGTGCTTAGACTGTGCCCAGCACCAGGAACCCTGTTCCTGCTCCTATCCTCTGCTATCCCACTACGACCCTCCTTGCCCTCAACCCTGCTCGCTGCACTACTGCTGCACCGCACCATACAGCATGGAGGGAGTTTTCTCCTGCATATCATGCAAGTTCTCATGGACTCTGCCACACCTACATCACCCCATTTTTCCACTGACAGGACTCAACACTCATCAGCCAACTCGCAAACAGCTCCTAGCTCTTTCATCCATAGTCCTCAAGGCCTGCCCCCTCAATAAACACAAACAGAGTTGAGTGTGCTACTGGAATGTAGGCACATCCCTGTGGTGGGCACACTTGTCTGGTTCAGTGCACCGGGAACAGTGCAGTGAATTCCGGATGAAGTTCAATACAAATAGAATGTGTAAGGTTCCCAAATTTATTCAATGTTTTCCGTTAGAATAAGTTTCATATTTTCATCATATGAATCATCAAAATGATAATTTTTAGCAACATCACAACGCTAAATGGGCTCCAATGCATTTCGGACAGGAAGTCCTTTTTCAAGGAGCACTGCTGTTAGCCCTCACTTTCCCGCACATCCAACTCACCCTCCTGCACACTATTGATCATTTAAACACCAGGATTCTTTCTCTTTTCCTGTTTTACCGCTCCAGGGTTGCATGAGGTTGACTCACACAAACACTTTTGTAACGCTTAACACGCTGCTGTTTTAGGATCTTCATTGATTTAGAATCCGCTTATTCTTTTGTTGCAGTGCCCACCACAGGGATGTGCCTACATTCCAGTAGCACACTCAACTCTGTTTCCATTTAGGACGCACCCGAACACTTGCGTCACCTGTAGGAGCACCTTAAAACTGACAAATCATCTTAACACGTGTTTAAACGTGATACAACCGGCTGTGCGCCAAGCCCAAATCCTCCTGTCTCATTCCCTCAATAAACACGCCACTGACGTCTGGGACCTGTTGCACAACCACACTCCAGAACTCCTGTTCCTTACAGAAACATGTCTGAACCCACCCTCTGCATCAGACATCGCCACAGCCATCCCCACCAGCTACAAGAATGGAGCATATGCCTGGAGGCAGAGTCGCTGTCATAGTCAAGGACATCATCAACTGCACTGGCTACATAGAACACATCTCATTCAAACTACACATCACAGCAAAATACAGCATGCATGTAACCCTGGTTTACAGACCAACAGGACCACACACCAACCTCACCAACAACATCATGGAATTCATTGCACCACTCATCATTGACTCAAGTATATTTATTCTCCTTGGAGACTTGAACTTCTACCTGGAAGAACTCACTGACCTGACTCGATTGTCCTTTTAGAAAACCTTGGAAACCTCAGCCTCAACCAGCACGTCACCGGAAAGACTCAAGGCGCTAGACACCTCTTGGATCCAATTTCACCTTCTTCTGTGCTATCACAGTCAACAGACCATCACCCATCACCTTGTCAGACTACACACTCATCAGTTTGAGCATACCCATACCCATTCTGCAACAACGTAGATGTACCACCACCCTCATCCTGCCAGTTGCAGCTGGAAAAACACCCCAGAGGAGGATTGGACTTCTGCTCTCTCTCTGCACCATCCCAAGCACGCAATCAGCCTGATAGAAGCCATCAGGAACTTTAACAGCTGGATCATCAGTTTCCATATACATGATGTTGTTGACAAAGAGATCTTCAATTCTGCTGTAAGATGCTACCACCACCAGATCATGAACACCAAGTACACAGCTCTCATAGATTGCATGGATGCCAGCACTAATAGCAACAAGGACATTTTCCATCGTCAAAAGACGTCGCCTCGCCTGCAGCCACCTCCACCGTCACAAGACCTCTGCAACAAACTCTTGGAATTCTTCAGTGACAAAAAACCTCCATACACTGCAATCGCAACCCACTGCCAGACCCAGTCTTCCTCTTCTCAACTTCCCATTGCACCTGAAGAATGGTCACTGATCACGTGGCCCACCAGATCCCTGCCCCCACCATGCCTTCACCAAGGGACTCTCACCTATTAGCAAATCTCTTACACACATCTGCAATGCTTCCATCGACACAGCCACTGTCCTAAACACCTGAAAATGAGCCACAATCACACCTCTGCTCAAGAAACCCCCAGTGGACCCAGCCACTCTGGCCAACTACAGACCGATCTCGCTCCTACCTTACCCAGTCAAAGTGCTAGAGAAGATCGCCTCACCCACCTCCTCCCCATGTACCAGCCCCTCAAAACTATTCAGTCCAGATTCAGGAGCAACCACAATACAGAAATAGAACTCATTGCCACTTTAGACAACAAACACATTATCATGAATAGAAAAGACACTTCGGCCCTCTCCCTCCTGGACCTCTCTGCAGCATTTGAGACAATCTCATACCCCATACTCATCAGTTGACTTCATGAGAATGGCATTGAAGGACCCGCTCTCTGCTGCATCTGCTCCTTATTTACGGACGAACATTAACTATCAACCTGGCACTGTACTAGTCAGAAGCACGCCAACTCATCTGTGGACTGGCTCAAGGTTCATCCCTCAGCCTTACCCCCATCAACGGATTCATGACCACTCTGGCCAATATTGTCGGCACACATGACCTCAGCATCCTCTCCTATACCAACAACAAGCAACTCATAATCTCCCTTTCAGACATGACTCCTCACAAAAGGAACACTTTTGCCGCCAAAGTGACTAAGTGGATGAGGCCACTGTCTCAGACTCAACACTGAAAGACGTATTTGGCAAGAACACCTCATCATGGGATTTTACCTGGTGACCTTCCAGTCTCGGATCCACACCCAGCATCACGCCAGGAACCTGGGAATCATCATTGACAGCAAACACTTCATGACTGCGCCAGTCAACTCCATCACCGCATCCTGCATCCACATCCTGACAATGCTGAGGAAGATCTTCAAATAATTCCAAAGTCACACCAAAAAAGCATCATTCATGCCCTGATCACTAGCAAGCTGAATTACATCAACAACTTCTGTTCTGGATTCACCAAGCAACTACCCAGACAACTACAAACCATCCAGAACGCAGCAGTCCAACTCAACATCAACCTTCCACGCAGAACACACATCATTACCACACCCCAGGGAGCTCCACTAACTCCTGATACACAAAAAAGCTCAATTCAAACTCTTTACGCTCACATTCAAGGCACTACACAACATAATCCTGCCTATCTGATCAGTTGAGTCTCCTTCTAAAAGCTACCTAGAAACCTGCTCTCTGCCAGACATCTACTCACACACATCCCACGCATACACAGAAACCGATCCAGAGGACGGGTCTTCTCATACATCACTTCTAAAGCATATGATGACCTCCCACTACACATCAGAGTTTCCTCCTCTCTACTCGAGTTCCAAAAGAAACTGAATACCTGTCTCTTAAAGTAAGGCTGGTACACCTGCTCAGTGCCAGGATACCCTCTTGGGTGAAAATATGCTCTTCAAATACATGTAACATAACATATGTTTTACCTTATAAGCGCTCTTAATAAGGTGTATTTGGATGGGCTCTGACACTACCACATAACTTTCTTCCCATGATTCTGAAATCTCAGGATAACATAGTAATGAACTGCTACTGCTAGCAGGCCTAGTCTGTGACTACACAATGTTTTTGACATTTCCCCCTATATTTTTACACAATTACTCTCATATATAAATGTACTGCAGATAGCTCAGAGACTATTATAAAACTTGCTCAATTTAATTTAAATAGCTCCTCAGACACTTCAATGCCATTATCCAAATCTTCCTTTACCATTGAAAACAAGGGAGCACTCATTCTGACAGAAATTGGTACCAAACACGTGTGAAAATTATGGAATAGACAGAGTTGTCAGTTTGTTAAAAAGATGTTTTCAAGCAGCATCACTCCGCTCTTAGAAGGAAGAGGCAGTGTAACCAGAAGACTGGCCTTGTCAAAGAAAACGACCACCCCACTGCTGCCAAGTGGGAGGAAAGGCAGTAAAAGCTGCTCTGTGGGGACACGCAGTCAGTGCCTGCGACATTAGCGTTCGGCGGCCCCCATAAACCTCATGCAAACTCATTTTGAGTCATGGGACGATGCAGAAGGCACCAACTGAGCACCAGAATCAGGAAAAAGAAACTCATTCGTGTCCCTTTTCCACCCAAATGTGATCGACAGTTTGATTGTGCCAAAACACTAGTAATAAGATTTTTTTCCCACTTTCAATATTTCTAATTTAATTTCTTGTTCAGTTACTGGCTGCTATGAGATTGAAGCACGGAAGAAATACATTATAGGATTCTCTGGTCTTGACATGAAATTCATTCTTCATCTTGTTAACTGATATGTTTCCCTGTTAATGCCAATGTATGCCTACATGTCAAAGTGCTCAAAGCAGCGGGTGTTTCAAGACGATTGTCCAACATTTAGAATTGCCTCAACTGTTTTACGTCACCGTCAAGCCCTGTTTCTTGTTGATAAGTGGTGCTTTTAGAGGCACTGCATTGTGAGCATGGCTTAAAGCCCAATCTGAGCTCCAGGAGAGGCAGCTACTTAAGTTGAGTGGCCTTCTGTGTAATTCTACTGGCAATGCGGGTGCACATTGTACTGCATTTACATTCAGGTACACAAACAAAACATAAAGGATACTGCTCGTATGTTCCTGTTTGTTTGCCAAAATGGTTGCCAAGACAGATCTTTTTTATGCTTGAACATTTGAATTTCAGGGCTTGTGTTTACTCAGTTCTCATTTTCAATCTAATGTACCTACAGTGCTCACAAACAGGCAGACAGGAAGACAGATAGCTTGGTAGGTAGGTGGACTGACAGACAGGTAGATAGATAAGTAGCCAGATACACAGAGAGATGAAGTAACAGACAGAGCTGGTAGATGGTTGTTTGCCAGTCTATGCATGAGTTAATAATGTACTTAAGCATTGCGATAGAGTGGCCAATTCTTCTAATATCTGACAATCGCCCAAATCTTTCAGTGTCCTTGGGGGAAATCTGGTGAGTATTGGTTGGGGGATGTGTTGCACCACATGTACTCAAATGTAACCCAAAATCACAGCGCTTGTCTTTATCAGGGTTTAAATTTGTACATTGTGCATGCAGAGAAATGGTTTGACAGTATTCAAGCTGGTGTTTCTAATATATAATCTTCACAAAGTAATTGGTAGAACTACCCTTAACCTTTTGACTAGACAGGTAAACATGTTCGCTCCGTCTCACTGACTATTTCTTGGAAGAATGATTGTTGCTTGACTGGCCAGACTTGTAAAAACACTACGGGTTCCTGCTGGCTCAGTGCTTCCATAGTGTGAGGTGAGGTAGCAGCTGTAGGGTACCACCGTTATTCAAAAAGGCCACGAAATTGTGATTTTAAGTATATGGGGACAGCTCCAGAGAGTAAATGTGTGTTTTGCCCCCACCTCTTAAATCACTTGCACCAATTCTGAATCACAGAATGCATCCTTGGTCCTTCCTGTAGCAAGGAATCCACTAGCTAGCCCCTCTCTACCAGTCCTTGTCATGGCCCTGGATGGACAGCTCACAGTTCTAACTTGGCTCTGGCTCCTGTGGTCTAACTAGTAACAAGTAACGACTCTTCCCACCAAAGAAAGCGCCACCCCCAAGTTGAATCTGTGAAACGAACAAATTAATTAGATAAAATGAAATATATTAGCAGTCGTCGGTCATTAAGGGTGGAGGGGCCCAGGCCCCCACCCTTTTGCCGAAGTGAAGAGTATCTGTCAGTCTGAGCAAACGTCAGCCTGACAGACACTCTTCTTGTCCAGGTCAGGCAGCCAGGCGCTATATAAGCGTTAAATGTACAGGTGCCTGGCTGCCTGAACTAAACTTTGCCTGGTTGAAGATGTCCCTGTGAGCGTGAGCGTGACGTCCTCAGCTCGGCAAATTCCCTGGTGGACCGCCCTGTCATGACGCGGGGAGCGTGACTGATAACCTCAGATCTAGGGCTTACGTTTTAAGCCCTGAAGTGCCCAGGCCCGAGTGTACATCACTGACACCTCCTCCCAGAATGAGGTGGAGTCAGAAAGTCTCACTGACCCCATCCCACTCTGCCGCCTCCTCCTCCCAAAGGTCAGCCAATGAGAGGACGTGGCAGTCCCAACCCTCCTGGAACCTCAGTTGCTTTCCTCATGCCACGCAGAATGCTGCGGCTGGTAAGTTTGATGTTTTATATTGTGTGTTGCGTGCGTGTGTGTATGTATGAATGTATGTGCATTTGTGAGTGCATGCTGTGAATGGCTGTGTGCACATGTGAATGTATGGGTGTGAGTGAGAGTGCATGTGTGGCCCATCCACGCGCTTGTCCGCCTCCACATGCTCAAATTACTCTCTGTCATTGACACAGACACAATATTCACCCGCCTATTCTGTGGTATGTAATTCAGATCTGGAACGACTACGAGGTGAAGCAGAAAGGACAATGTGCCAGGGGCTCGCTCCTAAACAACATGTACAGTACAATCATGATTATCATTCACCTGAAGCTGGACCACAAAACACAGAAATCGAATAAAAGCATTGAAAGATGGTCACTCTATATGGCTCAAAGGGACTTACCTGCATAGTCCCAAACACAATGAACTGTTCTATTCACAAATCTCCACTCGAATTTATCCACAGTAGTATTCTGCTACTCAGTATTTCTTTGACGCACACCCTTCTAAAAGCAGATCTCCCTGGGCAGGCATCCACTTTCCTGACCCTCAGAACAGATAGCCACTTTCCTGACCCTCAGAACAGACAAAGCCATAAAACTATAGGGGAGCCTACCCTGTGGGTGACTGCTTACAGCAGAGTAGCTAGGTGTCCGTCATGGGTGTGTCCAAAAAAAGAAGAGCTTATTTGTCACATGTCCACCCTTTCATATGTCCAGCACATGTCATTCTTTCCATCTCCAAGATTGTAGATTCATTTTTTACTCTGAAACTGTCTTTCTTACTTTACCAAGCATCATATTACATGTGGTATTTTGCACTCTCTCCCTTGGAGTCTGGTTGCTGGAATTCTTCATCTTCCTGTGAAGAATACGATGTAAAAGATCCTTACATTCTAAATCACAATAATGGCTTCCATTCAGTCTGATGCCAAGCCATCACTTACCTTCAAACTGATATTCATTTAGTCATTCTTAGTAAGTCATTAACTATCGGGCTTCACACAGTCCCTGTATTACAAAGTAAAAACACCCTAAACTAGTCTCCATGTTGAAAAGCAGTTGCTCTCTTAATTACCGCCCATTACATCTCTTCTTCTGGCACATGCGTGGTCAGAATACTGTCCACCCACATGTAATCCTGTTGTGTGACAATATAAAACCACACAACCAAATAGTACACTTGGAGTGAGACATTCAATGACTGCTTGCATATATGCCAAATTGACCCAGTAACCTAAAGATATGAAAATTTAAAAAGGTGTGCACAATATAATATTTTTAATATACATACCTTAACCAAGAGGAGAATCATTCTTTATCACTCTGTAGACTGCAGTTGCCCAGAATCTTTTCTTTCTTGCCTCTGATAGCAGCAATGAATAGTGACCCTGGCAGAAGGTGATTCAATCTTCCCATATCATTATGTAACGTTGCTTACCCCAAAGTTGGGGAAAAGGCATCAACAGCTAGTAATGCTTGGTTTACGCCTCAAAAGTACAACACCATTTCATACAAGGTTTTTCATTGTGCTTAGATTACAGACCACTGGGATTGTGATTAGCAAATACCCCAGAGCAGCAAAGGTCAACTATACTCCAAAAGTGAAGCGCTGTACAAGTACCCAAAACATGCATTCAAATGTGGACATTCCCATCCCAAGGCTATGTGATTTTCAGTTAAAGCTTAGCACCCTTGTGGATGCTTTAATAGGTTTGTTAGGCATGGCTTCCATAGGAAGCCTCTATCATTTACACTCGATTCTAAATCTGGTAATTCAACAGATGGTAACAAAACTTCTTAGCCACTGCTGCTATGGCATAAAGGCCACCCAGGCCAGGCTGACAGGGCACTCTGAAAGCAAGCGAGTGCAGCTCTACTTGTCTTCTTTGACAGAAAGCACAGCTGCAGAAGAGGGAAGGAAGGCAGGGAAGTTGGTGGGGGTTGGATGATGATGGCAGTTAAGAAATATTTTATTCACATTTGAGTCAGGGAAGAGATGCCATGCTATGCGTTGTTCCACCATTACTCCTCTGCCCCTATGCAGCAGTCAAAAGCTGGGGGCTACACATAACACAAAATTATATATGGGTAAAAGTTGAGTCTCTGGGATGTTTTTCACCTAGGGTTCTGAGTGACACTAAAGGCAACTTGAGCTTCATTTTCATTGTCTATTTGATGTCACTCGGAAGATTTCAGTGAAAAAAATTGCCGTAATTGCCTGTTTACCTATCTTTAATTCTATATATTATATATGGGTGTCTGCAATACCTGTATAAAAGCCTTTCTGTAATTTCCTTATTATAGGTGATGTTTGACGTTTCTAGCCGTCTGTAATAAAGAAATGACGTAGCCAAAGGCAGATCAGGGAGCATAATTGAAACTGCAGTTCACACAACAAAAAGGAAACCTGTCTTTTCCTTCTTCTGCTCTGAAAATAAAAAGCGGAAATATTTCTGGCAATTATAGGAAAGGTAAAATATCTCTGCATATTTCCACACATTCTGTGCTGCATCATTTTTAAAAATCTGACCTGTATTAAATGGATTCTAATATATATTTACAACAAATATCTAACGCCTTTTGGTACGTTTGGTTTTGCACTAGAGAGTCCTCATGTTTTTGAAGGGTAATCACCTGCCCATGTATTATAAGAACAAAGTTCCGCGATGTACAGTTTAAGGCTATTGAAAATCAACTTGGAGTTCTATCACCATATGATGGTGGTCACAGAACTCCTCAGTGACTTGCAATATTCTAATAATGTAGAGCAGGAGGTACTTCATCCTATATGTCAGGTAATAAAACAAGCATGAGGGCCATGTACTATAAAACGTGTGTTGGTTCAGCTCTGTAGTTAACCAGACCTTGTATACATAAGGACTCTGCTATGTGTGCATTCACCCTTCAGTCACTGCACAGTCACCCGTAACTATTGTTTGATATAACATATATATTTTCAATCATTCCCTTTCTATATTGATTTGGAAATATTATCTACATCTTAGACTGCTAGTGAAAATTCAATTATCTCGGTTCCACAAGTGAATTCAGGATTATTGCGAATATGTATTCATTCACTCTTGACTTCAAACTTTGTGATGTCAATTATCACGTTTTTTGTTTTAGGGGATACAGGGAGTCAGACACACATTTCATCATATAACTCAAAATTATACTATATTATATTAGTGAAACGTAGATAACAACATTGTTTTGTGTCTTTAGTAAGACCAAGAGTAGATAAATAATGTATTTATTTCGAACTTTATTTCGCATAAAAGTGCAATGCATACAGTACAACATTGGGAGACTATGATCGTATCAAAGAACATTAAATGTACCACAATCAACCCCTAAAAAGTGCAAGTGCATAGAAGGCAAAACTTCAAGTTCGAATGTAAGATAAAAAAAGGAAAAATCCTCTAAATTAATTTCTAATAATATTGATGAAAGTTGATTCGCATATAAAATAAATAAGGTAAAAGGAGTCAAATGTACTTAAATACTTAATAAGCCTGAACAGTATTGCTATCATTAAGCACTGTGCCTATAACAATTGAAAGTTATAGCTTTATGGATAAAACGGCTCAACTGCTTGGTCAGATTTTATTTGCTACAGTTTTCTGAGGATGTCCAGCATTCTACCACTATGGCAAAAGGTAGTCTCGCTTACTAAATAATGCAGACCTATTTATATTTGTAGGGGGAGTTTATACAATTGGGATTTGTTACAACACTATAAGTAGGGAATTCCTTTATTACGTTCATCATGGGTAAGTATGTCAGAGGCATATTATGAAAGCAAAACATTCTGTCCACCTCACCGTTACGTAATTGATGGCATACTTTGCTGCACCACCAGTTATTTATGTTACATATTTCTTTATTGAGTTCCCTAAGTATTTCCATAAGAAACGCTGGGCCTAGTACTGCTATTTAAACTCAGGTCAGCAGGAAAGGTACCAGTGAGGTGAACCGAGACGAGAATGAACAATATAGTTTTTGATTTGCTGAATCCCAACATAAAGTTCCCAAGAGCACCCGGTGGTGAGGATGCAACCCCCTTCTCTCTTGTCCTAGTTAAATCTCTAACCGTCCTCAGTGCCCATAAATCAGCACATGAGAGTTATGATCCTGTTTCTTCGTTGTTCTATGGCTTCTTCAGCTTTCCTCTAGTAAAGTATCTTGATTCATAGCTAATGCCCACTAATTAACGACCTGCTGCTCGTTAACTAGGATGGCGCTATGTAAATACCTCTGCAAACATAGCTACGTATCTGTATTTTTGTATCAAGGAATTGGACCCACAATAGAGCTGAGCTGAATCCCCACCTTTGTTTGTAACCAAGTGACGCAAACTACACGCTGCTGTATACCACCAGACCCGCTAAACCACCCATCTGATTATGCTCCTGTCATGACAATGTCATTAGGAGAAACATTTCCCTAGCATCACTATAATGATCAATACCACGATACATCACTTGCTTGTTCGTCTCTGCTACATTGTCATACATTTTTCAACAATAGAAATCAATATAATCGAGACTTCTTATTACCTGCTGGTCAGAAATGCTTAAGCTGGAATACAGGGTAAGAGTAAACAAAGACCCACCAGGAAAAAGGGTAGCGGTACGTTGTCAAAAGACTTAAGTAGACCGCCTTGCACTTTCTCTCCTCGGTGCCCCCTCCAGTTTGTTGAGCCTGGAAGTGGAAGGCAAAGGTACATCTGTTGGTAGGTAATGTGCTCATTTTGTAGATGAATCTGATTTGCTATTCTTAAAAAAAATCTCCCTGATAAACACAGTCTTTCAGATTTTATAAGCAATTTATACTTTGATGCTATCCCCAAAGTGGCTTTGAAAAATACGCAATCTTAGTGATTCTTGAGTCTTTTTGCTTTCGCGTGTGCCTTTGCGCTCAAACATAGGCCCAGTCCTGACACTTTTAAATGGACAGCAAGACTTATCGGATGACACTGATCTGCTCTACAGTAAACAGGGTAAACACTGCTAGATGTGAAGCAAGACCAGAGGAACTCACTCAGAGTGGTCATTCATAGGGCACAGTGGTATTGGGTCATACATGTGCATACGTGTATCGCTCCCTTGGTCTGAGCATCGGAGGCTGCTGCTCGCGTCTGTGAAGTGCCAATTGACCTCCCTTCGCGCAGGACTTATGGTGTTTGTGCCTGGAGATTCTCCAGACCTGACTGGAGAAAGCAGGATGTATGGTCTGTACATCAATGCCATAGCTACATACACTTGCAGAACTGGCAATATTGGATATCAGCTTCTGCATTCATTTGCTGTTGCGCCAGAGCCTTACCTATGTTTATTACTCCCATGTCATGCAGTTGCTGTCTGAGTACGAGATCTGCCCATATACACTACAGTCATCTGCCATTTTTTGTGGGAAGTCCACTTAACTGTCTGCTTTTAATTTCCACTAAATCCACATATAATATTTTTAGTGGGCATTGGACTTCATGAATCCGTCAGTAAAAACAAGAGAAATTCTACTGGTTAAACAAAAAGGACAAATGAAACCAATAGACACCTTTAGACACCAATAACACATACAACGATGCAAACTGAACCAACAGACACCAGTTGAGCAGATTTCCCAAACCCCATATGAGCAGCTATATCCAGTAGAATCCATTGGTAGCTGGCCTACTGGAATTTCTGCCAGCTAGAGTCACCTGCATCCAGGGTTCTCCTCGTCTCCTACCCCTCAATCACCCTCCCTGGGCTGTGCATTGTTGTGTGGCTCGGGGTGAGTAACGGAGCTCCAGTGTGAGAGACCTGAGGGTAAGCAAGTGACCCTGTTTTCCCAGAGAGCATCAGGTGCATGGTTGGGTATGTGATGTGGTTAGGTGGGCTGAGCTTTTTGGGAATGTCAAATCTAGTCTTGTCCTTCTGTTTTTAAAATTTTGAACAAAAATATTTTTGTATGTCAAAAATTACTTCACTAGTTTTTTACAGAACATATAAATGTACTGTTAGAACTATATCATGAGTATGCAATGTTTGAGGTATTGTTGTCAAAAGGTCTGTAAACTACATGTTTCTTTCTGTTAGGCCCTGATTAAAAACTACTACTTACCAAGGATATTGTTAACTTGAACAATGAAAAACGTATATAGGCTCGAAAGATGTCGCTCGGTGTGGTTTGTAGGTCTCACACAAAAACGTGCTGTAGGTGTGGCATTGTTTTCGTCCATTGTCTTGCCAAATGTTCGCTTTAATTAGGTGATCTTTACATGAAGAATCCTTGTTAACACTGCCATTTTTCACTACATCGATAGTAGATCAATATGTAATTAGCCTTTAGATCAATGACTAGTAAACTAGACTAAGTGCATTACTGATAATCAAAGCTACATTCTAAAAGGCACAGATAGTTGCTGCTTCAGTGTCGTGTGGATCTGCCCAGCAATGCACAGCAGAGCACAAGCCTGGTGTTGACATATTTTTTACATTTTCCTTTAACTTAATATTGGCGCCAGGCACTTATTCTGTATGTGACACAGGTATGTAATTGAAAAGCACTAAATAACAAATTCACAATAAACAATATTCTGTTTATCTGTCTTGTTTCTCATGAATGTGTTGTAAATACTTTTTATGGGATGAGAATGAATCAGATTTAGAGGGATATGTGGTTATGAGTCAGATGAGCTGCTGTCTTTGCCTCTTTTGTGTACCTGATCTTAAGCACAGAAAGGACTGCCTATAGATGGAGTAATAACCTGCGGTGGAATTAATGTCACCACAACCAGAGGGTGTGGTGGTACCACTGGATTTAGTCATCTTGCACCCCTATGCCCCAGTGGTTTACTAGTAATTCCATGCCTCCACACCCATGCTTACTTGTTACAACTATTACGGGATGAGGGAAGTCACCGCCCCCTGGGCCAGAACTTCAGTGTCACAGTTTCTTTTTTACCCAGCAAAAAAAAACGTTGCCCTAAGAACCAGGCACCTGCACGAATGGGATCCCGCGTTGTTACCAATCAAAAATGCGAGGTTTGACTCCGCCAGCGCCCAGGAGAGAAGGAGGAATGCTCTGAGTGTATCGGGGAAGTACAGACTCGGAGTAATGGAACTACGCGCAAGTAATTGGAACATTACCTCCGCACACTCCCCTTCGTTACAGTAATTAGTGAGTGAGATATTACAACCAAGCCATAGAGACTGCCGGCCTTTCCACCATTACATGCAAACCACACAGGCAATATACCGAAACCCTCAGCTGTGTCGGTGCAGCTTGATTGGGGAGGGTTGTTGTGTTTTTTTGAGGCACCAATAGGGTTTACTAAAAAAAGAGTTTTTATTGAAATAGTCAAACCATCCCTTAAAACACGCTTTAGGAAGTTAAGACGACACAGTGTAATCTCAAAACCGTGCCTAGCATCGGCACCAAATACCCCAGATGCTGCCGCAGCACTAGGGTAGGGGGTGTGCGCCTTAGCCTCAGCCGGAGGAGGTTGTCCTAAGGCATGGGTACTCACAAACTTTCTCTCGGGGGCCAAATTTACAGTGTGGTTTGTGGCCGAGGGCCGCACCAGTGGGGGCGGGGTCACTGGGGGAGGGGGCGGGGCTAGAAAGAAAAAAACTGTGACCATGAAGTTGGACACAGGCACCTGCAGCTGACGCGTTCATCCACTGAGCCAACAGACCAGCATACACACACATCTCTCTTTCTCTCTCTCTCTATCTCTCCCTCCCTCCTATATCTCTCTCTCTCTGTCTTACCTCTCTTTTTCTCTCTGTCTCCCTCCCTCTCTTTCCTTCCCTCTGTCCGTCTCCCTCCATCTGTCTCCCTCTGTGTCCCACTGTCCAACTCCCTCTGTCTCCCTCCCTCCGTCTGCCCTCTGTCAGTCTCCCTCCCTCCCTCCGTCTCCCTCCCTCCCTCTGTCTGTCTCCCTCCCTCTGTCTGTCTCCCTCCCTCCCTCTGTCTGTCTCCCTCCCTCTGTCTGTCTGTCTCTGTCTGTCTGTCTGTCTCCCTCTGTCTGTCTCCCTCTGTCCCTCTGTCTCCCTCCCTCTGTCTATCTCCCTCTGTCTGTCTCCCTCTATCCCTCTCCCTCCCTCTATCCCTCTCCCTCCCTCTGTCTCCCTCCCTCCCTCTGTCTCCCTCCCTCTGTCTCCCTCCCTTCATCTGTCTTTCTGTCTCCCTCCCTCTGTCTGTCTCCCTCCCTCTGTCTGTCTCTCTCTCTCCCTCCCTCTGTCTGTCTCCCTCTGTCTCCCTCTCTGTCTCCATCCCTCCCTCTGTCTCCATCCCTCCCTCTGTCTGTCTCCCTCCCTCTGTCTGTCTCCCTCCCTCTGTCTGTCTCCCTCCCTTTGTCTGTCTCCCTCCCTTTGTCTGTCTCCCTCCCTTTGTCTGTCTCCCTCCCTTTGTCTGTCTCCCTCCCTCCCTCTGTCTGTCTCCCTCCCTCTGTCTGTCTCCCTCCCTCTGTCTGTCTGTCTGTCTACCTCCCTCTGTCTGTCTGTCTCCCTCCCTCTGTCTGTCTCCCTCCCTTTGTCTGTCTCCCTCCCTCCCTCTGTCTCCCTCCCTCCCTCTGTCTGTCTCCCTCCCTCTGTCTGTCTGTCTGTCTGTCTACCTCCCTCTGTCTGTCTGTCTCCCTCCCTCTGTCTGTCTCCCTCCCTCTGTCTGTCTCCCTCCCTCTGTCTGTCTCCCTCCCTTTGTCTGTCTCCCTCCCTCTGTCTGTCTCCCTCCCTTTGTCTGTCTCCCTCCATTTGTCTGTCTCCCTCCCTTTGTCTGTCTCCCTCCCTCTGTCTGTCTGTCTGTCTGTCTCCCTCCCTCTGTCTGTCTGTCTCCCTCCCTCTGTCTGTCTCCCTCCCTCTGTCTGTCTCCCTCCCTCTGTCTGTCTCCCTCCCTCTGTCTGTCTCTCTCAGTCTGTCTCCATCCCTTCCTATGTCTGTCTCCCTCTCTCCCTCTGTCTCTCTGTCTCTCTCTGTCTGTCTCTCTCTCTCTGTCTCTCTCTGTCTCTATCGCTGTCTGTCTCTATCGCTGTCTGTCTCTATCGCTGTCTGTCTCCGTCTGTCCCTGTCTCTGACCCTATCTAGCTCCGTCTGTCCCTGTCTCTGCCTCTATCTGCCTCTATCTGTCTCTATATGTCTTTATCTGTCTCTATCTCTATCTGTCTCACAACACCCGGGCTCTCACTCCCTCCTTTGCCCTCCACCTCCCTCACCCGGGCTCTCACTCCTCCCTGCTCTGCCCTCCACCTCTCTCACCCGGGCTCTCACTCCTCCCTGCTCTGCCCTCCACCTCCCCCACCCGGGCTCTCACTCCCTGCTCTGCCCTCCACCTCCCTCACCCGGGCTCTCACTCCCTGCTCTGCCCTCCACCTCCCTCACCCAGGCTCTCACTCCCTGCTGCCCTCCACCTCCCTCACCCAGGCTCTCACTCCCTGCTCTGCCCTCCACCTCCCTCACCCAGGCTCTCACTCCCTGCTCTGCCCTCCACCTCCCTCACCCGGGCTCTCACTCCCTGCTCTACCCTCCACCTCCCTCACCCGGGCTCTCACTCCTCCCTGCTCTGCCCTCCACCTCCCTCACCCGGGCTCTCACTCCCTGCTCTGCCCTCCACCTCCCTCACCCGGGCTCTCACTCCCTGCGCTGCCCTCCACCTCCCTCACCCAGGCTCTCACTCCTCCCTGCTCTGCCCTCCACCTCCCTCACCCAGCTCTCACTCCCTGCTGCCCTCCACCTCCCTCACCCAGGCTCTCACTCCCTGCTCTGCCCTCCACCTCCCTCACCCAGGCTCTCACTCCCTGCTCTGCCCTCCACCTCCCTCACCCGGGCTCTCACTCCTCCCTGCTCTGCCCTCCACCTCCCTCACCCGGGCTCTCACTCCTCCCTGCTCTGCCCTCCACCTCCCTCACCCGGGCTCTCACTCCTCCCTGCTCTGCCCTCCACCTCCCTCACCCGGGCTCTCACTCCTCCCTGCTCTGCCCTCCACCTCCCTCACCCGGGCTCTCACTCCCTGCTCTGCCCTCCCACCTCACCCGGGCTCTCACTCCTCCCTGCTCTGCCCTCCACCTCCCTCACCGGGCTCTCACTCCCTGCTCTGCCCTCCACCTCCCTCACCCGGGCTCTCACTCCTCCCTGCTCTGCCCTCCACCTCCCTCACCCGGGTTCTCACTCCTCCCTGCTCTGCCCTCCACCTCCCTCACCCGGGCTCTCACTCCCTGCTCTGCCCTCCAACCTCACCCGGGCTCTCACTCCTCCCTGCTCTGCCCTCCACCTCCCTCACCGGGCTCTCACTCCCTGCTCTGCCCTCCACCTCCCTCACCCGGGCTCTCACTCCTCCCTGCTCTGCCCTCCACCTCCCTCACCCGGGCTCTCACTCCCTGCTCTGCCCTCCACCTCCCTCACCCAGGCTCTCACTCCCTGCTGCCCTCCACCTCCCTCACCCAGGCTCTCACTCCCTGCTGCCCTCCACCTCCCTCACCCGGGCTCTCACTCCCTGCGCTGCCCTCCACCTCCCTCACCCGGGCTCTCACTCCCTGCTCTGCCCTCCACCTCCCTCACCCGGGCTCTCACTCCTCCCTGCTCTGCCCTCCACCTCCCTCACCCGGGCTCTCACTCCCTGCGCTGCCCTCCCACCTCACCCAGCTCTCAGTTCCTGCTGTCCTCTCACCTCCCCCCTCCCATCCCCCACCCCCTCTCCCCTGTGCTCAGCCTGGCTGACACAGCCTCCCGGGCACCCCAGTACTTAACACGTCTTTAAAAGACCATTTGTTTGTTAATGAGGCTTTGTTCACCTCTTAGCGCCCCTGCAGCTCCACTCTTGACTGTGGCTGGAATCGCCCGGGCCCCCACAGAGCAGTGTCTCTGACTCGCACTGCTGCTCAGCGAGGTGTTTGCTGAAGTAAAAAAAAAAAACACACACACAGCACACACAGGTGCGATGTGTCTCAAGCTCCGCGGGCCGCCAGGGAAGGCTTGCCGGGCCGCTACTGGCCCGCGGGCCGTACTTTGAGTACCCCTGTCCTAAGGCATCACTAGTGTCTGTCCTCGTGGGTCCCCAGAGCGCTATCCTCTAAAGGGCTGCACATAGGGTTTTACGCTAATATACACGAAGGGCTTCCTTTGCCGCTGGCCCATCATACCTGCAGGTAAACTGTAACGTAGCCCTTGTGTCCTGCTTTTACTAACCAGAGATTTCCTGTGCCACTTGGAGGAAAGTGTAGCTTTAGGTACTCATACTTCGGGATGCATGGTAATATGCACCCACCCCTATTAGGGGATCTCTTCAGAACATGTCGCGTCCTTTGAACCAGGCACTTAGACCTGCTTCATGTATTGTTAGGAAGTTAGTCCTACAGTAGAGCTCTGGGAAGAACGTGCACAGTCCTGACCACCCGCGCAGTTCTGACCATCAGTACTGTGGCATTGGGAAGGACCTTCGCAGTCCTGACCATCCGTGCAGTCCTGACCATCAGTACTGTGACATTCGCAACAAAAAAGGGTAACCAGGGTGAAGGGTCCCCCTTTGACTGCATTACATCCATCGCTGCTTCCCGTAGTAATTTGTTTACATACTTTATAGGTTGATCAGCTGAGGGGCGAGGATTCCTCCTTCACATAAAAAGACTAGTTAGTTGGCCAGCTGACCCATTTTGTACTTCTGCGATGGTGGCTTTATGAATATCTCTCCTGATAATTTTCAGTTTCTACCACAGAGTAAACTTTCACCTTAGACATAGGCCATTTAAAGAGCTATAAAGGTTCGAATCAGTGTTTAAAGAGCTATAGTGATCAGAATCAAAGTTTAAAGAGCTATAAAGGTCTGGATCAATGTACCCTTCCTATACATGGTATATTTATCTGGTCATAACTGCAGGAGTGCTGGTTGTACTGTGCCTCCATCCTCTCAAAACCCTTCTTCTGCCCACACCATTTTCTGTCCACTCTTGCAGTAGAAGTTGGGTGACATTCGTATGAGCCTTAGAACGTTTGTCTCGGAGTAAGAATGTTTGATGGCACATGCGGTCATGGCTAGGAAGAATTGTGCCCCAGACTCTGGGACTGACATAAATGTAAAAACTATGGGGGTGATTACGATGGCGGATGGACTTGAATGCACCCGCCATCGTAGCGGGGATTGGAATCGCCCGCCTGTCATGCTGCGGTCCCTCACTCCACATTACGATGCGACCGCCACAATGGCGGTCACATCCAGCAATTTAACATTGGCGGCAACACCTGCCGTAATGCCAAAAATGCATGTAGTCAAAAGAAACAGGGGTAGCTGGGCCCAGCGGGAAGGAGAGTAGGCAGGGCCTCACAAATATGAAATACAAACATTTGCCTATGCCTCCGGGCTAATTAGGGCACTCACAGATTCATGTGCGAGTAAACAATAGTTTATTAGTTTACCCAAACAACACTTTATGTTTTTCAATCAGTAATCAGTTCGAAAAAAGATATTCAAAAAAGCAGAACAAACACTGCTATCAACTTCATTTCTTAGCCATACACACTTTAGGAGAAAAAATAATTTAAATAATTGCGGTAAGCTTGAGACCCGCTATTCTGATTTGATCGGTCCTTGGCACTGTTTAACACGAGACAGGACCACGCGCTGAAGGGCGCTAACACCCTTTCCCCTCACTTCCCCAGATTGGCAAAACTAGATTGAGACGGACGACCGCTTCTTAAGAAACAGAACACCCGTTTTTGAACAACCGCGGATTAGCGCTCAAGTAAGTTTCTGCTCACGGGCTGGGACCACGGGTGTGTCACCTAGCTAGCAGTGCAAATAAAACGCCCCTATTCCACCTGTTTTTACAGATTTTACAGAATTGACATGAGCACAACTCCAAATACGTAAAGATACTGGCACAACCTGTCACACGTCCAAGATTATTGCAGGTAATTAACATTCGGCGAACATCCTTGTCAAAAAAGACAAAAGTGTCGCCCTGTATTTGACTAGATTTCACTCTGTTGCAGCGCAAACTGACCGGCATAGATGGCATTTTTCATGTAAACTGGAGCGACTGTGGGCAGAATATCACAAGGTACGCTCTATTCTGTTCCCAAACGAGTCTAGTGAAGAGTGGCTAGAGGACTCACTTTTTGACAAACATTTTGTTGTCTGTCTTTTTAAACAGCTCCCACGGAATAGAATTACACGGCCCTGACGAGAATCCAGCAATCCATTAAACTGGATTCGAAACGCGTCGGCATTCTTTTCCCTTGATTCACTGGCCAGTTGGCCATTGTTTATTGATGCTAAAATTAGCAATGTTCCTGACATTGATTTGAAAACATTAGATTCAGGACCTGGGAGTATAATTTGTTTGTAATATCATTCTTGTCTCCCTCTTGTTTTTGCAAAAGTTTTTTAGCATGTATGGTTAAATGACCAATGTTATTCAACTGTTTTCGTGGTGAAATGTATTCACGGTATATGTTTTTTGTCATTTTATGTTAAAACGTCATTTATTTGTTGTTTCACTGTATATATGCACAATAATTTTTTCTCCTAAAGTGTGTATGGCTAAGAAATGAAGTTGATAGCAGTGTTTGTTCTGCTTTTTTGAATATCTTTTTTCGAACTGATTACTGATTGAAAAACATAAAGTGTTGTTTGGGTAAACTAATAAACTATTGTTTACTCGCACATGAATCTGTGAGTGCCCTAATTAGCCCGGAGGCATAGGCAAATGTTTGTATTTCATAAAAATGCATGTAGAGCATTCACCTGCACTACATGGCAGCCACCACGCGGTGCCTGCCACTTAGTGCATGGAAATGCAAGGGGATACCATGGGTACCCCCCATTGCACCTCCACCTCCCCCCAACACAATGGGGGCCCGCAACAGGCCCCCAAAATCAATCCCCGCCAGTCTTTCTATTGTGGTTTCGCCGCCATGGAAAGACTGGCTACAGTCAGCATCGTAATTTGGCAGACGGTGTCTGCTAGGCATTGCCACCATTTTAGCCATGCTGACCCCTCCGCCAGGCAATCGGTACTATTGCCTGTGGCAGATCCGTGGCAGGCGGTCTTTGTGCCTGCCATTGTCGGAAATTGATTCCCTTGCCATCCTAATTTGGAGGGGAGAAAATTGCTGTCTGATGGCTCAGGGCCTGCCACCGCACGGCTGGCGGTGGTGGACCCTCCGCCATCGTAAACACCCCAACTTAGGTTCGATACCTGAGGGACAACTGGTGTCAGTACTAATCTTAGATAACATGATGATAACATGGTGACCCCTTCACCCTCAACACAAGAACCTGCAGTATGCAAGCTGTGGTTCGGGTTATACACTTTGGATCACCCACTCCAGTAGGTCATCAGCCATGTATGACTACAACCTCCATGGAAGGTAGGGTGATTTGTGATGATAGGCGAGGAGGTTACGCTTTAAAGCTCCCAGTACTACACAGATCCATGTTCGTCCCTTCCGACTCCCTGCTGATTAAGCCCCAACAGACTGTACTTAGAAGCAGTGCTTTTAAAGAAAGACCCAAACCATTGGAAATAGAGGACTGCTTTCTCTTCTAGACACCCTTTACCACTCGAAGACACTGTGGTGGCTCCTCTGCTAAGGCAGAGGAGTGTTACCCCACAAGAAAAATACAATGATAATAACCATGTTATTATCATTTTATTTTTCGCTATTGTGGTGCACTGTAAAGCTGTTGGTGAGGCGGGGCTGTGCCGGCCGCAGAGCAAGAGGAGAAGTGTGCATGACTCTTTGGCAGGCTGACCTGGCCCTGCCAAACAACCATGCACACTTTGCATGTTCCCCACCAGGCTGCACTGCACAGCCTGGCGAGGAACATGCCCAGCCTCTCATTTCCAATCTGAGCGCCGAACCAGGGTGTTCAGGCCAATTACAACGCTGTATTGCAACACTTTGATTGGCTATGGTGGGGGGAGCCTGGGTGACTCCTGTTCCTGCCTGCGTCATGGATGAAGAGGACGGAGGAGAGCCGGCTGCCGGAAAGGTAAATGTTTTTTCTCTTTTTTTCTCCCCTTTCCTTTTTTTTAACACCCCCCAAACCCGCTCACCACTACTACCTGGTAGCAGCCGCTACTGCATAGACACTGCTTTGGCACACTACTGGCAACCTTAGTAGAACAAGAAGATTACAAGGCTTACTTTTTAAAAAGGGCAGAGTCACCATACCCAGCTGGAAAGTGAAAAAAAATCAGAGAGCGTAGGGTCAGAACACCAGTTGTGTAGCAAGAACTACCTAGAGGCAGGTCCCAACATTACCTCTTTCATGTATAAACATTCACTTTCTCAACACTGACAGAGATGCTGGGACCACGACTCTGGTTCTGAAGCCTTCTATTCTTCTAAATTTGGACAACTACATAGGAAATGCAAGGGGACTTAGAAGAGATGATGGGATCCTGATTCTGGTACTGATGCCTCCCATCCTTCAACTTTCAGGAATCTGCCTAAAGAGAACCACTCAGGAAAATAGGTTAAATACTGGGAACTAAAGTGAAGAGACTACTATGCAATTTATTTTGTACTGGAAGTAGTCTTAACAGGAGACCTAAACTATTTTCTCTCTTAATTGGTGATCTTTTGTTTGGAATTCTTATGCAACGCTTTAATCTATCATTTATAAAAGAATAAAGGAAAACCAACCTTATGGCTCAGGGGCAGCAGAAAAATCCCTGCTATGTTAAGTAGATATGTAAAGTACGATAATCACCTGTGAGGGTACAGATGCTTTGCACATGTGTATACAGTTGCTCCCTTAGTGGGATTCGAATCCCTGGTTCCTTAATATTAGGAGTCTCTAATACATTTTTATTACAGTTACATGTTGCAAAAGTAAGTGATTAGAAATTGGTTTAAAATTAGAAAGTGTTTTTGGACTGTGTGTACATTAATGACAGATGTCCTTTTCAGTATTTAACTTGTCAAAATATTACCTTTAATTTTGTATAAATTGTTCTGTGGCACTCCTGAATAAGTAAAAAAAAAAAGTATATCTGTTATTCCAATATAAAATTAACATATTTCCAAAGTCTCTCAATCCTATCTACCCCTGGAATTTGTCTGTAACAAAGAAAGGCATAAGGAATTGCCAGGTGACCGCTCTCCAAACCTCTGTCAGACATGCTCCATATGCCCCCTGCATGTATCCCCAGGCCCAGAGGCACAAGAAGGGCCTGTAGGGCCTGCTTTGTTTCCTCACTACCAAACTTTTCATGGCGGGCTTATTGCCATGAAAAGTGAGGCGGGGAGGAAACTCGTAATATGCATGGTGGGGCCACAGCAGCCCGCCAAGCATATTGCAGCCTCAAGAACTCTGCAAAACCACCAGGGATTGTGGATCCCTCGGTCCGACCACCCTACTTGTAATAGGGAAGGCAAGCAGGTCATCCTAAGGTGTGTAGATTTAGAAGTGGAAGGGGAGGAATTGTTGAAGGCTTTTAAGGGCATCGCACAAATAGTTGATAGCCTGTTGAGCGCGCCCACCAACTAGGCCAGAACAGATAACCCTAAATGGTTTGATCCTCAAAGCTTACGAGCTTTGATAGAGCAGAAAGAGACTTTAAAGACTCTCCCAAGAAATAGGGACCTGGTGGCCGTCTGCCGGAAAAACTACAAGCTAGCTGTCAAGGGAGGCTAAAGGCAATTAAAACGACAAGCTTGGGAAGATCTGACGGAGGCAATGGCACTAAAGGACTCCACCACTTTTTGGAGAGTCATAAACAAACCCTGTTTCCAAGACTCCAATAAACCTGTGTTATGTAACAATATCCTGCCAGAACAATGGCATGATCATTTCAAAGGCCTGTATAATTACCAACCAAGTGAGGATCAGTTGTAGGTGCAGAATACGGATTATAATAGGGAGCAGAGTTCACACGCACCAAAATTCTCATTGGGCGAGGTAAAAATTGGAATCAAAGGTCTGACCAGGAATAGACCTTTTTATAAGCAATGTGGACCAATCCTAACTAGGGTGATAAACGCAGCAGCGGACACAGTAATGCCAGCATCCTGGTCCACAGCTACGATTGTGGGCTATCCTTATTGCCTTTTTTAAAGATAGGGACAATGTTACCAACCGATCTCCCTCATCGATGTGTCAGCAAAGGTATTGGGGTGGGTGGTTTTAAACCGGCGGATAGATTGGGCGGAGAAGCACCATGTAATAACTGACCTCCAATTTGGTTTTAGGCCAGGAAAATCCACCACTGACCAGTGCCTTAGTCTATATCTCATCTCAGCCAAATACACAGTGGTCAGACCAGGGACGATGTAACTGGCATTCATGATTCTGACCTCTGCCTTTGATAGAGTCAATCGAGGGAAACTAAGGGCAATTATGGGCGGGCTCGCCGTGGACCAGGGGCTCATTAACATCTTAAAATTCTTGCATCTGAATACCACCGCTGCTGTCAGATCTAGTCAGGATGGGAAAAAACTGAACCCTTTAGATGCTCCAATGGGGTTAGGCAGGGCTGTATATTAGCTCCCTTTTTGTTCACGGTATACATAAACTGCCTTGACCAGGTATTACGTACCCTACAGGTAGATACCCCCAAGATAGGCACCCGCGGGATTCCCATTTTACTCTACGCAGATGATGCGGTACTATTGGCCCGCACCCCAAAAGGTCTACAGCTATTAATAGATGGCTTTGTGTCATTTATGGTGAACCTGGATTTGTCCCCTAATCTTAAAAAATCCTATGTCATGGAAGTGGGGAAAAAAACAGGTAAATCCTCTATCAACAAGTTTGGATCTCATAATTTAGGTAAGGTGCATACTTTTTCATATCTGGGGATTTTATTTGATGGTCGATTATATTTTAAATATTTATTAGAAGAGAAATGCCGGGTAATGACTAAATGTACAGGATCAATAATGAGCTTTGCACAAAGGCTAGGACGTTGGTCCCGAGAACACATTTTGAGATTATATAGCTCCATGTGTTGTGCTAAAGTGCTTTATGGAAGTGAGGTATGGAGTTTTATTAAGGCCACCCAATTGCAAACCGAAGAGAACACATATCTCCGGCGTCTGTTAAAAGTTTCCCACAGCACCCCAGCTTACATTATCCATGGAGAATTGGGTGTTCCATACATTGCTGATAGGATGGCAGTCAAACCCCTGGTCTGTTGGGTAAAGATCTGGGCAAAAGAGGAGGCAGCCCTAAGCAGGCAGGTTATAGCTAACTGTCTTTCTCTTGATCATGGGCCAAATTATCCCCTGACTAAAGTATGTGAAGGAGTCTTTCGAGGAAATGGGTTCTGCGGAACTATTCACCAACCCTTCCATAATGACCATGCAGGATAAAACCCGGGTCAAGGATTGGTTCCTTAAGAGTGTCTTGTTGCTCCGAGAATCTAGAGAGTTAGCCAAACCATCGGTGAGAGAACATCTAGTAGTTAAGAACACCGTGGGCATCAAACCATAACTGTCCTGTTTAAGTAGTGCTTATGACAGATTCTTAATGGCACGGTTCAGGCTAAATCTTTTGCATCATGTATTATCAGAGCCGGCTCGGTTTTCTTTATCAACAGAGTTGAAGGGGCCCTGTGGCTGCGACCACAGGTCTCCACAGGACACCCTGCACTTTGTTTTATTATTTGCAATTATATTCACATCCCAGAAGTTACTTCCTAAAGGGTATCCTAAAGAAAGCTAAATTCAAACAAGTGTGGGTGGCTTTGCTATTTTAAAAATTGGCACCAGACACTTTCACATTGTTTTGTATTACCAATTTTTTAAGGGCTGCTTTTAGATTAAGGGTTACAAGGGGCAACCGTTGATTAATGATCCCCCCTCCCTCCTCCCCCGCTTGCTATCCTGTTATATTGTTTGAATAATGGTTCCTGAGTCTTATATTTGATAATCTTTTTAGCTTTGATGTCTAGAGGCTCAAACCGAGTTTTTAAAAATGAATTAGATTAGATTAATAGGGAAGTCGAACCACCGGTGCAGCGGTAGCCGCACCGCCACCGTCGATGGACCGTCAAACTCATAATAAGGCCCTTAGCCTTTGACATAAGTATTACCCCTCAATCACAGATCATTTTAGGAACTCCATGTTAAGCTTACATTGTTAGTGTTTAGTTAGGATAATCACAAGGAATACCTAGGGCCTTATTATGCGTTTGGCGGTGAGGGAGCGGGACCGCCCTCCTCCCACACAGCCAAAACCGTGTGAGCAACGCCCACCAGAATTTGAATTTTTTTGTCACTGGCGGGTGGTTCTTTGACAGTCCCACAGGTTCTGAAACTGGGATGGTGTAGTGAGCTAAAAAACGGTGTTGGATCTAGCCCTGATCTCTTGACAGGGTGAGAGTATTCTGCTTAATTCAGAGACTCTGTCCCTCACCACCCCTTGTTGTAAATATTTTTGTCCACCCTAAGCGTGGAAGGGTATACTCAGACATGAGTCCCTTGCTCATTGCACCATCAGGATTCAAGCAAGCCGGGCCGAAGACAGCTGTAATGCCAGAAACCGGTCCCCGGAAGCTTGTTTCCTTCCCAGTGGAAGAATTGGCTTTTGTAGTTTGGTTTGCCCTGTTCCCATCATGCACTGGGACAGGAACAGACTAATTTGCATACAGCCAGGTTCTGAAACTGGGATGGTGCAGTGAGGTAAAAAACGGTGTTGGATCTAGCCCTGATCTCTTGACAGGGTGAGAGTATTCTGCTTAATTCAGAGACTCTGTCCCTCACCACCCCTTGTTGTAAATATTTGTGTCCACCCTAAGCGTGGAAGGGTATACTCAGACATGAGTCCCTTGCTCATTGCACCATCAGGATTCAAGCAAGCCGGGCCGAAGACGGCTGTAATGCCAGAAACCGGTCCCCGGAAGCTTGTTTCCTTCCCAGTGTAAGAATTGGCTTTTGTAGTTTGGTTTGCCCTGTTCCCATCATGCACTGGGACAGGAACAGACTAATTTGCATACAGCCAGGTTCTGAAACTGGGATGGTGCAGTGAGCTAAAAAACGGTGTTGGATCTAGCCCTGATCTCTTGACAGGGTGAGAGTATTCTGCTTAATTCAGAGACTCTGTCCCTCACCACCCCTTGTTGTAAATAGTCCCACGGCAGTGCCTATAAAAAAAGCACCACAATGGGAACGCCAAAGCAAGTTCCTGCAGGGCATGGATTGCCAAGTCCAGGCACTGCAGGAACTAGGGTGCATGCACACAGATGTGCATACCATGTACCCCCCTCCACGTATCTCCAGGCCTACAGGCACAACCTTTGTTTCCTCACCGCCAAACTTTTCACAGCGGGCTCATCTCCATGAAAAGTGAGGCCGATAGGAAACTCGGAATATGCTTGGCAGGGCCACAGCAGCCCGCCAATCATATTGCAGCCTCAAGACCACTGCAAGACCACTAGAGATCGCGGATCCCTCCGTCCGACCGCCCTACTTGTAATAGGTAGATCAACCCCCCAGTGCAGCGGTAGCTGCACTACCACCGTCGATGTACCGCCCAACTCATAATAAGGCCCTTAGACTTTGACATAATTAATCACCTCAATCGCAGATCATTTTAGGAACTCCATGATTAGTTAAGCATAATCCACGGATTATTTGGGAGCAAGGCACAATAAAATGCCAGTCATCAAATTGTAGAAATATATGTCATCAAGATTTGGATGTGGCATCAGAAAACATTAGTACTCATTTACAAATGGCAGCAATAAAAACTGTAGAAAAATCTGAAAAAGAGACTGATTTACTGAAAAAGATTTCTACTGAATAATTTCATTTGTTAGACGTGTTTAGTAAACAGCAAGCTGAGCAGTTGCTCCCTCACAGAGAGTATAACTGATTGATCTTGAACCTAGGGGGCAAATTGTCTTGCAGCAGAATATACAGATTAACAGATAAAGAGAATGAACAATTGAAACAATACAAGGAGATATATCTGGCAAATAGTGATTTTAGATATTCACAACCTCCTGTAACTTCACCTCTGTTTTTGTGCCTGCAAAAAGGGTGATTTTGGTCCTACATAGACTATCCTGCCTTGAATGAAGTTACCATTAAAAATCGGCACCCCCTTTTTTGATCTCAGTAATATTAGATCAGATCAAGGATGCTAAGATTTTATGAAGGTTGATCTTAGAGGTACTTATAATTTGGTAGGAGTTTGTGAGGGGGAGGAGAGGAAGACATCATTTTGGATCATATTCGGGCTTTATGAATATTTGAATATGCCATTTGGACTGTTAAATGCTCCTGCACCATTTCGTTTTTTTATTAATGCCACTGTAAAATGTATTTATTCACATTTGTCGTCATTTGTTACATTGATGATATTCTTATGTTCTCAAAAGACAGACAGGAACACATTCAGCAAGTATGCAGAGAATTTAGCAAAAATTGCAAGAAAATAAACATATATGCAGAAGCTGAAAACTGTGAGTTTAATTTTTTTTCAGGTAGAATCTTTAGGATTTGTGATTTTTCCAGATGAGTTAAAAATGGGAACACAAGAAGACTCAGTTAATCATTCACTGACCTATCCCAAATATGGTGAAAGACATCCAGAGCTTTTTAGGCTTTTCAAAATTCTACAGAGATTTTATAAATAATTTTTCTCAGGTCATATCACCTATTACCAGGCTATTAAAGGGTTTTCCTTTTAAGTTGTATCAGGAGGAAAAATAAGCATTACAGGATTTAAAAAACAAGTTTACTTCAGGGGCGTTCCTCAGACATCCTGACACTAGTCTACCTTTCTATGTTGAAGTTAATGCATCAGATATAGCTTTGGGGCATTACCATCTCAGAGACATCCATATACAGGTCAATTACATCTTGTATCTTATTTATCACGAAAACTCACTTATGCCAAAATAAATTTCACTATTTCTGAGAAAGTGCTATTGGCTATTATAGTGATATTGAGAATTGAAAATGAATTACCATGGTTTAATCAGTGCCTATATTGACCTACATGGGGATTAGAAATCGGGCATTAAAGGAGATTCATGATTTTCCCTTGGCAAATCATCCAGTTATAGTTAAAACAATTAAATTAATGAAAATACAATTTTGGTGGTTAAACATGAGTACAGATATAAATGAGTATGTTTCCGCTTCTGAAATTTACTTGAGAAACAAAAATGTTCACAATAACCCAATGGGACTGTTACAACCTTTGGAAGTTCCCAAACAGCCTTGGCAAATGACTTGCATTAATTTTATTGTAGATCTTCAATCCAATAAAGGGTTCACAGCCATTCTTGTAATTGATTCCTTTTCAAAGATGGCACATTTTATACCCACTAAGGTATTGCCATCAGCATCAGATAATAGTATTCTATTTTTAAAACATGCAGTAAAACTTCATGGGCTACCCACACTAGTGGCTTCTGTTCATGGGACTCAGTTCATCTCCATATCATTGAAAGAGTGTTTTTTAAATTTGAAATTGGAAATGAGGCTTTGATCTGTATATCATCCCCAGACAGATAATCAAACTGAAAGAGTTAAGCAGGAGTTGGAAACATATTTAAGATGTTTTATCCAAGATCAGAACTTATGGTTGGATCAATTGTAGTTGGCTGAATTTTGTCACAACAACACTTCGGAAAACTCTTGGGAGCCAGGACAAAATGTTCATCCCCGTCAGGTTATAAGAAGATTTCACAAGCATAACCCTGAAAAACAGAGGAAGACTCTAAAAAGGGAGTTCATGTTTACAAGGTGTTAATAATTGTTGAGTTACAGGAAATAACAAGTCCAAATGGTATTTGTTTCATGTTACAACAGTTGGAGAGCTAGATGTCAGTATGTTCATGATTTGAGGAAAGTTGGTGTGCGCCGTGGTGAACGCCGCAACAAAAATGAAACTAACTTGACTGTAGCAACATTTGGGATACAGTGACTATTTTGAATTGTCATATTACAGAAGCAGAATAAATTCAAAGTTATGTTGCTTTCCAAAGTTGTTCATGTTTTTGAGATGTCAGAGGGTCACCGCAGATCCCATGTCTTGCGGTAGGATCATCGGATTGGAACTTTGACTTCCTACTTTTGCATTTTCTTATCTACTCAGATAATTCTCATGACCATTACTAACACCAGGGGCAAATATAATGTTACCTATTAAGTGTGCATACTATTTTCTATTTAATTTTTGCTTTTTTGGCACATTCTATTTTCACACTTTTTGTGTCATTTCTATTCTCATTGCCGCCACTGTACATATGGTCATTTTCCCTGGATTTACAAGACTGGACCTTGCTATGAACTTATGTGCATTGGCCTCTCTTGCAAGCTTATAAGAGTCATGTACAAAACCACACCACAAGGATTTTCAAGCAGACAAATAATAACCATTATTTTCATATATTTCCAATGCGAGACTGCATTAAGTTTTTAAGAAAGGACTGTGTCAGAAGACTTGTTGCTTGAGGTGATTAGGTAAAATGATATGCATGATATGAGTGTTACAAGATTCTTTTTCTAATCTAGTATTATTTTGTTGCAGACTTCCATTGCAGTTCCAAAGGAAGTGTGATGTGCCTCGCATCAGTGTTTTCTGTCTCTTCCCTTTGCCCTCTCTACGTTGGCTACTGTGATTTCTGTTGCAATTAGAAGTCATGGTCCTTCTGTGGAAGAGAATAGGATTAGCTTTATGGCATTCCCGCAGACTGGTAACAAAAATCTGTGAACTATGACAGCTGCCTCCAAAGGCTCAAAAGGAGATTCCTAGAAAGCCTTGTGAACCACAGCAAGCATCCCTATCAAGGCACTAATACTACCAAAGGTGAAAAGAAAACCATAACCGCCCCCTCCCCCCTCAGGAAATGTAGATCATGAACCCATCTTAATGGATTTCTAGATGGCTTAGTAGAAATTCACTGCTGGCAAAGAATAATGATTGGCAATTCAAAGCCAAGGACAACAAGATATTTAGGGCCAGATGTAGGTCGGTCGGTAACGGCCGAAAATCGGTATTTTCGGCCGTTACCGACCGGTATTGAAGAAATGGTATGTAGGGCCACATATTTTACAGAATCGGTAAATTTACCGATCGGTAAATTTACCGATTCTGTAAAATACCGAATCGGTATTTTTACCGATTCGGTAAACTTGAAATGTAGGTGGGACTCTTCAGAGTCCCACAAGCCGTACAGAATCGGTATTTTACCATCAAATCTATTTGATGGTAAAATACCGATTCCGGTGTGCATGCACATGTGTGTATGCACACCTGTGCCATATGACAGGCAGACCTGCCCTTAGGGCAGGTATGCCTGCCACATGGCACCCGAGCCTCTTTTGGGGGTGCCAGAGGGTGTCAAAGTGACACCCCCTGCACCCTTGTGTCAGTCGGTATTTACCGATTCGGTAAATACCGAATCGGTAATGCCCATTCATTCCTATGGTCTCCAAAGCCCATAGGAATGAATAGGCATTACCGGTCGGTATTTACCGAATCGGTAAATACAGATTTTTACCGATTCGGTAAAAGGAACATCTGGATGTTCCTACATGTCCCCCATTCTTATTTACCGATTCTTAATTACCGAATCGGTAAAATTCGGTAATTAAGAATCGGTAACTGAGTCCTACCTACATCTGGCCCTTAGGTCCTTACATGACCTGGTATTAGTACTCTCCATGCTTTGACACCTATGAAACAAAAAGCTCACTTCTAGTAATATGAGTGAAGATGAGATTGAAATTGTCTACTCCTGTCATAGCCCTCTTCTTTGTAATCCTACTTATACTACCTCCAGCCACAAAGTGGAGGAGAATCATTGAAAGCATCGTTAGGCTCCGGAGGTGAGTCAGGTGACTTGACAGTAATCATACCCAAGCCTTCTTCAGATGATGCAGAAGTTGAAACTAAGAGGGACTCCTTACAGGAATAATCAAAATCAATGGTGAACTCTCCTCCCTTAACCCCACCAGCACTCTCAGGATGAAGGGAAATAAGTACGGGTGTCACTAAGTATATGATGGGGCAGTTTTTGATGACCTGGAACAGAAATAAGAGACAAGAGCGTTCTGCCTGTCCGCAAACAGATCAAGGATTAGGATCATCCTATCTCACTCATTTTGCTTAAAACAATTCCTAATACAAACAGTCAGAGAAAAGACAGGAAAACTAAACTGAGCCGTTCAGCTTTCCCACCATCCAGTCCCCTGATCAATGAGTGGCAGTAGATGCTCTTGCTCTAAGAAGTGGATACAGGCTGCCTTATTGGATTAAGACAAATTTAGTAAGACCACATTACAAATTATGTGGCCACCACCATCCTAATGCCTTGTCTGACCAAAAATGCTGACTCTGTTATAGTAAACCTCGTTGCCACTACTAACTGAACTAGCAAGGGAAGCAAATGGAGTCCCATCGGGAAGGGGGTGATGTGATAATATTTCTTCATGCTCTGGATAAGACATGCTGGGACATGTAAGATACCCCTAAGAGGTGCCAATGAAGTGTCTGGGAGTGTACAGAGGACAACATTACCCCCATCCAGATACAAGAGTATGAAGGCTTGAACACAGTTCTGAAGTTGTTTTCTGGAGGAAACAGTTTGTTATTCTTTAGAAGAGAGAACTAGAACCAGGCCATCTTTAGTTTTTTGGCATTGCATCTATTGAGGTGATGTTGGTGTTCAGGGTGACTCCACTTGACTTGAAATTCGGTGAATGTTGGTATTTGAAACCATCAAGGTTCATATCATTGAGATAGGTTTGTACTGTATCTTATTTGTTGCTCTTGGGAAATAAAAGGAATTCTGCCTTGGTTGGGTTTAGCTTCAGGTAGGTGCAGGACATTCAGGTCTGGCAAGTGTGCAAGCAGTGTTTGAGGCTCTGGATGTCAGAAGCAGAGAAGACTTTCAAGTAAAGCTGTGTATCATCGGCATATTGATGAATCTTAATGCTGTTATCTGTGAGTTGGACACCAAGTGACTCCATGTAGAGGGTGAAGAGGACAGGAGACATTATTGAAACCTGGGGCTCTCAAGAGGTGATAAGAATCTTTTGTGACCTAGTGATGTCCATGTGAACAAACTGGTGTATGTTGGAAAGGTATAAGGATAGTCAGTGACGGACATTGCCGGTGAATCCCATTCAAGACTCCAAGGTGCATATGAAGGTGAAATGGTCGACTGTGTCAAAGGCAGCTCAGAGGTTCAGCAATATACCTTCATCTGTGGTAGCAAAGGCATCATCTACGATGTGTAAGGCAGCAGTCTCTGTGCTGGAGCGTGACCTGAAGCCAGATTGATAGTTGTGCCCAAGATGAATTGATATAATATTGGAGTGAACAAAGATTTCTTTATTCAGTTATCTTGCTGATGAATGGTAGGTGTGTGATGGGTTGGTGTTTAGTGATGTCATTAGGGTATTTATGAGTGGGCGGATCTAGTCTGTCTTGAGAGTTTCTGGGAAGATGCCTTTAGTGACGGAGAAAATGAAAATGGTAAGTAGGGGTAAGGGTGCATTCCCAGGGAGACCTTTGATGAAGAACGATTGTAAGACATCATCTTCATAAGAAGTGGCTTTGAGGTGGTTGAATATGTCAGTGAGATATGTGCGAGATAGGGCTTTGAAGGTTGACCATTGCAGAAGGGGCAGGTGTATGAGATGAAGCAGGCTTTGAGTTGTCGATGTGCTGTTGGATCAACTGTATTTTTTAATTGAAGAAGAGGTTGATGGATTTGTACTTTTCTATGTCGAGAGGAATAGGTGGGTTCAGCAGGGGATTGATACAGTGCTTGATTGTGTTGAACAGTGTTCTGCTTCTGTTGATGGCTTCATTGACAGTGTTGGTATAATAAATTCCTTTGGCTGATGTGATGAGTGTCTGCATGTTGTGTGGAAGAATTTCTGTGTCAAGAGGTCCGCGCAAGTTCTGTTTTTCTTCCATTTTCTTTCCTCTCTGTGGAAAGATTGTTAATTATTAGCAAGGTCTTTCGCTGCGGTTCTTCCATGGCAGTGGAGAAGTATCGCCCCCCACACTGCAGCGCAGAGAGCTGGAAAATAAAACGGTAATAAAATTATTTTATTAATATTTTGCTTTTTACTCTCAGTCAACAAACGGAGTGTGAGGGCACGACGGGGCTAGTGCGCATGATTGGCAACAGTGAGGAGTGGCCACTTAAGTTTGAAATGCGACTGTTGTTTTGGCCGGCTAACTTACTACAGTCAAACCGACATGTGCAATTCAAACCTCAAACTCCCCTACCCCCCCACCTGACCAGATAACACTCTCTCCTCCACTCGACATTCTTTCCTATTACACACTTGAGGGAATCCGCCTCCCTCCTAACCCAGACAAAAATGCTACCAACCTTGCCAATGGTTGCCACCCACCGAACACCAAACTACCTGATACCCCACGGGCCGCACTCTTTCGCAATCACTTTCACCCCAACCTCTCTAGTAAAGCGAAGAAACACTTTAAACATAGACTGATCAGACAACACCCTGAAACACTATTCATAGACACATACCACTGCTCCTTTAGAGGGCAGATAAAAATGGACTTCATCTTCCATACTGAAAGACCCGACAACTGGATCATCATCCTTAACACACATCTCCCCATCTCCAAAACTACCATCACTTCCCACAGCCGCAAATTGACGACCTCTCTCCCGAACCACCAGACGCTGAGTGGTAACATCTCCATAACCATCTACACGAATGGAACAGTCTTGATACAGGCTAAGAGCGATAACCTTGAGGTCTTCGAATTCCTCTTCCTCTCACTAAAAAAGGCACCATTGCTCACTACACGACCCGGACTGACCCCACCCCTCCCTCAGTGAGCCATATACAACAGGGGAGGCACCGGACCCCCCTCGCGTCCTCCTCGAGATCCCCCTCCCCGCCCCCGAGGCACCTACCGCAACCCTGCACCTCCGAATGTTATCTTGTTGTCCTCCGGATTGGGGTGATGCTCAGAGGGGTCCACCTCTTTATCTTTATCCAACCAAGCCTAGAATGCCGTGATAGCATAGGTCAGCGGAAGGATCAAGTGAGGGAAGGTAAGGAATGGAACAGCAGGGAGGAAGATCTGCAACGAAAAACAAGAAGTCATGTAGCAATTGCTTCACAGTCTACCACGCAATTCACTGATCATTATTCTATGCTATACCTGTAAAGGAATAAGAACAGCAATGAAAGAAGATAATTCTCTTCTTACAATACTGAGTGTTCTAGGAGACGATGTCACAGACTTTATCCAACTGTAGTAAAAGAAAGAACAATGCGACAGGATGAACCCTATTCTCGACAATATTATCATAGGCTCCTAGATAACATAAATGAAGAAACATACCATGCTTTGGATTCTTGCTGCTTCAAAACCAGCCGTGTTACGCCTCATGCATATATATTGTTTGGCTGTAAAATAGTCCATCATAAATGTCAACTTGATGTAGTCTACGCAAAACTACTGTTATAAGGAATTGTGGAAAAGAAAAGGGCTACATCACCCAAGTAATTCAATAATAATTCAATGAGCAGAACTGTACCTCAATGCTCCTTCCCAGTCGACAATACCGGGCGAGACCACTGGATTTAACAACCCTCCTCTGCACAAGCGTATCTCAGCAGCTCACCAGCAGAGGGCAGTACACGGCCGACAATGCCGAGCGGTATGAAAAGAACTATCAAAATCGTCCTCTGCATGAGCTGCTGTCTGCAAGCTCTCCAACGGAGGACATACAGGGTCCAAAACGGCCGAAAATGCCGTTCGATTTACACTGGTGGGAATATTATATGATGTCCAAAAGAAACCATCCTCTGCACAAGCCGCAGATGCAGGCTCACCAACGGAGGACAAACTACTGACTAATGGTCGAAAATGCCGGTCGATCACAGGTGGGTTCCTCCTTCGCAACTGCCGCTGGGAAGAGCTCTCCAAGGAAGGAACAGCCTTCAAGAGGTCGGGACAAAAGTACAAGGAACGTAAGTAGCAGCACTCCTCCTCCTATGAATCCACATGGGAACAAAGAAATTCCGACAATGTTTCTAGTTATGGGCGTCTTAAGTAGGAAGTTCCTATGGCGTCGTTCATACTTTGCAAAGCATGATGGGAGATGTAGTCCATCTCCAAAAGACACCGATTATCCGTGATAACCAGGCAGTGATGATCGTTAATTGCGCTCAAGTCCGGCGCATGTAACACCGAATAACGATCCCACCCCATGTAACAGATGGTCCACCCTTGCCCCACCTACCACCACATCTTACCATCCAGGAATGAGCATCACCCCCAAGCTCAGCCTCCTCACAGCCCCTCCCCGTCCCCACGCCACTCGTGGCATGACTCTCGTCATGAGCCAGTACTCCTCCTGCCCATCAGCCCTCACAGAGTGAAACCGGGCAGCTCCTCCCCTGTTGCATGGCGTTTTAGATTCCGAATTAATTTTCCTGATTCATGCCCTTATATAGGTACAATTTGCATTGCTCTTATATAGCCATAGAAATCAAGCCCTTATTTAGGCATAGTCCATGCTACCCAAATACAGGCATGGCTACTTCCATCCGTTCACCAAACGTCACAAGGATTTCTTGGAAAAAGCAGCTTAAGCCGTTAGGGACTTCCCCTTGCTTGAATATTGATTTCTCCAAGAGCTCAGTTACTTTACAATGAACAACTATTCCCTAGGGGTTCATTCATGACGTTCATATGCCTGACTACGTCAGACATGGCATTCCTAAACACCTTCAAGGTATAAATATACCTTCACTTGCTATAGCAAAGTACGGTGGTTAGGTGCAGTTCGACGAACTTCTTGCCCAACGCAGATCGCTACAGCAAGTGCCGAAGGAAGCCGACTCTCAAGCTGACGCACTGATCAGGAAGCCACCCTTCTCTACCGAGAAATCCAGCTCCAGTGTTTCTGACTCCCCTTGCAGGGTGTTGGGAAATCGAGTCCCAGGACAGAGATACCGGACCTCCTTCATTCTAAGGTATGGAGCTGATTATAACCTAGAGAAACCTTTGGCAATTCTTGGCAGAACTAAAACGTATGCTAAACAATACTTACTTCTTCCCTCGTACTAGACCTAGGTTAGGTACATTGGGGTAGGTGTATTTTAGAAGCACCAGTTGAGTATTTTAGCCTGTATTATTTATGTATGTATTCTTATATGGCTTAGAAACCATAAAATGCTATTACAGTATTATTTTATAATACTATTCTCGCTGTACGCATTATACTTTGCATTCTGCCTAACGATTATAGCATCTCTTGCATGAGAAAAAAGACTGTTCAATAAACTTTTCATTGAAACACCCGTCTCTCTATTTCGGTGCACCCTCTGTAGAAACGAAGCATGCACAATTGACTGAGTGAAATAATTATCTATTGTTTCCACGACTCTGGAGATATTTCTTCCAGTCCTAGGGAAACAAAGTTGTCATGTTTTTGTGGTTTTCAGAAACTAATCCCTTCTTGTGAATTTGAGAAAGTTTCTAGTGACCTCTGAGCTAGCTGGCACTCATAATTAAGTTTAGTATATTCGATAGAGACCTACTGACTTAAGTCCTACGTCATATCTATAGGATATATTATTCCAATGCACAGAGCCTATAGGGAATATAGAAACTGCACTACATAGCTCCCAATGTTTGGTAAGGCACTAATTTAACGCTACATACTAAAGTAACTCAGTCGTGCTTTTCTCAGAGACCCCTTTTCCCGTAATACTCCAATAGATGTCTGGAGTGGGTAAAAGGATAATATCAGCCATAGCTGAGTAGGAGGAAAAAGCCTACATATGAGCTTTTTTGGTTTGTTCAATGTTGAAGGATACAGTGTTCCAAAATATTGTGCACCTTATCTTTGTTTCCTAGAAACTTGCACTGCAAACTTTCAGTCAACAAAATGCCGGATAGTGACAACAACACCGAAGCCGGTGGAGCTGCGGCAGATCCAGCAGCTCTTAACATTTCAGGTTTCCAAGAAACCGACGATGATGCTATAAGCATACCTCTAAATTTAAGGAAAGTCATCACTATAAAACTTATAAAACATGGCCTATCAACAAAAGGTGGTAGAGCAGTTTTTGTGATAGAGGCACATGAATATCACCAGACAGAGGTATTCTATTTGTGGATAGTCTTCCCTGAAGCAGATCCAAGAACACATGTGTTCCAGTTCTACAAAGAAGATGAACCACCGGAGGAATACATTCCTTTCGAGGATATTAAAATTCCACTAACTTACCAGGAGCATGCGCTCTGGTTTAAAGGCACGCTAAAACATATAAATCACATTACCAGGCTCGGTCCACTAGGTAGACCAGGAGCAACATGGCCGGTCTTAGCCAGCTATACACGACATCCTGAAATCAATGAAATGACAGATGTGGCATTACTAGCTCAACTGAAAGAGCTAATAAACATTTATAGACAATTGGTTCAATATGTCATGCGGACTCTTACAGTCCAACCTGCAATAATGATCCAACAACACTCCCCTCAGCAGGGGAATACAAATTAAATCACACCACAGACTTTACATTCAGTCGCTGGCAAATTACCTGCAAAGCGGGAACAAATTCCATTCTGGATAGCTCAAAAAATTACTCAAATCAAAGCAGTGTTTTCAAATACTACCCCTCTTGAGAAACACAGAATTTTAACAATCTGTTTACAAATGGGGATCGCACCACATCTGGAGGACTGCGACACATGGGGTACAGTCTTTGCGGCAATCTATACTAAAACACACGGTGTTCCGTCTATGGCAGTAATACCAGATGTCCTGAAACAGATTCAAAATGAATGCGGGGCAGAGCCTGCTTTATATCTAGGTATGAAATTACTGAAAGATTTCAAACAGGTCTCAACAATAATATTAGCCAATATTAAAGGTGAAGCAGCATACGTGGCGATCCGCCAAAAGTTAAGGGAATTTGATGTAACTGAGCAACCACAAGAACTATCCAGAATAATTGAAAAATCCTATGAAGAATTAGGCAGAGACAGTCTGGGAGGGAAACCAGTAAAACCCCAACTGTCTGAAAGTCCTGAAAAGGTCTTTACTAAAAACACTCCTACTCCTTCTAAAAAGAATTGGGAAAACACTGAACAAACTTCTAAAGAGAAGAGTTCTCAATCCAGAAGTACGTTTCCTCAAAAGGAGCCCTCTGAAAGGAGGTATAACCTCAGGAATAGGGATAATTTGAGAAAAACTGATAGATATCAAGATACTGATACACGTTCCTCTCGTACCTTTCAGACTTCGTCACAGAAATCCGAAAGAAGAGGACAGTCAGAAAGGAAGAATGAGTGAAGTCCAAAGACGATCGACACGTTCAAAAAAGCAGGGACCCTCAATTTACCAAAAAGAAGGCAGCAGGTCTAAAAATCAGACATGCCGAGGATCTTGAGGACACACACTCAAGAATGGGGAATGGGCTCAGACAATGTTGGACAGCGCAGCAGAAGTCACCATAGCTCACAAGAACTGGAAGGATCATCTGGAGACAGTGGACTTGAATGAATTTATTCAAGTTGAAACTGCAGATACCAGGGTTAGTTCTCCACATAAGTTAAATGAAGTAACACTCCGGATGGAGGGAGACATACCAAGAAAAGTGAGAGCACTCTTTTGGGAGCGATTTCTTAAGGGTTATGACATTCTTCTAGCTGAACAAGACTGGCCACAAGAATTTGTCAGGGAGTGCCCACATGGCGAAGACATGATTATGCCAGCCTTCTCCAACCACATTCTAATTCATTTAAAATATACCTAGTCCAGTAAATGGGCAGTAGCCCAGGGTCCTGCATTATATAAAAATCATGTAGGATGGGATGAGGATTCTCCTCACCATAAAATCCAGTTAAAAAATCAACCAACTGCACGAAGGCAGTACCCAGTTAAGCAAGACGGTAAAAAAACAGGTCAGAGAGATATTAGATCAACTTGAATACCAGGGGGTGATTGAAACATGCACCTCGTACATGAACAAACCTTTGTTTCCTGTCTCCAAACCAGACAATACATATCATCTAGTTTTGGACTACAGACATCTAAATTCATGTTGCAAAACTTTTGCAATACAAAATGCACAGAATTCAGCATTAATGAAAAACATTGTGCGTAAAAAATATAAAACCACATTCGATATTTCTAACGGTTTCTTCTGTCAAAACATTGCACCAGAAAGTAGGTATTTGACCGCTTTCTCAATTATGGGAACACAGCGTCACTTCTGTCGTCTCCCACAGGGATTCAAGAATAGACCTGGGCTATTCTCAGCGAGGGTAACAGAGTTACTACAAACTTATGATGACGAAGCATTGTCATATGTCGATGACATCTATCTAACAGACGATGACTTGGATAGGCACTTGAACAGGGTGAATACAATTATATTGGGATTCGCCTCTGAAGACTACAAATTCAATTAAAAAAATCTAGAATTGCCCATTTAAACATCCTCCTTCTAGGATATGAACTTTCAAGTGAAGGCAAAAGCCTGGCAGGAAACTTTCTAGAGAAATGTGCGCTGCTCCAACTTCCAAAAACGCTGAAAAACGTACAGTTGATTCTAGGTTTCCTACATTTCGGAAGAACACACATTCTAAATTACGCAGAAAGGGTTAAACCTCTCTACGAACTAATCAAACCTGATTTCAAAATAGTTAATTGGACGCAAAAACACACAGAAATGTTGCGTTCATTGCAAACAGACGTGTTAGCAACTAAACATTTGCAAACACACGTACACATACGCAACTTAGTGATCCGAATCATTTCTGGACAATGCGGATTCACGTACTTAACTTTTAATGAAGGTGAAAAAGTACCAATAGCTTGCAAATCACACTTGTACACACAAGCAGAAATTGAATTCACTTCAACAGAAACAATTCTGACAGCGGGTCAACTATAGTAGCAAAAGAGAGAGCCCTAGCACAGGTTAAGCGCATTATGGTCGTAACTCCTGTACCTGCCTTAGAGGCAGTGACAAAAGCGAGCATTCCAAATGCTAAAGCTTTACATCCAAGATGGATTCAATGGGTTAATTCTCTTACTGCAATAGACGTTGAATACATTTTTTACCCATATTGGAAGACACAAGCATTTTTACAACACGAACAAGAATGTCCTCTGCCTACTAAAATTCTGCCTCTAGAGCAGTATGAATGTATAATTTATACTGACGGATCGGCTCAACCTGCTACGTGGTAAACAAGCCTATAGTGTGGTGTGCGCATCGTTAAAGGTCGCTGTCGCGATGGCAAATTCTGACCAATGGTCACTAAAACTCAATCTCTAGGAGATTGTACAGCTCAGCGAGCTGAACTACAAGCCTTCAAGATGGCACTTGAAAATACAGATAGCGAATTTCCCACACTCATAGTGTGAGATTAGTATTATTGTGTTCAATCTTACAATGAATACTTGCAAAACTAGATTCAAACCGGTTACAAAGATGCAAATGGTGGCACAATCAAGCATATAATGATTGGGAACAAGTAGTTCAATTACGAAAAGGACTACAAAACACTCATGTGATACATACACTGAGTCATCAACGTGATGGCGTTCACGTTGCAGGGAATTCATTGGCTGATAAAGCCGCAAAGGCAGCTGTGCAAACGGCTTTTCGTAGCTGCAATCACTCGTTCAAAAATGAAAATAGACGGCGAAATAATGCTAGCTGTCAATGCTTCATGCAAAGACAGTAGAAAAACATTACCTAAAGGGTTTCTACTCAAATACTCGAACATAACTGATGCAAACAATGTTCAGTTTGCTCGAATCCCTGGAGTGGGGGATAGAGTAATTCCAAACATGGAACATAGATTAGGACTAATCCTAGCAGCACATGAAAGGCTTGCCTCTGCACATGCAGGTGTTTCCGTCACAGTGTCATTATTAAAACAAAGATACTAGTGGCAGGGCATGAGGAAACAAACCAGAAATTATGTTTTAGAATGTGAAATATGCCAAAAGATGAAAGTCTCTACTGTGAAACGTCCTGCGCAGACACCCCTGTTAATTTCAGGTAAATCATTAGCTTGCGTTTACCTAGATCACTGCGTTCCCCTACAGAGGGATGTTAAATATAAATATTTCATGGTCGCAGTGGATTCGTGCTCAAGAATAATTTGGATGGGGCCTCAGCACTCGGCGGACGCTCTAACTGTTATAAAAGATTTGCGAGTCTTTATCGGCACATACGCAGTCGGCACGCTACATTCTGACCAGGGTCCTGCATTTAGCTCTTGAGCTTACAAAGAGGCCATGGCCAAATTGGGCTTTGCATTGCGGTACTCTAGTCCATTCCATCCTGAGGGAAATTCCGTAGTGGAGACAAAAAACGGGACATAAAGCAATCTATAAAGGCTAGGCTATTAGGCTCGGGTGACGGTTGGGTCAAACTTCTAATAAGTGTCAAACGTAGTCTTAACAATCTGCCAAGAAGTTCTCTAGAGGGTATCACTCTATATGAAGTCCTTTTTGGGACCAGAATGTTAGTATTGGACCTCGATTGTCAGACTTCAGTAATAGAACAAAAACCCTTTGATATCAAAGACCGTTTGGCTGTTTTACAGGACTTAAATGAAATAAGAACGAAACAAAGTAACGTGTTCCTGAAGCCAACCACCACTGAAGAGAAACCAATCGTACCAGCAAGGCCTGTCTGGATTCCTAAGCTTGGGGATTTAGTCAGAGAGAAGATTGCGGACATGAAGGAATTTGGGCCTTCTTACAGACAACCAGTACCTGTCCTAGCAATCCACGGATCAAGAACAGTATTATTGCCGCCCCTTGCAGGTAAAAAGGAGAACTGGTTTGTGTCCACCGACTTGGTCAAACCACATCATGTGGCCAATCATAAGCAGTAGGCCAAGTGGACTCCGTCAAAGTAGCAGATGCCCTCATCTAGCTACTATCCAAAAGGTTCAAGCTGAGAGACTCATCACCTTTGAAGAATCTGCAGTGCGAAATGAAGGACTAAGCAACAAAGCTATGGAACTTGTACCTATTGAGACCCAAATAACAGTTTGTCAAGAAACACCTGTCTACAACAAAGTAGCATCTGTCTACACAAACGTAACAAGTGATCCTGTGGTTCCAGCGATTTCAACGAATCCTGATGCAATCCCTACAATTGACAGAACTGCCTCTCGCTACTTCATTAACTTTGATACGTTTTCTGAGGATCCAAGCAAACCTGAAATGACGGCAGCTAAAAGAACTTTCAAAGAACAAGCAACAGACCTTTTTCATCACCTGGAAAAGACTTATCCGGTTTCACCATGGATTGAACTTTGGATTGTGTTGCGCGTGCTTTTTCTTCTACTTTGATTGACTCTGATGATAACTTTGGGAATGCTGATAAATGGAAGATATGTAAAAAAGGACACAGCAAGTAAGAACATCAACTTACTCCTCAAACCACACAAATCATCTCATCGTGAACAAAGAGACTTGTCATCAGTGAACATCACAGCTGTTCCTATACCTGGGGGTATAGCTTGGGACAGAACTGACTATGACATTTTTGGCCCTGCAGAGCTGTTGAAGATTTCACACCAGTTCAAGATTTCCTTGAATGACTTTGTATAATCATTATGGTCACCATTTCTTGCACAAATCGACAAAACTTAGAAATGTTTTAATGTATAATCAATGGGAACATTGTCCTACACCACCAGAGGGTAGCTCAAAAACATTTGCAAGAAAATTTCCATATTTTTCAGGGTTCAATGTATCCAATGCTGAATCATTTGACTTTAGAAATGTAAACAAAACAGGCATGAAAAGTATGTTGACAAATACAAAACAAATTTATTCTGCAACCTTTTATTCTCAATTGTCAAAACTATGTTTCGACTTTTGGAAAGACAAAATTGACACGAAAACGGTCTGGGGCAAAAAAGATTGGCAGGTACAGGGGATAGAAGCTATGTTTAGAGCCTGTCTCATCCCTGAGCAAACTATGTTTTTGAATGACACTGTCCAACAGACGTCTTGTCTTGGGTTAGCCAAGATAAAGGACCTGAACCATCCGTCCATACCTACACCTACACCTGCTAGTGATAACACTTCAGAGGGGGAGGTCGACGTACATCCTATTGTGCATCACAACAGAACAGATCCAGATTGGAAAAAATGGTTAATCTGGCCACAGACACAAACATCTGTCAAGATAGATTCCTAAATAAGACACAGGGTTTCATATTCACTAGGCCAGATCCAAGATATGTTCAGAGACAGCATTCTGGAATAGTAACAGCATACAGTGTAGGGAAACTGTGGCTTGATTGGCTACATAGATCTACACTTAAGGATGTTAAACAACACTTATCTTTACTTAAAGATGGCGCTGATCCTAGGGAATTCTTGCTAGGACCAAGAACACCGCGTCATAAACGTTTTATATATGCCGGTATCTATGCTGCTTATAATGAAGCATGGAAGATTACGCAAGCAGAGACTGCAGAAAGAATACGAGAAATTGATCATATTCATTTAGAGAAAACTCTCTTTGTGGTTGACAATGGGTTAACGACTCTGTCATCCAGGATATATTTTATGGACAGCATAGTATCTTCTGCCATAGACATCATGGAACAGGACTTGGTCATGTTGCAGCATGGTCAGTCGCAATTACGTTCTATCATGCTATTAGGCTGGATGTTACAAAACCTACGTTCAGGCTATGTGCCTTGGCGTTTAATCAATACTACGTCACTGTTTTCAGAATTCAATATCACTGATAAACAGATCAAATTGGCACAAAGGAGAGCAGACTATATAGTGCTGAGCAATGAAAAACTGGAAAGATTGCCATTTACAGTTGCTGAAAAGCCAGCCACTGAATGGATTATACATGGAACAATCACTCTGCCTGTTACAATTTTCCATTTTCAGTATTGCCTAAGACATATACCAGCAGGCACATATGAAAGGTTGGGTAAAGAATGCATCAAGGCATCCTGGGAATTTCCGTTCACACACAGATGTTGGAGTGGGGGAAGAGAAGTGTTTCTTAGTGGTAAAAACTGTAAAAATGCACTAAGCGGTTCTCTCCTTTGTCAGGTTATTAATTTACATGGGGCCTGCGATGGTTCCTCTACCAACTTATCCTGCCACCTGCAAGGTTCACCAGCTGTAGTGATTGATCCAATTTTTGGACAACTTTCCAATGGAAGTTACCTCATGTTGAACAATCACAGCTGCTGTGGCATGTTGCCAGGTTTACCCTATCTAGTAACTGTGTAAGCCAGGGTCATTTGCTGTATGCAAGTATTGTTTCCAAAGACCAAGTCAGACAGGGAGTCACCGTTATGGCCTTCACTGAACATCTCTTCTATACGAATTGATACTTTAAGCAGAATGAAAGCCATTCTTTTTCAAAACACTGTGCCACTGACTTCGGCCAAAGAGACCTATGATCTGCAAGTCGCAAGGACTTCTGCCGAGATACATGCCCTCTTAACTACAAACTGCCCTATACATTTCTAAGAAATTTTAGGTCGTATCTTAAACATGTCTGATACAAGCGGTATTGTCCATATATTTAAGACCGTATTTTCTGGACTGTTAACACCTTTTGAAGCAGTCCTAGGAATATTTCCAAACTTCATGCACTCAGTGTTTGGCGGACCGCCTCTCATTTTGGGACTCGCTGCAGGGATACTATTTTTGCTCCTACTGCTGCGATATGGCAAGCCAATTCACCAGCGACACCCAGTTCTCCATGGAGACAACTCTACTGGCGTTGAAGTGTCGTGAGCGCATCGTCCAAATTTTGGGACTACCTCGTCTAAGAGAATTGAATACCACATGGTTTCTATCATTCAGACCAATTTGGCAAGATTGCATCTTACCTGTTCTACGCTGCCTGCTAAGCAGAGAAGAATGCGTGTTAGACTTATGTCTCACACTCCCATCAGTCATGCCAACAGATGTTGATAATTTGCTTGAACCGGTAACAGCCCATGCACTGTGTTGTCCCCAGCGGCTACCAATTTTGATGACGGAATTAATTGAGATCTCACAGACGCAAAATGCTGACGGTGTGGTACGAGAGAAAACAGGCACACAGGTATCATCCACTACGAACATTGCTAATGCGACCAATGCTGACGGCGATGCTTCACATCTATGTGCGGTTAATCTTCTAAACAAGGTAATCCAACTTTCACCTACAATGGTAGATGACTTTTTTACAGACTTAGAAGATTTTATGTTTTCTCCAAACAATAACACTGACTTTTGATTTGGCACACAGTGTTCTGAGAGACTTTGAATTCAACCTTAATTTTTCAAAACAAAGGGACACTTTTTCCTATGATTATTTTTTTTTCTCCAAATTTGTATTTTTACCCTTTTTGGCACAGAGTAATCTGCTTAAAGTAGAACTATTCATAGAGAAAAAGAATTCTTTGAAAACTTCCAGAAGGCAATATTTGACCTTGTCCACATACACAAACAGTTTTATGTAATCTGTCATGAAATGGTTTCGGCACCTTTTTTATTCTGTATTAATGAGCCATTTCATAAATGTATTTTCGTGATTCATTCAGTCAGCATTTACAAAAGTCAATTATATGCTTAGAATGAACCATTGCCTTTGATATGTACAGCACCAATGCGCTTTTGTGTACCACGAGTACCATTGCATTTTTATGTGTTTTGGGTGGGTTTTAACACATCATGTTTAGATATGTTTAACATGTTTAGAACTTAGTAATGTCGTACATAAGAAAGTGGAGTGGGTGTTGTATGGTGTTTTAGATTCCGAATCAATTTTCCCGATTCATGCCCTTATATAAGTACAATTCTCATTGCCCTTATATAGGCATGGAAATCAAGCCCTTATTTAGCCATAGCCCATGCTACCCAGATACAGGCATGGCTACTTCCATCCGTTCACCAAACGTCACCACGATTTCTTGGAAAAACCAGCTTACGCCGTTGGGAACTTCCCCTTGCTTGAATATTGATTTCTCCAAGAACCCAGTTACTTTACAATGAACAACTATTCTCTAGGGGTTCATTCATGATGGTCATATGCCAGACTCTACATCAAACATGGCATTCCTAAACACCTCCAAGGTATAAATATACCTTCACTTACCATAGCAAAGTACGGTGGTTCGGTGCAGTTCGACGATCTACTTGCCAGACGCAGCTCGCTAGAGCAAGTGCCGAAGGAAGCCGACTCTCAAGCTGACGCACTGATCAGGAAGCTGCCCTCCTCTGCCGAGAAATCCAGCTCCAGTGTTTCTGACTCCCTTTGCCGGGTGTTGAGAAATCGAGTCCAGAGACAGAGATACCAGACCTCCTTCATTGTAAGGTATGGAGCTGATTAGAACTTAGAGAAACCTTTGGCAATTCTTGGCAGTACTAAAACTTATGCTAAACAATACTTACTTCTTCCCTCGTACTAGACCTAGGTTAGGTACATTGGGGTAGGCGTATTTTAGAAGCACCAGTTGAGTATTTTAGCCTGTGTTATTTATGTATGTATTTTTATATGGCTTAAAAACCATACAATGCTTTTACGGTATTATTTTGTAATACTATTCTCGCTGTACGCATTATACTTTGCATTCTGCCTAACGATTGTTGCAGTTCACCTTTCTTGCATGAGAAAGAAGACTGTTGAATAAACCTTTTATTGAAACGCCCATCTCTCTATTTCTGTGCACCCTCTGTAGAAACGAAGCATGCACGATTGACTGAGAGAAATACTCATCTATTGTTTCCACGACTCTGAAGATATTTGTTCCAGTCCTAGGGAAACAAAGTTGTCATGTTTATGCGGTTGTCAGAAACGAATCCCTTCTTGTGAATTCGAGAACGTTTCTAGTCACCTCTGAGCTAGCTGGCACTCACAAGTTTAGTATATTCGATAGAGACCTACTGACCTAAGTCCTACGTCATATCTATAGGTTGTATTATTTCAATGCGCAGAGCCTATAGGGAATATAGGAACTATACTACACCTCAATAACCACCAGGACTGGGACCCAATCCCCTCCCCCAATAACCACAATGACAGGGACCCACCCCCCTCCCCCATGGCCAAACGCTGCCCCAGACACCCTCCCTTCCTCCTTGGATAATATGACGTAATGCCTCAACCTCCTGGAAAATCAACTTGAAACCCTGATCCGAGGCCTGAACGAAACATTATCCAACCTGGCCACGATCCGAGAGCCCACTCAGCCCCCCAACGTGCTGCCAATTCTCACCCAACCCAGGTGTGGCAAGGTTCCACCCTCCAGTGTGCCCCTTGTCCCCCCCAGATCCCGACCCTGGGCCTACAGAATGGGAAATGAGAATCACGCCGAAAGACCCAAAAGAGGTAAAAAACACACTTTCCGCTCAGGAAGTGGCAATCCTAGCCTCAACCTATGACCCCCCTTCGAATTCCTCCCCCAAATCGACAATCCAAGTAATTATGGAAATTGGAAGAGAACACCCCCCTCCGAGAGACCCTAGACACCCAGCCCACCTAACCTCCCTACCAAAAGCCCAATCCACTGAGAACAGGTGCAAAGAAGGGCCCCCATCAACTACATGCTCCTAAACTGCAGATCTGCCTCTAAACATGCAACCGAACTAGCAGAAGCCATCCTCTCCCATGATATAGACATAGCATTCATCACTGAGACCTGGCTCAACAATCTCTCCTATACATGCTGGTGTCTCCCAGATTCTCAATGATCAACAAAGAAAGGCAAATACAAAGGGGTGGGGCATAGCAATCATCCACAAAAACAACATCTCCATCACAGAAATTACCTCCTCTCTGTATAGCTCCTTTGAGTGTCTCTCAGTCAACATCAAGACATGTGATAACAGGCCCTCACTGTGCCATCTCCTGTACCACCCCCAGGCAACTCCTCCGAATTAGGGGAACATCTCTCTGACTTGATTGCCCATTCCGTACTCGGTAATTCTAACAACATCATTCTTGTCAACCTCAATCTAAGATGATACGAAACAAAAAACCCGCTCATTCAAACCCTAAACACCCTCCTACTTGAAAACAATCTGATCCAACATTGCTCAGAAGAAACACACCATAGAGGAGCAATCCTTGACGCAATTATTGCCGAAAGCAACGCAAGCACCATCAACCACATCCTTCCCGTAGACTGGTCCGACCACCACATCGTTCTTTTGCACATAAACCAATTGGTCCTAACTCAACACCCCAAGCAGGACCAACCCCCCAAATGGGTCAGGAACACAGCTCAGATCCCTCAGGCTGACCTAGAAGAAAGAATCAGCTCCTCCCCAACACCACTGATCAACTCTCAACTACCGAACTCACCGCCCTCTACAACTCCAATATGACGCTCACCCTGAATCACCTTGCTCCCCTGAAACTAAAAAAATCCAGGAACATTCCCTCCAGATCATGGTTCACCACTGACATCAATGATGAAAGAAGACATCTAAGAGCCTCAGAAAGAATCTGGAGGAACAATCCCTCTGCCCTCCATCGCAATCAACTCCTAGCAGCCCGCAGGAATTACAAAAAGCACATTAAGAACAAAAAGACAGCTTTCTTCTGCTCTGCGCTAGACACCGCAAAAAACTGACCAAAAGAGCTCTTCAATATCATCAGAAATCAAACCTCTAAGCCTCTGACATCCTCAACTCAGGCATCCAAAGAACGATGCAACAACTTTGCCATCTTTTTCAATTACAAAATCGTCTTGATCGATCTCTCGCTTGGCTCAAATCTCATCCCCTCCACCGAGATCAAGAAGCCTGAAACTCACGATAGTGCTTCCTTGAACCCCCCTAAACATTGGTCCTCCTTCATTGCCATTCAGGAAGTAGAGATAGTCAAACCAATTTCCAATGCGAAACCCTCATCCCACGCCCTGGACCAGCTACCCCCGCACCTGGCCAAGGACCTGAAGCTCGTCCTAGCCCTGCTATGGTGCAAGATCATTAACAGCTCACTGAGCTCTGGAATCGTACCTGATTGCCTCAAAGTAGGTCAAGTCACGCCCAAAAATCCAGGACTAGACACCGAGGATCTGAATAACTTTAGACCTGTATCGAACCTACCTCTTTTGTCCAAAATCCTGGAGAGATGTGTACTCCCTCAGCTGACCCAACACCTGGATAACATCAATCTCCTAGATCCCCATCAATCTGGCTTCAGAAAAGGCTGCAGCACTGAATCCGCAATTCTCAACGTCATAGACGATCTACACAAGTCACTGGACTCGGACCAATGCTGCCTTCTCATCTATCTAGACTTATCGGCCGCATTTGATACAGTTGATCGCAAACTGCTCATCAAGGTTCTACAAGAAAGAGCTGGTCTTGAAGAGACTGTCCTCCACTGGTTCTCTTCCTTTCTCCACAACCGCTCACAAATAATAGAAATTAAAAACTTTGAGTCCGATCTCCACCCCTTCAACAGAGGTATTCCACAAGGGTCAGTGCTCGCCCCTCAGCTTTTCAACATTTACATTGAACCCCTTACCACACTACTCAGGAAATCTAACATCCCCTTCTACTTATATGAGGATGATATGCAGCTATATCTGGAAACCACCTCCATTGACAACATCCAGAGACTCGCTCAGAGAGGTTCAACACCGGCTCACAAGCAATCACCTGAAACTCAATCAAGAGAAAACGGAAATACTCCTCATCTCCAACAAAGAAAAAAAAACTCAACTTGAAGAATGGCTCAAAGCCATAGATACCCTCAATGGTAACCTCACCCTGGCGGATTCGGTAAAATCTCTAGGTATCACCCTAGACCCGAAACTGGACATGAAAAAACACATTACAAGATCCGCTAAAAGTGCCTTTCTCAACCTGAAATTACTGTACAAAATAAAATCCTTCCTACCGCCCAAGGACCTTCAACAAGGCACTCTAGCACTGGTGCTCTCCAGAATTGACTATGGAATTGCAGCCCTGTTTGGGACAGCAAAATCGCACCTCGCCCCCCTGAAAACAACCTTCAATGCAGCAACCAGAATGGTCACCGGAACTAAGAAATTCAAACACATCTCTCATGCACTTAGAGAACTTAAATGGCTGCCAATTGAGTTGCGAGCCAGCTTCAGAACAGCCTGCCTCACGCCTAAAGCCCTAAACACAGGTAAACTGGAATACCTGGCCGCCAAACTCAAAAGGGCCGGCCAGTCCAGGAACCTCAGGAGCTCCTCATCCTCATCCTCTGCTACTCATCCCGCTGAAAACTCGTATGCAAAAAACTGCAGCCAAATAATTTGCTGGAAATGCCCCAAAAATCTGGAACTCCATCCCCCCCACATCAGAACGACCCCCTTGTTTCCAAAATTCAAGAACCTGCTAAAAGTCCTCTTCCTCAACCGCTCTCGAGTGAACCGATAAGACCCAAGGAAGTACCTTAGCCGGCTCTCGATCGTACCTCAATTTTGAGACCGATGACAATGACTCGGATCAAGAAAACTGTTTGGACACCCGTCCTGTTTGAACACGGAATCCTCACGGAAGCTCGTCTTGTTTGACCTGCACCCTCCACACCCCTTTACCCGTTCGCTCCTTTGTTCGATCTTTACCCGGCCCGAACCCTCACATCCTACCATACTACATGAACTGTCTATTTGCACATAATTGTACATGCTGTGAAGAGCTCTGATACCCTCAGGTGCAGCCAGCGCTATATAAAACTCCTAAAATAAATTAAATAAATAAATAAATAAACGTCTCCAATCTGGCTGTCTTGGATAGCTGGGTTGGAGAGCAGGCACAAGCCAATAGTGCCTTTTGGAACGTAGAGCCAGCCTGCTCCAGCCAATCAAGACGCTTCGTGCATGCTGTTTAACAGCATGAGAATAGCGTCTTGATTGGATGAGAGAGTTGGCTGTAGGCTTTGTGCTCGGAGGACATGCTGCAGAACATTGAGGTTTTGCTGCAGAACATTGAGTGGCAGGGTAAGGTAAGTGAACTTTTTCATATATTTGTAAAATGTTTTTTGCAACTCTCCAATATAATATACCACTAACCACCACTTTAGGTCTTTAGAGGGTGCTGAAGCCTTTGGCTTGCATTTGCATGTTGAAATTAGGATGTGGATACTCACATTGCCTTCCAAAAATTCAAAAAATTGTTGAAGCTGTGTAGAAAGGTTTTGACATCGAACGTGGACTAGTTAGTGTGAGAGATGAATTCAAGCATTAGGTTGTATATGGAGAAGTTTTCATATGTTCTGAAGATTTGGTCTTCTCATTTCTATTTACTGTAGTTTTCTGGTCGGAAGCTGAGTAGGAAGATTGGGATGACAAAGTAGTTGGTCCAGTGCAGGGATATGTGTGGTAAGGGATATGTGTGGTTTTCATTGGATTGTTGGTGATGTTACAATTACAAAAAAGCACATTAAAAACAAAAAGACAGCTTTCTTCTGCTCTGCACTAGACACCGCAAAAAACTGACCAAAAGAGCTTTCAATATCATCAGAAATCAAACCTCTAGGCCTCTGACATCCTCAACTCAGGCATCCAAAGAACGATGCAACAACTTCGCCATCTTTTTCAATGACAAGATCGTCAAAATCGATCTCTCGCTTGGCTCAAATCTCATCTCCTCCACCGAGATCAAGGAGCCTGAAACTCACGATAGCGCTTCCTTGAACCCCCCTAAACATTGGTCCTCCTTCATTCCCATTCAGGAAGCAGAGATAGTCAAACTAATCTCCAATGCGAAACCCTCATCCCACGCCCTGGACCAGCTACCCCCACACCTGGCCAAGGACCTGAAGCTCGTCCTAGCCCTGCTATGGTGCAAGATCATTAACAGCTCACTGAGCTCTGGAATCATACCTGATTGCTTCAAAGTAGGTCAAGTCACGCCACTGCTGAAAAAGCCAGGACTAGAGACTGATGATCTGAATAACTTTAGACCGGTATCAAACTTACCTCTTTTGTCCAAAATCCTGGAAAGATGTGTACTCCCTCAGCTGACCCAACACCTGAGTAGGAAGATTGGGATGACAAAGTAGTTGGTCGACTGCAGGGATATGTGTGGTCAGGGATATGTGTGGTTCTCATTGGATTGTTGGTGATGTTGAGAAGGCAAGGTCCAGGATGTGGCCTTTTGAATGTGTTGATGCAACATACTGTACCATTAATGAGGAAGGGGCTGACTGTTGCGTTTTTTTAGCTTGTATTGTCTGGGAATTTGAAGTCACCCGAGAGGGTGGTGTGGGCATTTCAGATGGACAAGGAGATCTGAGAGTTCATCAATGAAGACCTAGTGCTGTCCAGGAGGCCTGTAGATAAGGTGGTGCCTGAGTTGCAGAGAGTGGGTAATGGCATGTCAGCAGCTCCATGGAGTTGACTGTGGATCGCTGCCACAACATCGAAAACAATATTGTGATACAGAAATGGTGTGTCATAAATATCGATTACAAGTACATTGTGCCCCAGTACTTAGAATGGTAAGTACAAAATAAATAGAAAAAAATATTGTTTCACACTTATATCATTAAAAGACATACAGCAACATTGTTCTTAATATATATAGTTTAAAATAGCAAATCTTAAACATTTTAATTCATAACCATTAATAGAATGTGCATTAAAGAAAACTGAGATGATATTTAATACTATATATAAATATATACTTATATAAACACACACACACATATATGTGTGTGCATGTTTATATATACATATATATATAATTCAACACTATTTAAAAAAAATATATTTTACATTATCTAACATTGTTGGGGTAATTTATTTACAGTTCTACTATAAAAAGCATATAAATGAAACATAAAAAATATTTACAAATTTACTGCCAAACGTTAAGGTAATTACCAAATTAATTATATATAGAATGCTATAGAATCCAAAAAATACATTTACTGAGATTATTATAAAAAATAACCATATATATTTATAGATATTTATATATTATTCACTGAAAAAACCATAGGTTTCACCCACGTTATAGTTAGGAATTAGCATTTAAAATTTTTTAGAAATTCACTGAAAAAAACATAAGTTTCACACATGTTATAGTTAGCTGGACATTTCACTCATACAAAACCATTGAAATTCCCCCGTTATAGTTAGTTCAGCTAACTATAACTCGGGCGCCCGCGATGCACTGCTGATGACGTCACATATTACATCACTCATGAAATGGTCAGTGACATGTTATGTTATGGGAATTTATATAGCACTCAGCTGCCCCAGCGAAGGGGCGTCCCGGCGCTTGTAGCAGAAAGGAGATCCAGCTAAGGAGGCCCAGTAAGACAGATATCTGGAGAAGAGGTGTTATTTTTTGGTAGGAAAAAGATGAGTCTTAACTGCCTTCCTGAAGGACAGTAGGTCATCCAGAGCTCTAATGTGGATCGGGAGTGAATTCCACAATTTGGCTGCCAGATAGCGGAAGGAACGACCCCCCGCTCTGCAGCGTTTAATGCGGGGCACCATGACTAAGTGCTGACCCATGGAGCGCAAAGGGCGAGACGGTACATAAGGAGTTAGCAGATTGTCAAGAGTTTTAGGAGTAGCTAACTTCAGAATTTTAAAGGACAGACATAACGTCTTAAATTGAATCCTTTGTGCCACCGGGAGCCAATGAAGCCTCCGGATGGTTTCGGTGGCAGAGCAGAACCTAGGGAGGCCGACTAAGGCCCTCGCAGCTGCGTTCTGGATACGCTGCATCCGGATGATTTCAGCTTGATTAGCCCCCAAAAGTAGGGAGCTAGCAGAATCCAGACGAGATAGAATGGTGGACTTAATAATCAGCTGCCTAGTGGATGCGTCAAAGAATTTTAAGATCGGTTTAATGCCACGCAGAATGCCGAAGCACGTGGCCGCAACTTTTTTGGTATGGCCACAGAAACTGAGGGAGGGGTCTATCTATACCCCCAAGTTCTTAACCTCATTTTTGGGTATAGGGGTCTTACCTAAGACGGTGGGCCACCACTGGTCACTCCATGACTCTGTGTTTTTGCCAACTATCAGTACCTCAGTTTTATTAGCGTTCAGCTGTAGGCAGTTAGATGTCATCCAGTCTGCCACCGCAGCCAGACCATTTTTTAACTTGGAGGCATCCTGGCTGGAGCTATCTGAAAGAGCCACCACTAGCTGCGTGTCATCAGCATATGAAACCATGGTAAGGTCCCATTGCTTGGTGACCGCAGTCAGTGGCTGGACATAAAGATTGAATAGTGTGGGGCTCAGAGCCGAGCCCCGAGGAACGCCCTGCTCGATCGGATGTGCTTGGGATTGAAAGGGGGGGTGGAGACACAGAAGGATCTGCCTGTCAGGAATGATCTGAACCATTTGAGGGCCAGGTCAGTGATCCCAATCTCTTCCAGGCGGTGAGCAAGACCTCATGTGAGACCGTATCAAAGGCGGCACTGAGATCAAGCAGGATCAGTGCCGCCGTTTGACCGGAGTCAAGCATGGACCGGAGATGTTCAGTCATAGAGAGGATGGCAGTCTCCGTGCTATTGCCGGCACGGAAGCCATGTTGAGAACCATCTACAATGTTATTAGACTGTAAAAAATTGGTGAGTATGCTGTTAGCATGCGCTTCGGCCACCTTGGCCACCCAGGGGAGGAGAGAGATCGGTCGAAAGCTTTCAGGCTTGGTCGGGTCCAGAGTGGATTTCTTGAGGATGGGGGTGACCCAAGCTTGTTTCCACTTAGTTGGTACAGTGGCCGAGGCAAATGAGGCGTTGATTAACTGTTGCAAAGGTGTCAGACAGAGCGAGGAAGATTCTTTGATTAGTGCAGGCTTGAGCGTATCCGACAGTTCTTCGACGGAAATCTCTGGGAGAACATTGAGGTATGAGCTCCGCCTGGGTCTAGGGGGTTGCACTCCTGAGATAGAGTTACGACCGGGAAGGATCGGTAAATGGCCCGTACTTTTTATAAAAAGGAGGCTAGTTCTTCACAGTGAAATTCTGAAGAAATTGCATGTGCTACGACCTTCTTAGTGCCGAGATCCTTAAGGACTTTAAAAATGAATTTAGTAGGGTTAGGACTAAGTCTAATCTCATTAGCGTAATAGGCTGCACGTGTCTTACAAATGGCTCTATGATAGACTTTTTGTTCTGCCAGGTACAGTGCTTTTTTCCCTGGATCATAGTCTTTTCTCCAGTCTCTCTCCATTTTTTTGCATGTCTTCTTCAGTAATGTCAGTGTGTCATTGTACCAGGGACTAGGTTCCTGAGAGCGGCATTTGCTCCAGGTTTCTGGGATCAAGGAGTCGAGGGCCCGGGTAATCCAGGCACAAAATGCATCATACCCCATCTCTACATCATCCAAGGGGTCTAGGGGATTTTCTCTAAGGAGCTGGTGGAAGTCCTCTAGCTTGAGCTTCCTCCAAGGACGTTTAAAGACAGTTCGTTCTATATTTTTATGGAGTTGTTCTAAGACGGGAAGGGACAGTTCGATCATCAGATGGTCAGACCATGCCACCGGGGTAGGGTTTTTTACCACTGCAGTCTCCATGTTCGTAAATATGGGGTCCAGCAGGTGGCCACCCATATGAGTGGGACTGATGACCACTTGGTGGAGTTGAAAAGCCCCTAAATCAGCGAGCAGGCTGCTGATAGTCTGAGCCTGAGTTAGGTCAAAATGTAAATTGAGGTCTTTCTAAAAGCGGTGTCAGGTCCTGGGGGTCTATAGATCAATAGCCCTGAGAGAGTGAGATGGAGGTTCACAGAAATGCAAAAACGAGCACTTTCGCAGCCCTCTATGGATATTTTGGTAAGGAGACAGGGGTAGCAAGACCTTATGATCACCGCTATGCCACCTCCCCTAGTATCCTGATTGATCGTATATATTGAGATTCAGGGGGGAGGGCCAGATTAAGCTCAGCCACCACATCATCCTTGAGCCATGTTTCTGTAAGGAAAAATATATCCGGGGCTTCATCGACAATGAGGTCATATATTTCAGCGTGGTGTTTTACAAGAGATCTTACATTTAACTGGAGAATTTTCAGCCAGCGCTGAGAACAGGTATCATGGGGGATAGAGAGGGGTATGGGTGTGTCAAGTGAGAATCTCTCACACAGGCATCTAATCGGGCCGCTTGAGGGGTGTAGAGGGGGGGTTCGTACAGTGGTGGCCTAGCGGATGTACATTAAGTAGAGCTTCTCTCGAGTAGATGCGTCTTTCAGGACTAACTCGGGCAGCACTTCTGGCGAGTGGCGACGCACTGGCGCGGACGGGCTCACCTTTGGCTCGCCTTTGGAGCGCTGACGGCACTCCCGCTGCGCTCGTCCGCTGCGCTCACGCTCCATGTCCTTATATAGTAATTGCAAGGGGACGTAGAGCAACTAGACCGCCGACCAAAATGGTGGGTCAGTGCACGCTACCGGAAGTGTGTGTTACGTCCTTGCTCCTCTTTCAGCCTTCCACAACAATCAGCCACAATGCTGCGGTGGACCAGGGCAACAGAGCAGACAGTGGGATCAGGTAAGTGTTCAGGGCAAGTTTTAAAAAAACAGAGTGACAGCTTTTAAAATACGTGTGCCCTCCACCCCCGAGATCGATATTTAAAACAGGAGCATAAGCGTTCGGCATGGCGTTACCGTTCCCTCCTGTAGCAGCGATCAACTAGCTGCATACAAAGTGATGTTGCCACTTGCCAGCACCGATTAAGTAGGCAAAGCGCGAACAACTAGACCGCCGACCAAAATGGTGGGTCAGTGCGCGCTACCGGAAGTGTGTGTTTCACATCCTTGCTCCTCTTTCAGCCCTTCACAACAACCAGCCACAAGGCTGCGGTGGACCAGGGCAACAGAGCAGACAGTGGGATCAGGTAAGTGTTCAGGGCAAGTTTTAAAAAAACAGAGTGACAGCTTTTAAAATACGTGTGCCCTCCACCCCCTGAGATCGATATTTAAAACAGGAGCATAAGCGTTCGGCAAAGCGTTACCGTTCCCTCCTGTAGCAGCGATCAACTAGCTGCATCACTCATGACATCACTGACGACATCTCAAATGACATCACTGATGACATCATCCTTGTGAAAGAGTGACAGACCTCCTCTCAGCGTAATATAACCTTTGATACACGCATTGAAAAATAAAAACTAAAAATTTCAAAACAATGGAGATACCAATACCAGTTACAACAACCTATTCAGTAATTCCAAAATCTACATACACATCCACTCATTCACCAACAGTTCTATATAGTGTAAATGCTAATTCCTAACTATAACGTGGGTGAAACCTATGGTTTTTTCAGGGAATTTCTAAGGTTTTTTAAATGATAATTCCTAACTATAACGTGGCTGAAACCTATGGTTTTTTCAGTGAATTTCAAAGGTTTTGTAAATGATCATTTTTAAATGTATAAATTGTTATATTTTTTTATACTAATTCGCTACATTGTCTTAAAGTATTTATTTTTAGATATTTTATTTTTTAAATTAAATTTTAAATAAATTGAAAAAAAATGTTTGTAGAAATATTGAAATTGTAATCTTTTTTTTTTAAATCTTTTTTTAATTTATATATATTTTATATAGCAGGCAATGCTATCCTATGGAAGGAAATTCAAGTTACTGGTAAGTACAGTTAAATTTACTTTTCAGGAATAGTTGTGAGCTGAAAGATGCAGCACTGAGGTCTCTCCAGATAACAGGTGAGTAAATTAGAATTCGTAGTTCGGCTGATTTTTGAGGAATTGTTTTAAGTTCCAAAATTCCACACTTAGAAGAATTTTCAAGTGAAACCAGTCAATGTTAGCCTATGGAAGGAAATCCAAGTTACTGTAACTACGATTAGAATTACTTTTCAGGATCAGTAGTGGGATGAAAGATGCAGCACTGAGGTCTCTCCTGATAACAGATGAGTAAATCGAAATTCGTAGTTCGGCTGATTTTAGAGGAATTTTTTAAAGTTCCAAAACTCCACACTTAAAAAAAATTCCAAGTGAAACAAGTCAATGTTAGCCTACAGAAGGAAATTCAAGTTACTGTAAGTATTGTTAGAATTACTTTTCAGGATCAGTAGTGGGCTGAAAGATGCAGCACTGAGGTCTCTCCTGATACCAGGTGAGTAAATCGGAATTCATAGTTCGGCTGATTTTAAAGGAATTTTTTAGCCTCTTCCTTGCTCATGACGGCTCCCGGCCGTCATGAGTCACGGTGGGCGTGTGCTGATGACGGCCGGGAGCCGTCATGACCACGCCCGCGATTGGAATCTCAGCACTGCGGCGGAATTCGAAATGAGGTTAAAGTTCCAAAATTCAACACTTAGAAAAATTTCCAAGTGAAACCAGTCAATGTTAGCATATGGAAGGAAATTCAAGTTACTGTAAGTATGGTTAGAATTATTTTTCAGGATCAGTAGTTGGTTGAAAGATGCAGTACTGAGGTCTCTCCTGATAACAGGTGAGTATTTCGGAATTCGTAGTTCGTCTGATTTTACAGGAATATTTGTACGTTTCAAAAATAGACAGAAACTTTTCTGGTGAAAACCACACAATAGATTCCTATGGAAGGAAATACAATTTACTGGTAAGTACGCTTAGATTTACTTTTCAGGGTCTATACTGGGCTCAAAGATGCAGCACTGACGTCTCTCCTGATAACAGGTGAGTAAATCGGAATTCATAGTTCCGCTGATTTTAGAGGAATATCTTGCTCAATAATGAAGGAAGGGGGCGGGTCAACTTAAAACGCGCCACAGGGCATGTTTGCACACATATCATATCAAGCCCCGCCCCCTACCTTCACCACTGTGCAAACGCGCCCCGGATCGCGTTCTAAGTTGGGGGATTAAGTCCCCTTACATACTGGGGGTCCCTGAGGCCAACTAGCCCACCAGGAACCTCCAGTATGTGCCAGGGGGCTGCGTTGCAGAGAGGTGTAAAAAGGGGCGTGGCCTCATTACACCTCTCTGCAACTCAGCTCTCTGGCATGTTTGCAGAGGGGAAACTAATTCCCCTTGCATACTGTGGGTCCCTGGGGGCCAACTAGCCAACCAGGAACCTCCAGTATGTGCCAGGGGGCTGCACTGCAGAGAGGTGTAAAAAGGGGCCTGGCCTCTTTACACGTCTCTGCAAGGCAGCCCCCTGACGCATACTGGAGGTTCCTGGTGGGCTACTTGGCCCCCAGGGACCCCCAGTATTCAAGGGGAATTATTTCCCCCTCTGCAAACGTGCCAGGGGGCGCGATTGCAGAGAGGTGCCTTAATTTTTTTTGGGGGGGATCGGGAGGGTACGCGTACCTCGCGATTTTTTCGACAGAAAATAGGGCCTTGGGGGTCCTTGTGGGACCCCCTAAGCAGGCCTAGGGGGTCTGGGTGTTTCTACCCTGCCCCTTTTGATGTTTTTTTGTTTCTTTTTCTGTTTTCTTTTTATTTTTTTTAATCTTTTTATTGAATTCAAATAACAAGAAACATAAAAAGAAAACAAAAGCAAGGCAATACAATACGAATGTGTCACTTCGTTGTCGGGGGGTACATGCGCAAATCAAATATCAGAATCATACGATGATATTGGGGGGGGGGGAGGAGACCAGAAGCAAACAAAATATCTAATGTCCTGCGGAGGAAACATCAGGTTGGGAGGAAGACAAGTCAGTATTCAATTCCGAACGGGGGGGATTACATATATCACCACGGTACGTATTCCATTGAGTCCAAATTTTCCCCCATTTGCGGGGCGTGCCACGGGAGACATAAACAGTCTTTTCTCTGAACATACACCAGTCCATGTTTTGTTGCCACAACAGAACTGTCGGTGGCCTCTGCGCGCCCCATAACTGGGCAATGTCTCTCTTGGCAATCATGTTACCCAAGGTCACCCATCGAAGCTGCGCCTGGTCATAATCATTCGGCTCCCAGACATTCAACAGACACCTCCGCGCTTCAGGCATTGATTGCACACCCATGACCTCACTCATAACTGCATGCACGCGAGTCCAATAGCGTAGCACTGCAGGACATTCCCAAATAATATGTAGAAAAGTGCCTACCGTACCACAGCCACGCCTGCACAATCCATCCGCCGAGAATCCCATGCGTACCAAACGAGGACCTGTCACGTATACCCTATGAAGAATTTTGAGCTGGACAAACCGGAGGCGCGCCGGGATAGCCACCTCCTTCGGGGAAGAGATCGCAGCCTGCCAGTCTTCGTCATCGAGCTCTAGACCATCACTAGTCCATAACTCTCGAAGGCTATCCAGTAGGTCAATCCTGGTATTAATTAACTTTTTATAGATGAGCGAGATCGTGCTATCAGGGACGAGCCCATCCAGTATCCGATCTTCAAGCGGGGACGCCTCCGGAATGTCCGAACCCAAGGGAAAAACGGACAGGACCGCATGTCGGACTTGTGCATACCGAAAGGATTCTCTATCATTCAGGTCGTACTCAACTTTCAGCTCCTAAAACGTCTTAACTCTACCCTTGATCCACACACCATCAACCCTGCTGATACCGATCACGTCCCATCTATCAAAACCTTTCGACTTCCAGAGGGAGCCTAGTCTCTCCGACACATAAAGCGGAGTGGCACGGGTCGGCTTGTCAGCCCATCCCGTGGCCGCTGTAGCACGATGCCACACCTGTACTGCTGTCTTAGTGGGGCCCGTAAGAGATCTGCCGGCGGATTTCACATACAAAGCCCTGTTGTAATCTCCACCGGGTAGCAGCCATTTATCCATCTCAAAAGCTGGGTTCGGCAAGTGAGCATAAGTACCGTGGTTAATGGCCCCCAGCTGAGAGGCCCAGTAGTAATGACGGATGTCCGGGAGCGCGATGCCCCCATCATACCAAGGGAGCGTCAGCTTTGAAAGGGCAATACGAGAACGGCCCCCCCATATCAATTGTCGCTGTAGACTTTCAATCTCCCTTTTTCTGTTTTCTTGTGCCTCTGTTCTACCGAGGCACAAGATGGCTGCCAACACTTACTGGTTTGGAGTGTTGACAGACAGTTGACAACCAATCAGCATGCAGCTCGTGCTCGTAATTGTACGGATTTCTGTACGCATACAGTACTTCGTCTCTAGATATCACTATGATTTGATTTTCTCAGAAACTACTGAACGGATTTACACCATTTAACAACAAGCACAATCTGCGAACCGAACTCTACCTCTCTGCCAAATTTGAATTGTATGGGGAAAACACGTTTTGGGACCCCCCTTTTTTGTCAACCCCCACTTGACGAATCACCCCCAAACTTTCAGGGAAGGAGCAGAGCCAAGCAGGCCATTTTCTTGGAGAAATTCACGAAGATTCGTCCACCAGCGCCAAAGTTAATCCAAATAGAATGTTGTGTCTATATAGAAATAGAGAGAGAGAGAGATAGATATATAGAAATATATATGCACTGGAGGGGGTCTGTGTTTTGGATATCTATCTATCTACCTATCTATCTATCTATCTATCTATCTATCTATCTATCTATCTATCTATCTATCTATCTATCTATCTATCTATCTATCTATCTATCTATCTATCTATCTATCTATCTATCTCTCTCCTCTCTCTCTCTGTATATATATATATATATATATATATATATATATATATATATATATATATATATATATATCCAAGTAACTGCTCAGAGAAAACCGCTACCCACGCATGCGAGCAACGTACAAGCAGACTCGAACCCAGAATTCGTGCACGTTGTAGTGCGTTTATTTGTCTGCCATAACGCGTTTCACCACCGGAGTGGCTTGATCACATGACCATATATATATGCAAAAAAGAAGGAGAGAACTCTGGGTAGTTCTCAAATTTAGGTGGAAAGCAGCTCCTGTTAGAGCACTCTCAACACCAGCTGGTGTTGAGAGTGCTCTAACAGGAGCTGCTTTCCACCTAAATTTGAGAACTACCCAGAGTTTTCTCCTTCTTTTTTCATAATTTGTGCGTCACTCTATGCCTGAAAGGGTTTTGTTTTGATATATATATATATATATATATATATATATTCACTGAAAAAACCATAGGTTTGACACCAGTTATAGTTATCTGGAAATTTTACTCGCATAAAACCAATGAAATTCCCACGTTATAGTTAGTTGGACTCACTATAACTTGCGCGTGCAATGCACTGCTGATGACGTCACATATTACATCACTCATGACATGGTCAGTGACATCAGTCATGACATCACTGATGCCACTATCCAGTGAATGTGTGTCTTTTAAAAAAATAAATATGTGTTATATATGTATATGTAAACGTTGATGGAAGAATACATGTTTAAATAAGTGATTACTTGGATTTAAAAAAAAAAAATGATTGGTTAACTGGTTTATTAAGTGTATCTTAGTGAACACATATATTAGAGAGTAATGTTTAAATATTTAAATATATGTATTAGTGTTTCACTTTGTGTATAAGTGGTTGCATGGGTTGGTGAGTAGCTACATGTGTATGTATATGGGTTATTAGATGTTTTTGTTAGTATCAGTATGAGTGTTTGTATGGTTTGGTGGGGGTATTACTTAACACATAGATGCATGAATGACTGACTCTCTCTTTGTATGTGTTTTGAAGACAGCATATGTGCAGGACTGTATGGGTGGAAGAGTGTGTATATGTGTGTGTTAGTGAGTGAATGACTGTCTCACTAGTGTCTTTATCAGTAACTACATATGTTTTAATCTAATATATGTGAATATTGATGTATATAAGTGAGTATATGTGTGGGAAAGAGATTGCAAGAGTTCCTGTTTAGATAAGTATGTGTTTCTATAAGTGATTGTTTAAGAGAGTAAGTATGTGTAAGTGTCCATAGAAGTAAGGTGGTTGTGTGTGTATAGCGGTATATGCAAATAAATGGATGTTCAATAGTTTATTTGCATGTGTGAATATGTGTGAGAGTATCTTTTGGATGACTGTCGGTGTGTAACAGGATGTATAGGTGTATCACTACATATCATGAGTGAGTATATGTACGAGTGACTATATAGAACTGTTGATCAATGAGTGGATGTGTATATAGATGGTGGAATTATTGAGTTGGTTGTTGTAACTGGTATGGGTATCTCCATTTTTTTTAAAATGTTTGTTTCTATTTTTGAATATGTGTTTCAAGGGTTACATTACAGTGAAAAGAGGTCTGTCACTCTGTCACAAGGATGGTGTCATCAGTGATGTCATGACTGATGTCACTGACCATGTCATGAGTGATGTAATATGTGACGTCATCAGCAGTGCATTGCACGCGCAAGTTATAGTGAGTCCAACTAACTATAACGTGGGAATTTCATTGGTTTTATGCGAGTAAAATTTCCAGCTAACTATAACTGGTGTCAAACCTATGGTTTTTTTCAGTGAATTTCATAGGTTTTGTAAATGCTATTTCCAAACTATAAGGTGTGTAAAACCTATGTTTTTACAGTGAATTTCATAGGTTTTTTAAATGCTACTTCCTAACTATAACGTGTTTAAAACCTATGGTTTTTTCAGTGAATATATATATATATATATATATATATATACAATTTCTATGGCAAAATGAAACCCCTCATTTTGTTCCTTTTCAAATTAAATGTATTAAGTGTTACCACTTTATTCCAATCAAGATGACTTCAGGTGTGCCATACTTTTGTCATAAGTAAGACTGGTAGCGTTCTAGTTGTTCTTTAGAACACTCTGGGACATTCTGTCATTGGGCTATAGTTGGGCTACATCTGGCTGATATTTGGGCTACATTTGGGCTCTTTTGTCTCTGGTGGCCATGTTGGGAGACTGCATATCAGAATTTTTTTAATGAAATATGAGAGGATTTGAGAAGTCACTCAAAATGTGCCCTAATTTTTCTTTCTTCAGCACTAATCATAATTTCTATGGCAAAATGAACCCCCTCATTTTGTTCCTTTGCAAATTAAATGTTTTAAGTGTTAACACTTTATTCCAATCAAGATGACTTCAGGTGTGCCATACTTTTGTCATAAGTAAGACTGTTAGCGCTCTAGTTGTTCTTTAGAACACTCTGGGACATTCTGTCATTGGGCTACATTGGGCTACATTTGGGCTCTAACACATATATAGCCCAATGTAGCCCAATATATATTTTTTCAAAGTTGATTTTCATAAAAACCACTGGAGCACATATCTTGAGACATAGCAAAGGCACATCTGGCTACCAGTCCCTACAATTTTGCCAAGTTTGGTGGAAAACCATTCAGCCGTTCGGGCTAAAAGTGAGTCCAACCGCCCTATGGAAATTAACATGGGGAAAACATGTTTTGGGACCCCCCTTTTATCTCGGCCCCCGCTTGACGAATCCCCCCAAACTTTCAGGGAAGGACTGGAGCGCCGCGAGGCAAAGTTAAGGAAAATTTCAGGAAGATTCCTCAACCGGCGCCAAAGTTATTCCCAATAGAATGTTGTGATTTCCCTATGGAAAACAATCCTAACTATATATACCTACTGGCTATCGCCAGTAGGTAATATATATATATTAAAATATATATATTATATATATATATATATATATATATATATATATATATATATATCCAAAAGGTGCCTGCAAAAAGGAAGAAACCACCATCGGGTAATTCATTTGCCTCGTATTTATTTGATTGAAGGAAGTGATGCGGGGGACAGTCAGACCCACTGAAGTCACATAGCCCTCCCAACGCGTTTCGCGACTCCTCGCTTCATCAGGGGGTCAGGCTAAGGCAGAGAACTTGGCGGCAAAAGTTTTTCGGCACCTGATAAATCTCAAATACTCCGCCCATGGTGGGCGTGGCCACGCCAGTGGCCTCTGGTACTTTTGGTGCATTTTTAATCTCAAGTGAGTTGCCGGATAGTCCTTAATAAAGAAAGTTCAGTATTTATCCAAGTGGATTGCGGTGTTCGGCTGTCGTGCACCGCATCAACTGTTCACTCCTCCAATCCGGCTCCCAACGTCCTTTGGAGATACACCGGGTAGAGGACAGGACATCACACTACAGGTATCATGAAGCCCTGCGACTGGCCACGCCCATTGGGGCGGGTACTACTGCCGTGTTTTTGCCTAAAAGATGTCTGCCTTGAAGCCCGAGTCAGTGCCTCTGAAGAAGTAGCAATACGAAATGCGTCAGGCTGACTTTCATTGAATTTGCTGTTTTGCATCCATTTCGCAAGCTGTGTTCCTACAAGGAATTAAATGCTGAAATGTTCACCTTGCTCATGGGCTCCTCTTTCTTCCAGGCAAACTAGGTTTGGATATTGTAGGGCGTGCCTGAGCCGTGGAGGTTAGCCCTGGGGCTGTTCAGCCCCCCACGGAGACGCCTAACAACGCCACCGATTTGGGAGCAAGGAGCGTTTTGTTGGGGGATAATGGACAGCTGCGGTGTTGTGATGTGACTAACCCTGGGCATAGTGTGCGGAGTGGGGCTCCGCGGAGCTACGCGAAGTGGGCGCACAACTACGCCCACCCGCGCACTCCGCGTAGCCCCACTCCGCGCCGCCCGCCTCCCTCCCGCCCTCCCTAAATACATAAATAAATGTATAAAAAGCTTTTAAAAACACTTACCTTGTCTGCCGCGTCCCCGGGGCTCCCTCTCGCCGTCCCGCCGTTCGCGCCGCCACCGAATCGGATCCTAATGCGCATGCGCGGGCGGCCGCGCATGCGCATTCCTCACGAGAAATGCGCATGCGCGGCCGCCCGCGCATGCGCATTAGGATCCAAAATGGCGGCGCGCATCGCGGGACGGCGAGAGGGAGCCCCGGGGACGCGGCAGACAAGGTAAGTGTTTTAAAAAGCTTTTTATACATTTATTTATGTATTTAGGGAGGGCGGGAGGGAGGCGGGTGGCGGACGGCTACGCACCGCGTGCGGAGCGCGCGTAGTGCCGCCTGGCTACGCCGGCTACGCAAAATGCGTAGGAGGCGGCACTCCGTGCACTCCGTGCACGGAGCGTAGCTGGCCGCCCATGCTTAGATGTGACACTGCATACCCCACTGTGGTTTCATCTCTTCATTTAACAATGTGCTCCAAGGCAGACTACTCACTGAAGGAGGACAGGACATCACACTACAGGTACCATGAAGCCCTGCGACTGGCTACGCCCATTGGGGCGGGTACTACTGCCGTGGTTTAGCCTAAAAGATGTCTGCCTTGAAGCCCGAGTCAGTGCCTCTGAAGAAGTAGCAATACGAAACGCGTCAGACTGACTTTCATTGAATTTGCTGTTTTTGCATCCATTTCGCAAACTGAGCTCCCACAAAGAATTAAATGCTGAAACCTTCACCTTGCTCATGGGCTCCTCTTTCTTCCAGGCAAACTAGGTTTGGATATATATATATATATATATATATATATATATATATATATATATATATATATATATATATATATATATATTTATTCACTGAAAAAAACATAGGTTATAGACCATATATAGTTAGGAATTAGCATTTACAAAACCTTGAAAATTCACTGAAAAAACCATAGGTTATAGACCATATATAGTTAGGAATTAGCATTTAAGAAACCTTTTTTTTACTCACACAAAACCATTGAAATTCCATATATAGTTAGTTGCACTAACTATATATCGCGCACCCGCAATCCACTGCTGATGATGTCACATATTACATCATTCATGACATGGTCAGTGACATCACTGATGACATCACTGATGACATCTCAAATGACATCACTGATGACATCACTGATGACAACATCCAGTGACTGTATGTTTCTGTAAAGTTAAAATATGTCTTACATATTGAAGAATGAGTGGATGTATAAGTGTCTGGATGAAGGATTTAGTAGATGCATGACTGACTGTATGAGTGAGTGATTAAATGTGTCTCACTGAGTGCATGGGTTAGTGACTAAACTGTCTTAATTTGTGCATCATTATGTCTGTTGTTCTGTAAAGTGCTGCATGTGTTGATCAGTAGCTATATGAGTAACTATATGGGTTATTGATTGATTGTCCAAGTATTTGTATGGGAGACTGAGTGTGTGTGTGGCTGGCTGGGAGATGTGTGACTCTGTGCAGATCAATGTGTTCTTGTATCAATGATTGTATAAGAGAGTAAGTATGTGTTAGTATATGTTTGAAAATATAAGGTACTCTATGTTTAACTGTATAGATTAGAAAATGGAAGTGTGATTGATTCTTTACAGGACTGACTAGGTGTGTGAGTAACTCCATGGATGAGTGGCAGAGTGTGAGTGTCTGTATAGGTGTATGAGTGCATATGATAGTGTTGTAAAGATGAGTGATTGTATGTATGAATGATTGTATGGGTGAATGAGTGAATGTGTGTGTAGACGTAGGAATCAGTGAGTGCGTATGTAGTAACTAGTATTGGTGTGTCAATGCTTTAAAAAATTATATTCTGTATTTAACACTGGGTGTAACAGAGGTTATATTAAAGTGTGAGGAGATGCATTATATTGTCACATGAATGATGTCATCAGTGATGTCATTTGAGATGTCATCAGTGATGTCATCAGTGATGTCATTTGAGATGTTATCACTGATGTCATTTGAGATGTCATCAGTGATGTCATCAGTGATGTCATTTGAGATGTCATCAGTGATGTCATCAGTGATGTCATTTGAGATGTCATCAGTGATGTCATCAGTGATGTCACTGACCATGTCATGAATGATGTAATATGTGACATCATCAGCAGTGGATTGCGGGTGCGCGATATATAGTTAGTGCAACTAACTATATATGGAATTTCAATGGTTTTGTGTGAGTAAAAAAAAGGTTTCTTAAATGCTAATTCCTAACTATATATGGTCTATAACTTATGGTTTTTTCAGTGAATTTCATTGGTTTTTTAAAAGCTAATATCTATAGCTGTAAAATGTATTCTTCTTTAAATCAAAAAATATATTTTATATGTTTATTAATAATTTTTTTTATTATTATTTTTTTTTGTTTGCTCCCGGTTCGCGAACCGGGAAGCTTCCCGTTAGCTCAATTTGGTGCCGCGACCCGGTCCGCGAACCAGTAAACGTTCCGTTCGCGCAACTGTCGCGTTAGAAATCAACATCGTGACGCATCGCGGAAGCGCGACGTATCACGTTGTCGCGTAATGCGTCTTATGACGCGCCGCGTTAGCGCACCCGGAAGTGCTCCGGAGCGCGAACCGAGGCGCGAAGCGCAGCTGCCCGGAAGCGATCCGGGGCGCGTTCCGCAGCGCGTAACGTAAGCGTAACAGGTCATGTGACTTGTTAATAAAACTTTTCATTGGTTCATTTCACTTTTGGTTTCCTAATGATGTAAGGCTAGGTCATGTGACCTAAAAATAACACTTTTCATTGGTTTAGACCTATTTTTTTTCCAAAATGATGAAAACCCCTCCTTCTTTCCTCACTCTGACTTTCATCTTTGTGAGAGGAAGACCCTTTGTGATCAGTGAGCAATGGCTTCATTAGTAGCTTCAGCTGGTGCACCCCCACCACCACCACCACCTCCTCATAGGAAGAGAGGACCACCTGCACAGTTCATTACCAACACAGAGGAGGAAGAGGATGAAGAAGAGGAAGAGGAGATACAGGGAACACAGTTTTTACAAGAGGAGCCCCGGGTATCTCATCATAAAACTAGTTTCATTTGGCAGTTTTTTTCTTTTCCGGAAGGACAGAAAAAAGTTAATGCTCGATATGTCACGTGCCTGATATGTAAAGAGGACTTATCTAGAGGCACAGAAAAGAAGTATAGTTACGGCAACTATACTATGCACCGTCACATGGTGAGGTGGCATCCACTAAATTACAGCCGGGCAGAGATGCGTGACCTTCAGGATAACCCACCAACTCCTGTGGCCAGGACATCAACACAGATATCTCTGTCGGGGCCAGAGGCACGTGAAACAGTGCCAAACATTCAGGAAAACTTTGTCCACATAAAGATGGTCTGTTTATATTGCGGTACATTACTCTCATGTGGCAATATGAGCATTAAGTTAATAAACAGAGCATTTGAAAACCACAAGTGCTCTAAACGCCCCAGAAAATAAAAAAATTTTGCTCCTGTTGAGCCCTTTCCAATGCCTGTTTTTTGTTGTTTCCCCTCCAAAAAAAACAAAAAAAACATAAAACTGTTCAAAAAATACAAAAAAACAAAAAATTTTCAGAAAAATAAATAAAATATATAAAACAACAAAAACATTAAAAAAAAAGTTCTTTTCAGAACTACCTCCCCTTTATAAAAGAATTGCTAGAATGTTTAGCACTCTGCAAGCTCTATTTCTTTTGGTTCGCTTCCCGGTTCGCTCGCCGGTACGCGAACCGGGAGCGAACCCAAAAAAAAAAAAAAAAAAAGAAGAGTAAGTATAAGGGAAGTAAACAGAGAGTAATGTTAAAAGAAAGACAGCTATAGGGACTAAACCAGAGATACTGTTTAATAGATTTATTTACCGAAGAAAAGAGGGAAGAGGATATAATTCTGAAAAACAAAATAGATAAGGAAGTGAAAGAAAAAAAGGAGAGTAGAAGAATAACAAAGAAGAGTTTGTTAGAGAATGTGAGTGAATGTTCAAAATAAGATTAAAACATGTGGAATAATAGAGAGAAAAAACAGAAAACAGAAAAGAAGAAGTAACAGAAAAAGAATAATTGAAACAGCAAAGAAATGTAAATAACATAGGGGCATATTATCAACATAGGCGATAAAAGTTTTGCAGCTTTTATCGGCAGAAATGTGTCGCTAAAGCTGCTTTTGCGGCAGAAAACTGCCGCTAAAACTGCTTTTGCAGCAGTTTTCTGCCGATAAAAACAGCAATAGTTTTATTGGCTGTGTTCATAATATGCCCCTTAGTGTGCTTCAACTACACAGAGAAAGCATAATGAACTAGTAGTGAAAGAGTGATCAGTCAAAGACACTAAGAGAAATAGAGACGGAGTGAGTGAACAAGAGTGAGGAACTATGAGAAGAGAGGGACTGAGAAAAGGAGTGGAAGGAGTAGAGTAAGTAAGTAATAGAGAAAGGAATGAGGGAAGTAGCAAAGGCAGGAAAGTGAGGGTTAAAGAAATGAAGCAGTGGAACTAATAGTAGTTAAATGTGATAGAAATGTAATGAAAAGAGTACAAAACATTTACCTTATAATTGTCGTTAACTTAGTCACTTGTTATTTTTATACTTTCAATCTGTGAAAGAGAGAACAAACATTTGAAAAATATTAAAACATGTATTTAAAAATTAGAAAAGACAAGGGAAAAGATTGAAGGACAAACAGTTTTTCAACAACTTTGACACTTATAGAAGCTTCTGCTTCTCCAGGCCCCCTACACAGTCCTAAAGATATACATTTTAAACTAACAGTATCTTGATGCAGATGAAGTGAGGCCTATCTTGGAACATGGTGCATCTTTTGCACTGCTGTTGTCTCACAAAAGTCACGCAATGGCAGCGCAAAAGAGGTGCACAATCATCATAAAACTGTTCCTAACATTTTAAATGATTGTTTCAGGATGGCAATAAGGTGTGTCCTATCCAGACGTTTGTTTCAGGTGAGGCCTACTCAGGGTTGCAGATCAAATTTAGCCTTGTTGAGGGGTACAGAGGAGATAATATATGTGAAGGCCTACCAATGAAGTAAGTCATGTCCACTTCACTCTTGAACAAAGGCCAGACCTCTTCTATGTCCGTGGACAGACCTAAACCTCATCTGCACAATGTCATTCGTAAACTTAGGAAACACAGGTGATGTAATTGAAAAATGTGGAGTTTCTTTTCCTCATTTCACAATAACATCACCTATGTTTCCTTTGCTTAGGTATCTCATTGTGCAGATGTAGTCCAGCATATGAAAGAGTACGCACTGCATGCAACAACTTTGACACTTACTGAAGCCTCAGCTTCTCCATACCTCCTACACAGTCCTAATTATATACATTTTAAACTGACGGTATCTTGCTGGAAAAGAACTGAGGCGTATCTTACAACATGGTGCATCTTTTACACAAAAGTGACGGAACAGCGGCGTAAAAGAGGCACACAGCCTTCATAAAACTGCCCTTAACATTTTAAATGATTGTTTCTAGATGCTGATAAGGTGTAACCTATCCACAGATTTGTTTCAGGTAAGTCCAACTCAGGGTTGCAGATGAAATTTAGGCTTGTTGAAGAGTATAGAGGACATAATACATGTGCAGGCCTACTAATGAAGTGAGTCATGCCCACTGCACTCTTGAACAAATGTCAGACCTCCTCTGTCTCCTGGAACAGGCCTAAACCTCATCTACACAATGTGATGTGTAATGTTAGGAAACACAGGTAATATAATAGAAAAACGTGCAATTTTTTTTGCTCATTCCACAATCACATCACCTGTGTTTCCTTTGCTTAGGTATCTCATTGTGGAAATGTAGTCTATCATATGAAAGACTACGTAAAATGTGAGCACTGTATGCAACAACTTTGACACTTACAGAAGCCTCACTTTCTCCATGCCTCCTACACAGTTCTAAATGTACATCATAAATACAAACAGTACAGAATTAATTATACATGTTAAATGGTTTATTTTTGCTGTTCTCAGAATTTATCAAATTTCACTAAAAACAGTGAGTTGAAGGTATTCATCATATAACAGCGGGGAAAAAAACACAATCAAAATGATTGTGTTTAAAAAACCCATATAACATAACCAATCAGAAATCAGAACTCCTCAAAAGTAACTTACTTTCCATGATGTCGAAGGATGTCCTATGAACAGCTTACACTCGGTTGTGCTGTTTTTATTTTCAGCCCGCCACTTTCTGAAAGAAAACCTCCATCGTTTTGAGAAATATGTTACATACAATAAATGACTTCTCGCTCTCTACCACACGTTTCCACAAGGCCAAATCATGTAAGAGCCATTTATAACTCTTGGAATTCTTGTAAGCAAATCCCGTCATTTTCTATTTCCGCAACTTTCAGAAAGAAAACGTTCAAGATCACTTTCACAATCCTAGACTAATAATATCTTACCCTTCTTGCTCAGTCATGTTCTACATTTCCTATGACACTGATACTGCTTACTATGAAGCAGACTTACACTACCTCTATGACTACTACAATTATTTAATTCTCTACATCACTTTTAATCACAAAGCAATATAAAACAGTAGATAAAATTATATCAACCTCTAGAATCATTATACGCCAGTTACCTACCCTAAATTCTCTTTTCTGAAAACAGAAAGTAAGAATATTTTTAACTAAAAAGGCAACATTGTATCGTAGTCAAATGGCAATAATTTCCGAAACAGCACATTTTTTTACATTTTATATAAGCTGTGTAATAAGCGGATCTTGTCAAATGTCCATCATGCCATATAATAGCTGCAGTTACAAATGTTCTTCCTAAAATTAACGACTGTGTAGCCACAACATTTGTAATTAAAGTTGAAGACTTACTTTCATCAGGTTTATATACTTGGATTTTTAAAATGACATTATAATCAAAAGTTTGGACCAATAATCTAGACAGCATTGCAGACTTACATTCCCTCTACTCCATGTTTTGATTCGCTGCTTGAATTAGCTTATAAAAAAGAAACAGTTTTTCTGAACTCATTCAAAGTGCAGTTATTTTTCCATGACGTCAAGTGTTATGGTAAGAAGACCGTTTGCTTTGGGAAATACTCTATTGTCCCTCAACTAATCTGTGCCCACCACTTTCTGTAAGAAAATCTTCTTTTTTTCCAGGAACTATTTAATACTCAAAAATAACTTATGTCTCTGTACTACACTTATCCTCAAGGCCAAATTGTGTAGGAGCCATTAGAACCTCTTGAAATTCCTCAGAGCACATCCCGAGATTCTTTCCCTAAAATTTTGGTTTTAAAAACACCAGGTAAGAATTTTTAAGGTCATACGGCAATTTTTTTTTTAAAGTTAAAACAGAATCGTTGCAGAATGACCAGCCGTTTCTAGACTTTAAATAAGCTGTGTAATGTCCTGATGTTATTGAAGGACCGTCCTGATATATAATTGCTGCAGTTACAAAAGTCCTTCCTGATATTGACAACTGTGAAGCCACAAAATTTTTAATTAAAGTTGTCAATTTTCTTCCATCAGGCCTACATCGTTGGAACATTAAAATGACATACTGGCCATATGTTCGTATAAATAATGTTGACATCATTTCAGATTTACATTGGCTACACTCCATGTTGTGATCAGCTGCTTTTACTAGCTTATTAAAGGACACTGATTTACTGTCCGGCAAAGTTAAATATATAAATCTTTCTGAGTCTACACTAGTAGTACTTGATACCCTACAGTTCTCGCCGTCATGCTGCCATTGATAAGAAATGCCAAACAGGTGATCTACATCTACACCTTCAGCATGCAATACATCAAGCATATACATTAAAAACTCCTGACAATCTTGCTGAATATTTTGAGAGAATTGTGTTTGACCTGAACATCTGTCTAACAGATTTCGAATTTCAGACACACTTTCTATTTTTGTTCTATCAGTGCTACATTTCTCTAACACAGAATTTTTAACAAACTGCAAAATCTGTGATCCGAATTGACCACAATCTCTTCTTTTACATTTTCTAGAGAACACAAAACATTAACCACTACATTAGCATAGCAGTTGACACCAGAACTGTTTTCAAATTGAAAACCAACAACATCTTCAACAGAATCCATTTTCTTTCTGCTTATAATTTCAGGTTCATCAACTTTTCGTCTTTTTGCTACAACCTCCCTAGTATTGGTCACATTTCTTCGTTTCCGGCCTACCACACGTTTCTCAAACAAAGGATATTGAGGCAAATGTGGCGCATACTCTCTTCTTAACCTATTGTATTCCTTAACACAATCTAGATCCGCACAAATGTTTGTGACATCACACTCAATCAAGTACAATCCCGATAAAGTTCTAACTCGTGACAATGCCACATATGCCATACCCTCCTTGAACACAGAACTGCCAATATTCACCAATGCACTGTCTACACTTAAACCTTGTGATTTATGGATTGTCACCGCATATGCCAAGCAAACAGGAAACTGCTTACGGCGAACATATAAGTCTTTTACAAGCAAAAATCTAGCAGAGCAACGACCAATTAGCTGTACTTCCTCAATGCCATCAAATGTAATTTTTAAAAATTCAATTCCATCTCTATTTCTGTATTTCACAAAATCAACAACATTACCCATTGATCCATTTACCAGACCTCTTTCAACATGTAAATTCCTTCTTAAAATTATACGGCAATTTAAGCACACATTCAGAGTCTTTTCAAAACCTGCAGTTTTAGATATAGTCTTCTCTAATGAATCCAATTTTGTTTTCAAATTCTCAGACAAAATAATTGTTGATCCCATATGCTCTACTCTGTCAATAGCTTCCAGTTTCACAATCTCTTGGTTTTCTAAATGCAACATTTTGTTGTTGAAGATGGCACATTCTGCAAGAGTTGGCATCAAACATATTCCAGATTTCTTCTCAGTAATTTTCTGAAAAATATTCTCAGGCACAACGTCTTGTTCTGGATATAAATTTGACAGTAATCGTGCATGTAAAGCTTCTTTCCCATGCTCGGTCACTTTTCCAATTCTAACATCTTGTAGAATATTCTTGTAAACTTCATCCTTCGCCTGACGCATATTTTCATGCAGTTCAGCATAATTGAAGTTTAACCATATATTGACTTTGCCAATGCTCCCTAGGCACTTCCTGGTATCTTCATGCGTGAGCATTTTGAACACAGGTTGTCCTTTCACTGGTGTCAGCTGCAGAAGATCTCCGAAAACAATGATGTGTTTGCCACCAAATAACACATCATACTCTGTTTTAAGAACTTCTTGCATTCTCAAATGCAAGCATGACATTGGAAACCATGCTTACTTCGTCAATGATAAGAAGTTTCATTTTCCTCAAGACTCTTGAAACTTCACAACAAGCATCTCCAGATAACTTGTGGTATTGTAATTTGTTATCATGCTCCACTGGCAGCATCAGTAGACGATGCAAAGTAATACCTTTAATGTTATGTGCTGCCAGTCCAGTTGGAGCGGTGACAACACAAGACAGCGATGACTCAGTCCTTTCCTTCAAATAACATGAAATTGCTTTAATGAGGAAACTCTTTTCAGTTCCCGCTTCTCCACTCACGTACAGTCGGACAGGCTTCAACGACGTACATGAGCACTCTTTCTTCTCATGACTTAATCCATGATCAATTTGCTTGGTAACTTCGTCATATATTTTCCTCTGCTCAACGTTGAGTTGTCTTTCCAAGTCTTCTAAGTTAACCGCATCCTCCTGAGCATGTGCCATGGCTCTTTCCACTTCATTCATGGCAGTGGCAGCTTCATTTTCGATAACAGGTCCTCCTAGTGGATCCTGACTCAATGAAACAGAACTCTGACTGTCCTGAGAACTGTCTCTGGCAATCTCGGCTGCAATCGTTGCTTCCTGCTCGATTTCTGCATTCAACATTTCTACATATTTGGGAAAAGCAGGACATTCTATGGTCTCCTTGGCGGCAGTGAAAGAGTCTTCGTAACAGAGGAAATCTCCAGCAGTTCCTCTTCTGCACGCCAAGGCTTGAAAAGTTGCAAAAGTGCTAAATAGAAAAACTCCTTTTTTTCAGGAGATTCGCCACTCAATTTTCGATGGTTTACCAAGTGGCATTTTCTTTGCTTGACCACACATCCCTCACTTCCAATTACAGCATACACTCCTTTATCAATATCTTCTTTGATGTTCCTCTTGAATATGTAATTTTGTAGAACCTCATACAGATAAACATTCTCAAGGTGACTGCTTCGATTTGGATAATATGTATCCAACATGTTGGTCTTCAAAATGTCAGTACTGTTTGGCTCCTTTTCTGCCAAATACTCAATTTCCCGCACAGGTTTCAGAACTCGATTACGCGTTGCAGCAAGACCAAGACTCGCCCAAACGATACTCCTAGATTTGGCATAGAGACTTGCTGAAGACAACCGGTCAGAACATTCGTAAGCTCCGATTTCTCGATGCGACAACATCTTCAGACTGAAACTGTACAACTTCTTACTGAGGCTCTTTTCATGGGCAATGTCCTCCCACATATCCTTCAATTCTGTCTTTTCTTTTTTGGTGATGTAAGATGTCACATACCGAGCCACAGCCATACAGTTATCAGCCACAAACTGTATATCCATGTTAGCATTCCACATGGACAAAATCACTGGGTTGTAGTCGTTGATGTACTTGGACTCTTCATTCCTCTTCAAATTGTATGTGTTTTTAGGTGATTTCTTCATCACATTATGTCGCAGCGAAGACATCAAACTGTTCACTCTTCCTTTAGAAATCACCGGTCGTGGAAAGGCGAAACGACATTTGGTGTAGAACTTGTCCTTGTTTCTGAATTTACGACGACAGTACTTTCCGCAACGATGGCTTTGGAAGCGTAGAACTTGTTCTCTTAGGCTTTTGTCCTCCTTTGCGTTTGGAACAGCACATGTAGAATACTGTTCTATGAAACTCATCACTAAGTCTTCTGGATCTGTTCCAAATTTAGGTGCATCCTTGATCCACAGCAACATATGTATATGAGTAGCACCTCTTGCTTGGTACTCCTTTCTCCAGAAGAAATCCAACACCTCTCCAAGAGGTGGATTCTTCTTATTCATGATGAAAGACATCATAGCTTCAAATCTATGATTGAAGTACCTGCATACATTCACTGGATCCAAAGAGCACAGTTCTCCGGGTGTCTTGAATTCGATGTTTTCGATGTTTCCATTTGCCTCTCGTAGAAATTCAAGTAAGTCTTCCCAGCCATACTCGGCACAGCTCAGAGTGAGGAACCATGTGGGAGTTCCTAAGTTCCTCAGCATACATTTTAAATCACCATGACGACGGTACCAGTACTCATTAGTACCACGCTGACACGCCATGAGATTAATCAGGTGACAATCCAAAATACTGTCTTGGACATTGACTTTATCCATAAAGTCACTTGCCGAGATGTTTTGCATCTGTATACCACTTTTCAAGATGTGGTTCACTGCATATGACAGTCCAGACAGATCGCTTTCAAACAGGAGATGAAACAAATAGGGAATGCATTGTCGAAACCTAGCATCTTCTGCATACAATCGTAAAGTCCGGTATTCAGAAGCAGGAATTTGATGAGGTCGCTCATCATATCTTCCTCCTTGACCTGTTGGAAATAGCTGTGGGAAACACAGAGCTTCCAAACTTTCCTCCCAGACACTAATGGGACTCCCTTTGGCTTGTTTCATTTGAAACAACTCAATAGCATTCCCCATGACTTCCTTGGAATGCAAAGGATGAACACTATAATGTTCATATATTTCTTCACTTTTAGAGGGTTCTACTTTCTCAATTTGACCAGCACACAAATCGCTATCCTCTTCCTCACTTACTTCCTCTTCTACAACATATACATTCTTATAGTACTTATTATTTTTTTTCAAATACAATGTTGCCTTTTTGACTTTCCTAACATCTACTAAATCTTGCCATATTTTCTTACTCTTTGTCGGAACCCCATTAACTAAGATAACCAGAGGTTCCTCTTCCACTTTTTCTACTCCAATTGTGTTAATGTTTTTCTTCAAATCTAGAGGCAAATAAACAACTCTTCCCTTTAATCCTCTCTGTAAATCTGATGGAGGCAATTTCCCTGTCTTTGGCTCCATTCTTACAATAGCCTGAAAGGGATGGATACTTTGAATCAAAATAGATTCATAAGTATTTAAATCCTTCAATTCAGAAGGAATCTCAACCAATTCCAGATTATTATGAACCGCTCTAGCAGGCATCTGGTTTTGATTTAATTTATTACAACAATAAGTACACACACGTTGATCCGATCCCAAATCAAAACAATTTTCTACCATCAAGTATGTTGCGAAATCCTTCCATTCACTATTATTTTCCCTTTCACTTTTTGCATATAAATCCACTAACTTAGTCTGATTCTTATAATAAGTGCGTCGACAACACACACAAGTGAAATTAGGCATCTCACTTGATTTCACCTGAAACGTGGCAATTTCCTTCTGAAAATTATCTGTACTGGAAACCTGTACACTATCTGTACTCTTCTTCTGGGTCAATTTCAACATTCTCCTCTTTACTTCCAAAGTAACAAAACTCAATTTCTTCACACATATTCTTCACATCTATTTCAGAACCATGCAAAAGAGCAGCGCATAATTGTTTAAGCATAACTGCTGGACTCTTAGCATAATACAACATTCTAACTAATTTCCTCACTTTATTATGATGCACTGCTAGCATCCTGAAATGATGAAAAACACTCTGGCATACTCTCCTGGAAAGACAAGCCAGTGAATGACCATGCAAACCTGTCACTTCTCTCACTCTGCAAGGATCTAATTCTTGCAACAACTTCATTTTCTGCTTCAAACTTTTCTTATTAAATGTCCGTACAAAATCACAAAGCAAATTGATGGAATCCTGTCGCACACTGCAAATACTACTACACTTCCAGGTGTACACAGGTCCCTTAGGACGTCTTCCTAAAACCTCATTACCTAACCTCTCTTCTGCCTCTGTTGTCACAAGTTTTTCTTTTTCAACTGGACAACCATCTTTCACCTCATAAGCTCGACCACTGGTGTCAACTGCATGCCCCAAATTATTATCCTGGAAATAACTCTCCTCATTAAAAAATGCCTCACAACTTGAACTATGCATCCATTCTCCGGAAAAAACTTCACAAAAATTACTACGATTAACTATTCTCTTCCATCTACTATTTCTTTTGAAATCATAAATTGCCTTGTTTAGCTTCCTAATTCTATTGATTATCAAAATAAATAACTTTCGTTTAATTTCAAATGCCTGATCAATAACTTTCTCAACTTTTTTTTTCTCTTATAAAAAACAACTTTCTGTTGACCTTTCTTAATATTTTTTAACAAATTGCCAATTATCCTGTTGCGGAACATTCGTTTACGAATGTCCCTAAACTGTTGTTTCCTTCTACTATCATGCACAGAGTTATCTCTTGCTCTAGCAGTAACATTTTTGACTGGCCTTTCCTTTCCGTTCAAATTGCTTCTCTTTTTCTGGACATTTTCTGTAGTACTACTTTTTTTTCTAGAAATGTTTCTTATGAATGTTTTCGTGGTCTTACCCGGTGCTTTCTTGGTGACTTGACGATTTTTTATTGTAGAGGACTGCTGCAGTAAATGATGGACCTGCTGTCTTTGACGTTTTGTAGCCTTTCTCATTCTATCCTTAGTTGGCATTCTCAAAATTTGAAATGATCTGCAGTTGAATCTGTGGTAAAATATAATAAAAAATGTTATTAACCACTATTACCAAACAGTAAATCAATAACAGTCATCAAAAACTTAACACACTACTTGACATTTTTACATAGAATATTTTTTAGTGCTTTGGCAAATTTAGAATACACAAATATCAGAAAAGAAATGCAATTCTTTTTCATTTTACCTGTCCTGTTTTATATGTGAATCTGATCTAATTTTATGAGCATATTTTAATATTTTATTGAAGACACTACACATAACCTGTTTTTGAAGGTGTGTTTAATTTTAAATGAAACGGTTTACATTTTTACTTTTCATTTATTGTAAATTTTAAAAATAAATGTTTATAGTTCCATAGGCTCAAGCAGGTCAGCTTCCCAGCCTATGTCATACAATTCTGACAAATCGGCATCCTCATCATGTTCTTCATCATCCTCAGGATTTAAATCATCCAAGGGATCTACTTCCACTGACGTTTCAATTACAAATTCAATGATGAGGTCGAGATCAACTGATTGCTGATTGTCACTCATGGTTGATGTTGTCGTTATCTTTAAAGAAAGAGAACAACAATGAGATGTTGCAGAGTAAGAGACAAATCTCAGAGATTATAATAGTAAAATTGTTTAACAAGAGTAACATTTTGCAGCTATTATTTAGCCATGTCCAGTGATGCTGAGGAGGTGAGGCCTATGTCCAACTTTTCAGTGAACAGGACTCATCTCTTCTTAATATTGGATAAGCCTCACCGACTCTGTGTCCCCTGCTCATACTTAAATGTACAGGGGCAGATTTATGCTAAGTGGCGCATCCCCACGGATGCACCAGTTAATGTGCACCGCTGCACTGCCACCCATAGTGTGCCGCATTTACAATGTGGAGCACCATTGAGCAAAAACAGCACAGATGCGTCACACATCTGTGCCGCAAAAGCAGGACATTGCAGGAATCTTGCATAAGCGTGACATGTCTACTGCAATGCACAGGAGGAAGCCTCACATTGCATGGTGCATCACTTCTTATGCCTGATTCAAACAGGCGTAAGGATTTGATTCAGCAATGCTATAAAGCTGACTCAGTGAAATCTTCTAAATTTCACTGTGTTAGTTTTACAGGGCTTTCATGCAAATTAATGCATACCTTGCAACAAAACACCTATATGAAAACTGACGCAGGTTTCATGTGGCACAGGACTTTACAGCATGACACATCTGCCTAGATGCATCAAGTTGTAAATATGTCGCCACATAGCAAATCTTTTGCACCGCTGCTGCGTCACAAAAGTGACGCAAAAGAGACATACACCTATCATAAATCTGTCCCTAACATTTTAAATGATTGATTCAAGATTACGATAAAGTGTGGCCTATCCAGAGGTTTGTTTGAGGTGAGGCCTACTCAGGGTTGCAGATGAAATTTACGCTTGTTGAAGAGTACAGAGGAGATAATACATGTGAAGGCCTACCAATGAAGTAAGTCATATCCACTTCACTCTTGAACAAAGGCCAGATCTCTTCTGTGTCCGTGGACAGGCCTAAACCTCATCTGCACAATGTCATTCGTAAACTTAGGAAACACAGGTGATGTAATTGAAAAATGTGGAGTTTCTTTTCCTCATTTCACAATCACATCACCTGTGTTTCCTTTGCTTAGGTATCTCATAGTGCAGATGGAGTCTAGCATATCAAAGAGTACACAGAATTTCAGTAGTGTATACAACAATTTTGACATTTACAGAAGATTCAGCTTCTTATCTTGTTGGAGATGAAGTGAGACCTGTTTGCAACATGGTGCATCATTTGCATCACTGCTGCATCGGTTTCATGTGGCACGGGACTTTACAGCATGACACATCTGCCTAGATGCATCAAGTTGTAAATATGTCGCCACATAGCAAATCTTTTGCACCGCCGCTGCATCACAAAAGTGACGCACAGTGACGCAAAAGAGGCATACACCTATCATAAATCTGTCCCTAACATTTTAAATGATTGATTCAGGATGACGATAAGGTGTGGCCTATCCAGAGGTTTGTTTAAGGTGACGCCTACTCAGGGTTGCAGATGAAATTTACGCTTGTTGAAGAGTACAGAGGAGATAATACATGTGAAGGCCTACCAATGAAGTAAGTCATATCCACTTCACTCTTGAACAAAGGCCAGACCTCTTCTGTGTCCGTGGACAGACCTAAACCTCATCTGCACAATGTCATTCGTAAACTTAGGAAACACAGGTGATGTAATTGAAAAATGTGGAGTTTCTTTTCCTCATTTCACAATCACATCACCTGTGTTTCCTTTGCTTAGGTATCTCATAGTGCAGATGGACTCTAGCATATCAAAGAGTACATATAAGTTGAGCAGTGTATACAACAATTTTGACATTTACAGAAGATTCAGCTTCTTATCTTGTTGGAGATGAAATGAGGCCTGTCTTGCAACATGGTGCATCTTTTGCATCACTGCTGCATCGGTTTCATGTGGCACAGGACTTTACAGCATGACACATATGCCTAAATGCATCAAGTTGTAAATATGTCACCACATAGCAAATCTTTTGCACCGCCGCTGCGTCACAAAAGTGACGCACAGTGACGCAAAAGAGGCATACACCTATCATAAATCTGTCCCTAACATTTTAAATGATTGATTCAGGATGACGATAAGGTGTGGCCTATCCAGAGGTTTGTTTAAGGTGAGGCCTACTCAGGGTTGCAGATGAAATTTACGCTTGTTGAAGAGTACAGAGGAGATAATACATGTGAAGGCCTACCAATGAAGTAAGTCATATCCACTTCACTCTTGAACAAAGGCCAGACCTCTTCTGTGTCCGTGGACAGACCTAAACCTCATCTGCACAATGTCATTCGTAAACTTAGGAAACACAGGTGATGTAATTGAAAAATGTGGAGTTTCTTTTCCTCATTTCACAATCACATCACCTGTGTTTCCTTTGCTTAGGTATCTCATAGTGCAGATGGACTCTAGCATATCAAAGAGTACACATAAGTTGAGCAGTGTATACAACAATTTTGACATTTACAGAAGATTCAGCTTCTTATCTTGTTGGAGATGAAATGAGGCCTGTCTTGCAACATGGTGCATCTTTTGCATCACTGCTGCATCGGTTTCATGTGGCACGGGACTTTACAGCATGACACATCTGCCTAGATGCATCAAGTTGTAAATATGTCGCCACATAGCAAATATTTTGCACCGCCGCTGCGTCACAAAAGTGACGCACAGTGACGCAAAAGAGGCATACACCTATCATAAATCGTTTTTTTTTAAGCCCTTGCTCCATTTTTAGATCACTTTTAACATGGCTATGTAAGTCAAATAATCAAGATCTAAATTTGCCAAGCACAGATGGGGGCGTATTTACAGGGACTTTGCACCACAGGGAAAGGTCTTAAATTAAAATGGGAAAAATAACATCAGAGAGACTCAAAGGCCTTATAAATATGCCCCAAGCAACCTATCAACCTCTAGCATTACATATCAACAAACCTAATTGTATTCAAAAAACGTTTTTAAACACAACTTGTAAAGCAATTATATTCATACATTCATGGGGAAGTTACTTAAAATACCCTAAGACACATGAAAGCGTTTTTTTTAAGCCCTTGCTCCATTTTTAGATCACTTTTAACATGGCTATGTAAGTCAAATAATCAAGATCTAAATTTGCCAAGCACAGATGGGGGCGTATTTACAAGGACCTTGCACCACAGGGAAAGGTCTTAAATTAAAATGGGAAAAATAACATCAGAGAGACACAAAGGCCTTATAAATATGCCCCAAGCAACCTATGAAGCTCTAGCAGTACATATCAAGAAACCTAATTTTTTTCATAAATCGTTTTTAAACACATCAACTAAATCAATTAGATACCTTCATTCAAGGGGAAATGACTTAAAATGGCCTAAGACACATGAAAGCGTTTTTTTTAAGTCCCTTGCAACATTTTTGGGTCACTTTTAACATGGCTATGTTAGTCAAAGAATTAAAATCTAAATTTGCCAAGCACAGATGGGGGCATATTTACAAGGACCTTGCACCACGGGGAAAGGTCTTAAATTAAAATGGGAAAAATTACATCAAAGGAAGTCAAAAGCCTTGAAAATATGCCCCAAGCAACCTATGAAACTCTAGCAGTACATATCAAGAAACCTAATTGATTTCAAAAAACGTTTTTAAAGACATCTTGTTAAACAATTATATTCATACATACATGGGGAACTGAGTTAAAATACCCTAAGACACATGAAAGCATTTTTGTAAGACCCTTGCACTTTTTTTGCTTCACTTTTAACATGGCTATCTAACACAAAGAAACAAAATCTATTTGTAAAACACTTGACACAAAGCAACATTTTAAATACACAACTTTCTTCATAATTTTCTCCCTAAACCATACTATTCTCTACCTAAATTAAATGAATCTTTTCTCACCTTAGCAAATACTTTATGAGTTTCAAAACAGTCTCAGAAACACACCAAATTGTTTTTAGCAGAGCAAAAGGTATGCACTCCAGAGTCTGCAGCTATGAAAAGCACAGAAATGCTGTAACTCATCACACATATCTCTCATGTCACCCAATCAAAACTCTTCCCTCACTTTTTTCAAATCAACACCCTTCCCCCCTCTGGCCTTTCTGCCTTTTTTGCATAGCAACCACCTCCTGAAAGACCTCTCATGTTTGCAAGTTCACACAACAATGTTTCAATTGAACTCTGAACTCTCAGTGCACCTGCGTATCCAGTGCAATCTTTCATTAAATGATTTTTTCTTGACCATTCAAATTACATCTTTCAAACAACACATCCATGCACCCTAACTTTCTGTTTTCAGAAATCAAAATCCACCAATCACTGCTACTGCTTCCTTAACACAGAAACTCCACAGTTTTTTTCATTTTAAACTCTTATTTTTCCAACTGCCATTTCATTGCCACACTTCATCTGACTGCAGCAGAACCTTCTCTCACCATGTTTTCTGTCTGGATTGTTGGACATAGTTACATCTACTGGGCTCAAAGGTATGCTGAGAACAGAAATTTACCTAACCTCAATTTACAAGATGTGGAAATTAAGTGGTTTGGCCACAGAGGATTAAAATGTCACCAATTGATACCATTGGTGAAAACCTTTATGCATTTGCCTAAACCTGGCCTGTTAATTTTGCACTGTGGAGGTAATGACTTGGGCACTTTGACTGGTGTAGGTCTGGAAATGCTTTTTAAGGACACCTTTGAGCAATTGATGGCACTTTTTCCTCAAACTGCCTTGGTATATTCAAATATATGCCAAAGACAGAAATGGAGGTGGTCGAACCAATTTTGTCCACAAATTGAGAAGTCGAGGAAGCATGTAAACAAATCTGTTTCAGCTTACATGAGAGACCATGGAATGGGCTCCATGTACAACAATAACTTGCGTTACTACATGCAAGATATCTACAGAGGAGATGGAGTTCACTTCTCAGATGAGGGCAACAGAGTTTTCATTTTGAATTTAAGACTGTGCATTGGTACCTACTTATAAGTACCTAAATGTACCATAAACCCAAAAGCTCTTCTCAGAGCTACCCTACATCTGATCACTCACAATTATTATTTTACTCTAACTTTTTTCACAAATTTTCAACAAAGTACGCTCCCCGGAGCGCTACCCGGTACGCAAACCGGAAGCTAACCGCGCGAAATATTTTAAAAAAATGTTTTTTTTCCGCACATATGGGCCTCCTCAGCCACCCTCAGAAAACCTAGGGGGTCAAAATACGTCTACCGTGCCCCCTTCTACCCATTCTGAACATTATTTGCCCTCCATCTTGTATTTTAATTCGACCGAAACACAAAATGGTGGACTCCCGTAACGCTGCAGGTTCGCGTAAAGGGGCGCTCACCGGGAAGCGCTCCATCAAAAAAGGTGGGAAAGTAATTTACAGAAGAAACCCTGGAGACACTTTCACCAAATATAGATTTGCTCATACTACATACCAATCCCTACCATTTTCACAAATTTGGTTGGAATTCCATTTAGCCATTTAGCCTGTAGACCTCTCTAAATACCCTGAGGTAAATTACTTCACAAAACACATCTGAAGTGTTGGAATTCACAACCAATTAAAATGTTACTTTCATTTTCTATTTTTTTTACCTGACATTTGATTGGTTATGTACCTGAATATATATAAAGGAAAAGAAGGAAACACAGCCATTTTGACTACTACTTCCTGGTGTACATTTCAATAGGATTTTCACTAATAACTTCAACTTCTTTTTAAAGGTAAGTTGTTATTTTAAAAACTGAACTATATTGTGCACTTTAAGTTAATATGGTAAACTTTTTCTGATAGTTATATACTATCCCTCTGTAGTAGTTATACATTTAGATAGACTTCTCTGTTATAGTTATGGATGGAGTTAGGCTTGTCTTGTATAATTATGAATTTACTTACGTTAAATCACATACACTTTTTTATATTCCTACTTCCACTCTGATACTATACACTGCCCAAAGATAAATTCACTGTTAAAAACTGCCTATCTAAAATTAATCCCAACAGTGCCCTATCTCTACTAATATATATTTTTTTATGCAAATTTCAGGCAAAATGGAAGGCGAACAGAAAATTTCATTTGAAATTCTCCTTGCAGAGACCAACCAAGAAATCATTGATCCAAATGACATTGATTTTATGGATGAAACTTGGGACCAAGAACTACTGCAATGTGTGCAATCAGTAGATGTCCTCCTTGAAAATGAGGACATTTTACACACTCAAACATTACAAGCTATGTTCAATGAAAATAACGACATTTCAGACAGTGAAATGTTAGACATTTTATTAAATTTTGAAACACAATCACAATAATAAATAATTGCTTAAAAAATAAAGAAATAAAAAAAAATCAACAAAACAAACAATCAATTAACATACAATATTTGAAAAGTGTATCATTCTTTTTTCCTTATAGTACGCTCCCCGGACCGCTTCCCGGTTCGCAAACCGGGCGCTACCCACGCAAAAAAAACAAAAATGTTTTTTTTTTTTTTTTGCCCTGCGGGGCCCTTTTAAAGCCTCCACATCAAACCTAGGGGGTCAGGGAGGATCTACTATGCCCCCTTATGGTCATTTCCCCCTTTGTTTTGGCCTCCTCTTGTCTCTCGATCCTACCGAGAGACAAGATGGCGGCCGCTCCGGACTGTTTAGAATGTTGACAGACACCGGAGAGCCAATCAGCTTCGCTACGCGAAGTTCCGTTACGCGTCAAGTACGCGAACCGGAGCGCTGCCCGGAGCGCGCTTACAGATATATATCTTTTTTTAAACGTTAATTTCTCAAAATCCACTGGATCACATATATTGAGACCTAGCAAAGGCACATCGGGCTACCAGTCCCTACAATTTTGCCAAGTTTCGTGCAAATCCATTCAGCCGTTCGGGCTAAAAGTGAGGCCAACCGCCCTATGGAAATTAACATGGGAAAAACACGTTTTGGGACCCCCCTTTTTTCTCAGCCCCCCCTTGACAACCCTCCCAAATTTTCAGTTGCTGCTCAGAAACAAAATGTTCCATTTTCCTGAAAATTTCAGCCAATTCCGTCCACAAACGCCAAAGTTATTAGACATAGAATTTTCAAAAATCCCATAGAGAAAAAATCCTAACTATATATACCTACTGGCGACCGCCAGTAGGTAATATATATATATATATATATATATATATATATATATATATATATATATATATATATTAATTTTGTTTAAAAAGGATCAGAATAATAGATATATTTAAACAATATTAAGAAACGTATTGAAGTCTGGGGATAATAGATATACTATTCTCCCTCCAGTTTAAGCAACAGTAGTGAATGCGTAGGCTTTCAGAGTGGTTACATTTACTATTCCAACTGCAAACAGTTCAACACTAGGGAAAGTATTGGGCTTAGAAAGGGTAAGATTTGCCATTCTGCCTCCAGTCTGTGCAACATTAGGAAGGCTTTGGACTTCGGGGGGGATCAAATTTACTATTCCCACACCAGTCTGCAACAAAAGGGAAAGAGTTGGACTTCGGAGAGATTAAATTTACTATTCATATTCCACTCTGCGCACCAGTAGGGAAAGCATTGGACTAAATAACTAAAATAAATAGGTATAACGATTTACACAAATGAGGATCAATTAATTAACTAATTAACAATTAATAATCATGTGTTAATAATAAGTGTAACGTTCCACGCTATACTCCTACAAACCTAGCAATCCACAGCTAAAATAGAACTAAAATAAATCAATATTACATAATGTACCTAATTAATAATGAATTAAATAAATAATAAACGCATAATTGCGAATTAATTATGAATTAATTAACATCCCACCCTATACCCCTACAAACCCAGCAGCACACACCTAATATGCGACTAAAAAATACACAAATTGCACATTTAATAATCAATAAATTAATGAATTAATAATGAATTGTTAATTAATTATTACTTAACTTCCCACCCTATATCCCTCAAAATCTAGCAACCCAGTACAACATTCTATATTACCGGTAGCAATTAAATAAAAAATCTTAAATCACTGAATATTACAAACTACATTCTGACTATTACTGTCTGAGTGGGCCTTGATTAATAAAATGTATACTCAAATGATACTGTGCGCAAACCATTGTAAGCTTATGACCATGTATGTTACAGCTGACTACTGTTTAATAAAAATAAGTTTAAAAAAACAGTTATAATAACAATAATAGCACATAAAATTAATTTATGAAGTATAACACATTAAGATAATTCAAAAACTATATTGTTACAACTATATCAATGAAAATGATATTAACATCAACAATATTCACCACGGTATTACTTAACTGAAAAAATCTATGCTCTCGCCAACAATATTTCTGTATCATGATATTTTTTCAACACAATATTGTTTTCCGATATTTCTGTTCACAATATTTACAACTCAATATTTTGTCTGAATATCGTTACTTGCTTGCCTTGGGTACAGGGCCAGGACTACTAATGGATAACTATGAGGCCTCCCCCTTCTTATGTGCGGGATTCACACAATGGATGCTGTAACTTATGGGAAGAAGGTTGTCTAGGATGTGTGACGCTTCTGTGATGACGAGCGAGTCAAGCTTGTGATAGATGATGAGGTCTGCGATGATTGGTGTGTTTCAGTACTGCAGTACAGCAGTTCGAGCGCTAATGAGCAGGAGCTGGAATGTGTGTTCTGTAGTTTGAGGGTGTGTGGCAGTTAGTAGAACGTGTACAAGGTTAGGTCTATGTGTCTATACCATGTGTGTCAATGCCATGTGATATGGCACTGGAATAGTAAACCTGCTTCGATGATAAATACAGTACCCTCAGACCAATGCAAGTTACATCAGACAAGGAACTGTAGGTCTTAATAATAGTTGCTCTTTTGGATCACAGCACAAAGTAGCAAAATTGCATGCACAATGCAAACAAGGTTGTTGCTGCATTAAATAACATGGCTAGATGAAAACACCAGGTTTTGATGACCTTCCCATAGAATTTCATGCAACATACATTGATCAACTTGTACAAGTCCCAATTGAGGTATACAATGCAGTGAGGCAAGAGCATGGCCTTCCACCCAAACTTGAAAGGTTGTAATGGTACCCCTCCTGAAAACAAGCAGAGATGCAACAGAAATGTTGTCATACAGACCCCTCTCAATGCTTAAAACCAATTATAAACTGTTGAGTAAAATTCTAGCTCTGAGCTTCCTACATTGCTCTACAACAGGTATAAAAGATTCTACACCAGGGCCCAAGCGAGGTGACCTGGGTGTGATGAAGAAGACGCAAGCCACTACCACATGGTCCGAAAATGCCCTCGACTACTATATTATTGGGAGATTGCTTTTATTAGGCTCATAAGTGAGACAACTAACAGAAGCATAGAGCATACACAAGGAATCCTGCATACCGGGACTCCATGTGCAACCACAGGGCAAGAAAGGGAACCAGGAGATTTATAGATCAGGGAGTAACAGAGGCCCTTGACGCCCCCCATGGTGCGCTCTTAGGGTTCCTTGTTTTGGAGGGGCCCCCTCACCCTCTAAGCCATGCCATGGCATGCCTTGCAGAATGTGTGCAATCACACTGATCAATAAATAGTTAAACGCTTGGGAAAGTCAGGCCAGGACCAAACCAATAACTCTCTCAGTAGCCACCACACTCCTTGATACAGCCTCCCTATGTCAATCAACCTCCCGGTTTAGCCCAGGTACAACAAAACAGCAGCACACAAAGTAACTCTCCACGGAAGTACTCAGCATCCATAGACATTATTCACATGTGCTGCCCCATACTTCATTACAGCTTACTACTCACCAGAGCACTGCTTACCACTCACCAGAGAACAAATCTCTTATCTGTACCCCAAATGTAACTGCTTGACATCAACCTGAAGCTTGATCACCTCCAGTATATAATGCAAGGCTTGCAAATCTCGCTTTCCATCTGTCACCCACCGCAGTCTCCTCCCATGGACTGCTGTTCTAACATCCCAGCACATAAGCACTCCTGAAGAGCACACCAACCCCAGTGGTGCATGAGATCATGCCTCCATGTACACTATAGGTAAGGCACACCCCACACATCTCAATACTCTGTGATCTTACACAGATTTGATCACCTCAATCTCCCTGGCTAGACACAATCAAGGACAATCTGCCCAAGAAACCTCAGAAGAACCCCTCTTCCAAACCCACTGATTCATTACACCACAACTGTCCTAATGAAATATAGGTGTGGAGTCTCTAATGCAATTTCCCTGTCTGCCCTCGTCCAAGAATGCCGTTTGACACTTTCACTTACATGGTTGTGCTTTTCCTCCGTACCACTATCTTAGTATTACAATGCAACTTCCTCCACCTCATTCGAACAGAAACACTGATGGGGCGGGCGTGTTACCTCCAGCCACAAGGAGTCCTTTAAATGCAAACTAGTGGACTTAATAAACTCCTTCTTCTTCCGGTGTCCCACCCTGGAGATTAAACAAACATTATACTGCCCACATGGCAGCAAAGATTCCCTTATTAATTGCTTCCTTCGTGAAAGCTCTGCACCTATCCCCTCACCCTCCCTTGTGATGAGATTTTCTGTGGAGATTTCACCCTTCACTGGTTACAAGACAGACACCCAGACATTCCTTCTCACTTCCTTTCTATTGGGCAGTGATCAACAGCTACAAGGCATCTTTCCAGTCAACAATAAGTAATCCACCCTGGGCCTGATGTTCATAAAGAAACACCACATACATATATCTAACTCCTCAAATTCTGTGTCTCAGAACACTTTTTAATTATTTGAAAATCTTGACCTTAACACATCCTCCTCATTCTATAATGGAAGCGAAAGTGACAAAAACCTGGACCCCGCAAACAGAAACACATTGACAAAAAGCATTAACAAAGCCAATTTTTCTGACTTTACTGTGTAACATGCACACACCTGCACAGGTAGGCACAGACTATTTGTGCATTGTATCTGCCTCTTATTTCAGTTGCATGTCAAAATATGAATTACAAAATTACCACCTGATATAACAATCGTGGCTTAAATACTGTGTATAGAAATATTGCTCCATTGGGTGTAGATGGTCTATTATTCCCTCTCCAATGGGGTGGTATTTATGTAAACGATATTAAGGACATATTCTCTCAAACGATATTCAGGCCATAATATTCTTGCATTATATCACTTATATCCGTGCCCTGCTTCTATTATTCCTTAAGCATGTTTCTGCTGCATTGGGCACAGAAAGAGGCAAGGTGCACAGAGACATGTCACAAATAGACATAGCGTGCTTATGCATGCCTCTGTTTGCATGTGTTAACACGTTTAAGCCAGACCACCTGGCTTTTACAATTAATTTTCTATCATGATAACATGACAGACATGTTCATTTCTTTATTTTCGGAAAGTTATTAACAATTTGTCATAGATGGCATATCTTCCTTTTTACTTCCATATTTCAACACAGAAACGCGTGTTCCTCTCTCCCTTGGGATATATGAACATTGATTGCATTCTTCATAACGTAAATCTAACATTTTCCTGCCAAGCGCTGTCATGAATACGCAATTTATGGTTCTAGGCAGCTATGCAATCTGGAAGTCAGCAGACAGTGGCATTCCGATAAAATGGCTTTCATCAAGAACACCAATAACACTCAGGTGTAGCGAAAGTGTGTATGGAGAAATTACATATCAGAATATTAGCATTTTTATTCAAAAGGTTACTTTGCTACTGAAGGAGCGATGCTTGTGCGGTAACAAAATGTACTCTAAGGCATCTTATTTTTAGTAATACTTATCGTTTGTATTAGTTTTACATTTCTGTACAACTACATGATTCATTCATTCATAACGCACCCTATTTGTCTGAAGTAGAATGTAAGGCCTGTTAAAATAGCTGTCCGATGACCAGATGGCAGTTATTGTGTTTTTTTTCCATGCGAAGATCTGCAGTTTCTTAGCCGCAGTTAAAAAAGCAGACGCCTCTCTTTCTTGAGTCCGACTGATACGAATTGCCCGGCATCTATGGATGATATATTGAGATTTTACGACGCCTGAATGGTGCATTTTATGACTTCATTTTTTAACATAGCAGCAAATGTAGGAAATAGATAATAAGGATTTCATTAGGAAAAGAGGTGTAAAGAGCTGATGTGTGCATCTTTTCCCACCAGGCTAAATGTTTATAGAATGATTACCTTTCTTACTCATATTCAAGTGAAATAAATTACTTTAATGAAGTGTGAAAATCCAGAAGAGAAATTCCTATACACGTGAAAAAAAATGTCCCCCTGAAGTAGTATATTTAATTAAAGAATGTAATTAGACTACTCATGTGAGGCAAACTGGAGCACATTCGCTGTGCTTTTAGAAATTCTCTTTTTTAGGCGGCCAACTGGAGAAATACTGTGACGAGAAAGTCATGAAGTTCCAATTCAAAGAAAGAACATTTTGAGTCCATATTTGAAATTTTTTAAGGAAATACGTATATTCCTATTCCTATATTACAGCAGGGTATATATATATATGTACACGCATTTAGATATACATATATGCATATACATGTGTACGTTTGTATATATAATATGTATGCATGTATATATGTGTGTGTATGTATATATATGTATGGTTATATATGTACATATGTATATATGTATGTATGTATATATATGTATATATATGTATATACATATATATATATATATATATATATATATATATATATATATATATATATATATATATATATTCACTTAAAAAACCATAGGTTTCAGGCCATATATAGTTAGGAATTAGCATTCAAAAAACCATTGAAATTGCTCCTATATAGTTAGTTGTACTAACTATATTTCGCGCACCCGCAATCCACTGCTGATGATGTCACATATTACATCATTAAAGACATGGTCAGTGACATCACTGATGTCATCACTGATGACATCTCAAATGACATCACTGATGACATCACTGATGACATCTTATTTGACATCACTGAGGACATCATCCAGTGACTGTGTGTTTCTGTAAAGTTTAAATATGTTTTACATATTGAAGAATGAGTGTCTGGATGAAGGATTTAGTAGGTGCGTGACTGACTGTATGCGTGAGTGATTAAATGTGTCTTACTAAATGAATGGGTTACTGACTAAACTGTCTGAATGTGTGCATCAGTATGTCTGTTGTTGTGTAAGCTGCTGCATGGGTTGATCAGTAGCTATAGGAGTGGCTATATGGATTATTGATTGGTTGCCCAAGTATTTGAATGGGAGACTGAGTGTGTGTGTGGGTGGCTGCGAGGTGTGTGACTCTGTGCATAGATGTGTGAGCAGTTGATTCACTAGGTGTATGAGTTCAAGAGTGCATGTGGAAACAGCTATATGGGCGGTTGACTGTGTGCATGGGTGTGTTGGTGAGTGAATGGATATCTCAGTGCTACATGTGCAAGTAAGTACATATGTAAAACACAGTGCATGTGAGAGTTGGCATATATAAATGACTATACATGAGAGCCAGTGAATGTGCGAGTGGCTATATGGATCATTGTGTACTTGTATCAGTGATTGTATAAGAGAGTAAGTATGTGTTAGTATATGTTTGAATAAGTAAGGTGTTGTGTGTATAACTGTATAGTTGAGGAAATGGAAGTGTGATTGATTCTTTGCATGACTGACTAGGTGTGTGAGTAACTCCATGGATGAGTGGCAGTGTGTGAGTGTCTGTATAGGTGCATGAGTGCATATGATAGTGTTGTATTGATGAGTGACTGTAGGTATGAGTGATTCTATGGGTGAATGAGTGAATGTGTGTGTAGACCTAGGAATCAGTGAGTGCGTATGTAGTAACTGGTATTGGTGTGTCTATGGTTTCAAGAATGGTAGTCTGTATTTAACACTGGGTGTATCAAAGGTTATATTAGAGTGTGAGGAGGTGCATCGTATTATCACATGAATGATATCATCAGTGATGTGATCAGTGATGTCAAATGAGATGTCAAATGAGATGTCATCAGTGATGTCATTTGAGATGTCATCAGTGATGTCACTGACCATGTCATGAATGATGTAATATGTGACATCATCAGCAGTGGATTGCGGGTGCGCGAAATATAGTTAGTACAACTAACTATATAGGAGCAATTTCAATGGTTTTTTAAATGCTAATTCCTAACTATATAAGGCCTGAAACCTATGGTTTTTTAAGTGAATTTGTAAGGTTTTTAAAATGCTAATTCCTAACTATATAAGACCTGAACCCTATGGTTTTTTAAGTGAATTTGCAAGGTTTTTTAAATGCTAATTCCTAACTATATAAGTCCTGAAACCTATGGTTATTTAAGTGAATTGGCAAGGTTTTCTAAATACTAATTCCTAACTATATAGGGCTTGAAACCTATGGCTTTTTCAGTGAATTTGCAAGGTTTTTTAAATGCTAATTCCTAACTATATCAGGCGTGAAACCTATATTTTTTTTCAATAAATTTCAAAGGTTTTGTAAATGCTAATTCTATTAGCGGATAACCTTTATATATGTTATTATCCTTCTGGGACCACCTGAGCAGCCATCTTGTTTCTCAGGAGAAGTGAGGCACAAGAGACCACAAAACAAGAGTGGAAAACGTGAAAAGGGGCAGGGTTGAGACCCCCTGACCCCCTAGCCCTTCTCAGGGGGTCCCAGAAGGACCACCAAGTGCAAATTTTTATTTTATTTTTAAATCGTGGGGTACGCGCACGGTACGCGTACGGTGCGCGTACCCCGCAATTTCTTTTTTGTTTTTTTAGTTTTTTGCCCTTGGGGGTCCTTTTGGGACCCCCTGAGAAGGGCTAGAGGGTTGGGGGGTCTCTACCCTGCCCCCTTTTCGTGTTTTCCACTCTTGTTTTGGGCTCTCTTGTGCCTCAGTTCTCCTGAAAAACAAGATGGTGGCCAACAGTTCCTGGTTTGGACAGTTTGGAATGTTGACAGTCGACTGCCAGCCAATCAGAAAATCGCTCGCGCACGTAAGGGTACGCGCACGTACGCGTACCGTACACGTACCGTACGGGTACGGTGCGCGTACGGTGAGCGCATATAGATATATTATTTGATCAAATTCAATTTTCTCAACAACTACTGGAGGGATTTTCACCAAATATGGAAAAGGCACTACTGCCTACCTGTCCCTACCATTTTGCCAAGTTTGGTGTAATTCCGTTCAGCCGTTCGGGCTGTAGCCGTGTCTAAAGGTCCCATAGAAAATGCCATTTGAAAAATTTCAAATTCAATTCTCTCAAGAACTACTGGAGGGATTTTCACCAAACATAGCAAAGGCACATCTGCATACCAGGCCCTACAATTTTGCCAAGTTTGGGTGTAATTCCATTCAGCCGTTCGGGCTGTAGCTGTGTCTAAAGGTCCCTATGGAAATTAACATGGGGAAAACACGTTTTGGGACCCCCCTTTTTTCTCGCCCCCTGCTTGACGAATCCCCCCAAAACTTTCAGGGAAGGAGCGCAGCGAGGCAAATTTAAGGAAAATTACAGGCAGATCCCCAAATCAGCGCCAAAGTTATTCCCAATAGAATGTTTGGAATTTCCTATGGTAACTAGGTCCTAACTATATATAAACCTACTGGCGACCGCCAGTAGGTAATATATATATATATATATATATATATATATATGTTACCCGCCGCGGATTCCGGGATAAAGTGTTGGCAGTTGTAGGGGTATCTTACCTCACGCTGGGCAGTGTGCACTGTCACTTTAGCCCCTGCCGTCACGATGCCTGGACTCTGTGGGCTGGAGTGGTACAGGGGACTGGAGGCAGCGCTGTTGTTGTGGACGTCAAAGCCGGAATTTCACATTCGTTTTGGGCACATGCTGATTCCTGCACCCCCGCACTACCATTGGGATTGACATTTTTTTTCCCCCTTGCACCACCGTCGAGAATCCATCAAGGAGGATTCTGGGACTTGTAGTGTTCTGACATGCATTGGACGCTACACAGGTGTGCAATCAATCGGCAGGGGGTGGAGCGGGCTTGTATTAACAAGGTAAAAGGAGGCAGGACTTACCGTTGGCTTGTTCCCTCACTTCCGGGATGCTTTGGGCGCTGAAGAAGGCTACACTAAGCCGAAATGCATTCGCCATAACGCTACATCAATAAAGCTTCCAGATGGTTCCCCTTGGGTCTCTGCCTTCTTTCTTCGGGAGAAGTTTTGGTGCATATATATATATATATATATATATATATATATATATATATATATGTATATATATATATATATATATATATATTACCTACTGGCGGTCGCCAGTAGGTATATATAGTTAGGATATTTTCTCTATGGGATTTTTGAAAATTCTATGTCTAATAACTTTGGCGTTTGTGGACGGAATTGGCTGAAATTTTCAGGAAAATGGAACATTTTGTTTCTGAGCAGCCACAGAAAATTTGGGGGGGGTTTGTCAAGGGGGGGCTGAGAAAAAAGGGGGGTCCCAAAACATGTTTTTAACATTGAGTTTTCCATAGGGCGGTTGGCCTCACTTTTAGCCCGAACGGCTGAATGGATTTGCACGAAACTTGGCAAAATTGTAGGGACTGGTAGCCCGATGTGCCTTTGCTAGGTCTCAATATATGTGCTGCAGTGGATTTTGAGAAATTAACGTTCAAAAAAAGATATATATCTGTAACAGCGGACCGGGCAGCGCTCCAGTTCGCGTACTTTTCGCGTTACGGAGCTTTGTGAAGCGAAGCTGATTGGTTCTCCGGCGTCTGTAAACATTCCAAACAGTCCGTAGCGGCCGCCATCTTGTCTCTCGGTAGGATCGAGAGACAAGAGGAGGCCAAAGCGAAGGGGCAAATGACCATAAGGGTGCATAGTAGATCGTTTTTTTGGTGGGGTGCGCCCGGTTAGCGTAACGGGAAGCGGACTGGGGAGCGTACTACAAGGAATGAAGAATGATTGACTTTTAACTTATTGTATGTTTATAGACTTTTTTTAAACTTTTTTTTCTGCTGAGTGACGTCTCGGCCTATCTTCACAGGATGCAGTCCCTACCATCTCGGCGTTTAAGCCCAGGGGGACCGGTAGTGTGGGAGAGATAACGGGGCATATTATCAAGGGGGTTTATCTCCGCTTTTTTGGCTTTAAAAGCCAAGAAAGCGGAGATAAAATTATCTCCGTATTACCTAGCTGTCGCTAACACCAGTTAGCGACCGCTAGTAGGAGATAGCGACTATCTTGGGCCCCACTTTGCATGTCAGTGATATTTATCACTAATGACATGCAAAGTGGGCATGCCAAGATGTTAGCGACTGGAAACAGTCGCTAACATCGCTATCTCCTATTACCAACTTTTGGAGATATTCGCGCTAAGCGCGAATATCTCCAAAAAGTAACACCTGCCCTGAGCAGTTCTTAGCCATGTTATCCAATGGGAGGTGGATAACATGGCTAAGAGCATTAGCTCGGTAATGCATGAATATCGCTGACTTTTCAGCGATATTAATGCATTGCGGCCGTTTTTTATCGCATTTGCTATAAACCTTGATAATAGCAAGGTTTATCTGCGATAATTTCTGACGATGCTTAGCGGTAAAAAATTCGTTGCTAAGCATCGTTAGGGTAAATATCGCTTAACTTTGGTAATATGCCCCAACGTCTGTTAACGTTCGATTCGAAGGAAATCAGGAAGTGTTGAAAAACATTGTCTGCGCCATCTTGCCTTTTTTCAAATGCCACACTTTTGTCGTGCACGGCAGCCATTTTAGATGACTTGACTAGACCCACTCTCTGCACGCTGTCGATCCTTAGCATGGCTCCCCACCCTCGCAAGCATCTCCCCCAGGCACTGGTCACCCCCGCTCTCTGTCTTATGCATGGGCAATAAATCTCCCCCCATCTGCGCTGCTCTTCATTGAGAATCACACCGTGTGCCCGCCCGACACCTCCCTTTCGCCCTATTCACTACCGCACCCTCTGACACTCCTCTTCCTCTGTGTCCGATTGTCCAGGCCGGTCCCAGGCTATCAGCGAGCCCTGCAGATGTAGTTTATGGCCCCAGCTGTAAAGAATTAACCCTCTTCAAAGGAGTTATAGTAGATCAAGGCCCCCACCCGATGAGATCCGTCACACCACACGCGTTCCTACTATCTGAAAACCATCCTGTATTGTGATTGGGGAGGGGACCGAGCCTGAAGCGGAAGATTCCAGGATGACTCTTTGTACATCAAAGTTTTTACAATTATGTGTCACATTAAAAATATATAGCACTCCAACAAAGTAGTAGGATTATAAAACTTTAATAACTTATAAATATATACAACAAAACAAAAACAGTAAAAACATTTAAAAATTTTTAGGGAAAAAGAAGGAAGTAGCGGTCGGTTGTGCGAATAGTCCCAAGGCAGCGAACGTCCAGATTTCTGGACGGCACCCAGGTGATGTTGCCTGGGTGCCGCACTGATTTCTGTATCCGGCGTGGGGCGTCGCGGGGGGTGGGTCATCAGTAGCGGTCTGTTGTGCGAATAGTTCCAAGGCAGCAGAACGATGGCACCAAGGTGATGTCCAGTAAGTTGCCGCCCTCCGAATAATGGCATGGGGCGCCCCAGGGGGGGGGGGGGGGGGAGGCGGCGTGAACGGGCCTCCCCAGGTGGAGCCTCCTCTGCTGTAGTGGGGCGCCCCTTTACCGTTTCAGTTGCCATTCCGTCCGCTTTTGGTCCACTGTGTCAAAATCCGCAATTCAGCTGAGTTGCCGCCCTCCGAATAACGGCGTGGGGCGCCCCGGGGGGGGGGGGGGGGGAGGCGGCGTGAACGGGCCTCCCCAGGTGGAGCCTCGTCTGCTGTAGTGAGGCGCCCCTTTACCGTTTCAGTTGCCATTCCGTCCGCTTTTGGTCCACTGTGTCAAAATCCGCAATTCAGCTGAGTTGCGCCCACTCTTGCGGTGCAGCGATAGGCGGCTGTCACAGGACTCTCAAAATGGCGGCAGGCTCTTTCCTTTTTGGGCCTGGTCCACTGAAATGGCCCTGGGACACCTTGGAAATCGGACGCTTGTCTGCTAGGTCTTGGACCCCATTCTTGAAAGCGTCCCCTCCGCCTTGAGGATTCTACAAAAGTCTTGGGGGCCCCCGACTCCTGTAGGCTTCCGGTGGGGAGCGGCTGCCATGATTGCTCGCGGAATGACCACGACGGAGCCACGAGATGGTGGTGCTTTCATGCTGACGCCAGCTTCAGTCTGAAACATCCAGAAACAAGGTGGGGCTTTCATCGTTTGGGAAAAAAAATAGTTTTCATCCAATGAAAAGTGTTATTTTTAGGTCATATGATCAAGCCTTCCATCATTAGGAAACCAAAAGTAAAATGAACCAATGAAAAGTTTTATAAACAAGTCACATGACCTGTTATGCGGCATAGGGTATAAAAAGCGTAGAAAATCCGTTGGCACGTGAGGCGGCGTCAGTAGCGGACCGATGTGCGAATAGGCCGAAGGCAGCACAACGCGCCAAGATCCGGATGGCACCGAGGTGGTGTCCAGCAAGTTGTCGCACTGGTGTGGCCATCCTACAATGCTGAAAGTCGGCGTGGGGTGCCCCGTTGGCCTGTGAGTTCGCGTCAGTAGCGGACCGATGTGCGAATAGGCCGAAGGCAGCACAACGCGCCAAGATCCGGATGGCACCGAGGTGGTGTCCAGCAAGTTGTCGCACTGGTGTGGCCATCCTACAATGCTGAAAGTCGGCGTGGGGCACCCTGTTGGCCAGTGAGATGGCGGCAGTAGCGGACCGATGTGCGAATGGGGCCAAAGGCAGCGCAACAATATTTTCTGAATAGAGGACACCACAAGGCGCTGAGATGCCAAGATCCGGATGGCACCGAGGTGGTATCCAGCAAGTTGTCGCACTGGTGTGGCCATCCTACAATGCTGAAAGTCGGCGTGGGGTGCCCCGTTGGCCTGTGAGATGGCGTCAGTAGCGGACCGATGTGCGAATGGGGCCAAAGGCAGCGCAACAATATTTTCTGAATAGAAGACACCACAAGGCGCTGAGATGCCAAGATCCGGATGGCACCGAGGTGGTGTCTAGTAAGGTGCACTGGTGTGGCCATCCTACAATGCTGAAAGTCGGCGTGGGGCGCCCCGTTGGCCTGTGAGATGGCGTCAGTAGCGGACCGATGTGCGAATGGGGCCAAAGGCAGCGCAACAATATTTTCTGAATAGAAGACACCACAAGGCGCTGAGATGCCAAGATCCGGATGGCACCGAGGTGGTGTCTAGTAAGTTGCACTGGTGTGGCCATCCTACAATGCTGAAAGTCGGCGTGGGGCGCCCCGTTGGCCTGTGAGATGGCGTCAGTAGCGGACCGATGTGCGAATGGGGCCAAAGGCAGCGCAACAATATTTTCTGAATAGAAGACACCACAAGGCGCTGAGATGCCAAGATCCGGATGGCACCGAGGTGGTGTCTAGTAAGTTGTCGCACTGGTGTGGCCATCCTACAATGCTGAAAGTCGGCGTGGGGCGCCCCGTTGGCCTGTGAGATGGCGTCAGTAGCGGACCGATGTGCGAATGGGGCCAAAGGCAGCGCAACAATATTTTTGGAATAGAAGACACCACAAGGCGCTGAGATTCGGTTAGCACCGAGGTGGTGTCTAGCAAGCTATGCAGCTGAGTTGCGTGCGCACTTGCGGCGAATAGGTCGAAGGCAGCACAACAATGTTTTCTGAATAGAAGACACCACAAGGCGCTGAGATTCGGTAGGCACCGAGGTAGTGTCTAGCAAGTTGCCGTACTGGTGTGGCCATCCTACAATCCTGCTCCGAATAACGGCGTGGGGTGCCCGAAGGGGGGGGGGGGAGGCGGCGTGAACGGGCCTTCCTAGGTGGAGGCTCGTCTGCTGTAGTGGGGCGCCCCTTTACCGTTTCAGTTGCCATTCAGCTGAGTTTCGGCCGCTCTTGATGCTACAGCGACAGGCGGCTGCAAGAGGACTCTCAAAATGGCGGCCTGTTCTTTGGATTTGGGCCTGGTCCACTAAAATGGCCCTGGGACACCTTAGAACTCGGACGCTCGAATTTTTTTTCCTTTCCTCTACATGCAAACAAAGGTAAATGCCCGGTACGTTACACGCTTCATCTGCCACGATGTACTCTCCAGAGGAACCGAAAAAAAATATAGTTATGGTAACTATACCATGCATCGTCATATGGAGAGGTGGCACCGATTAATTATAGTGCTGCATAAAAGAGAGATTTGGAGGAGAACCCCCGACCTGCCAGTACATTCATCAAAGAAGTGGCACTGACAGCATCAGAGGCAAGGGAAACGGTCCCAAATATTTAGAAGAACTTTGGAAAGATTAAAATGACATGTTTAGATTGTGGCAAATTAATTTCATGTGGACAGATGAGTGTTACTCTAATAAATACAGCATATGAACATCATCATAGTCGATGGTTGGTAGAGACATTTTGACTATATCCTGGACCTGCCCGTCCTCGCCCAAAATGGCGCCGGAATAAATGGGACTCGTAACTCCTTGTTGTGTACTGGTTGCACAACCTTGATATCACGAGATACGTATGCAGTTTTGAAGCACATGGCGGGCGGGGACGAGAATAGATTGAATATTTCGATATCCCTATTGATATTAAGTTCTGATTTGTTATTGATTACTGTACTATTGAAAGTTCGAATTAACGTCACCCATGGTACTTGCCCGCAAATGTATATCTAGATAATTTTATTGTAAGTGGCTCTGTCGTATTTTAATTATAAAATGTACGTCCACCAATTCCGCAACTGTTAGACACCTTAGTTCTTGCAACCTAATGGCCCGCCCGTTACGTTCCTCTACAGTGTAAATGTCTACTCATCATATACGATTACAGTTTGCTCCGTGGCCGGCCCACGTGGTTATAGGCCCGTATTTGTATACTGACATTTTCACAATAAAGGTTTTTAAAAGAAAACATGGTAGTAGTATTTACATTGGTAAAGTTTTTAATAATAGTCACTGTTTTAGAATCAGTAAAAGGCAAGTGAAATAAAGCAGTCCCATTACATGAAGGGTAAAAGGTATAATACGCAGGAACGCAGTAAAGATAAATGGTCAAGGGCTGTTGTGTTTCTACTTCTGCAACATAAAGTGATCGATAAGAATCTGATATTCAGGCGTATCGGCGACTAAGACAGCAGGCCGAGCCTCTTTTGCTCAACGGCTCCGTCATGGGACGAAGAAACGCCCTTTTTCTCGAAAAAGGAATATATTTTACTTGCAGGACAGTTGTAAATTTTCCGGGAAAGTACATTAGCCTGGAACATTATAACATATGTTTAAGAAAAAATAATGTTCGAAAGTAATAAAAAGCGTAATTTTTAGGTCATATGACCAAGCCTTTCATCATTAGAATAAGAAAAGTAAAATGAACCAATGAAAAGTTTTATTAACAAGTCACATGACCTGTTATGTTTACGTTACGCGCCGCGCCCCGGATCACTTCCGGGAAGCTGCGCTTCGCGCACCAGAGCACTTCCGGATGCGCTAATGCGGCGCGTCATATGACACATTACGCGACAACGCAGGTCCAGAATATAGTCAAAATGTCTCCACCAACCAGCGGTCGGAACTCAACCCCTTTCAGCAGGCTAAATAGTTCTGTTAAATGACAACAGAAGGGACAGGCAACAAGAACCATCAGTCAAAGAGGGGAGGGCAAGTTCTTCTCTACCGGGTCACGTTGGGGCGCTACCGGAACGGATCGAATTGGTAGTCTACAGTGTTTCTGGATGTTTCAGACTGAAGCTGGCGTTAGCATGAGAGCACCACCATTTCGTAGCTCCGTCGTGGCCATTCCATGAGCAATCATGCTAGCCGCTCCCCACCAGAAGCCTGCGGGAGTCGGGGGCCCCCAAGACTTTTGTAGAATCTTCAAGGCTGAGGGGACGCTTTCGAGAATGGAGCCCAAGCTCTAGCAGACAAGCGTCCGAGTTCCAAGGTGTCGCAGGCCCATTTTAGTGGACCACGCCCAAATCTGAAGAGCCGGCCGCCATTTTGAGAGTCCTGTGGCAGCCGCCTATCGCTGCACCGCAAGAGCGGGAGCAACTCAAGTACATGGTGAGCGAGACGCTGTAGTCGAAAGAGCGGGCGGTAAACAGCTGAATAGCGGAAGAGGCACAGTGTAGCAAAAGCGGGCGGAATGGCAACTGAAACGGTAAAGGGGCGCCCCACTACAGCGTGTCTTTAGGTGAAACGGATTGTGGGACAAGGTCAAGAATGGAAGAGTCACCAAAAGGCAAAAAGTTCCGCTTGACCCCGGGAGCCGGCCACCTATGTCGGGGGTGATCTCAGGCCACACCAGGGCAACACGACTTGCGGAGGGGGCCGGAGCCAAGCGCCCCCTCCGAGTCCGCGCCATGACACCGTCCCTCGGGGGCCTCCGTCAAGCGGTTCAGGGTGGCACCGCATCACATTGTTTTCAAATGCAGTCACGTCCTCAAACAGCCCCCACTTACATTGAGAATAGTGAAGCTGTAGCAAGTGCAAATAGGCTTCAGACAGTGTTACAAGCACTCCTCAAAACTTTGAACTATCAGAGTGCATGAGTTTCATGCTCGATCGATTGAGCTAGCCGGATCGGGCAACAAAAAGTATAAAATTGTTATGTAAATAGGTATTTAATAAAATGTTTTACCCTGTTACTTTGCTGGTGTGTTGTATATATTTGTAATATTTGCATAGAGTTTATCGTTATTTTGGGCGGGGTGGGTGGCGGAGCCGAGCTGTCTTGCAGCCATCATGGTGTGGAGCTCAGTTCATCTCACTAGTTTCGTATTTCTCATGAGGGGTTGTTCCTAATGTTTCTATTTTAGCGAGGTCAAAAAGAGATCCCATTAGTGGCCTACTGATTTTGCTCGATTCCTTTTGTTTTTTTACACGATTTTTCACTATCTGCAAAGACTAAACAGAGTATTGCGACTCTGTGCTTGTTTGTAAATAGAGAATGAACCAAAGAGAAACAATTCTAAAACAGTAAATGCTTGGATAACAATCAATCAAATGGAGAGAGAAGCAGGCACGACGGATTACAACGGGGGCAAAGGCCTGCGTTAACTACCCTTCACTATCTGCAAAGAGAGAGTACTCCTAATAGAAATGAGGGGGAGGGGGGGCAGCATTCAAAGCAGATCAGTGTGCATAAACACGAAAATGTTTTTACTTACCACGTACTTGACATTCGACAGCTTATGATATTTGCTATTAAAAAACCATTGAAATTCACTGAAAAAACCATAGGTTAGAGACCATATATAGTTAGGAATTAGCATTTAAAAAACCTTGAAAATTCACTAAAAAAACCATAGGTTATAGACCATATATAGTTAGGGATTAGCATTTAAAAAACCTTATTTTACTCACACAAAACCATTGAAATTCCATATATAGTTAGTTGCACTAACTATATATCGCGCACCCGCAATCCACTGCTGATGATGTCACATATTACATCATTCATGACATGGTCAAATGACATCACTGATGACATCACTGATGACAACATCCAGTGACTGTATGTTTCTGTAAAGTTAAAATATGTCTTACATATTGAAGAATGAGTAGATGTATAAGTGTCTGGACGAAGGATTTAGTAGGTGCATGACTGAATGTATGAGTGAGTGATTAAATGTGTCTCACTGAGTGCATGGGTTAGTGACTAAACTGTCTTAATTTGTGCATCATTATGTCTGTTGTTCTGTAAACTGCTGCATGTGTTGATCAGTAGCTATATGAGTAACTATATGGGTTATTGATTGATTGCCCAAGTATTTGTATGGGAGACTGAGTGTGTGTGTGGCTGGCTGGGAGGTGTGTGACTCTGTGCAGATCAATGTGTACTTGTATCAATGATTGTATAAGAGAGTATGTGTTAGTATATGTTTCAAAATGTAAGGTGCTCTATGTTTAACTGTATAGATTAGAAAATGGAAGTGTGATTGATTCTTTACAGGACTGACTAGGTGTGTGAGTAACTCCATGGATGAGTGACAGAGTGTGAGAGTCTGTATAGGTGTATGAGTGCATATGATAGTGTTGTAAAGATGAGTGATTGTATGTATGAATGATTGTATGGGTGAATGAGTGAATGTGTGTGTAAACATAGGAATCACTGAGTGCGTATGTAGTAACTAGTATTGGTGTGTCAATGGTTTCAAAAATTATACTCTGTATTTAACACTGGGTGTAACAGAGGTTATATTAAAGTGTGAGGAGATGCATTGTATTGTCACATGAATGATATCATCAGTGATGTGGTCATTGATGTCAAATGAGATGTCATCAGTGATGTCATCAGTGATGTCATTTGAGCTGTCATCAGTGATGTCATTTGAGATGTTATCAGTGATGTCATTTGAGATGTCATCAGTGATGTCATCAGTGATGTCATTTGAGATGTCATCAGTGATGTCATCAGTGATGTCACTGACCATGCCATGAATGATGTAATATGTGACATCATCAGCAGTGGATTGCGGGTGCGCGATATATAGTTAGTGCAACTTTTAAAGTGCACAGTGCTCTACCTGATTGGTTAAATTTGAACCATAAATATAGAGGAAAGACTCTTTGTCACAGGCACCTCGTTCCTATTCATACAGGTTCGAAATAACTAGTACATTAAAATGTTATCAGTACTTAGTTCTGCCTTTGCAATGATTATGTACACAAACATTTCTGTAATAAACAATCCTGGGTTAAATCCCTGATCATAATCACAACTCATTTACATATTTTCTTATTTTCAAAATTGTGGGATGAATCCCTTAGTTTTAACTACTGCACAAATGTTAAAATCATGGTCTTCCTCCATAAATTATCCTTAATCCCCAATACGTGTAAAGTGCTTTTATGTGCTTAAAAAATAAATAAAATTTGTATTTTTTCAGAGTAAGATTGAGCTTCTTATTCCAAATCCTTTCATCTTTTAAGTTCTATTGCTGCTCATGTTATCCCCTTCCTCTCCTATTGTACAATATATTACTTTATTTCCTCTCTCAGCTTCCCTTGCTATAATTTGCTAATGGGTTTGATTTCCTCAGAGTTTTTTTATCAAAATATGATGGAGTGTTCTGAGCCTTCACTTTTCCATTTGTTATTTAGGGATATAGCTATGACCTTCACATTACGTTCAGAAGTTGTTGTTTATCACAAACCCATATTATTGCATATATATATATATATATATATATATATATATATATATATATATATATATATATATATATATATATATATATATATATATATATATATATATATATATATATTACCTACTGGCTATCGCCAGTAGGTATATATAGTTAGGATTGTTTTCCATAGGGAAATCGCAACATTCTATTGGAAATAACTTTGGCGCTGGTGGAGGAATCTTCCTGAACTTTTCCTTAACTTTGCCTCGCGGTGCTCCGGTCCTTTCCAGAAAGTTTGGGGGAGATTCGTCAAGCGGGGGCCGAGATAAAAGGGGGGTCCCAAAACGTGTTTTCCCCATGTTAATTTCCATAGGGCGGTTGGACTCACTTTTAGCCCGAACGGCTGAATGGTTTTCCACCAAACTTGGCAAAATTGTAGGGACTGGTAGCCCGATGTGCCTTTGCTATGTCTCAAGATATGTGCTCCAGTGGTTTTTACGAAAATTAACTTTGAAAAAATATATATTGGGCTACATTGGGCTATATATATGTTAGAGCCCAAAATGTAGCCCAATGTAGCCCAATGTAGCCCAATGTAGCCCAGAGATGGCCACCAGAGACAAAAAAAACAAATGTAGCCCAAATATCAGCCAGATGTAGCCCAACTATAGCCCAATGACAGAATGTCCCAGAGTGTTCTAAAGAACAACTAGAGCGCTAACAGTCTTAATTATGACAAAAGTATGGCACACCTGAAGTCATCTTGATTGGAATAAAGTGTTAACACTTAAAACATTTAATTTGCAAAGGAACAAAATGAGGGGGTTCATTTTGCCATAGAAATTATGATTAGTGTTGAAGAAAGAAAAATTAGGGCACATTTTGAGTGACTTCTCTAATCCTCTTATATTTCATTAAAAAAATTCTGATATGCAGTCTCCCAAGATGGCCACCAGAGACAAAAGAGCCTGTGCTTAAAAACTCTGTTAGCAAAGCAGGCATTTGAGATTTAAAAAACGTTTTAATATATAAAAACGTTATCCGCTAATAGAATTAGCATTTAAAAAATCTTGCGAATTCAATGAAAAAACCATAGGTTTCAGGCCTTATATAGTTAGGAATTAGCATTTAAAAAACCTTGCAAATTCACTGAAAAAAACATAGGTTTCAGGCCTTATATGGTTAGGAATTAGCATTTAAAAAACCTTTGAAATTCACTGAAAAAACCATAGGTTTCAGGCCTTATATAGTTAGGAATTAGCATTTAAAAAAACCTTGCAAATTCACTGAAAAAACCATAGGTTTCAGGCCTTATATAGTTAGGAATTAGCATTTAAAAAACCTTTGAAATTCACTGAAAAAACATAGGTTTCAGGCCTTATATAGTTAGGAATTAGCATTTAAAAAACCTTGCAAATTCACTGAAAAAAACATAGGTTTCAGGCCTTATATAGTTAGGAATTAGCATTTAAAAAACCTTTGAAATTCACTGAAAAAAACATAGGTTTCAGGAGTTATATAGTTAGGAATTAGCTTTTAAAAAACCTTTGAAATTCACTCAAAAAACTATAAGTTTTAGTGGTGTTATAGTTAGCTGGACATTTTACTCATACGAAACCATTGAAATTGCTCCTATATAGTTAGTTGTACTAACTATATTTCGCGGACCCGCAATCCACTGCTGATGATGTCACATATTAGATCATTTATGACATGGTCAGTGACATCACTGATGACATCTCAAATGACATCACTGATGACATCACTGATGACATCATCCACGTGACAATCACATACACCTTTTCATACACTATTACATGTTTTCATCACTCTTTGTAAAATACAGAGTATCATATTTAAATCCATTGTCACAGCAATACAAGTATCTAAAAATCCACTCAGTGATTCATAGATGTATACACACATCTAATCACTTACCTATGGATTCACTCATACATGCTGTCAATGAACAATAGAACACTATCAAAAATACTTATACATCTATATCGACATTAAACAACAGCACGCATCCTATTCACATATGAAGTCATCCTACTCACTTATGCAAACAATGGATCATACTTACATATTTACTTAGCAAAACACTTATACAAACACCACTTCTTCTATTCATTTAGATAGTAAGTCATACTTAGTGAATTATAAAATCATTATTACAAGTATACAGTTATCCATACAGTCACTCACACAATCATTGTGGCTTATGTATACTTATTTATATACAACAACTGACACATACACTGCCTTTTATTTTTCTAGTTTGTTGGACCTGTACCATTGAGAAATATATTTGCTCATCACCACACCCATAAAAATATTCACTCACCCAAACAACTGTTAGAACATGTAGTTTTAACTTCATATATCTACTGAATCAACTATTCACACATCTTTGGACAGTCACACCCCCCCACCGAACCACACACACTTTCACACTCCCATACAAATACTCAGTTAACTAATCAATAACTAATATAGACTTTCACATAGCTAGTAACCAACTGTAGAATCAGTTTACACAACAACTGACAAAGTGATACAGATATTCACACAGTTTAGTCACTATCCACTATATTTAGTGAGACATTATAAATTGGTCAAGTAAACAGTCAATTACACTGCTACTAAATCCACCATCCAAATATTTATTTATATATATCCACTTATTCTTCAATGCAAATTGCTATATATATAATGCATATTTAAATAACGAAGCAAACCACATTCACTGGATGATGTCATCAGTGATGTCATTAGTGATGTCATTTGAGATGTCATCAGTGATGTCACTGACCATGTCATGAATGATCTAATATGTGACATCATCAGCAGTGGATTGCGGGTGCGCGAAATATAGTTAGTACAACTAACTATATAGGAGCAATTTCAATGGTTTTGTATGAGTAAAATGTCCAGCTAACTATAACACCACTAAAACTTATAGTTTTTTGAGTGTGAATTTCAAAGGTTTTTTAAAAGCTAATTCCTAACTATATAACTCCTGAAACCTATGTTTTTTTCAGTGAATATATATATATATATATATATATATATATATTCAAAGAACGAGCACTCCTGCTGGAAGCTGGAGTCCCAAGGGAGGTGGCACCGGTGGAGCAGCCGGTAGATTAATCCAAATAAGTGTCAATGAATCGCGCTCTCAGAGACCACACCAAGACTTTGACAAAGTTGATTTATTCCATCATACATCAAAACGTTTTGATTTATGATGGAATAAATCAACTTCGTCAAAGTCTTGGTGTGGTCTCTGAGAGCCTGATTCATTGGCACCTATTTGGATATATTACCTACCGGCGGTCGCCAGTAGGTAGTTATAGTTAGGACCTAGTTTCCATAGGAAAAGCATTAGGTGATTCGTCAAGTGGGGGCTGAGAAAAAAGGTGGGTCCCAAAAAGTGTTTTCTCCATGTTAATTCCTATTGGAAATTTTATTACAGGCTACAGCCCGAATTGCTGAACGGAATGACACCATATTTGGCAAAAAGGTAGAGCTTGGTTCAGAAAGCGACCTTCTTTTTAATTGGTGTAAATCCGTTCAGTAGTTGCTGAGAATTAAAAAAAATATAAGATATCTGGGGCAGCGGTGAGTTTGCGCACCCTCCCGGCCATGCGCTTGACTGTGATTGGCTGTCACGACCACGAGTTTCACTGTGATTGGCTGCCAACACTCTAAACCAGAAAGTGTTGGCAGCCATCTTGTGACTCGGTAAAACCGAGTCAAAAGAAAACAGTTAATAAACATAAATAACAAGAAAAAGAAAAGGGGGCAGGGTAGAAACGCCCTGAACCCCTAGTCCTGTTCATGGGGTCCCACAAGGAGCTGCAGGCCCAAAAATTCTTTTTTATAAAAAAAAAAAAAAAAAAGTCAGAATCCGGACGAAGAAAAGAAAATGAAGTGGGTTCCCCCAATGCATTTAAATGTGCCCTCGAGTGGGGCAGGTTCCGGGGGCAGTTATATAATTTTATTATGGGGCTTGCAGGGCTCCACAGGTCCAGGGACCGCCACCTCACTGGGTCTATGTAATTTAGGTGCGGGAGGGTACAGGGACCTCCCGTAGCCCCGGGGACCTTTAACTCCCTGGGGCTTGTTAAATAATTTTTGGGGACCCTCCGAGTCCTCCACAAGCCTCGGGGATCGGTATCCCATGGGGCTTTAATTAAATATGCAGGGGGGGCAGAAAAAGGCAAATCATTCATTCATCATTGAAAGGCCCACAAAAAATATCAGATTCCTATTGAGGTTCCGTGGTGTTCGGAACTGGACTCCATTTTATTTTTACAGAACCGCTTTGTTTTAGATATTATACTGGCAGATAGAGGTGAAGTATGTAAATTGATCGGATCTAGTTGCTGCGTTTTCATACCAGTTAATGCCCCGACGGTGAACCAAGCTATCCAGAAGTTGCGTAAGTCTGCTTAGTCTATACATGTAGACGAAGGTAACTGGTCGTTGATAGGATGGTTTTGGGAATTGCTGTCCAAATGGGAATGGAAGATTCTGATGTTTTTTGGAATGGTTTTAGCGATCCTTTTCTCGTGTTGCTTATGCATCCAGTGTGGTCCCGCCATTTGTGGCCTTTGTGCTACGATCTGTGTGAAGAGACCCGTTTCGAGAGAAGTGATAGAGAATAAGATGATGTTGCAGCAACACCTTGATGATCTGATGAGAATAGATATAGACCTGGATTCAGATTGACGTGAGTTTGGGTTATTGCCTACGTAATGGCAAAAGGAGGGCCTGAGGTTCCGTGGTTTTCGGAACTGGACTCCATTTTGTTTTGCGTTGTTCGAGACGCCATTTTGTGTTGCCCTAACGTAGGCCGTGGAAGTAAACGAACGAACGAAGTTGCATGGGCCTCGTTGTTCATGTATATATTAACGTGGGCCTTTTCGACTTGCGAGTGAAATGCAAGATGCTGACCCCTTCACCTGAAACTGACCCTTCTATGAAACTAGTTTCGTTAGCTGATAGTAATCTGGGAATCCAATCATTGTTCAGGATATCGTTAGTCTTTAGTTTCTTGCACATATCTTATCCTATTCTATATCTGAATTGCTCTTTTCTTTTTGTCTTTTCATTACATGGGTAGTGCTTTCAATTATGGGTTTGTCCGGCTTTTGGTAATCGAATTTGGGACGGTCCTAATAATTAACTTGTGGGGTTGGTACAATGTAAAGTGAGCTTTTTGGAATGTGATAATGTATAGAAATGTGTTTCTATTGGTCAGAATTTGCCGCAATGGGTGTGCATTTGTAATGGGTTGAAACTGTGCTTAAAAGAAGATGTCTTGCTCTACGAAAATTGAGCAGGTTCCTGAGTTGTACACCGTGTTGTATTGCTTGGTTCACTGTTACTAGCTGCAGCTAATAAATTTGATCTCTGACGCCACCTAGAAGTATTCCGTGTCTCTGTTTGCCTGGACAGGGGAAACCCGAAGACTTTGGGCGTGTCCCTGACGCCGCTGGGTTCTTCAGTTGGCGCCCAACGTGGGGCGACATCAAGCAGTACCGGTCCAAGCCTGAGGTTCGTGAGGAGCCACGTGAGGAAATTCTGGAGGAAGGCCGCCACTTCATCGACCCCTGCATGTCGACGTGGACCGAAGGTGTTTTCTGCGAGGCTTCCCGCTTTCCGACGGCTACGAAGGACTGCTGCCCTGACTGTCGCCCTGTCTTGGACCCTCGATAGATGCTTTGTAGAGTGAGACGATAGACGATCTTCTGGTGGCATGACAGATACCTTGGTTAAGTATAAGTGGGTCGCTCCCACTAATTTGTTTGGTTCTTGGTATTGGTTTGATTCGGTTACTGCAGCAATCAAAGCCGAGGGGCTCGTATATTTGCGAGAGTATCGATAGTCGATAACCCCTTGAAGTTGGAAGCTAGATTAGTGAGCTATAAGATGCCTGGTCTTAGCAAACTTAGAAAATGGTTTAGTTGTGGTTGCAACAAGGATTCCCGACTAGAGGACTCGTGTCCGATACCTTCGGTTGGAACTCCCACTTATGAGCTCTATTCAAAACACGGAGTGGGTCCTATTACTTATAATGAAGTGTGGGTCCGCTATACTAGGAAGGATGGTGTCTTACGATGGCCCCAACATGGTAGTTTCGAATCAAATATTTTAGTTAATTTGGAAGTTGTGTTATTCAAGAAGAAAGCCCGGCCGGCAATGTTTGACTCTTTCCGCCTTTGGCGAAAGGAAGCCAAACAGAGAGAAATTAAACAAGCTAAGACAGATAGAAAAGATAAGAATATGTCAGTACTACAAGCCGCTAGGCAGTATAGGGATGACGGAGAGGAGCGAGCGAGTTAAGTTTTTAGATAGGCAGCGTTGTATGGCCATAGATAAATGTTATCCGGCCTTGCCGTCTCCTCCTCCGAAAACGATTGAAGATCTTGAAAAAGATCCTATGATCTCTCATCTGTTGAGATTACCACCTCCTTATGTGCAGGGTGCTACTGCGCCTCTATTACCCCCGGTTGTTCCACCCTTTGTTGTTCAACCTCCTGCTGTTGTTCAGCCACCTGGTACTCCACAGATGGTTTTACCTCCTCCTGCGCAACCCGCTTTAGGGTCGCCAGCCTTGCTACCAGCTTTGCCTCAAACTCCTTTGCCTTCTACTTCTGCATTTGGGACTCCTACTGTTCTTATTCCTACACCTTCTTTGCCTCAAAATACTTATTCTCCTGTTCTTATGTCTGCTTCTTCTCCTTCTGTTTGAAAACGAATGACAGAGACTGTTTCTAATTTGTTGTCTCCATTGTTTGGGTCACTGAATATGACCCCTGTTTCGGAACGTAAGCAGAGTCGTAGTCAGCTTCCTAGTTCCGAGGAACGGGCTGTGTTGGATTTGTTGGCTCGTAGATGGATTATAAATGCCTCAAGGTATAGTTTGCCAGCGATTATGGATGTTTTCTTTCAGTGGGAACCGCCTAAGCAAAGGTATGTTTTTGATGTGATGTGTACTTTTCTGCGTCAGGAATGGGAAGATAATGAGTTGGGTCCGATTCCGCAGGATGTGTTCGATGTTCAGTCAGATTTTGCTAAAGGGATGATAGTCGAATCTGATGTTACAGATGCCGTAGAGACGATACTGGCTTTTAGATCTAGACTTCCGCCTCAGACATTGTACGAACCTGATTCCTCTGTTAGGAGAAAAGCGAGACAGTATACTATGAGAGAAGTTCCTCCTGTATGGAAGGAAGCAGTTCAGGCTGATGCCGGTCTTAATATTGTTGCCGCTCCGGCTCATTTTCAGCGAGTGTGGGTACATGTCCTTTGGAAGAGAGCAGAGTTCTTGGCTCTTAAGCAGACCTTACCTGATCTTCGTAAGAATCCGGCTGGTTACTATAAAGAGTTGTCTCAGACAGTAGATGCGTGTATTATGAATTTAGCTGACATTGACATGTTGATGGGTAATGTAGTTCCGCAACCTTTGTGGGCGAAGATTCGTCATGAGAATCATGCAGCAGAGTTAGGAGATACTTGGGCGAATATTGTTGCTGCAGATGTTAGACAAGAGGGAGGTGCTACACCTGATCCTTTAGTTGGGGACTTGCCAGGTAAAATTATTAATTTGATGAAGACGATGATGCCTGCGTTACGAGTGAATTGGGATAAGTTAGCAGCATGTAAGCAGAAGAAAGACGAGAGTGTGTCTGATTTCTTCACTAGGTTTGAAGAGACGTTTATCGATCATAGTGGTCAGGACATGAGTACGGAAGGTGGGCAAAGATTATTTGTGGACAAATTTGTCTTTAATTTGCTTCCCGAACTTTCGAATAAGTTGAAGGACTCTGAGAGTTCATGGGCTGTTTCTTCGTCGGCCCAGATATTGGCTACTGCCCAATATTATGAGAACAGGGATAAAGATGAGAAGAAAACGAAAGATTTAAAGACGAAAGTTCTTTTGCAGCAAGCTTATCCACCTCGTCAGAATCAGCCTCAGTTTCAGCAACCTCCACAGTTTCAGAGATTGTTACAGAAGCCTGAGCCTTATGTTCAACGATTCTTTCCTGGCCCTAATCAGTGTGCTTATTGTAGAGAGGAAGGTCATTTCAAGAATAGTTGAGCGGCTTTGTTACAACGTGCGAATGGTGTGTCTGGTCAGAGAGGTCGTGGTGGTTTCCAGCATGCCCCTAGAGGTAGAGGACGTGGTGTGATTCCACAGAATGAGCGTTCTCCTTCTCTACAGAATTCGGCGAATTATTTTGACAGACAGAATGTTCCGAGTGGTCAGTCTGGCCAGTATTATGTTGCGGATTACTGTGTTGAAGGTGAGTGTGTTGGTTATAATGATAACTAGGATAGCCATGGACAAAGTAAGGGAGTAGTGTCAGTTCCAGTATATCAGAGTGGACCGTATGTTGAAGTGATTACATCAGGTGTGGTAGAACCTTTTCTTTTAGATACTGGTGTGACAAAGAGTTCTATTATGCATTCTAAACTCCCTGGCGCACCTTTGTCTGGCTTGACCAATGTTTCAGTAGGATTTTCAGGCGCCCCAGTTCGCAATCCGGTTTCTAGTCCTTTGTCCCTTTCCATTGGCCCTTGTGAATTGGAAGCTCCACTTATTCTAACGACTGGTTGTGGTGAGAATCTGTTGGGTTTGGACTTGCTGAAAAGATTGTATGCGACATTGCATTGTTCTCCTTCGGGAGTACAACTTACCCTTGGTAAGAAAGTGATTTCTCCAATGTATTTGTGAAAGGATTGTTTGCCACTGGAATTACGTTTGCTTCCTGATACGCTTTGGGCTACGGGTCCAAATGATGTTGGCCTTTTGCAGATTCCACCGTATGTTGTTACGCTCAAGTCGAATGCTAGACTGCCTCGTATCCCACAATATAAGATCTCGAGCGATGGTGAGAGAGCTCTTTTAGCGATTGTCTATGATCTGGTTGAGAAGGGTGTAGTTGAAGAAACGAGAGGTAACGTGTGTAATAGCCCGGTTTTGCCTGTCCTTAAGCGTACTGATGCTTCCCAGCCACCTGTGTATAGGTTTGTGATCGAGCTTCGAGTGGTCAACAAGATTGTTGTGCCACAGTTTCCTGTTGTCCCTGATATCACTGCTTTGTTGACGTTGATTCCTGCTTCGGCAGCTTGGTTTTCTGTCATTGACCTGAAGAATGCTTTCTTCAGTATTCCGATTGCTGAGGAGAGTAGAGATATTTTTGGATTCTCTTTAGGAGGACGAAGCTTCCGGTTTAAGAGAGCTCCCCAAGGTTATTGTGAAAGTCCCTCCATCTAGAGTCAGGTATTGAAAACTCAGCTTGATGGTTTCGTGTTGCCTGTTGTTGCGACTCTCATTCAGTATGTTGATGATTTGTTGATTACTGCTGATGACGAGAAGATTTGTAAAGAGTCCACTCTTTCGTTGTTGCGGTATTTGTCTGACCTTCATCATAAAGTGTCATCTTCGAAGTTGCAATATTGTCGCCAAGAAGTAACCTACTTAGGTCATCTCTTGTCGAAGGAGGGAAGGCGATTGACCCCAGAAAGAATTCAAGCGATTGCGCAAATGAGTGTGCCATCCACACAGAGAGAAGTTCGTGCTTTTTTGGGTATTACGTCGTATTGCAGACAGTGGATCCCCAATTTTTCATTGTTGGCGAAACCTCTGTTAGCATTGACTGTGAAAGATACTCCGTATCCTCTTCCTTGGTCTGACGAATGTCAGAAAAGTTTTTCTGAATTACGTGATGTATTGTGTTCGGCTCCTGTGTTGGGTACTCCAGACTATAGTAAGCCTTTCATGTTGTATGTGCACGAGAGAGAAGGTTGTGTGTTGTCAGTGTTGACACAGTGTTTTGGAGACAAGCAGCGTCCATGTGCGTATTTTTCAGCTACTTTAGACCCAGGTGCTAAAGCGTTGCCGAGTTGTCTGAGAGCTACAGCGGCAGCTGCGGTTTCTATCCGACAGTCTGCTGGTTTGGTATTGGATAATATGTTGATTGTGATGGTTCCACATGCAGTGGATACATTATTAAACAGGACTAAGACACAGCACCTTACTAGTGCACGTCTTTCAGGTTACGAGTTGACACTGTTGGCTAGCCATGTTCATATCAAAAGATGTAATGTGTTGAATCCAACTACGTTGTTGCCGATCTCTACAGAGACGGATGCTCAAGAACAGCATGATTGTTTTCTTCGTACAGAAGAAGAAACGAAAGCTAGAGTTGACTTAAAAGATACTCCCCTTACGGATGTTGATGGTATGCTGTGGGTTAATGGTTCGTGTTTTAAGCTTCCGAATGGTGAAACGACTGCAGCGTATGCTATCACAACTTTACATACTGTTGTTGAGACAGCACGCATACCACAGAATTCTGCGCAAGCAGCAGGGTTGATTGCACTGACTAGAGCGTGTGTGTTGTCAGAAGGAAAGCGAGTGAATGTTTATACCGATAGCCAGTATGCGTTTGGTGTTGCTCACAGTTTTGGGCGTTTGTGGAGAGAACCATGGTTCCTTACTTCCCATGGCACTAAAATTCAGCATGGGCAGTTAGTGAATAAACTTTTGGAATCTCTCACTCTCCCAAAGCAGATTGCAATTGTGAAGTGTAGTGCGCATAAGAAAGTTGTGGACGATGTTGGTCGAGGGAATGCGTTTGCGGATGAAGTTGCGAAGGAAACGGCGAAAGACATGATGAGCCGTATGTATGTTGCAGGCATTGCTAATTGGGTTATGGCTGGTGGAATGTGTGAAGACACAATAGAAAGTGTGAAGATGATTCAGGCTGAAGCTACAGAGAAAGAAGTGAGTACGTGGAGAGAGACTACGGGTATGTTGGATTCTACAGGTTGTTGGATCGAGTTGTCGGAACACCAGCGATGGTTGTTGCCAGATGCGTATGTGCTCCCAGTGGTTACGATGGCTCATGGATTGGCTCATATCAGTTCGAAGGGAATATGTAAGTTGTTGGCTCCAGTTTGGCAGAATGCTGGAATTCCAAAATGTGCAGAGAATGTGGTGAAACATTGTATGATTTGTCTGAAGTATAATCCTGGTAAGGGAACTCCAACTCCAGCTGGTCATTTTGCTCCTCCGACGTATCCGTTTGAGGTTATACAGCTAGACTATATTCACATGGAGAGATGTAACAATCTGAAGTATGTCCTTGTGGTTGTTTGCGCCTTTTCTAGATGGATAGAGGCTTACCCCCTAAAGGATAATACTGCCTTGTCTACAGCCAAGGTTTTGCTGAGAGAGTACTTCCCTGGGTATGGATTGCCGAGAATTGTATGGTCGGACAATGGGAGTGAATTTGTGGGTCAAATCATGAAGAAAGTGTGTACTGGTTTGGGAATAAATCAGAAGTTCCATGCAGCGAATCACCCCCAGTCTGCTGGACTTGTTGAATGCTACAATGGTACCTTGAAGCTGAAATTAGCTAAGGTACAAGCGAGCACTGGTCTTACATGGCCGGATGCCTTGCCGTTGGCTCTTTTGTCAACAAGGACGACTGTGCATTCTCGAGTGGGACTTAGTCCATATGAAATAGTTTTTGGTCGTCCAGCGAATGTTTGGGGTGTGCCTCGTCCGAAAGAATACAGCAGTATTGAGTACCCTATGTTGGTGGATTACTTACATGACTTGACTGCTAAATTACGTGTTCTCCATCAACAGGTCTATGACAGTTTGCCGACAGCTACTGCAGATCCTGGTCACGTAATCCAGCCTAGACAATACGTCCTCATCAAGAACTTTCAGCGCACCAAGAATCTGGAACCGAGATGGACTGGTCCTTATTTGGTGTTGTTGGTTACTAGAACCGCTGTTAGAGTAGCAGGCAAAAAGAACTGGGTGCATGCCACCCATTGTAAAAAAGTTCCTTTGCCTTTACCGTATGATCAGTGGGTGAGGGATGGTATAGCTGATTCCGAATGTGAGCGAGTCCCTAGATTTGTGCCTTTTAGTGATGCTCATTTGACATGGACTCGGTCAGAACGCGAGGATGATGATGTTTTTCAAGCTGCTGTGCCTCCTCATCTGAAGATTGACACCACCAATCCGGAACTTATATTTAAGGACCAGACTGTGCCTGATAAAGAACGCTACGATTTCAGACCAAGAAAGACTGTACATATGGACAAATAAACCTGAAACTGGAATTTTTTTAGAAAGTGAATTTACACCTTGTCAGATCAAGAAACTTTTTTGCTTTTTCCTTTTTCGAGTCACCATCCGGACTCCGCTGCAGGGTCACGGTAGGAAGTTCTTAAGGGGTGAACCGCGTAGTGACACAAGGTCCATGGTCCAGGGACGTTAGTACGATCTTGGCGCACACTTAAGTGAAGAAGGTAACGACCGTGAGCAGCACGTTAGAGGATGGAGTTTTTTGAGTCTGACCAGAGTGTTAGGTAAGTGGATTCTAAAGTCCGAATATGTATATTGGTTCGTAGCAAATGTTTTTTAATAATGTGTTTTCTAATGCTTTTGAATATTACGTTAGCTTGTGCGGGTTTGATTTTCTATGTCACAGAACAGCCGCTTACATCTACCTCCCAACCTACCCTTTCTTTTTCTACTGTTTCTCCACATGAGTTTCATACGTTGCCTGAACATGAAGAGACACGAAGATCAGAATTTGTGAACAGTTCATTTATACAAATGTGCATCAGCATCAGCTAGTCATAAATACTACGAATTGTTGGGTTTGTGGTCTTATGCCACATACGACAGATAAGGGAATCCCATATTTAGTTTTGCCTTTTTCACCTAATGGGTCAGTTTGGGCACTCCAATCAATGTTTATCTATGCAAATGAAGCCTCTCCAGTGCGTTCTGTTAAAGATAACGTGAGTAAGAATGCTTTGATACGGGGAATAGTCGATATGATTAGAGATATTGACGCGTATAATGCTATTCCCAAAGATGAGATACGAGCATATGTCGGTTGGAATAAGACGACATATAGTGTTAGTCTGACGGAGAAAGAGAGACAGAAAAGGTCTCCTCCGATTTGGATTGTACCCCATCGTGGTCATCTTTGCTTACAAGGTAATGGTCAGAATCCGAGAGCTCAGCTTGGTAAGAGTGTGTGTGTTCACACATACATTTATACGTCCCAGAAATCTCCTCCGTTCGTGCCAGCCAAAGGCACGTATTTTGTTTGTTATGACAGAGCATATACATGGTTGCCGTCTGATTTTTCAGGCACATGTTATGTAGCGTTTTTGCTTCCCCCTACATACACAGCTGCTTTTGACTACCATAAGACAAGATTTGGTAGAGGTATTATTGATGCGAAAGATACTGTTGCACAAGAAGTTGGAGACTTCTTTAAGGGTTTCCTGCCCTTTTGGGGTCCCATGGCTAATAGTAGGAATATTCTTCAGCTTACGAGAGTGGTTGAGGCCACTATAAATGAGACTGCAGGTGCTCTTAGTAATATTACTGCTGAGCTTCAAGCGGATCGCCTTATGACATTACAGAACGGCTTTGTTTTAGATATTATACTGGCAGATAGAGGTGAAGTATGTAAATTGATCGGATCTAGTTGCTGCGTTTTCATACCAGATAATGCCCCGACGGTGTACCAAGCTATCCAGAAGTTGCGTAAGTCTGCTGAGTCTATACATGTAGACGAAGGTAACTGGTCGTTGATAGGATGGTTTTGGAAATGCTGTCCAAATGGGGATGGAACATTCTGATGTTTTTTGGAATGGTTTTAGCGATCCTTTTCTCGTGTTGCTTATGCATCCAGTGTGGTCCCGCCATTTGTGGCCTTTGTGCTGCGATCTGTGTGAAGAGACCCGTTTCGAGAGAAGTGATAGAGAATAAGATGATGTTGCAGCAACACCTTGATGATCTGATGAGAATAGATATAGACCTGGATTCAGATTGACGTGAGTTTGGGTTATTGCCTACGTAATGGCAAAAGGAGGGCCTGAGTTTCCGTGGTTTTCGGAACTGGACTCCATTTTGTTTTGCGTTGTTCGAGACGCCATTTTGTGTTGCCCTCACGTAGGCCGTGGAAGTAAACGAACGAACGAAGTTGCATGGGCCTCGTTGTTCATGTATATATTAACGTGGCCCTTTTCGACTTGCGAGTGAAATGCAAGATGCTGACCCCTTCACCTGAAACGGACCCTTCTACGAAACTAGTTTCGTTAGCTGATAGTAATCTGGGAATCCAATCATTGTTCAGGATATCGTTAGTCTTTAGTTTCTTGCACATATCTTATCCTATTCTATATCTGAATTGCTCTTTTCTTTATGTCTTTTCATTACATGGGTAGTGCTTTTAATTATGGGTTTGTCCGGCTTTTGGTAATCGAACTTGGGACAGTCCCAATAATTAACTTGTGGGGTTGGTACAATGTAAAGTGAGCTTTTTGGAATGTGATAATGTATAGAAATGTGTTTCTATTGGTCAGAATTTGCCGCAATGGGTGTGCATTTGTAATGGGTTGAAACTGTGCATAAAAGAAGATGTCTTGCTCTACAAAAATTGAGCAGGTTCCTGAGTTGTACACCGTGTTGTATTGCTTGGTTCACTGTTACTAGCTGCAGCTAATACATTTGATCTCTGACGCTACCTAGAAGTATTCCGTGTCTCTGTTTGCCGGGACAGGGGAAACCCGAAGACTTTGGGCGTGTCCCTGACGCCGCTGGGTTCTAAGAAAACGCGGTTCTTCACTATGTGACTCAAAACAACTATTAGGAAGACACATGGCGGCTCATTCCAGGGCAATCTGCAAGTCACAGCCAGCCTGCAAGACAAAATCCAAGATAAGAAGGTGTGCCATGCACTCATCAATGGACAGAGAGAGAAGGAGAGGGAGAGAGAGAGAGAGAGAGAGAGAGAGAGAGAGAGAGAGAGAGAGAGAGAGAGAAAGAGAGAAAGAGAGAGAAGGTACAATGAGCGCAATGGTACTCGGGCCTTTGGGACATCCATCCCAAATATTGTGTGTCTATCGCTATTGGAGCAACATAATTCAAAGGCCTGGCATCAATTGCAGTACCAAGGCCACAGCACATTTATAAAATGCAAGCAGTACTCAGACCAACATTAGGAATTAAAGCTGCTTTGTCTCCATACATAAGGTGTTCCGTTGAGCAGTTCGGACTGTAGCCTTGGCTAAAGTTTCCTATGGAAAATTGATTTTGAAACTTTTTTTTTTCAATTTCTCAGCAGCTACTGAACGGATTTACACCAATTTAAAAAAAAGGTTGCTTACTGAACCAAGACTGAAGGACAGCTGCACCTCCGTCCTTGGTCGTGAATGAGGCTTTTACTCCAGGAAACAGATACCATACTACATTTTGACGGCTCCCACACCACAAACTGCATTAATGAAAGAGCTACTTGTCCACACTCCACACACAGTATTCATTGCATGAGGCACCCCTCCATGGAATGCCCTTGACACTGGTATTAAACACAATTTATAAGTACAATTGTAGCACACACATAGGACACAATGCTCAGAGCTGTGGCATATCATCCACATAACTGAAGCCAGTCAGGAGAGTGCGGGCTCTAGGAGACCAACAAACGTAATGGCAAGCCATCCCGGGGACATGCAGAACCCCTGTCGCGTGGAACTGTACCGTGCACGTATGCTGCATCTGTTGGGATCTCTGCCAATGGCAGTGCTGCGGATCAATTGCCGTGTAAGCTTCCATCTTGCATATGTCACCTCCGTCCAGCCCTGGTTCCACTGTCAAACATGCACATTTGAGTGGCCCATGGAGGTCTGCTATCCAACACAACGGTAGCCGAACTGGATTATGACTTGTGTCTGTGGCCCCTGTTGGCCCACAAACAGGAGTGTAACCGGGATTCCCGTGCATGGGATGCGTTGATATGTGGATTATCTGCTGGCAGTAGTGGATGGGAGATTGCACAAATCATCGTGTGCAGTGACCACATCAAGGCGCTACCTTATTGGGCTGTGGAGCAGATTGGTGAAACGCTTGCACGTAGCACATATGTCCGGACCAGTTCATGGATTGGGTCACCCTCGTGTTCGTTGAACTCAAGAACGACGTACTTCTGCAAATGATTTCACATGAGGCTGCGCTCACATTCATGGAGGAATGAGTACATAGCTGCAGTTACAACTGATTGTAACCCACAGCACAGGTCCCAACACATTGTTGCATCTCGGAGGAATGATCACATATCCCATCACAACAGTGGACATGTCAGCATTCGCCCGGACTCAGAATGCATGTGCGTGTACCTACGTGTGTTGGTACGCACCTTTGCAAGGTGATGCAGATCCCATGGGCTGTGACTCTTGTTTCCTGATACAGGCAATGAGCAGACGGCAAACATCACATAACTCGTCCAGGAAGGCATGGTGGGCTGCGCGCATTGCCACCCGTAATAATCTGTGTTCATTTTTGCATCCCCATATAGTGCACCTCGACATGTACTTATGCTTTCTGTTATTGTCTGATGCATTTGTCTGCAGTTTCTGGCACTTGCCTTGCCCGTACTGACACGCACATGCTAATAAAACATACGCTACTTCACCAGTGTCAAACTGTGATGAGTGTTGATGAGAATGACAAATCGTGTGCCTCATTGAGCATTGTCCGTACAGGGAGGGACTGACTGACACATGTACATTGGGGGTGAGTCCCTCTAGCCAGCCCCACCTCTGTGCGATAGAGATTGTGGTTGTGACAACTGCTAATACAACTGTGCCCTTACGTGTCCTCAGCAATGTGAGTATGGTGTCCAACTTCCTGCCATGTGCATCAATGTGATCCATCATAACAGGCAGTGTCTACACAGATGTGTGTGAGTAGGTAATGCGAACAGATGTTATGTTGCAGCATGTGATGGAGGACACTGCTTCGGGCCTGCTACTGACTTTGACATTTCTACACACAGCTCCATTTTATACATGTACATGGGCCTACGTTGGGGGATTGCGAGATTGTTGTTCATGTACAATGAGACCACAGCTAGTGCACCCCTTCACAGTCATCAAATTGGCCATGTGTGTCAGGCTCATAGATGTGAATTAATGTAATTTACCGGGGTGTATTTTTTGTACAATCTATGTCCCTATATTCATCTAATATTTGAACTTTGAGTGAACATAGACATGACACATCAGTGTGATTCCGAATGTTTTATTTACATTCTGTGTTGTGTCGGAGCTGGAGCAGTATATGGTCATGCAAAGCCCACATTACATGTTTGCCCAGTGGTGGGCCAACCCCACTCCTTTAGGGAATGAACAGTAACACATAAGAGGAAAAGTTTAGTCCGCAGCCGGATGGTGTGTCATTGGCAACCAGAGTAGAAATAGCAGTCCATGTCGGGGTCCAGGTGAATGTCACAGAATGTTTTGGCGCACAGTGGTAGGTGTTGTTCTAGGTCATGATGCATAGGGCTAAACCAGGCAGGGACAGACCATTTGGAGGGGATGGATGCTACTACCTCCATCTTCACACAGACATTACCATCCAGTCACTACCCATGTACACATGCAATGAGTCAGGTACTAACTCCTGCACTGCTACAATGATCCATGCACTACCCATCCAGACCTCTTACCACCTACATACTACTGATTCACTCCTTCAATTTCCCAGGTAGTGCCCATGCAGTCCAACATTCCACCTGTCACTACTCATGCACTCCTCCAATCGCCCATTCCACACCTGTAGTTATCCAATCACTTCACCAATACCCAAGCACTTATACATTCACCATGCACTCTCTTTGCAGTACTCTAATCATCAAGTCACTACGCATGTACTCATGGAAAGTCCCAGGCACTAACTAATGCACCAGTACAATTCTCCATGCACTACCCATGCAGACCTCTAACCACCTACACACTACTGATTCACTCTTCCAATTACCCAGATAGTACCCACGCAGTCCAACCATCTCCCTGTCACTTCCCATGCACTCCTCCAATTACCTAGGCAACACCATGTACTTATCCAATCACTACGCCAATACCCAAGCACTTATAAATTCAGTATGCACTCTCCTTACAGTACTCTAATCATCCAGTTACTACCCATGTAGTCATGAAATGACCCAGGCAGTAACACATGCAGTGTTACCATTAACTGTGCACTGCACATGCAGACCTTTGAATTAATCAATCTCTATACATGTACTCATGCAATCACCCAGATATTAGCATGCAGTTATTTCGCTTTTTTAACCAGATAAGGTAGTTCTGAAAAATAACTTTTTTTCTTTTGAATTTTTTTAATGTATTTTTTAAACTATTTTGTAATTTTTGATGGTGTTTTTAGAAAACTGAAAAAAGCAACAGGCTAAAGTCTTAACTTTTGGAATTATAAAGTTATTCCAATAAAAAAACAACAAAAGAATTAGCAGTGATGATGCCTTGCTGCAGAACAAACAGCATCCACAGATTGTTCACCACAACATAATATGACTTTGCATTTTATGCAGTGTTGTTGAAAGTTGGCAAACTCGGTGCGAATGCCCGGACCTCGAGACGAGGTGCTTGACGCTCCAGAAGTACTGGGACCACCTCCCTGGTCACCTTGCTGCGTGTTTTCTTGTGCACATCAGAGCTGCTCTCGTGCAAAATGTCTCGGATTAATTGTCTGCAGGTGCTTGTATAAACTCGATGGCCCAAATGAGTACTTTTTGTTACTTCCTCTTGACGAAAATCCGAGGACATAGAGTACAGCTCACCTTCCGAGCATTAACTTTGCTTTCACCATCTGGGATGATGAAAAACTTCCAGACAATGGATTCAGGTCTTTTCTTGGGAGGTGGTTCTTCGATGTCTTCATCATCAGATGGAAGTTGTGGATCCGGATTTGAAAAAGCCATTTCAATATTGCTATAGTAAAAAACACCAGAGAAATGTACAGAATAGCCGCAAAACCACAAGAGGTGACTGTCCAGTGATGCTGCAGAGAGAATGACTAAAATGGGTGGGGTCCTTCAATTGTTACAATGGGAGAAGTTATGAACCAATGAAATGCTTTCTTTTACAGTGACATGGGAGCCGTGCACCCGGCGCGCAACTAGCGTGCACGCAACGCAACATCGCGAAAATATATTTAACAATAATATAAGTTTATTACAAGTACAAATATATTGTTTTTATAAATAGTTTAGGTAATGTCTTGCCCTCATATAAACATTAAAGTTATATATAGTTTTGAAATATAAAAAATATTTACAGGAGGCGCTCACCCGGTGCGACCTCATACGTCCATGATTTACATTGGGCCAGGCACTGCACACCCCTCGCATACCAAACGCGTCCCAGACGTGACCCCATATGTATATGACATTACGCGGGGCTGGGCACTGCGCACCAGTCACCAACCAAACGCGCATTCTTTACAACTTTACCAATATGGCTTCTTGAATGCGCGCACCCACCGAGATAATTAGACGATGGGTGCACGACTCCACTTTTTCAAAAAAAATGTTTTATTAATATTTAAGAAAATAGAAGACATTATATAATTGTATTTAAAAAAACTATTTTGGGGAGATTAAACTTACAAAATATCACCCCAAAAAAAAGTAAGATACTGAAATCACAATAGGTATAATGAACATTATAGTCATAAATTAGCAATTAAAAAACCTTTGAAATTCACTGAAAAAACCATAGGTCTCAGGAACGTTATAGTTAGTTGGACATTTCACTGGTACAAATCCAGAGAAATTTGGCCGTTATAGTTAGTAGAGCTAACTATAACTCGCGCCCCCACAATGCACTGCCGATGACGTCACATTTTATATCACTCATGACATGGTCAGTGACATCACTGATGACATCACTGATGAGATCTCAAATGACATCACTGAGGACAACAGCCACGTGATAATCTGATGCACTTCCTCACACCCTAATATAACCTTAGATACACTCACTCTAAAATGAAGGCTACCATTTTCGAAACCATAGATGCACCAATACCAGTTACTACTATATACCCACTCACTGATTCCTAGGTCTACACACTCATTCACTAAATACAGTTACTCACACATGCAGTCACTCATCAATACAGCACTATCATATGCACTAATACACCTATACAGACACTCACACACCACCACTCACCCATATAGTTACCCACACACCTAGTCACTCATGCAAATAATCAATCACACTCCTATTTTACTCACATATACAGTGATACACACACCACTTCACTTATTAATTCAGATACTAACACATACTTACCCACTTATACAATCACTGACAAAAGCACACACTTATCTATACAGCCACTCTCACGATCAGTCACTCTCACATATAGTCCTTTATATACTCCAACACTCACCTATACTGCCTTTTACATATGTAGTTACTCACACTACCACTGAGACATCCATTTACTCACCAACACACCCATACACACACTCACCCACCTATGCAGCCCTTCACAGTTGCACTGTTGAACCCATACACCCAGTGAATCATCTACTCACACATCTATACACAGAGTCACACTCTTCCCACCCACCCACACGGACACTCAGGCACCCATACACATACTCAGGCAACCAATCAATAACTCATATAGACACTCGTGTAGCTACTCACCAACCAATGCAACTGCTTACACACCAACTGATAGACTGATACAGACATTCACACAGTTTAGTCACTAATCCATGCATTCAATAAGGCATGATTAATCACTCACTTATACAGTGAGTCACGCACCTACTAAATCATCCATCCAGACACTTATACACCCACTCATTCTTCAAGACACCTTCGCATATATATATATATATATATATATATATATATTCACTGAAAAAACCATAGGTTATAGACCATATATAGTTAGGAATTAGCATTTAAAAAACCTTATTTTACTCACACAAAACCATTGAAATTCCATATATAGTTAGTTGTACTAACTATATATCGCGCACCCGCAATCCACTGCTGATCATGTCACATATTACATCATTCATGACATGGTCAGTGACATCACTGATGACATCACTGATGACATCTCAAATGACATCACTGATGACATCACTGATGACATCTCAAATGACATCACTGATGACATCACTGATGACATCTCAAATGACATCACTGATAACATCTCAAATGACATCACTGATGACATCTCATTTGACATTACTGATCACATCACTGATGGCATCATTCATGTGATAATACAATTAACCTCTTCAGACTCTAATATAACCTTAGATACACTCAGTGTAAACAGACACTCACAGACTGTCACTCATCCATGGAGTTACTCACACACCTAGTCAGTCATGCAAAAATCAATCATACCTCCATTTTCTCAACTATACAGTTATACACACCTTACTTATTCAAACATATACTAAAACATATTTACTCTCTTATACAATCCCTGATACAAGTTCACAATGATCCATACAGCCACTCACACATTCACTGGCTCTTATGCACAGTTATTTATATATGTCAACTCTCACATGTACTGTGTTTTACATATGTACTTACTTTGACATGTAACACTGAGATATCCATTCACTCACCAATACACTCATGCATACAGTCAACCGCCCATACAGCTGTTTCCACATGCACTTTTGAACCCATACATCTAGTGAATCAACTGCTCACACATCTATGCACAGAGTCATACACCTCCCAGCCACCCACACACACACTCAGTCGCCCATACAAATACTTGGGCAACCAATCAATAACCCATATAGTTACTCATATAGCTACTGATCAACACATGCAGCAGTTTACAGAACAACAGACATAATGATGCACAAATTAAGACAGTTTAGTCACTAACCCATGCACTCAGTGAGACACATTTAATCACTCACTCATACAGTCAGTCATGCACCTACTAAATCCTTCATCCAGACACTTATACATCCACTCAAGACATATTTTAACTTTACAGAAAAATACAGTCACTGGATGTTGTCATCAGTGATGTCATCAGTGATGTCATTTGAGATGTCATCAGTGATGTCATCAGTGATGTCATTTGAGATGTCATCAGTGATGTCATCAGTGATGTCACTGACCATGTCATGAATGATGTAATATGTGACATGATCAGCAGTGGATTGCGGGTGCGCGATATATAGTTAGTACAACTAACTATATATGGAATTTCAATGGTTTTGTGTGAGTAAAATAAGGTTTTTTAAATGCTAATTCCTAACTATATATGGTCTATAACCTATGGTTTTTTCAGTGAATTTTCAAGGTTTTGTAAATGCTAATTCCTAACTATATATGGTCTATAACCTATGGTTTTTTCAGTGAATATCATTGGTTTTTTAAAAGCTAATATCTATAGCTGTAAAATGTATTCTTCTTTAAATCCAAAAATATATTTTATATATTTATTAATAATTTTTTTAAAATATTTTTTTTGTTTCGCTCCCGGTCCGCGAACCGGGAAGCTTTCCGTTAGCTCAAATTGATGCCGCGACCCGGTCCGCGAACCGGTAAGATATCAACATAGTGACGGTATCGCGTTGCCGCGTAATGCGTCTTATGATGTACTGCGTTAGCGCACCCGGAAGTGCCCCGGGGCGCGGACCGAGGCGCGAAGCGCAGCGACCCGGAAGCTATCCGGGGCGCGGACCGGAGCGCGTAACGTAAGCATAACAGGTCATGTGACTTGTTAATAACACTTTTCATTGGTTCATTTCACTTTTGGTTTCATAATGATGTAAGGCTAGGTCAGGTGACCTAAAAATAACACTTTTCATTGGTTGAGAAGTATTGTTTTTCCCAAATGATGAAAACCCCTCCTTCTTTCCTCACTCTGACTTTCATCATTGTGAGAGGAAGACCTTTACTACTATATGAGAAATGGCTTCATTGGTAGCTTCAGCTGGTGCACCCCCACCACCACCTCCACCTCCTCATGGGAAGAGAGGACCACCTCCCCAGGTCATTACCAACACTGAGGAGGAAGATGAAGAAATGGATGAGGAGGGAGAAGAACCACAGTTCTTAGAAGAGGTGCCCCGGGTTTCCAGAAAGAAAGCCAGTTTCATCTGGCAGTTTTATTCGATCCCTCGTGGCCAAAAAAAAGTCAATGCGAGGTATGTCACCTGCCGCATATGCAAAGAGCAATTATCAAGAGGGACGGACAAGAAATATAGTTATGGAAATCACACAATGCACAGGCACATGACAAGGAAGCATCCACTAAATTACAGCCGGGCGGAAATAAGGGATATGCAGGACAATCCAAGACCAACTCCTGTGGCCAGACCAAGATTACCAATTTCATTAACACCAGAAAAGGCACGGGAAACTGTGCCAAATATACAAGAAAATTTTGGCCACATGATACACTCTTGTATGCACTGTCGTGCGTTGTTAGCGTGTGGCAACATGAGCATCAATGCACTCAATCTGGCGTATGAACACCATGATTGCCCTAACCGCCCCCAGTAATTTTTTTTTGCTCCTGTTGAGCCCTTTTCAACGCCTGTTTTTTGTTGTTTCCCCCCCCCCCCAAAAAAAACAAAAAAAATATAAAATCGTTCAAAAAATACAAAAAAAACAAAAAATGTTCAAAAAATAAAAGAAATATAAAACAACAAAAATATTAAAAAAAAGTTCTTTTCAGAACTACCTTCCCTTTCAAAAAAATTGCTAGAATGTTTAGCACTCTGGCAAGCTCTATTTCTTTTGGTTCGCTCCCGGGTTAGCTTCCCGGTACGCGGACCGGGAGCTAACCCAAAAAAATGTAAAAAAAAAAAAAGAGTAAGTATAAGGAAAGTAAACAGAGAGTGATGTTAAAAGAAAGACAGCTATAGGGAGTAAAGAAGAGATACTGTTTAATAGATCTATTTACCGAAGAAAAGACGGAAGAGGGTATAATTGTGAAAAACAAAATAGATAACGAAGTGAAAGAAAAAAAAAGAGAGTATAACATTAACAAAGAAGAGTTTCTTGGAGAATGTGAGTGAATGTTCAAAATAAGATTAAAACATGAGGAATAACAGAGAGAAAAAATAGAAAACAGAAAACAAAAAATAACAGAAAAAGATTAATTGAAACAGCAAAGAAATGTAAGTAACATAGAGACATATCATCAACATAGGCAATAAAAGTTTTGCAGCTTTTATTGGCAGAAATGTGTCGCTAAAGCTGCTTTTGCGGCAGAAAACTGCCGCTAAAACCACTTTTGCACCAGTTTTCTGCCAATAAAAAGAGCAATAATTTTATTGGCTGTATTCATAATATGCCCCTTAGTGTGCTCCAACTACACAGAGAAAGCATTATGAACAAGTAGTGATAGAGTGATCAGTCAAAGACACTAAGAGTAATAGAGACGGAGTGAGTGAACAAGAGTGAGGAACTATGAGAAGAGAGGGACTGAGAAAAAGAGTGGAAGGAGTTGAGTAAGTAGGTAATAGAGAAAGGAATGAGGGAAGTAGCAAAGGCAGGAAACTGAGGGTTAAAGAAATGAAGCAGTGGAACTAATAGTAGGTGAATGTGATAGAAATGTAACGAAAAGAGTACAAAGCATTTACCTTATAATTGTCGTTAAATTACTCACTTTTTGTTTTTAAACTTTCAATCTGTGAAAGAGAGAACAAACATTTCAAAAATATTAAAACATGTATTTAAAAATTACAAAAGACAAGGGAAAAGATTGAAGGACAAACAGTTTTTCAACAACTTTGACACTTACAGAAGCTTCTGCTTCTCCAGGCCCCCTACACAGTCCTAAAGATATACATTTTAAACTAACAGTATCTTGATGCAGATGAAGTGAGGCCTATCTTAAAACATGGTGCATCTTTTGCATTGCTGTTGTCTCAGAAAAGTGTCGCAAGACACTAAAATTTTAAATAATTGCTTCAGGATGCCAATAAGATGTGTCCTATCCAGAGGTTTGTTTGAGGTGAGGCCTACTCAGGGTTGCAGATGAAATTTCGAGTTGTTGAAGAGAATAGAGGACATAATACAGGGGTCTTCAATCTGTGGGGCGCGACCCCCAGAGGGGTCGTGGAGTCCTGTGAAGGGGGTCGCAGATTCTGCAGAGTGCAGTTCCTGGCATTGGGCTGATCGAGGGTGCTCACGGCGGAGGCCTAATTCACAAAACATCAAAGCCTCATTAACAAGTAAAAGGTCTTTTAAAGACCTGTCAAGTACTTGGGTGTGACTGTGTGTGTGTCCCTGAAGCTGTTTCAGCTGGGCTCACATACACGAGCTGGGGGGAGCTGGGGGAGGGGGGGCTGGGGGAACAGGCTGTAGTGTAGCCCTTAGAGTTCAATGGATGTTGCGCATCTGGAGCTGTGGGTCCCGTGACACGTCCCCCGCCCCCAGCAGGGAGGCACAGAGATGCCCTCCCATGAGCGGGAAAGAAGAAGGAAGACGACGCAGAGAGATACTGATCCCCCCCCCCCCATGAGAGAGGCACAGAAAAGGTGGGTGGATGAATGATGGGTGGATGGATGGATGTAAGGCTGAAGGATGGATGGATGTGTGAAAAGGTGGGTGGATGAATGATGGGTGGATGGATGGATGTAAGGCTGAAGGATAGATGGATGTGTGAAAAGGTGGGTGGGTGAATGATGAGTGGATGGATGAATAAAAGGGTGGATGGATGAATGATGGATGTATGGATGGAAGGATGAAAGGGTGGATGGATGAAGGATAGATTGGTAAAGGATAGATGTATGGATGGAAGAATGAAAGGGTGGCCGGATGAAGGATGGATGGATGAAAGGGTTGATGGATGAATGATGGATGGATGGATGTGTAAAAAGATGGGTGGATAAATGATGGGTGAATGGATGGATGAAAGTGTGGATGGATGAATGATGGATGTATGGATGTAAGGATGAAAGGGTGGATGGATGAAGGATAGATTGGTGAAGGATAGATGTATGGTGGAAGGAACAAATGGTGGACGGATGAAGGATGTATGGATGAAAGGGTGGATGGTGGATGTGTGAAAGTGTGGGTGGATGAATGATGGGTGAATGGATGGATGAAAGAGTGGATGGATGAATGATGGATGTATGGATGGAAGGATGAAAGGGTGGATGGATGAAGGATGGATGGATGAAAGGGTGGATGGATGAATGATGGATGGATGTGTAAAAAGATGGGTGGATGAATGATGGGTGAATGGATGGATGAATGATGGATGTATGGATGAAAGGGTGGATGGATGAAGGATAGATTGGTGAAGGATAGATGTATGGATGGAAGGATGAAAGGGTGGACGGATGAAGGATGTATGGATGAAAGGGTGGATGGATGGATGGATGGCTAAAAGGTTGCATGGATGAATGATGCATGGATAGATATGTGAAAAGGTGGGGGGATGAATGATGGGTGGATGGATGAAAGGGTGGGTGGATGGATGTATGGATAAAAGGGTGGATGGATGAAGGATGGATGTATGGATGGGAGGATGAAAGGGTGGATGGATGAAGGATGGATGTATGGATGGGAGGATGAAAGGGTGGATGGATGTATGAATGGATAAAAGGTTGCATGGATGAATGATGGATGGATGTGTGAAAAGGTGGGTGGATGAATGATGGGTGGATGGATGGATGGGTGGATGGGTAAAAGGATGGATGGATGTATGGATGGAAGGATGAAAAGGTGGATGGATGAAGGATGGATGGATGGATGGAAGGATGAAAGGGTGGATGAATGGATGTGTGAAAGTATGGGTGGATGAATGATGGAGGGATGTGATGAGGTCTAAAAGGCCCATTTATGGTTGTCAAAAGTTGATGATGAGGAGTACCAGTTTCTTGAAACTTTTGTCGGAAGGGGGTCCTTACGCCTAAAAAGGTTTTACAAGGGGGTCTCGGTATCAAAAGGTTTGAAGACCTCTGACATAATACATGTGAAGGTCTACCAATGAAGTGAGTCATGTCCACTGCACTCTTGAACAAAGTCCAAACCTCCTATGTTTCCCTGGACAGACCTAAACTTGATCTGCACAATGTGATTCGTAATGATAGGAAACACAGGTGATGTAATTGAAATACGTGCAATTTATTTTGCTAATTTCACAATCACATCACTTGTGTTTCCTTTGCTTAGGTATCTCATTGTGCAGATGTAGTCTAGCATATGAAAGAATACGCAGAAGTGCAGCACTGCATGCAACAACTTTGACACTTACAGAAGCCTCACCTTCTCCATGCCTCCTACACAGTTCTACATATACATCATAAATGCAAACAGTACAGAATTAATTATACATGTTAAATGGTTTATTTTTGCTGTTCTCAGAATGTATCAAAATTCACTAAAAGCAGTGACTTGAAGGTATTCATCATATAACAGCGGGGAAAAAAAACCACAATCAAAATGATTGTGTTTAAAAAACCCATACAACATAAGAAATCAGAATTCAGAACTCCTTAAAGTTAACTTACTTTCCATGACGTCAAAGGATGTCCTATGAACAGCTTACACTCTTTTGTGCTGTTATTACTTTCAGCCCGCCACTTTCTGAAAGAAAATCTCCATCGTTTTTAAAAACATGTTACATGCAATAAATGACTTCTTGCTCTCTACCACACGTTTCCACAAGGCCAAATCTTGTCCGACCCATTTATAACTCTTGGATTTCTTGTAAGCCAATCCCGTCATTTGGCATTTCCGCAACTTTCAGAATTAAAATGTTGAAGATCATTTTCACAATCCTGGAATAGTAATATCTTCCCCTTCTTGCTCAGTCATGTTCTACATTTCCTATGACACTGATACTGCTTACTATGAAGCAGACTTACACTAACTCTATGACTACTACAATTATTTAATTCTCTACATCACTTTCAATCACAAAGCAATGTAAAACAGTAGACAGCGTTGCAGACTTAATTTCCCTCTACTCTATGTTTTGATTGGCTGCTTCAATTAGCTTATAAAAAGAAATAGTTTTTCTGAACTCATTCAAAGTGCACTTATTTCTCCATGACGTCCAGTCTTATGGTTAGAACTTATGTCTCTGAACTACACTTATCCTCAAGGCCAAATTGTGTAGGAGCCATTAGAACTTCTTGAAATTCCACAGAGCACATCCCAAGATTATTTCCCTAAAATTTTGGTTTTAAAAACACCAGGTAAGAGTTTTTAAGGTCATACGGCAATTTTTTTTTGAAAATTAAAACAGAATCGTTGCAGAATGACCAGCCATTTCTAGACTTTAAATAAGCTGTGTAATGTCCTGATGTTATTGAAGGGCCGTCATGATATATAATTGCTGCAGTTACAAAAGTCCTTCCTGATATTGACAACTGCGAAGCTACAAAATTTTTAATTAAAGTTGTCAATTTTGTTCCATCAGGCCTACATCGTTGGAACATTAAAATGACATACTGGCCATATGTTCGTATAAATAATGTGGACATCATTTCAGATTTACATTGGCTACACTCCATGTTGTGATCAGCTGCTTTTACTAGCTTATTAAAGGAGACTGATTTACTGTCTGGCAAAGTTAAATATATAAATCTTTCTGAGTCTACACTAGTAGTACTTGATACCATACAGTTCTCGCAGTCATGCTGCCATTGATAAGAAAGCCCAAACAGCTGATCTACATCTACACCTTCAGCATGCAATACATCAAGCATATACATTAAAAACTCCTGACAATCTTGCTGAATATTTTGAGAGAATTGTGTTTGGCCTGAACATCTGTCTAACAGATTTCGAATTTCAGACACACTTTCTATGTTTCTTCTATCAGTGCTACATTTCTCTAACACAGAATTTAACAAACTGCAAAATCTTTGATCAGAATTGACCACAATCTCTTCTTTTACATTTTCTAGAGAAAACAAAACATTAACCACTACATTAGCATAGCAGTTGACACCAGAACTGTTTTCAAATTGAAAACCAACAACATCTTCAACAGAATCCTTTTTGTTTCTGCTTGTAATTTTAGGTTCATTGACTTTTCGTCTTTTTGCTACAACCTCCCCAGTATTGGTCACATTTCTTCGTTTCCGGCCTACCACACGTTTCTCAAACAAAGGATACTGAGGCAAATGTGACGCATACTCTCTTCTTAACCTATTGTATTCCTTAACACAATCTAGATCTGCACAAATGTTTGTGACATCACACTCAATCAAGTACAATCCCGATAAAGTTCTAACTCGTGACAATGCCACATATGCCATACCCTCCTTGAACACAGAACTGCCAATATTCACCAATGCACAGTCTACACTTATGGATTGTCACCGCATATGCCAAGCAAACAGGAAACTGCTTACGGCGAACATATAAGTCTTTTACAAGCAAAAATCTAGCAGAGCAACGACCAATTAGCTGTACTTCCTCAATGCCATCAAATTTAATTTTTAAAAATTCAATTCCATCTCTATTTCTGTATTTTACAAAATCAACAACATTACCCATTGATCCATTTACCAGACCTCTTTCAACATGTAAATTCCTTCTTAAAATTATACGGCAGTTCAAGCACACATTCAGAGTCTTTTCAAAACCTGCAGTTTTAGATATACTCTTCTCTAATGAATCCAATTTTGTTTTCAGATTCTCAGACAAAATAATTGTTGATCCCATATGCTCTACTCTGTCAATAGCTTCCAGTTTCACAATCTCTTGCTTTTCTAAATGCAACATTTTGTTGTTGAATTTGGCACATTCTGCAAGAGTTGGCATCAAACATATTCCAGATTTCTTATCAGTAATTTTCTGAAAAATATTCTCAGGCACAACATCTTGTTCTGGATATAAATTTGACAGTAATCGTGCATGTAAAGCTTCTTTCCCATGCTCGGTCACTTTTCCAATTCTAACATCTTGTAGAATAGTCTTGTAAACTTCATCCTTCGCCTGACGCATATTTTCATGCAGTTCAGCATAATTGAAGTTTAACCATATATTGACGTTGCCAATGCTGCCTAGGCACTTCCTGATATCTTCATGCGTGAGCATTTTGAACACAGGTTGCCCTTTCACTGGTGTCAGCTGCAGAAGATCTCCGAAAACAATGATGTGTTTGCCACCAAATAACACATCATACTCTGTTTTGAGAACTTCTTGCATTCTCAAATGCACAAAGGCAAGCATGACATTGGAAACCATGCTTACTTCGTCAATGATAAGAAGTTTCATTTTCCTCAAGATTCTTGAAACTTCAAAACAAGCATCTCCAGATAGCTTGTGATATTGTAATTTGTTGTCATGCTCCACTGGCAGCATCAGTAAACGATGTAAAGTAATCCCTTTAATGTTATGTGCTGCCAGTCCAGTTGGAGCGGTGACAACACAAGACAGCGATGACTCTGTCCTTTCCTGCAAATAGCATGAAATTGCTTTAATGAGGAAACTTTTTCCAGTTCCCGCTTCTCCACTCACGTACAGTCGGACAGGCTTCAACGACGTACATGAGCACTCTTTCTTGTCATGACTTAATCCATGATCAATTTGCATGGTAACTTCGTCATATATTTTCCTCTGCTCAACGTTGAGTTGTCTTTCCAACTCTTCTAAGTTAACCGCATCCTCCTGAGCATGTGCCATGGCTCTTTCCACTTCATTCATGGCAGTGGCAGCTTCATTTTCGATAACAGGTCCTCCTAGTGGATCCTGACTCAATGAAGCAGAACTCTGACTGTCCTGAGAACTGTCTCTGGCAATCTCGGCTGCAATCGTTGCTTCCTGCTCAATTTCCGCATTCAACATTTCTACATATTTGGGAAAAGCAGGACATTCTATGGTCTCCTTGGCGGCATTGAAAGAGTCTTCGTAACAGAGGAAATCTCCAAGCTGTTCCTCTTCTGCACGCCAAGGCTTGAAAAGTTGCAAAAGTGCTAAATAGAAAAACTCCTTTTTTTCAGGAGATTCGCCACTCAATTTTCGATGGTTTACCAAGTGGCATTTTCTTTGCTTGACCAGACATCCCTCACTTCCTATTACAGCATACACTCCTTTCTCAGTATCTTCTTTGATGTTCCTCTTGAATATGTAATTTTGAAGAACCTCATACAGACAAACATTGTCGAGGTGACTGCTTCTATTTGGATAATATGTATCCAACATGTTGGTCTTCAAAATGTCGGTACTGTTTGGCTCCTTTTCCGCCAAATACTCAATTTCCCGCACAGGTTTCAGAACTCGATTACGCGTTGCAGCAAGACCAAGACTCGCCCAAACGATACTCCTGGACTTGGCATAGAGACTTGCTGAAGACAACCGGTCAGAGCATTCGTAAGCTCCAATTTCTCGATGCGACAACATCTTCAGACTGAAACTGTACAACTTCTTGCTGAGGCTCTTTTCATGGGAAATGTCCTCCCACATATCCTTCAATTCTGTCTTCTCTTTTTTGGTGATGTAAGACGTCACATACCGAGCCACAGCCATACAGTTATCAGCCACAAACTGTATATCCATGTTAGCATTCCACATGGACAAAATCACCGGGTTGTAGTCGTTGATGTACTTGGACTCTTCGTTCCTCTTCAAATTGTATGTGTTTTTAGGTGATTTCTTCATGACATTATGTCGCAGCGAAGACATCAAACTGTTTACTCTTCCTTTAGAAATCACCGGTCGTGGAAAGCCGAAACGACATTTGGTGTAGAACTTGTCCTTGTTTCGGAATTTACGACGGCAGTACTTTCCACAACGATGGCTTTGGAAACGCAGAACTTTTTCTCTTAGGCTTTTCTTCTCCTTTGCGTTTGGAACAGCACACGTAGAATACTGTTGGATGAAACTCATCACTGAGTCTTCTGGATCCGTTCCAAATTTAGGTGCATCCTTGATCCACAGCAACATATGTATATGAGGAGCACCTCTTGCTTGGTACTCCTTTCTCCAGAAGAAATCCAACACCTCTCCAAGAGGTGGATTCTTCTTATTCATGATGAAAGACATCATAGCTTCAAATCTATGATTGAAGTACCTACATACATTGACTGGATCCAAAGAGCACAGTTCTCCGGGTGTCTTGAATTCGATGTTATCTACGTTAGCATTTGCCTCTCGTAGAAATTCAAGTAAGTCTTCCCAGCCATACTCGGCACAGCTCAGAGTGAGGAACCATGTGGGAGTACCTAAGTTCCTCAGCATACATTTTAAATCACCATGACGACGGTACCAGTACTCATTAGTACCACGCTGACACGCCATGAGATTAATCAGGTGAGAATCCAAAATACTGTCTTGGACATTGACTTTATCCATAAAGTCACTTGCCGAGATGTTTTGCATGTGTATACCACTTTTCAAGATGTGGTTCACTGCATATGACAGTCCAGACAGATCGCTTTCAAACAGGAGATGAAACAAATAGGGAATGCATTGTCGAAACCTAGCATCTCCTGCATACAATCGCAAAGTCCGGTATTCAGAAGCAGGAATTTGATGAGGTCGCTCATCATATCTTCCTCCCTGACCTGTTGGAAAAAGCTGTGGGAAACACCGAGCTTCCAAACTTTCCTCCCAAACACTAATGGGACTCCCTTTGGCTTGTTTCATTTGAAACAACTCAATAGCATTCCCCATGACTTCCTTGGAATGCAAAGGATGAACACTATAATGTTCATATATTTCTTCACTAGTAGAGGGTTCTACTTTCTCAATTTGACCAGCACACAAATCGCTATCCTCTTCCTCACTTACTTCCTCTTCTGCAACATATACATTCTTATAGTATTTATTATTTTTTTTCAAATACAATGTTGCCTTTTTAACTTTCCTAACATCTACTAAATCTTGCCATATTTTCTTATTCTTTGTCGGAACCCCATTAACTAAGATAACCAGAGGTTCCTCTTCCACTTTTTCTACTCCAATTGTGTTAATGTTTTTCTTCAAATCTAGAGGCAAATAAACAACTCTTCCCTTTAATCCTCTCTGTAAATCTGATGGAGGCAATTTCCCTGTCTTTGGCTCCATTCTTACAATAGCCTGAAAGGGATGGATACTTTGAATCAAAATAGATTCATAAGTATTTAAATCCTTCAATTCAGAAGGAATCTCAACCAATTCCAGATTATTATGAACTGCTCTAGCAGGCATCTGGTTTTGATTTAATTTGCAACAACAATAAGTACACACACGTTGATCGAATCCCAAATCAAAACAATTTTCTACCATCAAGTATGTTGCAAAATCCTTCCATTCACTATTATTTTCCCTTTCACTTTTTGCATATAAATCCACTAACTTAGTCTGATTCTTATAATAAGTGCGTCGACAACACACACAAGTGAAATTAGGCCTCTCACTTGATTTCACCTGAAACGTCGCAATTTCCCTCTGGAAATTATCTGTACTGGAAACCTGTACACTATCTTCCACATTACCCTCTTCTTCTGGGTCAATTTCAACATTCTCCTCTTTACTTCCAAAGTAACAAAACTCAATTTCTTCACATATGTTCTTCACATCTATTTCAGAACCATGCAAAAGAGCAGCGCATAATTGTTTAAGCATAATTGCTGGACTCTTAGCATAATACAACATTCTAACTAATTTCCTCACTTTATTATGATGCACTGCTAGCATCCTGAAATGATGAAAAACACTCTGGCATACTCTCCTGGAAAGACAAGCCAGTGAATGACCATGCAAACCTGTCACTTCTCTCACTCTGCAAGGATCTAATTCTTGCAACAACCTTATTTTCTGCTTCAAACTTTTCTTATTAAATGACCGTACAAAATCACAAAGCAAATTGATGGAATCCTGTCGCACACTACAAATACTACTACACTTCCAGGTGTACACAGGACCCTTAGCACGTCTTCCTAAAACCTCATTACCTAACACCTATTCTGTCTCTGTTGTCACAAGTTTTTCTTTTTCAACTGGACAACCATCTTTTACTTCATAAGCACGACCACTGGTGTCAACTGCATGCACCAAATCATTATCCTGGAAATAACTCTCCTCATTAAAAAATGCCTCACAGCTTGAACTATGCATCCATTCTCCAGAAAAAACTTCACAAAAATTACTACGATTAACTATTCTCTTCCATCTACTATTTCTTTTGAAATCATAAATTGCCTTGTTTAGCTTCCTAATTCTATTGATTATCAAAATAAATAACTTACGTTTAATTTCAAATGCCTGATCAATAACTTTCTCAACTTTTTTTTTTCTCTTATAAAAAACCAGTTTCTGTTGACCTTTCTTAATATTTTTTAACAAATTGCCAATTATCCTGTTGCGGAACATTCGTTTACGAATGTCCCTAAACTGTTGTTTCCTTCTACTATCATGCAGAGTTATCTCTTGCTCTAGCAGTAACATTTTTGATTGGCCTTTCCTTTCCATTTGATTTGCTTCTCTTTTTATGGACTGAAACATTTTCTGTAGTAATATTTTTTTTACTACACATATTTCTTATGAAATATTTTGTGCTCTTACCCGGTGCTTTCTTCGTGACTTGACAAATCTTTTTGTTAGAGGACTGCTGCTTATTTTGTTTCACCTGCTGTCTTTGACGTTTTGCAGCCTTTCTCTGTCTTTCTATTGTTGGCATGGTGAAATCTTGAAATGATCTGCAGTTGAATCTGTGGTAAAATATAATAAAAAATGTTATTAACCATTATTACCAAACAGTAAATCAATAACAATGATCAAAAACTTAACACACTACTTGACATTTTAAATAGAAGATTTTTTAGTCCTTGGCAAATTTACAATACAGAAATAGCAGAAAAGAAATGACATTTATATTTATGTTACCTGTGCTATTTTATATGTGAATCTGATCTAATTTTATGAGCATATTTTAATATTTTATTGAAGACACTACACATAACCTGTTTTTGAAGGTGTCTTTATTTTTAAATTAAACGGTTTACATTTTTACTTTTTATTAATTATACATTTTAAAAATAAATGTTTATATTTCCATAGGCTCAAGCAGGTCAGCTTCCCACCCTATGTCATATAATTCGGACAAATCTGCATCCTCATCACGCTCTTCTTCATCCTCAGGATTTAAATCATCCAATGGATCAACATCCACTGATGTTTCAATTACAAGTTCAATGATGAGGTCAAAATCAACTGATTGCAGATTGTCACTCATGTTGATGTTGTCTTTATCTTTAAAGAAAGATAACAACAATGAGATGTTGCAGAGTAAGAGACAAATCTCAGAGATTATAATAGTAAAATTGTTTAACAAGAGTAATATTTTGCAGCTATTATTTAGCCATGTCCAGCAATGCTGATCAGGTGAAGACTATGTCTAATTTTTCAGTGAACAGGACTCATCTCTTCTTAACCTTGGATAAGCCTCACCGACTCTGTGTGTCCTGCACATACTTAAATGTAAAGGGGCAGATTTATGTTAAATGGCACATCCCCAGGCATGCACCAGTTAACGTGCACCGCTGCTCTGCCACCCATGGTGTGCCGTATTTACAATCAGATAGGAGAAAGCTGCGTCAAAACCCTGCGCCTGCTTTAAGCAGGCATAGGTCTTGACGCAACATTGTGGAGATGGGGCACCCCTGAGCCTTGCTTGAGCTGCATCGCACTTGCGATACAACTCCAGCAATCACTACCTTTACAGCACAGATACATCACGCATCTGTGCCATTTTTGCCCCATGATGCCCCGCATTGTAAATGCAGCACACCATGGGTGGCGGAACAGCGGCGCAGGATGACTGACACATCCCTGGTGATGCACCAGTCATCATAAATCTATCCCTAAGCTTCTTATCTTGTTACAGATGAACCGCCATATGTACCATCAAACTATTTTGCATTTCCTAAATAGCGAATTTTAAGGAATAAATAGCAATTCTTTACCATTCCTAATTTGCAATGAGCAAATTGCTAATTGCAAGTTACCCATTCATTTCCATGGGCTAGGAGCCTCATAGGAATGAAGGTTTAATTTGCGATTAGCAATTTGCTCATCACAAATTAGGAATTTTTCCAAGGGTGCAGGGGTGTCTCAAGAACACCCTGCTGCACCCCTGAAAAAGAAATTTGGGGGCATATGGCACACATACATGCCCTAAGGGCATGTGTTGGCGTCATATGGGACCTTTTGTTTTTTTGAAAAAAAGCTTTTTGAAAAGAATTCACAAATTACCACCAATTTACCACAATAGTTTCCAAATCCTTAATGTCATTTTTTACATATTTTTTGTTTGATACATTGCATTTAAGTAATCGCAAAATTTGCAAATCCTTCAGTGCAATCGCAAAATAAGGAATAGCAAATTTTGCTACTCCTTATTTTGCATCAAACTTGTTTGATACATACCATTTGTCTAATTAACATTCGCAAAGGCCGAAATTCGCAGAATTTTGATCTTTGCGAATGCTAATTAGCTTGATACATATGGCCCCAAGTGAGGCCTGTCTTGCAACATGGTGCATCTTTTGCATCACTGCTGCATCGGTTTCATGTGGTACGTTTTTTTTACACCATGACATATCTGCCTAAATGCATCAATTTGTAATTTTGTCGCCTCATAGCAAATCTTTTGCACCGCCGCTGCATCATAAAAGTGACGCACAGTGGCGCAAAAGAGGCATACACCTATCATAAATCTGTCCCTAGCATTTTAAATGATTAATCCAGGATGACGATAAGGTGTGGCCTACCCAAAGGTTTGTTTAAGGTGAGGCCTACTCAGGATTGCAGATTAAAGTTACGCTTGATGAAGAATACAGAGGAGATAATACATGTAAAGGCCTACCAATGAAGTAAGTGATTTGCACTTTATTTCGCCAGTCATCATAAATGTATCCCTAAGCTTCTTATCTTGTTACAGATGAACCACCATATGTACCATCAAACTATTTTGCATTTCCTAAATAGCGAATTTTAAGGAATAAATAGCAATTCTTTACCATTCCTAATTTGCAATGAGCAATTTGCTAATTGCAAATTACCCATTCATTTCCATGGGCTAGGAGGCTCATAGGAATGAAGGTGCAATTTGTGATTAGCAATTAGCTCATCACAAAATAGGAATTTTTCCAAGGGTGCAGGGGTGTCTCAAGAACACCCTGCTGCACCCCCTGAAAAAGAAATTTGGGGGCATATGGCGCACATACATGCCCTAAGGGCATGTATGGGCGTCATATGGCACCTTTTATTTTTTGGAAAAAAAGCTTTTTGAAAAGAATTCACAAATTACCACCAACTAGAAGTTGGTGGTAGTTTCCAAATCCTTAATGTCATTTTTTTTACATATTTTTTGTTTGATACATTGCATTTAAGTAATCGCAAAATTTGCAAATCCTTCAGTGCAATCGCAAAATAAGGAATAGCAAATTTTGCTATTCCTTATTTTGCATCAAACTTGTTGGATACATACCATTTGTCTAATTAGCATTCGCAAAGGCCGAAATTCGCAGAATTTTGATCTTTGCGAATGCTAATTAGCTTGATACATATGGCCCCAAGTGAGGCCTGTCTTGCAACATGGTGCATCTTTTGCATCACTGCTGCATCGGTTTCATGTGGTACGTTTTTTTTACACCATGACATATCTGCCTAAAAGCATCAATTTGTAATTTTGTCGCCTCATAGCAAATCTTTTGCACCGCCGCTGCATCATAAAAGTGACGCACAGTGGCGCAAAAGAGGCATACACCTATCATAAATCTGTCCCTAGCATTTTAAATGATTAATCCAGGATGACGATAAGGTGTGGCCTATCCAGAGGTTTGTTTAAGGTGAGGCCTACTCAGGATTGCAGATTAAAGTTACGCTTGATGAAGAATACAGAAGAGATAATACATGTAAAGGCCTACCAATGAAGTAAGTGATTTGCACTTTATTTTGCCAGTCATCATAAATGTATCCCTAAGCTTCTTATCTTGTTACAGATGAACCACCATATGTACCATCAAACTATTTTGCATTTCCTAAATAGCGAATTTTAAGGAATAAATAGCAATTCTTTACCATTCCTAATTTGCAATGAGCAAATTGCTAATTCCAAATTACCTATTCATTTCCATGGGCTAGGAGGCTCATAGGAATGAAGGTTGCAATTTGCGATTAGCAATTACCTCATCACAAAATAGGAATTTTTTCAAGGGTGCAGGGGTATCTCAAGAACACCCTGCTGCACCCCTGAAAAAGAAAATTGGGGGCATATGGCACACATACATGCCCTAAGGACATGTATTGGCGTCATATGGCACCTTTTGTTTTTTGGAAAAAAATGCTTTTTGAAAAGAATTCGCAAATTACCACAAACTAGAAGTTGGTGGCAGTTTCCAAATCCTTAATGTCATTTTTTACATATTTTTTGTTTGATACATTGCATTTAAGGAAACGCAAAATTTACAAATCCTTCAGTGCAATCGCAAAATAAGGAATAGCAAATTTTGAATTAAGGACATTTTAAGTCATTTCCACATGTGCAGTGTTTTCAAATTATGATTTGAAAATCGTTTTTGGGGAAAAGTAATGGTTTGCAAATTTATGACAAGGACATAATGGTGTATGCTTCTCTATAAGGCATTTCAGTGTCTCTGATGTCATTTTTCCCATATTACATTATAAGACCTTTCCCCATGGAGCACATTCCTTGTAAATATGCTCCCACCTGTGCATGGTGAATTTAGATTTTGACTGTTTGAGTCACATAGCCATGTTAAAAGTGACCCCAAAAAATTGCAAACGCTTTAAAAAAACACATTCATGTGTCTTAAGGACATTTTAAGTCATTTCCCCATGGACAGTGTTTTGTAAGTGGCGCAAAAGAGGCATACACCTATCATAAATCTGTCCCTAGCATTTTAAATGATTAATTCAGGATGACGATAAGATGTGGCCTATCCAGAGGTTTGTTTAAGGTGAGGCCTACTCAGGATTGCAGATTAAAGTTACGCTTGATGAAGAATACAGAGGACATAATACATGTAAAGCTCTACCAATGAAGTAAGTGATGTCCACTTCATTGCGCCAGTCATCATAAATGTATCCCTAAGCTTCTTATCTTGTTAGACATCAACCGCCATATGTATCATATAACTATTTTGCATTTCCAAAATAGCGAATTTTAAGGAATAAATAGCGATTCTTTACCATTCCAAATTTGCGATGAGCAAATTGCTAATTGCAAATTACCCATTCATTTCCATGCGCCAGGATGCCCATATGAAAGAAGGTGCAATTTGCGATTAGCAATTAGCTCATCGCAAATTAGGAATTTTTCCAAAGGTGCAGGGGTGTCTCAATAACACCCTGCTGCACCCCTGAAAAAGAAATTTGGGGGCATATGGCGCACATAAATTTTAACAACATTCCTTTACCTCAAAAACGATTTTCAATTCATAATTAGAAAACACTGCCCACAGGGAAATTACTTAAAATGTCCTTAAGACACATGAAAGTGTTTTTTTATTGCCTTTCCAGCATGGTTGGGTCACTTTTAACATGGCTATGTAACACAAACATTTAAAATCTAAATTTGCCATGCACAGGTGGGAGCATATTTACAAGCAATTTGCGCCACAGAGAAAGGTCTTACATTAAAATGGGAAAAATAACATCAGGGACAGTCAATTGCCTTATAAAGAAGCATACACCATTATGTCCTTGTCATAAATTTAAAAACAATTCCTTTTCCCCAAAAACGATTTTCAAATCATAATTTCAAAACACTGCACATGGGAAAATTACTTAAAATGTCCTTAAGACACATAAAAGCGTTTTTTAATTGCCTTTGCAGCATGTTTGTATCACTTTTAACATGGCTATGTAACACAAACATTCAAAATCTAAATTTTCCATGCACAGGTGGGAGCATATTTACAAGCAATTTGCGCCACATAATTCATAATTTTCTCCTTAAAGCACACTATTCTCTATCTAAATTAAAGAAATATTTTCTCACCTTAGCAAATACTTTGAGTTTGAAAACAGTCTCAGAAACACACCAATTTGTCTTCAGCAGAGCAAAAGGTATGCACTCCAGAGTCTGCAGCTATCAAAAGCACAGAAATGCTGTAATTCTTCACACATATCTCTCATGTCACCCAATCAAAACTCTTCCCTCACTTTTTTTCAAATGAAAACCCTTCCCCCCTCTGCCCTTTCTGCCTTTTCTGCATGGCAACCACCTCTTGGAAGACTTCTGGTGTTTGCAAGTTCACACAACAATGTTGCAATTGAACTCTGAACTCTCAGTGCACCTGCATATCCAGTGCATTCTTTCATTTAATGATTTTTTATTGACCATTCAAAATACATCTTTCAAATAACTCATCCGTGCACCCTAACTTTCTGTTTTCAGCAATCAAAATCTACCAATCACTGTTACTGCTTCATGAACACAGAAACTCCACAGTTTTTTTCATTTTAAACTCTCATTTTTTCAACTGCCATTTCATTGCCACACTTCATCTGACTGCAGGAGAACCTTCTCTCACCATGTTTTCTGTCTGGATTGTTGGACATAGTTATATTCACTGGGCTCAAAGGTACACTGAAAACAGGAATTTACCTAACCTCAATTTACAAGATGTGGAAATTAAGTGGTTTGGCCACAGAGGATTAAAATGTCACCAATTGATACCATTGGTGAAAACCTTTATGCATTTGCCCAAACCTGACCTGTTAATTGTGCACTGTGGAGGTAATGACTTGGGCACTTTGACTGGTGTAGGTCTGGAAATGCTTTTAAAGGACACCTTTGAGCAATTAATGGCACTTTTTCCTCAGACTGCCTTGGTATATTCAAATATATGCCAAAGACAGAAATGGAGGTGGTCAAACCAATTTTGTCCACAAATTGAGAAGTCGAGGAAGCATGTAAACAAATCTGTTTCAGCTTACATGAGAGACCATGGAATGGGCTCCCTGTACAACAATAACTTGCGTTACTACATGCAAGATATCTACAGAGGAGATGGAGTTCACTTCTCAGATGAGGGCAACAGAATTTTCACTCTGAATTTAAGAATGTGCATTGGTACCTACTTATAAGTAACTAAATGTACCATAAACCCAAAAGCTCTTCTCAGAGCTACCCTACATCTGATCACTCACAATTGTTATTTTTCCTCTAACTTTTTTCACTAATTTTCAACAAAGTACGCTCCCTGGGGCGCTACCCGGTACGCGAACCGGGAGCTAACCTCGCGAAATTTTAAAAAAATATATTTTTTTTTCGCACATATAAGCCTCCTCAGCCACCCTCACAAAACCTAGGGGGTCAAGATAAGTCTACCGTGCCCCCTTCTACCCATTCTGAACATTATTTGCCCTCCATTTTGTATCTTAATTCGACCGAAACACAAAATGGTGGACTCCCGTAACGCTTAAGGTTCGCGAACCGGGGCGCTCAACGGTTCGCGTACCGGGTCGCTCCCTGGGAAGCGCACCATCAAAAAAGGTGGGAAAGTAGTTCACAGAAAAGCCACTGGAGACAATTTCACCAAATATAGATTAGCTCATACTACATACCAATCCCTACCATTTTCACAAATTTGATTGGAATTCCATTTAGCCATTTAGCCTGTAGACCTCTCTAAATACCGTGAGGTAAATTACTTCACAAAACACATCTGAAGTGTTGGAATTGACAACCAATTAATATGTTACTTTCATTTTCTACTTTTTTTACCTGACATTTCATTGGTTATATACCTGAATATATATAAAGGAAGAGAAGAAAACACAGCCATTTTGACTACTACTTCTTGGTGTACATTTCAATAGGATTTTCACTAATTCCTTCAACTTCTTTCTAAAGGTAAGTTTTTATTTTTAAAACTGAAGTATATTGTGCACTATAAGTTAATATGGTAAACTTTTTCTGATAGTTATATACTATCCCTCTGTAGTAGTTATAGATTTAGATAGACTTCTCTGTTATAGTTATGGATGGAGTTAGGCTTCTCTTGTATAATTATGAATTTACTTACGTTAAATCACATACACTTTTTTATATTCCTACTTCCACTCTGATACTATACACTGCCCAAAGATAAATTCACTGATAAAAACTGCCTATCTAAAATTAATCCCAACAGTGCCCTATCTCTACTAATATATATTTTTTTAATCTAAATTTCAGGCAAAATGGAAGGCGAACAGAAAGTTGAATTTCAAATTGTCCTGCAAGAGAGCAGCCAAGAAATCATTGATGAAAATGATATTGAATTTTTCGATGAAACTTTAGACAAAGAACTACTGCAATGTGTACAAGCAGTAGATAACCTCCTTGAAAATGAAGACATTTTACACCCTCAGAGACTACAATGTATATTCAATGATAATTATGAAATTTCTGACAATGAAATGTTAGAAAGTTTAATAAATTATGAAACACAATCACAATAAAAAAAAATGCTTAAAAAATAAAGAAAATAAAAAATAATCAACAAAACCAACAATCAATTAACATACAGCATTTGAAAAGTCTATCATTCATTTTTCATTGTAGTACGCTGCATAGAACGCTTCCCGGTTCGCGGACCGGGCGCTCCCCACGCAAAAAAACAATTTATTTTTTTTTTTTTTGCCCCGCGGGGCCCTTTTAAAGCCTCCACATTAAACCTAGGGGGTCAGGGAGGCTCTACTATGCCCCCTTATGGTTATTTCCCCCTTTGTTTTGGCCTCCTCTTGTCTCTCAATCCTACCGAGAGACAAGATGGCGGCCGCTCCGGACTGTTTAGAATGTTGACAGACACCGGAGAGCCAATCAGCTTCGCTACGCGAAGTTCCGGTACGCTTAAGGTCCGCGGACCGGAGCGCTGCCTGGAGCGCCCTTACAGATATATATCTTTTTTTAAACGTTAATTTCTCAAAATCCACTGGAGCACATATATTGAGACCTACAAAAGGCACATCGGGCTACCAGTCCCTACAATTTTGCCAAGTTTCATGCAAATCCATTCAGCCGTTCGGGCTAAAAGTGAGGCCAACCGCCCTATGGAAAATTGCATGGGGAAAACACGTTTTGGGACCCCCCTTTTTTCTCGCCCCCCCCCTTGACAAAACCTCCCCAAATTTCCAGGGGCTGCTCAGAAACAAAATGTTCCATTTTCCAGAAAATTTCAGCCAATTCCGTCCACAAACGCCAAAGTTATTAGACATAGAATTTTCAAAAATCCCATAGGGAAAAAATCCTAACTATATATACCTACTGGCGACCGCCAGTAGGTAATATATATATATATATATATATATATAAATAAAACATATTTAAACTTTTCAGAAACACACATTCACTGAATGATGTCCTCAGTGATGTCATCAGTGATGTCATTTCAGATGTCATGAGTGATGTCACTGACCATGTCATGAGTGATGTAATACGTGACGTCATCAGCAGTGCATTGCGGGGGCGCAAGTTATTGTTAGCTCTACTAACTATAACGGCTGAATTTGTCTGGTTTTGTACAAGTGAAATGTCCAACTAACTATAACGTACCTGAAACCTATGTTTTTTTCAGTGAATATATATATATTTATGTCCTTCCCACAGATGCCTTGGTTATCCCGGTAGTCCAAGCATATTAAAATATTTTATTGTAATTCACTGCTGACAGGATATTGTTGTTTTTGATACCCTGTTGTATTAGATTGCTGTGGGTAAATACGTATCTTGGGTTGAGAAGCACCTAATCATTTGCAGCACTTCCCACCACATTCGGCCCATGATAGTTCCCCATGACCCTTTTTCATGTGCTCGCACCTCCGTACTATAGGCATCTTCTGCGTTCTCTAACCCGGTTCAACAATCCACTTAGGTATCCTCTCATGCTTGTTCTGCCTCCATCCGAAATAAGTATACTCTCTCTCTCTCTGTGATGAAGATGCCCTAACATGGCGGGTCGTTGGCAACTGTCTAAAATGGCAATTGCTCCTATGTACAAAAGGGTAGGTGGCTTAGGGACTCACTAAACAAAATTATCATGTTAAGAGGCAGATAGTTTCCCTAGGAAGAAATTCACATTGCACTCGCTGATTTTGAACCCCATTGCAGGTAGTTTTACCTCAACCTTATGGAATGTGGAGGTAAGAATTCTTCCAGCTTCCATGGATGATATTCGGAAATTTTACAAAGCCTAGATAGTGCATTTCATGATTTCATTTTTTCCATATGCTGGATTATTATAGAAGGTTGCCTCACATTGATGGAACACTTCATTTCACGATTTCCCTCTGGAGGTCAACTTCCACACTTCTCCTTTCTTTCAGCAGTTGAGCTTTTATGGAGGGGGGACCTCTCCTCAGGGGTTGGAATTTTGCAAGCACAGCAACTGTTAACTGATTGGAATAAACATAGGGACTGTTGCTTCAACTATGAATGGGGTTGGGTAAAAAAGTGCCTTCTCACTTGCAACCTCTACTTCAGGCCAGGACTTTACTAAAGAATAATATTACATTGTGTAATGGTACCTAGGAGCAAGGCCAAGTCTGACATATAAATCACGTACTGCACACAGTGGTTTTATGTATAAATCCGGGCAGGTGTATAAGCATCCTGCTTGTGTGCATTTCCATAAAATCACCTCCAGGCAAACCTAATACATACTGCTTGCAACTTAGTTATCCCTTTGCACACACAAAATCAATGGTTTTGTACTGTCCAGATTTTCTGACCGATGTAGATAATTCATTCCCTACCTCCTTATGGAGTGCAGCATATAAGCTAAAAATACCTTCCATTTAAAATTGCACACCCACATAAAGCAGCAATATGTATCAAGATGTTGTAAAAAAAATGGTGCAAACAAATCATGCTTTCACTGTCACAATGGTCTTCATAAAACTATCAACGTTTATAGCAATAAATACATACGTTTTTTGCACATCAAAACTTGTGACTTGACAGTCTTTTGATCTGTACAAGTATATTAGGAGTATGTTTCATACAAATCCACATTGATTGGAGAGGTTACAACATTACTAGATCTGCAGCCAACACATGTTTGTCCTATCTCGAGGACTTTTTCAAGGCAAAGATAATAGGAGAAGTCCAGTGTAATGGCTTGATGGGTCAAAATGAAAGTACTTATCTATAGTCTCCAATGTGTGAGTATGACAGCAGAAAAAGTAATAAATATCAAGCAGCAATGGACATGTATCCACCTTAAAGACGTTCATGTGTTATTACTCTCTGTAGATGTATTCGTTTTGGTGTGCAACAAAATTATGTATTTATTCTTCCATTAGAGCCAACGACCCATACTTGTGGACTTAATCCTGGAAGAAACAAAACTGTGTTGTAATCCAAAATATCTTGATCATTTACAGTTGATGTGTGGAAGGTGAAAAGTCCGCATCAAGGTTTATGAAGCATTTCAAAGATCAAGTATTTGAATTATATATTATTTTATATCAATTTGTTAATAATGTTTTATTCTTTCATTTTCAGTGTTATTTGTTTCTAGGTGTAATATATTTTTAAATTATATCTCAAATTTGTTTTTGGGTTGTGGTATATTGGGGTATTGGGCGGGTAGAAATGATTTTAATAATGATATATTAACTAATATCAATTGATTCTTTGTGATTTTTTAAATCTTTTTTGATATTCTTTATTACATTTTCTAGTTATGTATTACATTTTAAGCTTGAGTTGTGAGGTTTAGTTGGGTTTTGGGTGGGTAGTTTTTTAGAATTATATATTCATTTGTTAATCAGTAAACTTTCTTAAAATGCTTAAATTGTTATTTATCTGTTTACATTTTTTATAGTTTGTTATATTTTGTATTACATCTGAAATGTGGGGTATGATTTCTTCAGAGATTGCGAGGGTAGTTCTTCAAATAAGCTATTTAAAAGCTGAGATTAATTGATTATTGTCTTATGGTGTTCTGTGGGTTTGATTGTGTTTTTGCTTTATTTGTAATTAATGTATTATTCATACTTTTACAATTTTAAAGACAAATGTTTTGTAAATATGTATGTTAATATATAGAGAATTCACAAAATGTGAATTTTATTTACTATGTGTATTAATGTATATAATTAAATCATATAGTTAAGTAAAATTAACATGTTTTAATTATTTTATTTATATTTTTAATGTTTAAAGGGGAAATTATTCTATTCTATGTTATGATATAGATACTTTTTGAAATGTGTATTTTAATAAATATGTTTTTTCATTTACATAGTTAAAACATATTGTTGAATACATTAATATGTTTTATTAATATGTGTAATGTTTTAAGGAGACATACAATTTCTTGCTAATGAATGTGACCCCATCCAAACATGATTTAATGATTTTTAAAGTGGAGTTAGAATAGTAAATCGGACCCTTTCCCCCATGTATGCATTTTCCCCATTGTTTGTTAGATTGGAGTTAGAATAGACATTACGACATTTTTTTTTTATATAGTTACTTGGTAGTTATAGTTAAAATTCCCAGAGATAGGAATTCCTCTGATTTTTGCTTCGTAATGACTTTGTCACTGTTTGATGAATCTCTACAAAACTTTACAGGCATATTCTTTATTCTGCTTTGGCTGACAATACAAAGTTTTGTGGTGAATAGTTAAGGGCGTGCATAAAAAAGAGGTGTTCCAAAACACATTTTTCCCACTGTATTTTCCATAGATTTTTGTATCAGAAGCAGCGGCAAAATCTCTGAACAGATTTGCATGACATTTGGCAGAATTGTAAATTATGGTACGTAAAGGGTCATTTTTGGCATTGGATGAGAATTGGTTCAGTACTTTTTTTGTATGGAAATTTCAAAAACCTTTATTGAAGGCAATCACTGGTGAACACAGCATGGTGCCTGAACCCCTGGTCGGGCCGGCAGCGTAGGGGACAACAAGTACAGCAGTATTACCAATGCATAAGTGCACAGCAAGCCACCTACAACCACTTCGGGCCGACTGTGTCAAGTTAAACATTGCACAAGAAACTGATCAAGTTGTGGGGAGGACTACTGGTCATGTGAAGCGTAGGGCAGTATAGTGTAATCAGGAGCTTAATAGTTCAATGGCCCGGGCTCCAGAGGGATATAGCTGGCGTATGGGATCAAGGGGTGCGGTCGTTCATCCACAGAGGTGCCAATTTTCAGATGACTCATGTAGTCCCTGTTGCCCCGTGTGTTCGTGTGCGTGGATGAGAACAAGGCCAGGGTGACCTTAGTAAAGGAAAGAGAACAGTAACAATAAAGTAACAGTAACTGTACAGGTTGTGGCGTGGCATGTGGAGTTAGGTGTCTCGTGTGTTCCAAGAAGGGGGGGGTCGGTCAATATTCATGGTGCTCAAGCATAGAGGCCTTTCAATCACTTGGGAAGAGTTGCAGGGCCCTCAGCTTCAGGGGGGCTAAAGCAAGCTAAATCTATGCGCATTAAATAGGATATCAAAGGCTGCAAAATGCATTGGAATTTCTTTTCAGTGTTCCCTATGTTATGAGAGAGTCTCTCCATAGCCAGTATATGCCACACTCAGACGAACCACTGAGCTCTCAAGGGGGCTGTGGTTAGTTTCCATGTGCACGCTATGAGCTGTCCCACTGCTAATAGAAAATGGCTTATAAGGGCCCAATCCACCCCAGTCATTGCTGCAAGGGTAGAGGAGCTAATACCCAGGACCCCCACGTGTTGCAGCGATGGAATCAGGTATCCCACAACACCCTTAATGTGTCCCAGGACCTCCTTCCAGAAAGTAACTATCATGTGACATGACTACCATATGTGGTAGAGAGTGCCTTCCTCCTTCCCACATCTCCAATAGAGGTTGGATACTGTGTGGTATATGATGGCCAGCTGAGAGTGTGTATAGTACCATTGAAGCATCAATTTTTATGCGGTTTCAGGGGAGGAAAGGCTGCGGTATATTTTGGGGATATCTTGCCATAGTTTCTCCAATTGCTTGCCAGAGAGTCCTCCCGGTGTCGTGTCTTGCCACGTGGTCTAGTAGCAATGTGTGCACCTCAGAGTCGAGTGTTGTATCACCTGATAGGTCTTAGAGATAAGGTTTCTTGTGCCCTCAAAGGCATGCACCAGTTTTTCGAACATAGTGAAAGGGAGTGTCGCTGCAGCATGGATGTCAGGGGCAGAGAGCCAGTGTCGCAGTTGCATGTATTGCTGGTGTGTCGTGCAGGGTAGCATAAATTTGGAGCTGCAGTCATCAAAGGACTTGAGGGCCCCCCGTAAATAAGTCGAGAATTGTACGACACTCCCCATCGATCCTCAAGTAGAGACCCTTCCCATCCCCGGACACTGTTGTTACAGAGGTGCAATAGCCGGCCTTGCATAGGACTCCCACCCCCAGAGTCTTAGAGTCTCCATAATGCCAATAGGGGAGTGGATACTATGGATGCGTCATGCAGTGCACGTCTGCCTTCATCAGGTGGGTCTCCTGTAACAGTATGACATCTGGATCGTGTTGTAGAATGTACCGCCATATTTGCTTACACTTGTTGAGGGAGTTCATGCCTTGGACATTGAGGGAGAGCAATTTAGTGTCCCCTTGAGATAGGGGGCAATCAAGGGGGCCAACCCCATCCATTATAGAGGGACTAACTGTGCTAAGTTAACGGGGCAGCGCTACAAGCGTTAGATCCCATCCCCCCACCAAGCGCCTGCACTCCCACCTCCACAGGGTTACGTGTCCTCCATCCAGCTGGCCTGCCACCGACGTAGCCCAGCCATTTATAGAAAGGTGAGTGCCAGCGAACCGTGGTTCCCCCTGCCCAAGACCGTATGTGCCTCACTACCAATGTTACTAGTGGTGTCCCAGTTGACCTCTAGAAACATCAAAGAAAACATAAAAATCAACAGCGGGCCAACTGAGCCCAACAAGTCCTTCTCCCGGTGCAGAGACCGACACCGAGGCACTCGAGTCCCGCTGGAAGAGTCACCCTCTGTAGGAGTAGGTTCGAGAAGGCGTGTGATCAAGGGCATGATAGAGTGATAGAATACTGTCAGGGCGAGCCCCGTGCATCCCCGGGGGCCCACCAGTTACCTCTCTAGGCCCCAGACCAGGGACCCCTCACCACTCTCCATCGGATGGCAGTGCCGCTGACCAGTCTAGCCTCGCTCTGCACTCTGCCTGTCTGACAGATAGCATGGCAGATGTGTGCAGATCGACTACCATCTTGATCTGTCACTCGATCCCATAAGTTTACATGTTATTCAGTGGAGTTGTGCCATGGTGCTGCGGGTGTATGGCATGTATTGCAGTTAGGCGCTTCATAGAGTCTCCGCCTTAGAGAGTTTCTCACCCTTATATAGAGCCAGTGGTTGAGTGTGCCAGTGAGGGACCCCCGCTGAAGCTACGCAAGTGGTCAATAACATCCTTTCTTGCCTCCTGGGATAATAGGGCAGCTTGTTACTTATTTGTGCCTCGTGGGGGAACCGTGGCCCAACTGGGCTTAAGATCATGGCTCAAGGAAGAGGAGTAGCCGTCTGCCTGGTGGTCATCAGGTATATCCAGTAAGGCCTTGGCCTCCGCCAAGGAGTGCAGTGATCGGCGCTTGCCCTCCCACTAAAACAGGAGCGCAAAGGGGAGGCCCCACTGGTAGTGGACGCCCTGTGCTCAGAGTTTGTCAGTAACAGGTTTAAAGTCGTGCTGTTTAGGGAGGGTGACAGCGGAGAGGTCCTGAAAAGTTGGATTATGTGCCCCTGGAATTTGATCTTTGTCTTGTTGGGGGTCGCCTGCATAATCGCTTCCTTCTTCCTTCACCCTGGTGAGGATATCTGGGCCATTGTCCTTACTAACCACTCCCCCTCGGACTCTGTGGGTCCAGTCAAGGGCAGGCGGAGAAGCATCATCGTCCCCTCGCACCATCTGCAGGAGTTCAGCAGTAAATGCCACTATGTCTGTGCCTTCGGCACCAACCGGGACCCCCCTTATGCAAATATTGTTGCAGCGGCTCCTATTTTCAAGGTCCTCCTGCTTGGTCTGAAGTTCAATGTGCTGGTCTTTTAGAGTACTAATGCGCAGTGCGTATCCTCTGCAAAAACCAGTCCGTATAGCCTTGTGTGACCGGTACCGAGGATTCTCCACCCCTCCGGGCCGGAGTTGGGGCCGCGGACTACATTGCCACGTCTGGCTGGGTGATCTTGCTCCACAGAGTTGTCACGTGTGGTCTCCTTACGGGCCTGAGAGTGCAGATTAGCTAGAGTCCAGAGGCACCGAGCTACATGATCTCACACGTGAGGCTGCAGTTGCGATGTAGCTCGTCCATCCAGTGTGCAGCACGGAGGTGGTAGGATCAGCACTTCCTTCGCCGTACGCTATTGTGCCCCTCTCCATCCGGTCGCTCCAGTCAGATGTCTTTATGCCAGGGCCAGTCACACGGCCAACGTCACTGCATCGGCGGTGCCCCCCCTCCGGAACCACACAACTCACAGCCACTGAGGAGGAGGAATTTGTTCCCTCGGCTCACCACCTAGACGTCTTCTGTGAGCCGAAGGAGGGGGGTGTTGCTGTCCAGGCCCGTTCAGTCGGCCACCACCCAGCCCTGCGACCGGGGAGTACCCAAGTAAACGAATGTCCACTCCCCCCGGCACATTAGCCAAACAGGTCTCAGAGCCTGCCCAAGAAGAAAGGAAGCAGGCCCGCCACGGGTGTCCATTTAATGATCTCAGCAGCCGATCTCCTCCGCAGCTATGCAGGGTTCAGGGGAGCGAGGTGTTGCCTACACGCATTAGCTAGCAGGCATACAGACTTCAGGCGGGGTGCGGCAAAATCCTAGGTGAACTTATGGTGTCTGAGGGTCATCAAAAGCTCCCAGGGGATGATTACAAACCCCGAGCTCCAGCCCCAAAATGGCCACTGACAAGCACCCCTCACAGTGTAAATTCAGGCAGGAGAGGCACCAGCCATGAGCAGGTGGGCTCCAGAGGCCCCAGGAGCAAGCACCAGTGCCCTCAAGCATCTGCCCTGGAGGGTCAGGCACGCACTCACCTCCAGGATGCTGCTCCCATGCGCCGATGTATCACTGCATTGGCGGAGGGGCCGGGCTCGCCAAAAGGGCCTGCCTGAAGATGGCGGCCTCGAGTCCCCTCCGCAACCCACAAGATCCCAGGACATAAGAGAGCACTCACCTGCCCAGGCGCAGGTGCAGGTCACTCGAGCACTGCTGGGGCTCCCCCAAACCTGTCCACTGGCCTCTGTGTCCCCACTCATAAATGCCAGCCTTCAGTCACTTCTCCTCAGCGTGGGACCTCACCGCTGTGCTGCGCCGGGGTCCCGGCCACTCGGGGCGCAACTCGCATGCAGACAAGTCCTTACCGCCTTCAGTAGCCAAGACAAGCCTCAGACCTGGCGGAGGCGGATTGGGGCGAACTCACCGCAAGCACCCACAGGAAAATGGCAGCTGCCCGCTTCTCCTGCAGCTCCCACAGTCCCCAAGCCATAGGCGAGCACCCACTGGCCCAGGCACGGGCTGTCCCCAAAGATGCCACAGCAGAAGTCAGGAAGCTCCCAGGGAGCCTAGGTACAGCTGCCGCTTCCACAAGCACGTGCACCGGCTCCCGCCGACCAGCGTCAAAATGGCGGCTACCGATCACCGCTCTCCGCTTGGGACAACTCCACTGCGCTGTGTGAGGGATCCGGCCGACCGGGGCACGATTCACTTGCAGGCAAGCCCTCACTGGCTCCGGAAGCCGTGACAAACCTCCCAGCTCGCCGCCGCTGCTCCAAAGCGTTTCAATTCAGCATAACAGGCCCCGGGGAGATGGAGCCCTTCAGAAGCACGTCTTACTCCATTGCTCCCATGACCACGCCCCCGTTTCAGTTTTTTGTAAGTTATAATAAACAAAAGCTCAGTGATATATCGGGCTGCAGTATATTGTGGTAATGTCGTGGTATACCGTGCCACATGGCGAAGACAATACACAATATTGTTGGCTAATGGCTGCCCTTACAAAATTAAAGTGCAGCCACATTGTTTAGGCTGCACTTTCTGTTTGTTGTGGGTTTTAATATGAAATCTAAATGATTACTGTTTTTCAAATGTATAGAAACACATGAGGCAGTTCAGTAAACTCTGTAGAGGTAAGGAAAATGATTTCTATTGATATATATATATATATATATATATATTTATATCCCAAACATCCATCGAACTCCAGAGAGTAAGTGGCACGTACTCATGATCGGTATGAATAGGGCTAATTTATTTGTTCAGGTCTCCCACGACCCCGCAATAACTGAGAGACGCGTTTCGCCTGCGCAGCAGGCTTTATCAATCTCATTTGGCGCCGTGAATGCAAAACTATATATAGCCCTCCCCTCTAGTGCAGGCACTGATAAACATGAAGAACAGACTACATGGGTAAATTCCTGACTGGAAAAAACATTCTTAGCATGTTAAACAGGTAAAGCGCATAGTGCAACAAGTCAATAAATATGAAAGCAGCATAATGCAAAGCCACCCTATTTTGTAAATAAAAGAATTTCAGTGCGTTTTCAGACTGGGAAAAGAGCATATACAAATAATAACATTCCTAAGTGAATTAGTAATGAATGCAAATACGGCACCAAAGCTCTCAAAAATATGCAGCCCACCCACTATATCTTCAAAATTAAATAACTTCAAAAGACGTGCTCATTTTTGCTTTCATAAAAGTATATATATATATATATATATATATCTGTAGAACGCTTCCCAATCTGCCTTCTGCAGTAATCACAGCACCAAAACGGCCCTGATCGCAACCACTGATGACATCTGAACGCTCCTTGACTGAAGAAACAGCAGCTTAGATCCTCCTCAACTTCTCTGCAGCCTTCGTCACTGTATCCCACCACAGACTAATCAAAAGACTCCACCACATTGGCATCCAAGGGTACGCACTCAGATGGATCACCTCCTTCTCATCGTAAGAACCCAGAAGACCCACCGTGACACAAGCCCTCATCACCAGCCAACTGGACTACGACAACACCCTCTATATAGGAATCGTTGCACACCTCCTACAGAGACCATACAATATGCTGCAGCCAGACTCATTCTTGGCCTTCCCCAATGAACCCACATCATACCCCACCTCAGGCAACTTCACTGGTACCCTGCACAGAAACTATGCCAATTCAAGCTGCTGACCCATGCACACAAGACTCTACACAATCAAGGACCTGCATATATTAAGCAACGCCTGAGCTTCCACCAACCGTCTAGAAGACTACAATCCTCCTCCCTTTCACTTGCCCATACTCCCCACATCTACTGAAGCAGAAGTGGAGGAAGCTCCTTCTCCCACACCCCCGCAAAGACCTGTAACAGCCTCCCCTGGCACCTATGAACCATCACCTCACTTCCGGAATTCTGAATAGCCCTCAAACATGGCTGTTCAAATACGCCTCTGGGACCTGGACATAGCCACTCCACTCTACGAACGACATGTCACTCTACTCTACGCCCCTACAGTCTAAGGCATTCTACGACACCACTCTGACACACCACAGCATCCTACTGTATGACACACCACTCTACTCTGCGTCAGTCTATTCTACAACACCCTACTCCACTCTATGGCACTGCACTCTATGCCACTCTACTCCACTCGACAACACTCAACTCTACGCCCCTCCACTGTAAGACAGTATATGAGACACCACTCTACCATACTCTACAACACACCACTCCACTCTATGACAAAACACACCAATCCACTCAAAGACACTCCAGCCAACTCTATGACACTCCACGCCACTCCACTCTACAACATGCCCCTCCACTCTACAGCAGACCACTCCACTCTATGACAGATCATGCCATTGTACACCACTTCACTTTACTCCCCTGCATTGTAAGACACTGTACAACACTGTAAGACACTTTATGACATGCCCCTACACTCTATGACACGCCACTCCCTTTATGACATGCCACTCCACTCCACCACACTCCAATTCATTCTACGACAGTCCATGCAACTCCACTCTGTGACACACTGCTCCAGTTCACAACACAGCGATACAAAAGGGGGTGATGGACGGAGCGTTTGAGCAAATAAAACACTCACCCCCAGTCAGCTGATCTGGGTTTAATCCATCACCATTCTTTAGCCCACTCAGCCACCCCATTTCAGACATGGCTATATGCAAATCAGTCTGACCCTGTGCCTCATGGGAACAGTCCAGCCCGAACTGCCAAGCCATGTCTTCCATGGACCGGAAACAAGCATCCTGGGACCGGTTTCGGATTCATAATCCTCATCAGCCAGGCTGTCTTGAATCCAGTGGCCAAGTGAGCAAGGGACTCACGTCTGAGCATACCCTGCCACACGTAGGGCGACAAAGCGATACAAAAGGGGATGATGGACGGAGCGTTTGAGCAAATCAAAAACTCACCCCCAGTTCACAACACAACACAACACTTTGCTCGACTGTATGACATGCCACTACACACTACGTCACTTCACTCTATACCCCTCCACTCTGAGACACTCAACGACACCCCACTGTCTGACATCCCACGACACACCATTCCACTCTACGACATGCCACTACACTGTACGCCACTTCACTCTACACCTCTACACTCTAAGATACTCAACGACACACCACTATATGACACCCCACTCCACTCAACTCTACAACACGCCACTCCACTCTATAGCACTCTACTCTATACCACTACACTCTACACCACTCAACTCTACGTCACTTCACTGTTTGCCACTTTGAAGCACGCCATGACTCTCTATGACACAACACTCCATGCACTCGACTCTAAGCCACTCCACTCAATGGCACTCTCCTCTACTGTAATTTATGAAATTCTACTCCACTGCCTGTCTCTCTATACCATTCTATCGCAGTCTGTACCACTCCACTCTACAACACTGAACTTCGTTCTATGCCACTGTACCACACTGTACTCCACTCTATGCCAGTCTACAACAATCTACTCAATTGTTAGACACTCTATGCAAGTCTTTCTATGCCACTGCACACCACTTTACTCCACTCTATAACACACTATCCCACTCTATTCTACTGTACTCAACTATTCCACTCTAGGCCACCCAATGCCACTCCAATCTTCGATACTGTATACCACTCCAGTCTACCACACTCTACAGCACTTTACACCACTCTGCGTCACTCAACTGTATAACACTCTACTCCACCCTATACCACTTCACTTTCCTCCACTTTACAACACTCAGCTGTACAACATTCCACTCTACAACATCAACTCTACGATACTCTACTCCTTGCTATGACACTCCACACTCCACTCTACTGCATCTATGTCACTGCACTCTATAACAATATACAATCATGTACCCACTCACAGATGCACTCAGACACTCACACCCACTCACAAACCCACTCAGGCACTCATGCACCCACTTACAGAACCAATCATGCACTCTCACACATACTCACAGACTGACTCACACACTCAAGGAGGCACTCACAAACCCACCCTGACACTCTTATACCCCCTCACAGAACCACTCTGACACTCATGCACCCACACAGACACCCACTCAAACACTCACGCACCCACTGACATACCCAGTTAGACACTCACATAGCCATTGAGACACTCACACACTCACTCACACACCCACTGAGAAACTCATGCACTCACTCACACACTATCACAGCTTACACTTACAAAGAAAATTTTAAAAAACTTAGAAATTCACTAAAAAATCGAAGGTTACCGGGACATTATAGTTAAGACAATATTGAAAAAATGTAGACATTCACAAAAAAAACAAAAGGTTACAGGGACATTAAGGTTAGGACATGGAATGTAAAAGAAACTTAGGAATTCACAGAAAAAGCCATAAGTTCCAGGGATGTTCTAGTTAGGATCAGATTTCATTCATACAAATCCATTAAAATTCAGTATGTATTGTTACCTGAGATAACTATAAATTACGCCCCCACAATGCACTACTTATGACCTCACAGATTACATCACTCATGACATGGTCAGGGACATCACCCATGACATCACTGCTGACATCTCAAATGACATCACTGAATACAGCACTGATGGCATCATCCACAGAATCACTCACTCACCTACTCTCATCTCCATACAGCCTCTCATACACCTACTCACCTATTCACACACTCACACAACCATTCTCAAAACCATTCACACACACATAGCATAGCTTACTCAGCCACTCGCTGATTCATAGATCAACATACGCATTCACTTACTCACCCATACAGCCACTGACATATACACTCATACAGCCACCCACACTGAGCCAGTCACCTAAAGAACTACTCACACACCTACTCCCGCAAAAAATTATAAAGTTGAATTAAAAACACAATACGCAGTTTCTTCTCATGATATTATGCATGGGGACATAATTATTTTTTTATATTTTCTTGGTGGCAGTGACTATTATAAACACCAAGTTATTACTTTATGTAAAATGACACAACACATGTATTGTTTGTTTCAGCTGTCACAGTTGTGATGTACGGAGTATTTCACTTAATGAATGGCGGCCTTAGAGTGGCAGCAAGGTTCCTCAGGGCTCTTGAGGAAACACAGACTTCGGTTTACACCATCATCAGTGGTTAGGTGTTACTGATATCAGAATTTGTATACTGAGACCATGTCGTATTGATTGTCTAATTCCAGCCCTGAGGAAGTCGTAGGGTGATGCAAACCCGAAGATGAAACGTGTGTTGGCTGGTGTGAGGCTGTTTTATATCACCAGAATAAAGTGAAGACTGGATGAAAAGAGGACAACCAGACAACTATTTCTTTACTTCTTGTTGGACCTTATTGGTGTATGTGCTAGGGCAGTGATATATATATATATATTCACTGAAAAAACCATAGGTTATAGACCATATATAGTTAGGAATTAGCATTTACAAAACCTTGAAAATTCACTGAAAAAACCATAGGTTATAGACCATATATAGTTAGGAATTAGCATTTACAAAACCTTATTTTACTCACACAAAACCATTGAAATTCCATATATAGTTAGTTGCACTAACTATATATCGCGCACCCGCAATCCACTGCTGATGATGTCACATATTACATCATTCATGACATGGTCAGTGACATCACTGATGACATCACTGATGACATCTCAAATGACATCACTGATGACATCACTGATGACATCTGATTTGACATCAATGACCACATCACTGATGATATCATTCATGTGACAATACAATGCATCTCCTCACATTTTAATATAACCTCTGTTTCACCCAGTGTTAAATACAGAGTATAATTTTGAGGAAATGGGAGTGTGATTGATTCTTTGCATGACTGACTAGGTGTGTGAGAAACTCCATGGATGAGTGAAAGTGTGTGAGTGTCTCTATAGGTGTATAAGTGCATATGATAGTATTGTATTGATGAGTGACTGTATGTATGAGTGATTGTATGGGTGAATGAGTGGATGTGTGTGTAGACCTAGGAATCAGTGAGTGCGTATGTAGTAACTGGTATTGGTGTGTCAATGGTTTCAAGAATGGTAGTTTGTATTTAAGACTGGGTGTATCAAAAGTTAGATTAGAGTGTGAGGAGGTCCATCGTATTATCACATGAATGATGTCAACAGTGATGTTGATTGAGATGTCATCAGTGATGTCATCAGTGATGTCATTTGAGATGTCATCAGTGATGTCATCAGTGATGTCACTGACCATGTCATGAATGATTTAATATGTGACATCATCAGCAGTGGATTGCGGGTGCGCGAAATATAGTTAGTACAACTAACTAGATAGGAGCAATTTCAATGGTTTTTAAAATGCTAATACCTAACTATATATGACCTGAAACCTATGGTTTTTCAGTGAATATATATATATATATATATATATATATGTATGCTATAGAAATGTTATAGCTAGGAAATAGAATTACAAAAAGATAGAAATTCACTGAAAAAACAAAGATTATAGATACGTTATAGTTAGGCTAACTGAAAAAAACACAGGTTTCAGGGGCGTTATAGTTAGAAATTATGGTTTAAAAAACCTTAGAAATTAATGGAAAAAACAAAGGTTACAGGGACTTTATAGTTAGGCTGATATTTCACTTGTACAAAACCAGAGAAATACAGTCATTATAGCACTACTTATGACTTCACATATTACATCACTAATGACATGGTCAGTGACATCACTGATGACATCTCAAATTACATCACTGATGACATCATCCAGTGACTGAGGGCCAGATGTAGGTAAATCTCATTTACCGATACATAAATACCGAATTTTACCGATTCGGTATTTATGAATCTGTAAATGAGATGTAGGTAAAAATTCGGTATTTTTTACCGAATCGGTAAGATTCGATATTTACCGATTCGGTAAATACTGAATCGGTATTTGCTATTGAATCCTATGGGCCTTGAAGCCCATAGGATTCAATAGCAAATACCGATTCGGTATTTACCGAATCTGTAAAAATACCGAACTGCTAAGGGGGACAGGGTGTCACTTTGACACCCTGTTGCACCCCTGTAACTGGCTTTTGCGCCATGTGGCACACATACATGCCCTTAGGGCATGTCTGTGTGCCACATGGCACAGGTGTACATGCACAGATGTGCATGTACATGAGAATTCGTAATTTACCATGCAATTGTATTGCATGGTAAATACCGAATTCTAAAGGCCCTGTAGCACTGTTAGAAGTGCTACCTACATCACAAAATACATTTTCGGTATTTTTACCGAATGGTAAATTTAAATGGTAATATGTACAGAATCTGTAAATTTACCGATTCTGTAATTTTACCGATTCAGTAAAATTACAGATTCTGTAAAATTACAGAAAATGTACGTTTTTTTAGCCCCTACATCTCCATAGCCCTTTACCGGTCGGAAACGGACGAAAATCTGTATTTTCGGCCGTTTCCGACCGGTAAAGGGCTACCTACATCTGGCCCCTAGTGTTTTAAAAAATGTGATGAATGTTAAATATATATACCAAGGTGTATTGTTGGATCAGTGGATGTATGAGTGACTGTATGGATGACTCAGTGGGTGTGTGACTGACTGTATAAGTGACTGATTAGGTGCCTCATTGAATGCATCGGTGAGTGACTGGTTGTGTGAATGTGTGTATCTGTCTGTCAGTTGATGTCTAAGTGGGTGTATGAGCGTGTTAGTAGGTACATGAATGGCTATTTGGGTGATTGAGTGGTTGTCTGACTGCGTCTATGTTTGTTTGGGAGTCTGTCTTTGTGGGTGGGGAGATGTGTGACTGCCTGTAGGGATCAGTGAGTGGCTCTGTATCCTCCCTTCCCTTGATTGTTTTGGGCCCCAGGGACCCAATCCCCTGGGCCTAACCTATTTAAAAAAATCAGATTTACCTTAAAAAGGAGGTGGTGACTTGGCCCCGCCAATGAGGCTGATTTTGGCTCTGGGATCCCATCCCCCAAGGCATTTTAAATGGAAGGGGGCCAGGCAATTTTCAGCCCCAGGGACCCCATACCCCGGGGCCAGGCCATTTAATGTTCTTTTTTTTTTTTTTAGCAGGGGGGCTGCACAGCCCCTCTCCCGGACCAATTTCAGCCCCGGGGACCCCATTCCCAGGGGCATGGCCATCTGTTTGGGGACCATGGGTGAGCATGAAGCTCCCACAGTCCCAGCCTGCTACCACCTCTTGTGGGAGCAGGCATTGCTTTTTACCCCCAGGGAGCTGCATGTTAAAATGCAAAGTGCTCCACTTTGAGCAAGTGAGAACAAAATGCTCTCACTTATTCAAAGTGAAGCACTTGTTTGCTATGGGATCCCATATCAAATTTCAATGTCCCAGGGGTAGGCACCCCGGGACATTGTTGGAGCCGGCCCTGGGGGGTGGCGGTCCCCAGGACAATTTAAGGCTTCATGAGGGGGGCCACGTGGCCCCCCTCCAACAGTATTGAAGCCCCAGGGAGGTATTGGTCCCCGTAGCTCTGTGTGATGGCTGGAGCCGCCCCACACATTTTTCAATGTATCCCTGGGGAGGTGGCGGTCACTGGGGCTGAAGTGGATTCATGTGCCCTCTGCATTTAACACAATTAGCCACGTGGATGTGGCGGTCCCCGAGGCTTCATGGGGGGACAGGAGCCCCCACACAGTTAAAAAAAATAAAGCCCTCGGGAGGTGGCGGTCCCCAGGGCTGAGGGGGTATGTGTGGCTCACCTCAATTACTGAAAATAGCCTCGGTCCACGAGGCTGCCGGGCATACATTGGCCACCGTGTATATTTAGATCATTGACCCTGGGACCTGGCTCACCCAGGAGCCTAATTAAACTAAGCACAGGAACCTGCACTTTTTTTTTTTAAAAAACATTTTTGGCCAGATTCACTGATCCAAATCTAATTCTGGCAAAAAGTTTTTTTTAATGCTTTTTTGGGCGGCCCCCTGAGCTAGCCTAGGGGGTCTGGTGTTTCTACCCTGCCCCCATATTTAAATTGTTTTATGTTTCTTAACCTTATTCCTTGTGAGTTACAAAATGGCTGCCAACACTTCCTGGTTGGAACTGTTGACAAGCAATCAGATCGCAGGCTCGAGATCAGGAGGGTTCGCGGATCCGCAGGGACCATATTTGTATACCTGGTAAATGTTTACATTTCTCAGGAACTACAAAATTTTACAATTTTACAAATTTAACAAAAAGAGTGCTTTCTGAACCAATAGCTATCTTTTTGCCAAATTTAATGTAATTCCGTTCTGCAGTTTGGGCTGTAGCGGTGTCTAAAGTGTCCTATGGAAATTAACATGGAGAAAAAGCTTTTTGGGACCCCCTTTTTCATGGCCCCGCTTGCTGAATCACTCTAAAACTTTGAACACTACAGCTGAAGTGAGTGGACCATTAGTTTGACAATTTCGTGAATATTTCGTTAAACAGCACAAAGGATATTGGCAAAAGAAAAAACGCATTTTGAATAGAAACAACATCCTAACTATGACTACCTATTGGCAACCGCTGGTAGGTAATATATATATATATATATATATATATATATATATATATATATGCGACTACGAGCAAGGAAGAATTTTTACATTTGCTCGCAAGTTTGATGCGTTGAGGACAGACAACAAGGAGCCAAAACATGGGGCTGAGAGTGAAAACCAATATCCAGAATTGACATCAGCATCTGAAGACAGTTCAGCAGTAGAAAGCGGATCTGAGGCGGACACACGCAATAAAGCTAAATCAACTAAAGGACGTCGACACTCTCTAACTGAAGAGGTTGATTTTTTATGCAGGGAGCGCCTCCAATCGCCGAGACCAAGGAAACCTCAAGCCAGCGGAAATCGAGGAGGAACAAAAGAAGGAAGGAGAGAAAAAAGGCCAGCAGAAGAAGAAATGCACAACAAAAAACAGCAGAAAAAACAACAGAGGAAATATTGGAAAAAGTAGCACAAACGGACATCAAGGAAATAAGTGCGAAGACGGTAATTAACCTATCTGATATGACTCTCAACGCTGCTGAAACACAATTGCTGGCCTTAGGACTCTCCTTTTGCCCAGAAAGTACATTTAACTATACAAAATCAAGAGATGACGTATATAAAAGTATAGGAAAGCTTAAACTTTGGAAATTCCATGCACAAGTGAAAAAAGTACCAAGTGGGGGAATACCATCAATGGCAAACACAAATGTCCCTACAGACTCATGGAACGAGTACCACCCACAATCCAGATTCGCAAGAGCTGGGGGAAACACTGTTTGAATTAATGCAAGGGCAAAACCAATCTGATGATAATTTCACGGTTACTCAATCAGGCCCAAAAATACTGTGTGCCACAACCTTCAAACCACCTTTGAAGTTCTACCCTCTCATGTTAAAAGACAACATTGACGTGTTCCAGGAACAGGTCATCACTCACTTTAAGAATCTAAATAAAGCTAAACAAAAATAAAAAGGAATTACAGTACCACCAATTAATGACGAAGATCAAAAACAACAAAGAAATTGTAGTGCGAAATGCCGACAAGGGTGGCAATGTGGTCCTGTGGAAAAGGGAGGACAACCTAAAGGAAGCAATAAACCATCTCAGTGATGAATCCTGCTACGGGAATAGCAACAGAATGACATGGAACACAACGCACACAGCCTTTTGGATGCAATTAATGGCGTGGCGAGAAAAGGGTATGCTAACAAGTGACGAATGTAAGTATTTGTGGAATCCTAACCCAACTATCCCAATTCTGTACTTCATACCAAAAGTGAACAAGGATAGAGCGAATCCACCAGGAAGGCCGATCATATCAGCCAAAAACAGCATGTTTGAAAATACATCCATATATGTGGATTTCTTCCTACAAGAGTTTGTTCATAATCTAGCCTCATGTACCAAGGACACGGGTGATTTTTTGACTAAAATGAAAGATTTCCAATGGAATGACGAATATCTTTTGATTGCTTTAGACGTAACGTCGCTGTACACGTCTATTAAACACAGTGACGGACTAAGGGCCTTAAAATACTACTTGGCAAGGAAAGGGCCTCACTATGAGGAGCATAGTAAAATGCTTGTCAATATGGTCGAGTTGTGTCTTACCAACAGCATTTTTATGTTTCAAAATGCACTGTACCAACAATTGAGGGGTGTTGCCATGGGGGCCAGCTTCTCCCCCAGCTACGCGTGTTTACTCATGGGCTGGTGGGAGGAGCAGGTCCTCATGGCAAAATACTCTGACACGCTGACTAGGCATGTAAAATGCTGGTGGAGGTATATTGATGATCCTTTCTTGATCTGGCATGGTAATGAAAGTGAGGCAAATGATTTTATTGCATGCCTTAATCAGAATAACCCTAATCTGAATTTCACGGCCACCATAAGTCGAACCACAGTAACATTCTTGGATGTCGAGATATATATAGGTCAAGGGAGAATGGAAACTAAATGACATCGCAAGCCTAGGGCAGGCAATGCCATTCTGCACGCCAGTAGTGCCCACCCCACCCACCTCATACAAAGCATTCTCTACGGTGGGCTATTGCGCATTAAAAGAATTTGCAGCAATAATGAGACACTGCAAAAAGCGCAAGGCAAATGTATTTCAAGGTTCAGGGAAAGAGGTTATAGTAACCATTGTCTTAAAAAGGCCCTCACAAAATATAATCTTGTAGATAGGGACATGCTATTTTCAACTCAAAAAGTTCCATGTACCAAAAACGAAACTCCTGACACGTTCAAATTTATACTAGATTACAATAAAGAACACACAGCCATGCGAAAGATAATCAAAAAGAACTGGCAATTCATTAAGCAGGCCCCCATAATTGGCAAGACAGTCCCGAATAATCCAATGATAACATATAGAAGGGGAGCATCCATGAAAGATGTACTCATGGATAATGACCTGTATGGACCGCCAGCTAAGGGCTCTTGGCTGGCGCAAAGGAAGGGGTTTTACAAATGTAAAGTGTGTTAAGCCTGTCAACATGGGGTCAATGCCACAGAATATTCTACACCTTTCGGGGGACCTAACAGAGAAATCACTAAATCATTAAATTGCAAAACTGATCACGTGGTATATGTGTTGGAGTGCCCATGTGGACTAAGATATATAGGGAGTACCATCTTACCAGGACACAAAAGGATGCTCTAACATATCAGAGCCATTAAAAACCACTATCAGGCATACCCCGTGGCCCGGCACTTTCATGAGCAGCATGATGGTAATCCTAAGGACCTCAAATATTTTCTTATTGACTCGGTCCCCAAGAGAAAATGAGGGGGTGACAGAGAGAGGAGCCTTAGGCTTTTAGAGATGCATTACATTTTAAGTCTCAATAGTAAGCATCCTAATGGCCTAAATAGTTCGGAGGAACTTCATGCCAGCTTATAAATATTGGGGCTCCCAGTCCAATAAGTGTAAGATCTGTAGACAGTGACCGAAACCAAATACCAGTCTTCAAAATGATTTTTTATTATTATTATTTTTTGCTTGCAGATTGGATTTATCTTTAGTACTAGGTTTTCTGGGTTGTTTTGGCATCGTACAACATAATTACAAATTTATGAACTGAATTTTGTCCTAAAACCACCCTGACAAACGTATATCTTTTACATAAGCTTCCCCCAAGTTCCCTTTGTTATTTTTAGCTATCTTAACCTTTTTTATAAAACACATTTAGCACTTTTTTTTGGGTTTTGGGTGGGTAGTTTTTTAGAATTATATATTCATTTGTTAATCAGTAAACTTTCTTAAAATGCTTAAATTGTTATTTATCTGTTTACATTTTTTATAATTTGTTATATTTTGTATTACATCTGAAATGTGGGGTATGATTTCTTCAGAGATTGCGAGGGTAGTTCTTCAAATAAGCTATTTAAAAGCTGAGATTAATTGATTATTGTCTTATGGTGTTCTGTGGGTTTGATTGTGTTTTTGCTTTATTTGTAATTAATGTATTATTCATACTTTTACAATTTTAAAGACAAATGTTTTGTAAATATGTATGTTAATATATAGAGAATTCACAAAATGTGAATTTTATTTACTATGTGTATTAATGTATATAATTAAATCATATAGTTAAGTAAAATTAACATGTTTTAATTATTTTATTTATATTTTTAATGTTTAAAGGGGAAATTATTCTATTCTATGTTATGATATAGATACTTTTTGAAATGTGTATTTTAATAAATATGTTTTTTCATTTACATAGTTAAAACATATTGTTGAATACATTAATATGTTTTATTAATATGTGTAATGTTTTAAGGAGACATACAATTTCTTGCTAATGAATGTGACCCCATCCAAACATGATTTAATGATTTTTAAAGTGGAGTTAGAATAGTAAATCGGACCCTTTCCCCCATGTATGCATTTTCCCCATTGTTTGTTAGATTGGAGTTAGAATAGACATTACGACATTTTTTTTTTATATAGTTACTTGGTAGTTATAGTTAAAATTCCCAGAGATAGGAATTCCTCTGATTTTTGCTTCGTAATGACTTTGTCACTGTTTGATGAATCTCTACAAAACTTTACAGGCATATTCTTTATTCTGCTTTGGCTGACAATACAAAGTTTTGTGGTGAATAGTTAAGGGCGTGCATAAAAAAGAGGTGTTCCAAAACACATTTTTCCCACTGTATTTTCCATAGATTTTTGTATCAGAAGCAGCGGCAAAATCTCTGAACAGATTTGCATGACATTTGGCAGAATTGTAAATTATGGTACGTAAAGGGTCATTTTTGGCATTGGATGAGAATTGGTTCAGTACTTTTTTTGTATGGAAATTTCAAAAACCTTTATTGAAGGCAATCACTGGTGAACACAGCATGGTGCCTGAACCCCTGGTCGGGCCGGCAGCGTAGGGGACAACAAGTACAGCAGTATTACCAATGCATAAGTGCACAGCAAGCCACCTACAACCACTTCGGGCCGACTGTGTCAAGTTAAACATTGCACAAGAAACTGATCAAGTTGTGGGGAGGACTACTGGTCATGTGAAGCGTAGGGCAGTATAGTGTAATCAGGAGCTTAATAGTTCAATGGCCCGGGCTCCAGAGGGATATAGCTGGCGTATGGGATCAAGGGGTGCGGTCGTTCATCCACAGAGGTGCCAATTTTCAGATGACTCATGTAGTCCCTGTTGCCCCGTGTGTTCGTGTGCGTGGATGAGAACAAGGCCAGGGTGACCTTAGTAAAGGAAAGAGAACAGTAACAATAAAGTAACAGTAACTGTACAGGTTGTGGCGTGGCATGTGGAGTTAGGTGTCTCGTGTGTTCCAAGAAGGGGGGGTCGGTCAATATTCATGGTGCTCAAGCATAGAGGCCTTTCAATCACTTGGGAAGAGTTGCAGGGCCCTCAGCTTCAGGGGGGCTAAAGCAAGCTAAATCTATGCGCATTAAATAGGATATCAAAGGCTGCAAAATGCATTGGAATTTCTTTTCAGTGTTCCCTATGTTATGAGAGAGTCTCTCCATAGCCAGTATATGCCACACTCAGACGAACCACTGAGCTCTCAAGGGGGCTGTGGTTAGTTTCCATGTGCACGCTATGAGCTGTCCCACTGCTAATAGAAAATGGCTTATAAGGGACCAATCCACCCCAGTCATTGCTGCAAGGGTAGAGGAGCTAATACCCAGGACCCCCACGTGTTGCAGCGATGGAATCAGGTATCCCACAACACCCTTAATGTGTCCCAGGACCTCCTTCCAGAAAGTAACTATCATGTGACATGACTACCATATGTGGTAGAGAGTGCCTTCCTCCTTCCCACATCTCCAATAGAGGTTGGATACTGTGTGGTATATGATGGCCAGCTGAGAGTGTGTATAGTACCATTGAAGCATCAATTTTTATGCGGTTTCAGGGGAGGAAAGGCTGCGGTATATTTTGGGGATATCTTGCCATAGTTTCTCCAATTGCTTGGGAGAGAGTCCTCCCGGTGTCGTGTCTTGCCACGTGGTCTAGTAGCAATGTGTGCACCTCAGAGTCGAGTGTTGTATCACCTGATAGGTCTTAGAGATAAGGTTTCTTGTGCCCTCAAAGGCATGCACCAGTTTTTCGAACATAGTGAAAGGGAGTGTCGCTGCAGCATGGATGTCAGGGGCAGAGAGCCAGTGTCGCAGTTGCATGTATTGCTGGTGTGTCGTGCAGGGTAGCATAAATTTGGACCTGCAGTCATCAAAGGACTTGAGGGCCCCCCGTAAATAAGTCGAGAATTGTACGACACTCCCCATCGATCCTCAAGTAGAGACCCTTCCCATCCCCGGACACTTTTGTTACAGAGGTGCAATAGCTGGCCTTGCATAGGACTCCCACCCCCAGAGTCTTAGAGTCTGCATAATGCCAATAGGGGAGTGGATACTATGGATGCGTCATGCAGTGCACGTCTGCCTCCATCAGGTGGGTCTCCTGTAACAGTATGACATCTGGATCGTGTTGTAGAATGTACCGCCATATTTGCTTACACTTGTTGAGGGAGTTCATGCCTTGGACATTGAGGGAGAGCAACCCCATCCATTATAGAGGGACTAACTGTGCTAAGTTAACGGGGCAGCGCTACAAGCGTTAGATCCCATCCCCCCACCAAGCGCCTGCACTCCCACCTCCACAGGGTTACGTGTCCTCCATCCAGCTGGCCTGCCACCGACGTAGCCCAGCCATTTATAGAAAGGTGAGTGCCAGCGAACCGTGGTTCCCCCTGCCCAAGACCGTATGTGCCTCACTACCAATGTTACTAGTGGTGTCCCAGTTGACCTCTAGAAACATCAAAGAAAACATAAAAATCAACAGCGGGCCAACTGAGCCCAACAAGTCCTTCTCCCGGTGCAGAGACCGACACCGAGGCACTCGAGTCCCGCTGGAAGAGTCACCCTCTGTAGGAGTAGGTTCGAGAAGGCGTGTGATCAAGGGCATGATAGAGTGATAGAATACTGTCAGGGCGAGCCCCGTGCATCCCCGGGGGCCCACCAGTTACCTCTCTAGGCCCCAGACCAGGGACCCCTCACCACTCTCCATCGGATGGCAGTGCCGCTGACCAGTCTAGCCTCGCTCTGCACTCTGCCTGTCTGACAGATAGCATGGCAGATGTGTGCAGATCGACTACCATCTTGATCTGTCACTCGATCCCATAAGTTTACATGTTATTCAGTGGAGTTGTGCCATGGTGCTGCGGGTGTATGGCATGTATTGCAGTTAGGCGCTTCATAGAGTCTCAGCCTTAGAGAGTTTCTCACCCTTATATAGAGCCAGTGGTTGAGTGTGCCAGTGAGGGACCCCCGCTGAAGCTACGCAAGTGGTCAATAACATCCTTTCTTGCCTCCTGGGATAATAGGGCAGCTTGTTACTTATTTGTGCCTCGTGGGGGAACCGTGGCCCAACTGGGCTTAAGATCATGGCTCAAGGAAGAGGAGTAGCCGTCTGCCTGGTGGTCATCAGGTATATCCAGTAAGGCCTTGGCCTCCGCCAAGGAGTGCAGTGATCGGCGCTTGCCCTCCCACTAAAACAGGAGCGCAAAGGGGAGGCCCCACTGGTAGTGGACGCCCTGTGCTCAGAGTTTGTCAGTAACAGGTTTAAAGTTGTGCTGTTTAGGGAGGGTGACAGCGGAGAGGTCCTGAAAAGTTGGATTATGTGCCCCTGGAATTTGATCTTTGTCTTGTTGGGGGTCGCCTGCATAATCGCTTCCTTCTTCCTTCACCCTGGTGAGGATATCTGGGCCATTGTCCTTACTAACCACTCCCCCTCGGACTCTGTGGGCCCAGTCAAGGGCAGGCGGAGAAGCATCATCGTCCCCTCGCACCATCTGCAGGAGTTCAGCAGTAAATGCCACTATGTCTGTGCCTTCGGCACCAACCGGGACCCCCCTTATGCAAATATTGTTGCAGCGGCTCCTATTTTCAAGGTCCTCCTGCTTGGTCTGAAGTTCAATGTGCTGGTCTTTTAGAGTACTAATGCGCAGTGCGTATCCTCTGCAAAAACCAGTCCGTATAGCCTTGTGTGACCGGTACCGAGGATTCTCCACCCCTCCGGGCCGGAGTTGGGGCCGCGGACTACATTGCCACGTCTGGCTGGGTGATCTTGCTCCACAGAGTTGTCACGTGTGGTCTCCTTACGGGCCTGAGAGTGCAGATTAGCTAGAGTCCAGAGGCACCGAGCTACATGATCTCACACGTGGGGCTGCAGTTGCGATGTAGCTCGTCCATCCAGTGTGCAGCACGGAGGTGGTAGGATCAGCACTTCCTTCGCCGTACGCTATTGTGCCCCTCTCCATCCGGTCGCTCCAGTCAGATGTCTTTATGCCAGGGCCAGTCACACGGCCAACGTCACTGCATCGGCGGTGCCCCCCCTCCGGAACCACACAACTCACAGCCACTGAGGAGGAGGAATTTGTTCCCTCGGCTCACCACCTAGACGTCTTCTGTGAGCCGAAGGAGGGGGGTGTTGCTGTCCAGGCCCGTTCAGTCGGCCACCACCCAGCCCTGCGACCGGGGAGTACCCAAGTAAACGAATGTCCACTCCCCCCGGCACATTAGCCAAACAGGTCTCAGAGCCTGCCCAAGAAGAAAGGAAGCAGGCCCGCCACGGGTGTCCATTTAATGATGTCAGCAGCCGATCTCCTCCGCAGCTATGCAGGGTTCAGGGGAGCGAGGTGTTGCCTACACGCATTAGCTAGCAGGCATACAGACTTCAGGCGGGGTGCAGCAAAATCCTAGGTGAACTTATGGTGTCTGAGGGTCATCAAAAGCTCCCAGGGGATGATTACAAACCCCGAGCTCCAGCCCCAAAATGGCCACTGACAAGCACCCCTCACAGTGTAAATTCAGGCAGGAGAGGCACCAGCCATGAGCAGGTGGGCTCCAGAGGCCCCAGGAGCAAGCACCAGTGCCCTCAAGCATCTGCCCTGGAGGGTCAGGCACGCACTCACCTCCAGGATGCTGCTCCCATGCGCCGATGTATCACTGCATTGGCGGAGGGGCCGGGCTCGCCAAAAGGGCCTGCCTGAAGATGGCGGCCTCGAGTCCCCTCCGCAACCCACAAGATCCCAGGACATAAGAGAGCACTCACCTGCCCAGGCGCAGGTGCAGGTCACTCGAGCACTGCTGGGGCTCCCCCAAACCTGTCCACTGGCCTCTGTGTCCCCACTCATAAATGCCAGCCTTCAGTCACTTCTCCTCAGCGTGGGACCTCACCGCTGTGCTGCGCCGGGGTCCCGGCCACTCGGGGCGCAACTCGCATGCAGACAAGTCCTTACCGCCTTCAGTAGCCAAGACAAGCCTCAGACCTGGCGGAGGCGGATTGGGGCGAACTCACCGCAAGCACCCACAGGAAAATGGCAGCTGCCCGCTTCTCCTGCAGCTCCCACAGTCCCCAAGCCATAGGCGAGCACCCACTGGCCCAGGCACGGGCTGTCCCCAAAGATGCCACAGCAGAAGTCAGGAAGCTCCCAGGGAGCCTAGGTACAGCTGCCGCTTCCACAAGCACGTGCACCGGCTCCCGCCGACCAACGTCAAAATGGCGGCTACCGATCACCGCTCTCCGCTTGGGACAACTCCACTGCGCTGTGTGAGGGATCCGGCCGACCGGGGCACGATTCACTTGCAGGCAAGCCCTCACTGGCTCCGGAAGCCGTGACAAACCTCCCAGCTCGCCGCCGCTGCTCCAAAGCGTTTCAATTCAGCATAACAGGCCCCGGGGAGATGGAGCCCTTCAGAAGCACGTCTTACTCCATTGCTCCCATGACCACGCCCCCGTTTCAGTACTTTTTAAGTTATAATAAACAAAAGCTCAGTGATATATCGGGCTGCAGTATATATATTGTGGTAATGTCGTGGTATACCGTGCCACATGGCGAAGACAATACACAATATTGTTGGCTAATGGCTGCCCTTACAAAATTAAAGTGCAGCCACATTGTTTAGGCTGCACTTTCTGTTTGTTGTTGGTTTTAATATGAAATCTAAATGATTACTGTTTTTCAAATGTATAGAAACACATGAGGCAGTTCAGTAAACTCTGTAGAGGTAAGGAAAATGATTTCTATTGATATATATATATATATATATATATTTATATCCCAAACATCCATCGAACTCCAGAGAGTAAGTGGCACGTACTCATGATCGGTATGAATAGGGCTAATTTATTTGTTCAGGTCTCCCACGACCCCGCAATAACTGAGAGACGCGTTTCGCCTGCGCAGCAGGCTTTATCAATCTCATTTGGCGCCGTGAATGCAAAACTATATATAGCCCTCCCCTCTAGTGCAGGCACTGATAAACATGAAGAACAGACTACATGGGTAAATTCCTGACTGGAAAAAACATTCTTAGCATGTTAAACAGGTAAAGCGCATAGTGCAACAAGTCAATAAATATGAAAGCAGCATAATGCAAAGCCACCCTATTTTGTAAATAAAAGAATTTCAGTGCGTTTTCAGACTGGGAAAAGAGCATATACAAATAATAACATTCCTAAGTGAATTAGTAATGAATGCAAATACGGCACCAAAGCTCTCAAAAATATGCAGCCCACCCACTATATCTTCAAAATTAAATAACTTCAAAAGACGTGCTCATTTTTGCTTTCATAAAAGTATATATATATATCTATATATCTGTAGAACGCTTCCCAATCTGCCTTCTGCAGTAATCACAGCACCAAAACGGCCCTGATCGCAACCACTGATGACATCTGAACGCTCCTTGACTGAAGAAACAGCAGCTTAGATCCTCCTCAACTTCTCTGCAGCCTTCGTCACTGTATCCCACCACAGACTAATCAAAAGACTCCACCACATTGGCATCCAAGGGTACGCACTCAGATGGATCACCTCCTTCTCATCGTAAGAACCCAGAAGACCCACCGTGACACAAGCCCTCATCACCAGCCAACTGGACTACGACAACACCCTCTATATAGGAATCGTTGCACACCTCCTACAGAGACCATACAATATGCTGCAGTCAGACTCATTCTTGGCCTTCCCCAATGAACCCACATCATACCCCACCTCAGGCAACTTCACTGGTACCCTGCACAGAAACTATGCCAATTCAAGCTGCTGACCCATGCACACAAGACTCTACACAATCAAGGACCTGCATATATTAAGCAACGCCTGAGCTTCCACCAACCCTCTAGAAGACTACAATCCTCCTCCCTTTCACTTGCCCATACTCCCCACATCTACTGAAGCAGAAGTGGAGGAAGCTCCTTCTCCCACACCCCCGCAAAGACCTGTAACAGCCTCCCCTGGCACCTATGAACCATCACCTCACTTCCGGAATTCTGAATAGCCCTCAAACATGGCTGTTCAAATACGCCTCTGGGACCTGGACATAGCCACTCCACTCTACGAACGACATGTCACTCTACTCTACGCCCCTACAGTCTAAGGCATTCTACGACACCACTCTGACACACCACAGCATCCTACTGTATGACACACCACTCTACTCTGCGTCAGTCTATTCTACAACACCCTACTCCACTCTATGGCACTGCACTCTATGCCACTCTACTCCACTCGACAACACTCAACTCTACGCCCCTCCACTGTAAGACAGTATATGAGACACCACTCTACCATACTCTACAACACACCACTCCACTCTATGACAAAACACACCAATCCACTCAAAGACACTCCAGCCAACTCTATGACACTCCACGCCACTCCACTCTACAACATGCCCCTCCACTCTACAGCAGACCACTCCACTCTATGACAGATCATGCCATTGTACACCACTTCACTTTACTCCCCTGCATTGTAAGACACTGTACAACACTGTAAGACACTTTATGACATGCCCCTACACTCTATGACACGCCACTCCCTTTATGACATGCCACTCCACTCCACCACACTCCAATTCATTCTACGACAGTCCATGCAACTCCACTCTGTGACACACTGCTCCAGTTCACAACACAGCGACACAAAAGGGGGTGATGGACGGAGCGTTTGAGCAAATAAAACACTCACCCCCAGTCAGCTGATCTGGGTTTAATCCATCACCATTCTTTAGCCCACTCAGCCACCCCATTTCAGACATGGCTATATGCAAATCAGTCTGACCCTGTGCCTCATGGGAACAGTCCAGCCCGAACTGCCAAGCCATGTCTTCCATGGACCGGAAACAAGCATCCTGGGACCGGTTTCGGATTCATAATCCTCATCAGCCAGGCTGTCTTGAATCCAGTGGCCAAGTGAGCAAGGGACTCACGTCTGAGCATACCCTGCCACACGTAGGGCGACAAAGCGATACAAAAGGGGATGATGGACGGAGCGTTTGAGCAAATCAAAAACTCACCCCCAGTTCACAACACAACACAACACTTTGCTCGACTGTATGACATGCCACTACACACTACGTCACTTCACTCTATACCCCTCCACTCTGAGACACTCAACGACACCCCACTGTCTGACATCCCACGACACACCATTCCACTCTACGACATGCCACTACACTGTACGCCACTTCACTCTACACCTCTACACTCTAAGATACTCAACGACACACCACTATATGACACCCCACTCCACTCAACTCTACAACACGCCACTCCACTCTATAGCACTCTACTCTATACCACTACACTCTACACCACTCAACTCTACGTCACTTCACTGTTTGCCACTTTGAAGCACGCCATGACTCTCTATGACACAACACTCCATGCACTCGACTCTAAGCCACTCCACTCAATGGCACTCTCCTCTACTGTAATTTATGAAATTCTACTCCACTGCCTGTCTCTCTATACCATTCTATCGCAGTCTGTACCACTCCACTCTACAACACTGAACTTCGTTCTATGCCACTGTACCACACTGTACTCCACTCTATGCCAGTCTACAACAATCTACTCAATTGTTAGACACTCTATGCAAGTCTTTCTATGCCACTGCACACCACTTTACTCCACTCTATAACACACTATCCCACTCTATTCTACTGTACTCAACTATTCCACTCTAGGCCACCCAATGCCACTCCAATCTTCGATACTGTATACCACTCCAGTCTACCACACTCTACAGCACTTTACACCACTCTGCGTCACTCAACTGTATAACACTCTACTCCACCCTATACCACTTCACTTTCCTCCACTTTACAACACTCAGCTGTACAACATTCCACTCTACAACATCAACTCTACGATACTCTACTCCTTGCTATGACACTCCACACTCCACTCTACTGCATCTATGTCACTGCACTCTATAACAATATACAATCATGTACCCACTCACAGATGCACTCAGACACTCACACCCACTCACAAACCCACTCAGGCACTCATGCACCCACTTACAGAACCAATCATGCACTCTCACACATACTCACAGACTGACTCACACACTCAAGGAGGCACTCACAAACCCACCCTGACACTCTTATACCCCCTCACAGAACCACTCTGACACTCATGCACCCACACAGACACCCACTCAAACACTCACGCACCCACTGACATACCCAGTTAGACACTCACATAGCCATTGAGACACTCACACACTCACTCACACACCCACTGAGAAACTCATGCACTCACTCACACACTATCACAGCTTACACTTACAAAGAAAATTTTAAAAAACTTAGAAATTCACTAAAAAATCGAAGGTTACCGGGACATTATAGTTAAGACAATATTGAAAAAATGTAGACATTCACAAAAAAACCAAAAGGTTACAGGGACATTAAGGTTAGGACATGGAATGTAAAAGAAACTTAGGAATTCACAGAAAAAGCCATAAGTTCCAGGGATGTTCTAGTTAGGATCAGATTTCATTCATACAAATCCATTAAAATTCAGTATGTATTGTTACCTGAGATAACTATAAATTACGCCCCCACAATGCACTACTTATGACCTCACAGATTACATCACTCATGACATGGTCAGGGACATCACCCATGACATCACTGCTGACATCTCAAATGACATCACTGAATACAGCACTGATGGCATCATCCACAGAATCACTCACTCACCTACTCTCATCTCCATACAGCCTCTCATACACCTACTCACCTATTCACACACTCACACAACCATTCTCAAAACCATTCACACACACATAGCATAGCTTACTCAGCCACTCGCTGATTCATAGATCAACATACGCATTCACTTACTCACCCATACAGCCACTGACATATACACTCATACAGCCACCCACACTGAGCCAGTCACCTAAAGAACTACTCACACACCTACTCCCGCAAAAAATTATAAAGTTGAATTAAAAACACAATACACAGTTTCTTCTCATGATATTATGCATGGGGACATAATTATTTTTTTATATTTTCTTGGTGGCAGTGACTATTATAAACACCAAGTTATTACTTTATGTAAAATGACACAACACATGTATTGTTTGTTTCAGCTGTCACAGTTGTGATGTACGGAGTATTTCACTTAATGAATGGCGGCCTTAGAGTGGCAGCAAGGTTCCTCAGGGCTCTTGAGGAAACACAGACTTCGGTTTACACCATCATCAGTGGTTAGGTGTTACTGATATCAGAATTTGTATACTGAGACCATGTCGTATTGATTGTCTAATTCCAGCCCTGAGGAAGTCGTAGGGTGATGCAAACCCGAAGATGAAACGTGTGTTGGCTGGTGTGAGGCTGTTTTATATCACCAGAATAAAGTGAAGACTGGATGAAAAGAGGACAACCAGACAACTATTTCTTTACTTCTTGTTGGACCTTATTGGTGTATGTGCTAGGGCAGTGATATATATATATATATTCACTGAAAAAACCATAGGTTATAGACCATATATAGTTAGGAATTAGCATTTACAAAACCTTGAAAATTCACTGAAAAAACCATAGGTTATAGACCATATATAGTTAGGAATTAGCATTTACAAAACCTTATTTTACTCACACAAAACCATTGAAATTCCATATATAGTTAGTTGCACTAACTATATATCGCGCACCCGCAATCCACTGCTGATGATGTCACATATTACATCATTCATGACATGGTCAGTGACATCACTGATGACATCACTGATGACATCTCAAATGACATCACTGATGACATCACTGATGACATCTGATTTGACATCAATGACCACATCACTGATGATATCATTCATGTGACAATACAATGCATCTCCTCACATTTTAATATAACCTCTGTTTCACCCAGTGTTAAATACAGAGTATAATTTTGAGGAAATGGGAGTGTGATTGATTCTTTGCATGACTGACTAGGTGTGTGAGAAACTCCATGGATGAGTGAAAGTGTGTGAGTGTCTCTATAGGTGTATAAGTGCATATGATAGTATTGTATTGATGAGTGACTGTATGTATGAGTGATTGTATGGGTGAATGAGTGGATGTGTGTGTAGACCTAGGAATCAGTGAGTGCGTATGTAGTAACTGGTATTGGTGTGTCAATGGTTTCAAGAATGGTAGTTTGTATTTAAGACTGGGTGTATCAAAAGTTAGATTAGAGTGTGAGGAGGTCCATCCTATTATCACATGAATGATGTCAACAGTGATGTTGATTGAGATGTCATCAGTGATGTCATCAGTGATGTCATTTGAGATGTCATCAGTGATGTCATCAGTGATGTCACTGACCATGTCATGAATGATTTAATATGTGACATCATCAGCAGTGGATTGCGGGTGCGCGAAATATAGTTAGTACAACTAACTAGATAGGAGCAATTTCAATGGTTTTTAAAATGCTAATACCTAACTATATATGACCTGAAACCTATGGTTTTTTCAGTGAATATATATATATATATATATATATATATGTATGCTATAGAAATGTTATAGCTAGGAAATAGAATTACAAAAAGATAGAAATTCACTGAAAAAACAAAGATTATAGATACGTTATAGTTAGGCTAACTGAAAAAAAAACAGGTTTCAGGGGCGTTATAGTTAGAAATTATGGTTTAAAAAACCTTAGAAATTAATGGAAAAAACAAAGGTTACAGGGACTTTATAGTTAGGCTGATATTTCACTTGTACAAAACCAGAGAAATACAGTCATTATAGCACTACTTATGACTTCACATATTACATCACTCATGACATGGTCAGTGACATCACTGATGACATCTCAAATTACATCACTGATGACATCATCCAGTGACTGAGGGCCAGATGTAGGTAAATCTCATTTACCGATACATAAATACCGAATTTTACCGATTCGGTATTTATGAATCTGTAAATGAGATGTAGGTAAAAATTCGGTATTTTTTACCGAATCGGTAAGATTCGATATTTACCGATTCGGTAAATACTGAATCGGTATTTGCTATTGAATCCTATGGGCCTTGAAGCCCATAGGATTCAATAGCAAATACCGATTCGGTATTTACCGAATCTGTAAAAATACCGAACTGCTAAGGGGGACAGGGTGTCACTTTGACACCCTGTTGCACCCCTGTAACTGGCTTTTGCGCCATGTGGCACACATACATGCCCTTAGGGCATGTCTGTGTGCCACATGGCACAGGTGTACATGCACAGATGTGCATGTACATGAGAATTCGTAATTTACCATGCAATTGTATTGCATGGTAAATACCGAATTCTAAAGGCCCTGTAGCACTGTTAGAAGTGCTACCTACATCACAAAATACATTTTCGGTATTTTTACCGAATGGTAAATTTAAATGGTAATATGTACAGAATCTGTAAATTTACCGATTCTGTAATTTTACCGATTCAGTAAAATTACAGATTCTGTAAAATTACAGAAAATGTACGTTTTTTTAGCCCCTACATCTCCATAGCCCTTTACCGGTCGGAAACGGACGAAAATCTGTATTTTCGGCCGTTTCCGACCAGTAAAGGGCTACCTACATCTGGCCCCTAGTGTTTTAAAAAATGTGATGAATGTTAAATATATATACCAAGGTGTATTGTTGGATCAGTGGATGTATGAGTGACTGTATGGATGACTCAGTGGGTGTGTGACTGACTGTATAAGTGACTGATTAGGTGCCTCATTGAATGCATCGGTGAGTGACTGGTTGTGTGAATGTGTGTATCTGTCTGTCAGTTGATGTCTAAGTGGGTGTATGAGCGTGTTAGTAGGTACATGAATGGCTATTTGGGTGATTGAGTGGTTGTCTGACTGCGTCTATGTTTGTTTGGGAGTCTGTCTTTGTGGGTGGGGAGATGTGTGACTGCCTGTAGGGATCAGTGAGTGGCTCTGTATCCTCCCTTCCCTTGATTGTTTTGGGCCCCAGGGACCCAATCCCCTGGGCCTAACCTATTTAAAAAAATCAGATTTACCTTAAAAAGGAGGTGGTGACTTGGCCCCGCCAATGAGGCTGATTTTGGCTCTGGGATCCCATCCCCCAAGGCATTTTAAATGGAAGGGGGCCAGGCAATTTTCAGCCCCAGGGACCCCATACCCCGGGGCCAGGCCATTTAATTTTCTTTTTTTTTTTTTTAGCAGGGGGGCTGCACAGCCCCTCTCCCGGACCAATTTCAGCCCCGGGGACCCCATTCCCAGGGGCATGGCCATCTGTTTGGGGACCATGGGTGAGCATGAAGCTCCCACAGTCCCAGCCTGCTACCACCTCTTGTGGGAGCAGGCATTGCTTTTTACCCCCAGGGAGCTGCATGTTAAAATGCAAAGTGCTCCACTTTGAACAAGTGAGAGCAAAATGCTCTCACTTATTCAAAGTGAAGCACTTGTTTGCTATGGGATCCCATATCAAATTTCAATGTCCCAGGGGTAGGCACCCCGGGACATTGTTGGAGCCGGCCCTGGGGGGTGGCGGTCCCCAGGACAATTTAAGGCTTCATGAGGGGGGCCACGTGGCCCCCTCCAACAGTATTGAAGCCCCAGGGAGGTATTGGTCCCCGTAGCTCTGTGTGATGGCTGGAGCCGCCCCACACATTTTTCAATGTATCCCTGGGGAGGTGGCGGTCACTGGGGCTGAAGTGGATTCATGTGCCCTCTGCATTTAACACAATTAGCCACGTGGATGTGGCGGTCCCCGAGGCTTCATGGGGGGACAGGAGCCCCCACACAGTTAAAAAAAATAAAGCCCTCGGGAGGTGGCGGTCCCCAGGGCTGAGGGGGTATGTGTGGCTCACCTCAATTACTGAAAATAGCCTCGGTCCACGAGGCTGCCGGGCATACATTGGCCACCGTGTATATTTAGATCATTGACCCTGGGACCTGGCTCACCCAGGAGCCTAATTAAACTAAGCACAGGAACCTGCACTTTTTTTTTTTTTTAAACATTTTTGGCCAGATTCACTGATCCAAATCTAATTCTGGCAAAAAGTTTTTTTTAATGCTTTTTTGGGCGGCCCCCTGAGCTAGCCTAGGGGGTCTGGTGTGTCTACCCTGCCCCCATATTTAAATTGTTTTATGTTTCTTAACCTTATTCCTTGTGAGTTACAAAATGGCTGCCAACACTTCCTGGTTGGAACTGTTGACAAGCAATCAGATCGCAGGCTCGAGATCAGGAGGGTTCGCGGATCCGCAGGGACCATATTTGTATACCTGGTAAATGTTTACATTTCTCAGGAACTACAAAATGTTACAATTTTACAAATTTAACAAAAAGAGTGCTTTCTGAACCAATAGCTATCTTTTTGCCAAATTTAATGTAATTCCGTTCTGCAGTTTGGGCTGTAGCGGTGTCTAAAGTGTCCTATGGAAATTAACATGGAGAAAAAGCTTTTTGGGACCCCCTTTTTCATGGCCCCGCTTGCTGAATCACTCTAAAACTTTGAACACTACAGCTGAAGTGAGTGGACCATTAGTTTGACAATTTCGTGAATATTTCGTTAAACAGCACAAAGGATATTGGCAAAAGAAAAAACGCATTTTGAATAGAAACAACATCCTAACTATGACTACCTATTGGCAACCGCTGGTAGGTAATATATATATATATATATATATATATATGCGACTACGAGCAAGGAAGAATTTTTACATTTGCTCGCAAGTTTGATGCGTTGAGGACAGACAACAAGGAGCCAAAACATGGGGCTGAGAGTGAAAACCAATATCCAGAATTGACATCAGCATCTGAAGACAGTTCAGCAGTAGAAAGCGGATCTGAGGCGGACACACGCAATAAAGCTAAATCAACTAAAGGACGTCGACACTCTCTAACTGAAGAGGTTGATTTTGTATGCAGGGAGCGCCTCCAATCGCCGAGACCAAGGAAACCTCAAGCCAGCGGAAATCAAGGAGGAACAAAAGAAGGAAGGAGAGAAAAAAGGCCAGCAGAAGAAGAAATGCACAACAAAAAACAGCAGAAAAAACAACAGAGGAAATATTGGAAAAAGTAGCACAAACGGACATCAAGGAAATAAGTGCGAAGACGGTAATTAACCTATCTGATATGACTCTCAACGCTGCTGAAACACAATTGCTGGCCTTAGGACTCTCCTTTTGCCCAGAAAGTACATTTAACTATACAAAATCAAGAGATGACGTATATAAAAGTATAGGAAAGCTTAAACTTTGGAAATTCCATGCACAAGTGAAAAAAGTACCAAGTGGGGGAATACCATCAATGGCAAACACAAATGTCCCTACAGACTCATGGAACGAGTACCACCCACAATCCAGATTCGCAAGAGCTGGGGGAAACACTGTTTGAATTAATGCAAGGGCAAAACCAATCTGATGATAATTTCACGGTTACTCAATCAGGCCCAAAAATACTGTGTGCCACAACCTTCAAACCACCTTTGAAGTTCTACCCTCTCATGTTAAAAGACAACATTGACGTGTTCCAGGAACAGGTCATCACTCACTTTAAGAATCTAAATAAAGCTAAACAAAAATAAAAAGGAATTACAGTACCACCAATTAATGACGAAGATCAAAAACAACAAAGAAATTGTAATGCGAAATGCCGACAAGGGTGGCAATGTGGTCCTGTGGAAAAGGGAGGACAACCTAAAGGAAGCAATAAACCATCTCAGTGATGAATCCTGCTACGGGAATAGCAACAGAATGACATGGAACACAACGCACACAGCCTTTTGGATGCAATTAATGGCGTGGCGAGAAAAGGGTATGCTAACAAGTGACGAATGTAAGTATTTGTGGAATCCTAACCCAACTATCCCAATTCTGTACTTCATACCAAAAGTGAACAAGGATAGAGCGAATCCACCAGGAAGGCCGATCATATCAGCCAAAAACAGCATGTTTGAAAATACATCCATATATGTGGATTTCTTCCTACAAGAGTTTGTTCATAATCTAGCCTCATGTACCAAGGACACGGGTGATTTTTTGACTAAAATGAAAGATTTCCAATGGAATGACGAATATCTTTTGATTGCTTTAGACGTAACGTCGCTGTACACGTCTATTAAACACAGTGACGGGCTAAGGGCCTTAAAATACTACTTGGCAAGGAAAGGGCCTCACTATGAGGAGCATAGTAAAATGCTTGTCAATATGGTCGAGTTGTGTCTTACCAACAGCATTTTTATGTTTCAAAATGCACTGTACCAACAATTGAGGGGTGTTGCCATGGGGGCCAGCTTCTCCCCCAGCTACGCGTGTTTACTCATGGGCTGGTGGGAGGAGCAGGTCCTCATGGCAAAATACTCTGACACGCTGACTAGGCATGTAAAATGCTGGTGGAGGTATATTGATGATCCTTTCTTGATCTGGCATGGTAATGAAAGTGAGGCAAATGATTTTATTGCATGCCTTAATCAGAATAACCCTAATCTGAATTTCACTGCCACCATAAGTCGAACCACAGTAACATTCTTGGATGTCGAGATATATATAGGTCAAGGGAGAATGGAAACTAAATGACATCGCAAGCCTAGGGCAGGCAATGCCATTCTGCACGCCAGTAGTGCCCACCCCACCCACCTCATACAAAGCATTCTCTACGGTGGGCTATTGCGCATTAAAAGAATTTGCAGCAATAATGAGACACTGCAAAAAGCGCAAGGCAAATGTATTTCAAGGTTCAGGGAAAGAGGTTATAGTAACCATTGTCTTAAAAAGGCCCTCACAAAATATAATCTTGTAGATAGGGACATGCTATTTTCAACTCAAAAAGTTCCATGTACCAAAAACGAAACTCCTGACATGTTCAAATTTATACTAGATTACAATAAAGAACACACAGCCATGCGAAAGATAATCAAAAAGAACTGGCAATTCATTAAGCAGGCCCCCATAATTGGCAAGACAGTCCCGAATAATCCAATGATAACATATAGAAGGGGAGCATCCATGAAAGATGTACTCATGGATAATGACCTGTATGGACCGCCAGCTAAGGGCTCTTGGCTGGCGCAAAGGAAGGGGTTTTACAAATGTAAAGTGTGTTAAGCCTGTCAACATGGGGTCAATGCCACAGAATATTCTACACCTTTCGGGGGACCTAACAGAGAAATCACTAAATCATTAAATTGCAAAACTGATCACGTGGTATATGTGTTGGAGTGCCCATGTGGACTAAGATATATAGGGAGTACCATCTTACCAGGACACAAAAGGATGCTCTAACATATCAGAGCCATTAAAAACCACTATCAGGCATACCCCGTGGCCCGGCACTTTCATGAGCAGCATGATGGTAATCCTAAGGACCTCAAATATTTTCTTATTGACTCGGTCCCCAAGAGAAAATGAGGGGGTGACAGAGAGAGGAGCCTTAGGCTTTTAGAGATGCATTACATTTTAAGTCTCAATAGTAAGCATCCTAATGGCCTAAATAGTTCGGAGGAACTTCATGCCAGCTTATAAATATTGGGGCTCCCAGTCCAATAAGTGTAAGATCTGTAGACAGTGACCGAAACCAAATACCAGTCTTCAAAATGATTTTTTATTATTATTATTTTTTGCTTGCAGATTGGATTTATCTTTAGTACTAGGTTTTCTGGGTTGTTTTGGCATCGTACAACATATTTACAAATTTATGAACTGAATTTTGTCCTAAAACCACCCTGACAAACGTATATCTTTTACATAAGCTTCCCCCAAGTTCCCTTTGTTATTTTTAGCTATCTTAACCTTTTTTATAAAACACATTTAGCACTTTTTACATTTTCCGTTTTTTAAAAAAGAATTCTTTAAAAATATATAAAAAATATTGTTTGCACATGCACCTATGTGCACGGATATATCCAGTACTCATAACAGCCGTTTGAGCAATGAGATATAATACCATAATTTGGATTCAGGGACTAGATGTTAAATGATATGGATTTATCCAGTTTTTAATCCGAAAACCTACCATCAGCATCTTAGGAGGAATTAGCGAGGGCACTGTATTTATACATGGTAACAAGAATCATATGCTAATTTTTGCACAACATTTTTAGGCCTTACATTTGAACATCTTATAACCAGACGATATTCAGAGGTATAACTATGTGGACAGACGTTGTTAGATAAAATGAAGGCTCTTATATATGTATATATATATATATATATATATATATATATATATATATATATATTTTTTTTTCACCAGACAGCAGTACAGGGCAAACATACCACATTAGATAATTACATGTACACATTCGAAAACTCATGGCGACAATATCTGTTAACACCTTGGCTGCTGGAGCTATTCTCCTCCTGTGCTGAGCCATAATAAAAACGGGTGTGGTCATGACGAGCTCAGCTCGTCACGAGCACCTGAGAGGTATATGCCATGACGAGCTGAGCTCGTCATGAGCACCGAAGGGGTTAAAAACAGCACAGATAAACAAAGCAAGGATACATAGCGACTATTAGCACTTGACATCAGTCTTATACAAGGACAGGTACAATCAAGTAAGCATACATGTTACATATCCTGGTCACTTCAAAGAGCAATGTGTCCTGTCACTTCTATGGTATTGTACCAGCGGGTAGCAATCTCACTCTCTCAACAGTGCATCGTATTTCGTATGCTAACTATGAATCGTGCTCATTTTCCTGTAGGTAATCAACCAGTGGTTGCCAAAAGTCTTTGGGCCTGGAGGCTTGAGGTATATCCTCTGCATAAGCGCTTAGGGTTTCCTTACAATAGAGTAGATCAGTTATCTAATCCTTGAATCTGGGTGGGCGCTTGCTGCCCCATTTAATGGCTACTCGCCGCTTCGCAAGCAGCAGTGCCACTGCCAACAGCTTTCGTCTTTTGGCCAGTTTGAGTTTATATATACCTAGTAAGCATACTAGGGGTGTGTTCGGGATCTGTTCATTCAACATGTTAGTAAGCGCAGCTGTCACTTCTTGCCAATAGTTGTACAGGCCGGGACAAGCACATGCCCATTCCATGTGCAGGAAATCAGCCCCTGGTGTGGAGCAGCGTTGACATTTATCATCTGCTCTTATGCCGTATCGGTGTAGCCTGACCTGTGTGTAATACGTTTGGTGCAGAAACTTAAAGTGGATGATTTTCAGATTGCAGTTTGATGTGAGTAAATGTAATTGTGTGCAGCTATAGCCCCAGTCGTCTTCCGATATGGCCTCTCCTAGAAGCTCTTCCCATCTATGAAGGGATCGATCAGGTCCCAGGTTCTGTTCGTTCTGGGAAGCCATGTATAAGCGTGTAACTAGATTCTTACGTGTGGGAACCGTCAGCAGCACCTGCAGGGATTGCAACATCTCAGGTGCAGCCGGGAATGATTCATATAAGTCTTTGAGCACTGCACGTAATCTTAAATAAGCGAACATTTTAGTGGCGTTTGATGTGCGCATAGGGAAGGACTGTTGAACAGTATGAAAGTATTGTTCGGGAACAGTGTACCTAGTGTCGTAAAACCCATAGTCCCCAGCACCGATCTCATCTTTGTTTCCTGCGTCACCGATATTTTGGGATGGTGTGTCAGCGGAAGTGCCGGAGCATAGGTCTGGAGCTTCCGCGATCTCTAAGCCAAGGTGTGCCAGGCCCTGGATGTGCACTTTACCGGGTGTATAGAATCGTTAGGGTAAGGTTCTTATATATATTTACTGGTTTTTATAGTACTAATGTTAAATATGTGTAGTCTGAGTTACTCACTATTTAATGGATGTATATATGGCTATTTATTTATTTATCCTATGTCTATATATATATCTATATATGTTTTAAATTATTGCGTATATGTTTATGTCTATGCATTTAAGTATCTATTTATCTATTTATACATATTTATTGATATCGATATATGTGGATTGATCACTGTCCAGCCAGCACAAGGTTACATTTTGCAGTAATTTCTGAATAGAAAATGCATTTATGCAAATACCTGTTAGAATGATTGCGTCTCTCGCTGCTAAGGATTCCTTCCAAAAGATATATGTGATTTTGAGAATACTGTTTACTAAAAACTGTGATAAATCAGCATTTTGATCAGGATGACCCTATCATTGCAATTTTAAGTTACTTGATAATACTGAGCAACTTTTTTGCACTTTAGACCACGTGGTATGTTTACACCCAATGAAAACACATGTCTTCTAAAATGAAAAAAAGAAAAAAAGTGTAACTGCTTAAAAGGAATGCCATAGGTAGCTTAGCGTCATGTGATCAAGCCCCCAGGGACGGACGAAACGTGTCATGGCTGCCTACACTGTTTGTACGCTGTAAATAAACAGAAGGTATTTTAAAGATTGCGTGGTCCGTGCTCTTCATTTGCATCCAGAAAGGAAAAGCGGAGACGAAGAGTATTCCCCGATATATATATATATATATATATATATATATATATATATATATATATATATATATTCACTGAAAAAACCATAGGTTATAGACCATATATAGTTAGGAATTAGCATTTACAAAACCTTGAAAATTCACTGAAAAAACCATAGGTTATAGACCATATATAGTTAGGAATTAGCATTTAAAAAACCTTTTTTTACTCACACAAAACCATTGAAATTCCATATATAGTTAGTAGTACTAACTATATATCGCGCACCCGCAATCCACTGCTGATCATGTCACATATTACATCATTCATGACATGGTCAGTGACATCACTGATGACATCACTGATGACATCTCAAATGACATCACTGATGATATCACTGATGACATCTCAAATGACATCACTGATGACATCACTGATGACATCTCAAATGACATCACTGATGACATCACTGATGACAACATCCAGTGACTGTGTATTTCTGTAAAGTTAAAATATGTCTTACATATTGAAGAATGAGTGGATGTAGAAGTGTCTGGATGTAGAAGTGTCTGGATGAAGGATTTAGTAGGTGCATGACTGACTGTATGAGTGAGTGGTTAAATGTGTCTCACTGAGTGCATGGGTTAGTGACTGAACTGTGTTAATTTGTGCATCATTATGTTTGTTGTACTGTAAACTGCTGCATGTGTTGATCAGTAGCTATATGAGTAAGTATATGGGTTATTGATTGGTTGCTCAAGTATTTGTATGGGAGACTGAGTGTGTGTGTGGGTGGCTGGGAAGTGTATGACTCTGTGCATAGATGTGTGAGCAGTTGATTCACTAGATGTATGGGTTCAAAAGTGCACGTGGAAACAGCTGTATGGGTGGTTGACTGTGTGCATCAGTGTATTGGTGAGTGAATGGATATCTCAGTGCTACATGTCAAAGTAAGTACATATGTAAAACACAGTACATGTGAGAGTTGGCATATATAAATAACTGTGCATAAGAGCCAGTGAATGTGTGAGTGGCTGTATGGATGATTGTGAACTTGTATCAGGGATTGTAAAAGAGAGTAAATATGTGTTAGTATATGTTTGAATAAGTAAGGTGTGTATAACTGTATAGTTGAGGAAATGGAAGTGTGATTGATTCTTTGCATGACTGACTAGGTGTATAAGTAACTCCATGGATGAGTGACAGTCTGTGAGTGTCTGTTTACACTGAGTGTATCTAAGGTTATATTAGAGTCTGAAGAGGTTCATCGTATTATCACATGAATGATGTCATCAGTGATGTGATCAGTAATGTCAAATGAGATGTCATCAGTGATGTCATCAGTGATGTCATTTGAGATGTCATCAGTGATGTCATCAGTGATGTCATTTGAGATGGCATCAGTGATGTCATCAGTGATGTCATTTGAGATGTCATCAGTGATGTCATCAGTGATGTCACTGACCATGTCATGAATGATGTAATATGTGACATGATCAGCAGTGGATTGCGGGTGCGCGATATATAGTTAGTACTACTAACTATATATGGAATTTCAATGGTTTTGTGTGAGTAAAAAAAGGTTTTTTAAATGCTAATTCCTAACTATATATGGTCTATAACCTATGGTTTTTTCAGTGAATTTTCAAGGTTTTGTAAATGCTAATTCCTAACTATATATGGTCTATAACCTATGGTTTTTTCAGTGAATTTCAATGGTTTTTTAATAGCAAATATCATAAGCTGTCGAATGTCAAGTACGTGGTAAGAAAAAACATTTTCGTGTTTATGCACACTGATCTGCTTTGAATGCTGCCCCCCCCTCATTTCTATTAGGAGTACTCTCTCTTTGCAGATAGTGAAGGGTAGTTAACGCAGGCCTTTGCCCCCGTTGTAATCCGTCGTGCCTGCTTCTCTCTCCATTTGATTGATTGTTATCCAAGCATTTACTGTTTTAGAATTGGTTCTCTTTGGTTCATTCTCTATTTACAAACAAGCACAGAGTCGCAATACTCTGTTTAGTCTTTGCAGATAGCGAACAATCGTGTAAAAAAACAAAAGGAATCGAGCAAAATCAGTAGGCCACTAATGGGATCTCTTTTTGACCTCGCTAAAATAGAAACATTAGGAACAGCCCCTCATGAGAAATACGAAACTAGTGAGATGAACTGAACTCCACACCATGATGGCTGCAAGACAGCTCGGCTCCGCCACCCACCCCGCCCAAAATAACGATAAACTCTATGCAAATATTACAAATATATACAACACACCAGCAAAGTAACAGGGTAAAACATTTTATTAAATGACTATTTACATAACTATTTTATACTTTTTGTTGCCCGATCCGGCTAGCTCAATCGATCGAGCATGAAACTCATGCACTCTGATGGTTCAAAGTTTTGAGGAGTGCTTGTAACACTGTCTGAAGCCTATTTGCACTTGCTTCAGCTTCACTATTCTTAATGTAAGTGGGGGCTGTTTGAGGACGTGACTGCATTTGAAAACAATGTGATGCGGTGCCACCCTGAACCGCTTGACGGAGGCCCCCGAGGGACGGTGTCATGGCGCGGACTCGGAGGGGGCGCTTGGCTCCGGCCCCCTCCCCAAGTCGTGTTGCCCTGGTGTGGCCTGAGATCGCCCCCGACATAGGTGGCCGGCTCCCGGGGTCAAGCGGAACTTTTTGCCTTTTGGTGACTCTTCCATTCTTCACCTTGTCCCACAATCCGTTTCACCTAAAGACACGCTGTAGTGGGGCGCCCCTTTTCCGTTTCAGTTGCCATTCAGCCCGCTTTTGCTACACTGTGCCTCTTCCGCTATTCAGCTGTTTACCGCCCGCTCTTTCGACTACAGCGTCTCGCTCACCATGTACTTGAGTTGCTACCGCTCTTGCGGTGCAGCGATAGGCGGCTGCCACAGGACTCTCAAAATGGCGGCCGGCTCTTCAGATTTGGTCGTGGTCCACTAAAATGGGCCTGCGACACCTTGGAACTCGGACGCTTGTCTGCTAGAGCTTGGGCTCCATTCTCGAAAGCGTCCCCTCAGCCTTGAAGATTCTACAAAAGTCTTGGGGGCCCCCGACTCCCGCAGGCTTCTGGTGGGGAGCGCCTAGCATGATTGCTCGTGGAATGGCCACGATGGAGCTACGAAATGGTGGTGCTCTCATGCTAACGCCAGCTTCAGTCTGAAACATCCAGAAACACTGTAGACTACCAATTCGATCAGTTCCGGTAGCGCCCCAACGTGACCCGGTAGAGAAGAACTTGGCCTCCCCTCTTTGACTGATGGTTCTTGTTGCCTGTCCCTTCTGTTGTCATTTAACAGAACTATTTAGCCTGCTGAAAGGGGTTGTGTTCCGACCGCTGGTTGGTGGAGACATTTTGACTATATTCTGGACCTGCGTTGTCGCGTAATGCGTCATATGATGCGCCGCGTTAGCGCACCCGGAAGTGCTCCGGTGCGCGAAGCGCAGCTTCCCGGAAGCGATCCGGGGCGGGCGCGCAGCGCGTAACGTAAGCATAACAGGTCATGTGACTTGTTAATAAAACTTTTCATTGGTTCATTTTACTTTTCTTATTCTAATGATGAAAGGCTTGGTCATATGACCTAAAAATTACGCTTTTTATTACTTTCGAACATTATTTTTTCTTAAACATATGTTATAATGTTCCAGGCTAATGTACTTTCCCGGAAAATTTACAACTGTCCTGCAAGTAAAATATATTCCTTTTTCGAGAAAAAGGGCGTTTCTTCGTCCCATGACGGAGCCGTTGAGCAAAAGAGGCTCGGCCTGCTGTCTTAGTCGCCGATACGCCTGAATATCAGATTCTTATCGATCACTTTATGTTGCAGGAGTAGAAAACACAACAGCCCTCGACCATTTACCTTTACTGCGTTCCTGCGTATTATACCTTTTACCCTTCATGTAATTGGACTGCTTTATTTCACTTGCCTTTTACTGATTCTAAAACAGTGACTATTATTAAAAACTTTACCAATGTGAAAACTACTACCATGTTTTCTTTTAAAAACCTTTATTGTGAAAACGTCAGTATACAAATACGGGCCTATAACCACGTGGGCCGGCCACGGAGCAAACTGTAATCGTATATGATGAGTAGACATTTACACTGTAGAGGAACGTAACGGGCGGGCCATTAGGTTGCAAGAACTAAGGTGTCTAACAGTTGCGGAATCGGTGGACGTACATTTAATAATTAAAATACGACAGAGCCAGTTACAGTAAAATTATCTAGATATACATTTGCGGGCAAGTACCATGGGTGACGGTAATTCGAACTTTCAATAGTACAGTAATCAATAACACATCAGAACTTAATATCAATAGGGATGTCGAAATATTCAATCAATTCTCGTCCCCGTCCGCCATGTGCTTCAAAACTGCATACGTATCTCGTGATTTCAAGGTTCTGCAACCAGTACACAACAAGGAGTTACGAGTCCCATTTATTCCGGCGCCATTTTGGGCGAGGACGGGCAGGTCCAGGATATAGTCAAAATGTCTCTACCAACCATCGACTATGATGATGTTCATATGCTGTATTTATTAGAGTAACACTCATCTGTCCACATGAAATTAATTTGCCACAATCTAAACATGTCATTTTAATCTTTCCAAAGTTCTTCTAAATATTTGGGACCGTTTCCCTTGCCTCTGATGCTGTCAGTGCCACTTCTTTGGTGAATGTACTGGCAGATCGGGGGTTCTCCTCCAAATCTCTCTTTTATGCAGCACTATAATTAATCGGTGCCACCTCTCCATATGACGATGCATGGTATAGTTACCATAACTATATTTTTTTTTGGTTCCTCTGGAGAGTACATCGTGGCAGATGAGGCGTGTAACGTACCGGGCATTTACCTTTTTTTGCATGTAGAGGAAAGGAAAAAAAATTCGAGCGTCCGAGTTCTAAGGTGTCCCAGGGCCATTTTAGTGGACCAGGCCCAAATCCAAAGAACAGGCCGCCATTTTGAGAGTCCTGTTGCAGCCGCCTGTCGCTGTAGCATCAAGAGCGGCCGAAACTCAGCTGAATGGCAACTGAAACGGTAAAGGGGCGCCCCACTACAGCAGACGAGCCTCCACCTGGGAAGGCCCGTTCACGCCGCCTTCTCCCCCCCCCCCTTCGGGCACCCCACGCCGTTATTCGGAGCAGGATTGTAGGATGGCCACACCAGTGCGGCAACTTGCTAGACACCACCTCGGTGCCAACCGAATCTCAGCGCCTTGTGGTGTCTTCTATTCAGAAAATATTGTTGTGCTGCCTTCGACCTATTCGCCGCAAGTGCGCACGCAACTCAGCTGCATAGCGAGTGAAACATCAAGGGGCGCCCCACTGCAGCCGAGGAACCTTCATCTTGGGGGCGACGCACAGCATCACATTGCTTTCCAATGCAGTCAGATCCTCAAACAACCCCCACTGACTGACGGGAACTCACAGGCCAACGGAGCGCCCCACGCCGACTTTCGGCGCAGCATTGTAGGATGGCCACACCAGTGCGGCAACTTGCTAGACACCACTCGGTGCCATCCGGACCTTGGCGCGTTGCGCTGCCTTTGGCCCTATTCGCACATCGGTCCGCTACTGACGCCACCTCACAGGCCAACGGGGCGCCCCACGCCGACTTTCAGCATTGTAGGATGGCCACACCAGTGCGGCAACTTGCTAGACATCACCTCGGTGCCATCCGGATCTTGGCGCGTTGTGCTGCCTTCGGCCTATTCACATCGGTCCGCTACTGACGCAAACTCACAGGCCAACGGAGCGCCCCACGCCGACTTTCAGCATTGTAGGATGGCCACACCAGTGCGGCAACTTGCTAGACACCACCTCGGTGCCATCCGGATCTTGGCGCGTTCTGCTGCCTTCGGCCTATTCGCACATTGGTCCGCTACTGACGCGAACTCACAGGCCAACGGGGCACCCCACGCCGACTTTCAGCATTGTAGGATGGCCACACCAGTGCGGCAACTTGCTAGACACCACCTCGGTGCCATCCGGATCTTGGCGCGTTGTGCTGCCTTCGGCCTATTCGCACATCGGTCCGCTACTGACGCCGCCTCACGTGCCAACGGATTTTCTACGCTTTTTATACCCTATGCCGCATAACAGGTCATGTGACTTGTTTATAAAACTTTTCATTGGTTCATTTTACTTTTGGTTTCCTAATGATGGAAGGCTTGATCATATGACCTAAAAACAACACTTTTCATTGGATGAAAACTTTTTTTTTCCCAAACGATGAAAGCCCCACCTTGTTTCTGGATGTTTCAGACTGAAGCTGGCGTCAGCATGAGAGCACCACCATCTCGTGGCTCCGTCGTGATCATTCCGCGAGCAATCATGGCAGCCGCTCCCCACCGGAAGCCTGCAGGAGTCGGGGGCCCCCAAGACTTTTGTAGAATCCTCAAGGCTGAGGGGACGCTTTCGTGAATGGGGTCCAAGACCTAGCAGACAAGCGTCCGATTTCCAAGGTGTCCCAGGGCCATTTCAGTGGACCAGGCCCAAAAAGGAAAGAGCCTGCCGCCATTTTGAGAGTCCTGTGGCAGCCGCCTATCGCTGCACCGCAAGAGTGGGCGCAACTCAGCTGAATGGCGGATTTTGACACAGTGTACCAAAAGCGGACGGAATGGCAACTGAAACGGTAAAGGGGCGCCCCACTACAGCAGACGAGCCTCCACCTGGGGAGGCCCGTTCACGCCGCCTCACCCCCCCCCCCCGGGGCGCCCCAAGCCGTTATTCGGAGCAGCATTGTAGGATACCAAAACCAGTGCGGCAACTTACTGGACATCACCTGGGTGCCATCCACATCTCAGCGCGTTCTGCTGCCTTGGGACTATTTGCACAACAGACCGCTACTGACGACCCACCCCCCGGGACGCCCCACGCCGTTATTCGGAGCAGCATTGTAGGATACCCAAAACCAGTGCGGCACCCAGGCAACATCACCTGGGTGCCATCCAGAACTCAGGACGTTGTGCTGCCTTGGGACTATTCGCACAACCGACCGCTACTGACCATTGTTCCTTCTTTTTTCCTAAAAATGTTTAAATGTTTTTACTGTTTTTGTTGCGTTGTATATATTTATAAGTTATTAAAGTTTTATAATCCTACTACTTTGTTGGAGTGCTATATATTTTTAATGTGACACATAATTGTAAAAACTTTGATGTACAAAGAGGCATCCCTGGAATCTTCCGCTTCAGGCTCGGTCCCCTCCCCAATCACAATACAGGATGGTTTTCAGATAGTAGGAACGCGTGTGGTGTGACGGATCTCATCGGGTGTGGGCCTTGATCTACTATAACTCCTTTGAAGAGGGGTGATTCTTTACAGCTGGGGCCATAAACTACATCTGTAGGGCTACCTGATAGCCTGGGACCGGCCTGGACAATCGGACACAGAGGAAGAGGAGTGTCAGAGGGTGCGGTAGTGAATAGGGCGAAAGGGAGGTGTCGGGCGGGCACAGGGTGTGATTCTCAGGGAAGAACAGCGCAGATGGGGGGAGGTTTATTGCCCATGCATAAGACAGAGAGCAGGGGTGACCAGTGCCTGGGGGAGATGCTTGCGAGGGTGGGGAGCCATGCTAAGGATCGACAGCGTGCAGAGAGTGGGTCTGGTCAAGGCATCTAAAATGGCTGCCGTGCACGACAAAAGTGTGGCATTTGAAAAAAGGCAAGATGGCGCAGACAATGTTTTTCAACACTTCCTGATTTCCTTCGAATCGAACGTTAACAGACGTTATCTCTCCCACACTACCGGTCCCCCTGGGCTTAAACGCCGAGATGGTAGGGACTGCATCCCGTGGAGATAGGCCGAGACATCACTCAGCAGAAAAAAAAGAAAAGAAAAGTCTATAAACATACAATAAGTTAAAAGTCAATCATTCTTGTTTCCTTGTAGTACGCTCCCCAGTCCGCTTCCCGTTACGCTAACCGGGCGCACCCAACCAAAAAAAACATATATTTTTTTTTTGCCCCACGGAGCCCTTTTAAAGCCTCCACATCAAACCTATGGGGTCAGGAAGGATCTACTATGCCCCCTTATGGTCATTTGCCCCTTCGCTTTGGCCTCCTCTTGTCTCTCGATCCTACGAGAGACAAGATGGCGGCCGCTCCGTACTGTTTGGAATGTTTACAGACATCGGAGAGCCAATCAGCTTCGCTTCGCAAAGCTCCGTAACGCGAAAAGTACGCGAAACGGAGCGCTACCCGGGACACTGTCACAGATATATATCTTTTTTTGAACGTTATTTTCTCAAAATCCACTGCAGCACATATATTGAGACCCAGCAAAGGCACATCGGGCTACCGGTCCCTACAATTTTGCCAAGTTTCATGCAAATCCATTCACCCGTTCGATTTTTTTTTTTTTTTTTTGCCCCGTGGGGCCCTTTTAAAACCTCCACATCAAACCTAGGGGGTCAGGGAGGATCTACTATGCCCCCTTATGGTCATTTGCCCCTTCGCTTTGGCCTCCTCTTGTCTCTCGATCCTACCGAGAGACAAGATGGCGGCCGCTACGGACTGTTTGGAATGTTTACAGACGCGGGAGAACCAATCAGCTTCGCTTCGCAAAGCTCCGTAACGCGAAAAGTACGCAAAGCGGAGCGCTGCCCGGTGCGCTGTTACAGATATATATCTTTTTTTGAACGTTAATTTCTCAAAATCCACTGGAGCACATATATTGAGACCTAGCAAAGGCACATCGGGCTAACAGTCCCTACAATTTTGCCAAGTTTCGTGCTAATCCATTCAGCCATTCGGGCTAAAAGTGAGGCCAACCGCCCTATGGAAATTAACATGGGAAAAACGCGTTTTGGGACCCCCCTTTTTTCTCGGCCCCCCCTTGACAAACCCCCCCCAAATTTTCAGGGGCTGCTCAGAAACAGAATGTTCCATTTTCCTGAAAATTTCAGCCAATTCCGTCCACAAACGCCAAAGTTATTAGACATAGAATTTTCAAAAATCCCATAGGGAAAAAATCCTAACTATATATACCTACTGGCGACCGCCAGTAGGTAATATATATGTATATATGTATATATATATATATATATATATATATATATATATATATATATATATAAATATATATATTCCAATCCTGGATAGTAAATAATAAACAGGCGCTGACTCCGTGGGTTTGCGGTGCTTTCAAGGAGAGGTTTTTATTACAATCGCGATGGACGACACGTTTCGGCAGACGTGTCTGACTTGCTCACAACATCTATATATATATATCAAAGTCAGCTCCCAACTTCCTGTCTCTCCTCTCATCAGAAACTGGGACTCAAGGAGACAAGTGTCATGACTTTGACAAAATATCACATGCTTTCTTTATCATAATTTAGTCAATGAGCAGGATAAGAACAGACCAACATGTTTTGGCCGTAGTCTTCCACAGGGTCATAGATTGCATGTGTACAGACTGTCACTTTTAAAAGGACCACCACAAATTTCACAACCATCAAATAAAAAAAAAACGGCAAGCAACTGGGCGCTAACTTCAACATCAGTTACACGGCATTTATCATTCACCATAATCTCATGTACTCAACTTTCCATCTGCGGATGATTGAATCAATAACAGCAGAGAAGATAATACAATATTGCTAAATCACCTTACAATTTCATTTTCAAAGCATATATGATTGTAAGCTGAAATAGATCATCTATTACAAAATCTTCGTGCTTAAATCAGCACATCACCATGCACAGGTTATCTCACAAACCATATCTTAACCTTGGATACACTCATGTTACTGGTAAGTCATATTTTAAATAATGGGATGTCTTTTGACAATATCTCATTCTTTGGCATCTGGCACTCTTTAAGAGTACTGTGCAAAGATTGCAAAGTCAAAGTGTCATTTGTAGGGCAAATCAAAGTACTGGATATAATTGTGCAAAAAGTCCCATTCCAAATTTCAAACTCAATTTGAATTTAGATTTAAGATATCAATTCTCAATACTTCGTTCAGTAAAGCATCTTGTTATAATGTAGCACTAGTTAACATCCGATAATGCTTTATATAAGTGTGTAAAATGGCAAGTTGAAAGTCTAACTGCTCAATTCTTATTTGGCTTAAGTACCAGGGAATAAATAAAGGTTTCTTCTGTTGCAAACCCAAGTGTTGGATATAATTTAGCAAAATAGCAAGTACCTTTATAACTCTATTCAAATTCAGATTGTATGCATCTATTCTCAGTACCTATTTCAATAAAATGTCTTGTTGTGATATTATACTACTTAACATCCAATGCTACTTGATATGGCTGTGCACAAATGACAGATTTAAAGTGGCAGGGCTCAATAACTGTTGCGGTAAGTAGCAGATCTACAATACACATCTTTAGATGTCAACTACACATCCTGAGAACTACAATCACAGGTTTGTTATTCTAATTACATAAACCAGTAAAAGCAGTCAAGGTGTCAGTGCTTGTAACAGTACTTGATATGACTATGCAAAGAGGGGGGAACATTTGAAAAAGTGCCAGTGCTTGTTGCCATCATACTATATTGGGGGTGACTTTCCCCAATTTAATTAAGTGTATCTCTAAACTACTTGCACTTTCCTCATAAAGGTGGGATGAGTTATATACAAATCCACCGCCCGGTAATCTACTGCTGTCACTTAGAGTATACATATTAGCTGCCAATATAGGGTACTCAGGTGATCTTATGGATAAGGTATCCTAGCTCTGTCATAATTTTAAACCCATGGTCTAAAGTCCTCTTGCTTCATCACATTTCTTTTATGGTCTATACTTTGCAATCTCTCCAATACTTGGTTGCAAGTCTATACTGGTGTCATTTGCCTATATAAAAACAGTGTTATAAATGCTCATGCTAAACCTGTTGGCAAATAGGTCATCCCTTACCAATAGGGATGTCAGTGTGAGTGGTAACCTTCCCTGCATGGCCCACCTTGTGCAAACTCTGCATGTAATCAGTGTATAGTAACAAATGTTTGAATGAGAACCACATTTTATATCCCAGGGAGAGAAACCCATATACATCTGTTCTTAGGACACTATGTAGCCCAGAGTCTATATGTCACTGTCAGAATCTCATCTGTCTCTGTTTCTACAGGAACGCCAAGGAACTGAAGAAAGGTCCGCAACCTCCCCCAACAACATAATGTGCCAGTATAAAAAGCGGTACAAAAGGAGGGTGGTGGAGGAGGAGCTTAGCGCGCATTCGAGATGCCCGCGTGAGCACAGGGCTACCGAGACCCCTTGCCACCTCCCGCATCTATCCTGGATAATATCCTGATTTGACGGAAGATCATTGAGGACATAGCCCGGCTGATGTACTAGCTGCTTTCAGAGACAGAATCGGACTTCGGGTTCCCGAGTTACGCCATCCTGTACTTTGTGGCCTTCTCCATGGGACCACCTGGGCTTTGAGTTGTGGCTATACCCGGACAGTAATTCAACAACAGCGGCTAGCGGAGATCAGCCCGCAGCCCCACTCCACTTTCAGTTTCGTTTCTCCTGCATATCGTATCCCCTCATCGGGGTGAATGCTGATCGTGGCTGGCTCCCATGCCAGTTCATGGGGCTTGGGGATAGTGAAAGTGTCGCTGTGACCTCATATTGATTCGTCTCTGCCTCTGGTGTTCCTGTGGGCGAATTCTAAGGAGCCATTTGGACCAGATCTCAAGCTTCCCTTCGGGGCACCCGGCTCGCCATGACGGGCAAACCCGAGGGTGACAAACGGACAGTCAAGACCACCTTCCGAGGAGGCTCAGCCCAGACGAATGTCATGGACCGCTACACACTTCCTAAAGGATCCCCCGGTGGCACACCTAAGATCCGGGAGGAGGCTATCGATGATCCTGCTATGTCGGCGGACTTAACGCTACAGGATGTAATGGGCGCCATTGCTGGCATCAAGACTTCTATCGGCCAACAATATGAAGCCCTGGCCCTGAAACTGGATACGGTGGCCATTGATGTCAATTTAATCAGAACTGATCTGGCTAAGACTAACGAGAAGGTGAAGTCTCTTGATCTAAAGACATCCAGCCTTACGACGGATATGTCAGACCTGCAAACAGAAGTACGCAACCTGAAAACTGCTAATGACTTCTTTGCTCGTCGCTTGGAGGATTTTGAGGGCCGTGCACGATGCAACAACGTGCGTATTATTGGGGTCCCGGAGAATTCTAGTTCACTCTCTACTGATCTTCGAGTAGAGGACCTCATCCTCAATCATCTCGCACCCAAGGGCTTGAGCAAATTCTTCGCGGTTGAACGTGCACACAGGGTGCCGGGGGGACAGGCAAAACCCGGTTTCCCCCCCCGTCCAATCATCGCAAGAATCTTTAACTTCAGGGACCGCGACGCCATCTTGCAGGCTGCAAGGACAAGTGGTCCTACGCGGTTCGAAAACGCCGCGGTGAACTTTTATCCGGACTTTTCCCAGTCGGTTCAGAAGCAACGAATGGGATTTCAAGGGGTGAAACGGCGGCTTAGAGAAATGGAGTTGAAATATGCAATGCTGTTCCCGGCCCGGCTCCGTGTGGAATACGACGATCGGACATTCTTTTTTGTCCGGCCTGAGGAAGCGAGTGATTGGTTGGACACTTTGCCTGCTCGTCGTGCTGGCCGAGACCACACTGGTGGCGCTGAGGGAGCCTAATGGACCAAGACTGACAATGGTGCCTGAGTCCTGAACACTATCTGCCGTGGACAGCTTTGGCTCACTGACTTCTTTGATTGTTCTATGTGTATCCTGGGGGGTGGCGGGGACGTAGGGACCCTTTCCTCCTCTGGGGTTTCTTTGTGTAGATTAGTTGTAGTTTTTTTTCGTTAGGGCGACAGGCACACTGCAAATTGGGGTGGCTTCTGAGTCTGTGCAGGGGTGCAGGGTGGGGGGAGTTGTGTTGGGTAATATTTGGGGGAGGGGGGAATTGTGTGGGGGTTGTTCTCTTTTCCCTTTTCTTCAAGGCAACAACCTAATATGACTTTGGGCATTGGTGTGACGCTCGTTCTGAGATGGGAGTTCATCGCGGATTTGGATGGGGGGTAGGGGGTTGAAGTTACTGTGCTGGAATGTAAATGGGTTGGGAGATCGGATAAAGAGAGGGGTGGTTATGCAGCTATTGCGGCGCCTCTCGCCCGATGTTGTACTGCTACAAGAGACTCATTTGATTGGGAATACTTGCTACGCTCTTAACAGACGGGGTTATCGTCTTGTTGCTCATTCTGGATTTACTTCTAGTTCTAGAGGGGTGGGTATATTGCTTAAGACCTCACTCCCCCTCGAGGTTGATGACGTGGTTCTTGACACTAGGGGTCGATATGTTGCACTTGTAGGAAGGTGGGAGGGGAGAACAGTTTCATTGGTATCGGTGTACGTTCCTCCTGGCTTACAATCCACAACATTTGCGGATGGTTTTGGGTCTCCCGGAGGGTGTTCTGATACTAGGTGGTGATTTTAACTCAGTTGTCTCTGGTAGAGCGGATCGCTATCCACCCAGAGACCTTACCGCCGCGCCATCCTGGTTGGGTGAATTTTTGGAGACATTGGGGCTTGTGGATTGTTGGCGGCTTATGCATCCAGAGAAGACGCAGTTCACTTTCCACTCGGGCGCACATGGTAGTCTTTCTAGATTAGATTATATCCTGGTGCCGGCGGCCCAGTCCTCTTCGATTGGAGAGATTAGACACTTAGCTCGGGGTATATCGGACCACTCCTCTCTCTGGTTTCATTTTAACCTGAACACAGGCGCTGAAGGGAGGGTAGCCCCGATTAACCCCTGGTATCTTCTTAACCCCAAAACCCGTGCTGAATTGATTAAATCATTAGATTTGTATTTTGCTGAAAACGTGGGATCCGTGTCCTCGCCTGTTTCATTGTGGGAGGCTTTCAAGACTGTTATCAGGGGACAAGCATTGTCTTTGATTGGGTGTGCCAAGAAGTTTAAAAATGAGGCAGTTGTGCGTCTCGAGACGGAAATTACTGAGTTAGAGAATGCATTGGAGCGAAACGTTACTCGAGACGCATTGCATATCCTCAATCTTAAGCAATTAGAATACAAAAACTTAGTTACTGATGCAGGCCAAGATGATGAGTAGGGAACAGGCGACTGTATGACGTGGGCGACAAGGCAGGAAAATTGATTGCCTGGCTGGACAGAAAGGAGAGAGCGAGTCGTGTGATTCCTCTGATTGAGAAATCGGATGGTGTGCGTGTGACAGACCCTGTTGACATTGTTGAATGCTTTGTTGAATATTTCCGAGAGGTTTATACCTCGGTGTCCGACAGGCCCGAGGAGGATTCTCAGTTGTTACTTAGGGATATTGCATTACCTTGTTTGAAAGACTCTGATCGGGACAGTGTGGATGCCGCGCCCTCGGTGGATGAGGTAGCTCTGGCGATGCGCTCTATTCACTCCGGAAAGGCTTTGGGTCCCAATGGCCTTCCCATCGAACTGTATAAACTGCGCCCTGATACACTAGCGCCATATCTCCGAGATATGTTTTTGGCTGCGTGAGAAACTGGCTCCCTCTCTCGGGATCAGCGTCTTGCGACCATTGTGGTGATCCACAAGGAAGGCAAACGACGGGATTGTTGCGCATCTTACAGACCTATTTCGCTCCTGAATGCTGAGCCTAAGATTCTTGCCAAGTTACTCGCTAACCGCCTGATTACGGTGATCAGTGATCTAATTCATCCAGATCAATCGGGTTTTATCCCACATCGTAATACGGCTTTGAATCTGCGGCGTTTGCATGGTGTTATTGCTAGGGAGCGACATTGAGTGAACCGGCCATCTTGGCGTCCTTTGATGCCACGATGGCCTTCGACACAATCGAATGGCCGTATCTTTGGGCCACACTAGCCAAGTTCGGTTTCGGCACTGATTTCATTAGTTGGGTTAAACTCCTGTACGAGACGCCACTGGCGCAAGTAGTGGTTAATGGTCGGGTCTTCATGCCCTTTGCTCTTGGGAGGGGCATGCGTCAGGGTTGTCCGTTATCCCCGCTTCTCTTTGCTCTTGCGTTGGAGCCACTCGCTGCTTGGCTACGGTGGGAACCCTCTATGAGGGGTATATATTGGACTCCGGACTTTGAAGATCCTATTTCATTGTATGCGGATGATATTTTATTGTACCTCACGTCTCCCCAAAAATCGCTTAATGTGTTGTTCGACGTGCTTAACTCCTTCCGGAAGAACTCGGGCCTTGTTATCAACTGGTCAAAATCCTATATTTATGTGCTCGCGGGTGGTGTCCCCCTTCTGCCACGGGGATGCCCCATCCAGGTGTCGCATTCTGGTTTTAAATACTTGGGTGTGTTTATCTCGCTGGACCCTGCGGTTCGCTATGAACGTAATCTACTCCCCCCACTCCAACGTTTGCGATCGGATGTAGTGAGCTGGCGTAAATTACCGTTGTCTTCGCTGGGGCGTGCGGCCCTTTTTAAAATGATGTCCTTACCGCGATTTCTATATGCACTCCAGAATAGTTTTGATGTGATTCCATCGAAGTTCTTCCGAGAGGTAGAATCCTTGCAGAGGCAATTGATATGAGACGTACGTTCGCGCATTGCTCTTCCAAAGTTGACGCTTCCCTGGTATGATGGCGGCATAGCACTTCCGGATATTCAACGGTATTATTGGGCTTCCCAACTTGCTGCCATGAACCATGGGATGTATGCCCCAGCGCTGAATCCAGCGTTTGAAATGGATAGGTGGCTGCTACCGGGTGGTGACTATAATAGGGCGCTTTATTCGGGATCCTTCCGTTTACAACTCTCAGGACCTCCCGCTATAGCCGTGCGTGTATGGCATAGCGCGAATGCGGCTATGGGCTGGAGAGATAGATTAACCCGTGCGACTCCGCTTTATGCCTCCGCAAAATTGGGTTGTCTGTGGAAGACGAAGGGATTTGACAAATGGGATACTATCGGTATTAGTAAAGTACGTGATCTCTGGGTTAAGGGCGGGGTAAAGACCTTTTCGGACTTGCAAGTGGAATATCAGCTGAGTGATAGGGAATTCTTTGGTTATGTTCAAGTGCGTCATGCCTTGAATTCGGTTTTTCCTGTGGGTAGTGACGTTCCGGAATCCTCCCCCCTCGAGGATCGTATATTGGATGGTCATGTGCCGGATAGCACCATTTCATTGTTTTATAAAAAGATGATCAATGACCGGTCGAGTTTGCTTGACCGCCTTAGGGACACCTGGATTGCGGATGGTATTGAATTAGACGACGAGGACTGGCAATCCGCGATCTCCTCTCCCAGGGAGGTTGCGATTCCGGCCTGCCTCCGCCTGGTCCAGCTCAAGATCCTCCATCGAATCTATGTCACCGGCACCCGCCTGATCCATATGGGCTATTCCGCGGATGGCTTATGTAGGCGTGGTTGTGGTCTCCTCGGCACCGTTATTCATATAATTTGGGAATGCCCTGAGGTGGTGCGTTTTTGGAACCGTATACATGATGTGATGCGTGAGGTAACGGGTATTGTGATGATGCCAGAAGCCCGGCAATGTCTATTGAATGTATGGGGACCGAATGATTATGATGTGTCACAGCTTCGATGGGCGACTCTTGCCAATATGATAGCCAAACAAGATATTGCACAATTATGGGGGTCCCAGAGGGCCCCTACAGTGACTGCCTGGAAAGAGAGTATGGACTGGTGCATGTTCAGAGAGAAAACGGTGTATGTAGCGAGAGGTAGACCTAGAAAATGGGGGAAAATTTGGAATCAGTGGAACTCGTACCGGGGAGATATATGTACGCCCCCACTCACAGAGATCTCTAGTCCTCCCCAATCGCCCTGACCCGGCATTCCTGCTATGATGTGGTGTGTCTTATTGTTGATCTGCAATTCTCACCTCCAGCCCCCCCCTTACCTGTAATTGATGACTTTTGTCTTCTGTTATCGTGTATCTCCCGTCCTCCTTGAGCACATGCCTAATGGTTGCACTATTGTCATATTGCCTTGTTTGTTTGTTGATGTTTTATTATAATAAAAAAGTTACAAGAAAAGGAGGGTGGTGATGGATGGAGCATCTGAACCAATCAAACACTCACACCCAGTCAACAGATCTGGGTTTAATCCATCACCGTTCTTTAGCCCACTCTGCCACCCCAGTTCAGACATGGCCATATGCAAATCAGTCTGACCCTGTGCCTCATGGGAACAGTCCAGCCCGAACTGCCAAGCCATGCCTTCCCTGGACCTGAAACAAGCTTCCTAGGACCGGTTTCTGGCATTTCAGCCGTCTTCAGCCAGGCTTGCTTGAATCCAGTGGCAAAGTGAGCAAGACACTCACGTCTGAGCATACCCTGCCAACTTCTGGCGAACAAAGCGGTACAAAAAAGGGGCAGTGATGGATGGAGCATCTGAACCAATCAAACACTCACACCCAGTCAACAGATCTGGGTTTAATCCATCACCGTTCTTTGGCCCCATCTGCCACCCCAGTTCAGACATGGCCATATGCAAATCAGTCTGAGCCTGTGCCTCATGTGAACAGTCCAGCCCGAACTGCCAAGCCATGCCTTCCCTGGACCGGAAACAAGCTTCCTAGGACCGGTTTCTGGCATTTGTGTTGCTAATCGTTTTGATATAGCTTGATGAATCTCCACAAAACTTTCCAAAAACTTGCTACTTTTTGACTAGTTTGAACAAGGAAAGGTTTGGGTTGGTTCGTCAAGCGGGCAGGAAAAAGGTCAGGTCCCAAAACATGTTTTCCCCATTCATTTTTCACTATGAACTTTAAACACAGCCACAGCCAAAATCACCGAAAAGATTAACACCAAATTTGATATAAAGCTAGATCTTGGTCCACAAAAAGAGTGCTTTTTGTGATTTGATGTAAATCCGTTCAGTAGTTTCGGAGCAATTTATGCTTAAAACAATTGGATTTCCATGGACGCCCTGCCGCCACGGATCCAACAGATCTCAAACTTTGATCTGATTGGCTTCTTTCACATTAGCCAGGAAGTGGCAGCACCATCTTAGGACTCAGGACTCAGTCCAAATTTAAAAAATAAAGAAAAGAAATATGCATATATTATTAAAAGACCATTGGTGCATAAACCTTCCACTGCTAGCTACGGAATTCAAGTTTTTCTCAGGCTACTCTGTCCCATCTCTCAGATTATTGACCTATTGATTTACTTCATTACCCTTTCAAAATTGCTGTCACCTATTTTATGTTATGACTGTGCATCATATGATGACATTTGTTGTTTCAGGACACAATTAACCACAGGACAAAATGTGACAAAGAAATATTGATCATTGGAAGGCTTGGTGGAAAAGGAGTTGCAGCAAATGAGAAACTATTGGTTAACATTAATAATATTGAATGACCAGACAATCTAGCAGCATTTCATCCCGCTACAATAATGAGACAAATGAAAGCACTAACAAAGCTGCATTTAGGTCAAGGGTTCAGTACGAAAATTGGTATCACTACTCATTAAAAATCAGACATAAATTTAAGTAAAAAATTGAATCACTCAAAAACAACAAGAGGAACATGAGTCACTAGTTCAATCATGACAAAAACTAGAAACACTTGACAACTGTGAGGAAATGGGGTGTAATATATGGTGATGAAGATGAAAAAACAACAGTGGATGGAGGGTCTACAGGGGAACAAGAGTTTAAAGACCTGAGAACACCCCAACCCCTAATCAAACTAGTAAGAAACACAAAGGGGTGCTGTCGGTCTATAAAGGCTAGAGAGTGTCTGTTTTCTAATAGAAGGGTGTGTGTATAAACTAAGGATAACAGAGGGAAAGGAGAGAGTTAGATTGAGAAAAGAAAACCCATCAGCCACCACCTCCTACCGAGCTGAATGCTTGAGACAACTTGGTGATTCTAATTCCTACACATTACTTACTGAAGACCCTACCACAAGGCTAATGGCAGAAATCAAGAACTTAGTGGAGGAATCAAGTGCGGAGGGCTGGATTACACCACAAGAACCCTCATTCCTGGTTACTACTCATCCAGTGTCCCCGTACTTCTATGCACTCCCTAAAATCCATAAACCAACTAGACTACTGCCTGGTCGACCCATTATCTCAGGTATCGGGTCCTTGCTTGAGCCTCTTTCTACCTTTGTTGATTTTTTTTTGAGACCTCTGGTGCGAGCCATGCCTACCTACATCCAAGACACGAAAGATGTCCTGCGCCTAATGCCTGAAGTTGAAGTCAACATCGGTACTGACATCCTTGTCAGTTTCGATGTTGAATCGCTTTACACGTGAATCCCTCAGGAGGAAACTCTTTTGGCTATAAGCTTTGGCTTTTGGCTACTGGAAAATCAAGAGCATGGGAGTTATACCCCCATTACCTTTATCATGGAACTAGCCAGGATAGCCATGACTGAAAATGTCTTCCAATTTGAGGACTCATTATACCTTCAAACATCGGGTACCTCAATGGGGAGCGTCTTCACCCCTAGTTTGGCGAACCTTTACGTCCATCTTTTTGAGACACAGTCTGTACTCGACCACAATAATCCATTTTTCCAGCAAACGATATTGTGGAAGAGATACATTGATGACGTCCTGGTAGTCTGGCGTGGGGACACTACATCTATACTCGCATTTCAAAGTTGGCTCAATGCTCAGAACCAATTTCTCAAATTCACCCTTGAGTACAGTGAGTCAGAACTCCCTTTTTTGGATTTACTTATCTTTCCAAAAGATGGCCATTTGGCCAGTAGATTGTATCGAAAACCTATGTCAAGGAACTCCTTGCTGCAATTTCACAGCCACTATCCACATTCTCTGCGGGCGAATTTTCCCTTTGGGCAGTTTATTAGGGTGCGTAGACACTGTTCAGAAAAATGCGATTTTGATGATTTATCTTGTGACTTGAGCACCAAACTAAGACAACGGAATTACCCCAATGCACTGATACGGAAGGCAAGAAAAAGGACCTCTAACAACCACCGCGAGGCCCTACTTGCTCCACCAGTTGCGAAACCGCCCTTGAAGAATTTGACTTTCGTAACCAATTTCAGTACAGCCTCTACGCAAGTACAAAAGATAATTTGAAAAAACTGGCGAATTCTGAACACTGCTGGAGTTACTATCCCCTGTCATTTGTTTGCCTTCAAGAGGAGCCAAAACCTGCGCGATGGTCTAGTGCACACCAGGCCTTGCTCGCTCCCACAGGAGTCCATTACCACTTTATGGAATCTACCATCGGTTCAGGGTCATTACCCTTGTGGGGGGTGCTCTGTGTGTCCACAGACTGAGAAGACTTTAACAGTGGATATAGGTACAGCACGCCCATGGATTCTGAAGAATCACACTAATTGCAATAGCGACAAGGTGATTTACATGATATCGTGTCCCTGTCCACTTCGCTACATAGGAATGACCACGAGAAAAGTTAAACTCGGGATATTTGAACAGAAAAGCACTATCAGGCGGAATCGACAGGCAACGCGCCTGACGAACCATTTCCTTACTATGAAGCATAATGTCGAAGAACTGAAATGGATAGTCTTGGAAAAACCCTTCATCCCCCAGCATGTTAGTGATGTTTCTCATTATCTCTTTGTTAAGGAACAGAAGTGGATTTTTAAATTAAATTGTGTCACTGGAGGGTTGAATGACGAGATTCCGTGGGTCCAAATCTGAGGCTTTTCTATATTTATATAACAAATTTTGTGACTTCCACGGCTGTCCTAACTCCCTGCCAATACGAGTGTTCACTCTCCATAGATTGCGACTTGTAAATTGGTTTATCCTCAAATTTTAACATCAATAGTTTGAGTTCATGCTGTTCTTTGATAACCTATGAAACTTCTGTATACCTACATATACACACTACCCCTTCTTTTGACAGGTGTGGTTAACCTCTAGATGCCACTTTGACAGCCCAAAAGATTTGATAATGATCGTTTTTAACATCCTTGTAAATGGCAGACTGTACGTGTGTGGCAATTGTGTCACCACGAGACGGAGCTGCCATATGTATTTCGAGGACTTTTGCCTCACTAACGGCAATTTGTTTATCTCCATAAATCCCTGTAGTTATTCCTATATTCCTCGATGGTGACAACCACAAACACCGCCCGGTATTTCATTGGGCCATTAAGCAAATACTCGCCCCCCATTGGCTATCTACATGGCTAATGGCGAGCGCAGTACTCGCATCGCTTTACGACCAATCAAAGGTTGTTTCCCTCGAGTTTTATCGTGTTATGATGAGAAGGAACTATCAAAGTTTATTACGTTTGTCACTAGTTCCCCTTTCCACTAATAGGGATTTGGCTTTTTGTAATTTTGCAATTTTCTTAATTTTCCTAGTATACATCTTGAAGGAGACGACCCTGGACATTCCATTGGGCCACTGGGTGAATACTCTTTTTCTATTGGCTGGCGGCATTACCAATAGCAAACATCCATACTCATTTTAACCCAACCAAGGATCATTTTTTTGCTTACGGGTTCCCACAAGCGACGCGCTAAACGTGTGCCTTTCTCTTTCCGGTCCGCCTACATCGAATGACGGAAACCCAGCATGATCGGCAGACACACGCCGAAGGTTGTCATTTCCTAATTAATGCTTCCTCGTTGGTCCGCAAGAGCTGTATTTACGTGGGCCTCCCTGTCCGTCAAGTTACCTTCCCCTCGGCTCAGTAGGGGTGAGAGGTACCGACGGACAGGTGAGTGCGGGAGAGGTTCACACAAAGGAGGCTTACACCTTTGCCCTTTAATATTCAACAACAGCTATAATCTCTATATTGCAGTAGCTATATACTCGACAATTTTTATATTGAAATAGCTATATATTCCTCAACTGGAGAATCTCTTCTCTAAAGTTAGTGATAAAATATATGTATAAAAATCTGTAAACTGTCTTTTTTAGAACTTCTACTTGTTTAAACAGAGCAGGTGTCACGCATATTATGGTCATTTTTGTGACCAACTGTAGACACCTATGAACTCACAATATTAGGCCGCCAGGCGTCAACTTTTTCTGTGATTATGTCACCTACATCTCATGTTGACATATTGGATTGCTGAATGTTTTAACATCGTTTGATCATTGTCTGGCTAGCAGTGGTGTAACGAAAGTTTAGGGGGCCCCCCTGCAAAGCATATTGAGGGGGCCCCCTCTGGACCCACTCAGGGGCGGACATGCCAGGGGACTGTGCTGAGAAGACCCCCTGGAGCTCAGGTGCCTCCACGCACCGCGGGGCCTGCGGATTCCTTTGTTACACCACTGCTACATGCAGAGCATCAAAGCACCCAATCCTTTAGGACAGATTCAAAGAGTCCAAAGACAGATGCCAGACAAGTCTAGCACAACCATTCTTTGTATCATAAAGTTGCAGGCTTGTTGTGACGTGGTAAATTAGGACACACATTCAACATAATTAAAATACAATGAGTTTTCGAAAAAGAGGTTGATTACTGTATCTTGCAGTTAAAGTGCCAGTACACTTGAGAAATAGGCTCCCTTTGTTTAGGCTTTACCAGTATGGACTACATGAGCAAATGGGGTAGCCAATCGCTCTAAACAGACTACTTAAGTGCCAGGGTTTTTTTTGTATCCCAGGTACCGGTATCCCAATCATTTGGAAATACCTTTAAACAGGCAGACAGCTCAGAACTGGACATTTGGGCTCAGGATTTCGGGAGCTGTGAGCCTTGTTCAGAATTAAGGCCAACAAGCTAAATTTAAAGAGCTATATATCCTAGCTGTAAACTTTAGCTGGGGGTTCCCTACTCAGGACAAAAGAGGGATAGTTCCTAGGGAATAGTGTTCCAAGTGTAATACACAGGCTACTCTTCCTCTAGGCTATTGAGGGATGAGAAGCACAGACCAGACACTTGCTATTCTGTGTTTTCGGTATAATTTTGGATTTTTTTCATCCACCGGACCAGCTTCTCCATCGTTGATAGAATGGTCTTCCCTTACAAAGGCATCACAAGTCTCTTGGTCAGGACAATGATCTGTGGGATGATGCCAACATTCTCTAAGTGCTCAGGCAACTTGTGGTGCCATGACCAGCCAAACAGCAGGCACTGAAATTGTATGTGGCAGGAAACGGACATCATGCCACTCTACATTCATGTGAAGTGAATTGCACTACATGAGAGTGGACTAAAGGGACGAGAATTAATTTAAGTAGCTGCTCACAGGCCCAGCTACAATCAACAAAAAACTTTCATTCAAAATTCAAGTGGCAAGTTAACCAGCAAAGGGCATTTTGCAAGAATTCAAGCATGCAAACAGGTGGACCTGATGTGAGAGGGAGTTCATATGATCCTCAAGTCTAATATCTATTAAAGAAAATCCATTCGACAACATCTGGCTCAAAAGATGCAGTTTACAGTGACAACACTACTTCGTCGAGTAGGGGACAGACACATACACTCGCAGCTTTATCCCACAAACCTGGATAATAAAGGGTGGCACTATAGAAGAACCTTAGTCATTCTTGTAGTCTTGAATTTAATTCAGAAATAAAATCAATCCAACCAGTATAATCCCATAAATAAGATTCACAACAGTGCGAAGAAATTCAAAAAAGTCTCTTGTTCAAAAACAACCACAAAGACACCCTTCCAGGTATGTGCATAAGTTATAACAGTTAAGTCAAACAGCTGTAATTTCAGTTGCACACTGCTATCCGGACTGAAGAGCCCCTCAGGCACAGTTCCCTCTGAGATACAGGGATTTAAAAAAATCACTTGCAGGAAGTTAAAGTGAGAATGCTGTGGAGCACAGGATAAAGAGCAAAACTGTATACAGTATAATTATAAAATCACAGTTACATCCCTAAGCAGATAAATCTGCAAGAACCGCCTCACAGGAGGGTAATATCACAGCCCACTCCAGCCAGAAGAGAAGGTATGCACAGGTTACTTGCTCCAAAATATGGTTCTAAGGTAATGAAATATCTACCTTCTATAACCCCAGAAATTATTTACTGCTTAACCTCTAGATCTCCCACAGATTTAAAATGCCAAAGTGCATATTATCGTGTTCTGTACAAAGCCACACACCGTTTCTGTGATCTTATTCCATAATCCTTAAAAAAGAAAACAAAACGTCTGTACCAACAAATCTCCTAAGTTATGAAAGTGTGTGGAGGGTGAAGAGAAAAACTGAACTCACTTTTATTTCCATCTGCTTATTTTATCAGGTCGAATTCTACCATGAACCTTTGCAAAGGGGGAATACCAAGACCAAGTATAAACTAGATGCTAATGCTCAGTGAGCCAATCCACATAGGGTTCCATTACCCTCGGCACTTTGTTCAAGTAAGCTGCTTCAAGAACTATTAATATTTCGGCTTGATTAACTGATTTTAACAAGTGGCCAAAAATCTTTTAATATTAGTGTTATTATAAGTATACTTTCAGGTTCTATTCAAATGGAGTTTAGACTGATGCCCTAAAAAACATAAGCTGCAATGTATTACAGACAGGAATGACATAGATCCTGCTTACAGTTCATATCAATAAGCTCCCCAATTATTTGATTCACTCACAGTTACAACCAGATGAGAACTGGCTGGAAAGGTGCTTTGTGGTCAATAGACCTGACTCCCCACTAGTTGCTCAGAGGTAGTAGAGGAATTTTATGAGCTAAACTACAGATACATCGCAAACATTAATTCGACTACTGGAAGATGTTTTTACTTTAAATGATCCACCATATAATGGCATGGATTTCTTTTTTTTATGCTCGACAGGTGAACAGAGAGCAGGACACCCTAACACCACCACGCAAATACATAGTAACAGTAGTGGTCAATGTTAACTATTACAACATTGGTGAAGGCTTTTAGCAACGCTCACGGGTAATTTAAGACAACACATAAAGCAAATGTTGAACTCTGTCTCTCACTTTTAAAATAGGATTTATTTATTCTAACAGTCGGTGTAGCTAGTAGATCCAACACGTAGACACTACTAATGCAGCAATCGTCTGCTTGTCACAATCGGTAGGTTATTCAATGGAGATGAAATGAATGGACTATTCTGATGCTTTTCAGGCACACCATCAAGAGCTCTGCCTATCAGAACTCCATTATTTCACTGCAGATAACCAGGAGATCTCTGGTGGTAAGGTGAACAAATTAACATGGAACGTTGGGGGGGGGGAGGTTGGAACAGAAACAAACATGGTTGACTGTCACTTTTAGAATTAACCCAACAGAAGAACTTTAGAGTAAAAAGAATAAGGCAGGCAATTCAACAAGGCCTAGTTTGTTAATCCACTCTTCCTAAATCCCAGATCAAAATTTCTCTACGGGCAATTCTGGAAATCAATCTAAATTGGCAGAAAGTAATCTGCTGCAAAGGCACTTGACCGCTCGGAGAACAGGACCAAAAACCCAACACTGAGGGAAACAAGAAATATAATGCTGCATGACAAGGGGAAAAACACAGTGAGGTAAGAAACATTATTAAATCTACAAGACCAAAGTGAATAGTGCAACACAAAGATAATGGAAGCACCTAGGACTCGGACAGACTCTGACTCACCTGAAGGGCTGAGGCCTGGCCTTCAGCTTCAGAGGCAGGCGTAAGACAGGGCAGGGGCAGGGCAAGGCTAGCCAGGCAGGCAGGGGCTCTAGTAATAATTTAAATTATGGCCCGTGAGTGACGGACTGTCCTTCTCAGTCTCTGTCGTGGCTTGCTCCTGGGATGCCCCACCTCACAAGTCACGCGCTCTTTAATTGCATGACTAATCCAATGGAATTGGTCACAGCCCCACCCTGGACTTTTTCAGACGCGGAGACAATTTCCCACCATGCACCCTCCCACCATCATAGCTGCCAAGGTTTCAAATCAATATGATTGACATGTTCATAATTTCAGTGTCATTATGAGTGACATTACAACGACAATGAGTGACACTTTGTCACAAGCAAAATTAAGCAATGAAGACTAGGGAAACACATAAATATCAGAAAATACACCCAATTGAGTAACAAGAACCACTAAGAAGAACTTAGAACTTCTACAACACACTTGAAATGTAAGGGCAGGAAAGGCACAGTCACAGCCTTGGGGTTACAACCTGGCCACAGGCTGTAATTTATTTTACAAAAAGACACACAAATAAAAGATGATTAAATCAGCTGGGAGGGTTGAGGAAGCTGTGTGCCCTTTTCTTTCCCCAGGGTAAGAGCAGAAATTATCAAAGGAAAAAGGGGGACACTTGTAACACTTTTAAAACCGTTGGTTTCGGGAAAAGTGATTGGAAACCCTCAAAGAAATCAATGTAAATTGGGGAGTGCGGTATATGTGTTTCATCCGCCCCACATTGAAGTCATGGCAGTTATCATTGGGTATTCCAAAAAATGATAGGTGCCGACCTCAACCAGAGGTACCTCCGGTCTCAAAGTGCAGTGTCAGAGATGGAGGATTTATTCCCACAAAAAGGTGTACAAAACAAACTTTACAAAAAAGGAAAAAATCTTTAATGTTCAAAATGTTGCCTCGACAATTTCTTACCGGCCAGGGCGGCAGTGAGCAGCTGGCAGGCTGTACCTTCATGGCTTCCAGCATGCAGGGCCTGGCGGGCAGTGATCTTTTAGAACAAAACAGAGGTCAAAGAATGAGAAACAACTTTAAAGAGGTAGAGGGCGGATATGGAGTGGCGGCTGAAATGATGTATCCAGACTCAGGCAGGAGTAGGGTCCAGGTAGCATCTCCCCGGCAGAAGTAGGGGGGGGCTGACAGAGACCAGTGCTCTCTGGTCACAAGCCCACATGAGGCTTTAGGTGCCTCTGTCAGCTGAGAATTGTTCTGCAGTCCCTACTTCCAGTGGAACTCCTCCGTGTCTGTGGGAGGTAACACTACCGCCTGGCTAGAAGTAACTGTCGTAAACCGCGTTAGAATTACCCTTCCTTTCCACAATGCAGGGAAAATCCATATATGTAAATTTTACATGCCAACAAAAAAAACGTGTTAGGAGAAACCGAGTTTTAGGAGAAATACGGCCCAGGCTGGCATGTAACCTCAGCTGTAGCAAACTCTCGCACACTCTCCTCCAGATTGTGAGGCATGACACTGCGCCACACTATGAATACGTTACTGAAAACTAAGGTGCTTGTGTGCACATTTTCATATTTTTCCATTTAAGGGAACTGGTATAGAAGGAAAATAGATCTTCCTCAGAGCTCAGTGGAGAGCCGGGATTCAAAGCCAAATTTGCTTCTGTCAAAGTCTTCTAAGCCCGGAGTCATTTTAGTTGCTCGTGTGTGTCTGCTCCACAAGGCGCTCTTCGTCCTCTGATGAGGAGAGGATGTGGTGCGTCGCCTGGAGCTGCCGACTTTGGGGCAAATCCCAGCTCTGCCAAGTATCACGCGGAGACTAACACATTTCGGTGTGGTGGTCCGCATCACCGCACTGAAATGCATTGTCACGCATTATTGGCATTTGCGCCTGCCCCCGGAATGTCAAGCCATAGCATTGCTAATTCCAATGCTAGTCTGAAACGCAAAGCTGGAGAGTGGCAGCACACTGCTCAGGCATGCTGGAGCTGGCTGTCTGAGCAGTGTTTTGCGCTTCAATGTAATAATTTGCGCCCAGCGCGTCAGCAGGCGACTTTTGATAACTGTGACACGTCACATCCTGTTGGCGCCTGTGGCGCAACACGGGTCAGGCAGCAATGTTTCTGTATGGCAAAGGCTCGCACCGCCGCGGTCAAATTTAAATTAAATGAATCAACATTGCGATTCTCGACGACTGGGCTCTCGACTCACGGGACCCTGGAGCAGCTGGTGAGTACCGTTCAGGCGCGCAACACCCATTGGGCTCACCGGGCTTCAGCCCCCCCCCCGTCGTCTTCTTCAGCCCAGGCTAATTTGACACGCACTGAAATAACTGCGCATCGGAGCCGAGAAAGTCATTTTTATGATGCTTTTTGAGAGGCCCAGCAGCCCGAGCCAGCCAGCCTCTTAGCAGTTTCAGGGAACCCCCAGCCCCCACCTCTTGTTTTCCTTTACTGGCACTGAGGTGATATCCTTGCCTGAAGGCAGGGATTTCACCTAATCACTTGATGTGTTCAGCATGGGGTGGGAGTGGGAAGATGCACACAGCAGGGGGAAAGGGACGGCCAGTGCAGGTGATGCTTTTCCTTTGTAAATTAATTTCTGCTGGTGTCATAGCCCAGGGTGTGCTGTCTGTGCACTTGTATGGATGTGTATTCCATACAAGTGCACAGACATCACACCCTGGGCTATGACGCCAGCAGGAATTAATTTACAAAGGAAAAGCTTCACCTGCACTGGACATCCCTTTCCCGCTGCTGTCTGTGCACTTGTAGGGAATTCACATCCAGGGCGCTAAAACACACGCAGAAGCAGAGGAGGCCCTGGTAAGGAGAAACCAGGAAACATTTGGCCCGCACCTGTCCACACTGTGAGATTTTCGGGAGGGGCTGGATGCCAGGACACAGTGCTGCTGATCAGCCCAACATCAAAGAGGAGAGTTCCCTCCGAATATGCAAATGTAGTGTAAGGTTGCAGAGTTCATTTTTTGGGGTGCTAGTGGGTAACTTTAGGGTTCAGGGTGGGTGTGGGTTTTAGGGTGCCAAGGAGTAATTTTAGGGTTCAGGGTGGGTTACGGATTGGGGTGCCTGGGGGTAATTTTAGGGTTCTGAGTGGGTATGGGTTTTAGGGTGCCAGGGGTAATGTTAGGGTTCAGGGTAGTAATGGGTTTTGGTGTGCCAGGGGGTAATTTTAGGGTTCAGGATCGGTATGGGTTTTGGGGGCCAGGAGGGCAATTTAGGGGTTCAGGGTGGATGTGGGTTTTGGGGTGCCAGGGGTCATTTTACGCTTCAGGGTGGGTATGGGTTTTGGGGAACCAGGGGTAATTTTAGGGTTCAGGGTGGGCATGGGATTTGGAGTGCCAGGGGGTAATTTTAGGGTTCAGCGTGGGTATGGGTGTTGGTGTGCCAGGGGTAATTTTATGGTTTAGGGTGGTTAAGGGTTTTGGGGTGCTATGGAGTTAATTGTAGGGTTCAGGGTGGGTATGGGTTTTAGCATGTGAGGGGGGAATTTTAGGGTTCAGGGTGGGTGTGAGTTTTTGGATGTCAGGGGGGCAATTTTAGGGTTCAGGGTGGGTAGGGGTTTTGGGGTGCCAGGGGGTCATTTTAGGGTTTAGGGTGGTAATGGGTTTTGGGGTGTGAGGGGGGGGACATTTTAGGTTTCAGGGTGGGTGTGGAATTTCGGGTGTCAGGGGGCAATTTTAGGGTTCAGGGTGGGTATGGGTTTTGGGGTGCCAGAAGAGAATTTAATGTTCAGCATGGGTATGGGTTTTGGGGTGCCAGGGGTAATTTTAAGGTTCAGGGTGGGTATGGGTTTTGGGGGGCAAGGGTGTAATTTTAAGGATCAGCGCGGGTATGAGTTTTGGTGCTCCAGGGGTTGATTTTAGGGTTCAGAGTGGTAATGGGTTTTGGGGTGCCAGGGAGTAATTTTAGGGTTCAGGGTGGGTATGGGTTGTGGGGGGCTAGGGGGGTAATTTTGGGGTTCAGGGTGGTAATGGATTTGAGGGGGCAAGGGTGTAATTTTAGGGATCAGTGCGGGTATGGGTTTTGGGGTGCCAGAGGTAATTTTAGGGTTCAGGGTGGGTAAGGGTTTTGGGGGGTAAGGGTGTAATTTTAGGGATCAGCGCGAGTATGCGGTTTGGGGTTCTAGGGGGATGATTTCAGGGTTCAGGGTGGTAATGGGTTTTGGGGTGCGAGGGGGTAATTTTAGGGTTGCATGTTTTCTCCGCTTGACCTGAGCATTAATCAATCCTGATTATCTGCCATTTTAGCCCCACCCCATTGATTAACATTAGCCACGCCCCTTCATTTGCCATGTTAGCCCCCCCCCGAAATTAAGACCTAGTTGCGCCCCTGGTACCGTTAGAAGAATCCTTTCCGGGGTCCGCAGTAAGTAATTACTTATTCAATCCTTGATGAGTCCAATTATGTATAAGCATTTCTATGCAGCCGCGTTGCAGATCCCGACATAAAGGAATTTCAAAGGTATGGGTGCCAGAATGAGCTTGTTTGGTGAGAGCCCCACACAAACTCAGGGTCACTTAGGTTATCTCCCATCAATGCTAAACTGTCCCACTGAGCCGAGCGCTGTCACAAGCAGCAGGAGTTGCTGTAAAAGCCTCTTAAATTACTTGATTTTTACCACTATACGCCTGTACACTTATTTCACCACGGATGGGCGGCTCTCAGGTCCCGTGCCTGTCAGGTATGTGGTTGCTATAAAATTGGGTAAATTCTGAGCTGCCTACGATCTCCAGTACTCTAGGAATTAAGGAGCCTTTCTCTTCTTCAGCTGTGACATGTTAGTGCACATACTTGAGTGTAATAGGGTCGGAATGGAGGGGGTGCTCTGCTAATTGACTAGCTCTGCATGCAGTTTGCCTCATTATAGTGCCATGTGCGGCGCCCTGGGCCATAAAACATGGATCTCTCCAGCAGGGGGGGGGGCTATCCTGCCCAGCTTTACATTGCGATCAGATTTCAAGGGCACTAGTGCCCTCTAATCTCTTGTGATGCTTTGCAGCAGTTTTAAAAAAATGTTCTCCTTGTTCAAATGGCTGTACATTCCTGATATTTATATGTTTCTTTTTTATTCATTGCTTTATTTTGCTCTCGAGATAGTGTCGCTCATGGTCATTGAAATGTCACTCCCAATCACACTGAAATTCTGAAAGTCACACATAGCATTCTGAAACCTTGGCAGCTATGAAATCCGTTAATTTCCCTCCAGTGCCTGTAACCGGTGCTCATGCAAAGTGCTCCAATACCTTGGGTTCGAGTTTTCACTATATAAATATGCAACAACAAAAAAATTAGCGCGCGCTTCGCGGACTTCCTTACTTCAGTGACGTCGATCGTTTCACCATACTTCACCTCGCGCTGTGAGCCCGATGCCGGCATCTGTAGGGTCAAATAATGTATGGGAAGGTCACGTGCCACTTGTATAACAAGAGAAAGGGCTCTGCAAAATTCACTCGGGACGGTGGGGTCGTTCACTTAAATTGAGATGCCAAGCCTCGAAACCGTCTGCACCTTCCTCCCCCACCACATCCCTCTCCCCCCCCCTCCCTCCAAGCTTCAGTGTGACTCTCGTGGTCCAAGTAGTTCATCAGAGTGGCGGTACATTACTAAAGAGCTCTGTCTGCCTCAGAGGCCCTGCTAAGGCCCGGACATGCTCAGCGCACCATTTAATTAATGAAGAAGAGCCTCTGAGGCCCGGCAACCGCCCGGGTGTGCGGCTGCTCACAATTTAATTTATTACAGGCGTGCGCAGCGCATCATCGCAATGAATAGGCTTCGGTCGCTTCGTCTTCCTGGCTCCGGCTGAGTGAGGGCCCCCTGGAGAGCGGGGCCCCCTGGAGAGCGAGGCCCCCCTGCAACGCGGGGGCTGCGGGGGCCTGTGTTACGCCCCTGCTGGCTAGGCTAGCAAGGACTGCTGTTTTTCTGCTTTTCTGCCCACTTTTGAACACCAGATCTATGAAATGGATTTATATCATACATACGGTGATGTTATGATATTTTTCACTTTTTCCAATTCCTTCAGAGCCGGGCCTCATTACCTGAGCGAGTGCCAGGCGAGGTGAGGCCACTCCCAAGTAAATTTTGGGTGAGTGATTACATAATTAATATAAATTGAGCAATGACTTTTTGGCTGACATATGTCTCATTAAATATATGTTGTTTTCATATCTACATATTTGATATGTGTGTCTGTATTTACTATTTGTGTTTCAGGAGCGGATTTTTTCACAAACCATGACTTCATATCCTACCACTAAGTATATTCACAGATGGTAGGTTTATTGCTTTTGCATGGTACGTATTTTTCACTATTCTTCACAGTTGCAGTAGTGTTATAATAATAGGTCCTGAAGAAAGCCATTTTTTGGCTGAAACATGTCGACCAATGATCCATCAATTGGATGGTAATATTTGTTTTCAACCATCTACACTCTGCTTTTAACCTTGGCACCATGGTGACCGCCTCAATAAAATTAGTCATTTGGCACCATGTTAGGCAATTTTAATTCAACACTTTCTACTAGCACACATTTTCTTTGAGCACTGCAACTTATCACTTCCACAGCTCATGACACACTGCTGTTTGGTTTTCCATCACTGGCGGATCCTATACTAGAGCTTCCTCACAATACTCAATGGTGAGGCACCTAGTGGATACCAGTTTGTATTCTAAATCCCAGATGATGATGTTCCGCCAATGGGTGGGCTGATGGGTTTTCTTTTCTCATTCTAACCCTCTCCTTTCCCTCTGTTATCCTTAGTGTATTATATGGTGTCATTGTGCAGCCTTACCGTGTAATACACTTACCAACCCGTTTAGAGCCCTTAGGATTCATGGATAAAACCCTCTGCTCAACCCTGGGTAGCTGTGGCACTGAGCAGAAAGGCTTACACTGAGAAATTAGTATAATGTATTTATGCAGCATCAAAACAGCTGAATAAGAAATTGACATGACACTCAAGAAATGCAACATCAATTAAAACAAATAGACTGTATTTTTATAAGAATTTAGACACTAGAATATAAAATATCCACCAGATTGTTCTGGAGACATTGACTTTACAAGCAAGAATCAATCAAAGCAATCTCACTCAACCGCAAACAAATCTTGGCAAAGTTAAGAGATTGGATAAATTATTGTTACTGTTATTAGGGTTTTATAAAACACACAACTATCGGCGATAGGTTTCTTGGTGGTAGACCTACCCACTGTACATTGTCAGAGTAATGATGAAATATTTATTCAGAACATCCAGGTTTTTAGTTGTTTGCGAAAACTGGAGAGGGACTGACAGGATCTAAGTGATAGTGGAATTGTGTTCCGCAACTTGGGCACTAAATAAGTGAATGCACAGCTTCCCTGACAGGCTCTTCTTACTCTAGGAACTGCATAAATGTTGGAACTGCTAGAGTGTAGGGAGTGACTTGGTTTATAGGGTGCTACCAGATGTATGAGATACTGAGAGCCTGTGTTAGACAATAGTCTATACATATAGCACAGTGCTTTGAAATGAATTTGTTTTTCAACAGATAGCCAATGGAGTTTGTTCAAAAGCTTAGATGTGGATGTGAGTTTGGGAGGCTTTAGAAGAAGCCTGGCAGCAGCATTTTGGCCTAACTGCAGTCACTTAAAGAACACTTAGTAACGCCCAGATACAACATGATGCAGTAATCCAATCTTGAGAGAATCAAAGCCTGTATCACTGTTCTCTGTGCTGTGGTTGTAAGGCAACTAAGGATTTTTCTCAACAATCTGAGCATTACAAAGCAGGTAGCTGCTACCTTGGTTATCTGGACCTTCATTAAAAGCGTGTGATCTAACCAGATGCCCACATTCTTAACAACTGGCACTGGTGTAGGGCATGTCCCCAGAGACTTAAGACACAGACGAGGCCCCCAAAGATGGGTCTGGTTGTCCACTAACAGAATCTCGGTCTTATCACCATTCAATTTGAGGTGGTTGATATTCATCCAGGTCAGTACTTGATAGGCAGATGTTCAGGACATCCACATTTTTGTTATCCTGACTGCCAGAGAGAGTACAACATTGGGGTTTTGGGCACATGAGAAGAGAAGAAAGGAATAATAAAGGAACCAGAGAGCATTGAGCAGAGCTTGGATTCCCATAAATTATAAAAGTGATCAATCTTATCGTCTGATTATCCAGCAATGGTGTATCTCCTGATCATGGAGACAGACTTCCAACATAAGGATTTGCTCAATAGAATCGGATGGAGGATCCCAACAAGAGGCAAACCAGACTGTGCAGTGTTTCCAGTCTGTGATCACATGGAAATCAAAAAGCAGTACAGAAAAACAAAAAAGTGTGTGATATTAAAATAGAGTCGTGAGGAGGAAGTACTGAATTTATTAGTGTTATCACCTCACCATCTAGTCTAAAAACAGAACAGTGCAAAGAGCAGTATTAACAAATAACTGCTAGATTAATACGGCAAACATGTTTCAGCCTATAGGGTAAGAGTGCCCTAGGCTTTCGTCAAGACCTCTGTTCTTAGCAATTGCTACTGCTTCAGTCACTCATATAGTAAAGGTGATAAAGGAGTGAACAAATAGAAATAAAGATAATAACAATTAGGTTGGAGTCAATACAACCCACTGCAACATATCCTCCGCTTCAAGCGATGCAGATGGCATCTGTAAAAAACATTTATAAACACATTCCTCATTAGTTCACTATCACACTGAAACTCTGTATTGTGTTAAGCAGCCAGGCCACTACTAGCGTAGTCTGCATCAATTCTATAAATAGAAGAAACATTAATGTCTCACCCATCTTGACTGTATCTCACCTCACCTGGACCTAGCTCAGGATAAAAAGGCCTGCTCTAAAAAAGAAGAAAACGGCAGAGGGAACAGGGAAGGAGAGATACGAGGGGGTCAGGTGAACTCACTGAGTATATGACCTCACACCACCCACCCCAAATCTATACCAAAGTCCTCTTCTATTAAAAACAACCTTGGAATACTCACAAGAGCCCCGCTAAGGACTCTCCTCACATCAACTTTGCTCACTAGATTTCTATCTTTAAAAAATAAAAAATACTTAGATTAGAGTGCAGATGTCACGGGGGGCTGTACATAGATGTTATCTACAAAATATGAACTCCCTTAATGTTGCAGGAGACAGCATTAATTATACCCACTGTCAAACCTGGTACGTATTCACTGAAAACCTCAATAAGCTTTTTAACAGACAGGTTCAGACCATAGGGTAAACAGTTATAAAGCCTCCACACTAGCAGGATACCCTTCCCTAAGACTGGAACCCATCTCAAAGTAGTGCAAAACCACCACAGCCTACCTGTCCGTCGGTACCGTGGCATGTATTGAGTCGAGGGGGAGGCAAAGACATTTATTTATTTTCTTCACTCGACTTCTTTAACTCTGTTTGTGGCAATTTGAAGCACTTGTTGGCTTGATATCTGTCAGACCTCCAGTTTAGCTGGTTAGTGTTATTGTGATGTTTGGGGATTTGAACTGTGGCTGGTCGTAAAAATTTCCCTTTGACCCTAATTTCCATGGTGTGTTTGTTGGTTCACATGAGAAGAGAGTCAGACCAAAGCTCTCCACAATATCAGCCAGAGGATGTACATAGACTTTAAACATCATTGGGCTGAGCATGGAACCCTGCAGTACTCCACAAGATGGTGGATAGCTCTGTGAGTAATGCTGTTTTGTATGTACTTGAAAAGAACAGTCTTGCAGTAAAAACTTAAACCATCGCAGAACGGTACCAGATACTCATAGCGGAAACTTTTAAAAGAAAACTTAGGTAAGTGTGAAAGCAGTTGGTTATAAATACTTTGAGGAGACCAACTCCAGCGGGGAGCTAGTCATAGGAACTAGCAAGGTCCTCAACAAAAGTTACCTTCCCTGAAGAGGCAGTCCTCCAGCAGTTCCAGGTACCTTATCCACGTTGCCATGGATTCCTAGAGAGTGGTCCTGATGCAAGGGATAAAGAACGCAGAAAACAATCCAAAGATGCTCTGGATGCGATGCTCTCTAAGGGGTCTTCCTACAGGGATTCCTTTGTCCATGAAGATGGTTAGGGGTCCTGGTTGCAGGGTCGATGACCCACAAATTCCTCTCCGGTCTCGCTGAAGTCCATTCATCACTGGATTACTAGTTGTCTATTGTCGCGATTACAAGCCAAGCTTTCCTGGGTTGATAGCTCACCTTCTGAGGGTCCCAGCTACTCTCCAACAGCACTCCTGGATTCAGCGAACTTGGAAGCGACTCTGTGCGTCAGGTCTTGGTCCTTGATGCCACATGGTGGCAGTGGTATCAACTTGAAGTCTTTGGGCTACCAACTTGCCCCAGCAAGCCTCTACAACTGTTGTGTCCCTGCACTGCGAATAGGAGGCTTCAAGCTGCTGTGCATGGTCTTCAAATCCCTGCATGGAATGGTGTTGTATTTCTATCTAGGACCCTAATTCGATATTCCCAATTTATGCCCTTATATGGCTATAATAAATAATATCCTTATAAAGGCATGAGAATCATATCCATATTTAGTCATAGCCCATGCAGTCCAAATTAAGCAAGGCTACTTCCCCAGACTCCTAGAGAGTACAGCGCGTTCTTTAAACAAAGCAAACCTCCAGCAACCTGGGAAATCCCCATGCTTCTGTTTTGTTTTGTCCTAGAACTCCTGCGAGCACTGAAAGAACGGGCAGTTCTTAGTAACATCTTTATTGACGTCTTATGTCCAACCTTACGTCAAACCTTACGTCAAACCCGGCACCTTTCAGGTATAAATATACCAACGTTGCCTTAAGCAAACACACTGTGGTTTGGAGCAGAGCGGCTATCTACTTGCCCGAGAGCCCAGCTGATGCGAGAGCCCACGGACGCCGCCCCTCCCTTTTGACGCACTGAGAAAGACGCTGTCTTTTTCTCCAGCCGAGAAAATCCAGCTCCGGTGTTTCCAGCCGCCCTAGCGGGTTGCTGGGAATTCGAGTCCTGAGAGAGAGATACCAGACCTCCTGCTTTCTATTACCCAGGTACGGAGCTGACTAAACCCTTAAAGAGAATTCTTGATTCAGATTCCTTGGCAAAACCCAACTTAACTTAAACTGCTACTTACTTACTCCTTCCCACGTATTAGGCTTAGGCCAGGTACACCGGGGTAGGCATAGATTAGAAGCACCAGTTGAGTACGTTAGTCAATGTTTTTATGTATGTATATATTTTATCTATTTTAAAGTATCATATGGCTAAGAAACCATATCAATGCTTTTATAGTATTATTTCATAATACTACTTTTAATGTACGCACTTTACTTTATGATAAGTATTGCAATTGTGGCAATTCATTTCTCTTGCATGAGAAAGAAGACTGCTCAATAAATAACACCTTTTATTGAAAACGCCCGTCTCTCTATTCTCTGCACTCTGGTGAAACTAAGTATGCACAATTGACTAGAGTAACTCAGTCGTGCTTTTTCACACAGACCCTTTTCCCGTAAAAACTCCAATAGACGTCTGGAGTGGGTAAAAGGTTAAAATCCGGCGGAACTTAGTAGGAAGAGATTCCTATGTATAGTTTTTGGTTTAGTCAATGTTGAAGGATACAGTGTTCCAAAATATTGTGCACCTAATCTTTGTTTCCTTGAAACTTGATCTGCAACAAAACTTTCTGTCAGTAAAATGGTGGAAAGTGACGATGAAGCGGAGAGAGCTAGAATAGCAGCTCAACTCCTAGCGGATGACACAAGTCTCCAAGAAAATTACCTGAATGTTATACTCATTCCGGTAAATATAAGAAGAACTATAACTATTAAACTTATAGAAAATGGACTGACATCACGAGGTGGTACAGTCATATTCGTGGTAGAGGCCCATGAATATCGGTAGACAGAGGTATTCTATTCATGGATACACTTTCCAGTAGCAAACGCTGTAACACAAGACTTCCACTATTACAAAATAGAGGAACCTCCGGATGAATACACTCCTTTCGAGGAGGTTGAAATCTCATTAAATTTCCAAGAGCACCTGCTCTGGTTTAAAGGCGCCCTAAAACATAAAAATCACATCACCAGGCTTGGTCCACTAGGTAGACCAGGAGCAACGTGGCCGGTTCTAGCCAGCTACACACCACATCCAGAAATTGATAAAATGTCAGACCGGGAACTTTTAGCTCAGCTAAAAATACTAATTAAAATACATAGACAATTGGTCCAATATGTAATGCGGACTTCAACAGTCCAACCAGCAATTAACATTCCACACCTGACCCCTCATCAGGGGAACACAAACAAAATAACACCACAGAACATACAATCATGTCTTGGTAAAATACCCTCAAAACGGGAACAAATTCCATTCTGGTTAGCACAAAAAATAACTCAAATTGAGGCAGTATTTCCAAATACTACTCCTACTGAGAAACACAGAATTCTGACTATCTGTCTTCCAATGGGGATCGCACCACATGTGGAGGACTGTTACACTTGGGGCACAGTCTTTGCTTCGATATACACAAAAACACATGGTGTTCCGTCCATGGCGGTTATACCAGATGTGCTAAGACAGATTCAAAATGAATACGGTCCAGAACCTGCTTTAACTCTGGGTATGAAATTACTGAAAGACTTCAAGCAGGTCTCGGCTATATTATTAGCCAACATAAAAGGAGAAGCAGCATCTGTGGCGATCCGCCAGAAATTGAAAGAAACAGATATAGCAGAACAACCTTTTGAACTTGCCAGAATCATAGAAAAATCCTATGAAGAACTAGGTAGAGATAGTTTGGGTGGGAAACCGATAAAACCCCAACTAACTGAAAATCCTGAAAAAACCTTTATTAAAAATAATCTAAATACTCCAAAAAAAGAGTTGGGATGGTAATAAACAATCCACTCCCAAAGAAAAACGATTCCAGTCCAGAGGAAGGTCTCCTCAACGGAGAGAAAGATCTCCGGACCGAGGAAACAAGTCTCCCCAGAGGGAGCCCTCTGAGAAAAGATACAACCTTAGAAATAGGGATAATCTGAAAAAACCTGATAGATATCAAGATATTGATACACATCCCTCTCGATCTATTCAGACTTCCTCACGGAAATCGGAAAGAAGAGGACAGTCAGAACACAGGGAAGAGCACGTCAAGTCCAAAGACAAGGGACCTGCTCATCAAAGTAAATTTCCAAGAAAGAAGGTAGCCAGTATTAAAATAATTAAACATGCCGAGGATACTGAGGACACAACTGAAAAACGGAGAGTGGGCGCAGACAATGCTATACAGCGCAGCAAGATCCTGATGAATCTTCTGGAGACAGTGGACAAGAATGAATACATTCAGGTGGAAACTGCAGATACCAGAGTTAGCAAACCTCATAAAATATACGAAATAACACTGCGTATAGAGGGGGAGAAGACCAGGAAAGTAAGGGGTCTCTTTTGGGATAACCTTTTGAAGGGCTATGACATTCTTTTAGCTGAAAAAAACTGGCCACCAGAGTTTGTCAGGGAGTGCCCTCATGGCGAAGAAATGATTATGCCTGCCTTCTCAAATCATATTTCAATTCATAAAAAATCCATATATGCAAGAAAATGGGCAGTGGCCCAAGCTCCTGCATTATACAAAAATCATGTAGGATGGGATGAGGACTCTCCTCCTCACAAAATCCAGTTAAAATGTCAACCCACTTCACAAAGGCAGTACCCGGTTAAACAAGAAGCTAAAAAGCAAGTCAGGGAGATCTTAGATCAACTTGAATACCAGGGGGTGATTGAAACATGCACCTCACAAATGAACAATCCTTTGTTTCCTGTCTCCAAGCCAGACGATTCATATCGTCTAGTTTTGGACTACAGACACCCAAACTCCTGTTGCAAAACATTTGCAGTACAAAACTCACACAGTGCAGCACTAATGAATAACATCGTGCGCAAAAAATACAAAACGACATTAGACATCTCTAATGGATTCTTTTGTCAAAACATTGCACCTGAAAGCAGGTATTTGACCGCTTTCTCAATAATGGGGTCACAAAAAAACTTCTGTCGACTCCCACAGGGATTCAAGAATAGCCCAGGATTATTCTCAGCAAGGGTAACAGAGTTACTACAAATATATGATGATGAAACATTATCGTATGTCGATGACATCTATCTCACAGATGATGACCTGGACACTCACTTGAAAAGAGTGAACACCATAATACTTGGGTTCGCAGCTGAGGGTTACAAATTCAACTTTAAAAAGTCACGAATTGCCCATCTAACTGTCCTATTTTTAGGATATGAATTATCAAGTGAAGGCAAAAGCCTAGCAGACAACTTCCTTAGAGAAGTGTGCTGTACTCCAAGCACCTAGAACGCTGAAGAACTTACAATCAATACTAGGTTTCCTGAATTTCGGAAGAACATATATTATACATTATGCAGAGAGGGTTAAACCTCTCTATGAATTACTAAAACCTGATTTCAAACCAATTAATTGGACTCAGAAATACCCAGAAATTTTAAGATCATTACAAACAGACATGTTAGCTAAAACAAAATTACAAACTCGCGAAAACGTACGCAACCTTGTAATCCGAGTCATCCCAGGAAGCTGCGGATTCACGTACCTGACCTCCAATGAGGGAGAAACGGTACCAATAGCTTACAAATCTCACTTGTATACACAAGCTGAAATGAAATTCAGTTCTACTGAAAAAATTCTGATAGCGGTTCAAACCGCTGTAGCAAAAGAAAGAGCCCAAGCCCAAGGCAGAAGGATAACTGTTTTAACAGCAGAATCAGCCCTTGAGGCATTAACAAGTCCACGCAATTTGACTGCTGTGGCATTAGATCCAACATGGATACAATGGGAAAATTCTCTTGCTGCAGAAGACGTGAAATACTATTTTGACCCGAAGATGAAAAAACTAGAAAATCTAGAATATGAAGAAGAATATCCTCTGCCAATCGAAATTCTGCCTCTCGAACAGTACACATGTGTAATCTATATGGACAGTGTGCGCGATTGTTAAAGGTCGCTGGCACTTTGGTAAATTCAGACCATTAATTACCAAAACAGAATCACTCAAGAAACTGCTCAACTCAGCGAGCTGAAATAAGATCTTTAAAAATGCCGATCGCGAATTCCCCACACTAATAGTGTGCGATTCACATTTCTGCGTCAGGTCTTACAATAATGACTTGCAGAACTGGGTTCAAAATGATTACAAAGATGACACAGGTGCCACAATAAAGCATAAAAAGCTTTGGGAACAGGTAGTTCTGTTGCAGAAAGAACTACAAAAGACTCACCTGATACATACACTGAGTCATCAACTTGATGGCGTTCACGTTGCAGGGAATTCATTGGCTCACAGAGCCACAGCGGAAGCAGCTCAACCGGCTTCCGTAGCCACAAAAAAGCGTTCAGAAAAATACATAGACGGGGAAACCATGCTGGCGGTAAAAGCGTCTTTGAAAGGCGACTATGCAGCATTACCTGTGACCTATCCACTCAATAATACATACATAATTGATGCAAACTCCGTTCCTTTTGCTCAAATCCCTGGAGTGGGGGATAGAGTAATTCCAAACACGAACAGGAGAGTCTTATTATTAGCAGACGCACACATGGGTGAAGGTCTAAGGCACCAAGAGATCAAGGAATCTCTGAAAGAATTACAATCAGAATACTGGTGGCCGGGGATGAGCCTGCAACATTACAAATTTGCAATTGGCTGTCCAAACTGCAACAGAGATCGCAGTCATGAACCGACCGGAGTATTGCCAGGACCCTTTTATTAGAAAGCATAAGGCTATCTATACGCAAAAATCCAGCAGGAGAAATGCGTCCCATTAATGTTTAAGACTAGATTCACTTAAAATGTAGACACCAGCGCTCGGCTGATGCCAGAACTGTTATAAAAGATTTGCAAGTCTTTATCGGCACATACGCAATTGGCATTCTACATTCTGACCAGGGTCCTGCGTTTAGCTCTAGGGCTTACAAAGAGGCCATGACCAGCATGGGCATTGCATTGCGGTACTCTTGTCCCTTCCATCCTGAGGGAAATGCGGTAGTGGAAAGAAAAAAAGGGGACATAAAGCAATCTATAACGGCGAGGGTATTAGGTTCGGGTGATGGGTGGGTCCAACATTTAACAAGTGTCCAACGTAGTCTTAATAATCTGCCAAGAAATTCTCTAAAAGGTCTCAGTCCATACGAACTATTGTTCGGCACTAGAATGCACATTCAGGATCTTGATAGTCACACTTCAGTGGTAGAAGAAAAATGCTTTGATATCAAAGACCGTTTGGCTGTTTTACAGGACTTAAATGAAACAAGACGAAACCTGAGTAACATAAAATTAAAGCAACAGCCAACAGCCACTGAAGAAAAACCACCTGTCCCAGCAAGACCTGTCTGGATTCCAAAGATTGGGTATCTAGTAAGAGAGAAGATCGCGGTAAAGAAGGAATTTGGGCCTTCTTACAGAAAAGCAGTACCTGTCTTAGCTGTCAGCGGAACAAGATCAGAAGGAGAACCGAGTTGTATCCATCGACCTGGTAAAACCACAATCATGTGGCCAATAATAAGTAGTAGGCCCAGTGGACTCCCAAGAAATAGCAGAGTACCAAAATTTGCTACAATACAAGAGGTTTAAACTGAGAGACTAATCACATTTGATAAACCTGCAGTGAATAAAAAAGGACTATGCAACAAAGCCATGGAACTTGTGCCTCTTGAAACCCAAAATGCAACAGTTCGTCAAGAAACACCAATCTACAATGATGTAGCCTCAGACTATGCTAATGAAACAAAGAAAAATCCAAAAGCAAATGAAAATTCGGAAGCAATTCCAACAATTGACAGAACTGCATATGGCTACTTCATCAATTTCGATGACTTTTCTGAAGATCCAAGCGAGCCTGAAGAAACGCCAGCAACAAAAACTTTCAAAGAAAAAGTAACTGAACTCTTTCATCAACTCAAAGAAACCTATCTGATTTCTCCATGGATTGAATTTTGGATTGTGTTAGGTGTACTTTTCCTCCTGTTTTGGCTCATCATGATTATTTGTTTGGGAAAATTAATTGAAGGAAAATACAGTACAATGGACACAGCAAGTCAGAACATCAACTTGGTCCTAAAGTCTCACAAGTCATCTCACATCGAGAAAAGAGAACTATCATCAGTGAACGTCACAGCCAATCCAATACCCGGTGGGGTAGCATGGGACAGAACTGAGTATGACATTTTTGGCCCGATTGAGCTCTTGAAGTATCTACACCAGTTTAAGATTACATTAAGTGACTTTGTAACACCGAGTACTTTCTCTGATGATTGGGACTTTGAAAATATTAATAATATGATGTCAGATTTAGTAATGTCAGCAAAATTTACAGAGCATGATTATTTACAGGGTTCATCAAATTATGAAGAAATGTATTGCTACAATCATTTTGGTCATCACTATTTGCATAAATCTGCTCAACCAAGAAATGTTTTTAATTTTAACCAATGGGAACATTGTGCAACACCACCTAAAAGCAGCTCGAAAACATTTTATGAGAAATTCCCATACTTCTCAGGGTTTAACACAAGTGATGCAGAAACATTTTATTTTAAAATGTTAAATAAGACAGGAATTAATACAATGTTGACAAATACTAAATTGATTTATTCTGAAACATTTTATGAAAAAATGACTACATTTGGTTTTGAATTCTGGAAAAACAACATTGAAACAAAAACCATCTGGGGTACAAAAGAATGGCAGGTCCAAGGTTTAGAGCATTGTTTAGAGCCTGCATGATCCCAGAACAATTAATATTCTTGAATGACACCATTCAACAGACTACTTGTCTTGGCCTAGCTAAGATAAAAGACTTAAACAAACCGTCTATTCCTAAGCCCATACCTGATAGTAATAGCACTACAGACATGGAGATAGACGTATCCCATATTTTATACCAAAACAGAACACCTCCGGATTGGAAAAAATGGTTGATCTGGCCCACAGACACAAATAACTGTCAAGATAGCTTCCTGAACAAACTACAGGGGTTCAAAATGACCAGGCCAGACCCTAGATACTCCCAGAGACAACATTCAGGGATTGTTACAACATACAGTGTAGGGAAACTATGCCTCGAATGGCTACAGAAATCCACACTGGCTGAAATTAAGCAACACTTGACTTTACTTAAAGACGGTGCTGACTTGCGTGATTTCATATTGGGACCACGCAAACAGCGTCAAAAACGTTTCATAGCGGCCGGAATATAGGCTGCGTACAACGAGGCTTGGAAAGTAATGCAAATTGAAACAGCAGAAAAAATACAAGAAATTGATCGTATTAATTTGGAAAAATCACTTTCTGTTGTGGACAATGGGTTAACGACTCTGTCCTCCAGAATATATTAACTGGACAGTATTGTATCATCTGCTATTGATATAATAGAGCAGGACTTGCTAATGTTACAACACGGTCAGTCCCAATTACGTTCTATTGTACAGCTTGGCTGGACGTTGAAAAATCTGCGTTCAGGCTACGTGCCATGTCGTTTAATCAACACAACGTCATTATTCTCTATCTTTAACCTTACTGATAAACAAATCAGTTTGGCACAAAAAGGAGCAGACTATACGATTCTGAGCATTGAAAAACTTGAGAGATTACCATTGACAATGTCAGAAAGACCTGTCATTGAATGGATAATACACGGGATAATTACAATTCCGATAACAACTTTCCAGTTTAAATATTGCCAAGAGTATATACCAGCGGGCCAGTATGAAAGGTTGGGTAAAGGCTACATCAAGTCAACATGGAAATTACCTTATACACACAAATGTTATAATGAAAAGGAAAAGGAGATATTTCTTAGTGGTAACAATTGTAAAAAATCACTAAGCGATACACTTCTGTGTCAAGGTATTAACTTGCATGGAGCCTGCGAAGGGTCTTCGAATAACCTTTCATGTCACCCGCACGGCACTCCTGCAAAACAGATAGAGCCATTCTTTAGAAAGCTTTCCAATGGCAGCTATGTTCTAATAAATGACCACAGCTGTTGTGGCATGGTGCCAGGAAAAGCTTATCTCGTCAGCGTTAGTTCCATGGTCACTTGCTGTATGCAAGTATTGTATCCAATCAGCACTCCAGACATGGAGGCGGCAATATGGCCTTATTTGAATATCTCTTCTATTCGAATTGATACTTTAAGCAGAATGAAATCCATTCTTTTACAGACTACTGTGCCTTTGACCTCGTCCAAAGAAATGTATGATCTGCAAGTTGCAAGGACAACGGCAGAGATACATTCCCTTTTATCAACAAATTGCCCCGTGCATTTCGTAGAAATGTTGAGCCAAATCATAAACATGTCAGATACCAGTGGCATCGCACATGTATTTAAGACAATTTTTTCGGGACTGTTAACACCGTTTGAAACTGTTCTGGGCATCTTTCCCAATTTTGTCCATTCAATTTTTGGCGGTCTGCCTCTACTATTGGGACTCGTAGCAGGAATTTTATTCTTGATTCTTCTGCTCCGATATGGCAAGCCAAACCACAGACAAGACTCCAGCAACGATGGAAGAAACGATCCTAGCAATACGCTACCGGGACCGCATAACTAAAGTCCTCGGATTAGCCCGGCTAAGAGATCTGAATATGACCTGGTTTCTTTCATTCAGACCAATCTGGCAAAATTGCATCTTACCTGTGCTTCGATGTATGCTATGCGGAGAAGAATGCGTGTTGGACATCTGTCTTACACTACCATCAGCAGTACCAATCGATACAGATACCTTGCTAGGTCCTGTAACGGCTCATGCATCGTGTTGTCCCCAGCGGCTACCTATTCTGATGACGGCATTCGTTGAGACTTCACCACTACGAGTATGTGGCAGTGGAGTACGAGATGAGAGCAGCATCACACAGGTACAACCTTCTGTGAGCATTGCTGATCCTGACATCGATGATGGCAATCATTCTCACACATGCACTGTTACAGCATTTTCAAACTTGGTCGAACTTTCACCTGATGTCATAGACCAATTTCTTGCGAGTCTGTCTGAAATGATGTTCTCCCCTGAACAACGGGAATAACTTTTAAAGCAATGAGCACACAGCGTTCCCTGAACTCTGAATTCGGCCTTCAGCTTTGATAAACAAAAGCTACTGAAAACATTTGGAACTATTTTTTCCCCTGAAAGCGAAATTATTTTTTTTCACTTCCAAAATATTTACCTTTTTCTGGCACAGAGTACTCTGCTTAAAGTAGAACTATTCTTAGAGAACAGAGCTTCTAAATTTAGGAACTCTAGAGACAATATTTTACCTCAGCCTCTAGCATATGTACAGCATTTTGTATTAATATGTGATGGAATGGTCTCGACCTTCTCTTCTGTATTCAGAGCCATTTCATGTGTAATTTTCGCAATTCATTCAGCTGATATATATATGCATTTTTAACTGAATGATACCACTGCTTGAAAAGCGTACAGTACCAATACTCATTTTCGTGTATTTACCATATACCATTTCAAATGCGATTTATGTATTTTGAGGTGGGTTGGAAAACACACATGCATCGTTATATGTTTACTATTGCTTAGTTTTAGTAATGATGGACATTAGATCGTGGAGTGGGTGTTGTATTTCTATCTAGGACCCTAATTCGATATTCCCAATTTATGCCCTTATATGGCTATAATAAATAATATCATTATAAAGGCATGAGAATCATATCCATATTTAGTCATTGCCCATGCAGTCCAAATTAAGAAAGGCTACTTTCCCAGACTCCTAGAGAGTACAACGCGTTCTTTAAACAAAACAAACCTCCAGCAACCTGGGAAATCCCCATGCTTCTGTTTTGATTTGTCCTAGAACTCCTGCGAGCACTGAAAGAATGGCCAGTTCTTAGTGACATCTTTATTGACGTCTTATGTCCAACCTTACGTCAAACCCGGCACCTTTCAGGTATGAATATACCAACGTTGCCTTAAGCAAACACACGGTGGTTTGGAGCAGAACGGCTATCTACTTGCCCGAGAGCCCAGCTGATGCGAGAGCCCACGGACGCCGCCCCTCCCTTTTGATGCACTGAGAAAGACGCTGCCTTTTGCTCCAGCCGAGAAAATCCAGCTCCGGTGTTTCCAGCCGCCCTTGCGGGTTGCTGGGATATCAAGTCCTGAGAGAGAGATACCAGACCTCCTGCTTTCTATTACCCAGGTACGGAGCTGACTAAACCCTTAAAGAGAATTCTTGATTCAGATTCCTTGGCAAAACCCAACTTAACTTAAACTGCTACTTACTTACTCATTCCCACGTATTAGGCTTAGGTCAGGTACACTGGGGTAGGCGTAGATTAGAAGCACCAGTTGAGTACGTTAGTCAATGTTTTTATGTATGTATATATTTTATCTATTTTAAAGTATCATATGGCTAAGAAACCATATCAATGCTTTTACAGTATTATTTCATAATACTACTTTTACTGTACGCACTTTACTTTATGATAAGTATTGCAATTGTGGCAATTCATTTCTCTTGCATGAGAAAGAAGACTGCTCAATAAATAACACCTTTTATTGAAAATGCCCGTCTCTCTATTCTCTGCACTCTGGTGAAACTAAGTATGCACAATTGACTGAGTGAAATAGCTGTCTATTGTTTTCACACGACTCTAGAGATACACTCTTATTCTGAGGGAGCAAAGTTGTCATGTTTTATGGTTGTCAGAAGCTAATCCCTTCTTGTCTATCCAGGGAAGTTAAACTCCTCCTTGTTTACTCGAGAAAGTTTCTAGTGACCTCTGAGCTAGCTGGCAAAACTAATTAAGTCTAATATAGTCAGTAGAGACCTGGTCGACCTCAGTCCTACGTCTACACTGCTGTTTATATTATTCCAATGCGCAGAGCCTATTGGGAATATAGGAACTACACTACAATGGGACCGGTCTATCTGACTAATAAAATTGAAAGCTACCAACCTGGACGATATCTTAGATCCAGTAATCGTAGCCTGCTCCGCTGGCAGAGGATCAGGAAAGCCAAAATGGGTGGCCGCGCCTTTTCCTATTTGGCCTCCAAACAATGGAATGAGCTCCCTGAACAAATTTGTGCCTACCCCAACCTATCACAATGGAAGAGGATGCTCAAGACATGGTTATTCTAATCAAGTTTGCTCTACTTTAGCCTCTCTTTCGGGTGCCGAGTGATCCATTGGGGCTGATTCGTGCGCCATACAAATGAGTCTAAAGTAAAGAAAAGTAAAGTAAAGTCAGCTGGCCTCTCCAGTCTCTTGGCTTGACTGGGCTTCTAGAACAGCTTTTCCTTCAGCAGGACACAGTAGACATAGACCCTCTCTTCGCTTGCCAGCAGGTACAGTCTTTGATGATGCAGCCTCTCTTTGCTGGTCCCTCGGTGCAGCAGGGCAGTCCTTCTTTAGTCCTTCTTCCAAATCAGTTGAGATCAGAGGTCTGGGTGCCAGGGGTGTCCATCTTATGCTCGGAAATTGCCCTCAGGGTAGGATGCGGTTAGTAGCCAATAGGCTACCAGGTTACATCCCACCTAGAGCCACTTCCTGTGGAGAGTGGCATCCATAGCCTGTTTGGGCAGCCCTCCTCCCCTTTGAAGCCTACCTTTTTGGGCCAACATCTAAGTGGCTTCATGCTGGAGGAAGGTGAACATCCCTGGCCTGCAATCCCTCATTGTTCTCCTTCCTGAGAGTCGTTGGCAAGTCCCTCCTTAGGGGAAGACAGCTGTCTCAAGGGACAAGCACTAAGTGTGTCCAGAAAGGCAGAGAAGTTTTAAAGGCAACAAAGTGGCAGCTGTGTAAAGGCTGCACACTGCAACAAATTGTATTAATTTCGACTTGAGATGAAACTCGGGTTTAATGTAACCAGTGGTTTGATACCTTGGAGTGCACACTTTGGAACACAGATGTACAGGGGAAGTAGTGGCTTTGCCATTGCTTTCAATGGCAAATCAGGCTAGAAGTACAGGGCTACTCTACCAATCTGCAGTGATGGACTGGGGTACTAGTTTTACTTGGGGGAATCCCCGGGTGGCACAACTAGTGCTGCAAGCCCTGGGGTATCGCTCTAACTTACCAGGGTACCATTTACAAGGGACTTACAGGCAATTTCCAGTTTAGTATAGCCAATTCGACATACACTCTGGGTGTCAGGGCACTGGTACTGGGGTCTAGCTAGCAGGACTCAGAGCACTCTTAGTGTCGAAAAACCAGCAGCATCAGTCGGAAAACTTGAGGTTGACCATACAAAAAGAGGCATTACCTTACAACAACAATACATCACTAAATCACTAGCACTTGAAAAATCTGATGAACTACTTCAAAAAGAAGTCGTCTACTACAAAATCCAAGCATGTTTACCGCTTCCCCCATTAACTGTATTGAAACTGTTACTGCTCCATCATTTTTTTCTAGGTCTACGACCTGGGATATTGTTGTTTCTACTATCGTTAAGTCTAACATCAAAAATATAAAAGTAGGGTGGCCATATTTACTAAGTAAACCTGAAGTGACAGCCACTGAATGGAGTTGTCAAATGACATGAACCAGTGGATCAGACTGCCATTTTAAATCTATACTTCACCAGTGCATCTTCAATGCTAACATTCAGAACATCTGACTGAGATTTTATTTTAAGAAAACTTTAGAAGAAAAATAATACTTCGAGACTACGTGTGAGTTGTACTGTGTCGCCTGAAATAAGATGGCTTTCAAACAGCAAAGAGTGGCTACTAGCTTATTTCGTAAGCAAAGTGGAAAGTTCTTCCCCATACCGTCTCACTGAAGCAGAGTAAACAACAGGAAGACCACATCACATTTAACGTGCCGGATGAAGTATCTGATACTGGAGATCACAGGCATTTCTCCCACCTCAGTAATCCTCTGACATGTTTATGCTGCAGCACAATAATAATCCCAAGGAGATAGGTTGTGAGAGCCCTGCAGAGGGAACCACTAAACTCCCCGAATGTCTTGTGCCAATTTAGCACCGCTAGGCTCAGAGTAAGAGTCAAAGGGCTAGAGTGAATGCTCTGAAAATTCACCCTCAAGAGACCAGATCCCCAGTATCCATGCCTTAAGGGCCATTGGGTACTAGTTAGATCGGTGCCACCCTGGCCAACCTACCTTAGGTATTGTGTTCCCTAAACAAACTCTTACTTCTTCTCTTTAGATGTCTCCATCACCACCCATCTGTCATGTCTACACATTTTGCCGCTCCTCCACTTTAATTATTGATCTTCTAAAGCAATGGTGTTGGCATTTGTCTGCTCGTTGCCCTGTTCTAATGTGGGACCCGTCCCGCCCCATTTGTTCATGACAAAACTGTGAACTGCCAAAAAATTATGAGACAGGGCTGAACATCAGCAGAGCCAATGAAACATTCAAGACTTTTCAATTCAATTCATTATTCTTTATTTCGGTTAAACAACCTTAAAAGAATGTAGTACAATACAATTTTAAAACATTACAATACAATATATATGTCTACACAGTACCGGGTTAAAAAGAAAACTAGCAGCAAGGTCCTTCTCAGTTAAATTAGCACACATATTCGAGGAACGCTTAATAAATAACAGTTCATTAAATTTAAAATAATACTATAGAACAATAAAAACAAGGCACCAGGAAACACTAGGATCAGGCCAGTTCCTATTGTCATTATTCTAGTTTAACTTGCAGTATAAATCTAAATCAAATTCGATTACATGCACCACTTGATAGTGATGTTATCAGTTCAGTTGCAATTATAATTACATATTGCACACACTTTCCAATAGGGATTACATATATACAATTAGTTCAGGTACAGTAGGGTACAGTTTAGAGTGCATTTCAGCTGCTAGACTACAATCATGCCGGCTATCTGCTTACATTTTATAGCCATTTCTCTTCCTAACTATCGCTACTGATAGGAGGAAGCGACTCAAACTGAATACTATTGGGCGTGCAGTATCTCCTTTAAACACTCTTTCGCCATCTTTAATGTGGCGAAGACCCAAGAGTTGGCATATGGGTTTTAACCATTTTTTCCTCGCCTGTAGGTAAGCGGGGCATATAAATAGCACATGGGACTCATCTTCCCTCAGGCCCATTTCACATAATTTACATACATCAGATCCAATACTACCTCTTGGTCCTTTATTGCAGTGCCACTTCGAAGACTTTTAAAAACTTAAAAAAAAATTCAAAACATGTAAGGATTCAAGTAGAAACCAAGGACAAAGGAATTAAGGCTGAATTTAATGTGCACTACGGTCACCGCACCCTCAGCTCTTCATAAGGCTCAGCCTTGTTCAACTACTCCACTACTCGGTCATACAAAAGGTTTGTAATCTACCTGGAGTCTCGGGGTCGGCTATAGACAAACCATAACATGAAATCAGTGCTACACCAGCGAGTACTTTTAATACAGATTTATTTGGATTGCTGTATAGAATGAAAGAGGAAGAAAACAATAATAACGCCGCTACTTCGCGGAAGGTCTGGTATAAGAAAGTGTAAATAAATAGTTTATGATAACGATACCCCTTAGAAGCCAGCTCTGCTTGTCTTGTGCGGTCCAACCGTCCTCCGCATGAATACCGGTCCCGGTATTCGCCAACGGAGGGCACTGTGCTAAGGAACGGCCGAAAATGCTGTTCGAGTGCTGCTGCTTAGGTGTCCTGCGATACAAAAGGGGATGATGGACGGAGCGTTTGAGCACATCAAACACTCACCGGCTTGGCAGTTCGGGCTGGACTGTTCGCATGAGGCACAGGGTCAGACTGATTTACATATAGCCATGTCTGAACTGGGGTGGCAGAGTGGGCTAAAGAACGGTGATGGATTAAACCCAGATCTTTTGACTGGGTGTGAGTGTTTGATTGGTTCAGATGCCTTGTCCATTACCACCCCCTTTTGTGCTGCTTTTGGCCGCCATAAGTGTGGCAGGGTATGCTCAGACGTGAGTCCCTTGCTCACTTTGCCACTGGATTCAAGCAAGCCGGGCTGAAGACGGCTGTAATGTCAGAAACCGGTCCTCGGAAGCTTGTTTCCGGTCCAGGGAAGGCATGGCTTGGCAGTTCGGGCTGGACTGTTCCCATGAGGCACAGGGTCAGACTGATTTGCATATAGCTATGTCTGAACTGGGGTGGCAGAGTGGGCTAAAGAACCGTGATGGATTAAACCCAGATCTTTTGACTGGGTGTGAGTGTTTGATTGGTTCAGATGCTCCGTCCATTACCACCCCCTTTTGTACCGCTAACGTGTCCTGGGCAGAGGGTTCCAAGGATTGCGTTTTATGACACGCCTTGCGGTGGGAGCGAACACAGGAATGCCCAGCCGGGCACTCTACCGTGAGTCAAGTCAGGAAAGAAAGGGATTAGCCGCTCTACCTTTTTAACCCTAAACCACTGTTGAAAATGCCAGGTAATGCGCCCCCACGGTAACTAGGTTTACACAGGCACAAGTGCGTTTAGGCGGAGACGCGGCAAACACCTCCGTGGTGTGCGTCTCCACCTCCCGAACGTGTTACACAGAACAGTGGTCCCTATTTACGGACACAATAATATGCAAAGACAATAATCACACACTTAATAAGTGATATGTCTTTTGTCCAGCCGGACAAGAAATTTATTTTTGTGTTCAAAGGAGTATTAAGAAATTTGAGAACCATTAGATGCCAAGCGGGCACAGCCATGACCCTTAACATTCAAGACAAAACAACGGAACTGGTGGCCAAAAGGGCAAAGCACAAATACGTCTGTGTACTTGTAGTCAGTGTTACAGACTTGAATTGTTTAGAACACACCATTGCATTTTTCAATATTGCATTCATATATTGCATATGGGTTTTTTTGTACGACGACGTTTCGATGCCGTTTTACATATAGGACATCATCATCAGGACAAGTAATAACATCATTGTTGTCTTAAGCATGAATTATTTACACTATGCCTTTTGTCACATTAGTGTGTGGTTTCCTGGTGGTCTTATTAATGCGTACATAATCTCATGGCTTCCTCAGCATTTCATAAAGGAGTACGTCTGACTGTGAAAATTCTCTCCGTTCAGTCGAGTGTGAGCGCGATAGCTCAGTTTGACAGGGTTTAGGCACAATGGCTAGATTTGCAAGACGCGGGAACACAGCGGCAGTGGCAGCGGATATGTGTGGATCACACATATCCGCCGCCACTGCCTCTGTGTTCCCGCATCTTGCAAATCCAGCCATTAATACTCCTTTGACCAAAAAAATAAATTTCTTGTCCGGCTGGACAAAAGACATATCACTTATTAAGTGTGTGATTATTGTTTTTGCATATTATTGTGTCCGTAAATAGGGACCACTGTTCTGTGTAACATGATACTGCCCAAGGTCCCTATGGCATACCTTTTGGGTTCCCTTGTCTTTTTGTAAAAATCCACCTCCACAACAGCTGAACCCAAAGAAGGGCAGAGACGCGGCAAACACCTCCGTGGTGTGCGTCTCCCCTTCACTAACAAAGAAACCAAAAGAAAGGCAGAGACGCGGCAAACACCTCCGTGATGTGCGTCTCTACCGGGAGTGAAACCGCAGCCGCGATAACCTGTTATACGGGGGTCTTTGGGAAGAGAGCAGCCGCTTCTCTTACCTCCGTCCGGGATGAGGGTCAAAGGAACAGGAAACAAGAAGGCCGGCGTGGATCAGAATATCCGACGCCTTCCCTCAATCGGCTACCTGTTTTATGGGCGTATCTTCCAGGCGCTAAGCCTGCTGGTACATGTGGTTCTTTGCTTGTCAGCCGCTCGTGGTTTCCTCGCGCTGCTTCCGGCACGCGACCAGGGTGCGGGGACGGAGCGGGGGGAATTCTTGACAAGGTTGTAGCTCTTGTACCAGACCCTTTAAGACTTCCTGAAGGACAGCCCTTTTTCATTACACCTTACTCAGCTGTACCATGCTTTTAAGAGAGCAATGTTGCACTTCTCAGACTAGCTAGCTACTATGTGTATTGTGTGGCTCTGGCCAAAACACATTGAAACATCAAGAGTTCACCTTGACCCATTTTGGTGAATGGGAGGCTGGATCACTGACATAATATCGACTACAAAAATATAGGCATTTAAAATATCGACTCCAAAATATTGACTACCAAAATATCGAAGTCCTATCTACAAGCAGGTAAGTACAAAAATATCGAATCAATCATATCGTTTAAAAATATGTACTTTGTAAAAATATCAAATGTATTAAAATAATGTAAAATTAAAAAAATATTAAAAATTAATAACTAAAATATACTTAAAAATACTTAAATAACCTTAAAATTATTAAATAATTAATTTAAGTTATAAAAAAAATTAATACAAATGTATTTGTTATAACATATAAATATATTAACATAATATTATTAAAAAATATACAATATAATTACAGTAGCATAGCAAGAGTGTTAAAATTACTATTCCCACTCCAATGAGTGCAACAGTAGGGAAAGCGTTGGAAAACGTAGGGGTAAAAATTACTATTCCAACTCCAAAGAGTGCAACTGTATGGAAAGCGTTGGATAGCGTAGGGGTAAAAATTACCATTCCCACTCCAAAGAGTGCAACAGTAGGGAAAGGGTTGGATAGCGTAGGGGTTAAAATTACTATTCCCACTCCAAAGAGTGCAACAGTAGAGAAAGCGTTGGATAGCGTAGGGGTAAAAATTACTATTCCCACTCAAGTGAGTGCAACAGTAGGGAAAGCGTTGGATAGCGTAGGGGTAAAAATTACTATTCCCACTCCAGTGAGTGCAACAGTAGGGAAAGCGTTGGATAGCGTAGAGGTAAAAATTACTATTCCCACTCCAGTGGGTGCAAAGGTAGGGAAAGCGTTGGATAGTGTAGGGGTTAAAATTACTATTCCCACTCCAAAGAGTGCAACAGTAGGGAAAGGGTTGGATAGAGTAGGGGTAAAAATTACTATTCCCACTCCAAAGAGTGCAACAGTAGGGAAAGGGTTGGATAGCGTAGGGGTTAAAATTACTATTCCCACTCCAAAGAGTGCAACAGTAGGGAAAGCGTTGGATAGCGTAGGGGTAAAAATGACTATTCCCACTCAAGTGAGTGCAACAGTAGGGAAAGCGTTGGATAGCGTAGGGGTAAAAATGACTATTCCCACTCCAGTGAGTGCAACAGTAGGGAAAGCGTTGGATAGCCTAGAGGTAAAAATTACTATTCCCACTCCAGTGGGTGCAACATTTGGGAAAGTGTTGGATAGCGTAGGGGTTAAAATTACTATTCCCACTCCAAAGAGTGCAACAGTAGGGAAAGCGTTGGATAGCGTAGGGGTTAAAATTACTATTCCCACTCCAGAGAGTGCAACAGTAGGGAAAGTAAATACTTCATATATTATGTAAAAAAATATAAATTAATTTGTATAAAACATTAATTAAAAGTAATTACCAATTTAATATAATATAATAATTAATCAATTAAAATTACAAATTAAAATTCATTTTTACAATTAGTTACCTATTAATACAAATTAATTACAAATTAACAATTAATTAATTAACAATTAAAATTAATTAACAATTAATTCAAATTAAATACAATTAAATAAATTGAATTATTTAATTAATTATAAATAAATTACTTCCCACCCTATTCCCCTATTAACCCACAACCCGCTACAGAAAATAAATTAGTAAAATTAACATAATTAGCAATTAATCAATTAAATAAAATTAATTGGCAATCAAAATTAATTAATTACCAATAAAAAATTAATTAACAATTAATTCTAAAAAAATACCAATAAATAATTTTACATATTTAATTAATTATAAATAAATTACTTCCTACCCAATTCCCCTATAAACCCACAACCCGCTACAGAAAATAAATTAGTAAAATTAACATAATTAGCAATTAATCAATTAATTAAAATTAATTGCCTATTAAAATTTAATTAATTACCAAATATAAATTAATTAACAATGAATTAAAAATAATACCAATAAATACATTTACATATTTAAATAATTATAATTACGTTACTTCCCACCCTATTCCCCTATAAACTCACAACCCGCTACAGAATTAAATTACGCAAAAATTAAAAAAACAACATTAATTAATTAAAATAAATTATAAATAAATACACACTTTTCACACATATAATAACATAATAAACACTATAAAAAATTCGATATTATTAAAAATTCGATAATTTTAATAACCTATATTATATACTTCGATATTTTAACTTTCTATATTTTGTACATTCGATATTACATTACTTACCTCAAAACGATATTTTTGATGTCTATATTCTGTCCATTCGATATTTTGTCCATTCTATATTTTAAACTCGATATTATGTCCATTCGATATTTTGTACTCGATATTTTGACTGTTTACCAGGAGGCTGCTATAAATAGGGCCGGGCTAAGTCCCTACCCAAGAAAACTATCAAACCCAGACATTTCTGAAACATAACACTTGGCGGAGTCTAGGGTGGTGTGGCGTGTGGATTCAATTCCATTTTCTGACTTAGAATTCTCTGCAAACATCAAATTTTGGAAGTAGTCATACATTTCCTTCACAGTTATGTAAAGGTAAGTTCTTGAATCTGTGGGGACCCACAAAATTCCTACCATCCAGAATTCCCACACTTCTCAAGATAACAACAATGCCCACTTACTTGGCTAGGCCTATCACCCATGACAAAAACTGGACAAAACTTGGAACTTGTGAAATCAATGTGGTGTCAAGGATATATTTACAAGGTTTCACAGTTTTGGTCTTTTCCAATGGAGGGCTTTGGGTCCAACAACATATGGGAGACAGTGCTTCACTCAGAAGAAGTGTGGGATTGTAGGGAGGTAAGATCTTGTCCGTTGGTCGAGTTTTGTCACATAAATATGTGAAAGATAGCCTTTTCTTACCCACATTTTGACATTCCCATGGAATTCTGGGTAGTACATTATCCACACAAGCTACAACCCTGGGTTCCTCTTACTAGGTTTCAGAAATTTTCAGGGGTGGTATGGTTCTGAGGTTGACTAATGACCAAGAATACGAACAATGCAGCCATTTATCATGGCAGGTGAGATGAACTGGTGATCTACATTCTCTTTGCTGTCTCAGGTATCAAAATTACGCCCAGAAGAATCCAAATTTCTTGTTGCGTGATATGGAGATCGGGATGCTCTAGGCCCCAGGAGGGAAGAGAGACTGTTCGACCCTTGTGTGGTGTGGGTAAGGCTTGATACCTGGGCATAATGTCCCAATCTCATATTGTTTTGTAAGTAAAAAAATAATCAAATCCCCCAATTGGCCCCCTGGGTAGGCACAACGACTATTGGGCTCTTTAGTGAGCAGGATAAACCCCAATGCCTGGGCAGTTTGCCTTAACACATATTTATTATTGTAAAAAGAAACAATCTCTGGTGTCTAGTGGGATTTCTGACTCTGGGGTGGCAGATTGGGGGTAAACTCCCCAATTGTATACACCAAGAAGGGGCAGAAATACATTTTCAAATATTTTTAAGGGGGGAACCCTTTTTCATGACTTTGGGGCAATCTTGCCAGTGCCACTCCAAAAGACAATCCATAGTGCATAGTCCAGGTTATGCCCTCCAGAGAGGTAAGATTGGAGGGATCCCTCCCAGTCTGCTCCCCAGGCAGCAAATACACTGTTGTGGCTTTTGTGGATTTGATGCACAGCCTAATGCAAGAGTGGACCTCCCCACTCCATTTTTCTTAAAATAAATATTATCTGTCTTTCTGGTCTGCTCAGGGGCAGATTTAGGTTAAACTCTCCATTCATCCACTCCAAGCGGAGCAAAAAAATGTTTATTATATTTTAGGCGTGAGCACTTGCTGATAAAAAAAAGGAACCACGCTCCCCCAAAAGGCAGTTCCAGGTGTCTAATCCCTGGTTAGAACAGATTGGGGGTAAGGCCCCCAATTCTTACCCCCGGGGGACAGAAAGACTGTGTCCATTGCGCTAGTGGACTCTTTGTCCACCCCAGGCCAGCAAGGAAGGTAAACAACCCAAATGCCTACCCAAGGGAGGCAAAATACTGTTTTATGTTTTGTTAAGGGGAGCACTTGTTCAAGCACAGGAGTGGTACTCCCCAACCTAAACGGTAATTGGTGGTGCCACCTGTGTCTTCTGCACCTCTTTCCCCTAAGGTGGGTTGATCGGGAGTAAAACCCTATTCTCCCCCCCCCCCTTATGAGGGCCAAGGGTTGTTGTGGCCTTTATCGGTTTAGAACAGGCCTGATACCTGGGTAGCCAACCCTGCACCCAACTCACTGGCCGGGCAGCCTAGCCCCTCTGAGCATGGTAAAAGGGGACTGCCTGCAGGTCCTAGCCTCCAGCCAACCCTGTGGCCAATCCCACCAGGGACTATCAAACCTCAATGTGCATGGACTTTGGCTGTGTGGAGGGGGGATTGGCAGCGGGCTAGACTTTGGAGAGACCCTGCACCCACCTGTACATGGTTGGCCAATCGGAGCTGTGGACGACCATCGGCCATATGTCGTGTGCATAGGCTATAGCACCTGCCCAGTACCATGCCCTGCTCAGAACCCACCACAGGTGGATTCACGGGGTGCATAGGACTGTGCCGTACAAGTACAACTTGGTCTGCCCTGCGCCCAACACTACCACAAGCAGCCAAACACAGCTGAACACAGCCTTTGGCCAGGCCCTGCCCTCAAGCTACCAGAAGCAGCCAAACTCTGAGACCCCTGGCCTTGCCTGCACCCAGGCCTTGTGCTCAACCCGCCATCGGTGGGGTTGACCTATAAAGCTTGGAAGTGTCTTAGCTTTATTTTGACCCCAGTGACCATTTTGTAGGTGTTGCAGATCTTCAGTTCTACTGAGGTGTATCACAGATCTTGTGTCTCCATGCTATCTTCCATGGCCTTTTATGTTTTCAGGAAAATTTAGGAACTTTGACTGCACCCTGAAATGGCAAGAGAATTTGTTCTCTTTAGGCAGACAGTCATAGCACTCAGATCCACAGTACAGTCTGGAACCACAGATGCAAAAAGAATGATCAAAGAAAAGGGTTCCTAATCCTACAGGATTCCTTTCGTTTTTGGATTTCTGGACTTGAAAAGGGTTTGCACACTCCATATAGCCAGAATAGACTAAAGGATTTAGCCTGCTCTGCACCCTTTGAAACCGCTTATATCTCAAAAACTACTGAACGGATTTACACAAAACTAACAAAAGCAAGCTTTCTGAGTAAAGTTTTACTTTCATGTTTGGTGGTAATTTGTTTACCGGTATAGGCTGGAGGCACAAGTAGAATTTCATATGGGAGCTAAAATGGGAAAATACAGAGGCATATTTACAAAGAAGTGACGGGGCACAGCTTTGCCTTCTTGGCTTAACGCCACGCTCCGCCACTTCTGAAACACAGGTCTGCACCGTATTTACAACAATAAGGTGCAGCTCTGTGTTTTCCCCTGCACAGGCGTTAATTTCATTTCAATTGTTTATGTGCAGGGAGGGACACCTTAAATGGCGATTTGTCACTTCTATGTGTGCTGCTTTGTGCAGCACACATAGAAGTTGCAACTCGTCATTTTTTAATGTATTGTTTATGTGCAGAAAAGGACACCTCTCTGCACATAAACAATCATGTATGGCATTTTGCTGCTTCTATGCGTGCTGCACAGTATAGCACATATAGAAACAACAAACCAAGGAGAAATAAAGCATTTTTCCTCATTTCACCATGTTAAGACCAGGTTTATTTTGTCTTAATTTTGGCGCTCCCTCCTATTTACGTCAACCTTGCAAATAGAGGGCAGGGTCAAAATCAATTGGTGTGGTGGGGGAATGCCCATCGCAACACCCATTGCCCACCCCTTTCACGTTAAGTATAGCATGGAAGGGTGCCTTATTGACAAGGCAGCGTTAATCCATGTTATGCGGCTTATCACTGCCTTGTAAGTAAGGCGAAGCTGGTATCACCACAGGAACGTCTTAAAAGGTGAAGTTCCTGTCGTGATAGGGGCTTGTCAAAGTGCTCCACATTCTTTTTCACTCCCTATTAACTTCATTCCCCTCAATGGATCTGCATTAAATTGGCATACAGGACTTTAGCTGATTATGCCCATCAATTGCTAAATTGGTTGCAGATCCGTCCATGGGGTGAAATGTGGGGTGAAATGTTAGCGGCAAACCCAAAAATACCTTTTCAATGGAAAGTGCAGCTAAATATAGATTACAGAGGGCCCGATTTAGATCTTGGCAGGCAGGTTACTTTGTCACAACGGTGATTGATATCCCATCCGCCAAAATGTAAATCCCTTAAAGTCGTATGGGATTTATATTTCAGAGGATGGGATATCCGTCGCCGTTGTAACGGAGTAACCCGTGCCGAGATTTAAATCAGGTCCCGAGTTACAAGTGCCACTGTGTGAGCTGCAGTGAGGCCAGAGGCACAGCTGAGTCCCTGAGTACTGGCTCCCATGGCAGAGCACAGCATCGAGGGTGCTCCGTGCCATTGGGAGACCATACTTATTTAACAGCAAGCAAAGCTGCAATGCATGTGAACACAGCCATGACAAATGCTGCATGCACGTGTTGGCGCATTAAACCCAGACCATATGAGTTTACCAATGCTTGTTAAATGACACTGCAAATAATACATAGTGAGTTGGATTTGGTTCAGCCCCTTTTAACCACTGGGCGTTCAGTCAATGCCTATTTGAAGTGTACTTAACATTTTGTCTCAGCCCACATGAGTATTAAACCATTTTATATTTTGCATAGGTGATTGAAAGAACAAAGTAGTCCACCCGGGGTTGTTTCAGCTGAGTATGTGTCTGGCCCCTGCACATTGGTGCAGCGGCAAGCAGTGACCCCTGAGCATTACCCAGCCTGGCAGGGGCCTACCTCCGTGCGCCCTACCAACTTCAGCCACGGGCTGTTAAAAGGATAAATGAAGCCTGAAGGCAAAGGAATATGTGATGTTACAACGCAATCAAAATGATCGCGGTATGTAACATCGCAGTTTTTACAACGCAAGTCATTACAACGACTTGCGCTGGAGGGCGCTGGACTTAGGAGTAGTAAGATTAACTATTCCAACACCAGTCTACGTACAATAGGGAAGGTGTTGGAATAGTAAATCTTACTATACCTTAGGTTATAGCGCCCTCCAGTGCAATTCGATGTAACGCTTGTGTTGTAATGGCAGCGTTCTAAAGGCATCGCTGTGCAATCACCGCAATGTAAAGGATGTTTCCCAAGGCAAAACTAGGAAGAGGTTTTCCAATAAAAGTAATGTCAACTGTTTTCTAAAATGGACACTATTTAACCCTACAGCTGTACAGAGCTAACAGGTCAACAGTGTGCACAGATAGGCGCCTGCTACTCAAATGGAATCAGACTGGCAGCTTCCTACGAAAGCTTTGCCTGTAGACCAGTGTCTTCCCAGGTCATCCCAGGTCCATATGCCCCTGCTTGCATTAATGAAGCAAAGTGTGGAAGAACGTAGTAGTCAGTACACTGTGGTAGTGTGGTCATTTTACGCTGCAAACCCCACCCCTAAAGCTGATTGGCCCACTAGGGCCCCCCTTCTACTGTGCAACATGGTTACATGAAACTGCTCCTTGCCCCTGAATGAATTGTCATGGCCTCTTCCGTGACGTGCTAGAAGTGGAAAAAATGTACCCAAGAAATCCATAAAATGGAGTCAAGGCGTGGTAGAAGTGGGTGGAGTCACAAGGGAGGGAGCTTGAAAAGGAGAGTCTATTAGTAAACTTATACATGTCTATAAAACAAATCTACTGCAAAGAAATTGGCAACAAAGCCATATGTGACAGTAAATCTAATTACTTAATTGGCCACAAAGAGGCTGCATTTTAAAATTTCTCACAGAGTTAAAGTAAAGTAGAGTCCACATTTGTAAAGCGCACAATCAGCCGTAAGGGTCTCTAGGCGCTGGGGGCCGTCGGGAAGATTAAGCGAGCTATTGCCCAGAGTCACATGGTGCTGGGCTAACCTGCCGCCGGAGCCGGGGATCGAACGGTCCCCAGATTCCAGCGTCAGTTGCCCTGGCCACGGCGCCACACCTCTCCTCGAGTTAAGACACCTGCTGCAGAGTTCATTGTGTGCCCAGCATTTTTGAGAGGATTATATTGCTGCAAGATAACTCTAGTGGTTAAAACATTTCTGCCCAGTTACAGTTTTTACTCATAATCTAGTATAGAGGGTTAATGTGCCTGCTGCAAAGCACATTGTGTAGCATGCAAGTCACTAATTTGTATTTAATTTAAATAGGTACGTGGGCTGCTGCTTTAGACACTGACATAATTTGTCACTTTCAGTTCATAAGTTGCAAGTCTTCTAGTATAGTACAGTGATGTATACGTCATGGATTTAGATCCTTATTGCTTTTTCTCAATCTATTGTTTTTTCTAGGCTCCCAAAGAATGGTTCCTTCAGGAAGTAATAAAGGCTTTTTAGTACAGAGAGCCACAATCACTGTGTTACGTTTTTATATCCTGCCTTTGTGTTTCTCCTAACATTCACTCTTTACATATAATATCTACAAATATGGATTTTACACATTATAATCCTTATTGCCTTATGTAACAATTCCTGTACATTGATTTACACACTTATCTGATTTATTGCGCTTCTGTGTGTGATGTGAGACACTCGGACACCCTACACTGGGATTAGCAGCACTACAAAACAAATAAAGAAATGCGTAGGTGTCATTTAAATTGGTATTAGTGTAATTACTAATACAGTCAGATACGTCTTGCATTCTTACAGTGCAAGCTCATCTTTGACAGAGGGAGTAGAACAAAGTTGAACATCTGCCTCTAATAGTTTCTCTTAAGCACTACTGAAGTGCAAACAAGCTGTGGCCCTGTGTTTCCATCCATTGCATTAGCATCTAGGTGTGAGGCTCCAGTTGGCTCTCAGCGAGGACGATAATTAAAAAGACCTATTGGCTTTGTCAATGTGTTTTAGGTATCTAACTGATTTGTATATAAATATGTTCCAGGCTGTAATATTTTAGTTTAAGAAAAAATATATTTAATTTGCAACTAGATGCAAATAAAAACCACAAAACTAGACTATTCACTAGCTACCCAAACTCAGGTATCTTTAAAGTAAAAAATGGCTTGGAGTGAAGAGCAAAAACTGCTTGTGTTTTTTAAATTTAGGAACAGATACATGTGATGATGCTGGGATTCCCACCTAGATTTTTACCTTACCACTCTGAGGAATCCCCAGGTCGACAGATCTCTTTAGTCTGCAAGGAAGTGTGAAGAAAGTTCTTAAATTCAATACTCATTTGACAGATTATCAAAATCAATACATTTTAATCTAAAGGACCCCTGACTCCAAAGGAAAGTTTAAGAATGTATTACAAAGCCAAAAATAACTGGACATACAAGCACCTCAGCAAGAGGTTCAAGAAATAAACTGGCACTAATACAAACATAATCCTACGCAAGAGTCTCAGATGACTCAGGATAAAAAGCAAAGTCAATTCAAGAAGCATCAGGCATGCAATCACTGTGCCCACTGGAACTCTCAACTGCATCTGTTCCAATGGAAAGAAAAGATTAGTCTGTCCATACACTAACTCTAAAGTGACATCCCTACTTAACATACCTCCCAGGCAAGAGAAAAAGGTGTCAACTGTGAAGGCTCCCTAAGAAGCACATTCACTTTTTCCAGGTAAGTAGCCTAAACTACCGAGCTCGTTCTAAGATGCTCCTTAATTTCTCCTGACTAGTCCAAACTAAGACCCATGTCTAACTGCACATCCAATTGGACTGCCTTAGACAGGACCCAGTCTAAACCCAACTGACCCTAACCCTAGCTTCACTAAGAACGAACTAACTCTCCACCCTCGGGGCACTTTCTCTAATACCAAATCCCAAAGACAATGGGTAAGCCCATGACACTCCTCCTTCAGCAGGTACAGCCTCTCGTACTTTTCCAGTATTGAATCGTCTTCTTCCAAAAACCGTTACTGTGTGCTTGGATCCCAGGCACCTTCTCCGCCAAATGTTGCAAATGCACCTGCCAGCACATTCCCTTCCTCTTCACTCCTACCAATCTAACTTCTAAACAATGGCTCATTCTACCTAACGAGCTACATGGCCTTGCACCTGCAAAAGAAATGCATGAGAACGATCCCTCTGCAAGCTCTAAGTTACAATTCAAAATTCAACTGCAAACATAAGCTTTTCTCAAGGTACATTTCCCAGCCCGACATCTCTAGTCATGCTAAGAAAACCACAATTAGGCCTCTGCTAACGTTTCTTCTCTCAGGCTTTTACTCTTTTAAATGCATTTCTAGTGCAACATCATAAGCATTTCATTAATAAATCCTAACATTACTCTCTATGTTAACATTATTCTCATGTTAAAACATTACATTTCTCATTAAGCAACCTACACGTGCAACTTTAATATTACATACACAGAGCAATTAATCCTAAATTACATAAAACATTATTTCTCTCGGTTAAGCACTACACTAATCAATAAATGACATGAGCATAATTCTATATACTGCAACACTCTCAATTAGTCCTACATTTCTAAAACCAAACATTAGTAGGGTCCTCTAAATATGCGGGTGCTGACTACGGGCGGTTATGATGCACCCCTACAATTTTTCAAACAACATGGCACTCTATCAGTCTTCCCCCTTTGGTGGCCTGTGTCATCACAAATTCCCCATCCTTAGGGAAAGAACCGACTTAAACAGAACTTGTTGCCATTTTACCTCTCCTGAGCAACTCCATGTTTTTCAAATTCTGGTATTGACTGTCTTGCAGTCTCTCAATTCATCTCTCTTGCGCTCTCAACGATCTTTCTGACAGACTTGTACCACTTATAAGTTCTTATCAAACCCCACAATCCAATCACACATGCCATAACTATGATAAGGGGCTTCAACACATAACCAAGAAATCCCTTTCCAAGGTTTGCAAGCGAACTCCCCACTTTACCAAATCCTTTTCCAACCTTCTCCCACACAGTTTTCTCAGTCAAATCCTCAATCTCATAGTGAATAGCAGTGATGTTACTTAGATATTCCTCCAGATCTTTGCTGTTGTCTGGTATATAAGTACAGCACTCTTGGACCTTCAAAAGTTTACAGAATCCTCCCTCTTTTGCTAGAAGGACGTTTAAAGCAAGACGATTTTGCAAAACCATTGTCCTTATCGATAACATCTATCCTTCCACCAACACCAATGACTTAGCTGTGTTCATTGACAGCTCATCCACAACAGTCGCCAACCTTCTGATCTTCACATCATTCAAAATCACCCCCAAAGTTGGTATAATTGCTCCAAAAATATCTCTAACCACAGCTGATGCAACTCATTTCACTCTTGCATGATGTCCTCCTTCTATAAGTTCAAAATCGTCTGTATGATAAATCTTTGGGAAGATTATCCCTAAATAGCATGTACCATACCATTTATCAGGCAATCGCACATAGGCATTCTTCCCACACACATAATACACAGTTGGAATTACTTGCACTACACCTTGCAAAAAGTCCTTCGAGTAATACTCCACTGTAAAGGTATGCTCACATGCGGTCTGCCCCACATACACATTCTCATAGTATGTCTGTGGACGGCTTATGCACAAATTCCCCTTTTGCACCTCATCTAGAGCTAGCCGACCATAACTCCCTTTCGCCTTGTGCAACTTATTCTCATCTGTCCAATCTACCTTACCTTGCCCTGAATCACGCAACTGCTTTTGTTTCCTGTATCTATCTTCCATTTGATCTACAAATTTCTTCTCTGTATCTGACAACAGACACGTCAGATTATGGCGATGTGCATAAGCTGTGTCCAACTCTTGAGTCAGAATGAAATACGTCCTTAGTCTATCTTCAGATTTATAGTAATCGTACTTATTCAAATGCTTGTAAGAGGGCACTTCGGGAAGAACAGCATCATAATTCGAAAAGAAATACTCAAAATTATTTTGTCAATAAAAAATTAAGTATGGGCCAAAAATCCGTTCCGCTCGTGAAATTTGCGGATTTTTGGCAATTTCGCGATCCGCGAATATTGCGAAATTGCCGCAAAATTCACAAATTCGCTCGCGGGCGGTTTTATATTTTTTTTTATGGCCAGCTCACTCAAGGGACCAAAGTTACAGGCACACACGGTCACTGGAGGCAAATCTTCTGGCCCTTTACGCAGCTGCAGTGTAGGAAAAGCACTATACATTTACCCAACGAGGTAGCACTTACTGATTAGCCAGTAGATAGAAAGTACTCCAGTTGAGTAGAGGTATTGCACAAAAGGGTGGCATCTTCGTGGATAACTATGCAGGGCAGGATTCATTCTGGCACGAGGCTCCTGTCACAAAAATTAAACCTCAACAGGAAGCACTTACAGATATAAATAAAGCAGGTGCCCGAGTTGAAGCTCAAATTCAGTAACGTTTTAATCAGCCCAAAACATTAGTGAGCACGGTCGAGGCTGGGCAAGTGTGCGTTAACCCCATATCTGCCATCGAAAATTAGCTGTAATACTTGAGGGAGGTCTTTCCATGAGTTTCTCTAGCGCAACCCCCGTGTATTTCCTGTGACCAGGAGGCTGCTTTCTCCTCATCTGCTGTCCTCCTCGTTCTCTGACCCTTTATGCACAAGAGGCATGTAAACACGCGTAGAAGCCCCGGGTCACCTTTGCATCCATGAGTTTCTCGAGCGCAACCCCCGTGTAGTTCCTGTGACCAGGAGGCTGCTTTATCCTCATCTGCTGCCCTGCTCGCTCTCTGACCTTTTATGCACAAGAGGCATGTGAACACGCATAGAAGCCCCGGGTCACTCTTTGCATCCATGAGTTTCTCGAGTAAACCCTGTGTAGTTCCTGTGACCAGGAGGTTGCTTTCTCCCCATCTGCTGCCCTGCTCACTCTCTGACCCTTTATACACAAGAGGCATGTGAACACGCATAGAAGCCCCGCCCGTTTGGCCCCGCACCACACACTAGCGGTATCAAACGTCTTCCCGCTCTTTCCCCACTATGGTGGACAGTTCACTCAAGGGACCTTGGCGTGTTTTGGCGCGGTGGCACACATGGTCACTGGAGACAAATCATCTGGCCCTTTACGCAGCTGCAGTGTAGGAAAAGCACTATACATACCCAATGAGGTAGCACTTACTGGATTAGCCAGTAGAAAGTGCTCCAGTGCAAATCACAAAAAAATCCGCGAGTTTGAGGGAAAATCCACAAATTTGTGGTTTGTTTTGAGATTTCCGCAAAATTCCCCCATAGTTGTAAAAAATGCTAAGCAGCAAACTGCATGAAATGCCATATGTCAAGGTATCTGATATCCTCATCCACTGAAACTGGCAACTGCATACACACATAACAATCTATCGCATCCATCGCATCAATATACTCATACAACAACGTGGCATATGCATTAAGCTTGAAATTACCTCTGGACAGATCTGCATGTAAACTACGACTCTCCTCTACTAGCAAAGCTTTTTTGTTTCCTATCTTGACCTCTTTTTTGCTAGGAGTAGTAGGTGTAGGGGTTCCCTCTACCTCCACTGCCTGCTCATGTGGTGCTAAATATGAGACTACAACTACCAAAATTATGAAGAGTATCACTCCTCCTACAAGTGTGCCCACTATGCACCTGGCTCTACGGTTTGGGTTTCTAGCCTCCCTGGTCTCAGAAATATTTTAAGCTTCTTTATTCAATGAGAAACGCTCAGAAAGTCTTTCTTTTCTTCAGATACTGGTGAATCAACTCGAACCACACCTCAGAAAGCTGGAAGTCCCCTTTTGTTTCAGTTCCTTATTTACAGCAAGCAAAAGACAACCTTAACCCTTCTCTGTCCTCTGTGGAAAGTCGCTAATTTCTTCTTCTTCCACTCCGACCTAGGTTATCAAAGTCGATTTATTTACAACAGAGTCTCTTTTAGTCCATAATAAGATTTGTTCCAACTGCTTCTAGCACGGTGAACAACCTTTACAACAAAACTTTTACAACGCACTACCATTACAACGCGGTCATTACAACGCAAACCATTACAACGCATTGCGCTGGGGGGCGCTCTAGGATAGGGAATAAGTTTAATTTACTATCCAACACCTTCCCTAGTGTCCACGGGGACTGGAGTTGGAATAGTAAATTAAACTATTCACTATCCAGCACCCCAAAGCGCTATGCGTTGTAATGGATTGCGATGTAAAAACCGCGTTGTAAAGGCAGGCGTTGTAATAGCCTGCGTTGTAACGTCATACATCCTTCTAGCACATATTCCAAAAGTTCAAGACGAAGAACAATCGATTCATGAGATGGAATTTCAGGACCAAACGTGGGAAAGATCAGTCTACTCAGGATTAAATAGCGAATTCCATTCAATATCGGGGAATTTGGAACTGTGATGGTCAATACGCCTTCGATCTCAAGTCCTAGTACCAACAACAACACATCCAGCTTGATGTTAGGGCTGGTACTGATAACTGTCACTGCCCTCACCCTTCCCGATCTCAGCACACCTGGCATCAGTCACAGGATATGTCCACTCTGGAGCTGCGTACTTTCGGCAAGGCACTCTCTTTCTTCTTGATCTCCTCAGACCCACACAGGCTTGCTCTTCTTCACCTTCGTCTGACTCTCACTCTTCAGACACAGAGGCAAAATCTCTCTCGGAGACCAGTCTCAGATTTAAGTGCTTCTGCCTTTATGGCCACTGCTCTTCAGCTCTGTTTGTTGTCTGGCTTTCTCTTTGCTCACTCTGCTGACAACTTCCCTTGGTTGAGTCTGACTCTGGACTACTTTCACAGCAACTTCCCCTTTCAGAGGCAGTTTCAGCTTTGGTGCTGTCGTGACCCTCCTCACCTTGGTCAAGTGAACAACCAGCTTCTTCAGACACCCTCACAGCGTGGCTTGTCCCCTCCTGTGGCCCTGCCACATCAGCTGGATTTTCATCAGGGAGAGGAGCTGTTTCTTCTAAAGGTGCTGAAACTCGACGTGTGTGTGAAGCATGCACCCAGTTTGGCAGACCTCCACACTTCACTGCAGTGCTCGTCACTAAGATGAGTTGGTATGGGCCTCTCCAGCGAGCATCCAAGCAGCTCTTTCTCACATGCTTTCGAACCAGCACCCAATCTCCAGGTTGTGGCAGAGGTCGCTTGCAGCCGGGACCACAGCAGCCTGTACCTGATGGGACACAGAACAGATGACATCAGCTAGTTCCTTGCAATAATCAAGGATCAGATCATCGGTGATGCTAAGCAAGGCTGTCGTTGGAACCGCTGGTAACCTCATAGCCCTCCCCACCAGTATTTCATGAGGTGAAAGACCTGTTCTCCTACCCGGGGTACTGCGCATACTCCTCAACATTAACGGCAATGCATCAGGCCACTTCAGAGATGTTGATTAACACACTTTTCCCATTCAGGCTTTCAGAGTCCCATTGACTTGCTCCACTATCCCAGAAGCCTCTGGGCGATAGCTACAATGGAGTCTTTGATCAACTTGCAATGCAGCATAAAGCATCTTCATTATTTCACTATGGAAATGCGTTCCTCTCTCCGATTCCAAAGAGGTCAGATTCCCAAACCTAGGCACAAGTTCCCTCAACAACAGCTTTGCTACTGTGAGTGTATCACATCTACGTGTATGGTATGACTCCACCTACCTTGAGAATACACACACCACAACCAAGATGTACCTCAACCCATTACACCTAGGCATCTCAATGAAATCCAATCGCATCCTGTTGAAAGGCCCCCCGGACCTCCCATGTGACTCATTGTGACCACAGATTTCTTTCCAACATTAATTTGTTGACAGGTAACACATCTCTGACACACAGCTTCTGCCACAGCACGAAATCGCGGATTGTACCACATTTGTCTGAATACTCGCACCATAGCATCCCTTCCCAGGTGTACTGCACCATGGATCTATCTTGCCATTGGGCTCAGCAACTCATCTGGCAACACTGCCCTTCCATCACTTGAGACCCAAATATCCACATCTCCTTTCATGCAGCCTGCATTGATCCACACATTCTTTTCCTGATCGGAAACCTGTTCCTGCAGGCACTTGAGCTCATCCCAAGTATCTGCCATGGCCAACATCGTGTTGAACTCGGTTCTTTCTTGGCTCCCATCTACATGTTTCTCAGTGAATGAACAACCTTGTTCGGCACAGAATCGTGCAACTTCATCCGCATAGCAGTTTCCAAGTGACATGAAATCTGTCCCCTTTCCATGAGCCGTGCACTTTGCAACTGCAATTTCTTTGGGGCGCTGCAAGGCCTCTAAAAGCAACCTCACAAACTCCCCATTTCGGATAGGTGATCCAGACGATGTCATGTAACCTCTCTGGGATCAGAGCTGTCCGAAGTCTTGAACCACACTAAACCCGTATCGGCTATCAGTGTGAATGGTAATTCGAATTTGGTCTGCTGCTATGCAAGCACGAGTCAAAGCAAAGATCTCAGCCACCTGAGCAGAGTATACTCCTTCCAGGCATGCAGCTTCAACTACTCCTTTAATGGTACATACAGCAAAGACTGCTCTCAAACGACTAACACTGTCTCTTAAGCATGAACCATCGACATAGAAAATCTCATCAGGGTCAAGCAATGGTTCATCAACAATGTCAGGTCTCGGTTTGGTGCAAAGCTCAGTCACATCAAGACAGTCATGGTCCGCACAATCTTCATCAAATGTGTTTGGCAACGGCATCAATGTCGCAGGATTCAAAACAGAACACCTCTTGAGGGTCCCATTCTCGGCAGCAAGTATAACCTGCTCGTAACGTGTGAGCCTATTATTGGTCAGGTGCTGTGTCTTGGTCCTGGTCATTAACAATTCAATGGAATGCGGAAAATGTACAATCAACAGATGACCCATGACAATACTCACACCTTTCAATGCTGACACCCGTTGCAGCAACTGATTTGAGACATCCAGGCAATGCTGATGCTACTGGATCTAGAGTAGCTGAAAAGTAGGCAACTGGTCTACGGACACCTCATGATCCTGGACTAAAACTGCTAATGCACACCCTTCTCGCTCACAACAGAATAGTGAAAAAGGTTTGTTGTAGTGAGGCATTCCCAATGCTGGAGCACGACAAAGGTCCTCTCGCAACTCTAAGAATGCCTTCATACAGGCATCGTCCCATGGTACTGGATCACTTACATCCTTGTGCGCCAGTTTCTGCAAAGGTTTTGCTTTCAATGAAAAGTTGCCAATCCACTGGCGACAGTAGCCAACCATCCCTAAGAACATAGTGACTTCTCTCTGAGTAGAAGGCACCATCATTCTCATGATTGCCTCTATTCTGTCTGATGACACCTTCCTCTTGCCTTTTTCTATCCTGTGACCCAAATACTGCACCTCATTCAAGCAGTATTGTAGCTTGTTTGGTGACACCTTATGTCCATTCTCTGCCAAATGATTCAGTAAGGCGATGGTATCAATCCAACACACATCTTCAGTCTCGACGCCACAAGAAGATCATCCATGTACTGGACAAGAACAGACTTCTGCGGCAGTACAAGACTCTCAAGATTCTTTTTCAAGATCTGATTAAAGATTGATGGGCTCTCTGTATACCCCTGTGGGATACGACACCATGTTAAAACACGGGTTTTCAGCTTAAATGCGAAAATAAATTGGCTCTTCTCATGCAATGGAATTGAGAAGAAAACCTGACAAAGGTCAATCACAGTAAACCATTCCGCTTGACATGGAGTCTGAAACAATATTACAGATGGATTCTGTACCACTGGACAACAGGGAACAACTATGTTGTTCAGTCGGTGCAAATCCTGTACAATCCTGAACTTCCCACTCGGTTTCTGCAACCCCATAATAGGCGAGTTACATGGACTGCCCATTATCTCCTTCAGGATCCCTTGCTTGATCATGGACTCAAAAATAGGTTTTATCCCTACAATCGTCTCTGAGGTCAAATTGTACTGGGGTGTTCTCGGAAAGTCAACATTCTGCTTAACCTGAATCTTAACAGGCTCAACTCCTTTGATTAAACCTATGTCTTCACCAGTGAAGTCCAACACTTCCTGTGAGACCGAATCTCTCAAATCTAGTGGAAGCTCTTCCACTGTTACGACAGGGTACATTTCGATACACAAATGTTGATTTGTGACCTTGAAAGCAGCATCATCATCATTGGTTTGCAGTTCCACTCCTTTAGGGGTACAATAGATGGTACAATTGAGTTTACACAAGAGATCCCGCCCTAGTAAACACACAGGGCTCGAGTCGCACACCACGAACTGGTGTCGAACTCAAAACGTTCCTATTTTCACAGGAATCGGCTCTGTCAGCGGGCTTGTTATTCTCCTATTCGCAACACCTACAACTTGGATACTCTGTCCCAAATGGGGTAGGTTGGGGACTACTGCAGATCTTATATTAGAACGGGTAGCACCAATATCAACCAGAAAGGTGGTAGGGTGACCATCAACATCAGCTTCCACAAATGGTCCCATCTGGTCTACCACCAAGACTGCCCCAAGTGTGCAGTCTTCCTTCCCCCTCGGGCACCATCATGCCAACGGGTCTAGGTAACAATCGTCACTGTCATCAAAAAGAGGCATCTGCTGGTATGTCCGAGTCCCTGTCGGCATCTTCGGAGGAAGGGGAACCTGCACTCGCGGAGCCGCAGTCCCCCCTTTCGTCAACTTTAGCTTTGTCACTGACCTTGTCACTTCGGGCTCGGGTACCTACACTACTTCCTCCTCCTGCTGTATCTGATTTGCAGGATTCAAAGGACACTCGCGCCTCCAGTGTCCAATCTGGTGACACTGATGGCACTCTGTGGTCTTTTTCAGAGTTGCCAAATCCACTTTTGGCCTAGAATCATCTGCGCTTCCCTTTGCCTTATTCTGACCATTCTGTTTCCTTCCCAGAGTGCCTCCCCCTGACTGAACTTGGCCTCCCTTATCAACAGCTTGCATCTGGACCAGCATCAGTTTATCTTTGAGTTTCTTATGCTTCGAATCAATCTCATCCCTACAGTATCTGGCATATCTCAATATATTGTCCAGCGGCTTGTTCTGCCAACAAATTAAATGCTGCTGGATCATAAGGCAAATCTCAGGCCTCAAACCCAGGACAAATTTCGACACACACTGTCCCATATCCCTAGGATCCATCACATCCAATCCACTGTACTGTTTGAAAACTTGCAACAACCTTTCGTAATAGTCATGCACTGTCTCCTTTGGCTCCTGAACTGTTCGATCTATCTTCACCCAATCTATTGTCCTGTTGCGGTACCTTAGCTTTCAACCACGTGATCATCTGCTCGTATTTTTTCATAACAAGAGGTGATGGGCCATTTGTGAGAGCATCCCTCTCCGATTCAGATGTGAGCCATTCGACTGCAACCTTACAAGCTACCCATAAGTCACTCGGAACTACAATGTCAAACAATGTATTCAGATCGATCCACAACACCCTTGAAATCTTGACAAATCTCTCAACTTGCTTGTACCATTCAACTGGGCTCTCTCTCAATTGTGGGAAGTCATTTGTCAATACTGCCAAATCTCCTCTACTCCAAGGCACATGCACATACCCCCCACTAACTACATCCCGCAAAGGGTAGTTCCCAAGGCGGTTCTACTGCATTTCTTTTAACACTCTTTTTCTTGGACCATCTTTCTTCCCACTTGTCAAGCCTACTCCATGCTTGTATCCCTATAATTAGTTCTCTAATGTGGGTCTTTAGTCCAATTCCTCTCTTTTCATCCAAATTCTGATCAGTATACTGTAACCGGTAACCACCCTGCAACATTTTCATCTTAGACAGATTCACATCGTACTTGTTTGCCAATTCAGTTAATTTTTCATGTGCCAACCTTGCTTTGCGAGTCACATCCTTTGCTACAAACAACAACTCATCTGGCTCATAGAGTTCCACTCTCTCTATAGGCAGGTTCTCTTCAACAATATCGTCCACTTCTGCATTCAATCGCATTACATCTAACCTCTTTGCCCTTATTGCTGTTCTAAGGATGCCTCAATTAGATGCACCACTTGACTCTCTACAGTCACTGTCCTGTGCACCTGTTCACTTCAAAGGTGTCCCTTAAAGCCACTCTTCGCTCGGCACTCCCATGATCCCAGTCCTCTCTTGACCGATCACCTTGAGTCTCTTCAACTGCCTCCCATGTTCTCAGGTCCGACCTCAGCTTTCCCAGTGATTTTGGTCTTTGTCCCCTCAGATCCATCGGCCCTCTTGAGGAATCTGCCGTAGCCGGCAACGGTGTGCTCGACTCTACAGGCCTCGGTGATGGAACCAGCTCATTCACTAAACTGTTCCCTCCAAAACCAGCACTTCCTTCCATTCCTGTCTGTGATGGACTTCCATTCCTCACCTGTTCTGGGTTGTACACTGACACTATGGGACCAATAGTAACCGGCACCCTAAGAGCATCCGGTAACCTCTGAGAAGTGACACTTTCTACATTTTGCATTTCCCCCATTGAGAGTCTTCCCACCACTTCAGAACTCGGTGGAGCTTATGGTTCCCTAGTTCCTTCCAACGGAGCTGATTTATCAACCTCTGACTCCGGATTGTACAGGGGTGGTCTCTCAGATAACATCCTTTCTAACAAGCTATCATCAGTATCACTGTCTTCATCCTCAAATTTCTTTTTCTGCGCATGCCCTGACTTGACCAACAATGGATACAATTTATCCCCCTCAATCGTCTGTAATCTCCATCTCTTTTCCAATGCTTCCCATCTCGCATCTTGAAATGCCCCGACTGACCTCTTCACTCGTTCCTGTCTCCTGTCCCTGTTTCTCTCGTGTGCCACCCTAATCCACGCATTCAGTACCTCAAACTGCGTTGATCTGGGCAAAGGTCGCGAAGAAGCCATAATCAATTTCAATTGATACAACACCTCTAATTTAAAAGTTCCATATCTGGGAAAGGTCAATTCCTCATTTCCGTCAGTCATTTCGCACCAGTTCTCGAGCCACAATATGGTATGCAACCCCACGTTCGTAGCCATATAATGAGTTGGGGTATCCTTGGGCAGAGCCTCTTCCCCCCCGGGCTCTTTTCTTCCTTTTTGAACAAATTTCGTAAAACTTTAAAACATTTCATGATGAAACCAGCGTTTCTCTGTTCACAGTGCTTATTTACGTCCGAACGACAATTCACCAATCTCAGCGGGGCCTCACACCAACCGCCCTATCACAACCCGGCACCTTTTGATGTAACTTTTCCTTTTCTCGCAGCAGTTCCCCTCCTTTTCACTTCTCTTCTTGCTCACACATACGTCCCACGCATACACTGAAATGATCACTTACGACCAAGCAATCACTTCGCTGACTGTACATCCACAGTCTGACTGTACGTCCACAGTCGTGTAATTGTCTACCGGAAACTGCCAACTGTCTGTCCACGAAATGACCGGACAATCACTTCAACTGATAGGTTACAAACACTCAGCAACCCACGACCAGCATGTTAGTTACTCACACACTCACACATTTATCCCCCTATCTCGGTCCAGCGGGCGACCAATGGTACCTCACGATCTCCTTAACAATGGTCGACATTTACGTTTGGGTGTGCGGTACACCCGACCCACTTAAGCTACTCCTTGAGACTAAGATTTTTCCTGGGCTGCACGCGCTCACAGCCTGATCTCTTTCATACAACAGGCATTCCAACTCCGCCAGACATCACCACACGAACACCACAAACATCACAACATAAAACCGCAATCTAACAACACAAAACCCTATTCAAACTCACTCTCCCATGAAATGCTGCTTTCCGCTGCACCGTCACTCTCCGTCAGTTTCCATGAAACGCCGTCTTCCTCTTGTAATCCACTGAAAGGTCATCACCTGAATTCTATGGGCCTTGGGGAAACTCTTATCCTAACCTATGGCTCCCTTTATTCCAGAGACTAACCGTCCTCTGGCTACCAACTGATGACGCTTGGATTCTCACCTAAATTTTTACCTTACCACTCTGAGGAATCCCCAGGTCGACGGATCTCTTTAGTCTGCATGGAAGTGTGAAGGAAGTTCTAAAATTCAATACTCATTTCACAGATTATCAAAATCAATACATTTTAATCTAAAGGACCACTGACCCCAAAGGAAAGTTTAAGAATGTATTACAAAGCCAAAAATAACTGGGCATACAAGTACCTCAGCAAGAGGTTCAAGAAATAAACTGGCACTAATACAAACATAATCCTATGCAAGAGTCTCAGATGACTCAGAATAAAAAGCAAAGTCAATTCAAGAAGCATCAGGCATGCAATACTGTGCCCACTGGAACTCTCAACTGCATCTGTTCCAATGGAAAGAAAAGATTAGTCTGTCCCTACACTAACTCTAAAGTGACATCCCTACTTAACATACCTCCCAGGCAAGAGAAAAAGGTGTCAACTGTGAAGGCTCCCTAAGAAGCACATTCACTTTTTCCAGGTAAGTAGCCTAAACTGCCAAGCTCGTTCTAAGAGGCTCCTTAATTTCTCCTGCCTAGTCCAAATTAAGACCCATGTCTAACTGCACATCCAATTGGACTGCCTTAGACAGGACCCAGTCTAAACCCAACTGACCCTAACCCTAGCTTCACTAAGACCGAATTAAGTCTCCACCCTCGAGGCACTTTTCCTAATACAAAATCCCAAAGACAATGGGTACGCCCATGACACTCCTCCTTCAGCAGGTACAGCCTCTCGTACTTTTCCAGTGTCGAACCTTCTTCTTCCAAAAACTGTTGCTGTGTCCTTGGATCCCAGGCACCTTCTCTGCCAAATGTTGCAAATGCACCTGCCAGCATATTACCTTCGTCTTCACTCCTACCAATCTAACTTCTAAACAATGGCTCATTCTACCTAACGAGCTACATGGCCTTGCACCTGCAAAAGAAATGCATGAGAACGATCCATCTGCACGCTCTAAGTTACAATTCGAAATTCAACTGCCAACATAAGCTTTTCTCAAGGTACATTTCCCAGCCCGACATCTCTAGTCATGCTAAGAAAACCACAATTAGGCCTCTGCTAATGTTTCTTCTCTCAGGCCTTTACTCTTTGAAATGCATTTCTAGTAAAACATCATAAGCATTTCATTAATAAATCCTAACATTACTCTCTATGTTAACAAACATTATTCTCATGTTAAAACATTACATTTCTCATTAAGCAACCTAACCTACACGTGCAACTTTAATATAGCACGTTTAATCTTCAGGCACATTACATACACAGAGCAATTAATCCTAAGTTACTTAAAACATTATTTCTCTCGGTTAAGCACTACATTAATCAATAAATGACATGAGCATGATTCTAAATACTGCAACACTCTCAATTAGTCCTACATTTCTTAAACCAAACATTAGTAGGGTTCTCTAAATTTGTGTGTGCTGACTACGGGCGGTTATGATGCACCCCTACAATTTTTCAAACAACATGGCGCTCTATCACATGTGCACAGATGTAAATGTATGTCTCTGGAAGTTTTTTGCGGGGGCAGGTCTCTTGCCCAACCAGCAATGTCAAGTGAATGAACGACTTAAAAAGATGAAATACCTTGTTCAGCTTTGTTTAGACATTAGTTGCCTCGCCAATGCTTAAGAACTGTGAAGAATTACCATGGTTTGATGCATTCAGAGAAAGAGCATGTGAGACAAAAAAGTGGGGCAGGCTTGGTGCACACAGCAGCCATTGGAACCTTCTTTCCGAACTCTATCTTACATTTTCTTGGCCTCGTGCTACTTGGGCTGCTTAGCACTATGGAGCAGGACTGTAGAGCCCCAAAAAACTACACACTAACATAATTGAGCAATTACACTCCAAACACGGAAGCAGTTCACAGTGAAATCAACAAAAATAGTGCTCACAGGGTTGATGTGCCATGTGAATACAAAATCCACATGTGGGTTGAATGATTATTATATCACATCTAAATCTGTATACATTAACAGTTGGCATTTTATGAAAATAACATTTCTGGAACACAACCTTCATATTTTTCTATTTTTTCTTGTTATACTTGTCCTTGATATTCATCTATCATTGTATGGAGCCAGAGAAGGAACTGATCCACCAGCGCTCCACACAGGAAACTAGGCAAGAGATATAATGTTAGTGAACATCAGAAAGCAAAAAGAAGAAGGTCATGCTGGGTCTTATGGTGAGCCGGTGTGAAATCAACTTGATAATGCATATGAGAAACTGATTTTCCAAAAACGAAAAGACAGCAAACTTTGATGACATACAATAATTCGCGGAAAAGAACCAGATGCAATTCTTATGTGCATTTATTTACAAACGCAATTATATACTTGCACACATGGGCTGCAAAGAGTTGTGCAGCAGGACCAAGGTGTCTGCTGCTCATTGCTAATACAGTGTGGGCAGCCCATGTGCGGCACCTGCTACTGCCAAGATGTAAACTGAACTTTGTGAAACTGATAGAACGTCCTGTTATTCTGAAAAATTGTAGGGGTGCATCATAATCATCGATAGTCAGCACCTGCATATCTAGTGGGATGTCTTAATGTGTAGCCATAGAAGTGTAGTATTAAAAGCAGCATATATTAGAGTGAATAGAAATGTAACTACTAATTATGAAGATCAATGTCGTGATTAATCGAAGATGTGTTTAGATGATGCATAATAAGTTTGTTTTGTATGAGGAGATGCAATAGTTTAAACGTGTATCACATTAAAGTCTGCATGCGTAGTTTGCTTAATATGTAGGTAGACAATTGAATTAATGATTATAAGATGGTTTTAGAAAAGTATGCTTAAATATGTAAAGGCCTAGCTGATTCTTTACGCTTTGCAATGACAAGGCCTGTTTGTGATTTCTTACGTTAGCTGAATATTGTAGGCCTGAAATGTACTTCTCCTTGGAAAGGCTCTTCTTAGTCGAATGTAGTTAGCAGATTTTGTGTGCGTGCGAGGTTATTCTATTCACATGGTTCTGTTGCAGGTGCAAGGACATACATCTCGTTAGGCAGAATAACTCTTTGATTTAGGTGTTAGGATGGCAGAAGAAGCCGCCATGGGAGTGTACAGGAATGCAGATATGATACTTTTGGCGGAGAAGGTGCCTGGACCCAAGAACATCCAAACGGTTGCTGGGCGAAGTCAGAGTTTTCATGGAAAAGTACGAGAAGGAGACCCTTCTGAAGGGGAATGAGAAGGGCGTGTAATACTGTTTTGAGATTTGTATTAGGGACAGTGCCCCGAGGGAGGAGAGCAGAACTAGAGAATGAAAGAACAGAAGAGGGTAGGTTAGACGAAGGAGCATCTTGAAACAAGCTCAAGTGAGTGTACTTCTGAGGAAGTCCTAACTACTGACACCTTTTATCTTCTCTTGCCTGGGAATGAAGCTATGTAGGGATGTCACTTTAGTGATAGTGTAGGGACAGACAAATTGATTTTCCTTTTAGGTTCATATTTTCAAAAATAGAGATTGTAACAGCTATCGCATGCCTGATGCTTCTAAAGTTAATAGTCCTTATTCTGAGTTGAATGAGACTCTTGCGTAGGATTATGTTTGTGTTAGTGCCCATTTATTTCTTAACCTCGTGCTGAGGAGTCTGTATGTTCAGTAATTTTTGGCTTTGTAATAAATTCCTTAACATTTGATTTTGTAGTTTCTTTCAGAGTATGAAAGGGACGTGTGAGTGAGTACGAGAAAATTGTAAAGGAGGGGAACTGCTGCGAGCGGAGGAAAAGTGACATCAGAGGGTGCCGCACTGCGATAGGTCGGTTGGTGTGAAGCCGCGCTGGTATTGGTGAATTGTCATCAGGAAGCAAAGTGCGCTGTGAAAGGAGGAAGGTGATTCCATCATGAAGTGTTTTAAAGTTTTACGAGATATGTTTAGAGGAGACAAAAGGGTGGTTACTTGGTGAGGAGAAGAAACTCCACCTGAGGATACCCCAGCTCATTAAATGGCTACGAATGTAGGGTTGCATACTATAGTTTGGCTCGACAATTGGTGTAAAATAACAGGAGGAAATCAAGAATTGAACTTTCCCCATTATGGTACCTTTAGATCGGAAGTGTTGCATCAATTGGAAACAATTATGGCTTCTTTGCGACCTTTACCTAGACCAACACAGTTTGAAACATTACATGCATGGAATAGGGCAGCTCATGAGAGGAAGAGGGAGTGAAGGCAGGAAAAAGTGAAAAGGTCAGTCAGGGCATTTAAAGATGAAAGATGGGATGCATTAGCGAAAAGAGGGAGAGTACATGCTATCGAGGGGGCTAAGTTGCTTCCATTGCGGGAAAGACAGGAGATGCACAAAAGAAGAGTGCGGAGGAAAGCGATAGAGAAACTGATCATAGCTTGATGGTAAGGTTGCTATCTGAGAGATCGCCTCTGTATGACCCAGCATCAGAAGAGGGAAAGTCAGCACCGGCAGAGGGAACGGGCCTATCACAGGTTCCATTTAGTGCAGGAATAGTTGGGAAACTCTCAACCAGAGGGATGGGAACACAGACAGCAGTGAATACGGAAGCTAGGGAAGTTACAGATGTTAGGGGGTTGCCGGATGCTCTTACGGTACCAGTAACCATCGGTTCCATAGTGTCAGTGTACGATCCAGGTCAGGTGGGAAGTGGGAGTTTGCCCCAGTCAGTAGCAGGAGAGAGAACTAGCCCTGAGGGGAATGGCACAGTGGGCGGGATAGCTCAATTGCCGAGGCCCATAGAATTGTGTACGCCATTGCCAGCCACTGAAGACTCGTCAAGGGGACAGATGGAGATAAGGACGGCGAGGCTGATGTCCCTTGCTGAATCGAGATCAGACTTAAGAATATGGGAGCCACCTGTGAGGAATAGAAATAACAGGATGACAGGAAGTTGGGATCACGGAAGTGAAGGGAACAGACCTGTCCTTAGGGATACAGTTGAAGGGAATAGATGTAGAGAGCGGAGCAGTAGGGGTGAAGAATTGAGTGGTGCATCTAGTCAAGGGACGCTGAAAGCGGCTGTAAGGGCAAAGGTGCTGGATGTAGTGTGACTGAAAGCAGAGGTGGATGAGATAATGGAGGGAAATTTGCATTTTGAGAGAGAGGAGCACTACGAACCAGATGAGGTACTGTTTGTAGCAAAGGACGTGACTCGTAAGGCAAGGTCAGCACATGAGAAACTGTCTGATTTAGCAAAAAGGTAGGAGGTAGATTTGTCCTAAACCAAGATGTTACAGGGAGGCCATCCGTTACAGTACAGTGATCAGGAACTGGAAGAGAAGAGGGTCATTGGATTGAGGACTCACATTCAGGACCTGGTTGTAGGGATACGTGCATGGAGAATGCTTGATAAGTGGGAAGAAAGATGGTCCAAAAAGAAGAGTGCTTAAAGGAGTGTAGGAGAGACACCACCTCCAGGAGGGGGAATGCTGGGATCAGAGAATTACCCTTTGCGAGAGGTAGCTAGTGGAGGATATGTGCATGTGCCTTGGAGTAGAGGTGACTTATTTATTTTATTTATTTATTTATTTTTAGTGTTTTTTTTAGCGCAAACATGACCCTGTAAAGGGTATCAGAGCGCTTTACAGCCGTATTTCAACATTAGAACCTTATAGTTTACAAATCACTAAATCTTTACAACATTAAAACTTCAGGAAAGCGTATAACATATATATATCTGTCAACAGTTGCATTAATATCAACAAGCCTAAAACACACAACCACAGGTAATACTTATATACAAGCCCATGTGTGGTTAGTGAAAGGCTAGCGGACACATGGAAACAGACATGAAAAGATTGTAGCCATTAGTTCTGTTGTATGGTCTTATGGGAGACATTTCCTCATATAAAACGATTTTGCTTCTTTTTTTAATGCTGCGATTGATGGGATTCTTCTAATGCTCAGGAAGAGAGCGTTCCTAATTCTCGGTGCTGCCCCAGAGAACGCTCGGTCATAAGTTCTTTTGTTCCAAAAACGAGCTGGTTTCAGTAGAAGAACAGCTTTGCTCCTGGAGAATCGGTGTTCCCCTGAAAGCGTGAGTTTCTGTGCTAGGTAAACTGGCATTTTATGATGCAATGCTTTATGAGTGATGCATGCTAATTTGAAATGAATTCTTGCTTCGAAGGGCAGCCAGTTGAGCACTTTCAAGTGAGGGGAGATATGGTCGAATTTTTTTGGATTCCGATATGTCTTGTGGCTGTATTAAGACATGCTTTCAGTGGGGCTGTTGTGATCTTGGGTAGCCCAGCCAATGTAGTGCAACCATATTCGATCCTAGATATGACCAGTGCCTGGACTGCTGTTTTAAGATCTGTTTTATTTAGGAATTGTTTTAGTTTCCGCAAGTAGCTTAGATAGAAACGGGCGTTCTTTGCCATTGTATTGATATGGTCTACCATGTTCAGGTTTTTGTCCAGAGTAATTCCCAAAGATTTAGTAGAGTCGACAATCTTCGGGGTACATTTTATAGCAGTGATAAGGCTGGACCATTCTGCTATCTTAAATTTGCTTTTCTTTGGTGTAATCAGTAAGAATTCAGTTTTCTGCGGATTTAGCTTCAGGTGGTTCATGGTTAGCCATTGGAGGGTTCTCGTTAGAGCTTGGTTCATAATCATTATATCTTCTGTCGATGCCACCTTGATGTACAGCTGCGTGTCATCTGCGTACATATGAAAGGAAATGTTAGCTCTTTGTAATATAACCGTTAGTGGTTCTACATATAGATTGAATAGCGCCAGAGATAACGTTGAACCATTTGGAAAGGAGCTGAACCACTTTAGGACTGTACCCTCTAGCCGCATTCTGTTTTTCAACCAATCTATAATTTTGGCATCGTTTACCGTGTCGAAAGCTGACTACAGGTCCAACAGTATTAAGAGACATGTGTCATTGTGGTCGAGAGCCATAAAGCGTCATCTACTATATGAAGGATTGCAGTTTCTGTACTATGGTTTGGTCTGAACTCAGATTGGCAATCATTTAACAGATTGAAATCCGAAATGTGAAGACTCAGTTGTTGTTGGACACATTTTTCCAGAACTCTGGCTAGCATGGGAATGTTAGTTACAGGTCTGAAATTGTTTGGATTAGAAGGGTTCTCTGTTGGTTTTTTTTAAGAGAGGAATGACTTGCCCTGTTTTTAGGCAGTCTGGTGTTTGGCCTTGTGATAAAGAGGCATTTATGATCTTAGTCCAAGACGGGATTAGCAGGTGGTTTAGCGAAGACCAGCACTTTGCTGGTAGTGGATCGTTATAGTGGTTGTTAGGCTTAGTCTAATTCACTGACTGGTTTAAATCCTGACCATCGAGCATTGTATCCTGACCATCAAGCATTGTTTTTTGGTTTGTCTAGTTCTTGTTGAGCCTGAAGTTCATCTGAGGTACCCATCTCCCTTTCAATGTCTTCAGCTGTTTTTTTGAGTTCCCCCTCCAAAGCATTAGCTTTGTCTATAAAGAAGACTGAGAAATCCTCACTGTTTAAGCTTGTTTTGGTGATGCTAGGTGCTGATTTGGCAGATTTATTTGATTGTTCTTTAAGTAGACCGAATAGTTTCCTAAGTCTATTTACTGCATTGTCCAGTTCTTTCTTTCAGTTTTAGAGGCGCTAAGTCCTCAATAATGCTTACCATAGACTTGTTATAATGCAAAGTGAGGTCAGTGACGTCAACCATGTTCTCGGTTGGCTGCTCTAATTCACAGCGAGCTGCTACGTTTTCCATATTGATTCCTCTAGTGTCCCTGGTCCATATTTTGGGATTAATAGCTTGTGTGGACGATTTGGTTTTGCTCAGGGGAATTTCGAATGTAATTATGTGGTGATCGGACCAGTCGCAGGGTGTGATTATAATGTTCTCAATTGCTTTCTCTTTGGCTATGATCCAATCTAAGGTTGATCCTTTGGAGTGGGTGTGGAGCTGGCATCCCTGGACTAATGATTGTTCTTCCAGGAAGGTTTTAAGGAGGAAAAAGTCTGTGAGAAAAATATATTACGTCTCTCCACAGATCTAATTGAGAACCATATAGCAGTGATGTGTCGATTGAAAGTATGTTTCAGAATATTGCTCTGATTCTGTGTTTTTCCATTTTTCCTTTTATTCCCTTTTCTTTTCAGAGACCATACTGGGTCATAATTTATTCCTCAAAGGCCAACTCAAGCCTGGATTTAAATAGACTAGCCTATTTTTGCTAATCTATTTTAGGAAAGTGGGCATACTATACATTAGTTAGCTTCTTGAGTACAGTAGGGATTAACAAAGGTCCTGATGAGTTAAGCAGTGGGGGACTGCTAACGAAACATGTCGACCAAGAAGGGCACAATATATAGCCCTACCACAACCCCTTTTTAATATTTCCAGCGAAAGAAGTGAATACATTATTTTTTCTACTAGCCAGGAAATGTTTAATCTTTATATTAAATCCCTACACCCCCTACCACTTACACATTTGTCACACCACACATAGCCTACCTTCAGAATAAATAGTGCTCCCACGTAGTTTGTAGGTCGCAGCACGCCCCGTCCCGTAGAGGGACGGGAAGACCCCAATGATGAAGCATGACACTATGGGAATCATAGTGTGTGAGGGGTGTTTTAAAAACACATAGTGCTTGCCTTTGTCATCCACAAAGACTAGTAAATACACACTAAACCTGCTTCACATTGTATACTAAAAATACAAATAAAAATACCAATTGATAGAATCCTATTGTTTGATTGATTTGACTGTTAGCCTGATCCTACCAGTGAATATTGAAGTCACCTAAGAAGATATCGTTCGACTGTAGATTAGAGTTGATGATAATGATCTCTATTAACTGGTCTATGAACTTTGTCTTTGTACCAGGGGGGTGGTAGAGTGCATGAAGTTTACAGATTTGGTTATCTGCTGATCTTAAAGACATACCTAGGTATTCACAAGATTCTAATGGGTCAGAATAAATTCTAGTGATGGTAATGTCTGATCTATGTATGCAAGCGATGCCTCCACCCAATCCGTCATGTCTGTCCTGTCTCATGATCCGGTGGGGACTAACAGATCTAAGCATGGCAAAGACGAGTCGGAAAGCCATGTTTCAGTTAAAATGGTTACGTCAATTTCATGGTTTAGTATGATGTCATCTATGTCAGCTGCATTTTTGTTTGCTGAACGACAGTTGAGTAATATGTAACGAATGTGTTTCTGGGAGTTGATCATTGGCGGAACAGTCATTTCAGGCATTATTGTCATCATCTTAAGGTTGCTGTCATTAGGCCTTCTGGTGTTAGCCTGGGAATTTCTGTCCAAATTCGATACGATTGTTCGGATAACGTTTTCGACAATCTTAATTTGCGAAGTGTGAGTAGGTTCGTATGTAGACAGAATGGAAGATAGCTCCCTGTCTGTTAGATAGTTGAGTTGCGTGCGTGGGCGGTAGATTCTGTCTGCTGCCGCCATAGGGGTGGAACAGCGTTTGACATGTGTTTCAAAAGAGGAGGACTGCAGAGCCTCCATTTTTGCCAGCCAATTTTCTGATAGGCATAGCAGGTTCTTCATATCTCTGATGGCGGAAAGCATGGCTTTGTAAGTCTTGTAAGATTGTGAACTCAGATAATTAAAATAATTAAAATCCCCATTTGTTTGTGGGGTTCTGGTCTTTACCGAATCTAATCTATGATGTATACTGGTTGGTGGTTGCGTCCTTCTTTGAAGGCTAGTTTTCCAAGAAGCTAGCCTTCACAAAAGCAGCGTTCACATATGATTTCCCTAAGCTGAGGGAGAAGCAAGTTGAATGGTACAAACAGGTTGATCGTGTTGTTAAGAACTCAAAGGTGTTGTGGATTGATTTGAATACGCTGTTTGACATTGTAGTTCCGAGCGATTTGTAGGCAGCGTGTAAAATTGCCATTGATTGGCCTACTTCTGAACCAGATAGAGATCCTGTTATGAATGGTCCCTCACCTATTGTCATGAAGAAGTTTGAACAGGTGATCACATGGCTGAAGTCCAAGATAGTGCCACAGGCTATTGATTGGGTCAAGATTGATCGAACAATTCAGGAACCAAAGGAGACAGTACATGAATATTATGAAATACTTTTACAGGTCTTTAAACAGTACAGTGGGCTAGATACTTTAGACCCTAAGGACATGGGACAATTTGTTTCAAAGTTTGTTTTGGGCCTGAGGCCAGAGATTAGCCTTATGATTCAGCAACATTTAATTTGTTGGCAAAACAAGCCAGTGGATGAAATACTGAGATATGCCAGATACTGCGGTGATGAGGTGGACTCAAAGCATAGGAAGCTTAAAGATAAGCTGATGTTAGTCTAGATGCAAGTGGAGGGACGTTAGGGAGAAAATAGAGACGCAACCAGGGAGGAAATCAGAATGGTCAGGATCAGGGAAAGGGAAAATCGTTAGATCCTAAAACAGGAATGGATGTGGCGACATTGAAAAAGACCACTGCGTGTCATCTTTGTCACAGGATCGGGCACTGGAAACACGAGTGTCCATTGAACCCTACAAATCTGCTACAGCAGGAGGTAGAGATAGTGCAGGTGCCTGAAATGGTCAATACTGTAATTAAGCCAAAGCCGAAGAAAGGGGGGACATTGGTTCCACAAGCACAGGTTCCCCAGCCACCGAGAATCCCGCAAGGGACTCAGACATACCAGCAGATGCCTCTCTTTGATGGGTCTGATGAATACGGCCTGCCCCTGTGGCATGACGGTGCCTGAGAGGGAAGGAAGACTGCACACTTGGTGCAGTCTTGGAGGTAGATCAGAGGGGACCGTTAGTGGAGGCTGACCTTGACGGTCATCCTATCACTTTTTTGGTTGACACTGGTGCTACTCGCTCTACTGTAAGATCTACAGTAGTTCCCAACCTACCCCTCTCGGGACAATCAATCCAAGTTGTGGGAGTCGCGAACAAGAAAATGACAAGCCCACTGACCGAGCCGATACTTGTGAGAATAGGGACTTTCCAAGCTAGACATCAGTTCGTGGTATGTGACTCGAGCCCCGTCTGTCTGCTAGGAAGAGACGTTCTGTGTAAGCTCAATTGCACTATTTATTGCACCCCCAAGGGAGTGGAATTACAGACGAATGACAATGATGCCACCTTTAAGGTTGCAAACCAGCACTTGTGCATCGAGATGTACCCTGTGGTAACGATGGAAGAGCTTCCACTTGACTTAAGAGAGTCAGTTTCGTTGAAGGTGTGGGATTTCACAGGGGAGGATATCGGACAGATCAAAGGATATGAGCCAGTTAAGATCCAGGTTAAGCAAAGTGTGGGGTTCCCAAGAACACCTCAGTATATTCTGTCTTCATAAACGATCGCAGGGATAACACCTGGAATCGACTCCATGATTAGGCAGGGAATTCTGAAAGAGATAATGGGTAGTCCATGTAACTCACCTATCATGGGATTGCAGAAACCGAGTGGGAAATTCAGAATTGTGCAAGACCTGCAAAAGGTCAGTGCAATAGTTGTTCCATGTTGTCCGGTGGTACCGAATCCATCAGTAATATTGTTTCAGATTCCATGCACAGCAGAGTGGTTCACGGTGATTGATCTGTGTCAAGCCTTCTTTTAGATACCTCTTCATGAGGAGAGCCAATTTCTTTTTGCATTTAAGCTAGATAACTATGTGTTAACAGGGTGTCGTATCCCTCAAGGGAATACTGAGAGTCCGTCAATCTTCAATCAGATCTTGAAGAAGAATCTTGAGAGTCTTGTGTTGCCGCAGAATTCTGTTCTCGTGCAAAACATCGACGATCTTTTGGTCGCGTCAGAGAGGGAAGATGCTTGCAGGATAGATACGATTGCTTTATTGAATCATCTAGCAGAGAATGGACACAAGGTATCTCCAAACAAATTGCAGTATTGTCTGAATGAGGTGCAATACTTGGGCCACCAGATAGAGAAGGGCAAGAGAACGGTGTCAACCGATCAAATTGAAGCAATAATGGGAATGACTGTACCCTCCACCCATATGGGATTCAGAATGTTCATAGGGATGGTTGGGTATTGTAGCCAATGGATTCCCAATTTCTCTCTGAAAGCAAAGTCTTTGCAGAGACTGATGCACAAGGATGTGAGTGATCCAGTACCAAGGGACAATGACTGCTTGAAGGCGTTTTTGGAGCTGAGAGAGGGCATATGTCGTGCTCCGGCTCTGGGAATGCCTGATTACAATACACCTTTTTAATTATTTTGCTATGAACGAGAAGGTTGTGCATTGTCAGTTTTGACTCAGGATCATGGAGGTGTCCTTAGACCAGTTGCTTATTTCTCAGCTACTTTAGATCCAGTAGCTTCAGCGTTGCCTGGATGTCTCAAGTCCATTGCTACAACAGGTGTCAGTCTAGAAAGGTGTAAAAGCATTGTAATTGGGCATTCTTTAAATGTGTATGTTCCGCATTCTGTTGAACTGCTTATGACAAGGACGAAAACACAGCACCTGACTAACAGTAGACTCATGCGCTACGAGCAGGTTATACTTGCTGCGGAGAAAGTGACTCTAAGAAGGTGTTGTTTTTTTAATCCGGCTACATTGATGCCACTACCAAGAACACTTGATGAAGATTGTTAGGACCATGACTGTCTCGATGTGACTGAACTCTGTACCAAACCGAGACCTGACATTGTTGATGAACCACTGTCCGATCCTGATGAGATATTCTTTGTTGATGGTTCATGTTTAAGAGATAGTGTTGGTCAATTGAGAGCAGCATTTGATGTATGTACCATCACAGGAGTGGTTGAAGCTGCTTGTCTAGAAGGAGTATACTCCACACAGGTAGCTGAAATCATTGCTTTGACTCGTGCCTGTTTGGCCGCTGACCAAATTCGTATAACAATTTACACAAACAGCCTGTATGGGTTTGGTGTGGTTCATGACTTTGGACAGTTATGGTCACAGAGGGGTTTCATGACATCGTCTTGATCTCCCATTAGGAACAGGAGTTTGTAAGGCTCCTATTGGAAGCTTTGCAGCACCCACAGGAGATAGCTGTGGTGAAATGTGCTGCTCATGGGAGGGGGACGGATTTTGTCTATTTTGAAAATAAATATCTTGATGAAGTTGCACGCTTTTGTGCTGAACAAGGTTGTATTTTCACTGGAGAATACACAGAAGAGAGCCAAGAAAGAAGTTCAACATGATGTTAGCCATGACAGACACTTGGGATGAACTCAATTGCCTGCAGGATGCAGTTTCAGAGCAGGAGAAAAGTGTATGGATTAAGTCTGGATGTGAGAAAGGGTATGTTGACATTTGGGTTTCGAATGATGGTCAAGCAGTGTTACCTGACGATCTATAGAATCCGATGGCAAGACAAACTCATGATGCTGTACATTTAGACAGAGATGCGATGGTGCGAGTGTTCAGACAGACATGGTACAATCCGTGATTTAGTGCAGTTGCAGAAGCTGTATGTCAGAGGTGTGTCACTTGTCAACAGATGAATGCTGGAAAGAAGACAGTGGTTACATTGAGTCACATTGGGAGGTCGGGGGGACCTTTCAATAGGATGCAGTTGGATTTCACTGAAATGCCTAAGTGCAATGGGTTAAGGTATATTTTGGTGATTCACTCACAGAAGCTAAGCTATTATTGAGGGAGCTGATGCCTAGGTTTGGAATTCCAACCTCTTTGGAATCAGATAGCAGAACACACTTCCAAAGAGAGATCATGAAGATGCTTTGCACAGCTTTGAACGTAAATCAAAGACTCTGTTGTAGCTATCGACCAGAGGCTTCTGGGATAGTGGAGCGAAAGTGGGTTCATCTACGTCTCTAAAAGGTTCTGATGCTTTGCCATTAGTGTTAATGAGCATTCACTGTACACCAGACAGGAGGATAGGTCTTTCACCCCATGAAGTAATAATGGGGAGGGTAATGAGGTTACCAGCAGTGGCGTTGACAGCCTTAATAAACATCACAGATGATTTTGTCCTTGAATATTGCAAGGGACTCGCTGATGTGGTCTGTTCTGTGTTTCATCAGGTGCAGGCTGCTGCTGTTCCAGCTTCAAGCGACCTTTGCCATGACCTGTGTCCAGGGGATTGGGTGCTTGTCCGGGAGCACATGAGGAAGAATTGCATGGATGTTCGCTAGCGAGGCCCTTACCAATGATCCTGGTAATGAACACCACAGTAAAGTGTGGAGGACTGCCAAATTGGGTGCACGCTTTGCACAACCTCATAGTTTCAGCACCCTTGGAAGAAACAGCTCCCCTCCCAAATGAAAATCCAGCTGAGGTGGCAGGGCCACTGGAGGGGACAAGCCAAGCTGTGAGGGTGGCTGAAGGAGCTGGTTGCTCACCAGGCCAAGTTGAAGGGGCTCCCAACAACAGCGATACTGATACAGTTTCAGAAACGGGAAGTTGCTGTGAGAGTGGTCCAGAATCAGATTCAGCAGAAGGGAGTGGTATACAGAGTGAGCGAGAGAAAAGCAAAAATCAAAACACAGAGGAAGTGTGGCCTGAAAGGCAGAGACGACTAAATCTTCGACTGGTTTCCAAGAAAGATCTTTCCCGGTGTCCGAAGACTCTGAATCAGAAGAGAGCAAAGAATGGCAAACTTGAGGGGCTCTGAGAAGATCAAGTCGAACAAGGCAGCCTAATAAGAGATACGCAGCTCTGGAGTGGTCCTACGTTGTGACTGATACTAGGAGTGTGGACTTCTGGGAGGCTGAGGACAGTGACAGTGGTCAGCAATAGTCCCAACGTAAAAATAGACGTGGTGTTGTTGGTTCCAGGACTTGAAATCGAAGGGGTGCTGACCATCACAGTTCTGAATCCTCCAGTTTTGAGCAGAATTCGCCATCTGCTTTTGCATAGGTTAACGTTTCCAGCGTTTGGTCCTGAAATGCCATCTCACAAAGCGAATGTTCTTCGTGTTGAACTTTTGCAGCATGTCCTAGTGATAATTAAGCGCGGGGATGCCCAAGGGTAACCAGGCGCTATATAAAACTCAGTAATAATAATAATAATAATAAATAATAATTGGAGCAAATGCTATTTTGGACTAAAGGTGGAATTTGGGGTGAATAAATTGAACGAAGATAACCTAGGTCCTAGTGGAAGAAGAAGAAATTTAGGGACTCTCCATAGAGGAAGGAGAAGGGTTAAGGAAGTCTTTTTTCGGACTGTCTCAAAAATGAACTGAACTTGTTCAAAGGGGACTTCCAGCTTTCCTGCATGTTGATTCGAACTGATTTACCAGCAGCCAAAGAAGGAGAGAGACTTTTGAGTATACGCTGCTGAAACTGGGAACTTTGAGAACTTTTCTGGGACCATAGAGGCTGGGAATTCAAATCGTAGGCCCAAATGTGTAATAGGAACACTTGTAGGTGGAGTGATAGTTTTCATAATCCTAGCTGTTGTAGTCTCATATTTAGTTCCACATGAGCAGGCAGTGGAGGTTCAGGCAACCCCTACACCTACCATGTCTGACCAGAAAGAGGTCACAATAGGAGCTGAAAGAGCTTTGCTACTAGAAGAAAGTTGTAGATTTCATGTAGATCTTTCTAGAGGTGATTTCAAGCTCAATGCATATGCTAAATTGTTGTAAGAGTATATAGATGCCATGGATGCAAAGGATTGTTATGTGTTTATGCAGTTACCTGCCTCAGTGGATGAAGGTATTCAATATCATCACCTTCAACTGACGTATGGTATTTCATGTAGTTTGTTGCTCAGTATTTTTAATGGGAGAGGCCAGTTTGAGTATTTCTTTTCCAATTATGATGCAGTTCTTCCTGAAGTACCAGCTTACAAGCATTTGAATAAGTATAATTATTATAAACAAGAGAATAGACTTAGAAAGTTTTTCATACCGTCATTAGAATTAGATACAACATATGCTCATAGGCACAACCTGACCTGTTCATTAACAGATGTAGAGAAAAAGTTCATAAATCAGGTAGAAGATAGATATAGATAATTAATACAGTTGAGAGATTCAGGGGAGGGTGAGGTAGATTGGACCGATGAAGAGAGTTTGCATAAGTCAAAGGGGAGTTATGGTCATATAGCACTAGATAGGAGGAGAGAGGGAAGTTGTGTATACGTCGTCATCAGACTTATTATGAGAATATTCCAGTGGGACAGACTACATGTGATCATGTTTTCACCTTGGAGGATTCCGCAAATGACTTTTTGCAAGGCCCTGTACAAGTGATACCAACTGTGTATTATGTGTGTGGAACGAATGCTTATGTAAGATTGCCTGCAAAGTGGTATGGGACATGTTATTTGGCGATTATTTTCCCCAAGATTTATCATGCAGAATATTTAGAGCTTTTAGAGGGAAGGAAGCATTCAAGAGTGAAAAGAGGTGAAAGTGCAGGAGCAATTTTTTGGTGCAATGATACCAGGTTTGGGTGTAATCTTAAATTATGTGAAGATTAGGAGGTTGATGACTGTGGTTGATGAGTTGTCAATGAATACAGCAAAGTCGTTAGTGCTGGTGGAAGGAGAGATGTTGTTGATAAGGACTATAGTTTTGCAAAATCGTCTTGCTTTAGATGTCCTTTTAGCAAAATAGGGCGGAGTCTGTCAGATGTTGAAGGTTCAGGAATGTTGTACCAATATTCCACATAATAGTAAGGATCTGGAGAAATATATAAGTACCATCACCACGATACATCACGAGATTGAGGATTTGACTGAAGAAGGAGTCTGGGAGAAAGTTGGCAAAGGTTTGGCAAAGAGAGCACGTGGTTTGCAAATTTGGGAAGAGGTTTCCTTAGTTTTATTCTGAAACCTCTCATTATAATTGCTGTTTGTGTGATCTGTCTGTGGGGTCTTGTGAGAGCTTGCAAGTGGTATAAGTTCAACAGAATTAAGAGATCACTGAGAGCGCAAGAGAGAAGAATGGAAAGACTGCAGGACAGTCCATATAAGAGCCTTAAACATATGGAAAGACGCAGACGAGAAAGGATGACAGCAAGTTCTGTTTAGATCGGTTCTTTCTCCAAGGAAGTTGTGTGAAGGTGTGATGACATTAGTCATCAAAGGGGAGAACTGATAGAGCGTCCTGTTATGCTGAAAAATTATAAGGGTGCATCATAATCACCGATAGTCAGCACCCGCATATCTAGAGGGATGTATTAACGTGTAGCCATAGAAGTGCAGTATTAAAAGCAGCATATATCAGAGGGAATAGAAATTTAACTGCTAATTATGAAGATCAATGTCGTGATTATTCGAAGATGTGTTGAGATGATGCATAATGAGTTACTTTTGTATGAGGAGATGAAATTGTTTAAACGTGTATCACATTAAAGTCTGCATGTATAGTTTGCTTATTATGTATGTAGGCAATTGAATTAATGATTATAAGATGGTTTTAGAACAGTAGGCTTAAATGTCTAGAGGCCTAGCTGATTCTTTATGCTTTGCAATGACAAGGCCTGTTTGTGATTTCTTATGTTAGCTGAATATTGTAGGCCTGAAATGTACTTCTCCTTGGAAAGGCTCTTCTTAGTCGAATGTTGTTAGCAGATTTTGTGTGTGTGCGAGGTTATTCCGTTCACATGGTCTGTTGCAGGTGCAAGGACATACATCTCGTAAGGCAGAATAACTCTTTGTTTTAGGAGTTAGGATTAGGGGTGGGCAGAATTTGCGTAGTCGGGCTACGCAAATTCCGCGGCACGGCAACAAATCTCTGCAAGTACGCGGAATTTTGCATGCTTGCGGAATTTCTTGTTCTGCCCGTTGAGGTGGCAGGAGCATCTTGCCAGTATGAATCGTGCCCTGCATTTCCGTCACGGTTAAAAAATACATGACTGACTGAAAGGTCATTGTTTACTAAAGTTTTAACGTGGACGTTTACGCAACACAACGTGACACAAAACACAGCGCGAATTTTACTAATCATTTGAAGCACTAAAGTGCGTTGAGTCCCGCGAGATGCCCGCTCAACCTTCAGTAAATATTAAAGGCCAAAGTCACCAGCATGGCACGGGTGCAGATCTCAGCTATGCCTCAAAGGCTTATTATGGCCCTGATCATGTCCTTGTGTTACACTTATACAGAGAACACCTGCAACGCGCCACTTCGGAGGTTTGCGTTAACTGGCTCTTCCTGTGTGATACACCTTACCTTTTCACAGATTTCCCTCAGTACCGATGGAGCGACGGTTTGGTTTATTTTTAGCTCAGATGACACGTGTAAGACTGTTTTCCAGAAGCTTGATCCAAGGTTTTACTGACCTTGTATACGGGCCAACCCAGCGGCCCTGCCTGTGCCACCCTGTTTCAAAGGGCCCTGTGTGCCTGCGCAGACGCAGCAGAGACAGAAAGGGAGAGAGAGAAGAGTGAGGAGGAGAGAAACAGAGCATGAGAGGAGGGAAACACTGTGTGCGTGAGTGTGTGTTTGTGCGTGTGAGAGAGGGGGATAGAGTGAGGAGGAGAGAAAGAGAGCATGTGAGAGGAGAAACACTGTGTGTGTGTGAGAGCGAGAGAGAGTGAAGAGGGAAAGAGCAGAGAGAGGAGGGAAACTGTGTGCGTGTGTGTGTGAGAGAGAGAGGGAGAGTGTCATTGAGACGCCCCTAGGGTGACAGCGTGTCAGTCTGAGCACACCCATCAACGTCTTTTGAGTTGCTTCAGTGTTTTCAGTGCACCTCTCTGAGGGCATCAATGTACCTGTGTTCATGTGCCCATGGACTGGACTATCGTGCCTGTATGCATGTGTGAGTGCCCTACTGAGCGTCTGGGTAAAGTCCTTAGAGATTCAGTGTGAAAGACTGAGTGTTCCATATAGATGAGTCAGTGTGTTGATGTGTGTGTGCCGGTGTGTCATTGTGCTGGTTTAGCTGTATGACTGTCCTTTTCTGAGAGTGCCAGGACGGTGACCTGCATCTTTTGTGTCCACGTCTGTCAGTGTACGCATAAGAGATCCGCTCATGTAGGACGTGAACTTTGGTGATGTCTACACCGGAAGTGCCTACCCCTTGTCACCACTCAGCGTCAATGTAAGACGTACAGATATAAATAAAGCAGGTGCCCGAGTTGAAGCTCAAATTCAGTGTAAGTGCTTCCTGTTGAGGTTACATTTTTGTGACAGGAGCATCGTGCCAAAATGAACCCTGCCCTGCATTTAAATCGAAGAAGATGGCACAGTTTTGTGCAATACATCTACTGTGGAATTCCGTCCCGCTGCGGATCGCAGAATTTGGCAATTCCGCGTTCCGAGCGGACCACGGATTTGCAGAAATTACACAACTTCCCGCAAGCGGAAGGGAATTTCCGCCGAGCCCTAATTAGGATGGCAGAAGAAGCCGCCAAGGGAGTGTACAGGAATGCAGATATGATACTTTTGGTGGAAAGGTGCCTGGGACCCAAGGACATCCAAACGGTTGCTGGACGAAGTCAGAGTTTCTATGGAAAAGTACGAGAAGGATACCTCTCTGAAGGGGCGTATGAAGGGCGTGTACTACTGGTTTGGGTTTTTGTATTAAAGACAGTGCCCTGAGGGAGGAGAGCAGAACTAGAGAAGGAAAGAACAGGAGAGGGTAGGTTAGGCGAAGGAGCATCTTGAAACAAGCTCAAGTGAGTGTACTTCTAAGGAAGTCCTCACTGCTGACACCTTTTATCTTCTCTTGCCTGGGAATGCTGCTATGTAGGGATGTCACTTTAGTGATAGTGTAGGGACAGACTAATCGATTTTCCTTTTAGGTTAATGATTTCAAAAATAGAGAATGTAACAGCTATCGCATGCCTGATGCTTCTAGAGTTAACGGACCTTCTTGTTCTGAGTCGGATGAGACACTTGCGTGGGATTATGTTTGTATTAGTGCCCATTTATTTTTTTAACCTCGTGATGAGGAGTTTGTATGTTGTTATTTTTGGCTTTGTAATAAATTCCTTAACATTTGATTTTGTAGTCAGTGATCCTTTGAGTCTGATTCTCTTGGCCATTAGAAATTTATGAATGAAATGGTTGTTCCCCTTTACACTTATTAGCAGATAAAAAGATCCAGTTTACAAAGGATCCTTAAGATTGGTAAGAAAGGATCAAAAGATAGGTAGAAATCCGGCGTCATTAACACTACACAGATTTGAGCCACTCATCTCCTTTCAACTCCCCAAAAGACAGCTAATATACTGCCCTTGCATGCTCCAAATCCTAAAACAGGTGCAGGCACTCACGCAGAAACCGTCTTGTCACTTATCACCGCTGTTGTAGACACGGCTGACTAGATGGTGATGTGGGTCACAGCAGCTGCTCAGCTCCAAGGGTTACCGATCCTGCAAAAAGTTTTTCTTTAACCACATCCTCATGGATATTAATGATTTTTCAGAGCTGAAGGCTGCACACATGCACCAAGCTAGGTTAAACAGGCAATTGGTTCATCCTCTCGGCTGCCATAATAGGGTCAGGTGAAACACTCAATTCAACTTCACTAGCAAAGTGGGGAAAAGGAATCATTACTCTGCGCGCCTGACCGCAGCATGGCTACTGCTGATTGTGCATGCTAATTACTGCAGAAGTGCCCCATAGAGAAAAGAGTTCTACGGATGGCACATACACAGAAGCAGAAGTGGCGGGTCCCACCTGTGACTGAAAGCAGAAAAAGTTAAAGTTGCATTTTCACTGCTGAATTACTTTCTGAAATGTGCAGAAAGATGAAAGGAACAAGTTAAACAGAGGTAAAAAATTTATTGAACGCTGAAGAGAGGAGAGAAGCACAACAGGGAGTCAGCTGGAGAACACATGCACTCATGGAGTACTTGAAAAAATAAATAGCTAAGCTGCTGGTGCAAGCAGCAATGAGTGCGGGGGAGGGCAGTAACAGGGAGAAGATGAATGAGAAACACAGGAGGTAAAGAAATAGTTCCTCAATGACAGTGTGAGCAGGAGACGGACATTAATCAACAGCAATCAATTGTCCATGCACCAGATTTGAAACAGGAAGTGGCGCATGGAGTGCACTGGTCAATCAGGCGCTAGCAAAGAAGAGCAACAATGGAGCCAACAAATGGGAAGCAAAGGCAGGCTCCAAGCCCTTTATTGTAAACAATACCTGGATGTGAAAATAAGAAAACCCTTCAGGGTGCTACTCCGAAGGAATGTAGACATGGTGTCAATTATTTACAATGTTAAAAAAGGACACAAGGACAGGTCCTAGGATGCTTGTTTCCAGTCCAGGGAGGACCTGGGTTGGCAGTTTGGGCTGAACTGTTCCCATGAGGCACAGGGTCAAGACTGATTTGCATATGGCCAGGTCTAAACTGGGGTGGCATGGTGAGCAAAAGAATGATGGATTTAACCCAGATCTCTTGACTGGGGGTGAATGTTTTGATTTGTTCTGCATTCCATCCATCAATTGTGTGTCTTTTACAAGGACAAATACAGCATGTTTTCCTGGACTCAGAAATAGCTGCCGGAATCGGGATCCCCCTAATTTCCAGCACTGGCCCTAGAACGCCATGGTGCTGCCAGGTGGGAGATACTTAAAAATGTGCAAACCTTTGTGACAAAAATGTTCAATTCTATTAAGGACATAGAGGCGAGGATTATGCTTCTCATTCCTTGACTGTTTTTACACAGCAGCCAATAAAAAGAAAAGTTATAAATACTACATTACCAATGAACACCTCAATGTCACATGGCCAACCATAGAGTACAACCCAAATAAGCTCTGACCAAGGTAACAGTGCCCTCTTTGTTTCAATGATCATCCAACAGTTAAGTCACTAAAAAAAGAAGAACTTAATCCCTTAAATTCAGCCTTCACAATAGAAAAACCTCCTCGCAAAGAGACAACTTGTAGCCCAATGGGGCTCAACTTCTGAACCTGTTTTTTGAACCAACAAATCAGGGGGTGGAGTCTCCAGTCGCTGAAGTCCTGAAGATATTGGGAATGCCAATCTGCCACACTGATGTTGAAGCCTGGGAGATATTCCGCTACAACTGAAATTCTGTGTTGAAGGCAGAAGGGCCAACAATCCTTGGTGAACTCCGCTAGAATCCAGGACCTCATCCCCCCAGTTTGACACTAACTTATATGGAGGATCGGTTCGAGGGGGCTCTTCACCACTGTGAAATCATAATAAAATGGTGGAAAGTGCAGGACCAGCAGCTCTGGGTAAATGTTTTAAAGCATGTGAACATAGCTATACACAAATGCTACTTGAGTACAATGTTGTGTTTTTTTTTTATGTCAACAGGCCCTTGTTGAAGCACAATGTGCAAATAACGATTTTACTGCTGATTTAACTAGATAGCATGATGAAACTCCGGATGTGAAACCAACAACAAAAACATTTGCAAAAAGACTGTAAACAAAAAGTGAATCTTACTCACAAACCACGTGAAGTGTTTCCAGCAGGTTTAACACTGGCTTATTTGCAAGCCCTTTGCGCCGCCTGTACGTCTCTTTTTCCCATGTTAAAAGTGACGCCCTGGCGGCGCAAGGGGCTTGTAAAAATGCAGCGTGAAGCTGACAGCATAGGTGTTCTCCCTAATTGTCCTAACATTACCCTTTGCATCCGCCCCCACCTTGAAGGCGCCTATTACCACAGGCTCATAAACTGGAAATGTCAAGGGACTGTTAGCTGGAAGCTAGAACGGCAAATACATCAGCATGATTGATAGCTATTCATTACCTTGGAATCTGACCTTCAAGGACAGGTTGTTTGTGCTGAGGGAAAACAGAAAATGCCTCTGCAGAAGCAGAATACTACAGTAAATAAAATTAACCGGTCCCTCTTATACACAGCGGGTCAAAAGAGGAGAGAGCCCACGAGGCAAGATTGTTAGCAAAAATGTACATAAGTAACACAAGAATTTGTATGGTCCCTTTACTTTAGCGAGGTTATTCAAACGACACGTTAATTATAGAAATTCCCAAGGCTATTTGCTTCTATTTTAGCACTTATCTTGAGGTGGTGACAAATTGTGCTTGAACGCGTTTTGTGGATGCAACAGCTTGTGTGTGCAAAATGTAAAAGAAGGAGGCGTTAGCGCATGCAAAACGGCCACAACAACGCTGCTACCCTGCACAAATGTTATTTATGCCACAAAAATTTGGCCCACTTTTTTCCACCATGGGCCAGATTACCTTGTTGATACTTGATATTCATTTTGTGGAATTAAATTGGCCAAACACGTTTAACTATTTACATAAAATTGAACTAATTACATGTTAAAGGTGTTCACAGCGTCTGGTTAACCACATGTGTACAGTCAGGCAAGCTCTTGCTCCCAGCTGCAACAAATAGCCAGGTATTCTGGGGCAGATTTACAAGGCTCTTGCAACTCTTTTGTGCCGCTGTTACGCCACTTTTGTGACGCAGCAGCGGTGTAAACCATCTGGCCAATTTACAACGTGACTTATCTAGGGAGATGCGTCACATTGTAAAGCCCTGTGTCACATTATACCTGCGTGAGGTATAATGTATGCCGGGTGGGCGTTCCCACGCAGGTAAGCCGCATAAAATTGACACCGTGAAATCTACAAGATTTCACTGCGCCACTTCTAGGACGCCTCTGCATCAAAACCTTACTCCAGCTTAAAGCAGGCGAAAGGAGTGACGCAGTACAATAAGTTTAGGCCTCAACATGCATGGGTGGAGTTGCATTGTGCTTGTGATATGACTTCATCAATGCGTGATTTTTGTACCAACAGATGTGTCAGAATTTCTGACGCATCTGTCAATCCTTGCACCATGGTGCGCCGTATTGTAATTACTGCGCATCCATGGTGGCACAAGGGTATTGCAGGCTGGCGCAGGGAAACTGATGCATCTCTACAGATGCATCAGTTTCTTGTAAATCTGCCTCTCAATATGCAGGTGTACAGAGTCTATGTAATACGCAGTGTATTGCCATTGTTGAGTGAGGGTAATGGCCATGACTGGCGAGAGGAGAAACCTCGAGTGGGGCATGATGCCCCTGCCTTCCCTCAAAATGGAAATAAATAGCATAGTATTCTCTGCTCATCTGCTTAGTTTATGCAATGAAATTTGTTTTATTTAAACGTATTTCTATAAAAATTAGAATGCAAGGGGTTAAACTTGTGCAACACCGTAAAACTACATTATAGAGGCCTGGGACCATAAGTAGAGTTTAAAGTGTGTAAAGTAATTGTTACATGCAGTCTATTAGGCTGCACATTGTGTTTTTTTCTCATGTCTGTTTCGCTGTATTGTGTCACTCTACTGAAATTAGATTTACACTGTAATAATAAACAAATGAATGTGCGTTTGTTAGTATAGTTGTTGTATATACCCATTCATTTTTCCTTAGAAACTTTAGACACGGCTTCAGCCTAAACTGCTGAACGGATTTGCACCAAATTTGGCAGAGAGCTAGATCTTGGAATGCTCCCACTTGTTCCTGACAAATCTCAAGCTGAGATCTGATTGTCTGCCACCACCTCAACCAGGAAGTGTAGGCAGCCATGTTAGGACTCGGGACTCAGTCCGGAGTCCTAAAAAAAGTTGTCAAAACAGACTTAAGGGGCAGAGTAGGAATACCCTGACTCCCCAGGCCTGATATTGGGGTCCCGCCTGGGAACAATAATGTTTTTTTTTAAAAAAAAAGCTTGCTGCAAATTCACAAAGGATCTGCAAATCCGCTGCAAATAAAAATAAAAACCAAGAGAGGGCTCCAGCCCTGTTTATTAACACCCCCCCCACACCCCCCTCCGGGAGGGCCAGGACCCAGGGGATGAGGCAGATTTTGGTGGGGGGGCACATGGCCCCCTTTCGAGGCGGTAACTCACACATGTGAAAATTGCAAAAAACACAGTTGATGGACAGAATGTAGAACAATGTCATACATTCACCCCAGTACAAGGATCTGGGCCTAAATCCATCGTTTTTTTGCACTCCACACCACCCTGGGTTAGACACTGGCTATATGCAAATCAGCTCTGACCCTGTGCCTCATGGGAACAGTCCAGTCCGAACTACCAAGCCATGTCTTTCCCAGACCGGAATCAAGCATCCAAGGACTGTTTTTTAGCTATCAGCCTTCATTCAGCCTGGATAGCTTGACTCCAGTGGTGTGGAGAGCCTGGGACTCACGTCTGAGCATACCCAGCCCACTCGGGGTGAAAATTGCAAAAAACACAGTTGATGGACAGAATGTAGAACAATGTCATACATTCACCCCAGTACAAGGATCTGGGCCTAAATCACACATGTACCACTGAGGCATCCCTTCACTGACCCATACACACACTCACCCACCCATACAGCCCTTCACAGATGCACTCTTGAACCCATACACCCAGTGAATCATCCACTCACACATCTATGCACAGAGTGAGTCACATCACACAGACACTCAGGAACCCATACAGATACTCAGACAACCAATCGATAACCCATATAGATCCTCATTTAGCTACTCACCAACCCATGCAACGGCTTATACACCAACTGACAAACTAAACTGTGTGAATGTCTGTATCAGTCACTAACCCATGCATTCAGAAAGACACATTTAATCACTCACTTATACAGTGAGTCACGCACCTACTAAATCATCCATCCAGTACACCTGAGCACAATTATTGTGGGGATTTACTGGTGGTTGCCGCACGCCGTCACTTCACATGGTCTGCCACTGAAGAGGGCGTTGGCCCGAAACGCGTCTGGCAGGAAAACCAAAACGGACTTTGTTCACGGCTTGTGCCCTTGCTCTGGCTTAATTTCCATCTGGGAGTGCATCCCACCTAGGGGCAACCCTTCTTTTTTATGTATGTGTGTATATATATATCCATACCAATATTATAAAGAGAGAGCCCAAACCTTTGAGGCGGGTAATCTCAGTAACCACAGCACCAATCACAACACCCAATACAGCGTTGGAAAGGGCAGTTGCAGCAGAAGGACATAGGCTATGCAGACGGCCACCATATTTTTTAAATTTTTATTTTTTTTGCAGAGTTTTATATAGCGCAAACTTGACCCGAACTGAATCAGGTATCAGAGCGCCTTACATAGCACCAGTTACGTTACATGAGGACACACATTCATTTTTGTTAGGCACGGGGAGATTAAGTGATTTGCCCAGAATCACAGGATGTTTTATGTCGTTACCAAGACTCGAACCCAGATCCCCAGGTCCGAGGTCGAGCAACTTAGCCGTTAGGCCAACTCCTCTATACATTTAAAAGGTAAAAGAACCGTGCCAGCAAAGTAGTCCCTTGTTCACGTGTCTGCGTTGTGCTGTGGGCGTGGGCTGGGGGCGTGACTAACGCTGGGGGCGTGTGGTACGGCCATCATATCGTGGGCTGTGGGCATGTGCTGGGGGCTTGACAAACGCTGGGGGCGTGACAAACGCTGGGGCCGTGTGTCCGCCCTTCATGCCATGTGAGTCGTACATACAAGCACCAATTACGTTGCTGCGCAGCATCAAGGGGCACGCTGGGGGCGTGAGAAACGCTGGGGGCGTGTGTCCGGCCTTCATGCCATGTGAATGCAATTGCACCGCATCAAGGGGCCCGCTGGGGGCGTGAGAAACTCTGGGGGCGTGTGCTACATTCCGCCCTTCATGCCATGTGGGTCGTACGATCGTCTGCTGTGGCCGTGTGCTCGGGGCGTGACAAACGCGTTCACCTGGAGGCCTGGTAAGTAACGTTACTGCAGGCTCTCTTGCACGCTGTTACTGAACTCTCTCATTTAACGAAATTACACGCGCCTGCAACCATCAACCAGGGCTCTAGCCGGGCTCAGGCGGTGGATCAGTACACTAATTACACGTGCCTGATAACATCAACCAGGGCTGCAGCTGGGCCTCAAGCGGGGGAACACGCGCCTGCTAACATCAAACAGGCCTGCATCTGGGCCTCAAGCAGGGTAACACGCAAATGAGCGTGTCTGCGGGGACAATTACTGCAGCCTCTCCTACTCGCTGTCACTCAACTCTCTCATTATACGGATTTACCCGCGGCTGATAACTCTCTCATTGAACGACATTACACGCACCTGCTAACATCAACCAGGGCTGTAGCCGGGCTCAGGCGGCAGATCACTACACCAATTACACGCACCTGCTAACATCAACCAGGGATGCAGCTGGGCCTTCTCCGTCCCTATTCTAATGAAACAAAAAATGTTGTCTACCGAGAGATTTTAAAATAAATTGTCCTTGCCAAATACACACATTACACACATTCTATTTCATACCCGGACAACGTCAGGACGGGCTGCTAGTATGTATATATATATATATATATATATATATGCAAAAGTTGCCGAGCAAACCAAGCCCGAACCTTAAAGGGCGGCCAGTGAGTCTGGTGCACGGCTTCCAGTTAGTAATTCCAACAAACCCTCCTTTCCTCCAAGAAGGCTCTCCGACACTGGCTGGGTTGTTTAAAATCTGCTTTAATGGTGAACAGCACGATGGCAAGCGGCTACCTAAGCCCAACGTTTCTGCTCATTAGAGCCTTGATCACGGGTGGTGCCTCTCTGTAACTTTGAACTGCCCATGTGATGTCTTCTCATTTTATCAGCGCATGCCGTATTCTCCCACAGAGTGCGTGAAGGTAAATTAAACAATTCCACAAGTGAACGCCAGAGTTTATGGATTCTAATGCTGAAATGCGCACACCTTTCGTAAGTATTTACAGTCCTTCAGCGCATTTAATAAAGGTAACTTTCATGCCAGTTCGTCGTTTCATTGTTGCACTCACTGCTTTTCCAAACACTTCCAGCCTGCAATTCGGACATACGTCCTTCTGCTCCCAACTCGCCTCACTCTGCAACAGCGTCACAGGGGGCAAGCAGGTTGGGCTCCAACAAATTTAAAAAATGCAAAAGTTGCCGAGCAAACCAAGCCCAAACCTTAAAGGGTGGCCAGTGAGTCTGGTGCACGGCTTCCAGTTAGTAATTCCAACAAACCCTCCTTTCCTCCAAGAAGGCTCTCCGACACTGGCTGGGTTGTTTAAAATCTGCTTTAATGGTGAACAGCACGATGGCAAGCGGCTACCGAAACCCAACGTTTCTGCTCATTCAAGCCTTGATCACGGGCGGTGCCTCTCTGTAACTTTGAACTGCCCACGTGATGTCTTCTCATTTTATCAGCGCAGGCCGTATTCTCCCACAGAGTGCGTGAAGGTAAATTAAACAATTCCACAAGTGAACGCCAGCGTTTATGCATTTCAGCATTAGAATACATAAATGCTGGCGTTCACTTGTGGAATTTATGAGTATATATATATATACACTCATAAATATATATTTATATTTCTTTTATATATAACAATTTCTCAGTGAATGTATAGGTGAGTGACTGGTTGTGTAAATGAGTGTATCTGTCTGTCAGTTGGTGTCTAAGTGTGTGTATGAGTACGTTAGTGGTACATGAATGGCTATATGGGTGATTGATTGGTTGTCAATCAATCAATCAATCAATCCATTTGTAGAGTGCACTACTCACCCGTGAGGGTCTCAAGGCGCTAAGGGCGGGGGGAGAGGGAAGGCAGCTACTGGTCGAACAGCCATGTCTTTGAGGCATCCCCAGAAGGTCAGCAGGTCCTGAATCTTGCATATATGGGCGGGGAGGATATTCCATGTCGTTGCGGCGAGGTAGGAGAAGGATCTGCCACCTGTGGCCGTTTGATGGATGTGTTTGGATGGTGGCGAGGGTGAGGTCGGTGGAGCACAGTTGGCGGTTTGGGGTGTAGATGGACAGTCGTTCGTTGAGGTATGATGGTCTGGCGTTGTGGAGAGCTTTGTGCGCGTAGGTGAGGAGTCTGAAGGTGATCCTCTCATTGACCAGGAGCCAATACAGGTCTCGTAGGTGGGTGGTGATGTGGCTGTGGCGGGGGAGTCCGAGGACGAGGCGCACGGAGTTGTTCTGTATACGCTGGAGTCTCATCTGGAGTGTGGCCGTGGTTCCTGCGTGGGAAACCGTCAATACAACGTGGCCGTTTCCACGCATAAAATTAATCACGCATGCATTACAACGCATGCGTGGTTAACACGAACAGCCTTTACCACTCATACCTTTACTACAAGATACGTAGTAAAGGCATGTGTGGTAAAGGCTCAAATGAAAAAAGGGGGTTTGGGGGGTCTCCCCCCCCAAAAATGCAGTGCTTTAATGTAGTCCAGACTGCTGCTGATGAGCGCCTGGGTGACCGTTCTCCTGTTTTCGGTGGGGATCCATCTAAAGATTATTCGGAGCAGGAGGAGGATGTTGAAGCAGGAGGAGGAGGCGGCGTTGACTTGCTGGGTCATGTCAAGCGATGAGTCCAGGATGAACTCCAGATTGTGTGCGTGTTTTGTGGGTGTCAGGGGATCTCCCAGCGCGGTATGCCACCCGGAGTCGTCCTATGTGGAAGGGGCAGATCTGAGAATGAGGACCTCCGTCTTGTCCGAGTTCAGTTTCAGGCGGCTGGTCTTCATCCATTCTGCAACAGCCTTCATTCGCACGTGGAGGATGGATTTGGCGATGGCCGGGTCTTTGGTGAGGGAGAGGATCAGCTGCGTTTCGTCCCCGTACGAGACTATGTTGAGGTGGTGTTGTCGGACGATGTTGGCAAGCGAAGCCATGTAGATTTTAAAGAGGGTTGGGCTGAGGGATGATCCTTGGGGTACGCCACACGTGATCGTGGTGGCTTCAGAACGGTACGAGGAGGCGGACTCTCTGGATTCTGCCGGTAAGGAAGGAGGTGATCCAGTCCAGGGTTTTGCCTGCGTCGTGGAGGCGTGTGCGAAGGGTGTGGTGGCAGATGGTGTTGAAAGCGGCCGAGAGGTCCAGAAGGATGAGGGCCACTGTCTTGCCCTTGTCTAGTATGGATTAGAAAAAATGGTTAGGGGTTCTGCCCACCTTACCCTCCCGTACCTGAGCAGGAGACATCCAAGGATGAAGAAGTAGCAACAAAAAGGTACTGAAGGGATCAATCTACTTTTAATTCTCAAACAAGAAACAATCAATTATCTTGTGATATGCGAATTATACGCAGCATAGGTATATATAAATTCATATACACATATATGAGCAAACAGCCAGAGAGGCACAATATCAAAAAATGATACAATCTATATACAACACATCACATCTACAATATGTACAAATACACAAAACACTATACAATACCAAACACACTTCTCTGTACCCTTGACAAAAAAGAATATGTCTAGTATGGCCCTGATGTGGCGTCGATGAGGGCGGTCTCGGTGCTGCGGTTGCTGTGGAAGCTGGATTAGGAGGAGTCCAGTACATCGTTCTCCTCAAGGAAGAGGGTCAGTTGTCTGTTGGCGGTCTTCTCAATGATTTTTGCCGGGAACAGGAGCAGGGAGATGGGTCGGAAGTTCTTGAGGTCCTTTGGGTCTGCCTTGGGTTTCTTAAAGAGGGCGTTGGTTTTGGCATGTTTCCAGCTCTCTGGGAAGGTGGAGGTCTCGAAGGAGCTGTTGATGATCTTTCGAAGTTGGGGTGCGATAATGGTACTTGCCTTGTTGAACATGTGGTCGGGGCAGGGGTCGGAAGGTGAGCCGGAGTGGATGGTGTTCATGATTTTGGTGGTTTCTTCGTAGTTGACATTGTTCCAGGAGAGCAGAAGGTCAGTGCGTTCAGTGGAAGTAGATTCTCGGGTGTCTGCGTCTTCCGTTTGCGTCGGGGTATCGAAGCTGTTGTAGATGTCTGTGATCTTGTGGTGGAAGAAGGTAGCCAGGGAGTCGCAGAGTTCTTGTGACGGTGGGATGTCATTGGAGCTGGAGCTGCGGGTGGCGAGTTCTTGCACGATGTTGAAGAGCTCTTTACTGTTGTGTGTGTTGTTGTCTATGTGTTCCTTGAAGGAGGTTCCTTTGGCAGATCTGATGAGCTGGTGGTGTCTGTGCCTGATGTTCATTAGGGCTGCGTGGTTGTCTGGTGTCTGATCCTTACGCCATTGGTTCTCAAGTTTTCTGCAGGTATGCTTGAAGTTCTGGAGGTCGTCGTTGAACCAGATGGCTCTGGTGTTGGTGTGTCTGTTGGAGGGTTTCCTGATTGGGGCGAGGGTGTTGGCGCAGTCGTCTATCCATACTCTGAAGTTGTGGGCTGCTGAGTTGGTCTCGGAGGGCTCGGGAGGAGGGTCTCGGGCGAGTGTGGTGATGAGCTTGTCTTCGGTGACTTTTATCCAGCTGTGGTGTGGGATGCGTTGTGGTTTGTTGTGTGCGGTGTGTTTCTAGAAGGAGAAGTGGATGCAGTGGTGGTCAGTCCAGTGGAGTTTGGTGATGTGGCTGAAGGTGACATGATCACTGGCAGAGAAGATGGGGTCAAGCGTGTGTCCAGCTGAGTATGTGGGTGTCATCACGAGTTGTTTGAGTCTGAGGTTGGCGAGGTTGGCGATCAGTGTTATGGAGTTGTTGTCATTGGCATTCTCTAGGTGGAAGTTCAGGTCTCCAAGGAGAATGTTGTTTGTGAAGGCGATGGCGTGCTTGCTAATGAGGTCGGTGATGGCTTCCCTGAATTGTGGTCGGGGGTCTGTACATGAGGGTTCCTCTGAGGGTGGTGTTGTTGACGTGGATCTGGAAGTGAAGGTGCTCGGCAATGTTGAGGGCGTCTTCAGTGCTGGTTGAGACTCTGAGGGTGTCCCTGTGGATGATGGTGATTCCTCCTCCAGGTTTGTTGTTGTTCCGGTCTCTGCGCATGATCTTGTAACCGTCGGGTATGGCTATGGCTATGTTCGGTGTCAAGGAGGTGTTCATCCATGTTTCCGTCAGGAAGGCGACGTCTGGGCGGAGGAGTCGAGAAGGTCCCAGAGTTTGACGGCGTGCTTGTGGACTGAGCGGGTGTTGAGCAGTATGCAGCTGAGATGGTTATGGCCTGCAGTTTTGGAATGGGCAGGTCGTGCTGGTGTGAGTTGGCTGGAGAAGCTGTAGCAACGGCAGGTGATGGGTCCATGGGTGCTCTTTGGGGAGGACTGGAAGCAGGTGGAGTTTCTGCCGTCGTTGTGTTGTCTGACTACCTCTATGGTTGTCTGGGTGCCTGTGTGTGTGAGTCAGGAGGTGTGTGACTTCCTGTATGGATGCGCGAGTGGGTGAGTCATTTGATGCATGAGATACTATGTGCAAGACTGAGATGCTGTATGGGTGAATGACTGTCTGTATGGCTGTGCCTGTGATTGAGTGCATGTGTTAGTATGGGTGAGTAACTGGGTGTGTGAAAAGCAGTATAGGTGAGCGACAGGGTATATGAGTGACTATGCATGAGTGAGTGAACATGAGAGTGGCTATATGGATAAGTATGTGCTTCTGTCACTAACTGTATAGGTGAGTGAGTATGTGTTACTATTTGTAAGAGTAAGTAAGTGGGCATAGGTGTAACTGTTTGGGTAAGTTAGTGACTGTATGGGTGCGTGTCTAGGTGTGTGAGTAGTTCTATGGCTGGCTCACTCAGTGTGTGAGTGCCTGCATGGGTGTATGAGTGGATATGTCAATAGCTGTATTAGTGAGTGAGTGGCTGTATGAGTGGCAGTATGGGTGAGCGAGTGGATGTGTGTGTAGAATCAGTGAGTGGGTGTGTAAGTACTAGTATGGCTCTGTGAATTGGTTTGTAAATGGGTGTGTGGGAGTGGAGTGGCTGTATAAAAGATTCTATAGGGGTGTGAGTGACTGTGTCAGAGATGCTGTGGATGATGTAATCACTGATGTCATTTGAAATGCTATGAGTGATGTTACTGACCATGTCATGAGTGATGTAATATGTGAGGTCATAAGCAGTGCATTGTGGGGTCGCGAGTTATAGTTAACTCAGGTAACTATAATGGTTGAATTTCTCTGGTTTTGTATGGGTAAAATCTGACCCTAACTGTAGCCTTTGTTTTTTGTGTGAAAAAATAATATATATATATATATATATATATATATATATATATATATATATATATATATATACATATATATATATATATATATATATATATATATATATATATATATATATATATATATATATATATATATATATACCCAAACAGTCCTTGTCAATTCAAAGAAAACAAGCATTTGAATGCAATAGATCTCGCATTAGGAAAAGTGTGAGCTATTGGTATTGTAAATGACAACTTTTTTTAAATATGTGTTAGCTTTGAAAATATATAAATTAATAGCAATGTTATTCACAAAGCCAATAGCTTACACTTTCCTAATGCGAGTCCTATTGGCTATGGCAATGCTTGTTAGTAGCAAGCAAGGACACTGCTCTGCTGTTGTGGTGCTGAGTGATGCTGTTGTGGTGCTGAGTGATGATGTGGTTGGGCTGAGTGATGTGGTGGTGTATTAGAGTGATGTGGTGGTGTCCCTGAGTGATGATGTGGTTGGACTGAGTGATGTGGTGGTGTATTAGAGTGATGTGGTGGTGTATTAGAGTGATGTGGCGGTGTCCCAGAGTGATGTGGCGGTGTCCCAGAGTGATGTGGTAGTGTCCCAGAGTGATGTGGTGGTGTTCCAGAGTGATGTGGTGGTGTCCCAGAGTGATGTGGTGGTGTCCCAGAGTGATGTGGTGGTGCCCCAGAGTGATATGGGTGTCCCAGAGTGATGTGGGGGTGTCCCATAGTGATGTGGTGGTGTCCCCGATTGATGTGGTGGTGATGTGGTGGTGTTCCTGAGTGATGTGGTGGTGCCCCCGAGTGATGTGGTGGTGTCCCCGAGTGATGTTGTGGTGTCCCCGAGTGATGTGATGGTGTCCCTGAGTGATGTGGTGGTGCCCCCAAGTGATGTGGTGGTGCCCCAGAGTGATATGGGTGTCCCAGAGTTATATGGGTGTCCCAGAGTTATATGGGTGTCCCAGAGTGATGTGGTGGTGTCCCATAGTGATGTGGTGGTGTCCCCGATTGATGTGGTGGTGATGTGGTGGTGCCCCTGAGTGCTGTGGTGGTGTCCCTGAGTGATGTGGTGGTGTCCCTGAGTGATGTTGTGGTGTCCCTGAGTGATGTGATGGTGTCCCTGAGTGATGTGGTGGTAATGTGGTGGTGCCCCTTAGTGATGTGGTGGTGTTCCTGGGTGATGTGGTGGTGTCCCTGAGTGATGTGGCGGTGTCCCTGAGTGATGTGGTGGTGCCCCTGAGTGGTGCCCTTGAGTGATGTGGCGGTGCCCCCAAATGATGTGGTGGTGCCCCGAGTGATGTGGTGCACCTGAGTGATGTGGTGGTGCCCCTGAGTGATGTGGTGGTGCCCCTGGGAGAGTGGGAGAGAAGAGAGCGAGAGAGAAAGCTGGAGAGACGGAGGGAGAGAGAAAGCTTGAGAGAATGAGATGGAGAACATGAGAGAGAAAGAGAGAGAGATAGGAGAGAAAGAGAGAGAGAGAGAGAGGGAGAGAGGAGAGGAAATGAGAGAAAGAAAGAAAATGTGAGAGTGTGACAGGGTAAAAGTGAAAACGATGGAATAATTCTAAGGCTGAGTGAAGAAGTGACAGAAAAGGGGGGCAGTGAGAGAAGGAGAGATAAATTGAGAGTGGGCTGCGAGAGCAAGAAGGAACGTGGTGAATAATTCAGAGGCTGTGGAATGGAGCAAGAAAGAGACAGATAGAGGCGCACAAATTTATAAATACGTGTGTGTGCCTGAAAGGTGGTAGGAAATGTGCAGTGGCCTCAGTGCCCAATGGGCTCTTTTCTCGTTTACCAGCAGGGGTGCACTAAATTCATTCACCTTTCTTGAATTAGGGCCTATGCACTATTACACGCCATTGCTTGTATCACTAACAAAATGCACTACCAGTTCGAAATCCTACAGCTGAGCAAACCTGTGAGCCGCGTCTTGAATTAAAAGGAACTTTGAAACTGCAGTGACATCCAGAGTTTGCTCGTCAATGCCGCCCAGCTCCAGACATTTCCTTTAAGTCCCTGGCGTTTCACACCCTGACAGCCGCTGGAAAGGCCAGACAAAAGCCCAGAGATAGGCAGCGCCATTAGGATGTGTGTGCTAATTACGTGCCAAGTGCTTCCCTGCAGGGGCGTGGCTGGCACGGAAGCCGCCGCGGTGGGGGAGGGCTGCATGGGTGCAGGGCTGGGAAAGGTGCTTCGGTGTCAGGGCGGCTGCTCGCAGGCCCAGGGCTCTGAGGACGAGAGGGGTTGGCCAGGTCATTTTGCTGGAAATCGATCTAATCACGAAAACTGTTTTTTAGCGCTAGAGTTAAGCGAATCAACATATGAAAGGCAACTATTTCTTCAGTTTGAATAAATCAGAAATATTGTAAGCGATCCCACTGCCATGTGAGTCAGAGCTTGCTTAGCCTTGCAGATGTCTAGTGAGGCTCACGAGCTTCGTGGATTGCTTGAGTTTCCAGGTGCAGAGTAGATCTGCATTGCATCCCAGAGTGCACGCGGCCGTTCGACAAGTGTCACGTGATGTACCGTTAGCGTTTGAGAAACACGGCTGCTACAAACGTTTCGCTATCCAGGTGACATCTACAGTATTCCATTTGCTTTTCATCCCACATCATTTTGTTATAACCTCTCAATTATGTATTTGTTTAAATACCCAAGACATTCCGTTCCTTTTGGAACGAGTATTCTAACTTTGCCAATATTTTAATTCCTTCCTTGTGAATTTTGGTGAATGTGGCACTTATCACCACTAAGGCAAGTGATCCTGAACAGTTCAAGACATAGGCTGACCAAAGCGCCACAGTTTTCCTAAGCCAAAGCAAGAAATATTCACTACAGTATGCATCTAATTGCAGCGCTCTCGTGAGAGCCCAGTACAAGGATTTTTTTTAAAATTTGAATTAATTCAAATATTGGAAGAAGAAGCCTTGCCCTGGGAAGACCAAGTATAGCACAGATTGCACGAGTACTGACCACACGCTGGTTAAAAGAACTAGAATGTTACCTTCCCTTACACAGTGCCCTGGCAGGCATCATGCCACAAAAAATAAACTCTTATACGCGGTAAAACATACACGGCCGTCCACAGTGAGTGATGTAACACAGCTCTTTTCATGGTAATTTACAAAGTTTGACAGACACTTTAAGGTTAAAACTGCCAGAGATTTCTGTGGACTTACAGTGCTGCAAGGCCATACTAATCGCAATACAATGTACAAACATAACTTACTAATTATTGAAAATATCACTTTTTAAATGAAAGCATGTTTATTGCATAGGATGAGCCCCATTCCTGCTGCTCGCACTACTGAAATTGTGGCATCTAACAAAGAACTAGAGCACAATCCATTCTGCCAGTGTCTCAATGTTATGGATGATGGTTAGGTTTGCCATCTAAATGATATTTTACGAAGTCCAACGGTAACTAATGTGTATGAGCCAGAGCCGGAAATTAATAAATGCCCCCAATGAGGTAGCCGATATTTCTATAACTGTGCCATGTGTATGGGAAGTGCCTGTAAGCCTGTTAAATGAACAAACAGCGCAACGCGGGTTAAAGTGGGAGGAAAAACAAAGCTCTTGGCATTGCTGTGGAGGGGGGGGAGCAGCGAGTGAGTGAGTGGGAGGGAACGACCATATGGGGTGTGATTGAGAAGTGAGGCCAAGCGCGCGCTGGGGAAGCGTCGCGCTTGAGTACCTCACATGCATTGGGGAGAATCCTCGCTTGTTCATGAGTTTGTTTCGCCTACTATAAATCTCGACATTTGCAATGCGCAAGCGCATTGGCAGAGGTCGAGACCTAAAAAACCTCAAACAGTGTGTCAGCTACGCAAGACTTTAATCGGTTGATTACACTCTGGTGAAGCTGACACGCTGTGTGCAGTTACTTATTGAGACTGACAAGGACTGGCTGTGTATTGAAACTAGACTCGAACCCATCATCCCGTACCAGCCTCGATAGGTGGATGGGGCCAGTAGCATTGTGGGACATCTGTGAATGGATATATATATATATATATATTCACTGAAAAAACCATAGGTTTAACACTCGTTATAGTTAGGAATTAGCATTTAAAAAACCTTTGAAATTCACTGAAAAAACCATAGGTTTCACACCAGTTATAGTTAGCTGGACATTTTACTCATACAAAACCATTGAAATTCCCACGTTATAGTTAGTTGGACTCACTATAACTAGCACGCCTGCAATCCACTGCTGATGATGTCACATATTACATCATTCATGACATGGTCAGTGACATCACTGATGACATCTCAAATGACATCACTGATGACATCTCAAATGACATCACTGATGACATCACTGATTACATCGTCCAGTAAATGTGTTCCTGTAAATTAAAAATTTTAAATGTGTTTAACATATTGTAGAATGAGTGTATGTATGAGTGTTTGGATAATGGATTTAGTAGGTGCGTGACTGACTGTATGAGTGGGAGATTAAATGTGTCTTACTGAATGTATGGGTTAGTGACTAAAGTGTTAGAATGTGTGCATCATTATGTCTGTTGTTGTGTAACCTGCTCCATGTATTGATTAGTAGCTGTATGACTGGCTATACGGGTTAATGATTGATTAACCAAGTATTTGTATGTGAGGGTGAGTGTGAGTGGAGGTGGCTGGGAGGTGTGTGACTCTGTGGATAGATGTGTGAGCAGTTGATTCACTTGGTGTATGGGTTCAAGAGTGCATGAGGAAACAGTTGTATAGGCGGTTTACTGTGTGCATGGGTGTGTTGGTGACTGAATGGATATCTCAGTGCTACATGTCCAAGTAAGTACATATGTAAAACACAGTGCATGTGAGAGTTGTCATATATAAATGACTATATATAACAGCCTGTGATTGCATAAGTGACTGTATCTATCAATATGTACTTGTATCAGTGATTGTAAAAGACAGTAAGTATGTGTTAGTCTATGTTTAAATAAGCAAGGTTTTGTGTGTATAACTGTATAGTTGTGGAAATGGGAGTGTGATTGATTCTTTACATGACTGACTAGGTGTGTGAGTAACTCCATGGATGAGTGGCAGTGTGTAAGTGTCTTAATAGGTGTATGAGTGCATATGATAGTATTGTATTGATGAGTGACTGTATGTATGAAAGATTGTATGGGTGAATGAGTGGATGTGTGTGTAGACCTAGAAATCAGTGAGTGTGTATGTGGTAAGTGGTTTTACTGTGTCAATGGTTTCAGGAATGGTAGTTTGTATTTAATACTAGGTGTATCATAGGTTAGATTAGAGTGTACATTAGTGTGAGGAGGTGTATTGTATTATCACATGGATGATGTAATCAGTGATGTAATCAGTGATGTCATTTGAGATGTCATCAGTGATGTCACTGACCATGCCATGAATGATGTAATATGTGACATCATCAGCAGTGGATTGCGGGCGCGCGAGTTATAGTGAGTCCAACTAACTATAACGGGGGAATTTCAATGGTTTTGTATGAGTAACATGTCCAGCTAACTATAACTGGTGTGAAACCTATGGTTTTTTCAGTGAATTTCAAAGGTTTTTTAAATGCTAATTCCTAACTATAACGAGTGTTAAACCTATGGTTTTTTCAGTGAATTTCAAAGGTTTTTTTAAAAGCTAATTCCTAACTATAACGATTGTGAAACCTATGGTTTTTTTCAGTGAATTTCAAAGGTTTTTTAAAAACGAATTCCTTTATATATCGAGTTTGTAACCTACGATTTTTAAACTGTTTTTTATTAGCTGTTTTTATAACTATTAATTATTATTTTTTTTTTTAAATAATTATTTTTCCAATGTATTTTTCATGTTTTTTTTATCATTTTGTCCTGGGGCGCTCAGGGTGCGCGCACCGGTAAGCTTACCCGTATCATTTTGACTTGGAGCACTCAGGGTGCGCGCACCGGTAAGCTCTCCCGAGAGCCCAGCGAGAGCGCTATTTCTGCGTTCGTAAAAAAAATATGTCTGAAAACTAAATAATAATGCAAGACATTCAGTACCATACTTATAAAAGTAGTATTTTTGATTTTCCGAATGAAAATAATTTTGCATTTCCGTAAAGCTACCAAAACGTCATTCAGGCGAGTCGCGTAAGCACCCCCGGAAGCGCCTACGTTCGCGCCGCGTAAGCGCCCCCGGAAGCGCTCCGGTGCGCGCAGCGTAAGCGCATCAAGTCATGTGACCTTAAAATAACTCTTTTCATTGGTTGTTAACAGTTTTTTTTTACAACTAATGAAAACCCCACCCTTTTCCTTCACTTCTTCTTTCACTTTGGAGACAGCAAGACCTGTTTTTTTCTGTCCTACCATTTTGTGGAAAGAATGGCTGCCAGAGCACCCAGCAGCAGTGAGGAGTCAGATGGTTTCATTGATAAAGAGCCTCCTCAGCCCAAGGTCAAGGAACATTTTATTTGGAAGTTTTTTTCAATACCTGAAGGATTAAAAAAGGTGAATGCTCCCAAAGTTGAATGTAAAATCTGCCAAACTGTGCTTTCCCGAGGAGACCCCAGAAGGAAGTACAGTTTTGAAAATTCAACAATGATTTGCCACGTTCAACGCAGGCATCCTCAGAACTATGCCCGGGAGTGTGTCCGAGACCTGGCACGTAATCCCCCAAGGGATGGTGCCTCTACATCAACAGGAGGAGCCACAACTTCAGGGAGAGGACGTGCAGCGGAATTAGAGATGATTCCGAACATTCAACCTGTTTTTAATGACATTACTATAAAATGCAGGCAATGCGATGAATTGCTTTGCTATGGTGACCAGAGCATCAAGATCATTACATGCAGGAGGCAAGAACACCGCTGCCCTCCCCAGCCCTAATTTTTCCCCTTTTTTTGCTCCTGTTGAGCAGTTTTGCATTCCCTGTTTTTGTTTTTGTTGAGAAAAAAACGAAAAAAGAAAAAAAAAGTTATTTTTAGAACTACCTCCAATTCTCAAAAAAGAGCTGTATTCTTAACAAATTCAAAAAGAGTAACTGAAGTGGAGTGCAGTGAGGGAGGAAAGGAAAATGAGTGAGAAAGCAAAGAAAGGGACGAGAGGGGAAGGGAAGTGAAGTAGGGGGACTGAAAGAAGGTGAGTGTGGGAGGTGAGTGAGGAGAAGGAGAGTGAACATGGGGAATGAGGATAAGTGAAGAAAATGTAGTAAAGGAACGGGGGTGTGAAAGGGTAAGAAAAGAGCAGTGATGTTGAGGAAAGAGTGGAGATACAGACTGGATAAAGGCAAGTGAGTGTGAGACAAGGGGAGTAAGGGAGTGAAGAGACAGAGAAAGTGAAAGAAAAAGTGAGAGTAGAGGACTGAGTGAGGGAGGAAAGAACATTAGTGAGGGAGTGTGGCTGTGTTATAGGGAGTGAGCGTGATAGAAGAGGAGTGACAGACTAAGGGGTCGGAGAGATGAGGCTAACAGAGAGAGAATGAGGGAAGGGGAGTGTAGAAGTAAGAGGACAGAGGGAGTAAGAGAAGGAGTTAGTGAAGGGGAGTAAGGTGAGTAAGGGAAGAGAAAAGAGTGAAGGAGCAAAAGAAGGAAAGAGACAGGAAGGAAAGCAAAGGTTAAGGTCTGAAAGAAGGTGAGTGTGGGAGTATGGCTGAGTTATAGGGAGTGAGCGTGACAGAAGAGGTGTGAGAGACTAAGGGGATGGAGAGAATGAGGCTAACAGAGAGAGAATGAGGGAAGGGGAGTGTAGAAGTAAGAGGAGAGAGGGAAGGAGTTAGTGAAGTGGAGTAAGGAGAGTAAGTGAAGGGAAAAGAGTAAAGGAATGAAGTAAGTGAAGAGAGAGGAAGGAAACTAAAGGAGAAAGTCTGAAAGAAGTTGAGTGTGGGAGTGTGGCTGAGTTGTAGGGAGTGAGCGTGACAGAAGAGGAGTGACAGACTAAGGAGACGGAGACAATAAGGTTAACAGAGAGAGAATGAGGGAAGGAGAGTGTAGAACTAAGAGGACAGACGGAGTAAGAGAAGGAGTTAGTGAAGTGGAGTAAGCAGAGTAGGGGAAGAGAAAAGAGTTAAGGAGTGAAAGAAGGGAAGAGAGTACTAGAAAAGTAAAGGAGAAGGTTTGAAAGAAGGTGAGTGTGGGAGTATGGCTGAGTTATAAGGAGTGAGCGTGATAGAAGAGGAGGGAGAGACTAAGGGAATGGAGAGAATGAGGCTAACAGAGAGAGAATGAGGGAAGAGGAGTGTAGAAGTAAGAGGACAGAGGTAGTTAAAGAAGGAGTTAGTAAAGTGAACTAAGGAGAGTAGTGTAAATGAAAAGAGTAAAGGAATGAAGTAAGGGAAGAGAGAGGAAGGGAAGTAAAGAAGAAGGTTAGAAAGAAGGTGAGTGTGGGAGTATGGCTGAGTTAAACGGACTGAGCGTGATAGAAGAGGAGTGAGAGATTAAGGGGATGGAGAGAATGAGGCTAACAGAGTGTGAATGAGGGAAGAGGAGTGTAGAACTAAAAGGACAGAGGGAGTAAGAGAAGGAGTTAGTAAAGTGGAGTAAGGAGAGTAAGGAAAGGGAAAAGAGTGAAAGAGCGAAACAAGGGAAGAGAGAGGAAGGAAAGTAAAGGAGAAGGTCTGTAAGAAGGTGAATGTGGGAGTATTGCTGTGTTATAGGGCGTGAGCGTGATAGAAGAGGAGTGAGAGACTAAAGTGACGGAGAGAATGAGGGTAACAGAGAGAGAATGAGGGAAGGGGAGTGTAGAAGTAAGAGGAGAGAGGGAAGGAGTTAGTGAAGTGGAGTAAGGAGAGTAAGGGAAGAGAAAAGATTAAAGGAATGAAGTAAGAGAAGAGAGAGGAAGGAAAGTAAAGGATAAGGTCTGAAAGAAGGTGAGTGTGGGAGTATGGCTGAGTTATAGTGAGTGAGCGTGACAGAAGAGGAGTGAGAGACTAAAGGGAAGGAGAGAATGAGGGTAACAGAGAGAGAATGAGGGAAGGAAAGTGTCGAACTAACAGGACAGAAGGAGTAAGAGAAGGACTTAATGAAGTGGAGTAAGGAGAGTAAGGGAAGGAAAAAGTGTGAAGGAGCGAAAGAAGGGAAGAGACAGGAAGGAAAGTAAAGGAGAAGGTCTGAAAGAAGGTGAGTGTAGGAGTATGACTGAGTTATAGGCAGTGAGCGTGACAGAAGAGGAGTGAGAGACTAAGGGGACGGAGAGAATGAGGCTAACAGAGAGAGATTGAGGGAAGGGGAGTGTAGAACAAAGAGGACAAAGGAAGAAAGAGAAGGAGTTAATGAAGTGGAGTAAGAAACTGCACATTTTAATTGGTTGTACATTTGAACACTTTGAAAGTCACATACCATTCAGCCATCCCCCGCGTGCTCATTCCCCTGTTACCATGGTAACTCCCTCCTCACCCAGCACACTGTTGACAAGTTCATCATACTATGTTGCAAAAAAATGCAGCAAGGGTGTTTGACCTCTCAATGTACCAGCTAATCATGTGCAATGTTTCTTGAAATGACTTTTCCTCAACCATTGAATGACTTCTTTAAAAAAAAAAGCATGCACCCTAATTTTCAGTGCTGAATTTTAAGAAAGCACCAATCATTTTTTGTTTTTCAAGTGCACTGAATCTCAACCACTTTTTTACATAACTCCTACTTTCAAACTGCCATTTAATTTCCACAACTCATCTGAATACAAGCACATCTACCTTCAAGATGCCAAAAGTCTGGTTTGTGGGTCATAGCTTTGTCCACTGGAGTCAAAAATACGCAGCTAACAGAGGTATTTACAACCTTGATTTACCAAATGTGGACATTGTATGGATTGGACAGAGAGGATTAGGATGCCACCAATTGATACCATTAGTAAAATCCTTTATGCATCTTCCACACCCTGACCTTATAATTGTGCACTGTGGTGGAAATGACCTAGGCACTTTGACTGGGGTAGGTCTGGAAATGCTTTTAAAGGACATCTTTGGGCAATTGATGTCACTTTTTCCAAAAACTGCCTTGGTATTTTCTAATATATGCCAAAAGCAAAAATGGAACTGGTCCAACCAATTTTGTCCACAGATTGAGAAAGCAAGGAAACATGTAAATAAATCTGTTTCTGCTTTCCTCAGAGACTATGTTATGGGTTCCATTTACCACAACAACTTGCGTTACAACATGCAAGGCATCTATAGGAGAGATGGTATGCATTTTACAGATGAGGGGAATAAAGTTTTCCTCTTGAATATAAGACTCTGCATTGGTACCTACTTGTAGGTACAAAAAACACCCACATAACACAACAGCTCTTTTCAGAGCTACCCTACTTCTAAGCACTCAAAATTTTTTTTTTACTCTATTTTCTTACACTGTTTTTCCCCGTGGTGCGCTCAGGGTGCGCGTACCGGAGAGCGCACCTGGAAACGCACCCAGCGCTTACCCCGCGAACATTTAAAAAAAATAAAACGTTTTTTCGCCCTTCAGGGACCTTCTAGGCCCCCCTCAGAAAACCTAGGGGGTCAGGGGGTGTCTACTCTGCCCCCTTTTAATTATTATTTCCCCCTTTCTTTTTCACCTCTTGTGTCTCAATTCTACCGAGACACAAGATGGCGGACTCTCCGAACTGTTTAGAATGTTGACAGACACCCGACAACCAATCAGCTTTCCGCTCGCGCACTCCCGTAGCACGCCGGGTGCGCTCCCCGGTACGCGTACTGGTGAGCGCTCGGAGCGCGCCTATAGATATATATGTGTTTTTAAGTAAATTTTAAAAAAAAACACTGGAGCAATTTTCACCAAATATAGCAAAGGCACATCTGCGTACCAGTCCCTACAATTTTGCCAAATTTCTCGTAATTCCGTTCAGCCGTTCGGGCTGTAGACTTGTCAGACCGTCCTATGGAAATTAACATGGGGAAAACACGTTTTGGGACCCCCCTTTTTTCTCAGTCCCCACTTCACGAATCCCCCCAAAACTTTAAGGGAAGGAGCGGAGCGGAGCTGGCCAAAATTTTGGAAAATTGCACGCAAATTCCTCAACCGGCGCCAGAGTTATTCCCAATAGAATGTTGCGGATTTCATATGGTAGCTAGGTCCTAACTATAACTACCTACTGGCGACCGCCAGTAGGTAATATATATATATATATATATATATATATATAGTTTCCAAATGAGCTACTACCGAGATACTGGGACCCACGAGGGTTGGCGCAAACTCCGGCGGAGCGTGCCAGTAAATCACAATCCAAAGTCTTTTGAAAAAAGTACACCGTGCGCTCTCAGGAAATAAGGAAAATACCACGAAATAGAAATCACAGGTTTAATCCACACGTGTGGATTAAACCTGTGATTTCTATTTCGTGGTATTTTCCTTATTTCCTGAGAGTGCAAGGTGTACTTTTTTCAAAAGACTTTGGATATATATATATATATATATATATACCACAAGAACTGTGGGCCACGGGCTGACTTGATATGACCTGTTATGTGGGACTTGGTTGGTATCGCATGAGCATCGCCACGCTGGGGCCCATCTGCGGGCTCTTATAAAGGACTGTAAAGGGCAGCAAGTGAACATTGATGTACCTAATTGTGGATGTTATTTTTCAGGACGCACTACAGGACCCAGAATGCTTTGCCCCGAGATGGGCGTGGGATGTGTTAAAACTGTGGGTGTGTCCCTTTGCATCAGTCGAGCCTCTGAGGAAGAAGCAATCTGCTTTGAAACGCGTAAGGCTTTTCGACATGCTGTAATCCCTACAGCGTTGGGAGATGTTTGTTCCTAATAAAGGATTGTGACACCAATCTTTGCGAGTGCGTTTCCAAGAAAGGGACACCTGGAGCTGGAATTTAATACGCGGCAGTCCTTGCTGCGGGGAATGCACCACCACAAGAACTGTGGGCCACGGGCTGAGTTGATATGACCTGTTATGTGGGACTTGGTTGGTATCGCATGAGCATCGCCACGCTGGGGCCCATCTGCGGGCTCTTATAAAGGACTGTAAAGGGCAGCAAGTGAACATTGATGTACCTAATTGTGGGTGTTATTTTTCAGGACGCACTACAGGACCCAGAATGCTTTGCTCCGAGATGGGCGTGGGATGTGTTAAAACTGTGGGTGTGTCCCTTTGCATCAGTCGAGCCTCTGAGGAAGAAGCAATCTGCTTTGAAACGCGTAAGGCTTTTCGACATGCTGTAATCCCTACAGCGTTGGGAGATGTTTGTTCCTAATAAAGGATTGTGACACCAATCTTTGCGAGTGAGTTTCCAAGAAAGGGACACCTGGAGCTGGAATTTAATACGCGGCAGTCCTTGCTGTGGGGAATGCACCACCACAAGAACTGTGGGCCACGGGCTGACTTGATATGACCTGTTATGTGGGACTTGGTTGGTATCGCATGAGCATCGCCACGCTGGGGCCCATCTGCGGGCTCTTATAAAGGACTGTAAAGGGCAGCAAGTGAACATTGATGTACCTAATTGTGGGTGTTATTTTTCAGGACGCACTACAGGACCCAGAATGCTTTGCCCCGAGATGGGCGTGGGATGTGTTAAAACTGTGGGTGTGTCCCTTTGCATCAGTCGAGCCTCTGAGGAAGAAGCAATCTGCTTTGAAACGCGTAAGGCTTTTCGACATGCTGTAATCCCGACAGCGTTGGGAGATGTTTGTTCCTAATAAAGGATTGTGACACCAATCTTTGCGAGTGCGTTTCCAAGAAAGGGACACCTGGAGCTGGAATTTAATACGCGGCAGTCCTTGCTGCGGGGAATGCACCACCACAAGAACTGTGGGCCACGGGCTGACTTGATATGACCTGTTATGTGGGACTTGGTTGGTATCGCATGAGCATCGCCACGCTGGGGCCCATCTGCGGGCTCTTATAAAGGACTGTAAAGGGCAGCAAGTGAACATTGATGTACCTAATTGTGGGTGTTATTTTTCAGGACGCACTACAGGACCCAGAATGCTTTGCCCCGAGATGGGCGTGGGATGTGTTAAAACTGTGGGTGTGTCCCTTTGCATCAGTCGAGCCTCTGAGGAAGAAGCAATCTGCTTTGAAACGCGTAAGGCTTTTCGACATGCTGTAATCCCTACAGCGTTGGGAGATGTTTGTTCCTAATAAAGGATTGTGACACCAATCTTTGCGAGTGCGTTTCCAAGAAAGGGAGACCTGGAGCTGGATTATATATATATATATATATATATATATATATATATATATATATATATATATATATATATATATATATATTTATATTTATTTCTTGGATTCTTCTAGCCCCTCAGCTTGGCAATTGAAGTCATGGCACAGCAACAGGTAAGTTTGAACAAAAGTTTATTTACACACCATGTGCAAAAATAGTAGTGCAACGATTAGGACGGCCTACGCGTTTCGGCTACTACAAGCCTTCTACTGGACCATAGAGTCCTTTCTGTCTAGACCATTTTATAGAGTACAATGTGCAGTAAAGAAGTAAGTCCCCTCCTCCATATCCATTAAAAAGTCTAGGCTGTCAACCTAGTATTTTTACAACAAAAGTTATCGCCATTTTGGTCAGTTTCAGGGTGCATTGCACCTATGGTCCACAGATCAATTTAAACATAACTGTAAAGTACTAATTTGTTATATTGATCACGCATTCCATTTACATATTTACAGTCTCTATATACCAAATGATTCTCCATTTCCAAAAGTGCTATGTGTTTACCCATAAGTTGTTATTATTACTGTTACCGCAGTGGTGGCAAGTAAAGTACTACAGACTCACCCTGTATTGCAGTTCAAATAGTATCACAAATTATAGAGTATATCTAGGCTGTACATATTTTTATATTATTTACAACAGTGATTCAGTCCTCTTTCATTTTCAATTCCCATCTCCAAGAATGTGCATTACAATCTATTTTCCAAACAATTACACAATTTGATGTTTCGTCTGGTAAGTGGTTCAGATTTGTGAAGTACAGACTAGATTGAGGCTCATTATGGAGTGGTTTAAATTTCAAATGACACTGAAAAAAAAAAATTTTGTTAACATATATGTGCAGTTTAGTTGTTTTGTCGGTAAGCCTCTTTGGAGAAACCATTAGTATACATTTTAATCAGACTGATGGCGATGTTACGATTTTAAATGACCACACAATTTCGCAGAGGTCAAGAACCAATTACAGACAGGTATTCAGATTTAGCAAGCATTTTTGAGCAGGCATTATTCAACATCACACTAGCTTCACAGGTGTACGTATAATTCGGCATCCAGATTATGCCCAAAGGGATGCTCAGTGCCCATTGCCAGAATAATTCGCGATTCAAGTTTGCGTAGCATTAAAGTTTGATCTCCCCCTCTCTCAGAAAGTTTGCATAGTTTTATTCCAGCATATTTAAGCAAGCTTGGATTTGATTGATGGTATTTGGCAAAATGTATTGCCATGGGGTAACTAGTGTCCACATTTTTGATCGCTCTTAGATGTTGTAAGATTCTAAGTTTTAGTTTGTTGATCGTACTTCCTATATATAGTTTTTCGCAAGGGCACGATAGTCTATATACCACACATTTTGATTCACGTGTTATGTGGTCCCTTATTTTTTCAATCCGTCCACACTGTAGTTTGTATTCTGTTATGTTCGTGCCATGTTCACAGGCCTTACATTTGAAACATTTCCAAAATCCCGGTGTTGTGAGCCATGCAGTTTTTTTGGGGACTTTCAGTTGCAGGTGACTTTGAGTCAAAATGTCACCTAATGATGAAGTTTTTCTGTAACAGATACTGGGGTGAAGAGTCAGGTTTTCCTTTAATGTGTCATCAAGCATTAAAATGCTCCAGTTTCTATTTAAGGCTTTTTTAAGTTCCAGACTCTGATTGTTATAGTCGATGATTATTCTTGTTTCCCATCTCGTCTGGGTTATTGTCCTTTTTGTTGTTTTTATTCTCTCTAGGTAGGAGGAGATCTTTTCTTTCCTTCAGATTCATCCTTTCCTTTGCAGATGTGATTACTTCCATGGGGTAGCCTCGTTCTTGAAATCTTATGCACAGTCCATCAATTTCCTTTGTTAGGTCGACATCTTCCGAGCAATTCCTTTTGGCTCTTAACATTTGGCCATATGGAAAGCTCCACTTGAGTTTTTTCGGGTGTCCACTATTTGCGTGCAACAAACTGTTACAAGACGTTGGTTTTCTGTGGATTTTTGTACACAGCTTTTCATTTTTGATGAAAACTTCAACGTCAAGAAAAGATCAAGGCAGTTGCGCTTATTGATGAAGTGAAGTGAAGATTAAGGTTATTGTTCTCTAATGAATTTATGAACACTTGCAGTTCGTTGATGTTACCTTCCCAGATTATGAATAAGTCGTCTATAAAACGACACCAGAATTTAATTCTTGATTCCTGCTTCTTTTCTTGTTCCAGTACTTCAGTCTCCCACATGGCCATTAGGAGATTAGCATACGTGGGCGCAAATGATGTCCCCATTGCGGTACCTTGTTTTTGTAGGTACAGGTTGCCCAGGAATAGAAATGCATTATGTGTTAAGCAGTACATAATCATTTCTATCAGCATTGCTGAATGTTCCAGATGGCTGATGGATCTTGTCTCAAGGATTTTTTTGACGGCCTTTATCCCATCTGTATGGCGTATCGCAGTATATAGTGATGTTACGTCTATACTTGCCATCAGGTAGTTGGATTTCCAATTGATTCCTGAGATTTTATTGAGGAAGTCCATTGTGTCTCTTAGATAAGATGGTAGTATCGTCACATAGTTCATCAGAAAAATGTCAATGAATCTCGAGGTGTTTTCAAGTAATGAGCCAATGGAGCTCACAATCGGTCTACCTGGAGGTCTTATAAGTGCTTTGTGTACTTTTGGTAGAAAGTAGATTGTGGCTGTTATGGGATTGTCCGTCTTACGGTAGGAATATTCATCAAAGTCAATGAGACCTCTTTCCTTCCATGCCAATAAAAGAGAATGATATTCATTTTTCCAAGTTTCCAATGGATTATCTTTTAATGGCTCATAGTGGTCTTTGTTTTCCAATTGTCTTTTTGCTTCTGCATTATAGTCTGTTATGTTTTGTACCACGATGTTTCCACCCTTGTCGGATGATTTGATTATAATTGTTGGGTCGTTTTTCAATTCAGATATTGCACGAAATTCCTCAGATGTTATATTATTCCTCATGTTCTTATTCTTTTTCATATTCAAATTCCACGGTTTCCCTGAGATTTTTGTAATTTCCTCAATCATTACTTCATGGAAAAGGTCAATTTTATTCCCAGGCGGGAGTTGTGGACAGAATCTCGATTGTCTCTTAAGGCCACTCTCTCCTCCTCTGTTTGTGCTTGTTCCCATTTGTTGGCAAAATTCAATGTCATTTAGGAGTGAGTCTGTGGTTCCTGTTTGTTCCAATGGCGATGTTTCCTCCATTGATGCTAATGTTTTTATCGCTGGTAGATCCCGGGATAGTTCTTCCACACCCCTGATCAACAGTGGTTTGTTCTTTTTGTTTCTTTCAGCAAAATATTTTCTGAGTTTTACTTTGCGGCAAAATTTGTACATATCAATTCTTACGTTAGGGATATCCATGTTTTTGTTTGGGCAGTAAGAGAGTCCTTTATTCAATAGTTGAATTTGTGTGTCTGATAGTTTATTTGTAGAGAGATTTATAACAATATTCTCAGATATTGCTAACTTCATATTTACTATTTTTGCTTTCCTTTGTCTCTCTTTTGTTTTGTTGCGTCGTCTGCCCCTCCTTGTTGTGCCTTTGTTGTTTGTCTCGTTTGAGGTTTTGACTGTCCTCTCCCCCATGTGTTGGCCCTTCCTCTTCCTCTTTGCCGCGTGATCATTTGGGCCAGTTGCATCTCCCCGCGAAAATCCAGTGGTTGACCGGGAGCCTCTTCATCATTGGAGCTTATTTCAGAGCTATCCACAGCGTCCAATTCCACTGCTCCAGTGTTTTTGTCCATTACCACTCGGCTTCTCAGCGTATCATATTTTCTAGCGAATGTGTAGATTCGCCCATTAGCATAATCCAGCCTGTCTCTGGTGAACTTATTTGCTTTGCACTTTTCTACTTCAAGTTCATGTTTAGACACTTTCTTTTCCATATTCTCGATGCCTTCTTTCTTTTCCTCAGTGGTCGGTGTGTCTGCCAATTCAGATTCCAGTGCTTCAATTGTGCTGGTTATTTTTTCTAATTTCCTTTCGGCATATATATATTCATTGAAAAAAACCAAAGGTTTCAGGGACTTTATAGTTAGACATTAGCATTTAAAAAACCTTAGAAATTCACTGAAAAAAACATAGGTTTCAGGGATGTTATAGTTAGTTGAACATTTCACTCGTACAAAACCACAGAAATTCGAACGTTATAGTTAGTAGAGTTAACTATAACTTGCGCCCCCGCAATGCACTGCTGAACGGCATATATTACATCACTCATGACATGGTCAGTGACATCACTGATGACATCTCAAACGACATCACTGATGACATCACTAATGACATCATCCAGTGAATGTGTGTTTCTCTAAAGTTTAAATATATTTTATATATGTTAATCCAAAGGTGTATTGAAGAATGAGTTGGTGTATATGTGTCTGGGTGGAGGATTTAATAGGTGTGTGACTGACTGTATAAGTGAGTGATTCATTGTGTCAAGCTGAATGCCTGGGTTAGTGACTAAACTGTGTGAATTTCTGTATCATTCTCTCTGTTGTTGTGTACGCTGCTGCATGGGTTGTTGAGTAGGTACATGACTGTCTATATGGGTTACTTATTGGTTGTATGAGTATCTGTATAGGTGCCTCAGTGTTTGTGCGTGTGTGTGGGTGGGGGGTGAGTGACTTTCTGCCTACATGTGTGAGTGGATAATTTACTGGGTGTATGGGTTCAATAGTGCATGTGGAAATAGCTGTGTAGGTGAGTGAGTGTGTGTATCAGTGTGTTGGTGAGTAAATGTTTGTCCCAGTGATGTATGTGTGAGTAACTACATATGTGAAAGGCAGTATATGTGAGTTTTGGAGTATATAAATGACTATATGTGAGAGTGGGAAATTGTGGCTGTATAAATGAGTGTCTGCTTGTGTCAGTGATTGTATGAGAGAAAGTATATGTTAGTATCTGTAGGAATAGGTTAGATAGTGAATTTATAACTGTATAGGTGAGTAAATGGCATTGTTATTGATTCTTTACATGAATAGCTAGGTGTGTCAATATTCTGTGGATGAGTGACTGTGTATGAGTGTTTGTATAGGTATATGAGTACATATAATAGTGCTGTATTGTGGAGTGACTGTATGCATGAATAACTGTATATATGAATATGTGTGTATAGCTAGGAATTAGTCCATGGGTATATAGTAACTGCTATTGCTTGTTTCAGGAATGGCTTCACGCAAGATTCAATGAGCTAGCTCCAGAGAAGTCTACTAGAACAGCCCCCTGTCATGCTTCTGCCCCTTGGTTTACCTCCACATTGCGGGTAATGCGCCAAGATTGTAAAAAAAATGGAAAGAATCTGGCGTCGTAAATACGACCCAGTGGAGAAATTAAAGTACCGTGATGCGTTAAAACAGTATCATAAACACATCTCGGAAGCTAAAAAGGAATACCTTGAGCACAGAATTGACCGGGCGGACAACACAAGTAGGGAACTTTTTAGGATTGTTAAAGAGTTTGTTGATCCTGCCGTAGGTGCCCTCCCGCATTCTCATTCTGAGGAGTGGATAAGGCAGCTGGCTGACTTTTTTGTCGCAAAAATTAATACCATACAAGAGTCCTTCTCCCCCGGGGTTTCTGCCACGGAGGTGGACGTCTCAGGCAGTGCATGGAGGCTGGAACCATTCTTAGAGGCGGAGTCCGGCCCTACGTTATCGGTTTTTCCATCACTGTCCTGTGAAACGTCGCTGGAGTTACTGTCTCGACTTCAATCTGGCTCACCCTTGGACGCCTGTCCTGCAAGGTGTTTGGGCAGGGTGGCATCGGCAGTAAACAGCTTGCTGAACCCCCTGCTCAATCTGTCCTTGAGCTCGGGAGTGGTGCCAAGGGAATGGAAACACGCACTCATTCTGCCGCTGATCAAGAAACCTCCGTTAGATCCTTTGCTACCGTCTAACTACAGACCGATCTCCCTCCTCCCTGCTCTGGCGAAGGTGGTTGAGAAGCATGTTCAGCTTACACTTTCCACCTTTATTGAGAATAACAACGCTCTCCATGACTCTCAATCAGGTTTCCGTGCAAACTACAGCACGGAGACAGCCCTTGTGGAAGTGACCGACGCCATCAGAGAGTCACTCGACCGAGGGGGAAAGGCGATATTGGTTATGTTGGACTTGTCGGCGGCTTTCGACACCGTCCCTCATGCGGGTCTCATTTTAAGACTCAGGGAGATCGGATTGCGGGGGACGGTGTTAGACTGGTTCCAATCTTTTTTATCAGGCCGCCAACAGGTGATCTGGGCTCCGCCGTTCTTCGCGGAAATGTCATCGCTAGAGGTTGGGGTTCCTCAAGGTTCCATTCTGAGCCCCACCATTTTTAACATCTATATGGCACCCCTGGCGATGGTAGCGGAGGCTTTGGGGGCCCGGGTCATCTCATATGCTGATGACACCCAGCTCTTGTTCACGTGTGGCAAAGGAGAGGTCTTTGACGGCGGCAGGATCAAAGACTGTCTGAGTGCAGTCTTTGCGTGGTTCCAGCAGCACAGCCTGAAATGCAACTCGGACAAGTCTGAGTTGCTTTTCTTTGGCTGTGCCCCCGACCCGAGCTGGAAGTCGTGGTGGCCCCAGGATAAGTTCCCTCCTGAAAGGTCATCCTCCCAAGTGAAAAATCTGGGAGTGGTATTTGATGATGACCTATCCTTCCGGCCTCATATTGTAGGACTAGCTGGGAAATGCTTCGGCATTCTTAAAATGCTGAGGAAATTCCTTCCTCTGCTGTCCCTGCAATATCAAAAGACGGTAGTCCAGGCGCTAGAAGGGTCACGGCTAGATTACGCAAACGCCCTCTTTGCTGGTCTGCCCAAGTACCTCCTGGCTAGACTGCAGATTGTCCAAAACTCGGCGGCTAGAGCCATATTCGGCCTGCCAAGGAGAGCCAGTGCGTCTCTGCTTTTAAACAGACTGCACTGGCTACCTATTTCTAAAAGAATTAGGTTTAAAATCCTCGCCCTGGCGTTCAAAGCCCTTCACTCTGTCGGTCCCATTTACATCAGGAAGCGTATTGCTTTCTATGTACCGCGGAGGATGCTGCGATCAGCCGACTCCGCTACAGTGGAGGTGCCCACTGTTAAACGAGCCCGGATGGGGGGACGGTCCTTCCAATTTGTGGCAGCGTGCCTTTGGAATGAACTCCCTCTCTCCCTGCGCAAAGCTAACAACCTCCTAGCGTTTAGGAAAGAGCTGAAGACCTTGCTCTTTTCCATGTAACCTGTGTGACGGCAGTGTTCTTGCCTTCGTGTTTTTTGGACCTCTGGCCCCTTTGTCAAAGCGCCGGGACACCTCTTGGGGTAGCCGTGCGCTCTAAAAGTACGGCTTTAACATAACATAACATAACATATTGCTTTGTTTATGGTTTCAAAAATGGTAGTCTGTATTTTATAGTGGGTATATCAAAGGTTATATTAGGGTGTGAGGAGGTGCATCAGATTATCACGTGGATCATGTCATCAATGATGTAATCAGTTATGTCATTTGAGATGTCATCAGTGATGTCATCAGTGATATCACTGACCATGTCATGAGTGATGTAATATGTGATGCCATCAGCAGTGCATTGCGGGGGTGCCTGTTATAGTTATCTCTACTAAATATAACATTCAAATTTCTCTGGTTTTGTACGAGGGAAATGTCCAACTAACTATAATGTCCCTGAAACCTATGGTTTTTTTCAGTAAATTTCCAAGGTTTTTTAAATGCTAATTTCTAACTATAATGTCCCTGAAACCTATGTTTTTTTCAGTGAATTTCAATAGTTTTTTAAATGCTAATTTCCAATTATAATGTTCATTAAACCTACAGTTTTTTCAGTGAATTTAAACTATCATTCTTTTCTCAACCTGATTACAACAGCCAATATCGCCAGCTTTCCAGCAATAGCTTCCGCTAAACAAATTGCCACAAATGAGAGCAACAACTAACGCTAATAATATGCAAAGTAGGTGTTCCCGTACAAAAATAACACAAAAACACCACTTCCCGATATTTTAAACGAGCAGCCAAATCTGCGGTGCGATCCAAAAACATGCAATAAGCCATGTTAGCAGTAGGAATCTAACATCTACCTTTTACTGGTGTGAAGCAGGATGACTACCTACAGTGTGAAAGGGAGCCCAGCCCAGAATCACATCTGAAGACCAACACTTGTCATAGAGCTATGAATCATGCACCTCCTACACCCAAGAAGGCCACAACACCCACTGCCACCACTCTCAGGACCTCCCCCGGACCACCCCCTCCCTACTACCACCGAGGCAGGGCAGAACAGGACTACAGACCTTCTAAAGATGGCATGGTCCCTCAGCCACACAATAGCTGAATGTTGGGAGATGTGGCAACCAAGTATGTGTGAAGGACGCAAGTCACCTATCAATAATAATGCACACAATACCAAATGTAGCGGTGATGTGCTGGACAGAGCTCACTATGCAGAGCACTAACCTCTCCATGTGGACATATACTGCTGGTATAGTGTTGTGCACAGTGGGTGCAACCATGTTACCTGAGGCAGTTGGGAAGATCTCGGTCATGTAGTGTGTCCCCCCCCCTGTAAGCAGAAGCACAGTGGGCTGGTCCAACGTATGCCACTCCAGCTTAAAAGTGTGAATAAATAGGGTGGGGCTCTAGGCATGGTTCACTTGTGTGAAGGACAAAGCGCCTGCCAGGGTGACGGCCCTGACACTGCCGCGAGGCCTCTGCCGTGAACGCCGGCCTCCTCGACACAGGCCCCCTGCGAACCCAACAGCACAGCACCTCAGACTTATGTCTGTACAGACTACTGCCTTCGATCTACACTGCGGACAGCAGGGCTCACAATTCAGATAGAGTGGCGATTGCAGATGACACAGTCCAGTAGGCAAGACACATTGCTCCCAGTGTCCGCCCGGACCACGCATCGTTGCAGGGTGCGCACACGCTGAGTGCTTCAGGTGCCACTAACTCACTGAACTACAAGTCAAAGCCACGTAGCCTTATTACGGAGGAATTAAGAAGGCAAAAAACATTGCTACCAGTGCGGCCAGCCCGGTCCACGCCTCATCGCAGGCTCAAAGCATGCTGGTTGCTTCAGGTGCAACTAACTGTGCAGCGCAACTCAACGCCACATGGCTGTGGGTCCTTCCTGACCGCTGCCTCCAGGCCAAAACTGCGGTCACCCGAGCTCACCATTAAAGTTGAGTCTTGATTCATTAATTACAGAGTCCTGTAGGCAACTAACCACAACGTCCCTAAATCCTACATAAAATCCTTTTAGTATCCTTGCTTCAAGAACTTTTTTGATATCAATTATAGCATTAGTACAATGACCAAAATCTTCTTGCAGGTTCAAAGGAACACTGAATGGCAGTCTACACTGCGGACAGCAGAGCTCACAATTTCAATCCAGTTTTGATTTATTTATTGCAGAGTGAACAGTACTCTATGTCGTATTTTCTCAAGAGGAAGTCACAAAAAGCATTCTTTGATGTCTGTGCTGACTACTGCTTCGATCTACACTGCGGACAGCAGGGCTCACAATTCAGATGGAGTTGTGATTGCAGATGACGCAGTCCAGTAGGCAAGAGACATTGCTCCCACTGCGGCCTGCCCACACCACCCATCATCGCTGGCTGCGCACACGCTGAGTGCCACATCTACCACTAACTCTGTACAGCTCAAGTCGACGCCATGAGGCTGTGGGCCCTTCCTGACCACTGCCTCCGCTCTACACTGCGGTCAGCAGGGCTCACAATTCAAGATTAGTACCAATGCAAATTGTGTAAGAGACTATAATCGGTTAAGAAGACCAAATGCTCCCAATCTGTGCAGCTCAAGTCAACGCCACCTGGCTGTGGGCCTTTACTGACCGCTGCCTCCGGCCTACACTGTGGACAGCAGGGCTCACAATTCAGATGGAGTGGCAGGTGCAGATGACGCAGTCCAGTAGGCAAGACACATAGCTCCCAGTGCGGCCCGCCCGGACCACGCATCATCTCAGGCTGTGCACACGCTGAGCGCAAGAGATACCACTAACTCAGTGCACCACAAGTCAACGCCACGTGGCCTTATTAAGGCAGAATTTATTAGACAAAAGACATTTCTACCAGTGCGGTCCGCCCGGACCACGCATCATCGCAGGGTGTGCACACGTTGAGTGCTTCAGGTGCCACTAAGTCACTGCACCACAAGTCATCGCCACGTAGCCTTATTAAAGCAGATTTTAATGGGCAAAAGACATTGCTACCAGTGTGGCCCGCCCAGACCAAGCATCATCGCAGGCTCCGCACATGCTGGTTGCTTCAGGTGCCACTAACTGTGCGGCGTAACTCAACGCCACATGGCTGTGGGCCCTTCCTGACCGCTGCCTCCGGCCTACACTGCAGTCAGCAGAGCTCACAATTAAAATTGAGTCTTGATTCATTAATTACAGAGCCCTGTAGGCAACTAATTACAACGTCCCTAAAGCCTACATAATATCCTATTAGTATCCTTGCTTCAAAAACTTGTTTTATATCAGTTATAGCTTTACTACAATGATCATTTTCATCTTGCAAGTACAAATAAACACTGAAAGACAGCCTAAACTGCGGACAGCAGAGCTCACAATTTGAACGATAACGTCCCTGAAACCTACATATTTCGACAGTGTATTCCATAAATTTTTCAGCTTTTGTTGCATACACCTAAACTGCGGTCAGCAGAGCTCACAATTTAAATTGAGACTTGATTTATTTATTGCAGAGACAATTGTACTCTATGTCCTCGAATTTTGTCAGGAAGTGACTAAAAGCATTCCTCGATGTCTGTGCTAACAACTGTCTTCGATCTACACTGTGGATAGCAGGGCTCACAATTCACATCAAGTCGCAATTGCAGATGACGCAGTCCACTAGACAAAAGACATTGCTCCCAGTGCGGTCCGCCCGCACCACGCATCATCACTAGCTGCACACACGCTAAATGCTTCTGATGCCCCAATCTCAATGCAGCACAATTCATGGACCCTTTATGATACAATGTTTTGTGTATAATTTCACATCTGCTGCTCCAACCTCAGTGTACTACAAGTCATGGACCCTTTATGATAGAACTTTTGTGTATTATTTCACATCTGCTGCCCCTACCTAGTGTGGCACAAATCATTGACCCTTTATGATTGAATCTCTGTGTCTGATCCAATGATTACTGTTGTACTTATTACCAGCACCAACCATTTCCGGAGGACTGGCTTACACTCACCCCACACGCATCCAGCACAGACATCACTGGACATGTTACCCTGGTGATAAAAAGGAGTCAAGCGCCTGTGCCCGTACCCAGTTCCACTATCTATCTGTGTCTGTGTGTTCATTATGTATGCAAGATGCTGCCCCTGGGACCTACCACATTACATTGTTCTGTGGACAGCGTATGCAACTATGTTACCTCTGGCAGTGGGGAAAACTTGGGTTATGTAACTTTGTCTCGGTCATTGTACAAGTATGCACGTAGAGACTGGATCATTAGAGCACTGCAAGGAGAGTGTATAGTGAATTTATAAGTGCTTGGGGATTGGCGGAGTGATTGGATAAGTACATATGTTGGTGGAGCCTAACCCCCGAGCACAAGCTTGGCTCTAATTGCCTGCCCTCCATGTGCCAAAAACGTAAATTTGGGCTTTGCATGACTCTGCATTGCTACAGCTGCAACACTCCACTAAATGTGCAATAAACATTCATATCCACACAGATGTGTCATGTGCACGATCTTTCATGTGTGGACGTATGGATGAATGTAGGGCCAGTGATTCCCCCTACCTTCCATGTTGGCCATGTTTTGAGTCTAGGGTCACAGAATGACACATTGGCGCCTGCTGCCCAGGTGGCGGCAGCACTAAACAGGGACACCCACATCAGTTGATTCCTCATTCAGCCCAGGACGGAACCACGTGCAGAGCTCCGGAGTCATTCTTCACAACCTCACGCAGGACTTGCATACGCCAGGCCAGCCCACTCCGCTTACGCATACATGGAGGGACAACAACGCTACATGGCCCAGATTTTCATTGTACTGATCTGCTGCGCACAGGTCTAGTTGTCAGTACACCACAGCCACTCCCTGATGGCTGGTTTACACCCACACTACACCCATCAAGCACAGGTGTCACAGGAAACATGACCCTGCCAATAAAAAGGACCGGACGCACGGGCTCCACGCCATTTCCATTTCAGACTTGGTGGCACCGGATGCACTGCGGCTGGCACAAGCACCCCGCCAGGGGACGGTGACGTTTAGTGTACTGAGGTAGGGGCACTGTAAGTGCTGAGCTGGTGTGCAGCCTGCGGTGATGGCCCGTCCCGGCGGTCCATACAGGTCAGGTTTTGTGTGCCCTGGTGGACCGCAGTGTAGGCCTAAGCAAACAGATAGTGCAGGCCTACCGCCATGTGGCGTGGCCTCACTGGTCACAGAGTTAGTACCACCGGAAGGGCTAAGCTGGTGTGCAACCTGGATGATGGCGGGGGAACTAGTATGTCCTCTGCCTTGGTGAAAACAATACACAGAACCAAATCTGAGACCTGGTGGCCTGTGGAGCGGGGCTGCATGATATGCATGGTGCCCCCCTTTTCCGCGGGATCTGGGCTTGGGGCTTGCAGCGGCACATGGAAGGCCCTCTTTTCTACACTGAGGTTGCAAAAGGTGAGCAGAGAGGCTTGGTTGCGCAGCGGCAGGCAGTCACCTCCTGGTAGTGGTAGTGCATGGGGTGCAGCAGCATTGGTGCGCAGCAGCGGGCAAACACCTCTGGACAGTGGAGGTGGATGGGGTGCAGCAGCCTGGGTGTGCAGTGTTGGGTCAGCTATTTAGGCGTGCACAGTTGTATGTACTCTACCATTAATGATTCCATACTATGTTTCAGATGAGTAAGCTTGTGGGCAACCCTATATCCTGGCACGTGGTTGGAGACACACCGGTGGCAGAAAGGTGAGCTGTGAGGATTTTCTCCACAGTGTCAACACTCACTCTCCCTCTCCATCTCTTCCTTTCTGTCACTCACACTCTTTCTCTCTCTCGCACTCTCTATCTCTTCCTTTCTCTCTCACACACTCTTTCTCTCTTTCTCTGTCTCTTCCTCTCTCATTCTTACTTTTTCTCTCTCTCTTCCTTTCTGTCTCTCTCTTTCTCTATCTTCCTCTCTCTCGCACTGTTTCTCTCTTTCTCTCTTTCTACCTCTCTCTCACTGTTTGTCTCTCTCTTCCGCTTTCTCACTCTTTCTCTCGGTCTTCCTCTCGCTCTTTCTTTCTTTCTCTCTCTTCCTCTCTCTCTCTCTCTCTTTCTCTCTCTCTCTCTGTCTCTCTCTCTCTCCCCCCGTTGATGGACGCATAACGCACAATCTTATTTTGCTTTTTGTCTAGCAGGCCTGCGATGATGCGTGGCCATCCTGCAATCAACACTCAACCCAAATTGTGAACTCGGCTTCGCCGTGTGTACACAATGGGCGAGGAGGTTGCTTCGGCACGTTGTGGACCCTCTTGGACACACCCAGGTGGCGGAAGGTGAGCAGAGAGGCTAGTTTGCGCAGCGGCGGTCAGTCACCTCCGGGCAGTGGGAGTGGTTGGGGTACAGCAGCCTGGGTGCGCAGTGGCAGGCAGTCACCTCCAGACAGTGGGGGTGCATGGGGTGCAGCAGCCTGGGTGCGCAGCGGATGTCATACACCTCTGGGCAGTGGGAGTGGATGGGGTTCAGCAGCCTGGATGCGCAGCGGTGGGCAAACACCTATGGACAGTGGGAGTGGATGGGGTGCAGCAGCCTGGGTCTACAGCAGCGGGTAGACACCTCTGGGCAATGAAAGTGGATGGGGTACACTAGCATGGATACACAAAGGCGGGACAGCGAGGCATGCGCAGTTGTATGTACTCATCCATTACTGATTCCATACTATGTTTCAGATGACTAAGCTTGAGGGCTGCCCTAAATCCCAGCATGTGGTTGGAGACACACCGGTGGCAGAAAGGGAGCTGTGAGGATTTTCTCCACAGTGTCAACACTCACACTCACTCTCCCTCTCCATCTTTTCCTTTCTGTCACTCATACTCTTTCTCTCTCTCTCTCTCTCTCACTCTCTGTCTCTTCCTTTCTCTCTCACACTCTTTCTCTCTTTCTCTGTCTCTTCCTCTCTCTCCCTCATTATTTCTCTTTCTCTCTCTCTTCCTCTCTGTCTCTCTCTTTCTCTCTCTCTTCCTCTCTCTCACACTGTTTCTCTCTCTCTCTTACTCTTTCTCTCTCTCTCTCTCTCTCTCTCTCGCTCACTCTTCCTCTGTTTCTCTCTTACTCTTTCTCACACTGTTTCTCTCTTTCTCTCTCTCACTGTTTGTCTCTCTCTCACTCTTTCTCTCTGTCTTCCTCTCACTCTTTCTTTCTTTCTTTCTTTTTCTCTATTTCTCTCTCCCACTCTCTCTCTCTCTCTCTCACTCTCTCTCCTTTGATTGACACATGACGCACAATCTCATCTTGCTTTTTCTCTAGCAGGCCTGCGATGATGCGTGGCCATCCTGCAATCAACACTCAATCTGAATTGTGAGCTTGGCTTCGCCTCGTGTACACAATGGGTGAGGAGGTTACTTTGGCACATGTTGGACCCTCTTCGACACACGCCAGTGGTGGAAGGTGAGCAGAGAAGTTTGTTTGTGCAGCAGCGGGCAGTCACCTCCGGGCAGTGGGAGTCGGTGGGGTGTAGCAGCCTGGGTGCGCAGCGGCAGGCAGTCACCTACGGGCAGTGGGAGTACATGGGGTGCAGCAGCCTGGGTGCGCAGCGGCTGTCATACACCTCTGGGCAGTGGGAGTGGATGGGGTGCAACAGCCTCGGTGCGCAGCGGCGGGCAAACACCTATGGACATTGGGAGTAGATGGGGTGCAGCAACCTGGGTCTACAGAAGCAGGTAGACACCTCTGGGCAGTGGAAGTAGATGGGGTACACTAGCCTGGATACACAAGTGCGGAACAGCGATTTAGGCATGCACAGTTGTATGTACTCATCCATTACTGATTCCATACTATGTTTCAGATGACTTGAGGGCTGCCCTATAACCCGGCACGTGGTTGGAGACACACAGAAAGGTGAGCTGTGAGGATTTTCACCACAGTGTCAACACTCACTCTCCCTCTCATCTCTTCCTTTCTGTCACTCACACTCTATCTCTCTCTCTCACTCTCTATTTCTTCCTTTCCCTCTGTCACACTCTTTCTCTCTCTCTTCCTCTCTCTGTCTCACTCTATCTCTTCCTTTTCTCTCACACTGTTTCTCTCTTACTCTCTCTTCCTCTGTCACTCGTTCTCTCTCTCACTCTTCCTCTGTTTCTCTCTTCCTCCCACTTTTTCTCTCTGTCTCTCTCTTCTTCTCTCTCACTCTCTGTCTCTCTCTTCCTCTCTCTCCCACTTTTTCTCTCTGTCTTCCTCTCTCTATTTCTCTCTTTCTCTGTCTTCCTCTCCCTCTTTATTTCCTTCTCTCTCTCCTCCTCTTTCTCACTCTTTCGCTCTTTCTCTCTCTCTCCTTTGATGGACGCATGACGCACAATCTTATCTTTCTTTTTGTCCTACAGGCTGTGATTCACAAATTGTCGAGGGATGACACTCCATGGCTGTACCTACTTTTATGTTGTTGTTTTGTTTAAATAAAATGTTTTATATGTAAATTCATAGTTTACTGAGATTCTAATATGTCCAACTTCACATACATCTTTTTTATTATAATTGTACAACATCAGCCAATTTATTACGTTCCAGATTTCCTAAGGTTGCTCTCACATTTGTTTGTGAAGGTGAGGGTGAGGGGGGGATGACGGACAAGGGGCTGGTGGTGGGGGTGTCTGGCAGTGTTTTAGGGTTTAGGCCAATGCAGGGTAGTACAGTAGTATTTGGGTAGTGTAGAGGTCATGCTGGGAGCAGTGTTTTAGGGTTTAGGGTAGTGCAGTGGTGTTTGTGTATTGTAGGGGGTCCTGCTGGGGTAGTGTTTTAGAGTTTACGACAATGCAATGGTTTTTGGGTAGTAAAGGGGGTCATGTGGGGGTAGAGTTCTAAGGTTTAGGATAGTGCAGTGGTGTTTGGTCAATGTAGGGGATCGTGCTGGGGGGTAGTATTTTAGGATTTAGAGTAGTGCAGTGGTGTTTGTGTACTGTTCGGAGGTTTGTGTTGGGAATAGTGCTTTAGGGTTTATAGTAGCACAGTAGTGTTTGTGAAGTGTAGGAGGTCCTGCTGGAAGTAAAGCTTTAGGTTTTAGGTTAGCACAGTGGTGTTTGTGTAGTATAGAACGTCATGCTGGGAGTAGTGTTTTAGGATACTCACAGAGTTCCAAGCCGACGGACTGGCTTCTAAAGGCATAGCCGCGACCTGGTGATGTGGCCTTGCACAGGTAGAACTACTGATCCGATGGCTTGTCGAGGGAGAGATACAAGCTCCCAGACTGAGTCACAAAATGTCTGACAGCTGGCAGACCCAGAGCTGCGAGCAGACGCACTGGCTTCTAAAAGCATAACCACAAACTGGTGACGTGGGGAGAAGAACCATGACGGGGGTATCTCATGGAGACAGAGCTGCAGTATATTTTCAGTGTTGCCTCGCAGAGGTAGAACTATGGACCCGATGGCTTGTAGACGGAGGGATGCAAGCTGACGGACTGAATCACAACATGGCTGCCAACATTTCCTAGTTTCAACAGTTCACAGCCAATGAGCTGCAAGCTTGTTATCCCTCAGCCAATCAGATGTCAGAATTCTCAAATATCGATATCTGTAAAATGTGATATTCCTCAACAACTACTGAACAGATTTACACCATTTAAACAAAAGCGTGCTTTCTATACGAAGACCTTTCTCCCTGCCAAATTTGCCGTAATTCCGTTCAGCAGTTTGACCTGTGGCCTTGTTGAAAGTTTCCAATGGATATTGCATTGAGAAAACACGTTTTGGGACCCCCTTTGTTTCTCAGCCCAACCCTTGACCAATCACCCCCAAACACTCAAGATAGCAGCTGATCAAAAAAGAGAAACTTTTTGGAAAATTTCTTAAAGATTCGCCAAACTACGCCATAGTTATAAGCACATGGAAGGGTCCAGGATGAGGACCGTGCAACCCCCTCCCAACATGAGTGAGGCCCCAGTGAGCCATTGCTATTATTTTTTAAGAAATGGCCCCGGAATCTTGCCCACCCAGAGGCCTCATTAAAATAAAACGCGGGGACCCGCGACCCCAGTGCAAATAGTGCCCATTTTTTTTTAATGCTTTTTTGGCCCTGGGGGTCCTTCTGGGACACCCTGGGCAGGCCTAGAGAGTCACGGTGTTTCTACTCTGCCCCCTTCTCCTGTTTTATATCTTTGTTTCTCTGTTTTCTGGTGACTCGCTTCTACCGAGTCACAAGATGGCTGCCAACACTTCCTGGTTTGGAGTGTTGGCTGCCAATCACAGTGAAGCTTGTGCTCGGGACTTAGGCTCCGCCCAGATATCGAAAATGTTATTTTCCTAATTTCTCAGCATGTACTGAACAGATTTACACCATTAAATATAAAATCGCTTTCTGATCCAAGCACTACCTTTGTGCCAAATTTGGGGTAATTCCGTTCAGTAGTTTCGGCTGTAGCCTTGCCCAAAGTTTCCTATGGGAAATTGATTTTTTGACTCTTATTTTTTGAATTTCTCAAAAACTACTGAGCGGGTTTACACCATTTCAAAAAAGGTCGCTTTCTGAACCAAGCTCTACCTTTTTGCCAAATATGAGGTAATTCCATTAAGTAGTTTGGGCTATATCCCGTTGCAAAATTTCCTAGGGAAATTAAAACAAGGAGAAAATGTGTTTTGGGACCCCCCTTTTTTCTCAGCATCCGCTTGATGAATCACCCCCAAACTTTCAGGATAGGAGCTGACCTGGATAGACTCTTTTCGGGGAGAATGGCGCGAAGATTCATCAAACGACGCAAAAGCTATTAGCAAATCAATAAATGCTTTTCATATGGAAACTAGATTCTAACTATAACTACCTACTGGTGACTGCCAGTAGGTAATCTATCTATCTATCTATCTATCTATCTATCTATCTATCTATCTATCTATCTATCTATCTATCTATCTATCTATCTATCTATCTATCTATCTATCTATCTATCTATCTATCTATCTATCTATCTATCTATCTATCTATCTATCTATCTATCTATCTTTCTATCCATCTATCTATCTATCTATCTATCTATCTATCTATCTATCTATCTATTTATTTATCTATATGTGTGTGTGTATGTAAGTATATATATAATATAATATATTACATTATAATGTATTGAAAACATGGGAAATTGAATTAATATACAGGGCCTGATTTGAAGTTTGGCATATTGGCTACTCTATCTCAAATATCAAATTCTAAATCATGCTCAAAGTATGAATTAATATTATTGTGTTAAAATATGTAACTTAATATATAATTATATTGTTTAATATATATTTTTGTTTTTGAGTTTAAGGTTCAGGGTTTAAGGATGGCACTGGGTTTTAGGGTTAGTGGATTTGCAGGGTTTACGGGTGGTTTGAATGTTTTTGGGATAAGCAATTGGTAAGTTTTAGGTATGTAAAGGAGTTTTGTAGTGTTCAGGTATGGATCATGTTTAGGGATAGTAAGGAGTTTTTAGGGTTTAGGGATGGATAGAGTGTAAAGCAGTGTGGAGTTTTATGGTTTGGGGATGGGTAGTCAATTATTATAGGAGGAAGTGTTTAGGGTTCTGGGATGGGTTATGTTAGTATATAAGGGTAGTAAGGAGTTTTTAGGGATCTGGAATGTGTATAGTTTAGGGGTACACATGGGTCTCTAAAATCTGTTCAGGGATGTGGGGTGTTTAGGAGTACTGAGGAGGTTTTAGGGTACAAAGAATGGTAGTGTGCAGAGGTAGCAAGGAATGTTTAGGGTTCAAGGATGAGTTGGAGCAGTAAAGTGTGTTTGGATGTGACGTGTTTAGGGGCAGTCAATGTTTTTTTTTACAATATAATATCTAAAAATGTTAATTTAATTTAAGTAAAAGTTAAATTAGTTTACTTTTAAATTAGGACCCTTGGAAGCTGCTTTCTGCTGATACCTACCCGGATTGCTCTACCCTCTGCGGATTGTGAAGGAGCGTGGTCTCTCGCCTGCCCTTTGTGGGAAACGGACCTTCTCCACGAGCCGACCAGCACCTCGCCGGACCCGCTTCGCGGGTCCCGCAGCGCGCCATCTGCTGCTGGTGACTGCTGTTTGTCTGCTGTTTGCCTGCTGTTTGCCGAGGAGGAGCGCGGGGAAAGGCAAGTCGACCAGCGGGGCTGCGAGCACAGGCAGGGACTCCAGTATCCAGGAGCCCCTGCGCGCCCAACCTGCAACACCTGGGCTGCTCTCCCCGCTGGCCACGCCCCACCGCCTATCACGTACCGATAGTGCTGACTCTTAAGGAAGGAGCCACCCCCGCTACGCGGGAGCGTGCGGGAGCGCGTCGGGAGAAGCCCGGGACAAGGGCGGGACCGTCTGTGGCCGTCCGGGGCCGAAGGAGGCCGGGCTGGGCCACAACCCCTGGTCAGTGTGAAACTCCATCTTCATCTCCATAGTAAGTGACATAGCTTCCCTTGTATTGTTTTGTTACTACTATGGCAACTGCTGCAAATACAAGTCCTGTAGCCAGCCATTTAACGTCTCTTCCCACAGAGTCTGGCCCCTTGGCCATCGGTCCTTTAGATAAATTCTTTTTTAATCGCTCACTTGTAATAGATAAGGAACTAACTTTGGCAGAGAAGCGTGCCGAGCGCAGGCTTTCTATCGAAATACTTAAGAACTCTACGGACAAGTTTCCAAATGTAGTCTATCCCACTTTGGTAACCCCTCTATCATCAGTGAGCATCCCGGTTACAAACAGAGACTCTGAGGCCTCGGGGGATAAATCAACTGAGACTGTTGTTGCAGTTTTAAATAACACCAGTGGTAGTACATTTGACTTACTATCGCATACAGATGCGGGCCCTCACGTGGTTTCGTTTAACTCTAAAACTGGGGCCAAAAGGAAATGTCCAGTTTTTGTCAAAAGGTGTAAAAAAATGGTCCAACCACTACCAAAAATCAGGAAGTTACATAAACTTGTGACCAGTGGGAATCCAGTCAAAGAACCAGCGCAAAGAACAGGACGTGTAACGTCAACTATTCCTACTTCACAGGATATACAAGATAAAGTGGACAATTCATGTTCTGTTCCAAAAGAATCAAGTATTGGTAATAATGTACTATTCGCGAATGTGCTTCCAGAATTGGAAAAAATGTTTAGACTGGTACTTATTCCCATTGAGGATAGAATTGCAAATCTCATAGATAGGTTAAACCACTTTGAGCAATCAACTTTAGACAATTTCTATTCTACTAAATCCCTGATTAAAAAGAGTAGGTCGGAAACAAGCTCAAATTCTCAGGTTGTAAATAACCCCCATACACAGGATAAGGGTAGAAATACAAGAAATGGCTCACCTATACCTTCCAAACAAAATAAACCCTCAGCTAAAGTCACCACAAAACCCCTAGTTAGGGCTGAGAAAGCTACTTCAGGTTCTGAATCATCGCAGTCCAACTTAACACATCCTGTACAGTCTCCCTTACCCCGGCCACAAAACCAACTGGCCGTTGTAAACGTTGTGGCTACTTCGTGCCAACAAGTGGGTAAAGTTCCAGCTCTTGTGAGCACAATTACCAATACATGCATACCTCCTAACACCACGGGGGTAGGAAATAGGGACAGTGTTAACCAGTCGGCTGTTAAAGCCACAACAGCACCCCTTGCTAATAATAAACAGGTGCTGAAACCAGTCCCCCAACCTCCTCTACAAGTTCCCAAACCTATCCCAACGCCCTTACAAAAGCCACCTTATAGAAAACCCCCTATCAATCTTACTCCAGACTCCTTCCCCTATGTGGCAGTTCTCATCAACGTACCATCTTTACCCCCAGGGCAAAGGGAAAATTTCCAGATGCTTAAAAATAAGACCATGCACTGGTTAAAAGAAAATCGTCCCCTGCCGGGTGACATTGATGGGTTAATAATAGGGGCAAGGAGAATAGACTGGATGGGTTATACATCTAAAACCCTGGGGGGAGACTGTATAGTGGTTAATTTTCAAGATCCTAGGGTGGTGGGATGGATAACAAGGCAAGGATGGGGAACAAATAAGGGCGGTATTGGTATTGTGGATCTCACCTTTTTTTACCCCAGATCAACAAGTGTAACCACAAGCTTACTCAACGAGCCAATAGCCCCCCCAAAGGCGCAATGGCCAGCGACTTCTTTACCACCTCCTCATGTCAGTTTCAATTGTACCCCACACACACACAATAATCCCTATGTAGGATGGCAGGGCTCAGGGTGGGGCTATTGACATACTGGTACTGACAAAATAGGTGGAATCATAAAAGAAGTAGAGGAGCTAGGAGATGTCTGTGGTAATATCATTGCTACAGACATTAAGGAGAATAGCAATGAGGCCGGGTGTGTAGTCGATGAATGTGGTTCTAGACTAGTAACAACAAAACCAAATGTCTTAAACCCTGTAACAGATGATTTAGCTGTGGTCACAGTAGATAACCCAGAAAGGCTGGCAAACCTAACGGGGATATCGATGTCGCCCCATGAATCTTCAATTGCTAAATCTATGGATGGGACAAATGTAGATATTGGTACCTTTTTGTCTTGGAATATCGCCGGATTGGCTAGCAAGCTGGACTCCCAACTTTGGGTGGATTTTATAAGTGGTTTTAACATTTGTTGTTTTCAAGAAACCTGGGCTTGTGATCCATTATTTTGCTTAGGTTACTTGAATTACTATATACCTGCCACAAAAGGGGGAAGAGGGAGGCCAAAGGGTGGCCTAACTGTGTGGGTTAGACAGGGTTTGTTTATTGACATAAAAATCCTAGATAAGGGAAATTGTGATTTACAAGCCCTTAGAATCTCAGTTGTAAATGGTGCTCCAATAGATTTATACAATGTCTATGTGAGAGGTGGTAAAGATGTCAATCCATCTACAATTGAGTTGTTGTCCGATGTTATGGAGGTTAATTCCCAGGGTAACTTAAAGATAGTTGCCGGGGACCTAAACAGAACCTTTGAACCCTTGACCTGTACAAATGCCCTTATCGAGTGCGAAGAGGACAATTTATGGGGAGTACCTTCCTTAAATTTACAACCTGTGAAGCGATGGACTAAAGAGATTCTCCTATTAAATGGAATATGTTTGGAATACGGTCTAAGAGCCCTCAATGGTAGGACACCCGGGGATAAGGAGGGCAGTTTTACCTTTGATAATGGTATTAATAGGAGCCGAATTGACTATATACTGTGTAGTCTCCAGCTGTGGAGTGGGGTTGTTGACATGGTAATCAGGCCCCGGGTTGAAAGTGATCACAACCCCCTATGTGTGTCACATAAGTGGTGGAATGTAGGTTCAAGAAATCGTAACGAGACACATAACGAAACTCCTCTGTTAAGTAACGATGAGCGAAGGTTAAAATGGCCCAAGGTGACAGCAAACGAAGTCACTATGACATACATAATTAATATGGTAGATTATGCTATTTCTGCGATTGAAGCAGTGGCCCTAGTAGCTCCTGGGGACAATGTTATCACAGATATCCACAATAAGTTATTCTCCGCCTTAAGACCATGTTTTTTTATAAAGCAAAGAAAAGGGAAGAAAACTAAAGAAGTGGGTAGGTGGTTCGATAACCATTGTAGAGCAGCACGTCTAGACTTGGGGCATGCGATAAGGAATAGGGATCTTGCAGCAGTAAGAAAGAACAGGAAATTGTATAAAGCAGCCATATATTGTGCAAAAAAGAAATGGGACGAAGACCACTGGGCCCAATTAAAAGAAGCCTCTGATAATAAAGACCCAATGTTATTTTGGAAAATTATTAAGTGGGGTAGTGGCGCGGGCCCTGCAAAACCCGACAATAATGTACCAGTGGAAGCCTGGGTTGACTATTTTGGGCCCCAGTACGCGGAAAGTAATAAGTCTGTGACAGCTGATGAAATAACTCCGGTCTACGCAACCGAAGATCTGTTTTCCCTTAGCGAAGTGGTAACTGCCATTAGTTCCGCGAAAAGCGGGAGGGCGCCAGGCCCGGACGGTATCCCCCCTGATATTTTTAAACACGATGTGGCCAGATGGGCGAGATACATCCTCCTTGTAGCAAACGCATTAGCAAAGGGGGCAGTGGTTCCAGATATCTGGAAATGTGCAACCATTATCCCCGTCCACAAGAAGGGCGACCGCTCATCGCCTGCTAATTACAGGCCTATAAGCTTAATAGCCACCGTGCAGAAGATAGTCGGGAGAATGGTAACCAACCAGCTGATGGACTGGGTAGAAGATAACAGTGCCCTCTCGCCATATCAGGCGGGATTTAGGCGTGCTACCAGTACCATCGACCAGGTCTTTCGCTTCATAATATTGCGGTGGAAGACCGTAGAGCTGGGGAAGGGCAGCCTGTATGTCGCGTTCGTTGATCTACGGGCTGCGTTCGATCTAGTCCCCAGGCACAAACTATGGTCGGTGCTCCAAAAGCTGGGGATTCCTGCAGAACTGCTAACCTTAATCATGCAACTGCACGAATCCAACTATGCCAGAGTCCAATGGGGAGGAAGTAGCGAGACAACGGTGGACTTTCCTGTTGAAAGGGGTGTTAGGCAGGGATGTTCCATGGCCCCTTTACTTTTCTCGTTATTCATTAACGGGATAGTCGAGAGAATGTTGAGGGCTAGTGTTGATGCCCCATCGTTAGCGAACACCAGGGTCCCGATCCTGATGTTCGCTGACGACACTCTTATTTTGTCAAAGACTCCTATGGGGCTACAACGTGCATTAGGCATCTTTGATGCTTTTTGCTTGGAGCATGGGCTAGAGGTAAATGTAGGAAAAACCAAACTAATGGCCTTCTCTGCTGGACGCAGAAGCGATCCTAAAATTACCCTAAATAACAGCAGGCTCGATATAGTCAAGGAATTTACATATTTGGGAGTGCAGATTGCAGGGGGGACAGGCTGGACGCATCACGTCAACAAAGTAGTCCTAAAGCACCAGCAGTTATCGGGGGCCCTAAGGGGGGAACACCGTAAATCAAAAACAAAACCTATAAAACCCGCTTTGGCGGTGTATGATGCGAAGGTTTTGGGTGCCACCCTATACGGCGCAGAACTATGGGCTTGGAATGGTCTGACGGCTCTTCAGACTTCCGAGAACAAGTTCATGCGTGGTATTACAGGACTCCCCCAGAGCACCCCCCTAACCCCATTGTTCCTGGAGCTTGGCAGACGCACGATTATCGACAGAGCTCGACTGCGTCCAGTCCTTTACTGGAGGCGCCTCTGGACGACTCCGGAAATAAGGCAGTACGCTGAGAGCTTTTTGTGGATAATCAGGGAAGACATCTTCCACAAAATAAAATGGTTAAAACACCTGAAGACCATGTTGGAAAATCTAGGGTTCTCAAATCTTTGGAACAACCCCGAGGGAGAAACCTTCCCAAGTAAAGAAGCTCTTAAAAATCAATATTGGGATTGGGTGGGTGGCAAGATGCTGAATGACAATAGGGCAGATTCTATGTCTGGCCGTTTCCTGGAGACCAAAATTTTACCTGTCTTGGAAAACTATTGGGACAATGTTACGGTACCAATGGACAGGAAACTTGTCTTCCAGCTGAGATCAGGATCTATCCCACTCAAGAAATTGACATCTGGCTGGCACAGACCCACCAATAGTCTATGTCCTGCCTGCGAAAATGCTGAGGAGAGCCTTGGCCATTTTCTCTTTTCATGCGAAGCCTACGCGAATCCAAGGAGGAAATGGCTCTCGCCGGTTTGTAAAAATTTGGGGACACGCGAAAGTTCAGTGGCTCTAAGAATCCTATGCACAACACAGCAGGATTCAATAGTTATGGGTGTCGCCAAATACATGGGTTGGGCGTGGGCGATAAGACGACGGTTCTTGGGGGGTCGTATGTAATGAGGTATTCCTTTTTTAGTTTTTATGTATTAGGCATTTTATTGTTTTATCTGTGATCTTGTATGAGCGTACTGTGTTTAATGGATTTCTTATTCTGTATTATGTATTTTGTATATATTCTGATTTAATGTGCTTTTATGAGAATTGTCTCGAATAAAGCTTATACAAACAAACAATTAGTAATATTATTAGTGTACTTTTTAAAAATTACAAAAAAACATTGTCAGTGTATTGTTAAAAAATTACTAAAAGTATTGATAAAAGGTTAATATTATATATATGTGTGTATGTATGTTCACTAAAAAACAAAAGTTAAAGTGAGGTATTAGTTAGGTATGATAATATGATCTGAGTTTGTTTTAAAAGAACAACCGCAGATATTTAGAGAAAAGAACAAAGGTTAAAGTGACATTATAGTTAGGTGAACATTTCAGTTCCAAAGTAACCCTTTAATCTAAAACAAAACACCGAAATTCACCAGTCATAATTATCTCTAGTAACTATAACTCATACCCTGAGGTAACTATAACACGGAAAGGGAGAAGGAGATGAATCACTGTGACACTTCTTGCATGATGTATGTAGCAGGTTGATTGTATAACCTCCTATATAAATAAACATACAGTAAGCTATCTTAATTACACATGCCTGGAGGTAGTGTGTTAAAAGGGCATGCACTACTATTAGTGTTAATGTACCTTGTGAACATCTCTCTTCTAATTCAAATGACGGTATAGAAAAGCAAGAAACAAATTAGGAATGATGTGTCTAAGAATAGAAAAAATACTAAGCATCAAGCATTATGGTGAATGAAGTTATACTCATAATTGCAAAAAACAATGAGAGGGACTAACCTTAACAAATGCCACTGCAGCACACCATTAGGCCCAAAAAATATACATCGTATTTAATGCTAGGAAAAAAACAAAAACATATTTTCCTAAACAGGATGTATAATGAAAAGACTATATAAAAAGGTGCTGGGTCAGATAACTATATTGCATCTCCTTAAGAAATCAAGAAACTAACTTAGATCTATTTTCTCTTTATAGCCAGCCTGTGTTAAATAAGGGAAACAAAAGATTAAACATTTCTCCACACTCCGTGGACAAGATAGATCAGATAAGTAAATATGTCCTTGTAGTCATATATAACATCATTATCCTACCATTTTTCTGCTCTCGTTTTTGCACAGGAGGAAAGGCTGAGGAACTCAGGTGCGAGGAAACAGAGGAATACAAGCATGTACCTCTGACGAGGGAATGCGGAGGGAGACAGGAACCCCGAAGAAGAGATCAGCGACCCGGAAGAGGAAGACCCACGCATCGGAGCAGGAACACGTCGAAGACATCCAATCAAGGGACCAATAAGACCCGACTGCAGGACAACGGGATCCAAGCAGGTAAGTCGAAATTAAAAAGGGAATGCAGGAAAGGCTAGGCAGATCTGTGAATGAGTGTGAAGCGTGTTCTTGTCATGGATTACCAATTTTATCTGAACTTGACTCCGCCCTGCTAGCTATCTGCAGTAGTAGCAGGGCGAGACTGACAGCTGCTGTCGGCACCCAGAATGGGTACTGGCTGGGTCGCTGGCAAGGCTGCGTGGCCATGGGGTGTCCACTGTAGCGCTAAAGTGTGCATTACATGTCGGTGTTCTGGGTGGGACCAGGACACCCAAAAAAAATACAAAAAAAGAAAAAGAAATAATGAGTGGCAGGAGATTCTCGTTTATTCATCACTGCTCAAGGCAAGGAGCGCACCATAATTCCCTGTGAGGGCTACTAAATTATATTTTTTGATCCTGGTGGTGCCCTCAGAAGGGGCAGGGGCACCACAAAGCATTTATTTTATGTTTTGCAGGGCTGCAGTGAGCACAGAAGCCCCCCAGCAACATTAAAAAATAAACAGTAAGTTTCCTCGGTCATTGAATTCATGACCCCGGGAGAGCCAACTCTGCTTTTTAAAGCATTCAGAGCTGTATGGCCTTCAGCTGGAGTGCTAAGTCCTTTAGTTACTGGTGCTATGACTACATTTCTTGGCCTAAAAATGTTTTTAAAAAAGGCTCAAAGACATTTTTATGGTTGTTTTAAAATAATCCTTTATTAAAAATAATTTGTGTCAATAGGTATTATTAAGCATTGCAATATGTGTATTTATAAAAGAATTGGTGACTGTTTGACAAGGTAAATAGATCAGATGTTATGTATGTTGATGTGCTCACCTCCAGATAAAGCCAATCAATCTGCCTTTTATATTTATATATGTTCTGCAGTGGGAGGTTGCACGGTGATATACATCCTAATTTACGTTAAAAAATAGAAATTCCATGAAAAAAACAAAGGTTTGAGTGACGATATAGTTATGAATTAAAATATTATCTCAGTTACATAACATTTTTTAGAAACCCTAGAAATTCACTGAACAAACCAAGTGTTAAAGGGACATTATAGTTAGAAAAAATGCCAGCTAACCTCTGAAATTCACCATTTAAAGTAACTAGAATTCATGTCCCCCAAGTAACTGTAACTCGTGCCCCACCGTGAACAGTGTAGTTAACAATGATATAATTTCAGATGTTGTAATGATATTATCAATAATGTCAAATAACAGCATGAGCAATGTAATATATAAGTTAAGTAGCAGTGCTTGAGAGCACAACACTGTACGATACTGCACTCTACACCACTCCACTCTATGTCACTCCTCTTCTCTGCTCTACAACACTCTTCTCCACTCTATGACATTTTATGCCCCTCCACTCTACCAAACTCTACTCCACTTTATAGCACTCCATTATACAACATTCTACTCTACTTTATGGCACTCTAAAACACTCTATGACACTCAACGCAACTCCTGCTATACCACTCCAGCCCAATTTACTCTATGATACACTACTCCACTCTACTCCACTTTACGCCACTCCACTCTACGCCACTCTAACCCACTCAACTCTTCTCCATACGTATCACTGACACAATATCAAAACCATAAATATCAGAATACCAAAATGTCATGTCAAAAATATTGATCACAAAAATATTATTTTAAGTACAAAAATATTTTAAAGAATTGTTTTACACTAATATTGAAACATATACAAAATTATATACAAAAATATTATTATTTACTGTATATATAGTTTAGATAAGTAAAACCTAAATATTTTAACATATAACATGAATATAATGTAAATTAAATATGTTTAAATAATATTTAAAAATATATATAAATATCTACTAATTTAAACAAACACACACAAATATATCTGAAAGTGCGTATGTTTATATAAATATATGTAATATAAAACTATAAAAAAATATTAATTTTAACATATATTGAATTTTTAAAATGGTATTTAAATTTGCCACTCTAACCGTTATCAAAAGTAATAATTTTACACTAATATGGATAATTATATACAAAATGTTTATTTTTTGCTATATACATAGTTTAAATAAGTAAAACTTAAATATTTTAACATATAACATTAATATAATTTCTTTCAATGTGAATGGCCTAAATAATAGGAAAAAAATGCGAGCCATTGAGTCATGGATCAAAACTGAAAATCCTGCTGTAATAATGCTGCAGGAGACCCATATCTCAGCTGCCAAAATTGATGACTTTTCTATGTTTGAGATTTGGGCCACGTTTCGAATGTTTTCGTCTTCTATAGTATCCCAACAGGGGGTGGCCCTTTTCTAAAATAGGAATTTGGACGCTGAAATTATACAGTCAGAAGAAGGCGGCTCAGGTCGGTGGTGCTGGGCTACATGTTTAGTTAAGAACAGACATGGGCCGATTACCTTCGCTTGCCTCTATGCCCCAGTGGACGATAATCATCAGATTTACGAGGATTTATTTCAATCATTGCTAATGGTGGGAGGGGATATCGTTATTGGGGGGGATTTTAATATCCTTATGAATCGAAAATTAGACTCTACTACGTCTTCAAAAAAGCAGCTCAAACCTAAATCATGGAGATCAATCACTAATAACATGACAATTCTTGACTTGTGTGACCCATGGCGTTAACAAAACTCACAAAAAAAGATTTTACCTGCTGGTCGGGCAGGTTTAAGTCCTCCTTCCGTATTGACTTCTTTCTGGCCTCCAGGCAATTACATTTTTCCTATCAGAAAATTTTCCATAATGGCTTTTCGGATCATGCGATGTTAGCCATGGAGTTCACCTTGGGAGAAGATATAAGAGTCCCTAAGCGATGGGTATTTAATAAAGCACATTTACAAGACGAAAATTGGGTTACTTTACTTAAATCTGAGATTACAGATTTTATTGCTCGTAATTCTGGCACTGCTCCTCTTCATATTATCTGGGATTCGTTGAAAGCTTTTATTTGGGGTATAGTGATAGGTAAGGATGCAGCGGATTGGTCTGCCGTTAGGAATTCCATGAATTCATTGCAACAAAAAATTCAGGCTTTAACTTTGCTAAGACAATATAACCCATCGAGCAATGTTCAAAATCAATTAAATGAAGCCAAATGGGAACTTAGCTCTAACCTATTCACACAAAGCGAAGAAACTTTCCGTAGACAGTCACAAAAAATCTATGAGGGAAGTAATTTTACCGGCAAATTCTTAGCCTGGCAGGTTAAAGGGCAAGCCGCCGCAAATCAGATCCGTTCCTTAAAATGCCCCGTCACACATAGTGAGATATCACAGTCGGCGGCAATTGGCTCCATAATGCTTTCTCATTATCAAAAGATTTATAGTACACATCATGATGTAGACCAAAGAAAACTTTCCGCTTTTTTGGGCAGATAAGAGATGCCCTTCCTCTCACATATAGATCAGGAGATAATGAGGAGTTCATTCTCTCAGGAAGAATTGGAGTTAGTGGTTAAGGACCTTCCAATTGGTAAGGCCTGCGGCCCGGATTGGGCTTCCCGCTGAATTTTTTAAAGTCTTTTTTAGTTATTTTTCTGATTTGTTATTGCAATTATTAAATTCTATGTTGGATGGTGGGCAAGTTCCAGATTCTTTTCGTGAAGGTACGGTGGTGAGCTTTCTGAAGAAGGGGAAAGAATCTAACGACTCCAATTCATACAGATCCATTACTTTATTAAATACAGATTACAAAATTACAAGAAAACTACTATCAACTCGTTTTAACACTATTGCTGCCGACTTGATTCACTCGGATCAAAATGGCTTTATTGCAGGTCGGCAATTAATCACGAACACACATTATTTGATTGAGGCACTAGATTATTTTGAGATGCGGGTGTTTCAGCTTTAATTCTACTATTAGACGCAGAAAAGGCTTTTGATTTGGTGGTTTGGGCAACACTCTTTATCATTTTAGAGCACTTTAGAATTCCCCGACAAATTATTAGTTTAATTCAAAATCTGTACACCGGTGCTAAAGCCAATGTGATTATCAATTCTGTTATGATGGGGTCAGTTTTAGTTCAACGAGGTACGAGGCAGGGATGTCCTTTGTCACCTATTCTTTTTGCCTTTTTTATTGAGCCTCTAGCTGTCGCTATTCGGAATTGTGTGAGCATTGCTCCCCCTATGGCCAAAATTAAGTTATATGCCGATGACATTATGTTATTAATTAAACCAGACATGCAATCTCCAATTCATGCTCTACAGATTTTTGAAGAATTTGAGGTATTAGGTGGCTACCGGATTAATAAAAAAAAGACGGAAATTTTGGTCTGCGGGGGCTTAGACCCAGAATTACATCCGGACTTACGCGGTTGTATAAATTTAAGACCTAAACGATATTTGGGGGTCCTGTTCTCTGCTTCAGTTTCAGATTTATATACACTTAATTTTGATCCCCTTCTTCAGAGAGTTCGCTCCATGTTCACTAGGTGGAACCCACTGCCATTATCCATCCTGGGCCGGGTTGCACTGATTAAAATGTCCGTTCTTCCGCTTTTTAATTTTTTATTTTCTACTATTTCTTGTTTCTTGCCTGGTATTTTTTTCTCAAAAGTAGAATCTCTGTTTTCAGGTTTCGTGTGGGGTAAAAAAACTCCTAGAATCGCAATAGGTACACTCTACTCAGATACAGAGCAAGGAGGTCTTTCGTTACCAAATCTTAAAGACTATTACAATGCATATTTTGCACAATATTTGGATAGATTTAAAACTGAAATTCACGGTCCGGTTGTATTCCTTAACTTTTTTTTTGATCGAATTTGTCGTGAGGGTCAAATTCCCTCCCCCCTTCAAGTTCCTAAATCACCTAAATTTGTTCGATATAAGATCATGAATTGGTTCTTTAAAAGACGGGATGCCATGCTTAAAAGATACTCTCTTCCGCAGTTTAATTTAATGACTTCTTTAATTAATGTTTTCGCCTTTACAGGGATTAAAATTGGATCAGAAACAGTTGTAAAATGGGAACGTGCTGGGTTCAATATACTATCAGATTTTTTAAGGGATGGATCGTGGATAACCCAGGGAGAGATGTCACGCTTAATTCAGGGCAACTTTTTGTTAAAAGGTTCCTATAGTTTGATTTATAAAGCTTTGGCACAATTGGACCCAATCCATATCAGTATCCCTACTCAGTTATGGAATGATCTTTTTTTGATAGCACGGGCTAGGAAACCCGGGGAATGGAAACGGAGCTTAGCACAGAGTAGGGAGGTGTATCTGAGCCTAAAAGCAATTAGAAAATGGCAGGAACAAGAGAACCATGGACTATCCATCAATACTTGGAAAAGTATCAATAAATTCAATTTTAGTATATTGAGAGGTGCCAATTGGCGCAGAATGCTATTTTTTAGCAAATGGCTTTTATATCGTACTGCGGACGTCATTGCGAAAATGTATACAAACACTTCAGCTAACTGTTTTAGATGCTTGCAATTTGCTCCAGCCAATTGGTCTCACATAACTGTACATTGCTTGAAAATTAAGCCATTCTGGAATGAGATGTTCTTTTTTTTTCAAACTTATTATAAGATTAGGATTACTTGTAATGTCAAATTAATGTTGTATGGGTATGATTCTGATCTCAAACTTGCAGACCATTTGGTAAAATCGGTGTACATAGCAATGGCAGTGGCAAGGTCTCTGATATTACAAAATTGGCGGTCAACACAGGTTCCTTTGTTCCCGGAATGGCTCCATAAAATGAAGAAAGTTAGAAAGAGTGAATTTCTTTATGCACAACGAATAGGAGGGGTGAAAAAATTTGATTGCAAAAAACACACTCTACTCCACTATGCAACACTTTACTCCACTCTACGCCACTGTACAACACTACACTCTATGCCATTCCACTCTACGACACTCTTCCACTCGATGCAACTCCATTCTACAACACTCTAGAATAATTGACACTCTGTGATATTCTGTGAAACTCCCTCTACACCACTCCACAGGGCCGGACTGGCTACCGGGCAGTTGTGTGTGCTGCAGTGCTGGGGGCTAATTTCGTTGATGGGGACCTGCGTGTGCAAAGCGAAAATCGTTTTGCTTTTTTTATTTCAAATCGCACGCAGGTCCCCATCAACGAAATAAGCCCCCACCACAGAGAAATTAGCCCCTAGCTCGGCAGCACACACAACTGCCCGGTAGCCAGTCCGGCCCTGCCACTCCACCCCACATTACTCCACTCTACTCAATGACACACTACTCCCCTCTACTCCTCTACTCCACTCTACTCGATTCTATGCCACTTGACTCTACCACACTCTGAAACACTGTAATCTATGCCACTCCACACTACAACATTTTACTCCACTCCATGCCACTCCACTCTACTACATTCCACGGCACTCCTCTCAATGAAACTTGACTCCACTCCACTAAACTGTACTACACTCTGCTATACAATGCACTGCTACTCTGCCAATGAAATTCAATGAAAATAACAAAGATAATAATTCAAATTATACATTTAAGGTATAACTAGAACTTTAGAATTTCTAATATTTGTGTAGTTTAAGTTTAGTTTGTGTAGAAAGAATAAATACAGTTTTCCTAACTATAGCTATGCTTTCACCTTTGAGAGAGAGAGAGAGAGAGCTCGTCATTTATACAAACTCTTGGTACAGGAGATGGGAGTTAGTACGAATTTCCGCAATGCAAGAGCAAAATCATTTTCAGGACTAAGCTAACATGGAACAAACCGATGATCAAATGAATGAATATCAGTCGTTCCTTCAATTGTTTTTTACTTCATCAGTGATTACTTCTTAACAATTAAATCACAATTACCTTTGGTAAAACTAGCCCACCTGTGTAGTAAAGCACCCAGACAAATTAAAAGAAATTTCTTCACCTTATTATGGATGTCAGATGTAGATGTTCACACCACCCTATAGTGCTGTACAACGTTCTCATCAAATATAGGAAGTAGGGTGATTTTTCCATTCTTGACATCAACAGATGTCTTTACGAAGCTCATTATTATAGTCTTTAAATATGTTTGTGATGTAATTTACCATTACTTACATGTAAGCAGTAGGATCGCCTTTTTTCTGAGCTCCTCACCCAGATTAAGGGACATTTGGGTTCAGTCCAGAGTTAAAAAACCTCTCTTCTTCTGCTCTGTGGTACAAAGATGTCTGTATATTATGGACTGCCTCTAGGACAACCATTTACCCCTCACATTTGATCAGGGGTACACATTTTTCCTCTCCCATAAACTGAAAGAATAAACTATTGTCAATTAAGACACCGGTCTCTAACCGGGAAAAACAGAAACGTCACTGAGCCCATCTGATATCTCATTAGCTTTGAATCGCGTAACAAAACATTTAATGCCTGATTTGGATATTGGGCGGAGAGTCCCCGACCAGCGGTCGGAGGCTCTCCGCCCGACAACCTGAGTTTTTCCTCTGACCACCATATTTTGATTTTAGTGGTCAGAGGGAAAACCACAAGGGGAGTCTGCTCCTCTTCCGACAGGCTCTGTGAGCCTATCAGAACAGGAGCAGAATAGTAGTCCCTTAAATGACGGCGGATTCAGGCTCGGTTCTGCTATCGGGATTTCAATGTTGGTTTACGACAGCTAATTCATGTCGGCCTTTCTGACATGTATTAAAAGTCGGAAACTGAATATAGTGGCCCCTAGCAGGGCCCCTTTCCCCTCCTGGCCCTCCTTATATGGACCTGGGGGCGCCTATGGTGCCCCCCAACATCCCTGCACCATGTGACAGACACTGTGAGGTGCCTGCCACATGGTGCAGGGATATTTGCAAACTTCCATTTGCCAATGGAATCTTGTGTTGCGGGCGATTTCAGCCCGCCGCACAAGCTCCCATTTGAAAATGGATGTTTCCGACCACACTATGTGCGGTCACATCCAAATTAGGGTGTCAGAACCGTCGACCTATGGTCGGGTGATTCCTTACCCGCAACCATCGTAATGAGGGCCTCAGTTTCCTCACTACATAAGGAATTAGAGAATAACCAAATATCACCAAGCATCCCCATTCTTTCTCTACCCTGTTCTCTGAGCAATTCAAAATGGAAGACAGGTACATGTAACTTCGTTACTTTATGTGGATCACTCATTTCAGAATAACAAAATACGCACACAAAGTAACAAATTAACATGTTCCTCTCTCCCACTTGATATGTGTCAAAGAATGGCAATGAGGAAGAAAGATGTCAGCTGCCAAGTGTTATGGACTACACTGAATTTTGTGTGTATCCGGTTTGCCTCATGCATGTGGTTAATAACATCAAATATATATATGCTGCTAATGTAATGTATGTGTTCGGCCAGATTTATATTCTTCTTTGTGTTGCACAGAAACCAGCATACATTAGAATACGTGGAAGACAAAAGAGGAGGGGTAGTATGCCGGACTAATGTACGCTCACTAAGTCAGAAATCGTATGTCTATGAATAAAGGGGAAACAGTTAATCCCAGTTTTGGATCATCCAACATCATAAACAGGAACCCCTTTGAGTGCAGTAAATCCCTGGCTTTTATATCACCGGCAGTTGCTTAGCACCTTGCTTGCCAAAGAAGGGCTTAATATGAGATCTCAGTGATTAAATATCAATGGGAAAATGCAGTACACATCAAAGCAGATAAACAGGATCTGAAGCAGGAAGGTGCACTCAGGTTCAAACCAGGGGTAAGCAAATGTGCAAAGATCTTCCTCTGCAACAAAAATGAGTTTTGTTTTCTAAAAATGTGCATGCCTTGCAAACAGTTGGCAGAAATCTCAGTGTAGTAAGGTGGGGAAGTCATTTGGCAGTACAACACTGGTCAGCAACTCACGTTCTTCCAGTCTAGTTTAGTATAGCATGGCATGCTCACTGCATGGTGCAGTAGAGGGTTGTGAAGAAGTGTGTGAGAAAGGCAGTGAGATGAAAGTAGGACGGGATTCAGGGAGATAGCGAAAGGTATATTTTCGACTGCAGTACCTTTTGGTGTTTTCAGGATTACACAACTCACTATAGCATGGAGGTAAAAGAGACAGGAGGAAGAGTGATGGAAGGAATAGAAAAAAGAAAGTTGAGAGATAGGCTGTTGAAAATGTCCTTTTCTGCAGTCACCCCAAAAACGATTGCCTTCCTCCTCTTACTTTTTGCTGAATTCTTATTTTGGGCCTTAGGACTCTGTGCACTTCACCAATGTTAACCAGTGCCAAAGTGCTTGTGCTCTCCCCTCTGAACATGGTATCATTGATTTAAACCTGTTTAACATATTTAATTTATTTGCGCAGTCCCTTGTAGAGTAAAACACACAAGATGATAGAAGGAATGTTGCACAATGGCAAAACATTCACCCCCAGTCACAGATCTGGGTTTAATCCATCGTTATTTTGATTCCGGTCCAGGGAAGACATGGCTTGGCAGTTCGGGCTGGACTGTTCCCATGAGGCACAGGGTCAAGACTGATTTGCATATGGCCATGTCTGAACTGAGGTGGCTTGGTGAGCAAAATAACAATGGATCAAACCCAGATCTGTGACTGGGGGTGAATGTTTTGCCATTGTGCAACATTCCGTCCATCAATTGTTGTTTTTGCATTTGTCACCCTGAGTGGGACGGGTATGGTCAGACGTGAGTCTTGTGCTCTCCATGCCACTGGAATCAAGCTATCCTGGCTGATGAAGGCTGATAGCCAGAAACCGGTCCTAGGATGCTTTATTCCGGTCCAGGGAAGATATGGCTTGGCAGTTCGGGCTGGACTGTTCCCATGAGGCACAGGGTCAAGACTGATTTGCATATGGCCATGTCTGAACTAGGGTGGCTTGGTGAGCAAAATAGCGATGGATTAAACCCAGATCTGTGACTGGGGGTGAATGTTTTGCCATTGTACAACATTCCGTCCATCAATTGTTGTTTTTGCATTTGTCACCCCGAGTGGGACGGGTATGCTCAGACGTGAGTCCCGTGCTCTCCATGCCACTAGAAACAAGCTATCCTGGCTGATGAAGGCTGATAGCCAGAAACTGGTCATGGGATGCTTGATTACGGTCCAGGGAAGACATGACTTGGCAGTTCGGGCTGGACTGTTCCCATGAGGCACAGGGTCAAGACTGATTTGCATATGGCCATGTCTGAACTGAGGTGGCTTGGTGAGCAAAATAACAATGGATTAAACCCAGATCTGTGACTGGGGGTGAATGTTTTGCCATTGTGGAACATTCCGTCCATCAATTGTTGTTTTTGCATTTGTCACCCTGAGTGGGACGGGTATGCTCAGACGTGAGTCCAGTGCTCTCCATGCCACTAGAAACAAGCTATCCTGGCTGATGAAGGCTGATAGCCAGAAACCGGTCCTGGGATGCTTGATTCCGGTCCAGGGAAGACATGGCTTGGCAGTTCGGGCTGGACTGTTCCCATGAGGCACAGGGTCAAAACTGATTTGCATATGGCCATGTCTGAACTGGGTTGGCTTGGTGAGCAAAATAACGATGGATTAAACCCAGATCTGTGACTGGGGGTGAATGTTTTGCCATTGTGCAACACTCCGTCCATCAATTGTTGTTTTTGCATTTGTCACCCTGAGTGGGACGGGTATGCTCAGACGTGAATCCCATGCTCTCCATTCCACTGGAATCAAGCTATCCTGGCTGATGAAGGCTGATAGCCAGAAATCGGTCCTAGGATGCTTGATTCCGGTCCAGGGAAGACATGGCTTGGCAGTTCGGGCTGCACTGTTCCCCTGAGGCACAGGGTCAAGACTGATTTGCATATGACCATATCTGAACTGGGATGGCTTGGTGAGCAAAATAACAATGGATTAAACCCAGATCTGTGACTGGGGGTGAATGTTTTGCCATTGTGCAACATTCCCTCCATCAATCGTTGTTTTTTCATTTGTCCCTTGTAGAGTGGCATACCATATAGCCAGGCCCTGTAAATTAAATGCTGCTGGTGGGCCTGCATCACTATTTATGCCACCCAAAAAGTAGAACTCTACAACATGCCTTAGGCCTGCCACTGCAGCCTGTGTGTGCAGTTGTCTGAACTGGGGTGGTGTGGTGAGCAAAATAACGATGGATTAAACCCTGATCTGTGACTGGGTGTGAATGTTTTGCCAATGTGTAACATTCCGTCCATCTTCATGTGTGTTTTGCTGTGCAGCTTACACTGCCATGTATATTTGGCATTTAAACCCCTTGCCAATCTTTAAACTCCTCTTTTATTGAAATACGTCACCTCTAAGGTAGGTCCTAGGTAGCCCATAGGGCAGGGTGCTATGTAATTAAAAGGTAGGACATGTCCTGGTAGTGAAAAACTCCCAAATGTGTTTTTCACTATTTTCTAAGGCAGGAAACATACATAATTCTTCCTCAGTGGTGTCTTATTCCCAATGCATTTTGGGCTGTTTCATTGTCCTTCGTCAGGGGTTCACTGAAAATTTAAACAATGACATTTAAACTGCATATTTTAAAACTCATATCAAGCCAACTGTGACATTGCTCATTATGTACTTATTTTGAAATTCAATACCTCGATCGGCGTTTCCCTCTAATAACTCCCAACGATGTCCTGCTCCAAATTAACACCCCTCCGCCTTTGTCCACAGGGCTTGGTCGCCCCACTCACTGCTGCCGCTCCTGCCTGCCTTTGCCGCCTCCTGCCTGCAGATTCCTTCGTTCGCTGCCCGCTGCTCCTGGGAATTTCCCGCTGCTCCTGGGAATTTCCCGCTGCTCCTGGGAATTTCCCACTGCCCGCTGCTTCTTGGAATTTCCCGCCGCTGCCTCCCTGCGGCCCGCCCCCGTGTGATTCCATTCGCCGCCCCGCTCCCGCCACCCAGCTGCTCCTCCCTCCCGGCTCCTTACTTATGATGCCCCTAGAGCGACCGCGCAGCGGAAGCGCGCAGCGGGAGCGCCGAAGGTGCGCCAAAGGTAAGACCGTCTGTGCCCGTCCGCGCCTGGACCGCGCCCGGACCCCTGGCCCTCTCCGCCGAGGCAAGACGACCCGACTGACCTACGACGCCGCCACTCTCAACGCACTCAATGCCGGCCGGACCCACGCCTGTTGCCGAGCCACCCCGAGACGCACCCACGGACCCTTCACCTGCTGCACCTGCAAGTTCACCTGCCTCCGAACCTGCCCCGCACCCGCCAAGACAAACACCAGCAGCAACCACCTCAAGTGCATCCTGATCAACACCCGCTCCGTCCACAGACACGCCGTGGAACTCTGGAACCTCCTCGACGCTACATCACCGGACGTCGCCTTCCTCACGGAAACCTGGATGAACGCCTCCTCTGCACCCGACATCGCCATCGCCATCCCGGACGGGTACTAGATCATCAGGAGGGACCGCATCAACCAGACCGGAGGTGGCATCGCCATCGTCCACAGGAACACCATCCGCATCACGACCGACGCCAACGACTCCTTCGCCGCAGCCGAACATCTCCACTTCCAGATTCACACCGACCCTAAGACGACCCTCAGAGGCACCCTCGTCTACAGACCCCCGGGACCACGCACACAATTCAGCGAAGACATCACAGACTTCATCAGCCCGCACGCCCTCCCCTCCACCGACTACATCCTCCTCGGGGACCTCAACTTCCACCTGGAGAACAACAAGGACCGCAACACCACCGCCCTGCTGGAAAACCTCGCCAACCTCGGACTCAAGCAACTGGTCAACACCCCCACCCACTACGCCGGCCACACGCTTGATCCCGTCTTCTCTTCCAGCAAGTACATCACCTTCAGCCACGCCACCGGACTCCACTGGACCGACCACAGCTGCGTCCACTTCAGCTTCAAAAGATCCACGACCCACCACCACCCGCAACAGGTACCTCACAGGAATTGGAGCAAGATCACCGCAGACCAGCTCAACACCTCCCTCAGCCAGAGCCCACCCGCCAACACAACGGACCCCAACGAAGCAGCCCGCAACTTCACACAGTGGCTGACCGCCTGCGCCAACGACCTCGCGCCACTAAAGAACCCTCCCAACAGACCCAGAAGCAAGAAGGCATCCTGGTTCACCGACGACCTCAAGGACTCCAAGAAGACCTGCCGCACCCTCGAGAAAGCCTGGCTCCTCGACTGGACCACCGACAACATGACCGCCCTCAAACACGCTACCCGCAAGCACCACCAGCTCATCCGCACCACCAAGAAGAAATCCCTGAAGGAACGACTGGACAACAACGCCCACGACAGCAAAGAGCTCTTCACTATCGTCAAGGAGTTCTCCAACCCCAGCACCGGCACCAACGACATCACTCCGTCACAAGACCTCTGCGACTCCCTCGCCTCGTTCTTCCACCGCAAGATCGCCGACATCCACAACAGGTTCGGCGCCCCACCCACGCACCCAACCGTCGAACCAACGCCCTCCACCGCCACCCTTCGCACCTGGACCACGGTGACCACCGAAGACACAGCCCGCACGATGAACACCATCCACTCCGGATCACCGACCGACCCCTGCCCACACCACGTCTTCAACAAGGCAGACTCCACCATCGCACCCCAACTCCGGAACATCATCAACGCCTCCTTCAACACCGCCACCTTCCCAGAGAGCTGGAAGCACGCCGAGATCAGCGCCCTCCTGAAGAAACCTACAGCGGACCCCACCGATCTCAAAAACTTCCGCCCCATCTCGCTCCTCCCTTTTCCTGCTAAAGTCATCGAGAAGAGCGTCAACAGACAGCTGACCGCCTTCCTCGAGACGAACGGATCCCTCGACCCCTCGCAGTCCGGCTTCAGAGCCAACCACAGCACCGAGACCGCCCTCATCGCAGCCACCGACGACATCCGGACCCTGCTCGACAAGGGGGAAACAGTGGCCCTCATCCTCCTGGACCTCTCCGCTGCATTCGACACGGTCTGCCACCGCACCCTAGTCCAGCGCCTCAGCAACATCGGTATCCAAGAGAAGGCACTGGAGTGGATCATCTCGTTCCTCGCCGGAAGAACACAAAGAGTCCGCCTCCCCCCGTTTCGCTCCGAGGCCACCGAAGTCATCTGCGGCGTCCCGCAAGGATCTTCACTCAGCCCCACCCTCTTCAACATCTACATGAAACCTCTCGCAGCCATCGCACGCCAGCACAACCTCAACATCATCTCTTACGCCGACGACACCCAGCTGATCCTCTCCCTCACCAGAGACCCCGACACCGCCAGAACCTGCCTACACGAAGGGATGAAAGACGTCGCCGAGTGGATGAAGGACAGCCGCCTGAAACTGAACTCGGACAAGACGGAAGTCCTCATCCTGGGATCTTCGCCCTCCGCCTGGGATGACTCCTGGTGGCCCCCAGCCCTGGGCAACGCACCCAAGCCAACCGACCACGCACGCAACCTGGGCTTCATCCTGGACCCCTCCCTCTCGATGACCAGACAAGTCAACGCCGTCTCCTCATCGTGCTTCAACACCCTGCGTATGCTTCACAAGATCTTCCGCTGGATCCCGACCGAGACCAGGAAGACTGTCACCCAGGCACTCGTCACCAGCCAACTGGACTACGGAAACGCCCTCTACGCCGGAACCACAGCCAAGCTACAGAAAAGACTCCAGCGTATCCAGAACGCCTCCGCCCGACTCATCCTGGATGTCCCCCGACGCAGCCACATCTCCAGCCACCTGAGGAACCTGCACTGGCTCCCCGTCGACAAGAGGATCACCTTCCGGCTCCTCACCCACGCACACAAGTCTCTCCACGACCTGGGCCCCAAGTACCTCAACGACCGCCTGACCTTCTACACGCCCACCCGCCAGCTACGGTCCACCAGCCTCGCCCTCGCAGCCGTACCACGCATCCGAAGAGCCACCGCCGGAGGAAGATCCTTCTCTTACCTGGCTGCCAAGACTTGGAACTCCCTCCCCATCCACCTTCGGATGACCCAGGACCATCTCGCCTTCAGGAAACAACTCAAGACCTGGCTGTTCGAGCAGTAGCATACCCCTCCCCCCAAGCGCCTTGAGACCCTCCCGGGTGAGTAGTGCGCTATACAAATGGCATGATTGATTGATTGATTGATTGTAGCTGCCCTATGTTTAAGGAAAATGCGCGGGAATGTCTCCCCACCACCTTAGTTCACAAACCTCCCCGTTTTCCTCACACTGAAACTTGTGGAATCCTTCTCATACCTGTAATCCATCTCATTAGTTTGTTGCCTCCTGCCTCAAGCCATCTAATAATTCTCTCACTTGAACTTCCCTTTGAAACTCATCACTTCAATAACTCCTCCCTTTCTCATGTACAAAGCCTATGCCACATTACTACAAAACCCATAATCCCCTAATCCACTGATGTAACACCCACAAGGTGTTGTCATATCACCTATGTGTGAAACCTTCATCTATATCCTCCTTCTATCCACAAGCCTCGGCGTTTTTCTCACACTAAACCTCTTGGAATCCCTCTCGCATCTGAAACCTGGCAGACATTCAAGCATGAGTGCATATTTACCGGTTAAATAAATGTGGAAATATACTAATTTCAGCTTAATTTTTCCACAAAACCCCAAATAAATATGGATAAATACAGATAAAATTAGCAGAAAATAAATATGGATAAATACAGATGGAAATGGCAAAAAAATAAATACCACAAAACCGGGAGCCCTATTTATACAGTGTGGAACAAATCTACAAGTGTTCCAACTATCATACTGAATAGAAAGCAAAAGAGTACGTTAATAATAACGATAAAACAGAAAACACCAGCCTTATAAAATCCAGATATTTAGATCCTTAGTTTACTTAACCCATTTCAGTTCATTATTCCAATTCTTGAAACTTTTCGGCACCCTACATTCCACAAAATCCAAACAGACTGCACAAAACCAAATAAAGGCCTGTGATGGAAATGATTGGGAAGTCATTCCCTGCACTAACGAAAGGCCCTGTCATGTTATACTAATTGCCGATTTTGCATTATACAAGTGCTAATTAACAACATCAACAACTTTATTTGCCCTACCATTATTTTTTTGTCTACTCCCCACAATACTGCAACAATTACTACTGGAGGAATTTCACCAACCACGTCCACCCTTTCCGTCTCCTACTCCAACCTATCTGCCTTCTATACACTCTCACCTCCACCTCTTCACACTTTACTCAGCCTGGCACATTACTCCTGGGAAACCCACAAACTCTTCTGCAGAGTGTCTCAAGGCTCATCCCACAGCTCCACCCTCTCCAACACATACATCATCTCTCTGGCAAGGTTAATCTGTGCACACAACATCAATATCCTCTCCTACACATGCAACACGCAATTCATTCTCTCACTCTCAGACAAGGCCCCAACACAAGCAACACCTGCATGACCAAATCTGCTAACTCATTGAAAGCCTCCCAACAAGAACTCCCATCACACCACACCTCAGAGAACTACACTGGCTCCCAATACCCACATGACTCAATTCAAACTCCTCACACATACACTCAAGGCATTACATAACTCAGGCTTCACCTACCTGAACAGTCGCATACTCATCTACCAACCATCCTGACACCTCCGCCCTGCAAGACTCCTCATTGCTCACATCCAACACATACACAGAACCAGATCAGGAGGACAAGTGTTTGCTTACATCGTTCCTGAAGCATAGAACAACCTCCCATTCTACATCTATAGCCCCCTCCTCTCTTCTTGAATTCTGCAAGAAGCTGAAGACCTGGCTTTTCAGTTAACCAATCTACCGTAGACAGGGCTAAGAACACACACCTGCTCAGTGCTAGGATACATTTGCCTGTGAAAGTGTGCTTCACAAACACACATAACATGGTGTGTAGTGCTTATGGGCCCATTTATGACTGCAAAAGTTCAAATCGTGCAGTGCAGCCTCATATATGGAACTATGCAAGGAGCAGGTCTGGCAAAGGACAATGCTGCTCTCACCAATATTGCAGCACAGTATGCATTTTTAATCTCTACTCTCTTTTTTGCATTGCAGAATAACAAATTGATAATGTTTCATTTTGCATTTCCATTCTATTGATACATTAGGCCATTAGCTAAATAGTTTGGACGATAAAGACATTTCTCTTCTGAGACTTGTGTTCGGGTTTTTCTGCAATAAAGTGGAAATTACACTTTGGTGTCATAATGAAGAAGAAAGGCTTCATATATTTTCAAATAATAATCTTTAGTCTACTGTTGAAAATGGACCGTGCTAGGTTAAAGACTGCAAGGCTACACTTGTAGCTCATCTGCAAATCATTGTTAAGCTGTGCTACAGTTCATTCCACTACTCAAGCACCTGCCCTGCCCAAGGAGTGATGAGATTAAAGGCTCTATTATAAAAATGCCCTAGAAGCAGGCAGGAAAAAAGCTGCCATGTTATGTACTTCCAGTGCATTTTATGTGCATGGGCCATTTAGTAATGTATAATGCGTGAGCACTGTTTTTTTAAATACATTTTATTATTTTGCAAAAACAATAATTATAAGCAATACAATATAGTGACACATTCTTCACAGCTTCCCAAATCCCAGGCCCAGTCTCAACCATTCCTTGCAGCAGAGGAGCCCAGGTTACAGTCACGCCAGACCCAATGACCAAGTAGGCGATCTCTACCCACTTTTTATGACTTAGCTATCCTAAACATCTCCCCCTGCCCTCTACAGAGTTCCTTGGCAATCCATCCTCCCCTCCAACACAGGTGTCCATTCCCCAACCATCCCATATCTTACCAAACTTGTGAGGGCTTCCCTAGCCATTGTAAACTTCGCTTTCAAGCAGCATGCAGCTATCCATGCCCGCCTCCCAGTCTTGTATCCTGTGGGCTGCTTCGCTTCCCCATTTCTGTGCAATATCTCTCTTTGCCAACATGCAGCCCAGATTGACAAAGAGTTTCTCATGTAGCGTCAGATACGTAGAGCCCCAGATCCTGATCAAAGCAAGTTTGGGTTATAACTCTATTCGACTACCAGTTGCCACTTCTAGCAAGCTTGCAACTGCCCCCCAAAAGGTTCTCTGTTCCAGACAGTACGACAAAGTATGCATAAGGGAGCCTTCCATACCTCATTGCCTGAGGCATCCTGCATCACCCACATTTCCCATTTTAAACAGCAACATCCTCCTATAGTATGTACTGTAATCTTCAGTATGCCTTAATGGGCACTTCCGCTGGGAAGCCCAGCACGGCCTGCCAGTCTTTGTCATCTAGCACACCGAGTCCTGTTCCCAGTGAACCATCAATCTCCCCAACTCTCTTTGTGTATTCCTTAGCAGAGACCCATACATTAGGAAGATGACCCTTGTCTTAATGCATCCATCTAGTAATCTCCTCTCCAGGGTAGAGTCTTCGTGGGTCTCCTCCTCCCTAGGAGAGTGACTCTGGAGTGCATAACTCAGATGCCTATATCTACAGAGGAAGCAAAAGACACACCATTGATAGACGGAATGCAGAACAAATCAAAACATTCACCCCCCAGTCAAGAGATCTGGGTTAAATCTATAATTCTTTTGCTCACATGCCACCCCAGTTTAGACCTGGCCATATGCAAATCAGTCTTGAACCTGTGCCTCATGGGAACAGTCCAGCCTGAACTGCCAAGTCAGGTCCTCCCTGGACCAGAAACAATCATCCTAGGACCGGTTTCTGGGTTTCAACCCTCATCAGCCAAGATAGCTTGAATTCAGTGGCACAGTGAGCCCAGGACCCACGTCTGGGCATACCCGGTGCCCTTGGGCCGAGAAAACAAAAGATACACAATTGATGTATGGAATGCAGAACAAATCAAAACATACACCCCCAGTCAAGGGATCTGGGTTAAATCCATCATTCTTTTGCTCACCATGCCACCCCAGTTTACATCTGGTCATATGCAAATCAGTCATGACCCTGTGCCTCATGGAAACAGTCCAGCCTGAACTGCCAAGCCAGGTCCTCCCTGGACCCTAAACAAGCGTCCTAGGACCAGTTTCGGGGTTTCACCCCTCATCAGCCAGGATAGCTTGAATCCAGTGGCACAGTGAGCCCAGGACCCACATCTGGGCATACCCAGTGCACTTAGGGCGGTAAAGCAAAAGACACACAATTGATGGACGGAGTGCAGAACAATTCAAAGCATTCACCCCAAGTCAAGAGATCTGGGTTTGATGTTATTTTTGCATATATCTACAGAGGAGGCAGACTCCAAGCCCCAGCACAACTTGCGGCAGGGAGCCACTGACGCCAGCAGCCTATACCTGGAGGTGCTTCTTGATAATGTTTGGAGTCCCGCAGTACAGGGAACTCTACAGAGGGGGCAGACTATAAGCCCCAGCACAACTTGCGCAGGGAGCTGCCGACTCCAGCAGCCTATGCCCAGAGGCGCTTAATAATGACGAGTCGCGCCCTGACATGGCTTGGGCCAAGATTGGACCCATCTGCACCCATCCGCGACTGGATGAGGCTGGGCTGGGCCCCCTATTTTGGTTTTTGGAACAGAGAATATAGTAAGTGGCTTTATTTACCTCTATTAATAGATCATCAATAGCGATATCCCCTACAAACATCAATCCCAAATCATGGGGAAACAGAAATTAGCATCAAATTCTGTGGGAAAGGGGAGAAAAACTGCAGGAATAAGCACACCAAAAAACTATTTAATCAACACTATGGGCTTCATTAATAAAGAAATAATAAATGCAGAGGAACAACTAGCTGTCACTAAGTCAGCTTTGAATGCAGCTACAGAAGAAGCCAGGACTGAACTAGTGACCTATGGGGGAACATATATTACTATCTACCCAGGGGAAAACATATGCATTTTGCCTAACTTAAACAAGGCACATTGGGATTGATGCCCCTGCTAAAAATATCTGTTTTGTCATGTAGTACCGAATTGATTTCCCCTCCTGTCCAAAAAAAGCAAACAGCCAACAGAAATAGCATCAGCAAGGCATAATACACAGACCAAAATGATTTGTTTTTTAAAACGTACATGGGATGGATGAAGAATGGGTGTCAAATAATTTAAAAAACTTGGAGGGTCTATTAAAAAAGTTACATGCCAAAACAGGCAACATTTAAAAAAGATTCATGACTGAAATAAAAATGGTCAAGAATGATGTTGAACTGATTGGGAAAATGGTCAAGGACCAAATATCCTCGGATAAGATCTCTGGTGTAATCCACTCTACTGAACTGGTTAATGAGGAACCTACGGGATATTCCTTGCAAGAAGTGACCAACAATGTTTCATCTGGATTAGTTGCTCTGCAAGAAATAAGGGAGAATACAAGAAAACCTGAATTTGTCCATACAAATATGATCAATAATACCACCAATAATACTAATGGTGCCATAGAAGACACAGGGCCATATGTACGTAGCTTAATATCGGTCGGTAACGGACGAAAATCGGTAAATTTGCCGTTACTGACCGGTATTTAGCTTTTTCTAATGTAGGTGGCTGGATTTAAGGATTCGGTAATTTACCGATTCAGTAATTTGAGGAATCGGTAAATTACTGAATCCTTAAAATACCGAATCGGTACATTACCGAATCCTTAAATCCTATGTAGGGAGCACTCAAGTGAGTGCATTTTTTATGTAAGGATTCGTTATTTACCACCAACTACAAGTTGGTGGTAAATATCGAAAACCTTTAAAAAAGCAATGTTGTGCTTTTTTAAAGGGCCATGTGGCAGACATACATGCCCTTAGGGCATGTATGTCTGCCACATGTGCATACATGCACGATTCAGGGGTGCAACAGGGTGTCAATGTGACACCCTGCCACCCTTGAATATGTTCCCCCTATTACAGATTAGGTATTTACCGAATCGGTAATGGTGAATGGCTTCCCATTCATTCCTATGGGCCTCCAGGCCCATAGGAATGAATGGGAATTACCGAATCGGTAAATACCGAATCGGTAATACCAAATATTACCGATTCAGTCAAATTTTACCGAATTCCTACCTACATACTATTTACCGATTCTTAAATACCGAATCGGTAAAATTCGGTATTTATGAATCAGTAAATAGAGATTACCTACAAATGGCCCACAATCTCTAGATCTATGAGGAAACCCCTGGATACTTTGCATTTACTACCCCGGGCAAAGCCATATACAATTATATTGAAAAATGTTCCATTGTTGGCACATAAGGCTAAAGAAACATGAAGGGACTTAAAGAATAAGGTTGTTCACTGGTTTGCAAATTGTAGCACACATTTTCTCTATTAAGGAATTACCGTGATAAGAAGAGTAAACTGAGTTTGCTACTCAAGGAAACTCTGCCAAGGGGACTGTGTTGTTGTAAACTTTCGTTCCCTCAAACTGGTTGAAGTATTAATCAGAGAATTCTCCCATAGGCAAATGATGACAGAGAAACGATCAGGCGACGTAGCAGTAACACTCGGGTTCTTCTACAAATCAGATGCTGATCAATCTCCTCATATTGGTCTCATATTTACAGATTGGTATACAAAACTATCACTCACAAATAGATTTGCAGCACTCAGAAGATGCAGTGAACTTGATTGGCTTCATAAGAGTCTTACTCAAGAATCTAACACAAATTGAAGAATGCAAATGCCCTCAGTAACTCAAACTAGCTCAGAGACTGTCACAGAAGAGACCCAGCTGAATACAAATGTGGTCATTACAACATGGAATATAGCTAGGATTAGAAACAAGATGAAGGAAGAAGCATGGCTCGAAATAGTTAAAAATTGCCATCTAATCATCTTAGTAGAAACTTGGCACATTGAGGCTTTCTATATTGAGGGATACTCTTTGGTCATAACACCAGCAATCCCTTCCCAAAATGGAAGGGCAAAAGGAGAACGAGCCACCCTAACTTCAGCTACATCCCGCTGACTCTTGAAAAACATACACCATGACTACGTAAAACTTGTGCATCTTGTTAATTAATTTTTATAATAAAATGTTTGATAATACTAGACACCAGGTTGTCATGGCCCTAGAAAAGGAGTTAGATATATTTTAGGATTGATAGAAAAAATGTGAACATATTGTGATCACCATCCGCTATTCTTTCTCCTTAGACGTATGACAACATACCAGGAGAGGGTTTACCTAGCTACAGACCTTGAAACCCAAGGTGAAAATGGTATAGATATCAAATGGTTGGGAGTTAACCCATTGTAAAGAAGCGCCTTTTTCTTAGGTTTCTTTTAGAGTAGTTTTATTCCAGTTCAGCATCTCCAGCACAGGGAAAGAAATCCAGTTCCTTTCGCACTTTACAGTAACTAAAAGCTTTCCCTAGAATTCTCATCACAGTAGAATTCTACATAACCCAGGCAACTGGACCATTCCTCATGACATCTCCACGCACCTCCCCCTTATATACAACATAACAGGAAAAACACAAATTACCCCACCAACATGTAGAAATTACTGCACCGACATATAATAATGCAAGAACAATATAAGATACATTTACATATTTGAGATCATAGATCACCAATTAATCATAACAGCAAAAAACAGTTTATACTTTTTTCCTTACCTAAACTATGCCATGGGACTCATGGTTCACAAACCTTACACATGCTTCCCAGGCCCCATGCTGGGCCATCTTCCAACTTCACCACATTCCTCTTAACTGCTTTAACGTGGAACGGTCCTGTGTACTTACTTTCACCTTTATGAACCTATTCATTCCTTCGCACTACTACCCAATCTCCCACTTGGATCCATAGCTTTCTCACACCTCTCCTCAGATTATACACATGTTCCATCTACTTCTGCCCATTTTCCACTTTCTGCATCATCTCAATCAACCCAAACTTTATCTTTACTGTTCAACCACACTGGCCATTCTTTTTTTCCCCAGCTCTCTTCCTTTTAAAGATACAAACAGGCACACCCCCGTTGCAGAATGCAGAGCAATTCTGTGAGTCCATTCTCAACACCTGTCTCCATGGGATGTATGACGTTACAACGCATACATTTACAACGCCTACCTTTACCACGCAATTTTTACAACGCAGGGTCCATTACAACGAACTACCATTACAACGCATTTTTTTACATCGCAGATGCCTTTACAACGCATACCATTACAACGTAAGTATTGGTAAGTATATATTATTTTTAAAAATGTAAATTAATTAAAATTAATATAATTTAATTTAATTTAATTTTAATTTTACTTTATTTTTACCCTCTACCCCTGTACCCCAAAAACCCAAACCTAGCCCTGAACCCTAAAAATACCCCTGTACCCAAAAACCCAAACCTAGCCCTGAACCCTAAAAATTCCCATGTACCCAAAAACCCAAACCTAGCCCTGAACCCTAAAAATACCCCTGTACCCAAAAACCCAAACCTAGCCCTGAACCCTAAAAATACCCCTTTACCCAAAAACCCAAACCTAGCCCTGAACCCTAAAAATACCCCTTTACCCAAAAACTCAAACCTAGCCCTGAACCCTAAAAATAACCCTTTACCCAAAAACCCAAACCTAGCCCTGAACCCTACAAATACCCCTGTACCCAAAAACCCAAACCTAGCCCTGAACCCTAAAAATACCCCTGTACCCAAAAACCCAAACCTAGCCCTGAACCCTAAAAATACCCCTTTACCCAAAAACCCAAACCTAGCCCTGAACCCTAAAAATACCCCTTTACCCAAAAACCCAAACCTAGCCCTTAACCCTAAAAATACCCCTGTACCCAAAAACCCAAACCTAGCCCTGAACCCTAAATATACCCCTGTAACCAAAAACCCAAACCTAGCCCTGAACCCTAAAAATACCCCTTTACCCAAAAACCCAAACCTATAACATTTTTAATAAAATTATATACTTACCAATACTTACGTTGTAATGGTATGCGTTGTAAAGGCATCTGCGATGTAAAATAATGCGTTGTAATGGTAGTTCGTTGTAATGGACCCTGCGTTGTAAAAATTGCGTGGTAAAGGTAGTTCGTTGTAAAAGTTGCGTGGTAAAGGTTGTATACCGTCTCCATGATAATCCATTCATAAAAGATAGCTGAATGTTCTCCATCACTAAATGATTAATTCTTTCTACCAAGACATTAGACTGTGGCCTGAAAAGAGCTTCTTTTTCATGTGTAATCCTCATTCTTTTCAGATAATCCGTCACATGGATATAATTTGTACTCCATTGTCAGACACAATGGATCTAGGCAACCCTTCCTCTAGAAAAACCTTTTCTAAGAACCTTATCACATTGGAAGTATTGCTCTCACCCATTGTTTCACCTACAAAGCATTTCAAAAGATAATCTACTAGTATCAAAATATATTTGTCCCTAACACCCAACTTCCTCACAGGTCGAATGAAGTCTATTGCTAACCTTTCCCAAGCTCTCGACAGAAACTCAGTACAAACCAAAGGAGGTTGTCTCACAACTTTCGACTTGTCACTATTGGCACATATGTGGCAATCTTTCACTAAAACTTTTATATCCCTGCCTGGCCCCCAAAACGCTTGTCTAACTCTATGCTTAGACATATTTCACCCAGGATCCCCTTCATGAGCTATGTCAATAATTAATTTCCAAACCCCACTAGGAGGTACTAACTGTCGTCTCCTTTTGATCCTTCCTACACATACGCTTCATATTATTTTACCTTAAATAACTCCCTCAATTCCTTATCCACTGCATCTTCATTGTTCCAACCTTGAACACGCTTCATCTCCACTTTTCTTAATATGGAATCCATGTCCATCACACTAACCCCTTCCTCACTGCACAAAGCTATTTCACCTTTATCTCCCCCTTCCACAATGTCATTACATGTTTCCTCACACTTTTCTTCCGCTGGCATCCTTAAAAGCAATCTGTAATTATGTTTTTGCTGCCTTTTACATACTCCTCTTCAAAATTATATTCCATAACAGATAACAACCACCTAGATATGTGTGGAGTCACACTTCCTTCTAACCCTCTTCCCCCTTTGAATACATAGGTCAATGGTTTATGATCTGTCCGAGTTTTAAATGGAAGACACCCCAAACATAGAACCAAAAATGGTTTATCGCCCAACAAGCCAAAGCTTCTCTCTCAATGACTGAATACGAACGTTCTGCAACCTGCAACCTTCTGAAAGGAAACCCAATAATGCATTCCTCTCCCTTCATGATCTACATTAACACCGCTCCTATCCCTACACCACTAGCGTCAGTCGTAAGATAAGTTCAACCTGTGACATCGAAACGTCCTAACGTAGGTGCCTTACTATACTTTCTTTGATCTTCCCAAAAGCTTACTTACACTCATTCCACACAAACACCACATTTTTCTACATTACCTCTCTTAGAGGTTCCACAATCTCCGAGAAGCTTTTCATGTATTTGGCATAATAGTCTGCTAACCCCAAAAAAGATCTTAATTCATCTTTATTTGATAGTTCAGGAGCCATGGCTACAGCTCTCACAATGTTCTTCTTCAGTCTGACTCCATTCATCATATTTCATGTCGCAGGTAATCAACTTGTTCTTTCTTCAATTAGCACTTGTTCATTTTTATAGTTGAACCATGTTTCTCTAATCGTTCCATCACCTCTTGGAATAACTTATCATGATCACATGCATCCTTCCCCACAATCAAAATATCATCCTGGAAACACCATACTAGTTTCATGTCCCCAAAAACATTCTTCATTATTCTTTGAAATACGGCAGAGGCTGATGCTAAGTCAAAAGGCATTCTTGTGTATCTGAATGCACCCAATGGCATCAAAAATTAGGGCAAATGTCTCGAGTCTTTGTGTAATTTAGTTTGGTGATAGGCAGCGGACATGTCTAGAACACTAAAAGTCTGCCCACCTTTCACTGTGGATAACATTTCAGATATATTTGGAAGGGGATGCCTATCAACCCAAATGTTCTTATTAAGATCTCTCAAATCTATGCAACGACAAATTTTCCCTCCCCCCCCCCCCTTCGGGGCTATCACAATATGGGCTAACCACTCTGATGCTTCAATGGGTTCAAATATGTCTTGTTCCAGTAAGCTTTACAATTCTTGACGCAGTGGTTCTAGCATAATAGGGACATTCCTTATCTTGTGGGCCACCGGTTTAGCGTTATCTTTTGAAATGATTTTCTGTGAAAACCCTTTTAACAAACCTAATTAATAATTAAACACCTTGGGATATTTCTTTTCCATTTCATTACAATCATTCACTTCCTCAACATTAATTTTCTCCATCACCATCGCAGGCTCTTTAGCATTGGGATCTATTATTATTTCCCTCTCATGGCCTCCCCATTAAACTTTATAGTCTTCCAACACATCCCAACTATCTCTATTCCTTTCCCTGCATAACCTATAGCACGAATGTCAGGGTCATTCAACAGTGGACCATTTTTCATAGGCCAATTCTCCTCATAGGATTTGTTAGATATCAGCATGTAAAGACTTCCTGATTCTGCTAATACCTTTATGTCTCTTCCTTCAAATGAAAAGTTACAATGTGGCCTATCTAGATTATCAACACTTTCCATCTTCACATTTGACGTTTCCAAAACTAACTTGACATTTTTACGTTTAAAATCATTTTCCATTTCTTCAATCATCAATACAATTTCATTCACATTTTCACAAACATCTCCCACTTCTTGTATTTTATTACTCTCTGGTATCCTAGTCCTGCACACTTTCGCAAAATGTCCCCTCTTTCCACATAGTACACTTCTAGCAAGACAATTTAAACTTAATTCAATGTGTCCTGGAGGACCACGACGGAAGCACTTAAAGTCTCTACCTGGAACATTCCTCTTTCCTTTTTGCAGTTTCTTTGAATCACTCCCTACTACAATGTCCTTTTATCCTCTATCTTTCTCTCAACAATTTCAATTTTGTCTTGTTTTACATTTGATGTGCCCTCCATTTCTTCTAACCACATAGCCCTATGTTCCATTCCTTTTGCTATCTGTATGACTTCTTCCAGAGTATGTTTTTCATTAAAAGCTTCTCTTTTATTCTTTTACTACTAGCATAACATTCAAATTGATCTCTTATCAGAGACTCATTCAACTGTTCAAACCTACATTTTAGAGCCAAAACCCTTAAAGTTGCCACAAATGAAGCAATATCTTCATCATCTCTTTGAATTCTGGTGAAAAATGTATGACGTTCCAAGAACACATTAGTTTTAGGAGAAAAATGTAATTCCAGCATCTGAATTGACATTTCATAAATATTGTTGGGTTGCCCATCCCCCATTATCAGAGAAATGTTGGGCAATTCTTCATAAATTCTTTTCCCTGCAACACCTAGATGATGAAGCAATACCGCTTGGCGTCGTACTGGTCCATACTTATCTCCAATAGCTAGTATATAAGTTTAAAAACATTCTTTCCATTGTTTCCAAGATATCATTGGTTCTCCAGGGGTTGTCAAGAATAGTGGTGGAGAATACATACTCTGGTCTGACATCTTACCCTTTTTCTTTTATTAAAATGTGTTTTTCTTTACCTGTAAGAAATTTCAAAATAAAAATCTAAAACAATAATTTTGAGTAATAAGTAAAAATAATTAATTACAGTAATAAACTATCATAACAAATAATAGCAGATTGTGAACAGTTTTCCTTTGTATAAAGTTATGGTATGCACTCTAGTTGACAAAAGATGTACTCTGGTTGCTATGTTTACTTTTGCAGAACTTCCTGTGTCTTGCTTCCTGCTTCTGGATCTCCCAGAATTCCTTGAGGTGTAGAAGAACCGTGGAGGTAAGAAAATGTATTTTCCTTTTCTTTTTCTCTCCCTTTTTTTCTATTTTTTTTTTCTTTATTCCTTTTAAGAAAATCAGTGTTGAGCTCACATTACTTGTAGTGAAACCAAAAGCCCGTTGAGCTTTTATAGTGAAATTGAATTGCTTGAATCGATATCGTGGGGTCCTTTATGTATGTCTTAGCGCGTACACGCTAGTCTCAGCCAGCTAAATGCATGACTTGGGCTGAATACACTTTTGATTTATAGCATGCTTGATGATAAAAATGTTGCTGGATGTGCGGGAGTTCAGTATGGTTTTATGGGCTAGACACGCAACTATGAGTGAAGGAGTCACTCGTTATGCACGAGCTTCCACACGAGCTTGGCGGGCCTGACGCTTGACTATGAGTGAACGTGCAACACATTATGCATGAGCATTCACACAAGCTTGGAGTTGCTTAGCAATGTTTGGAAAGTTTAGCAGCCCGCCTTGCGTGAGCAAGCCCCAGTACGGTGTGTTGCTTGGAAACACATTGAAAGCAGGACAGACCACGTTGCATGCATAGTGAAATTTCATTTGCTCAAATAAGTTGAAATTAGTAAACTGAGAGGAACAAGCTTGCCAAGGTCCCACCACATGAATTTTAGTCAGTTGTGGCAGTTTCCTCATAATGTATAAAGTCGAATAATATTCCAGGGGTGGAGATGCCTGTACCTGCCCCCTGCGCAGGAACTCATCTCCATGTGAGGAAGAGCCTTTTTCTTAGGTTTCTTTCAGAGTTGTTTTATTCCAGTTCAGCATCTCCAGCACAGAGAAAGACACACAGTACCCTTCACACTTTAAAGTAACTGCCTTTCCCTAGAATTCTCATCACAGGATAATTCTACGTAACCCAGGCAACTGTACCATTCCCCATGACAACCCACACCCGTCCTCTTTCTTTGACAAAATAGTGCATGAAAACAATCAAAATATTAAAATTTGCATGGAGGGAAACTCCACTGACTCACATATTAGTATGGCCTTCTGCAATAGCAGGAGATGTCAAAATTAGTAACAAAGAGAACTCCAAGCAAAGCACCAGTTGGTTTGACCATCAATGTACAAAAATAGATCATTATCCTAAAAAAGCTTTAAAAGATAGGTCAAGAAATAGTGAAATGATTAAAACTTTGAGGGCGTCTTATAAACAAGCCCAAAATAAAACAAGAGTAGAAATATAGGAGGAAGCCTGGGAGAAATTAATACAGGCAGCAGATACTCGGGATGTAACACTATTCTGGAAAACAATATATCGTCATTTCTTTAAAGACCAAACTTCTGTTAACCCCTTCCATGCTCATGACGGAACGGTTCCGTCATCAGCGTCGGTGCTCCTGTGCTCCTGTGCTGATGACGGAACATTTCCGTCATGAGCCAATACGCTTTTAAACCCTTCAGCACTGCAGCGAAATTCGCGCAGCACTGAAGGGGTTAAGATAGAGACCTTAGTGCAATCTTCAGACTGGATGAGACATTTTGGCAAGATATTTAATCCAAAAAATGACAGTCAATTAGTTCATGGAATAAAACTTGTAACATTAGGTTTTCCAAATTTGATACCCATTACTTTGGATGAGATAATAGCTGTTTAAGATAGATGGGCCAATGGGAAGGCACCTGTGGCCACATGCATCAATCTTCCCGTTTGCGAATTCTTAATTGCGAAAATTAAGGAATCGCAATTAAGAATTCGCAAACGGCTATGCATTAAAAAATCGCAATTTTTTTTGCGATTTCTTAATTTTCCTTAATTGCGATTCACAATTTGCGAATCGAAATTAAGGAATCCCTTTTCATTGATTCCTATTGTCCTAGAGGCCCATAGGAATGAATGTGAAGGCATTCTCATTTTGCGATTCGCAATTAAGGAATAGCAAAATGAGAATGCAATTTCTAGGGTGAAGGGTGGGGGTCCAAAGGACCCCCCCCTGCACCCCTGAAATGTACCTTTAAGTACTTTTTACACACACACATGCCCCAAAGGCAAGGCAAGGAAAGTTTTCGCAAATTAGCATGATGTTTAACTTCATGTTAATTTACCACTTCCTATTTGCGATTTAGCAATTGAAAAAAAATCATGCATTGCATTTAAGAAATCGCAAAATTGCGATTTCTTAAATGCAATCGCAATTTAAGAAATCGCAAATAAATTGCGATTTCTTAAATTGCGAAAAAAGCAAAAAAGCTTAAAGCATCCCAAATCAATGAATTGCATTCGCAAACGGCCGAATTTTGCGATTCGCACCGCTTGCGAATGCAATTCAGTTTGATGCATGTGGGCACTGGTCCCTAAGGAGTACCTATCAATCTGTTTACATCGGATATTGATTTTTGGATCCCAATCCTATTGAGAGTCCGTAATGAATCAGCCGGTGGATTCCTGCCTGTAACATGGACAGAAAGTGCTATTGTACCGATTTTCAAGAAGGGAGATCGGGGGTGACGCAAAATGTTGTTGCCCGATATCTCTTCTTGACTCAACCTCCAAACTGATGGGCAGAGTCCTAGTGGAAAGACTAGAAAGTTGGGTGAATGACAACTCAGTGCTTACAGAATCCCAGTATCTGCCCAGAAGAGGGATAGGGACCAAAGAGCAGTATATAAATCTTCGTTTAATTATTAGTAAATACACCCTTTCCAAAAGAGGCCATTCACACATATGTTTTGTAGATCTAACAAACGTGTTCAACTTGGTAAACCATGCAAAATTATGGCAGACACTGAACAAGATGGGTGCCCTTAGTGAGAATATTATCTATCTATCACAAATATATAATCATTAATCTGCCAGAGTACGATACGGGACAAAAGGCAAGTGCACTTCACGCTTTAGGATAACACGTAGGATAAGACAAGGCTGTGTACTTGCTCTGCTACTGTTTTCCCTCTACCTTAATGGAGTTGATATATCCTTACAAAAGTTGAATGCTGATGCCCCCAAAGTTGGTAACCATAGCGGGAGCGGGGGACAGACGTCGAGCCGGATGCTCGTCTGAAGCTGGCCCCCCTGCAGGACGGAGGCAGAGGTGAGGGGTAGTGTGCCCAGGCTGCAGGGGCTCGAGCAGGAAGCCGCCCAGAGGGGGAAAACTGCGACGGTGTTGCAGGTGCCTGAGGGCCATTCAAGCGGGCTGCGGTCCACTTTGGTCTGGACCTCCTTAGCCCCACTGTACTGGTGGGCTTGACCCACTGAGAGCCCGGCTGGAAGTAAAGCGGGCCTGTCGTGCACACAGCAAGGAACCCGGGAGAGACACTCAAGGGCGGTGGTGTAGCGGCAGGGGACAGAGAAGGGAATTGGAAATAAGCACCCCCTCCCATGCCGATCGGCAATGCGCAAGACCCGCTTTCGAGGAGCCTGACCAGCGCCATTGAGAGGGCCTTAAACAGCTGGCAGGTGATTTGCTGGAAATGATGTGCTGCACAAAGACACCCTTGACAGCAGAGCCACCAAGCTGCTGCGACCCCTGGTTGAGGTATAGACCTTCCCTGAAGCGGGGAGAGACACCTGGGAAAGGCTTATTGTATCAGGAGCACGGGACGTGGCAGCAGATGGTGGGCGCCCTGTCCCCTTCTGCCCTCCCCCTCCAGGGCATCTGAAACTGACTGCGGACCCTGAGGGAGACCTGTACTGACCGTGGACCCTGAGGAAGACCTGTGATGCAGTGGCGGGGGAGAAACAAACATGTGACAAGGTGAGGTGGAATGAAGCTGCAGCTGCACCTAGCCGGGAAAGCAATGGGGTGGTCATAGCACTGGCCCGCTGTGCCCCCACACTGCTGGTGGAAGGGAGCGGCTACTCGCGCAGGCGAGCTAGGCATGGACTTGTGCCCAAGTGTGTTAGAGTTACAACATCTGTGGCGACTGATTCAGCTGGCTGCACGCCTCAGCACGTGGAGCATGGAGTGAAGAATGAGCAAAACTGATGCAAGGCAACCCAAGATCTCCTTTGAGGGGCGCAAACCTTCCAGAGGAACCACCCCTCCAGCTGAAGAGCAAGCAGTGACAAGCATGGACCTCCCATCGCATGACGAACCAAACATTCATGAAATGTTCACAGACGTGAATCAATCCCTGTCTGCGATCAACCTCAAAATAGACTCTATGTCTGATTGATTGGACCGGCTCAGAGACAGGGTGTCAAATCACAACAAGCGCATCGCTGAGGTTGAACAGCTCACTTCCTCGTTGGAGTTTGAGAGCAATACAACACGTGAGAAACTACTGAAAATGGAGAAGGTGCTAGAAGTCATAAGAAACAAAAATGAAGACCTTGAAGCCAGGTCATGGCCTAACAACTTAAGAATACTCTGAATTTCAGAAACTACAGCAATGATCAGGGTTGAGGACTATGTCGAAGAAATGCTTCGCTTCCTCTTTGGTGACACCTTGTCAAAGGTCTGTATCGTGGAACGCTCCCACATATTTCTTGGCCCGAAACCCCCTCTAGGTGCCCCTGCAAGACCAATAATTGTAAGACTACTCAATTATAGAGACAGCGACATGGTACTTTGAAAAGCCAGAGACTTGCAAGAAACCAGATATCAGGGCAATCCAGTCTCCTTTTTTCTGGACTTTATATATCCGTCCAAACTGCTAGAAGGAAGTTTTTGCCCCTAAAGCGAATGCTACAACAACAGTACATAAAGTACTGGCTTCTCTACCCCACGAAGCTCTGCATCTTCCATTCTGGCAAAACCTCGTTCTTTACTGACCCTACGCTGGCTGCCAAGTTAGTTTGAGGCCTCAAGCCTGCCAAATCCACTGTGCCTAAGGACAAGAAGTGGACGACTGAAGACCCTCTCAGTGAAAATGATTAAAAACCTGTGTACCCTCAGGTGGGCTGGTAGGGGATCTCGGCGGCCCGGCAGGCCCAGGATGGAAAAATCTCTTTGGCCCTCTACAGTCTGCATCTGCCTTTGCTTACTGATCATGTAAAGAATTGAAAAAGATAGCTCAATGGCAGGAGAGGCAGTCCCTCTCTGTACTACAACTCCAGCCGCCCAGCACCAAATTGCTTCAATATGCTGAGCCACCCTTGTGTTACCCTCTTAAATGAGCCCCATTCTCTGTTTGACAGTTGGCCATTTTCAGTCCTTTGGGGATAGGGGAAATGTCTCTCAGAATGGTTGGGTGACTATAGTGGGTGGGGGAGGGAACGTTGGGTGATGGGTGGTTCATATCTGCTGCATTTTTGGTTTTCAGTTTTAACCCCCCTCTCTGGCCTCGCATCAGCACACGAAGGCCAATGCCCACATACTCCAATCTATGGGGCCGCTCGCATGTGTGAGAATGCCAACAGTGTGATCACTCTGAAAGCTGTAATGTGGAATGTGCGTGGACTGAATGACTGCAGAAAGATATGATTGGTGGCAGCATATCTTAATCGCCATGGTGTGGTCATAGGTTTTTCACAGGAGTTACATTTAATGGATGCTAGCTGCACACGCCTGCGTGCGGAATGGATGGGACAAAAATTCATAGCAGGATACTCCAACTACCCTAGGGATACAGCAGTTATTCTGAGGAGGGGGCTCCCATGGCACACGATAGCTGCGATATGTGATCCCCAGGGTCGCTATGTTATGGTGGCGGGGGTGCTTGGAGGTCGCCCGGTAAGGCTCATATCAGTGTACGGCCCCAACACTGATAATCCTTCCTTTTTTGCTAAGGTCTGTCTACTGGCAGAGTCCTAAGGCCCGGGCGCAACACTATGGGGGAGGGATTTTAATGTGGTTCTTGACTCGGAAGAGGACAGATCAGGCAGACCTCGTAGACCTCAGCCGCCTGCGGCAGACAGCTACAGGTCCTAATGGAAGATCATGATTTGGTGGATGTCTGGTGCCGCCGACACCCTCACTGCAGGGAAGGAACTTGTGTATCGACTAACCCTGGGCGTAGGACTACGCTATGCTCGCAGAGCGTGCGTAATTTTTTGCTTGCTCGCGGTCCTCAACATCAAGTTGGCGACTGCGAGCGAGCAAATACCATCATGGCGAGACTTTTTCCTCGATCGCGATCAGCAACATCAAGTTGCCGATCGCAAGCGTGGAAAATAAACCTCCCAGCGAGATTCTCAACGTGGGGAGGTTAGGTTTCTCATTGCGAGTGGTCGCGTATGCTCATGACAGCTCGTGATGAGAAAATATCAGTCCGCATTGAGAAAGCTGCCGCTCGAGTACAGATCTACTCGAGCAGCAGAAAACGACTGCTTGCACTGTGCAAGATGCTGTTTGCAATGATTGCACAGTGCGGACAAGCATTTTCCCTACCGTACTACGCAGTTCTCGTAGGAAGGCGTAGCTTGTGTAGTGCGAAGTGCACTTCGCGTAGCTACGCATTGCGCTACTATGCAAACTACGCCCAGGGTTAGTATCGACATCGGGACCCACGTGGTCTAGAATTGATTACTGCTTAACATCGCCTGATGTAGACACTTGGGTACGTAACTGTGCTCATCTCGCCAGGTCCCTCTCGTATCACACGCAGGCCCTACTAGAATTCTCGCTGCCCGATGCTCCGCGTAGAGCTTTTACTTGAAGACTCCCCGCTGGTGCTCTCTGACACCAAGTCTTTTGGACAGAGATTAGGTCCGCAATCATTGAATATTTCAAAATAAATACGGGCTTGTTGGAATCCCTGTCCGCGCTATGGGAGGCTTTTAAAACCGTTATCAGAGGCAAGTGTATTGCTAAGCAGGCAGGGGTCCTGTGGGTGCTTAGGGATGACCTCCGACGCCTGGAAAGGGAGATACAGGCTCTTGAATCTGAGTATTTCGCCTCCAACCAGCTAGCAATCTTAGGAAAAATCAGGGTCAAGATGGCTGAATTTGAAGAAGCAGCACATAGAGAGACACTTCACCTGGGGAAGGAGACCCGAGCCTGCCAGTATCGTGAAGGAGACTGAGCCGGGAAAACCCTGGCAGGACTTCTCAAAAACACATGCAATATCAAAGAAAAAAAAGAATTTGTAGGTATGGGAGAAGGGGGAAAAAAAACAATATAAACTGTGAAAGCACTCCCACTCGACCTATATCTATTTAACAATGGCTACTAGAGCTCACTGGGCTGCCCTTTGCTGTGAGAATACAATAGATACAATCGTTTATTCATTTACATTCTTGTTTATTAAATTATTTTTTTTCAAAAGGAAGAAAGTGTTACAATTCGCTCCCCGTGCTCTCGTACCCACCACCAGGGGGCCACATAGTGGTACTTTCCAGTCTTCTAATAAGCTTCCAGATCATCCCCTGCATGCATATCCTGACTTCCAGCCATTTGGACACTTATTGGGAACTGACATCCATTCCCAATCCATGTTGGGTTTTGTGAAAGCCAGCCTGATTATACTTGAAGCCAGCCTACTCATGCCTGAAACTCTATTACGCAGAATTCCCTGCTCACTGCTTTGTCTCCACCCCTGCAGGATGGGTGGAGGAATTCAGCTCACCTGTGGCTGGCTGCTGCTAGCCTGCTCACACCTACTGCATGTGATTACTGTGAGCTCTTATAAGCCCCAGCTCCCTTCAGGCCAAGGTTGGTCATTTTAGCTGTTTACCGGTGAGACGGATCCTTGTTTCCAGTGCTCCCTGAGCTTTTGCTATCCTTGTTTCCAGTATTTCCTGAGCATTAGTTATGCCTTGTTCTTGACCTGCTGCTGTTTTCCTTGTTCCTGAATTAGCACTGCCTGTAGTGCTACCTTGACACCTGAGCCTTAGTATTCCTTGTTCCTGAACTGCAGCAGTTTCCATTCTCCCGAATTACCACTGCTTGCAGTGCTACCCTGTTTCCTGAGTTCCTGAGCTATAGCTATTCCTTGTACCTGAATTAGCATTGCCTGCAGTGCTCTTTTTTCCTGAGTTCCTGTGCTATAGTTATTCTTTGTTCCTGTTCCTGGGCTTCAGCTATTTCTTGTTCCTGATTTGCATTGCTTGCAGTTCTTTCTTGGCTCCTTGTTTCCTGAGCTGTAGCTAATTCCCTGTTCCTGAACTACCTTGACTCCTAAAGCTTTAGTAATTCCCTGTTCCTGAACCAGCACTGCCTGCAGTGCTACCTTGACTCTTGAGCCTTAGCTTAATTCTTGTTCCTGCCCCAGCACTGCCTTCTTTGATATTTTGTTTTCTGGATTCCTTAACCTGCACTATTCTAGTATATCATTGTAGCCTCCCTTCTGTACATCCCTTTCCAGTCCCTTCCTTTCTTTCCAATTCCTTGATTCCAGTTCCTAGTTTGCTGTCTTTATATTCTGCTGTCTTGCTTCTGTTGCCTTGCATGTGTGTTACCTGCTTTTTGCCAAGTGTGCCCTGTCATTTCCTTTCTTTCCTGTTAAGCACTCCTCCTTGCTAGCTCCTTGTCTATTGTGCTTGTGTTTAGTTCTACCCTCTTGCTGTTACTGCCTTGCGTGTTCCTGTTTGATCTCTAGGATCCGTGGGTACAGCTGACTACCTAGGTAGTGTTTCTTGTTCACTGTGAGTATTGTCTTTGAGTTACATTTATAACATCACTATAGGTATAAGCTCCACAGACCCTGCCTTCGCATGCATATCCTACATGTGGGTATTTGCAGTCAGTATCTGTAACAGCAATTGTGGGTGAGAAACTTACTGAGCTTCAGTCTTACCGTGTGGAGCTCCAGAGTGCTTTACCCCGCACTCCCCTTTATTGGTATGTTGTATTATATATATGTCTTGCACGTCCGTCCTGGGTGTAATTAGTCTGAATGCTAAATTGCCTTGTGAGTGTCCTTCCTTTCTGAGTCTTACCCATCTTGTTCACTTGTACAGGCTTCCCCTTTGGATCCCTTTTTCTCCTCTGACTCCCTATATGATCCTGGGCAGTGATGTACTCCCCTTTCTGTGTACGTTTTCTACCCAGTTCCCAGTCCCTGCCCAAGTCCCTGACTGTGTTCCCCACATAGTCCCGGACAGTCCCTTACAGAATGACCAACCCACAATTCCAGGGTCACTTGTGAGGTTTTTTTTAGCATTCAGTTAGTTACCTTTTTTTGTCTTAGAGCTCTCCCAGTCAGTTATTGCCAAGATGTTTAGTGTCAGATCCAGAAAGTATGCGCATGTTGGCAGACGTCCATTACCAAAGCAGCACAGTTCCATACAACATATTGGAAAGTCCTTAGACTCTAGAGATCGATTCATGGAACAAAACAGACTCTTACGTGCTGAATATTATTCTCTGTGGTTGGCTGATCCTTCTAGATTTCCATTCCATCTGTAACCCTGATCCTCATCTGATGTCAGCCTGTGACCTACAGGATGAAAACAAATTTCTGCAAACCTTGTTAGAAGCAGAAAGACAAATTAGTTAATTAGAGAGTGGTACTATTAGGGGACATTTTCCTGAAGTTTGTAACTCAGAGACCCCCTGTCAAGACGATGTTTTCTTTGAAGATAATTTGCAGACACAGTATTTATCAGCATCTTACCAAACTGGTAGTTCAATGACCCCCGTTAAAGCATGTTTAACCACACAACAGCACGAGAAAGAGCAGATTCTTTTCATAACCTCTGTTTTCCAATCAGTTGATGTTACCCAGTCTTGTAGTCCAGTAAAGAACACAACACCGGATACTAGAGGGACCTTGTTAAATACTACTTTCAAAGTAAACTGTGATCAGTTTGCCAAAAGAGAGAGAAGACCTATTAAAACAGACAGCTAGTAGCAAGTTTAAACAAAATCCAAGCTTTAGTTTTGTTGATTGTTGTGAAGTTTCAAAGTCTACCACTGTCTTTGTAGAAAAAGATCTTCAATCTCCACAGGATATATTTGAATTGAAGATTTAGGAATTACAACAAGTGAATAAAATATTTCAGACTCTGTTAAAAAATTATTACCCAGAGTTCAAGTGGGAATCTAAAACCCCAGTACAAGACAACTTTTCAGCTTCTATGTTAGCCTCCTTAGAACTGGAGAATGAAACCTTGCGCACTATTTTGCGGTCCCCTCAGAACTGGTCCAGTAATTGTGTAAATAATACTGTGGCTGATTCTACTCAGAATAGCCATAGTACCATGTCTCAAAGTGCAGTTAAGGAAAGTATTTGTTTGAATTCTGAATTTTCTAACTCCTCTGTTTTGTATTTTATTGCTAAATTACATCCAGGTGCTACATCCGAGATGTGTCTCTCCAGTTGAGAGGAACCCCAAATTCCAAGCAAGACACAAAACATCCCTTTGCTTTCTTTTCCTGGTAGTGAAGTCAGTTCCACCCCGGGGTATCACACACACTGGCCATTGACGTACAGACAAAACCCGAACCATTGACCGACATTTTCCCTGATGTGACAATGTCCTGTGACTCAGACCATGCTCTTGATTTAACTGCTGCAACTGAAGTCAACCTCCTCGCTGAGAAGAAATTAAATCCTGACCCTTCTTTGCTGTTTTGCCTTCAAGCACAACACAAATTGAAAAGTCAGGAAATGATAATGCTCTATGCTCTGATGCATTTGGTAATGCTGCAGAAAATCAAAAGATCTCCCATGACCAAGTAATCTCTGGCCTATTTCCTCTGACTAAGAGTTGTGAACTGTCAAATGGTAAAGGAAGTCTGGTCATCAGAGACTCTAAGAAAAGCACAATTCTGATCCATCCTGAAGAAAGAACGTCAGTGTGTTTTAAAGTGCCCAGGAACTGTGAAGATTTCACTATTGACAATAGGGATGTTCATGGGCAATGGCCATTCCCAGAATTTAAAGTATGTCATCCTTGTGCCTCTCTGCCAACAGCTAGTCTTCTTTTAGAGTCTCCAGAGACCTCAGCCGGCCTGCTGCCTTCGGAACTTCAGTCTGCAGCCTGCCTGCCATCTGAGCCCAGGCCCGCAGCCTGCCTGCCATCTGAGCCTGCAGCCTGCAGCCTGCCTGCCATCTGAGCCCAGGCCCGCAGCCTGCCTGCCATCTGAGCCTGCAGCCTGAAGCCTGCCTGCCATCTGAGCCCAAGCCTGCAACCTGCCTGCCATCTGAGCCCAAGCCTGCAGCTTGCCTACCATTAGTACCAGAGTTTCCAGACTGCCTGCATTCAGAGCCCAAGCCTACAGCTCACCTGCCTACTTAGTCAGAGCTTCCAGCCTGTCTGACTACAGAGCCAGAGCTTCCAGCCTGTCTGCTTCCAGAACCAGAGCTTCCAGGCTGTCTGCCCCCGGCACCAGAGCTTCCAGACTCCCTGCCTTCAGCACCAGAGCTTCCAGCCTGTCTGACTAGAGAGCCAGAGCTTCCAGCCTGTCTGCCTCCAGAGCCAGAGCTTCCAGGCTGTCTGCCTCCAGAACCAGTGCTTCCAGCCTATCTGCCTCCAGAACCAGAGCTTCCAGCCTGTCTGTCTCCAGCACCAGAGCTTCCAGGCAGTCTGCCTTCAGCACCAGAGCTTCCAGGCTCTATGGCTCCAGCACCAGAGCGTCCTGGCTCCCTGCCTCCAGCACCAGAGCTTCCAGGCTCCCTGCCTCCAGCACCAGAGCTTCCAGGCTCCCTGCCTTCAGCACCAGAGCTTCCAGGCTCCCTGCCTTCAGCACCAGAGCTTCCAGGCTCTATGGCTCCAGCACCAGAGCGTCCTGGCTCCCTGCCTCCAGCACCAGAGCTTCCAGGCTCCCTGCCTCCAGCACCAGAGCTTCCAGGCTCCCTGCCTTCAGCACCAGAGCTTCCAGGCTCCCTGCCTTCAGCACCAGAGCTTCCAGGCTCCCTGCCTTCAGCACCAGAGCTTCCAGGCTCCCTGCCTTATAGTCTTAAGTCTCTATCTTGCCTACTTTTTCACCCTGTGCTTCAAGTTTGCCAGCCTTCAGAGGTCTCAGTATGTGTCCATTCAGAGGCTGAACCTCCAGCATCAGAGAAACAACTCTCAACCTGTAAGCCTCCAGGGCCTGGGTCTCCAGCATATGTGTCTTCTCTAGGTTTTCGTGCAGGGCTAGAATGTCGGGTCTGCTTCTTGTCACCTCCTTCGTCTTCAGCCAGTTTGCCTTTGACCTCTGTGCCTCCTGCCAATCCGTTATCTGCTTTTGACCCTACAGTCAATCTGCCTTTGTTTTCAGAGTGCTACTCTAGCCTGCCAGCATCAGGACTTCACACACTTTTAATTCAGGCTTCTACGCCCCTGTCACTAGATTTGGACTCTTCAAGTGATACCTTCAATACAACGTTGCTCTCTTGACTCCTTGTTTTCTGAGCAGTAGCTAATTCCCTGTTCCTGAACCAGCACTGCTTGCAGTGCTACCTTTACTCTTGAGCCTTAGCTTAATTCTTGTTCCTGTCCCAGCACTGCCTTCTATGCTATTTTGTTTTCTCGATTCCTTAATCTTCACTATTCTAGCCTTCCCTTCTGTACATCCCTTTCCAGTGCCTTCCTTTCTTTCCAATTCCTTGATTCCAGTTCCTAGTTTGCTGTCTTACTATTCTGCTGTCTTGCTTCTGTTGCCTTGTATGTGTGTTACCTGCTTTCTGCCAAGTGTGCCCTGTCATTTCTTTCCTTTCCTGTTAAGCACTCCTCCTTGCTAGCTCCTTGTCTATTGTGCTGGTTTAGTTCTAACCTCTTGCTGTTACTGCCTTGCGTGTTCCTGTTTAATCGCCAGGATCCGTGGGCACAGCTGACTACCTAGGTGGTGTTTCTTGTTCACTGTGAGTGTTGTTTTTGAGTTACATTTATAACATCACCATAGGTGTAAGCTCCACAGACACTGCCTTTGCATGCATATCCTACATGTGGGTATTTGCAGCCAGTATCTGTAACAGCAATTGTGGGTGAGAAACTTACTGAGCTTCAGTCTTACCGTGTGGAGCTCCTGAGTGCTTTACCCCACACTCCCCTTTATTGGTATGTTGTATTATATATATATATGTCTTGCATGTCCGTCCTGGGTCTAGTTAGTCTGAATGCTAAATTGCCTTGTGAGTGCCCTTCCTTTCTGAGTCTTACCCATTTTGTTCACTTGTACAGGCTTCCCCTTTGTATCCCTTTTTCTCCTCTGACTCCCTGTATGATCCTGGGCAGCGCTGTACTCCTCTTTCTAGGTTCGTTTTCTACCCAGTTCCCAGTCCTTGCCCAAGTCCCTGACTGTGTTCCCCACATAGTCCCGGACAGTGCCTGACAGAAAGATTTTTTTGAAATATAAGAAACATTTCTTTTGTGCTGTATGTACAATACATTTTATATACGATTCAACATTTTATATTGATATACATCTTAAACATGATTTATACCTCTCCCCATACTGTGATCAACCTCACATCACATCACAGCCTTACATGCCATACTCAAACATTCACACCTCACATGCATCCCAAACCTAACTTCAAAAAGCAGACACAACTCAAATCATGGAAAGAACCTTTCATTTAGTGTCCATGATTATGTTTCCAGCTGGGGATCGATTAGGTCTTCTCAAAAAACCATGGGTAAATGACTATATTGGTGAGCTACGGGTCGGCAAAGATGGCTCAGCCTTTGGACAGGAGGCGGTAAAGGTGGAAATGCTGGCCTTATTTTCCTTACTATACGATGTTCGTCAAACTGAAGCACACCCCGATCTGCTCCCTTTCCTCAACCCGATTGAACTGGTATGGCTAAGTGATAGCCATCGTAGGGACCTGGACGAGCCATTCTCTGAGGCGGAGGTGATAGGTGTGATCCGAGCGATGTCCGGGGACAGAGCTCCAGGTTTGGGCGGACTCACCTCCGCATTCTACAAAGAGTTTGTGCCACTCCTTGGACCCCATCTCCTCAACATGTATGAGGAGGCACTGGAACATGGATTCCTCCCCCTCTCTCAGAGAGGCATCGATCGTGACTATTCTCAAGCTGGACAAGGACCCCATGCGGTGCGATTCTTATAGGCCGCTATCCATGATCAACCTTGATAATGAAATCCTCGCCAAGTTGCTTGCCTCCCAGTTACTTCCCCTGCTCCCCACAGTGCTCAGACCTGACCAGTGTGGCTTTGTTCCCAGTAGGTGTACTTCTCACAATGTTCGCACCCTTTTCGGCACCATGCAAGAGGTTGACCCCTCTCTCCCGGCAGCTGCCATTTTTTTGGATGCCATTAAAGCATTCGGCACCCTGGAATTGCCTTACCTCTTTAAACTTCTCACCCGTATCTGCCAGAGCCCGTTCTTTTCTTAAAAGATTGCTTGTCTGTACTCCACCCGAACGGCGAAGCAGCAGATAAATGGAGTGGTCTCCCCTCCTATCAAAGTGGCACATGGCTGGAGGCAGGGTTGCCCGTTGTCACCTCTCCTATTTGCCATGGCTATGGAGCCACTTGCAGTTAGATTACAGCAGCACCACACGCAGCGAGGTCTTAATTTCACACCGCCGGTGATTCTGGTATCACTATATGCAGATGACGTGACTCTGTATGTCAACCGCCTGGCGACAAACATGGACCCACTCATCCGTGAAATTACTAGCTTTGGTGGCCTATCAGGTGTCACGATCAACTGGGGGAAGTCCATGATTTTCCCGCTGACTGCAGCCACTGATGAGCTCCAGTCAGAGTTCCCACTCAAATGGGCACACTCCCCAGTGAAATATTTGGGCATATGGATCAGTCGGGGCACGGAAGAGCTCTGGCATCACAATTATGGCAAACTAATCGAGTGGCTGGAGGACCGGCTGAATTGGTGGAAGTTGCTTCCGCTGTCTCTGGCGGGCCGGATTGCATTTGCCAAGATGGTGTTGCTGCCCAAGTTTTTATATGTGTTTATCAACCTCCGCTGTCTCTCACAACGGAATTTAAGAAGAGACTACGATCGAACCTGATATCTCTTGTTTGGGTGAGTGGGCAACCATGAATCGTGTGGGAGACCCTGACGCTTCCGATTGAACAAGGGGGACTAGGCATGCTGTACATGGAACTGTACTTCAACTGCATGCAGTCCCAGTTCGGATTTCATTGGCTCTACCCAACTCAGTTTATGCCGCACACTGCCCCTGAATGCGTTCAGGCAGACCACTGCATATGGCACTGTTTCAGAGCCGGCCCGGGCCGGAATTATTCCAGTTGGCTCTACAGTTTGGCCATGGTAGGAGGTGCGATGCAGGCACGGTTGGACACTCTGTTTGCACCCTCTGTGCCACTCGCCAGACACCCAGCATTCCCCTTCACGGCTGAGGCAGGAGTCTGCCAACGGCTGCGAGGCTACAGCTACACATGCTAGGGCATGCATTTCGTGACTGCGCCTTCAAGTAAGGATGAGGCACTAGGGGACAACCAAACTGGACTGATGGACAGATTTACATATTTCCAGCTCAGAGCCACGTTGCGCACGTCCTATGACTCCTTCTGATAGCACCACTGACATTCCTAATCCTGGAGGAATTTCTTCAATCCATCACCCCACAAACTCATCACCCGCTTATACTCTGGTATGTAGCGTGAATCTCCGATAAGCACCCCCCTGCACAGGGTAAATGGGAGGAAAGCCTGGGAGCCCCCTTTGAGGAGTGAGTTTGGGAATACTGCTGCGTGCAGGCCAAGGAGCTGTTGTCCAATTACAGACTGTGATTGATTCACTTCAAATTCATTCATAGTCTACATAGGACCCCTGTGTGGATGCATAAAGCTGGTTTGAGTGATGATACGTGCTTTGTGCATTGCAGGGTGCCGGATGCCTCCTTTCTGCACTTGGCGTGGGAATGCCTGGGTGTTATGGAGTATTGGGGAAACATCTTTGATGTCCTGGAGGAGGTGTAGGGCACAGATGTGAGCAATCCCAGCTAGTCGCCTTGCTTGGCTATGTGCGTAAGGCGGGTGGCCATCTGTTGGGGTCGCAAGCGGAAGCCAGAGGTGGCTGACTTGCTTAAAGATGCAGCTTCCTGTCATAACCAGCTATCAGAATTTTGGGAACTAATGCCCGTGCAGGCGCACCCCAAGAACTTTGGGAACCGCTGCAGAGATACCTCGTTGCACATCCGCCCAACCGGGCTGAGGCCCCTGACAATATAGGATAAGAAGATGCGTGAAAAATGCTCAAACATTGTGCGATCGCACTGCCAGTCATAAGATCACTTCATACCCAATGGCCAGAGAGATCCCCTCTCCCCCCTCTCTACCCCCTTTTTTTCTGTCCTCTCTTATTTCTTCTCCCTCCACGTTAACTTTATTGGCTCTTCAAATACAGAATGGGTTGCCTTCAACATCACAACCTGAGCGGCTGAGGATGGTCACATGGACACTAGGATGTTATATGCTATGTTGAACTGGTAATGCTTATATTCTGCTTTATACAATCTGTGAAGAGAATGCATATATACACCACATTTTTTGTCGTAATCATCCCTCCACGAGTGTAAGGGATGACAGATACGTTTGTATTTGATAAAAAATTGGCACATTTTCCTCACCTGCACCGGATCGGCTGGCTGTTCCCTCCCGTCACTGCTGGGACTGCATTGCCCATCTTCCTTTGCTCCCCAGGAGCGCATTAAACATCGCTGGCGGCCCACGGCAGGGGCCGCGTGCGGGGACGTACCCGGGGTGGGCCCGTTCACGCCTGGAGGAGGCTGGGCTGGGCTGGGCCACCCCTCTAACATGCAGGTCCTGAGAGGTCCTCATCGAGAAGCGTTATAACTCCAAATGGGTAAGAGGAAGATAACAAGTGACTCTCAGGGGAGTGTCGTAAATACTCTTGATGCTTTTTTAGTAAGGGCAGCAAGTGCACTGTCGCAGGAAATTGAGCTCACAGAGCACAGACTATCACTAGAAGGAATGAGAGATCACGTCCCCTTAGCGCCCTTTCCTCCCATGGCTGCGGCTGCGTCCTCGTCTGGTTTAGAACAGCACAACACGACTCCCTGTGGGACACATTCCTGTGCAGATTCGCTCTCACATTTGGCTTTGGATGTATTAGTTAACTCACCTCCCATAGAATAGTCTAATAGTGAGCTGGCAGCTAAGAGAAAAAGATGTGGGAAGAAACAGAGAGTTAATCCATCCAAAAATCTACCCAAAAATGTACATCTGAGAAAAGCCTCTGGTAGGAACAAAGACGCCTTTAGTTTGCCCCACCCACTAGCTGCTAATTTGACCACAGTAAGAATGAATGAGGAGGGATGGAACAGACTGGAGAACATTGTCTCCCTCCTCTTACAGCCTCTAATACATAGGCTCACTAATGTATTAGTTGCTTGGTTCAACGGGTACTTCAGGTGGAGGAACGACACCAACAACTCTCAGAATTTTAAAAATCCCAAAAGGCCCAAAAGGTCCAACAGCTGTAGGTGCGTCAATTAGCGGTCCCTCCTGTATGGACTTAGAACAGCCCCTTCCACCTGTGCCTATTCTCCCGGCTGCTATGGTGAAGCTGACCGCTCGAGCAAACACAGGGGCCAATTCAGTCAGAGAGATTGTCTCCCCTTACCTCCCACATGGCTGAGAGGGCCCCAGCTTATGGGGGGAGGGTCTAGCCACATAAGGGTGATATAAGACCTAATGGAGCCCATCTTCTGCATCCCATGATACACCTCCCCCGGCAGCTCTACCCTTGACATTTATTCTAGCAAATGTCCCAGTACTGAGAGAGGATCAGAGGGAATGTAATGAATAAGTCACTTCATTGGTTGAACAATTAAGGAGCTTTGGGTCTAGGAAGGCATGAGGGTCTAGCCAATACTATAATATTGCCACGGAGAGTGGACTGGGTTGGCCCCACACACAAAAGCTTAATAGCAGACTGCGTTATGGTGAACTTTGACAACTGCCAAATGGTGAGCCTTCTGAAACACTGTATATGTGACACCCCAAGCTCTAGCACCAAGATCTTAGTTCTACACCTTGATTTCATTTATGAACGACGTGCACCGGGGGACCCGACCAATGTACATCTGTACACGGCATTTATAGATTTGATCAAAGGACTTCCTTGCTAAATACATCTCACCAAATCAAATGGGGAACTTCCAACTGGGAAACAGAGAATAGATTTGCTTCCCTGGAGGGGCTTGATAGTTGCAATTGACTGCCTATAACGAACCCACTAACCCAAACCCCAGCCCCTGTGAATATAACCACCAGCTAGGTGGTGTAACAGCTATGGGAGGGGTTGGGGTTGAGGCTGTAAAATGGTTAAAACTTGCCTCATGGAACGTTGCGGGCATTACGGGGAAGGTGAGTAATATGCAGTGGTGCGATGCTTGGCAAAAATATGACGTAATATGTATGCAGGAGACCTGGGTAGTTGACCAAATCTCTATAGATGGGTACCGTTGCTTTCAAACAGAGGCAGTGCCTGCATCTGCAGGTCGAACCAGGAGTTGTTTGTTAACCCTAATATCATATACACTGCCAATAACGTTAAACGTATTTTTGAAGGTAACTACATTTTTTCATTTTTATTGTTTGAAAGTCCAGGAGGGCGGGACTGGCTATGGATACATTTGTATCATAATAATTTCGGATTGAATATGCACTGTGTAGTGACCCACCTAGAGCTTGAGCTTGATAAAATGGGAATGATATTCAAAGAGATTTCACTATTGTGTGGGTGGGTGATTTTAACACACATTTATGTAAATATTCTACCACCCCAGTTTGTGGCATGGAGGATATGGAAGGGCCCCCAGTAATTCATTTTACACATAATGAAAATGGCCAGACATTAAATAGGCTCCTGACCATTAGAAACCTGGAGATAAGAAACAGACAGAGTGATCATGATGGGGAGCTTGTAACAACCTTCATATGCAATGAACATTAGTCAACTATTGATTACCTTGTGACTTCTGATATCCTAGATGCGTAAATGACCCAGGTTGAATCAGTTTTGACCTCTTTTAGTGATCAAGCTATCCTCTCTTTTTCTGTAGCATTAGGCTCCTCTCGTGAGATAGCAACTAAGCTAATGGAGACACTGGCCCTAGTAAGAAAGAACGGTTACTAATTAAAATGATCGACCATAGACAAGGTAAACATAACCCAGGGAATAATAACAGAAAATCTGAACTGTACACAAATTTGCTTGGATATCAACTTATCTGCTGAACGTATCATCCAGGATGGTAGAGAGACAAAATATCGAAATTAAAATATCGATATACCATAATATCGATGTTTTAATTTCGATGGTATAGAATATCGATGTGCAATAATATCAATAGACAGAATATCGATATTAAGGTATGTATGTTACTAATATCGAAATTTTGTTTAGTGTTATGTATTTTAATATGTTGTTTATATGTTTGTTAAACATGTTTTTCAATGTATGTTTAGAAATTAGTAATTTTGCGTTTTAGTATCAGAGCGGGTTGTGGGTTTATAGGGGAATAGGGTGGGAAGTAATTTAATTATAATTAATTAATTAATATTTTCTTTAATATTTTTGATTATTAAATAATTATTAATTAAAATGTAATTGATACTTAATTATTATTAATTAGTTAATTACATTAGTTAGAGTTAATGTAGTAGTATTTATTATTTTTGTTATTGTTAATTATTTGGTAATTATGTATTATTAATTAGTTAATTAAATTAGTTAGAATTAATGTAGTAATGTTTATTATTTGTTGTTATTGGTAATTCATAATTAATTGGTAATTATTATTAATTAGTTAATTAAATTAATTAGAGTTAATGTACTAATATTTTACATTTTTGTTATTGTTAATTGGTAATTAATTATTATTAAGTGATTAAAAGACAATTACATTTTTTATGTGATTTATTTATGTGTAGTGGGTTGTGTGTTTATAGGGGAATAGGGTGTGATATAATTAAATTAAATTAATTAAAGAGATTGTATTTATTTATTGGTATTGTTAATTAATTGTTAATTAATTAATTGGTAATTAGTTTTTTTCAATTATTTCATAATGTTAATTATAAATAATGTATTAATACATATTGTTTATTCTTGTAAATATCTTGTTAATTAATTATTAATTGGTAATTAATTATTAATTGATAATTAATATGTGTTAATTAGTTAATTTATAATTACATAAATTTAATAATATTAATTGTTATTAATTGATTAATTGATATTTATATTAATTGTGTTTTTTTGTATGTGTAGTGTGTTGTGTGTTAAAAGGGGAGTAGTGTGGGAAGTCATTTTTACCCCTACCCTATCCAATGCTTTCCCTACTGTTGCACCCTCTGGAGTGGGAATAGTAATTTTTACCCCTATGCTATCCAACGCTTTCCCTACTGTTGCACCCTTTGGAGTTGGAATAGTAATTTTTACCCCTACGCTATCCAACGCTTTCCCTACTGTTGTATCCTTTGGAGTGGGAATAGTAATTTTTACCCCTACGCTATCCAACGCTTTCCCTACTGTTGCACCCTCTGGAGTGGGAATAGTAATTTTTACCCCTACGCTATCCAACGCTTTCCCTACTGTTTCACCCTTTGGAGTGGGAATAGTAATTTTTACCCCTACGCTATCCAACGCTTTCCCTATTGTTGCACCCTCTGGAGTGGGAATAGTAATTTTTACCCCTACACTATCCAACGCTTTCCCTACTGTTGCACCCTCTAGAGTGGGAATAGTAATTTTTACCCCTACGCTATCCAACGCTTTCCCTACTGTTGCACCCTTTGGAGTGGGAATAGTAATTTTTACCCCTACGCTATCCAACGCTTTCCCTACTGTTGCACCCTCTGGAGTGGGAATAGTAATGTTTACCCCTACGCTATCCAACGCTTTCCCTACTGTTGCACCCTCTGGAGTGGGAATAGTAATTTTTACCCCTACGCTATCCAACGCTTTCCCTACTGTTACACCCTATGGAGTGGGAATAGTATTTTTTACCCCTATGCTATCCAACGCTTTCCCTACTGTTGCACCCTCTGGAGTGGGAATAGTAATTTTTACCCCTACGCTATCCAATGCTTTCCCTACTGTTGCACCCTTTGGAGTGGGAGTAGTAATTTTTACCCCTACGCTATCCAACGCTTTCCCTACTGTTGCACTCTCTGAAGTGGGAATAGTAATTTTTACCCCTACGCTATCCAACGCTTTCCCTACTGTTGCACTCTCTGGAGTGGGAATAGTAATTTTTACCCCTACGCTATCCAACGCTTTCCCTACTGTTGCACCCTCTGGAGTGGGAATAGTAATTTTTACCCCTACGCTATCCAACGCTTTCCCTACTGTTTCACCCTTTGGAGTGGGAATAGTAATTTTTACCCCTACGCTATCCAACGCTTTCCCTACTGTTGCACCCTCTGGAGTGGGAATAGTAATTTTTACCCCTACACTATCCAACACTTTCCCTACTGTTGCACCCTCTAGAGTGGGAATAGTAATTTTTACCCCTACGCTATCCAACGCTTTCCCTACTGTTGCACCCTTTGGAGTGGGAATAGCAATTTTTACCCCTACGCTATCCAACACTTTCCCTACTGTTGCACCCTCTGGAGTGGGAATAGTAATGTTTACCCCTACGCTATCCAACGCTTTCCCTACTGTTGCACCCTCTGGAGTGGGAATAGTAATTTTTACCCCTACACTATCCAACGCTTTCCCTACTGTTACACCCTTTGGAGTGGGAATAGTATTTTTTACCCCTATGCTATCCAACGCTTTCCCTACTGTTGCACCCTCTGGAGTGGGAATAGTAATTTTTACCCCTACGCTATCCAACGCTTTCCCTACTGTTGCACCCTTTGGAGTGGGAGTAGTAATTTTTACCCCTACGCTATCCAACGCTTTCCCTACTGTTGCACTCTCTGAAGTGGGAATAGTAATTTTTACCCCTACGCTATCCAACGCTTTCCCTACTGTTGCACTCTCTGGAGTGGGAATAGTAATTTTTACCCCTACGCTATCCAACGCTTTCCCTACTGTTGCACCCTCTGGAGTGGGAATAGTAATTTTTACCCCTTCGCTATCCAACGCTTTTCCTACTGTTGCAATATGTGGAGTAAGTATATATATTGATTTATATGTAGAGTTTTTAATTTATTTTAAATGTATATGTATTAGTTATCATTTTTTAAATATGTTTTAATGTTTATATTTATAATTTGTTAAATTATATGTATTTTTAAATTATTTTTACATTATTATTAATACATTTAAAAAAACTATATTTTTAACTTCGATATTTTTGCACTACGATATTTTTTCTCTCGATATTTTTGTACTTACCTTTATGTAGATAGAACTCCGATATTTTTGATGTCGATATTTTTGTGTCGATATTTTTGTATGTCTATATTCTGTCTGTCGATATTATGTCATAGATTCACCCAGGATTTCTCAAAATTATTAGAGGCTGTAAATAAGGCCTTATTCTTCAAGCAAGGTCTCTGTTGGGCATTGGTTTGATCACGCATGCTCCCAAGCCCTAAAAGCCCTCCATGAATCCATGAAAGAAGTACCCAGAAACCATGAGAAAATAAATTCCCTACGAAAGATATATAAAGATTTTAGGAAGCAAAGGGAAAAATAATTAAGGGAAGAGGCTTGGGAAGAACTGGAAAGGGCTGCCATAACGAACAATAGCAGGGACTTCTGGAGGGCGGAAAACAAACCTTACTTTAAGGATGCCACTGATCCCACCCTAGAATCCCATTTGGGTGAGGATGCCTGGGTGGCTCATTTTGAGAAAATCTTTGGGTTGGGGGAACCAGGTTGGTGGAGCATCCCTCAGTCCCTCTTCCTCACACTGATTTTCTTGTATTTACCCTCGAGGAAAAAATTAAAGGCCTGGATAGGTCCAGCAGGTCGAAGGCCCCAAGCCCTGACGGGGTCCCTATAAACCTATTTCTTGAAGACCATGTCTTATGGCCACTGGTATTACAGAATGTTTTTAATGCCATTGCCGAAGAAGGCCCTTTGGCATCATGGGGTACAAGTGTTATCGTTCCTATTTTTAAAAAGGGAGCCAAAAGCGACCCAGGGAATTATAGGCCAATATCTCTCCTGGACAGCACCTCAAAGTTAATGGGGCAGTCCTTACTACATCGGCTGGTAGAATGGGCAAACAACAAAAATATACTGATCCCAGCCCAATATGGATTCCAGCAGGGCAGAGGTACCATTGACCAGTGCCTGAACGTAAGCCTTATATATCAGGGCTAGAGGTGAGTCGATCTACATGGCCTTCATGGATCTGTCAGCTGCATTTGACTGTGTAAATCATAGTAGGCTGTGGGAGATAATGGAGGCCATGGGGGTGGACCCTCCAATACTCCTGTTCATTAGACAGCTCTACTCCCAGACTACAGCCTCAGTGTGGTATGGTAAGGACGGGGCTTGTACCCGTTCTTTTAAGATTCTTTGTGGAGTTAGGCAAGGGTGCTTTCTCGCCCCTTTCCTTTTCTCCTTATATAGGAATGGGGTAGGAGCAGCACTGGCAGGTATAGCCCAGGACACAACACAAAACCTTTTGAATAGGGTCAGAGGCAATATTTAAAGACCAACCTAGGCACTATTGTTCGATGTGTATAGTATCCATTAGATGTGTGCGATTACGATCCTTGCACCGGGGTAATACACTGGTTGATTGTGATCGGAGAGAAACGCATGAGGGGCTTTCTTAGCCATCTCATGTTGCTAGCATCTGAGTAATGCCCGATGAGAGATATATCTCGGTCTCTTTCATACAGGCTTGTGTTTGATCGACAGGTACGTGCAATGCAAGCATGTTGCCAGTCTAGTTCTAAAAAAGTTGTGGCAAGCAATGATACATGCTGATTTAGAGGTCACCACTCGGTAGCGCCATATTATACTGCTGGGTGTATGTTTTACCCATATGCCCATTTGGGTTTAGAGTAACGAAGACAAGTTAATGAGACATGGGAGACGGTAACAATAGAATTCTACATCAGTGTTATACTCCCTCTGTATATAAAGATGGCTAGGTATAATAACACTAGTCATACATATATCATTATTTCTGAATCTCTGTGTGACCGACAGTGGATGCATGGTATGCAGAGCATAGTAATATAGATAGAGGATGTTAAGAAAGCTAGAAGAACATATTAATTTCTGGTCCTACTTTTTACTTTTTAGAGCAGTGGGTGCCTACCCTTTTTCCTGAGTTGTTGCCAAGTGAGGTGACGTAGCTTCCTTGCAACAGCTATGTAAGAATTATAAGCTTATGATCCATTATTTGAGTATAGTAGCTGGCAACATTAGTGCCACTATTATTGTTTTTTTATGCTATTCCTGTAATGTTTGGGGACTTACTTTATTGAGATATACGTTTTTATTTATTTTTTGTAGACACCATCAGTCACATGATGATCGCTAAGGAAGAAAAGAACACACCAAAAAATAGGTTATTCTGGTTGTATTGTTATCAACCATTTTGTATGTAGTAGTAATGATATTATTGTTTTCACATTTAATATTTGCTTTTTGACACCATTGCAGTAGCAAACATTGGGTGGGTCTTAACGAAGGCACTGGCTGAACGATGTCTATATGTACTGAAACATGTTGACCACTTTAATATTTTAGACAGCTATTTGTTAACACTGTCTTCTTTTGCACTGTTTTAATTTGAATTGTGGGAGACATAAATAAATATATGGTCTGTCACAACTCAATTTTAACTTCACTCTTCACCCACGCACTGCACTTAGTTCCCATATAAACAACTAGTCTCATCTGGTAGTAGCTCAAACAATTATACTAAAACATCCTCGGTCTCCCTATCACGATGATAAGGTTGTAGCCCTTAGAGTTACTAGTGTGGCTAAAAAGGAGGACACCCAGATGATGAAGCATGTCACCAGGTTTGGTGAGTGATGGGAATCCATAAATTTACTTAAGATTTTTTCTTTACCTTGTTATCTTGGTATTGTTTTTCTTGCAGAGTTTGCAGGGTAAGGAATATTTAGTATAGACCCATGAATACTCTAGGTATGTGACTATAGCCCAGGACACCCCAAAGTTCGGGTCACTATCACTGCCTCTCCTTGCATATGCAGACAATACGGTCTTAGTGGCCAGAACGGGGAGGGCGTTGCAACATATGAGCTCCCTTGACGTAAGGGTAAATGAGTCAAAATTGTTTATCTTAATAGACAGGCAAGCCTGGAGAGGTAAAATCCCATCCTTCTACTTAAGGGGTCGCAAACTGTAGACAGTTGATTCCTTCCTCTACTTGGGTATCGTATTTGATAAGCAGCATTCTTGGGCACCATGATTAAAAACAGGGGGCTAGCAATAGAAAAAAGCCTGGCAAATATTATTAGATTTTCTAAAAGATTGGGCTCTAAGCCTTTAAGTATTGTAAAAATAATCTATAAGGCAAAGACAGTATCCCTGACTTCTTATGGAGCGGGGTGTGGGGTACTTCTAATATTGGCCAGGTGAAGACTCTTGAAGATACATTCCTGAAACAGATAATTGCCTTACAGGTCTCATGTCCCAATATTTAACTGCCATGCGGAATTGGATTTTCCGTTCATCAGCGATCAGAAAAGACTAGCCCCTTTAAAGCTATGGCACTCAATCTGGAGGAAGAACGCACTCACCCTAACACAACACATCACATCATAAAGAACGGCCTCAAGTTGGATAACGTGCACAAAATAAGATGGTTGGTGTTAGATCTGGGGGTCTCTAGTTGGCAATGGTTATCACCTTTGTCCAAATAGGGACCCTTACTTCCAAGTCAGGATAAGGGGATTACACTCCTTAGTAACCCCTGCTCAAACTCTTGGTAGCTTGGCACGAGCAGACAGGCTTATCTCAGAGGCAGTGTATTAAGCATTTGTGAATATACACAGTAATACAGTGATAACACTACAGATGGACACAACAGGTTTTTTAAAAATAGGTATTCTTTATATAGACTTAAACACAAGACCACAAACGACAAAAATCCACAATACTACACTTAAGATTAGTTAAAAGATGATTAAAGTCTCTTAGATCAAGTTGCTGTTAAATGCGACAAAGTTCTCAACAAAGTACCTGGATGCGTAACGCAAAGTAAACAAAAGGCTCGCCAAAGGGGAGATGCGTCAGTTCCGTGTTCCAGGGGAACGGTTGGGTCCTTCCTCAATGCTTGCGCAGAGTAGGGGACTCGTCGTGAGCCTTACCGGGGTGAAGGTGATGCGTAGATTCTCTGCTTGCGGGCCCGTTGCGGTGTGCAAGATGGCGCCTTGATGCGATGCGATGATCCAGTTGCGATGTGAGAAGATGGCGCCCTTGATGCGGCGATGCGATGACGGTGCAATGACGCCCTGGCAGCCTTGTGACGATTCTGTACTTTGGAGCCACGACAGGCCCTGCGACACGCTTCTCCGGTGATGAGATTGCGACTCTCATGATGCCGTCACGCTTCTCTGGTGATGCGACAGCAGACAGCTTCGATGAACACACGCTTCCAGGGAGATGCGAGGAAGGCTCGCTTCTATGGCGTTGCGATGATTTCAGCTGCGGTGGCAACACGCTTCTTCTCAATGCGTCGCGCTTCCAGCGGCATGCACGTGACTGGAGTCAGAATTCCCAGCAAAGAAATTCAGGAGGGAGCTGGAGGTGAAGTCTTTTGGTTCTGAGACTTCAGCAGGAGGCAAACACAGTTCAAGCCCTTCGAGAATATTCTGTAGATGAAAGTCCTTACAAAGTTCCTTCTCCTTTCCCTTGGCAATGAAGCAACCGCTGCAGGCCAACCAAGCAAACAGCACACTGGCAGAGTCCAAACTCCTGCAGCTTCCTTGGTTCTTCTCCTTGGCAGAAAGGTTTCTTGTTCCAGAAGTGATCTAATTTCTTGGGATCAGTGTCCCAATATTTATACCCCAAACCCCTTTGTTCTCTGAAGGCAGAGAGGCCTCTGCCTAATTCAAACCAGTTCCTGAGCACTTTTTTGACGTGACTCTCTTCTTCCTTTCACTGTGCAGGGCAGAGACATCAGATGCCCCACAGGAGGTGGAGCCAGCACAGGGGTGGGAAGATACAGCCCTTGAGCACTCTGTTGACATGATTCCTCTTCTCCTTTCACTGTGCAGGGCAGAGACATCAGACAAGCCACAGGGGGTGGAGCCAGCATTGTAGGGGGAAGGCCCAGCCCTATTCAGGTCCCAGGTGCACTCCTCCCTCCCATCTGGATGTAAATCTCTATATTCGCCACTGGGCTGTCCCAGCCTGTCTCCTGGAATTTCTCCATCCCTGTTACACACAAACCCACACAAGGAATACACAACCCAGCAGAGGCAGGCTCAAATGGTTAGGCAAGCAAATGCCTGCTTTCTATAAGTGGGATTTGCAAACACAGAATATTAAAATAAACTTTACTAAAAGATGTATTTTATTATTCAGGCATACTAAATTCGAATTTCTACCATGTTCCCTGCGCCAGTTAGGATTATAAGAATGTAATAATCTGAGGGGCGTGGCCAGGCGCCGTAGGAAATGGCCGCCTGATTCCCGAGCTCCGCCGGGACTGTCCGTGTCCCCTGACAAATCCGCTAATAATCCTGGCTGGGAGGCTCTCTGACGGCAGCCCCCAGCTCCCTCAGGTTTGGTGACCACTCGGAGCCTCTTACAGACTCGGAGAACCCGCGGAGGCTCCGTGAGGCGGCCGCGACTCTCAGCGGCGGCCTGGCGGCTCGCATCTGAAGCCCGGGGGCCACTGCCTCTTCTACTCGAGGTCCCGGCTTTCGGCCTGCCGCAATCCGCGGCCGGAGAGGTGCGAAAAACGGGGGGCGTGGCCTCCGGAGCGGCGCCGGAATATCGGTGCCTTGGGGTCGCTTACCGAGGCGGCCTGCGAGACCCTGCGGACCAGAAGGACCCACACACCGGCACACGAAGCTCAGCTGGGCGCCTACCCTCGAAGTAAGAAGGGCTGCTAACCCCCGCGCTGCTGCCACCTGAGCGAGAGGGGGAGACGGCCGGCCTGCGCTACCCTTAGCCTGCCTGGGGGCTGCGGATGCTAAGTGATGCATGTAGGTGCCCACTAGTGGAAGGACACACATCCACGGCTGTGGAGGCGGCTTGACCACTGGACACCAACTGGCAGGTGGGACGAATGTGAGTGATTGCAGACCCGAGGAGTTTGGGATCACGGCAGAGAGTCACGGAGTGCACCCAAGACAGTAGGCCCCACGCTGCGATAGATCTTGGGTAGTACCCATAGTCCTGGCTGCGGTCTGTCAGCAAAGGGGAGTGGATCGGAGCTGGCGCTGTCCCGCAAGAAGGTGGGGGACGGACCATCTGACCCCAACGGCACCAGATCGACTATGCGGCCCAAAGGGGGTACTGTGTCCCAAACCAATAAACTTGACCAATACACGGTGCCCAAAACGCAGACGCAGGCCGTGGGGGCAACAAAGGAGGGCACAGGGCAGGCGGAACCCTCCCTGACGTCCATAATGGCGGCAATCCAGACCCTCGGCACCAGCCTTGAAACGAAGATGGACAAGATCACTATCGAAGTGAACCTGCTCCGTACCGACTTGGGGAAAACCACGGACCGTTCAAAAACCAACGAAGTGGACATTAAGGCCCTGCAGGAGTCGGAGAGGAAGCTTGAACGCAGGGTCAGCGAGCTTGTCCACCAACACCGGCAGATGGCACTTCGGCTCAATGACCAGGAAGGTAGGGCTCGGAGGAGCAACATACGCGTGGTGGGTGTGGCGGAAGATCTTGAGGGTGATAGTACAGAGCTCTTTCTCGAAGACTTGATACTTCGACACCTGAAACCCAAGAGGCTATCCAAGATATTCACTGTCGAACGGGCCCACCGGGCCCCGATTCCTAAACCCAAACCTGGTGCCCCACCACGAACAATTATTGCCAAAATACTCAATTACCGAGACCGGGATGCGATCCTACAGGCGGCCAGACAACATGGGGATCTACAGTACGAGGGATCAACAGTTCGTTTTTTCCCTGACTTTACGTTACAGGTGCAACAGGAGAGGCGCTCCTTCCAAGGGGTCAAGGCGGCACTACGTGACCACGGAATTCGATACATGATGTTCTTTCCCGCAAAACTGGAGATCATACATGGCGGCAAGTCCCACTTCTTCACCTCGCCTGCGACAGTACAGGAGTGGATCGACACAACGTTGGCAGTGGCCCACCCTCTGCAAAACGGCGGACAGTGGCGAGACACAAGGCACCCCTCCCCGAAGTCGACGACGGGGGGAGCTGAGAATGTTGAGCAGAGCCAACGATCCTGGCGTTCGAGGTCGAATAGTCCCCGCTGGGACTCGCCCGGAGATAACACAGCGCGATGAGGCGGCACACACTGGACTTAGAAGAAGCCGGACAGTAATGTATACAGTGTGATTGTTGGTATGCCTGGGCACTCCGAGGGGACAGCGCGGGGCCTGCCCGTGGCCTATGGGACGGGCTCCCTTATTGTACTTATACACTCATGGCCTGAGGGGCCGAATCACCTGGGGCACTGCGGGAGGGCGGCCGGGACGGAGCTGGCCACGTTAATCCCGAGTTCCTCAGTGTCTCACCGGGGTAGGGTTGGGCGACAGGCGCTCTGCTAATTGGGGTGGTGGGTAGTTTGAAACCCACGGAGCAGGGTGCAGGGAGGGGGGGGTTTGTTTTCGCAGAGGTGGGCGGGATGTGGGGGGGAGATACGGGGAGGAGAGGATGGAGTCAAGTGTCTGATATGCCTGTTAATGTTTGCACTGTTAGAGTTCTCGGGGGGGGATCCAGGGTGGGCAATGGAGTTGGAGAGTCTCTCTGCTGGGGGGGATCCGGGGAGGGCTGGGGAGTACTGGGTTTGTTTTGGTCGTACAGAATTTATGTTCATGAAGACTTTTCTGGTTCAGGAGTGCTAAGTAGGGAATGCTTCCAAAGTAATGGTTATGGCTAGGAATTGGGTAAAGAGCCTAAAAATAATGAGCTGGAATGTAAACGGACTTGGGGACAGACTCAAGCGTACTATAGTCTTGCAACTCATTAAACGGCACCAACCAGACATAGTAATGCTGCAAGAAACTCATTTATTGGGTAACACATGCCAGGCCCTCAACAGATGGGGATACACTCTCGCCTCACACTCCGGCTTCACCTCAGGCTCAAGGGGGGTGGGAATCCTCATACGCCGCTCATTGCCCCTCCATATTGATGGCACTAAATCAGATCCACAGGGCCGCTTTACGGTGGTCACAGGCAGATGGGAGGGATACACACTGAACTTGCTTTCGGCATACGTCCCGCCGGGCTTGCAGGCTCAAGCCTTTGCAGACCTGGGCAAATTGCTACTCTCCCTCCCCGAAGGTCAGTTGGTCTTGGGCGGGGACTTCAATTCGGTGGTGTCGGGCACCATGGATAGGCAGCCCTCCAGAGCCCTACCCCAAGGGCGGCAATGGTTGGCTGATTTTCTTGAGGCCTTCGGACTCACCGACGTTTGGCGCCACCTTCATCCCACGACCAGCCAATTCACCTTCTTCTCTGGGCCACATCACTCCTTCTCACGCCTCGAATACATCCTCACCGTCCTGCAGCACCACACTATAATACGAGAGGCAACACTCCTGAATCGAGGCATCTCGGACCACTCGCCGGTAACTACGCACATCACATTCGGAACCAGGAGGGAGGGGTGCGTGGCGCCGATAAACCCCTGGCACCTGCAGAATGAAGACACGCGGGGGAAATTTGACACCTCTATCACTCAATATTTCAAAGAAAATGAGGGATCAGTAGACTCCCCTGTCACGGTATGGGAGGCGTTTAAAACGGTAGTAAGGGGGGAAGCGCTATCAGTCATTTCAGGCAGGCGGCGAGAACAGCGCTGTCAAGTCACCAATGCTGAGGCGGAGCTGGCAGAGCTTGTGGGGGAAGCGCTCGAGAAAGGGGGAAGGACGGTTCGACACAAATGGCAGCTCAAGCTGGCGGAATACAGAGCACTGGTCTCCCAGGAGGCCCAGACGGTAGCTGGACATAAAATGGGCAGGTTGTACGATCAGGGTGACAAAGCCGGAAAACTTATCGCCTGGCTTGACAAAAAGCAGGAGGTCAGGAAGATTGTGCCGCTAATACATAATCAATCCGGGGCGATTCTCACGGAGCCGCGGGATGTAGTGAAGGAGTTTGCTAGGCACTACAAGCAGGTCTATACGAGGGTGTCTGACCGCCCAGAGGAGGACTCTATAGCCCTCCTCGCTGATATCCGAATGCCGTGTCTATCGGATGAGGACCGGGAAACCATTGATAGTCCACTCACGGAGGCCGAAATACAGCGTGCAATAATGGAACTCCGACCAGGGAAAGCGTTGGGTCCCAACGGTCTCCCGATAGAATTGTACAAGATTAAACCCGAGACTATTAGTAAGCACCTTAAATCCATGTTTGACACCAGCAGAAAAGAAGGCATACTGCCACGTGACCAGCGCATTGCTACTATTGTGGCAATCCCGAAAGAGGGAAACCCGTTGAATCCTGTGCCTCCTACAGGCCGATTTCCCTCCTCAACGCAGAGCCCAAAATACTGGCAAAAACACTCGCCAATAGGCTTAAACCAATACTGACTACACTGGTACATCCTGACCAGTCAGGCTTTATGCCACATCGAAACACGGCCCTAAATATCAGACGCTTACACGGGGTGATCGGACAACGCCATAGACTGAAGGAGGACGCGGTTGTGGTCTCCCTGGACGCCACCATGGCGTTTGACACCCTAGAATGGCCGTACATGTTCACTGTCCTGCGTAAACTGGGCTTTGGGGCCCATTTTGTGGAGTGGGTTCGTCTCCTCTATACGGAACCGCTGGCACAGGTCCTAGTGAACAATAAAGTGTCGGAGGTATTCACTTTAGAACGAGGAACTAGACAGGGCTGCCCCCTTTCTCCTCTCCTGTTCGCCCTCTCCCTTGAACCGTTAGCTGCCTGGATCAGACATGACGTCTACCTTCGTGGAATAGAATGGGCGGAGGGATGGGAAGACAAAATATCCCTCTATGCGGACGATATTCTTCTATACCTCTCTAAGCCACGACGGTCGATCCTTGCGGCCCTCGACATCTTCGCGAGCTTTGGTCGAAATTCCGGTTTCAGAATCAACTGGAGCAAATCGTATCTTTACGTCCTCAGCGGAAACCCCCCAAAGCTCCCCGACACTTGTCCCATCACAGTCGCTGAGGATGGCTTCAAATACCTGGAAGTGTTCATATCCAAGGACAAGGCCCTGTCCTACGAGCGCAATCTTCAAGCTCCCCTACGGCGTCTCCAACGAGAGGGCAAGTCCTGGCAGGACCTGCCATTGTCATTACTAGGCCGAGCGGCCTGGTTCAAAATGATGGCGCTGCCCAGGTTTCTCTACGCCCTCCAAAATTATCCAGACATGGTGCCCAACGCCTACTTTACAGCAATTGAGGCGGCTCAGCGTACCCTCCTTTGGGCGGGAGCCCCGCGTATTGCTCTGTCAAAACTCACACTGGGATGGTATGACGGTGGCATAGCCCTCCCCGACATCCGCAAGTACTACTGGGCAGCCCATCTCACGGCGATTAATCAAGGGACTTATGGGGATGGTAATGATCCGGCCTATGGGATGGACAGATGGCAACTCCCTGGTGGGAACTATGAAATTGCTCTCTACTCTAAACTGGGCAAACTTCGACTCACTGGACCTACACAACACTCGGTACAGATATGGCACACAGCACAGAAACAACTGGGTAGGTCCGGGGTCCTCACCATATGCTACACCACTCTGGGCTTCCGAAAAGTTAGGCAACCTGGGTCGCACTAAAGGGTTCCGGAACTGGGACCTGATAGGCATCTCCCAAATAAAAGACATCTGGGGTCCTAAAGGTGTTCACACATTCGCTCATATGCAGGCAACGTACGAACTTGCACACACCGAATACTTCAGATACTTACAGGTGCGACACTCCCTTCAGACAGACATTCCACCTGGCACCACACTGCCTCAGAGCTCCCCTCTGGAAGACAGACTATTAGTCGGGAACATTCCAGAACACGCCATATCTCTCACGTACAAAAAGCTGATAAATAATTCCCCCGACCTGCTATTACCCTTAAAAGAGAAATGGATTGCCGATGGGTTGGAAATTGATGAGGAGGAATGGGTGTATGCTCTTGCTTCCCCCCGTGGGGTGGCCATTTCTGCCCGACTGCGCCTAGTTCAACTTAAAATACTGCATAGAATCTATATCTCCTGTACGAGGCTGCAATTGATGAGAAAAGGTGGGGACGGATTCTGTCGAAGGGGATGTGGTGTAGAGGGCACCTTCTTTCATACCCTATGGGGGTGCCAAAAAGTGCAACAGTACTGGGGGAGAGTAGTGCACTGCATGCAGGAGGTGTGGGAGGTAGAAATTCGACCTGAGGCCAAAAGATGTCTACTTAACATCTGGGACACCACTGACTTGACGCACAGAGGGAAACTGTGGGTAACGCTTTGGCTGATGGTGGCTAAAAGGAACATTGCGAGGTTGTGGGGTGACCCTAACCCACCCAAACTGAGGGACTGGCAATGTGACATGGACTGGTGCATGCTGCAGGAGAAGACAGTGTATGTCTCAAGAGGCTGTCCTCGCAAATGGGTGGAAATATGGTCCAGATGGAATGACTACAGGGGAAATATATGTGAGCCTCCTCTAACCACGCAATCCAGCTCCTTGGACATATAATACTGACCATTGCTAACTGAATCATGGCACTTGAGTGCGTCTAGGTTCGTATGCGCACCGGCACTGCCCTGAACCATACAGTACTGTAATCTAACGACCAAGTTAACGGGGGGTTTGTTTTTGTTAGTTTCCTTTCTCGGATACAGAATCTGCATGCGGTGGACCTTATTATGTGCATAATATGTAAAATGTGACCTTCCTTATCCTCCCATATCCTTCGGGATCTCTCATAATTGCACTCCGTTACGCCGCCGTACCCCCGGGTTGACGGCATAGGGCTGTGTCTTTGTTCTATGATACTGGAATTTTTGCTTGTTAGCCGGCCCGATGGGTTGTAGGCGAGGAATGTTTAAAGTGATCTACGTAATAAAGGTCTATATAAAAATAAAAAATAAAAATAAAAAAAGAATGTAATAATCTAACTGCCCATTCCAACCTATGAGAACAGGTAGCCTTCAATAGTGAAAAACGGAAATGGCTGTAATTCACTATTAGAACATGCTACACACACCAGAGCATGTCCTACCTTATACTTACAATGCACCCTGCCCTTGGGCCTACCATAGGGTTGTCTAATATGAAGCAAAGAGAAGGTTTAGGGACTGGCAAGTGGGTGCACTTGGCCAAGTCGACTTGGCAGTGCTAGACTGCACACAGGCCTTGCAATGGCAGGCCTGAGACACACTTTACAAGCTGCTTCTGTGGGTGGCACAACCAGTGCTGCAAGCCCACCAGCAGCGTTTGATTTACAAGCCCTGGGCACACATGGTCCACTGTACTAGGGGCTGACAGATAAATCAAATAACCCAATCATGGAATCCAATCAGTATATCAATTTAACATAGGGCGCACTTGCACTGTGGCACTGATTAACAGTGGCACAGTGCCCAAAGCATAAATCCAGCAAAAACATATCAAAACAGAGGAGGCAATCTGTCAAAAATGGAAGGGAGACACACGCCAATGATGTTAGGTCTAACAGTTGGGCTATGTAAGATCGACTCTGACTAGACGGGGCATGGAGGACCTGTATAAAAACCCTGGCAATTGTCTTCAAATCTCAAAGACAATTTAAAAAGAAAAATGTCTGGCTCACATGGCCCTTGAGCGTACAGAGCTACTCAAATATAAGCTATTAGTCAGGACATATATGAGTCTCGCACTCCTAATAGAGTCTGACTATCATTACTTAAAGGATATTTTAAATCTAAAAAACAGATTCATACTGGTAAGATTCCGTTTGAATCAGGTCAAATCAATCGACTTACATATTATTTTATTCTGTGATAGGGAACAAAGAGGAACGAGTGAGATATTTATTACCAGTTTTGAAACAGCACAATTTTAGGCAATGTAGAGTGGCCCTTAACTATCTAAAAAAACTTGGCGATCCTTTTATTAGCTACGTAATGGCAAAATTCCTCTGGGCCTGTGTAAAGAAAAGAAAGCTTTTTAACTAATCTAAAGATTGGGATATATCTGTAATTTTAATGTATTTACTGGAGCTCTGAGGTATTTTATTTTAGTTAATGTTGTCTGTGAGTTTATGATCTTTGCTTGTATTTAAGTTCGAATAAAGCTTTTATGATGCTGATGATGATAACAAATTGCAAATAATTTGTTTTTTTTAATTAAAGTTGGTAATCATATATCCCCTGTATTGTTGTACGTGGACGATGCGGTTCTGTTCTCCAGAACCGCAAACATTCTCCAGAGCTTGATTGAGAACTTTGCTGAATACATGGAAGAAAAGGATTTAAAGCTTAATCTTTAAAAAAAATTACAATGTTATGTGGGAAAGGGAAATCAAAAACTAGAATACATCATGTCAAGGAGGTACATATAGCCGAAACTCATACTTTTACGTACCTGGTTATACTTTTCACATCTAATGGTCATGGAAGGCTACAGATTGAAATATGTAAATTACAATTTTTACTGTCAATAGAGGCCATTTTTAGATTTTCTGCTAAGGTAGGGAACAAGCCAATCAGAGAGATTTTGACCCATTATAAGAGCAAGTGTATATCTGGAACTTGCTATGGTAGCACATTATGGGGCTTGACGAACTGTGCCTCACTTCAGATTCAAGAGAACACTTTTCCAATGAGATTACTAGCTGTCCCAAATGCAACCCCTCCTACATAGTACATAAGGAATTAGCAGTTCCCTACATTAATGACCACATCAGTGTTGCTCCACTTACTATCTGGCATGGGATTTGGAGAAAAAGTGGAACTAAATTTCCCAGGACATTATAACCAATTGCCTGGCCCTTGATTGTAGTAAAAAAATCTAATGGCTGGCATATGTCAACAAACTCTTAAAAGAGCTTGATGCGAACACTGACATTAATGCCCCTATGAAAGATCTATGTTATAGCAAGAGGGAATTGAAAACGGGACTTAAAAGGGCAAGAGAATCTTTAGGAGAAATCGGTGGAAGCTCAAAAACAACGATCAAGGCCTATAGTGAAGGGCCATCTGAGATAGGCACACAACAATACCCGTTCTGGGTATGAAACCTACAACATAGATTTTACCTTATCAGATTAAGATTGGGTACTCTCCATTTTATAATAGCTTTCCCCGGCATGGGCAAATGAAATAAAAAAATACCAAGTTTGACTTGCGATGGAATGTCACATCAGTCAACCTTACATTTTATTTTTTTTTGCAATTTATATAAGGACATCAGTAAGAGTATCTCACGTCCTCTTTTTTAAGTGGAAAATTATGTTCTTACAATGCTGCATTTATTTTTTCTGTAGTTTGGAAAATGAGAGAGTATGTTATGCTGTGGTCTCCTATGTGCAACCGGCTATTAAAAGAAGTAAGGCTAACACACATTTCGAGGCCTTAGTCTGACAGGGTATATACTCTTAGTGCGACTTTTAGGTTTTTATGCTTCACCTTATTTTTTAATAAGATGAAAATTATATGTACTGTATGTATGTATGTATATGTTGTTAATTATATGTACTGTATAACTTTTCACTGTTTTTTAGTAAAAACCCTTTTATGGAATTTTGTACAAATTTTTGACCTTGCTTTTTAATTTCAAACTTTGCTATTGATAAACCGATGTATTATATATATTCATCCTTGATATATTTTAGAATGCTTTTATGGTTTTCATTTTAACCGAATACAGCTGATTGAATTAAACTGAACTGCCTATATTTAAGCCACTGTGTCCCTGACATTAGATACTCCCTCTGCAGGTGCTCGAATGGGGCAATCCCATTTTCATCCCTCACATCTGCCAGTGTTGATAGGCCAAAAGCACCCCTTCTTCCGATGCCTTGAAGTCTCCCCACAGGTACAAATCCAGTCCCTTACCACAGCGGAGTTTTCAGGGTTAAATGTTTGCCCCATTTAATTTCTCTATTCAATCTGTGCTGCACAGACACTACTGTCAACGCGGCGGGCCCACGGTTGGGCCCATCTTCCTGTCATACAGCGGTTCAATTAGATTTTAGCATCTATTCCTGTTCTGTCCCTTTGTAAAGCCAGGTGGTCCCATTCCACATAGGCCCAGTTTTTCACTAGGCAAACCTGGGAGGCCTCATCATACTTCCTGACATTTGGTAGCACTATACCCCTCCTCAAATTTGGAGCGCTGCAGCACTGACATTGCAATACAGGGCTGTGCCCCGGCCCACAGAAGCATTCTGAACAGGGTATCCAACTTGGTAAAAAAAGGCATCTGGGGGCGGGGGATCACTGACAAATGTACTAAGGATAGATTGGGGGGGGGGGGTGGCACTGTGGTCGTTTGTCTCAACGTATGTTAATTACAAATTTGAAAATGAAGACATGTAACTTGTTCTGTGCTGCAATGTAACCTAAGTTAATTACTGAATGCTGAGCATGTTAATAAAAAAGATTTTTAAAAAAAGGCATCTGGGATACAGTATGAATGAATGAATGAATGAATTGGCATTTCTAAAGCACGTGGTTACCCGAGGGCATCCCAGCGCTGCTAGCAGTGCAGTCAAAAAAGCTCAGAGCGATATTTAGTGAAAAAGAACAGTTATAATTAGTTTTCGAAAGATCAGATAATTTGGTTCAAGGCGGGTCTGGAGGGGAAGGCGGTATGAGCTATTCAGTAATACATAAAGGAGTCTAGGCAATGTAATCATCGTAAAAACCGCCGTCCTGGCAAGTATGGAGAGCAGCGGCATGTTCAAGTGTCTAACATTTTTCTCAAGCGCTTTTACCATTGGTCCCTGGTTTACCTCACATTGGGTTTCAGCTCCTGTTTTCACCCAAATGCAGAGGTACTTGAACCTATGGGGCTCCTCCCTAAGCGGCAGAGGCAGCTGCCCATCGGACATCCAGCCAGCCATAGGAAACAGCAGAGATTGACCACAATTGATCGTAAATCCAGAGTATCTCACATTAATACTGAAGACATCCCGCAGTCTGGTAAGGGATTGGGCCGAGTTCGCAAGGTACAACGGTATGTCATCTGCAGAGAGTGATATCCTCTCTTCCCAGTCCATGCCTCCGGTCCATCCCCATTTCTGTGCATCAACATATACCCATTCTGCCAGCACCTTCACCTCCTGCGTGAAAAACATCAGTGATTGAGGACAGCCCTGCCTCGTCCCTGTTCTAATTTGAAATTCCAACTCCTTCCCAATAGTTCAGTTTCCTTGTCATGCAATCCTGCACAAATTCCCTCAACTCTGCCCATGGCAGAACCAGTCTAGTCTTGAAGAAATCCATCATGTAATCCACAAATGCCTCCGCTAAGTTCCTGCTGCCAGTCACTGTGTCCCATTTCTCCATCCTAAGCTCTCTAACGTGCAGTCCTTCCCTCTCCCTGCTCCCCAACCAAGCTAGCAATTTACCAGCCTTGTCACCAGCCTCAGATATTCTTTTGTGTTTGGATAAATATGAAGTTTTGATCTCGGCGCGTTACTATGTGGTATTCTTCATGCTTTCGTGCGAGACTGCGCCGCAGTGGGGGCATCGAGGAGGCAACATACTCATATTTCAACCTGGAGCAACTTTATGCCCAAATTTGACAAGTGTCTTATCCTTCTTCTCATCCACCACCCCGCTATGATCACCCCCGCAATCGTGGCTGTGTATTCACTTCCCACTGACCCTGTATTTTCTTTGAAATATTGCTGTGTAGCCCTATCTAGATGTTTCACCTCCTGTTTATTCCAAAGTCACCAGACAGCCATCCTTCATTCACTATGCTTTAGTGGTTTATTTGAAGTCAGAGAAACCTCAGGCGGGAATGCTCAGGGATCCCCTTGCTAGATACCTAGCGGCTGTGAACCTATGCATGGCGACCAATGGTGTCAGGAAGCAGTCTAACCTAGCAGCATATTGTGTGCGTTGGGGAAGAAAGAATAGCCTCTCTCCTGTCCATGTAGAGAGCGCTGGATATCTCCCAGCCAAGTGCTTTTGTGAACGCCTTTAGCATCCCTGCTGTCACCTCTCACTCTGGGTTAGTGTTCATCCTGTCCAAAAGAGAGTTCAGTGCTGGATTGAAGTTGCCTCCCAGCACCGTAAGGGGTGGGGACACGTTTACCAGCAGTCGGCCCCAATTTTGTAGCGTCACTTTCTGCAACACTGATGGGGCATACACATTATTCAAAATCATGTCTTCACGTTCCCATACCCCTGCACCGCTGCATATTAGCCCTCTGCATCTGACCATGTATGGATGACATGGGATGTTAGTAATTTTGCAATATAAATTACCACACCTCTGGAGCCCGACGTATATTACACACTGCCGACCACTCCATAGTTCCCCCTACCTAGGGAGCAGTGTTGGTTACCCACCATATACATCTCCTGGAGGAAAATTATTTCTGCTTTGTGCCTAGAGAGCGCTTTGGAGACCAGCATCTTTTAATCTTATTTACCAGACCATTGACATTCCAAGTCAGCAGTAACATACCTTGATGTTGTGTCATCGGGCCTGTCTACTTTCCAGCCGCATCTCCCTGCCCATGGAAGTGGACCTGCTCCCTATCGCTGTGGTGAGTGCCCGGTAACTGTGTGTGTCAAAAACTACCCCTCCTCCTAGCCCTACTCCCTACCTTACCGTGTTGTGATCCTAAAACTGACCACCGCCCCAATTCACGGTATGTGTGTTCCCAAACCAAAAACAACATTTAACAATACAAGTCGCCTTGTGCGGGGGAGACTGCTGCTGGCACTGTTCTTACTCTAGGCACGTCTCTGGGAGCTCCCTGATCTGCTTTCCAATACAGTAACTGCAAGCCATACTGTGCCCCCAGGCCAGCATCCAAAGTCTGAGCCCAATGGTTTGGAATCCTAGGCGGGCTACCCCCCCATTCTCCCTCCACCGGTGCGGGTCAGCACAGTCCTGTTAAGTGGTCTGGCAGACAAGGCTCTCCGCCATCATCGGGCTAACATCCGGCCACTTCTCCTCCTCAGTGTCCGATCCTGTTCTCGAGACCTCAGATCCAATGTCGTCATCTTCCACCACTCACGATTCCCATCTGTTATTGTCAATGGCTTTTTAATGTTGCTGAACGTCTTGTACAGTTTTGATCTGTGCAGCCTGCATTTGCTCCTCAGTTGGGGAGGCAGTATGTTTGTTCCTGTTCTTCTTCCTGGAAGGAACTTTGGTCCAGTTTACGGTATTCTGGGACAAAGCAGGCATCTCCGACCACAGCCCCTGTTGTTCGCGCCAGTTCCACACCTCCTGCGCCGAGTGAAAGCAGTGAGCCCTTTCCTTATGTATGATTTGCAGCTTGGCAGGAGAGAAGAGTGCATATTTCATATTCGGTTGTTGGAGTACCTTCTTCACCGGCACAAAGGACTCTGTTTCAACAACAAATTAGAATAGCATAGGTGTATGTTGACTTCACTCCCTTCAAGAGTCCATGGGTCGGGTTTGCATGCCATCTGCTGGATGGTATCACAGTCCCTACATTTCAACAACCGGGCTATACTTAGTCTGGGAGCTGCTCCCAGTGCAGGTGCCAATGTCGGTATCCTATGGGTTCTTCCACTGGAAAGAATCGTGCAGGCTTCCTCTACAGCACCGTCTCTGCAAACCATTCTTCCACATAGAGTCCCGTGTTGGGGCCTTCAGCCTTCTTTGGGACCCCAACCAGACTGACATAGAGCTTTCGCGACCATCCCTCTGCATCTCCCAGGCTCTTGAGTTCTTTTGCCATGGTTGGAACATTTCTGTATCAAATCTTTCGCTGTCGGGCAGACTTCATGAATTTGTATGTCAGAATCCTTCACACGCACTGTCAGTTTCTTGTGGTCATCCCTCAGAATCGCTACCTCGTTGACCACAGCAGTTTTTTGGGCCTCCAGGGCCACCTAGGTATCTTTAATCATCGTCAGGACCATTGCCATATTAGTCTCCAGCAAGTTGCTTGCACCTTCCGCTGACAATGTGTCCTCAGCACCCCCTGCCATCAGTTGATACTGCGGTCATCCCTTGGAGGGCCAGGGTAATACCTGGAGACACCGTTTGGTGTCTCCAGGTATTACCACTGCACCACTGCCACTCACCGAGGCTTACTCTGCTCTCAAAATTTCCCCAAATCCCAAGGCGCCTCTTCCACCCCTTCTAGTTCCACAGGGATATAGAGCTCTTTCACCAGGCTCCACAATGGGTACCTCTATCCCCTGCTGTTGAAGAAGCCTGCAGGGCATGACCACAGAGGCAGACGTTCCCACTCAGGCACGGCCTATCTCTGTCAGAGGGCGGTGTGGGGTCCATGGAGTTCCCAGGTACATCCCCGGAGCCGCAGTGCACCCCTATAAAATAGTCACTCTCACTACCCCTGTGGGAGGATTTCAAGCTAAGCTCTGCCTTCAGAGTCTCTGGGCTCAAGGGGGTAACAGGGAGCAGCAGACAAGGGGCAGGGGCCGATCACTCCTAACATGGTTGGCCCAGCCCTGGCGCTCACCATTAGTGTCCCTGGGGCATTCGCTTCTGCCCCCACTCAAAGCACACCTGGACCTCGCTGGGGCAGGACCAGGATCATTCATCATTGTATAGCTTGTTCATTAATATCACTGCCTTAATAACTAAGGTGTTTCGCAAGGTCAATTTGGGGGCAGTGCAAGATGGCATACACTTAGCAGATCACTCATATTGCTTAAACATTTTACAAAACCCTAGAGCCCTCCTTGAGTTTCAAATCCTGCCAACCATTGATTCAAGCACACTGAGTTTCTTCTACAGAGAATGATACGTGATAGATGTGTTAGACATAAGAAGCAATGGTAAAGCCACAGGTTGCCCCTTTAAAAGGCAAATGCTGACCTATTGGCTTTGCCAGTGCTTATTTGCATTGGTGCTTCGATGTCACAATGCATGCATGAATAGCGGCCATTTTGGAACTGTATCCTATCGGTGGCCATTTTGGCTTTTTCGTACTCTACTGTGTAGTGTAGTTCCTATATTCCCAATAGGCTCTGCGCATTGGAATAATATATCCTGTAGATTAGACGTAGGACTGAGGTCGACTAGGTCTCTACCGAATACACTAAACTTAATTGTGTGTGCCAGCTAGCTCAGAGGTCACTAGAAACTTTCTCGAATTCACAAGAAGGGATTAGCTTCTGACAACCGTATAAACATGACAACTTTGTTTCCCAAGAATAAGAAATGTATCTCTAGAGTCGCGGAAACAATAGATAGTTATTTCACTCAGTCAATCGTGCATGCTTAGTTTCACCAGAGGTGCAGAGAAAAAGAGAGGCGGGCGTTTTCAATTAAAGTATTTATTGAACAGTCTTCTGTCTCATGCAGGAGAAATTAACTGCTACAATCGTAATTCTGGTTGTAAAGTACAATGCGTACAGTACGAAGAGTATTACAAAATAATACTGTAAAAGCATGATATGGTTTCTAAGCCATAAAATACATAGAATACATACATTAATAAATAAAAACTAAAAAAGTACTCAACTGGTGCTTCTAAAATACGCCTACCCCGGTGTACCTAACCTAGGTCCAGTACAAGGGAAGAAGTAAGTGAGGTGCAGCTTAGTTTCAGTATTATTTTGCCAAGAATCTATCCAAGAATTCTCTAAGGGTCTAATCAGCTCCGTACCTTGGTTTTAGAATGAAGGAGGTCTGGTATCTCACTCTCAGGACTCGATTTCCCAACAACCCGCAAGGGTAGCTTGGAAACACTGGAGCTGGATTTCTCGGCAAGAGAAAAGACAGCGTCTCTCTCAGTGCGTCAGCTGGAGGGTCGGCTTCCTTCGGCACTTGCTTCGGCGAGCTGTGTCGTGTAGGTAGATAGTCGAACTGCTCCAAACCACCGTGTGTTTGCCTGGGCAAGTGTGGGCATATTTATACCTTGAGGTGCCTAGTTGGACGTAAGGTTGGACATAATAACGTCATCAAAGACTCAGTTCTTTGAAAACTCCATGAGTTCTTGGATAAATCAATATTCAAACAAGGGGAAGTCCCAGACTGCTGAAGGCGGGTTTTTCGAAGAAATCGTTGTGGATTTTCGGAACTAGTGGAAGTAGTCATGCCGTATTTGGTTAAGATTTCTATGCCTATATAAGGATAGGGTGATTTATACCTATATATGGGCATGAATCGGGAAAATTACACTAGGGTCCTAAATTAATATACAACAACTGTTCCAACAAGGCCGACAGCCATTCTAAAACAGTAAAGTAAAAATAAAATAACATGTCCAGGAGTGCATAAATGCCAGGACAGCGACTGGCCACACTATGCAGCTTCTTGGCCCTCTGGGAAAAAAGTGGACTAGGACAGGGATGTGTGGGGGATCATTGGAGCAGGACATGCAAGGGTAAGGTGCAACGGAAAGTAACAGATGAGCCAGGAGAAACGGGGGTAGCCAGGTTTCACGGGTGTGCACTATTTTTCAGATGTTCACATCCACTATATGCCATGCTCTGATGCTAAAACTCATGAACAGCCCTGTAAGTCAAAACTAGTTGGAACTAGGGATGCAACATGTGCTGCAGCATCCCCGGAGGCAGATCAGAAATATAGAAAACAATTAAGGCTTTCAGTTTTTTTTCAGCAACATTAGCTGCTTCCCTCTTTTGCTCCTCACCTTGGGGCTGAGAGGGCCGTTTATTTCGGTTCCCGGAACATCACCAATTGAAGTGCCTCATTTTGGGCTGACCTGCCCTTCTCTTCAAATCTACTTGAGAAAAGAAAAGATATATATATAAATATATCCAGTTCAAGTTTCAAGTCTCAAAGAACGGGCCGCACTCGCAAGGGTACTCTTTCAAATCTTTATTCGTGCATCGGTTTTGGGCAACAAGGACGCGTTTCGGCTTTTGCGCCTTCTTCCACTGTGTATAAAGTGCACACAAAATCAAAACGCCATTTAAACTTCCCGCCACCAGTGTTTCTGTCACACAGTTAATTGGCATAGAAAGTGAACTTCTCCGTAAACAATGTATTCAAAAACGGGTGCCATCTTTAAACATATACATTTGTCACTTTTGTTTTGCTCGTGTTCTGATATTAGTATACATACATTATACCAAAGAAAAGTCAACATACTTTATCAGTCAGTGCATCACATGTATTTACAAGACCTCTACTAGTTCCTTTTTAAAATGTCCAAAGCCTAAATTAATTAAACCCTTGATGGGTGTATTCCTCAAGAAAAAGGTATGGACATTTTACCATGATTAAAAAAAAAAAAAATTCCACCTTACTGTTTCTACATAGATTTTCAACACTGGATTTTGATGTGACAAACATAATTGAGCACTGAATGGGCTTACTATTTTGCACTCTCGACTCCAATAACAAAACACAAAATAATTAATTAATTGGAAAACTAAACAAACAATTCTAGTTAATTTCTTATACAGAGGCCAAGTTGCACAGTTGAATAAATTAAGCAAACCATTGGGTCTAGCCGCGGACAGGTTCATATCTAATCAATTTATCATTCATCCAGGAATTAATGTTTATCATGTCTCTACACCTCCAGATTATTCCTAACCCAAGTGAATTGAGAGCTCTTCCTCAGTATTTAAACCATCTAGAAACCCTGTTTGCATGTTTATTATGAACCTAGACTCAAGTCTTCTGAGTTTCAATTCACGATTACCACCACGGTGACTGGCAGGGATGTGATCTAAGCAGTAAAATTTGAGAAGGTTCCTGTCACTGTTGTGATGTTGGGAAAAATGCCTGGCCACAGGATACGAAAAGTCCTTGTTCTCAATCGCCCTTGTGTGTTCCAGACTTCTCTTTTTAACTGAATGTATAGTGCTGCCTATATACTGTTTAGCACATGGGCACTGCAGGCAGTATACACAGAACCTGGCTTTTCTCTTGCTCCAGTCCTCATATCCCTTAAACCCTCAGTTTTAGTAATTTGTGAACTTTGATATACTGACCCTGTCTGCAGCGCCTTGATGCCTTCGGGCTAAGTTTGCGCTTTAAAAGTTTTATATTCATTCATTCATTAATTCAACGGGGTGTTACAGATTAAACATGTATTTATCAAGTTGACACCCTTCATCCCTGGTATTGTATACAAGAGTACTCTGGGACTATTTTTGCAAGCCTTATATTTAGAGCAAGGAAAAAAATCCTGTGACATTACTCATCCTAGGAACAAAAGGAATTGGCTCATAATGGCTACTGACCAGCACATCTTTTAAAGACTTGCTTCGCCTGTATGTTATCTGTGGATAGTTAGGAAGTGTACTCCCTATTACCTGATCAGTTTTTAAGATATGCCAAATATGGCACAAATTTTTTCTTAGAGTCCCTGCCTCATTAGAGTAGGTTGTGATAAATCAGCATGAATCATCTTCTCTCATGATTGGCTTTTCCCTGTCTTTCAGTAGGAAGTGTCTCGATATTCTCTCAACTCTCATCAAGGTTTTAAGCAGTAACTCCTGATTGTAGCCCCGTGCTCTAAATCTAACTATTGCCTAATTTGCAGCAGTATGGAAGTCATCAAGGTTAGTACAATTTCTTTTAATACTTAGAAGCTCCCCATTTGGTATGCTGTCCTACAGATTTTTCTGGTGGCTACTTGAAGCTTCTAATATGGAGTTACCGGCCGTCTCTTTCCTGAATAAAGTTGTACAAATCCTACCCTCATAAACATACACTTTAAGGTCTAGGAAGGAGACTTCTTTTCTGCTCAGCTGCCCGCTGAAGTGTAGATTTAGGGAAATATTGTTCAACTCACTTATGTATTTCTCAGCATCTCTCTGTAGACCTTTCCATAAAATAAACAAATCATCAATATACCTGTGCCAAGATATAATACATTTGACACATTCACTGTACTTGTCCGCCCAGGCCACCTGCTTCTCCCACCAGCCTACGAATAAATTTGCATAGCTGGGGGCGAAGCAGGTGCCCATTGCGGTGCACCGTATTTGACGATAATGCTGTTTTTCAAAGAGGAGGATATTGTTGGTCAGACAAAAACTGGTAAATTCAATAAGCATTTCATTGTGTTCAGTTAACTGAAGTGACCTCCCCTTCAGGAAATAGCATATAGCTTCTAAGCCCTTAGTGTGTTCAATTGCAGTATAAAGGCTTGTCACATCCAACACTATCATTACCATATCTTCCTCTCATGGTGTGTCCATAATTTTCCTGATGAAATGCGTGGTGTCATGTATGTAGGAGGGTAGCATCCCCACTAAGTCTGACAAAAAGTGATACACAAATTGTAACATAGCCTAGGTTGGAGGAAACTATTGGAAGCCCTGGTGGTCTAGTGGGGTCTTTATGTATTGAATGGTGGTAAAAGGTAGCTGTTACTGGATGTGGGCATGTTAGAAATTTAAATTCGTTATCATCAATCATGTTTTTATCCGCCCATTTCTGAATAAGTTCATGATATTTATGAGTGCTAGAAATGTATTCATCCTTGGTTATTTTCAGATAACATTCATTGTCAGATAACTGCAGAAGTGCATCTTTAGTATAGAATTCACGGGACATCAAAACAATGTTTCCTCCCTTATCCGAGGGTTTACATAGCAAGTCTGGGTCACTTTTAAGCTGTTGTAATGCTTGTCGTTGTTTCTTGGTTAAATTCATAGATTCATTAGATGATGGTGCCAGCCTCATCGATAGTAAATCTTTCTTTACCGAGTCCTCAAATGCATCTATTATATCATATGGGGTCATGGGAATATAGGTTGACTTTGGCTTAAATTATGTTTTTACTGATTTATGTTCTATTCCATAGCCCCTGACTTCTGACATTGTTGATGTCACATCTTGTGAACTGGAGGGGTCCCGGCATGAAAGGATTTGTAATGTCCTTAAGTCCTCCCCCGTCGGGGATGTTGATCCCATTGCCTGTTGAATTTCTTGGGAGCGTGTAGGCATCGCTGCAGTTTCTTGCTCTTGCAGCCCTCTCATTTTAAAGAATTTCCTTAGTTTTAGTTTGCGAGTAAAGAGGTAGAGGTCTATCCGGGTATGCGTATATTCTAATTTTTTTGTGGGACAAAAAGTCCGTCCTTTTTTAAGTACCATTTCCTCATCCTTGGTCAATCTGTTTTTGGTCAGATTGATATATATATATATATTCACTGAAAAAAACATAGGTTTCAGGAACGTTATAGTTAGGAATTTGCATTTAAAAAACCTTAGAAATTCACTGAAAAAACCATAGGTTTTAGGGGCGTTATAGTTAGCTGGACATTTCACTCGCACAAAACCATTGAAATTCCCCCGTTATAGTTGGTTCAGCTAACTATAACTCGGCGCACGCAATGCACTGTTGATGACGTCACATATTACATCACTCATGACATGGTCACTGACATCACTCATGATATCACCGATGACATCTCAAATGACATCACTAATGACATCATCCTTGTGATGGAGTGGCATACCTCCTCTCACCCTAATATAACCTTTGATACAAACACTCAAAAATAGAGCTCCTCAATCCGTAGGCCGCGTGCTTCCGAGGGTGATATTTCAGCCCTGAATGTAGCTGCGGGTTCGGTTCTTTCAGCCGTGAACTCAGATCATTTTCCGATCGCTGATTTCCTCTGAAGATTAATCGGATAGGTGGTTCGGATATGTGGGTTAGGCTGGGTGTTCCGGAGCTCTACAAAACAGCGGCCATTTCACTGCGTTGCGTAGCCACGCCCCGCCAATTTTTTTATTTTATTATTATTTAGAAGAGGGGGGCCGTGCAGCTCCCCTCCCCAGGCCATTTTCGGCCCCAGGGACCCCATCCCCCGGGGCACGGCCATTCATTCTTTTTTATAAAAGGGAGGGTGCCGCATGGACCCCCTCCCGGGCCACTTCTGGCCCTGGAGACCCCATCCCCCGGGGCTGGCCCTTTCCGTTGGGGACCGAGGGAGGAACCCTAATTCCCCCACGGTCCAGCCCACTCCCCATCTCCTGCGGGAGCCAGCATTGCTTTTGAGCAAGGGGAGCTGCTGAAATGCAACTCCCCTTTCTCAAAAGCAATCCTGCTTTGCTTCCTTTAAGCGAGAGCAGGTTTTCCTGCTCTCGTTACAAGGAAGCAAATCAGAGGTTGCTATGGCAGGGCGGGAAGTGTGCTCCCGCCCTGCCATAGCAAACAGCAGTGTCCCGGAGGTGGGCACCCTCGGATACTGCAGGAGCCGGCCCTGGGAGGTGAGGGTCCCCAGGGCCATCAAGGCCTTCCCAATGTTTTAAGCCGTGGGGAGGTAGTGGTCCCAGGGGGTCCGTAACAGACCCTCACATTTCATTACAGAGTGTCCAGGAGGTGGTGGTGCCCGGGACAGTGTAGCGGGGCTGAAGCCCCCCCCCCACACTAATTATTGATGATAGCCCGGGGAGGTGGCGGTCTCCGGGGCTAAGAGAGCCTGCAAGGCCCCCGCCCTTATTTAATGTAGCAAAGGGGAGGTGGCGGTCCCCGGGGCTGCGGGGGCCCCCATGGGCCCCCTCTACATAAATAAATTGTGCCCTGGACTTGGCCCCCCCGGGGGCTTTGAAAACGAAGCACGGAAGACCGCGCTTCGTTTTAAAAAATTTCGGACGGATTCACGCACCCGGCGCGACCCTGCCTGAAAATGAAAATTTTAAAAATGCTTTTTGGGGCCTGGTGGTCTCTATGGGACCCCCTGAGCAGGCCTGGGGGTCATTGTGTTTTTACCCTGCCCCCTTTTCTTGTTTTTTTTAATCTTTCTCTTACCTTTTTCTTTCTCCCTCGTTCCAGGCACAAGAAAGCTGCCAACACTTCCTGATTGAAACGCGTTTTTGGGACACCCCATTTTTCTCGGCCCCCGCTTGACGAAGCACCCCGAAACTTTCAAGACAGGAGCTGGCCAGGGCGGGCCACTAGTTTTGAAGATTTTGCCAAGATTCGTCAAGAGGCACCAAAGTTATTGGGAAAACAAAAAGCGCTTTCTGAATAGAAATGAGGTCCTAACTATCTACCTACTGGTGACCGCCAGTAGGTAATATATTTATATATATATATATATATATATATACACACACACACACATATATATTGTGTGTGTGCGCACCCACATTTAAAAGTCTACCATATATATGTATATATAGGTATATATTTAAAAGGCAACACAAAGAAATGGGACAGGCCAGATATAGAGGTAAGAGTAAGGGGTTTAGTCCTACTTTTATTTCTGGCGTGTCCTGGTTTTTGGTTCTCAAAATCTGGTCACCCTAGACGAAATGCATGTTGTTCTTAATGTAAGGATAGCAGGAGTTACAAACAAGTGTTTCCATTGCCAACAGGCTAATAAACAGCAAAAAAAAGCATTCACATCCAGTTGTGTCTTTTTGTAGGTGTGTGCACCAAGCATGCTCACGCCTACAAAACAACACAAGCATTTTGTTTCCTTTTGCTTAGTGATCCGAGCGGTGGAGGGAAAGAACATGGTGGGGAAAGCGACACAAGGGTGGAATCAAGGAAGGCAGGGAAGCAGCAGGCAGGTGGATGAGTAACTCAGAGGGCAGGCAGAAGCAACACTGGGCTGCGTAGATGGGGAAGCAACAGGGAGGGTGGAGGGTGATAAGCAAAGCATAAGTAAGAGCGGCTTGAAGGACAAAATTGTAGGAAAAGACATTTTTATGATACTATGTGAACAAATGTGCTGAGAGAAGCGGGCAAACATGCTGAATGTTAAAAAAGAATGCACTCTCATGAAAGGCGTAAGAAAAGCATGGTATACTTTTTTTCATTATGATAGTGCTAAGAAACAATATGTGCACGTACAAGTATAGGAAAAGCCCTAGATGAAATGGTTTAAAACTGACAGTGCGCACAGTGCGTGGGAGAGGAAGAATATGTATAAAATTGTAAATGCACTGAGAGGGGCTGGAAGGAAAATGGTGCTGAAAGTATAACTTTCATAATGCTATGAAAAGAAATGTGGTCGGAGAAGTGGGAATACACAGATAATAGGAGAAACGCATGTACTCTTATGGAGTCTTTTAGAAAAAGAAAGTTCCTAAGAAGCAGACACATGTGGAAGGATAAAAAGAACCAGAGAGATGGTAAACAGTCTGTGCTGCATGGCAAAGACGAAGACTGGATGAATGGGCTAAAACAAATAACAAGCATTTGCAATGCAATAGGTCTCGCATTTGGAAGAGTTAGAGCTATTGGCATTGTAAATGATAATGTATTTTATCTATGTGTTTGCCTTTGGGACCTTATAAGTGTTTAGCCATGCAGCATATTATCCATTACTGCTGCAGGCCACCCACAGATCTGGAGCTGACCTGCAGACAGAGTATTGCTTAACAAACTGGAGTTTTTTTGTCCTTGCAATGCTGGCAACTTATTCCTGCCTGTACTAATGCTTGTTTGCTATAACTAATTTGGGGTTATTAAGAGAATTACAACACAAGCAGCAGACGGACACTAGGGGAGAATCAACAGGTGCCAGAGTCTGAGGGTAGACTGCACTTATGGCAATGGGACACATTAGAAAGTGTGTGGATAGAGTCTGAAATCTATATAAAATAATATATATAGAAGTTTTGAGGCCAGAGATAAAGAATGAAACACTGAGGTAAAAGGTGTGTATAGGGGGGAAGAAATAAATAGGTGAGAAAGACAGACTGAGTTAGAATGAGAATGGAGTGGCCTGGCATAGAGCAACATGGAGTCATGTGCAGTTGTGTGGGTGGCATTACGTAGAGTGGAGAGGCGTTGAGTGGAGTGCAGTTGTATGGCGTAGAGTGGAGTGCATCTGCATGGAGTAGCATTGCATATAGCAGAGTGGAGTGGGACTGTGTGGAGTGGAGTGGCATTGAGTTGAGTGCAGTTGTATGGAATAGCATGGTGTAGACTGGAGTACAGCTGCCTTGAGTAACATTGCATGAAGCAAAGTGGTGTTGCGTAGAGAGGAGTGGCATTGCGTGGAGTGTAGAGGCATTGTGTGGAGTGGTGTGGCATTGAGTGGAGTGGCGTTGTGCAGCATTGTGTGGAATGTAGTATTGTGTGAAGTGGCATGCTATTGTGTAAGATGGGATTGCGTTGCATAGAGCAGAGTGGCGTTGCATACACCGTGTGCATTGGTGGCTGTTTCTACACTATATTAACAACAATATTATTGCACCAAAAACTCTAAGCTGAATGTCCAAGATTCTAGGTAATCTCTACGGGATATATGCGCACCACAGTCTATGTAAAGAAATGAGTACACATGGAAAAGAACGTCATATGCCCAAGACGACAACATTTTATAGAGGTCAGAAGGTGTGACCAGAAACCATGAAGTGGAAACATGACTTTGCAATCCAGATTTTTATCAACCCCAGCATTCAATAGTGTCAGTGGCCGGCTCCTAAGAAAAACGTTTTGTCCCTGCAATTTTTGAATAAGAAATTAAGGACCGGACAAATCTATAAATCAAAATATTATCAAGTGGCAAAAATTGGTTTACATTATTTAAATGTCACCACATCATTGTTGCCCCAACACCCCAGAGAAATCTCACCTCAACAGAACATTTATTCAAAAGCAGAGCTACCAATTTGCTCCAAACCATAGTCAACACTTATTGCACCAATTACGTGCAAACAGTAGTTAGGAAAGTAAAAGAGGCATGCTAATGAAAGTTAATGAAATATTTATCAGCGCCCGATCTTAACCCATTGGTGAGCAATACTACTGTTAGTTAATCCAACATCAGAAACCCACTGTAGGGTAGAGAAGAAACGTTCTGTAGTAAAGGACTGTAAAATACTGTATATCTGCAAGTAACGGCAACTGAAAGAACACAAATACAATTTGATTTACCATCAAATGCTCATCGCCTTCTGAACAGGAGTGTACTTTAGCAAGAGAGCTGGTGTGCCTTGGCTACTGCACCACTCCTTAATTTTTACATGTATGTTTGATCTTTTTTTACATATTACATAGGTTTGCAAAAACAATATTTTTCGCTTGCCAAAGCCAGACCTATTAGCTTTATCTAATGCGTATTATATATTTGATTTAGGTCTTGTTTCAGAGCATTTCTCAAATGAGTATTTTATACTTACAATACAGACACATTATTCTGTGTTTTTTGAAAAGTTGACACTGTGTGTTCATCTGGCATATGAGTGAAGTTTGAGTGCGACTCATTGTTCCTTTCCCTGCAATAAGGGTCTCAATGGCACACACTGTTTATTGCAGGCATATCGTGGGCAGCGCGATGGTACCCTCCACAGAGTAATGCACACCCTGACATAATTATTATTGTTGGCATACTTTGGGCATCCACGGTGTGACAATAGCTAAGCCTGGTATGGTATAATGCAGGTCATGGCAAAATATTGGTAGATGAAAGTAAAAGAATTATAGATGGGTAGATAGACAGATGTTATAGAAAATGACTAGTCATGTCAAATTGTATTTTGTTTTCTCCCTTCATTTCCAATGTTTTTTTTTTTACATAAAAGGCCTGTTCCGCCTCAAGCAAGATTTAACATGCTCAATAGATAATGCCAACTGCTCAGCTACTTAAGTTTTTGGGCCCAAAGAAACGTTTGAGCAAATGCTTTAAAGTGGCTCTGATTAGCGGTATAGACAGTAAAAATAAAGAAGAGAGTGCAGCGAAAAAAGGGATAAAGAGGCAGTTAATCTAGACAAATGTGAAATGTACAGGACACTGGAGAGAGGGAAGCCATTGATACAGGAAAGGTGAGAATGGGGCGAAGAAGGGCGGAGTGGGGTGAACAGGTGAGCTGAATGCCAGAAAGGAGAAATGACAAAGTAGTGTGAAGAGTGAACTGTGTGACAGAACGGAGCAACATCAGGAGTTAGTGACAATAGTACACTGCAGCAGGCGTGTACACAATCATTCATTTGCTTGCAAAGTTGGGAACTGTGTCCTTTGTTCACAAAAGTGGGTGAAGTTTATTGGCTTTTCCATGGTGATGGCCGGGCCACTAAGTCTCTGCAGTCGGCGGGAGTATTTCCTTTTCAAATATGTTCCGGCTAGCTGACTGCCCTTACCAGTGACCAGCAGAGGGTCAAACGAGAAACAGTGTCCTTCTGCTGCTATCAATGACCTGACTTATAGCCATATTGATATCAGTTTGAAATCTTTATTTCGATCAATAAGATCATAAAAGATGTAAACACATCACAATCACATGAAATTTATACAATACATCAATGATTATAAAAATTGGTCACATCACTATAAGTCAAATTGTCTATGCTAAAAGCTAAAAGCAATTAAGAGTCCGCGTCCAGCTTGAGAAAGCGTGAATGTGAGTGCCACATTGCCGTTAAATACTTCGCCACTGCGAACACTATCTGTGGAGAGGGATCAGACTTCAGAATTCTGTACGCAGGTAAAAAGTTTATAAAACCCATGTTTTTAAGGAGGGGAATGAGCCAATATTTTCTGATTTTTTGGTAGGGTTCACAAAAAAAGACCACGTGTAAGTCAGTTTCTTGGGGATACGCGCATGCTGGACATCGCTCAGTAGCCGGGGGTGTAGACCACGAGCTTGTGAATGACCTTAGAGGAAGAGTACCATACCGCCACTGCAAGTAGAGCTTCCTGGTTAGCGCGGGAGTCATACCGTCCAAAACACATTCAAAAGAATAGTAGTCTTTGTTTTGGATGAATGAATTTGTCAGGGAGCCCACCCGCGTCTCATTCACGGCAACAGTAAGCTTTAGATCGTAATAAGCTTATGATAGGTCTTTCCGTGAAATCCTGGTGGTTGCATTTTCCGGATCAGTCCAAAGTTGTGATAAGCCAAGGGTCTCAAATGACCTTTTTATATAGGTTAGCCATGGGATACCGCTTACATTTGATATATTTAGGAACTCCTGGAGCTCAGTCCTGTATTTGGTGAGATCGCCACTGCTCCAGAGTCGTCGCCAAAAGGTTAGTGGCTTAAGTCCCAATTCGTCTGCGATTGGCCTGATGTCCAGGTCGAGTCTCAGAGGAAGCAGGGGCGTGCTTGTGGGGAGAGCTACCATCTGCCTAATAAATTTGTTTTCTGTATACATCAATTTTTTAGCGGTGGTGTGACCCCACAGTTCGCCCCCGTATGTACCTGCCCCCCTGGCCTGTGATTTATACATTTGAATGACTGGTCCCAGTGGGTGGTATGTAGAGTTCTTCACCATCCTTGAGATGCCACCCACTAGCTGCACAAGTTTCATGTTGGCTTTAATCTTGTGTGTTTCCCAAGTCCTTTTCTCATTTAGAGTTACCCCCAGGTACTCAAACGTGGAGACCCTCTCTAGGCAGACTATACCAAGCATAGGGGGAGGGCGTGTCGAAGGGGTGGGATTTAAGATCATGTATTTTGTTTTTAAGGCGTTGATCTCAAGTCTCCTTTCTGTGCAGAATTCCAAAAAACCATCCAATACCTTTTGGATTCCCATGGGGGATTTGGACAGCAGCAGGGTGTCGTCCGCAAACATAATGGCGGGCACGCTGCTGCCATCCAGTTTAGGGGTATCAATGTCACCAATCCTGGACAGGTGGGCAATTACCCCGTTCACAAAGAGGCAGAACAGGGTAGGTGCAAGCACGCAGCCCTGTCTCACCCCTCTGTCAATGGGGAATTTGTCTGTAAGGTCCCCGTTCCTGCCACACCTGACACGAGCAAAATTATTCTGATGTAATTTGACTAGGATGGATAGGATATCTGCTGGGACACCCATATCTGCCAATACGTTCCACAGTTTGGATCTTGGCACCAAATCGAAGGCGGCACGCAAGTCCACAAACACCGTGTACAAGCTGCCGCCCTCGATTAGTGCAGTCTTCCAATAGATGAGGTTCAGAAGGAATATCTGATCGATTGTAGATATCCCCCTTCTGAATCCTGCCTGGTATGGGGTCAGAATATCACATTCCTCCATCCAGCTCTGTAGCCGGTCCAACATGAGCCTCCCAAAGAGCTTCTGGGACACATCTATGAGGCTTATGGGCCTGTAGTTGCTGGGAGCAGAGGCAAACCTTTTTTAAATATAGGAACGACCTCTGCTCCCAGCCAAGTACAAGGCACATCCATGCCCCTCAGAACTGCATTGAAGAGTACCAGAAGGTATGGGGCCCATACGGCAGGCTCCTGTTTAAACAGGTTGCCTGGAAGACCATCCAACCCCGGCGCTTTGCCCAGTGGTAGGCCCACTATCACTGATCTCACATCTTTTTCTGTGAATAGGTCCCCCTCTAAGTGATTGGTGACAAATCGGGATGGATAACATTTGGCTCCGTTTTCCTCTGTGTAGAGGGACTGGAAGTGTTCCTGCCATACACTTGGTGCAATATTGGGCTCTGTTGCAGGTGCTAGGTCTTCAGACCCCGTGTTAACGATGCGCCAAACCTTTCTGGAATCCCTAGCAGCTAAGGAACTGGATAGTTCCTCCCATTTGTTCTGATCCCACTCCATCTTAACACTATTGACCATTTTCTTATATGCCTGTCTTCTGGTCTGTATCTCTGATCTACTTTTGCCTTCTTTATTAGAAGAGACAAGATCCCCCTTTGCCTTGCGACATGTGGCGTTATACCATGTCGGAGGGTGGTAAGGAGCACCTCTAGTATGAGCTTTGGAGAATAAATCTATCGCCAAGGTACTAACAAGTTCTTCATGTACCAGCCCCAGTAGTTTGTGGGTTTCCCGGGAACTTGGTTCCACACTAAGGAGACCAACTTTTTCTAGTATTGGGATTACTCTCGTGTAAAGGCTGGATAATTTTTCCCTACTAGTAGCCAATTTTTCCCACCTTACTCTCTTTCAATTGTTCTCGAGAAGGAGGCCTGGATTTGATTTTACCACCTGCATGGCATGATCCCTACCCTCCTTGCCAGGGACGGCGTAGTCCAATTCTAGGGCTTTGTGGTCACTATCTGTTCTAGGTAATACCCAAAAATCAATAATGTGTTGCCAAGAGGACAGTTGGACTAAAACGTAATCTATTCTTGACTCCCTACCCACTCTATTAAAGGTAAATTTACTGGGGTTATCAGATTTAGTGCGGCCATTACATGCCCTGAGACCGTGTTTGAGAGTTAGGGCGGTAATCTGTAGGGCAAGTGGGGTCCATGCTCTAGGGGGGGGGCTGCCGTTGGAGGAACTGACCATCTAGCATCCTCTTCTAGTGAGGACCCATCCAGGAGACCAGCAAGGGGCTCAAAATGTGAGTTGAAATCCCCTCCCACCACAATTGGAATTCCCGCGGGTAGTTCGTTAAGGAAAACTGAAAGTTCCTCAATGGTGGTCGATTCTCGTGCTATATTTACTGATCTAGAGTAGACATTTATCAGAACGAGTCTACGGGAATTTTTCCAATCGAGCTGGACAGCTAATATATCTTGACTGGTCAGCGGGAGGCATGTGGCCCTGCATCCCAAGAGAGTTGCCACCCATACAGCAAGGCCACCAGAGGGGCGTCCCCTACCCCCCCATATCGCGGGGATATAGAGTGTTGCGAAACCAGGGGGGTAGTACTCTTCCCTCGCCCAGGTTTCTTGGAAAAGACATATGTCTTTAGAGTCAATAAAAGATATCCAATCCGGTTGATCCCATTTATTTCCTAGGCCTGCCACATTCCATGAGATAATTTTCAGGGAGGGAGGCCTGGGGTTTGTGGGTAATGTTGGAGAGGGGGCATGGTCGTTTATGTTACCTATGGGCGTTGTTACTAGGCTCATAAGTCCTCGTACTTCTCCTGCTTCCCTGTTATTATTGGGGAGCTTAATTATTGTTTTATTCGCATCATTACTATGATTCATTTCTTCAATCTGCCTAGTCTCTATCATTACTTCGTTTGTAGAACTACAAGGTATGGTGGTCCCCTCAAGGCCCTCTCTATGGCAATGGAGGTACTTGTTGCCATGGGGCCTTGCCTGTCAATCCACCATTTCTAGTTCGCTATATCTATTAAATGTGGGAAAGTATGTCGGGTAATGGTCTCTGGGACGGTATTCTCCTCTATTTCTTCCACCCCAACCACCTCCCCTACCATGATAGGTTTCCCAACCCTCTTCCTCCAAGATTGGTGTGAAAATCACTTGTTGGGTTCTGGGATAGTTGAAATTCGCTGTCTCGCTATAGTCCAACCCACCCCCCCCTCTCTAGGAGACTACCCCATCTCTCCACATCCCTTTCGTAGTTCAATGGGGGATAGAAGAAGGAAAGGGGTAATGACTTAATGTTACTCCCTTGGTCATCCGAGTGCACAAATGTAGGAGGCAGTCCTAGGATCTCTGAAATTAATCAGGATACAATCTCCTTGGATGGTTTTCTTTGAACTGCCTACCCATGGAACCCTTCTGACCATCAGGACATCGCCGGTTATACCTTGCGGTAAAGGTCTGTACATAGATAGCCAACTAATCACCTTGTTCTTCAAGGAAGCTGTTGATTCCTTGAAGATGGTTTTCAGCTCAGGAACCCCTGCTAAAATCACTGTATAGGGGCTCGCCTCCGGGGGTAAGTGCACTGCTCTAAACTTCTTGATGTTCCCAGGTGCCTCAACTATTGGTGGTATTGATTTGTGTGCTTTGTGTGACTCATTTGTGGCTTGGATACTATCCTTAGTGTGGTTAGGGTTAGTCTGGGGGTGGGGCTTCGATAGTTGTTGGTTGGTTGGTGGTAAATTGGAATAGTCTGCCTTGGCCTTGGATTGGTTAGTCGGACTTTAGGGGGGGATTGGTTTGGCCTTTTGCATCAGAAAGACTGCCCTATTGTCCTTTGTTGAGCTTGTTGGGGGATCCCTTTTATTCTTTGACTCTGTGCCCCCTCTGCCACCCCCGCTATCTGATTTTAGACTGTCAGCTACCTGGACGGTGGATTTTTCTATTGCTACTAACCTAGCTTCCATTTTTATTAACCGTGCTTCTAGAGGGCTTAGTAATGATCGCATAAGAGTGCATATATCTGCTAGCGTCCTCGCTAGAGATATCAAGAAGGTGCGTATTGTTGTGTTCTATTGCCTCTACAAGCAAGACCTCAGAAGATGATAACTCGGTTGTATCATTTGGTATGTTTTTTGTGTTGGATGAGCCAGGTCTATTGGTCTCTGGAATAGGGTTGAGCTTGGTAGTTTTTTTCTTCTTTTTCGCTTTGTTTTGGACATCTGTTTTCCTTTTGGGAATAGCTCCTTCCCTTGCCCCCTGCGAGGGATTATTAAGGGTGCCTTTCTCAATGATTACATCTGGAACAAGAGCTACAGTGGTAGGTGGGATGGAGTGTGGTTGGCTCTGCGGCAAGTTTAACATGCTCATATCTATATATTCACTCATGTCCAATTGACAGCACCCAGTGTCTCATTATTAGGGTCTGTGTTTTCAGTGTTTGGTGTAAGATCGGCTCTGTTGGCAGGGGACTTAGCATGTGCCAAAGGGCCCATGGAGGATCTCCTTGCCCTGTCTAGTTCTTGTGAGATGCGCCTCTCTAGGACCGTGATTTCATCAATCAATTGAGTGCCAGCTTTGGCAAGATAGTTTTCCAGCGTACCTTTAGCAGCGCCCGCTGTAGCCAAAGTGCTTTTACTCCGTGTCTCTCTGGTAGTCATCTTGGTACGGAGTTTGGTCCAATCTTTGGGTGAAGATGTGCCGGATACACGGTAGGGCAAAAGCAAGGGGGGTGGCCCAGTCCCAGTCTCTCCCGTCCTCTAACGGCCTCAAACGGCCCGCCCTTTGCCCGGGCTTCGCCCCGCGCGCATCCCGTGTCGCGGAATGAGCTGGGTAGTATTATAACTCCAAGGCAAGTGGGCGTAGCCGCTGCGGGAAGAGGCTGCAGGTGTGTCCTGTCCCTGCCTCGCAGTCCCGCAACGGTGCAAGCAGGAAGAGCGGCACGCCCGTGGAGCGGGAGCCGCGCTTGTCGAAATCCCAAGGTGAGCCTCCAAGAGCAATCAGGAATCCGCTCGGTGAAACAGCAGTGAGTGTGCGAAATGTTATAGGCAGCCAGGCGGGAGGGGCGTAGCCGCTGCGGGAAGAGGCTGCAGGTGTGTCCTGTCCCTGCCTCGCAGCGGTGCAAGCAGGAAGAGCGGCACGCCCGTGGAGCAGGAGCCGCGCTTATCGAAATCCCAAGGTGAGCCTCCAAGAGCAATCAGGAATCCGCCCGGTGAAACAGCAGTGAGTGGCACCCGCGGAGCGGGTGCCGCAAAAAGTTATAGGCAGCCAGGCAGGAGGGGCGTAGCCGCTGCGGGAAGAGGCTGCAGGTGTGTCCTGTCCCTGCCTCGCAGTCTCGCAGCGGTGCAAGCAGGAAGAGCGGCACGCCCGTGGAGCGGGAGCCGCGCTTGTCGAAATCCCAAGGTGAGCCTCCAAGAGCAATCAGGAATCCGCCCGGTGAAACAGCAGTGAGTGGCACCCGCGGAGCGGGTGCCGCAAAAAGTTATAGGCAGCCAGGCAGGAGGGGCGTAGCCGCTGCGCGAAGAGGCTGCAGGTGTGTCCTGTCCCTGCCTAGCAGTCCCGCAGCGGTGCAAGCAGGAAGAGCGGCACGCCCGTGGAGCGGGAGTCGCGCTTGTCGAAATCCCAAGGTGAGCCTCCAAAAGCAATCAGGAATCTGCCCGGTGAAACAGCAGTGAGTGGCACCCGCGGAGCGGGTGCCGCGAAAAGTTATAGGCAGCCAGGTAGGAGGGGCGTAGCCGCTGCGGGAAGAGGCTGCAGGTGTGTCCTGACCCTGCCTCGCATTCCCGCAGCGGTGCAAGCAGGAAGAGCGGCACGCCCGTGGAGCGGGAGCCACGCTTGTCGAAATCCCAAGGTGAGCCTCCAAGAGCAATCAGGAATCCGCCCGGTGAAACAGCAGTGAGTGGCACCCGCGGAGCGGGTGCCGCGAAAAGTTATAGGCAGCCAGGCAGGAGGGGCGTAGCCGCTGCGGGAAGAGGCTGCAGGTGTGTCCTGTCCCTGCCTCGCAGTCCCGCAGCGGTGCAAGCAGGAAGAGCGGCACGCCCGTGGAGCGGGAGCCGCGCTTGTCGAAATCCCAAGGTGAGCCTCCAAGAGCAATCAGGAATCCGCCCGGTGAAACAGCAGTGAGTGGCACCCGCGGAGCGGGTGCCGCGAAAAGTTATAGGCAGCCAGGTAGGAGGGGCGTAGCCGCTGCGGGAAGAGGCTGCAGGTGTGTCCTGACCCTGCCTCGCATTCCCACAGCGGTGCAAGCAGGAAGAGCGGCACGCCCGTGGAGCGGGAGCCGCGCTTGTCGAAATCCCAAGGTGAGCCTCCAAGAGCAATCAGGAATCCGCCCGGTTAAACAGCAGTGAGTGGCACCCGCAGAGCGGGTGCCGTGAAAAGTTATAGGCAGCCAGGCAGGAGGGGCGTAGCCGCTGCGGGAAGAGGCTGCAGGTGTGTCCTGTCCCTGCCTTGCAGTCCCGCAGCGGTGCAAGCAGGAAGAGCGGCACGCCCGTGGAGCGGGAGCCGCGCTTGTCGAAATCCCAAGGTGAGCCTCCAAGAGCAATCAGGAATCCGCCCAGTGAAACAGCAGTGAGTGGCACCCACGGAGCGTGTGCCGCGAAAAGTTATAGGCAGCCAGGCAGGAGGGGCATAGCCGCTGCGGGAAGAGGCTGCAGGTGTGTCCTGTCCCTGCCTCGCAGTCCCGCAGCGGTGCAAGCAGGAAGAGCGGCACGCCCGTGGAGCGGGAGCCGCGCTTGTCGAAATCCCAAGGTGAGCCTCCAAGAGCAATCAGGAATCCGTCCGGTGAAACAGCAGTGAGTGGCACCCGCGGAGCGGGTGCCGCGAAAAGTTATAGGCAGCCAGGCAGGAGGGGCATAGCCGCTGCGGGAAGAGGCTGCAGGTGTGTCCTGTCCCTGCCTCGCAGTCCCGCAGCGGTGCAAGCAAGAAGAGTGGCACGCCCGTGGAGCGGGAGCCGCGCTTGCCGAAATCCCAAGGTGAGCCTTCAAGAGCAATCAGGAATCCGCCCGGTGAAACAGCAGTGAGTAGCATATTGATATAACTTATGGAACACAGCAGCCCCTACACTTTCTCACTGTTTTCTGCCTGGTGCCAGCATGCTTGTTTTCCTGCACCGTGCCTGTCACACATCTCTGCTTCAAAAGGCAGCTGATAAGGAGGGCCGTGGTTTAGGGTTAACAGAATGCGAGCATAACACAAAGACATGTAAAACGGAACGCAGGAGATTTTACCCATTAAATGCAAGGATCAGGTGTTAGGGCAGAGATGGCATATGGGGTTTTGTTTAGAGCATTTCTGGAGGCATAGGTGTCATCACGCTGATACAGTGAAACAACGGGAGGAAGGTTGTAACAAAGGGGGTACATAACAGCGGGGGAGGGAACGGCCATATCAGCCTTAATGTAAAGCTGCTACCTACTAAAGGTCGGGCCACCCAGATGAAGCATAGCCAAAGGCTAAAGGGGCAGCTATGTGCGTACAGTAAGTAAGTAAGTAAGTAAGTAAGTATTTATTTGTTGATTAATTAAAATCATTACAATTAAGAAAAGATAAAAACAACCAAGTAAAACAAGCATATACAGTGGTAGATGACCATTCCATCAAGACATTCATACATTACGCAAATAATTAAAATACATTAGACTTACTAAAATGCCTTATAATTGCCCCAAAAACTATTATAGCAGCATTTACATAAAATGACTTGTGTTGGCAGATACTGATTTTAGCTGTAATTCATATAAGAACAATAATAAAATACAACATTATTACATTACACAACAATTAAAATACATAAGACTTACTAAAAGTGCCTTATAAATACTCCAAGAACTAATATAGCAGCATTTACATAAAGTGACTTTTGTTAGCAGTTTCAATTGCATATGCAAAATTTGACTATATTCCATATGCAAGCAATACGAAGTAGTGCAATATGCATGACTATATTAAAATATACTCCTAGTCCCTTAAGCTAAATTAACACTTTGCATCCAATGATCCTTAAGTTATGTTCCCTTACATATTTTATATCGCAATACAGTTATTTATCCGTTCTACTCCCTTGAGTTTCTTCTCTGCAATAATAATAAACTTAACAAAAAGATAAGTAAGTTTAATATTCTCTCCACTCAAACAGGTAATAATTGCTTGTCTACATGTTCTAATTCCTAATTCATTAAAGATCGATTTTAAGATGGATTTCCGAGCATCTGCCAATGCTGGGCATAAGGTTACTATATGGATTATTGTTTCATCCCTTTGCCTACAAAGCCTGCAGATGCTTGATGGCCATTGATTTTCCCATTTTGGTATGCCATCCTTTGTCGGATATCTTCCCAACCTTAAGTGCATACATTTATTCTTGATCCTTGGTTTTAAGTGATATGCTAAATAGGGTTGAGGCATCAGTTTACCAAAGGAATTAGGAATTGACCAGAAATTATTTCTTTTCCTTAATTCTTCTTTGTCAGCTATGGCCGTGAATAGTGCGGCCATTTGATTCATTTCTTTTTTAAAAACTACTTTACTCCTCATTTCATTTTCTAAATTAGTGCAATCAAAATTATATAAGCATTCAGTTAGGTAGAGCTGCCAGTTTTTTGAATATTCTCCTTCTGATATTTCGAGCCAACAAAGCTTTGCTAAAGATCCTTCCTCCGAGCGGGCTAATGATATTAGGGACTTCAGAAATGCCGATTGACGCGCCACAAATTGGTTTTTCAATCCAAATTCCAATCTTATGTTTGCTCGACTGATATATTTAGGAATTTTAAAAACAGCTTTATAAGTTCTAATTTCTATGTCGTCTAACACTTTCGCGTCTTTACCCCGAAAGATGAGTGAGCAGTAGTCCAAAGATGGAATTAACTTTGCTCTCATCACCTTCATCAAATGATCATAATTAGGGCATAATAATTTGTCTCTTAGTTTCCTGAAGGCAAATGCAAGAGAACAACCCTTGGCTTCAAGGTTATTAAAATGTTGTCTAAATTTTGGGCCATCATTAAACGTAATCCCAAGGTATTTAGAAGATTTCACATTTTCAATTACCAGGCCATTAATATTCCACTCTTTAGTCCTATGTTTCCCTTTTCCCATAGTCATTATTTTTGTCTTTTTTGTATTAATTGTTAGTCCATTTTGTGTAACATAGCCATTAAAAGAGTCAATTAACCTTTTTAACCCTGTTTCCTCAATAAAATGGTATCATCTGCATATTGCAGGTATTTAATTTCTTGAATCTGAATAAAAGGCAAATGTGAATTACTATCTTTAAGATGGGCTGGCAAATCTGCCATAAAAAGATTAAAAAGGCAAGGAGCCAACACACAGCCTTGCTTTAATCCCACATTCGTATCCAATCGACGGGTCATATGCTTTCCATCGCCAATTTTGATCTGTACCCAGGTCTGGGAGTATAAAAGTATAATCATCTTTAATAAAGATTCTGGAATACCCCAATTCCTTAACTGCGTACAGTAAAAATGCTGTTCATTCCTGGTCAGTCGTGTGGACACAGAGTATCGCGCTGCATTCTTGTGCCCAGAATAGTGTCTGACACACTCCACCTTTTACCTGGCCTCAGTTTACTTCTGTACTCCACTACCCTCGCAGTTCCTTGACTCCCCACATCTCCCTACCCCAGAAGGGCCAGCTGCCGCGCACCATGTTACCGTGCAACGTGTGGACTCAGCTTTTTTGGACACTTTGCACGTTCACACTGGAAATCAAACACATTTATAATTTTACAAAGCGAATGGTCAAGGCAAGCTGTAGCTGCCCTATCCTCATTCCACTGCTGGAAGAGAACTCAAAACAGAGCGATGCGCACAATATACTTTGATAGAGGACAGAGGTAACCTTGGACAAGGCACGGCGTGCAAACAGTCGGTGTACAGCCAAGGCAGTCTGGGGCATGGAAGGACAGCATGACTGCACTGCTTGTGGTGGGATGGTGGCTGCACTGTTCTTACCTTTTGTGATGTATGTTTGTCTGGCTGCTTGTGGTGTAAAGCGGGCACACTAAGTGAATCATGTCACATTAGGCCCCCTTAACTGAATGATACTACAGAAGATGCCATCCTGTTAACATTGCTGTAAGTTCGTCGCCTGTCCTACACATAATGAGCAGATACGGAGAGAGACAGCTCGGGAGAAGCTGATATGTCACTTTTTCCACATTAAGTTACGATTATACCTGAAAAAATCCTGCTCGCACACGGAAACCACCCACTGCTGTATGCACCGCCAACATAACAAATGAAAAGCAGGACAGGGTGGACACCACCCACTGCAGTAAGCGCACCTTATTCATACAAGGATTCAAAAACTTTCATAGGTAAAATAACCAATGAAGCATCTGACAAACTGTGACAGCCCTCGGAAACAAGGCAGGGGGAGCGGATGGGGGTTAGACAGTGGGAAGTGCCAGTTTGAAAGCTGGGCCTGCCCTGGGTGGTGCGGGGCTCATTAAGCAGGCAAGGCGCAATTATCTTTCACTTGCCCCTTCTAAGCCCCACCCGCCCATTTATTTTAATTTTATTTAATGCGATTGTATATAGCGCGAACATTACCCGAAGGTGTCAGAGCCCTTTACAGAAGATCCAGTTGCGATACATAAGAATTTGGGATTACATGAGTTACGTAAAAGATACAAACAGAAAAAAATTGCTAATGTACAAGTTGTAGAGTCACACAAGGAAGATATACACACAGAAAAAACTGCAAACGTACAAGTTGCAAGTCACTCAAGGAAGAGATACAAATGGATATACTCTAATAGTCACATAGGAATGGTAGAGAGTACAGACAGGTCTACTACATATACTAGTGGTTAGAGTTATCTCTATATACATATATATATACAAATAGTAGATTTTCTCAGGTCAAGACCCAAAAAATCAGGAGAGCAGAGTTCCATTAAGTGGGGTCGGAGGGGGGACAGCACCAAGGGAGGGTGGGAGGGATACAAGGGAATGGAGAAAAGGCAAATCAGAGGATCGTCAAGGGGGAAACGAGGGGAAAGGGTTAACGGACGAGGGAATAAACAAGATAGCGGGTCAGGGTCCAGAGAAAAGCGGCCGAGAACAGCAGCAAAATGGCGGGCAGGACAAAAGTAAAGAAGTCCATGGGAGTGACCAAGTGAGTATGAATCAAAGTGCCAGAAGAATTCCGGGGGGGGGGGGGGTACACAGTCCAAAAATCAAAGACAGGAACGGAGAGGAGGCGTGCAGACTCGGGTCCCCTAGAGCAACGTTGAGGACAGTCAGCCGGTCGTGGCTCCCGCACCCCCACACCTGGGACAAGTTCACTGGGGACCGGGTCTCCAAAGTCGATGAAGAGGCGAGGTAAAATCCAGGAAGATAGCCTGCATGGAGGGGGCAGCGGGGCGACGGTGAAACTGGCAGGTAGCCAGTGGGGGCAAAGCTGTGCCAAGGCTGGTGCCACTCTCAACAGCGGCGATTCGGTCCGAGGCAGAAGCAGTGAACAGCAGCGGGACGTGGCATGTCCCTCTCCAATGTCCAGCTGGGAAGGAGACGGTCGCGGGAGAACCCATGCCAGACATGCGGGACGTCCCGAGTCGCAGTATGGAACCCGGGGTCTGTGGAGCGTCTATCCTCCCACGAGATCCTCAGCGCTCCCAGAATCAGCAGCCCGCTCAACCAGCCACGGCAAGTGGAATGTGGCTGCAGCGTCAGCACCGCTCCCCGATCTCCTCACAGGAAGCCGAGGATCCCCGCCACTCGTGGGGCGGGGTGGGCACCATCCTGGTGGGCGCCGGGGTCCGCCGTATTTGCAACTCTCCCGATCACAGGGACAATTCAGCAACCGATGCAAAAACGCCCAGTTTGTGTCCTGCGTGTTCAGCCCACCTATGGTGGGATTCACGGCAATCAACACGCAGGTCAGCCGCAGCTGGAGACTCAGGAGAGCAGCGCGGACCGGGAGCCGAGACAAGCCACGTCCATCCGGCTCCCGGCCCCTCCTGTGGGTTGGTTTCCAGTTCCGTTTACTATGGTTGCTCCCAGGGCTCATAGAGACAGTATGGTGGCAGAGCCACTATATTATTTCTAAAGCTGTTATTATATGGCTCCCTGTAGAAAGGAAAATACGCACCTTTCGCTGTTTTCAGAACAGCATCAGAATCAAGGCAGGGGGAGAAAGTGGGGAGGAGGAAGGGTTTAGTGTGGGAGGTGCCTCTTAGAGGAAGCAGGACCTGCCCAGGCCGGTGCACGGCTTATCAAGCAGGAGGGAGGGGTATTATTATAGCCGGGGAGAACGATGTGCCATTAGCTTTAGGCAAGAGCCTGGGCACTGCTTAGCTGTGCGCCCTGGAGAAGTGCCCCCTCCTCCCATCTCTCGCCAGAAAGCCATAGTCTGCCTCATAATTTGGCGTGGAGAACACCAGGAGGAGTGGGAGGGGCTGCAATGCCTCTTCCTTTTTATGAAAAAAATTTCAACAAGCCCATTCCCCCTTGAAAGGAAGTCCAAATAAAGCCAGTTTCATACCAAATAAAAGCCCAACTGACGATGGACTTCGAAAAAAGCAAATCAGCTAAAAACACACACACAATCGAGCGAGAGGCAGGGGGCTTGGGGTGCCGCACTAACATAACTGTGTTATTAAGAGAAGGTCGGAGGGAGGAATACTATAGAAAAGTCTGAGCAGCTGTGGCACCAAAGTTGAACAAAGGCAAACAGTAACAGGGCAGGAAACCAAGAAGAAAATAGTACCCCAAGAACATATAAAGAGCCATAGCGTAATGAGACAGTACTTAGTCCATGCTGCAAGGGGGGAACTGAAGAGCAAAAGGAGGGACTAAGAGGCAGGGCTGACCACTAGCAAGAAAGGATTTTTAAAGGACAGTGAAACAAACAAATCAAAAGCAGGGGGATGTCTTTATGCCCACAAGAGAAGTTACAAAAGGTCTCAAATACTCGACCTAAAAACAGTGAATAGAAAGCAAGAAAATAAGAGTGACAAAACAAAAAGCAATAGGTATAGTTGCTTTACACATCAGCTATCTACATGTCCCCAAAAAGTCTTTCAAAACAAGAAAGCTCTGCTGTCAGGCAGGCTTCAACCTAAAAATGTCCCTGCCCTTAATAACAATGATCCCGTAGGAGAAGTGGCCTGCTGCATTCTGTGCATGAGATCCCCAGCTAGTGCAACCATAGTTTTATCTGTAGATTGAAGGAAGCTCAGTTGCTGGTAGCAGCTGTAAACATCATAGAGAGGCTTCAGCTTTTGGAACTGGGCTTCTGCAGGTAGACGGGAGGTTGAGATTGGTCTGGTTAGCCTCACTATGAGTGACCCACCTACCCAGGATTCAGAGAAATTAGGTGGTAAGAGGTGAAAGCACTCTCAATTCTATATATTCAATGTGTGAGTATATATATCCAATTATGTTCAAGCAAAAATGTTTTTACAATTACAAGGCTTTTCTTTCAGTATATAAAGGCGAATGTAACCAATATTTGTTTTGTGAGGAATATTCACATAAAAAATCTAATTACTTTTCTGCGACCACAGATTCCGGTTTCTAGATTTGGTTTCTTGGAATACAGTTTGCACTTTATTCTTAGCTACTGGTTAATATTTCCATCTGTGTACTTTCTATCATTGGCTCCAATCTTAGCTGGTATGGCAAGAATGCATCTCCTGATGAAAGCTATGTGTAACCTTCAGGTTAAAGGTGTACACAGGCAGGGCCAACTCACCCTTTAATCAGTCAGGATCAATCAGGGGGGCATTAATGAATTGAGCATTAGTTATTCTTGTTATATGAAAGTACTCTGAAGTCACAAAATTAGCAGAAGCACTATAAAAAATATGTAGTTATCTGATGTGCACTTTCAACTTTTAAACTCTTCGGTGGACGAGGAAGGCTTCCATTTCCTAACTGGCTTTCATTTTCTAAGATTCAAATGTAATAGTTGTCTATTTGTTATTTGTAATTGCCATTTGCGCCATTAGGTATTCAAGGGTATGACTTTCAAAATGTTTGAATTAGAAGCCTAAGTCTGATTGAGTTGTGTGGAGGTGTGAGGTCATAAGCATTAAAAGGTTCTTAACTTAGGAGAAGAGACCGGAGTGCTGAACCAAACTGTTTACATAGTTCATCAGTTGGTACAGATGACATTGCACAACAAATGTATAAGTAGCTGGCAGTGGCAAGAGCTGTCAATTATTTGCGTATTTGGGTGAATCTGGTGTTAGTCAATTCTTTCGCAATGTTGCAAGGTGATGTGGAGTAGGTGCTGATAGCCTGTGCAACTGTGAGTAAGTATAACACCCCACTATTGGGCATGTCTTGATGTTTTGGTTGTTGGTACTGAGTTTTGTCTTAGGTGTTCCTTTGGAGGCTGTGTTAGTGCTGAGTGCTCTTGGGCCACCTTGACAGCCATTAATAGCACGTCTGAGCGGTGTTGGAAGCATATGGTTTGTCCTCTTCTGGTAGCAGTGTAGGACTAACCTGTAGTACATCTAAATGGAAGATTTAGACTAAACAATAACAGGGAGCAAATATCAATTATATTAACACTGCTGTGAAACATTAGAGAAGGCAAATACATTCTCGACCTGCAAAAAAAAAACCTGCTAAGCAGGAGTTCCCTAAACCACTGCCCTCTGGGAATGTGGCTGCTGATGGTTGCATGTCACAATATGAGGGATAAAACGCACTCCTGACATAATATTATATCCATGATACCAACTTCAACACTGATGTGAGGGTTAGTTGACACATACGTATCTTAACCATAATTCATACAGGTAAGTAGATGCGGACATAAAAACAGTAAATCTTTACTTCCCTGTATCAAAACTTGGCTTTCTCAACTCTCCAGGCTGTTTTCTTTCCTCTGTATTGCACCTTTTTCTGGGAATCAGCTGTGCTTCATAAATTTCAAAAAGTAACAAAAATACTAACTGACAAAATTCATTTTGGGGCCAAGGCGCAAGTAGGACTTACAGGACCACAACCATGATGGTTGAGGCTTTTTATCACTGCTGGCCCAGGGCCTCCTTTACTATGGCACTATGGCACTATACTCTGAACATCAAACACACACAAGGTGGGAGGATGCTAGTAATACATTTATCACTAGCAATCACTCAGGGTAGCATTCTAACCTATTATTCTTTTGCCCATCAAAACCTCTCTGAACCGGAACACAAGCAACCCAAGACAAGTTTTACCTTGTTTGGGGCTATTCTGTCCGGTGTAGCTTGTTTCGGAGGCACAGTGAGCAAGGGACCCACATATGGGCATACCCATGGCCAATTAGGGTGGTACATCAAGCACACAAAAGGTGATGGGAGGATGCTTGTAATAAGTCTAACCACTGGCAATAGCCTGGGGTAGCATTCTAACCCATCGTTCTTTTGCCTACCAGGCCTCCTTAGATTAGACCCAGCCACATGCAAATAAGTATTGACCCTTCTCCGATGGGAACAGTCCGCCCAAATTGGCAAGCCAGGTCCTCTCTGAACCAGCACTCAAGCATACAAAGACCGCTTTTGCCCTGATTGGGGCTCTTCAGTGGGGTGTAGCTTAGTTCCATGGGACAGTCAGCAAGGGACCCACTTCTGAACATACCCTTGGCCCCTTAGGGCAGTACATCAAACACACAAAAGGTGATGGCAGGATCCTTGCAATACATCTAACCACTGCCAATCACTCAGGGTAGCATTCTAACCCATCAATCTTTTGTCTTATACAATCCCCTGCAGTTACCATGTGTATTTTCATTGTGAATAGCCAATTCTTGGCCTGGTATTTACACCCTCCATCAGAGACTATCGTCATCTGCAGGAAGAAAGGAACATGTTAGTTTATGTCTACAAATAGACTTACTATTTTAAAAGGCCAAAATTCCTTACTAACACACCCTACTGAAAACTTAGGGGCTGATTTAATTGTTGGCAGGCGAAGTAATCTCGATTGGCCTGGTGAAGGACTTAGGGCCAGATGTAGGAGAGGAAATACCAGTCGGTAACGGCCGAATTCGGCCGTTACCGACCGGTATTTAGGATTCTACATGTAGGGGCCAGCATTTTACAGAATCTGTAAATTTACCGATTCGGTAAATTTACAGATTCTGTAAAATACCGAATCGGTAATTTTACTGATTCGGTAATTCTACATGTAGGTGACGTTCCTGAGAGTGCCACAGGCCCTTAAGAGCCGGTATTTTACCACCCAATCCTATTGGGTGTTAAAATACCGAATTCAGGTGTGCATGCAAATCTGTGCATGCACACCTGTGCCATGTGGCACACAGACATGCCCTAAGGGCATGTCTGTGTGCCACATGGCACACATGCCTGTATTTGGGGTGCTAGAGGGCGTCAAAGTGACACCCCCTGCACCCTTGCAGGATTCGGCATTTACTGATTCGGTAAATACCGAATCGTTATTGCCCATTGATTCCTATGGGCTTCAAGGCCCATAGGAATCAATAGGCAATACCGATTCGGTATTGTTAATGATTCGGTAATTCAAATTTAAGAATTACCTACATCTCCCACCTTCATATTTACCGATTCATAAATACCGAATCGGTAAAATTCGGTATTTATGAATCGGTAAATAGGAATTACCTACATCTGGCCCTTAATGACCCACAAGCTGGCAGTCATTCCTAAAACATTGGCAGAAACCGCCGTCAAGTCAATGCTGTTTACAGTTAGGTGCAGGGCTGCGTCGACATGACAGAGCACTGCACCCAACAGTTTTATTTTTATTTTCAAAAAGAAAATCCTGAAGCACGATGTTCTCTTTGAAAATGTAAATAAAATGCTACCCTCGCAATGCTAATTCTCTCCCATGGCGAGGGGAGCATTTAGCAGTTTTAACTGCCTCTTACCAATGGGCAGTGAAACTAAACTTGAATGCCATCCACTTAAATTAGATGGGTGGCATTAAAGGTCTGGCTCTGATGGTCCTTACTATGCAGGGCCATCCAAGGGGTTTACTCACGGCAGAGAGGGAGTAGTCTTCCCTGTGCCTCAATCTAAGGACGCCCACATTTATATTTGACAGGCCGGCTATTACCGTGGTGGTATAGATACTCTGTTACTGCCAAGATATAAATTGGCCCTTTACTTACAGAGTGTAGGAAGCTGGCTCTGTATATACTATACCAAAGTGAGGTATAGTGTGCACAGAGTCCAGTGAAACCCAAAAGGTAGGCAGAGGTAAAGTAGATAGCACCTCACTCTCTATTTGGGGTAGTGTGGTCGAGCAGTAAGGCTTCATCAGAGGACAGTGTTAAGCATTTGTTGTAAACACTCAGTCAGCAAAAGAATTCACACACTCAAAGACTGAACTTCAGACCAATTGTTTTTGTATAAAAATATTCTTTAAGGTATTTTATTTCCTAGAACCAAGCAAGCCTGGCACAGGTAAGTGATACATACTTTGCAGTAAATATACAGTTGTAATACAGTTTGGATTGCAAATGTAAAAGTACTTTGATTTGTTTACAGTAGTGTTACTGATAATGAAATGAAATGCTTTTCAGAATACAGTACATATACTTTGTAAAGGATTTTTAGTAAAAATTACAGGTAAGTTACTTTTGAGATTACTTTTCTTACACAGTGTAGTACATCTGGACACTACACTGGGACATTTCCTGTAAACAGGTAAGTAAAATCGTTTTTGTTAGTTAGCATAATTTTAAAGAATTACTTTATGTTTTCCAGGAAACAACTCAAGACCTGGCTGTTCGAGCAGTAGCATACCCCTCCCCCCAAGCGCCTTGAGACCCTCCCGGGTGAGTAGTGCGCTATACAAATGGCATGATTGATTGATTGATTGATTGATTCCAACTCCACATTTAGTAACTTTTCATAGTCAATGTTATCCTATAGAGGAAAATAGTGTTCTCAGTTTAAAGGTAAGTACTTTGTTGTGGGAGTTGGTGTTCTGGGGTTAGACTCAGGGGTCCCTCGGGGTCTAGGATGTATTCTTGTTACACCCTCAGCGTCACTAGGGCGGCCGGGGGCAGAGTGCTGAGGCCCAATGTTATACAACGGGGGACAGGGGGCCTCCAGTTGGTGGCTGGCCACTGGGTTGTGGGAGCAAAGCACCTGGACTTAGGCTCAGGGCAAATGGGGGTTTAAGCCAGCACAAAAGTTGCACCCTCAGCGGCACTGGGGTGGCTTGGTGCAAAGTGCTGTTTTGGCATCAGAAGTGCAGGCTCAGCGACGAAGGTCTTCTGGGTACGACCACCACTTGAAGAGGTAAGTTGTGATGTTGGGTGTTGGTTAGGTACCAGTTTGGCGTCGGGTACAGGGGGGCCTTTTAGGGTTGGATCTTCTTACCAGCTCCTGGTCGCGGTTGGGGGGACCTTCCTGTTTGAGGCTGCAGGCTTCAGCTAGAGGCTTGAGGCAGGTCAGGGTTCGCCGGATCTCGGGTCAGGATTGCCGGGGAGACCTCCTCTTGGTGTTGGGCCACTCGAACTCGGGCCATGGGCGTCGGGTGCAGAGTGGTGTAAACTCGCTGATCCTTGAGGAGCTGGAGTCTAGCGTTGGAACAAATCCTGTGTTCACGGGAGACAGAATATTTGGGATTGAAGGCAGGCAGGTCCTCCGGGTTTCTCGAGGTTGCTGGCTGCAGTACACACCGGGATTTCGGTGGAGCAGATTCGAGGTGGGGACAGGCCGGTAGGGCTGGGGGAAAATCTGTGGGCGTCCTCCTCTTGTTAGCTTTGGCGTGGCTGTTCGGTCCTTTTTCTTTTAGTCTTGCAGATTCTTGTCTGAAGAAGCAAGGTTCAGGGGTTAGGGGTGTTACAGGTAGGTAAAAAGGTTGGGACCAATGGGAGGGGGGCATAAGCCTTCACTGGTTGGCTGGGTCCCCCCATCCGCAAGATGCCGGGGCCTGAGAATTGTGCTTCACCTTGCCACCCCCACCTGAGGGGTGAAGATGGAAGAGGTGGGCACACTTCATTTTCTCGCTTGTTTTTCCTGCTGGTTCTCGTGCCCTAAGTAGGGGTCAGAACCAGTGGGGACCAGTTGCCGAAAGCAGCAAGTGGCCTGGGGAAGCTCACAAAGGTGGTAAGCCTTTGAAGCTTGCCCTTCGTGTACCCTGTCAATCCTGGGGGAGGAGGCTTAGCACCTCGTCCCAGGATGTGCATTGTTTCAGGCCCCCAAAAATAGAAGGCTCTCGATCCAGGGGTCCAGAAACATGTCTGGTGGTAGCAGCTGAAAGTAGCCACTCACCCTGGACAATAGTGGTAGGTCATTTTTCAGGGGGCATCTCTAAGATGCCCTCTGTGTGCATTTTTCATTAAATCCCACACTGGCATCAGTGTGGGTTCAATGTGCTGAGAGGTTTGATACCAAACTTCTCCGTTTTCAGTGCAGCCATTATGGTGTTGTGGAGTTCATAATGACAAACTCCCAGCACCATATACTCCTAAGGGCAGCACTGCACTTACAACGTCTATGGATGGACATAGACACTGTAGGAGTACAGGGCTAATGCACCTGTACCCTCACCACTGGTGTAGGACACCCAGCTAGACCGGTGGCTGATCTGTGCCAGGGCACGGATGTGTGCCATTTCAACTCTTCACTTTGTTCTGCAATAAGACACGTATCCTGCAAAGGAAGTGTGTGAGTGTAATGGTACAGAGCCTCTAAGGGTGGCACAATAAGTACTGCAGCCCTTAAATGTATTCCCTGGTCACAGTGCCCTGGGGACCTGTGGTACCATTTACCAGGGCTGCCCTGTGGCCAGAGATGCAAATTGGGTTTTGTTTAGTTTTGGGGAAAGAACACAGACCCTGGGAACCTGATTGGCAGGGACCCGGGGCACATCAAATCAAAAGTGCATCAGTACTCTGGTAAAAAGTGGGGGGTTACGGCAAGAGAAACCCAGCTTCTCACACAGAGAGACAACATTTAATGAATGGCTGCATTAGGGTGCATCGTGTGTATGTGATTGCAGGAAATGTTTTTCTACTGCGCATCGTAGTAGGCAGTGCGGCAAAAATATTTCCTTGCCATAAAACTGAAAGTGATCAGTGGTATACATTTTGAAAATCGGTAGGCTTCTTTCTGTGCAAAACTATTAAGTCGAATACATCTTTGGTAGGTCAACAAATTGGTTATAGAGACGTCTCTCCTCGTCAAATAACAAATAGTTTCTTTACCACAATCACCCTTTATAACAAAGTGATACAGGAAACGTATAAAAAGTATCAAAGTTTTATTCTTTAGAAATGACTCAAATATTCAGTATGGACCAATTTATGAACAATTACTCTTGTAAAAGAGAACATTGCACCGATGTAATTACATATTGCACCACCTTTTTGCATACTGGCCATGCAGAAAAAAAAGCATTCTACTGCTTTTTAGGTATTGCAGCAAATGCACAGATGCTCGATAAGTTCAACCAACAGCTTTCAAGAAAACATGTTAGAATGTGACAGCACACATGGAAAATAATTTTGCATATTTAATGTACTTTGCATCCCTGCAATAGTACAGGCTATGTACCTCTAGGACCCATGATACAGATAGGGTACACGTTGGTCTACGCCGTGGTGAGCCTTTAACTGAATGCCCTTAATCACAATGAATGCTCTGATCCTAGTGCAGGCGCGAATCCATGCCAGCAATGGGAACTGGGCATTAGTGAGATGAAGACTGAGTTTCTGAAGCAGCCAGTCATCTTTCCAAAGCCAAGGTGGCAACCTAATCTACATTTCAAAGATGGAGGAGATTCTCCTGCAGGCAGGTGCAGTGAGTGGCCACACCTGCCTTCAGAGGGATGTCTTAAGGGTTCATACGACCCTCCCCCCTTCCAAGAGATGCCTTGACTGTCTGCCAATCTATGTTTCGCACAATTAGGGCTCCCCCTCGCAGCCTCTTTAACTTTGTGTATAATACGAGTTGAAGGCAAAGGAAAAATATATAATTTGCTTGGGTCCTCCCCCCAATGAGGGAATGCCCAATCAGAGTTCATGTTAGCACTCATGTATCACCGGCACAGTTATTATTACAGAAGGGGCTGCACAACTATCTGCGGTTCTTTCTCTAATACCAAAGTGGCCCGCAAGCACAAAAAGAGGGCAAACACACCTTCGATAATATGGATAATATATCCCTAGATGTTCCTGACAATCATGCATGCTTTTCTGTACTTGGGTTAGCAGGTGAAATGAGTACCATTAAACAAGTTGATAGTAACATCTATTATTTACCACACTTAAGACTAAAAAACATGCAATATTATACACCATATGAAAAAAGTTTTCAAGATGACATATACGTTTAGACATAAGCACTCTTGTAACTGTCCTTCTCTGTGATGTGACACTACAAGGACTCATTTTTAAAACAGTTGCCCCATTTATATCATGCACTGACAAATTAAAATACATGTGAAGAAGTTATAGGTGCAAAAGACCATAAATATACTAGTCACAATTTCGAAAACAAAAATATTAGCTTCATAAATACTTGTATGAAAAATGTTCACTGCACTAATGCCCACTTGCCTTAAATACAGAAGTGTCCAACATAGAGTCTGGAGGGCTGAATCTATTCTGTATTTTCAGGATAACCATGTAAGCTACATTTACAGAAAAACAATTTAAATTAAATTATTCATATAGTCCGTGGTTCTCCTGAAAACTAGCATGGGCACAGCCTTCCTGGAGCTACACTGGGCAATCCTGCTTTAATTCATACCAAAATATCTACAAATGAATGATGCAGAACTTGCCTGCCAAAATATTATCCTTATTAGTCTATGACCACGTTCATCTACGATTCAAAATCTGGCGCCTATATGTAGAGCCGCAGGTTCTTAATTTTGGATTTGCACACTTTTGTTGATATTAGATATTTTGGTAGGTGTGAATTAAATATGTTGTAAACATTTCTGCAGAAGAAGCTTGTGCGACTGAAATTACGACAGTACACAAAGCACATACTCAAATTCACAAAACAACTTGAACATATTTTACACACTCCTTTGATTAAAGAGACGAGCTGATCAAATTCAGAGACTGGCCACATTTCAATCCCAAACAAAGGAGTCTATTGAATGTGTCCTTGAGCTAATAATACCAGGAAGCTAAACAGGTAATGCGTTTCCCCATGCTACCAACTGTTGTAAATCCCTAAGAATGTAATCTATTAGAAAACACATCACACGCACACCTGATCTAGCTGTGTACTCTCTAGAAAACACTGTGAAGACGTCCCTGTTTCTCAGTCAAACTGAGCAGATACCTATTGCTTCTGCCTTAAAGCTGTGAGTAGCTCATGGGTGGGAAATTACAATAAGGAAAATTATGCCACTATAAAAATATTCATTGTGATTTCGAAACTGTACTCCCTTTTCAACCCTCAATGTCTATTATATGACCTCTAACAAAGTCACATGCAACAGGGGCTTGTGGCTACATCTTTAAAAGAAAGCACTTTGCACGCTTCCCACCAGTCTAATAATCAAGTCTAGAGCAATCACAAAATTAAGCATTTGATAATTTTCCAGGAGTGCGATGTTGGCTAAATGCTCCAAACGCAGTGCCACTGGAATTATGCAGCTGGGGTAATCAAATTATGAAGCAGGGTTGAATACATTTTGCTGCAAGGAAAGGAAATGTATGCAATATTATTGTGTGGAACATTTTGTGTCATTATTACCTAGCTATATTCATATTTTAACACACATTGCAACAGAACGGATCCCAGTGCTAAACAAGATACACAAAGGTTTCTTAGCAGTGAAAAAGAAACACATTCAACTGATTCTTTTTAATATGTTATTCAGAATCTAAGAATGTTTTTGTCATGCATGAAAGCACAGGAACGTCATTTGATTAACCCTGTTCTTTCAATCTCCCAGAGTAGAATAGATTGTACGATACATAAAACGGTGCATTCAGCAAAAAAAACAGAAACATACATGTCTTGGTTTTTGTTGTAAAAATATTCCTATTTTATCCTGTTTTTCCGAAACAAATTTTAAAAATATGCCTTCAGTTGATTGTATTCTATGTCCACGTCTATGGACCTTTTGAATTACCTCTTTCCATTAAAAAAGAGCCATGAAAACAATGGTTTATGTATTATCTGTTTTCACTAGGAGGTATTTGAAGATTCAAAGCATCAGACCTGAATAACTGTGTGGGATTTTCTAAACTGAGAGTCATCATTAAATAGGTAATGCTTTCAGAACAGTGCCCGTGGGGCAGCATAAACATGCACAACTAAGGAAATAAAACATTTTCATAACAAATAAGAAATCATTATATCAACAATACAAATTACATCTAAGAATAAAAGGATGTGTTCATGCTGCAGACAATAGCCTTAATTGGGAGCATTAATACTACCTGTGCTATATGTTAAACTCTTTGGTACTGGGATACAGCCATCAACAGATTAAAAGTGACCTGCTAACATTTGTTATTAAGCTGGCTTGGCAGTTCATGAGAAGAACTTTCACGTCTAGGGATGTGAAGGATTTCTGGAAATTAGTAGTGGGTGGGTTTATATATAATTTGTCATCAAGATGTCCACAGATTACAGCTAGCGTTTTGGACTGTTATGTGGGGACACTATGCGGACCCATGTGGGGAGTACCTTTTAGTCGCTGAATTAGGTTACCCACAAGAGTATTTTAGAGCAGCTGTTCACAGCCAGTTATATTGAGATCATGCTCAGGCAATCTAGATCTATCTGGGCAATGATGCCAGGTGGCATTCCAAATACAGGGCCTAAAAAGGTATTTTAGCTTTTTGGGTAACTTATACTTTGAGTAAGTTTACTGTTTTTTGGGTAATCACAAAATCCAAGTGTAAATTTACAAGCTGTGGGCTGTTCACAAAGGTAACTTACACTTTTGAGTAATTTCCATATAGATTTTGTGGATAAGTAAAAGCAGTAAATATACACAAAGGTGTAAGAGTAAATTATAGATGTAAATTACTCAAAAGTGTATGTTACCTTTGTGAATAGCCCCTATAGTTTATGAATAGACCCAAGGCCCTTCAAATTGATTGATACATGTAAGTTACACTTTTGAAGTAAATTTACGTTCAGATTTTGTGAATAGCCAAAAGGCAGTAAACGTATTCAAAAGTGTAAATACTCAAAAGTATACGTTACCTACATGTTAAATTCGAACGTATGAGCTGGTTTCTCTGTCCATATTTTACTCATAGAGCTACATCAGATACTTTTCCTGTAAACTGGATTAGCTTGTTAATATGCCCAATGTTTAAAAACGGTAACTCAAGATCCAACATCATATCAGTTTATTGCCTTGCTGGATTGGTTTTCAAAGATTTTTTATAGTGTAATACTAAAGGTGTTGAAAGAAAAGACTGCACACAATAATTTTGTCCCTAATAACTGGGTTTCACCTAGGGCCAAGTACATTGCATCCCATCTGTACACGTACACATGCCCCCTTGCATTTTGCTTCATTGATTTTACATCCACATTTGATTCAGTGAACAGCCATATATTATAGACCAGGTAAGTTAGCATGGGAATGCATGCAGGTTTGCTCTCACTGCCTGTAGCCTTACATTTAAGAGCCTGGGCTCAGGTTTATGGGGAAAACACTGATGAGAGTACGGCGAGAACAGAAATTCAAAAGGGGTTCAGCCAAGGTTGGGTCCTTGCTCTCTTTTACTCTCCCTATTCTGGAGTGATCTTCCCACTTATCTGAAGAGCTCAAGATGATAGCCCACTAAGATTGATAAGGTTAATAGATATATTGTCAAATGATTATGAACTAGTGATATCCGATAGCATGGCAGCCAGCCTTTAGGGACAGATGCATTGGCCCGTTATTGTAACAAAAACAGTTTAACTATCAATGTTGAGAAAACATATACAATGCATACAGGGCACAAGAAACCTACTGTATGATGGAAATAAAAATAGTCTATGCTTCAGAAAGTCTCTCATTATAAATGCCTAGGATAAAATATTACTAAATGTGAAGGTGCTTGAACAAAAGGTAGCTAGAATGGCTTATTGACTTGCTCCTACCCGTAGTTGTTGAAGCACTTTGCCTAAGGTTTGGATTATACTCCTTGAAATAGAAGTGTAAAGTACTAAGTGTTACGTTTCTTGCATCTTTATCAAGGCAGGTGATCAGGTCTGTTGTTGACAAATACCTGAGATGTCTGAGCATTTGAACTCAAATCTGCTACATGTGGGAGGCAGAACATAATAACTTATTAGCCTCATGTGATTGGAATTTCAACCCCATAATTCTAAACTGAAAGGAAGTGGTAGTAGTTGATAAAAAAATGCCAAACATAAATTTACATTTCTTTTACTGCCAACAGAGAATTAATTTAAAGTAAAAGTTCATTACTCAAGCTTTACAAAGACATGGTTAATTCTGGTGCAATTATACCTTAAGTTCGCCAAGTCTTACATTGTGTAGGTTGCTTGTGCTATTTTGGATGGGATTGTTATTAAAATAGTGGGAACTTAGGGCTGGTCATCCATATTAATGAATTTGTGCATGTAGAATCCCTGTCATGATGCATCATATCCTACTGTTATGCATAGTTTCTTTGCTAACCTCAAAGAAATTTCTGATTCCTTTGTTAGTTTGCGTGGGTAGTAGAACCGTGTGGCGGGCATATAACTATTTATTTGACTTAGGGCCTGAGATGGTGGTAACAAGAGTTGCATTATTTTAAGGAATCCAGACATTAAATTTAAGAACAATGCAACAAATGTTTCATTAAAAATAAATATTGTAAGTTAATGACCGTTTAAATGTGTTATATTTATATTTTTTTACCTCTGAGTCTAAATATGCGAAATTAATTATTCATTTTTGCAAGGTGTTAGTAACTGTGTTCTACCACATGAGCCCTTTTTTGCAAACTTTTGGTCTGTCTGGATATAAACATGTAACATGTTTTTAAGCTGGTAAATGTGCAGCACATGATGAATTAAGAGAATCCATAAATACCCATAAAACAACGAGGTTGCAGATTCATCTAATTCCAGTGGCCATGCGTATATTAAACATGGGCAGAGGACAGCAAAAACTTGCAGGAAAAAGCAAAAAAAAAAGTTGTGTGCACAGTGATTACTAACTGGTACATCTTTCTGCTTTGCAGAGGGCTTTCAAAATTAGGGCACCTTGTGTGAGCTAACTACCATACCCCACAAAGGGGTATTGAATCATAATGTATTATATTCCTTGGCAATGTGCTCACTAATAAAGTTTGGAGCACTGCAGCAGGGGTTCAACTGGACTTTCCAAAAGGTCCGACTTTTTTCTGCCCTGTTATTTTCTATTTAATTACATTCCCTGCTAGCACATCAGCGACATACTTGATTGAAGGTCAAACGTGGTCTCAGGGTGTTGGATGGTTTCCTATATCCAAGCATGGGCATGCTCATCTCTCTTCGTCTCAATGTTTCAGCTATCTCTCAGTCCTAAAGGTTCCAAAAATGGGAACAGAAGGTGTTGGGTCTACTGTCAAGGTTTTTAAAAAAAAAATCACAATTCAAAGAGGCACATGGTCAACTGTCCAATAGAAAACAGACGATTCGATGTCTTAAGTCAATCAAAGCCAAAATGAATAGCCAAGGCAAGTCTGTGCTCCAAGGTGAGACACTAACGCTTAATTAGGCTTCTTTTATCTGCTTGAGACACACGCTTATTGCGTGAGAAGTAGTTGGCATGGTGGAAGACGCATTTTGCCCTCTATGCTCATCTAGCGCCTCCTGGCGGTGGAGCCGCGGCAGCCCGGATCCTGGAGGCCAGGAGGCAGGCGAGCACAATGCCCACCACCTGGACAAAGGCCAGCCCCAGGGCGGTGGTGGCGATGTAGAACATGTTGTCGCTGACGAAGTCGTGCACCTTCCTGAAGCAGCCCTCGCGGTGGATCCCGCCCAGCTCGGCCTCCTCGTCTGGAGGGGGCAGCGGGCTGTGGCGGCAGCTACGCCGCCTGCGGCAGCAGCTGGCCGGCACCGAGCCGTTGCCAGCCCCCGCGGAGCCCCCCAGCGCCTGCTGCTGCTCCCGGGCCCAGGCCGTGCCCTGCCAGTCGCCGTAGCTGTCCACGCCGCAGCAGCGCAGCGCCCTCTGCAGGGCGTCCAGCGCCTCGGCGCGCTCCTCGTGCTCGTCGTAGGTGCGCAGCGCCTCCCGCAGGCCTCCGCGGAAGCCCTCAGCGATGTCCCGGCGGTAGAAGAGCGCGGACAGGCCCGCGCCCGCCCCGGCCGCCAGCGCCGCCGCCTGGAAGAGGCCGAAGGCGCGGAGCAGGCGGCGGCGCTCGGTGACGGCGGCGTAGCAGCCCAGGGCCCCCCAGAGCAGCAGCGCCACCCCGGCGGCCAGCAAGATGGCGGGCGCGTTGGGGTAGCTGTTGGTGGAGAGCAGCAGGTAGCCCGAGAGCGAGAGGTGCGCCCAGAGGCCGGCGCTGAGGAGCCCCAGACCCGCGGCCCAGAACACGAAGCTGAAGGCCATGAGGGAGAGCTTGAGCAGGGCCACGGCGCCGCCCGCCCTGCGCGGAGGCCCGCGGGGGAGGGTGGGCAGCGCCTGGGGGCAGGCCTCGGGGTCGCTCTGCCGCGGGGTCCTCTTGGCTGGCTGCTCGGGGTAGGCGGGCAGCCCGCTCAGGGAGTCCGTCCTGCGCAGGGTGTACTGTGGCAGCCCCTGCTGCGCGTAGCAAGCTGCTACGCTGGACCTGCGCGGGGACTGGGCCCGCCTGTTCCTGCGCTCCCCGGGCAGCTCCAGTGATTCCCGCCTGGGCAGGCCCGGCAGCGAGGCCGTGTGCGCCGAGAAGTCACTGTCCATGGTCCCAGCAGGTCCGGCGGCGAGTAGTGAACGGCCTCCAGCAGGGGAGGACAGCGCTGCCTCTGGGCTCCCTTCTTCCTTTGCTTCTCGAACTCGGGGCCTCAGTGCTCCCCATTAATGTTTCAATCCTCATGCAGGTGGAAACGTGGAAAATTCAGCTCCATCTGGGTTTCAGGTGATCCTTGCCAACATGCCTGCAACCCGGAGGTGTCCGCACCAGCTTGCCAGAAAGTGCTTCTCCGTGTGTCTCCAATCCAGCCAGACGGTGGACTTCCCCAGGAAAGCTATTCCCCGCACTGCTGCGCGAAAACAAACCACTATGGGTTTTCCGAAAAGGACCTCGGTCCCGGGCAAGATTTATGATGTAATAAATGAAGTGGTGTGTAGAAATCAATGCTTCCCCTTCAGGGGAGGCAGCAGCAGGTTGGGCGGATAGTAAAGGTCTGCTGCTGGGAGATGAAGATTTATGTGTGCCAAGAACCTGCAGACCGCAGCGAGGGCTGAGGCGACTGTCATACCACCGCTGTTATTCAATATTACAACTGAGAGCAGCCAAGGGGAGCCTCGGAAATGAGTGATTTAAAATGCAATCGCGAGGAGTAAAGCATGCCGTGAAAACCAGGCTAGAGAGAACTACAGGAGCATTAGTGCACATTTGTGACCACTGCATGCTCTACGCTACCCGTATAACGGTGTTACATGCTATATACTTGCCAATAACGTACCAATGCAATACATTATCTCAGTGATAATCTGTTCGGATATGTTTTAGATTTAAATGACAACTCAATATAGGGATAGAATGAAGAAAAGAAGGGGTCTCCAATAAACTTTATATGTATGTTTATTACGCCCAGGTTAAGGAGCCCATGTTCTGCATGTCCTGGCTACAAGGAATCCAAGCTATGTATGAATGAACTGTAGCTGAATACCATGGAGAAGGAATGCAGAGCGTGAGGCAGTATGAAAGACAGCACATATGAACATAAACAAGTGAGCATGCTCGCACGCTGAAATGATGCATAATAACGTAATGATCATAAAGGAAGGGCAAAATGTTACACTACAGCATCTTCCCCCTTATAAACAAAATAATAATGTATAATGACATTTTTTTTGTTGTTGTAAAATTTCGATTTATTTTTGCATTTTTATAAAGTACACTCTGCCACATGGTATCAACATGCTTTACAATGGTTTATACAGACGAATGTGACAGAATGATCATCTAAACATTTATTTTCAAATTTGACGTGCAGTTCTAAAAAGACTGGCGTATTCCAATATTCGAGTTCTTGAAAATATATGTGAGATACAACACAGTACAAGCATTGTTGTTATATGTTTCTGCAGTATGAACAAGGAGTACTGTACATCATGATTTGCTAGGTTAAGAACCTTCAGCAACTTGAGAGAATGGTCAAGTTGCCTGAAAAACTGCCACTGCAGAAGAATCAATACAGAGGCAAGAGAATGCACGAAGAAATATACACCTATATGGAGCCCCAGGTGGCAACACTCTAATAATGGGTATGATGGGCATTAAAAAGAATGTAAATGTAGTATACTTGTAAAGCGCACAGCTGCCCCAGCAACGGGGCGTCCCGGCGCTGTATAACTCTGGGGAACCCGTCCTGGCTTTCCCTGTGGGATGGTCCCTGCTGGGAGTCCCCAAGGTGGAGCCAGGCATCCCCGGAATTGGTGGGGCCGTTGTGGAGATTAGGCAAGCTAATGCCCAGAGTGATCCCTGATTAGAGTAAGCACCGAAGCGAGAATTATCGAGTCCACTGACCAAGGTCCACGACCCTGCCGCGTCGGGAATTGAACCCTGGTCCCGGGCCGACTTCTGCTCTCGGGTCTGCCGCCTCTAACCAGTGAGCCACACTACTCCACAGTTGACCTGATTTGGATTATAATATTGGGGGAGGTCCTCTCGTTGACGCAGTGTGAACATTTTAGTTGCATTTACATAACTGATGTGTTCTATGCCTAAGGTTATATCATTGTAACCTTTAAACTCAATAAAAAGATTTTTAAATAAGAAACATTCAGTACCTGAACAGAGTGCAAGTTTGAACTAACTTGTTGAACTCATTAAATAGTGCTAGAAAAAAAATTAACACAAAAAGCAAATGGTACTAAAACGTCTGAGGAACGAAAAGTCTGAGCAAATACTTATTCATATTTTAGAAATATGAGCAAGAGTAAGAGTTTGTAAGAGCAGGGTATGTGATACTAATGGCAATCAATGAGAGTACTACTGCTGCTTGGGCATTGTTATCGTTAACTACGACTTGTACTGGGCAAAATCTTTTAACGAACATGGATTTGCAGGGCCTTACAACAGTAAGTGCAACAATTCAGTCATACATTTTTTGATTTATAATTTATGCTTCTGATGGTATGTTAATTATGGACTTTAGTGACTTGCGCCTATTTTCCTAACCTCTAGTGTTCCATACACTGCATATGGTTACAATTTTTCAAACAAATTCCATTCCCTTACTTCAGGAAAAGCATTATTTCCATCATTGCATTCCCCCTTGCCTAATTTACCACAAACAGCTTGGAAACAAAATATAAAACACGTTTTCTACAGTGGAAGTAGCACAGATGTAATGAATCTATTTCCAAACGTATGTGAATACCCAAAGGTTAAGGGAGCCCAAAAAATAATTGAGATAGTCCTCTCAATGTTCCCTACAATTTGAATTGTAGTTCTACAAATTGTCTGGTTCACTTAAGTTACAATCTAAAACCTTTTTTGTTTCAAATCTTTTTTATTTTCCATCGAGAACACACACCACAGGAATATTAGGTACACAGCGGTAAGCCTACAACCCTATCCAGGGTCGGCCGCGTGATTGGACAGTGCGTCAGGTCTCTAAGAGTCTATGGAGAAAGTTAGACTATACACAGTGTTGTGTATACAACCCCTGAGGGGCCGGCCGCGTTCCGTATTGCAGAATGTGGTGTCAGCTGGTCCTGTGGAGAGGCCAGACTCTTAAGGCCCACCTTCGTGACAAACGGGCAACTAGTCCAAATTCATTAATCAACCCATCGGGTCCCAGGGCCCAAAAAGTGATAGAGGTAGAAGAGGAAAGAATAGACAAAGAGAAGTGAGCAAGGAGAGAGAAGGAGGGACAGAAAGGCGTGAGTAAGAGTAGCGTGTTCAGGGGAGGGGGAAGAAGGGCAATATGTCCGACCCAGTGTCGGCGGCATTGGGGTGCATTGCAGGGGGGCAGCTATGGGAGCAATCTCCTCGGGTCAGGGGGATGATGGCATCTTCAAAAGGTGCAGCGTCCTAAGCTTGGTGGGCACATGGCGCGCATGTTCAGTAGCACAGAGGTATTTGACTAGGGGTTGCCAAACAGCCTTAAAGTGGGTGTCACGCGCCTGCAGCCGTGCTGTAAAAAGCTCCATTGCAACAACATGCCATAAGCGCACAAACCAGGCTGCGATTGGAGGAGCTTCAGTTTTTTTCCAATTCAGGGCTATAAGCTGTTTGGCCGCTCCTAACATTTGGAGCGCCAAGGTCCAATCGCTCCTGGTGAGGGCCTTCAGGCCAGCAGGCTTAACACCTAGCAGGATTGTGCTCGTGGTCTCAGGCAAAGGAAACCCCAGCACCCTCCTGATGTGGCTAAGGACTTCCTTCCAGAATAAAGTCAACGACAGGCATGTCCACCAAATATGAATGAGATCCCCTGATGCAGATCGGCACCTCCAACACAAGGGGGAAACATCTTGTGGAGACGCTGGGGAGTGTAGTACCACTGGGTCATGAGCTTATAGGCGTTTTCCCGCTGCGGGATGCCACGGTACACTTTGGGGATATCCTGCCAGAACCTACGCCACTGTGCGGGGGTAATCTCCGCATCTGACAGTGCTTGCCATCTGCCCTGATAAGGATGGGAGGGCGGCGTTTGTTGATGTTGGAAGATCTGATAAATCCGGGATACAAGCACCTTAGATTCAACAGGATCTTGGACCAACCGTTCAAAGGGGGTGAAGGCGCATGCGGCCGCCTGGTACATTTCCTCTTCAGTCACCCAATGCCGCAGCTGAGTATATTGTAGCTTCGCCGCCAATGGTACACGGAACTCTTCTCTACATTGAGCGAAGGATTTAAGCTTACCCCCCTCGAACAGATCAGTAATCACCCTACAGTCTCCCTGTGTCCACTTGGCGAAGGCTCGTGAATGATGCGCCGGTGGGAAGGACGGATTCCCCTCTATCGGGAGCATCGACATTTTGATGGCATTGAGTCTGCCCAGCCACGACAGCACTAGGGGTCTCCACTTCCGCAAGTCTTCAAGAACCGACCGTCGACATTCCCGCCAGTTTACTTGCGTCCATGTGTTCAAGGAGGGAGTTACCTGGAGACCGAGGTAGCGGATGCCTTGGGTGGCCCACTGGTATGGCACTAGCTTCTGAAGGAGGGGAATCTCTTCCTTCGGAATGGTGAGGTTGAAAGCCCAGGACTTGCTATGATTGATCTTGAGACCAGAAGCCCGCTCGAAGAGGTTCAGCGCTATGTGGAGCGCAGGTAGGGACTCCCTGGGGCGTGTTAGGGTAAGGGTAAGATCTTCTGCGAACAACGCCACCTTATTCTCACAGCCACCCATGGGGATACCATGTATGTCGGGCGCCTGGCGGATCATCTCCGCCAGTGGCTCTACCACTAGGGCAAATAGTAAGGGTGAGAGGGGACACCCCTGTCTGGTGCCCCTGTGGATGGTGAACGGCGCCGAGAGCTGTCCGTTGATCCGGATCCTAGCCTGCAGGACTAGATATGGTGCCATGATCCGAGTAATCATGCCCTGACCCAACCCAATCTTACATAGGACCGCCCGCAGGAAGGTCCAGTCCACCCGGTCAAACGCCTTCTCCGCATCTAGCGAAAGAAGTCAAGCCAGAATTCCCCAATGGTGTGCTTTCCCTACTAGGTGCGCGATTTTGCGCACGTTGTCCGCTCCCTGCCGGTTGCGAATGAAGCCGACCTGGTCCGGGTCTACAAGACCCGGCATGTGGGGGTCCAGACGCTTCGCCAAGTGTTTGGTGTACAGAACTGTAAGTGGTTTTAGCACTGTCGCTGGAGCCGATAGGTGCTGTTTTGATGCCGTTGTGAAAATCCCTGATATGCTCGTATCTTCTCTGGCTGCAGATTGTGAGGCGTTTCCTTGAACACGAATCCCCCGCTACGGCCATAACTCTGTGGTGCTTCACTCGTACCGTTCTCTGGCTGCAGACTGCGAGGCGCTTCCTTGAACATGATTTCCCCGCTACACCATAATTTTGTGTTGCTTCGAAAGCCTTCCACTTCTGCCAGCGGGTCTACCCCTGCAGGTTGCGATAATAAGACGCCGAGAATACCACTTCTGTACAAGATACATCACTAACATCTGAATCCTGGTGTCCAGTGACATTCTAGATACTTTAATGACACGAACATATCAGACAGATTGATTGCCCCGTTTTCCTTACCCCCGTCCTGATGAAGACCCTATAGCAAGGTCTTAAAACACGCCTGCACTTACCTGGGTCGAAACGTCGACATTTTCTCTTTGTGTTCAGCCTCTTTTATGAAATATAATTTGTGTTTTTACGTTGAGGCATGATTATGTAATGTAAATTTGATTTATTTCTTTCCAGTATGTGGGTACTATTGACCAATATGTGTAATTCCCATACCTTCACTATCCCACCACTACCCTTCCTTGAACCCATCCCCTTGGGGCATTATATGCTTTTGACTGTGCAGGGATTTTTATAGAAGATTTTGTATACTGCACGTTGCATCCCGGAGAATGCCCGGCGGCAGACGCCACCTCACCTCTCGAGCGGGGCAAGCGTTCGGGTCCTGCAAGAGCAGCTCGACATGCGCATGATCCAATAGCGAGATATCAGACATGGAGGCTCCCAACAAGTCGCACAGCAGAGCATGGGAAATTAATAAATAATCTATACGAGAGAAAGCGCCAATCCCCGCTCCTGAAGGGTTTGGCCTCTCCCCGCCTGATGCCAGATCTGCACAATATCGCTACACCAGCTATCTTGGTGTCTGCTGCAGCCCAAAATTGGAGGGGGTACCTAGGATGTGCCATGCGCCCATTATCTGCCTGCAAGAGGTGGGTTTCCTTCAAAAATATGATGTCGGGGCTCTGCTGCAGAAGGAAACACCTTTTTTGCCGCCGCTTATTGGGGGAATTCAGGCTTTTGACATTAAGCGTTAAAGCCTTTAAGGGACTAGGCAAGGTAGCTGTCATAGTAAAATCCTAATAGGAGTAGCTTGCACCTCCACCACCCCAGTTTCGGAGTGGCACTCAATCGCAGGGAATGTCAGCCTCCTCGTCCCACACTAAGCGCCGCCGCCGCATAGCCCCCAACCCCACGCAGACAGAGAAGGGGAGAAAGAAAGAGAAAGGAAGCAGTGAAAGGCAGAGAAGAGAGAGATACAGGGGAGAAGGGTAGTGAGCCAACAGTGGCCAACCGGGCCAAGTCCATCTGTTCCCGTCACCGGGCATCCTACACCCTAGGGTTCGGATAAGCCCAGGGATGTCACTCCCTCAGGAATCAGCAGGGGAAGGGGTGTGGTCGGTCTCAAGTTCGTCTTGGAGAGGAGCCCCGGCGGCCCCCACCCTAAAAGAAAGGAACCAGGGTGTAGATCTGGGTGGGACCTTGATCGGCAGTCCAAGAAAAAAAAAAAGGGGGGGATGCTTTCTCCATGGGACGTGCATCCTAAAATATAGCAGATATCTGCCCACGTGTTCACGGAGTTGCTGGGCGAGAGGCAGCCTCGTCCCAATCTCCCTCAAGGGACTTAATATGCGCAATAATGTCCTGCTTGGCCTGTGAAGCAGACTGTTCATCCATTCGAGGTGAACGTCGATGACGTTGGACCGTAGTCCAGGCTGGTATGGCTGGGATCCGCTCCTGCCGCCGTGGGCAAGCTGGGCTTGTCAGCGGCGACGTCGGTAGGCGAAGCAGCTGTACCGCCTCTGTATATGTCCGTATCACTTTTCGCTTGGTTTCCCACTGGAAAATAAGAGTGAAGGGATGGCCCCATTGGTAGGGGATGCCCATGTCTCACAGCTTCTCTGACACCGGCTTTAAGGCCCGCCGGCATCGCAGGGTGTTGGGCGCCAGGTCTTGGAAGATCTGTATCTTGTGTCCCTTATAGCTAAGGTCCCGTTTGCCCCGCGCTGCCCGTTGGGTGGCTTCCTTCTCCGCAAAAAAGTGAACCCTTGTCAGGATGTCTGGGATGAGCCCCGGTCTCCCCCCCCCCCCCTGGGCCCAGAGACCCGATGGGCGCGATCCAAGACTGGCGGAGAGGCATCTTCATCACCCCAGACCTCATGTAAGAGTTGTGCCACGTACGTCAGGATGTCCTTCCCCTCTTCCCCGAGAGGAACTCCGTGGATGCGGAGGTTGTTCCGGCAGCTCCTGTTCTCCAAATCTTCCTGCTTGACCTGCAGCTCTCTGTTTTGCTCCTCCAGCACCGCTAGGCGTTGCCACAGGTGTTCTTGGTCTTCCGTGCGGGCATCCACCGTTTTCTCCAGTCTGTCCACCCGGTCTCCCAAGTCCGTAACCTCCTTCCGTAGCTCCCGCAGACACATGTGTGGACCTCAGAGCGTAGGGAGCCAATCTCCATTTTAAGCTCCGACATGAAAGACGTCATAAATGCCTGTGTCACTGGCATCGAGTCTCCGGTAGCCTGTGGTGTTACCTCCGCGGGCGCTGATGCCCCTGCCTTTCCCCACATTGCCACTACAGAATTGTCCCTGGGGGCCGCTGCCGCGTCAGTCTTGCCCCCTCTGGAGCGTGTCATCGCCAGTCCCAAAGTTTTCTGCAGCCCACCTAACTGCTTGTACACAATAGGTTAGACGCAAGGTAACCAGAGAGGGTATGCCAACACTTCTCGCCGCTGCTCACCTTGACCGATCCTGCCCAGGGCTGCGGCTGTGATCGAGATGCGTGTGGGCTACACCCCAATTCTCAGCCCACCAGGGTGCCCCACGCAGCAGCTCCCCAGAGAGTGACGTGATTTCTCCTCTGTCTGCGTTATCGGGACTCGCCCACAGATGCCCGAAAGTGAAGCCTGCTTGCCCCCTAATCAGTCACTCATAGGCCCCCCGCCGTGCCGGGGGATGGTGATCAGAACCTCTAGGCCTCCCCGAGCTGTGATCAGAGAATGGTGGTTCCTTGCCCCGTCACGCGGCACTCCCCACAGTTCCACAATGCAGCTTACCTGGGCAGGTCCTCCCAGGTACACCTCATACCTCTCAATTGGCAGCACACAGGGAATCGGGAGTCTCAGTGTCGGCTTCAGCCTCCGCAGAACAGTCTGGGACCGGATCCCCAAGGCCGCCCAGTGCTAGGAGCCAAAATGGCAGGGGAGCGCGCGCTCGAGTCTGCCTCTCACCTTCGGGGTCTGCACAGAAGCGTTAGGGGGCAGAGTCCACCTGCCCCTCAGTCAGACACCCCAACGCTGAGGCCCCCTCCGGGCACTCAAGAGGGTCGGGCCAATCCACTCGCCTTCACTTCTGCACCTAGGGCCCGGACACGGTTCTCTCAGGTCTCTCTCAGGCCCCCAGCCTGTGTGTCGGTCACCAGCCTCCGAAGTCGCAGACAGGTAGGGAACCCGCTTGCACCGCACTGCACCATCTAGTGCTGGTCTGGGCGAGAGGGGGCCTATCAGCTCTGCCCAGGGCCTCCGCCTCTCAGTCGGATCACCTCACTGCCTCAGATCTTGCAGGCTCCGTCGCCGGCCGTTGTGACGGCAGTATCCGCCCAGGGACTCGCTCAGGGTGTACCCGCCCAGGCCACACCGCCGTCAGCACTGCGGCAGGGCCCTCTCGCTCTGCCACAGGGGTTCAGGAGTCTCCGGGGGTCAGCAAGTTGCAAGACGGGCTCTACCGCGAGGTCCGCAAGATGGCGGCACCCTCCTCGCGGCCTCCGCTCACCCTCTGACATCTGCCCGCTCTGTCGCCACCTGCCGCAAATCCACTGCAGCGCCGGTGCCCCTGGGCGCCACGACCCACGACCACTCCTAGGGCAGCAGATTTAGCCCCCTAGCTCCGCTTCTAATTGCTGAAAACGGTGGCAGGCACCAGGAGCCCCCCCACGATACGTCTCAGCACATCGCCGGTCAGGCCACGCACTCATAATGAAATTTTTTAATGAACATAAAAGTCTTTGTATTTTACTGCCATGGATACGTTGTGTGCAGTTCTACCATTACCGACTGAATTAGAAGTATCAACATTAAAAGAGGGTTCACCGTCAGAACTGTCTCCTATATTATTTGTCAACATATGAGCAATGTTATCCACAGCAGTAGCAGAATCAAACATTGTAGAGGCAGGATCTTGAGCCACAGTTTTAGTATTAAACATTACAGAGGGAGAGATATGAGTAGAATTTACAAATTTTACCTCCAAAGTGAACCAAAGATTGTTTTGTTCTTCGTTCACAATGCCAAAGGCTTGTTCAGGTGTCACTTTAACAAGTGCCCTTTTTCTTCACCGACCCCTTCCATCTAAAAGAACTGAACCAATTGTAACTCTGCTTATTTGTACTGGATCAGAGAAAACTGAAAGACCTTCTTTTACTTTGGTAGTATGTTTGATCAACACCCAATTGGAAACTTTGAAGTCAACGGATTTAACAGCCTGAGTTTTATCATAATGCTTTTTATGGGTTGCTGCAACTCTTTCTTTAACTTTTTCAGGAATTTTGCATTCACAATCACCGTCTGTGGGAATAATGTCTTTAATCCAATCAGGACTAACTCGAGACCTGGGCTTCCTTTTTTGAGTAAGGAAAACAGGGAAACCCCCAGTGGTAGAGTGTGAAGTGGTATGATAAACCCACACTTTAAAAAAATTAATCTACCAGAACCCTGCTGGCCACAGCAGATTGCTTACCTTCCTTGAGAAATCTGTTCATTCTCTCAACTAGACCATTTGAGGTGGGGATGTATAATGCTACCCTCAAATGTCTGATATGATGACTGAGAATAGTCTTTCATTTGTGAGGAGACAAAATATGTTCAATTATCGGTTACCAAATCTTTTGAAGGTCCTTCTGCATCAAAGATTTTGCTTAATAATTTTATGGTGGTGAAAGTACAGGTGTTTGGAACAAATTTTGTAAAACAAATTGAGAAGTAATCAACTAAAACAATTAAATATTGTTTGTCTGAAGACAGTATTTCAAATGCACCATCGAAGTCTAGGGCAACTTTTGACCAGACGTCATCAGGAAATCGAGCAGTGTGCATGGGTGTTTGGTGAGTATTCCAATGTTTGTCTGAAAGTAAACATATGCTCCACATAGACACCCAGTTAGCTAGCTACCTGTGTATCAAACGATGGCCACCAAATGATATTGTTTCAATTTCTTACCGATAGGGGGAGGAGCCAAGCAGCCATCTGAAATGGCCGCATAGTCGCTCGGCTCCGCGAGCCCCTTCGCCCCACACGACTATCCTGCCGAATATCCTGACCCAAAGTGCCCTCCTTTGCCTGCGGAGAGAAAGCAAACACCTACCGTCTGCTTCCGGAACGTCTACATGCCGCCGATCCTGGGAAATCTCCCCGTCTGCTTTGCGGCCCGTGCGATGGTGGGACCGGGGCATTGACTAGGCGGAGCCTCCGGCCTCGGCCGCAGTATCGACGGCCGTCGAGGGTCGAACGGCGCCTCACCGGTGGGGGCCGATGTTATGAACGACCGCTGCCAGCGGTAACGGCACGACCTGATCAACGTGGACCCTCGTGGGACAGAGTGGTGGCGTGGGATCGGAGGGGGCGCTTGACTCCTGCCCCCTCCCCAACGTTTGTTGCCCAGGCATAACCGGAGATCGCTCTGATATAGGTGGGCGACTCCCGGGGCCCGGCGGGACTTTAGCCTTTTGGTGGCTCTCCTTTCTGGACCCTGCCCCACAATTTGTTTGTCCTGGAGATGCATCCTGTGGTGTTCTCACGGTGCGACCCGCTCCCTGGATCTGTGCAGGGGACCGGCGCCGATCGGCTCAAGATGGCGGCTGGCGCCTTTCTTCGCGGCTCACGTCCGGGCCGGGCGGCTGTTGCAGAGATGGGACAGGGATGCCCGCATCGCACGACGGAGTTCACACCCCGTGATGTGTTGGCTGCCTTAACGGCTTTGCAGGAGACTGTTGATTGCTACGCCCTAGTCCTGGGTACAAGACTGGATGCCATTGCTGTTTCGCTACTTATGACGACCATGGTTCTACTCCGGGAGTCGGCCGATGACCATGCTGCTGCCTCTGTGGGGAAGGTTTTGGTTCCTCGGAGGCTCCTCGGGCCGCTTGGAGCCCGGACTTCTTTGCCCGTGCTGGCCGTCTTGATCGCATGTATGACTTCATCCTTGGGACACATGTTTGACTGGCGGCTGGGAGTGGAGCGCTGTTTTCCTTCTTGGACTGGCCCCGGGGTTTCGCGGCCATGGCCGGACTGTTTGACTTTCTCCTCCTGGATGCTGTTCTTTTGTGTCAGCTTTTGGAAGTTCATGGGACCGGCGTTGTGGTCGCTTTATCTTTACTGTTTGTATTTGGGTCGCTTTGAATTATTATGTTTTTTATGGCCTTGTTCCGTCCGGGCCCACTTATCCTGTTCGGACCTTCGAGACTGTGCTTCCCATTGCTTATTGATAGAACTTCAGGCAGTGTTCTTATCAGACAGGGTCAGGGCTGAGGTGGCCTGTCATCTATTTGCTTTATTATTGACGGGCGGAGTCGTGGATATCTGTGATTGCTAATTCTTTGTTCCTGTGCCCAGGCTCTATTGATCTTCCTTGTGGTATTGTCTCCTTTTTGGGATTTTCGTAGTGTTGGGGTGCAGGGCGGGGCCGAGCGGCGCACTGGGGGTCCTCCTCCTTTTCTCTCTTTTTCTTTTCGTTTTCCTTCTTTTCTATCTTTCTATATTTCGGGTTCTATTAGGGCGACAGGCACGCGGCTGGGGGGTAGGCCATGACCTTCTGCGGGTGTGCAGGGTGGGGGGTTGCGGGCGGGGCGTATGTTTGTGTTCGTTACTATGGCCCTTTAGTCTTTCTTTTTCTCAGTTGTCGTCGTTGCCTGTGTTTCTTGCGGTGTGTATGGCGCTGAAGGGTGGGTTTGGACCTGTTGTATGCTGGGGCTGTGCCGTTGCTTCTCCTGTTATGTATATTTTGTCCCCTGGGGCCCCCCCATCGTATAGACACTGTTTCATCTATCCTGATTTGCGCACTATCGTGAGAATGCGTGTGACTGCGTGACGCTTCTTTTTGTTCCTTATTAACAAAATGAACCTTTCATATCCTTACTCGAGCTGCTATGCCGCATCCGAATTCTGTACTGTTACTGTATTATCCTGTGCCTTGAATTGTTGCCACAATGCTTATCACTTGCAATGTTTTGACTTTACTAGCGGCCGGCCGAGATGATTGTAGGCCCATCTCTGTACTCTGATTTGCTACAAATAAAGGTTCGTTAAAAAAAAAAAAAATTCTTACCGATAGCTCCCATACCTAAGTGTCCTTAATGGGCAGATTCAATAAGTTTAATTTTAATATTAGATGGTGGGATAGAAACATCATTATTAAAAAAAACCTGATCAAGAATAGACAATTCACTTTCAAATTGGTGCAAAGGATCTAAGAGAAGCTCATGGACAATAGTGATAGGCGCCCCAGAGTCAGCCTTCATGTTAAGTTTTATGGAACTAATGTGTACATCACATAATGGAATCTTTACTGGGTTTACATTTATGGAATCAACATCAAGTGTGAGAACAACCCTTGATCGATCCTGCCAACACTCATCCATGACTATAGAAATGCCCACAGAATCCACTCTAGACATGTTTCTAGTGCTTCTGCATACTCATTGAATATGTCCTATTTTTATAATTATTATTGCAATTCTTACCTAACACTGGACAAGAGGCATAATTGCTAAGATGTGTTTTGGAATCACATCTAAAGCAATATGTCCCATGTTTTTTTTTTTTTAGATTTTTGTGAGTTTTGTCCGTAAATAATAAGGCATTATCAACATCATCATTTTGTACTGAATTCAAAGCATGCACAAGAGGTTCTGAAACAATGCATTTGCTGGAGATGACTGAACACTCAATGGCTTTAGGCATGTCAAGCACTTCAATTAATGTGGGATCACGAAAGCTAAACATAAATGGTTCCCTGATGACTGTGTCTAAAGTAGCTCCAAAGATGCACTTGGATGCAAGAATCCTGAGTGCAGAGACAAACTCCTCAATGGATACTGCTTTCAATTGCTTTCTGTTGAAATTAAATCTTCCAAGTAAATCACTTGGTTGTTCTGTAAATTAATTTTTTAGTCTATTTGTAGCATCCAGACACTTGTTCCAACCATCACCAGGTGGTGTTAAAACAGGAAGATTATCAAATACTTGTTGCCGTTCAGATCCCAAATTACTGTCAAGAATGCATTTTTTTCTTTTTGCAGAAAATGTTTCTGTGTCAATAGCAACTATGACATTTTCAAAACAATTAAACCATTCTCCCCATGTAGGAAGGGGTTTGCCAGGTGCCTGAAAAAATAGTTGTAACTGTACAAATTGCTGTATATTTGAGGTCATTTTACTAAATAGTCCCAGCAGTATTTAACTATAAATAGAGACTAAAGTTTTTTATATAATTGAAAACAGTTCCCTGTGACTGTGAAGATGATGTAATTCTGAATGTTTTCAGACAAAGCAATGAAAAAAATATGCAGATTAGTTCAATAACGAGCTAAAATATGGAAACGAGTATTTAATAACACAAATCTATTGAAACTGTATGAGCAATTCCCATATCAAGATGGCTGCCAAAGGAAACGAAGTGTCACTTCAGTGAAGGTAGTGCGTATCAATAACTTGTGCATGTGTCTCCATGACAATACATCATGACTGTGGAGCAACTAGTATGTGAAGAGCGGTTACTGTGGCAATGCACATTACAAACGGTGCACAAGTGCAAAGCGGTTTCCTTGACATCTCATGTCATGAATAGTGCGCAGGTGGAGAGTGATTTCCTTAGCAATGCACGTCACAAACAGTGCGCAAGTGCTAAAATGCTTCAAATCAGAACCTGACTCAAATTGACAAACGCTGCCGTAGAAATCGATCCAAGCGGCACGGCACCACAACAATCCAGGGTAATTCAAGGAAAACGGTCCAGTGAAGCTGGTCGAAGTTAAGTTCAAACATGGAGGAAATCTTGAATAACAGCTCAAATGGGGAGAGCTCCTGAAAAGACCTCTGCACGTCGCCGAATATGTAGAGGGACAGAATGAAGAAATAGCAGAGTCTCCAATAAACTTCATGTGTAAGTTTATTAGGTCGAAGTTCAGCAGCCCATGTTCCGCATGCCCTGGCTCCAAGGAATTCAAGCTGTTTATGAATCAACTGCAGCTGGATACTATGGAGAAGGAATGCAGAGTGTGAGGCACTATGAAAGATAACACATATAAACTTAAACAAGTGAGCGTGCTCGCACGCTGAACCAATGCATAGAAACTGTAATGTAAAGATCATAAAGGAAGGACAACGTATTACGCAACAAACTCCTAATTTGTGAAGATCCTTAATGGGGAGTAAGAGTCATAGGCGGAAACCAAAAAGTGTAAACCACTATGCTAATTTTGATAGAGAAAAAACTGTAGCACCTACGGGGAAAGAAACGGCTTTTCACGAAAGTTGGATGAGGCAAAGTGATCTTGCACCAACTTGCAATTTTTTTGTGGTTTTGTGAGTAAGTTTAACAGTGTTTACCAAAAAAAAAAACATAAAAACTACAGGTCAACAGAGGTAAAAACAAATGCAAGGGTATGAGTAGCACATGTTGATACATGAGTTATGATTTGCCCTGTGTACAGTAGCCAGAATGCATAGTAACTGTAACAATCATAGTTGGGCATTTCTGAGCTTTTTATGCTACTTTGTTATGTGAAAAATTAACCATCATTTATCTTTACCGATTTGTTTTAAAGGCCATACGCATAGGGGATTGGGATTCTGTCATGCAGCCAACCCCACTGCGGACAGCCTTTGGCTTTGCACTACTATGTTGGGCCTCCTAACCCACCTAGCAACAACTCCCACTAGCATGGCCAAAAACCAATGCCATGCATAGCGGGGTTTATCATCCCTGTGGGTTGGGAGTGATCTCTAACTGCATGCATCCTCTGGCCATGTGCAATGGGAGTTGGCCTTGCAAGAGATTTGGCACAGGGGCTATCGAATACCAGATTCTACAGCCATCCCTTATTGAAAACAGCCAAATACTGTGCACATTATAGCTTGGCTGACGGTTGGTGGGGCACAGGTGCCTGGCCACAAGTCATGCCCCATGGCCAACCCTTGCTGCCCATAGCCAAGACTGTATGCAGCAGGGATTGGATATTCAACCCTGGCTGCACTCAACTGATGGCCAAAATATAAAATGAAATAACTTTTAGGATATATGCCCCCATAAGTCACTGCTATCTTTTATGTGCAGTGGATTTTGAGCAATGGCTGTAGCTAGACTATGATCAGGTCTTCTTAAACTGCATGACCGTGGTTTTCTCAAAGGAAAACCACCCTAAAAAAATAATAAATATACAAGATTTAGGTGCTGTGTCCTTTCTACGTACTAAAATAAGAAACAAAAACATTGAAAACGTTCTATTTTTTTGACAAATATTTTGGCTTCGTACTCTATATTTTCAAATATTTTGTTTTTATCATTCTGCTAAACTAAAAAAAAGTTATTGAATAATGAACAACTGTTGATGTAGAAAAAATAATTGTCTGAATATAATCTGGAGAATAATAAGAAACAGGGCCTGTTCTTCTAATTGTAAACTTTAGACATTCTACTGTTATACCACAGTCTAAATTGAGTGCAGAACATTGCAATGTCCTGGAAGCATTTGTTCACATTTTCTGTTGCTGGTAGCCTTACCGAAGGTGGCACAATTTCATTTAACCGCATGCGTGCGGTTGGAATTCTGCTGCTGCGCTGACTTTTTCAAAAGCGCACTTTACATGACGAGCTGGGCTCGTCATGAGCGTGCGAGGAGGCTACCTCATGACGAGCCCAGCTCGTCATGAGCGTCGAAGGGGTTAAGAACGATCTCATTGAACTATTTCTCTTGGATATAGAAGACAACACTTCCTCCTGGTATCTTTGTTCACTTTTCTGCCCGAAAAAAGTGTGTTTGTAGGTGACTTGTTTGGTCAATATGCTTAGTAGTCCCTCCTTTTTGGACTTTTGTATCCTCCCATGAGGATTTCCAGTGTTACATGTGCCATTTATTTTTTCTTTTATTTATGATACTCGGTGAGCACTCTTTTTTGTTTGCCTGTCTGTGCTTGTGTTTTGGGATTGTAGTGAAAAGTGTTTGTGTTTCCTTTACTCCATGCGCTGGCTTGATTAAAGGTTTGTGGTTGCTTCATTTGCCGTGCTTGTTTTGTTTATGACTACAACACTTGTTTTTTTATTTTTTGCTTGACCATTCCCCCTCCCCACACCCTCCCAGCTTAAGCGCAGCATTTCCCTCCTCACCATTTCCCTGTGCTTCTAGTGAGGCAGCAAGGTACCCGATCAGCCCCAAATCACTTTCATGGCACTCGGCGCACACTGGGATGTTTACTGATGGCTGTGGGCTCTAACCTTCTACAGCGCAGACATTGCTGAGGCTTTAGGAGCCCTCCCCTCACCTTCAGAGAACAAACGCATGTGGTACCGAAGCAAATGAGTACGCTACTGCGTCTTCCAGACACCTTTCCTAATGGCCCACTCAGCATTGTCACAATTACCGACAGCCCTAGAAGCGCACCATTCCCAAGCCCCATTTACTGTGTAATGTTATTGATTCTGTTGTGTTAACCTGCCATAGTTATTACCTTGATTCCTAGTCACATGCCTCTGGCTCTGTCACAGAGTTTGACACTGCTGTTTTACAAAAGTAGCCTCCTGATACAAGCACCGTATAAATGGTTGTTGTTATGGATAGTATCAGAACAGGACAAGAAGTGCATTTATAGCATAAAATGTGCAAAGTTATATTATAATTTGTTATAATGCGTGAATTTAACAAAATGTATAGGCTTGAATTTCAAATGTTCATGGCTAAAGTGCTGCGATGTACAGGCCATGATGCCGGTCCTCCCATTCCCTTTTCCTCTTCCAGCTGCTTTTCGTTTCATCCCATAATAGTGCCCCTGCTCCTCCTTGACCCCCACTGCTTCAGTTTCTGTCTGCCTGTTGTTTTGTTGCCATTTAGGGAGTATGATATGTCCACACAGCAGGCTTTGGTAGCCCAAATGTGTCTCAACCTGGGCTGATGCAGTTTCCAGGACACACACACAGTCTTTTAACTGCTGTGGGCTCTGTGGCCAGTGCCTGGTGTCTTAGCCTCACCAGACTATTTCAAAGGTCTTTAAAAGACCATTTACATCCCATAGGAAATGGTTAATGAGGCTTTGTAATACATTTGATGAATACCTGCAGCAGCGATTCATGTTTTGCAGAGCCCCAGGACTTTTACAATTATACTTCTTTCGCAAGGTATGTTCATGTTGTTTATTTACTTTTTGCATGTCTTTGCAATCCCTAAGTCACCCCTGCCGTTGCTGCTCTGTCCCTTGTGTTGGGTTCCCCTGTCTTCCTCCCATCTATTTCTGCTCACTTTCCCACCCTTTGCCACACCACCCCACCCCACTCCACCTCACCTGAGCTAACTATAACTTATGCCCCCACAATGCACTGCTTATGACCTCACATGTTACGGGGGTGTAAGTTATAGTTAGCTCAGGTAACTATAACTGCTCAATTTCACTGGTTTTGTACAAGTGAAATCTGAATCTAACTATAACGTCCCTGTAACCTTTGTTTTTTTTTCAGTGAATACATATATATATAATACATATTTATATATGTATTCACTTATATAATACATATATATATTTCAAAAAATGTCTTCAAGCAAGTATACTAAAAACATAATATGTATATTCCAATAGACGTAGTTACTTAACTACTGGATTCTATAATTAAACAATCAGCACTCGATCTGAATTGTGAACACTTCTGTCTGCATTGTAGGCCAGACTCACTATTCATTAACTCCTGACAGCCATGTACCATTCAATTCGAAAGTATGGACTTGGTTGCAGCAGATCAGAGGGGGTACACAGACATAACAAACTTGAACTTCTTACACCCTCAATCATAGAATCAAGACCCTGTTTCACTGTTCGAACCTGCTGTACCACGGTGTACTGCACCGACCAGTGTCAACAAAGCACAATAATTATGTGCAGCAGTTAGCTACGCAAGCACAGAGTCTGATGCACCTCAACGGAGGGAGTTATATCAAAACCTTCCATTGCGGAATCAAGACACCATTCCACTGTTGGGACCTAGAGTTGCATGTACCTGGTCGAAGGGAGTACCTTCATCTCCTCTCTCAGATGCAGTTCCAACATCATCCATTGTGGGATCAAGACACCGTTCCACTGTTGGTACCTAGAGTTTGATGCACCTCATCGGAGGGGGTACACAGGAATCATCACAAACTTTAACTTCTGACATCCTCAATCATAGGATTAAGACCCCGTTTCACTGTTTGGACCTGCTATACCGTGGTCTTTTCCAGCGACAGCAGTCAACCAAATGCAATAATCATGTGCAGCAGTTAACTACAGAAGCACACAGTGTGATGCACCTCAACAGAGACAGTTCTGTGAAAACCAAGCAAAAGGTTGTATCACACATCATCCATTCTAGGATCAAGACACCGTTCCACTGTTGGGACCTAGAGTTGGTTGCACCTGGTCGAAGGGAGTACCTTCATCTCCACTCTCAGATGCAGTTCTAACATCCTCCATTGTGGGATCAGACACCGTTCCACTGTTGGGACCTACAGTTTGTTGCGCCTGATCAGAGGGGTACACAAAAATCATTACACACTTTAACTTCTGACATCCTTAATCATAGAATCAAGACCCCGTTTCATTGTTCGGACCTGCTGTACCGCGGTGTGCTCTACCGGCTGGTGTCAACCAAGCACAATAAACATGTACAACAGCTACGCAAGCACAGTGTCTGATGCACCTCAACGGAGGGAGTTCTTTGAAAACCAAGCAACAAGTAATATCGGACATCTTCCATTCTGGGATCCAGACATCGTTCCACTGTTGGGACCAAGAGCTGGTTGCACCTGGTCGATGGTGGTACACAGAAATAAACACAGACTTTAACTTCTGACATCCCCAATCATAGAATCAAGATCCCGTTTCAGTGTTCCGACCTGCTGGACCGCGGTGTAGTCCAGCCCCTACACTCAACCAAGCCCAATAATCCTGTACAGCAGTTAGCTACGGAAGCACAGAGTGTGATGCACCTCAACAGAGGGAGTTCTATGAAAACCAAACAACATCTAATATTGGACATCTTCCATTGTGTTTTCAAGACACCGTTCCACTGTTGGGACCTAGAGTTGCTTGCACCTGGTCGGAGGTCGTACACAGAAACAATCACAGACTTTAAATTCTGACATCCTCAATCATAGAATCAAGACCATGTTTCAGTATTCGGACCTGCTGTACCACGGTTTACTCTACTGACTGGTGTCAACCAAGCACAATAATCATGTGCAACAGTTAGCTACGCAAGCACAGTGTCTGATGCACCTCAACGGAGCGAGTTCTATGAAAACTAAGCAACAAGTAATATCGGACATCTTCCATTGTGGGATCAAGACACTGTTCCACTGTTGGGACCTAGTGTAGGTTGCACCAGGTCGAAGGGAGTACCTTCATCTCCACTCTCAGATGCAGTTCTAAAATCATCCATTGTGGGATCAAGACACCGTTCCACTGTTGGGACCTACAGTTGGTTGCACCTGGTCAGAGGGGGTACACAGAAATTATCACAGACTTTAACTTCTGACATCGTCAATCAAAAGAATCAAGACTCCGTTTCAGTGTTCAGACCTGCTGTACCGCAGGGTAGTTCAGCGACTACAGTCAACCAAGCCCAATAATCATGTACAGCAGTTTGCTACGGAAGCACAGAGTGTGATGCACCTCAACAGAGGGAGTTCTATGAAAACCAAATAACATGTAATATCGGACATCTTCCATTGTGGGATCAAGACACCATTCCATTGTTGGGAGCTTGAGTTGCGTGCACCTGGTTCGAGGTCGTACACAGAAATAATCACAGACTTTATCTTCTGAAATCCTCATGTTAGAATCAAGACCCCGTTTCAGTGTTCGGACCTGCTGTACTGCGGTTTACTCCACTGACTATAGTCAAACAAGCCCAATATTCCTGTACAACAATTAGCTAATGTAAGCACACACTGTGATACACCTCAACGGAGGGAGTTCTGTGAAAAGCAAGCAGCAGGTAATATCAGACATCGTCCATTGTGGGATCAGGACACCGTTCCACTGTTAAGACCTACAGTTCTTTGCACCTGGTCAGAGGGGTACACAGAAATTATCACAGACTTTAACTTCTGACATCCTCAACCATAGAATCAAGACCCGTTCCACTGTTCAGACCTTGTGTACCGCGCTGTAGTTCAACAACTACAGTCAATCAAGCCCAATAATCATGTGCATCAGTTAGCTAGTGTGATGCACCTCAACGGAGGGAGTTCTGTGAAAAGCAAGCAGCACATTATATCGGATATCGTCCATTGTGGGATAAAGACACGGTTCCACTATTGGAACCTAGAGTTGGTTGCACCCAGTCAAAGGGAGTACTTTCATCTCCACTCTCTGATTCATTTCTAACATCGTCCATTGTGGGATCAATACAGCCATTCCACCGTTGGGACCTAGAGTTGATTGCACCTGGTCAGAGGGGGGGACACAGAAATTATCACAGACTTTAACTTCTGACATCCTCAAGAATAGATTCAAGACCCCGTTTCACTGTTCGGACCTGCTGTACTGCATTGCAATTTCAACTTCATGCATAGCAATGGCTGCTTCATGTTCCAGTATTGGTCGTCCAAGAAGATCGTGACTACATGGACCACTGGTTTCACTATCTTGAGAACTTTCTTTACTAATTTCAGCTGTAATAGTCTTTTCCTGTTCAACTTAATCATTCAACATTTTTAAATATATAGCAAAAATTGTACATGCAACGCTACCTTTACATGTATTACAAGAATCTTCGTAACAGTCAAAGTCTCTAAATAATTCACTTTCACTACACCATGGCTTAAACAGTTGCAGAAGTGCTAAATAGTAAAATTTTCGCTTATCTAAAGTTTCACAACTAACTTTCTTGTGGATTATGAGATTACTCATTGCATGTTTTACTAACCAACCATGACATCCAACTACTGCATATTTTCCTTCTTTTACATTCTGTTTAACATTGTTTTTCAAGCTGTAATGTTGAAGTACTCCATACAGACATAGCTGCTCCAGATGTTGACTCCTTTTCGGTAAGTATGTGTCCAACATATTAGTTTTAAGATTGTCTGTACCGTCTGTTTCATTTACTGCTAATTCTTCAATTTCTTCAAATTATGTCAAGATGCTATTTCATTTGCAGGCTAGACCTAAACTTACCCAAATGATTCCTTGTGACTTTGAATTTAAACTTGAAGAGCACAAGCAGTTTTAACATTCATACAATCCAATTTCTCGATGGGAAAACATTTTCAAAGTAAAACTGTACAATTCTTTACTAAGGCTTTTCTCTTGTGCAGTTTCTTCCCACATTTCTTGCATCTCTATTTTTTCTGATTTTGTTATGTACGATGTAACATAACATGCAACAGCAATTGAGTTTTCTCCAACATACTGAATGCCCATGTCCACATTTTTAAAATGACTGGATTGTAATCATTGATACTTTGACACTTTTGTTCTTTTTAACTTGTAGTTATTTTTTGGTGATTTTCAAGGTATTGTGTGCATTACAAAAGAAAAAAAAGAATTTACTCTTCTTTTACAAATGACTGGACAGGAAAAACCAAACCGACATCTGGTGTAAAATTTCCCTTTAGACCTGTATTTTCTTCTGCAATACTTTCAACAACTGTGACTGTGGAAACATAAAACTTGCTATCTCAAGCTTCTATCTCCTTCTTCTCTTGGTATCTCACATGTCACATACTATTCAATGAAAGACAATACTGTTTCATCAGAATCATTTCCAAATTTAAGTTCATTCTTGATCCATATTAGCATATGTATATGAGGTGCACCTCTTGCTTGATACTCCTTTCTCCAAAAGAAATCAGTAATCTCTCCAAGAGGTGTATTCTTTTTATTGTAGATAAAGGACATCATAGCTTGAAACCTATCATTAAAATATCAGCACACATTTACAGGATCCAATAAACACAGTTCACCACAAGTCTTTATTTCAACATTTTTTATATTGGAATTTGCTTCTCTTAGAAAGTCAAGCAAATCTTCCCATGCATACTCTGCACAGCTAAGTGTGACAAACAATGTTGGTGTACCTAAGTTCCGTAACATACACTTGAGTTCTTCATGACGACAATACCAATACTCATTTGTTCCACGTTGACGCCATTAAATTGATTAAGCGTCCTTCTAAATTTTCATCTGTTTCTTGAACTTTCTCCACAAATTCTGTCACAGAAAGAACTTATTGATGAACTTTAGTTTTAAGTATGTGGTTCACTGCATTTGACAGAGAAGACAGATCACTTTCAAACAAAAGGTGAAATGAAATGCACTGTCGAAATCTAGGATCTTCAGAATATAATCTGGAAATTTTAGTGGTCAAATTGAGAAAGTGGACAAGTCAAGGACTGAGGAGATTTATGAACATTACACAATATATCCTTTGCATTCTAAAGAAGTAGTAGGAAACAGCATTGAGTTATTTGAAATGGAAAAAGCACAGGGAACTCCAATGAGTGTATGGGAGAAAAGCTTGGAAGGTCATTATTTTCCACAGCTGTTTCCTACAGGAGAAGGTGGACGGTATAATGATCAACCTGTACAGATTGCAGCTTTAGAATATCAGTCAACAAGATTCATCGTCTAAACTTATTACCTGTTCACCCACATTTACAGATTTGTAATAAATATTGTTCTCTATAAGATATAAGGTAGCCTTTTCAACTATATTAACACCCACAAATTCTTGCCATATTTTCCGATTTTTTGTTTCTACACCATTTACTAGAATGACCACTGCCTAATTTTCTTCTTTCACTCCAGCAATAGCTTCAATATTTTTTCTTAAATCCAAAGGTAAATACACCGCTCTTCCTTCAAACCTCTTTGCAAGCCTGTTGGTGGCAGTTTACCTGTTTTAGGCTCCATCCGAAATATAGTTTGTAAAGAATGAACACATTGAATTAGAACAGACTCATAGGTATTCAATTCTGCCAGTACCTCCGGTATAGCTACTAATTCTAAGTTATTATGTACTGCTCTAAAAGGCATTTTGTTCTCTTCTAATTTGTTGTAACAATATTTACATATACATTGATCACTACCTAACTCAAATTGACCTTTCACCAACAAGTAAATTGCAAATTCTACCCACTTACCATTGTTCTCCTTTTCACTTTTCAAATACAAATCAACATTCCTACTTTGACTTTTATAATGAGTATGTCGACAACAAACACAAACATAGTTTCATATTTCAGACCACACTACATTAAACTTTCCAATTTCTTCTTCAAACTGATCATGAAACTGCTTGTGTCTTAGAGTAACAGATACTATTTCTTTATCATGTTTCCTTTTCCTTGTATTTGAAATTGAACTCTGCTTCACCTTACTTGAAAAATTCTTCTTTTTCCTCTTGTGGGATCCTTTTTTGTCATTAAATGTTTGTAATATTTTTTTTCACAAACTATCTTGTACTTATAGTAGAACAAACTGTTTCTGTACTACTCACATTTTTTTCTAATGGAAGATTTTGCCTTTTTGCTGAAATATATATTTTTCTTCTCTTTTCTTTTTTTTCACTTCTTCTTGGCATTTCCAAATTTTAATCCAAATGTAATAATTTTCTGAAAAAGAAAAAATAGATTCAATTTTTTTTTTTAAAACAGATTTTATTGATTGCATAGTGAACACATGTAAATTAACGCTCTGACATCCAGAGACAATCACCAGAAGCAAGTTATCAATCGCAAATCACATGCAGTTTCTGTCATGGGTAAACATACAAGTGGAGGAAAACAGTGAAACTAAAGTACAACCCCCCCATCCACCCACTACCCCCCTCCCCCCGCGCGTGCCTCTGCCTGCTCCGCCTGTATTATGCTTGTTAAGTATTGCACCTGCCAAATGTGCCTGAGTGTCTGTATGCAGTCCTGGCTGTTGAGCTGTCAAGGGGACTGGATAGCATTGTCTTCAGGTGGTGGTTCCAAGTCCAGGCCCCGATAGTCTGCCCACTACTTCCATATCCTGTAGTGCTTTCGAGGACAGCCCCTGGCTACGTAAATGGGCTGCTCCAGACCCATACAAAAGTCCATCCCATTTTTCCAGGCTATGAGCGATGGGGCCCGGGGTGCCTTCCAACATCGTGCAATGTCTCTCTTAGCTAGGGTTAGCCCCAGCAATAGTAAGTGGCGCTTATACCTATTGCCCCCTACCCCAGCCAGAACGTGAAGGAGGGCCAGCTTAGGATCCTTCTGAAGCACCCAGGCCAGGGCCTCATTTAAACACTTGAACATCCCATCCCAGAACTTCCCTAGGACCCTACAGTCCCACACTGTATGCATCAGCGTGCCCTCTTCCGACCCACACCTAAGGCCATCTGGGGATGCTATCAAGCCTGCCCGCCACAAGCGCTGCCTGGTGTAGTATGTACGGTGAAGGTACCTGAATTGGATTAGTCGCAAGCACGTGGAAATGGCTGCTCCCCTGGGTCCCTCTAGTGCCTCCACCCAGTCCTCCTCATCAAGCTCCCCAACATCCCGCTCCCACGCGGTCTTAAGTTGTAGTAAGTCTGTGGAGCAGTGCCGCACCAAGGTTTGGTAGATGCGGGATATTTTCTTATCAGGCAATTCCCCCATGAAGACCTTAGCCTCAATGGGGCTGAACTCCGGTAGGTCCTCCACCCCCTCAAGATATGGAGTGAGGGCATGTCGGAATAGGAGATATTTATAAAATTGGGTACGGGGCATTTCGAACTCCACCCGTAGAGTGTCAAAGGATTTGAGTACACACCCCGACATAACCTCCCCTAGGGTAGAGATACCAATCGCATCCCAGCCCCGGAAGCCCACCAGGGCAGCTAGCTGAGGCAGCCTACCATTCCGCCACAGTGGGGTTTCTAGAGTTAGGACATTCCACCATCCCATCCTACGCAGGGCCTGTCGCCATACCTGAAAGACCACCTGTGTATTGGACAGCAGGGACCTCCGGAGGGAATGCCGAGTATAGCAGAGTGTGTAAGGATGCAGTGCCCATCAAGGCCCGTTCCACTGCATAAGCGGGATCCCTCCTGTCTGCATACCACCATTTGTTCAAGACCAGGAGGTGGGACGCCTGGTAATATGACAAGACATCTGACGTGGCCAATCCCCCAGTGTATGTGGACCGAAAGGAAGTTCGCAAGGCAACACGCACGGCACCCCCCTCCCACAGGAAACCACTCAACGCTGTGTTAAGGCACCGAAACCAGCCTAGTGGGACCAACACCGGATGATTTTGTAATTGATATATTAGACGCGGGAGCGCCACCATCTTAAAGATGGCAGATCTGCCATAAATGGAGAGCGGCATTCTGGCCCACACCTTCAAGTCTTCCCGAGTGTGCTCCCAGACCGGGGCAATGTTGCGCTCCCGGGCCACGGTCGCGTCCTCCGTAAGAAACACTCCCAAATACTTCACGCCATCCGCAGCCACCTGGAGCCCCCTCGCCCACTCTCCAACCGGCTGCGGACCTCCCAGAATCCAGAGGGTAGACTTCCCAGGGTTCATGTAGAGGCCCGATGTTTCGCCAAAAATTTGTAGGATTCGCATAATGCGAGGCCCCGAACGCTCCAGATCTGTAAGGAAAAACAGCACATCATCCGCATAGAGGGCTATCCTATCAGTTACATCGGTCGACCACTGAAATCCCTTTAGCTGAGCGTCAATCCGCACCCACGCCACGAGGGGCTCCATTGCGAGTGCAAATAAGTACGGGGAGAGGGGGCAGCCCTGTCTTGACCCCGCTGAATGCGAAAGGAGCGGGATATCCCTCCGCCCACTCGCACCGCGGCCGTGAGGTCAGTGTACAATAGCCGTACGTAAGCCAAAAAGCGAGGGCCAAGATTCAGGCGCCCAAGTAGGGCAAATAGGTACGTCCAGCTCTGGGAATCAAACGCCCTGTCCATGTCTGCCAGCAACAACGCCGCCCATTCTTCCAATCCCCGCCAGGCCGAAATCGCAACCTGAGCTCGTCTGATATTGTGACGAGTGGCACGTTGTGGCATAAAGCCGACTTGATCCAGGTGAACCAGGTCTGTAATATGGGGCTTCATTCTATTGGCGAGGGCCTTTGCCAGTATCTTGGCCTCGGTGTTAAGCAATGAGATTGGACGGTAGGACTCATGTCTCTCCGGAGGCCACCCCGGCTTCAGGAACACAACTACTTCCGCATGCCTCCAATCTGGGGGCAGCGTGCCACTCTCGCGCGCCTCTTCAATGACTGGCCGGAAGTGGGGAGTCAACTGCGTTGCATATTGTCGAAAAAATTCCCTCGGGAACCTATTTGGACCCGGCGCCTTACCCGGGTTCAATTCGCCCAATGCCGTGGCCAACTCGTCATCTGTCAATGGACGGTCCAACGCATCGCGAACCTCATCTGTGACGGCCCTCGGAGGGAGGTCACCTATAAACCGCTGCACTACCTCCGCCTCCAAGCACTCCCGGGGCGCATACAAGGTCTCATAGTACGAAGCAAAACTACCAGCTATCGCAACCGGCTCCCGGAGCGGAACCCCTTCCGGTTTAACTATGCGGGGCAATGGCTGGGCATGCATAATGCCCTGACACAGGCGATGAAGCATCTTGCAGAACTTGTCGCCCCACTGATATATGCGGCTGCGTGTAGCTAGCCAGGCCTGTCGGCCTTCATCCAGCAGCACTGAAGCATATTGTTGTTGCGCCAATACTAGCTGACGCCTCACCTGTCTACCGTCATCCCCACGCCCTCTACGCTCCAGATCCTCCAACTCCGCCTCGCGCCGCACAAGTTCCCTACGCTTCTCCCTACGTGCCGCCGCACACCACGAGATGTCTACCCCCCCGCAGCGTGGGCTTCATTGCTTCCCATAGTATCGCCGGAGATTCTACTGTGCCCACGTTAGTGGACAGGAAGTGCGCAAGTTCACGAGTCATGTGAGTGCGGTATGAAGCCTGCATCAATTGCCATGGCAACAAGCGCCACCTAAACGGCTGCCTATTGCGACCAGTGTCGACAATGACATAGACCGGCGAATGGTCGGACAGTGCCCGTGGTAATATCTCTGCGGACAAGACCCTATTGGCCATCACTCTCGGAACAAAGACGTAGTCTAACCGCGAGAACGAGTCCCGCGCTGAGGAAAAGTATGTGAAGTCCCTACGCGCCCCATGCTTGTGCCTCCAGGTATCAACCCAATCTAGCCCCGTGACCATAGCTTTTAATCTGGTGGCCAGCCCTTTCCCCCCCACCACCTCACTAGCGCCAGCAGTGCTTCGCCATTTGTCACATGAGACCTCCATGACATCGTTCCAGTCCCCTCCCACAATGGACAGGGCAGTGGGCATGTCCACCCATAAAGACATCAGCCTCTCTACCAGGGCCCACTGCAAAGGGGGCGTTGCATATACACTACCTATAACCACTACCTCGCCCCCAATCTCACCCTGCACAAACACATATTGACCCTGCGCATCTATCCATGTGCGTCTATGAGTAAAGGGGACCCTACGGTGTACGAGAATGGCCACCCCTCATGACCCCCTCGTGAAACCAGAGTGGTAGGCCTGAGTGAAGCCATTTTGCTGAGGACAGAGTGCTTTGGTGCCCATCAGATGCGTTTCTTGCAATAGCAGTATATCAGCTCCCCTCCTCTTAGCCCAAGCAAACACAGCTCCCCTCTTTACCTTGTCTAGCATTCCCCGCACATTCCAGCTCATTAGACGTGTCCCGCAAGGGCCTAGCCGTGCACCCCCACTATCAAAAGACATTTGCGCAGAAGCATGCATTTCCGCACAGCCCACTGAAGGCAGCAGTGGCAGTTCCCACCACAGATCGGAAGCAGCAAATGGCGCGCGAGCTCTCCCCCCTTACTGGAACAAAACCAAAACCCTACCCTCCCCCCCACCCCGCACCTCCCAAACACGGAAGCACCTGTCGTGGTCGGAGTGTGGTCTCGGCCCCAACTGGGAGCCAGGAAGCACCCGCTCCAATGGATCCCCATACAGCAGCCTATGTGGAACTAGGCTGTCGTTCCCTCCCTAACCCTGAACAAGTGTGGCCACCAGCCCAAGCCACAGCGCCCTGGTCATTGTTGTTTAACGTGTAGCGAAGCAAGTGTCAGTTCCCTCTGTATTCAGGGCACATCCTCTTGGACCTCCTGCAAGTCTTTATCTCGACGGGTCTTTGATCTTGACTGCGAGCTGCGGCTCGAGCGCGATCTGCCGCAGCACTGTCGCTGTCTCTCGGGACCCCTATCGGCAGGGCCCCCCGTTGAGGAGTCAGACTCCCCACCTTTCGCCGTGTTGACACGAACCTTTACAGTCTCGTCCGTCCATCGAAAGACTTCCTCCGGGGTGTCAAAGAATAAGGTGCGGGACTGGAAAACGACCCGCAACCTCGCCGGGTAGAGCAGAGCATATGGTAGTTTCAGGTCCCGGAGGTGAGCCTTGGCCGCGGTGAACGATTGTCGTGTTGCTGGAGCAGTTTCGTGTAGTCCGGGAAAATAAGAATGTTAGAATTCTCATATAGGAGCTGGCCCTTCAATCTCGCCTGTTTCAGGATAGCGTCTCTATCTGCGTAGTTTAAGAGCTTGGCAATCATGGGGCGTGGGCGCTCTCCCACTGGAGGTTTCTGCGTCAGCGCACGGTGGGCCCTTTCCACTACAAAACAGCGAGAGAGAGTGTCGGCTGGCATCCAGCCCTCCAGCCATTGTGTCAGGAAACGCTCCGCATTGCCCTTCTCGCAATCCTCTGGAAATCCCAGGAAGCTAAGGTTACCGTGCCTAGCGCGCCCCTCCGCATCTTCAGCTCTCAGGGCCAGGCCCTTCTGAATTCTCTCCAGGGCCACGACCCTCTTTTTCAAAGTAGTCATGTCGTCCTCCACCGTAGATATGCGCGTGTCTGCGCCTGTTATGCGTTCCACAGCGTTTCTCAAGTCCTGTCGAAGGAGCATCACATCCGAGCCCACTGCCCCGATCTTAGCATCCAGGGCATCTCTGGACTGCGTGATCGCCGCCAAGAGCGGCGCGTTGTCCGGCACCTGAGCTTGTGCACCCTTCGAGCCAGCAGCCTCAGTAAATTTGTCTATTGGTCCCTGTTGGCCCTGGCTTCCACCTCCGCCTCGCGTCATGATACCCTCGAGGAGTGGGGCCGCCCTCTGGCCTCTGTCCTACTGATTGCGCCACCAGCCGCCGCCTGGCAATGGCCCCCAACCGCTTGTTGCCTGCCCAAGGAGATGGCGAAATGACTGACTCTGCTCCGCGGTCCACAAACAGCAGCGTTGCTCCCCGGCCGGCGCCTGAAGATGCTGGGCAGATACCTTCAGCCTCGTATCCCCATATGCAGGGGGAGTGTCCCCGTGCGGTCCGCTCCCCAGTGGATGTGCCCCGGGGCCCGACCTGACCCCTGATGATCGGCGAGGCCCCGCAGCCACCCTGCACTTCCCACTACAGGGCACCGCACCAACCTAGACACGAGGCAGCCGATCGCCCGTTCCGTTGCGGCTCTCCTCTGCTTAGTTCCGGGGTCTCAGGGACAGAGGGGGACGCTGCTGCGCAGTCCGCTCCCAACTAAATGTGAGCCCGGGGCCCGAACTGACCCCCGAAGATTGACGCGCTGCAGCAGCCACCCTGCCCTTCCCACAGCAGGGCTCTGCACTGACCTGGACCCGGGGCAGTCGCTTGTTTGACTCGGGGCAGCCGCTTGCCTTGCTGTCGCGGCTCTCCTCAGATTGGCACCAGTCTCTCCCCCAACCAAGATGGCGGTCGCTCTCACCGGCCGTCCTCGACTCCAGCGCCCTCCGGGCTCGCCCCGCAGCCGCGTTCCCAGGCGGAGATACCAGCTCCCGGGACCCCCGGTCCCTCGACAATCGGCAGGGCAGGCGCCTCTTCAACACTCGGCGCGGCCCCTCCAGCCGATCGGATTGCGCTCAAAATCGAGGCCCCGGTTTAGCAGGCCGCACCGGACAGCCCCGCTCGCAGCCTCCCTCCGGGACGTCTCTTGATCCCAGGAGCAGATTCGGGCGTCTCCAAGTGCCGTCACCCGATGCCTCCGGGACCGGGCACCAAGAAGGATCGCAGGGAACTGTGAGAGATGACCAGGGCTAGGATATTAGGTAAGGATTTCTAACGGCTGGTCGGAGCTCCGGCTCTACACGACCGCCATGTTCGCTGGCCAAGCCACGCCCCCATATTCAATTATTTTTCACATTTATTCACTATGTTAAAATAATAACATACAATTACAAAACTTCCACTAACGACTTCCACACCCAGTGCTGCAACGTGATGGAGCATGACAGAAGAACACGAGGATGACAAGTAGTGGCATAGAACATACAGCAAGTATTTATTTAATAATTGACATACTCCTTTTCAATTTATATGTAACTGCACTACCTCGTATTTTTCACCTCTCCGCCGCACCCCTCCACCCCACAGCACTCTCTCTGCAACCCATCGCAGACAAGTTTATAGATAGTATTTTTTTAATCTATGTACTTAGGATGATATTATCAACCAACAGCACACACAAAAATTACCATTATTAGCCTACAATTTTATCTATAACTTCCCAAACATAACACTGCACCCCGGGCTTTAAGTGGGGGGGGGTGTCTGTGGGGGTCTGAGCATCAGCACTTTATTTATGGGGGCCTTGAAACAGGTCTTTATGGGGGTCTATTTTTAGGCCTCGCAAACCTCATCTTTTTTTTCCTTATTGCACTGCAGTGAGACTGTGAGAGCATGCACATTACTCACTACTTAGAAGTGCAGACATCATACCGGGTGACTCGCATTGTAGGAAAAGGGAAATCCTTTAAAAAGACACATTTTCTCTCAGAATTTCCCTTCTTGTTTTCCAGACAGGAGCAACATCATCATGGGTTAATTAGCAAACAGACCACCAGGCGCGCATCGCCCATTGCCCCGGACTCTCTCACACAGTTTCTGGGGCGCACAGACACAGCCGCACCTGAGTACTTCACAGGTCTTCAAAAGATCATTTTTTGGTAAAGAAGACTCTGTTCTTTTTCACCCCATTTTACAGCCCCTACATCTCCACTCTGCATATTGCTGAAAGAATTAGGCTCCCCCGAAATTTCGCTCTGGTTGCGCCTCTGGAAACGACCACAAGCAGACAACTCCAGCACGAACCTGCTCTGACCTTACACACTCTCTTGTTTCAGTGCTACGAAAACACATGCTTTGCCTGCCTCAATTAGTTCTCAGACCCCCTCTTTAATATGAACATAAAAGCTTTCCAATTACTTTTATATTCCTATACTGTGCTTCACATGGAAATATAGAACTCAAATGTAAGAAGTACAGGTATTCAGTATCTGTCAGTCACGGCCACTTTAAAACAGTGTACCTATATACAACTTGACAAAACGTTATCTTTCTAAAATAACGTTTTACACTTAAAAGCTCCTTTACATTTCTTTCACTAGATGTACCTTTGTTTAAAACACCACCAGAGAAGGGTGGTGAAGTATGCTCCACAAAGAGCAACTCAAAGCTTTGTTATACTTTATAAAAATATCTGCCTGTCAATACTTTTCGCAAACCTTTTCGACCCCTTAAGAAGCTGGGTGGATGAGTATAATACGTCGTATTTAGGATCGGGGGCGGACGATGCACGGAAATAAGAATGTATAGTTGAATAAAAGGCGAGTGGATGCATGGCTAAATGCATCAATGCATAGATACATAGATGGATGTATCAATGTATGGATGGATGGAAGGATGAATGAATGCAGGGACCAGTACTTACGATAGACGGGTGGGCTGATAGAAGCTTAGGATTGGTTCTGGGACAGATGTATCTATATATATAGGCGTATGGCTGCATGAATGGCACAGTGCTTCCAGTAGGCAAGTGGGCTCATAGATGCTTAAGATAAGTGCAGGAACAGATGTATGTATGTATATAAGTAGGAATGTATGCATCAATTAAAAGATGGTTGGATGGCGCAGTGCTTAGGATGGATGGATGCTGGGCTTTAATTGGGCCGGGTCTGAGGACCGGCACTTATTTTCAGGGAGCCTCCAAATGGGTCACTATCGGGCTCTATTTTCGGCCGTCGCAAACATAGTCAATTTCTTTTTTTTATTATTGCACTGCAGTGAGAGCATGCACATCGATGTACGCATGCTTATTTTGCTCACTACTGAGAACTGGAGACATCACGCTAGGTTACCCAAGTTGTAGAAGGAAGGGAAATCCTTTAAAGAATGTTTTTTTCCAAACGTAGGATAATTGAAAAGGATTTTCTAAAGCGCACAATGATACTTATCTTGATTTAGACCACGGCCCAACTTACATAGCCCACACCCCTTTAAGTGCTTTGCCCCCCCCCCCTTTAGAGCACCCCCACTTTTTTATCTCCCTCTTAGAACCCTAACTACACCATAGTAACAAAGAAACAGAAACAGAGAAAGAGCCACACCAAACTTAGTAGACACACTATAGCAATACAAGAACTTAATTTCAACAACTGTCTGCCGGAACGCTCATGAGCAAAGCGTATTAAAACATGCAAATTTGTGGGTAAAACATATACCATGCCTTAGGGCACTTTATAAGTGCTCCCAGTGGTACTACCTCACCTTCAATAGCTCCACATCTCCACGTTACTAAATTCTGTGTTTCAATCAGCAACATAACCACCTCCCCCACACCCACCCCGGCCCTTCCTTAACTGTACGAAATCAAACAGAAACCCCCACCATTCCTAGCGCCACTATATCCCCATACACATGCTTAATTTTAACAGGTGTGTGCCGGAACACAAAAAGTATTCAAACATGCAAATTGGCGCGAAAAACATAAACCATCCCATAGCACGGTTAATAAATGGGCCCAGTGAAACTACATTACCTTTACTAACTACACATGCCCACGTTACAAATGACTGTCTTGTAATCAGCAACATACGCACCTCCCCCACCCATGCCCATGCCCATGCTTAACCTTATGAAATCAAACAACGAGCCCCAGCACTCCTGTTACTGCCACTATAGCCATACACAGACCTAATGTCAACAGGTGTCTGCTGGAATGCTCATCAATAAAAGCTATTAAAACCTGCAATTTTGCAACTCAAACATACTTCATACCATAAGACGGTTTATAGTCACAGTACCACTACACCACCTTGCTTAACTTTACGCAATAAAAGAAAGAGCCCAAGCAAACGTAGAAGCGCCACTATAGTCATACAGAGGCTTAATTTCAACAGATGTCTCTCGAAACGCTCATCAGCAAAACGTATTAAAACATGCACATTTGCGGGTAAAACATATGCCAAACAGCGCTTTATAAGTGCTCCCAGTGGTACAATATCACCTTTAGTAGCTCGACATCCGCATGTTACTATATTCTGTGTTTCAATCAGCAACATAACCACCTCCCACACACCCACCCTGCCCTTGGTTAACCGTACGAAATCAAACAGAAACCCCCACCATTCCCAGTAGGGCCACTATACTCATATACGACGTTAATTTTAACAAGTGTCTGCCGGAACACTTATCAGCAAAAAGTATTCAAACATCGAAATTGGAGGGTAAAACATAAACCACCCCATAGCACGGTTTATAAATGGGCCCAGTCGAACTACACCACCTTTACTGGCTAGACATCTATATGTTACGAAAGTCATTTAAACTCTGTAGAGTGTATAGCAGGGGATAGGGAGAGTAAACAAAGTTCTAATTCACATACTTTTGATATACCGTCCCTTTACTGTATCTATTTTAAAGATATTAAATGGAATTATTAAATTAACGAGTGTCTCAAAAGGCATAGTGAAGCTCAGCATCGGTAAAACCCAGACCACTTCAACACCTACATATATCCAGCACACCGACACAGCCTAACAAATAGTATCACTTAAAATCACATGTAGTTCTCTAATGTTAACAAAGTCATACAGAAAATATACCGCACATTTTAATTCTTTTTTATCTCTCACACATTTATAAAATATCTCTTCTAAAGAAGCACTCCCCAACCACTTCTATTCCATAAGAACTGACAATAATTAATACATTTACTACCATATATTTTAGTATATCTACCTTTTCATTAATCACTAGTAAGAAACTATAAAAACTATTAACCAAATGCAAACCAGAAACCATGTTCATATTATATCTAAACCTAGGATCACATGATTCAAACTATGCGTACATATAAAATGAACGTATCACTTTTCCTATCTCCATCTTCTCTCCATGTAATCTCCAAACACTGTAGACGGCCCCTCAATACAATAACATGCCTCGACTTACATTCCTACCTCTCAGTGTCAAAAATCAGACCACAACCTTCCCACGTAACATTTCTGGGTTTCATTTTATCGCTTTTAACTTAATAACACACGCATCTCCTACCACCACCCCTCCACCCCACTATTTCCACAAAAAGTATAATTTGCAAACATGCGACATTTTGTTTATCTCCTCGAATATATTACAAACCCAAATTAACACTTTACCTCATTTTCAAAACCATACAGTCCTATAAAGATGACAAACTACACTTCTTCTTTGTAAAAAAATCCTAAACATATATAAAGTACTTATTTAACAACAGCTCAAATGTTATGCATATTTTATAACCAATATCAAACACCACACTTTACTAACAATATATTACGTTGAAATAAAAATACTTTCAAAATTAAAAACATCACCTCAAATACTTAATCACTACGATAGAACACATAACACACCTTGTTCATTTCTAACTCACCTTTGTAGTTTTTATCCAGATTTCAAATGTCACACCGCATACAATTCTTTCTTTATCACATTGTACATGTAAAGCTCCGATTTCATCAAGAATGGACCAAGGAATGGCACAATTTCTCTGGCGCTCCACACATAAATACATGTAAAGAACAAATCACATTTTATCGAACATTTAACGACACGTGCAGGTTAAAAGTTCACAGTAGGGGTCAGTAGTTCATCAGCTTCATCCCCAACTTCAGCAGCACCTCAGCTTACGCCCCCAGCGCCATCAGACTTGTAGGAGTCAGTGCTTTCCACTTTCCAAATACCAAATTCATTTCATACACACAAACTTACCTTCGCACTCCCTATACAACACCCCTTAAGCACCATACACAAGTTACAATGTTTGAAACAAAAGTTCCTCCGAGTAGCTATAACTACATGCTGACACTACTTGGACCTTTTTAGGTTTTGATGTATTCTGTAGTCTGCTTCTATGTTTGGCTTGGCCACCCTGCCATCTCCGGCAGGGGTGTACGCTGAGCGACCCCATGCCTCCGGATATCTTCTCCTGGCTTATCTCTGTTGACCATATGGCGCGCACTCTCTCAAATCATGCGCCGGTGCAGCTCAATCTTCGTTTCCCTCAATCCCCGCGGTGGGTCTTCAATTGGCGGCTCCCCCCAAAGGCGCTCTGAGACTCTTCTGTGATGAAATCTAGACCGCGATCACTAATTATTTTTAGATAAATTAAGGTTCTGTGGATTCTCCCTCCATACTTTGGGAAAGGTTTAAGGCTGTGATCCAAGGCCAAATGCATGTCTAAACAGTGTGGGGTCTTGAGCTCCATGCGCAATACTCTTGATAAATTAGAATCGGAAATCAAATCCTTGGACTCTGCCATGCTCTCCACCCCAGCTCTGATACTCTTGTTCGCCTTCGTGAAAAACCCTTGAAATTCGCTGAGGAAGCCAACAGAGAGATCTCTTTCCTCAGCCGAGAGGCCTGGGCGTGCTGTTTTGGTGAGGGCGACCGGCCTGGTGAAACCCTGGCTAACCTCCTCCGCCCCCTCGAGCTGCTTCATACATCACATCGCTCCAGGATGGCGGCCCCACTCAAACTACCTCCCCTGAGGAAATAAAGGCGTGTTTCACAGACTACTACACGCAACTTTATACTGCCGGCTCCACCCCCTCGTACGAGGTCTTTAACCAATATTTTGACAACCTCGAGCTCTTATGGCTCGAAAGCTATCATCGTGAATTCCTCGACGAGCCCTTCTCTAAAGAAGAAATACTTGCAGCCATCAATAATATGACCAGCGATGAGGCCCCTGGTTTAGACGGTCTCCCCGTTTCGTTCTACAAGATCTTCACTTCACTTTTGGTACTGCACCTGGCCGCTATGTATAATAAATCTTTCGACAGTGGTCTCCTCCCGCCTTCGCTCCGTGAGGCCAAGTTAATGCTTCTCCTCACTCCGGGCAAACCCCCTGAATGCTGTGACTCCTACCGCCCCCTGTCCCTTATTAATACGGACAACAAAATCTTTGCAAAGCTACTCGCCTTGCGCCTTCTTCTTCTTATGCCACTCATTGCCCGCCCTGATCAGTCCGGCTTTATTCCTGGTCGCGCTACTTCCACAATCTTCGGACCAGAGGTTGTCTTATGGGGCATATTGACTTTGCTTACTTTAAAAGGGTTAGATTCAAGATATTGCTGGGAGCTTTCAGAGTCTGGACCGCAGTCCGGAAGAAACTGAATATGGGAAGGGTTCACAGATATACTCCCCTGGCTCATAATAAGTTACTTCCAGCCATATTTCACGATGGATATATGAGATGGTGGGTTGAAAGAGGAGTAAGATATCTCGGGGATTTAATGGACGATAAGCAGCTCTGTCTATTTGATACAATCAAAGGCAAATATGGGATTGGGAATAATCACTTTTTTAAATATCTACAGCTTCGGGATTTCTTGAAGAAGAAAGTAGTTAGTTGTAGCAAAGTACCTTTACTGGGCACTTTACTGGGGGCTCGGCCAACATTGGCCGAAATATATAACCTACTCAATAAAGAAATGGGAGACGATTTATCAAAACGTACAAATCGCTGGCAGGATCTCCGGCAAGCAGGGACTGGGGAATGTGAGGACTCCCTTTTGTTGAGTCAGACAGCATTTATTTAGGCTAATCTGCAGGTACAATGCTTTAAAACCTGGCTCAACCTATATATTACACCAGTACAGATTTTTAAATGGGGAGTCTCCGGTATACATTCCTCTCGATGCAGAGCATTAGCTGTGCATAGTGTGCATATGTTTGCCACATGTCCTAGACTCGCTTCTTTACAAAATCAGATTGGTGAACTGCTCAGAAGTATGCTGGGATTTGGGCTGAATCTCACTCCCCAGGTTATTACTCTTGGAGTAAACAATCAGGAAATGGCTGGACAACCGGACTTTGGTGTTCACAGCTATGGCTGTGCTCAGGCTCTGCTTGGCCACCGCCTGGTTAGACCAGGATCCTCCTTCTGTACATTCCTGCCTTGCCAAATTGCTAGCAGTATACTGGTGGGAGACAGTCGTGTACAAACGGAGGGGTCATAGGGTAGCAAGGAAAGGCTATCAAATCTGGGCACTAGTAATTAGATTAATGGGGACACAGGTTCAATGGAAACAAGTTTAAGATAGTACAATGATTTTGGAAAGGCTTGTCGCAATATCTTTATCTTGACTTTATTTGTATTGAAATTTAAATATAAGCTAAGTTGTGCTTCTAAGGAATGCTAAGTTTATTATCTTTTGGATCATGAGGGTGGGGGTTGGATAGTGTAGGGGTTGGCGGGTAGAGAGCGAGCAGGGAAGGGGAAATCTTTATAAATAACATTTAATGTAGTCTTTTGTTTTTTTGTGTTTTTCTCTCTTGTTCTGGATTATATATCTAAAATAAATTTTCAATGCAAAAAAAACGTGTTAAGAGCCAGGACCCTATGTGCCCCAATATTAACAGAGGGTTCTATACACTCTACGTGTGTAGTGACATTGTAGAGCCTCAGAGGATCGAGTATAGGTATTCACCACTGTTAAAATGGGTCCAGGTGAAGGGGAAAAATAATACACTGACTACGTAGCGGTTTCTAAAAACTGTTTTGATTATGTTGGTCATGATCTTTGACGATCAGTCTGAGTCCTGTCCCTTAAATATGGGAACGTTATTGTTAAGCTTCTTTTAAGACTGTAACTGTTAAGTCATCATGGTGATCGTTAAAACATACAGTGACCCCACTCTGAACAGGGACTATTACAGACACCAGGCCGGATATGGAGGGCCACCATTCTTTCAAGGGGCCCCTGTTATGTATGGGGCGGGACTTGGAGATTTTTTCCTTGGTTTGTTTAGAAGAGCTATTTTCTTGAGAAGAGGCAATGAAATTGCAAAACCCCATGTTAAAGCAGTGGCCTAGAAACATTGCCCAGGATGTGGTTGGAGATGTGACTTCTGGTGTCGCCGAACTCATAAACAAACAACCCCGAGAAGGAGCGAGACTTGTGTACATGCCAAGCACAAGTATTAACAGGAGGCGGGGGTCTTCAAGGCATAGAGCTTCATATAATAAAAGGAGTAGCTCTTCGAAAAGCGCTCACAAAAGAAGATATGTAAGGTGGAAGAGTGCCTCAACGAACACCCGCTAGCGTAAATATTTTTTAAAACACAATAACATGAAACATGGCCTTTGTACATTGCGCATCAGGAGAATGCACCAGATCAGAGTTAGACTTGATTTCTCGAAAGACCACTCAGATCAGTAACGAAAATAATTTTTTCATGGAAGTATCGCCTAAAGCCAATTTGACTCCGTTGGTGCAGAAAGATTTTTTTTGTGTCAGGGTCCATGGATATGTATCTAGATCTAGATCACAACAGTACTCTGCTGCATTTTGTTTGTAAAATTGTAAAGTGGCGACAATCGCTTCACCCATCACAACCATAATTAATAAGGTTAACATTAACCTCGGCAATCGAATCATCAGGCAAAGTGATAAAATGTACGACTACACAGCCTGCATCCAGAGTATTCTAAATTACAGCATTTACGCCCTGGGCACAGCTTTCAGTAGGGCTCTTCTACAGGGATACTTATGCAAATTTTGAAGACCAGGAGCTGGAAGGTGACAAGGTTTAGTAAAAAGAGCAAGCTTTGCCGCTGGCAGTAGACGGTTTGACCTCCTCGGGAGTACACATTCAGACCTTGTATTCCAAGATAAACTGCTCATCAAAATGCTCATCAATAGTATCAAACTTAAGATTAAACTTAACTGCAACAAGGACTTGTTCTCTCCACTGGTTTGTTTGTGAGCAGAGTGAAAATGTCCCCAAATGTCAGACTGGCGCATGCCGAAACCTTACAGCTATTGAACGTCAAGTACGCCATTGAAAGAGTATCTCTGAGGATATTCAGCATCCCAGCTGGTATCAGATTGACCCAGCAGCAAAATCTATTTCGGGGCAATTGCCAAAACTTATTATCATAGGTTTTGTCAACAACATAGCTTTTAGCTGTCTCTATTCCTCAAACCCTTTCAATTTTAACATCAACTATGTGGCGCAGTTGAATGAGGGAGCTGTGATTTCTGCAAACCAGTACACACCCAGCTTTGGAGATGCTAATTTTATCTGGGAATATCTAGGCTTTGTTTCAATAATCAGAAACCACCTGCATGACTGATGGAGCAAGGATTTGCACGTAATGCGACTTGCTTGTATTCAGTCTTCTCGACATAACGTTAATATACTAATCAACATGTTTGTCCTATTAATATTGCATTACATGACATCTAAGTGAAGCTTGCATATGTGCTTTTACTAACAATAATCCGCTTGCATTAATATGGCCTCTGCTACGCGGGTTTTCTTATTGTGCATGCGTCTCTCACACTCACGTGACATGACGTACGTTCTGATTTTGGAGGGAATCTTTTGCTTCTGCGCACTAGAACTAAGATGGCTGCTCTGTGTTACAGCATGCTTAACTCTAACACAATAGTTAAAAATAAAGTAATGGGAATAGAGTAGAGAAAAGTGGTATACAATGCATTCATTTATTCTGTGTTCTAAAACTGCTTCTTTCTATTTTTTCATGTAACGATAATCTTGGGCCTGGGAGGTGCTATTACTCCATCTTGAAAACCCACACTGCGCATGTCAAACTCCAGAAGGAGATTAAGTCATTCGTCATTGAACCACAGCCAAGCTTACAGTACACTAGAAGATGCGCCTGGGAACACGACCTACTGACCCCAAGCGGAAGAAAATATTGTTAACATTGTATTTCTATAAGAACATCCACTGTTGGGTGGAATAAAACGTTGCATGGGAAAATAAAATTTGATGGGCGGGAACGTTAATAGAATATTCAAAAGTAAAAGTTTCATTTTAGTATGGTGTGATGACCTCTCCCCGTCTCTTGTCCAATCAAATCTGGGGATCCTTACACTTGCAACATTGGGGGGTGGTACACTGACCTGAAAAATAGTATAACTAGGGTAGACTTAGTTAGTTAATTTGTCTGACTTGTCCGAATAGCTGACCTATCACTGACCCAACGCACTCAATAGGTGAACGGGAGCAGAGGTGCTGGCAGAGCCCTCTGTCAGAAGGTTCGAAACCCAGATCGGGGTTTGAAAGCTGAAGTGCTGGCGAAGCACTTTGTCGGAGAGATCGATAACTCTTACCGGGTTCTGGCTGTTAGCTGCAGAGTGGGAGTAACGCAGGCGTTGCAACTTTAACTGCGGGTGTCGGTCTTAGCCTGTGGTGGTCCTGTCCTGATGCAATTTGGCTTTACCTGTCCTGATTCTGATCTGCACCTGCTTCTCTTTATGGTGCCTGCACTTTTGGGGTTCTGTCCTTTAAACTGACCCGTGGCCAGGGTTAGTTCTTCATGGATCACTGAAATAATATCGACTGCCAAAATATCGACTACCCAAAATATCGAGGAAAAAATATCTACAGCCAAAATATCGAGTTTGTATGTACAAACAGGTAAGTACAAAAATATCGAGTACAAAATATCGTTTACAAAAATATAGTTGTAAAAAATATCGACTTTAATAAAAACAATGTTTAATTACATTAATATAAAAAATTAATTACTAAAATATAATTAACAATACTTAAAATAACTTTTAATAATTAAATAATTAATGAAAGTAAAAAAATAATATTTTTTTTATCATATTTCTTAAAACATATATATATATAGTAACAAAATGTAATTAAATAATAGCCAATATTATTAACGTACGAATACAAAAGAGTAAAAATTACTATTCCCACTCCAGTGGGTGCAACAGTAGGGAAAGCGTTGGATAGCGTAGGGGTTAAAATTACTATTCCCACTGCAAAGAGTGCAACAGTGGATATATGACGTTACAACGCAACTTTTACAACGCACTACCATTACAACGTAAGTATTGGTAAGTATATAATAATTTTTTTAATTTAAATTATTTAAAAATATTTTAATATAATTTAATTTAATTTCATTTCATTAAATTAAATTAATGTAAATTTAATTTTACTTTATTTTTACACTGTACCCCTGTACACCAAAAACCCAAAACTGACCCTGAACCCTAAAAAAACCCTTTACCCAAAAACCCAAAACTGACCCTGAACCCTAAAAATACCCCTTTACCCAAAAACTAAAAACTGACCCTGAACCCTAAAAATACCCCTTTACCCAAAAACTAAAAACTGACCCTGAACCCTAAAAATACCCCTTTACCCAAAAACAAAAAACTGACCCTGAACCCTAAAAATACCCCTTTACCCAAAAACTAAAAACTGACCCTGAACCCTAAAAATACCCCTTTACCCAAAAACCCAAAACTGACCCTGAACCCTAAAAATACCCCTTTACCCAAAAACTAAAAACTGACCCTGAACCCTAAAAATACCCCTTTACCCAAAAACTAAAAACTGACCCTGAACCCTAAAAATACCCCTCTACCCAAAAACCCAAAACTGACCCTGAACGCTAAAAATACCCCTTTACCCAAAAACTAAAAACTGACCCTGAACCCTAAAAATACCCCTTTACCCAAAAACTAAAAACTGACCCTGAACCCTAAAAATACCCCTTTACCCAAAAACTAAAAACTGACCCTAAACCCTAAAAAAACCCTTTACCCAAAAACCCAAAACTCACCCTGAACCCTAAAAATACCCCTTTACCCAAAAACTAAAAACTGACCCTGAACCCTAAAAATACCCCTTTACCCAAAAACTAAAAACTGGCCCTGAACCCTAAAAATACCCCTTTACCCAAAAACAAAAAACTGACCCTGAACCCTAAAAATACCCCTTTACCAAAAAACTAAAAACTGACCCTGAACCCTAAAAATACCCCTTTACCCAAAAACCCAAAACTGACCCTGAACCCTAAAAATACCCCTTTACCCAAAAACTAAAAACTGACCCTGAACCCTAAAAATACCCCTTTACCCAAAAACTAAAAACTGACCCTGAACCCTAAAAATACCCCTTTACCCAAAAACCCAAAACTGACCCTGAACCCTAAAAATACCCCTTTACCCAAAAACTAAAAACTGACCCTGAACCCTAAAAATACCCCTTTACCCAAAAACTAAAAACTGACCCTGAATCCTAAAAATACCCCTTTACCCAAAAACTAAAAACTGACCCTGAACCCTAAAAATACCCCTTTACCCAAAAACTAAAAACTGACCCTGAACCCTAAAAATACCCCTTTAATTTAACATAATTAGCAATTAATCAATTAAATTAAATTAATTACCAATTACATTTTAATTAATTAACAAATATTTTTTAATTAACAATTAAATAAATATTACTACCAATTAATACATTTACATATTTAATTAATTATAATTAAATTACTTCCCACCCTATTCCCCTATAAACCCACAACCCGCTACAGGAAATAAATTATTTTAATTTACATAATTAGCAATTAATTAATTAAACAAAATGAATTACCAATTACATTTTAATTAATTAACAAAAAATATTAAGTTAACAATTAATTCAATATTACTGCCAATTATTAAATTTACATATTTAATTAATTATAATTAAATTACTTCCCACCCTATTCCCCTATAAACCCACAACCCGCTACAGGAAATACATTATTTTAATTTACATAATTAGCAATTAATCAATTAAATTAAATTAATTACCAATTAAATTTTAAATAATTAACATATAATATTTAATTACCAATTAATTAATTATTACTACCAATTAATAAATGTACATATTTAATTAATTATAATTAAATTACTTCCCACCCTATTCCCCTATAAACCCACAACCCGCTACAGAATAAAATTACACAATAATTAAAAAAAAATCATTAATTAAAAATAATTATAACATAAAATGACACTTTTCACACATATTATAACATAAAAACACTATAAATAATTAAATATTATTTAAAAAACGATATTTTTTACTATCTAGATTATATACTTGGATATTTTCACTTTCTATATTATTGTAAATGTAAATGTAGTTGAGCTTATATAGCGCACAGCTACCCGCAGTGGGTTTCCCGGCGCTTGCTTAGGGAACCCGTCCTGGTATTCCCCTGTGAGATAGCAGGGTATCCACAAGGTGAAAGTCAGGCATCCCGCCGCGAGGGGCCGTTGTGGAGATTAAGCAAGCTATTGCCCAGAGTCGCAGAGTGTGAACCCGTGAGTCGAGGAGGCACCGGGGCGAGAATTATCGAGTCCGTGGAATTTTTAGCCCAAGACCCGCCGAGACGGGGAATTGAACCCTGGTCCAGGACCGATCTCAGCTTCCGGGTCTGCTGCCTCTAACCCCTGAGCCACACTTCTCCGCATTTACAGTCGATATTACTTCACTTACCTTAAAAACGATATTTTGACTGTCGATATTCTGTCCTGTCGATATTTTGTCCAAACGATATTTAAAACTCGATATTCTGTCCAAACGATATTTTGGAGTCGATATTATCTCTGTGCACCGTTCTTCATGCCATATTAGGTAAATATTCAATGTGGGCATGTCATTGTACTGTTTCCTTCTCTCTTCCCACCCTAATGTCAAATGCGTAAAGTTTGCTTTATAAAATCTCTGCATATTTTCATTCTAATCATTATTTTCTTGATTGAAAAATTTCTGAGGTTTAATATTTGGATTAAGACTTTTAAGAAATGTAGATAAAGAGTTTAAACCTTTCCTGAGTTTGTGGTTATTCTATGAGTGCAAATGTTATTAATTTACCTGAATGAAACGGATCTTATATTGCGCAAAACTTAGCCCAAAGGGCGTCAAGGCGCCTAAATCAGATATAACAGCTAAGCCCCCAACAATACACTCAGCAGCATACTCTCATTGATAGGACTTCTTAAAGAAGAAGGTTTTGAGAGCTTTTTTAAATAGCTCAATTGTGGGAAGGGTTTTTATATCAAGAGGAGTAGAATTCCAGAGCTGAGGGGCAACCACGGAAAACGCTCTGGCTCCCCATCTGGCTAGTTTGAAACGCGGAACAACCAGTTGACAGAGTCCCGCAGAACGAAGGCCTCTTGTAGGAACGTAGCGCGTAAGAAGAGAGCCAATGGCACTGGAAGAACCTTCTGTCACCGCTCTGTAAGCTAGGCACAGAATTTTAAAAGAGATTCTGTGCTGCACAGGTAGCCAGTGGAGTTCTTTCCTAGCTGCAGTAGCAGAGAAGGTTCTAGGAAGGGCCAAGACAAAACGAGCTGCAGCATTCTGCACAACCTGCAAACGATGCAAAAGGCTTTTGTTGACTTCCGTATAAAGGGAATTACAATAATCTAATCTCGATCCTACCAAGGCAACTGCAACCTGCTTGCGAGCCTGAAGGGAAAGATACCCACGTATTTTATTGAGTATCCTGATCACACCCCAGCAAGTGGCCACGGTCCTGTTAACTTGGAGGGAGAGGGAAAGCAAGGTGTCGAAAATTATGCCAAGGTTTCTGGCAGATTGGGAGGGGGTGGGGCAGATGCCAAGAGAAGATGGCCACCACTCACTTGACCAAGCATCTTGGTCCTTCCCAAAAATCAACACCTCCGTCTTTTCGCCGTTCAGTTTCAGGGAATTTATAGTCATCCAGTCTGCCACATACTGCATGCATACCCTGAAACAAACGGCAGATGTCCTAACAGAAGAGTGAGCCAGTGACACCATGATCTGGGTGTCATCTGCATAGGACACCACCTCCATCCCCTGCGATCTTACTAGTCTTGCCAGGGGAGCCACATAGATGTTGAACAGGGTCGGACTTAAAGCCGACCCTTGTGGCACCCCACACTGCAATGACTTGGCAGGGGAGAGGTGGTTCCCCAGCATCACTCTCTGCTCCCTTTCCAACAAAAAGGAGTTGAGGAGGCTCAAGGCCGGTCCCCTGACACCAGCTTCCCTAAGCCGAGATGTAAGGATGGCCGGGGAGAGGGTGTCGAACGCGGCCGTGAGGTCCAACAAGACCAAGACCGTGGTTTGGCCTGAGTCCACTTTGAGTCGGATGTTATTGACCACACAAGTGAGAGCGGACTCAGTGCTGTGGTGCTTTCTGAAGCCGTGTTGCGTGTTGTCGAGGTATTCAGATGATTCAAGGAAGGAGGACAGATGAAAATTCAGATGTGCCTCAAGCATCTTGGCAAGGGCAGGGAGGAGGGAGATGGGCCTAAAGGCCGGATCTAGGGACGGCTTCTTGAGGAGAGGTTTTACAATCGCCTTCTTCCACACAGCAGGAAAGGAACCCTGGGTAATAGCCATGTTCATTACCTCAAGCATAGGAGGAAGAAGGCTATTCCTACACTCTTTAAGTTTTTTCAGAGGTAGGGGTCCAGGGGGGAAGCAGATTTAGTCCTGTCAAGCAACAGGTTCAGTCCTTCCAAGGATAAAGATGGAAAGTCCATAAGAGAACAGGAGGGAACTGTACCTAAGGAATCAAGGCTAGAAATAACAGACAGTACGCTTTGATCCAAGGCATGACAGTGAGCTTCCAAGGATACGTGAATGCCAAGAATTTTATTGTGGAAGAAGTCGGAGATGTTGTCGCAAAGTTCTTGCGAACTGACTACGGGATCTGGGAGTTGCAGGGAGCATAGGGTGTCAGCAATTTTAAAGAGCTCCCTGGAGGAGGAGAGTGTGCTGGTGAGGTTGGAAAAATAGTCCTGCTTCACTATCACTACTCTCCGTTTATATTCCCGCAGTGTGGACTTGTGAGCCTCCCGATCATTGGCGTCCCAAGATTTCCTCCAATTTCTCTCACTACTCCTAACTCTCTGCCTCAGGAGTCGCAGCTGATCAGAAAACCAAGGTGACGTAGGCTTTCGACGTGCGACATAGCGCAGAGACGGAGGGGCAAGTTGTTCCACTGCCATAGATATAGAGTTCATCAGATGTTGAGCTGCCACAGCTACGTCTTTAAAAGATAAAGATTCGGGGGTGGAGACAAGCGGGATAAGGGCCTCATCCGATATCTTCCTGAGATTTCTCCTAAGGAGAAATGGGGAAGTTCCCATATTAGTAATCCCTAGAGCAGGAAGAAAAAGTTCCACTGGCACGGCACAATGATCAGACCAAACCAGTGGTAACGGAGGGCCAGTAGAAATCCTGACATCGTTAGAAAATACTCCGTCGAGTATGTGCCCGGCCTTATGGGTGGGACTACTCACAAGTTGGGCGAGGTCACATGCGCCAAGTGAATCAACCAGCGATATAGTATCCTTTGAGTTGACCTCATCCAAGTGAAAATTAAAATCACCCAAAATAGTAAAGGCCGCTTTCCCAAAGTAGGGTTCCAAGAGTGTCAGTAGTTCTGAAGGGAAACTAGCTCTGGGACCGGGGGGCCTATAAATCAAAATCCCAGTAAAAGAGGCTGATGGAGAGAGGGTAATACAGAAATATAGCGCTTCGAACCGATCTGACGGCATCGATAGAGATTTAGTAAAACAAGAAAGGGAAGATTTAAGAAGAATGGCAATGCCTCCTCCTCTGCGCAGGGATCTGTCCTGTCTATAAAGAGAATAACCATCAGGAATGGCCAAAATCAGGTCATGTCCTGAGGTATCGGAGGCCCAAGTCTCCGTAATAAACACCCAATCCGGCTGTCGCTCGTCCACGAAGTCGTGAAAGGCGACGTTGTGCTTAATAAGCGAACGGGCATTAATCAGAAAACCCGATCTGGAGGGCGCATCAGGTTGTTTGGGTGGGAAAGAAGATGTTACACATCCATTACAGGAAAAATCAAAAGGGGCCATGCAGGCCCTGCACCTATAATAGCGCAGGATCCCCTCAGGCGAATAACGATGTAGACAAGGCTGAGATATGGGTCTAAGTGCAAGGATTTCTGATCTTGAATATAGCCTGGTTATCCTATCAGGAGGGGAAGGAGTGAGGACAGAGTCCAGCCCGACCTGCAGCCCGTACTCAGAGCGGACGGGCGCAGACGGGCTGAACTCTGGTGTAACTCCGGCGTCAATACGGCGTCCCCGCTGCGCGTTACCGCTGCGCGCAGAGATGGCTGCCTATGTACTCGCCTTTAGGCACAGAAAGCGGACTGGGACGCGCAAAATCTGCCCCTCACCAGTATGGCCGCCGTCGAGACTGTGGGCAAGGACCCGCGAAATGCGGTGAGTTTTCAATTATGTTGCAGGTGAGCTGTCAGAGGTGGGGGTATGCGTGGCCAAGTATTTAAAATCAGGGGATAAGTGCCAAAATAATTTTACCAAAGAAAAGATAAAAACGGGTATATTAAAATAACAAGCGCTACAAATGAGGGCGCTGCTGCCAGTGAAGCGTGAGAGCAACTAAGAGCGAGCCATGCAATTTGCCTGCCTATGTACTCGCCTTTAGACACAGAAAGCGGACTGGGACGCGCGAAATCTGCCCCTCACCAGTATGGCCGCCGTCGAGACTGTGGGCAAGGACCCGCGAAATGCGGTGAGTTTTCAATTATGTTGCAGGTGAGCTGTCAGAGGTGGGGCTATGCGTGGCCAAGTATTTAAAATCAGGGGATAAGTGCCAAAATAATTTTACCAAAGAAAAGATAAAAACGGGTATATTAAAATAACAAGCGCTACAAATGAGGGCACTGCTGCCAGTGAAGCGCGAGAGCAACTAAGAGCGAGCCATGCAATTTGCCTGCCTATGTACTCGCCTTTAGACACAGAAAGCGGACTGGGACGCGCGAAATCTGCCCCTCACCAGTATGGCCGCCGTCGAGACTGTGGGCAAGGACCCGCGAAATGCGGTGAGTTTTCAATTATGTTGCAGGTGAGCTGTCAGAGGTGGGGGTATGCGTGGCCAAGCATTTAAAATCAGGGGACAAGTGCCAAAACAATTTTACCAAAGAAAAGATAAAAACGGGTATATTAAAATAACAAGCGCTACAAATGAGGGCGCTGCTGCCAGTGAAGCGCGAGAGCAACTCCTATTATTCTAACTCCTTTTGATCCCTTAGGACTTTAGGTACCGATGACAAGGATTGGTAAGTCAATGGCATAGGTCCTAAATGAAATTCATAAATCACTGATGAGAGTAAGTGCACAGGTTACCTAATTAAACTCACGATAAGTTATGTTGTTTTATGGGCCCAGGTGAATATGGTAAACTGAGTCGGGTGACCTGCGCGCTCTATCAGTATTTCATTTGGTAGCAGCAAGATGGTTAGGGATTAGTTACGATAGGTAGTTAGTTGTAGTTAGTTGGTTTATTGGAATTTTTGCATATTGAAATTGTATTATTGATTGTATCAATTTTATGTATTAACAAAATGTGTTCGTACCTGTTATATGTTTTGTCTGGAATCCCTGGGGGCAGTATAGCGGGTGGTAAATGGAAGCCACACTGCAGTGAGGTCACTTACCTGTAGGAAATAAGTGCAAGGTTAGGTAAATCCGGAAGCACTATTTAGGGATTTTCTGTATTAATGTGTGAATAAATGATAGAAAAGAGTACGCTAGCAAAACTTTTTGTGTGATATAACCAAGAAAGGGTTACACGGAAGGAGTAGCAGGCTCATCTGACCTTGATTGATAGCAAAGGTGTTCGCTGGTGAGTGAAATTTATCTTTCCTTTAAATTAGTCACTCGGGTACAGTGGCGAATGTTTTTACATTGTTGAATAATAAAATTTGCATTAAGAGTGAAAGAAATTAAGTTTTGTATTACCTTATAAAGGAGGGAGTCAGTCGCGGAGCTGCGCTGACATCACTCAGAACCCCGCTGGTATTAGTTGAAACAGCGGGTGTGTAGCTGAGATAGTAATTGTAAAGGAGGGGTGAGTATAGGAGCGTGAGAACTAGTCTCTCGAGAAAAACCGTGCAATTATTGGTTGAATTTATTTGAATTCTAAATTATGATTGGTCACTGAAAAATAAAAGACGTGCTGGTATTGGAAGTAATTTTGTAAACGAATTGAGAGTTATCCTAAAAGATTTGCATTTAAATTATGTGTGGCACATAGGTCTGATTGTAGGAGGTAGACCCGATAGGAAATATCTAGGGTTTGCGCAAGAACAGTATATAAGAGGAAGACCTTATATCATGTACGGAGAAAAAAGAAAAATGTCATTCATTAAAAGAATTAAGAATTATTTCAAGAAAGATAAAGCAATTAAAACAAGAGAAGGGATTATTATTCCACCACCAAATACGCCTGCATCATACATGATGGTAGAAAGGGGCTATCACACTTGTGTGTGGTTAGAAAATTGGATGGAGTACACACAAGATGATGGTGTTTTAGCATTTCCAGAAAATGGTACATTTAATGGCAGAGTTTTGTACAATTTGAGAACTCGCATGAATGAATTAGATCCCAGACCTAGTTTAACGCAGTATGAGGCATTGGAGGAATGGGAAACTGAGGTTTGAGTAAGTTTAATCCCCAATTTCCAAAAGAGACAAGAGACCAACAAATGAAACAATGGAGACAGTCCATGTTAGTGGAAGGATTATATCGTGTAATAACTTTAGAAGAACCTACAGGAAGTAATAAGACTGAGAAAACGAAACATTTAATGACTAGTGGTGAGTCAGATGATGATTATTTAGAGGATTTATTGATGAAAAATCTATCACCTTATAATGAGGAGCCAAGCACAGTTAATCCAAATGCTCCGTTCCTGAAACCACCTTTGATTCCGCAAGTGGTACATGAGACTTTGTTAGAAAAAGTTCTACAAGACAGGGAAAGAGAAGCATTAAATAAACAGAGAAGTGAGTTAATCCAGAAACTTTCCCAATTAAATACAAGTCCTGAAGCCCTAACAATTCTGATAACTATTGGCCCTGTTGTTCCTTTGTACGGAGATAAGCAGGCTAGTCCTAAAACTCCCGTTCTGACTACACCTGTAGTTCAGCCAAGAAAATAACCTTTAATAATTGATGATCAAGCGAGTGAATGTGAGTCAGTGATTTCTCTGATGGATTTGCCAATAAGAGAACCAGTGAGTGACTCAGTCAGGAAAACCACTCCTATAAATTCTAGGGAAGTACAAATGGAGACATCCTCAGGTACAAGAAGTGCCACAGTAGTAACCTCAAAAGAAATAGAGAGATGGACACGAGAAATAGAGAAAACAAAGTCATAGCCAAAGGTATTGGACATATTCAAATTAAGAGTTGAATTAGAAGAAATGATGGCTAAAAATGTGGGATTGGACAGATTAAATACATTCAGTGAAGATGAATTGTTGTATATATGCAAAAGCATTACTTGAAATACTAGAGTGTTTCATGAAAAATTAATGGATATGGCAGCTAATATGGGAATTGACATTGACAAATCTAAAGTGTTACAGAAAACATTTTGAGCTGAACTTTCTGACAAAGATTTGGAAACTATGAATGTGTCAGGTAGGAAAGTCCAAATTAGGGAATTTATGACATTATTGCAGAAATGGGTGATGTAGAAAAATGGAAAACTAGGTGGGCAAAGAAAAAAGAAGAGGCCAGATCAAAACAAACTACATCCGAATATGTGGTAAAGGAAGCAGACAAGGTGGAAAGGTTATGTCCCATGAGAGAGGAACCAGGTGGAGGTTATGTACATGTCCCATGGTCCCGACAGGATATTTTGTCATTTACAAATGATTTCCCAAAACTTTGAGAAAAATCTGTAGAATGGTAAAGACAAGTTGAGAGATTTGTGAAGGTTTCCAAATGTCTTTTGAAAGATTTAGATGGATTATTTGACATTGTTGTTCCTGTAGATTTGTGAACTGAATGTAAAATTGCTATTGATTGGCCTAGTGATGAGTACCCTAGAGACCCAAAGACAGGAGCACCTTCTGATGAAGTTATGAAGAAATACAACCAGGTAATACTCTACCTCAAAGGGAAGGTGCCTGCAAAAGAGACTGATTGGACTAGAATAGATAGAACCACTCAGAATAAAGATGAATCTGTGCATTCATATTATGAACGCCTGTTACAAGTATTCAAACAGTATAGTGGTTTAGATATTATTGATATGAAAGACATGACACATTTCATCTATCGGTTTGTGTCAGGATTAAGGCCAGAAATTTCACAATGGATTAAAGATCATAAAATTTGCTGGCAGGCCAAGCCGATTGATGAAATCCTTAAATATGCAAAATATTGTGAAGATGAACTCGACAATAAACGAAAAGAATTAAAGGAAAAAGTAATGTGGGCACAAGTGAAATTAGCAGAGCAACAGGCGCTTCAATTGAGCCTAATAAACAATAACCAGACTGAAGGTGATGGTAATGGGGGTAAGCCAAGGGGGAAATTCAACAAAGAAGAAGCCAAAAAGAAGTTTCCCTGTCACAGGTGCGGCAAGTTGGGGCACAGGAAGAACGAGTGTAAGGCTATGCAAAATAGTAATGTGCCAACTAATGATTTGAATCCACAGACGCAGAATGAGGTGCCACGGAAGCAACAGCAGCAGGTAATACAAAACCAGTTAACCCTTGCACCTATGCCAAATTTTAAGAGCAAATCACACCAGAGTGTGGATACCACAAATTGGTAGGGAAGTGAAAGGAGAGATACAGCAACATCACAATTTGTTTTGAGTGATACGTTTCTCAGTGAGGACACATGCTGACGGTGCCTGAGAGGGGTGGACGAGGAGTGCGTACTTGGCGCCTCCTTGCCGGTAGATCAGTCAGGTCCATACATTGAAGGAAAGGTTGAAGGAAATGATGTCACCTTTCTGTTGGACACTGGTGCTACCCGTTCTACTGTGAGAACAGCAGACGTTCCAAACCTACCCCTCTCGGGAGAAGCGATCCAAGTAGTGGGCGTTTCCAATAAACAAATTAGTACCCCAGTTACAGAACCAATGGAAGTTAGAATAGGCAATTTTAAAGAAATGCACAGATTTGTTGTGTGTGATTCAAGCCAAGTAAACCTGTTAGGCAGAGACTTGTTGTGCAAAATGAATTGCATCATCTTTTGCACCCCAAGTGGTGTTGGAATTCAAACCCCAGACGAAGACGGAGTTTATAAATTAATGTTAGCAAAACAGGGAGCTGAAAATAAAACATTTACCATAGAAGATATACCAAAAGAGTTACAAGACACTTTAAATCCTAATGTGTGGGATTTTACCGGAATAGATGTAGGATTAATGGCAAATGTCGATCCGATTAAAGTGACAGTAAAGGAAGGTGCAGTTTTCCCAAATATTCAACAGTACAAAATGAGCCCACAGCTAAGAGCAGGTCTTGCAGCAGAAATAAAGCGTTTTTGTTGAAACAGGCATTTTACAAGAAATAATGAGCAGTCCGTGTAATTCGCCCATAATTGGCATAAAGAAACTGAATGGCAAGTACAGGGTCGTACAGGATCTGAGAAGAGTCAATAAGATTGTTGTCCGATGCTGTCCAGTTGTGCCAAATCCTGCAGTGATTCTGTATCAGATACCGTGGGAGGCTGTATGGTTTACCATGATAGATTTGTGTCACACATTCTTCTCGATCCCATTGCACCCAGATAGTAAATTTATTTTTTCTTTTGAATTCGACAGTCATGTGTACATTTGGAACTGCGTTCCTCAGGGGGATACAGAGAGTCCATCCATTTTTAATCAGATGTTGAAAAAGTGCCTTGAGTCTTTGGTGCTGCCCAGACAGTCAGTCCTGGTCCAGTATATAGACGACCTATTGGTGGCATCTAAAACCCGAAATGACTGTGTTGTTGATACCATTGCTTTATTGAATCATTTAGGTGGAGGAGGACATAAATTGTCACCTGAGAAATTAAAGTTTTGCACCACATCAGTGAAATATCTGGGGCACCAGATAGAAAGAGGTGTCAGAAGGGTTACCTCAGAAAGAATCAGAATAATCAAAAACATGAATTTACCTCAAACTCAGGAAGAGTTCAGAATGTTTCTTGGAGTTGTAGGTTACTGCAGGCAATGGATTGTAGGATTTGCAGTCCTAGCAAAACCATGATACAAATGACAAAGAAAAGAGCAAAAGACCCAGTGGAATGGGATAATGAAAGCATGACTGCTTTCTCGAAACTACGAGAATGTCTGTGTACAGCTCCAGCATTAGGGATGCCTGACTATTCAAAAGATGTTGCACTATTCTGTGACACACGAGATAATTGTGCATTTTCAGTTTTGACCCAAACTCACGGTCTGATGAGATGTCCTGTGGCATATTTTTTTCTTCCACACTAGACCCAGTGGCATCTGCATTGCCAAGATGCCTGAAAGCAGTAGCTGCAACCTGCATGAGCATTGAGCAAAGTGAGTCCATTGTTATGGGACATCTAGTGACAGTGTATGTTCCACATGCAGTTGTGATTTTGTTAACAAGGACTAAGACTCAGTACCTCACTCCTAGTTGGCTGACTAAGTACGAGCTAATTATTGTAGGTGCAGGAAATGTAACCATTGCCAGATGTAATATTCTGAGCCCAGCAACACTGCTACCTGATTCACACTTTGCAGAAGTGAAGGGAGAGGTCGAACATGAGTGTATCGACCTGACAGAATACAGTACAAAACCACGTCCTGACATAAGAGAAGAGCGATTAATTGATTCTGAATATGAGCTATTTGAAGATGGCTCATGTATGAGACATGAGGAAGGAGGTTTGAGTGCTGCCTATGCAGTGTGCACGTTGGGGGGGTCCAGTTGAAGCATCCTATTTACCCGGAGTCAAGTCTGCACAAGTAGCCGAATTGATTGCATTAACAAAAGCCTGCAAATTTGGGAAAATTTGGAAAGTAACCATATACACTAATAGCCAGTATGGTTAAGGGGTTGTGCACAACTATGGCCAATTATGGATGCAAAGGGAGTTTCTGACTTCTTCAGGTACTCCTATTAACAAGCATTGAAAATGCAATAGGTCTCGCAATAGAAGAGTTTGAGATTTTTCGTTTTGCAAATGGATGAGTGGCGTTGCGTGGATGAGTGGCGTTGCGTGGATGAGTGGCGTTGCATGGATGAGTGGCGTTGCGTGGATGAGTGGCGTTGCGTGGATGAGTGGCGTTGCGTGTATGAGTGGCGTGTGTGAGTGGCGTTGCGTGTGTGAGTGGCGTTGCATGTGTGAGTGGCGTTGCGTGTGTGAGTGGCGTTGCGTGTGTGAGTGGCGTTGCGTGGATGAGTGGGGTTGGAATGCAATAGGTCTTGCATTAGAAAAGTTGTAGTTATTGGTCTTGTAAATGACATATTAGGAGGAAACATACATTACCATTTTTTTCAAATTACAAGAGAACGGGAAAACACAGAGGGGGTGAACAAAAACAAACAAGGCGATTTTGTTAAGGAACGAAAATACCTCTAGAAGTGTGAACACGGATATTAGCATTACAATCTGCCACACAAAAAGTAATCGCACATGGGTCATCATCCATCATGACTGTGTTCTCTTTTGCAGTTTACTTTAGGCAACTAGTAAGCACGTTGTTGCGACCTGTATGTACGATAGCTGAAGACAGCTCACATCCTTCATTCAGTACAGATAACATGACCCTTCAAGGCCAACTAGGGTTCGAGCAATATAGTTAAATAAATTAATTCAACACTTTGTATAATACGCCCTAACAAAAGTGGTATTAGTGTGCTTGATGGAGCGCGGGGCTGACGCAGTTATTCATACAGCTCTAATGATGCACCTCGGGCACGGAACTGACGTACTTATTCACACAGCTCTGATAATGCACCTCGGGCACAGAGCTGACGTAGCTAATAACACAGCTCTAATGATGCACCTCAAGCACGAGACTGACACAGTTATTCACACAGCTCTGATGATGCACCTCAAGCATGAGGCCAACACCGTTATTTATACAGCTCTGATGATGCACCTCGAGCACGGGGCTGACACAGTTTTTCACACAGCTCTGATGATGGAATCTCATTTACATTTAGCAGCAGTTTCATTGCATTACCATCATGCTTAATACAAAATCAAATGCCTTAGTCAATGTACTTGCATTCTATAGCCTGCAATATCTCACTAAGGTCATGGGAAGCTTATCTCACCTTTCTGTCTTAAATATAGCTGCCTCTGTACTAGAAAATCCACAGCCTAATTACCAAATGAAGAATTATTTAAGTTCAAGCTGCAGGCAAAATTACTTTTTGGCTCAGACTGAGAACAGCAGCTGGCATAAGTTTGATGATATCACTAGATAGTTTCATAAATATATTCTCTTCTGCACTGTGGTGTTGCCTCGAATACCCAGTATTATCTTTTTTTCTAATGTCAAAGGCTCCAGTAAAGCTTCTGTTATGTGTGTGTGCTGTATGTGTGTAAAGTTGCATTTGTGGTTGAGTGTTAAATGTGTATAGCGTTTTTCGTTATGAACAAAATGGCGTCTAGTATGTCCTGTAATGCTAATTATGTTGTTTGGCGATGCGGTTTAGTTTTTTTCTTGCTGTGTGTGTACTTTTCAATGGACGTATGCTACAGCCAATGAAATTGCAGCGTTTTATTACGTAGCGTAACAATTAGTGCGCGTCAAATATTCAGATTGTAACTGCAGAGTTCGAGGAAGAAGTGTCGACTTAGCTGTGCGTCTGATCGGTAAGTGTTTTTTTAACATCGGTATTCATTTCCTGGTATGTATGTGTTTATGTATTGTTTATGTATTAATAGGAGTGTTTTTTTATGCGGGCCAATTTTGACTGTACACTTTTTTAACTTTCCGATATTTGGATACATGGCATAATTACTCACATAATAATTCGTATTGTGCTTTATTGTGTGCTATATATTTTAATCTAATACTTGTATGTAAAATTTACTTACATCCGTAATGTGTATGCATGCAAGTTTTTCTTTCGACACTAAAGCACACTGTAATAATGTCAATGCTCTTTCTATGCATGGCTAATAGTTAAAGGAGCTATGCAAAATCGTTGATGCAAGCGCAAAAAATGCAAATGTAATTGTACTTTTACTAATATTGCTATGTGAAACTCATACTATGTGCTTTGTAAATTTCTGTGCAGTTTATGGGTATTTCTAGTAATAATTGCATAAAGCGGTTACTTTTTTCTGCTTTAGCTTGGTGGCAAGTACATTTTTTACCAATCCTTGTAAATATGTATAGTATGCAACTATTAACAAAGCTTCTAGCATAATGGCTTGCATGCATATGTACTTACTTCATTGTTGCATCCTATGTTCAAACGTAATTATACAAATAGCAATGTATTAGATTAGCAATGGCATTTAACGGGCTGTTCTAATGGTAGCAGTTTGATTTGCTTTCGCGGCACGTGTACCTTTGAATAATTTCTGTAAACATGTTTTTTATGTAATTAGCAATTATTGTAAAGTTGCGCTTTTAAAAATGGGTAAACATGTCAAAAAGCTCATAAATAACACTGTTCACTGTTAGGGGATGCCATGACAGAGAGGCGTCGGAGGTGGGCTGGCATGTACAGGGGAGGAAACATACATTACCATTTTTTTCAAATTACAAGAGAACGGGAAAACACAGAGGGGGTGAACAAAAACAAACAAGGCGATTTTGTTAAGGAACGAAAATACCTCTAGAAGTGTGAACACGGATATTAGCATTACAATCTGCCACACAAAAACTAATCGCACATGGGTCATCATCCATCATGACTGTGTTCTCTTTTGCAGTTTACTTTAGGCAACTAGTAAGCACGTTGTTGTGACCTGTATGTACGATAGCTGAAGACAGCTCACATCCTTCATTCAGTACAGATAACATGACCCTTCAAGGCCAACTAGGGTTCGAGCAATATAGTTAAATAAATTAATTTAACACTTTGTATAATACGCCCTAACAAAAGTGGTATTAGTGTGCTTGATGGAGCGCGGGGCTGACGCAGTTATTCATACAGCTCTAATGATGCACCTCGGGCACGGAACTGACGTACTTATTCACACAGCTCTGATAATGCACCTCGGGCACAGAGCTGACGTAGCTAATAACACAGCTCTAATGATGCACCTCAAGCACGAGACTGACACAGTTATTCACACAGCTCTGATGATGCACCTCAAGCATGAGGCCAACACCGTTATTTATACAGCTCTGATGATGCACCTCGAGCACGGGGCTGACACAGTTTTTCACACAGCTCTGATGATGGAATCTCATTTACATTTAGCAGCAGTTTCATTGCATTACCATCATGCTTAATACAAAATCAAATGCCTTAGTCAATGTACTTGCATTCTATAGCCTGCAATATCTCACTAAGGTCATGGGAAGCTTATCTCACCTTTCTGTCTTAAATATAGCTGCCTCTGTACTAGAAAATCCACAGCCTAATTACCAAATGAAGAATTATTTAAGTTCAAGCTGCAGGCAAAATTACTTTTTGGCTCAGACTGAGAACAGCGGCTGGCATAAGTTTGATGATATCACTAGATAGTTTCATAAATATATTCTCTTCTGCACTGTGGTGTTGCCTCGAATACCCAGTATTATCTTTTTTTCTAATGTCAAAGGCTCCAGTAAAGCTTCTGTTATGTGTGTGTGCTGTATGTGTGTAAAGTTGCATTTGTGGTTGAGTGTTAAATGTGTATAGCGTTTTTCGTTATGAACAAAATGGCGTCTAGTATGTCCTGTAATGCTAATTATGTTGTTTGGCGATGCGGTTTAGTTTTTTTCTTGCTGTGTGTGTACTTTTCAATGGACGTATGCTACAGCCAATGAAATTGCAGCGTTTTATTACGTAGCGTAACAATTAGTGCGCGTCAAATATTCAGATTGTAACTGCAGAGTTCGAGGAAGAAGTGTCGACTTAGCTGTGCGTCTGATCGGTAAGTGTTTTTTTAACATCGGTATTCATTTCCTGGTATGTATGTGTTTATGTATTGTTTATGTATTAATAGGAGTGTTTTTTTATGCGGGCCAATTTTGACTGTACACTTTTTTAACTTTCCGATATTTGGATACATGGCATAATTACTCACATAATAATTCGTATTGTGCTTTATTGTGTGCTATATATTTTAATCTAATACTTGTATGTAAAATTTACTTACATCCGTAATGTGTATGCATGCAAGTTTTTCTTTCGACACTAAAGCACACTGTAATAATGTCAATGCTCTTTCTATGCATGGCTAATAGTTAAAGGAGCTATGCAAAATCGTTGATGCAAGCGCAAAAAATGCAAATGTAATTGTACTTTTACTAATATTGCTATGTGAAACTCATACTATGTGCTTTGTAAATTTCTGTGCAGTTTATGGGTATTTCTAGTAATAATTGCATAAAGCGGTTACTTTTTTCTGCTTTAGCTTGGTGGCAAGTACATTTTTTACCAATCCTTGTAAATATGTATAGTATGCAACTATTAACAAAGCTTCTAGCATAATGGCTTGCATGCATATGTACTTACTTCATTGTTGCATCCTATGTTCAAACGTAATTATACAAATAGCAATGTATTAGATTAGCAATGGCATTTAACGGGCTGTTCTAATGGTAGCAGTTTGATTTGCTTTCGCGGCACGTGTACCTTTGAATAATTTCTGTAAACATGTTTTTTATGTAATTAGCAATTATTGTAAAGTTGCGCTTTTAAAAATGGGTAAACATGTCAAAAAGCTCATAAATAACACTGTTCACTGTTAGGGGATGCCATGACAGAGAGGCGTCGGAGGTGGGCTGGCATGTACAGGGGAGGAAACATACATTACCATTTTTTTCAAATTACAAGAGAACGGGAAAACACAGAGGGGGTGAACAAAAACAAACAAGGCGATTTTGTTAAGGAACGAAAATACCTCTAGAAGTGTGAACACGGATATTAGCATTACAATCTGCCACACAAAAACTAATCGCACATGGGTCATCATCCATCATGACTGTGTTCTCTTTTGCAGTTTACTTTAGGCAACTAGTAAGCACGTTGTTGTGACCTGTATGTACGATAGCTGAAGACAGCTCACATCCTTCATTCAGTACAGATAACATGACCCTTCAAGGCCAACTAGGGTTCGAGCAATATAGTTAAATAAATTAATTTAACACTTTGTATAATACGCCCTAACAAAAGTGGTATTAGTGTGCTTGATGGAGCGCGGGGCTGACGCAGTTATTCATACAGCTCTAATGATGCACCTCGGGCACGGAACTGACTTACTTATTCACACAGCTCTGATAATGCACCTCGGGCACAGAGCTGACGTAGCTAATAACACAGCTCTAATGATGCACCTCAAGCACGAGACTGACACAGTTATTCACACAGCTCTGATGATGCACCTCAAGCATGAGGCCAACACCGTTATTTATACAGCTCTGATGATGCACCTCGAGCACGGGGCTGACACAGTTTTTCACACAGCTCTGATGATGGAATCTCATTTACATTTAGCAGCAGTTTCATTGCATTACCATCATGCTTAATACAAAATCAAATGCCTTAGTCAATGTACTTGCATTCTATAGCCTGCAATATCTCACTACGGTCATGGGAAGCTTATCTCACCTTTCTGTCTTAAATATAGCTGCCTCTGTACTAGAAAATCCACAGCCTAATTACCAAATGAAGAATTATTTAAGTTCAAGCTGCAGGCAAAATTACTTTTTGGCTTAGACTGAGAACAGCAGCTGGCATAAGTTTGATGATATCACTAGATAGTTTCATAAATATATTCTCTTCTGCACTGTGGTGTTGCCTCGAATACCCAGTATTATCTTTTTTTCTAATGTCAAAGGCTCCAGTAAAGCTTCTGTTATGTGTGTGTGCTGTATGTGTGTAAAGTTGCATTTGTGGTTGAGTGTTAAATGTGTATAGCGTTTTTTCTTATGAACAAAATGGCGTCTAGTATGTCCTGTAATGCTAATTATGTTGTTTGGCGATGCGGTTTAGTTTTTTTCTTGCTGTGTGTGTACTTTTCAATGGACGTATGCTACAGCCAATGAAATTGCAGCGTTTTATTACGTAGCGTAACAATTAGTGCGCGTCAAATATTCAGATTGTAACTGCAGAGTTCGAGGAAGAAGTGTCGACTTAGCTGTGCGTCTGATCGGTAAGTGTTTTTTTAACATCGGTATTCATTTCCTGGTATGTATGTGTTTATGTATTGTTTATGTATTAATAGGAGTGTTTTTTTATGCGGGCCAATTTTGACTGTACACTTTTTTAACTTTCCGATATTTGGATACATGGCATAATTACTCACATAATAATTCGTATTGTGCTTTATTGTGTGCTATATATTTTAATCTAATACTTGTATGTAAAATTTACTTACATCCGTAATGTGTATGCATGCAAGTTTTTCTTTCGACACTAAAGCACACTGTAATAATGTCAATGCTCTTTCTATGCATGGCTAATAGTTAAAGGAGCTATGCAAAATCGTTGATGCAAGCGCAAAAAATGCAAATGTAATTGTACTTTTACTAATATTGCTATGTGAAACTCATACTATGTGCTTTGTAAATTTCTGTGCAGTTTATGTGTATTTATAGTAATAATTGCATAAAGCGGTTACTTTTTTCTGCTTTAGCTTGGTGGCAAGTACATTTTTTACCAATCCTTGTAAATATGTATAGTATGCAACTATTAACAAAGCTTCTAGCATAATGGCTTGCATGCATATGTACTTACTTCATTGTTGCATCCTATGTTCAAACGTAATTATACAAATAGCAATGTATTAGATTAGCAATGGCATTTAACGGGCTGTTCTAATGGTAGCAGTTTGATTTGCTTTCGCGGCACGTGTACCTTTGAATAATTTCTGTAAACATGTTTTTTATGTAATTAGCAATTATTGTAAAGTTGCGCTTTTAAAAATGGGTAAACATGTTTTTTATGCAATTAGCAACTATTGTAAAGTTGCGTTTAGCTTACAATTATATGTTGTAAGCGCTATATAGATCTTTCTGCTTAACTTTAGCGGCAAGTATATTTTTTTGCAAACCCTCATAAATATGCATAATATGCAACTATTATCAAAGCCTGTAGTATAATCTCTTAATTCATGTGTTCTTATTTGTTATATTTTAAATTTCAACGCAATTATACAAACACCAAAATAAAAGCTACGTGCTGCAGTACGCTCTATATATGGTTGTATAAGTGTATTAGTAATGGCGTTGAAAGCATTGCTAGAACGCTAGCACTCTGCTGTACCTTTTGAAAAAGTCTGTAAATATGTATCTTATGTAATTAGCAACAATTGACAAACGCTATAACTTTATTTGTTCGTATGATTTCGACATGTATTTTATTACATATTTTTATGCAATGCAAAATACAGCGAAATAGAAGTAGGGTAACACTGCGCTTGGCATATAGTTTGAGAGTGGGTGAAAGGTACAGAGAAGGTGAAAGGTACAGAGTGGGTGAAAGGTACAGAGTGGGTGAAAGGTACAGAGTGGGTGAAAGGTACAGAGTGGGTGAAAGGTGCAGAGTGGGCGAAAGGTACAGAGTGGGTGAAAGGTACAGAGTGGGTGAAAGGACAGAGTGGGTGAAAGGTACGGAGTGGGTGAAAGGTACAGAGTGGGTGAAAAGTGAAGAGTGGGTGAAAGGTACAGAGTGGGTGAAAGGTACAGAGTGGGTGAAAGGTACAGAGTGGGTGAAAGGTACAGAGAAGGTGAAAGGTACAGAGTGGGTGAAAGGTACAGAGTGGGTGAAAGGTGCAGAGTGGGTGAAAGATGCAGAGTGGGTGAAAGATGCAGAGTGCGTGAAAGATGCATAGTGGGTGAAAGATGCAGAGTGGGTGAAAGATGCAGAGTGGGTGAAAGATGCAGAGTGGGTGAAAGATGCAGAGTGGGTTAAAGATGCAGAGTGGGTGAAAGATGCAGAGTGGGTGAAAGATGCAGAGTGGCTGAAAGATGCAGAGTGGGTGAAAGATGCAGAGTGGGTGAAAGATGCAGACTGGGTGACTGAATCAGAGTGGGTGACTGAAGCAGAGTGGGTGAATGAAGCAGAGTGGGTGAATGAAGCAGAGTGGGTGAATGAAGCAGAGTGGGTGACTGAAGCAGAGTGGGTGACTGAAGCAGAGTGGGTGACTGAAGCAGAGTGGGTGACTGAAGCAGAGTGGGTGAATGAAGCAGAGTGGGTGAATGAAGCAGAGTGGGTGACTGAAGCAGAGTGGGTGACTGAAGCAGAGTGGGTGACTGAAGCAGAGTGGGTGACTGAAGCAGAGTGGGTGACTGAAGCTTTCTGCTTTAGCTTGGTGGCAAGTACATTTTTTACCAATCCTTGTAAATATGTATAGTATGCAACTATTAACAAAGCTTCTAGCATAATGGCTTGCATGCATATGTACTTACTTCATTGTTGCATCCTATGTTCAAACGTAATTATACAAATAGCAATGTATTAGATTAGCAATGGCATTTAACGGGCTGTTCTAATGGTAGCAGTTTGATTTGCTTTCGCGGCACGTGTACCTTTGAATAATTTCTGTAAACATGTTTTTTATGTAATTAGCAATTATTGTAAAGTTTCGCTTTTAAAAATGGGTAAACATGTTTTTTATGCAATTATCAACTATTGTAAAGTTGCGTTTAGCTTACAATTATATGTTGTAAGCGCTATATAGATCTTTCTGCTTAACTTTAGCGGCAAGTATATTTTTTTGCAAACCCTCATAAATATGCATAATATGCAACTATTATCAAAGCTTGTAGTATAATCTCTTAATTCATGTGTTCTTATTTGTTATATTTTAAATTTCAACGCAATTATACAAACACCAAAATAAAAGCTACGTGCTGCAGTACGCTCTATATATGGTTGTATAAGTGTATTAGTAATGGCGTTGAAAGCATTCTTAGAACGCTAGCACTCTGCTGTACCTTTTGAAAAAGTCTGTAAATATGTATCTTATGTAATTAGCAACAATTGACAAACGCTATAACTTTATTTGTTCGTATGATTTCGACATGTATTTTATTACATATTTTTATGCAATGCAAAATACAGCGAAATAGAAGTAGGGTAACACTGCGCTTGGCATATAGTTTGAGAGTGGGTGAAAGGTACAGAGAAGGTGAAAGGTACAGAGTGGGTGAAAGGTACAGAGTGGGTGAAAGGTACAGAGTGGGTGAAAGGTGCAGAGTGGGCGAAAGGTACAGAGTGGGTGAAAGGTACAGAGTGGGTGAAAGGTACAGAGTGGGTGAAAGGTATGGAGTGGGTGAAAGGTACAGAGTGGGTGAAAAGTGAAGAGTGGGTGAAAGGTACAGAGTGGGTGAAAGGTACAGAGTGGGTGAAAGGTACAGAGTGGGTGAAAGGTACAGAGAAGGTGAAAGGTACAGAGTGGGTAAAGGTACAGAGTGGGTGAAAGGTACAGAGTGGGTGAAAGATGCAGAGTGGGTGAAAGATGCAGAGTGCGTGAAAGATGCATAGTGGGTGAAAGATGCAGAGTGGGTGAAAGATGCAGAGTGGGTGAAAGATGCAGAGTGGGTGAAAGATGCAGAGTGGGTTAAAGATGCAGAGTGGGTGAAAGATGCAGAGTGGGTGAAAAATGCAGAGTGGGTGAAAGATGCAGAGTGGGTGAAAGATGCAGACTGGGTGACTGAATCAGAGTGGGTGACTGAAGCAGAGTGGGTGAATGAAGTAGAGTGGGTGAATGAAGCAGAGTGGGTGAATGAAGCAGAGTGGGTGAATGAAGCAGAGTGGGTGAATGAAGCAGAGTGGGTGACTGAAGCAGAGTGGGTGACTGAAGCAGAGTGGGTGACTGAAGCAGAGTGGGTGACTGAAGCAGAGTGGGTGACTGAAGCAGAGTGGGTGACTGAAGCAGAGTGGGTGACTGAAGCTTTCTGCTTTAGCTTGGTGGCAAGTACATTTTTTACCAATCCTTGTAAATATGTATAGTATGCAACTATTAACAAAGCTTCTAGCATAATGGCTTGCATGCATATGTACTTACTTCATTGTTGCATCCTATGTTCAAACGTAATTATACAAATAGCAATGTATTAGATTAGCAATGGCATTTAACGGGCTGTTCTAATGGTAGCAGTTTGATTTGCTTTCGCGGCACGTGTACCTTTGAATAATTTCTGTAAACATGTTTTTTATGTAATTAGCAATTATTGTAAAGTTGCGCTTTTAAAAATGGGTAAACATGTTTTTTATGCAATTATCAACTATTGTAAAGTTGCGTTTAGCTTACAATTATATGTTGTAAGCGCTATATAGATCTTTCTGCTTAACTTTAGCGGCAAGTATATTTTTTTGCAAGCCCTCATAAATATGCATAATATGCAACTATTATCAAAGCTTGTAGTATAATCTCTTAATTCATGTGTTCTTATTTGTTATATTTTAAATTTCAACGCAATTATACAAACACCAAAATAAAAGCTACGTGCTGCAGTACGCTCTATATATGGTTGTATAAGTGTATTAGTAATGGCGTTGAAAGCATTCTTAGAACGCTAGCACTCTGCTGTACCTTTTGAAAAAGTCTGTAAATATGTATCTTATGTAATTAGCAACAATTGACAAACGCTATAACTTTATTTGTTCGTATGATTTCGACATGTATTTTATTACATATTTTTATGCAATGCAAAATACAGCGAAATAGAAGTAGGGTAACACTGCGCTGGCATATAGTTTGAGAGTGGGTGAAAGGTACAGAGAAGGTGAAAGGTACAGAGTGGGTGAAAGGTACAGAGTGGGTGAAAGGTACAGAGTGGGTGAAAGGTACAGAGTGGGTGAAAGGTGCAGAGTGGGCGAAAGGTACAGAGTGGGTGAAAGGTACAGAGTGGGTGAAAGGTACAGAGTGGGTGAAAGGTACGGAGTGGGTGAAAGGTACAGAGTGGGTGAAAAGTGAAGAGTGGGTGAAAGGTACAGAGTGGGTGAAAGGTACAGAGTGGGTGAAAGGTACAGAGTGGGTGAAAGGTACAGAGAAGGTGAAAGGTACAGAGTGGGTGAAAGGTACAGAGTGGGTGAAAGGTACAGAGTGGGTGAAAGATGCAGAGTGGGTGAAAGATGCAGAGTGCGTGAAAGATGCATAGTGGGTGAAAGATGCAGAGTGGGTGAAAGATGCAGAGTGGGTGAAAGATGCAGAGTGGGTGAAAGATGCAGAGTGTGTTAAAGATGCAGAGTGGGTGAAAGATGCAGAGTGGGTGAAAGATGCAGAGTGGGTGAAAGATGCAGAGTGGGTGAAAGATGCAGACTGGGTGACTGAATCAGAGTGGGTGACTGAAGCAGAGTGGGTGACTGAAGCAGAGTGGGTGAATGAAGCAGAGTGGGTGAATGAAGCAGAGTGGGTGAATGAAGCAGAGTGGGTGACTGAAGCAGAGTGGGTGACTGAAGCAGAGTGGGTGACTGAAGCAGAGTGGGTGACTGAAGCAGAGTGGGTGACTGAAGCAGAGTGGGTGACTGAAGCAGAGTGGGTGAATATATATGTCTGATGCTTGTGGATGTCTGATGCTTGCATGTCTGCTGGGGTGACAGCGTCAGTACAAGTCAAGCTCTAAGTTGGTGTGTGTCAGAACTGGTTGCCTCGGGGAAAAATAAAAGTTCTCCCTGTAAATAAAGAAAGAGGAGGTGAGAAAGGAGGGACCGGCTTGGAGCTGGGAAAGAGGCTGAAAGGGAGGGGAGAATGCATGGAGCGCATTCCAATGAAGTCTGTTGCGAGGCGTGGGGGGCAGCCTTTGATGTGCGAGAGAGCTGCCGTGAAAGAAGTAAACAGCAGGCATGTAATTAGGGGGGAGGAGAAGTCGCGCTGGGGTGAATACCTGAGGCCAAGCTGCCCGCGGGAGGGAGGCTGATGGCTGTGATGTGGACGCGCGTCGTGAACTAGCCTCTTGTTGCCTGTGGGAGGGAAGACGGAGGGAAGGCAGAGAAGGGGAGGGGGGATGAATGCGACACGGCGGGCAGGGGAGGGGGCGGAGCGGGGAGAGCGGCATGAGGGTGTGAAAGCAGCAGGGGCCTTGAGTGCGGCTAAGGGAACTGAAGAAATGCGACACGGCAGGCAGGGGAGGGGGCGGAGCGGGGGTGTGGGAGGAGTGCGGCTGAGGGAAAATACATGCAAGCAGGCGGCTGGGGGCATTTGCACGCGCTTTTAAGCTCAATGCACATGCGCATTAAGCTTGAATTTCACGGGCACTGCAAGGAATCGCCACGATTCCTTGCAAGTTGGTTAAAGACTGTTTAAGCCCCAATAGTCTCGCAAGCTCAATGCGCATGCGCATCGACAGGCGAGACCTAAAAATGGTAATTATGTAAAAAATTTGCTTGAAGCAATTCAATTGCCAAAAGAAGTGGCTGTGGTCAAGTGTGCTGCTCACCAATCTGGAAATGACAAAGTGACAGCTAGTAACCGATATGCTGACCAGTTAGCCCAACATTGCGCCAAATTTAGAATGGCTGTAAACAAAAAAATTGGAGTAGACGGAAACAGCTGCCAACTTATGTTGCTTGAAGGTGTGAAAACGTGGGAGGAAGTGAGAGATTTGCAAAATGAAGCAGAACTGAAAGAAAAGAAAGAGTGGAAAAAAATAGGTTGTCAGAGAAGGGTTGAAGATGGTGTCATTGTTTACCTCTTTGGTAGGCCTGTGTTACCAGACTGTATGCTTGCTACTATGGCTAGGATGTTCCACGGAGATTCCCATTTAGAGCGAGATGCCATGATCAGGCTGTTTCAATGTGAGGTTCAGGAATGTAGCAGAGAGTCTTTGCCAGAGTTGTCTAGTTTGCCAACAAATGAATCCTGGAAAGAAAACTGTAGTGTTACCAGAAAAGATTGGGAAGGCAGAAGGTCCCTTCATACGATTAAAGATTGATTTAATTCAGTTACCCCCTTGTCGAGGACTAAAATACATTCTCGTCATTGTCTGCCTATTTTCAAAATGGGTGGAAGCTTACCCCACACGTAGGAATGATAGCATCACTGTAGCCAAACTCCTACTCAGAGAACTCATACCTAGGTTCGATGTTCCAGTAACAATTGAATCAAACCGAGGCTGTCATTTTAATAATGAAATAATTGGCCTAATTTGTGAAGCATTCAACGTTAAGCAAAAGCTGCACTGCGCATACCGGCCAGAGGCTTCTGGAGTGATAGAACAACTGAATGGCACGATCAAGTCAAGATTGGGAAAGATGTATGAATCTTCCCGATTAGAGTGGCCAGATGCTTTACCTCTTGTTCTGATGGGACTCAGAAGTATTCCAGACCGGAACACAGGCTTGAGTCCTCAGGAAATACTAAAGGGAAGAGCAATGAGGCAAGCATGGGTGTCAGGACACAAGCTGATAAATATATCTGATGATTTAGTACTGGAGTACTGCAAAGAACTGGCTGACCAAGTGCGTTCTATCTCTCACCAGGTTGGGGAAGACGCTGTCGCCAGACAAGCAACTCCAGCACATGACCTGAACCCAGGTGATTGGGTAGTGTTAAAGAAACACACTCGAAAATCTTGCCTTGCACCGAGGTGGGGAAAACCACGACAAGTAATTTTGGTTACCACCACAGCTGTAAAGTGCGAAGGAGTTCCACACTGTATCCATGCCAGTCACACAAAAAGAGTGACTGAACCTGATGAAACTGAAGCTGAAGGTTGTACAGCTGAGGGGTCTCAAGATGTCGATCCTGTAGTAGCTGAAGAGGAACAACCAAGCACCAGTCAAGATGATTGGATTCCAGTAGTTAACATACCTGCGGAATACGTGAGAACCAGAAGTCAGACTTATCTAGACAGTCAGAGTGATAGTGAGGATGAGATAGGTCTAGAAGAACATACTCAGATTACAGAAATCCAAGCTAACAGTAATTCTGAGGAGGACCAGATAGGGAAAGATACCCAGATAATCGACATTTCACCAAGAACTCCAGAGTCTTATGAGGGACAGATAGATAATAGGGCGTAAGGTCAGGCAGAAGAAAATCAAGCGTTCGAAGAGCTTGAGCAGGACCAGATAGGAGTAGAAAAATGTGTTCAGGAAGAAGAAGGTGAATCAAATCAAAGTCAAATTCAGCAAACACCTGAACAAGGCTAGATTAGTAACCAGGCAGAAGAGACAGAAATAAGACCTAGTCAGATAGAGAGGGACAGAGAAGAAAGCATTGAAATAGATGTGCCACAACTGAATGAAAATAAGAGAGCACTGGAAGAAGGCCAGAGCACAGTGCCAGCTAAAAGACTCAGAATAGGAGACAAGTGGCCTAGGTTTGTCAAAAGATTGAAATTTCGTCTAAAGACAATAAACGAAGAACCACAACAAGTAAATGAAATAATAAGTCAAACTGAACAAACAACAGTACAACCAAGAAGGAGAAGTCCACGACTGAAAAGGCTGAATAACAAATTCAGAGATCCTGAATGGACTTACATTGTCCTTGAAGATTTTGAAAACTTAGAAATAAGTAATGAAAGTGATGACAAATTAATTGTTGATCAGACTGACGGCGAAGGGAGACCCACTTGAAAAATTTCACAGGCGTAAAAGCTACAAAGAGGGGTTAAGTCTCCTCGGTCAGAAATAGCTGATCATACTGTTAATGGAAGACCGAAAAGAAACTGTCTAAAAACATGCTGTAGAATATGCACTTGTATTATGGTGATAGTACTCATAGTATGGGGGGGCAGAGCTAGCTCGCAACCAATATGGCTGCTTGAGCCGAGAGCTCCCCCCTCTCATCAACTATCCTGAAATAATCCTGTATGTCCACCGGCACTGCAAGACCTCTGGTCGCTGCCCTGAGACGCTTGACTCTCGCGGACCTTGGGGGGAGTGAGTCTGACCCCTCCGCCCCCCTACTGGCCTGGTTGTGGACACTGGGGCCTGGCGGCTCGGGCGGAGGAGGCGGCTGCGATTGTCTGAGCCAGCCGGGGTGAATCCCGGCAGTTGGAAAGCCTCGGAGTGACTTTTCCCCCACACCTACCGACGGAGCTCACGCCGCTGCGGAGGAGTGCTTGCTGCGGCAGTTTTTGAAGCCTGGGTTCACTGGAACAAGAGCCTGTGCGGGCGCGGAAGTGAGCGGCATTAAGTTGGAAGACGCCTCCTGCGTTGGGTGGCGGGGAACGAGCACCCGAGGCCAGGAGTGGGTCACCTGACGTGGAGGCTTGGACCGCGACCACAACCAGAGAACGGAAGCGGCCTGCCTCATACGGTACTGGTGAGTCTGGGCACGAGTTTCCAGGGTGGGGGGCGGCGCTGTGCGGCCGAGGATCCTGGAAGGGGCGCCTCGGCCCCGGCTGTGATCTGTGCGGGCCCCCCATGCCTAAGGGAGCCCTGGGTCTTCTGCTGTGGCTGCGTGAGGTGGCGCGGTGGACATACGAATGAAGTGAGGGCCCAGGACAGGGGCGAAGAGAGTGGACGGGGCTGTGGCGCACTGGCCCTATATAGGAATCCGGAGCGGTGTTGGGTGCCTGGCGCGGCGGTATCACACGGGAAGTGCGAGGATATAGCTCCGGTGACCATATTGACGGTTGGTGCGAGGTAACGGAGTGCTTTCCACACATAGGGTCATGGCGACGGCGGCTGGAGTGTACCCCACGAGACCTTGGTGCCCTGCAACAGCCCCTAGGACATTTTGCAGCCTTGATGGTGGCTAATTGCCCCCCTCCACGTGTAAGGGACTTTGCGTTCTACCCTTGGGGGGCAAGGGTGCCACAAGAGACCAAAGACGCGGCAGCAGTACACCCACTTACTGCTCCGGTGAGACTAGAGGGTGGCAGCGGTATCCCGTGGAGCTACGCGGCGACCTCGCTGGCCGAAGCCTCGGTATAGGAAAGCATCGGACTGTGGGTGACCACCGGGTCCTGTCAAGATGGGGCGCACAGATAGGACACAAACCAAGTTGTCCATTGATCCTAAAGGAACCAAGCCTGGCGACTCTGCATCGGGGAGGGACCGGGGGAGCTGGAGCCGACGGAAGACCTCCCTCAGCAAGATATCCGCGGACTATTATTAGCTCACCTACCGCATGGAGCGCATGGCAGAGAGGCTCGACAAACAAGCGGAGCACATTGACATGTCTGAGCGCAGACTCACCGAGGTGGAGGAGGCACAGACCTCCTTGGCCACTGAAAACAAACAGCTGAGCAGGGCAATGCAGCTGCTCCAGGACAAGATGGAGGACTTGGAGGCCCGCTCTAGGCGGTGCAACCTCTGCATTACGGGACTGTCGGAGACCACGCAGACCAGAAACATGGAGGTCTTCATCGAAAATCTCCTAAAGACCCTCCTCGGCGATACCGCCTTCTCTACAATGTTTGTAGTTGAAAGGGCCCACCGTTCTCTGGGCCCGAGAGCGAAGCCGGGGGCGCCACCGAGGCCTATCATTGCTAAGTTACTCAACTACAGGGACCGTCATGTGGCATTAAGACTGGCGAGGGAAAACCAACCACTTCAATACGAGGGATCGACCCTCTCACTGTTCCGGGACTTCACGGCGAGGGTGCAAGAGGCACGGCGCCAGTTTATACTGATGAAACGTCAGTTACATGAAATGGGCGCAGATTATGCGATATTGTATCCAGCAAAGTTGAGAATAAACAGACAGGGGAAATCCATGATCTTTACGGACCCAAAGGCCCTACAGAGAGCCCTCAAGGACTGGTGCAAAGAAAGTTGATCCTCCCTGAACAGCGCGGATGAAGCTGCGGGAGGCTCAATGGATGATCAGGACTAAATGGGATTTTCGCAGATAAGCAACATGATTTACATTGTATTGTGCAGGGTGGTGTGGGTGGGGAGGGGGCACGGGTAATGGGTAAGTCAGTGGTCATGATGCACCTTCGCTTCCTTGGAGGGTGTAAGTGATTTGGGAAGTGGACTGCGGGGGGATGTGCAGTTGAGTGCTCGGAGCGCTGCATGGGCAGGGGGGTGCAATAGCGGGCGAGTCATGGCAGTAAGATGCACATTATTTTTTAAAAACCGGCAATGACCTGCCTTACTTAAATTTAGTTACGCGCTGTTGTGATGAATCACTGCAGGTTGGAGGATATTTTAGCGGACTTTGCTGATTACTGAAGTATGACATGAGTGCACTTTTTCCGCTGCCCAACCTGGAGTGCTCCATGATTGTGCTTTAGGTTACACGCATGACAGTTTTTCATTGAGATGGGGGGGTGGGCGACTATAGGATTAGACCCGACAGAGAGCTTGCTTATTGTTGGCTACCTTCGCCCTCGTGTGAATCCCACTGAGTTTGGACAAAGGTTTTGTTTGTCTTCTAAAGTGTTTTGAAGTTTTGGAGAGGGATTGGGAGACTGGGGTGCTTTTGATGGGGAGAGGTGTTGATCGCGGCCTAGTTGGGGATGGGCAGGCGTGGGTGGGCATGGGGGGTGGGATGGTGCTGTAGAGAGCCGCTGGTGCGACGAGGGGAATGTTTGCAGTTGGAGGGTGTTTATTGCAAGTTACCACACATGACTACGGCAAGTACGATGCTGGGATGTTCGTTGAGACATTTTTACTGAAACATGTACACAACCGCTACAGATAGGATGACCTCATCTAGAGATAATTTGGACACTTTGACGCTGCTAACCTGGAATGTTCGGGGTCTTAATGACCATAGAGAGGTCCGGAAGGTCCTACAATACTTTGCGAGACATGACGTTGATGTTGCATTATTACAGGAGACACATTTACACCCAGACAGCCACATACTTCGCTACAGGGCCTTTATGGGTAATATACATGCAGCTGGGTTTACATCGCACTCCAGGGGAGTGCTTACGTGGGTCAACCCGACGCCACTTTTTAGGATAACCCCTTTGGAGACTGATAGAGATGGACGCTACACGATCACGAGGTGCTGCAGCAAGGGTATGGAGCTCTGCATAGTGAACACCTATGGCCCCAATTATGATCACCCGGACTTCTACTTAGAGTTAGCGGCCAAGGTCACGACGCACTCGGGAGGAGATATACTCTGGGGGGGGCGATTTTAACATGACCAGGCAACCACACATTGACAGATCAGACGGTCCCGAACGTCGTCCATCAGCCGCTGCTAGAGTGCTGGAGACGCAAATGATTAGGATGGACTTATGTGACATATGGAGACACAGACACCCTACCCAAGGGGGCTATACACATTACTCGGCCCCACATGACATACACACTAGGATAGACTATTGGCTTGTCACCACACATATAACCCAGGCGATTCAGACCTGCACTAAACTACCACGTACATATTCAGACCATTCACCTATATTGTTGACGATAGCTCGCCGATGCGGCGTATCCCGCCGTTTGCCTGGCGCTTCCCTCCATATGCTTTACTAGATGCCTCTTTCAGGGAGGAGCTGGCGGCGGCCATTGAGTTATTCTTCGACGCCAATGTGGGCTCTGTGGATTTGTTTCAGACTATATGGGAGACGTTTAAGGTGTATATCAGGGGGATTACTATCTCAAAACATTTGGGGGTCCTCAAATCGATCAGGAGCAGGCTGCGTACTTTAGAGACCAAACTTACGGAACTAGAGCAGAAGCGCTTATACGATAGTAGCGAGACCCTTGCACGAGAACTAGCTTTAACTCTACAGGAATACCATGAGGAGGCTGACTCTGAAGTCAAGCACTTAGGAAAGTATACGATAGCTGGATCGTACGGCAAGAGGGAGCGCCCCAGCGTGGTGCTTGCTCAATTGGCTAAGAGGAGTAGAGGCAGAATGACGACCCCCGTAATGAGGTCACCAACGACTGAAGAGCTGCTTTCAGACGCACAAGTTGCGGAGTGTTTTCGGGGGTATTATGTGACACTGTATGCCTTGCGAGACCCCGCTCCAGAGGAACGCATACTTGATTATCTAAATCATATAGAGCTTCCCTGACTTTCCAACACACACCGCGAGTTCCTGGTACGCCCGATCGAACGGGAGGAAATAGTGTGGGCATTGTCGGCGATGAAAGCTGGTGGCGCGCCGGGAAGTGACGGCCTCACTGTTGCCATTTACAAGGCATACTCCGATCTATTGATACCTCATCTGCTAGCCCTTTGTGAGGATATGGCAGATACGGGCACTATGCCGCCTACTCTGCGAGAGGCAATACTGGTTGCTATTCTCAAACCAGGAAAGGACCCATGGGCCTGCGCTTCGTACAGCCCTCTGTCGCTATTAAACGTGGACGTAAAGATCTTCACTAAGTTGGTCTCCAACCGCCTCAGCCCCATGGTGGCTTCATTGGTGGCCCCAAAACAGGCTGGATTTGTCCCCACTCGTAATCTTACGTATAATCTGAGGACGGTCTTCGCGGCGTTCCAGCACACACACCCGGAAGTCCCTGCGAGTGTGGTCTTCCTCGATATGGAAAAGGCCTTCGACTCCGTGGAATGGCCTTTCCTAAGACGGGTCTTAAGTCGCTTGGGTGTGGGAGAACTGTTTTTACAGCTGCTGGCTACACTGTACACCTCCCTGATGGCTCGTATACGAATAGGTTCTCTCATCACGGACCCTATACAGATAGGGAGAGGCACGAGGCAGGGGTGCCCCTATTCCCCTATCCTATACGCGTTGGCAGGAGAACCCCTTGCCTGCGCTCTGCGCGAGTACCACAGACATAGGGGCATTCAATTCCCCACGTATAATTTGATCGTGTCTACGTACGTGGACGACACCCTCTTATATGTCAGAGATCCAGAAGTGCACTTGTCGCCGGTGCTTCGCGAGGTGGTCTTATTCATCTATCTCTCGGGTATGCATGTTAATTGGAAGAAGTCCCTGATGTTCCCACTTACACCAGTTACGCGGCCCTTTGACCCGGAATACCCCATCCAATGGACTACTGATGCGGTACGGAACTTGGGGATCCGGCTACACACGGACTTGGAGGTAGTCCTACGGCAGAACTATGGGGTGGCTGTCTCTAAACTAGAGGAAGATATCGATAAATGGATTGCCCTGCTACTATCGCTGCTGGGACGGATCTCACTTATGAAAATGATTGTGCTGCTGCGTTTTTTGTTCTTATTCAGCAACATCTTTTTCCAACAACTGCAATCGTTAATGGCCCGGCTGGCATGGGAGGGAAACAGCCTAGAGCGGCGTGGAAAATACTGATGAGTCCGTACGCGGCGGGAGGACTAAATTCCCCTGACCTGGAGCTTTATTATCGCGCTGCGCAAAGCACACACGCTTATCATTGGATACATGGCCCAGTAGATATTCCACACATGCGTATTGAATTGATTGTAGCGGACCCGACACCTCGGGCCGCACTGCTGGCCAGACCCCGAGACCGAAGAACGGGTCTGCTCGATTCCCTGAATGCAGTTACTCACGCGTGGCACCACATGATGGACACTCAGGCGTGCAGTCTACTCTACGCCCCAAGGGTGCCCATAGCTTGGTGCGCCTGGCTGCCCCCGGGCATGGATAAAGGAGTCATAAAAGCGCTGAGTGTGCTGCAAATATAGACCATGGACGATTTGTTTACAGAGGGCAGGGCCCGCAGCTGGAGTGAGATCGAAACTGACGACAATCCCCATTCATTGTTATCGCGCTTTCAGTTCTACAGAGTGAGACACGCTCTCAGAGACCTGTTAGGGGAAGACTTGGAAGAACCCACGGTAGTTGCAGCTTTTGATTATGTTGTCAATGCTAAGACCCCTGCTAAATTAATAACCAACTTGTTCCGTATAGCCCTCTCTGAGAGGACGGCGGAATACGCCAAGCCAAGACTAGCATGGCAAGCTGACTTACAGATCGACCTTGGGGAAGAGACATGGCAGTACTGCTGTACGAGTACGAGAAGAGTATCTCTGAATGGCTGCCATAGACTGCTGCACTTTAAATACCTAAACAAGACTTACTATACCCGTGAAAGATTACATAGATATGGATCGAGGGACAGCCCTAATTGCGAGAGATGTGGGGACCAACTTGCTGACTTTTTACATGTTGCCTGGTCTTGCCCGGACATTCTAACGTGGCACTCAGTATTAAAAGAAGTGAACTAGATCACGCAGCTGACACTAACACCTGACCCATTGTTGGCCATACTGGGCTATTCCAAACCCTTACGCCAGGCACACAGAAGACTGGTCGATATGGCCTTCCTTCTTGCTAAACGGTGTGTTGCCCTCAAATGGATGCGAGGCCCAGCTCCTACACTAGCACAGTGGACCAGGGAAATGATCTATTGTAGTACGCAGACGGAGCTCTATAGCGACTACCCCCTCGTAATAGGCCCAAAAACTTTTGGTCCCTGTTTCTAGATAGACGAAATGCGCGAGATGCTGCGGAGGATGAGGATGCACATAGTCAGACGAATAGAGCAGTCCTGACTGGGGACGCAGACGCCACCACACGGACTGACCAACACTGACACGCTATGGGCTGGAAGGAGGATTGGACTTTGGTGGAGTGGCCAGTAGGGGCCCCCCGGACAGTAGGGAGGTTGTCAGCTAACTCGTAGCGGATGGGTTCCTCGATGTGCGATAATGTGGCCCTGAATTTTTCTCAAGTATAAGTGATGCCGTTTTTCAATGAATTCCTAACATCGTTTTTTTTCTATGAACACAGTCTATATATCTACTGCTGATACTTAATGCCAATGATTGTGATGGTTGTTTATTCTGAAAATGCCAATAAAATAGATTAAAACAACAAGTACTCATAGTATGGTTAGGACTTACAATAGCTATTCCTTACATAATGAGTAGAGACATGAAGAATAATACTAATGAGCTACAAACGATAGATACACCTAGAAGAATAGATACACCAGAGAAAGCACTGCATTAAACAACAGAAGGTAGATTTAGAAGCATCAGATGAGGAAGGACTACATTATACTGAAATTAAAAACAGAACTCACTTAAATGTATTTGCAAACCTATTAGTACACTATGTAGAAGCCATGGAAATAGAAGATTGCTGTGTTTGTATGAAGTTACCTACTCCGGTAGCCAAAGGTGTGACTTACCATCATTTACCACTAACATATGGTATTTCATGTAGTATTTTAGCTAGTTTATTCTATAAGAAAAGACCTTTGCAGTATTACTATTCTAATTCAGATGTGATATTTTCTGTACTCCCTATATGTATTAACCTGAATCCTGTACATACTAAAAGTGATGTAACACGTTATATGGGTGGATATTTTCAAACAATTGGTACAATAGATATAGCTGAAGCACACAAGAATAACTTAACATGCTTATTACATGAAAAAGAGAAAATATTTTTGAATATGGTTGAGAAAAGGAGAGAGAATTTCCAAAGAAAGGCAAATGATAAGAATCATAAAATTCTTAAATGGGCTGAAAATATAGGGTTCACCCCAAATGGCAAGACTCATGCTGCTATGTTGCTGGATTTCGAAAAGAAGGGGAAAATCTGTCTCCAAAGGGAAAGAACTAGTTATTATAACAATATATTCATTGGTTCAAGTGAATGTGAACACAATTATAGGTAATTGGGGGTTGGGGTTTCAAAGATGGAACTGAACCTGTGTTTCCTGGAATTTATTTTATATGCGGAAACAAAGCTTATTACAAACTGCCAGATCATTGGCATGGGAGCTGTTATTTTGGAATAGTCTTCCCAAAGATATATCATGTAAACAAAATCACTGGAAATAATGAAGAAACAAATGGATTAATACATAGCAAAAGAGCTAGTGTTGGAGAAATAGTAGGCGATATATTCAATGCATTGATACTTACAGTGGGAGTGGCTCAAAATACGCAAAGAATTTGCAAATTGTCAACAGTAGTGGAACGGTTATCGACTGATACTGCTGGAGGGTTTTTAATGGTCAATACCGAATTGGTTGCGATCAGATCAATGGTTTTACAAAATTGACTTGCTCTTGATACATTATTAGCAAAAGAGAGCGGAGTCTGTAGAATGTTGAAAGCGCAACATTGTTGTACTTACATACCTGACAAAAGTGTTGAAATTAAAAGGTATGTAAGAAATATTACTAATTTGGAAAAAGAGCTTAAACCACTGGAGGTTGATAGTGCATGGAAGAGACTTACCGATGGTCTCTACTCTATAGGTAGTTGGCTTTCTAATGTAGGGAAACAATTTGTAGGTAGAATACTGATGCCAATGGTGGGAATAGGCTTACTGATTTTAGGGATAATAATTTGTTGCAAATGTCGGAAGCACAAAAAGACATATACAGTAAATAAGAGAGGGAACAAGAGAAATATTGATAAGCTTGAATTAGAAGAGTTGAATCGAAATATATACAAGAACGTGAAAAACTTTCACACAAACAATGAAAAGAAACAAAATAGAAAGTTTGAAGAAATTGGGCTGAGTGAAATGTGAAAAGTTGGCATCTGTTTCATTAATTGGTGATGATATAAAATATCATCAAAGAGGGGATTGATGGAGCAAGGATTCGCACGTAATGCGACTTGCTTGTAATCAGTCTTCTCGACATAACGTTAATGTACTAATCAACATGTTTGTCCTATTAATATTGCATTACATGACATCTAAGTGAAGCTTGCATATGTGCTTTTATTTACTAACGATAATCCGCTTGCATTAATATGGCCGCTGCTACGCAGGTTTTCTTGTTGCGCATGCGTCTGTCACACTCACGTGACATGACATACTTTCTGCTTTTGGAGGGAATCTTTTGCTTCTCCGCACTAGAACTAAGATGGCTGCTCTGTGTTACAGCATGCATGACGCTTGCACTGCTGCTTTTGCTAAGCTGTTCGTTCTGCTTAACTCTAACGCAATAGTTAAAAATAAAGTAATGGGAATAGAGTAGAGAAAAGTGGTATACGATGCATTCATTTATTCTGTGTTCTAAAACTGTTTCTTTCTATTTTTTCATGTAACGATAATCTTGGGCCTGGGAGGTGTTATTACTCCATCTTGAAAACCCACACTGCGCATGTCAAACTCCAGAAGGAGATTAAGTCATTCATCATTGAACCACAGCCAAGCTTACAGTACACTAGAAGATGCGCCTGGGAACCCGACCTACTGACCCCAAGCGGAAGGAAATATTGTTAGCATTGTATTTCTATAAGAACATCCATTGTTGGGTGGAATAAAGATGCATGGGAAAATAAAATTTGATGGACGGGAACGTTAATAGAATATTCAAAAGTAAAAGTTTCATTTTAGTATGGTGTGATGACCTCTCCCCGTCTCTTGTCCAATCAAATTTGGGAATCCTTACACTTGCAACATTGGGGGGTGGTACACTGTCCTGAAAAATAATATAACTAGGGTAGGCTTAGTTAGTTAATTTGTCCGACTTGTCCGAATAGCTGACCTGTCACTGACCCAACGCACTCAATAGGCGATCGGGAGCAGAGGTGCTGGCGGAGCCCTCTGTCAGTAGGTTCAAACCCCAGATCGGGGTTTGAAAGCTGAAGTGCTGGCGAAGCAGTTTATCGGAGAGATCGATAACTCTTACCGGGTTCGGGCTGTTAGCTGCAGAGAGGGAGTAACGCAGGCGTTGCAACTTTAACTGCGGGTGCTGGTCTTAGCCTGTGGTGGTCCTGTCCTGATGCAATTTGGCTTTACCTGTCCTGATTCTGATCTGCACCTGCTTGCCTTTATGGTACCTGCACTTTCGGGGGTTCTGTCCTTTAAACTGACCCGTGGCCAGGGTTAGTTCTTCACGCCATATTAGGTAAATATTCAATGTGGGTATGTCATTGTACTGTTTCCTTCTCTCTTCCCACCCTAATGTCAAATGCGTAAAGTTTGCTTCATAAAATCTCTGCATATTCTAATCATTATTTTCTTGATTGAAAAATTTCTGAGGTTTATTATTTGGATTAAGATTTTTAAGAAATTTAGATAAAGTGTTTAACCCTTTCCCGAGTTTGTGGTTATTATATGAGTGCAAATGTTATTATTTTACCTATTATTCTAACTCCTTTTGATCCCTTAGGACTTTAGGTACCGATGATAAGGATTGGTAAGTCAATGTTATAGGTCCTAAATGAAATTCATAAATCACTGATGAGAGTAAGTGCACAGGTTACCTGATTAAACTCACAATAAGTTATGTTGTTTTATGGGTCCAGGTGAGTATGGTAAACTGGGTCGGGTGACCTGCGTGCTCTATCATGACTTGGGAGTCGCCGTGTCAAGAGAAGGACATGGAAGACCACGACCACTACAGCTTGATCAAAAATAGAAATCTAAAAGCAGAAATACATTTTAGTCAGCCCTTAGCTATGAATGTGAACATGATTGTATTATCTACATTCAACAGCATCATTCAGACCAACCACGGGCAGCGGATTTTGTTTGACTATCTTCAATATATTGTAGAATGGACACTGTTCATATTTGGGATTTCTAAAGCCATCATAAATAGGCTAAGGAATACTTTTTAGGTGTTTTTCCAAGCAACACTCTACCTGGGGAATTAGGGTCCGAAAGACTCCGCACGCTCGTCTTTAACACAGATCCGCACTACATAGAAAAACTCAGTGGGCAGCCCTGTTTTTAGATAAAAACAAGGCTACAGTGTTTGACCGCGCAGTGGCATTCCTTGAGGGTTGTACGGCTTTACAACGCGTGCTTTTACACCGCGTGCCGTTACAATGCGTTTTTTTCAACGCAAGTCGTTACCACGACTTGCGTTGGAGGGGTGCGGACTTCGGAATTTTTTCATTTACTATTCTAACACCAGCCTACGTACAGTAGGGAAGGTGTTGGATAGTAAATAAAAAAATTCCTTGTCCTGCAGTGCCCTCCAGCGCAAGTCGTGGTAACGACTTGCGTTGGAAAAACCGCGTTGTAACAGCACGCAATGTAACAGACGCGTCGTAAAGGCTGTTCCCCTCCTTGGGCATAGCATCTATACAAAACTGATATTCAAGAATGTAAAAATGGCTGCTGTTAGGGAGGAACATAACAAAATACAGGTACAGGATTCTCTTGCCATCACCTGCGGGTAGCATTTTATATATTGTACTTTTAAAATGTCTGAGGGTATGACGTTTCATTTATTTTATATTTATGTTCGAACAACCTAGTTACAATGACGGTATTGTTATGAAATATGTCTACATCATGCGCTGTTAAAACAGAATATCATTTTGTCAAAAGTGTAGGCTCATGTAACATCTTATGTGTAATGGTGACTGTCTAAAATAAAAGAATTAAAACTTGAATGGAGACTCAAAATCTATATTCTGAATCAAGGACACACTTTTAAAATGTTTTTAAAAGATGACAGAAACACTTTGAAAAGTTAAAAGGTTTATTTCCAAAACAGTTTTTTCATAGTACAAGCATCAGGCTGATAAACTTAGTAAACAAATAAAAGAAGAAAAACATTGAAATGTTAACTATGGCAAAACTATACACACAAACACAGGCGCACATATACATAGGTTCAAAGGTCAGAAGAAGTTTATCCACATGTTCATTTTGGACAAACTTTTTTTTAGGTTCCAGAGGCAGAGCCTCTGTGCTCCAATAGGGGGATAGCCGGGGAAAGAAATGGGATGCTGGCATCTTAGGAAGGGGGGTTAAAAACAGGTGTTGGAGTACTTGGGGGCTGTAAGTCGAATCTTTAAAACTTTCAAGCAGTGTCTGTGTTCAGCATTACCAACGATCGTCAAAGGAATGCTGAGTTCCACAGAGACTCGTTAAAACTGTTCCAAACAAACCTCTGGGCGCTTTGTGGAGCAATAGTGTTTTGGGGTGCTTAAGACCTTTTACTAGGTCTACAGGTGGGATCCAACAACTGGTTGACATTTGTAGAGAAATTTGCCTCTCTCATTCCATGAAGGCAGGTCTTTAGAAGCTGACATTTTACTGAGCAACATTTGTGCAGCCCATCTGTACCTCTGACTCATATTTTTTTTAAGTTCTTCAACAATGATGCCTGAGGATGATGGTGGTTCTTGAGGCATTGAAGGGGGTGGTGGAGCCTGTTCAGAGTCAGGAAATATGTAGTCATCCTTTTTTTTTCTGCATTCCACTGCCTGTAATATTTTTTTAAGTTTTAAAGAGCCCTGGAGTAAAAATCTGCTTAGTCGTAAGGTTTTAATTCAAAATGTCTTTAATCTCGGGATCCAGGCACTGCATCTTATTTTCCACATATCCCAGGAGTTGCCCATATCCCTCCTCAACTGTTCCAGTTGCTGCTGTGGTACCAAGTACATCTTTTGGGTATAATCATCAGTTCCCGGTTAGGAGGCTGGTAATTAGCGGTGTAGCTATGCCGAACAAAGTACTTATAAAACCTCCCGACTGCTGTACCAGTTTCTTCTTAGAAATGAGGGAAGCCCTTTCATTACTGAGTTTTTTGATAAGGTGGTGCTTCTTCTATAAAACACGTAACTGGTGCTCTGATATAGGGACTTTACCTTTTAGGGTCCATATGCTGATTTTTTAAATGGCACCAAATCGTCTGAAGCCAGAGGCTGCTCCAATAGAGGAGACTGGTGGGGGCGCTGAATGGTGGAGGCCAGCAGCAGCATATGGCCCACTGGAGGGCAGAGGCCACCCGCCAGAGATGGCTGAGCCCAGCATTGGTCGACAAGGACAAGCAGGCCTGAAGCCCTAGCAAGACCAAGATTGACAAGTACATTCAGCCGGGTCCCTACCTCTGGCAGACAGGGACAGCCTGCATCACATAATCCCTCGGACACTACAACTTCCATATTGCTCGCCATGCAGAATCCAGGACAGTTTCTGGAGGAGAAAATTTGGGAGTTGAGTCAGGATCTCCCCTGATTTTCCCTCTTCTATTACAGGACTACACGCAACACTGCAGAGAGGGTAACCAAAACTGAAACACATATTTTCGAGGTAGAGGACACTGTTCGCATGTTCCAATCCAAGATTGTAGACCTCCAGAAGTTCATCAGTTAGAGGTATGGGCGGAGGATGCGCAGGGGCAGTACAGGAGGGATAATAGATCTTGGGTCCCGAAGGAGGAGGTATCATAGTGGTTTATAGTGGAAAGGGCCTCACAGATCGCTTGTTCTTAGCCGGGGGACCCACCGAAACCTATGATCACCCCTAACTTTAACTGCATGGATAAACATACATTTCTACAAATGGCTCGCAAGAAGAGATAATTGGTGTGCTGGGCTGCCGGTCATGAATTCCCCAGACTATACGATTAAGGTACAGCAGCAAAGGCGCGCCTTTATAGAAGTGAGGCACAAACTTCATACAAAGCAGATACAATACATGCTTGTAGGACTTGGCCTTTTTGGTTAAAGTTTCCTAAACTTTTTGATTTCCCCCTAAACCGTTTTCCTGACCTAGAAATGCCAATTTAGATGCTTTGAGTACTTTGCCACTCCTGATCAGTGTCAAAGTACAGGAGTTCCCTATGTAAAATGTAATGTGGATTGGTTGGCCATGATTGGTATGTTTGCCTTACTAGTAAAAGTCCCTAGTGATGTGCACTGTGTGTGCAAGGGCTAGTAATGCAAGGGCGCACAGAGAAGGGAACTCAGGCCTTCGGTGTTGGGCCTGCGTGCAGAATGCTAAGTTAGCATGTAGTCCTGACAAATGTAACCACTTGTCAGGTCTGACTTTACCTTTTACATACACATGGGGTAACTCTGTGGTAGGCACCAGGTAACCCCTGGGCAGAGTGCAGTGTAGGTAAAAGTCAGAACATAAACTGATGTGTTTGTTATATTCTGACAGTGAAAAACTCTCCATTTCGGTTTTCACTGCTGAAAGACCATTCTGCCCTTGAGACAGAATGGGGTAGGCTGGGTGTTGTGTTTGTTAGCCTAGTTTCCTGTCAGTTTATAATGGAGAGGTGAAGTTTGGTATGTTTGAACTCACAGTGTCATAATGCATCTTTCTGTGAAGGTGGTTTTGTCACTGTGTGTATATAAACCACTCTTTTAGAAAGTGGCTGAGTTCTGTGCTATGAGCATTTCTGTGTGCCTCTGAAACTGGAATAGAAAGGTGAGAGGAGCTGGGAAAGGTCTTGGCCCAGGGAGGGGTTGAGATGGTACCAGGCTGCCCTGCATCTGGAGAGTAGGGGAAGGAGAAGCCTGGGAGGTGAAAAGGCCTGGGCTGGTGCTATAAACCAATTGACCCATCTCATGCTGAGTGATTAAGGATCCAGACCCCCAGTATCAAAGGGAGAGAGGTGACACTGGGAGGGAGACACCCTGAACTGATTTAGGGAGGGATCAGGGACCCCTGGGCACATACAAACTTCAAAGATGTTAAGGGGTATAACTATGAGAGCTGAAGCCCCTGAAGGGGGGAATGAAACAGATATGGATTGAGACTGAAAAGGCTTGGACCCATTCTGTGGTCAAGAGGAACCTCTGCTAAAGAAGGAGCAACTGAAAAGACTGCTTTGGATAGACCAGTCCTTGCTTCCTGATCTGGGGCTGGTCTGCAGTTTGCTGTTATAACTAAAGAAGAGGCTGTTGGAACTGTGCTTGGAGGCGCTGGGTCCCCCTGCTTGAAGAAGACTGTGCTTTGTGCTGTGTCTTGTAACCCCAAGGGCCCGAGGTGAGCTGGCTCCCTGTTTTGGAAACATAGGAACATCAAAGTTTCTAGAGAAGACTCTCAGATACGCCGTGGGTGCTTGTGCTCTGTCTAACCTGAGACCTTCCCAAGTTGTGCCCTGTGATCTTGGGCCCCGGGAGTTTCAAGTGAAACTCGGACGTGCTGGGTGCGTGTCGAGGTGCAGCCCGGGTGTTGGTGAAGAGCGCCGGGGCCTCATAGGCACCAAAAGAAGAAGTGAGTCTCTGACGTGTGAGAGTGCGTGTCGTGGTGCAGCCAGGGCATTAGGCAAGAGCTCCTGGACATCGTGTGCACCAGGAGAAGAGGTGAGACTCGGACGCACTAGAGTGCGTGTTGTGGTGCAGCCAGGGCATTAGGCAAGAGCGCCTGAACATCGTGTGCACCAGGATAAGAGGAGAGGCTCGAATGCGCAGCGTGCGTGTTGAGGTGCAAGTTGAGCATTGGTGAAGAGCGCCGGATCGTCATGAGCACCAGAGAAGAGGCGAGTCTAGGATATGCGGTGTGTATGTCGAAGTGCAACCCGAGGTGCTGGTGAGGAGTGCCTGGTTTGGGTGTGCACCGAATTGAAGTAAAGTCTCCACAGTGCTGAGGTCGGGTCTTGGTGTGTACTGAGACCGCCAGAGTGAGGGCCAAGTCATCGGGACCCTAGGAGTCAATCAGCAGAGGCCCGGACCCGCAGCCATGGAAGAGCTGAGCCGCCCGGACCCACAGCCATGGAAGAACTGAGCCGCTGGCCCGAGCCTGCCGCAGCCCGTGATAGAGTTTTGGATCAAGGCCCAAGTTGCTGACGTCGGGGAGGAGAGTGGGATCGCACCCCCCAGGCAATGTGGATCAACACTTGGGGTGGGGTGCGGGCCTGGAGTGACACTCTCTCGGCCTCCTGCTTCAGTCAGCTGCGCGAGCCCTTGCTTTGTCTCAGATCCTGGCCTGTGCTGACCCAAGCCGGGGCACTACTGTGGCCGGAGTGGGAAGCAGTACTTTTTGTGTCATCATTTGATCCATAGCGGGGGCACTGTTAACGGAGCACATAAAACTGTTGTATTACACTTTGCATTATTGCTGCTAACAAACTATCGAACTGTCATATGATGCCTGACTTCATTGGTGCCTTACGAATGTTATGCTTGGTACACTACGCACTGCGGTATTTCTCCCTTGCAGATTACCTGATTGTAACGTGGCGCATTGCATTATTTCTTTAGTGCACAGTATCTGAGTATAACGTGGCACAGTGTATTATTTCTTCATTGCACCGTACAGGATTGTAGTGTGACCCATTGATTTGTTTCCTTCCTGGTACAAGGCATGCTGGTGGTGATATGCATTGCATTATTCCTTCAATTGCAAAGTACATGACTGTGGAGCTACGTATGGTATTGTTTCTCTGTTGCACAGTATAAGAGAATTTCGTTACGCCTTGCAATATTGTTGCCTTTTGCAACATGTGTGATTCTAGCAATAAGACTTGCCTAACCTTCTGGGAAACGGTTAGAAGTGAGCTTAACTGTTGGTTAGAAGCGGTGGTTGGGATTAGAACCTACCAACCCACCGGAAAGAATACTACCCATTCTTATATGTTGATTTTGTATCGTGTGGTCATATCGTATAATTGCTAATATAAAGATTATACTAATTTTTATCAATAACCGTGTGGAGTCCATTTTTGATGACATCATGGGGTTACTGTGAGTGTGGTTGCACATACTGAACACTCGAGCCTTGGAGATAAGCCTGGCTGCTCGTGCCAAGCCATTAAGGGGGTGAGTAGGGCTATCTCAGACTGTGTCGCTTAACGTTGAAGCGAGGTGTCTGGGATGCACGCCTCCAGCATTTGGTGGCGGCGGTAAGCAACAGGGACCTCCACTTCCAAAAATTAGTTGTTCTAGTGCATCTCAAAGCGATTTACAAGGACAAAACTCTCTTCTTTGACACCCTGTAAAGTGCATGGAACTGGGTACAGGAGTGGCCAAGCCTTCAGTAGAACAACACCCGACCCTTGGATTCTCCCGGGAAGAAGCCAGGGGACAAGAATACCAGGAATACCCACTGTGCTGGATCCAATGGAACAGATAGAGTCATCGGTCGGAGGGAGCAGATGTGACAGGATCTCCTGAGACCAATGTTGAAGGGTGAAATTGTCCGATGAGTAAGCTGATAAAAACTGACATCCATCTCCTACTGACCCACACTTAGCCGGCGGGCATTGGCCACGCTATACACACTTCATTAGACTGCTGAGTTTAGATGTGGATCATCATGAATTGCTATAACCTTGTCCCATAGTTTACTCTTGTTTCCTATACTGCTTTGGACTATAGTTGGGGAACTATTGGGGGGTTTATTTTAGTTACTGTTGGGTTGTCAGATGCTTTGGAGAAGTGTACAGGGGAGGCTGGGAGGAAAATTGGGGATGTCATGCATAGCAAGTTGCACACTTCCATGTGATCATTGGCTGGTGCTCTTTCATAACACAGGATGGCTGAGGACCAAGGTGGGGTAGGCCTTACAGGGGTATAAATGTCTCTCTGGAATGTGAACGGCTTAAACAATCATACCAAGTGCGGGGTAGTAATGCAATACATAAAATGACACCTGCTGGGGATGAACCAGGGGTGGCCTTAGGCTTGTGCAAGCTGTGCACCTGCACAGGGCAGCCAAACCCAGGGGCCGTCACGCCAATATATATCCTTGATATAATAATCCTCTGAGGATGGATACATATTTGCGTGGCGGTCCCTGGAAGGGATTTGGCGGCCTCCGGCTCTGTTCCACTTCCAAACATCCTGAGCCCCCCTCTTCGGGGTCCCGCCCAGACCCCCTCTTCCGGGGCCCCCTACCTACGCCCCTGGATGAACTGTGCCTTTCTAGGCAGGCATGGTTCCAACAGAGTGTACTATGCAGGTTAACCCTCCGGTTGAAGGGGGTAGCCAAACGACTTCATAAATCCTTCCGGCTGGATGACCCTCAAGTGGTGACAAACAGTGTGGGCAGATACATGCTGCTCCAGAGATGGGTGCAGAGGCTGGACTGGACCATACTCTTTGTATACCTCTATCCTGCTAGAGGGCACGCTGAGCTACCTCACAGCTTTATTGGCAAACACAGGGCCTGGAAAACTGGTCATAGGTGGGGGTGTAATCATGAACCTGGCACAAGACACCTGGAATCCACATTCCCACAGCACACAGATGTGCAGCCTAAATGCCTGGTAGTTGACTGATGAACACCTTTTAGATGATCTGAGACAGGACTTCTTTTCAACCAATATATGCTCGGTAGACTCGACCTTGTGTCTATGGGGAGCATTCACTGCAGTGATTGGAGCCCTGCCCCATTGAGATGGGGTCCAAACCGGAGCGCCCTCTCTCTCTCTTGCTATTTGCCCTGGCAATCGAACCGTTGGCTGAGTTAGTCCCGAGGGATGCCCAAATCTGGTACGTCAGATCAAGGGAGGAGCTGGAGGGTCGCATGACTCTTTATATATAGATTGTACATCTGGGCAGGGCAACAGCAATTAATCTCCTTCAACAAATGCACACAACACTTGAATGATGAGGGTATGAGTGACACAGATCTACTGTTAAAATACTGGGAAAGGAAAGGACAGCACACTCTGGGTTTGTGTCACAGTAGCAGCGTTTATTCAGACGCGTTTCGGAGTGGTCTCCTTCGTCAGTGTCAGTTGAACGCTCACCGGGGGCAAGGAGGACATCCTGACATCTAGCCTCGCATCGCTTCGCTCTCCCCCGCCGCCGCTCTACACATAGCGGCCGCTGAGAGGGGGGAGCGCCTACAACCACCACCACCAGCGGGACTACAATTCCCAGCGTCCCCTCCTGACATCCGGGGACGCTCACAGCCGCGCAGGATTACCGCACCCGGAGGCGCATAAGAGGGGGCTGTACCTGCTGACGAGCGGGGTCGAACGCTCACCGGGGGCACGGAGGACATCCTGACATCTAGCCTCGCATCGCTTTGCTCTCCCCCGCCGCCGCTCTACACATAGCGGCCGCTGAGAGGGGGGAGCGCCTACAACCACCACCACCAGTGGGACTACAATTCCCAGCGTCCCCTCCTGACATCCGGGGATGCTCACAGCCGCGCAGGATTACCGCACCCGGAGGCGCATAAGAGGGGGCTGTACCTGCTGACGAGCGGGGTCGAACGCTCACCGGGGGCAAGGAGGACATCCTGACATCTAGCCTCGCATCGCTTCGCTCTCCCCCGCCGCCGCTCTACACATAGCGGCCGCTGAGAGGGGGGAGCGCCTACAACCACCACCACCAGCGGGACTACAATTCCAAGCGTCCCCTCCTGACATCCGGGGACGATCACAGCCGCGCAGGATTACCGCGCCCGGAGGCGCATAAGAGGGGGCTGTACCTGCTGACGAGCGGGGTCGAACGCTCACTGGGGGCAAGGAGGACATCCTGACATCTAGCCTCGCATCGCTACGCTCTTCCCCGCCGCCGCTCTACACATAGCGGCCGCTGAGAGGGGGGAGCGCCTACAACCACCACCACCAGCGGGACTACAATTCCCAGCGTCCCCTCCTGACATCCGGGGACGCTCACAGCCGCGCAGGATTACCGCGCCCGGAGGCGCATAAGAGGGGGCTGCATCTCCCGCCTCGCGGGACGCGTGCGGGCGGTCGCCGGGCTGAGCCCGGGCAGAGGGCGGGCCGTCTGTGGCCGTCAGGGACCAGAAGAGGCCGGGCTGGGCCACCCCCCTGAGCGGATTAATGGGTAAGCGTAAGCATCTGGGACCTGAGGGTCAGGGGGCTAAAGAGGCTAAAGTTCCCCGTAAGGCAGATACAATAAACTCATATCTTACTTCAGCGGTAGGAGCTATTAACCAGAAAATAGCCAACGCAGAAAAGGAACTTGAACTGGGTAAAGTGAATAATTCAATTGTTACTGAACCCTCACAATCTACGGTACCATTTCCTACCTGTCCTTTGGTTGAGGCATTATCCGTCAGTAACCCAGAGATTAATGATTCCACAGAGCAGCACACAGAGATTCAGGGACTGGGTCCAATCATGTCTCCCAACAAATCCAAAAAGAAACCCAAGGCAAATGGTGGGAAAGGTATTCCTGCTTCCCCTCATCAGGACTTTGTTAAAGACATTTGCCTAGCCATGGGGGATAAATTGGAAGAACTGATTAATGCTCGCCTAGAACCAATATTGGAAGAAATTGGTAAAGACATTGTTGACTGTTTGAATACTTGTCTGGCCGGGTTACTAAAGAGGTGCGAGAAAATTGACTCATTTATTAATGATTTTCGTGCCAAAGAACAAATACTCATTAATGATAATAAGACTAATGAAACTCATGGTCTGGAGCTAATGGAATGTACAGCGACTAAAGCTAGCTCATCTAATGCGCATCTGCTACAAACAGATGTTCCACTGACCCAACTACCAATCCTATCCCAAAATGTGCCTAAACAAGGTACTAGTAACCCAATGCCACAACAATATATTCCCATTCCACTCATACAAGAAAACATCATAGCATGCCCTAACATCTCCCACAACTCGTTTAATTGTAGCACTGCTAGCACTGTTAGGCTGCATTTACCACCTCAGGCAGTACCCTATGTGGCAGTAATAACTGGGGTTCCACCTTTGCCCCAAAATGAGAAAGAATCTACTAGGGATCTGCTTGACAAATCTAGAGAATGGTGTAAACAATACTCCAGTGGCGAACTTGACATAACCCACTACATCATCATGGCCAGAAGGGTAGGGTGGGTAGGACATGGGCACAAGAACATCGTGGGAGATTGTATAGTCATCAACTTCTCTGTGAAAGATGTGGCAGAAAAATTATTTTGGGATGGGTCGCTGATTACAAACAACACAATTAGACCACTCCCTCTGGGGTATTTTTACCCCTCGCGGGGGACTATAAAGGCTCACTCACTCATACAAAAGACAGCTGGCAACAAAATTACACCTACTTTAGGGCCATGTCACTTTGCCATGCAACACAAGGATGGGGCCTCAGTTCTTGCCCCTCAGCGTGTTCCACTAAACACGACATTGACATCGCATCTGAATAGTAATCAGAAAGAGGGTGTTCCTTTATCTAATCGCTTTACACCACTCTCATTCTCAGATAACCAGGATTGACTACAGAAGACAAAATATACTAATCAGATCCCTCTAACGACACGCAGGAAGACCTGTAGGATCCTTAGTTGGAATATTGCAGGCATAAGATCTAAGGCCGAAGATGGGAATTGGCTGAGTTTTATCTCATCTTTCGATATTATAACCCTTCAGGAAACTTGGGATACAGCCAATATCTTTGAGTTAGATGGGTTTGTCCATTTTAACATTTCGGCTATCCCAAGTGTGTCGGGCAGAGCTAAGGGCGGATTATCTATACTGTTATCACTTAACTTGAAAGGGAAAGCCAAACAGTTACAGACTTGTTCCCCCCATTTTTTAGTGGTAGAATTGTCAATGACAAATTCTATCACTATATTATTGATTCATTTTTATAATTCCCCTGAATTTGTCAGCACTAATCAACTTTTAGTATTACTTGAGGAATTTCTGGAAAGCTATAAATTACTTAAAGGTAGTTTTGAGATTATCCTAATGGGTGACTTCAATACTCATCCTTGTCGTATGAACTGCACTATAGAAGATAAAGGTGGCCCATCTCTCTCGCTCCTCACACATTTTGAACACACAAAACATGGGGAGGCCCTGGAGAACTTTCTGGCCACTTTTAATCTTTACGAATCAAGTTGCTGTCCAACAGGCCAAAGACCAATAACGTATAAAGGGAAAGATACAGGCTCAGTTATAGATTATATTTTCATTTCATCTTTTATTTTGACTTTTATCCAGACCTATAGAGTAGTAGACTCTATTTTTAGTGACCATAATCCTGTGGTGCTAGAGGTCACACAGGATGGACTACTAGATTTTAAAGATTCTAAAGAATCTGGCACGTACTCTGTGACAGATCTGATAATTAAAGACCAGGGCAGAAGGTTAAAATGGTCCAACGTGACCCCGATTACCTTCCTAAAAGAGGTTCTAGCAAAAGTTGAAGAGGAGGTAGGCATTTGTTTAGACCCCCTTTCCCCTAATGATACTATTGTACAGGCTTTTAACCGTGTTTGCCAGCAAGTTAATAATGACCTAACTTTGAAAACTAAAACCGGGGGGCAGAGAGGCAAACGGTGGTTTGATACCAATTGCTCTAGGGCCCATTCTGCCCTCTTAAAGGGTCTAAAAGAGTCACCAAGAAATAAAACAAAAATAATACAACTCAGGAAGGCGTACAAACAGGCTGTTTATACTAGGAAGAAGAACATTAAAGAACAAGCATGGAATGACCTCCAATCACCAGAGGTCCATCGGGATAGTTCCAAATTTTGGGAAGTGATTAATCACCCCTATTTTTCAGGGGTGGAGAATCATGCCGTGGAGTGCGTTATTCCTGATGATCAATGGTTATCTCATTTTGGTAACATTTATAGACAGTCAATATTTGACCAAACACAGGATTGCCCTATTCAGCCTAATATTGAGTTAATTGAAGCGTTTGACCCTGAGGACGTTGAAAAAGCCATAAACGATACATCCAAGAATAAGGCGCCGGGCCCTGATGGGGTCCCAGCGGTTTTAAATATAAGGCAGCACCCAAATTCTGGGCCAAGATTTTGACAAACGTGTTTAACTGCGCAAGGGATGGTATGCTCCCACAATCCTGGGCAAGATCTATTATTATACCGATCTTTAAAAAAGGCCTAAAGAGTGACCCTGCCTGCTATAGACCTATTTCCCTCATTGACTCTGCCGTCAAGATCCTGGGCAGAGTCATTCTGGGGAGGATAACATCTTGGTTAGCAGGCAGGGGAATCTTATCAAATGCCCAATACGGATTTAGGCCCAAAAGAAGCACACTGGATCAGTGCCTTAATTTGCATCTGATCATCAGTAAATATACTATAGTGAGAAAAGGGGCCCTGTATATGGCATTCATGGATCTCTCCTCAGCCTTTGACCTGGTAAATAGGTCAAGGCTGTGGGGAGTCCTTCTGGAAATGGGCATGGAAAGATCACTAGTGGGCTTTTTAGCCGATCTCCATCAAGGACTGGAGGCTACGGTTAGAGTAACTCAAGATGGCAGATGCACTGAACCCTTTAATTCACAGAGAGGAGTGAGGCAAGGTTGTATCCTTGCCCCTCTCCTCTTTACCCTGTATATAAACGCACTAGAGCCGGCGCTTTCCTCCCTGGGGGCTGACGTTCCGCGTGCAGGAGAGATTAACATCCCGGTCCTCCTGTACGCGGACGATGCAGTCCTCGTGGCACGAACAGGTGTGGCCCTCAATAAATTATTGGCTTCTTTTGGGGACTTTATGACCTCGTTAGATTTAAAAATAAATACACAAAAATCGCATGTTATGATTATGGGACTCAAGGGCAGGAAAAAGAAACCAATAACTTTCGTCTGCACAGGAAAGGATGTACAAAGGGTTCCTTCCTTTACTTATTTGGGCGTGTTATTCGATGATAAAGGTAACTGGGGTGCCCAATATAAGTCCAAATCAAATGCAGTTACAAGATCTGCTGGAGCCCTCTTGAATTTTGCTTAAAAAAATGGGGTCACGTCCAATTAATGCTATTCTTAAGGTCTATAATGCTAAATGTATGGCAATTGCTATTTATGGAGCCTCAATTTGGGGATATACAAACCCAGTCTTCATCCAGAGGGCGGAAAATAGGTTCTTTAGATCATTACTCTCCGTCCCCCAGTCTACTCCTACTGTTACCATCCATTCAGAGTTGGGTACTGGGTATGTTTCAGATGTTATAAAATCTGCCCCTGTCATTTCTTGGCTAAAAACTTGGTTAAATGAGGAAATCTCATTAAACCACAAAATCCTCATAGATTACCTGAGTTTGGATGGAGCCTTAAAGTTCCCATGGTTGATGTACGTAAAAACAATGTTAACTCAGGTGGGACGTATTGATCTCTTTAACTCCCCTGATGGAATTCAAAAGGAGGATGTCAAGAAGATGATAAAGATATCACTGATAAACTTCTTTACAGCAGAGCGGGAGGAAATAGAGCTAAAAAAAACAACGGTTAGAAGAAATTTTGCCCTTAAGACTGCCCCAGGCCCAGAACCCTACCTGGTATTTGTTAGTAAACCATTTCATCGTTTTCTTTTAATCAGATTTTGTTTAAACCTGATACACTTTTTGTTGGGGACCTACTATAGATGGGATACACCTGATAATACTAAGCCATGTGATTGTGATCAGTTTTCATCTCAGGACACTTTACATTTTATTATGTTCTGTGATCACTACGCTCAAATCAGGAGGAAATATCTTGTCCCAATCCTTCGAGAGGCTGGCTTTTTACAGGTTAGGCCAGCACTCTTATTTTTGAAACTTTTGCACAATGCACAAATCACTTTTCATGTTGCAAATTTTCTAGTAGCAGGAGTCCGTATTAACAAAATGCGTAGTAAAGGAAATAAAGGATTAATCATAAACAAAATATCTTAATGTATTTTTAATAGACATTCTGATGTTTTAAAATCTTTTATATGAAATGTTTTGGTTTTTTTCAATGTACTGTGATATATAACTTGTGTATATATTATTTTAAAAATTCAATGTAATCTGAAGAGTTGATGTATGGTACATCATGTAGATATATTATGTAGATATTTTTAATACTGTCTTTTTTTCTCTCCTTGTTGTGTATTTTTTGATCTGTATCCTGTGTCTTTTTATGATTGTCAAAAATCGAATAAAAGTGACTGACTACTGGGCAGCCCACCTTCTGATTCTTAATGAATGGCTATTTGGTGAACGCCTTAACCCATCCCACTGGCAGGAACTGGAGGAGTTCAATGAGAGAGGGGCACACCTTAACCTAAATACTGCCAACCCGATGTCAGCTTCCCAAAAGTGATGAGAGTGACACTCAGGTCCCGGCTAGATGTGCTGCAGCAATTCAGATGGTATAGAACTACCTCGCAGGAGGGTCCACTTTGGGTTGGGGACTGCCTGAAAACATTGAGCAGGGATGGAGACTTTAAAAACTGGAATGTCATAGGGCTGTCCAAGTTGGCGGATGTATGGTCAGGGTCCCAGCTGCCTTAGTTTGAGGATTGAAAGTAGGAATATAATTATAACAATTCACAGTTGTGTGAATTCCCGCAACTAAGGTGCATGCTAGCCCAATTCTGGGGTCATGCCGATCCCCTCCCTGAATTTAATCCACTTAAGGCCCGCTGATACTGAAACGACTCAGAGCGCATAAGATTTTGGTTCTGTATCAGCGCCTGGTTATCAACACACTCAACTTGATGACTGGCATCAGGGAGAAGTAGCAGGAGGATGTGGGCACCCTGGAGTATGATAAGTGGAGGGAGGAATTGTTAGCTCCCCTGGCCCTAGCATATTTTTGTCTCTTTCAGCTACATTATTTGCATAGGGCCTATAACATCCCGGAGCAGATGTGGAGGATGGGCGGTCGCTTATGTCTTGGATGATCTTGATGTGCTGGTGGTGTGGGGAACTTCTTTCATATGACTTAGTTGTCCTAGGGTTGGACAATAGTGGGAGCAGATTAGCCAGAAACTGAGGCAGGTAATGGGTAGACCGGTGCAGTTCATCCCTAAACTGCCACTGTTGGCTTGGACGAAGAGAAGGGAGGTCCATGAGGTGAACAGTTGCTGTTGGGGATTGGATGCATGGTGGCTAAGCAAGACAGAGCCAGCAGGTGGATTTCCAAGGAGGCCCGACCATCAAGGAATGGATGAAAGGTATGAACCATTGTGCCCTTTTGGAATGGGAGGTGTACCTGTGAAGAGGATGTCCAAACAACATCACAAGATCTGGGGGGCCTAGCAAACATACCTCCAGTGTGATCCAGACTGACGCGGCTATTAAGATGACAAGGGAGAGTAGACTCACTAGGGGTACGAGTTCTAAAATGCTGTGGCTGGTCCACATTGTCCTTCCTTAACAAGCATGCTGACTGAATCACAGGGGGGTGGAAGGGAGAAGGGGCAAATAGGAGCCACTACACATATCGGGGAAACTCTGCTTGGTCACTGACCCCCATCTCATGGGGAAGCTGTGCTGCTTACATGATTATAATGCTGTGTTTGAATATGCTGTTAAAATTCAATAAAAAATAATATATGAAAAAATGACCCAAGGGTGGTGCTTTGAGGTTCAGGTGGCACCCAAGTGTACCCCTCTTAAACAAAACCCCTACTGTCCTCTCTAACCAAACATTATTGGACTGGCGTTGATAGCTGAGTGATTATTAGTAAATAGGCAAGTCTGTTCAACTGCCTATTGCTCATCCCCACGTACTATGTTTTACCAGTTTTCCTTAACTGTGTCTTTCACTCACATAGTGGGATATGTGCATACAGTGTGTGTGTGTGTGTGTGTGTGTGTGTAAACTTTGGGCCTGATTCACAAAGGTAAACATACACTTTCCTGTAAGTTCATAATTTCTTGCTATGCACAAAGGGATTTACGAGTAGTATCTTTATGAGTGTGAAGTCTGCACATAAAATGATAGGTCTTTGTGCATAGCTTGAAATCGTAAAATGACACTACAGTACGAGGTTGAATGTGTGGACTTCATGCATTTCTGTATGGCTACAATAAAATATATTTTATATTCCATGTCTGAGGCAACATGAACTAGTGTAGTGCTTTGTACGAGTCTGCTCATCCCTCTGTGCATTTGTTCTCTCACAATTGGGCTATATCAGGATAGAGTCCGTAGGATGGGGGAGTCACAGCCTCTTCCCTTCCCTCTTGCATTGTCAGCTTTCCCCCATTTCTGCTTGCTTTAAATCTTCAGCGACATCGTCTGTTAGCTGGGAACAAAAAGCATCTGTACCTAGACTGGGTGTACCTGTAACCGTACCAAAAATTGGCACATTTAATTTACTTAGAAGATCCTAGTGTACTGTACCACATGTACCTAGGACCTGTAAATTAAATGGTATTAGTGCCCTACAGCTTTCATTGTGCAACAAACTAAAGTAGCACTGTGTGTGCAGGTTTAAACTGCCACATTGACCTGGCAAAATAAACTTTTTTCCAGGGCTGTTCCATATGGAGCGATGTCACGGGCAAGACGGTTGCGCAATACAGATGACAATTATAAAAAAGAAGTCAATGATATGAGAGAAAGATTTTTAAAAAGAGGCTACCTTCAATGTACACTTAACAAAGCTACGGAAAGAGCAGATTTGGTTAAGGGAGAGATCTACTCCGTTATGTATAAACATTGACATTTACTTAAGAGGGACATACATTTAAGCAAATATGTAAATGATAAATAGTGTATTGTTTACAAATGAGGCCGGACATTAAAAGTTCTGTTAAGTCTGAGTGACACAATGAGATTTAAACCTAGAACTACTGTTGGACAATGGTTAGTCCAAAAGAAAGGTTTTCATAAATGTGGTTGCTGCATCTGCTGTGAATTTACGCCTTGTAAAGCTCTAATGTCTGAGGATCATATTAACAAGAAAGTATATGATTTAATGAGAAAGCGTGATTTTTTAAAATTGTAACACTTCTTTTTGTATTTATGTTATTGTCTGAGTTTGCAAGAAATTGTACGTTGGATCTACAAATAGGAAATTGAATAAAGTGGCAGGAGCACTTAAGGGCCGGAGTAGGTATACAGGTGTAATAGGCATATACTGATGTGTGTTTTGTTACCTTATATTTGACTGTGACTTATACTGTGATATTTGACAGATATAAATGAAATTTACTTAAAGAAGGTTGTAAAATTGAAATCATTTACTGTGATACCCGATGGAAGTAAATGTAATTAATAGAACGAACATTCTTAAAAGAACTTTTTTTGAGATGTGTGATTTTTTTAGTAGGTATATTATCTGAATGCCATATATTTGTCTAGATAGGAGAGGCATTTTTGTGCTTAGTCAGTCAGTCAAACCACTTTATTCGACTAATTAAAATCATAAAAGTACAATACACAATTCAATAAACAAAGTCTTATCATTAAATACATATGAGCGATGTTAAAAAATTATAAGAACATCTGCATCAGTTTTATAATTCATCAGGGCTAAAAGAAATATCAGATAAAAACAAAACAAATGTGTTTAGTCTTATTAGCAGTCGTGTTGAATTGATCAGCTCGCTTCTGCCGTGTCTGTATATGTTTTATTTTTAGATGGGTGCTTCGAAGTGAAACATATATTATTGAGGAAGTGAGAACTCTTTTGGTCTGTTTTACTTTTTAGGACAATCCGTGTGTTTATTGGATTTTGAAAATGTCTAATTTGTAAAACATGTTTTTTATTTAGTTTTTTTAGTGATTTACTGGGCTACTAGAACTGTTAAATTGGCTATGAGGAAGCTATTTTTATTGTGAAACACTTGTTGGCCTATATGTGCTTGGACAATAAATGTTTTAAATATACATTTTTCATTTTGCTCTTTGCAGTTCTTTCAGTTTGAAATTTTGATATTGTGTTTCTGTGCGGGCAGGCAGGCACATCCGGAGGAAACATATGTTGCCGGTCTACATGAATCTCCCTTCGTTGTGAACTTATCCTCTTTAGCTAGAGCTTACAACCTTGTCCCACTAGAAGATCTTAGCTCCAAAAAACTGACTACGTTCGAAGGTAGATATCTCTGCTGGGTGAAGGAGTGAAAAGTATCTAATGAGTTAGGGACTTTCTCGTGGCACACAATTCTAATTTCTCCTGCTCTGAGCTTCCCCGCTAAAAGTCAACAGCTTCACCGAGACCTCGTCCAGCGGCTAGCCAATTACATCAAACCCTCTTCAGTCACAGCCTGCTGTCTCGCCCTGCTGAGCATTTTTTACTTCCATTCCAAAGTCCAAAGTTAAAACTTTTCATCAGGATGAACCAGGTCCCTGTATCTGACCCGTGCTCCATCGTGGTACGCCTTAACCATTGAAATGGCATATCACGGCCAGATAACTTTGGCTGGTGCTCAAAGCTTTTAGGCACTATTCTGAACCTTAAACTGTAAAAATTCATAACTCTGGTTTTACTGTATGCATTTTTATTGTGTTGTTGTCATATTATTTATTAAAATATTCTCTATTTATCTAAATTGGTGATGGATTTTTACTCCTTTGTGTTTTAACTTTATTCCTGTTTAGGTACTAAATAAATAGTTTTACACATTGCTTCTAAGTTGAGTCTAACTGCCTTTGTGCTAAGTTATCAGAGCGTGAGCATAGATTTATTTAGTGCCTTTTTTGGCCCACCCTGACAGCGATTGTGATTATTATTTGAGGTGGGTGGTCAACCCCTCAATTAATGCTCCAATCTCTTACTTCATCAGTTGACCTCTGGATTGTTCCGAGTCTGAAGATAAGGACAGACTGTGCGGTGGCTCAAATGTGCAAGAATGGATTTTTTGCAGTTGTCTGGTTTGCAGCCTGTGCTTCACGTATTATAAATGGTAAGCAGGAGGCTACCATTTATATAGAGGTGTTGATGATGGCAAATATGGCATATCAGCATGTAAGGGATAATTTGTGTTGTTCCTGATAGTTGTAATATATACAGTTGATCTGTGGTGGTTTGTTCTGTCGTGCTGCTGTGTGTAATGGAGTAGTGAAGACTGGAACTGATTTATTTTAGTAATTGCCTCTGAAAAGGATTCTCATCTGTGTGGTGTAGCATGTTAGGTGCCTGGAGCTGTGTGTGATGGACAAGAACCTGTACAGCCTTGATCAGAATCTGATTCAGAAATATCATAATCATTCCTCTGATATCTGAAATCCTAAAGCAGATGAAAGTTCTTATACAGATCATGTATATCACATGTATGGTTCCTGCCTCTGCATGTGAGTGCTAGGAGATGGGATTTCTGAAGGTTGATGGAGACATCCAGGAAGGGAAGGAGAGTAATGATGAGTTGTAGATATTATACTAGACTATTCTATGGCATTTGTAGCGCACATGGAGACCTGAAGGCATCCCAGCGCTAGTTCGGATAGGTGCACCTAAAGAACAGAGAGGTAGTTAGGAAAGAATGTCTAATTAAAGAGCCAGGTTTTAAGGGCTTTTCAAAAGCGTAGTTCTTTCTATGATGCTCGAATGGCTAAGGGGAGAGAGTTCCAGAGGTTTGCTGCATTTAGGCTAAAGGATCGTCCTACACTTCTGGCTCGCTTAACACTAGGGACTGTAGCCAGATAGAGATTTGAGCATTTCATGTCTGTTGGGGATGTAAGGGTAAGCACATTGTTGTATAATTGGTGGGCCTTGACCCTGTAGGGTCTGGTGGAAGATGCCTAGTGATTTAAATTCTATTTTTTGTGAGATGGGGAGTCAATGAAGGTCTCTCAAGCCCTGTCTAACTGATTGAGATCTTAGGATCACAAGTAACATGCGTGTAGCCACATTTTGCAGGGCTTGTAGTTTATGTATCACCCCTTTAGGAGACCCTAGATACAGTGAGTTGCCATACTCCAGCTGCAAGAAGACAAAGGCTCAGTCCTATCTTGCCTGTCTTGAATTCTCTGGGAGCAGGGGCAAGTTCTAGCATCCTCAACAGTCCAAAACCACAAGCAGAGATTTTGATGGCCTTGGCTTTCTTCGTTAGGGTGCTTTTGAGACACATCCCCAGGCTGTTTATGACCTCCTTAGAGAATTGCAGGAGGGCCAAGGCTAGTTGACCAGTCTAGGACCTGTTGAGTGATGGAGTTATTTCCCAGAATCATTAGTTCTGTTTTGAATCCATTGAGCTTAAAGCAAGAGTTATTCATTCAACTAGCCACCTGCTCCAAGCACGGTCCAAGTATGGATAGAGAAGTGTCCAAGTTAGGTGCAAGACAGAAGACCACCAAGGTGTCACCCGCATATAGTAATCCCATAAGGAGCTACAATGCCCACCATTGGTTTTAAGTATATATTAAAAAGTGTTGGACTAAGTGAGGATCCCTGTAGCACCCCACAAATGACTGGCATGGTTTCCGATGAGCAGTCCTTGTCAAAGACTTGGAATGTTTGTTCCCTCAGAAAAGAACTCACCCAGTCTATGGCTTTTCCTGTAACTCCAGTCTTACCAACCCTATCTCAGCAAGGAGTGGTGTTCGCTATCAAAAGCCGCACTAAGGTCCAGGAGTATGATAGTCACAGTGCCCCTTGATCCACTCTCCTTTTAGCCTCCTCTGCCATAGTCAGAAGAGCAGTTTCTGTGTTGTGTTTGGGCCAAAAGCCAAGTTGAGTGTTGTGAATGATCAAGTTTGCTTCCAGGAAGTCTAATAGGTATTCATGACATACTTTTCTGTCACTTTACTAAGACATGGAAGTAGGGAACTTGGGTGGTAATTTTCTTAATAATCGAGGTCTAGGTTAAGCTTCTTTAGGTCAGCTCTGAGCAACGCATGTTTCCAGGGAAGGGGCACTGTTTTTGTCTCCAGGGATAGATTAACTATGTCCCACAGGACAGGAAAAATAGTTTCAGGTTCAAGGGCAATAATTTTCAAGGGCGCCAGATCCAATGGGTATCCTGGCTTGACTTTCTTGAACAGGGCAGTGAAATCATCCAAGGAGAGGGTGTAAATTGGGAGAAGATCAGGGAGTTTCTTCTTGCTTTTTTTCAAAGGAGTGAGGTTATCACTTTTATTGGCCACCTTGAAAGAACAATAGATGCCTTAATTTTAGTATTAAAACAGGTAGCTAAGGCATTCCACTTATCAATAGATGGTTCAGCCATGGGTGGTTTAGTAGTTAGATTCCAGAGGGATTTTGTATGTCTAAAGATTTCTTTAGGGGAGTTTGCAGCATCGTTAATTCTCATTTCAAAGTATGAGGCATGAGCCTGGCGAATTTAAGTGTAATATATCCTCACTCTCTCTCTGTATAAAGTAATTTTTATGTTTCCTATTATTTTGTCTCCATGCTCTTTCTGCAATCTTACAGGTTTTTTTACATTCTGAGATGAGCTGTATACCATGGATCAGATTTGTTCTTTGGTTTTTGTGTTACAATTTTCTTAGGAATATTTTGATGAATCAACAATTTTGAGATCATATTGTTAGCACTTCCAGGTAAGGGTCCAATGTGGGTGAAAATAGACTCAGAGTATGTCTCCAGATATCTTGATAAAGTTTAGCCCAATGTCTTGCCTCTATCACCTTAAAATTAGGGGGCCGTTTATTTAGATATCTTGAGACTCATGGGGTTCACAGAATGATCTATCCATGGTAGAGGTATTGGGTTTAAAACCTGTAAGACATATCTATTAGTACAAATGGGGTCTAATAAGTGACTCTTTGTGTGAGTAGGGCCCTGGACCATTTGCTCCAAGTAATGTTTAAGTCTGGTCGCTTGCTTGTTAGTAGCCTCATCAGGGTGTAGGTTTAGATCCCCCAACACCGTGAAGTTACTATGTTTTGTGGCTAGACTTGCTTGGATTTCTTGAACAATCTGAGTGAATTGGTTTGGACGTCAGTATATTAAAACTCCAGAGAAAGTGGCTGTATGGGACAGGGAGATATCAAACACCAAACTCTTGCAGTGTGGGAGCATGATGGGGTTGGTCCAGCATTTGAATGATGATTTCAAAATAGTGGCCATCCCTCCACCTTTCTTGTCTACTCTATCTCTCCTTACTATGCAGTGATCCGGAGGGAGGATTCTGGGAAATGTCAGGACCTGACTCCTCATGGAGCCATGTTTGCGTAAGAAACTCATATCTGGTGTCCCATAACAATCACACAGTACTTCATCTTCACCAGCCAGGAGGTCAAGTATAGAGATACATGATAATCTGGCCCTTCGGAGTTAAACTGCTACCACAGCCAACACTTTGGTGAAGAGTCACAGTGCAATAATGAAACCAAATGTAAGACCCATGTATTGGTAGTGATGAGATATCTTTGTGAAGCAGAGGTAATGCCTGTGAGCTATTAAGTTTGTCAGCGAGAAATACAAATCCTGGCATCCAGGGATACTATTCATTCCTGTGCATTGAGGCTTACAGGACCTCAATTATTGACCTGAAGGGCCAAAATGAGTAAATAGCCCCAGATCTTCTGCGAAATTAAGAAATAAAACGAGTAAAATCCTATGCCCATTCTCTTCCAAATTATAGGTTCTGGCAGAGGTGTATTCTTACATCATTGACAGTACCTTAGGAAGTGACATTCAATCTAGTCACTGTCGAAATTGCCACTTGCCACTAAAAAAATATCTCCAGACTGATGCCAGAAAGGCATGTAAAAAGAGGTACTGACACCATCGTGCTAGATGACGCATTATCCATTAAAAGCAACGTCCAGAGTCCTGATCCTGGTCAGACATCCCTGTGTGCAAAAGTAGGCAAATTGCTAAAGAAGTTAGGGTAAATTCAACCTGTTCTCTCATGGAGGCACTATTTATCTAAACCGGGGGGGGGGGGATGACTGGATTTGGTTAAGGCAATCAGGTTAATTAATCTTCACTCCAGCTCACAAAAGAATAAAGCATATTTGGAGACTTTGTTCCCTGGGCTTTTACAGAGGAGGGAGTACAAGGACAGGCACACAGGTAAAGAAGAAATTGTTTACCAGGTAGGCAAAGAAGACTTCTTGAGTGGGGACTCTGCATTCTGCAGGAAGACCTTAGCACACCATGAAGTGGAGAAGTCAAAAGTAGCCAGATGGAGGGGACTGGGTGCAAAACAAACCAGGCATCCTGAGCAGAGATCAATTAATTTTTTTTTTTTTTTTTTTTATTTTTTTTTTAAATATTTTTATTGAAAGTTCATGACAATAGCATATCCAATAAATACAAGAAAAACACATTAGTATAGAAAGACCAAATAAGTATATATACAAGATGTTAAAACAGATAGCTAAAACCAATAATATAGGAGAAGTAATAATATATATATGAAGGACAGGACAGGAGGGAATATCTACATTGGTATTAAGAGCTATTGGCGCATGGTTTTAGACCGCCTCCATGCTGCCACGGGCGACCAAATCCTTAGCCCCATGTCCCTGGATTTCACTCCCTTCAGTGCGTACAGCTCCGACTCGATGTTATGGATCCCGAGCAGCCTACAGATCCACATCTGAAAGGTAGGGACATTAGCGTCCTTCCATGCAGCAGCAATTAGTATTCTAAAAACAGCTATTGCTATAAACACAAGTGCTTCAGACTCTATGCTTAAACCCTGTTTGGCGTCATACCCGAATATTAAAAGTGTAGGGGATAGGTCGATCCTGACAGCTAGCAGCCCCTCTAAAAACTTTACAATTTCGTTTTTCAATGGCCCTAGTTTCTCGCAACTACAAAACATGTGAAGCAGATCAGCAGGGCCCTTACCACATCTAGGGCAGTTGTTATCCGCTCTCTTACCCCAAGCATACAGTTTTGCCGGTGTATAATATAAATTGAATAGGGTTTTAAAATGCTGTGCTCTTAGGTTTGAAGAACGTAAAAACCTATTATCCATAAGGATGGCTCTATCTAGATCGATATCGGGGTCATTCAGTTTCCCAGCCCAGGTAGCCTCTGTCTTAAGCATATCATCTGGCAGCGTTCCCAGGAATAATGCATATATTTTCCTTATGCGGCGACCGCCACCCTTCATATAATCTAATAGTATACATTCTTTTGATATATCTATAGTAGGTCTTTTGGATTTAATTGTGTTAGACAATTGTATATATTTAAACTCTTGAGATCCTTGGAGTGAATATCGTGACTTTAGAAGATCAAGGGGCCTCAGAGCATCCTTTACCATAACTTGGCCCAATGTAGTGATACCCTGTGTTTCCCAGTGTCTCCAAGAGCCATCTCTACTTAAGTGCGGGAATAACCCTGATTTCCAAAGAAGAGTGTGTTTATTAAACTTAGGAATGCTCTGGTTCTTTTGTATTGCCAGCCATACCACCCGGATATCTTCCAATATTTTGTAGCCTGGGGACTTGAAGAAGCGTTTATCATAATTCCTTAGCAGTATACCATACGCCTCGTTCCCTAAAGCTAACTGGTATATGGATGGGATACTGCACTGGGAATGTATCGTATCGGCAGGGAAGAAAAGTATAGCCATATCTGTGAGGAGACAAGACCAGTGGTATAATTTTAGATTATGTATACCCAATCCACCCTGTTCCTGGGGTAGAGACATAAATTTGATTGATCTCCTCACCTTGCCGTATTGCCAAACAAAATTCATAAAAATAGCCTCCATCTCCCTAATCAGACTATCGTCTATTTTAAAGGGGATTGACCTAAACTTATATAGGATTTTTGGGAACATTACCATTTTGATGACATTAGCCCTACCTATAATTGATAAATGGAGAGTATCGATTGTTTTTAGGTCCTGTTTCATTTTCGAAAGTAGTGGTGAGAAGTTGTCTTTAATGATTTCCTGTGTCTGGGCATTGATTGTGATTCCCAGATATACTACTGAATCCACATATCTATCATCCAGTTTAGCTGTTTGACTTGAACATAATACCAGTGTTTTTGCTACATTAAGTCTATATCCAGAAACATTCCCAAAATCAGAGGTGATGTTAATTATTTCCCTCATAGCACTAGCTGGATCGACAGTGGTAATAGCTATGTCATCCGCGTATGCGAGAATTTTGGTTTCAAGACCATTGGTGATAATTGGTTTAATATTGATATTACTCATAATGCGGCAAATCAGGGGATCGATATAGAGTGCAAATAGGATGGGTGAGCACGGACACCCTTGTCTCGTCCCTCTTGAAATATGGATCGGGTTGGAGCCCTCGCCCATTAACTGGATGCTAGCTATTGGATTGTGATACATAGCCTTAATACCCTGAAGAAAACGGGGACCAAATCCTTTGCCGACCAACACTTCCCAGAGAAAGCTCCACCTGACCCGGTCGAACGCCTTCTCTGCGTCGAGGAGGATCATCGCGATCCCCCCCTCCCCCCGTGCATGCAAGTCAAACAAAGTTATGGCTCTTTTGATATGGTCGGTGGTACCTCTTCCAGGGATAAAGCCATGCTGCCAGGGAGAAACGAGGCCCGCAATGATCCTACCCATCCGTGAGGCCAATATTTTAGCATAAAGTTTATTATCGCTATTAATTAGTGATATAGGCCGATAAGAGCCCGGGCTCTCCTTGGGTTTGCCCTTTTTATGAAAGACCACAATATTGGTTTTAGTCCAGGATTCTGGTATAGTGCCTGTGTTAATGACCCCATTAAATAGATCTAGCAAGAGAGGGGCCGTTTCTTCCCTCAGGCATTTATAAACTTCAAGAGGCATAAAATCGGGCCCTGCTGCCTTGCCAGCAGAAAGATCTTTTAGTGCCTGAAGGAGCTCCTCCATAGTAATATCCTGTTCTAAGGATTCCCTCTCATTGGACGTCAGATTAAGACCTGTATCCTGCCAATTTATACCAAGATGTGCTGTGTCTGCCTCTTCCTTATAAAGGACCTGATAGAATTGCCTAAAGACCTCTATGATTTCTATTGGCTTTGTATACGTCTGCTCGCCATCTTTAATCTCGGTAATGATATTTTTTGAGGTAGCCTGTCTTATCCGAAGCGCAAGAGCCCTGCCAGCATTCTCGCCTGTTTCATACATGCCCAGTCTGCGGGTCTGATATTCTGCTGCAGCCTTCTTTGCTAATTGTCGCTGAATATCTGCTTTTATAGTGTTTAGGCTCTCTAGGCTTTGCGACCCCTGAATCCCGTGACAGACATCTCTCCTATGTTGCTCCTCTGCCTTCACCAGTTTAGCCAAAAGACATTCCCTGTCTTCCTTCATTTTTTTCCAAAGCCAGGCTGAATAGCTAATTGTCTCCCCTCTTAGACCAGCCTTAAAGCTATCCCAGACCATGCCGCGGGAAGCGCTATATCTATTAGCATCAAAGAAGGATTTGGACCACTCCTTTATATGTGCTATATAGTCGCTATCCACTAGTAGTTTCCTGTCAAAGGACCATAGTCTCGTTTTTTCCCTTGGTTTGGTGACAGAGAAATTCAAGACAAGGGGATTATGGTCCGAAATTAGCTTTGGGAGCATAGAAATTTCGACATCGCTAAATTGTGTGTCTGAAACAAAAAAATAGTCCAATTTTGTATATTTATTATATGGGTGTGAGAAGTATGTAAACCCAGGATCGTTTTTCTTTTGGTTGCCCCAGACATCCTTCAGGCCATAAGAATGGATTATAGAGGACACAGCCCTAAATACTCGAGGCTTGCGGCCACTATAAGGGGTGTTGCCTGTGAAGTCGGCTGAGATATTGAGATCACCGCAAAATACCATAGGTGCTGGCCAGTTAGTAAGCTCCCGTTCAATGTAATCCATCACCCCTGGATCGTCCAAATTAGAACCATACACTGAGCATAGAGTGATGCCTAGTTTTAATTCACAAATTGCCCATCTCCCCAGCGGATCCGCTTTTGATTTTCTAGCACCCCCCAGTCCTACCCGGCCTAAAATGGCTACCCCCCTGATAGTTGAGGTCTGTGAGGAGCAAGACAGAGTTTCATACCCCCTTATGTTCAGCCAATGTTTCTTTTTCCAAGGTAGGTGAGTCTCTTGTATACACACAATGTCGGCCCTGATTAATTTAACATACTCCTCGAATTTTTCCCTCTTTTTCCAATCGTTCAGTCCTCCTATATTGAGACTGACTATCTTAATCCTTGACATATCCCTGGAAAGAGACGAGCCAACATACTAACCAGTCACATTTTGTCCTAAATCTGAGATCAACAAGTTTAACCACTTTAAACAACTCCGATATATCAATAGACATATTTATTGCATGAACTTTCTTTTTGCTTCTTTTTCCCCTTCCCGCTCCCCCCCCCCTCCCTCGAGATTCCCCCCCCTCCCCTCCCCCCCGACCCCAACTTACTCCCGGGTGAGGCGCGCAGACTGGTCTGTGCGTGTGATGGGTGCGGCCCTGCGCCGGGCACAGTGCAATCAATAGATCCAAACTTCAACCTCGACCTTATGTGTACCCACAAATCTCCATAACGTGACACATTTCCCTTAGTGAAATTCAATACTTAAGCTTAAACTGAGCTAACCTTAAACTTCAACCAGTGACATAAATTAGAGCCTTTAACTTTTTTCGGTTGACATTAGTAATATGACATACTATAGAGAGTCTAGGAACTCCTTAGCCTTAATTTCCGAGGAAAAGTATATAATCTTGCCTAGGTGGATTATCTTTAACTGAGCAGGATTGATAAAATAAACCTGCACTCTTTTATCCTGGAAAGGTTTGATTAATTGTCTTAATCGCCATCGGCGTTCCACGGTGGTATGGCAGAAGTCCGGCCTGACAAAGAAGGACCCTCCTTCAAAGGTTCTTTTGGAGTGTGGCCGGGCTTTCTCTGAAATGGATTAAGAGGAGAGAGACCCTCTGCCTCACCTTGACTGTACCTCCGCAGCGCCGAGCCCCTCCGCCTCCTCGCACCAACCTGCCGTGTCTGATGAGCCTGTCGGGTCTGTTAGAGCTGCTGCTGCCGCTGCCGTTTCTGCACCGTTTTCCAAGTCTCGCCGGCTTTGAGCGGCTCCGCCTCCAGGCTCCGTGAGCTCCGTGAGCTCTGTTGTGCGCCAGCCCACCACCGAGCAAAGCTGTAGCCAGGAGCCGCTGCAGACCCATACGGAGCAACCTGGCGTGGAGACCGCTGATGAGCACCATTGTTTCCCGTCACATTCAGGAAAAGGTAGACACCAAGCGCGCTTTGCCGCTTTGCCGCCGCTGCCGCAGATATGCCGCTTTAGTTCCCCCGTCGCTTATCAGTTTCATATGTAATGCAATGTCTGTATGCCTCTGCCGCTCTGCTGTCAAATGCTGGCAAATGCCCCTTGCACCATGTAACCAGCCGGCCACGTAGCCCCGATATTTTCGCCGCCCTTCCTTTCCTTCTTTCGTTAATCTTTTAGTGCACAAGATGCTGGCATAAGAAAAGAAAAAGGCTTGGGTGTCGAGGTTTGCATCGGATATAATCACTTCATCCCCGCACTGTGTCTGGTGCTGCCGCTCAGCCGCTTGTCACGGCTGCCATCTTGCTCCCGAGATCAATTAATTTCTGGTGAGATCTAAGAACAGCATATCACACACATTACACTGCCTCAAAGCCATAAAAAGCATAACACCAGTAACACTGTATATTGTATTGCATTATGCCCACAACATTGCTCTCACTACATCTTGAGCACACAACTCTGAACTGACAACACCTCTGATGCATTCACTGACTAATATTTTCATCCTTTCCACATGGCCATTCTTTTGGGGATGATACAAATTGCACTTCTTGCACTTTATACAAGCGTCACCCATCTCACGTAATATAAATTGCACTCCATTGTCTGAGACAATTTCAGTAGGAAAGCCTTCCCTCAAAAAGATATCTGTAAAAAACTCAATCACACTTCTAAGATTGGGTTCCCTCAAAATCTTAAATCCAACCCCTTGTAGACGTAGGGCCTGATTTAGATCTTGGTGGACGGGTTATTCTGTCACAACTGTGAAGGATATCTCATTCACTGAAATTTAAATTCTTATAGGAAATAATGGGATTTATATTTCGGCGGACGGGATGTCAATCACCCGGAGTAACCCGTCTGCCAAGATCTAAATAGGACCAGAAGTTTACCATGACAATGGAATACCTTTGATGCATGGCAGTAACTGGACCAAGAAAATCAATTCTTAGTCTTTCCCATCTGTCACTGGGGCACTCTACCCTCCACGTAGGAGGAGTCCTGCATTGCAGACCCTTGTCATTAGCTTTACACATTAAACATCTCTCAATCCAATACTCACATCCCTTTCCCCTGAAGACCACCAAAATGTTTCTCTCAACCTCCTCTTACTAGCTGTCATGCTGAGATGTCCCTCATGACATAGCTCTATCAACCTATTACAACCTGTTGATTTTGCAAGGCGGAACCAATTTGTTATTGTGCAGAAATACATCCTTTTCCAATGTAACCTCACCAGTATCTTGCTGCAAGTTTGATACTGAGAATGAAGAGAATTCACATGCTGTCAGCCTTTCACCACATAGTTCATGACTTTGGCAAGCTCGCCATCATCCAACACCCCTTTTCTCCATTCATCTTCACTCACATGGTTACAAGACATCCATGACACACTCACAATCAGACATTCGGTGTCTTCTTCATCTTGGTCACCAGAAAACATATTCTCTGAATTCTCATTAAGAGACACCCAAGAGGAACAGTTCGCTTATTTTTATTGCTGCCAGCTAAATGTTCCACTTCAAAATGATATTCTAACAATTTAGTACTCAATCGTGCCAACCTTGCAGTGGATTTAGGCTAATTAACAATACTGTCATTCAGAATTGGGACCAGTGGTTTATAGTCCGTCCATAGAAGAAACTTTGGCTCCAAAATATATGGTCTTCACTTATCAATATCCCATGTACAAGCAAGCATTTCTCTTCCTATTTCAGAGCACTGATGCTCATGGTGAAAGAATCGCCCCCACCCTCACACTGCTGGCACCAACAGTGACACACAATGTTTGATTTCAAAAGTAAAGCCTGAATAAGAAAAGACCTGATTGAGGTAAAAGCTTGTTTCTACTCCTTACCCTACAAAAACTGGACATTTTTCCCTGCAATTTGTACATGGACTCAGCAATAGTTGCACAATTTGTAATTAATTTCAAATAGAACTCACACATCCCCATGAAAGCTAACAATTGTTCATTATATATGAGAGTAGGCACCTTTTCAATTGCCTCCAAATATCCTGGTCTCAGTTTGATCCATTCCCAGACATCATACGAGCAAGATACTCAACTGCACCCACACTGAAAACAGACTTATCCTTACTGAGTTTAACACCTCTCACCTGGCAAGCATTCAAAACCTGTGCCAAACTCTCAGTGTGCTTTTCCTCAGTGACCCTCTAAATCAGAATATCTTCGAAACCATGCAAGATCTGGCCCATCAGTCTTTGGAAAACAGCAGCTGCCGAAGCCAGACCAAACAGCGGCTTCCAAAACTGGAACACCTCATCAAGAGTGACAAAATCAGTCAGGTGCATTGATTTGTCAGCGAGGACCACCTGATTATAAGCTGATAGCAAATTAACCCATTCCGTGCTGATGTCGGCCCTTGACTGACGGCAGCACTACCTCCCCAGTGCTGCCGTCGACCTATGGCCGACGCAGCCCCGCCCGTTTTGCGGAAGTGCCGCACTTCCGCAAAATCGCGGGCGCAGTTAAGGCGTTAAGTTTAGAATTTGTTTTTGCTCCACTTAAAGTAGTGACTATGTCATACATTCTAGGCAGGGGATGGCCAGTAACCCATATTGCCTTATTAAAGCAACATAATTCAATGCACATCCTCAACTCTTTATTTTTATTGCGAGCCACCGCAATGGGCAAAAGACATAAAGACCCCATGGGTTCGATCACACCGCCTGTACACAATTTTTTTAAAAGCTCTGTTAACTCACCCGTAAACTCAGAGGTAAAGAATGTAGTTTGTGTCTGCCTGGTTCATACCCTTCTTTCACCTTAATGACATGCTCACAATCTTTTATTGTCCCCATCTCTTCCAAGAAAACCTCAGAAAATGAGGACAGAAGTTTATGTAATCTGTCCACATGTGTAACATTCTCAATCTCCCCTCACCACAAAACTTGTTGGGGACACCCAGGTTTCAAAATAATTCCTTAACATGCTTGTTGGTGCCATCCCAGAATATCAGGTACCCTCTCAGACACATACGCCTTCTCATGCACTAGCCTGTTTCTGAAGATCAATCTTGGATCCATTGTACTCCCCAAAATGTATATCAGGAGGAATAAGATCACGTTGTAAACCCTTCATATCGATGGTGGACCATAAAATAATGGGGATCTTAGACCCAGAATCCGTCATTAAAGGAGCCATAACACCCCAAAACACAAATCCCGAACAGGATCTTTAGCCATGTCCAATTCATCCTCAATGTCATGTGAAAAAATATTGGTAGGCATTCGATAACTTTCTGACCCTCTAAACCAAGAGAGTGCTCCAGTAGCTATCTTTTCCTGTCAGGTTTAAATGTAAAAACATCTATCGCTCCCAGATACGCTTTAAATGCTCTTAACCGTTCTTTCCACCTGATGGGAGGTTCTGCTGAGAATTGTAGATATGGTGGATTAATTAATTGTATAATGAATTGGCACAAGAAAACAGCGGAAACGGAGGAATATGAAGAGAGAAAGAAATGTACTTAATACTACGTAGTAAGGTCTGTATTACTGACAGATCTTCCAAACAAAAATGATCAGAAGAATTGACTAAGACTAGCCAATTGTGTTCCCAAAAGTCAAATGAAGTCTGCCCCAACCAAAATAGCTTTAACTTAATCAAGACCATAGTGGTCTGATGCCCAATTCAAAATAGCCAACGAGGGGGCATGGCCTGGGCTGCCAAGATGGGGGTTGAGCCTTAGTAGTGCTCCTGCCACCTGAGGAAGATCCGTGCGGGCTCTGGATGCTGGATGCACCCTTCGTAAGCCACTGTTGGGCCGCTGAACCGATGTAGCGAAGTGGAAGCCTTCGATGGAGACGACTCTCTCTCCCAGGGCCGCTGCACTGAGGGAAGGGAACTCTCCTTTCTCTCTTTCCTGGGGCCCAGGGTGTAGGGCCCACCCCGACAAAGAGTGTCAGCCTGGTGAAGGGGGCCTTGTCTGGAGGGTGCCCCCCTTTCTTACTTGTGGACATTGGTGGGGTCGGGCAGAGATGAGCAGCGGTCGGCAGCACACCACGCCGGCTGCATGGTGTGGAGTTGCCCTATGAATTGATGATCGGCTCAGTGGTGGGCCCTCCCCTTTGTTTGCGGCTGTGGATTGGCTCCTGGGAGGTGTGGGCCGATTGCTCCGAGGCCTGCTGTGCCCGACTTGGAGTGCTGTGATGGTGCAGCAGAGGCTGCTTCAGACCAGATGTATAGGCCTGTACTGGCCATCTGGGCAGCAGATCCAGGTTTTCCTTTCTCCTTCCTCCCCTTCCATCTTGGCCTTGACCATGTGTGTGGTGGCAGGGTATAGGAGGGGGGAACTGGTACCATTGCGGTTTGCTAATGCCCGGGCTTGTGTGTGATGAAAGATCTTGCCACAAAACTTCAATAGAGATGGTATTAAAAAAAGGACACCAAATTTGACAGTTTTGTGATGAAGTAACATGATGAGCATGGGCCAATGCCCAATCCAAAATGGAACGTGACCAGCATAGAACACATTGGGTCCAATTCACAAAGGTAATCTGAGCCAAAAGTCTAACTTTACGACTTTTGGTATTCACAAAAGTCTTTTCTGGCTCGTATCTTTATGTCCACACTCTGGCCAGACTTTCTGCACCCGAGCTGGAATTTCCATGCCCGAACCGGAATCTCCGCACCCGCCCCCAAAATCTTCGCATCCGGGCCGGAATCCCCTGGATTCGGCCGGATGATCATTGCCTCCAGTGCTAAACAGCTGTGCAAATGCTTACCATCTCCACCATGCTCCAGCTGAAACACTGCCGCCCAACAGCCAATCCCAGCCCTGCAGCATATATAAAATCAGTGCTGACATACGCAAACCTTCCAACATGTCGCTGAATGTGTTTGTTGCTCTGCCCCTTGCCATTCAGCAAGAAGACTTAAGATGGATGGAGAAGGAGGAGAGTAGAGAGGATATTCAGACAAAGGATTAACCTATTTGGGATGTCCAGCCAAGATGTCAGGACCAGATACTGTTTCCCTCCAGAAGTCATCTTGGAGATGGTATGTGAGTGGGAGCAGGACCTTGACTCTGTGACCTTTCACTCCCATGCCATCCCAGCCTGTCTCAAGATACTTTCTGCTCTCAATTTCTTTGCTACAGGGTTGTTCCAAAGGGTCTCCAGTGCCCTTGTGAGCTTCTCTCAGGCAAGCCAGTCGCAGTGCTTGCATCAGGTACTGAGACATCAATACAAGAACACCCATCCTCAAATGAATGCCCCATCAACTGGACAGGAGATAAAGGGCAGCTAGGGATTTCTATGTCTTTTACCGCTTTCCACGTGTACTGGGTGCAATTGATTGTACCCATGTGGCTCTGCAGCCACCCCACCACATTGCACACATCTTCTGCAACAGACACTGATGGCATTCCATCAATGTCCAGGCTGTCTGTTAACCCAGTGGTAGATTTATTGATGTGCATGCAGTGTTTCCAGGCAGTACCCATGACATCATTGTTTTCTGCATGTCACCTCTTGCCCGGCGGATGGCTGCAGGTGAGTTTGGCAACATGTGGCTACTGTACCAAGCACAAAACGTGGGATATGTATAAATGAAATATATGCATGCCATCTCACATTACCAACCATTGTACAATAAGAATCATCATGCCACATACTCAGCCTCAACAGCCACTGCATGTACCAAAGTATAGATCATGTTCTGTTCAAATTTAAGAGGGAAATGTAACCTATTATCCTATATTCTCTCCTCAGGTGACACTGAGTATGTACTCTCCCCTCAACTCCTCAAACCATACAGACGTGCAACCACTGTATTAGGAATAATAGTGCACACATACAAGCTCAAGCCATCATAGAGCGCGCTTTTGGACTTCTGCAGTCACGATTCAGATGTCTTGACTATACAGAGGTTATGCTGATGTACTCCCCTGAAGTAGTGTGCAAGATCATAGTAGCCTGTGGTTTTTTGCACAACATAGCTTTTACTCATGGCTTACACATACTTCTTGTCCCTCAGCTAGCTCTGAATCAGGGCATCCGGGCCATTGCACATAACAGAGGTCCGGTTATTCAAGTCCATGATCAGCTGGTTGGCACTTAGTTCACCTGAGCAACCTGTTGTGTTATGGACAAAATGTGGTTTGCAGTCTGTTGTCAATGATTAAAGTTGGATAATTACAACTCAGTCCAAGAATTACATTCTGAGACTACTTTGAAAGCCACACTAAATGTATGTAAACCACATATGTTGACAGGAGTCAAAAGATTGGCCATGCATCCAGTCATGTGCAGATGTCAGCAATCATTGTTGTTGATGTCCGTAAGGAATCCATTGACTCAGAGGATTAGATGTATGTGCATGTGAGAGACCTCCCAGGACCTTTTTAGAATGGGTGCCTGAATCACAAGGGGCCTAACAATTGCATTGTGCAGTATTTGCCCCCAACATGTTTGACTCCCCCACAACTGAGGGGCCCCCATCGTGAGTGATGATCTTGGTGAATCAGGCCCTATGTGTCTGGGATACACAGCACTGCTTCCCCCGAATTTAACGTAACACAACATTCTCTTGAGTTGAGCACAAATTATGGACTACATGTACCATAATTAGGGCTCCCGGTTTCATGGCATTTATTTTTTGCAATTTCCGTCTGTATTTATCCATATTTATTTTTTGGCCATTTTTTCTGTGTTTATCCACATTTATCTTTGCCACAAGCAAAAGACGACGCTACAGCTAGTATTTTTCCACATTTATTTAAATTGACAATGCACACTTGCGCTCACTTGTTGTCACTCTCGCATCAACTGGGAGGATTATGATTCAACTGGTTGTTTTGTGTAAGTGAGAGCAAGAAAGCGAGATTACAAACAATGAATGATTGGTTTCATGCGAGAGTGACAGAAAGTGTGAATCGGTTGGTGAGAGTGGGACGGAGGGAGAAAGAAGGTGGAGTACATCGGGAAGAGGGGATGAGCCCCGAGGAAATAACTATTTAATCACTGCTTATATTACTAGATGGAGCATTGTCCCATGGGTACAAAAGAATGTTATATGAAATACACTTGGAAAACAGTTCACGTTTTGAACGCAGGGTTCATTGGTTGAGAGCTGAAGAATGTTGCTTGAGGGATTGTTGTGGGGGAAGACACGTATAGCACTTCGGAGTACAGTTTTAGATAAAAGATATATTGACCTTTGATTAGTGATGTTAATTTTTACTTTTTATTTTTTGTGTAATCATGGCCCAAAGTGATAATGATTATTGTTTTGCTTGTTGTTATAGTGACCCCTGAGGAAGGGCAACTTCGGCCCGAAATGCATTGGGTTTTTTATATAAATAAAATACTGTCTTGGATGAATTTGCGTCATTCGTGTTTTTGGCAAGAGGTTCGGATGGCCCACCTTGAACACAAGAAAAACAGAAAATTGGCATTCCATTCCACGTGTGGATGTATTGAACTCTGAAAAAGGTTGAAATGAATCTTAAAGTTTGGATTAGCAGGATTACAATGAAAAAAACTGGAATAATTATATGATTGCCACAAAGGCGCAACCAGCTGTGCATTTGGTTGGAGCGAGACGTCGCTCCATTTCTTAGAATGTTCTTACCTAGGTGCCCTTGGGCAGGGCACTAACCAATTTGCACGCACTTTGTTTGAATAATGGATAAGTTTTGAATAGTCACGATGAGATGGTGTACATCCCTCCCCCCCATAAGTTGAACTGGGAAATTGAGCCACACAGGTGCATTTGTACATGAATTTGCACTGCCAGCACCATTAACAGTGAACAAAGGGCATTATAACTGATGTGTTCATTGGATGAGGAATGGTACAGACACCATCCTGGGTGTAGATAAGAGGCCTATGGGTGATGGATGCTGTGACTTGCATTGCATTTGGTGAGTTTGGGTACTGAATAAGACAGATCATCATGTGCCCTGGAGTTAGGACAGACTTTGAGATCCTTACCTCACTCTTAAGTGTTACCAAATTCTCCAAGTGGGTCCACATACACACATCTTACCAACAGTGGCTTGTATGTCATTTGACCAGTCAAGGTAGCTGTAACAACTAGCCACAACTGTTCATCAGTGTACAGCACTACCTGATCGATCTTCAAAGCCAATATGTGGCACTGGATTGTCTGCTTTTGTGAGTGAATATTAAAAGGGTATACTCCCTACTTAGCAAACTAATATCCCATACCCTATATGGATGTCTGCCCCCCAATCTGCATCTGTGTTGTCTCATACAATGGTACACAGCAGATGATATTTGTCAGAAAGTAAAAGCGCAGAGACTACATATCACAGGCCCATTCCAATACCATCCCGACTGTCTCCGATCTCCTTTTGTAGACTAGGATTGGAAGCTGCCTATGTAGCAATGACAGGACACACAGCTCACAAGAATGCAGAAGCTGAGGGTTGGTCAGTACAAAAGTGTAAGTCATCAAAATTCAAGTGAGATGTCCATGTGCGAGTCAAATCAGGAGATCCCAGTGAACATACACATATTTTAGGCTCCAATTCACTTATATCTGTATAGTGTGATCAGAGGAGAACAAAGTCTGCCCTTGCCTCATGTAGTTATATGTCTTGTTCTGATGTGTACCACTACATTATGATTTGTCTTACATTTCAGTGGGCTCAGCTGGCCAGTTCGGAGCAGGACATCTTTGGTGCGCCGGCGGCCACGACCTCTCTCAACGACTGATGAAGAAGAGGATGAGGAGGGACCTTCTGCGTAAGGAGGTAGGGGAATTGTGCCAACCCCGACTGAGCAGGAAGACACCTCTGATGCTATGGACCGGATGGAGGCTGAAGACATTGAAGGGGGGAAGAACTGGACACCTCTGACCGGGGAGGGAGGAGATTGACTCTCCCCCAGACCATTCACTACTTTTATTTGACGAGGTGTCCCTGGGGCAGGCCACAACACTACCTGGGCCTGCCATCAGTCCCTCCCTAAAATTAGAGGGCCCCATTCCATCGGGGCCTCCAGCTGCACCCCCTGCAGCTAGTACCCCTCAAAGTGTCTTCCAGGAAGACACCAACATCGGCTCCGAACCCGAGACACCACACCCCTCATGATTCATCCAAACCCCTCCCTGTTTTGTAGCGGATCACTGACATAATATCAACCTCAAAAATATCGAGATACCAAAATATCGAGTCTAAAATATCGAGGGACAAAATATCGACTGCCTATCTTCAAACAGGTAAGTACTAAAATATCGACTCCAAAATATCGACTTACAAAAATATAGACTGTAAAAATATCGATTTTTTTAAATGTCTTAAAATTAAGTTAAAAATAATATATATAAATATATTTAATATAAACTTAGAAATAATTATTAAATAAATGTAATATTAATAAATAATTAATATAAATTAAAAAATTATATCACCAAAAATAATACATATATATATATATAAAAACATATTATTAAATAAACATATTAATATAATATAATTTAATTTAATTTCGTTAAATTAATTTAATTTAAATTTAATTTTACTTTATTTTTACACTGTACCCCTGTACCCCAAAAACCCAAAACTGACCCTGAACCCAAAAAATACTCCTTTATCCAAAAACTAAAAAATGACCTTGAACCCTAAAAATACCCCTTTACCCAAAAACTAAAAACTGACCCTGAACCCTAAAAATACCCCTTTACCCAAAAACTAAAAACTGACCCTGAACCCTAAAAATACCCCTTTACCCAAAAACTAAAAACTGACCCTGAACCCTAAAAATACCCCTTTACCCAAAAACCCAAAACTGACCCTGAACCCTAAAAATACCCCTTTACCCAAAAACCCAAAACTGACCCTGAACCCTAAAAATACCCCTTTACCCAAAAACTAAAAACTGACCCTGAACCCTAAAAGTACCCCTTTACCCAAAAACTAAAAACTGACCCTGAACACTAAAAATACCCCTTTACCCAAAAACTAAAAACTGACCCTGAACCCTAAAAATACCCCTTTAACCAAAAACCCAAAACTGACCCTGAACCCTAAAAATACCCCTTTACCCAAAAACCCAAAACTGACCCTGAACCCTAAAAATACCCCTTTACCCAAAAACCCAAAACTGACCCTGAACCCTAAAAATACCCCTTTACCCAAAAACCCAAAACTTAAATTTAATTTCCAAAACCAATTACTTTTATTTACGAAGTAAATTTTATTTAATGGTCAATTATTAATTAATTAACACATTTAATTAATTAACATATTTAATTAGTTATTATTAAATTACTCCCCACCCTATCCCCCTATAAACTCACAACCCACTACAGAAATTAATTTACTAATTATTATTTATTTATTCTTTAAATATTTATAATTACCAATTATATTTTAATTATTTACCAAATAATAATTAATTAACAATTATTATTAATTTACATATTTAATTAATTAAATTTAAATTACTTCCCACCCTATTCCCCTATAAACCCACAACCCGCTACAGAAAATATTTTACGAAAATGTAATTATTGATCAATTAATAAATTATTATTAATTACCAATTATATTTTAATTAATTAACAATTAATAATTAATTAACAATTACTATTATATTACAGATTTAATTAATTATATTTAAATTACTTCCCACCCTATTCCCCTATAAACCCACAACCCGCTACAGAAAATATTTTACGAAAATGTAATTATTGATCAATTAATCAATTATTATTAATTACCAATTATATTTTAATTAATTATCAATTATTAATTAATTAACAATTACTATTATATTACAGATTTAATTAATTATATTTAAATTACTTCCCACCCTATTCCCCTATAAACCCACAACCCGCTACAGAAAATATTTTACGAAAATGTAATTATTGATCAATTAATCAATTATTATTAATTACCAATTATATTTTAATTAATTAACAATTAATAATTAATTAACAATTACTATTATATTACAGATTTAATTAATTATATTTAAATTACTTCCCACCCTATTCCCCTATAAACCCACAACCCGCTACAGAAAATATTTTACGAAAATGTAATTATTGATCAATTAATCAATTATTATTAATTACCAATTATATTTTAATTAATTAACAATTAATAATTAATTAACAATTACTATTATATTACAGATTTAATTAATTATATTTAAATTACTTCCCACCCTATTCCCCTATAAACCCACAACCCGCTACAGATTTATATTACACAATTATTACAAATTATAAAACACTTACCTTATTTTCGATATTTTTGTTGTCTATATTCTATCTAGTCGATATTATGTCTAGTCTATATTTTTGATTCAATATTTTGGCTATTAATATCGATAGTAATCGATATTTTTGTAGTCTACATTATGTCTGGTCGATATTTTGTCTATTCTATATTTTTACCTCGATATTATGTCCAGTCGATATTTTTGTGGTCGATATTATGTCTGTTCACCGTTGTAGCTCATGTGGCTGCACCAGAGGAAGTGATGTGGGCATGTGAGGGTCTGCCAGACATGGCCTCTTGCATCATGCTGCAGATCTGCACTGAGTTGCATCTGATGCGAGATGAAAATGCAAGAACCATGGCCACCCTCACTGCCAGTGTCACTTTCTTGGGTGCAGATATGTTGTCTGTCCTAGCCCAATGTCCCTCTCACACCACCCTCAATGCCTCTCCCTGTACGTTGCCCCACACTGTTTCCCGCATACTCTTTGTGTATCCCAACCCTGTCTGGTCCTGCACCGGCCAGCCAGGTGCCCACTTCGGATTCTGAAGATCTGGACATTGTGGAGATAGAGGATGACCAGAAGCACAGTTGACTTGTTGGACTCTGACATTGTTTTGGACACCTATTTACTTTGCCCCTTGTATATAGACTGGTTCCCCTGACTCTTCCTGACGTGTTTTATTTATGTTGCCTCTCCCCTCCAAGCCCCCTTGTACTTTCTGTATAAAGAAAATTATTTGTTTTTCTTTCTCCCTTCCAAACGGACAGGTTTTTTTTCCTTCTCAAAAACATTTCATTTACATAAACTTATATTTTGATTCATAATTTCTCTATCTTGTTTAACTTCATTGTGAATGTCTTGTTCAAAGTATGGACATATATCTTGTGAGTTGTTATTTGCTCTGCACGTGATACCTTGTTGCACTGATGGGGTAACACTCTTACACATGTCACTCATACACATTCTTCCTCAGATCTATAGGACACCACAAGGGTAACAATTTGCCCATCAGTACATAATATGCAACTTAGTCTTGACTTGTGAGGAGATTTCGATTTTATTTACATTTACACATATTCACACTAAATGATATATTTGAGATGTGATAAAGGGGGATCGTGCTTGCGACTTCGCAAAGTTGGAGGTGAGGATCGCTGTGAGTGAGTATGTTTGGGTTGACGCCAAAGTGCAGGTTGGTGTGGTGCATGTGCCTGTACAGGGGGAAGTTCATGGACAGGGGCTGATGGTGTCTGTACAGTTGGTGGGTGTGTGTGGATGGGATGAGTATGCAGGTGGCGGTAGTGCCTGGACAGGGGTAGTGGTGGATGTGCAGATAGGAGAGTGCCTAGACAGGGGGTGGTGGTGAATGTGCAGTTGGGGGTAGTTCCTGGAAAGGGAGTGGTGGTGGATGTGTAGGTGGCGGGGTGCATGGACAGGGGGTGATTGTGGATGTGCAGGTGGGGGGAGTGCCTGGACGGGGCGCCGTGGTGGGTGTGTACTCTTGCTGTGTTCCTGTGCAGTTTGTGGTATAGGTGTGTGGGTGTGATGTGCTGCAGGCGGGTGTGATGTGCTGCAGACAGATGTGATGGCTCCCCTCCATGTGTTGACCTTGAAGGGAGACTTTGGATCAGTTCAGCCTGCCCTATATCATCTTCATGGCCAAGGCATGGTGTCTTGCACGCTCTTCCCTTTGGATGGATATAATGACTTTGATATTCTTAGACATGTCTTGCCAAGATCTATCCATCCTGTCCAACACATGGGTCAGTCTGTCCACCACCTGAGGGATTTGCTGCATGTCCTGCAGGGCCTCAGACAAGCTTTACAGGGTAACCCCTATGGCATTAATGTCCTGCCTCACATCTGCTTGCTGTTGGAGAATGTCCTCCTCCCACTGGCCCCAATGGCCATCAGCTGGCCCTCTCTGTAGGGGACGGTCATGGATTAGACAGCCAGGTCCACCAGCAGGGGAAAGGGTGGCAGGTGGTAGTCTGTGGACAGGAGATACATGCACTACAACAGGGTTAATACCTCCCTCAGATGGTGGAGAGGATGCAGTGGGGTGCACTGCATAGGGAGGAGTGTGTACGGGGACAACCACGTTTGTCCTGGATGTGAGGGCTGTGAGGGATTGCTGTCTGTGTTGGGGTGTGTGTGAGCTGTGTCTGGTTAGCTCTTTACTTAGGAAAGGCAATCTTGGTTTTTGGAGGCTGAGGCACTTTGCTGGGAAGAGGGTGTGTGGCCTTGCCAATTTTGGCCAATGTGATAAATGTTCTGGCCAGGGCATCTGATTCCTCATCCTCTTTGAGGAGGGCCAGATAGTCTCCGTCATCTTCAAATTAAGCAGCCTCCTCAGGTACTTCATCCTTGTCCAGTGCTTGCAACCGATAATGCTGCTTGCAAGAGCAGTGGATTCTCCCCTTTGATTGCCCGTAGCCTACCACTGGTGGAACGTCCATCCTCCTCATCGTCATCATCATCTGGAAGACAGAGGTTACAACAGGATAAGTAATTGACCTAGTATTAGATGTGGTGCAAAAACATCAATTGATGGACAGACTGCAGATCAATGTCATACATTCACCCCAGTACAGAGAAACTATCCTGGCTGATGACGCTGATAGCCAGAAACCAGTCCTAGAATGCTTGATTCCGGTCCGGGGAAGACATGGCTTGGCAGTTAAGGCTGGACTGTTCCCATGAGGCACAGGGCCAAGGCTGATTTTCATATGGCTATGTCTAAACTGGGGTGGCGTGGAGTGAAAAAAAAACGATGGATTTAGGCCCAGATCTCTGTACTGGGGTGAATGTATGACATTGTTCTGCATTCTGTCCATCAACTGTTGTTTTTGCATTTGTCACCCCGAGTGGGACGAGTATGCTCAGACGTGAGTCCCGTGCTCTCCACACCACTGGATTCAAGCTATCCTGGCTGATGACGGCTGATAGCCAGAAACCAGTCCTAGGATGCTTGATTCCGGTCCAGGGAAGACATGGCTTGGCAGTTCGGGCTGGACCGTTCCCAGGAGGCACAGGGTCAAGGCTGATTTGCATATATCTATGTCTGAACTGGGGTGGTGTGGAGTGCAAAAAAACGATGGATTTAGGCCCAGCTCTGTACTGGGGTGAATGTATGACATTGTTCTGCATTCTGTCCATCAACTGTTGTTTTTGCATTTGTCACCCGAGTGGGACAGGTATGCTCAGACGTGAGTCCCATGCTCTCCACACCACTGGAGTTAAACTATCCTGGCTGATGACGGCTGATAGCCAGAAACCGGTCCTAGGATGCTTGATTCCGGTCGAGGGAAGACATGGCTTGGCAGTTCGGGCTGGACTGTTCCCAGGAGGCACAGGGTCAAGGCTGATTTGCATATGGCTATGTCTGAACTGGGGTGGTGTGGAGTGCAAAAAAAGATGGATTTAGACCCAGATCTCTGTACTGGGGTGAATGTATGACATTGTTCTGCATTCTGTCTATCAACTGTTGTTTTTGCATTCGTTGCCCCGTGGGACGAGTATGCTCAGACGTGAGTCCCGTGCTCTCCACACCACTGGAGTCAAGCTATCCTGGCTGATGATGGCTGATAGCCAGAAACCGGTCCAGGATGCTTGATTACGGTCCAGGGAAGACATAGCTTGGCAGTTCGGGCTGGACTGTTCCCAGGAGGCACAGGGTCAAGGCTGATTTGCATATGGCTATGTCTGAACTGGGGTGGTGTGGAGTGCAAAAAAACGATGGATTTAGGCCCAGATCTCTGTACTGGGGTGAATGTATGACATTGTTCTGCATTCTGTCTATCAACTGTTGTTTTTGCATTTGTCACCCAGTGGGACGAGTATGCTCAGACGTGAGTCCTGTGCTCTCCACACCACTGGATTCAAGCTATCCTGGCTGATGACGGCTGATAGCCAGAAACCGGTCCTAGGATGCTTGATTCCGGTCCAGGGAAGACATGGCTTGGCAGTTCGGGCTGGACTGTTCCCAGGAGGCACAGGGTCAAGGTTGATTTGCATATGGCTATGCCTGAACTGGGGTGGTGTGGAGTGCAAAAAAATGATGGATTTAGACCCAGATCTCTGTACTGGGGTGAATGTATGACATTATTCTGCATTCTGTCTATCAACTGTTGTTTTTGCATTTTTCACCCCGAGTGGGACTGGTATGCTCAGACGTGAGTTCCGTGCTCTCCACACCACTGGAGTGAAGCTATCCTGGCTGATGACGGCTGATAGCCAGAAACCGGTCCTAGAATGCTTGATTCCGGTCCAGGTAAGACATGGCTTGGCAGTTCGGGCTTGGCTGTTCCCATGAGGCACAGGGTCAAGGCTGATTTGCATATGGCTATGTCTGAACTGGGGTGGTGTGGAGTGCAAAAAAATGATTGATTTAGGCCCAGATCTCTGTATTGGGGTGAATGTATGACATTGTTCTGCATTCTGTCCATCAACTGTTGTTTTTGCATTTGTCACCCCGAGTGGGACGGGTATGCTCAGACGTGAATCCCGTACTCTCCACACCACTGGAGTGAAGCTATCCTGGCTGATGACGGCTGATAGCCAGAAACTGGTCCTAGAATGCTTGATTCCAGTCCAGGGAAGACATGGCTTGGCAGTTCGGGCTGGACTGTTCCCATGAGGCACAGGGTCAAGGCTGATTTGCATATGGCTATGTCTGAACTGGGGTGGTGTGGAGTGCAAAAAAACGATTGATTTAGGCCCAGATCTCTGTACTGGGGTGAATGTATGACATTGTTCTGCATTCTGTCCATCAACTGTTGTTTTTGCATTTGTCACCCCGAGTGGGACGGGTATGCTCAGACGTGAGTCCCGTGCTCTCCACACCACTGGAGTCAAGCTATCCTGACTGATGACGGCTGATAGCCAGAAACCGGTCCTAGGATGTTTGATTCCGGTCCAGGGAAGACATGGCTTGGCAGTTCGGGCTGTACTGTTTCCATGAGGCACAGGGTCAAGGCTGATTTGCATATGGCTATGTCTGAACTGGGGTGGTGTGGAGTGCAAAAAAACGATAGATTTAGCCCCAGATCTCTGTACTGGGGTGAATGTATGACATTGTTCTGCATTCTGTCCATCAACTGTTGTTTTTACATTTGTCACCCCGAGTGGGGCGGGTATGCTCAGACGTTAGTCCCGTGCTCTCCACACCACTGGAGTCAAGCTATCCTGGCTGATGACGGCTGATAGCCAGAAACCGGTCCTAGGATGCTTGATTCCGGTCCAGGTAAGACATGGCTTGGCAGTTCGGGCTGGACTGTTCTCATGAGGCACAGGGTCAAGGCTCATTTGCATATGGCTATGTCTGAACTGGGCTGGTGTGGAGTGCAAAAAAACGATGGATTTAGGCCCAGATCTCTATACTGGGGTGAATGTATGATATTGTTCTGCATTCTGTCCAAAAACTGTTGTTTTTTCATTTGTCACCCCGAGTCGGACGGGTATGCTCAGACTTGAGTCCCGTGCTCTCCACACCACTGGAGTCAAGCTATCCTGGCTGATGACGGCTGATAGCCAGAAACCGGTCCTAGGATGCTTAATTCCGGTCCAGGGAAGACATGGCTTGGCAGTTCGGGCTGGACTGTTCCCAGGAGGCACAGGGTCAAGGCTGATTTACATATGGCTATGTCTAAACTGGGGTGGTGTGGAGTGCAAAAAACGATGGATTTAGGCCCAGATCTCTGTACTGGGGTGAATGTATGACATTGTTCTGCATTCTGTCCATCAACTGTTGTTTTTGCATTTGTCACCCCGAGTGGGACGGGTATGCTCAGACGTGAGTCCCGTGCTCTCCACACCAGTGGAGTCAAGCTATCCTGGCTGATAACCGCTGATAGCCAGAAACCGGTCCTAGAATGCTTGATTCCGGTCCAGGGAAGACATGGCTTGGCAGTTCGGGCTGGACTGTTCCCATGAGGCACAGGGTCAAGGCTGATTTGCATATGGCTATGTCTTAACTGGGGCGGTGTGGAGTGCAAAAAAACAATGGATTTAGGCCCAGATCTCTGTACTGGGGTGAATGTATGACACTGTTCTGCATTCTGTCCATCAACTGTTGTTTTTGCATTTGTCACCCAGTGGGACGAGTATGCTCAGACGTGAGTCCTGTGCTCTCCACACCACTGGATTCAAGCTATCCTGGCTGATGACGGCTGATAGCCAGAAACCGGTCCTAGGGTGCTTGATTCCGGTCCAGGGAAGACATGGCTTGGCAGTTCGGGCTGGACTGTTCCCAGGAGGCACAGGGTCAAGGCTGATTTGCATATGGCAATGCCTGAACTGGGGTGGTGTGGAGTGCAAATAAAATGATGGATTTAGACCCAGATCTCTGTACTGGGGTGAATGTATGACATTGTTCTGCATTCTGTCCATCAACTGTTGTTTTTCGCATTTGTCACCCCGAGTGGGACGGGTATGCTCAGACGTGAATCCCGTACTCTCCACACCACTGGAGTGAAGCTATCCTGGCTGATGACGGCTGATAGCCAGAAACCGGTCCTAGAATGCTTGATTCCAGTCCAGGGAAGACATGGCTTGGCAGTTCGGGCTGGACTGTTCCCATGAGGCACAGGGTCAAGGCTGATTTGCATATGGCTATGTCTGAACTGGGGTGGTGTGGAGTGCAAAAAAATGATTGATTTAGGCCCAGATCTCTGTACTGGGGTGAATGTATGACATTGTTCTGCATTCTGTCCATCAACTGTTGTTTTTGCATTTGTCACCCCGAGTGGGACGGGTATGCTCAGACGTGAGTCCCGTGCTCTCCACACCACTGGAGTCAAGCTATCCTGGCTGATGACGGCTGATAGCCAGAAACCGGTCCTAGGATGCTTGATTACGGTCCAGGTAAGACATGGCTTGGCAGTTCGGGCTGGACTGTTCTCATGAGGCACAGGGTCAAGGCTCATTTGCATATGGCTATGTCTGAACTGGGCTGGTGTGGAGTGCAAAAAAACGATGGATTTAGGCCCAGATCTCTGTACTGGGGTGAATGTATGACATTGTTCTGCATTCTGTCCAAAAACTGTTGTTTTTTCATTTGTCACCCCGAGTCAGACGGGTATGCTCAGACGTGAGTCCCGTGCTCTCCACACCACTGGAGTCAAGCTATCCTGGCTGATGACGGCTGATAGCCAGAAACCGGTCCTAGGATGCTTAATTCCGGTCCAGGGAAGACATGGCTTGGCAGTTCGGGCTGGACTGTTCCCAGGAGGCACAGGGTCAAGGCTGATTTACATATGGCTATGTCTAAACTGGGGTGGTGTGGAGTGCAAAAAAACGATGGATTTAGGCCCAGATCTCTGTACTGGGGTGAATGTATGACATTGTTCTGCATTCTGTCCATCAACTGTTGTTTTTGCATTTGTCACCCCGAGTGGGACGGGTATGCTCAGACGTGAGTCCCGTGCTCTCCACACCAGTGGAGTCAAGCTATCCTGGCTGATAACCGCTGATAGCCAGAAACCGGTCCTAGAATGCTTGATTCCGGTCCAGGGAAGACATGGCTTGGCAGTTCGGGCTGGACTGTTCCCATGAGGCACAGGGTCAAGGCTGATTTGCATATGGCTATGTCTTAACTGGGGCGGTTTGGAGTGCAAAAAAACAATGGATTTAGGCCCAGATCTCTGTACTGGGGTGAATGTATGACACTGTTCTGCATTCTGTCCATCAACTGTTGTTTTTGCATTTGTCACCCAGTGGGACGAGTATGCTCAGACGTGAGTCCTGTGCTCTCCACACCACTGGATTCAAGCTATCCTGGCTGATGACGGCTGATAGCCAGAAACCGGTCCTAGGATGCTTGATTCCGGTCCAGGGAAGACATGGCTTGGCAGTTCGGGCTGGACTGTTCCCAGGAGGCACATGGTCAAGGTTGATTTGCATATGGCTATGCCTGAACTGGGGTGGTGTGGAGTGCAAAAAAATGATGGATTTAGACCCAGATCTCTGTACTGGGGTGAATGTATGACATTGTTCCGCATTCTGTCTATCAACTGTTGTTTTTGCATTTTTCACCCCGGGTGGGACGGGTATGCTCAGACGTGAGTTCCGTGCTCTCCACACCACTGGAGTGAAGCTATCCTGGCTGATGACGGCTGATAGCCAGAAACCGGTCCTAGAATGCTTGATTCCGAACCAGGTAAGACATGGCTTGGCAGTTCGGGCTTGGCTGTTCCCATGAGGCACAGGGTCAAGGCTGATTTGCATATGGCTATGTCTGAACTGGGGTGGTGTGGAGTGCAAGAAAACGATGGATTTAGGCCCAGATCTCTGTACTGGGGTGAATGTATGACATTGTTCTGCATTCTGTCCATCAACTGTTGTTTTTGCATCTGTCACCCCGAGTGGGACGGGTATGCTCAGACGTGAATCCCGTGCTCTCCACACCACTGGAGTGAAGCTATCCTGGCTGATGACGGCTGATAGCCAGAAACCGGTCCTAGAATGCTTGATTCCAGTACAGGGAAGACATGGCTTGGCAGTTCGAGCTGGACTGTTCACATGAGGCACAGGGTCAAGGCTGATTTGCATATGGCTATGTCTGAACTGGGGTGGTGTGGAGTGCAAAAAACGATTGATTTAGGCCCAGATCTCTGTACTGGGGTGAATGTATGACATTGTTCTGCATTCTGTCCATCAACTGTTGTTTTTGCATTTGTCACCCCGAGTGGGACGGGTATGCTCAGACGTGAGTCCTGTGCTCTCCACACCAGTGGAGTCAAGCTATCCTGGCTGATGACGGCTGATAGCCAGAAACCGGTCCTAGGATGCTTGATTCTGGTCCAGGGAAGACATGGCTTGGCAGTTCGGGCTGTACTGTTTCCATGAGGCACAGGGTCAAGGCTGATTTGCATATGGCTATGTCTGAACTGGGGTGGTGTGGAGTGCAAAAAAACGATAGATTTAGCCCCAGATCTCTGTACTGGGGTGAATGTATGACATTGTTCTGCATTCTGTCCATCAACTGTTATTTTTACATTTGTCACCCCGAGTGGGATGGGTATGCTCAGACATTAGTCCCGTGCTCTCCACACCACTGGAGTCAAGCTATCCTGACTGATGACGGCTGATAGCCAGAAACCGGTCCTAGGATGCTTGATTCCGGTCCAGGGAAGACATGGCTTGGCAGTTTGGGCTGTACTGTTTCCATGAGGCACAGGGTCAAGGCTGATTTGCATATGGCTATGTCTGAACTGGGGTGGTGTGGAGTGCAAAAAAACGATAGATTTAGCCCCAGATCTCTGTACTGGGGTGAATGTATGACATTGTTCTGCATTCTGTCCATCAACTGTTGTTTTTACATTTGTCACCCCGAGTGGGATGGGTATGCTCAGACGTTAGTCCCGTGCTCTCCACACCACTGGATTCAAGCTATCCTGGCTGATGACGGCTGATAGCCAGAAACCGGTCCTAGGATGCTTGATTCCGGTCCAGGTAAGACATGGCTTGGCAGTTCGGGCTGGACTGTTCTCATGAGGCACAGGGTGAAGGCTCATTTGCATATGGCTATGTCTGAACTGGGCTGGTGTGGAGTCCAAAAAAACGATGGATTTAGGCCCAGATCTCTGTACTGGGGTGAATGTATGACATTGTTCTGCATTCTGTCCAAAAACTGTTGTTTTTTCATTTGTCACCCCGAGTCGGACGGGTATGCTCAGACGTGAGTCCCGTGCTCTCCACACCACTGGAGTCAAGCTATCCTGGCTGATGACGGCTGATAGCCAGAAACCGGTCCTAGGATGCTTAATTCCGGTCCAGGGAAGACATGGCTTGGCAGTTCGGGCTGGACTGTTCCCAGGAGACACAGGGTCAAGGCTGATTTACATATGGCTATGTCTAAACTGGGGTGGTGTGGAGTGCAAAAAGACGATGGATTTAGGCCCAGATCTCTGTACTGGGGTGAATGTATGACATTGTTCTGCATTCTGTCCATCAACTGTTGTTTTTGCATTTGTCACCCCGAGTGGGACGGGTATGCTCAGACGTGAGTCCCGTGCTCTCCACACCAGTGGAGTCAAGCTATCCTGGCTGATAACCGCTGATAGCCAGAAACCGGTCCTAGAATGCTTGATTCCGGTCCAGGGAAGACATGGCTTGGCAGTTCGGGCTGGACTGTTCCCATGAGGCACAGGGTCAAGGCTGATTTGCATATGGCTATGTCTTAACTGGGGCGGTGTGGAGTGCAAAAAAACAATGGATTTAGGCCCAGATCTCTGTACTGGGGTAAATGTATGACACTGTTCTGCATTCTGTCCATCAACTGTTGTTTTTGCATTTGTCACCCAGTGGGACGAGTATGCTCAGACGTGAGTCCTGTGCTCTCCACACCACTGGATTCAAGCTATCCTGGCTGATGACGGCTGATAGCCAGAAACCGGTCCTAGGATGCTTGATTCCGGTCCAGGGAAGACATGGCTTGGCAGTTCGGGCTGGACTGTTCCCAGGAGGCACAGGGTCAAGGTTGATTTGCATATGGCTATGCCTGAACTGGGGTGGTGTGGAGTGCAAAAAAATGATGGATTTAGACCCAGATCTCTGTACTGGGGTGAATGTATGACATTGTTCTGCATTCTGTCTATCAACTGTTGTTTTTGCATTTTTCACCCCGAGTGGGACGGGTATGCTCAGACGTGAGTTCCGTGCTCTCCACACCACTGGAGTGAAGCTATCCTGGCTGATGACGGCTGATAGCCAGAAACCGGTCCTAGAATGCTTGATTCCGAACCAGGTAAGACATGGCTTGGCAGTTCGGGCTTGGCTGTTCCCATGAGGCACAGGGTCAAGGCTGATTTGCATATGGCTATGTCTGAACTGGGGTGGTGTGGAGTGCAAGAAAACGATGGATTTAGGCCCAGATCTCTGTACTGGGGTGAATGTATGACACTGTTCTGCATTCTGTCCATCAATTGTTGTTTTTGCATCTGTCACCCCGAGTGGGACGGGTATGCTCAGACGTGAATCCCGTGCTCTCCACACCACTGGAGTGAAGCTATCCTGGCTGATGACGGCTGATAGCCAGAAACCGGTCCTAGAATGCTTGATTCCAGTCCAGGGAAGACATGGCTTGGCAGTTCGGGCTGGACTGTTCCCATGAGGCACAGGGTCAAGGCTGATTTGCATATGGCTATGTCTGAACTGGGGTGGTGTGGAGTGCAAGAAAACGATGGATTTAGGCCCAGATCTCTGTACTGGGGTGAATGTATGACATTGTTCTGCATTCTGTCCATCAACTGTTGTTTTTGCATCTGTCACCCCGAGTGGGACGGGTATGCTCAGACGTGAATCCCGTGCTCTCCACACCACTGGAGTGAAGCTATCCTGGCTGATGACGGCTGATAGCCAGAAACCGGTCCTAGAATGCTTGATTCCAGTACAGGGAAGACATGGCTTGGCAGTTCGGGCTGGACTGTTCACATGAGGCACAGGGTCAAGGCTGATTTGCATATGGCTATGTCTGAACTGGGGTGGTGTGGAGTGCAAAAAAACGATGGATTTAGGCCCAGATCTCTGTACTGGGGTGAATGTATGACATTGTTCTGCATTCTGTCCATCAACTGTTGTTTTTGCATTTGTCACCCCGAGTGGGACGGGTATGCTCAGACGTGAGTCCCGTGCTCTCCACACCAGTGGAGTCAAGCTATCCTGGCTGATAACCGCTGATAGCCAGAAACCGGTCCTAGAATGCTTGATTCCGGTCCAGGGAAGACATGGCTTGGCAGTTCGGGCTGGACTGTTCCCATGAGGCACAGGGTCAAGGCTGATTTGCATATGGCTATGTCTTAACTGGGGCGGTGTGGAGTGCAAAAAAACAATGGATTTAGGCCCAGATCTCTGTACTGGGGTGAATGTATGACACTGTTCTGCATTCTGTCCATCAACTGTTGTTTTTGCATTTGTCACCCAGTGGGACGAGTATGCTCAGACGTGAGTCCTGTGCTCTCCACACCACTGGATTCAAGCTATCCTGGCTGATGACGGCTGATAGCCAGAAACCGGTCCTAGGATGCTTGATTCCGGTCCAGGGAAGACATGGCTTGGCAGTTCGGGCTGGACTGTTCCCAGGAGGCACAGGGTCAAGGTTGATTTGCATATGGCTATGCCTGAACTGGGGTGGTGTGGAGTGCAAAAAAATGATGGATTTAGACCCAGATCTCTGTACTGGGGTGAATGTATGACATTGTTCTGCATTCTGTCTATCAACTGTTGTTTTTGCATTTTTCACCCCGAGTGGGACGGGTATGCTCAGACGTGAGTTCCGTGCTCTCCACACCACTGGAGTGAAGCTATCCTGGCTGATGACGGCTGATAGCCAGAAACCGGTCCTAGAATGCTTGATTCCGAACCAGGTAAGACATGGCTTGGCAGTTCGGGCTTGGCTGTTCCCATGAGGCACAGGGTCAAGGCTCATTTGCATATGGCTATGTCTGAACTGGGGTGGTGTGGAGTGCAAGAAAACGATGGATTTAGGCCCAGATCTCTGTACTGGGGTGAATGTATGACACTGTTCTGCATTCTGTCCATCAATTGTTGTTTTTGCATCTGTCACCCCGAGTGGGACGGGTATGCTCAGACGTGAATCCCGTGCTCTCCACACCACTGGAGTGAAGCTATCCTGGCTGATGACGGCTGATAGCCAGAAACCGGTCCTAGAATGCTTGATTCCAGTCCAGGGAAGACATGGCTTGGCAGTTCGGGCTGGACTGTTCCCATGAGGCACAGGGTCAAGGCTGATTTGCATATGGCTATGTCTGAACTGGGGTGGTGTGGAGTGCAAAAAAACGATTGATTTAGGCCCAGATCTCTGTACTGGGGTGAATGTATGACATTGTTCTGCATTCTGTCCATCAACTGTTGTTTTTGCATTTGTCACCCCGAGTGGGACGGGTATGCTCAGACGTGAGTCCCGTGCTCTCCACACCACTGGAGTCAAGCTATCCTGACTGATGATGGCTGATAGCCAGAAACCGGTCCTAGGATGCTTGATTCCGGTCCAGGGAAGACATGGCTTGGCAGTTCGGGCTGTACTGTTTCCATGAGGCACAGGGTCAAGGCTGATTTGCATATGGCTATGTCTGAACTGGGGTGGTGTGGAGTGCAAAAAAACGATAGATTTAGCCCCAGATCCCTGTACTGGGGTGAATGTATGACATTGTTCTGCATTCTGTCCATCAACTGTTGTTTTTACATTTGTCACCCCGAGTGGGACGGGTATGCTCAGACGTGAGTCCCGTGCTCTCCACACCACTGGAGTCAAGCTATCCTGGCTGATGACGGCTGATAGCCAGAAACCGGTCCTAGGATGCTTGATTCCGGTCCAGGTAAGACATGGCTTGGCAGTTCAGGCTGGACTGTTCTCATGAGGCACAGGGTCAAGGCTCATTTGCATATGGCTATGTCTGAACTGGGCTGGTGTGGAGTGCAAAAAAACGATGGATTTAGGCCCAGATCTCTGTACTGGGGTGAATGTATGACATTGTTCTGCATTCTGTCCAAAAACTGTTGTTTTTGCATTTGTCACCCCGAGTCGGACGGGTGTGCTCAGACGTGAGTCCCGTGCTCTCCACACCACTGGAGTCAAGCTATCCTGGCTGATGACGGCTGATAGCCAGAAACCGGTCCTAGGATGCCTAATTCCGGTCCAGGGAAGACATGGCTAGGCAGTTCAGGCTGGACTGTTCCCAGGAGGCACAGGGTCAAGGCTGATTTACATATGGCTATGTCTAAACTGGGGTGGTGTGGAGTGCAAAAAAACGATGGATTTAGGCCCTGATCTCTGTACTGGGGTGAATGTATGACATTGTTCTGCATTCTGTCCATCAACTGTTGTTTTTGCATTTGTCACCCCGAGTGGGACGGGTATGCTCAGACGTGAGTCCCGTGCTCTCCACACCAGTGGAGTCAAGCTATCCTGGCTGATAACGGCTGATAGCCAGAAACCGGTCCTAGAATGCTTGATTCCGGTCCAGGGAAGACATGGCTTGGCAGTTCGGGCTGGACTGTTCCCATGAGGCACAGGGTCAAGGCTGATTTGCATATGGCTATGTCTGAACTGGGGCGGTGTGGAGTGCAAAAAAACAATACATTTAGGCCCAGATCTCTGTACTGAGGTGAATGTATGACACTGTTCTGCATTCTGTCCATCAACTGTTGTTTTTGCATTTGTCACCCAGTGGGACGAGTATGCTCAGACGTGAGTCCTGTGCTCTCCACACCACTGGATTCAAGCTATCCTGGCTGATGACGGCTGACAGCCAGAAACCGGTCCTAGGATGCTTGATTCCGGTCCAGGGAAGACATGTCTTGGCAGTTCGGGCTGGACTGTTCCCATGAGGCACAGGGTCAAGGTTGATTTGCATATGGCTATGCCTGAACTGGGGTGGTGTGGAGTGCAAAAAAATGATGGATTTAGACCCAGATCTCTGTACTGGGGTGAATGTATGACATTGTTCTGCATTCTGTCTATCAACTGTTGTTTTTGCATTTTTCACCCCGAGTGGGACGGGTATGCTCAGACGTGAGTTCCGTGCTCTCCACACCACTGGAGTGAAGCTATCCTGGCTGATGACGGCTGATAGCCAGAAACCGGTCCTAGAATGCTTGATTCCGGTCCAGGTAAGACATGGCTTGGCAGTTCGGGCTTGGCTGTTCCCATGAGACACAGGGTCAAGGCTGATTTGCATATGGCTATGTCTGAACTGGGGTGGTGTGGAGTGCAAGAAAACGATGGATTTAGGCCCAGATCTCTGTACTGGGGTGAATGTATGACATTGTTCTGCATTCTGTCCATCAACTGTTGTTTTTGCATTTGTCACCCCGAGTGGGACGGGTATGCTCAGACGTGAATCCCGTGCTCTCCACACCACTGGAGTGAAGCTATCCTGGCTGATGACGGCTGATAGCCAGAAAACGGTCCTAGAATGCTTGATTCCAGTCCAGGGAAGACATGGCTTGGCAGTTCGGGCTGGACTGTTCCCATGAGGCACAGGGTCAAGGCTGATTTGCATATGGCTATGTCTGAACTGGGGTGGTGTGGAGTGCAAAAAATGATTGATTTAGGCCCAGATCTCTGTACTGGGGTGAATGTATGACATTGTTCTGCATTCTGTCCATCAACTGTTGTTTTTGCATTTGTCACCCCGAGTGGGACGGGTATGCTCAGACGTGAGTCCCGTGCTCTCCACACCACTGGAGTCAAGCTATCCTGACTGATGACGGCTGATAGCCAGAAACCGGTCCTAGGATGCTTGATTCCGGTCCAGGGAAGACATGGCTTGGCAGTTCGGGCTGGAATGTTTCCATGAGGCACAGGGTCAAGGTTGATTTGCATATGGCTATGTCTGAACTGGGGTGGTGTGGAGTGCAAAAAAATGATAGATTTAGCCCCAGATCTCTGTACTGGGGTGAATGTATGACATTGTTCTGCATTCTGTCCATCAACTGTTGTTTTTACATTTGTCACCCCGAGTGGGACGGGTATGCTCAGACGTGAGTCCCGTGCTCTCCACACCACTGGAGTCAAGCTATCCTGGCTGATGACGGCTGATAGCCAGAAACCGGTCCTAGGATGCTTGATTCCGGTCCAGGTAAGACATGGCTTGGCAGTTCGGGCTGGACTGTTCCCATGAGGCACAGGGTCAAGGCTGATTTGCATATGGCTATGTCTGAACTGGGGTGGTGTGGAGTGCAAGAAAACGATGGATTTAGGCCCAGATCTCTGTACTGGGGTGAATATATGACATTGTTCTGCATTCTGTCCATCAACTGTTGTTTTTGCATTTGTCACCCCGAGTGGGACGGGTATGCTCAGACGTGAATCCCGTGCTCTCCACACCACTGGAGTGAAGCTATCCTGGCTGATGACGGCTGATAGCCAGAAAACGGTCCTAGAATGCTTGATTCCAGTCCAGGGAAGACATGGCTTGGCAGTTCGGGCTGGACTGTTCCCATGAGGCACAGGGTCAAGGCTGATTTGCATATGGCTATGTCTGAACTGGGGTGGTGTGGAGTGCAAAAAAATGATTGATTTAGGCCCAGATCTCTGTACTGGGGTGAATGTATGACATTGTTCTGCATTCTGTCCATCAACTGTTGTTTTTGCATTTGTCACCCCGAGTGGGACGGGTATGCTCAGACGTGAGTCCCGTGCTCTCCACACCACTGGAGTCAAGCTATCCTGACTGATGACGGCTGATAGCCAGAAACCGGTCCTAGGATGCTTGATTCCGGTCCAGGGAAGACATGGCTTGGCAGTTCGGGCTGGAATGTTTCCATGAGGCATAGGGTCAAGGTTGATTTGCATATGGCTATGTCTGAACTGGGGTGGTGTGGAGTGCAAAAAAATGATAGATTTAGCCCCAGATCTCTGTACTGGGGTGAATGTATGACATTGTTCTGCATTCTGTCCATCAACTGTTGTTTTTACATTTGTCACCCCGAGTGGGACGGGTATGCTCAGACGTGAGTCCCGTGCTCTCCACACCACTGGAGTCAAGCTATCCTGGCTGATGACGGCTGATAGCCAGAAACCGGTCCTAGGATGCTTGATTCCGGTCCAGGTAAGACATGGCTTGGCAGTTCGGGCTGGACTGTTCTCATGAGGCACAGGGTCAAGGCTCATTTGCATATGGCTATGTCTGAACTGGGCTGGTGTGGAGTGCAAAAAAAACGATGGATTTAGGCCCAGATCTCTGTACTGGGGTGAATGTATGACATTGTTCTGCATTCTGTCCAAAAACTGTTGTTTTTGCATTTGTCACCCCGAGTCGGACGGGTATGCTCAGACGTGAGTCCCGTGCTCTCCACACCACTGGAGTCAAGCTATCCTGGCTGATGACGGATGATAGCCAGAAACCGGTCCTAGGATGCTTAATTCCGGTCCAGGGAAGACATGGCTTGGCAGTTCGGGCTGGACTGTTCCCAGGAGGCACAGGGTCAAGGCTGATTTACATATGGCTATGTCTAAACTGGGGTGGTGTGGAGTGCAAAAAAACGATGGATTTAGGCCCAGATCTCTGTACAGGGGTGAATGTATGACATTGTTCTGCATTCTGTCCATCAACTGTTGTTTTTGCATTTGTCACCCCGAGTGGGACGGGTATGCTCAGACGTGAGTCCCATGCTCTCCACACAAGTGGAGTCGAGCTATCCTGGCTGATAACGGCTGATAGCCAGAAACCGGTCCTAGAATGCTTGATTCCGGTCCAGGGAAGACCTGGCTTGGGAGTTCGGGCTGGACTGTTCCCATGAGGCACAGGGTCAAGGCTGATTTGCATATGGCTATGTCTGAACTGGGGCGGTGTGGAGTGCAAAAAAACAATGGATTTAGGCCCAGATCTCTGTACTGGGGTGAATGTATGACACTGTTCTGCATTCTGTCCATCAACTGTTGTTTTTGCATTTGTCACCCCGAGTGGGACGGGTATGCTCAGACGTGAGTCCCATGCTCTCCACACAAGTGGAGTCGAGCTATCCTGGCTGATAACGGCTGATAGCCAGAAACCGGTCCTAGGATGCTTGATTCCGGTTCAGGGAAGACATGGCTTGGCAGTTCGGGCTGGACTGTTCCCATGAGGCACAGGGTCAAGACTGATTTGCATAGGGCTGTGTCTGAACTGGGGTGGAGTGGAGTGCAAAAGAATGATGGATTTAGGCCCAAATCTCTGTACTGGGGTGAATGTATGGCATTGTTCTGCATTCTGTCCATCAACTGTTGTTTTTGCATTAGATTTGGTGCAACACAAGGGTAGGTTCTACTGCACTCTCCAGCAATAGATGAAGCACACGTGACCTTGTTTGGGTACACCTACACGTGACAGCAGACACCATAGCACTGAGGTGTTGAATGGAGATGTACAATGCACAAGCAAACTAACCAGCTCCAGCCACAGTTTTGTGTTCCTTTACGATCCCCTCTGATGGCAACTGCTGAACCTGTCTCTTCATAGGTGTAGCTGAGGAAGCGTTCCCCGATCCAGCAGCTGGAGATGGAAGTGACACCATACTCAATGTTCTGCATTACTATATTACCAAACAGGCACATGTGACACTCACATTTATGAAATGGTATGTATGTAACTTTGTAAATGCCAACTGAAGATGCAATGCAGAAGGGGGTTTGGATCTTTGCAATGATTTTGGAATCCATGGTAGGGAAACACTTCATGGCACGCTTACCTGATGGACAGATGCGAGTGGGTTTCACTGATGCAGCCAGGGTGTCTTGCATACCCCGGGATGGTATGGCCGCTGCATCGATGGCATCCTCTCAGCAGCTGTTATGAGACATCCATGTCCATATTTAAGTATACAGGATGGTAGCTATCATGTTAACATGTGTGTGTCATTCTCAATGACCATTGATATGCTATTCCTGGCCAGTGTGCGGCATGTTTACCTCCTGGACTTTACATGTATGCCCTTGCTGACCAGCAGCAAATGCCAGCTGTTATCTCCACACAGCACTGACATGACATCAACGAGATGACACATCAACAGACACATGTGTATGAGAAGGTAACTGATATTTGAAGGAAGAGGATAAATATTCTTGATGCCTCCACCTTACTTGGATTACACCTTCATTGTTATGACCATCATGCATCATGAGTATAAGGTCTGCTGACAAGTCTAAAGGAGTGTACATCATCAGGCTGACCAGTTTCACATTTGCTCATCAGATCATTCATTGCATTGTAGAGTTTATATGTGAGATGCCCGATAGTCAGTTACATTTTGTGGCTCATTTGTGTTTCCCTGCCCATGAAGTCACAATGCTCATTTTGGACAGTGAGAACACACATTTGTTATGTCCAATCTTTAGGTATGCTCTGTTCCCATTTTCCATTTACAACATCATGGTAGAACTTAGATGACAAGGAATGATGTCTTGTACAGCACACATCCTAACATCATATATTATCCTCTCACTTATATATGAGAATACGGTAGAAGTGGAGGCAAGCAGAATTTTACATTTGACTAGGATCCCACATTGTGGGAAAAGGCAGAAGCCTGGAATGTTGCCTCCTACACTGGATATGTGTTGTACTTTTCAGATACCAGATATGAATATTTCACTTCCACAACATCCACCTTAGCAGCCCATACACCCCTCCCAAAATAACACAACTAGCATCAGTGCGACTCTCATCCACACCACTTTCAATACATTTTGTCCATTGTGATTTTGCTTGATAGTTTTCATATCCTTGAATTACAATCCAGCTGTGTCTACTCCACTTCATATGACACAATATAGTATTTTATGTACATTCTGCACTCACTTGCTATACATTTAGTATCATTCTTTCACTAGCCACCATGGTGTGGTATGGGATGTGGTTAAATGCCATATGTAGGCATATTGAAATGAAGGACAACAGTGATGTAGAACACATACAACATACTGCAGGCATTAAAGCCACATTTCATTAGCATTCAGGTTCATCATTATTGGGTTTTCTTTCTAGGGTCCCGGATCTGCCCAATGTATGGTCACTAACTAGATGTCACAGCCAACCATGTAGCAGATGTCACTGGGGGTATTGGAATCCGGGACGAAATCATTGGACCTACAATGTTAAGTGTGTTTGAGACTTAACATTCCAGCTGCCACATATGATGCACTCAATTTCAGACACAAATGATTAGCAAAAGCAGTGTGGGCCCTATCGTTGCAGAAGTGTGTTGTACTAAATTTCATCAGTTATCCCACCCTCAATTATTATTGGCCCCACTGCCTCAAAGCAACAACTATTAAATTTACACCACAGCAATTCCAAAAGGAAGGTCAACTATATTGGTTTTTTTATGGCCCACAATCATGCCATCCAATGTTAACAAAAATAACCAGCTGGGTTGACTGGACAATATCATGTTTTGAATAAACACTATGAATTGGATACTGGACGCATTCTTAAAACTCCTGACAACTGAATCTCACTTCTCGTTCATCATTGCAAAATTTGTTATCATTGGATTTCCAGATTTTGGGCCGGAAACAAAATAATATAGTGGATGCTCCTTTTTGACTTGTTATGGCACTCGATTCCTGAGATGAGTTCAGAGTTCTGGAATTGTTGATGGAATACATGTAATGTGCCCGAATCATGAAGGTATACTTAGCCAAAATATCGTATTTTTCGACTTTTGGAATACACAAAGACCATTTGCTAAACGTAAATGTCCTTTACGAATACCAAAAGTTGCAAAGTTAGACTTTCTTCTCCGGTTAGCTTTGAGAATCGGGCCCTATATGTCTCTCTGTTGTCTGCTGACAATGTGTGCATTTTGTGCCTCTCCTGACCAGTTTAACTTACCAGTTTGTAAGGGTTGTATGCCTTGCTCTGGATGATGTTGTTTCCTCACAGCAGATGCAGGGACCTCTGCTACTATGGTTGACTGTACAACAGAGGAAAGACACCAAATCAAAAATGTACATGTGCAACTTGCCGGAAATTTCCTCATAGCTTCTACATGCTAACAGCATTGCTAAGTGGCAGCAGTGGCGGGTGCAAGTAGGAGCAGCGTGGTGCTGGGGGGGATGGCAGGGCAGTGTGGGAAATAGACAGATGACGGAATAGGGAAAATATATGTCTTAAAATAAGGATTCACTCACCTTGTGCTCGCTGATGCACCAAGCACAAGGTAAGTTGTTTTGTTTGTTAATTTTGTTTTATTTTCCATATTACATTATCTCTCGATTTTCCCCTGCACCGCCCCACCCCCATGACGTTCTTGACTGCCCAGCCACGTTTGGCTAAGTGGAAGGGGAATTTTGTCACTTGCTACTTAACAGGGTTAGATATATATGGCAGCAGTATTGGGCCCATGTTTTTGATAGTGGGAATGGGATTTGCCATTTCAAACTTGAAGGATTCTAGGACTTGTAGTGCAACATATAGAAGGTGACACATGAGGCTCTGACTGTCACATTCCGGCTTAGGTAGGGGTGTGGGACGGATGTATGTCAGTACAACGCGATCTTTTAGATCGCGGTACTTAAAAATGCGGTTATTACAACGCAAATCGTTACAACGACTTGCGTTGGAGGGCGCGGATTGAGGAATATTATAATTTTATATTCCAACACCAGTCCACGTGACAGTAGGGAAGGTGTTGGAATATAAAATTACAACATTCCTTAACCAACAGCGCCATCCAGCGCAAGTCGTAGTAACAACTTGCGTTGTAATGGCAGCGTGGTAAAGGTCGTGCGGTGTAAACACCACGTTGTAAACGACGTTTACCGTGTGGGACACATGTAAACATGTATGTTTGCAGCTATACGAATGCGTGTGGATATTGGCACTACAACTCCCATAATCCTGTGGGGGGCTTCATCTGGCTTTGTGACAGGGCCATACATAAGCACCACCTGCAGGGGGCTCGGTGCTTATCAATATTGAAAGCTGTACCTGGAAGTTTGCCGTGATACGTTGTAAACCAGCCCGGTAACAAGGTGATATCCCTCTACACGCTACATCTTGCTTCTCTGAGCTTGGGAGAAATGCCCTACTGCTAACACAGAGGCGCCAGTATCCCCGTGCTCTTTCTAGTTCGAATCCGCTGCCTGCGTCCTGGAGCCGTTAGGTGGTCCGGAAGAAACAACCGACAAAACCCCCTGAATTTACTTCTGGTTACTTTGTTGCACACTGGCTGGAGCGCGTTTCAGAGCTGCATGAAAGGCTCGCATTCGGCAAAGACTTCACCTTTTGTTACTTTGTAGCACACTCATTGGAGAGCGTTTCAGAGCCACGTGAAAGGCTCGGATTAGGCAAAGGCTTTGTTTTTGGTTACTTTGTAGCACACGCGCTGGAGCGCGTTTCAGTGCCGCCTGAAAGCCTCAGATTAGGAAAAGACATTGCTTTTTGTTACTTTGTTCTTTTCTTGTACAAATGGGCTGAAGAGCACTTCAAGCTGACCTGAGGCTCTGAACACTCGGCGGCATTGTTTTCTTTGACAGCAGTCAGAACGCATGACTTACAAGTCATAACCAGGATTGTCCTTGTGTGTTTGAGCTCCTGCAAGTACCTACAGCGTAGTGTACATTTCGTACACATGAGTGCCATTCTCATAGCTAAGTATATCCTTACATACCTTGTTGAAGGCACATACGCTCTGGGAGTAGGCACAGGCTAAGTACACTTCCAAGGAAGACCAGATCATTTCTTTTTTGCTTTATTTTTACTTTTATGGTTTTTCTATTTGCTAGTGCGGCAAGATGGAAACGTAAGTGCTGACATTTTTTACTCTAGTCTTAACGCTCAGTACACGCTGAAGCTGTTAATATAAATATACGTTGTGCTTGTATGTTGTTACAGGGAACACGGGCTAGACAGCTGGAGTGACAGAACAGGAGATTGTTCTACAGCTTCACGTGCTGTCCCATTGTGTGATTTTGCAGCTGCATCTTTATTGTTTCCTTTGTCCCTTTTTTCCCTTTTCCTATTTTATGGTCTTGTCTGTTGAGTGGTATCTCTATACTCACAGGTCATTCCATATTGGGGATAGGATTACGCAGCATCTTCCATTGCTCCCGCTGTTTCCGGCTTCGAAGGTTAGTGGTAACCTGTCGGGGGTCCGACAGATTGACAAGCCCAAGGTGGACTACAGCCCGAGCGATGGATACATCCACTATACTTACTTCAATGTTGGAGACCTTGACCGCTTTGCGGATGGAGGTGGATGCCTTCCGTGGGGAGAACCTAGTGTTACGGAATGAGATGGGCACCATGACCTGAGAGGTAGCAGGGTTATCTCGTGTAAGCTCCACCAGTGGTAGGGGGAGCGGCTCCTACATAAAGGACGGGACACTGCCTCCTCCCTTAACGGCCCACAACACCTAATCTAGTACCATGGACCATACTCCGGGAGGAGGGACACATGGCACAGGGCCCTTCACCTCCTCCTTTTCGAACCCGTCACCAGTAGGACCCACCTCCGTTCCTCTGATACAGCCTATGCAACTGCCCCTCCTGAAAGACTCTTTGGGGACCCCAAGACGTTTGGGATCTTCCTGGGCCAATGCAGGCTGCATTTCATGTGCAAACCTGCGGTGTTTCCTACTGATCAGGCCAAGACGGCTTTGTTATGTCATATTTGGGTGGGAATGAGGCTAGTTGGTCCTTCCCCTGATAGAGAGAGACAATCCTGTCCTGTATATCTTTTCGGATTTCTCCATTGAAATGCGCAAACTGAAAAGCACACCAGCTAACCCTAGATAGGGAGTTCATCTCCCTCAAACATGGCAATCAGGACCTGCTTACTTACATCACGACGTTCAAAAGACTCCTTGTTGAAACAAATTGGCCAGTCGAAAAGCAAACATCCATGTTCTACCAAGGGCTGAGAGGAGGATTAAAGGACGTACTGGCTCAAGTCGTGCACATGCAACAAAACAGGTGAACTCGGAGATTTAGGCGTGCCCTGCGCCGCTAGGCCCTTAGAGGCCTGGTTCTTCACTGAGACCTGCGAGGAACTGATAGACCTCACGGTTCAGTTGGATCAGAGACTCCAAGAGAGGAAAGGAGACAAGTACCAAACAGAAACCAGGATCTACGTACCTCGCCCTAAGCCAATTCATGAGGAACATCAGAATGCCACAGATGGAACAGAACCTATGCAAATCAGCGGAATATGGGGACCCCTCAGCCAAGAGGAAATAGAGAAATGAAGAAAACAGAGACTGTGCATGTACTGCGGGAAACCTGGACATTTCATCGAGGAATGTAAAACCCGGTCTAAGTTCATGCACAAGGCAAACCCCGGAGTCCGGAATCGAACCGTCGTTGACTATGCTACAGAGAACCAGGGAAACTGTACCCAAACAAGACTGAGACCCCTTGTTTGAGGCCCCTTAAGGAAGCGGTCTCATCAGCAGTGGCTAACACGGTACAAACCTCTGTGGCTCATATGAACTTATGCGTCTCCCTGGTACTGCCCAATGGGGAACCTATCGTGGTCCATGCGTTATTGGATTCTGGTGCAACTGGCAATTTCATCGATCAGCAGTACGCTCTGGAATTAGGGCTCCCCTGTATAAAAATGAAAATACCGAACCAGTGAAGGCGGTGGATGATACAGCGTTAACCTATGGTCCTGTACGCTTCCACACACAATAGATTATGATGCAGGTAGGCCTCACCATTTTTAACACATCCAGTTCGACCTTATTGATGCTTGCCACTTTAACCCCTCCCATGCTCGTGACGGAACCGCTCCGTCACGAGCCTCGGGTGGGCTGTGCTGGTGCGTTTCCGTCACGGCCCGCTCGGCACGCCTGCGCGGCGCTGATTATGCGCCTGCGCGGCACATTCTATTGACCGGGTGGGGCCGTGACAGAACCGCTCCATCACAAGCACAGCCCACCCGAGGCTCGTGACGGAGCGGTTCCGTCAAGAGCATGTGAGCGCCACGCGGCCCCCTCCCTCCCCCCTAGCGCTGCAGCGGAATTGCCGCCGCAGCGAAGGGGTTAAGCTTATCATGGGAATGCCATTGCTAACGTATCATGATCCTTTGGTACAATGGGCAACACGCACTATCTCCATGAACTTCACATTCTGTAAAGAACACTGCACCAAAACACGGTACAAAACGCAGACGCTGTGGACAAACCTGCCGGTCTGCTCGCCATGGGATGCAGTAACAAAGTCTTGTGTTGTGTCTCCACGTTACCTGAGTTATATAAGCAAATCCACTCCATCTTTAGCAAGCAGGCAGCAGGGAAGCTGCCCCCTCATAGAGACTACGATTGTGTGATCGAACTGGAGCTAGGAGCCCTCATTCCATGCAGTCGTGTGTATGCACTTAAGGAGACTGAGACCACATACCTTCAGTGTTATCTGGAGGAGTTGCTGTCCTCCAGATTCATACGCCCTTTTTCCTCCCCGGCCTCTTCGTCGCTCTTCTTCATACCCAAGAAGGAGGGTGGCTTAAGGGCTTGCATAGACTATAGAGCCATTAAAATATTGACCATATTTATTCTGTATCCGCAGAAGAGCATGCCCTACATGTGACCGCAGTGATGGAACGGTTGCAACAATTCGCTCTTTTTGCTAAGTTGGAGAAGTGTCTATTCCACACCACTGAAGTGGAATTCTTAGGGTACATCATAGGGCTGAATGGGTTATGCATGGATAATAAAAAGATAGAAGCCGTTGTTCAGTGGAAGTCTCCCTCCAGTGTTAAGGCCCTACAGAGCTTTCTGGGCTTCACAAACTTCTATCGGATCTTTATAAAGGAGTTCTCTAACATCATACAGCCTTTAACACATTTACTGAAGAAAGGGGCCAAATTCCTATGGACGGACTCCGCAGAAAGGCTTTCCAAACGCCCAAGAGCTGCTTCACGCAAGCACCTGTGTTGAGGCATCCAGACACCTCTCTTCCTTTTGTGGTAGAAACGGACGCATCCCATTACGCTATTGGAGGCGTTCTATCTCAGAGACATCCAGACACTGGCCAACTCCATCCTTTGGCCTACTTCTCTAAGAAATTGATGTCCTATGAGGTCAATTACAGCATCACGGACAAAGAACTGCTGGCCATAAAAAGGGTGTGTGAAGAGTGGGGACACTACCTACTGGGGGCTAGGCACACTGTGGAAATGTTCACCGCTCACCGGAACCTGCTATTCATAAAGACCTCCAGAGTCTTAACACTGCAACACCTTCGCTGGTCGCTATTCTTCTCGGATTTCAACTTTGTGATTCTACACCGACCCGGACCACAAACCGGTAAAACGGATGCTCTCTCTCGACCAGCCCCGTTTCCTGAATCAAGGTCCTATAGAAGAACCTCCTGTGATACTACACAAGGTTTATTTTCCTGAAGAAATCTTGGCTTCAAAATCCTCGCAAGGCTTTTCGGTTGAGGTGAAAAAACAGGTGGCAGGCCGAAATGCCCAGGCGTGGATTGACGAAGACCCCGAAAAGCGACGACCAGCAACGACCTGCTGTACCATGATGACAAATTGTATGTGCCGGACGGTCTTTTTCAACAGCAAGCTTTGTGATGGATTCACAACTCTACGCTGGGTGCACATCCAGGAATACAGAACACCATCCAGGCTAGGAAAAGGCATTTCTGGTGGCTAACCTTGCAGACAGACACCGCCAAGTACATTTCCCAATGTGCCATTTGTACCCAGGGAAAGCCCCAACATAAACAAGCATTTATAATGCAATAGGTCTTGCATTTATTAGAGTTTGAGCTATTGGCATTGCAAACGACAATGCCTTTTATTTATGTTTTTTTAAAAACAGATAAATAAAAGGCATTGTCATTTACAATGCCAATAGCATGAACTCTCGCAAACACAAAACCTATTGCATTGAAAATGCATTACGAGAGAGCGTGAACTGCCTTCACGAGTCCAGAGTCAGTCGGTGAAAGGAGGAGGTGCAAGGCAGAGATAAAAGAAGGGAGAGCAATTAACTGAGGAAGTGGGAAGGATGAAAGGCGAGAATAAGGGTATTTGTATATCGTCACCATAGTGGCCCTTGTCATTCGTGATATTTTTAGTCAGTCGTGGCTTTCAGCTACTAGCACCTTGCATTCTGGTACTTGTAGTTTTTACCCGAGGCCTACAGAGGTGCGAGGTAACTAGGAAATGCTATTGTTAGTCTGAGACTGAAAGAGCGATGTGATGTAAGAGCACTGTATAGGTGATTACAGAGCAAAGGCGAAACTCAAAATGGCGCCCCACCTTGCGACATTTTGTGAGGCTAAATGCCAGACTCTTGCCACTCCTACCGTTCAGGGCCCGAAGAGGCGTATATGACTCAGCTAGGAACCAGCAACAACGAGCCTGTCTGAACGGCAACATAAAAAGAGGAACAGTAACATCAAAAAGGGAGGCCGAGACGAGGGGCAAGAATGAAAGTGGAGACTTGGTTCCCTGTGCAGGTGTAAGGTTCAGCAGAGGAGAGGACAAGGGAAGGTTAACACTAGAGGGTGCGCTGTGATCCGAGGGAGTGGTTGAGACCGGGGAATAGGTGGGTCGTGCAGATTGGTGAGAGAAGAGAGGCACACATTAATGGAGGCAGGGTTGAAATGGATGTCGGGCTTTAAAAAGTGAAAATGCACACGATCTTGCGGTGAGGGAGGGTGGGGAGTTAAAGCGCGGGTGGGCTGAAATTGAAAATGCATGCAATCTTGCGGTGAGGGAGGGGGGTGGAGTTGAAGCGCGGCATTGATGCCGGAAAAGAAGCCAAATGGCAGCTGTGCGCGGGCGGGATGAAATTGAAAATGCACGCGATATTGCGATGAGGGAGGGGGTGAAGTTAAAGCGCCGCCGGGCTGCTGGAAAAGAAGCCAAATGGCAGCTGTGCACGATGGCAGCTGTGCATGTCACGCACGCGCTTGTGCACGTGATAGTAAGCTAGTGGCCTGCAAAGTAGCACTTTTCTAAGCAGCTACTAAATGTCTCACCAGAACAGCGCATGCGCTGGCGCAGGCGAGACCTAAAAACCATGCGGATTGCTTCAACCCATTCCCATACCTCCAACACCTTGGCACACATTATCCATGGATTTCTTTGTGGATACGCCTCCTAGTTTGGGACACAACACCATTCTGGTTGTGATCAATCATCTAACCAAGATGGGGCAATTTATCGTTCTAATGAAATTGAATTGACCCAGGCGTTTTTGCAGCATATTGTGCGTTCACACAGAATCCCGGCAGTTATCATTATGGATAGAGAGACTTAGTTTACTTCATGATTCTGGAAGGCATCATGCGATGTCATGAAGGGAGGCGCTCGCCTCTCCACTAGCTACCATCTGCAGACGGACGGCAAAACCGAGAGACTGAACCAAACATTGAAACAGTATCTCAGGTGTTTTATGCTTCAAAACGAAGAGGAATGGAGCACACTTCTTTGGATGGCCAAATTCGCATACAATAATGCAGAACAATCTTCTCTAGGGTGTTCCCCTTTTTTCTGCCTAACAGAGCATCACCCTAACATGCTTCCTTTTGAGTGGCCTATACTCTCCAGACACCCTACCATACAGGAGCACCATGCACACCTCTGAATCGTTTTACAGGATGCTAAGACTCAGTTAAGCAAGGCCCAAACCTGTGACAAGACCTATGCTGATCAAAAGCGTTCTCCAGGGCCTTTATACAGGGTAGGGGATAGGGTGTGGCTAAATACCAGGGGCCTTATTTATGAAGGCCTTGCGCAACCGATGCGTCACTTTTAAAATGGGAAAAAGTGACGCACCGGTGGCGCAAGGCCTTCATAAATAAGGCCCCACGTATTTGAGACCAAAGGGTAATTCCCAACTGAAGCCAAAATTCATGGGTCCCTATCCTATCGACAAAGTAATCAACCCTGTAGCAATGAGATTAACACTCCCTTCTTCTTGACACATCCATTCAGTTTTCCATATTTCCCTGCTGCAGCCTTGCCTTCTCCATAGCAGATTGCCCCTGAGGCCTTTACCTCTAGACATCGACGAGGGGGAGGGTGCATTACCTCATTGACTGGAAAGGTTATGGTCCCACGGACCGCTCATGGGAACCAAGTACCAACCTACATTGCCCGGGGTTTCTTAGACGTTTCCACCTGCAGTTCCCCTCCAAGCCTGGTGAACCGTCAGGACCACTGTCGTTGAGAGGGGGTTCTGTCACATTCCGGCGTCGGTAGGGTAGTGGGACAAATGTTGACATGTATGTTAGCAGCTATACGAATGCATGTGGATATTGGCACTACAACTCCCATAATCATGTGGGGGCGTCATCTGGCTTTATGACAGGGCCATACATAAGCACCGCCTGCAGGGGGCTCCGTACTTGTCAATATTGAAAGCTGTACCTGAACGTTTGCCTTGATATGCTGTAAACCAGCCCGGTAATAAGGTGATATATCCCTCTACACACCACTTCTTTCTTGTCCGAGCGTGGGAGAAACACCCTACTGCCAACACAGTTGTGCCAGTATCCCTGTGCTCTTTCTAGTTCAAACACGCTGCACGCGTCCTGGAACCGTTAGGTGGTCCGGAAGAAACATCCGACAACACCCCTTGAATTATTTTTGGGTACTTTGTTGCAGACGAGCTGGAGCACGTTTCAGAGCCGCATGAAAGGCTCGCATTTGGCAAAGACTTCGCCTTTTGTTACTTTGTAGCACACACGCTGGAGCGCGTTTCAGAGGCGCTTGAAAGGCTTGGATTAGGCAAAGGCTTCATTTTTGGTTACTTTGTAGCACACGTGCTGGAGATGGTGTTTCAGACCTGCCTGAAAGACTCGGATTAGGCAAAGACATCGCTTTTTGTTACTTAGTTCTTTTTTTGTACAAATGGGCTGAAGAGCACTTCAAGCTGACCTGAGTCTCTGAACACTCGGCGGCATTGTTTTCTTTGGCAGCAGTCAGAATGCATGACTTACAAGTAATGACCAGGATTGTCCTTGTGTGTTTGAGCTCCTGCAAGTACCTACAGCGAAGTGTACATTTCCTACACATGAGTGCTCTTCTCAGAGCTAAGTATATCCTTACATACCTTGTTGAAGGCACATACGCTGTGGGAGTAGGAGCAGGCTAAGTACACTTCCAAGGATGACCAGATCATTTCTTTTTTGCTTTATGTTTGACTTTAATGGTTTTTCAATTTGCTAGTGCGGCATGATAGAAATGTAAGTGCTGACACATTTTTACTCTAGTCTTAATGCTCAATACGAGCTGTGGCTGTTAATATAAATATATGTTGTGCTTGTATGTTGTTACAGAGAACACGGGGATAGACAGCTGGAGTGACAGAACAGGAATATGGTCTACAACTCCACGTGCAGTCCCATTGTATGAATTCGCGGCCGCATCTTTATTGTTTCCTTTGTCCCTTTTTTCCCTTTTCCCCTTTTATGGTCTTGTCTGTTAAGTGGTATTTCTATACTCACAGGTCATTCCATATTGAGGATAGGATTACGCAGCATCTTCCATCGCTCCCGCTGTATCCTGCTTCCAAGGTTAGTGGTACCCTGTCGGGGGACTGACACTGACTCACTATACTTTTTATACATACTTTGGACAAATTCCTTAATCACAATTGGGGTGCAACACAGACAGTCATTTTATATACTTGTTCTTGTCATCACATTTACCTGGTACCACATTGTGGACATCACTCATAGGCAGCCCATTGAGCATGTGGGGGTGGATTGTATTGAGGACATCCTCTTCAAGTGTAGTGAGACGGAGATGGGGTCCGGATTGTACACCAGGGAAAATTTTGTCCATCTCAATCCTGGAGTACTTCTCCTCTTTTCGTCCTGCCACTTCTTCTTGATGTCATAGACAATGCGCACATCCTCCCCCAATGCTGTGACTGCAGTGGCTAAATGGTGCCATAGAGCTGCCTTCTGTGTGCCACTGGTGCAGTAAGAGCGGAAATCATGGAGCAGTTTGTGGTGCCTCACAATGCACTCCAATGTCAGGGTGGTCTCCTTATCTCTGTCATTTTTCTTCTTCTGGTGGTGAATTTTCCTGAAGTGATGTGCAGGGCAGGCAAGCAAGAACTCTCTGTGGACAAACCAGTTCCTTGTTTGTGTGCTGCTTTTATATGGTTTGTGGGACAGGTCTTGAAGGTGGTGTTAATTGACTTCATTTAACCCAAGCCGGGGGATGGTAAGCACTTGCACAGGTATTTAGCATTGGAGACAATGATCATACGGACCTAGCCCAGAGATTCCAGTCCGGATGTGGAGATTCAGGCCCGGGCATGGAGATTGCAGCCCGAGCATGGAGATTCCGAACCGGTTGCGGAAATTCCACCCGGAGTGCGGACATTCCAGCCCAAGTGCAGACGTGAAGATACGAGTCGGAAATTACTTTTGTCAATACCAAAAGTCATAAGTGACTTCTGTGAATACCTAAAGTTGAACTTTAGACTTTTGGCTCAGATTACCTTTGTGAATCAGCCCCATAGTATTTAACTGCAGCAGTGATGGGCCGATTTCCAATCCAAAGATTCCGATTGAACATTTTCCGACATAGCACATACTGTGTATAACAGCAGGAGTGGGAAATGACCAAACAAAGATGGCCACCGAACGTGGCTGGTGCCCTAACGACACTGATCACAAAGCATGTGATCAAAATGTTTGATGGGAAAAGATCAGTAATAAAAAACGCTGTTGCTGCACCCACAAATGAAAATTACCTCACCGGGCTCATCTTCATCAAGCGCCGAAGCCAAGAACTTCAGACTTGCTTACTATAACGGTCCAGCCCACCCTCAGTCCCGCCATTGGGCCTAACTCCTTTGTGTACAAAGAACTTCAGACTCAGCACAACTCCAGCACATCTACATAAATACTGTCATGGGGTCCTTTAAGCAGTTTTCGCCAGTGTCGGTTGGAGGAAACAATGATCGGTGACTTCCATGTAAGCAAATAAATGCACTTATTTAAGTGTGTAATATGAAACAGCGGCAGCAACCAGAAAGCTGTTTCCCCCACCACATCGTCCCTCTGAATGGTCGTCCTAGCGTGCAGAAACCACATCATCCCAGAACCGAATGTGGGTTCTGGAATACCCAGCATGTGAAGGAAAGACACACACCAGACATAACAGACCCTCAATTAGTGAAAGGATTATCCGTAGCCAATGGAGGACTGTACAAATAGTGGACCAGGTATTACACATATTTGGGTAAAGATGCTCATTGTTGATTTGATTCTCATTTGTAAAGAGCTTGTTAGGAAAGCTGGGCTGGACAACTGTAGGATCTGTATGATTTTCCCCAAATCAAGTAAAAAGTGATAGTTGTCCCACCCCGGAAGTGATTTCACTTCTGAGACTGGGATTCCAGGCCCCTGGGGACCCTCACCCGCAGCCGCGTCACTTCCGGGGGGGGGGGGGGGGGGGGGGGAGGGGCACTTGACTTTGTTGGGTCACATTTGTTGTGATTGCCCCTGGTCACATGCTAGTCACTGGCTCATAATTCTATCATGTGGTTAGGATGCTTTCATAATGGGTACAGGCCCCATTGCCCTGTGTCTAGGGTTTTGTCAAAGGCAAATTTGGTACATTCTCTGAGTACACAGTTTGTGAGTCTCTAACAAAGCAAGCCCGGACAGCAGCAGTCATGAATTGTTGATGAGACAGCTGGAGGGCTCCTCAACGAGAGGCTTTGAAAATACACAGACGAAACCCCTTGCCTCAGTGTCTACCTAAGCCATCTGTCTTATCTTGAGCGGTGCATATTTGACTTAAAAAGGTCTTTTGTTAGAAATGTCTAGACAAATTCATAATTGAATCAAGACTGCTATGAAATGGAACCCAAACGCAGACGGCTGCCACACCCTCCCCAAAGTGGGCCCATTGCATAATTTTGCAAGCTCTACTAAGTATATAATGTCGTCCCAAAACCACACACACAATCAGAAGCAGTCATCTGCTATGAAATGGAACCCAAGAGCAGATGGCTGCTCCCCTTCCCTAAAGTGGGCCATTGCATGATAAGGAAGCTCTACTAAGTATAAAATGCAGCCCAAAAGCCAAACACACAATCATAAGCAGCTGCGAAACACTTTTTTTAAGTCCATGGACACAGGGGCCCTAGAAATATGGAGAAAAGCTTTGAGCTAATTGGGGGAGCAACCAGGCAATACAGGACAATTTCTGCTGCAGGTAAAAACTTTGATAGCATATTTCATTTAAATGTGTTTTTTTCCATTCAATGAGTTGCATAGCAAAGTCCAGTTTCTGTTTTTCCTGGTCTGAAAATGTCTGCTTTATTTATGGTTTGAAAAAATAATCATGTGTCAGCTTGTAGTTGGTAGTTGGGAAAATGCGAAAGTGTTACAGTGTCCCCCCCAAAGCCGGTGACAAGGCCGCCCCTGGTAATATCGTTTAATTATTAAAATGTATGTGTGAAATAGGGGTGTGAGAGGTACAGCTATTTCTTTTTAACTGCGAGGGCTCAAGATCCTCTGTTGTGATTTAGGGAACAGTAGCTGAAGCGTGTCCTTTGTATCACTGTGTTGCATTCGCTTAAGAAGCTGGAAGCCGCATGGAAATCTGCATTTACAAAAATGTAAAAATAAAATCTGTTGTTTAAACCACGGTTTGCCAGTGGTTAAAGGTTGTCAACATGCTTTGAACCAGGCTGCAATGCTGGCTGCGACAGGTCATGGCCTGAAGCGTTGGTTGTAACAAAGTTCTTAGTGCAGTGATCAACAGGATAGGAACACGGGTGGCTGAAGAATGGGGGTTGAAGGATAGCTGTCTTTATAGTCAGAGTTGAGCCAAGGTTGGAGCAAATGTGGTTTAAAAAACAGAGCCATGTATACACCAAACCCAAACAGCTGCAACTGTAAGGATTTAAAAAATGAAAGGGCTGTGTTTTTTTACTTTTTGCAAGGAAGACTCTAGCTCTTGAATAATCATTTGTAATGGTTTAATGTTAAAGATCTAGCTCAGGGTTTGTGCTTAGACGCCAGAACTGTTTAGCACAGTTTCACAGCTCCTTTTTAAAGTAGCCCTGCTGGCCACACAGCTTGTTAAAAATGCCTGTTACAAACACTATAAATTATTTTATTATATTGTGAACAACACAACTCTACAATTTCTTCTAAATGTCTCAATCAACTAACCCAGGCATTGTTTGTTAGTGTTTACGTTGCACACAGGGTCTCCAAGAACTAACATGGAACCCTGCTATTATAGGTGACCAAAGGGATGGCCTTGTTGTATAAAAGATGTATAATTATTAGCCCGTACAGTCCAACTCCCCACCCCCAAGATTCCATTGTGCCCTCAGAGACTGGGCTAAATGGTAATGTGCTTGGAAATCTGTCAGTGATTCTTTTTCTTCACAGTTCCTCTGCAAACACACAAGTATGCGAAACCTCAGCAAAAGGTAGATCCCCAAGCAAAAGGGGTGGTCGGAGTCTCAACAGGTCCGGGAAGGGTTGCAACCTAATTTAAAAATAGGAAGTCTTCTGGCTTATAGATGGACCAGCTGCAAGAAAAAGGGGTTGTATTTTTGTCTCAAGCATCGTGTTCCTCCAGCATCATCTAGTAAGGGTAATGAAAAAGTAAAGCAATAGTTAGACAGGTGGCTATATTCATACGGTTGTAAAGAGCTTTTAAGGTTTTTTTTCCTAATAATGTGTAATTTTTTTTTTTTTTTCATCGTATAGCCAACACAAAATACTGGCGCCGGAGTATGACAAAAGGTTAATCGTACATCGATGCAGCTAAAGGACATCACAAAGAACCATCAAAATGACCGTATGCCAGCAACCGGTGAGAGATGCCCAGTATGTCATAACAAACCATGCGTGGGCTCTTCAAACGCAGGCCTTAGAGACACTTGCTACTCTAACCCCTACACTGCATTACCTGCAAAACCTACAACTAGTACAGTGAAAACGCATTCAGGAAAGCCATTTTTGGCTAGGGTTGTAGACCTCAAAGATGCACACTTCCAGCCTCAGACACGCAACAGCCAGGGTCATGTAAAAACAGGAAGTAGCTCTCACGCTAAACAAACCAAAATTGAGCCACCTTTTCTTGACGAATAAGAAGAAAACCTGGTCCTGGACCTACAAACTGTCCCTTTAGATCTATCCTTAAAAAATACAGTTACCGCACAGCCATGTCCCAATAATCTTCATGAAGGTAAATGTTCACCATCTGAGAGGGTGAATGCTGATGTGCTTTCCAGAGGATCCCCAAAACTGACTATAAATATCTCACATAGCCTTGGGACGAAGGGCCTGAAAATGATCAGGCAAAAACGGCCACACCTAAAAAAATCTCACAAACCCTAATTGATGAAGGGCTTGAAAACAATAATTTCCAACGGACACCTCTTATGTAGGCACAGGGTTTCTCAAGGGCCTTACATGGGTGCCATCGAGTTCTGAAACACCTGCAGGCACCGCAGCCACTCACAGTGTTCATTCCAATGCAGCAGCCACCTGTTCCCAGCCCCAGCACTTCCTACACCTCTAATGCGCAGAGCTATTATGAACAACATTTAAATTCACAATATCAACTTCAGATGGGTACGATCCCACCAGGCCTGCATCGAGTATAAAGCCTCCATCACCTGCCTTAACATACCCTGGCAGCAGTACTGGATGGAACAAATGTCATATTCAGAGCTTTGAAACAGTGAATAGCGGTGTTGCATCCTCAGGAGCACCCGTCGGATACTGGGTGTTCAACTGGGGAACCTCTTTTTTGACCCCCAATTCCTTCAAAACAGTGTTAGTGGGGTAGCCCAAAAGCAGTGTTAGTGGAGATTCAGGGTAATATACACCCCACCCCTATTGTCACATATATTGTCCTGGAATATGGGGTTTAGCCCAAAAAGCTGTACTAGGGTCATATGTGAAAGGCATGCACCAGGATGTCAGAAAACTAAAATCCAATCTGAACTCTGTGGCCATAAAACTGTGGAAGACAGAAACCGAGAACCAACCCCAGGAATGTACAGAGGGAGATAATTCAGAGGGTACAAAGGTGTAGAAGAGTGTTGTTACAATCTTTCGAATCAGCTGTTGCAGACGTAGAGGTTATATCATCTTGATGAGGTCTGCGGAGCTCCCTAAAAAGTGAGGGTACCAGCTGTATTATTAACTCAGTCCAAAGTTCCAAATATAAAAAGAAGGTACAAGACATTCTTACTAAAGCACAATGGTTCTTATGACTCCGCATTACTAAAAGAAGTTAGAACCCCGCAGACAGGTTGTAAACGTTCCAAATACTATGACAGCACATCCTAAAATGCCATGAATTGGAACCCCAAACACAAATTTAGGAGAGGGCCGCAAGCGTTCTAGGCATCTCAAGTATTCACGGGACAAAGTTGAAAGACCCGGATACAGCGAACACAAAGACTAACTTGAAGTAAGGTCTGTAGCCAGGGAATCTTCAGCAAATACTCCTGAGACAATTCAAACTGGCTCCCGAGTGCTTCCTAAAAATGGTTGGGCCGGTAATAAACAAAAGAGGGCTAATAGCGTCATGTAGCATAAGCTTTTAATCAGTAAATTAAAGAAAGCCAGAATGTGTGCTACAAGGAGGCTTAAAAATACACTGCCTCAGAATCAGAGTTAGCCCCCTAAAATAGTTTGCCGGAGAGTTCAACATCCAATGCAAACCCCAATCGGAGGATTCACAGATAGTGTTTTTGGACAGCGTCAGAAGGTAGCAGCGAAATGTAGAGAGATTTGACGCTACAGAGTATTTTGAAGAATTCCGGTTTGCTAACTTAGAACTCATAAATTCATCTGATCATGGGCTTTTAACTATTCACCAGACCATACAAACGCGTGTAAAGCGGTTGTTACACGACGTGGGCCGAATGATTTCTTTCAGCTCCGCTTCCAGGGGAAGCATATTGATGACCACATGTTCACTAGACAAACAAACTGCGATGTGTTTGACACTGTGGAATTTTTTGAAAACCTCTCTAAACTTTTACAGAGTAAAGCAGAAATAGCAGCATTTGGGACATTCAGAATAGTCCCCCTCATTGTTCGGGGTCGCAAGGGGAGCGTTTCCAGACCTATAAGGAGCATCTTCTCCAGTAAAGTCATTGAAAAAAAAACAACGGTGGTTGCTCAGCTTTAACATTGGCGCAACCAACACGTGTCTGGTGGCTAGCATTGCTGTGTTACAAATGAATCGCAGCACTACTGAAGTGGTCGCCGTGTCTAGAGCAGTTGAAGCCCAGGCTGCACTTGAAATACCTCCCGAAAGACTGGTAGGCTTTGGAGAACTGGGTCTTTTTGAGAATTATTTTGCTGCCACAGTAAAAGTTATTTACTACAGCGGATTATAGAAGTACTTCACATCCAGAGACCCTGTAAAAAGTATGAAGGTTTACATCTCCATCATGAAAATCACTTTTACGGTATCTTAACCCTGAAGGGTTTTCTAGGAGCCAAGTATGGGGGCACCCATTACGATCACATCTACAACACATAGACAGCTCATAAATGTGAAATACATTGTAAAAGGTTTCAAAGGGACAGATGCATTGTAGTCGCGGATCAGAATGTGAGATGTCCTAGATGTAATCTATTCTGTTGCTCGCAAAATTGCTTGAGCATACACACTGGGGTTACTTAGTGCATCCTTAAAACAGACTGTACGGGTGCGGGTGCTACACAATCAAAGGTATGAAATGGCCCCGGTGTAACAAGTGTTTTTCCCCGGGAACAGAACACTAGTTACATGACTAAAGGCCGATCCCAGACCAAAACAGAAGACGACATAGTGTTCGATATAGAGTGTACTTAAGAGACTGGAGTGCTCCAGCCTAACTATATTTGTGTGCACCATCCAACTTTTGATGAAAACTGGGAGTTTGAAGGCCCTTCTTGCATGAATGAATTCCTTAGCATATTCATGCAGAAAAAACTCAAAGGGTATAGCCTGATGGCCCATAACTTAAAAGTGTATGACTCATTCTTTATTTTGCAAAATACGATTTGTGAAAAGATGCCTGTAGAACTCATCACCCAGGGCTCAAAACTGATGCTGCTAACGGCTGTACCTTTACATATAGTGTTCATGGATACTTTACATTTTCTGCCCTGAAATTGAGCAAGTTTGCAAAAGCCTTTGACTTTCCCGGATGTAAAGGTTATTTCCCCCACTTTTTTAACACCTGGACAAATCAGAATTATGAAGGTCCCATGCCTACGCCCAACAGCTAAGGAGTTGAGTATATTATGCCAGAGGAGAAAGAGAGTTTTCAACAGTGGTATGGTGAAAACTGTGAAATGAAATTTCATTTTCAAACTGAGTTGAAAGCTTACTGTCAGGAAGATGTAATGATCTTGAGAAAAGTTTGCAATCTCGTCAGAGAAGTTGTTGGTGAGATAACAAAACAAGAAAAGTTTCTGAAACCCAATACCGCCAAGATGACAAAATCTACAGAGAACATCGACCTTTTGTAACACGTCACGTTGGCTTCTATGTGTATGTCTATCTACAAGCACATGGTTTTACAACCTGGAAGCATAGCTCTAGTGCCGCCTGACATCTATAACGGTACACTGAAGCATTATTCTACCCCCTCTTTTCAATGGCTCATGTACATCTTGGACAAGGAAAACATCTTCATCCAACATGCCTTGCAAGGTGGGGAATATCATGTTGGCCCTTATTTCCTAGAAGGGTATGCTATAATTAACGGCGTGCCAATGGCCTTTGAATAAAACGGTTGCTTTTACCACTGTTGTCCCCACTGCTACAAACCTCACAAATGTGATAAGCTGTTGGATATCAAATTTGAACACTTGCACTAGAATACTGTGTTAAAGGTGCAATGTGTTAAAAACTGTGGTTTTGTTATGAGATCCCTCTGGGAGCATGAGTTACTAGATATGTTAACATCAGATGTGGAACTCTGCTTCTTCATTAAGAGTAATGAGTTACCCGAACCTTTGGAGCCATTACTGTGTTTACATAATCTAGCAATTTTGAAGGACATGTCTGACGGTCATTATTGTTATCTCTTTCTGGTTATACTAGTGCATATGTGTCTCTCTCTGCTAACCTTTCCCCCCATGTGGCAAACTACTTTATGATGATTTCTAATGTTGTGCATAAACAATGCTAAACCTATACACTGATAGGTGGCCTCACCCTTTGTACACATACCTGTACTAACATAACATATGTTTCTAATGTGATTACCTGAGATACCATTACTATCCCTTTCTGGTAGTATGACCTTCATACTAAAATAGTGTGTGTGCTCCACTCTATTTCCTCGATGATTGCATTACATTGTTTTTTGATTATCCTCACACACCTTGCTCAATATACTGTACACTATCCTGTGTGGACAATTTCCCACCCCCTTATTTTTGTTCTCATGTTTTACCCACATTTTCCCTACTTTTCTCTTCCCCTATGCCTGTCCTTCTCTATTCCCCTTTGTCTTTACCCATTTCACTTCTCTCTTCGAATATGTATACTCACCATTTTGGGTTCAACTGTTGATTACTTTTTGTACTTTTGATATATGACATTGTCTTCTTATACACTTATGTATAACCCTCAGCCTTGAAAAATCTCCCGGCCAATCGGCCACCGGGCGAAACACGTGTTGGCTGTTTTTCTGTTTCTTATCTCAGAGTTACAAGCTGTAACTAAGAAAAATAAAATCAAGAAACCAAACAACAAGTATTTTACCCTTTTATTTCTGATTTTATGGGTACAAACCTCCACCAACTACCTACAACGTATCCTTTTACAATGGCTTTTGGGTGTAGCCATTTGTGAGGAATGTACCAGCAACATATTGGGTCACTACGAGGATAGAGTGAATCCCGGTTTTATTTTTTTAAACAGATTTTATTGGTTGTAGGTCACATATACTGCATAGCTCCGCAATCTGGAGTCTACTGTACACATCAATGCATTAACAATATTGCCATCGACTTTTAAACAAACAATCCCCCCCTCCCTCCTCCCGATTGCATTTATGCTGCCACAAGCAAAGAAGTAACAGTTCAGAAATAGCACACTGAGTCCTTCCAACACCCTGTCAAATCCACATTCCACCCACCTATGCAACTGGCAGGGGGGCGGCCCCCTCCGTCGGCGGGTCCAAGTCCAGCCTACGGTTGTCTGCCCATTGTTTCCAAATCTTAAAGTGTTTACGGGGGCATCCCCTAGCTATAAAAATCGGCAGCTTGTGTCCCATACAGAAGCCCTTCCATTGCGCCATGCAGCCAATGGCCGAGCCCGAGGAGCCTTCCAAGCCCAGGCTATGTCCCTCTTTGCCAGCGTGAGACCCAGCAGCAACAGATGTCGCTTATATCTATTGCCCCCAATGCCCTCCATCACATGTAGCAAAGCCAATCACGGTGTATGCAGGAGCTCCCATGCCAACACCTCCGACAAGAAGGAGAACACCCACCTCCAAAATCTTAAGTATCACCGAGCACCCCCAGACTGTATGCAGAAGTGTACCCTCATCCATCCCACATCGGAGTCACTAAGGGGGCCAATCATTCCCGCCCTCCACAGACGCACTCAGGTGAAGTATGTACGATGCAAGTATTTGAACTGAACTTGGCGTAGGCGGGTAGAAATGGCCTCCCCACGCGGACTCGCCAGTGCCTCCACCAAGTCATCCTCCTCCAGGTCACCCACATCCCCCTCCCATGCAGCCCTGAGCCTCTGCAAATCGGTAGAGCAGTGGTGAACTAGCATCTGGTAGATACAAGAAATTTTCCGATCAGGTAGTTTCCCCATAAACACCTTAGCCTCTATTGGGCTAAAGTCAGGAAGGGACTCTAGGTAAGCAAGGTGAGGCATCAGTGCATGCCTAAACTGCAGGTATTTAAAGAACTGGGACCTTGGCATTCCATACTCGTCCTGCAGATTTTGGAAGGATTTGAGTGTCAGATCAGTCATTACATCCCCTAGAGACGAGATTCCTATGGAGTCCCAGCCCCGGAAGCCCTGCAGTGCAGCCAGTCGGTGTAGCCGTCCATTCCCCCAAAGTGGAGTCTCTCGAGTCAGTACATTCCACCACCCCATCCTGCTCTGCGCCCGCTTCCAGACATGAAACACCACCTGTGTGGCAGAGGGAAGGCGCCTTCGTAGCGACGCAGAATACAGCAGCGTGTGCAGGGATCTAGAGCCCATCAGGTGTCGCTCAACCGCATAGGCCGGGTCCCCTCTGTCTCCGTACCACCACTCATTAAGAACAAGTGCGCCGCCTGACAATAGGAGAGAACATCTGACGTAGCCAACCCCCTAGCATATGAGGAAAGGAAGCATGTGCGTAAGGCCACTCATACAGCCCCCCTCCCACAGAAACCCTCCTAACGCCGAGTTGATCTGCTGGAACCAGCGGGACGAAATCTGGTAGGGGTGGTTTTGTAGTTGATACAGTAGGCGGGGAAGTGTAACCATTTTGAAAATGGCCGACCTGCCATAAATCGTCAGGGGCATGCGGGACCATACCTTCAAATCCTCCCGTGTACGATCCCATAGTGAGACCAGGTTATGATCTCGAAAAGCTGCTGCTGTATCTGACAGGTATACCCCTCGATATTTCATCCCCCGACGCCGAGGCCCAGTCTCCGACCGGCCGTCCCCCGCCCAGGACCCACTAAATTTGCCCGGGTTCATATAGAGCCCGGAGGTTTCATCAAAGATCTGCAGGATACGAAGCAACCGCGGACCCGACCTATCTAAGTCATTAAGGAAGAACAGAACATCGTCCGCGTACAGTGCTATTTTATCGGTGAGACCCGGCGCCCACCTGAAACTCTTAAGTTGAGCATCGATGCGCACCCATGCCACCAATGGCTCCATCGCGAGCGCTAAATAGTAGGGGGAAAGGGGGCAGCCCTGCCGCGTGCCCCGCCGGACTCTAAAGGAGCGAGAAATCCTCCCCCCCCACTCGCACTGATGCCGTGAGATCTGTATATAACAGCTGCAGGTAGGCCAGAAAACGCGGACCCAGGTTAAGACGCCGCAGCAGGGCAAACAAGTACACCCAGCTCAGAGAATCAAAGGCCCTATCCATATCCGCTAATAATAAAGCTGCCGGCTCCCCCAGCTGCTCCCAGGCCGATATCGCGACGTGCGCGTGTCTAATGTTATGGCGGGTCGCCCTTCAGGGGCATGAACCCGGCCTGGTCTGGATGAACTAAGTCTGTGATGTGTGACTTAAGCCTGTTAGCCAAGGCTTTAGCCAGAACCTTGGCTTCAATGTTGAGCAAGGATATAGGGCCATAGGATGCATGGCTCTCCGGGGGTCTGCCTGGTTTGAGGAATACCACCCCTGCGTGCCTCCAATCCGGAGGAAGCAAGCCACTCTCATGCGCCTCCTCCACCACCGGTCGAAAGAGTGGGCCCAGCTGTACGAAAAACCGCCTGAAAAATTCACAGGGAAAGCCATTTGGGCCCAGAGCCTTCCCGGGATTCAGCTCTCCTAGGGCCGTGCCCAGTTCGTCATCTGTCAGAGGCCTGTCGAGTTGCTCCCGCATGTCGTCCGAAACGGTACAAGGGAGGAGGTCATCGATAAATCGTCGAATAGTTTCCTCCACGAGGCATTCCTTGGGTGCATACAAATCCTCGTAGTATGCGGCAAAGCTTTCCGCGATTGCCGGAGGCTCCAAGTTAGGCGCCCCCTCCGGGTCCTGTCTTCGGGGCAGCGGCTGGGCATGCAGGGTACCTTGGCACAGGCGATGGAGCATCTTACTTGATTTATCCCCCCACTGATACACCCGACTGCGAGTGGCGAGCCAAGCCTGCCGTGCTTCGTCCATCAGTATCGCAGTGTACTGCTGCTGAGCCAGCACCAGCTGTCGTCTAGCAGAGCCACCATCCGCCTCTCGACTCCTATGCTCTAGAATGACTATGTCTGCCTCCCGACGCACCAAGTCTCATTGCCGCTCCCTTTGCACCGCCGCGCACCAAGAGATGTCTACGCCCCGCAGCGTGGGTTTTAGTGCCTCCCAGAGGGTCGCTGGGGATTCCACTGACCCAACGTTAGCTACTAGGTAGTTATCTATTTCTTTGGTCAGGTGCTCCCTGTACTCCTCCTTCTGCAATTGCCACCCCGACATTCGCCACCTAACTAGCTGCCTGCCCGGGCCTATCCTGCACGTAAGGGCTACTGGCGAATGATATGACAAGGCTCTGGGCAAAATGTTGGCCGATAATATCCTATGTGTAAGCCCCCTGGGAACGAAGATGTAGTCTAGCCTGGAAAACGAGTTGTGTACTGTGGAGAAGTAAGTATACTCCTGGCGAGGGCCCTGCATGTGTCGCCATACATCTACTCAGTCAAGTCCCATAGCTAGGAAGTGGAGTTTAGTGGAAGGGCCACCTACCTCGCCCGTCACCCCGCTCCTCCATCTGTCGCATCCCAGCTCCATCACGTCATTCCAATCCCCTCCCACCACTGAGAGGGTATCTGGGATGTCTCCCAAGAGTGATAAGAGCCATTCCACCATGGACCACTGTAGCGGCGGTGGAGCGTAAACGCTTCCTAGCGTCAACATGTCTCCCCCAACCCTACCTTGTATTATAATGTACCTTCCCTGTGTATCAGACCAAAGTTTCTCGTGGACATAGGGGACCCTATGGTGAATCAAGATCGTGACCCCCGCGAGCCTCATGTGAACCCCGAGTGAAATACTTGATGAAACCCAAATCGCTGCAGACATAAAGCTTTTGTACCTAGCAAGTGTGTCTCTTGGAGCAGGAGCAAGTCAGTCCCAGCCCTCTTTGCGAACTGAAGAATTGCCCCTCGTTTCACCTTATCCAGCACCCCGCGCACATTCCAGCTAACTATGAGCAGGGAGCCAGGAGCTACCCGCCCTCCTCGTTAGACATGGTGGAATATCTCTACCTTCACTACAGGTGTTTCCACAACCCAGCGCGCAAAAAACGTGGCAGGCAATCAGCACAAATACGCAATTAAACAAACCCCCCAACCCCCATCCCCCCCACCCCGTACCTCACAAACATGGAAGCACCTGTTGTGGTCGGAACGTAGCCTAGGCCCCAACTGGGAGACAGGGACCACCCCCTCCAATGGATCCCCAAACAACTACCCACAACTTTTGGGCCTAACTCCTACCCACCCACCTCCGCGTGGCCAGGCTCCCAGCCCTGAAGAAAGACAAGCCTATCTAGACATCAAGACCCATGTCGCTTTCCCGGCGACGGACCCTTCTGCCGGAGAGTGGAGCCAGAACGAGACCTACGCCTGGACCGTGACCTCCTGTTGTAATGTCGCTGGCCCCAGAGGCCCCCGCGGGCCACCTCACTCGATGAGGAATCAGAATCCCTGCCCGGTGGTGTGTTGACTCACACTCTTACAGTTTCGTCAGTCCACTTGAAGACTTCCTCCGGGGAGTCGAAGAACAGCATGGGAGACCTGTATATGACCTTCAGCCGGGCTGGGTATAGCAGCGCATATTGAAGCTTGAGGCCTCAGAGGCAGCCTTAGCTGCCAAGAAGGATTGTCGCTGCTGCTGCACCAGGCGTGTATAGTCTGGGAAGATGAGTATGTTCACATTATCGCAGGTGAGGTAGGTTTTGACCCTTGCCTGCTTCAGGATAGCGTTCCGGTCTGAGTAGTTTAGGAATTGGGCGATGATCGGCCGCGGGTGAGCCCCAGGAGGGGGTTTCTGCATCAGCTCCCTGTGGGCCTGCTCTACAGCAAAGCAGAGAGAGTGTGCGTCCGGGGGAGCCAGCCCTCCAGCCACCGAGTCAGAAATCGCTCCACGTTGTCCCCCTCACAGCCTTCCGGAAAGCCCACGAAACGTAAGTTGTTCCGCCGAGCCCGCCCTTCGGCATAATCGACGTGGATAGCCAGACCCTTCTGTATTTTTCCATGTATGCAACCTTCTTTTTTAGGGTTGTCACGTCGTCTTCTACTGCCCAGATGCGGGTCTCCGTCCCTGTGATGTGCTCAACCGCATTCTTCAAGTCCTGCCGCAGCAGCATGACGTTCGATCCCAGTGCCCCGATCTTGGCGTCCAGCATGTCCCTGGACTGGGTAATGGCCGCTAGTAGCGCCCCATAGCCGGGGACTTGGCTCTGAGACCCTGCCGCCCCAGCCGTGGCGCTCACCTTCGTGAATTTGTCAATGGTACCTTGCTTGGTGTGGCCTCCAACTCCTTTGTCCTGTGTCATTGTAGTCCAGCGGAGGTCCTCGAGTTCTGGAGCTAACCTCGGTGGGCCAAGCAACGAGCACAGTGCAGGAACCAGGCCACGTGTCCTCTAACCCAGCTAACTCTATCCGAGAAGCCTCGGGTGAACCGTGGCTGACGCGAGGGGCCCCCGAATTTATCACCAAGTCACTTCTGCCTCAGAGCAGTGCGGCCGCACCCAACTCCACTATGGCTCCCGATGTACAGGAATAGCCCCAGCAAGGGTCCAAAGCACAGCCCGTGGCCCTCAGCACTCCGTTGAAAGGCTCCGCTGCAGCAAAGAGGAGGGCCCGGCAAAGCTGCCACCCCCCAGTAGGTTCGGCTATGACATAGCCGCTCGAACAGCCGCCGTCACACAGTTCAATGGGGCCACGAACCACAGAAGCCCGGAACCCCTCTTATCTCCGCCACCACCGCGGCCCGACCCGGCCGCCGATTACACCCAGAGTCACCGCCAATGCCCTCCAGAGAAGGATGGTTAATGGGGGGAGAGGATGAAGGACGCCCCTCACTCTGCACAGGTCTGCTCCCGCCCGCTGCACCACACCGGGGCTCTAGTAGCTCACCTCTGCCGCCTGGGGCTCCGCAAGACGGCGGCCGCTCACTTAGGGCCTCCCTGCCCAACGATACAGGCACAGCAGCCCAGCTGTATCCAGGCCCCTTACACACTGCCTGCTGCAGCTCTGCATCCGTCCGCGCCGCAGTTCCAGTGGGGAGGAAGAGGGGAAGTACCTCAATCCCGGCGTTCCTGGCCGTCCAGAGCTCCACAAAATGGCGGCCGCCGTCCCTCAAGACCCCGCCGAGGGACAAACACTGCAGCCTGGCAGTCCTCGGTCCCCTCCTGGTCTGCCCGCTGGCCGCCGCAGCACCTCTTCCTCCAGCGCCGCCTCCGCAGGGGGCACACAGCTCAAGCTCCAGGAAATCGAGAGCCTCGCCCCCGCCGGCCGCACCACAGCAGTCGCGCTGACCCCTAGGCACACGCCGCCGGCCAGATGGATCACGGGAGGCCCCTGCTCTCGCCCCGCCATCACCCGCGAGGCCGTCACTCCGCCCGGACTTCCACCAGCGCCACCGGCTCCATCGTCGGGCAGCGACCACAACGAAGAGTCACCCAGATGGTCGGTGAGTTACCCGGGGTGAGCCGCACCTCTCTTAGGGCCCTATTATGATGGCGAGGAAGAGGGACTGTCCGCATGGGCAGCGACGATCCCTCCATGGCAATTAGGATATGACAGCCACCATGGCGGTCACATCCCCTACCTTTAACATTGCAGCGGATGCTGCTTCAAGCAGCACCCGCCGCAAGGTTGAAAAATGCATGTTGACCTTTGCATGCACGAAGCGGCGGGCACCGCGTGGTGCCTGCCGCTTCGTGCACGCAAAGACAGGGGGGTACCATAGGTACCCCCATGTGCAACCCCCACCCCCCCTTCGGGCCCCCAAACAAAAGACCGTATGCCTTTCAACGGCTGAAATGCCGGCGTGGAAAGGCATAGTACCGCAGACATCCTAATATGCCTGGCGGTGTCTGATAGACACCGCCAGACATGTTAGAGCTTTTCAGCCGCGGTCCGAAGGCGACTGCGGCGGAAAAGCTAAGGACTGAAAAAATATCCCCCGCCATCCTAATCTGACGGGGGTATTTCTTCAGTCCGCAGCGGATAATCCGCATCCTCAGGCCCGGCGGTGGCTTCCGCCGGCCCGGAGGATGCGGATTATCCTCAATCATAATGGGGCCCTGTGGAAAATCAGGGGTCCCTACCTCATCAGAGGGGCGGAAGCGACAGGGGTCTCCCACCCCCACGCCGGCACAAACAGCATCCCGGGGTCATTGGACTTCCTCTCTTCACCCACAGGATCCGCAACCCATTGCCGACCCGGAACCCGGCAAACCGGAAACCGGAAGCGAAGTCCCGACCAGTGACCCGGAACCCGAACCATCCGGAAGCGGAAGTGCAGCAACTACGCTCCACCAGGAACGTAGAAAAGACGGGAAAGCAGTCAAGACCTTGTTCAGCCCAGCGGACTCGTGGCAGGAGAAAGCGAACGGCGCGGAACCCCCGACGGAGAGTGGACGAGGAGAGGAGAACGTTGAGAAGGCGGAAAGCGGAGAACAGGAGGAGGAAGAAGACCTGTGGTCGGAGGACTGGTGGCGACCTCCGGAGGTGGCTGGAGAGCGGCCGCAACTCGGATGAGAGTTGCGGCGGGGCACGTGAGTACTCTCTATCCTTTCTCCGTGTCCCTGTGTAAAAATAGTGTAAATACCTGTAGAGCTTGTACATAGTGTGTCACGAGCACCCTGCACTGTTCATATAGATAAACGAAGTATCACGAGCACCTTGTATATATATCACTCTCCTTGCACTGCCCCGGGCACCCCAACCACTATACCCCTCCCGCTTGCAATTGACCCTCTCCCTCTACCCTTCCCGCCTCCCCTCCCACACTTCTCCTTCCTGACCAACGCACTCCCGGTGAAGGTGACAGTACTCGATAGTCCTCATCGGACCGGACTAACCCCAACTTGTTCTCTCTTTTACATATCTCCGAGGAGACCCATCACCCGACCGTCATCTGATGACCACAACCTACAGAGTATCCCGGACAAAGACATCAACCCTACAACAGATCTCTTCCGTCACGACGCTCTCTCCGGACTTCCTCCTTTATACCTCTGTGGAATACTACTGTGTGTCCTACCTCTGAATAAAAACCCGAAACCATAGCTCATTATATCCGGCCTCCCAGCTTGTTATTCCGGTCCGCCTCACCCACAACTCCACAGGCCCTTAATGTCTAGAGGCAGGATATGTAGACAGGATTATGATTGGCTGGTCGGAGCGCACCTAAAGCATGACCGCCATGATCGCCGGCTCAGCCACGCGCTGAGTGAATCCCGGATTTAACAACACCCTGGTCTTCCTACATACCTTTAATCGTTCAGCAGATTTAAAAGTGTCGACAGGTACCACATAAGGCCCAGGCACTTTTCCAAGGGCGCTATTTTTGCGTGCAAGAGTAACCTCCTCAATGCTGATTGACTACCAGTTCAAAACCTTCCACCACAAAAGTTGCCTGAGTAGGGCCGATAGGAACATTGTTGGAATTAAAAATTCTCTCCAAAGTGGCTCTTCCATGCTTCAGGAGCAACTGAGACATCCAGGGTCGGCATTGAATTATCTTTAAGAACAGGGGAGTTAACAGTCTTCCAAAACAAGGTGCAGTCCCCAGTATCTGCTATCTGTACTAAGTTCTCCTAAGCCTGCTCCGGGAGTTTCTTTTTCCTAATAGAAAGAACTAATTCGTAGTTCCTTCTTAGATCTTGAATGTGCCCCCTATTTCTCAGACATTTCTATAACGCTTTTCTTGACTTCGTACTTGACCCTGCTACAATATTTATCAAACCAGCTGTGGGCTTACTATTTTTTGGTCCTTAATTGGGACAAAAACATGTATCTGCTACCGTGGCTGCAACATTCTGAGTTGCTGATAGGAGCCTTTCATAGTTCACTTCCCATTTAGTATAGATATCAAAAGCTTTGGAATTCTCCTTAACTACGGATTCTACTAGCCTATTTCTATTAATGCCTGTCCGTTTTAAACTGAACGAGGGATTGTTGTGAGTAGCGTCCCCTACTCACCAATCTGTGCGCTCAATCAACTTTGAAACACTGTGGTTTCTTCAACAACTTAAAGTTTATTCGTCAAAAGTCTTATAATTTTTCAACATAAAGTTCTTTTTGAAAGATTTCATGAATTGTTTTCTTTAGATCATAATGTTCATCTTATGATGCAAATTGCGACATAATTGGAAATGTTCACATCCACCCAATGCATTTCGGGTCATAGAATTGAGACCCTTCGTCAGGGGTCTGTAAATAAGGGTCAAAACAGAAACAAATTAGTTACTCCTCAGGGTAATACAATGTATTAAATCTAAAAAACTACTATGTCTAGCAAATGCGCAAAGGTAATGAGGTAGCATGCTGAGTGAGGACCTAGTGATGGACAGAACGCCCGTGTCATAACTCTATGAAGTGCCAAACCTACAACTGATATACTGTGTGCCAAAACCAAAAAACCAACTGAAAACTCACCCAAATGTGAAGGTGCTTTCATAACAATGAAAATTAAAACATTAAAACGTTAACTGGTTCACTCAAACACTCACGTTCGTGTCGCATCAAGCCGGGCTTTCAAAATCCTCGGATAATTCACCCGCGAATGAATCGCGCTGTGATTAGTGCAAAAGTGAGTCACGTGTGCCATTTAAAGAACCAATAAGAGAGACAGTGTGTCCGGGAACCCTCACCATGTGACCCGAGTGTGCTGGCTTCAATCGCGGAAGTGTGTCACGCGGACTCAAAATTAAAAGTTATGTGTAGATGAATGATATCTAATGATGGCAAAACATGATCATAACAAACTGCAGATACATTTGACATAGATACAGTTGATAATGCACAATTTATGAAGTGACAGTAAGTTCGAATAGTCGTGGGGGCACGAAGGGCTAGATCAAACCAATGCATAATAATACAATGCTCAATGTATACTTATAAAAAGCAAGAAAGTTCGATCCGATCATTCATCCCGAACGGATGAATGGAATTCAATTTTCTGATCCAAAAGAATTCTGCTCTCAGTCTCTGTCTTAAGGGATCCATGTCTCGACGTTGTGGGATACTCTCCAACACCATAAACCTCAACTGAGAGATTTGGTGGCCTGCTTCCTTCCAATGACAAGCTATATTGGATTTCATGTTGGCTAGTCGTATATTACTTTTATGTTCAGTTATACGAACTTTGATTTTGCATTCCGTTTGACCCACATATACTTTGCCACACGGGCATTTGATGACATATATGCAATTCATGGTGTCACACGTACTGGAATGGCAAAGTTGAATAGTGTAACCTTTCGTCGGATGCTTGAAAGTTTTACCTTCTATCACATTATTACAATGTGTGCAATTATGGCAATAAGCATATATCTCCAATTAAGTATGGTTCTTTTCGGTGAATTCAAAAGTTCTTTAAGATTCTTCGATCTTTGAAACGCAAAAGTGATTTTTTCACTAAAAAGATCCTTCAAATCAGGTTCAGTTGTGATCAATGACCAATGGGAGTTAATGATTTTCTTGATTTTCGATGATTCTACAGAATGCTTTAAGACACATACAGTCTTTTTTTCGATGTATTTTTCTTTGGATTGTAACAAAGTGTCTCTGGTTAATTTTTCAACCTTGCTCAATGCTGTATCCAAGATTTCTTGGGGATATCCTCTGTGTCGATATTTGGTTGTCTGTGATTTCAGCGATTCATTTAAATCTATTTCATTCGTTGTGATTCTCTTCAACCTAACGTATTGAGACGTCGGTAGATGCTTTTTTAAGGCTTCAGGATGGAAGCTTTGGAATAACAAACAGGCATTCTTGTCAGTCTTTTTGGTGAATACTCTGGTGCTGATTACATTGTCGCATATCATCACTTGCACATCCAAAAAGGAAATGCTGTCTTTTTCAATGCTGTGTGTGAATTGAATACACTCATTATGTGAATTGAGGATCAATATGTTCTCTAGTAACTGATCTTTAGAACCACACCAAATTAAAAAAATGTCATCAATGTAGCGCTTAAATGTTACTACATGATCCAAGCTGTGTTGCACAAAATATGATCCCACTCAAATTTTTGCATGAACATATTGGCGTATGAGGGCGCCCCCCCAAAACCCATTGAGGTTCCATTGCATTGATTAAAAAACTGGCCATTCCACTCAAAATAACTGTGGTATAATGCGAAGTGCATTAATTCTAAGATGAAAATTGTTTGTGTTTGCTCCAAATTGCTCTTCAATAAGCACCATTCCAATGCTTCAATCCCCTCTCCATGAGGGATCGACGTGTATAGTGAAATGACATCTATCGTGCATAGCCAATATGTAGAATCTTGATCTAACACCACGGTTCTGAGAAGGTTCAAAAAAGCTGTGGTGTCTTTGATGTAAGTGTCACTTTTCTGCACGATAGGTTGAAGAAATCGATCTACGAATTTCCCTATGGGTTCGGAGATTGAACCACAGGCCGAGACTATGGGTCTAAATGGAGGTCTGACTGGGTCCTTATGGATCTTGGGCAGCATGTACAGTTTCGGTCTCCTTGGGTGTTTCAACATGAAAAAAGCATGTGTTTTCTGATTGATCCATTTCATATCCAATGCGTGGTCTATGATCTGTTGCAAAATACATTGGTACTCTTGTGTGGGATCCTCCTGTAGTGGCAAATAAATGTCTAAATTGTGGACATGCTCATTGACGCTCTGTACATAAAACTCAGTGTCCATTACCACTAGTGCACCTCCCTTATCTGCCTTCTGGAAAGTGAGATTTTTATCGTTGCTCAGATTCTTGAGAGTATTCCATTCTTTGGTTGATAAATTCTTATTTTTTGATTTGTGAAACGTTATTTGTTGTATTTCTGAAAGGACCGTTCTTTCAAATGCTTCAATGGTTTTATGTGAAAATGGAGCACAAAATGTGCTCTTTGGTTTGAAATCTTTGTCCCAGGTATCGCTGTTCGATGTTTCTCGATTCTCTTTAAAGAAAAATCTCAACTTTAAATTGCGGAAAAACTTGAATAATGCGATTTCTGTTTCAGTTTGGCTCGAATGATAGGTGGGAACGAATGTAGTACCTTTGTTCAATAGTTTCGTCTCAGACTTCGTGAGGGTTTTAGATGAAATGTTAACGATTAAGTCGCTTTTGACATCTGACTCCTGGTCCTTTTGGCTATGTCTTCTGCTGTTTCTTTTGCCCCTTCTTGTGATGTTCCTGTAGTTGGTGGAGCATTTGCCGCCGGACTTATCTCTAAAAAAGACGGTTGTTGTTGTGTGGTAAGGCTTACAACTGGTGTAGCTGTCGTTGCATCCAATGGTCTTCTCGATTTGGCAATTTCTGAGTCCGAAACAACGCTTTCTTGAGAAGAAGATACATTCTACTTCTTAGTTTGCTGTTGTGATTGAGGTTGCCATTGTCTCTGATTATATATCTCGGCCCACGTATATACTTCCTCGAGTTTATAGTAGAGAGTGTCTCTGCGATATTTGCGGACCTTCCTCTCATTGACTTCTTTAGCGTATCGTTCCAATTTATTGTTGATATCTTCCAAAGTTTGTTGAAGATCTGGAATTTTATTGATTTCTTCTTGAATCGTTTTAATTTCTTCCTCGATTTCTGTTAAGACTTTCGCTAGTTCTTCCACAATTAATAAAATGAGATCTAAGGAACATTTGTTTAAGATTTGGTACCACTTTTCAATGAATTTTTTGCTGTTTTTGCAGAGCATAGGTTTGAGAGCTATCCTAAGTCCCCTTGGTATTCTTTGATTCTTATGGTAATGTATCAATGTGGTTGCGTGCAACCTTTGATTTATTTATTTCTTGCTCATGAATTCAAATTGTCTTAATAATTGTGCGGTCGTGGATTTTTGAGGAGTAAATTTTCTGCTCTCCTGGATCAGCCCATAGATTTCTTTAGCCGCTTCTACTGTGAATCCCAGGGTCTCAGCTTTGTTGGTGGTCAAAAGGGCAATATCATCGAGTTGCATTTTGGTTGTTTGGTGCACCCGGGATCGGGGGTGACTGGTTGACAATGAGAAAGCGTGTAATCCCCGTGCACTCAAATGTAAAACAGATTTTGCGTAACAAATTTTTATCAGATAAGTTTGGCGCTGCAGACGTCGCACGTAGTCAGCGTGCCTTTCAACATACGAGGGATTGTTGTGAGTAGCGTCCCCTACTCACCAATCTGTGCGCTCAATCAACTTTGAAACACTGTGGTTTCTTCAACAACTTAAAGTTTATTCGTCAAAAGTCTTATAATTTTTCAAAATAAAGTTCTTTTTGAAAGATTCATGAATTGTTTTCTTTAGATCATAATGTTCATCTTATGATGCAAATTGCGACATAATTGGAAATGTTCACATCCACCCAATGCATTTCGGGTCATAGAATTGAGACCCTTCGTCAGGGGTCTGTAAATAAGGGTCAAAACAGGACCAAATTAGTTACTCCTCAGGGTAATACAATGTATTAAATCTAAAAAACTACTATGTCTAGCAAATGCGCAGAGGTAATGAGGTAGCATGCTGAGTGAGGACCTAGTGATGGACAGAACGCCCGTGTCATAACTCTATGAAGTGCCAAACCTACAACTGATATACTGTGTGCCAAAACCAAAAAACCAACTGAAAACTCACCCAAATGAGAAGGTGCTTTCATAACAATGAAAATTAAAACATTAAAACGTTAACTGGTTCACTCAAACACTCACGTTCGTGTCGCATCAAGCCGGGCTTTCAAAATCCTCGGATAATTCACCCGCGAATGAATCGCGCTGTGATTAGTGCAAAAGTGAGTCACGTGTGCCATTTAAAGAACCAATAAGAGAGACAGTGTGTCCGGGAACCCTCCCCATGTGACCCGAGTGTGCTGGCTTCAATCGCGGAAGTGTGTCACGCGGACTCAAAATTAAAAGTTATGTGTAGATGAATGATATCTAATGATGGCAAAACATGATCATAACAAACTGCAGATACATTTGACATAGATACAGTTGATGATGCAGATAAGGGAGGTGCACTAGTGGTAATGGACACTGAGTTTTATGTACAGAGCGTCAATGAGCATGTCCACAATTTAGACATTTATTTGCCACTACAGGAGGATCCCACACAAGAGTACCAATGTATTTTGCAACAGATCATAGACCACGCATTGGATATGAAATGGATCAATCAGAAAACACATGCTTTTTTCATGTTGAAACACCCAAGGAGACCGAAACTGTACATGCTGCCCAAGATCCATAAGGACCCAGTCAGACCTCCATTTAGACCCATAGTCTCGGCCTGTGGTTCAATCTCCGAACCCATAGGGAAATTCGTAGATCGATTTCTTCAACCTATCGTGCAGAAAAGTGACACTTACATCAAAGACACCACAGCTTTTTTGAACCTTCTCAGAACCGTGGTATTAGATCAAGATTCTACATATTGGCTATGCACGATAGATGTCATTTCACTATACACGTCGATCCCTCATGGAGAGGGGATTGAAGCATTGGAATGGTGCTTATTGAAGAGCAATTTGGAGCAAACACAAAAAATTTTCATCTTAGAATTAATGCACTTCGCATTATACCACAGTTATTTTGAGTGGAATGGCCAGTTTTTTAATCAATGCAATGGAACCTCAATGGGTTTTGGGGGGGCGCCCTCATACGCCAATATGTTCATGCAAAAATTTGAGTGGGATCATATTTTGTGCAACACAGCTTGGATGGATCATGTAGTAACATTTAAGCGCTACATTGATGAAATTTTTTTAATTTGGTGTGGTTCTAAAGATCAGTTACTAGAGAACATATTGATCCTCAATTCACATAATGAGCGTATTCAATTCACACACAGCATTGAAAAAGACAGCATTTCCTTTTTGGATGTGCAAGTGATGATATGCGACAATGTAATCAGCACCAGAGTATTCACCAAAAAGACTGACAAGAATGCCTGTTTGTTATTCCAAAGCTTCCATCCTGAAGCCTTAAAAAAGCATCTACCGACGTCTCAATATGTTAGGTTGAAGAGAATCACAACGAATGAAATAGATTTAAATGAATCGCTGAAATCACAGACAACCAAATATCGACACAGAGGATATCCCCAAGAAATCTTGGATACAGCATTGAGCAAGGTTGAAAAATTAACCAGAGACACTTTGTTACAATCCAAAGAAAAAGACATCGAAAAAAAGACTGTATGTGTCTTAAAGCATTCTGTAGAATCATCGAAAATCAAGAAAATCATTAACTCCCATTGGTCATTGATCACAACTGAACCTGATTTGAAGGATCTTTTTAGTGAAAAAATCACTTTTGCGTTTCAAAGATCGAAGAATCTTAAAGAACTTTTGAATTCACCGAAAAGAACCATACTTAAGTGGAGAGGTATGCTTAAATGCCATAATTGCACACATTGTAATAATGTGATAGAAGGTAAATCTTTCAAGCATCCGACGAAAGGTTGCACTATTCAACTTTGCCATTCCAGTACGTGTGACACCATGAATTGCATATATGTCATCAAATGCCCGTGTGGCAAAGTATATGTGGGTCAAACGGAACGCAAAATCAAAGTTCTTATAACTGAACATAAAAGTAATATACGACTAGCCAACATGAAATCCAATATAGCTTGTCATTGGAAGGAAGCAGGCCACCAAATCTCTCAGTTGAGGTTTATGGTGTTGGAGAGTATCCCACAACGGCGAGACATGGATCCCTTAAGACAGAGACTGAGAGCAGAATTCTTTTGGATCAGAAAATTGAATTCCATTCATCCGTTCGGGATGAATGATCGGATCGAACTTTCTTGCTTTTTATAAGTATACATTGAGCATTGTATTATTATGCATTGGTTTGATCTAGCCCTTCGTGCCCCCACGACTATTCGAACTTACTGTCACTTCGTAAATTGTGCATTATCAACTGTATCTATGTCAAATGTATCTGCAGTTTGTTATGATCATGTTTTGCCATCATTAGATATCATTCATCTACACATAACTTTTAATTTTGAGTCCGCGTGACACACTTCCGCGATTGAAGCCAGCACACTCGGGTCACATGGTGAGGGTTCCCGGACACACTGTCTCTCTTATTGGTTCTTTAAATGGCACACGTGACTCACTTTTGCACTAATCACAGCGCGATTCATTCGCGGGTGAATTATCCGAGGATTTTGAAAGCCCGGCTTGATGCGACACGAACGTGAGTGTTTGAGTGAACCAGTTAATGTTTTAATGTTTTAATTTTCATTGTTATGAAAGCACCTTCACATTTGAGTGAGTTTTCCGTTGGTTTTTTGGTTTTGGCACAAAGTATATCAGTTGTAGGTTTGGCACTTCATAGAGTTATGACACGGGCGTTCTGTCCATCACTAGGTCCTCACTCAGCATGCTACCTCATTACCTCTGCGCATTTGCTAGACATAGTAGTTTTTTAGATTTAATACATTGTATTACCCTGAGGAGTAACTAATTTGGTCCTGTTTTGACCCTTATTTACAGACCCCTGACGAAGGGCCTCAATTCTATGACCCGAAATGCATTGGGTGGATGTGAACATTTCCAATTATGTCGCAATTTGCATCATAAGATGAACATTATGATCTAAAGAAAACAATTCATGAAATCTTTCAAAAAGAACTTTATTTTGAAAAATTATAAGACTTTTGAGGAATAAACTTTAAGTTGTTGAAGAAACCACAGTGTTTCAAAGTTGATTGAGCGCACAGATTGGTGAGTAGGGGACGCTACTCACAACAATCCCTCGTATGTTGAAAGGCACGCTGACTACGTGCGACGTCTGCAGCGCCAAACTTATCTGATAAAAATTTGTTACGCAAAATCTGTTTTACATTTGAGTGCACGGGGATTACACGCTTTCTCGTTTTAAACTGAAACCATTTTGACTTGCTAATCTAATGGGAATGTATTGTTTGGTACCCTTTATCTTACAGATGAAGATGTTAAGTAAAAGCTTAAGCACCAAGTGGTCACTGTGTGATGATGGTTCTATCTTGAGTGATCTAACCAAATTGGGCTCAATTACTGAGATGATTAGATGGTCTGTTAATCAATCAATCAGGGAATTGTAAGTGCGCTACTCACCCGTGAGGGTCTCAAGGCGCTGAGGGGGTCTGCAGGACTTTTTAGCAGAAGAGCCAGGTCTTTAGAGTCTTCCTGAAGGGGTTCAGGGAGGTAGCACGTCTGATATCTGCCGGTAGCTCGTTCCAAGTCTTGGCTGCAATGTGAGAGAAGGATCTTCCGCCTGCTCTGGCTTTGTGGATGCGTGGCGTTTCAGCCAGTGTGAGATTGGTAGATCAGAGGTTTATTTTGGGTACGTGGAGGTTGAGTCTCTCGTTGAGGTATTTGGGTCCGTTGTTGTGTAGGCATTTACAGGGGTGGGTGAGGATTTTGAAGGTGATTCTTTTCACCACAGGGAGCCACTGGAGTCTTCGTAGCACTTAGCTGATGTGTTCTTGCCGGGGAAAGCAGAGGACGAGTCTGGCGGCAGTGTTCTGTATGGTCTGGAGGTTGCGGAGTAGGGACTTGTTGATGCCAGTGTAGAGTGAGTTTCCATAGTTCAGTCTACTGATGATGATAATGAAGCAATGTCCAATTCTGTGGAAAGTGGGTATAGGGACTCTGTTTGGCTCCCCCTCTTCCTCTAACTAATCCATTTTTAAACTATACAATAATTCATTTAGGAAAGTGAGGCAGTTGGTCCCCTAGCAGCCTAAATAGCCACATGTTAAGCTATTGGGACCCTGACACTTACTCATGTTAAAACCCCCAGCACAGACATACAAAAGGTCGCAAAAGACCTGATTGCCTTATCCAGTTCCACAACAACTATATTCTGTGTGTTGTGTCATTGAAAACATTATTATAGCAATGTAGCGGGTCGTAATGAGGGGGCTGAAGACCAGGTCCGATTAAAGAGGGTTTTATTTGATAGAATACACATCTTTGACTGGTCGCAAGTCTCTTGGTAATAGTCGAGGGGGATAATGGCGTCTTATCCCTGCACTCTGGGTCATCAGGTGTCTTCCACCCTTTTCTCATCAACCTTCAGGTTTGGTAGGATCAGGGGTTCTGGGGTCACGATGCATAAAGGAAAGAAAATAGGATTGGTATCAGTGGGGGGGGACAAAAGCTCAAATCAGGATGGGGAGTGAAGGATCACCCAGTTAGTGCTGCACGTCTAGGTAAGTGAGTGAAGTGCTCAGGAAGGGGTAACCAGGCGAGAACCGGTAGGGAGCTTGCTGCTTTAGGCTTCAGGTCTCTCTCTCCCCCCAACCCAGCCCGCAAACCGATCCCGTACCTGAGATAGCCATGCTCCTCCTGGAGCGTGGCTGGGCCAAACGCGATGTCGTTGGCCTCCTGGCTTCCTTGCTTCTCTTGGGGGTTCCGTACAACTCCACCTCTCGACGTCTCCGCTCCTCCGCCTCCTCTCGACGACGTCCACTCCTCTCCTCCAACCGTTTCCTCCTGCACCTCATTCTCTACTGCTCCGGTGATATCACACACCCTCTTACGGATTGTTCCCGTTCTTGTTGGCCAGACCCGTGCTGCGTCATAGCTGGGGGCGGAGTCCTCAGGATTGATTTCTCAGTTAAAGGAGCCATACCTGTCTTCCCCTTCGTCCTCCTGCTTAAGCATAAAGGGACAGTCCCAATCTTCCTGCTGTAGGGAAATAAGAGGAGAAGTAGCAGGGGTCACATTCCACCATTCCATGATCCGCTCCTTGCCCTCCATGGTTGTACCCACACTGAGACAAGAAGTTAATCAGAATAACCTCAATTTTCAGCTTTATCAACAAGTGCACCAACCGATAATAAGGTGAGCTATTAAGGTTGTTGGTTGACAAGCCCTGGTCAAGCAACAGCCACAATCCCTGGCAGAGTGAACCACAAAAAGTCACTTACTTAACCTGTGCTTAACCCTGGGGAGCGTTGCACAAAAGGCAGTCCAGCTAGGCTTAGAGGCAATGTGTAAAGTATTTATGCAGCACACACACAGCAAAAAAGTGAAAACACAACACAAGAAAAATCCCACATCAATTTGGAAAAAATAGAGTAAATTTCCATAAAATATTTGACACCAAAATGACAAGTAGATCTGGATTTGTAGATCCAGAGTTATGAATTGCTTATTTTTTTAGTAAATACTAGCTCTTAAAAGATCAAACCACCAACCGCGAACATCTAGTCGCACTAGACCGGAACAAAATTAAAAATAAGGCCAATTAAGATGGAGAGCGGATTGGGCCCGGTCACCTTTTAAGTTTGAATTTAGAAGATATTCTGAGAAAAATGTTCTGAGAAGGTAAAGTTCACTGTGGCAAGGCTGCAGGCTGTGTCTGAGGAGGGAGCGTTGTTCTTGGGGAGCCTGGAGTCGAAGCTGCAGTGAAGATTTCTACGTTCTTACTTAGTATTGTTTGTGGAAGTCAAAAATGTTCATCAGTGTGATGCAGAAGGCTGTAGTAAAGACAGTTCCAGGAGCTCGGATACCCCTTTTGGCGAAGGACCACAAACAGGATTTGCTGGTGCAGAGAAGAATGAGCAGGAGAAGCTGCATAATCAATATGACCGGTGATCCACCTCGGGCGGATGGGCAAACAGGTTGGTCATGGTCTCCTCCTGGTTCTCAGAGCAGTTTTTGGCTAAAACTTTTCAAAGTCCACAGTGTTGGGTTTTGGCCGTCTAGGCACCTTTAGCACCACAACCAAGGGTTCAGGACTGGTGGAACACCACTTGGGGATTCAGGACTCACCCAGGCTGGGTCCAGGTGCGGGTTCAAGAGCCTTTTGTGTCCCTGTGGCTCTGAACAGGATGCCAGCAAACTAGCCCTTGGAGTCACTCTGGTAGTCCAAGATAGTCCAGAGTTCAGGTGAATATGCAGAGCTCAACATCAGGGCTGGCCTCTGAGGGTTCAAGGCAGGCTCCAGGCAACAAACGAGTCCTTCCAGGAACAACAAAGCAAAGCAGTCTTGCAGAGTGCACAGCAGGTCACAGCAGCAGGTAGTCCCCTGGGAGTCCTTCCACAGGTCTAGGAGTGAACTGAAGAGTGAGTCTGAAGGTCCTATTTTTATACCATAACGCCCTTCCTCTGGAAGGTGGGGAAGCTCCTAGAAAAGTTCATTGAAGTGCATAGAATTTCCTAAGTTTCCCACCCTGGCTCCAAGCTGGCTGCAGCGACAAAGTGACGCTGATAGGTAATTTCTGTGAAGGCAGAGAATTGCCTCTTCAGTTGCAGGTGGGGTTGTGTTCAGTTCTGCCCCCCACCCTGTAAGCTGATGGTCCATTCAGGCACAACTGATCCCTCTATTATATGACTGGGAGGAATTCACAAAGTCTAACTGTCTGTTACACTCAATCATATGACCCAAGAACGGCTGCAGGCACAAAAGGGCTAAGGGGAGTTAAATGGCAACTTTATAAAAGTCAAACAAACCAAGGGGTTGGGCTCTTATCATCAGAATGGCTGAGCCACCTCAAAATACAAAAATCACAAAATTGCCAATACTGACCCTCTTTCAAACACTACACTTCATTTTACACACTTTAATCAATCAATAACAGTGGTTACTGAGTTAATAAATTACCCATGAACTTATTATTTTAATGAACCTTTTTGTCACACATAGAGAACATACACAAATTGTCAAACAGTATTTGTTCCTCCCTCCCACATTAGTACATACTTACAAATAAATTCAAAACATAAATTATATCATATTAAAACATACAGAACAACATACATCAGATACATCAATATATCAATTCTTATTTCAACAAAGATTAGATACATCAATACATCTGTTCATATTTCAAACAAAATCCGGAGCAAACTCACAGGGCAAATAATTTGTACCCATAAGTAATTCTAGAACAATCCAAATGCTCCCTAATTTTCTGGACATTGGACCCCTATCAGAGCATAATTGTACCCCAGGAGCATATTAAAAAAATCCTTACAACACTCCCTGGGTTCTACTGATGCCCTGTAATGCATAATAATTTCCAACTGCAACAGTGGGTCTACTGTAAATGGTCGACGCTTTTCAAACCCCTTTTCTTCCTTAATGGGGTTTTTCTCAGGACATAGAACTGACGTCCAATCTACAGAAAAAGAGTACAAATACAAATAACTTATTTTGAATGAGATTGTTCAGGGGGAAAAATTACTAGCAACCTTATGTCTACAAACTATCACACCTAAAAACTACCTCACCACCACCGCGGTGCAGGTGCAAAACCTCGTTATTTAGGATCAAAGAGATCTGAAAAGCAATTGCCCAAATATCACTACTGCGCACATTTCTGTTAATTATTTATCAACAATCCTTAAAAGTAGCACTTCAACTTATGAGGCCTAATACTTACTGGAACACCAACGCAAGCCCCTCTTGTTCAACACCCGTTGTTTCCAAGTGACCTTAAGTTCAGCACTCAATCAGGACTTTCAACTCTGAAATAAAGAAAACTTTTCATTATCAGCCACCCTGGCGTTTACGCGACTAGCACAGATTACCAAGGAGCACCGAGTCTAAAGGTTTTTCAAAAATGCTGCATCTAGTCTGATTTAAATACATTTCCGTAAACAGCCTTCATAAGCACATACTCCGTACACACGGAAAACTGTGTTTTCACTTTCACGGCTCGATGCAAAATCCAGCTTTTATGGCTGATATATCAAGAGCTTTCCTAGCTTACGCGAACTATGATGTAAACATTCACTAATGCTCGGACAACTTCAAACGCGGTGAGCATCAATTTTACCAGCAGTTGTGTAGCCCGACTCTCTCCCATCGCTGTAACTAGCTGATCAGCGTGTGTTCGCTTTCCACAAGCCTTCGGCGGTCGGTCGCGATGGAACATCGTCATTTAAACAACCTTGTGAGACCAGAAGCTCAACCTACAACCTAGGGGCGATTCTGGGAGATCTAGTTTGTAAGTGTGTGGCAGAGATCGTCAAGTCTAAACTTGACTATACCATCAGTATGAAAAGATATGTATGTCTGCACAATTATAAAACTACTCACAGACTGAGCCCATTTTATTTGCTCAGTAAGCCATTCAATTCAGATATCTCATTGTCTGTTTGCGACAGTATTGAAATATGAAATAAGGTGAGTGAGTCAGCATTTCTTAAGCGCGTGGCTTCCTTGCGATCTAATCTCATATCAAGATCACTCCCATAGGGGTTGATTGTCGCGAGTACCGACCGTCCATCCGACACCTGCTGCAGTGTGGTGTTTATCAAGCCAATGATTAACCAAGGGAGCAGTCAGCACTTTTCTTCGGAGGCGTGATTTATGTTGGATGATCCTTTGGCGGATTTCCTGATTAGTTTTTCCAATGTATACTAATTCACAAGGGCACCTCTCCGCATAAACCACATTTTTCATTTTGCAATTTGAAAATTATTTATGTGTCCATTTAACATGGTTATTGGCATGTCACCCACCTTTTTAGGAGCATTATCCTTCGCAACATTCAGAATACTCCATGTGGATTCATCTATGTATCAAGAGAGACGCCCTCCTGATCTTGCAGAAAGTGAGCATTTACCACTCTCCAAAAGGCCTTACTGTCTTTACTCCTCGATACCCCACGCAAATTTGTCCACGCTTCTTCCCGTAGCTCCTTTTTCCTTACCATTCTGGCTGTCATATATTCAGCTCGCAACTTCCTTATTAAATCTTTATTTCTAGAATGTATTTTAAGGGCTGCACGTAGATCTCTGGAGGCTTTTGTGCAATTGGTTTCGAACCACCTTATCTTAGGAGAAGAATTACTTTTGGCTGGGTGCCTAAGATTAGAATTAATAGATGTTAAGATTTTATTAAATGCTGTTACTACCTCCTGGCTATTGGTGCTAGTATCTAAGCAGGATTCTATCTCCGGGAGTACCTCCTTTACAACCTATGGGAGAAAGAGAATTGGGTCAATTTTCTCCCTCTTAAGAGTAAAGCCATTTTTCCTACTCATTTTCGGTTTTGGGACACATGTGGATCTTGACTTAGTAGGAAACAACCTGACAAAACTAAATAGGAGTAAAGCATGATCGCGGAACTCTGTCCGCTCTACGCCAGAGGACTTAATACAACTCCTATAATTGGCCTGGGTAATTATAAAATCGATTGTTGAAGTAACACCAGTACGTTGAAAAGTAGGAAGGAGTTGGCCTGCTGTACAGTCACTAAGATTAATTATTACTAAATCCCAAGTTGGTAAGAGGCTGTTCAACAAGTTTCCATAATTGTGCTGCATAAAATGGGCAAGCAACAAGTCATTCGAGTCAGTTACTCCACAAATGCGCTGATCCGTTTTAATGCAACAGTGTACATTAAAATCTCCAGCCCAAATTAAAAAAAGACTGATTGCGAGTTATGTATTAATAAGGCTTCCAATGTTTCCCCCAACTCCTCTATAACTTGTGTAGTTTTCTTGAAATTATTATTGTAAAAATGTATCAATACCAAATAAATGTTGCCAAACCATTTGGCAATAATGACATCGAAGTGTGGGGAACTATTAATGAAGTTCACCTTGCCTAGGGTGATCGTATTTGCAATGAGTGTGAGTAGGCCCCCCTTAGATCTACTTGCTGAGGAAGATACTGCTGGAGTCACATAGGACCGATAACCGTTAACATACACAGGCAGATCTGAACAAGTTTCCTGGAAACAAATAATGTCCGTATTCAAAAACACTTTGTGCCAGCTATGATTATCTTTTTTGTTATCATATCCCACTATGTTCCACGAGAGAAACCTTACATCGTTAAGGGGGGGACTTGTGGGCAATGTACCATTGGTGCTGGGGGAAGAGGTATAGAAGGTTCGATAGGGTGAAACGTATTGCTATTATGTAGAACCAAACCAGTCAACAGATCCCTCTCTACGGATACCAATTCAGTAACTGTACGATCATGAGTCAGTCAATTGCAAGACTCCATGTCACCCAGCACTGAAAACATTTTTGATAGAGCAAGGGTATCAGTGACCTCCTGGACGTATTTCAGGCAGAACATCACTGGGGGATAGCCCTGGATTTTTTCAAAATGACTAGAAACTGATGTAGTCCTCTAAAAAACAACAAGGAGACTGCATAAATCTGAGAGTGGAGGAAAAGGGCAGCCGGTAAACTCCCTGTCATTATCAAAGTTTAAAATGACGCAGTCATTATTAACTGTTTTTATATCAGACGCAATCCACTGCGTTCTTCTGGCCATTAACAAATGATTATGGATCAAGTGACCAATGTTTGAATTTTGATTCAGCCAGTAACAAGCCTTACTCATCAACGGAAGTAGGGATTCCTTTAAATCTGGGGAAAATAAGGGCACGCTCACTAAAATTAGGATGATTTAATCGACTTGGAGCCTGGATGGAGGGAGAATTTGCCTTGACAGGTGTTTTTTTGCTATTTTATGAGAATGCCTCTTAAACATTATATCGTGTATGGTCGCCTGTGGAGGACAGCACCTGGAATCTAAACCCTCATGGACATTACCTATAGGAAAACTACTTGAGACCAGCTGATTAACTGCACCATGATGACTTACTCTGGTGAAATTAGGGAGTAAATTGGTTAGCACGCATCCAGGAATTGTTTTTTAACATTTGGTACACTGGCTATGTATTTTGCAATATTTTTTTGGGATAGCTGTACAAACTGCAGGAATGGTCATAGGTTTTGACTGAAGGCTAGAGGTGGCTGTACTAGCACCGTAAACTACCACCGAATGTTATAACATTTTGGACTGAGTTAAGCCTTTTAAAATGCAGTCTATAGAGTCTAAACTGGCATAAATTGGTTGTAAGAGTTGTTTAGATTTGTCAAGTAGGTTGTCCCAATCTGGAGAAGATATAGAACTTAGATGTTGCTGACCATTCACACAAGTTGAGCTCGCTGGAGAGGAGACCTTTCTGATCTTCTTAGCTGGACACTTGGAATGCAAAGGGGCGTGGCCCCTTTTGCAAGTCCCACTGATACTGGAAGGGGCTATTGGATTCTCACTAAGTGTAATGACGGGCTGTAGGTGTTATGCGGGTGAGTTAGGTACCGCTAGCAGTTCTTTAGAAGCAGGCCCATCTACTTTTGTTTCGCCCCCTCTGTATTAGAGCAGTGTCCAAGGTAGATGAATGCCCACACCCTGGGCCCAGCGAAAGTCTCCTTTCCGTAAGAGCGATTTCTTTTTCTAAAGCCGATGTAGCTTTGGCCAGAAATTTATCTAGGGAAGTTACAGTTGCCTCCTCTGATACTTGCAATTTTTTCTTCCCAATGATGGTCCTGGTGCTGGGGGTGTCATAGTTAAAGGGGGGGCCCAGTCTCTTCTGGGACCTGAGTAGGAGCAGGTTGATGATGGCGGCAGCGGCCGTGAAAACAGAGATTCCTGGGGCTTGTGGTCAAGTTGCCCGCTTAGGACTAGTAAAGTTAAGATCCATGCTGTGATATTTTAACGGATGTCATTAGTCCCTAATACCAGTACATCCAGATCATATGAAAACAGTGTCTAATCTGATCCCCAAATAATAGGCTGTGTCTTTTTTGCCACGTGTCCTTATTTTGTAGGCTGCCCCTGTTTTTATTCTTTTTCTTTGGATAATTGGGCATCTTTCCTTATTGGACCATATGCTAGCTCCACCTTGAAAGTGAGGATAGTGTTGCTGCTAGGATTTGGTGTCAATGGAGCTGTTCAGCACTGCAGCATATGTTACCTTTCTGTGATTCTGCAGCCCAAGGACGCTGAAGAGAGGAAGGAAGCTAGCGAGCTTGGGCGGATCTCTCATGCGAACACTAGAAGATTCCTCCAGCACGTGATATCATCAGTGCAGCTTTGGAGCACGTGGATAATCAGAGCTACAGACCATGCCTAAAAAAAAATTCTGACATTGATTAATATAACCACTCCAAAACATTTGGGTCAAGCTTGCTGTAGGTTCAATGACAGAATATTGAGGAAAAAAATATAGAAGAAAAAAATAAAGAGGACAAAATATAGAATACAAAAGTATCAACTGCCTATAATTAAAAAGGTAAGCACAAAAATATCCCAAAAATTATTGTTTACAATAATATAGTTGTATTAAATATCTATTTTTAAATATATTTTATTCGAAATATTAAAATAAACATATATTAAATACTAACATTCATTTATAAAAATAAAATATACTTAAATGTATATTTTAACAAACATAAAACATAAACTTAGTTTAAAAATGTAAACACACACACACACATATATATATATTCACTGAAAAAACCATAGGTTAGAGACCATATATAGTTAGCTGGACATTTTATTGACATAAAACCAATGAAATTCCATATATAGTTAGTTGCACTAACTATATATCGCGCACCCGCAATCCACTGCTGATGATGTCACATATTACATCATTCATGAAATGGTCAGTGACATCACTGATGACATCACTGATGACATCTCAAATGACATCACTGATGACATCACTGATGACATCTCAAATGACATCACTGATGACATCATCTAGTGTCTGTGTGTTTTTGTAAAGTTTAAATATGTTTTACATATTGAAGAATGAGTGGATGTATGGAAGACTGAGTGTGTGTGTGGCTGGCTGGGAGGTGTGTGACTCTGTGCATATCAATGTGTACTTGTATCAGTGATTGTATAAGAGAGTAAGTATGTGTTAGTATATGTGTGAAAAGTATGGTGTTCTGTGTTTAACTGTATAGATGAGGAAATCGAAGTGTGATTGATTCTTCACAGGACTGACTAGGTGTATGAGTGCATATGATAGTGTTGTAATAATGAGTGACTGTATGTATGAGTGATTGTATGGGTGAATGAGTGAATGTGTGTGTAGACGTAGGAATCAGTGAGTGCGTATGTAGTAACTGGTATTGGCGTGTCATGATGTCATCAGTGATGTCATTTGAGATGTCATCAGTGATGTCATTTGAGATGTCATCAGTGATGTCATCAGTGATGTCACTGAAGTATGGTGTTCTGTGTTTAACTGTATAGATGAGGAAATGGAAGTGCGATTGATTCTTTACAGGACTGACTAGGTGTGTGAGTAACTCCATGGATGAGTGGCAGTGTGTGAGTGTCTGCATAGGTGTATGAGTGCATATGATAGTGTTGTAATAATGAGTGACTGTATGTATGAGTGATTGTATGGGTGAATGAGTAAATGTGTGTGTAGACGTAGGAATCAGTGAGTGCGTATGTAGTAACTGGTATTGGTGTGTCATGATGTCATCAGTGATGTCATTTGAGATGTCATCAGTGATGTCATCAGTGATGTCATTTGAGATGTCATCAGTGATGTCATCAGTGATGTCACTGACCATGTCATGAATGATGTAATATGTGACATCATCAGCAGTGGATTGCGGGTGCGCGATATATAGTTAGTGCAACTAACTATATATGGAATTTCATTGGTTTTATGTCAATAAAATGTCCAGCTAACTATATATGGTCTCTAACCTATGGTTTTTTCAGTGAATTTTCAAGGTTTTGTAAATGCAAATTCCTAACTATATATGGTCTATAACCTATGGTTTTTTCAGTGAATTTCATTGGTTTTTTAAAAGCTAATATCTATAGCTGTAAAATATATTCTTTATTACGTGACGTATCACGTAGCCACGTGAGACGCCTCATGACGCGTCGCATAACCGTGACGTATCGGCTCTGCAGCGCAAACAAAACCCGTAACGTAAGCGTGCCGGAGCACGCTTACAGATATATATATATTTTTTAACCTTAATTAGACAAAATCCACACGTGCACATATCTTGAGGCCTTGCAAAGGCACATCAAACAAACAGTCCCTACAATTTTGCCAAGTTTGCTGGAAATCTATTCCCTTAATTTTTTTTTACTGTTTCTCCTGGTTTTCCCCTTGTTACGCTTACCGGGACGCTACCCGGTACGCGAACCGGACGCTCCAAAAACACAAGATGGCGGACTCCCGTTACGCTGCCGGTTAGCTGCCCGGTTCGCGTACCGGGAAGCGCCTCTACCGCGAAAAATCGCAGGGGACTTTAATATCCCCCTCATCAATCCTAGGGGGTCAGGAGGGGTTTACCTTGCCCCCTTTCCTTCATTTCCCCCTTCTTTTTTCACCACATCTTGTCTCTTGAACCTACCGAGAGACAAGATGGCGGCCGCTCCGGACTGTTTACAATGTTGACAGCTACGCTGCCGGTTAGCTGCCCGGTTAGCTGCCCGGTGAGCTTTATATTTTGCCCCGCGGGGCACTTTAATATCCCCCTCATCAATCCTAGGGGTCAGGAGTGGTCTACCTTGCCCCCTTTCCTTCATTTCCCCCTTCGTTTTTCACCACATCTTGTCTCTCGATCGTACCGAGAGACAAGATGGCGGCCGCTCCGGACTGTTTAGAATGTTGACAGACACCGGAGAGCCAATCAGCTTCGCTTCGCGAAGTTCCGTTACGCGTCAGGTACGCGAACCGGGGCGCTAACCGGAGCGCTGTCACAGATATATATATTTTTTTAAACGTTAATTTCTCAAAATCCACTGGAGCACATATATTGAGACATAGCAAAGGCACGTCGGGCAAACCATATCTACAATTTTGCCAAGTTTCATGTAAATCTATTCAGCCGTTCGAGCTAAAAGTGAGTCCAACCGCCCTATGGAAAAAATGAATGGGAAAAATGCGTTTTGGGACCCCCCTTTTTTCTCGCCCCCCCTTGACGAAACCCCCCCAAATTTTCAGGGGCTGCTCAGAAACAAAATGTGCCATTTTTCTGAAAATTTCAGCCAATTCCGTCCACAAACGCCAAAGTTATTAGACATAGAATGTTCAGAAATCCCATAGAGAAAAAATCCTAACTATATATACCCACTGGCTATCGCCAGTAGGTAATATACATATATAAACATATATAATCTGCATATCTATATAAATATAAAAGCATGCATACATATACATATATGCATACATATGCATGTTATTTACATGAAAGTTTTAAAAACACTAATAAAAGCAAAGCTAAAAAGCCACCTCATTACAAACAGAATGGCTTTAACTTAAACGAGGGCGAGATCTATTGCATTTTCAATGCTTGTTTACTTTGGTTCTATCAAGAAGGCATTCAGATGTGTCACACATTTGCCATAAATTCTGAAAGTTAGCACTCTAGTTGCTCATTAGATCACTGTAGTAAAGCTAGTGCTCACCAGGGAAGTCTGCTGCTAATCATGGTTTGCAGCCATTTTCCCGCATTTTTTATCCCGCAGACTTTCAGTCCGCATACCATTATCCCGCAAGGTCATTGACCTCGCATACCATTATCCCGCATTTTTTCAAAACGCATGTGCATTTATCGCGCATGCCTTTACAAAGAATTACGTTTTAAAGGCATGTATGGTAAATGCATTTGCGTTGTGAAAACCACGATGACGAGAGAGGTAAGTGGGTTTGTGTTAATTTTTTCGTGGGTTACTGATTGTGTAGTGTAGTGTAGTGTTGTGTAGTGTAGTGTTGTGTTAGTGTAGTGTAGAGTTGTGGTGGTTGTTTAGTGTAGGGTCATGCTGGGGGTAGTGTTTTAGGGTTTAGGGTTGTGTTGTAGTGTTTGCGTAGTGTAGGGTCATGCTGGGGGTAGTGTTTTAGGGTTTAGGGTAGTGTTGTAGTGTTTGCGTAGTGTAGGGTCATGCTGGGGGTAGTGTTTTAGGGTTTAGGGTTGTGTTGTAGTGTTTGCGTAGTGTAGGGTCATGCTGGGGCTAGTGTTTTAGGGTTTAGGGTAGTGTTGTAGTGTTTGCGTAGTGTAGGGTCATGCTGGGCGTAGTGTTTTAGGGTTTAGGATAGTGTTGTAGTGTTTGCGTAGTGTAGGGTCATGCTGGGGGTAGTGTTTTAGGGTTTTGGGTAGTGTTGTAGTGTTTGCGTAGTGTAGGGTGATGCTGGGGTGTAGTATTTTAGGGTTTAGGGTAGTGTTGTAGTGTTTGCGTAGTGTAGGGTCATGCTGGGGGTAGTGTTTTAGGGTTTTGGGTAGTGTTGTAGTGTTTGCGTAGTGTAGGGTCATGCTGGGGGTAGTGTTTTAGGGTTTTGGGTAGTGTTGTAGTGTTTGCGTAGTGTAGGGTCATGCTGGGGTGTAGTGTTTTAGGGTTTTGGGTAGTGTTGTAGTGTTTGCGTAGTGTAGGGTCATGCTGGGGTGTAGTGTTTTAGGGTTTTGGGTAGTGTTGTAGTGTTTGCGTAGTGTAGGGTCATGCTGGGGGTAGTGTTTTAGGGTTTTGGGTAGTGTTGTAGTGTTTGCGTAGTGTAGGGTCATGCTGGGGGTAGTGTTTTAGGGTTTTGGGTAGTGTTGTAGTGTTTGCGTAGTGTAGGGTCATGCTGGGGGGTAGTGTTTTAGGGTTTTGGGTAGTGTTGTAGTGTTTGCGTAGTGTAGGGTCATGCTGGGGGTAGTGTTTTAGGGTTTTGGGTAGTGTTGTAGTGTTTGCGTAGTGTAGGGTCATGCTGGGGGTAGTGTTTTAGGGTTTAGGGTAGTGTTGTAGTGTTTGCGTAGTGTAGGGTCATGCTGGGGGTAGTGTTTTAGGGTTTAGGGTAGTGTTGTAGTGTTTGCGTAGTGTAGGGTCATGCTGGGGGTAGTGTTTTAGGGTTTAGGGTAGTGTTGTAGTGTTTGCGTGGTGTAGGGTCATGCTGGGGGTAGTGTTTTAGGGTTTAGGGTAGTGTTGTAGTGTTTGCGTAGTGTAGGGTCATGCTGGGGTGTAGTGTTTTAGGGTTTTGGGTAGTGTTGTAGTGTTTGCGTAGTGTAGGGTCATGCTGGGGGTAGTGTTTTAGGGTTTAGGGTAGTGTTGTAGTGTTTGCGTAGTGTAGGGTCATGCTGGGGTGTAGTGTTTTAGGGTTTTGGGTAGTGTTGTAGTGTTTGCGTAGTGTAGGGTCATGCTGGGGGTAGTGTTTTAGGGTTTAGGGTAGTGTTGTAGTGTTTGCGTAGTGTAGGGTCATGCTGGGGGTAGTGTTTTAGGGTTTAGGGTTGTGTTGTAGTGTTTGCGTAGTGTAGGGTCATGCTGGGGGTAGTGTTTTAGGGTTTAGGGTTGTGTTGTAGTGTTTGTGTAGTGTAGGGTCATGCTGGGGGTAGTGTTTTAGGGTTTAGGGTAGTGTTGTAGTGTTTGCGTAGTGTAGGGTCATGCTGGGGTGTAGTGTTTTAGGGTTTTGGGTAGTGTTGTAGTGTTTGCGTAGTGTAGGGTCATGCTGGGGGTAGTGTTTTAGGGTTTAGGGTAGTGTTGTAGTGTTTGTGTAGTGTAGGGTCATGCTGGGGGTAGTGTTTTAGGGTTTAGGGTAGTGTTGTACTGTTTGTGTAGTGTAGGGTCATGCTGGGGGTAGTGTTTTAGGGTTTAGGGTAGTTTAGTTGTTTAGTGTATGCTAAAGGCATATTCGTTCTAAAAGTTTTCGTTATTTTAATTTGCGGCCTAATAGTACATGCTGGATTTTTTTTGCGGACTGATGGTACGCGGGATTTCGTCATATATTCGCTAATCATACTTTCTATGGCAAAATGAACCCCCTCATTTTGTTCCTTTTTAAATTATATGTTTTAAGAGTTACCACTTTATTCCAATCAAGATGGCTTCAGGTGTGCCATACCTTTGTAATAAGTAGGACTGTTAGCACTCTAGTTGTTCTTTAGAACACTCTGGGACATTCTGTCATTGGGCTATAGTTGGGCTACATCTGACTGATATTTGGGCTACATTTGTTTTTTTTTGTCTCTGGTGGCCATCTTTGGGCTACATTGGGCTACATTGGGCTACATTGGGCTACATTTGGGCTCCAACATATATATAGCCCAATGTAGCCCAATATATATTTTTCAAAGTTAATTTTCGTAAAAACCACTGGAGCCTATATCTTGAGACATAGCAAAGGCACATCGGGCTACCAGTCCCTACAATTTTGCCAAGTTTGGTGTAAATCCATTCAGCCGTTCAGGCTAAAAGTGAGGCCAACCGCCCTATGGAAAATTGCATGGGAAAAACACGTTTTGGGACCCCCCTTTTTTCTCGGCCCCCCCTTGACGAAACCCCCCCAAATTTTCAGGGGCTGCTCAGAAACAAAATGTTCCATTTTCCTGAAAATTTCAGCCAATTCTGTCCTCAAACGCCAAAGTTATTCGACATAGAATTTTCAAAAATCCCATAGGAAAAAAATCCTAACTATATATACCTACTGGCTATCGCCAGTAGGTAATATATATATATATATATATGTATATCATTTGTAAGGAACATTGATAAAGAGACACGCTCACTGAAGCAAGGTAACTGTAAAACTATGTGAACCAGAAGCCCTGGAGGCCACGCCTACTATGGCAGAAAGTATTTAACTGAAATCAAAGATGTCTTACTTGTGATTTTAACACCACTGAGAAAGGGAAATCCTGATACGCGTCTGGCATTTTGAACTTTTGTGTGGCCAGGGATACAATGTGCACGTCTGTAGCCTGAAGTAAAATGTCTGGAGAAATACGTACCTGTGTGACATTCCTTCTTTGGGCAACATTCGTTTGGATATATAGCGACCACGCCTGGCCGAACTGGAATGCCCCGCCATGCAAAATGGACCCGCGGTGTGACAGATGATCACCGCAATGGGAGGTATTCCAATGCTGCGGGCAGAAGAAAGCAGCAGTAGCGCAATGAAACTTTGGCACCAACCCACTGTGGTAAGCATTTTGTAAGGAACATTGATAAAGAGACACGCTCACTGAAGCAAGGTAAGGTAACTGTAAAACTACTATATATATATAAATAGGGAAAGTATGCAATGTAGCGCGCTCTCAGCTATATCAAACTCGACACCGGTAGAGTGTTTACCTCAGAGTCTATTCACGACGCGTTTCGCTTCAACACGAAGCTTGGTCACGTGAATTGCAAAGCCAATGGGGCAACTGATATTATGAAACACAGCAATGAACATGGTAAAAAGACTGACATGTCAAAGAGAGATCGCATAGTTCATAATGTAACAATGCAATATATTTGTTCACAATGGCCGAAACAGTACTGCATAATTTCAATTAATAATTAAGGCAACATAATGGCAAAATATCGATGTATTTCGTATTGAAATAAAATAAATACGAAATGCATCGATATTTTGCGATTATGTTGCCATAATCATTAATTGAAATTATGCATTACTGTTTCAGCCATTGTGAACAAATATATTTATTATAGTATTGTTACATTATGAACTATGGGATCTCTCTTTGGCATGTCAGTCTTTTTACCATGTTCATTGCTGTGCCCCATTGGCTATGCAATTCACGTGACCAAGCTTCGTGTAACTATGCACCTACAAAAATAATTAACAATAAGAGTATTTTACTAAGGACAGCATTGTTTAGCACCGCCCATTGGAGGGAATAAAATTGGCATGACTGCACCACAGACCCCACAATGCACTTTAAAAACATTCCATTAGAGGAAGGACAATAAATTAAGAACAAAAATACTGTGAATGCAAGCAGCGTGTTTGGGTGCAGGCCGACCTCTGAAGAAGTTCTAGGAAGAACGAAATGCATCAGGATTCCACCTCATGCTGTTTCCAACGAAAAATTAAAGTGGCGAAAAGAAAGTTACATGTGCGGCTCGTTTTTCTGTCCTGTAGGGGAGAAGTGTGGAGATATTTATCGGCTTGGTTCTGCCGAGGAGCGACGCACCACCATAAGAGCGCCATCATCGCCCGACTGTGAACCGTCCTTGAAGTTCATGAAAATGTTAAGGGCGATGCGGTGCCGCCGAAGACTGGCTTCGGTATTGGACTCAGACGAGTCTTGAAAATGGACTTGTTGTGTGGTAACTATGCACCTACAAAAATAATTAACAATAAGAGTATTTTACTAAGGACAGCATTGTTTAGCATCGCCCATTGGAGGGAATAAAATTGGCATGACTGTTTGCACCACAGACCCCACAATGCACTTTAAAAACATTCCATTAGAGGAAGGACAATAAATTAAGAACAAAAGTACTGTGAATGCAAGCAGCGTGTTTGGGTGCAGGCCGACCTCTGAAGAAGTTCTAGGAAGAACGAAATGCATTAGGATTCCGCCTCATGCTGTTTCCAACAAAACATTAAAGTGGCGAAAAGAAAGTTACGTTTGCGGCTCGTTTTTCTGTCCTGTAGGGGAGAAGTGTGGAGATATTTATCGGCTTGGTTCTGCCGAGGAGCGACGCACCACCATAAGAGCGCCATCATCGCCCGACTGTGAACCGTCCTTGAAGTTCATGAAAATGTTAAGGGTGATGCGGTGCCGCCGAAGACTGGCTTCGGTATTGGACTCAGACGAGTCTTGAAAATGGACTTGTTGTGGGGTAACTATGCACCTACAAAAATAATTAACAATAAGAGTATTTTACTAAGGACAGCATTGTTTAGCATCGCCCATTGGAGGGAATAAAATTGGCATGACTGTTTGCACCACAGACCCCACAATGCACTTTAAAAACATTCCATTAGAGGAAGGACAATAAATTAAGAACAAAAGTACTGTGAATGCAAGCAGCGTGTTTGGGTGCAGGCCGACCTCTGAAGAAGTTCTAGGAAGAACGAAATGCATTAGGATTCCGCCTCATGCTGTTTCCAACAAAACATTAAAGTGGCGAAAAGAAAGTTACGTTTGCGGCTCGTTTTTCTGTCCTGTAGGGGAGAAGTGTGGAGATATTTATCGGCTTGGTTCTGCCGAGGAGCGACGCACCACCATAAGAGCGCCATCATCGCCCGACTGTGAACCGTCCTTGAAGTTCATGAAAATGTTAAGGGTGATGCGGTGCCGCCGAAGACTGGCTTCGGTATTGGACTCAGACGAGTCTTGAAAATGGACTTGTTGTGGGGTAACTATGCACCTACAAAAATAATTAACAATAAGAGTATTTTACTAAGGACAGCATTGTTTAGCATCTCCCATTGGAGGGAATAAAATTGGCATGACTGTTTGCACCACAGACCCCACAATGCACTTTAAAAACATTCCATTAGAGGAAGGACAATAAATTAAGAACAAAAGTACTGTGAATGCAAGCAGCGTGTTTGGGTGCAGGCCGACCTCTGAAGAAGTTCTAGGAAGAACGAAATGCATTAGGATTCTGCCCCATGCTGTTTCCAACGAAAAAGTAAAGTGGCGAAAAGAAAGTTACGTGTGCGGCTCGTTTTTCTGTCCTGTAGGGGAGCAGTGTGGAGATATATATATATATATCTTCAACCGTGCTTTAAGCAGCAGAATACATCTCCCGCCCTGCCGCCAAAAACTCTCGGACATGGACCATTGAAGTTAGTGCTTATTTATTAATCTTCTGTAGCAGAATCTTGCCGCATGACTTTTCGGCTCCGTGGAGCCTTGCTCACATGACAACGTTCGAATAGTCAATGCTCACATTTAAAGTGACGGTGCCCAATCAGTTTACACACAGTGTCGGTAACAATTATAAACATAGAAGACATAATGACCTAATGTATTTGTGCCTCTCCATTGATAATCATGTTTGATAGGACAGTTCGACAGTATAACAGTTAAATACTAATTCACTTTTTCTTAAAAAATGAAATAAAAGATCTGAAACACCCATTTGCTAAAGGATATACCCGCTCTTGTTACAAAAGATATTTTTGATATTTTTTGTTCTGCCCTTCAAACCTCTATGAGCTTTAGCCACACAGTTACGTTTTCAGACAGTGCTCATTTATGAACTGTCAGATGTCTATCTTAATAAAGTGCATATCCGTGCTAAGCAGTGCCAATATGCAAATGTAAACATTGGACCTCAATTGCTAGATCATAAGTCAATATGTATGATGTATGGCTGATTCTTCCACATCATTCAGAAAAAGCTAGATAGAAATGTATAACTGTTAAATACTTATTCATTCATTCATTAGTTCTACACTGCCCAATGGGCCATCTCTGAACCAAAATTGACAGTAGCTCTTAATAACCATATATAATCTCAGTACTTCAATGATTCATATACTGATGGGTTCACACAGTTATTTCTAGTAGGAAATTAGATATTGTCCATAGATAAAGTGCAAATATGCTCAAAGTAGTGCAAATACGCACTGTAAACAATATATCTCCATCATTAAGACATGAGTCCGTGTGTATAATGTGTATCTAATATTTATACACCGTTCAGCTGGAGTTATCTAAATTATGCTACTGCGAGGGTTGACTTGTTAAACCCTAATGTCAGTTAAGAATATCTACCCTCTGGTGTGCAAATATGCAAAATCGTGCAAATTAGCAAATGTTGTGCAAAAAAATATGGCTTATCTGTTGTAGATACATTCATTATATCTTGTGACTAACTAATGTAATAAAGTTGGGTGGTTGGATTATTCTTATCTCGGGGTGTGAAGTGCAGATATATCTATCATGGAGCATCGCTGTGACATCCAATGCCTCCTATCGTCTAATATAGCATTTTAAGGTTCTAATGGGTCACGTCTTCTCAAAACCAAAACAATAAAAAATAATAATAAAAACCTGTGCCTATCTCCCAGTGAAAATATGAATAAATTAGGTTATAAGTGCAGTCAAATTTCTAAGCCTACACCTAAAAAACAACAACAAAATCCAACAGTACATAATCATTAAAAACAATGCATTTTCCTTGTATAACAGCAACAGTAAAAGATTTCTAATTTCATGAAGAATAAAGTGACTTGTTGAATATACACAGTTATACACGTATCATTGCAAAATGCATCATGGGGGTCATACTGGTTCTCCAGGGAAAGCAATAGCAGACCTACATTAGAATGTATACCTTATTGTTATCCCCAGCAGGGGACAATCAATGTGTAATAAAACGAAGAATCCATGATGGCTTAAGTAAACAGACCTGATAAGCATAGATACTCAGGGGCAACAGCTAATGTAAAGTGCAATATTGACTTGGGATCCCCCTTATTATTATCACGAAGTGATGAAGAAAAAAAGCAACTAGTTCAGGATGCTGCAGATTTAAGGCAGACATGTATACATGTCTTCAGTTATATTCAGGCCTCCTGGAGACTTTGTATCTAATTGTAAGATATATCGAGTCTCCAATCGTCGAAGTTTGGCCTCCCTGTCACCTCCGCGTCTGCTGGCCTTGACAACGTCAATAACATAATATTTAAAGCTGGTGTTATCACCTTTGTGGACATCGCGGAAGTGTCTAGCCAACGGATAAGTAATTATCCTGGTTGGCTATTGCCCTTAGATGCTGAAGTATGCGTTTGTGCACAGCCAGTTTAGTGCTTCCAACATACTTCAACAAACAAGGGCATTGCAGCACGTAGACTGCATATTCGGTTTTGCAAGTTAAGACTTGAGTAATGGGGTATTCCTTATTGCTGAACCCGTCAATGTATGTTTTCTTGTTAATCTCGTGCACACAGGATTTACACGTTTTACATTTAAAGAAACCCCTGTTGTTTTGTAGCCACGTTGTTTTTTCCAGGGTTTCGGGGCATGTATCAACTAGCTGATCTCTCAAAGAGGGGGCTCTGCTGAATGTCAGAGAGGCTCTGTGTGGTAGTGAGGGGCCAATTACAGGATCGTTTAACACAATTGGCCAATTCTTGTTGATAATGTTAAAAATAGCCTTGTGTTGTCTTCTGTATCCAGTAATTGTTCTGAATGTCTTGTTTTCACCATTCCCACAACCCACACTGCTTGTAACCAATTCCCCTTCTGGGCATTCTTCATTACGGTGTCTGTCTAGCAGCCCCTCCCTACTAAGTCTCATAGATTTAATATGGGTGCTTTCAATGCTCTGAGCTGAGTACCCTATCTCTAGAAATCTACATCTGCTGGCCTGTTGAGCTGCTTCTAAATCTTGTGGGTTGCTACATACCCTTCTAATGCGCAGCATCTCCCCATAGGGGATGCTGGCAATAAGAGGGTCAGGATGTGCACTCCCCGCATGCAGGATAGTATTTCCCGCCGTGCTCTTACGGAACAGTTTTGTCTCTAGCTTGCCACTTTTAACGTAGACTTCTGTGTCAAGGAAGGTAACAGATGTTTGACTTAATGTAGCTGTGAAGGTTAGATGTAATTCATTTACATTGATGTTTTTAATGAAATCTTGGGCCTGTTGTTCACTGCCTCTCCAAATCACAAATAGGTCGTCTATGAAACGGTACCATCCAAATACGTTAGTTTCCAAAACCTCTTGATATTTAGTCTTGAGGACCAGTTCCTCCCAAGCTCCCATGTGCAAACACGCGAAGCTTGGGGAGAAACTGGCTCCCATTGCAACTCCCTGCAACTGTCTGTAAATGAGATTGTTATACATAAACACATTGTTGGAAAGACAGTACCCAAGCATTTGAAGCAGCATGGTATTGTGGTCATATATATATATGAAAATACATATATAAACTAATATTTTAAACAATAATATATTTTACAAAAGATCAAATAATATATTAGCATATATATATATATATATATATATATATATATTTGCTAATATATTATTTGATCTTTTGTAAAATATATTATTGTATATATATATATATGTATACAAATATTTAATTATACCAAAAACATAAAATATTAAAAAAGAAAACTAATTTAATTTAAAATAAAAAGTAAATGTATATTTTTTACAATTGAATTATAAATAATTTACAAAGATATTGACATTTTAAAATATTATTATAATAAATCAAACACATAATGATCTAAATTACAGCGTGAAATACATTATTAAATATTAAAATTAATACATATAAATTTGCCACAGCATTAAAAAAACATTTTTGTACTACAAAAAATACAAAAATAAGTATTTCCACCTAACACAACACAACAATAAAAAACTCTTTACATCACACAAAAATAAGATGTACTACTCTAACTACAATATATATATAATTAATTAATATATAACATTGGAAAATACTCCAATTTACTATTCCCAGTACAATTAACACAATGATAAATATTATAATTAGGGCTCCCGATTGTATGGTATTTTTTTTTTGCCATTTCCGTCTGTATTTATCCATATTTATTTTCTGCTAATTGTATCTGTATTTATCCATATTTCATTTTTGTGGAAAAATTAAGCTGAAATTAGTATATTTTCACATTTATTTAACCGATAAATATGCACTCATGATTGAATGCCTTCCAGGTTTCAGTACTGTGAACACCCACTGAAGATAATCAGGGCACTTATCTGAAGCTATGCAAATTTCAGTCTCAGCCTTGTGCATTTCTACTGCTGTAAAAGCCTCTTTCCTAAAATTCCTTTCTTTTTTAACCCCTAATCTATCAATCTACACATCTATTGGCCTGGCAGTCATGGCAGACAGTATTTAGAATTACTCAAAAGCAACACAATTTCTGTTTTTATCCACATTTAAAAATAAATACAGACAAGGAAATGAATGTTTTCTGTCTGTATTTATCTGTAAAAATCAGTAAAAACGGAAAACAGGGAGCCTTAATTATAATTAACTAGCAAAAAATTAATATTCCCACTCCAGGGAAAGTGTTGGACCGAGGAGGGGTAAAATTTACTATTCCCATTTCAGTCAGTGCAATAGTAGGGAAAGTGTGGGGTAAACTTTACTATTCCCACTCCTGTCCGTGCAACTGTAGGGAAAGTGTTGGATAGCGGAGTGGAAAAATGTAATATTCCCACTCCAGTCAGTGCAACATTAACAAGTAAAATACCTTAAACAAAATTAAATAATTTATAAACAGTAAATAAATAAAAAAATATGTTGAATACAAAATATTAATATATTTAATATTGAAAAAGTTAAAAATAACTTACTTCCCACCCCATATCCCTACAAAAGCCATAACCCACAACTAAATTTAAAGAAATGTACTTGCACAATTAATATATTTATTTATCATTTAAACAAATATTATTTCTGAAAATCTAAATCTAAATGCATTAAAATTAATTAAATTCCTACCCTTTACCCAAATAAATGCCACAACCCCAACTTAAAATGAAACTAAAAACACAATTAAATTAATTAATTTACAATTAAATAATTATTACTATTTCACTATTCACTAATTAAGAAATAGAGTAAAATAACGTGCTCCCCTCCCTTTACCCCTATAAACCCCACAACCCAAACCTAAAACACATTTAACTAAACAATTAACAAAATGAATTATCATTTAATTATAAGGAATTAAAAAACAATGATTAATTATTAAAAATACATTACTTTCCACCCTTTACCCCTACAACCTCACAACCCACACCTAAACAAATTAATTACACAATTAACATAATGAATGATCAATTAATGAATAATTATTAACGACTAATTATTAAGTAATTAAAAATACATTACTTCGGAAGGGTCAAGGATGAGACTGATTGTTGGGGTTTGGCACCATGGGTTTTCTTAAGTGGGATTCGTTACCATTGTATTTACGGGAGGTAGGGTGGTGACTACTGTTTCCCCTGTTTAGTTTTACATTTGCTTTTCATTGGCGTTGAGTGTTTATTATGGGGATTTTTGGTTCTGGCGGGGGGGAGGGGGGACCGGGGGCCCATACTGAGATGTCTTCCTCCAAGTTTTACTACATTTAGTACCTAGTTAGATGGGGCGACAGGCACACAGCTAGTTGGGGATAGGGCGAAAGCCATATGCTGGGGTGCAGGGTGGGGGGAGGGGTGTTTGTCTCGTTAGTATTTGTCGTTTTATGTTTGACATCCTTCGAAATCCTGATATAGGTGGTCCTATTGAGTAGCGGATTCGCGTAATGGGATAGACGGGTTCTGGTGGAGATATTACTTACGTGTGTTAGCCAATTGTTGCTTAATTTATCGCTGTGTTCGGTATGTGGATGTAACATCGTAACCTTCCTATTGCTGCACCCTTCCCCCTCCCTTCTACTCTGAGCTGTTTACTCAATGTTTATCCTGTTTTCCTGGGGAGGTGGGGGTGGTGGTAGTCGTTTCGTTTGACTATCCTGATTGTAGTGCGACCACATACCAGTTGTAACACGTGTGCAGACTTTATTGATGATTCCCCGTCTAAATCCCCTGTATGCATATTATTGATCCTTCATTCCGCGATGTAAGACACCTGTTATTGTTTATCCTTTTTTGTTTCTTCAATAAAAAGAATTATAAAAAAAATACATTACTTTCCACCCTTTACCCCTATTACCCCACACCCAACACCTCACAAATTACACAATTGACATAATTAATTATCAACTAATTAGTTATTATTAATTAACAACTAATAATTACGAAATAAAAAATAAATTACTTCCCACCCTTTACCCCTATAAACGCCACAACCCGCAAAAAACATTCACATAAAAAATTGCAATTAAATAAATAATATTAATTCAAGCATAATCATGAATTTATTATATTTAAATTGCTTCCCACCCTATACCCCTATAAACACACAACCCACTACAAAACCTAAAAAACACAAAAATGTATTAAATACATTTCATGAGTACTAAAAATGTAACTACTATAGTAAGAAACATAAAAAATAATTAAACAAACAAATAATATCATATACATTTAAAATATATATTAAAAAAAATAACAATAATTAAAAAAACGATATTTTAAACAACTGTGGGGGTCATTAGGATGGCGGGCCGACTTAGTTCGCCCGCCATCCCATCAGTGAATGGGGCTGCCCGCCATAAGGGCGGGGGTCCTGTGGGGGGTATTGGGATGTGCCTGCCACTGTGGCGGGCGCACCCTGCATGTTTAGCATTGTGGTGGGCGGTGCACTTAGCCCCGCCCGTCACAATGCTAAACATGCTTGTGATGCATTTGCATAAACAAAGCGGCAGGCACCGCTCGGTGCCTGCCGCTTTGTTTATGCAAATGTAGGGGGGTACTTTGGGAGCCCCCAAAGTGAAGACCGCATGCCTTTCCATCGCCGCCACGGAAAGGCATCTGTCCTGGCCCATCTTAATATGGCTGGCGGTGTCTAATAGGCACCGCCACCATATTAAACCTTTTCCGCCCCCGCCGGTCTTTCCGTCTGCCGTGGTCCCCCCGCCATACTAATATAGCGTGGGGGCATTCAGGAGAGGATGTCGGGCGGATTGCCCTCGCCAGGCCAGCGATGGCTACCGCCAACCGGGCGGGGGCAATCCGCCCGACAACCTAATGGGCCCCTATATTTTTACTAATGATATTAGGTACGTCTATACTTTTAAAATCGATATTACTTACCTTAAAATTGATATTTTTGACATCGATATTATTGATAAAATGGTAGTTCGGATTTTTTTCCTCGATATTCTGTCTCATTACCCTTGCTGTGTATAAAATTGCAAAAATGTGTGAGAAGGTCAAGTCTTTCACAACGTGAGCAAACTTCCTGTACCTTTGCATGTATACAAAATAAATGGTCCGTGCCGCTTGTTAAACTCGTCCCCGCTAACCAGACATCTAGAGCAGACAGGTCAAATGCAGCCCTTTATTTCCATTTTATAAATATAAAGTTCAAGCATAACATTGCTTATGATAAGTGAATGACATCTGTACTTCCACTCCCTACTTAGGGATTAGGATGACATTTTGTGACATTTAACGAGTGGTCCTGTTTTTCACAGATGGGCAGATAAAATGTGCATCAAATGTAGTTTCACACATCTGAAGCTTTGCCATTCATTAAACAATACGTGTGCTGATCATGTGTACTGGATTGCACACAGTTATTCGCAAACATGTGTTTTTTTTACATTATCTTTTGTAAAGCAGAAGATAGGAATTAAACTGAAGATGTTCCCAGTTAGCTACTGCACCGCCCCGTGTGCTTATTAGCTTCAGTTACAGAAAATACATACACACCAACCAGAAACAATATAGTATAGTATTAACAAAGCCAAGCGGTCAGCTCTTTGGAAGAGATGCAGGCAGTAGCTCATCCCTCTCCTCTGAAATGATTTCAGCTCCTTCCTGAGCCGTGAAAAGTTTCAAAATATTGGTCCTCATCAAGATGCGGTCACTGGTTTCGACTAATCTGGAGAGGTCTGCTGGAGTCCCCGAAGCACGCTTCACTAGCCTGGAACAATCAATGATGGCCTGTGACTGATGTTTTATGTAAAACTAAAAAAAAGTAAGGGGGCCATTAGGATGACGCTATCCTATCAGATAACGGGACCGCCCGCCATAAGGGCGAGGGTCCCGTGGGGGTATTAGGATGCGCTGGCCACAGTGGCGGGCGCATCCTGCATTTTGAACATTGTGGCGGGCGGTGCTCTCAGCACCGCCCGCCACAATGCTAAAAATGCATATCGTGCATGTGCATGCACAACGTGGCAGGCACCGCGCGGTGCCTTCCATGTTGTGAATGCACATGTAGAGGGGGTACCATAATTACTCCCCCATGTGCCTCCCCCACCCCCTATCATCCTGGGGGCCCGCAACGCGCCCCCAAACTGAAAGACTGCATGCCTTTCCGTGGCGGCCTTGGAGGCGGGAGGCCCCTTCCCGCCTGCATCCTAATATGGATGGCGGTGTCTAGTAAACACCGCCACCATATAAACCCTTTTTCGCCCCGGTCGCAAGGCGACCAGGGCGGAAAAGCGGCGGACGGTGTTTACGTCCGCCGCCGTCCCCACCGCCATAGTAATATGGCGGTGGGAAATGGGTGGCGGGCGGGCAAGGATGTCGAGCTGATTGCCACCCCCCGCATGGCGGTGGCGATCCACCCGTTATCCTAATGGGCCCCTAAGTGTCAGGGCCCAAGGTATGCTTAGGATGCAACTGCAGCCTGAACCACCCACTGCCACTGCCAATACTGCAAAATGCTTGCAGTATCAATGGTTTGGATGCCCTACTATTATAATTTTTTAGCTTATATTAATTTGTTAAACTAATGTGACTGATGTGCTCTACTGAAAATAGGCAAAAGGGCCACCATTACAATTACGTAACACACCACATACATCCAATCCACACCACAGAATTCCACATCATGACACAAAGTTCAACAGCACACCACATAATTAAACTACATTACATACCACTCCACAACACAAAATACCATTCCACATAATTAAACTACATGACACACAATCCCACTCCACATAATTCCAGTATGCTCAATACCACATAATTACTGTCCACATAATTCACTGCACACAATGCCACATAATTTCCACACATGTACACTACACACCACACAATTCCACAACTAACAATTCCAATTCAAACCACATAATTCTACTCCAAATCAAAACACAAAAAAAAGACATTGTAACTTACAATGCCAATAGCTCTAACTCTCACAAATGCAAGACCTATTGCATTGCAAATGCTTGTTTTTATAGTGGCTTGGATAAAATTAGTTGAACTAGAAGAAACAGTTGATCTGGCAACATGGCATGACATCAGTTGTGGTTAGTGTTACAAAGCATCTTCATATGCTTTGAGACTTGTATTCAAAGAAGCGTGTATACAAAGAACTACATTTAGTGGTTTCATCATGTCGAGACATATATATACATGCCTGTATGATTTTGTCAAACAGTTAGGACATCTAGGGGTCGATTCCGATTTGGGAAAGAAAACCGTCCGACGATTCGTATTCATAGCTGTTCCCGTACGAATCATACATATCCGTCCGAATGGAGTAGTACGATCCGTTGTCAAACAATACGTCCGAATGTTTTCGAACCGTACGAAAAACAACCGAAGTTCCATAAGATACTGACTCTGGATTTGAACCGTACGATTTGTAAACATGCTGTACGAGCCGCCAAGTACGATCCGGACCGGGGACCAAGAACGCGATTCGTACGGGAAAACAACGTCGCGTATGGACTGTGATTTGTACAGAAAGCATCGTGTATGAGCGAGCCGCACAATCAAATACGATTCGAACCCCCCCTGAATGAAGCGCACGCGTACCCCGCAAAAACGTCGCGTATGAGAGAGCTACACAATAATTGACAAAACTAACCCCCCTCAACCAAGCGCACGCGTCCCCCGAAAAAACGTCGCGTATGAGACAGCTACACAATAATTGACGAAACGAACCCCCCTCAACCAAGCGCACACGTACCCCGCAAAAACATTGCGTATGAGAGAGCTACACAATAATTGACTAAACGAACCCCCCAACCAAGCGCACCCCGCAAAAACGTCACGTATGAGAGAGCTACACAATAATTGATGAAACAAACCCCCCCTCAACCAAGCACACGCGTACTCCTAAAACAGCACAAGGAGGGTGCAAACGAGTCGCACAACACCACAAAACATGTCTCATAAGAACAAACCATTGCAAATGAATGTCCCGGCCAGATCCAAACTGGCAAACAGAGGGCCCAACTCAGACCCACCCCATTATAACATACCCACCAAAAATTTAAACTAAGCCACACCCACAAATGGACCAATAAAAAGGGCTCACACACACAAACCAGCATCCTTTGCAACATACACATTTACCAACAGAGACTGACAACACACCAACAACTGCACACATCCACCTTCACACATACCACCAATCATATTCAGACCCACACACCCCCTTCACATTCAGACCCACACACCCCCATCCATACACACCGTCACCCCCCAATCACATTCACCCCACAACATGTCTGCACAGAAGAATCCAAAGTTCACAAACCAGGAGATGGAGATCCTTGTAGATGAGGTCATCAGAGTCGAGCCACAGCTGTTTGGCGCATTGGTTAGACAGACCAGCATAGCTGACAAAACACACCTGTGGGAGAGGATCGTCAATAGGGTCAATGCTGTTGCACCCATCAGGCACAACAGGACGGTTTGCCAGGCCAGGTGGTACGATCTGAGGAGGATGGTGAAGCGCAAGATGGATGAGGACTACGCCCAGAGCCAGTACACTGGAGGTGGTGGTCCCCGCAGACCAGTACAGTACCAGCCCTGGGAGGAGAAGGTCATGGCCCTGCTACCACCGGTGGGAGTACATGGAATTGAAGGAGTTGTGGAGCCTGGTGAGTATACAAACAACTCATGTAACGTGGGGGGACTCCCAGCAGTGGCTACACATATGAGGGGTGGGTGGATATGACTCCCAGCATTGGCCAACATTATGAGGGTTGGTGGATATGACTCCCAGCAGTGAAAAACAGTATTGGGGTGGGTGGGTATGACTATCAGCAGTGGCCAACAGTATGGTGGTTGGTGGACATGACTCCCAGAAGTGGCCAACAGTATGGGGGTGGGTGGGTATGACTACCAGCAGTGGCCAACAGTATGGTGGTTGGTGGATATGACTTCCAGCTGTACCCAACAGTATGGGGGTGGCTGGGTATGACTACCAGCAGTGGCCAACAGTATGGGGGTGGGTAAGTATGGTTACCAGCAGTGCCCAACAGTATGGGGGTGGGTGGGTATGACTACCAGCAGTGGCCAACAGTATACTGGTTGGTGGATATGACTCCCAGCAGCAGCAGTGGCCAACAGTATGGGGTGGGTGGGTATGACTACCAGCAGTGGCCAACAGTATGTGGGTGGGTGGGTATGGCTATCAGCAGTGCCCAACAGTATGGGTGTGGGTGGATATGGCTCCCAGCAGTGACCAACAGTATGGGGGTGGGTGGATATGACTCCCAGCAGTGGCCAACAGTATGGGTGTGGGTGGATATGACTCCCAGCAGTGGCCCACAGTATGGGGGTGGGTGGGTATGGCTACCAGCAGTGGCCAACTGTATGGGGGTGGATGCAGAGGACTCCCAGGAGTGGCCAACAGTATGGGGGTGGGTGGGTATGACTTCCAGCAGTAGCCAACAGTTTGGGGTGGGTGCAAGGGGTAGGGCCTGAAGGGTGCAAGGGGGATGACCAGAAGGCTGGAAGGGGGAGGGTGAGAAGGATACAAGTGAAAGGGTAGGAGGGTGCAAGGGGGATTGTGAATAAGCTAAACATTTGGCCACCCCTGTCAACAATACTGTGTACGTCCACGCCCAATTGCACTCATCCCATATGGGCCAGGTACACACCCATGCACCATGCTCAATGTACAGGGAGTGTGAAAGTACTGACAATATAGCTGACACTGGGCCCTGGTGTAGGCAGCACAAGGCCCTCCTGTGAACAGTGCAAACACTAACACCAGGACAACAAGGTCAGATATCTTGCACAGGAACTCACAACCACTGTCATGGCAGCATGCTCCATGGGAGAACAGCCACACCACGAGGGACGCCCAGTTGCAAACCAAACTCAAACTACCAGCACGGCCTGTCACACACACACCCCTTACATAAACATAGCCACTTGGGACAGGCAATGGAGTGCCCCACTGTCACAATCGTCATGTAATACAACAAATACAGATCTGATGAAGCATCCAAGCTAAAAATGCACGCTGCTGATTCACAAGTCCCTTGCACTAACATCACGATGCCGTAGCTTCACCTTAGTGACGCAGCGGACGCAACACAATTGTGCCATGGTGCTGGGTAATGGAGTTAGGCCCATGTAAGGGGTGGGGTAGGCTGGACCCTATTATATACTAGCAAACACAAAATGCCTGCCCCACCTTTTCCTTAAACACTTATTCGAACCAATAGGACAAACACAATTTTTTTACGTTTGGCCTGGTATTTATTTTATACCCATTAACTTTGATTATTTTTAAATTATTTTTCGTATAAAAGTTTATACAGAAAATAAACAAATACATTCAATATATTTCACTTGAACCTGTACAAAACTATTTACAAAACCAACAATATATACATTTCAAATATACAATTCTCATGCATTCTACACATAATACACAATACAAACACAAAAGATGAATTGGACGAATTATTATTCAATAGACCTAATCTATATTCATAAAGAAAGAAAGAAAAAGGAGACAAAGTCAAAGAGAAAGAGCAAGACTTTAGTTGGACAATGACTTGACAACTGGCCACAGCCAGTTGGAACGCTTGATGTAACAAAATTGATCCTTCGGATGTGCTGACGCATTTCTAGTCCAAGGAAACCAGTTCCTGGACTTTCATCAGGGCTTTGTCAATTGTCTGTATCAAAAATGCAGAAAAACAATAAAGTTTTTATTATTTGACTGCATTCCTCTTATCTATTCAAGTTGCAACACCACTTATTTACACAAAAAGTACCTGAAATCTTCTGAAAAACCTGGCCTCTTTCGATATCTTCAGGCTCAGGTAAAAAAGGTTCTGTACACTGTTGTGCTATTTGTAGGGAAATGAGGACAGTCTGACCTACAAACGGAATGAAGGCTACATTGTAACTTTGTATACTGAATCAAGTGCGGGACTTATTAAAAGTAGAAAACAGTTGTGCCATACCTCTCATGAAGAGGATCCAATCTCAAATGCAACTATGTATCCACTCTTGCTTCAATTTTAAAACGGAATCTAGCAAAAGGATAAATTGACTAATTAGTCCCTTTTCCTTTTTGGTATTGCGCTAAAGTGTGTAGACAGGAATCTAAAAAGAACCTACCTTACTTTTGAAACTACGCAAAGGAAATTCTCATTCCCAGTCGCTCATTCATGGGAATGAGAATTTCCTTTGCGTAATTTCAATTCAGTATACAAAGTTACAATGTAGCCTTCATTCCGTTTGTAGGTTGGACTGTCCTCATTTCCCTACAAATAGCACAACTGTGTACAGAACCTTTTTTACCTGAGCCTGAAGATAAGAGAGGCAACAACCTAAAAAAACAGGTTGCTTTTTTAGACCCGGGCCAGCAACCAAAAGGTCGTTACAAAATACCATGGGAAATGAGGACAAGGAACCGATTCTACAAATCATAGGGGGTCCCAGCACGGTGGTTAATCTCTCACCAAAAGTATTTTCTATTGACGAAGAGGCTGTTTTAAATTTGGGTTTGAAGTTTGTGCCATGTAAACAGACTGACTTTACTAAGCTAAGATTAGAGGACATAGAGTTTTGCAGAAAGATACGTCTGAAGGCTTTCTTTTCTAATCAACCTATGACAACTAACAAAGAAACTACTGGTCTCAGAAACAAATCAACATTTGTTCCTAATCAAAACATCCTGAAACAGGTGTATGCTTTCGAACAAGTGTTATTGTCATCAATAAATACGTTTGAAAAGGCTAAAAAATACATGAAGCAAAATATCAGCTATAACCAACGTATGGCGATCCAGTCACTGAAAGAAGATCAGTCTGTAGTGATTAAACAAGCCAACAAAGGCGGGGCGATAGTCATCTGGCCCAGTGACATGTACTTGTCTGAAGGCCTTAAACAGGTACAAAATGAGATATGGTACCACCATCTCACTGAAGACCCACTAAAACAGATCCAAGGAATAATTGCGGACATCCTGCTAGTAGGTAAAGACGAAGGTTATCTGGGACCAAAAGAATTTGATTTTTTAATGAAAACATTTCCCAGGGTACCTCTTACCTAAACTTCATAAGAACTTGCAGGAACTCCCTGGACGACCCATAGTATCTGGGTGCGACTCCTGCCTTGAGCCCATTTCACAATATGTCGATTTCTTCCTGAAGCCATTCCTCAAGGATGTTAGATCTTACTTGAGAGACACGACCGATTTTCTGACTAAGGTAGAAGGTACTGCTTTTGATCCAATGACACAGATAATGGTTACAATGGACGTTACGTCCTTATACACTCAGATCCCGCAGGATGAGGCACTAGAGATAATTGAATTGTACCTTGAGAGCAGAGATAGACCACATCAAGTGCCTACTTCATTTATTCTCAAATTGGCAGAAGTGGCTCTTAAAAAGAACTACTTCATGTTCAATGAGCAATTCTACATGCAAGTGAAGGGGACTTCCATGGGATGTCCTTATGCCCCAGAGATGGCAGTCATCTTCATGGCGCAGAATGAGAAGAAATTTGTCGAAATGAAAAACCCATTTAAGGAGCATATCAATCAATGGTGGCGCTATATAGATGACATCTGGCTCCTGTGGCAGGGGAGCCAGTTGGAGCTATTGGCGTTCCATGGTTGGTTGAATGCGAGACATGCTGACATTAAATTCTCGATTGAGTCCAGCAAGGTACATATGACATTTTTAGATGTTGCAATAACAGCTGTCGAGGGACAACTAAAGGCTTCCTTATTTAAGAAAGCGACAGACAAAAATACCATTCTCCACCATAGAAGCGCCCATCCTAGGAACCTTAAGGCGAACCTGCCATTCAGACAGTTGCTCCGAATAAGAAGAAATTGTACAGAGCTAAGTGATTTTGATGAGCATTCTCAAACCTTCTGTGGCGAAATGACACAGAGGGTGTACCCTAAAAAACTCCTGAAACATTCTCTCAAAAGAGCAAGATTCACGCCCCGTGAATGTCTATTGGAAAAGAAACCCAAGAAAGAGTTAGATAGACTAGTATGTGTGACCACGTTTGGACCTGACACACATAAAATGAGGCAAGCAGTACTTAAGAATTGGCACCTTCTCGAGGGTCTGGAATACGCTTTTCCGAGACCAATATTTGCCTATAAGAAAAACCAAAGTATAGGCCAACAGATTGTCAGAGCTGACATTTCTCTACCTAAGGCTAAAAATGACTTATTCAGTCAGTGGAAGATGAAACCACTTGAAAGCCACCACAGGTGCGGAAACTGTGTTGCGTGCTCCAGTACGGTAGAAGGAAACGAATTTCAACATTTGGGCACGAAATGGAAACATCATGTATTCACAACATGTAAAACAAAAAACGTGGTGTATGTTATAATATGCCCTTGTAATAAAATCTACATTGGTAAACTAACCAACAGGTTAATCTGAGAATCAGCCAGCACAGATCAGGCATAACACAGAAAGTCATGTCTGCCCCTATGGTCGAGCACTTTGTTGAGAAAGGTCACAGTGAGAATGACTTTAAATGGTCCATCTTATTTACCATGACTCAGATGAAATGCCCAACTGACGTCGATAGAGTTCTACTACAGAAGGAGGCATACCTTATTCTTAAATTCAATAGCACAGTTACAGGATTAAATAACCTGTCAGAAATAGCACGACTGTGAACATTCTATTAGATGCAGGTGCAAACATTTGGAATTTCATAATGTGCCATTTGAGTTCCAGCTCTGTAGTTTTTTCTATATACAGGACAGTAGTAAAGAGGCAGCTGAGATATCTTCTCATTTGTTGCCAGCAGGAAGGATATAAACATCAGTGATGGCCTTTGCTTTTAATAATGACCCCTCCTGTGATACGATCGCTGCTAGTATGGCCCGTTTTTGAACTTCAGCCAGCCTCTCGAGGATGAACACAAACCAGTAATTGATTCCGAACAAACCCGTTTTTTGAAACTAATACGGGTCTGTTCTCATTTCGAGTTAATGTCAGAGCACAACCCATATCTAATCTGTCAGTTTAAACTACACTAATACACCGCCCTTTTGGTGTCATAGGTACTCGCAGTACCGCTAACAGCCTCTTCATTTATAGAAACTACGTGTCCCAGAAATCTCGAGGCGACCGTTTAGATTAATATATAGGTCTTTTAAGACGGCCCCCGGCAATACCAGCATCGAGTGACTCAGTACCGGGGAAGGTGTTGACAACAGGTACGAGTTAGACAACCGTTTGGCACGGCCTTTTGCATAAACAGCAGCCGCGCTATGTATCTGCAAGTCCACGTGTACTTACAAAAGATTGTTGCATCCGCAGGTGTAACAGTTGAGGATACGCGCATTTCTTTTGAAAAAAGCTACGAGAAGATACAGAAAGCACACAACTATTCGTGCTCTTAGCGCTCTATGAAGGAACACGTTAATGGGCAACTGGGAATGAGAATTTCCTTTGCGTAATTTCAAAAGTAAGGTAGGTTATTTTTAGATTCCTGTCTACACACTTTAGCGCAATACCAAAAAGTAAAAGGGACTAATTAGTCAATTTATCCTTTTGCTAGATTCCGTTTTAAAATTGGAGCAAGAGTGGATACATAGTTGCATTTGAGATTGGATCCTCTTCATGAGAGGTATGGCACAACTGGTTTCTACTTTTAATAAGTCCCGCACTTGATTCAGTATACATAGTTATAATGTAGCCTTCATTCAGGCCAGGTTTTTCAGAAGATTTCAGGTACTTTTTGTGTAAATAAGTGGTGTTGCAACTTGAATAGATAAGAGGAATGCAGTCAAATAATAAAAACGTTATTGTTTATCTGCATTTTTGATACAGACAATTGACAAAGCCCTGATGAAAGTCCAGGAACTGGTTTCCTTGGACTAAAAACGCGTCGGCACACCCGAAGGAGCAATTTTGTTACATCAAGCGTTCCAACTGGCTGTGGCCAGTTGTCAAGTCATTGTCCAACTAAAATCTTGCTCTTTCTCTTTGACTTTGTCTCCTTTTTCTTTCTTTCTTTATGAATATAGATTAGGTCTATTGAATAATAATTCGTCCAATTCATCTTTCGTGTTTGTATTGTGTATTATGTGTAGAATGCATAAGAATTGTATATTTGAAATGTATATAATGTTGGTTTTGTAAATAGTTTTGTACAGGTTCAAGTGAAATATATTGAATGTATTTGTTTCTTTTCTGTATAAACTTTTATACGAAAAATAATTTAAAAAAATCGAAGTTGATGGGTATAAAATAAATACCAGGCCAAACGTAAAGAAATTGTGTTTGTCCTATTGGTTCGAATAAGTGTTTAAAGAAAAGGTGGGGGCAGGCATTTTGTGTTTGCTAGTATGGTGCTGGGTAATGACAAGGTGATTCATCTGGGAGATGTGCCACGTTCTAAAGCCCAGCGCCAGAAGTAGGTGTACTGGTCGTGGTGTGGTGTGCGGTGGTTGCCCGTCACGGCGCAGCAACACCTCATATAAGTGGCTGAGTGTAATCCTAAAGATTTCACTCAGTCCCTTCTATGCACATGCTGCCTCAAAACTCTGTGCATGCATGAAGCAGACTTAAAGATTGACACAGCATTGTGCAGATAGGTCCACACAGAGCATTGCTGGATCTGCGTTGTGCCAGCGACACAACTACAGCGATGTGCCACTTCCATGGCACAGATGCGTGATGCAGCTGTTTTGTTTAATCACCATGGTGATCCACAGTGTTAATGTGTTGCATCCATGCTGGCATAGCTGCCGTGCAAGATAACTGCCGAATCCCTGCTGATATGCCTGGCTGTGCCAGTCATTGTAAATAGACCCTCACATGTCAATGACTCCTGAGCACAGATCAATCTGACCCCACAAAATAAACATCCACAAGTAAACATTCTGAAAAAACCAAAGCAGGTGGAACAGTGACAACGACAATGTATATGAAAATTTGATGTTGCATGACATGGCATTAACATCTTCTGTCTCCCACACCCACAGGGCAACGTGCAGTATCTACCCCCAACCAGGGGGGAGATGGATCACAGTCTCAGGCTCCGAGCAACCTGGCACCTCTGGATCCCAAACCTGTGCAGCAGCTGGATCAGGTCCATCTGCGCCAACCACCACACCCATTCCTGCCACATCCCTGCAGACAGCTCGGAGCCCTGCCCACGATCCAAAACTGAGTCAGTCTGACAATGAGGGACAAGGTTCGCCGGGCACCCAGGAGGTGGCAGACAACACCACCACTGTCAACCCATAGGGGTCCCGCCGACCCGATGAGCCCACAACAGCAGGCCAGGCTTGTGTGGGCAGGGGTGGTGGGAGTGGCACATGGCGGAGGCGAGAACATGACCAGCAAGCTGCAGGGCCCGGTATATCTGAGCTGAGAAACATCATGGAGGTATACCGGCGGGACACCAGGGAGTTCAGCCAGTCAGTGCCAGAGTGTAGAACAAACTAAAGCCATCCATACACTGGACTCTGAGTCCGGTTGAGGACACACATAGGTCACAATGTATCATCAACTACATACATGGAGGGCAATACTCACCCGTGATGGTTATTATCTGCTGAGTGGGGGGGGCGACTTGCCATACTGCTATGACAGACAGTTACGGAAGAGTCCCATGATTGTGTAGAGGCCATGTATAATGTGTAGGTGTCCAGGGAGGGAGTACCAGGTCTGTTTGTTGAGATGGGAGAACTATCACCCACATGCAGTTGTACTGTGGATGTGATGAATGGTGCCCAGGGCAAGGGTGGCTGGACAGACTTCGGGTAATGGGGTGTTGGATGGCAGACGTCCATATTTCTTTTTTTTTGGCTTGGGTTGTGGAGTGCCTACTGAGTGTGGCAGAGGAATATGAAGGTGTTCCTGCAGTTGACTGTGGGACTATTGTGCGTATCTCAGGTAGACGTTCATGTGGCTGTGTCAGGGGATGTTGAGGATGAGGTGTGCGCATGCACCCTGGATGTGCACAAGTACTGCTGGAGTCTGGCTCTTGTTCCTGTGCAGAGGTTGTTGCCGTAGTAGAGCCGGCTGGTGTCGTGGACCAGGGTGGCTGTCTGTCTTGACTAGGAGCGGATCTATCTGAAGATCATTTCCAGCATGTGGAGGGACTTGCAGCATGAGGTAGTGATGGTGTTGACTTGGAGAACTGGATGCAAACATTTACGTACCAATGCTGGATGGTGATGTGCTTTTCCTCCAGCCAGGACTTGCTCTACCTCTGACCCATGTAGTCTTTGTATGTGTGGCCCTGCGTGCTGATGTAGTGCTCCAATGTCTGAGGAGCAATCAGTAATGTCGATTTCAAGCTCAGCCATCTCAGATTTTGACACAATTAATGGTGAAGCCTCTCTGCTCAATTAGCAGATGTGTCAATCCAGTTCCCCTACTGACCCCTTGCCCGCCAAGCAATACAACATCCTTGCTAAGATTCCCACTCACCCTTTGGGGTGAACAGTCAAAATATCGACTTCAAAATATCGACCGGACATAATATTGAGTTTTAAATATCGACTGGACAAAATATCGACTGGACAGAATATAGACAGCAAAAATATCGTTTTTAAGATAAGTAAAGTAATATCGACCGTTAAAAATATAGACATTTAAAATATCAAAGTATATAATATAGGTTATTAAATTTATCTAATTTTTAATAATATTGAATTTTTTATAGTGTTTTTTTATGTTATTATATGTGTGAAAAGTGTGTATTTATGTTATAAATAATAATAATTAATGAAATTTGTATTTTTTTATTTTTGCGTTATTTAATTCTGTAGCGGGTTGTGGGTTTATAGGGGAATAGGGTGGGAAGTAATTTAATAATAATTAATTAAATATGTAAATGTATTTATTGTTATTAATTTTTAATTATTTGTTAATTAATTTTTATTTGGTAATTAATTAAAATTTACTTGGCTATTAATTTAAATTAATTGATTAATTGTAAATTATGTTAATTCTTCTAATTTATTTTCTGTAGCGGGTTGTGGGTTTATAGGGGATTAGGATGGGAAGTAATGTATTTATAATTAATTAAATAAATCAAATTCAATTTATTGAATTTAATTTGAATTTATTGTAAATTAATTTTTAAATGTTAAATTATTATTTGTTAATTTGTAATTAATTTGTATTAATAGTTAAATAATTAAATTTAATTTGTAATTTGTAATTGATTAATTATTATATTATATTAAATTGGTAATTACTTTTAATTAATTTTTGATACATAATAATTTATATTTATTGATATAATATATGAAGTATTTAATTTTGCTACTGTTGCGCTCTCTGGAGTGGGAATAGTAATTTTTACCCCTACGCTATCCAACGCTTTCCCTACTGTTGCACCCACTGGAGTGGGAATAGTAAATTTACCTCTACGCTATCCAATGCTTTCCCTACTGTTGCACTCACTGGAGTGGGAATAGTAATTTTAACCCCTACGCTATCCAACACTTTCCCCACTGTTGCACCCACTGGAGTGGGAATAGTAATTTACACCCCTACGCTATCCAACGCTTTCCCTACTGTTGCACTCTTTGGAGTGGGAATAGTAATTTAAACCCCTACGCTATCCAACGCTTTCCCTACTGTTGCACCCACTGGAGTGGGAATAGTAATTTTTACCCCTACGCTATCCAACACTTTCCCTACTGTTGCACTCACTGGAGTGGGAATAGTAATTTTAACCCCTACGCTATCCAACGCTTTCCCTACTGTTGCACCCACTGGAGTGGGAATAGTAATTTAAACCCCTACGCTATCCAACGCTTTCCCTACTGTTCACCAACTGGAGTGGGAATAGTAATTTTTACCCCTACGCTATCCAACGCTTTCCCTACTGTTTCACCCACTGGAGTGGGAATAGTAATTTTTACCTCTACGCTATCCAATGCTTTCCCTACTGCTGCACTCTTTGGAGTGGGAATAGTAATTTAAACCCCTACGCTATCCAACACTTTCCCTACTGTTGCACTCACTGGAGTGGGAATAGTAATTTTAACCCCTACGCTATCCAACGCTTTCCCTACTGTTGCACCCACTGGAGTGGGAATAGTAATTTAAACCCCTACGCTATCCAACGCTTTCCCTACTGTTTACCCACTGGAGTGGGAATAGTAATTTTTACCCCTACGCTATCCAACGCTTTCCCTACTGTTGCACCCACTGGAGTGGGAATAGTAATTTTTACATCTACGCTATCCAATGCTTTCCCTACTGCTGCACTCTTTGGAGTGGGAATAGTAATTTAAACCCCTACGCTATCCAACGCTTTCCCTACTGTTGCACTCTTTGGAGTGGGAATAGTAATTTAAACCCCTACGCTATCCAACGCTTTCCCTACTGTTGCACCCACTGGAGTGGGAATAGTAATTTTTACCCCCTACGCTATCCAACGCTTTCCCTACTGTTGCACTCTTTGGAGTGGGAATAGTAATTTAAACCCCTACGCTATCCAACGCTTTCCCTAATGTTGCACTCTTTGGAGTGGGAATAGTAATTTAAACCCCTACCCTATCCAACGCTTTCCCTATTGTTGCACTATTTGGAGTGGGAATAGTAATTTTAACCCCTACGCTATCCAACGCTTTCCCTACGGTTGCACCCACTGGAGTGGGAATAGTAATTTTTACCCCTACGCTATCCAACGCTTTCCCTATTGTTGCACCCACTGGAGTGGGAATAGTATTTTTTACCCCTACGCTATCCAACGCTTTCCTCACTGTTGCACCCACTGGAGTGGGAATAGTATTTTTTACATTTTGCTATTGTACATTAATAATATTGGATATTATTTAATTATATTATGTTAATATATATATATGTTCTAACAAATATGATTTTTAATTTTTTTTATAACTTTAATTAAATATTTAATTATTATAATTTAATTTAAGTATTTTTAAGTTCATTTTAGTAATTAATTTTAAATTTAATTTAATTTAACACTGTTTTTAATAAAGTCGATATTTTTTAAAACTATATTTTTGTAAACGATATTTTGTACTCGATATTTTTGTACTTACCTGTTTGTACATACAAACTCGATATTTTGTCTGTAGATATTTTTTCCTCGATATTTTGGGTAGTCGATATTTTGTCAGTCGATATTATTTCAGTGATCCACCATTTGGACACCATTTGTAACCTGTACCTCAGATTGGGCTCCAATCCGGATGAGTGGAGAGACCCGTTACTCCTGCCCATCTTAAGTAAAGGCAACGCAGATCCTGAAGATCCTTCCAATCATACACCAAACTCTATTTATCAGTTCCAGCCAAGAATTCATTTACATGTTCCTGGCAGCAACTGATGCCCTTTGTTGACGATAATAGCCTCCTTCACGACTCGCAATCCAGTTTACGTCCTGGCTCTAGTACGCAGTCGGCCCTCATTGAAATGGCAGATTCTATACGATGGCAGGTCGACGAAGGTTTCAATGTGCCGTCGGTACTGTTAGACATGTCTACAGCATTTGACACCGTCGACCGTCCCATCCTTCTGAACCGCATCAAGACCATAGGTGTGGGTGCCTCAGTGCTGAACCGGATATTGTCCTAACTATCTGCCCGCACACACCCATTCTTCTCCCCAGTCTAACCACTGAAGTGGGGCGTGCCACAGGGCTCTGCTTTGAGCTTGCAGAATTGTAATATTTACTTAACCCTGCTGGCTGAATCGTTTGCCATGTCTGAAGTCAAAATCATATGATATGCTGATGATCTTCAGCTTCTAATCACCTAAAATCCTGTCTGAGCAGCAAATGTTGACCCACTCCAAAATTGGCTCAAATATGTCGCCTAGATGGACCACATTGTCTTGAAACTTAATCCAGATAACACCTAGGTCCTATAGCCTTAAACCAACCTTCTGCCCTCTCTTACAATCTTTGGTGGCCACAGTAATTGTCCATTGCTCCAGCACACAAGGACTTGGTCAGTGATCTGCGAGTCATATGGGACAATCAGCTATCCCTTCCCACACAGGTACAAGAGGCGTGTGCTGCATGTTTTGGAAAATTTAAATCATATACACATCTATTAGCTATCTGCACAATGTACCCCAGAAAACGGTGGTGCACTGATCACCTCCCATTTTCACTATTCAAAATGTGTGTGTCTCACAATAGGCTTGCTACGTATACTGCAGACGGACATAAATGCGGCTAACCGCATGACATGTGGAGTCTCACTTTGACAACATATCTCCCCGTTTCGTCGACTAGTCCATTGGCTGACCATGGCTACACAAATAGATTTCAATGCCATGACACTCGCCTTCATGGCTGGACAAGGCCGTGGGCCAGTCTACCTTAGGAGGAGCCACAGTCCCTATTGTCAATCACAATCTGTATGTTCCAATGACAAGCACTTGCTCATTGGTCCTTGGTTTGATAAACCAAGATCATGAGGTGAAACCTTACAGGTAGGAACCACCCAATGTTGGACTAAGCCACCTCTTCCGCTGGGTATAATTCTGTCAGAATGTGAGTCTTGCCAAGCCCTTCAAACCTGTTCTTTTTGCCTGATTGACTACTTGCTCCTCAGTATGCTGACTCCTTATTGGTGCATTAGAGCGCTAGAACACCCCATTGGGTTAAATGTGCGCCCAATTAATGACTATTAATATAATTGTAGATGGCTTAGCAGATTTGTGGGTGTAGGCTTGGAGATCTGTAGAGGATAGTTACACTGAGGGTGGTCAGGGTGTTGGTGTGAAAGCTGAAGTGCAGATGTTTGACAATGCTGAGTGTGTCCTTGGTGTTGTACGTGACTCAGAGGGTTTACCTCATAAAGTTTGGCCAATCATACTCCTGGATTCTTGGTCTGGTCCCTGTGGATGATCAAATATCCGTCTGTGATGGCAATGTAGAAGTAGTGTGCTGAGGTTGCGTACAACCAGGTCACAGTAATGAAGGCAATGTGTGGTGGTGTTGTGTTGATGAGTTAACAGAGTACAATGGGGTGCTGGTGGAATTAGCGTGTGTGCAGTACGAGGCACATGACCTGGTTGTACGGACATGCACTGTTATGTGGTGCAGCGTGTTGTTGGAAGTATGAGTTGCACACACAGCCTGCGAAGCTTTCATGTGTATGCTTAGGGGTTGCCTGATCCCAGGTGGATACATTTCTGGCCTTCACTGTCTGGAGGGTGGCAGGAGCATAAGTCTGTTGTGTTACCTGTGTCATGGAAGGACCAGAGGGTCTTGCACTGTGCACGTTGCATGCGCTGATGGTCCTGCCTTTGGCACGGAGGTGATGCAACAGTGGCATTGACAAGTTGCGGACTGCCTTAAGAATGCATGGATGGAAGAACATCTTGGAGGCGTGTGTGTTGCAGAATCAGGGCACTCGGTGTTGCGGTGTCGCTAGTGAGGCAGCAGCAGGAATGACTGAACACATGACGGCAGAAGGGTTGAGACACCATGCAAAACTTGCACACAAAGAGGATTATTGCAAGGCACCATGTAACATGTGTATGAAAAGAAAGGGGGCGCTAGGTGGCGCACTAGCGAATGGCAGCCTCTGCATAAGGCTCCCGCTGTCCGGCGATACTTATTCTATTAAAATATCATATTTAAGGCACTTCTGGACGCTGTGCACGTAGGATACTGGTCCATACACTCTCCGACGTGTGCTGGCCGAGTTTGGTGAGGAACGGTGTTGATCCGGGCTGAGGGGAAGCTGCATTGCCTGCAGCGGCTGTGACCTGTGGAGCGCGGTGTCGGGGAAGTCGGCCGCACCAGCTACGCGAGGCCGGGGCTTCCTCTGCGGCCTGAGGCCCTGCAAGGCGCGAAAATCACGGCCTTGGCTTCGGCCGCCTATGGTGCTGTGCCCGGCCGCGGAGGTGACATCGGGACTGGAGAGCTGCGGACCGGTGAGGAGAGAGCCCTGTGGGGGGGCCTAGGACGTACTGGGGCTGTGCTATACTGGCAGTGCTGGGAGACGTTGCAAGGCCCCATCGGCCATCCTCCCGTGCTGCGCGCGGTGCCGGCCTGCGAGGCGGCCCCCCTTGGAGACCCGAGCACCGGGTTTCAAACGGTGCTTTACTGGCGCTTACTGGAGACTTCCCCCCTCCTTAATATTAGCTGTTACCTTCTCATTGATGGTCCCGAACTGATGCAGTGCGTTTGCTGGGACAGAATCTCCTGTTTGGCGGGAAGCGCCTAGGGCTGGAAGTGAGGCAATAGCTCCAGCGCTCTGGGCCCATATAGCGCCATATAGCACCAGAGGACAACTACCTGCGGCGGAACTGCAGTGGAGGCGCTGGTGGTTCGGAGGGTATTGGATTACCCCCCTCACCTGGCCGCTGCGGGTGGAGTGCCGCGGAAGCGGAGTCGAGACGCCCAGGGCTGGTTTTATTAACTATTTGCCGCAATATTGGATTGATCTCCTTTAGACCTGAGTGGAAAGGATAGCGCTTCTGGATTATTTCGGCACGCAGTGACACCCTGGAATTACTAAGCAATCTGCATGTGTGAGCGAGTTGCACCTTAGATTAGAAGGATTGTGAAGCGTGGTTACACAGGCTAAGGGACGTGCCGTGCCCACTGTACACCATATTACTACGAGAGTTTCTCCTCACTCGACTTTCTCTGTCTCTAGCATCGATATCGGATTGCTTGCTGATGCTCTGCTGCAAGATTGGGCACCCAGCGTGACGCAAGGATGGGGAAACCGGACACGAGACAGCCGAAGCTCACCTTTGATTCCACCAAGAAAACAAATCGAGCTGGAGGGCCTCGTAATGGTCAAGATGGAACGGATGACGCAAATGGAGACTCCTTAGATGCGACGGCGAACCTACAAGCAGTATTGCGCAAAATGAGACAAGGATTCGCGACAATAGCTGACAAAGTAGATGGAATATCATCGCGCATGGATGCAGTAGTTCATAAATTGGATGCCCACGAAGTCCGACTGAAGGAAGCGGAACAACGTATATCGGACTCGGAGGATATTACTACGAGACACGCTACGCAGTTGTCCAGGATGGATAACTTATTGCGAGTTATTGCGTCTAAGAATGAGGATTTGGAGGCGAGAAGTAGACGCAATAACGTACGCATAGTGGGTATTCCGGAGACGACCAACGTGGGCAGGATGAAGGAATACGTGGAGAAGAAGTTATTGGCGGCAATCGGCGCGGAAGTATTCTCTTTGCAATTCATCGTGGAGAGAGCGCACCGGTCCTTGGCCCCTAAACCGAAGCCGGGTGCACCTCCCAGACCTATTGTCGCTCGGCTGTTGAACTATAGGGACAGAGACGCGGCATTGTGTGCGGCCCGCAGTTCCAAGATGCTCTCGTATGATGGCAATTCCTTTACCATATACCCGGACTTCACGCCTTTGGTGCAGGAGGAGCGGAGAAAATTTCTATCTGTGAAAGCCAAATTACATGATATTCAAATGGACTATGCATTGCTCTACCCGGCTAGGCTGAGAGTCACATACGGGGGTCGACAAAAATTCTTCTCAAACCCCCAACAAGCTGAGGATTTCATCAAGCAAAATAAGCGAGCTAACAGAAATGCGGACAGAATGGAAGAAGAGCCGGATCCACTGCACGACGAGATGGAGTCTGGTGAACAGTGAGTGGGCGGACAATGAACAATTGTCATAATAGAGACCATTAACAAATGTGTGGGGGACAGATAAAATGGGAAGGGGACCAATGTCTGGAGAAGGTACAATACTACGATGGGGCTTTGAACATATCCCCCATTATAATGAGCATTGGGTGACACACGTGTAACTGTGGTCCTAACAATATGTGTTCTTTTTATACTCTGTTTTCTGTTGTTTACTGCTAGTGATGTTTCCTTTTATGGCGCCAGAGGTGCCTGAGGTTATACCGCTGGACACCCCCTCAGGGTCATCGGGTCAAGCCCCCAAGTCACATTGTGGTCTTGACGAAAATGAGGTGGAGACGTGTAGCCACCTAGACATAAACCCCAACGGGAAATACCCAAGAAGTTTATTTGAGATTTGGGCATACACTGGCCCTAGTTTTTGGGGCAATTGTGGGTGGGACGGGGAGGGCACATGGCTGGCAGGTTGGGGTTTGCTTCAGTGGGAGGGGGGTGGGGCTAAAATGCTACCGGAAGGGGGTAGGGACAGACATTTGTTATAGGAGGTGAGCGGTTTGAAACAATTGTTGTTGTTTTTTCCACAGAGGAGGGTGGAGTGGGGAGTTCGCTGAAGTACTGTTCTACGAACTACTGGAAATGTGTTGCTATGGATGCTGTGGCGTGTTGTGATAAGACTGAGGGAACATGTGACAATTGACATGCTCTGCTATGGCTGGATGTTTAGGCACTATGGGGTTGTTTGGACATGGCAGGTAACGATCGCTTAGCTAGGCTGCCAGTCCTCTCCTGGAACGTGAGGGGACTAAATGATGCTCGGAAAGGCAGGAGGGTGGTGGCTTATCTGGAGCAGCATCATATACAAATCGCATTGTTGCAAGAAACGCATTTAAGCCCACGCACAAACTATTCCTTCGCTAGCAAATGGGCATCGATTAGGAGTTTCTCTTCATACTCAGCATATGCCAGGGGCACTGCAATATTGATTAGGAAGACTGTGCCATTTGTGAAATTTGGTGAACATACGGATACGGAGGGGCGGTTTGTTATACTATGGGGTAGACTTGGTACTGATACGATCACAATGATAAATTGTTATGGACCTAATGTGGATTCACCTGATTTTTTTACACAATTGTGGGGCAAAATACTGAACATTGGCTCCATGCATATTCTATGGGGAGGAGACTTCAATGTTACAATGACCCCAGGGTTAGATAGGTCAGACGGGAGTCCTCAATATAATAGACGCGCCAGGGATGCATTAGCTGGGATCATAGATGAAGGAGGTCTTATTGATAGTTGGAGATTTGTGCATGCTGGGATCCGGGAGGGCACACACTTTACCACAAATGCCAACACGTGGGCTAGACTGGACTACTGCCTTCTGTCTAGGGGACTGGTGCTTAATCTGGGTAGAGTAGCTCATTTACCACGGTCCTATTCAGACCATTGCCCGGTGCTAGTGCAGATACCCGTGCCAGGATCTGACAGGACCACACCTATGTGGCGTATGCAGCCCACTGCGCTTTTAGATGAACTTTTTAAAAAGGATTTGGGGGAGGAAATTTCAGAGTTTTTTCCTCGTAATCAGGGATCGGTGGATAGTGTTGAAATAATCTGGGAGGCGTTTAAGGTGACAGTCAGAGGGTATTACATTGCAAAAAGCTTTGGGGTACTTAGGGACATTAGAGGGACACTGGATAAACTAGAAAAAGAACTAAAGGAGTTGGAATTCAAGTTGACTAGGGAACCAATGGGCCCCATAAATAAGGAATTCAGAGACAAGCTCACGCAGTATGAGGAGGAGGCAGATAGGGAGGCGAGGTTCAGAGGTAAACATTGGCAGGCACGACGATACTGTGAGGGTGAAAGGCCAGGCCGTGCACTGGCGGAAATCACTAGGAAACCGCGAGGTATCACGCAAGTCCTGGAGATACACACACCGGAGGGTGGTATACGCCGAGATTCGAAGGGTATCCTAGGCCTTTTTGCGGCTAACTACGAGACGTTATATACGACACAACAAGCTGGGGAATTGCACTTTGGGAATTTCCTAGATGATGTAGCGCTATGCTGGCTGAGTGACATACACAGACAGTTTCTTGGAGCTCCACTTGAGCTAGATGAAATACGCGATGCAATTATGTCCCTTAGTAATGGCAAGGCAACTGGGTCGGATGGACTTCCGGCGGAGTTTTATAAATGCTATATTGATATAATGGCTCCGGTTTTAAAGGAGGTCTTTGAAGAATCCTTGGAAGTAGGTATGTTGCCGAGGTCAATGAGGGAAGTGGTAATCACCTCTCTGTTAAAACCTAATAAAGAGCCCGCTGATTGTGACTCCTACAGGCCACTTTCGTTAATAAATTGTGACGCCAAGATTCTGGCGAAAGTCCTGGAAACTAGACTTTCCCTTCTTATGACCAAGATAGTTCTACCGGACCAGGCTGGTTTTGTTCCGGGGCGATCCACATCTAGTAACTTGCGCACTCTTTTTTCACTGACCCAAACAATAGCGCCTGACCTCCCTGTAGCTGCCGTGTTCCTCGATGCGACAAAAGCGTTTGATTCCGTTGAATGGAGCTACCTGTTAGCTGTTTTGAACAGGATGGGGTTCCCTCCAATATTTGTGGCATGGATCAAACTGCTCTATACGGATCCGACGGCAAGAGTGCTCATAAATGGGGAACTTTCGGATCCAATCTCCCTCACCAGGGGTACCAGACAGGGGTGCCTACTATCCCCACTACTATTCGCAATTGCGATTGAGCCCTTGGCATGTCGCATCCGGCAGCTGCACAAACAAAGTGACTTTATATGTTTCCAACGTCAAATAGATATATCGCTCGATGCTGATGATTTAACACTATATGTGGTAGACCCACAGACTAACCTCAACTCACTACTCAGGGAATTTTTGCTCTTTGGCCGGCTGTCGGGTATACAAATCAACTAGAAGAAGTCACAGTTTTTCCCCCTGACTCCTGCGGTGACCAGATTTGCACTGGACTATCCACTGGAGTGGGGTGACTCTGATCTCCGATATTTGGGGATTCAGATATCGACTGATAAGGATGAGACGCTGCGACTCAATTATGGCACCGCCATCACTAAACTGACGGAGGATGTTACACGGTAGATATCTCTACCGTTTATCATGGCTGGCAGGGCGTCGCTGATCAAGATGGTGATATTACCCCATTTTTTGTTCTTGTTTCAGAACATCCCATATTATCCAGGTGCTTTTTTTTTTAAAACACTGCGTTCGGAATTGTTGCGTCTGTTTTGGGCAGGTAAGCAACCGAGATTGGCATGGTCGGTCATCACACAGCCCTATATCAACGGAGGATTTGATGTCCCGGTTTTTCCGCTTTATTACCTGAGCGCTCAAGCACAATTTTCTTACAACTGGTTTAAGCCCACACCATTCATGCCACAGCTGGCTATGGAGGAATGGATTGCCCGTCCTCTTCCCTTAAAAGGTGTTATTCATGGCCCTGTCACTATAATTGAGACACCGGCTACCACGGTGACATGTACAATTGACGCATGGCGGCGTATATTGCACCATTTGCCAATCCCTCTCCTGTATGCCCCAGCTATGCCACTGGTGTATCATCCGGACCTCTCCCTAGTGCAGGAGAGAGGATTCCAACTGATGTGTGCTAAACTGAACATCCTCACTTGGGGGGGATATGTTTGTGAATGGGCAGTTCAAGTCGCGTGAACAGTTGTTTCATGGATGCCAACCTACGCCGTTAGACATATTTTATTATGTTCGGCTGCGGCAGGGCCTGCGGACAGTTCTACCGCGGTTCCCTGCAGAGCCGGACACGGTTCTTCCATTAGAGCTCGTGCTTGCATCTGCGGATGGTAAACATTTGTTATCTTACCTGTACCGTAGCATCCGAGGGCAGTGTGAGAGGAGAGAATGTAGGGCCCTTCAGCACTGGAGTGCTGATATTGGTAGGAACATAACTGAGGCACAATGGTCATATTGCTGTGAGCTCACTTCTAAAGTATCGGCCAGTTGCAGACTACGGATAATTCACTATAAGTTTTTGCAAAGAATGTATTACACGCCCGAAAAAAGATGAGGTTTCACCTATTGGATAATGATAGATGTGAGAGGTGTAAATCAGAAGGCGCAGGTTTTCTGCAGCTGGCGTGGACGTGTCCAAGGGTGTTTGACTATTGAGCTCAAGTTCATGTAGCACTACAAACGATGGTCGGTGTTAGGATTGATAGAGACCCCCTCCTAATGCTCCTGGGGTATACTATGCAGATACCTAAAGTACACAGGTAATTTGTGGACATTGCACTTTTGCTGGCGAAGCGGAGGGTGGTATGTAGATGGGGCCGTGGCCGAGCCCCGAAATTTAAGGAATGGCTAACTGATCTATTACACTGTCAGGAGCAGAACATGATATATGCAGACACGCAACCACTGCAAAGCAGAGCCAGGGACATCTGGGATCCACTCAGGGTATACTTACTGACTACTGCGGATTCCTCTGCGGATGTGATACAGGGTGCTGAGGATGTTACATTGGATGTGGGTGAAGAGGGATTCTGAGGTACTGTTCTGCGGGCCACCGAACGAAGCTTACTCACACTAGAGATCGAAAGGATGGGGTTTCGGGTACTGATGATGAGAGGGATCATTGTGATGGATACATCGGGCTATACAAGTGCTACAGCACTCGATGTTTGCGGGGAATTGACTGTATGATGCAGAACTGTCAACAGGTCTCAGAGTGGATATGGTTTACTAGTACAATCCCAAATGTGCAGCACTGATGCTGGCCTGGATGATCTCCGCTTGAGATTTGTACCGCCCGCCTGTGCTTGAGCATCCCCCCCCGACCTGGCATCCATATAGTTGTATACTTGCCATAGCTGGATGAAGATCATGGCAGCCTTAAATTATTGTTTGACATGCTTCTTATAGAGACCACACTAACAGGGAAAAATGAGAGTGAGGACAGCCACGCCCAGAACTTATTTGTCTCGTTATTTCAGTTCACAGCGAAAAGAGTCACACAACCAACAACGTTTCATGGACCTTGCACGATCATGTATCACAATACAGTGATACGCTGGATTGACTAATGCACTCTGCCGCCGGGCCTCCGGGTTGTCGGCACATTGGCTGTGTATATATGAGAGGCTGTATGACACATTCTAACATTTGCAGCCGGCCCGCTTGGGTTGTAGGCGGTGTGCTGTGTACATTTATACTGGTGCAATAAAGGTCTTTGAAACTTAAAAAAAACAAAAAACAAACATGTGTATGGAAAGGAAGGAGTGTCTGGTTACTCATGGGTCACTGCAAGAAAATTGGTGAACAATCACGAAATATGACAGACACAGGATCAGGCACCACAAGGGCAAACGGGCCACAGGACACACAGCGTCAACAGGTGTTGCCTTCCCGTTGTGGTTAGCAAGCTGAACAATACATACACAACCATGTACGTAATGCACAATATGGACCATTAGCCATTACAAACAGCATGCATGTTGCCACAGTACACATAACCACATATGTGCAAACATTGTAAATAATAACATAGATGACGCATGCAGACTGACAAAAGATTTGCGGTGTCAGTAATGAGGCACAATGTACTGTGGGGAACACATTTACTACACAAACAAATCAAGTTTGCTAAGAGGCCATGCTGGTTTGCCCAATGTACATGGCCAGTGGCATTGCTCTGATGAAAATAACAGTCATGCAATGATGTTATCTGTAATGCTGGTGAAACAATCGCCACACGACTGCAAGGGACTGTCGGTATCTTTGAGCCTCAGAGTTGTGGGATGCTGAAAGGGGTCCATCTCCCAATAGCCCCTTGGTTAGAGTATAAATGACAGACACAAAAGGGTGATCAGGCGAGGGAAGGGGAGGATGGGAACAGCAGGGAGTGAGAACTGAAACAAAGGTAAACAAGCATAAGGATTCCATACTTCTTGTCACAGAATCACAGAATACCTCAGGACCTATACCGTAACATTTACACATGTGAAGTATGACCACAGCCACTGTATCCTAATTGGGATCACATATTTGGAAATGATACGAGATCTGATGATTGACACAGACACATAAAAGGTAGCAGAGTTTGTCACCTAAATGAAGGGGGTGTAACGCTCACCAGGCCTGCCTCAATGCAATGAGATCCATGCAGTCATCAATTGGTTCACAGTGTATGAATGAGGCTCAAAATTATAGAAAATAGAATGTGTCGCTGTGATACTCACACAAAGCCCACAATCCGTAGTTAGCCCTGGGAATCAGTGAGGGTCATGAAGGCAAATTACACATCACCCGCAAGAGCCGTAAGAAGCTCATCCAACGAGGAAGGGAATTATCTAAACACAAAGAAGCCCCGCAAGAGCCAGTCATTGGCTCTTCCAACTGTGCCTTACAATGCCAAACATGACAAGCAGTTTGGAAAAAACTCAAAAGAGTGTAATGAGGAACAAAGCAAATAAACCACCCCTACCGTGACCAGGAAATGCAGCACGGCACAATAGAATCTTGTGATTCCCACCACCCGACTGGTGCCATGGAAGTGTTAACATTTGCCACAGCACAACATTGTGACATTATCAGTGCTACATTCCTGGCCTCATGGGAATAGAAAGTTCACATCAACTTAGAGAGAAGGCTTGCAAAGCAGTGTTCTCCACCGTTACTGAGGTAGCGACATGACAGTGACATGACACACTGGCACAAGGGGCAATGCATCCATACGAACAGAGTCACAGGACAGTTGACATAACATTTGGGACATACACTGGCCCACACCTTCACAGCATGGTTGTTTGGAAATTCAACTGTACTGGCCCACAGGATAAAGGGGATGACCCAGACACATCCTGCTGCACACAGTGAGGCTGCAATTCCACACAGAGCCTGTGGTTGAGATGTCACACACAATGTCAACCAGTGTTATCCGCAATGTGTCAGGGTCAAGGTTTACACACATTGATGCATTCACCAGAGTCAAAAGTCCACAACAGATGACTGTCAAGAAGCGTGACTGTCCTGTCATGGGATTGGTGCAACATGCAGTTTGATCCATGGTAATGGGACATGTATGTATGCTTCAACAACATGCACAGAAACAGTTCCCACACATTCCAAAACCATACCAACCCAATACAGCCTGTTTGGATTTCTTACCAGAACTGACATTTCCACATGTCCGTGCATGGAACGCTGATTCGGCACACGTTGCAATCATCATGGGGAATAGCAGGAGGACTAAGATGACACAAACAGACAACAGGTAGAGCAATCTGGGAATATCAGGCACACAAGGGGTTACGTTCAAAATTATTTCCCTACAGGCATGGACATGTAAAATACACCAACAATGTAGTACACATGTACATTCCACGATCACTCATTGTGCATATGTGTGTGGCATGACATCAGCACTTGTGTGACATATCACAACATACATCAAAGTGACTTTGCATACAGTCAGCTGGACACACAGTATGCAACACATGCTACTCTCTGCTACAAGCTTGCACAATAATGCCCAGTGACTCACCATTAAGTGAAGAAGTTGCGTATGAGCTGACTCCGGATATCATCCTCCTCCTCCTCATCACTTTCATTGTGTCCAACACCGTCATCCTCAATGGGTGGATGATCCAGCTCATCAGGATCCAGGATGAGTGGCACAGCCTTCTCAACTGCCATGTTGTGCAGCTAGCAGCACACGATGAAGATGTTACACACCTTTTGCGGGGCGTATGGGAGGGATCCACCGGTCTTATCGAGGCACCGAAATCAGCTCTTCAGGAGTCCAAACGTCCGCTCTATCACTCGCCTGGTCTGCCCGTGTGCATTGTTGTACCGCTGGTCTGCAGAGCAGCTGCAGCATCATCGGTGGTACCCTGCTACGCCTCATGATGAATGCATCATGGCACGATCCTGGAAAACGTGCACAAACATGGGAAATCAGCATGTTAGCAAGACACACCACCAGGGCATTTATTAAGTGGTAATGTTTCCTGTTGCGGAAGGCCTGCTCCTGAGCCTGTGGTGGCTCCAAAGCCACATGTGTTCCATCAATGGACCCAATGACATGTGGCATCCCTCCCAGGGCATAGAAGTCACCCTTGACATCTGTCAACTCTTGTGCAGTTGGAAAATTAATGAATTCATCAATGTGCTGCAACATAGCAGCTAAAGCATCATGTTGGATACGGCTGAACATGGTTTGGGACATCCCCCCACATCAGCTATGGTAAATTGAAACGTACCTGTAGCAAAGAAATGTAAGGCTGCCATCACCTTTAGCTTGGGTGTCAGCGCAGTCGGATACCTGTGTAGCGGTTGGAGATGTGGTTCCAGCCTGACCGTCAAGTCCTGAATCAACTCTCGAGTGAATCTGTAACGTCGGATGCAATCACGTTCCCTCATGGTCTCTAAGTCAGGAAAAGGCCTTGGTAGAAGCGGTGCCCTGCAGGAAATATTTGGGAAGAATGGAGAACAACTGCCAGCCAACAACGATACCATTGTACAGAGCACATGCAACACTGCTACTACACATCAAGTCACTATGGGGTCTGGCGTGTGCAATACATCCAGGACGCATATGCCAGCTTGCTGGCACTCCAACATATCATATCAGACAAATTGCTAATAAGGTGTGCATGTGTGAACGCAACACCACAGCCATTGGCACGATGCAGACGTGTATGCCTGGGGATAAATGATGCATGATGCCATCAGACCCAAAATCAGTGGAAATGCACATGTGACATGGTGTGCATACATGTACAATAATTTCAATCACAACACAGACCCATGATAGATGCGCCAACAGCAGATGCAGTTTACGCAACACAAACAGCTAGCTCAATCTTCAACATGACACACACATGACATTGTCACATAGGGTCATGCTGGGCGTCAAACTGTCAAGTGAGAAAGTGCCCCGGTCCCTGGCATTATGAGACAGGTGCCTGTAGTGATGACTGTGCCATCTCAGTGTTGATGTGCATGACAACATGCACATAATGATACATATGGGACAAGTGTAAAGGTGATGTGTACCACATAGTGCCCCTTCACACATGACATGTGCCAACAGGTCATCACACTTTGATTGTGCAACAGGATCAGATGCCCTGTGCTATATCACAGCCTGCCATACCTAGGCACTGCTCATGTAAGTATGCAATGACAAGAACTTGATAGACATCCTCGTTTGAACCATACCCAAACATCCCTGCCATGTGTGCGCCTCGTATCACTATTGTAATGGTGAGATACGTGAGCGAGTGCAACGCACCATACCCCTGCATTCACTAGAGCATGTGAAACGCACCGTACCCCTGCATTCACTAGAGCGTGTGAAACGCACCGTACCCCGACATTACGCACGTGTGTACCTCGTTTCACTATTGTCATTGTGCCATAGGCGAGCGAACCGTACCCCGAAATAACGCACGTTTGTGCGCTAGGTTTTACTATTGTCATCGTGCCACAGGCGAGCGAACCGTACCACGACATTACGTTGCATGTGTGCGCCTCGTTTCACTATTGTCATCGTGCCATAGTCGAGTGAACCGTACCCTGAAATTACGTGCATGTGTGGGCCTCATTTCACTATTGTCGTCGTGCCATAGGCGAGCGAACCGTACCCCGGCATTACGTGCGTGTGTCACCTCGTTTCACTATTGTCATCGTGCCATACGCGAGCGAACCGTACCCCGACATTACACGTGTGTGTGCGCCTCGTTTCACTATTGTCATCGTGCCATAGGCGAGCGAACCATACCCCGACATTATGTGCGTGTGTGTGCCTCGTTTCACTATTGTCATCGTGCCATAGGCGAGCGAACCGTACCCCGACATTACGCGCGTGTGTGCGCCTCGTTTCACTATTAAAATAGTGCCATACACGACGTGAATCGCACCGTAGACGTGTGTTGATTTAAAAAAATACTTAGGGGGCGAGTAGTAGACCCTGAATGCAGCCTGGTTGTCATCGACACTGAGATTTGAGTGTGTGCTACAAGTGTCCTGCAAAAGTCATTTGGGCAAAAATATACAATGTTGCAATATGTTTTTGGAGCAGAAGCTCACATTTTAAACCATGCAAATGTGTGTCAGGGCCTTATGTTTGAAGGGATTGGATGGAACGTAGGATGCAAAGTAATCTGGCCTATCACACTGTACGTATAATCAATTGGAGGAGGGAGAGAGAGAGCGGATCCTTTCAGTCTCCATTTAGTTATTCATAATCAACAAGGGAAAGGATCACTAGTCCTGCGTAAACCAAGGTCTGCAGGTAGGTAAGTGGGTGTCTCCCAATAAAAAGACCCTCATACACGCGTTTTTTTGATTTCTCGTAGCGGTATATGATGTGTCCCCGCTCGTTTTAACACGTGAGTGCGTAATCCTTGGACAATATCCCTCATGATAGAGGAGGCAGAAGCCAACAACTGGCTGTCCAAAAAAGAGGCAGATTACCTGGAAACCAAGTCACCAGTAACACCGTATTTTTATTCCCTGCCGAAAACACACAAGGGAAAGATACCACCCCCAGGGAGACCAATTGTCTCTGGGATTAATTCAATCCTAGAACCCCTCTCAGAGTTTGCAGACCAGTACTTAAGACCTCTGGTCCAAAGAACTCCCACGTACCTTAAAGATACAAGAGACCTCCTCAATATGCTAGCTAATTTTGATTATTCAGAAGACACAATGCTTTTAGTAGGGCTAGATGTAGAGAGCCTCTACACGAGCCTGCCGCAACAAAAAACTCTGGACATTTTAGAAACAATACTTTTCGGAATTGAGTGGCCTAAAAAAAAAACCAGGCACTTCGTACTTGAATGTTGCAGACTGGCCTTAACAGAAAACTTTTTTCTGTACAAAGACACCCTCTTTCTCCAACGCCATGGAACTTCTATGGGCAGCACTTTCGCCCCAAGTGTGGCGGGTCTATATGTAAGCACGTTTGAAGATACTTTTGTTCACAACGAAAACAACCCCTTCTCTGGCCAGATTATCTTTTGGAAGAGATATATAGACGACATCTTACTAATTTGGAAAGGAGACCATGAGACCCTGAAGAACTTTCACTGCTGGCTAAACAGTGAAGATGAATGTTTAAAATTCACATACATTGCCAATGAGAAAACCTTGGATTTTCTGGATATAACCATCTTTGCAGAAAACAACGCTTTACAAACCCGGACGTTCTTTAAACCTACGGCCAAAAACAGCTTATTATCATTCAAAAGCTTTCATCCACGGCCATTACGGGAGAACCTCCCGTACATCCAGTTCCTCCGCTTGAGGAGGAACTGTAGCTTAGTATGCGATTATAAGAACCAAGCCAAAGATCTGTGTGAAATGATCATGGTCCGCTAGTACCCCAAAAAAGTGATCTACTCTTGTAAGAAACGGGCTCGCAATCAACCAAGAGAAGCCCTACTGGAAACACACCCCAAGATGCAGAATGAAAGGACCACATGCGTTACTACTTACAGCCCAGTCACAAATCAGGTGAAAAAGATAATCAACAAAAACTGGAAAATTGTAACATCAAACAACCTGAACTGGCCTAAACCACGTTTTGCGAATAAAAGAAGTCGAAACCTCAAGGACCTATTGGTCCATACTAGACCACCGCCTAAGAAAAGGAAAGAACAACCAGGAATATGGAACACCGCTCCGGTAACAGGACATTACCCATGCGGTACCTGCCTAGCCTGTGACACCACAAAATCCACGAAGGAATTGCAGTTACTCCCTAATTTCCATTGGAAGTTAAAGCGACACACTAACTGCAACACAAGCCATGTTATATACATGATCACCTGCCCATGCCAGATGAGGTACATCGGCATGACCTGCCGAAAAGCAAAACAACGATTGTATGAGCACCGCAGCAATGTGAACTGCAAAAGAACCACCACCAAGATGTCCACCCATTACAAAGAATTAGGTCACACTGTTAATGACCTACAGTGGGTCATCCTTTAAACCTTGGACACAATAGACAGAAATGCAGCCAAAATATTGTTCGAAAAGGAGCAACGTTGGGTGCACAGGCTTGAGACAGACATTACAGGTCTAAATGACTCCATTCCATGGCTATCCCTTAACAAATAATCCAAACCATGCAAATTTATCGGTGTCACACCGAATGCCCTCACAACAACAAAAGAGCCGCAATACTAAGTATTGAAACCTCCCCATACAGTGTGCCACCAACCATAAGAGTGCAAATTTAATGCCCTATAAATCGTGAACATTCACAATGATCTACGATGCCCTCCAGGTCAGACAGAATGAAACCCTTCATTATTAATATTTTAAGAATACTCTTGAAATCACTATGATAATGAATCAACCTTAACAAATCACAAATGTTAATTAATCCCTATACATATATTCGACAAAGAGTGCAAGGCATGTAGTAACTCTACACTTTCCATGATTTTGACCCATCCATTAAGACGAAATGAGGCTTCGTAGTCTAAATCATTTTGTCAACCCAAATTGATTTCGGAATATAAATAAGTACACTTTCTACATAAAGCGACAATTTATCGCACTTATAGTTACGACAAATACATTCTTCGTCTATCTCTATGAATCGGCATTATAAACATACCGGATCCACATTGGCGGCCATTTCCGGGTGAAGAGTGGCAGAGACAGCACATGCTGCAAGAACAGAGGCGAAGGTCTGAGGTATTACGCAGAACCGCCCGACATTTTGAGGCCAGATCGCAAGTATACTCCACCTTAACTAACGGCTTACTCTCTCACCTCCAACAGTACAACCTCCCTCTGTACGCCCCTTCCCTGAAGAAGTAAAGTCTGTAATCCACAGAGGTATGCTCTAATATTTTATCATACAACTAATTTATAAGTTAATACATGACTTAACACCCAGTTTAACTACCGGAACTCTCCAAACAACATGAGAGTTTTATAACAACACGGACACTAAGGGAGCACCAGATATCGAGCGCGATTCCCTTGAAATACACCCACATAGATACGTGTCACTTTATGGGAACAAAATAAGAAACATATGCATGAATTAAGCACGCCGTATACTAAGTATATCACAGCAACATGACCAATATGTCATCGCGATCAGTCTATACGGTTAGCACATCACCAAGACTATTGTAGAGAACTCACCAAACCAATACAGGGCCAACACAATGACCACCCACAAATGAGCACATGACTATCACCAGTCTCTTTGTGATTAAGCATGTCATAGCACAATGTATCAATATTCTTGAGGCTTTTATGACAAGGAGATAATTAAAACCAAGGGCACCGCACTACAGTATAACAAAATCACTCTCTTTTGCTGCAGTATGAGAATGGGAGATTCGACGCCTGAAATGACCGTGATTCTGCGCAAAGTATTGCCATTTTTTAGTTTCTTCTCAAAATCTAGCGATTTTGATATTGTACAATTGTACATAATTATGTGTTCTCCCTTACCCCTTACCCCTTTCTTTGTTGTGTGTATATCTCTTTTTCCTTATAGGTACAATGCGACCGTCTACTACCCGAAGAGTCAGGTTATAATTTTACCTATTCTTTCACTTCTATTCACTTCATCACTCACTGGTCCTGAAGAAAGCCTACTGACCATTTGGCAACAAAGGGCTGAAACATGTCGACCATTTTTTATCACACTATTTAAGTGCGCTAGAATCCATAACCAATTCCATAGCTGCACAAATTAATTTTATAATTGTCCGAATCCAGACTCATTAAAGCTCAATTCCTGGCTGTCCGGGCATTTTTAACATATCACCACCTCCCTATTCACTTTTCCACGATCACTACTGCCTTAACCAAAGGTAAAGCCTCCTGGCGGAGGGTGCACACAAAAGAATTGACCCAAGGATTACGCACTCACGTGTTAAAACGAGCGGGGACACATCATATACCGCTACGAGAAATCAAAAAAACGCGTGTATGAGGGTCTTTTTATTGGGAGACACCCACTTACCTACCTGCAGACCTTGGTTTACGCAGGACTAGTGATCCTATCACACTGTACTCCTGAGACTGAAAGCCCCTCAGCAGCAAAGATTTAAGGCTGCATTTGGCTGGGAGAGAGCACTTACCTGCACAACATTGGAGTGGAGCTCACTGGTCTCTGCATTCCCTGGACTCTTATGTCACGTACGATGGAGAGGGCACCAGCATTCACTGATGAGGAAAACCAGGCCCTGCTGGATGCCCTCCCACCACAGTACAGCAAACTTATGGGAGACCAGGGGAGCAGGTGAGTGATGACTGCACTAGCTTTGACTGTGCACCTGTTGTGTGAGTGTCACAACAGGCATTGTGTATTGGCAGGGACTGACATGCAATGTGGTATGGAGTGAGCGCCGGGGGTGTACATTGTGGTGTCTCCCATGCAGAGCATGATGTAGTTAAAGTGTGTTCACTCCCCACTTGCATTATGCTAAATGTGACATTCAACGCATAGTCAATGACACATTCTGCTGTGCCACACCTTGCTGGTTTTAGTTCCCTATTTTACTGAGGTGTAACAGTGTTCCCCCCGAAGTGACAGCTGAATGTACTCACAGATGTTTATGACTTGTGGGGACCTGTGGTGATATAGTAGAAATGCTGTGTTTGACCGCATGGACATTGAAGATTGTGAATGTTCCTAGTCATCTGGGTGAGTGTGTATGTGATGTTTTGCAGCACAGAAGCATGGTGTATGCAGCAGCTGTAGCCATCTGATATGACAAGTATGCTGTGTTGTGTGCCTGACTTGAACAGTTTGCACAACACCTATGGCACCTCTTTGTCAAATGGCACATGTGCTAAATGAGGGTTGTATACACTGTTGACACTGACAGGCGAGTGATCTGGGCCAGGGTATGTCTGTCTGGTCTGATGAGGGTTCTTAAGTGGAGTAGGATATGTGACAGCTTGTCACATGCTGTCCAAAACCCTGCAGTTGCATGTGTTGAACAGTGTGTGCCATGATCAGTGAGTGTGTTGCACCCCTTATGCCATATGTTGACTTTCAAAGGCATGTAGTGCATTGGGGTTTGCCCACAGGCCTAATTCACATGGACAATGATCCAAATACTGTCAGCATCCTATGCCCTATTCACATTATCAATGGTGTGCAAGTGTGTGTCTCTGGGACATGGAGCAGGTGTAGTGATGTTGTTTTACTTCGTCTTCCTGACAGGTATCTGCCTATGAGAAGTGGGAGATATGGCTGGAGATCGCCAGGGCTGTCAGGAGTGCGGGGGGCCATCGCCGGCGGCTAAGGAACATCAGAAAAAGGTGGCAGGACATCAGGTGCTGGACCCGGCGTATCGCCCGAGTCCAGCTGAATATGGAGGCCCCACGCCGGCATGGTGGAAGCCTTCACCTCACCCCCCAGATGCTCCAGGTCCTGGCAGTGGTCTTTCCAGACCTCCATAGGCAGTTGCAGAAGAGACAGCAGCAAGGAGGGGGTAGGTACATGGCTGTTTGTAGTGTTGTGTGTCAGCTGCTACTTGAGGTGCTCTGAAGCATGGAAACACTCCCACAGTTGGGGTGTCTGGTCAGACAGGCTATTTGTGCATTGTATTTTCTAATCCCCATATTCAGCTGGTACTCTTTTTCATCCCTTCCCTTTCTCCACATGTGTCCCCTGGTCAATTGCACATGTTCCTCTAGGGTGAAAGATAATTAGACTACACATTGATTAGCGCAAAATTGAGAGGGAGGTCAGTGACATGTGTTGGTACCTTGCCTGTGCCATGACCTGTGCACTGTGTTTGGGCTTCATATTTGTTTGCACTGATGATGAGTTTCAACATGGGAGTGTGAGGTTTCAACTGCACACTCTTGCAGCATGCATGACCCATGTTGCGTTCTCACACATGATGTAAGTGAGATATGCATAGTGTCATGACGGGTAATCATGAGACAGTCAGCAATTTCTAGACCCATGGATCTGTGTGCCCACTACAGTCCCCTGAGACACCCTGGCCTCCAAATCATGTGTGTCATCCAACCCTGTGCTCATTCTATGTGTGTTCAGCATGGGTCTGCTTCTGTGGCATTGCTCCCTGGCATAGTTTGTATTTATCATGTGTCAGCTACATGTGCACACTGGCCAGATACAAGATTTGGCTTGTGAATGCTCACACTGGCCAGTGCCTGTGTGCCTATTCACAAGAATCTGTTGTTGGTTGTATGTGACTAATATGTATTACCAGCCCCACAAGGTGAACTTGGTTTACTTTTGGAATGTTGCTGCACTGTTTTTGTTACCCTGATTCTGAGTTTTCACTTCTTGAGCTGTATCAATCACATTGACTGAGTGATGTGGGTGTTGTGGAGGAGAGGTGTAATGGGCCTGCCTGTTTGGCCTTGGCAGTTGTGACCTGTGGATGTAAATTGGGTGGTCGATTTTTAACCATGTGATGGTGGACAGTGCTTTCATTAGGGCTTTACAGGCTATGTCATTTGCTTCCAGAGATGATTTTGCCTGAATAATTTAAGCCACATGTATGTAGTTCTGGTGCAACGCTGTTTTGTCTTGGTGTGCACACTACTGTGTTGACATTTTGCATGTGGATAAGGGTGTGTCCAGGATGCAGCAATGGTTTTGTACTACACAATTGTAGGCACATTAGCTTGAGCATTATCCTGATTTGGGACATGTGGGCCACTTCACATGACAGCCAGTGGGATGTATGTGCTACCAACTGTATGATCAGGTGATAGATACCCCTGTGTGGACTGACACATTTGAAGTTGTCTCACATTGATGTATGTACCTTGGCACTCCCAAAACTTGTTAAGAGTTGTTCCTGTTTTGACTGTGTTCATATGACAAATTGTGTAGGTTACACTTATGTGTCTGCATTATAGTTGTTTCACAAGGTAGTGCGCACCAAACAACATTTGCAATGTTTTGGAATAGCATGCAGCTTTAGAAGAAGGCCAGTGTTCGTGATTAATGGTGTGGCTTGATCTCCATTGACATGGCCTCACAGTGGTCTTGAGTGCTTGAGACTCCTTTGTTGTCAATTGTACAGACTAATGTGTGTCAAACCATCAAGACCTCCGTTGGACCATGTATATGGTATATGGTCCACGCCATTTGTTTCTAACAGTGTTTCATCTTAATGTGTGCCAGCTGTGTCAATGAATGTGTCTATGTTTTTGGTGTGCATTTCCTTGTGAGCAAACTTTCATGCAGGCACATACATGTTATCTTCACAAGATGGCGATTTTACACATTCAATACATGTTGAATGTGTGAAGTATGGTGAGTCCCAAGATGCCAACAAATTGTGAAATCCATTTTCACCAAAATGTACTTACAGGGCTCTGAGTGTGGTGTCTCCTTGGGGAGTGAGGTGTGTTAGTTTGCCCTGAGGGGCAACGCAACTGTTTTGTTCTTTGTGAACTTGAGGTGGCATAATTTCATTGTATGGATGTGCTCTCCTGTCAACAAACAGAAGCTCCTCAGTGTGACTCTCATTCAAGTTGTGGCCTGGTCTGTTCTTTGGATCCTTGTGTCCAAGTAGATTTGTGTCTATACCAACTGGGCAGTTCTAGTCTTAAATATGTGCAGAGCTATCTGGCTGTTACTCATGATGCATGCCATGATTTGCAGTGTCACCAACTGATTTTGTGATCATGTATCAGATGTGTACAGGTGACTGATACATTTTTGTTTCTTCTCCTTGCCCACAGCATCATCAACCGACACAGGAGGAGACATGAGCACGGACCAGGAGGAGTGACCCAGCCGCAGTGCCACCAGCGCTGAGGAGTCAGAGGGAGCCTGTGGCATGGGAGGGTGAGGGGAGTCAGACGGCCGGACCTTTGGAAGCGGACACTTCTTACCATGCGACCGGCTCGGCTTCTGACTCCCAGGAGGAGGGAGAATACGCGGCAACACCATCTGCCATCACTGTGTCTGTCCCCACCTCCTCCAGACCCATCTCCACCCTCCCAGTTGCTAGGGTCCCTTCTGTCCGTGCTGCTCCCCATGTCTCCTTCGTCCCCGGCACCGCAGCCCCTGCCCCTGTCTCCCCTGCTGCCCTCAGTGCGGAGTCTGTGGACCTACTCCGGCAGATTCATGTTGGTCAGACATTAATGCTGACTGTTCTCCATGGCCACACTACAACCCTGACACAGTTGTTGTTATTCATGGAGGGCATGTCAGCTACGATGTCTGACCAACGTCAGATTCTATCGTCCATGAACTCATCACTGACGGCAGCAGTTTCACTCCTGCAGCGGTCAGTCCCCCCCTCCTTCTGACCCATCTACACCCCCCTCTCCCATACCTGTCCAGAGCACACGCCGACACACAAGATCACGCACGCCAACAGACACAACCAGCACACAACCACTACCAAAGTGTAAGCGCAGATCTCCTGGCACACAATCTCAGAGGGATGCAGGCACACCCACAGGGATTGGGGTCAGACAGCAGGCACGCAGCCACAGACACAGTACACCAGACTCACAGCCCTCTACCTCCACTCCCATTGTGTCCCCGGATGCAGGTGGTGGTCTGGCGGAACTGGCAGAGCAATGTGCAGCACTGAATTTATTTCCACCTTTGGCGCTGCACAAGCCACTGAGGAGGATTCCCCCCCCCTGCACCCACAACACCTACCCTTCCCTCTACTGTCCCTGCGGTGCCGACCCCTGACCAAGATGGTGCCCCCCACGGGTCAACAACCCTTTAACTCCATCATGTGCAGGCAAGTTTGGGGTCGACAACCTCCCCAACGTCCCCCAACCAGACCTTACTATGGACTGGCCATTGGTCTTGTTTGAGACAGGACATATTTTTTAAATCATTTTCGTTTGGAGCTGAATAAAGCATTTTATTTTTCATTCTAAACTATTGCATTTCAGGTACTTGCTTTAGGTGCGGTGTGGCTAGGAGTTGATGTCATGGTAATGTTTTGGGATTGTTAAATATGTCTATTTTCTGATGTAAATGAGGAGGACCATGGTATCTATGTGCCATCACAATGTTGTAGCAATTATTCTTTGGTTGTGCGGGTTCAGTTTGCCTACAGACATTGTCCCAAGGAGTGTTCCTTCCTCAGTTATACAATGAGAACTTCACTACAGACAGTTGCACAATTGTTGTGCTGACATGTGTGCATATTCCATATATTGTTGAACGTTCCCTTCAGCAATGGCCATGCATGCTCACATATGACTACTGCTCATTAGTCTGTGCCATCCATGCTACTCACTGTACTTGTGTTTTGAGTACATAGAAATGCTTTCATGGACACATTCACCCTTTTTCCCACTATGCAGATGTATAATCACAGCCTTACCATTATGTTTGGATTTGTTCTGCAGGGTATTTGCGCGCATGACTCACAATTTTTTGCATTGTATCTAAGGGGTTTCAACCCTATTCCTTCCATGAGCGAGTACATGTTGGTGGTCTGACCAGCACCTGGACATTCATATCAGCCCAGGGATGTACACGACAGTGTGTGTTCCCGTTTGCTGTCTTTGTTTGGTGGGCTGTTACATGACTATACACTATTGTGTCATGATGGTAGGGTGTGTAGGTTGCCTGCAACCTCCATGGGTGGGTATGCATGTGGGATCTGACATCACACCCACATGTGGTGTGTCACGCAGTATGTGACAGAAGTCCCTCCTCCGTGTAGTGGTACACTGCTGTAAGTGATGTGATGCTATGGCACTCTCAGGACTCTCACAGGTTAGGGTTGTAAACATACCCCCATGTACTTGTAGTATGATGATGATAATGCCCCACCTATAACCGAGCACTACTGGGGGTTCTCTGCACCCACCCCCATACTGTTGGCCTATGCTGTGAGTCCTCTGCACCCACCCCTCCTATGTCTGGGCACTGCTGGGAGTCCTGTGTACCCACCCCTCCTATGTCTGGTCACTGCTGGTAGTCATATCCACCCACCCCTCATATGTCTGGGCACTGCTGGGAGTCCTGTGCACCCACCCCTCCTATGTCTGGGCACTGCTGGGAGTCATATCCACCCACCCCTCCTATGTCTGGGCACTGCTGGGAGTCCTGTGCACCCACCCCTCCTATGTCTGGGCACTGCTGGGAGTCCTGTACACCCACCCCTCCTATGTCTGGGCGCTGCTGGGAGTCATATCCACCACACACTCAGATGTCACGCACCGTACCCCAACATTAATGACGTGTGTGCGGCTCTTATCACTATTGCACTGGTATCATACGCTTGATTGAGACGCACCGTGCCCCAACATTATTGACGTGTGTGTGGCTCTTGTCACCATTGCACTGGTGCCATACGCGAGCATGTGACGCACCGCACCCCAACATTTATGGCGTGTGTGTGCATCGCGTGACCCGCACCGTACCCCAACATTCATGGCGTGTGTACGGCTCTTGTCACTATTGCATTGGTGATGTAGGCGAACGTGAAACGCACCATACCCGAACATTCATGGCTTGTGTGCGGCTCGTAGCACTATTGCAATGGTGATATACGCGAGGGTGTGACGCACCGTACCCCAACATTCATGACGTGTGTGCGGCTCGTAGCACTATTGCAATGATGCTATACGCGAGCATGTGACGCACCGTACAAGTACACTTCCGTTGTTGAGGTACGTTGTACTCACTGTATGCGCCGTCGTCGGTTTCTGTGCACCAGGTCGTAGGCGTACAGGACTGGGATGACACGGCCAAGGGGGTTCATGGCGTGTCTGTCGCGTACCGGGGTGCGGTTCAGGCCGGACTCTGCTTTTACGGCTGTTTTCAACTCCAGTAGCAGAAGGGTCATACGGAGTGTCGTCGACACGGATCGTACTTGCTGGTCCAGAAACTGCTGCCTGTTTACGGACGGACGGCGTGTACTACGTGACCAGGATATGAATCGTATGTATTTTTTTGTCGTATGGTGTTTGGTACGATTCGTACGTAGATATGCTTTGGGTTAGGATCGTACTTGCTCGTACGTACGGAGACGTACAGGGTTTACGATTTGTATGGGAAATACGCTCCGTACAACTATTCGTGGGCGATTTTACCGGATCGGAATTGGCTCCCTTGTGTAATACTTCCAACATTAAATTTGATTGAATATGGCTTGCATTTAGCTGTAGCACTGTGAGTCGGTGCATTGTGTCTTAAAATACTTCAGTTGTTTCTACTACATTTTGTGTTGCTGAAGTCTTAGGGGTCCATTACGATGGCAGATGGATTTAGGGCCAGATGTAGGTGGCTAAATACAGGTCGGTAATGCTGAAATTCGCAGAATTTCAGCGTTACCAACCTGTATTTAGCCATGTGCGATATAGGTAACACCAAAGGCCATTGCAAATAAGGACTCAGTAAAAATAAGGGAAACCAGTTACCGATTCCTTAATTTGCGATTAGCAGATACCGAAACTCCCAAATACTGAATCGCTAAATAAGAAATCCTTAAAAAATCGCAAATCGATGTACCAAAAATCGTTAATACCGAATTTTTGTATTTTTGGTATTTAGGTGTCGCTAATTACCACTGACTCAAAGCAGGTGGTAATCAGGTGCACTGCATTTAAACAGCCTCAAAATGCAACAGTATGAACACAATGGCGGCCCACTACGTAATTGCAAGGCGGCTACGTTTGCAAGCAGCAGGACTGAGGATCTGGAGACGGGAGGAGCGTGTGCAAAGACTGCGCGTTACACTTTTCCAACTGACTGAGGCTGAAATCCATGAGAGGTACAGGCTGGACCCCCAAACCATCCTAGAACTGATACGGGACCTGCACCCACTCCTGGAGCATCAGACACCAAGGGTGCACACTATACCAACAAATGTTCAGGTGCTCTGTAGCCTGCACCTACTTGCATCAGGAAGTTACCAGGGGGTGATAGCTGTGGCAGGTGGTGTGTCACAGAGTTGCCTGTCCCGTTTTTTCAACACTTTCCTGGATGCCATGATGCAAAGAATGCATAACTACATACGCTTCCCCAGCACACAGGCAGAACTATAGAAAACAAAGATGGATTTTTACCAAAAAACACGGTTCCCACATGTAATCGGGTGCATTGATGGGACACACATACCAATCTGCCCACCTGCAGCTACAGAGTACATATACCGGAAACGCAAATCTACACATTCCATCAACATGCAGGTAATATGCGATGCGGACCAAATCATCACTGACATTGTAGCCAAATTTCCAGGGAGTACCCAGGACTCCTACATATTAAGGAACAGTGAGATCTACACACGTCTGGCTGGGGGTGAATTTGGAGAAGGATACCTGCTAGGTAAATCAATGTGACACACCCTGATGTATACCTTGGATGAATGTGTTGGTGACTGTTATTAATGGCACTTCCTTTCTCACTCAGGTGATAGCGCTTATGCCGTGCGGGCATTTATCCTGACTACATACCTCAACCCATCCACTTCAAGTGAGAGAAGATACAATGTGGCACATAAATCCACGCGCAACGTTTTGGAGCGCACATTCGGACTCTTAAAAAGCAGGTTCCGCTGCGTCCACAAAAGTGGAGGTGCACGTCAGTACCGCCCCATCATCTGCTGTAAAATAATAGCAACATGTGCCATGCTGCATAACCTTGCCACAAAGAAAGGAACAGAAGTAGAACTAACTGACTCTGAAGGTGAGGATTGTCCACAGCCAGAGCATAGCGGAGCAGGTGTGGCAGCAGCACCAGATGGGAGACACAGACGGGCTGAGATCACACGCAACTATTTCTGGATAAATAAGGAGACCCAGCCAGTTACTGTAAGTGAGTGATGGAGTAATTAGCATAGCAGACCACCACAACATGAAGGGCTTAACATGCCAGGCCAAAATGAAATGCAGATTACAAAGGTGAAATGGGTTACATCACCCATTTCACAATACCATGTCATGGCTGGCATTACTTCCTGCGCCCACGTGCAGCACTGCTGCATTCCCTGGGCACACTGCCCTCACTGGCAGTCTGTCATGTGGCAGTGCTGTGCCGTTAGCTGCGCCTCCTGGACTCTGTTATAGGGGGCGTGATGCTATTGCGGCTAGTTGCCTCTTCACTATACCCCCATCACCTGCACCTGTAGTGGCTACCTGGTTTGTCTATAGCATTTCCAGTGCACTGGTCACTGTGACCAGCCCACTTGCCACGTCATGGCTGCAGTGGCCATCTCCTCCTGCATGGCCACCGAGCGCCTGCAGAACAGAGAGGTGGCAGTGTAGAGGCAGTTCACCGCCTTAGTGTAGTTGTCCAGTTTCTGCCTCTCCCTGCACCTCGCCAAACAGTCCTCATCCATTTTGCTGCACAGCAGCCTCACTGCCTCGGACATGTCCCTCATGCCCTAAGCCACAGTATTGTTCATGCTGCTGATGCCCTTCTCGATTTGCAGCATGTGTCCATTCATTTGTACCATCTGCCGCTTGACTGACCTTATTGCTTTGCCTTGCAGGCGCTGCACCTTGAGCATGTTCCCCTCAAGACCAGCACATACACTCTGATCCTCGCCCTGTGAAGCTGGATTGGCTACCCTTGCCCTGCGGCGTCTAGCACCTGTGTAGGTGCGCTCTGTGGGGGACTGTATGCTTGCACTGTTGCCATCCTCTGCCACCATGGACTGTTGGCCTCCCATGCTGTCCTCCTCAGACACCTCCATCTGCTGAAGGCTAGCCACTGCATGCCTCCTGGCTCTCGGTGCTGGTGGCGGTGGTGATGGTGGTGGTGGTGGTGGTGGTATGGTGTGCTCTGCAGGCGACAGGATCTTCTCCTCCTGTGTTCTCTCTCTCCTGGGTGCCTTTCCTGTCTTCCCCTCTGTAGCCCTACACAATGGCTCGCCTTTGGAGACAGAATGTACATTTGCTCACTTGTCTGGCAGCATTTGCGTAATAAAACTGACTGTCCTCTGCTTGCTAATTGCTGATGTGTGTCACATGCCTTTGGGTTAAGTGGACTGACTGTTATGATATGTGTTACTTCTGACTTCATTTCCCATAATGCATTACTGGTTTTTAGTAAAACATGTACTGGAGTGGGATTCATACTGCCTCATTGGGGTTTGGGGATTGGGGTTAGGGAGTGGGGGGCACAGCGTGCAGTGCATGAATCCTACCTTGTCTGTTGCCAGCTCTGGCTGAGCTGACCGCATCCTCAATCCCACTCAACTCTCCGGCTGGAGGGTGGACTCAACCAGGATATCCAGGGCTGTTGGTGCAGGTGCTGTGTTTCTCCCTCCACCTGTCAGGTTGGCTTGCTTCTTTCTCTCTGCCAGCCTCTCCATTGCACTCTTCCGGAGGTCATACCAGCATTTTTTGAGTTCTTTCGATGGAGCGCTGGGTTACTCCAATGGCATTAATCCTTTCCTGGATAACCAGCCATATCTGCCTCTTCTGAGATTCAGGCATGTGCATAGAATTCTTACCAAAAAGTATGTCATGGTCCTTTGTGACCTCCTCAAAAAGGACCTCCAGCTCCCTCCCACTACATTTATGTTTCCTCTTGTGTTCAGCTGCCTCCTTTTCCCTCTCCTGGTTGTTCATATCTGCTCTGTGTTCTCAGCAAAAACTTGGAAGAGTTGCTCCTTGGTTGTTTGCTGTGCTCCCTGCCTTTCAAACAGCTTCAGTATCAGTGCAGCTGAATGGGTGTGGCCACATCCTGGTTGGGAGGTCATGAGAAAGTACAGGATTGGCTGATTCGACAATTACCGATTTTTTGAAATACCGATTTGCTAATTACCAAATCTGTATTAAAGAATCGGTGATACCGATTCAGTAATGGGGAATCTGTAATTTTTTTACCGATTTTTGCCAAATCGCTAATTATTACCGATTATTACCGATCCGGTAACTTTTACCAAATTTTTACCTACATCCAACTGAGTTCTTAATAGCGAATCGGTAAAATTCGCTATTGAGGACATGGTATTTCTGAATTGCCTACATCTGGCCCAAAGTCCGCCCGCCACCGTAATGGTAAACGGGACCGCCCACCAGAGATGCGGCGGTCACGCTGTGCCCATTATGATGCGACCGCCACCCTGGCGGTCGTATCCTGCACATTTAACATTGTGGTGGGCGGTGCTTTGTGCCGCACTCGCCACAATGTCAAATATGCTTGTTGTGCTTTGGCCTGCACAATGTGACAGGCCCCGCGCGGTGCCTGCCACCTTGTGCATGCCAATGTAAGTGCAGCCCCCCACACCCCCGGGAGCCCGTAACGGGCCCCAACATTGAATTCCTGCATGTCTTTCCATGGCAGAGTATCTGTCAAGGAAAGGCATCCAACCGCAGCCATAGTAATATGGATGGCGATGCTTGCAAGGCACGCCACCATATTGTGTGCCTTTTCGGCCCAGTCGGCAATCCGACTGGCAGAAAAGCGGCGGTCTTTCCGTCTGCCGCGATGCCCCCCTGCCATACTAATATGGCGGGGGGGTTGAACCAGGGACATTTGGCCGGGGATCACCAAACTGCTGTCATTCTCTGAATTCGGTGGCTGCCGCCTTGCCTGGTTATTTAGGTGATTCTAAGAGTTGGTGATATTTTGTGTTACATAGAGGTGAATTTTAGAGGAAACTTATGCTATGTGCAACTATCCTATAATTTGTTCCTCCGCCATTTCCAATTTAAATCCTTCTCTTCGATTTGTGTAGTACTATTCTTTAGAAGCGATATACATGTAGGTCATTGCTGACATTGATGCCCACTTTAAGAGGCCAGGGTTTCCTTGACAGCATTCTGTAACACATCGGCCGTGAATAACAGACCAAAGCTTAGTTGTTTGTATCTCCACCTAAATACTTGCATTGAGAACATGGTAATGTATCTTGAGGCCTGTAATGGTAATGTATCTTGATAGTGATTCCAGGCATTAAAGTGAAGCTTGGAGACCCAGCAAGCACCACTGAAATCTGCCTCTGATTTGTGATATATGTCACTCCTATTTCATAGCCTTATTTTGAAGCCTTAAGCGTACATATATCTTTGCATGATTAGATTTGATTTTGTTTTCACTACTATTGTTGATACCAAGGTGTGGAGATCCTACTTTCTCAATAATGTCTGATGTTTCCAGTTGCATTACTTCTCCACCTTGGCATGGACGTGAAAAGGGTTACATGTGGCACCCAACGATGCTGTTACTTAAGAGGGTAGTTTTACCTCATTGCTCTGTAATGTCCCATGACTATAAAGAGCCTCTTGGGTTCTCCCAGAATGTCCTATATTCCACATGTGTGCATCATTAGTCCAAAATGGATTGACTACAGTGTTTCAGTTTTGTTATTTTCAGTACTTGTTTCAGTTTAAAAATTGCTGTGATCTTTGCCTTTCCATGATGCACCTTAGTTTTAAAATTTTACATACCACAATGGCTTTTGCTCCACAGAAGCATGTATGCATGTTGAGAAGTCTGTAATTTCTGGATTTGGTTTTATTCTGCGTATCTGATCTCTTGACAGGAGACAGGCAAATGATTCAGTGGCAGTGGCTACTGTCACATCTAGTCCTTGAATGCTTACACTGCAATTAGGTTGGAACCAGTTTCTGTTTAGCTCCTTTCCAAACAATTAAAAAATATATATTTCTTAAGTTTCATTATTATTGTCATCAAAGGCTTAGATTGACATGTGAGTCTTGTGCAGAGATCCTTATAAATCGACCTACACACTGTAACTCTCCTTCATTCCTGCAGATTTTTTTCACTGTTTTTTAAAATGTATTTATCATTTTGTCAGACGTCATAACAATACATACACCAGTCCAATAACTTTGAGCACAGTCTGATCACACGGTCTTGCCACATAGCAATAATTACACACCTGTTTATGTTCCTGTTAAAAATTGGATTTCTGGTTAGCAGGGGTATGCACCCTGTCCAAGCAGGAACCACAATCGTAGTCAGGGTAAGTGTAAGCCAAACCCTAAATTAACCTTTACTCACCCTCTGGAACCACAGTCACAGAGCATTCAGGCTTAACTTAGAGGCAATGTTTAAAGTATTTGTGCAACACTTCAAACAGTACTCTAAATACCACACAAAATGATTGCACACCAGCTAGGAAAGAATAGAGCTTAATTTAATAAATAAAACAAGACCAAAATGAGAAAAATCCAATAAGCAGAACATAAGACATGAATTTTTAAAGAATAAACTGTAAAATATTGCTTAGAAGCAATAATCTCTTAAATGGGACATCTGGTCGAGCAGGTTTGGGGCACATGTCAAAAGTTCAAGCCGACCGCAACGATGCACGGGCAAGATACAAGGATCCACTTGGGTCCACTGAACAAAAGCACCTTGATCCAGACTGCATCGTCATCAACAAACATTCAACGTGCAGCCAAAGCAATGCGTCGGTAACTGCGACGATGTATTGGTTCCAAAGTGCGATGCACTGGTTCCCGATGCAACACGCTGCTACTGCTTCTGCAGCAGAGGATGAATCGATTCCGAGGGCATTGTGTTGGTTCTGAAGCTGGGTCATGTCAGCTCCATGTAAAGATGAGGATGAGCTGGTTATGATCCATTCAAAGGCAAAGATATGCTGTTCCGAGCCACGCAAAGACAAAGGTTTGCAAACTCTGAGTAGAATGCTTGGGTTGGCTTATAGAAGCATCTTAGGACTCCATGGGCCCAGGACTGGGGTAGTACCACTTGGCAAAACAGACTCACAAATGGCAGAGTCTAGGTACAGGTGCTGATGCAAATTCAGGTGACTTGGAAGTCTTTTATGGCCCTGAGACTTCAATCAGGAGGCAAGCCAGCATGTCCTTGGAGTCACTCTGGGTTCAAGTGATGCAGGTCCAGTCCTTCTCACCTAGGGAGGGGAACATCAGGCAGGAGGGCAGAACAGCAAGGCAGTAGTCCAGCAAAGTACCACTCCAGCGGAGTGGCAGTCCTTCAGCAGTACAACAGTTCTTCTTCCTGGCAGAGTCTTCACATGCCCAGATGTGTACTGAAGTGGTAGTGTCTGCGGTCCAGTACTTATACCCATTTGTACCTTTTAAGTGAGTAAGACTTCGAAGAAATGTCTTTGAAGTGCACAGAGGTCTTACTTTCCTACCCTGACTTCAGACTCACAACAGGGTGGTATGCAGCCCTTTGTGTGGGACAGGACGCAGCCTATTCAGGTGCAAGTGTCAGCCCCCTCCCTCCCATCCTGCCCAGGATTACAAATCAGGATTTGGATGGCCCATCAAGTCACTCCCAAAGCTCTCTTTGTGTGTGGCTCTCTAGAAGGAATGCACAAAGCCCAGCTCTCGCGGCAAACACCCATTTCAACGAAGTGATCATTTCGCGAGCACAATACACCGCAATTAACACATCGCACTAACCTTCACATCGCAAGGCACAGCAACGCTTCGTTGCTTACATCGTATGCCATCACAACGTATGGCTTCAACAACGCAATGTTAGTGCGATGTCAGGATGCGAGAGTTCACCCATTTCAGTAACACTCGTTTGAAACAAATAAAGATAACGCAATGTTAGTGTGATGTCAGGATGTTACAAATGAAACAATTAAAGATGTGAGAGTTCACACATTTCAGTAACATTCAGTGCGATATCACTAAAAAGACAAGGATAAACAATGTAAACGATAAAGATGTGAAAGAAAGAAAGACAAGGAAACTCAATGAAAATAAAAACAATGCCAAAATATCAATTGCCAAGGAAAAACAATGAAATAAAAAAAGATGCCAAAATAAAGAATTCACTCATTTTAGTGCGATGTCACTCAAACGTAACGTTATTGTCAGCATGAACGTTTGAGTGACATCGCACTAAAATCGCACTTAAATAATGTGTGAACTCTTTATCAAGGAAAAACAATGTAAAAAATAAAGATGTGTGTCAAGAACGAAATAAAGACTTCACACATTTCACTGCGATTTCACACAAACGTTTTTATCAACATGAAAGTAATGTGGGTGAGAAGATGGATGGGTCCATGGATGCTAGATGGGTGCAAGATGGATGAATGGATGGATGGCTGGACGGATGAAGAATGGGTGTGAAAAGGATGGGTGGATGGATGGTAGGGTGCCGATGGATGAAGGATGGGTGAATGGATGGATGAAAGGATGGATGGAAGGGTGGATGGATGGGAGATGGGTGGATGGATGGTAGGGTGGAAGGCAAGATGGATGAATGGATGGATGGACGGATGAAAAATGGGTGGGTTTATGGATGGGTGGATAGAAGTGTGGATGAATGAAAAATAGGTGGATCGATGGATGAACAGTTGGGTGAATGTGTGAAAAGGATGGGTGGATGGATGGATGGTAGGGTGCGGATGGATGAAGGATGGGTCAATGGATGGATGAAAGGATGGATGGAAGGGTGGATGGATGGGAGATGGGTGGATGGATGGTAGGGTGGAAGGCAAGATGGATGAATGGATGGATGGACGGATGAAGAATGGGTGGGTGCATGGATGGGTGGATGGAAGTGTGGATGAATGAAAAATAGGTGGATCGATGGATGAACGGTTGGGTGAATGTGTGAAAAGGATGGGTGGATGGATGGTAGGGTGCGGATGGATGAAGGATGGACAATGGATGGATGAAAGGATGGATGGGAGAGTGGATGGATGGGAGATGGGTGGATGGATGGTAGAGTGGAAGGCAAGATGGATGAAGGGATGGATGGACGGATGAAGAATGGGTGGGTGTATGGATGGGTGGATGGAAGTGTGGATGAATGAAAAATAGGTGGATCGATGGATGAACGGTTGGGTGAATGTGTGAAAAGGATGGGTGGATGGATGGTAGGGTGCGGATGGATGAAGGATGCGTCAATGGATGGATGAAAGGATGGATGAAAGGGTGGATGAAAGGGTGGATGGATGGAAGATGGGTGGGTGGATGATAGGGTGGAAGGCAAGATGGATGGATGCTAAATGGGTGCAAGATGGATGAATGGATGGATGGCTGGACGGATGAAAAATGGGTGGGTGTATGGATGGATGGAAGTGTGGATGAATGAAAAATAGGTGGATCAATAGATGAACGGTTGGGTGGATGCGTGGAAAGGATGGGGGATGGATGATAGGGTGGAAGGCAAGAAAGATGGATGGATGGATGGATGGATGGACAAAATTGTTGATGGCTGCATGATGGGTGGGTGGATGGATGAATGAATGGGGGATGGATGGATGGACGGACAAAATTGTTGATGGATGCATGGTGGGTGGCGAAAATTGGTGGTGGGTGCATGGGGATGGGTGGGTGGATGGATGGATGAATGAATGGGTGGATGGATGGACAAAATTGTTGATGGCTGCTTGATGGGTGGAGGGATGGATAGATGGACAAAATTGTTGATGGGTGCATGGTGGGAGGACGGGGAATGGATGGTGAAAATTGGTGATGGGTGGATGGCTGGGTGGGTGGGTGGATGGATGAATGAATGGATGGATGGACAAAATTGTTGATGGATGCATGGTGGATGGATGGGTGGGTGGGTGGATGGATGGACAAAATTGGTGATGGATGCATGGTGGGTGGATGGATTATTGACGAAAATTGGTAATGGGTGCATGATGGATGGATGGAGCCAGTGAGTCAGTTCTTCACTCCTATAATTTTGGAGCATTGCTTGTGGAATGCTCTTTCTTTATCACATAATAATAATAAACTATGGCTTGTTTAGGTTAAATATAAAGTATGTTTTTTGTGCCTCCAAAGCTTGAGTCTCCAGTTTTACTAACAAATGCACACATGGCAGGGATAGTATGCGCTATATATATGCAATTACAATACAATACATCTGGACACTGCAGTGTACCAAGCACGGCTCCCTGCCAAAGAGTCTCTCATTGTCACTGAGCCATAGGTATTTCCATTTTACTTTGCGTTTTGTGGAGCACCTTGAAAGTTTAATGCTTTCCAAGCAGACTGCTTCTGTGATGTCCAGAGCAAACAGCATTCTTCTAATGCCAATAAAACCTTTGGTCCTTTTAAAGAAGGCTTGTGCTAAGTGGGTATGTTTGCCTTATGACACACTCTCACTTTGGAAAAGCCTTAGAACTTACCTTTTTAAATCGTACCGCAACAAGCAGTAATCTTTCTCATGCGCGAACCACACAGGATGACCCCATCTTGGTCTCCACACATTACTGTCAGAGATATCCCACCACATTTTCGTGTACTGTCCAACCAGCTGCATCTCTTTTTTTCCCATCGGTTCCACCCCTTTCCCTGCTCTCCCCTTCCTCCCTGGCTCTTCTCCCCTCATTCCTAACCCATGTTCATGTAAAACTCTTCAGTTCTGGGTAAAGCACGTTAATACCTGTCCGGCTGTCAAAGTGCAATATAAAAATGTTAAATAAATCCATAAACTAAATGTTAACTGTAGACATGGCGTTGCGGAGCTATCGCACTCCCATCTCATCAAGTAAACTCTAATCACTTATTGATGTGGTATTCTGTCAGAATGTGCAATGACATATCATGTATTTATTTTGTTGGTTAACTTGCATTAAACTGGAGTATATGTCTTCTGTTAAACCAATTCCCACAAAACAGGATAGCTACTGTTAAAGACACTAGTCAACAAAACATGCAGTATAGTTATTCTAATGTCAATTAGCAAATAAACCAGATGTTACATTTTAGGAGCAATTACAATTTGCATAATTATCAAATGATTTCTATTCATGAAATGCAGTTACCTTTTATTCACTAATTATTCACTTGTGTGTGATAAATGGATTGGTTAAGCCGTTTAAACATTTCAATTCAATAATAAGAATGTCGTGTGGTTGCTGAACAACTCTGTGTTGTGCTAAACGTTCCGTATAGGAGACGACTAAATTGCAGCTTTTCTACTGTTATTTTGGTACCGCTTGTCGGCTTCTTGTGGTCCTGCAGTTATACAAATAAACATGTATCACTTGGGGCCGGTAGACCATTATCCAGAGGTCACAAAGTTTAGCAGTTCTGCTAGCTGCACTGAAATAAAATTGGCTTGTGTTTTTTTCAGTCATCCTGTCAAACCGCCTTAGATAAATGTGGGGGCTTCAGTGCTTCCAAATTAATCACACCGGTTGCTTGAAGTATTTTGCCCTTTTTCCCTTATCTGAGTTTAGTTCACTTTCAAACTCATTACAGGGAGTTTACGAGCAAAAACGAGAAACCATTACACATTGTAATGGCGTGCGATCTTTCGGTATGTGTCCTAATGGAATTTCCTATAGGCTAAACAACATTGGCGTTGAAATGCCATGTGGTGGAAAAACGTGCGAAGTAAGAGTCATTGCGATGTGGAGGCTGTGTGCTAAGAGCGTGCGTTGTAACGGTTGGTGATGTACTGTCTTACATCCGCTCTCACCCACCCCAGATGTGTATTCAAAGACAGGCAGTTGAGACAGAATGGCTAAAGTAAGAAAATGCCATATTTCTAAAAGTAGCTTTTCCAGACTTGCAACTTAAAATATGACTTCACCATAAGTTGTGGTTTTAAATTGTGAGTCCAGAAACACCTAACTTGAAAAAGTCTATCTTTTCACAATTAGGAATTACACGTAAAAGATGTACTAAGGTATCGCCAATGTTATCCAATGAGGGAGATAGGCCTTGCAGTAGTGAAAAACAAATCTGGGAGTTTTTCACTACCAGGGGATGTACAACTTAAAAGTGCATGCCCTGTCATTTAAATACATTGCACTCTGCCCTGTGGGTTACTCAGGGCCTACCATAGGGGTGACATATGTGTATACAAAGGTAAGGTGTAGGCCTGGCTAAAGCTTTATTTTGCTAGGTGGAAATTGCAGTGTAACTGCACATACAGGCTCTGCAATGGCATGTTTGAGCCATGGTTAGAGAGCTACTTAAGTGAGTAGCACAATGAGTGCTGCAGGCCCACTAGTAGCATTTCATTTACAAGTCCTGGGTACATATAGTGCACTGTACTTGGGACTAATAAGTAAATTAAATATTCCAATTAGGGATCAACCAATATTACCACACTTAGGGGAAAGAGCACAAGCACTTTAGCACTGGTTAGCAGTGGTAAAGGGCACTGGTTAGCAGTGGTAAATTGCACAGTATCCTAAAGCCAGCATAAACGAGGTCAGAAAAGTGGAAGAGGTAGGCAAAAAGTTGTGGGTACGACCACCCTAAGGCTGTCAGTTCTAACAGTTTCCATGTGTCTTACTCAGAAGCCAGCACTGCCCACACGCCTGCCCCTCTGCATGTCCTGTTTACCCCATCAGGACAACGATTTTTGTATAGCGAATCAAATGTTGAACATTTCTGTCCTTCATAAAGTGTTCATCACTCTAATAGATTCACCCTAGTTCAACTCTTTGCACGGTCATCATGTATCTTTTGTTTGACAGTTTTGGCTACTGTCATCTCAAGGGTAAGGGGATATCTGCAAAGTTGTTGTCAAGTGGGATGCCCTGGTATATGAGAGCACAAGGGATTGATCCAGCATGGCATTTAACTCTTCCAGCTCTATAAACTTGATGGAGCAAAGTTTAGTAGATCTGCGCTCCTGATTTAACTTGCCCAACATTAGCATCAGTGAAGTCAGCAAAAGTGGCGTCACTAGGAGGGTGCAGAGGGTGCGGACAGCACCAGGTGACACCATCACCTGGGGTGACACCAATCACGCACCAGGTGATTGGTGTCACCCCAGATGATCGTGAGGTGATCGTGGTTGGTGTGGCAACGCGGCTGCGGCTCACTGACACTGCGAGCCCGGACGAAGCTAAGGGGATGGGTGAGTGGCGCTGCGGCAGTCTAGAGTTGACTGACAAGCAGGCCCAGGGTAGCGCAGCAGCAAATAGTGTGCAAGTTCCGTTTTCTGGGCTGAGACCGAGGGTTGCTTCCTGCAGTAACACCGGGTCTCCTATGGGCAGGTAGTAGTATCCCTGCTCTAGCCAATCACAACGCTGCCATTGCTGCGTTGTGATTGGTGCAGGGGAGGGAGGGAAGTTGGAAAAACGCGGCAGCCCAGGACCCGTCAGGAGCGCTGAGGCGGCGCAGAGCGGCACCAGGCGGTAAGGTAAGTTTTTTTAATTATAACAATGCCCCCCACTTCCCCCCTGCCTCGACCCCTACTGCCATGCCATTGCACTCCGGTGTCGACAATAATGTGGGAATGATACGCAGTGACTTTATATCATCTCGCTACTCCTCCCTTTCCCTCACACATGTACCTGTACACACACCTCTGCCTGTCTTTCCCTCCATTTAATTTGCATGAAGGGGATCTGAAATAAAGAGCTCTTGTTTGTTATTTAGCAAGCCCATGTGGTAAGTCGTTAGGGGGTGACACCTTTACCCACACTGGGTGACACCAACCCTAGTGACTCCTCTGGTCAGCAATAGTTCACTTACGTGGTCCTCTTCCAAATATAGAAGTATGTATCACTTTGCCATGATTAGCATGTTCTTTTGTCACCACGAAAGTAGTTGAACTGTCAGGCTTTAACTGGCCGCGCCATGGGCGTCCGCAGGGGAGAGCAAGGGGGGGGCACTTGCCCCCCCCCTGGAACACCGGTCCGTCACTATTGACAGCCCCCACAGTGGTGTTTGTCTGCATGGCCGTCAATTTTAAAAGCGTGAGAAAGCGCTTGCAATGACGGTCCTGCTGATGCGCAAGAGAGAAGGTCCGTGCCTGGCTGCTCCCACAGCTTGAAGCAGAGGCGCACCTAGAGTCAAATTTCGGGGGGGGGCACATTTTTCAAGCTAAGGAAGAGTGGAGCTGCATCCAGGGGCCCTAGGAAGGGGTGAAAACCATCAAAGCCTCATTAACGCCGGCACCGAATTACACAATTCGCCCAGAGATGCAATGGGTGTGTCTGATAGTTTTTTGCGAGATCAATTGGAAAGTCCTTCTGTGCACTCGTGATTTATTCGTACTCAAGCTATATTCCTTTCTTTTGTTGGTGCTACTACATCCTGGTACCTACTCTTTAGGTGCCCTTTCGTATACAATATCTTGTGTTTGCCATGGTAATAATCAGTTTTAATTCATATTTTGTTTTCCATTGTTAACTGTTGTTATACGTTTTTTAATATATCCATTATTTCTAAAATAAAATAAAATAATGGATATATAAAAAAACAGTTAACAATGGAAACCAAAATATGAATTAAAATATTTTGTTGACAACTGAAAAAGAGTTAAAACTGAACAGAAGTGTCTGCACCACACACGATATGCCTGTTTTTTGCACCATAAGCACTAGTATTACAGAAGGGTCTTCATATGAGATGGATTAAAGAGTTTACGCCTTGAGCTCCAAAGGGGCAGTCCCTCATGTTCATTGCAGTATCGAGTGTAGCCCCTGGACCACTGTCTGTACTCACTGTCACCTGCCATGATTCACGAAGGGAAAGCTGTCCCACAGGGACAACTTTTCTTTTCTGAATCATGTACCAACTGCAGCTCAGTGTTGGTATCAGATCAACGGTTTGCGACTGCCATTGCGTTTGAAAACCATTGATATATGTCATTGTAAATTGCAATTTGAAGATAGCACCCTTTCCACTGCCCCTCCAAATTCCAATATGAAGTAAGATGCAGAACCCCTTTTGTCAATCATGAAGGTTATACACAACTCTAAAAAGGGGTTTTGCAGTAGCAATCACTGTGATGCTGCAAATTGTAAGCTTTATGACCACAACATCCTTTTGTGTTTGAGGGCCCTAGGTATTTAGATAAAGCAGGATGTGCAGTGAAAGGAATGACGTTACAAATGAGTAGTGCCTTTAATGCTCTGGAAATGCTAGGATCTCCAATCTACCTCTCTGCCTCTCTCTACCTTTCTCTCTACCTCTCTCTCTCTACCTCTCTCCCTACCTCTCTACCTCTCTCTCTCTCTACCTCTCTCTCTCTCTATGTCTCTCTTTACCTCTACCTCTCTCTCTACACCTCTCTCTACACCTCTCTACCTCCCGCTATCTCTCTCTCTCTACCTCTCTCTCTCTCTACCTCTCTACCTCTACCTCTCTCTCTACCTCTCTCTCTCTACCTCTCCCTCTCTATCTCTCTCTCTCTACCTCTCTCTCTACCTCTCTCTCTACCTCTCTCTCTACCTCTCTCTCTCTACCTCACTCTCTCCACCTCTCTCTCTCTACCTCTCTACCACTACCTCTCTACCGCTACCTCTCTCTCTACCTCTCTCTCTACCTCTCTACCTCTCTCTCTCTACCTCTCTCTACCTCTCTCTCTACGTCTCTCTCTCTGGCTCTCTTTACCTCTACCTCTACCTACCTCTCTACACCTCTCTCTACACCTCTCTACCTCTCGCTATCTCTCTCTCTCTCTACCTCTGTCTCTCTCTACCTCTGTCTCTCTCTACCTCTCTCTCTCTCTACCTCTACCTATCTCTCTACCTCTCTCTCTCTACCTCTCTCTCTCTACCTCTCCCTCTCTATCTCTCTCTCTCTCTCTCTACCTCGCTCTCTACCTCTCTCTCTACCTCTCTCTCTCTCTACCTCTCTCTCTCCACCTCTCTCTCTCTACCTCTCTACCACTACCTCTCTACTAACCCTGGGCGTAGTACTTCGCTACACCCACGGAGTGGCCCAGTGTTGCCTACTTCGCCATTTGCGAAGTAGGCGTAGCAGGCAACACTACGCCCACTCCGTGGGCGCTGCGAAGTTGCCCGCCACCCGCCTCCCTCCCCCCTCCCTAAATACTTAAATAACGTTTTTAAAAAGAATAAAAACTACTTACCTTGTCGGCTGCGTCCCCGGGGCTCCCTCTGGTAATCGCGCCACCGTCTCGGACACTAATGCGCATGCGCGGCCGCCCGCGCATGCGCATTTCTCACGAGAAATGCGCATGCGCGGGCGGCCGCGCATGCGCATTAGTATCCAAGATGGCGGCGCGATTATGAGCGGGAGCCCCGGAGACGCAGCCGACAAGGTAAGTGGTGTTTATTCTTTTTAAAAACGTTTTTCAATTATTTAGGGAGGGCGGGAGGGAGGCGGGTAGTATTTAGCGAGGGCGGGAGGGAGGCGGGTGGCGCGTAGTGGGGCTACGTGAAGTGCATAGGTGGACGTAGTTTCTGGCCCACTTCGCGTAGCTTCGCGTAGCCCCTCTACGCCTACTACGCCCAGGGTTACTCTCTACCTCTACCTCTCTCTCTACCTCTCTCTCTCTCTACCTCTCTCTCTCTACCTCTCTCTCTCTCTACCTCTACCTCTCTCTCTTGACCTCTCTCTCTACCTCTCTCTCTCTCTCCCTCTACCCCTCTCTCTCTACCTCTCTCTCAACCTCTCTCTCTACCTCTCTACCTCTACCTCTCTACCTCTACCTCTCTACCTCTACCTCTCTACCTCTACCTCTCTACCTCTACCTCTCTACCTCTACCTCTCTCTCTACCTCTCTCTCTACCTCTCTCTCTCTACCTCTCTCTCCCTACCTCTCTCTCTACCTACCTCTACCTCTCTCTCCCTACCTCTACCTCTCTCTCTCTACTTCTCTCTACCTCCCTCTCTCTACCTCTCTCCCTCTCTCTACCACTCTCTCTCTCTCTCTCTCTCTCTCTCTCTCTCTCTCTCTCTATACCTCTCTACCTCTCTCTCTATACCTCTCTCTCTCTCTACTGCACCCTCTCTACCTCTACCTCTCTCTCTCCCTCTCTCTACCTCTCTCTCTACCCCTCTCTCTCTCTACCTCTACCTCTCTCTCTACCTCTCTCTCCCTACCTCTCTCTCTACCTCTCTCTCTCTACCCCTCTCTCTACCTCTCTCTCTCCCTACCTCTACCTCTACCTCTCTCACTCTACCTCTCTCTCTCTACCTCTCTCTACCGCTCTCTCTAACCCTCTCTCTACCTCTCTACCCCTCTCTACCTCTCTCTCTTCCTCTCCCTCTTCCTCTCTGTCTCTACCTCTCTCTCTCTCTACCTCTCTCTCTACCTCTCTCTCTCTCTCCCTCTCTACCTCTCCCTCTACCACTCTCTCTCTACCTCTACCTCTCTACCTCTACCTCTACCTGTACCTCTACCTCTACCTCTACCCCTCTCCCTCTCTCACTCTACCTCTCTCTCTCTACCTCTACCTCTACCTCTCTCTCTCTCTACCTCTCTCTCTCTACCTCTCTCTCTACCTCTATTACTCTACCTCTCTCTCTCTCTCTCTACCTCTCTCTCTCTCTCTACCACTCTCTCTCTCTCGCTCTACCTGTACGTCTCTCTCTACCTCTCTCTCTCTCTCTACTGCTCTCTCTCTCTCTCTACCTCTCTCTCTCTCTCTACCTCTCTCTCTACCCCTTTTTCTCTCTCTACGTCTCTCTCTACCCCTCTCTCTCTCTCCCTACCTCTACCTCTCTCACTCTACCTCTCTCTCTCTCCCTTCTGTCTCTCTACCGTTCTCTCTAACCCTCTCTCTACCTCTCTACCCCTCTCTACCTCTCTCTACTATCTCTCTTCCTCTCCCTCTTCATCTCCCTCTCTACCTCTCTCTCTCTCTACCTCTCTCTCTACCTCTCTCCCCCTCTCTCCATCTCCCTCTGCGCCTCTCTCTCTATCTCAACCTCTCTACCTCTACCTCTCTCCCTCTACCTCTCTCCCTCTACCTCTCTCTCTCTCCCTACCTCTACTCTACCTCTCTCTCTCTACCTCTCTCTCTCTCTCTCTCTCTCTCTCTCTCTCTCTACCTCTCTCTCTCTACCCCTTTTTCTCTCTCTACCTCTCTCTCTACCTTTCTCTCTCTCTCTCCCTACCTCTACCTCTCTCTCTCTACCTCTCTCTCTACCGTTCTCTCTAACCCTCTCTCTACCTCTCTACCCCTCTCTACCTCTCTCTACTCTCTCTCTTCCTCTCCCTCTTCCTCTCCCTCTCTACCTCTCTCTCTCTCTCTCTACCTCTCTCTCTACCTCTCTCTCTCCCCCTCTCTCCATCTCCCTCTGCGCCTCTCTCTCTACCTCAACCTCTCTACCTCTACCTCTCTCCCTCTACCTCTCTCCCTCTACCTCTCTCTCTCTCCCTACCTCTACTCTACCTCTCTCTCTCTACCTCTCTCTCTCTACCTCTCTCTCTACCTCTATTACTCTACCTCTCTCTCTCTCTACCTCTCTCTCTCTCTCTACCACTCTCTCTCTCTCTACCTGTACGTCCCTCTCTACCTCTCTCTCTACTGCTCTCTCTCTCTCTCTCTCTCTCTCTCTACCTCTCTCTCTCTCTCTCTCTACCTCTCTCTCTACCCCTCTTTCTCTCTCTACCTCTCTACCTCTACTTCTCCCTCTACCTCTCTTCGTCTCTCTCTCTCCCTACCTCTACCTCTACCTCTCTCTCTCTACCCCTCTCTCTCTACCTCTCTCTCTACCTCTCTCTACCTCTCACTCTACCCCTCTCTACCCCTCTCTACCCCTCTCTAGCCATATCTACCTCTCTCTCTACCTCTCTCTCTTCCTCTCTCTCTCTTCCTCTCTCTCTCTACCTCTCTCTCTACCTCTTTCTCTACCTCTTTATCTCTTTACCTCTATCACCCTCTCTACCTCTCCCACTCTCTCTCTACCTCTACCTCTCTACCTCTCTCTCTACCTCTCTACCTCTACCTCTCTCTCTACCTCTCTACCTCTACCTCTCTACCTCCACCTCTCTACCTCTACCTCTCTCTCTACCTCTCTCCCTCTACCTTTCTCTCTCTCTCTCTCTCTCTCTCTCTCTACCTCTCTCTACCTCTCTCTCTACCTCTCTCTACCTCTCACTCTACCCCTCTCTACCCCTCTCTACCCATATCTACCTCTCTCTCTACCTCTCTCTTCCTCTCTCTCTCTACCTCTCTCTCTCTACCTCTCTCTCTACCTCTCTTTCTACCTCTTTATCTCTTTACCTCTCTCACCCTCTCTACCTCTCCCACTCTCTCTCTACCTCTACCTCTCTACCTCTACCTCTCTCTCTACCTCTCTCTCTCTACACTCTATACCTCTCTCTCTACCTTTACACCTCTACCTCTCTCTCTATCTCTCTCTCTCTCCCTACCTCTACCTCTACCTCTTTCTACCTCTTTCTACCTCTCTACCTCTCTCTACCTCTCTCTCTCTACCTCTCTCTCTCTACTTCTCTCTACCTCTGTCTCTCTACCTCTCTACACCTCTCTCTCTCTACCTCTCTTTACCTCTTTACACCGGTCTACCTCTCAACCAGTTGAATTCCGGGAAGCCCAAACCATCAGTATTTCAAATCTGCGCATGAAACGTGGGTAGGATGAGCCGTGCAGCTCAGAAAGGGATGTTCTTTTTACATCATTTGTATTTAATAGAACTGGGAAGCAGGAGAGCAGTCTCACAGTTGAGATAGGGATTAACATACACTGGTGACAGCTTTTGAATTGGCTTTAAAACCATTCAAAGATGGCTGCAGCATCTACGTGGGATGTGGTCGACTAAGTGGCAGCCGGAGCCATATAGCACTGCTTGTCATTTTAAAAAAAACAGCATTGACATAGCCAATAGGTCTCCCCTTTGGGACCTTATAATTGTTTAGTTGTCTAGTACAATATCCTTGGTGCAACAACTTCAAGTACACGTATAAGGTCCCAAAGGCGAGACCTATTGGCTATGCCAATGCTTGTTTGTTTTTCCTCTGTTTCATTGTGGTTGCCAGGTAATCTGCTGTGAAGCCTCACATGATTTTTCTCCCACCCCATGGGTTTCTTTGTTTATTTAAGCTCTTTTTCTTATTATATTTTTTTATTTGTTTATTTAATACTTGTGCTCAATCATGTCGGAGGATGGTGATGAAGTAAAAATGTTGCCCCCCCTGGAAAAATTTCTGCGGACGCCCATGGGCCGCTCCTACCGTGTGCGTAACGGTTGAGGCACTCAGAAGAACTACATCTTCCAGAATGCTGTCCTTCTGGGAGGGATTTCGCACAGCAGTAAAAGGCACGCTCAGCGCCTGGGGTGTCGTGCGTGATTCTTTCGGCGCCTGGAGCGTTGTGCGTGATTCTTTGATTGTACCACAAGTGAAGTGGTGCAGGGCGGCTGCTCTGTACTCAAGGGTGCCGGTGCCGATTAGGCGCTTTCTGCCGAGGGCGCTGTTTCTCGGACCTTCTCGAGCGGAGGACGCTGGGGAAGTGTATTTAATTCTTTTTGTTCCGCTCGGATGAGCGGTGACATCTCTTTTTTTTTTTTTTTAAATATTTTTATTGATGTTAGCAGGATGACAGAAAAAGGCGAAAGCAACAAAAATTCATAAATAATTTCATACCGATGTATATACTAAGAAACAATTAAATTATATATGTTGTAGACAAAAACAATTCTGATATATAAACACAGTAAAAAGAGTTCCTATTACAGAATTAAACCAAAGAGGCTTAACAGTCATACAACATTATAACAACATAAAGTTTTTAGTCTAGAAAAGTACCCCAGATTCTATTAAATTTAATCAATGAGCGTGTTCCCCTGAGGTTTGCTAGGGCTAGCTCCATAGCATGTATCTCTGTTACTAAAGTCCACCACTTCCAAACCGTCGGTGGTTCTGGGTCTATCCAGGCCCTGGCCAGGATTAATTTAGCGCATGAAAAAAGTATAGTGGTTGAGGTTGGTTGTAAAGATGGAGAGAAATTAAGATCTAGTAGGACCGAGGCGGCCGTGATGGTAGGAAGCGAGATGTTTTTTAGTCTCAATACACTCAATATATCGCCCCAAAAGGTCTTAAGTTTGGGGCAAGAGTACAAGATATGAACTAAATTGGCTGCTTCTAACAAACATTTAGGGCATTTAATACGGCTGCTAAAGGAGGGGTTCGGAGACCATCTGGCAATTCTCTCAGGTGTGTAGTAGAGCATACAGGTCGTTCTATATTGTTGTAGCCGGAGGCTGGATGAACGTACAAGATTGTTTATATTGACAAGAGAGTGCTCTATCTGATTAGAAGTAATATTTAAATTTAATTGGGTACTCCATTTCGCGGCCAGTTTTTCACTATCATTTATTTTAAACGTGCTGAGTATTTTATAAGATTCACTAATGATTGATTTATTTTTGTTTGAATAAAGGCATGTCCATATGTCACATTCAGAAATATTTTGTAGTTTTTTTTTATTAATCAAATAATCATGAATTTGCATGTGTTTGAATCTAGAAGCTTCTGGTAGATCGTACAACTGTTTAAGCATGTTGAATTCTAACAACCCCTGCGAGCCGTATAGATCCCCCAATGTCCTGATCCCGAGAGACGCCCAGCTATAAGTAATAGAATCTGTAAAGATATCCGGGAGACCTGGATTGCCCCACAAAGGTAATTTTGGGTGATAAAAGGTTGTTTTGCAAAATTTTAATATATTATCCCATATCCTAGCAATATCTCTAGCAGACTTAAATCTTACCCTTTTGTAGTAATTCGGGTCATTTATGCTGAGCAAAAAAAAATAATGAGTCTTGTTTCAACATAAAAGAGTGAAAAAAGAGAGTTCTATCTCCATGCAATAGAGAACGTATACGTGTGAAAAACGAGGACCAAAAATATAGTTTAAAGTCCGGGACATTCAGCCCTCCTTTATTTATATTATTTTTCAGCATTTTTAGTGACCTTCTGGCCCTTTTGTAGCCCCATATAAAACTACTCAGGAGCCCGTCTAGATGTTGAAAAAATTTGTTATTTAATGCCAATGGAATAGATCGGAATAAGTATACAAACTTTGGTAAAACTTTCATTTTAATAAGGTTTATTCTACTAATCATATTCAAAGGTAATTTATTCAATTTTTTTCAAGATAAGAGTAGTTTTTTTAGTCAGATCATTATAATTTATATTATTAATAACTTGTAGTCTAAATATGTAGCCTCTTTACAGATCTCGGGAATAGGGTCGGTAGGGGAGTAGTTAGCTATGACTTGCGTCTTCTGACGGTTAAGCTTATAGCCTGACACCTTCCCGAATTTCTCAGCCTCAATATAAATACCTTTCAGCGCTTTGGCAATGTCCGTGGTGTATACTGCGATGTCGTCAGCATAAGCTGTCATTTTCAGCTCCTGTGAGCTGGAGCTAAAAGGGACAATCAGATTTTGGGTGTGAAGGGCAAGTAAAAAAGGTTCAAGTGAAAGGGCAAATAAAAGGGGTGAAAGAGGACATCCTTGCCGAGTCCCACGCATAATGGGAAATTCTAGTGAGGTCAAGCCCCCATAGCTAATACAAGCGGTGGGTTTATCATAAAGTGCTTTTATACCCTTTAAAAAGTTTCCCCAAAACCCATTTTGGACAGCGCACACCAGAGATAAGTCCACCCCACTCGGTCAAAAGCCTTTTCGGCGTCTAATAATATCATGCCGAGTGGGGTGGATTCGATCTCCGCTACATCAAACGCCGTAATCGCCATGTTTACATGTATTGTTGTATCTCTCCCAGAGATAAAGTCGTGTTGTTGCGGGTTTACAATTTTAGGCATATATGGGGCTAATCTTTGTGCCATAATTTTAGCGAATATTTTCGCGTCAGTATTTATCAGGGAGATGGGCCGATATGACCCTCTCTCCTCCTTAGGCTTCCCTTTTTTTTAAAAAAAGATTATTTTTGTCCTGTTCCAGGATTTGGGAGCTGTTCCATTTAGTCCAATCGATTGTATAACTTCTAATAACAGCTGTTCTAATTCTGAGCTGCAAATTTTATAAAGTTCTAGGGGTATCGTGTCCTCTCCAGCCGCTTTCCCGGTTGGTAAAGAGTTAATGGTCTGTTGTAATTCGATCAGTGATATTTCATTAGACAGTGCGCCCAAGCCTAATATATTCCCTGTATTCACTGGGTATTCATCTACATATAATGTGTCCGGCATATATCCAATATGGATATCCTGGTCCTATGCATCCTTTGATGAGAGTGCGGCTTAGTTGTGTTGATTTTATAGTCCATAATGCAGTTAAAATCCCCCATTATAATAATTTCCCCCTCCCAGTCCAAGAGTTTCACGTTTAACTGATCAAAGTGCTTTGGTTCGTCTACATTTGGGCCATATACTACACATAAAACATATTTGGTGTTCATATAATTAATTTGTGCTATAGCCCATCTACCATCTTTATCGTGAGCAGTTTGAAGTATTACTCTTGAGGTTGTAACTCTTCTATCCGGTCCGCCAGGGGCGCGTTATCAGGGTCGGTCAAAATGCTTTTTTCCGGGGAAATCATTATTGACAAGGAATCTGTAGGGCTTCCACCTGACAACCTTAATGTAGGGCTTCCACCTGACAACCTCAATGTCATAGTTTTTACCAAACTCTTTGCTACAATCCAATTTCTGAGCGGACTTTTCTCTGAGATATGCTTCTTCAGGGCTGAATTATTGCTTGTCTTTAGTTTTAGCCGCTTAGAAATAGCGCCAGCCTTATTGGTTTTCTTTGCCTTTTGTTTGCCCGTGGTTTTATTCTTAGAGATACACCCCCCGTTAATAAATCGGTTGATGTGTCATCTTCGGTTCCGGATTCAACCTCGTAATCCTCATAAGAATCCTGCTCAGTATCCAATGAAGTCAGCATGTGCGCTACGTTTTCATTTAGTTCCCCGGGTTCATTACCCTGGTCTTCTGGTATCCCCTCTAAGTTACTTGTGGTGACATCGCCGGGGACTAGCTTGGGTAATGCATTGGGTAGTGACTTAGGGAGTGTTTGTGTAGTTTGGCCGGTATTGATCTCCGATGCCATAGGTTGTACACTTAAAGGTTCAATAGAGATTTTTTCGGCGTTAGGGTTAGAATCGGCATTTTGGCTGCTTAAAGTCATTATTACATCTCCCCCCTGTTGAGTTGCACCGGGGTTTGTAGATATTTTTTTTAAGTGTTGTGGAGTGGTCTCTTCTGCCACCCCCCCCCCGTTTTTGCTAGCGTCTTTAACCCAGTTTTGTCCACCCTAGGGGTCAAACCCTTAATCTGTGCCCCAGCAGAGAATATGGATGGCCTCAGTACCTGTTTAGTCACACCGGTTGAGGATTTCTTTTCCCCCGCTGAGGCAGGAGCAGAAGCAGAAGACTCGCCGTTCTCCAGTAAGGCGCCGTTGGTGGGTGCTTCCGAGGGCTGTAAGGGGGTGGCCGCTACCATCGATAACGCCGTTGAGGATACGACGGCGGTGGCAGTAGAAGAGTTAGCTACCAGGGGAGGGGCGGTCACCACCGTTGTCGCAGTGGCCGTCACGGTGGCCGTCGCCGCCACTACCGCCTGTTTGCGTTTCCGTGTTTGGCGCGGCGGCATTTGTGCAGGGTTCTTTGGAGACATCCTTCGGATCCAGTACTTGCCGACAGTCAATCGCCGGCTGATAGTGAGACCAAAGCAGCCGATCCCAGGGTTACTGATCCGCCCTCCCAGCAACTGCCGTAGCAGCAAAACGGCATCCAGAAGAAAAAGCATCGACTAATTAAGGCACAGAAACCATCAACAGAGGGTCTATACCGCTCAGCTCCGAGATAGTCCCATCAAAGTTCCCCGTAAGCTCCAGGAAGGAGAGGTGAGCGGAGCTCACAGGTGAGTCAGCCGGCACGGACCCTCACTCCGCCATTTTGGATCCAGAGCAGATGTCCAACAGAGGCAAGCTTCTATTGACAACTGGAGCGGTGACATCTCTTGTGTGGTTCCTGCTTAGCGGCTTCGGCAGGACAAGGACAGCTGAGAGTCATCAGCAGTCAGCCATTCAGGCGGCAGGAGATCGTGAAAGCTCAGCGGTCTCTTCTTTGAGGAAATTCGATACCCTGATAGATTCTTGGCAGCATTTAGGAAGTAAGTGCGGAACTTGAGACATAGGAGCACTGGAGCATTTGCGAGACAATTGGAGGACTATTCTTTGGAACTGTGATCCTCTGTTGTTTTGCCCATCCTGTTGTTTTTGGCCGATTTTTCATGCTGGATCACAGCATCATATCTGGGAGTTTATTTTGATACAGTTTAGGCTCCACCCTTCCTACCGAGACTTGTTTTGTCCACCTTTTGACTATTATTTTTTCTCTTTGCTTTATGGGAAGAGAGAATTGTGTTTATGTTTTTTTCTTGTTTATTCTGTATTAAAGAAGTGGATGTGGGAAAGACCCGAGTTATAAAATGTTATGTGCATTGTTGTAAGTGTATCATCCTCACGGTGAGAAAATGTATCTTACCAATTAGAGAGGACGTTCTCTGCAGAAAAGGGAGACTTGACAGGTACTGGTTTGTTTCATCAGCAAGAATATATGAGAGTAGTCAGGTTGTTTATGCTATTAATTGTGTGCTTTTTGTTTCAGGTATCCCTTTCCCAGCTGCACCTACCCTATTCATATCCCTCGCCTGACCACCTCAATACTCTGGTTCTTTTCTAGTTAGAGTTGGGGATGGATTGTCAGGAGGTGGACCCCTTTGAGCATCGCCCAGATCCTGAGGAGTACTTGAACGTGACATGAACAGCTTGGCAATTGTTAGCTTCCACCAGATGCCAGCACCAGAAATAATTTTTCCACATGTGGGTGGAAGGCAGGCACGACAGGCACAGGTAATAGCGGTAGGGCGCGGGGGGGAGGAGGGCGGAAGTCAACAGACGACAGGATAGGGAATGACAAATAAAACTGCTTACCTAGTCGGCGATGCGACGAGTGCAAGGTTAAGTGTTTTTTATTTATTTTTTTATTTTACTTTCCCTATCCTGTCGACTTCCCCCCGCCCCACCAATCTTACCTGTGCAGGGGTTCCTGGTTGAAGGTAAGGATTATGCTATTGGGCACCATATGTAGCAGACCACCTAATCTCCTGAAATGGTGGAACTTCACCTCGAGGCTCACTCAGTGTCAGCTATTATGTTCTGAGGTGCAGGCACACAGTGACCCACTCCATGTGTTGCATGTATGTTTTGGTATTTGTGGAGCGTAATTCTAGCATGGCCCAATGGAACACTGGACAGGCTCAGGAGCAGAGTGCAATCCTGGTTCTTTACAACGGAAAGTATGAAATAGCAGGGGCCTGCAGCAACCTTTTAAGGGTGAGGACCTTCTTAAGGTGTTGAGTTATAATTTTCTTTTAAGGAGTGAGTCTCCCGATCTTTCCAATAGTGCTTTCCTGATGGCTTACACAGATTACATCTGACTACAGTTGCCATTTGGAGTGCCCACATGAGCACTGGAATTTTATTTCCACACTCACCTAGTTAAGTATCATTAGCATGAGTTGTGTTGGACCAATGAGGATGTCTTCAACTGCTCATAAACTATTGCTGAGCAAAAAAGGTGCACTAGTTGTTGCTCTTTCACAATCTGGCTGCTTAGCATTGTCACGGTCAATGTCTTGGAGATGAAGGGCTTTGCTTCTGTTTGGACATGGTGCTGAATGACTTGTCCCATGAATCATGAGCAAAGGCCACCAGATTAATTCATGAGAATGCTGATGGTGTCTAGCCTATGTGGGGCTCTAGTACTACGAAGTGACTGGCCATCAAAATATTTTACAGTATCCCATTGTCTGTGAGAGCCACCACAGCGACCAACTGGCAATTGGGCTTCATTCAATGCTGTCACAAGCTTTGGTGTGGCCTGAGGCAAAAGGGGTTGGTTTGGCCTTCTAGCCCTTGAATTAGTTTCAACCTTGATTTAAAGGTTGCACATATTTCTGCAACAGAGACATTAATTCATTAAAATATACCAATTATAAACAGGAATATAGAGTGTGCTGAACAACAACAACAGGAACAAAAGCACTACACAATATTTTCTTATTTTAACTTGGGGCACCTTGAAAGGGGGTCGGCAGTAGTGGTCATCAGCTCATTAAAAATATACAACGTACACTGCAGTAACGTTACGTTTATCCTACCAAAAAAAAAACTGCCTCTACTGTACAAATCACCCTGCTCTACTGTTGTGTCTGTGTATATGAGTGATACTAAAATATTTGTCTACTAGTGAAAAAGCTGCATTTGTAAAATCAGTTTCTGTCAAGTTATGTCCCTTGAGTTGGCTACTCTAGAGGCTACTAGGATCCATTTTTTTATAATGTTGAAGATTTGCCAAAACGCACAACCATGAATAATTTTGAGAATTTAGACTCTCCCTTCTTTACAAAATTAGGCTTTTTAAGTTTAACCAAATTGCCTGCGTGCTTGCTTGTAACGTAACTTAACTTCCATGCGATAAGTTGACAACTTTCTCCGATCTTGCTGTATCTCCACTTTCTCTTTAGCCTTTTTCTAAATGTCTTGTAAAGAAGCACATTTTTTAACAAAACAGTCATTCTTCATCCAAACCCTTTTGGTTTTCTGTCCTTCAGTAGCTCAAATGGGATGAAGCCAGTGGTATAATGGAAAGTAATATGATAAGGCTAATTTAGGCTGGCAATAGAGTACAGTTGAATTTGGGTCATATAGTTGGCTTCAGTTGGATCAAACTTGTTGCAAAATTGTAATGGGAATACACAACCACATAAAGTAGAAATTGTCTTTAATCCATTGAGCCCACATACCAGGATCAAAATAATTTACAAAAAGAGGTGGTGATGGACAGAGTCTCTGAATTAAGCAGAGTACTCTCACCCAGTCAAGAGATCAGGGCTAGATCCAACACCGTTTTTTAGCTCATTGCACCATCCCAGTTTCAGAACCTGGCTGTATGCAAATTAGTCTGTCCCTGGCCCAGTGCATCATGGGAACAGGGCAGACCAGACTACAAAAGCCAATTCTTACACTGGGAAGGAAACAAGCTTCCGGGGACCGGTTTCTGCCATTTCAGGCGTCTTCGGCCCGGCTTGCTTGAATCCTGATGGTGCAATGAGCAAGGGACTCACATCTGAGTATACCCTTCCACGCTTAGGGTGGACAAAATAATTTACAAAAAGAGGTGGTGATGGACAGAGTCTCTGAATTAAGCAGAGTACTCTCACCCAGTCAAGAGATCAGGGCTAGATCCAACGCCGTTTTTTAGCTCATTGCACCATCCCAGTTTCAGAACCTGGCTGTATGCAAATTAGTCTGTCCCTGGCCCAGTGCATCATGGAACAGGGCAGACCAGACTACAAAAGCCAATTCTTACACTGGGAAGGAAACAAGCTTCCGGGGACCGGTTTCTGCCATTTCAGGCGTCTTCGGCCCGGCTTGCTTGAATCCTGATGGTGCAATGAGCAAGGGACTCACATCTGAGTATACCCTTCCACGCTTAGGGTGGACAAAATAATTTACAAAAAGAGGTGGTGATGGACAGAGTCTCTGAATTAAGCAGAGTACTCTCACCCAGTCAAGAGATCAGGGCTAGATCCAACACCGTTTTTTAGCTCATTGCACCATCCCAGTTTCAGAACCTGGCTGTATGCAAATTAGTCTGTCCCTGGCCCAGTGCATCATGGGAACAGGGCAGACCAGACTACAAAAGCCAATTCTTACACTGGGAAGGAAACAAGCTTCCGGGGTCAGCATCCAACAGAAAAACTGGCTAGAATCAGAACAACATTCAAATAAAAATGGGAATGTGGAACAGGAGTAAGAACATAGAATGTTACATGGAAACTGTAAATAAGAAAACACAAATAATTACTTCCAGGTTATAAAGCTTTATTTGTACCTGTTATTGTGGTGATTCCTTCCACCGGAGCAGTGGAGAATACAGTCAGCAAGCATTAGTGTTTCGTGCGGGGTGGGGCTCACCCACATAGTTTATTGGAGATGTTATTAACAGACATAGAACTTGCATAATCTTTTGTGAGATCTGCGGGAGCCTCTGCCTGGAGGGTCGAAAGACTTTGATAAGGATTATCAGTGAAATTCGGCCCCTAGAAGGTCGGTCCTCCTTTACTAAGGCAAAAGGGAAAACAAATAAAGGGTTAGAGGATCCTGTGAAGAACCTCAAGGAGGCGTTTTTGGCCAACGCGCAGTTGATACAAGAGAGAGCAAAAAGGGCCTTCTTTCAGGTTAAAGAGGAATCATGGGATTCAGCAATAAATGTGAATACAAATGATATATCCTATGTCTCCAGAGAGACGACTTTGATGAGTGCTAGGAAGAGGGTCAGAGATCTTGGTTATTCCTAGTCAGAAAGAGAAAGGTATCTAGTGAGTCACAAGACACCTTAGTCTCACTTTTTGACCATTTATATCCCCACATAAATTCCTGTTGGACATGTTCTTATTGGACAAGATTGTGCACACCAGGCAACAGATTGGAGCCCATCCCCTACTACAGCTGCTTAATTATATATTTATAGACAATGACACAAAGACCTTCCGACAAAGAAGTTAGGAGCCGCCATAGGGCGGAGTGCCATCGCCCTTCTTTAACAGAAAAAGCCACTTGCACCCCAGAGACGTGCCTGGTGTTCCTCTCGGAGTAAGTTATCAGATTTGAAGTGCCCCTCAACTAAGAATCTAGATTGTGCATTAACTGCTAAGGAATCAAAATGACACCGTTGACACTGACATCTTAGCAGGGTAGGGCAAGCAGGCTATGTGTCTGTTCGGCAGTTCTAATTGTGCCCTCCCCACCAAGAGGCGTCTATAAATTCTCACCTGGCTTGATCCCAATTTAGGAGATTTAGTCTCCAAAGAGGTTGGTCTGGTGGCTGACGGCGTCTTATATAATGCACCATTTGTCGAAGAACTGAACGCATGCATGGCAACCTTTTCAGAAATAAATCTTCAAACAAGGAATTTTTGACAGAGAAGGCGCAACTGGACAATACCTCCAAAAAGTTCCTCACAGACCGTAATCCCAGACAGAAGGGCTCCTGGGACAAGTGCAGGTTAGTGTACTTTTTTGCCACGTTTGCCAGAGGGGTGAGAGGATGCTCCAGAAGATTCAGAGGTACCACCATGTACACCACTTTAGCAACAGGTAAATCTCATACTTCCCACCAATGTGGTTTTGGGAGGCAGGACTCAGTACTGTTTGTTGGCTTGGGACGAGATAATTTTGGACCAATGGTCTGTCAGACTGTTTGAGGTTTTCACTTAGAATATTATGCAACTCCACTGCAAAGGACGTCACCTCGACAGATAACATTTTCTCAGCAAGTGGTAGATCAGATTTACTTGGTGGTAGTGCAATTGGTGAAGAAAGGCGGCAATCATTTTCAGCCCTGACCACAAAATGTATTTGCCAGAAATGTCTTTCTAGTTCAGAAGAACAATCAGGGTTTACGTTTAGTGATACATCTGAGTGATCTCATTCTTTTCTCCTCTAAGGACATTTCAAAATAGAGGGAATTCACCTCCAAATTGACATCTTGAGGCAGGGCCACTGAATGGTCTGGTTAAAGCTTAGCTGACTAGTTTCATCTTAAAACCCCAATGTAGTTTCCTAAAGTTTTAGTGGGACAGGAAGAAGTATTAGTAGAAGCAAAGCAAGCAATTTCTTCTTCAATATGTGCAAATGATAATTTGGTTCAGAACCTGGATTTTGTTATAAGCAGACCGAAGTTGGCCTTGCTCCCCTTCCAAGACATGGCATTTTTGGGAGTTCTAGATAAACATCGCAGATGTCACTCTAATACTTCCAGCCACAATGGTGAGAGCTATCAATGGGAAACTAAAAAATGCTCTAACCCTCAAGAGAATTTAGATCAGACATCTGGCGAGAATTATGGGCCTATTGTCTGCCTCCGTGTAGGATATTTTTCCTGGCCCCTTACATTACATGGCCCTCCAGAAACGTTCTCATTAGATGGCTGAGACATGTTTGGATTGGCCTCTGATATCATTATAGAATAAAATATTTCCTAGCTATCATAAAGGAAAGTTTCGATTCTATTAAGGACACAGAGACGAGGATTAAGCTAATTCTTTCTACGTTTATTCTGATAGCAGCCACGTCAAAACAAATCAAACAACAAACTTAATTTCCCATAAACCCAGGGACAATGAAGATTAAAGAAGGTAAGCCCAGTAAATAATCCGCAACTAGGGAGCGGCGTCATCCATTTGTGACCCGCTTCCTTTGCCCTCTTTCTTCCTGCAACAGATGCTGACCGTGGAAGATTCTTTTTTTTTTTTTTTTATTTAAATTTTTTATTGTTAGCAGGCTGACGAAGAGAGCAACAACCAAAAAGCAAATCCAGGAAAAAGTAATAATTGTACATAAAACACAATACATATATATAGTGATTATCATATAGAGCGTATACAAAATCAAATCGGTACTGTAATCGGAAAACAGGGGAAAGAAAAAAAAAAGCAAAGGAGAGAAAAAAGAGGCGAAAAGAAGATAAAGGCAGAGACAATGAAGAAAGGAGAAATTTCTTATTAACAATCTCAGAGCACCATAATAATTATCAAATAACATAATCTTTCATAAGTATAACATCAACGTTCGATGAAGGTTCCCCAGTTTTTTTCATATTTTTTCATTGCCTTTATGCCCCTAATGTTAGCTAAAGCAAGCTCCATTGAGTGTATTTCGGTTACCAATGCCCACCAATCCCAGATTTTAGGTGTTTCTGGGCTAACCCAGGCTCTTGCCAAAGTTATTTTAGCACAAGATATTAATATCATGATCAAGGCGGCATGTGAGAGTGGAGCTGGATAGATATCTAATAAGACAGACGCAGCTGTTAACGCGGGTATCTGAATCTGCTTCATATTCAAAACTTTTTCAATTTCACACCAGAAAGTTTTCAAGTTCGGGCATGAAAACAGCATGTGTACCAGATCTGCTGCTTCAGTAAAGCATTTAGGGCATTTAGTTCGATCACTAAAAGTATTGTTGGGAGACCATTTAGAGATTCTTTCAGGGGTATAGTATAGCATGCATGTTGTTCTGAATTGTTGGAGTCTTAAACTGGATGATCGTACTCGTTTATTAATATTCATAAAGGAGCTTGTTATCTGTTTAGGAGTTATATTTAATCCCAATATTCTACTCCATTTATCAGCAAGCTTACTGCAATCATTGAGTTTGGTAGCAGTGAGGGTTCTATATGTCTCACTTATAACGGATTTATTTTTTAATGAATGTAAGCAGGTCCAGATGTCATGTTCAGAGCTTCCAAAATTTGTTTTTTATTGATCAGATAATCATGTATCTGTACAAATTTGTATCTCATATTTTCAGATAAATTGTATAGTTGCTTAAGAGTATTGAAATCCATGAAACCCTGAGTATTGTATAAATCCCCTAAGGTAGTAATACCTAATCTGGACCATCCGTGGACAGTGTTATCATTAAAAATGTTTGGGAGACCAGGGTTTCCCCAAAGTGGTAACTCTGAATGAAAAAAATTAGTGTCACAAAAAAAAAGAATATTGCCCCATATCTTTGTTATATCTCTAGCTGTCTTAAATTTGACTCTTTTGAAATAATTAGGATCGTTAGTTCTAAATAAGAATAGATTTGAATCAGATTTTAACATAAAGTGATGAAAAAATAAAGCCCTTCCTTCATTAAGTAGAGAGCGTATACGATTGATGAAAGCAGACCAAAAGTATAATTTAAAGTCCGGAAAATTAAGCCCACCTTCATGTATATCATTTTTCATAAGATTTAGTGATCTTCTCGCCTTTTTATACCCCCATATAAAACTGCTAAATATACCATCCAGTTTCTTAAAAAATTGGTTATTTAATGCTAATGGTATAGATCGAAATAAATATACATATTTAGGTAATACCTTCATTTTTATCAGATTAATTCTGCCAATTATATTCAGAGGTAGCCTATGCCACTTTTTTAATAATAAGCTAGTAGATTTGAATAGTTCATCATAGTTTATTTTGTTAATGTCTTGTACTTTAGCTGTTATTCTTATTCCCAAATAGGTGGCTACTTTGCATATCTCGGGCACTATCACAGGTGGGGCATAGTTAACTATTATTTGCGTTTTTTGTAAATTTAATTTATAGCCCGCTACCTTGCCGTATTTCTCTGCTTCTAAGATTATTCCTTTTTGAGCCTCTACAACATCTTCCGTGTAAACCGCTATGTCATCAGCGAATGCTGTTATTTTTAGTTCTTGGTGTCCTGATTTGAAGGGTATTATCTGGGTTTGAAATTGAAGGGCTAACAAAAAAGGTTCCAAAGAAAGTGCAAATAAAAGAGGTGAAAGAGGGCAGCCCTGTCGAGTTCCTCGTAAAATCCTGAAATCTGAAGATACCAGCCCCCCATAGCTAGTAAAAGCAGTTGGTTTGTCATACAATGCCTTGATACATTTCAGAAATTCCCCCCCAAATCCTAATTTAGACAATACGCACCATAAAAAATCCCACCCCACTTGGTCAAAAGCTTTTTCAGCATCTAACAAGATCATGCCGAGTGGGGTGGCATCCGTCTCTGCAACATCAAACCGTGGAAGATTCTAATCCTGTTTAGACCGTGGAAGATTCTAATCCTGTTTAGAAGATTCCGTTCCTGCAATAATCCAGGGAGTAACTTTCAATCCATGTGGATACTTACAGCACAAAAAATAACTTAAATCAACAGTACAATCCATAAACGTATGGATCATTGAGTCTTAAAATGCAAGCATAAACTTTTCATAATATTGTAACAAATACAGCTTCAAAGAGCATTACTTATATTCATAACCAGATCCAATGACCTCAAGTGGGGTATTAGCTATCACTGGGTGGACTAATCCTCGCCTCCATATCCTTAACAGAATTGAAACTTCCTGTTACGATAGCTAGGAAATTTCTAATTCCACGTCACAACCCGGAGTTGGGGATTAGGCTGGTTTAAAGCTTATTCCACCCCCAGAGCAACAATGGAGAAGACTGGTTGAAGTAAAACCTCTCAAAGGTTGAATCTAATGGCCAGTCTGCTGCATTCAAAATATCTTCCAAGCGAGCTCTAGCGCAAAAGCTTTGGAAGCCATAGCTCCTCTGGTGGAATCCTCCCAAAATACTTTGGTATCAATGTCGGCTTCTTGCATGATCCAGCGAACCCATCTCAAAATGGTCGGGGCGAGACACCCTTAAATGGCTTCTGCAGAGCAAAAAGCAACTGCTGTTCCCCATGGGATGAAGCTCACCAGTCATCACCTCATAGGCCTTGATACATCGGACCACACATAGAGATCGATTAGGATGGCGGACGGAAACGGGTACTGTCCGCCATGGTCGCGGCAAATTCACTCCCGCCCGCACCGCGGAGAATCCACGGTTGAGATTAGGATAGTTATATCAAGAAACTCCGACCGCGGTGGACGGATCACATAAAACACCGTCCGCGGCGGACGGAACACATCCAACACCTTCCGCGGCGGACATAACCAAATGAACACCCACCGCCGCGGACGGACATGACCGCGGAAACAGCCACATCTACCGCCATATCTGCGAAGACTCCGTGTCCGCGATTAGATTAACGCCACCTGTACCACGGTACGCACAGCCATTCACGTCCGCGGCGGAAATAATGCAACGAGAAACAGTGCATCACTGCGGAAGGCCAACACGAACAACATCCCTAACGTCAAACCAATGACAAAAAGTCTCTCCGAAAGTAAATTGCAAACACACCAAAAAGGACAACCCCCCACCTGAAACACCAACACCAATCAAAAGCCACAATGACACCCCCCAAGTACCCAATAATGCACACTAGTCAACACTCCCACCTTCCACCTGACTGCCAACAACCATTGAGACACGACTATAAAATGACACCCACCCACTACCACAATCCTTTGCATCACAGCATAGCTGCCAGCAAGAGGCCCAATACGACCGACAGCATACTCCAATTGAAGACACACAACCACCACCCTACCACACCCACCACACAAACACCCACTACACCATTCCTACACACCCCAACTCACTCAACCCATACACTGAGCACAACACACCATGGCACCCAAAAAAAAACCTAAATTCACGGACACCGAGTTGAAGGTAATGGTCGATGAAATAGTCCGTGTTGAGCCCCACATATTCGGGGCCAAAGTCCAGCAGACCACTGTGGCGCAAAAAAATAACATGTGGGACAGAATCGTCAGTTGGGTGAATGCGTCAGGGACCGTGCCAAGGACAAAGCACGAAATACAGAGGCGGTGGCATGACCTGAAAACCAGGGTGAAAGGCATCCGTGCCAAAAACCATGCGAGAGCCAATCACACTGGCGGCGGCACACCCCCGGAGCCCATACCCTACACCGATTGGGAGGAGAAGGTGCTGGTTATACTTCACCCAGAGAGCCTAGACGGACTTGAGGAAGGAGAAGAGGCTGGTAAGTACAAACCAAGCACCCCGAACAGAACGACATGGTCAGCCTCACACAACTGAGAAGACACATCTCCCAGGCCCCAACCCATGCACGTCGGACACATACTCACCAAAATGTAAATGGCTACCAACAGGCCCCCATGTCCACAGGGAGGGTGGTGGAGGGTGGGGTATGTGTGAGAGACCAGCACTACAACTCCCAACAGGCCCCATGTCCACAGGGAGGGTGGTGGAGGGAGGGGTGTGTGAGAGACTAGCACTACAACTCCCAACAGGCCCCCATGTCCACAGGGAGGGTGGTGGAGGGTGGGGTGTGTGTGAGAGACCAGCACTACAACTCCCAACAGGCCCCCATGGCCACAGGGAGGGTGGTGGAGGGTGGGGTGTGTGTGAGAGGAGGGTGGGGTGTGTGAGAGACCAGCACTACAACTCCCAACAGGCCCCCATGTCCACAGGGAGGGTGGTGGAGGGTGGGGTGTGTGTGAGAGACCAGCACTACAACTCCCAACAGGCCCCCATGTCCACAGGGAGGGTGGTGGAGGGTGGGGTGTGTGTGAGAGACCAGCACTACAACTCCCAACAGGCCCCCATGTCCACAGGGAGGGTGGTGGAGGGTGGGGTGTGTGTGAGAGACCAGCACTACAACTCCCAACAGGCCCCCATGTCCACAGGGAGGGTGGTGGAGGGTGGGGTGTGTGTGAGAGACCAGCACTACAACTCCCAACAGGCCCCCATGTCCACAGGGAGGGTGGTGGAGGGTGGGGTGTGTGTGAGAGGAGGGTGGGGTGTGTGAGAGACCAGCACTACAACTCCCAACAGGCCCCCATGTCCACAGGGAGGGTGGGGTGTGTGGTGTGAGAGGACACTGTAATGTAATCAAATGGATATTAACATGTAATGTCCACAGTACTGATCAACACAATCTTGTCCCTCAGGTGATCGCACTCTGACTGATGAAACCAGCACCCGGCCGCAAGACTCGCCGCACACCCATACCGGACTCTCTGGGGATGATGACACCGGCAGCTCTGGTGCAGAGGATGGTGCGGGCCCAAGCAGACAGCCAGGGCCATCTGGCTCACAGCAAATCCCGGCCTCGACAACCGTCGCCCGTGTAACTACAGCAACACCGGCCACAGTGATCTGCAGACTCCCCACCACCACCACCAGTACCACCACTCCTGCCTGTGCCACCCTGCCTAACCCACCGCACGACGCTGGGCCATCGGCCTCCCACCCAGGCAGGGAGAGTGGGCCACAAAGGAGCGAGGCCAGGCCACATCAGCCAATCAGGAGACCCACACTCCGCCGCGCTGAGGAAGGACACCCACCCCATCCTGTGGCAGAGTCGCTTGAAGCCCTAGCCAGGTGCCAGGCTTCGTACGACCGTAGCCAGGAACAGGCAGATCGTGCCCACCAGGACTCGGTGGACAACACAAACATGTTGCGGGATATTTCGGGCTACCTTGGCCAGATAGTGGACAACATGGGCCAGCAGACAACAATGTGGAGGGAATGGATAGCCCGCAACAACCCCCCCTCAACCAAGTGTCCAGAGCCCATGGCCAGCAACACCACCGCCACAGCCACCGCCACCGCCACCGCCAACACCACCTGTGCCCCTGGCGACGGATGTGGCTTCTGAACAACCTGCACCCCCAGCTGACTCCGTTCCACCTCAAAGACGGAGGGGCCGTCCGAGGCTGGAAGTGGGTGAGAGCAGTGTGGGTGCTCCATCCACACGGTCCAAGAGGGGCCGCCAATGACTCTGACACTGCCTGAGCCAGCCATTCACCCTGCCAACTATCCTGTCCCACATAGCCAATCATTGCCACAGGTCTGCTGGACTAGCCTGACACCACCCAATGTGGTGTCAGCACGGACATTTCATCTGCCATTACCTTCAACTCCCACTCCTCCACCCCACACGTACTTGTAAATATTCACCAGCACCAATGCACAACCTGTAAATAAATACCACTTACACACTCAATGATGTGTTGCCTCCATGTTTAATCACATGATTGCCTCAGAAACAGACGTAACCAGGTGCAGGGATCCAAGTCGTACATAATCATGCCGATGCAGGAGTGACCTAGGGAACATAAGAGACAGCAAACACACGTCAGGAAACATACTCACACCCATCACAACACACTGCACAGCAACATCCCACAAACCACACTCATCACTAAAGCATTGGATGAGAGGACACACATCATGGAGACTTGCATGTCCAAATAAATGAACACACACACATGCAAACATCACACAGCAGAACACACAGCTGATGCACACCACATCCACACAACACCAGCATACATACATAAGGCATTGTCAACCGGCACAAGAGGTAGCTACTCACATTCAAGGGAAGTAGCGATCAATGAGCTGCCGCCTCTGGTCCAGACCTTCCTCCTCACCACTATCCTCATCAGTCGACATGGGTGGGATGGGAGGCCGAGGAACTTCTTCGTCTTCAGGGTCCAAGAGCAGTTCAATGTCATTGCGCACGGCCAGGTTGTGGAGCATGCAGCAGGCAATCACGATCCTGCATACTTTGCCTGGTGAGTAAGGCAGGGCCCCTCCGGTCTTATCCAGGCACCGAAACCTAGACTTTAGCAGTCCAAAAGTACGTTCAACCACTCTACGTGTCCTTCCATGTGCATCATTGTAGCGCATTTCACCCGCTGTAGGAGGATTACGTATGGGACTGAGGAGCCAGGGCCGGTTTGGGTACGCCGAGTCGCCTATGTAGGGGGATGACAGACACAAATATCACTACCAGATTTGGTGGGTACCCCATGCCACACAGAAATCACAATAGTCCACACTGCATAATCACCAACAAGCCACGCATGACCGGGACGCAGATTTGCCATCATTTGGGGGACAATGCTGCTCCGCATGATGTGGGCGTCATGTGCGGAACCTGGAAATCTTGCACACACATGGGAGATGATGTTGTTGGCCAGGCACACCACCTGCACGTTCAGCGAATGGAAGTGCTTCTGATTCCTGTAAACCTGCTCATGTGCCCGTGGTGGAATGAGAGCGATATATGTGCCATCAATGGAACCCACTACGTGTGGTATCTGGCCCAGTGCATAGAAGTCTGCTTTGACTGCTGGCAACTCTTCCGGCCGTGGAAAATGGATGTAGTCATCCTTGTACAGCATCATAGCTTTTAGAACATCCCAAAGTACCGTGCTGAACATGGCCTGTGACATCCCCCCGGCATGTCCAACTGTGTACTGAAAGGTGCCAGTAGAAAAAAAGTGTAGTGCCGCCATCACCTTTGCTGTGGGTGTAATGGAACCAGGATACGTCCTTCGTGGCTGCAGATGAGGAGACAATTGGGCAACAAGCTCCATCAATCGACGGCGATCTAGCCTGAATTTCCTGATCACCTCTTCGTCAACCATATCCTCCAGCACAGTGTATGGCCGATGCACATTTGGAGCCCTCCTGTGTGGGAGAGAGATGTAACTTGAGTCAACTTACAAACGACGCATAGGTGTGCAACTCCCATCACATGTAAGCCAACATTAGCAAGAAGAAAAATGTTTTAGACAATGGTCATATGTGTGACATCTCTGAAAGTTACTGCAATACGGAGTGGCCCATTAACAATGTGCAGCCACTTGCAACAGGAAGTGTGTCAACACGTACAACGCTACTTAGTCTCATATCAACATTACTGACAAGACGTGTGTCATGACCCTAATGTGTAGAAGCAACATCACAGACACACATGCAAGTGCATGCACACAAACGATAATGATACACACACACCATGTCATCATGCACCAATGCCAACAGCAATAATGGTGAGCATACGTCATTACATGCATGTTGACACAACAGGCAACACACATACACTGAATGCATGTGTACCCCCACCATTGTAGTGATCACGCATGAACCACACACTGACAACAGATTCAGAATGTGGCGATACAGCCGTGATGTACTGTGTAGATGTGAAGATGTAAAAACGTCGACATGCACACCTGTTGCACATTGTGTGCCCACCGATGGGCATAGTATGGACACACATGGAATAGTGCATGACATATGAAGTTTCCCTATCACGCTCACAACCCTCATGACGCAACTGCAGACAACACACCACCACGGTGCAGCATCTGACAATATAAAATCATTGTTGCCGCCATGGCGGTGCACTACTTCCGCTATTTCCGAATGGGCATACGCGGCCAGCGTTCCCTCTCCCCATTGGCTGCATGTGCAGGGAACGTCACGCTCACACATCGGCAACCGCATGTGCAAGCTTCCGGCACGGATGCTTCAGTTGCAACAATGTTCTATCACTGGCGCCACCATGGCGGTGCACGTATTCTGCGGGGGAGGTGCAGGCCTACACACCCTTTAGATGTAGTCAATGGACATGGCAGTTTATGACCCCCCTTACAGTCACATTACATCATCCACCGTACACCGGCCGGACCAGCCCTGCCTGGGACCGCAGTGCCAGGCCATGTCCACAACAGCCGTGCCAGGCCATGTCCACAACAGCCGTGCCGGCCATGTCCACAACAGCCGTGCCAGGCCATGTCCACAACAGCCATGCCAGGCCATGTCCACAACAGCCGTGCTGGCCATGTCCACAACAGCCGTGCCAGGCCCGGCCTGGGGCCGCCGTGCCGTCCATGTCCACACCCGCCGGGCCTGGCACGGCTGTTGTGGACATGGCCGGCACGGCTGTTGTGGACATGGCCGGCACGGCGGTTGTGGACATGGCCTGGCACGGCTGTTGTGGACATGGCCTGGCACGGCTGTTGTGGACATGGCCTGGCACGGCTGTTGTGGACATGGCCTGGCACGGCGGTCCCAGGCAGGGCTGGTCCGGCCGGTGTATGGTAGATGATGCAATGTGACTGTAAGGGGGGTCATGAACTGCCATGTCCATTGACTACATCTAAAGGGTGTGTAGGCCTGCACCTCCCCCGCAGAAGACGTGCACCGCCATGGTGGCGCCAGTGATAGAACATTGTTGCAACTGAAGCATCCGTGCCGGAAGCTTGCACATGCGGTTGCCGATGTGTGAGCGTGACGGTCCCTGCACATGCAGCCAATGGGGAGAGGGAACGCTGGCCGCGTATGGCCAATCGAAAGTAGCGGAAGCAGTGCACCACAACACCAGGGCCAGTCATTGGCCCTTTTACGAACACGCATCCAGGGCTGACCAATTGCTTGCGACGTATGCCACTGACATGTGCTGAAGGCCCTATATATGTGTGATGTCAAAAAGCACACATCCTACTCTGGGTACCAGTGCTGCCTGTTCACCTCGACCTGCTGCTGCTGAGCTGACCGCCGACTGCTGCCTGTGACCATCACCTCGACCTGCTGCTGCTGAGCTGACCGCCGACTGCTGCCTGTGACCATCACCTCGACCTGCTGCTGCTGAGCTGACCGCCGACTGCTGCCTGTGACCATCACCTCGACCTGCTGCTGCTGAGATGACCGCCGACTGCTGCCTGTGACCATCACCTCGACCTGCTGCTGCTGAGCTGACCGCCGACTGCTGCTCTACTGCCATACTCCGTGATCTTGCCATGTCGAGAGTCAAAGAGATCCGGTCTCGTCCCTTCACCGCGGCGGAGCTTGATGTCCTCGTGGACGGTGTGCTCCGCAACTATGGACGGCTCTACGGCGCACCCGGACAGGTGGTAAGTGCAGTGTGGGACATGTTGGTGTGCATGAGGTGGTCAATGACTTCTGGCTTCTGCAATCTTAGCTGTGTACTGTGGGCTCGACATATTATTAGGAATGTGCATGGCTGCTGACAGATACGTGTTGCCCCTATCTGTGTGACAGGCCAACTGTCCACTGACTTGCACCCTTTTGTCTCCCATCATGGTAGGTCAAGCTGCACCTTCGCAAGGACGTGTGGAGGAGCATAGCACGTGATGTACGGGCATTGGGGGTGTGCAACAGACGACATACACGCTGCCACAAACGCTGGGACGACATTTCCAGGCTGAGCAAGAATGTAGCTGAAGTGACACTGGGGATGATCCCAAGGACGCCACGTCTGGCCCGACGCTCCATGACCCCTCTCATGCACCGTATCATTGCTGTGACGCATCCTGACCTGTCCGAACGGCTGAGTGTGGATCAACAGCAAACTAGCGGTGAGCAGACTGTCTGTGTATGTTACTTGGGAGTGCAATGCATGTATTGGTGCCCAGACACAGTATTGACTTCCGTGGTGCGTATGTATCGCTGCGATGCCATGTTGGTGCCATTGGGTGAGTGTGAATTGACGTTCAGGTCCGGCATGTTGACACGCCACTTGCTTAGTAGTTGAGTATGTAAGCACATGCCGTAGTGGTCCGTGGCCCCATGGCAAGACATGTGTGCAGATGTACGTGCTCCTGCCCTGTCCGCATGCTGTACATGTGTCACGACCACCAACGCTTATGTAATGTGAGGATGACTGCTAGAGGTGGGCCGTGTGCAGGATGGGGGCTAGAAGAACTTTGTCAGCAATGGAATTAGGGATTCCTTGTCCTTCTGTACGTGAGTGTGCCCATGACTTACACCTCTTTTCTGTGCTTTTCAGCTTTGGCAGAGGGCACTCAGCCACAGACGGCGGAGATGAGTGGAGGCAATGCATTCGGATCAGACTTCGCGCACACGCAGACTGACACAGAGTAGGGCAGCGCCGGAGAGGGGGACAGGACCGTCCCTGAGGACTCGCATGGGGAGACACCATCGTCCTCATCTTCCGACAGTGTTGGTGAGCCAGCACTGTTGTCACAGACTGGGAGTGGGCAATCAACACCTTCGGTCGGGACACAGCACACAGGGCTGACAATGCCGCCAACTGCACCATGTACTGTTCGTGCACGCAGGAGTAGGGGGAGCAGAGTGGCGTTCGGTGCAGGCACCGCTGCCCCTGCCACGGTGACCCAAAATGCACTTTGTGCTGAGGCTGTTGATCTGCTGCGACAGCTGTGTGTGGGGCAGACCAATATGACAAATGCATTCCAAGACCATGATAGGAAGTTGGGGCAGGTGGTGGCATTCATGGAAGGGATGCATGGCGATCTTGCTGGACTACACAGGACAGTTCAGTCATTGGCAAGCAGTGTGTCGTCTGCCATTGTACAGTCGCATGGACAGGGTGCTACTACTGTTTCCCCATCTACACCACTGGATGTCTCAGGGGGGAGTGAATATTCTGACCAGGACTCTAATACAGGTTATTGCACTAGAAGCAGCGTCAGACAGCACGTCAGGGCACGGAGGGCACAGACACCATCCCCTAGATCTGCAAAATCTGTTAACAAAGACAACGTCAGATACACTGGAGTACACACACAGGATCCACAAGTGGTGTTGGGGGACATGCCTTCACAGGCTACACGGGCATTCCACACAAAAGGTACTCCCAAGGCAAGGGATACTCCCAAGTCCATGGACACTCTCTTGGACAAGGACAGTCGGAGGACAAAGGCACCTCCTAAGAGCAGGGAGAGTCCCAAGGACAGGGTCAATACCAAGGAAGGGCCACTCCCAAGGACAGGGACATGGACAGTCAGAAGACAAAGGCACCTCCTAAGAGCAGGGACAGTCCCAAGGACAAGGTCAGTACCAAGGAAGGGGCCACTCCCAAGGACAGGGACATGGACAGTCAGAAGACAAAGGCACCTCCTAAGAGCAGGGACAGTCCCAAGGACAAGGTCAATACCAAGGAAGGGGCCACTCCCAAGGACAGGGACAAGGACAGCAGAAGACAAAGGCACCTCCTAAGAGCAGGGAGAGTCCCAAGGACAGGCACACAACAGAGCAAGGGCCATCACCCAAGGGCAGTGACACACACAGAGGGAAGGTTTCTTCTGGAGACAGGTACACCACAGATGACAAGTCTGCTGCCAGGAACAGGGCACCGTCCAGGGCACAGGGAAAGTCCAGAGTCAACACTCCTCCTACGGATAAGGCACATCCTAGGGACAAGGCTTCTCCCATGGACACTGGCGCAATCAAGGACAGGCATACATCACCCCTGGCTGCACTGAGGCTGATGTTGTTGAAGGAACGGAAAACAGATGTCACCGCGGCGGAGTCCCCCCATACCTCCACTCTCATCCAGGCCAGTCAGAAGCAGAGGAGGGAGTCCCCTGTTTTTGCATCCCCCAATACACATGATTCTGAGTCCAGGCGGCAGGCACACAGCAAACGACAAGCAGGCTCCAGCACGTCCCCAGAAAGCCGATCCCCGGAAGCAGATGCTCCACCTATGGTGGGTGATATTTCTTTTGAGTCCACACCACTTGCCAGTCCTGTCCTGTCCAGGGTGCACTCACATATCCCTAAGAAACACAGACACACACCATTGACACCTGCCCACCCCGATGTCGCTCAAGTACAGCTATCCCCAGCTCCCAGGGCCGCCATGCCTCCTGGCCCATACAGCCCTGTGGGTCATCATATCAGTGGTCCCAGTGGCGCAGGTGCAGTTGACTCTCATGTATCAGATAGTGGCACTGTGTCTGTTGTTTGCTGTCATGCATCATGTAGTAGCACAGTCTCAGTTGTGCCCTCTCCTGTTTCTGGTGCTGGCAGTGTGTCTGGGTCTGTGGCCCATGTGTGTGTCACTCGGGCTGTGGCTGTGTCTCACACTCCTGTTTCTGGTGCTGGCAGTGTGTCTGGGTCTGTGGGCCATGTGTGTGTCACTTGGGCTGGGGCTGTGTCTCACACTCCTGTTTCTGGTGCTGGCAGTGTGTCTGGGTCTGTGGCCCATGTGTGTGTCACTCGGGCTGTGGCTGTGTCTCACACTCCTGTTTCTGGTGCTGGCAGTGTGTCTGGGTCTGTGGCCCATGTGTGTGTTACTCGGGCTGTGGCTGTGTCTCACACTCCTGTTTCTGGTGCTGGCAGTGTGTCTGGGTCTGTGGCCCATGTGTGTGTCACTCGGGCTGTGGCTGTGTCTCACACTCCTGTTTCTGGTGCTGGCAGTGTGTCTGGGTCTGTGGCCCATGTGTGTGTCACTCAGGCTGTGGCTGTGTCTCACCCTCCTGTTTCTGGTGCTGGCAGTGTGTCCGAGGCATGTAGTTCAAGCAGTCCACCTGATTCTGTGATGTGAGGTGCTGTTCACTTCACTCACATGTTATTGCACATGGTGTGTGCATTGTCCATTGATAACAGCCTTGCACTGTTGTGGTCCTTGGGACGGGTTGCTTGGAGCACGTGCTGCCTCTGATGTACCTGCTCTGTTGGGCACAAAGCCCTGTTGCTGTTCTGATACTGCATTCTGCCCTCTCACGTGCTGCCAATGATGTACCTGCTCTGTTGGGCACAAAGCCCTGTTGCTGTTCTGATACTGCATTCTGCCCTCTCACGTGCTGCCAATGATGTACCTGCTCTGTTGGGCACAAAGCCCTGTTGCTGTTCTGATACTGCATTCTGCCCTCTCACGTGCTGCCAATGATGTACCTGCTCTGTTGGGCACAATGCCCTGTTGCTGTTCTGATACTGCATTCTGCCCTCTCGTTTACTGCCTCTGATGTACCTGCTCTGTTGGGCACAATGCCCTGTTGATGCTCTGATACTGCATTCTGCCCTCTGATGTGCTGACTCTGATGTACCTGCTCTGTTGGGCACAATGCCCTGTTGATGCTCTGATACTGCATTCTGCCCTCTGATGTGCTGCCTCTGATGTTCATGCTCTGTTGTCCACAATGCCCTGTTGCTGTTCTGATACTGCATTCTGCCCTCTCAAGTGCTGCCTCTGATGTACCTGCTCTGTTGGGCACAAAGCCCTGTTGCTGTTCTGATACTGCATTCTGCCCTCTCACGTGCTGCCAATGATGTACCTGCTCTGTTGGGCACAATGCCCTGTTGCTGTTCTGATACTGCATTCTGCCCTCTCACGTGCTGCCAATGATGTACCTGCTCTGTTGGGCACAATGCCCTGTTGCTGTTCTGATACTGCATTCTGCCCTCTCACGTGCTGCCAATGATGTACCTGCTCTGTTGGGCACAATGCCCTGTTGATGGTCTGATACTGCATTCTGCCCTCTGATGTGCTGCCTCTGATGTTCATGCTCTGGTGCCCACTTTGCCCATGCTCACGCATACACTGTGATTGCACCCCTATTACATGTAATAAAGGTAGTAAATCATGTGTCGTGGTTTGTCGTAGTCATTCCTGCTGGCGTACTACAAATGTGTATTTCTATTTGCTTCGAATCAGTGGTTTCGGTAACATGACACTCCCCCTTCCAACGTCACAACCCTTGCAGGTATTCCCCTCCAGACAGCCAATGGTGTGTGCCTTACCTGCGTCGTCGTAGATAGTGGGCCAAGACTAGGACGTGGTGGATCGCGAAGAGCATCGGGAAAGCGTGTAGCGCTGGGTCCATGGTGGCGAACAGCTTGCGGTGGGTATCTCTGCTATGTATGTTATCTTCGCTGTGGGGAATCCACCGTGTTCAGACAGGTTGTTTTTCCTCAGCGGTTTTATGTGTATTTTCCGCCGTCTTGATTTGGGGGACGTCGTAGACGTCAGTCCGTACGGCGGAGTATCTGGATTGGTTACGTCCACCGCGTGGTCGGGCGGCGGTGCGTGCTCTTCCGTCGCGGACGGAATTTTGACTCTCTTTCCTATCCTGATATGGCGGACGGAGTGTCCGCGGCAGGCGGACACGGCAAAGGCAGTTTCCGCGTACTCCAGGGCTGCGGTAGCTCTTCCGTCTGCCATCCTAATGAGCCCCATAATTTGGGGGACTCCAAAAAAGCCAGATAAGAAATCAAGCGTTGTTAAAAATGGGGTCTCTAGTTGGCAGTGGTTTGCACCCTGTCCAAGTACGGACCTTCACTCTAGTCAGAGTAAGGGAGTCACACAGCTAAAATAATCCCTGCTCTCCGCCTTGGTGGCTTGGCACGAGCAGTCAGGCCTATCTTAGAGGCAATGTGTAAAGTATTTGTACAAATAATGAATTAGCGAAGAGTGGGTGGTGCACAACAATGTTGTATGTCAATGTTTGAAAAGGTTCCTTAGTTCTGGGTGTTCTCGTGGGTGGAGTTTCCGTCAGAAAACGCCGAGAGTATAAGAGACAAGTAGTGTATGCATAGATATGCTAATATATCCCCACAGGAGGCACACCTTAAATGCTCAAGAAATGAGTTAAATAGGTATGAGTTCAAATTCGTTTTATTCTTGTATTTTGAAATCTTCACGTTGGATTATTTTCCCAATGATATTATTTTCCCAATGATATTAATGGCATATCATTCCATGGTTTGGTAATTCATCAATATTACGTTTATGAACGCGAACTTCTCCAATGCATTTCGGGCTGTGCCCTTTGTCAAGGAGCGCTGAAAGGAAGAAAGGTCTGCGTAAGGATCGTGGAACAGTGAAATGCGTATAACTGGGGAGGGGGGTTGTCATGTATAAACCGTGCCTATGGGGCGAAGTGCATTCAATCAGGGTGATCAAAATCTAGATGGGGGACGTGCAGCGTAAAAACGAGTGCAGTGATCCTCGAAGGTGGAGGAGAAAAAGGTAACCGGGGAATACCAAGGGGTCTAAGTAGGAAAGAGGTAAACTGGAGTCTTACTTCATATCGACGGTAGCGGGGCTCGCTACGGCAGTGGTGTCGCGGGCGTCCATGAGGTGGGTTATGGTGACTGTTGGGTAAATACGGGCAGGAAGGTGAAACTAACGTAGGACTGTGGAGTGAAGGTCGGGAGCGCCGTGGCGGCCATGTTGGAGTGGGAAATGGTCAGGAGGATCGTGTGTCATGCAAAGGATACAACAATGTATGACATAACCAATGAAAAAAATTACAATGAAAAAAATACAGTACGAGGCAAAGCAATGCATATTTACAAGTAACAGCTGTACTCAATTCGATCATTGAGACCATATGGTTTAAGAGTCTGCAAAAGGTAAATCCATTCCAACTCTCGCTTCAGGAGTAATTTGTGGTTGTCAGTTCCTTCACTTTTAGTGATGATTTCCAGCACTATAAACTGGAGTTGTGCGATGGTGTGGCGAGCTTCAACAAAGTGCATGGCAATGTTAGATTTTTCTAGTTTGAACCGTATGTTGGATTTGTGTTCATTGAGGCGCGTCTTAATTTTGCGCTCAGTCTTGCCAACATATAATTTGCCACATGGGCATTTCAAGGCGTAAATAAGGTTCATGGAATCACAAGTGGCGTCTACATGGAGTTTAATGGTATTGCCTTTCATGGGATGTTTGATATGGTTGCCTTTGATTATGCAATTGCAATGGTTGCAATTCCTACATGGTAGGGTTCCTTTGTGTTGTTTCGGTGTGGATGTAGGTTGTGAGAGAATTTCCTTGAGGTTTTTACTCCTGGTGTAAGCGAATAGGGGGGGATTCTGAAAAATCCCCTGAAAGTCAGGTTCAAATTGTAGGATCGGCCAGTGTTTCATTATGATGGTTTTGTAGGTAGAGCTTACGGATGAGAACTTATCGTTGCGTATACATTGTGGTATTGAGGATTACCAAGGCCCCTCCTTTTTCTGTTTACTAGAGAAAGGCACATCATTCATTCCAGTGGCACATAGTAACTTACTTGAACTCGAAGTTAATACTTTCAAATTCACAAGAAAATTAAGACTGCGTCACTTTTTTGAAAACATCGTACCACCGACCATTAAAGACCATTAAAGACAAACCTGATGAACTTCGTGGTCTTCGACCCTCCAGCACATATCGGGCTCCAAACACTCACAAGTGTATAGACCTATTCGAAAATTTGGTACGTAATGACCTTTCCAAAATCAACTTCAAAAACAAACGAAAACAACAGAATCTCACCATCAAAGACCAAGACACTCTCAAAACATTGGCTAACAACCCCAAAATGTGTTGCATTAAAGCAGACAGACAAAGGAGGGGCCTTGGTAATCCTCAATACCACAATGTATACGCAACGATTACTTGAACATATTCAGGACACCAACATCTACATGTTACTTGATAACAACCCAACCAAAGAGTTTCAAAAGATTTTGACTAACATTGTCACTACAGCACAACAAACAGGAATCATCGAGGAATGTACTAAAAAGTACCTACTGAAAGAACATCCCAGGAGCCCAACCATACACATGTGCCCAAAAATACACAAAAATCTCCACGATCCTCCGTTCAGACCGATCGTGTCAACCAAGGGATCCATACATGAACCTACCGGCAAGTTCATTGATAAATATTTACAACCTTTGGTCACCGGTACCACCAGTTACATTAAAGACACCACAGACTTTTTAAACAAGCTTACTAACATTTCCACCAATGACAATGACCTTTTCATACTATGTACTGCTGACGTCAGCTCTCTCTACACCTCCATACCCCACCAAGGAGGCATTGAAGCCATTGAATCGGCGCTTTTAAACAGTGACATTGATGAACAAATGCAATCCTTTCTCTTGGAACTAATGATCTACACTTTATATCATAGCTATTTCCAACAAGACAATCAATGGTACCTCCAGCTATCTGGAATGGCTATGGGAAACTGTGCCGCTCCCACGTACGCGAATATATACATGGCGAACTTTGAAAATCTACACATATACCAGAATCCTACTTTTCAAAACAAAATTAAAATGTACGTCAGATACATCGACGACTTGTTCCTTACCTGGAAAGATACTAAAGAGTCCCTCAACCTAGCACTAAATGAACTCAACACCAAAGACCAACGCATACAACTTTCTTGGATTATCAGTGATACCGAAATCACGTTTCTGGACGTCAAGATCAAACAAACCCAACACGGATTCACAACTGATTTACACAGAAAAAGCACCGACAGGAATAACACCCTTCACTTCACTAGCTTTCACCAATCATCATTGAAGAATCATCTACCGTACTCTCAGATGTTGCGTGTCAAACGCATAGTTTCTGACGAACAAACCTACCAAACACGTATCAATGAAATGCATAACCGTGTCCTGGACAGAGGTTACCCTCAACAGGTTCTCAACCAAGCCATCACCCGAGTTGACAAAATAACCAGAAAGGAAAGCCTATCTAAGATTCCCAAGCAGACGAAAGACCGCATTGTATTAGTTTCTAAGTTCTCATCCGTAAGCTCTACCTACAAAACCATCATAATGAAACACTGGCCGATCCTACAATTTGAACCTGACTTTCAGGGGATTTTTCAGAATCCCCCCCTATTCGCTTACACCATGAGTAAAAACCTCAAGGAAATTCTCTCACAACCTACATCCACACCGAAACAACACAAAGGAACCCTACCATATAGGAATTGCAACCATTGCAATTGCATAATCAAAGGCAACCATATCAAACATCCCATGAAAGGCAATACCATTAAACTCCATGTAGACGCCACTTGTGATTCCATGAACCTTATTTACGCCTTGAAATGCCCATGTGGCAAATTATATGTTGGCAAGACTGAGCGTAAAATTAAGACGCGCCTCAATGAACACAAATCCAACATACGGTTGAAACTAGAAAAATCTAACATTGCCATGCACTTTGTTGAAGCTCGCCACACCATCGCACAACTCCAGTTTATAGTGCTGGAAATCATCACTAAAAGTGAAGGAACTGACAACCACAAATTACTCCTGAAGCGAGAGTTGGAATGGATTTACCTTTTGCAGACTCTTAAACCATATGGTCTCAATGATCGAATTGAGTACAGCTGTTACTTGTAAATATGCATTGCTTTGCCTCGTACTGTATTTTTTTCATTGTAATTTTTTTCATTGGTTATGTCATACATTGTTGTATCCTTTGCATGACACACGATCCTCCTGACCATTTCCCACTCCAACATGGCCGCCACAGCGCTCCCGACCTTCACTCCACAGTCCTACGTTAGTTTCACCTTCCTGCCCGTATTTACCCAACAGTCACCATAACCCACCTCATGGACGCCCGCGACACCACTGCCGTAGCGAGCCCCGCTACCGTTGATATGAAGTAAGACTCCAGTTTACCTCTTTCCTACTTAGACCCCTTGGTATTCCCCGGTTACCTTTTTCTCCTCCACCTTCGAGGATCACTGCACTCGTTTTTACGCTACACGTCCCCCATCTAGATTTTGATCACCCTGATTGAATGCACTTCGCCCCATAGGCACAGTTTATACATGACAACCCCCTCCCCAGTTATACGCATTTCACTGTTCCACGATCCTTACGCAGACCTTTCTTCCTTTCAGCGCTCCTTGACAAAGGGCACAGCCCGAAATGCATTGGAGAAGTTCGCGTTCATAAACGTAATATTGATGAATTACCAAACCATGGAATGATATGCCATTAATATCATTGGGAAAATAATATCATTGGGAAAATAATCCAACGTGAAGATTTCAAAATACAAGAATAAAACGAATTTGAACTCATACCTATTGAACTCATTTCTTGAGCATTTAAGGTGTGCTTCCTGTGGGGATGTATTAGCATATCTATGCATACACTACTTGTCTCTTAAAGTATTTGTACATACACACACAGTAACACAGTGAAAACACTAGAAAATGAGCCAACACCAGTTTAGAAAAATAGACAATATTTATCTGAAAAAAACAAGACCAAAATGACAAAATACAACATACAAGTAAAGGTATCACTTTTGAGAAGGTAAATAAGTTCAGCCCTTCGAAATCTATGGATGCGTTTGTTTTAGCACAAAGTACCTTGGATGCCTCAAAAAATAAAACAGGCTCAGAGGAGGTGAGATGAAGAGCCGGAAAAGCAAAGCGATGCATTAGTTCCTTACTACCAGGAGAGGTGATGCGTCGGTTCCTTACTGCAAGGGGAGGTGATGAGTCGGTTCCTTACTGCTATGCATGGAAGGTGATACGTCGGTTCCTTACTGTCAGTGGAGGTGATGCGTGAGTTCCATATTGGAAGGGGAGGTGCTACATCGATCTCCGGACATGAGGCCTTTGTTCCTTACTGCTGAGCAAGGTCGATGGAGAAATCGGCACCCAGGGACGATGAGTCAAAAATCCAGACGTGGTGCGCCGATTAGACCGCGATGAAGCAGGCACTGCGTCGAAGTGTGAGCCATGCATCACGGACTTCGGTAATGAAGTGCTCAAAATTTAGACTGCAGCGGTTCTTCTAAGGCTCTTCAACGGAAAGCTGGGGCCTGCGGTGAAAGCAGTGGCCCTGATCCGGAACCACGCTCTGGTGCTGGCAGCTGCAATGCATTGAAGTTTCTAGCGATGTGTTGATAAAAACAGACACTGGCAGTCAATGTGTGGATGTTCTCTTTTAGTTCACCAGATTCTACTTCCGAGGGCCCAGGGACTGGCAAGTCAGGACTCTCAGCAGAAGAGCCCAGGCACTGGTAGGTGAAGTCTTTGATGGCCCTTGACTTTTTAACAGGAGGCAAGCACACACAAGCCCTTGGAGAACCTTGGAAAGGAGGATACAGAAAGCAAAGTCCAGTCCTTTCACTCCCAGGACAGAAGCAGCAAGTAGCAGACCAGCACAGAAAAGCAACAGGCAGAGTGGCAGTTTCCTCCTACAGCATCCAGCTCTTCTTCCTGGCAGAATGTCATCAGCTCAGAAGTGTTCTCATTTGAGAGTGTGAGAGGTCCAATACTCCTTTCTGACTTTGAAGTAGGAAAATACTTCATAGGAAAATCGGGGTACTGCACAAGACCCTACCTTTCCCTGACCTGGCTCCAGACACACTACAGGAGGGTGGAGACAGTTGTGTGTGAAGACAGGCACAGCCCTATTCAGGTGTGAGTGACAACTACTCCCACCACTCTAGCTCAGGAAGGCCAATGAGCCTGGTGATGGCCCTTCAGGATATGCAAGGCACACACCAGCTTCCTTTGTGTGACTGTCTAGAGTGAATGAACAAGAGCCGAAATCTCATACTCCACCCAGAAGGGGATTCTACAGACAGGCATAGGCACAGAATGGTTCAGCAAGAAAATGCACACTTTCTAAAAGTGTCATTTTCAAATATGCAATTTAAAAACCAACTTCGTAAAAAGATGTATTTTTTAACCCCTTCGATGCTGATGACGGAACGGTTCCGTCATGAGCGTCGGTTGAGCTGTGCTGATGACGGAACCGTTCCGTCATGACTCCGCCCGCGCAAGGCGGAGTCAGCATGGGCGGGGAATTTGCGCCGCACGCATGCGGTTAATTGCAAGTTCAGAGACCCCAAATTCCAAATCTCTATCAGCTCTCAATGGGATGTTACACTTAAAAGATATTTCAAGGTAATCCCCATGTCACCCTATGGGAGAGATAGTCCTTGCAATAGTGAAAAATGAAATTAGCATTATTTCACTATTAGGAGATGTAAACACAACAGTTCATGTCCTACCTTTTAATTATACTGCACCCTGACCATGGGGTTGCCTTGGGCCTACTGTAGCGGTGACTTACATGTAGTAAAAGGGAAGGTTTGGGGCTGGTAAGTGGGTGCACTTGCAAAGTCGAAATGGCAGTTTAAAACTACACTCAAAGACACTGCAGTGGCAGGTCTGAGACATGTTTGCAGGGATACTCAGCACAGTGGCACAATCAGTGCATCAGGCCTACTAATAGCATTTGATTTACAGGCCCTGGGCACACCTGGTGCACTTTACGAGGGACTTACTAGTAAATCAAATATGCCAGTCATGGATAAACCAATCACCAATACAATTTACACAGGGAGCATGTGCTCCTTAGTCCTGTTTAGCAGTGGTAAAGTACCATGAGTCCAATGAAATGCAGCACATAGTCAAAAACAGGAGGTCAGAAGCAAAAAGACAGGGGGAATCACGCCAACAGATGCCAGGTCTAACAGGCATGAATTAAACTAAGTCTTTCAAACAACAGGAAAAGTGACCCCGTCCGGGGTAAAAGTCATCCCTGTGATGTCCAGTGCCCTAACATCCGATACCCTCCTACACAAGAGCAGACACAAAAGAGTGGCCAACAGTGGTTTACGGGAGAGATACTTATTCCCAGACCACGGGATGAATATGTGCAGGACCTTACTGACATTCGGGAGGATTGAATACCGTGGTTCCGAAGGAAGAGACAAACAAATGCCCCTAAGCAATTTCTTAACCAGGGGATGTTCCCCAACATGTAGTCCTCCGACCATAGCATGTCCCGCAGAAATAGCGGACCTAAAGTTATTGACTGATCTCTATGCCATTCTGTCTGAAGCCAAGGATGCCAGGAAGTTCAAGATATGAACAACGTCCGTCTCCACTGGATCCAGGCTCCATTGCAGACATTAACCAAACCAACAAGACCAAGTCAATCTGTAACGTTTGACTGTTCCATCCGCCCATGCCCAGGAAAGGAGGTCAGCTGCGCTTCTCAAAAGGCCCAGGACTTACCGTCAAGACCTGTAATCATCCAATCCAATGAGTTGGAGGGTGCCCTTCTGCACCCGATGATGGGATTCCCTGTAGAACTGTTGAGGAGAGATGGATATAGGGGTAGACAGATTGGAAAATCCCAAGAAAGTTCCATCAGAACTGGAAACCCGACTTGTGACTTCCACATCTGGATCACCACCACCAGATCTGCCCCTTGCCTCTGCACTTGGGTTCCAAACCTCATTATCATGGCAAAGGAGGGAAAGGTGCATCCCTGCTGCCTCAACCAATCCTGCGAAAAAACCTTGGTTGCCACCGCCATCGGGTCCGGCCTCCACCTGAAGTATTGGGAAAGCTGGTGGTCGAACCTGGATGCAAATCGGTGCACTGTGAAAGGGCCCTACCTGTTGGAGCAATGTGATACTATTAGGAGAATGGGCCGTATGTAAAGGCATGGAGGCGTATCTTGTTTCACAATAGTATCTTTTATTCAGATATAACTGTGAATTTAATATGCATAGATATCAAAACAAAACGAATTTCTTCAAACTATGATTTCTATTTTCTCCTCTTATCCTTTTATGTCTTCGGGCGTGGCTGGATTCCCCAAATTCTTTAAATGAAACGAGCGGTGAGTAAGGGTTTCAGAGGCAATACTTAAAAGTTTCCGCCAACAACACCTTTGGTGGTTATGTGGGAAAAGAAGGAGTATCCCAGTAAAGAGAACCCAAGGGTCATAGTGTGATTGGTTTAACATTCACGCTTAAACAGGAAAATCATAAGTGCCCCTTATTTACTTTATGTCCTTTTTTCTTATTTCATCCCTTCAGTACAAAATAACTTGGCATAAGAGAAAGAAAAGAAAGAAAAAAAAAAAAAATATATATATATATCCCTTTTTTTGGGACTATACAGGGAGTATAAAGAGGGCAGTTTTATCTGCAATATCCCTTTTCCTGTGCTGGTTTTAATCCCTTCTGGTAAGACACACATACAGGACTTGTAGTCCTTATCAGGTATGCATGATCACTTTTATATGAGTATTTCTTTTAAGGCTGTGGTAGGAGAAAATGTAAGCTTTTTGCAAAATACCCTCCACCAACACCGCCCATGTCCCATATCCCTCCCACACTCTCCTCCCTCTGCCCTCATCCGGGTAAATCCCCAATCCATCCCTGGGTACTCACACACTCTGCCACAACTCTTCAGTGTTGCGGCAGGTAATCGGCATCCTCTGGAGCAATCCATCACTTCTCCTGGCCCGACTCGATGTCCTCCTCCTCCTCCCAAGTATGGTCCTTCCAGGTTCTCCGAGACAGAGGCTTCCACAGTAGTCTCCGTTCTAGTCGGACACATCTTTTTCTCAGCAGGAAAATACTAGGCACTCCGTCCTTCTTCCACAGTTTCTGTTATGTCCTCTCTGGGCTTCCAGTTCTCGTTCCTTCCTCCTTCTTCTGGGGTTGTCGCTTCCATTTTCACAGATCTACATTCGATCTCAAGTACAGCATTTCACTTTGAACGAACCCACTATCAATTCCGGGCAGTTGATATGTAGTGACTGTTTGGAGGCAGACCATCCGCCGCCTGAGGTAAACTCCCCACACTCTGCGCCCCAACCCGAACTGCTGGCATTGGACTTGATCACCAGGGCCGGTTGTTAGTCGAAAATGGCATGTCCATTCTATGCCCCCATGTGGCAAAGCCACCAGCTGAGTTCCAAAAGTAGAATGTATTAGGAGTACGTAAGGCCGTGTCACCGATGAGACGCCTTCAGCCTCTGAAGGGCCCAAAAGTGAATCGGGCATGGGAAAATAGCCTGAATGGAAGACAACAAGAGGCCTACTACCCTTGCGATCCGATGGAGGGAAGTCTGAGGCATGGATAATGTCCTTTGCACTTCATGCCGAATTTTGGCCATCTTCCAGGAAGAAAGACTGAGAGTCGTCTCCACTGAATTGCTCATGAATCCTAGAAAAGTGAGGGTACAAGATGGAGTGAGAGCTGATTTCTCCTGATTTACCAAGAACCCCAAGGACTGGAGGAGATTCACCGCCATCCCCATGTGTGCTGACAGTGAATGAGGGCATTGGTCCATGAGGAGCATATCGTCCAGGTACACTATGATACGAACCCCAGAAGCCCTCAGGTGTTCGACCACCGGCTTGAGTACTTTGGTGAAACACCAAGGGGCTGAGGAAAGGCAGAAACACCGTGCGGCAGGAACATGGGGACCAGAAGGTAAGCGTCCTTGAGGTCGAGCCTGACCAATCAGTTGTTGAGTCTTAAAAGTACCCGAAGAAGATGGATACTACCCTGGGGGTGGATGGGCGTATGCTTCTTTGGCAAAAAGTTAATTAATCTCTGCCTGAATAAGTGTAGCCTCCTGTTCAGAGAAGTGGAGGGGGGTGAGGGGGAATGGGCTGGTAAGGTGAACCATTGAAATCTATGTGGAACCCTTGAACTGTTTGGAGCACCCAAGCATCGGATGTGAGTGCCCACGAATTGTCTAGGAAATGGGCCAGCCGACCCCCCAAACGTTTGTGGGAAATAAGAGTTAGACTCACCATGTGTGCTTTCCGCCATGGGAGTCTCTGTGCTGCGCACGCTCTCTAGTTAGGTAAAAACCTCAGAAGCGAGAGGAGTCCTGCCATTGTCCTTGCTGAAAGGTGAATACATGTTATTTGAAGATGCGCTTGATAAACAATTAGACCTTATCAAACGAGTTTAAGGTTGAAACAATTTTTTTAACGAATGTATTGCTTAAATGTCCGCCTTGTGCCACCTGCCCAGCCTCAAAAGTGGCCAGCTTCCCCATTGTGGGGTCTAGCTTTATCAACAGTGACATGCGCCACTCTGTAGAGATGGAGCAGTTGGCACTGCCAAGCAGACAGATGGCCTGTTGGGCCCAACTGGAGAGCACCTCTGGGGAGATGACGCTTTGGCATCTTCTCCCATTTTTAATATCTTCTGCAGTGGGCCTGTAATGTTCAAGAATTTGTCCTGGCATGACTGCCAGGAGCGGTCTATACCCTTTTTTGGGACCCTGATGTATTTGGCCAAGAAGGTGGCCATCCCTGCATTGATCTAGGGTTTGATAGCCATCTAAGGCAGGGCAGGGGCACTCTGCCCAAAGGAAGTTCCATACCTCCTTGTTCCCTAAAATTCTTTACTTATTTAGAGCCATATGTTTAGAATTCTCTGATCAATGTTTTAAATCTATGGAACGCACCTTTTCCAGCTTCATTTGGGCATACGCGCAACCCTGGCGCGCTTACGAATTTCTGACCCTTACAAAAAAAAGAGGAGGTTTAGCCCTCCCAAATCTTAAAGCATAATATTGGGTTTCTGTACTGCTTTACAGTCGGGAACTATTACAGAATAATAGGGATGACATGATCCCAGGGGGCGGTCAGCCTTCCATTTTTCAGCTAATTTTAGCAAATAAAAGCACTGGATATTTATGGAGACATCTGCATGACAGCTACCATAAAGAAGTGAAGTTTAAGACGTTATTCAGTGGATTTAAAACATGGAAAGCTATGAGAAAAATGCTGGGCATTGGGTGAGTATCATATTATACCCCCTAAGGGATAACCCTGATCTGCCAGAGATTTTTAGAGATAACTGCATGAATAAATGGGACACAGCAGGAATAACGCATATTGGGTGTCTCTTCTCCCCTGTCGGGATTCAATCTTTTGAAGAACCAAGGGAATACTGTCAGGTGGACAGGCAAGATTTTTTTAAATACCTCCAAATCTGAGATTATCTTTCACGAAGGGTGGTGTCAGATCTGAGAATACTCGATTTGTTGGCCGCACAGGAACAGAGATGCCTTGTCCCAAATCCACCTTGACAACAAGCCAGAGCTCAGTTAGTACGAGTCTCTAAATTATTATCTTAGGGGGAAGGGGGATATTGGATAAAATAACAAACAGAGAAGAGAAGAGAAGAGACTGTCTTGGATGGTCCTGCTCATCTAGTCCGACCTGCAGACTGTTTTGTTGTGAACCTGAAGAGGAAGAAAATATTACTATCTGAATACTCCCTACTCTGCTCTCTCGTCTGTATTACTTATTATATCCTTCTAACCTATCTCTAACTTCCAAGAACTAGCCCCTCTTCTGCTGGTTACATTAGGTTCAGTTCTCACCACGGATAATCTTCTCCCTTATTATTCTTTGTGAAAGATTTTTTAGCTGGTCTTCTTCCTAATGACTCTCTCTTCTACTCTTGTAACTCTGCACAATTTAATTAACACATATGTTACACACACTTATTAAGACCTTTTGGCTCTCTCTCTCTCTTATTTATTTACTACTTTCTATACTCACTGATTTCTTATCTGCTCGTGATGTTATCTTTCTTTCTCTTTTGCTATTTATTTCTTGTTGACTTTTCTTGTTTTATCACTAGTGTTTCTTTCCAACTTCTCTAGGTATACACATGAACAATTGTATTCTTCAACGTTAATATTCAATGCTTAGAATATCGTTTCTTAAATACAAGGTAAGTTTCGTTTTCTAGACGTTTCCTCAATACATGTACTGCAACAATTAGTTCCTTCTCATATAACTTAGCTTTTAATTGATGTGTTTCTCTCCACAGGGGCTCGAATAGAAGACTGTGCGAAACGACGTTTTCAGAAGTAACGACCTCTCCCGAATCACTCAGCTGACAGCGGTAAACCGGTTTCTCCGAATAGCGTTTAGAGATATTAGAATTCTCGCTCAAACGCTCACTAAGACTTTTCTCTGGCAATTATTCTCCGGGCTTCAACGACGCTTCCTCTCAAGTTAGAATCCTAAGTGAAGTGCGCAGATTCTTCCTAGCGTGCGCCTCACCTGAACTCTAGCGGTGACATATCACAACAACTAGACCGCTGACCCGAGCGCGAACCCGGCGGACATCTTAGTACGCCAGATTCACGTTAACTTGGACCAAGAACTCTTTGCGGGGTGAACTCTCTTACAACTTGGCCTTTTATGCGTAATTGAAGCCACCTGAGCCTTGCGGGTCCTGACAGTACCCCCCAACAAGGTAGATCTCGGCTTAGTAGGAAATCGTTGGTGAAACTGTCTAATTAGTCTGGGAGCATGAACATCTTCCTCATTTTCCCAAGATCGCTCTTCTGGACCGTAACCTATCCCGTCTATCAGATAGTACAATTGTCCCTTAGACTGTCTTGAGTCTAAAATTTCTTTTACCTCAAACTCCATTCCAGTTTCTAACTGAACTGGTTTGGGAGGCAACATGTTTCGTAGGTTTATTGGGGCCTTCTTCAACAAGGAAACATGAAACACTGGGTGTATTCTTAGTTTGGAAGGTAGGGTAATTCGATAAGTCACTTGATTTATATTTTCTTCCACTGAATAAGGACCAATGAACCGGGGTTGGAATTTCCGGTTTCCTTTTAATCTCAGATTCTTAGTGTTCAGCCAGACTTGATCCCCTTTTTCAATCAGAGGACCTTCTCTTCTTTTCCTGTCTGCATAATTTTTATATCTCTTTCGCCAGTTCAAGGTTTTCTCTATCACTCTGATGAACCTGTTCTAAATGATACACTATTTCCTTAACAGCTGGAACTGATATATCGATTTGTCTGATTATAGAATTTGGGTGCCTACCATAATTCATATAGAATGGTGAAAACCCTGTAGAGACATTTTGGGCATTATTGTGGGCAAACTCTGCTGCCCACAAATAATCTGACCAGTTTCCTTCTTGTTTCAAAAGAAACAACTGTAAATATTGTTCTAGCTCCTGAATCACTCTCTCGGTTTGACCATCTGTCTCTGGGTGATAACTGGTGGAGTACCTCACTTCAGTTCCTAAACCCTCCATGAATGACTTCCAAAAATGGGAGATGAAATGGGTTCTCCTGTCAGAGATTATAACCTTGGGAATACCATGTATCTTCACTATTTCTCTACTAAAGTGGTTAGCTAACTGTTTGGCATTTGGGATTCCTTTTAAGGCGGTGAAGTTTACCATTTTGGTGAGGGAGTCAACCACCACTAAAATTGTGTTATGACCTTGACTAAGGGGTAAGTCTGTGATTAGATCTAAAGTCACTGTGTCCCAGGGATAGGGCGGAGTGGGCAGAGGTTGAAGTAACCCCTTTGGGGCCTGCCGTTCAGATTTTCCCTGGGTGCAAAACTCACAAGTCTTTACATAGCTCTCTATGTCTTTAGACATTTCTGGCCACCAATAGTGTCTTTTAATTAGTTCTTTAGATTTTGTCTCTCCTTTATGTCCTGCTAATTTGTCGTCGTGACACTCTTGCATAACTTGTCGCTGCAGCTCCTTAGTAGGTATAAATAGGGTTTCCCGAAAATAAGGCAGTCGTCGGATGATGCTTCTTCCTTCTTTTTCTTTCACCCAATCAAGCATGGCTTCAGAATCAATCGCTTCGGAGATACTCTGTTCAAGATGGACGGAGGTAGTTGCGCCAAGTATCTTATCACTCGGGATAATAGATTGGTTTTCCAAGGGCGTTTTAGAAGTTTCTGTATCTATCCGAGACAGTGCATCTGCTTTTCCGTTTTGCGTTCCAGGTCTGTAAGTGATTACGAAGTCGTAATCCGCAAAATACAATGACCGTCTTAACTGCCTTGGAGTAAGCGTTCTGGCTGTTTTCAAAAACTTCAGATTGCGATCACTTGATGCTGTGCCCCCATTAGATAATGTCCCCAGTCTTTAAATGCATCTTTTATTGCCAATAATTCATTCTCCGTGATGGTATAGTTGATTTCAGCGGGGTTCAATTTCCTGGATCTATACGTGACGGGATACAATTGTCCCGTAATTTTGTTCCGTTGAGATAGAACTCCTCCTACCGCTTGATCCGAGGCATCAGTCTCTACGTAGAAAGGTTCAGATGGATCCGGATGCTGCAGAATTGGAGCCGAGGTGAAGTCCCGCTTCAATGCTTCAAAGGCCTCTTCAGCCTCTCTCGACCATTCAAATTGAATTCCTTGCTTCAACAACTTGGTGAGTGATAGAATCTTCCGTGAAAATTCACTAATGAACTGTCGATAAAAGTTTGCGAACCCGATGAAGCTCTGAACTTCTTTGACACTTGCCGGAGACTTCCAACCAATAACGGCTTCAATCTTCTTTTTGTCCATTAATATTCCTTTTGGAGAGATCACAAACCCCAGGAATTCTACTTCAGACACATTGAACGCACATTTTTCCAGCTTCACAAATAGCTGATTGTCCTTTAGCTTTCTGAGTACCCCTTTGACTTGCTCTCGATGCTTCTCCGTATCTGTGGAATAAATTAGGATGTCATCGATGTACACAATAACACATTGATCGATGTACTCCTTCAGGACATCATTTATGTAATGTTGGAATGCAGCCGGGGCGTTGCAGAGTCCATAAGGCATGACCTGGTATTCGAACAAACCAAACTTTGTCCGAAAGGCTGTCTTCCACTCGTCGCCTTCACGCATCCTAACCAGATGGTAGGCTCCCCTTAGATCGAGTTTTGTAAAGATATGAGCACCTTTCACCTGATCCAGCAAGACTGAAATAAGGGGCAGTGGATATCTGTTCTTTTTGGTAATCATGTTTATGGCTCTGTAGTCGATGCACGTTCTTAAATCCCCTTCCTTTTTTGGCACAAAAAATAGGGGCGAGGATACTGGGGATTGCGAGGGTCGGATAAACCGTTGGCAAGGTACTTATCCAAATACTCCTTCAAGTGTGGGTGTTCTTTCTCTGTCAAGGTGTATACTCTACTATAAGGTAGATTAGAACCCGGTTCTATCTCAACCTTGCAATCGTAAATTCTGTGGGGAGGAAGTTGTTCTGCTTCGACTTCATTAAAAACTTCTTCAAACTCTTTCCACTCCACAGGTATCTCTTGAGCATCAATGACGCATATTGATTCCCCAGTTTGGAACAGCGAATAGGCAGGACTCACTTGTCGGGCCTTTTCATGAATTCCAAAGCAATTTTCTAAGCAGTAACTCGAATTCATTTGTATGGTTCTTGCATACCAACCTATCTTAAGATTATGTTCAGTAAACCAAGGAAGGCCTAATATCAATTCAAACTAAGGGGCATCAATCAAGTTAAATTGAATTCTTTCTTCGTGTCCATCAATTGAAATAAGATGAATTACCTCAGTATGGCTCACGATTGGACCCGAAGATAGATTTGTTCCATCAACAGCTCTGACTGGTTCACTCTTGGATTTTTTGATTGATTGAATTCCGGCCTTCTGGGCAAATTTCAAATCGCAGAAGTTTCCTGTGGCTCCCGAATAAATCATCACGGAAACGTCTGTCAATGTTTTGTCTCTGAATCTAATCTCCATTGATAAAATTAAATGGGGTGCTGCGGACTGCAGAGTGTTTGCCAAACTATGTTCCTTGGGAGTTGTTTCTTGAATCGCACCCACCTGTTCAACTCCTCCAACAGGTGGTGCAATTAGTTTTCCTTCGGCTTGAAAGTCGTTTTTGCCTTCTTTGGACAGTTTCTAACAAAATGACCTCCAGATCCACAGTACATGCACAGGTTACCGGATCTTCTTTTCTCTTTTTCCTCCTTTGTCAAAGAGCCGCCTATTGTTCCAATTTGCATAGGCTCTGGGCCTGATTCTCCATCGCAACTTTGATTATTCTCTGTCCTAACTCTGTCAAACCTAGGAACGGGGTGTCTGAAGTCTTTTCTTTTCTCTCCTTTCCTTTCTCCTTGTCGAAAATCTATCTCTAGCACCAAGTCCACCAGTGCTGAAATCTCAGTCGGTCTATTTGGTATTCCGACTAACACATCTTTTAGCTCATCCCTCAACCCACGGTAGAAGGCGGATGCTCTCTTGCTTGCTGGCCAGTCTGTTTCCACTACTAGTTTATTAAACTGTGCCAGATAAGATACTAAGTCTCGATTTCCTTGTTTAGGTCTAGCAATTCGTTATCCACTGCCTGTGATATCCTTCTCCTGTCGAAGATTCGTAGGAACTCTTGTTTGAATTCTTCGTAATTCCGCAAAATTGGATCATATTTAGTTATTAGAGGCAAGGACCAAGATGCCGCATCACCACTTAAGTACGACAGCACGAAGGCGACTTTAAAAATTGAAGGGTGGCACAGGAAATGTAAAGAACACTGAAAAATAAATATTTGCGCCTTTTGGGGGTCTCCGCTAAACCGTTCTGGGGCGGCTAGAGGAATAACCAGGGAAAAGGAGTGGATTACCTGAGTGGTCACCCTATTTGTACTCTCTGGTGTGGGGACCTGTGTGTCTTGTCCTGGACTAAAAGGTTGTCTAAGTCTCTGTGCCAATTCTGCTGTTTTTTTCCTGGAACTTACTATCTCAGCTCTAAGGTTTTGATTTTCTTCTCTGACCGCACTTAACTCTTTTTGAATTGTATCTAGAATAACTCCTAAGCTCCGGACATCTATTCCTTCAGCCATCTCTGTTCGGGTGCTAAGTGCAACGTGGGCACTTCACTCTGTCAGATCTGAGAATACTCGATTTGTTGGCCGCACAGGAACAGAGATGCCTTGTCCCAAATCCACCTTGACAACAACCCAGAGCTCAGTTAGTACGAGTCTCTAAATTATTATCTTAGGGGGGAGGGGGATATTGGATAAAATAACAAACAGAGAAGAGAAGAGAAGATACTGTCTTGGATGGTCCTGCTCATCTAGTCCGACCTGTAGACTGTTTTGTTGTGAACCTGAAGAGGAAGAAAATATTACTATCTGAATACTCCCTACTCTACTCTCTCGTCTGTATTACTTATTATATCCTTCTAACCTACCTCTAACTTCCAAGAACTAGCCCCTCTTCTGCTGGTTACATTAGGTTCAGTTCTCACCACGGATAATCTTCTCCTGTATTATTCTTTGTGAAAGATTTGGTAGGTGGTCTTCTTCCTAATGACTCTCTCTTCTACTCTTGTAACTCTGCACAATTTAATTAACACATATGTTACACACACTTATTAAGACCTTTGGCTCTCTCTCTCTCTCTTATTTATTTACTACTTTCTATAGTCACTGATTTCTTATCTGCTGGTGATGTTATCTTTCTTTCTCTTTTGCTATTTATTTCTTGTTGACTTTTCTCATTTTATCACTAGTGTTTCTTTCCAACTTCTCTAGGTATACACATGAACAATTGTATTCTTCAACGTTAATATTCAATGCTTAGAATATCGTTTCTTAAATACAAGGTAAGTTTTGTTTTCTAGACGTTTCCTCAATACATGTACTGCAACAATTAGTTCCTTCTCATATAACTTAGCTTTTAATTGATGTGTTTCTCTCCACAGGGGCTCGAATAGAAGACTGTGCGAAACGACGTTTTCAGAAGTAACGACCTCCGCCGAATCACTCAGCTGACAGCGGTAAACAGGTTTCTTCGAATAGCATTTAGCGATATTAGAATTCTCGCTCAAACGCTCACTAAGACTTTTCTCTGGCAATTATTCTCCGGGCTTCGACGACGCTTCCTCTCAAGTTAGAATCCTAAGTGAAGTGCGCAGCTTCTTCCTAGCGTGCGCCTCACCTGAACTCTAGCGGTGACATATCACAACAACTAGACCGGTGACCCGAGCGCGAACCCAGCGGACATCTTAGTACGGCAACCCAGCGGACATCTTAGTACGGCAGATTTGCGTTAACTCGGACCTAGAACTCTTTGCGGGGTGAAGTCTCCTACAACTTGGCCTTTTATGCGTAATTGAAGCCACCTGAGCCTTGCGGGTCCTGACAGGTGGGGGGAGGGGCCCCGTCTGAGAAAGTTGCACTAGTGGAAACATTAATTTACAGTAATAAAAACACCTGGGGGGGATATACTCCCTTGTAAATATGATGTTTCCAGATGATCTAGAGAAAACCGCTCAGAAGTGGCAGGGGAAACAGGTATAACTTTGGATGAATTTAACAATGGCCATTCAATGTCTCAAGCATGTCTTATGTCCACAAAACTCCAATCACAGTTTTACAAAACTTGCTTTTTCTTATACTATACTCCTGATAAAATTGCCAAATGGGGGTGTGGTAAAGGGACATGCTGCCCTAGATGTAAGCTATTCAATGCCGACTGTGTACATATTTTTTCTACCTGTGACGGATTAATCTTTTTAAAACGTGAGCTTGAGAAATTCCTTTCCGCCGTATTAAAAAGAGATATAATCCTGTCTAATGAAGTTATCCTATTAGGGGCCTCAGATCCTAGCATTCCCAGATTCAGGTTTGAATTCATTTTTATTGCTATGGCAGTGTTAAGGATTTGCATAACCTCGGCGTGGTTGGATCCGATTGCTCCATCATTTCAGCAATGGCTTGCGAGGTTACTAGCAATCTTTAATTTGGAAATTGCCATTTATAAAAGGAAAGGCAAGAAAAGGCGCAAACAGGGGTATTATTCCAAAGTAATACCTTATGATTCATTAGGAAGACTATTTCATTGTATGCATCCTTTGGGTAATATGAACATTAATTTGTAAACTGTTTATGAAAATGATGAAATGTGGATATCATGAGCATATATAAATATGTAATGTATGTTTACTTGTCTGACCTGGAGGGAGGGGGGTGGGGTTGGGGAGTGGGTAATTTTTTTGACAAAAACCAAATAAAGATTTTTTTTTAAAAAGAAGACAAAAAAATAAATGTTATCAGCTCATAGATATTAATCCAGTTTGTACGCAGCAGTAGGTTTAATGGGCGTCTGGTACTGGGTCAAGGAGTGCTGCTTCCCAGGACCATCGGGAAACATCAGAGCACCTCTTTACCCATATTGTGACACTGCTGTGTATAATTTGGAAACCCACCTTGTCTCATCTGTTGTTATCAAATATGTTAGAGGTGAGAAATCGCTTTGAAGAAACCAATATTCCTTCTCAGGGGTCTCACTGATACTTGGTCCTTTTTAACCAACAAAGAAGAAATTGGCACAGCAGCTGAAATATAAAAGATCATTTTTATTAAACTCAAATAAGTGAGACTACGTCACACAGAAGCCTCAGCAACTGAATGAGGCAGTCTGAGGAGTACAGAAAACAGAGGCTTTATATATGCTAAGGGTTACATACTCAGCATAAGACTAAGGGGCAGTCGTGGCTCATGTAAGCATGCAAAATGACTAAGATGGGCATACAAGATCTACTTGCTCAACAAAGTGGGTGGAGAGTTACTTCTCCATACAGCAGCAAAAATAGCCTGACAGTTATACTTGGAGGCAGGTGCATTCTACTAGCTAGGCCCTTCTGGGCATGTGCGAAGTGGAAGATGCTAAACATAGTTTGTCGCTAGGCAGACTACAAGAGCAGTTAACACTGAGGGAGGACAGAGCACATGGCAAACAAAATGGCTGCCAGAAATACAAAATGGCTTTCACAAAGCAGATAAGATAACTTCTTTTTTTTTATTTCAAAAGATTTTATTATTTTAAAGGAGCACATAAGGAAATAAGATACAAACATAGTGATACCATTGAAATCAGATAATTACAAACAACATATGAGGCTAAAAATAATTAGCTTGATACATATGCCTAGTACAGTAAGTCTACTGAAATCAGGTAGATAAATCAATAAAGGGAGAAAAAGTAATATTCAGTAGACGTAACTGTCAAAAGTAACACTATCAGGTAATATAATAGGGGACAAAGGAAGGGAGAAGAAAGAATAGAAGAGAGGAAAGAAGAAAAAAGAGAAAGGAAGAGGGAGCAGTAAAGCAACGAAAAAAGAGGATAAAGGCAAAGAAGAAAGAGATGAGAACAAGAGAAAGTGGACTTCCAAAGAAACTTCCTAAAAAGGAGAACATCATTTAATCAGGCAAATCAAAGGGAAATTTAGCAACCAACCCTTTTGAGGCTGAATCCATGTAGGAATCTAAGGCAGACCAAACACCAACAGATATGGAAGGAGATAGATGAGCATGATCAACTGACGTATGAGCACTCCGCAAAAAGGAAACCCAAGCCCATCAGGTATGATAGGAAATTGAAGAAAAAGATTTCCATTCCATGAGAATGATTTTCACTGCAACAGTTAACAACAGGTCCAACAATTGCAATTCCGAAGAATCCAATGGAAGAGGGACCGGGGCAGCTAACGGGCCTAATAGAATTAATGGAAAAGAAAGGTGGAATTTAATACCAAAAATAAGCATAAGATGTTTGTGTATTAGATCCCAAAAGGGTTGGAGGAGGGAGCATCCAAAGAACATATGTTGGAAATCACCAGGTAACAAACCACAACTCCAACACAAGTTATCATCTTTAAGATTGAGCGAATGCAAGCGAGTAGGAGTCCAATGAAGGAGATTCATCGAGAAATATTTAGATTGCATTAGTGAAGGTGCGATTTTATTACGAAGAGATAGCTTACTAATAAGCTGCCAGGTGTCGGCAGATATATGAGCCGTAACGCCACGATCAAAATGATGCAACCATTTCCGTTGTGTAACAGTTGGGGTAGGTAATAAAGAAGATGATAAGAATTTATAAATTCTGGATGCTACATGTCCAGACCGTATCCATAAATGAAAAAGGGTGATCATGGGGGAAGAAGGATGAAGGCGCACCTTGGCAAGTGCCACTTTAATCTTAAGGAAGGTATAGAAATCCAAGTTCGTTAAAGAGAATTGACTTGCCAAGGAAGAAAAAGGTAACGGTTGGTCATCAGCATCATAAAGATGTTTAACAAGTGAAATCCCTTTGCTAGCCCAATAGGACACCAGAGAAGGATCAATATCGATTTTTAGTTTAGAATTTCGCCAAATAGACGACCATCTAGATTTATGCAATGGAACCGCAACCCGTCTATCAAGCTTACGGACCGCAGCAATAGTATCTAAAATAATGGAACGGGAGAAAAGGATAGAAAGGGTGTTCGTAGTCATAAAAGAAGCGAGCGGTAGAGGGGAGGCAAGAGTTTGTTCTATCAACAGCCAAGATGGAATATGAATAGAGGGGGAAGAAAACCATAAAGCACCTTGAGACGCCAAGAAGGCGACTTGGTACTTCTCCCAATCAGGAAGATTACAGCCACCCATGTCACAGGGTTGACGTAACGATTTATAGGCAATCCTAGCCCGTTTATCATTCCATAAGAATTTAGAAGTGAGAACATCGATTTCATGAAAGAAAGAAGCAGAAAGTTTAACTGGAAGCATAGAGGAAACAAAATTAATAATAGGGGTAATCATCATCTTAAGCGTTTGCAGTCGACCCCACCAAGTAATGTGCTTCGGAGACCAGGTTTCCAAAAGACGCCGTACTTTAAGAATGGTCTGGGATTCATTATAAGAGATTGTAGCAGCTAAGGAAGAACAAAAATAAATACCCAAATATTTCAATTGTTTAGTTTGCCACTTAAAGCCAGCAGAACCCATATGGTGAGAAAAAGAGTATGCATTCAAAGGGAACATCTCAGTTTTATCCCTATTCAAGGTGTAGCCAGAAACCTTTGAAAAGAGAGATATCGTATTAGAAATAGCAGGGATGGCCAATGCAATATCATCAGAGAAAATAAGGACATCATCTGCATAAGCAGCCGTTTTGAAACAATGAGAACCAAAAGAAAAGCCTTTAATATCTGGGTGGAGGTCAATCAATCGAAGAAGAGGGTCAATGGATAATAAAAACAAAAGAGGGGATAAAGGACAACCCTGTCTAGTACCTTGGCGAAGGTTAAAAAAGGATGATGTAGCACCATTAACTCTGATGTTAGCTCTAGGGCGAGAATAAAGAGACATAACCATCTGAATAAAGGAGTCCCCAAGATTATGAGCACATAAAATCGCACGCAGGAAGGGCCAGGAGACCTTATCAAAGGCCTTCTCAGCATCGAGTGCCAATGCAGCAGCTGGAAGTTGAGAACGTTTAGCTGATCCAAGAATGTGACAGAATGTTCGAATATTGTCACGTGCCAACCGACCTTTTACAAATCCTGTTTGCGAGGGATGGATCAGATGAGGAATAAAGGATTCTAATCGTTTAGCTAAAATTTTCGCAAAAATTTTAGCTTCCATATTAAGAAGAGATATGGGACGAAAATCTTTGAGGTCGGAATGATCCTTACCTTCTTTTGGAATCACTACAATTGTAGCATCAGCGGCAGAGCCAGAGACAGAGCCATCCTTAATAAAAGCATCAAAGACGGATTGTAATTTGGGAACAATTACAGGAAGAAAGGTTTTGTAAAATAGAATAGGGTAGCCATCAGGACCTGGGGCTTTCCCCGAACGAGTATCTTTAATTGCGGCAGCAATTTTATCAGAAGAAATAGGGCGATTCAAAGAGGAACTATCTTCCACTGAGATTGATTTTAATGGAATTGTTTTTAAAAAGGCTTGACACTGCTCAAAAGACGCCTGATTAGAGGGAGTATATAATTTATCATAAAAATCACGAAACACCCCAAGAATCTCCTCAGTCTGAAATTTCTTATTACCCAAGTGGTCATTAATAGAAGAGATCCTGGAAGATTTGCAAGAAGATTCCTGAAATTTTAATGTAGCTGCAAGGATCTTGCCAGCTCGATTTTTTAATAATAGTGTCTTAGATTTCTGAGCCTGAAGACCAATATGAGCCCTTCTGGTAACAATAGTATTGTTTGTGTATTTTAAATGTTTAATGGATTGTAGACAGGATTTATCCTTAGATTGACGAAAAAGAGATTCTTGTCTTTTAATCTCCTCAGCCAAATCAGTTAGTTCCTTTCTAAGAGCAGCATTCCTCCTTGACATACATTTAATGACTTGACCCCGGAAAGTACATTTAAAGGAATCCCAAAGCACCTCTGCAGAATCAACTGAGCCTTCATTTTCAAGGAAAAAAGTTTCAATCTCCTTAGAAAATTCACAAACCTGGGAGTCATCATGCAGAATTTCCGTATTTAGTCTCCATGACCTTGATTTTGCCGCGGGAGCAAAGGACAGCAGCGTAAAAGAAATCGCAGCATGATCCGAAATCAAAATAGGATGAATAAGAGGAGAGGAGGAAGCTTGAAGAAGGGAGGAGTGTACCAAAAGGTAGTCAATACGCGAGAAAGTAGAGTGAGGAGAGGAGAAAAAGGAAAAATCACTACGCCAGACATCCTGAAGATGAAGTAGAGAACACATATTAGTCATTTGTTTATGTGACTTCGGAGGACGAAAATGAAAGGCAGAATTTCTATCTAGGATGGGATCCATTGGCAAATTAAAATCTCCACCCACCAGCAAATTACCAGAATGAGGAGTGTCATGCAATTTCTTGGTGACTGTTGTCCAAAATAATGGATCATCCTTATTCGGAGCATAAATATTCATGACAAAAAGATCAATATTACCATCAGACAATTTAGATAACAACCAACGACCCTCCGTATCCTGTTCAGAAGAGACAATAGATAAACCAGACTTTTTAGAAACCAACGTAATGACCCCATTCCTCTTGCCACACGCATCTGAGCAAGCAACATCTGATACCCACTCCTTTTTCAGGAAAAAAGCTTCCTTGGTCGAAACCTTTGTTTCCTGCAACAATACAAGATCCGAGGCAAGAGATTTGCAATAGTCCAAAATTTTCGACCTTTTGACTGGGTGAGATAGACCCTTAACATTAAGGGATAATACATTTAAGCCAGGCATGGAACATGTAGGAGAGAAGACAGAGAAGACCTAGAAGATAATATATGAACAAACAGAAGAGAAGCAATCCTCCAAACACCAAGCAGATACGTTAAAAAGGGGAAGTTTACGAAAGAAGCCCAAGAGAAGAGAAAAAAGAAGATAAAGGAGAAAAAGAGAGGAGAAGATAGAGGAAACAAAGAAAGAAAGAGAAAGGAAAGGAAAAGGGGAAGAAGAGCAAAGAAGTGAGGTCTGAAAAAGACCAAATTCATACTAGGGGGAACGTGAAAAGGGGGATAAAGGAAGCCGTTATGAGGAGAGGTAGATTCAGCAATATCAGCCCCAATAAAAATTAAGGTTTGGAACAGCCAAGTTACAAAAAAAGAATATTGTGAAGAAGCATCAATATAACAACATAGTCAAGCAAAGTATAACAATAGACTATCAAGTGAGTGAAGAGAGAATAAATATATTAAAGAAGCATAAAAGAAAAATGAAAAAATACAATAGAAATATTTAAAAAAAATTAGGCATCTGGTAGAAAAAGTACGTGCTAAGCAGGCGAATTAACAGACAGTAAATCATAATTGACAATAAAAACATTAAGTAAGAACACAAGAAATAGGCAACAGCTAGTAGAAATCCATACAACATGAAAAAACCATAGCATGCAAAAGTTACTATCATTAAGTAGAAAAGAAAGAACCTCATGGAAAAAACAGTGTAATTCAGAACAAAACTATACGTAAGTATATCACCTTCAAAATGTAGAGACTAAAACTAATGTGTAAGGGTGATGAGCGAGAAAAAGAGACAATGGTATAACAGAAAAGAACATCCATTGCAATGAAACAAATATTCTAGAGAAATAGAGAAAGCAATAAGGAGAAGCAACCTAAAACAGTACCTAACCAACTACATATGGGTATATAAGTCTAACAATACGTGAGATAAAAGAGAAGAAACATCTGACAAAGAAGGCAAAACCAGGGATGGAAACAGAGATAATTGAGCACGGGAGAGAAGCAAACAACAATGAAAACATTTAGCAGTGGATTAGGAGCAATAGGAAAAGTATTACAGACTGAGATAAGAACACATGCAATAAAGTCTAGAAAGTCATGAAAAGAGAGTACCAAAGCATGATAAATAAGGAAAGACAAACAAGCCACTCCAGAGAAAGCGAAAACGAAAAAGAGAATACCCAAGGAACAAAAATAAGCTACCATGTGTAGAGCCACAAACAGACAGCACCACAATACTACTATATAGAGAAACAAACAAAACCACCAAACAGATTATAAAAGACAACTAAGTCAATAAATCTGAAAAAAGAGAGAACAAAGGAGGCACAGATAAACACTTCATGTGCCAGAAGCACCAGGATCAAGTGAAGTCGCCATTTGAAGTTCCATTTGCAGTTCCATCTGGTTGTCCAAGAAAGAAGCTAGATCTGCAGGTTCATCAAAAATTCTGGAACGACCTTTGAAGGTAATACGAAATTTCGATGGACCAGAAAAGGAAAAGGGAATGTTCATCTCAGAAAGACGTTTTCGAAGATTAAGAAAGCCCTTCCGCCTTATCACTGTATCTCTGGCGAAGTCTTGAGAGATTGAAATACGATGACCTTCCCAGGAAAGCACTTTAATTTTCCGCATATGGGCAAGAATCTGCTCCGTGTGTTGATGACGCAAAGGTTTAAAAATTACCGCTCTTGGCTGTGTGGCAGATTTAGACCGGAAGGTGGGAACACGATGTGCTCTTTCTAGTTCAAAGTCTCTCTGGAAAGAGATTTGTAGAGTAGAAGGAAGCCATTGGTATAAAAACTCAATCATTGAAGAGGATGTCTTCTCTGCATCTTCCGGCAGACCAAAAATGCGTAGATTAGATCTGCGATTACGATCCTCCTGTTCAGTGAGATCTCTGCGCAATGCCGCCATTGAGCGCTCTAAGTGGGTAAGAGACCGAGATTGCTTCTGCATGTGGTCCTCCGCCCCACTAATATGTGTCTCCGTAGTCGAAACACGAATAGAGAGGGCTTTGAAATCATTCCTGATAGCGGACATCTCCACTTGCAGTAAATCTGTGTTAGTCTTTGTTGACTGCGCAATGTCATGCACCTCATTGAGTCGCGTCAAAATTGCGTCAAGAGTGGTATTGGTGTCTGATTGGGAAAACTCAGGCGTAGGAGACACTTGTTTGAGTCTTTTAAGCGAGGCACCTGAGTCTTTTGAGTCTTTCACAGTTGATGAACGGCCCATATTGGCGGCCATGGAACAACAGACACAGAGAAGAAAAATATAAAACCACTCGAGGAATAGTAGAGGCAGGCAAAAAAGGTCAAAGGAAGTGGCTTCCCCACCAAAAAATAAAAGAGTAGAGCGCACTGAAAGCAGAGAAGTCAGAATAAGCTAAAAGGGCGGACTTATATGACAAGTCTTTGCAGGAATTAGTAGAAGCACCTTCCAGAGACTAGTAGGGTAAAGCAGAGAACCAAAGAGAAGATAAAACGCAGCGCAGTGCTCAAACTGCTGTACCAAGGCAAACCAACACGTAGGCAATCATAAAGAGCCACAAAATAATCAGCCAAGCAGCGCGAAGGAAAAAGTGAGGAAGAAAAAATGAAAAAAGTATCCAAATGTATTCACAAGCACCTGGTATTCCGCTGAACTGGCAAGAAAGTAACCATGACGTTGTTTCTGAGGAGATAAGCCGCCGTCCGTCACAATCAGCTAAGATGGCGGCGGCCCGTAGAGATAACGAGCTCCACCACCGCCTGTCAGAAATCACACCTCCTTATCGAAATTCCGACGGAAATGCTCGCAATCGGCTCTCGGCATGTTCCGATGGCCAGGAGAGCTGTTGCGCTGAACAGGGGCACCTGGAATCGGGTGAAAACCTCCAACGGCCCTCAGTCCCCATGGAGCTCAAGCGCAAGTTGCCATGTCGCAGCGGCGCGCAAGCCACGCCCCCTGACAGATAAGATAACTTCTAATTACAAGATGACTTCTGCTACTGCTAACCCATTGCTGCCAATTTACAACAGCTTGACCAATCTGGGAATCCATGTAGTTTCACTTTAGCAGCATTGCGTGAACTAGCGTATACAAAAGTCTCAAGCCTAGTGGAATTCCCACAAGCTAGAAATTGATCATGAATTTGCCATCATTATACAAATATTCAGTTTCAGACATTGGCATCTTTGTCAGCATGTTTTGGCCAGTATGCTCAGCGGTTTGTGCCAACAGGGTGTTATGTCGCAGAATAAGAGCTGGTAAATACAAACAAGACCGCGCCCGTCTTGCAACACAGTGCTCTCTAGGTATAACATGTCACAGCAACAGTCTTCACTTCTCTCTGTGGTCTAGGCAGACCTAGTGGGAGCAGCGAGGCTAGTGTTACTCCCTCAGTCTGGTCCCATTCAGGGATGAAATATGGAAAGTGGGTGTCTGCATTAAACCAATAGTTTACAAAGGGACACTGGAAATAAATCAGTCTTTTCTCAATTTATGGATATTTCTGAACATCGGCTGAATTTTACAATTTCTCTTATCAAAGATACCACATTGATCTCCAGGTTTTTCACAAACAGTAAAATACTGTCTGCATACATAGACAACAACAATACTCCACTCTTAAAGTATAACACTTTTTGTAAACGTTTTTCTTGAGGTTGGTGAGCTAAAGGGTCCATCGCCTATATAAACAGCAAGGGAGCTATAAACGGGGATCCTTGGCTGGTGCCCCGAGCAATTTGAACAGTGTCAAACGTCAGTCCGTTTGTAGATACTCGGGCTGAGAGTTTCATATATAACAGTCTTGTCAAGGACAACAGACAATTCAGGATAGTAACTAAACAGGTAAATACAGCTGTGAATATTACGGAATTACAATAACCATACAGTGTACTCCACAGGTAAGAGAGTGAACAGGTTCTTGTATATTATAGACTGTTGATGAATGCCAATCTAGTGTTTCGATTTGATCTATAAAGTGTCTCCTAGTCTCATTTCCAGGTCTCTCTTCACGCAGTACCCTCCCTAAAATCCCTTACCCTCGTCTGGCCACTCCAACCTTCTGTTGTTGTTTACATAACAGAATCGGTTCTGCATGAAGGTGACCATATTGAGGATACTACTTCTGAGGAACCTTCAGCTCTGACAACTTGCCATTGCTGATGTTGCTTTTTGGTTTTGTGGGCATGGTGAGGGAGCTTCTGGTATGTTCTTACTGCCATCTTTTCTTTCTGTCGGGATGCACTTGATTTTTCCTTAGTTCAACACACAGTTATGAAGTGATTCTCTTTCCCACAACCCTTGCAGATTTGTACTAGGGCTGGACATTTGCTTACATGGGGAAATGAAAATCCACACCGGAAGAATAGTTTTCTTTTCTTCGTCGACATCAACTTGTGGGCATCTGTATCGTGCTTGCTTTTTATAGTCAACGCTGATTCAGTTTGTGCTGTCCCTACTTCCATGTCAGCAGCTTGTCGTTCTGCTCGTTCCTCCGATCTCGCAGCCATCACCCTTTTCTCTAGACTAAGTGTCTGTCTCAACATATGCCTTCTAAAAGACCCTGAAAGGCAGCCATAGATGATTCTGAAGCACATGGCTTATTCATCTGTGAAGTACCAGAATTTGCAATGCTTGATAAGTGCATCAAGTCTTCCAACAAACTCATCCCTTGTTTCACCAGTCTGTTGTTGTGCTTTGTTGAAAATATGCCTTTCATAATCAACATTCAGCACTGATTTGAACTTGGCTTCCAGCGCATCCTTCACCTTTTGGTATGACGCTGGACCACTATGTGAAACTTTCTTTACAGCTTCTTTCACTCCATTACCTGCAAGGTTTTTAGGTCGAAGCCTAGCGTAAGACTGCGCACATGCGCAGTCTCGCTGGCGAGATTTAGTATCATCAGGAGGGTTCACTAGTGGGCTTTAAGCCCCGCCCCTCTTTCCCATTGGCCAGTGTCACTGTTTATGCTAAACGGTGGCCGGCCATTGGGCAAGAGCTCTGTATGACATACTCTTTTCTCTCTTTCTACTGTCCAACTTGGACTGGCTGCCCTGGCGTAAAAGGTTTGTTATCTTTATGGGGCAAAACAGATGGCCCCAAAAAGAAGATAATAAACTTTTTACGCCAGCAGTAAGTCTGGGCAGCCAGTCCAAATGGGACAGCAGAAAGAGAGAAAATGACGACGTCATGGGATTCACTTGCGGCTCCTTTACTCTTGCTTTTCACGGTTTTATGTTATCCCTTCAATAAAGAACTTGGTGTATGTTTCTCCCTAAAAGGAAATGTTGCAGCTCCCACAATAGACAGTGGTACCAAAACATTGGTCTTGCCGCTGCTGCCAACAGCTGAGAGAATTAGATCGCCTTTCAGAGTCGAATACACGGTTTTCAAGTCCCCAACAGCTTTTCCAAAAAGTTCCCCGAAAACGCTATTCAAACTTGGATTTCAAAATTCTTTGAAGAGTGGAAAACAGAAGGATCGTTCTGGAACCCTGCGCTTCCGCCCACCCGGAGCAGCAGGTAAGAAACACCCGGTGGAAGCGACAGACAGACAGCCATCCGCCAGCCTAGCCCCGCCTGCTGCTCCTCTTGCGCTATCTCGGCTGCTCTGAGCCGCCTGGCACAGACGTCCCGCCGCCTCTGTGCCCTGTGAGAGAAGCCAGGAGCCGTGGGTGAAAGCAACTTCCAGTGAAGCGAGTGAGCGGAGTTGCGCCCGTGGGTAAGTGGACCCTGTGACAGGCAATGTTGTAGGGTAACTGTGTAGGTGGGGGAGGGGCTGGAAAGCTACCTTCTAAGTATTTTGGTGAGACCAGCATTTGGGCCGCTGTGACATCAGCCGGGGAGAGGGTGAGGATGCGCAACATGCTAGGTACCAATTGTCACATTTATGCGGGAGGCGTTCTGAACACTCGCCACTTCACGCAGACTGGGCAGCCTTCTCTGATGTCTGAAGTTTGTGCGGTCTGGTAAGTGCTTTACCATCCCCTAGAGTGCCAGTGGTCATTGTGCGTTAGTGTTTTGTAGACTGTTTACTCTTGCAAAGCTGGGTGAATCACGCTCATGTGTCCGTAATAACATAGTCTGCGCGTTCTAGGCACCTTGCAGATGAACGTCAAAAGTTGGCAAGGACTTTGCCTGACCTGCTTGCAGCGATAGCACTACATTGGCGGAGCCCTGGCCCGGGTATTGGCGAATGTATTTTTTTTTACTTTATTCTAATCTTGAGGCTCCATGATTGTACCCTTGTGCACTTGTTCTGGGTTCGGCTTTGGGACCTTATTTTACACGGTGCCCGGTACGGGCTCGCCAGTTGCTGGGTATTGAGCCTTCTACTTTCCACATATGTCCGAAGTTGCCACTGTTGCTTGGAGATGTGCAGAGCTCAGTTTAGAAATGCACTTTCCGCCCCCCACATTAGGTATTTGCATTTTTAGCACTGCCGTTTTCAGAAACAACTCATCGTGTTTTCTAAAAGAGGGTTTTACTGCATTTGCAAATAATATTTTTCTGCCCCTCTGCGATAGTTATTTTGCCACGATGTTCTTTGTGTGTGCTAAATAAACCATTTACACTAAATAGATACATTTGACTTGTCACTTGTGCGTTACTTCCACTGTTGTTGTTGGGGATCGATGATCTTTCACGGATTGGAAGCTTCGAAGGCATATCTACAAATTAATTATTTTAAGTTTCGGCCACCAATAGATCCGATCTGTTTTTTTCAAGGCGCATGGGTATGTTTGCAAAAGTCAGGCTACGCTTCACATTAGCTGATCGTGGTGAAATCAAATGAGCAGGTTCCCACCCATCCCCAGCCTGTGAATCCTGCTGAAAGTATGCAGTGGCTGAGCTAGCAGAATTGCATACTAAATTTCACTCGCACAAAGAAAAGATCACTTGACGAACCTTGTCTTGTGCTGAGAGACAGGCAGTCAGAATGTAAAGGGTACTTTTGTCTTTGTGGTGGATCCTAATGTATGTTACAGCATTTACCCTCATTTCATTTACTCGTTCTGTGTTTAGGTTATTTCATTTTATCGCGTTACAGGCGTGTTTTTATTTTTGATTCCAACTGCCAGAAAAGTGTTTCCCATTATTACAATCATCTGCAGAGATTCCAACGATATCTCTTGTGTTTAATATTACCATTCCAAAAACGTGTTCAAAGGTGGCCCTATGCTATAAAAAGCTTGTAATTTCTTATCGACATGGGGTTTCCTCTACGCTTTTCCTTACTCCTCTGTTCCAGGGTTTCAAAATATACACTTGTGTACACGAATAAAAAATACTGATTGACTGAATTTAAGAGGCCGCAGACACCACACACATAGTTGTTATGGAAACTAAAATTTGACCCATAACAAAAAGGAAAATCATCAGGTTGCTGTGACTTTACCGTGGAGAAACTGGCTACTTCGGCAGTGTAATAAACATTTTCTCGCCTTTAGAGACGCTGATAGCCAGGAATGTTTTCACCTTTAGGGAAACTGACATAAACTAGAACCCTAAAGTATATTTAATGGATTAATGCCGCCTATCGCTATGGCAACAAGTGTGTCTCCCAGAAAGCAGGGAGGTGTAGATGGTCCCTGCAGACAGAGCAGCAAAGGCTCTGATCGAAAGTCGAGGCGCTCAGACTTATAAACTCTGACATGTTTTTTATATCACACTGCGTACTGCATCTTAGGCATTTCTATGTGCTGCAAATAACAAACAATAATTGCCCAAATGATGGTGCTTATTGTAACAACCTCGAAAGGAGGGAAGGTTGAGCCTTGCTGAGATTTGAACTTGTGACCTCCACAGTACTGCTCGCTGATCATCCTGCTGGCCTCACATCCACCTCTGCTAACGGCGCTCCTTGTTCCTATTTATTATGCACTTGGTTTCGTCCCTCCAATCTGACCTCATATCCATGTAATCCTCCCATTCTATTTCCGCTTGCCTCCCTCTAACTTTCTTTGCTTGGTATCTTTCTTCTTACCACCATTCCCTGCAGTTCCTTTTATTTCACAAAGTGAGTGTGCAGCAAGGATCACTGCAATATAAGGAGTTTAAAAGAAAGTCTGAAAGCCCCCTTGTATCATCCCTTTTTGATGCATTTCCAATAAGTTCCATATATTCTTGTTGAATTATGTAAGCATTTTCCATTTAGGATTAAACAAAATCACAATAATTATTCTTGATCTGCCCACGTAATCCATGACTTGAGCTAAATGAACAACTTGCTTTCCTTCATATCTCTTGGTGAGATATTACAGAGTCAACCCTCCTTTTACCTTGGTAATAATAAGTGTTGGACTTTAATTCCCCAGGCATAGTGAGAAAGCGCCCATATCTGGAACACTTGCAGCACATTTCAAATACAAATATTTCCAGTCGCACAGCACAACGTAATACACTTAAAACTAACTGTACGATAGGTGTTCCACTCTTCTACTTGGGTACTATGATCCCTCTTCTCAAAGAGTTGGCAATTAGATTATATTCAATAGTACTTTTAACAAGCATTTAAAATGCAATAGGTCTCGCCTTTTATTAAGTTAAAGCCATTTGCTTTGCTATACAATACCATTAGCAAAACAAATGGCTTTAACTTAACCAAAGGCGAGACCTGTTGCATTTTCAATGCTTGTTCAAGTATTTGATGATTTTCTTATCCCCTTCCTTCTCTAGTGCATCTATGAAGTAATCAAAAGTTTCAAGCCAAGCCATCCATCTAGCACCAATGTTCTATTTTTTTAACTTGTCAGACCGCGCTGGTGGCTTTAAGAACATGGCTGCATTGTATTTTGCACGCCTTTCTGCCGCAATGATGTGAGCATGTATCTTTCAGATGATCTTGCTGTGCTCAGCGACTCCAACAGCCTCTGCTAGCACCAGCCCTGTGGAAAAACATGTGCAGCAGTAGGTTTCAATTGCCCTTGAATGTGAGTATGCTCACTGGTTCTTGCATCTTGTTGATGTTATGGTTATTTTCTCACATCACAAAAAAACAAAAAAACAAAAAACACGAAGAGTGGAACAGGTCAGGATAGTGGTGTGTGACTACAACAGTAACTGGGGTCCAGCCGGTTGCATCTGCGAACCAGTGCTCCTTGGGAAACAAACAGAGCTAGTACCAATCCCATCAGACCACCCCTTCGGTGGAATATGCATCATGTGGAATTGCTGATCAATCCATATCTTGGCTGGCCATGTAGTGCCAGTTTTTGAAGTGGACATCAGAGGACTAGTCAAGATGTTTGCCATACTGTGGACTAGATAGTGCGCAGTGCTCAAGTGAAAGTGATAAATAAAATGACTACACTGGCTCTGGAAAGGCATGTGTATAACAGTCCGTGTGTCAGGGGATAAAAACGGCGCTAGGTAGTATGACTACCCTCTGGCGCTAGTGAAATACGGTCGACATGTTTCTGCCAAAGGGGAATTTCCCCGGCATTCTTCAGGACCTCGAAATTAAATAGGCTACTGTCGCTGTGACTGCAACAGTCACAAGGGATGATAACTAGCGCAACAGTCACTAGTAAAAGGATACATGTCTACCAGGAACATTCATGGTTAGACGTCCACTAAAGGGAGAGAAACAATTCTTCTTCCTATTAATAAAGACAAACAAAACAAAAAAATGTTAGCCAACAGCACTGAATAACATCCGCAACCCCCTTAATCCAGAAAGCCAGTATAGACCAAACACACCAGCAGAATAATTGACATTCTGCATATGTACAATAAGCATAATAGCTTCATCACTAAGAGGCATTTCCTCGCAGCGATACTCACCCAGCATTATGTGGGTGAAGACCTCACCTCACCCGGCAACCGCTCGGGAGCATGAGGCCCCGCTCTGTGGTGTAGAAAAAGGAACACAATGAGCTCACAGCCCTATAGTGCCCAAGCCAATCGCTCTACACCCAAACCCAACAGACGTGTGATAGGTACCCAGCTGATCTACCAAAGTACACATATAGCAACAAATCCCATGTGTTACATAGGGGATAGCACAGTATAGACATTCAAAAAATGGATATTCAAAAAATGCTTCCAAATCACCCACAGCTGGTGTTTAGACCTATCATGTAGATAGGTTCCCTTATTACAATCAATTAAGTGGCGCTAATTCGTAGTGCCTCAAAAAACGTCCTGTGAATGTGCCCGAACCTATCATTAAGATAAAAGTACTCAATTGGTAAGTATGGTAGCGCTGGTTAAAGAGGACTGATCAAGACTCACATACAAGCCTAAGTGGGCTGACCTGAATGTGGGATACCTCTGATATCAAGGCTCCGTATTGTATTACTATAACCATTCAGTCTCATAGCGCTATTGAGAGGGGTTTATTAAGGTTTCATGTTAAGATCTTAACCCTATGCTGAACTCAATGTAGACCCCTGAGCGATCAAGGCATCAGAGACCTCAGAAAAATAACTTCACCACATCTTTCACAAAGAAAGCCTGTCAGGACTGATCAACTAGTGAAGTATAGCTAGATTACAGCGAGTCCGTAAGGACACTCACCTGTCCGTCGGTGCCTCGGTTAATAAACCAAGCGGAAGTGGAGGCACCCGTAGGTACGCCCTCTGCTCTTAAATAACCGCCAGACGGAAGCGGCATACAGAGCCTTTACCGGAACATAGACTTTTCTATAATAGACGCGAGGTGAGCTGCTACTCCCTTGCGCATGCGCACACTGCGTGGCGCACCGACAGCGGTTATGTTCTTTAAAAACCCAATAAACTCCATTCATGAGGCAAAACAGACAATCGAACCTCCTCTGAAACAATATGGGGAAACGAATCGGTATTATCACAAGCTTAGCCCCAACAGACCTGTAAGTGCAGACGCCAGAGAGACGCTGTTCCCTCGCGCATGCGCACACAGTAAGGAGGCAAACAAAAATACATTGCATTTGTATTGCCGCAGGCAAAAGGCACTCAGGAAATGAGCGCATGAGCAACCTTGCCTTGCTTAGATATAAATAGAAAACGTCTTACGGACTATCTGCTGCTTAGCCAAAGGCACTCTTAGCTAAAATGGAAAACACTGTCACTCATCCTAGGCATTGGGTGAGTGGCAGGAAACCAAACTCACAGTGGACAAGATCAAAATCAGTCACAGACATGCTTAATACAATAAGAGGCAGTCACAGACATGCTTAATACAATAAGAGAACTACCATAGGACAGACAACAATCTCATTATAATTATAACAAGTGGAAAACGTACCGTGTGGTCTCCTCACTTAAGTGTTAAAAGAGGAGTAGATGCTAGTGACTAGGTGACCAGAAGGATCACACACACAAGCAAGTTGGGTGAGCTATTCATGGTGCAAACCAATTGTGTTTGCATCCTTTATACAAAGACCCGCAACTCAAAAGTTGCTCAAAATACTAACAGACAGCAGGATATGTGGAGGGTCAGAGGGAATGTTTAAAACATTCCCTCTGACCCTCCACATATCCTGCTGTCTGTTAGTATTTTCTCACATCGTCTGAATAGACGCTCTATGTTCGTTGCGCAGCATTACAGTCGACACACTCACCGGCAGGATTGGTGGGCGTTTTGAAATATACTCCTCTGCAGGGCCTCCGATTGTTTCCGCTGCAGTGTACGGGATGGAGCAGGGATTTGCCTCCACGTGCTGGTTGCAGACCACTTTCCATCGTTTCTGAACACACACGGTGTGTACAAGAAGTTTGTCGTATCATTGCATACTTTCAGGAGGAGTCGTTCTTACTTTCCACTGGCAATTAATCCCTAACTTGTCGCCAGTTTTAGCATCTTTTCAAGCACTGGCGCATCCAAGTAAATGATGCCACACATGGGAGCGGCAGGTCCAACATCCATTCATTCACACACTGCACATTACGTCATACTGCCCATAACCACACATAACACCTCTTCTCATATAACACAGTTCCCATTCAGAGTCTGCCCAGAACCACAAGGGTCCTGGTGCATACAGAATCAATATTAACCCTGGGCGTAGTTCGCGTAGTAGCGCTACGCGTAGCTATGCGAAGTGCACATCGCACTATGCGAGCTACACATATCTACGTGAACTGCGTAGTGCACTGTGCAAAATGCTGTTCGCACTGATTGCACAGTGCCGGATGCTTGTCCGCACTGTGCAATCAGTGCAAACCGCATCTTGCACAGTGCAAGCGGTCGTTTTCTGCCGCTCGAGTAGATTTCTACTCGAGCGGCAGCTTTCTCAACGCAGACTGGTAGTTTCTCATCGCGAGCATACGCGACCACTCGCAATGAGAAACCTGACCTCCCTGCGTTGAGAATCTCGCCGGGAGGTTTATTTTCCACGCTTGCGATCGGCAACTGCTGATCGCGATCGAGGAAAAAGTCTCGCCGAGATGTCATTTTGCCCGCTCGCGGTCGCCAACTTGACGTTGAGGACCGCGAGCAAGCAAAAAATTACTGCTACCCAATTTGTATAGTGCGAAGTAGCGCAAACTACGTGAGAGTAGCGTAGTGCTTCGCCAATATCAATTGGCTAAAATATGCTAAATTATCCTTCACAGAATTAAAACTCTTAGGCAAAGAAGCTAGGATCCCTCGTATTGCGGTAAATGCGGAAATAACCCTGTAGTGTCCTGGCTATGTGGCCTAGTGCTGACTAACAATGAGACACAGGAGACACTGTTATGGTAGTGGCCAGCTCTTAACTGCCATGCCCAGGGTCCCCCAGGCTATTTATTAACTCTTCTCATGTCGCGCTGGCGTACGCTCAGCCGACACACTTTTGTTACGTTGCTGGGGGTGGGGGTGGTCAACAGGACCACCCCTAACTTTAGAGGAGACGTGGACTCTTCCAGTCTCCCGAACACTACATTCCTCCTTTACCAGGAAAGACATGTCAAAAGAATATAAACATGAGTCCAACTACAGTACAAACAATGTATGGAAAAACAGTTCAGGAAAAACCACGACCTATGGGGCGGGGTGCCAACAGAACAGTCTTACTTGGTGTTTTCCGTCTTAACTGTCCATCGTGCTGCGACTCGATCCGGTGTCGCCGACTAGCCTCAGGATACGTAGTCCTTGAGTTTCTGGGAAGGCTTCGGACACGGTCTCAGGTTGTATCTGCTCTGGCTGTTCCGCAGCGACGGCGTTAGGGACTCTTCCACAGGGATACTGCAGGCAGACGGACTCTCGGCTCTGTTGGGATCTTGAACTTGTGCTGGTGCAGTCCATGGACTGGGGCTTTGACCTTCTGTGGCAGGTTGGCCGGGATTGGACTCTTCGTTGTTGGCATCGGATGGCTCACTGGGAGAGGTTCTCTGTGGCATCTCAGGCATTGTGCCATCACAGTTATCACCAAAAGGGACTCTTTTGAAGAAAGACACATTGCGTGTTACCTTCTCGTGTCCTCTCTGGGCTGTCACCATGGTGCCTTTTACCGCTGTGACCAGCCAGGGGTGAAGCTCGAAGGGTAAGCGGAACTTTCCACCAGGATGGCGGTCCCGTACCAACACTCCATCACCGACAACAATTGGACTCTCCTTAGCATGTCTCTTCACTGATGCCGCTTTGTTGTTCAGATCACGTTGGCGGTCGGACTGGTTCGGGGGGTTGGGTGTTTCCGCCCATGTTGGGTGATGTGGTATGGAGTCAGTCAAGGCCCGACCAAAGCACAGTCGACTCGGGGGAGATGCCGTGGTGCAATGAGGCGTGAGTCGGTACTCACAGAGAAACTGGTACACTGCCTGCTCCAGGGTAACTCCGTCTGCCAGGGCAATTTGTATTGTTTTATTCAAAGTGCGCATCAGCCGCTCTACTTCACCATTGGCTTGCGGCCATCTCGGTGTGATTCTTCGGTGCTTCACTTTATGGGATGCAAGGTAGTCCGTCAGCTCTGCACTGGTAAACAGTGGACCGTTATCTGTCCGGATCTCACCAAAAAGTCCATGAGTTGCCATTAGTTTCTCGAGTTTCGGGATTATTTCTGCTGCTGACGTTGACATGACAAACTCTACTTCGGGATATCAGGAGAAGTCGTCTACCACCACGAACATGTACTTTCCGCCAGGTAGGCTGCCAAAGTCGGCACTCACTCTCTCCAATGGGGAGCTCGGAGCGGGTTCTGTGATGACAGGCGCTGGTTTGTCGGGCAGGCTCGTTGCGAAGCTCACTGGACAGTGTCGAACGACTGCTTCTATCTGTTGATCTAGGCCTGGGAACCAGACTTTGCTGCGGAGTCTATTTTTTGACTTCACAAACCCCTGATGAGCGCCATGTGCAAGAAGAGCCGGTTGTCTAGCTAGGCTCTCCGGCAGGACAAGGCGAGGGCCTCGTAGCAGGCAGCCTTCGGTAGACACAGACAATTTGTGCCGGACTTGGTGGAGGGCTTTCAGGGTTGCTTGAGCTGTCTCCGTTCTCCGAGGTGACGGGTTCTGCAGGAGTCTCCAGTCGTTTGAGTTGACTGCTTGGATGGTGATTTGGAGGCAGTCATCGTCTTTTGTGGCTGCGATGACCTCTTGTAGGGACATCGGCAGGGGCCGGGATTGTTCCACCACTAGCCTCACGTAAGCCTCTGTGGCGGCCGCTTCAGCTGCTTCTGGGAGCGTGGCAGGTCGGGAGTGTCGCGATGAGAAGTCGGCAGGATTCCGGGTGCCAGGTGGGTACTCCACGGTGAGTTGCAACTCCTGAAGTTGCAGGATCCACTTTTCGATTTGTGGAGGAGGGCGAGACGATGAGCCTTGGAACAGTGGAATCAGTGGTTTGTGGTCTGTGATTACGGTGAATGGGTGGCCATACAGGTATATATGAAAGTGGCGGCACCCCCTGATGGAGCAAGGATTTGCACGTAAAGCGACTTGCTTGTAATCATGAACCTCGAATAACCTTAATGAACTAAATCAATCTGTTTGTCTTACTAATTTCCTCTTTATTCTTACATTTTGGGTATCCGAGTGTTGCTTGCTTATGTGTTTACTAATCTTAATACGCTGGCTACTAAGATTGCTGCTGCTACGCGGGAATTTCTTCTGCGCATGCGTCGGTCACACCCATGTCTGAAGCTTGCAGCGATGCTTTTGCTAAACTGTTCGTTCTGCATTAATTCTAATGCTATAGTTATTATAAAGTAATGGGAGTAATATAGGGATTCCTGGTATACAGTGCATTCATCTTTTCTGTGTTCTAAAACTGTTTCCTTTCCATTTCATGGTACTTTACGAAATATGGCCTGATGTTCCCTGCTGTACTCCATTTTGCTTGAAACTGAGTCTGCGCGAGATCCGCAAGCCTCCAGAAGCAGATGACCTTTGAATTTCTGCCACGGAGCTGACTGACTGAGAAGATACTCATGGGAACCTCACCTTGCGAACCCTAGTTGCATACATTGTATTTGTAAAAGGAACATGTATAGTTTTACACCCTCAGAATCTGAAGTTCGAGGGGCGGTCTTTGAAAATGCAAATTATGAGCTTGAGAAAGTCAAATCCTAGGAGGTGTGATGACCTGTCCTTTCTTTTGTCCAATCGAAATTGGGGATCCTTACACTTGCAACATTTGGGGGGTGTAACACTGACCCGAAAACAGTATAACTAGCCTAGGTTTAGCTAGAGAATTTGTCCGACTTGTCCGAATAGCTGACCTGTCACTGACCCAACACACTCAATAGCTGATCGAGAAACAGAGGTGCTGCGGAGCACTCTGTCAGACAGACTCACAGACCCATTCGGGGTTTTTTGAGAACCTTAAGTGCTGGCGAAGTACTTTGCTGGGAAATCGAGCACCCAATCGGGGTTTTGACTGATAGCTGCAAAGAGGGTGTAGCGCAGGCGTTGCAACTGAACTGCGGGTGCTGGTCTCAACTTTGGTGGTCCTAATCTGGTTTTCCTGTCCTGGGTTTCCATTCTGCACCTGCTGGCCTACTTTCGACTGCATTCTTTGGGGTTTCTCCTGTCCTTAACTGACCCGTGGCCAGGGTTGGTCTACACACCGTTCTAGGTAAATATACATCTGTGAGGGAAAACACACTTATGTCCTTTCATTTGCTTCCTGAAACTGCTAAAATCTTACTTGCGCATATTGTTCCTTTTCTTACCCTCCCTGTGCTGACCAATAATAAAGTTCTATATTCTGGTTTGTTTTACTAGCATGTTCCATTTTTCCCCATCCTTTAAGAAAATTCCTGACATATAGTTCTTGAAATATAAATGTTCCTTTTTTCCCTTTACCATCCTTTTTTTTTTTTTTTTAACTTTATTTTTTCAGCAGAATAAACAATACAGTTCCCCCCCAAAATTGGCATCAGAGTATATACAAAAAATACAGGTGTACGCAGTTCACACTCCCAGCACGGCTTCAACAGTTGCAGATAACAGGAGATGCAAGAATCAGATCCACGGGATACAGTGCAAGTATAGAAAATGACAATAGGTAACCTGTGCGCAGTCAACAGGGTAGTACCCCAGCCCCTACCTTCCCTCCCCATCCCCCGCCACCCCTTCCTCAGGTCCCGATTCCTCGGACGAGAACAATGCAGCACTAGTAGCATCGGAGTCGCTATCAGTCGACCCCACAGCACACATCATACGCCATGCAAGCAAGTCCTCCTGTAGCCGCTCATCCCTACGCGAATGTTGCATGTGCGTTTCTTCAGCTAATGTCCATTCCCCCACATCCCGAAGCCATAATGTCATATCTGGCGCCCTTTGTCCCATCCAGGTGATAGCCACCCGCCGTCTAGCTAGCACTAAGAGCAGCTGCAGCATCTTATATGACAGATTCCTCTTCTTAGGTTTGGGGACCAGGGCTAACAAGCAATGGATCGGGGTCAGGTCAAGACGCAGTCCCGTGACCCTCCGGATGTGGGCTACTACCACCCTCCAGAAGTCTCCGACCAGTGGGCACTCCCAAGCTAAATGGAGAAATCCGGCCCCTACTGAACCACACCTAGGACAGGCATCCGATTTATCCGCCGCAATGCGGCGCAGAGCAACCGGGGTCACATAAGTGCGGTGCATGAAATTAAAATGGATCTGTTTGAAACGTGCGTTACACGACACCTTCTTGGTGAGCGTCCCTATCCGCCCCCGCTGTCCCGGGTCCAACGCAACCCCTAAATCTGCCTCCCATGCCGCCCAGGACGGGGACACCGGAGGCGCCGAGTCGCATCTCATCGCTGTATATAAAAGCGTTATCAATCGCCGTCCCTCACCGCATGACAGCAGAATATTCAGAGTATGGGACACCTGGGGCGCCTCAGGGAACTGTGGCCACGTCGCTCTCGCCATGTCCCGCAGGCCTCCATAGTGAAGGTACTGGCCCCCAGTAAGACTAAAGGCCTCCACAGCTCTCTCCAGGGTCACAAAGGACTCGTCCGGATACAAGTCTGCCAATGTGTCGCAGCCGCCCTCACGCCATTCCCGAAACGACATGTGCTCTTCCATTAGTGTGACCGGCGCCAATATCCATATTGGTAGCTCCCTATGAAAAGGGGCCCGTCTCAGCACCTTTTCCACCACTCGCTGCCAGATTCCCGCAGTATGCCGAACAATATACGGAAGGCTGCCATCCGCTCCTCTGCCACGCATCAGAGCCAATTGCAATGCCATCTCATCTGCGCTACCAGCCAGGAGTCGCAATTCCCAATTGTCCGCGCCCGCGAACCAGCGCGCAGCCGGTATAAGTTGGGCCACGTAATAGTATAAATCAAAGCGCGGGTCTTCCAAGCCCCCCTCCTCCCAGCGTCTGACCATCGTACGTAGTGCAACTCTGCTGCGTTTGCCTGCCCAAAGCAGGGAGGTAAGCATCGTATTAAGCTTGTTGAAAATTCGAGGAGGAAGAGGACAGAGGGTATTCTGCAGTATATACAATATTCTAGGCAGCATCACCATCTTTGAGACAGCCAATCGTCCCATGAGATTGAGTGGAAGCGTATTCCAAAAGGATACAGATTGTTGTAGGGAACTAAGCACACGTTCGGCGTTTCGGGCCAGCAATTGTTCATCAGAAACAGCCACCTGGATACCCAAATAGCGGAAGGCCTCCATCTCCCACCGCAGTCCCAGGGGCGGGAAACCCACACTGGGGTCTTCACCGCATCCCGCAAGGGGAAAGATCAGGGATTTCTCAGGATTAAGACGCAGCCCAGAAGCTGCACCAAAGCGTTCCAAGTGGCGTAACAGGATCGGTAGCGACTCCCGTGGGGAGGTCAGGTAGAACACCGCATAAAGTGAAACCAGGTGTACCACATCCCCCACTCGTATACCCCAGGGTGCCATCTCCGCACGTAGCGTCACCGCAAGGGGCTCAATCGCCAGGGCGAAAAGGAGCGGTGACAGGGGAACCCCTGGCGGGGGCCCCTGCCCAACCGCCACTCCTCCGAGCGGGCCGCTCCGAGCCTGACCCTGGCCGTAGGCGCACTGTAAAGGATACGAATCCAAGTGCAGAAGAGGGGCCCCACCCCCGCCAATCGAAGCACCTCTAAGAGGTACCCCCAGCTAACTGTATCGAAGGCTTTAGCCAGGTCTATCGAGACCAGGACCTGAGGATCCTCCCTATCACGCACCTCATGTAGAACGTGGTTCAGGCACCGGAGATTCATGGCGGTGTTGCGGCCCGGAATGAACCCGCACTGATCATGATGAACCAAGCGCGTCATATGTGAAGCCAGCCGGGTGGCCAAGATCTTAGTAAGAATTTTGGCATCGGTATTGATTAAAGTGATCGGCCGGTAGGCCGCAGGATCACAGTCATCCCCACCCGGTTTCAGGAGCATGCAGACCTCACCCTGCTGCATGGTGGGCGGGAGCGCGGCTCTTCCCTTTACCATCCTTAGTCAAATTAAAGTAATTACTCAGAATTTTTAGCGTGTTCCATTTCTTCCCTACCCATTTAGCTGCATGGTGATTTCTAAAATCCTTTAGTACGATTTAAAGTTCTCTTGCCTTACCCACCTTCTAGGGGTACTCAAACTATGATGTTATAGCATGTTCCTTATTTTTTCCCCGTCCCCTAGACAATCCATACTAGGTCTAAAAAACTCTGAAATTTCTTACTAGCATGTTCCCAGTTTTACCTTCCCTTTACATTTCTAAATGGTTGGCATAATCTATTTCCTGCATGGTTACACGATTTTCATGATCTTGGTTATTGATAGTTTACTCACTGTGAATTTCATGCTTTCTGACATTGAAGAAAACTAGATAAAGGTTTTCTAAACTTCTCTAGTCTGTGGTTATTATAAAGAGTGCAAATGTAATGAATGTTATTATTGTATTTTTGGTGACTGCTTATCTTTTACAGCTAGCTCCCTGATCCATTGTGATCTTAGGTACCTGTGACGAGGATTGGTAAGTCAGGTACATTGGAAATAAATAGGAATGAACAAGGGTTGCTGGTAGTAGAGTGTAGGTTACCCGATTAATAAATATGGTAAATTAAATTTATGGGCCCAAGTGTGCATATGGTAAAATTGTTGGTCGGGTGGCCTGCGCGCTCTATCAGTAATTTTTCTGGTAGCAGAGCTATGGTTAGGGACTAGTTAAAGGTAGGTAGGACTAGTTAAGATAGGTAAACTGCTGCTAACTGTGAAAATTATTGCTGCTAAAAGTATTGATCGATCAAATGTAAAATTGTGTTTATTTTTTTAAATTGCTTTGAAATGTTATGAAATGTTTTAAGTTTTTCTCTGATATGCTGCTATATTGATTTATGTACTAATAAACTCGTTAGTAATTGTTACAAGTTTGTCTGGAATCCCCGGGGGCAGAATAGCGGGTGGTGAGGAGAATCCACCTCGCAGTGAGATCAGTGGCTCGAGGAAGTTAGTGCAGATTGGGCAGAACTGGAAGCACTAATTAGGGTTTTCTTTATAAGTGTATGGATAAATGATGGCAAAGAGTTCGCTGTCAAAACTTATATTGTGATATCGCCTAGTAAGGATCACACTGAAGGAGTAGCAGGTCCGTCTAAGCTTGATTGATAGCAAAGGGGTTCACTGGTGAAACTTTTGGCTTAGTATATATCCTGGAATGGATGAGTCGAAGGAGTAGCAGGTTCTCTAATGCTTGTGTGAAGAGTAGGCAGAAGGGATCTACTCGCAGTATATGAAAAGTAAACGGAAGAGATTTACTCGTAGTGAAACAAGTCTTTTCTTTCTAGACACTCGAGTACAGTGGCGAATGTGTTTGCGTTGTAAAATAAACAGAGCACTTGCACTTTAAAGGGTAGAAATCGAAGTCTTCTTTACCTTGTGAAGGAGGGAGTCAGTTGCGGAGCTGCGCTGACGTCACTCAGTGCCGCGCTGGTATTGGTCGAGACAGCGGGCGTGTAGCTGAAATAGCACTGTAAAGGAGGGGTGAGCACAGGAGCGTGGGAACTTGTTTACGAGAAACGGCGCGCACCCATTGGTTGAAATTGGTTGAAATCGCGCATTTGATTGGTTGCAGAAAAATAAAAGACGCATTTGTATTGGAAGTGATTTTGTAAACTAAAGTAATTTGCGAAAAAGTATATGTGGTATTCAACTAACCCAGAGACTAGACCTGATCCAAGATATCTAGGGTTTGCGAGAGATCCTTGGAAAAGCCGTAGATATAACATTATGTACGGAAACAAGAGAAAAATGACATTAGTAGACAAAGTAAAGAATTACTTCAAGAAAGACAAACCTATTAAAACTAGAGAAGGAGTTATCATTCCACCACCTAATACTCCCGCATCATTTATAATGTTCGATAGAGGCTACCATGCTTGCGTATGGTTGGAAAATTGGGTGGAATATACTAAGGATGACGGAATTTTGGCATTTCCGTTAGAAGGTACATTTAATGGCGGGATTCTGTTCACTTTGAGAACCCGAATGAATGATTTGCATCCCAGACCCAGACTGACACAATATGAGGCATTAGAGGAATGGCAAATAGAAGCTTTTGAGCGAGACAGACCCAGAATTGACAAAAGGTTAGCAAACTTTTATCCGAAAGTACAGAAAGAGACCCGAGAAAAAAGAATGAAAGAATGGAGACAGAATATGATGGTAGAAGGACTGTACCCTGTAATAACAGTAGAAGAACCAATGGGAGGGAAACGGACAGAGAAAACAAAGCATTTAATGACCAGTGGCAAACAAAAATTCAATCTTTGGTCGTAGATCGGGAGGGATGACGGTCCTCGCATCCATATCAACAATAGGCAAAATCGAGGCAATGGACTTTCACATTTCTCCACCAAGTGTCATCCAAGTGGTAAAGCTCTCACTTGGGCTAACAATGCAGCCCCAAGAAACAATCATAATCAACACCTATGTTCATCCCAAACAGAAAAATAAGGAGGTAGAAGAGCTGGAGAAAGTTTTAGAAAAAATAAGGGAAGCCAGTCTGACTGATCTATTCTTGACCCTCCAGTAGCCAGCTTCCACTCTAACTTGCACTCCTCGCACCTCGACTACATCTTCGTTTCTCTGAACATGTTTTGTTGGGTTTCTTCCTTCAAAATTGGAGCGAGCGACTTCAGCGACCACCTGCCCCTAGTGGCTAAAATAAGACCCAGCTCGAAACTGAAAATTGCGCCCTTTACTGGCCCAGTTCCAGATGTTAGTTCAAACTTAAAGCGGCTACGGTGTAACTCCGGCAACATTGACTCCATCAGCCTCACCGCGAAAACCCTTTTCTCTCAAATCTCTGGGTTCTCCACCAAGCTGACGGACGTCTGGCAAAACTTCTGCGACGCCATTATGGGGAAAATGATAGGTATGGCGTCCAAAAACCCAGGACAAATAAAGGGGTCTTCAATCGGGAAACACTTAACCATGGACATGAAAGTACAAAAACGAATAATAAATCAAACCTTGAGACTAATGAGAAAGGATCAGGCAAACTGTAGCTTGCAAACAGTTCTCCGGGAAGCTAAAAAACAGCTTAAACGGATGAAATGGGAAAGTCAAAAGCAAAGAAAGGACGATTTTTGGATAAAACTTGTCCACGAGGGGAAGCAGAAAAACAGCTCCAGGTTTTGGCAAATGGTAAAAAGATTGCAGAACCCCAACCATTTAGGGCAAAATTCTCATATATCTGAGGAAGTATGGACAAAATACCTATCATCACACTTCAATGATAATGACGCTATAGGTGTCACGGCAACAATGTCTCCTGGCTTAACACCTCTAAGGCCTGGAAACGAGGCACAACTCAATTACCACGAGATCGCGAGCATACAGGGAACATGGGAGGGTGATGGAATAAGGCCAACGAAATCTGACTATCCAAAAGAGGAAGAAAGTCTAGCACAGGACGCTGAGCAAGAGCGAATGAAAATTATCCCAGCATACATCAGTCGGCAAATAAAAAAAGGGAGACCTAATGGAGCGCCAGGGCCAAATGGAATACCATCTATGCTGTATAAATCAGATGCAGATTTTTGGAGTGCATCTCTGGCCCCAATATTCACCAACATAAGCTCCACTTTGACGCTTCCTGACTCATGGCATGGGTCCGTCATAAGTCCTATTTACAAACATGGGAACAAGAGCCATTCAAATAGTTATCGTCTCATTGCTTTGCTTGACGTTGAAGCAAAATACTTTGCAGGACTTATCCTGGAGGAATTATCATCATGGGCCTCCGAAAATGCCATCATTCCCTTCAATCAAACGGGTTTCTGCAAAGGTCAAGGGACCATCACCAACATCATGGCTCTGTCCCTTGTGATGAGTGCAGCAAAAGCCTTATTCCTTACATTTATTGATTATTCTGCAGCTTTCGATCACGTCGATCGCAACAAACTTTGGCTGCAACTTTACAACTGGGGCATTCCGAAGCGCCTCCTAGATGTTTTAATACTGCTCCACTCCAATACTTGGATTAAAATCAAGCTTGGGGCTGGCACACACGTCTCGAAGCCGATCAGGACGACAAAGGGATTAAAACAGGGTTGCCTTCTAGCGCCCATCCTATTTAATCTCTTTTTAGCGGATCTGCCTGCAGAATTAGAGAAATGCCGTAATCACGCACCCAAGTTAGGGAACATCACTCTCTCAAATCTGTTGTATGCCGACGACCTTGTGTTGATAAGCCACTCCCAAGTAGGCCTACAGCACCTCCTGAACGCAACCTATGCCTTCTCAGCAAAGAACGGCCTTCAAATAAATCTTCATAAGTCAAAATCCATGACGGTCAATTATAGGAAAAAACTGAATCCTTGCTGGTACCTGAATGGAGAAAAACTTGACAGGGTAGCCTCATATAAATATCTGGGTGTCCTCTTGGATTCAGACAACAACTCTAGATCTCAACTCCATTCCATCCGAGGCAAAGCCACAATGACCTACCTGGCATTAAAATCTTTAAAGGCAAAACTCCCTGATCTCACACTAAAACCCTTTCTTGAAATCTTGCGTGCGAAACTACAACCAACTCTCACGTATGGGAGTGAATCACTTCATGGGAAGGATGCCGAACTGCTGGACACGGTCATAGCCAACTCCTATAGGGCCATTTTCAACCTTCCTACATATGTCTCCCCTGCCCAGATTCGTTTGGAATTCGGCATCATCAAACAAACTCTAGAAAGGCGGAGTGCGTATGTAGCAACCTGGCGCAAAATCCGTAATGCCGACTCCCTAAATGCCAACATATGGTCTGAGCTACTACGGCACCGCACGTCGCCGCATAGAGTTTATCTTTTTGAATCAATTGAAGTCCTAGGTTTGTCTGACACCTGGGAAACGTCTACAGACCTCCAGTCCTTTAAAATACTGGCTAAAAAATCAGCATGCATCATCTCTGCGATTGAAGACAAGAAAGTCTTAGCAAACAGAGCGCACGGATGGACAACCCTGGGTGGCTATGGTAAAACACAGCCACAAGCATACCTTAACATCGGGATGAAAATACAAGTCAAAGAAAAGTTCTTAAAACTGCGCCTCGGTGTAATCCCGATATTGCCACACCTTCCCCCCTGGGTGAGACCTCCCGCTTTTCAACAATGTCGCCTGTGCAAGTCTGGCACGGAGGATATTGTCCACGTGATATGTATATGCCCTAGACTGAGGGACCTGAGGCGCAATCTCCTGCTTCCATCTTTTAAGTCACATGCTGTACGGACCTGTAGGCAGGCAGTTATACTATGCTTTACTTCTAGCAACACAAAATGTAACTGCCAGGTCGTGAAGTTCTTTGACTCATTAAAAAAAAGACTTGACATCGTTTGAAGTTCTTCACTAGCACCTGAGGACATCTTTGACCTGCTCACAGCAATGCAGTATTCTTTTTTATCCTAATTACAGTTTGGTTTTTAATGTTGCTACTGGTATTTTATATTTTTTTGTAAAGATTTTAATTAATCATGCACAAATAAAAATATTACCTTACCTTACCAGTGGTGATTCAGACGATGATTATCTAGAGGATTTATTAATGAAAAATCCACCACCTTATAATGAGGAACCAAGATCCCTAAGCACGAGAAACCCATTCCTGAAACCTAATTATGGTGAGGGACCGAGTATGACACATCCAACTGCCCCGAGTTTTAGCCCTCCATTAGTTCCACAAATAGTACATGAAACCTCCATGGACAAAGTACTTCAGGATAGAGAACTAGAGGCTTTAATTAAATAAAGAACAGAATTAATTCAGAAAATCTCCCAACTGAATACCAGTCCTGAAGCTTTGACGATCCCAGTAACTATTGGACCACTTGTTCCTCTGTACGGGGATAAGCAAAGTAGTCCAAAGACTCCAATTATAACCCCATCCGTAGTACAGCCAAGAAAAGAGCCCTTAATAGTAGATGATCAGGCAAGTGAATTTGAATCTGTGACTTCCTTGATGGATTTACCGATAAGGGAGCCAGAAGGGAGCTCACAGAGAAAGAACACTCCTTTTAGTTCAAGAGAAGTTCAGATTGAGTCATCTTCAGGTACTAGAAGTGCTACAGTAGTGACTCCTGAAGAAATTGACAGATGGACCACAGAATTAGAGAAACCGAATCCTCAGCCAAAACCATTAGATATATACAAACTTAGAATAGAATTGGAGGAACTGATGGCTGGGAATGTGGGTTTGGACAGACTGAACACCCTTAGTGAAGAGGAGTTGTTATTCATTTGTAAAAGCCTTACCCGTAATACCAGAGTGTACCATGAGAAATTAATGGACACTGCAGCTAGTATGGGAATAGACATTAGCAGATCTAAAGTGTTGCAAAACCCCTATAGAGCAGAATTCTCAGACAAAGATTTGGAAAACATGAACGTGTCAGGAAAAAAGGTGCAGATCAGAGAATTGTTAAACCTGTTACAAGAATGGGGAGATTTAGAAAAATGGAAAGCCAGGTGGGCCAAGAAAAAGGAAGACAGTAGGTCTAAACAAATGACTTCTGAGTATGTCTTAAAAGAAGCCGAAAAGGTGGAGAAATTATATCCTATGCGAGAAGTGCCAGGTGGAGGATATGTACATGTTCCATGGTCCCGACAGGATATTGTGTCCTTTACGAATGACTTCCCAAAATTACGAGAAAAACCTGTAGACTGGTACAGACAGGTTGAGAGATTTGTGAAAGTTCAAAAATGTCTCCTGAAAGATTTAGATGGTTTCTTTGACATTGTAGTTCCCGTAGATTTATGGACAGAATGTACAATTGCTGTTGATTGGCCCAGTGAAGAATTCCCTAGAGACCCAAAGACAAGGGCTCCTTCAGGGGATGTCATGAAGAAGTACAACCAGGTAATGTTGTATCTGAAAGGAAAAGTGCCTGCAAAAGAAACTGATTGGACCCGAATAGATAGAACTACCCAGAATCGAGATGAAACTGTGCATTCTTACTATGAATGACTGTTACAGGTATTCAAGACATACAGTGTTCTGGATAACATTGAAATGAAGGACATGACCCACTTCATTTATCGATTTGTGCTAGGGTTAAGGCCTGAGATCTCACAGTGGATCAAAGACAATAAAATCTGCTGGCAAGCTAAACCAATTGATGAAGTCCTGAAGTATGCTAAATACTGCGAAGATGAGCTGGCAGATAAACGAAAAGAGTTAAAGGAAAAGGTCATGTGGGTACTGTTATGAAAAAAAAAAAGGTCATGTGGGCACAGGTAAAATTAGCAGAGCACCAGGAACAGCAGTTAAATAAAATGACTAGTAATCAGAATCAGGGCCCTAGGGGTGGAGGAAAACCAAGAGTAAAAATGAGCCGAGAAGAGGCACGAAAGAAGTTTCCCTGTCACGGGTGCGGAAAGATAGGTCATTGGAGAGACGAGTGTAAGGCTGTGCAGAATGGTAATGTGCAAATTAATGATTTAAATCCACAGACGCAGAATGAGACACCGCAGAAGACCCAGCAGCAGGTAAAACAGAATCCGTTGCCTTGTGCACCTAGGCCAAATTAAAGGAGCAAAGCACAACAGAGTGAAGACACTGATGGTTGGGAAGGAAGGGAGGCTAGAAATGCAGCAACTTCGCAATTTCTGTTAAATGACACATTTCTCTGTGATGACACCTACTGACGGTGCCTGAGGGGGGAGGACGAGGAGTGCGTACTTGGCGTCTCCTTGCCGGTGGACCAGTCAGGGCCATACATTGAAGGAAAGGTAGAAGGAAATGACGTCACCTTTCTGTTGGACACTGGTGCTACCCGTTCTACTGTGAAAACAGCAGACGTCCCAAACCTACCCCTCTCGGGAGAAGCGATCCAAGTAGTTGGCGGCTAATTAGTACCCCAGTTACAGAACCTATGGAGATTAAAATTGGGAATTTTAAAGAAATGCATAGATTTGTTGTTTGTGATTCCAGTCCTGTAAACCTTCTAGGACGTAAAATGAACTGCACTATCTTTTGCACACCAAATGGCGTCAAAATCCAGACCCCAGATGAAGATGGAATTTACAAATTAATGTTAGCAGGACCCGACTCTGCAATTCTGTACCACATCAGTAAAATATCTGGGGTACCAGATAGAGAGAGGTATCAGGAAAGTTACCACAGAAAGAATCAGAATAATTCGTAACATGGAATTGCTCAATACCCAGAAAGAAATCAGAATGTTCCTTGGAGTTGTAGGATACTGTAGGCAGTGGATTGTGGGATTTGCAGTCCTAGCAAGACCATTGATAAAGATGACAAAGAAAGGAGCGAAGGATCCAGTGGAGTGGGATGACGAAAGCATGACTGCTTTTGTAAAACTGCGAGAGTGTCTATGTACAGCTCCTGCATTAGGAATGTCTGACTATTCAAAAGATTTTGCACTTTTCTGTGATACACGAGACAATTGTGCACTTTCAGTCCTGACCCAAATTCATGGTCTGACAAGACGTCCAGTGGCATACTTTTCTTCCACATTGGACCCAGTCGCAGCTAGATTACCTGGATGTTTGAAAGCTGTAACTGCAACATGCACGAGTCTTGAACAGAGTGAGTCCATTATACTATACGTATACAGGGAAAAACAGAGAGAGGAAGGAGGGTGGAGGGATAGCTATAATTTTTAACAGACTTTACTCCTGTAAATGGGAGGACCTTAACATACCTAACTGCGAAGCGGGGTATTTTAAACTGTTGTTATCTCCCATCTTCACCCTTTCTGGAATACTCATCTACCGTTCTCCTTGCCCAGCTAGCTCCTGGGCCACGGCCTTTCCTGAGTACATAGCTCCACTACTTCAAAACTCCACCAATTTCTCAATCATTGGTGACCTGAACATACATTTTAATGATCCATCTTGCTCTATTAGTACCAATCTTCTTCAGGACCTTGCAGCTCTCAACATCACTCTACACAACTCTGGCCCCACCCATCTTTTCAAACTTAGAAACCATTACGTGCAAACCGTCCCTACCCATTTTATGGTCAGACCATTATATGGTATCCTTCTCTGTTACTATCGGTTGTTCGTCCAAAATCCCCTCTACCTCTATCGAAGTTAGGCCAACCAGAAACTGGAAAAATCTGGACCCCATGAAACTCAATTCCTGTCTTGATAATACCAGGCCCTTCACTGAAGTCACCAGCATTAAAGTGGAGGCTGCTATTCATAGTTGGCTCACTCAAGCTGCCAACGTATGTTTACCCCAGCGAAAGCAAAAGCACAATCTACACCATCCTCCTGCGCCCTGGTTCACAGACGCGCTAAAAATAGAAAAAACTAAATGTAAAAACCTTGAGCGCAAGTGGCGCATACACTATGATTTAGGCTCCAAGCAAACTTATAAGACCGCCTTAACCAACTATCACCTACTTTGCAAAACTGACAAAAGGGAATATGTAAATATAACCATACTTGAGGCACAAAACCACCCAAAAGCATTCTTTAAGTTTGTACAAGAACTTTTGTGCGCATCTTGTCAGCCCAAAGCGCCCTGTTTAGACGCCTCACAATGTAACTCCCTAGCAGAATTCTTTATCTCCAAAATCGACGCCATCTATACTGACTTTGACAAATCTATTCCCCCTCTCCCCCCCAAAATCACTCGATCTTGCTACTCTCTGTGATCCCGAGGCTTTAGTGGATATACACCCCATACCATCACAACAGAATAGCCTCCCTAAAGCACCTGTTCCGGTGATTTCCCACGAATCTGAAGTCTCAGAGGAGACCTACTTTTCACCCGCACAGCAGATCTGTACTTGGGATCTCCTTAACGGCCCCACACTTCTTGATATCATCAGCAATATCAAATTGGTTCTCCACTGGATCCACTTCCCCCACTAATTCTAAAAACTCTGGACACCCCCTCCCTTAATCTTATCTTGGATTTACTTAACACCTCCCTCAGAGAAGCCAAGGTACCCTCTACATGGAAACATGCAATGATTGTGCCCTTACTAAAAAAGGCCAATGCTGACCCCGATAACCCATCCAATTTCCGCCCCATTTCTCTCCTCCCTGTGTTCTCAAAAATACACAACTCTCCCGGCTTGTTGAATCTAGTAATATTCTTCATCCATCTCAATCAGGCTTCAGGTCCGGCTTCTCGACAGAATCTACTCTGCTGGGGGTCTCAGAAACCATACGATGCCGACTTGAGTGCTGCATTTGACACGGTTTCCCACCCTATCCTTTTTAATGCTCTTAAATCTTCTGGCATCACCGGCTGAGCCCTCAACTGGCTTGTCAGCTTTCTTTCAGACCGTACTTTCCAAGTATTCTCCCCTTCCTCAGCCTCTCAAACCTATAAATCGGCGTATGGTGTCCCCCAGGGCTCCATTTTGAGCCCCTTACTTTTTAACTTGTATGTCAGATCCTTGGCTACGATTGCAGAACAAGCTCGGCTAACCATATACTCATATGCCGATACACAGATTATCTACTCCCTCTCAATGGGTTCTCACTCCACCCCTTCTTCCCTCTGCGTAGGGCTTAGCAACATCGCCACGTGGATGCACGAAAACAAACTAAAGCTGAACGGGGGAAAACAGAGCTCCTTTTGTTTGGCCAGAACACTACTCTGTGGGGGCCCCAACAATGGCCCATGCAAATGGGCACCCCTCCCGCTCCCTCTAAAACAGCACGTAATCTTGGCATCATTTTTGACGACCAACTTTCCATGCAGCACCACGTGGTAAAAACCTCTTCTACTTGCATCACCATCATCAAGTGGCTCAGAAAGATCATTTGGATGTTGCCTCAGGAGACACAGAAAACCGTAGTCCAGGCCTTAATCACCTCTAGACTGGACTACGGAAATATTCTTCTCCTGGGGGCTTGCAAAGAGGTGACCCGCAAACTACAGACAGTCCAGAACATGGCGGTTCGGCTGCTCTGTAAACTCCCCAATACATCCTCCACTTCTAATTCCCTACGTAACTTGCACTTGCTTCGCATCGAAAACCGCACGAAATTCAAGGCTCTCTGCTTCATGCATAGAATCAATGCAGGTCGGGCCCCACCCTACCTTAGTACTTTGGTTCATCAGTACTGTCCAGCCCGTACTCTTCGCTCATTCAATCAGCATAAGTTTCAGGTTCCCAGAGTTAAAAGAGCCAGAATGGGTGGTCGTTCCTTCTCCTGTCTTGCTCCCGTCCTCTGGAACTCCCTTCCCCTATCTCTGTGTACTGAATCTTGCTACCTCAAGTTCCGCAGAGAGGTTAAAACGTGGTTATTTAATCAATAACCCGCCTCCTTATCTTTCAGTTCCACTCCCCCTTAATCTGGTCCTTAGCGCCGGGAAACCTCCGGGTAACTGCGCGCTTTATAAATTTAAATATAATAATAATAATAATTGTGATGGGACATCCAGTAACTGTGTATGTTCCACATTCTGTTATAATTTTGCTGACAAGAACAAAGACTCAGTATCTCACACCAAGTCGGTTGACTAAGTATGAGAGAATCCTTGTAGGTGCAGGAAACGTGACAATTTTCCGATGTAATATTCTGAATCCAGCTACCTTACTGCCCAATTCATTCGCAGCAGAAGTGAGGAAAGAAACTGAATATGATTGCATTGATTTGACCGAGTTTAGTACAAAACCACGCCCAGATATAAAGGAAAATCCTTTAATTAATGAAGATTATGAGCTGTTTGTAGACGGCTCATGCATGAGACATGAGGAAGGTGGCCTAAGCGCTGCCTACTCAGTGTGTACACTAGGTCCAGTAGAAGCATCCTATTTACATTGGGTCAAGTCTGCACAAATAGCTGAATTGGTTGCATTGACAAAAGCCTGCAAATTTGGGAGGAACTCGAAGATAACCATATATACTGATAGCCAATATGGTTATGGGGTTGTGCATGACTTTGGCCAGTTATGGATGCAAAGGGAGTTCCTGACTTCTTCAGGCACCCCTATCAGAAATGGAAAATATGTACAGGATTTGCTGGAATCAATCCAGTTACCAAAAGAATTGGCTGTGGTCAAGTGTGCTGCTCACAAATCCGGCGATGATAAAGTGACAGCAGGTAATCGATATGCTGACCAGTTAGCCCAACATTGTGCAAGATACCGAATAGCAATCAATATAAAGGTTGGGGGAAACGGAAACAGCTGCCAACTTTTGATGCTGGAGGGAGTGAATACATGGGAGGAAGTGAGAGACTTACAGGAAGCAGCAGAGCCACAGGAAAAACATAGGTGGAAATACTTTGGTTGCCAGAGGAGGGTGGAAGATGGTGTCATTGTTTACTTAGATGGTATGCCTGTTTTGCCAGACTGTCTGCTTGCTCCTATGGCTAGGTTGATACATGGAGACACACATTTGGGAAGAGATGCGATGATTCACATGTTCCGCCAGACATGGTTCAATTCGAGATTCAGAAACATAGCAGAGGCACTCTGCCAGAGGTGCCTAGTTTGTCAGCAATTTGACCCAGGAAAGAAAACTGTAGTGTTACCAGGAAGGATTGGAAAGGCAGAAGGCCCTTTTATTAGACTACAACTTGACTTCATTCAGTTGCCCCCTTGTCGAGGAATGAAATACCTACTTGTCATTGTCTGCCTGTTTTCAAAATGGGTGGAAGCTTACCCTGCATGTAGAAATGACAGCATTACAGTAGCCAAATTATTACTTAGGGAACTTATACCTCGTTACGGTTTCCCAGTCACGATTGAATCTGACAGAGGAAGTCATTTCCAAAATGAAATAATAAAACAAATGTGTGAAGCATTCAAAATCACGCAAAAACTGCACTGTGCATATCGCCCAGAGGCTTCTGGAGTGGTAGAACAATTGAATGGCACAATTAAAGCAAGATTGGGAAAAATGTGTAAATACACTCAATTGGAATGGCCTGATGCTTTGCCACTTGTGTTGATGGGACTCAGAAGTATTCCAGACCGGAACACGGGCTTGAGCCCCCATGAGATACTAATGGGAAGAGCAATGCGGCAAGCATGGGTGCCAGGATACAAAGATTGGGAAAAATGTTTGAATACACTCAATTGGAATAGCGTGATGCTTTGCCACTTGTGTTGATGGGACTCAGAATTATTCCAGACCGGAACACGGGCTTGAGCCCCCATGAGATACTATAATGGGAAGAGCAATGCGGCAAGCATGGGTGCCAGGATACAAACTGATAAGCATATCTGACGATTTGGTACTAGAATACTGTAAAGAGCGGGCTGACCAAGTACGTTCTATCTCTCACCAGGTTGGGGGAGACGCTGTCGTCAGGCCAACGACTCCAGCACATGACCTGAATCCAGGTGACTAGGTCGTGATTAAGAAACATACTCGGAAAGGTTGCCTTGCACCAAGGTGGGGAAAGCCACGACAGGTGATCCTAGTAACCACCACAGCTGTGAAGTGTGCAGGAGTACCTCGCTGGATCCATGCCAGCCATACGAAGAAAGTGACTGAACCTGAAGAAACTGAGGCTGAAGGTTGTGCAGCTGAGGGGTCCCAAGATATCGGTCCTGAAGTAGCTGACGAAGAACAACCGAGCTCCAGTCAAGATGATTGGATCCCAATAGTCGATCTAAGTATAGATCCTGTGAGAACAAGAAGACAAATCTATTTAGATAGACAGTGGGACAGTGAGGACGAGACAGGTATAGAAGAAGGTACTCAGATCATCGAAATCCAAATCAAATCTGATTCTGAGGAGGACCAGATAGGGAAAGAACAGGTAATTGACACTCCACCAAGAACACCTGAGCCAGAAGAGGGACAGATAGAAATTAGGGCGGAAGTTCAGGCGGAAGAAAATCAAGAGTTCGAAGAGCTTGAACAGGAACAGATAGTACTAGACAATTGTGTTCAGGAAGAAGAAATCGAGACAGATCAAAGCCAAACTCAGCATACACCTGAACAAGGCCAGTTTAGGGACCAGGCAGAAGAAACCGATGAAAGACCTGGACCTAGTCAAATTCAAATTCAAATTCAAATATACTTTATTCGGCTTTTGAAAAACAAAACCATAAAAGTTCATGATAAAATACAATTTACAATAAAATACATTTTAAATGACCAGCGTACAGTAAGGAAGGGTCCATGACATAAAAAGTTATTTTCCGCTCTATGATTATGGCAGTATCAAAGGGGTTCGTGATTTAAGCACAGGAGTTCGTGATTAGCCTTTGTTATATATCCAGATATTCAGGGGGGAAAGCACGGGATTATGGGATAAAAGTCATGTAAGTCCCATATTGATATTGGGCCGTCTCTTACTCGAGGCGGGCAGGATTTCAAATAAGGTACTATGTTTCGATCCCTGAATCTCACAAGTACCAGGTCCCCCGCAACGTCTTTGGGAAGAGAGCCCAGCCAACCAACCCTTCTAACACTCCTTATTACTCCGTATAAATTGGAAGGCAAGGGTCTATTTTTTGAGAGCCAAAATTTGGTTTTATTGACTAAGTCATATTGTCTCTCAATTTTTCCCGGTGGCAGCGAAGGTACACCCGCAAGGATGCACACATATGGTGCCGCTTCCGGAGGTAAATTGATAGAATTAGCTTTATTTTGACCTACTCTCGATACAGTCAGCTGTGGGAGGGAAACTTTAGTGGGGACTTTAGGTGTTTGTTGCCCTGAAGCAGTAGGGCCAGTGGGTTTTATTTGATGCCTTTTATACTGCACAAGTGGTTTTGAGCCTGGATGTATAGGGGAAGTCTTAGGGCAATTGGTTGTAGGACTATGTTTGCCAACCAGCGGATTTAACATAATGGCTTTCTCTATCTCGGAAAGCCGTTCCCCTAACAGGTTCATTTTTTCTAATAGGGGTGCTATCATAGAAGTAAGCAGTTGTTCGATAATGGGTATTAGTTGGAGTTGGGACGGGGGTGCTATCTCTTCTGGGAAGTCCGCAGACAGAGGGATCGTTGGGGAGTTTGCAGTGGATGGAGATGGGATCAGAGGGGACTCATTGCTTTGTGTATTCGGACAGCAGAATTTATTATCCAAAATGGATGGATCTCGAGGTGTAGCCTTATGTGAGAGTAAACTAACATTTTTGGGCAGAAGGGGAGTATCCAATGAGGCATATGTGGTTTTACAGAGGAGATTCAGCTCGTCTAGCAGGGAGCACGTTTGCCCACTGCTATCTACATAGGTGAAATGGTTCATGGTGGTATAGGGATGTAGGGCCTTGATATGAGAAAGAGTCCACTAATAGGAACACAGGAATCTTACAGGGGGTCGTTACCTACTATATAGTATGCCTACAATGTGGCAACCAAGGGGGGTGGCCCGTCCCGACCTCTTCCGGCCTTTGAGGGCCGTGGAGGGCCCGCCCTTTGCCCGGGCTTCGCCCCGGGCTATGTCCCGCGCGCGTCCCGCGTCGCGGGAAAGGGATCGGAATTAAATCACTACTGGCGAGGGGGCGGGAACGCCGAGGGAAGAGGCAGCAGCTGGGTAGGCAGAAAGCCTGCTGGACCTCGCAGTCCCTCGGCGTCTGCTTCACACAAAGTCCTTTCCCCTTCGAGCACAAACACACAGGGAGAGTGAGCGCTGACAGAGCGCAGGGATCCCACGACGACCTGCCCTCAGTGCCTGGAAGCAGCAGCAGTCCGTGAGCGGCACCCGCGGAGCGGGGGCCGCGATAGGTATTTTAAATGTCCAAGGCGGGGGGCGGGAACGCCGAGGGAAGAGGCAGCAGCTGGGTAGGCAGAGAGCCTGCTGGACCTCGCAGTCCCTCGGCGTCTGCTTCACACAAAGTCCTTTCCCCTTCGAGCACAAACACACAGGGAGAGTGAGCGCTGACAGAGCGCAGGGATCCCACGACGACCTGCCCTCAGTGCCTGGAAGCAGCAGCAGTCCGTGAGCGGCACCCGCGGAGCGGGGGCCGCGATAGGTATTTTAAATGTCCAAGGCGGGGGGCGGGAACGCCGAGGGAAGAGGCAGCAGCTGGGTAGGCAGAGAGCCTGCTGGACCTCGCAGTCCCTCGGCGTCTGCTTCACACAAAGTCCTTTCCCCTTCGAGCACAAACACACAGGGAGAGTGAGCGCTGACAGAGCGCAGGGATCCCACGACGACCTGCCCTCAGTGCCTGGAAGCAGCAGCAGTCCGTGAGCGGCACCCGCGGAGCGGGGGCCGCGATAGGTATTTTAAATGTCCAAGGCGGGGGGCGGGAACGCCGAGGGAAGAGGCAGCAGCTGGGTAGGCAGAGAGCCTGCTGGACCTCGCAGTCCCTCGGCGTCTGCTTCACACAAAGTCCTTTCCCCTTCGAGCACAAACACACAGGGAGAGTGAGCGCTGACAGAGCGCAGGGATCCCACGACGACCTGCCCTCAGTGCCTGGAAGCAGCAGCAGTCCGTGAGCGGCACCCGCGGAGCGGGGGCCGCGATAGGTATTTTAAATGTCCAAGGCGGGGGGCGGGAACGCCGAGGGAAGAGGCAGCAGCTGGGTAGGCAGAGAGCCTGCTGGACCTCGCAGTCCCTCGGCGTCTGCTTCACACAAAGTCCTTTCCCCTTCGAGCACAAACACACAGGGAGAGTGAGCGCTGACAGAGCGCAGGGATCCCACGACGACCTGCCCTCAGTGCCTGGAAGCAGCAGCAGTCCGTGAGCGGCACCCCCCTGGACCTAGTCAGTTAGGGAGAAATACTGAAGACGAACTTGAACCAAATGTGCCAAAACTGAACGACAACAAAAGAACATTTGAAGAAGGCCAAGACACAGTGCCAGTTAAAAGACTCAGAAAAGGTGACTCAGTACCTAGATTTGTAAAAAGACTGAGACTGCGACTAAAGACAATAAACGAAGAACCTGAGCAAATAAATGAAGTGTCAAGTCAAACTGACCCAGTGGTAGTAAAACCTAAGAGAAGAAGTGCTCGTATAAAGAAACTGAATAACAAGTACCAGAGTCCTGAATGGACTTACTTTGTACTTGAAGAATTTGAAAATTTGGAAATAAGTGACGAAAGTGATGAAGAATTGATTACTGACCAGGCCGAAGAAGAAGCGGAACCAACCTGAAAAGTTGCTCGAGTAAGCAAGCTGTGCAGAGTTACAAAGAGGGGTTGAAGCTTCTTTTTAGCCAAAATGTCTGATTCTACTGTGAATGGGAGACCGAGACGAAGTTGTTTAAAAACATGCTGCCAAGTATGTTTATGTAGTGTAGCAATAGTACTGATACTTTGGATAGGACTAACAATAGCTTTTCCTTCTATGATGAGTAAAAACCCGAGTTTGTACCCAAATAATCACTTACCAGAGGATACTGTAGAATCACACACTAGAAATACACCACAAAGAGTAGATGCACTAGACAAGCCACTTAGCCTTAAGCAAACAAAGTTAGATTTAGAAGCACCAGATGAGGAAGGATTACATTACAACAAGATCAAGAACAAAACCCATTTAAATGTTTTCGCAAACCTGTTAGTACATTATGTAGAAGCTATGGAAATAGATGATTGCTATGTCTGCATGAAGCTGCCCACTTCAGTAGCTGAAGGCGTGACTTACCACCACTTGCCCTTAACCTATGGAATTTCCTGTAGTATTCTAAGAAGTTTATTTTATAGAAGAGGACCTTTACAGTATTATTATTCAAACGTTGATGTAACATTTTCTGAACTTCCTGTCCGAAGAAACCTGAACCCTGTACATACAACTAGAGATGTAGCAAAACACATAAGTGATTATTTTCTATATGTAGGTAAAATAAATATAGATGACGCACATAAAGATAACTTAACCTGTTCATTACACGAAAAGGAGAAAAAAAAATCTGAATATGGTAGAGAAAAGAAGAGAAAGTTTCCAAAGAAAAGCAAAAGACAAAAATCAGAAAGTTCCCAAATCGGCAGAAAGCATAGAGAGCACCTCAAATGGTGGAGCTAATGCTGCTATGTTGCTGGATTTTGAAAAGAAAGGGAAACTTTGTCTTCACAGAGAAAGAACCAGTTATTATAACAATATATTCATTGGTTCCAGTGAATGCGAACACAATTACAAGGTAATTGGGGGTTGGGGTTTCAAAGATGGGTCAGAGCCTGTGTTTCCTGGAATCTATTATATATGTGGGAACAAGGCTTATTTCAAATTGCCCGACCATTGGTACGGAAGCTGTTACTTTGGTATTGTCTTTCCAAAGATATACCATGTGGGGAAAATCACTGGAAGCACTGAAAAAACTAATGAGTTAGTACGTACTAAAAGAGAAAGTGTTGGTGAAATAGTAGGTGATATTTTTAGTGCAATGATACCTACAGTGGGAGTGGCTCTGAACACACACAGAATTTGCCAATTATCAACAGTAGTGGATCGGTTATCTACTGACACTGCTGGAGGTTTCCTGATGGTCAATACAGAAATGGTTGCGATCAGATCAATGGTTTTACAAAATCGTCTTGCTCTTGATACATTATTGGCAAAAGAGGGCGGAGTCTGCAGAATGCTGAAAGCGCAATATTGTTGCACTTACATACCTGACAAAAGTGTGGAGATCAAAGGGTATGTGAGGAACATTACAAATTTGGAAACAGAGCTTAAACTACTTGAGGTTGACAGTGCATGGAAGAGACTTATTGATGGTCTCTCTGCTGTAGGTCATTGGTTTTCTAACTTAGGTAAGAGTCTTTTGAGTAAAGTACTGATGCCAATTGCGGGAATATGTATAGCAGTATTCATCATAATAATCTGCTGCAAATGTCGAAAACATCAAAAGAAATACACTGTGAACAAGAGAGGAGTGAAACGAAATGTTGATGAACTTGAGCTAGAAGAATTAAAATAATCAGATTTATAAAAAGGTGAAACATTCTCACCCTAATAAAGAGACTGAGAAAAAGCTGAACCGAATGTTTGAAGAGAATGAACTTGGGAAAATGTGAAAAGTTGGCATCTGGTTCCATTAATTTGTGATGATATAAAATATCATCAAAGAGGGGATTGATGGAGCAAGGATTCGCACGTAAAGGGACTTGCTTGTAATCATGAACCTCGAATAACCTTAATGAACTAAATCAATCTGTTTGTTTTACTAATTTCCCTTTTATTCTTACATTTTGGATATCCGAGTGATGCTTGCTTATGTGTTTATTAATCCTAATACGCTTGCTACTAAGATGGCTGCTGCTACGCGGGAATTTTTTCTGCGCATGCGTCGGTCACACCCATGTGACGTGACGTACTCGCAGTTCTGGTGGGAAACCTTTTGCACTTGCGCAGTAGAGTTAAAATGGCTGCTTTATGTTCTCACATGTCTGAAGCTTGCAGCGATGCTTTTGCTAAACTGTTCGTTCTGCATTAATTCTAATGCTATCGTTTTTTAAAAAAAGAACTTTATTCACAGCTGTTATATCTGCATTTAAACGTACATCATATCCAACATTACAACAGCCGGTTTTTTCCGTTTTCACCCCCATGTATGCCTCCCCGGCATGTCCTAATATCATTCAAGGATTACAACCATGAGGTGCCTAGATCTTGTTATACAAATCTGTCATATCTACCTCGTGGGGAGGCAACATAGCAATTACTGAAACAACCCAACTCCCTCCCGCCTCCCCCCACCCTCTCCCAACCTTGAACTGGTCGTCTCCTGGCTGTCCAGATGTAATAATCTACTTAATGGGAAATTAATTATCAGGTCCCTCCGGTAATTCTAATGCTATAGGTATTATAAAGTAATGGGAGTAATATAGGGATTCCTGGTATACAATGCATTAATCTTTTCTGTGTTCTAAAACTGTTTCCTTTCCATTTCATGGTACTTTATGAAATATGGCCTGATGTTCCCTGCTGTACTCCATTTTGCTTGAAACTGAGTCTCCGCAAGCCTCCAGAAGCAGATGACCTTTGAATTTCTGCCAAGGAGCTGACTGACTGAGAAGATACTCATGGGAACCTCACCTTGCGAACCCTAGTTGCATACATTGTATTTGTAAAAGGAACATGTATAGTTTTACACCCTCAGAATCTGAAGTTCGAGGGGCGGTCTTTGAAAATGCAAATTATGAGCTTGAGAAAGTCAAATCCTAGGAGGTGTGATGACCTGTCCTTTCTTTTGTCCAATCGAAATTGGGGATCCTTACACTTGCAACATTTGGGGGGTGTAACACTGACCCGAAAACAGTATAACTAGCCTAGGTTTAGCTAGAGAATTTGTCCGACTTGTCCGAATAGCTGACCTGTCACTGACCCAACACACTCAATAGCTGATCGAGAAACAGAGGTGCTGCGGAGCACTCTGTCAGACAGACTCACAGACCCATTCGGGGTTTTTTGAGAACCTTAAGTGCTGGCGAAGCACTTTGCTGGGAAATCGAGCACCCAATCGGGGTTTTGACTGATAGCTGCAGAGAGGGTGTAGCGCAGGCGTTGCAACTGAACTGCGGGTGCTGGTCTCAACTTTGGTGATCCTAATCTGGTTTTCCTGTCCTGGGTTTCCATTCTGCACCTGCTGGCCTACTTTCAACTGCATTCTTTGGGGTTTCTCCTGTCCTTAACTGACCCGTGGCCAGGGTTGGTCTACACACCGTTCTAGGTAAATATACATCTGTGAGGGAAAACACACTTATGTCCTTTCATTTGCTTCCTGAAACTGCTAAAATCTTACTTGCGCATATTGTTCCTTTTCTTACCCTCCCTGTGCTGACCAATAATAAAGTTCTATATTTCATTTAAATTCTGTTTAACTTATCCCTTGTTTTTAGTCCTTGTCCTGCCCCTTACCTGCACCATAATTTCTTCTGGAAGACCCACCGCTGTTTAGCGGGTCCGGTTCCGGGGAGGTCGTGGGTGGTGAGTGCCATCTTGGTTTGGGAAGGGATTAGCGACCGCCATCTTGGAGCGTCCCTGTGATCGTTGACGCTGAGAGCAGGCTATTTAAAGCTCGCCTCCCGGCACGCAGCGGTGACGCACAGCGGAAGCGCCTTCCCTGCGCCTGAGTCGTGCCAGAGTCCTGCACGTCTGCGCTCGTCAGCGTCTCGGTGGCGGACGAGGTAGGACTTTGGGCACATCTCCTGCTGCCATCTCGGGGTAGTGCGTGCGCTTTGTCGGCATGCTGTCGTACACATTCTCTGAGCTGACTGCTCTACGCAGACAGTCTTCTATTTGCCACCGTTTCTTCCCGTGCGGTCGCTCCTTCAGGAAGGGTTGCTCTACATGTGGCTGGCGGGTCCCCGCTCCGAAGGACTCTGCCACTGAGCCCCTTCCCACGCGCCATCAATGCACTCTCCTTAACACTAGATCACTTAGCAGACATTCCGTTGACATCTGGAATCTGCTGTTTGGCTCAAAAACATCCTGCCTGTTTTTAACAGAGACCTGGTTGGGAGAGTGCTCCGGCCCGGACCTGGCGACTGCCATTCCTTCCAATTATAATATCTTTAGGAAGGACAGAGTGGGAGGTAGAGGTGGGGGTGTGGCACTGATCGTAGATAAGAGTGTCCCATGTTCTACTTTTGCCTTTGATAACATCACGGGCTGTGTGGCCTTAGGTTTTATCCTTGGGCTCTCTCCCTGTCAAACGTGCACTGGGATCCTTATCTACAGAGCCCCTGGGCCCCTCGGCTCTTTCTTTGACGATCTGCAGACGGCACTTGTAGTGCCGTGCCTCAGATCGGAGCACTGCATCCTGTTGGGAGATCTGAATGTTCATATGGACAATGCAGCGGATCCTGACACAATCAAATTGCTGGATACCGTTGCTCCTTTAGGGCTGATTTCTTATATCACCAGCCCTACTCATTCTAAAGGCCACACTATTGATCAGATTCTCTCGACCAGGATGATTGAGGTGTCCTTGCCGCGTCCTGTTTTATGGTCTGACCATTTTTTTATTGACTTCTGTATTTTTTCTTCTGCTCTGACGGGTTAGAGAATGCTGAAAGATGCGAATCGGCTGGGACGTCCTTTTCATCAAGTCACTGTGGAAATGTTGTCCGATGCTCTCCGTTGTCATCCCTGTCGGCTTTCGGGCAATCTGGAGGAAAAATTAGTTTTGGTCCAGAAGTGGCTGGTAGCCAGATTTGATGAGCTAGCCCCGGGGAAGTTAGCTAAATCTGTGGCCAGACATGCCTCGGCCCCTTGGTTTACTCCTGCTCTCGGGAAAATGCGGCAAGACTGCAAGAAAGCAGAAAGAATGTGGCGGCGCAAGTACGACTCGGAGGACAAAATTAAATATCGGGTTGCAATTAGGCTTTATCATAAGCACATCTCTGACGGAAAAAAAGTTTATCTGGAGCGTAGAATTGATGAGGCGGAAAACAGGAGCAAAGAACTCTTCAGGATTGTAAAGGAGTTCGTCTCCCCCTCCTCTAGTTCGCCCTCTCATTCTCATTCCGAAGTTTGGATTAGCCAGCTCGGGGATTTCTTTATCAATAAAATTAAGTCCATCCAGGACTCCTTTCCTGATGCTGGCCTTCGTGAAACTGTTAGTCAACGAACCACCCTCCTCTCGCCATTAGATGAGAAGAGCCCAGTCCTTGCGAACTTCCCCCCTCTATCCGCCGCTGCCTCCCTTGATTTTCTATCCCGGCTTCAATCTGGGTCGCCGTTGGATCCTTGCCCGGCGAAATGTCTGGGAAGAATAGCGCCTGCTATCAACAGCTTGCTTAATCCGCTGCTTAATCTCTCCCTGTCCATGGGCGAGGTCCCTTTGGCTTGGAAACATGCTCTGATCCTGCCACTACTCAAAAAGCCTACTTTGGATCCTTCTGTCCATGCTAACTATAGGCCGATCTCCCTTCTCCCTGCTCTGGCAAAGGTGATTGAGAAACATGTACAGCTCTCGATTTCCAACTTTATAGAGAGCAACAACATCTTACATGACTCTCAATCGGGCTTCCGTGCTAATTTTAGCATGGAAACAGCTTTGCTCGAGATCACCGATGCCATCAGAGAGTCGCTTGATCTGGGAGGGAAGGCTATTTTAGTTATGCTGGACTTGTCGGCGGCGTTTGACACCGTCCCCCACGTCGGTCTCCTTTCTAGACTCTGGGAGATCGGGTTTCGTGGGACGGTGTGGAACTGGTTTAAATCTTTTCTGACCGGCCGTCGACAAGTGGCCTGGGCACCTCCGTTCTCCGCTGAAATGCCGCCGCTAGAGGTGGGGGTTCCTCAGGGATCTATCCTGAGCCCCACCCTTTTCAATATCTATATGGCTCCGCTGGCGGCGGTCGCAGAGTCCTTTGGTGCCCGGATCATATCCTATGCTGATGACACCCAGCTCCTTTTTACATGTAAGAAGGGAGAGGCTTTTGATGGTGGCTTGATCCGGGAATGCCTGGGTGCAGTCTTTGACTGGTTTCGGCGGCACGGTTTGAAGTGCAACTCCGATAAGTCGGAGCTGCTTTTCTTTGGCTATCCGCCGGATCCCAGCTGGAAGTCCTGGTGGCCCCAGGACATGTTTCCGCCTGATGTGGCCTCAATGAAAGCCAAAAACCTTGGTGTGCAGTGTGATGACGGCCTCTCTTTCAGACCCCAAATTATCGGACTGACGGGGAAATGCTTTGGCATTTTGAAAATGCTACGGAAGTTTCTTCCGCTGCTGTCCCTACAACACAAAAAAATCATTGTGCAGTCTCTAATTGGCTCGCGATTAGACTACGCTAACGCCCTGTATCTCGGGCTGCCGAAATATTTGTTGGCCCGTCTGCAGAGTGTGCAGAATTCGGCCGCAAGAGCCATCTTCGGTCTTCCGCGCAGGGCAAAAGCCTCGGAACTGCTAACGAGATTGCATTGGCTGCCGATCGTAAAAAGAATCACTTTCAAGGTTTTGACCCTGGCTTTTAAGGCCCTTCATGAGATTGGCCCTAAATATATTGGGAAGCGACTGGCCTTCTATGTGCCGAGGAGGTCTCTACGGTCAGCCTTGTTGGCCAAAGCTGTGGTTCCCCCTGTCAAACTTGCTCGGATCGGAGGGCGCTCCTTCCGTCATCTGGCCCCGCGTTGTTGGAATGAGCTACCTGTCTCCTTAAGGAAGGCAAATAATCTCCTTTCTTTTAGAAAGGAGCTGAAAACTTGGCTCTTCTCGGCCTGATTTCTCTTTCGGCCTCCGCGAATAGCCATGTTGTGTTCTCCCCTGCAGTTCTCTTTGCTAAAGCGCCGGGACACCCTTTGGGGTAGCCGTGCGCTATAAGAGACTTAAACATAACATAACATAACATATATTCTGGTTTGTTTTACTAGCATGTTCAATTTTTCCCCATTGTTTAAGAAAATTCCTGACATATAGTTCTTGAAATATAAATGTTCCTTTTTTCTCTTTACCATCCTTAGTCGCATTAAAGTAATTACTCTGAATTATTAGTGTGTTCCATTTTTTCCCTACCCATTTAGCTACATGGTGATTTCTAAAATCCTTTAGTACGATTTAAAGTTCTCTTGCCATTACCCACCTTCTAGGGGTACTCAAACTATGACGTTATAGCATGTTCCTTATTTTTTCCCCGTCCTTTAGACAATCCATACTAGGTCTAAAAAACTCTGAAATTTCTTACTAGCATGTTCCCTGTTTTACCTTTCCTTTACATTTCTAAATGGTTGGCATAATCTATTTCCTGCATGGTTACACGATTTTCATGATCTTGGTTATTGATAGTTTACTCACTGTGAATTTCATGCTTTCTGACATTGAAGAAAACTAGATAAAGGTTTTCAAAACTTCTCGAGTCTGTGGTTATTATAAAGAATGCAAATGTAATAAATGTTATTGTTGTATTTTTGGTGACTGCTTATCTTTTACAGCTAGCTCCCTGATCCATTGTGATCTTAGGTACCTGTGACGAGGATTGGTAAGTCAGGTACATTGGAAATAAATAGGAATGAACAAGGGTTGCTGGTAGTAGAGTGTAGGTTACCCGATTAATAAATATGGTAAATTACATTTATGGGCCCAACTGTGCATATGGTAAAATTGTTGGTCGGGTGACCTGTGTGCTCTATCAGGATCGCAATGGCTTCCTTTTCAATTTGCGAATACCGCTGCTCGGTGGGTGAGGGTCCGGCTTGCTTAGGCGACAGGTGCCCACTCGCCACAGTCTTGTCGTTGCGCCAGAACCGCGCCGAGGCCTTTGGGGCTGGCGTCGACTACTAGCTAGGAGTTGTGTCGTGGGTCAAAGTAGACGAGTGTGGTGTCCGCGGACAGCGCTGCCTTCGTTTGCTTGAATACAGTCTCCTGCTCTAAACCCCAGGTCCAGGGGTGGTGGTCTTGGTGAGGTCACGCCGCAGGCCAGTCAGATCCGATAGGTTCCTGATGAAGCGTCCACAGTACGTGACCATGCCCAAGAAGCTGCGGACACCAGACACAGATGTAGGGGCTGGTGCATCCTGGACATCTTTTACTTTTGTCAGGTCTGGCACGATGCCTTGGTCCGAGAAACGGTATCGAAAGAAGCTGATGTCACGACGTAGGAACACGCACTTTTCTCTGTGCAGGGTCAGGCTACAATTGTGAAAGCGGGCGAATACTGATGTCAGGCGGACGATGTGCTCTTCCAGGGATGGAGCGTGAACCAGGATATCGTCGCTCACGTTGAGCACCCCTTCTAGCCCTTGCAGGACAGTCTTGATGATGTTCTGGAACACCACGGCTGCGCTCGAGATTCCGAAATTGAGGCGTGTGTAGCACCAGAGACCGGCGTGTGGAGAAGGTGGTGATTGAGCGAGATTCCGGGTGCAGAGGGATCTGGTGGTACCCAGAGCGGAGGTCCATCTTCGAGAACCATTTGGACCCTGACAGCTCGCCAATTATGTCATCCACCGTGGGTGTCAAATGGCGCTCTCGCTTGATGGCGAGGTTCGGGACCCGCATGTCCACACAGATGCGGACTGCACCAGGCTGCTTCGGTTTCCTCGCGACCACAATTGGGGACACCCACGGGGTGGGGCAGTGCACTCGCTCGATAAGTCTAGCCGCTTCCAGCAGACGGAGCTCCGCTTCGACCTTGGGGCGGAAGTGGAAGGCGATCCTCCTGTGCCTGAGGGCAATTGGGGATAGCAACTTGTCTATATGCAGCTTGTCGGCCGGTCCTTTGAGGCATCCAATCCCATCAAAGAGGGGCGTGAACTCAGACAGCAGGCGTTCTAGACCATGGGCGATCACGGTGAATGCAAAGTGGATGAGGCAAAGGTCCTGTGCTGTGCGGCAACTGAGTAAGAATCCAGCTCCCTCTTGCGAGACGTAGACTTTGGTCCGCTGATTGATCTGGTCATGAGATAGATTGGCCTGAAAAACACCAAAGATCGGGTGGTCTTGCTTTCTGATTGTGCACATGGGAGCAGCCTGCGGGGAGCTCGAAAGGGCAAGTAGCATGTGTACCACATGCACAGTGGCGGCCTCGTCTTCGTCCATATCGCCGCTTGAGGAGTCATCTGGGAGCGTCTTGAGAGCTCGCACGTGGCGAGGAGTGTCTTGTGGTTGTCGCTTCAGTTTCGAGCGGCAGACTTTGGAAAAATGATTGAGTTTTCCGTATGCACTGCAGGGTTTTCCTTGGGCTGGGCAGACGCCGTCATGTGGGAGGGGGCCGCCACACCATCCGCAGAGACGAGGCTTTGGGCTCTGTTTTGAGCCGTGGGCTGAAGGTCTTCTGGGCCGTTGACGGGAGTCACGGGTTTCGGTGCGGACAGCGCAGACCGGTTCCTCCTTGACGACCGCCGAGGCTTTGGTCTCCATGTGGGCCGCTCTGGCATTGGATTGTTCTTTGGACCCTCCTAAAGTAAGGCTATCCCTCATTGGCATGTTGTGCTCTTGTAGGACACGCTCGCGTAACTTAGTGGAGGCGCAGCCTTGAATGAATTGCGCTCGGATCTCGTCGTCTTCATTAGGATGGGTGCAGGTGCTGGCTAGGTCCTTAAGGCGGGCGTACAACACATCTACGGACTCATCCGGAAGCTGTTTCGTCTGGCGAAGGAGGCGTTCATAATCTGGACTAGCGTAAAGCTCAAAATGCGCGGTGATGGCGTCGCGCATGGAGGCGTAATTTCTCGGGGGCCCAGCCTCGCGGACAGTCTTCGCAATCTTGTAGATCTCTGCGCCACCTAGGTGGAGGAGCATGGGTCACCGTCGCGGGGCCGGGATGTCTGCAGCGTCAAAGAAGGTCTCTAACCTCTCTACCCATGCCTTCCATCGTGCAGCCTGAGAAGATGGTGGTCCGGTGATGGTGAAAGGCTCCAGAGGCGGGATGGATGACATGCCTGCAAGCTGTGGGGGTGGCGCCTTGAGATCACTGACGTGTGCGACCGCAGGGAGTTGTAATCACTCTGTGGCGCGGGGTGCAGCAGCGTGGTTCAGGTGGTGAGAGAGAACTGAAGGAGGCCAGGACAGGCTGCAGGGGTTAGGTGGTTGGGCCCAGCGCTGAGGAGGCGGGGCAGGCGGTGGGAGCAGGCAGCCTGGGAGGCACTCGTGGATCGGCAGGGCTGGGGGTGAGCAAAACCCCAGGAGTATGCAGCCACACTGGGGGCAGCGAGGTAGAGGCAGCAGAGCGTCCGGGCCGACAGAGCAGCACAGCAGGCAGTGGGGGCTCTAGCGTCTGCAGGCCACGTGGGCAGAGACCAGCGGCAGCGTCCTTGGTGGAGCGCGTGCTTGCGGCGCTTAGGCTGAGGCCCTGGAAGGCTCGGGGAGGGCCGGTAGGCGGGGGGCAGCAGGGCTCGAGCACACACCTTACCGGGTCTGCGGTTGTGACGTCAGGAGTCTGCCAATGCTGGGAGCGCTGCAGGCACACGGGGCGGGAGTCCAGGGCACTCTTGCGTGTGCGCGCGCTTGCGATGAACCGGCGGGCACTCCACACAGCAGGCGGGTCTGAGCTGCGGAGGCCCGAGGCAGATCTTCGGCCATCAGCAGGCCGCCAGGATGTTGACGTCTTGGGAGAAGTAGGCCGACATGGCAGGGGCACGGGCCAGGCCGCGGAGGCAGAGCGCCGCAGGGGCGCTCACACCGGGCGTCGCCGCTGGTCACAGTGAGTGAGAGGGGAGGCGGGCAGAAGGCAGCCGCGCCACCCTCGTCGCCAGTGTAGTGTCCTGGCTAGGGGGCCTAGTGCTGACTAACAATGAGACACAGGAGACACTGTTATGGTAGTTGCCAGCTCTTAACTGCCACGCCCAGGGTCCCCCAGGCTATTTATTAACTCTTCTCACATCGCGCTGGGGTAAGCTCAGCCGACACACTTTTGTTACATTGCTGGGGGGGGGGGGGGATGGTCAACAGGATCACCCCTAACTTTAGAGGAGACGTAGACTCTTCCAGTCTCCCGAACACTACAAACCCCTACCTCTTGTGTCGCGCTTGTTAAAGGAGCTACATTACTACCATTCTACACGTGACATTTTCTTTTAAGAATCAATGAAACCAGAAAATTCATATTTTAAAGCAGAACAATCCTAATAATTTCGATTCACACCAGTATTCCTTGAGTACACGCATTTAATTTACCTCCCAGATGTTAAAGAATTTCTCTTTATTTGTTGTAATAGATGTTATGTAGCACTTTCTCCATTCTCGCGATTCATCCTCAACCATTATGTAGTTAAAGCAATAAACAATATAGCATGTCCGCTATATATCTGTATATTAGCAGTGACGGCTGGACAGGAGTGCACCATAATCCTTCTTCTGTGTCTATGATGTAGATATCCCATGAAGTGTTAACGCTGGAGTACGCAGGAAGAAATCAGAAGACGACTAGGTCTCGGACACGTCTCCTTATTCCCGGATGACACAACATACGCGTGAGGTAATCTACTCCCTCGCCTCGACCGTCTCATAATCGTGACGCAACCTCGCATACATATGTTACGCTGCAGCATCTTATTGGCAGTTGAAGAGCCGGCCGGCGACACTGCTTGGGTGGCAGGCTTGTTGTGCCAGACACCATGGGGCGTGCTGGGGGTTGTAGTTCACAAGTCGGACGAATCTACTTTTCATTCCATGGGCGCACAGGCATGAGGAAGGTGAGGCTGAGACTGCAGCTCCCGGCATACCATTCGCCACGAGTCCTGGGAGCAGTGAGTAATAGAGCATGTTTTGCAGCCGGGCTCATGTGTAGTTGCAGCAGGGAGCGGTGTGCGACCGGGAGGAGTGTTTATGTACTTCGGTGTCTGCGTAGCAGGTGAGACGACTGCTCTGCGGGAGGGAGTATCACATTGAACTTCTACTTGTAAGTAAAAGGCAGCTAAAGTTACTTCTTTCGGAGGTTGGCGTAGGCTTTCGATGCCCGGACTGTCGCTTCTGCACATGACAGCCTGAGCCACATAGAAGAAGCGAGTGAGATGTCACGCTGTTTATTGGCAGTAAATTAAGTCATTAGCCAACCTGCTCTTTGTATCCTCCCAAACTGCTGCTAGTTCCCATTACTTCTGGGCAGTCACGTGAGCTCTACGGAGCCCTATTTTAATACTTTGAAGTGCTCACTACTGCGGTAATCCTCCTCGCTAGACTTTAAAGATGGTCGGTCCGAATTTGATTTCACTCTGGGCTCTAAGACGGACGTCTCGCTGCACTCGTCTCCTTGGAGGTCTGGTGATCTCCGTTAACTAGACGAGGGTTTTCCTCAACTCTAGGTGGGTTCACCCCAAATTCTTGTGCGACTTCTAACCTCTGGGGGGAGGTGGAGGAACATCCTGAAAACTGTGGGGGAGGGGGGGGGGTAATTCCTGCATTCTATAAGGTAAATGCTTCCTTAACTCAAGGATGTATGTATATGCTTTCTGAACTTCAAGGCGCACGCCCGGTTCTAGCGGGTTGGCCAGGCCCAACCAAACAACCTTTTATCATCCCAGCCGGCGGAAGAGGCCATGAGGACGGCCAACATATTGTTATGCTTTTTTTTCACTTTGTATACAGTAATTATCAATCTGGGGTAGCGTTGTCACCTTTTCAAAAGAAAATAAAATACCGGCTATTTGTTGTAGTTTTGGTATTGTGGTAAATAGAACTATGAATACAATTGTATGTATACATTTGTACCAGACTTTTCAGTCTGCTTTTTCTATATTTAATAGTCGGGAATATTTGCTGCTCTAGGATCCATGTAAAAGTGTTTTCCATTTTGATTTGCTGTTTGAATTGGGTACAGATAAGGGCTAAAAATTCTTGCTTTAAGCGGTTTCGCTCATTTTTGTACCAGCTGGGGCATTAAAATACAGGTGGTGCGAGTAAAAAATCAGCTACGTGGCAACCCTAGTTCGGTGTAATTAAGGAACCTCTTGAACACATTTTAAAGTGTATTTTTTTATGAATACTGTTCTAAATATTCACTGTAAAGGGGAAAAATACTGACTTTAGGTGATTTTCTCTATTTTTACACTGGCTGAGACATTAAAATATTCATGCCGGAAGAAAACGTCAGTGTAACAACCGTACCTTATGTTGGAGGCAAGCTGCAGCTAAGCGGTGTGGTTGGGGGAGTGGGGACAGGGTGTTACCTGCCAGTGATGCAGCAGATGCAGTGGCGCCGGAGGGCAGAGCTGTGAGCTTGCTTTTGCACCTCAATTATTTAACATAACATGTGGATTTGTAAAATTCACTTTAACCCAAGGGTACCTTGGTACTGAATAACAGATGTTTATTGTTACCCAACTCAATGGCACTAATGTTATTGACCTCCGAAAGATGAAAGGCTGAGTGTACCCACCAGTATTTGAACCTGTGACTATGAGGTCGAACACAGACCCCTACAGTGGACACATTAGTCCACCAGACCTGGCTGTTTGTGTGTGGATTCTGAAGGTGTTTATGTATTTTAGTCTGTGTATGATGCACTCAGTAATATATTGTAGGATGTGGCATACATTATAATATTCCCATAGTGGCAGTGCATGCCTCATTGCATAAGCAACCACAAGGAAATCATAAATATCCGACCATATCTAAGAATAAATGTGGAATTATCCTCTTCAGATGACCACATAATTTTTCATGTAAAACTAAGAAAAACGATTAGTGATCTCCTTTCATATGATGTCAGCACCCTAATACAAGAGGTGTCTAAAACAGACGTTTTTCAACGTTGTGTTATTGTATTACTCATGTTAAATTATGGCTTTTATTATAACTTCAGCTATGTCAATTATTGTGATATTCTAAGGGTTAAGGTCATGTGACATCACTTCATAGGAAGATTGAAGGTCAAAGGTCATATAATGTCACTTCTTGTGATGTCATTAAGGTCAAGGATGTGTGATGTCATTTCCACTACTACTGGCATTTGAGTGAATCGATGTCCATGTGTAACTCTAGGGCTTGTAGTCTACCTTCAGAATTGTTATAAATTGGGGCCGCATTGGCCCACCCAAATGCACCCTTGGCCCACCCAAATAAAAATTCCTAGAACCAGGCCTGTGAAAGGGTGTCTCTACGACTTCTGAAACCCCAGAGTATTTCCCCAAGCAGTTTTCTATTGTTTGGCCTGGGCTGTGGCTTTTTCTCACAATCTTATTTGGTTGCCTTTATTATTGTTACACATATAAGTAATGTTGCTTTACTTTTATCTCAGTTTTCCCCTCAGCAGTGGGATAGCTTTTGTTCAAACGTGAGCACAGTCCAAGTCTAGACCTATTTAGTATTAATCGAGCTTGACGATACATACTGTGGTGTTTTTTGTCTGTAGTCCCTCCCCACTTGGGCTAAGCAGCAAAAGTGGCGTTGGAGTGTTAAAGCTGCGCCGGGATACTAGTTTAAACCCTGCTTCCATTTTAAATGTCCTCTGTGCAGCGGCACTCTGCATGCTAGTCAATAATATAAAAGCTTGTGTGAGCTAGGAATATTTATTTTACACTCTTTTCGGTCTGCAAAAGAACTCCAGAGGCATCAGACTACCATGTAAGTACCGTTCTGAACTATATGACTTACTAAAATCACTTAGACGCTCCCAAAAGAAAACCGTTATTCATAAAAAGTTGACCAAATCTTTGGTGCACCGCTTTTAGTAATATGTTCTTATTAATGGCCTTACATAACTGTTGATGTGTAAAGGAAGGCACAATATTGGTGCTGACATATGGCTAATCTGAAATAACTTCATGTTGAAATACACTTTACTTTAAGTGAATTTCCTGCTACAGGGACAGCATAGGTACATAAAATTGATATCCATAGTTTACGAATAAAAATTGTGCGTTTTTACCTGTTTAAAAGCACTCCATGAATAAAATGACTCTATACACCATGAGTTAAAAAAAAAAAGAATTTCCAACTTCAAAAAGTACACATTTCAAAACTTTATCTGAAGTCCTGGTTACTGTACACTTAATATACCATATTGATGTAACAAAACGTACCAAGTCATTTCTTTGAATTCATACAGCACTGCTCCTCTTCTGTACCTCATTAACAGGCATTTGCAATTAAATAGGTCTCGCATTTGCAAGAGTTTTAGCTATTGGCATTTTAAATGACAATGCCTTTTATTGATCTGATTTGACAACTAACACATCAAAATAAGACATTGTCATTTACCATGCTAATAGCTCGAACTCTTGTAACTGCAAGACCTATTGCATTTCAAAGAAGCAGCATCCATTGCCCCGGGCTACTTGGAAAATGAAAGCCCACATAGCGCGCTGAATGTTGCAGGAAAGCATGTCGTGCCTGCAGTAGGAGAAACCCATGAAAGAAAATAATGCTTACAGACTAAATAAGACATACCATGTAACAACAGAAGTAAAGGGGCCAGTCCTCATGGGAGGTTACAAATTAAGACAAGGCAGTACTAAGGAGGGACTAACAAGCCTATTAATGAATCGGACGCCAGCATTTACGAAAAACAATGACACAAGCCTATAACAATTGTTGGCGGGGCTTCGAGTACATACTCGATTACAGGATGCCTCGCAGAGCAGCGCATGCGCTGCCCAGGCTCGACCTAAAAAAAAATGTATAGGTGGTAGGGCCTTCTCGTTATTAGCTCCAAGTGCAATAGTCTGCGAACACTCAAACACCTAAGGTTTAGAGTGTTCCTTTTTTTTTGTTAAATCGTCTTTATTGGTGTTTTCACAGGTTATACATAATACAATTTGCCAGCTTTATTCTGTAAAACAGTACAGTGACATTTACATGTTTGACATTTGGTGGTGAACTAGGCTGTTCTGCGTGTTGCTGACATAATAAAGAGAACCATATCTGATCTTTTGTACATGTCTACGTATATTGAACACATTTTAATCAGCAACAAAAAAAACACCTGACTGTACATTTCGTTTTACCTCCATGCTTTTACACAAGCAATTTACAATAAACACAAACTTTGCGATCCCAACTAATCCTTATATACTGTGTAATTTGGGTCTCATATGAGCTAGGGTGGTTGCTTGCTTTGTGGTGCTTTACAGGGGCAGCAGGAGCAGTGAAGAGTAGGGTGGGGGGGAAGAGAGAGTGAAGGGGGGGAGGATTGCGTGTCTCGCACTTTTCTCGTACTCGCGAGCCAGAGTAAGATCTCGATTGGTAACAATGGGTGCAAATGGTGATGCTAGGTTTTTAGGCTTCACGTTTCTTAGGCAGCTACGCCTGGCTGCCACCATTAGCAAGTTGCCTTGCTTTTTTTGTATTGGAGTAGTGGAGCCTGATAGCCATTCTATGATAGCTGTACGTCTTAAAGGCTTTGCCAAGCTGGACATCTGTCACCTGGGCGTTTGCCAGATATATATCTATTATATATATAATATATTTTGTTTTCTGTTTCTTCAACTATTGTACTGCTTTGTTGTAACCTTTGTAACTTTTTCCTTTCTTTTGTATTTGATGTCTGCCAGACCATCCTTAATTGTGAAGCGCTCTGATATCCTTCGGGATCATGTTCACGCTATATAAATAAATAAATAAATCTCATTGGCCATTGAAGCTGTGCAGCCCGGTAGTAGTACTCGTAATTAGAAGCCCCTAATCCCCCGTCCGTGAGTGGCAGATACAGTTTACCGAGTGCCACTTGAGACCCCATAAAAGCGCCACTGGAGCATTTCCAGTTCCTTAAATATACTCTGAGGCACCCCGTGTGGGAGAGCAGTAGAGAAGCCTTCGGAGAAGCAGCATTTAGGCAATGGCCACTCTTGCCATAGGGAACAAGGGGAGACCGGCCAGAACAGCAATGTTGCCCTGCTCTGGCTATTGCCTTACCCAAGTTCCCATCTATAATGTCTGCGCTAAAATGGTAAATCTGCATGCCCAGATACTTAAAGGTGTCGAATGCACAGGCCAGTGGGGTCATGGGCATGCCTTGCCTCGATTCGGATTGCTTTCATGGGCGAAAAACTATCGACTTATACCAGTTAACCCAGAGGCCTGCGTGTGGGCATCCAGAAGTGTCATCAGATCCTGCAATGCTGTGCCCTACTCCCCTGAGGTAGACCAGAGCATCATCCGCTTATAGCGAAATTATGTGCCACTACCTATCTGCGTGGAGACCCAGTCCAACACCCGTTGTCGCAGTGGGCATATCAAGGGCTCCATAGTAAATGCCAATAGGATAGGCGACAGAGTGCAGCCCTGTCTAGTGCCTCTCTCGATGACAAACTGTGGGGATATGTCACGACCTGTTCTAACTTGTGCCTGCAGGTTAGTGTAGCGCAAATATTTAAGCCCAATGCCAAATTTACTCAACACTTCTAGCAGATATTGCCATCTCAGGGTGTCAAAAACCTTTTCAATATCTAAGGCTGCCAACCAGGGGGTGTCGGCCTCCGCCTGGGCCCTGTCTAGTAGTCTGAACAGCTGGCACAAGTTTAATCTGGTACTTCTCCCCTGGATAAAGCTGTTTTGATGCTCATGTATCCGAAGGGATGCCATTTCTATTAACCTATTATGCAACACCATCCCTAGTATCTTATAGTCAGCATTAAAAAAGGCAGGGGTCAATATGATGCCATCTGTATCGGATCTCTACCAGGTTTAGGCAGCACTACTAACAGTGCTTCTCTCAGGGATGCTGGGAGCTTCCCTTTGTCATAAACATCTTTGTGAACGTTCAGAACCGGGGCATGATTTTTTCAGAGTAAGTAGAATAGAACTCCGATGGCCAGCCGTCAGTGCCCGGAGACCTACCCGTCGCTAACTGCTTAATGGCGTCTAATATTTCGTCCTCCTTAAAAGGTTCCTCTAGCGAATCGTATTGGGGCTTTGAGACCTGCGGAAGCTGCACTGGTGCTAAGAAGCACTGTACGCAGGGGAGATTGTCAGCTACTGGCACCCTGTATAAAGTTGTGTAATATTTATAGAATGAGTCGGTAATTGCCGCCTGTGTGTTTACTAGCACGCCTTCGCTAATAAATAGCGCTGTGATTGGGGGTTGAGAGGCATCGGTTTTCAAGAGCCATGCTAACATTCTGCCTGCTTTATCGCTTTCTATGTGTTGTCTAGCTAAATAATGTTTGTAGTCCAATGCACAGAGACTGTCTGAAGTTTCCCTATATGCTAGCCACGCCTTTGCCGTACAAAAGGGGGTGGTGATGGACGGAGCATCTGAACCAATCAAACACTCACACCCAGTCAAAAGATCTGGGTTTGATCCATCACCGTTCTTTAGCCCACTCTGCCACCCCAGTTCAGACATGGCTATATGCAAATCAGTCTGACCCTGTGCCTCATGGGAACAGTCCAGCCCGAACTGCCAAGCCATGCCTTCCCTGGACCGAAAACAAGCTTCCGAGTACCGGTTTCTGGCATTACAGCCGTCATCAGCCCGGCTTGCTTGAATCCAGTGGCAAAGTGAGCAAGGGACTCGAGTCTGAGCATACCCAGCCACGCCTTTGCCAGCAGTGGAGTCACCAGAGGGTCTGCGGGCGCCAGGCTTTCACATCTTTGGATTTCCGGCTCATGTCTACATAAGTCGTACGTCAATGCCATGCGTGAGCTGGATGTCGTCTTGATGGAATGTCCCCTAGTGACTATTTTAAAAGCATCCCACTCAAGGCCCCTGTTAGAGGCAGTGTCTGTATTCTCCTGGAAATATGTGGTGATTGTCTGTGATACGTAGTGTCCCTAAGCGCAGCGACAGATCGGCGCCAGGTCGGAATCCTAGCTCTGCAAGCGCCCCATTCGGGCTGCAGCTGCAATGGGTTGTGGTCTGAGTGTCTGTGCTAAATATTCCATTTGCGCTACCCTAGTCAGGGCTTCCATGGAACAGTATATTGCGTGGATCCCCGAATGCAAGTCATGCAGGTTTTGGAAAAGGCGGTCCAATTACAGCTCGCAGAGTACCTAGAGACCAATTCCCTTCTGCATGATTCCCAGTCCGGCTTCCGTACTGGATTCAGTACTGAGACCGCACTGCTAGAAGTTTCGGAGACTGTGCGAGAGTGTGTGGACAAGGGCGAGGAGGCCATGTTGGTCCTCCTCGACCTATCCGCCGCTTTCGATACGGTGTCCCATAAAATTCTTCTTGACCGTATGGAGCAGATTGGATTGAGCGGCGTTGCCCTATCGTGGATGGGTTCCTTCCTCCAAGGACGATCACAGAGGGTTCTTCTCAGACCTTTCAAATCAGAATGTAAACCTCTGGTACGCGGAGTCCCACAGGGCTCAGCGTTAAGTCCTTTGTTCTTTAACGTTTACCTGGCCCCGTTGGCCAAGGTAGTAGAGGCATGCGGAGTCAGAGTGATCTCTTATGCTGATGATACTCAGCTGATATTTTCCTTTAGCGATCACTCTGACTCCAGCCTCTCCAGTTTCCGCCATTGTCTTGGCGAAATCTGTTCTTGGATGTCCATGAACCACTTGCGACTTAACACCGATAAGACGGAGGTTCTGTTTTTTAATCAAAAAATGACCATCCCACCGTCATTATGGTGGCCAACGATTCTTAATCCCCCCCCTACCCCGGTGCATTCTGCTCGCAATCTGGGGTTTATATTTGATGATACGCTATCCTGCAGCTCTCAAATCAATAAGGTTACTTCGGCCTGCTTTGGTAAATTAAAAATGATGAGGAAGATCTTTCCATTTTTGCAAATTGAGGCACGCAGAACTGTCACTCAGGCCTTAATTACCTCCCACCTGGACTATGCCAACAGTTTATATGCGGGGGCCCCTCTATACCAAATTGAACGTCTCCAGGTGGTTCAGAACGCGGCAGCAAGATTGATTGGCAATATCCCTTACAGACACCCTATCTCAGCGTTTCGTAAAGAGCTTCATTGGCTTCCTATAGCCAACCGTATTAAGTTCAAAACGCTTATCCTCGCCTTTCGAGCTTTGAATGGAACTGGTCCAGATTATTTAAGAAAGAGACTGAGATTGTCCCACTCGGTTAGGGATCTTCGTTCCAACAATCTGCGTCTCATGGTTGTGCCAAGATTCCGTCGCACAAGAACGGGTGGCAGAGCTTTTGCTGTTCTTGCAGCCAAACATTGGAACAGTTTACCTATCGATCTTAGATTTGCCCCATCCGAAGCGCTGTTCCGCAGACGCCTGAAGACGTGGCTATTTTCATCTATCTAGATTATTTCTTTTCCCCCTGCTGTCAGTTTTTAGCGCCGGGACACCCCCGTTGGGGGTAGCCGTGCGCTTTATAAAATCCGTAAATAAATAAATAAATAAATAAATGCAACGAGGAGTACTGTGAGTATGTGAGTGATTCAGGGTGCTGACTACGCCATGCATCTTTCAGCTGCATATGATCTGCCATTTAGGGGTCCCCTGATGTCTCTCAGAATGCACCGAGTTTCAATACCTTGTCCAAATTTGCCCTTTTTAATGCCCAGTAGGGAGCAATGCATATCTCCGGGCCTCCACCCAAGGCTGTATTCCAGGCGTTTGGGGGGTGGGATGCACAATGTTGATAGCAGCGAGGCCTTGCTGTGGATGCGGTTGGGCCCTCCTATGTTAAGCCGCTTTCATTCGCTCGCTGCGGGCCACTCGACGCTCATCTGGGGCATGACCCGGCCCCCGGGGGGAGGAGAGTCTCTGGGTGTATGTGCCTCGATCCGGGCCGCTGCCTCCGTTCTCTGCAGGGCCCAAGACGGAGAGTGGGAAGCAAGGCCTCGTTGGGCCCAAGTCCAGCCACCTGCGGGCGCAACTGGGCATTGGCTGTTGAAATCGCCGCAGCAGCGCCTGCGGGTCCGGGTCGCTACTTGCTCACCTCCAATAAGAATGTGCTGCGTCTGCGCTCTCCTCCGATCAACGTTCCCAACCTCGGGGAAGGGGAGGTATCGGTGTCTTCCCCCAGCCGCAGCTGTTATTCGTCTCTGCCTTCCCCACCTTCCGATGGCGTCTGTGGCCCAGTCGCAGTCGAAGGGCTGGGGCCACTGGCAGTCAGAGCTTCCCACCTTGAGCGCCCCACAAGCATTGCCTCCGCTCTGATTCAGAGGGGGGGGGATTAGTATACATGTAGGGAATGTGCTCCCCACCTCTGGACCCCGGATGAGTGGTTCATTTCCCGTATTTTCAGGATGTTTTCATCTGGCCGCGCACAGAGTTCAGTAAAGTGCGTCTGCACTCACCGCCATCTTGGCCACACCCCCCAGGTTTAGAGTGTTACTTGAGACATTTTGTTTCACACAGCTACCTGTATTGCAGCATTATAACTTTTATCCTCTTTCTTCACTTCAAGTGCCAACTTAAAAAAGTCTTTCGGTTTCATGTGCAGCACAGAAAAGACCCAAATTGGTAGAGTAAATGCAGCGTTTTTCATATTCAGCAAATAACCTTTAGTGGCTTTCTGATTGACTAGCTCAAAGAAAATGATTCTGACTGGAAAATACTTTATGTAGTGTTGCGCAAAGCTGTAATTCAGAGCTAGAGTCCCAGGATTTCAACACTTAGTCTGATCTATAGGCTCGCACTACCCTCAAACACACAATGTTATGACATATTAAATGTTGGTTGCTTACAGGTGAACAGTTGCACAGCGGTATATTCTGCTTAAATGGCTGTCATTGTTCTTGGAAGATAGAACATTTCAAGTACAGGAGAATACTACGCTCTCTGAGGTGGTGAACGAATAGCAATTCCACAATTTTGGGGAAATGCATGTGCTCAGCTACTGAAATTAAGCTAGAAAGCTGAAAGCCAGAAAACGCAATCACGGAAATAGGATACCCGATCCACAATTATAGAAGACACTGGTCACTTGTGTATCCGCATCTGTCAAAAGCAAGTAAGACCAGACGATACTTTAGTTCCATCCTAAGAGGTCAAGGACGCTAGCGCGACCGTAGTCTCCCAATCAGAGTATGAAAACGGACCTCTGGAGTGTATAAGTAGCCTTCTAACACAACCGTGGTCACACAATCAGAGTACGCGATAAGATCTCTGGAAAATGTATGTCTCCTCCTATGTTGAAAAGATTACCTGGTCGAAACTAATGACCTCCCAGCATGATAACAGGGGTGAATGAATCCGGGCTTCATTGGGAGACTACGGTCGCGCTAGCGTCCTTGACCTCTTAGGACGGAACTAAAGTATCGTCTGGTCTTACTTGCTTTTGACAGATGCAGATATACAAGTGACCAGTGTCTTCTATAATTGTGGATCGGGTATCCCCTTTCCGTGATTGCGTTTTCTGGCTTTCAGCTTTCTGGCTTACTTTCAGTAGCTGAGCACATGTATTTCCCCAAATTGTGGAATTGCTAATTGTTCACCACGTCCGCGTTTACTACAACTGGCTCTCTGATTTAACTTTAAACAGCAGAGTATATGCCCTGACGAAGTTACGACGAGTAACGAAACGCGTTGGCTGTGTATGGTTATTGGGTAAAATTACCCTAATAAAGAAGAAAAAGTTTTTGGACTAAAAACATCACCTGTGTAATTCCTTAATGAGTGCACCTTCCGTCTTTTGTTGAAAACTTGCTGACCGGATTTGTGCCTAGGGCCAACAGGCACGGGAAGTGTGCTGCACCAAAATTACTTTGGACTATATTAATGTTTTGGTTGTGCTGAAACTCGGTCAGGTTGTCCTGTTCTTTCTATTCGCCTATGTGACCTTCTAGCCCTGGGAAGCCTTAGGGCAGCCATGCGCTTTATAAATCCCATAAATAAATCTTGTGCCCTGACTCTTGGGGAACAAACATGTTGATAGAGATTTTCAGTGAGTATAATTGGTACAGGATTAGTCATTGCCAGTGTTTAATATCCATACGCGCTACACAGGGCTTCGGCTTGATTACTTTTTACACAACACTTTTTTGGTGCTAGCTTCATTAATCTCACATGATAACTGGTGGATCTCATTGGCAAGTCCCAAACAAAACACGAAAGATAATTTACTGAGCCACAAAATATGAAACAAGCATTTGTAATGCAATAGGTCTTGCATTGACACGGGGTTGAGCTATTGGCATTGTCATTGATAATGCCTTTTATTTATCTTTTTTTTTTTTTTTGTGTTCAAAATCTTTTTGGTTTTTAAAACAAATAAAAGGCACTGTCATTTACAAACCCAATAGCTTAAACTTGTGTAAATGCGAGACCTATTGCATTGCAAATGCTTGTTTTTACTTGGCATAGCTGCCATAGAAGGTCCTTTTCCAGCGCCTGCTGCTTCCTTTTTATTATGCCAATAGTGAATTCAACACGGTTATTCGCAATGGGAGGGAGATGCAAATGGGAACACTTTTGTACAGCATTGATGTGGAGAATAAAAAGTAGTCGCCAATTTGCTTACTTCTTCTACAGAGGCTTCCTTTATTTCTTCAGCGCCTCAGATGTTTTTTAATAGAATAAAGAATATTGAACAATGACAATGAGGCTGTTATATACATAGTCATTGCATGGAACGCTGTAGATGAAAGAAGTCATGGTTACAGTCTAGAACATTTAAAACCAATCAATGAAACAGGGAATGAAGCTGTATAACATACATTTCAACAACTACTTTCTGTTCATGACTGCACAAGTTAGATGTGAGGCCACGGTACATTACTGAGGAAATCACCTAGTTGGTGATACCATGATGAGTAAGTCATCAATGCAGTCCAAGGGGCCAGTGGGTGAGGAATGCGTCAGAACCCACTGACATACCTAGCCAAAAGGTGAAGCAACGATCGGGACTCTATAGACTGCGAAGGCCGCAAGGTGTTATCCGTAAACCCTAACTGGGCCCTGTAGCTTCTGGAACCAACCAGTGTCAAAGATTGGGAACTGTACTGTGCTGGGTGCCTCCTAGTACAGCTGTAAGCTGTTCCGAGGCAGCCTTCTTGCACCCTTAGCAGGATGCCCAGACAGAGGTCTCTTCACAGCACTATATAGTGCTTGGATGTCAGTCTCCATGTAAGGCAACACTCTGAGATGTTTAGACGCCAGGCTCTCCATAAGGGTGGTGACCTGGTCAGACTGCAGTTTCCCAGTACTGCTGTGAGGTACTTCAAGGTGCTCGCAGGACAGCCCGCTGCCTACATTTACCAATGTAAACTGCTTGGATGGCAGCCTCCCCATCCAGCTGTTAAACACTTTCACAGAGCAAAGTCCGGGTACCATCAGGGGCGCTCAGAGGATAGCGTTTCAGTTGTGCTATAACTAGATGCTAATACTCGCTGTAAGCCTCTCAGAGGGCAGCCTCCAGTCGAGGCACAAGCTATAAGGTACCGGGAGGGACGGCAGCCCTCGTAGTCTGCCGAACAGATACCCTCAGAAAGCCGCCTGCCTGCCTGTGAGGTAGAGGGCCCATTCTGCAACCGTGCTGTCGGATTTGCACTCTGCTATGTCTTCAAAAAGGGTAAGCACTCGACAAAATTTACAGCATAATACGAGAGCAAAGCTAAATAATTTCAAAACAACCAGTCTCCGGATACCAGCGATGCAGCTTGGATGGAAGAGCAGAGGTCCCTTATGTGACAAATTGCAAGTTGGTGCAAATTCCCAGCTCAAAGCACCACCCTCACTGCTTCTCACAGGCCGATGTGCGATACCCAGTCCAGGGGGGACTCTTCCGAGATGCAGGCCAGGTTACATGAGTTAGCTCTTTATTCGGAAGGCGTGGGGCTTTGGGGGTGGGGGCTGGGAGTGACAGAGGAGGCTCAGGCAAGTGAGCTCATCTGTAGACATGCAACTGCGTCGCCTGTCGGGTCTGTGAAAAATGGGAGCATGACACTCCGAGAAGAAAGCTACCTCGAGGGACAGATGCGTGGCATCCACAACAGTGTTTTAGCATCAAGGGCGTGGGAAAAGAGAGGTGCTGTAAACTATCAAAGGCCGGTGGTACAGTGCATTCAGACCTAGTGCAGAACCTAACGAGCCACAAGGGCGGAGCCTAGAAAACAAAGAGCTGGTGCGTGTGTTCAAAGCCACCAGACTTTTTTGTGTTTACTTTAACTCTGAGCGCGGTGTGGAAGCGGACGCTGCGCTCAGTGTTAAAGCTAAAAAAATATATAAAGAAAGCAAGCGCGGTGTCCATGAAGCGGCGCCGAGCTCAACAGAAATGTAAAATATAAATAAATAAAGGGAGTGTGGTGTCCCTAGCGAGTGCCGTGGTCATTAAAGTAATACATCAAAAACATACAATTTAGAGCGCATATCGCTGCAGCCGCCATTGTTCTCATCAGCGTGTGTCCAGTTTCAAAATAGTGCTCACCCACCACATAAAGCCCACCATGTCAGGCCACAAGTACACCATCCAGTCCGGATGGGGCGGCCGAGAAGGAGACAGGGAGGGAACAAACAAGCCTCACTTCAAATAGAAAGCGAGCGTTTACCATAAAGGATGACGCGTGCCAATAAAAAGGATGGGCAGAGCTTCCTCTGCACTTCCAAAATTTCCTTGATTACGAGAGGCCTCGCAGAGCAAGCAGCGCATGCGCTGCAACGCTAGGCGAGACCTAAAAAGATGTACCCATACAAGTGGTAGATGGTGACCTTTCACACTTTCCTGCACTGAGGGCCTCATTTACAAAGATTTGGTGTAGTGCAGGACCGCAAGTCTTTTTGCTGCGCTGCCCTGTGCCAAATTGAAATGGCAGGAATGCATTGTAACTACAAGATACAGTGCATTCCTGTACTTTCAGCCGGTGCAGAATTTGGTGCTAGCGCCAACACAGACACCCTTGTTCTGCGTTGTTCGCAGGATTGTATTTCTGCAGGAAGGGGCACCTTCCTGCACAAAATCATTCAATGGCGGTGTTGTCCTCATTCTATGTGTGCTGCAGAATGTAGCACACATGAACAGAGGAAAAAACTAGGAGAAATGAAAATATTTCTCCTTGTTACGCCTGCTCTGGGGAGGCGTAATGGTTTGGTGCTGCCCCAGGTTTACGTGACTTTGTAAAGCTGGGGCTATGTCAAAATCCATAGGTGCTGCGTGGGAACACCCACCGCAAAACCCACAGAATGCCTCTTTGACACAGAGTAAAGCATACAATGCTTTGCGCTGCCTTGTCTTACTCCATATCTATGAGGCCATGCAAAACCACATAGGTTGGCTTTGCATTGCCTTATAGATATGACTGAGAGGCCTGCTCCGGTAGCGCAGGCATCTTGTAACTAACCCCCTAAGTTTTACTATCACACTTTGACTCACTCTGTCTCAGTCTGTCTCATTAATTCATGCAGTCTCATTTATTCTACTATTACCCACTCTGTCTCACTCCGTCCCACTCATTCTGAATTACTCAGGCTTTTTGTGGCTCACACACAGTAACACTCCTTTACACTCCGTCATTCTCCCTCACTCTAATTCTCACACACACTCATCCTTACTGTCACTTATTAGCACTAACTCTGACTTACTCCTTTACTGACTATTTCTCACTATAGCTCACACACACAGTCACACAGACATGCTCACAGTGCTGGAATGGCACAGGCACCTTCATGCACCTGCATTAGCAAACAAACAATGTCACTAGCTGCCTCAGTTTGTTGCTGGTCCCGATACGGGTCAGCATTTTATTTTTATTGTACCAAGAGTGAATAATTATTCACTCTTGATATTATAAAAAGGGACCACAAGACAAGTAGGGTGCAGTGTAGCTGTGAACCCATAAAGTAGAGCCGCCACTGGCCCAGGGTCACCCATCGACCAAACCATCTTTTCACTTATCCACCCCATTTCATCCATCCTTTCAATAATTCATTCATCCTTTTGCTTATCCAGCAACCCTTTCGCTCCATCTATACAGGACCTAATGGTATTGTAAGCCAAATACTTAACAACTTTTCAGTATTTACCATACATGTAAGTCAGAGGTAAAATTAGGAATGATAAATAGTTTGATATGGCCGTGCAAAGTAGACCTCACAGAGCGTGCCATTGCTGTAATGAGAAGAACCTGTGACTAGCTGTGGAAACATTTGGAGTTGTACAGTGTAGGCCCCGGTAGAATTGCCTCATTCCACCTTAAATTCAGTCTCCTTTTCTCCCTTCATCTTTTACTCTTATTCCTGTCTTTCTCCGATTTTATTGAAACGTTGATTCCCTCTTGGATCTGCTGGATCGCGCCACCTTTTTCCTTTTTTTCTTTCCTAGTGTACTACCAAGGATGCGTTACTTGTTTGAAGCAACCTTTTCAGAGCTATGTATGTGTAAGATGACTTTTCTCACGCAGTAGGAGTTTGATGGGCAGATGATCTATCTGCCATTCAGCCATGAAAGTAGACCCCTGTCTTCCATCTAGCCAAGGTTTCCAACGTGTCTCATGATCATGTCAACCCTGGGATTGTGTAGTAGTGTGGTGACGTTGGGATAGTATTTGTAAATGTAGCATTAGTACGATCAGGGCTCGACAAATCATAAAAATTTTACTAGACCTGCAAGTCTAGTAACTTGAAAAATCTACTTGACCTAACTGTAATGTACTTGACCTCTGTCTCTGAAAGCGGAGCAAATGTGACAAGATAGCAAGAATTAAAGGCATCTCTATTGAGCATTCATTTTGTGAGCTCTAAAGATGCCTTTAAATCTTGTCTCATTTGCTCCGCTTTCAGAAACAGAGGTAAAAAGTCAGTTTGTCCTACTCGCCAGGAAGGGCGAGTAGGCCCCAAAAGTAGCTCTTTCTGATCAAAACTGTCTTGCCCTAGCGAGCAGACGAGTGGATTTTTCGAGCCCTCATTATTAATTTGAGTCCCTTCACTAGTGGGGGCTGTCAGTTTTCTGTAATCACCAGGCTCCATCCCTGGAATATCGACCGGAAACCTCCATGTTCACTCATCATTCCACTGATAGATATATACACATATATTTGCTGTTCACCTGTTCAGCTGTTTACCTGTTCCAGTAAAAGAATTGTTCGGCCAGATCCTGTGTGGGGGGTGTGTGTGTGTGTGTGTGTGTGTGTGTGTGTGTGTAAAAACACAGTTGATGGACAGAATGTAGAACAATGTCATACATTCACCCCAGTACAAGGATCTGGGCCTAAATCCATCGTTGTTTTGCACTCGACACCACCCTGGGTTAGACACTGGCTATATGCAAATCAGCTCTGACCCTGTGCCTCATGGGAACAGTCCAGTCCGAACTACCAAGCCATGTCTTTCCCAGACCGGAATCAAGCATCCAAGGACCGGTTTCTGGCTATCAGCCTGGATAGCTTGACTCCAGTGGTGTGGAGAGCCTGGGACTCACGTCTGAGCATACCCAGCCCACTCGGGGTGAAAATTGCAAAAAACACAGTTGATGGACAGAATGTAGAACAATGTCATACATTCACCCCAGTACAAGGATCTGGGCCTAAATCCATCGTTGTTTTGCACTCCACACCACCCTGGGTTAGACACTGGCTATATGCAAATCAGCTCTGACTCTGTGCCTCATGGGAACAGTCCAGTCCGAACTACCAAGCCATGTCTTTCCCAGCCTTAGGGTGGTCTTTCCCAAACTTTGTGATTGCTTGCCTCCAATTTTGCTGATCTTGTTTTGCTGGCCTTAAGACTCTGTGAACTTTACCACTGCTAATTAATGCTGAAATGCATGTGCCCTCTCCACTCAACAGGGTTTGATTGGATTATCCACAATTGGCACATTACATTTACTTGTAAGTCCCTAGTAAAGTGCTCTACCTGTACCTAGGGCCTGTAAATTAAATGCTACTAGTGGGCCTACAGCACTAATTGCGCCACCCACTTAAGTAGCCCTTTAAACATGTCTCAGGCCTTCCACTGCATATCCTGTGTGTGCAGTTTGCCCTGCCATGTTGACATGGCATTTAAAACCCTTGCAAAGCTGTAACACTCCACTTTTATGACACGTTACCCCGAACTTAAGCTCTAGGTAGCCCATAGGGCAGAGCGCTGTGTAATTTAAAGATAGGGCATGTACTGATAGTGAAACCTCCCAAATTCATTTTTCACTACTGTAAGGCCTACTCCTCCAAAAAGTTAGCATTGGGGATTCCTTCTTACATCTAATAAGCTGTAATTCCCAATTGGAAGGAGGTAGATCTGTCATGTTTAGTACTTTTGGAATTGTTATGATAACTCTTCTTTAATTGCAAAGTCGAATTTATCATTACAATTAAAAAAATTCCACTTATAGAAAGATGGCATTTTCTTGCTTTTAGCCCTGTGTGCCTGCAGCCTGTCTCCAATACACATCCGGGGCGGATCACACCTGGATTTTGTACATTCCCTCTAGACAGCGACGCACAATGGGAGCTTAGCTGTGACTTGAAAAGCCATCCTGGGAGGATGGGAGGGAGGAGCTGGGAACATCCTCACACCTACGCCTGTATAGGCTGTGTCCTGTCCCCACACAAAGGGCTGCATGTCCCCCTCATTCGGGTCTGAAGCCAGGGCAGGAAGGGAGGACAACTGTGCACTTCAAACCCCTTCTTTGAACTCTCTTCCACTTCGAAGGCACCACTGGCTATAAGAACTGGACTTCTTAAAGTACCACTTCATTACATTTCTGGACCTGTGTAGAATCTGCCCGTCAGAGGGACTGCTCTGCTGGTGAAGGACTGCCACTCTGTTGAGCTGCTGCTCTGGAAGACCTGCTTTCTTGCTGTGCTGACCTGCTGCCCATGTGGCCTCACTGAGTAGGACGGGACCTGTATCGCTTGAACGCAGAATGACTCCAAGAGCTTGCTGGCTTTCCTCCTGATTGAAGTCTCAAGGACATAAAATATTCCAACTATCTTTCCTCTGCTATCTGAAAGTCTGCTATGCCAATTGGTGCCATTCCAGTTCTGGACCCTTGGAAGTGAGCCTAAGATGCTGTTCAAACCCTTCACTGCTGCGGAGAAAGAACCCGAGCAGCATCGCTTTTGCTTAGTTGGCACAGATGCATCTTCGACACTGCACGGATTGGAACCAGGGCATTGCCCCTGTTGCGAGGATCAGAACCAATGCATCATTGCCACTGCCCGGATTGGAGTCCCTGCAACCACCACTATGCGAGGCTCTTCATGTAAAGTTTTCGCATCTCCTTCGACGGCCACATCGATGTCTAAGCTGAAACTTCACATCAGAGCTGGCCCAGCATAGCTGTTGCACTGTCAGAAACACACATCACCCCTTAATGCATGTATTGACATTGCATCTCCCTCTGGCCTCCGCAACCCCTCAGTCGATAGGAGCTTCAACGTTAACGCATCCTAAACCAAGGTACTTTCGATCAGCGGGCCCAACCTGGTCCCTGTAGCCGGCATACATTCCATCTTGGACGGCCTGAATGTTTGGCTTTGGACCGGTCCAGGGTGACCAGATATTACTTGTTGCCGCTTTGTGCTTTTTTTGGCACAATGTTCACGTATTTTAAAAATAAATCTCTTCAGTTCTACTTATTGGATTTCTGTCATTTTAGTTTTGTTTTATTCACTAAATTAGGCTCTGATATCCTAACCAGTTGTGGTATATTTTTGTGTGGTGCTTTCACTGTTTAATGTGTCGCACAAATACTTTACACATTGTCTTCAAGTTAAGCCTCGACTTCTCTGTAACAAACTTCCAGGGGGTGAACACAGGTTAATTTGGGGATTGCTGGTGTATTACCCTGACTAGGATTGTGGTTTTACTGTCTGACTTGGGCTCATTCCCTACTTGACCAACAACCCAATTTCCAACAGTAAGTGTTTAGGTTCTTTCTATTGAGAGATGGTTGTCTGTGGTGCACAGCTTAAATTGAACCTCTTTCTATCGGCAAACTGCCCGGTAAGAAAAGGTTTGTTGTCCAGTTTAGTTTTTGTAAACTGAGGGATGTAAAGTGGTTCTTGATGAAGACTGTGAAGCATGATTCGGGCTATAGGCTTTGAATCTAGGGGAACATATTTGCTTGGAGGAGAGCATTTAGTTGAAAATTAAAACTGCACTTAGCCACAGCTTGTTTTTAAAAAAAAGTTTTGTTCGTATCAGTTTTCTTTCGGCATATGCTGCAGAATAAGTAACTGACAACTAAGGGTATTTTCTGAATTAACTAGTTTAGTTGTACTCATGATGACTTATATAATAACGGTATATAGAAAATACTTGCAGCACAAATCCCCCTCATTGATTTCTGATCTCCTGTTCCTGATCGTCTCATTGGAATTAGAACACCTCAAAAGCGTCTCTGTTTTTTGCAGACCTTGCATGATTGGTGAAGGAGCTGGACTTCCATGATGCAGGGAGAACCTCAGGAGGTATGTGTACACCCAGTACTTTTTTAAGGTACCGCACAGCTGTAATCTAAAGTTATTCACATATTTGTAACTTGTTATAACCTCTTGTGATCAAAATAAATGTTCCAAATATATGTAAGGAACACCCATTAATGCATGTATATTAATATTCATGTCTGCTATGACACTGTATCTTGATAGAGGTAATCAGGAGCACACTGCCTACAAAACCTGAAATTACACCCATCTGAAATTACACAGTGAATATATATAAGGATCCAACCTTTCTGGATATAACAGTTCCCATTTTTCTGTGGCTTATCTGATGCAGGGTTCCGAAGCTGTGAAGAAATTACTGGTATTTTCGATGTTTGTCATCCTATTTTCCACTAAAATGAGGCTGCATCGCTACTTAAGTTGTTGGGCTTTAAACACTATAAGTTGTATTGCAGACCACAGTCCGTTACCGACCTGCTTGCTTGTCTGGCTGTGGGGTTTGGTCACAAACGCAGTGCCTCAGTTTTCAACCCCAGCACACTCGTAAACCAGAAAGCTATTTGGGAGAAGAAATCTAAATTTTACGTGGAGTTTGCCAGTAGGTGGGTGCGGTCGTCCCCATAACATTCATCAAATCATGGTAAAAAATGAGGGAGTTGTAAGGAAATGTAATTTTTGTATTCTGGCTATATCTGTTTATTTGTCCAGAGATTTCCATCCCAGAGCGAAGTGTCAGATCTAGTTAGGAGGCTATGGGGCAAGCAAGGGTTACTGGGCTACAATTGAGGTGGTTAAGGTTGTTTATCACTCCTGACTCTGGTCCTGACCAGCTATGGCACTGCAGACTGAACACTAAATACACAATTTCAGCACTTGACCCTCAGCGGGGTAAGCAATCTAAGAGTTCTCCTGGGGATAGTGTGGGAGGTGGAGACTAAGACCTCTGCACTTACCAATAAGCTCACAATTATTGTCCAATTCAGTGCTTATCTTTTATAAAATAGAAGTACTTTAATGCACCAAAATGAAATCCCACTAAAAGGAATTTCTGAAAGAGGTACTTCAAGGGAAATAGGCAAGAAGTTACCAGTCTTATATTCATCTCCCAGGTAGAGGCTCAGTACATAAGCTGACCTCTGTATCTGTCGCCACTATTCAAGTCCTTCAATGTCGCTGTTGCTCTCAATCCCGCAGTAGACTTTTATAAAGCTAACATAGTTCTAATGTATGGTGAACACAAATTCAGTGATAAGAGTTATCTTGGTGTGTTCAGCAGCGATGTCCCCGGTTTAGGATCTCACTTTGGAGTGCATAAGTGACACCCCTGCCTTTCTCAGATGTTGTTCAGGAGCTCCAGGCAGACTGCAACTGGTCAGGAGTTGCACCTGTGGTCTCCTGTGGGGAAAGGTGGCCTAAAGGCAAAGATTCTTCCCAAACATATTAAGGGGAACCACCCTCCCAAGTTCTGGTAATTCAGAAATTCTTTTCCACTCACCAGCAAGGTTTACACAGGACATTGGGTGTCAAGTACAGTCTTTGGAGGCCAGAGATACAGTCTCTCCTTCTCCTTCATTGGTACAATGCAGCAGTTATGGTCTGTGAGGAACAGGGCCAAGACAGATTTGCATATGGCTGGTTTGCACTGGGTGCGCTAGGGGGAAGAAGAACGATGATGGATTTAACCCAGTTCTAACAGTGACTGGGGGTGAGTGTTTGAAATGTTTCAGCGCTCTGTCCATCATCTTCTAGTGTTTGCTTTGTTCCCCCTAAGTTGGCAGGGTATTCCCAGACGTGGGCCCCTTGCTCCCACTGGATTCAAGCTTGCTTGGCTGATGAGGGGGTGTTACCCCAAAGCCGGTCCCAGGATGCTTGTTTCCGGTCTATTGAGGAACTGGGATGGCAGTTCAGGCTGGACTGTTCCCATGAGGGTCAGGGTCAAGACTGATTTGCATATGGCTGGGTCTGTATTGGGGTTGCGAAGTGAGCAGAACAATGATAGATTTAACCCAGATCTGATAGTGCCCGGGGTGAATGTCTGAAAAGTTACAGTGCTCCGTCCATCATCTTATTGTGTTTTCCTTGTATTTAGGATAAAGGCATAAAGCTCCTCCTACTTTCCGCTCATCTTTTTAATTGGCTTCTGTCTCTGTCCTTTGTAAATGGTGACTTTTCATTGGTCAATAGGCTTAGTAGTCCCTCCTTAGTACTGCCTTTTCTCTGCTTGTAACCTCCTAAGAGGACGGCCCCTGTTACATGTGTTGTTACTCGGTAGGCTTTAATTACAACCTCGGAGCACTATTTTCTTAAATAGCAACACAGGCAGGACACGCTCTCTCTTAATACTTTTTTTAATTAAATTTTTTTATCCAGTGCGCTTTTCTTTTGTTATGTGCTGGTGGAATGCGGCCGCATGCTTTTCCTTATCTGTTTCAGTGCTTTAGCTTACGATTTTGTAAGCTAAAGCATGAGTGCCACGATTGCTTCAAAAGTAAAGAAATAGAAAAACGTTTTTGCTCTATTTTTTTACTTTTAAAGCAATTGCGGCACTCACGCTTTAGCTTTCAACACCCTAAGCTAAAGCTTGGGTGCCGCGATTGCTTACGGTCTCGCATATATGAGAGTTTGAGCTATTGGCATTGTAAATGACAATGCCTTTTATTTATGTGTTTACAAACAGTTATAACACTGACTGCACTAATTTTTCTGCCAGCCCTGCTTGTCGTAAGTAAGGACAATAAGTACAAAGTGCCTGTTTATGCACCGTTTGCAGGTTTTCAAAACACATAAATAAAATGCATTGTCATTTATAACGCTAGTAGCTAAAACTCTTGCAAATGCGAAACCTATTGCATTTCAAATGCTTGTTTTAGGTGTGGTTCAGATCTGTAGTTCTCTCTCCCTACAAACTACTATGCCTTGTTCTAATACAGAAATCTACAGATGACTCTCCTCATATGTAACATACACAATTTAAAAAAAATCATTTCGATCTGAATAAAACTGTTATATAGGTCCTTTTTTTAGGTCTCGTGGCGTTAACCACGCGAAAGCGCGGTCTCGCCAGAGACCTTTTGTCAGCGACACAGCTTCCCAGGAGACAGGAGCTGGCCACGCGCCCGAGAACGATCGTAGCGGGCCGCGCGCGCTCGCCGTGGCCATCTCCGGTCTCCTGGGAAGCGCAAACATACACAGGCACACTTCCCCCCCTGCACGCATGCGCACACACAGAGACACACACACACGAGCGCACATACACGCACGCACACATACAGAGACTCCCCCCCCCCCCCCCCCACCCACACAGAGACACACACAGGAGCGCACATATACGCACACATACAGACACCCCCGCCATCGCACACATACACACACACACACACACACACACACACACGCGCGCACACATACACACACGAGCGCCCCCCCAGCACTCCGGACTTCTGCAGCGTCTGCGGGGCTCTCCCTCGGGCATGGGAGCCCCGCGTCACCACTGCTCCTTTCGCCAGGCACTCTGTGGGCGCGGGCCTCACAAAACGGAAGTCCCGCCCCACGATAGGTTTCGTTTTGGACAGTACGCGCGCACGTCTTGTTTTTCCCCGTCACCACTGCCAGGAATGTACTTTCACTCTGCCTTACGATGCTGGTGCCTGCGACGGCTCGTAGCCACAGTCCATTATATTTTGAAAAATCCACACCCCACAGTGACTACGTGAGAACAAAGGAAGCAGTACATCAAATATGCACACTAGTTTATTGAGCAAGGACAACAACACTGAGGGTCGCTTAACTAGTTTCCCTTGCACAATAAACTGGTGGAACACTGAGCAGCAAATGTAAATGAACCACTGCTCCTCTATACACAGCACATGGGCACTGTTTTGTCCATTAGTGAAGGGTGCGGAGATAAGATAAAAGGCGCTATGTGCTTTTGTTAACAGCGCAGGGAGGAGTGGCCGTGTGCCTCGGTGAGTGCCACGGAAAAGACACTCATCCTCCTGAGTAAGCAACGCAGACAAAGAAGGCGCTGAATGCCTCAGTGAGCACCACAGTGATAAAGGCACCCCTTGCGTTCAGTGAGCATCTGAGCCAGAGAATGCAGCATTGCCCGCAATGAGCAGCACGGCGGACATCCTATGCACTCAGTGAGCTGCCTAGACAGACGTGAGTGTTTCAGTGAGCAGCACAGTGAGGGGAGGCATGCCATTGCGTGCGCCTCAGTGAGCAGCACAGTGAGGGGAGGCAGGCCATTGCGTGCGCCTCAGTGAGCAGCACAGCGAGGATAGGCATGCCATTGCGTGCGCCTCAGTGAGCAGCACAGTGAGGATAGGCATGCCGCCGCGTGGGCCTCAGTGAGCAGCACAGCAAGGGGAGGCTGCGTGCACCTCAGTGAGCAGCACAGTGAGCATAGGCATGCCGCCGCGTGCGCCTCAGTGAGCAGCAGAGCGAGGATAGGCATGGCGCTCCGTGCGCCTCAGTGAGCAGCACAGCGAGGGGAGGCTGCGTGCGCCTCAGTGAGCAGCACAGTGAGGGGAGGCCTCAGTGAGCAGCAGGAGGACCCTGAGAGGCCTTGTGCGCCGTCCCTCATTACTGGTTGCTATTGCGTCCCGTTGCTAAGTTAACAAGTTATTTTTTGGCCTGCACTGCTGGGCAAGCCTCAGGGCAGGACTCGTAACAGCACTTTTTGAAGCTCTTGTGTGATGACTGCATGCTAGACTGAATTTAAAGACAATACCTGACCCTGTCACCCTGCACCCCAGCGACCCCAGCCTGCCAGTGGGGTACCTTATCAATGTGGGATGTGCAACAAAAAGAGCAGGGGTATGAGGGCTGGGGTGGGAGACTGCCCAGAGTGAGATGGGCTGATTACAACAAGCTGTAGAATATACGCCTCCCTGTTCATCGGAAGTGAAATATTTTGATCCAAACATTACCAGCACAGCTATACAATTCAAAAGGCGCGTGCTTTAATTGAAATAAAAGAAAAATGAAAACAAATGAGAGTGATAGTCTGTGGGAGCAGAGGTGATCAAAAAACGTACAATTATTAAAACACATTCCTCTAGAGACAGGGAACAAGACAGATTCTTAGTGTCAACAAACCTTGTAGCATCGTTACTGTGTGAAAATGATGGGACAAGCACTGGTAACAGGCCAGCACCCGCTTTCATCAGAAGCGAGGACTCCAAGCTTTGAAGCAGACCAGCTCTACTTTTTCATTTTAAGTGTTGCCCATCCATGGGTAGGTAGTATGCCAGAACCCCCTGCCCCTTTTAAACCCGAGGCAGTGGCAGCAGGCCAGAGGGTTTTGTCAATATACCCCTGGGATCATTTTCGACATTCATAAACTGAACGCTCCACAGCAAAAATAGGTGCCCTCTACACACACAATCCCACATACACAATCACAACCCAAAACCGTACAACCCCCCACACGCACAACCACAACTCCCCCCACACACACAACCCCCCACACACACAACCCCCCACACACACAACCCCCCACACACACAACCCCCCCACACACACAACCCCCCCACACACACAACCCCACACACACACAACCCCACACACACACAACCCCACACACACACAACCCCCACACAACCCCCCCACACACAACAACCCCCCCACACACAACAACCCCCCCCACACAACCCCCCCACACACACAACACCCCCACACACACAACACCCCCCCACACACACACACACACAACACCCCCCACACACACACACAACCCCCCCCACGCAACCCCCACACACACACAACCCCCACACACACACAACCACCCACACACACAACCCCCCACACACAACGCCCAACACACACAACCCCCTTCACAGAACCCCCCCACACACACAGCTCCCCACACACACAACCCCCCCACACACAACCCCACACACACACACAACCCCACACACAAACCACCCCACACACACACAACCCCCCACACACAACCCCCCAAACACACAACCCCCCCACACACAACCCCCCCACACACACAACCCCCCCACACACACAACCCCCCCACACACACGAACCCCCCCCACACACACGAACCCCCCCCCACACACAGAACCCCCCCCACACACAGAACCCCCCCACACACAGAACCCCCCCCACACACAGAACCCCCCACACACACACACAACCCCCCACACACACACAACCCCCTAAAACACTCAACCCCACACACACACAACCCACACACACAACCCCACACACAACCCACACACACAACCCCCACACACACAACCCCCCCACACACACAAACCCACAATTACACAACCCCACACACACACACCCCCACACACACAAACCCACAACATAACAAAACAAAACATAGCATAACATAGAACATAGCATAACAAAATAAAGCAAAGCATAGCATAACACAACAAAAAATAGCATAAGAAAACATAGCATAGCATAGCATAGCATAACATAACATAACAAAACACAACTAAACATAGCATAACCAAATATAGAATAGCAAAACAAAACATGACATAGCATAACAAAGCACAGCATAACAAAACAAAACATAGCATAGCATAACAAAACACAACAAAACATAGCATAACAAAACATAGCATAACAAAGAATAGCATTTTGCAACAAAACAGAGCATAACATAGCATAACAAAGCATAGCATAGCATAACAAAACACAACAAAACCTAGCATAACAAAACAAAGCATAGCATGGCATATCACAACAAAACACAACAAAGCATAGCATAACAAAACATAGCTTAGCATAACAATACATAGCATAGCATAGCAAAACGTAGCATAGCATAACAAAACATAGCATAACAAAATAAAGCAAAGCATAGAATAACACAACAAAACATAGCATGGCATAACAAAGCATAGCATAGCATAACAAAACATAGCATAACAAAACATAGCATAGCAAAACATAGCATAGCATAACAAAGCACAGAATAACAAAACAAAACCTTGCATAACAATACATAGCATAGCATAACAAAACACAACAAAACATAGCATAGCATAACAAAACATAACAAAACATAGCATAACAAAATACAGCATAGCATAACAAAACATAGCATAGCATAGCAAAACATAGCATAACATAACAAAACACAACAAAACAAAACAGCATAACAAAGCATAGCACATCATAACATAGCATAGCATAACAAAACACAACTGAGCTTAGCATAACATAACAAAACAAAGCATAGCATAACAAAATACAATAAAATATAGCATAGCATAACAAAATACAACAAAACATAGCATAGCAGAACAAAACATAGCATAGTATAACAAAACATGACATAGCATAGCAAAACATAGCATACCATAGTATAACAAATCACACCAAAAAATATCATAGCATAGCATAACTACATATAGCATAACAAAGTATAGCATAGCATAGCAAAACAAAGCATAGCATAATAAAACACAACAAAACAGTATAGCATAATACATATCATAGTGTAGCAAAACACAACAAAGCATAACAAAACAGCATAGCATAGCATAACATAGCATTGCATAGCATAGCATAACAAAACATAGCATAAGAAAACATAACCTAGCAAAACAAAGCATAGCATAATAAAACACATCAAAACAGCATAGCATAACAAAACAAAGCAGAGCATAGCAAAACACAACAAAGCATAGCATAACAAAACACAGCATAGGATAGCATAGCAAAACACAGCATAGCATAACAAACAAAACATGGGATACCAAAACATAGCATAACAAAACAAAGCATAGCATAACAAACCATAGCAAAACAGAACAAAACATAGCATAGCATAGCATAACACAACAAAACATAGCATAACAAAACAGCATAACAAAACACAACACAACAAAACAAAACATAGCATAACAAAACATAGCATAGCATAACAAAACATAGCATAGCATAACAAAACATAGCATAGCATAGCAAAACATAGCATAACAAAACACAAAAAACACAGCGTAGCATAGCAAAACATAGCATAGCATACCAAACACAACAAAACATAGCATAACAACACATAGCGTAACAAAACATAGCATAGCAAAACAAAGCATAGCATAATAAAACACAACACAACAAAACAGCATAGCATAACAAAGCATAGCATAGCAAAACATAGCATAGCATAACAAAACATAGCATAGCAAAACAAACATAGCATAGCATACAGCATCACTCAGCACCACTAAAGCATCACTCGTTCGCCACCACAACATCACTCAGCGCCACCACAGCATCAATCTGTGCAACCATTTAACAACAACTGGTTCAAATATGTTCTCTCAATGTTTCAAGCGTTATTACAAATGTCACAAAAAGATGTTAATATTTCACTTCTGTTATTGGATTTTCGTCACAATAAAATACACACAAAATAATCTTCACAAAAGTTATTTACAAAAGTTAAAGCTATTGCCAATATAAATTACAATAACTTTTATTTAAGTATTAATTATTTAAAAAAATGAAAAGCCATTGTTATTTGTAATATCAATACATGTCACGTAAATACAACACATATTGCATTACAAATGCTATAGGTGTCGCATTTGCGAAAGTTATAACTATTGGCATTGTAAATGACAAAGCTATTTCGCTATTTTCAAAACCACCAAATAAATAACAAATTTGTCATTTACAATACCAATAGCTCAAACTTTCCTAATGCGAGACCTATTGCATTGCAAATGCTAGTGATTTTAGTAATATTGCACATATAGTATACATAAATATAGGGGCTGTCAATCAGCCCATCCATTCTTCTCCGATACACATTTTTGTTTTGGCCACTGCAGACACAACAATGGGGCACAAGATCAGGCCACTTAAGCCATTGGCTTACCTTATTCTGAGAGATAACCTTATTTTTGGGCACATTGTAAGCAAGCATTTGCAATGCAATAGGTCCCGCATTTACGTGAGTTTGAGCTATTGACATTGCACATAACAAAGCCTTTTATTTTTGTTTTTTAAATATAAATGAATGGCATTGTCATTTACAATGCCAATAGCTTAAACTCGTTCTGGAGCTGCTGGTGCCCTGTCTGAGAAGTACCACATAAGCCACAATTGTTCACCCGTGCATAAAAGGAGACACCTCACGGATTCAAGGGTGCAATGAACACGTCGTACAGTTCCCCGCGCTTTTCGTCATTGGAGTGTTCCTCTGTGTGAGGGTAAGCAGGCGAAAGGGGCAGGATATGTGCTAGTTAGGGAATGTTGTATATGAAGGAGTGTGAGTAAGTTGCTGTCGCCTAGTTTGTCAACTGTTGCATCAGTCAGTTTGCTGGATCTCACTACCTAAGATGGGATAAAGCTGCCCCTTTCGCTTGAGTACAGAAGGTAGGGCACCACCCACTACAATGAAATGAGCGGTGCATAAATGGGGCAAGTATTTATATACACTATGCGAGTGGAGGATGCCCTGTTTATATCTATCCTTAGATTCCTCTTTTTAATGCACACATGAATTCCATCCCCCCACTCCATCCACCTCACTCCATCCATCCCCCATCATCCTCCCCCCCACTCCATCCATCCAACCCCTCCACTCCATCCATCCATCCATCCATCCCCCACTCCATCGCTATCATCTTGCAAATCATCTTTATACACCAATACAGACTTTACTAAATATTTAATGCAACACATTGTCATATACAATGCCAATGACTCAAACTTTAATGCTGCAAGACCTATTGCATTGCAAATGCTTGTTTGTTTTTACTGGGGCTGGGCAACTCTGAACATTTTATACAACTTAAGCCATTTCGGGGTGTTGCACTTAAACTATATGTTACTCTTCTGCAGACTGGGTGTTTTCCAGCCACTTACTCTTGGCAGGGAAGTTAGTCCTTCCCATGAAAAGGTATTCATTCCCATCGTGGCAGAACTTATCACCATTTAAGTTTTGGAGTGTATGAGAACCACCATAGAGAGATTCTGTCAGATCGCTTATATTCTCTCCATAATGAGGGATAGGCATTTGCCAAAAGCATACTATTGGTATCAAAGGGCAGATACCTCTGAATGCAGGGGTGCTTCCACCACCTGAATCGCAGCCTCTTTCCTCCATCAAAGAGCCCTGATTTGGGTTCTCTACACCACCCTTATTTTCTCAGGATTTTTTTTGTAAACAAACTTTTATTGATTTTTCAATGTGACATCATAGAAAAAGCAGTCCGAAGGGCACAACAAATGATCGAGCTATTCAATTTAAGTCCAGTACAGCTGTCCCCCCCCCCTCACTCATTTTTAAAAGTCCTCCTTCACTTCTCGTTGTCGAGCCTCCCGGCGGCTTAGCAACAGGTATGTCTCCTCGCTGGACCGCCTCGCCTCCCCGTATCTGGTTGCGTATGATTGTCCCAGAATGCTTCCTATAGTGAACAACCCAGTGGCATTCCTTGTGCAAATGCCACCTGTAAAGAGGATTCAATATAAATGAAAGTGAATTTTAAAGACACATTCTTAGACAACTTATTTTCTCCATTCTTCACGCTCTTATATGGGCATCAGGTTGGTCCTTTCGAATGTTCTTTTGGTCTGCAACACTCTAATAACACATCACAATTGAGACCTATTGCAATATGCAAGTCATGCATTACAATTTGAGATACATTGTCCTCCAAAGGAACGGCAAATTATTCGTACAGTTTAGAATGCAAGTTAACTCTATGTAGTAGAGTCAGCAATGATAATTGTAGATATCTCGCTTTCCTTTGAAAAGGCGATTTTTGTTTATGATGTTGACTTAGATAAATCGGCATGTATCTTTCCAATAAAAAGGGTAATTGGTGAACGGAATTAATCAAACAGTGGCATGAAACAATAACTTTACTCAGTAGTATGCCTCTGCATGGTTTGTTGGAAATCTGTTTAGTAGTTTTAGATGTGTGTTACAAAAATGTCTTAAACAGGCTTCGAAGGGTTAAAAGATAGAACTCAAGGAGCGTTTATGAACCCTGGTGTGCAGACAGTCCGCAATCCCAGATTTCAAGAGTAAACAAAAAGCACTGGTATAGGGGACCATTCTTTTTCACAATCATCTACTTTGGTTTTGCAAATACAAACTGGGGTCTGTGAATACGCACATTCAGATTGGCTTGCTGTGACGGAAAAGTTCTTTGCTGCAATCTTTATTTGACATTTTTTGTGTCCATAAAGGGAGAACATAAAAGGGGACAGGTTGAGCTTTCCCTGGTGGGAAGGGGGGGGGGGGGGGGCAGAAGGGAAACACATTGTTAAATACAAATTTCGAGTCTGTGAATCCAGCTCCAAGGCCCACAAACAAAAATGAAAAATAAAAACAGCCAAACTCCACTACACACTCCCATATCATGTGCGTTGTGGTTGGGCATATAGTCAGCCAGACCATCCTTGCACTTCAAAAGGTTGTTCACAACAATGTTCATCACATGCTGTGGTTGTACCCATGGTCTGGCCGATGTCTGGGCAGTGTGTTCAGCATCTGTTGGGCAGGGCCAAAGGCTGTCTGCAGTACAGGGTTGCATGATACTATAGTAAGAAAATCAATATTGTAACTCGATAATATTGCCCAAAACATATTGACAACCTAATTATTGTGATCCTATGCGTAAACCTGAAAATCATATATATTGACATCAAAAACCTAATTGAAATAAGCCCTAACCAAAAACAAAAATAATGAAAACAACACCAAAGAAACCCCAGCTATTCTGGCTAGATTCAAACTTATAAAACCTGAACATAACTATGAACACTAAAATTCCAAACGCCAACAAATCAACACAACATACATTCAAATGTTCAAAATTACATAAAAGTGATATAATGTGCATAAAATCATTAATAAAATAAATATATATATTACATTTGAAATTAAAACTCTAATTAGGGTTTACCCTAAATGATTAATTAAAAAAGCTACTCTCCAAAGAACCTTAAAAAATGAAACTTAAAAAAGTTAGCAAATAGAAACTCTTTCCCAATTAAAGCACAGTATAAACAGGGCATGAAAATATACAACACAATGTCTCCTGAAAAGCAGCCACTACAAGACGGCGTCAATATGCTGGATTCAAACTCAATTTAAGGAGGTAACTGCACTTTAAAGGACTGCTACATTAAGCTGGCAAAGTAAGTTACGTAACTAATATAACCTTTTTAAAAACTACAAACCAATATAATGATGTAATTATAACAACTACAACTGTAGATTTACATCTTCAAAACACAGGTACCTCTACTGCAAGAAGGCAAAAGCAAGAAAAAGCTAATCTAGCCCTAGACATTTGAAAATCACAAGCAGAATAAAGAAAAACTCAACAGTATTTTAACTCTTGCACGACACTAATGTATAGACCTAATTAAAACTAAATTAAAAATAAGAAACTCAAAATAAAATAGAATAGTAGATAATTAACCAACACTACTAAAACCTCTCTGATTCTCACCAGTCTGCAATAGACACCATGTGTTACAAAAATCAAAAGCATACAGCCCTGCAAAATAGCCATCAGAAAACCCGAGTAAAATTGTCCAGCTGTAACCTAAAAATGAATAAGCTGATATTAAAGCACATTATATATTTTACAGTAATTAATGTATATTTTTTCTTTTCTAAAACACCCACTTTGATTTGAGAGTTGCAATTACAAATGCAGTAAATAATCTTGCAGCTGAGATTACATATTATATTATTATATTACCAATAACACTATGGAAGAGAACTCTATGAATGTAATTTTAATTATTAGTTGGAGTAAATGTTGTAATTTAATTACCTTAAAAAGCATTGCATCTCATGTGCAAAACCCTGTCTTTGTGCATTTTAGTCATTCTTTTTAAGAAGAAAGAACGCAGGTTGTAGACTAGAGGCACCCATGGCTAAACCACGCGTACCTCCACTATGCTGTCTAAACATCGAATGTGTATGAACAATGAATGCCTTTATCAGGCAATTTTGTGGCAAAGGCATGACTGGTAAAGGGATGTATGGTGAAGATCACACCAGAGGTTCAATGCCCTTAGTCCTAAAACACTACCAGAGGCTCCTCGAGTCCTAAAAACAACCCCTACCCCCCCCTGCGCCCTAGAAAACGTCCACGCCCCTGAGCCGAAAAAATTACCTGAGCCCTAAAAAGTACCTCGAACCCTTAAAAATGTACCCGACAACCCTGCCACCAGCTCTTAAAACAACCCTAACCCTTAAAAACGACACCAGCCCCCAAAACCCAGCCCCACTTGCCAGTCCTCTTCATCTCCTGATGCTTCCACTTCCTGTGCCTGCCCATCTAAGCATCTAGAATGTGCACTGCCTTAACCACGCATATGTGTGGTTACGGCATTTGCGTGGTTACTGCAAGCATGGTTCCGCTTGTAGGGATATAGCATGCGTGGCTCAAACTGCGTTGTTAAGGCTGTTTCCCAGGAACACAATTTTGTGGTAAATGTGGGAACTGGGTGAAGAGGAGCAAATCCGTTCATAGAATAAATTACTGGAACATCTCTTCTACAGCAACATTACGATTGCTCAGAGGAGTGAATAGACCCACCCACTGTCCAGGCTAAACAGTCCATTGAATGGAAATTTTCCATTTCCCTACCTGGTTCAAGAAAATAAATACTCAAAATGACTTACAACTTATGTAACCGATTTCTGAGCTGTGGAAATTCAGACAGGTGCTCATTTGGAACACCAAGTATGAAGAGACATTTGGATTCCAAATACAGCAATGAGTGTTCACAAAGCGTAACAAGAATGATGAAGAGTCGAAAACGCAGTATAAGTGAAAAAGCTGGAGATCAAGTAGATCTGATTCCAGAAGAGAGAATTCAATCTTGAGAGCATGATTCCAACCTACGCTTGCTGGATGTCACTGTATTCCAAGCAATAAAAAAGCTGTTAGTGGTGTGGAAAACAACTCTTTAAAATAGGCTCAGGTTTAATGTATAAGCAAATTGAGATACAAAAACAGTTTTTCTTTGTTATATGAGAAACGTGTTATTTTTAGGTCGAGCCTAGCACAGCGTGCATGCGCTGCTCTGCTCGACTTTTTGTAAGGGCTTTTGGAAATCACACCACACGTTCGCGCTTTTACTTTTGCCACATGCTATTGGCCTTTGCGTGCGTCTTTTTAACAAAGACAGCACGCAATTGGCCAAAGGCTTTTTTTTGTCCCACCCAGGTTCACGCCCACGGCCTAATGCTTGCGGTTAAGCGCAGCAGCAGCATATGTTTCATATTATCGTGCCCAGACGCGATAATTGGAAGAGTATGCTGCTGCTCTCACTTGCACACACCAGCAGCTCCCGCATCTCAGGGGCGCCATGTGTTTTAAATTAACGAGCCCAGGCACGTGGGCGATAATTGAAAACACATGGCCTGGTGCTCGCTCTCGTGGACACTACTCGCTGGCTTGTTTTTTTTGTTTTTTTTTGCAGTGCTGGTTTACTTTAATTCGAACGCGGCACCCGATTTAGGGTCACCGCGCTCCGTTTATTATTATTTTTTTTTATATTTAGCAGCACTTGCAGGACCCCAGGACTTGTTGCCAGCTGCCCTCCTTTCGAGCGGGAGGGCACAGCACAACTGATATGTAAGTGCGAGACTCGACTTAAGTATATATGACAATGGAGACCGTCGCGGTGTGTGACTCTATTTAAGTGCATGGTGCAACATAGGCTGCCAGGGTGTAAGATCACATTTCAGTGCAATGCAATAGACAACCGAGGACGTCTAAGTGCGAGACTCAACTAAGTGCATGGGGCAACGGAGTCTGTCCGGGTGTGACACTCTACTTAAGAGCATGCATGGGGCAACGGAGTCCGTCAGGGTGTGAGTTTCCACTCAAGCGTATTGGAATTAGACAACTGACGCAGCCTATGTGTGCGACTTTCTTGTAATCCACGCAGCCAGTTAGACTGTCAGGTTTGTAACTTTCGTCATTTAACACATTTCCTGCTCATTTGGTGAAGCCAGAACTGGAGCTCTAGTCTCTTGGTACTACATACTGCACGTTGATTAGTTAAAGCGATTCGACTGCCTATTCACTCACTCGCCACTTTCACGATTGTTTGGAACCGCTACGTGAGAGGGTTCTGCGGAAGTGCTGTTTGCTGTCTGCCATTCCAGTTTATAAAGCACGTAGGGTGGCCGTACTGTTCGCGTGCCGGGGTGCAGCAAGCGCTAGATGCATGCTCCACCTGGTGTACGTTCCCTGCTGCAGCTGCATGTAAGGACAAAAGCAGGTGATTATGCAGAGGAGGGCACACAAGTGCCAACGTGCCGCAGGTGTTGTTGGTGCCTGGGTGCACATATCCACGTGTGCGAGGGGCGGCCTGCGAGTGAAGAGTTTTCATGCTAGAGAGTTCGAGTGCTGTGATTGGTTGTTGCGTTAATTCCCTGCGCATGTCCTAGGATGTTGCACACCGTGGGGAGGATTTATCACTGTATAAACATAACATTGGAAGTACGCATTGTGTAGCAATGTACTTTGGCATTTGATGGCTGTTTCTGGGCATATAAGTGTTTATCTTACCAAATGAGGCTGCGCTTTGGCTTGTTACAGTAGTACCTGGATAAATGACGGCTGCCCCAGCATATGGTGCTTGTGCTTAAGCATATGATGACTCTACCTGTGCCTGTTGTGGCTGCACCAGGTATATAAATCTATACTACTATTATAAAGAGAGAACACGCACCTTTGAGCCAGGTAAACGCGGGAAACACAGCGCCAATCCACACACCCGATACATTGTAGAAATTGTCAGGGTGTGCAGATGGACATAGGCTATAAAAAAACGAAAAAAAAAACCTTACATTAAAAAATATAACTTTAAAAAAAAAGTAGTGCCCTGGAAGTAGCGCCGGCCGCGACGCTGCTCTGGCCGTGACGTAGCGATGGCTGCGACGTGCGTGATGAGGACGTGCGTGATGAGGACGTGCGTGATGATTAGGAGGAGAGACATGGAGCTGCGGTGTGAAGTGAGGAACGCGGGCATGTCATGGCGAAGAGGAGCGGCAGTGAAGTGAAGATCGCAGCTCAGGTAATTTATTGAAATCGAGGCGGGAGGCCCGGAGGCCCGGAGGCGGGGAGGCGGGCGGCGGGAGCGAGTGTGCACAGAGGGACAGGTGGGAGGGGGACGGGAGGGGGTCGGGGCGGGAGCGGGTGTACTGCCCCCAGCCCCTTTCTGCCCCAGGCAACGCTGGGGCGGGCTGCTAGTAATTAAATATAAACCATGTTACAGGTGTACCTGAGCGCAGGGGGCTTTACTTGGGTATATTACAATTGTATCTTTATGTATTAGCAGGATTGGTTTGGCGCCAACTTGGAGAATCAACTCAGTTATTTAGAATAGCATTTCTGAGCGTAAACTATTCCGTAGAATATTTGCAGCTGCTACTTTGGAGCTTCATCAGTACATTTTATAGAACTTTATAATGGAGCTAGTGATGTTCTTGGACATGTGTGGATATACCTGTGGATATGATGACTGTGGTTGCTATGTGAGAGTGCATGTGGTGTTCCATGTGAGAATCTGGGCATTTGATACTGTAATAAACATGTGAGGCTATGCACAGCACCTTTGTCTGCATCTCTGTGCCTGAGCATTTGAGGCTGGTCCTGTGGGCACGATGGCTGTACCTCAGCATACAAGACTATACCTGGCATATGCCGGTTGTAACTGACCGTGTAAGACTGGCTTACAGTGCAAACATGTGCATAAGCAGTAACACCCTCTGGTGCCATAGGATGGCTGTACCTTTGCATATGGAGCTCTATCTAGTTTTACAAAGTTGGGACTGGGCACATTTTGGTTACCTTTTTGGTGTCCAATCAATGAAGTTATTGAATATTTCGACCTGATATTTCAGGAGTGAAGCCAAATGTATGCATTTAATTTTTCCCGCCGATATGTTTCCTTCATGAGTCCATTTACCGAAAGCTGAAAGTCTAGATTATTTGGAAATTGATGCAGCGATTCAGATATGTAATTTTCTGACACAGGCAATATAATTGGATAGTATCTGCCAAGTGATTGTTACAGGGACACCCTATCTCCTGCTGTATCATTTATAGATGGTCTTATTTCTTATGGTACGGGATTTTCATTTGGAACATAACACTGATGCTCCTTTTCCGTGGTATAGACATTTTCTCTTAATTGCATCTTGTTTCTACCCGGTACACACACTATATTTCGATAGCAAAAAAGGTATGCATGCATCTATAAAAAAAAAATCTTGCTCTGTGCAAAAACTTGATGCACAGAAGGAAAATGTTTGTACCAGAGGAGAACTAGTGTCTACCTCATGCACTGTGTTCCCAGCGGAAAATTCTGCTTGAAAACATTATGCCCGGAAGTATTATACTATGTGGCAGAACAAAAGGCCAGTCGCTATTCCTCTACCAGTTGCTATTAAATCATCCTTATAGGCATTTGTCATGCTCTTTCACAAACTGTACTTCTCCGAGCTCCATATGTACAAATGCACTTCTACCATGAAAGGTGCCTCACATGTCCTGGAGGCCGGGCCCAGTGTTTAGGAGCAATGTGCCCTCCCTGCATCCCCCACCCTGCCCTACTCCCCATTCCTGCTTCCCATCTTGGTACACAAGCCACAGCATTGCCACATAAAATCTATATATAATGAATGGAATGTTAGTATTTCCTTCAATGGGTACATTGTACCCAGAATATTTACAATGATCTGTCCCCCCTCTCCGGCCACTTGGACTGCTAATGATAGGCTTCACCCTCTTTCTCTTGCTACTCTTCCCTCCATCCTTAACTCCAGCCTGGGCTCCTTTCTTCCATCTCTGCCTCCCACTCTGCAGCCCTCAGCCCCAACCACCCCTTATGTCTCACCCAGTCAGCCTTTTTACCTCACAGCCTTTATATTACTGCACATAAAGTATATGCTTGTTAACTACCCACTTACAAGATACCAAAAGCGAGACCTGTTGGCTCTGCCAACGCTTGTTTCACATGCGGAATACACAATTTTGTAGTGATTTTTTTATCATTCGAATTTTGTGGGAAGAAGTGTTAAATGTAGTTTATCAACACAATACCAAACATTCACCTAAAATACATTAAAGGTATGGTTATGGTAAGTTAAGACATGCACATGTTTACCAAGTCTTAGAAATTACTTCAAACCAGTAGAGATAGTGTCTTCAATGGTTACTAAACAAAACCTTAAAACATTGTGCAAACAAGAACTCTCACCACCCTCATGCACTTCTCATTATATGATGAGTGTTGTCATGACAAAGGGCATAATCATTGACCTCACTGGTCACAACACTTCACCTCATGTCATGATTGACAATTCTGCGCACTGTACGATAACGTTAACTAGTTTTATTGCACACGTTGATAGAGAGATTTTAATGTTAGTAAAAGCGTACTCTTTTGTGAAGCAGTGTCTCCTGTTGTTTTAAGCAGGTTTAAGCACTAGTGGGGGTCGAACTTTACCTTCGTAGTACCATTCGGTATTTCTTCCATTGTTGATTTCTTGATTTTTGGGGCAGTGGCTTGAACATTGAATATTGATGGCGCCAAAGAGCTTTCCTTGCAGTGTTTTAGAAAGCTATTCTGACAATGTAAAATAATTACAACCAGAGCATCAGACAGGCTGTTGAATTGAGGAACACACAGACCGACTAGAGAGCAGCTATTCACCAGCAAAAATAGACATGTAAGATCAGCCCTTGTTAAAAGGCGCTAAGTTTATGTATTGTAAATTACATCCATGACCGCTCAGTTTAGGGACAGGCAGACATGTCAATGCCATCGGTCTAACACGGGCTTTGGGAGAGCTCTGCAAAGCGGCTTCATGACCTCTTTCGCATGCCATTAGGCTATTGTTTCTATGAACCCAGTTGCCTCCGTTTTCAATACTTCCACATCTCAGCGCGGGAGTACAGTATTAGTCATTGGGGAATTTCTTGATACAGTATGCATACTGCACTTTGTCTCCTGGCTAAAGAAATCATTTTTTTCTCTGGAAAGCGAAACCATAGAAGTACAGTCGCCTGTGAAATTTGAGTGTGAGCAGAATTACCACAAGGTATCGTACAGCTTGGAAAAGTTAACAGGTGCTTATTTTTTTAGGTCTCGCCTAGGGCTGCAGCGCGACATTCAGTATATACTATAGTATGGAAGATTTCTGGAAGCTCCGCCCATCGTTGTCATTGGCTTGGGTCCTAAATCCTGCCTTCCAATTGGTTTAGGCTTATTAGCCCCTCCTTATGACGAGTATGTTGTCATTTATATCCTTCCACGGCTACTGGCCCCTTTACTCCTAACACTATTTTCTTTCCTGTCCTCCCCCCGCCACCCCGCAATCCGTGTTTTCTCGCCCTACCCCCGCCACCCCTCCTGTTCGTGCCTTTTTGGCCGCCTGTACTTCTGTTTTAAATGCAATAGGTCTCTCGTAAATATGAGTCCTATTGCATTACCAATGCTTGTTTATTTCTTCTTGTAAGCACTATTTTCTGTATACGTCACAACATGCTTACGTTTGCCATGCGCGCTTTCACTTTCTAAGCAGCCGACTCCATGCGGATGATTGTGCCCAGAACAGCTGATGCTTGTTTATTCCCTTTTTATGGTTTACATCTTTTTATTGAATGATATATGAACATACAGAAGTATAGAGCCCTCAGCTCCTCAGTGATCGCATAGTGGAGACAATGAAGTCACGTTGCATAACATTACCATAAGTAAGCAGCATGGAGCGGGCCAAAGTAATAAGCTAAGAGGAGAACAACATGAAACCCTCCCCTCCCGCCACCCCCTACCCACCCCTCCCTCGTCCACCTTAAACTAACAGGGAAAGAAGAAACAAGAGGAAAAGGAGAAAAAGGGAGGGAAAGGGGCAAGGGAAGAGGCTCGGTGTTTAGCGTTGCCGCTTGCGATTTTTCATGGAATCGCTATCTGGAATTTATGTGTCCGGTAGGCGAAGCAGTCTAAGGTACCGTGCACAACTCAACTCCCGGAACTCAGACACCAACAGCATGAGGATGGGCCGCCACAGTTCAGGAAATTCTGACCCTCTACCGGCCAACGCAAGAGTGAGTTTCTCCATACCCAACACCAACCACCATCTCTGGAGCCAGCCAGTATGTGTAGGAAGCTGAGTGGGGCGCCAGTGTATCAAGATATTCTGTAGAGCAGCCCCCTGGGCAATCGCAATCAGTCTACCCCTCTGGGATTTGAGTGGAGATGTCAGTGGATTGGGTAGTCCCAGGAGGATATATGAAGGGAACCGTGGGAGCTGCGTCTCGAGGTGTCGGTCAATCTCGTCAAGGACATGGGACCAGTAGGGCTGCAGACAGGGGCAGCTCCAAAGTATGTGTTCCAGTGTGCCCACCTCCCCCGCACTCCCGCCAACAAAGGCCGCTGTCCCGGGGGTCAAAGCGGTGCAGCTGCTCCGGTGTATAGTACCAATACGTGGCAATCTTTGTCAGAGTCTCCGTGAGTCCCATGTGGTAGGCCAAGTGTCTGGCCCTATGGTATATACCTTCCCATTCCTTGTGGCTTAAGGACCTTCCCAAGCCTCGCCCAACGCGCGCGGCCCGCATTATATGTATATGTGGCATTGGCAAGAAGCATTTTATAAAGATCGGAAATAATTTTCTTATTGGAAGTACGTGTCACTGGCCATTTCTCGTACGGGGTCAGTAGACTCTGTGCTTGCGGTTTGACCTGTGGATGTGAAGCCCAGTGCCGAATTCGAAGGTATGATATACAGTCGGTCTCCAAGAGACCATAGTGTTCCCTGAGTTGGGGGAAGGCAATGATGCCATCTAAATCAAAGAGGTGACCTAGGGACCTACAGGAGGAGGCGCGCCAGGCCTGAAAGGATCTAGTGTCAGTGCCTGGGTGAAAGTCTGGATTGTCGAATATCGGTGTAAGAGGCAACGGGAAAGTGGTCAGCTGGGTAGTGACATTGGTGCGATCCCAGGAATCCATGATGGTACTCGTGATGTATGAGGTGTACAGATTGGGCGGACGGTGTTGCCTACGAAGGAAGGGGATACCTTGTAGTGGTCTGCCCGCCACCGCTTAATCCTGAAACAGCCAGTGTTTCTCTGATTCTAACCGCTGCACTCCACAAGATATCTAAGCTGGGCGGCGTGAAAGTACAGCTGGAGGTCTGGCACTCCCACTCCTCTCTTTTCAGGTGGGAGAATCGCTATCTGGTGTTGGAAACGGGCTTTACGGCCTGCCAAATGAAGCGCTAAAAATCCCTCTAAGTCCATTGGATCTAGCCCAGCGGGGTCCTAAGGGGAAGAGTCTGAAAGAGGTGTAAGATCTGAGGGAGAATAGTCATCTTGGTAGCTGCTATTCTTCCCAGCCAGGACATCATGCAGTGTTTCCATCTGTTCAATTTCGAGTGGATGTGAGTGCGGAGTGTGGCATAGTTGACGGCAATGGTAGTGTGAATGGTAGGGGCTAATTGAATGCCTAAGTAGGGGATCGCGGTGGCGGCCCATTGAATTGGGTGTTCCTCCTGAATGGAAGTGAGAGTGTGCGGGGAAAGGGAGATGTTAAGAGCCATGGATGTGTCCATGTTGATTTTAAAGCCTGATCCACGTGCAAAGCTGTCTAGTTCCATGAAGAGGGAGCGCAAAGATGTGATCGGATCCGACAGGGAAAGGAGGAAGTCGTCGGCGTCTGGACTGATAGAATGCGTGCCCCCCCCCCCCCCCCGCCCCCTCCCAAATTTAATCCCGGTTATGAGTGGCTGCCGTCACACACTAAGCAGAGAAGAGAAGGGGTGATAGGGGGCACCCGCCGATGGGAAATCGAGAAGAGGTGTGACCGTTGACTCGGACCGTTGCCATGGGAGAGCGATAGCAGTTCAGAATCTGGTTACGGAATTTCTCACCGAGCCCGGCCGCCATCAGTACCATCTCCAGATACGGCCAGTGCACCCGGTCAAAGGCCTTTTCTGCATCGATGGCCAGAAGCATGTACTCTTCCTGAGTGCGGGAGGCTTTTCTATTGGATGTAAAATGTGTTTAGTGTTGTCACAGGTCTGCCTCTCTGGGATAAAACCGGCCTGATCTGGCTCAACCAGTCGGGCCATGTATGGCACCAAGCGGGCCGCTAGGATGCTGGTGTACAACTTAATGTCCACATTTAGGAGTAATATAGGCCTGTAGGCACTACACACGGTTTTATCTTTCCCCGGCTTTGGGATGGCGACTATCGCCGCCTCAAGCATTTCTCCTGGAATGGTACCTGCCTGTTCAAATGTGTTGAATAGGCTGTCAGGGCAGGGGCTATTTGGTTGCAAAATGTTTTGTAAAAAACAGCCATGTAACCGTCCGGTCCTGGTGACTTGCCTAATTTGAGACGGGAGAACGCCAAAATCACCTCTTCCTTCTGGATCTCTCTATCTAGGTATTCAGCCTGAGCTTGGTATAGGAAGGCCACCTGCGCTGCAGCACTATATACCGCACTGTGAAGATTTTCTAGCGAATCCCCCTTATATAGGTCTGCATAGAAATCGCAGAATGCTTCAGCCATCTCTGCGTCCTCGGTAATGACTTCACCTATGGCGACCGAATACTCTGAACTCTCTGGCGCTGCCTAACCTCCCGTAGCTTATTCGCCAGGAGACGGCCGCACCTGTCCCCTCCGGTGTAGTAGGAGTGCCGAAGCCGGAGTGTCGCATATTCTGCCCTGTCTTGATCAAAGGCTGCCAATTGCTTCCTTTCCACACATAGCTGCCGCCAGGCCCTGGAGGCGCCCGCTTTCTGATGCAGCTGTTGAAGCTCCTCCACTCTCTGGGTGATCTCCGCTTGCTTACGGCTCCGCTCCCTGTTCTGAGCTGAAGATATAGCTATGAATTCACCACAAACGACTGCCTTTAAAGCCATCCATTGAGTCGCTAAAGAGGTGTCAGGGTTAGCATTCTGGGCGGTGTAATCGGTGATGGCCTTTCGGATTTGATAGACTACTGTCTGGTTGTGCAGCAGAGTGTCGCACCAGCGTCTGAGAGTGCACGGGAAGCGTGGCAGCTGAAAGGTGGCTAGGACTGGGGAGTGATCGGAGTCAGAGGCCGTCAGGATCTCCGCATCTATCAGCAGTGAGGTGGAGCAGAGAAAGTAGTCTAGGCGTGCATATGTTTTGTGAGCACCCGAGTAGAAAGTGTAGCTGCAGGTGCAAGTGGCGCCATAAATCTGAGAGCCCCGGATCACGGAGGCGTGCCTGCCCTGCTGGTGTCAGTACCCCTACCTGTGTCGCTCTTTGACACGAGTGGTCCACCACGTTATCAAAGACAATGTTTAGATCCCCTCCCAGCAATGAGTGTCTATTTGGCGTTGCGGCCTCCTCACTGAGGGCATTGAGGAGAAACGTAATTTGCCCTTCATTAGGAGCGTATACGGAACCCACCACAAAGTACAAACTCCCCAGCGAAAACTGGTATGTGAGTAGGCGACCCTTAATCTCCGCCTCCTTCTGCAAGACCTTACCGGGAAAGGATCGAGAGACCACTATAGCCACCCCTGCCGACTTCGAAGTGTTAGAGGAGAATAATTGCATAGGGAAAGTCTTGGATCTCAATCTGTGGTGGTCCTTCGCGAGAAGGTGGGTCTCCTGGAGAAGGCAGATGTCTGCCTTGGAGTGCTCCAGAAGATGAAGGATGGCCCTGCTTCTAATGGGGTTGTTTAAGCCCCGTACGTTGAGCATGAGGACCTTAATGGGGTCAGTCTGCATCAGGGGACTGTAAGTGGGATGTAGCTTGGCATTAGCAATTAGCCAGTATGTGCAACAGGAAGGAGGGGTACGGGCTCTCAGGCCACAGGGAAGGGCATCCCCAAGGGGCAACTAGGGGAGGTGGACGAGGGAACCCAAACATAAAACCCCCAAAAAGAACTTGAACAAGTAGTAGTCCATAGAGAAAGTCCGTTGTCCCAGGACAACTGGTATCACCGTCAAACGAGGTCCGTGGTACCGTCATCATGGATATCTTCTCCTCCCACCACCCCTCAATGGACAGCAAGGATCCTTAAAGAGGAAGAAGATCAGAACCTCTGCGTGGAGTCCTCACGTGCCAACTGAGTCCTCCCCCGCCAGCGCCTCCGCCACCACAGTCCGAGCCCCCTGCTGGCCGCGGGCAATGTCCGAGGCCGGCGGCCTCCTCGAGCGCCTTCTCCTGCCCTGGCGCTGCCAGCCTGATGGTGAAATATCAGGCCCCGGGCCCGAACCTCCGGCGTGCTCCTCCTCGCTGGGTGGCGTCAGTTCCAACAGCCAGCAGGCCTCCTGCAATGAGCAGATTTGATGTAACCTGCCACCGTGTTGGAATAGCAATCGGAAAGGGTGACCCTACGAGTAGGAAATTCCCAGCCCTCGAAGGTGCTCAGTCACTGGGCGAAATTGCTGGCGTCTTTGCAGCGTGGTCAGAGCCAGATCCTGATAGAGCACGAGAGAGTGTCCCCGGAAGGAAATGGGGTGAGCCGCCCTTGCCTTTGATAGAATGGATTCTTTGGTCTTAAAGGCCTGGTCACACACCAGTATGTCCGCCGGTGGAGCGTTGGGGCCGCGGGGCAGGCCTACTCTGTGCGCCCTGTCTAATATGACGTCTGCCTCAGAGGAGTCACCCAATATGTGCTTGAAGAGACCGGTGGCAAAGGAAAACAGGTCGCGTGTGTCATTCATCACTTTAACTCCTCGGATCCTTATGTTGTGTCAGCGAGAGCGGTTTTCAATGTCCTCCAGGTGCAGCTGCATGTCTATGTGCTGGTCTTGTAACCTAATGTCCTCCTGTTGGAGAGTTGTCATGTCTGAGACAGCAGTGTCGCTCTTCTCCTCCAATGTGGCCATGCGCTCGCCAACATTATCAACATCTCTCAGGATTTCTTTGAGTTCAGTAGCGAATTCAGTTTTCCCTGACTGGATGTCCTCTCAGAGTGTGAGAGAGAGTGACTCCAGAAATTATTTTGTGATGGGTTCATCCCCGGTGTTCCCAGGGCGTCTCTCCGGTCCAGTGACTGGCGCTGCAGAGGCCATCTTGAGGGTAAGCTGCGACTAACTAAAGATGTCTTTGAGGGTTTTCAGCTTCGTACCTCTAGATCTGGACATGCTCCCCAGTACTCTTCAGACAGGTGAGAATGAGATGTGAGTCAGTCAGTGAGAGCCAGTTCCAGTGCTTGGGTGAGGGGGTCCCGACTTGAAGCGAAAGGGAGCAGTTAGCCCGGGGTCAGAGGGCGCTTCCTTTCTAGCTTGCCGTCTCGGTATGGTAAGGGTGCAGGTGCAGGTGGCCCCCAGCAGCTGCACAGCTCCGAGTGCTGGGGACGGATGCGGCCTCGGCTCTGAGGAGGTAAGACGGGCGCCAATTCTACCAAGCGCCGTTGTTGCTGAGCCTCGTCCCGGCTGTTTGGGCCCCCTATGCAGCGGAGCGCAGGGTGAGGTGCTGTCGCAAATCTCCACGGGGGCCTTTCGATGCCGGCACACCGCCCCCAATCCACCAGTCCGTGCAGCAATACAAGGTGCTCTGATCCTGGGCCAGGAGATATTTAAACGCGGCCCGTCAGCTGTAGGCCGCGGTGCTGCCCGCTACTTCTTTTTCTGCCTCCAGTGCAGTTGCCCCTCGCCACGCCACCCCCCTCCACGCAGCCCACCTCCGGCCACGACTCAGGGTCTCATCCAATCCTGGGGTCATGGTTCGCTGGGGACAGAGGTAGGTCCCGGTACAAGTCATATTGCGGCCCAACAGCGACTACATCATCCATGCCGCCTCGTTAGTTGCTAGTCTATGCGGCTCCCAACGAGGTGCGCCCGGGGCAGGGTGCAAGTCTGCGCCTCCCACACCCCCGGCGCGCAGACCCCCGCAGTACCTGCCACGTGGGACCGCATCCGACCCTCTCACGTGGTCTCCGGTCCCCAAGCTCCATCAGGCCCTGAGGCCGCGCAGGGGGTACTTCCACCAACGGCAGAGGGCAGCTTGAGTTAGTGGCGGCGGGTCCAGCAATGCAGCACGAAGAGGCAGCAGCAGGCCCTCGGCGCTTCCCTCCATGCCGCAGGCTCGCATAGAGCCCGGCGGCGTTGCCTGCCTCCGAGATGGACTCCTGAAGAACCGCTGGCCAGGGATCTGCACGGCCTAGTCCGATGGCACGGAGACCAGGCCGCAGGCAGCACTCAACCTGCGCCTAACGGCAGTGGCGTAGACGGTGAGTAGTCTCAGGTTAATTGGCGGCTCTCTGGGTGCCTCGGCAGCCACTGGTATGTCGTCGCCTCTGCAACTACACAAGGCTCCGCCGCCACTCCGGACCCCGCAACCCTTCGGGGTCAATCTCCCAGTCGGCCCCAGGAGCCGGCGAGTCTTCGGGATGCTGGCTGTGCAGCTGAGCCGGGAGAACAGTGGTTCGTGCCGCAAACCACTGTGTTGTCGAGGCCTCCCACACCAGGGACGCCGGGGCCGTCTCCCGGCCGAGTCAAGGGATCGCTCTTTGGTGCTCGCTCGATCCCAATATCGGGCCCAAACTGGGTCCGGGGAGGTCCAGGTGGGGTGCAGTCACTCCTCGAGCGATTTGGCGCCTCGAAAGGCCCGTGCTATGCTATCCTGGGAGGCGGCGGGCAAGAGCTGCAAGAAACATGTCCTATCCCGCCGCCATCTTGGCCACACACCCTGTTTATTCCTTTTTTTAACAACAGGTCGGCATTGCGTTTGCTCGTGGAGTCTTCAGAATGAACAACCAGCGACCAGCAGTCCTTCAGCGCGGCGATTGAGGCTGCAGGCGTGTCACGGCGCTGTAGTTCGCTTTTAAAATCCCTTCAACAGCTGATTACTAGCTGCTGTTTTAATCTTTGAAACTGTTACTTAGCGCTAACGCGCATTTGTATTTTTTGGCTTTTGTATTTTATAAACTATTGGGCTGGGGCTTGTCTTACCTGTTTCCTCTGCTCTGGACCCCGTTCCGCCCCCGGCATTGTGCCGTTTGTGCGGAGGGCCGCAACATCGAGCACCACTTCCTGCCCTACCCCACTTCCGCCCTGCCTCTCCCTCGCGCAGGTCAGCGGTCTAGTGGCTCACTCCCCTTTTTGGATATAATGGCGACCTGGTGGAAGCGCAGCGGACGAGCGCAGCGGGAGCGCAGACTTCGCGCCGAAGTTGCGCCAAAGTCGTGCCCGTCTGCGCCCGTCCGCGGCCGACCGGGGCTGGGGGCATCCCACTCTGCTCAACTGATCAGATATACTCCATCACAGCTCTGCTCCTACTGGACCCCTGGTGCCATTTCTCCCGCTGTATTTAATCGTGTGACTTCCCTTGGTTTGTCTGCCTTGCCCCTTCGTTCTCCTCCAGAGATTGTTACCCAGTTGACACCTTTGCCTTCTACCTTACCCCCGACCCCACCCCCTTCCTTTAACCCCCAAACACTGGTATTTAACATCACGGCTGCCTACTTAACACCCGGTCAGCTGTTCAACATCAGTACGAGCTCTTTAATTATATCGACACGCATGAACCTGATCTCTTGTTTCTAACCGAGACCTGGTTCAGAGCGGACTCCCTGCCCAATGTTCTAGCTGCGTTGCCCCCTTCACATTCTGCCATCCGAGTGAATCGGCCTGAGGGCAAGATGGGCGGAGGAGTAGCTTTGATAGCTCGTGCTGACTTGCACTTTCAGATCCTTCCCTTTCCTACAATCCCTGAAGTTGACTACTTGGTAGCGCGTTCGACCTCATACCAAACCCCCCCTGACCTGTGTCCTTGTCTACCGCCCCCCTCAATTCACTTCATCTTTCATCCCTAGTTTCCAAGATCTCCTGGCCACTCTGGCAATAAATAACTCGTCAGTCTTAGTCCTAGGGGACTTTAATTATTGGCCTAACGACCCTGCCGAATCTTCCTACTCTAAGGATTTCACTGACCTCATGATTAGCCTCAACTTCGTACCTCACATTCACAGCTCCACTCACACCCGTGGTCATGCACTCGACCAAATTCGCCCCCCACCATCCTTCCCTGCCCTTGGTCGGACCACTCTCTCATTTCCTTTTCCCTTGCACTATCCCCTGAGGTTAAGCCCCCGCTCCCCAAGAACATCTGGATCAGGAAATGGGGCAAAACCGACATGCCGTCCCTTTGCTCGTCCCTATCCGAGTCCAGCCCTGACCTCTCAGGCCTTGCAGCCTCAGTCCAATTGGAATCCATCAAAAATTGGCTGACTCAATCGGGCGACGAATTCGCTCCCTTTAGGCGGATTACGGTTAAGCGAGCCCATGCAGCTAATAGGTGGTTCCAATCTGACCTTAAGGTGAAAAAACTAGCTGCACGGAGAGCCGAGAGAGTTTGGAGGAGAACTTATAGCCCTTTACTGAAATCCACATACCATTCTGCCTTACAGACCTATAAAAAAGGCATTCTTGCGGCAAAGACAGAATACTACTCCGGAAAGATTCTAGCGGCAGAGTCCCAATCCAAAGAGATCTTTGCCACTGTCCATGAATTGTCAGCATCCAATAGAGTCACGACAACAGTCCCCCCCTCTCAACATCTCTGCGATTCTCTAAATGAATTTTTCATTGAGAAGATCGCACAGATCAAAATCAATATACCACCCCCTTCGTTAACCTTTGTTAACCCACCTCCTCCCCCTTCTATCTCAAAACTGGTTAGCATTCCCCCACTGACCAAGGACTCACTCCTTCCTCTGCTTCGGCGGGTGAAATCGGGCTACCCCTTGGACTTTGGTCCCGCCCATGTTCTAAGAGAGATCTTCTCGACCTGTCCTACCCCTCCCCTCACGTTCCTCAACGACTCACTAAGCAATGGTGTTGTTCCCTCCTCTCACAAATCAGCAGTCATCATTCCGATCATAAAAAAAACTGGCGCTGATCCCTTGTCCCCAGCTAATTACCGTCCCATCTCCCTCTTGCCCTATTTGGGAAAGGTCTTAGAAACCCACGTTACGAGTACTCTGAGCACTTATGTGGAGGCAAATCATTGCCTCTCCCCTTGCCAGGCGGGCTTCTGACCTCTACACTCCACAGAGAAGGTAGTGATCTCAGTGATGGATGGACTCCGTGAGGGTATTGACCACAACCTTCCGCAAGCCCTTGTTCTCTTGGACCTGTCCGCCGCTTTTGACACGGTGGATCATTCCATTCTTCTCACTCGTGTCAGGGCGGCGGGCATAGAGGGCTCTGCCCTCTCTTGGCTCAATTATTTCTTGTGTGACAGGGCACAGGCCGTTCATCTCGCTGGTTTTACTGCCTCCTCACGAAAGGTGGAGTGTGGTGTCCCTCAGGGCTCATCCTTATCCTCTCTTTTGTTTAATTTATACATTCATCCCCTTATTTTTTCATTGCAGCAGCTCGAGGTCACGGTGTTTAATTACGCCGATGACCTCCAGCTTATTTTTAACCTTTCTCACTCCCCCTCCTCTGTTCAGAATTTTCAAACCGTTATGTTATTCATCCAAGATTGGATGAACTGCAACCACCTTAAACTCAACCCTGACAAGACAGAGCTGGTCTTGACAGGAGGTGGTTGCAGTCCCTGGTCCCCCCTTGTTTTGGCCCCTTTCACTTGGTGCTCCTCCCCTCCCGGTTCCTAAAGTTAAAACCCTTGGGATCTTTCTTAATCCCCAACTATCTGTAAATCCCCAGGTCAGCTCGGTGGTTTCCTCGTGTTTTTTTTCCCTCCGGATAATCAGGAAAATATCCCGCTTCTTTTCCCTCCCGGCACTGAAAATAATTGTGATGGCAATGGTGCTCTCGCGCCTTGATTATGGGAACATAATCTATAACGGCGCACCGGCCTACGCCATACACCGATTGCAGCTAGTGCAAAATCAGGCCGCCCGCCTGATCCACGGGTTGCCCAAATTCCATCGAGCAACCCCACTGCTGAAATCATTGCACTGGCTACCTGTGCGGGAGCGGGCTTTATTTAAATTGGGCTGCCTCACCTTTCAGGCCAGGATGGGCACTGCCCCCGAGTTTATATGCTCAGCCATCAAACCCTACCTGCCGGGCAGAGAACTCCGCTCTACCCACATGGCACTCCTGGTCACACCTCGCTTTAAGAAAAAGAAAGCAGGTGGGGCGAAATTTGCAGTCCTTGCACCTGTCTTCTGGAACTCCCTCCCCATGACACTTAGATCCGCAACCTCCTACTTGGAGTTCTGGATAATGTAAAAACCTTCCTTTTCTCTAGAGCTTTTGTTGACTAAACCTGCCCCTCCTGCTGCTGTTGCTAGTAGTAGCTCCTATAGCGCCATGAAACCGCTGGGTATAAGTGCGCTCAATAAATGCTTTTAAATTCAAATTCAAAAATTCATTGATTTCATGGTACAGTAGATTCGCTCGTTCCACGATGATTTTACAGGCTAGATGCCCGACGGGAGCCCGGATAGTGAGCAGTACAGCATGTGAGATTCCAAGGATATTCCCCCATTTACGGATGGAACGTGTTGCAGTGTGTTCTCAGAAAACCTGCACACTGTAAATCACTGTAGCTTCGTAATTAGCGATTCATATTAGATATGAGGATATACGATACCTCAACATCACTGTTATCTACACTTACAAAGCTGAGAGGGTATGAGTGAGAGGTAAGAAAGAACAAATGCAATAGAATTTTTTATTTAGCTACGTACGGCACCGGGGAGAAATGGCAGGAGGAAGACAGAGCAAGCCGGGACTGGGCGAGTGACAAAATATGGCTGCAAATGGTAGGTGCGTAAAATTCTAAAGATAAAACCATTTATTAAAACAAAATGATATTAAAAATAACAGCGTAAATTAGAATTAACCCTAAATGTGGTAGGAGATTCCCTCCAAAACAGTCTGGCATCAAATAGCTGTAGTGCAGCAATTAACAGCTGCACGTCTGCCCCATCCTCCCCTTAAGTATGTGGAGGCAGAAGGACTCTGGGGAAGACTAGAATGGCTCCCTTCTAAAAATGGGTGCCGTGAAAAGGCAAACCGGAAGTGGAAAAGTCTGAAGCCAGTCCTCCCTCCACTCAGTCAGCCAGGTAGCTGCAGTGGACCAGGTAGAAATGGCCTTCACCTCCGCAACTCACCCTCTCTGCCGGACTTCAGGAAGAAACTCAAGACTTGGAGGTTCAACTGAACCTCCCCCTGGAGCAGTGCTCTCGGCACCTAGATATCCTCATGGGTGATTAGCTTCGTGCTACAAATCCAGATTGATTGATTGATTGATTGCTGATGATCCCTGTGGGATGCCGTAGGAAATGGTCATTTGATCAGACTGGATATCAGACGCAAGAGCTTCTCTTAAATGAAAAGACCGTCTGATTTAGATCTGTGAGTATGAGATGGCAATGTTAAAATATTTTTCAACCTACATGAACGTGGTGCAGGAAAATACGCTGCTGAATTGGTAAGTGTATAGATTTTGATATTTAGAATAATTGCATGAATAAAAATAAATTGCAGAATTCTCAGAGTGTACAGCCCTCATAATAATGGCAAGCTTTTGAAGGAAAACCATTTACTGACAATCTAGTTGGTGTGCTACTTGAAACAACTTCAGTTGTGTATTTGTTTTCTCAATAAATTACTGATCGGTACTGGTGCTTTCCTCACTAATTGAATTGTTTTTAATGAAGTTGTATAGATGTATTCGCTGAAGAGAAACATGGTTGTGTGGCTCGTTGATTACATATATATACAGGCAAGTAAAAAGAATGTGTGTTCTCAACATGGGATGAGCTAGCCCTGTCAGTTTTAACGCAGAAAGGGTAGGCATCCATGCCAGAGGTTTAGACAATACACTGGCTATGTAAATTATTTCACTGTGGATTAATTATATGTAGGTTTTATCATGTATAAATATCCTGAAAATCCAACAGGAATCCAGGGCACAAGTCCTAAAACAAGCATTGAAAATGCAATAGGTCGCGCCTTTGATTAAGTTAAAGCCATTTGCTTTGCTAATGGTATCGTATAGCTAAGCAAATGGCTTTAACTTAATGAAAGGCGAGCCCTATTGCATTTTTAATTCTGGTTTGTTATTGCTTGGGGTATGAAGATTGCGGCCGTAAATCCCGGCTCAACCGCTGTCACGATGTACGATCTTGCTACAGTACACTTTGATCTAAGAACACAGAAAGAAGTCTGTCACCCCGTTCCAATCTGACCTCCGTTTGGCCAGTGCAACCTCACTAATGCCACCTTTCTGGCCTTTTGTCATATGTGTGTAATGTTTGGCTTAGTCGTGTAATCGCGTGCCAGTGTTACACCAGTGTTGTCAAGTGACTGGGCTTGTGTTAAGAGAGTGATCCTCCAACAATCCTGGTTCTCGTTTAACTACTCTAGCACGCTGGACAGGACTTGAAAGTTTTACCTTTTCTGTTACAAACATTAGCCTACAACTCCCATCATGCTTAGTGCTACTGGATGAAAATCGAGGACGGGCTGAAAGTTACATCTGTGTTATGCATTGTTTTATGCCTCACTGGCTGCCTTTCATTTGGTTGGCTTGCTAATGTCTGTGACCTATTCTGGCTGGTAGGTCTCATGCATTTTTTGAGTCGATTACCCCAGGAAAGACATACAAGGTTAAATCTGCATATAAAATATGGCTTCAAAAGTGTATGTCCTTGGATTCCAGCAAAGGGAGCTTATTGAATGCTTTTTGTAACCTGCAAATAGGTACCTTAATTTAACAAGTATATGGATGAAGTAGAATCAGTGATGGCCAGAGTTCTGCATCTTTAGCTAAGGATTGGTACTCTACCTGCGAAATATTTCCTCATAATTCTGACGCTGCTCATGCTAACTCAAAAGATTATGTTAATGTTATTAGTTCCTGAAGTGGGTTGAGGACAAGCTACATTTCCCCCCAGCTGTTTAAGGTATGCTACTCTATGCTCTTTTATCTGAACTATGAATGTGAATTGGCGACTAAGCCATATTTGGCTGCATGCTTCCAATCTGAGACGGGGTCGTAATTACATGGAATTGTTACTAGTTTGGGGTAGTTGATCTTGTCATGTGATTGCCCTCTTATGCAATAAAGCACTTGTGCTTTAGAAGGTAAGTGTCATACAGCAGCCTCACAAATGCGCCACTTTGCTTGGTATGATGCATGACAAATCTATCTCACAGCTTGGTTCATCAGGATTTACAAATAAAATAAAGCAGAAAAAAAAACTATCAGTATATAATTAAAAAATATGTCACAATTGTTGAAAATACGGATTTCAACTTAAATAACCACGCCGAGACTGTAACACTAAACCTTGACTCACCACAAAGCTTTGCTGAAGCCACCCAAAATGATACTATGTGACAGCACCAATGATGGCGTCTCTAATACTAGCATACTGTGACGTTATCAATGAGGTCAGTGAGTGTTGCATTTGTATATTCAACAGTGATATGGTTTCAGTTCTTTGTGTTGTTGGGCTATTAAGCCTCATTGGTATTAGGGGAATGCCCATCGCAATACATGTGGAAGTCAACTCTTAAATGGATTCACACACTCTGGCCTCTCTCAGGCTTTTCACAAAGGTCACAAGGTTTGACTACACTTTTGGACGATGGACTATTGTGTCCAAAGTGATCCATCCAACAATTCCAATAGCCTAGTCTTCCGCTTTCTGAAACAATGTCCACACTGCTTTTTCCACTGCAGGACCCGCCGGAGTTACCGAGCAACTGTTGCTCAGAGTCATTAAGCTGAGTTATGGTTGTCTTTCCCAGATGGGCTGGGTCAGAAGCAGTCGTCTTGTACAGGCAGGCACAGTTCACTCCCAGCTAAAGCCTGCTTCTTCTCTTCAAGAAGGCCAGAGGGGCTGGGTTAGAAGCAGTCGCCTTGTGCCGGCACAGTTCTCTCACAGCTAAAGCCTGCGTCTTCCCTTCAGGAATGCCAGAGGGGCTGGGTCAGAAGCAGTCACCTTGTGCAGGCAGGCACAGTTCACTCCCAGCTAAAGCCTGCGTCTTCCCTTCAGGAAGGCCAGAGGGGCTGGGTCAGAAGCAGTCTCCTTGTGCAGGCAGGCACCGTTCACTCCCAGCTAAAGCCTACGTCTTCCCTTCAGGAAGGCCAGAGGGGCTAGGTTAGAAGTAGTCGCCTTGTGCAGGCACAGTTCACTCCCAGCTAAAGCCTGCATCTTCCCTTCAGGAAGGCCAGAGGGGCTGGGTCAGAAGCAGTCACCTTGTGCAGGCTGCTTCTGGTGAGGGTGTTCCTGGTCGAGCCCCCACAGCGAGTCACTCCTGCCCCCTGCACATCTGCCCAAGCATGGGATGGGGGCCCGGGGACCCTCTTTCCCAGGTGCACGGTGAGGCAGTGGTGCTGACACCCCAGTCTTCACTTCCTCTAGAGCGAACTCCTCTGAGTGATCAGCCCTAAGGGAGTTCCTTTGTCTCTCATTCCAAGCTCTTTATCAGTTTATTATCTGTAATAAGAAAGTAAAAGTGACTGCTCTTGTAATCGACAGTCACAGCTGAGCTGCCGTTTTCAAGCCCTGGCCAGGGCGGCCCCTTGCAAACTCGGGCACTTCCCAGGAGGCTGCAGGATAGGGGGCTTCTTTCAGAGCAGCCCCACCCCCCCAACACAAGACAGCCCCCTGGCTACATTCTAGTCAGAGCTGCCCTTTGTGGAGCTGCTTCGCACAGTGTGCCAGGGCTGAGTTTGGTTCCAGTCTATCCATGCCCCTGGCAGGGATGACTCCGACCTTCTTCTTCTGAAGCTGAATAAATCAACACCATGGACTTGATTCACACATCATTTAGCCATGAGTAAGTATTTCTCGCTTCTGGAAAATCTGTATTAATTCACACCTCAGTCGGAAACCGGACGAAATTACTCACAGAAAAGGTATATTGAGTTCAGCCCCAAGTATATTGCGTAATGCACGGCTCTCTAGAAGCGTCGGAAGGTGCTTCGAGGGAGCAGTGGGCGCTATGTGCACAGTTGGCAGCGGTACACAAACTGGCAATAAGTGAACTGCAAACCCCGCGTCTGTGAGTCGTTGCATGCACCTTACCTCCATATGAGTCATGTTAATGCTAGTGGTCTCATTGACCCGCCTCCCCCCGCGGGCTATCTCATGGTTTATGTCTGCAATACTAAAAATAAGCTCTCGCCAGGCAGCCGCGGTTGTGACGTAGACTTTTCTCTTTTTCTGCTTTCCTTCCGAAGTAAAAGGTTTCTTATCTTTTTACGTTTGAGGAGATATCTCCCTGCGCCTTTGACCCCCTTAAAACCTGCTTAAGAGACATCGCTAACTGGATGGACCTTAACGTCTTGAGACTAAATGCAGGTAAAACAGAAGTGCTTTTTTTTTTAATCGGCCATCTCCATTGAATTTGAACCTTTGGTGGCCGGAAGATCTGAGCCAGCCCCCTACTCCTAAGAACTCAGTCAGAAACCTAGGAGTCCGTTGGGATGATGAACTATCCTTTGAGAATCAGTTCAACACAGTCTTATCTGCTTGCTTTTCCAAGATTAAAACTTTAAAAAAATTCATCAATTATCTGCCATGTGCGAACAGGAAAACAATAGTCCATGCGCTTATTATCTCCCATCTGGACTCCGCCAACGGACTGTATCTAGGATTAACTAAAAGCCTCTGCCATAAACTTCAGACGGTACAAAATGCCGTAGCGCGGTTGATTGGTGGCCTTTCCCGCAGGCAGCACATGTCGCCTTACCTTCGGGAACTACACTGGCTCCCTATGAGCAAACGAATTGATTTCAAAGCCATGATATTAGCCTATCGAACCACCAAGGGCAATGGGTCTCCCCATCTACGAGCTATTCTACGGCCATATTGTAATTTGAGAGCTCTCCGTTCAAACGACAAATTTCTATTGGCTACCCCAAGATTTAAAAAAGCCAGGGCTGGAGGCAAAACCTTTGAGTTATGCGCTGCCCTAAAAATGGAACAAATTGCCTTTGGACCTACGAAGGAGTAATTCGGAACTTAAATTCCGTCGATCCCTGAAAACTTTTCTGTTCTGCCTCTAACCCCTTGCCTGAGAGACCGTCTCCTAATTCAATCAGCGCCGGGACACCCCGTTGGGGTAGCTGTTCGCTTTAAAAATGACACAATAATAACAATAATGGGGCCATGTGTTTGGCCCGATAAAGATAAGAAACCTTTTACTTCAGAGGGAAAGCAGGCGAGGCCATCCAAGTGGGACGGCTGAAAAAGAGAAAAGTCTACATCAGACAAAACTCTTTCCCAATGGGTGGCCACCGTTTAACATAAATGGTGACACCGGCCAATGGGAAAGAGGGGCGTGGCTTACAGCCTGATACACAAAGCTCCTCAAAAACATAAAATCTCACCAGCGAGACTGCGCATGTGCGCAGCCCACGCAGGCGAGACCTAAAAAAAAAAAAGAATAGGGTGGACTAATCAAGTCAGGCAGCATGCAGGTAACATCATAGCGTGTGCCATCATGGAGTGTAATGTCACACATGCCATCATAGGAAGTGGCATCACAACCAATGACCTCACAGGAAGTGACATATCTTAAGACCTCACACCTGTGTTTAGCTATCATGAGTACCTTCGAGTGCATTACAATATTTAACGAATTAGATTTTGCGCCGTATTTGCACCAAAAAAGTGAGACAACCCTGACACAAAATCTGGTCCCGAAATTATACATCTATTTTTTAAAACTCTTCCACAAAGAAAATAACAACAAGGAGAGACATGGCAGTAAATATCTTCTGGTTAATTGGTTGCAAAGCGTGCTATCTAAATAATTCCTTATTTTTACGGTACCGCCTGTAAGTTTTGTGGTTTAGCATTCTTGTATTTTTATTAGTTTAAGTCATTGTATTCTGGTATGTTGTTGAGGATTGTGTTTTTTTTGTACTTTATACATGTGCTTTTATGGTTTTAAAATGTGAACTTGAATAAAGATTGATTGATTGGTTGCAAAGTTTGAATTTTAAAATATCTAATGGTGTTAAGGCACCTGCTGCATAGATCTTTGTGTGCCCAGAAAATCTCTGGTAAATATGATAATGGTAAGATAACTCTGGAGGTGTACCGTATTTTCAATTTAAGAGAAACTTGTTAAATGTAACCATATATCTGATTCCAGAATAACTATACAAACTGTAACCATTTGTATTGATCTCACATAGGCTGCTGCTGAAGCAATGCCATCATCCGAAGATTCCGAAGAGGGACCCAATGATGTTTCAGATATACCACAGAACATATGTAGGTTTTACTGTGTTGTAGAAAAATATTAATAACACAAACTATGTCTAATAGAAATACCTGCATTAGAGTTTACTAGACTCCAAAGCTAATCCTTTCATTTCAGCGAAGACTGTAAAGACAGCCCTTTTAGAAAAGTATTTTATTTAATTTTCTCAAATTACCACAATGTATACTTTATTGTTGACTTACACTAGATACAGGATTACTTGTTTCCTGTTGTGTGCTCAACTCTGCATTTCTAATGATGCCATACATTGTTTTTTTTTACTCCATGTTAGTTTAAAAGCGAAATGCAAATCCACACCTACGCAAGCTTTCAAAATGATTTCAACACATATTTTGCTTTACTTTGTCAAGTACTTTGCTGACTTTGTGTGACAAAGACTATCTCAGAAGTTTACATTTTTATATATGATAGAAGCATGGGGTAACCAAATATCCTGTACTACTATTGGGCCTAACATTTATCTATCCTTATCACTGGGTGTGTACAGTCGAACCTGCTCTCGGAGTAGGAAATGGTCTGATAGACAAAATAGCTTGGCTCCTTATAATATTCAGGGAAATTCTAGAGCAGTGTGAAAAGTCATAAGGAGCTGGGAGAGCACTGCTATAACCTAAAGGTGGAAAGGCAGGCTTGCCACAATGACTTAATCTGGATAGGAACAATGAGGCTGAAGAGTAAATACTTATTATTTCCTGAAATAGGCTTTGATGTTAACATTGTCTGTTGAAGTTTTCTTTTCCATGCCCTGAGCTAACGTTTAGATGGAATGATGTATAATATTTTCTACCTACAGCTAGGGTCTTACAGAAAGAGATCAAAACTATGGAGGTGTTCCAGGTTTGCAGAACACTTACAGTACCCACATCACATTCTTTGAAAAAGCTTACAGAGAAATGGGAAGCAGATGTAGTGGATGGAAGTGGAAATAGGTGCTAGGTTCAGACTAGTTAAGTTCTGATGCCTCCTCAGAAATTACTATGCTCATGTGACATTGTGGACTGTGGAAAAGGATGGCGGGTAACCTACTGAAAGTAACTGTTACTAGGTTCTGTCTATAACTTACTCACAGTTATCAAGGGTTACAGGGTTAATCTCACTTTATAGTGTATCATTCTTATGGCAAAGTTTAATATCTGCTTTATTTCCTTTATGAGCTCCAATATGAGCCACTAGTACAGGCTGCTTGAACTTTAGGTCGGTGGCACTCTCTCTGGTGCCAATAATTGCACAGGAAAGAACTACAGTTTCAGGGTGCAGTAGAAGTCTGTTTGCAGCAGGGAAGAGCAGCATTATACAGGCTGAGGTGCACGGTTGACTACTTAACAGGGAGGTTTAGAGTGGAAAAACCTGTTCAGGCCTCAAATATGCATAACAATCCCCCATAAAAGCTACAGAGAGGACTCTCCTGGCAGAGCTGTGTTCTTTGACTGTGCTGGACCCTGTTTGTCTTCTGCCAAGTGAATGTCCTTGTAATCTGAGCCAAGTAGCGAGAAGCTAGAGCAGTGGTGTTTCTACTGGTATGAGCACAATGAGGAGCAGAGTTTTAGTCCTCTAAAGTCGTAACCAAAGAGACGACTGTGCTCTCCTCCTCTAACACTGTCAAAAAGGCAGCCATCCTGTCGGAGGTTAGAGGCTGATGGTTATGTGACATAAAAGCAGCAAGCGGGGAGAAGCATACAGGGGATGAGGCTATTGGCTAAAGTGGTATCCAAGAGTGATTAACAGCTTGGACTTGAACTGCAGTTTGTGGACCGGTGGGGTGATTTGTCATCTTCCAGAAACCCTGTCATACCAGCAGGGAAGGGTTAAAGGACCACACTCCTGGACATTGTCCAGGGTGTCAGGTGAGAGAAGATGGACTGGCCTGTCACAAGTGCTTTTAGGAGGGATAATGTGATCAGTATAAGCTAAACTTCTCCTTCTGGTGACATTTTAACATTGTTAAATACCCTAAGGAATTTAAGTTCCGGAACCTTGATGACACCTGGGTGGAAGACCACGGTTACTACTTTGCTAGAGGTCTACATTCACCCTAGCCTCCAACACCACAAAGGGACTAATGAAGGAGTTGCTTCTGACTGCGATCTGTAGATCGGCCGGTCTAGGCTTGAAATTGCCTTCCAGAATAGATTACACAAAAGGTGACTATGGTGTAGAATACATTTACTGTGCATGAGTGTAGACTAATTCTGTGAGGACAGTGGTCACAGACCCAGATAATGGAGTTTAGTCTCTTGACGGAAGAACCATCAAATCTGAGGACATTGCAACCCACAAGCAAGAAGCTAATGGGCATGCAACATATTTTTTAAATTGTGTATTAACCTCTATTTTCTTGTTGGAAGTCAGATTTGAGAGCATATCTGAAAAACTTTCAGTGTTAAGCCGATTGGCAGGTGTGTACCTAAAAATCGAACAGACTCTGTCTTGGAATTTCTTGGAAAGCAGAAAGACCCTGCGATTAAACACAAACGAATTCAGTTTATGAATGCCTCCGGACTGCTAGTGAGAGGAAAGCTTGAAGCGTTAGAGGTGGCTAACACTGATCTTGTAGCACCAAAAGATTGATCGTCATGAAATGGTATTGCAGTTGGTTTTTAAGAACAAACATTTACAATGCAATGGTCTCGGCATTATTAAAGGTAGAGCTATTGGCATTGCTCATGACATTTCTTTTTTTTTTTTTTAAATCATAAATAAATGGCATTGTCATTTACATTGCCAATAGCTTAATCGTTAAATAAATGGTATTGTAATTTACAATGCCAACAGCTACACCCCTACACAGAGCCACCCTCACACAGACAGAGCCACCCACACATAGAGCCACCTACAAAAAAAACTATACACACACACACACACACACACACACACTCTGTCTCTGTCTCTGTCTCTGTCTCTGTCTCTGTCTCTGTCTCTGTCTCCCTCTCCCTCTCTTTCTCCTCTCTCACGGATGCCGATGCCACAGGGATCAGCAGAGGTGGAACCCCGATCCTGAGCTGACAGCCGGTGGATGACCTGGCACCTGCTGACTGCGGGGGTAGTGATTAGAGTCCAACCCTGGCCCCGGGACAAGGCTGGGCTCTGTGTGACAGAATATGGGCGGAGTGAGGTAATGACGCCGGACAACCCATAGTGTCAATAAAAATAGAGGAAACATCCCGAACATGTATTTGTGGCAGGAAAAACGTGATTTAACATTTGAATGGCCATCACTACCTTTACGGCCAACCAACAATCTCTTTGTCTAGTCACCTGTGGCATATCTGGAAGGATCCTCTAGCCCAGAACACATAGGGCTTCTCTTAATTTAGATAGCACAATAAATCAGTACCCTAGCCAGCGATGGAATGAAACCATTCCAAAGATACATCCACGTTTTGACAGCACAACGTGCATGCCATAACTAAAAATGCTGGACAGATAAAATACAGCCTCAATCATAATCTCCGAATATTCGGATGCAGGTTTAAAAATCATATATGCGTCCTCAATCACGTAAAAGTTTGTAACAACGTGGAGGGGGCGTGGCTACGCAAGCCACGATGGCGACCGTGTCTTGCTGAGGCTCCGCGATTGGGCTGCCAATATATCAAGCCCTGAGGATCGCCGTGGGCCCCTCCACACAAAACCTGTGACCGGAGCACCCCTGTTCCCCGGAGCGCCGACCACAGTGGTTCTCCAGACACTAGGAGGGGCACATTTCCTCCGTGTTTGCTCCCGCCGGAGGCACACACCAAGACCCAAGATGGCGGCCACGGTCCGGTGACACTGCCTTCCCCGAGACCCCCCCAACACTGCAGTGGAGTGACCGCCGGCGGATTTTCCGGCTCAGACAGCGAGACCAGCGGGGATTAGGCGCTATTGTGTCCCATCGCTGCGACCAACCCCCGGCTTCAGGAACCATCTCGCCACCTCGGAGACTCACCCCTGCTACGTCCCGGTCCTCAGTGGCCGCACCGGGCAATCTGCGGAGCCGGCTAACGTCGCTGCACTCATCGGAGGTAGGCACAGAACGAAGACTGCCAGTGGGACTGAGGCGCCCTCCTCGGCCACCCGACGCCTGTTCCCCAGTGGTGCCTGACTCCAACATGGCGCCCATACTCGTCCGAGCGGGACGACATCCGAGGGGCTCCCAGCAGCACCTCTAGAAGCCCCGGATCACCGCGCGCCTCCCCCACGCTCCTTACACTTGGAGGGTCTGGACGGCCAGCGGGCGGGCCCCGCGACCTGCGCCCCTGCTCCACCACTCCAGTGCGGACGCTTCACCGACTGGGAGCTCGAGACCTGGTGGGCTAGCCCTTGGCCTCCCTACACCTGCTGTGTCCATGCATCCTCTCCTGGCGTGGGTCTGCTCCAGAGGCCCCTCCTCGAACAGCCCGCCGCTCTCTGCCCTCATTGACTCACAGCGCCCCACCTGCCGTCAGCATGGGGAAACCGAAGGGCACACAGGCGACCGCCGTCCCGGAAACGGCCCCCGAGAATATGCCTCACACCCGGACCTGGTCACAAACCCACGCGCCTCAAACGGACCCCACCTTATCGGCAAAGCTGGACCAGGTGCCAGCGGCCATAGAGATGTCCCGACTATCGATGGAGGAACGTTTGGGCACCCTCTCGACGGACATCAGCTTGGTCCGCGACGATCACTGCAAACTGACGGACAGAGTGGCGGAGGGAGAGAAGATACTGACCGACCTACAACCCGCCGTGAAGGCACAAGGGACAGATCTACAGGAGGTCCTACGCCGCGTGGCGGCCCTTGAAGAACGCACGGTCGATTTAGAGGGGCGGTCGAGGCGCTGTAATATCCGCGTCCTGGGCCTCCCGGAGGGAATTGAGAACTCAGACCCCCTGAACTATATGGAGTCATGGACCAGGTCTTTCACCCCCGAAGCAGAACGCTTGGCGTTCTTCTCCATTGAACAAGCCCACAGGGTCCCCGCCCGGGAGCCCCGACCAGGCTTCCCTCCCAGACCGATGTTGGCCAAGTTCCTACACTTCCGTGACCGCGACGCGGTGCTCCGCGCGGCCCGAGCGGCAGGCCCCTTGCAGGTGGAGGACCAACATGTCATGGTGTTCCCAGACTATGCTCGAGGAGTTCAGCAGCAGAGGTCCACATTTCTCGAGGTCAAGAGACGCCTCCGCGCAAACGATGTCCAATACTCCTTGCTGTTCCCAGCCCGCCTCAAGGTCCTACACAAGGGCAGGGCCATCTTTTTCACCACCGCCGAGGACGCGCAAGACTGGTCCGAGCTCCACTGCCCACTACTACCCAAGGCGGGAACCCAACGAGACCAGAACAATCGCTCACGGAGTTCGAAGCACCCCCAAACGAGCCCCTCCAAGAGCCACGGTTCATCCTCTTCGAGATCCCCTGATTTAACGCAGATCATGCAAGAGCGACGAGATGCCCTGAGAGCGGTGATTGAACTGCACTCGTCGCCCCTAGCTCCAGACTTGGAACGCCAGCCACACCTCTTCACCCCGGAGAAAGACAGTGACGGTGATGGCACGATGTCGGGGATAGGTCAGGCCTCCTCTCCCCTGGTCATCACGCAAACGATGGACGCTATTCTGGATGGACGACCAAACACCTCCGAGTGATATGGGACTGGATTGTATCCTCTTTATGTACACCTTACTTACCGAATATGCTCGAACTCTACTTCAGCGCTTTCCTCTGTAGGCTCACGCGCGACATACGTCACTTCTACAACAGCCCGATCAGCACCCAGCCTCGCATACACGTGTGCTGCCACCCCCGCAGTTTCTTGTTGTATTCTCCCCGTAGTGGGACACTAGTTTGGATATGCCGCCCCCAGTGACATATCCCCTGTATTGGGACTGTTTCCCGCCCCTTGTTACCGCAGTTTTCCCTCCTGTCAGTTCCTGTCCCTACCCCTCAACAGCAAGGCATACACTGGCATGCACACGGTTTATAACCTCACATTTCCCCGGGCCTCCTGGGTGCTCTCAGCAGCTTCCACGACCTCTGATTGATGGCAGTTCCACGATCGGACGTTAATGTCCTCACACTAAATGTACGGGGCATCCACACGCCTAGCAAGCGCTATTCTGTCTACTCATACATCAAGCGCAAGATGGCTGGGATTGCTCTCCTGCAGGAGACACACATTAACAGCACCGAACTGGGCAGACTGCAGGCTAAATGGCGCGGAACGTTCTGTGCCACGTCCTACTCTGCATTTGCGCGCGGCGCTTTAATCTGGGTTAGGCCAGACACCCCCTTCCGGGAACTTACGCGGGTGGTGGACAAGGAGGGCAGATATGCTTTACTGGAAGGGCTCTTAGACGGCCAGGGGATCCTCCTGGGTAGCATATACGCCCCTAATTCTGAGCAAGACAAGTTCTGGGATCACCTTACGGGAGTCCTGGCCCAATTCACTGCTATTCCCTGGATCTTAGGAGGCGATTACAACTGCACGCTTGACCCTTCCCTGGACCGATCACACCCTCCCCCTCCGCGCTCCCCAGCCCCCCGACAATCAGAGTTGTTCCGTGCTTGGGCCACACACTGGGCGCTCACCGATGCTTGGCGACACCTACATCCTCATGCCCGCCTTTATTCGTTCCACTCTATCCCTCACAACCTCCGGGTCCGCCTTGACAGGTTTCTATGCTCAGCGCAGATCCTCCCTACGGTCGTCTCTGCGGACTACTTGGGGCGGGTCATCTCAGATCATGACGCTCACTTACTACGACTCACCTGGCACCCCCGCACCCACCAGTCCTTACCTGGCGACTCCCTAGGGAATGTTTGACTGATCAGGTGTTCCGAGACTCGCACACGCGCAGCATACAGGACTACTTCACGCACAACACGAACACGGCTTCTTCGACACTGATAGAGTGGGATGCGTTCAAGGTGGTGGCACGGGGGGAATGCATTAAACAAATCACAGGGGTCCGGCGTACGTTGGAACAGGCACTCACATCCACGGAACAGCGCCTAGCTACACTCACAAAACATGTTGATCCCTCTGAGGAACACGCTGTGCTCACAGCTGAAGCAAAGTCAGCCTACCAGGCTGCCTGTGCCGATCTCAGGAAATATAATTTTAGGGCCTATGCCTCCAGAGTCCATAGAGACAGGGACAAAACGGGTGCGATGCTCGCATGGCTGGCGCGACAAGACACCGACACCAGGCCGATCACGGACATCGTCACCCCGGAGGGCGCGCTTGTGCGCTCCCAAGCGGAGATCCTCCTAGCGTTCCAACGCTATTACACCGTGGTGTACGGCGCTCCGAACTCGCTCTCTCCATCGTCTGTCACCCATTTCCTTGACCCATTGCCACTACCCACGATCTCGGATGCCGACAAACTCGCGCTCGACGCCAAAATAGCGGCTTCAGAAATTACTCAGGCGCTGCGGACCCTATCTCGCAATAAAGCCCTGGGTCTCGACGGCTTCCCGCTAGAATACTATTCGACGTTTTCCCCTCTAGTGATCTCACGCCTGGCGCAGGCCTGGCGCAGGTGTTCGCGACGGCCCTGGATCAGGGTGTGTTACCCCGCTCATTACGGGAATCAGTAATCGTGACCTTTTTAAAGCCACACCGGGACCCACATCTTATGGTCCCGTATCGCCCCATAACTTTACTGTCCGCAGACTGTAAACTTCTCGGGAAGGTCTTGGCAGATAGATACGCCCAGGTCATACGCCCACTGGTCCACCCGGACCAATGCGGCTTTGTCCCGGGGAGAAATACCTCACAGAACATCCGCCGCGTCTTCCATGTTCAGGACCAGGTGCGGGACAGATATCCTCGCTCCGCCTGCCTCATCCTGGACCCTAGAGAAGGCGTTCGACACTCTCCAATGGCCATACCTCTTTTCGGTCCTCCATCGCCTCAATATCGGCCCAGTACTTACGGCGTACGCGCGACTCCTCTATACCGACCTGTCCACACGAGTCCGGATTGGGAGACGCATCTCGGCGGCGTTCGAGGTCCGACGAGGTACGAGGCAGGGGTGCCCCCTCTCCTCTTCGCCCTGGCAGTCGAGCCACTGGAGATCAGGTTACGCCAAGGTGGGCTGGACTGGGGCATCCCACTTGCGGAAGTCACGCACAGCGTCTCTATGTACGTGGACAACCTCCTCATCTATGTCCGGGATATTACGGCCAACCTCACCCCCATATGGACTGTGCTCACCGAATTCGCGGACGCCTCGGGCCTCCGAGTGAATTGGGATAAATGCACGGTATATCCCTTTCACCCGAACCTACCACCCCGCGATACCTGGCTGGGGACGCAAAAGATCTCGTGGTCCACAGATGCCCCCCGATACCTAGGGGTCCGACTTTACCATTCTCCCGCTGACATCTTCGAGGGCAATCACTGCAGGGCGCTCGCGGGCCTCCGACCGACAGTTGCTTTCTGGACCAGGCTCCCACTGGCCCCGATAGGGCGCATTGCCCTGGCTAAAATGGTAATGCTTCCCCGGCTCCTTTATCACTTTACCAACTTGCCGGTGGTCCCGCCCAGGTCCTTCTTTCAGGACCTCAACTCCCTCCTAGGCACCCTAATTTGGGGATCGGGCCGGCACAGGGTAGCCTTGAAAACCCTTCAGCTTCCCACCACCCAGGGGGGCCTCGGAGCCCCATCCTTCGAGTCCTACTTTCTAGCGGCCCAGCTCCAATGGCTATCGTACTGGACAGCAGACCGGTACACACAAGAGGCCAACACCCCAACGGGTAGGATTACGACACCGGAGCTCACCCGTCTTCTCCTCCCGGGCACTAAACCGCGGCGCACTTATCCTCTACAGGTCTCAGTGGCGCGTAAATGTATGCTCCAGGTCCACCGGATATCTCCCAGGACAACCCCATATTCCCCGTTGCTCCCGCTGATCGGCTGGCGCAGGTCAGATTCATACTTCCCAGCCCCCATGCTCGCCGAGTGGACACAGTGCGGCATTACGGACATTGAATCGCTCTTTGAGGAGGGTCGGGTTAAATCTTTCGATCGACTCGTCGCCGAATTCGATCTCCCCCTCGGTCAATTCCTCCGATATCGCCAGCTCCTCGAATGTTTCCGTCCTTACCACAACCTCCAGACCTGGGAACCCGACACGCATCCAGTTGTACACGCAATCCTGCACATGGGTACAGGGCGCCATTTGGTCACCTGTTTATATAAAGCGATACGGGAGCTCTCAAATGCCCCCCTAGTGTCCTTGCGCACTACCTGGGAAGAGGACATTGGGCGCCCGTTACACGACTCGGAGTGGGTCAAGGAGCTCGAAGCCCCAAAACATACATCTAGGAACGCCCGTTTTAAAAACATCCAATATTACATATTACATAGGGCGTACCTGACACCGGCGCGGCTGCAGAAATTTTACCCCACCACTCAATTCCTCTGCCCCAGATGCCACTCCCCAGATGCAGATTTCCGTCACATGTTCTGGAGCTGCCCAGATATCCACCCCCTATGGCGGACGGTACACGACACACTGAAAGACCTCACGGGCCTCACAACCCTAGATACCTGGGAATCCAGCGCGTTGGGCATTTTCCACATTCCGAAACAGCTCCCGGCACACAAGCGCTTTGTATCCCTAGCGTTACTACTAGCGAAAAGATGTATAGCTATGCACTGGCGGTCATCAGAGGGCCCCCCTACAGCAGCATGGACAGGGGCGGTATGTAAATGGGCCACGGCGGAAGAAGACGCCCTGCGGGAGGAGGAAGCTAAAGGCGCCCGTAAACACCCCATCTCTATGGAATGGGCCATGCTAGTGCATCGTTTCCGACAGCTGCTGCGACCCTATGACCCGATCACGCCCACCCCTACAACTACACCCACCCCGGCAGACCCCCCCTCCCCGCGCACATACAGCCCCTGAGCAACGACTAGTGCCGGACGCTGGCGACCCGCAGTCCCACACTTCTACCCTGTTCCCGGGGCAACTGGCCCGATACCAGATCTGATACAACACTCCCGCCCTCTAGCAACCCGGCTCACTGTAAGCACGAGCCTGTGACCCCTCTAACGCCCTACCCCCATCTCTTCTCGATATGCCCGTGCAAACGCCCAGATGCTCCTTCTCCGAGTTCTGTCCCCCCAGATACTTGGCAACACCTCAGTACGGCCTCTGCAGACCCACTCCAATGCTCCCCATGATGTTGATTCACATGCTTGCGCTTTTTCCCTTTCTCCGTTTTCTAGCATATGTGATTACTTACATGGTCTGTACTGCTATGATAACGAAATGCCAATAAAAACGAGTTTAAAAAAAAAAAGTTTGTAACAACGTGTATCCATCTGTCACAAAAATATTGTTCTTTCATTAATGCAAAACGAGTTCAAGTTAAAATAAGACAGAAGGATCGGCAAGGGATAAATAGACATGATCGACTGAGATTTTAAACAGAGGCTTTGTTTTCTGTGTCTCATAAATCGCCTATGCCGCGCCCCCCCCCCCCCCCCAAAAAAAATGTATTTAACGCCCAGGAGTATGAGGTGGCTCTCCCTGCACATCACTGCGCTCCCACTCCCGGCCAATGGCGGGCCCGCCCCCTCCTTTCCTTCGCCCTGCTGACACGCGTTTTTCTTCTCTCTGGATGACACACACCTGCAGTGAGGTCCCGGGGGCACCGCGCAGACCCCTGTGCCTCACGCCTCCTCCTGGTAAGTACAAACTTTAATGTGTGTATTGATTAATAGTCTTTAGAGGGGCCCCCGGGGCGTGGCAGCAGCGTGAAGCCGCAGGGGCTTTTCCTGGTACATGCTTCTTGCATGGTCGGGAGCGTAGCAGTGCCTCGGTGCAGAGCGCATTGGGGGCTGTAAAGCTGTGCCTGGTCTGTGTGCAGCGCGCAGCGGCGCTGGAGAAGTGAATCTGTGGGAGCTTTTCTGGCACGGGGCGGTGTGTCGACCGAGCGGTGTGAATGCACCGACAGAGCGCACTGTACAGACCAGGACTGCCTGGCACTGTACAGACTCAGCTGGGGCAGAGTTAGCTGGCTACAGAGCTTTAGCAGTGTCCCTGGTAAAAAAGGAGCAGTTTGCGAGTGAAGGAGCCTTGCACTGCTCACGGGCACAGCTTACACACGAGCATTGTGAGGCTGCTGAAGTTCCATACACCCCTGTAAGCCTGGAAACGAGGTTAAAAATTAAAGATTCAGTTTAAACAACAAGGGGTGGCTGCATATTCATGGGCGCCGCGGCTCCAACACAAACAGAGTGCAGGAAATGCCAGCAGGCGGCTAATGACTGCACATACCTGAGGCCAGCAGTGGCCGACCTAATCAGCGGGAGGGGGCGGGAACAAACACACGGACAGCGGGAGGGGGGCGGAAAAAGACACGGCGGGGAATGAGACAGCAGCGGCCTACCTCATCGTAAGGAGCAGGAAAATGACGGACGCAAAGCTCCGAGCATTTTCGGATTCGGGGCGTGTTTTGGCGTTCTGAGTGACGGATGACCTCACAGGTGGAAAGATCGCCAAAAACACGCCCCCGAATCCGAAAGAGACGGGGCTTGTTTGGAGTGATGCCTCTCTCCTCCAATGGCTGGCCTCCATTTAGGAAGCCAGCCAATGGAGGAGAGATGGAGGAGAGAGGCGGGTTCAAGCCCCGTAACTCAAAGACATTAAATCTCCGACCGGAGACTGCGCAAGCGCAGCCTTTAGGTCCTCGACCTAAAAAGGGGGAAAATTGCACAGCGATAATGGATGCAGACACGGAGCCCTGGCGTAAACTTGAACTTTGCTTGAAAATAAACACCTCTTGGAGGGAAAGTGCACAGCAGTTCTAGATGCAGGATCACAGGCCTTGAATTTTTGTAACTGCTGCAAAGAGGAGCTGTAACTGTGGGAAGCACACTACTTCATAGGGCACTCATTAAAGTATGGAGTTTGAGCTGGGTAGCAGTTTTAGGCTCTGACTTTTTTTTACCTCCTCACAGCAAGGTTCTGGATGCTAAACTATTGCAGAGCAGGGCAGATTCTGTACTTGCAGGGAGTTCACCTCATGGATTCATCCAGCAGCAGCCAGGATTTGTTTGTGAGGATGTAATAATTTCTAAAAGTGAGATAGCCAATAATTCTGCCCCTGCTCCTCTCCTTCCTCTCTACTCACGTGTTCAGAGCTCCCCAATTAAAGGTGAACACTGTATTTGCTTCAGGAGATAGGTTATTTCCAGTCCTCTTGCAGTTAGACCTAGATACAAATTACCAGTTGGAACGTTGACTCCAAATGTTTGTATAGAATCAGTCCACTTGAAGTGCATTTTTAAGGTGTGACTTCCCAACTCCCACTGTGTATTGCTCTCAGACATTTCATCTTCAGCATTACAAAGCACAGAATGTGGGGCAGGGTCAATTTCTTTTGCCCCAGTTGTGCAATCTTGGCTTTGCCGTTAACATTCTTTTGTATGGATGTTATCCGGTTTAAGCTTAAACAAGTCTTGCACACTATGTTGAGCAACATATCAATGCAAAAAGTCCAAAATACTGATCTGTATGTTTTGCGTGCATGCCTTTCTTAAAAACTACCCAAAAAAGATGGATATACACGGCGATAAAGGCTAGTTACAACTATAGGGATTAGCGCAAAAATCAGGTCCTGAAGAAAGCCGACCGACCAACACAGGCGATTGTAACGGCTGAAACATGTCGACCTCGCATGTATAGGGTCACTACTCCCATATGACATTGCAATGATTTTAGCCTTGCCAATTGATCAACCATTTAAAAAGTAGCAATTTGAATTTCTTCTCACAATTTCTAAAACCACATAGCCAAAGAACTCCACTTACAACCGTGTTGAGCTCGTCCCCCCACACTAGGTGGGCAGGAGGAGGGTCCGATGATGAAGCAAGCCCTAGGTGGTATCGCTGGGTGAGGACCCTAAAATGTATCCCATAATGACGCAGTGATTTTCACCGATTTACCTGGGTCAACAATCCTACACCCGAGGGAGATAGTGGCAAGGCAACATTCTGCCTTGTGGATTGTAATCGGATCCAATAAAATAAGGTGACACTCCTTATGTATTGTTCTTAGTGATAGAACACAGCAGAGGAAATTGTAGAGATGAGATTCCGCCACTGCCCCCGAGCAAAGTGGGTTTTAGAGGTGACCAACATAGATTGCTGAATCTGAACAGACAGCACCTGTGTTTATAGGTTTAAAGCATTCAGAAGCGAAGTTCAGACAATGCACAGAAAAGATGATGCTCAAGGAAAAACTAATTGGCAGATTTAATGTAATGTGAAATGCACTGGTTTGAGTTAATTTGCAAGAAGATGATATTTGCGTCCACTAAGTGGTTAATGATACCCTTTGATAGAATGACAGCAAGTTTTGATCCCATGCCTATAGTTTACATTGGCTGCCATTCTGTGGTACTGAATTCCTTATCAGCATCAAGTGGCCATACTGCAAAGGGGCCTTCTAGATATTTTTTGGGCATAGACTAGACAATTATGAAGGCGGTGGAGTTTCAATCTGGTGGTACTTTGTATAATGAAGCCCAATTGATTCGGTTGTATCAAGTAAGGAAGGAAAATAGGGCAGTAGCTGGTTTGCTAGCAACTGCAAGACATTTTGCCTTCACATTAAGAAGTGAGATTGGGTGGTACAAGTGGCGTTACAATTTCAGTTGGCCTTCCTGTGTATTGGTACCACATTTGCATAGCACATATTAATTGACATGGATCCTTCCACTCTGGTGCCTTCGAATAGCTGTTATAATTGGGGGGCGTTTGACAAACGTTTAAAAGTTCTGTTTGAAGGCTGTTCGGGACATAGGGCCTCGTTACGATGTCGGGCAGAGCAGGTGGCGGTCCGTCCGACATCCAGACCATCGGTCCGACCGCTGCATTGCGATGCTGGCGGTCAGAGCACAGTAGTCGGTGAGAGTGGGGAGAGAAGACCCCGTCTCCGACAGAATTCATGATCCCCTCAGGTCGGCGGTCGTAATCCTATACCTTTAATGGAGGCAGTACCATAGGGATTAGGATGTCCCTTTCTGACGGATTTTTCGTGGCGGTCTGACCGCCATGAAAAGGATGTCTGAAACAAACTTTGGGGGCCCCAAGTAGGGCCCCCATGTACCACTGCTAAGTGGCCCTGGGGACACATGTAGGGCCCGCACAGATCTGTGAACCAGGCACCACATGGTTCCTTGCACACGGTGCATGTATGTGCACAAAGTGCTTTTTTTCTTCTGTGGCTTGTGCTCCTGCCCTATTCCTGGATTGCAGCTTAAGCTGCAGTAGAAAAGAGCAGTTTCTGACTGCCATGCTGTCGGCCTAATCATAATAGGGCGGGTGGGGCTGCCGACTCCTTGTAGGGCAGTGTTCCACCCAATGGCGGTCGGAGGCCTGACCGACTGCCATCATAGTGAGGGCCATAGACTTTCCCCAGTTGCAGCTGGCTCGTGGCTGTCGCTGTTTGTGCTCAGTGTTTATTCTAGTTTATGCCTACCTGCATATGTCACTTAGGTAACGTTCATTCATCCCAAAAAGGTGTCATTAGCTGCCTTGTTGATCTGGGATTTCAAGCTGTACTTTGGCTTATAGTACTTCTAAAATGCGCTTGCTTTCTACTCATCAGCTGTGAACCTGCAGTTTGCTGGATCTTTGTTTCTTGTATACTGAGGAGCTTCCTTACGTCTGATCAGTCATTCTAGCGTCCCACCTTTAAATCCGGATTTGTATACTGTTGTGACCACAAGATGAGACAGGGTGTAGGTTTGAACAGCAAGCTTTATTTGAGTAAACAGCAGGACATCAGCGCGCCCGCCGCCTGCAGTCAGCCGGTGACAACTGACAGCTGGCGTCCAGCGCTCGGCATAGAACCCTCGGCATACCAACATTCCACGCCAGGGAGTGGAATGACATCACAACATACCCCCCTTTCCTCTACACGCAGGTAGGGAATAAAAATGAAAACAATGGGAAGGGAAAGCATGTAAATGTCAGAAGCATAGAACGTAACAACAAATCATCCGACAATGAAGTCCTGTAAATGCTGAGCGGGTCTCCTAGCCCGTAAGGGTCTCTGATAGGGTTGAGCTCTATGAAGATCAGGTGAGTCATCATTTGTGTAAATTGGCCTTTGACCATTGCTCAGGTTATCCCCACCACGGCCTGGTGCCCTCACTCTTACACTTGTGCGAGCACTGTTGAGCAATTGGCGGTCATGAGCCAACATGTACCCAGAACATGAATTCTTGGTAACCCCTTTACTAACCAGGGTCTTAGGAGCGTGGTCTTGTGAGCAGTACTTTGCCACCCTACGTAGGTTCCACTTTTCACCATTTTCTAACACAACATAGAATGGGTGTGCTTCCTTTACCTGGAAGGGTCCTCGAAATTTGCATAAACCTCTTACCCAACGTCTGGAACGGACTTTGACCCAGTCACCAGCATTTATGCTGGACACAATTTTCCCCTTGTCGTGCACTCTACAGGAAGCATGCTCAGGAATGCTCACATCACATCCATCCTCTTTCTTTCCTTCAACCAATTCTCTGATCCACGGAGGCACCATTTTGGAAGCTGGTTTCCTACCTCGTATGGCGACAAAGGGAATAACTCCTGCGGTTGCACTTTCCGTTGTGCGATAGGCCCATACCAATTCGCTCCGAGTCTCCTCAATGTCAAGATTATTGGTTATTGCCAAACTTATCACGCCCTTGATCATACGATTGGCTCTCTCAACAATCCCATTGGATTGCGGGTTGTACAAAGTTGTGAACGTATGTTTAATACCACACTCACTCAGAAATTCTCTCATCTCACCAGAAGTCAGCTGAGTCCCGTTGTCCGTAATAAGGACAGTGGGATGACCCTCCTCTTTGAAAATCATGCACAAAACCTTAATGGTAGCTCGAGTGGTTATTTCGGGGAGTAGGTAGACAATGAGCCACCGAGTATGAACATCCATTACCACTAACCCAAACCTTTTGCTGGGGTGGACACCCGGCATTGGCCTGATAAAATCTAGGCATATGCTGTGCCACACTACACCTGGGTCATGGATGGAATTAGGGATGGATTGGGGTCCCACCTTGAGTCGCTTCTCACTTTCGCAGCACTCACTGCACCTCTCCACCCAATCGACTACCTCGCCATCCATACCAGGCCACCAAAATTCGTTTCTCAACCGTTTCCTTGTAATGGTTTGCCCCAGATGCCCTTCATGCGCCAAGTCAAAGAGTCTTTTGCGGATGTCAAATGGGGGAATTATTTTGTCTCCACGCATGATAACCTGATCAGCAAAAATAGACAATTCGTCAATTACTGCATTAAAAGGTCTAATGCTGATGGGCAAGGTGCTTTTCCTACGTCTACCCTTGGACACGAGATTCATAACATTCTTAAGAATTTCGTCCTTGGACCTAGCTTCCACCCACTCTTTTTCACTGACTGCGCCACTACTCCACTGGATTACATCCTCAACACTAGAGATGGCCCCTTCACTTTCTTTCTTTGATACACCTGTCCTGTCTACATCCTCCCAATTCAAGGAAAGTCGTGACATGCAGTCGGCCTGTACATTGCGCCAACCCGAAATAAACTCTACATCAAAATTTAACTCCTGTAGTCTAGAGGCCAATCTTGCTAGTCTGGCTGACCCCTTTCCTGTCCCACCTGGTGAAAGTATCTTCAACAATGGCTTATGGTCAGTGCGGAGTTTGAATCTACGCCCCCCACACATACATCCTGAAGTACTCCACTCCCCAAGCGGCTGCTAGAGTTTCCTTTTCTAACACTGAGTAACAGCGCTCAGTGGTAGTTAGAGTGCGAGATGCGAACGCCACTGTTTTCTCATTGGTGCCGTCATGCTGCGACAACACAGCTCCAACACCGGTATCGCTTGCATGTACAGTAATAACAGTTTTCCCATCTACATCAAATGGAACCAAAATGCCTGCATTGCATATTTCTTCCTTAATATCACCAAAGCACTTTTCCTGGTCGTCCCCCCCCAACAAAACTTGATCCCTTTTCTCATGAGCACTTTCAGGGGTTCTGTCTTACTTGCAAAGTTCTTCACGAACTTAGAATAGTACTCGATTAGCCCAATAAATGAGCATAGCTGGTCTCTGTTGGTGGGGACTGGTGACATTTTTATGGATGCTAGTAAGTCTCTCTTTGGTTTAACGCCATCTGACGAGATGGAATGCCCCAGATATTCCACCTTGTTTACCAAAAATGTAAATTTTTCCCTGCGCAGTATCAGGCCAGATTCAAGGATTTTTGCAAGGGCATCTTTCAATGCAGAGTTGTGGTCACTCACACTCTCACCAAATACCAAAATGTCATCCTGGAAGTAAATTACATTTTTTACACCTTTGAAAATCTCTGTGACCATTCTCTGGAACACGCTCGCAGCCGCACATAACCCAAAGGGCATCCTCGTGAATTGAAATATGCCCTCATTGGTGATGAAAGCTGTGAGGTGTTTTGATGACTCATGCAAGCGTATCTGATGGTAAGCATGACGAAGGTCAAGTTTAGAAAAGTATTTTGCCCTGTTAAGCATCACCATCAGTTCATTTATGTTGGGCAAGGGAACGGTGTCCGGGATTACATTCTGGTTCAAACTTCTGAGGTCAACACAAAAACGTAATTTACCATCAGCTCGATGTGAAATAACAACCGGGGAAATCCATGATGAGCACTCAATAGGTTCTATCACCCCATTGGCTAGCATCTCATTCAACATTTTCTTCACCTCCCCCCTTACCATGATGGGAACCTTTCTCAGTTTGTGTTGCACTGGGACCGCATTACTTTTCATCTTTATCTTGTGTACATATCCCTCCAGATTGCACAGCTGATCTCTAAAACACCCTTACCTCCTTCCAGGATATCTGCCACTGAGAGATCATCTACCACCATGACCTGTTCAACAGCATGTGGGTCAATTTTGATATGGAGGTCAAACTGGTGATACCATCCTAAGATTGGGGGTCCTGATTCTGCTACATATACCTTACCCCTCACAGATCTTCCTTTAAAAACAATCACAGTTGCCATGTAACCAAGTATGTCCATCTGTTCACCCTGATACCCCCCAGGATTTATATCTTTGGGCATCAGCTTTTTATTAGGCCACTCTTGTTTGAAGATCCTTTTAGGTATGATAGTATATAGTGACCCCGAGTCAACCATCAAGTCAACTTTTTTATCACTAATGACAAACCCTGCATTAGGCCTGTTTTTCCTCCTATCATCTAAGCTATGAGGTTCAGTGAGAAGAACTGCTCCATCCTCCCCATCGCTGCATGGCGAAGGTTCAACACACAAAATCCTATCACGCTTGTAAGAGCATTCATATGTAGTAGACTCATCTGTTAACATTGCCACCTTTCCCTTGTTGGTATCCCTGCACATTCTTTCAAAGTGACCCCTGCGGCCACACCTTCTGCATTCTTTCCCAATGGTCCAACACTGCTTCGAGTCGGATGTGTGGTAAGCACTGCCACACTTTCCACAAACCTTGTTCCCGACTCTACATGGATATGCTCTACCCCTGTAAGCATTCTTCACACTTTTAAACTTGGTAGAGGCAGCTACTTCCCCTTCACAACCCTCTACAACAGATGTTTCACCTTCACAAGACATGTTAAACTTGTTGTCCCTACGATCCATTTATTTCATGCAAGAGTCTGACTCCTCTATTATTTTTGCAATGTCAATTGCATCCTTAAGCGAGGGGTCCTTTGCGGCCCATAAGCGTTCCTGAGTCTTCCTGCTTCTACACTGAACGATAAGTTGGTCTCTGATCATTTCTTCAGTCATAGGGCCGAATTTGCACTTCAAAGAAAGTTCGCAAAGTCTTGTGACAAAGTCATCAATGGACTCTCCAACTCTCTGCGGCTGAGTATAAAATGTGTACCTTCTTAGCGCTACGTTTGTTTCCTTGACAAATCTCAATTTTAATCTTTTCCGTGCCTCCTCAAAGACATCCTGAATGGGTTGACCACGTTCATTATTAGCAACAGGCAACATTTAAATATATGTTGTCCTTCTTTCCCTAAGTTGGTAAGCAGGATTGCCTTTTTCCTGTTGCTAGTGTAGTCCTGTGCATCCAAGGCTTCCAAATAGTTGTCGAACACCTCAATCCACTCATCCCACTCTATGCTTGGATTCCCTGGCTGATTGAGAAAGTGAGGAGGCGCAGACACATCAAGGGCATTTATATCCATATTAACTCAATTGTATACTACCAGCCAATTCAATTGTCTTAATACTAAGCACTGTGATATACAAGGTTCTTTCTTTAGGTAGATGTGTTTCCACAAAATCGTATGACCAGTATATACCATCATGCATCATGAGGTGGCGCCGTTTCCTAATACATACTGTACTACTCTGTTGAAGTGTGCCAACCACACGTGAATGTAAATTCCAGACAGAGCGTGACTTTTCCACCTCACAATTTCTCTCTTCTTTGTGTCCGATATTTAGAATTTGTGGCTCTCCCTCATACCACTCGTATTCTACTAGCGTATTGCTTCCTCGCGCTGTCTTGACACAAATCACGAATTTCTCCTCACATAACAGCTCAGGCCGTTCACGTGTCTGAACAGGCTCAATAAACATTTAATTCCAAGTGTGCGATAGAAGCCTCCTTTATACTTCACAGGACAAGCTATTTCTGTTTATTTTTAATCATTTATGTGCGCGATGACAAGCTTTGAGCATGGCAATCCACAACAACCTCCTGCTCGCCTCACCAGTCGAGCTCTTTGTAATTAATTTACTCAACGCGCGGCAAGTTCACTCACGCTTGGTTGCTCTGTTTATTTTCAATAATCACCAGCGCGAAGCAATGCCTTCTCATAAAGAAATGAGTGCTTCCACAGGCTTGTTTATTTTCGTCATATTAAGCTAAGCCTTATACTGCTCATCACATCAATTATGGAGCTGTAGCGTTCTTTGTTACGATGATGAGAAGACGATTACATTTGCTTCCAAGCCCTCAGCTGCTCGCAGTCACTTTCACACAGTTTGAGACGATGCGCAAATTTCTCCGCAGCACTCCGCTTATCAGCTGTCACTCCGATTGTCAGAGACGTGATCTCACACGGTCTCTTCGCACTTCTACACAACTACCAACGCAGAGGCAATCTCTTACTGTTTTCCTGTTGCGCTTGACTTTCCCTCTTTTGTGTGAAGGCACACTCCCGTTCGCTAGTGAAGGTTTTGTTCCCTTGCCTCTCACGCCTCAATATTTGCTGTATGTCCTGCTGCTTGCTGATTACAGGCTGACCTCGTCGCCAAGAACATGTTGTGACCACAACATGAGACAGGGTGTAGGTTTGAACAGCAAGCTTTATTTGAGTAAACAGCAGGACATCAGCGCGCCTGCAGTCAGCCGGTGACAACTGACAGCTGGCGCTCGGCATAGAACCCTCGGCATACCAACATTCCACGGAAGCGCGTGGAGTGGAATGACGTCACAACATAAACGTTTCCCTATTACCTATGTAATAGTATATCTGCTTCAAAGACTAGCTTTTTATCGTTTTGGAGTTGTTCCAGTTTTCTGGTGTCTGCTGCATTCAGAAGTGACAATTCCTCCCTCTCTGCCAGAATGATTTTCACCTCCAAGTCATCTTGACGTAGCTTCACCTTATTATGTTTTTATTTGCTTCTCTCGCAACTCTGGAATTCTAAAACACTAAAAAGGAAAACCTTTTCAGTTTCCAGGCATCTCACCTCGGTCTCTACATCAGATACTCTTGTGCCTTTAATAATGAGTCTGAAGTATCTCCGGCAATAAGCTCTAGAATGTTAATATAGTAATTCACACTCTTCTGACATGATTAAATAGTCTATCCTGGATAGGATGTGATGTATGCTTGTTTTGTTGCTCAGTCCCGTGGTGTATCTGTCAGACCTCTCGAAGCCCCAGTGCATCAGCAAATTGTGCAATATTCATGGGAGGTATCTCCAACTGACCACTTGAGTAATGAACAACTGTGAATTGTACCCACATATCCCCCCCATACTTCATATTTTCGCAAAGCAGGGTTAAAACAGCCTGCTACACCTGTGCATGTAGTTCCTATCCTCAGATTGAAAAAAAATCAGTGTGAATTACACCATATGTTTTAAAGAAGGAAAATATTTAGCCTCAAGTACCAGTTTTTTATGGGGGGGGCTACGAGGGAGGAGTATTTGGTTTAGTGTTAAATTACTGTCCGTGGTTAGTCAGAGTAGCAAGGATATTTTCTGTCATCCCATATGTGGGCCCTATGTGATTTACGTGCCCTACACATATGTGGAGACGTTGTTGTCTCATTTTACTCAGTGTCCTCTCTTTGCGTATCAGGAGCATGTTTTTCTCCTGTGCCCTTTTTGACTCTCTCAGGCAAGTCAGTTATTTTATCCAGGACCAACCAGTGATCCCTTATTGTCCGCTGATCCAAGCATCTCCGTGTCATGGCGCACATAAAGATGAACTGATATTCCACTCTTTTCCCTGATTGAACATGTGTTTTTCATCGTTGCAGCCAGTGCCATACCTAATGAGGTGTCTTATATCCATCTTTTCCTCCCGTGAGGACTTAGTTCTGTTGGGAACATTATCATGTATTTCAATCCCATGCCACTCAACGTTCTCTTTGTAGCATCAAAATTCTCCTTTTTATGTTGCTGCACAGCTTGGGATGAGTTAGCAAAGAAGAATACCATAGCCTTTTAATTAAAGGTTTGGTCCCGTTTGTTGGGCAAATTGGAGAATGGCATGTCCTTCAGGTTAGAAATTTAGCTGTTAAAGCTCTCCGAGAAACTCTGGATGACGGTGGGTGGCCAGTGATTTAGTGGGCTCTAATGAAGAAAAGGCAGATGGGTCTTTTGGTTTCAGGACTGATTGAATCCAGTGCTCTGAATCCAGTGCTCTGTTAACAATTCTGTGTAGGTTCCATCCTCCTGCTACAAAATGTCTACAAATTGAATGCTGTTCTTTGGCTTCTTTCCCCAGCATTTTCGACTGTAAGTTGAGCTATTGTAACTCTGCAGAAAGAGATTTGGCCATTTCCTGAATTTGTTTTCATCCCAGACACAATTTCCTTTAACCCCTGATTCATTGCCCCTACTCCAAGATTTTTGTGAAGTTTGTATGCAGCAAAATAAGGGTCACATTTATTGAGTCTATATTGTGCTCCAGTTCAGCTCTCCATTTATGAGCCTCTTTTATGACCTCTGTCAGGGTGGACTGTGGTTCTGCAAGGGCCAGGGACCTTGGGCCAGATATTTTTAAGGGAGCGGTATGGTTACTTCTGTGTTTATCGGATAAATGCAAATTTATACAGACTAATGGGTGTCTTTTGTTCCCCTGTCACTTCCTGTTGTGGTGGGTAGATCCAGTCTGGGACTGAAGTATTCACCTAATATTTGTCTTGGGCCTTTAGGGTAAAGAAGTGCATCCATACTGGGAGAGACTGGAGTCTCTTTAACGTTGTATAGCATGTTGCAAGGCCACTGGTTTCTTTGATCCTGCCAGCGGGGGCCCCCATTTTAATACCCACCTTCATGGCATGTAAGTCTTAATGAGTACAGCCGTATCAATGGATCAAATGAAGGTTTGGGTTTAAGAGATACAACATGAGGCTTTCCTAGAGAATGCTACCTATCATCTCTCAGCACACTGCAGTGTTTGGATTACCACACTAGTACTGCACGTCTGTAAACAGCATCTTGAATATACTGTGGCCAGGTTCACCCACCTCATGCCAGGGTGTCTCTTTGCAAGGTTCATTACTCAATGCATTATGGGAGGCCCAAATGACACCAACCTGGCCGGAATCAGTTGGACCCTGTTGCTGCTTCTTCAGTCATTTCCAATATCTTCCGGTTCACCCGTGTGTTGCTGTGCTTCAGCTTTTTATTACTGCTCTCCTCTCCTCTTCTCTTCCTGATCTAGGCCCATGTAGCGAAGCAGCTTATTTCTTACATTGTCCTATTTTTCAGCTTTGAACTTTTGCACATATTTGCATGCAGAACAAGGTTGGATTAGTTTCTCCAAAAATACCTTGTTTACACATCTCGCTTCGCACAAAATTATCACAATGCCTCGAACATCATGTCCTAGGCCACTTTGTACAAATGCCTTCCTATCTTCATCCACGGGGCGACTGGGCTATCTACATATCCGTAACATTGCTAATCCACACGTAGATCGCAAAGCTGCTTTCTATTATAAATAATGAGCATCCCGATAGATTTTTTTTTTTATTAACACTTTATTGAGGCAGGTGTGCAAACCATAGTATCATAGGCAGAAAAACAGAGTAATGGTACAAATTCTGCACTTACGGCAGGTAAGTAGCTCAATTAACAGGTGGATGGGTACAGCAAGCCAATCATCTGGTTTGCACCTTACAGCATGAAAACTGTTACAGTAGAAACATTTTCCAATAAAGCAACTGAAATACAAAGTAAATCATACCCATAAGACAGAAAGCAAAGAAAGAATAAAAAGGGACGACAATAATTATAATCAGACTGCAAGACTAGTACAGTAAATATATCAGAATCACATTTAGCAGCATTTTTGCCAATGCCCTCCGCACTGGGAACGTATACCAGGAGCCATTCCACCCAGGAATGCGTTGGGCCAGCGGCAGTAGTTCATACAGCACCGATGCGTCTGAAAGCGCTGAAAAGTTGGTGTTGTTAGCATGGCGAGAACCATCACCCGCGTCGGCCCGAAGACCCCCACCACCTGGAACCACATCGGGCCCCGGTCTAACAGGACCCAACTCCACATCAAAAAGGCTGTGGTCAACAGTCGCAGAGGCACAGCCAGTGTGGAAACGTGGAAAGTGGGATCCAAGGGCTAGCCCACCCCGGTCGGTGTGTTGGGATGCAAGGATTGGGAGGGAGCCTCTAGTGTCTTCCGTGAAAGGTACTGGCGGTACGGACCCCAAATGTCTGTAGGGCGGGAGGAGGCCGGGAGTTGGTCAGAATACTCCACACTATTTACATTGCAGAATGCCACACTCCTTAGCCAAGCGGCAACTGATGGAGCACGTCTCGAGCACCATAGCAGCGCAATCTCCCTCTTGGCCAGAAGGAAGCAGATCGATGCCAGTTTGCGGAGCGTGCGGGGAAACTTTGACATATATCCCATCAGGGCAATCTCCGGAAATACCGACAGGGACAGACCCAAGATCGCACCCAGTGTGTCGTGTATTTCAACCCAATAAGAATGCAGCTTCGGGCAAGTCCAGGCAAGATGGGCAAAGTCAGCCTGAGGGGCATTGCATTTAGGACAAGTATGGGGACGAGTCGGGTCTATCCTGTGGGCCAACGCGGGGTGTGATAAAGCCGACGAAGGAATTTAAAATGTATAAGTTTGTGCCTGCTGTTCATTGAAACTTCCCTGGTCATGGCACAGCATGCTCCCCACTGGTCGTCAGTTATCTGAATGCCCAGATCTAGCTCCCATGCGGCTCTCACCGCCTCGTCAGACACCGGAAGTGAGGACAGGCAGAGCTTGTAGAGTTTGGACACGACATGTGCCCCTGAAGAGTTTAGGATAATGGACGTGAGTGCCAGAGTGTCATCAGGCGGCAACGGGAAAGTGGGGAATGTAGCCCGCTGCAGTGCCCTTAGTCTTGCAAACACAAAGCATCCCGATAGATTAGTGGAGGAGGCACTTCAGCTGACACCAAGGGTTCCTGCATGCTGAGACGTCACCACGCAGTGGGTCTGACATCTCCGTGAGGGGGTGTCCAGTTGTGACCAAGACAGGCTCCTACATTCCCTCTCAATAGGAAATGGGGTTGGCTCTTCCCTTGGGGGCACTCTTGGCTACACACTTACACACACTCTAGGCACACGCAGAGTAGGGTTTTCATAGTAGGAGAACACCCAATTACTGCATTGTTTAAATGCCTTCATATATACACTGTCTTGGCACCATGATAGAACTGTATCTACCGTTTGCGCTTTTGGTGCTTGTAAATTACTTATCTGCTTCTCTCTACTGATTATCGCAGCACATGTATTCTATGCCAGAATAACGTTGGTTCAATAAATATATTGAAAACGTCCCACTGTGCATTCTGTATTTTTCTCTGAGCACAGGTAAGTACGAATGACTGAGCGAAAGGTTCCGCTCTGTTTCCACGATGCCTGAGGGGTTAGCGTTGTCATGTTCAGTGGTTACCAGAAATAATCCGCTCCCTGGTAAGGTTAGGGGGTCTTACTGTGTCATTGTGAGCTAGCTGGTCTCTAGGCCAACATATCCTGCGAGGGAGTCCGGAATCGGTCTAGGCACCAAGCTCCTAGAGTATGTTGTCCAAACAAACGCACAGATCCTACGGATTAGTAGGAACTACACAACACGCCTACACTCTGCCCCTGGCAAACAAGTTCCAGGCTGTGCAACAGGCACCTTTCGAAGGTGACGAACTGAAAATCCAGGCCATGTCCCTCTTTCGATTATCACTGGTGTTCCGTGATGGCACAGACCCCAGAAATGCATGTCCTCTCTGCCAAGCTCTTTTTGTGTGGTTCTCCCAATCTTATTGCTTGTCAGGTATCTTGAATATACAGCTGGAGGGTGCCCACAAATTTTTCAGCCACAGCCCTCTCCCGGCCCCAGTGACAGTTTCTGCTCATCACTGACCAGAATTTCTAGAGATCAATTGCCAAGCAGGCTGGAGCTCAGAACCATGCTGCCATCATGCTAAACGTTCGTCCAACTCAGCAACCACCCTTCATTGTCCACCCGCCCCCAGTGAATCAGTTTATAGCAGCGCTGACTTTGATCACAGGTCCTTCAGTGACTCTGACTGGTGGTCCGGTGATGACGGGTGGTGCCCAGAGGTGATAGCAACTAACTCACGGCTATCTCATTGAACCATAATCAAGTAACCTCAAGATTTGGTTTAATTTTTACCAGTACTAAACCGCCAAATAAACATCCCTAGAAACAATGCTCATCAGTTCCCTGACTATTGGTCGCTCTCTGGCTTCTTCACTGGAAGGAAACTACTGTCTGGTCACCACCTGCTCAATCTTGATCTCATGTGGCCACAGACTGAGCTTCACCTTGCGAGACACCAGACGCATTCTTGTTGGCATTAACCTTTATAATAATTGTTGTAATACAAGCAAATAATGACAATTGGCTTCTTTCATCCAGGCGTATCCACCAATGTAGCTTTCAGAGGCACTCTGTGCACTTAGTTCGGTGCTGCTCCAAAGAAGGATATTTTCTGATTCTTTTGGTGCTCCGTCGCCTCAACATAATGACCAGTGATCACTAAGCAAAACCCCGTTACCTTGCTATATACAGCCTGTGTTGAAGGACATTTTCAATCTGAGCTCCAAACCTAAAACCAGCTCTTTCCATTTCATCCTCACACTGCTTCTTTTTTACGACCTGTTAGCATCACATTTCAAGAAATGACTGACGAGTAGGTCTTCTAGTCAGCTCCTTTTCCATGATGCTCAGAAATAGCTCCCATATCATGCTACCTTTCTTTAGTGTTTCCTTGTAGTGCATAGGTTGCCTGCTCTATGGCTATGTTCTTCCACAATATGGCTAGCCACATCTCTTTATTGGTTGTCAATAGCTGTGAGCTCAAGCTGCTTTTAGGCAATTTCAATTGCTATGTGTTGTTGTCTACCCCGCTGAGTGCTATGTTAATGCAAATCCGTGTTGAGATTAGTTGCATTTGAGCTTACAATGCCCACTCACCTCCAGAAAATCCCATAATTAAGTGCAACACCCATGTTTATGTAGCATATTGCCTAATTGACCACAGTTATTCTATTTGTTTTGATCTGTTGCTTTCACACTCAGAAAGGTAAAATAACATGTACTTATAATTTTGAATCAAGCGTCTCCATGTTGGATTTACACCATCCAGTCAACCTCATTTCTTCTTTAGTTTTCTAGCCACAGTATTCTCCCATTTGATCTGGAAAGGTTGTCTCTCTTCCCATTATAAATGACTGTGATCGACCCTTTTGTTGCCTGAGGATTTCTGAACCAGGTGCTTTAAGACAAAGAGACTTGTTGGCCTTTGCTTCATGTCTGGGTTAAAATACCAATGCTTATATTACACTCATTCAGATTTAAGTATCCTTAACCCCTTCGACGCTCATGACGAGCTGGGCTCGTCATGAGGTAGCCTCCTCGCACGCTCATGACGAGCCCAGCTCGTCATGTAAAGTGCGCTTTCGCAAAATCCAGCGTACGGGGGGGAATCATGCCGCACGCATGCGGTTAAGTCACTTGCATTCTTGAAAATATTTAATATGACCCTTATTAATAAATATTTAGCAATATATGTCCACTACATCCCTAAAATGCGTTCCCTTTAAGTATAACATTGTTTTTGTGATGGGATATTCATGAAGTTGCATTTTGGTCCTGGAAAATTCAAGAAGGCTTAACCATTTACCTTATTAGCCTTTTAATGTCACAAAGATGAAGCATTGTAGTTTGGCCATAAAGATGTTAATAAACTCCCAAGGGTGCATCATTTTTCAGATCCATTTGAAACTTATTTTCCTATGGTTACACAACGCACTCTAGGGAGTCCAAACAGTTTTAGACTTTTTATATCCACCAGGAATCCTTTTCCCCTCAGGCTTGAGATTTCTTTATTTTGAAGTTTGTTCTTTAGCTAGAGCCTCCATTTCCTGTTTTGTCTGAAACCCATCACAGGTGAAACAAACTAAAAAATGCTGCTCACTTAGTATAGAATAACTATGTGACTTAACAGAGAATCCAGTGGCTTAACATTTACAAACCTATGGGCAATTGTTGTCTTTATCTGTTTCTTTCCCTCGCTTTGAGTTCTCCATTATGCCTGTCTTTCAAGGTACTCTTTATATATTGTGTTGAATTCTAACCAAGCGTTGACATGCATTGAAAGATCTCTCTACCTTCGCTTTTTCTATTGGTTCTCATGCTTTTTTCCACATTGTTAGCTCCTTCTCAGTGTTCCATTTCCATTGAGGTATCTGCAGAGGCATATTCAAAGAATAAGATGAACAAGATTACTACACCTATTTATAAGATTTCAACCATTTTCCTTCCGATTGTCAATAACCAGCGTGATTGATAAATGTGTGGCTTTGTTTGGGATAAGTTGAACTTCATAATATCACACTATTCTAGATTCGCTGCCAATAAAGAGTGCTTCTGATCGGTGCAATGCATAGAGACTACAAAAAGGCTGAAATGTGGGGCTTTGGTTATAATTATTTCTTGTAACAATGGAATGGAACCTGCTATATTGAGAGAATCTTATTTTTTCAATTCTTTCTCTTTTTTTTTTTTTAGCGGATGCAGATGCTTTTAAACTTCTCTGGGGGATGAAAATGAAAAGGAGACAAAAAAAGCCAAACCTTCCAGAAACTGTGACGGAACTAGTCACTGAGGATGGGGGCAAAGTGTACATAGTTGGCACGGCTCACTTTAGTGACAGCAGCAAGAGAGATGTAGTGAAGGTATTGACAGAGCTACACAACCGCATTTTATGTTTAATGTTTCTTTTTTTAGGTGGCAGAAAGTAATATTAAACCAAACCTGAGTTGACTGCTAATTCATTTTTTGAAAAGAAAATAGTAGAATACCTTTTTGTAACTAATGGAAAAGGTGATTAATTACTCCATTCTCCTGCTGGGGAACATTCCATAGATCCACATGCTTTGGCTACTCCTTGTTACCAGAAAAGTATGCATTTTTAAGCATGTATTTTTTGAGATTGTATCTTTAGTAAAACATGTCATTACAGATTCACCGTCCTTGCCCCCTCCATTTAATTCCTCGTCCATTTTCCACAATATAACACAAACAATGTATAAAGTTACAGGGACAAAATAGATAAAATATTGAGAAATGAGCCTTAAATAAATAATGTTCCAGCTTTAGATTGAAAAGGAAAAACAGGGGAGATACCCTACATTCAAGTCCTGGACAGGGTAGGTACATTAAAAAAACACAAACGAGTCCCTATTCAAAATTGATTTTGTACCTAGGGTACTACACAGTGCTGGTGCTCAGAGTGAAATCAGAAATCCATATAATCTTATACTATACAATACTAATAACTCAGTGCAACATAGAATGCTAAAACCAAAGGATATATACAATCAAGGTTAAAAACATTTCATAATAAAAATCACAAGAAAACAGAGTTGTGGACGCTGCGTTTCGGTGCATAGAACATTGTACACCTTCTTCAGAACAGTTTTCTAGAAGCTCTTTAAAAACGTTGCTAGTATTCAATTGTACTAGACTTTTTGACGAAACAAATTTGTGTGGAATTGAACATATTCTACTCATCAAGAACCTTTTGAGGTAAAAATCTTATGGATTTAATAGTGTTCGTTGGAGCCACCGTTATATCAATGATTCAGAAAAGGGGGTGGTGATGAACAGAGTGCCTGAATTAAGCAGACCACTCTTACCCAGTCCAAAGATCATGGCTTGATCCATCACCGTTTTTTAGCTCACTGCACCATCCCAGCTCAGAACTTGGCTATATGCAAATTAGTCTGTTCCTGTCCCAGTGCATGATGGGAACAGGGCAAACCAAACTACCAAGCCAATTCTTATACTGGGAAGGAAACAAGCTTCCGGGGACCGGTTTCTGCCATTTCAGGCGTCGTCGGCCCGGCTTGCTTGAATCCTGATGGTGCAATGAGCAAGTCGACAAAATGATTCGGAAAAGGGGGTGGTGATGAACAGAGTGCCTGAATTAAGCAGACCACTCTTACCCAGTCCAAAGATCAGGGCTTGATCCATCACATATGGTGGCCAAAATGATTCAGAAAATCATTTTGTCCACCATAAGCGTGGAAGGGAGAAGGGTATACTCAGACATGAGTCCCTTGCTCACTGCTCCATCAGGATTCAAGCAAGCCGGGCCGACGACGCCTGGAATGGCAGAAACCGGTCCCCGGAAGCTTGTCTCCTTTCTGGTGAAGAATTGGCTTGGTAGTTTGGTCTGCCCTGTTCCCATGATGCACTGGGCCAGGGACATACTAATTTGCATATAGCCAGGTTCTGAGCTGGGATGGGGCAGTGAGCTAAATAACGGTGATGGATCAAGCCCTGATCTTTAGACTGGGTAAGAGTGGTCTGCTTAATTCAGACACTCTGTTCATCACCACCCCCTTTTCTGAATCATTTTGTCCACCATAAGCGTGGAAGGGTATACTCAGACATGAGTCCCTTGCTCACTGCTCCATCAGGATTCAAGCAAGCCGGGCCGACGACGCCTGGAATGGCAGAAACCGGTCCCCGGAAGCTTGTCTCCTTTCTGGTGAAGAATTGGCTTGGTAGTTTGGTCTGCCCTGTTCCCATGATGCACTGGGCCAGGGACAGACTAATTTGCATATAGCCAGGTTCTGAGCTGGGATGGGGCAGTGAGCTAAATAACGGTGATGGATCAAGCCCTGATCTTTGGACTGGGTAAGAGTGGTCTGCTTAATTCAGACACTCTGTTCATCACCACCCCCTTTTCTGAATCATTTTGTCCACCATAAGCGTGGAAGGGTATACTCAGACATGAGTCCCTTGCTCACTTCTCCATCAGGATTCAAGCAAGCCGGGCCGACGACGCCTGGAATGGCAGAAACCGGTCCCCGGAAGCTTGTCTCCTTTCTGGTGAAGAATTGGCTTGGTAGTTTGGTCTGCCCTGTTCCCATGATGCACTGGGCCAGGGACAGACTAATTTGCATATAGCCAGGTTCTGAGCTGGGATGGGGCAGTGAGCTAAATAACGGTGATGGATCAAGCCCTTATCTTTGGACTGGGTAAGAGTGGTCTGCTTAATTCAGACACTCTGTTGATCACCACCCCCTTTTCTGAATCACCGTTATATCAATGTTCATTAATTGTGCCCAAGCTCAGTAATAAAAATAAACTGTAACAACGAAACAGCCAGATGATGCGGCATGATCGGAAATATAAAATCTGGTCTTTGCCGTTGTTTTGATGAATATATAGCGAATGATCTGTTATGTTTGTTCTGGCACGTCTACAGCCGATAGTTTAAAAACCTTGTGAAATTAGTCCGACCTCCTTGCATCCAGCGAACAGCTTCCGGGTCAACAGCCCAAACAAATGTATTTCTTTTTGGCCGTGTCCTGTAAGGCACATCCCACCAGTGCCTCTTCTATTAAAAAATGCCTTGTGTTTAAATCTGAAAATGTTTGAATAAGTTATTTTCTTTACTCCAAACTGCTTCATTATCTTTTATAGTACATACCACAATTTATTCAGTAAAATCGTAGGCTGTAGTCTAAGTGCTTTTTTGTTTAATAACAGCTTGCATCTTGAAAAAGTTTTACATTGTTGGTAGCCCAAAAAGACTCCCACCTAGTAATTTTCTGTGTTTACATCAATGCATTTAGAGTGTTTACAAAACATTTGCAGAGATATGAATTTTTGTTTTCTATTTGTGATTACATCTTTGTCTGTTTTCCTGTAGACAATCCAGGAGGTACAACCTGATGTTGTGGTGGTCGAGCTTTGCCAGTACAGAGTATCCATGTTAAAGATGGACGAAAAGACTTTACTCAAGGAAGCCAAAGAAATTAACTTTGAAAAACTTCAGCAAGCCATAAAACAGGTATGACATGTTCAAAACCACACTCTCTGGACTTGTTGTTATGTGAGGCCCACCGTGAACATGCTGTGTTTAATAACCAGTGCATCACATGGTATGCTGTGGGAGTTACTGCTACAATATGACTGTGAAACAGATTTGACAGGGTTTTTTTTTAATTTAATTTTTGATTGGGGGGCAAGTTACAAATGAACCCTTCAGATATCTTCATTAGAATATTATTAATACATCATTAGTACAGAAAAAATAAAATAAAAAACTTTCTTTTTTTCCCCTGCCGCTAAGTGAATTTTTATTGTGTCAGTAGTTCTTCATTGTATAATGCTATCATGCTCTTTGTTGGTTTGCTAACAAGAGATTTACCTGTTTCAGACACATTCCCATTTAGATTTTAAAAGTGGACCAATTTTTGCTGAATTTGCCACCTGCACCTATATGAACTACAGACTCGCTTGTCATTTTCATATGGGTGCAATGTTAAATTTGCATGATCTGATAGAGACTTCTAACCACAGGTTTCTTACCTTCGAATATTGTCCTGTTGGCGGACTGGATCTGGAAACTTTGACTAGCAGTACAGCTGCATTCCCCATAGTTGGTGTTGTATGGCTCCATGTTGCTTTGTTGGTGTCATTTGCACCAGAAGTGACGTTTATGGTGCCTATATAAGTGCCACCTCATTCGGCTCCTATGGCATTGTCTACATGCACGATGTCTACATAGACGCTCACCCCAGTGCACTGATGTCAGTTCTTTCTTTCCTCTCAATCAGTACAGGTCTAAAGAGCTATCCCCAGTCACTTTTTGACCTTTTGTCAAAGACTGTTTCAAGACTTTTGTCAAAGATTGTTTCAAGACTTTGTCTCCTGGTGTTAGGATGCCCACCAAAAAGGCATATTTCAAACTGTGTGGTAACTATCACCATCCGATGTCGGTGACGGACCTCCATTTAGTTTGCCTCTGGTGCAATCACGACTCGAGGATTGCTGTGACATGCATCCAAAGGAGCTGAGGTAGTGGTCCCTCAAACTCCTCGCCGACCGACAACCCCCCGCAGCATTCCAGATCTTGGTTGCAAGGAAGGTCCAGAGATTGTTCGTAGAGCCACACCCACTGATTGTCGTACCATTCAAAGTAATCAGGAAACTCAGTAAGTCCTACCAAATGAAGTCCTAGTCTAAGGTCTTCGACTTGACTGCGCAAGTCATAGGAAGAGTCGCTGGGCCGTCTGCACTTGGGGCCTAGCTCTGTGGTGGAGCCTGCTTTGTCTCTGCTCCTTCCTGAGTTTCCATGAGCCGGAATGACCCCGTCCAGCTTAAAGAATTTTGTGGCCATTCACCTTATATTTGGGTGCCCACGGTTCAGGGAGGGTCCCATAATGTTTTCCCCCGTTGGACTTGCCCTCAGTGCCATTTGGGCTTCAGGGATGCACTAACTGATGAAAAAACGTTGCTGAACCCTCTACCTTCCCTGACTCGCGCTCTAATGTTGACACCCATTGGTTGTGTCACCCCATCATCATTCCAGACTCTGACACAGAGGGGACTGGCGTCATCTGGCACCAACTAGGGTCAAACTCCTCATGTTTGAGCCAGTACCTTATTCTTATGACAAGCTGGGATTGAATGGGAACGGTCTGAGGACCCTTATGGTTACTAACCCTTAAAAGGCTCTGAGGAAACTTAGGAGTCTATTAGGATGGCGGGCGGACTGGAGTTCGACGCCACCCTAGCGGTGCTGGGACCGGCCGCCATTGGTGCGGCGGTCCCGCACCTCCAATTAGGATGCGACCGCCACCATGGCGGTCGCATCCTGTATATTTCACATTGTTGCGGGCGGAGCTGTATTTAGCACCCGCCACAATGAAAAAGGGCATGTTGTGCATTTGCATGCATAACGTGACAGGCACCGCATGGAGTCTGCCACTTTGTGCATGCAATTGTCGTGGGGTACCATGGGTAACCCCCAAGTGCAGCCACCCACTCCCCACCCCCCTGGGGGCCTGCAACGGGCCCCAAAGGCATTCTCCGAATGCCTTTCCATGGCGGAGTCTCCGCCATGGAAATGTTATACAAGGGGGGTTGTACCCATATAGTCAGTGGGACCTGGGGGATCAATAGCGTTATATATAGGGGGTCCCAGACCAAGAACACAATTCCTATTTTGAAACACACACTATTTAAATGAATTTAGAAAACACATTAAATGAAGGTGACCAGTGTTTTTAATATTCACTGTACCAATCAAACAGTCAATGTTAAGAAATCAGACGTAAAATATACAAAATTCAATGCGCCCACAATGAGGGAGGGGGGGAGGTGCAGGGAGGGGGATGTATTTCACTGGATTATACATCACTAGTTAACATTCAAAAACAACATAATGCATAGTTCAAAACGTAATTCCACATACATGAAAGGCCGTGGAAAGTGACATATATCATAACAAAAAATTCACTAAGAAGATACTCCTATAATGATTAATATATCAAACTAGGGTTAGGAGTTCCTGGTTGTAGGGTGTAGATGTCTACGTTTCGACCCGGATGGTGTAGGATGGTGGATCCTTACTGCGTGGGTCTTCGTCAGGACGTGGTGGGTGAAGGGGGGGTTGGGGCGTTTAACTCTGCGCAAAAAAATATATATTATTTTCATTAAAACAGACCCCCAGATTGCGCACCGTGTTCACTGGTGTCAACGTGCCATCTGATGTTAGAGGCCAGAAGTCTGCTGGCAGACTTTGGGTGATTTCCCCCCCCCCCACCTTGCACTGTAGAATCTCCATTTTCCCAATGTTAAACTGGAGCTAATTTTCCTTCAACCATTTTGCCATTTCTCGCATACAAGCATGAAAGCTTTCCAGTGAGTCCGCCTGAGCACCATCCAGGGATATCAAAAGCTGCGTGTCGTCGGTGTAGTTCATCACGCTGATGTTATGAGCTATGATAATTCCCAGCAAGGGTTGCATATAAGCATTAAACAAAATGGGACTAATAGACAATCCCTGTGGTACCCCATGTAAAACTTTCATGAATTCAGATTGGTACGGAGGATGGCGATCCGCCCGCCATCCTAATAGACTCCTTAGTGTATGGATATGGCAGATGCCCCAGCCCAATGGACTGGACACCACAAAAAACACTTGCCTGATCTCTCCCCCTACCTTGGTTACGTAAAAGGGTCACTTATTCGCTATGGTGATGAGGAGGGCAGCTGAGGTCTTGAACGTTCAGTTGCCCTCAGTGGCAGTTGAGATGAATGTCTTGACAGAGGTGCTTCAACTGGGAGTTACCCCATCCAAACTACTTCTCCCTTTCATTAAAGCGATCACCGGTGTCCTGCTCGGGGCATGGTCCAATTCCTATACAAGGGCTCCTGTGTACAGGACTATTGCCTGCCTCAATCGCCCCACCCGAATGAACCTCAGTATCTTCAACCAGCACTCTAACCCAGAGAGCTTGGTGGTTCAGGCTTCCACCTCCAAAATAAACCCCAGTACACCCCCTTTGCCCTAGTCAGCAGCTGCAGCCTCCAAACTTTTTTAGTTTGCCCTCCATCTGTCATGGGCATCCAATGGGGTCTGGATATGCCATCACCTGCACCACTGGAGATCAATAACAGTCGTTTCGGTTTTGCAGCTCGTCCAAAGGGGCTACTCCCTCCCCATTGTGACCTCTCCTCCACCCATGCCACACGCCTAAAACTCGCAGGTCGCCATTCCTTCTAGTAGGGAATCATGACACAGCCCACAACTTCAAGGAATGCATAAGAGGTGTAAGTGACTGGATGGCAGAAAATTGCCTTAAACGGAACTAAAATAAAACGGAGGTTCTACTCTTCGCCAGAGACACATCGTTCTGGTCTTCAGAATGGTGGCCCATGGAGCTGTGAGCCCTCCTTCTCCAGTCACCAAGACAATAAATCTGGGAGTCATTAATGACACCTCCTTATCCTTTTCACATCATGCAAAGATGCTCTCCTCGTCAGTCTCTTTCACCTTGAAAATCTTGAGGAAAATTCTTCAATTTATCCCACTGGTATTACAGAAAACAGTGATTACTGTAACGGGATATTGGTTGGAGCAAACAAATCAGTAGTGGCAAAATTGCTTTTACTCCAAAACTCCGCAGCTCGGCTGCTCTTCGGCCTGGCCAAATTTTCATCAGCCTGACAGGCTCTCGATACCTTGCACTGGCTGCCTGTGGTGCAGCAAATTAGGTTTAAGGCGCTTTGCATCGCCTACAAGGCTCTCCATAACGTTGGTCCTGTTTACTTAACAGATCGCTTCCAATGGCATATTCAAGAAAGTACACTCTGGTCTGCCTCTCTGAAGCTCGTGAAAGAACCTAAGCTCTGCCTTCTCAGATGGGGTGGTAAAAGCTTCTCATGTGTCACATCTAGATGTGAAATGAGATGCCAATAGAGTAAAAAAAAAAAAAACTCCCCATATTTACTCACCTTTAATAACTAACTTAAAACCTGGCTTTATACCCAATAACCTCTTGTAAACAACCGGGTGGTTGGTTGGTCTGTGTGTAGAGCTGCAAGAGCCTAGACGTCCTTGGGTAGTAGAGCGCAATATAAATAAATAAATCTATCTATACAGAGTTTGTCGTATCTAAAATAGAATTATTTTCCACTACCTGTTTTGTAACAAAATCCATTTAAATGGTTACTTGCCAGTACCTCAAAAATTGTAAAATGGCCACCAATGTATGGCACCAAACATAATAAAGTACTTAGCAATTAATTTGATCCTAGCTAACATTCTTATGCAAAGAATAATTGGGTTTTTGAAAGACTAGAAACTAAGTAAAACATGAAAAGAAGGCATAATCGGTATTTAATCATGCTCTTTGTTTTTCTTTTCTCCACATACCACAGGATCAGTGAAAGCAATCAAAACACATAATAAAAATGATGGGTGAGAAGAATTATAAGTAGTGTCTTACGAGCCTACAAAGTTATTACAAGGGATCGGTCAATCTCAATAGTTGGTCCTGACGAAGGCTTGAATCCTTTGTGGCAATAAGGGCGAAACATGTTGACCGCATTCGTGTGATGTTGTGGATAATTTACACATCCTAAGAACATCACCACTGTACCTTTTAATCTTTCCCCTATATACTACACCCACATTAAAGTCACTTTCTGAGATACAGGAGGTAATTTTAACCTTTCTTTCCACACAGATCCCACCAGTACTTTCCCTCAAAAGGAGACCGTACTCACCTAGGGAAGCAAGTACCTAGGTGCAAAACCCAGCATCATGGTTTACTGTATATGATTAATTAAAATCTTTACAAATTTCGAAAAAATGAGAATAAAAAATATATCTTTACATACACAAGTAAAAGCATCCCATAATGTTACCACCTTAAGGCTTTTTTTTTTTTTAAATAAAATCCAAACAACATTGATGGTATCCCTAGGTTATTAGCTGAAGTCAGGTGCTGAACCATCGGCATGTAATGTTATATTTGCGTTATAATCCATTTTCTAAATACATCTTTTCCATTACAAATACCATGATGTTGCTTTCAACCTTACAATCAGTGTTTTAAAGACAACAAGCTGGAAAATTAGCCAAACCCAATGATGACACGCCCGATACAACACCATAGATGTGGTCACTTAATATCACCAGTGGCAAATATTGGTTGAGGGTTTTGGGTTGATAACCAATACCTAATGATGCCAGACAGCCCATACGATCACTCCCTTTTAATTTAGACATATAAGACTAGTGAGGGCCAAGTGATCATTCCACATGCTTCCCTCCCCCCCCCATATTGGTTGCTTAGTGTTACTTTGGCAGGCCAGGAGTCCTGCCACCCAGTCGATATATGCCTGTTGTTGGAACAAGTAAATGACATGGTGTATAGATCAACATGTTGGTTCTCTGTCTGCACCCCTTTCTCAAATGTTTCTGTTCATTTTCTCCTTAGCCCAGCAGGACTGTGCTTTGGACATGTTAAAGATTCTCTTTCACCCATTTCTGCAGTTGCCAGATCAGTCATCCCTTTTCAGTTCCCTTATTGCACTTAGGTTCCTGAAAGGTCTCTAACATACGTTCTCACAAGCGCCTTTTATTATACCCCGGTGGGAACTTAGCCTGGTTCTTACATTACTGATGAGCCTGATGAGTGCTCCCTTTGAGCTGCTGCACAATTGCCCTCTCAGACTTCTAACCATCAAAACGGCCTTCCTAGTGGCAATAACATCTGCCTGGAGGTTCAGTGTGTTACAGACACAGTCTGCAAATCCTCCTTACCTTCTACCCAGAAAAACTTGTCTTTCGAACTTGAGCATCCTTCTTACCAAAGGTAGTAACTATTGTCCATGTTGTTCAGTATATCACTCTGCCTACCTTTTACACTCCGCCTCACTCCTCTAAAGTAGAGGAGAGACTATACCTGCTGGAGCCAAAAAGAGGTTTGTTGTGCTACCTTGATCGCCCTTGTGAGTTCCAGGTGAACGATGAACTCTTAGTGGTAGATGTCTGAAAGAAAAAAAGAAAGACGTTAAAGAGGCTAACCGTCTTGTGATGAATAGTGCTCTGCATTAACTTCTGCTACGCATTTGCCAAAAAACAACCCCCTGAGGGTTCGCGTGCTCGCTCTACCAAAAGCAGGGCTGCGACCAGTGCGTTAGACCGTGGAATTCCTGTGCTGGATATTTTTCCGCTAGCAATGTGGGCTTCCTTTGACATGTTTACCAAACACTCCTGTCTGGACAGTCAGGCCACTTTGCCCATTTATTCCTACAGGACTTTTTTGTCTTATCCGTATCGCAGCCCCATATCTTTGGAGGTAGTGCTTGGGTATGTATTCTAAGGTAGGGAATCTACGGCTAGAAGTCTCTATCAGATGAACAAGTTACTTACCTTCGGTAACACCTTCTCTGGTAGAGACTATCGAGGAGCAGATTCCTTACCCACCATCCCATCCTCCCCATTCTGCGAAAGGATTATAGTGTAAAGGATTTATTATTTTAAGGATGCTAGCTTCACACACCAATGGTTGGTGTTTGTCGGGGCTCTGCACTTCTGGCGTGGAAAGTTGCGAAAAGAAACTATCGCCTGCGAGCTGGGTGGTTCCTATATAGGCACCACTCATGTCCCTTCTGACGTAGATGGGGCCAATTGGTGCCTAATGTCGCCCATTCTGGCGTGCAGGAGTACTGCTGGTCAAAAGCTTATTCTAAGGCAACGATAGACTCCGGCTTTACAGAAGGTAAGTAACTTGTTCATTAAGTGATTGGTATTTCAACTAACGTGCAAATAAAAAGTAACTTTGCTGGGTTATTCAGTAAACCTGTGAAATGCCCAGTATAGCCTAGAAGTGCAATTTTGTGGGGCAGTAATCCCCATTTATTGACTTAAATAACCAAAGGTTTCTGACCAGTAAGTATTTAGACTGCCAGGGACATGAAACCACTCACCTTTGTCTTCTCTTTTACTCCTGGGGCAATGGCATGAAGCATCAGCACATACTGTATGGAGCACAACAAAGAAATATAGCATATTTACTTGGAGTGAAACTGCATACAGTTGAAATTTGGCTCCTCAATTTGTTGTAAATTATTGTATTGGTAATTGGACATTGCCAAATGTGTTCATTTATAATCATTAGGGTTCCTTTGACCCATTTCTCTATTATTTACTGAGGATGCTCTGGTAATAACGCTTTGTATTAAAAGAAAAAAATCTACCACATTCCCATGCCTGTTCAGTACTGATTCTGCTCTGTAACCAAGCAATCTAAGATTTCAAGATTTCCCAAAACAAACCCTCCTCTGTGCTGATGGGGCTGAACAGAGGGAGGTTGCACTTCAAGCAGGAAAGGTGATTTTACTTCTTCTCTTGCTTGATATGTGGGGGAATGACTCCACCATGCCCTGAGAGTACTTCTTCATGCCCACCATCTGGAAGCCTCCAGCATGCCACATGCTGTCGGCACCACACCAGCCTCATCTTCCCTGAGAAAAAAAACAAACTCAGTATAATATAAAAGAACATCTTCCAACACCGCTTTAAATATACTGTGTAAGCAGTGCTCATTGGTAGTACTCTCTCTTGGCCATCATAATTTGGGAACTCTTTCTTTATTGTATTACAGTGCTGCATTTGTTTTGTTCATAGCTGTGCTTTTATTTAATTTATTTGTAGTTTATCGTTACAGAAGAAAGTTTCAAACATTGTAGTCAAAATGCTATCATATTTCATTTGTTTTTTTTCTAATCTGTCTCTTTCGTGGTTGTATCAATTTAATTGGCCAAGAAATGTGGTTATGATAATCCCAGATAACAAAATAGAGAGAAAGAGGAGGAAGCCAGAGTGCTTGTTTGTCTCCCTGGTCATAGATGCATATCGGCAAAGAGCATGATCTAACAGCTGCCCTCTAGGAAATCCAATCAGCAGGGTAATTGACATTAAGCCTCCTTGACAGGGAACCCAGTTGTTTTTTTTAGAAAAACCCTCCCCCACCTACCTCGTTGGTGGCATGCTTCATCATGGATTCCCACCCAGGAGAAACCAAGTGCCTCCTCGGTGTGCTTCGACGCCTGATTACAGCGGAGCTGTTTTTTGTTTGTATTTTGTGAATAGTGGATACTGTGAGTGGAAGGTTAAAACTACCTTCAGGGTACCCAATACTTTATTATATGGTCCCTGGGGTACAGTTAAAATAGTTAATTGGATGTGAGTGAGACAATGGTCGCGCACGTCTCCTCCGAATATGTGAAGAGTGAATTTATGTGAGGTGGTCTACGTCTTTCAGCTATAAGTGTAAGATTGAATGGCTATCTTCAGGTCCCGTGGCTCATAGTAATTCCTTGAGGTCACGTTAACTATGCACACATGCTAAGGAGTGCATAGGATTGTAAGGTGTGTGACTTACGGTTTACACAGTCAGAATTTCTGTACTTTGATCATGAGCACTTCTCGTGACCTAGATCCTGGCGGGAGGCAGCGCCTATTGTCACACTTGCATCAAGGTTGGTCGCCTGTGTACGAACAAGTTAGTTCCTCTCTCCTGGGATCTTGGTGAACGATATGATAATCCCAGCACAGATTTTATATTATTAAACTATTTCTGCCCTATAGTTGATGGCGTTATTGCCGAAAATAAAGTAGTTTGAAGTGAGATAAGAAATCTCAACTCTGTGGCCATAACTGAAAATATTTGCCACAAGCAAAATTGGAAGCAAACTGGTCTTTTATTATCTTTTGTAACTTAGTAGAGCAGGAAATGAAGAAACTCCTTCCCTGTTGTTCATTGAATAGTGTTAATACATGTTAAATATTGCTGTTTAAAATCTTGCACTGTTAGATACCAATTTCACAAACTGTCAAAAAGCTCCCAAGAGTCTTATGGCTTCATTTAATCAGGTCAGAACTGATTTCTGCTCTACTCTCTTTAAAACATTTGTGGTGACACAGTTTGGCTCAGTGTGGTTTTTGTGCAGCCCATATCTTAAATCAAACAACAGTTGTGAAATGCTGCACCGTCACCCCTTGGGGTATCTGTGCTCTGAGGATGTGTGTCTCAGTCGAAAAGCCAGGTCTTGAATCTCTTTCTGAAGTCTGCCAGGGATGGTGCTGTTCGGGCGTGGATGGGCAGATCGTTCCAGGTCTTTTGGCGGTGATGTAGAAGAAGGAGCAGCCCCTACTATGGATGTGGGGGGTGTGAGCGAGGGCGAGTAGAGAGGAGCGCAGGTGTCATTCGGTGGTTGCAGTATGATGGTCCTTGATCATTTAGTTTTTTGTAGGTGTTAGTGAGTATTTTGAATTGGCATCTCTTCTGGATGTTTGGGAAGGTCCAGTATGAGTCTGGCTGCTGTGCTTCGTATGGTCTGGAGTATTCCGAGGAGCTGGGTGGAGATGTAGGTGTAGAGAGCGTGGCATAGTTGAGGCGGCTGGTGACGAGGGCCTGGTTTAGGATCTTTCTGGTATTGATTGCGATCCATCTGTAGATTCTGTGGAGCATGGAAGTGAGGACGCAGCAGAAGGAGACTACGCTGACCTGTTTCATGGTCGGTTGACTATCTAGTATGTTCCCTGGTTTGTGTGTATGGTCTGTTGGTGTTGGAGTAGGTCCAAAGTCAGCTGGCCACCAGCTGTGGTCCCAGGAGGAGGTGTTGTTTCCAGAGATCAGTACTTCTGTATTGTCAGAGTTCAGTCTGAGGCAGTTGTGTCTCATCCAGTTAGCTACGTTGGTCATGACGTTGGGGAAGTTGGTTTTGGCATTGGTGGGGTCCTCAGTGAGCAAGATAAGTTGAGTGTCGTCTGCATAGGAGATTATGTTGAGGCCATGAGATCTAACAACATCTGCAAGGGAGGGGTCATGTAGGTATTGTATAAGGTGGGGGTGAGTGATGATCCTTGGGGTACGCCACAGATGATGTTCATTGTTGCGGAGGTGAAGGGAGGCAGCCGGATATTCCTTGTGCGTCCTGTATGGAAGGAGGGTATCTTGCTGCATGCCGATGTTGTAGAATCAATTAATGAGGGTGTGTGGGAGACTGTGTTGAATGCCGTAGAGAGGTCGAGGAGGATCAGGGCCACAGTTTCTCTGCAGTCGAGGAGAGTTCTACGTCGTCTCTTGTAGCAGTCAGCGTGGTCTCAGTGCTGTGGTCGGCATGAAATCCTGATTGTAAGGCATCCAGTAGGTGGTTTTGTTCCAGGTATTCAGTGAGTGTGATGGCTTTCTTGAGTACTTTGGCCGGGTAGGGGAGCAGGGAGATCGGTCGACAATTTTTTAGATTGCTGGGGTCGGCTGAGGGGTCTGAGTTCTGCATGTTTCCGTCTGTCTATGGTGATGGAGATGTTGAGGATGCTGGTGAGTTCCGTGCTGATTGGGTTTGTTTCAAGGTTGAAGACTTGTTGGGGGCAGGGTTCGGTGGGCGCCGCTTAGAGGGATGGAAGACATGATAGCTGTGGTGGTGTGGGTGACGAGTAGAGACCAGGTAGTGATTGTGTGGCTGGTGTTTGCTGGTTGGTTGAGGGCGGGTGAGTTGGAGGTCACAATTGTTGTAGATGGTAACAATCTTGTAGTGGAAGTAGTCTGAGAGGGCGTTACAGGGTTCTTGGGAGGGGTGAATGGTGTTCTCTGTGGCTGACGGGTTGGTAGAGTTCCTTGACTTTTTTGAAGAATACCTTAGTGTGGTTGTCTGCGGTATCGATCTGGACCGCCATGGCAGCTTTCTTGACTTCCTTGATGTATCTGTGGTAGTTTTAAGGGCGGTCTTGTCAGTGGGTCTGTTGGCAGGGTTTTTTGTGACGTGCCATCACTTCTCCAGTTGATAGCAATTACGCTTGGTGGTCCTGAACTCTGGGGTGCACTAGCTGGCTTGTTTTAGGTTTTGTCGGCTTTTGTTAGTTTCAGTAGGGCAACTCTGTCGGCTGTGTCTTCTAAGTTTGGGTGGCCTTGCTCCAGCTGCTGTGGTAAGAGGCGTGACGCTTAGTGATGGTGTGCTGGGTGTCGGAGATTGCGAAGTGTACAGTGGCATGATCAGTCGAGGTGAAAATGGGTCGACTGTGTTTCCGGCCTTGTGCATGAGTTCGGTGACCAGTTGGGTGAAGCTAATGTTGTTTAGGTTCTCCAGGAGGGCGACGGGGTTTGCCTCGTTGGGGTCGTCAATGTGGAACTTGAGGTCACAGAGTAGGACTTAGTGGTAGGATTCGATGACCAGGGAGCGATTATGTTGCAGAAAGTTGGTCGGGTCCTTGTGGTCAGTAGACGAGTGTTTCTTATTGTTGTCTTCGGGTCTGTCTGTAGTTCGAAATTGATGTGTTCCATGAGAGCTGTGGGGGTCGTCATTGATGATTGCGCACCTGATGGTTACCTTGAAGATGATGGTGATGCCTCCCCCTTATTTGTTGGTGCGGTCTTAGTGTATCATCTTGTAGCCATCTGGAGTGGTGATATCCGGGTTCGAGGAGGGGTTGAGCAACATTTCCGTGATGAAGGCAAAGTCAGTAGAGAGGGTGGTGATGGTGTCCCAGATTTCAATGGCATGCTTGCAGAGGGAGTGGGCGTTGAGCCGGATACATTGGAGTAGTTTGTGGTCTTCTGCGCAGGAGTGGTGCAAGATCCTTCGTAGGTTGTGTTACAGGAGAAGTGGAAGTGTCAGCAGGTGAAGGGTCCTTTGGCTGATTGTGGCGATGAAGTGATGCAGATGTTATGGTGCCTAGTGTTCAGCTCCAGGAGTTCCTTGGCATTGTATCGGCAGTAGGGCCAGGGGTCCTGTCACTGGGCGTTGTCAAAGTGCAGACGGGGACAGATAGGCTTGCCTTTGGTGCACTGGTGGGACACCCGCTGTGCGCAGTCGTGCAGTGGCCTCCATCTGTAGTTCTGGTAGGTGTGAGGGACTAGTAGGGAGGCGAAAGAGCAGGGATCGGGAATAGTATGGGAAATTGCGGGAAACCCCTAATTGCGCTGCACAGAGATAAAACTGAATCATATAAAAATGAACCCAACCCAATAAGGTTAAATCTTTCTCAAAGTGCGCTGCACTAATACAAAGATTACAATAAGGGGTTAGAATAGGAGGAGAGGTCAGGCGACGTCGGCAGGTAGCGGTCAACTGGGACCGAACAGACGTCCTTTAGGCAGGGCGCTAGGTGTCAAGTCCATGAGGCTGGATGGCAGGAGTGGCAGGAGAGCGGTGCACAGGAACAGGAGGTCTGAGGCTTGACTTCAGTAACTCCAGAAGAAAATATACACTAAGAAATTGCCGTTTTGTGGGGCAAAAGATACATTCTACTGTCCTTACTTTTTTTTATAATTATTTTTATTTCGTTTTTAAAATAAAACAAAACATCAAACAAAGCATGAATACACATTGCATAGCATTCCACATTGGCCGTGTAGTGCAATTATAAAAACAGAATGTCGTTCACAATTGAATCTGCAAATGGGTTTGAGCGGCCAGGGCGCAGAGCAAAAACGGAAGCATGGTTACAATTCTCATGGTTACACACGGTAGGAACCAACATCACATCTTTCAAAGCTCTTCCCCTGGTCCTTCGAGCAACAGACTCCCACCCTCCGCTTCTCCCTCCACCTCCAGACCATAATATTTTATCCATGGGGCCCATATTTTCCGGATCTTCCTTGGACAGCCCTGGGCTTTGTATGTCACGAATTCCGCAACCATATACAAGTCAAGACTTGCCCTCCATTCGTTAAGAGTAGATATTTGCAGGGCCCCCCCAGTATTTAACTATATTCCATTTGGCTACCACCAACCCCAGGTTGGCTAGAACAAGTTTACGCCGTGGGATATCTACCTCTGTCGGAATACCCAAAAGGAGAAACTTTGGCTCCAGTTATATTTAGACTTCCCCAATAGGCCTGTATCTTGGTACATTCCTATAGGGTATGTATGAACGTCCCATGGACTGTGTGGCAACGAAGACACTCCGGGCTCTCAGCCCTCCCTATTGTATGCAATTTGGCCCCATCAAAATAAGCGCAGTGTAGTATTTTGTACTGGATGAGACTTAACCTTAATTTAATTGCCACTTCAGGTGGATGCATGAGTGGCCTCACAATCTATAACCTCCATTACACTAGTGGCCTGTTCCCATTTTGCTTGGAATGGACCCAGTTTATCGGGCATATTGTTAAGTAATGTTTTGTAGGTGAATGAAATGGCTTTGGCCGGGATTTCCTCCTGGAGCAGACGACCCTCTAATGGGGCGTGTTTGGTAGTGCCGCCCCTTCCAACCCCTCCACGACCCATGCATGTTGCAAACGGAGGTACGCATATGTCTGAGTGTCGTGAGGTTGGCATCTAGTTTGGAGCGTGCTGGAAGAGGCCAACACTCCATGTTCCCGGACATCTCCTATTTTAGAAATACCTATGAGGTCCCATTGCCTAAAACCACTCAATTTTCCAATCTCTTAACCTGGTCCCCTCCCACAGTGGAGTTTCTCTGGTGCATTTTTGGTCCCACTTCATTTGTTGTTCAGCGCTTTACCTTGCCTCCAGCGTCCTCTGGGTCGCTTGGAGCAATTTACTACATCCCTTACCGCCATAAATATAATGAAGATGGGTATGGTCTCTAAACTGCAATCTTTCAAGCCTATATGTCTGGTGATCCCAGATGTGTGGAGCCATTTAATAAGGTGGGCCGCTCTATAGTACGACCTGATATCTGGTAAGGCCAAACCCCCATTATATGGATTCCTCTGTACTTTTGAAAGTGAAATACGTGGATGGGGCCCATCCCATAGGAGTAAGCGCAATTAGCTGTAAATGCCCTTAAACATCGTGTCCGGAATCGTAATGTAGGTCTTTTGCAGTACATAGAGCAACTGCGGGAGCGTTACCATTTTAAACATCATTTTAAACATGGCAGCCCTCCCCATAATGGTTAAGGGAAGCTAAATTGAGTATGCAACAATATTTTTGGGTTATCATACACAAATTAGGTGTGCTGGTTGATAATTTTTTTTGTAATGTAAGGGAAGCCTCCTTCATCTCTTAACGGCCTCTTGAAAATTTAAGAAGACCCACCTAATGTTGCAAAATAGGCTAGTGGCCGCTTCCATAGTGATGTAGAGACCAAGATAAGTAAATCCTTCCATGGACCAACACACGCAGCCAGGGAAACTCCGGTGCTCTACCACCCCTCCTCCCCCCACTGGGTCTAGGGTAGATTTAGTCCAATTGATCCTATATCCCACATGGCGCCTATAGTCCTCAATGATTCGTAGGATTTGAGGGAGCGTCTGTCGGTTTTGTCACAATAAAATGAAATCCGCATATAAAGATATGCCTTCTTCATCTATCAGTCGGGAATTATCTACGCAACCACCCAGCCCAGGGAAAGCTCTGATGACACAGGCCAGGGGTTCCAGGATAAGAGCAAACAACGGGGGGAGAGCGGGCAACCCTGCCTAGTCCCCCGTTGGATCGGCCAGGTCTCGGAAAGAGTTCCATTGACCCTAACCCTGGCCTCTGATGCATTGTATAACCAGGCCACCCATTCCCGGAACCCCGGGCCAAATCCAAATTTCTCTAGAGCGTGTCTCATAAAGGGCCAACATCCATCCAGTTGGCCAGTCATCGTAGATTGTAACGTGTGGCTCGTTTCGGCATGAAGCCAGTCTGGTCTCCTTGTATCAAGGAGGTAATAACGGATAGGAGACGTGTCGCCAGGATAGTGGCCAGGATCTTAGTTTCTTTATTTAATAGCGAGATGGGACGTCTGCTGTCCTTTCTATTCATTTTCCTTTTTATCCGCAAGGGTCACATGTGTATTGTCTGCTTCCAAGATTATTTTTTCAAATACACAGGATGACACTGAAAAGTTAGAATTACTTTATCCTTCTACATCTTCTTTCTTTGGAACAGATTGTTCCATCCTCAGGTGAGAGGAACAAGCAGTGCTGGCTCTTACGTTGAACCAACTTGCAGTAGCCACAGATGTATATGGTGAAGAGCTTGAAGTAGGCTTTCCTGTGAGGCCAAGTTGTATTGGGTGTGCTGGCACCTGGATGAATGGGGTTGGTGTAGTATGTCTTTGGGAGGAATATCATTGCTACCATCCATCTCCTGAGGGTGCCACTCTGCCTACACACAGGAGACAGTAGGCAATAACGAACACTTCATTACATCCTAATGCTCTCTGTAGAGTCTTTTTTTTTCTTGAGCTGTTCCTCCTTTAGGACTGGTTTAGTTAGGCACTTCTTAGCCCTGTTTCTGCTGGTGGCTTCTCTGCTGTAGCTAACATTCCAGTTTTCAATTTTGTATGTGCTATGTAACTGCTAAACTGTGTTCGTACCGAATCGTATTGCCTTTTCTGTCAAAGGTATTTACAGTGGTTGTAGACCACAAAGCTTATTTTTGACTATTATGGGACTGGAATGTTTCATCTAGGATACTACACAGGATCATGATTATTTTTGCATCAGTAGATCAGAAATTAACACGTTTTGCCGATGGAATATAGGCAAGTCTTCCCTCCCTCATTCTAAGATGGGAGCAATGAAATGCCTGTGAGCCACTGAGAGTGCTCTAGGCAGCGGTGATCTTATAACCTGTGCCTTGTTCTCCGGCTTCTACTCTCCACTCGTCACCAGGGATAGCTAGGTCTCTACAAAAAAGGGTGATTCACAACAGCCTTTAAATGGCGACAGGTAACCTTTGTCACAGAGTAGCACCAAACTAATTTACAAGCATCCAGTGGCTGATAACGCAAGTGCTTTCGATAAGGGATGAGAAGAATCAGGTGTCCTTCAGAACCTGTGTAAGAGGTTATGCACAAGAGGACATCGTAGGAGCAGAAAGCTTCTCCAGATAGGTCAATGGCGGTTGAAAGACTACATGCATATTGAGTAACTTGGTTGCAGGCTACCAACAGAAATATTGATCCAACCTCTATGACCGAGCCTGCTTTAAAAAGTGAAGATTCGGAGCACTAACTATCTTCCATCAGCACTAATTCCAAAGTTGAGTTCAGTCCGGTAGCTATCCTGGAGGAATATGTGGTGTTTTGACGCATGCATTTACAACGCATGCCATAACAACGCGGTGCTTACAACGACCGCGTTATTTCGCATAACGTTACAACGCAAGTTGTAACAATGACTTGGTGTTTGGAGGCGCTGGATGTTTGAACAGTATAATTTACTATTCCAACTCCAATCTGTGCGGACACTAGGGAAGGTGTTGGATTTTGAATCCAACACCTTCTGCCCCCCCACGCAAGCAGTTGTTCTGACTTGCGTTGTAACAGTATGCGAAATAACAACGCAGTCGTTTTAAGGACCTTATTGTTATAGCATGCGTTGTAAACGCTGTTTACCATCCTAGAGGCATGAGTAAATGCTAATTATGTCACAGCCTGGTTCGGTTATCCCAGTGCCAAGTTACTCTGGTCTAATACAGTGGCGATTGAGCAGAGTTGAGCCTTTTTAGAACTCTTGCTGGGCTATCCTTTTTTTTTTTTTTTTTTTTTTTAAATGATTTTTATTGATTTTTGTATAAAATCATAGAATACATAAATTTACACTGAGAAAGTTCATCATAACCCCCTAACCCTCCCCCACCCCTTAGTCTGGCAGACTTCTATAAGAAAAGAGAAGATAAAGAAAGAAAAATGTACAATTTGAATACCACATTATGCATCGTTTGGCCCCGTATAATAACTGTGTACTGTGCCCTGAAATCAATCACAAAACTGGCATTTGAAAATAATAAACCAAGCTTCATCAAACTAGACACATGTATAATAATAGCACAGCATAAAAATCTTCAAATAAGAATACAGAGGCCTTTGCCAATTCAAATTCAAATACAAGAGCAGTTACCAATTCCTCTGTCCAGTTACTACTTGGTTTAATAGTTAAACCCCATATATAGACTTCACTAAGAGTGACACCAATAGATCTAGGTTAGGTTTGAAGGAGTTGCCTATTATTATTATTATTATTATTATTGCCTTGATTGTCACACCATTCCTGTAGCGGAGCCCAGATTTTCAGGCCAGCAGTGCGTTTCCTTCTACCTTTCCCTTTATAGATTGCTATTTCAAACTGAAATGCGGCTAGTAATCTGGCGAGCCATTGCTGAAATGAGGGTGCCAGTTCATCTAACCAGACCGATGCAATACACATCCTAAAAACAGCCATTGACATAAATATAAATTCCGCCCCTTGTCGATTCCAGTTTGGGTCAGTCGCTCCTAGAAGCATCATTTCAATAGTCAAAGTGATGGGACTTTTCACAACCGCTGATATAAACCTCTCAATATCGAGTTTCAGTTGGGATAGGCCGTCGCAGGTAGCAAAAATATGTATACAGTCTGCATTCGGAAAGTGGCACCGGGGACAGTATGTTCCTTTACCCGAGCCCCATTTTGCAATTTTGTCAGGAGTATAATATAACATAAAGAGGGTTTTATAAAATTGCGTTTGTAGTTTAGTTGATAGCAAATAAGTTTGTGACATTGCCATTGTACTTTCAATTTCAGCCGGAGGTATACCAATTTTGTTTTCCCATTTCAAGGCTATCTTTCCTATATCATCAGGTGCCGAGTTACTTAATAGGATATATATTTCACTAATGGTGTTAACTTTACTGGACGACAGTGTCTCACATATCTCACATTTAATGCTGATGATTTCACAAAGATTTCTTTTTGTTATGTAGTCCCGTATTTGTAGGTATTGGAAGAAGTCTCTGTTGTTAATTTGATATTTCATTCTTAGTTCCCCAAATGTGTGAAGCCCCGTAGAAGAACAGAGATTGCCGAAGTGTGTAATTCCGGCTGCTTCCCATTTCTTCATACAGCTATGCCTAAAGATAGCGGGCAGATCTAGATTATCTTTAAAAAGTGTATAGTATGAGACTCGCCCAATATCCATTAGTTTTCTTATTTTTTGCAATATTTTAAAAGAATGTATAAGCGGCTTAAATTTTACTTTTTTGTGATAGCTATCGTGTAGATGACGCCATAGGTATCCAGAGTTTTTTTCACCTAACAATAGGTTATAAATAGATGGTTGCACACCCCGTAATGCTACATTCGCTAATTCAATTTGAAGAAGTTCTTGACTGTTAATCAGGGTTGCTGCCCAATAATAGAACCGCAAATTTGGTAAGCCTAAGCCCCCCCGTTCCTTTGGTAAAGTAAGGAATTTTAATGCACGTCTTGGTTGGGAATATGACCAAATACATTTTGAGAAAGTGTGTTCCATTGATTTTAAACAGGAGTCCGGGAATTCTAGGCATATTGCTCTAAATAAATACAGCAATTTAGGGAAAAACGCCATTTTAATGGCGTTTACTCTACCAATCGGGGAAAGGTGCAGGTTATCTAGTCGGTGGAGATCCTTTTGCATTGTCCTTAAAACAGGTTTTACAATGATATCTACCAGATCTTCTAGTTTCGCGGTGATAGAAATCCCCAGATATGTTGCGTTTGGAGTAACTCTGGGGTCAGCAAAAGCCAAATTATCATTAATCACAATTTGGGTTTTACCTTGATTAAGGGCGTATCCGGAAACAGCTCCAAATTTGGTGGCCTCATCAACGATAGCAAGCATAGTTGGTGCTGGATTCTTAGTGACGATTGCTATGTCATCAGCATAGGCTAAAATTTTAGTGGAGAGATCGCGTGATATAATAGGCTCTATCACCAAATTCTTTTCCAATCTTTGTAAAAAGGGATCTAAATAGAGGGCAAATAGCAGTGGCGAGCAGGGGCAGCCTTGTCTCGTTCCTCTAGATATCTTGAACGGTTTGGTAAGATTACCATTGACAGAGACCATAGCGGTCGGGTTGACATATAATTGTTGTATTGCCATATTAAAGCTTGGGGGAATTCCAACTCTTTTCAAAGCTGCCCAAAGGTTTTTCCAGGAGACCATATCAAATGCCTTTTCTGCATCTAAAAGTATGAGGGCCATAGGGTCTCCTGTAATTCGTGACTGATCAAAAAGTGTACTAACTCTATGGACGTGATCAGTGGTAGATCTTCCTGGGACAAAGCCATGTTGGTAATTGGCTATAACTAAATGAATAATTGGGGCCAAGCGATTTGCTAGTAGTTTGGAGTATATTTTAGAATCCGCATTAATCAAGGTAATTGGTCTATATGAGCCTAATTGATCAGGGTTTTTTTTTCCGGAAATATTATAATTTTTGCACTGGACCAAGATTTAGGAGGAGTTCCCCCTCTGAAAATATAACCAAATAGAGTCACCATTATATGTTGCAGTTCGGTTAGGAAAGTTACAAAAAATTCCGACGGTAGACTATCTAAGCCTGTCGCCTTTCCCTTTGGTAAGTTCTTGATTATTAGTTGAATTTCCTCTAAGTTTGGATCATCCGTTAATACCGATTGGTCTGCTTCACCAAAACTTGAGATATTTAGTAGGTCAAGAAACTCATTTATCATATTTTCTATATTATCCTCACTTCCCTCAGTATATAATGAGCTATAAAACTGAAAAAAGGCTTCCTTAATGTCTTCGGGATCAGTAACTACACCTTTTATTGGGTCTGATATCTCCTGAATAGTATTGGTCGTCTCTAGTTGACGCATACGAGCCGCTAGTTGATGACCAACAAGTTCGTTTACCTCATATACCATCTCCCGATTAGCTGTTGCTCTTTTTACCGCTTTAGCTGTAATATCGTCAATAATTACTGCTCTAGCTATTGCGACTTGAGTTTGATTTCTTTCAATTATTTCTGTCCCAGCATGCGCTTTGCTAGCCTCAATTAGACCCTCTTCCGTCTGTTGTTGAGTCTGAGATTTAATGTGAGATAAACGGTTTGATCTTACGGAGTATTGTAAGGTTTCCCCCCGAATCCCTGCCTTTTATGCATCCCAGACCACATCTATTCCTGTACTACCCAGATTCTCCTGTATAAAATTCGGGATCCACTCTCGCATATGTGAGCAGTAGTTAGGGTCATGTAACAGAGTTTTTTTCAAAGGTCCATATTCTTATTCCTTTTTCAGTTGTGCCTATATTCACCATACACATTAAAGGATTGTGATCGGAGAGTATTTTTGTAAGTTTATTAATTTTACTTATAGTTTTTAAAGAGTTAGAAAGGAGAAAAAAAATCTATTCTAGCATACGTGTGATGTGGATATGAGTAGAATGTATATCCAGTGTCGTGAGGAAGTTGTGTGGTGGATTGCCATCCATCTACCAATCCATGCATACAGCAAAGATCTTTTACTGCCCTAAAGACCTTTGGTCTGCGGCCCTTATATACCCAGCGGTCTTTAGACGACCAATCATAAGGCAAATTTAAATTAAAGTCACCACACAGTATAACCGGTAATGGCCAGTGTGCTAGTTCATTAGAGATTTCGTTGATGCTTGAGGGACCATCTTCATTGCTACCATAAAGAGTGCAGATCGTCATTTTCCTCCCTTCAGTATCTTGTCGCACTGTGATTGCCCACCGCCCATTTTTGTCAACTTTGCTTTTCGGGAATGTATGTCCCTGGCCCTTGAACAAAATAGCAACCCCCTTAGTCCTAACACCTTGAGTGGTAGCGCATACAAGCCTAAACCCGAGTGATTTTAAAAGGTGGGTTTGAGCAGCCTCAATATGGGTTTCTTGTAGAGATATTATGTTTGCCCCTATTGATTGAAGCCAGATGGCTACATTTTGACGTTTGTTTGTCGTTCAAGCCACAAATATTAATAGATAACATTTTTAATGAAGACATAGTAAAGTCTTAGGTATCGTTTTCCAGGTTTGTTCAATCATTTTAGCCAGCAGAGAACTTATCTTCTGTAAGTAGCATTTCGCCATGTGGTATCCTTTTTTTAACCCCACCAAAATAATTAATATTAGCCAGACTGCCCCTACTGTCCCTCCCCTTTGAACCCCACCCCTCCCCAATCCCACCCTGTCTAAAGTATTGCCCCCCCTACCACTCATAGAGGCGTCCTGGATCCGAGGGGATCCAGGTGTGGGCGTCTGGGTGGTCAGATCGCCAAAGACCACTCTCACAGCCTCCTATCCTGCCTGTTTGCAAAGAACAAGAATCAAAAAATAACTATCGAGAGCTATATTTCCATACCTATAAGAAAGCATAAATACAAATCTACAGTAACTAAATTGACCCCAAGTCTGGTGTATGCAACAAAAAATATGCTATCGCACATGTTAAGTGGACATAGACAGGTGTGCTATAAAACATAAAGCCGAGTAGCGACCATTAGTATATATTCAGTTAGTAGTATATAGTCTATCAGTTTGTCTTCCTAGCGGCATCTTTTAATTCTTGCAGGTAGCTTTCAGCTTGGATTTCACTGTTGAAGATACGCGTTGTTCCTCTAAAGATTACTTTCAGTCGAGAAGGATTCTGGAGGTAGACTGTCGCACCAATTTTTTCAAAGGGGGTGTAGAGTTGCCGCATTCTCCACCTTCTTTCCACAGTGGGATGTGCGAAGTCTGGTCTGACAAAGAATAGAAATCCGTTATTCTCCCGTTTGCTAGTAGGCCGTGCCAGGTCATAGATGGCCTCACGAAGCAGAAAGTTCCCAAAATAGACCAGGATAGCCCTTGGGTATTTAGAGGATTTCTCTGTGTATTTCCGTTGTGTAAGGGGAAAGCGATGTGCTCGCTGAATTTCCTTGTCCATATCCCAATTTGTTAGTTCCGGTAAGGATTTTTTCAGGAGATTACTTATGTATCCCCTGACGTCATTATTCTCCACAGATTCTGGGATACCCAGAAAGCAGAGATTGTTTCTTCTTGATCGGTTCTCCTGATCCTCAACTTTAAACATTAAGTCTCTAATGATTTTGTCTTGGATTTTATCCTGCTTTTGTAGAGAAGCTACCTCTTTCTCTAAATAATCAGTATGAGTTTCTAGTGAGGCCATCCTTTCTGAAATCTCGGTGCAGGTATTGCCAACTTTTTTGACCGCTCCCTCTAATTTCTGAATAGCTACATGATTGCGTTGACTGTGCTTTTTTATGTCTTTATGAAAAGCTGATATGGTGGTTAAAATATCTCTCAGGGATGGTTCTGCCGTTGTACCTTTTCTAGTAATTTCTCCTTGAGTTAGATTAGTGTCAATCTCATTTGAGTCTTCCCCCATGTGTTGATCTGCATCTTCCTCTTCTGAATTTGAGTGGTCGAAGTTTTTTTCCTTCCCATTAGTTTTACTACTTTGTCCATAACTACTTCCTGGGTCTGAGCTTTCCACAGCAGTTGATTTATTAAGCCGTCTATTCCTTGATCTTCTTTTCACATTTTATTCCCCTTTGGAGTGATGCTTAATCACATTCCTGAGATTTCCTGGGTTCCTCACAGTCAGAGTCTTCATGGGATGATAGAGGGTCATTGTCGTTCATCACATCACTTAACCCACTTGATGTTGAGACACCAGTCTCGTAGATATCTGCATCTGATTCCTCAGTAGGATTTTCGGTTTCAGATTGTAGCAGTTGTTTTCCCCCTTTGTAAGTGTTTTGTACATGGCCTGGAGTTCCAGTTAGGCCAAGATATAGATTATTAGTTTCCAATTTGTTGGCGTAGGTTGCCTTAACACAGGGGGAGTTAGAATTGAATCCTCCCATGTTGCCATTGAGGGCCCCAGGAGCGGACACATTGATTTGTGATGTAGTTGCCTCAAGCCCAGTGTTCTCTAGTGTGTCACAAACAAGATATAGATCTCTTGTGCCATTATCCTCATACCTATGGGTTTGAGCAGAAATCGGATCTTTGTGGATTTTATCACCTCTTTCCTTGGGGATTGGGCTGAAGATAGTAGAGATACTGGGCTGCAGTGCAATTGCATGCTCGCTAGCTTTAGAATTGGCTTTCAGATTTTTGATCGTTTGTAATCTTTTGGCCTTTTTTGCCATCAACTCCACATCATCATTTGAATCGATATCTTTCTCTTTCTCCTTCTCCTTGCGTTTACCTTTCTCTTTATCCCCCGTGACTTTCTTATTCTGATTTTTTTCTTTGTCCCTTTCGTTGGTTTTGTCTTTGTCTCTATTTTTGTCCTTTTCTTTCTCTTTCGCTTTATCTTTTTCCTTATCTAAACCTTTACCTTTGGTTTATCTTTGTCCTTCACGGTTTCTTCATCTCGTGCTTTGTTTTTAGATTCCTTCGCTTTCGCTCCCCGGGTTTCAGGCCCCTTTATTTCAGGTCGTCGATGAGTGTGTTTGTCCATTACATGCATGATTGGGTCCCTTGAAGCTTTGGTTGCATAGTCGTGAAGAGTATCCTCTGCACCCTCTAGTTTTGGCTGATGATGGTTGCTTACAAGGATCCTTTGATCGATCTAGTGAAACATCTGCACCGGTTACATTCTGCTTTTCAGGTTCATTCAGCTCATTCAGTGCCTTGTGAATTTTAGGCTCCCTGGCCTCCTTATGCTCCTTGGGTCCCTTGAGTTCAGTATGTGCGCTCACCAGAGGAAGACCAGCTCTTGTCTCTGTCTTCCATAAACTTCAATTCTGGCTTACCTAAGCGTGAGTCGCCTTGTCCACAAGACTTATGCAGAGCTCTGCACGGTCGTATAGTCGTAGTACTAATGATCGTGTTAGTAATCTTCTTAGTTAGGCCTGTCTTCTGCTCACTCTTCTGCACACTCAGTTGGGTGGATGTTTTATGCCCACGAGGTTTGCCAGTTGAGCAGGTAGTGCCAGCTATAAAGGTTAGATTACCAACCCAACTATTTTCCAAAATAAAAACCTGAATTTTTACTGTAGGTATTTTCATCGGTGCTTCATCCGTGCATCCCCCCCTTAATCCGGCGATAGGGGCACTGTTCACTCTGTATACACTCCTGTATATAGCTAATGTTCTGGATACATCACCCTCAGCAGTTGAAGCATTGGCAAGAGTTTGGCAAGAGTTGTCAGCGCAATACAGAGTAAGCACAGAGTAAGCAGCCCACAGAAACGTAAGTAATCCACAGAGGTTCACCAACTCGCGCTGTAATAATCACAGAGTAAGCACAGAGTAAGCAGTCCAAAGCAGCCCAAAATAAACTTTAGAACACTGTAAGTAGCCCCCATAGGTCTTGCTGTGCGCTGTTCACTGTCTCGCGCTGTTTCACATAGAGTACCACAAAGAGTGTCAAAGAATAGCTGGGCTATCCTGATGTTGTTGTGATTCTAAGGCGGTGTGTCTGATGCATATTCTACCACAGGTTTTCAGCAGCAGTCACAAAAATAATGAATTTAAGGCTCGTCTTGTGAGTAGGGAACTTCAAAAGAAGAGTAAAGCCTTTGAACTTGTAGGTACTGTGCTAAAGTGTTGTGTGGCACCCCTAATGATGGCAGAGGTCATTAGCATTGTATTCCTGCTAAAGGGAACCACAGGTTTAACATTGCCCTTTAACTACCCATGATGATAAACCAGGGGCAATTTATACATACTGTACCAGAGATGCAGCGGAAGTTTGTATACAAGGGCCTTACAGAAGAGGCAGGTTCAGAGATTCTTTTGTGGCCTCATTTGTAATACTGATTGTGCTAGTTCAAACTGAGTGCTGGTGCAGTTCCAAGAAGGCATACCTTAATCTGCATGAGTAATGTGGCCCTAAACAAATGAGGGTTTACCTTTGCACACCTTGCATTATAGACACAGATACATGGGCAAAGAAGCCTTTTTGAGGCGCACTTATTGTCATTACACATAAGGTGGCGCACCTCCAAGGGCGTTCCTTGAAAGGGGGCTTGAGGACAAAGAGACCCACCAAGCATGACCCCTCAGGCTTGTGCAGTTACACTCTGCAGGAAAGCCACTTCATCAACAGTAACTGAATCTGAATGGGTATCATTTATAGATATGCATCTGAATAAAACTCCTAACATGGTTATGAATTCTACTGATTGGGCTATAAACGGAATAGGAGGAGAAAAGAATAATAATTCAATAGAGATAACAGAAAACCAAGTATGTAAATTATTAAAGAATCAAGAGATCCAATGGTGCCCCAGGCCAAAATGGGATTGCCGCTGAGCTGTATAAGGAGAAAGCATCATATGGTCAAGCTAACTAACACCAGTATTTAATTACACTCTCCAATCAAGAACAGTTCCCCAGTCATGGAAGGGATCTATAATTTCTCCTATATATTAAAGTGGGAATTGGTCCCTCCCATCAAATTACCGATTAATTACGCTCCAAGATATTGAAGCCAAACTATTTGCATCGGTTCTACTTAAGGAGTTAACTGATTGGGCCAATGAAAACCATTTAATTCCACCAAACAAATCAGGTTTTATACAATGGCAAGGTACAACAAGAAATGTGTTAACACTGGGAATTTTAATGGAAAGATATAAAACAAAAAAAACAGCCATTATATTTATGTTTTGTTGATTTTAAAGCAGCCTTTGACTGCGTGAATAGGGAGATTTTATGGCGGGAACTAGATTGTTATGGCATTAGCCCAGCCTTTTAAAAGCAATACAACTGTTATATACCGATACTTGGACAAGAGTCCGGCTGGGGAATGGTTCAAAGCTGTCGAGGAAAATGGGAATTTGCCTAGCCTTCGTGCTGGTAAGTTCCAATTCTATTAAGGACTCGGTGGCGAGGATTATGCCTTCTTCCTTTGCTTTATTTGTACAAACAGCAGCAAGAAAAACACAAAACAACTACATTTCCCATGAACACTTGGGAAACAAGAGTCTCAACAATAGTCCTTTGTCACTCTCCGCACTCCGGCAGCTCCCATCATGCACCGCAGCTGCTTCCTCTTCCTTCGCGCGAAGCCCATGCTCCAGCAATTTTACTCGTCCTGTTTGGTACCGTCGTTCCCTGCAAAAAACGCAGTGTCAGATACCGACCATCTACTCCGTTTAACGTAAGGCGCATGGCAAGAGAACAGTGCAAACCAACAGCATACATAGCCAGCATGAAAACTTCATGAATGAGTTACTTACATTCCATACGGGGAGGGTCCACTTCTTCGAAGTCATTGGGGGGGATAATCCTCGCCTCTGAATCCTTAATAGAATTGGAGCTTACCAGCACGAAGGCTAGGCAAATTCTCATTCTATGGCAGGACCGGAGGCTTCGGATTATGCCAGTTCAAAGCTTGAAATAGTACCTCTTGAAAGTGGAATCTGAGGACCAATCGGCCACTCGCATCAGATCCTCCAACCTAGTCCCAAGGGCAAAAGCTTTAGAGGCCATCGCTCCTCTTGCTGAATGAGCGCCAAATTGCTTGGTATCAATCCCCGCCTCCTGCATCACCCAACGCACCCACCTGGCTATTGTTGGGGAAGAAACAGCCTTGTACGGTTTACGTAGGGCAAGGAGAAGTTGTCTTTCGCCCGGAGGGCGAGTGTCTTCAGTCAAATTTTCATACGCACGGAGGCACTGCACTACACAGTTTAGGGGAATCCGGAAAAACTGGGTAGGAAATAACCCTCGAGAGAGACTTCGTCCGCCTACTCACTGTGAATGACACCCCATCTGGGGGAAAAACTCTAGCAGTGATGTCAAGTGCTCGAACGTCTGAAACCCACCTGCAGGATACCAGGCACAACGGCATTGCCAACTTAGCCGTGAGTTCTTTACGAGAAAGAAACCTATTTGGCTGCCAGGGCAAAATCAGAACCCTGTTTACGTCCCAAAGGATGGATTAACGCGGTTCATGAGGCAGCGATAGGCGAATCCCTCTCAGAAGTCTGCACACCAAGGGGTGCTGCCCAATCGGGGAACCTTGCACAAGGTCGTGTCCGGTCGAGATAGCGGAGCGGAAAGTGTTGATTGACCGGTAGGCAAGGCCATCTTCCGCCAAAACCGGTCAAGAAGTTAGGAACGTGAACTACATCTGCCCCCACGAGTTTAAAACTCCGTCGCACACACCAGCGACGCCATCTATGCCAGGCTGATCGGTATCTCCTGGTCGTGCCATCAGCCCATGCTTTGGAGAGCAGGTCTTCTGCCTTTCCCGAAAGCCCTGGGAGCGTCCAGCGACGCCGGATATCCGCCAAGCCATCAGCCTCAGTGATCCCTCCTGGACCAACCGGTGGGTAGTCCCGTCTGGACTGAGCAGAATGTGAGGAGAGTGGAAGAGTAGGATTGGAGAATCCCAAGAAAGTTCCAGTAGAACCGGAAACCAAACTTGAGACCTCCACCACGGAGTGATCAAGACCACCTCCGCCAACTGACGGCGAATTAACGCCGACACTCTCGCTATCATCGAAAACGGAGGAAACGCATACCCCTGTTCGCCCGACCAATCCTGGAGGAAAGCGGCCGTCGCCTCCGCCAACGGATCTGGGCGCCAACTGAAGAACCTCGGGCGCTGATGATCCAGGCGTGACGCAAACAGGTCCACCGAGAAGGGACCCCATGTGCCTGCCAGCCAGGAGAACACCTGAGGTTCCAGCTTCCACATGCTGGCATCCAGCAGGTGCCGGGAGGGCCAATCGGCCACTTCGTTCTGTCGACCCGGCAGGTACTCTGCCGTGACCGACACCTGCCGATCCAGGCAAAAATGCCAAAACTCCCTGGCAAGGTCCGCTAGCATCTTGGATCTGGTCCCCCCCAGATGATTGATATAGCGGACCGCCAACACGTTGTCCATCCGGAGGAGGACACATGACTGAACTCTGTCCTTCGTCCAACATTGGACCGCAAAGGATACGGCCAGCAACTCCAAGCAGTTGATATGTAATGACTGCTCGTGGGCCGACCAGGCGCCCCCCTGTGGAAAACTCTCTGCACCTGGCCCGCCCAGCCAGAACGACTGGCGTCTAACTCGATAACTAAATCGCACGGCCATTCCAGGCCTCCATGTGCGTCAGCCACCACCGCATCTTGTGTCTCACTTCCTCCGACAATGGGATCAGTTGAGAATATGTCAGGCCCTTCCTGAGATGGTACATCTTCAGACGCTGCATGGCTCGGTAGTGAAGAGGGCCTGGGAATATGGGCTGAATCGAAGAGGAAAGAAGACCCACCAAACGCGCCAAGTGGCGCAAAGACGTGAGTGGCTTCGCCAGAGTCTGACGTAACTCGTGTCGGATCTTCGCCATCTTCCTGGCGGGAAGACTCAAAGTGGAAGACACTGAGTCTATGTTGAACCCCAAAAAGGTTGCACACTGTGTGGGGACTAGAAGGGACTTCTTCTCGTTGATAACGAAGCCCAGACCCTGAAGCAGGTTGACCGCCACCTGGAGCTGGGCTGCTAGCCACTTCGGACTCCGGTCCATGAAGAGCATGTCGTCCAGGTACACAATCATTCTGATACCTTGAGCCTGCAAAGCCTCCACCGCCGGGCGCAGCACCTTTGTGAAACACCACGGCGCCGAGGAGATCCCGGAAGGTAGAGTGGTGAACTCGTAAACCTGACCAACCCACTTGAACTGGAGGAAACGACGGTGGGGAGGGAAAATCGGCACCGCCATGTAGGCGTCTTTTAAGTCGAGCCTGACCATTCAATCGGACGGGCGCAAACCATCCCTCAGGAGGTGGATCCCCTCCATTTTGAAATGGCGGTACACCAGCCATTCGTTGATTTCCTTCAAGCTGATGACCGGACTCTGGCCCCCGTCGACCGTGTCGACCAAGAAGAGATTGCTGAGGAAACCCCCGGGGTGTTTTTGCGCGTAACGAATCGCCCCTTTGTGGAGGAGGGCGGACACCTATTCGCACACCAAGCCTGCACCGCGCTGTGAGAAAGTAATGGGACGGGGGTGATGAAGCTGACACGGATGGCCATGAAACCCCAGCTGGAAGCCCTGGACCGTCTGCAGCACCCAAGCATCGCTTATTAGGGAAACCCACGCTGGGAAAAACTGCGCCAAGCGCCCCCCTACCCGCAAACTCTCTGAGGGAAGCACACTCACCTCTTCCAGCACCTTGTTGCTGGCCTCTTTGGCCTCCGCGGCCCCGGAATCGCTGTGCCCGAGTAGGGTAGAAATTGTTGAAGCGGGTGATCTTGAACCAGCCCGCAGCCTGAGCCTTGCCCCCGAAAGGAGCTGTTGCCACGACCGAACGAGCGGCCCCTGCCACGTCCGGCCCTCTCAAAAACCCGAGGGGCAAAAACCTTCTTGATATTGGACTGCGCTCTGTCCAGGGAAGTGAATGTGGTGACAAACTTTCCCGAGTTCTTTGAAGAAGGGGTCCCCGAACAGGCGCCACTGCGCCAACCTCTGAAGAAGCGAGGTCACCCACCTTAGGGTCAATTTTAATCAACAGCGACATCCTCCTCTCAGTAGAGAGGGCTCAATTCGCGTTACCGAGAAAGACAATGTCCCGCTGCGCCCAATTGGACAGGACCTCCGGGGATACGAGATCCCCCGAGACCTTGGCCTCCTCTGCCATGTCCAGAATTTTGGTCATGGGACCCACCGCGTCTAACAGCTTGTCCTGGCAGGTACGCCAGGACCTGTCAATCCCCTTTCTAGGGTCCTTCACTAATTTCGCCAAGAACGTCGCCATCTTCGGGTCGATGTCAGGCGTCATCGCCACCTTACCATCTAAGGTGGGGCGTGGGCACTCCGCCCTGAGGCGGTTGCGGGCGTCCTTGTCCACAGGTTTGCGCAAACGGTTTGCTACATACTGGGCCACCTTATCTCCTGGGACGCAGTCCGAAGACCGGGGGTGAACGATGTCGTCTGGGTCCAACATGTCCGAAGGACCTGCGGAGGAGGTGGCCTGGGACGGGAGCCACGACCTCGAGGAGCAGCTCGCCTCATCCATGTCCGGGGAATCCCTATCATCCTGGGGCTCCGGGGACATAGTGCACGGGGTCGGGGGGAACCTCCACCACGGGTACAGGAATGGGTTGGGACCCCCCATGCGCCATGAAGGCACTTTTAACTCGGGCGAAAGCCTCCGAGTCAATCCCCTCTGCACAAGGCTTCTTAGCTGGAGGGGGTGAGAGTGAAGGCGCAGGGGCCTGGGCCGGGGCCGGCGCAGGAATGAGGGCTGCAAATTTTGCATACGCCTCGTCCAACCGTGCTGTGAGGCGCTGCTCAATTGGTATCATGGCTTGATCCACTGCCCTATAAATCGAATCCTCAACCGCTTGGTAAAAGTCCTCATCCCAAGAGGCGTAACTGAGAGGGTCCTCCTCTGCGTACTGGCCATGTTCCCCCTGCATCATGAGGTAAGTTAGGCTCTGCTAGGGAAAGAGAACTGTGGCACAGCCAATTAACAAGGGCCCTAACGGGCACCAAATTCAAAACTGGGAGGGAGCCCAAACGATATGGGGGCACCAAGTCACACAATTTAAGGGACTAGCCCTGGAAACGCTGCAGCCCTTAATGTCACAGGGCACCACCCGGCAAAGCGTCACCCTGCATAAGCGGACTGGCGCCAATTACAACCCCTCAGGGTGTCAACAGAGATCATAATACAACCCACACAGGGCGTTCAATAAACGGGGGAAACCTATAACTTGCAACCCCACAGGGTGTCAGACTGGGTGGCAAGGGTCAAGACAAACTGCCTGAGGCAAAACACGCTTAAAAAACGCTGCAAAAGCGTCCCCCAGTCGCGCTAGCCAGAGAGAGGAAGCTCGCCCCCTAGTGGTGGAAGGCGCACACCGCGCTTGCACTGGGCACAGGGTCGCGTGAGGAGCGCCGAAAAGCGTCCCGCGATCACCAGGGGACTCTGGAATAAGAAAAATATCAGAGCTTGTCAATATCCAAAACGCTACCCCCACAGTCCCCAAACAAGAGAGAGAGAAAGCCAAAAATCACTTAACTTGCTGCTGAGCAGCGAAGAAAGAGGAAGCAGCTGCGGTGCATGATGGGAGCTGCCGGAGTGCGGAGAGTGACAAAGTACTATTGTTGAGACTCTTTTGTTTCCCAAGTGTTCATGGGAAATGTAGTTGTTTTGTGTTTTTCTTGCTGCTGTTTGTACAAATAGAGCGAAGGAAGAAGTCATAATCTGAAGCCTCCAGTCCTGCCATAGAACTAAAACAACCCAAGGCATAAAGCAAGGGTGTGTTTTAGCCCCATATTTATTCAATCTATTTTTATCAGACTTTACCCTTGCAATGAACAATGAGTTAGCAGACTCACCAAAGCTGACTGAGAAACAAATATCGAATTTATTATATGCTGATGACGTCGTTCTGCTAAGCCAAACAAGGATAGAGCTGCAGCGATTAATTACTAAGGCATCATTGTACTCAATTGAGAACAAAATTACTATAAGCGAAACAAAATCAAAAGTAATGGAAGTCAGTACCAAGAAACAGAAGGACAGTCAGTACAAATGGTACCATCAAAAGCGGGAGATAGAAAAAGTTCAATATTCTAAATATATGCGGATATTGTTTGATGAGAAAGGATCTTTTTCATACCATAAAACGGAGATGAAGAAAAGAGCCAAAAGTCTGCAAGGGGCCTTTCGCCTACTTTATAGCTCCTCGGGAGGTCCAACCTATACCCCATTAATAAAAGCGAAATTGCTCCCGAGCCTTACATATGGAAGTGAAAAACTCAGTGGTTTGGATTCTGCATTATTAAACAATGCTATTACAAATACATTTAAACAACCGTTTCAGTTGCCACTTAATGCATCTCCTACTCAGATGAGGTTGGAATTTGGTTTTTGTAATCAACAATATGCAAGAATGGGTCAGTACGTTAAGACCTGGAGGCTAATTAAAACTAATATCAATAACCCAATGTGTACACTTTTGTGGAAAGAAATGCAACAAAATGAAAAATTGTCCTTCTATAAATATCTGCAAAACGCTCTCCAAGAATTGCAATTGCTGAGATTTCGGAGATGTCTTTAACAGTACAAATTTTTAAGAAATAATTAACAAATCAGTTAAACACTTGTCCCTTTTAAAAGATAATTAACTTTTTATTAAGAGATCCCATGCATGAATGTTAGTCCAGGAATATACAAGTCTTAAGGTTCAACCATACCTAGAAATACCATGGTCTGTACAAACCAAAAACACTTTTATGAAAGCACAATTTGGCAATTTACCAGGCTTGAAGCATGTAGTGCCCTGGTTGAGACCATCTAAGTTGACCACGTGCAGACTATGCAACCTGTGGGACGAAAGTATTTTACATTTTGTTTGTATATGTGCAGTAATGATGGAGGAAAGAAAACGATACTTGAAAAACTGCTTCATTGACAGAGCGGTTCGAACCTGTAGACATGCCGTGGTAGTTTGTTTTAGACCAACGGATATTAAATTGAACGCCAACCTTACAAAATTTGTAATACTTGTAAAAAAGAAGTTGGGTACTTGTGAGTTGCGCACAGGAAATCTAGAAGTCTGAAAAAAATTAAGGACAAAAATGTAGGACTATTGTATGATATTATACATAATGTAAAAAGAAATATCAAGATCTACTTCACCTAAGTAACCGCAACTATTTTTTTTTTGCAGGTAAATACCATTTATTTCTATAACTCAAGACCGAGTTAAGAAAAATGTCCTGTGACTGATGAGTAAATGAATTTGGAGTCTTCCAAACAAATAGGTTTTTTCAGGACTGTTCTTGGCAAATGTAGTCTGCTCTCATTTGTAATATCTGTGACTTAATGGTTTACATCTTATAGTTTTTTTCTATCTCTCTAGAATGGGGTTATGTCTGGATTGATGCAAATGCTGTTGTTGAAGGTCTCAGCCCATATCACAGAGCAACTGGGAATGGCCCCTGGAGGAGAGTTCAGAGAAGCTTTCAAGGAGGTAAGAGACAGTTTCATGGTGTCAGCCTTCCACCTGTATTTTAGGAAAGCTGACTTGGTTGCACAGCTGGTTCTGCTCAGTGAGCCTATGTCTAGCAGGCAGTTTAACATGGGAAGAGACCAGCATAAACTGCAAGTTTAACAAGCATTTGCAATGCAATAGGTCTCGCATTTGTTAAAGTTACAGCTGTTGGTGTTGAAAATTACGTTTTTTACTTTTTAATCTTTTTAGTTGCAGTTCAGTAATTATATTTGCATAGTGCTATTGCCATCGGTATAAAAAAAAAACATAAGTAAAAAACATTGTCATATTTAACTCCAATAGCTCTAACTTTAACCTCTTGGATGCTATGGGAATTCCCCTGCTGTGCTGGGATTTCGTGATCCTCATTGGTTCATGACGAGCTGGGCTCGTCATGAGCGTGCGAGGAGGCTACTGCATGACGAGCCCAGCTCGTCATGAGCGTGGAAGGGGTTAACAAGTTAGAGGGGTTGGCCTAACGGCTAAGGCGCTCGACCTCGGACCTGGGGATCTGGGTTCGAGTCTTGGTAACGACGCCAAAAACCTCCTGTGATTCTGGGCAAATCACTTAATCTCCCCGTGCCTAAAATGAAAGTGTGTCCTCATGTAACATAACTGGTGCTATGTAAAGCGCTCTGATACCTGATTCGGTTCGGGTCTAGTTTGCGCTATATAAAACTCTGCTAAAAAAAAACAAAAAAAAAACAAATGCGAGACCAGACCTATTGCATTGCAAATGCCTCTTTTCCTAGCCTTGCTGCATGGTGCAGTACCATATGTGGCTAAAAGATTCATATAGATTTGCAACCTAAATATCTTATAGGTATTAAAGTGTAAATATAATGTAACTGTATATTTATAAAACACTGCAAAGAAAAGCAATATATAGTGTAACCTAAATGTTTAGTATAATACAGATGATTTTTAGTACTGGGTGTAATAAAGGACAAACCGCCCAAAACCAACATTACTTAGAAGAAAAATAATTATATAGCTAAACTAGAGTAGAAATACATTTTATTTCAGCAAAGAAACAGTATATTGCAGAACGAGGACGAAAAAACGTTGGCAAAAATAAAGGGAGAAAGGTGAAGCTGGGTATTAGTTCGAGGATTGCCTTGGTCTCAACTTCCTGTGATCCTGGGCAAATAAATGAGTTTCCTTATCTGTAAAAAACATATGTTATGGCCTTAACTGCTGCTATTTGAATTCAGTTCACTATGTTTGGGTGAATTTTTGGCTATTAAAGCAGAATAAAAGCAGGTGTTAATTAATTGCTGTGGTGTGCACCAGAAAACCCCGGCTCAAATTGAGCACTAATTTAAAGGCTAAAATTGGTTAAAACAAACGGCATGTTACACAGCTCGAAATATAAAATAAATACCTACTCTGCAGTGTCACGGGTTGCACAAGCAGAACACATGTTGTGCCGCCTAAAACAACAAATGTGGTGTGGCTTAACAGCATGTGTCTTTGGAAAAATCCTGTAATGTATTAGCCTGTATGAAAATGTATTATGTCCTTAAGTGATGTTTAAAAAAAGTGTAATATCTTTGGGTTAAATAAACATTTGCAGCATGGATGGTACAAACATTTTGCAGAAACCTATAGTAAAGTGCAGTTCTGTTTTGAAAGCAGGATGTTAATGTACCTAGCAAGGAAATAAACTAGCCCATTGGCTGAAAGTTCACAACAGACTGAGACCAAACAGCATGTGGTAAAGTACATGTTCTGTTTACTGTCTGGGTGCAAATTAACCTTATAGTAAATATGGCAATGCTGATCATTATTAAAAGGCCTTCCGATGCAAGTGGGAAAGAGGATGCTTAATGGCTCGGGTTTCAAAAACAAAAGAAAGAATGCCATGTGTGCACTGTTGACTTAAAAGGCCATCCAAGCCAACAAAAATAGTGTTGTACATTAAATATGAAAGACAACATTATGTAACCAAAGAGACACAATATTTATTTATTTTGTATGTAAAAATGTATTATAGTATTAAGTAATCTTATTTAAAATTACTTTCAATACTTTTGGGTGATTTTTTCGTTATGAAGTGCTGCGGTGCGCACTGGAAAACCCAGGCTAAAATTAAGGACTTATTTAAATACAGTTAATTTCACTGTGAAATGTGTCCTAGGGAGAGGAGTGTAAAAGAGGGTGGGGGTAGCACAGATGAGAAGGGAAGAGAAGGAGAATGGGAGAAGGAACGTGTGGGGAGAGTGGCTAAGAAGCAGACGAAATAGGAGTAAGCGAGGGCAAGAGTGGGGAGAAATTAGGAAGGCGTGGTAGAGAGAAGGAGAAAATGTTAAAAGGATAAAAGTGTGAAGGGGTAAGAGCAGAAAAGGAGGAAGGCATCAGGTGAGATAGGTAAATGAATGTGTTGTAAAGAAGGTACAGATGTGTGAGTGAAAGGTCATTGTGGAGTGAATGTGGCGAGAGGGAGAAAGGTGACAATTCTATGGTTGGGGATTAAAGTTTAAGTGGACCCAAACATTTTGATTGCTTTGTATGAACATAAATGTATTATGTAATTAAGTGGTGTTATTTAAAATCACTTCAATACCTTTTTTATGATAAGAGTATGTGGTAATTATTAAGGGGGGTTGTGTGCACTGGAAAACTCTGGCTTAAATTAAGCACTAATTTACAGGCTAATATTGTTTACATAAATAACTGTACATACATTTACCCCCAATACACACTAAAGAATTAATTTAAAAAAACTTGGAGTAAAGCAGAGAGGCATTGAGTGGGGTTAAGTAGAGAGTAGAATGGAGTAAAATAGAGTGGAGTGGAGTGGAGTAAAGCAGAGTGGTGTGAAGTAAAATAGAGTGGTATTGAGCGAAGTGGCGTGGAGTAAAGTAAAGCGGAGTGGAGTGGAATAAAGCAGAGTGGCTTGAAGTAGAGCGGAGTGGTATTGGGGTGAGTGGAGTAAGCAGAGTGGTATTGAGTGGCGTGGAGTACAGCAGAGTGGCGTGGAGTAAAGCAGAGTGACGTAAAGCAGAGTGGCGTGGATCATTAGTAGAGTGCAGTAAAGCAGAGTTAAGTAACGCAGAGTAGTGCTCAGTGTAGTGGAGTAAAGCTGAGTGGCGCGGAGTAAAGCAGAGTGGCATAAAGACGCAGTGGCGTGGAGCAAAACACAGTGGCCTAGAGCAGAGTGGCATTGAACGGAGTGGAGTGGAGTAAAGTATTATATTGTAATTGCATTTATATCGCGCATATTACCTCTGACGACACGTTGAAGCGCTTTTTCCGCGAGTAGCACGCTACTCCAGAAGCCATAAACGATAAGTGGTGAATTAGTATAGTGAAATATGAAAGTAGTTTGAGTGGTGGATATGTTAGTCACTTATTTGGATTGAGAAAGGATAGTGGGAGCGATAGAAGAGGAAAAAGGTTTGCATTTATATAGCGCTTGCTACCCATGATGAGGTGTTGAAGCATTTTTTTTCTGTGAGTAGCGCGCTACTGCTGAATTTATAAAGCAGAGTGGCTTGGAGTAAAGCAAAATGGAGTGAAATAAAGTGGAGTGAGTAAAGCAAAGTGGAGTGAAATAGAGTGGAGTGGAGTAAAGTAGAGTTGATTGAAGCAGAGCAGAATGCCTTTGATAGGAGTGGAGTAAATTAGAGTGGCGTGGAGTAAAGTCAAGTGGATTGGAGTAAAGCAGATTTGCTTTGAGCGAAGTGGAGTAAAGCAGGGTAGTGTTGAGAAGAGTGGAGTAAAACGGGGATTGAGCAGAGAGGAGTAAAGGAGAGTAGAGTAAAGGAGAGTGGAGTGCAGTAAAGGAGAGTGGTGTGGAGTAAAGTAGATTGGTGTTGAGTGGAGTTGTGTAAAGCAGAGTGGCGTTGCACAGAGTGTTGAATGAAATGGAGTGGAGTTAAGTAGAGTGGAGTTCGTGGAGTAAAGAAGAGTGCTGTCCATTGTAGAGGAGTAAATTGGCGTGGAGTAAAGCGGAGTGGAGTGTAGTAATAAAGGGGAGTGTAGTGTAGTAAGGCTGAGTGGAGTAAGTAGAGTGGAGTTGAGTGGGTTGAAGTAAGCAGAGTGGAGTTGAGAGGATTGTAGGTAGTGGAGTTGATTGGATTGGAGTAAAGCAGAGTGGTGTGGAGTAGGGGGGGCGTGGCTAGCAGCTGAGCATGCCAGACGCGGGCTAAGTGAGCTCCGTCCGAGAAAACCCCTAAAATACTGACAATTATCCTGATTCTGGCTTAAAATCCCACCTTCGGTACCTCTGAGACACAACGAGGCTGGTGGCGGAGCGGGAGGTCCGTGAGAGCACCCGGGGTCCTACTGCAGAGCGGTTTACCCCCGGAGACGCGGTGAGGCCTAGGACGCGAGGGAAAGCCGCTACCCACGGTACTACTGCATCGGACCGGAAGCGTCTGCCTGACGGCGCGACTGATCGAGTGCAGCCGTGTGTTGTGGGGTAGACGCCGGAGGCCGCCACCGGACCACTACCCACATCCTAACGCTCCTCCTGCTGAGTGGACGGGGCCGCCGGCGGAGGCACCTGCGACCGGCTCCCAGAAAGGCGGAGGAGGGGCCGCGGCGCACGAACGGCCATTGCGAAAGGCGCGAACAGGGCCGCTGAAGGAGAACGGTGGCGCTGGCCGCCCCGGTGCCTTCGCGAGACCTGAGATTGGCGGACGCTACACCGGAGGCCTGCGGAGTCAGCTACAAGACACCAATACAAGGTTAGCTGGAAGTCCGAGGGAGCGGCCCGCTGAACATATCCTGAACACGGCGAATTAGCGGGGGGGACCGGCTCACCCCGTGGACAGGGGCGGAAGGAGGACTCGCGTGGCTGATAAGTAACGCTATGCATATGACCAAACAGAGGGAGGCCCCGTGACAGTCCATACCGGCCCAGTGACCCGGGGAATGCACCGCCGCCGACACCCCAGGTCAGAGTGGACACAGATAGTGGATCCGGGTGGTGAGTGGGGCCCCTAACGGAAGAAGGTGCGCCAGGAAACAGACTGCGGAGGCACGGTACGGCCCGGAGACACACTGATTGCCGCGATATACGGGGGACTATACTGTGTCACGGACCACTAGTGCACACCGCCTGTGCGACGCGGGCGACACTGTGAAGGTGGGTCTAGGGCACATTGTACTGGAACCTCGGGATATTATACTGACAGGGAAGGCAGCGGGGAACAGCAACTGGGACTCGCTATAGATAACATTCAGGTACTACAGTAGCAGCCACGGTCTCGTATTCTCAGGTCCGCAGCAGATCGGGATTGGATCGGGCGAACACATAGTGGATCCCGCTGGTGACGGGCACGCCATTTGAACACACCCACAGCGTGACAGGCCCCTCGTAGAAATAAGACTGCCCTCCACAATAGTCAATTGCCCCCGGAAAGGTCAGTGGTTGACGCCCGGAGGTAGCCCGTGAGGGGAAAAACTGAAGGTCGCAATGGGCCGAAACATACTTCGACAACCGGACCTGGTCACCAATGGAGCGGCGTGATCCACTGGCTCGGACAACCATATAGCATCCACAAACAAGGATATAATCCCTCCGACCGGGTTAAGTGCGCAGGATGCGAAGCTGGACCTTATCCTGACAGAAATAAGAGCCTCTAGGGAGGCACTAGAAGCCAGAATCGACACAATGTAGACGAGCCTCTCCCTACTGAAAGACGACCATAAGAAATTGTCGGAAAAAGTTGCGGAGAATAAAATTGCCCTGACCGAACTCATTCCGCAACAGACGGAACATTCCACACGCCTGGAGGTCTTGGAGAAGCAGCTCAAGGGATTGAGAGACAGAATGGATGATGCGGAGGGACGCTCGCGCCGCAATAACATCCGCATCTTCGGCGTACCGGAGCGAAGCGAAGGGGCCAACCCGACCAAGTTCGTAGAGGACTGGCTGAAGACAATAGTGGACCCTGCGGACCTCACTCAGATGTATAGTGTCGAGAGAGCGCACAGAGTGCCATCGAGACCGCAGAGACTGGGAGCGCCGCCAGGCCCTTAATAGCACGCCTCCTACACTTCAAAGACAGGGACACGATCTTGAAAACAGCGAGAGAGACCGGGGTGATAAAATACGACAACCAAATGATCTCGATCTACCCGGACTTTACACAAGCAGTACAGAAAGCCAGGGCGTCATTCTGGGGAGTGAAACGTACTCTGAGAGAGCGTAACGTGAAATATGCACTATTTTTCCCAGCAAGACTAAAAATTATCCATGGTGGCAAGTCTCATTTTTTCGATGACCCAGAAGAAGCGTCTGAATGGATTGAGGTGGCACTACCAACGCCCAGGTCGAGAAATAATTCCGCGGACACGCGGCAACGAAAGCAGTCCACACATGGGGGCAACACCTCGGCCGAGGATGGGGAGCCGGAGGCGGGATCAGCACAGAATGGGCACACCCCGGCGGATAGAGGTGGGAACTTGGCGGACTTGATGCTGCTTACGACCACTGCACTGGCAGAACACGACATGAACATTGATACGGTGTCGAACAGCCAAGACAGTTCAAGCACGGTAGCATCGGACACGGACGCTAGTCTGCACCGGTCTCCGCGCAAAACAGCGCAGATGGCAGAGGACATGTGAAGGACGGCGGAGCGGAGGCGGAGTGGTGATGTATATGTGACATTGTGAACTGGTATGGAGGGTGGGGAAAAGGAACCAGGGAAAATGTTGCTGATGGGGAAATTCAACGGAGGACCTTGACTGTTAACCGCAGAGAAAAGAGCGGTCGAGCACACGCCCCCTTAGGCGAAGGCATGACTGCATTCAGTTCATACCCCTGTTGGGTAGTATTATTTGGTCCCGACCAGTTGTGGGGTGGGGACCTCAAGGTTGGGGAGTTGCGCACAAGTATGGCACATAACATATACAATTTGCTGACACACGAGAGGCATGGGCAATGTCTGAGGAAAAGGAGATTACAAGTAATGTCATTACCTAACAATTACCAGTTCTGCACCTGGAATGTGAGAGGTTTGGGGTCGATCCACAAAAGGCACAGAGTGAGGGCACAGCTGAACAGGAGACAAACACAGATAGCATATCTACAAGAAACACACCTGAATAGGGCTGAGGGAGACTAGCCCGCAAAGGGAAAGGCCAGCTGTATGCCACAGAATACTCCGCATTCTCGAGGGGGGCGGCGATCTGGATAAGGAATACTGTACCGTTTGCACCAGTGTAAAAACGGGTAGACAGGAATGGGCGTTATGTGTTCGTACGGGGAACGCTGGATGGTACAAGTGTAGTGTTGGGGCAGTATATACGCCCCCAATACAGAACAATCGAGGTTCTTCGAGGCAATTAGCGGTGTACTGTCGGACTGGGTGGGACAACACTGGGTGATAGGAGGGGACTGCAACGCGGTTCTAGACACTGCGCTGGACAGGTCACACCCACCACTGCATGCAACGGATAGTAAGAAGCAAGCAGTAGCGCTGACACAGTGGGCAAGCGGGTGGGAACTGGATGGTGCATGGAGGACCCTACACACAAACAACAGGGAATACACATTTTACTCCCCACCGCACAAGTTACACACCAGGATAGACCGCATATTTTGCTCCAGGTCACTACGAGGGGCGATCACCTCAGTATCACACATGGGAAAGACATTGTCGGACCATAACCCGGTAGAATTGTCTTTACAATGGGGGAGGATACCCACTCCCATCCCGACATGGCGCCTATTGCCGGGTCTTCTGGAAGACGTAGTGTTCAAATCCTCACTGCTAGACGCATGCACAACATACTTCACAGAGAACGAAAACACTGCCAGCAGCAGGCAAATAGAATGGGACGCCTTCAAGGCAACTTTGCGCGGAGTAGCAATAGGCACTAAAGTGGGAATGAAGCGCCTAGTACAGGAGAAGCTGAGAGCAGTGGAGGGAAGCTTAGCGGTACTGGAGGGCGAAGCGGCAGGCACTGACGGTAACCTCACACAGTTGCAGGAGGCTCATATCCAACACGCTGAATTGTTGGAAGAGCTAAGGTTAATAGATTATAGAGAATACACAAATAGGTTACACACGCAGGCTGACAAAGCTGGGGCGCTGCTGGCGCGCATGACACGCAACGCTCCGGACAGTGTCCCTATAACCAAGGTGTATGGCCAGGATGGAGATATAGTGCAGACCCAATTAGATATAAATGAGACGTTCCGGAAATACTATGCAGACCTGTACGGTCCGCACGCGTCACTCTCGGAACCGGAGCTTGAATCCTTCCTGGCTGACATTTGTATTCCCCAACTGACAGATGCACAACAACAGGTTCTCGCTAAACCCATCACCCTGGCGGAAGTTAGGCAGTCCATAAAAGCACTACCGAGGAACAAAGCACCGGGCTCGGATGGGCTACCAGTGGAATTTTATTTAACTTACATTGAGGTCCTGGCCCGCCGCCTTCTTGCGCTCTACAGAGAGGCGATGGAAAGTGGCGAACTACCTGCATCGACGCTCCAGGCACTGATAGTATCATTGTTGAAGCCAGGTAGAGAGGCGCTGTACTTAGAGAATTACAGACCCCTATCGCTCCTAAACACGGATTATAAAATACTAAGCAAAATCTTGGCAACTCGACTGTCACAATATATTCCTGACCTAATACATCCGGACCAGTGCGGATTTGTACCAGGCAGAAGCTCTGCGCTGAACCTGAGGAGACTGAGCCAACTAATGGCCAGAGGGGAGGAAGGGGAGAAAAATGAAGGATGTATATCACTAGACCTTAAGCAGGCCTTCGACTCCCTCAGATGGGATTATATGCTGGCTGTATTGGGCAAATTCTGCGTTCCGCAGGCATACACAAAATGGATCGCTTTACTATATCACAAACCCACAGCACGCGTTAGGACTAATAGATGCATCTCAGCCCAACTTGACATTGCAAAGGGAACGCGACAAGGATGTCCATTATCACCCTTATTATTTATAATAGCCCTGGAACCCCTGATGATAAAAGTCCGCACCATGGTGGATACCATGGGGATAGTCCGACTTAATACCCACCATATCATTTCTGCATATGCAGACGATATCTTGTTATTCCTGCGCAACATGACAGGCCCACTAGAGCCGATATCGGAGGTGTTTGAGGTGTTCAGAGAGATATCCGGCCTCACGATTAACGTGTCCAAGTCCTACGGGTATAATTTTCGCAGGCCCATGATAGCTACATACATACAATTCGCACCCTGCCAATTCCAAATAGCGCCAGTAACATTCAAATACTTAGGTATACAAATTTACAGAGATGCCCAAGATCTATTCGAGGGTATCCTGGGTAGAGCCCTTAATGCGCTAAAACAACAAATACGTTTTTGGAACACTTTACCATTGTCGGTCGCAGGCAGAGTGGCGATCTCAAAAATGGTGGTCCTGCCCAGAATGATATACTACTTCACGAATGTACCTGTGCTAGTGCCCAAGGCCTTCTTTAAGCAACTGAATACACTGATGGCGGAATTGATCTGGGGTACGGGCAGGAGACGTATAAGTTTAGCTAAACTGCAACTGCCAACGTACGGTGGAGGGCTGGGAGTGCCTGATATGATAGCATATGGATACGTTTGCCAACTCCAGTGGCTGGCTTACTGGCTGGCAGGTCGTAACCTGCATGAATTGAACATGTCAGAGGCAGATAGGAGCAGGGGTCACAGACACCGATTGTTGCTCCCCAAGGCGAAAATACCACCGTCGCCCCCCCTGCTTAAGCTTGCAATACAGCAGTGGAGGGCAGCGTTAAGGTACACTGGCAATCGTCAGGCTTATGCACCCACAATACCTCTTCTGGGCATCCCCTTAGGAACCGGAACACTCACAGAACGTAAGCTGAGTTCATGGCACGAGGCTGGGGTGACACAGGTGGGGAACTTCTTCTCGGAGGGTAGACTTCTCGCACATGCAGACTTTATGCAAATACACCAGGCACCGCGGTCGATGTTTCTATTACATGCACAAGTCGTGCACTACATTTCCACACACTGGGCGAGAGATGGCATAGAACCGGAAGCGACGGCCCTACTCACTATGCAATACCTCATGGGATCAGGCAGCCACTTGACGAAGTGGATCGCTAAGGGTATTAGAACAAGCAAAAATATTCCACTGCACTCACTTCGTACACGTTGGGAGGGGGATACAGGCGGGGACATTAGTGATAAGGACTGGACAAGGATACTACAGCTCCCCAAGAAAGTGTCACGAAACCCTAAGTTCAAATTCATTCAACTCATGATCGTACATAGAGCGTACCTAACGCCACACAGAATACAAGCGATGTTCCCCGAGGCGTCCAATCAATGCCCCAGATGTCACCGTGATGACGCGGGTATGCTACACATGTTCTGGGACTGCCCTAGGTTGGGATATTACTGGGCCACAATCCACCACATCCTAGCGGAGGTTGCCCCAGGAAGACCCTATGAGTCTGTACTATACATCATTCTGGGACTGGGACACAAAGAGAAGAAAAGGAGTGTGGCCACTAGATTTGTAGACTAGCACTGTTACTAGCAAAGAGGATGATAGCAATGAAATGGAAGTCGGTGAAACCGCCGAGTGTGGAGTCTTGGAGTAGTGAGGTGGTGAGGTGGGGAAAGGCGGAGGGCCAGGAGCTACAAAGGGAGGAGCGAAGAGGTCTACGCAAACTACCGATTTCCTTAGACTGGAATTCGATGATGTTGGAGTTTGAAAGGAGTGCGGAGATGCACATCCAGTGAATGCCTGTATGGTTGGTGAATGAGCTGGAGAATGGAGGGTACGCGAGGGGATCCACACGTGGGAGGTAGATCGAAAGACGCAGGAGATCAAATACATGTAGTGCAGATTGCAGGCTTGGAACATATAGTATCTTACAGTACCATTGTGCAGAGGAAGTGACCAGACGAATGGACATTATGTCACGGAACATTAAAGAATGGAAATTGCTCGCAAGTAAAACGCCCTATATCACATGGAAGTGCCGGGGGGGGAGGGGGAGTTTAGTTAACGCAAGTTAGAAAAAGAAATACATCAATAGTAATTTTGAGGACACGGAGAGGAGCAACGCTAACGATGAAAAGGGAAAATGGTAATGTTGTTGGTCAGACTGTAATGGCGCCATAAAATATTATGTACCTAAATGGAGAAGACATTTATATATGCATAAATGTGCCCTTGAAATGACAATAAAAATATTTTCAAAAAAAAAGAGTGGTGTGGAGTAAAGCTAAGTGGCGTGTAGTGGAGCAAAGTTGAGGTGCGTGGCGCTGTATATAATGGAGTTGCGCTGTGTAGAATGGAGTGGCATTACATAAAATGGAGTGGCGTTGCATAGTGGTTTGGTGTTGCATTTGGTGTTTCGTTTGGTGTGGTGTTGTGTGAGAGAGGGTGGGTGTAAAACAGATGCGAAGAGGAGGAGAATGGGAGAAGGAGAGCAAGTGTGAAGTGAGAGGCTAAGAGCCAGAATAGGAGTAAGTGAGGATGAGTGTGGGGAGAAATTAGGACAGGAGTGGTAGAGAGAAGGAAAAAATGTTAAAAGGAAAAAAGTGTGTAGGGGTAAGAGCAGAAAAGGAGGAAGGGATCAGGTGAGCTAGGTAAATGATTGTGCTGTAAAGAAGGAACAGAATGTGTAAGAGAGAGGTCATTGTGGAGCGGATGTGGTGTAAGGGAGAAAGGTGTCAAATATGAGGTTCGGGATTAAAGTCCAAGTTTTGCTGTGGCCCCAATATCCTGTGATTCTGGGCAAATATTTTATTTGCTTTGTGTGTACATGAATGTATTATGGATTTAAGTGGTGTTATTTAAAAGCAATTCAATCAGTACTTTTGGATGATTTTTGCATTATAAGACCATGTGTTACTTATTAAGTGCTGTGGTGTGTACAGGAAAACCCCAGCTGAAATTAAGCAGTAGTTTTAAGTCTAAAATTGTTTATATAAATAAGTGATCACACATTTCCACCCAGTACGTAGTTAAAAAAAACAAAAAAACTTGAGGCAGATATACAGTGTGGATGGCAAAAAATACATGCTATACAAAATTTGTTTTAGGTATTAAAGTATAAAAATAATGTAACTGCATATTTATGACCCCATGAAGAACAGCGATATAGTGTAACCTAAATAGTAAATATAACACAGATGACTTTTAGTACTGGGTGTTATAAAAGACAAACCGCATAATCCAGAACACGTACCTTATACAGCACGCTCAAAACCAACATTGCGCAGAGGAAGAAAAAAAAATATATATATATGGCTAAACTAGAGTAGAAATACTTTTTTTTAGCAAAGAAACAGTATATGATAGAACTAGGATAAAAAAACATTGGAGAAATAAAGGGAGAAAGTTGCGGACTTTGAAGCTAGGGATCAAAGTTCAAGTGCCTAGAACTGTACATAGTTAAAAAAAAAAATGCACACCGTCAAATGTCAATTTTTGCCACAATACATTGACACCCAGTACACTGAAAATATCAATTTACAGCATATTTATTACCTATCGCGAACAAAAGCAATATTGTGGAAAATAAAAAATATAACACAGATAACTTTCACTTCTGCATGGTATAGAAGACAAACAGCATATTACATAACACACTTTTCAAAGCACAGTCTAAAATAACTGCGCAAAATAAAGAAAATGTATGAAAACTACAACAGAAATAAGTTTTAATTTAGCAAACAAACAGCATGTTAGCAACAGAAATACATAATTGTGAATAAAATCCTAATTGAGATTTCCTAGAAAAGGAGTCTTTTGAAGAAAAAGAAATAGGAGGGAAATTATGTATATTAAGTATGGTTGCATCATGTTGACTCCAAAGCAGGGAAAGCATAGTATGTACTTTCCATACCTACTTTCTATTCTTGTCTCAGTATAATTGTCAAAGTGCATTGGTGCCTCTAATTGGTGCCACAGAATATTTAAAATGTGAAAGAAAGGTGCCAACGCTTGACAGAAACCAGGCCTTGTTTATGATGCTCATCTGGCAGCACAGTCCTCAATCTCCTCCACCAGGCTCCTATGTGAGGTAGGCCCCATGACCGACTGGAAGGGAGGGGGAGGGGGAGCAGAGAGAGTTGGTAGAGGCGCAGGGTTTGGGGGGAGGGGGGGACAGGAGAGTGAAAGCTAACCAGCGTGGTGCTGTGAAAGGGCGCTGCGCTGATAGAAACTAAGAGCTCATAGAAAGAGCGCATGTTCTTCTTGGATACCAGAGCCAGTCCACAGCTGGGGCAGCTGCGAGGAGCAGGGCAAGCACAGACCGCAGTCGCCCTGCTCTGAGGCCTGGCACTGCTGTGAGGCAGGTTGGAACCTGCTGACTGATTGGGTGGGGGAGAGAGAGCACAGAAAGTGGGACAGAAGAGCTGGGAAATGCACAACCATAGAAGTGAACCCAGCGCAGCGCTGATAAAGTATGTCAACAATTATTAAATCATTGCAGGGTGGGGGGGGGCAGGAGTTGTTAAGTGCGGGGAACAGAGCAGGCGCCCTCCAGACGCTCTGATGAACAGGATACAAATGTTGCGTGTTAATTAGGAAGCAAAAAGTGTGCCTGGAAATGCAGGTAGTAGAATCTTGTTTAAGAAAATAGTGCAGACAGACCGTAAATGAAACTTCCTGATTAACAACACATGTAAAATTGCCTGTCCTCGTAGGAGGTGACAATAGGAGGCAGGGAGGTACTAAGGAGGGACTAAGAAGCCTGTTAACAAATGAAAAGCCAACATTAACATAGGACTGTGACAGCAGCCAATTTAAAAGAAGGGTGGAGAGTGTGTGGAGCTTCAAGTACATACCTCAATACAGCATGTCTCAAAGAGACAGCGCACGTGCTGTCTATCCGAGAACTAAAAATGAGGATTATTATAGCGTAAATTGTATTCCAGGTTTTTGCAGTTGTTGCATACAAGTGGGCACACCACATTGCATTTTATTCTGCCGCTGTCGATAGTAACACTAATTGTCTGTGACATCTTGTGTTCCTAGTCGTATATCACAACCAGCTTCTTTTTAGTATTATAAAATGTGAATGGTTGCTAGCCCTTTTGCAGTGCGTTTCACCCCCTTCTATATTTTTACTCAAACAAGGGAAACCCTGAAATCACTAGGTACCTGCGGTATGTCATAATAAAGGAATAGCGGTCTCTACTAAAGAGTTAAATTGAAAGCTTAAGTCAATACAACAGTGTTCCATAACAAATCATAACCTGCCAAAATCAAAAGAAAAAAAAAATGAATGCCAGTGAGATCAAGCTTGCTCCGTGCTCATATAATGTGATACTCTAATATTAGTATTGCATCAGTTGTGTGTATCATTAAAATCATTGCTAATATGACCTACATGTACATAAACAATCAATAACTCGGTCCATAATAGTGGTCAATAGTGTTTGAGTTTGTTAAGGGTAGGGGACCATTATCAAAACTCTAATAGAAAGGAGCCTGGAAGCTTAATGAAACGGCTTGGGAGCAGGATGTGGATAAAGCACTGTAAAAGTGGTGCTGCATGGTAATTGGATACCAATGCGAGGCGCAAGAAAGCCCGAAAGGAACTATAAGGTGGGTCTGGCTGCTAATGGCACACTTGAAAATATTGTTTCACAATCTCCTAATGGTACCAGTCTCTCTTTATTTTTAGTATACATACTTCTTGATTGTTTTATCTAATGCTGATGGCAGAAAAATCATCCCCAATTATCTGCTATCGTGTATGGTCCTCTACATCATACTGGTCAGAAATTTTAAAGGGCAGTGCTGACCCTCCTTTAAAATTGCTTTGTCTGGAACCTTTCTACATCTAAAACTTTTTAAATGTAAGCCCTTTCCTATATCTGACAGCCAACAAAAATTTGCTGACACCGAATACAGTAAGTTGGTGACTATCAGACTTTAGTATTCTAAACGACTCTAAATAGCTCCTGATGTTCAAACTTCTGCACAGTGGCTTAATCCACTTGCGTCTGGGGGTAGTATATGCTGCGCAGAAGAATAGCAACAGCTCCTGTGGATAAATATATCTCTTTTCTGATAAATGTAAGGCACAATGGCAATGTGGGTGATATCTGGGATGTCAAAGAAAGAAGCTGTATAAACAGTGAATCTGATCATCAATTCGCGTAGTTTATGTAAATATATGCAAACAATTTTTACAAAGCATCTACAATATTACATACAAGAACGAACCTATACTACTGAAGTGAGAAGTAATGGTGTGTATAAAAAACAGGAGGTTTCTAGTTTACATTTGGTTTCATTGCAAAGAGGCGACCTAGTAACATATAAATAATCAATATACAATAGTTGAGAGAGTGTAAGCAACTATTGTGCATGGTCTGTCTCTTTTGACAGCTAAAAAGAGACAGACCATGCACATTAATTGATTCATATATAGAGCCCAAACATCTGGGGCATGTTTCAAAAGGCCCCCGGGAGTTTATCTGGGCCAGGCACCTTTGCTGACTTTAAGCTATCTATAGCTATCTTAGTGTCCTCCAAACTGAATTCAAGGCGTATAATGTGTACTTCTGGCAAGGGCACCTCAGCGAGGACTCGTGGGTCTGGGGCTAATACATCTGGTGCAGCATACAGTGTGGAAAAATGTCTGCACCATGTGCCAGGATCCAAAAAATGATCAGTGGTCACCTTACTCGCTGTTCCCCTGTGCTAATACTTTCCAAAATTTGGATTGGTCTCTGGTTTTTGCGGCTACAATGAGATCACTCCAGCTGGCATCCTCCCAGTCCCTCAGTGCATTCATTCTTACCTTTTTGTAGTTAGATCTTTCAAATCTGATCTGGATTACATCTTTAGATTTTAAAGCCGCAAGGAGTCTGCGTTTGGCGTTGGCACATTCCTTACTAAACCATGGATTTAAGGATTCTAGTCACAATCTTGGTTTATTGGTACTCCTCTGGGTTTTGGTTAACTGTGTTGTTATGATCTCAGACATTTTTGGATGAATTTGGGTGAACTGTATCGTTCCTAGGCGGGACTCTGCGTAGCCCGTTAGTAGCTCGCAGAAGTTGTAATATATGTTAGTGAGAGGCTCAACCTGATCTAATATTGTTGGCCATTTGACAGATCTCCGGTTAATGCTTACTGATGGAAGCCGAATCTTATCTCCAGTTTGTTGGGTATAGTGAATGTTTAGCAAACCAGCTCCCCTCTAGATCTAAACATAATGGGAAATGATCACTTTCACATCTTTTGTCAACCCTACAATCTTGGATTTGGTTCCAATATGCTATGCTTACCATCACAAAATCAATACGGGAGGTGGCATTTCCTCTAGTAAAAGTATTCGAGCACTCCTTACCGGAAGGGAACCGCCCATTACATGCCCTTAACCCTCTTCCAATGGAAAAGTGCAATATTTTAGTGTAAATTTGAGTAGCTGTTAGGAAACTCCGATAACAATTTTACACTCCACACCAAGAAAGTGTTTGATTAGATCTGCAAGGCCTGGTTATATGATATGCCTCAAATTGGTGTTAAGACAGAGTTTATATATTAGAACAATATATCCTAGAGCAAAGGACGCATGCATATTAATTAAAAGGAAACATTTATTTGACAACTTCTTTTTCTTGTTGTCCTGTTTTGGAAAACTCTGTTAATAATTACACCAGTACCTCAAAAGAGCACAGCCCTCGTACTCAATGGTGCAGGTTGTAGTCTGAAATGTTGAGTAGCCCACACCGAGATGCCTTACATTGTAGCCAAAATATTGAGAAAGTAAGTGCATGTAGGGAAGTATAGATTTACTATTCTAAACTCCAGAGCTGCTTACTTTTACATCTATATGTGTATCATCAAAGCACGTGTGGAGCGAAGTACAAGACTTATTTACTTAACTGTCTCTATTTTGGTCCTCAATATTAAGGTATCTTGATATTGCCTACTCGGTATTCCATCCCTACACCTAGACGCATAGGTATATCTATGTCTGGCACACACCTTCTATGTGGAACCCCACACTAATATCAGTGTAGCGTAATATTACAAAGATACATTGTATATAGAGGATTGACTTCCTCATGTCTCTCACCATGAAGTACTCTAACAATCTGTTTGCATCTTCACATCATGAGTAAAGTATATTATTGGACATAGGCAAGATGCACCACATTCAAAACTGAGAAAGCCATGAGGTTGCACTGTTTTCAAACCTGTATACAGTTTATTTATTTAGGACATTTATTTAGGGGATTTATAATGCGCTTGCATCACCCCCGGAGGGGTATCTCAGTTTGAGAGAAACCAACATCAAAGCAGACGAGGTATTTCTTTAAAAAACAAAATACCCACTAATCACTCAAACATATCAAAGAGGTAGAAAAGATATGATAAATGCATATAAGCATTAATTGAGAAGTCAAATTGAAAAATTGAGTCATAAAATATTTCCATACTTGGTATGAATCCAAATGTGAGAGGTATATGCCTTCTTACACAACGGAAGGTTGTTGTATGCTGTATAGTTAGGGGATAAGAGTTCTAACTTGAGCTCCCTTCCTCTCTCCCCCACCCTACCCCCATATCCCATTTTGCATGACCCTTAGCCAGTGAATGTATATGCCTGTGCCCTTATCAACAATGGTGAGCTCTTCGGAACGCTTAAATCTTCTCAACAGTTGGGAAAATTAAGTGCTGCGTCCTCTAAGGGTAGATGTAAAGTCTTCTGGAAGACTAGGCATAGCAACACAGCAAATACTGAGGCGGCTCACCCTGTATAGCTTTGTAGACCATAAGATCTTTCTTGATCTGGAGCATGCAGGATCCGGTGCAGTTCTTGAAGGGCATGGCTAGTGTACGCAAAGGAACAAACTAATCTCAGCTTCTGGGTAACCACTTTCTTCACAAGCTTGAGCCTTGAATCTGAACCATAGCCCACCAAAGAGCCTTTTGTATAGGGCTTTCAGATATCTTCAGTGCTCAGATGGAAGTGACCTATGAACTATTCAGAGCCTGCTGCCATTGTGCTTCAGTCTTAAGATCCAGAACCTACTCTCATCAATTGTCTTGTCTTGGTGAAGCTTTAGACAGATGGAAGTGTGTTTGGTATCCCTGTTTCTGGTTGATATTGTGAGGCGATGGGTTCTGACCGTCAATTCCACCCTGATTTTTTGCTTTTTAACAACCTGGTTTTTAAACTTTTCACTGTGGGTGACCCTCACAATCGGTGTCTCATCCATGCTAAACTCGCTGTAAATGAATTGTGTGTGTTTACCGCTTGTGTCCGCCTTTTAAGTTAAGGCTGCTGCGACTCAACAAGCATAAGGGGCACTTGGCTGGTTACATGTGAACATGTGTGCAAATGTGTGTGCACACGTGTGGGAGACTCAAGTCTTGCCAGCCCGGTAACTGCACACAGGTAGCCTGGCACAGAGGAGAATATGCAGGATTGGATGTTGACCTGGGGTAGGCCTCATAATATTAGTGAATACTCCCAGGGAAAGTCAGTGTGGTTTACGGTCTTGCAGCTAGGGTCTAAGTCTATGCCATGTGGTTTGTTGATCTTGAACCTTTGTCCAAGTAAATAGATTTACCTGATGTGTTTATACGACCCGTTAGAGGCAATTACTCAATGTCATCAAAGGAATTTCCCCCAGCCTTATGTATATGTGTGAATTACTACTTAGTAGTATGTGTGTAATAAATGAAGACTGGACAATTATTTATTGAGCCTTATTGGTGCGTACCAGCGAATGGTCTCACATCACCTCCTTTGAGTAGGCTTTGGACAGATAACTTGAGAGATTCGAGCACTACAATGGGGTGTATGGTTTCAAGTTGAGGTTGAATTTGGACCCAATTCTTGTGCAGGCCACACAACGAATTGCCTGTTTCCTTACAGATACTTTAAAACTGCAGATTCCGTACTTTAGAATATTCCCTAAACCAGACTAGACCCAGAAACTTTTTGCAGCAGTGCTCCTGCATACCACTTGGCTCCATACCACCCCGAAGGTGACTGGCAGAGTCCCATATAATTGCCACCCCTGCATGCATACATCCGTTTCTTACTTTCCACAACTTTCAGCTCCGCACCCATAGGTGTCAGTTTTCCATAGTCTTCTTAAATTGAACGATTTACCCCCCTCCCCCCACCCTCCTCCTAAAACTACAGTGTTCAAACCATGCTACGACTGCAGGAAATTAATGTCTGTAATGGACATTCACGAGGTGTGTCGCTTAGCTTAGGCCACAACTCAGTCGTGCTATAAGTGTGGCCTTGTGCGTCGGAAGGGGATCCAGGACTTGGAGGCAAAACTTTATCGGTGAACACAAGAAGTAGTTGGGATTTTCACTTGTATAACACACTCCAAGTTGCTGGTGTGGACTGTCTCTCTCCTGAGACTTCATCAGAGAGCAGTCAGTTTTGCACTCGGTTCAAATCAAAATCTACACAAAAGCAAAGCAGGATTCAACGGCATCACACTCCTCTGAACCTAGGGAGAGGGCTTGGGGGCATAATGATGTGAGTCGTTCACCCTCAAGGCCTCTAGTCACGGAGCGATCTCTCAACTGGTCCTGATACTTCCTGAGTTTCATGGGCCATCAGCAACACTGGAGAAGTTAGAGGCGCCTTCTGAGGCTGCAGATGTTGGTGTATTTACAGCTCCCTCTGTTTCGCCTTTTGGCCCCAACAATCTACCGGGGCCCCTCTAGTCAGATTATTAATAATAATATTATTTTTAAATCTTTAGAGAGCTGTGTATGCCACCTCCTTTATTTAATATATACATGTAATGATATTGCTCTTTTCAGTTTTCCAAAAAACGTATATCTGTGGTATTACCGTGGAAGGTTATTGTTTAGTTAGTGACCGTAGCGTAAATAAGCACTTCAGTCATTTAAACAAGAGCCTCCAGGAAGAGTTTTCAAACCTTGATGGAAGGGAGGTCGCAACAGTCCACATGTCTTAAGGACGCTCTTTGTACTTTTGAGCTATTTGAGTTTATTTACCCAATGAAATCTCTCGAAGATACATCTCATTTTTCCTTGTTTACCATTTTTTGATCTAGGTGACTTTGAGGTTAAAAAAAAAAATAACCAAAGAAAACATCGACATTGTTTTCCCAGCAAAAGTACTTTGTTAGTCTTTTGCTGAATGCAAATTCGCATTCCGCCGTGAAAAGGCCTACAAGGAAAGATGCGTGGAGGCAGAGATTTATATTTATATATAATTACCATCATCATCATCAAAGACCTTTATTTCGGTCGCTAGGACCATAAAAGTATCCAAAAGACAAGCAATCAGTATAAAAATTTGAACAGGTCATACAGTACAAAAACATCAAATTCTAAAAGTGTTTAGTTTCCAATGTATAAGGAAGGAAGAAAAAAAAGGGGGGGCACATAAGATGAACATAACTGCCAAGGCATATCAATTCAATTAGTGTAGGTATACTCAGTGGACAAGGGATAACAGGAATATTTCAATAAATAATTAAAATTACCAAGTTATGTTAAAAACACATTCAACGTAAAAGCTTTTATAAAAATAGCAAATTATAAGGGCTGTATCCCTGTGTAATAACCACTTGCTACACACTTATGTTGATGATACATGCTAATTGGCAATTTGTGAATGTTTTTCCTTTTCGATAAAGTCCCATCTCCTTCGCCACATTGTATTTAAAAAGGGAGAGACAGCAAAAACAATGGGTTTGGAGGTGTCATACTTTAAAACTCGGAAAGCCTCCCTACAATGCTCAAACCCCAAATTCCGGCAAAGTTGTACTAACCAAAAACGCCTTGCTTTTTGGTATCCTGGGCAAAAGAATAGAACATGCAGTTCTATTTCCTCTTAGCTATTGCATGCAGGGCACCCGTGTTCAGATTGTCCAACCCATTTTGCAGTGAAAGCACGTAGTGGTAAGGTACTGTGTCTGAACTGCACATAAAGTTTCCTTACTATTTGTGGTAAAATATCATCCAGGAAGGTTTCGGGTTTATAATTATCCTTCGCAGTAAAAAAATGGATTGTAAGAGGACCTAGTTTTGGGTTTGACTGAATGGCCTCAAGCTTTTGGGTTCGATAAATCCTTGGTAGCATAGCTCGGGGAACCAAGGGGCTAGTCTCCCCTGGTCTGCTCCACAGAGTTGGTTTGCCTAGCTTTTCACATTTGTGCTTTACATGTGCGAACCAAGGAACCTTTTTCAATAGCCCAGGGTAGCATAGTAGCTCATTAGTTTCTGCCTGGAATGTTGCTAATTCAGGGGTCGCCCCCAATCTTCGCCAGAAGGTTAAGGGTCTAAAAGCAACCTCATCTTGAATCTAGGAGATGCCAAGATCTAGACGCAAGGGGATTAGCGGGGTACTAGCTGGGAGGCCCACAATTTGTCTAAGGAAACTGTTCTCCTTCGCTATTAAGGGAGCGGGAGAACAGTGACCCCAGAGTTCCGCCCCATACAATGTGGCTCCCCTCGCCTGCGCCCTATACGTCTCAATCGCGGGGGCCAATGGGTTTAGTTGATGATTCCCTTGCCATTTTGGCTATGCCACCAGCGATCTGGGCTAGCTAGAGCTTCCCTTTAACTATCTGGGCCACCCACTCCATATCTTCTGTAAGGGTGACGCCCAGATACTCGAACACAGACACCCTTTCTAATGCTATCCCATTTAATTGTGGGTTGGGCCGTGTTTTCTTGGGCGGGTTGACAATCATAAACTTTGTTTTGGTGGTATTGATCACCAAACCCCTATAATTGCAGAATGCGGCAAACCTGTCCAATAGCCTCTGGATACCAATCGTAGTCTTAGACGACAAAAGGGTATCGTCAGCAAACATCAATGCTGCCACCTTGACTTTTGCTAACTATGGGGCATCATTGTCTACGACCTCTGCAAGTAGTGGGATGAGTGCGTTGACAAAGAGGCAGAACAGGGTCGGTGCAAGCACACAGCCCTGTCTCACACCTCTGTCAACTGGGAGCCTGTTGGTGGCATCATGCAGCTTGATAAGCAGGTCAAGTAGGTAAGTTGGAATCCCCATATCTCTTAGGACCCTCCAAAGTTTGGATCTGGGCACCAAATCAAAAGCCGTTTTCAGGTCCACGAATATCAAATAGAGGCTGCCACCTTCTATTGATACCATACCGTCTTCCAAGTAATTAGTTGAAATGTAAACACTTGGTCCACGGTGGAGGTATTTTTCCTGAATCCAGCTTGATAAGGGCTAATGATGTCATTTTCTTCCAGCCAGCCCTGAATCCGTTTTTTGCGTGACATTGATCAAACTGATCGGTCTATAGTTTGCAGGGAGTAATGGTGAGCCCTTTTTAAAGATTGGGACTATTTCTGCCCCAGCCCAGGTGTCGGGAATGGGCATACCGTTCATAATAGCGCTAAATAGCACCCACAAGTAGGGGCCCCAGATAGTTGGTTCCTCCCGAAACAAATCCCCAGGCAATTTGTCTAGACCGGGTGCTTTTACAGCTGGTAGCTTTTTTATGGTTGAAGTAGCCTCACGTAGTGTTATCCCATTGGACACCTCAAATGCCTGTCTGGGAGCTAATACTGGTGGATCCTCTGCACAGCTAATCTCACTACAAAGTGTACCGATGGGTTCTCTTTGTGCGTCCTGTTCCAAGTCAATTGCATACAGTACCTGGAAATGCTCAGTCCACAATTCTGTTGGTAGATTTGGTTCACCCACAAGGTTACCCTCCTTACTACCCATTCTGACTATAGCCCAGAATGTTTTCATGTCTCGGGTCAGCAGGGCGGTTTTAATATCCGTCCATTTGTTTTCTTCCCAGGGCAGTTTAACGCTAGAGACAACTTCTTTATATTCAGCCTTCCTAAGTTTGGTTAGGGACTTATTTTTCCCTTTGATAGCCGCTAGTAGCGCTTGTTTAGCCTTGCGGCAGCTATCATTGAACCACATATGGGCTGACGTTTTATTTTTTTTGGGCGGGTAGTAGGATTTAAAATATCAGCTAAGTTGTCTGTCAGCTGCGTATGAAGTATTGCAACCAAGTGGTTGTCGGTAATTACAGATTTAGTCTACCTGATGCTCACCAGTTGCTCAATTCAGAAACAAACTTTTTTTTAAGGTGTCACTTAAATATATATATATATATATTAGCCCATGTTAGGAATGTTAATATGTGAAAGGTGTCAAGCCAGGTGAACCATTTAGCGTGACAAAACGCAACTCGCTGTATCCGATTTTGCCATGTAAGACGGCAATTTCTGTCTTTTTCGTGGTCAGCCTGGGATCCACTCCAGTGCAGCTGTAAGGATTGTCGTGGGGGGTTATGAGTCTTGAGAAGGAGGTACAGCCAAAACAAACTTGCTGTGCAGTCCTTTGGGTTTATTAGGATAAGTTCGAGGTCAACCAAACAACAAAACAAAAGTCTCGTAGCTCCGACAACAACTGAAAGTCTGCCTGCTTCTCGTCTTTCACTCTGCAGAACTCCCCGGGTCGGGTCCAACGGAAGGTCTTCAGACGTCGTAGACACTCAAGAAAAAAAGGAAAAGAAAGAATACGCCGGGTTACTGGCGTGACCGGTACCAAGTAATGGCAGGAGGGGGGGAAAAGGACGTGAAGGGGATCACCAGGGTCCACAACCGTGCTCTTTCGACCCGTGAAGGTGATGGCGCTTGCACACAGTTACTCCCGTGCCGTGACCACCCCGCCGCCCTCTACCCGTTCCTTCCCTGCGTGAAAAACACTCCCCGTATTTTCGCCCGTACCTTGCGGAGCCACACTTCTCCTGTTGAAGTGTGGCTGGGCGGAGCGTGGTTCCGTTGGCCTCCCGGCTTCTCCTGCGGCGAGCTGGTCTCTGGACCTACTCCTGCCTCTGAGGACGGCAAACCAGCTTCGGTGTCCTCCCGTCTTATGGCGACCTCCTGAGACGCTTCTTCCTCTCTTGCCTCGTTTGCGCCATTCTCCTCCAGACGTCACGTTATCTGCGTCTTCGTCGTCTCCGATTGGATAGATGGGGATGACGTCACTGACGGAGCTCTGTCTTCCGGGTAAGCCCAGGCTGCCTTAAAGGGAGCGTGGGCGTCCTGCACTCGCCGAGGCGGAAAGGAAGAGGGACATTGATCAGTATCCAACTCGTGGCAGGTAGGGACCCCCTGACAGCAGCCCACTCCGGTCATCTTACATAGTGGTGTTTATTTCAATTTCGTTTTCAAACGTGCTTGAAAATGCACTGTGAGAATTAAAGCTCTCAATATGACTATATTTGTGCATCTTGGGGTGTATGGCATTTCAATAAGCCTTGTGTTTCACATTAATGCTTCGGTCTACTATCCTCAGAGGAGAACATAGACCGACATGTCTAAGCCAATCTTCGTTAGGTCTGGCATGACAGCACAACTGTGGCAGTGGCCTATTGTTGCTATTTTTAGGGTTTGATTGCACTGTGCTTGCGAAATCTCTGTAAATAAAACAAGCATTTGCAATGCAATAGATCTCGCATTTACGCAAGTTTAAGCTATTGGCATTGTAAATGACAATGGTAGTGACAAACTCCTAGGCAATGTCAATAAAGCAAATATACACAGTATCTATAACATTAAGAAAACCAAGGAAGACAGAAAAGATATATTCAAACTTGTTACCATTTTAATAATTTCTTCTCATTATCTAAACAATTGATATTTATACAAAGCATTTAAAAAATGAAACACAATATGTAACATCACATTTAATCAATATGTATAAATAAAGGGTTAAAAAGTGGCAATATCTTTATTAACTCAACGTGCGTTTCGGCGTATACAACGCCTTCTTCAGGAAAGCCACACAATTATAGATCCTGTTTCAATGTGATTAGCTCCTAGTGATTAAAACCTGCAACTCCATAGTTGGTGCATGTTCTTGATTCTAATAAATGGCTGATAAAAATGCGGTGCACCAAATGTGCAGCGATGTCTTATTAATTTTAAAATAAACAATATCACAAAAAGGTCGTCTGTCTGGTTATCAAACAAGCCTCGTGTAGGTATATTTGAAAAGCGACCTGGTCCCGCTAAATTTTAAAATCAGTAATATGATATTCTGGAAAGCCTCTTGCGATGGAAGAGATTCAACGAAGAAACTGGAACAAGCGCTAGATAAGCGATAGTGTTCCATAGGAACACTGTCGCAGTCCAGGAGCCCCAGCAGAATTGCAAGAAGTCTATTGTATCCCTGAGGCATCAGAAATCAGGAGGGAAGCGTTCAAGCCCTTGGAGATCACTTTGAGGAAAAGCAGAGTCTAACTCTTCTTCAGCAGAGTCAGAGAACAGCAGGCAGCAGGGCAACACAAGAGAAAAGCAGGCCTTCCAAGTCTGCAGTCTAAAGTGGAGTCCTTTAAGCAGGACAAGAGCATCATGGTTTATGGGAGAAGCACATGCACTTTAGTACTGGTTAGCTGTGGTAAAGTGCTTAGAGTCCTAAGACCCACAAAGTGAATCATCAAAAATAGGCGGTAAAGGGCAAATAATCTGGGGAAAGACCACCCTAAGGATGACCAGTCTACAATCCCTTTGATTCAGCCTTGGTCCTGGGTCATATTGAAAGCAGCTCTGATGCTTCTTGTCCTCCTATTCCGCTGCAACCGTCTCAAGATTTGCAATGGTGGTTGCTCGTTTGAAATTGGTCCATCGGCCGGCTCCTTCTATTCCCTTTCCTACAGCTGATAACAGTGATGGAGTGCCCCTACTTCGCTTGGGAGATGGAGATCAGAGGACTTTGGTCTCCAATGGAAGCGCAGTCATTTTGCCTGCTTGGTCCTGCAAGATTTTTTGTTGATATTTCACTCCACTGACCTGCCACCTTTCGGAGGTACTGCTTTGGTATCTGCGGAATCTGCAGTTGGAAGTATCCACCAGAAGAACAAGTTATTTTCCGTTTGGTAACCTTCTTTCTTGTGGCTAATCTAACTGCAGATCCCTCCCTGTCTTCCCTCCTCCCCATTCTGTGGAGTGCCCTCTCTTTAGCAGCTAAAACGTTCTGAAGTTAGAGATTACCAACAGCTGTTCACACACTGCGTCTTTTGGTGCAGAAGGGAAAATAAGTATCTGACGCCAGTGTGCAGGTCCCTTGTATGAGCTTCCACTCTGTCACTTTGCAGGTGGTATGTAGGTGTTATGGAGCCAATGCGAACTCACACAGCACCACCTAGAAGTGCATAGGAACACTGCTGAAAAATGTTTTCAACTCCAGTCTGGCACATGGAGAACATTCCAAGGTGAAGAATCTGCAGTTATATAGAGATTCCACCCAAAAGAGTGTTACTGAAGGTAAGTAACTTGTATATTAAGTTCATATTAACAGATTTCTATACAATAAAATGGGTGCTTTTCCAGGAAAAGAGATGCACAGAGCCTGTCTTTTCATTTTGTTGCAGAATATTGACAAAGCTGCATCTTATACTGAGGCTTGTGTTCTATAGGGGGAATGTGGCCCTTTTGTGGTGTCTGAGGGTTGAAATAGGCTTTGTGGTTATTTCTATTCACCGTTTGATTATTGATCTGAGATAGAGCCTGAATAGCGTGGACAGTCCAGCGTCTATAAACCCTGCCCCCGTCCGTCCTGGCCCTTGGTGAAGAGGACAAAAGGTGTCCCTGAGTCACCCGAGCATCGCAACGTATCTCTACAACTGTTAGTTTCCTTTGACCAACCTCCTGTCCTGAGCCTGCAGTCCTATTCAGATTTGGCCTCACTCCATTGCTTTTCATTAAGCACCCAATGTTGTGTTGAAACCCTGCACTCGTCCTCCCCTGTGCTGCTGGTGGTGTAGTGTTGGTGCTGCCTTGGGACCTGTCCAGTGTTGGCCTCAACCCCCGGAGACTGGTCCCCCAAGCCACTGCTACTTGTAAGCAGCCCCTGTCCGATTGCCCTAGTTCCAATTGGTCTGTATTGGGCACTCGGCCACCCCTGTGCCGCTGGTGATGTACTGTTGGTGCTGAACTGAGCCATAGTCAGTACTGACCTTACTTAACTTTAGAAGACTGGTCTTGTAAGTCGATGTTGCCTATAAGTAGGTTGAATGTTTTCTTCATCTCATAGGTTAACATTGCTAAGTCAGAAAATTGCACTAAATGTCCATTTTTTACATTAAAAAGTATTTCTATTTCAAAACTTTTTACATAAGACGAAGTTCTGTGGTTCTACAGAATAAATATAGCCACACCGTGTGTACAACAAATGCTTAACAGTAACCTCTGACAAGCCTAACTGCTCGCCCACATTACCACAAAAGAGAGCATTAGTATTATCTACTTTATGCTCTGTAAAGCCTCTGGGATCCACTGGACTGTCTGCACACTATACCTCCTTTTTGGTATAGTATATAGAGAGCCAGCTTCCCACAACCGGCATCAAGTGCCAACAGAATTGAAATTCAGAAGCCTGGAGGGGTGAAGGCAAAAAGTTTTGTGGAAGACCGTACCAAGGACGACCGGTACAACATACCTAATGCCCAAAAATCATTGAGTCCTTTAAGGAACTGGGAGGTCATAAAGGGCACTTCTCTTGCTATTGGTCTATTTAACACTATTCTTCGTGTCAGAATCTTCGTTTATTGTCATTGTTTAATAACAATCACTTTACAAGTTGCATCAGTATGAGTTGCATCCTAGCCTCTAGCATTGGTGGGGTGGAGCCTTTCTTTAGCAATAGCTGTATTGTATACATCCAGAAGTCTAGGCGCCAGTACGTCTTTTGGTACTGTTTGACTGGCGAATGTGGGGCAGCTGTTTTGGCATACCCCATTAGTGAAATTTACCATATAATCCACTCTTGTTTATCATCACGAGGGCTTGAATTAGCTGAAAATGGATATTAAATTCAAAGTTGTTTTGGACAGTGAGTCCCAGTATGTTTTCCCCATTGTACAAAACAGTTTTAAGATGGTGTTGACTGGTTCTGAAAACTAAAGCAGCTCACCTGCCTTAGCTAGTTACTCTGTTCCATATGGGGCTCTTCAGCTTTCCATTACACTTCTCATTTTTCCCTTCCCCTACGATCCACCCACTACCACTCTCATCTCACCTAAGAGGAGGGGAAGTTACGTAGGCTGGACCATCGCAGGGCAGTCCACTTCTACATCCATTGTATGAAGGAATTTAGATCCGAAAATCAACTCTTCGTTGGATATGTGGGTAACAAGAAGGGCAAGGAGATGCAAAAGATGACTGTGATGGTGGATTGTCTTCTGCATTAAGGAAATAACCAGAATTCCAGGCTCATTCCTCCAGAACAAAGGCCTCTACCTTGGCACTGGCCATGGGAGTGCCCAAAGCAGAGATGTGTTGCACGGCGGCATGGGCTTTCCTTTACACATTCGCCAAGCTCTTATTTCATGAATTTGAAATGAGAGTGAATGACCATTTCACTTGTTACATTGCCTAGCATTTACTGGTTTTACCACTCCTTCAGGCTCACCACCTGGAGGGAGTAACTGTTGTGGTATTATTCAAGAGGTGAGGAATCTGCATGAAGAACTATTCATCAGAAGAAAAAGTTACTTATATTTCGTAGCAATATTTCTAACCACTGACTCCACACAAATACCGCCCGTCTCCTTGTTATGAAAGATCATCACAGACCTCTGAAAATTTATAAGGTTCCAATTTCATTTTGCTGCACTGCATATTCATTTTTGAAACGATACCATCCTAATTTCTTCTTCTGAGGACTTGTAAAAAATGTACGAAGAACTACCATCAGGATGCTGTGATGCCACTGATGCCAGATGGAGCTATTGTGAAGTGTTCACAGCAAATCTGGCACCAGGGAATATTTAGAAGTCGAGGAACCTACTGGTAGATGGAGTATCCACCAAAAAGATTTTGACCAAAGGTAAATAACTTTTTTCATTGGAATATGCATATATTAGTGCCCTTTTTGACTCCCTCAACCATAATGGGCTTTTAAGGGTAGGACTTCGCATAGTAGCATATGAGCGTGGTCAAAAGCTATTCATAAGTACATACTGTATATGTGCGAAATGCAACTTGTTGATTCCAGTACACACATACTGTTATCTGTCCAAATTGTAAAAATTTAAATTGTCTCATTTGTAAAAGTAAAAGGATTGAAAGCATATGTCGTGTTTGTTAGAACTCAATTGTGTAAAGAGTAATGGAAATCACTTCTTTAATGTGCATGGAAGTTTTTAATTTATGATCAGATATGTAATTTGTTGTGATTGGTATTGCACTGTATATATGGATCTATCTTAATACATTTGCTTTATTATTATTTTTTGTCGCAGGCTAGTAGAGTGCCTTTCTGTAAATTTCATCTTGGAGATAGACCCATACCCGTCACTTTCAAGAGAGCTATTGCTGCACTTTCTCTATGGCAGAAAGCCAAACTTGCATGGGGTCTCTGCTTCTTATCTGATCCAATCAGGTAAGAAAATCATTTGGCTAGTTTTTTCATGTAAAATATGTTTAATGACATCTATCGTAAGAAGTCAGGAAATTGTGATGCAAAACATTTAGTATTTTTAATTATACGTCACTATTCTAAAATAAAGTACTTAATTTCAGCATTGATACTCTGAAACATATTATTTAGAATGACAGTTCAAGAATATTCTGAAATGTGGGTCGCTGTCCACAGCTAGCAAGAAAAATATGCAAGGAACGAAGAGGACTCTATCTCCCTCTCATTCTAAAAATAGGTAGATATGCATAAAGATCACCATGGAGAGTTCCACGCTCCCCACACATTCCTGAAATGCTCTGTTTTTAGGTCTCGCGACCTATCGATGCGCGCAAGCGCATCGTGCGGAGCGAGAATTCAAGTAGCCAAAATCCTCGTGAAACTAAGGGCTTCTTGCCCTGCGGTTTCCTTTAAGTTCACGTGAACCACGTGACAGCAGCAAGCACGCGCATCAGGCACTCCTCCCACACCTCACGGACATCTGTTCATTTCTCCTGCACAAGGCTCGCAAAAGGCTCTCCTCCCTCCCCACATCAAAGGCATCAATCACCCTCCCACAGGCTTCCCCAGCGCTGCCCCGCCCCCTGCTTCACGGCCAGGCCATCTGTACCCTGCCAGACCTCTCACACCTCCGTCACAGCATGCCTGTGCTCCTTGATTTATTTAGTAACAGTGCCGCTTCCAGACACCTCCCACCTCTGACACAACATGCCCTTAGGCCTTTATTAAATAACAGCGCCGTTTGTTTACAATTTCTCGAAGGTGCACTCTGTTTCAGCGTGCTTGAAGAATATTGGTTCGAAGCGCTCTGAACAAGTAGATAAAGCGCAGCGCTCCTGAAACGGGCAAAGCGCTGAAGGAAAATATGTTAACGTTTCTTCAAATTTAAGTAAAAGCTACAAACTGAAAAACATTTCATAAAGAAACGTAACCCTGAGATCTGCTGCTGTGTTTCTTCATATAACCTTATTTTCAAAAGACGGGCAAAGGAGATGCGATAAACAAATCTCGATACCAAGTATTATGTCATATTCTTAAGCAGACGGGAGAGAGCGCTCTCTTGATTGCTATTATTTTATTGTCCAGGCACGCTATCTCGCTTTTCTGTGTCTCTTTCACTACCATTCAGAAATAACAGCACTGTAACTTTTGTTTCCTCAATACGTCTGATTTGAGCACGTCACTACGAAAGAGGATGTAGCTCAGTGGTAGAACGCATGCTTTGCAAGTATGAGGCCCCGGGTACAATCCCCAGCATCTCCACGTTTTGTTATTTATTTTTAAATATCTGTATTTCCCGAAAATTGATTTCTGTTAAACCACTGTGCCGCTTAATATAAATTAATTCAGTAAACTGTGTTAAAAGCGTCAGTTAGCTCTCATGGAGTGTGAAAGATCACAGCCGCTTTTGTTTCCTCAATACGTCTGATTTGAGCACGTCACTACGGAAGGGGATGTAGCTCAGTGGTAGAACGCATGCTTTACATGTATGAGGCCCCGGGTTCAATCACCAGCATCTCCAACGGATTAAAATTAATGAATTCAGTAAACAGTGTTGTTTGAAATAAATCAATTCAATAAACAGTTTTGAAAACGTGAGTTAGCTCGCAAGCTTACCAATGAAACATGCACGTTGCCAATTCCTCATAACATGTCAAGTACAACATGATGGACTTGTCACGGGATTTAAGGACAGTGAAGACCAGCATTGGCATAGCCAATAGGTCTCGCCTTTGGGACCTTATAAGTGTTTAGCCATGCAACAGCTGATGTTGTTGCACCAATGATAATGTGCTGCATAACTAAATACTTATAAGGTCCCAAAAGCGAGACCTATTGGCTATGCCAATGCTTGTTGAATCTGCGTCCACACAGGGTAGCCTCCAGTTGTTTCATGTCAGACTGGCTGCAAGAACCACATGCGTCCACAGCTTACTTTCTACATTTCAACTCTTCATAGGTTTCAGTCAGGTAGCTTTCTCTATCCTCCAGGTCTATCTTCACGTCACCAATTTAAGTGTAATTGTATATTGTATATATCTGTGTGTGCATATATTTGTTGTTTTCTCATTTTTCAGCACACAATTTCTAGCAATTGGCTATAAAATCATATACTGAGTCTGAAGTATAAGAGTTTCTTTTCTTTGGACTTAATTTTGATATTTCTCATTGAATGTTAGTCTCATCTTGATAGAGGGACGAATTGCACAAATAATTGATACCCTTTCTAAACCTGGCAGAACCACTGTTCATTACCAGGACAGCAGCAGACAAGTGGTCATGTGCAAGGGAAGGAACAATGCAACCCGCGAAGGGATCTACCATCTCGTGCAGCATTAACTTCTGTCTTTTGCTAACCATTTACTGAGTATACTTCCTCAGCCACACTACACTTGCAACATCTCACACATTATCACACAGACAAAAACTGTGGGGATTTCAAGGACCCTGGGTAAGGGAAATTGCAAATATTGTGCAGAGGAGTGCTGGAAGGTACACTTTAGAGGCACCCCTTGGCCACCAGAGCCTCGCGCAATGGACAGGCAGTCAACTTTACAACAGTTACAGCGTGGCACGCCTTGTTGAGCCATGTGAGGACCTCAATCCTATCTCCATGCATTCTTGCATTTATGTTTCATTATTACAAAGGGCCGTCAAAGATCAGCATGCTTGTTTCATCCTCATTTTTTCGCTGCCAACGTTTTGAAAAATTGACCCACTGTATGTAAAGTAAAGTAAAGTCCACATTTGTAAAGCGCACAATCACCCGTAAGGGTCTCTAGGCGCTGGGGGCCGTCGGGAAGATTAAGCGAGCTATTGCCCAGAGTCACATGGTGCTGGGCTAACCTGCCGCCGGAGCCGGGGATCGAACCGTGGTCCCCAGATTCCAGCGTCAGTCGCCCTGGCCGCGGCGCCCTGTAGAGGCCAACTATCCTTCGTCCATCCTCCCTCAACGGAAGAACTGCAAGTCAGAAAGTTACACTTTCTGTGATGAGTCACTGGCAGTGGTACTGAGGTGCAGAGTAGTTCTTTTTAACAGTACAGTCTCTTAGCTGCGATTAGGTTAGTCTACCCTTGTTCCTAAGATGCCCCTTGGGAGTTTCGACAATTGTGCACTGAGAGGATGGTGCAGTTTATTCCATTTGAGGCACTGGCCCCACAAGCCTAGGTTGGTGCATGTAGAGCCAGAGAGATGTCACTTGTCCTGGTGCCTTTCCAGTAGGTGAAAGTACTGACTGAATATTTAAATTCTGATTGATGATAACACTTTTAGCAGAATTTACCTTGATATTTGTGTATTTGAATTATGAACTGTAACTGTGTATGATAAGGAGATAATATTGTCCCTAGTGGGGCTAAGGCCTGGTTGTGAAATGGTAGAATGACGAAGCTAGGAGGATGGTTAATATACAGACTTGATTGCATTTCTTTTGCTAAAGGGTTAATAAATCTACACCATGACTACTGGAGGACTGACTTGATCTCACTTCATTGAACCCTCTTCTGATCTTTCGCTACAAGGTTTTGCTTTCAGTGAGCTAAACCGCTTTTCAGGTAAACATGGGAAAGGTATTCTAATCATGGTATTTTTCCACTAGCTATCATACATATTGGAGGTTCCCTTGTAAATATTTGTAAATATAAAGTCATGATATGAAATAAACTTAGCCCAATTTTAAATCTGAAAGTAGATATGTGCTTACCTTTCTTTCAGTAAAGATGACGTAGAGAAATGCAAACAAAAGGACTTGCTGGAACAGATGATGGCAGAAATGATTGGGGAATTTCCCGACCTCCATCGAACAATCGTTTCTGAGAGAGATGTCTATTTAACCTACATGCTAAGGCAGGCCGCAAAGAAAACAGAACTACCTCGTACTTCAGAAAGTAATAGCAAGTATTGTGATATAAACTTGTTTTCTCTTTTCGATTGCTCAGTACTGTGTAAATAGTTTACGATTTTGTTTTGGTATAGAAATATTTTCTCAATATTTTATCGTAAGGTGACTCGGGTAATACGCGCTGTGATTTTCAGATGATCTACCCCTTGTGGAGTTTGTAAAACATTTTTATAGAAATCATTTCAAAGACAGAAAGAGAGAAAGGCAGTTTCTACACTTGGGGCGATAGCTCTGATCTCTACCATACTTAGAATGATGCAAGTTCTTAAAATGAAAACCTATTGATGATCACCAGGAGTGATAAGAGACGTTATTCACCTTTTGGCACTTGTACAATGTCGATGTTGATGCTAGTGCAAGCAGGTGATCCAAGAAGAATACATTTTCTTTTTGTAGGAGTGTGAGGATCGCTACTTAAAGGCCCAGAGCAGACCAGTCTAGTTGACATAAAATATCATATTCAAATATTTTATAAACTTCTATCCTTACCCATTTTGCCAAAAAGGGGCAATCAGCACACATTCGTACATCAGATGTAGAATGATACCAGAATTATTATTATTATGCCAACATTTGTCTGATTACAAAAGACCTCGTCTTTGAAACATGTAAGGTTTAGGTTTACAGTTGTCATAAGATCTGCTCAAAAATCATATACAGATTCACTTCTTTACAACAGTTAATGGTTACGAGACAATACAAAGTAAATCAACAGCTAAAACATTTTAAAACATGCACCAAGCTTATGAAGTATTTAAACAAGACCTTTCCAAAATGCAATTCTCCAAACATTTCCTTCTGAAGGCTGATGTGTTATTTCTTTTCATTTGACCTAGGCTGCTTCTACGTTTAAGAGAATGAACATCAAGGCTTGTGGTTCCTCTCTCTGGATAAGGATATTTCATGATTTCAATGTCTAGAGAGAGCCCTGCTACGGCTGCGAGAAAAGCTCATTCGTCGTGGCGACGAGGGGGCAGGCTTCTTCAGCCTCTAGTCATCTCTTTGAAGTCAGCCCCCATCTCACGATGGAGGCGGACCATAGTTTCTTCTACTTTTTTCGCCATTCGACAGCTCAACTCTTACACAGCGACCACACAGTGTTCTTCCATCTAATTCTCTCACAGCATCTGCAGCATTTCGTGGATCTTCAAATTCAATAAAAGGAAATCCAGGTGGGTTTTGTGCTACCCACACACTCCGCAGTGGTCCGTAATACCCGAAAGCACGCTCCAACTCAGTCTTGTTTCTGTTGTTCCCAAGGTTCCCAAAATATACTTTACAGTCCAGAGGACAAGAGTCGCCAACCATGACCTCTCTGGAATGCATTCTGCACTCTAGCGACCTTCAACTTCAGCTCTCGTGACCTCTTCTCTTCTGCCTTGTCCCGAAGCCAAAATGGCCTAAGGAGTCCAAACGGTCCTCTGTATTTGCATGAGTCTCGAATGCACAACTGAAGTGAAAACCTTGGACTGAGAAGAAATTCCATTGGAGGACCTTTATCAAAATCAACTGCCAAAGTTCTAGACCATATTCTAGAAACAAGCATTTGCAATGCAATAGGTCTCGCTTCTGCGAGAGTTTGAGCTATTCGCATTGTAAATGACAATGCCTTTTATTTATGTGTTTTGAAAACTTGCAAGAGGTGCGTACACATGCACTCTGTACATATAGCCTTTGCTTACGAGAAGCAAGGCTGGCAATAACTGTGCCTCTTTAACTGCCAGCCTTGCTTCTCGTAAGCAAGGACTATTTGTACAAAGCGCGTGTTTACGCACCGCTTGCAGGTTTTCATAACACATAAATAAAAGGCATAGTCATTTACAATGCCAACCCAGGAAGAGGCCAGTAGGAGCAACGCGGGAGGCAGCGTCAGGTAAGTTTTTAAATGTTTTTATTTATTAATAATAACATGCCTTCCCGCCTCCCCATTGCCCTCTCTGCGCGCTCTCCCACTGCGCTCACCCCACCCGCCCACCACCCTTTTTTAATGGCAGCCGACGCTGGGCAAATCCCTGCACAAATCTACCCTCCCAGCAACCTTCCACACTCCCTCTAGATGCCCTTTCACACCTGCAGCCCAAGGAAATCTACCACCCCACTGTCTCATCTCCACCAGAGCCCTTACCACTCTCAATCAATCAATCAATCAATCAGATCATTTGTATAGCGCACTACTCACCCGGAGGGTCTCATGGCGCTGGGGGGGGAGGGGATCCGCTACTGCTCGAACAGCCAGGTCTTGAGCTGCTTCCTGAAGGCGAGGTGGTCCTGGGTCAGGCGGAGGTGGATCGGAAGGGAGTTCCAAGTCTTGGCGGCCAGGTAGGAGAAGGACCTTCCTCCAGTGGTGGCTCTTCGGATGCGGGGGACGGCGGCGAGGGCGTGGCTGGTCGATCGAAGCTGACGTTTGGGAGCGTAGAAGTTGAGGCGGCTGTTGAGGTATCCTGGTCCTTGGTTGTGTAGGGCTTTGTGTGCGTGGGTGAGGAGCCGGAAGGTGATTCTCTTGTTGACCGGGAGCCAGTGCAGGTCTCTCAGGTGTCCGGAGATGTGGCTGCGGCGGGGGATGTCCAGGATGAGTCGTGCTGAGGTGTTCTGGATCCGCTGGAGTCTTTTCTGGAGTTTGGCGGTGGTTCCGGCGTAGAGGGAGTTGCCGTAGTCCAGACGGCTGGTGACGAGGGCCTGGGTGACCGTCTTCCTGGTCTCGGTGGGGATCCATCGGAAGATCTTGCGTAGCATGCGCAGGATGTTGAAGCACGACGAGGAGACGGCGTTGACTTGTCTGGTCATGGAGAGGGAGGAGTCCAGGATGAAGCCCAGGTTGCGTGCGTGGTCAGTTGGTTTGGGTGCGCTGCCCAGGGTGGGGGGCCACCAGGAGTCGTCCCAGGCGGAGGGTGAGGATCCCAGGATTAGGACTTCCGTCTTGTCTCAGTTCAGTTTCAGGCGGCTGTTCGACATCCATTTGGCTACGTCTGTCATCCCTTCGTGCAGGTTGGCTCTGGCGGTGGCGGGGTCGTTGGTGAGGGAGAGGATCAGCTGGGTGTCGTCGGCGTAGGAGATGATGTTCAGGTTGTGCTGGCGTGCGATGGCTGCGAGGGGGCTCATGTAGACGTTGAAGAGTGTTGGACTGAGCGAGGAGCCTTGAGGGACGCAGCAGATGACTTCGGTGGCTTCCGATCTGAACGGAGGGAGGCGGACTCTCTGTGTCCTTCCGGCGAGGAAGGAGGTGATCCACTCCAGTGCCTTCTCCTGGATTCCGACGTTGCTGAGGCGCTGTACTAGGGTACGGTGGCAGACAGTGTCGAAGGCCGCGGAGAGGTCCAGGAGGATGAGGGCCGCTGTTTCTCCGTTGTCAAGCAGGGCTCGGATGTCATCTGTAGCTGCGATCAAGGCGGTCTCGGTGCTGTGGTTGGCCCGGAAGCCAGACTGCGAGAGGTCGAGGGAGCCGTTCGTCTCGAGGAAGGCGGCCAGTTGCTTGTTGACGGTCTTCTCGATGACTTTAGCCGGGAACGGGAGCAGCGAGATGGGGCGGTAGTTCTTGAGGTCGGTGGGGTCGGCTGATGGTTTCTTGAGTAGAGCGCTCATCTTACCTTCATCCCGACCTCTTACACCAAAAAACAAGCTCATCCTGATGTCCAGCCCAACACTAACACCCAAACCCACCCCAGAACTACCACACCCATCCTTTACAGTCACCTCAACACAAGGTCTCAAACACAATCCTTCGATGTGACCACCTTTCATTCAAACACCCAAACTATCTCGCCAACCCCAAGCTCACACAACCCTTCATTGTGACCACCTTTGAGTCAAACACCCAAACTATCTCAGAAACCCCAAGCTCACACAATCCTTCCATGTGACCACCTTTGAGTCAAGCACCCAAACTATCTCACGAATCCCAAGCTCACACAACCCTTCCATGTGACCACCTTTGAGTCAAACACCCGAACTATCTCACGAACCCCACGCTCACACAACCCTGCCATGTGACCACCTTTGAGTCAAACACCCAAACTGGGTTACTCCCCCACGCCACCACACAGCCCTCCTGAGTCACTGCTGCCGCTAATACTGGTTTGTGCCTGCTTGTTTTTCTTTCTGTGCTCTCTATATTTGCGCCCTTCTGTGCCTCACTTTGCCCGGGTACCCCCGCTCAGTGCCCCCTCCTGCTCAGTTAGCATTGTTGTTTTGTGCCCCTTTGTGCCCACCTTTACCTTCTGTATCCCGCTGTGTGCCCGCTCGTCCCCGTCCACTTTCTTTACCTCTGCGCCCATTTGCCGGCCCGCTCCCGCCTCCCAGCTGCTCCTCCCTCCCTCACATGGCGCCAAAGGTGCACCTAAGGCAAGCCTGTCTGCGCCCGTCTGCACGTGGACCGCGCCCAGCGCCTGGACCCCGCATTCACCACGACGCACACCACCAATACGACTCCAGCACCCTCCACGCACTCAAAGCCGGACGGTCACGCACCTGCTACCTGGCCACCCCGAAGCACACACAAGGACCCTTCTCCTGCCGGAGCTGCAGCTTCACCAGTATCCGGCCCGCTAACCCACCCACCGAAGAACCCAACTTCCTCACATGCATACTGCTCAACACCCGCTCCGCCCGCAAGCACGCCGTCGAACTCTCGGACTTATTCGACACCAACGCCACAGACGTCGCCTTCCTGACGGAGACCTGGCTGACCCCCACCTCGGCACCAGACATTGCCATAGCCATCCCAGAAGGCTACAAGATTACCCGCAAGCTTCACAAGTTGACCTCGCACACCAAAGACTGTATAATCAACACGATGTTAGTGCTTTATAAACATTTGTTTTTTAACACAGATGGAATCCAACTGTTCTCCCAAGAAAATTTCAAGTCAGTTTTCTTCGTTTTATTCTTTCTTTTATTATTCAAAAACTCGCAGATAAAAATAGCCAACGCGTTTCGTCCGAAACCGGACTTCTTCAGGGCTACATTTAAAAAGATACAAAAGTATATATCAGTGTGTGTATAGATACAGGAGTACGTGCACAGATAAATAAATCATACAGTTTAAACTCAAAAAACAATTTACAAAACACCAGACCATTTAAATATGTACAGCATACGAAAAAAAGGACTTGAAAAAATGCATTTAAATTCCAGGGAGAACATACGTTGTTAGCAAAACATTTTGTTGTCCTAAATATAAACCAGTATACTATATACAGAGTGTTATTGGCCTAACCATGTAAGAAAGAATCATAAAAAAGCAGTAACTACTGAATTTTGACTGGAGTACACATTATAATATTTACATAACAGCTCTATAAACATAAATGGTTTTAAATACCTTAACGCAGTGTATTTTTATGCTACACGTCCCATCCGTCTTAGTAGGTGTCTGAACAATAGGTTTCTATAAATAAATATATCCATGTTTTAGAAAGAGTGGTCATATTTAACAACCTATATGTACAGCCAGATATTGATATCTATACGGATTCAAAATAGTTTGAGCGAAAGCATGGTCAATCTCTAAATAATGTGTCTAGTCTGTAGGACTTCATGAGATTGTATTTTTATTTAAAACCAAAAGCCAGTTACATGGAATGCCTAACTAACTAGGGGTTAGAGAGCGTTTATCAGTCATGGTGATACGAAAGTATGCACTTACTATAATTTGTGTAGTTGGCAGATCTAATAATCATCCATTCATTGAGATCCAGTCGAGAAAAAGAAGAATAAAGTATATGCCTAAAAAGAAGAACAGGCAGAATGTTTATACAGAGAAGAGTGAAATATATGGTATAGAACCATAAATAACAAGTATCCATTCGTAAATGGTAATCAGCCGAGTGAAACCTATTTGCATATATCAATATGGATAAAAGAAGAATATTCAACAAATGTCCAAATAGCCCATAATCACTATAGTTAATATTTGAACATTAGAGATTTTGAGCATTTCGCGATAGTATAGAAGTCCAACTAATTTAAAAAAAAGGCATGATAATACTAGTATCTCCAAGATTTGAAAACCAACATCATCGTGTAGAAAGTCAAGAAATACGTGTTAGTTGTAAAACTAACACGCAGTAAAGCTAAATGGGTTTATAAAAACTTATCTCATAGTGCATAGGGCAGATAAATAAATCGATAATGCAAGTCAACAATAAGGACGAAAAGCCCCAACCTGTTACACAGTACGTCACATATTGGATGAAAAAACGACACTAAAACGTGCCCGCCATCTTAGCACGTTTAACCTGTATGGTCAGTCAGCCGGAGTCCTTACACAATAAGTTTTGTAATAGGATTAAGCCCAATTAGAGTGCAAGTTGTCAGATAGTTATAAAGAGTATGTCAAAACAGACAATCTAAGAGCCCCTATAGCATTGTCCTTTGGGACTTACCATATGTTCGGCGTCGTCGTAGCGTATGTATGCGGTCGTCTGGTCTTCCAATGAATAATGAAGGCACATTTTGGAGGGTATATATATCCTCCAAAAGTGTGTAATCAATCAAGAATGCTAATTAGTCAATCGCAAAAGGCGCGCATTCCCTGATGACATAAGGAACAGTGTTAACATAGCCGCCATCTTGGACTGGTCAAAAAGAAGACGAAAAAAGTAATGAAAACCGAATAAGGAAATGTTTTTATAATCTTTTCTCCATAGGGCAAGATTGTTTAGTGGCCGATAGTATGGCTCAAGATTGTTATAATTAAAAAACGAACCAACAAGCTTAAAATGAGGTCTATTTGACGTGAGGACATAAAGAACAGTGCTAAACTGGCCACCATCTTAGACTGGTCAGAAAGAAGACGGAAAAAGTAACGGAAACCGGCTAAAGAAATGTTTTTATACTCTTTTGTCCAAAGGGCAAGATTGTTTAGTGGCCCATAGGATGGCTCAAGATTATTATGATTTAAAAACGAAACAACAAGCTAAAAATAAAGCCTATTAAACAGATATTGCCGAAAATTTTCGCCATTACAAGATGTCTGCTCGTATTCATGTCCTTTCGGACCGCAATGTATTCGCCTTACTGATCGGCAATATCTGTTTAATAGGCTTTATTTTTAGCTTGTTGTTTCGTTTTTAAATCATAATAATCTTGAGCCATCCTATGGGCCACTAAACAATCTTGCCCTTTGGACAAAAGAGTATAAAAACATTTCTTTAGCCGGTTTCCGTTACTTTTTCCGTCTTCTTTCTGACCAGTCTAAGATGGTGGCCAGTTTAGCACTGTTCTTTATGTCCTCACGTCAAATAGACCTCATTTTAAGCTTGTTGGTTCGTTTTTTAATTATAACAATCTTGAGCCATACTATCGGCCACTAAACAATCTTGCCCTATGGAGAAAAGATTATAAAAACATTTCCTTATTCGGTTTTCAGTACTTTTTCGTCTTCTTTTTGACCAGTCCAAGATGGCGGCTATGTTAACACTGTTCCTTATGTCATCAGGGAATGCGCGCCTTTTGCGATTGACTAATTAGCATTCTTGATTGATTAATTACACACTTTTGGAGGATATATATACCCTCCAAAATGTGCCTTCATTATTCATCGGAAGACCAGACGACCGCATACATACGCTACGACGACGCCGAACATATGGTAAGTCCCAAAGGACAATGCTATAGGGGCTCTTAGATTGTCTGTTTTGACATACTCTTTATAACTATCTGACAACTTGCACTCTAATTGGGCTTAATCCTATTACAAAACTTATTGTGTAAGGACTCCGGCTGACTGACCATACAGGTTAAACGTGCTAAGATGGCGGGCACGTTTTAGTGTCGTTTTTTCATCCAATATGTGACGTACTGTGTAACAGGTTGGGGCTTTTCGTCCTTATTGTTGACTTGCATTATCGATTTATTTATCTGCCCTATGCACTATGAGATAAGTTTTTATAAACCCATTTAGCTTTACTGCGTGTTAGTTTTACAACTAACACGTATTTCTTGACTTTCTACACGATGATGTTGGTTTTCAAATCTTGGAGATACTAGTATTATCATGCCTTTTTTTTAAATTAGTTGGACTTTTATACTATCGCGAAATGCTCAAAATCTCTAATGTTCAAATATTAACTATAGTGATTATGGGCTATTTGGACATTTGTTGAATATTCTTCTTTTATCCATATTGATATATGCAAATAGGTTTCACTCGGCTGATTACCATTTACGAATGGATACTTGTTATTGATGGTTCTATACCATATATTTCACTCTTCTCTGTATAAACATTCTGCCTGTTCTTCTTTTTAGGCATATACTTTATTCTTCTTTTTCTCGACTTGATCTCAATGAATGGATGATTATTAGATCTGCCAACTACACAAATTATAGTAAGTGCATACTTTCGTATCACCATGACTGATAAACGCTCTCTAACCCCTAGTTAGTTAGGCATTCCATGTAACTGGCTTTTGGTTTTAAATAAAAATACAATCTCATGAAGTCCTACAGACTAGACACATTATTTAGAGATTGACCATGCTTTCGCTCAAACTATTTTGAATCCGTATAGATATCAATATCTGGCTGTACATATAGGTTCTTAAATATGACCACTCTTTCTAAAACATGGATATATTTATTTATAGAAACCTATTGTTCAGACACCTACTAAGACGGATGGGACGTGTAGCATAAAAATACACTGCGTTAAGGTATTTAAAACCATTTATGTCTATAGAGCTGTTATGTAAATATTATAATGTGTACTCCAGTCAAAATTCAGTAGTTACTGCTTTTTTATGATTCTTTCTTACATGGTTAGGCCAATAACACTCTGTATATAGTATACTGGTTTATATTTAGGACAACAAAATGTTTTGCTAACAACGTATGTTCTCCCTGGAATTTAAATGCATTTTTTCAAGTCCTTTTTTTCGTATGCTGTACATATTTAAATGGTCTGGTGTTTTGTAAATTGTTTTTTGAGTTTAAACTGTATGATTTATTTATCTGTGCACGTACTCCTGTATCTATACACACACTGATATATACTTTTGTATCTTTTTAAATGTAGCCCTGAAGAAGTCCGGTTTCGGACGAAACGCGTTGGCTATTTTTATCTGCGAGTTTTTGAATAATAAAAGAAAGAATAAACGAAGAAAACTGACTTGAAATTTTCTTGGGAGAACAGTTGGATTCCATCTGTGTTAAAAAACAAATGTTTATAAAGCACTAACATCGTGTTGATTATACAGTCTTTGGTGTGCGAGGTCAACTTGTGAAGTTTGATGTACAGAACAAATTCTCATTTGTTCTATGTTGGGATCTAGGGGGTTGTATCCCAGACCATTTGCACCCATATTATAACAACATTAGGAACTTGACCCTCGGTGCGGCCCTTAAAGCCTCAATCCCCTTTTTTCTGCTTTGACAAGATTACCCGCAAGGACTGCACCAAAGGAGCAGGTGGAGGAATTGCCATCGTCCACAGAAACACCCTCAAAATCTCGACAGACGCTGACGACACCCTCAGCACCGCCGAACACCTGCACTTCAAGATCCACACCGACCCCAACACCGCCCTCCGGGGCACCCTCGCCTCCCCCCCCCCCCCCCCCCCCCCCCCCCCCCCTCGGACCCTGACCTCAGTTCAGTGACTCCATCGCCGACTTAATCAGCACACACGCCTTCGCCTACACGGACTACATCCTCCTCGGGGACCTGAACTTCCACCTCGAGAACAACGACTCCAACACTTCCACCCTGATCGACAACCTCTGCCTCAGACAACTCGTCACAACACCCACTCACTCCGCCTCGTCACAACACCCACTCACTCCGCCGGCCACACGCTTGACCCCATCTCTTCAGCATGCTCCCACGTCTCCTTTGACCGCACCACCGAACTCCACTGGACCAACCACCACTGCATCCATTTCACCTTCCGGAAACACACCACCACACCCAGCCGATACCTCGCCACAGCTGGGGCAAGATCATAGAGGACCAGCTAAACACCGCCCTCGCCCAGAGCCCACCCTTAGATTCCACAGGCCCCGACACCACTGCCTGCCACCTCAGACAGTGGATCGACGACTGTGCCAACACCCTTGCCCCGCTCAAGAAACCCCCCAATACCCAGACCAGCAAGAGAGCCAGCTGGTTCACCGAAGACCTCCAGGCCTCCAGGCGAACTTGCCGAAAACTGGAAAGAAACTGGACCCGCGAAAGAACACCAGAAAGCTACACAGCCCACAGGAACGACACCCACCAACACCACCAACTCATCAGATCTGCTAAAAGGACCACCTTCAGAGATCGCATAGACAACAACGCACACAACAGCAAAGAGCTCTTCAGCATTGTGACGGAACTCTCCAACCCCAGTTCCAACACCAACGACATCCCACTGTCACAAGACCTGTGCGACTCACTGTCGACCTTCTATCGCAAGATCGCAGACATCCACGACAGCTTCGACCCCGTCATCACCTCGGCAACCACCGGCACCCCCGCCCCCACGGCCACCACCCGCACCAACCGCGTGCTCGCATGGATCAACGACGACGACATTATCAAGATCATGAACACCGTCCACTCCGGATCCCCAGAAGACCCCTGCCCACACCACATCTTCAACAAAGCCAGCAGCACCATCGCAACCCATCTCCGGAAAACCATCAACATCTCCTTTGAGACAGCGACCTTCCCGGAGAGCTGGAAACACGCAGAGATCAACGCCTTACTCAAGAAACCCAAGGCGGATCCCAAGGACCTAAAGAACTTCCGACCCATCTCCCTGCTCCCTTTCCCGGCGAAGGTAATCGAAAAGGCCGCCAACAAACAACTGACCAGCTTCCTTGAAGAGAACAGCACCCTGGACCCGTCCCAATCCGGATTCCCTAGCATCCACAGCACCGAACCTGCCCTCATCGCCGCCACCGACGACATCAGAATCCTGCTCGACAACGAAGAAAACGCAGCCCTCATTCTCCTGGACCTATCGGCTGCTTTCGACACAGTCTGCCATGACGCCGGAATCCATAGAAAAGGCCCTGGACTGGACCACCTCCTTCCTCACCGGGAGAACCCAGAGCGTCCGCCTTCCCCCCCCCTTCCGCTCCAAAGCCACCAAGATCATCTGCGGCGTACCCCAAGGATCATCCCCCAGCCCAACGTTGTTCAATGTATACATGGCACCACTCGCACACGTCGCCCGACGGCACGACCTAAACATCATCTCCTACACTGACGACACCCAGCTGATCCTCCTGCTCACCAAGGACTCCCAAACTGCCAAAACCAACCTCCGCGAAGGAATGAAGGCCGTCGCCGAATGGATTAGGAACAGCCCTCTGAAGCTGAACTCGGACAAGATGGAGGTCCTCATCCTCGGTTCCACCCCCTCAGCCTGGAAGGACTCCTGGTGGGCAACGGCACTAGGAGCACACCCACCGACCACGCACGAAACCTGGGGGTCATCTTCGACTCCACACTCCATGACAAAGCAGGTCAACGCCGTCTCCTCCTCCTGCTTCAACACCCTCCGCATGCTTCGCAGGAACTTCAAGTGGATCCCCACCACAAATAGAAGGACGGTCACCCAGGCCCTCGTCAGCAGTAGTCTAGACTACGGCAATCCACTCTACGCAGGAGCCCCGGCCAAACTACTGAAACGTCTCCAACACATCCAGAACGCCTCCGTACGCCTGATCCTCAACATCCCGCGCCGCAGCCACATCACGCCTCACCTGAGAGACCTGCATTGACTATTCCCACTACTTTCTGGTTCCCAAGAAGGGCAAAGGGGGCCTACGCCCTATCTTGGACCTGCGGAACGTCAACGGCTTCCTCCAGAAGGAGAAGTTAAAGATGCTGATTTTGGCTCAGGTCTTAGCTGCCCTGGACCCCGGAGACTGGATGGTAGTGTTGGACTTGCAGGACGCTTATTTCCAAATCCCCGTCCTGCCGGCCCACCGGCGTTACCTGCGGTTCACGGTAGGCCACGAGCACTTTCAGTTCACCGTGCTCCCCGTTGGCCTTACCAGCGCCCCACGGGTGTTCACGAAAGTGATGGCGGTGGTCGCAGCTCATCTGCGCAGATTAGGGGTGTCAGTCTTCCCCTATCTCGACGACTGGTTGTTGAAGGCGGGCTCGCCCAGACAGTCGTCAGCCACCTCCAGACTACGGCCGACCTCCTGCACTTGCTGGGGTTTTCCATCAATGTGCCAAAGTCACACCTGTGTCCCTCTCAAAAGCTCCTCTTCATCGGAGCGGTTTTGGATTCGGCGCAGTTTCGGGTTTATCCTCCCGAACAGCGGGTTCGAGATATTCGGGCTCTGATTCCGATCTTTCAGCCTTTATCCCGGGTCTCGGTCAGGTTGACGCTGCGGCTTCTGGGGCTGATGGCCTCCCCTGCATCCTTCTGGTGCATCACGCCAGGTGGCGGATGCGGGCTCTGCAGTGCGACCTGAAGTTTCAGTGGGCGCCCGGCATCAGGGCAACCTGTCCGACCATGTCCTAATCTCGGAGGGCACTGCGAGACAGTTGCAGTGGTGGCTCACGGACCTCGATTGGGTCAGCGGCAGATCCCTCTCCCTACCCCAACCAGAGCACGTAGTTGTGATGGTGCATCCCTCCTGGACCGGGGAGGGCCACATGGGAGAGGCGGAGATCACAGGCCTCTGGTCTCCGGCGGAGTCCCGGTTCCACGTCAATCTTCTGGAACTGCGGGCGATCTGGCTTGCACTGAAGGCATTCCTTCCCTCTGTCCGGGGAAGTGTGGTGCAGGTGTTCACGGACAACACCACCGCCATGTGGTACTGCAACAAACAGGGTGGGGTGGGGTCGTGGACCCTTTGCCAGGAGGCTCTGTGCCTCTGGCAATGGCTGGAACACCAGGGCGTCACCCTGGTTGTTCAACACCTGGCAGGTTCCCTGAACGCCAGGGCGGACGAACTCAGCCGTCGGTGCATGATGGATCACGAATGGCGTCTGTACTTGGACATGGCGCAAGGTCTCTTTCGGCAGTGGGGAGAGCCTTGGTTAGATCTATTCGCCACAGAAGAGAACGCACAATGTCATCAGTTCTGCGCGTTGGCATTTCCAAGGCGGCACTTGCTCGGCGACGCTTTTCGTCGCGAGTGGAGTTGCGGTCTGTAGTACGCCTTTCCGCCTATACCACTTCTGCCCAGAGTGTTGAGAAGATCAGGTGCGACCAGGCCCAAGTCATCCTTGTGGCCCCGGACTGGGCACGAAGATACTGGTATCCCGAGCTACTCAGCATGTCAGTCGATCCCCCGATTCATCTGCCTCTTCAGGAGGACCTTCTGTCGCAGCAGCAGGGGACGGTCCTCCACCCGAACCTGTCCAGTCTCCACCTCCATGCTTGGAGATTGAGCGGCGGCAGTTGAGGCCATTTGACTTGCCTCCTGAAGTCTGTGATGTCCTTCTGGCAGCCAGTTGTCCCTCCACAAAAGCGGTATACGCCTGCAGGTGGGACAGATTTGTGGCATGGTGCACAGCAAAGGCTGTGGATCCCCTTTCTGCCCCTCTTTCAGAGGTTCTCCTCTTTCTTCTTTCACTTGCCCAGCAGGGCTCTGCTCTGGGCAGTATCAAAGGCTACCTCTCTGTCATTTCAGCCTTCTTAAGGCTTCCTGATCAGCCTTCTCTTTTCAAGTCCCCTGTTGTAAATAGATTCTTGAATGGCATCACTCACATGTTTCCTCCTGTTCCTTTTGTGATGCTTCAGTGGGATTTGAACCTTGTTCTAACTTATTTGATGTGCGCTCCCTTTGAGCCACTTCATAATTGTCCTCCCCGTCTTCTTACTCTTGAGACTGCATTCCTGGTACCATCACCTCTGCCTGGAGGGTGAGCGATCTCCAGGCTCTTTCTTCTAAGCCTCCTTTCCTTTCTGTCCATCCGGACAAAGTTGTCTTAAAAACACGTCCCTCTTTCCTGCCCAAAGTTGTTACAGCCTTCCACATCGGGCAGTCCATCACCTTGCCCACCTTCTTTCCGCCTCCGCATTCCTCAAAAGAGGAAGAGAGGCTCCACCGTCTGGACCCAAAACGTGCGCTCTCATTTTATTTGGACCGCACACACCAGTTCCGGGTGGACGACCAGCTCTCTGTTGGTTATGTGGGCGCTAAGAAGGGACGGGCAATGCACAAACACACCATTGCTCGATGGGTCATTAAGGCCTGTTATTCTTTGGCTAAGAAGGAGCCTCCAGTGGGACTGCGTGCCCACTCCGCTCGGGCTACGGCGGCTAGTACTGCCCTGGGTCGGGGAGTCCCCTTGCAGGACATCAGTCAGGCAGCTACGTGGGCCTCGTTGCACACGTTCGCTAGACACTACTGCCTGGACAGCCAAGTCCGGAGAGATGGCTTCTTTGGCCATTCCGTGCTCCAGGACTTTCTGGTGTGATCTTGGTTCGCGGACCCACCACCGGGGTTGGTATTGCTGGGGTATCTATTCTAAGATATGGAATCTAACACTAACCTGTTTATTTCAGATGCACAAGTTACTTACCTTCGGTAACGATATATCTGTAAGAAACAGTAGTTAATGTTAGATTCCTTACTGCCCCACCCATCCTCCCCGTTCTGCGAACCGATATCTAGGGTTAGGGTTCTTCCCTTTGAGGGCCCTAGTTTCATGGCACCAGTGTCGGTTTTTATCATGGCTCTGCGTTTCTGGCGCGGAAAAGCTGTGTATAAGAACTGACGTCAGCGCGCGAAGGCAACGTCTAAGTACTCTGACGACGTCATCACGACGCCGGCGACTGACGCGGAGCCGCGGACGACGCCTACCGACGTGCAAGGGTACTGCTACGCAAAACTTTCCGGATCCAGTCTGATGCCTGGGGATATTCTAAGGTAAGGAATCTAACACTAGCTACTGTTTCTTACAGATATATCGTTCCCGAAGGTAAGTAACTTGTGCTTCAAGGGCAAAACACTCTTTCTTGAGATTGGGGCTCTGGTGGTTGTCAGGCAAAACTGTTTCCATCCCTTTTTGTGTAATGTGTTTGGGGTTATTCCCCATTCATTGGTGGCACCAACCAGGCAATGCACACTTTTAGGCCGTACCCAAGCGCTCCCATTTAACTATTCAGGATTTTAGTCGCAAGTGTCTATGGTGCTGTAGCACCTTTAGCAGCAAGTTCCCCGGGACTCCACAGTTTACGTCTTACCCGCTCTCGTAGGACAGAGGAGTTTGGCAGAGCCGCAGGTGCCCTCTGAGTGAGCACCTGTGATCCTGCTCAGTTCGGGGAAGTCGTGCTGCTCCTGGCCCATGTGGCAGCACCGGCGGTGCAGGCTCTTTCATTTGAGTGGTGCTGCTGGAATCCTCAGTTCGCGGAGCAGCTCCCAGCTTGTGAAGACTTGGTAAGCTGGCTTTACCTACCGGAGGGGGGTGGGGTGGGGTGGAGAATTTCTTTTTTTCGCTCCCTACTGGAGCCAGTCAGGGTGAAACATTGTCCTCTGCAACTTTCAGGTCAGTCAGGTGCAGTTCCCTCCTGGCATGCAGGGTTGCTGCAGTACTTGGACAACATGGATGTAGACTTTCTTGGTGCAGAGACCCATGCCGAGGTGGTCTTGGATCTCAGAGATTCATCATTGACCACTTTACTGGTGCCCCCCTCTAGCATATGGGGTCACTGCAGTGTTGCGGTACGGGTTCCTCCACTGGACCTTGTTCACTCCAGTTCTCTCCTCTTCCTCACAGGGCACACTTGTCTTGTTCACACCTGGATGTCAGCTACAGTGATATGTACATGAAAGGTTAATTCCAGGCCTACAACCCTACTCTTTAAGGTTCTCTTATCAGCCCCATCTCCCTTCCTGAGATGTGTCCAGGCCCCTTACTTGTGATCTATCACTGAATCAAAGAGCAGTTTTTTGAGGTGTAAGAGGTGTCTCTTCCTGTTTTTCTTCCATTGTGTGTCCCACTCAGCTCACAGGAATGCAACAATACACATCTGCTTTGGCTTCCCAAAATGGAAGCTTGGGTACTCTGTGCAATATACCATTGCAGGCACTCTTACTCAGTGTACCATCACAGCACACTTAACTGTTCGGTACAGGTACTTCCATGCATTTCACCCTTACATGTACAAATGGATTCAGCACACACACTCAGTCTGAGTGCACTGCTCGGCACTGGAGCTTTTCTATATTTACACAGGATGTGCTCTTTACAAACAAGCTGCCAGCTCACACACTTACCATGTGCGCGCTGCACAACACTTCATTCTTCTTGTATTGTACTGCACACAAGCAAGCACACATACACCAACACATGCTCTCATTGCGCACAAATACACCAAGCACATGTACTAACCACACACATAGTGCACAGTATTGCTCTATCCCTGTACTGTACCCTTCTCAGGCACACATAGAACCAACGCAAAGTCACTATCCATGCACTTTCAGCACTCCACATCTACAGTATGTAGGACATGGGTGAACTAAGCACACATAGTGGAATTTTAAAGTCAGCCTGTAGGCCTCACTCCAGTGACACATGGTAGAAATGTCCTGTTCACTAGTACTTATCAATACCTGGTTTGCTGCCTTCACTTCTGTTGAAGACGGTAGCTTTCCTCCACTGTGAATGTAATGCTTTCGGCCCCCCTCTCGGTCAAACAAGGCCGCAGTCTGAGACAGGCCTATGCCATGGCGCACACGCATGATTCGTGTTCACCTTTGACAAAAAAATCTGCTGTAATGATCCAGACACAGTATGGTTGGACACTCAGGGCTGGGGTACACGTCTCCAATCATGCAGAGGGCTTTTCCGTCCGTCACATCACTTTATTGTTACAAAAGAAAAGAAAGTAAATGGAAAAAGGACTTGGCCCAAAGTTAATTCTGCTGCAACTGTTACTAGAGATGCACTTTTGTTTATGGCCTTGCCACTGGTTTCAGCATAAGTGGATCGACTAAGAAGGGGCATATCCATCAATTTACCATTTTGCTTTGTAATTATTTCCTTGGAGCTCTAATAAGCATTTAAAAGAACATTGAGAATTCGTCGGTCCAGGTTTTAAGCCAAGACACTTGTGTGTCCCTGGGTGTACTTCGACCACTGCCAGGTCGTAGGACAAATTGTCACAGGTAGTGTTGTGACCAGTTGCACATCCTGTAGTAAATAGAAAATGTTGTAAAACGTGGGCTGCGCTGCAGATATATATGAATTGCCCCCCAAGGTCTAATCTACCGGGATGTTTTGTAAATTCTAGCGCTGTCTTTAATGCATGTAATATTCCCTTAACCATGGTATTACAAATTGTAACTATTTACTGAAACTGAGGCAGAATTTAGTTTTTATCATCTAATTTGATACGGAACGTATACATTCTTCCTTAAAGCACTGTCTCCTTGTTTTTGACAGAAGACCTCTTATCTTGCTTTCGATGTAACATGTATGTGTGTTTTTTTGTAGCTGAACCCCGAAAAAGCATCCCATCCGTTGTTGTGGGTGTGGTTGGAATGGGTCATGTGCCAGGAATTGAAAAGCACTGGAGTGAAGAATTAAACATCCAAGAGATCATGAGGTAATAAGCTCTCGTAAGCATTTGATGCAAACATTTTAATTATCATTGGCATTAGCGCTGGGATGCCCCTGGGTAACCACGCGCTCTACAAATGTTTATTCATTCAATCAATATATGTTTTCCAATTTTGTGCTAAATTGGAAAGGTAAGGCAGTTAAGCATTATTGTCTGCTTGTCTGTGCATTAGCGAACATTAATTGCCCACCTTGAATAAACGGTCAAGCTGAAGATGTGTCTGCATGACCATGACTTTAAATAAGATTACAAACATTTAAACATTAAAAAGGGTAAATCAGAGGCAAGTTATCCCTAAGTCCTGTTTTAGTAGTAGTGATGTTAATAGGTTACTTGTCAATTGCTTTATTACCTTGCTGCTGCCAGGGTGGTTTTATACATTTTATCACTTTATCTCCTTTTAGATATCCTTTATTGCCTGGACATTGTATCAATGCATGATTACTTCAGCTGACTGATTTTATTCGTTTTTTATGTACTGTGCACTTTAATCTTTCTTGTATACTTTTATGACTTGTGCCGAGATAGTTATTTTGTATTGAATTGAAATCCGAGGCGAATCTTACAAAAAATTATATCTCTAAATTTAAAAATAAAAAAGTGAACGAAAGCAATCAGGCTACACAGCTTCAAACAGTGAAAAATACTGCACATATTCCAACAGTAGAATATTGCACTGCCCCTTTTAAGCCAATCAGGCTGACTTTCTAGCCCAAAAGCACAGCTCACACAGCTGAATGTGTGACTCTTTGCAGTTAGGATCCTTGAACACAAGACAGACTTGATGGGTTTCTCCGTGGAAACAGTATGCCTTCACTCTTTATGAAGTGCCCTACGCTCATTTGCGGGGAAAAGAAATCTGAGAAGCATGTACATCTATTGTGTATCCCCAGTCTACTAGACATTTACACGAGAGAGAATTCATTTTGCTGAACAAATTTCAAAGAGGCCATTAAGACTGAAGAAATCTAGATTAGATTAGGGTACTTTCTAGAACCACTCTAGAATCTGCTGATAGTACTCAATCTACTAGAGTCTCCGCCATAGCTCGTTGAGTGCACTTTGGAACACTCCAGCGCCCCTCTCCAAATGCTTGAGGAAAATATCTTATTCCTAACTTTTCTGATTGACGTTGTGGGGCATGAAATGTTACACTGTTACAGACTATATAAAGTCAACAGAGACAGTACAGTCCTTCCTCTTACACTTGGAAAACTCCTCTTGTAATTGCTTTAAAGAGTTCACTTGTGAGTCTAACTACCTTCACTACCATAGTGATTAAGGAGTTTTGGTAATCAAACCAAATGGTTCCTCTAGCCATGTAGCTGGTTCCTTCTTTGGAATTAAGCATGGTCTCATCAAAGCTGATTGATCCATCACATGAACCCATGCACAAGTTCAGTTTAGAGCAGTTTTTGTCAAAGGTTACTGTCATTAATGCACTTCAAATAAATGAGATTCAAGCCCTGTGCTCTAATAAGCCTTACACAAAATTTGAGAGGGGTAATTAATTCTCAATGACACATTCCTCATTAAAGTGATAAAGAATTTACATTTACAACAGAGCATGTATATATCTAAATTTTTCTACCCCATGCCCATCCTCTCCAGCACGCAGGTACTTTGACATGATTGATGTGAAATGGCTGTCTGGTATTATAATAGGAATTCTAAACAATAGTTTAACTGTGGTACGTACTTCATAGGACTAGCAGTTGCCAATCAGCTCGCTGGATTGTATCCTTTAAAATACCTTGTTGCTAAAATGTCAACAAAACAATTTAAGGAAAATCATCCTGCAAGGAGAAAAGCAGCCACCATGGCCCATCTTGGGACATCATTCGTTATATTAGGAGAGGCGAGGCTTCATGGTCATTGTACATATTTCATGGCACTACTGCCTGTACTCTGAATCAACAAAAGTGTCACATATACACCCAGGCGAGTCTAGCTCTTCTGTGAAACTTGTTTTGCTTAGCTGGCTGTTCCACCTTTTACCACTCTTACGTTAGGGTAACTGCCACCAGATATCCAATGTCCAACGATAACTGCAGTTCACACGGAGGGCAAACCCAGAACCAGCTGCAACTTGTATATGGTCAATGAAAAGTCGCATATAAAAGTAGGGGTTGTCCACATACATTTTGTAAAGTTTGGCTCCCTGGCCAAGCTATTATGGCTTGAGGCAGGCGTGAATGGCAATTTGGATCTGAGAGATACAGATACTGTGTCCAGGGTACCTGGTTAGAGATATACCTCATGTTGACTGTCCTCTGGTCCTTTTTTTTTTTGTTGTTTTTTTTTGTTTGTTTTTCTGTTTTTGTTTTTGCAGAGTTTTATATAGCGCAAACTAGACCCGAACCGAATCGGGTATCAGAGCGCTTTACATAGCACCAGTAACGTTACATGAGAACACACATTCATTTTTTGTTAGGCACGGGGAGATTAAGTGATTTGCCCAGAATCACAGGATGTTTGGCGTCGTTACCGAGACTCGAACCCAGTTCCTCCAGGTCCGAGGTCGAACGCCCTAGCCGTTAGGCCAACTCCTCTCCTCTTGTTGTCGGATGCGCTGTCCTGATAGCTGCCATGTAGCTGCCCAGGAGGCTTCCCTCCCTCCTTTTTCTGATTTATTATATTTGATGTCATGGATACTGCAAGTTCGCTGGTGGGGTTTATGTAACTTTTTAGATCCACTGCTCTAAATGGTTTATGACCATCTATTATTTTGTTTATGAAAATCTAATAAAATTATACTTTTTTTAACAAATTAACGTGCTCAAATTCCCTTTAAATGGGTGTATGTCTATGAAAAGAGAGCTGTCAAACGACCTAAAGGAAGTCTGCCACGACTTGGATTCACTGGGTGACAGAGTGAATACCTTGGAGGACCATGAAACAATTAGGGACGAGGAGATATAGTGTCTCTAGCAGGAAGTACTCAGACTTCGAAATCTGGATCTCTAGACTCATATGGAGGACTTGGAAAACTGCTCCCATCGTACTAACATACACATTAGTGGCATTGCGACTGGGGCAGAGGACACGGACATAGAGGCCTTTGTTTCTAATCTCGTTTGCACAATTCTTGGGGAGCCCTCAGACTTTGATATCAAACTGGATTGCACCCATCGGGTGGGCTCCAGCAGTCCAGCACCATCGGCCGATATCCTGACATGTGTCCACGACTTTCCACTGAAGGAGTGCATTCTCCGAATGGCCAGGGACAATCACTCACTACAGTTTAGAGGCCAAAAACCCACCCTGTACCAGGACCTGGCGACGCCCACCCTTAAACGCAAGGCCTTTCGCCCAGTCACCCCCAATCTCTGGGCCTCCGGCATATCCTACTCCTGGGGACACCCATTCAGTCTGATCGTCCAGTTCCAGGGAGAGCCTCGCCAAATACGATCAGTGGATGAAGCTTGCAAGCTCCTGGGGATTGGGACTGTCTCCCCGGATTGGTTGCTGCTAGCTAAGCCGGGCAGGGGTTGCCGGAACGGCCGCATGACAATCAAGCCTTCGTCTCCGGGACTTCATCCAGACCCTGATACTATGGCCAAGGCATGACTGGCGGTTCTGGCGTCACTCACAGAGGAACTTTCAGGCCCCTCGTCGCCATGAGCTGGTCGAAAATGAAAACTCTGACCTGTTTTTCTCTCTTTTCCTCCCTCTTGCTGTGGGTAGGAGGGGCAGGCCCGGGCAGGAGCTGAGGGAACACCAATCACTGGTACCCTCTTTCTGTAGTAGGGGATCTCTGTGTATAGTCATAATCTAGTGAATAGTCCCGCCCATGTGCGTGGACCCCGGAGAAATTAAAAATAATCTCTTAAGGTGTCGAAAAATGCAGAACTGCACAGACACTTAGGAGAGAATTAAAGACAGATAATGCAGCCTATATCCACAGGCTACACTGTCCAGTACTTCAACTAGAAATTCCACCAAAAATCCACAAACAGCAAAGCCTGTCCAGATTTCCCTTGCTTTAACAGCAAAAACCCTCTGGAATGATAGAGAGGAAGACATGGACAGACAAGCCCCATAGGCTGCCATTATGTGGCTCAGAACAGGATACTGTGCCTTTAAGAGAACTTTCCAGAACTTCACAGTATCCCAGAATGCACTGCAGGTCCCTTTTACTTTCAGTTCTGTTTTCCGGCTCCTGCAAGCAGGACCCTGGAGCATTGAGCTCTCCCTTTTCAAGGGTTTATTGGTGATTTTTTCACTTTTTTCAGATTACTTGAGTGCTTTTCTTGAAGTACTTTGCTGTTTCTTCCTGTTTGTCTTTGGATGCACTCTTTAATTGTCAAATATGCCTGCATTATTCGACAAATGCCCGGAGTGCTCCAGGAAGAAGGCCAAGTCTGACCCACACGAGGTGTGTATCATCTGCCGTCCTTCATCCCATGTCCCAGAGGAGTGTGACATCTGCCGGGGTTTCTCTAGCAGGACCCTGAGGGATAGGATGAAGATCAGGCTTCAGGGCCTTGAAGACAGAAGACTGAAGGCACAAGGTGGGTCTGGAGGGGCTTCATCTGCCCATGCTGAGGCCTCTGGGGGGCTCCCCAGGGGCAGGAAGACCAGCAAACGTCCCCATTCTCCGTCGATTGCACCGACCACGACGTCGAGAGGGATGACTGCAGTCTGTTCCCCGTCTCCCCAGGGCTCTGGGTCGAGGCGACATCGACGCTCGGCGTCGAGGGAACTGAACAGACCGCTGTCGAAGTCTCCGGTGACTATTTCGTCGGCGATGTCGTCGAGTATTCGACGTCGAGAGGCCCGGAGTCGGTGCTCGCCGTCGAGGCGACACTGCCGTTCGCCGTCGGCGAAGAGGAGAAGGTCGCCATCGAGGGGATCCTTGATGTCGAGGAGAAGATCGCCGTCGAGGCGTAGAAGGTCGCTGTCGAGACGTAGGAGGTCGCCGTCGAGGCGAAGGCATTGGCCTTCTAGGGATCGGCGTTCGCCGTCGAGGAGACGAAGCTTGCCGTCGAGGGGCCGACGCTCGCCGTCGAGGGGCCAGCGCTCGCCGTCTGGTCGCCGTTCTTCGACGCCGGGAAGACGCAAAAGGAGTTCTGGCGCCAGGAGCCAGTCTGGCAGGCGTCAAGGGCCTATGGAAGGCTCTCCAAAGTCCCAGCCTAGTAAGGAGGGCGGGTCACCGGGCTCGGTGTACTCTGTTGTGTATACCCCTGCTAGGCCGAAGACAGTTACGCCTCCTCCTCCGTTACCGAGAGGTCTTCCTCCGCGGGCTCCCACCCCGCCTCCACTTCCGCCTCCTCCTCAGCCTCAACCGCAACCCCAGTTGCCGGCTGACAAGCCTCCTCCGAGGACAGGTTTGTTACCACGATTTCCGACTCCTCCTAAGGAGACCCCTCGGCCGAGGGCCCCATCCAAGCCAAAGTCTCCCGTCCCGGTGGAACCGGCAGGGCGACCGAAGCCAAGGAAGTCGTGATCCCGCTCCGGACGGAGAGGGAGGTTGCGCAGTCGTCACAGATCCTCTACGAGGTCAAGACTGCGCCACAGAAGGCGCGGATCACGGTCCCGCACGGACTCTTCCAGAACCAGGTCCTACTCCCGACCTTGTCAGACTCCCCGGGGACGAGGGTGTCTCCCGTGGATGACATCAGCACGTTCCTGGATGTTCTCCTGAGGGGTGCAGCAAAATTGGGAATCACGGTGACGGCTCCAACACCTACGACGTCCGTGATTTTTGAGACACTTCACAAGAAGCATTTGTCTCGCCCTCTAATACCGCTCGTGCCAGGATTGGTAGAGCCAGCGGAGGAGCTGTTCCTCACGCCTGCAGTGCCGAAAGCCGCTCCGTTCCGTCTTCTTAAGAAGTACAGGGCTCCGGATTCCGACCCGGCTTTTCTGAGGATTGACCCTGTTCCGGACTCCGTTATAGTGACGGCAGCCAGAAAACAACATTCTACCTCTCCGTCTTCTACCGTGCCTCGGGATAAGGAGAGCCGATGATCGACTCAAATGGCAGGAAGGCCTGTGGTACGGCAGCTACGGCCATGAAGACCGCTAGCGATACGGCTTTGCTGGGGCGGTATGATCGTGCCCTGTGGGAATCCCTCCAGCAGTTCACGGAACTCCTGCCACGAGATAAGAGGGAGGATTTCCTCGAAATCCAGAAGGAAGGGATTCTGGTTTCGAACCAGGTCATCAGAGATTATTTTTGATCGCTCCCGGGTCCACGCACATGGGTGGGACTATTCACTAGATTATGACTATAACAGAGATACCCCTACTACAGAACTGGAGTTACAGGACAGAAACTACTACTTCTTTCTTCTTGGAGCATGACGCTTTGGACATTGACCAACTCCATAATGCTTGTTCAATTGTTTGAGGATCATATTGTTGGGGATTGTTTATGCTCACCTCCTGGGACCCCCACACATTCGTCCCCCTTCATACACAGCTTGACCTCAGCATGACCTCAAACTTAGCCCTGTTGACAAACATAACAACCGCAACACCGAGGGGCTGGTATGAGTCTATGGCTAGCTCTCTTTTCACCACCCTACTTGCAGGACAATGGACCTCCAGATTCCTACCCTGAATGTTAAGGACTTGTACAATTCCCACTAAGAGAAGTACCATTCTGTCCTACTTGGAACACTCTGTAGCTCATATCTGCCTTCTACAGGACACCCACCTCCTTGCCGTGGATGTCTACAGGCTCCGTTCGAGGGCCTTCTCACACCAGTATTTCTCATCTCACACGTCTAAAACAGCAGGAGTGACTATACTCTTTAACTTTTTCAAGGGGATGGTTGGGCCTAGGCAGGCTGAAATTAGAGGTAGGCTTTTGCCTTACTCTGTCACTGTGGGTTCCTGCACCTTTACTCTGGGCTCAGTTTACGCACCTAATGAAGGACAGAAGGCCTTTCTGCGTCGAGCGGTATCTGGGATGGCCGGATCACCGGACCGATGTGTGCTGATGGGAGGGGACTTTAATTTGGTCTTCGACAACCAGCTAGGGCGCTCGGCCCAACGCCATGGGCAATCTGGGGCCCTGTCCTCTGACGGGGCCCGGTGGCTCCAGGATATTGGGCTGGCAGACATCTGGCAAAAACTACACCCTCACACTATAGACTATCCATTTTGTTCTCACGCCCATAAGACATATGCCAGGTTCGACTAATTTGTTGCTTCATGGGGCTTAGCTTCTCTTGCTGCGACTTCGAAGAGCGAGCCCCGCTCGCTCTCCAATCAATGCCGCAGCGACTCTCTGCTTTGTATCCCTCCAACCGACAGTCCCCAACACTCATGGCGGCTGCACAATATTCTACTCCATCGCCCTGCCGTGGTACAGCAAATTACCAAGACACTCTAGGAGTTCTTGGCTTTCAACAACACCCCTGATACAGCCATCACCGCTCTCTGGGAAACGCTAAAGACCGTGGCCGGAGGGGCATCCGTAGCGCATTTCCTCTGCAGACAATAAGATGCGCAGGGACAAGAGGGTTGACCTCATCAGACAGTTTCTTGAACTGGAGCGCATTCACAAGAGAACTGGGGAGCCACGGGTCTGGTGCCAACTTGAAATTGCGCATTTTCAGCTCGTGGGCCAATACCTGGACAGGGTGGAAGACGCTGCTTTGCAATTGCGACATTCTTTTTATGTGGGGGGGTCAAATGTGGACGCCTTCTGGCTAACAGATTGTGAGTACAGCACCAGGCGGCTACTGTCAGTTGGTGATGAACGCGGCCGGATAGGAGTGCAAAGACGACCCACAGATTGTAGAAGCGTTCCGCAAGTCTTTTACGCTGACCTCTACTCAGCACAACAACTTCCTATGGAAGCATTGACGCAATTATCTCCAAATTGTGGGCCACTCTACACTAACTCTGGACCAGGCGGTTGCCCAAGATGGCCCTATTCGCATTGAGGAAGTTATTTCCTCCATAGCCAGTCTTAAACTTCTTAAATTCCACGGCCTGAACAAGTTTTCAGCTATTTTCTTTTACAAAACTACCTGCACTATCATAGCGCCTATACTAAGTAGGCTATTCAAGGTAATAGGGGACTCCTCAGCTATCCCCCTTTTTGATGTTTCTAGCTTCCATTGTGGTGCTTCTGAGGCCCGGCAGGGACAAACGGCATTGTACGTCTTACCAACCAATATCTCTTTTAAATGTGGACCTAAAGCTCTTTACAGGGATACTGGCGTCTAGCCTGGGGTCTCTGCTGCCCAGGTTGGTGGGCCTGGATTAGGCAGATTTTGTTGTGACCTGACAGTGTAGTGACAATGCTAAGAGATCATTGCACCTAATCGATAAAGCCCAACACTAGGATGCAGAACGCACACTGCTGTCTGTCGGCGCTGAAAAAGTATTCAATAGAGTGCACTGGCCATACCTGGCAGCCACCCTCAAACATTTATGGAACAGGGGACTATTTCTACAATTGAATCCTTAGTGGCTACACACAACCAACAGCAGTGGTCCGGTGAATGGGCATTCCTCTGCTCCATTCCTGAGCACGAGGCAGGGATGCCCACTCTCTCCCCTCCTATTTGCTCTGTACATGGAGCTCATGGCGCAGAGAGTGCGGCAAAGCCCCTTGATTATGGGCATCAAGTTCGGTGGGGAGAGACTGTCAGTCTCTACGCAGACGACGTTATCGCAACTTTGGAAGACCCCCAGACCTCAATGCCAGCTTTTCTCTCTGAACTAGTCATTCTCCCGAGCTGCGGCTTCAAAGTTAATGTACATAAATCACAGACCCTAGGAATTTCTCTCCGCACTCACACATGGGATGCCTTACAGCGCTGTTGCCCAGTCCAATGGGCGGCGGACTCGATCTCCTATTTGGGGCTCTGACTCTCAGCCTCGCGTCAAGCCACATTCTCCCTAAATTATAAACACATGCTTCATCAAGTCTGCCAAGACTTACACCGATGGAAGGCCTATGGCCTTTCCCTGGCTGAGCTGCATAGCAGCCCTAAAAATGAATACGCTACCAAAGATGATATACCTATTCCAAATGTTCCCTGTGGAGCCCCCTTCAACAAGAATTTCATTCCTCTGTCTGGGCAGATAAGATGCCTTGAGTCCACATATTTCTGAGCTATAGACCTCCGGGGGGAGGGAAGCCTTGGTGCACCAAATCTCCAATGCTATTATCAAGCCACACAGCATGGACCCCTTTTGGAATGGTCCCTCAGCTAATCAAAAAAACACCAATTTTTCATGGATCGGGCTATAGCCGGGCAGCCTCCATGGAGGATCCCCTTCCACCATTGAACCAAACGCCCCAAAAATCTATACTGACCCCTCATTACGAAATCCACCTTGAAAGCTTGGGACTCGGACTCGACCGAGGAGAGATGTGGACTTACTTCTTTCCCATTACCTTTTACACCCGTAGTAAATACGGCAGGCTTCACCCCGGGTCTCGACACCTATAGGGCTGAGAGGGATGCAGGTCGATCGACAAGCTCTTTGACGGGGTGAGCCCTCTGCCCGTCGAGAGCCTCTGCTCAGATCTATCCCTGCCGGATCTGAACTATACCACTACAACAAAGTGTTACATTAGGTTCTGCACCCCTCAATTTGCCCTAACGCCCAAAGGCACCTTATCCCCTACACAAAATGGCTGCTCTCTAAAACCTCTAACGCCAGACTCATTAACGAGCTGTATTACTTCCTGCGCCCACCGGAGCTGACGTCTAAATCTCCCAGGCAGAAGCGCTGGGAATCAGAACTGGGTGGCATGCTGACTCAGCGGGAATGGGGTGACCTTTTCCACCGCACGCGACACACAGCTCGCAATGTCTCTAGTATTGAAACGGCAACCAAAATCGCCACTTATTGGTACCCCACACCTCCCAGACTGCATAGAGGAAACTTAAAGCCTGACTGCTGGCAAGGTTGTGGCTCTCTAGGCACACTAACTCACTTGTTGAGGGACTGTCCCAAGCTCACGTCCTATTGGGCAAGGGTCCTCGATGACATTGACACCCTCTTCGATACACAGCTGCCTCGCTTCCCGGCATATGTCATTCTTGGCTTACCAAATGCACTTACATTACCACTTAAGTAACGAAGAGGCAGACCGATATGTTCTGCAAGGCTGCGCCTGCAGGAAGACCTATTACCCCACTGGGGTTCGGAACAGGGCCCCATCTATCAAGGATGGCTACACAGATGATGGCATTTGTTAGGCATGGACCGTATGTCCCTCTCATTACTAAACAAGGGGCTCACTTTCCGGATCTTTGGTGCCCGTTTCTTTCCCTGTTGAGCTCGGAGTATCGCAAGCTTACTTGCCCCAAATACCTACACCTTCTACAACTTACGGAGCTTCTTGCCAACCTTGTTTAACGCCACACTGGTGGTCTGATGCTTTTCAGGGGACCAGTAATTTTTTTACTTAGCACGGGTTCTGGCGGGGGATGGGCTAGGGTTTCAGCATGACCATAACAATGCTTCTCTCTATATGCCTTTGACGTCTGCTGATGTTGTTTTGTATACTCAACAAAAAGATTTAAACCTAAATGGGTGAATGGTAAAAAAAAAATGCAAAGGAGTGTTTTTGAAATTTTGCATACACAGCGCCATTCAGCATTTACGCATTGAGTGGAAATTCTGGTGAGAGCTAGGATTCCAAAGGAAGCTACTGTGTTCCTTCTGTACAAAGTTCGTTGCTGAAATGGTAATTACAACATATGATTAATCACCAGTTATTGCTTTTAGCAGGAATATACAGATATCATGAAATTGATGAATTAAGCCACCACCAGCCTCATCTGATTGGATATCTTTCCCACTTAGTAGAGCATCTGAAGACTATTTTATTATACTTGTGGGCACATTTTACTGCCCTAAATGAGCTTATCACTTTCGTAAATATTCTACTGCTCCTTTTACAGATATTGAATTTGCCATTTAATGTCTGAATTTCACACTCGTTGCCAAGGTAAAGGTAGTTCTGAGAAGGGATTCTCAAGTTAAGTCTTTTCACCATTGAAACACAAGCTTCTCTTTTAGTAGAGATGGTACTTTGTAAATATGAGAGTGGGGACAAAGCCTAATGCCATTACCGTATGACCAGAATGCTACTATGATCAACCCTCTACTTGATCAAAAAGGGGCACCTCTCATCTTTCCCCGTCATCCTTGAATCCTAAATATATTTGTTCACAAAATGAATGTTTTCATACTTAAGATGCTTAGCATGCTATTTGGGACTATAGTACAATGAAGATGTAAATACGAAATGTAGGCAGAAAGAAACTGCATCACCTGTAAGCATTTGGGGCTAAAGTCTTGGGTGGAGGAGGATGTGTCCTAATAAACCAGTTGTTTCTTCCTAGGCAGTGATGGTGTTGTATTTTAATTTCTTTCAGTGTGCCACCTCCATCGCTTTCAAGCAAGATTCTTCGATCTGTTGTAAAAGCCACCTTTTTTGGACTTGTGGGATACGGCTGCTACCGTGTCGGTAAAAGGACAGTGCAGTTAGTTCTGTCATTACCAACAACAACACGCTGTCTTCAAAGAATTTCAGAATTCAGACTTTGAAATCTCAACTGAAAGACATCCTGTGTCAGGAAGCAAAAACAGATGAAAGTGACAAAATATAAAGACACCGGACATCTACATTGCCTTTTGCCTAATTGCATTTTGACCCTACATAGAGAACTGATACAAACATTGCCACATGTCCTTTAAGTGAAAATGAGTGCGGCATAACTTCTTTGTCTGCTCTCGGATGTGTTTCTCTTAAGTTTATCTATTTTCGATTTCAGGAGGAATGTGGTCCTATTTGGTCAGTCATACAGAAGGGATCAGACATTTTTATTAACCTTGTGAATTTGTTGACTTTTTTCTGAAGACTATACTACAGAAATACCAAGCTGTGTTATCTGCATAAAAGTGCAGTCACACCCCTGGAAGTGTACAGATATAGTTACACCTAAATAACTTTCATGGTGCCAGGCACCACAAAACCATTTGAAATGTTGTTACCACTTACGTTTTATACCTGAGATGTCGAGTGTAGGATTATATAGGCTAGAAAAATGTTGATTATAATTCCTTGAACAACGTATTTACAGACCTATTGATATAAATGTTTTTCTTTATACAAAGGAAAAATGAAGCCAAATATTTGCTGATACACTGTAATAAATTATCAGTATTTAAAAGGTATTGCAACGTTCGGTAGCAATGTTATGCAATTCCTGTTAAAATGATGGTTTTGTGAGCCTTATATTTAAAGTGTTAATATTTCCAAACCTAAATTAATTCATGCATTTTTAAAGTTTATCATTTTATTTTTTGGCTTTTGTTCTAAAGTATCTATTTAATATAATTGTACATTACACAAAGTTGGGAGTATGAGTCATTAGTAAAAAGCCTGAATAATATTTAGAGCAGCATTTATTTTAAATCTCTCTACTGTGCTTTTCACCTTATTTTTAGTTGTGCAAAATTAGCCTACTTAAGCTGGTGACATTTTAAATGGTTCCAGTCTGGATGAGGATTGTAATATTGAGAACAGTTTACTTGAGTTTTATATGCTAGGATCTTCTATGAAACTACCATTTTATTGGCCTTAACTTCTGTTACAATTATGTCTTGACGTTGTCCATTTTGTGAAGTGCTGGGATTAGTAAATATGATTTGGCAATATCATAAACATGTGATATTATTCTCACCATACTGTACAGAAATTATTATGTGCATACTGCTAGCTTCTGGGATAAATACTTTGCATTCTAAAGTATTTTTTTAACCCAGTTAACAAGTTCATCTCTTAAAGAATATCGGGTTTGCATGATTCTGGGGATTTCCAAGAAACAGTGTGGGTTATTTTCCACGAAAGAAAAGCTTTACATTTTTCTATAATGTAGAAATGTATTTTAGCAACATTTATGGCATTGATGATTTTGGTTCAGACGAGTTTAATACTGCACATACATTGCTTGTAGTTAGACTGCTTTTTGTATATTGGGTTGCATTTTTATTTCCTCAAAGGTATTCAGTCATTCTTTAATACAAACCAAATGTTTTAATGTCTTGTCAGAGATATTTTTACCTTGTACAGTGAAATATTTGCAATTTATATACTGTGCTCCTCAGGTAATTTTGAATCTGCTAGAGCAAAAAATAGAAAGATGCCTTAATTTCACACGTGCGACTAGCAATAAAAAAATATTTTATTTGTTCGATGTATTCAGCTCAGCTGCAGAAGTCTGTTTTTTTTCCGTTTTTTTTTAAATGATAGAGCAAGCAAGTCCTAAAATGTAAATAAAGCTGATATCACTTTCTGTATGTTTGTTTAGGTAGATTTTCTTCAAACCTTTTATTTCTGAATTCAAGACATTGCTTTTGTAGAGTTCTGCATTGTGAGAGACCGTACTAAGATGTAAAACAGTAAACATTCAAATGTTAAACATTGATATTACTCATTTACAACTGCAGTTATAAATTGGATGTGAGTCACACATTTTACAATATCCTCGCCAGCCCTAACTAAAATGATCAGTTCCTCCACAGAGACCGTTATTTCACATTTGAGATTTATATTTTACAGCTTTAGTTTAATGCTTTCATCTTTGCCACCTCAACAGGAATGTTTTTATCAGAGTGACGATCCTGCTTGATGGTACGACCCCCGAGTGGGCAGCACAGGGCACGAGTTGTAAAGTTAATGATTAAATTAATAGTTTAACAAAGTATACCTCCCAGTAATCATTGTCAAAGGATAAAGGGGAATAGAATACATTTCCCCTTGACAGCTGGTAAAGCCTCCAGCTGAGATTACTGTTCAGTAAAATACGGTGTTGCTTTTTCTACAATTTCCCATGCTCTTGTGTATGGTGCCTAACGGGTTAACTGGTACCACCACTCTAATGCCGGTCCAGCAGGACGGTCTTAGTAGCGAGATCTGCTGATCCGTCATTATGTTTCATGGAACTTTGGCAATAGAGATATAACTCTTAACAACATGTATATTCATGTTTCATGACTCAATATTAACTCCTAAATCATTGATTGTTGCAGCACAAAGGAATTTGCTTAACAGCAGGTATCTCCTGATTTCCCTACTAACTTAGGGATGACATCCTGGCACCACCGAGGGCCTCCTTATGTAATCTGCTAACAAGTCTTTCAAAAAGGTGTGTATTATCAGGAATGTTTAAGGACTGCACTGCTGCTCTCTTCCAGTCTTTGCTAGCGGTGTTACAGATGTTTTTCATTATCTTTTAAATGTTGAATGAATGGGTAACTATCTCCACCCAGACTGAATCCTGTGAAGCCTTACTTTACTGTTTTTTCCTGAATCATGTACCTTGGTATTACTTAGTGGTAATTGTTGTCTTCTTTTGAATAATTTTTGGTGAATGTGCCTCTCAAAGATCTTGTTAAACTGTACCTTTGATTTCTTATAAATACTTTATTGTAGCCATTCTCTTTTGAAGCACTTTCATATATTTTGAATTTCTGTAATCAGTATTTATCGTACCATTTCAGACTCTGCTTTAACCAAGTGAACTGGACTATTAAAATGTATTGTTTAGTTTCTTTTTTGGTCACTAATATCCTTCTTATTTAGTGTCTTTCTACATCAACTGACTGGTTGTGTAATAGTGAATTGCTTTAATTACACCAAACGTAGAACCGCAATCCTGTGTCCTTGACTCAATTGCACTAAAAGTTGAAGAGCTAGATTAATGTTCTTGATGATGTCAACATAGGAAATAATCTGTATTTTATATTTACCTTTTATTTGGGCCATTTGTACCAGGAAATTCATGTGTTTGTGCCGAAATATTCCATTGTTTTGTCCTAAGGCAGCATTTCCCCATGACTCATTGGCTTGTCTATAGAATATTACCAGTATCAAAATTGTCATTCTGCTGCTTGTGTCCTTTTGTCCTGCTGCCGGTTGCCTCTCTAATATTCCAATATTGGACCACACTTGTTTTCAAAATTGTGTCTAAATTTTATGTGCATGACACGTAACCAATATTGCCTAATGTACACTGTTCACATACATTCAAGAACATTAGCCAAGGATTGGGGGTTTTGATTTTTCAAAATGAGAGAATTCGTGTTTCCCTTTTTTTATTGAGCAGTGTGAAAGGCTTTGATTTCCAGATCTTAATTATTGGAACCAGAATGAAGGTCTATCGTTAGAATGATCTCTTGATGCTTATAATCATAATTTAGTATTGGAAAAGAAAACATTTAAGTAGTGTTCAATCTACTAATTACATTATCAAAGATGTCACATAATTGCTGTGTCCTTTCAAATTCTCGTAATACCCAACACTTAGAACAACAGAAAAAGCATAAATAACTGGTGCTTAAAAGAGTATTGTTAATTAGTACTTGTGTAGCGGTCTTCTGCAGAAGATTAATATTTACACTGAATCTTCTGAAGCATTGCTTTCTTTCAAAAAGACTTAATGCAGTATGTTTATTCACTTGGCAGCCATTTAACTAATTCCTTGAAGATCCATAGGCCACATTTGCTGCTGAATGTACTGCATCTATGTTGGCAGAATCAAATTGCGTATGTAAAAGGGCACGCTGGTTATTTGCTAAACGGACTCTTGTAAATCGGAAATCTTCATTTGGAAAGTGCTGTAGAATATCTTTTTTTTTTAATTTTATGAATGTTGATTTTAGAAATTACGTGTTACGGAGTTGTTGATGTAATGTTTCATGCAAAATTGAAAAAATTGCTTTTTAAAGAATAATAAACTATGCAACATATTATTCTGGAAAACAAATCTACTGTTCTTTTCAGGCCACATTAGTTCACACTGTGTGCAGATGTGGTGCGAAATATATGAAAGAATGTACCAAACCTATTCATGTGCCTTTGCCACACACTTCGAAGTTCCTCAAGGCTTGATTATCTTTAGACTCTAGTTCAATCACTTATGAAAAGCCCTGCAAAGTTGATCAGTTCCTTCAACTTCATCTTTAGCAACTATGTAGACATCACAGATGACACTAAAACATTAAAATTAACTGTTCCAAAGCATAGCTTCTCACATGCAGTCAATCGAGAAACTATAATCCCACAGATATCTGGCCCATTCTGACCTCCGATTGATCCCTCAAGTCACAAGAAATGCCTTCTGCACTGTATGATTCTCTCCTCACCTAAGGTATTCCATTAAACTACAGATACCATCTCCCTTGTCATAGTACTTAAAAAAAAATATTTATTAGAGTTTGCATACCATACCTTGGGATAAGGACTCCTAGGTATAAGAATGCCAGCCTGGAGGCAGTGTAAAAGTGTCAACGCATTGTAACATAGCATAAGTGCCTGGGGCTGGACGTCAACAGAGATTCACCTTGTTTATTGCGTAACTGATCGCAAGGATATAACATTGTAACCTGTCCTATTATATTATCCCTCCTCCATGTATCTGGCAAACAACACAGAGGTCCACGTGTTCAAGAGAGTGTCTGATGTGTTTGTGACTTCCCCGCTACGTCAGGCCTGTTCGTACTGGTAGGATTCAGAGTTAATGGACTTGGGGATCCCGCTCCCCCCCCCCCCATCTGAAAGGGTTTCTGCCCTTCTGCAGCTGAGTGATGTGTACCCTCTTCCCAATCTCTCTCAGTGATGGTGGCAAGGAGGGATGCCCAATCAGCAGCAATAGGATAGCGGAGTCCTTCTTTTGTTCCACTCTCCACACAGTCTCCTCCACCCGGCCAAACTTTCAACCTCAGTTCTCCATGTGCAGTGCGGGGACCATCTGGGGACTTCAGTGCATGGCCAAGGCTCTCCTGGACTGCACCGGGGCCAATTGTAGGGAATTTGCATCAAATTTGGGTAGCATCGGAGATGGCAGCAGACCCAGGAGGCAGACCTCCAGACCCTACTGATCTGCCCAGTCCAGGGCATGTCCCAGGTCCGACCACCTATCCCCCGCCAGAACCGTTCTGCTCCTGGGCAGGGCCAGGTCATATCATTGTCTTACTCATTAGAAATGCAGGTATCTCTGACTATCAGCACCAGTTATAACATTGAGGCAGTGTTGCGCCAGGTATGTCATGTGTAGGAAGTTGAACTGTGAGTAGCGAATTCAGGTGTTCTGTGACATAGTGTGTACCCTCTACAGAGCTCCGGTACATTCACCATCTCGAAACTCCTGGCCTGCCGCCGCCTCCCACCTGGCCCACAGCCTTGTCATAGCCTGCTGCGACTGAAGTCGAGCACATCTATATAGCCAGAATACTATCTGAAGGCCCTACCCATATACTAGGAGAATATGTAGCACCTTGTGCATCGTCGGTTCACCCTGACCCTGCTGCCATAAAGTGTGAATCGTCTCCACTATTTTGCCATATATAAGGAACTGTGTGGTGGGAAGCCCAGTGTCTTCCACTAGTTCCCCTAGGGCGCGTAATCTACACTTTGCAAAGCAGTCCCCGAACATGTGTATGCCTACAGCAGTCCAGTCACACATTATACGGGTCATGAGTAGGCCCCAGGACAGAGTTGGTAGGCCTACTAGCTGCAGGGCTGGGGAGTAGGGGCACAATTGGCCCGTTATCTTAGTGCGCTTCACCCAACAATATAGTGCAATTCACTGCAGTTTGGGGGTCCAACATCTGGTGGGGTGCACCCCCATGACGAATGGCACTAGCCATCCGCTGTCTTGCTCCGCTCCATAGGTCCCAGGTCTGCTCTGTGACTGTCCGCTAACTAGTGGGCTAGTCACTGTATTTGCACCACTATGTGGTGTAGTTCAAGATTGGGGTCGTCCCTCCCCCACCCTTCCCTGTTGGGCGCTAGACAGTCCCTAGAGGCGCCCTACTGTGACCCCCGTACCTGATCAATTCCCGCATCAGGGGGTCCGGGGAGCAAAACGAACATTGGGGTATCCAGAGGGGGAGGTTACCAAAATAATACAGCAGTTTGGGTAGGATCATTCGAGGTTCCCACGTCAGCCCAGTATTGCGAATCACCAGGGGTGGGGCATCAGTGGTCTGGCTACCTGGGATGACAGGATTTCTGCCAACTGGTACACAAACCTGTTGCCTTTCCCAGGTGTCTCAGCATGGAAACCGCCCCAGGCACCCTAATGCTGGCATCGCGGAAAAACAGGAGCATATCGTCTGCGTATAGCGAGATGTTATGTTCCCTGTTGTGGAGTCGTAAACCCAAGCCCATGCTTGTAGCTGAACAGTGCCAACAAACTGTTCTATAGCCAGTGCAAACAGCAGGGGAGAGAGGGCATTCCTGTCTCGTGCTTGTGTTAATCGCAATGGGATCCAAAATGTTTTGGCCAGTTTTTACCCAAGCTCAATCCCCATTGTGTAGCAGTCTTATCCATTTGGCCTATTTTGGGCTCATGTGGGTCATGACCTCTTGCATGTATCGACATTGTATGGTATTGAAGGCCTTGCGCACATCCACCGATAGTACCACTGCCTTCAGAGGTACCATAATGGAACTGCCAACCTCGGGGGTGCCTGGGTGCCAGCCCATGTTATCTCATGGCCCCCTGATCACTTATAGTAGCCACGATGGAAAGTGGCATGTATAGGGACATGTAAGCATGCAAATGTCCACACTTTAATATAATGCACCATGCCTCCTGGGTCTACACTGGCATCTAATAGAAATAGTGCTTTGACCTTGCCCCACATGATGAGGGCAAGGTAGAATTTGAGCAGTTTGCACTGCTCGTGCAGTCTGCAATGGTAGGACTGCTGCCATCCGTTTTCTTAAGGGTGGCACAATCAGTGATTCAGGCCCTGGTGACTGCTTTAACTACCCGGCCCTGAGTAGCACTTACCCTGGGACTTATAAGGAGTTAAAGTCCTTGCCAATTTGGGTTACCAATCCACAGATATACATTTTAAGGAGAGAGCACTGGCACGGGGGGCTGGTTAGTACACTCCAATGCACTTTCAGAGTCGAAAACCAGCCTCTTGTAGTGTAACGGGCAAAAAAATGGGGGTGACCTACATAAAGCATTTTTTCTTACAGCAAATAATCTAGAACACAGCAGCAAGAGAGCTTCTTCACCACCACCCATGGAAAGGCATCATGTCAGTGCTCCAAGCACTTCATTGGCTCCCTATTGCCAGGCATTTTATCTTCAAGGTACCCTGTATTTTGCTCCGGATTATCCATGCTAGAGGTCCCCTTTCCATTCAAAGGAAATTCAGAAGAGACACACAAGACATGTGGAGCTTGCTGCTATAGTCTAGCACCCCCATTATACATCCCTTTTAAAAAGAGCATTGGTGAAACCTTGTTCACTGTACAAGAACATCTTTGGACCTCACGCCCAGCAAAGACCAGAATTGTGATACCATCTGAAATTCAATAAGGAAGCCAAGACCTGGCTCATTGCACAAAAGCGAAGCTCCAAGATGAACTATACAAGACACTTATTTCAGCAGCCACTGTTGAAAGGCCAACTTCTCCCTGCTGCCCTGGAAAGACCAATTGCATGCTTAGCAGAAAGGTTGGTAACAACAGCCTTGGAGTGGAATTTAAAAGTGTGACAGGATTTTTGGGAACACTGGTAGGATAATGATCTAGATAGGATGGGTCTCCTGTCAGTCATAATGCCTACACTGCGCAGGCAGCCTACCATTTGATCCCTCGCCCGCCGCTCTCAGCATAAAGATGGCCAGACCTACAGAACCTTGTAAGATACTCTTCTGGCAGATTCCAACTAGTGCAAGCTGAGAGTTGCTCTCTGTCCCTCTTGTAGTGCCATATCACTTCCATACCCTTTACTTGCTTCTTTGTAACATGAAGATGAAGAATGTTGGACTTTGCCCTTTCTGCTGGGTTATCACCAGACTTTTTCCTTCACTCCTCCATTTTTGCTGAATTCATTTTTGTTGGCCTTAAGACTGTGCACTTTACCACTGCTGACCAGTGCTAAAGTGCTTGTGCTCTCTCCTAAAAACATGCTAGACATGGCTAATACCCAAGGAGCGCATTTAATTTACCTGTAAGCCTCTAGTTAAGTGGCACTACATGTGCCTACGGCCTGTAAATTAAATCCTCCAAGTAGCCATGCAGCACTGATTGGGCTGCCCATTTAAGAAGCCCTGTAAATATCTCGTGCCGGCCATTGAGGCCTGTGTATGTGTGTGCAGTTTTAAACTACCATTTTGACCTAGCAAAATAAACCTTTTGCCAGGCCCAAACCTTCCTTTTTTAATTCATGTGTCACCTCTAGGGTAGGACTTTGGTAGCCCAAAGGGCAGGGTACAGTGTATTTAAAAGGTAGGACATGTACTTTAAGTTTTACCTGTCTTGGTATTGAAAAACTCTTACATTGTTTTTTTTTTACTCCTGCAAGGTCTATCTCCCCGTAGTATAACATTGGAGTTACTTTATTACTCTTCATAAATGTGATTCCCAAATGGGAATAGGTAACCAGTTCATGTTTGGTGGATCTGGAATCCTAATTTATAATTTTAATTTACAGTGAAGTCGGATTTTAACTTACAATTATGAAAATGCCACTTTTAGAAAGTTTGGATTTTCCTGCCTTAGCAATTTGGTGCCTGCAGCCTTCATGTGGATCACATGTCTGGGAGTAGCTGACAGTTGGGCTTTGTGTATTCCTCCTAGACAGTCGCACACAATGGGGAGCTTAGGTTTTCTGGATAGGCCATCGCTGGCAGGATGGAAGGGAGGAGCTAGGGCCAGCCCAACCTAATCTTGAATAGGCTGTGTTCTGTCTCCACTCAATGAGCTGTAGTTAGTCTGGGGCCAGGAAGCCTGTGCTCTTCAAAGGCATGCCTCTTGCAGCCTCTCCCACTTCAAAGGCGCAACTATTTATAAATACTGGACCTCGTGTGGTAAATAAATAAATAATACCTCTCTTTTTGAATGCATAAATGATTGACAGATAGCTCAATAAATAAGAGTCAAGATTCGAGGTAGTAGGAGTTTTGCAGGTTTAATACAGCATAAAGGACAGGAACAGGACAACCTGCACGGGAACAGAATGGTAAGCCCTGGCAGCGCTGCCGGGGTCAGGATCGGAATCGGCGGAAGGATAACTTTTTAATAACAGTACATGAGCATATATACATAACGCAAACACATAGCATTACATCGCAATAGGCGTAGCAGTGGGTGGAGCAATAGGCGTGACGCGTAGCAGTCGCGAAAGATAAGGGTGAAAGTAGGTGTAACAGAGGCGTATACATAGACATGTGATGCAAACGTAACAGAATATGTCATGAATGGGGCGAAAACATGGAGGGGGCTACCTAAGGAGCCGGGACCTCTGACCTGATGGTGCGCGCAAACTGGCAATGACGTGTTACTAGGAGAAGCTGGGGGCTATGAACTCTGTGCTAGGAGCAGAGACTGAAGTCTGGAGAGTCAGGGCGACATGTACCTAAACAGTATCTAGTATCTGATGTTTAGAGAACATGTTGATATAAACTATAAGTCAGGAGGGGAAAGGCTAATTTGATTCCAAGACTGGAGCATGCATTATTCTACATGTAGTGCGTGATGAAGAATATTAAATGACCATTAAATGCAGTATTTCTCTTACATGGAGACGTAAAGGCTAGACAATGACGGAAACTATTGATGCGATTCAGTAGCTTTAGGAATGCAGAGGAGGAGGGCTGAACTGATAACTGGAATCATAACATACTCTTGGCAGACTCAGAGGCAGAGCAAGGCTGAACCGGGCACTGCGAGGCAGGAAGTAAGTGAAGGGTCGAGGATACAGGTGGGGGCTGTATCGCTCCTCAACGAGGCTTCAGGAGACAGGAGCTGAATCTGGTGTCCGGGCCCTTTTGAGGCCTAGAAACGGGGACTTTACAATGGAATAACGTGCACACTGAGAAACGTGGCAACGTAGCTTTACATAGGCCTGATATTCGTAGTATTCACGAGAACCGGAAACTGGCATACTAGAGGTGGACACAACTATAATTGCGTCTTTAATCGAACATGGGGAATAACATATGCATATTAATCATGCACAGATAACATATGATGGAGGACGCGTAGGGACACAGAACATGGCAAAATTTACTTTTCCACACTCGGACAACAACTCTTCAGTACACTTCTGGATACTGTACTAGGAAGGAAGACGACTGTGCTCCTAAAAGAACTGCCATTCTGCTGAAATGCTGCTCTAAAGGTACTGCTGCCCTACTGTCTGCTGCCCTTTTTCCTGGGGAAGGCGAACTGGACCTGCAACGACATCTTGAAAACAGGACCATAGAGTGAGTCCAAGGGCTAGTCTGCTCATCTCCGATCTGAGCCTCAGGGACATAAAGGGCTCCTCAAACAGCTCCTGGACCCAGCTGCAGCGAGTTCCTGACCCCCCAATGCTGCTCCTCAGGTTCTGGATCCTTGGTGTGGCTCAGTGTGTTTAAATCAAGCGTTTGGGGTCTTCTTGACTGCAAATGGGCCCATTCATACTGAGGATGCCCCACTCGCACCATAAATCAGCTTGAAGCACCGCCAGGCCATCTCTCTGCACTGCACTGCACTATCGACTGCTTGTGTGGGACCACCAAAATAAAGCTCCAGCCTGCTCTCCTGCCACCCCAACAGCCTCCTGTGATGCTCTCCTTGTGGCCCTTTCATAGGCAGACCGGACTCTTGGCACAAAACTTGACCATGTAAACCTTCCGCTGGAATAATCTGGGACTGTACCCGACCTGCTCTCCATCACGGTTGTCCTGAACTTTTGACTTCTACCCAGGCTAGAGCGACTAGATAACCACAGTTGCCGCTTGTGCTTTTAGGTGTTATTTTACACTTTATTCTTTAAAAATGTATGATTTACTGATTGGAGTTTTATTGTTTTGGTCTGGTATTATTTATTACATTTAACTCTGTTTTTCTAACCTGGTGTGGGATCCTTTGTGTGTTTTCACTGTTGTATTGTTTGAAGAGTTGCACAAATACTTTACGCATTGCTTCTAAGTTAAGCATAACTGCTCCGTGCCAAGCTACCAGGAGGTTAAGCACAGGTTCATTTGGAGTTTGCTGATGCCTTACCCTGACCAGGATTATAGTTGCTGCTTGACCAGGGCTCACACCTCACACAACTAGTAACCCAATTTTTTACAAAGACATCCACTACCTTAACTGAATTATAGTGCACTCTTCTTAGATGGTGCATTATAATAATTGGGGGGGGGGGGGGAATAGAGGCTGCTAGACTTTCTAACAACAATCAGTCGTAACATCAACATTTAAGAAAAGACTTGACGAGATCAGTAAAGAAATTACAGAACTAAAGGACATTTATCCAATCAAAAAGAAAAACACTACACAACTTTGGGCAAAAAGTGGAGATAAAACTCCGTATCAGTCCAGGGACCATGCATCATCTAATTCTGAGTGTTGGAGTAGCAATGAAGAACAATGGGGTAGGCGTAGAGGAAGACACGGCAGGTCCTGAGGACAGCCATGGAATGCTAATAGAAACTTCCCTCCACCCCATTTCTACCAACCAACTTTACCACAACTATAGTACTATGAATGGATTAAACCATACACCCTACATCCCCCACCCACCAGCTTCCCATACAATAACAGGCTGCTTTTTTAGGGAGAGGCCAGGGACAACCAAGGGGGAGAAGAAAAACTAATCAGATACAGTGGGAGAACACCCCGCAGAGAGCACACACACACACACACACACACACACACACACACTATGACTAGGAACAATAGCAGGCCCAGCCACAACCACAATCTAGTGATAAACCGTCAGTATGATGGATTAACTACCACTTGAACAACTACTCCTTAACCACTACTTAGTCTAAACAATAACTATGCCTTTACCCAATTAATGTATCTATTTTACAGGTAAGTATAACCCATATAAATATATATATATTACCTACTGGCTGTCGGCAGTAGGTAGTTATAGTTAGGACCTAGTTTCCATAGGAAATCCACAACATTCTATTTGGAATAACTTTTGCGTCGGTGGACGAATCTTCGCGAATTTCTCTAAGAAAATGGCCTGCTCGGTTCCGCTCCTTCCCTGAAAGTTTGGGGGTGATTCGTCAAGTGGGGGCCGAGAAAAAAGGGGTGTCCCAAAACGTGTTTTCCCCATGCAATTTTCCATAGGGACCTTTAGCCAGGGCTACAGCCCGAATGGCTGAACGGAATTACACGAAATTTGGCAGAGAGGTAGAGTTCTGGTCGCAGATTGTGCCTTTTGTTAAATGGTGTAAATCCATTCAGTAGTTCGTGAGAATATTGCAAGTAAAATCATAGCGATATCTAGAGTTGGAGTTCAGTACGCGTACTGAAATCTTCAATTACGAGCGCGAGCTGCATGCTGATTGGCTGTGAACTGTCTGTCAACACTGGAAACCAGGAAGTGTTGGCGGCCATCTTGTGCCTCGCTAGAACCGAGTCACAAGAAAACAGTAAAACAAAGTTGAGAAATAAGGGAAGGGGGTAGGGTAGAGATATTCTGACCCTCTAGGCTTGCTCAGGGGGTCGTACATGGATGTTTAGGCTCTATTTCTTTTTTATTATTTTTTTAAAGAAAAATCGCGGTGTACGCGTACGTAAATACCTACAATTATGAGAAGGAACTGCATGCTGATTGGCTATCAATACTCCAAACCAGGAAGTGTTGGCAGCCATGGTGTTTGTCGGGAGTGCAGAGTCACAAGAAAACAGTAAAACAAAGTTGAGAAATGAGGAAAGGGGGCAGGGTAGAAACATTCTGAGCCTATAGTCTTGGTCAGGGGGTGGTACATGGATCTTTAGGGTCAATTTTTATTTTTTTTAAATAAAAAATGGTGGGGTACTCGTGCAGTACTTGTACGCGGTGGAAAAGGTGAAAAAAAAGTAGAAGTCCGTTTTATTCATTAGGTCCCGAGGGGGTAAATTACGGGGGCAATTTTTCTGCATAATGGGGGCTTGTAAGGTGCCCCGAGCACTGCGGAACGGCACTCATCTGGTTTTATTTTGAAGTATGCGGGGGGGGTTACGGTCCTACTCCCCGCAGTCTCGGGGAGCGGCACCCCTCGGGTCTTTTAAAAAATATATATATATATGTTTTGAGCTCTCTCTCTGTCCCCGTACACGTCGCGGGGAACGCCACCTTTCTGGGGCAGTGATATATAAAATGACCTTCCAGCTCCGGGTATCTGCATTGTCTGGAGTTTTTTTATTAATGTTGGGAGGGTGGGCTTGATAATACGTCCTTGTTAATTCCCATAGAAGCCTATGTTCTGTTGCTAACATGGGGTTCTATGGGAAATGAGGCCGTATTATCAAGTTCATTATCGCCGATTTATCGGCAGTTTCTTGCCAATAAAACGGCGAAAATTTTAACACTGGTCCTTGATAATATGCACCTAAGTTTACTGGTAAAAAAAAGTGCAATGGGCCATATTATCAACAAAAGGAGATACATTATTGACGCTTTTATTGGCAGGAAACTGCAGATAAAGCGGAGATAATGGGCTTGATAATATGTACTTGTGAATAACCATAGCAGCCTAGGTTAGGATCAGAACCTGGGCTGCTATGGGAAGTTACAAGGGCCTGTTATCAAGCACATTATCGCCGCTTTATCGGCAGTATCCTGTCGATAAAAGCGGCGATAATGTATCACCTTTTGTATGTAAAGCTTTCCTTTTTTTTGGTGGAGCAGTTGTACTCTCTGCGCATGCTCAGTGTCGTTTCGAAGTTCACGTTTCTTTCTTCAAGTTCAACAAGCAAACCTTTCTTTATATCAGTTAGTAAATCTGTTGCTTTCTTTTCCCGGTTCGTGTGATTCATCCGGTGCTGTACTTTTGTACAGTATTAATAGTCATATTCTTTATATATTTATTTGAAAGGTAGTGCCGAGGTGCCAAACGTTGATTACGTACTCCGTCCACCGCCATTTTAGTAGTTTCTCACGGTTGTATTTATTATATCAGTTAGTTAGAACTCAGTAGTTTTCAATCCTAGTCTTGAATATCTTACTATAGTATTGCAACATTATTTTTATTGTGGACCGTCATACCCCTCCCCCACAAGATAAAAGAAGTATTTTTTTTTTTTTATTAACTTTTATTAAACAATAAATATAAACGAAACACAATTATAACTATATTAGAACTGGCAAAATATTTTAAACAATGTTATAAAGAAATTGTGAAATGGATTCCAAAAGGTGTCCGATTGGTAATCTGCAAAAGAAAATTGGAGTTTAGAATTATGTAGATGTGAGTAAATGAGCTGAAGCATTACAAGTTGTGGTAACTCTACAGTTTTACGTGTGCAGTGTGACTCGTATATTCCTGTTCTGTTATAGTGCAGTGTTCAAGTGGTGTCTATATGGAAGTGCCTATTGCGTTACTGACGCCCGTTATGGCGACTTATTTCTAATGCATTCCTATGAAGGATTTGTAGATCCAGGCCTCTGTGCTTACCGTTGTATAAACCTTGCGGCCAAACACTGCGGCCATTGGGATGGACAACTTCAGGTGGGCTGATCTTCTACACATCAAAGTAGACAGCAGTGTCTAAGTTTAAGAGAGATAGAGAAATGATGTCACAGAGAGTGAGAGAAAACATTAAAACTGTGTCGCAGAGTCTGAAGTTAAGATTTTTTGTTGAACCAGACGTAGATTTACTAGCTCCTTGCATCACTTTACCCATGTTAAAAGTGACTCAAAAGTGGCGTAATAAGGTTGATGATCTGTTTGACAGACTGTTGTAACCTATCTGTTGTCACTGCTCAGAGGTAATTATAGACTTTACAGAGAAGCTGCTGTACACTACGCACTCTGGGCCATAATATCAAGCCTGGGCGACAAACATTATTGCCACTTTGTCGGCAGGAAAGTGTCGCTAAAGTGGCGATAATGGGTTTGATAATATGCTCTATGGAATTCCAATCGAAGCACATGTCAGATGTCCTTCACATCTAACATGAGCTTTGATTGGAATTCCATAGAGCATATTATCAAACCTATTATTGTCACTTTAGCAGCAGTTTGCTGCCGATAAAGTGGCGATAATTTTGTCGCCAAGGGTTGATGATATGGCCCTCTCTCGTTAAACAAATAAAGCGAACACTACAGTTTTACGAGTGCAGTGTACCTGGTACATTTTACTTGTTATAGTGCCGCGTTCAAGTGGTGTCTATATGGAAGTGCCTACTGCGTTATTGACGCCTGTTATGTCGAATTATTTCTAATGCATTCCTATAAAGGATTTGTAGATCTAGGCCTCTGTGCTTACCGTTGTGTAAACTTTGTGCCAAACACATTAGGAAGTGGAGTTCACAACTTAAGTTGAGCAGATCTTCTACACGTCCAAGCAGACAGCAGTGTCTAAGTTTAAGAGAAATGATGTCACAGAGAGTGAGAGAGAGAGAGAGAGAGAGAGAGAAAACAACATTAAAACTGTGTCACAGAGTCTGGAGTTGAGATTTTTTGTTGAACCATACGTAGATTTACTAGCTCCTTGCATCACTTTACCCATGTTAAAAGTGACTCAAAAGTGGCGTAATAAGGTTGATGATCTGTTTGTCAGACTGTTGTAACCTATCTGTTGTCACTGCTCGGAGGTAATTCTAGATTTTACAGAGAAGCTGCTGTACACTAAGCACTCTGGGCCATAATATCAAGCCTGGGCGACAAAAATTATTGCCAATTTATCGGCAGGAAAGTGTCGCTAAAGTGGCCATAATGGGTTTGATAATATGCTCTATGGAATTCCAATCGAAGCTCATGTCAGATGTCCTTCACATCTAACATGAGCTTTGATTGGAATTCCATAGAGCATATTATCAAACCTATTATGGCCACTTTAGCGGCAGTTTGCTGCCGATAAATTGGCGATAATTTTGTCGCCAAGGGTTGATAATATGGCCCTCTCTCGTTTCACAAATAAAGCTAACACCATAGTTTTACGAGTGCAGTGTACCTGGTACATTTTACTTGTTATAGTGCCGCGTTCAAGTGGTGTCTATATGGAAGTGCCTACTGCGTTACTGACGCCCGTTATGGCGACATATTTCTAATGCATTGCTATGAAGGCTTTGTAGATCGAGGGTGCTGTGCTTACCTTGTATAAAGAGTTCAGCCACCGGAGTTCACCATTCGATTTGAAGTCTGCTTATATGTCAAAGTATATTCAATAAGTTGCAGAGAATTCCATTGCTCTTGCTCGATAGGCCGTGGTTGCTTCTGAACGATGTTTGGTGAAGGAAACAAAAGGACATTTTGATTAGTCATCGTAAACTGAGTTGCGTAACTACTATCAAAAGTGAATTTTAATGTGGGTTCTTAATATTCCGTAGTTAAGACTGTTGCTGCTCCAGCAAACAAAGGAAGATCAATAAGTTAATACAGGCCTGGGACGGCCTCGTGACGCAGAAAACAAAATACTATCATGGACGCACAATTAATAATAATAGAGGCTTAAGCACGTGGCGTAGTACAGAAATACGACACAGAAATGTATGCACGCACAATTTTTAAGATAAGATGTGTATAGGACCTCGTGACTTATAAAGAAATATTTCAATTATGTAAGTACAATTCAAAACCATTGAGGGGTAGGAAAGCCATATGAAGGATAAAAAAATAGCATTATGTATATACAATTTACAGTGGAGGCTGATGTGACGACTTCTCTTACCTTTGCTTCTGTCGTCTTTTGTCGTGTCTTGAAAGGCTGCGGTTTCGCTGAGTCTGGGGTGTTTTCGACAGTCTGTCATCGCAGCGCAGGCAAAAGAGCGCGTGCTCACGTCAGTGACCGCATTATATGGGAACCGCGGGGGCTGCCCACACCAAGGCCAGGGCTGTCATTGGTAGCATTTGTGCGGTCTGCAAGAATGATGGCCCTGGGGGACATGCCATTGAGTAATGTATTGGTTTCCAGGCTAAATGATCGCAAGCATGCTAGGTGGTGGCATGTGGGTAGTATGGGTGGGCGTGCACCGCGCATGTGCAAGTGTGAGTGTGTGCACTAACCATTAACAACAGAGAGAGATGGGGGCGGTGTTATAATGTAGGCAGAGGCAGGCCCAGAACCGGATCTGCAATGAGTCACCACTTCTAATCATTCTCCTTAGCGCGACCTGAGGTCTGATTTGTCACTGAGAGGGTGATCGCACCATAGTTTGTACTGCTTATCATACTCCGCGTGTACCCGCGCATACGGTACGAATATGCTTTGATGTTACGCGTCGCATTAAAGCTTCGGTGTGGCGCCATGTACGGCGTTCTGTACGCAAAAGGGGGCAATGTTTCTACTTGGTTTAAAACATGTATGTATTTAATGTAGATACTAAGGGCAGATATTTGGGGTAACTATGATTTTTTAAAAATACTTTTAATAATCCTATATTACTTTTAAAAAGAATTACACAAATCGCGGTAGAACATCGTGCGTACTCGTATTGACAGAGCTGCGCAAGCGCATCATAAGCGTGCGCAAAGCCATGTGACTTTAAAAGTAGAGATTTGATTGGTTCATCATTTTTCCTATTGCGACTGTTGAAAGTTCCGTCCCATTATAATTATTCAACTTTGACTTTCTAAGAAGAAGCATTTGTTGTGAGAATCTTCTCAAATAGAAGGAAGATCACCATAATAAGAGCAATGGAGTCATCTTCCAGCAGTTCTTCTGAGGGAAATTTCATTCCTGAAGAACGTCCAAAGAAGAGGAAAAAAGCTCTAATTTGGAAGTTTTTCACTTTTCCAGAAGGTCAAAAAAAAGGTTAATGCTGCAAAAGTAACGGGTAAAATTTACCAAACAGCTCTTTCAAGGGGTGATCCATGTAAAAAATACTCCTTTGGCACAGCAAATATGGTGCGACACGTGAAGAACATGCACCCCAAGAACTTTGCTCGAGCTGAAAGACAGAGGTTGCACGAGAACCCACCTGCTGCTACACCAAGCACACCAATTGAGGCAGCATTTTCAGCAAGCAGTCCACACCCACATATTGATTCTGACTTTGCTAAAGTTAAAATTCTTTGCATTTATTGCGATAAACTTTTGTGTTATGGGGTACAGTCTATAGACCTGATGAAACGCAGGATCATTGCTGTCCTCGACATTAGTTCTTTTTTTTTTCCATTCTTTTGTTCCGCTTGGAATTTGTTGAGAAAACACAAAAAAAATACAAAACAAGAAAAACTGTTCTTTTTAGAACTAACTTCACTGGTCAAAGAAAGAACTATTATTTCTATGTTAGTGTGTAAAGGTTTGTCTGAATGAATGTGTAGTTCATAAATGAATGAATGAATATATTACTAGTGTATGGAGAATGTGAAAGTGCAGAGCTATAAGGAAGTGCTACAGCATAAATGTATAAGGTGTTTACCTATAGTATACTGTGGTATGAGCGAAGCACTTGAATGTAACATATGTACATAAATATGTTAGAAGTCTATGCTTCAATTTGTGCTGCTGGTGAAACTGCCTGGGTGAATTTGTATGTGTTAGGGGCGAATTTACAATCCCCTTGTGCCTCTTTTACACAGCCGATGCGTTACTTTTGTGACACAGCGGTAGTGTAAAAGATGTGCCATTGTGTGTGCTATTAACAATGTGACGCATGTGGAGGGTGCATTACATTGTAAATCCCTGCGCCAGAAGAGGCTTTCCTGTGCAGAAGGGGGTGCAGCAACGCCTCCTAAAAGTGACTGAGTAAAATGTATAACATTTCATTCAGTCACTTTTGAGCTTATGCGGTGTCAAAACCTTGCACTTGCTTGAAGCAGGTGTAGGGATTGATACAGCTTTGTGTGCATAGGGCCCCAGAGCATTGCTGGAGTTGTGTTATACTTGCAACCGAAGTCAAGCAATAATTAATCCAAAAATTACTTTGCAATTAAGTTTTGTTATTATTTTATAAAAATATACTCTAAAAAATTAAATACATATAAATATTTATATTAAAAATATAAGAAATTAGTATGAAAAGAAAGACATAATAATTAATACATGTTTAACTTATCATTTACAAAACCTTTGAAATTCACTGAAAAAAACCATAGGTTTCACAAACGTTATAGTTAGGAATTAGCATTTAAAAAAACCTTGCAAATTCATTGAAAAAAACCATAGGTTTCACACACGTTATAGTTGGGAATTAGCATTTAAAAAACCTTGCAAATTCATTGAAAAAACCCTAGTTTTCACACGTTATAGTTAGCTGAACATTTCTCTCATACAAAACCCTTTGAAATTCCTCCGTTATAGTTAGCTCAGCTAACAATAACTTGCGCGACCGCAATGCACTGCTGATGATGTCACATATAACATCACTCATGACATCACTCATGACATCACTCATGACATCACTCATGACATCTCAAATGACATCACTGATGATATCAGCCTTGTGAAAAAATGGCAGACCTCCTTTTGACGTAATATAACCTTTGATACACACCTTCAGAAATAGAAAGTAAAAATTAAAAAAAAATGGAGATACTAATACCACTTACCAACAACCTATTCAGTAATTCCGCTATCTAAATACCCATGCACTCATTCACCAACAGTGCTATATAGTCACTTATACATGTACTCACTCATCATATGTACTCATATACTTATAAATACCGTTACACACCGACACTCATCCATACAGCTACTCATACACATACTCACACATGCAAATAAACGTTCAAACATTCATTTGTTTGCATATACAGCTATACACACACCACTACACTTACTTTTACAGAAACATACACATACTTACTCTCTTAAACAATCGGTGATAGAAACACAATCTTATTTATACTCTTCTGGCAGATTCCAACTAGTGCAAGCTGAGAGTTGCTCTCTGTCCCTCTTGTAGTGCCATATCACTTCCATACCCTTTACTTGCTTCTTTGTAACATGAAGATGAAGAATGTTGGACTTTGCCCTTTCTGCTGGGTTATCACCAGACTTTTTCCTTCACTCCTCCATTTTTGCTGAATTCATTTTTGTTGGCCTTAAGACTGTGCACTTTACCACTGCTGACCAGTGCTAAAGTGCTTGTGCTCTCTCCTAAAAACATGCTAGACATGGCTAATACCCAAGGAGCGCATTTAATTTACCTGTAAGCCTCTAGTTAAGTGGCACTACATGTGCCTACGGCCTGTAAATTAAATCCTCCAAGTAGCCCTGCAGCACTGATTGGGCTGCCCATTTAAGAAGCCCTGTAAATATCTCGGGCCGGCCATTGAGGCCTGTGTATGTGTGTGCAGTTTTAAACTACCATTTTGACCTAGCAAAATAAACCTTTTGCCAGGCCCAAACCTTCCTTTTTTAATTCATGTGTCACCTCTAGGGTAGGACTTTGGTAGCCCAAAGGGCAGGGTACAGTGTATTTAAAAGGTAGGACATGTACTTTAAGTTTTACCTGTCTTGGTATTGAAAAACTCTTACATTGTTTTTTTTACTCCTGCAAGGTCTATCTCCCCGTAGTATAACATTGGAGTTACTTTATTACTTTTCATAAATGTGATTCCCAAATGGGAATAGGTAACCAGTTCATGTTTGGTGGATCTGGAATCCTAATTTATAATTTTAATTTACAGTGAAGTCGGATTTTAACTTACAATTATGAAAATGCCACTTTTAGAAAGTTTGGATTTTCCTGCCTTAGCAATTTGGTGCCTGCAGACTTCATGTGGATCACATGTCTGGGAGTAGCTGACAGTTGGGCTTTGTGTATTCCTCCTAGACAGTCGCACACAATGGGGAGCTTAGGTTTTCTGGATAGGCCATCGCTGGCAGGATGGAAGGGAGGAGCTAGGGCCAGCCCAACCTAATCTTGAATAGGCTGTGTCCTGTCTCCACTCAATGAGCTGTAGTTAGTCTGGGGCCAGGAAGCCTGTGCTCTTCAAAGGCATGCCTCTTGCAGCCTCTCCCACTTCAAAGGCGCAACTGTTTATAAATACTGGACCTCGGACAACAACTCTTCAGTACACTTCTGGATACTGTACTAGGAAGGAAGACGACTGTGCTCCTAAAAGAACTGCCATTCTGCTGAAATGCTGCTCTAAAGGTACTGCTGCCCTACTGTCTGCTGCCCTTTTTCCTGGGGAAGGCGAACTGGACCTGCAACGACATCTTGAAAACAGGACCATAGAGTGAGTCCAAGGGCTAGTCTGCTCATCACCGATCTGAGCCTCAGGGACATAAAGGGCTCCTCAAACAGCTTCTGGACCCAGCTGCAGCGAGTTCCTGACCCCCCAATGGTGCTCCTCAGGTTCTGGATCCTTAGTGTGGCTCAGTGTGTTTAAATCAAGCGTTTGGGGTCTTCTTGACTGCAAATGGGCCCATTCATACTGAGGATGCCCCACTCGCACCATAAATCAGCTTGAAGCACCGCCAGGCCATCTCTCTGCACTGCACTATCGACTGCTTGTGTGGGACCACCAAAATAAAGCTCCAGCCTGCTCTCCTGCCACCCCAACAGCCTCCTGTGATGCTCTCCTTGTGGCCCTTTCATAGGCAGACCGGACTCTTGGCACAAAACTTGACCATGTAAACCTTCCGCTGGAATAATCTGGGACTGTACCCGACCTGCTCTCCATCACGGTTGTCCTGAACTTTTGACTTCTACCCAGGCTAGAGCGACTAGATAACCACAGTTGCCGCTTGTGCTTTTAGGTGTTATTTTACACTTTATTCTTTAAAAATGTACGATTTACTGATTGGAGTTTTATTGTTTTGGTCTGGTATTATTTATTACATTTAACTCTGTTTTTCTAACCTGGTGTGGGATCCTTTGTGTGTTTTCACTGTTGTATTGTTTGAAGAGTTGCACAAATACTTTACGCATTGCTTCTAAGTTAAGCATAACTGCTCCGTGCCAAGCTACCAGGAGGTTAAGCACAGGTTCATTTGGAGTTTGCTGATGCCTTACCCTGACCAGGATTATAGTTGCTGCTTGACCAGGGCTCACACCTCACACAACTAGTAACCCAATTTTTTACAAAGACATCCACTACCTTAACTGAATTATAGTGCACTCTTCTTAGATGGTGCATTATAATAATTGGGGGGGTGGAAATAGAGGCTGCTAGACTTTCTAACAACAATCAGTCGTAACATCAACATTTAAGAAAAGACTTGAAGAGATCAGTAAAGAAATTACAGAACTAAAGGACATTTATCCAATCAAAAAGAAAAACACTACACAACTTTGGGCAAAAAGTGGAGATAAGACTCCGTATCAGTCCAGGGACCATGCATCATCTAATTCTGAGTGTTGGAGTAGCAATGAAGAACAATGGGGTAGGCGTAGAGGGAGACACGGCAGGTCCTGAGGACAGCCATGGAATGCTAATAGAAACTTCCCTCCACCCCATTTCTACCAACCAACTTTACCACAACTATAGTACTATGAATGGATTAAACCATACACCCTACATCCCCCACCCACCAGCTTCCCATACAATAACAGGCTGCTTTTTTAGGGAGAGGCCAGGGACAACCAAGGGGGAGAAGAAAAACTACTCAGATACAGTGGGAGAACACCCCGCAGAGAGTACACACACACACACACACACACACACAGTATGACTAGGAACAATAGCAGGCCCAGCCACAACCACAATCTAGTGATAAACTGTCAGTATGATGGATTAACTACCACTTGAACAACTACTCCTTAACCACTACTTAGTCTAAACAATAACTATGCCTTTACCCAATTAATGTATCTATTTTACAGGTAAGTATAACCCATATAAATATATATATATATTACCTACTGGCTGTCGGCAGTAGGTAGTTATAGTTAGGACCTAGTTTCCATAGGAAATCCACAACATTCTATTTGGAATAACTTTTGCGTCGGTGAACGAATCTTCGCGAATTTCTCTAAGAAAAGGGCCTGCTCGGTTCCACTCCTTCCCTGAAAGTTTGGGGGTGATTCGTCAAGTGGGGGCCGAGAAAAAAGGGGTGTCCCAAAACGTGTTTTCCCCATGCAATTTTCCATAGGGACCTTTAGCCAGGGCTACAGCCCGAATGGCTGAACGGAATTACACGAAATTTGGCAGAGAGGTAGAGTTCTGGTCGCAGATTGTGCTTTTTGTTAAATGGTGTAAATCCATTCAGTAGTTCGGGAGAATATTGCAAGTAAAATCATAGCGATATCTAGAGTTGGAGTTCAGTACGCGTACTGAAATCTTCAATTACGAGCGCGAGCTGCATGCTGATTGGCTGTGAACTGTCTGTCAACACTGGAAACCAGGAAGTGTTGGCGGCCATCTTGTGCCTCGCTAGAACCGAGTCACAAGAAAACAGTAAAACAAAGTTGAGAAATAAGGGAAGGGGGTAGGGTAGAGATATTCTGACCCTCTAGGCTTGCTCAGGGGGTCGTACATGGATGTTTAGGCTCTATTTCTTTTTTATTATTTTTTTAAAGAAAAATCGCGGTGTACGCGTACGTAAATACCTACAATTATGAGAAGGAACTGCATGCTGATTGGCTATCAATACTCCAAACCAGGAAGTGTTGGCAGCCATGGTGTTTGTCGGGAGTGCAGAGTCACAAGAAAATAGTAAAACAAAGTTGAGAAATGAGGAAAGGGGGCAGGGTAGAAACATTCTGAGCCTATATTCTTGGTCAGGGGGTGGTACATGGATCTTTAGGGTCAATTTTTATTTTTTTTAAAATAAAAAATGGTGGGGTACTCGTGCAGTACAATTTTTCTGCATAATGGGGGCTTGTAAGGTGCCCCGAGCACTGCGGTACGGCACTCCTCTGGTTTTATTTTGAAGTATGCGGGGGGGGTTACGGTCCTACTCCCTGCAGTCTCGGGGAGCGGCACCCCTCGGGTCTTTTAAAAAAAATATATATATATGTTTTGAGCTCTCTCTCTGTCCCCGTACACGTCGCGGGGAACGCCACCTTTCTGGGGCAGTGATATGTAAAATGACCTTCCAGCTCCGGGTATCTGCATTGTCTGGAGTTTTTTTATTAATGTTGGGAGGGTGGGCTTGATAATACGTCCTTGTTAATTCCCATAGAAGCCTATGTTCTGTTGCTAACATGGGGTTCTATGGGAAATAACAAGGCCGTATTATCAAGTTCATTATCGCCGATTTATCGGCAGTTTCTTGCCAATAAAACGGCGAAAATTTTAACACTGGTCCTTGATAATATGCACCTAAGTTTACTGGTAAAAAAAAAGTGCAATGGGCCATATTATCAACAAAAGGAGATACATTATTGACGCTTTTATTGGCAGGAAACTGCCGATAAAGCGGAGATAATGGGCTTGATAATATGTACTTGTGAATAACCATAGTAGCCTAGGTTAGGATCAGAACCTGGGCTGCTATGGGAAGTTACAAGGGCCTATTATCAAGCACATTATCGCCGCTTTATCGGCAGTATCCTGTCGATAAAAGCGGCGATAATGTATCACCTTTTGTATGTTAAGCTTTCCTTTTTTTTGGTGGAGCAGTTGTACTCTCTGCGCATGCTCAGTGTCGTTTCGAAGTTCACGTTTCTTTCTTCAAGTTCAACAAGCAAACCTTTCTTTATATCAGTTAGTAAATCTGTTGCTTTCTTTTCCCGGTTCGTGTGATTCATCTGGTGCTGTACTTTTGTACAGTATTAATAGTCATATTCTTTATATATTTATTTGAAAGGTAGTGCCGAGGTGCCAAACGTTGATTACGTACTCCGTCCACCGCCATTTTAGTAGTTTCTCACGGTTGTATTTATTATATCAGTTAGTTAGAACTCAGTAGTTTTCAATCCTAGTCTTGAATATCTTACTATAGTATTGCAACATTATTTTTATTGTGGACCGTCATACCCCTCCCCCACAAGATAAAAGAAGTATTTAGTTTTTTTAATTAACTTTTATTAAACAATAAATATAAACGAAACACAATTATAACTATATTAGAACTGGCAAAATATTTTAAACAATGTTATAAAGAAATTGTGAAATGGATTCCAAAAGGTGTCCGATTGGTAATCTGCAAAAGAAAATTGGAGTTTAGAATTATGTAGATGTGAGTAAATGAGCTGAAGCATTACAAGTTGTGGTAACTCTACAGTTTTACGTGTGCAGTGTGACTCGTATATTCCTGTTCTGTTATAGTGCAGTGGTCAAGTGGTGTCTATATGGAAGTGCCTATTGCGTTACTGACGCCCGTTATGGCGACTTATTTCTAATGCATTCCTATGAAGGATTTGTAGATCCAGGCCTCTGTGCTTACCGTTGTATAAACCTTGCGGCCAAACACTGCGGCCATTGGGATGGACAACTTCAGGTGGGCTGATCTTCTACACATCAAAGTAGACAGCAGTGTCTAAGTTTAAGAGAGATAGAGAAATTATGTCACAGAGAGTGAGAGAAAACATTAAAACTGTGTCGCAGAGTCTGAAGTTAAGATTTTTTGTTGAACCAGACGTAGATTTACTAGCTCCTTGCATCACTTTACCCATGTTAAAAGTGACTCAAAAGTGGCGTAATAAGGTTGATGATCTGTTTGACAGAGTGTTGTAACCTATCTGTTGTCACTGCTCAGAGGTAATTATAGACTTTACAGAGAAGCTGCTGTACACTACGCACTCGGGGCCATAATATCAAGCCTGGGCGACAAACATTATTGCCACTTTGTCGGCAGGAAAGTGTCGCTAAAGTGGCGATAATGGGTTTGATAATATGCTCTATGGAATTCCAATCGAAGCACATGTCAGATGTCCTTCACATCTAACATGAGCTTTGATTGGAATTCCATAGAGCATATTATCAAACCTATTATTGTCACTTTAGCAGCAGTTTGCTGCCGATAAAGTGGCGATCATTTTGTCGCCAAGGGTTGATGATATGGCCCTCTCTCGTTAAACAAATAAAGCGAACACTACAGTTTTACGAGTGCAGTGTACCTGGTACATTTTACTTGTTATAGTGCCGCGTTCAAGTGGTGTCTATATGGAAGTGCCTACTGCGTTATTGACGCCTGTTATGTCGAATTATTTCTAATGCATTCATATAAAGGATTTGTAGATCTAGGCCTCTGTGCTTACCGTTGTGTAAACTTTGTGCCAAACACATTAGGAAGTGGAGTTCACAACTTAAGTTGAGCAGATCTTCTACACGTCCAAGCAGACAGCAGTGTCTAAGTTTAAGAGAGAAAGAGAAATGATGTCACAGAGAGTGAGAGAGAGAGAGAAAACAACATTAAAACTGTGTCACAGAGTCTGGAGTTGAGATTTTTTGTTGAACCATACGTAGATTTACTAGCTCCTTGCATCACTTTACCCATGTTAAAAGTGACTCAAAAGTGGCGTAATAAGGTTGATGATCTGTTTGTCAGACTGTTGTAACCTATCTGTTGTCACTGCTCGGAGGTAATTCTAGATTTTACAGAGAAGCTGCTGTACACTAAGCACTCTGGGCCATAATACCAAGCCTGGGCGACAAAAATTATTGCCAATTTATCGGCAGGAAAGTGTCGCTAAAGTGGCCATAATCGGTTTGATAATATGCTCTATGGAATTCCAATCGAAGCTCATGTCAGATGTCCTTCACATCTAACATGAGCTTTGATTGGAATTCCATAGAGCATATTATCAAACCTATTATGGCCACTTTAGCAGCAGTTTGCTGCCGATAAAGTGGCGATAATTTTGTCGCCAAGGGTTGATAATATGGCCCTCTCTCGTTTCACAAATAAAGCTAACACTATAGTTTTACGAGTGCAGTGTACCTGGTACATTTTACTTGTTATAGTGCCGCGTTCAAGTGGTGTCTATATGGAAGTGCCTACTGCGTTACTGACGCCCGTTATGGCGACATATTTCTAATGCATTGCTATGAAGGCTTTGTAGATCGAGGGTGCTGTGCTTACCTTGTATAAAGAGTGCAGCCACCGGAGTTCACCATTCGATTTGAAGTCTGCTTATATGTCAAAGTATATTCAATAAGTTGCAGAGAATTCCATTGCTCTTGCTCGATAGGCCGTGGTTGCTTCTGAACGATGTTTGGTGAAGGAAACAAAAGGACATTTTGATTAGTCATCGTAAACTGAGTTGCGTAACTACTATCAAAAGTGAATTTTAATGTGGGTTCTTAATATTCCGTAGTTAAGACTGTTGCTGCTCCAGCAAACAAAGGAAGATCAATAAGTTAATACAGGCCTGGGACGGCCTCGTGACGCAGAAAACAAAATACTATCATGGACGCACAATTAATAATAATAGAGGCTTAAGCACGTGGCGTAGTACAGAAATACGACACAGAAATGTATGCACGCACAATTTTTAAGATAAGATGTGTATAGGACCTCGTGACTTATAAAGAAATATTTCAATTATGTAAGTACAATTCAAAACCATTGAGGGGTAGGAAAGCCATATGAAGGATAAAAAAATAGCATTATGTATATACAATTTACAGTGGAGGCTGATGTGACGACTTCTCTTACCTTTGCTTCTGTCGTCTTTTGTCGTGTCTTGAAAGGCTGCGGTTTCGCTGAGTCTGGGGTGTTTTCGACAGTCTGTCATCGCAGCACAGGCAGGCAAAAGAGCGCGTGCTCACGTCAGTGACCGCATTATATGGGAACCGCGGGGGCTGCCCACACCAAGGCCAGGGCTGTCATTGGTAGCATTTGTGCGGTCTGCAAGAATGATGGCCCTGGGGGACATGCCATTGAGTAATGTATTGGTTTCCAGGCTAAATGATCGCAAGCATGCTAGGTGGTGGCATGTGGGTAGTATGGGTGGGCGTGCACCGCGCATGTGCAAGTGTGAGTGTGTGCACTAACCATTAACAACAGAGAGAGATGGGGGCGGTGTTATAATGTAGGCAGAGGCAGGCCCAGAACCGGATCTGCAATGAGTCACCACTTCTAATCATTCTCCTTAGCGCGACCTGAGGTCTGATTTGTCACTGAGAGGGTGATCGCACCATAGTTTGTACTGCTTATCATACTCCGCGTGTACTCGCGCATACGGTACGAATATGCTTTGATGTTACGCGTCGCATTAAAGCTTCGGTGTGGCGCCATGTACGGCGTTCTGTACGCAAAAGGGGGCAATGTTTCTACTTGGTTTAAAACATGTATGTATTTAATGTAGATACTAAGGGCAGACATTTGGGGTAACTATGATTTTTTTTAAATACTTTTAATAATCCTATATTACTTTAAAAAAGAATTACACAAATCGCGGTAGAACATCGTGCGTACTCGTATTGACAGAGCTGCGCAAGCGCATCATAAGCGTGCGCAAAGCCATGTGACTTTAAAAGTAGAGATTTGATTGGTTCATCATTTTTCCTATTGCGACTGTTGAAAGTTCCGTCCAATTATAATTATTCGACTTTGACTTTCTAAGAAGAAGCATTTGTTGTGAGAATCTTCTCAAATAGAAGGAAGATCACCATAATAAGAGCAATGGAGTCATCTTCCAGCAGTTCTTCTGAGGGAAATTTCATTCCTGAAGAACGTCCAAAGAAGAGGAAAAAAGCTCTAATTTGGAAGTTTTTCACTTTTCCAGAAGGTCAAAAAAAAGGTTAATGCTGCAAAAGTAACGGGTAAAATTTACCAAACAGCTCTTTCAAGGGGTGATCCATGTAAAAAATACTCCTTTGGCACAGCAAATATGGTGCGACACGTGAAGAACATGCACCCCAAGAACTTTGCTCGAGCTGAAAGACAGAGGTTGCACGAGAACCCACCTGCTGCTACACCAAGCACACCAATTGAGGCAGCATTTTCAGCAAGCAGTCCACACCCACATATTGATTCTGACTTTGCTAAAGTTAAAATTCTTTGCATTTATTGCGATAAACTTTTGTGTTATGGGGAACAGTCTATAGACCTGATGAAACGCAGGATCATTGCTGTCCTCGACATTAGTTGTTCTTTTTTTTTTCATTCTTTTGTTCCGCTTGGAATTTGTTGAGAAAACACAAAAAAAAATACAAAACAAGAAAAACTGTTCTTTTTAGAACTAACTTCACTGGTCAAAGAAAGAACTATTATTTCTATGTTAGTGTGTAAAGGTTTGTCTGAATGAATGTGTAGTTCATAAATGAATGAATGAATATATTACTAGTGTATGGAGAATGTGAAAGTGCAGAGCTATAAGGAAGTGCTACAGCATAAATGTATAAGGTGTTTACCTATAGTATACTGTGGTATGAGCGAAGCACTTGAATGTAACATATGTACATAAATATGTTAGAAGTCTATGCTTCAATTTGTGCTGCTGGTGAAACTGCCTGGGTGAATTTGTATGTGTTAGGGGCGAATTTACAATCCCCTTGTGCCTCTTTTACACAGCCGATGCGTTACTTTTGTGACACAGCGGTAGTGTAAAAGATGTGCCATTGTGTGTGCTATTAACAATGTGACGCATGTGGAGGGTGCATTACATTGTAAATCCCTGCGCCAGAAGAGGCTTTCCTGTGCAGAAGGGGGTGCAGCAACGCCTCCTAAAAGTGACTGAGTAAAATGTATAACATTTCATTCAGTCACTTTTGAGCTTATGAGGTGTCAAAACCTTGCACTTGCTTGAAGCAGGTGTAGGGATTGATACAGCTTTGTGTGCATAGGGCCCCAGAGCATTGCTGGAGTTGTGTTATACTTGCAACCGAAGTCAAGCAATAATTAATCCAAAAATTACTTTGCAAATAAGTTTTGTTATTATTTTATAAGAATATACTCTAAAAAATTAAATACATATAAATATTTATATTTAAAATATAAGAAATTAGTATGAAAAGAAAGACATAATAATTAATACATGTATAACTTATCATTTACAAAACCTTTGAAATTCACTGCAAAAAACCATAGGTTTCACAAACGTTATAGTTAGGAATTAGCATTTAAAAAAACCTTGCAAATTCATTGAAAAAACCATAGGTTTCACACACGTTATAGTTAGGAATTAGCATTTAAAAAATCTTGCAAATTCATTGAAAAAACCCTAGTTTTCACACGTTATAGTTAGCTGAACATTTCTCTCATACAAAACCTTTGAAATTCCTCCGTTATAGTTAGCTCAGCTAACTATAACTTGCGCGACCGCAATGCACTGCTGATGATGTCACATATAACATCACTCATGACATCACTCATGACATCTCAAATGACATCACTGATGATATCAGCCTTGTGAAAAAATGGCAGACCTCCTTTTGATGTAATATAACCTTTGATACACACCTTCAGAAATAGAAAGTAAACATTTTTTAAAAAATGGAGATACTAATACCACTTACCAACAACCTATTCAGTAATTCCGCTATCTACATACCCATGCACTCATTCACCAACAGTGCTATATAGTCACTTATACATGTACTCACTCATCATATGTACTCATATACTTATAAATACCGTTACACACCGACACTCATCCATACAGCTACTCATACACATACTCACACATGCAAATAAACTTTCAAACATTCATTTGTTTGCATATACAGCTATACACACACCACTACACTTACTTTTACAGAAACATACACATACTTACTCTCTTAAACAATCGGTGATAGAAACACAATCTTATTTATACAAGAACTTTTTGAATCTGTCACTGTCATATATCCTTACTTATATACATCGATACTCACACATACTTGTTTAAAACATATGTACTTGCTCATAAAGACACTATTGAAGCAGTCATTCACTCACTAGCGCACCCATACACACATTTATCCACCCGTGCAGTCCTGCACACATGCTGTCTTCAAAACACATACAGTGAGTCAGTCATTCATGCATCTGTGCCCTAAGTAATACCCGCCACCAAACCCTACAGACACTCATTCTGATACTCAAAAAAACAACGAATAACTCATATAGACACTCGTGTAGCTACTCACCAACCCATGCAGCCTCTTATACACAAAGTGAGACACTGATACAGATATTTACATATTTAAACATTACTCGCTATTACATGTATTCACTAAGATACACTTAATAAGTCAGTTATACAATGAAATTTACAAAAAAAATCCATTTAGACACTTATTTACCCATTTATTCTTCCATCGACCTTTAGATATACATATATAAAAATATTTGTTTTTCAGAAATGCACACATTCAGTGGATGATGTCATCAGTGATGTCATTTGAGATGTCATCAGTGATGTTACTGACCATGGCATGAGTGATGTTATATGTGACGTCATCAGCAGTGCATTGCGGGCGCGCAAGTTATAGTTAGCTGAGCTAACTATAACGGAGGAATTTCAAAGGTTTTGTATGAGAGAAATGTTCAGCTAACTAGAACGTGTGAAAACTAGAGTTTTTTCAATGAATTTGCATGTTTTTTTAAATGCTAATTCCTAACTACAACGTGTGTGAAACCTATGGTTTTTCCAATTAATATATATATATATATATATATATATATATATATATATATATATCCATCCAAACAGGGCTTGCTTTGGCTGGCAGTGTGGCGCTTGCTTTTTAGATGGTGCGTTATCTCCTCGACTGAGCCACGCCGCAATAAATCCTTCAGGAATTTCCCCACTGGAGAACAAATGGAGCGCACTCAGTGGAAGGCTTTTCACAAGTATTGTAATCCAAAATGAAACAGGCTAATTTCTCCATTTCACAGCAATCTAAACCAACATGTTTCGAGCTCCATGAGCCCTTGGTCTCGGTTTTTATATATATATATATATATATATATATATTAGGTCTAACTTATTGCCCACCTAGCACCTTCAACTATGCCCGTACCAGGATGGACATATTTAAAGTTGTAAGAAAGCTAAAATTGAGAAAACTATACCTGGTAAACAAGAGCAAGACCCGCAAAACCTCTGCTACAAGTGACATTGGGGGTGTTGAAACTATGACGGTCACAGCGGGTGAATATGATCTTTATTGTGACTTGCAAGAGTTGAACAGGGAAGGCGGGACGGAGGGGGCTGTGGACGAAGAGAGACCTTTGAGAACTAATACCCCAGGGGCAACTCCTTTTAGACCTAAATCAACGTTCAATCCAATATTGGCCCATGACAACATTGATGTATTTAATGAACTTGTAACAGCAGAGATAAAAAAGCTCCAAAAATCATCATTGAGTGAGGATAAGAAAAATCAAAAACATAACAATGCCTATGGTAGCTTAATGAAGAAACTACAGAGCAGGAGCAATATAATCATCAGACAATCGGACAAAGGGGGAAATATTGTCCTCTGGCCCCTGCATCTGTATATAGAGGAAGCTTTAAAACAGCTCAATGATAGGCAATGTTATTGTAGGAGCGATTTACAAAAGGCGAAATTAGCTTGGGACAAGTTCAATTCCAAGTTATATGGTTGGAAGAGCAAAGGACTCTTGAGTGGTGATGAACTTAAGTTCCTCAAGATGAATTACCCAGTAATGCTGGTGTTTTACATGATCCCAAAGGTTCATAAGGATCTGTTAAAGCCACCAGGTAGGCCGATTATTTCGGCCAGACAGGGAGCCTTTGAAAATACATCACGCTATATTGACCATTTTCTCCAGGAGCATGTTAAGACTTTACCATCCTACTTGAGAGACACTATGGATTTTCTGGAGAAAGTAAAAACAGTAGTTTGGCAGGAGGATTATTTATTAATCACACTTGACGTGACTGCATTATATACGAGCATTAATCATCTGGATGGTCTGAAGTCAGTGGCTCATTTTTTGAACAATAGACCAGCTTGTATGTTAGAACACAATGCCATGTATAATGAAATGATTGAGGTGTGCCTCACCAATAACTATTTTTTGTTCCAGAATCAAGTCTTTCAGCAGTTAAGAGGAGTAGCGATGGGGGCCTGCTTCTCCCCCAGCTACGCGTGTTTGCACATGGGGCTGTGGGAGAAGCAGGTCCTGGGAGTCGCTTTTGCTGATGTAATGAAAAACAACATAGTGTCATGGTACAGATTCATTGATGACCTCTTTCTAGTATGGAGGGGGTCAAAGAGTGAGACTGAGCAGTTCATCTCTGATGTCAATACAAATAATTTGAATTTGAGGTTCACTGGGGTGATTAGTGAAAGCAGTGTCAACTTTCTTGATGTGGAGGTGCGCATTGAGGAGGGTAAACTACAGACAAAGCTGCATCGTAAAATGACCGCGGGCAACACGGTCTTGCATGCATCAAGCCACCACCCTGCTCACCTGATCCGAAGCATCCCCTATGGGGAGATGCTAAGGATCAGGAGAATATGCAGCACAGAGGAGTCGTGTTCAGCAGCGCAGGCGAGCAGCAAAAAAAGATTTTTGGCAAGGGGCTATTTGTTGACTACAGTTGAAAAACCCATGAAGAGGGCCAACAAGCTAGGTATCACCACTGATTTGGAGGGTGGACCGGATGGAACCCGCAAGGTCATGAGTAGCAAGGGTGGCCAACCAAGACTGATTACAGCTTACAGTCGTCAACACAGGCAGCTACAAAAAATCATTGGCAGAAATTGGCCCATCATCAAGGGGGATCCCGTGATAGGTGGAACTCTGGCAGAACGTCCAGCGATTACTTATAGTAGAGCCAGGTCAATGAGCGATATGCTTGTGAAAAGTAGCCCAGAAATAGCCAACAAGGACAATTGGTTGCATAAAAGCAAGGGGTTCATTAAATGCGCCATATGCAAAGCATGCACGATGGGGAAGAACGAAACTTCGTACATGACCCGATTCACTGAGGTGCCAACCAAGAAAATAACATGCAAAACTGACTTTGTCGTGTATGTGCTGGAGTGTGCGTGTGGCCTGCGGTATGTTGGTAGTACCAAGCTGCAGGTTCACAAACGCATACTCCAGCACATGCGGGCGGTCAGCAATAGGGATGAGTCTTACCCTGTGGCGCGACACATCAATTCTTGCCACAAGGGAGACTTAGGCTGACTCAGTTACTATGCAATAGATACAGTACTGCCACTCCGGAGGGGAGGGGAGGGGACAGGGAGGCTCGCCTGAGATTACTGGAAACTAGGTACATCCTAGAACTGAATACCAAGACTCCAAATGGCCTTAACGCGACAGAGGATCTATACACCTGCCTATAAAAACATCAACTGGAGGAGAGCATCTATTTAAGAACCATGAAATATTCATGAGGGTATGAGTATGAATAGTGAGAGTCGTCAAAGCATCAGACTGATTTTTTATGAAATTGAGAAGAATCGTTTTTAGATCTTTTCACAGGGTGAAAGGGAAAAACACATAAATTGTTGTTTTTTTATTCACTTTTCTTACATTTTTGACTCCTAGTAACGTGCGACAGGAACTGAACCACTATGTAAGGGCAGTATAGAGGCAGTTATCCTGAACATCGATTTAGCCCACTTGGGCATTTTCATAATTTGCTCCCCACCCACCACCCTTTCTATATCCCCTCCAAAAAAACATCGTTTTTTTGCGCAAATCTCGATGCGAATTTTGCACATATCGTGCTTATTTGCACAAATAGGTCATTTATTTACTGTGTAAACATTACCAGAACATGATTTGTTTACAATTATTGTATTATAAAAAAATGCTGGTTTTATTCGACATTTATTTATTTATTTATTTGCGAGATTTGCACATCAGGAGATATTTTGCACTGAAAATTATAATGCTGTATGTTATAACCGCATTTTAATGTTAGGGTGTCAATGGGTGAGAAAAAATGGAGATAATGTTTATTGAAAACTTCATATTGTATAAAAAAAATCATGTAATCGGTGTGATACAGGATTAGGCTGAAGTCTGTTGTTTATCTCTACAGGCCCAGTGGTCAGATGACCTGTATGCACGTTAAATACACAAGGATTGGCTGACCATGTCATGTGATCAAGGGCTTCAGGGCCCGAAATGCTTCATGGCGGATGGAGTGATGCACTTAACCAAATAAAGCAAGCAAATTTACCTGACTGGGTCCGGTTCGTTATTTTGCAGCAAGCTGACAGAAAAACGAAGTTCCTGTAATATATATATATATATATATATATATATATATATATATATTACACAAGAAGAATCATGCTTCCTTCCAGCATGAAATTCAAGCCCATCCAATCGAGAGGTAAGTTACGTAGATTTTATTTAACAGGCAGCTCAAAAGGTAAAAGCATAACGCGTTTCAACACAACGGTGTCTTAATCATATGCAGCTGTGGGGAACGAATGACTTCGAGTTTAAATACACTCCGTTGGTAAACAGTGAAGAGGGATGCTAGTATGCACACATCTAAAAGCACCAGTCAACTTATTTTCGTTTTTTGTTTTCACTTTGGGACGGCACAATTCATTTCTACACAATATTCTTATTGATTTCATTGTCAAGTACATTGTTTTAGGACAGTGTTCGAATTTTGCATGGTTTCAGTCCCAGTACTGCTTGTTTTTAAACTACAGTGACCAGCATGCAACATTACTGATTCACGAAAATACAGCATTGCATCCTTCTTATTTGTCTGTTTAATTCAAAGGTTATAACTTGCCCACCTCAGTGCTTTAAAGGAATCAATTCCGTATTGTGCAGGGGGCAGCCATAATTATTTTTCCTCCATTTGACTCAAGGGCATTATTCCTCGTGGTGAAAGATAAAGGTTCCACTCTTTTCCTGGCTGCCCGTATTCGTTTATTTTTCTTGCTCTCGAAGTGCAGGGGAAAACCCCCCACAAACCCTGGCTGCATGCAATGTTCTGAAAGTCTTCAGCCAGCAGGCCTCCCATAGCGATAGTGGCAGAGCCTCCTATTTCAACGATGGCGCCACAGAAATCCATCCTTCATTGCAGTGACTGCAGCCAGAGGGCATCCTCTACATAAATCCACATGAACCTTGATCAATTGGATACACTTCCTAGCGTGTTGGGGCTTGCTGGCGACGTCACCGCCCAAATATTCCACAAGAAGAATCATGTTTCCTTCCAGCATGAAAATGGGCTTGAATTTCATGCTGGAAGGAAGCATGATTCTATGGCAGGACCGGAGGCTCAGATTATGCTTTTCTTTCTCTGCAATTTATTACAACAGAAAAAACACAGCAGCCTCAGAAAAGCTTACAATGAAAAAATGCTTATATCTCAACAAAAGTAAAGCATTATCCATAAACACAATCCAAGAAAAAGTCTCTGGGACTACAACTCCCATCATTCCAACATAGTCAGTCTTCACGGAGTCCTTCCATTATGTCCATTATCCTTAGATAGGGAGTCCCTTCTCCATGTTCCTCCTCTTTCTTCGCTGCTCACGCAGCCAGATAAGTGTTTTCCTTTTTTCTCCCGGAGTTGTGATACGGCTTGGGGGAGGAATACTGTTATTTGCAAATGTTTTGGGGGCTGCGGGGTCTCTGATGTCATTTTGCCTTTACATAGCCGCAAGCGAGTCACGGAAGCGCCGTTTCGCTTCCTTCGCGACTTGTGTTTCCGTGTATGTTGCGGTGCGCTGTCAACCGCTAGAGGGCACTGCCGCGTCTCGTTGGTCTCTGGCGCGGTTTTTTCCTCACGGAGGAGCCGCGCTGAGGAGACCAACTGCCGCGGAGCCGTGCCCTCGAGCCGCCTCTTGAATGCCCGGTTTTCCGGGTCTGTAGCCCCCATTGCCCCTGTTAAATGCCCCTGTGGGGTCTGTACTGCGGTTTGTACCGCGATTGACGCCTTGTGGCAAGACTTGCACTCATTTTAGCTACGGTGTGGTAGCGCGCTGAGAGGTGGCTGACCTGGTCCCTGTGAGGTGAGTCTGCGCGCTGTGGGGGTGAGTGCTCCCTATCCCTGCCAGTCCCTGGCGTGGAAACTTTATTGCAGTCCTCCGGTCTGCCCAAATTACTATAACGCCCACGCTAGTTGGGTTGTGTGTGAGTCCTTGGTGGTGGTTTAGCAGCATGGAGGGCGAGTACTATGAGGATGACTCGCAGTCCTATCTGCAGGGTGAGGAGTTCTATCAAGCAGTAGATAGCTCCATTTACCGTTGCGTGACGGAGGTAGTGTCTCCTATGGAGGAGCGTCTCTCTGCGCGCATTGTAGAGGAATGCACCAAGCTAGCCCAGGCGCAGGGAGGGCTTCCATGTTCCCTCCCGGGTCCATCGGGAGAAGGCCCCCCCGCTCCTAAGAAGCCCTGCAGGGAGGGGTTGTCGGAGGGTGCCCAGGAGGTGGACAAGGGAGCCTTTGAACGTCTGCGTGACGCTTTTCTAGCAAAGGAGCCCCCGCCTGACCGGCCTGCGACCCCCGCCTCTGTAGTGGCTCCTGAAACTGCCTTCCTATCGCAGAGCCATTGTATAACAAAAATTCACACGACAGCTTCGTCGTGGGGAGAGCACCACCTTTGGAAAGGAGGAGGGAGCCGCTGGAGGAAGGGGCTGACTGACTCGAGACTGCTCAGAGCCGGAAAACAGCACAGCAGCTTCAGACACTAAGCGGAGGTGATTACATGTATCGGGGCACATTGAAGTGCTTGAAATATTGCAGTGGGTCTGTACTTTCCACTGTGATCTTGAACAATTCATCTGACATTGCAGGACCCACTGTGGGTGTGATAAGTGATATTCAAGACTACAGATCCCAGAAATCAGTGCGCTACTAAAGCGATCACACCTGAGACTGTTACTACTAAAGGCAGCATAGGACTGGGATTCTTGAGCCACAAACCGCGATGCCAGATTGCCCATGAGGAAGGAGCGGACAGCTCAGAAACGCGTCGGGCAGACAAGCGAAATAACGGACGTTTGATCATCATCGCCATGAATTAAGGGAAGGTTTTTCACCTTACTGCTGTCGTGTGCTTTCCTATCGCAGAGCCATTGTATAACAAAAATTCACACGACAGCTTCGTCGTGGGGAGAGCACCACCTTTGGAAAGGAGGAGGGAGCCGCTGGAGGAAGGGGCTGACTGACTCGAGACTGCTCAGAGCCGGAAAACAGCACAGCAGATTCAGACACTAAGCGGAGGTGATTACATGTATCGGGGCACATTGAAGTGCTTGAAATATTGCAGTGGGTCTGTACTTTCCACTGTGATCTTGAACAATTAATCTGACATTGCAGGACCCACTGTGGGTGTCATAAGTGATATTCAAGACTACAGATCCCAGAAATCAGTGCGCTACTAAAGCGATCACACCTGAGACTGTTACTACTAAAGGCAGCATAGGACTGGGATTCTTGAGCCACAAACCGCGTTGCCAGATTGCCCATGAGGAAGGAGCGGACAGCTCAGAAACGCGTCGGGCAGACAAGCGAAATAACGGACGTTTGATCATCATCGCCATGAATTAAAGGAAGGTTTTTCACCTTACTGCTGTCGTGTGCTTTCCTATCGCAGAGCCATTGTATAACAAAAATTCACACGACAGCTTCGTCGTGGGGAGAGCACCACCTTTGGAAAGGAGGAGGGAGCCGCTGGAGGAAGGGGCTGACTGACTCGAGACTGCTCAGAGCCGGAAAACAGCACAGCAGATTCAGACACTAAGCGGAGGTGATTACATGTATCGGGGCACATTGAAGTGCTTGAAATATTGCAGTGGGTCTGTACTTTCCACTGTGATCTTGAACAATTCATCTGACATTGCAGGACCCACTGTGGGTGTGATAAGTGATATTCAAGACTACAGATCCCAGAAATCAGTGCGCTACTAAAGCGATCACACCTGAGACTGTTACTACTAAAGGCAGCATAGGACTGGGATTCTTGAGCCACAAACCGCGATGCCAGATTGCCCATGAGGAAGGAGCGGACAGCTCAGAAACGCGTCGGGCAGACAAGCGAAATAACGGACGTTTGATCATCATCGCCATGAATTAAAGGAAGGTTTTTCACCTTACTGCTGTCGTGTGCTTTCCTATCGCAGAGCCATTGTATAACATATATATATATATATATATATATATATCCATCCAAACAGGGCTTGCTTTGGCTGGCAGTGTGGCGCTTGCTTTTTAGATGGTGCGTTATCTCCTCGACTGAGCCACGCCGCAATAAATCCTTCAGGAATTTCCCCACTGGAGAACAAATGGAGCGCACTCAGTGGAAGGCTTTTCACAAGTATTGTAATCCAAAATGAAACAGGCTAATTTCTCCATTTCACAGCAATCTAAACCAACATGTTTCGAGCTCCATGAGCCCTTGGTCTCGGTTTTTATATATATATATATATATATATATATATATATATATATATATATATATATATTAGGTCTAACTTATTGCCCACCTAGCACCTTCAACTATGCCCGTACCAGGATGGACATATTTAAAGTTGTAAGAAAGCTAAAATTGAGAAAACTATACCTGGTAAACAAGAGCAAGACCCGCAAAACCTCTGCTACAAGTGACATTGGGGGTGTTGAAACTATGACGGTCACAGCGGGTGAATATGATCTTTATTGTGACTTGCAAGAGTTGAACAGGGAAGGCGGGACGGAGGGGGCTGTGGACGAAGAGAGACCTTTGAGAACTAATACCCCAGGGGAAACTCCTTTTAGACCTAAATCAACGTTCAATCCAATATTGGCCCATGACAACATTGATGTATTTAATGAACTTGTAACAGCAGAGATAAAAAACGCTCCAAAAATCATCATTGAGTGAGGATAAGAAAAATCAAAAACATAACAATGCCTATGGTAGCTTAATGAAGAAACTACAGAGCAGGAGCAATATAATCATCAGACAATCGGACAAAGGGGGAAATATTGTCCTCTGGCCCCTGCATCTGTATATAGAGGAAGCTTTAAAACAGCTCAATGATAGGCAATGTTATTGTAGGAGCGATTTACAAAAGGCGAAATTAGCTTGGGACAAGTTCAATTCCAAGGTATATGGTTGGAAGAGCAAAGGACTCTTGAGTGGTGATGAACTTAAGTTCCTCAAGATGAATTACCCAGTAATGCTGGTGTTTTACATGATCCCAAAGGTTCATAAGGATCTGTTAAAGCCACCAGGTAGGCCGATTATTTCGGCCAGACAGGGAGCCTTTGAAAATACATCACGCTATATTGACCATTTTCTCCAGGAGCATGTTAAGACTTTACCATCCTACTTGAGAGACACTATGGATTTTCTGGAGAAAGTAAAAACAGTAGTTTGGCAGGAGGATTATTTATTAATCACACTTGACGTGACTGCATTATATACGAGCATTAATCATCTGGATGGTCTGAAGGCAGTGGCTAATTTTTTGAACAATAGACCAGCTTGTATGTTAGAACACAATGCCATGTATAATGAAATGATTGAGGTGTGCCTCACCAATAACTATTTTTTGTTCCAGAATCAAGTCTTTCAGCAGTTAAGAGGAGTAGCGATGGGGGCCTGCTTCTCCCCCAGCTACGCGTGTTTGCACATGGGGCTGTGGGAGAAGCAGGTCCTGGGAGTCGCTTTTGCTGATGTAATGAAAAACAACATAGTGTCATGGTACAGATTCATTGATGACCTCTTTCTAGTATGGAGGGGGTCAAAGAGTGAGACTGAGCAGTTCATCTCTGATGTCAATACAAATAATTTGAATTTGAGGTTCACTGGGGTGATTAGTGAAAGCAGTGTCAACTTTCTTGATGTGGAGGTGCACATTGAGGAGGGTAAACTACAGACAAAGCTGCATCGTAAAATGACCGCGGGCAACACGGTCTTGCATGCATCAAGCCACCACCCTGCTCACCTGATCCGAAGCATCCCCTATGGGGAGATGCTAAGGATCAGGAGAATATGCAGCACAGAGGAGTCGTGTTCAGCAGCGCAGGCGAGCAGCAAAAAAAGATTTTTGGCAAGGGGCTATTTGTTGACTACAGTTGAAAAACCCATGAAGAGGGCCAACAAGCTAGGTATCACCACTGATTTGGAGGGTGGACCGGATGGAACCCGCAAGGTCATGAGTAGCAAGGGTGGCCAACCAAGACTGATTACAGCTTACAGTCGTCAACACAGGCAGCTACAAAAAATCATTGGCAGAAATTGGCCCATCATCAAGGGGGATCCCGTGATAGGTGGAACTCTGGCAGAACGTCCAGCGATTACTTATAGTAGAGCCAGGTCAATGAGCGATATGCTTGTGAAAAGTAGCCCAGAAATAGCCAACAAGGACAATTGGTTGCATAAAAGCAAGGGGTTCATTAAATGCGCCATATGCAAAGCATGCACGATGGGGAAGAACGAAACTTCGTACATGACCCGATTCACTGAGGTGCCAACCAAGAAAATAACATGCAAAACTGACTTTGTCGTGTATGTGCTGGAGTGTGCGTGTGGCCTGCGGTATGTTGGTAGTACCAAGCTGCAGGTTCACAAACGCATACTCCAGCACATGCGGGCGGTCAGCAATAGGGATGAGTCTTACCCTGTGGCGCGACACATCAATTCTTGCCACAAGGGAGACTTAGGCTGACTCAGTTACTATGCAATAGATACAGTACTGCCACTCCGGAGGGGAGGGGAGGGGACAGGGAGGCTCGCCTGAGATTACTGGAAACTAGGTACATCCTAGAACTGAATACCAAGACTCCAAATGGCCTTAACGCGACAGAGGATCTATACACCTGCCTATAAAAACATCAATTGGAGGAGAGCATCTATTTAAGAACCATAAAATATTCATGAGGGTATGAGTATGAATAGTGAGAGTCGTCAAAGCATCAGACTGATTTTGTATGAAATTGAGAAGAATCGTTTTTAGATCTTTTCACAGGGTGAAAGGGAAAAACACATAAATTGTTGTTTTTTTATTCACTTTTCTTACATTTTTGACTCCTAGTAACGTGCGACAGGAACTGAACCACTATGTAAGGGCAGTATAGAGGCAGTTATCCTGAACATCGATTTAGCCCACTTGGGCATTTTCATAATTTGCTCCCCACCCACCACCCTTTCTATATCCCCTCCAAAAAAACATCGTTTTTTTGCGCAAATCTCGATGCGAATTTTGCACATATCGTGCTTATTTGCACAAATAGGTCATTTATTTACTGTGTAAACATTACCAGAACATGATTTGTTTACAATTATTGTATTATAAAAAAATGCTGGTTTTATTCGACATTTATTTATTTATTTATTTGCGAGATTTGCACATCAGGAGATATTTTGCACTGAAAATTATAATGCTGTATGTTATAACCGCATTTTAATGTTAGGGTGTCAATGGGTGAGAAAAAATGGAGATAATGTTTATTGAAAACTTCATATTGTATAAAAAAAATCATGTAATCGGTGTGATACAGGATTAGGCTGAAGTCTGTTGTTTATCTCTACAGGCCCAGTGGTCAGATGACCTGTATGCACGTTAAATACACAAGGATTGGCTGACCATGTCATGTGATCAAGGGCTTCAGGGCCCGAAATGCTTCATGGCGGATGGAGTGATGCACTTAACCAAATAAAGCAAGCAAATTTACCTGACTGGGTCCGGTTCGTTATTTTGCAGCAAGCTGACAGAAAAACGAAGTTCCTGTAATATATATATATATATATATATATATATTCACTGAAAAAACCATAGGTTATAGACCATATATAGTTAGGAATTAGCATTTAAAAAACCTTATTTTACTCACACAAAACCATTGAAATTCCATATATAGTTAGTTGCACTAACTATATATTGCGCACCCGCAATCCACTGCTGATCATGTCACATATTACATCATTCATGACATGGTCAGTGACATCACTGATGACATCACTGATGACATCTCAAATGACATCACTGATGACATCACTGATGACAACATCCAGTGACTATGTTTCTGTAAAGTTAAAATATGTCTTACATATTGAAGAATGAGTGGATGTATAAGTGTCTGGACGAAGGATTTAGTAGGTGCATGACTGAATGTATGAGTGAGTGATTAAATGTGTCTCACTGAGTGCATGGGTTAGTGACTAAACTGTCTTAATTTGTGCATCATTATGTCTGTTGTTCTGTAAACTGCTGCATGTGTTGATCAGTAGCTATATGAGTAACTATATGGGTTATTGATTGATTGCCCAAGTATTTGCATGGGAGACTGAGTGTGTGTGTGGCTGGATGGGAGGTGTGTGACTCTGTACAGATCAATGTGTACTTGTATCAATGATTGTATAAGAGAGTAAGTATGTGTTAGTATATGGTTGAAAACGTAAGGTGCTCTATGTTTAACTGTATAGAGTAGAAAATGGAAGTGTGATTGATTCTTTACAGGACTGACTAGGTGTGTGAGTAACTCCATGGATGAGTGGCAGAGTGTGAGTGTCTGTATAGGTGTATGAGTGCATATGATTGTGTTGTAAACATGAGTGATTGTATGTATGAATGATTGTATGGGTGAATGAGTGAATGTGTGTGTAGACGTAGGAATCAGTGAGTACGTATGTAGTAACTAGTATTGGTGTGTCAATGGTTTCAAAAATTATACTCTGTTTTTAACACTGGGTGAAACAGAGGTTATATTAAAATGTGAAGAGATGCATTGTATTGTCACATGAATAATATCATCAGTGATGTGGTCATTGATGTCAAATGAGATGTCATCAGTGATGTCATCAGTGATGTCATTTGAGATGTCATCAGTGATGTCATCAGTGATGTCACTGACCATGTCATGAATGATGTAATATGTGACATGATCAGCAGTGGATTGCGGGTGCGCAATATATAGTTAGTGCAACTAACTATATATGGAATTTCAATGGTTTTGTGTGAGTAAAATAAGGTTTTTTAAATGCTAATTCCTAACTATATATGGTCTATAACCTATGGTTTTTTCAGTGAATTTTCAAGGTTTTGTAAATGCTAATTCCTAACTATATATGGTCTATAACCTATGGTTTTTTCAGTGAATTTCAATGGTTTTTTAATAGCAAATATCATAAGCTGTCGAATGTCAAGTACGTGGTAAGTGAAAACATTTTCGTGTTTATGCACACTGATCTGCTTTGAATGGTGCCCCCCCCCCTCATTTCTATTAGGAGTACTCTCTCTTTGCAGATAGTGAAAGGTAGTTAACGCAGGCCTTTGCCCCCGTTGTAATCCGTCGTGCCTGCTTCTCTCTCCATTTGATTGATTGTTATCCAAGTATTTACTGTTTTAGAATTAGTTCTCTTTGGTTCATTCTCTATTTACAAACAAACACAGAGTCGCAATACTCTGTTTAGTCTTTGCAGATAACGAAAAATCGTGTAAAAAAAAGAAAAGGAATCGAGCAAAATCAGTAGGCCACTAATGGGATCTCTTTTTGACCTCGCTAAAATAGAAACATTAGGAACAACCCCTCATGACAAATACAAAACTAGTGAGATGAACTGAACTCCACACAATGATGGCTGCAAAACAGCTCGGCTCCGCCACCCACCCCGCCCAAAATAACGATAAAGAGCGGCTGCCATGATTGGTTGCGGAATGGCCACGACGGAGCTACGAAATGATGCTGCTCTCATGCTAACCCCAGCTTCAGTCTGAAACATCCAGAAACACTGTAGACTACCAATTCGATCAGTTCCGGTAGCGCCCCAATGTAACCCGGTAGAGAAGAACTAGCCCTCCCCTCTTTGACTGATGGTTCTTGTTGCCTGTCCCTTCTGTTGTCATTTAACAGAACTATTTAGCCTGCTGAAAGGGGTTGTGTTCCGACCGCTGGTTGGTGGAGACATTTTGACTATATTCTGGACCTGCGTTGTCGCGTAATGCGTCATATGACGCGCCGCGTTAGCGCATCCGGAAGTCATCCGGGGCGCGCAGCGCGTAACGTAAGCATAACAAGTCATGTGACTTGTTAATAAAACTTTTCATTGGTTCATTTTACTTTTCTTATTGTAATGATGAAAGGCTTGGTCATATGACCTAAAAATTACGCTTTTCATTACTTCCGAACATTATTTTTTCTTAAATATATGTTATAATGTTCCAGACTAATGTACTTTCCCGGAAATTTTACAACTGTCCTGCAAGTAAAATATATTCTTTTTTCGAGAAAAAGAGCGTTTCTTCGTCCCATGATGGAGCCGTTGAGCAAAAGAGGGTCGACCTGCTGTCTTAGTCGCCGATACGCCTGAATATGAGATTCTTATCGATCACTTTATGTTGCAGGAATAGAAAACACAACAGCCCTTGACCATTTATCTTTACTGCGTTCCTTCGTATTATACCTTTTACCCTTCATGTAATTGGTCTGCTTTATTTCACTTGCCTTTTAATGATTCTAAAACAGTGACTATTATTACAAACTTTACCAATGTATATACTACTACCATGTTTTCTTTTAAAAACCTTTATTGTGAAAATTTCATTATACAAATACGAGCCTATAACCACGTGGGCCGGCCACGGAGCAAACTGTAATCGTATGTGATGAGTAGACATTTACACTGTAGAGGAACGTAACGGGCGGGCCATTAGGTTGCAAGAACTAAGGTGTCTAACAGTTACGGAATCGGTGGACGTACATTTTATAATTAAAATACGACAGGGCCAGTTACAATAAAATTATCTAGATATACATTTGCGGGCAAGTACCATGGGTGACGTTAATTCGAACTTTCAACAGTACAGTAATCAATAACACATCAGAACTTAATATCAATAGGGATGTCGAAATATTCAATCAATTCTCGTCCCCGCCCGCCATGTGCTTCAAAACTGCATACGTATCTCGTGATTTCAAGGTTCTGCAACCAGTACACAACAAGGAGTTACGAGTCCCATTTATTCCGGCGCCATTTTGGGCGAGGACGGGCAGGTCCAGGATATAGTCAAAATGTCTCTACCAACCATCGACTATGATGATGTTCATATGCTGTATTTATTAGAGTAACACTCATCTGTCCACATGAAATTAATTTGCCACAATCTAAACATGTCATTTTAATCTTTCCAAAGTTCTTCTAAAAATTTGGGACCGTTTCCCTTGCCTCTGAAGCTCTCAGTGCCACTTCTTTGATGAATGTACTAGCAGGTCAGGGGTTCTCCTCCAAATCTCTCTTTTATGCAGCACTATAATTAATTGGTGCCACCTCTCCATATGACGATGCATGGTATAGTTACCACAACTATATTTTTTTTCGGTTCCTCTGGAGAGTTCATCGTGGCAGATGAAGCGTGTAACGTACCGGGCATTTACCTTTTTTTGCATGTACAGGAAAGGAAAAAAAAATCGAGCGTCCGAGTTCTAAGGTGTCCCAGGGCCATTTTAGTGGAGGACATGATACAGCGATAATGCCCTGGATAAGGACACTTCCTTCGGGCACCCCACGCCGTCTTTCGGCGCAGCATTGTAGGATGGCCACACCAGTGCGGCAACTTGCTAGACACCACCTCGGTGCCATCCGGATCTCGGCGCCCCACTGCAGATGAACTACCTCCACATGGAGAAGCGGGAGAGGCTCGTTTGCGCCGCCTCCCCCCCCCCCTTCGGGCACCCCACGCCGACTTTCGGCGCAGCATTGTAGGATGGCCACACCAGTGCGGCAACTTGCTGGACACCACCTCGGTGCCAACCGAATCTCAGCGCCTTGTGTTGTCTTCCATTCCGAAAATATTGTTGGCAGCATTTTGAAAGGAAAGACAAACAGCCGTTTGTGGCCCTCACTACACCGTTCTCCTAGTGAGTCTCACATTGTTACATTTAGGAAGAATGTTGAAGAGTAGTATGTTGAAAATCTGAAGCCATTGTTATACAAACTCTCAACCAGCCTTGGATGGAAAAATCCTGAAGAATGTACAAACTGAAAACCAGTTTTTCTCTGTATAGCATCAGCAGCAACGCTTGAGTCAGCTTTGTGTGAAGCCGCCATTTTGATTCAATCAATAGCGTCCCCCTGCACACATTCAGGGACCTGGTCGTGTCTTCAGGTCAAACGGATTGTGGGACAAGATGCACAAAGGAAAAGGAAAAAAGTTCCGCCGGACCCCGGGAGGTGGCCGCCTATGTCATGGGCGATCTTAGGCCACACCAGGGCAATAGTGAAGCTGCAGCAGGTGCAAATAAGCTTCAGACAGTGTTACAAGCGCTGCTCAGAACTCTCAACTATGACACCACCTCGGTGCCATCCGGATCTTGGCGCCTTGTGCTGGTTCCGGCCTATTCACACATCGGTCCGCTACTGACGCCACCTCACAGGCCAACGGGGCACCCCACGCCGACTTTCGGCGCAGCATTGTAGGATGGCCACACCAGTGCGGCAAATTGCTGGACACCACCTCGGTGCCATCCAGATCTCGGCGCGTTGTGCTGCCTTCGGCCTATTCGCCACAAGTGCGCACGCAACTCAGCTGCATAGCGAGTGAAACACCAAGGGGCGCCCCACTGCAGCCGAGGAACCTCCATCTTGGGGGCGACGCACAGCATCACATTGCTTTCCAATGCAGTCAGATCCTCAAACAGCCCCCACTGACTGACGCGAACTCACAGGCCAACGGGGCGCCCCACGCCGACTTTCGGCGCAGCATTGTAGGATGGCCACACCAGTGCGGCAAGTTGCTGGACACCACCTCGGTGCCATCCGGATCTTGGCGCGTTGTGCTGCCTTTGGCCCCATTCGCACATCAGTCCGCTACTGACGCCATCTCACAGGCTAATGGGGCGCCCCACGCCGACTTTCAGCATTGTAGGATGACCACACCAGTACAGCAACTTGCTAGACATCACCTCGGTGCCATCCGGATCTCGGCGCCCCACTGCAGATGAAGTGCCTCTCAACTATGAAACCACCACTGTGACATCCGGATCTTGGCGCGTTGTGCTGCCTTCGGCCTATTCGCACATCGGTCCGCTACTGACGCCATCTCACAGGCTAATGGGGCGACCCACGCCGAGTTTCAGCATTGTAGGATGACCACACCAGTGCAGCAACTTGCTAGACATCACCTCGGTGCCATCCGAATCTTGGCATCTCAACGCCTAGTGGTATCTTCCATACAGAAAATATTGTTACGCTACCTTTGGCCCCATTCGCACATCAGTCCGCAACTTAGACATCACCTCGGTGCCATCCGGATCTTGGCATCTCAGCGCCTTGTGGTGTCAGTCAGAAAATATTGTTGCGCTGCCTTTGGCCCCATTCGCACATCAGTCCGCTACTGACACCATCTCACAGGCCAACAGGGCGCCCCACGCCGACTTTCAGCATTGTAGGATGGCCACACCAGTGCGGCAACTTACTAGACACCACCTCGGTGCCATCCGGATCTTGGCGCGTTGTGCTGCCTTCGGCCTATTCGCACATCGGTCCGCTACTGACGCAAACTCACAGGCCAACGGGGCGCCCCACGCCGACTTTCAACATTGTAGGATGGCCACACCAGTGCTGCAACTTGCTGGACACCACCTCGGTGCCATCCGGATCTTGGCGCGCTGTGTTGCCTTCGGCCTATTCGCACATCGGTCCGCTACTGACGCCGCCTCACGTGCCAACGTATTTTCTCCGCATTTTATACCCTATGCCGCATAACAGGTCATGTGACTTGTTTATAAAACTTTTCATTGGTTCATTTTACTTTTGGTTTCCTAATGATGGAAGGCTTGATCATATGACCTAAAAACAACACTTTTCATTTGGATGAAAACTTTTTTTTTTTCCAAACGATGAAAGCCCCACCTTGTTTCTGGATGTTTCAGACTGAAGCTGGCGTCAGCATGAGAGCACCACCATCTCGTAGCTCCGTCGTAGTCATTCCGCGAGCAATCATGGCAGCCGCTCCCCACCAGAAGCCTGCAGGAGTCGGGGCCCCCAAAACTTTTGATGAATTCTCAAGGCGGAGGGGACGCTTTCGAGAATGGGGTCCAAGACCTAGCAGACAAGCGTCCGATTTCCAAGGTGTCCCAGGGCCATTTCAGTGGACCAGGCCCAAAAAGGAAAGAGCCTGCCGCCATTTTGAGAGTCCTGTGACAGCCGCCTATCGCTGCACCGCAAGAGTGGGCGCAACTCAGCTGAATTGCGGCTTTTGACACAGTGGACCAAAAACGGACGGAATGGCAACTGAAACGGTAAAGGGGCGCCCCACTACAACAGATGACACTCCACCTGGAGAGGCCCGTTCACGCCGCCTCCCCCGGGGCGCCCCACGCCGTTATTCGGAGCAGCATTGTAGGATACCAAAACCAGTGCGGCAACTTACTGGACATCACCTTGGTGCCATCGTTCTGCTGCCTTGGAACTATTCGCACAACAGTTTGCTACTGAAGACCCACCCCCCGCGACGCCCCACGCCGTTATTTGCTGGGTGGCAACTTACTAGACATCACTTTCGTGTCATCTAGATTTCAGCGCGTTCTGCTGCCTTGGAACTATTCGCACAACAGTTTGCTACTGATGACCCGCCCCACGCCGGAAATCTGGACGTTGTGCTGCGTTGGGACTATTCGCACAGCCGACCGCTACTTCGTTGTTTTTCCCTAAAAATGTTTATATGTTATTACTATTTTTGTTTTCTTGTATATATTTATAAATTATTAAAGTTTTATAATCTTACTACTTTGTCGGAGTGCTATATATTTTTAATGTGACACATAATTGTAAAAACTTTCATGTACAAAGAGTCATCCCTGGAATCTTCCGCTTCACGCTCGGTCCCCTCCCCAATCACAATACAGGATGGTTTTCAGATAATAGCAACGCTTCTGCTGTGACGGATCTCATCGAGTGTGGGCCTTGATCTACTATAACTCCTTTGAAGAGGGGTGAATCTTTACAGCTGTGGCCATAAACTACATCTGCAGGGCTAGCTGATACCCTAGGACCAGCCTGGACAATCGGACACAGAGGAAAAGGAGTGTCAGAGGGTGCAGTAGTGAATAGGGCGAAAGGGAGGTGTCGGGCGGGCACAGGGTGTGATTCTCAGGAAAGAGCAGCGCAGATGGGTGGAGGTTTATTACCCATGCATAAGACAGAGAGCGGGGGTGACCACTGCCTGGGGGAGATGCTTGCGAGGGTGGGGAGCCATGCTAAGGATCGACAGCGTGCACAGAGTGGGTCTGGTCAAGGCATCTAAAATGGCTGCCGTGCACGACAAAAGTGTGGCATTTGAAAAAAGACAAGATGGCGCAGACAATGTTTTTCAACACTTCCTGATTTCCTTCGAATCGAACGTTAACAGACGTTGGGGCATATTACCAAAGTTAAGCGATATTTATCCCTAACGATGCATTGCAAAGATTTTTTTACCGTCAGAAATTATCGCAGATAAACCTTGCTATTATCAAAGTTTATCGCAAATACGATAAAAACCGACCGCAATGCATTAATATCGCTGAAAACTCAGCGATATTCATGCATTACCGAGCTAATCCTCTTAGCCATGTTATCCACCTCCCATAGGATAACATGGCTAAGAACTGCTCAGGGCAGCTGTTACTTTTTGGAGATATTCGCGCTTATCTCGAATATTTCCAAAAGTTGATAATAGGAGATAGCGATGTTAGCGACTGTTTCCAGTCGCTAACATCTTGGCATGCCCACTTTGCATGTCATTAGTGATAAATATCACTCACATGCAAAGTGGGGCCCAAGATGGTCGCTATCTCCTACTAGCCGTCGCTAACTGGTGTTAGCAACAGCTAGGTAATACAGATATAATTTTATCTCCGCGAAGCGGAGCGCTGTTACAGATATATATCTTGTTTTTGAACGTTAATTTCTCAAAATGCACTGAAGCACATATATTGAGACCTAGCAAAGGCACATCGGGCTACCAGTCCCTAATATTTTACCAAGTTTCGTGCAAATCCATTCAGCCGTTCGATTATTATTATTATTTATTTTTTTTGCCCCGCGGGGCCCTTTTAAAACCTCCACATCAAACCTAGGGGATCAGCGAGGATCTACTATGCCCCCTTATGGTCATTTGCCCCTTCGCTTTGGCCTCCTCTTGTCTCTCGATCCTACCGAGAGACAAGATGGCGGCCGCTACGGACTGTTTGGAATGTTTACAGACACCGGAGAGCCAATCAGCTTCGCTTCGCAAAGCTCCGTAACGCGAAAAGTACGCGAAGCGGTGCGCTGTTACAGATATATATCTTTTTTTGAACGTTAATTTCTCAAAATCCACTGAAGCACATATATTGAGACCTAGCAAAGGCACATCGGGCTACCAGTCCCTACAATTTTGCCAAGTTTCGTGCAAATCCATTCAGCCGTAAGATTATTATTATAATTTTTTTTTTTTGCCCCGCGGGGCCCTTTTAAAACCTCCACATCAAACCTAGGGGGTCAGCGAGGATCTACTATTCCCCCTTATGGTCATTTGCCCCTTCGCTTTGGCCTCCTCTTGTCTCTCGATCCTACCGAGAGACAAGATGGCGGCCACTACGGACTGTTTGCGGCCACTACGGACTGTTTGGAATGTTGACAGACGCCGGAGAACCAATCAGCTTCGCTTCACAAAGCTCCGTTGCGCGAAAAGTACGCGTCCTAGGCCGCTGCCCGGTCCGCGCTTACAGATATATATCTTTTTTTAAACGTTAATTTCTCAAAATCCACTGGAGCACATATATTGAGACCTACAAAAGGCACATCGGGCTACCAGTCCCTACAATTTTGCCAAGTTTCGTGCAAATCCATTCAGCCGTTCGGGCTAAAAGTGAGGCCAACCGCCCTATGGAAATTAACATGGGAAAAACGCGTTTTGGGACCCCCCTTTTTTCTCGGCCCCCCCTTGACGAACCCCCCCCAAATTTTCAAAGGCTGCTCAGAAACAAAATGTGCCATTTTCCTGAAAATTTCAGCCAATTCCGTCCACAAACGGCAAAGTTATTAGACATAGAATTTTCAAAAATCCCATAGAGAAAAAATCCTAACTATATATACCTACTGGCGACCGCCAGTAGGTAATATATATATATATATATATATTACACAAGAAGAATCATGCTTCCTTCCAGCATGAAATTCAAGCCCATCCAATCGAGAGGTAAGTTACGTAGATTTTATTTAACAGGCAGCTCAAAAGGTAAAAGCATAACGCGTTTCAACACAACGGTGTCTTAATCATATGCAGCTGTGGGGAACGAATGACTTCGAGTTTAAATACACTCCGTTGGTAAACAGTGAAGAGGGATGCTAGTATGCACACATCTAAAAGCACCAGTCAACTTATTTTCGTTTTTTGTTTTCACTTTGGGACGGCACAATTCATTTCTACACAATATTCTTATTGATTTCATTGTCAAGTACATTGTTTTAGGACAGTGTTCGAATTTTGCATGGTTTCAGTCCCAGTACTGCTTGTTTTTAAACTACAGTGACCAGCATGCAACATTACTGATTCACGAAAATACAGCATTGCATCCTTCTTATTTGTCTGTTTAATTCAAAGGTTATAACTTGCCCACCTCAGTGCTTTAAAGGAATCAATTCCGTATTGTGCAGGGGGCAGCCATAATTATTTTTCCTCCATTTGACTCAAGGGCATTATTCCTCATGGTGAAAGATAAAGGTTCCACTCTTTTCCTGGCTGCCCGTATTCGTTTATTTTTCTTGCTCTCGAAGTGCAGGGGAAAACCCCCCACAAACCCTGGCTGCATGCAATGTTCTGAAAGTCTTCAGCCAGCAGGCCTCCCATAGCGATAGTGGCAGAGCCTCCTATTTCAACGATGGCGCCACAGAAATCCATCCTTCATTGCAGTGACTGCAGCCAGAGGGCATCCTCTACATAAATCCACATGAACCTTGATCAATTGGATACACTTCCTAGCGTGTTGGGGCTTGCTGGCGACGTCACCGCCCAAATATTCCACAAGAAGAATCATGTTTCCTTCCAGCATGAAAATGGGCTTGAATTTCATGCTGGAAGGAAGCATGATTCTATGGCAGGACCGGAGGCTCAGATTATGCTTTTCTTTCTCTGCAATTTATTACAACAGAAAAAACACAGCAGCCTCAGAAAAGCTTACAATGAAAAAATGCTTATATCTCAACAAAAGTAAAGCATTATCCATAAACACAATCCAAGAAAAAGTCTCTGGGACTACAACTCCCATCATTCCAACATAGTCAGTCTTCACGGAGTCCTTCCATTATGTCCATTATCCTTAGATAGGGAGTCCCTTCTCCATGTTCCTCCTCTTTCTTCGCTGCTCACGCAGCCAGATAAGTGTTTTCCTTTTTTCTCCCGGAGTTGTGATACGGCTTGGGGGAGGAATACTGTTATTTGCAAATGTTTTGGGGGCTGCGGGGTCTCTGATGTCATTTTGCCTTTACATAGCCGCAAGCGAGTCACGGAAGCGCCGTTTCGCTTCCTTCGCGACTTGTGTTTCCGTGTATGTTGCGGTGCGCTGTCAACCGCTAGAGGGCACTGCCGCGTCTCGTTGGTCTCTGGCGCGGTTTTTTCCTCACGGAGGAGCCGCGCTGAGGAGACCAACTGCCGCGGAGCCGTGCCCTCGAGCCGCCTCTTGAATGCCCGGTTTTCCGGGTCTGTAGCCCCCATTGCCCCTGTTAAATGCCCCTGTGGGGTCTGTACTGCGGTTTGTACCGCGATTGACGCCTTGTGGCAAGACTTGCACTCATTTTAGCTACGGTGTGGTAGCGCGCTGAGAGGTGGCTGACCTGGTCCCTGTGAGGTGAGTCTGCGCGCTGTGGGGGTGAGTGCTCCCTATCCCTGCCAGTCCCTGGCGTGGAAACTTTATTGCAGTCCTCCGGTCTGCCCAAATTACTATAACGCCCACGCTAGTTGGGTTGTGTGTGAGTCCTTGGTGGTGGTTTAGCAGCATGGAGGGCGAGTACTATGAGGATGACTCGCAGTCCTATCTGCAGGGTGAGGAGTTCTATCAAGCAGTAGATGGCTCCATTTACCGTTGCGTGACGGAGGTAGTGTCTCCTATGGAGGAGCGTCTCTCTGCGCGCATTGTAGAGGAATGCACCAAGCTAGCCCAGGCGCAGGGAGGGCTTCCATGTTCCCTCCCGGGTCCATCGGGAGAAGGCCCCCCCGCTCCTAAGAAGCCCTGCAGGGAGGGGTTGTCGGAGGGTGCCCAGGAGGTGGACAAGGGAGCCTTTGAACGTCTGCGTGACGCTTTTCTAGCAAAGGAGCCCCCGCCTGACCGGCCTTCGACCCCCGCCTCTGTAGTGGCTCCTGAAACTGCCCCTTCGTCTCCGGGGGATTCCCCGGATTCGGACGGGGATGAGGAGTCGGTACGCTCCTGGCGACCTTCGAGCTCGTCTGCCGAGTTACCACGGGATAGCTCAGGTATGCTGGACCCGGATGAAATCATGCATCCGCGGTCCGCGGCCTGGGCCCCTGGCGACAAGGTGGCGAAGTTCGTGGCTAGCCGGTTGCGCAAACCTCTAGAGAAAGAGGCCAGGGGGTGCCTCCGTGGGGAATGCCCTAGGCCTACCTTGGAAGGCAGAGTGGCCATGACACCGGATTTAGATACTAAGATGGCCACCTTTCTGGCGAAATTTATGAAGGACCCGCGTAAAGGAATTGACCGATCCTGGCGGTCGTGCCAGGACAAGCTACTCGACGCAGTGGGGCCCATTACAAAAATCCTTGATATGGCGGAGGAAGCTAAGGTCACTGGGACCGCCATTTCTCCCTACGTCCTGTCAAATTGGGCGCAGAGGGTGATTATATTTTTAGGCAACGGCAACTGCGCCCTTTCGACCGAACACCGGAGGTCTTTCCTGATCAAACTTGATCCGAAATTAGGGGACCTAGCCTCTTCGGAAGCGGGGGCGGTTGCCCAGGGCCGCCTCTTCCAGCAGCGTTTCTCCCAAGGGGCCGGTCGCGGTAGGGGCCGCGCGACCGGCCGTGGCGGGCAGAATGCCGGCAATAGAGGGCAAGGCTCCGGGCGAGGGCAGTATAACACCTCAGCCAATTTCAACTCCTTCTACCCTATGAGAGGGCAACGCTTCGGAGGTCGAGGCTTCAGACAGAACTCCGGCGCCAACAACGCAAACGGTGAGTGTTATACCTGCAGAGCAGGTTCAGATTGGCGGTCGGTTAGCGGCCTTTCAGGGGGCGTGGGAGGACCTTACAGCGGATGCGTGGGTGTTGCAAACCATCTGCGGATTTCATATTGAATTCTTCGATCAACCCTATCAGGTGGGTACTCTATGGCCTATAACCTTCTCGGTGTCCGATGCTCAGTTGATAGACGAGGAGGTCGCGGAGCTCCTCCGCAAAGGGGCCGTTCGTCAGTCAACTCTGCATCCTTCAGGGTTCATCAGCAATCTTTTCCTAGTAGACAAGCCCGGCGGTGGCCGTCGACCGGTAATCAACCTCAAGGAATTCAACGGATGGTTGGTTTACCGTCATTTCAAAATGGAGGGGATTCACCTTCTTCGGGATATCCTCCTCCCGCGAGATTGGTTGGTGCGGTTGGATCTCAAGGATGCTTATCTTGTGGTGCCGATCTATCCACCGCACCGTCAATTCCTGCAGTTCCTCTGGAGGGAACGGGTGTTCGAGTTCACCGCCCTACCGTTCGGTCTGTCCTCAGCCCGTGGTGTTTCACGAAAGTGTTGCATCCTGTGGTGGAGTTCTTGCGGGGGCAGGAGATACGCCTGATCGTCTATTTGGACGACATCTTGCTGATGGCGCAGTGTCCGCACAGTTTGCTTTCCCAGCTGCGCCGGACTGTGGACCTCCTGCAGAAGCTCGGTTTTATCATCAATGGCACCAAATCAGTTCTCGTACCCTCTCAGAAGGTAGAATTCTTAGGGTTCGTCATAGATTCCGTCGACGCTTCCCTCAGCCTTCCGTCGCGGAAATTGTCCAAAATCAAGCATATCTTGCGGCAGACAATAGCAAAGTCCCACAAGTCTTTGCGGCAAGTTGACAGAGTGGTAGGCCTTCTATCGTCTTCGATCCAGGCCATCTTCCCGGGCCCTCTTCATTACAGGGCCCTTCAGCGTCTCAAGGCTTACCATCGGCGCAGGGGCATGTCTTACGACCAGATGGTTCCCCTCTCGGAGGAGGTGAAAGACGAGATGTCGTGGTGGCTGTCCCACATGGAGGCCTGGAATGGCCGAGCAATTTCGGGTCTACCCCGGACCTCGTTATTGAGTCCGATGCCAGCAGGGTCAGTTGGGGCGCGCTGTGGAGATTTTTCCACAGGCGGCACATGGTCGTTGGAAGAACAGAAGTTGCATATCAACTGTCTAGTACTTCTGGCGGGTTCGTTCGCAGTATGCTGCTGGACCGGAGACTCAGTGAAGTCGTGTGTGCTGTTGAAGATGGACAATGTGTCGGCAGTTCGATACATGAACCACCTAGGGGGCTCGAAGTCCCAGGCACTGGCGAATTTGGCAAAACAGTTCTGGGATCACTGTCTGGACCGTCACGTTTCGGTGACGGCAGAGTACCTGCCGGGCCAGGCCAACCAGATTGCGGACTGACACTCCAGATACCTTCGGGATTCCAGTCTGTGGATGTTGGATGTTCAGGTTTTTCACTGGCTGAACGATCTGTGGGATCCTTTCTCAGTGGACCTGTTTGCGTCCCGCTTGGACCATCAACTTCCGAGGTTCTTCAGTTGGAGGCCGGACCCGCTGGCAGAGGCCACGGATGCTTTCCTCCAGGACTGGAGCAAGGAGAGGCCCTTTGCGTTTCCCCCCTTTTCAATGGTGATGCGGACGGTGGCTCAGGTTCGCCGGCAGGTGATGGAGCTGGTTCTGGTGACGCCGCTGTGGCGGTACCAAGTCTGGTTTCCAGTTCTTCTGGAACTTTCCTGGGATTCTCCAATCCTAGTCCTCCGGTTTCCTCACCTGCTTCTCAACCCGGATCGGGAGCCGCATCATCTCATCATTCAGGGCTCTCTCCGCCTCGTGGCATGGAGGCTTTCAGGAGACGTTGGTCGCTCCCAGGCCTTTCGAGATCGGCTGAGGGACTTTTGTCCAAGGCCTGGGCAGTCAGTACGTCGAAGCGCTACAAATCCGCTTGGTCTAAGTGGGTTCGTTGGTGTCTTCGACGGGGCTTGGATCCCTTGATCGAGGGAGTCGTTCCCATTTTGAATTTCTTGGCGGAACTGGCCGTGGATGGTCTTGCGCACCGCACAATTAACGCTATGCGTTCAGCTATTTCAGCGACACACCATCCGGTTGATGGTTCTCCTGTTGGGGTACATCCTTTTGTGTGCCGGCTTTTGCGGGGCATCCGGTTGTCATTGCCTCCGGAGCCGCGATACTCTGTCTTTTGGGACGTCAATGTGGTGTTGAACCTTTTTCTATCCTGGCAGCCTAATAGGTATCTGTCCTTCAAGGAACTCTCGGCGAAGTTGGCGATGCTTTTATGCTTAGTGTCCTGCCGGAGAGTGTCAGATGTGCGTGCTTTGGATGTCTCAGCACGTGTGTTTTTGCCGCATGGAGTCACTTTCACGATTGGTCGCCGCACAAAGTCGGCTTCTAGAAACATTTCGTACCCGGCTTTTGCGGACGTTCCGACGTTGTGTGTTGTTCAGTGTCTGAAAGCTTATGAGGATGTGACTTGGGACATTCGCCTGCCGGGCGAGAGACATATGTTGATTGCCTTGCGAAAGCCACACCGTGCAGTCTCTTCCCCCACCATCGCCAGGTGGGTGCGCTGGGTCATGCAGGAAGCAGGCATTGATACCAAACGTTTCGGAGCTCACTCTGCCAGGGGGGCCATGGCCTCCAAGGCTTTCTCTGCAGGAGCTCGTTTAGAGGATTTACTGCGGGCCGCTGACTGGTCCCCCGATTCCACCTTTAAGATGTTTTACTTTAAGCCTGTGGTGGATATTGCTCATTTGGTGGTAAGTAAGCTTTGAACTAGCATAATCTGAGCCTCCGGTCCTGCCATAGAATCTAAATTTGCCTAGCTTATGTAACGGTACACGGAGGCGAGGATTATCCCACCCAGGACGTCTTCGAGCGACATCCCGCCCGTATGGCAGTAAGTAACCAGGTTTTGATGGTTTATTCCTCGTGATTGAATTTGGTCATGTTGTTGTTTGTTTCGGCTGTAAGCACATGTGCCTTCCGTTACAACGCTTACGCTGCTTTGTTTTTTCTGTTAGGAAATGACGGTTCCAAACCAGACCAATGAACTGAGTGCGTAATTTGCGCGAAGAAAGAGGAGGAACATGGAGAAGGGACTCCCTATCTAAGGATAATGGACATAATGGAAGGACTCCATGAAGACTGACTATGTTGGAATGATGGGAGTTGTAGTCCCAGAGACTTTTTCTTGGATTGTGTTTATGGATAATGCTTTACTTTTGTTGAGATATAAGCATTTTTTCATTGTAAGCTTTTCTGAGGCTGCTGTGTTTTTTCTGTTGTAATAAATTGCGGAGAAAGAAAAGCATAATCCTCGCCTCCGTGTCCTTAATAGAATTTAAACTTACCGTTACATAAGCTAGGCAAATTTCGATTCTTCTTGTGGAATATTTGGGCGGTGACGTCGCCAGCAAGCCCCGACCCGCTTGGAAGGGCATCCAATTCGTCAAGGTTCTTATTTATATATATATATATATATATATATATATATATATATATATATATATATATATGTAAAGGGTTTATATGTACCTGTAAAACTCTTAAATGTCGGGGTAAAGGCATGCATGCTAAAGACATATGACAAATTAATGTTGGTAAGTATTAACACTATGCCACCAAAATTGTTTTCACGTCACAAAGAACAAAACACTGTCCAGGCCGCTTGTGCAATTCATCAGCGTGTATTTAATTCAGTAACGCTCATTCGACGTGTTTTGGGGGACAAGCCTCCTTGATCACGAATACGAGTGTATGTTTCACAACATTTAAATAATGTCACGTGGTTTCACCATAAGTGCAAACATAAACAACAGACTCCCAGAGCAGATTGCTACGTTCGGAACTGAAAGGCAGACTCTTTTTGCATGCATTGGGGATTTCAAAACAGATATCATTACACAATTAAGCACGAACATGTACAGTTCAGTGCTATACTCATTACACCTTCATGCGGTAAAATGGAAATAAAAATACAATAAAGTAAATCGAATTGTTCCGCATTTGGTGAAATATACATTTTTGACAGGCATTGCTTGTGACATTCATTCGTAAGGAGGGATTGGCTCATATACACATAAGGCTCCAGTGGGCAGAAGGTAAATAAAGGCAATAAGCATGCAATGCTTCTTATTATCAGAAAATAGAGAAGCATTGCATGTTTATTACCGCTCACAGCAACAAGAAATGTTGGATGCAACGGGTGCTAAAAATATAACCCTTTGCCCACTGGGGCCTTATGTGCTAAATAGGAATGCCCAAGGAGAAAAGTTGTGATTCAGCTGACGTTAATACATACACACAAAAGAGAAGAAACTGAAGAAGCTTGAAGCATCTGCACCCGTTCATGGCGCATCGTCACTGTACCGCTGAAGAAACTGACGCAGCGCCTGCCCGCAGCTGGAGATAACGCTGCATGCCAAATCTCGTGCACAAATCTCCAAAGTCCGAGATCACCGCACCGATTCAGGCACTGCTGTGCGACTGCAAGAACGAATGTATCATGCAACTGCGGCTGGAGAGATCTACGTAGCACCTTTGCCGCCGCATCAAGAACCGCCAAATCCCCACGCATCACACGGGAGCGCCTATACTCACTATTAATGTTATGAAATCCCTTTCCACCCCAAAAACCTACACCCACCCCAAACCTTAAAAATTGCCTTTCCACCCAAAAACCTATACCTACCCTAAATCCAATGAATTCCCTTTCCACCCAAAACCCCCACACCCACCCTGAACCCTAAAAATACCCTTGCCACCCACACCCACCCTAAACCCTAAAAATACCCTTGCCACTCAAAAACCCATACCCACCCTAAACCCTAAAATTACCCTTGCTACCCATCCCCATCCTAAACCCCCGAAAAATACCCTTGCTACCCAAAAACCCACACCCACTCAAAACCTTAAAAATACCCATGCCACCCGAAAATCCATACTTGCCCTAAACCCTTAAAAATACACTTGCAAATATATATATAAACACATCAATCTACATAGATTATTTTCTCCAAAGCTATGTTCGAAATCTTGCATCTTTTGTACAGCATACAGGAGATTTCCTGCTCAAAATCCAACAAATTGAATGGGTTGAAGGGTACTGGATGATGGCGTTCGATGTGACTGCGCTCTATACTATACATGCGGATGGATTAACTGCAGTTGAATATTCTCTATCTCAACGCACTGATCATTTCTTGGATCACAACACTATTCTTTTACAAATGCTTGAATTTTGTCTGAAAAACAATGTATTTATGTAAATAATCTTTTCTACCGACAGCTACAGAGAGTGGCAATGGGGGCCAGTTTCTCTCCAAGTTTTGCCTGTATTCACATGGGGGGCTTAGGAGGAACTGGTCCTCAAAGCAAAACACCGGGAGCCTTTTGAGAATAATGTGATAGCATGATTTCATTTTATTGACAATTTGTTCGTGGTATGGAGAGGGAGTAAGGAGCAAGCCAGTGAGTTCATTACAGATATCAATGACGATGAGTACATCTTGACTTTTACAGTGACCATGAGTCGGACCTCTGTCACCTTTTTAGATACTGAGGTATACATTAACCCCTTCGATGCTGATGACGAGCTCAGCTCGTCATCAGCATTACCTACCCGGTGCGGATGACAAGGTGAACTCGTCACTCAACATGTTGATTTTGAAAATCCAGCACACAGCGGGAAAACCGCTAGCGTGAAAGTGGTTAAGGACAATAGAATGGAAACCAGATTGCACCGTAAGAGCACTGCAGGGAACACTATTTTACATGCTGGCAGTGCGCACCCGGCACACTTAATTGCCAGCATTCCCTACGGCGAAATGCTTCGCATCAGAAGGGTCTGGAGCAACACCCAAGATCTGGAGGCAGCCCAATATGCTAGCAGGCGCAGATGTCTAGAGAGGGGGTATTCTGGACATGCAATAGAAAGTGCCCGCATTAAATCTATGAGGCACAATAGACAGGATCTAATGGACAAATACAAATCTGATGTCCCATTTGAAAGTACTACTGACATGATTAGTCTGGCCCATACATTGACAGCAAGTAATACTTTCAGGATCATAACTGGATATAGTAGGCAACATAAAGAAATCTATAAGATTATAAATCACAATTGGCCCACTATTCTTAGTGACCCTATCATTGGTCCAACTCTTCCTCCTAGAGCTTCTCTTACTTTTAGTAGGGCCCCTTCGATGAAGGACGAATTGTTGGACACCAGTCCAGAAATAATTGAAAAAACATTGTGGCTGCATACCAATAGTGGCTTCTACAGGTGCGAGACTTGCAAATCATGTGTACATGGTATTAAGATGAAAACATACAAGGACAGGTTCAGTAACATCGAACACCACATTACCAAGGTACTGACTTGCAAGACAGAATTCGCTATTTACATATTGCAATGTCCATGCATGTTGAGGTATGTGGGGAGCACAAACTTGTGGTCCATAAACGCATACTCCAACACCTGAGAGCGATAGCCAACTGGATAACACTTATCCTGTGGCTAGGCACTTTAGAGACCTGCACCAAAGTGACAACAGAAGCCTGAAATATTTTGTAATTGATGCAGTCAGTGCTAGCAGACGAGGAGGGGACACAGAGCCAAGCAAACAGGTCACACAATAGTATCTGTGCCACTAAGCATTGAGACTAACACAATAATTTTATTTAGCATTTTAGGATATAGATTACACAACATTGCCAGGTAAAAAATCACATAGTTGTCTATAATGCCACATACATGCGATTTGGCAGCTATTCTGCCCTATGGGTATCGTGTCTACATAGCATATTTAATATAATTTAGAGACATCTTTATATTACGTAATTGTTATTAGGTCTACATTGCCTGTTTGCACATCAATGCATTTTTGCACTTTACCCAAGTATTTTGTAGTTTGACTCAATTAGAATGGTCAACAAATAGGGGCATTTAACCCTTGGACCATAGGAACTACTTGTTATTTGTGGTTGGGCAGCTATATTATTCAAGGTGTACTGTGTTTACATTGCGTATTTGCACTGCAGCGTTTTTTGCACATTTTATATACTGTCACTAAGTGCTATAGGGATGCAGTGAGGCACCCAGATATTTTAATCAAACAGTATGTTTACATTGCTATTTTGCACACTTAATACTCTTGGCACTTTACAGGCTATCTTTCCTTAATTTGAGTTAGATAGAGCAGCCAATGATTAGGGGCATTTATGCCGTGATTGTAAAAAACAGTATTACATAACAATGGATGTGGAATCAAATTATGTCTCAATCAGGCTGCATGTCGAATTTGCATTACGTACTACCATGTGGAATATGTGGTTTTAATTATCTGGCATCAATGTATTTTACATTGTTGGACGGCGAGGGCAATGTGATGATCAGGACACAATCTCAATACGATCAAATATGGTTGGCACAGCAAAACCGTACTAACAGGTCATTATGAATTATGAGTTATATCAACTTATGCTTGTACTATCTGCGAATTTTGCACATTGTGTACAATTATTGTGTATGATTTTAAATGCCGTGAGCTTTAGAAAATCAGACAATTGATCTTGTAAATCTTTCTTCTGTGTTCATGCTGGAGCTAATCACGGGGTCTCTAACCAATCAAGCACCATCACTTTAGATTTGAGCACTGTAATGAAACACGTTGTCATGTGATCAAGGCTCTACGGAGCCGAAACGTTATGTCGACTAATTCTGCAAGGATCTCAATAAATCAGCACTTACCAGAAGGTCCGTGTCCGAGGTTTTTGTTGAAGCAAGGCGGGAATCGTTGGTTGCTGGCTCTAACACGGTGAACGGGATATATATATATATATATATATATATATATATATATATATATATATATATATATATATATATATATATATATATTCCTGCTGCCACAATCTTATCACATGTTACTGCGAATCAGAACAGCACTCACAGGGGAGTATAAAGCCAACAATCCTTTATTTGGCAAACCAGCACGGACAAGACGCGTTTCGGCGATGAGCCTTTGTCAATTGCGAGTGAGAACGCGCCGCCATTGTTTTTAAATCACACAGCTTTCGTCACAATGATTATGGCATGAACATAAAGAAAGGACTAACCGATGGCTAAAATATCGCCATATTGGAAAGTACAATTCTAACATGAGAAATGAAAAGGGGATACATTTCAATGATCATGCATGTTCTAAAAGGGGTAGGAAAAGTGTGATTATACAGTTTCACCTATTGATAATGTTAATCGTTCACAATGATAATCAACATTTCTTAATGATAATCAACATTTCTCATAAAGCCCTGGATGGGCATAAACCCTTATAGTTAATATCGGTTACAAAGAGGGAGTGCTTACAGAAGCCCTAGACAAAGTTTCCAAACGGTCGAGATCTGAACTGTTGAGACCGAAAGTTACTAAGGTGCAAAATCAAAGTACTTTTAGGTTAATCACTACGTATTCTGAAAATTCGGAACAAGTTAGAAAAATTCTTAAGAAGAATTGGAACATCTTACTAACAGATAATATCATCAGAGAAGATTTATCTTCCAATCCGTTAGTTACCTACCGTAAAGCTAGATCGCTAAAAGACGATCTAGTTCATAGTCACCATGTGACCAAAACCAATGCATCCAGTAAATTACCTCTTAGTGGCTTCTTTCCATGTGGTCGTTGTAAGGCCTGTAAGATCAGTAAAAGGACCCTCACATATGCTATTCCGGGTCTTAAATTCCCTAAGAAAATCACTACGTTTTTGACATGCACGACACCCTATGCTATTTACTGCTTGATATGTCCCTGCGGTTTAAGATACATCGGGAGCACCATCAACCCCGTAAAATTACGTATATTGGAGCACATGCGTGCTATCAATAACATTGATGAATCCTACCCCGTGGCAAGACACTTCAACAAACTACATGGACACAACAGGGACCTGTTGGCCTATTTTTGTTTAGATAGTGTGCCACCCCTTCCACGAGGTGGAGACCGCTTACAAAAACTGCGGCGACTTGAGTCACGCTACATTATAGATCTGCAGAGCAAGAGTCCTTCTGGGCTTAATACACATGAAGAATTAGCAGTCCATTTGGGATATTAACATTCTACATGGGAACATACTGTTTATGTATTTTGGGTTGCTGTACTGAATTTGCTACCGTTTTCTGTTTTTGTGTACTTTTTTGCTTCATGAATTCAAAAGATTTTTAAGAATACATTGTATTTCTTCACATGAATTGCTATGGTTTTAGCCCATCTGTGGGCGATATTAACTATAAGGGTTTATGCCCATCCAGGGCTTTATGAGAAATTTTGATTATCATTAAGAAATGTTGATTATCATTGTGAACGATTAACATTATCAATAGGTGAAACTGTATAATCACACTTTTCCTACCCCTTTTAGAACATGCATGATCATTGAAATGTATCCCCTTTTCATTTCTCATGTTTTAATTGTACTTTCCAATATGGCGATATTTTAGCCATCGGTTAGTCCTTTCTTTATGTTCATGCCATCAGTGATGTCATTTGAGATGTCATCAGTGATGTCACTGACCATGTCATGAATGATGTAATATGTGACATCATCAGCAGTGGATTGCGGGTGCGCGATATATACTTAGTACAACTAACTATATAGGAGCAATTTCAATGGTTTTGTATGAGTAAAATGCCCAGCTAACTATAACACCACTAAAACGTATAGTTTTTTGAGTGAATTTCAAAGGTTTTGTAAAAGCTAATTCCTAACTATATAACTCCTGGAACCTATGGTTTTTTCAGTGAATTTCAAAGGTTTTTTTAAATGCTAATTCCTAACTATATAAGGCCTGAAACCTATGGTTTTTTCAGTGAATTTCAAAGGTTTTTTTAAATGCTAATAACTAACTATATAAGGTCTGAAACCTATGTTTTTTTCAGTGAATTTCAAAGGTTTTTAAAATGCTAATTCCTAACTATATAAGGTCTGAAACCTATGTTTTTTTCAGTGAATTTCAAAGGTTTTTAAAATGCTAATTCCTAACTATATAAGGCCTGAAACCTATGGTTTTTTCAGTGAATTTCAAAGGTTTTTTAAATGCTAATTCTATTAGCGGATAACGTTTAAATATATTAATATATTAATATCCTAGTGGGACCACCTGAGCAACCCTAGGGGGTCAGGGTGTTCCTACCCTGCCCCCTTTTTGTGTTCTACACGTTTGTTTTTCTGCTTTCTTGTGCCTAATTCCTAACTATATAAGGCCTGAAACCTATGTTTTTTTCAGTGAATTTGCAAGGTTTTTTAAATGCTAATTCCTAACTATATAAGGCCTGAAACCTATAGTTTTTTCATTGAATTTGCAAGGTTTTTTAAATGCTAATTCCTAACTATATAAGGCCTGAAACCTATGTTTTTTTCAGTGAATTTGCAAGGTTTTTTAAATGCTAATTCCTAACTATATAAGGCCTGAAACCTATGTTTTTTTCAGTGAATTTGCAAGGTTTTTTAAATGCTAATTCCTAACTATATAAGGCCTGAAACCTATGTTTTTTTCAGTGAATTTCAAAGGTTTTTTAAATGCTAATTCCTAACTATATAAGGCCTGAAACCTATGGTTTTTTCAGTGAATTTCAAAGGTTTTTTAAATGCTAATTCCTAACTATATGAGGCCTGAAACCTATGTTTTTTTCAGTGAATTTCAAAGTTTTTTTTAATGCTAATTCCTAACTATATAAGACCTGAAAGCCCACCAGGAATCTCCAGTATGCACCAGGGGACTGCATTGCAGAGAGGTGTAATTAAGCCACGGCCCTTTTTACACCTCTCTGCAACGCAGCCCCCGTGCATGTTTGAAGAGGGGGAACTCATTTCCCCTGCATACTGGGGGCCCCTGGGGGCCAACTAGCCCACCTGGAACCTCCAGTATGCGCCAGGGGGCTGCATTGCAGAGGTGTAATGAGGCTATGCCCCTTGTTACACCTCTCTGCAACGCAGCCGCCTGGCGCGTTGCAGAGGGGGAACTAATTCCCCTTGCATAATGTGGGTCCCTGGGGGCCAACTAGCCCACCAGGAGCCTCCACTATGCGCCAGATGGCTGCATTGCATAGAGGTGTAATGAGGCCACACCCTTTTTTACACCTCTCTGCAACGCAGCCCCCGTGCATGTTTGAAGAGGGGGAACTAATTCCCCGTGCATACTGGGTGTCCCTGGCAGCCATCTTGTGCCTTGTTCGAACCAAGGCACAAGAAAGCAGTGAAACAAAGGTGTGAAACTCGCAAAGGGGCCAGAGTAGAAACACCCTGACCCCCTAGGCCTGCTCAGGGGGTCCCACAAGGACCCCCAAGGCAAAAAAAATATATATTTTTTTTTTTAACGTCGCGGGGTACAATAAAACAATAAAAAAAATATAAAACAACAATAAGAATAAAAAAACAGTTCTTTTCAGAACTACCTCCAATTTATATAAAAATGCTACATTTTAAAAAAACACTGTCTTTCTTTTTTTCTCCAGGGTACGCGTACCGGTACGTGTACCGATACGTGTACCGGGGCGTGCACCCCCTCAAAAAAAAATAATGAGTGTGTGTGTGAGTGGTGTGTGTGTGTGGGGGGGTGGGTGTGGGGTGTGTGTGTGTGAGGGGGTATGTGTGTGGGGTGTGTGTGTGTAGGATGTGTGGGTGTGTGTGTGGGGTGTGTGTGTGTGGGTGTGTGTGTGTGTGTGTGGGGGTGTGTGTGGGTGTGTGTGGGGGTGAGGAATGTGTGTGTGGGTGTGGGTGTGTGTGTGTGTGAGGTGTGTGTGTGGGGTGTGTGTGTGTGTGGGGGGGGTGTCAGAGGTGTGTGTGTGTGGGGGGGGGTGAGGTGTGTGTGAGGATGTGTGGGGTGTGTCTGTGAGGTGTGTGTGTGTGTGGGGGGGGGAGTGAGGTGTGTGTGGGTGGGGGGGTGTGGGGTGTGTGGGTGTAGGTGGGGGTGTGGGGGCGTATGGTGTGTGCGTGGGTGGGTGTGTGTGGGGTGTTTGGGTGTGGGTGTATGAGGTATGGTGGGGGGGTGTGGGGGAGGGTGGGTGTGGGGTGTGTGTGTGTCGGGGTATGTGTGTGGGGCACCCCCTCAAAAAAATAAAAAAAATAATGAGTGTGTGTGTGTGGTGTGTGTGTGGGGGGGGTGGGTGTGGGGTGTGTATGGGGGGTATGTGTGTGGGGTGTGTGTGTGTAGGATGTGTGGGTGTGTGTGTGGGGTGTGTGTGTGGGTGTGTGTGTGTGGGGGGGGTGTGGGTGTGTGCGTGAGAGGAGTGTGTGTGTGGGTGTGTGTGTGTGAGGTGTGTGTGGTGTGTGTGTGTGTGTGTGAGGTGTGTGTCAGAGGTGTGTGTGTCTGGGGAAGGGGTGAGGTGCATGTGTGGGATGTGTGGGGTGTGTCTGTGAGGTGTGTGTGTGGGTGTGTGTCTGAGGGGGATGAGGTGTATAGGTGTGTGTAGGTGTGTGGGGTATGTGGGTGTGGGTGGGGATGTGGATGTGTAAGGGGTGTGGGTGTGTGGGGTGTTTGGGTGTAGGTGGGGGTGTGGGTGTGTGGGGTGTGTGTGGGTCTGGGGGGTATGTGTGTAGGATGTGTGTGTATGTGTGGGATGTGTGGGTGTGTCTGTGAGGTGTGCATGTGTGTGTGTGTGGGGGGAGGTGTGTGTGTGGGATGTGTGAGGTGTGTCTGTGAGGTATCTGTGTGTGCGTGTGTGTGTGTTGGGGGGTGAGGTGTGTGTGTGAGTGAGTGTGTGTGGGATGTGTGGGTGTGGGTGTGGATGTGTAAGGTGTCGGTGTGGGGGTGTGGGGTGTTTGGGTGTGGGTGGAGGTGTGCGTGTGTGAGGTGTGTGTGGGGAGTGTGTGGGTGTGGAGGTGTGGGGTTGTGTGCGTGTGGGTGTGTGTGGGACTGTGACGGGGCAGGTCTTACGGACACTGAACATTGGGCTTGGTGGGAGGCTACTCCCCTGTTACCTGCTAACGTTAACTCTCCACAGCCGCCGGAACCCGGATGGACCGTAGACCCCGACTCGTATTGGACCCCCCGGGATGAGGACGGCGGTCCCTTTAACACGGCTCCATGGAATGACAACGCCCCGCCCATCCTAGACCCGGAAGGAAGTTCAAAGGCGAGCTCCGCGCGAGAGAGGACGGACAACGATCCCCTGGAGGAGACGGAACAGAGAGGCGAGAACACCGGAGGATTGCGCGAGGGAGGAAGAAGACGAGACGGCGAGAGTCCCGGACCAGAGACGAAGCCAGGAGGCCAACGATACCACGACTCGCCCCGCCACGCACCCACGGGAGGGGCGTGGCTACAACAGGTACGGGCCGTGTAGCGGGTTGGGTGGCTCAACGGGTCCAACCTTCCAAGTAAGGGTGCTGTCCCTGAGTCCTTACCTTAAACCCCCCTTCCCTCACGAGCACTACCCGGAACAACTGTATAAAGCTTGCACCCACACTGGTTTCCCTCACTCTCGGCTCTCCGTGAACAAAGTGTAATACGGCTGCCTGACGAGGTCTCTATCTCTCTCCCTTTATTACATATCCCGGAGCTGGAGGCGGGAAAGAGACGAAGACAGCCTTGGCTATATCCTGTGAAGCAACCTGGAAACCCCCTTTTGACTCTGCTGCATTTGCACTTGAAAGAATCACCAGTAGACAAAGGCGCAGTTATATAAAAATAAAACCCTCCTTACTTTCCCTGATCAAAGAGTCGGTTTCTTCCTTGAGAACTACCCCCTGGGAGCACGTAGGGACCACCGACCAGAGTATAGCCGATCCCCCCCTGGGACAAGTGGTGTCAGAAGTGGGATCAACGACATCCCCCATCTAGAGTGACAAGATGGACACCCTCTGTTGCAGGGTTTCTGTTCTCCCACAGAACTGTGCACAGAGGATTGGAACCTCAGCGAATTAGGGTGACCCAAAACTCACCTTAGTATCCAACAAACCCCTTACCGAGCTAGCTACAGTGTCTCATTGGTCATAACAAAATCCCAATGTTTAGACAAACCAGAACATGAGCTTACAATACCTCAGGTTACGTGGAACACATGAGCACTCTTTCGTTATACAATCATTTCAAACCAGAACGTGGAGTCAAGAAGAACACGTGAACATTTGAAATATTTATTTACAAATGCCGTCTTCTCAGGCGCAGTATCTTAGATAATACAAGGAAACATATTATCAAAAGCAAAGTTATCAGCATAGTTACTAGTCCATAAAAAGCAAATGGTGACAGCATGTTAACATGCTATAAATGAATAAGGGTTAACAACACTTATTTCTCACCCTCCCTAACTCGCATATTATATTAATAGCTAAGAAGGTCTCTTTGGGTTGAATTAGGGCAGGCCCATACCTCAGGATCCTAGAATGAAGAGATCACATCAGCATACAACAGCTCTCTCTGCATGCGAACAGCATCAAGTGTGTTTGTGTGTGTCAAGCAAAGCAATATAAAACCCGCCTAAAAGCCAAAATTGGCAGAAGCTGCACTTATGTTATGTCTATGAAGGCGCGAAGATCAGACCTCATAACAATTCAGTATCTTGTTGTTCCTGAAGCTTCAGCACTCTCTGTACAGACATAGTTTATTGAGCAAAGCTGATATCAGAGTAATAACACATTATTCTCATGTAAACCAAAACGAACTACTAGGTTGAAAGCTAAATCAACAATTAAGTGTCGTGTGCAGAAGCTGCAAAAGGAAAAATGGCGTTTAAACATGTAATGTGCCCATGCTAACTTAACGCATTATAAAGATATATAGGAGGTATATGACACCCCCCCCATGATCCGAGGACGGATAAGATAAGATAAGATAAGGGCAACTTCATGAAAGCAGAGTTCAACAAACATGAACAACCTTATAAGTATCAGTAATCAAATCAAAATATAAAAATGTCACAAGCACTCAAGCCAATAGGACTGGGAGGTGAAAAAATGCAAAAGAAAAATGTGGCATCATCATAAACTGTAGTGTAGTTCCTATCATCCCAATAGGCTCTGCGCATTGGAATAATATCTTCAATAGTATAGACGTAGGACAGAGGTTAACTAGGTCTTCTACTGTCGATATTAGACTTAAAGTTTAGTGTTTGCCAGCTAGCTCAGAGTTCACTAGAAACTTTCTCGAATAGACAAGGAGGAGTTTAACTTCCCTGGATAGACAAGAAGGGATTTAGTTTCTGACAACCATAGAACATGACAACTTTGCTCTCCCCTAATCAAGAGTGTATCTCTAGAGTCGTGTGAAAACAAAAGACAACTTATTTTACTCAGTCAGTTCAGTGCATTCTTAGTTTCACCAGATTGTAGAGAAAAGGAAGAGACGGGCGTGTTCAATAAAAAGATGTTATTTATTGATCAGTCTCTTTTCTCATACAAGAGAAATGAATCGCTATTATTGCAATACTTAGAGTTAAGTAAAGTGCATACAGTAATAACAGAATTATAAAATAATACTGTAAAAGCATTGATATGGTTTCTTAGCCATATGATACTTAAAATGGATAAAATAGATACATACTTATATACATTGACTAATCGTACTCAACTGGTGCTTCTAACTACGCCTACCCCAATGTACCTGACCTAAGCCTAATACGTGGCGGGAGTAGATAAGTAGCAGTTTAAGTTAAGTTTGTTTTGCCAAGGGTCTGCTTCAAGAATTCTCTACAAAGGAGGATTCAGTTCAGTACCTGGGATTTAGAAGGCTGGAGGGCTGGTATCTCTATCTCAGGTCTTGATATTCCAGCTGCCTGCGAGGGCTGCTTGGAAACGCCGGAGCTGGATTTCTCAGCAGGAGAAAAGGCAGCGTCTCTCTCTCAGCGCGTCAGAAAGGAGGGGCATCGTCTGTGGGCTTCCCTGTCAGCTGGGCTCCTCGGCAAGTCTCGCTGCTCCAATCTTGTCACCACCTCGTGTGTTTGCTTAAGGCAATGTCGGTATTATTTATACCTGAAAGGTGCCGGGATTGACGTAAGGATGGACATAAATACGTCAATAAGGATGTCATACGAACTTGATCGTTCGCACATTCTTTACTGAAGTTCTCGGCTAAATCAAAACAATGGCTGTGGGGTTTTCCCAGATCGTGGTAGGTTTGATTTGTTTTGAGAACACCGTATGCCTATTAGGGGGCTGGAGGAATAGTGCTTGCCTAATGATGGCATGCGCTATGACCTAATCAGATAACGGGCTTCTGTGCCGTTGTGTGGCTAATCAGATAACGGATTTCTGTGCAGTTGAATGGCTGCTAGTTAATTATTAACCAGACAAGGGTCAGAAACAGGGGGATCGATACAGTACCCATAATAAATACACCACACCCACTCCACGTAGTCTATGTCCATATTTACAAGTCTAGGCATAGTAAACATACTAGTAGTGCATGTGTATACCGAACCACCCCAAAATACAATCATTTGCATAATGAAATTTGGAAATGCGAAATACACGAAAAGATGAGTATAATTACTATATGCACTTCAAGCAGTATAATAAATGCTAAATCTAAACGCATATTTTAAAATAAGCATGAATGAAATGCGGAAATTACACATGAAATGGCTCTTAATACAGAAGAAAAGGTCGAGACCATCTCATCACAAATTCATAATACTCGTGAATATGCTAGAGGGTAGCTAAAGTGTCTTGAGTAGCTGAATATAGAAATTTTGTTCTCTAAGAATAGTCTTACTTTAAGCAGAAGATAAGTGTCCCAAAAAATCGTAAATATTTTGGAATGGAAGGGGAAAAATGTCTCGCTCTCTGTAAAAACTGGTGAGAAAATTTCTTATTGCTTAATTTTCAAAGTTGAAGGCCAAATTCAGGGTGTAGGGAACACCGTGTGCTAGTTTGTTCAAAGTCATTCTTTCTGCTCTGGTGAAAACATCATATTGTTGAGACTTTCGAAAAAACTGTCAACTGCTTCTTGTGAAAGTTCCACTAACTCGGGTAAATTTTGTAACATGCATTCATGAGCATGATTGCCTTCATTGATGTTTCGATCAGCATAGCTGACAGAAGGTTGTACCTGATCGATGCTGGTTTCATCTTGTACTTCACAACTCTTCAATCGTAGTGGTGAAGTCTCCACTAATGCCGTCATCAGGATTGGTAGCCGCTGGGGACAGCACAATGCATGAGCCGTTACCGGACCCAACAAAGTCTCTGCGTCCATTGGCACATCCGATTGTAGTGTCAGACAGGTGTCCAACACGCATTCTTCGCCGCATAGCAAGCACCTTAATACAGGCATAACACAACTTTGCCACATCGGTCTGAATGAAAGAAACCAAGTCATGTTTAAATCTCGTAGCCGTGCTAGTCCAAGGACTTTAGTTATGCGGTCCTGGTAGCCAATAGCTCGGATTGTTTCTTCCATTATCGCTGGTGTCTTGTCTGTGACGTGGTTTGCCATAGCGAAGTAACAGGATCAAAAATAGGATGCCTGCCACTAGTCCCAAAAGGAGAGGAAGTCCGCCAAAGATGGAATGGACAAATTCGGGAAAAATACCCAGGATGGCTTTGAATGGGGTTAAAGCTCCTGAAAACACTGTCTTAAATACACTCGCGATTCCGCTTGTATCAGAAATATTTAAGATTTCGCTCAGTATTTCTGCGAAATGTATGGGGGAATTGGTTGATAACAGAGAATGAATCTCAGCAGTTGTCCTTGCAACTTGGAGATCATACGTTTCTTTTGATGACGTTAACCGGGTTGGCGTCTGTAGGAGCACAGTCTTCATTCTGCTTAAAGTATCAATTCGAATAGAAGAAATTTTCAAACTGGGCCACAACCTTGCCTCTCTGTCTCGGGCATCGTTCGGGAACAATACTCGTTCACAGCACATGACCTTCCTAGTCACGGTTATGAGATAAGGTTTTCCGGGCAGCAGACTGCAACATCTGCGATCTACAATTAGAATGTAACTCGCATTCGAGAGTCTCTTAAAGAATGGTTCTATTTGTGTTGCAGGTGTGCCTAGCTGGTGACATGAAAGGTTATTTGAGTTCCCTTCACATGCTCCATGTAAACTAATACCCTGACACAAAAGTGTACCGCTTAGTGACCTTTCACAATTATTGCCACTAAGGAACACACTTTGTCCTTTATTACTAACACATGCGTGTGTATAGGGCAAGTTCCATGTTGACTTAATGTATCCTTTACCCAACCTTTCATACTGGCCTGCCTGTATATATTTTTGGCAGTATTGAAACTGGAAAGTTGTTATCGGAATATTTATTATCCCATGTATTATCCATTCAATGACAGGTCGTTCTGACATTGTCAATGGTAATCTCTCAAGTTTTTCAATGCTCAGAATTGTATAGTCAGCACCCTTCTGTGCCAAACTGATTTGTTTATCAGTAAGGTTAAAGATATTAAATAGTGACGTTGTGTTGATTAAACGCCAAGGCACATAGCCTGAACGCAGATTTTGTAACGTCCAGCCAAGCTGTACAATAGAACGCAATCGGCATCGGGCAGAGCAGCCAAAGCATTCGACACCTGAAAGTTCACCGCATCTCCTTTAATATTGGAGAGTATGAGATCGCTTACTATCTCAAACGAACCACACAGGCGCATACCCAATTCAACCGCTGCCTCCGGTCCGTGATCATCCTGAACACGTTTAACGATCTCAGGCAGTGCGGTCATAGACGGGGTGCCGAAACACCTCGTATAAACGGCCGCAAAAGTTTTTCCCCAGCTTTCACAGTCAACGAGCTCAGGACTTAAATCCTTTGGTAAAGTGATCGTCAACATTCTATGTTTATCAGCAGGAGTAGAATTCGGAAACACAGCCTCCAGTTGGTCAAACTTCTCGGCAAGCCAGAAAGGGAAGTCATCGTTATCAACGGGACGCTGACCAAAAACCGAATTGACCATAACCGGATTTAGGCGTAAACCGCCACGTTCCGTTTGAACGGCCGCACCCCCGGGGGGACCACCCGGGAGATGACGACCTATGTATTGCACTAATTCACGAATCACAGCAATCGAGACAACGTGTAGTCTATGAATATCCACAAGGGGACAAGCGCCGTGATTCGGGTGCGGGGTGAATCCACCCAAAGCAGGCCAATTTGTACCTGGAATGGAAAGTGGACCTAACCTCGCAGCTGACAAAGAGTGGGGGAGGGCGCCATCAAACCAAACGCGATGCTGCCAATGATCAATAGGTATTTCCAGTGCCCTGTACGGTGTATACTCAGCCGGTACAGGGGAGGGTGTGTAGTGGAGGAACACTTGAGAATTCGCGTCCACCTCCGGAAATGTGACCCACGAGTAAAACAGCTCGAAAGGGTACGCCGGATATGCACACACCACCAAAATCACAGCCATGCCTTCCAAAGGGACTTGGTAAGTTTGTAAATGGTTGCGCACCGCAATGCGACTATGCTGCGCAATGGCCACAGCCATGATATCACCGGAACTACTGAATAACAAAGAAAACTTTGTAGCACAACTGGGTAGTAAGTCAAGGAAACCGTTTTAGATAGATTCAAGCTTGAAAAGACCTATTTCCAAAAATAGGTAGGTTTCACCGACACCACCGTTTTCCGGACACGATAGTGAAGGGGTTAAGGTTTGAACGATATACTACTCGAGTGTCATGATATAAGACCACCAACGTACGGGCGCCATGTTGCAGGGTTTCTGTTCTCCCACAGAACTGTGCACAGAGGATTGGAACCTCAGCGAATTAGGGTGACCCAAAACTCACCTTAGTATCCAACAAACCCCTTACCGAGCTAGCTGCAGTGTCTCATTGATCATAACAAAATCCCAATGTTTAGACAAACCAGAACATGAGCTTACAATACCTCAGGTTACGTGGAACACATGAGCACTCTTTCGTTATACAATCATTTCAAACCAGAAAGTGGAGTCAAGAAGAACACGTGAACATTTGAAATATTTATTCACAAATGCCGTCTTCTCAGGCGCAGTATCTTAGATAATACAAGGAAACATATTATCAAAAGCAAAGTTATCAGCATAGTTACTAGTCCATAAAAAGCAAATGTTGACAGCATGTTAACATGCTGTAAATGAATAAGGGTTAACAACACTTATTTCTCACCCTCCCTAACTCGCATATTATATTAATAGCTAAGAAGGTCTCTTTGGGTTGAATTAGGGCGGGCCCATACCTCAGGATCCTAGAATGAAGAGATCACATCAGCATACAACAGCTCTCTCTGCATGCGAACAGCATCAAGTGTGTTTGTGTGTGTCAAGCAAAGCAATATAAAACCCGCCTAAAAGCCAAAATTGGCAGAAGCTGCACTTATGTTATGTCTATGAAGGCGCGAAGATCAGACCTCATAACAATTCAGTATCTTGTTGTTCCTGAAGCTTCAGCACTCTCTGTACAGACATAGTTTATTGAGCAAAGCTGATATCAGAGTAATAACACATTATTCTCATGTAAACCACAACGAACTACTAGGTTGAAAGCTAAATCAACAATTAAGTGTCGTGTGCAGAAGCTGGAAAAGGAAAAATGGCGTTTAAACATGTAATGTGCCCATGCTAACTTAACGCATTATAAAGATATATAGGAGCTATATGACACCCCCCCATGATCCGAGGACGGATAAGATAAGATAAGATAAGGGCAACTTCATGAAAGCAGAGTTCAACAAACATGAACAACCTTATAAGTATCAGTAATCAAATCAAAATATAAAAATGTCACAAGCACTCAAGCCAATAGGACTGGGAGGTGAAAAAATGCAAAAGAAAAATGTGGCATCATCATAAACTGTAGTGTAGTTCCTATCATCCCAATAGGCTCTGCGCATTGGAATAATATCTTCAATAGTATAGACGTAGGACAGAGGTTAACTAGGTCTTCTACTGTCGATATTAGACTTAAAGTTTAGTGTTTGCCAGCTAGCTCAGAGTTCACTAGAAACTTTCTCGAATAGACAAGGAGGAGTTTAACTTCCCTGGATAGACAAGAAGGGATTTAGTTTCTGACAACCATAGAACATGACAACTTTGCTCTCCCCTAATCAAGAGTGTATCTCTAGAGTCGTGTGAAAACAAAAGACAACTTATTTTACTCAGTCAGTTCAGTGCATTCTTAGTTTCACCAGATTGTAGAGAAAAGGAAGAGACGGACGTGTTCAATAAAAAGATGTTATTTATTGATCAGAATCTTTTCTCATACAAGAGAAATGAATCGCTATTATTGCAATACTTAGAGTTAAGTAAAGTGCATACAGTAATAACAGAATTATAAAATAATACTGTAAAAGCATTGATATGGTTTCTTAGCCATATGATACTTAAAATGGATAAAATAGATACATACGTATATACATTGACTAATCGTACTCAACTGGTGCTTCTAACTACGCCTACCCCAATGTACCTGACCTAAGCCTAATACGTGGCGGGAGTAGATAAGTAGCAGTTTAAGTTAAGTTTGTTTTGCCAAGGGTCTGCTTCAAGAATTCTCTACAAAGGAGGATTCAGTTCAGTACCTGGGATTTAGAAGGCTGGAGGGCTGGTATCTCTATCTCAGGTCTTGATATTCCAGCTGCCTGCGAGGGCTGCTTGGAAACGCTGGAGCTGGATTTCTCGGCAGGAGAAAAGGCAGCGTCTCTCTCTCAGCGCGTCAGAAAGGAGGGGCAGCGTCTGTGGGCTTCGCTGTCAGCTGGGCTCCTCGGCAAGTCTCGCTGCTCCAATCTTGTCACCACCTCGTGTGTTTGCTTAAGGCAATGTCGGTATTATTTATACCTGAAAGGTGCCGGGATTGACCTAAGGATGGACATAAATACGTCAATAAGGATGTCATACGAACTTGATCGTTCGCACATTCTTTACTGAAGTTCTCGGCTAAATCAAAACAATGGCTGTGGGGTTTTCCCAGATCGTGGTAGGTTTGATTTGTTTTGAGAACACCGTATGCCTATTAGGGGGCTGGAGGAATAGTGCTTGCCTAATGATGGCATGCGCTATGACCTAATCAGATAACGGGCTTCTGTGCCGTTGTGTGGCTAATCAGATAACGGATTTCTGTGCATTTGAATGGCTGCTAGTTAATTATTAACCAGACAAGGGTCAGAAACAGGGGGATCGATACAGTACCCATAATAAATACACCACACCCACTCCACGTAGTCTATGTCCATATTTACAAGTCTAGGCATAGTAAACATACTAGTAGTGCATGTGTATACCGAACCACCCCAAAATACAATCATTTGCATAATGAAATTTGGAAATGCGAAATACACGAAAAGATGAGTATAATTACTATATGCACTTCAAGCAGTATAATAAATGCTAAATCTAAACGCATATTTTAAAATAAGCATGAATGAAATGCGGAAATTACACATGAAATGGCTCTTAATACAGAAGAAAAGTTCGAGACCATCTCATCACAAATTCATAATACTCGTGAATATGCTAGAGGGTAGCTAAAGTGTCTTGAGTAGCTGAATATAGAAATTTTGTTCTCTAAGAATAGTCTTACTTTAAGCAGAAGATAAGTGTCCCAAAAAATCGTAAATATTTTGGAATGGAAGGGGAAAAATGTCTCGCTCTCTGTAAAAACTGGTGAGAAAATTTCTTATTGCTTAATTTTCAAAGTTGAAGGCCAAATTCAGGGTGTAGGGAACGCCGTGTGCTAGTTTGTTCAAAGTCATTCTTTCTGCTCTGGTGAAAACATCATATCGTTGAGACTTTCGAAAAAACTGTCAACTGCTTCTTGTGAAAGTTCCACTAACTCGGGTAAATTTTGTAACATGCATTCATGAGCATGATTGCCTTCATTGATGTTTCGATCAGCATAGCTGACAGAAGGTTGTACCTGATCGATGCTAGTTTCATCTTGTACTTCACAACTCTTCAATCGTAGTGGTGAAGTCTCCACGAATGCCGTCATCAGGATTGGTAGCCGCTGGGGACAGCACAATGCATGAGCCGTTACCGGACCCAACAAAGTCTCTGCGTCCATTGGCACATCCGATTGTAGTGTCAGACAGGTGTCCAACACGCATTCTTCGCCGCATAGCAAGCACCTTAATACAGGCATAACACAACTTTGCCACATCGGTCTGAATGAAAGAAACCAAGTCATGTTTAAATCTCGTAGCCGTGCTAGTCCAAGGACTTTAGTTATGCGGTCCCGGTAGCCAATAGCTCGGATTGTTTCTTCCATTATCGCTGGTGTCTTGTCTGTGACGTGGTTTGCCATAGCGAAGTAACAGGATCAAAAATAGGATGCCTGCCACTAGTCCCAAAAGGAGAGGAAGTCCGCCAAAGATGGAATGGACAAATTCGGGAAAAATACCCAGGATGGCTTTGAATGGGGTTAAAGCTCCTGAAAACACTGTCTTAAATACACTCGCGATTCCGCTTGTATCAGAAATATTTAAGATTTCGCTCAGTATTTCTGCGAAATGTATGGGGGAATTGGTTGATAACAGTGAATGAATCTCAGCAGTTGTCCTTGCAACTTGGAGATCATACGTTTCTTTTGATGACGTTAACCGGGTTGGCGTCTGTAGGAGCACAGTCTTCATTCTGCAGTATCAATTCGAATAGAAGAAATTTTCAAACTGGGCCACAACCATGCCTCCCTGTCTCGGGCATCGTTCGGGAACAATACTCGTTCACAGCACATGACCTTCCTAGTCACGGTTATGAGATAAGGTTTTCCGGGCAGCAGACTGCAACATCTGCGATCTACAATTAGAATGTAACTCCCATTCGAGAGTCTCTTAAAGAATGGTTCTATTTGTGTTGCAGGTGTGCCTAGCTGGTGACATGAAAGGTTATTTGAGTTCCCTTCACATGCTCCATGTAAACTAATACCCTGACACAAAAGGGTACCGATTAGTGACCTTTCACAATTATTGCCACTAAGGAACACACTTTGTCCTTTATTACTAACACATGCGTGTGTATAGGGCAAGTTCCATGTTGACTTAATGTATCCTTTACCCAACCTTTCATACTGGCCTGCCTGTATATATTTTTGGCAGTATTGAAACTGGAAAGTTGTTATCGGAATATTTATTATCCCATGTATTATCCATTCAATGACAGGTCGTTCTGACATTGTCAATGGTAATCTCTCAAGTTTTTCAATGCTCAGAATTGTATAGTCAACACCCTTCTGTGCCAAACTGATTTGTTTATCAGTAAGGTTAAAGATATTAAATAGTGACGTTGTGTTGATTAAACGCCAAGGCACATAGCCTGAACGCAGATTTTGTAACGTCCAGCCAAGCTGTACAATAGAACGCAATTGGGACTGACCGTGTTGTAACATCAGTAAGTCTTGCGATATTATATCGATTGCTGAAGATACAATACTGTCCAGTGAATATATTCTGGAGGACAGAGTCATTAACCCATTGTCCACAACAGAAAGTGATTTTTCCAAATTAATACGGTCAATTTCCCGTATTTTTTCTGCTGTCTCAATTTGAGTTACTTTCCAAACTTCATTGTAAGCTGCATATATAGAGGCCGCTATGAAAAGTTTTTGACGCTGTTTGCGTGGTCCCATAATGAAATCACGCAAGTCAGCACCTTCTTGAAGTAAAGTTAGGTGTTGCTTAATTTCTGCCAGTGTGGATGTTTGTAGCCATTGAAGGCAGAGCTTGCCCACACTGTAAGTAGTTACTATCCCTGGATGTTGTCTTTGGGAATATCTAGGGTCTGGCCTGGTCAATTTGAACCCCTGTATTTTGTTCAGGAATCTGTCTTGACAGTTATTTGTGTCTGTGGGCCAGATCAACCATTGTTTCCAATCAGGATGTGTTCTGTTTGGGTTTAAAATATGGTTTACGTCTATCTCAGCATCTATAGAGCTATTACTGTGCGTTGTTGGCTTTGGAATAGACGGTTTGTTTTAAGTCTTTGATTTTGGCTAAGCCAAGACAGGTAGTTTGTTGAATAGTGTCATTCAAAAATATAATTTGTTCTGGGATCATGCAGGCTCTGAACAATGATTCTATACCTTGTACTTGCCAATCTTTTGTACCCCAAACAGTTTTTGTTTCAATGTTACTGTTCCAGAAATCAAAACCAAATGTATTCATTTGCTCAAAAAATGAATCTGAATATATCAATTTTGTGTTGGTAAGCATGGTCTTCATACCTGTCTTATTTGACAATTTGAAATAAAATGTTTCTGCATTACTTGTGTTAAACCCTGAAAAGTAAGAATATTTATCATAAAATGTTTTGGAACTACCCTTTGGTGGAGTAGCACAATGTTCCCATTGGTTATAATTTACTAGGTTGTGCAGATTTATGGAGATAATGGTTACCATAGTGGTTATAGCAGAACATTTGATCATAATTAGATGAACCCTGCAAATAATCATGTTCTGTAAATTTAGCAGACATTACTAGGTCAGACATCATATCATTAATACTTTCAAAGTCCCAATCATCAGCAAATGTGCTTGGTTTTACAAAGTCACTTAACGAGATCTTAAATTGGTGTGGATACTTCAGGATTTCAACCGGGCCATAGATTTCATAATCAGTATTGTCCCATGCTACACCGCCTGGTATAGGGTTGGCTGTGAAGTTCACTGAAGAAAGTTCTCTTTTCTTGACGTGGGAAGTTGTGTGTGGTTTAAGGACCAAGTTGATTTTCTGGCTTGCTGTGTCCATTTTAGCATATTTTCCCTCAATAAAATGTCCCAAGCATAGTACCATGACGAGCCAAAGTATGAGGATAAATGCACCTAATGTCACCCAAATTTCAATCCATGGAGAAGTCAGATAGGTTCTCTTTAGTTGATGAAAAAGTTCCTTTGCTTTGTCTTTAAAAGTTTTTGTTGATGGCTGTACTTCTGGTTCGCATTGTTCTTCTGAAAAATCATCGAAGTTGATGAAGTAGCCGGATGCTGTTCTGTCAATTGTTCCAATTGCTTCTGGATTACTTTTTGCTTTTGGCTTTTGCTTTGTTTCATTAGAAAACTCTGTAGTTACATCATCGTAGGTTGTTGTTTCTTGATGAAAAGCTTTGATTTGGGTTTTAAGAGGTTCAAGTTCCATTGCTTTGTTGCATAGTCCTTGTTGTTTCACTGTAGATTTTCCAAATGTGATCAATCTTTCAGTTTGAACCTCTGTGGATGTAGCAAACTTTGGTGTTCTGCTACTTCTTGGGAGTCCACTTGGCCTACTATTTGTTATCGGCCACATGATTGTGGTTTAACCAGGTCGATGGATATGACTCGGTTCTCCTTTTTACCAGCAAGGGGCGGTAGTACTACTGATCTTGTCCCGTTGATAGACAAGACAGGAACTGCTTTTCTGTAAGAAGGCCCAAATTCCTTCTTTACCGCGATCTTTTCTCTGACCAGATCCCCGACTTTTGGAATCCAGGCAGGCCTTGCTGGGACAGGTGGTTTTTCTTCAGTGGTTGCTGGCTGCTGTTTCAACTTTATGTTGCTCAGGTCTTTTCTTGTTTCATTTAAGTCCTGTAAAATAGCCAAGCGATCTTTGATATCAAAGCATTTTTCTTTAACCACTGAAGTCTGACTACCTAAGTCCTGGATTAATATTCTAGTCCCAAACAATAGTTCGTACGGACTGAGTCCTTTCAGAGAATTTCTTGGCAGGTTATTTAGACTACGTTGGACACTTATTAAATGTTTGACCCACCCAGCTCCCGAACCTAATACCTTTGCTGTTATAGATTGCTTTATGTCACGGTTTTTTCTTTCTACGATTCCGTTTCCCTCGGGATGGAATGGGCAAGAGTACCGCAATGCAATGCCCATGCTGGTCATGGCCTCCTTATAAGCCCGGGAGCTAAAAGCAGGACCCTGGTCAGAATGTAGCATGCCAATTGCGTATGTGCCGATAAAGACTCGCAAATCTTTTATAACAGTTCTGGCGTCAGCCGATCGCTGGGGCCACATCCATATGAATCTCGTGCATGAATCCACTGCGACCAAGATATATTTATAGTTACCATCCCTTTGTAAGGGACCACAGTGGTCTAGGTAAACACAGGCTAATGGTTTATCTGAGATTAGAAGGTGCGTCTGTGCTGGTCGTTTCACTGTTGATACTTTCATTCTTTGACATATTTCACATTCTAGAACATAGTTCCTTGTTTGTCGTCGCATTTGTGGGCACCAGTATCTCTGTTTTAATAATGATACTGTGGCTGAAACGCCAGCATGTACAGAAGCAAGCCCTTCGTGTGCCGCTATGATGAGTCCTAACCTATGTTCCATGTTTGGAATTGCCCTATCCCCCACTCCAGGGATTCGAGCAAACGGAACATTATTTGCATCAGTTATGTATGAGTACTTTACTGGAAAGCCTTTCGGGAGTGTTTCTATCGCATCTTTTACTGTAGCACTGACAGCCTGTAATATTTCGCTGTCTATTTTTGTTTTTGACCGAGTGATGGCAGCTACGGAAGCCGTTTGCACAGCTGCCTTCGCGGCCTCATCAGCCAATGAATTCCCTTCAACGTGAACGCCATCACGTTGATGACTCAGTGTATGTATCACGTGAGTCTTTTGTAGTTCCTTTTGCAAAAGAACTACTTGTTCCCAAAGCATTTTATGCTTGATTGTGCCACCTTTTGCATCTTTAAAACCGTTCTGAACCCAGATCTGCAAGTATTCATTGTAAGATTGGACGCAATAATATGAATCGCACACTATGAGTGTGGGGAATTCTCGATTGGTATTTTCAAGCGCCATCTTGAATGCTAGTAGTTCAGCTCGCTGAGCTGTACAATCTCCTAGAGATTGCGTTTTAGTGACCACTGGTTTAAATTTTCCTTCGTGCCAGCGATCTTTTACAATTGCGCACGCAGCACTGTAAGCTTGCTTACCCCCCACTGCGGGTTTGTGATGTATTCCTATAGGTTCTGTATCGATCCCCCTATTCCTGACCCTATTCTGGTTAACGAGTTAACTAGCAGCCATCCCATGATGCAGAAACCGTTATCTGATTACGCCAGACCACGGCACAGGAGCGCGTTATCTGATTAGGTCATAACGCTTGCCATCTAATTAGGCAAGCAATATTCCTCAAGCCCCTGATAAGGCATACGGAGTTCTCAAAACAAATCAAACCTATGACAACCTGGGAAAAACCCTGCGGCCATTGTTTTGATTTCACCGAGAACTTCAGTATAAGAATGTGCTAACGACCAGCTCGTATGACATCCTTATTGACGTATCTATGTCCATCCTTACGTCAATCTCGGCACCTTACAGGTATAAATATTACCGATATTGCCTTAAGCAAACACACGCGGTGGTGACGAGACCGGAGCAGCGAGACTTGCCGAAGCCCAGCAGAGAGCGAAGCCCACTAGCTGTCCCGCCTTCCTGACGCGCTGAGAACGAGACGCTGCTTTCTCCTGCCGAGAAATCCAGCTCCGGCGCTTCCGAGCAGCCCTCGCAGGCAGCTTGGAATATCGAGACCTCAGACGAGAGATACTATCCCTCAACCATCCTAGACCTCAGGTACGGAACTGAATAACCCCTTGCAGAGAATTCTTGAATCAGTCACTTGGCAAAACAAACTTAACTTAGACTGCTACTTTCTATCCCCGCCGACGTATTAGGCTTAGGTCAGGTACACTGGGGTAGGCGTAGTTAGAAGCACCAGTTGAGTACGATTAGTCAAATGTTTATATGTATGTATCTATTTTATTCATTTTAAACCACCATATGGCTCAGAAACCATATAAATGTTTTTACAGTATTATTTTATACTTCTGCTTTTATTGTATGCACTTTACTTAACCATAAGTATTGCAATAATATCGATTCATTTCTCTTGTACGAGAAAAGAGACTGATCAATAAATAACATCTTTTATTGAACACGCCCGTCTCTTCCTTTTCTCTACAATCTGGTGAAACTAAGAATGCACGTACTGACTGAGTAAAATAAGTTGTCTTTTGTTTTCACACGACTCTAGAGATACACTCTTGATTAGGGGAGAGCAAAGTTGTCATGTTCTATGGTTGTCAGAAACTAAATCCCTTCTTGTCTATCCAGGGAGGTTCAACTCCTCCTTGTCTATTCGAGAAAGTTTCTAGTGAACTCTGAGCTAGCTGGCAAACCCAAAACTTTAAGTCTAATATCGACAGTAGAAGACCTAGTTAACGTCTGGTCTAGGTCTATACTATTGGAGGTATTATTCCAATGCGCAGAGCCTATTGGGATAATAGGAACTACACTACATGGCGCCCAACGTGTTTGGATAGGCGATAAAACTAACGCAAGACTTTAGAGTAACTCAGTCGTGCTTTTTCACTCAGACCCCTTTTTTCCCATAATACTCCAAAGACGTCTGGAGTGGGTGAGAGGTAAAATCCGCCAAACCTCGCAGGAGGGAACTCCTATGTATGGTTCTTGGTTCAATCAACGTTGAAGGATACACTGTTCCAAAATATTGTGCATCTCATCTTTGTTTCCATAAGAAACCTGATCTGCAAACAAACAGAATAACCATCCTGACAGTAAAATGCCAGAAAGTGATGATGAAAGAGAGATAGCTAGAGTAGCAGCTGAAGTAATAGAAGCTGATAATACTATGCAAGAAGCAGACCCGGATATAATACTCATCCCGGTCAACATAAGAAGATCTATAACGTTAAAACTTATAGACAATGGACTGACACCAAGAGGTGGTACAGTCATATTCGTAATTGAGGCACACGAATATCGGCAGACAGAGGTATTCTATTCATGGATAAACTTTCCAGCAGCAAATGCTGTAACAAAGGAGTTCCACTGTTATAAAACAGAGGAACCACCGGATACCTACACTCCTTTCGAGGAAGTGGAAGTACCACTCAAATTCCAAGAGCATCTGCTCTTGTTTAATGGCGCCCTAAAACATAATAATCACATCACCAGGCTCGGTCCACTAGGTAGACCAGGAGCAACGTGGCCGGTCCTAGCCGGATACACACCACATCCAGACATCGAAAGGATGTCTGCAGCAGATGTTTTAGTACAACTAAAACAATTAATTAAAATATATAGACAACTAGTCCAATATGTAATGCGGACTTCAACCATCCAACCTGTAGTTAAAATTCCACAGCTGACCCCACATCAGGGGAACACAAATAAAATTACACCACAGAACATACAGTCCTGCCTAGGTAAAGTACCAGCTAAACGGGAACAAATACCATTCTGGTTAGCACAAAAAATCACCCAAATAGAGGCGGTGTTTCCAGACACCACCCCTGTGGATAAACACAGGATTCTGACTATCTGTCTTCCAATGGGAATCGCACCACACGTGGAGGACTGTGACACTTGGGGTACAGTCTTTGCTTCCATTTACACAAAAACACATGGAGTTCCATCCATGTCAGTAATACCAGATGTGCTAAAACAAATTCAAGACGAATACGGTCCAGAACCCGCTTTAACTCTTGGTATGAAATTACTAAAAGACTTCAAGCAGGTCTCGGCAATATTACTAGCCAACATAAAAGGAGAAGCAGAGAATGTGGCGATCCGCCAGAGGTTAAAAGAGACAGATATAGCAGACCAACCAGCTGCAATTGCCAGAATTATAGAAAAATCCTATGAAGAACTAGGTAGAGATAGTTTGGGTGGAATACCAGTAAAGCCCCAACTAATTGAAAGTCCTGAAAAAATATTTATTAAAAATAATCTAAACAGTCAAAAGAAGAACTGGGATGGAAACAAACAATCCAATCCAAAAGAAAAGAGATTCCAGTCCAGAGGAAGGTCTCCTCGGCGGAGAGAAAGATCTCCGGACCAAGGACCCAAGTCTCCCCAAAGGGAGCCCTCTGTGAAAAAATACAACCTTAGAAATAGGGATAACATAAAGAAACCGGATAGATATCAAGATTTTGATACACGTCCCTCTCAATCTTTTCAGACTTCCTCGCAGAAATCGGAAAGAAGAGGACGATCGGAACCCAGGGAAGGGCACGTCAAGTCCAAAGACAAGGAACCTGCTCATCCAAATAAAAAATTACAGTTTCCAAAAAAGAAGGTAGCCAGTATTAAAGTATTCAACAATGCCGAGAATACTGAGGAGACAGCTGAAAAACGGAGAGTGGGTTCAGACAATGCTAGACAGCGCAGCAGAAGTGAGCATAGCACGCAAAGTCCTTATGAATCATCTGGAGACAGTGGACACGAATGAATACATTCAGGTGGAAACTGCAGACACCAGAGTTAGCAAACCGCACAAAATATATGAAATAACTTTACGTATAGAAGGGGATAAGACTAGGAAAATAAGGGGCCTTTTTTGGGATAATCTCTCCAAGGGCTATGACATCCTTCTAGCTGAAAAAGATTGGCCACCAGAGTTCGTCAGGGAGTGCCCACATGGCGAAGAAATAATTATGCCTGCCTTCTCAAATCATATTCCAATTCATAAAAAATATACACTTGCAAGAAAGTGGGCAGTAGCTCAAGCTCCTGCTTTATATAAAAATCATGTAGGATGGGATGAGGAGTCTCCTCCTCACAAAATCCAGTTAAAATCACAACCTACTGCACAAAGGCAGTATCCAATCAAGCAAGAAGCTAAAAAACAGGTAAAAGAAATTCTAGATCAACTAGAATACCAGGGGGTGATTGAAACTTGCACCTCACAAATGAACAACCCTTTGTTTCCTGTCTCCAAACCAGACAATTCATATCGTCTAGTTTTGGATTACAGACACCTTAACTCGTGTTGCAAAACTTTTGCAGTACAAAACTCGCATAGTGCTGCACTAATGAATAACATAGTGCGCAAAAAATATAAAACAACATTAGACATCTCTAATGGATTCTTTAGTCAAAATATAGCACCAGAGAGCAGATACTTATCAGCGTTCTCAATAAATGGCGCTCAAAAAGAATTCTGTCGGTTACCCCAGGGGTACAAGAACAGCCCAGGAGTATTCTCAGCGAGGGTAACAGAGTTACTACAAACATATGATGACGAAGCATTATCTTATGTCGATGACATATACCTAACAGATGATGACTTGGATACTCACTTGAAGAGAGTGAACACCATAATACTTGGGTTCGCAGCAGAGGGTTACAAATTCAACTTTAAAAAATCGAGAATTGCCCATCTAACAGTCCTGTTCTTAGGATATGAATTATCAAGTGAAGGCAAAAGCCTGGCTGACAATTTCCTAGAGAAATGTGCCGTACTCCAAGCACCTAGAACACTAAAAAACCTACAGTCAATTCTAGGCTTCCTAAATTTCGGAAGAACATACATTGCAAATTACGCAGAAAGGGTCAAACCCCTTTATGATCTAATAAAACCAGATTTTTAAAAAACCAATTGGACTCAAAAACACACAGAAATTCTGAGATCCTTACAAACAGATATGTTAATTAAAACAAAATTAGAAACACGTGATAACACACGCAACCTTGTGATTCGAGTCATCCCAGGAAGATGCGGATTCACATACCTGACCTCTAATGAGGGAGAAAAGGTACCAATTGCATTCAAATCACACTTGTACACTAAAGCTGAAATGAAATTTAGCCCAACGGAAAAAATTCTTACTGCAACACAGACAGCTATAGCAAAAGAACGAGCCCTTTCACAAGGTAAACGAATAATAATCGTTACACCGATACCAGCCCTAGAGGCTGTAACAAAAGCAAGCATACCGAATGCTAAAGCGCTTCATCCGAGATGGATACAATGGGCTAATTCTCTTGCTGCAACAGACGTGGCATACGAATTTGATCCTAACTTAAAAACACAAGAGTTTCTCCAATACGAATTCGAATGTCCGCCGCCGACCGAAATTCTGCCTCTAGAACATTACGGCTGTATAATATATACAGACGGATCAGCACAACCCGCAGTAGGAGGTAAACAAGCTTACAGTGCTGCGTGTGCGATTGTAAAAGGTCGCTGGCACGATGGGAAATTCAAACCAGCGGTCACTAAAACACAATCTTTAGGAGATTGTACAGCTCAGCGAGCAGAACTACTAGCATTCAAGATGGCGCTTGAAAATACCGATCGAGAATTCCCCACACTCATAGTGTGTGATTCGTATTATTGCGTTCAGTCTTACAATGAATACTTACAGATCTGGCTTCAGAATGGTTTTAAGGATGCAAAAGGAGGCACAATCAAGCAGAAAATGCTTTGGGAACAAGTAGTTCTTTTACAAAAGGAACTACCAAAGACTCACGTGATACATACACTGAGTCATCAACGTGATGGCGTTCACGTTGCAGGGAATTCATTGGCTGATGAGGCCGCGAAGGCAGCTGTGCAAACGGCTTCCGTAGCTGCCATCACTCGGTCAAAAACAAAAATAGACAGCGATATATTACAAGCTGTCAGCGCTACAGTAAAAGATGCGATAGAAACACTCCCGAAAGGCTTTCCAGTAAAGTACTCATACATAACTGATGCAAATAACGTTCCATTTGCTCGAATCCCTGGAGTGGGGGATAGAGTAATTCCAAACATGGAACATAGGTTAGGACTCATCATAGCGGCACACGAAGGACTTGCTTTTGTACATGCTGGCGTCTCAGCCACAGTATCGTTATTAAAACAGAGATACTGGTGGCCACAAATGAGAAGACAAACCAGGAAGTATGTTCTAGAATGTGAAATATGTCAAAAAATGAAAGTATCAACAGTGAGACGACCAGCACAGACGCCCCTTCTAATCTCGGATAAACCATTAGCCTGTGTTTACCTGGACCACTGTGGTCCCTTACAAAGGGATGGTAACTATAAATATATCTTGGTCGCAGTGGATTCATGCACGAGATTCATATGGATGTGGCCCCAGCGAACGGCTGACGCCACAACTGTTATAAAAGATTTGCGAGTCTTTATCGGCACATACGCAATTGGCATGCTGCATTCGGACCAGGGTCCTGCTTTTAGCTCTAGAGCTTATAAGGAGGCCATGGCCAGCATGGGCGTTGCATTGCGGTATTCTTGTCCATTTCATCCCGAGGGAAACGGAATTGTTGAAAGAAAAAACCGTGACATAAAGCAATCTATAACAGCAAAGGTATTAGGTTCGGGAGCTGGGTGGGTCAAACATCTAATAAGTGTCCAACGTAGTCTAAACAACTTGCCAAGAAATTCTCTGAGGGGATTCAGTCCGTACGAATTACTGTTTGGGACTAGGATGCTAGTCTTAGATCTTGACAGTCAGACTTCAGTGGTGAAAGAAAAAAGCTTTGATATCAAAGATCGTTTGGCTATTTTACAGGACTTAAACGAAACAAGAAAAGACCTGAGCAACATAAAGTTGAAACAGCAGCCAACAACCACTGAAGAACCACCACCTGTCCCAGCAAGACCTGTCTGGATTCCAAAAATCGGGGATCTAGTCAGAGAAAAGATCGCGGTAAAGAAGGAATTTGGGCCTTCTTACAGAAAAGCAGTTCCTGTCTTGTCCATCAACGGGACAAGATCAGTTGTATTACCGCCACTTGCTGGTAAAAAGGAGAACCGAGTTGTATCCATCGAACTGGTAAAACCACAATCATGTGGCCGATAACAAACAGTAGACCAAGTGGACTCCCGATAAGTAGTAGAACACCAAGGTTTGCTACAGTACAGAGGTGCTAACTAAAAGGCTAATCACATTCGAAACGCCTACAGAACAACAACAAGGACTATGCAACAATGCAATGGAACTCACACCTCTGAAAACCCAAATAAAAACATTTAGTAGAGACACACCAACCTACAATGAAGTAACAAATGAATATGCTGAAGCTGCAAGAAACAGTAATCCTGAAGCAATTGGAACAATAGACAGAACGGCATCCGGCTACTTCATCAACTTTGAAGATTCTTCTGAAGATCTAAGTGAATCAAAGACACAGCCATCAACAAAAACTTTTAAAGATAAAGCTAAGGAACTTTTGAAACAGCTGAAAGAAACCTATCTGATTTCTCCGTGGATTGAATTTTGGGTGTCCTTTGGTGTATTTATCCTGATACTTTGGCTCATCATGATACTATGTTTGGGACGCTTCATTGAGGGAAAATATGCTAAAATGGACACAGCAAGCCAGAAAATCAACTTGATCCTCAAGCCACACACGTCTTCACACGTCAAGAAAAGAGAACTTTCTTCAGTCAATTTCACAGCCAATCCTATACCGGGTGGGGTAGCATGGGACAATACTGACTATGAAATTTATGGTCCGGTTGAGATCCTCAAATATCCACACCAAATCAAGATCTCGTTGAGTGACTTTGTAAAACCAAACTCATTTGCTGATGATTGGGACTTTGAAAGTGTTAATAACATGATGTCTGATCTAGTGATGTCTGCTAAATTTACCAAACATGATTATTTGCAGGGTTCGTCTAATTATGATAGTATGTACTGCTACAACCACTATGGTAACCATTTTTTACATAAATCAGCACAACCTAGAAATGTTTTAAATTATAATCAATGGGAACATTGTGCAACCCCTCCAAAAGGAAGCTCAAGAACCTTTTATGACAAATATTCATATTTTTCAGGGTTCAACACAAGTAATGCTGAAACATTTTATTTCAAATTGTCAAATAGGACAGGAACAAAAACCATGCTTACAAACACGAAGTTGATATATTCGGACTCATTTTTTGAACAAATGAATACATTTGGTTTTGATTATTGGGACAAAAATGTTGAAGTAAAAAGTGTTTGGGGTACAAAAGAATGGCAAGTACAAGGTATAGAATCATTGTTTAGAGCCTGCATGATCCCAGAACAAATTATATTCTTGAATGAAACTATTCAACAAACTACCTGTCTTGGATTAGCCAAAATCAAAGACTTAAATAAACCGTCTATTCCAAAACCAACAATGAACAGCAATAACTCTGCAGATGAAGAGATAGACGTAAACTATGTATTAAACCAAAACAGAACAAATCCTGATTGGAAACAATGGTTAATCTGGCCCACAGATACTAATAACTGTCAAGACAGATTCCTGAACAAAACACAGGGGTTCAAATTGACCAGGCCAGACCCTAGATATTCCCAAAGACAACACCCAGGGATAATCACCACCTACAGTGTGGGCAAACTCTGCCTTCATTGGCTAAAAACTTCCACACTGACAGAAATTAAGCAACACCTAACTTTACTTACTGATGGTGCTGACTTGCGTGATTTCATTATGGGACCACGCAAACAGCGTCAAAAACGCTTCATAGCAGCCTCTATATATGCAGCTTACAACGAGGCCTGGAAGATAACTCAAATTGAGACAGCAGAAAGTATACGGGAAATTGCCCGTATTAATTTGGAAAAATCGCTTTCTGTAGTGGACAATGGGTTAATGACTCTGTCCTCCAGAATCTTTTCATTGGACAGCATTGTGTCATCAGCAATCGACATAATATCGCAAGACTTACTGTTGTTACAACACGGTCAGTCTCAATTGCGTTCTATTGTACAGCTTGGCTGGACGTTACAAAACCTGCGTTCAGGCTATGTGCCTTGGCGTTTAATCAACACAACGTCACTATTCACTATCTTTAACCTTACTGATAAACAGATCAGTATGGCACAAAAGAGTGCTGATTATACAATCCTGAGCATTGAGAAACTCAAGAGATTACCATTGACAATGTCAGAACGACCTGTCATTGAATGGATAATACATGGGATAATTAATATTCCGATATCTACTTTCAGGTTTCAATACTGCGAAAAATATATACAGGCTGGCATGTACGAAAAATTGGGAAAAGGGTACATTAAGACAACATGGAACTTGCCCTATTCACATGCATGTGTCAGTAATAAAGGACAGAAAGTGTTTCTTAGTGGCAATAATTGTGCGATGTCACTAAGCGGTACACTTCTGTGTAATGGAATTAGTTTGCATGGAGCCTGTGAAGGGAACTCAAATAACCTTTCATGTCACCAGCTAGGCACACCTGCAACAGAGATAGAACCATTCTTTAAAAGACTCAATAACGGGAGTTATATTCTAATTGTGGATCGCAGATGTTGTAGTCTACTGCCCGGGGTTCCTTATCTCGTTAGTACGACTGCGAAGGTCATGTGCTATGGACGCTTATTGTTCCCCAGCTCCTTTCCAGACAGGGAGGCAAGGGCATGGCCTAACTTGAAAATTACTTCTATTCGAGTTGATACTTTAAGCAGAATGAAAACAGTGCTTCTTCAGACGCCGACCAGGCTCACGTCATCAAAAGAAACGTATGATCTCCTAGTCGCAAGGAGGACTGCAGAGATTCACTCATTGTTATCAACTAATTCCCCCATACATTTCGCAGAAATCCTGAATGAAATCTTAAATATTTCTGATACCAGTGGAGTCTCAAATGTATTTAAGACAGTATTTTCGATGGCATTAACACCATTCAAAGCCATACTGGGTATTTTTCCAGACTTCGTCCATTCGATTTTTGGAGGAGTTCCCCTCATTTTGGGACTAATTGCAGGAATCCTATTCTTAGTCCTTATATTTCGTTATGGCAAACCATGTCACAGACAAAACACCTGCGACAATGGAAGAAACAATCCGAGCCATTGGATACCGGGACCGGATATCAAAAATCCTGGGACTAACCAGGCTTAGAGACCTGAACATGACTTGGTTTCTTTCATTTCGACCGATATGGCAAAGATGTGTTTTACCTGTATTAAGGTGCATGCTGTGCGGAGAAGAATGCGTGTTGGACACCTGTCTGACGCTACAATCGGATGCGCCAATGGATGCAGAAACACTGTTGGGTCCGGTAAAGGCTCATGCATTGTGCTGCCCTCAACGGCTGCCAATCCTGATGACGGCATTCGTGGAAACTTCACCACTACGATTAAGGGGTAGTGAAGATCAAGATGAAAGCAGCATCGATCAGGTACAACCTTCTGTCAGCAATACTACTCAAAACGTCAATGGAGACAATCATGCACATGAATGCATGGTTACATCCTTTTCCGAATTAGTGGAACTCTCACAGGAAGCTGTTGACAGCTTTTTCAGCAGTCTCAACGATATGATGTTCTCACCAGAGCAGAAATAATGACTCTTGAACAAGCTAGCACACGGCGTTCCCGACACCTTGAATTTGGCCTTCAACTTTAATAATAAAGTAGCAAGATCAACTTTTCCTCCAGTCCACGGACAGCAATTTTTTTTAGCGGCCCCCAAAATATTTTTTTAAATTTTACGGGACACTTTTCTTCTGCTTAAAGTAAGAACTATTCTTAGAGAACTAATTTCTATTTTTAGAAACTTCATAGACATTAGCTGCCCGCTGGTATGTTCATAAATATTTTTTTTTCTCTTGAACTGTGATGAAGTGGTCTCGAACTTTTCTTCTGTATTAAGAGCCATTTCATGTGTAATTCTCATATTCGATTACTAATAATGTATACATGCGTGATTAATTTAGCATTAGTCTACTGCTTAAATGCATATAGTACATATGGCTATTTTATTTTTCCCATACATTACGTAATTTCGAAATGCATTATATGTATTTTGGGGTGGTAAGGTATACACGATACTCTACAGTATGTTTTACTATGCCTAGATTCGTAAATATGGCCATAGTTAGCGTGGAGTGGGTGTGATGTATTCCTATAGGTTCTGTATCGATCCCCCTATTCCTGACCCTATTCTGGTTAACGAGTTAACTAGCAGCCATCCCATGATGCAGAAACCGTTATCTGATTACGCCAGACCACGGCACAGGAGCGCGTTATCTGATTAGGTCATAACGCTTGCCATCTAATTAGGCAAGCAATATTCCTCCAGCCCCTGATAAGGCATACGGAGTTCTCAAAACAAATCAAACCTATGACAACCTGGGAAAAACCCTGCGGCCATTGTTTTGATTTCACCGAGAACTTCAGTAAAAGAATGTGCTAACGACCAGCTCGTATGACATCCTTATTGACGTATCTATGTCCATCCTTACGTCAATCTCGGCACCTTACAGGTATAAATATTACCGATATTGCCTTAAGCAAACACACGCGGTGGTGACAAGACCGGAGCAGCGAGACTTGCCGAAGCCCAGCAGAGAGCGAAGCCCACTAGCTGCCCCGCCTTCCTGACGCGCTGAGAACGAGACGCTGCTTTCTCCTGCCGAGAAATCCAGCTCCGGCGCTTCCGAGCAGCCCTCGCAGGCAGCTTGGAATATCGAGACCTCAGACGAGAGATACTATCCCTCAACCATCCTAGACCTCAGGTACGGAACTGAATAACCCCTTGCAGAGAATTCTTGAATCAGTCACTGGGCAAAACAAACTTAACTTAGACTGCTACTTTCTATCCCCGCCCACGTATTAGGCTTAGGTCAGGTACACTGGGGTAGGCGTAGTTAGAAGCACCAGTTGAGTACGATTAGTCAAATGTTTATATGTATGTATCTATTTTATCCATTTTAAACCACCATATGGCTCAGAAACCATATAAATGTTTTTACAGTATTATTTTATACTTCTGCTTTTATTGTATGCACTTTACTTAACCATAAGTATTGCAATAATATCGATTCATTTCTCTTGTACGAGAAAAGAGACTGATCAATAAATAACATCTTTTATTGAACACGCCCGTCTCTTCCTTTTCTCTACAATCTGGTGAAACTAAGAATGCACGTACTGACTGAGTAAAATAAGTTGTCTTTTGTATTCACACGACTCTAGAGATACACTCTTGATTAGGGGAGAGCAAAGTTGTCATGTTCTATGGTTGTCAGAAACTAAATCCCTTCTTGTCTATCCAGGGAGGTTCAACTCCTCCTTGTCTATTCGAGAAAGTTTCTAGTGAACTCTGAGCTAGCTGGCAAACCCAAAACTTTAAGTCTAATATCGACAGTAGAAGACCTAGTTAACGTCTAGTCTAGGTCTATACTATTGGAGGTATTATTCCAATGCGCAGAGCCTATTGGGATAATAGGAACTACACTACAGGTTGTGCTGATCCGTCTGTATATATTATACAGCCGTAATGTTCTAAAGGCAGAATCTCGGTCGGCGGAGGACATTCGAATTCATATTAGAGAAACTCTTGTGTTTTTAAGTTGGGATCAAATTCGTATGCCACGTCTGTTGCAGCAAGAGAATTAGCCCATTGTATCCATCTTGGATGGAGTGCTTTAGCATTCGGAATGCTTGCCTTTGTTACCGCCTCCAGGGCTGGTATCGGTGTCACGATGATTATTCGTTTACCTTGTGCTAGGGCTCGTTCTTTTGCTACTGCAGTCTGTACCGCGGTTAGAATTTTTTCAGTTGGGCTAAATTTCATTTCAGCTTTTGTGTACAAGTGTGATTTGTATGCTATTGGTACCTTCTCTCCCTCATTAAAGGTCAGGTATGTGAATCCGCATCTTCCTGGGATGACTCGAATCACAAGGTTGCGTGTGTTGTCACGTGTTTGTAATTTTGTTTTAACTAACATATCTGTTTGTAAAGATCTCAACATTTCTGTGTGTTTTTGAGTCTAATTGATTCTTTTAAAATCTGGTTTTATAAGGTCATAGAGAGGTTTAACTCTCTCTGCATAATTTATAATGTAAGTTCTTCCGAAATTTAGGAAACCTAGAATTGATTGTAAGTTTTTTATTGTTCTAGGTGCTTGGATTACAGCACATTTCTCTAGGAAATTGTCAGCCAGGCTTTTGCCTTCACTTGATAGTTCATATCCTAAAAACAGGACAGTTAGATGGGCAATTCTTGACTTTTTAAAGTTGAATTTGTAACCCTCTGCTGCGAACCCAAGTATTATGGTGTTTACTCTCTTCAAGTGAGTATCCAAGTCATCATCTGTTAGATAGATGTCATCGACATAAGATAATGCCTCATCATCATATATTTGTAGTAACTCTGTTACTCTTGCTGAGAATAATCCTGGGCTATTCTTAAACCCCTGGGGCAAACGACAGAAATTTTTTGGGGCGCCATTTATTGAGAACGCGGTCAAATATCTGCTTTCTGGTGCTATATTTTGACAGAAGAATCCATTAGAGATGTCTAATGTTGTTTTGTATTTTTTGCGCACTATGTTATTCATTAGTGCAGCACTATGCGAGTTTTGTACTGCAAAGGTTTTGCAACATGAGTTAAGGTGTCTGTAGTCCAAAACAAGACGATATGAATTGTCTGGTTTGGAGACAGGAAACAAAGGATTATTCATTTGTGAGGTGCAAGTTTCAATCACCCCCTGGTATTCAAGTTGATCTAGGATCTCTTTTACCCGTTTTCTAGCTTCTTGCTTAATTGGGTACTGCCTCTGAGCAGTAGGTTGTGATTTTAACTGGATTTTGTGAGGAGGAGAGTCCTCATCCCATCCCACATGGTTTTTATATAATGCAGGAGCTTGGGCTACTGCCCACTTTCTTGCAAGTGTATATTTTTTATGAATTGGAATGTGATTTGAGAAGGCAGGCATAATTATTTTTTCGCCATGAGGGCACTCCCTGACAAACTCTGGTGGCCAGTCTCTTTCAGCTAGAAGGATATCATAGCCCTTGGAGAGATTATCCCAAAAGAGACCCCTTATTTTTCTAGTCTTATCCCCCTCTATACGCAATGTTATTTCATATATTTTTATGAGGTTTGCTAACTCTGGTATCTGCAGTTTCCACCTGAATGTATTCATTCGTGTCCACTGTCTCCAGATGATTCATAAGGATCTTGCGAGCTATGCTCACTTCTGCTGCGCTGTCTAGCATTGTCTGAGCCCATTCTCCGTTTTTCAGCTGTGTCCTCAGTATTCTCGGCATGGTTGATTACTTTAATACTGGCTACCTTCTTTTTTGGAAACTGTAATTTTTTATTTTGATGAGCAGGTTCCTTGTCTTTGGACTTGACGTGCTCTTCCCTGTGTTCTGACCGTCCTCTTCTTTCCGATTTCTCGAGGAAGTCTGAAAAGATCGAGAGGGACGTGTATCAATATCTTGATATCTATCAGGTTTTTTTATATTATCCCTATTTCTAAGGTTGTATTTTTTCTCAGAGGGCTCCCTTTGGGGAGACTTGTGTCCTTGGTCCGGAGATCTTTCTCTCCGCCGAGGAGACCTTCCTCTGGACTGAAATCTTTTTTCTTTAGGAGTGAATTGTTTATTTCCATCCCAGCTCTTTTTTTGAGTGTTTAGATTATTTTTAATAAATATTTTTTCAGGTTTTTCAATAAGTTGGGGTTTTACAGGTATTCCACCCAAACTATCTCTTCCTAGTTCTTCATAGGATTTTTCTATGATTCTGGCAATTTCAAATGGTTGGTCTGCTATATCTGTCTCTTTCAACCTCTGGCGGATCGCCACATTTGCTGCTTCTCCCTTTATATTGGCTAGTAATATTGCCGAGACCTGCTTGAAGTCTTTTAGTAATTTCATACCAAGAGTTAAAGCAGGTTCTGGACCGTATTCATCTTGAATTTGATTTAGCACATCTGGTATTACTGACATGGATGGAACACCATGTGTTTTTGTGTAAATGGAAGCAAAGACTGTACCCCAAGTGTCACAGTCCTCCACATGTGGTGCGATTCCCATTGGAAGACAGATAGTCAGAATCCGGTGTTTCTCAACCGGGGTGGTATCTGGAAATACCGCCTCTATTTGAGTGATTTTTCGTGCTAACCAACTCGTGAGTAACGATGGGACTCATCAGCTGATTAAAGTAGACTTCAGGAGAAACCGGTCCGCAGAGACACAAATCAATGGCCCAATCGAAGTCACAGCTTAGGCAGTGAAATACAGGCTGGACACAGGTGAAGTAGGAAAACCGAAACGATAATCCATATGCCGTGCTTAAAATCGCAAGCGGCAGCGTGCCATAATATTCAAGCATTCGGTCTCGAAACAGCGCTAGGAGGGGCTGGGCTGCTCCTTCCACACGTGGGGCATCCATATTTAAGGAAGCAAACAACCACTAGAACGGCTGCCGCTAGTGCCAGGATAACCGGGAATCCACCAAATAAACTCGAAAAAATGGAATGGAAGAAAGCAGGGATGACTCCAAAGATTTTTTCAAATGAAGTTACAAGACCACTGCTAACAGATTTTAAAAAATGCGCCAGCCCATTTGTGGAGGACGCGTTGAAGATAGAATGTACCATCTCGCTGAAATGTAACGGTAAATCAGTATTTAAAAGGACCTGAACTTCTGTCCGTGTATTAGCTATGTGAAGAACGAAAGTGGCCAAATGAAAACCTCCCTATTTTCATGTGTGGGTGGGTACAGGACATTTCTGCAGCAAACGACACGTTCAGTTACAGTTACCACATAAGCTACACCTTTAATTAACCTGCAACAATCTTCATTATTTAAAAGTAAATAACTTCCGTTCCCTAGTAAGGTAAAAGTCGGGGAGATTGCAGGAACTGGAGTCCCTTTTAAAACACAGGCCAAGTTCGGCCGGTCTTGGTTACAGGAACCGTGCATTTGTATATGCCTACACATTAGCGAATGATCTGGTGTTTCTGTACACTCCTCCCCATTCAGATAAACTTCCTGGCCGTCTTTCAAACATCTATAAGTGAAAGGAAGGGACCAGACTTCATGGAGAAATGCACTACCTAAGGGCTCATAGCGACCTATGGCAACATATCGCATACAATTTGTAAATTTATACAGAGCAAAAGGCAAAGTTATTAAACCGTGGATAAGCCACGTTGCATCGTTGGCCTCTGCCACAGAGAAAGGCAAGGACTCCAATTTCCCAATATGTAACATAGAAAATGAAGCATCTCGCATGGAAAGCAAGCGCTGCTTGTCAGTCAAATTAAAGGGTGCAAAGAGAGAAGAAACATTCATGTAGGTCCATGGCACCTTGCCAGCCTTCAACGTTTGAAGGGTCCATGCAAATTGCATGACAGAACGTAATTGATTCTGACCATGGTACAACACAGACACTTCATCATGCACAATATCCACTACAGAAGACACAATATTATCCAAAGTGTAAATGCGGGAAGAAAGCATGTTAATACTATTATCTACCACAGCAAGCACCTTTTCTAAATTTGCCTGATCTATAGCTCTAAGGCGTGTCGCAGCCTCAATCTGTGATGTCTTCCAGATTTCATTGTAAACAGCATATATCCATCTTTTTGATCTACCACTAGCCGGGCCCTTTATGAAATCATTTAAATCTATATCATCATTCAGCTTTGCAAGATGTAATTTAACAGCAGACAATGTTGAATGTTTCAGCCAATTCTGACACAATTTGCCCACAGAGTAAGTTGTGACAGAATGCTCAGTTTCAAAACGTGGATCAGGTCTGACTTGTGTAAAGCCATCAGATAAACCCAGAAAACGGTGCTGGCATGAATCTGCACTTCTGTGCCACACTAGCCAACCTTTAGGATCCATACTGGATATATTAAATGATGAATTCAGCAATAGGGTTTGTAAGTCCCTAATCGAAAACTGAGTATAATTACTCCAGCCAGAATATTCTTCTAACTCTGGGATGGTCGGAGAATTTAATTTTTTAGATGTAGCCAAACCAAAGCAAGTTGTCTGTGAAATAGAAGAGTTCAAAAACAACATCTGATTCGGGATGAGACAAGCACGGTGCAAAGCCTCAGTGCCTTGTACCTGCCAGCTTTTAGTACCCCAAACTGATTTTAGGTCAATAGTATCCTTCCACAATTCATAGCCGCCAACAGCCAGCTGATCAAGAAAGGACTTCGAATACAATAATTTGGTATCGGTAAGTCTAACCTTGGACATAGGCTTCTGTGTCATTTTAAAATAAAAGGACTCGGGATTAGACTGATTGAAGTCAGTAAAATAAGTGTACTTTTTCAAAAAAGTACTCGAACTGCCTTGTTTAGGAGCTGGGCAATGCTCCCATTGTGTATAATTTACAGTATTTCTTCTGGACGCTGTTTTATGTAAGAAGTGATTGCCAAAATGTTGAAAGCAAAACAAATCACCATAATTAGCAGATTCCAAGTACAAATCTTCCGCATCAAAGGCAGCATAGTATTTCAAATCAGAAAACAAAGACTCTACGGCCTGAACATCCCAATCATCAGAACGTATGTTTTGTTTCACTACATCCCCCATGTTAACTCTAAGCACATTGGGGACATTAACAACCTCGGTAGGGCCATGAATTTGAAACCTAACGGCATCCCACACTATCCCATCAAGGACAGGCCAAGCAGTGATGTTAACAAATGTCAAGTCTCTTTTCAATCTGTGTGCAGAATGAGACGAGGAAAGGGGGGCCAAAGTTCCATTTAGATGTCGAATGCATGTTCTTTCTTCGACATAGTGTCCATTCATAAGTCGGAAAAAATAAAAACCAAACCCAATTGACATAAAAAGGTAAATTGAAAAAAGCACCAGCCAAATATATGTCCAAGGCGGAATTAAAAAATGTTTTTTAAACAAGCTGGCATAAACTGCAAAACGTGAGGGTTTCTTCGAGGCATTGGAAACAGAGTCAAATGAAAATCTGGATTCTGTGGCCAAACGGGCTTGCAGGTCAGGCATGGACAAGTCAGTGGGGTAAGTATAGTCTAATTCAGCAAGGTCTGTACCGGGCAAAGTACTTAATAAAGGACTGGAAATAGCAGGCAACTCGATTGCCACTTCAGTTTCATGATTAGAAGCAGTGGGCAAAACTGAATTTCTCACAATGGAAGGACAGGAAACAGCCGGTGTCATGCTAAGAAGAATCGGCCACTCTGTGTATCTTGACATTGTCAATTGAGATAAACCTGTTTTCTTTACGACCAGGAAGTGGTGGTAAAATGACTGTTCTTGTGCCCTTCACTCCAAGGACTGGAACCGGAGCTCGATAGGAAGGACCAAATTCTTTCTTGTTGTCGATCTTCTCTCGAACCAGTTCTCCAACTTGGGGTAGCCAGCCGACTACCGGGATCTGCAACGCAACATCCGACGTGGAGGGCAAATGTTCCTTTGCAAGACTGTCTCTGGTCTTTTGTAGATTCTGTAAAACAGTACAATGTTCATCTACGTAAAAGGTCGTGGCGCGAGCCACGCAGTCTAGACCGTCAAGGTCAGGGACGTACATCTTGATGCCAAAGAGCATTTCGTATGGGGTCCGCCCACCCAGAGACCTTCTAGGGAGATTATTAAGAGCACGCTGCACGCCATAGAGGTGGGCTAGCCAGTTTCTGCCAGTGCCTATAACTCGAGCTGTCAAAGATTGCTTTAAATCACGGTTCATTCGCTCCACTACACTGTTACCCTCAGGTCTGTAGGGAGACGAAAACTTGACTTGGACCCCCATCGAATTCATGGCATCCTTATACGCCTTAGAGGCGAAAGCCGGACCCTGATCCGAATGGAAGGTACCGCAGGCAAAAATCCCTACAAAGATGCACAAATCTCTAATGACAGTCCGTGAATCAGCGCTGCGATGGGGCCAGACCCACACAAAGCGTGTGCATTAATCAACTGCAACTAAGATATACTTATACGCAGTATCAGATGAAAAAGGACCGCAGTGATCTAAATAAACACAACCTAGTGGTTTATTAGAAATGTACAACTGAGTCTGTGGCGGACGCGCAGCAGGCGAAGGTTTAATCTGCTGACATATGTCACAAAGAAGGACATAATCACGCGTCTGTTTGTACAGTCCCCGCCACCAGAAACGTTGTTGTAATTGAGTTACAGTGGCTGAGACGCCCGCATGCGCAGACGCCACACCTTCATGAGCGGCTGTAATCAAGTCTGCCCTGCGATCCGAGTTGGGAATCAAACGTTCATCAACATCAGGAATTTTCACAAAAGGAACCTTTTCGGGACTTAAGTGGTATGTGTACTTCGAAGGGAATCCCGAAGGATGTTTACCTCCCTTCTCAGTGGCAGCAACAGCTGCCAAGACGTCACTATCAATCTTACTTTTGGACCGTGTAACCGCTGCAACTAAGTATGTAGACACTGCTGATTTCGCTGCTTCATTAGCAAGCGAGTTACCGACAGCGTGGACTCCCACACGCTGGTGGCCAAGAGTATGAATTACAAAAACGAGCGGCAACGAAGCCTTAAGCTCTGCCACTCGAACCCAGATCATTTTATGTTTTATTGTGCTACCCTTGGAATCACGAAAGTCATTCTGAATCCAAAAGAACAAGTTTTCATTGTAAGACTGGACACAGTAGAAAGAATCACTTACAATAAGAGTAGTAACACTAGGATCTGCGTACTCCAACGCTAGTAACAGAGCACGAAGCTCTGCCAATTGTGCGGTGCAATCTCCCAAAGGCAGTGTGTACACTTCCCTGGCTATGAACTCATCGTTCAACATAGCACCTACCACAATGGCGCATGCGGAAACATAGGCATGTTTAGAGCCATGCGCAACCTGCGCCGAACCATCAGTGTAAATGATGCAATGGAAGTCCTCCAAAGGTCGCATAGCTAGAGGAGCAGGATGAACAAACTCATACTGCAAGTACTCCTGCGACCGCAACGAGGCGTCAAAAATAAACGTGACATCCGTGGACGTCAAGGACGCAGCCCACTGAATCCACCGAGGGTGCAAAGCTTTTGAATTTGGTACACTGGCTTTCGTGACTGCCTCCAAATGAGGACAGGGTGTTACAACCAACATGCGTTTCCCCTGTGACAGAGCCCGTTCTTTAAGAATAGCCATCTGCACAGCTGTTAAAACCTTTTCCACAGTGGGAAACCGCATCTCAGCCGAAGTGTACAAGTGTGACTTGTAAGCAATAGGAACTGTGTCTCCTTCATTAAAAGTGAGGTACGTGAAACCCACCGTCCCTGGTATTATTCTTATCACCAGGTTGGTATGGTTGTCACGAGTCAGTAAGAACTTAGAAGCGAGCAGATCAGCCTGCAAGGATTGCAAAATGGCTGAATGCTCAGGCAGCCAACATGATTTCGAAAAATTTGGTTGTATCAAAGCATACAAAGGCTTGATACGCTGGGCATATTCCGGAATGTATGTCCTCCCGAAATTTAAAAAGCCCAGCAAAGACTGTAATTTTTTCAGTGTAGTTGGAGCGCGCAGCTGTGCGCATTTCTCCAAGAAGTGAGGAGCCAAACCTCTACCTTCATTATTGAGCTCATAGCCCAGAAACAACACCGTGTGTTCAGCAATGTGCGATTTAGCAAAGTTAAATTTGTAACCCATGTCTGCAAAGTTACAAATAACAGAATTTACACGACACAGATGCTCCCAAATATCGTCGTCTGTGAGATATATGTCATCCACATACGAACAAGCATCTGGGTCGAGTGCCTCCAGAATAGAGACAATGCGTGCGGTAAATATACCAGGACTATTCTTATAGCCCATTGGGAGACGCCGGAATTGTTTTTGGACCCCAGCGCATGTAAAACTGGTCCATTGGGAGCTAAAGCTGTCCAATCTATGGGCATAGAAACCGTTGGATATGTCAAGCGTTGTCTTAAAATGCTTACGCACGAGACTATCCACTAGGGCAGAGCCGTGAGAATTCTGTACTGCACAGTTACGGCAATGTGAGTTCAAATGCCGGTAATCCAATACCAAACGATACGATCCGTCAGGCTTGGTCACAGTAAAAAGAGGATTATTCATCGGTGACACACACGTTTCAATAACTCCCTGATATTCTAATTGTTCAAGGATTTCCGCGACGGAAGCTTTGGCTTCACGCCGAATGGGATATTGAGGTTGAGGCTGCGGCTGAGACCGCAACGGAATTTCGTGGCAAGGGGATAATTTGTCCCAACCACATTGGTTACAGTACAGAGCCGGTGCGAGAGCCCGAGCCCACTCTTCTGCAAAATGCTGCGCATGCTCTTTCGAGACAGTGTTCGCGAAACTGGGGAGGATTACCTGCTCCCCTCGCGGCGCCGCGAGCACAAAAGGTGGGGGCCAGTCAGCCTCCGAAAGCAAAATATCATACGTAGAAGACAGATTTTCCCAAAACACCCCTTTTACGGTACGCTGTATGTCACCTTCAATTAACAGGACAATTTCATAAAGTCTTTCAGGGGGAGCAAGTCTCGTATCGGCTGTTTCAATCACAACGTAGACATCAGTCGCTGTCACCCTCAGTAGTGGACGCAGCGCCTCTCTGACTATGGTAATCTCCGCCGCGCTGTCCAGCAAGGTCAGAGCCTACGTCAGATTCCGAAGCCGCGTTCTCACTATCTGTGGCATATCGATGCGCTGTTAAGGCTGCGACTTTCTTTTTCGCAAACTGCGGTCTTTTCGGCGTAGAATCCTCCTGCTTCGCTGCGCCTTCAATCTGGCGGGGCTGGCCACGTCCCTGTTGGCCACCACGTCCCCTACCGCCTCCTCCTCCACCGGTTTTCGGGGCCGATGAGTCCTGAAAGGAACGAGGAGAGCGTTGATCAGAAACCTGAAATCGATCAGGCGATTTAATCATCGCGCGATCGCGCAAATCATAAACTTTTTCAGTCGGCGCAGGAACTTGTGTTGCAGGATAAGAATCCTGAGTCTGCTTTTGTTGCTTCCCCTGTGTCTGTCTTTTAGGCCAATTTTGTTTTTTGGACTTGGGTTGGACATCTGCCGCAGCAGACTGTCCTTGTGGTTGTTTTTTCTCCTTGACAGGAAAATATTTCAGACCTCTACTTGTGCGGCCAATCGTCTTATATGCGGCCACAACTATCTTCGCTAACTGTCGGGGTTTATCGGCATCGGGCAGAGCAGCCAAAGCATTCGACACCTGAAAGTTCACTGCATCTCCTTTAATATTGGAGAGTATGAGATCGCTTACTATCTCAAACGAACCACACAGGCGCATACCCAATTCAACCGCTGCCTCCGGTCCGTGATCATCCTGAACACGTTTAACGATCTCAGGCAGTGCGGTCATAGACGGGGTGCCGAAACACCTCGTATAAACGGCCGCAAAAGTTTTTCCCCAGCTTTCACAGTCAACGAGCTCAGGACTTAAATCCTTTGGTAAAGTGATCGTCAACATTCTATGTTTATCAGCAGGAGTAGAATTCGGAAACACAGCCTCCAGTTGGTCAAACTTCTCGGCAAGCCAGAAAGGGAAGTCATCGTTATCAACGGGACGCTGACCAAAAACCGAATTGACCATAACCGGATTTAGGCGTAAACCGCCACGTTCCGTTTGAACGGCCGCACCCCCGGGGGGACCACCCGGGAGATGACGACCTATGTATTGCACTAATGCACGAATCACAGCAATCGAGACAACGTGTAGTCTACGAATATCCACAAGGGGACAAGCGCCGTGATTCGGGTACGGGATGAATCCACCCAAAGCAGGCCAATTTGTACCTGGAATGGAAAGTGGACCTAACCTCGCAGCTGACAAAGAGTGGGGGAGGGCGCCATCAAACCAAACGCGATGCTGCCAATGATCAATAGGTATTTCCAGTGCCCTGTACGGTGTATACTCAGCCGGTACAGGGGAGGGTGTGTAGTGGAGGAACACTTGAGAATTCGCGTCCACCTCCGGAAATGTGACCCACGAGTAAAACAGCTCGAAAGGGTACGCCGGATCTGCACACACCACCAAAATCACAGCCATGCCTTCCAAAGGGACTTGGTAAGTTTGTAAATGGTTGCGCACCGCAATGCGACTATGCTGCGCAATGGCCACAGCCATGATATCACCGGAACTACTGAATAACAAAGAAAACTTTGTAGCACAACTGGGTAGTAAGTCAAGGAAACCGTTTTAGATAGATTCAAGCTTGAAAAGACCTATTTCAAAAAATAGGTAGGTTTCACCGACACCACCGTTTTCCGGACACGATAGTGAAGGGGTTAAGGTTTGAACGATATACTACTCGAGTGTCATGATATAAGACCACCAACGTACGGGCGCCATGTTGCAGGGTTTCTGTTCTCCCACAGAACTGTGCACAGAGGATTGGAACCTCAGCGAATTAGGGTGACCCAAAACTCACCTTAGTATCCAACAAACCCCTTACCGAGCTAGCTACAGTGTCTCATTGATCATAACAAAATCCCAATGTTTAGACAAACCAGAACATGAGCTTACAATACCTCAGGTTACGTGGAACACATGAGCACTCTTTCGTTATACAATCATTTCAAACCAGAACGTGGAGTCAAGAAGAACACGTGAACATTTGAAATATTTATTTACAAATGCCGTCTTCTCAGGCGCAGTATCTTAGATAATACAAGGAAACATATTATCAAAAGCAAAGTTATCAGCATAGTTACTAGTCCATAAAAAGCAAATGGTGACAGCATGTTAACATGCTGTAAATGAATAAGGGTTAACAACACTTATTTCTCACCCTCCCTAACTCGCATATTATATTAATAGCTAAGAAGGTCTCTTTGGGTTGAATTAGGGCGGGCCCATACCTCAGGATCCTAGAATGAAGAGATCACATCAGCATACAACAGCTCTCTTTGCATGCGAACAGCATCAAGTGTGTTTGTGTGTGTCAAGCAAAGCAATATAAAACCCGCCTAAAAGCCAAAATTGGCAGAAGCTGCACTTATGTTATGTCTATGAAGGCGCGAAGATCAGACCTCATAACAATTCAGTATCTTGTTGTTCCTGAAGCTTCAGCACTCTCTGTACAGACATAGTTTATTGAGCAAAGCTGATATCAGAGTAATAACACATTATTCTCATGTAAACCACAACGAACTACTAGGTTGAAAGCTAAATCAACAATTAAGTGTCGTGTGCAGAAGCTGCAAAAGGAAAAATGGCGTTTAAACATGTAATGTGCCCATGCTAACTTAACGCATTATAAAGATATATAGGAGCTATATGACACCTCATTGAGCATATAATTAAGGGGCAACAGAAACTCGAGTGGGCAGTGGAGCGGCAACTGGCCGCCGCCCAAGAAGATAGAGGCTTGTTCAAATCTTCCCTGTCTGCCCAATTGGAAGGACTGAGAAATGTGACACCTCCCCATCCCCACCCACCGGGAGAAGCACGAGTGCCTGACGAGGTCTCTATCTCTCTCCCTTTATTACATATCCCGGAGCTGGAGGCGGGAAAGAGACGAAGACAGCTGTGGCTATATCCTGTGAAGCAACCTGGATATTCCGAAGAAACCCCCTTTTGACTCTGCTGCATTTGCACGTGAAAGAATCACCAGTAGACAAAGGCGCAGTTATATAAAAATAAAACCCTCCTAACGTTCCCTGATCAAAGAGTCGGTTTCTTCCTTGAGAACTACCCCCTGGGAGCACGTAGGGACCACCGACCAGAGTATAGCCGATCCCCCCCTGGGACAGGGACGTACTTGTAGGTACCTAAAACAGCCACAGAACCAAAAGCTCTTTTCAGAGCTACCCTACCTGTAATCACTCAAAATGATTATTTTATTATTTATTATTATGATTATATAATTTTTTTCACTATTTTTCCCCATGGTACGCTCCCCGGTGCGCGTACCGGGCGCTCCCCCCGCGAAAAACGGAAAAAAATGTAATTTTTTTTTTGCCCCGCGGGACCCTTCAATGGCCCCCACATCAAACCTAGGGGGTCAGGGGGGGTCTACCCTGCCCCCTTTTGGTCATTTCCCCCTTTGATTTTTGCCACCTCTTGTGTCTCAATCCTACCGAGACACAAGATGGCAGCCGCTGCGGACTGTTTCGAATGTTTACAGACACCCGAGAACCAATCAGCTTCCCGTGCGCAAGTCGCATGGCGCGCCCGGAGCGCTCCCCGGTGCGCGTACCGGGGCACGGCCATAGATATATAAATTTTTTTGAACCTAAATTACTCAAAATCCTCTGGAGCACATATCTTGAGACATAGCAAAGGCACATCGTGCTACCAGTCCCTACAATTTTGCCAAGTTTGGTGAAAATCCATTCAGCCGTTCGAGCTAAAAGTGCGACACACCGCCCTATGGAAATTAACATGGGGAAAACACGTTTTGGGACCCCCCTTTTATCTCGGCCCCCGCTTGACGAATCCCCCCCAAACTTTCAGGGAAGGACCGGAGCGCCGCGAGGCAAAGTTGCTCAAAAATTCAGGCAGATTCCTCAACCGGCGCCAAAGTTATTCCCAATAGAATGTTGCGATTTCCCTATGGAAATCAATCCTAACTATATATACCTACTGGCGCCCGCCAGTAGGTAATATATATATATATATATATATATATTACAATCCAGCCGGTAACCGCGCCAACGTTCCAAGCGCAGAATCCAGCGCGTGGACACAGAAATACGCCAAAGCCAGTCTTTAGATGTTTGCTGCTTTTATTGAATCATGAAGTGCAGGGTAAAAAAATGCCGAACAGACGCGTTTCGGACAAAGCGTCCTTGCTCACTGTTGGCGGGAATGTGGACCACAATTCATATATATAGCATACATTTGACGTAAACGCGCCCAAATTCGAAAACATACATGTCGAAATAGAAATAGGGCTCACATATTGCCTAAGCCTATATTGGAACGAGAATGGGCGCCATTTTGAAATAGTACAAGTAAAACGCTGTCGATGCACAAAATATCATTGCATATAATTGCTGCACAGCCGAATATTGATTGCACATGTTCAGACAATATTAGAAATGTGCATATCATATATATATATATATATTCACTGAAAAAACCATAGGTTATAGACCATATATAGTTAGGAATTAGCATTTAAAAAACCTTATTTTACTCACACAAAACCATTGAAATTCCATATATAGTTAGTTGCACTAACTATATATCGCGCACCTGCAATCCACTGCTGATCATGTCACATATTACATCATTCATGACATGGTCAGTGACATCACTGATGACATCACTGATGACATCTCAAATGACATCACTGATGACATCACTGATGACAACATCCAGTGACTGTATGTTTCTGTAAAGTTAAAATATATCTTACATATTGAAGAATTAGTGGATGTATAAGTGTCTGGATGAAGGATTTAGTAGGTGCGTGACTGACTGTATGAGTGAGTGATTAAATGTGTCTCACTGAATGCATGGGTTAGTGACTAAACTGTCTTAATTTGTGCATCATTATGTCTGTTGTTCTGTAAACTGCTGCATGTGTTGATCATTAGCTATACGAGAGGCTATATGTGTTATTAATTGCTTGCCCAAGTATTTCTATGGGAGATTGAGTTTGTGTGGGGGTGGCTGGAAGGTGTGTGACTCTATGCATAGATGTGTGAACAGTTTATTCACTAGGTGTATGAGTTCAAGAGTGCATGTGGAAACAGCTACATGGGCAGTTGACTGTGTGCATGAGTGTATTGATGAGTGAATGGATATCTCAATGCTACATGTCATAGTAAGTACATATGTAAAACACAGTACATGTGAGAGTTGGCATATATAAATAACTGTGCATGAGAGCCACCGAATGAGTGAGTGGTTGTATCGATCATTGTGAACTTGTATCAGGGATTGTATAAGAGAGTAAATATGTGTTAGTATATGTTTCAATAAGTAAGGTGTGTTTAACTGTATAGTTGAAGAAATGGAGATGAGATTGTTTCTTTGCATGACTGACTGGGTGTGTGAGTAACTCCATGGATGAGTGGAAGTGTGTGAGTGTCTGTATACACTGAGTGTATCTAAGGTTATATTAGAGTCTGAAGAGGTTTATCGTATTAGCACAAGAATGATGTCAAATGAGATGTCATCAGTGATGTCATCAGTGATGTCATTTGAGATGTCATCAGTGATGTCATCAGTGATGTCACTGACCATGTCATGAATGATGTAATATGTGACATGATCAGCAGTGGATTGCAGGTGCGCGATATATAGTTAGTGCAACTAACTATATATGGAATTTCAATGGTTTTGTGTGAGTAAAATAAGGTTTTTTAAATGCTAATTCCTAACTATATATGGTCTATAACCTATGGTTTTTTCAGTGAATTTTCAAGGTTTTGTAAATGCTAATTCCTAACTATATATGGTCTATAACCTATGGTTTTTTCAGTGAATTTCAATGGTTTTTTAATAGCAAATATCATAAGCTGTCGAATGTCAAGTACGTGGTAAGTGAAAACATTTTCGTGTTTATGCACACTGATCTGCTTTGAATGGTGCCCCCCCCCCTCATTTCTATTAGGAGTACTCTCTCTTTGCAGATAGTGAAAGGTAGTTAACGCAGGTCTTTGCCCCCATTGTAATCCGTCGTGCCTGCTTCTCTCTCCATTTGATTGATTGTTATCCAAGTATTTACTGTTTTAGAATTAGTTCTCTTTGGTTCATTCTCTATTTACAAACAAACACAGAGTCGCAATACTCTGTTTAGTCTTTGCAGATAACGAAAAATCGTGTAAAAAAAAAAGAAAAGGAATCGAGCAAAATCAGTAGGCCACTAATGGGATCTCTTTTTGACCTCGCTAAAATAGAAACATTAGGAACAACCCCTCATGACAAATACAAAACTAGTGAGATGAACTGAACTCCACACAATGATGGCTGCAAAACAGCTCGGCTCCGCCACCCACCCCGCCCAAAATAACGATAAAGAACGGCTGCCATGATTGGTTGCGGAATGACCACGACGGAGCTACGAAATGGTGCTGCTCTCATGCTAACCCCAGCTTCAGTCTGAAACATCCAGAAACACTGTAGACTACCAATTCGATCAGTTCCGGTAGCGCCCCAATGTAACCCGGTAGAGAAGAACTAGCTCTCCCCTCTTTGACTGATGGTTCTTGTTGCCTGTCCCTTCTGTTGTCATTTAACAGAACTATTTAGCCTGCTGAAAGGGGTTGTGTTCCGACCGCTGGTTGGTGGAGACATTTTGACTATATTCTGTACCTGCGTTGTCGCGTAATGCGTCATATGACGCGCCGCGTTAGCGCATCCGGAAGTCATCCGGGGCGCGCAGCGCGTAACGTAAGCATAACAAGTCATGTGACTTGTTAATAAAACTTTTCATTGGTTCATTTTACTTTTCTTATTGTAATGATGAAAGGCTTGGTCATATGACCTAAAAATTACGCTTTTCATTACTTCCGAACATTATTTTTTCTTAAATATATGTTATAATGTTCCAGGCTAATGTACTTTCCCGGAAATTTTACAACTGTCCTGCAAGTAAAATATATTCTTTTTTCGAGAAAAAGAGCGTTTCTTCGTCCCATGACGGAGCCGTTGAGCAAAAGAGGGTCGACCTGCTGTCTTAGTCGCCGATACGCCTGAATATGAGATTCTTATCGATCACTTTATGTTGCAGGAATAGAAAACACAACAGCCCTTGACCATTTATCTTTACTGCGTTCCTTCGTATTATACCTTTTACCCTTCATGTAATTGGTCTGCTTTATTTCACTTGCCTTTTAATGATTCTAAAACAGTCACTATTATTAAAAACTTTACCAATGTATATACTACTACCATGTTTTCTTTTAAAAACCTTTATTGAGAAAATTTCATTATACAAATACGAGCCTATAACCACGTGGGCCTGCCACAGAGCAAACTGTAATCGTATATGATGAATAGACATTTACACTGTAGAGGAACGTAACGGGCGGGCCATTAGGTTGCAAGAACTAAGGTGTCTAACAGTTACGGAATCGGTGGACGTACATTTTATAATTAAAATACGACAGGGCCAGTTACAATAAAATTATCTAGATATACATTTGCGGGCAAGTACCATGGGTGACGTTAATTCGAACTTTCAACAGTACAGTAATCAATAACACATCAGAACTTAATATCAATAGGGATGTCGAAATATTCAATCAATTCTCGTCCCCGCCCGCCATGTGCTTCAAAACTGCATACGTATCTCGTGATTTCAAGGTTCTGCAACCAGTACACAACAAGGAGTTACGAGTCCCATTTATTCTGGCGCCATTTTGGGCGAGGACGGGCAGGTCCAGGATATAGTCAAAATGTCTCTACCAACCATCGACTATGATGATGTTCATATGCTGTATTTATTAGAGTAACACTCATCTGTCCACAGGAAATTAATTTGCCACAATCTAAACATGTCATTTTAATCTTTCCAAAGTTCTTCTAAATATTTGGGACCGTTTCCCTTGCCTCTGAAGCTCTCAGTGCCACTTCTTTGATGAATGTACTAGCAGGTCAGGGGTTCTCCTCCAAATCTCTCTTTTATGCAGCACTATAATTAATTGGTGCCACCTCTCCATATGACGATGCATGGTATAGTTACCACAACTATATTTTTTTTCGGTTCCTCTGGAGAGTTCATCGTGGCAGATGAAGCGTGTAACGTACCGGGCATTTACCTTTTTTTGCATGTACAGGAAAGGAAAAAAAAATCGAGCGTCCGAGTTCTAAGGTGTCCCAGGGCCATTTTGGTGGACCAGGCCCAAATCCAAAGAACAGCCATCTCACAGGCTAATGGGGCGACCCACGCCGAGTTTCAGCATTGTAGGATGACCACACAAGTACAGCAACTTGCTAGACATCACCTCGGTGCCATCCGGATCTCGGCGCCCCACTGCAGATGAAGTGCCTCTCAACTATGAAACCACCACGGTGACATCCGGATCTTGGCGCGTTGTGCTGCCTTCGGCCTATTCGCACATCGGTCCGCTACTGACGCCATCTCACAGGCTAATGGGGCGACCCACGCCGAGTTTCAGCATTGTAGGATGACCACACCAGTACAGCAACTTGCTAGACATCACCTCGGTGCCATCCGGATCTCGGCGCCCCACTGCAGATGAAGTGCCTCTCAACTATGAAACCACCACGGTGACATCCGGATCTTGGCGCGTTGTGCTGCCTTCGGCCTATTCGCACATCGGTCCGCTACTGACGCCATCTCACAGGCTAATGGGGCGACCCACGCCGAGTTTCAGCATTGTAGGATGACCACACCAACTTGCTAGACATCACCTCAGTGCCATCCGAATCTTGGCATCTCAACGCCTAGTGGTATCTTCCATACAAAAAATATTGTTACGCTGCCTTTGGCCCCATTCGCACATCAGTCCGCAACTTAGACATCACCTCGGTGCCATCCGGATCTTGGCATCTCAGCGCCTTGTGGTGTCAGTCAGAAAATATTGTTGTGCTGCCTTCGGCCTATTCGCACATCGGTCCGCTACTGACGCCATCTCACAGGCCAACGGGGCGCCCCACGCCGACTTTCAACATTGTAGGATGGCCACAGAAGTGCGACAACTTACTAGACACCACCTCGGTGCCATCCGGATCTTGGCGCGTTGTGCTGCCTTCGGCCTATTCGCACATCGGTCCGCTACTGACGCAAACTCACAGGCCAACGGGGCGCCCCACGCCGACTTTCAGCATTGTAGGATGGCCACACCAGTGCGGCAACTTGCTACACACCACCTCGGTGCCATCCGGATCTTGGCGCGTAGTGAAGCTGCAGCAGCTGCAAATAAGCTTCAGACAGTGTTACAACCGCTGCTCAGAACTCTCAACTATGACACCACCTCGGTGCCATCCGGATCTTGGCGCGTTGTATTGCCTTCGGCCTATTCGCACATCGGTCCGCTACTGACGCCGCCTCACGTGCCAACGTATTTTCTCCGCATTTTATACCCTATGCCGCATAACAGGTCATGTGACTTGTTTATAAAACTTTTCATTGGTTCATTTTACTTTTGGTTTCCGAATGATGGAAGGCTTGATCATATGACCTAAAAACAACACTTTTCATTGGATGAAAACTTTTTTTTCCCCCAAACGATGAAAGCCCCACCTTGTTTCTGGATGTTTCAGACTAAACTGGCGTCAGCATGAGAGCACCACCATCTCGTAGCTCCGTCGTGGTCATTCCGCGAGCAATCATGGCAGCCGCTCCCCACCAGAAGCCTGCAGGAGTCGGGGCCCCCAAAACTTTTGATGAATTCTCAAGGCGGAGGGGACGCTTTCGAGAATGGGGTCCAAGACCTAGCAGACAAGCGTCCGATTTCCAAGGTGTCCCAGGGCCATTTCAGTGGACCACGCCCAAAAAGGAAAGAGCCTGCCGCCATTTTGAGAGTCCTGTGGCAGCCGCCTATCGCTGCACCGCAAGAGTGGGCGCAACTCAGCTGAATGGCGGATTTTGACACAGTGGACCAAAAGCGGACGGAATGGCAACTGAAACGGTAAAGGGGCGCCCCACTAAAACAGATGAGACTCCACCTGGAGAGGCCCGTTCACGCCGCCTCCCCCGGGGCGCTCCACGCCGTTATTCGGAGCAGCATTGTAGGATACCAAAACCAGTGCGGCAACTTACTGGACATCACCTTGGTGCCATCGTTCTGCTGCCTTGGAACTATTCGCACAACAGTTTGCTACTGATGACCCACCCCCCGCGACGCCCCACGCCGTTATTTGCTGGGTGGCAACTTACTAGACATCACTTTCGTGTCATCTATATTTCGGCGCGTTCTGCTGCCTTGGAACTATTCGCACAACAGTTTGCTACTGATGACCCACCCCCCGCGACGCCCCACGCCGGAAATCTGGACGTTGTGCTGCGTTGGGACTATTCGCACAGCCGACCGCTACTTCGTTGTTTTTCTCTAAAAATGTTTATATGTTATTACTATTTTTGTTTTCTTGTATATATTTATAAATTATTAAAGTTTTATAATCTTACTACTTTGTCGGAGTGCTATATATTTTTAATGTGACACATAATTGTAAAAACTTTGATGTACAAAGAGTCATCCCTGGAATCTTCCGCTTCACGCTCGGTCCCCTCCCCAATCACAATACAGGATGGTTTTCAGATAATAGCAACGCTTCTGCTGTGACGGATCTCATCGAGTGTGGGCCTTGATCTACTATAACTCCTTTGAAGAGGGGTGATTCTTTACAGCTGTGGCCATAAACTACATCTGCAGGGCTAGCTGATAGCCTAGGACCGGCCTGGACAATCGGACACAGAGGAAAAGGAGTGTCAGAGGGTGCGGTAGTGAATAGGGCGAAAGGGAGGTGTCGGGCGGGCACAGGGTGTGATTCTCAGGGAAGAGCAGCGCAGATGGGGGGAGGTTTATTACCCATGCATAAGACAGAGAGCGGGGGTGACCACTGCCTGGGTGAGATGCTTGCGAGGGTGGGGAGCCATGCTAAGGATCGACAGCGTGCACAGAGTGGGTCTGGTCAAGGCATCTAAAATGGCTGCCGTGCACGACAAAAGTGTGGCATTTGAAAAAAGACAAGATGGCGCACACAATGTTTTTCAACAATTCCTGATTTCCTTCGAATCGAACGTTAACAGACGTTGGGGCATATTACCAAAGTTAAGCGATATTTATCCCTAACGATGCATTGCAAAGATTTTTTTACCGTCAGAAATTATCGCAGATAAACCTTGCTATTATCAAGGTTTATCGCAAATACGATAAAAAACGAGCGCAATGCATTAATATCGCTGAAAACTCCGCGACATTCATGCATTACCGAGCTAATGCTCTTAGCCATGTTATCCACCTCCCATTGGATAACATGGCTAAGAACTGCTCAGGGCAGCTGTTACTTTTTGGAGATATTCGCGCTTATCTCGAATATTTCCAAAAGTTGATAATAGGAGATAGCGATGTTAGCAACTGTTTCCAGTCGCTAACATCTTGGCATGCCCACTTTGCATGTCATTAGTGATAAATATCACTCACATGCAAAGTGGGACCCAAGATGGTCGCTATCTCCTACTAGCCGTCGCTAACTGGTGTTAGCAACAGCTAGGTAATACAGATATAATTTTATCTCCGCGAAGCGGAGCGCTGTTACAGATATATATCTTTTTTTGAACGTTAATTTCTCAAAATCCACTGAAGCACATATATTGAGACCTAGCAAAGGCACATCGGGCTACCAGTCCCTACAATTTTGCCAAGTTTCGTGCAAATCCATTCAGCCGTTCGATTATTATTATTATTATTTTTTTTTGCCCCGCGGGGCCCTTTTAAAACCTCCACATCAAACCTAGGGGGTCAGCGAGGATCTACTATGCCCCCTTATAGTTATTTCCCCCTTTGTTTTGACCTCCTCTTGTCTCTCGATCCTACCGAGAGACAAGATGGCGGCCGCTACGGACTGTTTGGAATGTTGACAGACGCCGGAGAACCAATCAGCTTCGCTTCACAAAGCTCCGTTGCGCGAAAAGTCCGCGAACCAGTGCGCTGCCCGGTCCGCTGTTACAGATATATATCTTTTTTTAAACGTTAATTTCTCAAAATCCACTGGAGCACATATATTGAGACCTACAAAAGGCACATCGGGCTACCAGTCCCTACAATTTTGCCAAGTTTCGTGCAAATCCATTCAGCCGTTCGGGCTAAAAGTGAGGCCAACCGCCCTATGGAAAACTCAATGTTAAAAACACGTTTTGGGACCCCCCTTTTTTCTCGGCCCCCACTGGACGAACCCCCCCCAAATTTTCAAGGGCTGCTCAGAAACAAAATGTGCCATTTTCCTGAAAATTTCAGCCAATTCCGTCCACAAACGCCAAAGTTATTAGACATAGAATTTTCAAAAAACCCATAGAGAAAAAATCCTAACTATATATACCTACTGGCGACCGCCAGTAGGTAATATATATATATATATATATATATATATATATATTCACTGAAAAAACCATAGGTTTCCCTCACGTTATAGTTAGGAATTAGCATTTACAAAACCTTAGAAATTCACTGAAAAAACCATAGGTTTCACCCATGTTATAGTTAGCTGGACATTTCTCTCGTACAAAACCATTGAAATTCCCTCGTTATAGTTAGTTCAGCTAACTATAACTCGCGCGCCCGCAATGCACTGCTGATGACGTCACATACTACATCACTGATGACATGGTCAGTGACATCACTCATGACATCACTGATGACATCTCAAATGACATCACTGATGACATCATCCTTGTGAAAGAGTGGCACACCTCCTCTTACCCTAATATAACCTTTGATACACACATTCAAAAATAGAAACACAAAATTTTAAAATAATGGAGATAACAATACTAGTTAGAACAACCTATTCAGTAATTCCAAAATCTACATACACATCCACTCATTCACCAACAGTTCTATATAGTCACTCATACATGTACTCACTCATCATATGTACTCATAAACCTATACATCCTGTTTTCTAAGGTTTTTTAAATGCTAATTCCTAACTATAACTTGTGTGAAACCTATGGTTTTTTTCAGTGAATTTCAAATGTTTTGTAAATGATAATTTTGAAATATACTAATTATTATATTCTTTCTTTTTATAGTAATTTCCTACATTTTTATTAGAAATACTTATATTTATTTTATTTTTAAAGTTACATTTCATATTTTTAATGTAAAATAATAAAAGTAAATTCAAAAAGAATGCACTGCTAGTGAAACTGCCTCAGTGAATTTGTAAGTGTTTGTTAGGGGCAGATTTACAACACCCTTGTGCCTCTTTCACACCACCGTTGCATCCCTTTTCTGATGAAGCACTGGTACAAAAGATGCACCACGATATGTGGTATTTACAATGCGACGTATCTGGGAACTGCGTCACATTCTAAATCCTGCACAGAAACACCTCCTAAAAGTGGCTGACTACAATATACAAAATTTCACTTTGTCACTTTTGCTCTAATGCTGTGCCAAAACCCTGCACTACCTTGAAGCAGGTGTAAAGATTGACACAGCAGTCTGAGCTTAGGGCCCCCAAACCATTGTTGGAGATATGTTGCACTTCCAACATAACTCAAACAATGCACCACCTTTACAGCACAGATTCATCACATATATGTGCCATTTTGTCCCATGGTACACCGCATTGTAAATATGGCGGATCCATGGTGGTGGTGTCACGGAGCACAATAACTGACATATTCATGGGGATATTCCAGTTATTGTTTTAATTTAGTGATAGGATTACTACATACCAATGAATGAGTCACTACACAACTAAAACAACAGTGATAGAGTGTTTGCTGGAAGGGTAACGATACAAACTAGTAAATTGAACGTATAAAACACAAATTTGCAAGTACATAGAAGACTATATACATGGTCTATAAGGGTTTTAAAGCAGTCTATGCCCGAAAGCCTATTTTAAAGCATGAGTACTTAGATAGTGAGTGAATGATTACAAAACTGCAAGGAAACAACCTGATTGAATTTATAACAGCCTCAGTTGTACCACAGTATACAGATAAACACATACTGCTGAATGGCTCTCTACAATATTGAAACAGTAGTGTGAGAATGTTTGTTGGAAGTATTAGGATACACATTGTGGAATTGAACGTATAAAACATAATTTTGCTGGTACATAGAACAGTGCATCCACAGTCCATAGAGCTTTGAAACAACCTATGCACTAAGGCCTCTTTTAATCCATGAGTATCTAGATACTGACTGCATCATTACACTTCTGCAAAGAAAGTCCCTCACTAAATTTATTACAGCTTCAGTTTTACCCCCATACAATCAAAAAGAAAATACTGCTGAGTGGCTCACTACAATACTAAAACAGCAGTGTCAGGGTGTTTGGTGGAAGTCTAAAGATACAGACAGGGGAATTGAAGGCATAAAACACAAGTTTGCAGGTGCATACAAGACTGAATGTATACTCCATACGGATTTTAAGCAATCGATACCCTCAAACTCACTTTGCATATTTTAAATCAATACAAACATTAAAAGAATATATACCTTAATCTATAACTGCTTCACTTTTACTACAATAAATGCGTTAGTAGATAGTGCTCAAACCTTTATTATTTTTCAACAATAAATATATTTTTATAACATCTCATAATTTAACAGACATTCCAATACAACTTCATCAGCTATGTAATTCAGATCCATTTCCTCGTCAGCAGGTTCTGATTTAATGTGTTCTAAAATTTCAACGTAATTCAAAACATCAACGAAATCTGCATCAAAGCTTTCGTCTTCAAAATCACAATTGATGTCTGCAGAACTAATTTCCCCTTCTTCACTCTCATTGCCTGTAACAGACACGATTAGTTCTTCAATTATACTCAAAATAATATCCAAAATCTCCTGAGTACGAGACTGTTCTCTTTCCATAATTTTTCCTTTATGTTCTTGCTCCTTATATAAAAATATAAACAGTGAATTTTATCACTTTTCGTAATATATAATACAAAACTACAGTTTTCACCTATTTTGGCCTACAAAAAATACTATATAAATACAATTCTCTAATAACATTCCATTAGTACAGTTGTACTCCTTTGCAAAATTATACAACTATAACTACTTATAAGGATATCCTGTTCTTAGCTTTTCTTAAATTTTGAAAGCAATCACTCCTTATGACTATAGGAAAAGACTCAGGCTGGTATAGTAAAATACACTACTATAAAATTTAGAATATGTCTATTCATCTTGCCCATTCCAAAATAGTAAATGTGTTTTACTATAATGAAAAAGATAGTATTCATTGTCGTGTACAACACTGTGTATCTGTGTATATTTAGACATCATTATCACACTACTTTTTGAATACTTCATGTGTTTACTCTATCTCTATTCATCATCTATAACTTAGTCTAACCCTACTAATTACCTACCCCTTCCAATTTCGAACTAGCCTCTCCTCTAGTATTTATCTGCAACCTTGTAGCTTACGGTTCTTTATTTTTCTCACTGCTTTTAACCTATAATTACATAACATTCATTAACCTAGGCCTCTCACTTTATTGTCTAATTTTTATATTATAAATTTCCTAGTGTTCTTCTACTAACTTTTCTATATGCAGTTGCTTGTTATCTATTCTGTCAATCCTTCAAGATCGTGTGTTTTTCATAAATGTTCCTTCTTAATTCAAAAGTCTTTCTTCTATTCCTAACTCAATGTGTTCTTTTCCCTTAAGACCTTGCTTATCATGAATGTTATCGATTCTTCTTTTAAGTTAGAGAAAATACATCGATTGACTACATTCAATATTATCTATAATGTCAGGTTAGTTTACTTACTCACTAACTTGTCAAACAACGATCTTTAACTCTCACAGAAATATTTCCACTTTCTCTTCAGGAATGTCTAAGGAGCAATTCAAAACGGGTCTGAACTCCGGAACGTCCTCGGTGAAGTGCGCACTCGTTAGTGAGCACGCGCCTCACCAAGGATTCCCCACAACTCTGTGGTAAATGACTAGATCGCTACCGCGTCTTTCACCCACGGCCCGTGGAGGGAGTTGCTGTGGGACACACAGGGCGGGCGGGGGAGGGGCAGTGTGGGGGGTGATAAACAACGGAATCTGGCTGATTGCAGGTAAATAAACAATTACATTAATAAAACTAATTTCGGGCCATATTATAACCAAAACGCGATATCACCAAAAGACGACACATTAACCCCGCTTTTCACAGCAGGAAAGTGCCGATAAAGCGGCGATAATCCTTCTCGTTTTCTTGATAATATGACCCGAAATGCATGCTAATGGCTTCGTGGTGACAATCACGCGTGGTTAGGGGGTCGTACATGCATGTTTAGGCTCTATTTTAATTTTAAAAATCGCAACGTACGCATACAGAAATATGTACAATTACGAGCAGTAGCTGCATGCTGATTGGCTGTCAATACTCCAAACCAGGAAGTGTTGCAAGCCCTCTTATTTGTCACAGCAGCCAAGTCACAAGGAAACAGTAAAACAAACTTGACAAATAAGGAAAGGGAGCACGATAGAAACATTCCCAACCTATAGTGTTGCTCAAGGGGTGGTACATTTATTGTACGTGTACCAACCACGTATGGACGACGTACAGCTGTAATGTTGAAAGTCGTCACGTACGCGTACATAACCAAGAAAAATAAAAATTATTTTAGATATTTATGAAGTGTATTTGTTTATGTGTTGTGTGGCTCTAAAAAGAGCCGTTGTGTTTATTGCGAGATTTTAGTACCTACAAGTAAGTACCAATGCAGAGTCTTAAGTTCATAAGGAACACTCTGTTCCCCTCATCTGTAAAATGTACACCATCTCTCCTATAGATGCCATGCATATTGAAACGCAGATTATTGTTGTAAACGGACCCCATTCGGTAGTCTCAGAGAAAGGCAGAAATAGATTTATTCACATGTTTCCTAGCTTTTTCAAACTGTGGACAATAGTGGTTGGACCGCTTCTATCTCTACCTTTGGCATATATTAGAATATACAAAGACAGTTTTCGGGAACAATATCATCAATTGGGCAAAGGTGTCCTTCATGAGCATTTCCAGAGCTACCCCAGTCAAAGTGCCTAGGTCATTGCCACCACAGTGCACAATTATGAGGTCAGGGTGTTGGAGATGCATAAAGGATTTCACCAATGGCATCAATTGGTGCAACTTTAATCCTCTCTGTCCAATCCATTTAATGTCTACATTTGGTAAACCTATGTCCTTGTGAATTCTTTTCCGTTCTGCGTACCTTTGACTCCAGAAAATATAGCTGTGTCCCACAATCCACACTGTAAGCATTTTGAAGAGAGGTCTGGATGCACTCTGGTGGTGTCTGTAAATTTAATGATAGTTTCAAAAGTAAGATTTTTCTAAAATGGTGGAGAAAAAAGAAAAGACATGATTGGTTGTTTGACAATATTTTACAGAAAACTAGGTTCCATGTTCCACTTATTTAAAAGCCATATTTTTATTGGTTAAGAAAAAGTGATAGAAAAGAACATTACATAAGATAAGCTGGTATATTCTCCAGTCAAACCCACTTGCTGTTTTAATTTGCAACAATGTATAATGAACTTTTCACCTGTGTGCTGAGTTAGGTGTTCCCTGAAGTGTTTCTATGGTAACTGGCAGATTGTGGCACGGGGGAAGGGTTGAAAGTTCTATTAGTTCGAAAGATTTGGAATGTATGTATATGTAAAATAAGAGGGAAAATGTTCCATTTGACGGTTGTGCTGCAAACACTGAACTCCAGAGATTTTGTAGAACATCCACTGTGTGAGTGGTATTCTTGTTAATCTAGAATTCAATTTGAAAGGTGAGTTGAAAAGTTGTATGGGAGTGCGTCTGTGCGGTGTATCTTTGTACATTAACGAATTATAAGGTATATTATCAAGACTCGGCGATACAATTATCGTCACTTTATCGGCAGGAAACTGCCGATAAAGTGTTCATAATATTATCACCTGCATTGATAATATGCTCCTATATTCGTCCGTTGTCAAACGTTTTATAGTAGTAAACGTGTTTTGCTATAATGCATGCTGTTATGTTTTTTTCTTTAATATCATTTTGTGCCTCTGTACATTAAGGGATTATGGGCCATATTATCAATAAAGGACGATACATTATCGTCACTTTTATCGACAGGAAACTGCCGGTAAAGCAGTGATAATGCTCTCGATAATATATCCTTGTGAATTCCCATAGAAATCCAGGTTATGGTGTTATTCTGGGCTTCTATGGAAATTCACAAGGATATACTATGGACACCATTATTGCCGCTTTAGTGCCAGTTTCCTGCCGGTAAAACCGGCGATAATGCATCGCCCTTTACTGATAATATGGCACTGACGGGCATATTATTAAGAACCAGTGTTAAAATTATCGACGTTTTATGCACAGTAAACTGCCGATAAAACGTCAAAAATGGGCTTGATAATAGCTTCTTGTAAATTGCTATAGAAGCCCAAGTTCTAGTGTTAACCTGGGCTGGTATGAGAATTCTCAAGGGCATATTATCAAGCTCATTATCGTCGCTTTATCAGCATTTTCCTGCCGATAAAAACGACAATAATCTATCGCCTTTTGTTGATAATATGTTAGACCTGTCAGCCTTAGGGTGGTCTCCCCTACATTTTTGCCCTTTTTGCCTCCCATTTTTATCCTATATTTTGTTGGACTTAGGACTCTGGGCGCCTCACCACTGCTAAACAGTGCTGAGGTGCAGGTGCTCTCCCCTAAAACCTTGTGAGGCTGGCATATCTGCCACAAGCCACTGCTACCGCAGTAAGGTTTAATCCTCCATAGGCTAACATTGGGAACCTCCCCTTATGGACTAACTTCTGACAGGGACCTAATAAGTCTGTCATGTTTGGTCTTGTTGGACTCGGGGTGGGGAACCCTTTCCAATGATATATAGGGTTTGGGCCTTACTACGCTAGGGATCCCACTTTTATAAAGTGGACCTTTTCCTGCCTACACTTAGATTAGGCTGCAGACTCCCCCTCCCCTCTGCATACTGATAGCCTGCCTGGGTTGGGAGGTGGGAGTGGTGATTCACACCTTCTTTCCTGGGATGAGCTGTGATGGGCTGCCCACTGTAGTCTTAACGGCCTGTCTCTCGTCACTGTGACAGCTAGGTCAGGGAAGGCAGGGAACATACCAGAACTCCCTGGACTCTTCCAGAAGCCCCTGCCCCAGACCCTTCCAGAGACTTCCACCACTTTCTAGCCCTTAGACTAAAAAGATATATAAGGGAGGGTCCTGGCCTCACATTCTTGTTACACTGCTGGACCTGGAAGAATCCCTGCTGGAGTGAGGACTGCTGCGCAAGAGGATTGCCACTGGGAAGGAGGCTGACTGCTCCAAGGAACTGCTGCCCCACAACCTGCTGAGCTGCCCTACTGTCTGCTGATCCTGCCCTGCATGGGAGACTGCAACATCACCACCAGAGTGTCTCCACAACATCCCAAAGGAACTACTTTTCTTTGAACAGCATTTTAAAGAGTCTTCAACCTTTTAAAGATTGCCTTTTTGGGACTGCACCCTTTTTAAGCTAAAGGAAACTACCTGTCCTTGGACCACAGCGTTTTAAAGACTGCCCTTTGGAACAGCAACAACACTCTCAAGATTTGCCCTGCAACGCTGTGCCTGCCCTCAGCACTGCTTGCCCCGTGATCCTCCCGAGGGCTCTGTGATTGCCTCTGCTTCTGGCGCAAGCCTACTGAAACTGGCTCTGAGGTCACCGCCACTGGGACCGGAGCGCGCTGTGTAGCGCTGAGAAGCGAAGTGCTGTGTGGCAGGAGGCTCCGTCGTTGCCCCGGACTTGGAGGCACTGTTAAGCGCTGTGCTAAAGGAGCGCTGTGTGGCTGTGACCCCCACCCGTGCAGCGCCTGCTGAGCCCAAGGCCCCAGGGGGAGAGGAGCCTCGCACCTGCGTCCGCAACCACCACCCCAGGTAACGCCTCAGTGCAACCAGGCTACTGCGAAGGGGCGGGGTGCGGGTTGGCCGGGTACCTGGAGTGTGAGCTTTGTGCTTGGCTGGGAACCGTCCTTCACTGACTGGCCTACGGGGGCATAATTACTTGGTAATTGACACTGGGGCATTATTTAGCATTACCAGCAGCGCCTGGGCAGCCGCACTTCCTACGCTGGGAGCATCATTTCTATGAGAGGCACACTTATTACGCTACAAGGGAACTTTGGCCTAAGAACCTTCCCCCAGTGAATTTTGACCATAAGAACCTACCTCAAGTGTACTTTTACCATCCAAGGACACTGTGAGAAAGACATTACCAGCAAGAGCCCTTGGCACACATGAGCTTTTGGTGATTTGATCAGGCCTGGGAACTGGATTCATTCTTATTGATTATTGATCTTGCTTGGAAACTGGAATCCTTTTTTTGTTATTGATCAAGCCTGGGAACTGGATTCATTCTTATTGATTATTGATCTTGCTTGGAAACTGGAATCCTTTTTATTATTGATCTTGCCTGGAGCTGGATTTACCTGCCTTTGGTTCTCGCATAATTTTTAGATAAAGAAATTCTTATTCTTATACAAAACTGGTGTGGTGTTCCTTTTGTGAGTGTTTTACTGTGTCATCGCCATTGTGTGTTGCACAAATACTTTACACATTGCCTCTGAAGTTACGCCTTTGCTGCTCTGCGCCAAGCTACCAGGTCAGAAGCGGTGGTCCCTACTTGGACTAGGGTGCATACCCCTGCCAACTAGAGACCCCGGTTCTAACAGTCTCGAAATTCATTTTATTAATTTAATTGTTTATTTACCTGCAATGATCGAAGTGGCATATTACCAAGGGGGGGGGCGATAGGCAAATATCATCAATTTACCGTCCGTTTTCGGCCGCTAAGCGGCGACAATTCTATCGTCCTATTAGCAACCTGTCGCTAACTGATGTTAGCGACAACTTTGACGCGATAGCGACCAGTTTGGGGCCCGTTTTGCATGTCAGTGATGTTTATTGCTAATGACGTGCAAAGTGGGCGTACCCAACCAGTTACCGACTGAAAACAGTCGCTAACGTCGCTATCGCCTATTAGCAAGGCAGGCGGACCGTTGGAAATATTCGTGTTAACCGCGATTATCTCCAAATACTAACACCTGCCCAGACCAGTTCTTAACCATGTTATCCAATGGCAAGTGGATAACATGGCTAAGACCATTTCGTCTCTAATGTGTGAATATCGCTGTATTCTCAACGATATTCATGCATTTCGCCACTATCGCTGGACATTTTACCACAATGCAGAAAAACGTTGCTAATAGCATGTTTTCTCCGCTAACATATCCAGCGATAGGAAGCGATAAAAAAAATCGGCGCTAACCCTATTTAGAGTTAAATATCGCTACTTGTTGGTAATATGCCCCCAGATTCCATTGTTTATCACTCCTCACCCTGCCCCTCCTCCGCCCTACCTGCCTGCCCCCTTGCAACTCCCTCCACGGGCCACGGCTGCTTCTATATTCCGTTATATTGTACTGTCTATTTATACTCTCATTTTTTATTACATTTTCCTTGCTTCATACTCCTTGTTCTTTTGTTGTAAGTCCTCTTATTTTTATACTCCGAGCTTTGTCCTCATACTCCTCCCTCTCTTCTTGTAAGTAATATAATAGAATATTTTTTTATTTTTTTTTTGTAATGTTACATATATTTTTTTATTATAGGTTGTGTTTATCGATACTAAAAGCACTGCATCATGCCAACGAAGTACCAACAGACGAAGCAACAAAAGAAATGTGTGTATTTGAAGAGAACTCACCAAGAAGATTTACATGAAGAGAGATGTCTTAACAAACAGAAAGAAACTCCTGGTAAGAGCAGGAGCACTTTTTTGAGGAAAATACTAAAGACTAAGAATAGTGTTCAAAAATGTCCTTAGTGTATCAGCAACGAAAAAAAACCTACTAATAAACAAAAGAATAATGGAAAATCAAGTGCAGACAAAACTGTGTATAGTACAAGGAGAAAAAATCAATTCATAGAAATTAGGAAAAACATGTTTTATAATAGATTGGTATCAAATTTAATGAAAGAAATTAAGGTATATAACAAAAAAACAGTATTTTATAAGAAGAAGAAAGCTATGGAAAATGTAGTTGAGAAAGCTTTGGAATTGAAAAGAAAACTGTTTATATTAGTAATCAATAGAATTAGATCACTAGATAAACCAATCCATTTAATGAAGAGCAAAAGTAGGTGGAGAAGACTAATTAACAGAAGTAATTTTTGTGAGGTTTTTTGGGTGAATGGAAACATACTTCAACTTCTGAGCCTTTTTTTAATGAAGAAAGTTATCTTCAGAGTAATGAGTTGTTGCATGCAGTTGACACTACTGGTTGTGCTTATGAGGTTAAAAATGGTTGTCCTGTTGAGAAAGAGAAAATTGTTCCTAGAAATGCAGAAGAGGTGTTAGCTGCTGAAGTTTAAGGGACACGTCCTAAAGCTCCAGTGTACACTTGGAATTGTAGTAGTATTTGCAGTGTCCGTCAAGAATATATTGATTTTTTACGCAATTTCTTACGTAATTACACCAAGAAAAGTGTTAAACAAAAGATTAAGATGTTACAAGGACTAGACCCTTGCAGAGTGAGAGAAAATACTGGTTTAAAAAGTCATTCTCTACCTTGTGTTTCTAAAAAAGTATGTCGAAGTGTTTTCCACCATTTCAGGATGTTAGCAGTTCATCATACTCAGATGAGGAAATTAGTCAGAACATTGTATTACGCGAAAAGTCCAGCACTAATGTTAAAAAAGTTGAACAGTGCTCTTTTGCATGGATCGGTATCAGACGTAACAAATGTTTGTGATGAGGCTATTGTTCGTATGGAACCTAAGACAGGAAAATTACCTCCTTCTGATTTACAGAGAGGATTAAAGGGAAGAGTTGTATATTTGCCTCTAGATTTAAAGAAAAATATTGAAACTATTGGTGTAGAAAATGTAGAGGATGAACCTTTAGTTATTCTTGTTAATGACGTTCCTACTAAGAGTAAGAAAATTTGGCAAGAATTAGTGGATGTTAGGAAAGTGAAAAAGGCAACGTTGTATCTGGTAAAAAATAATCAATATTACAAAAATGTGTATGTGGGAGAAGAAGAAATATCTGTACAAGAAGATACTGACTTGCCATCTGGTCAAATTGAAAAAGTGGATGTGTCCAGAACTGAAGAAATCTATGAACATTACAGTGTTCATCCATTGCATTCCAAAGAAATGATGGGGAATGCTATAGAGTTATTTCAAATGAAAGAAGCAAAAGGAAGTCCCATTAGTGTATGGGAAAAAAGCTTGGAAGCTCGTTGTTTCCCTCAGTTGTTTCCTACAGGAAAAGGAGGACGATATGATGAACGACCTGTGCAGATTCCTGCATCTGAATACCGGACATCAAGATTATATGCAGAAGATGCAAGATTTCGACAATGTATTCCATATTTGTTTCATCTTTTGTTTGAGAGTGATTTGTCTGGACTTTCTTATGCAGTAAACCACATATTGAAAACAGGTGTACATCTGCAAAATGTTTCAGCAAAGGAATTTATGGCTAAAGTACAGCAGAAAGATAATGTGTTGGAAACTCAGCTGATTAATCTGATGGCATGTCAGCGTGGTCCTAATGAGTACTGGTACCGTCGTCACAGAGAACTCAAATGTATGCTAAGGAACTTAGGAACTCCTACATGGTTCCTTACTCTAAGCTGTGCTGGATATGCTTGGGATGATTTACTTCAATTTCTTCGAGAGGCAAATCCAAATATATCAAATATCGAATACAAGACACCTGGAGAATTGTGCTCTTTAGATCCTGTTAATGTATGCAGGTATTTCAATCATAAATTTGAAGCTATGATGTCTTTTATCACCAACAAAAAAAATCCTCCTCTTGGGGAGGTTCTGGATTTCTTTTGGAGAAAGGAGTATGTTATGTTATGTTATGTTATAGGGGGTGCTTCTATAGTGCACGGCTACTCCGAGGAGTGTCCCGGCGCTGTCGGAGCCTCACAGGTCCAGAGTGGAAAAAGACGGGACGAATGAAGGGGGCATAGCTCAGCAGGGCGGTGTTATTGCAGAAAAAAGCAAGGTCTTCAGGTCTTTCCTGAAAGCCAACAGATTGGGGTTGGATCTGAGAGAGAGTGGAAGATCGTTCCACAGCTGAGGGGCTAGATGTTTGAAAGAGCGCCCCCCACAGCGGGCGCGACGGATCATGGGAGTGACTGCCTTGGCCTGGGTTGAAGAGCGCAAGGATCTGGATGGTGAGTAAAAACTGATCCATTTCTGAAGATAACGGGCACCTGTGCCATGCAGAGCTTTAAACGCAATGGTCAGAGCCTTGAAATTGATCCGCTTCTTCATGGGTAGCCAGTGAAGAGTTCTAAGAAGCTCACTGGCCCTTGCTCTCCGGGAGAGGCCGAAGATGGCGCGGGCGGCCGAGTTCTGCAGCACCTGAAGACGTGATAGGAGATAGTCTGGCAGTCCAAGGTAAAGGACGTTGGAGTAGTCCAGCCTTGATCCAATCAAGGCCTGGACAGTGGTCTTTCTGTGTTCCAAGGATAGAAGCGGCAGGAACTTTCTCAGCATCTTCAGGATGGCGAAACATTTTCCGGCTAGGCCCGACACCTGAGCCCTAAAGGAGAGACAGTTATCGACCTGAATGCCCAGGTTTTTTGCAGCCCCAGAGTCACCAGTGGGAGGGAACATGGCAGCCGGCCACCACTCCTTCCATTTGGGGTCAGCGGGGCAACCGAAGAAAAGCACCTCGGATTTGTCGGAGTTACACTTGAGGCTGTGCTGACTAAACCAGTCGAACACAGCCCCAAGGCAGCCCCGAATGGATGCCCCGTCGAAGTCATGACCCCTGTCACAAGTAAACAGGAGTTGAGTGTCATCGGCGTATGACACGATCTGCGCCCCAAAGTCCTCCGCAAGTGCCGCCAGAGGGGTCATATAAATGTTGAAGAGTGAGGGGCTCAAAATTGAGCCCTGCGGCACTCCGACCTCCAGAGGCGGCATTGCGGCAGAAAAAGGTGGAGCCCAGATCGTTTGCTGGTGGTCGGTGAGGAAAGACCTGAACCATCTAAACACCGTCCCCCTTAGACCTACCTCCCAGAGTCTAGATAGGAGGCGATCGTGGGGGACGGTATCGAAGGCTGCGGAGAGGTCAAGCATCACCACCATAGCTTTTCCTCCCCTGTCCAGGGTTTCTTTAATCACTTCGGTGACCTCAAGCAGAGCTGTTTCGGTGCTCAGATTAGAGCGGAAGCCAGATTGGGATTTGTGTAAAATATCATTAGATTCTAGAAAGTGGGACAAAGTGGTGTGGACATGTTTTTCAACCACTTTCACCAGCGCTGGCAGAAGGGAAATGGGTCTGTAATTGACATGTGATTCAGGGTTCAGGTTGCTTTTCTTCAGAAGAGGCAAAATGAGGGCCTGCTTCCAAGATTGTGGTACTTCACCTGTGTTGAGCGAAAGATTGAGTATGGGATTAATGAGATGATTAAGGGTAGGGGCCATTTGTGCAAGAAATTTAGCAGGGCAAGGGTCAAGAGGAGAGCCTGATTTTAATTTAGAGAGGAGGTCTAGGGAGGACTGGAGAGACAATGGAGGAAAGTTCCAGAGGGAAGGAGTGGTCAAGGTCTGGGGGGATCGAGGGGTCCTAAGGAGAGAGGGGGGCTCAACTTGGCAGACCCGAAAGAGGTCTGGATAGTCCTAATTTTGTTGGTAAAGAAGTCTGCCAGTTCAGAGATCCAGGACTCTGAATGCGTCAGTTTGGGGGTGGTCCAGGAGGGGGAGATGAAATCTTTGACTATCCTGAAGATTTCTTTGCAGGAGTTAGAGGTGCCATCAATTCTACTGGCCAGATAAGATTTTTTGCTCGCCGCGATGTCGTGATGATAGTCTCTGGTCATTGCCCTGTAGGTTTCCTTCGTACTGGCGTCATAGGATTTGCGCCAAGTCCGTTCGGCTTGTTTGCATTGTCGTCGTTTGGCGGCAAGAGCCGGGGAAAACCAAGGGGCAGAGGACCTGACCGAACGCGTCTTCGGCGGAATGGGGGGGGCAAGGACGGCAAGTTGTTGCGTCAGCCATTCCTGAAACAGATCAAGGTCCGTTGCGAGCGAGCCTGTGAGCAGGCAAGGGTGGGTCTCTAAGGCCTTGGAGAGCATGGCTGGAGAGACATGCTGGAACGCTCTGGAAGGAAGCGCATCGCGCCACTGTCCATTAGCTACTTTCTTTATAGTGAGAGGGATCTCAAAATCCGCTAAAAAGTGGTCTGACCATAAAACAGGGGCAAGGGAGGTCAGGACCACCGGAACAGTAGAGAAAATTTGGTCTAGTGTATGTCCTTTACAGTGTGTAGGAGAATGAAGATACGGCAGAAACTGTAAGGAGGAAGTGATGTCCTTGAGCTTGATACTGTCCGGGTCGTCCTCCTTATCCATGTGGATGTTGAAATCGCCCAGTAAGAGGCAGTGGTCAGACCTAAGACATAGTGTGGAGATCAAGGAATGGAGTTCTTCAAAGAAAGCGCCCATAGGACCAGGAGGTCTGTAGACCAATAGGCCAGTGCAGTACTGATGAGGGGAAAGGGAGAGGGAGAAAGCAAGGACTTCACAGCCCGTAATGTTGCCCGAGGGAATATTAGAGCAAGCGATGCGCCTGTCGATAATCAGGGCGACACCACCCCCCTTCCCCTTGGCTCTGTCTTTCCTGTAGATAACATGGCTCAGGGGGATGGCAGTGGCAATGTCAGGTCCTGCGCCCTCGCCCAGCCAAGTTTCTGTCAGGAACAGACAGTCGGGTCTAGAGTCTGTCACGAGATTATAGATGTCAAGCGCGTGCTTGCTTAAAGATCTAGTGTTAAGCAGTAGACAGCTGGTGCTATGGGAAGGAGGAGTCAAAGAGGTGATGCGGCCATAGCCTGGTTGCCAGCCACAAGCCGTACACCTAAAGTTAGACCGATGCGACATAGGGAAGACCTTAGAGCAACTATCGTTCGTGTGTCTAAGAGCAATAAGCTCGTCCCTTGTAAATGTTATCATCCTAAGGGGCACTCTACAAGCCAGGCCGGCGCCCGGTCGCCTCCGGGACGCTGACGGGCGCAGACGGGCTTTCCTTCGGCGCTCCTTAGGCGCCTCCGCAGCGCGCGTCTGCTGCGCGGAAGGGAGTGCACTTAGTTTTAAGGCGTCGCTGGCCGTCCGGCGCGAAGCTGCATCACTAGACTGCCGCCCGTGCAACTCCCTACCCCCAAGATGGCTGCCACCAAATGCGCGTCTGCAGGTCCCAGGGACTCCCTAAGCACCTCTATGTGCCGTCGGGAAGGCTGGGGAGGCTACAGGCAGGGCAGCGCGGCGCGAGAGAGGAAGAGATGCACGGTAAGGGAAAAGGATTTTTAAAAATACTGACAGGTCTAAGGTCACCCGGCTTCCGCCTCAGGTGCCTAAAAGTGCAAAGTGCAGAGCAACAGCAAGATAAACACAGAAGCTAGTAGTCAGCTTTACAAACTGTGCGAATTAGAAACACAACACAACATAAGAGAACAAGTTAAAAACGAGTGCATCTTTTGTTTAAAAACCGCTTGTATGTCAGCGCTATGCTGGTTACTCGCCCAACACCCGGCTTCCGCCTAAGGTGAATGGAACAAGTGAGGATCTAACCAGGGCACTGCCTGCTCGCAGTTTTAAGGCGTCGCTGGCCGTCCGGCGCGAAGCTGCACCACTAGACTTCCGCCCGTGCAACTGCCTACCCCCAAGATGGCCGCCACCAAATGCGCGTCTGCAGGTCCCAGGGACTCCCTAAGCACCTCTATGTGCCGTCGGGAAGGCTGGGGAGGCTGCAGGCAGGGCAGTGCGGCACGAGAGAGGAAGAGATGCAAGGTAAGGGAAAAGGATTTTTAAAAATACTGACAGGTCTAAGGTCACCCGGCTTCCGCCTCAGGTGCCTAAAAGTGCAAAGTGCAGAGCAACAGCAAGATAAACACAGAAGCTAGTAATCAGCTTTAGAAACTGTGCAAATTAGAAACACAACATAAGAGAACAAGTTAAAAACGAGTGCATCTGTTGTTTAAAAACCGCTTGTATGTCAGCGCTATGCTGGTTACTCGCCCAACACCCGGCTTCCGCCTCAGGTGAAAGGAACAAGTGAGGATCCTTGAGTATCAAGCGAGAGGTGCTCCTCACATACAGACTCAGATTATACTGTGTTGTCTTTTATTGAAGAATATGCTACATGTGAAGTACCCAAAAGTACACAAGATAAGGACTTAAGACAACAAGTCTTACGATTCCAAAGCCATCGTTGTAGCAAATACTGTCGTCGAAAGTACAAATCTAAGGACAAATTCTACAGCAAATGCCGTTTTGCATTTCCTCCACCTGTAATATCGAAAGGAAGAGTGAACAGTTTTATGTCATCTTTGCGACATAATATCACAAGAATGTCTCCAAAAAATACCTACAACTTAAGAAGAAATGAAGAGTCAAAATACATAAATGACTACAACCCAGTCATTTTGTCCATGTGGAATGCTAAAATGGATATTCAATATGTTGCAGACAATTCCATTACTGTTGCTCGATATGTGACATCGTACATAACAAAGTCATAAAAGACGGAATTGAAGGAAATGTGGGAAGAGATTTCCGATGAGAAGAGTCTAAGTAAGAAATTATACAGTTACAGTTTGAAGATGTTATCTCATCGAGAAATTGGAGCGTATGAATGCTCTGATCGCTTATCATCTGCAAGTCTCTACTCTAAATCTAGAAGAATCATTTGGGTGAGTCTAGGTCTTGCTGCAACACGAAATCGAGTTCTTAAATCTGTACAAATCTGTACAAGAAATTAAATATTTAGCTGAAAAAGAGCAAGAAAGTACTGATATTCTGAAAACAAATATGTTGGATACATATTATCCAAATAGAAGTCATCATCTTGAGAACATTTGTCTCTATGAATTGCTGCAAAACTATATTTTTTAACGGAATATTACCGAAAACATTAATAATGGTATATATGCCGTTATTGGTTTTGAAGGATGTCTAGTGAAACAAAGAAAAAGACATTTGATTAATCACCGTAAACTGAGTTACGAAACACCTGACAAAAGGGAATTTTACTATTTAGCTCTTTTGCAACTTTTAAAGCCATGGCGTTCAGAATTGGAATTACTTGGAGATTTTGAGAGCTATGAAGATTCCTTCAATGCAACTAAAGATACTATAGAATGCCCTGTTTTTGCTAATTATGTCAAAATGTTGAATGACGAAATTGAGCAAGAAGCTACAATTGCAGCTGAGATTGCTAGAGATAGTTCTCAAGACAGTCAAACTTCTCCTCCGTTGAGTCAGGACCCACTGGGAGAACCAATTGTTCTAAATGCAGCAGCAACTGGTATGGAAGAGGTGGAAACAGTAATGTATCAAGAACAAGAACATCTAACAAACTTAGGAATCTTAGAAGAACAACGAAATCATGAGCAGAAAGAAATATATGAGCAAGTGAGAGAACAGATTGACCATGGATTTCTTCATGAGAAGAAAGAGTGCTCTTGCTCATCATTTGAACCTATCCATATGTATGTGAGTGGACAAGCTGGAACAGGAAAAAGTTTTTTAATTAAAGTAATCACAAGTTTTCTTCAGAAAAGAACTGAGTCGCATTTGTCTTGTGTTGTCACTGCTCTCAACTGGGTTGGCGGCACACAATATTAAAGGAATTACTTTACATCGTTTATTAAGGCTACCAGTAGAGCATGACAACAAATTACAAAAACCACAAGCTATCTGGAGAAGCTTCTTATGAAGTTTCAAGAGTGTTAAAGAAAATGAAGCTTCTCATTATTGATGAGAAAAGCATGGTCTCAAACTTAATGCTTACCTGTGCATTTAAGAATGCAGCAAATTCTTAAAACACAGTATGATGTATTATTCGGAGGAAAACACGTCATAGTTTTTGGAGATCTTCTACAACTTACTCCTGTAAAAGGACAGCCAGTATTTAAAACACTCGTGCATGAAGATACTAGAAAGTCTTTGGGGAGTATTGGCAATGTAAAAATGTGGTCATATTTTCAGTATAAGGAACTTACTACGAATATGCGACAAGCAAATGATGTTGATTATGGAACTATTCTTCAAGATATAAGAATTGGAAAATTGACCGAACATGGAAAACAAGCTTTACAGACATGATTACTTTCCAATTTGTTTTCAAATGCAAATATTGTCCCAGAACAAATATACATGAGAATTGCAGAAAACAAATCTGTAATCTGCTTAATGCCAACACTGCGTGAATGTTCTATATTCAATGAAGAAATGTTAAAGTTGGAAAATGAAGAAATTATAAAATTGGAAGCAATTGATAAAATAGAACATGAGAGAATCAGTATTATTTTGAGTGAAAACTTGAAGAGGAAATTGGATTGTTTAGAGAAATCGATAAATAAAACTGCTGGTTTAGAAAAGAATTTGTATGCATGTGTAAATTGTAGAGTAATTTTGCGACGTAATTGGGATGTGCAAAAAGGTTTAGTAAATGGAGCAATGGTTAAAATTGTTGATTTTGTTAATTATGTAAACAGAGCTGGCATTGAATTTTTGAAAATCAAATTTGATGAAATTGCTGAAGTACAACAAGTTAGTCGTTGTGCAGCTCGTTTTTTGCTTGTAAAAGATTTGTATGTCTGCAGAAAACAGTTTCCTGTTTGTTTGGCATATGCGGTGACCATTCATAAATCTCAAGGTTTAACTGTAGATTGTGCTTTAGTGAATATTGGAAGTACCGTGTTTAAAGAAGGTATGGCATATGTTGCTTTGTCTCGAGTCAGAAGTGTATCTGAATTGTACTTGATTGATTTTGATGAGACAAAGGTTTCTGCAGATACAAACTGTGTGAAAGAGTATAATAGGTTAAGAAGAGAATATGCACCCAATTTAGGTCAATATCCAGTGATTGAAAAACGTGTGGTAGGTAGAAAAAGAAGATTTGAGAATATCAGTTCTGAAACTGTAGAGAAAGTAAAAAAACAAGATGAAGTTGCGCCTCCAAGCAAAAAGACAAAGGACAGAGTTGAAGAGAATGTTGGTTATCGATTTGAAAATAGTTCTGGTGTCAACTGCTATGCTAATGTAGTTGTTAATGTTGTTTTTTTTCTTCAAAGTTTCCAACAGCAAATTGTAGAAAATCGGGATAAAGATTCTGTTCATTGTTGAATTCTGTTTATGAGAAATGTACTCGTGATAAAAGTAAAATACAAAGTGTTTCTGATATTCTAAATGTTTTGGACATATGTTCTGGTTCTACTCAATTTAGGCAGAATATTCATCAAGATTGTCAGGAATTTGTAATGTTTATGCTTGGTGTACTGGAAGATGAAGGTATAGATGTTGAAAATATTTTTGTCCTTTCTTATAAATGGCATCATGACTGTCCAAATTGTTTGTTTGCATGTAGCACTGACATAGACACTGAGTGATTCAAATATTTGACTTTACCTGACTGTGAATCAGTGTCTTTTAACAATCTAATTAGAGGAGCAAGTCAAAACATGGAGTGTAGCCAATGTAAATCAGAAATGTCATCAACATTATTTATACAAAGATATGGACAGTATGTTATTTTAATGCTGCAACGTTGTAGAACTGATGGAACAAAATTGAAAACTTTAATTAAAAATTTTGTAGCTGGTCAATGTTCAATATCAGGAAGAACTTTTATAGCTGTTGCTATTATTTTTCATGATGGACCTTCTACCACATCTGGACATTACATTGCTTATTTAAAATGTCTGAAAGGTTGTATACAGTGTAATGATACTCAATTAGTTTTTAAGCAACGTTTGCCCAAAGAGTTACCAAATTCTTACCTAATATTTTTATAGACAAAATTTTAAGATTAAAATTTGCCCTTTAGGATTTGTGCTGTTAAGGTAGATTAGTCTGGTGCTGTAGAGTATTTTGTAAGTGAGAGTGAGGAGCTTAAAGGTGATCCTTTTCTTGATATTGAGGCAGTGTAGGTGTATCAGGCGGTAGGTGATGTGGGTGCAGCCGGGGACATTGATGATCAGTCAGGTAGTGGTCTTTTGGATTTGTTGTAGTTTTTGTTGGTGTTTAGCTAGAACTCATGTGTAGAGTGTTTTACCACAGTTAAGTCTGCTGCTGATGAGGGCCTGTGTCACTGTTCTTCTTTTGGTTAGGATCCACTTGTAAATGTTGCAGAGCACGTGGAGGGTGTTATAGCAGTACGAGGACACGGTGTAGACTTGCTTACACATGGAGAGGGAGCAGTTGAGGTTGAATCCTATGTTGTGCACATGGTTAGTAGGTGTTGGTACTCTTCACACTGTAGTCAGGTAGCAGCAGTTGTCTGAGGCTGATGGAGTGAGTCTGAGGATGAGTACCTTCATCTTCTGCCAGTTTGTGTTTACAGTGCTGCTCTTTATGTAGTTGGTGACGTCCTTCATTGTGTCGTGGAGGTTCCTTTTATGTGGCTTCTTGGTGACGAAGAGGATGAGCTGGGTGTTCTTTGTGTAATAGATGTTGTTGAAGTTGTGATGGCGGGCTACTTGTGTTAGGGTGGCCATGTAGATGATGAACAGCGTCGGATTGATGGATGAGTCCTGGGAGACCCGTAGATGATGTTGGTAGTTTTGGAACAGAAGGCTGGGAGGCGAACGTTCAGGATTACTATTGAACAACTTCCAAACAAAGGACTTGATGCATACTATTTGGCCGTAAGGAAAAGTGTGCGAAAACATTAAGGACTTTTTGCTGTGTATTTTCTCAGCATCTACTTGTAAGTAACATTATTTACAGTGTAAGAAAATTAATCAGAATTTATTGTTATTTTATGATTGCTTGAGATATCTTATATTTACGTAAGAAATTGCTCTTAGAAAAAAACATTTAAGATATGTTTTATTTCTATTTTTTACATCGTTATTGACAATGTTGACTGGGTTTTTTTAAGATATCCTTATGGATTGTCTTTTTTTTGCCCGCTGTTATGTGATGAGTACTATTGAACTCACTGTTTGTAGTGAAATTCAATATATTCTGAGAACAGCAAAAAAGGCAAATGAAATGTTTTACAAATTATTTTGTGTTGTAAAATATATCTAGTAACTGTGTTTTTTTGTATCTTCCACAGGTGACAATTTTACAATATATACTTTTTTATTATTTATTATGCTTAAGGGAAGTACAAATAACTGACTCAGCCGCGGCCTGTGGAGGGAGTTGTGGTGAGGTAGGCAAATGGGGCGGGGAGGGGCAGGGTGGGGGGTTATAAACAGCGGAATCTGGGTGATTGCAGGTAAGTAAACAATTAAATTAATAAAATGAATTTCGTATCCTGCGCCCTGCATCGCAAAATGCGATGCAGGACACGGAACGAAGTCAGATATTATCAACAAAAGGCGATACATTATCGCCGCTTTTATCGGCAGCAAAAATTCCGATAAAACGGCGATAATGGGCTTGATAATAGGGCCTTGGAAATTCCCATAGCAGCCCAGGTTCTGGTGTTAACTTGGGCTGTTATGGGAATTCACAACGGCCTATTATCAAGCCCTTTATTGCCGCTTTATCAGCAGTTTTCCTGCTGATAAAAGCGGCGATAATCTTAATAATATCTTTCTGTTGACGAACATGCGTTGCAATGCCTGTGACTTACGTCCTTCAAATTAGTTTTTAGGTATACCTGTGACCAAGTCTGATAACATCAGAGTTTAAGGACAAACACCATGGTGTCTGTGACTCAAAAACTCGTCGATCACAAAGAAAATAGGAGGAGGATAAAATGAAAGTAACAGATGTAATAAAAACAACAGTGAAAAACGACTAAAATGGCGGTGAACGGAGTACGTGATCAACGTTTGGCGCCTCGGCACTACGTTCCAAATAAATGTAGATAAAATACGATTATTAATATATTACAAAAGTACAGCAGCGGATGACACACACGACCCGGGAAAACAAAGCACCAAATGTAATACCTGAAATAAAGAAAGCTTTGTTTGTTGAACTTGAAGAAAAAGAAAAAAACGTGGGCTTCAAAACGAGGCTGCGCATGCGTAGAGAGTACAACTGCTACACAAAAAAAGGAAAGTTTTACATACTATCATAGAAATGAAGGGGCATATTATCAACAAAAGGCGATACATTTCCACCGCTTTTATCGCCAGTAACTGCAGATAAACCGGCGATAATGGGCTTCATAATAGGCCCTTGTTAATACCCATAGAAGCCCATGTTAACACTAGAACATGGGCTTCTATGAGAATTAATAACGGCGTATTATCAAGACCATTTTCGACGTTTCATCGCCACTTTCATGCCCATAAAACAACGATAATTTTAACACCGATCCTTGATAATACGCCCGTCAGTGCCATATCATCACTAAAGGGCGATACATTATCGCCGCTTTTATCAGCAGAAAACTGCCGCTAAAGCGCCGATAATGGGCTTGATAATAGGCCCTTGTAAATTCCCATAGCAGCCCAGGTTCTAGTGTCAACATGAGCTTCTATGGCAATTCACAAGGATATATTATCAAGCCCATTATCGCCGCTTTATCGACAGTTTCCTGCCGATAAAAACAGCGATAATTTATCGCCTTTTCTTGATAATATGGCCCATTCCTCTTTTTTTTGACCAGTAAACTTAGCTGCATATCATCAACCACCGGAGTTAAAATTATCGCAGTTTTATTGGCAAGAAACTGTCGATAAAACAGCGATAATGAGCTTCATAATACGGCCTTGTTATTTCCCATAGAAGCCCAACACAGAACATAGGCTTCTATAGGAATTTACAAGGAAATATTATCAAGCCCACCCTCCTAACATTAATAAAAAACTCCAGACAATGCAGGTACCCGGAGTTGGAAGATTATTTTACATATCACTGCCCCAGAAAGGTGGCGTTCCCCGCCTCTCCCCAGAGAAAGAGAGAGAGCGAGCTCAAAACATATATTTTTTTTTAAAAGACCCAAAAGGTGCCGCTCACCGAGACTGCAGGGAGTAGGGCCGTAACCCCCTCCCCACATACTTCAAAATAAAACCAGAGGAGTGCCCTTCACCAGTGCTCGGGCACCTTACAAGCCCCCATTATGCAGAAAAATTGCCACGGTAATTTGCCCCCCCGGGACCTAATGAATAAAAGGGACTTCTATTTTTTTTTCACCTTTTCCACCGTGTACAAGTACTTCACGAGTACCCCGCCATTTATTATTTAAAAAAAAAAATTGAGCCTAAAGATCCATGTACCACCCACCCCCTGACCAAGACTATAGGCTCAGAATGTTTCTACCCTGCCCCCGTTCCTTATTTCTCAGCTTTGTTTTACTGTTTTCTTGTGACTCTGCTCTCCCGACAAACAACATGGCTGCCAACACTTCCTGGTTTGGAGTATTGACAGCCAATCACCATGCAGCTCCTGCTCATAATTGTAGATATTTACATATGCGTACACCGCGATTTTTCTTTAAAAAAAATAAAGTTAAAAATAGAGCCTAAACATCCATGTACGACCCCCTGAGCAAGCCTAGAGGGTCAAAATGTCTCTACCCTACCCCCTTCCCTTATTTCTCAACTTTGTTTTACTGTTTTCTTGTGACTCGTTTCTAGCGAGGCACAAGATGGCCGCCAACACTTCCTGGTTTCGAGTGTTTACACACAGTTCACAGCCAATCAGCATGCAGCTCGCGCTCGTAATTGAACAGATTTCAGTAGGCGTACTGAACTCCGACTCTAGATATCACTATGATTTTACTTGCAATTTTCTCAGACACTACTGAACGGATTTACACCATTTAATAAAAAGCACAATCTGCAAACCAAACTCTACCTCTCTGCCAAATTTGGTGTAATTCCGTTCAGCCGTTCGGGCTGTAGCCCTGGCTAAAGGTCCCTATGGAAAATTGCATGGGGAAAACATGTTTTTGGACCCCCCTTTTGTCTCGGCCTCCACTTGACGAATCACCCCCAAACTTTCAGGGAAGGAGCGGAACCATTCAGGCCATTTTCTTGGAGAAATTCACGAAGATTCGTCCACCGGCGCCAAAATTATTCCAAATAGAATGTTGTGGATTTCCTATGGAAACTAGGTCCTAACTATAACTACCTACTGGCGACCGCCAGTAGGATATATATATATATATATATCTACGGGGCGCTTAGCGTAAGCGCGTCGGGCGCTTATGTTGCGCGATCGTATACGCTCGGGCGCTTCCGGGAGCACTTACGCGGTGCGTCATAAGACGCATCTCGCGGCTACGCGATACGTGTCTTATGACGCAAGGCGTCGTGGATACGCGATACGTCACGATGATGTTTTTGTTCGCGGCAATTGCGCTAACGGGACGCTCCCCGGTACGCGCCCCGGGGCGCGCCACAACAATGCGATCACCGGTGAGCGCATCGGTACGCGCCCCGGGAGCGCTCCGAGGCAAAAAAATAAAAAATACAAAAAATAAACATAAAAAAAATAGTATTACATAATTATACAATATAAAATTCATTATAAAAAATATTACATTTCATACCTATAGAGATTTGCTATTAAAAAAAACGATGAAATTCACTGAAAAAACCATAGGTTTCACACCAGTTATAGTTAGCTGGAAATTTTACTCGCATAAAACCATTGAAATTCCCACGTTATAGTTAGTTGGACTCACTATAACTTGCACGTGCAATGCACTGCTGATGACATCACATATTACATCACTCATGACATGGTCAGTGGCATCACTCATGACATCACTGATGACACCATCCTTGTGACAGAGTGACAGACCTCCTTTCACTGTAATGTAACCCTTGAAATACATATTCAAAAAAAGAAACAAAAATGTTCAAAAAAATCGAGATACCCATACCAGTTACAACAACCAATTCAGTAATTCCACCATCTATATACACATCCACTCATTCACCAACAGTTCTATATAGTCACTCATACATATACTAACTCATCATATGTAGTGATACACTTATACATCCTGTTACACACCGACAGTCATCCAAAAGTTACTCTCACACATACTCACACATGCAAGTAAACTATTGAACATCCATTTATTTGCATATATAGCTATACACACACTACCACTTACACATACTTACTCTCTTAAACAATCACTTATAGAAAAACATACTTATTTAAACAGGAACTCTTACAATCTCTTACTCTCACATATACTCACTTATGTACATTAATATTCACATATACTAGATTAAAACATATGTAGTTACTGATAATCACACTAGTGACACAGTCATTCACTCACTAACACACACATATACACACTCATCCACCCATACAGTCCTGCACATATGCTGTTTTCAAAACACATACAAACAGAGAGTCAGTCATTCATGCATCTATGTGCTAAGTAATACCCCCACCAAACCATACAGATACTCATACAGATACTAAAACAAAAAAAACTTCTAACCCATATACATACACATGTAGCTACTCACCAAACCATGCAGCCACTTATCCATAAAGTGAAACACTAATACATATATTTAAATATTTAAACATTACTCACTAATATATGTATTCACTAAGATACACTTAATAAGCCAGTTAACCAATCAATTTTTAATAAAAAAAATCCCTGTAGACACTTATTTAAACATTTATTCTTCCATCAACTTTTACATATACATATATAACACATAATTATTTTTTTTAAAATACACACATTCACTGGATGGTGTCATCAGTGATGTCATGAATGATGTCACTGACCATGTCACGAGTGATGTAATATGTGACGTCATCAGCAGTGCATTGCACGCGCAAGTTATAGTGAGTCCAACTAACTATAACGTGGGAATTTCAATGGTTTTATGCGAGTAAAATTTCCAGCTAACTATAACTGGTGTGAAACCTATGGTTTTTTCAGTGAATATATATATATATCTATTCTATCTATCTATCTATCTATCTATCTATATATATATATATATATATATATATGAGAAAAACTGAAGGCTTCTTCTGGAGCACTTGGAACCCGTGGAAGGTGGCGCAAATACCGGCGAAGCAGTCCGGTGAATTAATGTAATTGGAGTCTTTCACAAAGTGAATTGCATGCGCTCTCGGACAAAAAGGCAAGAAGAGGGTCAAAATAGTTGGTAATGCAGTTTAATGCACAACGCGTTTCAGCAAAGAAAGCCTTGTTCACGTGCAACCCCACACTCACAGACACCAAGTATAAATAAAGTTTTTTCAGACTGTAGGCTCATAGTCAACAACGAAGTAGGACTGGCAAAGCAGATGGTTTTGTGGCAGACATGTTGGAATGGTCAAACGGAATATACATCGTTTTTACAAAATCTTGCTCGTATTCGATGAATGATACACACAATTAATAAATAATTCATGCAATTTGCAAATCAATAATTATAAAGGTGTAACATGTAATCAAAACATATATTGCGGAAAAATCCCATTTTTGAAAAGATATGTAAATACCACAGAATCCGAATATCGGCTACTCCGTTAGCCAAGTGGCATCAAAAGGAGAAGTTGAGGCACATACTATGCATCTATTGCCAGGAGAATATTTTGCAGCACTGGTCCCATTAGCTATGCTTAGACACATATATATACATGCAAGCAGCCCAAGACTGCAGAGCAATCTCTGCAGTATTACAATCAGGCTCAATGCGCTGGAGAAAACAACACACAGCTCAAATCAAATCGAATCAAAGCTAACAGCACCCAATGCTGCATAGCTTATAGAAGTGATGGTACAGCCTAAAAAGTAAAATACACTTGCGTGGCGTGGATCTCTTCCACCAAAAATTATGTGAATGTATGTATAATACAAGTTTGTAAAGTCCATCATGGGCCTCTGTGATAGGCATGGATCCGGGCAACGGCTGGGGAAAGTTTTACTAAGTAAGTGTCACCGTCAACCCAACCATGAAATTCAAACAATGCCTGGTAATTGTGACTGCCCAATGCTGTTGTATTCACTCTCTGCAATGGACCAAAATCTTATATACTTGGAAAGGTCAAACCTTAAAGCTATGGTGTCTGGACGTGTGGTACAAACTCGAGCAGTGATTCCAGGAGTGCAAAGGTTGGGTGCGCCCGTGCAGGTGTGATCCAGTGGTGGGCCCCCTCCTTTCCTCCTAAGGAATGAGAAAGAACAAAAGATAGAATCAAAATTTAAAAGTGAAATGTGACTAATCAATAACATGAGACAGACTAAATGAAAAATATATGACTAGACAACATAATAAGAAAAACAATTATGTTAAAAACATGTCAGAAGACGATGAGCGGAGTCGGTGCTTAACATCATAACAAACTATGCTGAGAAAGTCTAGACAATGCTGGCAGTTAGCGAGGTTGATAGACACTACTCTCTCAGGTGAATGGCCAGTTCCTCATCCATGTTGAGACCTCCCGGGAATCTGGTTTGAAACTCAATTATGAGTTTGGATTCACGTTGTCTCAAGTTGAGTACCCTGTCACCCCCTCTCGGATGTTTGGGGACCTGTTCCAATATGAAGAAATTTAATTCAGAGGTATTGGAATAGTGTTTCTGTTCAAAATGACGTGCCACAGGGTATTTAGGGTCCTTGTTGGTAATGGCCCTGAGGTGCTCAAGGATTCTTTTTTTGGCAGCACAGCTGGTACTGCCTATATACCACAGTTTACAGGAGCATTCGATGACATAAATCACAAATGTGGTGCTGCAGGTAAAGAAAGAGGTCAGATTTTTATTGATGTTATTATATTCTACAGATCCTCTGTATTTACTGTGCTTGCAAGCTTTACAATGGCCACATGGGTAAAAACCCACTAGACCATGTTCAGAGTTAGTCTTACTGTGTTTAGTAATGTCATTCCTGACCACTAGGTCACCTATATTCCTACATCTTTTGTAAGTGATGGCAGGACGATCAGGTATACTGTTACCAAGAATGGAATCTGTCTTCAGAATATCCCAATTTTTGGATAACAGTTTTTTGACTTGACTAACTTCTGAACTGTAAGTTAAGATGAGTCTGGTAGATTCATCTTGCTCCACAGTGTCAGCAGTCTTCTTGTCAGTTAATGTTTCAGGTCTTGTTATTTCATCTGCTCTCATTTTGGCTTTTTTAAGGACCCAACTAGGATAGCCTCTGCTTTGAAACCTGGTTATGATGGTTGCCTGCTCTTTCAGGTAAGCATCATTGGTGTTACAATTTCTTTTGGCCCTGAGCAGTTCCCCGTAGGGGATGCTCCATTTTAGAGCTTCAGGGTGGCTACTTTGTGCGTGAAGCACACTGTTCCCCGCCGTGGCCTTGCGAAACAAAGAGGTGTAGATTTTATGGTCTCTAATCTCCAGTTTGACATCCAAAAATTCAGTTTGGATGTCACTAACGTTGCCAGACAAAATGATGTTATAGCTGTTACAATTAAGTTTCCTGACAAACTCTTCAGCTTCAGATTTAGTACCCCTCCAGATGATAAAAAGGTCGTCGATGTAACGGAGCCATGCGACGACCTTCTTAAAATCCTCTGCCAGTGTGATACTACCATGGATTTCCTGCTCCCAATAGCCCATGAACAGATTCGCTAAACTAGGAGCGAAGCAAGAACCCATGGCAGTACCACTGATTTGCCTGTAGAGGGCGCCATCAAAGGAAAAAATGTTGTTAGTTAAACAAAAATTCATCATTTCCATTATCATTTTGGAGTGTTCACGATAACATAAGGGTCTTTGTTTCAAAAAATGTTCACAAGCTTGAAGACCATGTTGGTGATTAATTATCGTATAAAGAGATTGCACATCCAAAACAACAAAACTGTATTCGGGTTCCCACACAATTTCTTCAATGTGACACAGAAAATCTTTAGTGTCTTTTATGTAGCTTGGTAATGAGATAACATAGTCCCGAAGAAAATGATCTACATACTTGGAGATACCTTCACTGATACTTCCGATAGAGGACACTATCGGGCGTCCTGGAGGAGCTGTTGCATTTTTGTGGAGTTTGGGAAGTAGGTACAGAATGGGAAGTCTAGGGAAATCTTTTTTCAGGTAACGATATTCTTCCCAGACCAAGAGCCCCTTATCTTTCCATGTCTCCAATTTCTCCCAGATTTCAACGATGCTCGTATTGTAGGCATCGATGTTGATCGGAATATAAAACTTGGTGTCACTAAGTTGTCTGAGTGCCTCATTGACATAGCTGTCACGGTCCATGATAACAATATTACCACCCTTATCAGCAGAACGTATTACTATGCTGTCATCTTCATATAGAGCCCTGAGTGCTTTCCTTTGGGAAAAAGATAGATTATTGTTCCAACCTCTTTTGTTGAATGTATGTTTCTTGTTCCTAAGGCCCACCAACCCCTTGATGACGCAGTCATGAAAAGTGTCTATGTTGTCGTGTGGAAGTGTGGGCATAAATGTGGACTTGGCTCTAAAGGTGGTTTTTGCGTGTGCATCTTGTGTTAAGCTCATCTCATCGAGGCACTGTGTGATAGGCATCGGTAGGTCATTGTTACAAGTGTCAGTATTCTCATTAAGATCTACCATAGTAGCTAATGTATCTGCATCTCCAATTGTGAAATTGGAAGTAACGGTGTTATTGCTGTTGCCGGTGGAGAAGTTTTGACCTAATCTCTTGAGTTTATGCCATTTGCGTAATTTGAGTTTACGTACAAACTTAAAAACTTCAATTCGTGTATCAGTGAAATCAAGCCTGGCACTCGGGCAGAAAGAGAGACCTAAGCATAGAGTCATTTTATCATTAGCAGAGATAGTTCTTTGAGACAGGTTAATAACAGTGTCATTTACCGTTTGTGCATCCATTAGTAGTTTTTGTTGGAGCGTGTCTTTCTGGTTCCCACTGCGCCCTTTGTTTTGTCGGTGTTCCCACCGTTGCCTGAGTCGTTTTTTCCTGTTTCTCCTCTTCCTCGGCCTCTGCCCCTTCCACGTCCCCTTCCTCTCGGGTTTGGCGATGGAAACTCCTTCTGGCTGTGTTTTTCTTTGTGGCGATTTTCCTTCATCACCCGGAATTCGTCTAAAAAATTCCTCCTGCGTACTACTTCTTCGCTGGACACACTGCCTAGTGTTGCATCAGATTCCGTATCGCTCACCGACGGATGTTCTTCCAGGACCCCACTGGTACTGCCTGTACTTCTGAAAACATCATCTTTTTTGTAGAGATGGTCATACTTCCGGCTAAAGGTGAGTATTCTTCCACAGTCATAGTCAGCATAATCCCGATTCATTTTGCGTTGTTTTCGCAATTTAATTTCTTCCTCGTGCTTGATCAGACGTTCTTTCATAGCATCTAGAGTTTTTTTGAGGGCTCAACATGGATGAGGAACTGGCCATTCACCTGAGAGAGTAGTGTCTATCAACCTCGCTAACTGCCAGCATTGTCTAGACTTTCTCAGCATAGTTTGTTATGATGTTAAGCACCGACTCCGCTCATCGTCTTCTGACATGTTTTTAACATAATTGTTTTTCTTATTATGTTGTCTAGTCATATATTTTTCATTTAGTCTGTCTCATGTTATTGATTAGTCACATTTCACTTTTAAATTTTGATTCTATCTTTTGTTCTTTCTCATTCCTTAGGAGGAAAGGAGGGGGCCCACCACTGGATCACACCTGCACGGGCGCACCCAACCTTTGCACTCCTGGAATCACTGCTCGAGTTTGTACCACACGTCCAGACACCATAGCTTTAAGGTTTGACCTTTCCAAGTATATAAGATTTTGGTCCATTGCAGAGAGTGAATACAACAGCATTGGGCAGTCACAATTACCAGGCATTGTTTGAATTTCATGGTTGGGTTGACGGTGACACTTACTTAGTAAAACTTTCCCCAGCCGTTGCCCGGATCCATGCCTATCACAGAGGCCCATGATGGACTTTACAAACTTGTATTATACATACATTCACATAATTTTTGGTGGAAGAGATCCACGCCACGCAAGTGTATTTTACTTTTTAGGCTGTACCATCACTTCTATAAGCTATGCAGCATTGGGTGCTGTTAGCTTTGATTCGATTTGATTTGAGCTGTGTGTTGTTTTCTCCAGCGCATTGAGCCTGATTGTAATACTGCAGAGATTGCTCTGCAGTCTTGGGCTGCTTGCATGTATATATATGTGTCTAAGCATAGCTAATGGGACCAGTGCTGCAAAATATTCTCCTGGCAATAGATGCATAGTATGTGCCTCAACTTCTCCTTTTGATGCCACTTGGCTAACGGAGTAGCCGATATTCGGATTCTGTGGTATTTACATATCTTTTCAAAAATGGGATTTTTCCGCAATATATGTTTTGATTACATGTTACACCTTTATAATTATTGATTTGCAAATTGCATGAATTATTTATTAATTGTGTGTATCATTCATCGAATACGAGCAAGATTTTGTAAAAACGATGTATATTCCGTTTGACCATTCCAACATGTCTGCCACAAAACCATCTGCTTTGCCAGTCCTACTTCGTTGTTGACTATGAGCCTACAGTCTGAAAAAACTTTATTTATACTTGGTGTCTGTGAGTGTGGGGTTGCACGTGAACAAGGCTTTCTTTGCTGAAACGCGTTGTGCATTAAACTGCATTACCAACTATTTTGACCCTCTTCTTGCCTTTTTGTCCGAGAGCGCATGCAATTCACTTTGTGAAAGACTCCAATTACATATATATATATATATATATATATATATATATATATATATATATATATATATATATATATATATATATGAAGAAAGCTTCGCCAGACGCTGAGAGCGCCTCCAGTTATCCAGGTATCGTTCTCAACAGGATAATAACGAAGAGTAGAACCCAGTTTGGTGCCAGAACAAAAAGTGCCTTTATTCGTGCAAAATTCTGCTCAGCATGCCGCCACGACGCGTTTCGACTGACTCCGCAGTCTTGATCACATGATGTTATCTATACTACTATTATAAAGAGAGAACATGCACCTTTGAGCCAGGTAAACTTGGGAACCACAGCGCCAATCCACACACCCGATACATTGTAGAAATTGTCAGGGTGTGCAGATGGACATAGGCTATAAAAAATAAAAAATAAACGTACATTTAAAAAAATAACTTTAAAAAAAAAGTAGTGCCCTGAAAGTAGCGCCGGCCGCGACGCTGCTCTGGCCGCGACGTAGCGCGTGCGTGATGACGACGAGGAGGAGCGGCGGCCGGCGGACATGGAGCTGCGGTGAAGTGAGGAGCGCGGCGCATCATGGCGAAGAGGAGCGGCGGTGAAGTCAACATCGCGGGAAGGAGCGGCAGCACAGGTAAAGTAAAGGCTCAGGGCGGGAGGGAGCGGGTGTGCACAGAGGGACAGGCGGGAGGAGTCGGTGGGAGGGAGTCGGGAAGGGGTCGGGCGGGAGGGAGTCGGGAGGGGGTCGGTCCGGGAGCGGGTGTACTGCCCCCAGCCCCTTTCTGCCCCAGGCAACGCTGGGGCGGGCTGCTAGTATATATATATATATATATATATATATATATATATATATATATATTACACGTAATACCTTTAATACTTACCAAAATACTTACATTTCAAAGTAATTTTTTTTACTGGGAGTATGCCTTTACCTTTAATGCATTTGCAACAAAATTCAAACACGTTTTCACATAACAAACACTATTTTCGGAGCGTGGCCAAGGTGCCGGCGAAGTAGGATGTGCTTTCCTGTCCCTCCGGCGCCGCATGCACATAGCGTTGTTTATCGCCCCTTCTACTGCCCATCTGCGCCAGCCACTGGGGTCTGCTATCCATCCTGGCATTGCTGGCCCTGGGAGGGTCGCTATTCCTACACCCCCGAGCAGTTCTTTGCCTTTATCAGACGGCCCGGCTCCAACTCCGCGGAGACCCGGCGGACCTGGCTGAGCGGGGCTAAGGGGGCCGCCACCTGCCCTGTGGTGCCTCGGCTGGCTGGTGTGGCGACTGTCGGCGAGAAAGGAGCTGTGGGCTGCTGGGCTGAGTAGCGGGCCCGGGAGTGGAGAGCTGGCGCGGAGTGCGCAGAGGCAGGCCCCGGGCATTGGCTGCCATTTTGTTGCTCCGAGGCCCTGTGCTGTGTACTAAGGCGAGCGAGGCCCGGGAACAGCCGCGATATCACGCGGTGCAGCCAGGACCCCAGTTGAGGAGCGGTGGCGGCCTAACTTCTCTGGTGATCGCTTGAGAGCTCCTGAGAGGTTGCGGTAGGAGCCGAGAGGTGGGGGCTCGCGGACCACGAGGTGAGGAGAGGAGGGATGGCTTGTGTGTGGCCGTGAACTCGGTCCGTAGCACGGCGGATGGTGAGAGGCCTTGCGAGCCGTGGATGAGCGGGCCCTGGCCCTGCGCTGGTACCTTTGGCACCCTGGGGGCCCCCCCTTAATCATGTGGGTGAGGGTCTGCCATGAGTGAGAGCACCTGGCCTGAGAGGTTGTGACGGCGGGGTCTGCTGGTCGGTTTTGATGGGGGGGAGCGGCCCTCTCCTAGTGGGAGAAGCGCCACGTGAGTGCAGCTGCATTGTCGGGCCTGAGTGCCTTGCGAGGAGTGTGAGGCCTATCTTCGTCCCGTAGGTTGGCAGGCGGTGCCTCCGCATCAGGGTTTGAGACCCACGTGGAAGGAGAACTGCAGATAGGAACTGGAGGGGGACCGCTACCCTTAATGGGACTTTGAGTTTGGCCACTTTTGGAGAGTGGTCTGGGGTGGCTTGTGGTGTGCTTCGGCCGCCTCCTCGGTCCGTACTTCGGCGGACGGCGGTAGCGTGTAGCCCAGCTGTGGGAGGCGGCTCTGGTTTAGGAGGCTCTGCTGCGAGGTGTGTGGCGTGCCCCCCTCCCTTGCATTCTGCTGTGGCTGCTGGCTGGACTCCCAGTTGCGCCTTTCCCTCCTTGATGGGCTGACGCCACAGCTCTGGGCGTTGACGGGGCTTCTGAGAGACTGGGTGGGGTCCTGCCTGCGCTGGGGCCTTTTCCTGGACGTTCACGAAGACCGCTTGGTGCTGGGCCACGAGGGGGTACTGTCGGGGCTGGTGCTCGTGTTCTAAAGTGCGGGGGCTCCGACTGTGACCCCGGGGGGCTTCCTGCTCCTTTGCCCGGTCTGCGCGCTGCTGTGTGTGGGTCCTTGTCTGTGGCACCATGTCCTCCGCCAGGAACCGGGGAGACAAACCCCTAAAAGACATGCTTCAAAAGGTGGCGGGTCAGGCTGCCTCTCAGTTGGATGAATCATCCTTGCGATCTGAAGATAATGAGCTCCCGGCGACCAAGGCCTACATGTTAGAGCGGTTTTCTGCCATAAAGGAGGACATTCTGGAGCTTCGCTCGCAGCTCTCCTCGGACCTGCGTGAACTGCGGCGTGATGTAGACGCCCTAGGGGAGTGGGTGGCGACATTGGAGGTGAACGACCTGTTAGCTGCGGACGACATCCATCAACTCCAGCAAGATGTCCTACGCCTCACGGAGGAAAACCTAGATCTACATGCTCACGCTGAGGATTTGGAGAACCGGTCCCGGATGAACAATATTCAAATCCGGGCAGTTCCGTGGAAGGGGGAAGGAGACAGCCTATGCGAGTATGTTGGTGCGTTTTTCCGGCAGATTCTAGGTGAGGAGGAGGATCATGAAGTACAGATGGACCGTGTCCTCCGAGTTGGTCTGCCGCGTGGTGCCAGGGCCCCTCCTCCGGACATATTGGTGTGTGTCCACGACTTCCAGATTAAAGAGAGGATTCTTCGGAAGACCCGTGACCTCAACCCCATACAATTCCGGAGTAATCAGCCAGCTCTTTTCCAAGACTTAGCGGCCTCCACCCTTGTCAAGCATCGAGAGTTCAAAGCCATCACTAATCATCTTCGTGAGCAAGGCATCCCCTACTTGTGGGGAAACTCGTTTCGGCTTATTTTCAAGCATAAGAGAAAACTCATACAGGTCCGTTCGCTGGATGCTGCCTTTGAGATCTTGGGTGTGGAGCGGCCCGCCCCTCCACCAGGGAGCGTCGGATCACCTACTAGACGGCGCAGGCGCTCAACCAAATGCCAATGCGTGGGGAGGCCCTATCCGCCTGTGAAGCCAGATGTGTCTGCAAGTCTGCTGGAGAGGGAGGCTGTTGTTACCTCAGTGGCCCTGGTGTCTGACAATTCTGGGGTCTCTTGAGATCCGAACAGCTGGCATTAGTTGGGCCATTATCTGGCGCTGGAGGCACGTTGTTCTCTGATGTGGATTGATTGATATTCTCTGTCCTTGTGAGTCTGAATGTCCTGTATCAGGAAGAGAAGTGTTCTATGATAGCGCCATGTTCCCCTGATCGTTGGTCTTGTAAGACAGACTGTTGTCACTCTGGACGGCTTCCGAGCCGCTTTCTTGGTTGTGTATTCTTGTGTTGGGGGGGGGGGTGGGGATCCTGGGGTTTTGTTATGGTTTTGGGGTTGTTTTTTGGGCTCCGCATCAGCTCTCCGACAGGCCAGGGGAGAACCCGGACTGTAGACAGTGTATCTTTGACCACTTAGACCTGCTGGCATTGGGTACCACATTAGCTATTCCCTCTCCTTTTGGTGTTATGGGTAGGGAGTTGAAGGTTGTGAGCCTGAATGTTACGGGCTTAAACAGCCCTGTCAAGCGCTCGGCCATCCTCTCCCTCCTGGAGAATACGGGGGGCGATGTGTGCCTGCTACAGAAGACTCATCTCCTTTCTAGGGATACTAGGCGCATGAAAGATAAGCGCTTCCCACTGCAGCTATGGTCCTCAGGTCTGGCTAAGAAACATGGGGTGGCAATTCTTTTTAGCGCACGCGCACACTGAAAAGTCCTTTCTGAGGTGGCTGACATCACAGGTAGGTTATTAGCTGTCCACGTCCAGTGGGGGGAGACGCAGCTAACTGTAGGGTCGCTGTATGCCCCGAATGAACGACAAGAGCCCTTTCTGAGGGTGGCCCTTTATCATGTTTTAGCGTCTCCAGACGCAGCGATCTTAGTGGGTGGGGATTTGAATATCGTGAATGACCCAGAGATGGACAGGTCTGAGCAGAGGTCTTATCAGACGGATGCGATGACGCAGGGGGAGGCAGTGGCTCCTTGAGGGAGTGTTGCATGATGTGTGGCGTGTCCAACACCCCCTAGAGAGCGATTACACCTACTATTCCACAGCGCGCAAGACGTACGCCCACCTAGACCACTTCTTGGCCACATCCTCTCTCCTGCCTCATTTATCCGCAGCAGATAGTACACCACGCTCGCTATCAGATCATGCCCTCATCTCAGTTCTTTTCACCTCTCATGGCAAGCGGCGGCCGCCGCCCGGCTGGTGCCTCCGCGACTTCCTGCTTCACTTGGATTCCGTAGTCGTACGGATACAGGATACTATCATCCACTATCTTGTAGCTAATGATCGGGAAGATACATCCCTAGCATCGGTATGCGAGGCATTGAAATTAGTGGTGTGGGGGGAGTTTATTGCGCTAGCGGCAATGTATGCGTGATTGCGCAAAGAGAAGCACGCTGAGTTGGAGAACAAGGTGGCTGCTCTGGAAGCAATACATAAGAGGACAGGGGCCCCGAGAGTTTGGAGGGAGTTAGAGACAAAACGGCGCATGTTGAAGCATCTTGATTTAGATAGAGCGGCACACGCCCTACTGCGCTTGCGACACAAATTTTATCTTAGTGGGGACAAAGGGGGGGAGGATGCTAGCGCATAGATTGCGGGCACGTGCTCAGTCGACGGCCATACAATCCATTAGAGACCCTCAGGCAGTTGAACATACCACTGACGCCCTTATTGTGGACTCTTTACGGCAGTTCTACCAGAACCTGTACAAGAGGGAGATGGCGGACACAGGGGGAATGGCGGACTACTTGGCGTCTTGTGACATTACACCTCTTTTTCAGACCTCGGCGGACGCTTCAGATTCCGCGATCCGCGATCCGCATAGAGGTCATATCTGCGATTGCTCGGCTGAAGGTAGCTAAGTCTCCGGGGCCAGATGGCTTCTCTGCCATATTTTACAAAACCTACTGTGTGGAGCTGGCTCCTCTTTTAACCCGTCTATTCAATTCCTTTCTGGATACAGGAGAGGTGACTCCCTCCATGTCAGAGGCAGCGATTACAGTCATTCTTAAACCTGGGAAGGACCCCAAAAACTGTGGTTCGTACAGGCCGATTTCTTTACTCAATGTCGATGCAAAACTCTTTGCGAGAATATTAGCGGCGAGGCTCAGCCCACTGATGGGCGGAATCATAGATCCGGATCAGGCAGGCTTTATCCCGATGCGGTGAGGGGGGGTTATAATACCAAACGGCTTTTACATCTCATAGACCTGGTCCACCGATCTCGAGCTCAGGCCTTTTTTCTATCCATCGACACCGAGAAGGCCTTTGATCGGGTGGACTGGGAATACCTGTTTGCAGTTCTGAAGGCCTTCGGGATGGGTGACAACTTTGTGCGTTGGGTTCGGAGTCTATATGCGGCCCCTAAGGCGGCGGTGCGAGTGAATGGGTGCAAATTAGCCCTTTTCCCAGTCACTAGAGGGACGCGACAGGGGTGTCTTCTATCCCCGCTGTAGGAAGGTGGATATCTGACTATGGAACCCCCAAACTTTTTGCCTAGTGTTTAGCTGGTTTTTTACTTTAGTTGGCCTGGGATCCTGCTATTCAGGGCCCCAGGCTAATTGCTCTCTCCTTAAAATGGACTCCATGTACCTTAGGTACATACACAATTGGAACTGGTTCACCTTATTGGCCCCTGTAACAGTGTACCCCAGGTACCCAGGGCATAGGTGCTTCCAAAGGCCTCCCAGGGGCTGCAGCACGTATTGTGCCACCCCTGGCCTGGCCTCCATATTTGACACAACTGGCTGATCACTCAGCTGGGGTAAGTCGGTGTAATCACCCCTTACTTAGGTATAGTATGCCTATATCTAACCTAAAATGGACACATATGTTCCTATCAGCCACTCCTATGGAAGGCCTCATCAATCCTGGAGGCAGAGTGCTTGGAAATATGTGAGATGGTGCTCTGGCATGAGCTGAGCCTGTCTGCAGCTTTCGGAACCATGTCCTTTAGCTGTTTCATGATACTGCCATACCATATACTCTTAAGTGCATGATGAACCTCGCGGTTAAATGCTATCTTTGGTTTGGCTTTATCAAAACATGTCGAGTAAGGTGTCATACAAATTGGAATACTACCCCCTCGTGGGGTAGCATTCCACCCTTCTAGAGGGATACGACATGTACCTAACCTGAACCCCGGTTAAAGTTAAACAGAGCCTCAGCATCACAAAATGGATGCTGCCACCACAGACACAAGTCTGACCTCCTGCTGCTGGGAGTCCTTCCAGCGATGGAGGCTTGGAGAAAGGGTTTCCTGCCTTGGGAGGTGCTAGCACAACCCCAGACAGGGTTTTGTGTATTGGATAGGACAGGGCTGAATAGAATCAGACATGCCTGGGGCACACAAGGTGTCCCTGTGCATATGCCAGTTCAAACCGGTACTGGGGCTCTCCAGCCCCAGTCTTGGCGCGAAGTTGGACAAAGGAAAGGGGGTGTAACCACCCCCCTTCCTGGTCCCACCCAGAGGAGGGACCTAGCAGGTAATGCGGCCCCTAGATTTGGAATAAGAGTAGGAGCTGTGTCCCAAGACTTCAGATCATCCTGAACTCGACTTGAAACTAAGAAGAAGACTGGACTTCGACATTCTGCTGCACAGAAGACTGAAGAGAATCTCCCTTGTGGCCAAGGAGTGACCACCCTGTGAAAACAGGCACCAACCAGCAACTCGACGTCTGCTTTGCCGCTGCCTCCTGCCGGAGCCCGAGCCCAGAGCCCGATGAGACCCATGCTCCCAGACATCTCAGAGCCCGATCCACAGTCCCTGCAAAGAAGGGACCCGTGGAGGCACCGAGAGACGGGACATCTCGGAAGACCCTCTAAAAGCTGACTGTGCAGCACCTGAGGCACCCTCGATGCTGTGCTTTGGGGTTTGAGAAGCCCCGACACCGAGCAGCATTTGCACCGAAGATCAGCCCCCCAGTATCTCCACGATCTGCGTGGGGCCCTTTTGCACTTTGCCACTCTACGCGCCATCCCGGTCACTTGCCACGCGGCTAGTGGCCATCTTGGCGACGAAAACTACAACTTGCACTGCTGGTCTGGTTGCTCCAGACTGGCCCTTGCTCCCCTGAAAAGGAGCACTCGCTCTGACCTTGCTGGTTCGAGTGTTAATCGTTTTCCACTTCCTGCGTGGCTGGCATTAGCCAAGGCCTGTTTGCTCCAATCAAGTTGCCGACACCGCCATCAGCTAGAGCCTTCGTGGGACAGCTCGTGATTGACTCCTGGATGTCCTTGACCTCTTCGTGTCCACGTGGCTGCGGAGACAAGCTGCACCTCTTCACCTGTTTGCACCCGACATTGCCTGGTTCCATCCTGGTTCCACGGTAGTCACTGGCTAGTGACTTTGAAACAAGACTAGTATACTTAAGTTCTACTGAACTTAGTTGTTGTAGAGGATAGGGAGTAGCACACCCTGACTACAACTACTAGATAGGTTTGGTAGGCAAACACCAGTGTAGGTAGATTGCAACATATCCACCCACACTAGAGCAATGTCTGGAGCAGAGGGATCCACTGGACCTATCTCTGTTGAGAGTGATCCTCCAAGGGCACCATCCAAATTTGCTATCTTTACTTTTAAAGAACTGAGGCAGCTGTGTTCCTTAAGAGGAATCAAAACGGGTCCTACCCCTACAGCAGGTCACCTCAGAGAGCTTTTAGACCAGTCTGAAGCTCTAAAGACCTCCAAACCAGGCCCCTCAGGGAATGGAGATGGAGGCTCTCCCACAGAAGATGATAACACTGACACCCCTGTCCCTGTCATCCAGGTAGATGAGGAAGACCAGGTCACTGGAGATACTCAGCCTGAGGATGAGGAAGAAGAGGAAGAGGAGGAGGAAAGTGGGTCTGATGATGAGAGAAATAGTCAGGTGTTAGTCAGCAGGCTTAACCAGGCTAACTTAAGCACATTTGGGACTGAAAGTGGGTCCAACCCATTCAGACCCCCAAGTGGACTTAACCAGGAGCAAAGGAGGAGAAGGAATCACTCAGGTGAGTCCAATGCCTCCCAAGCTTCTAGAGGTTCTCATGGACACTCCAGAAGGGAGTTGTCTAGCCCTCAGAGAAGGGAACATGAGGCCAAAATGAGAGAGGCTGAACTTAGGATCCAGAAGCAAGAATTATAAGTTGCCCTGGCCAAAGAGAAACTTGCTAGAGCAAGGCAGCCTAGAGAGAGTGGATTAGGATCCACTGGTGGCAGCACTATCCAAAAGGATAAAGACAGGTCCTATGACAATAGAAACCTGAGTAAGATTGTGCCCCCCTACAAGAGTGGGGATGACATCCACAAATGGATGACTGCACTTGAGAGAGCCTGCAGAGTACAGCAGATCCCTCAGGAGCAGTGGGCAGCAATCTTGTGGCTCTCCTTTGAAGGTAGAGGCCGAGACAGACTCCTCACAGTTAGTGATGGGGATTCTAGAAACTACCTGGTCCTGAAGAGTGCTCTGATTGATGGGTTAGGCTTAACCACTGAACAGTACAGGTTAATGTTCAGAGACACCCAGAAGACACAGACTCAGGACTGGTCTGAATTTGTTGAATGTGCCACTAAGGCTCTGGAGGGCTGGTTGCTGGGAAGTAAGGTTACAGACTATACAGGATTGTATAATTTAATTATGAGAGAGCAAATCTTAAGTAATTGTCAAAATCAGCTTCTACATCAGCACCTGGTGGACTCTGATCTGACCTCTCCACAAGAATTGGGTAAGAGGGCTGACAAATGGGTCAGAACCAGGATCAGGCCTAAGAATCAGAGTGGTGACCAAAAGAAAGAGACTACCGAGCCTCAAGAGAAGGGTGGGGATAAATCAAAAGAGAAGACTTCCCCAGGGCCCCAAAACTCCAAGGATGGGGGTGGGTCCCAAGATACTTCCTCTACAGAGAAAAAGCCTTATTGCTATAACTGTAAAAAGCCTGGCCATTGGAAAACTGCCCCCAGTTGCCCTAGGGCCTGCAATAAGGAAAATATACCTCCAGGTAAAGCTCCAACACCTCCTGTCACTGTTAGCAGCGGTCCCCCAGGTGGTGGGAGCACCCCCAAGAATTTGGGTGGATTTACTTTTGGAACACAGGTGGATTCTGGCCTAACCAGGTCCCCTACCTCAGATACTCTTGTCTATGAAACTGGCATGGGGTTTGCCAACTTCACTGCTTGCCCAAACACTTTGAGCAAGTACAGACAGGAGCCCCTCGTCAATGGCTTGAACGTTGAGGCCTTTAGAGACACAGGGGCTAGCATCACCATGGTGGCTGAATGTCTAGTCACCTCAAGGCAACTTTTACCTGATGCCACATATCAGGTGACAAACATTGATGGAATAGAGACCAAACTTCCCATGGCAGTAGTCAATCTTAGCTGGGGAGGTGTCACTGGCCCAAAGAGAGTGGCAGTGGCAGCAAACTTGCCTGTAGATTGCCTACTTGGTAATGATTTGGAAATCTCAGCCTGGGCTGAGGTTGAACAGGAAACCCATTCTAGAATGGTAACTCTCCATGGAAAGGTTAGTGGGGCTGTGCTGGCCACAGCCCCAATACAAGATGTCCTTCCTGAAAAAGTTGGTAGAGCTGAGCAAACCTCATCCCCATCTTCAGTAGAAATTCTTCCTGAGAAAGTTAGCAGAGCTGTTATGGTAACAGCCCATACCCAAACTGAGTCCCTTCCTGAAAAGGTTGGTGGGGCTGTGATGGCCACAGCCCAAACTCAAACTGATTCCTGTGTTGTGAAGCCTGAAACTATGGATCACTCCACACAAACAGAGAGCATTGAGGAGGAAGAGAAATCTCCCTCCCACCAGACATTAGGAAAGGATCAGCCTCCTCAGGGAACTGATCTTACCCCTTGTGAAGAAACTGCCCCAGAGGTAGTCAGGCCTAGCCTGGCAGAGCCCCTGATGTCAGTGGACCCTTCCAAGGTGGGACCCAGTCTGGAGCAGGTAACCTGCCCCTCTCTACCTTGCCTCAGCCAGCCCAGGGCTGCAGAGGACAAGAAGGTCAGTGAGCCCCAAAGGGCCCCCTGTCAAATAAAGCACCCCCATCAACAGATTAGGGGCACCAAAGCTAGCAGCCCTAGCCAGGTGAAAACCTTATAAACTCCTGAGGGATCCCCCTTAAAATTAGTTAGGGACCTCCCACAGATGGATTCTGTTGGGCAGAGCCAAACCTGGGACCCAAAGGGCCCAAACCTGAACTGTCCCTCCAGTAAGCCAACCAAGGGGACCCAGCCTCCAGCTTTAGGTAGCCAGAGGTTGACCCTGAGAGCACAGTGCAACTCACTCAAAGAAAGAAAGGCCTACATGGTGGAAAATGCTTGGAGGAAGCTGAGTCCTACAGAGGAATCTCACTTTAGTACTCCATCTCAACATCAGCCTTTAACGTTGCCAAGACACACCACAGGTAGAGACTCCCTATGGTGGAGACCCTCAGATACCATTAGGGTGAGGGATTGCTTAGTGGACCATGAGACAGGGGGTACCCAAGCCAGAGCTGGTACTTCCTTATATGGCCACTTAGGCAATATAGGCTTACCTGGTCAAGGATAGCCTTATCTCCTTTCGTTTGGGGAAGGGGGGGTTGTGTAGGAAGGTGGATATCTGACTATGGTTACCCCCAAACTTTTTGCCTGGTGTTTAGCTGGTTTTTTACTTTAGTTGGCCTCGGATCCTGCTATTCAGGGCCCCAGGCTAATTGCTCTTTCCTTAAAATGGACTCCATGTACCTTAGGTACATACACAATTGGAACTGGTTCACCTTATTGGCCCCTGTAACAGTGTACCCCAGGTACCCAGGGCATAGGTGCTTCCAAAGGCCTACCAGGGGCTGCAGCACGTATTGTGCCACCCCTGGCCTGGCCTCCATATTTGACACAACTGGCTGATCACTCAGCTGGGGTAAGTCGGTGTAATCACCCCTTACTTAGGTATAGTATGCCTATATCTAACCTAAAATGGACTCATAAGTTCCTATCAGCCACTCCTATGGAAGGCCTCATCAATCCTGGAGGCAGTCTTGAAGGTGACCACTTAACAGGCAAAAGCGTACCTGGTCCAAATTACATGCACTGATGCACAGACTAAAGTGTCTCTCTCAAGCAGCAGAGGTTAAAATGACTGAAATGTGTAACATCCGTCGAAAACATCTTGCAATGATCGTATTGCTGCAAAGTTCCTTTTTTTCCTTCAACAATCAGCGTTTTCTTGAAAATTGCAAATTTGCAAAGCATGCAAAGGCTTATTGCAGAGCCATTTGTGTGCAAAAACTCTTCAGAAGATGAACTTCTAGAGGTAAATTCTAAAAATGTGCAACTTTCTGCGTAGGAAAGTTCACGGTATATTTTCCAGCTTGACTGGTTTTGATTAGAGTGAAAATGATGTCACAATGCTGGAGTGTGAAGGTAAACAGAAATTCTTCATAACCTTGGCTGAAGGTGATAATCCCCAACCCTACAGCTGAATATCTGGTGAAAGTGTTATATTGAAAATAAACGGAGACCTCTCTGTAGCTCTCGTGCCAGTATCTTGTGTTCTCGTGCCAGTACCTTATGTACACGGAAGTAGCTAGAGGTGCTGTGGTCAGCAGGATTCAATCATACCTATCTCACTCACTCGGTCACTATGATGATGGTGAACTAATGGTTTCTGAATTCACTAAATGTTCTGAACGCTGTAGCAATTTTGCACACAAGGGCTTGAAAGGTGAAATGTAAAGAGAGGGGAAGAAGGGAAGGACACACATTAATGGCAGTTGAAGCTATGAAATGTAAAAAGTGAAACCCAGGTGTACTCATAAAATAATCATATTTCCAATTTTTCATTTAAATGGGAATGAAGCAGCTGGAATCCAAAGAATGTCCTCACTTCTCTTAGTCACATTTGATAGCTCACTGGGAATCCTAAATCGTCAAAGGACATCTTTTAAGTGATATGTTAAACTCCTACCGTGAAGAAAACTTAAAAAGGACCATGCAGTTTAGGGAATAAAAATTCTCTGTTTACCCAGTCCTGCATTGCTAATAATCACCAGAAATAGGCACTGTGGAATATTCCTTTGTTTGATGCTGTCTGCTCGGGTGCTTAGGGTTACTGTTGCACCATGGCCCATTCATGCTCGGTGTGTGTTGTTGAAGGGTGCCCGGGGTGGCTGGCCCCATTTAAACTTACAAAATATATTTTTCACGAGCGATTTGCTTAAAGATTTGAACTGCATTTGTGTCCATGCCTAAAAGCTTTTATCTGCCACCACGTTTGAAGTATTAGTGGAGCAAGCAATTCCTCACTGTAGAAATCCTTTTTGGCTTTTACTTTACATTGTTTGCATTAGTCTCTGGCATTTTATTACACACCGACGTAGAAGTTATGTTTGAAGGAGATTTTTCGAGGGGTGTATTATTTACAGAGAGGCAAAACTCCATGGAAACAATTCTCAAAAGTCTCCTGTATAGGACATTCACATCACCCAAAAAGAAGGTTCGATATTTATGGTGAAAGAAATTCCATCAGATAAAGGATGAAGTATCTCTACACCAGATTCTTAACAAACATTTATCCGATTTTTAACAACGATTTATTTTGGCACAGTTGGTTGGATACATATTTTAACTCATCTTTCATAAGTCCAACAACTCAGCATTCCTGGCAAGAAAGTTCACCATCCTGGACTGGAACTTGAAAAAATTAAATTGTGTTTCAAACAAAAAAATTCAGCTATCGAATAGGCATTGCATAGGTTTACTCAAGTGGCTAATGAGAGAGGCCGTAATTGCCGTTAGCCAAATATTGTTACAAAGGTTTAGCTAAATTGGAAGGCAAACTGAAATACCCCCTCTGACTGCATCTGGTCAGCTATGAATGTTAAGAGAGAAGGGGTGGGGAGGAAGCCGTTGAATTGTCACAAGGTTCAGAGAAATAAACCTTAAGAGGGAAAATCATTAGAAACTATCTGTTGGACATATTTCCCTCGTTAATTGTTTCTATTTTTGCTTTTGCAACGGCTTTATAGGAATATTTTGACTGTGCAACTATGATTAGGCACCCTATTTGTGTCAATGTCACTAGCCTAGCTGCAATTTCTTAAAATACACTAGCAGTGGCAAAGCCAATAGGCTTCAGTTTTGGACCTATCGGTTTGGCTTTGCCAATGCTGTTTGCTGGTGAAGCAGCTTCCATAAAGTACAACCATGGGTGAAGTGGAAGAGGGGCAAAGCAAGCGAAAGTAAACAAATAGTCAAGCAAAAGTAAAGAAATAGACGTTTTTTTCTATTTCTTTACTTTTGCTATAAATGCGGTACCAGCGCTTTACTTTTAACATTAAAAGAAAAGCGCGGGTGCCGCGATTATAGCAAAAGTAAAGAAATAGATGTTTTTTTCTATTTCTTTACTTTTGCTATAATTGTGGCACCCGTGCTTTACTTGTAATGTTAAAAGTAAAGCGCGGGTGCCACGATTATAGCAAAAGTAAAGAAATAGAAAAAATCTATTTCTTTACTTTTGCTGTAATCGCGGCACCCGCGCTTCACTTTTAATGTTAAAAGTAAAGCGAGGGTGCAGCGATTATAGCAAAAGTAAAGAAATAGACATTTTTAAGCAGATGCAGCGTCGCACGTGCGGCGCCAAAAGTGAAAGCAGAAGCAGCGTCTGGCGCGCAGTGCCAAAAGTGAAAGCAGATGCAGGGAGGCGGACCGAGGCGTGCTCTTGTGCACGTAATCACAAGCTGGTGGCTGCTTTGGTAGCACTTCCAAAAGCAGAGACGGACCGAGGCGCGCGCTTGTGCGCGTAATCGCAAGCTGGTGGCCGCTTGGCCGCTTTGGTAGCACTTCCGAAAGCCGCTCTTACTAAATGTCTCGCCAGAGCAGCGCATGCACTGGCTCAGGCGAGACCTAAAAATCATCTTTATTAAAAGAGGCATTTTCTTGTCTGAAAGGGAAGTTATAAGATGTTATAAATAAACTCCCATTCTATCCTATGGGACAGATAGTCATTCAATAGTGAAAAACATAATACACTGTATTTCATTATCAGGACATGTCACATACATCAGTACATGTCCTACCTTTCACATACACTGCACCTTGCCCACAGGGGTGCCTTTGGCCTACCTTAGGGGTGACTCATATGTAATAGAATAGAAAGTTAGACTCTGGCAAGTGGGTGCACTTGCCAGGTCGACATGGCAGTAGAGACTGCACGCAGACACTGCACTGGCAGGTCTGAGAACCTTTTGCAAGGCTGCTTGTGTGGGTGGCACAATCTGTGCTGCAGGCCCACTAGCAGCATTTAAGTTACAGGGCCTGGGCACACACATTGCACTGTACTAGAGACTTAGAGGTAAATCAAATTAGCCAATCATGGAAACACCAATCCATAATAACAATTTACACAGAGAGCATATGCACTTTAGCCCTGGTAAAGTGTCCAAAGTCCCAAAACAAACAACAATATGGTCAAAAACTGAAGGCCCAAAAGCATAAAGTATGGGGCTAAACCTGCTTGAAAAGCCATGTCTAACAATGACCATGAGGTGAAACTCTACATCACCAAACATGAGAAGACATTGCAGTCAATGCCCAAGTCTCCCTCTGAGTTGCGGGCCCAGTATCGGTCCCAGTCCTGTGGTGTTTCCATGAATATTCTACTTCCTGCTCAAACTCTTTGGGTAAGTGAAAGCCCAATTGCAAATACAACAAGCATTAGAAATGCAATAGGTCTCGGATTTATTTGAGTTAGAGATAATGGCATTGTAAATGGCAATGTCTTTTAGAAATGTGTTGTGGAGTGTATGCATGTGGTGTGCAGTGGAATTATGTGGGTTGGATTGGAATTGTAGCAATGGTGGCATGCTGCGCTTTAGATAAATATATTTAAAAGTAAAGTGCACCATACTGCGATTGCTACAATAGTTAATTGTGGATGCGTTAACAATTGATGTGTGCACTGATGGCTGGTGGTGTGTGTGCCTGTAGACATTGTGCACTGATGGCTGGTGGTGTGTGTGATTGGTGGAAGCGTGCACTGCCAGCTGGAGGTGTGTGTGCTTGGTGGAAGCGTGCACTGATGGCTGGTGGTGTGTGTGCCTGGTAAAAGCGTGCACTGATGTCTGGTGTTGTGTGCCTGGTGGAAGCCTGCACTGACAGCTGATGGTGTTTGTGCCCGGTGAAAGCGTGCACCGACGGCTGGTTGTGTTTGTGCCCGGTGAAAGTGTGCAGTGACAGCTGGTGGTGTTTGTGTGTGGTGGTGAGTGTATGGTGGTGAGTGTGTGGTGGTGTGTGTGTGTGGTGGTGTGTGTGGTGGTGAGAGTGGTGTGTGTGTGGTCTTATGTGTGTGGTCTTATGTGTGTGGTTTTATGTATGTGGTTTTATGTGTGTGGTCTTATGTGTGTGGTCTTATGTATGTGGTTTTATGTGTGTGGTCTTATGTATGTGGTTTTATGTGTGTGGTCTTATCCTGCGCACTCACTCTTACTCTGCAGTCATTCTGCACTCAGTCTGCACTCACTCTCACTCTGCACTTATTCTGCACTCATTCTACACTCACTCACACTCTGCACTTACTCTGCACTCACTCGGCAATCACAGTCACTCTCGCACTCACTGCACTCACTGTCACTCTTGCACTCACTCTGCACTCACAGTCACAGTCACTCTCGCACTCACTCTGCACTCACAGTCACTCTGCACTCACTCTGCACTCACAGTCATAGTCACTCTGCACTCACTCTGTACTCACAGTCACAGTCACTCTGCACTCACTCTGCACTCAAGGTCACTCTGCCACTCATTCTGCTCTCACTCTGCACTCACAGTCACTCTGCACTTACTCTGCACTCACAGTCACAGTCACTCTGCACTCACTCTGCACTCACAGTCACTCTGGCACTCACTCTGCTCTCACTCTGCACTCACAGTCACTCTCACACTCACTCTGCACTCACTGTCACTCTGCACTCACTGTCACTCTACACTCACTGTCACTCTGCACTCACTCTGTACTCACTGTCACTCTGCACTCACTGTCACTCTGCACTCACTGTCACTCTGGCACTCACTGCACTCACTGTCACTCTGGCACTCACTCTGCACTCACTGTCACTCTGGCACTCACTGTCACTCTGGCACTCACTCTGCACTCAGTCACTCTCACACTCACTCTGCACTCACTCTGCACTCACAGTCACTCTCGCACTCACTCTGCACTCCCTCTGCACTCACTCTGCACTCAGTCACTCTCGCACTCACTCTGCACTCACTGTCACTCTTGCACTCACTCTGCACTCACTGTCACTCTCGCACTCACTCTGCACTCACAGTCACAGTCACTCTGCACTCACTCTGCACTCACAGTCACTCTGGCACTCACTCTGCTCTCTCTCTGCACTCACAGTCACTCTCGCTCTCACTCTGCACTCACAGTCACTCTGCACTCACAGTCACTCTGCACTCACTCTGCACTCACAGTCACTCTGCACTCACCTGGCACTCACAGTCACTCTGCCACTCACTCTGCTCTCACTCTGCACTCACAGTCACTCTGCACTCACTCTGCACTCACAGTCACAGTCACTCTGCACTCACTCTGCACTCAGAGTCACTCTGGCACTCACTCTGCACTCACAGTCACTCTTGCACTCACTCTGCACTCACTGTCACTCTGCCACTCACTCTGCTCTCACTCTGCACTCACAGTCACTCTGGCACTCACTCTGCACTCACAGTCACTCTTGCACTCACTCTGCACTCACAGTCAGTCTGCCACTCACTCTGCTCTCACTCTGCACTCACAGTCACTCTGCACTCACTCTGCACTCACAGTCTCTCTGCTCTCACTCTGCACTCACAGTCACTCTCGCACTCCCTCTGCACTCACAGTCACTCTGGCGCTTACTGTCACTCTGGCACTCACTCTGCACTCACTGTCACTCTGGCACTCACTCTGCACTCAGTCACTTTCACACTCACTCTGCACTCACTCTGCACTCACAGTCACTCTCGCACTCACTCTGCACTCACTCTGCACTCAGTCACTCTCGCACTCACTCTGCACTCACTGCGCCGTGAAACAGATGGAAGTGTTATATGACAGCCAACAAGTTGTATACAACGTGGCGGCTTACACAGATGGCACCCGAAGAACAGAATTTATGAATAAAATTCCACATTATGCTTTAACAAATCCCTACAGTAGCGCACGAGACTTGGGTAAATTTTATGGCGGCAACAGAAATCCTGTTTACATTACTCCGAGGATTAGGCTGGGTTTAGGAGGAGGAAATCCGTTTTTAGCTTCACAAAGCTGGTCTTGAAGCAGTGAATCATGTGTAAACCAGGGTTAGTGAACGAGCCGGCCGCGAGCTGCTGAATATATTAAACACCACTTAGAAGCGTAAATGAAGGATTCGGTAAAAGATAGCGAATTAAAATGAAGTGGATTAAAGGGTTGCTGTCCTGTTGTCCAATAGCATACTGAAACTTTGGAGAAAGCAGCAATATACAGCGTGTAATATAGTGCTATGGAAAAATACCACGGGCTGGGGCGGGAAACCTCCTGATGTGTTGTGTGGAATCCTCGCGGACAGATTTTTAGATGCTTGTTCAACAATCTCTCACGCAGGCAACATGTAGTGCCTGTCGGGTGAGTGGTGAGCGGGGTGCAGTGAAGCGCATCACCAGTGCACACTGTAGAAACATAGTAGGCACCGATGCCTGGGAGGACAAACTCCAAACTGACCCGAAGAGCATCAGCGCTCTGTAGGCAACAGACGCAGGAGACCAGCTCTGTTTCTATCCAAGGAGCATGCAGTGAAACTCCGTGCAGCCTGTGTTTAACGCATGGTCCCGTGAACACCCCCTTAAACCATTTTAATAACTTCAAATGAGCAGTGTGACGCTGGAAAGAACACAGCACTGCAGCACTTTGAAGAAGCGCTTTCTCAAGCGCCTAGTGGCTGCACGCTAAGCCGGTAACATGCAGTGAACGGTTGCCCTTACCTGCAGCCCCCGTCTTCTCAGGATGCTGGACTCGTCCATGGCAGCGGGTCCCGCGGCTCCCCTCAGTACTCCCGCGGCAGACCCTCCATGCTGTACAAGAGCCAGACCACACAGCAGAGCGATTCACATCCAGCAGCCGCCGAACAGTTACATCACGGCTTCTCCCATTGGCGAGGGTGGGAGTCAGCTGCCCTCGCTGACTTATTCACTCCAACAACTTCGGAGATCCCGTATGCCCGCAGCACACTGTGCGGAGCAGCAGCAAGTGGGCTGCAGGTGCCTGTAAGCGCAGGGAATGCTGCCAAGGCGAAGGGCAGGCGCTGTCCCTGGGTTACCGCCTAGAGCGTCAGCTCTGGGGTCAAAGTGTCAGGAGGCTTCAGCCGCGACCCCCCACTAAGGGGAGCTGCTGAACTTGGAGGTGGGCGCGGCTGGCCGGGTAGCAACACACACACCCACCCCTGCTGGCTCTTACCCACAGCCCAAAGACAACACACGCAGCCCAGCAGGCGCGGCTCCCACGTGAGACCCTTTTCCGATGCGCACAACAAAAGGCCTGTCTCTCCCCTTTTAAACCATGAACTGGCTGCCACTCTTCGTATTTTCACAAAAAACCGATGTGACGGAGGCTAATGTGTATTAAACAGCCGAATAAAAAAAACAGCCGCAAACAAACACTGTTCCTTGAAACTTTGAACTGCACGTTCAAGGAAGTCAAGCTTTGGCCGGGAGGCGGCATGCGCACACACACAGCAGAGAAAAAAACGAAACTCGAGACTGATGTACGCGCGCCCAGCATCTGTCTTCAATTACCGCGGCCCCTGACAGCTGGTAATTGAAGAAATATGGCCTTATGGTGCGCGTCTCCGCACGGAATATGCACTAGGCGGAGCAATTCTAACGCCTATGGCCTATTGCGTGCTCTCTTGTAAAAACACACGCATGCGAAGCCCAATTGCCATGCAGCTGGCAAAAAAAAGGACGAAAAATCACGGAATTTGTTAGGTAGCTTTTCGGACACCCTCACACAAGGACTCTTGGGCTCCGCCCACACTGCTACGCAGTGTGACGTAGGCCCGAGCCCTAAAAAGGGGAAGGAGAACTGTACCCCATTTGCCACACAAACTTGAAAGAGAAATGGTAAGGGCGTCAAGATAAACATCACATGCCCCTAAACCAATTCCTCAGCTTGTCCTACCACACCCTGAGTTCTCCGGGCCATCATTAACCCCTCAACAGAGAGCAGCCTTCAAGGATGACATGGTGCACATCTTTAGTGCAATTAAAACATACTTTGCCATGCCATCAGGCTCCATGGTGCTACAGGGGTCTCCTGTCGGATTACCACCAGTGAGTTCTCCCCCAACTGTCGGTCCCCTTGAGACCTGTTACAAGGGCCGTACTTACGCCAATACAGATGTCCACGCCGACCAAAAGATCTAGTCTGTTCCCATTGCACCCACACCAGTGGGGACTCCTCTGATGCCAAGGAAGTCCTGGTGCCAAATCCTATGTTAGACTCTGAACCGACATCAGTATGACCTCTGCTGTTGTCTCGCTACAAGACCATGAAAGTGACACTGACTCTTTCCCTGTGTCTAAGCTGCAATGAAGCTATCAGCATAGGCTCAATTCTCTCTTCAGCTCCTATTCTAACTCTATGTAGGAAACACGGAGATTCCTTGTTGTACACTGATGATAAGCAGGAGGTTTATTTGTCAAGTGCAAAAGCATTGAAATTATTCTTACATTAAGCTGCAGTTCTGATTGGTCGGTAGGGAAACATGGCGGCCGCAGGCTAGAGCGGTGCGCACACCTCTGTGAGCAGCCGATCCGGAGCCTGCAATGTTGCCTCTGTGATTTTGATCTGAGCGGGGGAGAGTGAGAGTCGGCTTTCCCAGGAGCATCTCAGGAGCTTTTTGGGTTCTCTCCGGCGCTTTTCGGCAGCTTTATGGTGCGTTTCGCGCTCGGAGAGCCAGCGAGGAGCGGGGCGGAGCCCTTCCCGTTTACCTGCCTGTGACCTGCCTACCAGCGAGGAGCGGGGCTCGCACTGAGGGTTTCGTGCTCGGGGTCGGAAAACGGAGCGGAGCGGAGCCTTTCCCGTTTGCCGGTATTTCCCGGCTTTTAGCTGTGTCATGCTGTGTCCTGTCTGCATCGAGAGCTACAAGATTGACGGGCTGATGTGCTGACTTAGTACTCTTCTTGGTGTTTTCCCGTTTTTACAAGCTTGTTTTGTTTCCTTGTGGATGTGCCTACCGGCAAAATTTGTTCAGCCGTTCCCTGCCTCTCGTTTATGTTGGGGGGGGCGCTGCTGCGGAAATCAGACGCAGTCGTGCAGCCGCAGCACGGAGGGTGCGCACAGTGCACACGGTGGTGGTGAGCGGTGGGGGGAGCAGGAAGTATCAGAGCAACCCGACTGTGAGAAGGGGGACACACAGAATGGTCCATAAGGCGCTGGACGTTGAGAGAGCAGTGGGGGCTGAGAGAAAGCTGGCCGAGCTGGAGGTTCAAGACGACATCGACGCTCAAACAAGTAAGGTGGAATCAATTGATGCATCAATTGATGCTAAGGGGGTTGTGAATAGTGCCTGCAACAACGATGTTTACAGGGAGTTACAAGGGAGAGTAACAAGGAGTAAGGCAAGAACCTTAGAAAACGAACTACAGGGCCCAGGCTGCACCTGGGAGGAGGTCCACAGGAAAGCACAGGAGCTAAAAAAAAATCTGAATTAGCGATAAACACAAGTAAAAAACAGAAAAAAAATAAGAATAAGAGTAACCCTAAGAGCAAAAGCTTAAAAGCCCCAGGGGATATAACTCCATCACTACGCTCTTATTTTAGAGCCTTACCCCAAGTGTTGCAGATGACGCAGATTACGCAAGATATGGCAGCAACTGCTAGGGACAGCAATATGCAACCACAGAGCAAGCCTGATTCACTATCAATTTCTGTCGCTGCGCCATCAAATGTGGGGGTGGGCCCGAAGCTACAGACACCTCTCTCACACTGGCAGCCTCAAAAAACCTAACAGAGAAGGGCACTCACAGTGCAGTATCTTTAGAGGAACTGCCCTTGGGCGCATCAGCTGGAAGGGGAGATGAACAAAATACAGCTGTTGGTTTCGGAAAATTGCTCGAGGCTATAGTCTCCTCCATCGCAACAATGCGAGAAGAGTTCAGGCAAGAATTTGCAGGCTCCAAATTAAATCAAAATGAAATAAGAGCTACTTGCGAGGAACTAGGGCATAAGGTCGATGGCCTTTTTGAAAGGACGGAGACTCTAGAAAGCTCTGTAGGATCTCTAACCACTAACTTGGAGTGTGCCAGGTCAAAAATACATAGCCTCCAAAGAGATGGCGAAAATATGAGGGAACGAATAGAAGTTTTGGAGAACTTTTCCAGACGTAATAACATTCGATTGTTAAAGATTCCGGAGGGGAAAGAGAGCGGAGATCTCAAGGGATTTATAATAAAACTACTAAAGGAAACACTTAATCTGGAGGAAACGGTCGAAGATCTCAATAAAGACATTCAGCGGATACATAGAGATCCCTTTCGCTTGAACCCCGCAAGGACTAAACCTAGGAAAGTTCTAATTAATTTCTTGACGTATGCTCTCAAAGAGAAAATACTAAATTTAGCTCTGAGGGCTGGCACAATAAAAGGCCCTGACTTTTCTTTTGAGATCCGCTCTGACCTCTCAAAAACCACACTGGACAGGCAGTGGGAATTGGGTCAGCGTATGGAAAGATTCAGGTCATACGGGGCCACAGTGCAGATGAGATTTCCTGCATTTCTTCGCATCATGTACAATAATAAGATGCATAACGTTCGTACCATACAGGATGCAGATGAGCTGTTAGATTCCATCCGAGATCACGCTCAAGCTCGAGCTCATGACCAGGCTCACTCTCACAAGACTTAGGAGGAAATAGAAATAAAAGTAATCAAATAAAACTAGATATCAATGTAGATAAGATAGTTGGATCTTCCTGATAAAGATTGGAGAACCTAAAATAAGGGTTAAACAAATAAAATAAAATAAATGGGGGAAAAAAAAGAAAAAAAAGGGGGAATGATCACATAGGTGGAAGTGATAGCATAAAACAGGAAAAAAAATATATATATATATACAAAACTTCACTTAGTATATAGACATACTTCGGAAATATACTGGGAGACCAACTCACAAAAAAAAACTAGTGGAGACAAAATAAAGTAGAGTACCCCCAAAAAAAAAAAAAAAAAAAAGAAGGAAAATAAACAAAAAACAAAGATAGGGAAAAAAAAAGGAACATAAAAATGACATATAGCTCCTGCCCAGAATCAACTAAATACAGTTTGATAAATTTGGTATTTTTTGTTCGATCATTTCTTACCCGCTCATAGATTAGCATAATTTTTGTTTAACTAGGTAGCAGTTGTGGCTCATGGATGGGCTGTGGACAGGCGTTAACCTGGCTAAAGATCAAGCCAGAGTAAATAAGGGGGGGTTTCCCGGGGTAAGGGTAGGGGGGGGTGGTGGTAGATTAGCAAAAAAAATCCTCATCTGTGCTCCCGTTTTGTTGTTTTAACTACTCAATTTTTTCAGCTTCTACAAATGCTAGGGTTAAGAAATTTCCACATAAATTGCAAAAGAGAAAAAGTGATTGGGAGAGAAGCTACTACATGACAAGTATTAAAATTTTGTCCTGGAACGTGAATGGTCTGCGCGTGAGAGGGAGACGTGAGCGCATACTACAATACTTGAGAGACTCACGGGCGCAGGTCATAGCGTTGCAGGAAACACACCTTCTTAGAACAGAGGCAATCACTATACTAAAAAAACATAGGTGGATTGACAAAATTTGCACCACAGACCACAACGCTAACATAAGAGGGGTAGTGTTTATTTTTAAAAAATCAGCAAAAGCAGAAATACTAGATTGTAGGGAGGACCATACAGGGAGATGGCTAATAGTAAGAGCTTCGCTTGATGGCCAGATAAGAACCTTGGTGGGCTATTATGGCCCAAACACGGACGATCCATCACATCTAAACGCAATAAGAAACCAACTAATAACTGTGCAGGAGCCAATAATCTGGATGGGAGACTTTAATATAGTCCTAAATCCCAAATTAGATAAATCAACAAGGATTAAAACCGCAGGCTCTATCAAATCTAGAGAAACACTTAAAATAATAATGACGAATCAGGGTCTGGCAGATTGTTGGAGAGAAAGAGTGGGCAATAAACTGGGGTTGTCTTACATAAACAGCCGGTTTAAACATAAATCCAGAATAGATTACGCCTTCTTCAGTTACTGCCTAAAAGATAATCTCGAATCGATAGATTATTTACCTTCACATCTATCAGACCATTCGGCGCTAGAATTCTCTCTTAAGTCTGACACTACAGCCAAACACCCTTCATGGTCCTTTGATAGGACACTTCTGCTTGAGGAAGAAGAAGTCAGCTTCCTAGTAAAAGAATCTATAACTTTTTTTGAAATAAACAAAAACTCTGCAAACCCAACAGTCGTTTGGGAGACATATAAAGCTTTTTTGAGAGGACAAATTACTAATAGAGCCTCCTACAGGAAGAAGACATACTTCGATAAGATAAATAGATTAGAACAAGATATGAAAACTTTAGAGTTAAAAATGGTCTCGCCGTCAATAACAACTGAAGAGCAAGAAAAACTGGCTAAATTGAAAGGCGAATTAGAGAACACTCTGCAGGAGAGAATAAATAAGAGGTGGGAAGCAAGTAAAACTTCTCAATTTGAGTTTGGAGAAAGTGCAGGGAAAATTCTGGCCTGGAAAATTAAATCTGACAAAGCATCAAATTACATCAGGGAAATCAAGATAGATGGTGAGTTAGATACAGGAACTACCAGTCTTGAGATAGGGAGCGCGTTTCTTGAGTTTTTTCAGGACATCTACAAAGAGGATCTCCCCAACGACCAAAACGCAAGAGACAGATGGCTAGATGCCATTACACTTCCTACTCTCTCATCAATCCAGACCAAATCTCTAGAGTCAGACATTACAGAGGAGGAGGTGAAAAAAGCCATTAGTCAAACCAAGAAAGGGAAGGCTGCAGGTCCGGATGGATTGCCGGGAGAAATCTATAGAGCCTTGGAGAACATCATTACACCGGTACTAACTGAACTCTTCAACGGCATTTTAATGGAAGAACAGCCAATGCCTAAGTCTTGGGGTGAGGCCACAATAGTTCTCATTCCCAAAACCAGGGAAATCCCCATTAGAGTGCGGGTCATACAGGCCAATATCGTTACTTAACAACGATTATAAAATTTTTACAACTATAATTGCCACAAGATTGGCTAGCGTTATTGGTACTGTAATCTATCATGATCAGAAAGGGTTTATAAAGGGGCGACAACTAGCTGAGCTAACGCGGGAGCTAATTGGGGCTATAGATATCGCTACTGCTTTCTCTTTGCCCTTGGCCACTTTGACCCTAGACGCAACTAAGGCGTTTGATAGAGTCAATTGGCTCTACCTAAATGACGTCTTAAAAAAATTTAATTGTGGGGAAGTGTTCTGCAGAACCATAAAGCAGCTATATAGTGCACCATCTGCTAGGTTGCTGATTAACGGGTCCCTGACTGAAGCATTTAACATCACACGTGGAACAAGGCAGGGCTGCCCGCTTTCCCCTCTCTTATTTGATCTGTACATCGAGCCTTTTGCCCAGGTGTTAAGGGAAGAAGCAAACATTCCATATTTTTGTTTTGGAGAGTGGGAAAGACGGATAGCATTATATGCAGATGATATTTTAGTGTTCACATCCGATCCAGGCAGGGCATTCCCAGTGGTAATACAGCGGGCTGAAGAATTCGGCCATGTCTCGGGCTATGACATGAATTCGAGCAAGAGCGAGATCATGGCATGGAATCTACCCAACTTAGATGTTGGGATAAACATCTCATCCTCAATGCGGTATCTGGGAATCAAAATAACCCAAGATGTGGGCACCCTTGCACAAACTAACTTGGAAAGAATACTTAGTGAAAGCAAAAGACTTATGAAATCTTGGACACATCTGCCTCTCTCGATAATTGGAAGGGTAAATCTAACTAAAATGTGCATTCTCCCAAAATTCACCTTTGTATTTAACACTATCCCAATTGCTATGGAAACAAAAATGATGGAAAAATGCCAAAGAGAAATCAACTCTTTTATATGGAACTATAAGACCACAAGAATAGCATGGAAGAAGCTTAGAAGAAGGAGAGAAAAAGGGGGCCTTGCATTGCCGGACCTAATGTACTATTCATGGGCCTTTCAGATGTCCTACTCTAGAATGCTCCTCAAAATGCCATCCAATCTTCCTAATACATCCATGTACGGGGCCATGCTAAGGGGGACGAACTTAGCAGCAGATGGCTTTATGTTTAAATATGGAAGTCAGACATTTTTCAAAAACATCAAACTGAAAATATTATACTCATGGGCCAAAAACTGGCTTAACATCAGAAAAAAACTGGGCTTATCTTACTATTCAAACTATTCCCCAATTTGTGACTCTCCCGGTTTACCCCCATGTCTTAGAGACAAATTGTCTACTATATTACAACAAGCAGGCATCATCAAATGGGGCCAATTATTTAAAGAAAAAAAACTCATAACTTGGGATGAGCTATATGATCTAGTTGGCCCGGGGCTTTCTAGGTTTAAATACATTCAACTGGACAGTTGGGCAAGATCTGAAACCCGTACAGATGGTAATATCGGGAAGATAAGTGAAACAGAACGACAAATGGTGGAACGACCAACAGGGGGAAGAGAAGTAGCCAAATGGTATTGGCTCTTGCTGGAGGAAAGCGAAGGGGAGTTTCAACTCCCGGACGAGTTATGGGGGGCAGAGATAGGGCTTCCATGCGAGGAGAGGTGGATAAGCTCCTTTGAATTATTACGCAAAATCGTAAAGCCCTCATGGCTAGTAAGAAATCATATCTTCACGGCACATCGGGCATATTTAACACCACGAAAACTTTCCAAATACCAACTGGATAAGAAATGTAACAAATGTAATTTAGCGGATGCATGTGATATACACATGTTCCTAGAATGTCCGAATATAGCAAAATTCTGGATAGATGTGAAAAACACTCTAAACTCCATACTAAACACATCCCTCTCAATAACTCTCCCATTGGTCATCTTTGGGGTGGAAGACAACATCATTGGTAAGGAGAAATCATTTCTGTTCTACGCAATTCTATTAGCAAGAAGAGAGATCTGCATACAATGGGTAAAGAAGACACCTCCTTTACATTGTTCATGGCTAACATCTTTATACGAGATATCCAAAAGTGATTTAAAAAGATCTGTCGGCAAGAGAAACCTGGCGTTCTGGGACCTTTTGTCCAACTGGAGATGATCCGGGTTTTTTTTTTTTTTTTTCCCGGGTCCGATGATTATGCAATTTAACTCTTTTGGACCAGGGCCCAGGACAGATTCGAGTAAGGTCCGGCAGGTTGAAATATACCTGGTTGGAGTAAAAAAAAAAAAGCACCCCATATTTTTGGTGTCGATATATCTCTCCCACCAATAAAATGCATCACGTCAGCAATGCCGTGCACGGTGGGTGGCATTATCCGCCTAAAGGGGAAGGCAGATGAGGACCAAAAAAAAAAAAAAAAAGCTGCAGTTCCACTCGTCGTTACTAAATGTCCCTCACGAGTCAAAGGCAAAAGCATTGAAACCCTTTCATCAAGCATTTGCAATTGACTCGTGAGGGACATCTAGTAACGACTAGTTGAACTGCAGCTCTTTGTAGAATTATTTTGATATTGGATGCTATAATATTCACTGCCCACTGCTAATCTCATCCCATAATGCTTTGCAGGGCCTTTGGTTGGGATTGTTTTTTTTGCCAATAACTGTGCTTGGTGTGGTCCTATGAGGATGGGACCACTACCAAATCATTCAACAAGATGTGCTTTTGTTTTCAAGGCATCTGGTTGGTTCTCTCCCTAGGTTAGGGAGGATCCCAAAATCATCACCTCTCCCACTGCTTGCTAATTTTTCAGTTTCACTTTTGTGAAAGTACTATATGCTCTTCTATTCTAATATAATAAAGAGAGAGCCCAAACCTTTGAGGCAGGTTACTTCAGGAACCAGAGCACCAATCACAACACCCAATACAGCGTTTGAAAGGGCAGTTGCAGCAGAAGGACATAGGCTATGCAGACGCCCACCATATACATTTAAAAGGTAAAAAAAACGTGCCAGCAAAGTAGTCCCTTGTGGGCGTGTCTGCGTTGTGCTGTGGGCGTGTGCTGGGGGTGTGACAAACGCTGGGGGCGTGTGGTACGTCCCGCCCTTCATGCAATGTCTCATATCGTGTGCTAATCCCACCCTGCTCCCTTTAAATACCCCTGCACCCCATAATCATAACCCACCCTTACTCCTTAAAATACCCCAACACCCTTAAACACTAACCCATCTTAACCCTATAAGTATAGCCTGTACCCCAAAACCCAAACCTATCCCTAAACCCTAAAAATACCACTGTACCCCAAACCTAGCCATGAATCCTATAAATACCTCTGTACCTCAAAACCCAAACCTACCCCTGAACCCTAAAAATACCCCTGTACCCCAAAACCCAAAACTAGCCCTGAACCCTAAAAATACCACTGTACCCCAAAACCACTCCTGAACCCTAATACCCCTGTACCCCAAAACCAAAACCTAGCCCTGAACCCTTAAAATACCCCTGTACCCCAAAACCCAAACCTACCCCTGAACCCTAAAAATACCCCTGTACCCCCAAAACCCAAACCTGGCCCTGAACCCTAAAAATAACCTTGTTCCCCAAAACCCAAACCTACCCCTGAACCCTAAAATACCCCTGTACCCCAAAACCCAAACCTAGCCCTGAACCCTAATAATACCCCTGTACCCCAAAACCCAAATCTAGCCCTGAACCCTTAAAATACCCCTGTACCCCAAAATCCAAACCTACCCCTGAACCCTAAAAATACCCCTATACCCCAAACCTAGCCCTGAACCTTAAAAATATCCATGTACCCCAAAACCCATACCTATCCCTAAACCCTAAAACTACCCCTGTACCCCATAACCCAAAACGATATCTGAACCCTTAAAATACCCAAACACCCCAAAACAAATACCTCAGTACCCCGAAACATATACCCCTATAGCCATACTTACCTTATCCAAACATTTAAAAAAAACATGCTTTTACCATTCATGCATTTACAACGAATTTCGTTGTAAATGTATGCGTGGTAAAAGCATATAAAATGTAATGCCATGCGTTATAATGGCATTGCGGCGTCATGGTACTTTCGTAATGAAAGTATGCGGAGTGATGTTATGCGGAAAGAAAGTTGCGGAATAATGGGTGTTTACCCTCCCCCGGTAAGTACATTGGTGGTACGGCGGCCCACATCTCCAGCAACATACTCATATTTTTTCACCACCCATTTAAAAAATGCACAGGTCTCTCTCATTGATGGCCAGCACCGACATACACTTTTAGACACACCTCCCGCCACAAGTTCTAGAGTTCTAGAATTGCGAACTTTAGAGCTGGGGAGCTACGTTTGAATCTCGGCATCAGCTCAACATCCTGTGATTCCAGGCAAATCGCTTTGCCTCCCCGTGCCTACCACAAATGAATGTGTTCTTCTGTAATGTAAATTGTGCTCATGCCATGTTGTCAAGTTCGCGCTATATAATATTGCAAGGAAAAATAAAGTAGGGAAACTCGAGTTCACACACTACTGAACGCGCACTCTTAAGTGCATCAGCAGTGCACTGTGAATCGGAGCGTTTCACAGGCCTGTCACAGATAAGAAATGCTATCAAAACGAAATCCTACAAAACAATATACTACTGGCCGGCAGCAATTCATACCCGGACAACGTCGGGACGGGCTGCTAGTTAGCATATAAAGATAGAGATACTTATATTATAATTACTGGCACTGTGCAAGATGCCATTTGCAATTATTTCACAGTGCATACAAGTACACAGTGCCATCAGCTACGCTACGCAGTACTACGTGTAGTTCAAAGTATACTACGCGCATCTACGTGTAGACCCAGGGTTACTTTAGACATGCTTTGCGCTTACACGATAATGAACTGAGAAATTATTATAGATGCAGGTTATTTCGCAATAAGCATTATAATCATGTTATTCAAACACTCTGTCCGAGGCCAAGGCACATAGAACATGATGCCCTTGTAATTGGTTGTCCGGTTGGAGACAGGCCTTAGACAAACCATTGCATCAGCTCTGCACCTTTGACACAGTATGATTGGAACAGCCTCTGAATTACATTCGGCAGAGGAGCACTTCTGCTGGGATTGTCTTAGAACGCGACGCTCTGTCACTGAGGTGCAGTTCTGCTGACTCTGACCTCTAGCCTGCAAAGGACGGTAGCCTGTTCTGCAAAGGCTGGATTCCTGAGTCATCATACTCAAGTATAGGGGATTAGGCTATCCCAAGGAATATGGCATTGGGTACAATCACTATGCTCTCGATAGTATAAGTAGCGATAGGTAGGAGTATAATAATATAATCACACAGTAATGTTATAATGGTTGAACTGCTTATCTTTTTCACCATTCTTGTAATGCTGGTTACAATGATTTGTTTCTTCTGCCTAAAATTTGCGGCACAATTTTTTTTTATACAAGAATGCGATTGTTTCAATAAATGATTGAAAAGCCAATTCCTATGTTTCTTGGGAATACAAAAGAAAATGGCAAAATGGAATATGTTTCCACTTTTTCCTCGGTGAGTAAAAAAGTGATAATTTTCAAGGTTGCTGATACCATCTGGTTCCCTGCTAAAGTTAGGGATCCAGATGGTGCACTATGAGCTAGCTAGGAACCAGGCCAACATTCTATGATGTATGTGTGAACTAAGTTCCCATATTCTGAAGCCTATGTTGTCCACATACAAAGTCCTAGTTGATTCGTAGGAACCGTATAACAGTACAACAAAGAGCCTCATTGTGCAGACCTATACTAATAAGGTTAATCCCAATTCCTTCCTAACAACTCCTTAAAATGAAAAATCCAAAAGGATGGACACATTTTGGCAAAAGAATGTATTTGTCCACAAGCCAGTCCCTTAGTTCCATAAATGCATTTTGTTTAGTGGGAAGGTGCATGCATATACTCCTGGACATGGCCAGTAAGATCTTACCGGTGGTCCTGGGGGATCTTAGAGCTTCTCTGGAACAGAAAATACATGATGAAAAGGTTGCAGCCAAGTGTGTAATCTGGGCAGGTCTGGACACTTCAGATTGCCTTGGTTGGGTTGTTGGCACTCGTGGTGTGCTTCAAATACATGCATGTCTGAGGTTGATCAGACTTTCTGGCAAAATGCAGACTTCCCTAGTGGATATGCACTTCTGTAGGGCCAGACTCCTTGGGGAAGAAATCAGACTTGGTGATTCAAAGATATAAAGACCGCTGAACCACTGTATGGACTTTGGAGTTCCTGACATCCGATAAAATGTCCCTACCATTTTGGGAATTCAGAACCTATTCAAGGGGACTAGTTGATAAGCAACCTGGGCCTTCCGAACTAGTGGTACAGCAGACAGTCCAGTTCTTTCAGGCCATCAACATGGCACCAGCAGAAACCACACAGGGCTGCAGGATCAACAGTCCTCCAATTCCACTTCCCCTACTGCAATGGATACCAAGCTGCTTTAGTTTGTCCTCAATAGCTAATGTGGCCTCTGGATCAATGGATTCAGCATTTCTTCCCAGTTAGAGATCCAGTACGACAGACAAAAACGTCTTACAGATCATTCAGAGGGGTAATGCCCTACCCTTCATTTCCTTCCCGCTGCATCTTCTTCCCGTGCCAGACCAAATTTTGGAGGTGCATTTGACAATTATGTTGCAAAAGGTACCATCCCAGGGTGCCATTGAATGGGTACTGGGCTTGGAGAAAGGTGAGGGTTGCTGTACATGCTATTTCTTCATTCTGCTAAAAGAAGTTGACCTTGGGCCAATCCTGGACCACTGCCATTGAATTCTTTTTTTTGCACAAGGACAAATTCATGTTGGCTCATATTCTATCTGCCCTATACTCTGGAGACTGGGTGGTGCCCGTGGACTTGCAGGGAACTTATTTGCATATACCCATCGTGCAATCCCAAAGGCATTACCTGTGGTTCAAGGTGGGCCATGAACACCTTCAATTTGCTGTGCTCCCCTTCGGCCTTCCTCCCGCCCCTCAGGTGTTCATGAAAGTGAGTGCAGAGGTTGGGATTCCATGTATTCATGTACCTTGAAGACTGGCTGCTAAAATCAGGCTCACCCCAATCAGTTGTGGACCACCTCGGGCAACAGCGTAGGTCTTCATCTTCAAAGAGTCGAAGTCCCACCTGTTCCCCACACAGGGGCTTCCATTTATTGAAGTAATTCTTGGTACAGTGGCTTTCAAGTCCTTCCCTCCACCTCAGCGAGTCCAGGACATTCATGGTATGATCTTGATGTTTCAGAATCAATCCTGGATCTCAGTGAAGCTGGCTCTGAGCTTCATGGCCTCTTGGCCTCATGAATCCTCCTTGCCCACAACGCAAGGCGGGACATGCAGGCCCTGCAATGTATCCTCAAATCCCAGTCAGCTTAGCATCAGGGCTGGACACTTCTACTCCTTTTAGGTCTCAAGAGAGACGACACAGAATCTGCATTAGTGGCTTTTGGATGCTGATCTGAACCAAGGCAGACCTTTCTCCCTGTCTCATCCATAGCTCACAGTTGTAATGGATGTGTGGCTGCTGCATTGGTGCTGGGAAGTTTCTTAGGGAAAATGAGAATCAGAGGTGGAAAGCCAGCTCTGTATCAGTCTTCTGGGGCTCTGGGCTATCCATCTGGCCCTAAAGAAATTACTGCCACCCATCAAAGGGTGCATGTGGTACTGCAACAAGCAAGGCAGAGTGGAATTTTGGGCCTTGTTCCTCTGGAGGTGGCTAGAACAACAGAAATCTTTTTTTTTTTAAATATTTTTTATTTTGTATTAACATTGCAAACGGGACAGTTCTGCATAAATTCGTTACATCAGATATATAAGTACTTTTAGCGGGTACAAAACAATTACAGTCAGTTTCAGATCATAAATATCGAGTATGACATTCTGAACACATCATAACATCATCCGCATATCTTGATCAAGTTCCACTAGTCCGAGTTTTCACCTTCCTCAGTGGTACATGGTGGTTCGCAAATGTTACCCCTAAATGCGTTCCAGACCCCCCAGATTTTACCCCACTTTCTTGGGCAGCCGCGGTGGATGTAGACCGCTTTCTCTGCCACCATCGCCTCATCCACATCCCTACACCAATCTCGAAGCGTCGGCGATATTGCCGAACCCCAGAGCCTGACGATGTTACGTTTTGCTATCAACATGCCCAACATTACCCAGTCTTGTTGTCGGTGGTTCAGGTCATTGGGTTCCCAGACATTTAGCAGGCAGCGGTGAGGTTCCGGGAGCAAGGCGATGTCTATGGTTTGAGAAATCGTGCGCATCACTGCCGTCCAGTTGGTCGTCATGTATCTGCATTCCCAGATGGTGTGGAAAAAAAAACGTTCCCTCCTCCCCACATTTACGTAAGCAGAATTTATGCGTGGCTTTTCCTATCCTGTGTAAAATCGTTCTAGTGTAGTATGTGCGGTGCAGTATTTTGAGTTGTATCAGTTTCAATCTTGAGGGGATAGCGGTTTCCCGGGGTGAGGCGAGGGCCTCCTGCCATTCGGAGTTTACAAAGGGGCCCACCTCCTCCGACCAGTGCTGTTTCAAGGTGGCCATCACGTCTGGGAGGTTATTTAAGAGCTTTCTATATGTGAGGGAAGTGGCCTTTTCCTGCATGTGTTCGGTCAGGAGTCTGTCTTCAAGAGGAGACGATTCCTGTAGGACGGTACCTGTCGGTATAACCGACTGTAGCGCATGCTTAATTTGTAAGTATCTAAACTTCTCAGTTTGTGACAACTCATACTGCGTTTGTAGATGGGCAAAGTCCACCACCTTACCCTTCTTCCAGAGATCACCCACCACTGATATACCAATGGTATCCCAGGCCTGAAATCCCTTACTATTACGGAGGAAGCCCAATTTGCTGGAGTCCCACAGCGGTGTCATTTGGGTGATATTTCCCAAGCATTTAAGACGCCTGTTGGCCTTGTACCATAACTGCACAGAGTGCTGTGTCGGGCCTATCAAATCCTGAGGTGGACAAGGGCTGTAGAGATTACTTAGTAGTCCCCTGCCTTCCAAGGAGAGTCTGTCAGCAAGATATGCCGGCTCAGTTTGTGGGGCATGTAACCAGAAGTTGATCTGCTTTAGATGTGCCGCCCAATAATATAGTTCTACATTTGGGAGTGCTATCCCCCCATCGTACCAGTCCCTGGTTAACTTATCTTGCGCGATTCGGGGCGGCTTCCTGCCCCACAGTAGATGGGACACTGTTGCAGCGATAGCTTTAAAATATTGTGAAGGGACCGCAGATGGTGTGTTTTCTTGCACGTAAAGGAAGCGTGGGAGCGCTATCATTTTATACAATGCTGCCTTGCCCAAAAGTGTGAGAGGGAGAGTTTGCCACACTTTAACGTCACGTTTAAACCTCTCTAGAAGGGTGCGGAGATTCAGGCTGTAAAATTCGTCAAGATCTGGGGTAATAATTATACCCAGGTATTTGAATGTCATTGTGGTAGTCCCCAGGGGGCAGCTCAGAGGCAAGACAGGCGGGGGACCGGCCAGGACAAATAGAATTGATTTATTCAAATTAATCATATAACCGGACACTCTACCAAACTTTTCGCATACATTTAATATATCAAGAATATATTTTTTGGGGGAGGTGAGATATAGAAGGATATCGTCCGGGTATAGGGATATACGATCCTCCCACAAATCGGTCCAGCGGATCCCTTTGATGGAAGGTTCCCATCTGATCCAAATCGCAAGAGGTTCCAAAATCAACGCAAAAAGCAACGGGGATAAAGGGCATCCCTGCCTTGTGCCCCGGCCAAGAGGGAAGTCTCGTGAGATGTGCCCGATGGCGACAACATGCGCTAGGGGTTTAGTGTATAATAAACTAATCCAGGCGCAGAATTTGGGACCAAATCCCATATGTTGGAGCACTGCAAATAAATAAGGCCATTCGACTGTATCGAACGCCATAGTAGCGTCCAGTGAAAGGATGACAGCAGGCTCTTTGAGGTAAGGTGCACGCGCCAGAACCGCATTAAGCCGGCGGAGGTTAAGGGCTGTGCTCCGATGTGGCATGAAGCCTGACTGGTCCGGGTTAACTAGTGATGTTAGGTGAGGAGTAAGGCGCAGCGCAAGCAATTTTTGCCAGTATTTTAGGCTCCGCGTTGATGAGTGAAATTGGACGATAGGAGGCACAATCTGTTGTAGGTCTACCAGGCTTGTGGATCGCGACAATTGTGGCCAGTCGTTGATCCCGCGGGAGCTCCCCTATTTCAAGGCTATGGGATAACATACTTAGGAAGAAGGGGGCTGTCGTTTGCACCGTTCTCTTATGTAGTTCAACCGGGAGCCCATTTGGCCCAAGCGCCTTGCCGGACGCCAGTGCGTAAGTAGCTGCCTGGACCTCATCAGTGGTAATGTCCGCCTCCAACAGAAGCGCTGCCTCCGGGGAGAGCTTGGGTATCGATAAATCCTTAATATATTCATATGCCTCTGCGACTGTATAGGTTGCCCGGGGAGCATATATTTGTTCATAGTGGTCGGCTAGAAGATTAACTATACCATCAGGGTCAGAGACTAGGGAGCCCGCAGGGGATATCAGTTGTGCAATGACTTTATTCGCTCTTTTTTTCTTATCTAGCCGGGCTAGCAATTTCCCTGCCTTGTCTCCCAGTTCGTACACCCTATGCCTAGTGGCCTGTATTTTGAGTTGCGCCATTTCTCTTTGGCGGGCCAAAACGTCCGTTTGTTTTAAACGGACCGCACGAGCAGTTCCCTGAGAAGGGTGGGCCTCCTGCTCTGCGAAAGCCATGGCTAGTTCAGCTTCGAGGCTGTCCAACTCCGCCCATCGTTCCCGTTTGTGACCTAGGATGGAAGCCATCGCCTGACCCCGGAGGACCACCTTATACGCCTCTCAGAGCATACTAGGTGAGTCCACCGAGCCCTGGTTTTCTTGGAAAAATTGCTTAGTAGTACGTGTGAGGGCCGTTGTAACCGGTGCCATCTGGAGGAAGCCAGCATGCACCGGGAACATGCGTCTTCTGCAGGTCTGGTGATGGGTATATTTAAACAGTATCGGAGAGTGGTCTGATATGCCCCTAGGGCGGATAGTGACCTCCTCTATACCATGCAGGGCGTCTGCCGATGTCAGGATATAGTCAATGCTTGTGAGACAGTTATGGACTGCCGAGTGGAAAGTGAACCGAGTTTCATTCGGGTGCTTGAATCTCCAGCTGTCCGTCAGTCCCAGGGCATCTACGAGACCAAGAAGACGTCGCCCACCCTGTGTCTCCGGCCTAACAGGGAATCTGTCCAGTTTGCCATCAAGTATGTCGTTAAAGTCACCCCTATTAGGAGTGTTGCCACCGGTAGTGTCAATAGGAATGCAGTAAAATCGGAATGGGCTTGCGCGTGAAGTGCCATTGGTATATAGACAGAGACCAAATTAAATAACAGTCCTTCCCACTGACAGGTCAGTGCCGCGAAGCGGCCTTGGTCGTCAACTCGTGTTTGCTGCACCACCAGTGGGAAGTTTTTCCTAATAAGAATCCCCGTGCCTCTGGAGCCAGAGGAAAAGTCTGCGTGGGCCACCATCTGGAATCCCCATCAGTCCATAGCTCAAACCGTTGTCCCAACCAGGTGCGTTTCCTGCAAGAGGACCACTGCAGGGTCATAACGCTTCAAGTGTTGCAATTCTAGGCCTCTCTTTACTTTGTCTCCCAATCCCCGAACATTCCAGGTGAGTAGAGTGAGGGTGGTACGGGGAGCCAGTAGCCCTGGTGAAGCAGTTTCAGCCGTCATGTACAGTGAGGTGTGTCAAACATCTGGAATTGCATTTGGCCCGCAGAGCTAAAGTAATATCCCATATTGCTGTCATATCCAGTTTGCATTCAACAAAACCACAAAGAAAAATCAAATATGTAACATAGTCAACAGAATTTAGTGCTTCAGTTACCTTCCCATCCCAAGTCCCACCCACCCTCCCTGCCTCCCTGCTTAGCGAACCTACAACTGCCCGCCACCCCAACTTTGCAGAGGGCTTTAATTTCCCTCCCAGTGCTGCAATACTTGCGTGTCGGGGGAGGAGTCCTACGAGGCAGCAGCCTTTTAGAGTCCTACAGGCCCCCCTAGTCCAAGGCCTTGAGTTCACTCAAACTTTAATGTCTTTAGTGCCGCATCAACAACTATTGAGGATTGTTCTCAATACGTCCGACCTTATTCTTCTTCAGGAGGTAATTCGTGGTGTGGCTCCTGACTGCCAGAGCCCATGTCTTCTGGGGAGTCCTCCCCCACTCGACGGCGGCGCGGCCCCGGTCTCCGGTCTGTTTTGTTTACTAGATGCCATCCCTCCAGCCATTCGTGTGTCGCCTCCGGAGAGTCAAAGAACCAGGTCTTCCCCTCAGCCACTACCCTCAGCTTTGCAGGAAAAAGCATGGAATGCAGCAACTCCTGCGCCCGGAGCAGTTTTTTTACTTCGAAGAAGCTGCGACGTCTCCTTGCAACAGCTGCCGTGTAATCCGGAAGAGGGAGATGGTTGAGTTTAGTATCCGGATAGGGGGGGAGGTCCGTGCCGCTTGTAGTATTGCGTCTCGATCTCTAAAGTTAAAGAGACGCGCAAGAACTGGTCTCGGTGGCGCCCCGGGCTTCGACCTTCCACCAGGCACTCTATGAGCGCGTTCAACCGAGAAGAAATGTGAAAGTCCCTTAGGCTGTAATCTAGTTTTAATCAGTTCTTCCGATTCCGGAATACCTATAATTCTGACGTTGTTCCGTCTTGCGCGCCCCTCTTGGTCGTCCAGCCGGTCAATTAGTATTTTGTTGTCCTTTTCCAGGCGGGTCACTGATAGCTGGAGGTCAGATGTGTCCTGAGCCAAGGATTTTGCCACTATCTCCACGTCCTTCACTCTGTCCGCCATTTTGTGGAGGTCTGCCCGCAGCAGGGAGACGTCCGTGGATATCGTCCCAACCGTTGTCTGGACATTTGCAATCACCTTCATGATGTCGTCCAGCGTGACCTTCTTCCCTCCGTCGCCTTCCTGTGTTTTGCCGTGAGTCGGCGTTGTGTTAGATCCTTTTTCATAAGCGAACTTGTCCAACTTAGCCTGGACAGACTGATTTCTAGGCCCTCTGCCTGCCATTGTGCGTTGGACTGTCCGGCGTACAACTAATGAAGACGGGGTGGATCAAACAGTTATACTGTTATTATGTGCCCAAACTGTTCCACTCCCAGTGTCCCAGACCCCAAAGTCCGCAGCCGATGCAATGTGGTAGGATCCGCAGAGGCGTGAGTCGGTGGTCAGGGGGAGAGGGGGGGAAGGTCGGGCAGGCGGTGGAGCCAGTATCTCCCCTGTGACTGTGTAGATGATGGATCTCGCAGGCCGCCACACCCAGCGCAGACTTCAGGTCAAACCCCCCGGGAGGCAGAGGGACCTCCGATGAAGCAGCAGGATATGGCAGATTCACCCCCAAACCACGAAGTTTCTATCCAGCCAGCCAGAGGCCCACTCACAGTGTGGAGAAGCGTGGCACAGTGGTTAGAGGCGGCAGACCCGGAAGCTGAGATCGGCCGTGGACCAGGGTTCGATTCCACGGACTCGACAATTCTCGCTCCGGTGCCTACTTGACTCACGGGGGCACACTCTGCGACTCTGGGCAATAGCTTGCTTAATCTCCACTACGGCCCCTCGCGGCGGGATGCCTGGCTTTCACCTTGTGGATACCCTGCCGGGATATCTCACAGGGGAATACCAGGACGGGTTCCCTAAGCAAGCGCTTAGATACTGTGTGAAATCAGTGATTTGCGCTATATAAATACATGTACATTTACATTTACATTTACAGTCAAAGGCCGGAATGAAAGGCCTGCAGTGCAATGTTCGCCCAGACTCTGCCTGGTCACTCGTGGATCCGGTGCACAGTAGCGCCACCTAGGGCAAAGAGAGCGCACTTTCGGGGAACCAGCCGGCCGCCACAGGTCGCAAGGGGATGCGTCAGGGAGGACGAGGCAGATCAGCAAGGGCACCGCACCGCGTCCCGGCCGCTGCTCCCGCCGTCCCCGAGTCCGTGGCAAAGTCCGGAGCAGAAGCCGGTCACAGCAAGAGGGCCGGGGGGAGGGGGGTCCGTAGCTTGCATCCAGGTCCTGGCTGGCGGGATCGGACACCACAGGGAGCCACACAGGCAGCGGAGTCGCCGTCTAGGTTTCGCGGGCGTCGGTGTTCCCCGCGCCTCTGCCAGATCACAGGCGGCCGCCTCCGTCACTCCAGTCCCTGGCCTTCCAGGCCCTGCTAGGCCGTGCGCATTCAAGTGGTGAGAATCGCAGACGGCGGCATCGGATTAAGATCTGGATGCGACCGATGCATGTCGGGAGAGTTCCGATGTCGGGGGAACCTCTCCATGGACTATTATGTAGCGGATAACTGTGCGGATTTCAATATTAGGGCTGGTACGGCCCCGGAGCTCCGGGTCTAGGCGACCATTTTCCACGGCCGGTAGCCACGCCCCCAGAAATCTTTTTAAAAAAAATTTTATATATTGAAATTTAGCAATGAACATACAAGACACTAACAATAGGGCTGCAATCAGAGTACAAGTAATTCGGAAATGTATATAAAGCCAAAGAGCATAGAGTGCAGTTGGGGAGAAGAGGGGGGTGGAAGTGTGGTAAAGGGGAGAACATCTTCCTATTTGCCAACCACCTTGCATGGTCCCTGACAAACTGAGCTGGCATTGTCTGGCAGATCACAAGTGGTGTCTCCATATGGAGGCAGTGTCAGCAATTTTGCACACTGGAATTTTCTTCCAAGGCACTTCCAGGGCTCTTTCAAGGAGTGGAATCATTGCTGTTGAAATTCTCCAGAACGAGTCTGACACCTGTGATATTCTAAAGGTGAGGATTCTGCTATTAGATCGACTATTCACTAGAAGGAGCATTACTGGAGTTTAGTATCTTGTTATTCCTGAAGCTTAGAAAGACTAATCTCCTTTAGCAGGTTCCAGATCAAAAGGTGCTACCTGATTGACTTATCTGCCACTAAGGCATGGTCTGTAGAAATGGCAGAATTGGAGACGGTTACCATTTGTCACCCCTTCCATAACTCTCCTAGTTCAGTGAGGAAATTCAGAATAAGGGCAAGATCAGAAAGCACACGTTTAAGATCACTCTCCACACACCAACTGCACCAAGCTGATTTGTTTCTCTTTTGGATTCCGGTCAACCAGGACTGCCCAATGAAAAAACAGGCTTCTCTCAAATGCAAAGTTCTTTCCAGCAACCCCTGAAATTCACCATGCCATCAGAGACAACCAGTGTCAAATTAAGGGATGGACCTCCCCGAGTGGATCCAACAAGAGTGCTTCTGGACCATAAAACCGTACAAAAACTCCAGAAGTGCTGCGACTCATGCATGTGTGTTCTAGACTGGAGTCAATAGAATAATCTCTGCTAGTTACCCCCTGGTTTGAGTGTTCAAACGATGAATTGAAGAAAGGCCTAGTTCAGCCCCTTGTTCCAGTTCCACAGGAATGAATCCACCTGCACAGCTTCCAAGTCTGGCCACCAACTGAAGAAGAGGAACCTGTGCATTCATGTTAGAAGTACACAATATCCACATTGGTTGCAGGAATCCCAAAGAAACTGGGTGTTCTAGTTCACCCCCTTATTCATCCATCACTGGGCCTGCTCTGCCATGACCGAAATCCAACTTTTCAAGTGCCAAAATTCCTTGCCCAACTCTGCTAACATCATGAAGTTGGTCCCTAATACGTTGCTGATGTTTTTAACATCAGAGACATTGTCTATTTTAACCACATGCGCGCGGCGGGTTTTCCCGCTGCGCGCTGAAGTTTTTAAAACCCCGCGGTTCATGACGAGCTCAGCTCGTCATGAGCGCACGACAGGTAAACTTCATGACGAGCTGAGCTCGTCATCAGCGCACTTTCGGGGAACCAGCCGGCCGCCACAGGTCGCAAGGGGATGCGTCAGGGAGGACGAGGCAGATCAGCAAGGGCACCGCACCGCGTCCCGGCCGCTGCTCCCGCCGTCCCCGAGTCTGTGGCAAAGTCCGGAGCAGAAGCCGGTCACAGCAAGAGGGCCGGGGGGAGGGGGGTCCGTAGCTTGCATCCAGCTCCTGGCTGGCGGGATCGGACACCACAGGGAGCCACACAGGCAGCGGAGTCGCCGTCTAGGTTTCGCGGGCGTCGGTGTTCCCCGCGCCTCTGCCAAATCACAGGCGGCCGCCTCCGTCACTCCAGTCCCTGGCCTTCCAGGCCCTGCTAGGCCGTGCGCATTCAAGTGGTGAGAATCGCAGACGGCGGCATCGGATTAAGATCTGGATGCGACCGATGCATGTCGGGAGAGTTCCGATGTCGGGGGAACCTCTCCATGGACTATTATGTAGCGGATAACTGTGCGGATTTCAATATTAGGGCTGGTACGGCCCCGGAGCTCCGGGTCTAGGCGACCATTTTCCACGGCTGGTAGCCACGCCCCCAGAAATCTTTTTTTTTTAAATTTTATATATTGAAATTTAGCAATGAACATACAAGACACTAACAATAGGGCTGCAATCAGAGTACAAGTAATTCGGAAATGTACATAAAGCCAAAGAGCATAGAGTGCAGTTGGGGAGAAGAGGGGGGTGGAAGTGTGGTAAAGGGGAGAACATCTTCCTATTTGCCAACCACCTTGCATGGTCCCTGACAAACTGAGCTGGCATTGTCTGGCAGATCACAAGTGGTGTCTCCATATGGAGGCAGTGTCAGCAATTTTGCACACTGGAATTTTCTTCCAAGGCACTTCCAGGGCACTTTCAAGGAGTGGAATCATTGCTGTTGAAATTCTCCAGAACGAGTCTGACACCTGTGATATTCTAAAGGTGAGGATTCTGCTATTAGATCGACTATTCACTAGAAGGAGCATTACTGGAGTTTAGTATCTTGTTATTCCTGAAGCTTAGAAAGACTAATCTCCTTTAGCAGGTTCCAGATCAATAGGTGCTACCTGATTGACTTATCTGCCACTAAGGCATGGTCTGTAGAAATGGCAGAATTGGAGACGGTTACCATTTGTCACCCCTTCCATAACTCTCCTAGTTCAGTGAGGAAATTCAAAATAAGGGCAAGATCAGAAAGCACACGTTTAAGATCACTCTCCACACACCAACTGCACCAAGCTGATTTGTTTCTCTTTTGGATTCCGGTCAACCAGGACTGCCCAATGAAAAAACAGGCTTCTCTCAAATGCAAAGTTCTTTCCAGCAACGCCTGAAATTCACCATGCCATCAGAGACAACCAGTGTCAAATTAAGGTATGGACCTCCCCGAGTGGATCCAACAAGAGTGCTTCTGGACCATAAAATCGTACAAAAACTCCAGAAGTGCTGCGACTCATGCATGTGTGTTCTAGACTGGAGTCAATAGAATAATCTCTGCTAGTTACCCCCTGGTTTGAGTGTTCAAATGATGAATTGAAGAAAGGCCTAATTCAGCCCCTTGTTCCAGTTCCACAGGAATGAATCCACCTGCACAGCTTCCAAGTCTGGCCACCAACTGAAGAAGAGGAACCTGTGCATTCATGCTAGAAGTACACAATATCCACGTTGGTTGCAGGAATCCCAAAGAAACGGGGTGTTCTCGTTCACCACCTTATTCATCCATCACTGGACCTGCTCTGCCATGACCGAAATCCAACTTTTCAAGGGCCAAAATTCCTTACCCAACTCTGATAACATCATGAAGTTGGTCCCTACTACGTTGCTGATGTTTTTAACATCAGAGACATTGTCTATTTTAAGGAAGAGACAACCCTTCACTTTGTCCCTTGACCACATTTATATCACGAACGACCCTGCTAGCAACCCCAGGCAGACAATGTTAAAGCAAAATTCATTTTCTTCCCTTTGACTTCCAGGTGAGATATCCCTGCAATAGGGTGCCGATCTGACTCAGCTGGCACCTTACTCTAGTACCATATTTAGAGTCAAGCCTAAGATCACCGGCCATTCCACATCAATATATGATCCAACCACCAGGGAATCATCATCTTGGTGATCTCTGAAAGCTGAACTGCTTCTGCTTAAGATAGGGCTTTCTCAAAATGCAGATTCCTTAGTCTATGTAGGACCCACTAATGTAAGGTCCCAAACATATGACCTGGATCGATGAGGCTAGCAAACCCATACTGGCCACATATTCTGCCTGAGTTCCTATTTTATCGCCTTCCACTTCTCCCTGGGAGGTTTGTAATGTTGCAGACTCTCTACCCCATACCCCAGGAACTGCATCCACCTTTTAGGTACCAGATTGGACATTTCCTATATTATCAGGAATAATGGTTCCTCCAGTGAACAGATTCCCAACTGCACCTGAGGCATCAGAACATTCTCCTGTGCCAAAAAATGATGTTGTCTAAGTACACTATTTAGACTTGCCCTCAAGATCTAAACTAGGCCACCACAGACCACAGTGGTAGGATGCACTCCTTGTGCTCTTGTGCCCACCATTAGACGGCCTACTTTTGAAACGGTGCACTGTTGGACTAATCTCCTGGACCTTGAACTATATCCATGTACTCACTTCCAGCTTCTTGGACAATATTCAGAACTTGCCTTTCATTTTGGATCCATGTGAGGCTTTGTAATAGTACTATATTATCCTGAGGCCTTGATTTTGCGGCATAGCTCTATACTGCTTTCCAACCTCCTAGAAACAATCAGGACTCTATGTGCCTTCCAGTTCGATGCCATGTAGAAGCTTGTATGTTTTCACTGTCATTCCTAGAATCCCCTCCTCAAAGTTTTGTCTCTACTTTGCAGGCTTAGGGTGGGTGGAGCAATTAGCACACCTGAAACTGGCAGGCGCTAGTTTGATCATACCAGAGGCACATGATCTTTAGTGAGCTGGTTTTTGGGTGTCTTTTTTGTTTGTTTCGGTCAAGCTTCGGACTTTGGTAATTGTTGCAGGATTCCTGCGCCTCTGTTTCCAGAGAATCCAGACTCCTGAGCTAACACTGTTTCCTGTACTTGCACTGTTTTGCAGTGTTGCATTGGTTCATGAACCTACACTGTTCAGAAGTGTTTTCTTTTTTCTTGAACTGGCAGTGACTTGCATGTCATCCTTGTTTCAGAAACAAACACTATTTTATAGAGGGGCCCTGCTTTCAGAGACAGCAGTTTTCTGCGTGTTCCCCCCCAGCTAAAGCTGTTTGTGCTACCTGATTTCTTGAGCTACCGTTACTTTTGTAGTTACCCTTTTCTCATTCCTTCCCTGCTGTCTGACATGGATGTTGTGAAGTCAGCACACTAGTAGTTGGGAGTGGGCGGAGCTAGGGGGGCAGAGGAAGAGGAGGAGCGGACACAGGAAAGGGGCAGTTAGAGTAGGGACAGGGTACAGGCTAGATGTAATAGAATAAAGCTCCAGTGATCCTAAGCAATGGTGTCTGTGGTTATTGGTAGCAGGATGCTACAACTGGCGACGAGGGTGGGATAGAGTAAAACCCACAAGCCACAGCACCTCGAGAAACCACCCTGTCCCCGCAGCGTCGAGAAACGAGCTCCGCTGCTGAATGAAATTGGCGCCGAGAAGAGGAAGTCGGCAGCGAGTGACCCCGACCCCAAAGACGCTGGGGAGCCCCGAGAGAGTCACGACCGTGAGCGCAGAAACGCTCGGTGCATGAAAGCATTTCGCGCTGAAAGCGCGAGTCCCGCCGGATACGTGGTGCCTAGCATCCCAAAGGAAACAGGAGTCGGGAGCCCACTCCGACCTGTCCAGTGCCCCCAAAGTGCAGAAGAGGTGCCCTGGCGAAGAGGACGCTGTCCCCGAGAGCCTTCTGCCAAGCGCGGCTGAACGCGCTGGAACCGGAGCCTGGGTGCCGTCGGAAAACCTCACGCCCGATGCGTGAGGTTTGGCATGCTGTCGGAATAAGAGAGCGGGAATTCAGGAATCGAGTTGGGAGCTCACCCCAACCCGATCTGGTGACTGTGGTGGCCAAGAGACGAGTAAACCCTGGGGTAGATCGCCCCACGAAGGCCTGCTGTCGCGCGCTGCTGAGCGTGCAATAATTGGAGCCTGGACTCCGATGTCGGAGAATCTCACGCTGGATGCGTGAGGATTGGCCTGCCGCCGCCGAGGACCCTGCAAAGGAAGGCGGGAGCCCACCCCAACCTCACCTGACTGCAGTGGCGACCAGAGGGAGTCGAATTGGGAAGATCCTGATCCTGGACGACTGCCGGTGAGTCTGGAGTGACTGAATCCAGAGAGAGAAAGCCTCGTGTGACTGCATTGACGGCGGCCATCTTAGAGTCAGGCGCTCGTCAGGACAGACCCCTGATTATCATAGAGCGGCCATCTTGGAGTCAGGCAACGTCAAGAAAACAAGCACTGGCAAGAACAAAGAAACAAACATTAGCAAAAGGAAGAAAACAGGCATTGGTGAAGGCCAAACAAGCCTTGGCGAAAACCAAACAAGCATTGACAAAGACCAAACAAGCAGTGGCGAAGGCTGAACAAGCGTTGGCGAAAGACAACCAAGCACTGGCAAAGAACCAACGAGTATTGATAGGAGCAAATAACCACACATTGGTATATGCAAATAAACAAGCGTGGATAACGGCGCATGGACAACAATGAACAAGTCTTGGCGACCAAACAGAACAAGCACATGCTAACACGAGAGTGAATCAACTACCAAGCAAGAGCAACCACAGGAGTGACTTAACAAACAAGCATTGACAAAACAAAGGTTAGCACGGGTGGAAACGCGAACAGTGAGAAACGCAAGCGAATGCGCAGCGGCGAATGTAATGAAGTAACGCGTGTCCATAAAACAACAGAAGCGACAAGCAAACATAATCAAAGACAACACAGGAATAATTACAACGGAACGAGCACATGCCAAAGCAAGTGTGGAGTAGCCGATGAACACACACAACAAGCAAGTGAAACCCAACATTGTCACTAACCAGGGATAAATTCAAGGGTGCAATGTTGACCAAACACGAGTGCACTGAAGGAAGAACTAACAATCAAGCTCAAGCTAGAACACAAGCAGAAGCAACTGAAACCCGAAGAAAAATGTACAGCACAATGCCCTGCGTCTACGACAGATCAGAACCTTCTTCTCTCATGACGGGAGGAGACGTAGCTCAATGTTTCAATCCACACCTTGAAGTATCGCCCCCAGCGGAGCGGATTGACGATTGGATCCAGGGCCTCAAACGGCACTGGTGGCTGGAAGCATTGGACAATTTCTTGAAAGCCAACGGTGAGCAAAGAGAAAGAAAATGTCTGGTGCTACTCCTCCATCTGGTGGGTCCCGGGGGCCGATGCCCAATTAGAACATTTTCCAAAGAAGAAGCGGACATCTATGATAGACTCCAAGAGGAGCTCTGTGCCCATCTCAATGCACAGGCAGAGGTGGATCATAATCGCATGGTCTTCAACACAGCACGGCAGGAACCAGGCGAACCATTGCCGCATTTCATCACTCGGTTGCAAAGTCTGGTACAAGGCTGCCGTTTCAACACGTTTACAAATGAGGATGCTGTTCGTCTCCGAATAATTGAAGGCTGTGAAAACCCCGAAACAAGGCACAAAATACTGAGAGGGCATTGGTCGCTAAAGGAAATTATTAAGAAAGCCGACATTGGAATGCAAGTCCAAACAAGAGACAAATTGAGGGATGTGCATCTGAGTACGAAACTTCGAGATACCTGGGAAGAGAGAACCCAGAAATCCAACGAACACAAAAGGAGAGAGAGAGAAGGCAGACCAGCGAAAAGACAGAAAAGACAGCGGGGGAGACACGGTGACAAGGAAAGTGACAAGGAATACTCAGAGTCAGATTACTCAGCGTCCGACCACTCAGAAACAACCAAAGATTACTCAGAGTCAACCATCCAAAGAACAACTCCCCGGAATTATTCATCCCCCAGGAGTCCCTCAAGAAGTCAGTCAAAGCATAACACATGCTACTCTGATAAAGAGGGAGCGTCCAGTGGGACAGATTGCACTCCTGGACAAAATGGCATTCTGCACAACCAGTGGGGGAGAAAGACAAACCATAGAAGAAGGGGCTGCAGTGGTCAACACAGGAAATCGACGCCGGAACATCAATCGTCAAGGAATGAAGATGAGTCCGAGGAAACAGCTGGCAGGAGAACACACCACCAACAGATCAGAGATACTAGAGCACCAAACAATTGGGAAGGAGAACCAGATCACACAAGACGGACTGGTCCCTCACAACAACAACAAGCAAGAAAAGATCCATGCATTCATGGGCCCCAAAGCATCCATGGGCCCCGCGACAACGAAGAAACAGAGCGTAGATGGGTAACATCAGGCGAGAAGGACGAAGAGGCAAAAGCTTGGGATCAAGCACAAGGAACAAGCACGGAATCTTCAAACAATCTCCCAAATGAGACGACATTGAAGATGTTCCAACAAAGACACACGGAGAAGCTTTTCAAAGACAATTCCGAGGTGGAAAGCAGCTCGTCACGGACTACCCGGTTCCGAAGGCCACCTGGTAAGACATTCCCAAAGGAACACTCACAGAGGGAACTGACGGAGCACCCCTCTGATTCAGAAAGCACGTCGGTCCAATCCTTTGAGTCGGCAGAGTCGTGGTCCCGACAACGACCACGCGCAACATTCTTAAAGAAACATTCTCAGAGGGAAGTGAGGGAGAACCCCTCTGATTCAGATAGCATTTCGGTCCGATCCTTTGAGTCGACAGAGTCGTGGTCCCGACAACGGCCATGGCGCCAAGCACCTGAACACATCAGCGAACCAAGGGACACTCTTCCCGTCAAGAGCGACATGTCTCACACCAATGTCAATGCACACTCGATCACTCCACCAGACAACCTGTCACATCGAGCACAGGTGCATCGCGACACAAATACTACACCGTCATCCCGGGTAGGGGCAGCAAGGTTGACTCGAAGGTCCTGGTCATGGTCCTGGTCCTATAAAATGGAATCAGACATCGTGGCCATTAGCACCCAAATAAAAACGGACCAACCAGTCGATCTGCAAAGGAAGCCAGACATGTCAGGAGAGCCAAGTCATCATCGGATGAGAACAAGACACGCAAATATTCAGCCGGTTCCAGGGCTTGCCTGTTCTAGGCACGAGCAGGCGTGGGAGAGACAACCAGAGACAGCAAATCAATCTCCAAGTCATACCAAGATGACCTCCACCGTTCATACCCCACCGGCTGGCATCCCAGACTCGAAACAGGAAGACAGTGTTTTTCTTGACCTGACAAAGCAAAAGGAAGTAAAAATACATGCAGACACTCGCCAGGGAACTAGAATTACATCCCCTTGGAAAAGAGGCCGAGCGTCACGTGAGCACGAGTCACAAAGGACGACAGACTGCCAATATCAAACTGAGCTCTCCATAGGCACCTCAGACACTGAAGGCTCCATCTGTCCAGACTTCAGCAGCAGAGCTTGTCTATTCAAGGACGAACCAGTGGTGATCACGAAGAGGAAAGGAACCATGTTGACGGCGGAGTCCGAGCAGCGGCGAGTCACGAGAAACATCTCACACTTTAAGGAACTGTCACGGGACACCTCCAGAATCCTGATGAGTGAAATGGACACTCCCAGTTTGGATGAACTGCATTCAGATGATCGTGAGAGCACTGCTCCGATCATCGAGACACTGAGTACTAATAGTCCGAGAGTCAGGTCGCCACGACCTCATTGCGACATACGTCCACCCAAGAGACTGATCGTAGAGATGGACTGAGAAGTCAGTATGTTTTGTTTGTTTTGTTACAAAGGGGGGAGATGTTGTGAAGTCAGCACACTAGTAGTTGGGAGTGGGCGGAGCTAGGGGGGCAGAGGAAGAGGAGGAGCGGACACAGGAAAGGGGCAGTTAGAGTAGGGACAGGGTACAGGCTAGATGTAATAGAATAAAGCTCCAGTGATCCTAAGCAATGGTGTCTGTGGTTATTGGTAGCAGGATGCTACAATGGTTTGGCAGGATTTCTAGATAAGCAGTACAAATCACGAACCTTGTTACCTGACATGGTTTGTGCAGGAGCGACATGGATTCCGAGTTACTCCTCCAGTCTTTCCATCTAGAGAATCAAGTCTTTGTCCTTAAAGATTGGGAAGCGGAAAGGGAAATGAACAAAAGAACTGAAGTTGAGATGACACCAGGTAAGGCGCCTCTACTTCATTTCACAAGAGTCATTGGATGGAAATATATTGTTTCTAGTTTTGTGTTCTGTGCGCATTAAATAAGACAAGACAACAATTAGTGTAATTCAGGGTTTCAACCATATTGATATTCATCTACCAGCAACTTCTACTTTTCTCATCACCTACGTGTTCATCCCTCTTTTCTTTTCTCTTACGATTGATCTAGACTATCATAAATCTATAGTTAATCATTTCTAAACCAATGCTCTGTCACTGATTCCAGTTGTTCGCTCATTACTCTCAAATAAGTAAGATTTTTAGTTCTGCCTTTGATTTTTTTTAAAGTTCGCACTCACATTTGTGCCAAAAGGTGTTTGCTATCTTCAGTGTCTCCATGTTAGTATCCGAGTTACAATACCTATTAACTGAAAATTGCTTTCTTTAACCTCAGGCTTTACCAAATTGACTTTGCTGTATTATTCAAAAACACAGACTTCAGTTCTCTATGCTGCCGGCTTTACCACTAGGATATTGCAAGGCCTCCTAAGTCTCCTTTCCAAAGAAGATGACAGAAATCATCCATAAACGTTTTAAGACCCTCTGTGGTGCGTTTTGCCTGAATCTTAGAGTACTCTGGCCAACATGATGTACAAGTCCGGACACTTTCCCTGCTTTTTAGGTTTCGCCTGGCAAACAGCTGCACAGCAGCGATTCGCGCAGGCGAAATCTTATGTTTTATCAGTATGGGCACTTTGTCCCGCCTTCTCTTCCATTGGCTAGCTCCATAAATGGAGGCTAGCCATTGGAAGAGAGATCTGTCCGTCATTGCCAGAGCAGATTCGTGGGCGTTCCCGCGATTTTTACTCATCCCGCCCCTTTAACGTCGTCATTGCGGCGGTGGGCGGTTGTTTTTTTTTCTTTTTTCCGAGGTTTGTTTTGGTCATTCTGCCGAAGATGGCGCCGGGGCCCGTTGACTTCTCGTTGCTTCTGCCGCAATGTAATGATTTTTAACTTCCTGTTCACTACAGCCATTAGGCCTTTCAAGAAATGCCCCGGTCCGCTGAGTTTATTTTGCCTCCCTCTTCCGTCCTTTGCCGCAGATTATTATCGGCCACTCTCGGCTGGACCAAAACACGCCTGCACTGTGTGCTCTTGGGCAAAGACAGAAGAGCGCCGATGTTTATAAACATTTAACAGAAGGGAGGTGAAAGAACTGAAGGGATGGCCGGCCCTGGTTTGCCCCAGGCTCCCTGGTTGATTGCAAGTCCCGGGATGGCCGGGGGCACAAGGGGCTCTTAATGAGAGGTTACGGAACCAGCTGAACTTGCCTGGCGGCTCCCTCTCTCGGCCCTGCCCTCGGCCGGGGAAGGAGCGGAGCCCTCGGCCTGTCGCAGCCGCTCCAAAGGCGCTTTCACCGGCCTGTCCAGGAGCACGAGTCTTGGTCAGTGCTTCGGGGGATCGCCGCAGACGGTGCGGAACTTGATAGCAGATTTCTGTTTTATTGAGAAAAAGACCTTAGCGCTGGGTAAAATTAAGGTTTGTGTCCGCAGCTCGTGCTCAAAGATGCCGGAGTTTCCTCTGTTCGTGCGTCTCAATTTGCCATAATTGGGACTCCTACCGCTCACTTTTATTTTTTTAATCAAGCGATGCATTTTGCTCATTCAAGTGGGGAAGATTATTTGGATTGTCTGCTAGACAAACGCGTAACCTGAATGAGATGCTTACTACTGGCTGGGTCTGCTTTCTGCTCCTTTCATTTTATAATACTCTGTTTACCTCCTGTTAGCGGAAAACACATTTTCTCTATTAGCACGGACTACCGATTCTTGTTTCCACTAGTGAACAATGCCGTTTTTTATATAGCGCAACTTGACCCGAAGGTATTGAAGCGCTTTACATGAGCGCCAGTTCCATCACACAAGGACACATTAATTTTCTGTAGGCACGGGGAGATTAAGTGATTCGTTCAGAATCACAGGGTGTTGAGTCGACGCAGAGACTCAAATCCGGATCCCCCGTTCCAAAGTCGGCAGCTCGGGTCCCTACCCATATCCCCTTCCAGTGCATTTCCTGGGCCTCGTTATCCTGCACCCAGCACTAGCTTGTTTCTCTCCTGGACTATCCATCACTTAATTTCACCCCTTTCACTGGGCACCTCTTTTTCTTGCACTACTGGCCAACGATTCCATTGTAACTCGCACTAGTCAACAGTGCTAACATGCAGCGGGGTCATTCACCCTCTAACTGCCGACATGCATTCTAGTTTTTCTAAAAGGCTACTCCATTTGCCCATTCTACTAGCCACCAAGGATCCCCGGGTCAGCTACCCACCACATTTCTTCCCTCAATGTACTGGCCAACATTGTTTTTGCTCCGTCTATAAGACCACAGTGTATGTTTTCCCCGGCCTGTTTTATCCCCCCCCTCCTTTGCAAAGTAATGCCCCCTCGTTTCTGTCAAGTGTGCTCACATGTTGGCATGCGTTTGCACAAGTAGAACACGTGTGCCCTTCCGTGCAAACTCTGTCAGACTTCAGGTGCACATGGCGGATATAGGGGAACATGACAGGGTCCGGGGGCCTCCGTAGGCACCCCCTCTGCCCGGCTAGAGAGGAGGTAAAGTTAAGCAGGAGGGGCTTGGACTGGAGGGGGTGCAGGTGGGGGTGTCGGGGGAGGACGGGGCGCCGCAGCTTTCTGTCTGGAAGGAATCATGCATATGCCAGTGTTCACTGCAAACAACCCTGACGGGGCCTTTCATTGCCGGGTCTCCGCACCCCAGCTGCAGCCCCCCCTCCCCCCCAGAACACTTTCAGACCCCGCAAAGGGGGTACCGGGCCTCTGAAGCGAGAGAACTCACTACGCACCCCATAACAGACTCCCTAGCCCCCACCAAAAAAATGCAGTAGACCCCTGCAACAATACCCCACTGAACCCCCAATGCACCACACAAGAAAAACACGGCACACAGTCCTTTCAACGCAAAAGACCCACAAAAAGCAATTCCCAGTGACTCCCGCCTGAGACCCTCGACACTTGTCCCCGCAGAAATCCCACGCACCAGCCTGAGGCGGAGATCCTCACGGACAGGGAAGGCGCAAGACCCCCACAACAGACCAGCAGAAACAAATTCTTCGCATGGACTCTCGGTTAAAAGGAAGGCACGAGGCCCCCGCACGTCAGCTTCACACAAGGCTAGCTGTTTTATTTGTCTACAACAAATTCCATATTTTTTAAATTTCAAACACGTGTCCTATATAGTTACCAAACACTGATCCACAAACCTGCCTTTACCTAAAAACTTCTATTTTTACCTTTCCGCTTTTCTTACACATTGCTTTCTCTTCCTTGCTTCTCTCTCTTTCTACCCATGACTGTTTCTTTCCTTGATTGTTTTTCTGCCTCCTGTCATACTTCCTTTCTCTCTTCCGATAGTTCTCCTAATTGTACCCTCATTTTCAGTTTTAATTCCTTCGTTTGCTGGCTTTCTTTCTGTTGCCCATTTTCTCTAGCATTCTCAATGTCTCGAGTACCTTTTCCCATCCAATAATCTCGAAACCTACCCCTTCTTTCCACTTCTCCGCGTTTCTATAAGTGCCGGACTCGTGACTACCGAAAGCCTGCCAGGGCTGATTGTACCTGTGTCTTTTCTACCCCAATACGCCCACTGGCACAATGGACGCACGCATCATAAATAAATGTACAGTTTATAAAGAACAGCAGCTTACCAAAGCCAAACAGAAAAAAATAACTTCAAACTAATAATATGAGCCTAAGTGTGTTTGCTGATTTTCACGCTCACTACTGCATGTACGCCTTCCATGCTAATGTATCATGGTACATTTATTTGTATGTATCGCAAGGGTTCTGTAACACTTGAATTTTTTTGCACATTACTTTTAAATGCCAATAAAATATTTGAAACAAAAAAACCTAGCAATATTCAAATGGGTCAACGTTCGGGGCGGGGGCAGGCACACAATATGTCATTCATACCGAACACAGAAAATGTAGATTTAATGACGTGTTGTGATATTAAAAGACCCTCCGCACTTGTAAACTACAATTCCTGGTATATGTTAGAGACATTGTTTCCCCCACATAAACCTTGGCATTGAAACACGCACGTCGCAAGTTTTGAAATTATAAATGCACTATCGTCCATATAGACACACACAGGTCCATAATTAGCTTTTAAGCACACGCTTTCACAACTTCCGTGGCGTCAGCACTTTCAAGAACTTCTTTTTCATCATCCTTGGGCATCACCCCGGGGCACGGGTGTAGTGCACCATCTCTCTGCCCTCGTCCGGTGAAGTGCAGGCTGTCTCTCACTTAAAGTGTATTCTGCACCAACTCTGACATCCTATGTTGGAGTCTACCTGCCCCTGTCTGGTGAAGTGCAGAGTGCCCATCCTTCGATGTGCTCTCTTCACCCCCCTCCAACCCAACTGCTCACTGCTCTCGGCCCCTGTCTGGAGAAGTGCAGGTTGCCGCTTGCTTGAAGTGTTCTCTTCAACCTCTCTGCCCGCTGCTCCCAACCCCTGCCTGGCAAAGTGCCCGCTGACCCTACCTTGAAGTGCCCGCTTCATCCAATATGACACCCTCTGCCCGTTACTCTTTGTCAGTTTCGAGTTCGTATATTACTCCTGTAATGTACCTTTTGCTACCTCGTGTATTTTGTTTGCTCACAATTGTCACTTTTGCCTCATGTAACTTAACGTCTGCTTTTGTAATTTGTTCACTCATAATCTTCTCATGTATCATTTCTGTTTCTATTGTGAAGCGCTGGATTTAGCAGTGTCACTGTTGTGTTATAGAACTCGTCTGCAAGTAATTGCTGTCTGCTGAGCTCGTCCAGTAGGGTACAATAGGTCTCACATTTGCGAGAGATTAAGCTATTGGCAATGTAAATGACAATGCCATTTATTTATCTGTTTTAAAAACCAACACATAAATAAAAATTTAGTCATTTACAATGCCAATAGCTCTAACTTTTGAAAAGGCGAAACCGTTGCATTGTAAATGCTTGTTTTATTTGAAGTACATTGGTGCTGCCTTCCTGTCTTGCTGCCTTTCCACTTTTGTAGTGTGATAGGTTTGCTTTCCTTCTGCCAAGTATTGCCTTAATGTCCTTACTTTCCTGTTAAGCACTATTCATCTCTAGCTCTTTGTCTACGGAAACGCCCTCTGCGCCGGAACCACAGCCAAGCTACAGAAAAGACTCCAGCGCATCCAGAACGCCTCCGCCCGACTCATCCTGGATGTCCCCCGACGCAGCCACATCTCCAGCCACCTGAGGAACCTGCACTGGCTCCCCGTCGACAAGAGGATCACGTTCTGGCTCCTCACCCACGCACACAAGTCTCTCCACGACCTGGGCCCCAAGTACCTCAACGACCGCCTGACCTTCTACACGCCCACCCGCCAGCTACGGTCCACCAGCCTCGCCCTCGCAGCCGTACCACGCATCCGAAGAGCCACGGCCGGAGGAAGATCCTTCTCTTACCTGGCTGCCAAGACTTGGAACTCCCTCCCCATCCACCTTCGGCTGACCCAGGACCATCTCGCCTTCAGGAAACAACTCAAGACCTGGCTGTTCGAGCAGTAGCATACCCCGCCCCCCAAGCGCCTTGAGACCCTCCCGGGTGAGTAGTGCGCTATACAAATGGCATGATTGATTGATTGATTGATTGTTGTGTATTGAGTTTCTCACCCTTGCTGTACCACTTTGTGTGTTCTGTGATTACCAGGATTGTGGGCACGGTTGGCTATCAAGGTGTTGTTTCTTGTCATTGGGAGTATTATCTTTATGTTGCCTTTTATATACATCATTTATTAGCTCCACAGATCCTTCCTTTGCATGTATCTTACATTTGGATATGTTGCAGGCAGTATCTGCAACAGCAGTTGTGGGTGAGGAACGTACTGCTCTTCATCTTACTGTGTGGCGCTTCTTAATGCTTTGCTCCACATCCCTGTTACTATTTTATGTTTGAAAGCTTTATTAGAACAATGAGTAAAACAGAAAATTTGACAGAAGGAGGGGATTACAAAATAGATAATAAAGGTATAACAATCCTAATGTCAACAGCATGTAATACAAAGCATTTTATAATTTTTCAGGGAAGAGAGAAAGAAAAAAAAAGGGGGGAAGGGGAGAGAGAGAAAGAAAGAAAGAAGGAAAAGAAGGGAAAAAAAGGGGAAAGTAAGAAGAGAGGAAAGAAAAGAAAAAGCCAAGGCAGTGCATGAAGAGGCAAAGATAATGAGGCAACCTACAAAAAACTGTATAACATATCAAGGAATTTGGGAAAATTCAAGTGAAACAACATCAGAAATGAAAAAAAAAAACGAATTATAAGAATATACATGCAATAATAACATAACAGAGGACAAATCATCTAGGGGGGTTTAAAATTCTCAGAGCTAGTAAGTAAAGGTGTCTTGTTTATGGCCGAACGATCTAAATAAGCAGTTAGAGGAAGCCAAAAAAGGTCAGCATTACGAGGAGGTTTACAAGAGGAGGCAAAGGAAACATCAAGCCTATGAAAATGACAAATGAAATTCCACCAATGTTGCATGGAAACATTTGTAAGAGTCTTCCAATTGGAGGAGATATGTTGAAAGACAAGTGCAAGCATATGGTCAAAGAGACCAGAGGAGTGTGGTGGCAAATCAAGTGTGTCTGAGAGGCTTCCAAGGAAAAGGACAGAGGGTGAGTATGAAACGGAGAGAGAAAAGATTTGAGAAATACAGTGCCAAACCCGTTTCCAAAGAGCAGAAACAGTATGACAGTAGAAGAACATGTGAAGAAGATCAGCAGAAGGAGATTTACAAGTCCAACAAGAAGAGTCAGAAGAAGGGGAAAACCGAGAAAGGGAGAGAGGGGAGAGATAAAGCCTGTGATAGAGAAAAAAGAGAGACTGAGTAAGAGAGGCAGAGCGGGAGACTTTCAAAGACTTGAGCCATAGTCTATCCCAAAATGATATGGGCCACACACAACAAAGATCAGACTCCCAGGCGAGTTCAAGTTTGGACTTAGGACGGTCCGGGTTAGAAGAAGAAAATAACTTGTAAATAAAAGAAGCTTTGGGAAGAGTAGAAAGTAACGTTAGAAGAGAAGAAGGAGGAATGAGTGCTGACGAAGGAGAAAGAGAGTAATAACACTCCAGAATCACTTGCATAAGAAGAGTATATTTATGAAAAAATTAGCGTGGACCGGAGAACCGTAGCTGAAAAAGAGGAAACGGACAAGGAGTGGTGCCATCAAAAAGATGATGAATCCAAATAATACCTATCCGTCTCCAAGAATCCCAACAGATGGGTCTATTATTGATAAGAATAAGCGAGTTATACCAAATAGGTTGTTGTAAAAAGGATTCACGTGAAATAGGGGAAAGGGAAAACAGAGGGCGTAAGAGAGAAGAGGTATGTTTAAACAATGGGATGGAGTCATAAGGGGATTTGGATGAAAAACGAATTAAGTCGTCAAAAGAGAAAGGTAATAAAAAAGTACGTTCAATAGAAAGCCAAAGAGGGGAGAAAGGGGATTCCTCATGGGAAAGCCAACAGGAAGCTTGACGGAGGGAGAAGGATTTATGATAGACACGGAAATCAGGGAAATTAACACCACCATTGGATTTGGAACGACGCAGTGAAAGGAGGGAGATCCTAGATCTCTTACCCTTCCAAAGAAATTTCGAGATAGAAGAATCAAGACGCTTAAAGTAAAGAACGGGAATATGGACGGGGAGCATAGAAAATGTATAAATAAGAATGGGAGCAATCATCATCTTGATAGAGTCCAATCTACCCCACCATGATTGAAAAAGCGGGTTCCAGGAAGAAAACAATTGATCTATGCGAGAAAGGGCAGCAGACATATTCAGTTTGACAGAGGATGCGATAGAATTGGAAAACCAGACCCCAAGATATTTAATCTTGGTAGGATTCCAGGCAAAACCAGTGGAGGCGAAGAAATGAGGGAGACAGAACTTTGTTAAGGGAAGGATTTCTGTTTTGTCAGAATTAATCTTGTAACTGGAGACAAGGGAAAACTTATCAAATTCAGCTAATAGTGGGGGAATGGAGGATTCCGGATTTGAAACAAACAAAAGAATATCGTCGGCGTAAGCAGAGAGTTTTAACTGTTTAGAACCATAGGGGAAGCCAGTGATAGAATCATTCTGGCGGATGGAGGATAAAAAAGGTTCAAGGGCCAAAACAAAAAGAAGCGGAGAGAGAGGGCAGCCCTGCCGAACACCTCTTTGAAGGTTGAAAGAGGAGGAGAGCTGGCCATTAACCAGAACAGAAGCTTTGGGAGAAGAATATAATAGGGAAACGAGAGAAATAAATTTAGGATCAAAGCCATGCCAGGAAAGAGAGGCAAATAAGAAAGACCAATCAACCCGGTCAAAAGCCTTTTCAGCATCAACTGAGATGGCGGCTAGAGGAAGCGACAGGGAGGGGCTTTATTCAGGACATTAAGAAAAAGACGAGAATTATCTGATGTAAGTCTGCCCTTAATAAATCCGCACTGTTCATTTCCAACGAGATGGGGCATAAAAGAGTCCAAACGTAAAGCAAGACGTTTAGCAAAGAGTTTATAATCAACATTAACTAGCGATATAGGGCGGTAATTCTTGCAGAATTTTGGGTCTCTACCTTCCTTCGGGATCAAACAAATAGTAGCGTCTTGAAAAGTACCTGCAACAGAGTCTGAAGATACAAAAGATTGGAAAAGTGTCAACAGTCTAGGGAGAAGGAGATCAGAGAAGTGTAAATAGAATTCCACTGGGAGTCCATCGGGACCAGGAGTTTTACCTTTAGTAAGAGAGGAAAGTGCTTTGGAAAGTTCCTCAAGGGTAAGATCAAGATCCAGAGAAGCAAAGTTAAGATTAGGGGCGGAAGGTTTAGGGAGATTTTCAAAATAAGAATGAAGCATAGAAGAGAAGGCGGAGATTCAGGAGTGTAGAGATGTTTGTAGAAAAGTTGGAACTGCTCAAGAATCTTATCAGTATCATAAAGAAGAGAATTATCAGATGAGAAAATAGACTCATTAGAAGTACGTTCTTTACGAGATTTCAGATAGTTCGCTAAGAGTTTGCCAGATTTATTCCGACCTCCATAATAACGAGCACTACTGCGAAGAAGTATTGACGAGGCATTGTCTGTGGACAGCTTATTAAAAGAAATTTTGGCACGTAAAAGGTCTGGCGACATACACTTAGCAGAGGAGGTGTAGAATTGATGCTCTAGTTTTTTAATATGGGCAAGATAGTCTTTCCGCTTTTGAAGGAATTTCTTCTTTTTCCGGGAGACGAAATCAATAATAAATCCTCTAGCCGTAGCCTTGAAAGAATCCCAAAGAGAATGGGGGGAGATATCGGGAGTGGCATTGGTAAGGAAAAGTAATTGGTAAAGGTACGGAAGGAGGAGGAAAAGATAGGATCAGAGAGAAGTGAGGAATTAAAGTGCCAACAAGAGGATTTAGGGCGAGGGGGGAGCAAGTCAATATCAGTAATGATGGGAGCGTGATCAGAAATTACAATAGGCTCAATAGAAGAAGAGAGAAGATTCTGAGTAAGAGAGTGAGAGAGAAAAAGGTAATCCAGTCTAGAAAAGGAGGCCTGAGGATGCGAGAAAAAAGAGTAGTCAAGGGTCTCAGGATGTGTGAGTCGCCAGGAGTCTGAAAGGTTAGTTTGGAAAATAGTGTCTAGAAATTGCTTATGAGACTTATGTGGGACAAAGCGAACTGTGGATTTACGGTCTAGAAAGGGATCAACAACTTGGTTACAATCCCCACCTAAAAGGAAGAAGTCATCTTTGAATTGTATACATTTGCTTGTAATGATCGGCCAAAACACAGAATCGGGTTGGGTAGGGCCATAAACATTGAAGACAGTCAAGGGAATAGAATCAAGTAACAACTTAGCTAAAATCCAACGACCCTCTGAATCCTTTTCTTCAAGCAAAACTTTACACTTAAGTTTTTTATGAACCAAAATGGCAACCCCGTTTTTCTTGTTGTCCGTAGGCGAAAACAAAACATTACCCACCCAGCTTCTCTTCAATGTAAGGGATTCTACATCATTGAGGTGAGTTTCTTGTAAAAGAACAATATCAGGGGAGTATGAAGATAAGTGGGAAAGTATCCTCTGTCTTTTAATGGGATTAATAAAACCTTTAACATTCCAAGATATAACTCTGAATTGTCAAACAGGGAAAATATGATAAATATAACACAACAAATAGGAACATTATAAATACAGCAAATAGACTCAAGAAATAAGTGACTAACAAAGGAGGAAAAGAAGACGCAAGGGAATATAGGAAAGAAGAAGAATAAACGCTTCGAGAGAAGAAAAGGCAAAACCAAGGAAGGACGAAAAGGACGTCAGGAAAGAGGCCTTCAAAGGTAAGGAAAGAAAATAGAAAGGGAAACATAAAGCCAAAGCCGAAGAGAAGAAGAAAAGAGGAGAAAAGGAAATAGGAAGAAAAATTGGGAAAGGATAGAGAGAAGAGACAGCACAAATCCAGAAGGATGACTGCAAAGAACATACCTGAGGGGAAGATAAAAGGAAGGAGATTGGGGAAATGGCGACGCTTAACAAGATGAACCAGCCGGAGAGCAGGGACACGACCAGTGGCGGTGCGTCCATTGGGGGCGTTGGGGCGGTGCCCCACTAGCCATGGACGACCGCACTGCCAAAATGAGCGTAATTACTTTTTTTTAAATAAAACTGAGCCGAGCGCGCAGGCACCCGAGCACTGCGCGCTACCGGCCCGGGACAAGCCCGACTGAATCGGGCATCCATTAAGGAAGTGGGCCGTGGGGGGCGGGGCTGAGGCAGAGAGTGACAGGCAGAGGCAGGCAGCACACAGTTACCGTACAGACAGCTGCCCGCTGACAGCGCATGTAAAATCCCGGAGTCTTTAATATTTTGCCTGGCCCGCGCATGCGTAGACTGTAGCCCTCCTCCCCCCCCTCCCATCTTGCACTCAGAGACATAGGCAGGACCCGGGCCCCCGGTCTGATTTAGGGCAGATAGTACCCTGCTCTTAAGCCAATCCTGGCGCAGTGGCGCTGTTAACGCTGCGCCAGGATTGGCTGCTGCAGCAGGATGGTGCCACGAGGGTGTTGGCTGCTATCTATGCTGAGGGCCGCACACTATGGCCAATCACATATGGCTATATCGCCATGTAGTTTGTGATTGGCCATTTGCCTACGCTGTGGGGACGTCACCGTGCGTGGCACACCAGTGCTGGAGGAGACTCTTCGTCGTGACCAGCAGTGAAGAAAGTACTGTCACACCCTGTCCTCAAATACACCAGATATATTGTCTCAGTTCCCGATATGCTCAAAAATCTTTAAATCTATGAGGATCAAAACGGGTGCAGATCTCCACTTTCGCTGCTTTCCTACGATGTTTCCTGCGTTCTGAAAAGACGTCCGGTGTTTGAACTAACTGGAGCCGCGAGTCTTCTTGAGTATCTGGGAGCAACTGGGATCAACTGTGAGTAAGCACACACTGCACCACAGCTGTGTATTAACGTACTAATGTGCTGCTCACTGCGCTAGCAGCATTAACGGCGCGACTCTGCCTCTCGATCGCGGCTGGGAACCCGCTCTCTGTCACTGCCTGCTATCGCCTGCTTCACTGTCTACTACTGGCCTCCGTTTTCCTTTTTTTTCTCACCTTCACCTCGGGGCCTCTGCGCTTCAAAATCCGCCGTGGCCATCTACTGCCTTATTTCGCCGCTGCATTGCTTGCCTGCCTGTGAAGTCGTTGTTGCGTTGCCGTTTCAGAGTGCAGCCTGCGGCCTGCCTGGACCTTTGCTTGTGCAGCAGAGTAGGCACTAGCAGCAGAAGTAGTGGGCGTGCAGTCTGAGTCAGTGCCAGCCGTCCGGTCCACTGTCCACCCACCGTAAGTTAAACCGAAACTGGTTAGAGTTGTGTGTGTAAGAGCAGGCACAAGTTAACAGCACACCACTGTTCCAAAATCACGCAGCACCCATCGGCTGTGCGTCTGGTAACGCTGGGAAATGGTCTCAAAGCTGGGGCGGCCACATTCACAAGAAACAAGGCAATTAGTGTAAAACGCCCGGTTTCGTGGCAAAACTCCTACCTAAAGAGAAGCGCTGATTCCTTGCAGAACTTTACCGTCTGATCCCCTGCATTTCCCCTCTCCCTGTCCCCGTGTGGGTGGGCAGCACAGCCTCGCCGTCAGCATCAGCATGCCAGCAGCTGCTCTCCAGCTGGCCGTGAGAATGATCAATTAATTTCACTACCAAAGAGGGTAAAGGCAAAGAAACAGGCGCCAATCAGTTCATTGCCTCACAGCAATAACCCCCAGCAAAAGTGGCATTTAAGTGAATTATGATATTTGTTTTGACGAAAAACACCAGTGTGCGGGCGGTGGAGGCAGCTGAGGGAACAGGGCCCTGCATTTCCAACTTGTTCTGCTGCCTGGAACCCCCTCTCCTGGTTTTCTTTGAGGCACCCCAGCCTAAATATTTAATTTGACCCCAATTAATAATCAGCAATCTTCCACTCATTGTGCGAGCAAAAAACACGCCCGCCGTCTTTCCCCGGGCCGTCTCCTGCGTGCAGCTAGCTATATGTTATTGAATTAATTAAGCGCATTCTCACTAATCTAATGCCCATGATTGGGAACCAATTCTAGCCTGCAACAAGAGAGCATTCTCTCTGCTGCCGAGGCAGCCGCCTCAGAGATCTGACTCTTTAATAGTGTATGCAAATCCTGTTTGATTACTGCAATGCACAGGATTTGCTTCTCCCGCTATATGGTAAATAGTAATGAGGTAACCCAGGGCCAGAGCTGCTTCCTAGAAAAAGTACAATTAAATGTGCCTTTTATCTTACCAATTAATATTCTTGTCTAAATACATTAATCACAAAAATGCCTGCCCCTAAATGCGCTTTAAAGACTGGGAGAAGTTATAGGCCAAACTAACTTGTTGTACAGATACAATGAACATTTAACCCGTATTTACGCTTGTCACGTGGATGGGGTATAGTATAGGTAGTCTAAAAAAATGAAGGAACAGTTTTTTTAAAAGTTATATATAGCGCGAACTCGATCCAACCGAAGGTGTTGGACTCGGAGCGCTTTACACGAGCACCAATTGTATTATGCAAGGACACCTTTTTTGAGGCACAAGGATTGTAAAAGATTTGCCCAGAATCACAAGATGTTGAGCTAAAGTGCCGAGACTCGAACAGGGTTCCTCATTTCTTAAAGTCGGGGTCTCTGGCCTTCCCCCCATCCTCTCCTTTACCTTCAGAGGTCAAGTCAGCTAGCAACGTACAAGCATTGGTATTTATTTCATTTTCCATGGACCAAACGTGAGAAACAAAAAGAGAGGTTTCTCTCCCCGTCCTCATGGTTGGTCAGCTGATGTTGAACACATCTGCTATATCAAGAACTAACAAAGCAACCAAGAGGTTTGAATTTTGTGAACTGCTTGCATACAGAGGCAAAAACAGTACTGGGGCACATCCACACAAAAATGGAATGTTATCCACTGTAACACAGATATGCACCCTAGCAATCGGTCCCATGAGTATACATATATCCAGGGCTTTACGTGGGCCAGGTCACTGTTCTCAGCCCCTGACCCGACTAGTAGCTTCCTGACCTTTGCTCTGCATTCTAAACTCTGCTCAGCGCTCCATCTGGTACTTGTGTTGCCCATTTATAACGCGCTCCTTTTCAATTGTCCAAACCCTCTGTCTGGTTCTCATTGGTAAAGCTCTGCCATGCACATGAACTGGCTTCTCTTCCGAGCTGCAGGCCAGCAGCAGCACCTGAAGGAAAGGATGAAAGGCGGAGTCGACCCACTTGGATTCGAACCGTCCGTCGCCATGAGGTCGAGCTCAGCCTCAGATTCCTAAAGTGTATAATCAATAATTAATACTCTGCGCCATGGCGGCTGGTACATCCAACAAAGTTAATTTTGTTTGCAAAGCGCACACTGTGACTAGTTAAATTGCTTCTAGGAGGTGCTTTCGAGAGCAGCACCAGTACGTGTGAGAGAGGTTTGCACTCAGCGCTTGTGATTGTATGCTGCATTCATTGGTTGGTGCTGTCTTCCCTGCTGTGGTTACAGTTGTGGTCACTGCGTTAGTCTCTACCCTGATGGCACCTTTGATCACTACTAGAGTCCTGTTATATCTTTAGCTCTGTAGTACTTGCAGCCGTTGTTACTGTTGTTGCATCAGTTGTTGCTACAGTGGTGGTGGCAATTGTCGCATCGGTTGTGACTCAATCTGAGGCAACTGTTGACGCTATTGTACTCCACTGGTGTGGTTACTACTGTGGTCGCTGCTGTTGTCCCTGCAGTGCAGACAGCTGTTGTTGCTTGTATGGTCCTTGTCATGATGGAACCTGTGATTGCTTCATTGGTAACTGCTATGACAGCACATGTGTTACTGCTGTAAGGACAGCTGTTGTTGCCGCTCTGGTCCCTTCTGTGGTGATAGATGTGGCTACTACTGTAGTCCCTGCCGTGATTGCTCACTCAAGTCACTGGGAGTACCAGGGGCAGAATGTGTGTCAGGAAAACTGCATAGTTCAGTCGCATAAAGGGACGGTTTTTCATTGCCCTTACGAAAAACGCAATTCAAAATGTACAAGTGCTCAAAAAAGCCCAGAAATCCCCTGTTTATATTTTCCCAGGTATTCTCATGTTTGCTGTTAAATGAGATCTTGCCAACGCGAAATCTGTCTCTAGCAGACCTGATAAGATATAGCCAGGGGCCACGAAGGTAGAATGCAGTTTTCATTTTAAAGCAGCTACTTAACGCACACATCCAATGAAACACACAGTGGCGCAATAATGGAGACCACACCAGTAGTTGTATTTGAAAGAATCAAGATCTTTTATATAGGCTTTCAAATAGAGCGTTGCATTATTAATTCATCAGCATTTCAGGTAAGCATTTCATCGAGACATTTCATGAATCACGTTCAGGTTACATTTTTCTATGAATGGGTGAACATTTCATTAGAATAATAACCAGCTCATCTAGTCAGGCTTGTAAATACGGTGCACGATAAACATTTCAGGCTTGTAAATACGGTGCACGCTAAACATTTCAGGCTTGTGGATACGGTGCACTATAACATTTCAGGCTTGTGGATACGGTGCACGCTAAACATTTCAGGCTGGTAAATACTCTTGAGGCACATTCGAAGGGGAAAGGGGCCAACAGGGCCCAGTCTCAGAGAACCCCGGGGGAGGGGCGACCTCGGGCCTCTCCCGGCCTACCGCCCTCCTCCCCAGGGGGTTACCTCACTTCTTCGGGTCACTCCCAGTAGCATAGGTTCCTCACTAGGCCCTCCCGCCTAAAACTCCTGCGTGGGTTCCCCAGGTCAGTGATGCCCCAACTGACTAGAAAGTTTCCCTCCTTTTCCTTATAAAGTGGCAGTTGGCAGTTGGCAGTGGCAGTTGGTGCCTCCCCTATTCTAGAAGGTTCCAGGAGCTTCCCTCATTCTAGCTATGGGCAGGCTGGCAGGCTGGTATGGCAACATTGTTTAAGGGTTCCAGCCAGCTCCTGGCTACTAGAGTGCGCCTATACAGACCATGCTGCAGTAGCAGGGGTCAGTGGCAGCCATATTGGGGGAAGAGAACACCTGCACCCTGGCATTGGTTAGCAATGGGAGGGTGCCCAGAGTCCTAAAGCCAACAAAAAGTAGGTGTGAAAAATGAGGCAAGGGCAAAAAATACAGGGAAAGACCACCCAAGGGCTGACAGGTCTAACAGGGGGCTTGTGGGATTTTAAGGCAGGCAGGCAGGCAAGCATTGCTGGCTGAGTTAGGTGGATCAACTCTAGCTTTTCATGGTGTGTGACGAAGGGACTTCACTGCCCACAGGGCCACTGCTGTAGGGTTACTTGGCGATCTGCTTTGGGTCCAACACTTAGGGTTGAGCCTCTGGACATCAACAGCAAAAAAAAGGGGTCTGGTTGTCAAAGGACAGTAGTCGCTGACTGCCCGGGCGCCCCTAAAAGGACAGGCACTACCGAGGTCTATTTGGTGCTGCTGACACTGCTGAGGCTGGGCTCATGGTAAGGGGGGGCCGAACTATAGAGGTGAAGAACTGAATAGAATTGACTCAATTGGAGCCCATGACCCCTCATTGCCATGGGACACCCTAAAACACTCCCCGCATTGCTCTGCCATAATTTGTGGCCCCAGGTCATGTTTATCCTAGAGAGAGATCAGAGTTTTGTCTAATGGAGGTTTTGACTCATGGAAAGGTAGCAGAGAAGGTTAATATGCCTGCTGCAAGGAACATGTACCTGATCCAGATCACAAAATGCTGTAAAGAGGTCAGTGAGTCACTGCATTTGTCTGTTATGAAGCTCTGTTGTTATACTGAATAAGCAGCTACCTAGTATGTTATATGACAGCTCTTTAATAATGTAATACCTGCACTTTCACAATTGCTTTATTAACCTTCCTGCTTTCTCAAATTTGCTTGAAAATGCACCATTTTTCCACTATTTTTTCAAAATTTTCTCGGGGGGAAGTCCCCCCGAACCGTCCTGGGGGGGTTCAGGCTCGCTCGCTACGCTCGCTCGCTACGGTGCAGTATCATTATCACTTTCCGCCCCACCACTTTCAAATGTCACCAGCCGCCACTGGACACGACCACAACGGGACATCATAGGACCACAGGATGGGATTCACAAAAAGGATGGAACAAGGGGATATAAATCTGTGGAAGGGAAGGAAAATGTTAGAACTACAATGAGGATAATGAAACACAATATGAAAGAAACAACAAATCACAAAAAATAAAATGATAAACGGGAACAAGTGAAATACAATTTAAGAGCACAAGTGAAACACATGAATGTAAGGGGATACCAGAAAAAAAACAATAACAACTACATACGCAATGGGACAAGGAGGAGCAAGATAAAAATGTCAAGAAACATCCAAAAAACATTCAAAAAACATCCAAAATAAAAACGCAAAGAGCACTAAAAAAAACTCACCAAAAGCATTCAAAAAGCAGACTATCTGGATGGAGAGGAAGAAGTATCCATGCCACTGTTATTCTGGAGAAGGATGAAGTTCTTAAGTTCACCAGGTTCTTGAAAGGTCCAAGTCTTATTTTGATGGGTGACTCTAAAGGTGCATGGGTGGAACAGACCATAACGAACACCCAGGGAGCGCAGAGAAGGGCGAAGAGAGAGGAATTCCCTCCGTCTCAAAGCTGTGGCATTAGAAACATCCTGAGCAAGAAACACACGTTGACCCAACCAGGAAACTTGGCGCTTAGCTCTGGCTGCAGAGAGGATTGAAAGGAGATCAGTGAATTTTAAAAAGAGAATGATAACTCCACGTGGTTTCGTAGAGGAGGCTAAGCGAGGACCAAGTCTGTGGGCTCTCTGAATACTGACGGTAGTAGATGGTGGCATGTCTAAGAGCTTAGGGAGGAAAGAGGTGAAGAAGGTCACCGGGTCATCCCCTTCAAGGGACTCCGGCAGGCCATAAATACGGAGGTTGTTTCTCCTGTTTCTGTTTTCCAAATCTTCCGTGTGTTGTTGGAGAGAGAGGACAGACTTTTCTAGGGAAGAAATCCGCTGCGAGTTAGATTGAATGTCAGGAAGTTGCTGTTCCACAGAAGTGATTTGGGTGTCCAAGACCACCCACTTCTCCTTCAAGAGCTGCATATCTTTATTAGTCTCCTCGACGAAAGGACGCAAAGCACGTATTTCCTCCAAAATTAATTCCATAGAAATGGGAGACGCATTTTTGTCAGGGGAAGGAGGGTCGTGCTTTAGGCGCTTGGAGGAAGTCGCAGGAGGTGAGGATTTGTTAGAAGAAGCTGGAGTCACTGATGAGCGATGAGGGGCCGAGGCAGCCATTGTTGAGGTGGAGGCGCACAGAGTCACAGCAGAGGAGTCCTGGTGGCGCGGTCAAATAAGGAAATACACGCCAAGTAGTTGGTCATGAGAGGAAGTCTATTGGCTAAGACATTTGTTTTGATGAATAGAACACACAGAGAAATAGTGCAGCATAATCCTGAAGAAATACCAATTGATCCAAGAGGAGGCGGCAGTCCGTTGATACTATGACGCAAGAGGAGAAGGACACAGCATGCAGAGGCTTATCAGCATGTGAAGTAATTCAAAGTCAACATGAGGAGGCCACAGGAAACCTTGCAGAGGAAAGTTCACAAAATGGCGATGACCTGCTCCGTAGGTAGCAACGAGATGTGGCATGAAAGTTGCGTAGTTAAAACATCCTGAGGTGTGACAAGAGGATAATTGAGAGTGATGATGGAACCATAAGGAAGGGGCTCTCCGTGAATACACAGTTGAAAAGAATAAACAGCAACAGGAGGCAGTATAAATAAACAGGAGTAGAGTACAACACTACTAGCTGACAACGAAAAATCCCATGAGGAGGTAAGCAAAGGCGTCAGCCAATAAAAGAAATAGTAACAGCTTCAAAGTTACTTAAAAGAAAAATGCTGCTGAAAGAGCATTCCAGGGTTCAGCATGTGCAGCAACTTAGTGGAGGCAACATAAAGGGCAGACTCAGAAAAGATATAAAGTCCATAGGTTGTTAATAGCACCTAAATAAGTGCATATTGAAGGCAGACTCCAACCACAACATTCCAGTCACGCTGTAAATCGCGTGTCTATCAACGAAGAGAATGGCTCTGAGGAGCGGTGAAAGGCAGCATCAGGAAACACAACAAAACCCCATTAGAGGTCAAAGGGTATCAGGAAATGTTTAACTGAGGCAAGCATCTGTTAGAAACTGCATACACGTGGAAAAAATGACAGTCTCACCAGCGCGCACCATGAGGGAGAAATGTTCTGAGGTGCGATAATGACTGGAGCCAGCTGGCGGGAAACACGAATGTGAAATGGCGACGGTCCGCTCTACCTGAAGAGAACGGGACGCATCGCCGAACAGCGCTGGCAGGCAGTAGAGGCACAATGGAGATATGTGCCGATGCTGCTCACATTCCGACGGCTGCTGCAGTGGCCAAAGCCGTCAACGAAGGGCAGGAAGCGGACAGGATAACAAAGTCCGTCCCGATGTGTCGGAAACCCCACGCTAGGCGGCCATCTTCATCGGCGCCGTAGCCACGCCCCCTATCCCTGTTACTATTAATGTTATCATGTGTGTATCTTACGTGCCCTGTGTGTTAGATATTCTCAGTGCTAAATTGCAAGTTCAGTGCCTGTTATTTCTGAGCTCTGACATTTTTTTTGTTATTTTCAACAGAGCTTTCTCCCTAGATTCTCCTTTCTTCTCTAACTCAGTGTGAGATCTTGGACAGCTCTGTTACGATAGTCTCTTCCTTTTGTCCATCTTGCCACAAGTTCCTGACAGACCCTTGGCAGCAGCATTTTTTAATAACACCACGGGGAAGATGAATGGACAAACTCAAAAACACAATTCTCCCCATCCATTTCCTCCAAGGGAAATGCAGATTAGCTAATGGGTTCATAAATTGTTACAGACAAATAGGCTTCCTTTAGGTTCAGTTTAACCACCCTACCCTGATCTCAAACATAATCCTTAGTAAATTGATGCCCGTCATTCCCTGCCATTCTGTAGCTCTAAAGCAGGGCCCTGAGATTAGCCAGTTTTATTTGAAACCACGACAATAACATCCTCTTTTCTTTTCCCCTTTCCCCAGGAAATCTATTGAGCATCTGGTGTGTGTGTTAGCATTGATTCCCAGGTTGGGAATCCAGAAGATCCTCAGAGATATTCTTACAAGTGTTCTCGTGAAGGTCTTACATAAGCAGCCATCTTGGGTGTGGCCTTATAAAAGCCAAGCCCTGCAAAGTAATGGCGCCACTTCTCTAGTGACACTTGGCAGAAGAGGATCTCTCTGGTGATAACATACCTGGTTCTTGATGTCCTGGTTTGGTTAGCTTCATTCGCCAGAGCCCCTTTGAGATTCCAGCTATCTGCAGTGGACTGTTGGTGTCTTCTAAAGTGTATTTGGCCCCAGAGTCCGGGTTCAGTATTCAGACCGTAGATTTTAGGTTAACAGAGTATAAAAGAAACTGAGAGCAAAATAATGTCAGGAATTATGGCTTTTACTAGCCAATCCACTTACATAGATGTACCTGTTGTAACCTTTGGCGATCCAAATTTGAACAACCTGCAAAGAAGATGAAGGAGTTATTTTATTGATAACTAAGAAACTGAATTCAGACTAAAGGCTCAGGTTCAGCACAAACTAAAAATTGTGGTTTGGAACAACGATAGCACCAATTGCAAAACTGCGGAGTAAACATTTCTAATTTAATAGCTTCATTTAACAGAGATAATACAATTTAAACGGGAGCAAGTCACAGTCATTCAATTACAAAGCTAAGCTATGTCTGTGGTGAAATACTAAGCATAAATAACGAGTGCTGTAATATGTTTAATATCCGGTTTAAAAGGGCAACCATAGAGTGACATAAAAAACTCAAAATAGATAATAAACTTGGTAGAGTCTACGCATAAAAGCACACGCCTCGTATGGGGAATTCCTATTAGTGATAACTAGGTCACATTACATAAAGATTTGCAACTGCTAACTCTTCTGCGGTAAGGTACTAGTGGAGAGATGATCCTTTTGGTTCCAACAGACAAGACAGCAAGTCACAGATGATAACCTTTCTGATGGCTACCACCAGAAAGAACCAACATTTTTTTTTTTTTAAAGTATATTTTTATTGCAGAATTATGAACAAAACATCGAGAAAAGCAACCATTAGCACCCCGTCCATACAAGGTATCACATGTGTCCTGGATTGTACACAGCCCATCAGCCCACATCCCGGAGGCCGGGCGGCGCAAAGTCAATGTCCAACAAGGTTCCTAGTATGTTACGTAGGGGTGACTGGTCACAAAAATAATCCTGTTTCCGCATTTTATATCCCCACAACAACAACTTCCCCCCCCCCCTAGATATCCCTTGAAGGGTCGTGCTTACCACACAAGGCACACCGAAGCTTACTGAGTTTACAGACCGTGGTCCCGCCTATGTATCAGCGTGAGGACTCACCCGGTTCATACTCTGGGTGCCTACATCCTAGCTCTATCGGGGCAGTCCACGAACTCCTCTATTCCCTCCCCCCCCTAGTTGCTGCCGATGTGGGTGGCGGTGACGTGTGTTGGTCAGATGGGTGCGTCAGCAACAATGATTAAATGTCCGTGTTACTAGTCTCTAGGAACTCAGTTTCCGAAGATCCCTCCTCTGTATCGTCCGTCAAATAATCACACAAAGCCTGCACAATCGTCTCCCATGCCCTAGCTGCCTCCATGCTCCTCTCATTCCCCAATCTGGTGGCCTGCCGCATCCTCAGTACACTCTCGCATCTCGACCACTTCAACAGCTCATTCGTCCATCTACCCATCACAGGTCCTTCCTTGGTTTTCCAGTGCCACGTGATCTCCCTCTGTGCCAACATAAGCCCCAAATCAATGAACTTGCTCGTGATTTTCGTTTTCGCTGTGTGGGGAAACCACAGTAAGAGGCACGCCGCCATATCAAATTCCACCTCCCTATCCGTGACCGCGTTCAGAAGGGCGCCCACCTCGGGCCAATACGTATCCAACTTCGGGCAACCCCACATCATGTGGTCCAGTTCAACCTCCGGTGCCGAGCACCTCGGGCATGCCGCGCCCTGCACCTGGAAGTGCCGGCGGAGCTTCCCCGGGGTCAAATATGCTCAATGTATAAGGAAGAAATGTATTTGTTGGAACCTAGCATTCCTACTACCCTTCCACGTCCGTTTCAGGATGTGGCCCCATTCTGCGTCCGGAATAGGCTTGCCTATACTGTCCTCCCATCTGGCTTTCAACGCCGCGAGCGGCTCCAGCCCGTCGTGCAACATCCGTGATTGGAGACATGTCACCGCCTTGATCGTACCCGCGGCCATCATCACGTACTGACAGGCCGCGGTCGTGTCCGGCTCCGCTAATCCCACCTTCCAGTGTTTCTGCATTGCAGCAGATATCGCCGCATGCAGGAGATAATCCCCATCTGGGAGGCCAAATTGCTCCCGAAGCACCGCGAACGGGGCCAACACTCCTTCCATAAACAGATCACCCACAACATGCAATCCCAGCTCCTCCCATTCCGCCAGCGGAGACCAATCTCCCCCATGCGGCAGCGCCGTCAGCATCCCTATAGGGATCTCCGGGGCATACGGTCTCACTGCCCGCGCCCGCCTCAAGCTCCTGTTCCAGCATAACCGGAGGGTTTTTTCCTCTAGGGTGAGCTCCCTCAACACCAACCTCTGCTGCATAACAATATAGGAAAGGACATGTCTCTGGATGCCCATCCCTCGGAGCCGATCAGGACCTCTAAACTCCCTGGCCACGTTCTGCGTCAGAATCTGGAGCTGGGCTGCCAGGTAGTATAACTCAAAATCCGGCACCGCCATTCCCCCCTCAAGTTTGGGTCGAATCATGGTGTGCAACGCCACCCTACGCCTGCCATGCCCCCAGATGAACTCAATAACCATCGACCGCAGGTCCCGAAAGATCCGCTGCGGGATCCAAATAGGCAGAGTTCTGAAATAATATAGCAGTCGAGGGAGTGCCACCATTTTCAACAACGCCACTCGCCCTTGCACCGACAAAGGGAGAGATGCCCAAAAGGACATGCAGCCACGCAATCCTCTGATGCACCGCCCGATATTTCCCTCCAGGAGGCTCGCCGCATCATGGTATATTCGGACTCCCAGGTACGTAAAGCACCTGTCCGCCCAGAGCACATTAACCGTAAGGGGGGGGCGCTGGGTATCCGCTCGCAGTAGGAAGACACAGGTATTATCCCAATTCACCCTAAGGCCCGACAATTCGCCGAAGGAGGAGAGCAGCCCCACAGCTCCGCTTAAGGCCTCCTTCGTATCCTCCAAATACAGCAACAGGTCGTCGGCATACAATGAGATGTAGTGAATACTCTCTCCGTAGCGGACTCCCATAAAGGAGTCCCCCGCCCTGGCCAGTGCCGCCAGTGGTTCCATCGCGAGAGCGAACAGAAGGGGAGAGAGCGAGCAACCCTGCCTAGTCCCTCTGCGTACCGGATAAGCGGATGATATGAGTGATCCCACTCGCACTCTAGCTGTGGCCAATGAATATAGGACCTTCGTCCAGCGTGCAAACCCCACACCGAGTCCGAACCTCTCCAGTACCCCATCTAGGTAACACCATTCAAGGCTGTCAAAAGCCTTTTCAATATCCACTGATAAAACAGCCGACGCACCGTCCGAACCCAAGGCACCCTGCAGTATACCGATCAGCCTGCGTGTGTTAATGGCCGTGTTCCTTGTAGGGATGAACCCTGCTTGGTCATCGTGCACCAACCTGGTCATATGAGGGATCAGTCTGGTGGCCAAAATGCGGCTCAAGATCTTGTAGTCTACCGTTAGCATGGAGAGGGGTCTGTACGACGTCACCTCCAGCGCATCCCTACCTTGCTTCAGAAGCGGGACCACCAGCGCCTCCCTCATGGAGACGGGAAGGCTCCCCAGCGTCATCGCCTCCGAGTACACTGCCAGCAATCTGGGTGCCAGTACATCCACATATTTCGCATAAAACTCGATAGGCAGGCCATCCACCCCCGGCGTCTTATTCCTGGCCATCTGCTTGATAGCCCCTCGGATCTCCATTAGTGAGATCGGGCCGCCCAGATCCTTTGCTGGCTCCTCATCTAGTACCGGGAGTTGCACCGCGCGTAAGTAATCACCTATAGTCGAAGGTCCCGCCTCCAGCTGAGTATCATAAAGGCCCGTATAGTACGACTGAAAACGCTCCAAAATGGCCGTTTGAGAATGGACCACCTCCCCTGTGTCGGTTCTAATGCACATAATTGGGCCACTCTTCGGTACCGGGTTGGCAAGCCTCGCCAGCAGGGTGCCCACCTTATCTCTCTCCGCATGGACTTTCAAGAGGTACAGTCTATAATCATAACATCTCAGTCTCTCCGTCTCTCTCGCCACCACTTCCTTCGCTTCCACCAGTCGTCCCTGCAAATCCGGGCATTCAGGCCTACTCCGCTCAATCTCTCTCAGCACACCTTCCGCTTTCTCCAAATCCGCCAGGACAGTCGTCCGGACATTCGAGAAGTTACCCATGCATACCCCTCGCACCACCACCTTCATCGCGTCCCACTCCATTGATCTAGTGGCAGTCGAACCCTCATTCTCTTCAAAATAAAGCGTTATACCCTGGCTAACCCTGTCCCCAAACACCAAGTCCTCCAGAGTGTCTGGCCGCAGCCTCCAGGTCGGGATCGCAGATCTCGCTCTCTGCCATCTGACCGCCATCAACAAGGGATTATGGTCTGAGATGGTCCTAGCAAGGTATTCAGTGTGTGTGACCATGGCAGCTATGGGGGCGCTACACAGTATAGAATCTATTCTGACATGTAGAGCGTGCAATGTCGAGTGAAAGGAGTAATCCCTATCGGTCGGGTGCTGCCTCCTCCACACATCTAGCAGACCCCACCTTTCCTTCCAGTCCCTCCTACGTTCCGACAGCTTACGCACCGGGGAGTCAGCTAACGGTGGATGGGATCTATCCCACACTATATCTGTGATGGAATTAAAGTCTCCCCCTAGGATAATGGGGCCCGCCAAAAAGTGGGCCAATGAGCCCGAGAGAACATCAAAATAACGGGCCTGGTCCACATTGGGGGCATAAACGCTACATAAGACCACCTCAGTGCCATGCAGCCTCCCCCCCACCGCCACAAATCTGCCTCCAGGGTCCACCACCTGCTCCGTAACCTGGAAAGGAACCCCCGCCCTGACCCATATGAGCACCCCCCTCGCAAACGCTGAATAAGAGGTTCCAAACACTTGGCCACACCACCTTTTTTGCAATGCATCACACTCTAGTTTGGTCAAGTGAGTTTCCTGCAACATGGCAATTTGAACCCCCCTTCTCACCAGATAGGCATGCACTTTGTACCTCTTCGACATTGTTCTAAGACCCCGAACATTCCATGTGAGACACTTTACATCAGGTAATGACCCCATCGCTGCCGTCTCTCCTCCACCCCACCAGTGTCAACCAACCCACCACATCATAGCAGCCGTACCCTCCCCCCCAAACATCCCAACAAACTTCCCCAACCCCACTCCCCAGGACAGGACCTAACAGCACTGCTCTAGCCCCCATCCAAACGCATAACATCACACTCATTCTACTAACCTGTGGTAATCCCCACAGGGAGCCTTAAGGGCAATAGGGGGGTACTCTAGCACCAACCCGTGACGGGCCAACCCTCACCCCAAGCCCATGATCCCATGAGAAAATCACATCAGAGTACCTGCTAAACGCCGACCAGCAGGATAAACGTACAGCAGTGAAGAACCATCACCATACCCCCGTATTAGTCATTAAACAGGCCATCCGCCGTTTGAGGCGTGACCGTCGGTCCTGCAGAGCTGTCAGCTTCCGAAAGTTCTCCACCTGATTTGCGGCCTCCACCTTCCGATTCCGAGTCCTCCTCCAACTCTCCTTGCTGCGAGCCCGTGATAGTTGCCGTGGCAGCCAATGCTCCCCTCCGTTCCGCCGCCAACAGGTCCTCTCTCATTGCCTGCTTGAGCCTGTCGCGCTTACGGATCCATTGTGACTTTCGGATCTGGACCGGTCTCTTCTTCTCCTTCCCACCTTTGTGCTGCCGGTCAGTCCCCGCCCTGTACGATTCTAGCCACGACCAGGCCTCGTCAGGGGATTGGAAAAAGTGGGTCGTTCCGTCTAGGATCACTCTCAGCCGGGCTGGGAAGAGTAACGAGTATTGAACACCCTCCTCCCTGAGCTCTTTCTTGACCGCAAGGAACGTTGCCCTGTTCCTCTGAACTTCCTGAGTATAGTCCGGGAAGAGTGTGACTTGGCTATTCTCCACCTGGAAGGGTCCCGCCGATCTCGCCCTCTGTATCAATAAGTCACGGTCCTTGAAATGCAAGAGCCTGGCCACCATCGGTCTTGGGGGACGACCCTGCTGGGGCGGACGAGACGGAACCCTATGCGCCCTTTCTATTGAAAAGAACGGAGATAAGCCTTCAGGAGCAACGGTGGATCTGAACCAGTTCTCCAACTACGTCACTGCATCGTCCCCTTCAATTTTTTCCGGCAAGCCCACCACCCGTACGTTGTTCCGGCGGTTGCGACTTTCGGAATCCTCTGCTCGTCTCTCCAGCGTGGCCAATCGGGACAGGATATCGGACAGTTAATGTTCCGTGGTGACCACCGCAGGTTTTAGCTCCTGAAGCAGCAGTTCGTTGTCTTTCACCCTATCGGAGAGTTTTGCGTGATCCGCCCTCAGGAGGCCCAGCCCCGTAGCCACCTGCCCAGTGTCCTGGTGCAATGACTCTTTGGTCGCCGCAATCGCTTCCAATATATTATCCAGGCGTGCATTCAGTCTGCGTTCCTGCGCTGACGCTTCCGGGCTTCCCTGGAGAGCGCTAGCCATATCCGGCCCAGCCGTCAAAGTCTGGGTCCGTCCCGCCGCCATGTCGCCATCCACGTCCGCCATCCGGAGTAACATACAGGTGCTCACCACAGCACCTGGGGCGAGCTGTTCAGCCTATGTCAGCAGTCCTCGGGCAGGGTCACCCCTCCTTGCCAGTACTGCCCACGCGCCAGGTGAGGGCGCCCCCTTCCCAACTGTGAGTCGCCCAACGCGAGGGAGAGCACACTAGGTATTAAAGTGATCTGAGACCACGTGCCTCTCCAGGATCAAATCACCTCTGTGTGGGCGGCAGGTCCTAACAATACTCGAGCATTGGTCCGGACCCCAACATGTCCACTCCCAAGCCGATGATTCCCAGCTGCCCAGTTCTCCGTTTCAGGCCGATGCCGGAAGTCCAAATGGGGGAAAGGAGCTTTCTGCGCCACCACTTCCGCGGGTACCTCAATCCGATCCCCCTCCTCAGGCCTTGCAGGGCCCCCCAGCTGCGCAGCGCCGTATCCGTCGACGACCTCCTGGGCAGAGCACCCCTAACGTTGGGGATAATGTGTATCTCGGCCAGCGCCTCTCCAGCGTGAGAAGCCCTACCGTCGGCACTCCGCTCTCCGCCGTCCCCTCAGGCTCCGCAAGCGTCAGGACGGTGTCTGGGTCCTCCCACTAAGCAGCCGATCCACCTCCACTTTGGGGCCCGCTACACAACGCTGGCGCCCCGTGTCTTCAGGGTTGTCCGTATCCCTCACCCCTCAGCGTGCTCCAGTGAAGGGCAGCCGGCCTCCCGAGTCCACCAGGGCAGCAGTAGGGGGAGGGGCCACCAGTCCGTCAGCTGCGGTTCCGCCGAGCGCTCACCGCAGCACAGACATCCCCTGCTCCTCCTATGCCGTCGGGTCACTGTCCCGCAGTTCGCACACGGCGGCCGCCCTCAGTGCACCGCGGTCGGGCAGCCCCTCCGAGCTCCGTCCCTTAAGCTCGGATCATCGCCGCCGCCGCCATCTTGGGTCCCGATGCACAATTCCTCCAGAGCTCCACTCTGTCTCCTTACACCGCTGCAGGACAGAATCCAGTCCTGTAATGCTCGCCCCCGTCAGTCCGCTGCGGAGGGCGAAAGCTCAGGACGTTTCGTCGGTCCTATAGCAGGTATTGGCAGGATTAATGCGGGATCCGGGACGGAGCTCTGGGCTCACGCCGCCATCCCAGTCGGCGCTCAGACCACGGCCCAACCAGAAAGAACCAACATTGTCAAGATTCAAGTGGAACCCATAAATCGTTCTCCCTCAATCCCAACCCACTTTCCTCTCAGCAGTTCAATTACGTATGAACCATAGCGGGGGGGGGATGTTGTCAAAGGGAGGCATGGTAGGGGGGCTTTCATCACTCCTGCCAGGCACTGGAGTGCTGTTAAGAGGTTGCATTAGTTCTACCAGTTTCTTCCTTTATGAAGGGCCTCTAGCCAACCATTGAGAGCCCCTATACTGAAGAATGCCCACAAGCCTTTTCTTTCTTCTTTACCAAGAAGGTTTTGCTTCAGAAGCCTTTTGTAGTGGAGGAATGGCCGCTGAATCACACCATTCAGCTCCAAATCTGTCACCTCCTGCTTAAGTTGGGCATAGGTTACTTTGTAGAGGGGTAATAGAAATTCAGGGTGCACTACTTGACTGTCTTCTCCTGGTCTCCTTGACAGGCCAAACTGCTTTGCTGGAGGCAGAGCCTTATAAAAAGGCTCCCCATCCTGCCCAGTGCTTTAACCATCCAAGCTCCCCAGCATGCCTATGACTCCTATGTACTTCTTTGTTTCCCGTGTAACTCAGAGCAGAGGATATTTAATTATTCTAACTCCAATTCTCACATATTTTTTATTAGGTCTCGCCTGGTGTTAGCAGCGCGCATGCGCTGCCCTCGCCATGCAAGGGCCTTTTGCGATCGATTTAGCCAAAGCTGAACATGCACACGTATGGATGGGCAAAGATGGCTGCTCTCGCCATTCAGCCAAATCTAAACATGCACGCGTACATATGGACAGTGGATAGTCCCACGCCATCTTGTTTTTAAATCTAGATGTAAAGCCGCCACTCAACAAACTCTGTTGGGCATTCTGCAAGCCCCACCTTGCCCCACACCAATGAAAGGCGCAGCTCGCAGAAAACGTCCTTCACTGTAAGGGGGTCCGGGAGATACAACTGCTTGAAGAAACTTACAATAATTTAAAGCAACCGAGCGGCTCGCAGACAACGTCCTGCACTGTAAGTGCGTCCGGGCCATACAATGGCTTGAAGAAACTTACAATAATTTCAAGCAAACGAGCGGCTCGCAGACAACGTCCTACACTGTAAGTGCGTCCGAGCCATACAACAGCTTGAAGAAACTTACAATAATTGAAAGCAACTGAGTAATTTGGGATTTTTTTAGCCCAGTCAAACCCCTTCCTCTCTATCAGGCTGAGAGACTTAACGTAAATGTTGTTTACAGCTCACGTATGCAGATAGGTAACCACACACTGATTATTTCATATTGTGCTCTGCAACATGAGCCAGGAGTTCACACACTCCCTTTGTTTGACCGAAGCTGCGGAATTACCAAATCTATTATGCAGGAGGCCTGCTGCTAATACTTCACGTGAGGGGATGGCAGGATAATTCAACAAGACGTAGACGGTGGCTCACTGGTCCAAAGTGACACTTCCTGCACGGGCTTGCTGCCTCACAGAAGCACATTGGGCACTCTCATCAGTAGACCGTTGAATGGAGCCAGTGTTTTATCGACCTCGGGAGGGGGGGGTGAAAAGTCACGACAGTCCCACCAAATTGAGATCTCTATAGATGGTTGATGGGTTGCACGGGCAATCCTTGCAGTGAATGCATTCGGTGACAAAGCGTGGGGTTCACAGAGCTTCACATGTGGGAGCTGTGTCAGGAAGATGGATATAAGAAGAATATGTTGTACCAATTAATAACATGTTGCTATTATTGGTCTCATTAGTAGGAGTACTAGCGAAGGAGGTGGTCTCAATGTTGTGGCGTAGTAAGTGGTGTGTTATTATCATTGTTAAAGTTAGCATAACACTGTTATTTTTCTGGTGCCTACATCGCAGCTAAAACAATCCCTCATTTACAAAAATGGATAGTAGAGTGGGGCCATGTGGAATTACTGTAAAGTTTGTGTGGCCCCTGTGTCTGGTAAACTTTAGTATTAATCCCGGTTTCTCTCTTCACCAAATGGTGTGATCTTGGGGAGATCACCGGTTCTTCAGCTCTCTTGTCAGCCTTCATTGCAAGACATTAGTTGCAGGCTCGTGGTGCAGTGCCAGTGCAGGAATAAAGATTACTAGATAGTTGCCAAAGGCTTTGCAGAATGTCAAAATATTTGGGAATTTTCAGTGTGCCTCTACCATACTAGCGCTTGTTTGCAGAGGCGTGGATGGATGGGTGGCCTCCTTGGTCTGTATTCTTATTTAAAGGTATTTTGAGGTGTGGCAGATGTGGAAAGAGACCCTGCTGGGTGTTCTGTTTAGCCAGTCGAGTCGAGCATGACTCGCGGGTAGGGTGAGTCGCACGGGAAGGGGGTTGTACGGGGGAGGAAGGGGTTAATTTAATAAAAAAATTAAACTTACCTTCCCTTCGGTCCCGCGTTGCGTCTCCTCTGCTCACAGGAAGCAGAAGCAGGCAGCCTCCCTCTCCTCCCCTAAGCCAATCACAATGGTGCAATGGCAGCGTTGTGATTGGCTAGGACACCGACCCAACAGGCGCCTATGGAGAGGCCATTTTCTCTATGTAGGCTCAGAAAATGCAGAGTGCGTATGACTGGTTTGTTCGGCTCTGGGGCCGACCAAACAGTCAGCGCACTCAGAGTGGGCAAGCTACTCCTCCCCTGGACTCACGCAGGACCGCCCAACCGCCCACCCCCAACCAGGCATACCCTTTTTAGGGCTCGGGGCAGAGCTCCGAGATCCTAATGTAACAGAGAAAAAAAAAAAAAAGAGTCTTTAGGGCCTCGGGAAAGACACATTCCTTCGTTTTTTCTTATCTGAATGTTGATTGGTCGTCGCGGTGCTGTTTTTGTAGTAGTCTTGATGCCATAGGGCATTAGGCGTCCATGTTGGCATTTTCTCGGCGGTTTCGCGCACGGCCGTCCATAAATATCAATTAGGAGCTGTCAGGGTGGCCGTGTAATGCATTCCAGATGGTGTGCGCGCGTTCACCATCGAGCAGTGCGTTTGTCGGGCGAGCTGTGGAACGGGCACAAGCGTGAAGGATCTCTGGTGCCATGGTTCATGGATGTGTCTAAGGGGAAATTGCCAAGAGTGACTTTTAGTTGGCATCTTTTAATGGGAACCGAGCCGATGAAGAGAGGAATGCGACACCGTGGTCACTTTGTTTGTGAAGCCATGGTGGTGTTCCGTTTAATGAATTGCTTGTCTTCATGCTGTTGCAGCTGCCATTCTGTAACATCTACTTAAATCACAGCTGGAAACACAGCTAACAAATCGATCACCAGGAAGGCGCTATTTACCTAACTCACATTGCAGCGAAAATAAAAGGGACACGTACTCACATCGATAACGCGGCAGGCATTTTCTGTCATTATTAATCACTTTCTTCACTGTTAGCACCTCACCTGTGCTCTTTAAAAAGTGTTAGCCCTCTTTTGTTTCAATGGCGAACCTTGATGGATCGCATCCTTGATGTCACCAGGGAGGAAGGAAGGAGGAATTATTGAAAAGGATGTCAATGCGCACATCGGAGGGGAACCATCCCTGCTCAATACTGTCACCAATTGAAAGTTCGCTAAAGCGCCTTGCAAACTATTCCTGAATTTAGCAGGAGCCGTGGAAGTTATCTTAATCCACTTTTTAAAGGGACCAGCGCTGAGAAATGGGTGTCTCTTTGGGCGAGAGAGCGCTTCCAAAGCTTCCCGGACTTTGTTGCAACTCATGGGTAGGAAAATTATCCTTCAGCACACGTTTAAATATAAAGATGAGCCAGGATGTGAACAATGCAAGTGATGGTGCCAAATGTTGCAAAACCTAGTCTAACAGCACAACAAACAAACGAGAACAGGAAGCCTGAATCATTGCCAAATAGTAAGGTGAGAAAGCTGGCACTAAATTAGGAGACATGCTATCACTTGACACTGCACTCGAGACTTAAGAGCACATTTTGGTCATTTAAATGAAATGGGTTCTTTTTAATTACGTATTATTTAACCATGCATTAGTGAGTCCAGAGTAGTGAATGCAGAGTAGTGAGTCCAGAGTAGTGAGTCCAGAGTAGTGAATGCAGAGTAGTGAGTGCAGAGTAGTGAGTCCAGAGTAGTGAGTGCAGAGTAGTGAGTGCAGAGTGAGTGTTCAGAGTAGTGAGTGCAGAGTAGTGAGTGCAGAGTAGTGAGTAGTGAGTGCAGAGTAGTGAGTGCAGAGTAGTGAGTGCAGAGTGTTCAGAGTAGTGAGTGCAGAGTAGTGAGTGCAGAGTAGTGAGTAGTGAGTGCAGAGTAGTGAGTGCAGAGTAGTGAGTGCAGAGTAGTGAGTAGTGAGTGCAGTGGTGAGTGCAGAGTGGTGAGTGCAGAGTAGTGAGTAGTGAGTGCAGTGGTGAGTGCAGAGTGGTGAGTGCAGAGTAGTGAGTAGTGAGTGCAGAGTAGTGAGTGCAGAGTAGTGAGTGCAGAGTAGTGAGTGCAGAGTAGTGAGTAGTGAGTGCAGAGTAGTGAGTGCAGAGTAGTGAGTAGTGAGTGCAGAGTAGTGAGTAGTGAGTGCAGAGTGGTGAGTGCAGAGTAGTGAGTAGTGAGTGCAGAGTAGTGAGTGCAGAGTAGTGAGTAGTGAGTGCAGAGTAGTGAGTAGTGAGTGCAGAGTAGTGAGTAGTGAGTAGTGAGTGCAGAGTAGTGAGTGCAGAGTAGTGAGTAGTGAGTAGTGAGTGCAGAGTAGTAAGTGCAGAGTAGTGAGTGCAGAGTAGTGAGTGCAGAGTAGTGAGTAGTGAGTGCAGAGTAGTGAGTGCAGAGTAGTGAGTAGTGAGTAGTGAGTAGCGAGTGCAGAGTAGTGAGTTCAGAGTAGTGAGTAGTGAGTGCAGAGTAGTGAGTGCAGAGTAGTGAGTAGTGAGTGCAGAGTAGTGAGTGCAGAGTAGTGAGTGCAGAGTAGTGAGTAGTGAGTAGTGAGTAGTGAGTGCAGAGTAGTGAGTAGTGAGTGCAGAGTAGTGAGTGCAGAGTAGTGAGTAGTGAGTGCAGAGTAGTGAGTGCAGAGTAGTGAGTAGTGAGTGCAGAGTGGTAAGTGCAGAGTGGTGAGTGCAGAGTAGTGAGTAGTGAGTGCAGAGTAGTGAGTGCAGAGTAGTGAGTAGTGAGTGCAGAGTAGTGAGTGCAGAGTAGTGAGTGCAGAGTGGTGAGTGCAGAGTAGTGAGTGCAGAGTAGTGAGTAGTGAGTAGTGAGTGCAGAGTAGTAAGTGCAGAGTAGTGAGTGCAGAGTAGTGAGTAGTGAGTGCAGAGTAGTGAGTAGCAAGTGCAGAGTAGTGAGTTCAGAGTAGTGAGTAGTGAGTGCAGAGTAGTGAGTGCAGAGTAGTGAGTAGTGAGTGCAGAGTAGTGAGTGCAGAGTAGTGAGTAGTGAGTAGTGAGTGCAGAGTAGTGAGTGCAGCGTAGTGAGTGCAGAGTAGTGAGTAGTGAGTAGTGAGTAGTGAGTGCAGAGTAGTGAGTAGTGAGTAGTGAGTGCAGAGTAGTGAGTGCAGAGTAGTGAGTAGTGAGTAGTGAGTGCAGAGTAGTGAGTGCAGAGTAGTGAGTAGTGAGTGCAGAGTAGTGAGTGCAGAGTAGTGAGTGCAGTGTGTGAGCGTGCAGGGTGAGCAGTGTGTGAGCGTGCAGGGTGAGCAGTGTGTGAGCATGCAGGGTGAGCAGTGTGTGAGCATGCAGGGTGAACAGTGTGTGAGCGTGCAGGGTGAACAGTGTGTGAGCATGCAGGCTGAACAGTGTGTGAGCGTGCAGGGTGAACAGTGTGCGAGTGTGCAGGGTGAACAATTCCAATCCAAACCACATAATTCCATTACACACCACATGCATACACTCCATAACACATGGCTAAAAGACATTGTCATTTACAATGCCATTAGCTCTAACTCAAATAAATCCGAGACCTATTGCATTTCCAATGCTTGTTCTTTCTTGCAGTGCCATTTTATGTTTCTGCTTCTCGCACTGTGAGAAAGCTGTGGGGCAATGCTCCTCCGCACACATGGAGTAGCCGCCTCTGTATTTAGCCAGAACCTACTGGTGCTGAGCAGTGTTGGCATGCAAGGATCTCGGCTACACAGTTATGCAGAATGAGCACCATGTACAGCTCCTAGTTCTTTTATAGCAGACAACAAAGCACCAGAACAGCAAAAGTAAATTCCCAATTTCTGATTTATCTCTTAAAACTATTTTCAAAGGCGCCTAGTATTGTAAGTGAACAAGCGAGACACAAGGAAACAAAAAGACTTGCCTAATATCACACGGTGTGAGCAGGGAGGAAATATGGGTTTATAATCCATGTCTCTTGTTTTTAAAGTCTAACAATGCTCCGGCATGGACCAAATGATGTCCCTGAGAAAGCGGGGGTCAGTCGTCCAGGTCAGCAACTCATCAACGTGATTGACTGAAGAATTGAGTTTGGACACTAACTTACAGGAGTGCATGTGGCCTTAACGAGAACAGAGATGGTGACAAAGTGGTGTGAGCCAGCATCTAAATTGTCCTCCATGGAACCAGAGGACCAGCTTTCCAACTGAGGCTATTTCACTAAAGCTCACTGTATGATCCTGGTGCAATTGCTTAATATCCCTCAAACTCTTTTTTTATCTAGTCTCCCAAAATGTGGAGGTACCAAAAAATAACAATCATTGGCAAAGCCAATAGGTCTTGCCTATGTGAGATCTATTGGCTTTGTCAGTGTTTCTTAGCCTTGTTGAAACAAGGCTAAAAGTAATGTAAAAAAAAGCTGTATGACACACCCAGCATTGACCGCATCATAGCGTTTTCTCTTTACTTTCAGCCATGCTGCACTGAATCCAGCGCTGCTGTACAATATGGCAAAAAAAATATTAACAAAACCAGTAGATCTTGTATAGACGAGACATATTGGCTTTGCCAATGCTTGTCAAGGATTAGCAACAATAGGTTTGGAGACAATAGTGTTGTCAAGCCAGACCAAATGACACCCACAGAAGAAAACAAAATAAACAATCACTGGCAAAGCTAACATGTCTCGACTATAAACAGCAGAGTTCTTGCCATTACCATGGCTTGTTTCCAATTGCATGGCCAGCATTCTTAGAATGGGTTTTAAATGTGCATGTAGATTGGGTAAAATTGAAGCTCTTCATTCCTCTGGACCTTTCCTTCGATTTCAACCTGAGGGTCTCATACATTCCATTTCCCTTCACTTTCTTCCAAAGGTTTTTTCTTGGTTTCTGCCTCAATAGAGATGTTGTCCTTCATTATCTTGTCCTTCTTCCTCTTCTGATGAAGAACATTTTTGCATACATTGAATGTTTAGATTTGTTTACAATTTACCTCTGATTTTCAGAAATCTGACTCTTTGTAACATATTGTTCTAGCTACCAGGGTCTTAAGCTTTCTGTTGCAACAGTGAGCCATCAGGTGTGTCTCCATGGCTTATGTTTTAGCAGATATTTCTATTCCATGGCTAGTTCTTTCCAATATAGGAGTGTGTACCTCGTGGGAGACTGCTCGTGGTGTTTTCATTGTTCATGTGTACAGAGACATAGACTTCTCAAAAGCACATTTATTGAGCACTACAGACTCCAGGTTATAAATTCTCATGCTTCTTTTGGTACTGCTGTTTTTTTTAATTTTGTAACTAACTAAAGTTTTTTGTGTGTTTTCACAATTATTATTACAATTATCACCTGGCAGAGGAGCTGACTTCTCATACGCAACCTTGAAGGAAGCTGGGTTAACCCCATTCAAAGAGAAGTGGGAGCCAAAGAAATTGATGCTTGATTTAGGAACTCACATTGCTTTTGTTTACTGTCAGTACAGTCTGTCACTCATTGAAGAGAGGCTCAAAGTCCTCTATTGGGTTCCTCAACCATTCTGGTGTGTACAAAAATGTCATCACTGACATCGATGACTTTTTGTAATTAAGATGGCACTTGACATATGCAGTTTTGGAATACATCAGCCGTTCTGGAAATGCCAAAGTATATATTTTGTAGTGTCACAGCATGCGGTGGGGAGAAAAAGTTTTAATGTACTGAAATTCTGGGTCAAGACAAGCAGGAGTTAGGGGTATCCCGAGTTTAGGTCCACTTTGGAGAACAAACACCCACCATTCACCTCTCCCACAAGGTTATCAACAATGGGTAACAGGTGGCACTCACTTTGATGACTACATTGGGGATTTGCATGTCAGTGCATAAGTAGAGATCTGGGGCCTTATTTATGAAGGCCTTGCACCGCCGGTGCGTTACTTTTAACATGGGAAAAAGTGACGCACCGGTGGCGCAAGGCCTTCATAAATAAGGCCCCTGGTTTTTGTCATGCATGACGTCAGCATGGAACGCTCCATGCAAAGGGAGCAGCAGATGCAAGTTCAGCCTTTAGTTCATTTTACCACTTGAGGGGGCAAGAGATGGACAAACTGTTCCACAAATGTTATATTAATGGACGCTTCTGTATCTGTAAGTACCACCACTGACTGACTGACAACTTGGTTGGTGTATTTGGGGTGTGTGCAATGCTAGGTTTCTCAGAGGTCTACTATACAGACCCTGTGTACTGCTTCTTTTTTGTCATAGTGCATGTTGCCCGCTTCAGGCATTGACAGTACTAGTCCCACTGCTTGTACTGTCTTGGATGGTGTCAGTCTTTTCTAACACAAGAGTCTAGAGGCAGCTAAGCGGTAGACCTCAGCAAAATGGTTTAGCTTCCAAATAGATGAAAACTTCTTCCCTTGGGCATGGCTTCCTCCTGAGTGCAGAAATACTTAGCAGTGGCCGCACTGCATGGATGTTGGTACTCTTGGAGTGTGTTTACCTTTCGTTGATGATTTTTGTATTTGGTTAACAGGTTCACGTTTAATGGTGGTTATGTAGGATACTCATGTGTTAGTGGCTTTGAGGAAGCATCCCAGCATAAAGATGTCAGGCAGTGACTTTCTGGGCTCTCGCAAGATTAGACAATGTGGTTTGCTGGTGTGCAGCTTTTATTAGCTGGGTGTGTATTTCTTCCATTCCATACTGAATCTTGCAGGTGCTTGCAGTTGTTAAAGCCAGGCATATACATTGTCTGTGGGGTCCTCTACTCCGTATTTAGCATGGCACAGTACGAATAGTTTGCATTCTGGGTTTGATAGTGAGATGAAATGGGCATTAGGGGCTGAGTTAGTGTGGGTTTATTAAAGACATGCCCCTGTGAGAGTCCTGGATAGTTTAAAGATGCCCTCATCTGCTTCATGGAGTAGCACAGGTCTCTTATGAACCTCCCCAGTGCCCGTGGCTGTGAAATATGTTTAGAAACTCTTCACCCACAGCTTCCCTCTTGGTGCCTGGGAAGAGAGTGGGCCTACAAGTTGGATGGAATGGTGGATGTGATGGCACACCACAAGTCTGTGCAACAGTTATCGGACACGTATTTAGGAAGATTGCCAGCGTGAAGGTCATTTGTAAGTGGTAGACCAACAGGAAGGGGGTGGTGCGTCAGTGGATGTCCTGGCAGGCTTCGTTTGCAGCTCACACTGAAACAAGAGAAAAAGGTAGGAGGCATTCACACTGGCTTTAAGATGTCTTATCACCCTTGCACGCAAAGTATGTGTTTGTGCCGAGAAGTCTCAATTTGAAATAGCTGCTACCTAGCATTACATGTATGTGCAGATGATTGTAAAGAGTTTGTGCAGCTAAGGTCGTTTGTTGCATGGAGAACAATTATTTCTAAATGAAGATGTAATTTTTAGTTTGGGAAGCATGAGGAGGCATGTAAAAACCACAGCAATTATTTGTGACAGAATATGTGACTAAACAAGACAAGAGAGTGGCATGCATGTACAGCAGTTATTTGTGAAAGAGAATGTCAGCTGTTTGCAACATTTGCATTATATTGCAATAGAATTTGATGTGAAGTTCTCTATTTCAAAATAGCGACTGCATTTGTTTTAATACACAAACGTGTTAGCACTAATATTATAAATTTTCCTTTGTATTAGTCAGAATACCCGAGTTCCTAAAAATAGCACGGAACATAGCCCAGGTTTTACAATTTGCCTCTCAACATTTGAAAGCCACACACATTTTAAAGCAATAACATACAGGCATGCAGGAAGAGTTTGTTGCATGCGTACCGTTTCCCATCAATTCCTCCAATTGGGAGAGAGTTTAGTTCCAGAAGTCTATCTTTTGAGAGACGTGAATACCCCGGTAATAGAATTGGGTGCAGTTTGGTACGTCCATAGCAGATCCAAATAGACTTGGATTCACCTGAAATACAAGTGAGATGCACACATTCTTTAATCATCATATTCACATGTTCCACAAGTCCATTGGCCCTTGGACAGCACAATTCTGTTTTGGAATGTCATATTGACATTTTAATTAGGAAATCCCTCGTCTCATCTACGATGAACTTCACCCCATTGTTAGTAACAAATGTGCTAGGAATACCTTCCACCATAAATGTGTCACTCAAGAACTCTATCAGGTCTTTAGTGGTGATGAAGTTCACTTCTATAGTTGCTATCCATTGGGAGTGGTAATCCATTAATTCTAGCATATAGTTGCCCGTCCATTTAGAGTGTAAGAAATGTCTTATAATATCAAGGGCAATTTTGTCCCATGGTTTGCTGAGACACTTACTGGAGACATTGGGGCCATGCTAGTGGTCTTATCACTCATGGTGCAACTCATGCAATCTCTACACTGTCTTCCAGAATGGAAATCATACCGGGGAACTAATAATTTGCCCATGCCTTACTCTCGGTGGTACTTCTGCCTAGGTGTCCCTTATGTGCTAGATCAGCGATTCTGCCCCATAAATCTTTAGGTGGGACCAATTTTTCTTCTCCCTTCACGTGATTGTACTCTATACCTAGTTTGTGTCTCACGTCACAGAAACCTTTGATGTCATCTCTCGATTTACTGGGTTTATCTGGCCAACCTTGAACTATCCATTCTTTCACAAATGTCAAGGTTTCATCATGTCTTGTACATTTTGTAATAAATTACTCCTTCCTGGAGTAATATGGAAGAAGAAACAAATCCACCAAATCCGGATTGAAGAACTCTTTATTCAGCATGTAGCATCGTCCGCGTCCAGCCTTTCAATGCTGGTAAACTGTCACACTCAATGCTTCCCTTCTTCCTCCCAATCTTCAAACCACAACAACACACGCGATGCCTTCAGCCACACACACGCGACACTCAGCCGCCCAACACACACGCGGCAATGTTTCAAAAGACAACACACCACAAGAGTATTATTCCTAGTTGACACGCGCGCACGGGCACACGCGTCAACTACGAATAATTACACACACAACACATTTCTCTCATTCATCTTTAGTAATACCAGAAATCGTAACCGACAAAATGGGTTCTTCAATATAACAGTCTCCCCAACTGTCACTTACCAGAGATAACCTGGAGCTGCTGCTACATTTCTCTTGCCTGGGAAGTATTCAGTTTTTAAAATTGTATGCTTCAAGACCTCGTACTCATCTGGAAATGAGGGGTGTTATGCGTTCCAGCCCTTTTGATGCAAACATGAAAGTGAGTGGTTTGAGGTCTGCACGTAACGTAAAGAGTGGATCTCACAAGAAAGACTTAAATTGATGTATGATCCAATAAAAAGTTGAGGCCTCCCGCTCCACTGTATAATAGTTAAGATCAGAATCTTTGAGGGTTCGGGATCCAAATGCAACTATCTTTTGTGTAAATGTGGCCCCAATATCTTTAGTGATAGCATCAGTGGTCAGGATGGTTTTGCGGTTTACATCAAAATTTCCTAAGGTGGTGTTATAGCTTGTTTGACGGAGGTGCCTTATCAGAATCCCAATGAAACTGAATACTTTTCTTTAAAAGGTCTCACAATGGTGATGCTAAATTAGTGAAATTGTTTATGAATTTTTACATACATTCAGCCAGACCCAAAAAAGATTTGAGTTCCTCTTTGGAAGTGGGCGATGGAACCTGTCTTATCACTTCAATTAAGTCAATCTTCAGTTTGATGCCATCATTGGATATGGTGTGTCCTAAGAATTCAACTCAACCCACCCCAATGTGACACTTTTCCATTTTGATAGACAACCATGCCTTTTAAAGTGCAATGAGCACCTTCCGTAGAGTGTTATTGTGTTCTTTCACAAAAGGTCTGTACACTAATATGTATTCTTGGAAACATAACACCTTCTTCAAGTCCCTAAAATGTGCTGCATAATTCCTTGAAATACCACTGCAGCAGACGCCAGGCCAAAGGGCATCCTACACAATCTATAAGCACCAAAAGGGGTTATAAAAGATGTAAGGTACCTGGACACTTGGTGGTAAGCCGACAATAGGTAAAAAACGATGAGTTCGATTACCCCTGCTCTTTTAACTTATTAATCTCTACTTTTAAAGGTTCATTCCTCAAATGTGGAATGAGTCTGACTTTGTGCACCACAGGCACCACGTTACTTTTTAATTTAATCTTGTGCTGAAATTGAACAAGGAAACCTAATCTGTCTTCAAAAACTCAGAAAATTCCTCACATATTGCCTTATTTGTTATTGACCTTACAACCAGAAGAACTTGTTCCATATTGGTGGGGTCCAATTTCATTCTAACTTCCTTCTGGTGTCTCCATTCCAACAAAATTGGACTGTTGCTTAGCAATGTATTCCTTCCATATGGTAGAATGACCTTTAAAGGAAATCCACATGGTTAACATCCTTGCCACGGGAATAAGACCTTTGTTTGAGCCTCCTGGCATCACATCCGCTTCCTGTAGAATGTAACCTTTCCTATTTGAAAACGCATATTTTCTTTTGTTTCCTTCCATGTTAAAAATGGCCTGAATTTTTGGAATCTGTATTTTTAAAAACTCTAGTGTAATGTCCTCTCTGCATAAGGCACTGCAAGCGGGACTAATAGGGTAATTAGCCAGCTGTTGGCTATTCCCACATCTGAAGCATATCTTGCATAACAGTGAAGCTTGAGAAAAATCTTTTTATTTTTAATGACACAAAGCCAGATGGGTTGCATTGGTCACTATGTCCGCCTGCTGTTCTATGGCAGGGCCAGAGGCTTCGATTATGCTTTCGCCATCTTTACTACTCCAAAATAGCAGCCAGTCAATAAACAGTAAAAAAAAACATTTCCCATGAGGCTTTGGACCAAGCCTCCTCAACATTCCACCAATAGTGTATAGGCATTGTTAGACCTGGCATCATTGGCATGAGTCTCTCCTCCATTTTTTCTGTTTGCCTCCTCTGTTTACGATGTTTTTGCTGGTAAATGCTTTGGGCACTGTGCCACTGCTGATCAGTGCCACAGTGCAAGTGCTCCCTATGTGAAATTGCTGTATTGATTGAATTCCATGTTTGGCCTATTTGGTTTACTGTCAGTCCCTAGTAGAGTGCACCAGGAGTGCCAGGGCTTGTAAATACAAATGCTGCTAGTGGGCTTGCAGCACGTGTTGTGCCACCCACAAGAGCGGCCTAGTAAAAGTATGTCTGAAGGTCTACCATTGCTAGACCACGTGCAGTCTGACTGTCACGAGGACTGCGCCAGTACACCTACTTGCCAGTCGCTAAACCTTCCCTTAACTTCATGTTAGTCACCCCTATGGTAGGCCCAAGGGAAGGGTGCATTGTAAGCATAAGGTAGGACAAGCCTGACAAGGTTGGCATGTCCTAATAGTGAATTACAGCCATATTCGTTTTTCACTATTGTAAGGTTACCTGCTCTCCATCAGTTAGAATGGGCTGCCAAGATTATTAATGCTATAATCCTAGCGGGCTCGGGGAGCATGGTGCAATGTCGAGTTTGGTATCCCTGAACTCAGGGTTTAATAACGCATCCGTTTGGGTGGATGGTTTTTGGACTCTGTGTTTGAAAATAGCACTTTTAGAAAGTAGCTATTTTCTTGTCTAACTGTCTACCGGTCTCTGCTGGTTCTGGTGTGCGTGTGACAGGAGCTGGGTGGCTCCAGAGGTCTGAATGAGTCAGTGTGGGATGAGTGGGGCATTTGCATTGAGAGTAGGGGAAGAGTAGCTCCTGATAGCCTGCCCTGCCTGATACAATGCTGGCTCCGCCCCCCTGCCAGGCGACTGATGACTCTGTGCCTGCCTGGGACTTTCCTGCCCCACCTCCTGCCGGGCAACTGATGGCCCTGCCCCTGCCAGTGACAATGCTGGCTCCGCTCCTGCTGGGCGGCTGAAGACTCTGCCCTGCACAGTGAATAGGCCAGGTGCTTCGGCCTGGCAACACCCACAACAAACCCAAGATGGGGGGAAATTCCCCTGCATGGACAAAGGGATCAAAGCCAAAAAGGGGTATAAGAGAAGGACCCCTGAACCAAGAATTTAGATCACTTCTGACAAGAAAACCTGAACCAAGGACAAGAAGCCTGCTGATCTAAGGACTGCCTACCCCTTCTGCCAGAGTGCTGTTTGTTGGGGGAATCCTGCAGTTGCTTCTTTATTTTTGCCAAGGAACCAGGAGAGAGGAACTGTGTGTGTACTCTCAAACTTTGCTAAGAAAATCTCCAAGGGTTGGAAGAGTGCCAGCCTCCTGTTGAAGTCACAGGGCTAAAGGACTTCATCTGCTTAAAGTGCTGTTTGCTGGAACTTGTGAATCCAGCACCTCTGAAAGAATCCAGCAATCTCGATGCCGACGGACGCCGCCGAATCCAGCTCGACATCGTGAGTAACGGCTCCAGTGTCCCGCTTCCTCGACGCCGGCCGCCGGGCCCGATCGACGCCAGCAACAACGCCAGTGAGTAGTGAGTTCGACTCCAGCTCCAAGTGACCTCGTGTCTGCACCGCTGCTGATCGCATCGACTTCGAGCCCTCTCGACGCCGTGAGCACTGCTCACTCTTGCAACATCGACATCGACGACGCCGTATCCTGCTTCATCTCGTGAGCGCTGCGCCCGCCTGACTTCGGTCGACGCCGCTGCAGATCGCCCCGACTCCGAGGCCTGATCGACGCCGAAGACGCGACGCCGGACATCTCGACGCCGCTGATCATCGAGTGCTTCACTTTTCCAAGGTACTGTGTTGTTGGGGTCTCTGCGACTCCGGGCTCGACGTAGCGCTCCTCGCGGTCGACGCCGAACCTTTGGATTAACTTTGCCTCGACGTCGTGTGACTCCCGTGTGGGTTACATTGTTGCCAAGAACTGTGTTTTAGAGAAGAAGAGTTGCTTTTGATACTAAAGACTTTGTGCTAAGAAGAAACCGTGCTTGAACTATTATTTTTCCTTCCAAGAGTATTTATTAAGACTGTGGTATATTTTTGTCGTTATTTGGTCTTGTGATAAGCCTTATATAAAAATCCTTATTTTTATAATACTACTGTGTCGTGTCCATTTGTAGTGTATTCACTTTATTACTTTATGTGGTCATAAATGCTTAACGCACTGCCTCTGAGATAAGCCTGTCTGCTTTGCCAAGCTACCAAGGGGGTGAGCAGGGGTTATCTAAGTGTGTGATCCACTTGCCCTGACTAGAAAAGGTGTGTCCCTATTTGTCAGAAGTGTATACCTCTGCCAACTAGAGACAGCCGCTTCTAACATTGGTGGGTCAGCGGTGAGGATTTGAACTTTGCATTTATGACCCATGTGCAGTGATTAGTGTGCGCTACATAGTGAAAGCAGACCATAGCGCAGCCACAATCTGTTTTGGTTGGATATTCTATTTTTGTTCTCCCCTTTCCTGGAGCTTGATTTTTGAAACTGCCAGTTTTGACCATGAGTAATGCTGGAGGCACTACACCTGTTGTTGAGGAGGAATTTGATAGGAGTAAGATGAAAGACTATCCGTTAAAGAAGCTGAAATCCTTTTGCAAGCAGTTGCAAGTTCCTACCACAGGCATTTCAAGGAGGCCAGATTATCTCAAAGCATTGCAGGCCTGGTTAGAGGCCAGAGATTCCTCTGATCCGGTGGTGGTACCGACTGGGGAAGGGGAGGAGGAGGTGCCAGTGAATGGGCCCACATCCCCTCCTGGCAGCAGTGTTTCCTCCGAAGGTCTTTCTCCTGAAGAAAGAGAAGAAAGGGCGAAAGAGCAAGCTTACAACATGGAAATGGCAAAACTTAAGATAAATGGGCAGTTGGAGATAGAGAATGCAAGAGGCAGGAGAGAAGCTGATCTGGAGATCAAAAGGTTGGAGTTTGAAAGGGAAAAGATAGCTTTGGAGCATGATACCAAGTTGAGGGAGTTGGAGCTCAAAGCTAAAGAGTTAGAATTGAATCCCTCTGGTGGCAGCATCCCATCTGTGCCTGCAGAAAGTAGGTTTTATTTTCCTAAAGATGTGATCAAAGATTTTCAGAAGAATGAAGATATTGGTCAATGGTTTAAAGCATATGAGTTAGCATTGTTGGCCCACCGGGTCCCTGAGAAGGATTGGGGAGCGGGGTTGTGGGGTCGCTTTGTGAATGAGGGAAGAGATACCCTGTTAGGCATGCCTGTTGAGGATAGGATGTCTTATACTCATATGAAAGATGCTTTAATGTTAAGGTATGGCCTAACCCCAGAAAAGTACAGACAGGCCTTTAGAGAATGTAAGAAGTTGCCTGGTACTACGTGGGTTGAATATGTGTCATTTTTTTGCAGAGCCATGGATGGTTGGGTAAAGGGCAGCAAAGTGGAAAGTTATGATGCTCTTTATGATTTGTTTGCTTGGGAGCACTTGTCTAATAACTGTTTTCCAGAGCTGCGCCAGCACCTTATTGATAGCAAGATATCTAACCCTAGAAAACTTGCTGAAGAGGCGGATCGCTGGGTCAGTACCAGGGTCCACAAGGGTCCAGTGGGAGACTCAGCCAAGGGTGGGCAGGGTCCCCAGCAGAAGAGTGGGGGGGGACAAGGGTAAACAGAGGGAGTTCCAGAAAGGGCCCCAAAGTAATCCCCAAGGGAACCAAGGGAAGGGTTCCCAGCCTCCCCCAGATAAGAAATCAGAGGCCCCGACAGGTAAACCTGTTCGTAGGGGCCCAATGACCTGCTTCGCTTGTAAGCAGGTGGGACACCGTTTTTATGATCCTCAGTGTCCCTTGAAGAACTCTAGTGCACCACCCCGTCAGTTGGCGAGTGTAGCCCTGGGAGGGGAGGAGATGGTTGCCCATGGAGGGGGGGTCCCGCAGAGATGTCCCTGGTCTCTCTAGGAGACATGGAATTAGTCCCTCCACCCCCTCTGCCTAGTAACACTAAGAAATATAGGCAGTGGGTGACCATTAATGGCCATAGAGTGGAAGCTCTCAGAGACACCGGAGCGAGTGTGACAGCTGTCAAGTGTCACTTGGTGTCCAGAGAGAAGGTTGTTCCCCACGCATTCTACCCTGTGATAGCTGCTGACAACTCCCAGAGAGAGTGTGAGGTAGCTCAGGTTTCCTTTGAATGGGGGGGAGTTTCAGGTACTCTTCAAGTTGCTGTAAGGCCCGCCATGCCTGTTGATTGTCTCCTGGGCAATGATTTGGAAGACTCCCCTTGGGCTAAGGTGGAGAGGGAGACACATTTGAAAATGTTGGGTGTGCCAGAGTGGGTGTGTGCAACCACTCGATCCATGACAGCAAGTAAGGGTGTTGATGGGGTTCTGGAGCCTGAAAGTATGGCCCAGGACCCAGCTGTGAAGAGAAGAGGCAGGGGGCGCGGGAAATCGTCCCCCGTAGTTCCCGTGGTCCAGGAGGAAGCAGACCTTGAGGGGTATGCCCTGGAACCCACAGGTGAACAAGTTGCTGAACTGGGAGACCTGCCCGAGCTGACCCACTGGCAGCAGGATGGTGGTCCCTCCAGGGAAGAATTCTGTGCAGAACAGAAAGTGTGCCCTTCTCTTGTGGGTATGAGGCAGCAGGCCTCAGCCCAAACCTCAGGTGATCAGTCAGGGTCACATTTTGTTTACTGGGAGAACGACCTCCTGTATAGCGAGCCTAAGGCTGCTGAGCCTGGGTCAGCCCGTGTGCTGGTGGTACCCCAGCGCTTCAGAGCCTTCCTACTGGGTTTGGCTCATGACGTTCCTTTAGCTGGACATCTGGGGCAGGACAAGACCTATGACAGGCTTGTCACCCATTTTTATTGGCCTCAGATGAGAAGGGATACAGATATCCATTGCAAGACCTGTCAAACTTGCCAGGCAAGTGGGAAAAGCGGGCGGAAGCAGAAGGCTCCCCTCCAACCTTTTCCCGTGGTCAGTACCCCCTTTGACCGGGTGGGGATTGACATTGTTGGGCCCCTGGACCCCAAGACAGCCCTGGGCAACAGGTTCATCCTGGTCTTGGTGGACCATGCCACACGGTACCCGGAAGCCATCCCTCTCAGAACAGTGACGGCCCCCGTGGTGGGACGGGCACTGATGGGTGTTTTCTCCCGAATGGGGTTCCCCAGAGAGGTGGTGTCAGACCGGGGCACCAACTTCATTTCCAACTATATGAAGTCTCTGTGGAAGGAGTGTGGGGTAACCTACAAGTTCACCACTCCTTACCACCCTCAAGGTAATGGGTTGGTCGAAAGATTCAACCGTACCCTTAAAGGCATGATTATGGGTCTTGAAGAACCAATGAGGCGTAAATGGGACGTCCTCTTGCCATGCCTGTTGTTTGCTTACCGTGAGGTGCCACAGAAGTCTCTAGGGTTCAGCCCCTTTGAGCTTTTGTATGGTCACCCGGTAAGAGGACCTTTGAGTCTGGTCAAAGAAGGCTGGGAGCAATCTCCCAGGAAACCTCCCCAGGATGTATACAGTTACATGCTGGCCTTTAGGAACCAGACTAGGCGCTTCAGAGATCTTGCTCAGGCAAATCTGGAGGCCAGCCAGGAGGAGATGAAGCGGTGGTACGACCAGAAGGCCACTCTGGTAGAGCTTCAGCCTGGACAAAAAGTTTGGGTCATGTCCCCTGTGGAACCTTGTGCGCTCAAGGACAGAGGGACTGGACCATTTAAGGTTGTGGAGAAAAAGAGCGATGTCACCTACATGGTGGACTTGGAATCTCCCAGGAACCCCTTGCGGGTCCTGCATGTCAACCGTTTAAAGCCCCACTTAGAAAGGTCCGAAGTGGGCATGCTCCTAGCTACAGATGCTGGAATGGAGGAGGAGAGTGAGCCTCTTCCTGACCTCCTGTCTGCAAAAGAGCAAGATGGGTCAGTGGATGGTGTTGTCCTCTCTGACACCCTGACCCCTGAACAGCAGCAGGATTGTCGCCAATTGTTGGGACAATTCCCTGATCTGTTTTCCTTGATTCCTGGTGTCACTCAGTGGTGTGTCCATGATGTGGACACCGGGGACAGCACTCCTGTGAAGCACAAGGCTTACAGAGTGACTGACAAGGTCAGAGCATACATCAAGGAGGAGGTCTCCAAAATGTTTGCCTTAGGGGTGGTTGAGTCCTCTAGCAGTCCTTGGGCCAGCCCAGTGGTCTTGGTCCCAAAGGCTGCAGCGCCTGGTGCTTCACTGGAACTTCGGTTCTGTGTGGATTACCGATGACTCAATTCAGTCACCAAGACTGACGCGCACCCCATCCCCAGAGCTGATGAGCTCATAGATCGGTTGGGGGCTGCCCGGTACCTCAGTACGTTTGATCTAACGTATGGGTACTGGCAGATCGCCTTGACTGATGGGGCAAAAGAGAGGTCAGCATTCTCCACACCAGATGGGCACTACCAGTTCCGGGTTATGCCCTTTGGGATGAAGAATGCCCCTGCCACCTTCCAGAGGTTGGTCAACCAGGTCTTGGCTGGACTGGAGGATTTAAGTGCCGCCTACCTGGACGACATCGCAGTGTTCAGCGCCAGCTGGGAGGAACACTTGCGCCACCTCCAGGAAGTGTTGTTGGCCCTGCGCTGAGCAGGCCTCACAATCAAAGCCAGTAAGTGCCAGATTGGGCAGGGTTCAGTGGTGTACTTGGGGCACCAAGTAGGGAGTGGCAAGGTGGCCCCCCTGCAACCCAAGATTGATACCATCCTGGCATGGGCACCGCCCAAAACCCAGACTCAGGTAAGAGCCTTCTTGGGTCTCACAGGTTATTACAGGAGGTTCGTCAAGGATTATGGTAACATTGTGCACCCCTTGACTTTGCTGACTTCCAGGAAGCAGCCACGACTTGTGATCTGGACTGACGCCTGTCAGACGGCCTTTGACACCTTGAAAACTGCAATGTGCACAGCACCCATACTCCAGGCACCCGACTTTTCTAAAGAATTTGTTGTCCAGACGGACGCTTCAGAGCATGGCGTGGGGGCTGTTCTAGCTCAGGTGAATGAAGAGGGCCGAGACTTACCTGTAGCCTTCATCAGTAGGAGGTTACTTCCCAGGGAACAGAGGTGGAGTGCGATAGAGAGAGAAGCATTTGCTGTGCTCTGGGCGCTGAAGAAGCTAAGACCCTACCTGTTTGGGACTCACTTCCGGGTTCAGACAGACCACAGGCCCCTCAGATGGTTGATGCAGATGAGGGGTGAGAATCCAAAGCTGTTGAGGTGGTCCATTTCCCTACAGGGGATGGACTTCACGGTGGAACACCGCCCTGGCACAGATCACGCCAATGCTGATGGTCTGTCCAGATTTTTCCGCCTTAGTGATGAGGACTCCCTAGGGTAAGGGTAGTTCTCCCCACATTTCAGCTGGAGGGGACACGTGTTAGACCTGGCATCATTGGCATGAGTCTCTCCTCCATTTTTTCTGTTTGCCTCCTCTGTTTACAATGTTTTTGCTGGTAAATGCTTTGGGCACTGTGCCACTGCTGATCAGTGCCACAGTGCAAGTGCTCCCTATGTGAAATTGCTGTATTGATTGAATTCCATGTTTGGCCTATTTGGTTTACTGTCAGTCCCTAGTAGAGTGCACCAGGAGTGCCAGGGCTTGTAAATACAAATGCTGCTAGTGGGCTTGCAGCACGTGTTGTGCCACCCACAAGAGCGGCCTAGTAAAAGTATGTCTGAAGGTCTACCATTGCTAGACCACGTGCAGTCTGACTGTCACAAGGACTGCGCCAGTACACCTACTTGCCAGTCCCTAAACCTTCCCTTAACTTCATGTTAGTCACCCCTATGGTAGGCCCAAGGGCAGGGTGCATTGTAAGCATAAGGTAGGACAAGCCTGACAAGGTTGGCATGTCCTAATAGTGAATTACAGCCATATTCGTTTTTCACTATTGTAAGGTTACCTGCTCTCCATCAGTTAGAATGGGCTGCCAAGATTATTAATGCTATAATCCTAGCGGGCTCGGGGAGCATGGTGCAATGTTGAGTTTGGTATCCCTGAACTCAGGGTTTAATAACGCATCCGTTTGGGTGGATGGTTTTTGGACTCTGTGTTTGAAAATAGCACTTTTAGAAAGTAGCTATTTTCTTGTCTAACTGTCTACCGGTCTCTGCTGGTTCTGGTGTGCGTGTGACAGGAGCTGGGTGGCTCCAGAGGTCTGAATGAGTCAGTGTGGGATGAGTGGGGCATTTGCATTGAGAGTAGGGGAAGAGTAGCTCCTGATAGCCTGCCCTGCCTGATACAATGCTGGCTCCGCCCCCCTGCCAGGCGACTGATGACTCTGTGCCTGCCTGGGACTTTCCTGCCCCACCTCCTGCCGGGCAACTGATGGCCCTGCCCCTGCCAGTGACAATGCTGGCTCCGCTCCTGCTGGGCGGCTGAAGACTCTGCCCTACACAGTGAATAGGCCAGGTGCTTCGGCCTGGCAACACCCACAACAAACCCAAGATGGGGGGGAAATTCCCCTGCATGGACAAAGGGATCAAAGCCAAAAAGGGGTATAAGAGAAGGACCCCTGAACCAAGAATTTAGATCACTTCTGACAAGGAAACCTGAACCAAGGACAAGAAGCCTGCTGATCTAAGGACTGCCTACCCCTTCTGCCAGAGTGCTGTTTGTTGGGGGAATCCTGCAGTTGCTTCTTTATTTTTGCCAAGGAACCAGGAGAGAGGAACTGTGTGTGTACTCTCAAACTTTGCTAAGAAAATCTCCAAGGGTTGGAAGAGTGCCAGCCTCCTTTTGAAGTCACAGGGCTAAAGGACTTCATCTGCTTAAAGTGCTGTTTGCTGGAACTTGTGAATCCAGCACCTCTGAAAGAATCCAGCAATCTCGACGCCGACGGACGCCGCCGAATCCAGCTCGACATCGTGAGTAACGGCTCCAGTGTCCCGCTTCCTCGACGCCGGCCGCCGGGCCCGATCGACGCCAGCAACAACGCCAGTGAGTAGTGAGTTCGGCTCCAGCTCCAAGTGACCTCGTGTCTGCACCGCTGCTGATCGCATCGACTTCGAGCCCTCTCGACGCCGTGAGCGCTGCTCACTCTTCTTGCAACATCGACATCGACGACGCCGTATCCTGCTTCATCTCGTGAGCGCTGCGCCCGCCTGACTTCGGTCGACGCCGCTGCAGATCGCCCCGACTCCGAGGCCCGATCGACGCCGAAGACGCGACGCCGGACATCTCGACGCCGCTGATCATCGAGTGCTTCACTTTTCCAAGGTACTGTGTTGTTGGGGTCTGTGCGACTCCGGGCTCGATGTAGCGCTCCTCGCGGTCGACGCCGAACCTTTGGATTAACTTTGCCTCGACGTCGTGTGACTCCCGTGTGGGTTACATTGTTGCCAAGAACTGTGTTTTAGAGAAGAAGAGTTGCTTTTGATACTAAAGACTTTGTGCTAAGAAGAAACCGTGCTTGAACTATTATATTTCCTTCCAAGAGTATTTATTAAGACTGTGGTATATTTTTGTCGTTATTTGGTCTTGTGCTAAGCCTTATATAAAAATCCTTATTTTTATAATACTACTGTGTCGTGTCCATTTGTAGTGTATTCACTTTATTACTGTATGTGGTCATAAATGCTTAACGCACTGCCTCTGAGATAAGCCTGTCTGCTTTGCCAAGCTACCAAGGGGGTGAGCAGGGGTTATCTAAGTGTGTGATCCCCTTGCCCTGACTAGAAAAGGTGTGTCCCTATTTGTCAGAAGTGTATACCTCTGCCAACTAGAGACAGCCGCTTCTAACAGGCATGACTTTCAAAACAGAGAGACACCATCTTGATTGCCACTTTCTTTGCTGCTCTACAGTCAAGATAAGTGCCTCTCCATTTTGTATTTCATAATGATTCTGACGATTTATTCTGTTTTTAATGTGATTGCATGCAGCGCGTGTTATATTATTCCCTTTAATATTTCCTTTTGCAGGTCCGCGATCGTCTTCGGTTCGTGTCTTCTCCGCTTTACGAGGGACGTGTTGCGTCCTCTGTTCAAGTCCCCCTTTTTTCTTACTTAATTTTGTTTTCCGCTTTGGGTTGCTCTGATTCGGGCCCCCGGCCCATCCCAGACACTTCATTAGCAATAACACTCAGCCGCATGGGCGGCGGGAGCGAGGAAACATGTGTAGCCCAGTTGGGCTACTCACACGTTTTATGAGAAGCTTGCCAACGCGTCTTTCTCTTGCACCCAGCAACTTCACAGGAATGTTCCACTGGTGCCGCCTCCCCAGGCTGCAACAATAGAGATGAAGTACTGCAGGCATTTATGAGACTTTGTCATTCTTCTATTCCAATCCAACGATTTCCTGAATTGGGTGGTTTGTTCCACCAGAAAAGATCATTTTTGGAAATGTTAATTAGTTCTTCATTGTGGCCTGTTAGCAGCTTCCTGCTCCCATTGACGCTTTGCTTGGCAGAGTCCTCCAGGGCTGCAATAACTAAACTCAGGGTCATTTTGTCCTTTGTTTTCATGCCCTTTGACCTTTGCTTTCCTTTGGGCACCTTAAGATTGTGAGGCTTTATTACCATGTCTGATTACAAGCCATTTGAGCAGGGCCTTGAGGCTTACGAGCCTAACGTAAATGAAGAATACTATTATGATGATGGGCTGTCATGTTTTATATAGGTACCGCAATATAGGCTCAGGTAGTCTCCTAAGCTTTCACCTATATTCTCCCCTACCATTACACTACATAACGGTTCTTGGGACTGATCTTTTACCTAGTTACGATACTGCTTACAGGACTTAAGGTTTTCCCTGAAAACTAGCCTCATCCATTATGCATGAGGATTCTTGGAAACTCAGCAGGACTACCATCTCATGCATAATAACTATGTATAAGGGTCATTCCTTCCGTCATCCTAAGTCCGACATGACACAGCAAGGTAGAACCCCTGAAGGTACCACTTTGAGTATATAAACATCATATCTTGCTGAGGTAGTCAGCAGAGAAAGGGACTTCCATGCTGACACACAAACGCGAGACGCTGAGGTTCCTGCATGCAGACACTCCAGCTCGCAGTGGTCTGACATCCCTTGCCAGGTGTCCATCTCGAAACCAAGACAGGGTCCCACAGTCTTTCACTTCAGGTAATGGGGTTGACTTTATCCTAGAGGGATTCTTGACTTTTACACCTATTATACATGCGAGGTACACTTAGGTACATCTAGTTAGGGACGCATCATAGGAGTACGCATTTTACTGTCACGTATTTTATATACTTGCCTGTATTCATTCTTTTAGCACAATGGTAGAAATCTACCATCCTTTTACCCTGTTAGTACTTCTAACCATTTATATCTGTTTCTGTCTAATGGTTGTTTCAGCACACCTATTTTACACTAGAATAACGCTGGTTCAATAAATGCTCATTGAAAAATGTCCCCACTGTTCATTCTGTGTATCTCTCTGAGACGAAGTGAGCACAAGTGACTTAGCGAAAATTATCTCACTGTTTCCACATTCCTAGTGGCACTGTGAGCTAGCTGGTACACAGGCTACCAATCCTACAGTGCATGTTGTCTAAATGCGCAGATCCTATACAGGTTTATAGGAACTACACAACATGGCACCGCCAACGTTGGTTTGGTACTTATTTAACAGTCAAATCTGAGTAGTTCAGTGTGCTTTTCTCAGAAACCCCTACTCATATTTCACCAGAGATGTCTGGAGTGGGAAGGGAACTATCCGCCACAGCTGAGTAGGGATATCCTACATATTGGCTGTAGGTTTATCAAGCTTGTAGGACAAACAGTTCCTATTGTGCATAAAACCTTATCTCAGTTTCTTTGAAATGTCTTCTTTCAAAAACAATGGCTGGCGAAGACACAGTTGTGCAAGCACAGCATGCTACAATTAGGAAAGAAGGGGAGGAAGGTGAAAATAACATTTCAGAAAATGTTAGAACTGCCCCTACTTTAAAACTAGCAGACTATGGAGTCTCAGCTAGGGTGGGACAGTCACATTAGTGATTGAGGCACACAAATCATATAGAACAGAGGTATTCAATTCTGGGCTAAATTCCCACCAGCAGATGCACAATCATAGACATTTCTTTATTACACTGAAGATGAAACACCAGATGAATACTGTCCGTTTGAGGACATTGCAGTTCCGCTCACCTACCAGTAGCATATAAACTGGTTTAAAGGCGCCCCCCACCCCACAAAAGACAAAGTAAGACTAGGTCCGCTCGGAAGAGATGGAGCCACTTGGCCAGTCCTTGCGGCTTACACACCACATCCAGACATTGACTCATTGACAGTGGCAGACTTACATCCTCTTCATGAAGAAATAATAAAACTTTACAGAAACCTGACACAGTTTGTGATGAGAATACTCATACTTGAGCCAACAAGGGCTACCCAAACAGGACAAATTTAGGGATCTACAACTAAAATTACACCACAAACACTACACGCAGTTATGGTTAAAATGCCTGCTAAATGTGAGAAAATGCCATTCTGGATAGAAAATAACACAGCTAGAGGCAGTATTTCCACACACCAGCCCTCAAGAAAAACACAGCATCGTAACAATCTGCTTGCCAATGGGTATAGCTCCCCAGATAGAGGATTGACCCACTTGGGGTACAGTTTTCACTGTCATATACCAGAACTCATGTATCCCTTCATTAGCAGTAATACCAGATGTATTAAGGCGAATACAGAACGAGTATGGAGCAGAACCTGCTCTGAACTTAGGGATGAAATTATTAGGTCATTTTACCCAGGTATCGGCTATCATACTAGCTAACGTTAAAGGGGATGCAGCAGCAATGGCAATACGCCGACGCCTGAGGGATTTCACTCCTTTACAACAGGAACGAGAATTACCAAAGGTTATTGAATACTACTATGCTGAATTAGGTAGAGATAGTTTGGGAGCTAGAGCAAAAAAACCTGATGGAGGTCCTGAAAAATATAGCATCAAGCAAGCACCTGATTCTTCCAAGAAGGAATGGGATAATGACAATAAAAAGAAAAGAATAAAGAGAACAGATCACAATCCAGATGTGGGTCTCCTCAACAGGAGCCCTCCGAAAGGAGGTACAACCTTAGGAACCTTGATAACATTAAAAAACCTGACAGGTAAGGATACTGATACACGTTCCTCTCGTTCCTTTCAAGGTCCACCAAGACACTCATAGAGGGAAGGACGTTTGGAACACAGACAGGAAGAGTGTAAAAAGTCCAGAGACACGCCACGCATTTCAGATTATACTTCCAAAAAAGAAGAGAAGCCAAAATCAAAACCTCAATTTAAAAAGAAGAAAGTAGCAGGGCTCCAAGTTAGACATGCCCAGAATTCTGAGGACTCAACTTCTGAATGGGGAATGGGCTCTGACGATGCTAGACAGCACAGCAGAAGTAACAATAGCTCGCCAGAACCTGATGGAATTTTTGGTGACAGCGGAGTTGAATGAGCATATCACGGTGGAAACACCTGATACAAGGGTAAGTGTCCCACATCGGTTACATGAGATAACACTCCGAATGGAGGGGGACAAACCCAGTAAAATTAAAGGTGTCTTTTAGGAGAACCTGACTTTTGGCTATGACATCCTTTTAGCTGAAAAAGAGTGGCCACCTGAAGTTATTATGTATTGCCCAAAGGGAGAAACAGCTATTTTAACGGCTTTTTCCGATCTCGTTCCAATATACTTAAAACACACATGAGCGCAGGAGTTGGCAGTAGCCCTTGCTCCAGCACTATATCGCAACCATGTTGGGTGGGATGCTGAGTCACCTCACCATGTAATCCCAGTAAAAACTACTCCAATTCCACAGAGGCATACCCAATAAAACAAGAAGCTAAAAAACAAGTCAGGGAGATCTTAGATCAACTTGAATACCACGGTGTGATCAAAACTTGCACCTCTCTGATGAATAATCCATTGTTTCCCATAATAAAACCCGATAATTCATACCATCTAGTTTTAGACTACAAATATCTGAACACATGCGCAAAAACATTTGCAGTACAGAATGCACACAGTGCCACATTGATGAATAACATTGTGCGGAAAAAATACAAAACAACAATAGATATCTCAAATGGATTCTTCTGCCAAAATATAACGCCTGAAAGCAGATATCTGACAGCATTCTCAGGGCTAGGTTCTCGGGGTCAATTTTGTTGACTCCCCCAAGGGTATAAGAATAGCCCTGGGTTGTTTTCCGCTATTGTGACAGAGCTACTTCAGAATTTGGATGAAGAGGTATTGTCCTATGTAGACGATATTTATCTGACGGATGATGATTTAAAGGATCACTTGTCCAGGGTGAGCAACATCATTTTGGGGTTCACCTCTGAGGGCTACAAATGTAATTTTAAAAAATCGAAAATAGCCCAACTCAATGTTTTTGAGATACGAGTTATCAAGTGAAAGTAAAAGTCTGACAGCTAACTTTTTAGAAAGGTGTGCGCTGCTCCAACCTCCTTAGTCTTAGAAAAACTAACAATCCATATTGGGATTCCTAAATTTTGGCAGAACATACATTTTTGATTACGAGGAACAAGTAAAACCTTTTTACAACTTAATAAGACTGATTTTCCAGTTAGGCATTGGAATCTGGAACACACAGATATCCTTTGTTCCCTACAAGCTGACATGATAGCATCAAAACACTTGCAAACACGAATGAATTTGGTGATCTGTGTTATAGCTGGTCAATCTGGGTACACTTAGTTAACCTTCAATGCAGGAGAAACAGTACCCATAGCATAAAATTAACACACATGTACACAAATGCTGAAATACGTTTTGCTTCTACAGAAAAAATCTCCCGTAAAGGCATTAGAGGTTGTTACAAAGTCAAGCATTCCTGATGCTAAAGCCTTACATCCAACATGGATGCAATGGGCTAATTCTCTCATTGCAACAGATATAGAATACAGATATGACCCAAGTCTAAAAACACAAGCATTCCTGCAATATGAACAATAATATCCTCTACCAAATAAAATAATGCCTCCAGATCAGTATGAATATATTATTTGCACTGATGGATCTGCTCAGCCGGCTGTGGGAAGTAAACAACAATACAGCGCTGTTTGTGCGATTGTAAAAGGTCGTATGTATGATTGCAAGTTCCATCCCAACGATATGAAGACACAGTCTCTAGGAGACTGCACGGCTCAGCTGGCAGAACTAAAAGCCCTATTACTGACACTAATAAATAGGGAAAAATAATTCCCCACACTGTTTGTGTGTGATTCTTTTTACTGTGTCTAGTCATACAATATATATCTACACTACTTCGGTCAAAATGGTTTTAAAGACTCAAAAGGTGGCAAAATTAAGCATAAATTGACTGAGCGAAAAGTATCGCACTGTTTCCACGATCCTGAGGGATCAGGGTTGTCATGTTCGATAGTTGCCAAGAACTATTCTTTCCTTGGTAAGAGGGGTTTTTAGTGGCACTCTGAGCTAGCTGGTACACAGGCTAACATACCCGGTGGGAGTGTCTAGATTCAATCCGACACCAATCCTACAGTGTATGTTGTCTAAACACGCAGATCCTATATAGGTTTATAGGAACTACACGACAGGGCTAGGGGAAGTGATTGATCATTTGGTCCAATGCTCTCTTGATAAAGCCCTTACTTCAGTGCTTCAACCCATTACTTAGTGTCTTGATGAACTCTGTGGGAGCTCTGCTGCTCCCTCCCCTATCCCACCCTCTGGCTTGTCCCAACCCCCTCCTGGCCCTAATCCAGTTTCCCAGTGGCCCCATTCTGATACCATTAGCAAATTGTCTCAATGGGTTCTGGGAGAACATACTTATAGTGCCAAGGAGCTCCAGAGCTCACCTGCGCCTCTCTCATCTCCAGATTCTGACATTGATTCCTCCTCCCATCTGTCTGAGTCCAGCAAACGTCCCAAGAAATGTAAATGTTCCTTTTCTTCCTATCCTAGTTCCCTTCCCTCTAATCCCTTCACATTTGAACCCTCTGACATTATCTCTCCCAGGTCCTCTAACTGGGTCCGTTGTGGGATACATGCAACTGTGGTTCTGAAAATCTGGATTCATATAATAGTTCTGGACTCGAGAATTAAAACTTCGTCGAAACATGACGAATTTGGTATCAAAAGACCGAGAATGACGAGTACATCATGTACATGTATTTTCAGCCTATTCGAGTGACGATTTCACCTCAAAATCGTCACTCACATTCTGAACCCTTGGCTTCCATTTATGTGTTGCCCTTCACATAGGCCTTAATCCAGCTGAATTCGATTCCACAACAAGGACACATACTCCTTAATCGACTTTTCCATGACCTGTAAAAGTTGGAACCATTGCCCCAGGCCGAACTCGTTAGGTCAGTTCCCCTCCCAGTGGCCGAGCAAGATAGCATCTAGGCTCAACAAACCATAAAACCATTTCAGCGCGCACACCTGCCATATCTCGCTCACATCTGTCTCCACTCTTTTGCTTCACTTGCTTTATGGTGGGGAGGTGCCCGTTTTTATTAGGGGTCCAGTGATATCTGATGAAATGTTGGGCCTTGCCAAATGATTTGTTGTAGGCAGCACGAAGTGAAATATGGACATGTCATCATGACTCTGCTTTTTCTTTGTACTAAAAATATGTTAACGATTTACTTTACAACCAAGAATGTTTTCCCTGAAGCCTAAAATTGTGTATAAGAAGAGAAGCCTGACTTTGTAAAGGTGTGCAGTCTCCTGAGAATATACCCGTATTGTACTTCTAGGACACTTGTTACCTTGGTTGCAGCCAATAAACTAATCTTTGACTTCACCTAGAAGACTCTGAGTTTCTGTGGTCTGGATCAGGAAGAACCCGAGGTCTCTGGGTGTTGATTCCCTGGCACCGCTGGGTTACCGGTTCTGTGCCGGTTCTTAAAAACCCAGTACCTCAGTTGGCGCCCAACGTTTGGGGCGATTCCAGTGGTACCAGTCAGCCTGAAGATCGTGATGAGCTTCGTGTGGAAATTCCGGAGGACGGCCAACCACCTCATCGACCCCTGCATGTCGACGTGGTCCGAAGGTCTTTGCTGCGAGGTTCCCCGCTTCCCGACGGCTACAAGGACTGCTGCCCTGGCTATCGCCCTGATTTGGACCCTTGAAGTTTGGTAGAGCGAAACACTAAGACGAGTCTTCTGGTGACGTCATCGATATTTCAGTTAAGTATAAGTGGAGCGTCTCCCAGTCCTTAGTTGGACTTAGTTTTGGTATCTTTGGGATACAAAGTTTTGTGTTGGTACTTGCAAGCACCAAAACCGAAGGACTCGTGTATTCACGAGAAATATCGTAATCGATAATCCTTTGAAGTTTGGAACTAGACTAGAGAGCGAAGATGCCTAGTCGTAGACTTGGGAATTTGTTTTGTCTTGGTAGTAATAATAGGGACTCCCGATAGGAGGACTCATGTCCGGTTCCTCCAGTTGGAACTCCGACTTACGAACTATATGTAAAACATGGGGTAGGCCCCATCACCTACAACGAAGTATGGATTAAATACACCAGGAAAGATGGTGTTTTAAAATGGCCCCAATATGGTAGCTTTGATTCTGAAATCTTAGACAACCTTGAAGTAAAACTCTTTAAAAAGAAAGCCCAAGAGTCAAAAAGAGTTTGACTCTTTCCGCTTATGGCGTAAAGAAGCCAAACAAAAAGAAATTAAATTAGCTAAGAAAAATAAGAGAGAAGGGGGACTTTCAGTAATGCAAGCTGCTGTGCAGTTTAAAGATAATGAAGAAGAGCAGATGAATGAGCAGTTGCACAGGCAACGTAAAATGGCAATAGATAAGTGTTATCCAGTTTTGTCGTCTCTTCAGAAAGAGGCAGCAAAAGAGCATGAAAAAGACCCATTAATGTCGCATTTACTAAATTCACCACCCCCCTATGCGCAGAATGCCACAGCACCCCCGCAACCTTTAGTTGCGCAAACTACGCCTCCTGCTCCTCCACAGCACCCACCAGCTGTTCTTCAGCTGGCTCCTACTTCTTCGGTGCAGCCTCCTTCAGGCCCACCGACCACCTCTGTTTCACCTGTGTTTTCTACGAATTTGCCTACTGTACTTTTTACATCTCCTAATGCTCCCTCTACGATTTTGCCTAGTGCCCCTCTATTTCCCCTGATACCTCTTCTGCTATCTCTACCCCTGCCTTATCTCACCCCGTTTTCCCATCTGTTTGTCCTTCAGTTTCACCTTCCATTCGGCAGAAAATGGCCAGCACTGTTACTAATCTTCTTTTACCTCTTTTCGGGTCGCCTACTACGACCCCTAACATGGGAAGAAGACAGTTGCGAAGTCAACTACCCGATTATCAAGAGAGAGATTCACTGAATAGTTTAGCACGGAAATGGGTCATGGACACTGTAAAATATGATGTACAGTCTGTCATGGAAGTCTTCCATCAATGGGAAGCAGCGACACAGAGATATGTTTTTGAACAGATGTGTGTTTTCCTTTGCGAGGATTTAGAAGACAATGATCAGGAATGCATTCCACGAGAGATGTGTCGTGTACGGTTTAAGTTCGGAGAGGGTATGATTGTAGGTCCAGATGTGGAGAAAGCAGTTGAAATGTTGTTATCATATCGGAGTAAGGGAAGCAGTTCTGGGTCACCATCTGACTCTAATACATCCAGTAGGAAAAAGGCGCGACAATACCCTATGAGAGAAGTTCCCCCACAATGGAGAGAGGGTGACACGACTGCTGTCCCACCTATTCTGACACACTTTCAGCGTGTATGGGTACATGTCCCATGGAAGCGAGCTGAAGTTTTAGCACTCAAACAAACATTACCAGATCCGCGTAAAAATCCTGCAGGGTACTATAAAGAGTTGTCACAAACTGCTGGGTCATGTATAATGAATTTAGCCGATATCGATATGTTATTTGGAAATGTTGTTCCACAGCCTTTATGGGGTAAAATTCGTCATATAGATCATGACCAGGAATTAGGTGACACATGGGCTAATATTACTGCTGCAGATGCCCGACAAGTTGGTGGTGCCAAGCCTGAGCCTTTGATAGCAGAACTCCCTGGTAAAATAGTAGATTACATGAAAACGATAATGCCTGCAATACGCGTAAATTGGGATAAGTTGTCTGCATGCAAACAGAAGAAAGAAGAAACAGTCTCAGATTTCTTCACCAGATTTGAAGAAACATTTGTTGACCACAGCGGTCAAGATATGACCACAGAAGGTGGTCAGAGATTATTTGTCGATAAATTCGTGCACAATCTGCTTCCAGAATTGTGTAAAAAATTAAAAGATTCAGAAAGTTCTTGGGCAGTCTCATCTTCAGCCCAGATATTGGCTACCGCACAATATTACGAGAATAGGGACAAAGATGAGAAAGATAAAGTGGAAAAGAAAACTAGAGAACTAAAAACGAAGGTTTTGCTACAGCAAGCCTATCCGCCATGTGGTGGTGGTAATCAAAATAATAATGGTCAGAATCACTAGCAAAATACTTTTCAGCAGCCTCAACAGTATCAGAGAAATTCGCAAAGATTCGAGTATACTCAACCCCGTGTACCTGTAGGCCCCAACCAGTGTTTATATTGCAAATAAGAGGGTCATTACAAGTATAATTGTCCTATTCTATTACAACGTGCAAATGGAGTTTCTGGTGTTAGAGGTCGTGGCAGTCAGCAAGCACCTAGAGGTAGAGGGCGTGGAAACGCCCCTCAGGACACACGTCCCCTTCCACCGCAAAACTCTATCAACAGGTTTGATCAACAAAATAACGTATCTGACAGGACAGCTCAATACTACGTTGATGATTATTACACAGAAGATGAGCATTGGGAAGGTAATGATTGCTAGGACAGCCATAGACAAAGAGAGGGAGTTGTTTCAGTTCCAGTAGATCAGAATGGACCTTACGTTGAGGTGATTACATCAGGTGTGTCAGAACCTTTTCTGTTGGATACTGGTGCTACAAAGAGTTCTATTATGCACTCCAAACTCCCTGGCACACCTTTGTCTGGCGAAATGAACGTTTCTGTAGGTTTTTCCGGCGCCCCAGTTAGAAATCCGATTTCTGACCCTTTATCTCTTTCTGTTGGTCCTTGTGAATTCGAAGCACCCCTTATTCTGACGACAGGTTGTGGTGAAAATTTGCTAGGATTAGATTTGCTAAAAAGATTGTATGCGACTTTGTACTGTTCGCCTTCAGGAGTACAACTTACTTTAGGTAAGAAAGTAGTTTCTCCCATGTATTTGTCGAGAGATGCACTTCCAGCAGAATTGTCGCTTCTCCCAGATATTCTTTGGGCCACTGGTCCTAATGATGTAGGTCTTTTAGAAATTCCACCATATGTTGTAACATTGAAGTCCAATGTCAGAATGCCACGAATTCCCCAATACGAAATATCTAATGAGGGTGAAAAAGCTTTGCTAGCGATTGTCTACGAATTGATTGAAAAGGATGTGATTGAGGAAACACGAGGCAATGTTTGCAATAGTCCTGTTCTGCCTGTTTTAAAACGAACTGACCCTTCTCAGCCACCTGTGTACAGATTTGTGATTGATCTTCGAGAAGTAAATAAGATAGTTGTGCCACAATTCCCAGTTGTCCCCGACATTACCACATTATTGACTATGATTCCAGCTTCTGCTTCGTGGTTTTCGGTGATTGACCTAAAGAATGCTTTCTTCAGCATCCCAATTGCTGAGGAGAGCAGGGATTTTTTTCCTTCAGTTTAGGAGGTCGAAGCTTCCGTTTTAAATGCGCTCCTCAAGGCTACTGTGAAAGCCCCTCAATATACAGTCAAGCTCTGAAAACACAGCTTGACACGATTGTTTTGCCTAAAGGTGCCACTCTTGTACAGTATGTGGACGATTTGCTCATTGCTGCAGACACTGAGAAAATTTGTAAAAAGGCCACATTGACATTATTGCGTCAGACAGCGGCCATGCGCCTATTTTTCGTCAACTTTGGATCCGGTAGCACAAGCATTGCCAAGTTGTTTAAGGGCCACAGCAGCAGCAGCTGTTTCTATTCGACAGTCTGCTGGTCTAGTAATGAATAATACACTAATCGTGATGGTCCCGCATGCAGTAGACACATTGTTAAATAGGACCAAGACACAGCACTTAACTAGTGCTCGACTGTCCAGTTACGAATTGACGCTGCTAGCGAGCCATGTGCACATAAAAAGGTGCAGTATCTTGAATCTAGCCACGTTGTTTCCAATTGCAGAGGAATCAGATGCTTTAGAACAGCACGATTGTTTCCTCACAACAGAGGAAGAGACAAAAGGGAGAGTGGATTTATTTGACACTCCTCTTGCTGAATGTGATAGTACGTTATGGGTGGATGGTTCATGCTTTAAGCTCCCAAATGGGAATGTGAATGCAGCATATGCTGTCACGACTTTGCACACAGTTGTTGAAACTGCACGAATACCACATGGTTCAGCTCAAGCCGCAGAATTAGTTGCACTAACGAGAGCATGTATATTGTCTAAAGGAATGAGAGTTACTGTCTACACTGATAGTCAGTAGGCGTTTGGAGTGGCTCACAGCTTTGGACGATTGTGGAGAGAACGTGGATTCCTGACTTCGCATGGTGCTAAGATTCAGCATGGTCAGTTGGTGAATGAGCTTCTTGAATCACTGACCTTGCCTCTGCAGATGGCGATTGTGAAATGTAGTGCTCACAAGAAGGTGACTGATGATGTTGGTCGTGGAAATGCATTTGCTGATGAGACCGCTAAAGAAACGGCAAAGAATGTGATGAGCCGAATGTATGTTGCAGGCCCTGAAAGATGGAATGGTGATGTTGGAATATGTGAGGACACGATAGAGAGTGTGAAGTCCATCCAAGCTGAGGCCACAGAGAAAGAGTTGAGCACGTGGAGAGAGAGTACAGGTAGAATGGATGCAAATGGTTGTTGGGTTGAATTGACAGAGCATCAGAGATGGTTGTTACCCGATGCATATGTGCTTGCAGTAGTTACAATGGCTCATGGAATGGCTCATATCAGCGTGAAAGGGATTTGCGAGTTGTTGGCCCCAGTATGGAAGAATGCAGGGATTCCCAAGTGTGCAGAGAATGTTGTCAAGAATTGCATGGTATGTCTGAAGCACAATCCTGGTAGGGGAACCCCAACTCCAGCTGGTCATTTTGCACCTCCTACGTATCCGTTCGAGGTTTTGCAGCTAGATTTCATACACATCGAGAGGTGCAACAACTTAAAATACATGCTCGTTGTTGTTTGTGCTTTCTCAAGATGGGTGGAAGCCTATCCCCTAAAAGACAATACTGCCTTGTCCACAGCAAAAGCCCTTGTAAAAGAGTACTTCCCCAGGTTTGGAATGCCTAGAATGGTCTGGTCTGACAACGGAAGTGAATTTGTGGGTCGTGTGATGAAAAGAGTGTGTGAAGGGCTAGGCATTAGGCAGAAGTTCCACGCTGCAAATCACCCCCAATCAGCTGGATTAGTAGAATGTTACAATGGCACTTTAAAACTTAAATTGGCCAAAATCCAAGCGAGCACAGGTCAGCCCTTACGAAATTGTCTTTGGCCGGCCAGCCAACATATGGGGAGTGCCTAGACCCACAAAGTTCAGCGAGCTAGAACACCCTATTTTGCTTGATTACTTGTATGAATTGACGGCTAAATTGCGTGTTTTACATCAACAGGTCCACAACACCCTGCCTCCGGTCTCTGAGACTCCAGGTCACTCCATTGTCCCTGGATCCTGGATTCTCGTGAAAAACTTTCAGAGGACAAAGAACGACCAGCCCAGGTGGACCGGGTCGCATCGCGTCCTTCTTTCCACGAGGTCAGCCGTTCGAGTGGAGGGGAAGGCCAACTGGATCCACGGGGTCCACTGCAAGAGAATCCCTTCACCTCCGCCACATGACCAGTGGGTCCAGAAGGGTGTCACTGACTCAGAGCCTACAACTGTGCCACGTATCATACCTTTCAGCAATGACCGTGTAAAAGAAACTAACCCTGAATGTGAAAGCGAGAACATTTTTCAAGAGACTGTGCCACCATCAGAACAATTGAGCTTTTTGGAGCCTGAACTCCTGTTTCAGGACCAGACAGTACCAGGAAAAAGACGCTACAATCTGAGACCGAGAAAAACGAACTAACAAATGTGATTCCTTTTTATGATTTGAGACCAAGACCTATGGACAAATAAAATATCTTTTTTTTTCCTCCCAAATACCCTTTTTGAAAGTGCAGCTCTCCCATTTAGGAAACTTGCTTATTTTTGTTTTTCGAACCGCCATCCGGGTTCCCCTGCTAGGGCCGCGGTTGATTAAAGTCTTTTGGGTGCAGCTGACGACGTTAGGTCGGTAGTTCTGGTTGGTCCAAGGGAATTGCCCTAGACTGACGGAAGCATCCTTTAGCAGAGGCAACCTCCCACCGCGGGCAGCACTTTAGAGAGGATGGAGTTTCCTGATGTGGAGAGACCTGCCAAACAAATGAACTTTAAGCAGAGACTGTGTAACACGATGACAAAGAAAAGTTTTATAATATTGTGTATTTTTATGCTATCCAGCGTAATGATCTTTTTGATAAGTTATGTTTTATTCTCTTTCCATGTAACCTTTGCGCCCACTGCATCACCCATACCTCCTCCTACTGTTTCCTCTCATTCTTTCCACCCTCTGCCTGACCACAAATCAAATAGGAGATTAGAGTTCGTTAATAACTCCTTTGTTCAGTTATTACACCAACACCAACTTGTAATGAACACGACTAACTGTTGGGTGTGCGGTCTCATGCCTCACACAACGGATAAAGGTATCCCCTATTTGGTCCTGCCATTTAGTCACAATGGTTCAGTATGGGCATATAGGACAATGTTCATATATGCACGAGAAGTCCAACCCCTACGTTCTGTAAAAGACAACCTCAAGACTAGCGCCTTAGTCAAAGGTATAGTTGACATGATCAAGGAAGTAACTTCCTATGAAGATACTCCGGATGATGAGATACTTGCATATGTAGGTTGGAACGTGACCGGATATGGCACTACTCTAAGTGAGAAACAGCAAGCCAAAAGATCGTCCCCTATCTGGATCGTACCCCATCAGGGTCACCTGTGTCTGCAAGGTATTGGCAAGAATCCCAGAGCTCAGCTAGGGAAGAGTATCTGTACAGAAACGTATGTTTTTGGATCTCAGACTTCCCCTGCGTTTTTAGCCGCTAAGGGTACTTATTTCATCTGCCATGATAGAGCCTGCACATGGTTGCCCCCTGACTTCTCGGGCTCATGTTTTGTTTCATTCCTGTTGCCTCCCACCTACACAGCAGCGGCGGATTACCACCGGACAAGGGTAGTTAGAGGTGTTTTGAGTAAAGAAGACACTGCAGGTCAAGAATTTGGAGACTTTGCAAAGGGTTTTCTGCCGTTCTGGGGATCCATGGCTAACAGTAGAACCTTAAGGCAATTAACAAGGGTAGTTGAGTCCACCGTGGCTGAAACTGCCGGTGCCCTTAGTAACTTGACTGCTGAGCTCCAGTCGGATCGACTTATGACCCTTCAGAACCGGGTCGCTTTGGATGTTATACTTGCAGACCGAGGTGGAGTATGCAAATTGATCCAGTCTAGTTGTTGCATTTTCATCCCAGATAATGCTCCAACAGTGTACAGGGCCATCTCCAAACTGCATAAGATTTCCGAATCTATTCATGTGGATAAAGGAGATTGGTCGTTAATGGGATGGTTCTGGGAACTGATATCTGCCTGGGGATGGAAAATTCTGATGGTCATTGGGATGGTCTTAGCCATTCTTTTCATGTTCTGTCTGTGCATACAGTGTGCTCCTGCAATATGTGGCCTCTGTGTTACATCATGTGTAAGGAAGCCTGTGTCAAGAGATGAACTAAGTACTAGAATGATGTTACAGCAACATCTCAATGACTTTAGGAATATAGATCTGGACTCAGACTAACATGAGGATAGATTAATTGCCTATGTAAGGGCAAAAGGAGGGTTTGTGGTTCTGAAAATCTGGATTCATACAATAGTTCTGGACTTGAGAATTAAAACTTCGTCGAAACATGACGAATTTGGTATCAAAAGACCGAGAATGACGAGTACATCATGTACATGTATTTTCAGCCTATTCGAGTGACGATTTCACCTCGAAATCGTCACTTACATTCTGAACCCTTGGCTTCCATTTATGTGTTGCCCTTCACATAGGCCTTAATCCAGCTGAATTCGATTCCACAAGGACACATACTCCTTAATCGACTTTTCCATGACCTGTACAAGTTGGAACCATTGCCCCAGGCCGAACTCGTTAGGTCAGTTCCCCTCCCAGTGGCCGAGCAAGATAGCATCTAGGCTCAACAAACCATAAAACCATTTCAGCGCGCACACCTGCCATATCTCGCTCACATCTATCTCCACTCTTTTGCTTCACTTGCTTTTTGGTGGGTAGGTGCCCGTTTTTATTAGGGGTCCAGTGATATCTGATGAAATGTTGGGCCTTGCCAAATGATTTGTTGTAGGCAGCACGAAGTGAAATATGGACATGTCATCATGACTCTGCTTTTTCTTTGTACTAAAAATATGGTAACGATTTACTTTACAACCAAGAATGTTTTGCCTGAAGCCTAAAATTGTGTATAAGAAGAGAAGCCTGACTTGGTAAAGGTGTGCAGTCTCCTGAGAATATACCCGTATTGTACTTCTAGGACACTTGTTACCTTGGTTGCAGCCAATAAACTAATCTTTGACTTCACCTAGAAGACTCTGAGTTTCTGTGGTCTGGATCAGGAAGAACCCGAGGTCTCTGGGTGTTGATTCCCTGGCACCGCTGGGTTACCGGTTCTGTGCCGGTTCTTAAAAACCCAGTACCTCACAACCCCACCTCCACAATATATTCGAAAAGGAAGTTTGGCTCAGACTCAGAGCAGAGTACCCCAGGCTAAAATTTCCCCATAAGGTGGAGCAAACACCTGATATTGACCCCAATATGCTTACCTTCCTGAAAAAGGTTTGCCACAGATCCCAAAAAGAGCATAGCCAGAACCCTCAGAACATGTCAGGATAAATTGCTGGATGTTTTGTGTCCTTTACCAAAAATTATGGAATTGGCCTTCCACGCACAAGACATGGGCACCCCTATAAATCCAGATATTTTAGCGGGGTAGACCCAGCATGTGCTCAGTCTGCTGGGCAATGCCAACTGTGCCCTGGACTCTAAATGGCGTAAGTCCGCGAATATGAGAATTGATCCCCAGTTGGTAGAATTGGCCATGGCTAAACCCGGCCTTTTAGCTGAGGGGCAAGTCTTCAGTGATAGGTTTGTCAAGGACATAGGCAAGTTCGTCAATACCTTTGCCTTACTGGATAAGGCCCAATCTTCTCTGAAGAATAAGTTCAACCCCCTTTTTGGCTGTGGCAGAGGACTATCGGTTGGCATTTCAAGGCTCAAGGTCCTCAGCGCGGATTTGCCTATTGCCGCAGAGACTACTGGCAAAACCCCTTCCAAGCAGGCTTCTTCCCTTCGAGATCCAGGGACTCCCGAGGACATTTCAATAAAGGTGTCAACAGGGAAAATCATCCCCCAAAAACCAGTCTACAGGTAATGATTAATCCTCCTCTTTCTGGCATTCCTTTGGGGGGCAGACAGCAACACTCTAAACACAATTGGGCCATGATTTCAACAGATTCTTGGGTTTTGGACGCTGTTCAAGGTTATTGTATAGATCTTTCTCAGGTTCCTGTGCATATCTCCTCTTCTTCCCCCCCTCCTTTGTTCCCAACAAGACATGAATTTCATAAACTTGGAGATTCAAAAATGTTTGGCAAACCAGGCTATTGCACCAGCTTTTGCCCACCCCCAGGGATTTTGCAGCAATGTATTTTTGGTTCAGAAAAAGGAAGGGGTCAGAGACTAGTTCTCAAGCTCAGACAGTTCAACTCCTGGGTGATTTACCTTTATTTAAAAATGTCTGGCATTCACCTTCTGTGGGATCTGCTTCATGAGAAGGAACTGATGGTGGATCTAGGCGTCTAGATCTCAAAGACCCCTACCTCACAGTTCCCATTTTCTCTCTGCACAGGTGTTACTTCCAGTTCCAGTGGCAAAATCGGTGGAAAGAGTACCTGTTCCTCCTCTTCGGACTTTCATCAATCCCTTGGGCATTTACGAAACTCATGAAGCCAGTGGTGGGACTTTTGAGGGAGATGGGTTGGTCGAATGATCGTCTACCTAGACGACATGATTCTGATAGCTTAAGACAAGGATCAGCTCTTGACACACTTGTCTTGGGCAGTGACCTTGCTGCAACAATTGGGTTTCGTCATAAATTTAAAAAATCCAAAATGATTCCTTCACAATAAATAGAATTATTGGATTTCAAGTGGATTCAATCAAAGCCCAATTTCTTCTTCAACCTCCATCAGTGAAATCCATCAAATGAGAATTGAAGAGAACTCTGTCCAAACAAATGGTATCTTTGAGATCATTACCTCGGATAGTGGGTCTGTTAGCTTCTTCTATTCAAACCAGTTTCAAATCTTTATTTCGATCGATTGATCATAAAAGATGTACAAATTATCTCACATTGTTTAAAACCCAAATACAAAAGAAAAAAAAGAAAGAAAAGAAAAGAAGGATAAACATGTCGTTATTCTAAAATACATTGATAGTTAAAATCAACTTTAAGAACAATTTCAATTAATTAAGGGCAAGAAAAATTATTAAGGGACTCCACCTCCCTTTACCAGTCTAGTGCGAACATGCCACATTGCAGTTAAAAATTTTGCCAAGGAAAAGACAATCAATGGGGATAAGTCCGTTTTTAGAACTCTATATGCGGGTAACAGTGTTTTGAATCCCAGATTTTTAAGGACGGGGATAAGCCAGTATTTTCTACTTTTCCTGGAAGCTCCGCATATGAATACTACATGAACCTCGTTCTCCTCAGACTGGGCACATACCTGGCATGTCCCTTTTCCAGACTCGCCGGACCATGTTTTTGTGAAGGACCCGAGGGGAAGAGTCCCGTACCTCCACTGTAGAAATAACTTTCTTGTAAGGGGCGGAGTTATATCGTTCAGAACAGCTTCCAGATTATAGGAATCTTTATTTTTAATGAACTGGGATGATAAGTATCCCTCACAAGTGCCCTCCAGAGCCCGTGCAAGCATGTGGTCATAATATGCTCTGGACAGCATTTTCCTTGAGATTCTGGTACAGGCATTTTCCGGGTCTAACCATAGTTCTGGCATTCTGAGAGTTTCACAGATCCCCCTGATGTAGATTAGCCAGGGCATGTTGGCAGCATTAGGTAATGTTAAAAATTCCTATTCAAACTTTTTTTTCCCAGCCCATAACATTAACTCTAAATTGGCCTCAAAGGAAATGTCATTTCACAAGGAGAGACAGACAAGTGCAGTTCTCTCCACGCGGCGAGCGTAATTAATTACCGCAGCTGACCTTGGCAGCCCCTTTTCATTCCATTATCCTCTCCAAACCATGTAACCAAAAGACGGATTGTCGTCATATCCTTTGAGGCCAATTGAGAGTTCGGCCAATTACCATGGAAATTCCTGACAACAGCTTTTCGCCCTTCTTGTAATTATTAATGGTTTCAACCTTGAGCCTTCCTGACTGTCGGTTCCCTCCCCACTATAGGTGCCCGTCTGGGCCCTATGTGATTACTCTTCTTCCTTTTTCACCCTCACATGGTGCACACCACAATATCTGACAGTCATCCCCAGGTGCCCCTTCATTGCTAGGTCTTATTGAGACCCCACATTGTTAAGTGGGTCGAAATGTCATCGGCTAAGTAAGCGAATGATTGTCAGCCACTATTACTGTATTAGTAGGCTGCAAGCACATATTATGTATTGATTTAATGGTCGTTCTTGTACATCTTTGATGAAACCTTGTTTTTATGTCACAAGAAGTCACAACCTTGAAATATAGGTTTCACAATCACTTGGGACACCATGCACTGGATTTAAAATAATGTGATTACATTATATAAAACAACGTATTTTCATACAAAATTTGTGTTATATGCCTCTTCTCTTTCAGACATCTCTTTTCCTTCGATTATTGTGATTGTGCTAAAATATACTAAGTATCATTTGTTGATTGTCCACAAAAACAAAATTGTGGCGCATTGGAACTCCAGGTTTCTAGTGGATTACAGAGACTGGAGGCTCCATCCCCAGAGTTTCCAGATGTTTCTAATCTCCCTGGGTCGGTGTAAGGTGGATCTCTTTGCATCCAGACTGAATGCTCATTCAAAAGATTTTTACAGTTGGAGATCCAGCTGCCCTCACAATGAATGCCTTTTTTTTAGAATTGGGCTGTCCAGGTGAACTATGCGTACCCACCTTTTGTCATGACTTCCAGAGTCGCAGCCCAAGTCAGGCAACAGTTAGCCTCATTGGTCCTGATAACTCCTATCTGGAAGACGCAACCACGGTTTCCTGCTCTTCTGGAGATGTCTGTAGCTCTTCTAATTCTCCTTCCTGCATTTTCTCTCAGATCAAGTGGGCTCGCTCCACCCTCTTCTCCTTCAAGGTCAATTGGTTCTCATGGCCTAGATAATATCAGCAGACATGGGCAAGTCGAAGGCATTTCAATGGCAGCTGCCGCTTTTATACAGCAGGCTTGGGGTCCTTCCACCCACAAGCGATATTCTTCTGCATGGAAGAGATGGGTGAGTTGGTGCCTTCAACGGAATGTGGGTCCGTGGGATGTTCTCAACTTCCTTTCTGAGTCTGCGGAGTCTGGGTTATGTTACAGGTCAATAAATAATTTCTGGTCAGCTTCATCTGTAGGTCATGATCACATTGATGGAAAACCGATGGGTATGCACCATCTTGTGTGTAAGTTTCTTAAGAGTATCAGGGTGGCAAACCCTCTAAAACCTAGATATTCTCAATTATGGGATGTGAATAGCTTTCTGTCCCTTTTTGATTCCTGGCCGGATAATTCCGATTTGTCCATGAAACAGATTTCAGCTAAATTGACCATACTTCTCTGTTTAGTTTCTTTCAAAGGGTGTCTGATATCAGAGGTCTTGACTTAGCAGGTAGGTTGTTTTCACCTGATGGTGTCTCTTTTATTATTTCAAAAAGGGCAAAGACTATGTCTCGGGCTATTGATAACCCGACTTTTCCTCATAATGCAAAATTATGTGTAGTTTAATGTTTGCAAGTATGCAAGAAAGGCACCTTGGCTTGTCGGGCTGACCCGCTTGGCGCTCTGTTGTAAGCACTTTGGAAACCTTTTAAACCAGTATCAGCCGCGATGCTGGCCCATTGGGTCTGTTTGATCATGGCTGAGTTAGGCAATGATTTGTCTGTTTATGGGACTCAGTCTGCTCGAGGAGAAATGGCCTCCAAGGCGTTTGTCCTTGGTTCCAAAATGGAGGATGTCTTATGTGCCGCTGAATAGTCAACTAATTCGGTAGTTAAAACTTTTTATTATAAGCCTATTGTGCATGCTTCTTCTGTTGTGGTATGTCTGCTTTGAACCAGAATAATCGGATCCTCCGGTCTTCCCACAGAATGGAAAATTTTCTAGCATATGCAACAAGAATTTTAGATTCTATTAAGGACACAGAGGCGAGGATTATCCCACCCTTTGGGACAGGTAAGCTGTTGTGACAACCATTTTGTTAATGTCAAGATTATGTCTCATGAATGTCTGTGTTATAATCTTGCCTGCCCTTGTTATTGTTTACAGGGTTTGTGGCATTGGGTTCATATCTCCTTTTTGCGTTCAGGCTCCGAACCAAACAGAACTGAGCAGTTTTGGAGCTCAGGTTCCCTTTTGGTGCCCGTTGGCGTCTTGCGTTCTGTAGGACTACGTTAATCGGTTCCCGGTCCAATTCTATGTCAGGACCGGAGGCTCCGATTATGCTTCTCATTTCTTTACTTGCAATTCACAGCAGCCAATAAGAAAAAAGTAAATAAAACACTACAATACTGTTAGATCTGGGGCTCTCTAGTTGGCAATGGTATTCACCTTTGTCCAAATAGGGACCCTTACTTCTAAGTCAGGATAAGGGGATTACACTCCTAAATTACCCCTGCTCACCCCCTTGGTAGCTTGGCACGAGCAGACTGGCTTATCTCAGAGGCAGTGTGTTAAGCATTTGTGAATATACACAGTAATACAGTGAAAACACTACAGATGGACACAACACAGGTTTTATAAAAATAAGTATTCTTTATATAGACTTAACACAAGATCACAAACGACAAAAATCAACAATACTGTACTTAAAGTTGACTTACAGATGATAAATGTTGCTTAGTTCAAGTTGATGATAAATGCAACAAAATTCTCAACAAAGTACCTGGATGCGTAACGCAAAGTAAACAAAAGGCTCGCAAAAGGAGAGATGTGTTGGTTCCGTGATCCGGGGGAAATGATGCGACGTGCCTCAATGCTTGCGCAGAGTAGGGGATGCGTTGTGATCCTTACTGGTGTGGGGTTGATGCTCAGATTCTCGGCTTGCGGTCCAGTTGCGATGCGCAAGATGGTGCCTCGATGCGATGCGATGATCTTGATGCGATGCGAGAAGATGGTGCCTTTGATGCGGCGATGCGATGACGATGCGTAGACGCCCTGGCAGCCTTGCGAGGACTCTGTACTTTGGAGCCACGACAGGCCCTGCTACACGCTGATCCGGTGATGCGATGGCGTCTTTCTCGATGGCGTCACGCTTCTCCGGTAATGTGACAGCAGGCAGCTTTGACAAAGACACGCTTCCTGGGAAATGCTGCGAAGGCACGCTTCTCCAGCGATGCGACAGTTTCAGCTGCGACGGCGTCGTGCTTCCAGCTCCCAGCGATACGCAGGTTTTGGCAAACAGAATTCCCAGCAAGGAAACTCTGAGGGGAGCTGGAGGTGAAGTCTTTTGTCCCTGAGACTTCAGCAGGAGGCAAGCACAAGTTCACGCCCTTGGAGAATATTCTGTAGATTGATGAAAGTCCTTAAAAAGTTCCTTCTCCTTTCCCTTGGAAATAAAGAAACCACTGCAGGTCAACCCAGCAAACAACACACTGGCAGAGGGGCAGTCCAACTCCTGCAGCTTCCTTGGTTCTTCTCCTTGGCAAAAGGTTCCTTGTTTCCAGAAGTGATCTAAAGTTTTTGGCACTGGGTCCCAATATTTATACCCCAAAATCCTTTGTTCTCTGAAGGCAGTGAGACCTCTGCCTAGTCCAAACCAGTTCCTGAGCACTTTGTTTACATCACTCCTTCCTTCCTTTCACAGTGCAGGGCAGAGACATCAGAAGCCCCACAGGAGGTGGAGCCAGCACAGGGGAGGGAAGGCACAGCCCTGGAGCACTTTTTGACAAGATTCTTCCTCTCCTTCCACAGTGCAGGGCAGAGCCATCAGACACACCACAGGAGGTGGAGCCAGCATTGTAGAGGGAAGGCCCAGCCCTATTCAGGTCCCAGGTGCAACTCCTCCCTCCCATCTAGATGCAGATCACTCTATTCAACACCTGAGCTGCCCCAGCCTGTCTCCTGGAATCCCCCAGCCCTGTCACTCAAAACTCCAGACAAGGAATACACAACCTAGCAGAGGCAGGCCTGGACAGTTAGGCAAGAAAATACCTACTTTCTAAAAGTGGTATTTTCAAACACAGAATGTTAAAACCAACTTTACTAAAATATGTATTTTATCATTCTGAGTTCAGGCATATCAAATCGAATTTTGACCACGTTCCCTGGGTCAGTTGGGATTATAAGATGTAATATTCTAACTGCCCATTCTGGCCTATGGAGAATAGGTAGCCTTGCAATAGTGAAAAACGAAAATGGATGTAATTCACTATTAGGACATGCTACACCCACCAGGGCATGTCCTACCTTATACTTACAATGCACCCTGCCCTTGAGCCTACCATAGGGGTGTCTGATATGAAGCAAAGGGAAGGTTTAGGGACTGGCAAGTGGGTGCACTTGCCAAGTCGACATGGCAGTCACAGACTGCACACAGGCCTTGCAATGGCAAGCCTGAGACACACTTTACAAGCTGCTTCTGTGGGTGGCACAACCAGTGCTGCAAGCCCACCAGCAGCATTTGGTTTACAGGCCCTGGGCACATATGGTCCACTGTACTAGGGTCTGACAAGTGAATCAAATAACCCAATCATGGAGTCACTAATCAATACATCAATTTAACATAGGGAGCACTTGCACTGTGTCACTGAATAGCAGTGGCACGGTGCCCAAAGCATATAACCAGCAAAAACATATCAAAACAGAGGAGGCAATCAGTAAAAAATGGAAGGGAGACTCACACCAATGATGCCAGGTCTAACTACCCTTCCCCTTGGGAGTTCTCTTCACTAAGGTGGAAAAATATGGACAGACCATCACCGTTGGCGTGTTCTGTACCATACCCTGTAGGGAAATGGACGACCTCAACAACTTTGGATTCTCATCCCTCATCTGCATTAACCATCTGAGGGGCCTGTGGTCAGTCTGAAACAGGAAGTGAGTCCCAAACAAATATGGTCTCAACTTCTTCAGCACCCAGACCACTGCAAATGCCTCACGCTCAATTGCATTCCACCTCTGTTCCCATGGAAGTAACCTCCTACTGATGAAGGCTACAGGTTGGTCTAGGTCCTCTTCATTAATCTGTGATAGAACAGCCCCCACACCATGCTCTGAAGCGTCTGTCTGAACAATTAATTCTTTTGAGAAGTTGGGCACCTGAAGCACGGGTGCTGTGCACATGGCAGTGCTCAGGTCGTCAAAAGCCTTCTGACAGGTGTCAGTCCAGTTCACTTTCTTGGGCTGCTTCCTGGAAGTCAGCTCAGCCAAGGGTGCAACAATGTTGCCATACCCCTTGACAAACCTCCTGTATTAACCTGTGAGTCCTAAAAAGGCTCTCACCTGTGTCTGAGTCTTTGGGGGTTCCCATGCCAGGATGGTATCAATCTTGGGTTGTAAGGGTGCCACCTGGCCGCTCCCTACCTGGTGACCCAAGTACACCACGGAACCCTGCCGATCTGGCACTTACTCGCCTTGATCGTGAGGCCTGCCTTGCGCAGTGCCATCAACACTTCCCCGAGGTGATGCAGATGTTCTTCCCAACTGGTGCTGAACACTGCAATGTCATCCAGGTAGGTGCCACTGAAATCCTCCAGTCCAGCCAACACCTGGTTGACCAACCTCTGAAAGGTGGCAGGGGCATTCTTCATTCCTGGGCATAACCCAGAATTGGTAGTGCCCATCTGGTGTGGAGAATGCTGACCTCTCCTTAGCCCCATCAGATAAGGTGATCTGCCAGTACCCAGAAATAAATCAAACCTGCTGAGGTACCGTGCAGCCCCTAACCGATCAATGAGCTCATCAGCTCTGGGGATGGGGTGCGCGTCAGTCCTGGTGACTGAAATGAGCCCTCGGTAGTCCACACGGAACTGGAGTTCAGGTGTGGCACCAGACTCGGCAGTCTTTGGGACCAAAACCACTGGGCTGGCCCAAGGACTGCTAGAGGACTCAATCACCCCTAAGGCAAACATCTTGGAGACTTCCTCCATAATGTAAGCTCTGACCTTGTCAGTCACTCTGTGAGAAAGTGGCTCTATATATACTGGACCAGAGTAAGGTACAGTGTGTATAGAGTCCACAAACCCCAGAGGTATAACAGAGGTTAAAGACAGGTGTGACCTCTCTAAAGTGGTAGCTTGGTCGAGCAGTAAGGCAGTACCAGAGGACAGTGTAAAGCATGTGTTGTACACACTCAGTCAGCAAAAGGTTTCACACACTCAAAGACTGAACTCCAGGCCAATTGTTTGTATATCAAAAGAAATAGTTGTTTTATTTTTAGAACCAACAGGCATCAAAAATATACTGCTCTCAATATGAGAGGTCTCAGATGAGTACTTGCAGAAAGGCAATAAACTTTGTAAAGACAATAGGTACAGGGGTTGCAGTAGGCAACACAATTCTACACACAATTTAGCATTGAGCTCAATGGATTCCCTTATATAAACACAGGTGATTACTTTGTAGATTACTTTGGTAATTCCAGGACTGGCTCCTAGGTTCAGTCCTGGGGTCTAAGCTGGAAACAGTGTAGCAAAAACGTTGTGGTGATTTTTCAGGAATAAAAAGCTATTTTAAAAGTTCACACTTAGAAACTTTGCAACAGAAATCTGGCAATGTTATCCAATGGGACAAAATTCAGGTTGCAGTTAAAGTACGATCTCGTTACTTTTGTAAACCAGTACTGGTCTCCTGGGGCCAGCACAGGGGGTCTCAACTCAAAACTGGTAACTAATTACGTTTCAGTATTTCGTATGATTTTTAAAGAATATTTCTAGTTTTCAAAAGTAGACACAGAAGAAATTGAATAGAAAAGCAGTAAAATTGCTAGGGATTACTTTTGTATTTCAGCACTGGGCTTTAAGGTACAGTACTGCCTCCTCTCCTGATCACGGGTGAGTATTTCGGAATTCGGAATTCGATGATTTTATATGAATATTTCAAGTTTTCAAAAGTAGACAAGATTTTTCGAGTCAAACCAGTCAATGTTATTCAATGGCAGGTAAGTGAGTTACCGGTTTCCTGGTGAGTACTCGACTGGTGAAGTTGTGGTTCTGGGAATAGACTCAGAGGTCCCCCAGGGTCAGGTAGGTACAGTTGGTTCACCCTCAGCAGCGCTGGGGCGGCCGTGTGCAGAGGTAGTTAGGCCCAATGTTATCCAATCGGGGACGGGGGCCTCCGGTTGGTGGCTGCTGGCACGCAGGCCACGTGGCTGTGGGAGCTGGGCTCCTGGTCACTTGCTCAGGGCAAAGGGGGAAGCAGGATAGGACAAAGGTGGCACGGCGAGCGGTACTCGGGCGACTGGGTGCAGGGTGCTTTTGAGCTGTCGGGCGCTCAATGTTGCCCAATGGAAAAGGTCAAAAGGGAACAAAGGCTGCAGGCTCGGGGCGTAGACTCTCCAGGGGCGACCAGCATGTCGAGAGGTAAGTTGGGATCTTGGAGCACAGGTAGGTACCCCAAAGGGAGGCACAGGGGGCTGTAGGGTGCCGGGTTCAGGGGTGTCTTTGGGTGTCGGAAAAGCTTACCCTCAGCTGGTCGCGGTTAGGGGGGCCTGGTTCTGAGTCTGCAGGCGTCGTCTGGTTCGTCGAGGAGGGTCTTTGGGCACTGGACTTCGGGTCCCAGTCACCGGTGGGACGTCCTCGTGGTCTTGGATGACTCTGGCATGGGCCGAGCTCGGCGGGTGCAAAGTGGGCTGGTCCGGAGCTTCCTGGCTGGCACCAGGGGTGTTGTTGCAGCAGAGCCTCTGCTGATGGGAGTCCCAGTGTTTAAGAGGGTCTAGGCAGGGAGGTCCTCTGGGTATTCCAAGGTTGCTGTCCGCAGGAGTCGCCGGGATTTAGGCAGGAGCAGGTTCCAGGATCGACAGGCCGGTAGGGCTGGGGCCAAGTCAGTTGTTGTCGTCCTGTTGTTAGCAGCTGTGCGGCGGGTCTTCTTCTTGATCTTCTTTCTTCTTTTGGTATCGGGATCTGAGGAAGGAAGGTTCAGGGATGCCCCTAAATACTGAATTTAGGGGCGTTACAGGTGGGGCACGGGCAGGGACCAATAGGTCCCTGTCCTGGGGTGGGTACACCCCCTAGCCTGCTCCTCTCCTGTGGGAGGGGGGCAGGAACCTGGCTGGGATTGGGCAGGGCTCCCCATCTTCAAGATGGCCGGAGCCCGGAGTCGTGCTTCACCTCGTCTCCCCCACCTGAGGGGTGGGGTTGGCACATGCTGGCACACCCCCCTTCCTGACGTAGTTTTTCCCGCCAGTCTTCCCACCAGAGTGGGGGTCAAAACTGGTGGGGGCCAGTTGCTGGGTACAGCAAATGGTCTGGAGAAGCTCACAGAGGCGGCATGCCTTTGAAGCGTCCCCCTGCACATCCTGGGGGAGGAGACCTAGCACCTCGCCCAAGATGTGCATTGTTGCAGGCCCAGGAGAGCGGGGGGCTCTCCACCCATGGGTCCAGCAACATGTCTGCTGTGTGGCAGCCTCTGCAGCCACTCAGCCCAGACTTGTATTGTAGGTTAGGTTTTCAGAGGGCATCTCTAAGTTGCCCTCGGGTGCATTCTACATTAAATCCCACACTGGCATCAGTGCGGGTTTAATGTGCTGAGAAGTTTGGTACCAAACTTGTCAGTCTTCAGTGTAGCCATTATGGTGCTGTGGAGTTTGTAATGACAACCTCCCAGCACCATATACTCTTAATGGCATCACTGCACTTACAGTGCCCAGGAATGGCCCTGGGCACTGTAGGGGCGCAGGGCTCATGCACCTGTGCCCACACCTCTGGCATAGGGCACCCAGCTAGAGGGGTGACTGAAGTATGCCAGGGCAGTGAGTTCTGTGGGCATGGCACACAGGGTTGTGTTCTGGGGTCAAACCATATCTTGTCATCAGTGTTTCCTTCATGTGGGCATAAGACATCCTACTCTCACTGGGCAGGTCTAACAAAGTATCCCTCCCCTCAGTCACAAAGCAGCCCCACAACCCCACTCCCCAATCCTTCTCAGGGACCCGGTGGGCCAACAGTGCTATCTCATAGGCTGCAAACCACTGCCCAATATCTTCACTTTTATGGAAATCCTTGATGACATCCTTGGGAATATATACCCTACCTTCTGAAGGCAAAGATGGTGCGCTGCCACCAGAGGGATTGATTTCTAAGCCCTTGGCCTTGATCTCTAACTCCCTCAACATCCTCTCATGTTCTATTCTCATTCTCTCTCTCTCCAAGAACAACATGGTATTCTCTGGCTCTCCATCTTAAGCTTAGCCATCTCCAGCTTGTGTGCCCTATTTCTCTCCTTGTCGTCTTCCAGCTCTCTGGGGGACAGGTCTTTAGAAGAGAAACTGCTGCCAGGTGGGGACGGTACCCCTCCCCTGGGTGGAAACACTGGCCTATCCAGTTGCCCATCTGCACCCCCAACTGGCTACACCACAAGATCAGGGTCATTTCTTGCTTCTACCCAGGCCCTCCGTGCCTTTTGGTAGTCATCCTTTTTAGAAATGCCTGGTGTAGCAACTTTCAATTTCTTGCAGAGATGCTTGAGCTGTGTAGGTTTCCAACCTCTCTTCCTCAAATTCAAGATCCAAAGATACAACAGATGCTGGTCTACTCATGGTAGTAAGAATTGGGAGTTTTCAGGAAAAAATAACAGTCCAAGGAATACATTCTACCAAAAAAGTATGTGGTCGCGTTTGGTCTGCACTCACTAGTAGTGTACACCAATTACTGTATATGAAACACAAATGTAGGTCCAAATCCTCACCGCTGACCACCAATGTTAAATCTGGGGGTCTCTAGTTGGCAAAGGTATTCACCTTTGTCCAAATAGGGACCCTTACTTCTAAGTCAGGATAAGGGGATTACACTCCTAAATAACCCCTGCTCACCCCCTTGGTAGCTTGGCACGAGCAGACCGGCTTATCTCAGAGGCAGTGTGTTAAGCATTTGTGAATATACACAGTAATACAGTGAAAACACTACAGATGGACATAACACAGGTTTCATAAAAATAAGTATTCTTTATATAGACTTAACACAAAACCACAAATGACAAAAATCCACAATACTGTACTTAAAGTTGGCTTAAAGATGATAAATGTTGCTTAGTTCAAGTTGATGATAAATGCGACAAAGTTCTCAACCAAGTACCTGGATGAGTAATGCAAAGTAAACAAAAGGCTCGCGGTCCGGTTGCGATGCGCAAGATGGCGCCTTGATGCGATGGGATGATCCTGGTGCGATGCGAGAAGATGGCACCCTTGATACGGTGATGCGATGACGATGCGTAGATGCCCTGGCAGCCTTGCAACGACGCTGTACTTTGGAGCCGCTACAGGCCGTAAAACACGCTCCCCCCGTGATGCGAAGGCGACTCTCTCGATGGCGTCACGCTTCTCCGGTGATGCGCCGATTTCAGCTGCGGCGGCGTCGCGCTTCTTCTCGATGCGTCGCGCTTTCAGCTCCAAGCGGTATGCAGGTTTTGGCAAACAGAATTCCCAACAAGGAAACTCTGAGGGGAACTGGAGGTGAAGTATTTTGTCCCTGAGACTTCAGCAGGAGGCAAGCACAAGTTCAAGCCCTTGGAGAATATTCTGTAGATTGATGAAAGTCCTTAAAAAGTTCTTCTCCTTTCCGTTGGCAATAAAGAAACCACTGCAGGCCAACCCAGCAAACAGCACACTGGCAGAGGGGCAGTCCAACTCCTGCAGCTTCCTTGGTTCTTCTCCTTGGCAAAAGGTTCCTTGTTTCCAGAAGTGATCTAAAGTTCTTGGGACTGGGTCCCAATATTTATACCCCAAAATCCTTTTTTCTCTGAAGGCAGAGAGGCCTCTGCCTAGTCCAAACCAATTCCTGAGCACTTTGTTTACATGACTCTTTCCTTCTTTTCACAGTGCAGGGCAGAGACATCAGACGCCCCACAGGAGGTGGAGCCAGCACAGGGGAGGGAAGGCACAGCCCTGGAGCACTTTTTGACAAGATTCTTCCTCTCCTTCCACAGTGCAGGGCAGAGCCATCAGACACACCACAGGAGGTGGAGCCAGCATTGTAGAGGGAAGGCCCAGCCCTATTCAGGTCCCAGGTGCAACTCCTCCCTCCCATCTAGATGCAGATCTCTCTATTCACCACCTGAGCTGCCCCAGCCTGTCTCCTGGAATCCCCCAGCCCTGTCACTCAAAACTCCAGACAAGGAATACGCAACCTAGCAGAGGCAGGCCTGGACAGTTAGGCAAGAAAATACCTACTTTCTAAAAGTGGTATTTTCAAACACAGAATATTAAAACCAACTTTACTAAAAGATGGATTTTATCATTCAGGCATATCAAATTCGAATTTCTACCATGTTACCTGAGTCAGTTAGGATTATAAGATTTAAAAATCTAACTCCCTATTCTGGCCTATGGAGAACAGGTAGCCTTGCAAAAGTGAAAACAAAAATTTCTGTAATTCACTATTATGATATGCTACGCCCACCAGGGCATGTCCTACCTTATACTTACCATGCACTCTGCCCTTGGGCCTACCATAAGGGTGTCTGATACGAAGCAAAGGGAAGGTTTAGGGACTGGCAAGTGGCTGCACTTGCCAAGTCGACATGGCAGTCACAGACTGCACACAGGCCTTGCAATGGCAAGCCTGAGACACACTTTAGAGCTGCTTCTGTGGGTGGCACAACCAGTGCTGCAAGCCCACCAGCAGCACTTGATTTACAAGCCCTGGGCACACATGGTGCACTGTACTAGGGTCTGACAAGTGAATCAAATAACCCAATCATGGAGTCACTAATCAATACATCAATTTAACATCAGGAGCACTTGCACTGTGGCACTGAATAGCAGTGGCACAGTGCCCAAAGCATATAACCAGCAAAAACATATCAAAACAGAGGAGGCCATCAGTAAAAAATGGAAGGGAGACTCACGCCAATGATACCAGGTCTAACAAATACCCATGAACACCACAGTGTCACCTGATCACCAATTGAGTACACCCCTATATAAAGTCTGCACAATGCAACAGTGTCCTCTTTCTTTGCTGCTCCGCAGCCAGGTAAGTGCCCAGTATTTTATCTGCTTTAATGTATACTTAATCTGATTGTATCGACATTGCAGCACGATTAGGATTTATTCCTTTGCTATTTAGCTTTGTAATTTGGTGCTTAGAGCGACGAACTTTCTCTCCTTCCCAGTATCTGCACTTGTAGTGATTCCCTGAGCGTCTAGAGTGCGTATCGGGAGCGTTCTGCTTCCCTCGACCGGGCGCTTGTGCCTACGTGAATTTATTGGTGGAGCGGGAGGAAATAACAGGGAGCGAGGACTCGTGTTAAGTCGAATGCATAGTCCTCTTTTACTGCAGACGAGCGGTCCGCATCGCGTATGCTCGGTAGCCATTTTACCAGTTTGCCTTATATCCTCCGGACTTTTTGCTAACGCAAGCAGCATTAATTCGGCTCCTGAACTCTTGGTAATGCCCTGCCTCACAGTGTCTGCCTGGGGCTGTATAATTGTTTGAATAGGCTCTGCCTAAAGTGGGATAAGGCAAGCCCTCCCTCAACATTTAAACTGGTAGCTGCTATACTTGCTTTGCTTGCCTGGGGTTGCTCCACCCCCCCTGATCTTTGGTTATTATATACTAACTAGCAGCCCGTCCCGACGTTGTCCGGGTATGAATTGCTGCCGGCCAGTAGTATATTGTTTTGTAGGATTTCGTTTTGATAGCATTTCTTATCTGTGACAGGCCTGTGAAACGCTCCGATTCACAGTGCACTGCTGATGCACTTAAGAGTGCGCGTTCAGTAGTGTGTGAATTTGAGTTTCCCTACTTTATTTTTCCTTGCAATATTATATAGCGCAAACTTGACAACATGGCATGAGTACAATTTACATTACAGAAGAACACATTCATTTGTGGTAGGCACGGGGAGACAAAGAGATTTGCCTGGAATCACAGGATGTTGAGCTGATGCCGAGATTCAAACGTAGCTCCCCAGCTCTAAAGTTCGCAATTCTAGAACTCTAGAACTTGTGGCGGGAGGTGTGTCTAAAAGTGTATGTCGGTGCTGGCCATCAATGAGAGAGACCTGTGCATTTTTTAAATGGGTGGTGAAAAAATATGACTATGTTGCTGGAGATGTTGGCCGCCGTACCACCAATGTACTTACCGGGGGAGGGTAAGCACCCATTATTCCGCAACTTTCTTTCCGCATACCATCACTCCGCATACTTTCATTACGAAAGTACCATGACTCCACAATGCCATTATAACGCATGGCATTACATTTTATATGCTTTTACCACGCATACATTTACAACGAAATTAGTTGTAAATGCATGAATGGTAAAAGCATGTTTTTTTTAATGTTTGGATAAGGTAAGTATGGCTATAGGGGTATATGTTTCGGGGTACTGAGGTATATGTTTTGGGGTGTTTGGGTATTTTAAGGGTTCAGATATAGTTTTGGGTTATGGGGTACAGGGGTAGTTTTAGGGTTTAGGGCTAGGTATGGGTTTTGGGGTACAGGGGTATTTTTAAGGTTCAGGGCTAGGTTTGGGGTATAGGGGTATTTTTAGAGTTCAGGGGTAGGTTTGGGTTTTGGGGTACAGGGGTATTTTAAGGGTTCAGGGCTAGATTTGGGTTTTGGGGTACAGAGGTATTTTTAGGGTTCAGGGCTAGGTTTGGATTTTGGGGTACAGGGGTATTTTAGGGTTCAGGGGTAGGTTTGGGTTTTGGGGTACAAGGTTATTTTTAGGGTTCAGGGCCAGGTTTGGGTTTTGGGGTACAGGGGTATTTTTAGGGTTCAGGGGTAGGTTTGGGTTTTGGGGTACAGGGGTATTTTAAGGGTTCTGGGTTAGGTTTTGGTTTTGGGGTACAGGGGTATTAGGGTTCAGGGGTGGTCTTGGGGTACAGTGGTATTTTTAGGGTTCAGGGCTAGGTTTGGGATTGGGGGTACAGGGGTATTTTTAGGGTTCAGGGGTAGGTTTGGGTTTTGAGGTACAGGTGTATTTATAGGGTTCAGGGCTAGGTTTGGGTTTTGGGGTACAGTGGTATTTTTAGGGTTTAGGGATTGGTTTGGGTTTTGGGGTACAGGCTATATTTATAAGGTTAAGATGGGTTTGTGTTTGGGGTATTTTAAGGAGTAAAGGTGGGTTATGATTATGGGGTGCAGGGGTATTTAAAGGGAGCAGGGTGGGATTAGCACACAATATGTATATGTATAATGTATAAACCATTTTATAGCGCGCTCCGTTACTGGGGAGTATCCTGGCGCGGGAAAAGGAAAGGCAGACAACAGAGCACGGAGAAAAGCATCTTAGATTGCACTCTTGAATAAATGAGTTTTCAGGTGTTTTTTGAAGGCAGCTACTGTTGGCATGGAGCGCAGATGGAGAGGAAGAGCGTTCCAGGCGCGAGCCACAACCACAGAAATCGACTGGCCGCCAAGTCTGGCACGTTTAAAGCGGGGAAGGGACAATTTAAACAAAGTGGAGGATCTCAGGGTGCGTGCAGGGGCATAGTTAGTGAATCTTTTTCTCAGATACAGGGGACCCTGATCATGAGTAGCACGGAACGCCAGCACCAGAGATTTAAACAAGATGCGCTGTGCAACAGGAAGCCAGTGGAGTGTGCGCATCTCAGCGCGGACACTCTTCCATCTGGGGATATTAAATAATAGACGGACAGCCGCATTCTGGATAATTTGCAGGCGTTTCACCAGATATGAGGGAATGCCACTGAACAGTGCATTTGCATAGTCCAACCTAGCCAGTATGAGCGCCCGAGCAACAGACTCCCTAGCATCCCTCGGGAGCAAGGGAAAAAATTTGCGGAGCATTCTTAGAGTGGCAAAGCAAGTGCCAGTAAGCTTTTTAATGTGGTACTCGAATCTGAGATCCTCTGCGAACCAGATGCCAAGATTTTTGGCAGGTCTCCCCATCTCTTTCGGACTGGGAATGTTAGAAGGCCACAGAGTGCTCATAAACGAGGGGGGAAAAGAGCCATAAAAAAGCACTTCGGATTTGTCCTCATTGCATTTCAACTGGGCCTGCGTTAACCAGCAAAATACAGAGGACAAACACAGATGGACTGTAGACGTATCCAGGTTATCATCTGGCCAAGTGACCAGCAGTTGGGTATCATCTGCATACCCTATGATCTTAGCCCCAAACTGTTCCGCTAGATAGACCAGGGGGGTGATGTAAACATTGAACAGTAAGGGGCTAAGAGTGGATCCCTGCGGGACCCCTGTAAGCAGAGGTTTGGGCTCAGAGGCATGGGGAGGCATCCAGACCTGCTGGGTCCTATCAGAAAGAAAAGAGGACAGCCAGTCTAACACAACCCCCCCAATGCCTATGGCAGACAGCCGGCCAAGGAGAAGCTCATGAGGGACGGTATCGAACGCGGCAGAGAGGTCCAATAAAATTAGGACCGCTCTGCCACCTCCGTCTAAACAGTCCCGAATGGCCTCGCTCATCTCCAACAGGGCCGTCTCGGTGCTGTATGCAGCCCTAAAGCCCGATTGAGCAGGGTGGAGGGCGTTGGAGGTTTCAACAAAGCTCTCCAATTGTTGAAATACCACCTTCTCACAGATTTTCGTGAGTGCCGGTAAAAGGGAGATTGGACGGTAATTCCCAGGAGCCGACCAGTCCAGTCCCGTTTTTTTCAAAAGCGGCAGAAGTTTGGCCTGTTTCCAAACAAGAGGAACCTCGCCCGCAGCCAGGGAGAGATTCACTATCTGCGTGATCTCAGTGCAGATTGTTTCTGCTACCTCCGAAAGCACCCGGGCTGGACACGGATCGGCTGGAGAGCCGGATTTCAGGGACTGGAGTAGGGGGAGAGTAACACCCTCCGTAATTAGCGCAAAGTTCATAAATTGCTGTCCAGAACATGGGCATAGGGAGGGACACATGCCAGCTGCAGAGCAGTCGGCGGGAAGAGCCGCTAAAAGGTTTTGCTGGATCCTTGCTATTTTGGTGATAAAGAAGGTGGACAACTCCTCACACCATTGCGTCGAGGGCGGGCGGGAGACAGCCTCAGCAACAGGTGCCACAAAGCTTTTGACAATAGCAAAGATCTCTTTGCTGTTGTTATCTGCCTTGGCGATGCGCCCTGCATAGTAGTTCCCCTTAGCTACCTTAATGGCTGCATAGTAATCTTTTTGGGCGAGCCGTAGGGCGGATTTAGCCTCAGGGCTATATACACGTCTCCACGCTCGTTCAAGTTTTTTGCACCCCAGTTTCAGCTCCCTCAGGGAGGTTCAGGGGAGAACCAAGGTTGAGAGGGGGAGCGTCTGGCTCTGGTCAGCGTGGTTTGCTTCGTGGAGGCAGTAGCCGCCTGCCGTACCCACTCATTAAATTCGCAGACTGCATCGACCAGAAGCGGCTTAGATTTTGGGCGAGTTTTTGCCAGGGCCTGTCTGAACGCAGGCAAATTAATCTTTTGGGAGTGGAAAATAGAGGGTGGGAGACTAAGCTCTGTAATCTCCCACATGAACCTGACCAGATCACGGTCGGACCAGGTAGTTTTTTCAACAATCACGGACTGAATGGGGAAATTAGAGCAAACCAGATCAAGCAGATGACCACCCGATACCGATGACCACGATATGAGACATGGCATGAAGGGCGGAACGTACCACACGCCCCCAGCGTTTGTCACACCCCCAGCACACACCCACAGGACAACGCAGACACGCCCACAAGCGACTACTTTGCTGGCACGGTTCTTTTACCTTTTAAATGTATATGGTGGGCGTCTGCACAGCCTATGTCCTTCTGCTGCCACTGCCCTTTCCAACGCTGTATTGGGTGTTGTGATTGGTGCTGTGGTTCCTGAGATTACCTGCCTCAAAGGTTTGGGTTCTCTCTTTATTATATTAGTATAGATTGAAGGCCTTTTTCTGTGGACCTTACCCAGTGTGTGAAACAGCCTTCCTCAAAGGAGCAGGTTTATACTTTCTTGAGTGACATGATGTCAGAGTTTTACTGTGAGGAGGAATATGTTGAGGAGCATCCCTCTGGCTCCATGAAGCAGGACCTCGTTGAGGCCCTAGATGCAGCAGTGCAGCACTCCGTGAACAAGGCCTTGGTCGGAGCCATAGAGCCATAGAAGCGCCACATATGTAATTATGCCCAGCAGCAGGCAGCCGCCCCAGGGCGGGTGGGAAAGGCATCAGGAATCCTCAGGCGGCAGACTTCACAAAATTGGCCAAGTCAATGGCTACTGACCATGATTATGGAAACCCCATGAATGAGGCAACTATCACTGAGATACCTCAGGAGGACGATAATGGTACCTCCTCGGACCAGCTATCTGATCAGGAAGAGGCTCCTAGACCCTCCAAGAAAGCGAGGAAGGAGCATTACGTTGAGACACCTTCCTAACCTAAGCTCCTGACTTTCGAGCTGACAGAAAAAGTGCACCTCAATTCCACGGCCTGGCTCCCACCTCAAGAAGTGGCCGACTACGTTCAATCGCACCTTCATCAAGCGTCTGACAAGGAAGTGAGAGCACGACTTTGTTCAGAATGTCCCAGACCTGACCTGGCAGGCAAAGTAGCGGAGATGCCAGAGGAGGACCCCTCTATGCTCAGCTACCTTAAAAAGTTCTACAGGGACCCTAATAAGGGTATATTCAGGGAATGGAGAACATGTCAGGACAAGCTTTTGGACGTGGCAGGACCCTTTACAAAAATTCTAGAGCTAGGTTTTCGTGCCAAGTCCGCAATGGCTATCGATCCAGAGGAGTTGATTGGCTGGGCACAGAGAGCGGTCTGTCAGCTAGGTAATGCAAACTGTGCAATGTCCAGTGAGCGACGTCGCTCTATATTATTTTAACTGGATCCAAAATTGTCCAAACTCTCCTCCTCTAAATCAGGCCCCTTAGCCCAGGGCCTGATCTTCGGCCAACCCTTCTTAAAAGAGCTTACTAAGTTTTTAGTGGGTTAGACAAAGCCCAGGGTTCTCTCAAACGGGCTTTCCAGATGTTTTTCGGCAGGGCCGGACGATACCGAGGGCAGTTGTTCGGCTGAGGTTATAATTAAGGTGCCCTGCGTGGTCAGTACCACCAGAAAAGAGGGGGCTATCAAGATCCCAATTACAATAACTCTTCCTTCTACCCGACCTGTCGTGCCAAAAACAGATTCCGTAAGGGCCGATATGTAGGTAAGCATGGTGGACAACAGGAGTCTGGAAATTCAGGTAAGACAAATTCCTTGTACGAAGGTAATTTTGGGGGGAAGGATACAGTATTTTCTGCATACTTGGCGAACAATCTCGCAAGATGCATGGGTACTGGAGACAGTACAGGGGTTCAAGATCGATCTTTACAACTCCCTGAGTCAGATTTTCCCTCCCTCGCAAATGTATTTTTACCAACAAGATCAGCACTTTATCTCAGAAGAAATAGATAATCTCCTTCGGAATGGGGCAATAGTGACTACAGACCCTCATCACTGTGGCTTTATCAGTAGCATCTTCCTTGTGGAGAAGAAGGGGGGTGGATCCAGGCTAGTTTTAAATCTAAAAGATTTCAATGGATGGGTAGTATATTGTCACTTCAAGATGGAGGTCATCCATTTACTGCGGGACCTCCTTCAAGACGAGGACTGGCTAGTACGTCTGGACCTGAAAGATACTTATCTGTCTGTTCCCATCTACACGCCACATTGCCACTTCCTGCAGTTCCACTGGCAGGGAATTTGTTACGAATACAAAGTCCTCCCTTTAGGCCTTTCATCAGCACCATGGTGCTTCACGAAACTCCTACGGCCAGTGGTTGAATCTTTGAGAGCAAAGGGTGTCCGTCTGATCATTTACTTGGACGACATCATCCTCATGGCTCGTTGCCCTCGTTTAGTGGTGACACATCTTGAGTGGACGATCGATCTACTCCAGAGTCTGGGATTCCTTGTAAATCCACAGAAATCGATCCTATTACCAGCCCAATCAATAGAGTTTTTGGGCTTCCTGATAGACTCTCAGAATTGTCATCTCCTCCTTTCCGCTCACAATGTCAGGTCGATCAAGAGAGAGTTGAGGTTGATTTTGAACAGGCAGCTTGTGTCATTGAGATCGGTAGCCTGGATAGTAGAATGGCTTGCCTCCTCAATTCAAGCGATTTTTCCGGGACCCCTCCACTACTGTGCACTTCAACAACTGAAGATTCAGCATCTCTGGAAAGGCCACGGGTATGCAGATCAGATTCCCCTCTCAGAGGAGGCGAGGTTGGAGATGCAATGGTGGTTAGACCACATGGAGGCTTGGAACAGGAGAGCCCTCTTTGGATCCAGCTCAGAGATGGTGATAGAATCCAATGCCAGCCGGTGGGGCTGGTGAGCCCGTTGCAGTCAGATTTCAACTGGAGGTCGTTGGTTGCAGGAGGAGCTTTTGTTACATATCAATTGTCTAGAACTTCTGGCAGGCTTGTTTGCGATTCGCTGTCTTTCTCCTCTGAAGACAGACTGCTGCATACTGCTCTGTATGGACAACGTATCGGCTCTGAGATATGTGACCAAACTGGGGAGGACCAAGTCCCGGATTCTGGCAAAGATTTCTGGCATTTTTGCCTTCAGCACAGAATATCCGTGATAGCTGAATATCTCCCTGGCCGCAACAACGAGGTAGCCGATTGGCACTCCTGGCATCTACGGGACTTCAGCGATTGGATACTCGATCCCAGAGTCTTCCAGTCATTGATTTGTCTCTGGGGTCTGTGCAAGATGGATTTATTCGCATCTCACCTCAAGAGGCAACTACGAGCCTTTTTCAATTGGCATCCGGATCCAGAGGCGATTGCCACGGATGTGTTTCTTCAGGTCTGGCCGAAGTCCCTCTGGTATGCCTTCCCTCCATTCATGATGATCTCCAGAGTTCTGGCTCACACATGACGCCATCCATCGGAGTTAATTCTGATCACCCCACTCTGGAGAGCTTAGGCATGTTTAGAGATGCTTTGTGCAGTTTCGATCCTTCTGGCACCGAGGTGGAACCTATTGCTGGACCCTCAGAAAGCCCTTCACCCGTTGATAGAATTGGGGAAACTGCCTCTGGTAGCCTGGCGGGTTTCAGGGATAGATTGAAGATCACGGCCTTTCATGAGACGCTGACAGATTCATTAATGAGGCCTGATCGGCGAATACCCACAAGCGATATTCATCTGCCTGGAAACGTTGGTGTGGCTGTTGCTCTCAGTGGGAGGTAGATCCCGCTAAAGCACATGTCTCTTTGATGGTGAACTTTTTTTGCTGCCTCAGGCTTAGCCTATAGGACTGTTAACAATTTTCGGTCGGCCATCTCAGCACGTCATGTGTCAGTGGATGGCAAACCAGTTGGTGAACATCCCTTGGTACGTAAACTGCTCAGGGGCATCAGAATGGTTAAATCCCCTTGTCCGAAATACTCAGAATTATGGGACGTGTCTTCTGTTCTGAGATTTCTTGTAGCCTGGCCCTCTAATAAGTACTTGTCCGGAAAGCAATTGTCATCCAAACTGACTATGTTGCTTTGTTTGGTGTCATGCAAGAGAGTTTCTGATGTTAGGGCTTTAGACCTTGCGGGACGAAGATTCTCCCCAGAAGGTGTGACTTTTACTGTCTCAAGGCAGACTAAGTGCAATACCTCCTTGGTATCGTATTCAGCTTTTCCTAATAACCCTAAGCAGTGTGTTGTTTAATGCCTGAAGAATTACGAAGTGAGTACAGATGAATTTCGTTCAGAAATGAATGGTCAGTTATTAATTGTGTTACAAAAACCATTTCGTCCAGTGGCTCCAGCTACCTTGTCTAGATGGATACGCTGGCTCACGGGGGAGTCTGGATGTGATGTATCAAAATTTGGAGCTCATGCAGCTCGACGAGCTATGGCATCTAAGTCTTTCTCTTTGGGAGTCAGTCTATTTGACATTATGAAGGCAGCTGATTGGTCAACAGAGACCACGTTTAAGTCTTTTTATTGTAAGTCTATTGTGGATGTGGCATCTGTAGTGGTGGCTCAGCTTTGAACAAGCATAATCAGAGCTTCCGGCCCTGACATAGAATTAAAAATTTGCAAACATTTGTGATAAGTATGTTCAATTCTATTAAGGACAAGGATACTAGGATTATCCCACCCACAAACGATATATATACTGCATTATATTTGCATGGTGTTATATATATCTTATACATTCATACTGCATATGTATTTCTATGTTTTTTCCCTTCCCTTTTTCTGATTTATATGAGGAAATATCAAATATGGAGAATGGTGTTACAGAATACCCTTTACATTTGAGGTGCTGATAACAAGTAATGCATGATGGAGGACATCAATAGGATTTCGCATCTTCCAAGGAGGATATAGCAATTCACTGGTTCAGAAACCAGGTTTGGAGATCGAGCCCTGTTGGGCTACTGATTGTCTCTTCTGGAGGACGTTTTTTTGATCAATTAAGAGGGTTTCTTCAAGAGCAAGTTTCATGTTATGGACTTAACTGTTAGACTTTGTTTAAAGAAAGAGGACCCTGTTGCATTGCGCAGAGTTTATATAGGGGTGTACTCTATGGTTGATCAGGTGACACTGTGGTGTTCATGGGTATTGTAGAGTTGTATTTACTTTTTTCTTATTGGCTGCTGTGAATAAAAAATTGACTAGCATTTGCGCCAAGAATTTTCAATTCTATTAAGGACATGGAGGCGAGGATTATGCTTTCTCTTTCTATTTTATTGCCACTCACAGCAGCCAATGAAAACGTTTTAATATGTAAATAAACGACATTTCCCATGATGTCTAATAACACATCACATCCTGAAAGACCCTATAAGAGCCACCATAACCGAATATCCTCCTCTTTCTTTGTTCGAACAGCAAAAGTCCAACAACAATAACGTAAATCCAAAAAACATCCTCCAACGTGGAAGAACCAAACCAACTGGAAAGTGACATCTTCTCAACCAGAACTACTCTTAATCCATCTTCTTCTCAGAACCTGGAAGTAATGAAACACAGGAAAAACCCGTAACTTCTGCTTAGACAGAATATAAATACATACGAGTGGGCAAACATTGCATTTCTGTAATACAACCGGGTGGGATAATCCTCACCTTCGTGTCCTTAATAGTATTGAAATCTCTTGCTAATTTTTTATTCTATTACAGGACCGGAGGCTTCGGATTATGCTTATCAAATACCACAGAAGCTATATCACCCACTGGTTTATAATAAAACTGTTTAAAAGTTGATTCAGAAGGTCAGTCAGCAGAACGAATGATATCTTGAACATGGGCATAGGGAGGGACACATGCCAGCTGCAGAGCAGTCGGCGGGAAGAGCCGCTAAAAGGTTTTGCTGGATCCTTGCTATTTTGGTGATAAAGAAGGTGGACAACTCCTCACACCATTGCGTCGAGGGCGGGCGGGAGACAGCCTCAGCAACAGGTGCCACAAAGCTTTTGACAATAGCAAAGATCTCTTTGCTGTTGTTATCTGCCTTGGCGATGCGCCCTGCATAGTAGTTCCCCTTAGCTACCTTAATGGCTGCATAGTAATCTTTTTGGGCGAGCCGTAGGGCGGATTTAGCCTCAGGGCTATATACACGTCTCCACGCTCGTTCAAGTTTTTTGCACCCCAGTTTCAGCTCCCTCAGGGAAGTTCAGGGGAGAACCAAGGTTGAGAGGGGGAGCGTCTGGCTCTGGTCAGCGTGGTTTGCTTCGTGGAGGCAGTAGCCGCCTGCCGTACCCACTCATTAAATTCGCAGACTGCATCGACCAGAAGCGGCTTAGATTTTGGGCGAGTTTTTGCCAGGGCCTGTCTGAACGCAGGCAAATTAATCTTTTGGGAGTGGAAAATAGAGGGTGGGAGACTAAGCTCTGTAATCTCCCACATGAACCTGACCAGATCACGGTCGGACCAGGTAGTTTTTTCAACAATCACGGACTGAATGGGGAAATTAGAGCAAACCAGATCAAGCAGATGACCACCCGATACCGATGACCACGATATGAGACATGGCATGAAGGGCGGAACGTACCACACGCCCCCAGCGTTTGTCACACCCCCAGCACACACCCACAGGACAACGCAGACACGCCCACAAGCGACTACTTTGCTGGCACGGTTCTTTTACCTTTTAAATGTATATGGTGGGCGTCTGCACAGCCTATGTCCTTCTGCTGCCACTGCCCTTTCCAACGCTGTATTGGGTGTTGTGATTGGTGCTGTGGTTCCTGAGATTACCTGCCTCAAAGGTTTGGGTTCTCTCTTTATTATATTAGTATAGATTGAAGGCCTTTTTCTGTGGACCTTACCCAGTGTGTGAAACAGCCTTCCTCAAAGGAGCAGGTTTATACTTTCTTGAGTGACATGATGTCAGAGTTTTACTGTGAGGAGGAATATGTTGAGGAGCATCCCTCTGGCTCCATGAAGCAGGACCTCGTTGAGGCCCTAGATGCAGCAGTGCAGCACTCCGTGAACAAGGCCTTGGTCGGAGCCATAGAGCCATAGAAGCGCCACATATGTAATTATGCCCAGCAGCAGGCAGCCGCCCCAGGGCGGGTGGGAAAGGCATCAGGAATCCTCAGGCGGCAGACTTCACAAAATTGGCCAAGTCAATGGCTACTGACCATGATTATGGAAACCCCATGAATGAGGCAACTATCACTGAGATACCTCAGGAGGACGATAATGGTACCTCCTCGGACCAGCTATCTGATCAGGAAGAGGCTCCTAGACCCTCCAAGAAAGCGAGGAAGGAGCATTACGTTGAGACACCTTCCTAACCTAAGCTCCTGACTTTCGAGCTGACAGAAAAAGTGCACCTCAATTCCACGGCCTGGCTCCCACCTCAAGAAGTGGCCGACTACGTTCAATCGCACCTTCATCAAGCGTCTGACAAGGAAGTGAGAGCACGACTTTGTTCAGAATGTCCCAGACCTGACCTGGCAGGCAAAGTAGCGGAGATGCCAGAGGAGGACCCCTCTATGCTCAGCTACCTTAAAAAGTTCTACAGGGACCCTAATAAGGGTATATTCAGGGAATGGAGAACATGTCAGGACAAGCTTTTGGACGTGGCAGGACCCTTTACAAAAATTCTAGAGCTAGGTTTTCGTGCCAAGTCCGCAATGGCTATCGATCCAGAGGAGTTGATTGGCTGGGCACAGAGAGCGGTCTGTCAGCTAGGTAATGCAAACTGTGCAATGTCCAGTGAGAGACGTCGCTCTATATTATTTTAACTGGATCCAAAATTGTCCAAACTCTCCTCCTCTAAATCAGGCCCCTTAGCCCAGGGCCTGATCTTCGGCCAACCCTTCTTGAACAGTAGAACCCAACTTAAATGTTTTTGAGGCCATAGCTCCACGCACAAAATGCGCTCGGTACACTTGGATATCAACACCTGCCTCTTTCATTATATATTTTAACCATTTGGCTATAGTAGCTGCAGACACTGACTTATAAGGTTTTTGCAGAGCAATTAACAACTGAACCACATCATCAGGTTGTATAGATCTTGTACATTGTTCATAAGCTTTTAAACATTGAACTACACATAGCTTTGTATTACCAGGGAAAGCATGATACTCAACACTTCTTGACAAAGTTTTTGTTTGGGCTGTAATGTTAAAGGAAACTCCTTCCGGAGTAAATACTCTACCTGTAACATCCATAGCTTTCACATCGGAAGACCACCGACAGGCGGATAGGCATAAAAGCATAGCTAACTTACACAATAGTTGTTTCCGCATCAACATGTCATTATGTGGCCAGTTGTCAAATAAGGAAAGAACTAGAGAAACATCCCAGAGCGAGAAATACCTAGGTTTAGGAGGATTCGCTACCCTAATACCTTTTAATAATTTGCTAATTACCGGATGCATACCTATTGGTTTGCTGACTTCCTGGGAATGGCCTGCTGAAATAGCAGAGTGAAAGTTGTCAACTGAACGGTACGCCAAACCCTCCGAGGCTTTTTCAGACAGAAAATGTACAACCTGCGGTAACTCTGCCCCCACGGGATCCACGTGTTGTTTCACGCACCAACAAACCCAGCCTTTCCAGGCTGAAGAATATTGTTTCATGGTAGAAGGGGCCCAGGCTTGGTTGATGAAGGACGTAGCTGCGTCCGAAAGTCCCGGCATTTGCCATCTTTGCCTGAAAGTCTCCAGGCCCTCAGAGACAACTGACCCGCCAACATCATTGGGTGCATTTCTCCATGAGGGCCCTGGAGCGTTGTTGAAAATGATGGGATCATCCTGGGGAAGTCGCATCTCATCTCCAATAATACTGGGAACCAAGGCTGTGACTTCCACATGGGTGTCGCTAAAATCACTTCTGCTTGTGACAAGACACTTGGGTGGTTACCCTGGGAATCAGTATGAACGGGGTAAAGGCATAATTCAGGCACTTGGACCAGTCCTGTGAAAACGCATCTGTCGCCAGAGCTAATGGATCTGGTCTCTAGCTGAAGAATTTTTCCATCTGTCGAATCAGTCTGGATGCAAATAGATCGATTTTGCAAGTGCCCCATATCACTTTCAATCATTGGCCTATCTGGGGTTGGGGCCGTAATCCCTGAGATGCTGGGAATTCCAGTCCGCTACAACGTTTGACTGTCCCGGAAAATACTCAGCAATCACAGATATCGGATGTTTCAGACAGTTGTGCCAGAAATCCTTCGCTATTTCCGCAAGCAGGGAGGATCACGTGCCTCCCAGTTTGTTGATGTACCGTACTGCCGAGATGTTGCCCATTCGAAGAAGGATGCAACATGAAAGACGTCTGGGAGACAGAGTCTGGATCGTGAACGATCCCGCTAAGAGTTCCAGACAGTTTATGTGAATATCGAGTTCGCGCAGGGACCATCGCCCGCCTGTGGAGATATCTCCGCAACGCGCCCCAGCCCCAACGCTGGCATCGGATTCCATTACTACCTCCGGTTGAGAACCGAAAATGGGCCTGCCGTTCCACGCCTCTGCGTGGCTTAACCACCACTGTATTTCTTCCCTTGCTTCCTGAGAGAGGGGAATAACATCCGTGTAAGAAAGACCCTTCTGAAGATGGCGCATTTTTATCCTTTGAAGGGCTCAATAATGAAGAGGACCGGGAAATTTTGCTTGTATGGATGAGGCCAGAAGACCAACAATCCTGGCAATTACTCTGAGTGAGATTGTCTGTTTGGATAGCAGCTCAGTGAGCTCCTTCCTGATGATTTTCAGTTTGGAGCGAGGAAGACTCAACTGTGTCGACCAAGAATCTATGACGAACCCTTAAAAGCCCATAGTTTGGGAGGGAGCAGGAGCTGATTTGGTTTTGTTGATCATGAACCCAGGTTTTGCTAAGTAGTTATGGTCATTTGTAAATGATGAGCCGCTAACATTGGGGATTGCGGCATGATGAGTATGTCGTCTAGATAAACTATCATGCAAATGCCTTGCTCTCGTAGGTGAGCTATAACCGGCTTCATCACCTTGGTGAAGTACCATGGTGCTGAGGAGACTCCGAAAGGAAGGACCAAGTACTCGAACCACTGGTTCCACCATTGAAATTGGAGGAAGTGGCTGTGAGGAGGAAAAATAAGTATTGACAGATAGGCGTCTATCAAGTCCTGCCGGACCATCCAGACCCCTTCTTTGAGAGCATCTGCCAAAAGATGGATGCCCTCCATCTTGAAGTGTTTGTAAGTCATAAACTGACTGAACTCCTTCAAGTTTAAAACTAATCGGTGACCTCTGCCTTTCTTCTGCACCATTAAAATATTGCTGCAAAAGCCGAGATGGCCCTCATAGCAATGTGCTACTGCTAGTTTCTGCAGCAATTCGCATAGTTCGGATTCGATAAAATTACATTCTAGTTGGGAAAAAGAAAGCTGTCTGGGGCGAATGACTTGATAAGGTGTCTGGTAGAAATCTAAATGGAACCCCTGAATTGTCTTCAAAATTCATGCATCCTGAGAAATTTGAAACCAATTGTGATAGAAAAATTGAGTGCGACCCCCCCAATGGTATCAGGAAGTTGTCGGGAGCATTCACCAGCAGAGTCTGGGGCTTGGAAGCCTCCTCCTTGTCCACCTCTGTGGAAACGCCGCTGGTTGAAGCGTGGTCTGGTAGGATAGAAGGTTCCACCGCGAGCAGAGGCCCACTCTCCGCAACCCCTTCCATAGTTTCCTCGTTGAGGACCTTGGGAGAAATTTCAGCCTGGCGAGCGTCCTTGGCCTCGCCCGGCCCATCAAAAAAGGCCAGCTTGAAAGACTCGCTTGATACCAGACTGGACCTTATCCAGCGTTGTGCCCACGTACTTGGAGACATCCTTAATGAAGCATTCTCCAAAGAGATTACCTTCCGCTAGGGGCCCTGGTTCCGCTGCCGCAAAGTCTGTGAGGTTAGAGTCCATACGCATAAGGAGCAATTTGCGGCGTTCCGTGGACAGAGCATAGTTTGCATTGCCTAAGAGGCAAATGGCCCGCTGGGTCCACCCTGCCAGTACATCCGGATCCACCGCAGTGGCCGTCTCCTGCGCCTGCAAAGCCATTTCTCGGATTGTAGAGAGAGGGCCTGCCACGTCCAGGAGTTTTCCTGACAGCTTCGCCATTCCCGATCAATACCTTTATTAGTGTCCTTAGCAAACTTCTTGAGGAAGGTAAGTAGGCTACGGTCGATATCTGGAGTTTCTGCCACCTTGTCCGGGATGTCCGGTCTGGGACATTCTGAGAGTAACCTATTACGCACTTCTTTGTCAAAACTCCGGCGGAGATTATCATGTAGGTATGCCACAACTTCCGAAGCTGGTGCCAAGTCCAAAGACCAAGTGTGGACTATGTCAGCCAAGATTAAATGTAAACGGGTTGGACATAGTATGGGATAGTTCTTGCTTCCCGTGCTTTGACTTCCTAGTCTTCTTTTTCGGGGGAGCCTCGTCGGGGAAGTCAATCCCCGTGGTATCCGTGTCTGTGTCCATATCCGTGTCCAGACCCTTAGCCTTACCAGAGGGAGGAAGTGAGGAGAAAGTGTCGCATGAGGCCAAGATTTGGCTTGGGGGCCACTGCCCGTGGTAGCCTTAGCCGATTCTGTAGGGTCAGCAAAGCCATGACATTTGGCGAAACTCTCCAGTTGCTTAGTTATGGGCTTCAACGCAGCAACTAATGCTTGCTGCCCAGTCCCAGGGACTGCCTTCTTCACGGCCTTGTTCACCGACTCTTGAACAGTAGCGTCCAAAGCCCCAACAATATTATCTTCCAAGGAAGGGATAGACACTTCCTCCTCATATAGATTATCATCCTCTAGCTGACCCAGTCCTCCATGGCAGGGCAGAATTTAAGTAATTTCTGGGCAGCAGAGGAGTTAAGGGGGAGCCAACCCAATCACACACCACACAAAGTACCTAGCTCCTCAGCAAAATTCTGTATGAAAGTTCTTGAAGCCCACAGGGTGTAGGGAGAGCAAAGAGAGAAAATAATTGAGGGAGTTTGTGCACACTCCAAGGCCTGAAAACTATCACAGCCACCTCAGGCGTCAATACAGTGTCTCTCATGCAAATCACTCCGAGCAAGTGATCTCCGGAGCAGTTCAGGGGTGAAAAACGTGCGTAGCCCAATCCTACTAAAAACTAGCCCAATTGGGCTACGCACGAGGCCTCAAGGAAACAGAGCTCTCACAGACGCTCCGGCAATGAGGGAAGCCTGCCGCCTCAAAACACACACAATACACTGCCGACGGCAGCGCAGCACTTAATTACACCCAATTATGCCCAGCGATACTTGAGAACAGGCCGCTCGGACCGCCCGCATAATTAATGAATCCTGCTGCCTCGCAGGGAAAAAGGGGACAGCGTTAGCGCGTTTAAACACTTAGCACAATGCACGCGCTACACTAGGCGGTCTAACTCCTGCAGCGCGAGACGCGCACATCAAAGGCTGCAAGTTGAAAGCAACAGAACACAATTAACAATTGAATGTAGTAGCGCGAGACACGCGCATAACAGGCAAACACTTGAATGTAATAGCGCGCGCGTCAACGCGGCATACACAACATTCACATAAATCAATAACCATTAATCATTAACAATGCAATCAATCAAGAATTAAATATGGCACTTAACTTCCTGCGTGAGCAGCAAAGAAAGAGGAGGATTTCCGGTCATGGTGGCTCTTATATGGTCTTTCAGGATGTGATGTGTTATTAGACATCATGGGAAATGTAGTTTATTTACATATTAAAACATTTTAATTGGCTGCTGTGGGTGGCAATAACATAGAAAGAGAAAGCATAACACAAAATTTTCTAGCTATCGCAACAAGAATTTTAGATTTTATTAAGACACGGAGGCGAGGATTATGCTTTCTCATTTCTTTACTGCAAAACACAGCAGCCAATGAAAGTAAAACTACAACAGTAAAAAACATCAATACCCATGAGGCTTTGAACCACGCCTCCTTATTACAGCCAATCACTGCATTATCAAGTATACAAAGTAGAGAGACACCAATCTGGCCTCTTCTTTCTTTGCGCGAGCTCAGTCCAATAAGTCTTAAACTCTCAACGGAAAGATGAACAGTTCCTGTAAGAATTCTCAACGGAGAATAATCCACATCAATGAAGGCATCCGGGTCTGTCAGGAAGGCACAGTAGCTCCATCCGGAGTATCCAATCAACTCTTGTTAGAATCATTTCCTAAAACAGAAAACAAGGTTTAGAAAAGGAACCCACAACTTTATTTCTCATTGGGTGGGTAAAAACGTTATTAGAACAAAATATAACATCAAACAACTTACAGTTGCATAACTTCCCCAATGGGTGGGATAATCCTCGCCTCCGTGTCTTTAATAGAATCTAAAATTCTTGTTGCGATAGCTAGAAAATGTTGTATTCTATAGCAGGATCGGAAGCTTCTGATTATGCTGGTTCAAAGCTCATCAATCATAGCATCAGAAACATGAGGAGTAGGTTTACAATAAAACACTTTAAACGTCGAATCAGAAGACCAGTCAGCTGCTTTGAGGATATCTTCCAAACGGGATCCTAACAAGTAGGCTTTGGAGGCCATAGCTCCTCTGGCAGAATGGGCACCATAAACAGAAATGTCAATACCTGCCTCCGACATCACCCATCGAACCCACCTAGCTAAGGTAGCAGCAGAGACTGGTTTGAATGGCTTCTGGACAGAAATTAATAATTGACCCAAAGGATCAAATCTGTGTGCAATAGTACGCTCTTCATAACACTTCAAACACTGTAATACACATAATTTACTATTATGAGGAAAAGAAGGGTACTCCACTGAACGAGACATGGTCTTGGTCCGTCTTGTGATAATAAAAGAAACACCTTGAGGAGAAAACATCCTACCAGCCAGGTCTAAGGCTCGAACATCAAACACTCTTCGACATGAAATGAGGCATAGCAACATTGTAAGCTTGGCAGAAAGCTGTTTCAGAGACAAATCACCATTATCCGACCAGGATTCCATATGGGAGAGAACTTTAGAAACATCCCATAAAGTGGAATACCTGGGCGGAGGAGGGTTAGCCACGCGGACACCCTTAAGTAACTTACAAACCAGGGGATGCATCCCCACAGGCTTACCATCAACCTGATCATGCCCAACAGAAATAGCAGACCTGAAATATTAACCCTCATGTAAGCAAGGCCCGATTCAGCACATTCAGACAGGAAATTCAAAATCTCAGTTACATTTGATCCCACGGGATCCACCTGTTTTTGAAGGCACCAACCCACCCATCTCTTCCACGAAGCTGAATATCGTTTTCGGGCGGAAGGAGCCCACGCTTGTTGCATAAAGCTGGCAGTCACCTGTGAAAGTCCTGCCATTCTCTCATGTCTCCTGAGAGCGTCCACACCATCAGTGTTAATTGATTCTGCAGGACCAGCAGACGGCCTGACCCCACTGGGTCCTGGAGGAGAGTCGGGAACACAGGAAGTCGAAACAGTAGATCCACAGATAACTCCAACGATGTGGGAAACCACGACTGAGTCAACCAAAACGGTGTCACCAACACTATTGAAGCCCTCTGGCGACGGACAAAGGCCGCCACTCTCGGGATCAGTGCAAACGGAGGAAAAGTATATTTCCTCTGTTGCCCCCAATGGTGAAGGAACGCGTCCATTCCCATTGCCATCGGATCCGGTCTCCAACTGAAGAACAGGGGAAGTTGGGCATTGAGGTGAGAGGCAAACAGGTCTATCTGGCATGGGCCTCACATATCCATGATCTGAGCAAAAAGTGATGGGTGAAGCCACCAATCGCTGTAGTCTCGAAGGAACCTGGAGTTCCAATCCGCTACCTGATTGAGCTTCCCCAGGAGATATTCTGCCACCACAGAGATCTTGTGATCCAGGCAGAAATGCCAGAACTCTTTCACAATGTGGATTAGCATGCGGGACTTCGTCCCCCCCCAGTCGATTGATGTATCTCACCGCTGAGATATTGTCCATTCAAAGCAGGATGCAACAATTGCTCTTCAGGGATGAGATAGATCTGATGGCAAAGGACACTGCCAACAACTCCAGGCAGTTTATGTGTAACTTTAGTTCTTCTGCTGACCACCATCCTCCTGTGGTAAATTCCCCACAACGAGCGCCCCAACCCCATTGGCTGGCGTCGGACTCGACGACCACGTCAGGGGCGGCGTCGAAAATTGCTCGCCCATTCCAGGCTGTCATGAGTTCCAGCCACCACTGAAGCTCCTCTCGAGCTTCCGGGGATAGGGGAATGAGATGGTCATAGTGAAACCTCTTTTGGATATAAAAGATTTTGAGTCTCTGAAGGGCCCTGTAGTGCAAGGGTCCCGGTAAAATGGCTTGGATCAAGGATGCAAGAAGACCCACATTCCTGTGGGGCTCGGGCAGATGTAGGGTCGCATTAACAACGCTCACTCATCCGAAAGACGAGGAGGCCTAGCGGTCCCGGACTTTGAGCTTTATTACCTTGCGGCTCAGTTGCAGCTCTTTACGCAGGAGGTGGCGAGGGTGTTCCGAGGACTGTAGCACGAGAGGGACGGAGGCACTCCGCGACATGTCCTCGCTTATATAGCCTTACAACAGAGGCTTACTGTTAAAGAGCTAACCCTTGAAGAGCAGACGTTTAGGCTCTGCTGGAACCGCTCCCAGCGCCGAGCGGGCGTACGACATCCCTATGCTCCTGAGATACCTCTTGGAATGGTAACGGCGCTTCCCCACGGAGGGGACTGGTCGCAGTTAAAGATTTGGGAGGACGCGGGACTGCAGGTGCTTGGCGATTTGTATGAAGATGGGGCGCTCGTTCCGTACCGGGTTCTGCAGGAGCGGTTTGACCTCCCGCGGGGAGACTACCTACTGCATGCCACAATAACTGGGGCCATCCAAGCGCACTGGAGGGGGGGTTTTAGAACCAACAACGACCATGGCCTGTCAGTACACCATGATTGCAGCCGGGACTTATAAAGCAGTAACATGCCTGTACTCTAGAATGCTCCGGGAGAATTTGCCGCCCTTAACGGCGCTTAAAGCCAAGTGGGAATCTGACCTGAATAAGGAGATTCCTGAGACGACTTGGACGCAGATAGTGCGGCGTGCATGGAAGAGCACGAGAAATGCACGCTTCCAACAAATCCACTTTTATATCCTCCACAGGGCCTATTTAACACCTGGCAAAATCAAGAAATATTTCGGGGCGGCCGAGGCGACGTGCCCCAGATGCTCTGCAGAAGGGGCAGAACTAGACCATATGCTATGGTCCTGCCCTGACCTGAGGGAGTACTGGCGGGCGATTGGCGACTCATTAAACGAGGTGACAGAAAGAAACCTACAATATGACATGGCTGTCGGTGTTTTGCATTGGTTTCCGCACACTCCCAAAAACAAGATCACAAGTAAATTCATTGATATGGGCCTCCTCTTGGCCAAAAGGGAAATCACAAGACTCTGGAAAGCGAGAACGGGCCCCATGCACAAGCGGTGGGTAAATGAGTTCCTGAAGTGGGCTGCTTGCGAAAGCACACTCCGATACCAACGAGCTCGCTGGAAACCAGAGGATAAGGCATTGGACGCGGCGGCTTGGGAAGCACTAGTGCAGACCTTGAGAGATAGCATGTCGCAAGCAGATGGGGACGCTCTTGACCCTAACAGAGATACAACCCAGGACACGCCAGGCACATCATCTAACTGAACAATCATTAGCTTCTGATTACACCCATAGACGTAGACTAAACAGGCTCTAATGCGTAGGTGGTGGGACTAGGGGAGGGAGGATAGGGAGTTTGGGGATATCTAAAGGGATGTAGGGGGGAGGCAAGGGAAGAAAACTAAAAGCGGACACGTACACTCCTAGCGAAAGGGTTGTGACTGTGATTACACTTCGGCTTCTGGCACTTCCCTCCTTGACGCCGCCCGACCTCCGGGTTGTGGGCTCAAAGGCTGTGTACAGTGCTGAACAGAGAATGGTGCATTGGGGAGTCAGAGATGTAATGTATGTTTGGACGTAGTCTATGTACTTTAAGTCTGCAATAAAAATTACTTTAAAAAAAAAATGAGTAAGGAGATCTCGATCCTGCGCCAGAATTAGCATGTCATCTAAATACACAATGAGACGCACCCCCATCTCCCGGAGGCGGGAGACCACTGGCTTGAGGAGCTTGGTGAACATCCAAGGGGCTGAGGAGAGGCCAAATGGAAGTGTACGATAATGGTACCACTGCCCTTTCCTTTGAAATTGTAAGAATTTCTGATGTGAGGGGCAAATCGGGACAGTAAGGTATGCATCCTTCAAGTCCAACCGGACCATCCAGTCCTTTTCTAGCAGGAGATCCCTTAAGAGATGGATACCCTCCATCTTGAAGTGACAATACAGGACATAGGGATTTAAATCTCTTAAATTTAATACTAGGCGCTGACCGCCGCCTTTCTTCTGAGCCAAAAAGACGTTGCTGTAAAACCCTTCGGGGATGAAGGCTCCCACGGCAATAGCCTGTTTGGCCAAAAGCTCTTCGTGCTCTGAGTCTATATAACTCTGTTCGAGATGGGAAAAAAAGGAGAGGGCGAGGGGGAAACACCTGACGGGGACACTCCAACAGTTCTATTTGGTGACCCTGCACGGTCTGAAGGACCCAAACATCTGAAGTGAGACTAGTCCAATTTACCACAAAGTGCAACAATCTGCCCCCTAGGGGAATGACAGGACACACAGGACTTACCAGAGGATTGATTGTCGAAATTCTTGTAACCTCGGTTGACACCCCTGTTGAAACGGCCTCTGTAGCCACGCGTTCTGGACGGGTAGAAGCCCGCCTGCTCGGGTTCTTGGGCGTAACCTCTGCCATGCCTTGGGGCATATCCTCTCTGAGGACTTGTATTCGAGTAGTGGCCGGTCGAGCGTCCTCTGCCATGCCCGGCCCTACCAGAGACCTGGGGCAGAACTCTCTTCAAGGATGCCTGAGATTTGTCCAGGGAAGCGAACGTGCTTACAAATCTGGCGATGTCTTTAAAAAATTTGTCTCCAAACAATTGGCCTTCTGCCAAAGGCCCCGGTTCTGATGAGACCAGCTCCACTATCTGTGTATCAATCCTAAGCAGGACTGACTTTCTTCGCTCTGAAGCTAGGGCACAGTTAGTATTCCCTAACATGCAAATAGCTCTTTGTGCCCAACCAGCCAGGACCTCGGGATGGATGGCGTCACCTGTCTCTTGAGCTTGGAGGGCCAATTCAAGGATCTTAGCCAAAGGCCCAGAAAGGTCGAGGACCTTGTCTTGGCATGCTCTGAGCGCGCGGTCAATCCCCTTCTTGAGGTCCTTTTTATACTTCTTAACCAATTGCATGCTAATGACAAGGTGAACTCGTCATGAGGCACACTGAATCTGTGCTCATGACAAGGTCAACTCGTCATGTATAATGGGAAACATAAATCTGCAGCACAGGAGGGGAAAACCCCTTAGCAGCCAAGTGGTTAAGAAAGGTGGTCATCGATGTATCAATGTCTGGGGTGAGGGCCACCTTGGGGGCTAGGTCTGGACGGGGGCATTCAGACTTCAGACGAGCCCTGACTTCTTTATCAAACCCCTTGAGTAGGTGGGCCTGTAGGTATTCCGCCACCGCGGGGGGAGGGACCCAATCAGAGGATCATGGGTGGACAATGTCCGAGGGGTCAAACATGAAAGGGGAAGGTGTAACATGGGAGGAAGCATGCTTACGCTTCTTTGCGCACTTGCGCGGTTTGGACGCTTGGGAGGAATCTGTGTCCGTATCAGTATCAGTAGTGGTATCTGCCACCGGGATAGGCGAGGACTGTGAAGGGGAATGGAAGGAACGGCGTCCTTGGTGCCTTCTTTGGACTTATAGAGTTTAGCATAGGAGTGGACATGTGGCCATGAGGACTCAGGGGACTCACGGGGTAGAGGAGCAGGGGTCTGACCCGAACCTGTAGGAGGGGGGGGCTTTGGGAGCAGCAGCGACCAGCATTTCCAATACTTAGCTAAGGGTAACAGGGCGGAAGACAAGGCCTTGTCTAGCTTAGCGTCAAGTTTTATGTCAATAATGTCCTCCATGGACTCTTCTTCGTAGTATTCTTCGTCACCCTGCTCACCACATGCATCAACTTCCTCCTGATAGCAATCAAACTCGACCATCCTCACAATAGAAAATAATTCCAATCAAAAGTCCCCAGAGGGAAACTCAATTCTCAACCCTGGAAAGGGTGTTGTATGGGAGTAGTGCCTGGCGCAGGAGCCAATAAATTGCAATACAAGTCACTGAAAATCACTCAGAGTCAAAGTAGTCCCACTCTAGGACTAATGGAGGGAAAGACCCCTATCTGCATCCAGCAGGAGGGTCACTAAAAATTAAGGCTCAGAAAGGCCTTGGTAAATTAGGGGTTAATATGATTCATCAGCCTGAGGCTCGTCCGATCAAAAACGCTGTCTCTGGGAGGAAGGAAAGGCCCAAATTGGCTCCTGGCCAGCTGCGGTATCCCCTGTTCAGCCTGGGTGAAGGCGCCTTGGTCGGCACTGTTCTGAGGGCTGCGCACGCGTTGTGACGTGCGCGAGTCCTGGAGATGCACGCTGGGCGCCTGCGAAGGCCCCGACGTGCGCTCCTCTCCCAGCGGTGGGGGCCAAGCTGCTCTTTCCGCGGCCGCGGCACAAGCCGGAGCGTTGCCGACAGCGGGCGGGGAGAGCGGCAGGGGACCTACAGCGCAACACGCGCTGACGAAAAACAACGGACTTGATTAACGGAGCGGGCTTCGCGCTCTCGGGAGATAAAGTCATAAGGTGCGCAGCGCAGTACATATAAGGCAGTCACCCAAGGTAATTGAAATACGATTTCAACCAAAGACAATAATCATGAAATATCAATATCCAAAATATATATAGCACATATTAATCAACACAATATAGTGTAGTGCAAGTATACAAGGTAGAGAGGCACTTATCTGGGTGCGGAGCAGCAAAGAAAGAGCAGGCCAGATTGGTGTCTCTATACTTTGTTTACTTGATAATGCAGTGATTGGCTGTAATAAGGACAAACAAGATTGGTAACCAGTTAGACAGGGCGCTCAGCTTAAGTTTAAGGGATAGTTACTCAAAATTATCTCCCACGGTGCTACTAAGGGTGAAGGGCATGGTTACCAAACATACCCACTCAGATCCACTCACGTGGGACTGTTACAAAAGCTACAAAGGTTCTCTCTGTCAAGTCAAACTAGTTAAATTACAGTTATTACTATGTACAAGCAGTGTCCCGTAGTCCAAACAAACTTTTGGGTAAGTTTGTTTGGACTACGGGACACTGCTTGTACATAGTAATAACTGTAATTTAACTAGTTTGACTTGACAGTACTCGTATTGCAAGTGGTGTCACTCTTTTACTTTGATTAGTGTTCGGGGAGATTTTGGAACCGACGCTGGGAAATTGGAAGGCTTTCGAAATTGGATTTGAAACCATGGGGAACGAATGACGAGTAGAGGATTCTGACATAATTGATGATTACGAATTTACGGCATGGGACAACGTACATACGGATACTGATTGTGAGGACTTTTTGTGGAGTAACAGAGGAAACTCTGTTGCGATTGTGCAGGACAGCCCTGAGGAAGTCATTGTGCTTTACATAGCACGACGAAACACGTGTTGGCTGCGTTTTGAAGAAAACAGTGGATGAATAAAATCTAACTGGAATACAAGGACTGTATTGACTGGATCAATATAAGGACTAGAATATATTTGTCTTCCTGCAAAGTTTGAAGAAATTGATGTCTTTGGATGGAAATTTGTATAATAATTTGGTTTTGAGTGCTCAGGGAGAACCTTTGTATTTATTTATTTATTTATCTATTTAATTCATTTTTATAAAGCGCGTACTTTACCCGAAGGTGTCAGAGCACTGTACAATAGAACCAGTTACGTTACACGTTGCAGGAATAAAACAAACAAAAATAGCAGGCCATAGAATTGGAGCGATGCAGGCAAAAGGCACACAATCTCAAGCACAGCATGAACAGACTGTACAAGCAAAAATAAGAATAAATATGACAAATTATACAATGACTAAAGAACTTCCTAGCGAACAATAGCAGGCCATAGAATCAAAACAACGCAGGCAAAAGGAACACAATATCAAACGCAGCAAGCACAGGATGCACAAACAAAACAAAAAAAAATTTGTGACAAATTTACAATGACTAAAGAACTTCCTGGTGGGGTCTGAGAAGGAGGGAATTAGTTCTGAAAGTGTCTTTGGAATAAAAGAGATTTGAGGTCCGCTTTGAAGATCTGGATGGAGGTGATGGCACGGAGCGAAGGAGGAAGCGAGTTCCAGATTCTCACCGCATTACCTGAGAACGATTGTGCCAACAATTTTTCCCTTTTGAAGGAGGGGGGTTCAAGAAGGAACTTTTCCGCATTCCGAGAAGGTCTTGAGCCTCCAGACAGTTTGAGTTTATTCGCCAGATTGCGAGGGGAGGAAGAGTGCAAAGCTTTGTGGGTGATGCACGCTGGTTTGTAGATAGCTCTAGCCTCGATGGGAAGCCATCGGAGAGAAGACAGGATAGGAGTGATGTGGTCACTACGTTTGGATCCTGTAATGAAGCGAGCTGCTGAATGGAGGATTGATTTGAGGGGGGAGAGGTGAGATTTGGGAAGGCCAGTCAGAAGAGAATTACAATAATCCAGTCTAGAGAGAACTAGCGATTGGACCAAGGTTTTTAGGTCATTCTTCAGGAAGAACCGACAAATCTCCCATAAAAGGCACAGTTGATAGCGTGCGCTCTTGGCCATGGAGTTGATGTGTGAGATTAGGTTGAGTCTTTTGTCACCTAAGGCTTTAGCGCAGTCCACAATGATGGGTTTACTGTTGAGTAGATTCGATTGATCCATCCAGGATTGAACAGGAGGCAGAGAGAGAGAGCTAGATAAGAGGAGGAATTCCGTTTTGGAGGGATTGAGAATGAGTTGGTGAACTAACATCCAGTTGTGAATAGTATTGAGAGTAGAGCTGAGTAGTGAGAGATCATGAAAGGAAGACACCTTGAGGTAGATTTGGGTGTCATCCGCATAGAGATGGTAGAGGATTCCAGATTTGCTTAGAAGGTTCCCTAATGGTTCCAGATAGAGATTGAACAGAGTGGGAGCAAGGATAGAACCTTGAGGGACGCCTTGACCAACCACCAGTGGAGACGAGAGACTATTTGCAATCTTGATCATTTGGGATCTGTCTGAGAAGAAAGAGGCAAACCATTTGAGTACTGTGCCTTCCACGTCCATTCTCTGTTGAAGAATGTTAAGGAGGGTGTTGTGATTAACAGTGTCAAAAGCTGCAGAGAGGTCAAGAAGAATCAGAAAGCATGATTCCACCGAGTCGAGAATATGCAGCGCATCATCGATCACTTGCAGCAGGGTTGTTTCAGTGCTGCAGTTTTGACTAAAGCCCAACTGGAACATGTCGAGGAGATTATTGTCCATAATGTGTTGGGAGAGTTGTTTTGCAACACATTTTTCTGTGATCTTTGAAAGAAAAGGGAGATTGGTGATGGGGCAGAAGTCATTGAGGTCATCTGCATCTGCAGAGGTTTTTTTTTAGAAGGGGGTAACCTGTCCTGTTTTGAGGACAATTGGAAGGGATCCTTGACTGAGGAAGAGATTGACTAGCCTGGTCCAGTAGGAGAGAGTGTTAGTATAGAAATCAATGGCGATGCCACTGGGAATGGGGTCGGAGGAATGGTTGGAAGGTTTGGTTTCGCAGATGCTTTTGAGGAGATCAACCTCTGAGATGGCAGCAAAGTTCTGCCAAGTGACTACGGATTTTCGCTCCTCGATGGGGTGGGGTGGTTGACCTGTTCCACCACAGATTTTACCTTTTGATCGAAGAACATAGCAAACTCAGTTGCTTTCTTAAAAGCATCCTCAGGCTTGATGGTTTGGGGAGAACAATTCGAGTTTTTGATGAGGTCGAAAAGTTTTTTGGGTCTGTTTTTAGCTGAATCGAGGAGGGATCTGAAATGTGATGTTTTTTCCTGGAAGATGTGCTTGTGGTATATGGATCTTGCTGAACGTAAAAGAGAGAGGTTGGGGGTGGATGGAGATTGTCTCCAGTGCTTCTCCAAGATTCTAAGGTTTTTCCTTTTGTCATAGAGAGCTTTGTTGAACCAAGGAGCAGATGGGGTGGGTCTTTTCCTTTTGCTTTGGAGTGGAGCAACCTTGTCGATTTCAACTGCAAGGATTGAGAGGCAAAGGGGAGTGAGATCGTTGACATCCGTATTGGGGTCTAGACTAGGAAGAGACTGCATAGCAGAATCACATAGAGTCTCAAGATCAATGTTTTTTGTGTTGCGGAACCACGTAGAGGCTCTTTTGGGTTGGCCGAGAGTTAAAATGCGAGATAGGTGAAAACAGAAGGGAATGAGGAAATGGTCAGACCAGTCAACACGGATGGGTGAAGCAGTGGTAATATGGTCTGATTTGGAAATCACAAGGTCCAGAATTGAGCCCTTGGTGTGGAAAAACAGCCAATCTTTAACGAATAATAAGACTGTTTGGCGCATGACGCCTCTAATTCTCAATATCAATAGTTACCAAAATGAAGAGACAGGCGCTGGAAATTGGACGGCAAAGAACATGTTTATTCACTCCGGAGGAGAACACAACAGGCCTGACACAAGTCAATGTCTTCAGGAGGTGTTCTAACAACTTCTCCGCTGCTCAGTCTTTTATACACATTTCAGTCAGTTTATTGGTGGTCAAACATCCTAGGAATTCCTGCCTCCAGCCGGTTCCCACACAGACCCACCAGCTGTCATTCCCCCTCCCAAATCTAACAGATGATTGCCATCTTGCAGCTGGACATTCCAGCAGGACATAAAAGTGTGTGGGATCGATCAGATCTAAAGGTTGTGCAAGTGATAAGATCACGCATTTCTGTTTGTGCAACAATGTCTTGCTGTGTGGGGGCAATAAAGTACATCCATAAGGCTTGGTTTGCAGCCTGAGACCGGATCAAGTGGCCAGGTGCAGTTGGGGGTTATCAGAAGGGTCTGCCCGAGTGGGGAGGATGAAAGGACGAATGTGTTTTAGGGTAGGAAGTGGCTCCGGGGCTTTGTCAGGCTGACAAGGTTTTATGACCTTAGTGCATTTGGTCATGCTGAATCAAGGCACCGGGGATGGTTGCAGGGTCAGGGTGAATCATGGGTGACTTGCAAAGCGCGAGATAGCCGCGGCACCTAAAATGGATGCCGTTTACGTGTGGGCGATGGCTTCTTGTTAGGCAAGATGGCGCTGGTGATGTTCACGTTTGTCGATTCTATTTTCAAAAGTTGCCCCTTTGAACATTCCCAAGACATCTTGCTAGTCTATTTAGGTCAGTGTCTACAGTCTTAGGTGCACAAAGGGTTTAGACATAGGGAACACAAGGGCGGTATGCAATTGGGTTGTCTATTGCGGTGTTTTGGTGGCCTATTTATATTACAGGCAGATGAAAACAATCCTGATAATCTTATACAATCAATATGACAGGCGAGGAGGCAGTGCATACAAAATGACATTTGTCGTATCATACATTTAGACCTGGAGATGGGCATATTTCTTAGATGATGCAGAGTTCATTTTAAATACAAACATGTTACCATACACATCGTTCTGTCAGGATAAGGACCATGAAGTGCATTATTTGAGGCCTAGACTCCATGGGGGTCCAAACTAGAGGGCATATTCATGAGGACAACTGGTGTTCAACACTTATCATTATATAATGCTAACTCTTTCTTTGTCATTCATTTACATACAGTAAAAGTGACCGATGCAAGGTTTAAAGGGAAAATCTTTTTCTTGTCCAATTGGGGCATAATCAATACGAAGTGGTTGGGAGAGAAATTCAACTTAATACAAGCGATAGTCAGGGAGTGATAATGTTCAAAGGCTTTTTCTTTCCAGTGTCTTTTTATAGCGAGCCATCACTGGTAGGCTTCCATTGTTCTTCTTCTTCGTTGGCGCTGTTGAGCACCGGTGGTGGAGCTATGCATCCAGCTCTGATCCATATTCCACGTTGCAGGGCGTGGCCATTCTTTGCTCTCGGACCACAGTCCTTTTTGCCCTGTTCCCTAACTAATCTATCATAGGTACCTTAGACAGGGTACCCGCACTCTTATTCTTTATCCATGAAGTCCATCCCTATTACCCTATTCTATCTGTGCGCTGTGTTTCTTCATCAAGTCAATTTCAAAACTCCATATGAAAAAGGGGGCGTGCTTTGGAAGGTCGAGGGAAGAGAGGGCGGAGTGGGGTCAGATCTGAAATGGACCAAGGGAGGCAGAAATTTCACGCAAGTGGGCCCATCAATTAGGCTCAATGGGCTGGGACTGCTGGCACATGTTTTAATCAACAGGTTGGGGCTTCTGGACAGCCCTTCTTTCTTTCATTTTCCATGTTGGGAATGGTGCCTCGTCCAGCATCTCTTTGCTCTGCGGCTCCACCTTGGTCGAGGTCATGGGTGTTCCACGATCTGCAGCCAGGCTGTGCGTCACATCCGGCCCCTCTCCTCCGACGACTGCATGACATCTTTAAATAAGTACAAAAAAAGTTTAGAGATCTGGCAGGGGAAGACGTTTACACCATTCAATTTCTCTCCCAACCCCTAAGTAGCTGGGGAAACGTTTATCGGCTACTCAAAATGACGATATGGTGGGTACTTTTTAATCCTCGCATCGGCGTCTACTAACTCCTAAATCATTACTGTGGTGCAGGTTTGCAAGCATTTCTTACGAATTTCCACCATAATTTTTATCCTTGGTGTTCATTCCTTTTTCATTCACAATTGTGGCAAGAAATCTGATATCTATCAATTACATGGTCTGTCAAATTCAAACCGGCTCCTCCGGCAGAGACTCGTCGTTCGAAACTAAATCCTGTTGAGCTATATTTTTCTTCAAGGTCTGCTAATTACAAAAAGTGTGATGTGCTATTATCATGGGCATACAGGTACCCTTCCTAGCTATTGTTTACCATAGAGTACACAGGCTAAGCATTGTTCCATCCTATCGATGCTCCCTTCTTTCAGCTAAACGTTTTGGTTTCAGTACTCATTCAGCAGGGCTTACTACAACATTCCTTTGGTTCGAATCATTTTCATTAACATTATTGTAATTTTCGGCATCATCCTTTACAACCTAGCTACTTCCAACAGTTAATGAGGGACTTGCGATGTCCATACAACTTATATCTAGGGTGACCGGAATCTTAAAGTAAAAACAACTAGGGACATTTCACATAATTGGGAGAAGGACTACGCTCTTACTTCAAGCTACGAGTGCGTTCCTTAGCAGAGAGCTACAGAACGGTCAGTAAGAATTTACATAAATTGCGAATTCTAAACCTGGCAGCTTGCTTGTCAATTAAATCTTTTCTGGAAACAACGGCTAACTTCTATCAGGCTTAGTGAATTTATCTTTTTAAAAACCGGGACATGAGCTAAATTTCTTTAAATTTTCTGGGACAGCTGGTACAAAACTGGGACCAGTCTGGAAAAACGGAGACGTTTTGGTCACTCTACTTATGTGCAATGGGCAGAATAATATGAACGATGAAGGTTGTGTCACTAAGGCACTAAAACAAAAAACCATTGACATTTAATTCCCTTATAAAGGCCATATTAGGGGACATCAGTCGTCTCACCTGTCCTTTCTTTCTCAGCCAATCATACAGAAAGGAGAGGTAGTAATATGGCAAAAAATGATATTTTGTTTCTGTCAATTTTAAAGCCAATTGGGCGAGTACCGGTGAGGTACAGTGTCGTTATTTATTCAAAAGTGAGCTCTCAGAGAGAGAGAGAGAGCGTCGTGCACAATAGGCTATTCAGTACACGCATAACATAGAGAGAGAGAGAGAGAGCGTGTACAATAATAGGCTATTCAGTACATATGCAACATAGATCAGTACAGGTCAGTTTACAAATAAAACACACAAGCCGAGGGAAAACATAAATGCATAGTTTACGTACACACAAATACCGAATAGGGCGTGACAGTGCATGCATCAAGTACAAAATCAGAAGACAAAACACAGAGTTGTTTTGGACAAAAAAAGGACTTTCTCATGCATATTGCGTATTCTCAGTACTCTACTTAATTTATTCTGGGGTCAGGCTCCTTCTTTCCTTCTTTCCTAATAGTCGACAATTTTTAGCTGGTGGCCTATTTTGAAAATACTTACTCCCTTTTAATTGGTCGGACACTAGCCGAGTCGTACTTATACTCACGGTGGGGTCCCCCAACATCTAGCAATGATGATACAGGCTGAGGAAAAGGAGGGATGTCAGTCGGACGTGTGACGGTACTTTTCTGATTTTTCTATGTGGATGGAAGAAGAGGGGGTAAATCTAAAACATGACAATATCTCTAACTTCTGAGTGGAGGAGGATTTGGATGAGCCCCAACTCGGGGGACTCTTCATTTCTCTATTTGGTCAGCTCATAGGTGCGCATTACTTTGGTCGCACACTTGCGATATCGGTTGGAGTCAGGCTCAATGTACTGCAATAATCCTTCAAGCTCCTGATGTAGGCTACCCTCCCATTCGCTAGCTTTAGAGAGAGACTCGTTTCTAAGTAAAGAATATGCTATATTTAAGAAAACGCTAATCGTTTTTCGCAGGTAGATGCCATGTTCAGGCCTATTTTTCTCATCCCATTAACCGTTCGATCAACACTTCAGTCATACCAAAAAGCATTCTCTTATCGACCCAGGCGTACACAACACATACGCATTTATACCATACAAATCAGGACGTGAACACGCATTCATACCCAGGCGTACGCGACACATACGCATTCATACCATTCAATTTTTCACATTCCCAGAGATAGCCTCTGCATACAACGTACCATCTCACAGTACTAGCCTATTTTTCGCGTGGAACACAGTGCGTTTAGGCCTTCTCCATTCTTCAGCTGAAACTCCGATGTAACCTACAGAAAAAGAAAAGAGGGGGAGGGGCAGCATTCAAAGCACATCAGCGCGCATTATAACGAAAATATTTTTACTTACTATGTAACTGACTTATCTCTTGGGATGCAGTCCTTGGCATCTCAGCATTGAAGCCCTGAAGAACTGTTAGTGCAGTAAAGATAACCAATGATAGGATGCTCACTACATAGATCGTCCAAGTGCGATATTACAGACCGCGTGTAGGAAATGGTCAGAGGCCAGAGGTACTCAGTATAAGGTGAGGGGAGGGTGATGGATCAATGTTCTCATTGAAGAAAACGGATCACTGACATAATATCGACGTCAAAAATATCGAGATACCAAAATATCGAGGATAAAATATCGAGGGACAAAACATCGACTGCCTATCTTCAAACAGGTAAGTACTAAAATATCGACTCCAAAATATCGACTTACAAAAATATAGACTGTCAAAATATCTATTTTTTTCAATGTCTTAAAATTAAGTTAAAAATAATATATATAAATATATTTAATATAAACTTATAAATAATTATTAAATAAATGTAATATTAATAAATAATTAATATAAATTAAAAAATTATATCACCAAAAATAATACATATATATATATATATAAAAACATATTATTAAATAAACATATTAATATAATATAATTTAATTTAATTTAATTTCATTAAATTAATTTAATTTAAATTTAATTTTACTTTATTTTTACACTGTACCCCTGTACCTCAAAAACCCAAAACTGACCCTGAACCCTATAAATGCCCCTTTACCCAAAAACTAAAAACTGACCCTGAACCCTAAAAATACCCCTTTATCCAAAAACTAAAAACTGACCCTGAACCCTAAAAATACCCCTTTACCCAAAAACTGAAAACTGACCCTGAACCCTAAAAATACCCCTTTACCCAAAAACTGAAAACTGACCCTGAACCCTAAAAATACCCCTTTACCCAAAAACTAAAAACTGACCCTGAACCCTAAAAATACCCCTTTACCCAAAAACTAAAAACTGACCCTGAACCCTAAAAATACCCCTTTACCCAAAAACTGAAAACTGACCCTGAACCCTAAAAATACCCCTTTACCCAAAAACTGAAAACTGACCCTGAACCCTAAAAATACCCCTTTACCCAAAAACTAAAAACTGACCCTGAACACTAAAAATACCCCTTTACCCAAAAAGTAAAAACTGACGCTGAACCCTAAAAATACCCCTTTACCCCAAAACCCAAAACTGACCCTGAACCCTAAAAATACCCCTTTACCCAAAAACCCAAAACTGACCCTGAACCCTAAAAATACCCCTTTACCCAAAAACCCAAAACTTAAATTTAATTTCCAAAACCAATTACTTTTATTTACGAAGTAAATTTTATTTAATGGTCAATTATTAATTAATTAACAAATTTAATTAATTAACATATTTAATAAGTTATTATAAAATTACTCCCCACCCTATCCCCCTATAAACTCACAACCCACTACAGAAATTAATTTACTAATTATTATTTATTTATTCTTAAAATATTAATAATTACCAATTGTATTTTAATTATTTACCAAATTATAATTAACAATTATTATTAATTTACATATTTAATTAAATAAATTTAAATTACTTCCCACCCTATTCCCCTATAAACCCACAACCCGCTACAGAAAATATTTTACGAAAATATAATTATTGATCAATTAATCAATTATTATTAATTACCAATTATATTTTAATTAATTAACAATTAATAATTAATTAACAATTACTATTATATTACAGATTTAATTAATTATATTTAAATTACTTCCCACCCTATTCCCCTATAAACCCACAACCCGCTACAGAAAATATTTTACGAAAATATAATTATTGATCAATTAATCAATTATTATTAATTACCAATTATATTTTAATTAATTAACAATTAATAATTAATTAACAATTACTATTATATTACAGATTTAATTAATTATATTTAAATTACTTCCCAACCTATTCCCCTATAAACCCACAACCCGCTACAGAAAATATTTTACGAAAATATAATTATTGATCAATTAATCAATTATTATTAATTACCAATTATATTTTAATTAATTAACAAGTACTATTATATTACAGATTTAATTAATTATATTTAAATTACTTCCCACCCTATTCCCCTATAAACCCACAACCCGCTACAGAAAATATTTTACGAAAATATAATTATTGATCAATTAATCAATTATTATTAATTACCAATTATATTTTAATTAATTAACAATTAATAATTAATTAACAATTACTATTATATTACAGATTTAATTAATTATATTTAAATTACTTCCCACCGTATTCCCCTATAAACCCACAACCCGCTACAGAATAATATTACACAAAAAATTAAAAATATTATTAACTTACCTTAAATTCGATATTTTTGTTATCTATATTATGTCTAGTCGATATTATGTCCATTCTATATTTTTGATTCGATATTATGTCCAGTTTAGTCGATATTTTTGTTGTCTATATTATGTCTAGTCGATATTATGTCCATTCTATATTTTTTACTCGATATTCTGTCCAGTCGAAATAAACAACTCGATATTATGACTGCACACCGAAGAAAACGATCTACAGTGGCCTGGGGCCATTCCTATTCGTTGAGCAGGGAAACTACAGGAGGTAGCGAGTTTAGCTGGGTGCATTCGCGCTTTCAATGGCATGCATTTTTGCTACACAGTGAGAACACTAACAGACTTGTCTAACGTCTGCATGGAGATCAGTTTTGCGGGCGGGTGGAGGACACAGCGCAGTCCGATAACGCGGGAGCACAGTTGTGCCAGAAAATCGCAGATTCGTAATTGCCGAAGCTGGCAGACCTATTCATGGGGCCATAAACACGGACTAGGCCATGTCTGAAAAGTTTGTGCAAGACATACCAATCTATAACACACAAAAGAAACTGTGCCTTTCTAAAAACCGATAATATGCATTTGTGCCTGACTGCTAAAATACAGTGCCGAGAAATGCCTTTCATATATAATCTAAAGAGATGACCGATGCGTTAGGAGGTTACGAGAGATTAAAACAGAGCGGGACTTTCCTAAAAATGTTCATTCTAATCATAGGACTTTTTCGAGCCCTGGCTTTGGCCATGCAGGCAAATAGGTTCTAAGGAAGATTCTTCTCTCCTTTTTACTTAATACATTTATAACTTACTCCTGCCTAATGTTAGACTGGATGGCATTCCTTTGGTGAGGCTTAGGAGCATTTGAAAAACTCCTCTGAAACACGTGGTGTGTAAAACAAATATTACGATGTTTACGACTCCAAGGACCAAAATACACTTGGTGTTCATAGCTAACAAATTTCGAGCTAATGTACTTCTTTGGGAACTTTACAACAAAAAATTCCTAATTTGAAAAAGGCGCGCTTTTGCTCCTCCGAGGGAGCTGCTAAGAAAAAGAGTTTCGATCTACTGTCCTCTTCATTGATATATCTAAATATCAGGATCTTTACCAATTGCTTACGTTGTAAGAGTGTAAAATACAACAGATCTTGACCATTGTTTTGACATTGCTTCTGTGTACTGTATCCTTTTTAACTTTTTATAATCTAGTTATTTCATTTTACTGGCCATTTAAATTCGAGTTCCTTCTTTGCGTATTTGTTCCTCAATGAATCATACATTATGGGACAAATACCATACTTTTTTGTTCAACAAACAATTCGAGCTAAAACAACCATTTTCCAATAACTTCAGAAAAGACAGGCATGATGGATGTTGGTCAAAAGAATCTCTCAAATAATCCTAAATTCAGGCAAGGAGTCTGCATTACCTGTCCTTTACTATTTGCAAATAGTAACCATTATTCAAAAACTACCAAACAATCAATATTTATGTTGCTAATTCCATATTTCTCGTAAAGGGCTATTCCTGGCGTTTCCATTTTAGCGGGGTCAAAAGATCCCATCAGTGGCCTACTGATTCACTCGATTTTTCCTAGTTAGTTTTATGCCATGGTTTGCTTAAAGCTACAGCGGCTAATCCATATTTCATATTCATGTCCTTTTTATTAGGGGTGCCCTCCGATGGAGCCGGATGACTGACCTCTAATAAACGGTCCGGGTTGAACCAATTACCAATCAGTGGGGAGAAGATAGGCATGACGTATAATCGGACAAGTGAAAATCTCAAACAATTGTGGACAAAGGTCCGCACTACCTATCCTTCGCTGTCTGCAAAGAGAGAGAATATTCCTATTCTTCGGTGTTTGCAAGCAGGGAATATCTCAAAGAGATGACTTGCAAAGCGCGAGATGGCCGCTGCACCTAAAATGAATACAGTTTACGTGTGGGCAATGGCTTCTTCTTAGGCAAGATGGCGCCGGTGGTGTTCACGTTTGTCGATTCTATTTTTAACATTGGCATGTGTAATTTCCGAGCAGTGTTGTGCAAGATCGTTAGCTGAGAGAAAGGTTGCAAGCTTGTTGGCAGCCGAGTCTTCCACAGAGCCCCAGTGTAGATTGAAATCGCCTAGGAAGATCTGCTTGTCGCTCTGTGAATATTGGTCACTAATGAAGTCGATGAATTCCTCCATGAAGGAAGAGCAATTACCGGGCGGGTGGTAGATGGTATGGAACCTGAAGTGTGTGCCATGATGAACTTGGAATTCTAGGGAGAGGCATTCAAAGGTGCGAAAGAGGGTGGTGGGCAAGGCTTTGATTTGGAGGGTGTTTCTGAAGATGATCGCGACACCTCCTCCGATCTTGCCTGGTCTGTCGTTTCTGAGAATAGAGTAGTCAGTAGGTAACAAAAGATCAAATGAAGTGTGAGAGGAGTCATTAACCTTTTCCGTGCTGATGACGGAACCGCTCCGTCATCAGCCGCGGTGGCGCTGTGCTGATGAAGGAGCGGTTTCGTCATGGCCCGCCCGACGCGCCTGCATGGTGCTGATTTCGCGCCTGTGCGGTGCGTTCTATTGAGCGGGCGGGGCCATGACGGAACCGCTCCGTCATGAGCACAGCTCAACCGAGGCTAGTGACGGAGCGGTTCCGTCACCAGCATGGGCGCGCCGTGCGGCCCCCGACCCCTTAGCGCTGCGGCGGTATAGCCGCCGCAGCGAAGGTGTTAAACCAGGTCTCAGTGAGAAAGAGCATGTCGAGATTGTGGTGAGTGATGGTGTCGGAGATTTCCAGTTTGTGTTTGGTTGTAGATCTGCAGTTATGGAGCATACAGTGTAGCTCTGACGCAACTGTTTTGGTGATGTGAGAGTCTGGACTGATGAGGGGGATAGGGATTAGATTCTTGAATGAAGGTGCACCTTGAGGGGGAGGCTGGTAAGTTCTGACGGAATAGATGGTCTGAATGGCAAATTGAGTAGAGTTGTTAGGAGAGGCGAGTGTAGGGGAATTGACATTGATGGTCTTGTAGATAGCCAATAGGTTGGTAATGTCTGTGGAGGACAGATTGTGGTTGGCTCTATTGGGGCGCGGGAGCAAGGAACTCCTCAGGAGGTTGTTCGGGGAGGGGGATATCTTAGCACATAGGAGTGAAATGGACGCCTCAAGCTGGGAAATGGACGAGATGAGGGAATCAAGTTTAGTTTCCAGCGAGAGGTGTGCTGAGTACGGAGTGAAGGGTGGCTCGATGGTTAAGGGAGAGAGTGGCCTAGGCAAAGGAGGACAGGAGGAAGTGGGGGACCGGGGAGAGTGTTGGGGTGCGAGGGTCGAAGGTGGGGGAGGTAGTGAAGTATGCGAAGAAAGGCAATGGGCTGTGGTGGACTGGGGAGAGATATGTGCTGTACAGGTCTGAGGGGGGAAGAAGGGGGTGGAAAGGAGTGACTGGAGTTACTGAGATATTTTTAATGGTGTTGAGCAGAGGTGAAGAATAGAGATCATACCTAGGAGGAGAAAGTTGAGAAGTAGAAATGGATGGCTGAAGGAGGAGGGGGGAAGGAGTGGGGTAATGGGAAGGCCATGGATACGGTGAGGTGAGAGGAGAAGGGGCCGAACAGGGAGAGGAGGGGGGGAGGTCAATGGGAAGCCACACGAGTGGGGAGAAGAGAGAGGGTGCAGGCCAGGTACCATGGGTAATGAAAGGTGAATGTAGGGGTGAAGGCACCAGGCCGAGTGGGGGGTTGAGCAAAATTAAAGTTGTGGGAAGAGTGAAGGACTGAGAAGTCAAAGGGAGGGAAGAAGGAGGAATTACCAAGCGGGGAAACAGGGTTGTGAAGCATAGGGGGGAATGTAAGATGATGAGGGATTGGGGGTGTGAGAATGGTGGGAGGAAAGATGCTATGATTATGTTCGGTAATCCCCATTACTCTTAGTCCTACTCGTCCTCGACCCAGTCATCACTCATGAGGTATTCCACAGACAGGAAACAAAACAGGGAATGCTTTTCGGCTCCACCCCACCTCCTGCCAGGTGCTATATCAGACCTAATGCACATCCTGACACACCAAGCAACAAAGGCCTGGACAGGGAGGGAGGGTGGGAAGTATGACTGGGTCGAGGACGAGTAGGACTAAGAGTAATGGGGATTACCGAACGTAATCATAGCATTACCTCTACGTCCCTCGTCCTCGACCCAGTCATCCCTCATGAGGCATACCAAAGCAACGCCCAAACAGGCCTTTGGCAACCCAAACACAGCAAAACACAGGCCAGACACAAAGGAGTGCAGCAAGGGAAAAAAGTTTAATACACAAACAGAACTCAGAGCGGAGGGGGAACCCCCATGGCTTGCAACACCCCATAACCAAAATTGGTCCGGTCAGACAGGGCACAATTCAACTTGTAGTGCCTCACAAACGTGGACTCGGAGGCCCAGGTCCCAGCACGACAAATCTCATCAAGAGACACACCATGGTAAGCAGCCCAGGAGGCAGACACGCCCTGAGTGGAACGCGCCTGAACACCCGCTGGACAAGGCAAACCAGCACCACGATAGGCAAGAGTGATGACAGCCTTAATCCAACGACCCATGGTGAGCCTGGAAGCAGCCTTACCCTTACCAGCCAAACCAAAGGTGACAAAGAGAGAGTCAGAAGAGTGAAACTCCCCAGAACGAGCCACATAAATGGACAAGGCACGCCTCAGGTCCAAAGAAGGAAGTAACAGCTCAGAAGGAGAAGAAGGAGAAGGACACAAAGAAGGAAGAACCAGCTCCAGAGAGGAATGGAAACGGGAGCGGACTTTGGGGACAAAACCAGGATCAAAAGAGAGCACAACAGCGTCATCCAGAAAACGCAAAAATGGGGGGGAACAACGCAAGGCCGTAAGCTCCCCCAACCACCTTGCAGAAGTGATAGCCACCAGAAAAGCCACTTTGTAGGACAGAAATTTAAGGTCCACAGTCTCCAAAGGTTCAAAGGGGGGAGACTGTAAAACACCCAACACCAAAGAGAGATCCCAAGGCGGCACCAGAGAACGAACAGAAGGGGAAGAAAGAGAAAAACTTCGAAACAGACGAGAAACCAATAGGCCATCTGAAGAAAGAAAAGAATCCGGGTCCCGGAAGGCCCGGATAGCAGCCCACTGCCCCCTCAAGGTAGACACAGCAAAGCGCTTCTGAAAGCCATCCAGAAAAAATTGAAGGACAGAAGACACAGGGCAAGAGGTAGGAGACAAACCAGAAGAGGAACACCATCCCGAGAAGGAAGACCAGTGCTTTGAGTAGGAAGACAAAGTAGACGGCCTACGAGAGGCCTGCATCACAGAAATGAGGTGGTCAGGCAGACCACGGACCCCAAGAGACAACCGTTCAACCTCCAGACCGCCAAGGAGAGGGGAACCAGAAGATGGGACGGGGACCTCAGGGGAGAGGGGTAGCGGGGCAGAAGCCAAGGAGGGCCCACCGCTAGGCCCAGCAGCAGAGTAAACCAGGGTCTCCTCGGCCAGTGCGGAAGAACAGCCACCACCTGAGCCCCCTCCCGCTGAACCTTCAGGAAGAAGGCAGGAATCAGAGGAAAGGGAGGAAAGGCATAAAGAAGCCAAGGAGGCCACCGGAGAGACAAGGCATCCACTACCTAGGCGCCCACCTCCGGAGACCTGGAGCAGAACAGGGGAACCAGGGCATTGGACCGGGAGGCGAACAAGTCCAGACCCGGAGTCCCGAACCTCAGGCAAAGCAAGCGAAAGGTCCGGGGAGCCAGGCACAGGGACAGAGACGAAGGAAACCACCGGCTCAACGAATCCGCCACCACGTTGTCCACACCTCAAATATGCTGAGCAGACAGGGCCAGAAGATTCTTCTCCGCCCAGTCTGAAAGGGAGCAGGCCACCAGATTCAGGGAAGAACAGCGGGTCCCCCTTTGGTGATTGATATAGGCCACAGACACGGTGTTGTCCGATCTCACCAGGACATGGCAACCCCTCAGATGAAGTTGGAAAATACGTAGCGCCCTCTCCACCGCAGACAACTCCGTCCAGTTGGACGACCTGCGAGACTCCAACGGGAGCCAACGAGCCTGCACAGCCCAATGGTCCAGAGTCGCCCCCCAGCCGGAAGCGCTGGCATCCGTGGTCACAACCAGAGGAACAACATCCTCACAGAGAGGTGGAAAGGATCCAGCCACCACTGAAGAGCAGACACAATGTCCAGAGTCACGGGCACAGGAACCGCATAATCCAGGACAGGAAAGGGGACCCACCGCTGGACATGCCACAGCAGAGGGCGCAGATGAACCCTGGCCCAGGGCACGGTGAAGACAGAAGCAGCCATGTGGCCCTGAACCTTCAGCCACTGAAGGAGGGGAGCCGAGGTCTGCGACAACAATTTCCTCAGCAAAGACTGAAGGCGACAAATCCGGGCCTCCGGCAGGAACACCTTGCTCAACACAGAATCGAACACAGCTCCGATGAAGGACCTCCGAGTGGCAGGCTCCAGGTGGCACTTCGGGAAGTTGATCAAGAACCCGTGTTCCCTGAGCGTAGACATGGTCAAGAGAAGGTGGCGAGACATGACCTCCAGGGACGGAGCCTGAACCATCCAGTTGTCGAGATAAGGGAACACCGACACCCCAGGAGATGGAGATGGGCCACCAAGGGAGCCACCACCTTGGTGAACATCCTGGGGGTGGACCGAAGACCAAAGGGAAGGACGCAGAACTGCCAGTGCTGGCCCTCCAGGCAGAAGCGCAGGAAACGCTGATCCCTCACAGCCACCGGGACGTGCAGGTACGCATCCTGGAGGTCCAGAGTGGAGAACACCCAACCGCACTGGATCAGCGGGATAACCTTCTGGAGAGTCTCCATCTTCCTCACGAACAAGTTCAGACCCCGAAGGTTGATGACCACCCGGAAGCCCCCCGTGATCTTTAGCACCACAAAGATGATGGAGTAGACGCCCAACCCCCTCTCCGCCATCAGAACAGGGACAATCGCAAGCTTGCCGACCAAAGAACGAACCCCGTCCAACAAGGCCAGACGGCGGGAGGCATCCCGAGGAGAAGGGTTCACCACCACCCCGGAGGGGGGGACAGGAACTCGATCCGGTAGCCCCTCGACAGGACATCCAGCACCCATCTGTCAGAGGTCGTCAGGCGCCAAGCAGGAAGGAACTGGCGAAGCCTCCCACCAACCAGAGGCGAACCACCAGCGAGAACGTCCCCTAGGCTGGCATAGTCAGGAACGCTGCGGACCAGACCCGGCACCCCTCTGGGACTTCTTCTGAAACTTCCGGGGAAAAGACCGGCCAGTGCCACGCTCACTCCGAAACGAGGACTGCTGAAATCTGGAAGGCTGGCGGAAAGACCTGGCACCAGAAAAGGAGGAACCATTACGGGGCGGAAGATCATGAAAGGACAAAGAATGCTTGCGCTCCTTGAAGACCTTATGCAGTTTCTCCTCCAGCGAGTCACCAAACAGACGGGCACCAGTGAAAGGCAGCCTCAAAGCCATGGAACGCTGGGCCGCGTCCGTCTTCCAATCTCTCAGCAACAGGTTACGACGGGCAGCCACAGAGGAACCACAGGACATAGCAGAAGCCCTCACAGAATCAAAGGCGATGTCCGACAGGAATTCCGCCTGGCGCTCCATAGACTCCAGCAACTCCGGACAACTGGCACCCTCCTGCATAGATGAAAACAGGGACTTGAAATCGGACAGCAGAGACTGGGCAACATACGCCCCATAAACGCCAGAACGAATAGCCAGGTGCGAGGCGGCATAAGACTTCTTCAGGGCAGAATCCACCTTTTTGTCCACGCCGTCCTTCAGAATGTTATCATCCGCCATAGAAGAACGACCCACAAGACTGGCCACAACAGAGTCCACAGGAACGGAATCAGGCAAATTTTCCGCCATATCCTGCAAGGGATAAAGCTTGGACATAAACCTGGGCATGGAAATATGGTCAGGGTCCTTCCACTCCTTCAGCAGGACATCAGAGACAAAGGGATGGACCGGCAAGGTAGCGGCAACAGGCTTCCTAAACTGCGGCAAGAGTGAATCCCCAGAGATACTGGGAGCAGAATCATCAGGAAACCCCATGTTAACCCTCACATGGGAAAGGACGTCAGACAAGAGATCCCTGGAAATTTACTTGCCCTGAAGCTCAACAGCAGCTGAAGAAGACTCATCAGACTCAGAAGAAGATGAAATATCAGAATAAAGCGCAGCAGAACCAGAAAGACCAGCAGCACCCTTCTTGGATGCCTTGATATCAGAAAGAGTCTCCAGGATAAGGCGCATAATCCTATCATCATCAACCCCCTTGACACGCTTCACAGGAGGAGGAGAGGAGTCTCCACTGGAACCCGAGGAAGAGGGAGGCACAGGAGAGGAATGCTTCCTCTTGCGCTGGTGTTTGCCCATGACTAATCAACCAAAGCACAAAGCAGGGACAAGGAAAACACCACAAGAGTACACACACGCCCCCCCCCCCCAGAGGACACATATATATACATATGTAGGGCACACCCCAATTAACCCCCCACAGGGAGGACCGGGATAGGTAAAAAACGGCTGAAACATCCAAGACAGCCTCTCAAAACAACCAGGGAGGCAAGTCCCGACCCCCCAGCCATCCAACAGGCCAGGCCAGAGAAGAGGGAGGGACAGGTAAAACAAAAAGAGAAGCAGAAACAGCCCTCGCGGCATAACAATGAAAATAAAAAAATCACGACTCACCGAGGCCCCTGACAGCCGCAAAGCCACGCCAGAAGCGGGAGGCAGGGGAGCCGGACCCGCCCAGGGTCCGGTGGTGGCGGCACAACCAAAATTGCCCTCAAGGATCGGAGCGCCCGGAGCCCACCCGGGCGCCCGCCCGAACTGACGCCAGACAGGAAATGCCAACAGCGCATGCGCGCAATCAGGGCAACGCGAGAGGACGCCGGGCTTCCACACAACAAGGAAGCCCGGCCACAGCAAACAGGGCGGCAGAGCCGGCCACTGGCACCCCGCGACCAGCAGCGCCGGCAGAAAGCCCCCCCCGTGTTTCCACAGCACAGAGAGGCTGGGGGGGAGGGGGAAAGCGAGAAACACGGGGAGGAGCGCGCAGAATCCAGCGCTCCTCAACCCACCCACCACCCCAATGAAAACATCCCCGGGCCCCCACAACCACAGAGAGGACCGGGGGGGGGTGAAGGAACACCCCTGGGAGGAGCGCGCACACAGCAAGCCAGCGCTCCCCACCCCTACCTGACAGTAGGCGAGCACGAGAAGCCAGCCGCGTCCGTCTTCCACATCAAGGGACAGCAGCAAGAAACCAGGCAGGAAGAAGAAGGAGGAAGACCAGAGAAGCCCAGCAGCTCAGGTCAACCAAGCCCAGGAGGAGACGGGGAAGCCCAGCAGCCCCACTCCAAAGAATCCCACGACGGTCCACGGGAGCCTCCCAGAGCCCAGCAGAGGAGGATCCACAGGACAAAGATGGAGGTAAGTGCCCGGCACCCACCCCAGCGTCTCCCATCAAGTAATCCACCGACAGGAAACAGTACAGGACACAGGATACTTCCTTTATTCTCATGTTGTACAGCTCATGTTGTACAGCTGCTCCTCAGTACGTCCACCCCCGTCTCTGTCCTGGTCATTGTCCTCTTCCTGTCCCGTCACCGGAACTGGTGTCCGGTGACGACCTGGTCACTCTCCCTTAGGACCCACAGGGTCCTAACGCCCTACTGTCGGTCGCCCACCCTATCAGGACATGACATCTCCCCCCTTGTTGCAAACAAATGTTCATGACACATTTATCATAACCACTGTCGCCCACCATTGACAGTCCTCATTCGCAGTTACATTGATGAAGGGGAAAGAACGAAACGAGAGAGAGAGAGTGAGAGAGAGAGAGAGAGAGTACTTGTCTTTCTACATTTCTTCACTGAGTCTCTGTTGTTTACTGCATGCCCTTCGTGAATCTAGTGTCTCCATCGCTTCCTTGTCCTCTATCTTCTACCTTCCATGTGGCTGCAGTTGTCGCTGCCATTTCTTCTTTCTCCGCCTTCTTTGATCTTGAAATGCTATCTCTTTCTTGTTATTCGTTGTTTGTCGTAGACAGCCATTATCATCATCCTTTCACTTTCGTCACCGCCAGTGACTCTTTGGAGAACTTGTTGTCTTATCATCTATATTATTTCTGTCTCAACACCTTTGGTCCTGGCCCTGCGGTGCCTCTTTTCTTTATTTCCTTGGTGGCGCTTGTCCGCTCTGCTCATTGCATGTCTTTGTCCTTTCTTTTTGCTGCTCTTTCTCCTGCGGTATGTCTTTTCGTGTTGCTCCTTTTTACCCCTTTTTTTCTAGGCTCTCCTTGTCCTTTTAGCCTTTTCTAGGCTCTCCTTGTCCTTTTCTCGTGTCCCTTTTGTGTCCTTTTTTTTTTCTTCTTCTTCTGTTATTCTCCTTGTCCTTTTAGCCTTTTCTAGGCTCTCCTTGTCCTTTTCTCGTGTCCCTTCTGTGTCCTTTTTTCTTCTTCTTCTTCTGTTATTCGCCTTGTCCTTTTTGCCTTTTCTAGGCTCTCCTTGTCCTTTTCTCTTGTGTCCCTTCTGTGTCCTTTTTTCTTCTTCTTCTTCTTCTGTTATTCTCCTTTTCTTTTAGCCTTTTCTAGGCTCTCCTTGTCCTTTTCTCTTGTGTCTCTTTTGTTGTCTTTGTGTCTCCTTTTTCTTTCTTTTTCTTTTATGTTCTCCTTTTCTCTTTCCTGTTTCTTTGGTCCCTTCTTTCCTCGTTATTTTACTCCTCTTTCTTCTTTCTTCTTTTCTTTATTGCCTTGTAACTTCTCTTTTGCTCTTTCTTTGTCCTTGCGCAATCTTTGTCCTTTTATTTCTCTTTGTTGTTCTGCTTTCTTTCCTTTTGTTTTCTTTTCTTTTCTTTGTTGTGTCTCTTTTCTGTCTTTTATTTAGCCTTCTCTGGCTTCTTCCACTCTCTTGTTCTTCTTTCTTATATATGTATATATTCTTTCCTTCTTTCTCCTTCTCTAAGTCCTCTTTGTCTCTCTTTTCTTTGTTATTTCTCTTTTCTGTCTTTCGTTTAGCCTTCTCTGGCTTCCTCCACTCTCTTTCTTTCACTCTCTTTATTTCACTTATTATTCTTTTCTTTTCTCTTTTCTTATTGCACTGTCTTCTTTCTTTTTCTTATTGCTCTTTTTCCACTTGTGCGCTCTTTTGCCCGTTATTTATCCTTTATTCTTCAATCAAGACATTTATTTCCTTTGTCTCCCTTTTCAGACCTTTTCCGTGCTTATCTTTCTTTTCTTCTTTATCTTCTTTTTCTTCCTGTCTTTTCTTCTTGCTCGCGTTCTCCTTAAGTCACCTTGTCTTATGTTCTTCTTCTTCTTTGCCCTTTGCCTGGCTTTGAAATGGCTGCTCTGTTCTTTCCTTTGATCATTTCTTGAGTCTCTGTTTCTTTTGGTATGCTATGTTGTGCTCCTTTTTCTTTATCCTTTATCTTTTCCTCTGGCACCTTAATTGTGTTTGTACTTATTTTCTTCTCTTTTATCTTCTTTTGCCCCTTGTTTTTCTTCTTTGTTGTTTTGTTGTGGGGATCTTTAGTCCCTTTCTACCTCTGTTTACCTTTCTTTCTTCTCGTGTTCTTTAATTGTCTCTTTTTCAATGTTGTTTCACTTATTTTCTTCTTCGCCTGGCCTTGAAATGGCAGCCCCGCTGTTTCTTATGGCCTGTTTCTCCAATGTCCCATTTAAAATGGCCGCCGTTATCTCGCGAGATTTCGCGATCGAAATCTCGCTTTTCCTGACCTCATAATGGCCTCCTCATTTGTTTCCCACTTTCATTGGCTCAGCCGCCTGACTTAGTGATGGCCGCCGAGACTCCTAAGCTCTCGCGGGACCTCGCGCCTTGTTTTCAAAGGCCCGCGCTTGTTCTTAGCGCTTACCGCGATCTGCTGCATCTTTCCACTGTCGCTGTCTGGTGGGCTCCCGCGTCGCTCTTCCCGTCTTCCATCTTACTTGCGGCACATCCAGGGTGAGCACCTGCTTTTTCCACGATGGTGCACGTGGAGCACACGTCGATCCGTTTCTTTCCTTCGTCGCCAGTGTTGTATTGTAGCTATACGCTGGGCGGCACACCAAGTACAGGACACAGGTTAGTCGGGTACTTCCTTTATTCTCATGTTGTACAGCTGCTCCTCAGTACGTCCACCCCCGTCTCTGTCCTGGTCATTGTCCTCTTCCTGTCCCGTCACCGGAACTGGTGTCCGGTGACAACCTGGTCACTCTCCCTTAGGACCCACAGGGTCCTAACGCCCTACTGTCGGTCGCCCACCCTATCAGGACATGACAGAAGGAGGAAGATCAGGTCAACCAAGCCCAGGAGGAGACGGGGAAGCCCAGCAGCCCCACTCCAAAGAATCCCACGACGGTCCACGGGAGCCTCCCAGAGCCCAGCAGAGGAGGATCCACAGGACAAAGATGGAGGTAAGTGCCCGGCACCCACCCCAGCGTCTCCCATCAAGTAATCCACCGACAGGAAACAAAACAGGATGTGCTTCTGGTGGTTAGGTCTGATATAGCACCTGGCAAGAGGGGGGGGGGGTGGAGCCTAAAAGCGTTTCCTGTTTTGTTTCCTGTCTGTGGAATACCTCATGAGTGATGACTGGGTCGAGGACGAGGGACGTAGAGGTAATGATGGGATTACCAATAGGGGAGGCAGGGATGTGAGGCATGGGAAGGGGGATAGAAGGTTGTAGAGAGATGGGGGATGTGAGGACAGAATTGAGGGTATGAGGAAAGGGGAAGAGCGGAGAGGGGTGAGGAGCAGTAAAGAAATGAGAAAGAATAATCAGAAGCCTCCGGTCCTGTATTAGAATTGCAAGCAAAGAAATGAGGAGCATAATCCTCGCCTCGTGTCCTTAATAGAATTGAACATTCTTGTCACAAATGTTTGCAAATTTGTAATTGTTCATTCTGTGGACTTCTTGTTCAGGCTATAGGTTAGACTGTTAATAAGCAAAGAAACAGGCAATCAAAATGGTGTACTCTGTTTTGCATGTCATGCCTTTACACTATTGGTGTAATGCTGAGGAATTACGATTTAAAGCCTCATGGGAAATGTAGTTATGTGTTTGTTTTTTTACTGTTTCTGATTGGCTGCTATTTTGGAATAGTAAAGCTGGAGAAAATATAATCCTCGCCTCCCTGTCCTTAAAAGAATGTAAACTTATTGTTCCATGTCCTATAAATATTTCTATTCTTTTTATAGACAGGGTGATCCCCTTAAGGTTGGCTGCTTTGCTGTCACCGATCACACTGCGCGTTTTGTCAAGACCAACGCATAGTTGTTTACAAACCGCATGACAGGAGTTATGAAACTTCGCTGCCTTGGCTGCTAGGCCATTCACTTCCTTAAGTGGGCGGTTCTTGTTTCAGGCCTTTTTCCTCAATTAGCAACTGTAAACACTACTCTTCTCGCCTTCAGGAGCTGCGTCTACTCGTGATGTGTGAGAAGAGCGCAAACTGCGTTGAAAAATAAACGAAGACAAGCCCCGCCCTATAACGGCGTGCATGGGTGGTCAGCACCAGCAGTGGTCTGCCCGCTGCTGCTAGCTCTGTATGGCAGCAGCGCTCCTGGCTCTGGGTTTCCCACGGCTGCTCTGGTGCCGGGCATCTGCTGCCTCAGCCGGGGGCGGCCGTCTCTCCAGCAGTGGGCTTCCCGCAGGTGTCCGTGGGAGGGCCTCGCTGGGGGCAGCCATGCAGCGCGCGGCAGAGGCAGGGGGCTCCTTCGCCTCTCTCCGCTTCGATAACCTGGCCCTGCGCGCACTGCCGGTGGAGCCAGGCTCCGGCAAGGGAGAGGAGGCGTCCCGGCCGCGCCAGGTCCGCGGGGCCTGCTTCTCGCGGGTGTGGCCGTCCCCTCTGGAGCGGCCGCAGGTGGTGGCGCTCTCGGCGCCCGCCCTGGCGCTGCTGGGGCTGGAGGCGGCGGGGCTGCAGGAGCAGGAGGCTGCCCTCTACCTGAGCGGGTGCCGCCTGCCGCCCGGTGCCGAGCCCGCCGCTCACTGCTACTGCGGACACCAGTTTGGGAGCTTTGCTGGGCAGCTGGGGGACGGCGCTGCCATGTACCTGGGAGAGGTGCTGGGCCCCCAAGGGGATCGCTGGGAGATCCAGCTCAAGGGCGCCGGACTCACCCCTTACTCCAGGTAAAGCGGCTCATGTCTGCTACGCACTTGCGCATATACTCTGTGTTTTACATGGTCTGATATACTGAACCTACCTGTGCTTCCTTAGTGTGACAGGAAGAATGCCAGCAGGTGTCAGGAGTTAGGAAGTACTCTGCAGAGTGAGAACTGCAGTGTGCTTCTTAAGTAAACACTACTCTTATTTCGTTACACCATAGTTTATTGGTGAACAGTTACAAAATCTCCGGTAAGGCATTACAATTGTCCTCCACTGCGGTCGCTTCGCCAACTCCTTTCAACTCTCTCCCAACTGTCCCTCCTCATCGCATTCTAGATCCTTAAAATACGTTGACCTGGGACACCACACATCTCCCTCCTTTAACATACAAACAATAACCTTTGAAGAAGGCAAAAATAACATTAAATATAACCTAACAAAAAAAAGAACATTGACATTTGAGGGTCAAGGTTGAATAGTACACTCTAAAAAATATAGTTACAAATTACTCAGTAATTCCTATAAACCCAATTATAATACATATTAGTAAGTAAAAAAATGTATAAATACTAATTAAGAATTATTGTACTTCACAACATATTATTCCGATTTCTTGAGGCGTTGCAACATACGTCTCGACCTGAACACTCTGTCCTCATTCACTGACATTGCGCTCACCCATGCACACAGTATTCTTTTCAATATCATCATCCATCAACCAAAGTTGATTACATTTTTTTAACCTCACTACTTCCAGGTCCTTCACCTCTGTCACTCTTAGTTGTTCCACTACATTTAGCCAATTTGTTGAAATGCCAAACTTTACCATCCCCAAGTTTGGCTGAATAATTATTTAATCCCTATCACTATGTAAGGTCCTATACATTTACAGCTACCATTTTTCGTCTTGACGTTTCACCTTCACATAGTCACCAAGGACCAGTTTTACATCTTACACTGTTTACTATCATATTGTTTTCTTTGTACACGTTTCTTGCTTTATTAATGTTCTCTGTAATCATTTCCCACAATATTTGTTGTTGCGTCTTTTCATTCTTCCAGGTTTGGTTATCTTCTGTTATAAGGTCTCTTCCTCTCAATATTTTCCCTTTTCTTTGGCACGTTTTTGCATAATGTTCTATTAAGCCACAAAATAAACATTTCTGTTTCCATGCTGGACTTCTTTTGTCTTTGGTGAAATGGTCTTTGCTGCCACACCTATATCAAGCTCCCCGGTATTCTCTTTTTTTTTCTTCTCCTTACTGTTATTATTTATAACTTCACATTTTTTTTCTCTGTTTTCTTAATATTGGATGACTCAATTTTGCAAAAAAAAATTCTTTTTTTTTTCTTTCTCCATAGTACAACCCGCAACTTTCTCGCATCTGTTCGGTAATGCTGCTTTTTTAGTTGTACAAAAGGGGATGATGGACGGAGCGCTTGAGCAAATCAAACACTCACCCCCAGTCAACTGATCTGGGTTTAATCCATCAGCATTCTTTAGCTCACTCGGCCACCCCAGTTCAGACATGGCTATATGCAAATCAGTCTGACCCTGTGCCTTATGGGAACAGTCCAGCCCGAACTGCCAAGCCATGTCTTCCCTGGACCGGAAACAAGCATCCTGGGACCGGTTTCGGATTCATAATCCTCATCAGCCAGGCTATCTTGAATCCAGTGGCCAAGTGAGCAAGGGACTCATGTCTGAGCATACCCTGCCACACTTAGGGCGAACAAAGCGATACAAAAGGGGATGATGGACGGAGCGCTTGAGCAAATCAAACACTCACCCCCCCTGGCTGAAGACGGCTGAAATGCAAGAAACCGGTCCTAGGAAGCTTGTTTCCGGTCCAGGGAAGGCATGGCTCGGCAGTTCGGGCTGGACTGTTCCCATGAGGCACATGGTCAGACTGATTTGCATATGGCCATGTCTGAACTGGGGTGGCAGAGTGGGCTAAAGAACGGTGATGGATTAAACCCAGATCTGTTGACTGGGTGTGAGTGTTTGATTGGTTCGGATGCTCCGTCCATTACCACCCCCTTTTGTACCGCTTTGTTTGCCTTAAGTTGGCAGGGTATGCTCAGACGTGAGTCCCTTGCTCACTTTGCCACTGGATTCAAGCAAGCCTGGCTGAAGACGGCTGAAATGCCAGAAACCGGTCCTAGAAAGCTTGTTTCCGGGGAAGGCATGGCTTGGCAGTTCGGGCTGGACTGTTCCCATGAGGCACAGGGTCAGACTGATTTGCATATGGCCATGTCTGAACTGGGGTGGCAGAGTGGGCTAAAGAACGGTGATGGATTGAACCCAGATCTGTTGACTGGGTGTGAGTGTTTGATTGGTTCGGATGCTCCGTCCATTACCACCCCCTTTTGTACCGCTTTGTTCGCCTTAAGTTGGCAGGGTATGCTCAGATGTGAGTCCCTTGCTCACTTTGCCACTGGATTCAAGCAAGCCTGGCTGAAGACGGCTGAAATGCCAGAAACCGGTCCTAGGAAGCTTGTTTCCGGTCCAGGGAAGGCATGGCTTGGCAGTTCGGGCTGGACTGTTCCCATGAGGCACAGGGTCAGACTGATTTGCATATGGCCATGTCTGAACTGGGGTGGCAGAGTGGGCTAAAGAACGGTGATGGATTAAACCCAGATCTGTTGACTGGGTGTGAGTGTTTGATTGGTTCGGATGCTCCGTCCATTACCACCCCCTTTTGTACCGCTTTGTTCGCCTTAAGTTGGCAGGATATGCTCAGATGTGAGTCCCTTGCTCACTTTGCCACTGGATTCAAGCAAGCCTGGCTGAAGACGGCTGAAATGCCAGAAACCGGTCCTAGGAAGCTTGTTTCCGGTCCAGGGAAGGCATGGCTTGGCAGTTCGGGCTGGACTGTTCCCATGAGGCACAGGGTCAAACTGATTTGCATATGGCCATGTCTGAACTGGGGTGGCAGAGTGGGCTAAAGAACGGGGATGGATTAAACCCAGATCTGTTGACTGGGTGTGAGTGTTTGATTGGTTCGGATGCTCCGTCCATTACCACCCCCTTTTGTACCGCTTTTTAGTTATAGCTATGGCATCTTTAACATTTAAATCTCCATACGCCCTCAATCGTTCTTGTACATTGCTGTCATTAATATGCATAAAAATTTGGTCTCTTATTAATTTATCATATAAGTTGCCAAATCTGGAGATAGTGCCAGTTTCTTTAATTCTCCAGCATATTCTTCTATTGACTCTTGGACCCATTGCCTTCTTTGGAAAAAAAAAATGAGAGATCAATAGATATGCACACTGGCGAAAAATGATTGTCTAAATCCGCAATGGCATTTCGAAATCACTTTCTGTAGACTGCCATGTTGTTGCTTTTATTTATTTATTTTTTTTTTTTTTACTCTTTGTTCATATATTCTTAGCCCCTCAGATCCTAGGGTAGGTAGTAATCTTTTTTTTTTTTCCTATGAAGTGTTAACTCTTCTCCCACATCATCTTCAATTGTGGCAGCATATTTAAACAAGCATTTGCAATGCAACAGGTTTCGCATTTACGCGAGTTTGAGCTATAAGCATTGTAAATGACAATGCCTTTTATTTATGTTTTGGTTTTTGAAGCATAAATAAAACGCATTGTCATTTACAGTGCCAATAGCTCAAACTCACGTAAATGCGAGATCTACTGCATTGCAAATTCTTGTTATATACTTCTTAATACGGGATTACTTGGTATGCTAAAGCTGAGGTGTGAGCAGATTATATAACCAGCACAAAATATGATGAGACTGCGATGAATGGGAATTGAATTGACATGTACGTGAGTCTGGTACGTATGGCACTCAAAAAAGAAACACGCCTTTCAGCTAAAAAAAAACGTTGAAACCGATTTACTGACACCACCGAGATGTTAAGCTACAAAAAGCAAATGTTTTCCACAAGAGAGGCATGTGTCGGTCGTCTTTATCATTATCAAAAGGAAAATGCCCTGTTTATTCACAGTCTTGTGAAGGCCTGGTGCGTTCTCAAACAATAAGATTTTTCTCACAGGCCAGTTCTTATGCCACGGAGGTGTGACAAGCTGATACAGTACATATAAAGGGGGTTTTAAAACCATAAATCAACTGGGGCTTCTAAGCACTGTGAAAAGGACCAGACGGGAACACAAAAGGACAGAGGCCAGGATCCACCTGGTAAATTATGACGCGCTGCTGTTCTGCCTTCTGATTGGAGGGTTCCCTCTCAGCCTTGAAGGTCTGGGACGGGCTGGGCTCGGATCTCGTCAGAGCAGTTTTATTTAACGAGAAACCGACCCGAGGGAGCTCTGTACACGAGCACCAGTTACATAACACAGGGACACATTCATATTGTGAACAAGGCAAGGTGAAGCGATTTGCCTGGAATCACAGCGTGCTGAGCCAATGCCGGGACTCAAGTCTGATTTGCCTAGTTCCAAAGTCAGCAGCTCTGTATTGACCCATCCTCTCCCAGCTAATAACATCAAGGGCTTCTAGGCACTGAGTCTGAGCACAGGCAGCGCTCACCACAGCAAGAGAAAACAAGGAAAGTCCACTGCGCCGCATTTGTTTAATAAAAGGCTGCTCTAGATGGAGAGCTTGCAAGATGTAACTGTATACAGTAGAGTACAGTTGTGTATGGGGGTGTAGGAAAAGCGGAGCAAATAAGAGGTAAACGCAGAAATGGGAGAAGGCGAAAACAGTGGAAACGAGGGAACCGAGAAGGAGGCTGCAACAGAAGAAGCAGGATAAAGAACATGCAAAAACGCGCTTTGTGCAGAAACGCCGCACATGCACATCTTCTATCCATCCGTGTTTTGGTAGTAAATCTGCGGCGGCACCTATCTGATGTCACGTGTAATCCCACGTAGCACGTGCACATATTCTGTCTGCGTGCACACTTTGGAATCCGTATTGATTCCAAAAGGCACTCGCATGGCGAGAGCAGCGCATTTGCGCTGATAACGGCAGGTGAGACTTAAAAAAAAAAAAATTGCTTTGTGTCCAGTTCGTAATGGACTCTCTTGCCCGTGGTAAAAATGGTTGTTGTGGAGTGAGCGCACACAATTCTATGATTAAGTTTGAAGGACAAACACTATTTTGAATATAAAACAGTCTTTAGGGAATTTAAAACTTCAAGTTTAATGAGATTTCCCACATATAATGGTCTTACTGATGTATGGTGAGTTCTGCTGCTGGAACCGCTGTTATCCGTCTCTGTGAGGGTCAGTTTCACTTTTCCCCCATGTTTGTTTACTCCCCCCCCCCCCCCCCCCCCCCAATGGCAGCATGCTTTCACGTCAGCCAGCGTGTGATGTGCGCATAGCCTGCTGGGACGCACTACACTAGAAGCATGTGTGCAGCGATGCGTGAGGAAATGAGCGAGTCTTAGCTCGCGGATGACTTTTGAATGAGCTGCGTACGTGGCAGGATGTAGCCGGTAATTTTATTTGTATTTAAACTTACCTGTCCCTCACGCTGTATACAATAGTTTCCAAGGCATCTGAAGTGATACATCTGGTGAAAAAGTTTGCTGTTAAAATGCTGGCGCTGGTTGCCACACCTTGAAGTTTTTCACCATGAAGTAACTGCTTCGATGCCAGCAATGTCGAGTTCAAGGTTATTTTGAGGGTTTCATATCATATTGGTCTCTGAACTAAACCTGTAGTCTCTAGAATGCATAGATTTGACAGTAGTGCTGCCCTCTACCTCACCCTGGAGTAAGTATTCACTACTTGCTGACTTTAGTTATTCAAGTGTACAAAGGAAGTAACTAGATTATTGGATTGGAATGAAATAAAACCTTAGGCCTCACAATCCCCCATGACTTTAGTCTCTTATATCTAAGTGCTTAGAAACAGGCTCAGTTAAGGTATTGAGTGCTATAAAAATCCTTGAGAAAGGCATCTACCCCCCCCCCCCACAAGGTGCACAATTCACACAGGTGTGCAGACACAAACATTCAACCTCCACCATTAGTCGGGGCACTAGGAAACTTGATGTTTAATTCTGGTTTTACCACTGAGCCAAAATATGCTGGTAGCATCCTCAGTTTAAAATCTGGGCAGGTTCCACAACATAGTGACATTTCTTAAGTGAAAGTAGACCCTGAGTATAACCATCTGAACCACTTGCACAGCAGATCTTGTTATAAGATGGATGGAAGCTATGGAACTAGAAGGCATGGTCTTATTAGTCCTGAAAACTGTTTGCTCTTGGTCAATCACTTTATCGCTTTTTGACTATAATTATTTACTCCATCTTTTATTATCCTAACATCAATAGGAAGAACTAAAATCAAGCTAATCACTGGTAGCAAATATGCAGTAAGAAAAAACAGGACAGTAGCCCAAAAGTCAATTAATTTTACCCGTGGGAAGAGAACACCCAGTCTCAAAGCCCACTCGCTAAAATGTGGTGTACTGACAAAGTGATGGACCGTGTAGCAAAGAGTCCTGCACTGTTGTGTTGGTGCACTTATGACAGCAAATTGTTTGACCTAATCATGTCCTTTGTGTGACTTGTCCCTTTAATTCCAGTTATGTGTGGGTAAACCTCTGGGGCCTGGCTCAGCTCACCCTTCTCTTGAATCCTAAGGACAAAAATGAGCCACTCCTTCATGTAGCTTCTGTTTGCCATTCGTCCTCTAACCTCATGCACCAAAAACGAAATACACGGCATTGACTTTGATGTAAAAACAATGGGAAAGGATACCCATCTAGTGGCTGAATTGCACAAAGTGAAACCAGAAAACCTGGGATCAATCCTGGCTTGCCTGCGTGACCATATTGTGTGATCCTAGTCAATTGTTTCAGTTGACATTACCTTTTTTTTAGGACTCGCCTGAGCCAGCGCATGCGCTGGTCTGACAAAACATTTAGTGAGTGCGGGCTTTAGAAATGCGACCACAAGCTTATGCTTGTGGCCTAAAGCTTGCTGTTACGCGCGCAAGTCCGCGCACAGCCTTTCCTCTCTTTTGCTCTCCAGACCAGCGCATGCCCCTCCCCACCACAGAGTGCGTCTCGCGGCCGCAGGTCTGTATTCTGACACTGCTTGCTCTTTCACTGTCCCACTTTCACTTTCGCGGCCGCGTCACTTTCACGGCCGCGCGGCCAATGCTTGTTAAAACATTGTCCTAGTCCTGCAGAGCTTTGTGCCAACACAATGCATAGATTTAGGTGCCTTTACTTGACTCGCCGCAGATGTACTTCACCATAAAAATATGCAGGCCGCAGACTGAAATGAGAATGGATTGCGGATGGGACGTAGCCAGCCTGCTGCCTGCTTACAGCCCTTTGAAGACGCCTTCAGCAAGAAAGTCTCATGCGTTTGAGGCCTTTTGCCGTAGCAGCACCCGTTGCATGTGCGGTGCAGAGCGTGCACTGTTCTTCAGCTCGCGCAGCCCTCGAGCTCTTTCACTTCAACTAGTCTAGACCGCAAACCTTGGATGCAGCGGCACATCGACGCCCACACCGAGAGTTTGATTCACCCAGGCAGGAAGAGCATTTCACTTTCTCTGGATTCTCAGTCTGCACTTTGTGCATATTGACTTTGGGGAATTGGCTGCCTTGGAACACCTTCCGGATGCAGAGTTGCCAGTTAAGGGGAAAGTAGAAACGCCCTTTCATCACGAGAGGAACCATCACTCTGGCAGTCACCTTGAATCCGCGTTTCACAGCATCAAAACCTATCTGCGTTGCTGATAAATGCCCCATATGTTTTTTGACATCTTTTAGCTGGCTTTGTCTTTTTGCTAATAAAAAAAGCGTGAATTCTGTGACTTTCCGTTTTACTTGCACTGCTATAAGTGTGTGTAAACAAATGGTAACTTTAGAAATGTTTTGGAGCAAAAACCCAGAACCGGCTTAATGCCTCACACAGGAAGTGTGGCCACTGGCAGCTGTGTGATGGGGCTCGTGCGTGTCCCTAAGTGAGTAGTAAATGTCTCTATGGGCACCTCTTTCATTTTTGCGTATACATGGATGAATTAACATGTAGTTTTCTTTGCATAGTTCCATACTTGTGTGATGATTGTGTGCGTAGGTACCTGAATGTGTTGATCAATTTTAATAAGTGAATGCATAGAAGTCTATTACTGTTGAGATGCCTACATGGTGCAAGTTCATTTGCATATTTTTCTGTATGTTGTGTGTAAATGTGTGCATGGCGAATACAAATTGTTAAAATTTGGGTTACTGGTTGACTGGAGTGTGAGCCCTGGCGAAAAAGCAACCATAGTCCTAGTCTGGGTAAGGCACAAGTGGATGTATGACGTTACAACGCATACATTCACAACGCATACCATTACAATGAAACTTTTACAACGCATGCCATTACAACGCATGCCATTACAACGTAGCTGCTATTACAACGCATGCCATTACAACGTAAGTATGGGTAAGTAATTTATAGTGTAAGTGTTGGATCGTGTAAGGGTTAAAATTAAATTAAATACCCACACTTACGTTGTAATGGCATGCGTTGTAATGGCATGCGTTGTAATGGATCCTTCATTGTAAAAGTTTTGTTGTAATGGTAGTGCGTTGTTTTAGTGGCGTTGTAAAGGATGTTTCCCGGCAAAAGCCAACCCCAAATTAACCTGTTCTCAACCCCATCCCCTCAGTCAGGCTTAACTTATAGGCAATGTGTAAAGTATTTGTGCAACACATCAAACAGTGAAAACACCACCTAAAAAGTTCCCACACCAGGTTAGAACAAACATTGTCATAGCCAATAGGTTTCGCCTTTGGGACCTTATAAGTGTTTAGTTATCCAGCACAATATCCTTGGTTCAAAAACATCAACTGTAGCATGGCTAAACACTTATAAGGGCCCAAAGGCGTGACCTATTGGCTATGCCAATTCTTGTTTAGGTCTAGGCTCTAGATGGCATGTATGCCGAGACATGCTGTATCTGCTTTGCAGGCTTGCAGCCCGTCCATAGGCCTCCCATTTGTTGTCACCATTGTCGCTCCATTTTTCATTCTTTCGTTTTGTCAAGGGCATGCATAAGTCATGTCACTTACGTTGTTTAGCCCTCCCTGAGAGCACCGCCCAACTACTTCAGCTCTCCGCTGACACATCATGCACATCATGCACTATCTAGAAGTGAGTGTGTAAAAGGCACACACAGTGCTACCTTCCCTCTTCCGAAAGGTTCAAAAACAAGAGAATGTATGTAAAATAAGTGTTATGTTAAATGTGCATTTATTATGATGAGAACGTCATGAGAGCAGACCAAGAATATGAGCCGGCCGGAGGACCCGAATCTACAAGAAACATTTCTAGTACCCTTTGCATACCTACTTGAACACGAGAGCCAGAGACACTGTCGGCTGACTCACAGTTCCCGTATCCCTCTGTATGGGGAGGAGTTTGGCACAAAGTTTCTTCTGGTACCCGTAGTGCAGGGCTGGCGCTAGGCATGGGCAGCGTGGGCAGCTGCCCAGGGCCTCGCACTCAGCCCACCAGCATGTGGCCTTGCACTGGTGATGTGTCCTGTCGGTTCCCTGGCAATCCATTTCAAAGAAAGGTGTCACCTTTCTTTGAAATGGAGGGCCCCCCCCTCCCCGGGCCTCTCAGGGATGGTATCTGGATACATAAGGGAGGGAGACGCTCCCTTCAATTGAAAGGAGACCCTTTCACACACACTGTGGGAGGCCCATTGTCCATCATTTTGGCGCCCCCATAGTTTTAACTTTTAGCCCACAAGCAATTCTCACACCTATCGGACTGAAGGTGTGAGAAATTCTTGTGGGCTCAAAGTTAAAACTGTGGGGGCCGACAAAATGCTGGACAATAGGCCTCCCACAGTGTCTGTGAATGGTCTCCTTGCAAGGGGCCACTTATCTACATTAGAGGGGCCTCGCACATTTTCTTTTAGCCCAGGGCCTCGCAAATCCTAGAACCGGCCCTGCCGTAGTGGACAGACACATCTCAATGAAAAACCCTTACAGGTGTGGACTCATCGAGGGAATGACAAGTGCAAAAAATCCATTGTGGACTTGACAATTAGAACTGTTGCAGTGAAAAAGAAGAGCCTGTGAGATTACTAATACTGAGCTGATCGGGTGTTCGGTGATGTTCTGTAACTATTTAAAGGGCTGGATCACAATCGATGTTCCCGCGAATAGTACGGCACAGAAGTACGAAGTATGTATCAGACCGGAGCACATATTCATATAAGACAATTTCCATTTGCTGCCTCCAGAGCTATCCCGTGGCATCATCCGGTGAACAAGGCCTTGAGTTAGCAGTGCATTTTCTAGTCAGCAGCAGGATGCATTGTGGGATTTACAGATTTGTTTTTAACATTGTATTGCTAGGTTTAGAAATCCCAGGCATCCGAACGCTTTGTCTCTCCGAGTGTTTAGCTCTCCCAAATAGAACTGCCAAACTACTTTTAAACATATAAAGTGAATGAATGAATGAATGAAATTAAATTTATATTGCGCAAACTTTGCCCAAAGGCATTAAGGCGCATGGGATGGAAAAGGCTGAAAGCAATACAAAAACCAGGGGGGGGAGTCTATAGGTATGCTTCTGTGTAAAGCCAGGTCTTTAAGGCTTTGCGGAAGTGATCAAGAGACGCCAGACCCTTGAGCTCGTCAGGAAGAAGGTTCCAAAGCTTCGGGGCAAGAGCAAAGAAGGCCTTCCCTCCCCATCTGGCCTTCCTCGTCCGCGGAATGGACAGAAGGTTCTTGTTGGCAGAGCGCAAGGCCCTGCCAGGGGTATAAAAAGACACAAGAGACCTGGGGCCAGATGTAGGTCGGTCGGTAACGGCCGAAAATCGGTATTTTCGTCCGTTACCGACCGGTATTACAGATTTGGCATGTAGGAGCACAATTTTACAGAATCGTTATTTTTACCGATTTGGTAAATCTCAGATGTAGGTGGGACTCTTCAGAGTCCCAAAGGCCCTACAAATTCGGTATTTTAACACCCAATCCAATTGGGTGTTAAAATACCGAATTCAGGTGTGCATGCACACCTAGCCATGTGACACACAGACATGCCCTTAGGGCATGTCTGTGTGCCACATTGTGCACATGCCTATTTTTGGGGTGCCAGAGGGTGTCAAAGTGACACCCCCTGCACCCTTGCTAAAATCGGTATTTACCGATTCTGTAATTACAGAATCGGTATTGCCCATTGATTCCTATGGGCTTCACAGCCCATAGGAATCAATAGGAAATACCGATTCGGTATTTCCAGATTCGGTAAATACCAAATCTTAAAGATTCGGTATTTACACATCTGGAAATACCTACATCACCCCCCTTCATATTTACCACTTCTTAAATACCGAATCGGTAAAATTCGGTATTTAAGAAGTGGTAAATAAGAATTACCTACATCGGGCCCCAGATGCCTTCTGCACCAGATCCGTGAAGGGCACAGTGGGTGAGACAGAGAACCTTAAAGTCTATCCTGGACAGCATCGGGAGCCAGTGTAGATGTTTTCTTATAGCAGAGCCTGAGGATCGCCTAGGGGCGTTGACGACGAACCTGGCTGCAGCGTTCTGCACAACTTGCAGACGTTGAGCCAGCCTCTTATTTATGCCTAGATAGAGCGCATTGCAGTAATCTAGGCGTGAAGAAATAAGGACCACTGCAAGTTGTTTTCTAGAGTCCAAGGAGAGATAGTTTGAGAGTTTAAGTAAGATCCTTAGGACCCCGCAACAGGTGGAGACGGTTCTGTTTATTTGTTTGTCAAGGGAAAGTGTGGTGTCAAGTATTACTCCTAAGTTACGAGCTGCAAGGGTGGGTGTGGGGCAGGCTCGAAGGGTGGGTGGCCACCAGTCAGCCGACCAGATCTCATGTTTGCATCCGAAAACAAGAACCTCTGTCTTTTCCCCATTTAATTTGAGGAAATGTTTGTTCATCCAGCCTGCTACAGCTTCCATGCAGTTCCTAAAGTTAGATGCCTCGGTCTCCACAGGTTGTGTGAGGGAGACCATGATCTGGGTGTCATCGGCGTACGATAGAACTTCCAGTCCAAACGATCTTACTAGCCTGGCAAGAGGGGCCACATATATGTTAAAAAGGGTAGGGCTCAAAGATGAGGGCTTAGCGGGAGAGAGGAAGTCACCCAATTTGACCATCTGCATACGCTGGTTAAGGAACGAGGCCAGGAGGCTCAGGGCGGGCCCATCCACTCCCAGCTCACTAAGACGAGCAACCAGGATGGAAGGGGACAGGGTGTCAAATGCGGCTGTAAGGTCGAGCAGGATCAGAAGAGTAGTCTGACCACTGTCGACCTTAGCGCGGATGTTATTTACCACCACTGTAAGTGCTGACTCAGTGCTGTGCGACTTCCGGAAGCCATGCTGAGAAGGATCTAGCAGGCAGAAATTGTCCAGGAAGGTGCTAAGATGGGAGTTAAGGTGGGCCTCGAGCATCTTGGCAGGAGCGGGGAGCAGGGATATCGGACGGAGGTTTTTTAAGATGGTAGGATCTAGGGAGGCTTTTTTCAGGAGTGGCTTGACTGTGGCCATTTTCCAAGAAGCTCGGAAGACACCCTTGGAGATTGCTTGATTCATGATTTCCAGAAAAGGGGGCAACAGGACCTCTCTGCACTCTTTCAAAGTTTTTAAAGGACAGGGGTCCAAAGGGGATCCAGATTTAAGTTTATCAAGAAGTTGATAAAGGAGTTCCAGAGTTAGAGGAGGACAATTTTTCATGCTGCCGCGAGGCAGGAACGTCGGGTCTTGGAGGGACGGAGTTACCGGGAGGTGGGCGGCCTCAGGATTAAAGTTGCACTCTTCTAGAGCTGTGTATATGTCCCTGATTTTAGTGTGGAAAAAAGTGGAGATCTGGTTACACAGCTCTTGGGTTGCCACAATGGGGTCAGGGAGATCAGTAAGGGATAGGGTATCAACGATTTTGAATAGCTCTCTGGGTGATCTGAGGGAGGCCATGAGGTTGGTAAAATATGAAATTTTTTCAGCTAGGACTGCAGCCTTGTATTTTTTAAGCATATCCTTGTGCTTGATTCTTTCGTTGGGGTCGAGATGAGACCTCCAGAGTCTTTCTTGCTTCCTACAGTCCTGTCTAAGCAGTCTGAGGGAGTCTGATAACCAGGGTGCCGAGGGGCGTTTCCTGGCAGAATAACAGGGCTTAGCCGGGGCCAGGATATTAATGGCATTCAAAATAGAGTTAGAGAGCTCAATGGTAGCCTTGTCTATGTCCCGCGCAAGCGAGAGATTCAAATTTGAGATGAGGGGGCCAAGGGACTCGTTGTTCAAGCCCCTAAAGTTCCTTTTAGAGACCTGGTGGCTTATACTCTTAGAGGGAAAGGCCGAAGGGCAGAAGGTAAGCTCGAGAGGGACTGCCATATGGTCCGTCCAGGATAAAGGAAGGGGAGAGCCTGTGTGTAACCTGGAATCGTTAGAAAAGACTCCATTCAAAGTGTGTTCTGCAGAGTGGGTAGGACCTTTCACTTCTTGTGAGAAGCCATAGGATGCCAAGGAGTCAAGCAAAGAAAAGGTATCAGCCGAACTGGAGTTTTCTAGATTAAAATTAAAATCACCAAGAATGGTGAGGTTAGATTTATCAATAAAAGGCTCTATTAATTCCAGGAGGTCAGGAGTAAAGTAGGACCAGGTGGCCTATATAGGAGGATGCCAGCGAAGGAGGCCGTATGGGTAAAGTTTAGCATAAAATGCAGAGCTTGAAGGGAGTCCTGCGGGGAGGAAAGGGGCTCAATACGGCAGTTTATAGAGCATTTGTGTAAGATGCCAATTCCACCCCCTTTCCGCCTTTCTCTATCCAGTCTCACGAGGGCATAGCCCTCTGGAATGGCATTAGCTAGTTCGGGCCCGGAGTAGTCAGTGGCCCAGGTTTCAGTGATAAAAACCCACGAGGGCATCCTTTCCAAGACAAAGTCACTGAAGGTAATATTGTTTTTGACCAGGGATCGGGCGTTAATTAAGAAGCCAGATTCCTTGTGAGGGGGGAAGGAGCTCTTGTGGCATTTTTGGCAGGAGGCGCTGGCAGAATGTAATTGCTAGGCCCCTCAGTGCTACAACAGTTAAAAGCGTTTCACAGTCTCTGGGGGGAGGACCTGTGATGACAGGGCTTCCAGGGGGGTCTTAAAGCTAGGAGAGTGTCCTGGGAGTAGAGAGGACTGACTTGATCAGGAGGGATTTTTCCAGTATCCTCCCTAGCCCCCGGCGCCTCCTTGGCGCCGACGAGCGCAGACGGGCTGGACTCTGGCGTGACTCTGGCGCTGATGCGGCGCGTCCGCTTATCGCGTCCGCTACGCGGAGACATGCCCGTCTCCTTGAGTAAGGAGGACTAGAGCGCTAAAGGTGCTGGCGCCTCCCACCCAAGATGTCCGCTGTGGGAGCTCTACGCCCAGGTCTCGGTGATCAGCCCCAAAATCGGCTGAAACCGTCCAGGGTGCGAGAAACGGGAGCGAAAACAGCCGAGGGGTCGGCAAAGGAATAAAGTGAGTAAAGGAGGAGTAAACTTAAAATATTTAAAATTCGGCGCTTACAAAGTGCGAGTCGCGCTAGTAGTCAGCACAGCTACTACTGAAGTGGCTATTTTTATTCACTGTTTCGGGTCTACTTTTTATTTTTTCCAAATGGGTGCAACAAGTGAGTTTTTATTTTATATTTTTTAAATCCTGTGCCAGTGCCTAGCTCCTATGTTCCCCATGGCTGCTCCCACAGGGGCTGCAGCCACCGCTTCCTCCTCATGTGCCGGGGACCTGCAGCCTTCAGCGCTGCTCCCTCCCATCGTTCCAGCAGCTCGCCTCTGCAGGGCTTCTGCTAGCAAGGCCGCTGCTGTAGCTTGGCTTACTGCAGATAATCCTGGGCTGCTGCATGGTGGCTCTCTGCTTCGGGATGATGTGCCTCAGCAGCTTCTTTCTAAGTGGGATCCTCAGTGAGTATTCTTCACTGGAGTACCGGCACCCCACCATAGTATCGGCATCCCTCCCCCTTCAGAAACAATTTCACGTAGTCAGCTCCCAATGAGCACGGTCTCCAGTGCTTTGGTCATAGTACCTCTTCTCTGAAGAGGAGTTGTGCATGCTATCCGTCAGTGTTCCTTGAAGTCTGCCTCCTCTGTTGACTGTTATTCAGCCGTGCCGCCATGCTGCAGTCCTGTGCCTTGAAGCCATTTAATTTCAAAGTAGGCATTATAATAGTTAATGTGTATTTATATTTGTTGGAATATAAAGGTACTTTACAGAAATGATGGGACACCTATATGCAGGGAACACGTTTTACAGGGTAACCAAACTAACGTAGTGTCAATAATAAAGTGCTTCTTGCTTAGCTCCTGCTTTTACTTTTTTTATTTTTTATTTTCATCGCCCCTTACTCGATTTCCCACAATACTCCGTTTTGTAAGGTTTCTTTTTAAACATTTAAGGCCCCCCCCCCCATAAAATAATGTATACACATCCCCTTTTCCTTTTTATGCTGTCCTTTAAAATAAACATATATCTTTTCCATGAAACAAATTTTTGTTGGAAAGGTATCCCATTATTTTAACTTTTCGCAAAAATGAAACTTGGGCAGCCTGTTTTCGTCAGGTGGACTTTTTCCATTTCAGAAATTTGTGAAAGTAATAGATTACTGTTTTTAAAAAGAACCAACAACAGTATTCCTGTCTGGTTGGACTTGATTGGAGGCTGTTTCTTCCACTTTTCATCGTTTGCAGTGTATAATCAAATATTTTCATATCTTTACTGTATTTGATTACAGGCAAGCAGATGGGCGCAAGGTTCTGAGATCGAGTATTAGAGAGTTTCTTTGCAGCGAAGCAATGTTCCACTTGGGCATACCCACAACAAGGGCCGGATCATGTGTCACCTCTGATTCCACTGTTGTCCGAGATATATTCTATGATGGCAATCCAAAGAATGAGAAATGCACAGTTGTCCTGCGCATAGCTTCAACGTTTATAAGGTAGGTTTTCTGTTTATTGTATGTTAATGATTGTGTTTACATTGCTTTGAAGATGGGCATAATACAAGAGTTCCCATAGCAGCACCAGGCCTCTTGGGTTGAAGCAGTGATTGAGCCAGAATTCACATAATAAGATATTATACACAGAAAGCAATTGTTTTGCCAGCAAAATAGTTGCCAGAAAGAAATGTTGATATTCATTGAAATGTTTTTTGGAATTAATTACAGCATTAAAAACAAAGAAATGTCAAGATCTGTCCAAGAGTCATTTGTGCTACTCTGAAAGAGACCCCTTGTCAGTCAGCTGGTGAATTTAAGGAAAGAGTTTGTTTATATCAACTAACTACAATGTTCACAGAGCTAAACATTTCGTGCTGTGTAGATGAAGACCCTACAGGGGATAAAGGCCAAATGGAAGCATAGTATAATCAACAGGTATCTCAATAAAAAAAACACCTTCCCTGTAATCTAGTCTCCTCCCTGGATAATCTGCACTGACAGACAAACACGTAACACAAAATGCCTACTAATCACTGGTCTTTTCACCACTGTCTAAACAGTATCCAGGGACTTTATTATGACCCCTCTATCCTTGATACCAATGAGAAACCTGTTCCTCAATTTGCATAAAGAGTTGTTCCCAGTATCCTACTATTCAGCTTTGTGATGAATTGGGTAGGCACACAGACTTTTATGTTCAGGTTGTTCTTCTTTCTTTACAGTAAATATTTGCCTTTCTCTTTTCCAATGGCCCTCAACTCAATTCTAGGAAAGAATGTGAGGATCAGCCTAAAACAACATTTGTCTGTTATATTGCTGCTCACAGGGTGGTATTCTTCACCTTCACAAACTTCAGAACAGTCATGACTACACCCCATTCTATTTCTGGACCGTAGCCATCTTACAGGCTTATAAATGTCTCATCACTGGAGGATCTCCCCATCCTAATGCTCTCTCAAAGATGTGTGCAATCTCTGCAATCTTTGCATTTCATCCTACACTTTATCGTTGGGTTCCCTAGGTGGGGCTTCCAGGACTCTCAGAAATTCTAATTTTGCAAATTGTCCAACCTTACCTTCTTGGACTCCTTGCTCTCCAAACACTCAGCCAAAGTCCATTTGAGCTTCCATTTCTTGCACAAAGGAGCTCAGTGCTCCATGAAGCCGATCTTGCGTTCTGATTTTTGATTTTTTACTAGTATCACTAAACCCCCTCATTACTTTTATTTAGACCCAGGATTTTTCCCCTTCATGGTTTTAACTGCTCTTTCATTGTTGAAAAAAAAGAACCAATGCCGGACTCCAATAGCCGCACCTCCTCGGTGTGTTCCCCAAGTGGTGAATTGGTAGTATGTTACAAATCAGTGTGCACAATCAGCTCCGGCACCTGCCGTTGTTTGATGCCAACTGCCGGGCAGATACAAAATACTTAAAAAAATTGTAGCGGTGCACTACCAGGTGAGTCAAATGGCAATAAGGAAGCTTCATCAGTATCTTTGTTGCAAAAATATATTCTCTTTATTTCAAACAATCCATGCAAAGCATCAGCCAACGCGTTTCGTTCAATTGTTGAACTTCGTCAGCGCATTCGTAAAAATAACGCTAAGTGGCGAGCAGTGCTTCTTAGCAGAGTTGTTTTTGTGGCCCAATATGATTCGGGCCCAGATATCAATGTGAAGGCCAAATGGGTTGGCCTCTGGACTGGTTCGGTAGCTTGGGCCTCCTTGATAAAAGCCCAGTTAGCGTTCCCGCAGTCAGGCGCAGCTTCGTCTCGGCACAACGGACACTATCCTAAGCTAAGTGGCGAGCAGTGCTAAAAAGCACTGCTTGCCACTTATCGTTATTTTTACGGATGCCCTGACGAAGTTCAACAATTAAATGAAACACGTTGGCTGATGCTTTGCATGGATTGTTTGAAATAAAGATAATATATCTTTTCAACTAAGTCACTGATCAAGCTTCCTTATTGACATTTGACTCACCTAGTAGTGCACAGCTCCAGTTTTTCAAAATGCTCTTTCATTGTTCTCCGTTTTGGCATCAGCATTGACGTGTAATACGTTTATCGATCTTCGCAGCACTTTTTTTGTCTGTTGAGAATTCGCAACCTCCAAGTCCATCCGTGTTTTGGAACCGGTCTTTAAGTGCGTGGATTCCCTTGGCTTGAAGAAAGCCTTTTTTTTACGCGTTTTTCCTTTTGTCTGACATTATGCTTATCAGCCTCACCATTTCAATATGGCAGCTACAATGGGGGGAAAAGGTACCATATCCTGCTGTATCAGAGGCAGTTGGCTCATAACACCAGCTTTTCATTGCTAGAACCTTACTCAAGGCCACAAACTGATGTCCGCCTATTCTGAGTGCTATCTGACTTCCACTTCCTTCATCCCAGCCCCTGTATGCATCTACTTGTACAAGTACTGGTTACTGAGGGTCTGGGTCTCTCCATGAGTCACCAAATCTCTCTGATGGTTCCAGTCGTTTGCCTCTGCAGGCAAGCTTGCATATGTTGGTTGTGATCCATCATGACCGATTGTGAAGGTGATCGATCAGGTTTGTACAATCAGCTTTATTGTCCTAAGCTAGTCTCTTAGCTGACTTGGATGCTTGAGAGGGCAGATGTGGGTGGGGCAGTGTTCAGTCTTACCATATGCCGTTTCTAAGCCCATGTTCATGTCTCTAATAGCAGCAGCTGCCATATCATGACCTTAGTTGCATTCTTTGCCATTAGTTGCATTCTTGACTGATGATTCTTTAAGGGCTGTCCATTTTTGTTTGGGGGCGCATCACACTGGGAGAAGAGAAAGAGCTGGTACCGGGAGACCGAGCAGAAAGTGACCATGTTGTACTCTGACCGGCACATCCCCTGAATGTGGATATTGGTGATTTAGGCAACATGATAAAACTCTCTGCATACCTGAATGCTGAGGAAACATTCTAAACATTGCAGCACATATATAAAACAGTCTTACTTACTATCACTAAAATGGCATTAGCAGTAGCACCACTTCAGCTCGCAGAACAGTAAGGATGTGTGTCGTCCTCTGGTTACGTTGTAAGAACGCTACTGTTTTCTTTGAGACACTGGAGAACAATTTGCAGATGTCTAGAACGGCTCCAGGTAGGGAAGGAGGTTCATGGCTGTTATTGCTTGAGTGTATGGTGAATAACTGTACCCCTGATCTTTAACACTCCCTGTAGAATAATGCCCCCATTAGTGTACTATTTTATGAGGGTATGGCAACCATTCTGCCCTTTCAGTCTATCTGCTTCATAATGTGTCCATATACATGACCCAAATATCCATGTGATACAGAATTATTCTACATACATGAGTTTTAAAGTCATTTCTTCTAACTTTGTTGCTTATATGAAATACACATTTAGCCGCAATGTGTAAAAGACACCTTCATGTTTTATAATATGATGAGAAGTTTTTTTCTGGAATTAAAGAAAAATACCAGTCACCCATATGCTGTTACTGTTATATATGACACCAAATTTGTGTCTAGATAGAATGCTTTGTATTCCCTCACTCCATTCTGGACTAGTGTAAGTGGCCAAATACTGTTTTCAAAGAATGGTCAGGAAAAACGGTATTTGAAAACAAAAGCTAAGATGTAATGTATCCAGCGGCATTCCTCGTTCCAGTCCTTTAAAAACTTTTATCTTGTGCAACCTCCTGTTTTTGTTTGCTGTTCAGCATATTAGTACAATGTTGTTAACATTTTTGGCTTTCCTTGCTCCGAAATATCAGACCAAATGATGTGAGTTAAGTCCATGATTTGTATGGTGTTGTACTAGATTTATTCTGTACTTGATAATAACTCTCCCTGGGGCTGAGTTATGTCACTGTGAAGAGACAAGTGTCTGCACCATTCATAACTTAAGACAATCACTAGTAACCAGTACCCCATGATAAGTCAAAGTTCATTACCATTTATACTTCTGACTTCATGTTTGAGGGAACATTTTACCAGTACTTTCTTCAGTACTTGAAGTCGGATTCAAACGCCATCAGAAGGCCTGGCTGTGGATGACTAGCTAGAGCTCATAAACACGCTGACAAGGGTGAGGCCATCAATAATGACCGATAGGAGGGATTCTTATACCAGATGTCATCTTCATAAGCCTTTCTCAAACTGAGCATCATGACCAAAAGGCTCTGCAAACTTCTAAATGAGAAAGTATGGGGCTGTGTGAAAGTCCAGGGTCTGAAATTGAGGGTCAGTAGGTGGATATCCTACAGGTCAAGAGGTACATCTGCTCATGTTGGCTTCTCTGCAAACTAGAAATTCCAAGAAAAGGGTTGTCCATTCAGACTCCCCAGGATCTACCATATCAATTGGCAAATATGAAATGGGTTAATGGTCCAAGCTATTAGTGGAAAATAATGGGGGTGAGTGAGCGAAGGTGGCAAAATGGACCTGGAGCTTCTGGCTGACTAAACTCAGATGGAGATTTGTCTTCTGGTAGTACTAATTGCTCTATGTTTACTGAATGTCAGTGAGTAATCCTACTAAGTACTAATACAAAACTGAGAGAAATGGCACCCCTTGAAGACAGGTCTGGTATCCTGGGGCTACTGTTTTCATGAGAGAGGGATTACGTTTATATGTATTTACATGGCTATCGATATAATATCAGTCTGTTAGATACCTCGCAAAGGCTTTCTGATAGATACATCTGCCGTGTGGATTCCTCACCTTGTGAATATCCCCTTGCGCCAGCAACATTCGGAAATTCTTTTCGTAGCTTCGCGCCGACGTGGACTTGGACCGCTGACGTCACCGACGCCTATAATAGGCCCACGCCGGCGTGATGACATCCGTTCCCTTTTTTCCGCGTCGTCGACGCGAACGGTTTTCTGGGATAGTACTGTAGCTTCTTAGTAACTTTGTTAAGTGGAGTAGTGTGGCTCACTGGTTAGAGGCAGCAGGCCTGAGAGCAGAAGTCAGCCCGGGACCAGGGTTCAATTCCCGACGCGGCAGGGTCGTGGACCTTGGTCAGCGGACTCGATAATTCTCGCTTCGGTGCTTACTCTAATCAGGGGTTCCACTCGGCAACTCTGGGCATTAGCTTGCCTAATCTCCACAACGGCCCTACCAATTCCAGGGATGCCTGGCTCCACCTTGGGGACTCCCAGCAAGGGACCATCCCTCAGGGAAAGCCAGGACGGGTTCCCCAGAGTTATACAGCGCCGGGACGCCCCGTTGCTGGGGCAGCTGTGCGCTTTACAAGTATACTACATTTACATTTACATTTACATTTACTCTTGTTCTATTATTGCTGTTTCTGTTTTCTTCGAGATGTCGCCGAAGAAGACTGGCTTTAAGGCTTGCGGAGCATGTGGCAACACAATATCTATTACTGACCCGCATGAGTGCTGCGTCTGGTGCCTGAGTTCCGACCATGACGTCGAGGATTGCCCTTGTTGTAAGAAGATGACCCCAAAGGCCCTGCGAGAAAGGGAGGCGAAACTCCTCGTGGCAAAGCTGAAGAGTAAGAAGATTAAAAAGTCTTCGAAGTCTCGATCTCGGCGTTCGAGGTCGAGGTCTCGATCGAAGTCGCGCTCGGACTCGTCTTCAGCTCATGTTTCAAGATCCTCAAGGAAAAAACATAAGAAGAGGAGCCATGAGTCACGTCATCACTCAGGGAAGGACTTTGGTTCGAGGCCGAAGTCGCAGGTCAAACTTCTTAATAAAGAAGCAGAGGTTTCGGCGTCGGAGGCTCAGGACTCTGTTGGTGAAGCTTCGCATCCGAATTCGCCCGAGTCGCCGAAGCAGATGGCTATCCCTTCTCCAGATCCGTCCAAGCCTTCTGGTCAGGAGGATGAAGGTGAGGTGCAGGAGGTTGGTGAGGCCGAGTTTCCGGTGCCTGCGGGTTCGTCGACACCGGTTCCGAGACTCGAGGAAGAGGTCGACGTCGTGTCGACTCCGCCTCCTCGGGAACAGCCCGGAGGACCGTATCCAGATTTTCCAGCTCCAGGTCAGGATCCATCCCATTTCCTGAACGCCATGCTTGGTGTTTATTCCAGGGCGATGTACCCGTCTGGTGCACCTGTTGGTCCCATGGGTCCTATGTCTTTTAACTTGGGTGTTCCCCAAGCTTATGCTCCTGCGCCCTTCTTGCCTTTTATGCCGGCTCTTCCACCGCATTGGCATTTTCCGACACCGCCTGTGTCGTCGACGCCGATGCCTACGACTCCGAGGCAGGATTCTGTTCGACCTCGTGTGAAACTACCTCATCCGACTTCGGGTTCGACGCCGGCCCCGGCCCCGTCGGAGTCGATTCCGGATCCTTCGACTTCTATCGTGAAGGAAAGGTCACGGAGAGAAGCACAGAGACTTCTGGAGGAAGAACAATATCGGTATGCTGATATGGAGGAAGGAGAGTTGCAAGAGTCTGAAGATCCTTTTGAGGACCTGGGAGAGGCCAGTGGGCTTGAACTGAATCCTGAATGGGATTTGACTTCGGTGTCGAATGTGCCTTCAAAGGATGTGGTGCCTTATCACACTGTTATCAAAAAGGCAGCAAATTTGTTGAACATTACTCTGCCCACTGCTGAGTATAAGTCAAATCTTTTAACTGAAGTTCGTCACTCACCCTCCTCTTCTATTGAGCCAATGCTGCCCTTTAATGATGCATTAGCTGAACCCATCTATGAGGTTTGGAAGAAGCCTTTGTCTACTCCTGCGGTTTCTAGGGCAGTGGCGAGGAGGTACAGGGTTGCCCCTGGTGACCCTGATTTTTTGTCAACGCACCCCCTGCCTGAGAGTTTGGTTGTGCAGGCTGCCTGCTCGAAGAGGTCTGCTGGGGCTTTTCCGCAAGTTCCTGGGGATAAGGAGTCCAGAAAGCAAGAGGAGGCTGCCAAGAAGGTCTTCTCCTCGGCCAGTATGGCGTTAAAGTCAACCAACGCAACTTGTCTGATGGGACGGTATATCCATGCCTTGATGGATTCTGTTAAGCAGTTGGTTCCGAAAATCCCAGAGGAGGATAGAAAGGATTTTCAGAAGGTGATATCGGACACTCAGGCTGCTGCAAGGCATGTGATTCAGAGTGGATTGGACACTGCTGATTCGGTGGCGAGAGTCATGGGCTCTTCTGTGGCCACCAGGAGAGCTGCATGGCTTAAAACGTCGGAGTTCTCTACAGATGTTCAGTCTGTTTTGATGGACTTGCCTTTTGATGGCTCAGGATTGTTTGGCAAGAAGGCTGATGCGGCCTTGGAACGTTTTAAAGGCAGTAGGGCCACTGCGAAATCTTTGGGCCTTCAGTCCAGGGGTACTACTGGAAGGCGCTTCAGAGGGTTTGGCAGATCTTCCTTTCGTTCCTACAGACCATCTCAGCAGCAGCCACAGCAACAGCAAAATACGCTGTACAAATCATACAGGGGCAGACAAAGAGTCCGTCCTAGAGGCCGTCAAGCTTCCTCCTCCTCTTCCCCTTCCCAGCCCCCTGCCAACGCAGCAAAGCAGCCCTAGATCCGCCATTCCGGATCATGTGGTCCCAGTGGGGGGCCGGCTTACCCATTTCCTACGAGATTGGGAATTGATAACATCGGATCTTTGGGTTCTCAATCTCGTGGGGAATGGGTATGCTCTTCCCTTTCGAGAGTTTCCCCCAAATTACCCTCCTTGCCAGGGTTATTGTTTGGAGGACCACCTGCTTCTCCTGCAGGAAGAAGTCCTGGCACTGTTCAGAAAGGGTGCGATAGAGGTGGTTCCTGAGCAGGAGCGGGGTAAGGGATGCTACTCCCGGTATTTTCTGATCCCCAAGAAGGATGGCAGACTTCGGCCAATCCTAGATCTCAGGATCTTGAACCTTTACCTGAAACAGGAAAAGTTCAAGATGCTCACTCTTGCACAGGTTCTTCAAGCACTGCTGGAAGAAGACTGGATGGTGTCGATCGACTTACAGGATGTGTATTTTCATATTCCCATCTTGAAGTCGCACAGAAAGTATCTCCGTTTTACGGTTGGGTCGCAACACTACCAGTTTGCGGTCCTTCCGTTTGGTCTTACTACTGCGCCTCGAGTCTTCGCCAAGGTGATGGCAGTTGTGGCAGCACATTTCAGAAGGTCGGGGATTCCAGTGTTCCCCTATCTGGACGACTGGCTGATCAAAGCTGAGTCGCCGGAGAACGTGCTCCATCATCTGCAAGAGACAACTCAGTTGTTGCACAGGTGGGTTTTTCGATAAATGTACCCAAGTCTCACCTGGTGCCCTCCCAGCGCAACCTGTTCATAGGTGCGGTACTGGATACAACTGTATGCCGTACATTCCCTCCTCCTCAAAGGATTCGTGACCTACAGGCAATGATTCCTTTATTTTTCAATGGAGCGGTTGTTCCAGTCCTGAAGGTCCTTCGCCTGCTCGGTCTGATGGCTTCTTGCATTCTGTTGGTCAACCATGCACGCTGGCACATGAGGGCACTCCAGTGGTGCCTCCACAGGCAGTGGTATCAGCACAACGGAGATCTCAGGGAGTCAGTGAGGATCTCCAAAGAAACTGCGGCGGATCTGTGTTGGTGGAGCGTGGCAGGCAATCTGTCGCTAGGAAAGCCTTTCCAACTACCTCCATCGGTGGCCACAGTAATATCGGATGCATCCACTCTAGGGTGGGGTGCTCATCTGGGGGACCTGGAGGTCAAGGGTCTTTGGTCTCCGGAGGAAAGGTTGCTTCATATCAACCTTCTAGAATTGCGGGCGATACGTCTGGCGCTCAAGGCCTTCCTCCCTTCCCTTCACGGTCGTTTGGTCCAGGTCCTGACGGACAACACGACCGCGATGTGGTACATCAACAAACAGGGAGGAGTGGGGTCACAGTGTCTCTGCAGAGAGGCTCTGCGCCTCTGGTCCTGGATTCAGGACCATCGGATTTGTCTGATGGCAAATCATCTGGCCGGAGTTCAGAACGTTCGTGCAGACAGTCTCAGTCGGCAATTCTGTGCCGACTACGAGTGGAGGCTTCATCCGGAGGTAGTTCGTCATGTCTTTCAGGCGTGGGGAACTCCTCCGGTGGACCTGTTCGCCGCTCAAGAGAATGCTCACTGCCCGTTATTCTGCAGTCTCCAGAATCCGATGCAAGGAGCTTTGGGGGACGCGTTTCAGTTGAGTTGGAGCGCTCAACTCCTTTACGCGTTTCCTCCCATACCCTTGATTCCTCGGCTTCTGAGGAAAATTCGCCAAGACCGGGCCCACGTTATATTGATCGCCCCAGATTGGCCAAGAAGGGTGTGGTACTCAGACCTTCTCCACCTCTCCTCTCACCCGCCGCTCCGTCTCTCTCACAGGGCAGATCTCCTCTCCCAGATGGAGGGGCAGGTTCTACACCCCCACCTCCAGACCTTACACCTTCATGCCTGGAGATTGAACGGGGCAACCTGAGTTCTTTTTCTCTCCCGCCTGATGTAGTGGATGTCATCTTGTCAGCCAGGCGTGACTCCACTAAGTCCATCTATTCTTATAGGTGGTCAAAATTTGTTAATTGGTGCAGGGAGAAGTCCCTTTGAAGGCCCATTTATCTGATGTTCTCCAGTTTGCCCTTTCTCTGGCACAGCAGGGGCTTGCTGTTGCCACAGTGAAGGGCTATCTTTCAGCGCTGTCGGCTTTAATTTGTTTGCCTGACCAGCCCTCTCTTTTTAAATCTCCTGTTGTCTTAAGGTTTTTGAAGGGCCTCATAAATAAGTTCCCTCCTACTCCTTTTATTGTGCCTCAGTGGGACTTAAATCTTGTTTTGACCTTTCTGATGGGTGCTCCCTTTGAGCCTCTTCACAAATGTCCTATGAGGCTTTTGACTCTTAAGACAGTTTTCCTCGTTACGATAACCTCGGCAAGGAGGGTAAGTGAGCTTCAAGCTCTTAGTTCCAAGCCCCCTTTCTTGACCATTCATGCTGATCGAATGGTTCTTAGGACCAGGGCTGCTTTTCTGCCTAAGGTGGTGACTCCTTTCCACCTTGGTCAATCCATTACCCTTCCTACCTTTTATCCACCGCCACACCCTTCCAAGGAGGAGGAGAGATTACACCGTCTGGACCCCAAGAGGGCGGTGTCTTTTTACCTGGACGGAACTAAAGACTGTCGGTTGGATGACCAGCTCTTCATTGGCTTTGCTGGTTGCAAGAGTGGAAGAGCGGTCCATAAGAGGACTTTATCAAGATGATCGTCCTCTGTATTAAGATCTGCTACTCTTTGGCCGGTAAGGAACCACCAGAGGGTATAAGGGCTCATTCTACTAGAGCTAAGTCTTCGACCTCCGCATTGGCTAGAGGTGTGCCTGTAGAGGATATTTGTAGGGCGGCAACTTGGTCTTCCCTCCACACATTCGCGAAGCATTACTGCTTGGATTCCGAGGTGAGGAGGGACGGTCATTTTGCACGCTCTGTCCTTCAGGATTTCCTGGTCTAGAAGAGTGGACACCCTCCTCCGGGAGTGGGGACTGCTGTGGGACTCTATTCACAAGGTGAGGAATCCACACGGCAGATGTATCTATCAGAAGAACAAGTTACTTACCTTCGGTAACGCTTTTTCTGGTAGATACAATATCTGCCTGTGGATTCCTCACTGACCCACCCGCCTCCCCGTTGTCCACTCTTCTATGCCATAGTTTCTATTATGTATTTGTTTTATTTTCATGGGGTTGTTTATTTCAAATGTTTTGTTGCATTTGCTTCACACTGTGTGTGTTACCTTGATATTGGTACTGCGTATACTGGGTATATGTCTACTGTCATTGGTCCGTCCGTGTGCCTCGAAGGCACGGAAAAAAGGGCGTAACTGATGGCATCATGTCGGCGTGGGCCTATTATAGGCGTCGGTGACGTCAGCGGAGTCGCGAGCGGTGCCGTGCCTCTATGACGTCCAAGTCCACGTCGGCGCGAAGCTACGAAAAGAATTTCCGAATTTTGCTGGTGCAAGGGGATATTCACAAGGTGAGGAATCCACAGGCAGATATTGTATCTACCAGAAAAAGCGTTACCGAAGGTAAGTAACTTGTTCATTTGCAGCACTGGTTGATGCAGGTGCTACTTCTCTGCATGGGTGTACCATGCATGGTGGCAGAGGTACTGATGGTTGATGGTAAGGCAAATATTGACCTAGCCTGTCCTTCTAAGATGCTTGGGGAGGTTGGGTGGCATTGATGTACACAGCTAATACCGGATGACCCTTTGCCACTGCTAATGGTGCAGGGATTTCAGCTGAAATGTTTTGGGACGCCAGTTGAAACGAAACCAAAAATTCCTCTTCAGCAGATAGTTGTTGCGGCCCTGCTTGCAAGGGCTACAATGTATGTTTATCTGGACGACCTATTTTTTTCAGGTCCCAGGATAAATAGTCTGATTAAATATGTCAGCTCAGCTGCTGATTTCTTACTGCAAGACCGGAGTTTTGTGTGTCTTTCGGGAGGAACTGGGAGCAGAGGAGTCTCGGGACAACAATGCTGATGCTATCCTGTTAACACAGGTACACGACAGTGCTGGTCCCTTTAATTTCCCTCGCGAGGAGGAGCTGAACGGCGTGACGTCTGCATCAGAGAACCTATCCCAGGACTCTCAGCCCTTAAAACCGGAAGCGGGAGAGCCGAGCGACAGACGGCTGAAGACGAAAGAAGACACCGAGGAAGAGGGAAAGACGCTGTGCCTAGACTCGAGCCGGAGGAGACTCCCTAGCGAGGAGACGAGCACGAAGAGTCCTCATGGGGAAACTGGGCCTTGAGAAGACATCGCTGGAGTTAGACAACGCGCAACGACCCGCCACACTCCAGGAAGAGGGTGGCTGACCCAGGTATGTCAGCGTGTCCTGAATATGGTCGTACCACGGGGAGGGCACGCAAAATAGGGGGAGGCCACCTGTTTCTGGGCTCCACACCTCTTAATAGAAAAACGGTGAAAGCTCCCTCACTGACCCCCTCCTTAAAGCACCATAATCAGACGTCAACCCTTGACGAAAGTTTCCTTTTCTTTGTCTTTCTTTTATTTTGTGTTTCTACTTGGACGCCTTGAACTCCTGTCTCAGACCCTCTAAGAAAAAGGCCAAAAACAAACCCAGGAACTGGAGAAGGAAACGAAGAGTCCCAAAGACTGAATACCTTTGTTTTGACTTTTTTTTTTTTTTAAACCGGACATTTGAATAAATACTCGCAGCAAATCTTCTGTGTGTTGCATGTCATTAGAGGGGTTCAGTTCCCCTATCTTACACATTTAGTGGAGAATGCGGGCATAACCCCATCTGAAACAAGGTGGAACAGGTAATAGCCCAAATGAGAGAGGCCCAAAATAAATTAGAATGGGCCGTGGAGAAAAACGCTAATCAAGCAGAAATGGATTGGGCCGTATTTTCAGCAGCCATTCAAAAACAGGCAGAGCATGTTACGAAACTGGCAGAAAGCTAAACACAACTTTTATAGATCTTGGGACAGGGAAGGGCTCCTACTTTACCTGGAACAGTGATATCCTTGCAAAAGTATGTCCCTGGTGATGACCTTTGTCTCTTTCTTTCTAAATTTGAAAGGGCTGCAAGAGCTAGCGCCTGGTCCGCAGATTGCTGGCCTTTTTATCTAGCCCCCTTCTTACCAGTGAAGCCCAGGCAGCTTATCAAATAGCCAACCGGGATGGAACCGCCGCCCATGGACACGTGAAACAGTTTATACTGGATAGACTCGGTGTCGATGAGGAGGCACGCCGTCTTCGCTTCAGACAAGAGAGAGGCGCACCAGGGGACACACCAAAACCTCTTTTTTTATAAACAAAAAGATGATGCAGATCGCTGGCTGAAACCTTTGGACTCCTCCCGGGAGGAAATAATGGAAAAAATTTACCTCAAGCAGTTTTTGGAGGCGCTGCCATATGGGACTCGGGTGGTTACGGCAGCACGCAGGCCTTACCCTGAACCAATCAATTGAATTGGCACCTCTTATACAAGGGCTCAGAATAAGGGACCACTGAGAGAGAGCGAGAGACAGCACAAACCCTCCCCAATAGGGAAAATCGAGAGGAAAACAGCCAGGCCATTACTAGATTCATCAAAACTGCGTTCAGGAAGAGCAGACACTGCCCCCTCAGTCGGTCCTCATTGTTTTGAATGTGGGGACTGGGGCCACATAGCTAAATTTTGTAGAAAGAAGAAAGAAAAAACAGAAGAAGAACCAATGGACGTCCGTTATCTACCCCATCCTATACCATATGCACAAGAGACAAGGCCAGTATACTATGTGAGTTTAAGCTTAAATAACTCTCCTGTAACGGCCCTTTTGGACTCTGGGTGTAAGCATTCGGTTGTACGTTCTGAGCTTGTTCCCCCTTCTTATTTTATACCAGGAAAATATGTTGTTATAAAATGTGTGCATAGGGACATTAAAGATTACCATTGTAACCAGCGTCTGAGTCTTGCCACGCCTTCCAGAACCACACATAGATAACCCTTGGTTCCCTAGGCTGTTGTACAAAAACCTAGAAAATAAGCCTCAGAATAATCTGTTGACCTCTGAATCATGGGCCATAGACTCCCACTTTAGAACAGCCCAACTTAATGATAGCACCCTTGCCTCTGCCTGGCAAAGTGCTAGGAATAGTCCGTCATCCACTAAAAGAGTTTACCCTTGTTGTGTCTAAAAAAAATGTCCTTCTATATCTGGTAGGCAAGGAGGGAAAGGAACCTCAATTATTGGTACCCACACCGTATAGGGACCAAGTTTTTTTTTTTTTTTTTTTTTTTTTTTTTTTTTTTTAATGAGCATACCCACCTCCTGGCGGGGCATAGTGGAGCCGAAAAGACATCAGAATCTATACTCCGAATTTATTTTGGGCCAGGAGTCCATGCTCCAGTACAGAAGTACTGCCAAGAGTGTTCAGTCTGTCAAAAAAAATCCATACATTCCTCCACAGGCCCCTCTACACCCTCTTCCTATCATAGGTAAACCTTTTGTTCGTGTGGGAATGGATCTGATAGGACCTCTCCCCAAATCCACTCTAGGTCATCAATTTGTCCTTGTACTCGTCGATTATGCCACTAGATATCCCGAAGCTCTTCCTTTACGCTCGGCTAATACCACACCATAGCCCAGAGGCTTATAGAGGTTTTTCCCAGATGGGGTTTCCCCGAGACATAATACCAGATCAAGGAAACCCCCTTTGTCTAAAGACTAATGAAACAAGTATGCCAACAACTAAATATCCGACACATAAAGACCTCTGTGTATCACCCTCAGACAGATGGTCTTGTAGAACGATATAACGGAAACCTCAAGCTGACTTTCAAGAAGCTCCTTGTGGGCGATGGTAGGAATTGGGATCAGCTTCTTCCTTTAGCGTTATTTGTTATCAGAAGTAAATTCAGAAGAGCCTAGGGATATCTCCGTTTGAACCACTCTTTGGCAGAAAACCCCACACCCTCCTAGAAATCACAAAAGAGAGCTGGGAAAAAGATAGTGCCCAGGAAGCCCAGTCCTTACTAGTCTATGCCACCCAAGTAAAGGTTAGGCTTCATAAACTGAGAACCCTAGCCCATGAGTCCCTGGAAACTGCACAAAAGAAACAAAAACAATCCTATGATAAAGGCAAACGTCTAAGAGAACTAAAAGTAGGGGAGTGGGCTCAAGTATTACTTCCTTCCTCCATCCACAAGCTAAAAAAGGAATGGTAAGGTCCTTTCCCTGTTAAACACCGGGTTGGGAAAACCACCTACATATTACAACTCACAGCATCTGAAACTCAGATGTACTACATTAATTTGTTTTAAAAAATGGCTAGGTCCCCCTCCTAAAAACTCGCACCTGATATCTGTGGTAGACAACCCTTCAGACACAGTACATTGTACAATAATCAATGACGAGCTCGCCCAAGATCACAAAGAAATATTAACCACCCTCCTAAAATCTTGTCGGGACGTGTTCTCCGATCAACCTGGAAGAACACATTTAATTATGCACTCAATTGCAACAGAAGAAGGCGTCATAGTAAAACAGAAACCCTATCGTGTCCCAGAAGACCGACGGCTGGCACTTATTTTTATTTTTATTTTATTATGATTTGGCTCTCAAAAGAGGGCCACATAAAATTGTACAAATTTCAACACACAGCAAAAACATTTCAAGAGAAACAAAAAAGCAAGCACAAAAAATATACCTTTTACAAACCCCTAGGATAAATGCAATACTAACATATAAACACAACTACACAGAGTCGGATTATCAAAACATCTCCCAGAGCATATTAATAAATCATTAAAAAACCTTTAAAAAAGTTAAAAATATGAAAGCAGAACATTTCATTAGGAGGGGAATACAGTGCAGAAAGGAATCCATACAATGTGACAATGCCCAGACGGAGACAGATAGTTTTTAGCCATCTAAAGCGCAATTTACGAAGCGCTGGACAGATCAGCAACACATGCATACAGTCCTGAATATTCTCATTGCATAAATTGCACAAAGGAGATGAACCATTCCATTTAGATAACAGTTGATTTAGAGGTATTAGATCATAACGTAGAAGAAACCAAAATCTACGTATACCATGCGGTAGGGACCATAAAACATAGGGTTGAGGTTGTTTCAACTGATAAGAATCAAGGAGAAAAGCTACATTCCTTTTTTCACATATGAATTTTTTATCTGATAAGAAACATAAATCCCATGAGGCTGCTTTCAACACCAGCTTTAGCTGTAATGGAGAGTACAGGAAAAGAGTGGTTTCATCTAAATTTAACAGAGTTACAGCTTTTCTAAAGTTACGAACCAGTTGAGAAAACTCATTAAAATTACCCAACAGTTCATCTCTGAGGAGCGCTCTCATCGTCCCTCCTTCAGCTCTAGCAAGGCAAGCCACCCATCTTACAAGGGCACATAGTCCCTGGACCCAACTACTCCTAAGCCCAAAGTCGAGCCTACAGGCTGCCAGCGAGCACGCTGTATTTAAGGACGTAAGAGATCTAAGGAGCTTCCCCTCAATCTTATGACAAAAGTCCCATTTTTTTACCTCAATTAGTTCAATACCATACAATATTGTAGCGGGGATTTTGGCTCTATATACTTCCAATAAACTCTGAAAGTGCCGTTTCCCCGTTGCATGGTATAGGGAGTTTAAACCTTTGCCATGGGCAATAGCTTTGCGTGTGCAATGCTCTATGTGGGGTTTCTCACTCAAGTTAGCTGTCACAATTTTCCCTAAGAAGGTATAAGATTTTACCACCTCCAGTTTTTGGTCCCCTATAAACCAACCATAATCTACAGATCGCCACCTCTTCCTGCCAGCTATACACATGACTTTGCTTTTGGTAATATTGATCTTCATAGCATGACCGGCCGAAAAAGAATGCAAGGCGTGCAGCCGATTGGCTAATCCCTTAGGAGTTAGATCGAGAATGAGGACATCATCGGCATACATCATACAGGAGATCGGTGCCCCCCCCACCACCGGGGCTATACCCTCCCCGGCAGCCAAGGCGGTAGGTAGATCTGCCGTATACAAGGAGAACAAGAGGGGTGCCAGTAAACAACCTTGTTTAAGGCCATTCGAAGTTAAAATTATATCCGATAACCCCCCTTCGCCCCCCATCAAAACCCTGCACCAGGTCTCTGTATGTAAAGCCTTCACCAACTCCAACAAGTAGAGAGGGAGCCCAAGCGCCGCCAATTTTCTCCACAGCGTTCTACGATCAACTTTGTCGAACGCTGTGGAAAAATCAATAAACGCGGCATAAACAACCCCTCCTCTCACCTGAACATACTTGTCTGTAAGCACATGAAGGGCTGTAAGATTGTCTAACGTACCATGGTTCCTACGAAAACCAGTCTGTTCTATGGGCAGAATATTGTTCTCCTCAACCCAACCGGAAAGTAATGTTAAAATACATTTCGCAAATACCTTTCCGATCGAGTCGAGGAGAGCAATCAGACGGTAGTTACTGGGATTCTCCCTAGTACCCTTCTTAAAAATAGGGACCAGGATACTTCTCCTCCAAGAGGGGGGTACCATTTTAGACACAAAACAGGCTCTATACAGCGGATACAAGATTTTACTCCACCTTACAGGATCAGCTTTCCAAACCGTCATTGGGAGTTCATCTGGGCCCATTGCCCCAGAGACGCGCATAGATTTTATAGCCATCTGGCACTTCATAGGGAGGTTATACAGATGCTTGAAACAGGAATAATTGTTCCCTCCCGCAGTAATTGGTGCTCGCCGATTCTTTTAGTACCGAAACCTGATGGCAGCACCTGATTCTGCATTGACTTTAGAGCCGTAAACCGTATTTCCAAACAAGACGCTTATCCCCTCCCCAGGGTCGATGAACTGATAGAACGTCTTGGTGAGGCACAGTGCATATCCACCATCGACCTCACCAAAGGCTATTGTCAAATCCCCCTGGATCCTAAAGATCAAGAGAAAACAGCTTTTTCCACGCCGGATGGTCTCTTCCACTTCACTGTCCTACCCTTCGGTTTGCATGGCGCGCCTGCTAGTTTCTAGAGGTTAATGGACACCCTCCTTGTTCGACATCTAGAATATTCGTCGGCCTACTTAGACGATATAGTGGTGTACAGTAAAACCTGGGATGATCACCTGAAACACCTAGAGGCCATACTTACCGAATTAAAAGGTGCAGGGTTGTATATCAATGCAAAGAAATCCCGTTTTGCATTTCAGAAAGTAAAATATCTCGGGTATCAATTAGGAAAAGGCCTGATTGAACCTCAGACTGAAAAAGTTAGAGCCATCCAAGAAACCCCATTTCTGACTACCAAACGCAATCTCGGGGCCTTTTTGGGACTAGTGGGGTATTATTGGCGTTTTATTCCCCAATTTGCTGACATCGCAGCTCCACTTGCCGACCTACTAAAGAAAACCGCTACATCTTCACAGATCCGGTCCCCCTCTGCTATTGAACAACAGGCCTTCTCTATACTCAAGACAGTCCTGACCACCTCTCCTGTCTTGCTAACACCAGACTACAGTAAGCCCTTTATTCTCCAAACCGATGCATCTGGGCTGGGTATAGGTGCTGTGTTGTTCCACCTTGATAATGAGGGTCAGGAACGACCTATCTTGTACATCAGTAGGAAGCTTTTTCCTAGGGGAACAAGTTTATCCAACTATTGAAAAGGAATGTTTGGCAATAAAGTGGAGCGTTGAAAAACTGAGATTTTACTTAGAAGGCCGGCCCTTTCTACTATATACTGACCGTGCCCCCTTGACCTGGCTACACCGCAATAAAGGTTGTAACGACCGGGTGCTCCGGTGGTTTTTGTCTCTGCAGCCATTCCAATTTGAGGTTTGTCACCGTAAGGGCCCCGAACAGGGTAACGCTGACTTCTTGTCCCGTTTTTCTATTTCCCTCGATCAGGGAAATCTTGGGAGGGAGGTGTGTCGGGAGGAACTGGGAGCAGAGGAGTCTCGGGACGACAATGCTGACGTTCTCCTGTTAACACAGGTACACAACAGCGCTGGTCCCTTTATTTTCCCTCGCGAGGAGGAGCTGTACGGCGTGACGTCCGCATCTGAGAGCCTATCCCAGGACTCTCAGCCCTTGAAACCGGAAGCGGGAGAGCAGAGCGACGGATGGCTGAAGACGAAGGAAGACACCGAGGAAGAGGGGAAGACGCTGTGCCTAGACTCGAGCCGGAGGAGACTCCCTAGCGAGGAGACGAGCACGAAGAGTCCTCGTCGGGAAACTGGGCCTGTAGAAGACAGCGCTGGAGTTAGACAACGCGCGCCGACCCGCCACACTCCAGGAGGAGGGTGGCTGACCCAGGTACGTCAGCGTGTCCTGAATATGGTCGTACCACGGACAGGGCACGCAAAATAGGGGGAGGACACCGATTTGGTCTCTGGGCTCCACACCTCTTTATAGAAAAACGGTGAAAGCTCCCTCACTGACCCCCTCCTTAAAGCACCCCAATCAGACGTCAACCCCTGACGAATGTTTCCTTTTCTTTGTCTTTCTTTTATTTTGTGTTTCTACTTGGACGCCTAAGAAAAAGGCCAAAAACAAGCTCAGGAACTGGAGAAGGAAATGAAGAGTCCCAAAGACTGAATACCTTTGTTTTGACTTTTTTTTTTTTTAACCTGACATTTGAATAAATACTCGCAGCAAATCTTCTGTGTGTTGCATGTCATTAGAGGGGTTCAGTTCCTCTATCTTACAGTGTCCTACTTTATTACCCCTCCCCCCAGTGCAGTACTTGAGTTCTCATCAAGATGGGATTTGGAACAATATTGAAAATAAAATACCATTGCGTAATGAAAGTTGCACCGCATACCCCCGCAATCCTTACTATCTTTCCATGGCCACAAGACTTAAATGCTCCTCTGAGAATATAACAATACTTTCAAATGGTGGCATTCAGCCTCTAAATCTCTCTTTGAGACCAGGTGCGTTTCGTACTTACTTGCTGGTGCATATGGATTCCTGAAATGGCTACTTCGTAGCTGAAATGTCTATGGATTTGTTTTTGACTCTAAAGTTAGTAAGTCCAGCTGATGAGCCCAGAGCCCAGCGCAGGGAAATCCCCACTGAGGCAAATTTTCTGTGGAAGAGAGGTCTCTCTTGATCAACTACCTGGCGCTCTTGGCTGCATCGCTTTTGATCACATGCTTGACCATGGGTGGTCTTCGCTGTTGGTGACCTTTTCAGGATGAGAACTGCATCAGCGGTCGGCATATTAACCACCTAAGTGGAACTAAGTTTCAGAGTCTAACAGAGATAGCATTACGTTTTTGATACGACTGCCTCAAACTTCAGATTCCCATTCAGTCAGTGATAGTTTTTCTGGGGCCATTGACTTTCACTCATCCATCCATCCATTCATCAAGCATCAGTGGATGGAAGCTTCAGAGCATATGGCTATCAACGTATGGTAGTCTTGAGCACCTGTCTCAATAAAATAATATACATTTTTTTAGCTACATGGTTTGGCTGGTGTTTGGGAAGTGGTCTACGTCCTGCTTCGGGAGATGTAGTGCAGACTTTAAGTTGGCTAGATATTTTATACACTTGAAAATTCTGTTTGGCTATTTTGTAGAGCAGAATTTTGATTGGTTGAACTCTGGATATATTCAACAGACCAAGTACTCCATAAAGGGTTTAATTTTACATTGCAAGCACAACAGTTTATCTGGCCTTCCCGTTGGATCCAAACTTTGGTGTATTTGTCTCAATTGTTACTAGATAAGACTAAAGGAGTTGACATTATAATTAGTCCTGCAGTTTTCCTGGTTCTATGGGGCCCTGTCATAGTCCATATTAGCACGATGGGACACGTGTATTGTGTCTGAAGCTTGTGTTGGTATGTCCCTTTCCCGAGTTCCTGCAACAAGAGGTACATTGGTATTTGGGCTTTTTCCAAGTCGGTGCCCCTTAGAAAAATATTTTGAAGGTGTCCAATTGCGCTGGGAGGTTTGTGTTCACAGAATTCTATTTCGAACTGTCTGACGATGGCCCTTGTGGTGTGTCTGCTTTGAACTTTCATATTTCGAAGCCTTTATATCTTGACTACAAATACTGACTTTCCCTCTTTAATATAAGAATGTTAAGTTCTGTTTAAGGCATGGAGGCAAGTATAATTTCGCATGTGGATATAAAATATAACCGGATAGCTAGAAGGGGATGGCATTTTTCATTGCTTAGAAGCTACTTGCATGTTTTATAAGTCATACGTTGCTCTTCTTGTTTAATTCAGCCAAGGCTCTGATGTATGTCTGTTAATGAGCGAGCATTGGTCATTCTTTGCATGATTGACTTTTTGTTGTTATTTTGGACGAGCTGTAGCAGCATTGCACACCAAAAAAGGCAGAAGAGCTTGGGTAGAGTACGTCTAATAGCTCTAGCATCTGGGTTATCATGGGCTGCGGTTACTCAGAGCTTTTATGTTGGACTACATGGAAAATGTGTGTATTTTCAGATTTGCTTTTTTAAGTAACTTAATATTTTGTTTCCTCCTGAAAAAGGTTTGGCTCTTTTGAAATTTTTAAACCAACAGATGAACTGACAGGGCGAACGGGTCCCAGTGTTAATCAAAATGATATTCGAGTGAAAATGCTTGACTATGTGATTGGCACCTTCTATCCAGAAATACAGGAAACTTACCCCAGCGACACAGTTAAAAGGAATGCTGCCTTTTTTCGAGAGGTAAGACTCTAATTTCATCCAAGATACATGTATTAAGACTTTTTAGGATACCATTGATAACATTGAACTGTTTGAAAAGACTAAAGTATTTTTCCTGAAAAATATACTCTCCTTCTTGAGAAGATTTTGGTCTTAAAATAAAACTTAAACAAAGCTTATTTTTTATAAAATTGGTTTGGATATCCTTTTTGAGTTGTGTACCCATTATTGGTCAAGATGTGTACGATAAATGTCTTGCAATCCTCTGTGTTAGGCCTAAGGCTGCTTGTCCACACTACCACTAATAGTGTGCTTTGGGTGTACGTTGATCCCTCTATACTTCTGGGGGAATTTCTGGACTCTGTGCACGGTATAACCACCTAGTGGTATACCGTATACAGATTCAGCTTCCTACAGGGGAGTATTGTGTTAGGGCTGGCATTAGGCACAGACTTCTACGAAAGCTGTTATGAACTACACGCATCAGGTTGCTGAAACTCGGAGTACTCTTTCTTGTGGCGGGAAGTCCCCTAGCATTGCGCCCGATTGGTGGTGAAAAATCCTAGTTTTTCCAGTAGTCGTCCCGCTAGCCAGTGACAGGCCACTGTAATTGCACTGCTATGAAATAATGTTCCTAGTTAGGGGTCCAAGGCCCCCTTTCTTGAATGCAATCTGCAGCTTTTATAGTGCAATTCAGCACCTGTTGTTATTCCAGAGGAAGCGCCCCCCCAATATAGCGTGTAGAACATGAAACGTACTTCGGGGTATGTGCACTGGATGATTGTGAAAGAAATATAGCAAGAGTCGGAGCATCACCATTTTAGACAATGATACTCTATCTTGGACAGTGAGTGGGAGTGTGCTCCAGAACGTTATTTGGGGACAGAGGGAGGTGATGGCCCAAGTAAGGTTGCCATTGATGAGGTCTTGTGTGGTATGATAAATGCGAATGCCTGAATTCCAGAAGGTGCATGGCTCCCAGCGTACAAGGTGCAAGTCCACCATCGAGTTATGTGGCGGCTGTCCGGGTGAATCAGGAACAGACAAAATTTAGCCCAGCTCCCCCCAAGCCCGATGCGGCTCGGAACTCCATCAGAATCTTCCTGACCTTCAATATACTGTTTTGAATGTCATGGACGTAGATTAGTATATCATCCATGTATGGGGAGACCATATATGTATTTTCACCTGTCGGTATGTCCTTCGCCTGGCCTTGTTGTCTGAGCCGCTGCGCCAGCGGCTCCATCGTTAAGGCAAAGAGGAGCACGGACAAATGGCAACCCTGGGACTTTCTTCTACACACCTTTATTGGGTAAGAAATACATTGCCCCATCTTCACCCCGGCAGTTGGCTCTGTATAGAAGAGTTCGAGACGTTGAAGTTTACTAGTGATCCCCAAGGATGTTCGTGTCGCGAACATAAAACCCCAGTCTACGGTATTAAATGCATTGTCCAGGTCTAAAACTATACATGCCGCGTAGGGCTAGTGGGCAGGGGCCGGCTCCATCACTCTATGGAATCTGCGTATATTGAGAGTGGTGGATCTACTGGATATGAATCCATTGTGGTCCTAGTGGATCAGATGGTAAAGGCATTCAAGGAGCCGTAGCAAAATTTACATTTTGTAGTCTGTCCCAAGCGTAGACAATAGGTTGTATAACGTCATCTATAGTGGATCCCTGTCGGGCTTTGGGAGCATCACTCTTATCACTAATATAAGAAATAAACTACTCATTGTACTTCATTTACACCATTCACATCTCGCATGTAGCTACTAATATATGCTCATCTTGCATCAAACATCCTTCACATCAGTCATCATTCGTCACAGATTTCTCCTCATTTGCATTGCTGATCTCAGTCCGAACGTTTACATCACTAGATAGTTTATGCTGCTCCCATATTCCTCCTCTTTACATAAGTTTGCCAACATTCACAACACACAGAGCTTCACTACTTGCACCAGTCAATTAATGTACCACTCATGTATCACATTTTTTTGTATCACTCAGGACTTTTATTTTACTCGCTACTTTTTCAGCATACACATTACTAATACTATTCACTTGATCCCAATATGCCGCTTCACTCCGCATACCATTATCCCACATGTTGTCACAACGCGGTTGTAACAACGACCGCGTTGTGACAACGCATACCATTACTCTGCAAGTCGTTACGACGACTTGCGGGGGGCGCTGGATGTTGGAATAGTAAAATTTACTATTCCAACTCCAGTCTGTGCAGACTTTAGGGAAGGTGTTGGATTTTAAATCGAGCACCTTCTCCCCCCTTTCTGCAAGTCGTTGTAACGACTTGAAGAGTAAAGGTATGCATTGTGACCGCATGCGGGGTCACGGATGCAGGGTGAAGGTGCTTTACCACTTGATCCACTTCTTGCATATTGAATCTCCATTACATTACTTACATAACTTATTTCACTTCTGATGTGGACAGCACTCAATTGACTTAAAATGCTAACTTCACTCATGTTTTCCATGTCACACCATGTTCAAGTCGCTTCATTCACTCCAAACATTCATACCATGGTACATTTATCACCACTAAGACCAGTCATGCATTTGTGATGAGTAGACAACAGCTGTTCACTTAAGCCTGCCAAGAAAGGGCCTATTTTCAGATCTTCCCATATCTGTGTCAGGCCTGTCCGAAGTTTCTATCTTGCTTAGGTCAATTGTGTCAGGCTAGACCCTACTGGGCGTTCTTTGATAATGGCAAAAGGTAAGAATATCTGATTTTTAAATATTAAAACGAGCACTGGCAGAGCCAATACGTCTCCTATTTTGGCTTTACTAATGCAGTCCTTTTGATCTAAACTAGTGCTTTTTGACAGAGTTTTTCATGTATACGTGAAAGTTCTATTCAACACTGTTTTCTGGAACATTGACTATCAAGGAAGATGACTGTTTCAAAGCAAACATTGGTGACATCAACTTGTTTAAATTAATATATATATATGCTGAGATAAGGCGGTCGTGAGGTTATTAACCTCATGCTGGGTGGTGTACACGGACACTGCTGCCCCCGCTGCAAGGAATCCTGATCTTTGGGGCTGAAGCAGTCGGGGGACCCAAGGAGGCGCTTTTGTTGGGACTCACAAGCAGGACCACTTTGCATTAATTTCACCCCCGCAGCTTCTACCGGGATCCACAAACAAAGGATTCTGGGTGCTGTCGTTCATCACAACAAACGTGAACTAACACAGGTGAGCGGATAACCAGGGGGCACAGCGGGTTGTACCAGCAACAAAAAGTAGGCAGGACTTAGCAAGAGCTTGCTGCATACCTCCTGGACACTTAGGCGCTAAGGAAGGCTAAAGATATGCCAAAATGCATTTGCCGCTAAACACCAATAAAGTGCTTTGAAAGATGTTCCTCTCTGTGTGGCCTCTGCTCTCTCCCAAGAAGGAGTTTGGTGAATACAATGTCGCGTCAGCCAGAGACGCGAAACAGAGGCCCCCGCTTCACAAGTTGGCCCGGACGTCACTGGCTCTGTTGTGGCAGTTTTGTTTGGAAACCAAGGTACTGGTTGGTCTGGGCCCGCCACGGACATCATGAAGAGATAAGGTGGTAGTGAGGTTATTAACCTCCTGCTGGGCGGTGTGCACGGCCACTGCTGCCCCCGCTGCAAGAAATCCTGATCTTTGGGGCTGAAGCAGTCAGGGGACCAGAGGAGGCGCTTTTGTTGGGACTCACAAGCAGGAAAATATGGTTTTAAAATGCACGCATCACTCCCTGCACCCCCGCACAACCACTTGGCATTAATTTCACCCCGCACCTTCTACTGGGATCCTCAAACAAAGGATTCTGGGTCCTGTAGTTCACCACAACAAACGTGAACTAACACAGGTGAGCGGATAACCAGGGGTGGAGCGGATTGTACCAGCAACAAAAAGGAGGCAGGACTTGCCAAGAGCTTGCTCCATACCTCCTGGACACTTAGGCGCTGAGGAAGGCTAAAGATATGCTGAAATGCATTCGCTTCTAAACACCAATAAAGTGCTTCCAAAGATGTTCCCCTCTGTATATATATATATGTATATATATATATATCCACAGAATCCGATCCATTCCGCATGAGAGCGCTCGCCAGCGTGTGCTCAACCCGAAGGCAGGATCAAGGCCCCAATTCAATTATATACAGAAAGGGCAGCACAACTGGATACTTTTTCAAAGTTGCTTTATTTCACAACACTCCACCAACGCGTTTCAGCCTCACGGCCTTTCTCACGGTTAGTGAGTCCTTTTTTGCTTTCACATTATATACTGTCCCATATTAGCCGTTAAGTGGCATTATGGGATATGTAGTTTTTAGCAAAAAAATTTTTGTAACATATAAGACAAACAAAAGGACTGGTGTGTTAACATCACTAGTATAGTACTCAGCGCCACAAGTAGTGTTTGCTCAGGAATTACTCTGTTTCATGGCTTATACATTATAATGAAATTGGGTTGTAATGGGTATAGTACCCTGGTCTTAAAGTCAAATTAAGCTGAGTTCACTTTCACTCAAGATGTATGTGGAGATCTTCTCCGAAGTTCATGCCTTTGGGCTGTTTCGTTCGGAAACGGACAATGAAGCGGGATTCCATTTGTCGCAAAAGACGGACAGTGTCTCCTCCTCTCTCTGTTTTAGACAGCATTTTCAGTCCGAAAAAGGTCATGGCTCTCCAGTCCCCATTTTGACAGGCAGTCAAGTGCTTGGCGGTGGCATACAACATATTCTGGTTTTTCACAGCACGTATGTGCTCCAATATTCTTTTTTTCAGCATGCATGTTGTCGACCCAATGTACTTCATACCGCATTTACACTCTATCACATACACCACATTTTTTGATGTGCATGTTATGTATTGCTTAATGGCCATTTCTTTTCCATCTGGTTCTCGTACTGTCTTTGTTTTTCTGCCTATTTTACACGCTTTACATGACGTGCATGGCTTGAAGCCCACATTCTGTTCCATCCACCATTTGGGTTGTTCTTTTACTTGGAAGAAGCTTTTTACTAGCAGATTTTGCAAAGACGTGTTTTTTTTGTACGTGATTGATGGGTGTTTGTCCACTAGAGGTCCTACATCCGGGTCACTGCTGATCAGATGCCAATATTTGTTCAATTTCTTGGCAATGATGCCACTTTCCTTGTTATATGTCGTGACAAATCTGGGTGGATCTTTATCCTGTGGGGGTTTCTGTTTTTCAATGAGCGTTTCAGCTCTGCTGATTTTGTCTGCCTTTTTTTTGGAGTCTTTTAATACATAGTCCTTGTATCCTCTTGCTAGGAATCTTGTTCTGCTTTCACATATCTTTTTTTCGGCTTCTTCTGGTTTAGAGCAATTTCTTTTCAATCTTATGTACTCTCCATAAGGAATACTTTTGAGTAATGATTTGGGGTGGAAACTATTACCATGGAGTACACTATTGGTCGCCGTTTTTTTTCTAAATAGTGTAGTTTCCAATTTACCTTCCGAGACATATACTTTGGTGTCTAGAAAGTCAATTTCTTCACTGCTTGTTGAACAGGTGAACTGTAGACCTTCCTCATTCTGATTTAAAGTAGTGAAAAACTTTTGGAATTGTTCATCAGTTCCATTCCAAATCAGAAAAAGGTCGTCAATATATCTGACCCATAAGATGATCCGGTCCAGTTCTTCTTGGTCAGTTGTATTCCATGCGACCATCTTCTCCCAATATCCCATGGTCACATTTGCAGACATCATTACATGGAAACCTAAAGAACCAATAACATCTTTCTTTTCAACAATACCTTGTACAGGCAAGAGTGCGGAACAGCCATGGGGATTTCTTTTTCTCCCAATTATGCAAATGTGACCATGGGATATTGGGAGAAGATGGTCGCATGGAATACAACTGACCAAGAAGAACTGGACCGGATCATCTTATGGGTCAGATATATTGACGACCTTTTTCTGATTTGGAATGGAACTGATGAACAATTCCAAAAGTTTTTCACTACTTTAAATCAGAATGAGGAAGGTCTACAGTTCACCTGTTCAACAAGCAGTGAAGAAATTGACTTTCTAGACACCAAAGTATATGTCTCGGAAGGTAAATTGGAAACTACACTATTTAGAAAAAAAACGGCGACCAATAGTGTACTCCATGGTAATAGTTTCCACCCCAAATCATTACTCAAAAGTATTCCTTATGGAGAGTACATAAGATTGAAAAGAAATTGCTCTAAACCAGAAGAAGCCGAAAAAAAGATATGTGAAAGCAGAACAAGATTCCTAGCAAGAGGATACAAGGACTATGTATTAAAAGACTCCAAAAAAAAGGCAGACAAAATCAGCAGAGCTGAAACGCTCATTGAAAAACAGAAACCCCCACAGGATAAAGATCCACCCAGATTTGTCACGACATATAACAAGGAAAGTGGCATCATTGCCAAGAAATTGAACAAATATTGGCATCTGATCAGCAGTGACCCGGATGTAGGACCTCTAGTGGACAAACACCCATCAATCACGTACAAAAAAAACACGTCTTTGCAAAATCTGCTAGTAAAAAGCTTCTTCCAAGTAAAAGAACAACCCAAATGGTGGATGGAACAGAATGTGGGCTTCAAGCCATGCACGTCATGTAAAGCGTGTAAAATAGGCAGAAAAACAAAGACAGTACGAGAACCAGATGGAAAAGAAATGGCCATTAAGCAATACATAACATGCACATCAAAAAATGTGGTGTATGTGATAGAGTGTAAATGCGGTATGAAGTACATTGGGTCGACAACATGCATGCTGAAAAAAAGAATATTGGAGCACATACGTGCTGTGAAAAACCAGAATATGTTGTATGCCACCGCCAAGCACTTGACTGCCTGTCAAAATGGGGACTGGAGAGCCATGACCTTTTTCGGACTGAAAATGCTGTCTAAAACAGAGAGAGGAGGAGACACTGTCCGTCTTTTGCGACAAATGGAATCCCGCTTCATTGTCCGTTTCCGAACGAAACAGCCCAAAGGCATGAACTTCGGAGAAGATCTCCACATACATCTTGAGTGAAAGTGAACTCAGCTTAATTTGACTTTAAGACCAGGGTACTATACCCATTACAACCCAATTTCATTATAATTTATAAGCCATGAAACAGAGTAATTCCTGAGCAAACACTACTTGTGGCGCTGAGTACTATACTAGTGATGTTAACACACCAGTCCTTTTGTTTGTCTTATATGTTACAAAAAATTTTTTGCTAAAAACTACATATCCCATAATGCCACTTAACGGCTAATATGGGACAGTATATAATGTGAAAGCAAAAAAGGACTCACTAACCGTGAGAAAGGCCGTGAGGCTGAAACGCGTTGGTGGAGTGTTGTGAAATAAAGCAACTTTGAAAAAGTATCCAGTTGTGCTGCCCTTTCTGTATATAATATATATATATATATATATATATATATATCCATATATCCACCATATATCCATTATATCCTTACCCCCTTTTAACCATACCCAAACAACCACTAAGAATGGGTTGATTTGAGGTATTTTTTTTATTATCTTGTAAGGACCCCGGGTGAAAACATTCAAAGTCCCTAAAATATGGCCAAGTTCATCCTGGTTTTTAGGGCCCAGGTGAGACCACTACTATACTGGGTGATGAGGGTCTAACAAAAGAAAAACAAATACACGTTTTTTCTTTAACATCAGGATGACGTTTAGTAAAACTCCTGTATTCAACAGAAAGATTTGGGCAGAGGGCACCTTGCTGTGTTGTAGTTATCTGACTAGGGAGAGTTTATCCCCCTTCCTGTAGACTAAAGGTCTCTCTTGCCTCTCCCTCCCCCCCTCCCCCCGAGATAAGTACCTGATGATACCCCTTCTCGGGATTTTGTATTAAAATAACATTGCCAAGTTGTTCATGCATATGGACTGACTAGCGCTATCCTGTAGGGTAAGCAACTGTTATTGGTTGGTGTAGATGCATTTGTAAACCAGATAAATGAATTTAAATGATTGTGTGTCTTTTTGTCACAGATCACTCAACGGACAGCAAGGCTAGTTGCAGAATGGCAGTGTGTTGGATTTTGCCACGGGGTACTCAATACAGATAATATGAGCATAGTAGGGCTTACGATTGATTATGGCCCCTTTGGCTTTATGGACAGGTCAGTACGGATTAGTAATTATCTAATAGCACAGTATGTTTTATATGAAATATAGATCAGTTTTCTTAAATATCTTTTCTATCTCTTTTTATGATAGAGTATTATTTGTGTTTCACAAACCAGCTTTCTTTTCTTCGTTGTTGTCTATTTCACCATGAGCTTGCTAACTTCAAATGTAAACCTGCTATTTGTATAATTTCTTCTAAAACACATTCTGACCCGTTTTTGTGTGATATTCTTTTATCTAGAACTAAATTAATGTTTTTTAAAGTGATCTATGCTGCAGTGTTATTTTGTGGACTGTGACCCACAACAAATATTATCAATCTTGAATTTAGAAACACATTACATCCTTCGTGTAGCAGAATCGCCGTTTTTGCATGGTTGATTTGTTTTAGGAACTGCCTATTTTATTTCTTTTATAGATAAATCACATTTTCCACCGCTGAGCAGTATTAATGGGCAAATAGGGACACTCCTAGGAGTTAGAATTTTCTTCATATCTTTGTTCATGTATCCATTTAAAATATCAATTTAAAAACATTTCCAAATAAAATTGAGCTTCTCTGTTTATTCATGTTCAGTGAACAGCACTCGCAATAAAAAAAAAACAGGGCAGGTGATGCCCATCCTTAAAAAACCGACAGCTGTTGCTACAGACCCGAACAACTATCGACCAGTGACCAACATCCCTCTACTGGCTAAACTCATTGAGAAATGCGTGCAGGGCCAACTAAGTCAACACATCGCTAAATTCTCGCTACTGGATGATTGCCAATCAGGTTTCAGAACAGGGCACAGTACCGAAACTGCGATCCTGCACATTGTCGATGACGCCCTACAAGCCCTAGACCGAAATCAATCTTGCCTATTGATCCTCCTAGACCTATCATCAGCTTTTGATACGGTAAAACACGAAGTGCTTATGACCAGACTACAAAACAGGATGGGTTTGTCTGGAAACGTGCTGAAATGGTTTAATTCTTTCCTACAGAACAGGACTCAGCGATTCCTGGTTAACCAAGCAATCTCTTCCCCGAGCCCCAACGCAATAGGGGTCCCACAAGGCTCTACGCTATCCCCAGATCTATTCAACTTATATGTAGAACCTCTCACGGAGATCCTTCTAAAATCACAGGTATCCTATCACATGTATGCGGACGACACGCAATTATACATAAAGATCGCCTCCCTCGAGGACATTGACCTAATGAACAAGACACTAAAGAGTGCTTTGCGATGGCTAACAATGAATCATCTGAAACTAAACGCCCAGAAAACCGAATTCCTGCTAATCTCACCGACAAGGAGCCAATCTGAAGTTATAGAGTGGACTAAACTGGTGACTGCGCTAAACTGCACCCCGACCCTAGTTAACTCAGCCAAATCACTAGGAATCACACTAGATAAGAACCTCGACATGAAAAACCATATTAACGCAATGGCCAAGAGCGCCCGCTTCCACCTGAATTATTTAAGAAAACTGAAACCCTTTATCACTGAGACAGATCTAAAACTGGCTATACAATCACTAGTCATCTCGAGGATCGAATATGGCTGCACCACATTGGCGGGCCTGCCAAAGACATCCACAGCACCACTAAAAGCCTGCCTCAACGCAGCGGAGAGACTCATTTCGGGAACGAAGAAATTCGATCACATATCTCCTCACCTGAAAGCACTACACTGGCTACCTTATGAAGCCAGAATTCAAATGAAGATGGCCTGTATCACGCACAAAGCGGTTCACTACAACACACCTAGATACCTAGCCAAGAAACTTAAGATCTCAGGAGGTAACAGAACAACGAGAAGCGCAAAAGATTTGCTACTACGACCAGCCTTTTTCCACAAGAAAAAGACCTACAACAGAGCATTCTCCGGAGCTGCCCCCAGAATCTGGAACTCACTCCCTCCAAACATCAGGAAGATTCAAAATACAGTAACATTCAAACGAGAATTGAAGAGCCACTTGATGAGTAAATACCCTACTTAGAGTAACCTAAGTATCACCGGGATGATCAATTTCGCTAACTGAGTGCTGCCCTCTCCATGGAAAACTGGGAGATCATCATCGAACAATGAACTGATACCGTGCGCAAGCCGAGGCTTGACACATCACTGCTACCTCGTATACATGTGTGAACTTGAACTATATCTCACCGTCATACTATATAACTTCTATCTCACTTGATTTATTTATCCATATTTGTGGAACTTTAACTATATGTCACAACCACTATATATAACCTCTTCCGCACTTGATTTATTTATACTTACTATCCTTGATATGCACTGAATCGCCTATAACCCTACCTCAACGAGCATGGTTTGTTACCATGACACAAGCCTAGCCTTGCTCTCTATATAATGACAATTGCACAATCATTATGAATATATATATTTAATCGCGTCCTTGCAGTATTGCCTTCTACCTCACTATTCTCTTGTTGTTAGTATTGCTTTTATTATCTTTATATGTAATTCCTTCCTTTTAAGCGCTCTGATACCCACGGGTCTTGTCCGCGCTATATAAAACACTATAAATAAATAAATAAATACTAACTTCACCTTCTTTAACTTGCTGTATGTTGCGTTGTGAGGGAGAGGGCAGATTGCTGTTTTTCCATCCTCTAGGCAGATGAGCAGCCCCAACTCTATTTTGCTGTAAAATTCCACTATATTTGTCAAGGTTGATGGCGTAACCAAAATGTGGGTTTTCGGCATGCACACTGGCGCTCTGCAGCGGTTTCATTTCGGTCTGTCCACCCTCTGCTCACTTAGCTCATTGAACAGGGAGAGGCAATCTTGGTGCAAAGCTTTTTTCTTTTCTTTCTTTCTTTTTAGGGTTGGGTAACTTTCCTGATGAACAGAGCAATCTGTGCATATGCAGTCAATGTGTAACACATGTATGGAAGTAGGATTTTGTGTCTAGTATGAATCTAAATATTGTTACGGGTGTGATCCATTTTAGATGCCCCTAGTTTAGGATCACGCAAGATCCAGGGTGATGGTACTTTCCCGGACAGTGAAGTGCATTGACTGCATTTCTGTTTAAACATTCAGACACTGAAGCGAGGGAGGATGGAGACCGGGCTGCCTTTAAAAATTTATAGAGCACCATTTTAGCCAAAGGCTGCTCATTAGTTCTTCCTGAGCTCTGCCATTTGAAGGATGGTATGGTTGAAGTGTAACACTGCAACTTATGTTCAAGGTATGGAAGTTTCTAGGTAATGCCTGCCCTTTTTGTCTGCCTCGGATTACTGCTTCAGAAAGGCTGATGACAGCCAGGTACATATGTCTCTCACGTTATTTCATCATATTGCACAAAGGTTCATTGTGAAGAATATCCCGAAAATTACATTTGGTCGGAGAACGAACACAAAATGTTTCTGAAACCTTATACAGTAGATCCCCCAGCAGCTAGTTGGAAAATGTGTATAAAAGTGGGATCCAGCCCACCTCACTTTTTTCCATTTCCGAGTGTTTAATGACCAATGAAGAGATTGCTTCGCAGAGTACTCAAAGGACTGTTGTGTCAAGGGCTGGTGTCTGCATAGCAGCCTGTCAAAGCCAAAGACATCACCTGAAGTGTGCACAGGTTGCTGGAGAAACTGAAGGTCTGTTTAGTACTTAGAAGCCTGCCTTGTTGGGTTATAGTGTAAGCAGGTATTGTAATTATGTTAATTCTCCCCACAAAACCACACACTGGGAGGAAAGTTTGTGCCCTGAAGAATACAAATCTGAGGCGATTCTCCCCAGTGCTATTTGCATAGGCTTTGTAGACTGTGTGGATGACATGGAGTACTTTATTGCCCGAATCGAGGTGGAAATAGATGGCATGCCATCCAGGGTTGACTTGGGGGTGAGAGAAGCAAGGAGCTCCAAACAGCGTCCAGTTTAGACGTAGATGGGTGCAACTGGGGAAGCAGTATTGGCGTGCAGGGCATCAAATGAAGTTACAGAAAATACTTGGAGCCATGTTTGGTCACTAAATCAGATTTTTGCAATGTGTGGGCTCTCAGACTTTAATGCACCTGCAAACATTGTTTAAAAAAATAGTGTTTGGTGTGGTTACCCTAGCTCTACATAGCTTTTATGAGTGATAATCCATTATTGCATACTCCATTTCCGATTTGACTGTAACCTTCGCCACCTGATATGACCTGACACCTTTTGTAGTGATAAATGTAAACAAACAGTTTCATGAAAAGAGGTGGTCTGACCAGAATAATACCTTCTGCATGTACTCCTATGAAAATCTTAACAGTACCTACAGATTACTGTTAGATTTTGATCTATAGGTGGTTGTGTCCAACTCCAAATGAAAGATGAGGTTCTTTTCAAGACACTTTTCTTTAAATTCTCTTTTTATTCCGTTTAAATGAGTCAACATATATAAAAACAATTCTACAGTTTTCAAGTTTGTTCATCAGTTATTCGGTTGGAATGTCTTCAGTGACCTCACTCCTCCTTTTCAAGACACATTGACTGTTTTTAATTGGGGTTACTCCTTCCACTCCTAAGTTCTATAGAAGTTTGTGAATAGCTATTGGGAGAATATTCTAGTGATAAAGTTAACTTAAGGGGCTGTCTTGACTTGGTGCACTCTATACTAACCTACCAGGTTATACATTTGGGCAACTAAGGATCCCTTAGTTTCCTGATTTTCTTTAGCATATAAGGTATTTTCAATGTATTCTTTTGAGTCTTCAAAACCGTTTTAAAACTTTGTCCCAAGATATTTAATTTGTTTAGCTTGCTACTTTACACATGTATTCTCATCTACCACCACAAAGTACAAGTTGTTTTGTAACGGTTCTATAATAGTAAGAATATTAATAGCAACAGAAGGCACCCTTGTCTTGTTGTTTGTGATGAACAAAATTTCTCTGATAGATGCCCTTTTACTCCACCATATGCTCAAAAACGATCCCAACATTAAATTTGCCGATCACGGAAAACAGGAAGGTCCAGGACACCTTATCAAATGTCTTCTCTGTGTCGAGTGCCATGGCCATTTTGGAAGAGGAAAATATTGTTGCCTTTTCTAATGCATGTCCAAATAGTATCCAAACCTGGACTGCCTTTCACAAAATCTGCTTGTGTGGGATGTAGTAGTATTAGAAGGGCCATCTCTAATCTCAGAGCTGATACTTTTGTGTATATTTTACAATGGGTTGTTTTTCTTTTTTTCTTTTTTATGGATCACTAAATGGAAACTTTTGATGCTGTCTCACCAACTTCTCCTGTGTTCCTAAAGTGGGCAAACAATTATTTTGTTTGTTGTAGTAAGCTGCTTTGACAGTTTTTATACAAGGTTGTGGGAACTCCATCCGGGCCTGTTGCTTTTCCACATTTTAGCAATTGGATAGCCTTATTATTTTTAATTCTTCAATTTCATTATATAGTCTATATTAGATTTTCATTTAAGGGGGGCTAGCTTCAAGTCATTGAGATCATTGTGGCAGTATTCTAGGCGAGGTAACTTATTGGGTTATAACAGTTGGAGAAAAATATGTGGAAGCAGTCCAGGATGCTTTGGTGTCTATTTGGATAATATAACATTTATGCTTTTGACTTTGAGATAATGCCTGAGGTTCTTCCAAACCTTGTTTTCTTCAAGAATGTCCCTTGCTTTAATGTTATCGTAGGGGCTCTGCTACTGATTATTTTATTGTATTCATGTCTTGGGGGTTTTAATTTGTGTAAGATGGTTACATATTGGGTTGGGTGCAAGTTTGGTCATGTTCTAGTTTTTTAATTTCTAACTCAAAGGTCTTAAGCATAATTTCCATCAAAAGCAAGAATACTAACTTAAAGGCTCATCATAACTCCTCTTTTGGCTTCTTTGAGGAGTTCTGAGAGGTGGTCTGTTTTATTTACTTCATTGAAATTTAGGTTGGCTGACACAGCTGGTGATCTGACATGGGGGTATTGTGAGAAGTCATAGAACAAATGACTCTTGCGGGAAAGACCAGAATCATTAGATGGCCTGCCTTATGGGGGGGTCCTGCTTATATGTTGTGGGGGAGGGGGGAGACTGAGGGGTGGGGGAGCTGGGGGCTGTGGGTTAGGGGAGCTAGGGAGTTGCATCCTCTCCTATGAGGGAAACCAGATTTGTATACCAAAGGCGGTGGGTGAGCTCTTTGAAGCTCCCTGCCTTGGAATGGTAATTTGCAGGTCATCCTGTGGGAGGGGATGTAAACACCCTCTGCCCGAGCAGGCTTTGTTCCTGAGAGCAAAGGCCTACACCCCTGTGGGCCTGAAACTTGTCTGGGGTGGCAGACTGGCTAGGGCCAGTCAGTCTGCACAATAGTAGGTAGTAGGTTTTCAGGGGCACCTCTTTAATTTGCTCTCTGGGTGCATTTATTAATAAATCCATAACTGGAATCCCTGTCAGTTTATTAATACTAGATGTTTGATACGAAACATCTCTGAACTCCGTGAAGCCATCATGTGGCTGGGGACCTCGTTTTTAACCCGTGTCGAGCACATGTACTTCAAATGGCTTCCCTGGTCATTTGTACTGACAGTAATTAAACTGGCCAGCACACGGGCAAATGTGCTCATGCACTTAGTCCCACACATATAGTATGCTGCAACCTGCCTTAGGGCTATAATGCCTATACTGCATGCAGTGTCTGCAGGCATTGCTGTGTGCCATGTTCTGTTTACTCTTTGCTTACACCACAACATGCAGCCTGCACTGGTAGTCTATATGTGTTTGGTGAGCGGTCCCTTGGGGTGGCACAGTATATGCTGCCACCCTCAGGGACCCTTTTTAACCTGCTTGACTTGGGTACCAGGGGTAACATTTACTAGGGTCTTACAGGGAATGTTGAAGTTATTGCCAAGTGGGGAAACAATTGTATAGTTTTAGGACAGAGATCTGGCACTGGATGCCTGGTTAGCAAGAACCCAGTGCACTAATAATCAAAATTGCATTGAATACCAGGCAAAAAGTGCGGGTGACCATGTAAAAAAGGAGCACTTTCCCACAATGAGGCAAATACGTTTTAACTTTGGGGTATTAAGAACATTGGAAGGCCATTGAGATAGTATATTTTTAAAGACAGCTGCCAATCCTCCACCTTTTTTTTCTTTCAGATCACAGAATTGTATAGCCTGATTGGACAATGTCCTCAAAATTAGGTGTTAAAATCGATGGGGAGCCTAGTCTCTGTTAGAAATAACATATCAAAATGTTGTTTCTAATAAGAGCATTAACGAGGTGTAGGTTTTGTGGTTTTAGTTTAATCGCTTAACATATAAACCTTGGAAAATAAAATTTTATGGAAGTCATCTGAATTCGCACGTTGAGATGTTTTAAAGATGGAAGAGGCAGCGTGGCTGGCAGCTGGCTATGTTTAGGTGTGAAAATGCTCAGATGAGCTTACCTTAGGCTCACCATAGACTGCTTTTCACAGCGACTGCCATCCAGGCTCTTGTATCACACTTGGGAGACTGTAAATTATGTAGAGGGTCCCACCTACCATCAGGCTTGCTGGGTGAGGAAAAACTGGCGAAATAAAGATGCTGGTTAAGAAGCAATGTTAAAATAATAAATTAAAAGAATATAAGAGGCCTTGCATCCACAGCAAGGAAAACAAGTTGAAATCTGAATTAAACCAAGTTAAAATAAAAAAGGGGCTTTCGGTCTGAGCACCCCTCAGTCACAAATGAGGAAATTAAAAGTTGGACATGAGTTTTACTTCAGATTTCACTCGGAGAAATAGGGCAGAATCATACCGCTGATGCTAAAACACTAACTGTTTAACGTGGGGATTAAGGATATGACTGTAGTAGGTTTCTGTGGTAAAGAGGCAACTGAGGGGTGAGACCTGCAGGGACAATTTTCGAGGTACACGCAGAAGGCCAACCTTACCCTTCCTGTAATCCTACTTTTGTTAGGATCCGGAAATAAAAATAGAATGTGGAGAACATCTCTTCCCACAACCATTTATTTTTGCCATTACATTCCCATTAAATGCAGCATGATGTGAATACAACGCGCCGAGGAGGGCATATTCCTACTCTACAATTGCATTTAACATAAAAAATGGGGAAGTACAGAGGGCACTAGGGGAGCATGGTCTAAACCCATCAGGGCAAAATGTTAAGTCCAGGTCTATGATTAAGAGTCAAGAAAAGAAAGATGGCTCTCAGAGAGCTAGCAAAAGGCAAGTAAGGAAAGAAAAGACAATGATCATACAAGTTAAAAAGCGAGGGCAGTAAGAATTGGAAAGTCAAGGGAAGGGTAAAAGTGGAGAAGTTCTCACAGAACCAAGAGGAAGGGTTGTGATCAGACTGGGACCAGGCTGCATGCTTAACAAGAATTTGACTAATAACTGCAATAAACAGACCTAGATGAAAAGAAGGGTGCTTGGAGAGCGTAGAGATTACTAGACAAGTGGTGGTGTCCAGTACAGAAGGCATCCCAAAATAGAGGCGCTCAGTGTAGCAGACAGAGATTATCTGAGTACCTGGATCAGCAACAAGAAGAACTCTAGAGGGATGCTATCCTGCGTACTAAATTGCGATGTCACATTGTTCTTCTTTGTTGTACTGTATTCTGGCTTTGAAATAGTGCATTGCTTCCTCTGGGTAGGCCCCCAAAGTACTTAGTACTAGTATTTAAATGCATGTTTGAGGAAAATGTTTTGGTTGGGGTGTCGTCATTGTTGAGTTGTTTTGATGTTGTACACAAGTGACAGAGACCGCATCAGACAAGGCTTTCTTGATAGATTATCACAATTCATTTCTTATTTTGTTCTTTTCCGGTTAGACTTGTTTCCATGGCTTTAGGCTCACCAAGAATCTAAATGTTCGTTCACATCTACCGTCCGTGCTTTAATGTGTGAACGCATGTATGTTTTTCTATGCTGTCCTTACCTCACTGCAAATTGTGCTTCACAATTTCTGCCTTAAAAACTAACTTTTCTTTTGTGTCAAGTACTGTATCGTTGTTGTATTGCATTTCCTGTCGCCTGCTTTTAAACCCTTCGAATTCATAATGCTATATCCTCATTATTTCAGATATGACCCTGATCACATTTGCAACGGCTCTGATAATATGGGACGCTATGCTTACAATAAACAGCCGGAAATGTGCAAGTGGAATCTGGGTAAGCTTGCAGAGGCTTTGGTTCCTGAACTGCCCCTGGAGATGAGCGAAACTATCCTTGAAGAGGAGTTTGATGCAACGTATGAGAGTCATTACTTGCAGAAGATGAGGAAAAAACTAGGCCTTGTACATTTGGAATTAGAAGATGACAAAAAATTGGTATCCGACTTCTTACAAACCATGGAACGTACAGGTAAGCTTGAAGTCATAAATACACTACCAGTTTGCTTCACAAAGTTAAATCACAGAAATGTGAAGTAGTTGCTATGAATGTTTGAAATGTCTGTTGCAGGCTAAAGTTAAATTAATAGCGCAGCAAATAAGAAGACAAATATATTTGACTGTATTCATATTTTAATGGTGTGAAGGGCCTGATCTCAAAGTCCTTTAAACATCCTGGTGCACAGTGCTGAAAAGCTCATCTTGGCACAATCTCCCACTCGCTTTGGGCCCTTTCTAGGAGGCCCTCAAAGCCACTTTGCTGAGAATCTGTACTCCACCTCTGCACCCTTTAGTTGCTAAAGGCCCTTTAATATCCCCATAATGATGATTTCATGATAGACTAAAGGCATTTAGAGTTTGAATTGGACAGGAGAGCCTTAGTAAAATGGTGGCTTTACTTCCCAGTCATACCTGCAGATCTCCCAACTAATATATTTATTTTATTTATTTATTTATTTATTTAATTTGTATAGCGCGTTATAACCACCGGGGTCTCTAAGCGCTGATATAGGGGTGAACAAAATCACCAGGCTTCAAATATCAATGCCTCAGCTAGTTCTGCCATCAGAAATGTTTAAGTTGCAACCTGTCCACAATTGGGTACCTGGCAACTGTGTTGGAAAGTCTTCCCCTGTATAAGGTGAACATTGCAATGCATTTATTTCCTTTCCCAAGTTTGCAAGGTGAGACATCATAGGCATGAAAAATCATCATGGTCCCCTGGGTGGTGGAAGAGAACTTTCTGATGGATACTTCTAAGCACTGATTCCTTGCCTTGTGAAAATCCCCAGGCACTAGACTGGATCTGTAGACTATCTCAGCAATTACATTATACACCTGTAGGTGGAGCCATGTGTCTTGATTTAGTCCCACCCTGGAAATGACACCGAAGTCACAAATCGCCACCGTAAGAGCTGGTCTCGTCTGAAGTTGAGGATTCCAATGTGTTCGCTAGGCCGCTCTCAAGAGAGATGCCCTCTTCTAATTCCAAGTCGTAAAGTAATTCAAAGTCCAAGAAAAAACAAGAAAAAACATCAGCAACCTAAATGTGACACCCCTTTTTCCCGTAGACGTCTGGGTGCCTCTCGGTCTCTGTCTCCCACCCCAGAGCTGATCTATCAGTTTGTCAAGATCCAGTCCATCAAGATCCAGTACAAATTCTGGGGCCTTTTAGTGCCTCTTCAATAGGTCAAAGTCTTCAAGGAGGCCATGTTGCATATAGTTAAAGCCCTACCAGCTCTATCTGGCACACTTGTGGGCCTCAAGGATCAATAAGGCCTCGATTCAGGCTACCACCGACACATCCATCCCCAACATAGATTTTTCCTCTTGACCCCACTGCGGGCCTGCCCCGAATCTGGGACAGAGGTCTGACTCATCAGTTGGCACTGAGATCCTATCCAGCTCTTCGATGCTGGTGCAGATGCCGGAGGAACAACCAATTGTCCTTTCGGACTTGGAAACAAATCCACCATGACTATGACCAAAATAGCACCCACTTTGACCGCATACAGAGTTTTGCAGACCCATTTGGACTCGATTTGGGGTTGCCGCTACCGAACCCTTTTTCGGATCCAGAATGCCATGATGGTGATCACGGGGATGAGTATTCCCAATTTTATGGGGAAGAAAAATCCTGTTTTTATTGTAGATGCTAGTGGGCTGAATATGTCCCCTAACACTGGCTTGAACTCTCCACCTGGCCCTTTCACTGAGGAGTCAGTATCTTTTGCTTTGGTCATCAGTAGGGTTGCGGAAGTCCTCGACCACCAGCTGTCATCAGTAGAGGTTAAGGCTAGTATTCTGACAAGTCCTGCAACCTTGACAGACTTCTTAAAAGCCACTCCTTCTATTCAACGAGTCCTTCATTGATACCTTAATGGGTGTTTGGTCCAAACCTGGATAATACCACCAGTGAATTGCCAAAGACTGATCTGATGCAGGGTAATTCACCTTTCCACCTCTAGCGCCCTTCTCTAAAGAGTCATATGGTGCAAGCTTCTACAGTAATGTTGAACCCTAACCCTTTACCTAATTCGCTCCCAGATAAGGAGTCCAAATCCATGGAGGACTTTGGAAAGAAAATGTTCCTAACTGCCAGCCTAGCCCTCAGATCAGTTAACTCCAGATGCCAAAATCTTGGAGAGGGTTATTAATATCTCCTATTTTTAAGAAAGAAAATTAGCAATTGCCGGATAACTATCATTTGATAACCCTTCAAGATACCAACGCAAAATTGTTTGCAGGATGTTATTATCAAGCTTAACAGACTGGGTAAAGGATAAGCAGATACTGCCCCCGAATCAAACAGGATTCATCAAAAGGTCAAGGTACTTCTGCAAACATACTATTAATTAATGGACAAGGCAATTTTAGCAAAACAGCCCTTGTATTTTTGCTTTGTTGATTTTAAATCGGCTTTCGATTGTGTGAATAGACACCGTTTGTGGAAAAAACTAAAAGAGCAAGAAATCCCAGTCTCCCTATTAAAATTGATCCAACTTTTGCTTACTGATACTTGGATCAGGGTGAGGATTGGCGATGGTCGGACGCCAACAAAAGAAATACCTACGTCTGGAGGATTAAAACCAGGGTGCGTCCTGGCCCCACTGCTTTTTAATTTATTCTTAGCAGATCTCTCAACCGCACTGAATGAAGTAAACGCACATCCGCCTAGGCTAGCTGATAAGCAAATATCCAATTTGTTGTATGCAGACGACGGTATACTTTTAAGTCAAACTAAAGTCGGGTTGCAACGTTTAATCGATCATATATCGACATATGCAAAAGAAAATGATATGGTAATAAATGAAGCAACGACCAAAGTAATGGTATTTACAAAAAATACGAGACACGCAGTTCCAGTTGTTGGAGACTACACCGACTTCTGGCAGGTTGCTGCGCTGGTGGTTGGCTTCCTGCACACCATTTAAACAATATGCTGCACCGGACGCGTAGCGGATTGGCTGTCTGTGTAGCAAGGGCGAGAGGGCTCTTTTTAACCCATTGTTCTTATTTACTTGCTTCGCAGGTAATTTTACTAACTTACTAGTTATTATTTTACTGTGGCGATACGGCACCTCTGGTTCCTGTATATAATATATTAAGGGCACATTACCTGAGAACGGCTTCAGCGCTGGTGAGTAGCTGCTTTTCTTTTGCACTTTGCACTTTGCACTTTACTAAGGACTGCGTTTCCGGTCTGCTGTGGAAATTGTTGGCCGTTTGGGCAGAGAAGGGCAGTCCCAACTATTGGGGGCTACACCCAATTTCGTCAGGTTGCCATGCTAGTGGTTGGCTTCCTGCACACCATTTAAACCATATGCTGCACCAAATGCGCAGCGGACGTGCCAAAGGCAAGCCTGTCTGCACCCGTCTGCGGCCAGAACGCAGCCAGGGCCAGAAATGCTGCCGGTTCAAGTCTAGAACTGCAGTATACCAGATATGATCTACTGGCGCTTAACATAAATGCCAGCAACTGTGAAGTTCTTCTCAGTACGGAGACTATGAATGGCCCATTAACCTATCGTAATTGCAGCCTTATCTTTTGCAATCACAGTACCGCACCTGGCCAGGCCCCCACTGTGGACCACAAAACCTACCACAATCAACTACACTGATATCTCATGAATGCAAGATCCGTAGCCAAAAATGCGCCACATATTCAGGACTTATTCGCTAATATGAATTTAGATTGCTTGTAGTTACTGAAATATGGCTGAAGGAGTGTTCTAATCCTGACATTGTGCAAGCCCTCCCACAAGGATACACCATGGCCAGACAAGATAGAAATGGGCAAAGAGGGTAGTCCAGCAATAATTTACAAGAACTATCTGAAATGCTCTTTAATCATCATTACAGAATTAAAAGAAGCTTTTGCTTCCGCTTCCAACTTGACAGTTGTACGACGTTCATGTGAGCTCTGATTTACAGACCCACTGGTTCTACCCTCACATTTTTGGACACTCTAGGGGAAAGTATAAGCTTCCTATGGTTAGGTATGAAATTTTACCATCCTAGGGGACTTCTATATACACCTAGAAGCAAGTGATATTCCTAACAACAAAAATGTTATGGAAATTATTAACACTTTGGGTCTAAAACAAATGACCGCAGGGCACACATTAGATGGCCTTTCCACCAATACCGCTTGCCTAATTACGGATCCCCCAGTGACGATAACTTGGTCAGATCACAAGCTTATCTTGTTCAGGATGTGCTATAATATGCTTACCAATGCTGAGTTACAGGCCACGGCAGAAGCAGGTAAACCTACCCTTACGGGTAACCCCTCGATTGACAATGACCTGTTAAATGATTGGATGACCTCCTTAGCTAACACTCTGGCTCCATTTGCCCCTCCTAGGAAAAGCACCATTAATAAAAATTCTGCTCCCTGGTTCACCCCCGTCTAAAAGTCTTACAAGGCCAATTCAGGAAATTGGAAAGAATATGGAGAAAGAGTTATAAATAAGAAGACCTATCTTTCAAAGCAGTCCTTAGACTATAGCATCAACAAATTAAAATAGAAAAGAAGGTATGCTATTCTAATCAAATTAATCAAGCAGCAGCAAATCAGAAAACCAGCCGCCCCAAGGATTATGTGACCAAATTGCCGAATTCTTTGAAAATAAAATTGTAGACCTAAATAAAGACTTCACAGAAAAAATCCCCATGTCCAGTGAAGCACAAACTTCAGGAACTAGAATAGAACTCACATGCTTCAAGGAGATCAGTTTTGAACAGTCTAGGCAAGCTATTCTAAATTCTGACTATAAATCAAATAATCTTTAAGTTATCGAGCGTACCAGACAACTGGAAGATTGCGGCTGTAAAACCCTTACAAAAAAAGAAAATTCCTGACCCCTCCACCCTCTCCAACCTCAGACCTATCTCGTTGCTACCATGTCGGAGTACAATAGCACAGAAGGTGGTAGATAGACCACTGAATGAGTTTTTGCAGTAAGAAAATAACTTCCACCCTAAACAGTCTGGTTTTAGACCTGGCCACGCAACAGAATCAGTTCTGCTCCACTTAACTGAAACCCTAAGGTTTACCCTAGATCAGGGCATGGATGTGGTACTGATTCTGTTGGACTTATCATCCGCTTTTTTTTTTTCTTCAATGTGTCATTATGTAGATTTGTTTTTACCAATGCATATTTGTTTCTTTTTTTTTTTTTTATTAACTTTTATTTGGCATTAGCACACATACACAGCTCTACGCCTTACAACCCTGGGGCCGGCAGCAAACTAGGGCAATCACAGTACAGAGATCATAAACGACTTCTCGGAGCATACTGCCCAGTCCGTGCCCCAAGCCTGCAGCCTCCCGTCACCCCGCCCCCCTTCCCAAGTGAAAGTGGAGCGATGAATGCAGAGGTGTAGTGAATCCTACGGCGGAGTGCATGTGTCCGCCACCCTAACTGGAATCTAACTGAACTCCCACAACAATCTCACCCACCCCCTCCCCTACCCCCGGACTGCCTATGTGCCTACCTTCGCCATTACTCTCCCAGTTAGGTTCAGTGTGCCACTCTGCCCAACTCTACGCCCACTTCATACCATTCCCTCCCGCCGTCCACCCCCTCCCTCCAGACCCTTCGCATTGTGTACCCCCGTGTCAGTGTCCGCTATAAGTCGTGCACCCCTCTAGTGTCCCACAGGATCCCCATGTTTCATCAACCGTCCCACTCGGAATATAGGGTACTGTTCAACTGATCTTCTGTGCTCTCCTCCCCTTCCTGCCTCACCACCGTCTCCTCCTGAGCTGTATCCGCAGCATCCTTAGTGGATCTATATGTCAGGTACAGGTCCCAAAAACTTTTTGGTCTGCTAACTGGGGGTTGGAGCTCGCTATAGAGCTGCGTCTGACTGCAGCCGAACAGCATATCCCTGGCCCACCTATGTTTAGTCGGGAGCGGGCCTCTCATCCAGCATTGTGCCACCGCTCCCCGAGCCATTAGCAACCCCATATCTGCCAGGCGACGCGTCGCCGGTGGCAGGGTCTTTGTGTGGCCCAGTAATGCCAGCGCCGGGTCGACCGGGAGCTCCAGCTCAAGTATCTGCCCTAATTCTTGAAATATGTCTTCCCAGAATTTGTCGATACCCGGGCAGGACCATGCTAGATGGATGAAGTCAGCCACCTGTGTGTGGCAACGTTCGCATTCTGACGTTTGTCGGAGCCCGTATCTGTGTAAGCGTTCAGGGGTATAGTACACTCGCTGCAGGAATTTAAAATGGATAAGCCTGTGCCTGGCGTTGAGCGAAACTTTTCTAGTGGTGAGGGAGCAATATTTCCACATTGAGTCGTCTATCGGTGTGTTAAGGTCTCGTTGCCACGCCAATCGGGCTTTCGGGAGCGATTGTTCCCTACAATTCTGTCCTGACTTGTATAGCCGCGAAATCAAGTGGCTCGGCGAAGGCGTTTTTATAACATATGTCAGTTCTGGAAGTTCGGGTGGTTCGGCCATGGTCGGACCAAGTAGCTCATGAAGCGCTGCGCGGACCCTGTGTAGGTGGAAACGGTGCAGCAATGTCTCCGAGGTTCGGGAAGGGCCAACCTGTTCCCACATAATCACCGTCCCGTCCTTGAACAGGTCTCCCAGCTTTGATATGCCTAATTGTTTAAGAGCGCGCGTGACCCCTTTCTCCCGCAGTGGCGCCATCCAGACGACCCACTCAATCGGAGCAAGTGCGGAGTATAAGAGCGCACATTCCTGTCTCTTGGCCAACGAATGCCATGCGTGATTAGTCGATGAGATCGAATCCAGAGATCCCACCCGACGCGTGGCCGGCTCAAAAACCGTAGCCGGTGGGGGTCCGTAAACAGGGTCTCGAGCACCACATGCGGAATATTGCGATCCCCATGTATCCATGTATGCAGGTGAGTCGCCTGTGCGACCCTGTAGTACCTCTCCATATCCGGGGCACCCAGGCCACCCTGTTCATATGGAAGCGTTAGAACCTGCCATTGGACCCGTGGCTGTTTACCTCCCCAAGCCAACCGCGTTAGAGTCTGCGTCAACATTTTAAAGAAGGCCCTAGAGAGTATCACCGGAATATTGTTAAAGAGGAATAAAAACCTCGGGAGTACAATCATTTTCATGAGTGCGATGCGACCCACCAGAGACAACGGGAGCTTACACCATCTGTCCACATCCTCGGTTAGCCTGTTATAGGCGATTCCATAGTTTCCCCTCACCAATATGTCTGGATCGGGATGTAGCTGTATGCCCAGATATCTAATCGGTACCTCCGACCACTGTAAAGGATAATCCATAACAAATTTGCATGTCACCGGGGACAGAGGGAATGCTACCGATTTCGTCCAGTTCACCTTTAAGCCGAACAGCGCGCCAAACTGAACCACTTCCCTCAGCACGGAGGAAAGGTTGAGCTCCGGGTCTCTTACGTATAGGAGCGTGTCATCCGCATACGTGGAGATGCAAATCTTGTAAGTGGGGAAACTAATGCCTTCATGACTATGATATTCCCGCAGCGCACACGCCAGGGGTTCCGCCACCAGGGCGTATATTAACGGTGAAAGGGGGCAGCCCTGTCTGGTGCCTCTGCAAATGTCGAAAGCTTCCGTGACTCGATCACCTAAACGCAGCCTGGCCGTTGGTTTATAGTACAAGGCGCCTATCATTTGTAGGAAGGGTTCGCCCAACCCCATCTTCCTGAGCACTCTCGACATGAAGGGCCACTCCACGGAGTCAAATGCCTTCTCCATATCGAGGAACACTGCCAGCGCCTTATTCTCTGGCTTCACATGCTGCATCGTCCCTAGCACCGTGCGTATATTGTACGTAAGGTTCCTGGACGGAATAAATCCGGCCTGTTCCGGAGCCACCAGTTCCGGAGCGAGTAATACGAGGCGTGTCGCTAGCACTTTGGCATAGAGCTTCGCGTCAACATTTATCAGAGACAGTGGTCTGTATGAGCCGCACTCAGTGGGGGGCTTCCCCGTCTTCAGGAGCGTCACAATGAGAGCTTCCCGCATCGTGGCAGGCATGCTGCCTTCCATGCAGATATTGTCAAAGAGCATGGAGAGGTAGGGCACCAATTGGTCTTTGAAGGCCTTGTAGAAGCCAACAGTTAGCCCGTCAGCCCCCGGGGCACTTCCGGACCGCATGCTCTCAAGCGCCTCCACTATTTCCTCCCTCTGTATGGACATCATGAGGAATTCTCTCTGCGAGTTGGACAGTTGTGGCATTGCGATGTAACTTAAGTAGTCGTCAATTGCCTCCTCCATCCCCATGAACCTCGACTTATATAGAGTGGAGTAATATTGCCTGAATTCCCCAAGTATCTGCCCCTCATCGGTTAGGGTCTCCCCCGAGCTGGATACCAACTTGCCCACTCTCAATGGACGCCTCTCGCTGCGGACTAATCTGGCCAGGAGAGATCCAGGTCTATCTCCTTCGCCATAAGTGCGGGCGGTGGCGTATTTACCCATATGATGCACTTCCCTGTCTGCTTCCGAGTTAAATTCCGTCACCAGCTGTTTAATTTGCTCCAGGGCATCACCCTCAGGTTCCACCTGCTGCCTCTCTTCCAGTTCTGAGAGCCGAGTCTCGAGATGTTTAAGTCTTTGCCTAATGGCTTTCAGTACCCCAGAGTGTTTGGCCATGGCTATCCCGCGCATGTATACCGTGAATGCCTCCCATAGCGTTTGGATGCTCTCCACCGAGCCCAAGTTAGTCTCAAAGAAATTATCAATTTCATTTGCGAGTTCCCCACGAAAAACCTCATCCAATAGGGAGTACGGGGGGAAACGCCACGTGAAGGGGGGGATTCTATGTACCGGCGACTCCAGTATCCGGAGGAGAGGAGAGTGATCAGACAGGGTGCGTGGCAGTATCAGGCAGTCCCTAACCCTATCAGAGAGATGGTGTGATGCTAACCAGTAATCTATTCGGGTGTGGAGTGCATGATAAGCAGAGTAGTGTGTGTATTCCCCTCTAGAATGGTGCCGACTGCGCCATACATCGACGAGATCCAACTGCACTAATTCAGTCCGGACCACCGCTGCGGCAGCCGACAGGGCCCGGGGGGGTCCCGCCGACCTATCAAGATCCGGGTCCAGTACTAAGTTGAAGTCCCCGCCCCAGAGCAAGTTAGTGTAGTCATATGATTTGCACTTCCGGGCCAGCGCAGTGTAGAAATCGGGGCAATCATAGTTCGGACCGTATACATTAGACACCAATAAGTCATGTCCCTTTCCTCTACACCTGCATATTACATAGCGACCCTCAGGGTCCGACTCGAGGAGTGTCAACACGAGTTTGGAACGCGGATTGACCCACGTAAGTGTTCCCCGTGAGTGGGTAGTAAAGCCCGCCACCACACTACAACCCGCCAAACCTTTATGTGATAACATCTTGCTGTTAAGGGGCAAATGGGTCTCCTGTAAGAGAGCAAGATCTATGTGGTGCCTACGCAGATAGCTAAGAACCTTACGCAGTTTTCTGTGGTCGTTAAGACGCCTGACATTCCATGTCAGCACCCGTATGTGATCCAGCGTGGTACCCAGTGGTGTACTAGAAACGTCAGCCATAGCCTTGTTTGGTGAATGGAGGATTGCAGTAATGTCGAAAAGGGGTCTGGTGTCCCGGGGGGACAGAGTCGCACAGGCAGTGCAGTGGGTAAATGGCAGTAGTGAGCACCGCAGGATATAACCAAGAGACTTTTAGTAGCGCAACAGCAGTCAAAGAAAGCAATAACATGCACCCAAACACAATCCCCAACGTCCCACCCTCCTCCCACAGCAGACCCTCCCCAATTCGGCCTTGCATGTCCCCAGCCCACCCAGCCCTCCCCCACAACAAATTCAACGACCCTATGTGCATAGCGCTCAGGGGCGATGGTAGCAAGGCAGCTCGTACTCTGTGCTCAACCCTCAGCTCCGGCACCCAGCGACCCCCCCCCCCCCCCCCACCCAGCGCCACCAATAAAGCATCAATGCTTCGACCAGTAGTCCGTTGCAGAGTCTCGTCCAGCTATCTCGTGCCTGTTCCCCCCCCCCGCCCCCGCCACCCCACATGTAATATCCACAATCCGCCATCTTGCAAATGTGCCAGGAGTGAGCAGAGCACGTGTTAAGGTAAGTGCACAATTAACCATCTGTACCCTTAAACCCCAGCTCCACTTATCTGCCACACCGTCTCTGCGGGGATCATCCACGATGCCAGAACCGTCCCAACTCAAGACGCAAAGTCTACCTCCTGAGTTCACTGTTCCCTGGACATCAGATACGCATTTCAATCCTGTTCTTCCATTGGGCCGCCGTCCGCTTTCTGTTGATTATCGGATAGGCCATCTTTCCGTTCCCTGGCCCACGATTTCAAGGCCTTCTGCAACTCCGCTGGGTCCGTGAAGAAATGTGAGTGGCCCTGTCTGTTCACTCTCAACTTGGCCGGGTACAACATTGCATAATCGAGTCCCATGTCTCTGAGGCGTTTCTTGTGAGGGGCGAATTGCTTCCTTGCCTCCTGTACCCGCGCCGTAAAATCCGGAAAAATGGAAATCGCAGACCCCTCATATTGTAGGTCCCCTTTGGTGCGTGCCAGCCTAAGCGCCGTGTCTCTGTCTCGGTAGTTTAATAGCTTAGCTATGACTGGACGGGGAGGGAACCCCGGTTTAGGTTGTGGGCCCAGCGTGCGGTGTGCACGTTCTACGACGAACATTGCAGAGAACACTCCGTCACCTAGTAGGGTGATGAGCAGTTTTTCTACGAAGAGTTCCATCTTCCCCGTCTGAGTGTTCTCCGGAAGGCCAGTGATGCGTAGATTGCAGCGACGTGACCTAGCTTCCAAATCCTCCGTCTTGTCCTGGAGTGTCTTGATGAGTGTCTCCGCCCGCCGTCTCGCCGCGTCCAACTCCGTCTGGCCTTCCTCCACTTCTGTGATCCGTCGTTCAGCCATGTCGTGGCGTTCCGAGTGCTTGTCGAGGCGTTCCGCCATGCGGTCCATGCGGTAGGACATGGCGTCCATCTTGGTTCCCAGCGCCGCTATATTCGACTGGATGTTCTGCTCCATGGAGCGGAGCATAGACTTTATGTCCGAGTCAGCTTCTCGTGCGTCTCCCGCATGCGTCTCTTCTTCATCACGCGGTGCCGAGGGACTTTGCATGGGGAGTCGCCTCTGTGAGAAGGGGAGCTTGCTCTGAGTCCTATCCCCTTTCCCCATGCTGGGCGGTGTTTTGTGCCCGCTTCGCACCGCTGGCAAGAAGGCGCCAGTGACAAGAGGGCTGTCGTGGCATAGACACTCGTCCCTTCGCCCGGGGGTTTCGCAAGTTTCTCAGCGAGATAAGGGTCAGAACACCCCCTCAGGCTCCAGATAGCGTGTAGAGGAGGACCGCTCTTCTCAGCTAGGACACAATGCGTCACCCTCCGCCGCAATTACAGCCTCGTTCAAACAATGAAGTGGCGTTGGTCTATCCACCTAGAGGGCGACCGGTCAAGCAGTGGAGCGGTTCATAGGGGTCACCGCCGTCGTTGTAGCCAGTACGGTCTCCTCGCCCCAGAAGATGGACTGTAGGGGGGGGGGGCAGGCCACCTCAGTCTCAGTAACCCGCCGCTCCCTCGCCCTCCTACCGTGTACGCCTCACGCTCCCGGCGCTGGAGCTGCAGCCTCCCTCAGTGTCGGCCGCGATCGCGTTAAGATGGTGGCCTGGGGCCCTCTGCGCCCCGGCGATCCTGGTCCTCCTTTCGCTGTGCGGGTGGTCTGCTATAGCGGGCAGAAGCCTCCGGATCCTCGAGGTGGCGCCCTCCCTCTCCGCCGCGTCCACTGTGGCCCGTTATGTAGAAGGGGGGCACGCCGGCGGGCAGTGCTTCCCCAGCGGCCGCACGTCCCCTTACGTATCCCGGACTGCAGTCCCACCTGAGGCCGCGGTCTGCGGGCCCACTTGTCGCTCCGGCGTGCGAGTCTCCAGCCGGCGGCTGTGCCGACTCTGAATCCCCGCGGACGGACCGGACCGTCACCCGAGGTGCCAGCGACAGCGGGGGTGTCGGGTGCGGGAAGGGAACGTGGTCGATGCAGGATTTTGCAGGATGTCAGTGGTGGCGCCGGCGGAGCCCGGAAGCTAAGCGGCCATTCTCCGCGCTTGCTAGCTCCGCCCCCCCGCTTTTGACGCGGTGTCTCATTATACTCTGAGATAGGCTTGCAGATTGTGGCATTACCAAAAAAGCGCTTGTCTGGCTATCATCTTTTCTAGAAAACAGGCGTAATATAGCAACACTTGGTAGTTACAAAGCCACAGAAAAACAGCTATCATCAGGGGTCCCTCAGGGCTCGTCCCGGAGCCCAATTTTATTCAATCTTTATATGACACAGCTGCTTACCTTGATGGACACCTTCTACATCGAATCCATTTCATAGGCGGATGATACACAGCTAATTCTTACCCTAGACAGGAATTCCAAAGTGGCTGCAGAAAAATGTCATCACTGTCTTACTGCAGTCATGGACTGGATGAAACTCAACCATCTTAAATGTAACAGCCAAAAAACGGAAATCATTTTGTTTGGAAAATGTAATCTCTTCACACCCAAACATTTGGTGGCCACCAAATACGGCTCCACCTCCAAACACAGTAGACACTGTGAGGAATTTAGGGATCAAGTTCGATCCCACACTATCTTTTCACAAGCAAGATCTTGCTGTGGCAGATGTGTGTTTCCACACGATAAAAGATCCTGAGAAAATTCCTCGATCTACGTCCTATGACTGCTAGGAAGGCAGTCGGCGTATCATTCATTTTGTCCCGTCTGTACTACTGCAACAGCCTGCATGCAGGAGCGAATAAGACTGTTCCTGAAAAGATTACGGGTGGTCCAGAAAGCGGCAGCTAGGTTAGTACTCAAGCTACCTAAGGGTTCTTCTTCAGCAGCAGCACTCAAAATCCTGCACGTGCTAATGATTAAAAAAAGATTCTTTTCAAAATTGTAATAATCCTCTACAAGGCCACCAGAGCAACGGGACCGAAATCTCTAAAGTCCAGAATCAATCCCTATACCACCCAACGCCTTTTTCGGTCATCTTCTGGAAACATTTTAGCACTCCCTACCTTCCGTCTGAAATCTAGAGGCGGGAAGGCAATGGCTGTCCTGGGAACAAAAGCCTGGAATACCTTGCCCTCCCAGCTAAGACTTTCACAATCTGAACCTATGTAAAAAAAACTGCTAAAAACATGGATCTTTGCTGCCCCAGGCAATACTGTGCTATCTCTCATCTGACGCACATTCCAAGTGTTAACCTCAATCTTTCCCTACCACGGATCCCTTTAGGTCTTTTCCGGTAGCGCCAAGATGCTCCTTGGAGTGAACACTGCGCTTTATAAATATACCCATTCATTTATTCAGAGGACTCCAGCGCCCATTTGTCCAGGGCCATGGCTTTTACCAGGGCATTGTTGCATGAAGTGCCTTCTTAGACATCTGCTGCTATGTGGCCATTAGTACACACAGGCACCAAGCACTACTGCCTTGATAATTATGTAAGAAAGTGCCCCTTCGCATGGTCACCCCCCACACCTTGTGCCCGAGGGCTGATTGTTATGATCCTGAAAGTGCACTGGAGCCTTCTAACCAGTGCACTCTTCCCAAAACTGATACATGTAAATTGATAACCCAAATTGGCAAGGAGTTTAACCCCCTGATAAGTGGTACCAGTGGTATCCAGGGCATGGGTGTTAAAAGGGGTCCCCAGGGCCTGAAGCACTGATTGTGCCTTCCTGAGTGACTCAAGTAAACAGATGACAGCAGACCTGCCATTGCAGACAGCAAGAGCAATGCAAACTGCTCGAACTCGACTTTGTCCTGACCACGTGTGGCAATGTCTAAGCACTATTTTTAATTTATGCCAGTCAACCCTAAGGTTTCTCTCCTTAGCTCAGGAGGCAGGGTGCTTTATATTAAAGGTGTGGAGGTACAAGTGCAAGCTTATATGTTCCTATAGTAGCCTCTTCCCATTAGGGGCTATTATAAGTGATCAAGGGGCCAAAGAATAGCATGAACTGGCAACCGGGCACCCCCGAGTTTGACAGCTCCTTTATGGTCCCATTGAAATATTTCTTGTTTAGTATCAAACAACTTGTCTCATCACCCTTGACATGATTACCATGTCAGACTTGTTGTGACATGCACTCAGGTGCCTGCCTTAGCATTTGCCCACCTGGTTGCCCCAGCCTTTTCGGTGCCCTAGCTGACAGCCCACAGCTGCCGCCTCCAAGACTGGAATCTAACCCCTGCCAGGAGGTGTCAACATTCCCAGGAGCCCGAAACAAAGTCCTGGATGCGATGAAGGTGACACCTCCCTCCCTGTCAGAATGGCAAGTGAATTGGCACATCAAGGAGGTGAGCTTCAAAGCTTTCGCAGTCTCTGATAGGCATCTAGGCTGCCTTTCAGAGGAGGACTCTGCAGTCACTCTGCAGTCACACTGCGCTCTGCACATTTGCTACGGTCCAGGCGGGAAAATTATGTAGTCAAGATATGGTCCAGTGTATTGTGAGAAATGTAGTCCTGACCCCCAGCAAGTTTCAGAGAGCCACTGTTTTCCTCCTAACATCGAAATATCTTCATGCAGATCTTACCACTGCCATGACTTATTGATGGTCAATCCAGCTAACACTACCTTCATTCAATGCTGCAACCCGAGAGGACTCTCAGGGGTGTGGAATTTATTGAAATATCTACTTGTCCATGGGGCAAGTTGCTTAATAAATCTACTTGTCCTGTAACAAAATCCACTTGTCCATTTGGTGCCATGTGGCTCGGTGACAAATTATGGCAGCAATCTCATTATATAAGAGCTCTTATATAGCCTCTCTGATTATGACAGGACTCATACCGTAGTAGTTTTTTAATACTAGCAATCCCTTTATGTTGCCACGTTTCTGCAGATTTACATACTGGGACTGAAGGTAGTGGTAAGCAATAGTTCCAGGGTTGGAATGCCCTTTAAGTCTGTGCAAATCTACTAACTTGCATGTTTAAGGGTTTTCATTAACTCTTCTCTAATCTTGTCCCATACTGAGAAATGTTGGAAATTTACTCCTGACAATGGCAGACGTAAACCTTCTTCCAGGGTTGGGAAAAAAGTGGTTGATGGGAAAATGACCTTGCAAACACTCGGGTTTTCGCATGAGCAAATCTACACATGCATATTTGCTCATGATAAACTGCAGTTCACAAATATTTTCGAGGTGTACATTTCTTGCCCTACTTCTATAAATTCTTGTAAATTCACGAAAGCTATATAGCTGCACTTAATGCAAGAACATATTCCAAGGGTGCACTTTTGAGACTTTCTTTAATAATGGGGCCCTTAATTTGGTCTGGTGTTAACCACAACCTTTTGTGTTTATTAAAAATTCTCTCTCTCTCTCTCTGTATCGACTGGCTTCACTATGAGTGACGGCATTAAGCTCTTTCACAAGGAGTATATTGGAACACAAAGTAGTTTTGTTCAGTGGCAGTAACTAATGTGGCAGTGTGCTTTTTTTAGAACAATTTTTTTATTGCTTTTGCCAATGTTTGTTATAATGGTGAGGGCCCGGCAGCTCTCACATCAAGAAGGCTTTACAAAAACCATGCCAAAACAATTCACATATTGGCAAAACTAAAATGCTGACCACTAATTTCAGACCTACTGGCTTTGCCAATGCTTGTTTATTTTTATGTTACTCATAATCTTATTGAAACTGGTTACACTGATTTTCCAATATGAAAATTTTTGCAAAATACTAACATGCATCAACACACCTTACTAAATGATGCTGCAAAGAAACGGTACCTGACATTTCACAGTAGTGTAGCAAATGTTTTTTTTCCTACTTTCATTTTTATAGGAATATTTGATATTGAAAGCACAGTCATTAATCTTGCTATCAAGCTTCTACAAATATTTGCATCTAATCAGAGAGCATTCTGGGAGCATTATGCATAGCCTCATATTGCTAAACTTTGAAACCGTGAGTACACATTTTTATACTGTAACCACTGTCAGTAGTGCAGTCAGAACTTACATTTACTTAGAGCGCGCACTCTAATAATAAAAGCTTTCAATTAATGAACCATAAATACAAGTTTGAACAGCATTAACATAGGCACACAAATAATAACTTAACTTCAGGCAGTGCCCTTCCCTGGCCCATAATGTGCTACTGAAAACTGGCAGCCAAAGGGTTTGTGCTGCAGGGGGTTGTGCCTACTTGTCCCAAGGACAAAATACACATTAAAACTTGTTGCCCTTGACCCCAAACAATATGTCCTGGGCGTCGGGCTATAGGAATTCCACATCCCTGGGACTCTGCAGCATCTTCAACCGACCATCTCAGTGGCTGTTGTCAAATTATTGTATCCTTTTCCTCACCAGCTCTGTCTGAGTGGTAAAACCAGCTGCCCTGCGGCTCCCGCTTCTGCACCAGGGACAGTCAGAGCAGCTCTTCACCCGAGCCCTACGAGCCAGGTTAAATTCAACTGACTATCATGGTCTTGTCCTGGGACCCGCATTACCTTACTCCCAGTGGGTTCCACGTAACTCGACCTGTAAGTGACCAATTGTCACTAGTCCTGCAGGGTTTCTCGTCCAAGCAGTTCCATAGACATACCACCCAGGAGGGTACCGCTTGGTATCTATTCACAAGGTGAAGTATCCATCAGAAGCACAAGTTTCTTACCTTCAGTAATGCCCTGTTCGAGGCATATGGGCTGCAGATGGTACATTTATGAATAGATCGCCATCTGGTGTTGGGCTCGGATGATTGCACTTGTTTTTCTTCTGGAGAAGTCTTTGTCGTCATAGATGACTCCTCCTCTTGGTGTTAGTGCGCATGGGCATCGGCTCCATCCTTAGATTGTTTTTTTCCGCCATCGGGTTCGGATGAGGATCGAGGCGCTCCGGACCGACTTCAATAAAGAAGGCTATATTCGGCGCGTAACCCTTTCCAATTCGACGGTATTGTTATCGAACGCGACTCCAATTCCATCTCGACGCGTTTCGAAGAACGACGACTACGAGAAGACCAGCTCGACGTAGTCCAGCCCGGAGTCCATGGAAAGGACTCCATTCAAAAAATGTCCAACGTGTGGTGCTAAGTTCCCACACAAGGACCTGCACGAAGTGTGCAACCTCTGCTTGTCCCCTGAACACGAATCCAGGGACTGTGAGGCCTGTGCAGCATTTTCTTCAAAATCGACGATTAGAAACAGTCGAGCCCGAAGACACGAGGTATCGAGAATGCAGTCACAAGCAATCCCGGAGCTGTTCGAGGACCAGCACCCAGAAGAGGAGGAAGAAGAGGCCGACGAGGCGGGGTCTGAAGCGGACGAGTCAGACGTCGAGGAAATCGACGTCCAACAAACCGTGAGTGACGACGTCCCTTTACCAAAGAACAGACCCCGCACGGTGTCGACCCCGCCCTCGAGCCCGGTCAGACAACCGAAAAAAGTTTCCGACACCCCGCCTTCGGCCCGGTAACGAAACCGAAACACTCGGTCTCCCATCATGGTGGTTCCGATAAACGACCCACATCGACACCGAAGCTCCATGTCAAAGAAAGCTCGAAGTCGAAACAGTCCATGTCGACACCGAAACACGTTTCGATGTCGAAAACATCCTCGACACCGAAGACATCGGATCCGAATAAAATCTCGGTGCCGAAAACACAAATGGACAGTCAGAAGAAAAAACACCTTTCGGACCCGAAAACTGCGGTACCGACACAGGAATATAAAACAGATCCTAAACAAAAGACTCTGTTTATTGATCCACAAACTGGCAAGGTAGTCACAGAACTACCTAAAAAGAGGAAGAATGAACAGTCGGACGACAGGACTCATCCGAAGAAGAGAACAATGGGGACAAATACAACTCCTCCCCATTCTCCAAAACCTAGAGACACACCCTCTTCTCCTCTTCCTCACAATAGGCCAAATATTCCTCCCACACGACCATCTACACCTACAACAGATGTAGAAAGTGACACAGGGGAGGGAGAACATCCTGGGGATGATGAAGACACAATCCCAGAGGAGGCAGACCCATGGGAAGAGTACAATGTAGGGTCAGATAACGATAACGACCCTGAACTGTATCCTTCAAAACCTTCACCTCCTGATGATAACACTGGTTTTGCGCAACTCATTAATAGAGCAGCAAAATACCACAAGGTAGAACTACATGCAGAACCTCAAATAGAGGATTTCTTATTAGAAACACTACCTACTACACAAAGAACATCAGGAAAACTACCAATGCTTAAGGGCTTTCTCACTCACACATCAGAAATATTCAAAGACCCGGTGAGGGCTAGGGTACTGAACCCAAGGATTGATAAGAAATATAGAGCAGCTCCAAAAGACCCAATATTCATTAAAGGACAAATTCCTCTAGACTCACTAGTAGTCACAAACGCTCGTAAGAGAGCAAACTCTTTATCTACAGGAGAAGCTCCACCTCCTGACAAAGAGTCTAAGCTAATAGATGCCTCTGATAAGAGGGTAGCATCTCAAGCGGCAAACAGCTGGCGCATAGCTAATACACAAGCACTACTTGCAAGGTATGACAGAGCGCATTATGATGAGTTAGAAAAGCTCATCACACATCTCCCTAACGAACATCAAAAGAGAGCAGATCAACTCATACAGGAAGGGAAGTTAATTACTAACACTTCAATCAAGTGCGCCCTAGACGCGGCAGACACTGCAGCAAGATCTATAAACACAAGCATCATGTTAAGGAGACATGCATGGCTCAGGGTTTCAGGGTTCAAACAAGAGGTACAAACATCATTACTGAACCAACCTTTTGATGAGAAAACACTTTTCGGCACAGGGACAGATGAGGCCTTAGAAAAGATGAAAAAGGATACGGAAACGGCTAAATCAATGGGAGCATTGCAACAGCCGACACAAAGAGGTTCCTTTCGTAGGTCCACCTATAGAGGAGGATCCAAAAATACAGGTACAAGCCAGCAACAAACCTCTTTTACACCTACATCACCCAGAGGTAATTCTAGAGGTAGTTACAGAGGTAACAACAACAAAGGTAGAGGTCGCGGAAACAACAACAACCGCAACTCTCCAACCCCAAAGCAGTGACTTCATACAGCTCCCCCCAGACCATATAACACCGGTCGGGGGACGCCTATCACAGTTCCTACCTGTCTGGGAAAACATCACATCAGACAGGTGGGTGAGACAAATTATCCAACATGGTTATTGCCTGGAACTCACATCTACCCCACCAAACATCCCCCCCAAACAGCGTCCAATGAGACAAGATCACCTGACACTGTTAAAACAAGAAGTACTATCCCTACTAGAAAAGCATGCCATAGAGAAGGTTCCACAGCACCAACAAGGAACAGGAGTATACTCCCTATACTTCCTAATTCCCAAAAAGGACGGGTCTCTAAGGCCAATACTGGACCTGAGACCTCTCAACGCATACATAAATTCGGAACATTTCCACATGGTCACGCTCCAACAAGTACTTCCTTTACTGAAGAAAGGGGACTTTCTTTCTACACTGGATCTAAAAGACGCTTACTTTCATATCCCGATTCACAAAGCCCACAGGAAATACCTCAGGTTTGTGGTAGAAGGACAACATTATCAGTTCAAAGTCCTTCCGTTTGGTGTCACAACGGCACCAAGGGTGTTCACAAAATGCCTGGCAGTGGTGGCAGCTCACCTAAGAAGACAACAAATACATGTCTTCCCATACTTGGACGACTGGCTAATAAAAGCCAAGTCACAAGAGGAATGTCTTCAAAACACACAAAAGACAATTCAGCTACTACACCAGCTAGGGTTCACAGTGAACTACACAAAGTCACACCTACAACCAAGCAAGGTTCAACAATATCTGGGGGCTACTATAGACACACAAAAAGCCAAAGTATACCCCAATCCAGTCAGAATCCAAACTATGCTTACAATCATTCAAAGATTCCAGCCACAACACTCACTACCAGCAAGAGTGTTCATGCAGCTATTAGGGATGATGTCATCCTGCATACTGCTAATACCATATGCCAAACTACAAATGCGTCCGCTACAAGAATGCTTAGCGACACAGTGGAATCAGGCTCAAGGACAGATTACAGATCTGGTGTTGGTAGACGACCGCACACACCGCTCTCTGAAGTGGTGGAACACAACAAATATTGCCAAGGGGCGGTCGTTCCTAGAACCGATTCCACAGGTGACAATAACAGCGGACGCATCGCTCACAGGATGGGGAGCACATATGGAGAAATACACAGTACAAGGAAGGTGGAGTGTGCAGGAAAAAAGACTGCACATCAATCATCTAGAACTACTAGCAGTGTTTCTAGCATTGAAAGCCTTCCAAATACATGTTGCCAACAAAGCAGTCCTGATCAGAACAGACAACATGACAGCAATGTATTATATTCAAAAACAGGGGGGGGACGCACTCTCTCCAACTATCCAGACTAGCACAGGAAATCTGGAGATGGGCCATTCCTCAAAACATCTATCTGTTAGCCGAACACCTACCAGGAGTCCAAAACCAGATAGCAGACATCTTAAGCAGACAGTCGGAACAAATACACGAATGGGAACTGCACCAACAAATACTGCAGCCATTCTTCCAAAGATGGGGACAGCCAGAGATAGACCTCTTTGCCACTCATCAGAACGCAAAATGCCAAAGCTTCGCGTCCAGGTACCCACACCACCTGTCGCAGGGCAATGCGTTATGGATAAATTGGTCCAACAAATTTGCATACGCTTTTCCCCCTCTCCCACTAATCCCATTAGTGGTCAGGAAGCTGCAACAACACTCAATGACCATGATACTAGTAGCACCCACGTGGGCAAGACAACCGTGGTTCACCACGCTCCTGCAACTCTCACAAGTGCCACATCAAAAGCTAAGAATTCTACCCATGCACCTTACACAGAACCATGGAGAAATAATGCACCCAGATCCCACACAACTAAACCTAGCGATCTGGCTCCTGAAATCCTAGAATTTGGGTACTTAGATCTACCCCCAAATTGCATGGAGATAATTAAACAAGCGAGACGTCCCACCACCAGAGCATGCTATGCAGCTAAGTGGAAGAGGTTTGCTATACACTGTACTACTAATAATATCAACCCTCTGGACGTATCAACAAGGGAGATTATTTGCTACTTACTACACTTACAGCAATGTAATCTCGCGTACACATCTATCAGAGTACATTTAGCAGCTATAGCAGCGTACCTACAAAACAGTCAGCATATATCACTGTTCAGAGTGCCAGCGATAAAAGCCTTCATGGAAGGACTCAAAAGAGTCATTCCACCAAGATTACCACCTTCCCCGGTCTGGAACCTCAACGTAGTACTCACCAGACTAATGGGACCACCTTTCGAACCTATGCATAGGTGCGAGATACAATTCCTTACATGGAAGGTGGCGTTCCTTATAGCCATTACCTCACTCAGGAGAGTAAGTGAATTACAGGCATTAACAATACAAGAACCATTCCTACAGTTACACCAGAATAAAGTGGTTCTTAGAACAAACCCAAAGTTCTTGCCTAAAGTAATTTCAGCATTTCACATCAACCAGCCAGTGGAGCTACCAGTCTTTTTTCCAAAGCCACAGACGGTAGCAGAGAGGGCTCTACATACACTAGATGTCAAAAGAGCCATTTTGTACTACATAGAAAGGACACAAAACTTCAGGAAAACTAAACAACTATTTGTAGCATTTTCCCCAACACGTAAGGGCAATCCTATCTCTAAAGCAGGCATCGCTAGATGGATTGTAAGATGTATACAGATATGTTACATTAAAGCAAAGAGAACATTAACTGTTCCTCCTAGAGCTCATTCTACACGAAAGCTAGGAGCATCTATGGCATTCTTAGGGAACATTCCCCTAGATGACATATGTAGAGCAGCAACTTGGTCTACACCACATACATTCACAAAGCACTACTGTGTTGATGTACAGGCTACACAACAAGCCAGAGTGGGCCAAGCTGTATTAAAAACTCTATTTCAAACAGTTGCGACAGACACTGGTGACCACCGCTAGGGAGGTAACTGCTGTACAATCTATTCATAAATGTACCATCTGCAGCCCATATGCCTCGAACGGAATATGCTACTTACCAGTATGCATCTGTTCTTGGCATAGAGGGCTGCAGAGTGGTACATGCCCTCCCTGCCTCCCCGGAAACCTGTGTCTGTCCCAACATTATCTTATTTGGATACATTTACATGGGCATATCTTTATGTATTATACTACACTACTCCATCTAACCCTACTATGGCAAAACAATCTAAGGATGGAGCCGATGCCCATGCGCACTAACACCAAGAGGAGGAGTCATCTATGACGACAAAGACTTCTCCAGAAGAAAAACAAGTGCAATCATCCGAGCCCAACACCAGATGGCGATCTATTCATAAATGTACCACTCTGCAGCCCTCTATGCCAAGAACAGATGCATACTGGTAAGTAGCATATTCCTTCTGAGGGATACTCTAACTGCATATTTCTCAAAGACTCACACCCCTGGCCGTATCGTGGAATTGACTTTTTGTTTTGTATATGGATAGGAATGTTTTTACTGAAAATAAAAACAAGCATTTGCAATGCAATAGGTCTCGCATTAGGAAAGCGTGAGCTATTGGTATTGTAAATGACCTTTTTTTTATATGTGTTGGCTTTGAAAATATTTAAATTAATAGCATTTTTATTCACAAAGCCAATAGCTTACACTTTCCTAATGCGAGTCCTATTGGCTATGGCAATGCTTGTTGGTAGTAAGCAAGGACAGTGCTGTTGTGGTGCTGAGTGATGATGTGGTTGGGCTGAGTGATGTGGTGGTGTCCCAGAGTGATGTGACACCCAGCTTGTCTACAAACAATGGGATGTGCACGTGTTGCTTCGGGTAAGTGTGCAGCACAATAGTTGCATAAGAAAAACACGTACACAGATTTGAACAATTAGAGTGCAAGGGAAAAAAGACATGGATGTGCACATCTACAGCTGTAAGCAGGCAAGCAAACCCAATTCAAAAATGTATGCAATTTCCCAGTGTGCCTTCACTGAACACTAAATCCAGTTGCGTTCCAGTTTGACTTCCAGTACAACAGATCTATTGACAACTACAAAGACATTTCACAAGTATCAAGTGACGGGATTCACAAATGTGGGTGTAGCTTTACAATGGAGACCCACAGATGACGGATCCAGACACCACTTGTACAGTTAAAGCTCAACTTACCACATATCCACCCAAGACAGTTTCACATGCAATTACAGATCTACTGCATTCTGAAGAGCCACTCCACTACCCGTAAGTAGCTTTTGCTTTCCACTAGGGTGTCCCTTTTCCTACCCAGCACTTCAATGCTTTATAGAGAGACGCACTCTACATATTAACACTTATAGGGATGAGACTTTCTAGTGTATGTTTCTGCATGCAACAGAGCCACAGATGTGTACAAGTGTGTATCACAAATTCCTCATATAACAGATACACACGTGTACACCTTTATGCCAGGCACACATGTAACAAACAGATCTGTGGATAAGGGTACAACCTAATATTTCCCAAGCAACATCCAAAAACAATTTCACAACTCTATAACAGAAGCTACACAGGTAACACCCACAAACAATAATACACCTTTATAATGCGAGCTACATATGTGACAGGTCCACAATCAAGTATACAACTTTTGTATTATAATTTAAATAAGAATACATCCAGATGCACGCTTCATAATTCCAGCTGCACATACAGATCCTAAGAAGTACCTTATGCTCGTTCTAGAAGCACGGACAACAGGAATGTGTGCAATTTTACAATTAAGGCTACTATTTTTCCTTTTTTACTGATTTTTAAAATACTTACTGAAAACTGTTTTATGCAAGTTCTTATTTTTTTGAATATGGCTAAAAACGTACATTCTTTTTTTATATGTAACCAATTCCAAATACTGTCGGACATGACTGCGAGACCAATGCTATGCTGAAAGGTAACAAAGTTAAAAAAAAAAACAAGAAGCAAGATGAAAGGGAGATCTTGGGCACGTAAACGCATCTTTCCATTGTGGCAAATTATTTCTGAGCAAATGAGGAATACACTTTTTCTGAAATCACCACCACCTATCTTTCTACATGTGATAGGTAATTTGTTTTATTTAGAAGTGTGCCACAAACTGAGCTGGTAAGCAATACTTACATGAAACGGGGCATTATTACCCCAGCAACACAGTAATCCTTTTACCAACCTGAAACATATGACCTGCTGCATCAAGGGCTCTATGTGCACATGACATAACTAACAACCTTTCTTACCCAGCGGGGGCGCACATTGTCAAATCACCACTGAGCTTCCCTTAAAGCTCATAACGCCTGTAGACACATTTTCCATCCAGTGAGCATTTGGGATGGCCTCGCGCTCCAGACACAATTCCGAAGTCATTCTATCAAATGCGTCCATAACTCACGAAGGCCTGCGCTGGGTACTGGGCACGGGTCCCCTCATACACATGATTAGAAACTGGTGTCTTCAAAGTAAAAGCTGCCCCAATGCCCATCACAGTCATGATGGCACCTGACAAATAGCATGACCCTTCACCTGACTGGCATCCTTGGAGCAGAAAGAAGACCGACTAATAAAAAAACAAGGACTACACTTCGGAAAGAAAAAAAACTTACCATTTGTATTAAAATACATAAAAAATACAATCTCATGCCTGTGACTTAACAAATGTAACTTATTTATGTATTTACAGAACAGCATATCGGTGTAAAACTTACTGTTCCGCCTTATCCTCTGCTCCTGTTTCAGTTTGTGAAGTGCTTAGGAATGTGTAAGCAAAACTGAAAGCAGCTTGACATCCGGCCCGGGGAGGAGACCTGGGACGGCGAGGGCTGCCCGCGCATGGGCTGTCCTGCAACTTTTGCGTGCCCTGCGGCGCGCGCAGGCAGCGGCTGGCCTTTTCCAGGGCTCCCGTGCTTAGAGAGCCCCGGTGTCAGTGGTAGGTAGAGTTAACCAGGTGCCGTAAGTGCCTCACCCCATCAGATCTTCAGTAATTGTGCAAGTGAGCCTCATAATAATGGTTCAAAAGCCAAGTTTTTATTTTTGTACATCTGCAAAGTACCTACAAGCACATGTGAACTGAGGCGGTTCACTAGGCTTCACTTCTTTCACTAATCAAAGACACAGTAGGGCAGCACTAGGCTCTTCTTCTCCTTTTGTATGACATTGAGCAGATCTAACATAAATTTGCAATAGCACATCCTTTTGTATACACAGTCTCCTTATTGAATGTGAACGTATATGTGCAGGACGTTTACATGTGTACAAACTGCTGGAACAGCCAGAATTGTTTGCAACACTGGATGCAAGCAAATAATTACAAAAATACGAACTTCTAAGTGTCTTCTACTATATTTCCTACCAATTTGTCAGCTACCAACCCAGTAAAAGCACACTGTTTGTTTTTAAGGGATCTGTGCTGCTCTTCTTTGCTTGCTTATGTCTCTACTTGGCCGCAACTGGAGTCTGAAGTTGAGTTCATCATGTTTTATAATTTTTCTAAATCAATTCTCTTCATTTATTTATCAGCAAGTAATGCAACATTTCTGTCAAATGGTTACAAAGACCTGCAGCTCAAATGAATTACATGTTTGAAATTGAGGTGAAGTTGATGTAAATTAGAGTTGCCTGTTTCTCTTTTACCATTAATTGAAGGCATTAAATTTCGCAGGTGCAGACTTTACAAACTCTTTCCGTTTGTTGAGCTCGTTCACTGGAGCATCAGATCCTGCAGAGCTAGATAACGTCTTGCCAAAGATAGTTGAGCAATGTGCGTCTATCGAAGAATTAAAAGTGGTTTTCAAACCAAAGATGGATCCGAGGTAAAGTAAACTAAAACACTGAAAATGTTCTAGATCAGTGGTTCTTAACTTTTTGACTGCTGTGGACCCCACTTGTTTATTACTGGGATCCGGGGACTTAGCAATTTCGATGATTTGAGCTGCAGGATAATACAGAAAAAATCCAGAAACGAGCAGTCCTCAATCAAATATATAAATGATTAAATAATAATTCACAAACCGATATAAAAAATATATTTTAATGGAAAAAGAGCTTTAGTAAATTCAGTTGGAGTCACCCATTGAACATACTTTATTCTGATTGGTTTGTGGAAACAGTGCAAATGCATCTATGGATACCATTTCTAGCCACCAATTTCAAATTACTTCAGATTAACAAGACGTTTAAAAACTAATTCAATTATGCTTCTTATTTATATTCACCTTATAAATCTGTTAATATTACTTCACTTTTTAACCTGTCGCATATTCCCTGAGATGGTGTCCTGGACCGCCAGAGGTCCCTGGACGATAAGTTAAGAACCACTGTTCTAGATGCAGTATTGTTACAAGATGGTGCTATACAGCATAATTCGATGTTTACTATACTGCACTGCATGAACAAAACTGAATCATTCACCCTTTCATATTTGGAAACCAAATACAGATCTAGATAGGGCCAAATAACCTGAAAAGGTGTATCTGTAAATTTGCTTAGTGGTATACTTTTAAAGATTTCTTCCCCCGTGACCGTGTGAACACTGCATAGCCCCCTTGAAAACACAACAGGCAAATGATTTCACTGAAGAATACAGTGCAGCTGGGCCTGGAGGTGAGGTGAGGTAGGATATGGCAATTGCAAAAGTGTCCTTAATTGTATTTATCACGAGCTCCTGGAGTTTATCTGAGGTGTTGGGATTTAAAATTAGCTTCCCCAAATCACAAACACTTAATATAGCAACACATCTCACAGTGGTGCAGCAACAGAATAAGGGTGGGCGTTCAGATGGCTGTAGTTTTATGTGCAGTATTTGAAAATAAACATTTACAAAATGTATGCAATATTTATGTAGTATCACTTCAAGGATGCTCCTGTGGTGCTCCTAAAGAATTTTATAGAAGATCTCCAGGGGGAGCCACCACCAGCGCATTTGGCTGAGTAAGAGGCATGGAATCATTAAATACATATCCTTCAAAACCTAAGCTGAAAGAGGATTGTTGCACCTGGAAATGAGAAAATACTATCCGAGAGCCAACCAGGGAAGCATAGAATGGATGAATACTTGAAAAAGTTGCAGTTGGTGTCTAATCGAATAATAGTTATGGAAAGAAATGCCTTAAGATTTACCTACATGCGTGGAGGGAGGTGAAGCGGGGGAGGGCCCCTTCCATAAGATTGAAGGACCCAATATTGGTAATTTGGGACAAAAAGTGTAGGGTTCTTCCCAATAACATTTGCCTCAAGCATTTGCTTTACTTGGAGGGGCAGTGCAAAAGCTCTTATCCTTTGCTGAAACAGAAAGGGAGAACCATGTATTTCACTCAACATTGATTGTCAGTGCCTTGTTCAGAGGGCCATAGGGCAAGCAGGAGAACCATGGGGGTAGAGGAGTTTTAGTCCTAATGTCCTAGGGCCCAAACTACTATGGATCCTGAGCAACTGGGCCACGTACCCCTTCAGCAAGAGGATGAACACAGGCTCTCGACTAAAAATACCCTCAGCAGCAATAAATGATTGTCCAGTCAAGTCAAGTACTTGCTTTTATGAACAAGCAGTGACAAAGCTTATAGGTTTCGCCAATGCAACTTTTATTGGTTTTGTCAATTTTCAAAGACCTGTTGCATAGCAGTGCTGGTTGATGTACAATATTAATAAACAATGCGTTGACTCGATCAACACTGGCGGAGTTATAGCAATTTGTTTACTTTAAGGTATGTAGCACAGCAACATGGCAAACATTAACAAAGCCAATAGATGTCACATAGTCAAAACCTATTAACTGAGGTCGAGCTTAGCTGTATATTGACTTTAGATGTTTTAAAGTCTTTGGTGTTTGATGTAAAATTGGATACCGTTGGTTTTTTGGGCGATTCAGTGTATTATCCCAAATAAGTATGATTTGAGTAGGAAAGCATGTTCATGCTGTGTCATATTGGAAATTGTACTTAATGCTTCACAAATATTGTAAGAAAAAATGGTGTGGTCGGACTTGTTAATTATAACAGGAATCAAATAATACTTTAAGTCAAATTCTGACTCTTTGGCTTTTGTTTTTTCACATAAAAATGTAGTGCATAGAAACACTGATTACGTATTAAACGCTGAGAGAGTGGTGTTTTATAAAAAAAAATTGGGGCACACCGATTTTCTGGAAAAATTAGAAAACACCCATACAGCCGACCCCCTCATCGACCCCCTCATCCCCTCCCCATACCCCCTCTCCCTCTTCCCCATTGAAAGGACAAGGTATGCACAAGGTAATTTGAATAAAGCTATATATCAAAGTTTCCTGCATTAGCTTTGTAATAATACAAACCGTGCATGCGTCCCAGTGCTACCAGTAAGCCTTCTCCTTTTAGAAAGATCCCAGCATGTGTATACAGTGGAAGCAAGAATGGAAGCAAAGGCTCTTTCTTTTTACAGTATTGTTGTTGGATGAAGAAAGCGAGCGCCTCTGTATCGTTTGTGTTGCTTCAAGCAGACACTCTGCCTGCAGTTAACCTACACAGACACTAAGGATCTGCTGTTGTGGACCCAATTAAAAGCAAGGATTTTGCACCATACGCCACTTGTGTTTTGGGATGTGGGGTTCTGTCTAGGCTCTGGTATTTGCACAGACCTCCCTTAAAATGAAGTGTTTGCCTGTTTTTGAAAGGCTCTGACACTCAGACTGTACATGGGAAACGATGAAGCGGGAAAGGTGACACTGCCCGTGAATGATGGTGCAACTAAGGAACAATCCTTATCAGAAGCCCTTTTGTCCGACACGGCAAACATTTATGCCGAGGTTGAATTGCCTCTACTCACAGCGCTTACAGAATATGAAGTGGTTAAAGGCAAGCTGAAAAAATAACTTTTTTTCAGTCATGCACGTCTGGGGCTACCAAGCACGTTACTAGACAAAAAAATAAATGCATCTTTTTATTCAAGGTGCTTCATTTAACACTGAACATTGTAAAAAAAAAAAAAACTGTAATTGAGTACCTTGGTATACATTGTATATGTGAATTGCAGTGTGCTGGGATCTACACGGATAGCAATGGAGAATGCAATGATAGAGCAGGAACAGCAGATGGGGGTTTAAGAGAGGGATTACAGAGAGATAAACTCCAAGAGTGCACGTAAAAAGATACACTTGTAAGGAGCACGTGATATGAAATGGAAAAAAGTACCATCAGAGTGGTAGCCAGTGGAAGGGCACTGGTGAGTAGCCAATGGGTGAACTTGGACAAGACTGAGGTCCTCATCCTCTGATCCACCCCTTCGGCCTGGGACGACTCCTGGTGGCTGACTGCACTGGGAACCGCTCCAACACCCACGACCACGCATGCAACCTAGGGGTAATCCTCGACTCCACCCTCTCCATTTTTTTCAATCGCAATGTGTTTTCTCTTCCTGGGTAAGATCGGCGGGGTCTAACTTCTGCTGTAAGATGATATAAAGTTGGTTAAAGTGTCATGTCCCTTGGATGACCAACGATTCAAACCTATGGACAGACTGACCTTTAGAAGAAACTGGCGTAAGCTTAAAATGGAGGAATTCGTCAAAATCCTGGAGGCACAGCCCCTGGGCGACCTGTCGAATGTGGAACAGGGATATGAACAGTTCTGTAACTGGGTCCGTACTGCTCTTGATTCTCTTATACCAATGCGATGGTTGAAATGTCATGCTAAAACTCGCAGTCCATGGTATAATGAGACCCTTGCCGAGCTTAAAAGAACTTGTCGGCAAGCTGAGAGGTTGTGGAGGAAATCCTTCGACCCCACATTAAAATCACTGTACTTTACCCAGCTTAAGATCTATCACAGAGCTATCTGTCACGCCCGGGCGGCATACTATGCCTCTGAGTTTTCAAACAGCCCCAACCCATCAAAATTAATATTCAAGGTGCTCAAAGATCTGATGGGTAAACGGGCCACCTCGCTAGCTATCTGCACGGACTCCCACTGTGAAAGCTTGGCATCCTTTTTTGTGGAGAAGGTGCAGGTAATCTACCGAGGATTCATGCCATCTATGCAAGGTGACGAGCCCGGGGCTGTAAGAATCCCGGACTGCGAACCTTTGTCCTCCTTACCTGCTTTGTCGGCTGAGGCGTTTGATACTCTGAGCCTTAAAATTTAATCTGGCTCCCCTCTAGACCCTTTGAAGCCAGAGCTTATTACTCTTCTCCCGCCCCTATGCCTTGAGCCTATATTGGACCTGATCAATCGCTCACTAGCTGAAGGCGTGGTTCCGGCCTCTTGGAAGCAAGCAGTGGTCAGCCCCATTCTGAAGAAACCTAGTCTCGACCCTCTGTTACCTGAGAACTACCGCCCCATCTCCCTCCTGCCCTGGACCGCCAAGGTCACTGAGGCACACGTGAATTCCATCCTATCTGCCCATCTCTCTCGCAATAATATTCTTGACGAGAGCCAGAATGGTTTTCGCGCACAACACAGCACCGAAACTGCGCTGCTCTTTATGAGCGAACATCTGCGTTCAGTGCTGGATGCGGGGCAGACAGCGGCGCTCCTCTTGTTAGACCTGAGCGCCGCGTTCGACACGGTGTCTCATGACATTTTGTTGCGGAGGCTGGAGGAAGTGGGACTTGAGGGGAAAGCTCTTCACTGGTTCCGCTCTTTCCTCTCGGACCGGTTTTTTAAAGTAGCCATTCCACCTGGTCAGTCCTCTTTCCATCCTTTGGGACTAGGAGTACCTCAGGGCTCTGCGCTGAGCCCCACTTTGTTTAACCTGTATGTGAAACCGCTGGCTGCTGTCGTCAGACAAAGTGGCTTAACCATGACATCGTACGCCGACGACACGCAGCTGGCGGTGACACTCAGTGGGGACCCTGAGGTGACTGCCCCCAGGTTTCGCGCAGGGCTCTTAGCCGTGGCGAATTGGATGCGTATTAACTGTTTACAGTTAAACGCTAAGAAAACCGAAGTCCTGATCTTAGGAAAGCAAGCGGAACTGTGGGGAGATCAATGGTGGCCTCCTGAATTGGGGGTGACTCCCATCCCAGCGGCCGAAGTGAAGAACTTGGGGGTCTGGCTGGATTCCAACCTCTCCTTCACCAGCCATACTAAGAAGATCGCAGCTACCTGCTATGGTATTCTGCGAGGACTGAGACCAGTCCTCAAATTTTTCGACCCCCCTACTCGGCAACTGGTGGTCCAAGCCGCTATTCTTTCTCGACTGGATTATGGGAGTGCTCTGCTGCTTGGTGTTAATCAGGCCGAGGCCACCAGACTGCAGAGGGTGCAGAATGCCGCTGCGCGGGCCATTGTGGGCCTCCCGAGGCGGTGCTCTGTATCTGCAGTTTTAACCTCCCTTCACTGGCTGCCGGTCAGACAGAGAATCAAATTCAAGGCGCTCTGTCTGACATTCAAGATCCTGAAACTCTCGTCACCTCCTGCCCTGACGGGTCTTGTTTCCCCGTATGTCCCCAGGCGGTCTCTCAGGTCGGAATCTCTCCACTTAGTGAACACGCCTAGATTCAGACTGAGTAGAATGGGCGGCCGTTCATTTCGAGTTATGGCGGCCGGATTATGGAATTCCCTTCCTGTCCATATCCGTGCCCTTGATAGCCTGACTCTTTTCAGACGTGCGATCAAAACCTATCTGTTCACCTCTACTGACTGATCTTCCTTCTTTTCAGCGGTGCTTTGTTGTGTTGTGATACTGGATCAGGCGCCAGGACGCCCCTTCGCTGGGGCAGCTGTGCGCTGAATAAAAGTTATTAACATAACATAACATAACATAAAACAATACATGTCGTGGTATCCCTTTCCCTCTCCTATGGTTGGGGCCTCTAAATTGTCTCGCTATCTCCTGTGTTAATACTTGTAGTTGTGCTGCTAAATAATACAGTTCAAAATCCGGGACCGAAGGCCCCCTTCAGCTTTCGGGCGTATCAATGTGGTCAGTGCAACCCGTCTCCTTCCTGCTCCCCACGAAAAGCCTATTACCTGGGAGCGTAAGGACTTAAAGATCAAGCCCGGTATCCAAACAGGCAGGGTTCTAAAATAGTATAACAGTCGCGGCAGCGCTACCATCTTCAATAACGCTACGCGGCCCATCACCGATAGCGGCAGCGTAGACCAGAAAGCCATGCTACTGTTTAAAGCACTCACACAACGCCCTATATTGCCCTCCAAGATGTCCGCCATCTCATGATATACAGGTACAAAAGGGTAATGGACAGAGCATCTGAACCAATTTCCACCTCTACTGCCACAGCTTCCCTAGCTGCCAGCACCTTCTCCTGTTTATCAGGATTACCTGGTCGAGCTAGTTCAGCTGTCCTCCGCTTACTCTCGGCTTTCTCTACATCCTGTATCAAGATCATTCGCACACCCATGTGTTTACTGATGCAAAGCCCCCTTATCACTACTTTAAATGCGTCCCACTCTATCGCTCTCGTAGTGGCTGTGTTCGTGTTCTCGTTAAAATAATGTGATATTCCCTCCTTTATGGCACTTTGGAGCACCGGATCTTCCAACGTTTCAGGCCGAAGCCTCTACGTCGGAATGTCCGATTGTGCTGTCATCCAACGTACGTCAAATAACAGTGGATTTTGGTCTGAGAGCGTGCGTGTAAGGTACTCCATGTGAACTACTGAGGCCGCCATCTGCGACGAGCACAACACCGCACCCAATCTGACATGCAATTTGTGCACTGGCCTGCGGATCCTGCATTCGCCACACATCCATCAAGCCCCATTTGGTCTGCCAATTCAGGCGTCCCTTCGCTAATCTATGGACCGGAGAGTCCGGCAAAGGTGGGTGTGATCTATCCATGGACCCATTATCACCGGCCCAGCAATATAGTGTGCCAATGATCCAGACAGTCGCTCAAAAAGCCCATTTGGTCCGTGTTTGGAGCATAAACACTACATAGTGCCACATCCTTCCCTCTCAGCTTCCCTTCTACCGCTACAAACCTGCCCTCAGGATCAATAGTTTGTTTCGTGACCTGGAACGGCACCCCCGCCCGTATCCATATCAGTACTCCTCTAGCAAATGGTGAATATTCCGTGCTGAATACCTGTCCTCTCCATCTACGTTGTAGAGCTATCCCCTCCGCTTTAGTGAGGTGCGTTTCCTGGAGGAGCGTTATGTGTATTCCCCTTCTAACCAAATAAGCATGTATCTTGTGCCTTCTTGTCATTGTGTGTAATCCCCGCACATTCCAGGTTAGACATCTTAACTCGGGTGTTGTCCCCATTATTGCTCCGTACCGCTGTCACTGCTTCTCCCCTCACCCCCGACACACCGGTGGACCCCCTGTACCTTCCCATTCCCCAACTCCCCTGAACCCACCCCTTCCCAAGAACAGGACCTAGAGCAACACTGCTAGCCCCCATCCAAACCTTGTAACAACTAAATCGTCACGTATTCCACCAGTCGTCACTGATGGCCTGCCTTAAGGGCAACGGGGGGTGCTCAGAACCGGTCGGTGACCCTGTGTGTTTCGATTTTAAGCCCGCTGCACACCCCCTTCGGAGACATGACATTTGCATCCCCCTACCCCCCTCTGGACTTGTACTAGACCTCCATGACTGCACAACCCCTGCACTGGATCGTCATTACGATCTCCGCCTCCCAGTGACGTCTCCACGCTAGGCCCAATAGGTCCACCAAGAATCCTGCAACACCACTCAGGCATCCCTCCCTCCCAACAACCCCGCTTTACTCTACCATTACACAAGTCTACTCATTCAACAGCTCATCCGCCGTTCCTGGTGTGACCAACGGTGCTGGTAAACTTTCGGCTACGGAAGTGTCAGTGCCCGAGTGCTCATCTTCCTTCTCAACGTCTGTATCTTTCTGCGAATTCCCCAGCAGATCACCGGAGAGAACCGTGACTGCCCTCAGGACCTCCTGTCGCTCCATTTCAGTTTGCGACGACGTCTGTTTCTGTAGTCCACGTTGCCGGCGGCGTATTCTCTGCGATTTGCGGAGCTGTCGGTTCTCCACGCTTGCAGCCGGTCGATGCTCCTGGCCGTCTTTGCCCGCTCTGTAAGATTCTAACCACTCCCATGCTTCCTCAGGCGTTTCGAAGAAATGAGTCCTTCCATCCAGTGCTATCCTCAGCTTGGCCGGGAACAACAAAGAGTACTGCAAGCCTTCCGCCCTCAAGGCCTGTTTGATCGATTGAAATGACGCCCGTCGGCGCTGGACCTCAAAGGTATAGTCTTGGAACAGGGTTACTTACTATTACCCACACGGAAAGGGCCATCAGTTCGGGCCTTCTGGAGCAACATTCTCTGTCCTGGAAATGCAGCAGTCGAGCTATCACCGGCCTAGGGGGTCGTCCCTGTTGTGGTGGTTTCGCTGGGACCCTGTGCGCTCTTTCTAGCGTGTAGTCTGCGCCGGTGTTACCTCCTGAAGTGCCTTTTCCATGGTCTCCACTCTATCCTTCAATTTGGAATGGTACGCCCTCAAGAGGCCCAGGCCCGTCGCCACCTGCACAATGTCCTGCTGCATTGCTGCACGGGAATCCGCTATGGCCGCCAAGATTTTATCGAATTGTGTTTTATGCCTGGCTCCTGCTGAGCCTCCTGCTAGTCCCGGTCATTTTGGTATGAGGGTTCAGTGTCCGACTGCTGCTGCGACTCCTCTTTTCTTGCTCTTGGTTTGCCCATGCTGACTGCTGGGTAATGTCCACACGGATGCTGCGTGGCCCTTCCCCACTTTCGTTAACAGCCGCGTGGTTCGCCTCGAGTGATTGGTCCCCAGGTCGGCCAACTCCCCTCTGATGGACGTCGGCTCGCTGAGCACCCCTCAACCACCTCAACTCCTGTGTGTCGTTGCAATGGGTGCGGCCTCCCTCTAGACTCGAAATTGCCCCGAGCGTTGGCGCAGCCCTCCCGGGTACACAGTTTCCAAAACTTCGGGCTCCCCTGCTCTGCTCACCTCAAGTCCTCAAGGGCCCTGCATCTCAGCCCTATGGTGCGGAGTCCCGCTCGCCGTTGTCGTGTCCCAATGCAGACAAGATGGCGCCCCTGTGTTCCCAATCCGCTCCTGGACCCCCTCCCGCGCGGCTTGCTCGGCCCGTTTTCGCCTCAGGCCCTGCCGTCCTGCCCTTCATGCGCCGGTTCGCCAATCACCGGGGACATTCACTTTCCCGTGGTCCGGGCCACCATGCCAAGCCCCCCGTGCGTGTCCCGGAGCCCCAGAGCTACCCAGGTGGCTCCCGGGCCTGTCGCACCACTCCCGGTTCTTGCCCCCTCTTCAGGGCTGGGTCGGCCGTCGTCCGTCTTCCCAGGCCGCCCTCTCCGAGAAGGCTCTTCTCCTGTCAGCCCGTTGTAAAGGCCGCACTCCGACAGTGTCCTCGCTGCCGCTCACAGGGCCCAGAGCCCCGGTTCCCGTGCGCCCCCTCACTGCGTGGGGGCACCGCGCAGTTCCTCCAAGCTGTGGACACCGTGGTCCGCCACCCCAGCCCCACAGTCTCCGTTTCGCGGCTCCACGTGAGCCTGCTCCCCGCAGGATGGGTGCTGTGCCTCCCTCAGCTAGCCAGCCGTCTCAGCTCCACGCACCATCGGTCTCACTCGGCCGTCCCCTTTAGCCGACTGCCGCCATCTTCTGCGTCCCCTCGGCCTCCTTCTTCACGCCAGCTCTCCCCTCGATAGCCGCAAGTGTGCCTCGGCTCGGGTGCGAACTCGTGCCACGACTTGGTCCCCGTGCTCTCTCTCTCCGTCCGGAAGGGGATCGGGTCCGGTTTCAAGAGCTTTTCAGGATTTTAATGGAGGTTCTCAGCGGAGCTCGGTGCTCACGCTGCCATCCGCCTTGGCTTCCAAGCCACGCCCTTGACTCCACCCTCTCCATGACTAAACAGGTCAACGCCGTCTCCTCCTCCTGCTTCAACACCCTCCGCTTGCTCCGCAGGATCTACAAGTGGATCCCCACTGAAACAAGAAGAACGGTCACCCAGGCCCTTGTCAGCAGGTTGGACTCCGGAAACGCCCTCTACGCAGGAGCCTCAGCCAAACTCCTGAGACTGCTCCAACGCATCCAGAACGCCTCTGCTCGCCTGATCCTCGACATCCCTCGTCGCAGCCACATCACACCCCACCTGAGAGACCTGCACTAGCTCCCGGTCAACAAGAGGATAACCTTCAAGCTCCTCACCCACGCACACAAGGCACTCCACAACACCGGACCAAGGTACCTCAACAGACGACTCGGCTTCTACACCCCACCCGCCAGCTCCGCTCCTTCGACCTCGCCATCGCCACAGTCCCCCCGCTTCCGAAGAGTGACCTCTGGCGGCAGATTGTTCTTCCACCTCGCCGCCAAGACCTGGAACACACTCCCCATCCACCTACGGCAGACCCAAGACCTGCTGACCTTCAGAAAACTCCTCAAGCCCTGGCTTTTCGAGCAGTAGTAGCATTACCCACCCCAGCCCCTTGAGACCCTCACGGGTGAGTAGTGCAATTTACAAATGATATGATTGATTGAATGGCCAGTGATCTAAAGCTGTACTTGAGACAAGTGCCACAACATGAATGGCAAAGCAGAGCAGGAAGTGAAAGCAGATGATGTGCTGGATAGTCAGAAGCTTGTAAATTAGAGCAATGTTGAAATCAACGAATAGTACATTTAAGTAATTATTGGCCGGGTTCTAAACCCCTTTTAAGATTTATATATATTTATTTTTGATAAGAGATTTTGCAGGCAAAACCTAAAAAAGGAGTATTTATATACCAAAACAAAGTAAGTTGCAGCATTCACAAACAGTACTCGCAATTCCCTGAGGCTCTAGTCTTTTATTAGGTGGATTCCTGTGTTCCTGTCCCTTCTCACTAGTGATGGTGGTTAATCATCATTCCCTGTAGGTGACATTCAGGTTACACTTAACTAGTTGTCCAAGTCTCAGGAGTCCCACTCTGACTCTTATTAAATGTAAGTGTTCCAGTGCCAAAGTGCTATATGGCAGTCCGATTCCTCTAGGGCCTTCTAGTCTTGTTAACAAGTTTTACCAGCAGGACTTGCAGGAGGGGAATCTCCAAGCGCGCCCCCTCGTGGGTGCAGCAGCAGCCTCCCCCAGTGAGTATCATACACAAAGCCCTGCAGGGGCAGCAGTTGGGTGCCCTCTGGTTCCTCACAAGCGGTTCTTCTGGGACAGTTATTGGGTGTCTTTGACGCTCCTTTGGTGCCTGTAAGTTTTTCTTTGGATCCTCTCCACAAGTGGGGGTTGAGGAGGAATTCAATGCTCCTGGTGCAGATCCTCAGTTGGGGATCGGATTCTCATGGGTTTTAATAGAAACTTCTTTCTCTAGACGATGGTCTCGACCAGACCACACTCGTATGTGTATAGTGGGATGCTGTATTCAATCCATACATGGGCTATGGCCCGATCAGCACAACAGCAATCTTTGCGGCGCCCACATCTGGCAAATTGGGTCACTGACTTCATTCTACACAGGAGCAAAAGTTTGCTTGGCATGTCAATCATCTTCATAGTGGCCCAGACAAGTATACTGGTTACCGACTTCACTCCACACATGGGCTACGGCCTGATTGGCATGGCAGTAATTCTAATGGTGGACCCACCTGGCATATAGTGTTGCAGTCTTCCACTTCCACCCGATCTGTGCAAAAGACGTCTCATAGCATCTTGCTTCAGAGATCCAATTGTCAGTATCTCCCACTGGACCTCACTCCCTCCAGCACTCTCCTCTTTTTCACAGGACACACTGGTCTTGTGTAGCAGGTAGGCACTGCTGATCGCGGCTCCAGAGTCAGGTAGTCTTGGATTTCCTAAGTAATCTTCTCTGACCCAGCTGGGAGACTGGCAGGCCTTAGCCTCCTGTCATGGCTACAGGCAAAAGTCTTACAGAGCTTCTCCACTTTGCACAGCCCGGTTGGCTACTTGACAGGTGACAGTTTTTGGAGTCTCGAGCTCCCTTGTTTTTTAATAGTCCATTTCCAAACACCAAATGTGATGTAGGGTCTGAGACTCTGAAGTTTAGGTTGGGGTATACTTCTTTTTGAAGGGGCTTCTCCTATCCCCTGCTTTTCCTCCTGGGAAGCAGTCTGTGACAACCAGAGCAACTCCAAATGTGAATGCCCCACAACCCAGGCAAAGGGAGTGACTAGAGGTTCGCACTTGGATGTCAGCCACAGTGATGTGTATTAAAAGGTTACCCCAGGGTGATTCCCAGCCTTGCTCTTTATGATTCTGTTAGCAGTCCCATCCCCTTCCTTAGTTGTGCGCGAGCCCAATCTCAGTGGCCTTTTCTGAATCAAAGAAAACCCTATGAAGTATAGTGAAGAGCCTAGCTCTCCCTTCCTCCAGTGTGCCTCACCCAGCTCACAGGAATTCCACAAACCACAGATCTGTCGGGGGTAGGTACTCTACCTCCTCATGCTCCTCTAATAATCCCTGGGTCTCAGAAAATGAAACCCAGAATCTTTCAAGTATTGTACCATTCACAGGCACACAAACACCCAGCCCATGACATAACACACATTGCCCTGCACAGCATTACAACTTCAATGTATAGTACCATTCACAGGCACACATACTCCCCAGCACATGTATGTATGTGTGTATATATATATATATATATATATATATATATATATATATATATATATATATATATATATATATATATATATATATATATATATATATATATATATATATATATATATATTCACTGAAAAAACCATAGGTTTCAGGAGTTATATAGTTAGGAATTAGTTTTTAAAGAACCTTTGAAATTCACTCAAAAGTTTTAGTGGTGTTATAGTTAGCTGGACATTTTACTCATACAAAACCAATGAAATTGCTCCTATATAGTTAGTTGTACTAACTATATTTCGCGCACCGGCAATCCACTGCTGATGATGTCACATCTTTAGATCATTCATGACATGGTCAGTGACATCACTGATGACATCTCAAATGACATCACTGATGACATCATCCAGTGAATGTGGTTTGCTTCGTTATTTAAATATGCATTATATATATATAGCAATTTACATTGAAGAATGAGTGGATATATATAAATAAATATTTGGATGGAGGATTTAGTAGCAGTGTAATTGACTGTTTACTTGACCAATTTATAATGTCTCACTAAATATAGTGGATAGTGACTAAACTGTGTGAATATCTGTATCACTTTGTCAGTTGTTGTGTAAACTGATTCTACAGTTGGTTACTAGCTATGTGAAAGTCTATATTAGTTATTGATTAGTTAACTGAGTATTTGTATGGGAGTGTGAAAGTGTGTGTGGTTCGGTGGGGGGTGTGTGACTGTCCAAAGATGTGTGAATAGTTGATTCAGTAGATATATAAAGTTAAAACTACATGTTCTAACAGTTTGGGTGAGCGAATCTCTTTATGGGTGTGGTGATGAGCAAATATATTTCTCAAAGGTACAGGTCCAACAAACTAGAAAAATAAAAGGCAGTGTATGTGTCAGTTGTTGTATATAAATAAGTATACATAAGACACAATGATTGTGTGAGTGACTGTATGGATAACTGTATACTTGTAATAATGATTTTATAATTCACTAAGTATGACTTACTATCTAAATGAATAGAAGAAGTGGTCTTTGTATAAGTGTTTTTGCTAAGTAAATATGTAAGTATGATCCATTGTTTGCATAAGTGAGTAGGATGACTTCATATGTGAATAGGATGCGTGCTGTTATTTAATGTCGATATAGATGTATAAGTATTTTTGATAGTGTTCTATTGTTCATTGACAGCATGTATGAGTGAATCCATAGGTACGTGATTAGGTGTGTGTATACATCTATGAATCACTGAGTGGATTTTTAGATACTTGTATTGCTGTGACAATGGATTTAAATATGATACTCTGTATTTTACAAACAGTGATGAAAAATTGTAATAGTGTATGAAAAGGTGTATGTGATTGTCACGTGGATGATGTCATCAGTGATGTCATCAGTGATGTCATTTGAGATGTCATCAGTGATGTCACTGACCATGTCATGAATGATCTAATATGTGACATCATCAGCAGTGGATTGCGGGTGCGCGAAATATAGTTAGTACAACTAACTATATAGGAGCAATTTCATTGGTTTTGTATGAGTAAAATGTCCAGCTAACAATAACACCACTAAAACTTATAGTTTTTTTAGTGAATTTCAAAGGTTTTTTAAAAACTAATTCCTAACTATATAACTCCTGAAACCTAGGTTTTTTTCAGTGAATTTCAAAGGTTTTTTAAATGCTAATTCCTAACTATATAAGGCCTGAAACCTATGGTTTTTTCAGTGAATTTCAAAGGTTTTTTAAATGCTGATTCCTAACTATATAAGGCCTGAAACCTATGGTTTTTTCAGTGAATTTCAAGGGTTTTTTAAATGCTAATTCCTAACATTATAAGGCCTGAAACCTATGGTTTTTTCAGTAAATTTCAAAGGTTTTTTAAATGCTAATTCCTAACTATATAAGGCCTGAAATCTATGGTTTTTTCAGTGAATTTCAAAGGTTTTTTAAATGCTAATTCCTAACTATATAAGGCCTGAAACCTATGGTTTTTTCAGTGTTTTTTAAAAAAAGAAAAATTGATTGGTTAACTGGCTTATTAAGTGTATCTTAGTGAATACATATATTAGCGACTAATGTTTAAATATTTAAATATATGCATGAGTGATGTAATATGTGACGTCCTCAGCAGTGCATTGCAGACGTGCAAGTTATAGTGAGTCCAACTAACTATAACGTGGGAATTTCAATGGTAAAATTTCCAGCTAACTATAACCGGTGTGAAACCTATGGTTTTTTCAGTGAATTTCAAAGGTTTTTTAAATGCTAATTCCTAACTATAACTGGTGTGTAACCTATGGTTTTTTCAGTGAATATATATATATATATATATAAAATTTCTATTGCAAAATGAAACCCCTCATTTTGTTCCTTTTCAAATTAAATGTATTAAGTGTTACCACTTTATTCCAATCTTCAGGTGTGCCATACTTTTGTCATAAGTAAGACTGTTAGCGTTCTAGTTGTTCTTTAGAACACTCTGGGACATTCTGTCATTGGGCTATAGTTGGGCTACATCTGGCTGATATTTGGGCTACATTTGGGCTCTTTTGTCTCTGGTTGCCATCTTGGGAGACCGCATATCAGAATTTTTTTAATGAAATATAAGAGGATTTGAGAAGTCACTCAAAATGTGCCCTAATTTTTCTTTCTCCAGCACTAATCATAATTTCTATGTCAAAATGAACCCCCTCATTTTGTTCCTTTGCAAATTAAATGTTTTAAGTGTTAACACTTTATTCCAATCAAGATGACTTCAGGTGTGCCATACTTTTGTCATAAGTAAGACTGTTAGCGCTCTAGTTGTTCTTTAGAACACTCTGGGACATTCTGTCATTGGGCTATAGTTGGGCTACATCTGGCTGATATTTGGGCTACATTTGTTTTTTTTTTTGTCTCTGGTGGCCATCTTTGGGCTACATTTGGGCTCTAACATATATATAGCCCAATGTAGCTCAATATATATTTTTTGAAAGTTAATTTTCGTAAAAACCACTGGAGCACATATCTTGAGACATAGCAAAGGCACATCGGGCTACCAGTCCCTACAATTTTGCCAAGTTTGGTGGAAAACCATTCAGCCGTTCGGGCTAAAAGTGAGTCCAACCGTCCTATGGAAATTAACATGGGGAAAACACGTTTTGTGACCCCCCTTTTATCTCGGCCCCCGCTTGACGAATCCCCCCAAACTTTCAGGGAAGGAGCGGAGCGCCGCGAGGCAAAGTTAAGGACAATTTCAGGAAGATTCCTCAACCGGCGCCAAAGTTATTCCCAATAGAATGTTGCGATTTCCCTATGGAAAACTATCGCCAGTAGGTATATATATATATATATATATATATATATATATATATATATATATATATATATATATATAATCATAAACGAACGGCGTACCTCCGAGCACTCCGTTCCAAGATATTACAGGGTTCAGGTTCTTAATCCAAACCTGTGAGGTTTATTAAATTCATAAACCTAGTCGTGATGTGTTTCGCGCTCCACAGAGCGCTTGTTCACACAGGTGTGTGAACAAGCGCTCTGAGAACTTGAACCCTGTGATATCATTGAATTTACTGTATTCTGAAGGTGGGAGGATCTTCAAACAAATTAGCTTAAATAATAAGGAGAAACAGGCTTGCCTGAAAATATTTTTGTTCTAGTGGTTTGCGGCCAACTTAGCAATGCAAATTGACCTCTTTCTACACCCCTTTGAACACAATTACCTTTTATCTCCAACGTTGAACATATGTACAGGGACATATGTTGATTAGGTAGGACAGATGAAGGTATAAGAAATAGTCTTAATTGAGAGCGCAATTCTGAATAGATGTATGCTGGGGAGTTTAGGCTGTCTCCAGGACATTGCTCACTGGATGAACACTAATAAATTAAAACTAAATGCAAATAAAACCGAAGTCATTTTCTTCGGCAAGGGTCCCACCCCCGACCCTGATCTCTGGTGGCCTTTGGAGATGGGCCCCCCCCCCCCTCTCCCAGTCACTCGGCAAAAAACCTCGGAGTGAGATGGGACGATAAAATGTCCTTTACATCCCATATCCAACAAGTGGCTGGATGCTGTCTGAGCAAGCTAAGAAACCTCCGAAAAATTCTTAGACTTCTACCGGAGAGCTGCAGGAAAACGGTTGTCCATGCAACTGTCACCTCACGGCTGGACTATGCCAATGGTTTGTACCTGGGCCTCCCAAAATTCCTGACTCACAAACTACAGGTAGTTCAAAATGCGGCTGCGAGACTGTTACTGCGAATCCCTTTCAAGCAGTCAGTCTCTCCGCATCTTCAAACCCTGCATTGGCTGCCAGTGGCCAACCGAATAAAATTCAAAGCACTGACGCTTGCGTTCAGATCTTTATATGGCTCCTGCCCACATTACTTAAAAAAACGCCTTCCAAAATACTCCCAAAGCCGCGCATTACGGTCTAATGACCGTGTCCAATTGGTCGTCCCGCGAGCAAAAAAGGCCCGACTTGGCGGTCGAACCTTTTCAGCAAATGTCTCCGCTTTGTGGAACTCCATGCCACAAGCAATCCAACAGGCCCCATCCGAACCCTGTTTTAAGAAGATGCTAAAGACTTGGCTCTTCACCCATCCTCGCTAGTTCTCCCACCTTTGGCCCAGGTTTGCTGTGTTCTACTAGCGCCGGGACACCTCCCTGTGAGGTAGCTGTTCGCGCTGTATAAAATCCAGTATTATTATTATTATTATTAGAACTTAGTTTAAGAAAATAATGCATTTGTATATAATGTGTTACAAGAATAACTCTTGATTGGGAACTGGAGGGGCAGGGAGTTGCAGGGGAGGTGAAGTAAGGGTGTTCTGTGTTCAGAATCGTAACCAGTATAATCAACAAAAACGTATTGGTATGCTTAGGGGTACTATTGAGAAAAACCAGGTGCATATGTATGTTTTCTGTGGTCAGTTTTGGCGATCTATTTTTTTATTACTTTTTTCCTAAAGTCGTCGCACCTATTCACACTAATAAAACACCCACTTTTCTACTTTAGTTATCCCAAAAAAATCTCAGGATAACATCTTAATCTGAAGATTTTATAATTTGGTATGATTTGAGGGGAGCCTGTAGATTTGTTTTTAGGAATATCTTTTTAATATCCGTTGCAGTGGAATAGTATCATTTTATCACTGAATTTGTCTTGTTTGAGGTGAGCAACGGTGTCCAAGTTCAGGCATTTAATATCAGATCAAGATCATAATTAAGTGACTGAAGCTAATGCTGTAGCTTGCACAGACATGCAATTTTTACCAAATGACATGAAAGAGAATACTGTGTAGAACAATTCTTTATTTGGTATATATTTATTTAACACTGTAGACGGTCGATTGTGCTCTCAGCTTTTAGCTGAAGCTGTATTTTTGCTGCTCTGCTTACATTGTAATAAAAAAAAGATGTACACCTTTGTTCTGTGATTAGTTTTTTTAAAATATCAACATCTCGCAATTAAAAGAACAGATGTGTGTTTACACCATACGGCGATGCTTCGACTACGTTGCTGCTCGGTAGCCTTGAAAGTTAAGGTTGACAATTGAGCTGCCTTAAAAGATTAATGTAGTTGTTCTGCATAGTTGCATCATGATACGATCATCTCATTGGGACATTTTTAAAATAAATGTATACAGTTTCATTGATTTAAAAACTGGATTTAAAAGCACTCAGCAGTTTGTGGTAAACACATTGAGGTAGTACTTCTGGCTCCTTCTTGAGTGTCTTTGAATTGGGAACACATTTGGAGGTGATCAAACCTCAGACTAACATTTACTCTGAGGTACAATTGTAGAGAAAACAATTTTAAATATGGTCTGAATCCACTTTTAAGAGTTTGCGTTTTGTGCTATGTTTTCTTGTTTTATGTCGTTCTTGATTCATAGTTTTCTGCTGACATTTGTACATAGCGGAATAACTTATAATGGATAACTCATGCTCTATGGCCGGAGTAGCTTCGTTTTGTCTTATATAAGCTTGGGGAAAGAAATTTAGTGAAACCATTATACCACTTAACGTTATCAGTTAACATATTTTTTGATTTATGCACACTTTTTAGAAAGCCCCAAAAATGACAAAATGATAAATGAGTACTCGGTCAGTGAAGTAATGGCAACTGTGCAGACATCCCCATTAATTCTGGAGGACTTGCAAATGTAATTCTCAAAGATTAACGCTTATCCGACTTCTTTTGATTTTTTTTTTCTTTTTAAACTACAATTTGGCTTCCTGTAGGCAACTTTCCATGATGCTCATGTTGGCACAGTCAAATCCACAGCTGTTTGCTTTAATTGGAACGAAAGCCAATATTAATAAGGAATTGGAACGTATAGAACGGTACTCTGGATTGCAGCAGATGACATCAGATGACCTGTCTAATGAAAATAAAGCACATTGGAAAGAATGGCTGCAACAATACAGGTAAAATGAGGCCTTATATCACACAACGTATGCACTTTAAAAACTTGTGTGGATCTTATCACTGCTGATGAGAATGTAAAACTGGGTTTGTGTGTGCAGCAAGTAGCTGGCAAAGCTTATTCTGTGTGTGTGTGTGTGTGTGTATGTGTGTGTGTGTGTGTGTGTGTACAGCGTTTGCGCAAATCAATAAAAGTATGTATTTTTCGCGACTTTTGTCATGTTCTTGAGTTTTGTGACAGTCACTGCCTTCCAGATGAGTTAGGTTGTCTAACAATTGAGAGACTAGTATAGGTATATCAGACTGACCAATGCAGTGAGGTGGTATTGGCAGCCCTTGTTGGGGAGCATATACCTTCTGTAGTCCGACCAGCATAGAAGAAAGCCAGCAAGCCTTGTGACAATCTGGAATGATTTGGATAGTTCAGGATCAGGACAAAGCTTATTTTGTCAACATGGAATGTCAGCGAGTCCACAAATGTTTACTTGCCTAAGTGAGTATACCAGGCTAATTCAACATAGTCTCTTGAAAAATCAGCAACCTGGTAAATGAGGTTGTTATGATCCTCCTCACTGATGTTGGGCCTACTAGAGTCTTAGCAGCAGACTTCCGTACATCACCCCTATTTCTGCAAATAAACCATTCTTTGATTCCTTTCTAAATTTTAACTTGCTTCAACCTCCTTCCTATTTCTCGTAATAAAAATATTATTCTTCGTTAAAGCCTATGCTTCTGTGCTAGTATAACACCCCTTGCATTTTGCTATTCTTCATGACGTTCGCATTTAGACCCTTAGGTTTGCATTTACATCGGACGCCTGACCCTGACACTCCAACATCGTAGCGCGCTGCAGGGCGAGCTATTTACGAACGCAGTAGCGATTTTTAAAATATCCCTGTTTTCTATTTGTTTTCATTTTATTTTCATTTACCTTGTTTTTACTCAGTATCTCGCTCCCTCACCTGCACTATAATAGTATTTTCACCGCGCTTTGCGGGTCCCGGTTCACATCAGCTTTGGCCGCCATCTTGGGTGAGTCTTCTTCCACGCCGGGCCATTTGGGGGTAGCAGATCAGCTGTCACAAGGACACGCTGACCTGCATATAAGGGGGCATTCTAGGCGGGCCACTCTGTTTGCATTTACATCGGACGCCTGACCCTGACACTCCAACATCGTAGCGCGCTGCAGGGCGAGCTATTTACGAACGCAGTAGCGTTTTTTAAAATATCCCTGTTTTCTATTGGTTTTCATTTTATTTTCATTTACCTTGTTTTTACTCAGTATCGCGCTCCCTCACCTGCACTATAATAGTATTTTCACCGCGCTTTGCGGGTCCCGGTTCACATCAGTTTTGGCCGCCATCTTGGGTGAGTCTTCTTCCACGCCGGGCCATTTGGGGGTAGCAGATCAGCTGTCACAAGGACACGCTGACCTGCATATAAAGCAGCCATTCCACGCGCAGCGTTCTCGCGCAGCGTTCCGCCGTAGTGAAGCCGGAGTCGGACTCAGCGTCCCGGAGGCAATCGGAGCGGCGGGCGGGGCTGACTCATCGCGACAAAATTTTCTTCGAGCGTCATTATGGTTTGTTACACTTCTGCTGAGCTGCGGTCCCTCCAAAAGGTATCTTGTGCGTGTTATAAGGTGTTTCCTGGCCGTTACAGGGGCAAGAGGAGATGCCCGGGTTGCGGTTGGTCTCCAGGCAATAGCCTGCCTCGGTTAACGAACCGGGAGACGGACAGTTTGAAGCATCTCTGCCTGCTTTTAAATACTAGATCAGTGCGCAGCCACGCTCAGGAGCTCTTTGATCTCCTGTCCATGGACAAGCCGCTGTGTCTAATGCTCACAGAGACTTGGTTGGGAGTCTCATCTAATCCCGATATTGCCATAGCGATTCCTCCTGAATATAATGTTTATAGGCAAGATAGATCGGAGGGGAGGGGCGGAGGGGTGGCACTGGTAGTGAATAAATCGGTTGTATGTTCGATTATCCCGACGGAGGCCATCACAGGATCTGAATCCCTTGCTTTCTCCTTGACATTGGCGCCGCATCAATCGGTTAAGGGGCTGTTAGTTTACAGGCCCCGGCCCCGCTGGCTCTTTCTTTGATGAGCTTCAGGCGGTAATGTCAGCTCTAGTTCTGAGAGCCGATCATTGTATTCTTGCTGGGGATTTCAATTTCCACATGGATGATGACTTGGACCCAGATGCGATTAAATTATCCGACATTACGGCCCCTTTGGGCCTGGTCCCCTACGTCTTTGAACCAACGCATGATAAAGGCCATACTTTAGATCAGGTCTTTTCCACGTCCCCTATAGAGGTGACGGCACTTTTACCGGTCCTATGGACAGACCATCGGCTGATTAATTTTCATGTATTGGGTAGAAAGAAGCGATACAAAAGGGGATGATGGACGGAGCGTTTGAACAAATCAAACACTCACCCCCAGTCAACTGATCTGGGTTTAATCCATCACCATTCTTTAGTTCACTCAGCCACCCCAGTTCAGACATGGCTATATCGCCTTGGGTAGAAAGAAGCCTTCGAGCATGGCCCTTAGACAACAGGGACTAGCGTAGAGAGCATTTCATCGTGTGACCCCAGAAATGTTGGTTCAGGCATCTTACGATCATCCTTGCCCCCTCATCGGGGATCTGGATAGGGATTTGGAATCCCTGCAGATGTGGCTTCTGGATAGATTGAACGATCTAGCCCCTGCGAAGGCCTCACGGTTGACACCTAAACGGGTCTCCGCCCCTTGGTTCACGGAGGCGCTGGCGGCTTCCCGTAGGTAGTGCAAGGTGGCCGAAAGGGCTTGGCGTGTTCAGTATGACTCTGCCACCAGGCTCGCTTATAGAACTACGGTCAAAGCCTATCATCTGGATATCCTCCTAGAGAAGAAAGGTTATTTTGCTAGGAGGATTGAGGCCGCTTCCAACTCCTGCAAGGAGATTTTCACGATTGTTAGGGAATTCACGGCTCCACGGTCGAATTCGACCTTGTCCGCCCCTACCGAGACTTGGGTTTCCGATCTCGCCAACTTTTTTACGACTAAGATAAAGCTGATTCAGGACTCTTTTCCATCAAGATCGGCTGTAGTTTCCCCTAATTCTGTTGACGAACCAGCTTTGTCGGTCCCTCTAGAATTTGTTTTGTCTGACTTTCCGCCTATCTCTGTTACTTCGTCACTGACAGTTATGGCCAATCTTAAATCTGGTTCGCCGCTTGACCCATGTCCGGCCAACTTTCTGGCGAAGATGGCGGTTGCTGTCAATCCGTTGGTGAATCCCCTCCTGAATCTCTCACTGAGCCGGGGGGTGGTCCCGCAGGCTTGGAAGCAGGCAATGGTCATTCCCCTCCTTAAAAAGCCGGGCCTTGATCCCGAGGTTCCGGACAATTATAGGCCCATTTCTCTCCTCCCGGCGCTGGACAAAATCTTGGAGAAGCATGTACACAATGTGCTTTCCAATTTTCTGGAAACTTACGGTCTGCTTCATCCCACTCAGTCTGGCTTCCGCCCTAACCTTAGTACTGAGACGGCACTCACTGCTGGAGGTGTCTGAAGCCATCAAGGAGACACTGGACTCGGGCGGCAAAGTCATGCTGGTTATGCTTGACTTGTCGGCGGCCTTTGACACCGTCCCCCACGAGGGTTTGCTCGCCAGACTTTATGAGATCGGTCTGGGGGGGACGGTGCTCAGCTGGTTTAGATCGTTTCTGGCTGGCCGCCGGCAAACGGTCTGGGCCTCATCCAGTTCGGCTGAGATGCCGCCTTTGGGAGTCGGAGTCCCGCAGGGCTCGGTGCTGAGCCCGACTCTTTTTAACATCTTTATGACCCCTCTGGCGGCATTGGCTAAGTCTTTCGGGGCCCAGATCGTATCCTACGCCGATGATACCCAGCTCCTTTTTACTTGCCGGAAAGGAGAGGTTTTGGATGGAGAGAGTATCCGTGAGTGCCTTGGGGCTGTCTTTAATTGGTTCCAGCTGAACAGCCTCAGGTGCAACTCAGATAAATCTGAGGTACTTTTCTTCGGTTGCCAATCCGATCCAGACTGGCAGGGATGGTGGCCCGCCGATATGTCGCCTCCAGCTCGATCGTCTCAGTCAGCCAGGAATCTAGGGATTAAGGTAGACAGCGGCCTGACTTTCAGACCTCAGATCCTTGCGCTTACTGGCACCTGTTTCGCCCTCCTGAGGATGCTTCGGAAGTTTCTTCCTTTGCTCTCCGAGGATCATAGGAGGACCACGGTACAGGCCTTAATTGGTTCACGATTGGATTACTCCAACGTCCTGTACCTTGGCCTGCCGGAGTATCTCCTGCAACGGCTGCAGGTTATCCAGAATACGGCCGCGCGAGCCATATTCGGCCTTCATAACCGAGCCAGAGTCTCCGGCCTTTTATAGACTCTCCATTGGCTCCCTATCCGGAAGCGGATAGTGTTTAAGGCCTTGACTCTGGCTCATAAGGCTCTTCACGCCTCAGGGGCTAAATATCTGCAAAGGAGGCTTGCCTTTTACCAACCGGCACGAGCACTAAGATCAGAATCGATGTTCCTTGCCACGGTCCCTCGCGTGAAGAAGGCCCGCATTGGAGGTCGTTCCTTTAGGCTGCGGGCCCCACAGCTGTGGAACACCTTGCCTTTGGCATTGCATAGTACCTCGAACCTGCTGGCCTTCAGGAAGGGCCTTAAAACTTGGTTGTTTGCCCTGTAGTTTCCCCCCTTTTCTTAGCTGACTCCGCTTTTGTTTTATCTATGTGTTGTGTTTGTCTTTCTCAGGATGTAAATAAAGCGCCGGGACAGTATTTTGAGTAGCCGTGCGCTATAAAAGACATAATTAACATAACATAACATGATGATCATGGATAGTCGTATGTGTACCTGCTAGTAAAACATTGCTGCAGTATATACTATTTGCATTTTCCTTTTCTCCAGAGGAGGTGGTTTAGGATCTGAAGTCTTTATTATGGTAGTTTGGTCTCCATTTTCAGCCTTTCCTTTTTAGGTTTAGCATGGGCAGCGCATGCGCTGCCTCTGAGGCATCAAGTAATCTGTATGTGTTGGCTGAAACTCTGCCTATTGCCGGTAGTTTCTCCTGCCGATTGCCATTCGTTAACTCTGTCATTTATTTTGTTAGCGGGCTTATCGTTGACTTGCGATCCGATGCGGCACTTCCGTTTTGCTGGAATCAGCACCGATCAACTGCAGTTTTGTTCCGCTGCTCTGTGTTAACTGTTCATGTAGGGACTACTTCCTTGTTTCGCCGTTCACCACTGCTTGTTTTAAATTACTGTGCTCCTGTGCCGTGCGACGTGCGCAACCTCAGACGCTTCCCCACCCTTGAATCTCCCGTAAACAAGTTTTTTTTGTTTGCTATTTATAACCATGATGCCTGTTTCACGGGCGGCCATACACATGTTACATTGCACGGGCGCCATTCAATACGTATTTGCTGCTTTGATTGTGCTTTCCACGAGGAACATTGCTTAAAGTGCTGTTTGCAAGTGACATTCGTTTCGGCAGCGCAGTGCACATCGTGTTTAGAGGCTAGAGACGTGCCCCTTGGTGTCTCCCCTGCCTCTCCCTCTGAGCGTAGACACCTTGCTGCTCAACATAAAATAACGCACAGATCGTGGGAGCAGTCGTGTGCCGCTATGTGAGCACAGCACCCGCCGCAATGTGTGCCCCAGTGCACACCCCGAGCCCACCCCGTCCATGAACAGTAAAATAATGCGCAGCCCTTGTGAACAGGCGCAAAACAACATTTGATGGATAGAATGCAGAACAATGTCATACATTCGCCCCAGTACAGAGATCTGGGCCTAAATCCATCGTTTTTTTGCACTCCACACCACCCCAGTTCAGACATGGCCATATGCAAATCAGCCTTGACCCTGTGCCTCATGGGAACAGTCCAGCCCGAACTGCCAAGCCATGTCTTTACTGGACCGGAATCATGCATCCTAGGACCGGTTTCTGGCTATCAGCCGTCTTCAGCCTGGATAGCTTGACTCCAGTGGTGTGGAGAGCATGGGACTCACGTCTGAGCATACCCATCCCACTCTGGGTGACAAATGCAAAACAACAGTTGATGGACAGAATGCAGAACAATGTCATACATTCACCCCAGTACCGAGATCTGGGCCTTAATCCATCGGTTTTTTTGCACTCCACACCACCCCAGTTCAGACATGGCCATATGCAAATCAGCCTTGACCCTGTGCCTCATGGGAACAGTCCAGCCCGAACTGCCAAGCCATGTCTTTACTGGACCGGAATCAAGCATCCTAGGACCGGTTTCTGGCTATCCGACGGTTTGAGCATCGTAAATGACAATGCCTTTTATTTATATGTTTTGAAAACCTGCAAGTGGCGCGTAAACACACACTTTGTACTTATATTCCTTGCTTACGAGAAGCAAGGCTGGCAGTACATGCACCACTTTTACTGCCAGCCTTGCTTCTGTAAGCGAGACCTATTGCATTGTAAATGCTTGGTTTTGTTTGGTCTGTTATCTTTAGAGACAAGATTACTCAAACTGAACGCAGTGCTTCTTAGTGGATTCACCAATCTCATTTTAAAAGAGCATGATATGCTCTTTTCAGCTGATTGAATCTCCCTCATTTCATGTCAACAAATCTTTGGCTTACCTTCCTTTTCTGTCTTGTAGAAACAAGTAATATCTTACGTGGTGCTGTTCAGTACTGTTGTGCAGAGTATAATCAACAACACTCATTTATCTGTGTAGCTTGTATGGAAAGACTATATAGCTTAAAGCAAGAAGAAAACATTTCTGAAAAGGCCATTTTGTCATATTTAGAGCACACAGTTTGTATTAGTGCGGAAATAAATATGGGCTTCTGCTGCAGGTAAAACAGTCACTTCTGACTTCATTGTACCTGTTTACCTTTTTACTTTCCTACTGTGACATAGAATTAAGATGTGACCATCTCTGTGCCAAATGTGTAAAGTAATCCAGTTCTATAGTTAAGTGCTCTAATAGCCTTGGGCCAGGTTCGTTTTATTATTTTTTTTTTAAAAGACCATTCCGTAATCTTTGATTAAAGCTGCATCACTCTGTCCGGGCATTAATTTGAAGAATGTGTGTCTGTCATGTTGAAAGAGTATACATATCAATAAGCATGGTTTCAGTCTTATTCATAGTTGTGTACATGATGGGGTGCAAGATCCATTTTCAGTCAACAGTGACCTCAGGCATCTGGAACCATGTTTATGCTCTATGGACAATATACAAGTACAGGTTTACATATTGTCTGGACAAAATGCATGGGTAGTTCTGAATACCAAATCTTCTGTATATTTTTTTGTTTGTATTTTCAGTTTACGGTTAAAGAGAGAACAAAACAGTGTTAATGATGTTGAGTCACTGAATTCAGAGCGTGTGAAGATTATGGATTCAAACAATCCAAAATATATTCTTAGAAATTACATTGCCCAGAATGCTATTGATGCAGCAGAGAGCGGAGACTTCACAGAGGTACAGTAAAATAAATCTGTTCTGTTTTATTGATTTTCTTTTTTTAAATATTTGTCATTTTCTTAAATAACACAGCATGGACAAATGATAAACTACAGTTGTGCAAGCCATTCCCATTATTTACCTGCCAATACCAAAATCAATCCCCCCCCCCCAACCCCCACATCATCCGACAGTGGCCCTCACAGTTGACTAGAGGAAGACAATATTGAACCATAAACAACAATAGTGTCTGGTAAGAACACATTGACAGCCACGCAGCCCCCCTCCAATCCTACTTGTCTCTGTCTGCCAGCTCCTGCAGAGAATAATGTGATATCCTTTTGCCTCAAACCTTATGGAATTTTCGGGTACAGCCTCTGCTGATGTATGTGGCTTTTTCTGCCATCATGTGCATATCCATGCTTCTTTTCCACTCCTGCAGTGTGGGGCAACCACCTGACCTCCAGTGACGAGCCACATCTCTCTTAGCCACTACTAGGCTGAGACCAGCTAAGCCCGAGGTAAATCAATGTCATTAGGGATACCCCAAAGGAGAAACTTGGGGTCCAAAGGAAGGGGCAGTGGGAACATCAAACTAAGCTCCTCAGTGATGTCACTCCAGTAGGACTGTCTTCGGGGACAACTCCAAAAAGTATGAAAAAAAGAACCATCTGTAACATTGCATCTCAAACAGTGTGGGACAGGGCCCCTTCCCCTGGCATGGAGCCGGTGTCTATCATAATAGACTCGGTGAAGGATTTTCAATTGAACCAACCAGAGCTGTGCCTTTATCGCTACTTCCCTGGTGTGCATCAGGGCTGCCTCCCGGTCAGTGTCCTCAATGTCTCTCATAGCTGCCATCCACTTTTTGCGCAACTCTTTCAGGTTATCTGGCGTGTTATCAATGAGGCTTCTTTAGGGGAAGGAAATCGCTCCCCTTGTGAGGTCCTCCATTAACAGCCTTCCATCCAACGGTGCAAAGTCAGGGATACCTTTACCTGGGAGCCGTTCTGCCCTCAATGCATGCTGCACTTGTGCATATTTTAGGAATTGATTTCTGTGCATGCCATATTCTTTCTGAAGCAAGGAGAACGGCATGATGTAGCCATTTTCAATGCAATCTCCCAGTTTGGAATCTCTATCAGATCCCATGCCCTAAATCCACTCAGCTTACGTAATTTGGGAGGCCATTTCTGCTCCCATATTGGTGTTTTTCTCATAGGCTTACCATGCCGTCTAATGGATTTGTGGCTCTATCCCACTCCATATTTACTACCAGAGTGGCTGGAAAGAGGTATTGTGTCTCTCGACCCCCCCCTATAGATGGTGAAAGCAAGATCTTGAGGTCCTCTGGGACCATTCCAATTTAAAAGTGGAGTGATCTTGGAGAGTGTAGAGCCAATCATTAACGTTAATGAGGTGGGATGTCCAGTAATAAGCAGGCACGCCGACCTAGCTATTCAACCGTTCTATTGGTTATGTTGGACAGATGTTAGGGACACTCTCTGGCGTTTGCCATCCCATAGCAATGTTTGTAGGTCCCCTTCTATTATGGTGAAGGTTTGAAGCAGGATCAGGTGATATGTATGTTTGAGGTTATAGAGTAGCTTGAGCAGTGATACTATCTTAAACATAGCTGCCCTCCCTAGCAATGTAAGGGGTGGTTCTTGCCATCTCTTATCGTCCTCTCGGTAGGTGCGCATAACTCTTCCTAAGTTGCGTTCAAAGCATACCCCTTTTCGTAGCGTCAGAAATAGTCCCAGGTATTTAAACCCCAAGGCAATATGTGTCAAGTGAGGGGGGAACTACTGCCCTCTCCTGTGGAAGATAAAGTATTGACTTATCCTAGTTAACGCATTGTTAAGAATAGCCCTCCTATTTCTTCAACAGTTGAGAAAGTAAAGGGATAATAGGGAAGATTTGGTGCCGTAAAGGAGGACATTGTCTACGTATAGTGAGATCTTCTCTCAAAGGCCGTCTCGCCTGTGATGTGGATCCTACAAGCCAGTGATTCTATGGTAAGGTCAAACAGGAGGCAAAGAGGGAACCTCTTTCTCTTACCCCTACCAATTGAAAATTCTGAGGACTGAACTCCATTGACCTTGAAGGAAGCTACTGGGTGCTTGGTGTAACACTTTAACCCATTTCCTATAACAGAGGTAGAATCCAAATTTTAGCAGTGTATGCCCTAAGCAGACCTTCCAGGCATGAAGCGCAATTGTTTGCAGTGTATCAGTGGTGTGATAACTTGTATAAGTCTAGTAGCTAGGATCTTGGCCGGTACTTTAACCTAGGTATTTAGCAGGGAACTTGGTCGATAAGAACCACATGTTCCCTGGGTTTATTGTCTTTGTGTATCACTATTATGATTGCGCACATAAGGTGAGGGTGAAGAGCCCCTGTCTGTCCTGCTTCCAAGCCCAAGGAGGTCCTTATATTTCTTGTAGAATTCCGCTGGAGTTGCGTTGGGACCTATTGTCTTGTTAGATTTAATTTTGGCCAGGCTGGCTCGGATGTCCTCCAGTGATATCTGTGTTGAGTTCTTCTCTGGCCACATCATCTAAGGCAGGGTTGTGATCGATTCTAGATATGTTGCTATCTGGGGCGATGGCTATAGCTGTCTAGCCCTATATACATCTTTGTAGTAGCAAGCAACAATGGGGTCTGCGAATCTGCTGTCTGATTCCACCACCTATCCTTCAGGCCATCTGGCCTCCACCTCTTTTCTTACCAGCCAGGCTAACAGTTTGCTAGCTTTATCACCAGCCTCATACAATCTATGGAGGGTCGCTAGTATTTGTTTTTTGGCACTTTCCTGTGCCAGCACACGGTATTCCTCCTTAAGTAGTGCTAGCTGAGGGGTCAGGCTCCAGGCATAGGGTTTTCTCAAGCGCCAACATCTGGTTCTCTATTCGCTATAGGGAGCTGAACGTTTTCTTCCATTTATGTGTGATAAGGTTTTTTTTATCCTATCCTGAAGGACTGTTTTGTAAGCTTCCCAGCGCACTATTTTGGAGGTGACTGAGTCTTTATTTTCTTTCAAGTAAAGCTCAGAATCCACCCTAATTACGATCACTACCTCTCGATCATATAAGTCTCAGACATTCAATTTCCAACCAGTCCCATTCTTGACCCCTCTTTCCAACCTTACCAATAAGGGTGAATGATCCGATAGACCTCGGCAAGGTAGTCTGTCTGCAGTATTGTGCTCACTTCCTCCGCCGGGGCCAGGATATATTCTAAACGGGGAAAAAACTCAGTGAGCTCCCAAAAAGTAGTAGTAGTCCTATCGCAAGAGTGTGCCCGTCTCCATAGGTCTGAAATCCCAGGGCATTTGTGAAGCCTGCAAGGGGGTACGGGGAGGGTGGGTATGTGAGCCTGCAGAGCCCAACCTATCCCATTCTTGCACCATAACATCATCCATCCAAGTCACCATCTATTCTATGGAGTGAGGACCAAGCCTCCAGTAGGATGCCATCTGCTTTCTCAAATGTGGGGGCCTGTAGTCGAGGAGGGGGGAGCATAAACGCTAATCAATGTGACATCCGTATGCCCCAAAGCCCTATCACTCCATCAAATCATCCTGGCGGGTTTACTGACTATTTTGTTAATGTAAAGGGTGGCTTTTTTCCAAACAAAAACAGCTACTCCTCTAGACCCAGATGTATATTCCGTATGTGCAAGTGTGACATGGGCTCCTCTTCCCAAAACTTTACACTGCGACCCCTTAAAGTGCGTTTCCTGCAGGAGTACCAGAGATGCTTGAATTCAATTTATATATTGGGAGACTAGTCCTCTCTTGATGCTGTCGCCAAGGCCGTTCACATTGCTTGATAAGACTGAGATTGTCCTAACTTCCACTTAAGGGACACTCATTTCACTTGAGTTTGGAAGGGCACAGAGGACGGGGTGGCAGCCCATGCGCTGTCAAGTGATGTGGTAATGTATGTGTTCCTGATCAGGGTAATGCGACGGCCTGTGTGTCTGCATGTTCGGTGCTCTAGTTGAAGCAGCGTTCATGTCTTGCGAGGGTGCCAGTCTTCTTTGAACTTCATAACTGGAAAAACCCCTGTCAGTCCCAGTGTCCCCCCTCCACCCACAAAGACCACCCAGAGTGAAACCCCACATCATTAATCATTAAACTACTCTACAGGGGAGTCTGAGATGCCTGTAGCTCACCACCCCCACCCGCTAACTCAATCCCACAAACCCCACGACGATGACAGGGTTAACTGTCCCCGATAACAGTGACTCAGTAGAATGAAACAAACTTGTCTCCGTGCTCCTGGGGCCTGCAGTGGAGAGGTGCAAATGATGTTGGTTTGCTGCCATATGGCCCCGGATAAGGGGCCAAAGTGCCCTTCATGGTAGCACCGGTAGTTCTGCACTTGTACTGTTTGGCTGGACGCTCGCCACACCTTTTTTCGAGTGCGTTGTTTGCTGCCGCCAGGGGGTGAGGAGTCTTCAAGTCAGTCTCCTGTCCGTCCCCAAGCACCTCATGTGTAGGTGCCCTCTCTGTTTGTGTTTTTGGTCAGCATGACGTCAGGCATTTGGTCCCCCTCTTGAGTCTGAAGAAGTCGGAAGTCGCTTAGGGTTTTCTTGCCTCCGCCATGGTACATTAGTATCTAGTCTCAGCTGTCACGAACTCCTCCCTCTGGGACGTCTGTTGTCCTTAGGCCGGGCCCCCTCCATTGTGTAGGGACAGGAGTCATGCCCACTTCACGGCGTCGCCCCAGATCGGGGCGCTCCTCTAGCCAAGACCAGGCCTCCGCCGGTGTCAGGAAGAAGAATGATTTTCCCTGGTACAATACTTTGAGCTTGCCTGGGAACATAAGCATGTATGAGTTGGAGGCCTCATTGTCTAGCCTTTACCTCCTTGGAGGGGTCTCTGCTTCTGCACCTGCCTGGTGTAGTCAGGAAATTTAAATATTTTAGAGTTATCATGGCGCAGTTCCCCCTTTTTTCACCCCTCCGTTAGGATTGTCTCTAGCATGAAAGTTCAGAAATCATGCAATCACTTTCCAAGGAGGTGCCCCAAGGATGGGCTTGCTCCTCAACCCATGGTGTGTCCTCTCTATGACAAAACAGGAGGATACTTTGTCTTGGGGAATATTGGAACCTAGCCAGTTGTCTAGGAATTGCGCCATGTCGGGGCCCTCGACCCTCCTTGGGAAATCCCACGAAGCAGCGATTATTTCGACAAGCGCAATTCTCGCATCTTCCAGTCGCCACAACACTCCTTTGTTGGCATTTCGGCTTCGGTAACATCCTTACAGAGAGTAGTGACCGTGTCCTCCAGTTCTAATATCCTCAACTCCACAGAGGAAACCTTTTCAACCACATAACAGATTCTGGCCTAGTAGGGTGACCTGAATTACTTTTCCCTCCAACGCCCCACAGGAAGCTTGTATGGCCAGAAGGAGAGCAGCATTTTCGGGCATGTGTTGCACAGCAGGCTGGGGGTGGTTGGGGGGAGCCTAATTATCAAGTCGCCTTTGGAATTCTTGCCCTTATCCATTGGTGCCACCAAGGGGTATCCTCAGGCCAACGTTGCAACGCCACGGGGTCTGCACAAGGTGAATGGAGGCTCAATTAGTACTTGGCTACTCAGGCGGCACCCGGGACCCTGTGCCAACAAGCACGGACTCCAAGACCTTTATCTTCCCCTCGTGGTTCGCTGTGGGAGCGCCTAGATTGAGAAGGCAGAAATAACCAGGCAGCGGAGATGCTTCAGTGGGCAGGTGCACAACTCTGGTTGCCCCTAGCACGCAACCGAACTGCTTGGGATGCCCCGGTTCTTCTAGATTCCAAAACCTGCACAAGGACTCACCATAACTAGTACACTGGTAAGGAATAAGACTCCACGCGCCCTGTGGTGTGTTTATCTCCAGTGTATCTGGGGGAGAGGGGGGCATGAGCATGCTAGCAAGGAGCACAAAGTTAAGTGTTGCCCCCCAGATCCGGAGACCTATGGTCTGGACGTGAGGAGGACTAGGCCTTGAGAACTAATCTTGTATGTGGCCAAGGGTTGCAGACCTGTAAGAGCTTAGGGCTTAATGCCTGGAATTAGGCACCTCTGTGTGAGCAAACCACACCGGCCTAATGTCGCCCGATTCCGCCCATCGCAGATAGTTGGCCCAGCGCCTAATGCACCTACTCCCACACGCTTGCTAACTGACACCAGTCTGCTGCCTTTTGCCACCCATTATCACTGGGAGTCCGGGGCTGCAGCTTGGTAATGGCTTACCAGGTTGCTTCCAGGCCTGTCACTTCTCCCCTGGGCCCCAGACTGACTGCTGCAGCACCCACTCTTCTCGCGCCTTTCCAGCCTGGTCTGCGCTCAACACGATGCAAACACCCGGGCTTCCAAGGCAGAGTGCAGTGGGTTACTGCACTCAGATGCTGCGATCGGATGGTCCGTGTGCTCCGCAGCCACTGTGCTTTTCAGCGGCCTCTGCCTCCACATTCCCACTCTCCACCTGACTCGCCTGAGCTAGTCCTGTTTCTCAACAGCAGCCAAGGCCGACACGATGCTCGAGCCGCCCTGCCAACAGCAGTCGGCGCCTCGATGCTGCAGCACCGCTCACAGAGGTCAGCATTCGTACTGGCCTTCTCGACTCGCAACTACAGAGCAGGGAGAGTCCCTTTCTCTGTCCCACGGCGGTCACAGCTTATGAAGCGTAGCGAGCATGCCAGGGCAGGCTTCTCTGATACAGACAGGACAGAGGACCACAGGAGGGCGCAGGCCTGGGTCGACGGCTGGAGCAAACAGGTACCCGCTTCACAAGGCTGCCCCCACCGTCAGCCCAAAAAAAGTAAACAGAGCAAGATGGCTGGATAGGGAAGGTTTATGTAATGAATTGCAGTGACGCAGTCAATATGTACTACGTAACCAAGGTCTTCTGTACCAAAACAAATTTATTAAATTTTTTAATCTGGTTTTTCAGATTTTTTTCAGAACACATGGGCAAACCAAAGACTGTCACGACAGTGAATACATGAATACAATATTTACATTTATACACACATACCAATATACATTATTTACAACGTGAAATAAGCACCATTAAATCAAGGCAGTTATCATTGACACACCAAAAAAGCAGTAACGTGATTTAGTATTCAGACATTAGTTGCATTTATATACAGTGAAAAAATTTTCATACAAAAAGCAAGGGTACAACCAGTCCATAGGGATGTGAAACCAAGGTACAGGCGGGGACAGATGGAGTAGTACGCCTGCCTGCCTGACACAACTGTGGTTCAATATTTGTATTGGGTTGCACCACTAGGGACCCAGGTGGTATGTCGTTTCTCTTCCTAGGTGCACCCTTTTGAATAACCACAGGGTGGAAATGTCGACGCGTTTCGAACCGGATTAGTGATGGTTCTCTTCAGGACGGGGACTGGGAACAATGAGTCTGTAACAATATACAGATTGGGTGTCAGGGTTAGATACCATAGTATTATAAAAAAACGTTTTAGCTATGACTCCACACCATAAGGTAGAATTTTACCTGCACGAGGCAGAAAGTGTGCCGTGGTGTCGGTAAATTGCCGGGGAATAGGTTATGTCTGTGAAAACATACAAAATTGGAACTTAGCACTCTAGTCAATGGTGGAAAGTGCAACATCTTTGCTGATACATATTACCTAGTGCCATCACGGATAGGAACTCATACCTGTGATTTAGACGGTTATGGTTCCCTGGGGTTTATTGGCCGCCTCACGGTACAAACACGAGAGTCGCGCCGCTTACATGTTGGCTCTGTTGCGTTGTACGTGCTGGAAATGACACACACAAATTGGTGCGCGAAATTAAACCACTATTCCTGTGTCCAACAACATATGTGAATTGCCGAGCCGGGTGGCGATTCCTACCTGAAAAGGTGGCTTGTGCAGCATGTGTTTTTGGTGTCTGAAATCAATTCAGGGCTGGTGTCTGATTGAGCCGGGACCTGCGTTGTAACAAAGCGAGTGTATTTAAACAAAGCGTTCTCCTAAGACAGGGGGTCATGGCGATTTGGCGCTTAGCGCGGTTTGCAGAACACCTGCAATACACTTACTCTGGTCGGAGAATTCAATCCCTCGGAATCTCTCGCACGGGAACACGCACAGTCTGTCAGTGTGTCTCGGCGTTTTTTGATTATATGAAAACTCCCAAACCGGTCGGTTAGTGGGAGTGACTAGGGGGCGGAGTAAGAAAAAAGGGGATCATGGTCCATGTAGTTTGGGCCATTTTTTGCAATACAAATTAAGGGTCGCTTTTAAAGTGAGGGTCGCAGTGAGATTTTTTACACCACCGACGACTAGTGCAGTAAGACTTTCAGTGTCTAGTCGTACCGGGGCTACGATATTCACGATCCTATTTATAGCATATTGGGCACAGTATCAGCAGGACTAAGTAAGTTTGAAAGACTCAGGGCCTTCCAGATGGAGGACAGGGTGCCAAGGTAATAAAACAGCAATCATAATACCATATGTAAAAAATAAAGAACGGAGTTAAAGACAGCAGCACAACCAAGTTCAGCCGAGAAATTGAAATGTAAATCACAGACTGGAAATTTCAGACATTTCGTTCAGGCCAGTGTTGGACGTGTCAAATTTTAAAATGAGGTACGCTTCTTTTTGAGACAGTCGCAGATCAGGGTCTCCACTGCCACCCCTGATGACTGCCAGGACTGTCCATCTGATGTCTTGACTGGAATGTTTTTTTTGGATAAAGTGTGAAACAAGTGGGGCTGTCAGGGTTTTATTGTTTATTCTTGAGCGATGCTGAATGATGCGCTGGCGAACCTCCTGGGTGGTTTTGCCAATGTACATCATGTTGCATGGGCATTGGATAGCATACACAACGTACTTGGTTTTGCAGTTTGTGTGTTCATTATGGCGCCAGAACTTCTTCCCATCTGTGAATAGTGACCCCTCCATGGTGAATTCGCAGACGGAGCACGTCCCACACTTACGGTGCCCTATGACTGGATTTGCTCCAAAGATGGTCATCTGGTGATCCCTTTTGGGTTGCGGTCTAGTTGATGTAATCATTTGCCCAATGCTCCTGTTCTTTTTCAGAGCAAACAGGGGGGCGCCTATGTCCGGGAGAATTTCCTTGACCAGGTGCCAACTACGCCTGATGATTTTTTGCAACTGATTGGTGTGAGGGCCGAAAGTGGACACACATACCATCCGGTCAGTTACGGGTTTGGATCTTTTTTCAAGGAGGTGTTCCCTGGGTGTCCATCTCGCTCTCTTCATAGAGTGTTTCAGGAGCTTCCGGGGATAGCCACGTTCCTGTAACTTGGAGGTCAGGGCTTGGCCATGTAGTTCAAACTGTTCAGTGGTGGTACAGTTACGTCGCACGCGGAGGTATTGGCCATAAGGGAGATTATCCCTTAGGCTGCGCGGATGGTAGCTCTTATAATGAAGAGCATTGTTCTTATCCGTCTTCTTCTGGTACAAGGAGCAAGACAATGTTTTTTCTTTTACTGAGACTTCGACATCCAGAAACGGGAGGGTTTTTTCATGATAGTTCAAACTGAATTTAATATCCGGGCTCCTGTTGTTCAGCCACACATGGAATTCTTCCAATTGTAAGGATGTACCATTCCACACGCACCACACATCATCGATAAATCGGAACCATTGTCCAATGGAATCTCTGTAGGGGTTGTTATTCTGGACAAATTTTTCTTCAAACTGGCCCATGAACAGGATGGCCATTTCAGGAGCGAAAGGACAGCCCATCGCCGAGCCTTTAATTTGCAAGAACATTTCGTCCTCAAAGGTGCGCTCAACACGATGCAAACACCCGGGCTTCCAAGGCAGAGTGCAGTGGGTTACTGCACTCAGATGCTGCGATCGGATGGTCCGTGTGCTCCGCAGCCACTGTGCTTTTCAGCGGCCTCTGCCTCCACATTCCCACTCTCCACCTGACTCGCCTGAGCTAGTCCTGTTTCTCAACAGCAGCCAAGGCCGACACGATGCTCGAGCCGCCCTGCCAACAGCAGTCGGCGCCTCGATGCTGCAGCACCGCTCACAGAGGTCAGCATTCGTACTGGCCTTCTCGACTCGCAACTACAGAGCAGGGAGAGTCCCTTTCTCTGTCCCACGGCGGTCACAGCTTATGAAGCGTAGCGAGCATGCCAGGGCAGGCTTCTCTGATACAGACAGGACAGAGGACCACAGGAGGGCGCAGGCCTGGGTCGACGGCTGGAGCAAACAGGTACCCGCTTCACAAGGCTGCCCCCACCGTCAGCCCTACACCATACGGCCTTCTGGCGACGTCTTCCTCCTCACGGGGGCAGAAGGGCCCCCCCTCACCCCCTTAAGCACCCACAGCTGGGGCACCGGTCGCGTAGATCTGGCCTGTGATCTTGCTTGTAGTCATGGACTCACCAGACACGCTGCTTCAGTGGGTGGCAGGCGGGTCTCATCTCGGGGAGATTCTCCTTGGTGGCTGGCATTTAGACAGCAGCACAATGGCAAGGATTTGAGCAAGATATAACATTTGGACCGGCTTGCAGCTCGGCAACTACATGTCCAGCTCCGCCGCCATCTTGGCCCCCTACGCCCCTGTTTTATTGATTTACAATCTTGTGTACTAAAATATAAAGTCTACATAGGAGCCCAGGTTAGACAGGAGCTCTTCTACTTTTGCACTCATTGTTTTTGATATCTGTTTTGGAAAGCCACACTGGAGTATTCAAATGTAGAGCAAGTTTATTTTGATATATTGGAAAATGTTTTTGCTCTCTTTTTGTTTTAGTGGGACAGCTTTTTTGTATTACTCTATATACTAATGTAATATCCTATTTTTGTTTGCAACGAAAAACAGCTTTTCAAAAGGGGCTTGTAGTATGTTGGTGAAAACCTACAAAATAATTGTGTGTAGAGGTGGCTTCAGTTTTTTTTTTTTTTTTTAATGAAGAGACTTGCCTTCACCAGTTCATTAGCAGTGCTGATAGGTAGTGTTTGCGTTATTGTTTGCTTTCTCAACACTACAATTTATTTTTTTACTTTCCCCTTTGCTTCTGGCCAGTCAGTGAATACTTGAAACCGTAATCACAGTACTAAACGTTTACATTATTATTAACATTATTTGGAGCTTAAACATCTAAAATAATGAGCATTTCCTTTCGTGAGACTACATATAACTTGCAGCATTTAGCACTTAGTTTTCAATATTATTGTAACATTTAGAGAGTCCACTCGGGACCATCACCTTGATGCCATACAACTGACCATTCTGGCATACTGGATGCAGGGCAAGTTAAATATTTTTGCCTGCTACCATTTCCTTTCTTCAAAACCTTCTTGGATCCTTTGCTGTCAATAGTAGTTAGGCCTAAAACTGCTTATTAAAACAGATGGCCTCTCACAAGTGGGTCAAGAACTGTTTTAATGTCTCATTCACTATTTATCTAGGGAAGCTGAGATTTCTCTCCAAAACTCGACAGTTATTTGTATGTCAACATTTTGAATTATTATGTATTAAGATTTGTGCTCTTTTTTTCTTTCTAATGAAAGAGGACCTTTTTTCTGTTTACCTTGATGAGATACCTCCCACTGCTCTTAGTTTGCACATGCAGTCGGCCTGCAGAAGCTAATAATCCAGAGTCTGAGTCACTTACCTGGTGAATCCTCAGCTTATTGATTCTTGACCATTCTGTACACGAGTGAAACACGTTCAAATATATTGTTGTACAAAAGTGCGTTTAATCAAGTCCCCAGTTTTTTACTGGAAAAATTCACCATGTGCAAACCACCTAGAAAGCTTACAACTGCTGATCAATGTTTGATTCTCTGATTCAAGTTTTTTTTTTTTTTTTTTTAATTTTTTATTGCAGATGCTCAGACATGAAAAGGGTGACAATGGCAGCATTATTCAGGCAAAACAAGTACAAAGCAGGATACACTTCCTAGAGCCCCCAATGTCATAGCAATACATAGTCCAAAAATCAGTCCGACCGAGTCTTCGGGTCACTCTCGGTGCATCCCCGCCTCAGTATAATTAGTGGGCATATCAGTCAGCTGGGCATCCGTTTTTTTATTTTGTTGAACTCCCCCTCCCCCCCAACAAGTACAGATGTGAATGTAGAGTTGGTATAACATCCGCTCAGTCAAGGTCTAACATCACAATCACGGTAAGGGCACATACAATTCCCGCCGTCCCCTTCTCCCCCCCCCCCCCCTCCTGGTAAGCAAATGGCAGGAAAAGCCTTTAAGCATGCAGAGCGTAATTGATGAGCAATGTCCATTCCTAGCACGTCCTTCACTCTTAACTCTCTCATCTTCCCGTCCCAGGTCCACTCACGGGCCCCCCTCCCCAAGTCCACTACCTAGCCCATGGTATTGCCTCCATTTTGACCAAACCCTTTTAAACTTTTTCGGGCATCCCCTTGATTTATACGTCACTCGCTCTGCCGCCATGTAGAGGTCTAGTCCCCTTCTCCATTCATCTATAGTGGGCATCGTCTCCGCCCCCCAATACTTTGCAATGTCGCGTTTTGCCACCACTAGGGCTAATGTCAGGAACGCCAGTAAGGGGCGGGGAAGGTCAACATCATTGGTCATTCCCAGAATGGCCAGCTTGGGCTCCTGGTCGAGCGACACGGACAGGACCTCCCGCAGTTCGGTGAAAATAAGTGTCCAGTAGGATTGTATTTTCACGCAGGCCCACAATACATGGAAGAAATCCCCTCCCTCTTGATGGCATCTCAGGCGTCTATCGTCCGGTGTCTTCCCCATTTTGAACAGCCGCACTCGATCAAAGTACGTCCTGTGGAGCACGTTATATTGGAGCAGGCGGAGCCTAGATTTGATAGCCACCTCCCTCGGGTGCATAAGGATTAAGTCCCAGTCAATGTCTTCCAAGGTCCCCACTTCCTGCTCCCAAGTGGTCCTAAGCTTCGCCAGGTCCCCCAGCATATTATTTGTGAGTGTTTTGCCTGATTCAAGTTTAAGAGCATGGCCAGGAGGGACTCTCTCCTTCCAGTAGCCTTTCCTTAGGAATTCCTTGCTGTGTGACCTGAAGAAGCCCGTCTCCTTGACTCTCTTGAAAGAAAGGCTGCAGTCGAAGTGACAAAAATTCCTTTGGGAAATACCCTGAAAAATATGAAGAGTAAACAAGTGCTCATGAACTTATTAAATGTCATAAAGAAATTTGATATCCATATAATGTTTACAGGCAGTAAAAAAGACATATACATTTTTTAAAAAACTTCGGTGTCTGGTTTTAGAAGCATTGTCATTGATTCAATTATATATTGAAATGTTATTATCAAGACCTCTTTGAGAAAATAAGGTGCTACTGGGCAAGAGGAATTGAGTGGTGCAGTAGTTAGTGCAGAGAATAGTGCAAAGAACATTTCACTACAGGTATGAAAACGTATGTACGTCACAATGTAGTGAATCCTGATCATACTGTGCTTTAAGACATGCATATAGCAGTCCGATCTAAGGCGAGGGAGGGATAGTCCTATTTTAGAAATAAGTGTCATTGTTTCAACCCCTTTGGCATCTGCATAGGTGTCTATCTCTCGATCTACAATTTAGCAATTTGTGAAATACCCTTAAAGACTTTGCTTCAAAACTGAACAATAGTCAGACAAGACCATATTACATGTAATTTCTGATGGATACATCTGCCTGTGGATTCCTCACCTTTTGAATTGCCCCATGCGTAGCATTCCACTAAAACTTTTCTCCATAAGCTCTCCTACGTCGACTAGGATGTCACAATGGAATGGCTCCGCAAGCGACCCTACGTAACGTCACTGGAGCCATAAAAAGGCCTCGTTGGCGTGCTGACATCCGTCCCTTTTTTCCGTGCCGTTGACGCGTAACAGTTTTCCAGGACTCACCGTTTCTTAGTAGTTTAATATTGTTACAGGTTTTTCTGTAATTGTAGTAGTGCCATGGTTGCTCAGAAAGAGTCTGGGTTTAAACCTTGTAGGGAAAGTCAGGGTCCAATGTCCATCATGGACCTCCATGATGATTGTCTTTAGTGCCGGTCGTAGGACCACGAAGTCGAAGGATGTTCATTGTGTCTGCATATGAATCCGAAGGCCCTCAGAGAGGGAAGCTAAACTGTTTATGGCCAGGATGAAGAAGCAGAAGAGGGGCCAAAGAAGGACAAGATCGAAGTTGAAGTCACTGACTCTGAACACATCGAAGTCATCTAGGAAGCACAAGAAGAAGTGGCATCATGGCTCCAGATGCTGTTCTTCTCAGGACAAGTTGCAGAAGTCGGGCTTCCCAGCTCCATGGCGTCATAGGAATTAAGCCTTCCCCTTCACCTCAGGTGACTGGTTCATTCTCCGACTCCGAGGGGCTCTCTGACACCCAGGGAAGTGGAGCCTTCGCCCCTAACTCTGATGTCTCAGGCGTCTCAGCAAGACACAGCCTTGTAACCTCTAGTGGTTCCTGAGTAGGTTGTACCGGATCCGTACCCACCCTTTCCGGCTCCAGGTATGGATCCTTCTCATTTCTTAAATGGGATTTTTGCTAAGGTGGCTAACCCTTCTGGTGCGCCTGTTGGCCCCTTGAGACCGCTATCTTTAAACATGGGCTTATCATCTCATTATGCCCAGGCACCTTTTATGCCATTCATACTGATGACCCCGAGTTTGCCTCTCCCGACGCTGAGGTTCTCGACGCAGATACAGTCCCAGAAGGGAAGAATGGAATATTTTCCGGCGCTGTCGGGCTCCGGTCTGGCACAGTATCTGCTTTGTACGGTTCACCCAACCATCCATGAAGGGCTTCCATCGACGCTGGCTCTGAAGTCACTGGCGCAGCGTCTGCGCCACCGACGCTGATTCCCAAAATAAGATCAAGAAGAGGGGCACAGAGGCTTCTGGAGGAGGAAGAATTCCAGGAGCAACAGGAAGGAGGCTGAGGAAGGGGAAATTGTGGATCACATGCATGAGTTTGGAGGGCTTCAGTAAGCTAGTGGGATCGATAAGTCGCCAGAGTGGGAACTTTCTTCTCTTAAGAGTCTGCCTTCACAGGAGGTCCCTTCCTACCACTCCATCATCAGGAAGACAGCTAATCTTCTAGATTTGCAGTTACCCACTATGGAGATTAAATCAAACATCCTGACAGAGGTTCTTCACTCTCCTTCATCTGTGACAGAGCCTCTGCTCCCATTTAATGAGGAGCCCTTATTGGAGGTTTGGCAAAAACCTATGTCCGCCCCCTACTATGTCCAGATCGGTGGCAGGTCGGTACAGAGTTGTACCTGGGGATCCGGTCTTTTTGTTCACACATCCATCTCCTGAGAGCTTGGTGGTTCAGGCGTCATGCTTGTCTAAACAATTTTGTGGCTCTTTTCCATCCACACCTGGAAATATGGATTAAAAAAAGATAGAACAATCAGCCAGTATGGCTTTAAAATCCATGAATGCAACATGCCTACTGGGCCGCTACATTCACGTGTTGATGGATTCGGCTAAGGATGTGATCCCTAAACTTCCAGAGGATGTCCAGGGCCACTTTGCGGAGGTTCAGTCGGGCACTCAAGCTGCGGCCCGTCCAGTTATTCAGTCTGGGCTTGACACAGCTGACTCTGTTGCTAGAGTGATGAGTTCCTCAGTGGCAACTAGGAGGCCCTCCTGGCTGAGAGGTTCTGTTTTTTCTCCGGATGTGCAGGCAACCTTTTTGGATTTACCCTTTGGCTCTCGCCTTTTCAGAACTAAAGCGGACTTTGCGCTACAGTGCTTTAAGGACAGTAGGGCCATTGGTACCTAAAGGGTTTGGTTACTGAAGATTTCGGGGCTTTGGCAAAACGGCTCCATTTTGGGCCATGCAGCAGGCAAAGCCTCTGTATTGATCCTACAGAGGAAAGGGCAGTGGTCGTCTCCGAGTCTCAACTCGCCAACAAGTCTCCTCCTCCTCTCCTGTTCCCCCAAATGGTTCCACAGGGGAGCAGCTCTAGATCCCCCCCTTCTCAGAGCCTGTTTGTCCAGTGGGCGGTCGGGTGTCCCATTTTCTATGGAATTAAAGGTCAGTTACATCAGATCTCTGGATTTTGGATCTTGTAGAAAATGGATATGCCCTTCCTTTCCAGGAGTTTCCCCCTCCATTCCCCCCTTCGCCAGGGCAGGTGCTCAGAGGACCATCTTTTGCTCCTGCAACAGGAGGTTTTATCTTTGCTACCGAAAGGTGCACTAGAGTTGGTTCCCTAGCAGGAAATGGGTCAGGGATGCTACTCTTGGTATTTCCTTATCCCCAAAAAGGACGGCCTTTTGCGACCAATCCTAGACCTCAGTATCTTTAATTTTTACCTCTAACATGAGAAGTTCAAGATGTTGACCCTGGCGCTGCAGCAGGAAGACTGGATGGTGTTTTATTTACAGATGCGTATTTTTACTTTTCCCATCCTGAAGTCACGTGGGGAGTATCTCTGTTTTACGGTGGAGTCCCAATACTACCAGTTTGCTGTCCTTCCGTTCGTTCGGTCTTGCGTGCGCACCGCAGGTCTTGACAAAGGTGGTGGTGGGGGCACATCTCCGAAGGTCCGAGATCCCTGTTTTCACCTATCTAGATCACTGGCTGCTCAAAGCAAAGTCACCAGAGATGGTGCTGCATCACCTGCAAGTAACAACACAGCTGTTGTTCGACTTGGGTTTTTCAATAAATGTACCCAAATCTCACCTGGGGCAATACTGGACACTACTGTGAGTCGTGCTTTCCCGTCTCATCCGAGGATTCTAGACATTCATGCTATGATTCCAATGTTTCAAGATGGAGCAGCTGTTCCAGTTCTGAAGGTCTTACTCCTGCTTGGTCTGTTCGCTTCCTGCATAACGTTGGTCAACCATGCACAGTGGCACATGAGGGCACTCCAGTGATGCCTCCACAGGCAGTGGTTCCAACAGAGCTGAGATCTCTGGGAGGTGGTCAGAATCTCCAGAGACTCTGCGGCGGAGCTGTCATGGTGGAGTGTTCTGGGCAACCTGTCTCAAGGAAAGCCATTTCACCTTTTGTCTCCTGGCTACAGTGATAACGGATGCCTCCACTGTAGGGTGGGGAGCTCATCTGGGGGATCTGGAGGTCAAAGACCTTTGGTCTCTGGAGGAAAGATTGCTGCACATCAATCTTCTAGAATTGCGGACGATATGGTACATCAATAAACTGGGATGAGTAGGGTTGTATTGTCTCTGCAGAGAGGCTCTGCGACTCTGGTCCTGGGTTCAGGACCATCAGATTTGTGTAATTGCAAATCATCCTGAGTTCTGAATGTGCGTCCAGACAGTCTCAGTGGGCAATACTTGGCCGATCATGAGTGGCGTCTTTATCTGGAGGTGGTCCATCACATTTTCAGGATGTGGGGGTTTCCTCGATTGGACCTGTTTGCTACTCACGAGAACAGGCACGCGCGCTGCCAGGCGTTGTGCAGTCTCCAATATCTGATGCGGGGATCATTGGGGGGGATGTGTTTCAGTTGGATTCGGGCTCACTGCTTCTTTCTGCGTTTCCTCCCAAACCCTTGATTCCTCGGGTTCTAAAGAATCTTTCCTTCCTAAGTTGGTTACTCCCTTCCACCTAGGGCAGTCTGTTACTTTACCCACTTTCTATCCTCCCTCTCATCCTTCTAAGGAGGAGGAGAGACTTCACTGCCTGGGCGTTAGGAGGGCAGTCAACTTCTACCTGGACTGGACAAAATACTTCAGACTTGACGACCAACTCTTCATTGGTTACATGGGCAGATTTAAGGTCAAGGTTTTCCACAAGAAAACGCTATCCAGGTGCATCATCCTCAGAATAAAGATCTGCTACTCCTTTGCAAATACGGAGCCTCCTGAAGGTATTCGAGCTCATTCCATAAGAGCGAAGTCTTCTTCTTTGGCTTTAGCTAGAGGTGTCCCTGTTGTTGACATCTGCACGGAGGCAACTTGGACCTCCCTCCACACTTTTAAGAGACATTATTGGAGGTGGAGTTTCGGAGGTTAGTTTTTTTGGTGTAGGTAGGCAGGCACCCTGCTCCAGGAGCGTGACTTCTTGTGGATTCAATTCAAAAGGTGAGGAATCCACAGGCAGATATATCTATCAGAAGAACAAGTTACTTACCTTCGGTAACGCTTTTTCTGGTGGACACAGTCTTCCTGTGGGTTCCACCCTGCTTATGATTTGTTTGTGCATGCTTTCCCACAGAGGAAAGGCACAAATAAATGTAATACTTGATCTCGTCTTTCATAAGGGGAAGAGGGAGGGTTTGAAAAATGTAAAAGCCTTCTTGAGTGCTGCTTTCCTGCCCACCCTACAGTAAGGCATGGTTTTGCAAGGAGGTTAGAGTGGCTTAGCTTCTTTCAGGAGAGTCTTAAGATTCCCCTTTGCACATAAGTGAAATTTAGGTGTTGGGTAGTTCAGCAACCATCTAAACCATATTATATCTTCAAGATTGGGACTTGAAAGAGCACCCTCCCCAACTAAGATCAACCTGTTTTAATTACTGAGATTAATTTGCATTCCTGCTATTGTTTGGTTTTCTTCCAAGAGAGGGACCAATTCCTTCAGTGATTGTTTGTGCCCCTGTGCAACAGTAAAATGGGCTCTGCGGTCTCTGGCAGTTTGAACATGTCCAGGCGAGATCTTTTTCCCTTAATCAGCTGCTGTTCTCTTATCATTCGCTGGAAGAGTACTAGATAAAGGGTGAAAAGCAGAGGTGGCACCCCTGCTCAATTTTGTGATGCATTTAGATACCATTTGCCTGCATCTTGGCCAAGTCCAGGAGTTGTAGAGGACAGCCACCGATCTCTTAAATCTGTTTCTAAGCTTAATCAGTCATCCACAGCTTTCATCATGTCACCCTTTGGAATGCTTTTTTCTCATTGATGGATAATAATACATTTTCTGTATTATACTTCTGTGGTATAGCTATTAAATGGAGGGCCTTCTTGGTGTTGTCAGTGTGATATGAAACCAGTTTGACCAGTGTGAATTAAGAAGGGTGTCAACTTGTCTAGCTGCAGTTTTTGCAAATCCCTTATCTGCGTTCAACTGGGAAATCGGGCACTATGATGCCCAGCTGATTAAGTCTTGACCTGTTTTTTGCTATTGGTGAAATTATTTATTTTGCCTTTGTTTGCGATGGCACCTATTTGTGATTAATGCTATTGTAAATCTCTATCAGTATTGGTATTGTCTGGGTGTAAACTGCTTATAAAACGAGGGCGTGTAGCCATTGGACATAGGGGATTTGCTTACTTGTAAGCTTTTTATGGATTCTAATATATTTTTCCATTATGGATTCCTCCAGTTGTTCTGCTACTATCGTACATAGAATGGGAAGGGCAGCTGAACTCAGCAATGTGAATATAGCAGCTTAGTCAATAACATTTGCAGCGTAAAGTGTCTGACAGTATGCTAGGAAAGTCTGTATCTTTCCTTCCTCATTTGTCTGTATTTGCCTTAATTTATATTTGATTTGCCCAATATATTTACGGACCTTGTTCGCAAGCAGTTTATTTGCCCGTAATGTTCCTACTTAATTGCCCCCTCTTAAAAATGTGCTTCCGCACTGGCGAGGATATAGTTAGCCCTATTGTGTTCTAGGGTTTATAGCTGCCCTTTTACAGAAGTGAGTTGTCCCTAGATTTTTCGGAGTTCAATTTATGGCTGTGTTCTAGCCGTTAGAGGTCTAAAATTAGTTCCTGAAGTACCACTTCTCTCATGCATTTAAGGATACCTACCTATTGGATAAAAGCACCTTGGATTACGGATTTAGAGGTGTTTCACACCACCTATGGGCTTGTTTCCTTGGTGCTATTAAAAGATTGGGCCTCTTTGCCTGCCTTTATTTAGAATTGCTTCTTTGTCTTGTAGAAATGTATTTGGGCAAGAACATCCATAATATGGGGGCCTGGTCCTTAGGTCTCTGGTTGACTCTGTGCATTCTGTCTAATTCTATTGGCTCTTTGCCCACTCCTTCTAGGAAGGGGGTCTAACAGGTTGTGAACATAGCGTTGCAATTCTTCTTGATGTGTCTCACAGGTTATTTTTATGATAGTGATGTTTCTCTGCTGCCATAAAATTTTCCAGGTCTCTGAATTTCTCCTGAAGGAGTAGGTGGGGATCTTCAAGCATTAGCATGTTTTGTAGAGTATTATAATCTGCAACTTTCGCACTGATTCCATATTCCAAGTAGTTCACCCTTCCATCTAGATCATTGACATCCTTTCTCATATTGTATAGGCCTTTTAAGCCTTCACTGCTTAAATTTCTTGTTTGAAATTTGTAGAAACCTTGTAATAGGACCTCTTTGTTGATTGTTCAGGTCGGCCCTCAGATCACGTAGGCCTGTCGTATTCAAGCATGTTTTTGCCCTTCTAGCCACCACTTTGTCTTCTGGACCTATTTTGGTGCAACAGGCCTTAAATGGCAATTTATTTTTTCCCCTACTGCCTGTGATTTTGATCCATTACAAAGACTGTTGTTCTATTTACCATGTATGGTCTCTGCTTACCTCTGTGCCTAGCACGGTGCTTCAGTTTTTAATTGCTGAATGGGCAGGCTGTGACCTCCTAAAGTGTCTGAGTATGTCAGTGTAGCAGTTGCTACACTTTAGTTTCTCTCCCTAGGGAGGCAGCTTGGCTCTCTTGTATTCAGTCAGGAGGAGTCCTTTGAATGTCCAACTGTCGGGCTCTCGGGGTGAACTAGGCAGAGTGGAACTCTCAGGTGGTTTGGCTGCAAGCAGTGCGGAAGGCAAATCTGTCCCCATAGCTTTGGCTCTGCAGGTTTTGTGCTAATCCAGATGTTATATGTTGGGTTGCAGGGAGTATTTTACGGAGGGCTTGAAAGGCAAAAAACCTTCTGCATTCCAAGAATGTGGATGAATACCTATGTATATAAGAATGCAGTGTTCTACTAGGAATCCTACACTAATCATTCAACATTTGAATGTGTATTCACCATTGAGCTTTGGCCACTCGTGTTTGTAATTTAAGAGTGCAACATGCTCCATTCCTTTACTTTCCATTATAGTATACAATGGTTTTGCATGAATTCAGCTGCACATATTGTTTTCACTGAGGTGTTGGTTCATTTCAATCCTTAGGACAAACACATAAGCAAGGTATGTAATATGATGTTTTTGTTTACATAGGTTTTATTATTTTTCAAAGAAAGGGGTAAGCATGTTAAGGGGTTGATAATTCAGAATCAGGTACATTGGCAAATATATATTAATATCACATGAAGCCTATGTCGAGGCAACAGCATTGCACGTAGTGTGATACATTTAGTGGCAATCCATGCCACAACAAGCAGATTTAAAGTAATTACAAAAGGTTGTGGGCGCATGCACTTATCCAGCATTGGGGTATGTTTCATAGATTCACATGCCTGAATCATTCACCTTCGCCGAGGCGGGAGTCCAACGGTAAAAAATACAAAAGCAGTGCCTTAGTAAAACAGTAGCAGGCTAAAAGAAAAGCCAAAAGGCCTAAAACTTAGTAGCCTATCTACGTCATTATATGAAAAGAACTAAACAATAGTTCCAACCAGTCCGCTACCAGCACCCTCTAGAACCTTCCCAGCAGAGGCAGTTCTCATCAGATTTTCACCACACGTCGTGTCGAAGGGAGTCTCCCTGAGTGCCTACTCAGTTTCTTCACCTTTGTTCTTCAAAATGTCTGACAAGAAGGGTCTTTTTTAGAGCTTGCAGGACCTGTGAGAAGAGGGTCCATGTGGATGATCAGCACAAGGACTGCATCTACTGTCTACATCCTAAACATGTTGTTAAGGATTGTAGATTCTGCCGGACCTTCCCTGCTAAAACTTTCTGATAGATACATCTGCCGTGTGGATTCCTCACCTTGTGAATATCCCCTTGCGTCAGCAACATTCGGAAATTCTTTTCGTAGCTTCGTGCCGACGTGGACTTGGACGTCATAGAGGCACGGCATCGCGCACGGCATCGCTCGCGACTCCGCTGACGTCACCGACGCCTATAATAGGCCCACGCCGGCGTGATGACATCAGTTCCCTTTTTTCCGCGTCGTCGACGCTAACGGTTTTCTGGGATCGTACTGTAGCTTCCTAGTAACTTTGTTACTCTTATTCTGTTATTGCTGTTTCTATTTTCTTCGAGATGTCGTCGAAGAAGACTGGCTTTAAGGCTTGCGGAGAATCTGGCAAGACTATGTCTATTGCTGACCCACATGAGTGCTGCGTCTGGTGCCGGAGTTCCGACCATGACGTCGAGGATTGCCCTTGTTGCAAGAAGATGACCCCAAAGGCCCTACGAGAAAGGGAGACGAAACTCCTCGTGGCAAAACTGAAGAATAAAAAGGTTAAAAAGACTTCGAGGTCTCGATCTCGGCGTTCGAGGTCTCGGTCGAGGTCGAGGTCGTGCTCGGAGTCGTCTTCAGCTCATGTTTCGAGATCCTCTAGGAAAAAACATAAGAAGAGGAGCCATGAGTCACGTCATCACTCGGGGAAGGACTCTGGTTCGAGGCCGAAGTCGCAAGTAAAACTTCTTCATAAAGAAGCGGAGGTTTCGGCGTCGGAGGCTCAGGATTCTGTTGGTGAAGCTTTGCATCCGGATTCGCCCGAGTCGCAGAAGCAGATGGCTATCCCTTCCCCAGATCTTTCCAATCCTTCTGGTGAGGAGGATGAAGGTGAGGTGCATGGGGTTGGTGAGACCGCGGTTCCGGTGCCTGCGGATTCGTCGACCCCGGTTCCGAGACCCGATGAAGAGGTCGACGTCGTGTCGACTCCGCCTCCTCGGGAACAGCCCGGAGGACCGTATCCAGATTTTCCGGCTCCAGGTCAGGATCCATCCCATTTCCTGAACGCCATGTTTGGTGTTTATTCCAGGGCGATGTACCCGTCTGGTGCACCTGTTGGTCCCACGGGTCCTAAGTCTTTTAACTTGGGTGTTCCCCAAGCTTATGCTCCTGCGCCCTTCATGCCTTTTATGTCGGCTCTACCACCGCATTGGCATTTTCCGACACCGCCTGTGTCGTCGAAGCGTACGACGCCGACTCCGTCGACGCCGATTCCATCGACGCCGATGCCTACGACTCCGAGGCAAGATTCTGTTCGACCTCGTGTGAAATGACCTCATCCGACTTCGAGTTCGACGCCGGTTCCGGCCCCGTCGGAGTCGGTTCCGGATCCTTCGACTTCTATCGTGAAGGAAAGGTCACGGAGAGAAGCCCAGAGACTTATGGAGGAGGAACAATATCGATATGCTGATATGGAGGAAGGAGAATTACAGGATTCTGAAGATCCTTTTGAGGACCTGGGAGAAGCCAGTGGGCTTGAACTATCTCCTGAGTGGGATTTGGCTTCGGTGTCGACTGTGCCTTCAAAGGATGTGGTGCCTTATCACACTGTTATCAAAAAAGCGGCAAATTTATTGAACATTACTCTACCCACTGCTGAGTATAAGTCGAATCTTCTAACTAAAGTTCTTCACTCACCCTCCTCTTCTATTGAGCCTATGTTGCCCTTTAATGATGCGTTAGCTGAACCCATCTATGAGGTTTGGAAGAAGCCCTTGTCTACTCCTGCGGTTTCCAGGGCAGTGGCGAGGAGATACAGGGTTGTGCCTGGTGACCCTGATTTTTTGTCAACGCACCCCCTACCTGAAAGTTTGGTTGTGCAGGCTGCCTGCTCGAAGAGGTATGCTGGTGCTTTTCCGCAGGTTCCTGGGGATAAGGAGTCCAGAAAGCAGGATCAGGCTGCCAAAAAGGTCTTCTCCTCAGCCAGTATGGCGTTAAAGTCAACCAACGCAACTTGTCTGATGGGAAGGTATGTCCATGCCTTGATGGATTCTGTTAAACAATTGGTTCCGAAAATCCCTGAAGAGGATAGGAAGGATTTTCAGGAAGTGATATCGGACACTCAGGCTGCTGCGAGGCTGGTGATTCAGAGTGGGCTGGACACTGCTGATTCGGTAGCGAGGGTCATGGGCTCTTCCGTGGCCACTAGGAGGGCCGCATGGCTTAAGACGTCGGAGTTCAATCTGTTTTGATAGACTTGCCTTTTGATGGCTCAGGATTATTTGGCAAGAAGGCTGATGCGGCCTTGGAACGTTTTAAAGACAGTAGGGCCACTGCTAAATCTTTGGGCCTTCAGTCCAGGGGTACTACTGGAAGACGCTTCAGAGGATTTGGCAGATCTTCCTTTCGTTCCTACAGACCATCTCAGCAGCAGCCACAGCAACAGCAAAATACGCTGTACAAATCATACAGAGGCAGACAAAGCGCCCGTCCTAGAGGCCGTCAAGCTTCCTCCTCCTCTTCTTCTCCTTCCCAGCCCCCTGCCAATGCAGCAAAGCAGCCCTACATCCGCCATTCCGGATCATGTGGTCCCAGTAGGGGGGCCGGCTTACCCATTTCCTACGAGATTGGGAATTGATAACATCGGATCTTTGGGTTCTCAATCTCGTGGGGAATGGGTATGCTCTTCCCTTTCGGGAGTTTCCCCCAATTTACCCTCCTTGCCAGGGTTTTTGTTCGGAGGACCACCTGCTTCTCTTGCAGGAAGAAGTCCTGGCACTGTTCAAGAAAGGTGCGATAGAGGTGGTTCCGGAGCAGGAGAGGGGTCTGGGATGCTACTCCCGGTATTTTCTGATCCCCAAGAAGGATGGCAGGCTCCGTCCGATCCTGGATCTCAGGATCTTGAACCTTTACCTGAAACAGGAAAAGTTCAAGATGCTCACTCTTGCACAGGTTCTTCAAGCGCTGCTGGAAGAAGACTGGATGGTGTCGCTCGACTTACAGGATGCGTATTTCCATATTCCCATCTTGAAGTCGCACAGAAAGTATCTCCGTTTTACGGTTGGGTCGCAGCACTACCAGTTTGCGGTCCTTCCATTTGGTCTTACTACTGCGCCTCGAGTCTTCACCAAGGTGTTGGCAGTGGTGGCGGCACATCTCAGAAGGTCGGGGATACCTGTATTCCCGTATCTGGACGACTGGCTGATCAAAGCGGAGTCGTCAGAGAAGGTGCTCCATCATCTGCAGGAGACAACTCAGTTGTTACACATGTTGGGTTTTTCAATAAATGTACCCAAGTCTCACCTGGTGCCCTCCCAGCGCATCCTGTTCATAGGTGCGGTACTGGATACAACTGTATGCCGTGCATTCCCTCCTCCTCAAAGGATTCGCGACATACAGGCAATGATTCCTTTATTTTTCAATGGAGCGGTTATTCCAGTCCTGAAGGTCCTTCGCCTGCTCGGTCTGATGGCTTCTTGCATTCTGTTGGTCAACCATGCACGCTGGCACATGAGGGCACTCCAGTGGTGCCTCCGCAGGCAGTGGTATCAACACAATGGAGATCTCAGGGAGTCGATCAGGATCTCCAGAGAAACTGCAGCGGATCTGTCTTGGTGGAGCGTGGAAGGCAATCTGTCACAAGGGAAGCCTTTTCATCTTCCTCCATCGGTTGCCACAGTGATCACAGATGCCTCCACTCTAGGGTGGGGTGCTCATCTGGGGGACCTGGAGGTCAAGGGTCTTTGGTCTCCGGAGGAAAGGTTGCTTCATATCAACCTTCTAGAGTTGCGGGCGATACGTCTGGCGCTCAAGGCCTTCCTCCCTTCCCTTCGCGGTCAGTCGGTTCAGGTCCTGACGGACAACACGACCGCGATGTGGTACATCAACAAGCAGGGAGGAGTAGGGTCGCAGTGTCTCTGCAGAGAGGCTCTGCGTCTCTGGTCCTGGGTTCAGAACGTTCGTGCAGACAGTCTCAGTCGGCAGTTCGAGTGGAGGCTTCATCCGGAGGTAGTTCGCCACATCTTTCGGACGTGGGGGACTCCTCAGGTGGACCTTTTTGCCACTCAAGAGAATGCTCACTGCCCGTTATTCTGCAGTCTCCAGTATCCGATGCAAGGAGCCTTGGGGGACGCGTTTCAGTTGAGTTGGGGAAGACAACTCCTTTATGCGTTTCCTCCCATACCCTTGATTCCTCGGGTTCTGAGGAAGGTTCGCCAGGACCGGGCCCAAGTTATATTGATCGCCCTGGATTGGCCAAGAAGGGTGTGGTACACAGATCTTCTCCACCTCTCCTCGTTCTCGCCGCTCCGTCTCCCTCACAGGGCAGATCTCCTCTCCCAGATGGAGGGGCAGGTTCTACACCCCCACCTCCAGACCTTACACTTTCATGCCTGGAGATTGAACGGGGCAACCTGAGTTCTTTTTCTCTCCCGCCTGACGTGGTGGATGTCATTTTGTAAGCCAGGCGTGACTCCACTAAGTCCATCTATTCTTATAGGTGATCTAAATTTGTCACTTGGTGCAGGGAGAGGTCTATAGACCCTTGGAGAGCCCATTTGTCTGATGTTCTCCAGTTTGCCCTTTCTCTGGCGCAGCAAGGACTTGCTGTTGCCACAGTGAAGGGCTATCTTTCAGCGCTGTCGGCTTTTATCTGTTTGCCTGACCAGCCCTCTCTTTTTAAATCTCCTGTAGTCTTAAGGTTTTTGAAGGGCCTCATAAATAAGTTCCCTCCTACTCCTTTTATTGTGCCTCAGTGGGACTTAAATCTTGTTTTGACCTTTCTGATGGGTGCTCCCTTTGAGCCTCTTCACAAATGTCCTATGAGGCTATTGACTCTTAAGACTGTCTTCCTCGTTGCAATAACCTCGGCAAGGAGGGTAAGCGAGCTTCAAGCTCTTAGTTCCAAGCCCCCTTTCTTGACCATTCATGCTGATCGAATGGTTCTTAGGACCAGGGCTGCTTTTCTGCCACAGGTGGTTACTCCTTTCCACCTTGGTCAATCCATTACCCTCCCTACCTTTTATCCTCCCCCTCACCCTTCCAAGGAGGAGGAGAGATTGCACCGTCTGGCCCCCAAGAGGGCGGTGTCTTTTTACCTGGACAGGACTAAAGACTGTCGGTTGGATGACCAGCTCTTTGTTGGCTTTGCTGGCTGCAAGAGAGGAAGAGCGGTCCATAAGAGGACTTTATAAAGATGGATCGTTCTCTGTCTTAAGATCTGCTACTCTTTGGCCGGTAAGGAACCTCCAGAGGGTATAAGGGCTCATTCAACTAGAGCTAAGTCTTCGACCTCAGCATTGGCTAGAGGTGTGCCTGTTGAGGATATTTGTAGAGCGGCAACTTGGTCTTCCCTCCACACATTCGGGAAGCCACACGGCAGATGTATCTATCAGAAGAACAAGTTACTTACCTTCGGTAACGCTTTTTCTGGTAGATACAATATCTGCCTGTGGATTCCTCACTGACCCGCCTCCCCGTTGTCCACTCTTCTATGCCAGTGTTTCTATTTTGTGTTTCTATTATGTATTTGTTTTATTTTCAAATGTTTTGTTGCATTTGCTTCACACTGTGTGTGTTTCCTTGATATTTATACTGCGTATACTGGGTATATGTCTACTGTCATTGGTCCGTCCGTGTGCCTCGAAGGCACGGAAAAAAGGGCAGAACTGATGTCATCACGCCGGCGTGGGCCTATTATAGGCGTCGGTGACGTCAGCGGAGTCGCGAGCGATGCCGTGCCTCTATGACGTCCAAGTCCACGTCGGCGCGAAGCTACGAAAAGAATTTCCGAATGTTGCTGACGCAAGGGGATATTCACAAGGTGAGGAATCCACAGGCAGATATTGTATCTACCAGAAAAAGCGTTACCGAAGGTAAGTAACTTGTTCATTAGGGACAGGGAGGCAAGGCTGCTTTTGTGGTTGAAATCCTCCTCGGCTGAGGAGGATGACCAGGCCTTGACATCTAGCAAGAGGGCTAGATCTCATGACAGCTCTTCCAGTGAGGGAAGAAAGCATCACAAGGCTTCTCATGAAGTTTCTGACCAGTCACAGAGGTCTCCCAAACAATCCTCTGGGTCAACGCTGTCTCCGTCATCTGAGGTTTCCTCTCATAGGGTCTCTGGGACTTCTGCTGCTCCTCTATCTACGGCTACAGTCTCCACTATGGCAATTACTTCGCCATTGTGTCTTCTAAGATCTCCATTTCAAAGAAATCTAGTGGGGTGAAGGATTTGTCGACAAAGAGTTAATTAACTAAGTCTCTGTCGACGTCGGCGTCGAGCTAGTCGACGACCGTTCCATCGACGACTAAGGTAAAGTCCTCCTCAACGACGTTGAGCCCGTTGACGACGACACAGTCGACGAAGAGCCCATCGACGATGAAGAGCCCGTTGACAGAGTTTGTCTACGGCGTTTCCACCAGTTTCACAGACTGCACCTATTTCTTACACTCATTTCCAATTAAAAACTTACCAGAGACATGATTACAACAACATATCTCCTCTGCTACCATCTCATATTCTAGAGACTTATGTGGAGGATGAGGACTTTGATGACGAAGATAATGAGGGACCGTTCGGCATAGCTCGCCACCCCTCTGAACTTCAAATAAAGTGTCAAGGTGATGAGGAGGAAGAGGATTACCAGGAACACTTTTACCAGGAACACCTCTCTGCCTCTTATCAAAAACCTCCCAGGAGAGTTTTGGATCACGGAGAGACAAGTCATCTTCCTCCCACTTTAATACAAGATGTGCAAGCCATGTTGGCAGATTACCGCCAAAGGTTTTCTTCAGTACCGCCTGCTCCTGTTTTACCACCCTTACCTACGGAACTACCAGTCACACTGCCGCAGGTGGAGGACCCTAGCTCTCCAACACAACCTTCTCGAACAGTACCTCAAGCACACCATGATATTTCTTCCTCGGACGAGGATGATGTCGAAGAGGGTGAATTACCCGACAATACTGGCAATGTGGATCCTTGGGATGACTATATCATTCTTTTGCCTTCGCCGCCTATTCTTCAGTCATCAGATTCTCCCCTGAGGACATGGGCGGTTTTCACAACCTGATGCAACGTGCTGCAACCAGATTTCAGTTACCAGTCACAATAGAGCACACAGATTACTTCTTGCATGTATTTAAAGAAGAATACAGGAAAATAACAAGAGCGATTCCCATCATTGATTACATTTGGAATGAAGGGATAAAAATGCCTGCCTCTATACCTGTGGTTCTCCCACGCATTGAGAAAAAGTACCGTGCTCTCCTGGATACTCCATCTTGTCTGATAGGTCGTCCACGACCGGAGTCAGTTATATCACAGGCTGCACAACAGAGATCCAAAAATCCAGCTAAGCCAATTTCAACACCGCCTGATAAAGAAGGAAGGAGGTTGGACTTGATAGGGAAAAAGTTTTCCACTAATGCAGCAGCCTCCATTAAGGCACCAAATACGCTGGCCATTCTCGGTCGATACGACTGCCAAATGTGGTCAGATTTAACAGAATTTATGGACCTCATCCCAGAGGACCGTATACAAGAGGCAAGGAAAATACTTTTGGAAGGGGAGCGAGCCGTATCCGAAATTATAGACAGCGCTCTAGATATTGCTAACACCAACTTTAGACAACTTGCCGGTTTCAGTACTTAGACACCAAGGATGGCTCAAAGCAACATCTTTTAGGCCAGAGGTACAAACAAAAATCCTTGACATGGCCCATGACAGTGATTCCTTATTCGGAAAGCACATAGACGAGGCCCTTCTACCCATTAAGACTGATACTGATACGCCAAAATCATTGGCTGCTCGCCAATACAAGTGTGGATCTTTCTGAGGACTGAGGAGCCAGAGCTCGTGTCTTTACATCTAGAGGAGGATATCAGAATCAGCAAAATAGACAGTATCAGTCACAATACAGACAGCCCTATGGCCAATGGTCTTGCAGACAATCTTCTCAAGCAGTTTCTCTCGCCAGGGTGGACGAAGGCGATCAAACAATCAGGGTCGTGATTCCAACAGGAAACAATGAGTTCAGCAGGATGCCAGTCATCCATCCCTCCCTCCCTGTGGGCGCAAAGATCTCAGCCTTTGTTCACCAGTGGCAACAGATCACTTCAGATCGGTGGGTTCTCGACTTAGTCAACAATGGTCACACCCTAGAATTCCTCAAACGACCACCTACTACCCCGCCCAAGGATCCCCCACCCCCTCGTCTTCACTTACTGTTCAAAGAAGCCTTAAAAATGCTCCACAAGAATGCAATAGAGAAGGTCCCATTATCGCAGAAGGGAACCAGGTTCTACTCTCGTTTCTTCCTCATAACGAAAAAAATCAGGTGAGTTGTGCCCGATTCTCGACCTTCGCAAGCTCAACAAGTTTCTGAAGAAACAGAGTTTCCGAATGGTGATGCTTGCAGAAGTTCTAAGCTGTCTAAACGAAGGGGATTTTATGGCTTCTCTGGACTTGGAGAACGCATACTTCCATATCCCTATACATCCCAAACATCTGCAATTCACAGTGGCTGGCGTCCACTATCAGTTCAAGGTGCTTCCGTTCGGACTGAAATCTGCACCAAGGATCTTCACGAAATGCCTAGCACCAGTGTCCGCAACTCTGAGATCTCAGGGAATACAAGTGTTTCCTTATCTCAACGACTGGTTGCTCAAGGGTCCTTCGGAACAGGTAACAGAAGATGCTATATCAACATGCCTGCATCTCTTCTCAAGATTAGGACTCAGTCTCAACAAAGGCAAGTCAGTTACGTCCCCTCCAAGTGATTACTTTTCTGGGAGCAATACTGGACACCATACAGTGCAAAGCATTCTTGTCAAAAGATCGCCAACTACTACTGCAAAGATTAGCAATACCAATCTCAAAAAGAAAGTCAGTTTCTGTCCGGACATTCGCTTCTCTTCTGGGGATGTGCTCATCTGCAATTAACCTTGTACCGTTGCCACGACTCAGAATGAGACCTCTGCAAGAAGAGTTGCATCTACAATGGCAGCATACCGTAGGGTCATTTGACGACTCCATCGAGGTCACATTGCGCATGATAGACCTCTGCATTGGTGGGCTCAGAAAGTGAACTTGACTCCGGGTCTCACTTTCCTGCCAACTCCTCCAGAGTTCGTTCTAACAACAGACGCCTCCATGGAGGGATGGGGAGGCCATCTCCAAGACTTACAAATTCAGGGACGATGGTCCCAAGAATACCGTCTGCAGCACATCAACAGATTGGAACTGCGCGCCATCTTTTTCTCTCTGCAGGCTTTCCTCCTGAGGATTGCAGGCTCCTCCGTGCTGGTCCGTACCGACAATATGACCAGCATGTATTACATCAACAAAAGGGGGAACAAGGTCACTGTCTCGGTCACAGGAGGCTCAGGAACTGTGGGCGTGGGTTACAGACCACAAGATAACCCTAAGAGCAGAACATGTCAAAGGGCTCCAGAACACCTTGGCCCACACCCTGAGCAGATCTCTCTTGGGTTGTCACGAGTGGGAGTTAGAGCACAAGCAAGTGGAGAAGATCTTTCACATTTGAAGCAAACCAAAACTGGACTTGTTTGCGACAAGAGAGAACAAGAAATGCCAATACTACGCCAGCAGGTTCCGGTGGAGGATATTCTTCCTTATTTATTATCTCTAGCCAAAGCTGGGCTTGTGTTCTCCTCTATCAAGGTTCACCTTGCTGCGATTTCCAGGTTCCGGAAGATTTCTAACAAACCTTCACTTTGTTCCTCTTCTCTTATCAAACAATTTATGAAAGATCTCTTTCGAGTTTTCCCTCTAATCCGTGCCCCACCTCCAGAGTGCGAATTGAACACAGTGTTGGCTCAATTATTGAGAAGACCGTTTGAACCCATACACAAGGCTGAGCTCAAATTTCTAACATGGAAAGTGGGACTTTTATTAGCTCTTACATCGGCTCAGAAAAGTTAGTGAAATTCAAGCTTTTACTATCTCAGAACCCTTTTGCATTTCTCTAAGGATTACGTAACTCTACGGACAAATCCCAAATTCATCCCTAAAGTACAGTCTCCATTCCATGTAAATCAGCCTGTAAAGCTAAAAACTTTCTTCCCGGATCCAGCTACGCCAGCGGAAAGAGCTTTACACTCGCTTGACGTCAAGCATTGTCTTAAATTCTATTTAGAGAAAACTAAGGGCATCTGACAATCCAATCAATTACTAATCACCTATGGTCAAGCCACACTTGGGACTGCTGTAACTAAGGCAACTATAGCCAGGTGGCTTGCTTCTACAATTGATTTCTGCCATGACCAAGCCAATAAACCTTTGCAGAGAAAGGTTAAAGCGCATTCTCCAGAACTGTAGCAGCTTCTACTGCGCTATTTGCTGGAGTCACATTAGAGAATATCTGTCGTGCTGCGACTTGGAAAAATGTCCACACGTTCACAAAGCACTACTGTCTGCAATCTGCGTCGCAGGACGATGCAACTGTGGGACAAGCCGTTCTTAAATATCTTTTTCAATAACGTCAGAATTACGTATTTATTTATTCTACATTGTATATGTATGTATATTATGTTTATAGATTTCAATTTATGCTCAATCTTGTATTTCAAACTTGCCTTTCCATAGGTATGGTTTATTTATCTGCATTCTTTGATCTGAAATTGTATATACCTTGTTAATGGTCTAACCTTTCCAGATGTGTTTTGAGAGTATATATAAAAACCCTGTCTCCCACCATCCGCAAACGACAATATGTGAGCTTACTGCTTACTATTCTGATTCAGGCATGTGAATCTATGAAAGATACCCCAATACTGGATAAGAAAACAAGTTACTTACTATAACTACAGTTATCCAGTATTGGTATCTTTCATAGATCCACATGCACCCACCCTCCTCCCCGGTGAGACAGTTCTTTACTTGGGATTCCTACTTCCCACTTGTGCTAAGAAAATCTGAGGAGCACTGCCTCTGCTGGGAAGGTTCTAGAGGGTGCTGGTAGCTGATTGGTTGGAACTATTTTTTTAGTTCTTTACATAGAGGGTGCTGGTATTTGATTGGTTGGAACTATTTTTTTTAGTTCTTTTCATATAATGAGGTAGACCGGCTTCTAAGTTTTAGGCCTTTTGGCTTTTCTTTTACCCTACTACTGTTTTACTAAGGCACTGCTTTCGTATTTTTTACCGTGGGACTCCCGCCTCGGCGACGGGGAATGATTCAGGCATGTGAATCAATAAAAGATACCAATACTGTAACTTGTTTTCTTCTCCATGTGTGGGAGTCGCCACTGAGTGTTCATGAGGTTCCTATTGCAGGGCCAACGACATATGGTGCTGGCATGAGTGTAAATCCCTGGTGAGATCATCAACAATAGGGTTTGTCAAGGAATAGAGAGAAGGGAGCGGGAAGGACAAAAACTAAGGAACAACTCTAGTTTCCCCAGCCCATCACCTCTCCCCTGTTCCTCCAAAAGATGCAGCGGTTTGCACACAGCCTACCAAAGGGCCCAGTAATCTTTGGGCTGTGTGAGGGGCTAGTATGATGTTATCATCTGGTTTTGCGTTTGCAGTGTGTGTTAGGCTGTGACTCCGCTTCTGCCTCCCCCATTCTCAATGTATTATTGGGCTAGTCTTGGTCTGGGTGCTGCCCAGTTTGAAAATAATGCAATATATTGTTCCAGTTGGCAGCTATGGGGATCTTACGTAAGCCTAAAGTGTCTTCTTACTGTAATACAGTACTCTCAGCCTGTCTAGGCCCATACCAGTAGTGATGGTCTCAGAGGTATCAGAGAAGTAGGCTCAGGTGACTCGGGGGGGGGGGGGGGCAGGGGGGGGGTGAAGGCCTGGCTCCAGCCAAGCAGAGAGCTCTGCAGGTGAAGTGGTGTTACCACCCCTAGGTGTGCCCTGAAAGGGTAGCGCTGGCGCATATGAGATAGTGGAGCGTGTGATATATAGGCTTCATCAATAGCACCTAAATGCAACCTCTAGTAGTAACTACTCTGGCAGTCGTGCGCAAGTGCATGGGTGAAAGAGTCGGAGTATCGCCAAAAAGATCGAGGGGGGTGTCTGCGTTGCAGCATCTGGCCACCCACTGGAGTTGAGATTTAAAGTAATACTGCTCCAAGTTCGTAAGATCTAGCCCGCCTTGATCTGTAGGTAAAAACAACTTGGAGAGTGCCACGCTGCAGCAAGATTTATTCCAAATAAACTCTCTCATGGTGTAGTAGTTCTGTATATCAATAAATACAACTTCGTCTTACCTGGTGTCTCCTGATTCTTCACTACACATGGTTCCTTCGAATAAGTGGAAGACAGGGGGTGGTATATATAGGTGTAGATTGGTGAAAAAGTAAAGTCGGTGGAGCAGGGCCATCATTTTGAGTAGAGCTATGCGGCCTATGACAGATAGTGGAAGTGTGCGTCAGAACGACATCTGGGATCTAATGGAAGTTATCGCTGTCGTGAGATGACCCACTAACAAGTCCATGGACTAATGGTACACTGTGACCCCTAGGTAACAAAACATTTCGGGCTGCAATACCACTGGGACACCGTTAAGGATAAAAGTGGCGGGATATGAAGGGATGAATTGGCCCAGCTAACCCGTAATCCAGAAGTGGCGGCAAAGTTGGTGAGCGTCCGGGCTAGTGTAGCAGGCACCGATCTCATGTGACAAATGTACAGGAGGAGATCGTCGGCAAGCAGAGATCGTGTGGCTGGCATCTCCCAGCAGGATGCCTCAGGCTGTTCCGTAGCTAAGGAAAAAAGTAATGGAGATAGTGGGCAGCCTTGGCGGAGGCCCCTTCCTATCTGAATAGGGTCTGAGATTTGTGAGCCTGTTTTGACTCTGGCCATCAGCACGATATAAAGCAGTTTAATCAAGCGAAGGAAGCGAGTCCCAATTTCGCGACGGGGCAGATTGCTGAATGGAAAACTCCATTCTAGTGAATCAAAGGTCTTCTCGAGGTCTAGGACCAGACATCCAGAGTGGGACCAGAGTATTTGGAGACCCAGAAGAAGTAACGCAAGTTGGACGAGGTGTTATGGGCTGGTTCAAACCTGTTCTGATCAATATATACCAGAGATGGGAATAAGGATGCCAAACAGTCTGCTAGTATTCTCACCGATCTTTTTTTTAGTCTGTATTGAGTAACACCAAGGGTCAATAGGATCCCCTGGCAGTGGGGTCTTGATCAGGTTTAGGTAAAGAGATGAGCAGGGCCTCACAAAATGACGCAGGGAGGGAGGAAGCTGAGAACGACACCTCGTAGTGGGCAAGCAGTTGAGGAGCCAGAGTGGGGACATAGGCTTTGTAGTACTCAGCCAGTAGGCCATCCGGCCCCGGAGATTTGCCTGTTGCTAGGGAGGTAATGGACTAGAATTTCAGAGAGCGCTATGGGCTGGTTTAGTTCTGCACTCTGCTCAAGCATGATGGTGGGGAGGCGGAGCAAGGAGGAAAAAGCTTCAAGAGAATCTAGTCTAGTGTCTGTGACCAATGTGTAGAGCAAGGCGTAATGTCGCCTCAGTTTCGCATGTAATTTGTGCTGAGTTTATAGTAGGTGCTCCGTGGAGGATCTTAGAGAAAATTGGGGTGCCTGGGCTGGTCATGACCGATCAGCCATTCCAGGAGTCACCGGGCGCGGTCTGCCATTGCATGGGTGCGGAATGAGTGTGCAGTATAATTTAGACATCTCAGCTGTTCCAGCAGTAGGGATGAGCTTGTGTTGCGCCTCTGCCAGTTGGTGGGTGTATGTCGGATCAGTCGCCGTGAGTGTCTCGAGGTTCAGGAGCATGTGCTCAATACGTGTTATGTCACCATCTAATTGTTTGCAAGTATTCCAGGCTAGTCGCAAGCAGTGCTTGGAGACCCAGAAGAAGTAACGCAAGTTGGACGAGGTGTTATGGGCTGGTTCAAACCTGTTCTGATCAATATATACCAGAGATGGGAATAAGGATGCCAAACAGTCTGCTAGTATTCTCACCGATCTTTTTTTAGTCTGTATTGAGTAACACCAAGGGTCAATAGGATCCCCTGGCAGTGGGGTCTTGATCAGGTTTAGGTAAAGAGATGAGCAGGGCCTCACAAAATGACGCAGGGAGGGAGGAAGCTGAGAACGACACCTCGTAGTGGGCAAGCAGTTGAGGAGCCAGAGTGGGGACATAGGCTTTGTAGTACTCAGCCAGTAGGCCATCCGGCCCCGGAGATTTGCCTGTTGCTAGGGAGGTAATGGACTAGAATTTCAGAGAGCGCTATGGGCTGGTTTAGTTCTGCACTCTGCTCAAGCATGATGGTGGGGAGGCGGAGCAAGGAGGAAAAAGCTTCAAGAGAATCTAGTCTAGTGTCTGTGACCAATGTGTAGAGCAAGGCGTAATGTCGCCTCAGTTTCGCATGTAATTTGTGCTGAGTTTATAGTAGGTGCTCCGTGGAGGATCTTAGAGAAAATTGGGGTGCCTGGGCTGGTCATGACCGATCAGCCATTCCAGGAGTCACCGGGCGCGGTCTGCCATTGCATGGGTGCGGAATGAGTGTGCAGTATAATTTAGACATCTCAGCTGTTCCAGCAGTAGGGATGAGCTTGTGTTGCGCCTCTGCCAGTTGGTGGGTGTATGTCGGATCAGTCGCCGTGAGTGTCTCGAGGTTCAGGAGCATGTGCTCAATACGTGTTATGTCACCATCTAATTGTTTGCAAGTATTCCAGGCTAGTCGCAAGCAGTGCTCCCTGATGGTTACGTTGAAGGTATCCCACTAAGTCAACCTGTTAGTGGCAGTGGTGGTGTTAAATTTAAGTAGTCGACCATGCCGGTACCTAGATGGTGGGTCTTTTAATGCTGCGGGTTGTAGTCTCCAGGTGGGTATGGCTGGTAAGCAGAGTGCAGAAATTGAGGATTGTAGTCAGAGTGCATGTATCCTAAGTAATCTGTCCACTAGATAGTTGGGAGGAGGCAGGCTGACCGTACAATTCTGTCAAGTCTAACATGCAAAAAATGTGGTGAGGAATAAAAGGAGTACATGTGCGTGTTAGGGTTGCCAGTGGAGGAGCCAGTGGCCAGTCACCTAGCGCCTGGGCGTTGGATATGACTAACGTTTGTGATAGGAAAGGAGAGGAGTGATCCAGATCTGTTTCTAGAACAGAGTTAAAGTCCCCTCCAAGGAGCCACGGGATTCCACTCCAGCAGGATAGTGTGTTAGATAGTGTGTGCAGGAACGAGAACTGATCAGTGTTTGGGGCAATATATCGCCCCCCATACCCCAAAATAAGACGACGGCCGTCTCAGTGACTGTAAATTAACACATCTGCTATTTGCGTCAATCTTGACCTCATCTGCTACGAAGTGGACCCCTGACTTCATCCAAACCAATGCACCTTTGGCATAGGAGGATTAGTCAGTGGTGAATACTTGGCACGCGTCAGGGGTGTCCACTATCGCCGCTGATATTTGCATTGGTACTGGAGCCACTGGCAGGTGTGATCCGACGGCAGCACAGGGAGGCAGCACTTAATTTTAATTTTTGACCGGTGGCTATATCATTATATGCAGACGATATGGTTCTTTTTGTTCGCGATCTGGCTAGATACCTGTCGCCATTGCTTAGTGAATACGTACGCTTTGGTCATCTGTCTGGTCTCTGTATAAACTGGGATAAATCATTTGTGATACCACTAACAACGTCCCCTGTCTGTCCTGACTTGGAATTCCCACTGGTATGGTCTGCAGACCCAGTGAAATACCTAGGAGTATGGGTTCATCGAGACCCGAAGGTAGTGGTCCGGGAAAATTATGGGAGGGCGTATTCGGTATTGGAGAGCCAGGTGGATACCTGGATTGCATTGCCGCTGTCGCTGGCGGATCACATTGCTCTGATAAAAATGGTGATACTGCCACAGAGTTTCTACCTCTTTCTTAACATCTCAATAGTGCTCAAACTGCAATTCTTTAAGTCTCTCAGAAGTCAGTTGATCAGATTAGCATGGGGGGGCAAGCATGCTCGTGTGTAATGGACGGTCCTAACAAAGGGATACGAGAGGGGAGGATTTTAGGCCCCTGATTTTTATGTGTATTACTTGAGTGTGCAGGCCCAATACATTTATCACTGGTACAGACCACACCCATTTACCACACATGTCGCAGTGGAGGAGGGTGATGCGGGCCCGATCCCTCTCCACAGTGTGATCACTCAGCGAAATCGTGGTACTCCGAAGGCGGAAATTAATGCAGTGGGTGCATCCATTGCTGCTTGGTGGAAGATAGGGCACCTGGCGCAGAAGCTCCCGCTCTATGCACCATATATGTATCTGAAACATCATGCTGCCCTGTCTGTGACACAGGAGAAGCCGTCACCCCGACTACTGCATGAGGCGGGTCTCAGCACATGTCCGATGCTTATCCGAACAGTTCGTTTCTCACGCAGGAGGATCTAGATTTTGTTAGTAATCAGTCCTTGCTGTTCCGCTTTGCAATACATCATCTGCGACACGCGATCAAAGTGCACTATAACACCTTTCCACAGGAACCCCCCACGTTGGCACCTTTACAATATGCGCTCATTGCTCCTAGCAATAAAAGTCTAATATCGATATTATAATGAATGATAAAGCTCGAGAATGTGGAGGCTCGGGACCGAAGCTGGGAACGGTGGTCTGAATGTTTAGCTGAGCCAATATCGGAGTCAGACTGGAAATATATTTGTGGTCTGACGGGGACGCTTCGCATGAACGGGAATTTGAGGATTATACACTTAAAGTACATACATCAGGTCTATTACACCCCAACGCTCTTGCATGGATATGGGTTGCGTGCATCTGCCGATTGTGTGCGTTGTGGCTGAGGAAATGCGGATTTTATGCATCTGGCTTGGGAATGTCAGAAGATATGGTAGTTGTGGGAGAAGGTGGTGAGTTGCTTGAATACTATGGTGACTGTGGATCTTCAGTGCACTCCGCTTATTTGTTTGTTATGCTGCGTGCCGTATATTAAGAGTGGTTGGCTAATTTGTACGTCTAGCCTTGCTGCTTGCGGCTCGGAGAGTGGCACTTGCGTGGGGGGTAGATGCAGGCCAAAGGCTGAACTATGGTTAAAAGACCTGGTATATTGCAGAGATAATTTAGAGACATATGCCGAAGAATTGCCCATGATTTCGAGGCCAGAGACATTTGGGAGCCGCTTCGATTGTATCTGCTCAGTCAAGAAGTATTAGCGGATGAATAGTGGAGAATGCAGAGGAGTAAATTAGTTTTTGTGTACTGTTTAGTTATACTGCTAGGACGAGATACCACAATCCGGAATTGTACATTGTAAATGATGTGAACGGTTTAGTTTTGTTTTTCTTTTTGTTTGGTTAGGTCTTTTTCTTATTTTGGGGGGATTGCTCCTATAGTTGTAGTGAATTGTGATATGTTATAATTATGATGAGCTGCATTAGACAGATTGTGAATATTACGCTGTCCTGTGTTATAGGCAGATTCATCGCAATGATATTGTGGAAATAAGATAAACGAAAAGAAAGGTATCACTTTACATCATTCATAGTGTGCACAAGTTGTTTACTCGATCATAAGAGATCCTGATTTGCCGCCAGGCCTCCAGGTTGTCGGCTCAACGGCTGTGTTCTTGAGAGGAATAGTTTCTTACATGCTGCCGGCCCCAGGTTTGTAGGCGCACGGCTGTGTTACTTGTGCGGTGAACAATAAAGGTTTTTTGAACAACAACAAAAAAATGGATAAACTGTATCTAGTGCAACATTTATTTTATCTTTTTCAAATGTATTACTTTTTTGATTAATTGTGTAGTCTTTAAAGTCAGCAATTTCCTTTTCTGCTTTCTCAAGTAGAGCTTTGGAGTCCGTGATTGTTTGGTTGGGCTTCATTTCTGCTTCCAATGCAGATATTTCTTCAAGTTCTTTTTGTGAAATTCTAAGGGCAGTTTCCACAGTGAGGACCATCAGGTCCCTACTGCATTTCGTTTCAATGAAACTGAATCCTTTTTTATAGAGTGGATCGTCCGTGAAAATAACCGGAATATTCCGTATTTGGAGTCCTCCAGGAATTGTCCCTTCCCTTAGATGGCCATGGAGATCTGTCCTGATTTGTTTCCTCTTTAGACGCAGCAGTTTGTCAGATTCGTTTTGTGTTTTTGCTGTCACACTAAGAGATGCTGAAGCAAATAAAGGTGGAGCGCTCAAAAGTTTTTTAATATGATCTTCGCTGTAAGCATAGGTGTCATTTTCAGTCATTGTCAAAAGAAAACAAAAAAGAAAGTCAAGAAGTCAAAGAACATTCAAACAGAGACAATAAAGAAGTAGGATAAAACCCACTCACAAAAATAGTTCCTAAACCTATTTACTTGTTACAGTTCAGTGACTATAGAAACACCTCGCGGGAGTGCTCCCGCTATAAAAGCTAAATAACAGTCAAGGGTGTGGCTCTAATCAGTAAGGCTCGGCCCCAACAATGAAGACAACAAACCAAATGCCAATATTGATGCAGAATTTTCAATACTTGGAAAATGGCGCAGTAAAGAAATCCATACGTCAATAAGCTATTCAATTGCTTTTATTACCATAGCATCTGTTTCTTTTACACTTATTGATTTATAAAAGAACACCAGAATCCTTAATCATCTTAATACAGTTTGAATACAATTCCCACTAACCAAATAATAACCAAACGCTTAAAAGTATATCACAACAAATCACACTACCTTATACACATCACCAAACTCATACATTCCACCCCAATCATTCAGTTCACCTTCACAATTAACCTACACACATCCAAATCCTGTACCTGTCCAACGGGCCACTCCCTATACCCTCACAACTAGTGATGGGCCCCAACAGGAAAGGACCAAACAAAGCAATAACTAATGCCTTCACTTAATGTGCACACTAGATCCTCCTAGATATTCACAATTTTATACCACACTTTTAGTCATGTGCACGACACAGCTCAAATAATTTTTGCCTAGAATTGTTTGGTAAAACAGAAAAAAGGGGATCTCCGCTTTTCGAACCACCATACTTTCAGGGTTCTCATCAGGACCAAAAAACACTGTGAAGGAAAAGAAAATAGATTTTACTTTTAAAAATCATGATTGGGCACACGCTACCAACATCATGAACCGCCTCTCACTATCTCTTACCAATTTGGCATACGCCAGAAGATCGAAATTTCAGACTTGATGAACTCTTTCATACAACTGGAGGAAAAAGAAACAAAATCGTACAAAACGTGTGTCATTAAATGGAATCCAGCATCCAAGTTTATCAGCTGACCCTCTGTGCAACTTGCACTTACTTGGAAATCCGGTGTTATGTTCTCGCAAGGACTTCTGCTGTTTCTAAAATCGTGGGGTGCTGTAGATTTGTAGCGCAGTCCAACGCTGTTGAGAAGATATTGCATATTTAAATGGTTGCCATGTAGAAGGACCTATTTGGAATTACTTGTTGTTTGAACACATGTCTTGGTCCACATACCTTTGGCACCGTGTGGCTCAAACAAAATGACTTCCGTTTCTACCGCTGCTGGTGCGAATAATTCCAACCGACTTGGCACTAGAGGAGACGAAGAATGTGGCATTATCATTCAACGCGTTCGCTAGACTACCGTGGTGAAAGCATTCCTTGCTTGTCTAACCGCTGTGGAGATTACCTCCGTTTCTACCAACGCCGGTGCATGTAGTTCCAACTGACTAGCGGGGTCAAAGTGCTCCTCGCTTCCTCACTGCTACAGAGCTTATCTCCGTGTCTCGAGCTGCCGGTGCATTTAATTTCAACCGACTTGCACTGAGAACTAAGGAAAACATATGGCATTAATAATCAGCGCGTTTCCTACACTAATGAGATCCGGATGCTCTTCGCTGTCTGCACGCTGCGGAGCTTACCGTGTTCCGTAGCGGCATCTACTGAATGGCTCCCGAATGAATCGTTGTTCGAGCGTGAGAGTCACTTGTCTCTACTGCCCGTATATCACGTTCGTGGATGCTCGGCATTCTGGGACAGGTTATCAAAATGCCGTCCCCGCTAAAAATTTGAAGGTTTACAGGATGCCTACTTTTTTATTTATATACCGTGGTAGAAAGGCAGTCACATCCGTGCAGTGCCATTCATTAGGATGTTCATATTGACACAATAGGGCAACTTTATACCAGGGCATATGCATGCTTCTCATATTCCAGTTGATTATGTTAGTGTGAGTCATGCGGGAACTGGGCCAGGGCCCCACCTGATAACCCGCGTTGGGTAGGGGTCCATGTGGTGCACAGAGGTACTGGTGAGAAAGGGCGACAAGACTGACTAGGTTCTCCCGGGCGATTAGTCCTAACAGAGAAAGAAAAGGAAAACCCAACATTCAATATTATCAGAGCGGATGAACAATGGCTGTCCTCCCAAACTGCCAAACCATGAGTGGCTATTGCCAGCCTTGTAGGCTGGTTGAGTGAAGCATTGGGGAATGGTGCGAAGCAAAGTTTGCAGCACCCCACGTGACAGGATATGGAGATGTCAACTATGGTAGTGTGTGTGGGTGTATATGTGACAGCAGTGCCACATGGTGATGCCTGCGTCCTAGAATAGTTGGTGTGCCCCAGAGAGTCAGGCCTTCGCAAGCTGAAATGTAAAAGAGGTTAGTGCATGTATAGGTAACGCAGAGCATGAATGAGAAAGATGGGGGGGAAACGGATTGGGATAAGATGGTGACCATCTTCAGGGGTTCAGAGCAGGTGTTCAGTCGTTTGTGGTATCACATCCGGCTGTACTATCAAATCTATCTATGAAGGATATGTGTTGGAGGAGCCATCGTCACTTAAGGATTTCATGAAGGATGTCTCTGGGTCCAGGCTCTGAGTGTGGTCCTGTATTGCCAAGGCCATCCTCGAGATCAGGGACCTCTCCCGGATTTCGTGCTTCAGGTTTGGTACAGCATCAGGTTGTGAAGGGTGGTAATCCCATCTGCGACGCCTTCGGGGATGGTTCCCTGTAATGTTTTAAGATCGTGTTACTGCAGGGGAGGGGGGGGTTGGCGAGAGTTTGTTAGCACAGTGGACTCCAGTCAGTCCAGACTACCTCCACGGAATTAAAGAAGTGTCACCACGCTGAGACGGGAAGGGAACAATAGCGAGTATTGTATGTCCAGTTCATTGAGATGCCGTTTAACTGCGTGATAAGAGGCCCTCTGTTGCTGATCTGCCACAGTATAGTCAGGAAAGAATATGATAGAGGTGTTGGCTACTATTATCTCCTAAAGCTTGCAGGATAGTCATGATCTCTGTAGTTAAAAAGAAAAGATCTGGGATTGGCACCAGGTGGAGAGGAGCGGGCCAGCACCCGGTTGGCTCTTTCAATAGAAAAGAATGGAAAGAGCACTGCGTTGTGGGAGCAAGGTGCTGATCCAGATCTCCGCGTAGGTCTCAGTGTAGGTCACTGCATATAGGCCTTCCACTCCGTTCCGGAAGACTGACCACATATATGTGGTTACTCCTGAAGCAGTCTTCCACATCCTCTAATCTGCATTCCAGTTCATGCACCTGATCCACCAAGACCTGCACCAGAGAGGCTGATTCATGTGTTGTCGGTTCAGCCAGGGTATGTTCGACATTATGTACTTTGTCCACCAGCTTGTGGTGATCCGTGTGTTGCTGGATAAAGTCTGCCATCACTTTATCAATTCTGCTTTCATGTGACGTGAGCTTCTGGACGAGGGTTGCTCCAATCTTCACTCGGCTTCTAACACAGTGTCAAGTTTAGTGCCAAGGGACCCTGCTGGGTCGGGTGGGCCCACCGCTTCTAGGTCTCCATATTGTCGCTCTTCGACTGACAGTTGTGGCATCGCAGACCAGCTCCTGGAGTGTAGGTGACCCATGGCCAATTTGATGTGAATTGAGCGTCCGGGGGACCTCCGGTCTGGCAAGGTACACACAAGGCACCCCCCTCCTGAGAGGGGGTTGGTTATGTTGTATGCGTCATCCGCAAAGGGCGAAGTCAGCACCAGGAGTTTGTATGCGCCTGAGCGTGTGATGGAGCTCTGCGGCACTAGCAGCCCTAGGAGACACTCGGAAGGCTTGTTCACCAGAGGTCATAAGGGGAGCTGTCCATCTTGGGCCACGCTTTCATACGCCAAGTCAGTTGATGGTGCCGCAGCACGAGCAAACCCAGTCTCTTGAACGAATGTCTGTGGAGCAAAGATCTAGGAGATCGAATTGTCTGCTGAGTGTGTTAGTTGCACCTAAGTAGCTTGTCTTCCTGGGCCCACTTGCTGACTCACACAGATGTCCAGGGGTGTCGCAGCACAAGCAGACCAATAATGACCTGCCTCCACTGCTGCACAGTCCTTCTGTGTTGCAGTCTGCAGGACTGGCAAGCAGCGGTGACCATAGGGTGGATCCCCCCTTTGAAGCCCAGGAGTTAATGGGTTGCTGGACAGTGTCTCCTAGGTTAGTGGAGAATGGAAATGGAGGATGCGTCCCCCGGTGCGCCAGCTCCAGTACCTCAGGAAACAGGAGGTATGGGGTGCTTTAAGTGGGGTCCTTCCTATCAGCACAGGGGAACCCCACTATATTGGGCAAAGAGATGGGGTTCAGGTTGATATGTCTCCCTATATAATCAGAAAGGCGTGGACTCAGATGACAAGTGGTGGAAGGCTCAGCCGCAGGTCAACACAGGTTGTCGAGGGGTGCCAGTGAAGTGACCACTAGGTGCAGGAGGCCGCCCTCGCATTTCTGCAAGCCACGTCACCTCACATACTCATGATGACGGTTAAGTCCACAGGTGGCCACTCTCCCCAGGGTGCACTTGTGTCCTGTAGGAGCAAAGTGGTGGGGCCTGCTTAGTGGCAAGGTGAAGGATCAGGTGGCAGCAGCCAGATGAGGCCAATGGGCCAGCCTGGTAAGCAAGGGTGATGAGGAGCTAGTCTGCTGCGTGGCCAATGCCCGGTGCTGGTAAGGTCATTTGCTCGTTTGCTGAGTGCATTTCACAGGGAGCATCCCAGGGGTCAAACACTGCCAGGTCATCAGGCTCCAGCAAGCAGTCTTAACCTCCACCATGCACACAGAGGGCAGGTGTCTGGTAGAGTTGGCACCCGTTCCAGGGGGTAAGGTCTTTGACGAGTGCTGCTGCAGCATGGCCCAGGTTCAGAAGGCAGGCCCCAACAGACCCCTGCTAATGGTGCGGGGGTCACGCCTGCACCTGAGGCTGCCCTGCCCCCACTATGCTCTCTCCCAGGCCGCCGTGCTTCGTATTGGCCGCAGGAGCGTTTATTCCCTGCAGATGGCATGTGGTGAGGGGGTCAGCGGTGTGGCAGTGCTGCAGGTCTGGTGATTTCACTGTGATGCCAGGTTGAAGAGTCAGCCGCGGCGAGCGGTGTAAATTACTGTTGTCCTGGGGCTCAAGCACAATGACAGGCAGGGGTATATATCGGGGTCCATCAATTCCCTGCACCTCTGCTCTTATCAGTGGGCTCCTCCATGGTCGGGCAGAGAGCCAATCAGGGCCCGAATGGCGCCACTTCTGCCTGGTCCCGGCGACCGCTCCCAGTCAGTTACTTCGCTGCAGTAGGCCTTGATTAGGGTTTCAGCAGCATTCCACCTGTCGCCATCAAACCGCGACAGGTGCAGGGCGATTTCAGGAACAGAATAGGATGCACAGATGCGCCCATGATTATGCTGAATAAAGGGCAGAAATGCAGAGCTTCCTTAGGATACTTCCGCCATCTTGCTAGCCTCGCCCCCAAGGTATGTACTATGAGGATGCTATGGCCACTTCTTACACAGCAGATTACTGTTTCTCTGCCTTTTTGGCTATTTGCGCACGCACCGTGTGATATTGGGCATTCGTTCTGCCTCACACATGGCTGTGATATCCATTGCATTGTCCTTTATAGTCAATCCTTAAATGACCTTGATTGGTGGCCTTAGACATATGATGGGACTCTTCATCCACTTTGTAAACTGTTCTTTCTTACACCGTAGTGTAGCCTATTATGCCCATTACTTGGACGTGTTACATGTCCTAATTCCATACTACGTTGTTTCTTTAGATCTTGTATTGATGACTGGTTTCTTGGATGCTTGATTAAATAGTACCAGATTGGAGAGTGCCCTTTTTTAGCTGCATGTATTATTTTACTCCTGATCCATTTGTGGCTCTGACAGTTTTCATACCTCTTTTAGGTTGCTTCCTGCTTTTAGTCCTAAGGAAGAATTTGTTCAAATCATTCATTGGGGTCAAAGCCTAGTCTTGACCACTCATTCATTGTGGATGTTGTACAGTCCTGAACCATCATATGTCTGCAGTTTGATGCATATGTCCCAGTGGCTATGACTACTTGTCTATATCTTGGGCACGAAGAAGTCGTCAAGAAAGAGGACTTCATTTCCCATTCCCCACCTGCATAGGAAGTGACTGCATTTCCCATCTTCACAGGACCTATTTAATGGTGGCTGTGGTGCGGATGTCGTGCTGTCACGCCAAAGGCAAGCCCGACTGCGCCCGAACCTCACCCAGCACCAGAAACTCAGGTTCTCCTCTTGGCCACAGATACCTTGCTGTGCTCCTCCATGCTCTTAATCTTAGCCAGTGCTGCCACACCACACAGCACAGAAGGGAGTGTTCCCATCCACCTCCTGACAGTCCTCATGCACTCTCCCACACCTTACACCACTCCTGCACAAACGCACCCCACTTTCTCACTCTCTCACAGACCAAAACCCACCACCTGAACAACATACATACTCGCATGCATGCTTCTCAAAACCGATTGCTCACCAAACACACCACAGACCTAATGCACAACCAATCTGGGCCTGCTCTTCACGGAAACATGGCAAAACCCAACCTCTGTACTGGGCATCACTACAGCCATCCTAACCAGCTACAAGATCAGTAGGCAATACTGCCAGCACAAGCCCGGAGGTGAAGTCACCATCATATTCAAAGATACCATTAGCTGCAGCACATCCACAGACAGCCACACAGCTACATGGAACACCCTCTGCTCAAGATACGCATCAGCCAACTTCTCCCTGGGTGAACCCTCATAGGAAGGCCACCAGGACCCCACACCAATTTTGCCAGTGACATGACTACTTTGTTGCCCCTCCTCCCCCATCATCAACGCTAGCAACTTCATCCTCCTCAGATCTTAACGTTCACCTAGAACCCTAGTTTCACCTAGAACCCAAACATACAGCTCTTCTAGAAAACCTCAGAAACCTTATCCTCACCTAGCATATTACTGAACACACCCACCCCAGCGGACACCTATTTGACCCTTTTTTTCCCCTCAGTCAGCAACATCACAGTTGGCAAGCCAGCAACCATGACCTAGACAGCCCATGCCCTCATCTGTTTCAGCATACCTATCCCGCAGTTGGAAAAGCATCACAGAAGAGGAGTGAGCTTTGCCTCTCTCCGAGCACTGACCCAAGCACTCAAGCTACTTGCTGAAAGCCACGAAGAACCTCAACAACTGGATCACCGCATGTGCTGATACTCCGGAAAACGTAATCCAACAGCAAGAGCCTGACTACAGGCCAACTGGTACACAGAGTAGCTCAAAGCGCCACTGCAAGCAACTGGAGATCAAATGGAGAACAAATCAAAATACCGTAGATAAAGATATCCGCAAATCTGCCCTAAGATGCTACCACCTGCAGATACGGAACACCAAGTGCATAACTCTTGCAGATCACATCAACTCTAGCACTAGTAGAAGCAAATACATTTTTGCCATCATCAAAGTATTCACCACACCTCCTGTCCTCTCCAGCAACATCACCCCCTTCCAAGAACTTTGCAGCACGCTCTCTGAATTCTTCTGTAACAAAATCACCTCCGTGTACTGCACCTTCAGCCCTCAGTTTCAAGTTTATTTTTATTTATTTGATTTGGTTCGCCACTGAGAACCACAAATATTTAATCACAGTATTCAATTTTACACCGTTTTGTTAACATTTTTCATTCTAATACAAAGTTAAAAATGGTTTGAAAAATTTGTAAAAATTGTAACGAACGAATTCGTTTGGCGGAGCTTTACATAAAATAATCAGTTCCTGTACTGAATTAATTCTACATTTGGTATAAACTGGTTGTAAAAACCTCTTTCTTGCCTTTACCACTATTGCATTTGGGCAGATAAACAACAAATGCTCCAAGTCCTGCTCTCCACCATTACACAAATTACAAATAGTGCTTTCTTTTAGGTGCCACCTAGATGCGACGGTTTTTACAGGAAGTAACCCAAATCGGAGCAGAACAATCGATCTCCTGACCCCATGGTTTAGATTAAAGTTAATATACTGTTGAGGTTTCTTAAAAGCTATAGTTTCTGTAACATTCTTATATAAAGGCAATTTAGAGCAGTACTGAGAGTCAAGGTCAAAACTAAGTCTTGGAGTAAATGCTTTAAGAAGCGTTTCAGCTGGGGAGGTGTCCAAGATAGTAACCGGTTAATGTTAGTCTCTGATAACTTGAAAGCGGATAAAGCATTTTTTGAAAATACAGGGTTCGACGAATCACATTCAAATGTTTCTATTTTGAGCAGAGATAGAAGCGTTCCTTCTTCCGCGTGGAGGAGATTGTACGCCCACCTGATGATATTGGCAATTCCTCGAGGATAGGAACTGGTTAATGAGTACTCAAGGCGGAGAGCTTGTACTGGTACCGCCTGAGACAGCTTTGTTAGTTTCCGTAGGATCTTTCCTTCTTTTAGATCTAAAAAACTCTATTGACTTATTGGTATATATTCGAGGGCGTATGACAATACTGGTGGAAGCTTGGCGCTGTATACCTTAAGCATAGAAGAAAAGTGTCTTTTTCCAGATGCTGCGTATAACTGTGAAAGTGCTCCCACATGCACATCAGATTTCCGGGTCAGATTCAGAGTATGTGGCCTATTTTGTAAAGACTTGGTGAAAATTCGACCTAAATAGGTATATTCATTTACCACTTCCACCATTTTTCCCCCTAGGGACCAGCTGAATTTGGTGCTCTTTTTCCTTCCTGAGAATGAAACTATTTTTGTTTTCGCGATGTTAGGTATTAGATAATTTTCCTCCGTATAATTATGAAGTGCCTGGAGGCTTCTTTGCAAACCAAACTGGGTTAGATCTAATATAATTACATCGTCTGCATTCAACATAGTATGTATATCGTGGACTGCTATTTTTGGTGGAAAGTTGCATATTTGCTGGAAACATTGAGGCATATCACTAAGATAAAGGGAAAACAATAGGGGAGCAAGAAGGCATCCTTGCCTAAGGCCGTTTGGAGTCGGGATAGGACTAGTAAGACCCTTTTCCCTCCCCATTTGGACCTGACACCAGGTATCTGTATGTAGTGATGTTAATATATGTAATACTTTATCCGGGATACCCATTTTGCTAAGTTTTCTCCAGAGTGTTCCTCTATCCACTCTATCAAATGCGGTGGAAAAATCGATAAAAGCAGCATATACAACCTGGGATTTAATTGTCACGTATTTATCTAAGATGGTTTGCAACACAGCAATATTGTCGGTGACCGAATTCTTTGGTCTAAATCCAGCCTGGTATAGGGGAATTAGTCCAGATGAAAAGGCCCAGTCCTTAAGATGATCTAATACTGTTGCTGTAAAGATTTTTCCTGTTGCATCCAGAAGGGCTATCTGCCTGTAATTGCCAGGATGCAGCCTCGTACCCTTTTTATGTATGGGTATTACAATGCTCCCCTTCCAAGATTTGGGGATTTCCCTAGTACTAAAAATATGGTTTAAGAGAGGAGATAACATCTTACTCCATTCTTTGGGGTTGCATTGGAGGACCTTGATCGGAATTTGGTCAGGACCTGTTGCTCCTGTCGTTCTCGCCTTTCTTATATGTATCTCAATTGAAAGTGGACTAGATACTCCGCTATTTGAGGGTTTTATTTCTGAATTCCTAGCAAAATTATGGCCCATTTCTGAATTGGTATTTAGTTTATATAAATTGGCAAGGTAAAGTTCCCATTCTTTTGGAGGCACCGGAATAGCTTGTAAAGCTTTTTTCGTACCCGTTTCTTTGGCAAGTATACTCCAATAGGCACGTTGGTTGTTTTGTTTCGCAGCTATCTGTAGGTCTACCCAGTTTTTATCTTGGGATATTCTCTTATTTTTTTATTTTTCTCTCCTACGTTGATTTTTCAATTTGTTAATTTCTAACTGTTTGGATGCTGAAATTTCTAAAAAAACTGTGCTCTTATCAGTTTATTTAGAAGTTTTGTATTAGTAGCTGACTTTGGCTTTTTATTTTGGTTCTTTGTTGTTCTCGGTTGCATCAACTTTTCCTGTAATTTTTGTGTTAGCTTTTTGATAACCATTCCAAAATTTTTTATCGGATTTTTAGAATGCATTACTTGTAGGAGTTGCGTTGAATGGATTATGGTGATTATCTTATTAAATGTAGCTGAATTACAATGAATCCGTCTTTGGATTGGGTTTGCCAAAACTGTGCTATAGGTGTACATAATTTGGCTTGACGGGGAAAGTTGTGTTTTCCACTCTGTACTTACTTGTAAAATAGCATGGTCATTACCATGGACAAAATTAATTTTGAGTTGCAAGACTGATCCAAACAAATCGTAGCTGCAGATCATGTAGTCCAGCAGTGAGGAACTACAATTTCCCTGTCTTGTATTTGAGGCAGGAATGTCTCCTTCTACATTGCCATTTAGTATTATTCCATTTAACATGGGGAGTGATGCTATTAGGATTTTTCCTCTTTATTCGCCTTATTTTCTTTAGGAAGTAGTGGAATGGAGATTCCCAGGGCCTCTTCTTTGTGCCAATTTGCCCATTTTATTAATACCTCATTAGATATTTTCCCATTAAAGTCACCCATAATAAAAAGCGATGGATAACCTTGACTTTCAATTGTTAGTTCAATATCTTTTAAGATTTCTATAGCAAGTGCATCCATTTTTGCTCCCGGGGGGATATAGATATTATAAATTAGTAGATCTTTTAAGGTTTCTGGGAGGTTTGTCCCAAACTTGATCTTAATACATTGATAATTCTTTGAGTTAGTTGGAATTATTTCTTGGGCCCAATTGTAATCTTCGTTTAATAAAATCGCTATCCCACCTTTCGCATGACCCCGATCAACCTGCTCTGCAGGAATATCATATACGAAATATTTCTCTTGATTGAAATTTTGTGTAGTCCAAGTTTCTTGAAGGGCCACTATAGCTGGAGAGTTTTTTGTTATTTCAGCCATTTTTTCTTTAGTTTTTCCTGCTATGTTCCAAGAGGAGATCGACAAGCTTCTGCTAAACAGGGAATTTGTTATCCAGGCCCATGAATGATCCCTCTTTGTTATTTCCTTGCCGGAGGTATTTTTACTCCAGATTTCTCTTTCGACATTCTTTATAGAAACTAATATGTTTTCTGCAACATGGTCTAGGGGATTGATCATGGTGTTAAAGGTTTGCTTTGATCGCTGCGTTTTGAGAGGTTCTTCTATTATATGTTTCTTTTGAACTTCGGGCTTTAATACTGGGATCAGATCATAACCATATTTCTGGAGAGTCTCACTCTCCATCAGTATTATTCCTGGTATTACTGGAGACCAAAATTCTACAATCTCAGTCGTTGTTTTTGTTTTTTTCCGGGAACATAACTAGTTTTATTTCATTTCGCGCTAGGGATCGTAACGGCTGAATCTTTTGAAGCAGACTAATAAATCGGTCACGATTGAGTGGAGCTTCATCTGAAGGGAATAATTCTGTTATTTGCAGATAATTCGACCTGATCTCCTCTGCTTCTGGATCCTTTTTCTGAATAGAGAAAGTTCTTTTTGGGATATCTCTTAATGCCGGGCTTATAGGGCCGTATGGTGCTAGTAGAAAATGTGTTGCCTTTGGGTTTAGTTTACTCAGTTGGTTAAAGTTATCACTTTGGGTTTTCGCCGGCGACTTCTGCTCCTTTATCTTCGGGATCTGGGGTAATTCTGCTCTTTGCTCATTACCTAATAATCCGATTGGTAAAGGGGGATTATTCTGATATCTAATTTTACGTGCTTTCTTTTTCTCAATTCTTCTTAGCGCCTTTCTCCTTTTCAGTTTGGTCATCTTTTGTTTGTTTTTTATGTGTACTTTCTGAGCCCTGTATGTCATCATTAGATAGCTCCATATCGGCAGTTGCTTTAAGATGAGATATTACAGGACTGGTCAAAGTAGATTTGGGTTTACTTTTTGTAAAAATTGGATAGTAAGCTACAGGCTGATGGTGTGACACTGACTTGGTTTCCTTCTTGAAAAGGTTTCTGAGAGAATATATCAGGTTATAATCCTTATTACCCTTAGATTCCATAGATAGTTTCCTTCCGGTTTGAGTTGCAGTTTCTTTTTTTGGAGGGAGAGGCGTTTTTTTTTTTTTTTCAACTTTTGAATTGTCAGAGTTTTCCCCTTTACATTTACCACAGACTCCTGTTATTATTGTTGATTTTATTTGCTCTTTCTTCTTTTTTTTCTCTACTAGGAATTTTAGAATTCCTTGTTGTGTATCCAGCGTTTGGTCAGAATTTTCCAATATGTTCCCTAGATGGATGAGAACTGATTCCAAGATATTTTGCAGGGTAAACAAAGATTTAGATAGATAGTGGGGTGTAGTTGTTAGAAAGAACTGTAGTTTTAAAAAGAGAGAGATCTGGCGATTTTTCGAGGAATCCCTCTAGATCTGATGGTTTTTGTGGAGTACTGTTCTGAATTTTCTGGGTCTCTTTTTGGGGTCCCATATGAAATATTAGGTCCTTGATGTTAATATCTGGACAGGTGATATTATATTCTTGAGATTGTTGTATTTTGGATGATTCCGGTATTATTGATCCGGATGCCATTAAATTCGGAATTGAGTCCTCCCGGTCGATTAAGATACTTTTTTGGGGAACCTCAGGTGTTCTTTGATTTTGAATTTGAGTTTTATGTATTCCATCCTTTCCATCCTCTTTATTCCCTTTTTTTTTTTCTTGATTGTCTGATCTTTTGGTACTTGCCCCTGATCATCTGGGTTTAATTTTGCAAAATACTTTATAATCCCAGAAGTTTCTACAGACTTTCCAGTTCTTACCGTCTTGCTAGTACTCTTCCGTTCCCATCCTCTTCATAAAGATGGTTCTTGATCTTAATTTTTTATAAGCCATTACAGTATAGTAGATCACTTAGTATTGTTTTAGTTGTAATTTTAGTCGTCCTGTTTATAGCGGAGAGTTGTTACCTAAGGGTCTTAACCAGCCGTGTGTTTAATATGCTATCCCCTTCTGCCCCCTACTTTTGTTCCAACGTTAGAGAAGATACTCTTGCCCAATTCCAGTCAACACAGTCCGAGAGGTAAAGCTCCAAGGGCCAGTAAACCGGTGCGCCGCTCATGCAACACCGAGGCTAGCACCCAGTTCCCGCTCTCTAACTCCGTTTCTTATTAAATTATAAGGTTTTCACAGACGTCAGACATTAGTTACCAATCATTCGTTAGATGCAGTGCTTTAAATGGGCCGGTACTCACCAGTACTGAGTACCGGCACTTCCGAATATTTGTGCTGTCAGTACCGGCACTTTTTCTGTAGACCAGGAGGGTACCGGTACCATGACGGCAGGCTCAGGTTATGCATCTCCTGCACCTCAGGGCAAGGCCATCTCCTCCAGGGCTTCCGAGCAGCTTGCAAGTAAATGAGGCGTGAAGTAGCCGCCCTTTTGCAGAGTTGCTGCTGAAGATTAGCAGCGCCCATTTCATTGTTCCCAAACTGCAGGGGTTTGAGTGGGCGCTTGTCACACTGTGATTAACAGGGCAGGGTCTCTAGACAGACCCTGCACTGTCAATCTGGTGTGCAGCGATGAAAGTGCTTTAGCGCCCCTACCCCCACCCGGCCTGCGTTTAATGCCATGGCTCCTTGCTTGGGAGGTAGTCTCTCGCAGCTCACTTCTTTGGATGCCCTCTCAGCTCCTTACGTGCTTTAAAAGCAGATCAATGAAAACGCCAGGATTTGCATACATATTGAATCGGATTACTGATACGGATCTAAAAGTACCTAAAAGGAGCTTTCCTTTCAGAAAGATAAACATTATATTTATATTAAGGTAATAGTGCGACCAACTAATTACAATGATTATTTACAAAGTTAAAACCCTGTAAATTGTATTTCTTTGGCACAAACAATGGTGAACCTAAAATTAATTTATGTTCCATATTTATTTAATCTCTTTCCGTATTCCTTTCCTGATCAGGGGAGAGGCTGCAAAGGAAAGAACCTGCTGCCCTAAGGAAACTTGCATGCCGCATTCATTTACTTTCACAGGCGTAGGTTTCTGGACCATGAATAATTGTAAATCAAAAAGAAAGAGTTCATTTGGGAACCAGCTTGATTAGTATTCTGCCCAACAGAGTCCCGGCGCTCAGTGGCGTCACTAGGGGGGTGCAGACCGCACGGGTGACACAATGAGTTACAGCACTGGGTGACACCAACCCTAGTGACGCTGCTGCCCACCCCTCCAGCAAATACCTCAAAACAAGGAAATGTTAACATATCACTGTTTGGCTGTCATTTTGTGTAATGAGGTAATCTGTTTTGTGGACAAACACATTTCTCATGTGTTTTGATATATGCTGCAACTCGTACAGAAGTCATTATGTATGATCATATCTTCCCGTAGCCCCGCCCCTAACCCCGCCCACTTGCCACGCCTCTAGATCATTTTAATGAGTACCTGCACTTTTTTTTTCCATTTAAAGTACTGGTTAGATGAGATTGTATAGTAAATGCGGTTGTATAGTAAATGCGAGTGGTTACTTAGAGGAGGTTATAGGGGGCTCCTTACGGTAATTTCACAAAATCCTTGCTCCGCTACAGTCAAAAGAAGGGATTGCATGTTCACAATGTTGATCCTCGCGGCTTCAGCCGTGTGCCTGGAACCACTCGTGGGTCCTGTCGCGTTCTGAGGGCCTTTACCTTTACAGCTTTGGCCGCGCCTGGCCGCACCCGAAATACTGCTCACAGCTCACAACTCCTTGCAGCTCCTGCTGCACCCGGGGAGCCCTCGCGGCTTTGCCGCGCCCAGGACACCTTTCGCGGCTGTTGCCGCGTCCAGGGGGCTCTCGCGGCTCCAGCCGAACCGGGGACATCACTCGCAGCTACTGCCGCGTTTCCTGGGGGCTCTCGCGGCTCCGGCCTCACCCGGGACACCACTCGCGGCTACTGCCGCGTCTGGAGGGCTCTCGCGGCTCTGGCCGCACCCGGGACACCACTCGCAGTTACTGCCGCGTCCGGAGGTGCTCTCATGGCTCCGGCCGCACCCGGGACACCACTCGCGACTACTGCCGCGTCCGGGGGGCTCTCGCGGCTCCGGCCGCACCCGGGACACAGCTGACGGCTCCTACCGCGTCCGGGATGCTTTCGGCCTCCGCAGTATGCCCCCGGGTGCCAGCGGCGTCTTCCTCGTCTCGTTCCTCGCTCGACGTTCCTTCAGCCCTCAACTGGGCCCCTGCACCACTCAACTTCCCATCATGGCCCAACCTGACCTCGTGGCCTGCTGTGAACACCGTCTATATCACTTCTACCATGAAGACCACCCTCTTAGGGGGTCCTTCTTACCCTCACCTCCACCACGCCTTTACAAAAGGACTACTACCAATCAGTGAATGACTAACACCTATCCTCCTAAACCTAACTCCTCAATTGACTCAGCTACATTCCCAGACACCTGGAAACATGTCACTGTTGGGCACCTGCTCAAGAAAACATCTGCTGACCTAACCACGCCAACCAACTACAGACACACCTCCCTCCTACCATATCCATCAACGGTCTTGGAGAATTTAATCAACTGAGCGCCACAGGGACCACTAGCTCTTCAACGCCAAGTAGTCCCGATTCAGGCCCAATCACAGTACAAAAACAATACCCATTGTAGCCACAGATAACATCTGCATGATCCTTGACCGAGAGGACATGGCAGCCCTAATTTTTCTGGACCTCAGCAGCATTTGATAGTCTCATACCCCATCCTCATCTGGCACCTGCATGAGATTGGCATCCAAGAACCCACTCTCTGCTAGTTCTGCTCATCTATGGAGTGCGTCATGTTTCATCATTAAGCCCCACCCCATGTATACATGATCCCTCTGGCCAGCGTCATCGGCACGTACAACATCCGCTACCTTTCGTACAGCAGCGACTCACACCTCTCACACTCCCTCTTGGACCAGACCTCCAACACAAACCAGTTCACAACCTGCATGACAGAAGTCACTCACTGGATGAAAGCCAACTGTAGCTGAACACCAGCAAGACAGTAGTAATCTTCAAAGAACGCCGGCCACCAACTGGTGGCCGGCTGAACTCCGTCCCACACCCAGAACCCACGCCAGGAACCTCCAAAATAATCTACAGCAAATTGGACATGACCACAATCGGTGCTGTTGCTGCATACTGCTTTACATCCCGAAGGTGCTGAAGATCTTCAAATGGCACTCAAACGACACTGGAAAAACTGTCACTCACGCCCTTGTCACAAGCAGGTTGGACTATGGAAATACCCTCAATGTCAGGATCACCAAGCAACTCACTAGAAGACTACAATCCATCCAGATCTCAGCAGCCAGACTCATCCTCAACCTCCTACTCTCACACATCCCACGCACACATAGAACCAGATCAGTAGGGTAGACATTCTCTTACATGGCTCCCAATTGTGGAACATTCTTGAAATCCGCAGGTAACTGAAGGCGTGGCTTTTCAGACCATAACACTGTATTATTCACTGTTTTCACCTGCACTGCATCATTCCCAGGAACACCCTTACATTTTAACTGCCTGCAATAATTTTGTGATATGTTTACAATATAATTCACATACAGGGACTACTTTTTGTATCACATTTGTTGATGTCCTATAATAGTTAGGAACATGTTTTAAGGCTCCATCTGAAGGACACCCTTCTCCCCACAAAATATGATAGTCTGCTGAGATGCGATAGGAGTAGGGGTGGCCACTCTATTCCCTCAGTGTGTCCCACTCCAACATATCTGCAGCCTCTCACTCTCTAGTGGTCAGTCTCACTAATCGTCCAAAGCAGAATGGAAGGGTGTCTGTATTGGTCCCAAAGTGGGCATTAAGCCTCTTTGTGCCACCAGAGCAGGTGCAAGCATCCTGGTCCAATGCACCTTTGGGGATTTGGAGACTGCCTCAGAACTCAAGGGCCTTTCACATCAGTCCTGGCCCACTTCAAACACCCGTCAGTATTCTGCCACTAGGCCACTCTGCTCTCTTTTTCCAAGGCCAACACTTTTAATGAATGTCCCAAATAGATATGGCAGGGTGAGCTCAAATCAAATTAGTTCTTAGAGCGAGTTTTGGTCTGCAAGTCTAATGCAGTGTCTGGTACTAAGAAAGCAGGCATTTGTTGCCAAAGACTATTGTATTAGACAGATTCTAGCCTCAGAATTAAGGAAGCAAAATGCATTTTTAAATAGGCTGCTTTGTTCTTTATCCAACCTCATTTAAAAAAAAAGTCCTGGGATGGCCTTAGCCCTGTAAATGAAAGCGGGTGGGAACTTGGCCTGAGTAATAGTCTATAATGGTATGACAGTTTCTAAAATAATCTATGTATGGAAAATCTGATTACGGTTGCCATTGGGTTTGAGACTGGCTAACTGATGGTGATGGCCACCTCTCTTGTGGAACCAAATTCCGAATATTTTTTTTATGGAAGTAGTCTGGCTACTGGTGGCTCATTTAAGTGGTAGCTTCTTATTTTTAGGTCTGCCCTGCTTGTATAGATTTGTATTTGTGTACATAGAGGGGCTTTAGGTTATATCTCTTGATCAGTTAATGTGTTACATTGTCAATCACAGCCTGCTTCCACCCACCCGCCCTCCTCCCAGAGCATACATCATTGGCCAGTGGGTCAGTCCACTTTAGCATTTGGCACCCCTCTCTGTGAGGGACAGCATTTTGCTTCTGCACCTGTGCCTAATACGCACTGGCAAAGCCAATGGGTCTTTCCTATGCGACCTATTGGCTTTGCCAATCTGTTTTAGCAATGTTGTGCGTCATTGTGGCTACAGCATGGCTAAAAAAACAATGATGCAGCCATCACATAATTTTGTAGCCATGTGTGGGAGTTAAAATCACACTCGCTCACCTACAAAACGACACAGCAGTTTTTATTTTATTTTTGTTCACTTATCCGAGATAGATCAGTAAATAAAAGTAGTGTGATAGCACCACAGTGGCAAAGGAGAAGTAACCTGAGCGGGACAACACGGAAAGAGAGGGAGAAGCGCATTGGAAAGCAACTTTTTAAAATGCAGCACATAACCACAAACAAAAAAAGCAGAAGAGATGGGTTGCGGGCTGAGGGAGGGTTTGGGAGCATGAAACAACCTGGCATTTGAGGGAAGTAGCAACACAGCAGACAGGAGAGAAGAAAAACAACTGAGGAAACAGAGCAAACAGAGAAACACACTGGTGAAAGAGGAACTTGGAGCTGGGGGAGAAGCACAGAGAGAGCAGCACAAGTGTGGGTGGAAAGAGAGAAGCATGCAATGTGTAAGGGCCGAAAAGCACTCAAAGCAGAGGGCTGGAAAACACATGCACTGCCATGGAGTACTAAACAAACAAAAAAAAGTAGTTCCCTAAATGCGAGCAGTGGAAGCACAGCAGCCTGCCAATCAAAGAGATGTCAGATGCTATGTTCCATGGAATAGACACACACTGGATGGATAGGCTGAAACCAGGGAAACCATTTAACAGAAAGAATGCAGGTACAAGTGGCAATAAAACAAGTCCATGTTAAGCACTGTGATGGCTATAAGCCTCTGTATGTTCGTGGTAGGATCACAATATGCCTTTTGCAACCAGACAGATGTACTGTCGGATATCATGATCCTAAAAATATCCTCCTTCATTTTATGGGCTGGTGGCCTACACTCATTCAGTCTATATGTGGGGCTCCATGGTTGTTGGTCTGTAGCAGATTTCAGTCCAGCTTCTATGCACAACATCGCCCCACAAAGAGCAACACGGCAGCGCTACACAAGGAGAAAGGAAGGATTGCTCTTGAAGAGCTTTCTTTTGCTGTATGCCGCTCAGTCCCTATTCACTTCATGCGCTGGACATGCACACCAGTCCTTTTCCTCAAGCCACTTTGGATTTCCATGGCAGTGCTTCGTTCTGGGCTGCAGCCTTCTGCTTCTCTTTAGGAGGCTGTTTTTATGATGCAAGTCTACTGTCAGACACAGCTCGTTTAATTAGTAATATCCATACATCCATGAGGCCCTGTGTACGTGTATGCTGCTATTGAGGGCTAAGTGCGTCATTAAATTCTGCGTCCTATCAGTTCCAGGGCTCTCGGGAACTGGTGCAATAGTTGGACACACAGTGCACCTTCTTACAAACTTTTAAGGCCTGTGGGTGGGTACAAAGCTGCAGCATGTGGCAAAGTCGGAATAATACTTGCATCCCAAAAATAAAGGAAATAGCTGGCAGTCGTTGCGCCATTTACAAATATTATTTTCTTATTCCTCCTTTTGTCCGTAACAGCTTAATAGTTGCCGTTTTTCTCAAGCCGACTTGTATGAATGTTCTCCTTTCGGTAGCTGTTTGTTTTAATTAATTCTTTCTGTCACTCATTCACCTACCTCTCCCATCCATCCCTCAGTCCCAATCCCTCTTCCAATCACTCACTCCATCTACTCATTTCTCCTTTTCTTTCCCTCCTTACTCCTGTTTGAAACAGGGTCTCTAATTGGCTCGGGTTTACACCCTGCCCTAGTTGGGACCCTCACTGTAGTCACTAAAAATAACCTGTGCTCACTCCCTCGGGAAGCTTGGCAAGAGCAGTCTGGCTAATCACCAGAGGCAATCTGTAAAGTATTTCTACACATACACACAGTAACACAGTGAAAACACCAATTTAGAAAAATATCCAATATTTATTTGAGTAAAACAGGACAAAAATGACAAAAATCCAACATGCAGAGATCACGTTGTGGAGTTATCAATATTCAGTAAAGTTCTAGTTCTTAAGAAACAGTAGCTCTAACTGGGGCTATCAGGTCACGCTTGCCCGGGACAAACCACAAGTTCAGTTCGACCGCAAGGGAACGCAGGCTGCATACAGTAGTCAGGGAGACCCCTGCACAGTACTTTGGATATGTCAAAACTTCACGATGGTGCAAGGCGCAGGGGTGGTGGGGGTGTAGCTAAAGCAGTTGATGCGTCTGTTTCTTACTGCTGGGCAGGGTTTTGGCACATTAACACGCCTGGACAGTGCATTGCGTAATGGGGGTGAGGCTTCACTGTACCAAGTGGTTCTGGGAGGCGGTGCAGAGTCGTTGAGCTGCTAACGTCCGGGGACGATGCAAGGCAGAAGGGAGGTGATGCGTTGCCTGCAGGTGATACCTCGGTTCCATAATGCTGTGCGGTACCGATAAGGAAGTCAGCGGCCAAGCAACGAGCCCTCTTTTTTGCAGCGTTAATGTCGAACCACTGTGCCGCAGCTGCAGTGTAGGAGTCGGAGCAGTGTGTCTCGGACTTTGGGGACGCCGTGCTTGGGACTCCCACAGTGGTGGTTCTTCAGAAGCGCTGTAGCATCGTCGGAGCCTATGTTATAAGTCACAGTCGGTGTGTCGAGCGGGATCCACGGCTTCGGTACCAACAGCAGCAGAGTTGCAGACAGACACCGGTTCTGAAGTAGCGCTGCGTTGGTTTCTTCTTCTAACATGGATACTCACTTCCAAGGGCCCAGGAACTGGTATTGACACTACTTGGCAAGTAGGGTTGTCAGCCGATGCACAAGTATACAAAAAGCGATGGATCAAATGCTCCCCTCCACCAAAGGCCAAAAAAGTAATTAAAATAACAGTTTGCCAAGATTTAGGAACTGAGTTACTTGACACATGGCGTGAACTTTGCAGACAGGTTGGCAAAAGCCCAAGCCCAGGCCTAGTAGAGGCTCTGCACGACTGCAGGCGTTGCCTAACAAGTACTGATGGCTGGGGTATTTGGCAAAGCATATGGTCAAAGTTACACATCTGGTTTATGGGCACTGGCTAGGCTGTGCCCTTCATGTACTGGAGTTAGGAGTAGGGAGTGGGCAAAACACACTAGTCAAAATATATCATTAGAAGTTATGGCTGTGATCTGAGATTAGCAACACAACCTCATTTTAAAATAACTTGGACATTTCCATAAAATAATCTTCTCATTTGATGATACATTTGAGTTATGATACTAAAATTCCACATTTTAAGGTTTGCCCCCCTTCCCTCCTAGCTTTCGGGAAGAGTTGCACAGCTATTAAATTTTAAATTTTGGGAAAATGTTTTTTAGTGTAAAGCAATATTTGTCTTTAGCAGTTACATTTGAAATATCTGAGCAATGTAATGTAATGTGATGACTTTAGAGAAGCATTGACATATCAATCTGTTCATATTTTACAAAGGTGCGACGTGTGCTGGCTCTTCTAGAAAACCCGTTCCAAGATGAGTGTTTACAGGAGGTGCAGGAGCGTTCGTTACCTGAAGAGGAAGTTGAAGATGCTGCTGCTGGAGCATGTAGTTCTGCTGAAAGGACGCCTATCTATAGCAGTAAACCCCCACTTTGGGCCTCAGAACTCTGTGTCACATGATCTTCATAATTGCTTTGTTGGTTTTTACCACTCACAGAGGGAAAGTCAATTACTCTGTAGTGGAGAGTCCAACAAGCCAATATTAAGGTACTATTAAGTTGCTGAAACATTCTGTTTGGGTATCTCACAATATAGCTGTGACTTTCCTGAACCCTCGCAGGTTTTGGATAGAGACTCACTTTTTCATTTTTAGGACTTCTTTCACGCAGCAATAAGGTTTTACCGGGCTTAATGCGGGCAGGATTGTAAATGGCATACTTCATCTAACCTATGTACGAGAAAAGGAGATCTGCTTAAAATGGAAACTACTGCATAACAAGTTGCTTCATATTCGTCTGTTAAAAGAAAAAAAGAGGGTGTTTACTGGGAATTTAGGATTTTAAAATGATTACATACCCAAAGGCAGTCTGTTTTTACATGAAGACAAAAATAGAAAGTCAGATATCTGATATGTTTTTGTCCGATGACCAACTGATAGTATGTTTTAGAGGTGCCAACTTGCAACTCTTTACCATTAGATATGTAAAAAGGAGTTAAGATGTACATTATTTAGATTTACTGTTTTTTTGGAACCGCTTCTAAATAGACTCTTTGACTCGTGTCACCATAAGATTTCTTTTTAATTGCAAGCTCAACTCAAGAGGTTGTTAGGATCATGCTTGGCATATCTTAAGTGACAAACAAAATGCTGTGCACTTTGATAGTATGCAGAATTCTTGATCAGCCAGTTGTATCTATATGTAAACATGTCTATAAACGTGTGTATATTCATTTTTCTGTAAGATATTCACAATTGTACAGGTTGAATAAAAGCTATTTGTTCAACTTTTTATCACATTTTTGTTTTGTTACATTTAAAAGGCTGGCATTAATTTTATTGTGCTTTCTTACCTGTATGTTATAGTCTCTTTCCTTTTCTGAACACGTGGATACTCTTCCCTGTAATGGACAGACTAAAAACTGCTTCTGTAACTGTTACTTCAAAGCTTTGCACTCTATGACGTAAACCAGTCTAAACGTCTCGTGCCTCTCGCTTCCTTCTCAGAGTGTATCCATTCCTTTCCCACTTCAAATCTTGGGGGAAAAGGAGCCAATCAATGTACATTTTGACCTGATCTCTGAGAGGGTCAGCGATGGGCATTTGGTAATTTTTATTTTTGTACACATGCCCCTAATGATGGTTCTAAAGGCTTCCCAGATGGTTTCCATGTCCCTAATCAAACCCACATTGAGCCTGAAGTAATCTAAGATAGCTTCTCTCAGCTCACTTCCTAGGCTTCATCCAGGAGGGCCCCCACCTTTTTGTCGCTAGCCATCCCTACTCATGGACAACCCTGGAACCGCACGCACACTAGTCTGCCAGTAGCCCAACCTGGACCGCATGCCATGAACCACAGAGTAGAAAGTGCCCTCCTGCTTTGGGGTGTTTCTGTCTCCTCACGTCCACAAGTGTATGGCCTTCCCTAATTGCTCAGCAGCCAGCAACCACCCCCCCCCCCTCTCCCTCGGGTGGCAGCTTGGACCTATCTCAGGAGTTGTATAGAATGTAATTAAAGTCCCCTTCCCTCCAACGTCTTTTGTCTCCCTCAATAGTGATGTGGGGTTACTGGAAAGAAGCCAGGGTCATATATATATATGTATTAGGGCAATAGTATTTTACTGACTCCGATATACGAATGTTATTACAATTGGACCTAGCCTCTAAATCATCATTTCATTTTTTTCAGCAATGACTTGGAGGACCTTTTCCCATGTTTTATAGATTTGCACTCTTTGTTGGGTCAGGGTCCACTGCAGTTGCGATGCGACGTTCTGCTTCTGTGAGATGGTCAACCTCTGTATCGAGTTTACTGGTGATGGAGTCCATGCAGAATGTGAGGGCGTCCTTTTTGAGTCAATGGAGACCAAGCTCTCTTGCATGGTTTTCAGCAGCAACTTCATTTTTCCCTGAATCAGGAGCCATTTCAGTATCATCAGTAGGCGGCAGCCCCTAGGACGCCACTCTGGAGCCAGGTCTAGGCTCAAAAGGCAACTTTAACTGTCTGGTATCGGCCTTAACCATCTTAAAGGAGGGACTCCACTCAGCCTGGTGTTAATGACTCAGTCGCAACCACTGCTACTAGGGAAGAATCACTCTGTCTACTCCATTAGCCACTAGCCCAGTACTCTCCTGCATGGCCCTGATTTGCACTTCCACTGGCTACCTCTGCAACCCAGAAGAGCACCATTCAGCCTCCCGGACGCAGCACTCCACGTGTTAAGCTAGTCCCAGTCCATATTTTTGTGGTGGTGGGACCCAGGGGCGCAAACAATTAGGGATTATACATAGTGCCCCGGGAGTTGTGCTGGCCTACAGTAGTCGATTCTGCCTTCACCGCGACTCCACACCAATGTCAGCAGAGTGTAGCATAAGTGGATCTGGTCCTCAGTGCAACTGGCCCCTGTGGGCAGGGAAGTGTTCTCAAGAGGTAGGAAGCCCTCCAGGAGTCTTGGAGGCATGGCAGTTGACCCAGTTAGCAGTAGTAGTGAGCAGGCTCTTCACACAGGGAGATGCAGCTCTTAGTTCAACAAATGCCCTGGGAACTGCGGGTCCCAGGGCATACTCAAAGAGGGAGAAATGCCTTGGTGTTCCTCTGGGCGTCTCGTCTCAGATCCCATCTTCACCTTCAACTGTCACGAGCTATAGCAAGTGGGAAGGGGGGAGCACAAGCAGATCTGAGTTCCTAAGTCAAATAGTGCATACAGGGCGCCCATGCGCTCGAGTCCCCTGACAAAGTAATGGAAGCATGCACTGACTGCCTAATACTCTCCACCGCATGCACCCACTGCACAGAAGCCACAACCACCAACCCGCCCTGTATGGACAGCAATCCATGCTCCCCGACCATCCCACAAGGCCTAGGATCCGGACACAGGCTAAACCATCCTAGCGGCCTTGTCCAGCCACCGTTGGAGCTTACCAGTATGTTTGAGAACAAAAGGGCAGCTCCAACCTCATACTCTACAATCCCTTATTGAGGAGGTCTGTTGTCTCCTCATCTCCTTTCCTGGGTGCTCCCCAGCCAGCACAGCCAGCCATATCTGGATTCACGGCCTCATGGCTCCCCCACTCTCTTTCACTGGGTGTGTTCACTGTGGCATCCTGTCCCCCTGCAATTTTTAACGGCACAGAGCAAATCAGCATGCACTTTCCATGTCTCAGCTCCATTGAAAGTCCAATGCCGGCGTAAACTAGCAGATAATGTTGGTTTAGGCCCCTTGAATGCAGGAGTTTCAGATGAGTGCAGCCATCTTGATTGCCAGCTCTATGGTGCCCCCGGACATTTGATAATGGTGATAAGCCTATTAACTGAGAGTAATAAAGGCATCGTAAAGTTCACTCAGCCCCAGTGCCAGGGCACCTGCTGCTCAAATGATGGCTATGCCTTTGTCCTTCCTAATCCTCTGAAGAATTGTTGGGGACCATGAGCTGTGGATGGGATTAATTTAAGAGGTTGCCCATAGCAGCTAAGGTTCCAGATTGCTTATGTGTGACATTTTCAGAATTTCAGTGTAATAATAAATGACAGTCAATGACTATGAGTGACACTTTATCTCGAGCAAAATCAAGCAATGAAGACGAGAAAAATATATAAATATCAAAAATTACACCCATTTGAGCTACAAACACTCTTAAGATGGTCTTAAAACTGCTGCAAAACACCAGAAATGGAAGGGCACTAACCCAGTGTCTGTGTAACCAGGATATTAAACAAGTCTTTCAGAGACAGTACTTTATTAAAGGTCTGTGCACATATGCAGGCACACATTCTGTTAAATACAAAAGATAATACTTTGGATATGCCACAGCTAATCGGACACCTGTTGCCAGGCGTGGAGGCAGAGAAACTATTAAACAGATCCTGCCTTAGCCAGTCTGCGCCGACTGGGGCTCCTGGGTGGGTGATGCCTGAGTTCATGCCAAAAAGGTGTCAAGACCCATTCCTGTAGTTGGCACGTGCCTCCCAAGTGGCTACACCCAAGAGCTACTGGTTATGAGAGAATGATTTAAGCGTGGAGAGAGGTTTGTGCCTTAATAATCAGTAATGGTATCCAGGATAATAATTCCAAAATCCAATGTACCTTTTACAACTTTGTGTGCTGTGTTTATTATTATTTTCCAAACTACAACTAAACAGAGAATGGCCGACTTGTGTTTCGCCTGTATGGCCAACAGGCCAAGGGCTTTTTCAAGGCTGACATTCACAGTGAAACATAGTGTTAAATGTGACAAAGATATCAGAAAAAGAACATTGGGACTTTTTAAAGTGAATATAAACATCTACCACTTCTCAAAGAAGAGGCCCTACACTCCTGCTCAAAGGAGCTATAGAACCTGTTCCCCACCATCAACAGGATATAGATGTGTACTCCCTGTACTTCCTAATGCCCACAAAGGACAGGTCCTTCACACCTATTCTAGACCTCAGTCCACTAAAGGAATACATCCTGTCAGAATGCTTTTATATAGTCATCCTTCAGGATGTTATTCCATTTCTACAGCAGGGTGACTTTTGACCGCTCTTCACTTGTAGGACACTCATTTCTACATATCCGGCACATAGCCGCACATCAGGTTTGCTGTCAGCAGAAAACACTATCAATTTAAAGTACTCCCCTTTGGAGTTATTACTGCCTCTTGGGTGTTTTCCAAGTGCCTTGCGTTGGTGGCTGCACACCTGCGCAACAGGGCGTTCATGTCTTCCTTTACCTGGACGACTGGCTGATCAGGAGTGAGAACACCAGCTATGTCGCAAGAGTACACGAGTCACAATAGATCAGCTCCACAGGTTAGAGTTTATTATCACCGCTGCAAAATCCTACCTCCAGTCCCTCCAGATCCAATCCTATCTGGGAGCCATTCTCAACACAGATATAGGCATTGCCTGTCCAAATCCTGCTCTAGTGCAGTCTTTTCAAGCAGTGTTCACTCTGTTCCAGCCACATCAACACGTCACAGTCAGTACATTAATGCGCCTCCTAGACATGATGGCCTCCTGTATTGCCATAGTACCCCATACCATGTTACAAATGCGTCTGTTGCAAGAATGCCCTAAGCAACCGTGTTCTCAAGTGGATGATCTAGTGTTGAGTGGCCGCTGCACTTGTCACTCTGTGCAATCGTGGAACACCAACAACCTGTTGCAGGGATGGCCTTTCCTCCACTTTGTTCTGCAGAGAACCATCATAACGGATGCCTCCCTCATGGGATGGAGGCCCATCTGCAGAATCATTTAGCATTGAAGGTTTTCCTAACTCAAAATTGTCCTTGTCTGCAAAAACAATAATACAGGCATGTATTCGCTTCAGAAACAGGGGGGGGGCACATGCTCACCACAACTCTTGCAGGTATCCCAGAGCATCTGGTAATGGGCTCTCCATCACAAAATTAATTTGTTAGCTGGGTACCTTCCAGGGACGGACAATCACTTTGCCAACCTCAGCAGAATGCTGTCATAAGTCAATGAGTTGGAACTCCACTTGTAAGTCTTCTGCTGCTACTTCTGCATATGAGCATTTCCAGAAATCGATCTGTTTGCAACTGCTAAAAACACTGAATGCCCAAACATCACCTCCAGGTTCCCACACCCTCAATCCATGGGCAATGCACTACGGATGAGCAGGTCAGGGATATTTGCCTACTATTTTCCACCTTACGCTCTCCTTCCATTTGTGGTGCGGTGAATTTGGCAGACGTCCCTCATGCTCATACTGGTGGCTCCACATGGGCTCACCAACCATGGTTCACAACTCTGCTCGAACTTTCTCTTAGTCTGCATGAGAGGCTCCCCAATAGGCCAGACCGTCTCATGTGGAACCTTTGAAAAATCAGGCAGCCCGATTCCGGAATGCTCAACCTTGCAATCTGGCTGTTGAGGTCATAGAATTTGGATACTTAAAACCTTCCTCTAAAATGTATGAACATCCTTAAGGAAGCCCGTAGAGCTAACACCCAGGCTTGATATATGGCAAAGTGGAAAAGATGTGTGTGCTGCTGTCACTCAAAACACATTGCTCCTTTCGATGCCACGGTGCTGTACGTTGTTTGTTACCTATTACATCTACAGGTTCCTAATCTAGCATTCACCTCCATGCATCTACACTTGACTGCTGTGGTTGTCTACCTTCAGAATGGACAAAACATCTCTCTCTTCGGGATTGTAGTCATTAAAGCTTTCAATGTGAGTCTACAGAGGTTCATTCCTCTTCTGGTTCCACCGGCCCGAAGTGGAATCGCAACATTGTACTTACAAGGCTCATGGGCTGTCTGTTTGTGCCTCTCCACTCCTGCCTCCTTCAATTCCTCTCTTGGAAGGTGGTTTTCCTTGTTGCTATCACTTCACTTAGGCGTGCCAGTGAGCTACAGGCATTAATTGTGGAAGAACCGTTCTTCCAAGTTAATAGAGATAGGGTTGTTATTCGTACCAACCCCAAATGTCTCCCAAAGGTGGTATCTCCTTTCCTCCTTAACCAATCTATTGAACTTGCTGCGTTTTTTGCACAGCCAGATTCTGTTGCAGAAAGGGCTCTCTATACTTTGGAAGTAAATGGAGCCCTCATGTACCACATTGATGGAACTAAACCATTTAGAAAGAGACAGCAACTCTTTGTTTCTTTCTGTACACCACACAAATGGGAAGGCTTTATCTAAGTCAGGCATTGCTAGATGAATAGTCAAATGCATCCAGGCATGCTTTTCTAAAGCTAAGAGGACTGAGCCCACTCTTCCCAGAGCCAACTCCACTCGGAACAAGCATTTACAATGCAATGGTTTTGCCTTTGTTAAAGTTAGAGCTATTGGCATTGCTCTTGACATTATTTTTATTTATGTTTTTTTAACATAAATAAATGGCATTGTCATTTACAATGCCACTAGCTTTATCTCTCGCAAATGACACACACAAACACACACAGAGCCCCCCCACACAGAGCCCCCACACACACAGCCACACAGAGCCCCCCACACACAGCCACACAGAGCCCCCCACACACACAGCCACACAGAGCCCCCCACACACAGAGCCCTCCACACACCCACACAGAGCCTTCCACACACACCCACACAGCACAAGCAGGCAACAGGGGCACACGGAGGCACAAGCAGGCAACAGGGGCACACGGAGGCACAAGCAGGCAACCGGGGCACACGGAGGCACAAGCAGGCAACAGGGGCACGAAAACGGAGGCACAAGCAGGCAACAGGGGCACACGGAGGCACAAGCAGGCGACAGGGGCACACGGAGGCACAAGCAGGCGACAGGGGCACGAAAACTGAGGCACAAGCAGGCGACAGGGGCACGAAAACGGTGTCACAAGCAGGCAACCGGGGCACGAAAACGGAGGCACAAGCAGGCAACAGGGGCACACGGAGGCACAAGCAGGCAACAGGGACACACGGAGGCACAAGCAGGCAACAGGGTCACGAAAACAAGCACAAGCAGGCAAAAGGGTCACAAGCAGGAATTGTAATTTAGACGGGGCTGAAGTGGAGAACGGTCAGTAGGGAAGTAGTGCGGCTGGTGCAGTGGTACCAGGCCGAAAGGTGAGAGGGGCTGTCTGCACCTCAGTTTGGACAGTTTCCACTACCTAACGGGGATTGGTGGGAGGGGGGGCGTACTTCTTGCTTGCTTTAGGGCTGTTACTTCGGGGACGCATTGCACGCTCTTGCCTGCTGCCGCCGGGACACGACAACAGGCAGGGAGAGGACAGGCTGGGAGAGGGCAGGGAGGGGACAGGCTGGGAGAGGGCAGGCTGGGAGAGGGCAGGGAGGGGACAGGCTGGGAGAGGGCAGGTTGGGAGAGGGCAGGCTGGAAGTGGACAAGCTGGGAGAGGACAGGCTGGGAAAGGTCGTGGAGGGGACAGGCTGGGAGAGGGCAGGCTGGAAGAGGACAGGCTGGGAAAGGGCAGGGAGGGGACAGGCTGGGAGGGGACAGGCTGGGAGAGGGCAGGCTGGGAGTGGGCAGGCCGGGAGAGGACAGGCCGGGAGAGGACAGGCCGGGAGAGGACAGGCCGGGAGAGGACAGGCCGGGAGAGGACAAGCTGCGAGAGGGCAGGCTGCGAGAGGGCAGGCTGGGAGAGGACAGGCTGGGAGAGGACAGGCTGGGAGAGGACAGGCTGGGAGAGGACAGGCTGGGAGAGGACAGGCTGGGAGAGGACAGGCTGGGAGAGGGCAGGCTGGGAGAGGGCAGGCTGGGAGTGTGCAGGCTGGGAGAGGACAGGCTGGGAGAGGACAGGCTGGGAGAGGACAGGCTGGGAGAGGGCAGGCTGGGAGAGGGCAGGCTGGGAGAGGGCAGGCTGGGAGTGGGCAGGCTGGGAGTGGGCAGGCTGGGAGTGGGCAGGCTAGGAGAGGACATGATGCGAGAGGACATGATGCGAGAGGACAGGCTGCGAGAGGGCAGGCTGGGAGAGGGCAGGCTGGGAGAGGGCAGGCTGGGAGAGGACAGGGCAGTAAGGGGGAAGGACTGGGGGTGTGCAGTAAGATAAGATTGGGACAGGGGAAACAAGGTAGTGGGGGTGGTGCAGTAGGACTGGGAGTGGCGGCAGCCGGGACGGAATGGGGGTGGCTTGGTGCTGCATAGGTAGGGACCTGTGGCAGTCGGTATTAGCGTCCACCCCACCCCTCCCCCCAGAATAGGCCTTGGGTGTGAGACAGGCTCCCAGCCTGCCCGCGGGAGACAAGTCACTGCGGCTGTAATGTGAGCCACACACCTGGCAGGCAAACAAACACCAGGCCAGACCTGCAGAGCTATCAGAGGGCGGGGAGGGGTCACTACATCAACCCCCTCCCCACCCAACCCCGGTTTGAAAAAAAAAAAACATGCCAGGCTGCCTGGGTTATCAGAGGGGGCGGGGAGGTACCTCTACATCTCCCCCCACCCCCCTCCCCCGCCAAGTTTACACCACACATGCCCGGGATGTCTGGGTGATCACAGGGGGCTGATCACTACGCCCCCATCCCTACACGCACAGTTTACCATTCTCCACTCCCGCAGGAGCCACTTCCGTGCATTGTCACCACAACAATACACCTGGGAAGTGAGGCCACGCCCACCCTGGTGCCCTGGTGCGTGCAGGCCCGGGTGGGGCGCAGTGCCACGTTCATTACAGCTCAATGAAGCATCACCGGCGGGACTGGGCACCCCCGGATCACCACAGCCTGGCAGGGACCCCTCCCCCGAGGGCACCCCTGCCGAGGAGGGAGGGGCGGGCAGGTAGAGTGCACCGCGTGGAGCGGGAGGGCACAGAAGGAGGGGCAAGGGGAGGTGTGTGTAAAGAAGGGGGGGGAGCAGGGACTCAAAAAAGTAAAGAAAACATGGTGAAGAGAAAATTACTACAGTGTGTAAAGAAGGCGGAAGCAGGTGGTGAAAAGGGGCTGGCCGGGGTAAGGAAGGATTAAGAAAACAATTTAGGAATTATGGAAAGAAAGGCGAAAGAATGAGAAAGCAGAAAGGGGGGGCTAAGGAGCGTCGGGAGGAACTAAAAGCAGAAGACATAGGAGCAGAGGGAGTAGTAAGGGAAAATAAAAAGAAAGAGTGGATCTAGCAGACAGAGTAAAGGAACGAGTCAGAGGAGACGGTTCAAGGAGGGGTAAAGGGGTGTGAGCTTGGAGGGGATGGGTCGAGGTCAGACATTGGGTTAGGAGAGTACAGAAGATATAAACACAATGAGGGTGTAAGAGGTGGGTGTAAAGTGTGCTTCATAAGTTGACTGATTGAATGCTGGGGATAGAAAAGAAGCGTATCAAAGGGGTGAGTGTGAGTAATATTGTAGGGGCAGGAAGGAGTAAAGGTAACATTTGTAAAGCACATGTTCACCCCTGGGTATCTTGGCGCTGCCTAACAGATGCTTATTCTAATCCCACTCAACGGCGCTCATTGTAAGAATGTATTTGTATTTACTATACCACTGACATCACTGCGGGTATTCGAAGCGCTTTATATAGGCAGGTATGAAAAAAACACCAGGTGCAAGTCGACCATGAGTTGACTTAAGACATAAAAAGCACGTTTCCAATACATGGTCTTATACGAACACACGGGATTTGAGTTCAGTGATGTGTGTTGAGCAGTGAGGGCGGTGCAGTGTCTGATGAATTATAGAGGATGTATCGACATTGGGCGGCTGATAAGCCGAGCAGCCCCGCACGGATTTCAGCCTGTGGCCATGGGGTCTAACACAGATCCCCGCAGTCGGTACATGCATGACTTCGCCGAGCCATCAACCACGTGGGGGGGGGGGGGGGGGGGGGGTTAGAAGAAAGCATTAAAAAAAGGGTGATTGGATCGAGGGGGGGGCAGCAGAAAGGGGGGTGGGGTGCAGACGGCTGGGCAGAGGAAGAAGAGACGGGAGGGAGGAGAGGTGAGAGAGGTGCTGCAGTGGAAGGAAGCACGAAGAGAGATAGTTATTAGCCACGGTGGGGGGGGGGGGAGAATGACGGAGCTAAGAGAAGGAGATGGGGGAAGTCACAGTAATGACTGAAGGCGAGGAGTGACTGCCCTGGCATGAGAGGGGCAGTGTTAACCCCAGTTCACCCCATACCACCCAGGCTGGCCAGCATTCATTTAGTCACTGCTTCTTGCGCGGCGCGTCACCTCACGACCGCCTCACAGCACTTTATTTCTATTCGTTTTGCTCGTGGTATTTATAGCGCCCAGAGGTACCACTTCTTAGAAGCATAGTAACACCCGTGGCTTCTAGGTGCTGTACAAGAGATCTTCGATAGGCTTTCAAAAGAGGAACAGTGGAGGGGGAAACGATCGAGAAATGTTCAGGACTCAACAGCAGCCCCATCCATTTCTGAAAACGCACGCCTTCTCCCTTTCTCACATCACGCAGCTTTCCTCGCGCTGCCTGTAACTCCTCTCCGCGCTATCCTGTGCGTGCCCCCGCCCCATCCTGTACCTTTCACCCTGCTGCCCCAACCCTCTTCTGCTGCATCTTTCCCTGCTATGTTCACTCAGCCATTCTCACATATATGGCACTCAGCACCAGTCCAACACAAGTGGCAAGCGCCTTGAAGCAGCTGCCTTCCGGGAGCGACATTGGGCGGCTGATGAGCCAAGCGGCCCCGCACGGATTTCAGCCTGTGGCCATGGGGTCTAACACAGATCCCCGCAGTCGGTACACGCATGACTTCGCCGAGCCATCAACCACGTGGGGGGAGGGGGGGGTTAGAAGAAAGCATTAAAAAAAGGGTGATTGGATCGAGGGGGGGCAGCAGAAAGGGGGGTGGGGTGCAGACGGCTGGGCAGAGGAAGAAGAGACGGGAGGGAGGAGAGGTGAGAGAGGTGCTGCAGTGGAAGGAAGCACGAAGAGAGATAGTTATTAGCCACGGTGGGAGGGGGGAGGAGAATGACGGAGCTAAGAGAAGGGGATGGGGGAAGTCACAGTAATGACTGAAGGCGAGGAGTGACTGCCCTGGCATGAGAGGGGCAGTGTTAACCCCAGTTCACCCCATACCACCCAGGCATGGGGGTCTCTCCTGAGCCCACTCCCCAAAGTGACCCACTCTTTGGGGGAATTGTCACTTCCCCTGATCCCATTAACACTGTTGGACTACTCCAAGCACCCTGGCGCCTTATTCCCTTATGATTGGAGGGCTGGCAGGAGTGAGTGAGTGATTGAGTGAGTGATTGTGTGACTGACTGAGTGTGTGTGTGTGTGTGTGTGTGTGTGTGTGAGAGTGAGTGTGTGTGTGAGTATGCGAGTGAATGAGTGAGTGAGAGTGTGTGTGAGTGAGTGAGTACTTTGCACCATAGCACGGCTCAAAATGAAATCACTAAAATAATGCGTTTTCTGCTTTTACACCCCGCCATTCCCTTAAACAACACACTGCAGCTTTATAGATAGGCCAGTGCAGCATAGTTTTCATTGAAAGGCATCAGTGCACATTACTTGAGCACCAGTTACAGTCATTGGGGTAGACAGATTCAGTTTAAGCACGAGAAGAGTCGGTGATGGTGCTTGAGCCTCCCGCCATACTCGAACCTGTTTCCTCAGCTTCGCGGTCGGCCGCTCTAGCCGTTGTGCCACATCCTCATTTTCTAGAGCAGCGGGCACACAGAACATGCTGCCTCTCCAGAAACTGTCAGTCTCAGCGTTCACCTGTCCAAAAATAACGCATTATTGTTCCTGAGGTTATGCCTCATTTCTGCCTGCTTCCGTTGTGGAGAGTAGTAAGCCTCTCATAGGGAGGAGGAGGGAATTTCAGTAGAGTTGCGAGAGAGAGTTGGAGAGCCTGAGGTGCTTTCTTTTGTACATTTGTAATGGAGAGTTTACATCTAGTAGTGGAGAGGGAAGAGTCCTTCTCGTGCCGGACAGAGGAGGGTGCACTTTCCGTCGAGGAGAGAGACGCACGCTGCTGGTGGGTGACAGAAAAATGCCCCTCCTGTAAGGGAATTAAATGCTTTGCTTATTGAGGAGAGGGGAGCTTAGGGAGGGAGGGGGGAGAGTTGCTTCCGGGTGGAGAAGAGAGAAGTGTGCTGCTGGAACGAGAGGGTCGGCACCTCTTGGGAAGGAGCGGGTATTTGTAGTGACAGAGTGGGGAGTGCACATTCCAGTTCAGGGAGCGTGCTTCTCTCTCAGCAGAGGGTGCTGCTAGTGGAGGGGGAGAGGTAGCATGTCTAACGACGGGAGGGCGGCTCCTGCCAGCGGTTGAGAGAGGGGTGTGCCCGTCGCTCCTGCACGTGTGGAAGTTGTGGTGAGTTTCTTGTCAGCGCTGCGGCTCACTTGCAAACACTGTCTGGGCAAGGAATACTCGCAGGTATTCTGGAAGTGATAGGGAGTAGGGAACAGAAAGAAAGGCTCCATGACAGCAAAGGAACCATGCACGTAGGCCAAATGTACACATCTGCCCACAACCCCGAGCAGGAAGGCGGGTGCCGGCACTGCCGGACCAGACTCGGGGGCGTTCCCGAGAACAGGCTTTCGGCTGACGTAGCCAAAAGCCAAAAATTCTCGGGAACGCCCCCGAATCTGGTCCGGCATTGACGGACAGGCCCGTCTTCCAATGGCTAGCCTCCATTTATGGAGCTAGCCAATGAAAGACGGGGGCGGATTCCCAGCCCCATACTATACTCATTAGGTTTTCGCCTAGCGAAACGATGCTTTCGCATCGTTTTCGCCAGGCAAAACCTAAAAAAGGAGCTTCTATGGCCTTCCTAGAAAACATCCCAATAGCTGAGATTTGCAAAGCAGCCACCTGGTCCACACCTCACACGTTCACATAACATTACTGTGTGGATGTGCTAGCTCTCTAACAAGCTAGTGTTGATCAGGCAGTACTTAGTATACTTTTTCAATCCACTACAACATCCACAGGCTAGCCTCCGGTTTTGGGAGGACTGCTTTACAGTCTATGCCCAGCATGTGTATCTACAGCCACACATGCCTTGAACTGAAAATGTTACTTACCCTGTTAGCATCTGTTCATGGCATTTAGTGCTGTAGATTCGCATGCAAGAACCCTCCTCCCTGTATGCCTGTGGCTGGTTGTAATCTCCTTTACTATCTTGTATTTTCCCCTTTTACATGGACATCTCTCTGTACTTCGTTTCACATTCCATCCTAACCCTCTGTGTGAGAAAACAATCTAACAATGGAGTCGGTGATCATGTGCTTTACCAGCAAGAGGAGTCCCACTACCTCGTTACTCTTAACATTTTCCTTCCCCAGTCTGTTTACGATGTCGAAACTGCTACAAAAGAATCAGTGAGAACTTTCCACCTACATGCTGAATTCTGTCAGGGGCCTGAATTAAGACTTAACCTTACCAAACATGTAGTTCTGTTTGGGTTTTTGGGGGTTTTGTCAACACAGATTCCTAACCTTGTGATTTTTCCCCAGGTGCCGCACTGGATCTGGAATCTCAAAAGCAGTACCCCTGCGTGCCAGTAAATGGCATCATGCAGCTCCACACACAGGTCTTTCTGCTCCAAAAGTGACGATCGAAGCAGCATATAATCGCCACCCATGCACCCTGACATGAGTTACTTTCTCATGCTGTCCACTCCCTCAGACCCGCTGCCCAGTTGCTGATTAGCATGAACAGTGTGCTGATCTTGAACATAGGGCCTTTTTAGATGTAAAAAGGGTCCAGATCACAGAACGGGGCGTCAGGCCAGAATGATTTATGAATTTCTCTGCCTCACAACCATCCTGAATATCTTGAGTGAGGGACTCCCAAAGGTTCTCTACGACAGAAGGTAAAACTTGTGCTAAGGTGTCTTAAAGGGCAAGAGTAGCAACTGAGAAAACAACCTGTGTTCATTGACCTCGAAGCAAGGCCTGTAGCGAAGTAAATCTCCTTACCAAATGTTTATTACTTTTGAGTCATGATAAGGCTGAGTGGTTGGGAAGGCGTTGGGACTGACTTTGCTGGTCTGTATCACAAAACTCTCTAGTGTCAGATGTTGTGTAGGAAAGGCTGGGTCACCCGGTGCAGGATGATGGAGATGAACGACTGGCTATTAACAGGTGGACTTTAACATGGTTTCATCCAAGTGCCCAAAAGTGCATTTGTGAGGGCCATGTTAAATAACAATATATGCATAGTAGGGGCCTGACCTGGCAGAAGAACCTCAGTTAAAACATTAGTTTTTACCTCCATAGTGGGGAACTTGTGGTTTAAGACTTCTGCCACCGTCCGCTCTTCTGACAGCTGCAAAGAGGTGCTTTCCTTCAAAGCAGAGCCAGGGTAGATAGGCCATTAGCTGGAGCATTATTCAGACCACTGGCATCTTTGAGGTCTTTGTACCAGTTTTCCTCATCATATAGTGGGATATAACCCTTCGCTTTATCATAATTGTCATTCTCAGAGTCAGTGCCAAAAAGACTGTGCAAAGTGTAGGCCTTACAGTGTGGTAAGGGTAAAGAATAGGTGGGAATCTCTATTGGCTGTGTGCCGGTCTGAGTATGGTGTGGCCTTGGTTGAGGTTGTGGATTGTGCTTGAAGTCGGATAGCACAATGGCATGTAAATCCTCTTCCGGTGTCTACGTCGATGCGAAGGAACCAGCGCAGACTGTGGTGCTAGAATCGAAGTTGATACCTGAGCTTTTGCTGATCTTGATGCAGGTTCAACGGGCACACCAGCGGAAGTAGATTGCAGATCCCTATGAATCCTGTCGGCGCAAAGGCGCACCGTAGGGAGCTGGTAAAGTGGTGAAAATATGAAGCATGGCTACTCTGAAGTCCTCTACTTCCTGTGACGTCATTGATAAACCCGGGAACTCGGTGTTCTGGGGTAAACAAGAAATCTGCTCTGATGGAGATCGGGAGCAAGACCGGGAGACACGTTGACGTCTTCACACTTTCTGTTGTCTGAGAGTGGTGGAAAGGGGAAGAAGGCTATTTCAATTTTTCTTAGACATGTCTGAAGACTACTGACCGTAACAATGATCGGGGATGGGACCTTCCCTTCGACTTTCAGCAGTCATGTCGTGGAATCTTCTTGTGTTTGGTGTTGTAAAGTTTGGTATTGCTGTCCCATGTGGCCTTTAGGTTCATCTGGGCACAGTCATTATGACCTGGTCTCATGCTTCGACCTCAGAGGGTCTGTCACAAACATCTGTTTGTGACAGTCTCAACACGGTTTAAACCCTGTTGTCGTAGGGTTTGACATTTTCTCTTGCACACTGGTAAATCTTGATGAAAGTGGTGGTCGTAAAGACCCAAGGAGAAGCTCCGGAGATGCATCTGAAGACATGTAAAAAAGGAACTGACATCAGTGCAGAAGGGAGGGGGGGGGCGATTATACGCTGCACGTCACACCTTAGTAGCATGCATCAGTAGTGCTTTAAAGTTTCCGGGTTCAGTCTGACACCAGGGAAATGTTCACATGGTGCATCTGCGACAAGAAGTAGCCATCAGAATCTGCTTATGGCCACCAGATCCACATACCAACTATCAAACATGATGCGAGTTGGGCCTGCTTTCCTTACGGGGGACCATTTGTCTGACTTGTAGAAGGAAGTACAGACCTTTTTGGCCAATGGGGCCATGGAAAGGAAGTAAGGACTAGTTACTCCCGCTACTAATTTCTGCCAAAGAAAAATTGATGCAGTAGTCCTATTTTAGGTCTTTGCCTTCTCAATGACTTTCAATGAAAATACAGATTTAGGATTCTCACACTAGCCCAGGGCCTGCCTGCTCTAGAACCCCAGGAGATTGAATGGTGACACGAGTTGTGGACGCTTATGTCCATATCCACGCACTACCTTTGGTTCACAGTGAGCATGCAGCATTTTCAGTTTGCACTGCTCCCATTTGGCATCACAAGCGCTGCTTGGGAGCTCCCTATAGTAATGGCAGTGCTCGCAGCACATCTTCAGAGGTCGGGGTGCCAGTCTTCCCCTACCTTGACAATTGTCTGCTGAAGACGAGCTCACCTCAGGAAGTCATCAACTGCCTCCAGACGATGGAGTACTTCCTAAAGTGTATGGCGTTCACTGTCAATGTGCCGAAGTCATACCTGACTTCGCAGACGCTTCCATTGTTTGTAGCTGTTCAGGATACAGTACGGTTTCATAGCTTTCACTTAGAGCTGAGATACTAGGACAATAAGGCTATGATGCTGATGTTTTAGCCTTGTTCCTGGATCTCAATGCAGATTACTGTAAGGCTGCTTAGTTTGTTGGCTTCCTGCATCTTACTGGCCAAAACGTATCAGGTGGCACTTGCGGGCTCTGCAGTGAGACTTTCAAATCCTAGTGGGCACATCAGGTAATTTGTCGGCATCCAGGTTTTGGAGGGGACTGCAGAAGACTTACAGTGGTGGCTACTGGATTGCTATTGGGTCAGTGGCAGATTTGTCAGTTTACTCCAACCTAAGCTAACAGTCGTCACAGATGTATCACTATCGGGTTGGGAAAGCCATCTAGGACAGATGGAGATCTGAGGCTTTTGGGCAGTTGCTTAGACCCAAGTCCACATTCGGTTTTTTTGGCGTTGAGGTTGATTTGCTTGGTGATGAAGGACTTCCTGCCCACTATCAGAGTGGTGCAGATGCCTAAGGACAACACCAGCCCCAAATGGTACCACAACAAGCAGAGTGATGTGGGGTCTTGGGACCTTTGTCAGGAGGCTTTGCATCTCTGGAAATGACTGGGCAACCTGGGAATTTCTCTGACTGGATCTATAAACGTCAGGGCGGACATACGCCACTAACTTTTAGCGTATCACGAATGGCAGTTGCACCTGGAGGTGGCAAAGGGTGCCTTCCATCCAGCAACTCTAAGAATGCTGGCTTGATCTTTGCGCCACTGCCAAGAACCCACAATGTCAGCACTTTTGCGTGTACGTTTCCAAAGCATCTTTCTATTAGAGAAGCCCTCCACCTAGAGTGGAGCTTGAGACTCCTGTATGCCTTCTCACTGCTGCCTCTTCTATCTCAAGGTCTGAAGAAGATCCGGTCCTAAGTCATACCAGTGGCACTAGATTGAAGTAGGAGAGTCTTATACCCAGAACTCCTAGGCATCAGCAGTTGCCCTCCGATGGAGCTGCTGTTTTGGGAGATTTGTCCATTGCTGCAGCAGCAGCAGGGCAGGGTATTGCACCAAGACTTACACAATTTGCATCTCCATGCTTACAGATTGAGTGGTGGCAGTTGATCTCCTCTAAATAATATAAAAATGTTTATCTCTTTTTATTAAGTTTGTGTTTTTATCCGCTCTTACATACATACATACACAACGTATCATTAATCACTGCTACAGGTAAGATAATGTCAACAGTTTAACAGATCATCTGTGCGATACTAGTATGAAAATTATCAACTTGATCATTATGACTGTTATCTAGGTTGCCATAGCAACAACTATAAATTTAAGAACATTTGTTTGTGTGGCCATTAGTCATTATTTCACAATATCTAATGTACACAACTAGGTATTTTAGGCACGAGTACGGCTAACTACAACTTATGGCAGAGTTCGTTCAGTTCCAACAAGCATAACAAATGGCAAAAAAGGCCCTTAAAAACACTGACCCTCCCGCAGCCCCCCACCTCCCCCGCAAACATTTGTGTGTTATTGCCCTGTTGATGCATTTCCCGCTTTCCACCAGTTGTCGTATTAGCCTGTGTAATGTCATGACTGACACGTATTTGCTATTATGGTAACATGAAATGTAGGCGAGTGGCACATCTGTGTATGCGGTAGTTGATCTCTTTTTGACCTTCTTTCTGAGGTCATGGATGGCATCTTGGCTTTCACAATATCTGTGTACGCCTGTCACAGAGACAAATGCTTGGATCTGGGATGGTACCTGATAAACTGACCAGTTGCGAGGCAAGTTGTCTGAAGATTTGTCCCTGGCCCAGCAAGGACGCACATTGGGCTGTGTTAAAGGCTACTTATCAGCTCTTTCTTTTTTTTATTATTTATTTATTTATTTATTTATTTTTGCAGTTGCCAGGTATGCCCTCATAATTTAAGTCACCTGTTGTGCAAAATGTATTTCCGCCTAAATTCTTAGTGATGTCACATTGAAACTTGAACTGCTCCTCAATTTGTTGATGTGCACTTCTTCCTCATTGGCATAACCATGGCTTGTTTTGTATGTGAGCTGCAGGCTCTTTCTGTCAACCCGCCTTATACAACGTTCTTTCTGGACAAGCTGGTGTTGAGGACTCAAGCTTCATTTCTACAGAAAGTGGTCTTTCCCTTTCATGTCCGGCAGGCAGTCACCCTACTGAGAGTTTTGCTTCCCCTCACCCCTCATAGGAAGAAAGACTCCATTGTTTGGACCCTAACAGGGCACTAAGCTTTTATATTGATTGCACAAAAGAACTTCAGGTGGACAGTCATCTCTTTTAGGATTTTGTGGAGCAAAGGAGGGCAAGCCATTGCAAAACAGATTAGATCTCGATATATTGTTCTCTACATAACGATCTGCTACTGAGAAGCTGGCCCCAGAAGGGTTGTAAGCTCATTCCACCAGGGCCAAGGTTGCTCTCACTGTGTTTGCATGTAGATTCCCTATGCTGGACATTTGTGAGTGGCTATGTGGGGGTCAGTGCAATGTTCACGAAGCACACCTACCTCGACAGTCCGGTCTGACGATAGGGACATTTTACCAGCTTGGTCCTGGAGGAGTTTTTAGTCTGAGCCAATTCACAAACCCACCACCTATGGGGAAGTACCAATATAGTATGTATTTATAAGGTGAGGAACCTACGGTTAGAAGTACCATCAGAAGAACAAGTTACCTTTAGTGATGATCTTTCTGGTGGATACTCTTATCTAATATCAGATTCCTCACCTACCTTCCCACCTCCCTGTTCTGTGAACTTGACACTTTCCATCTAAATAGGCTCCAGTCTGTCAATGGAGTCTGTGTCTGATGGCACAGATAGCCTAGAAAGCCAATGACTACATTGCACATGGGTGGCCCTGATATGCGGCTTTGCTTGTCCCTTCCCGAACAGAATGACATTGGCGTGGAGCCACCTACCAGAACGTAGGACTACTTCTTTAAAGATTCTGGATGCAGTCTGACGTCTGGGGAATATTCACAAAGGGCCAGAAGTAGGTGGCCCAATACCGGTCGGTAACGGCCGAAATTCGGTAATTTCGGCCATTACCGACCGGTATTGCGCATTCGGGATGTAGGGCACCAAAAAATAGCTGAATCGGTAAATTTACAGAATCAGTAAAGTTACCGAATCGGTAAAGTTACCGATTCGGTAAATAAGAAATGGTAAAAATGAATTTCGAGATGTGGGTCCCCTTTTAAGTACCGAATTTGCATGAAATTCGGTATTTAAGAGTCGGTATTTACCATGGATTGCAATCGGGTGGTAACCAGGTGCAGGCTATAAAAAAAGGCCCCAAAATGCACCACTTACACCAAAATGGCGGCATTCTATGTCATTGCGAGGTGGCTACGGCTCCAGGCAGAAGGAGAGAGGGTCTGGAGGAGGGAGGAGCAGGTGTATAGGCAGAGGATCACACTATTCCAGCTCACTGAGCCTGAGATCCTACAGAGGTACAGGCTGGCCCCACAAACCATTCTGGACCTCATCAGGGACATACACCCACTTTTGGACCATCCTACCCCAAGGGCGCACGCCATCCCACCCCATGTGCAGGTGCTGTGCAGCCTACACCTGCTTGCATCTGGAAGCTACCAGAGTGTGGTTGCTGCGGTAGGTGGGGTGTCCCAGAGCTGTCTGTGCCGTTTCTTTAAAAAATTCCTTGATGCCATGTTGCAGAGAATGCAGCACTACATTAGCTTCCCTGCAACGCATTCAGAACTGTTAAGGACAAAGACAGACTTCTATCAGATGGCGCAGTTCCCTAACATCATTGGCTGCATTGATGGTACCCACATACCAATATGCCCACCTGCTGCCACAGAGTACATTTATCGGAACCGTAAATCCACCCACACCATAAATGTACAGGTGATCTGTGATGCAAAATACGTGATCACTGACCTAGTAGCCAAATTCCCAGGGAGTACCCACGACTCCTACATCTTCCAAAACAGTGGGATCTACGCACGCCTGACTGCGGGGGAATTCGGCGAAGGATACTTGCTAGGTGAGACACTGTGTGAAAATCACTTGAATCGTATCACAGGTGGATGTGTGTGAGCATGTGATTAATGTTAATTACTTTTTACTAATAGGGGACAGTGCATATGCCCTCCGGTCCTTCATCCTCACACCCTACCTCAACCCAACAACATCCACTCAGAGGAGATGCAACAGGGCACACAAAACAACTAGAAACATTGTGGAGTGCACCTTTGGCATGTGGAAGAGAAGGTTTCGCTGCCTCCATAAAAGTGAGGGGCCCGCCAGTACACACCAATAACCTGCTGCAAAATGACTGCAGCCTGTGCAATGCTGCACAACCTGGCGGTCAAGAAGGGCACAGAAGTTGAAATCTCAGATTATGAAGACCATGACGACGAGGAAGCAGTGCCTGAACCACACACATCTGGAGGAGCAACATCAAATGATGGCAGACACAGACGGGAAGAGGTCACCCGCAACTATTTTTAAGTAAGTAAGGAGACAAAGACAGGCGTAGTATGCTACAACACTAGTTTAATTTTGTAATGACGTTGGTTTTTTAAAGCACAAAAGTGCAACAAAAAGCATTTAACTGCAATGCTCTAAGTTCTGGTTAACTTCACCATGAACTGTGAAAGTTATTTCCTTGCTCGCTTCCCAGTAACACTAGTAGGTTGTTCAACCTGCTCACTGTCTTGCTGGCCTGTGGCCTCAGCATGGCGCCTGCTCCTCCTAGTTTCCGGTGCAAGGATGCTTCCAATGCTGCTCCTGCTTGTGCTCTCCTCACTTACAGGCACATCCAGAGCAGCTGTGTGTTCAGTTTGTGCATTCAACAGCGCCTCAAGAGCACTGGTCATCCTGCCCATGCCCCTAGTGACCTCATTTGTGTTTTGTGTCATGGCCTCCTGCATGTTGTTGCTTCTCCTGCATAACAGGGATGTGGCAGTGGCCAGGCGGTTGATGGCTGTACTTTGGACATGTGCACGATGCCTATCCTTGTGCCTTGCAGCAAAATCATTGTCTAGTTTGGTGCATAGTAGCTGCACCGAGTTGTTGATTCCCCGCATCCCTGCTGCCATCTCCTTGTTGACCTGTACCAGCTCACTGATGCCCTTTACTATCTCTCCAATGTTCCCATTCAGGGACCTCAGCTGTCGTTGGCATGCCTGGATGGCTCTTCCCTGCATCCTTTGTATCCGCACCATGCTCCCCTCCAGACCAAGGAACACACTGGGACCCTCAACTGGTGCATCTGCTGGCCTTTCTAGCACTCTGCGGCGTCTTGCAGTACTATGGCCCATCCCTGCACTGGAGTGTGTTGTGCCAGAGCTCACTGCTACAGGCAAGTTATGTGGTCCGTCACCCTCCATGTCAGCTGCTACGGACTCCAAATTGGGGAGTGGAGCCACGACATGCCTCCTGCCTGGTTGTGATGGGGGTATCACATCATGCTGTGATGCTGGCATTTCTGGTGATGACAGCAGGAGAGGGGACTGAGATCTGCTAGGGGACGCCAGCAACTCTTGGGCCATTTCTGTGTCTTGGGCAGGTGGATGGCTACTTGATGCAGCTTTGTCCTGTGGTACGTTGGGGGTACTTTGTCCTGCATCCTGACTCTCCTCCCTCTCAGGTGGTGTCCCTTCAGCCTCCTGCGAACGCCTGCGAGACGTTTCAACTGTGGACATATGAGCGTACATTAGCTAAGCGCTACTGTCTCACAGTCACTACAATTAAATAATTATCACATTGGCCATGTTCTGTATGCAGTCATTACATGAACTAGTTGGGTGGTGTGCTGTATGACATGTCCTTACATTTCCTGTCTACATATCGCATCATGCATTGGCCCTGTATATTGCTAGCAGTACTGGACTTGGGTTCACTTGCCCACTAAGGGTACAGGGAAGGGTGTTGGTATTGGGGGGAATGCAGTGCATTTGTCTTACCTTTTTTGCTTTTAGCTCTGGCCGAGCTGTCTACTTCTCCCAGTCCGCAGACGCTGTCTGGCTCTATGGTTGAGGCCACCATCTCCTCCAGGTCAGTCAGGGGGGTGCTGGGTTCTTGCCTCCGCCTGTTTTTGATGCCTGCTTGTGCTGTTCTGCCATTTTCTTTGTGATTTGGCTCCTCAGGTTATAGAAACGTTTTTTAAGGTCCTCTGTGTCCCTGGTGGTCACCCCAACGGCATTTACTTTATCCATAATGTCCAGCCAGATTTTTCTTTTGGCTGATTCAGCCACAGTGAGGGACTGCCTGCCAAACAATTTGTGGTGCACCTTCACCACTTTCTTCACAAGGACCTGCAGCTCCATGATGCTGAATTTCAGTTTCCTCCTCCTCTCAGGCTGCTCTTTTTCTTGGCTGCTTGTCATTTTTCACTTTTAAAACTGCTCAAAAGCCTTTCTACTGCTCCTGCACTCTGCTCAGCTCCAACTGCCTTTCCAGAAGCTTCTAATTAGTTGCAGCTGCCTGTGTAGCCACTTCCTGGTAGGGAGGGGGAGGGTGGTAGTACCTGATTGGCTGCCCACTTGAGTTTCACTTTTGTTTGCTTTCCGATTCGGAATACCGATTCGGTAAGTACCGATTTGGTAAGTTCCGATTGTCCGATATCCAATTTTACCGAATCGGTATTTTTTACCGATTTTTTTTTCCTACATACCATTTTCCGATTCTAAAATACCGATTCGGTAAAATTCGGTATTTTAGAATCGGTAAAATCGATTTACCTACATCTGGCCCAAAGTGAGGAATCTGCGGTTAGATAGAGCATCCAATAGCAAGATCATTACCAAAAGTAAGTTACTTGTTTGTTTGGATTTCACAAAGCATGTAATTGCTGCATTACAGTCAAACTAATTTTTAATTGATACTTTTATTTTTTTATTATGGTTCTCAATTAAAGGAATGCTGTCACCGAAGTTCTGCTAGGACCAGTGAAGTATTGCCAAGAGTTACAACCTAAAGTGTCTTTCATTTGGAGTGTCTCTTGCATTATTGTGGTGTGTTTGCCAGAAAAGTAAGAAATAACATCCTTCATTAGTTACTTCATGCTTCAGTGTTTCTCAAGAGTATCTCATGGTACACCTCTGTAGAACCTCCAAGATCCTAATCTCACATTTTGGGCAATCCCTTCCTTTATAGTTTTCAGCCAACATACAGCATTTCGATCCCAGAAAAAAGGGGAGTATGGGAGAACACATCCCAGAGCCTTTCTACATTCTTCCTAATCATTACAAAACTGAGAAAACCATTCTGCTTTGGTTTCACCTGGCAAAATTACATTCCTCCAGAAGTCTTGTGGTTCATTCAGGCGCGGTTTTAAAAACCTTAAATTGTGCAGCAATCGTATTATTGGAAAACAGCAGATATTCCCCTGGCTTTTTTTCCACCCAAACCATAATTATTCAGCCCTTTCTTAGTGGTACATCATGAACTATAATGCTTAACTTATTGCCAGTGGCCTGTAGATCATTGGGTGTAACTTTGGGGCTCCCTTTGATCTCTTGGAACATCATACAGTCTCTATTTGTAAATAACACTTCTTACTGTATTATGATCTTTTTTTCAGAACTAACTGTATAACCATTCCCGAACTGATGATGAGCTGGACACAACCCTTTCTCTGAGACCATCATGCATATCACTTGATTTAGGCATTATGTGTAACAGCAAACCTGACCGCATCAGACCTAACTGCCTACGTTTTGATTATAGGTACAGGTGGTAGCACTCGCTGATGATCAAATAACCATGTGCTCTTGCTTTACAGCAATTGATTCTAATTACCTTCTTAACCGAAAGCAGTAAAAGTGCACTTACTTTGCACACAAGGCTTCTGAATGTTAACTGATAGGTGATGTCAAAGTGAAATGTTTATTTTGTTTGTCACGTTAAGTTACACATCTCATGACATGGCTTGCTGGGGACTACACAATGCTTGGATAAGTATTAATATATAAAATCAAATTTCCTTAAGAGGGTGCACTTTATTGTTCAGGCTGCCCAAATGCAGGACCTGTACTCTGAACCCCATTCTAGTCTCCTTAGTCAAGAGACTTGGGCCCAGACCTACTAACGCTTTACGAATGGTTTGCATCTTTTTTGTGATGCAAATCCAGCAGTGTGTTGGCTTTGGATTTACAATCCAACGCAAACCTGGGTTTCCTCTGAAAAGTATCCCAAAGTAATGCAAACTTCAGCAATGTGCTCCTTTGAGACGGGGGAGGGCGTTCCATGAGTGATACATGGGTGTTCCCATGCAACTTTCCATGCAACCACCCATGCATTTTGACACACATTCCTATCTTACCAACATTCATAAGCCGGGTTTGGAACCAAAACATTACACCTTCTAGAGGCAGGGGTTACCAGGAGAAATGTTTTCACTTCTATTTATTTTTACAACTTTGTTGGTGTGATACACTGTACAGCACACACACAAAGTGGGAAAATAATTACAGGTACATTTTTGTACTGGAAGGGTCCACTAGCAGTAAAAAAAAACTATGCTTTGGAGAACGCAAACACCCTTGCACTATGGGGCAAGGGAGAGTGCTTTAGCTGATTGCAGTCAAATGGGTACCTCTTTTCAGTTGTCTGCGGGGTTAGTCAGGCTGGGGAGCTGCAAGTCCGTGGACCAGAGCTTGACCTCACCCCTTACTCTAACCTAGAGATTAGAAAGTTAAGGCTTCTCTGTAAAGCTGAAACAATAAGAACTGGGCCCATCCCTACCAGATGGGACCACCCCACTGCTGAAGCTGAGGACCTTCGGGTTAGGGGGGATGATGAGGTCTTCAACCACCCACCTCAACTGCTTAGGGAGGAAGGGTACTTTATGCCCTACCCCTCCAGACCAAGGAGTACAGGGTCTAGATCCTACAGAGGGAGGGCAGACTCAGTACAAGACAGCGAGGACAACCTTTTAGTAAGGATGGCCAAAAGACTAGTGCTAGAGACTAGCCTCCAAGCTCTGAAAAAAGAAAGAACAGAGATGGGTCTAGGACCCATCAATGGTTGCAGCAATTTAAACAACCAAGAGAAGGGAGGATCTTACGATCTCTAAAGGGATTGTCCCTAAATTTGAAGATGAGGGTGATATCACCAAATGGTTCACAGCCATTGAGAAGGCTTGTGTAGCCTGGAAAGTGAGGAAGACTCACTGGGGGGGGGGTCATTCCTTTGGGAACTGTTCACTGGTAATTGCAGAGACTGACTCCTAACCCTTACTGGGGCAGACGCTGAGTCTTATGAACCTATGAAGGGTACCCTGATGGAAGGATTTGGACTCACAACTGAGGAGTACAGATTTAAATTCAGTGGGGCGGGGGGCAGAAAACCAAGAGTCATTCTGGGTTAAATGTGTAGACTACTTACTAAAACACTAAGTAACTGGTTAACTGGAAGTAAAGTGCATAACTATGAAGGATTTTATAATTGAGTCAAGAAAACGGTGATCAAAAAGTCTGCTGGGGGTGACAAAGAAAGGGGTTAAAAAACCTCCCCAGGGCAAAGAGGGTGACCCCCCCCCGATAAAAACCAAAAGTCTTCTAGAGGGACCCAAAAACCTGTTCAGGAGGGTGGGTCTCGGAAGTCTTCTCAGTCCACTGGTGGATATAAGGGGGAGAGAGGTTGATCCCTTAAAGGGATGAAGGTTGGATAACCTACTGGAGATGATGCCTGTCCCAACAATAATGTCCCTAGTCCTCCTCCAGTAACTACTGGTGTGGTAAATCTCCATATGGGATCAACAGTGTGTCCAGAGGAAATCAGGGTCCACGCAGAGGCTGATCTAGTTTCTGATGGGGGAGAGAGAGGGTTAGCCACGTTGGCTGTTTGGCCCCCTAACTAATACTTACAGCACCCCCAGTGATTGGGGTCGGGATAGAAGCCCTGAAGGAAACTGGTTTCCTCAGAGCAAACCTGAGTGGAAAAACCTATCCAGTTACCAATGCTGACAATGTCACTACTAACCATGCCGGAGCTATGGTGACAAACTGGGGGCAGGGGTTTGCGGGCCTGAAACAGGTAGAGGTCTCTCCAAAACTCACAGCCGCCTGTCTGCTTGGAAATGATCTGGAAACCTCAGCATGGGCTGAGGTAGAAAGAAAGATACATGCAGCAAATCCCTGAGAAAGTGTGTGTGTGTGAAGACAAGAGCACAAACTCGAGCCCAGTGTGAACAAGGAGTGTTGGAGCCTGAAAGGATGACCCACCCTCCCAAGAGAAAGGATAAGAAGACTGGGGAACCAGCTTCTACACTGCAACAAGCTCAGGACCCCTCTCCTCAGGGAGAGGACTTGTCAGTCCCTCTGAGCACTTGGAACTTGGACCTTACCAGGTAGAGTTCATGGGACCAGGGGGATCCTCTAGGGAACAGCTGTGCCTTAAACAGCAAGTCTTTCCCACTCTTGAGAGCCTGAGACTGCAAGCTGCTGACCAGGAAAAGGGAGATGCCAGTGATTCCCATAGGGTCTATTGGGAGGAGGGACTCCAGTGACCCCAACCCTGATGCCACTAGGAGAGTGGTAAGTGCCTCAATTGTATAGGGAGTTCTTACTCACTTTCGCCCCATGACATCCTTTTAGCTGGGCACTTGGATAAGACTAAAACTTGGGAAAGGCTTGTCAACCATTTCTACTGGCCCAGATGTCCCAGAAAGTAAAGGAGCTTGCCAGCTCCTCTGGCACCTGTCAAGCCAGTGGCAAAACAGGTGGACACCGAAAGGTCCCCTTAATACCACTACCAGTGGTTGGGGTTTCTTTTGAAGGGGTTGGTGTGGACACAGTGGGTCCAATGGAACCACCCACAGCCTCAGGAAACAAATTAATACTGGTAGTAGTGGATCATGCTACCAGGTATCCTGAATCAATTCTTCTTAGGACTACTACAGCTCCTGCAGTAGCCAAGGCCCTTTTTGGTGTCTTCACCGGGGTAGTATTTCTTAAAGAGGTGGTGTAAGACAGAGGTAACAGCTGTGAGTTATAGAGCCTGTGGCACAAAGGGACTGCAGGACAAATGGGGTGGACCTTACCCTATCCTGGAGAGAAATAGTGAGGTCACCTACTTGGTAGACTTGGGCACTAGCAGGCACCCCAAGTGGGTGATCCTTGTGAACCGCCTGAAACTCTATTGTGACTGGGCTGGTGTGTCCATGTTGTTGGTCACTGATGACGATCAGGAGAAAGAGTGAGACTTTCCCTGACCTCCTCTCCTACAGTCCCCAAGATGGGTCAGTATATGGATTTATCTATTCAGAAACCCTCACTACCCAACAGCAGGCTGACTGCAGACATGCCCTGAAACAGTATGCTGAGCTCCTCACCCTAACCCCTGGTCAGACCCACTGGTGTACCTATGATGTGGACACTGGAGACAGCTTACCTTTCAAAACTAAAATCTATCGACAGTCTAACCAAGTTAAGGAGAACATAAAGGCTGAGGTCAGCAAGATGCTGGAGTTAGGGGTTACCGAATCCTCTGAAAGTCCCTGGGCTAACCCAGTGGTCTTAGTCCCCAAATCTCACCACCAGGGTGGAAAAAAGAGAAATGAGGTATTGTGTGGACTAAAAATGACTCAATGCTGTAACTAAGACAGATGCTCACCCCATACCCAGAGCTGATGAACTGATAGATAAACTAGGGACAGCTACATTTCTCAGCACCTTTGACTTCACTGCAGGGTACTGGCAGATCGGCATGGCCCCAGGAGCCAAAGAAAAGACCGCATTCTCCACACCTGATGGGCATTATCAGTTCACTGTTATGCCCTTTAGTCTAAAGAATGCCCCTGCCATCTTCCAAATGTTGGTGAACCAAGTCCTTGCAGGGTTGATGAATTTTAGTACAGCATATCTTGATGATATTGCTGTCTTTAGCTCCACGTGGGGATTTTACAGGCCCTGCAAACTGCAGGCCTGACTGTCAAGGCACCCAAATGCCAGATAGGGCCACCTTGTGGGAGGAGGCCAATTACAAACCTTGTAACCCAAGATCCAGGCCATTCTGGACTAGGAGGCTACCACAACCCAGGCCCAAGTCATGGCATTCCTTGGCTTGACTGGGTAGTACAGGAGGCTTGTGAAGGGATATGGGTCCATTATAACCCCCCTCACAGACCCTACCTCCAAAAAGATGCCCAAGAAAGTGAACTGGACAGTTGGCTGTCAAAAGACTTTTAACACCCTGAAAGAGGCAATGTGCTCAACATCTATTAAGGCTCCAGACTATTCAAAGTACTTTATTGTGCAGACTGATGCCTCTGAGCAAGGGATAGGAGCGGTCCTATCCCAGACCAATGATGATGCCATGACCAACCTGTTGCTTTTATAAGCAGGAGACTACGCCTCAGGGAACAGTATTGGAGTGCCATTGAGAGGGAGGCCTTTGCAGTGTTTTGGTCCCTAAAGAAGCTGAAATCCTACCTCTTTGGGACTCACTTCCTAATCCAAACCGACCACTGGCCTCTCAGTTGACTAATGCAAATGAAAGGTGAAAATCCCAAACTCTTGAGGTCTTCCATCTCCCTAGAGGGAATCGACTTTACAGTAGAACACAGACCTGGGCCTTCCCATGCAAGTGCTGATATACTTTCCAGTTTCCCCCACTTAAATGAAGAAGACTCTCTTGGGGAAGGTTTGTCTCATCCCCTTTCATTGGGTGGGGGGCTGTGGGACAGTGCCCCTTTTTGCATGGTTCCCCCCTAACCTTTTGCCAGATACCCGATGCCAACTTGATTGAGTGTGTGCTGGGATCCTGCTAACCAGGCCCCAACTCCTGTGTTCCTTTCCCTAAACTGTACCTTTGTACCCACAATTGGCACATCTCTGGCCACAGGAAAGGCCCTTGTAAAAGGTACCATGGGTACCAATGGCACTGACACCAGGGAAGGCCTCTAAGGGCTGCATCACCTATTGTGCCACCCTTAGGGGCCCTGCACCCACACACTGCCATTGCAGGCTGGTTGTTGTGGTGCAGATTAAAGTAGAGTTGACATGGCACAATCCTTTTGTGTCGTGCCTACAATCCACTGCCTGTGGTCTAGGTAAGTCACCTCTCTAGCAGGGTGCACTAGACCACATGCGAGGGTACAGTTGCAAGAGCGCTGTACCCCTACAGTGTCTAAGTCCATTCTTAGACATTGTAAGTGCAGTGAAGCCATAAAGAGTATATGGTCTGGGAGCTGGTCACTATGAACTCCACAACTCCATAATGGCCTTGTGGGATTCAAGGCAAAATGCACTCTGAGGGCACCTTAGAGATGCCCTCTGAAAAACAACCAGCCCTGGTATGGTTCCTGAATGGCTGCCCACCATTTGCCACCACCAAACAGGTTTCTGGAACCCTGGATAGAGGGCCTCTGCTCTCTGGATCCAGAAACAAAGCACATCCTGGGTAGATGTGTGATGCCTCCCCCCTCCCCCCTAGCATGGGCTGTGTCCACGAAGGGGAAGCTTCAAAGGCCTGTCGCTTTGTTAGCTGACCCTGCCTTTTGCTGCCCACAGCAACCGGCTCCCACTGGTTCTGACCCCCGCTTTGAGCGGGAGACTCAGCAGGAAAACCAAGTTAGGAAACGAGGTGTGGCCACTTTTGCCAACCCCACCCCACCCCACCCCTCAGGTGGGGGAGGGGAGGTGAGGTGAAGCACACATCTCAGTCCTCTCCATCTTGAAGGGTGGCATAATAGGGGGTGTATTCACCCCAAGGAAGGAACCCATTGTTCCCAATCTGCACACCCTGGTAAACCCCCTAAATTTAGTGTTTAGGGGCAACCCCAAACCTTGACTCCTCAGACTGAAGAAGAAGGACCAAAGAGCCATCCTGAAAGAGGAAGAAGAGGACGACAAATGCTTTGGCCCCAGCCCTACCGGCCTGTCCTGACTTCGACCAGCTCCCAGCGAAAACCTGGCATGTCCAGTAGCCAGCCAGAACCCGGAGGTCCTGCCCTGCCTTCACCAAACACTTTCCCCCGTGAGCAGCGGATTTATTCCAACCAAAGACTCCACCACAGACCCCGGATCTAGCCGAATTCGTGGTTCTGCACCAGATGCCCAAGTCCTGAGTTTGAAAGGCCCAACAACACGAGGTCTCCCCAGTGAGCATGGCCAGGGATCTGGTGACCCCTGACCTGCCTTGACCTTCTACCCAACGCCTGCAACCTTAACCTGAGGGGTCCCCCAGGATGCGACCGTAGCTGGTAAGAAAACCAGACACCCAAAGATACCCCTGCACCCGATGCCTCACGGCCTTGGGTGGCCCAACTGACGGTGTCCAGCCATTTCCCAACATTTCAACTTACCTCTCTTGCTGGTAGTTGCCCTAAGGAAACCTCCTTGACCCAGCCTGCAGCATTTCTTCTGAAAAGGAGTTCTGTATTGGAAGCAACAGGGCTCCCGGCAAATTCTTGGTACCCTGCTTCCGGCTGTCTCCGTGCTGCCGGTGGTGCACCTCTTGTGCTGGTTGTTGACCCCTGCAGTGCTGATCCTAACCCCAGGAGCTTTGCTCCCACAATAGGGTGCTCTGCTTGTATGCAGCAGCTAACCTATGGCCCTGTAGCCCCATTGGCTAACACTGGGCCCCCGGCCGCCCTAGGGCCACTGGTGGTGCAATTTGAGTGCCTCCTTGAACCTTGGGGAACCTTCACTCTAAACTCCAACAGATATTCTTTTAGGTCGTTTACTTACCTGCAAACCTATAACATTCTTGTCTTCCTTAGGAACCCATGTTATGATTATTCTCCAAAAATGTTGTGTTGAACTGACTTTTGTATTGAAACCAATTTAACTTTGCTTTTACCCAAAAACTCTTGTACTTCCATGTGTACTATAGGACACATATTGTGATATCTAAGCATATTACCTCAAGTAGTTGATGTAACTAAAAAGTTATCTAAAAGTAATCTGAAATGTTTTTAAAGCAAATAAAAACCTGTAACGATTTCAATCTCATCCACAATTGCATTTCTGTGTACAGCAATGCATTTCAAAGTATATTTTATCTACCTGTGCTAAGTTCTGCTTAGTTCTAGAAAACAAACATAAGTATACCTTTTTTTATACTTGCCTAATTGGTCTTAATTCAGTCTCTGAGTGTGAGCCAACAGTTCTTGCCTGAGTGAATACAGTAAATGCTTAACACACCCTCCTGATAAGCCTAACTGCTTGACCAATCTACAACAGAGCTGTTACTGATGATCTAATCTAGCCTCTGCTATACCTCTGGGGATCGACTGGACTCTGTGCACACTATACCTTACTTTGATATAGTATATACAGGGCCAGCTTCCTACAAGTCTGTACCATGAAAATAATTACTGAAGTAAGTAACTTGTTCTTCTGGCAGAGACATCTGACTGCAGACTACTCTCCTTAGAATAGACACCGAAGAAATACTGGAGGTGTGTCTGCGAACTGGCTCAAACCAGAAAGTTGCGGAGGACTGAACGGATAAAGTGGCAGTCTCGATGGAAATGACTGTCCCAGCAGTAGTGATTCATGAATGTCGACTGACACCCACGTAGCGGCCTGGCAGATGTCCAGAACAAGTACCCCACATGGTAAAAGTAGTAGCAGCCTGGTTGAACGGGCTAGCAAGCCCTCTGGAGTCTACTTGTTAGCTAGTTAGTAGCAGGTCTTAATGGAGAGTACAATCGATTAAGAGATTGTCAGTTTCTGCACAGCCTTGCTCATTTCCGCTCCAGTGAACCCAATAAAGAGTTGATCATCCACCCATCAGTATTTGGTGCAATCAATGTAGAACAAAAGAGTTCTCTTCGGGTACAGGTAATGGAGTCTCTTCCTCTAAAGGATGAGGGGGCATGAAAAAAGTAGTCAAGAGTGGTACTCTGGCCAACATGAAAGGGGGTGACAACTTTTGGCATAAAAGAGGCATGCGTCCGAAGAACCAGTTTGTCAGTAAATAAAGCTAATGTAGGTAGGATGGACAGACAGGGCTTGAAACTCACTGACCCTCCTGGACGATGTAATGGTCACCAAGAAGACAGTTTTCAGGGTCAAGAGCCACAGAGGACAGCGTAGCGTCTCGAAAGGATAACCCATCAGAAATATGAGGATCAATTGAGGTATCAGTGGGGGATCACAAAGTGGGTAGGAGAAAATGAGTGGTGTAAACCTTTCAGGAAACCAGGCCCAATTGGTGACTTTAACAGGGAAGGTTGGTCCGGCAACCGCAGGAATGCCAAAATGGCTGACAACAATTAAAAGTGCCCAGGGCAAAGCCTTACTGGGTCAAAAATAAAACAAACAGCTGTACCTCTGATAGTAGTGCAAAAAGGGGGTCCACATGATGTAAGGAGCACCAGGCCACAAACTTATCCCAGCGGCAGGTGTATACAGTTTTGGTGGAGGGACGCCTGGCAGCTAAGTTAGCATCCCAACCTTGGGAGGGAGGAGGTCGAAGACTCTCAACTGCTGCCACTCAAACTCCAAGAATGACGCTGGAGCATGCGCTGGTTTGGAGGCCGGACCCTGCCCTGTTGTTGCGACAAGAGATCCTTCCCAAGAGGCAGTCTGATCAGAGGACAGTGGCTCATGCTTAGATGTTTGGGGTACTATACTCTCTGTGCCACTAGGATGACTTGGACCTAATTTGTCCTGATCTTTATGAGAACTCTGGTGGAAAGGCGTACAAGAGTCCCAAGTTCCATTCTAAATGGAATTAGATTCTGAGCGAGAGCCGCTTTGGAAACTCCAATGTGCAGAAGAATGGATAATGTACATTCTTGGCAGTGGTGAACATATCAAGCCAAGGCTCTCCCCAATCTTGAAAGAGACCTCATTCTACCTCTGTGTGTAGCCACCATTTGTGATCCGCACTGTATTGCCGGCTGAGTTTGTCTGTCCTGGCATTCATGGAGCCTGCCAGGTGTTGCACCACCAGGAAAATGTCCTGGTGCTCCAGCCAAGTCCAGAGGCGCAGAGCCTCCTGGACATGGTCCATGAACCCACCTGCCCTGTTTGTTGCAACACCACATGGAGGTGGTGGTGCCCATAAACACCTGCACCAGCCCCCCCCCTTTGATTGATGGAAGAAAAGCATTAAGTGCCAAGAAATCGCTCTGAGTGCCAAAAGATTGATAAGAAGCTGATATTCCACAGGAGATCAAACTTGTGATCTCCGTCTCTTCCAGATTGCCACCTAAAACGAGAACTGATGCATCGGTCACCACTATCAGCTCTGGGTGGGGAAGAGAGGAGTCTGCTGTGGGCCAATCGCAATAAGTCAGGCACCACTGCAGGTGTTTGTAATCTACTTCAAAATATGGACTAGCTCAGAGGTGTTCCCCATGTGCTGTGCCCACTGGGACTTCAGATCCCCATGGAATACTGCATATGCCATTACCATCTGGTTGCAGGATGTCATCAGCCTCAGAGTGACTCCCCAAAATCCAGGATTGAGGCTAAAACATCTGAATCACGGCCCTAATATCCAGGGCTCTCCACTCCAGTTGATAGGTGTGGTACTGCATTCTATCCAGAATGGCTCAGATGAAATGGAGCATCTGAGGAGTCAGGTGTGACTTTGATATGTTGATAGAGAACCCCAGCGAATGTAGGTAGTTGCCATATTTTGGAGGCTGGTGACGACGGTCTGGGTGAGCCTGCCTTCAGCAGCCAGTCTGAAGGTAGGGGAAAACTGTGACCCCTGACCTCCGCAGATGGGTAGCAACCACCATCACTTTCGTGAGCACCTGTGGGTGCTGGTAAGGCTGCAAGGGGGCATAGCAAACTGGGAATGCTGGTGGCCCACTGCAAAACACAATTAATGCCGGTGGGCCAGCAGGACGAGAATGTGGAAATTAGTGTCATGCAGATCTAGCACTACCATCCAGAGTCCAGCGCAGACAGAATCTGAGCCAATGTAAGCATCTTAAATTTCTCTTTCTTCAGGAAGTAGATGAGAGGGCACAGATCTAAGATAGGATGACGTCCTCCATCCTTTTTCAGCATCAGAAGTGGGAATAGCAACCAAGACCTACTTCTGGCACAGGCACCTTCTCAATGGCTCTTTTGGCCAAAAGAGCCTGCACTTCCTGAGGGAGCAATAGGAGGTGGTCCTCCGTAAGCATTTCTTGAGATGATGGCCAAGGCAGAGGGGTTTCCCAAGTGAGAGGGCGTGCCCCTTCCACACAGTCTGAAGAACTAATTTGTCAGAAGTGACTGCCGACCATTGGGACAAGTGGTGTCTGATCCTGCCACCAAAGGAATGGCTTAAGTTATACTGAAGGGGCTTAGAGGCTGAATCTGCCAGAGCAGTGGTGGACAGTACTGCTCACTGGGTTTGGCCTCTGCATCCATTATGGGATCTGAAGCCCTATCTCATACACACGAAGAGGGGGAGAGGGTCAACTACTCCACTACCCCAACCCTCTAATTGTAACCTTAACACACCAAAAGGGGTAGAGAGGAAAAAAAAAACTATACAAAGCATGCAAGTGCTACCAACCCTGACTGGGAACAGTGATAAGAAAAAGTGCAGTAGAAAGTGACCTTAAAACTGTCTCATGAGTACCCTATTGATTACTTTATTCTGGAGACACATGGACAGGATTAAAAACTAGAAAGGATGGGTATATTTGTGAGAAAGTTAGGGACTTACATCAACCCTCCCAAGACTGCCAAAGTCAACATGTTTCGACCGAATTGTAATGCGCCCACACTAGAGGGTCACGGCGGTCTTCAGGACTCCTATCAGCGCCAGTCCAAAACCCTGTTACCTTATTTTGGTTAGTATCCAGGATACATACATGCAGTAATTCTGCTGTGTGGAGGTACTTCCCCTAACACGGGACACATGTACTGTAAAACAAAATACATGTTTCCACATTTATCACAGAGATTTATATTTAGATCCATTAAATCTCATTTACAAACCAAAGAAATAACAACAGGGACAAACAAAAGTGTCCTGAGCTATACTGTACTATGTTCCCCTCTCCACCGTAGTAGGCTAGGCAGAAATCGGATACATCCGAACCAATCATTCGGTACCCGAATGTAGGAAAAATGGTTATTACCCATACAGCCAACATCATAAAACGAGCCCTTGTCATGTTCTCAACAAGCAACATTTCCACAAATCATTGATTATGCAATTGTAACTAGAAGGTATAATTGCAACCGTTGAGAAACGGTATAAACAAATACCCGATCCGCCACACTCACCGAGTTTATTGCTATCACAGGCTTGAAATGGCAGCGGGCTAGATGAACCCCCGAGGACACAACCTAAAAGAGCAGGTAAAGCAAGGTTAGAAAGGAAAAAGCATGATCCACCATCTCTTCTCATATCTGACCTGCTCCGAACACCGGACTCCCCATAGCCGGCATATCTATGGTGGCAAGAAAGTAAAAGTCCATTACATTCCCGCCTCCCGTATCATAGTCTCATCTGACAGTGGCCCCACTTACTGCTCCGTGTGTGGTTCAGGCCTAGTCGGCTAGCCGGGGTCCTGCCGTGTAGTCTGTCCGCAGCCCGCCAAAGCTACAGTTAAAACCCTTTCTTCCTCGTACTAGGACCAATCACGAGGCCGCATGTCTTACAACGTGGTGAACCAAGCGTGTGATGTCACCAAAGGCAGGCCTTCGAACCCCGGATTAGAGGAAAGGAAATACCAATATCACCCTATCATTCGTCAGAGTAAGGATAAATAACAGTAGTCACACCCGCTAATAGCAGTAATGAACGCGTGGCTATTCCTTTACTCCAATGTTCTGAATTAAAAGCAGGGGCCAGGACAAAAAGCAGATCCCACAAAAATAAATATAAACACGGGCTAGAAGTAATTAATTAACAGTCATAGCACTGCATACCCCAAAACGTGGAACTGAGACCCTGAGTCCCTCCTAGAGCAGCACTCCTAATCCTGTGTATGGTGTGAGAGGAGTCTCAGACAGAACTCCACCAGCATAATCATACTGTCCAGCGTCCCCTTGTGAGACCAGATGTTGACCCTAATAACCATAGAGTGCACATTACCCATTCTTAATCCCAATGCTGTCAGGATGATAATCGTTATAAAGTGCTATAATCACCCTGAAAAATGCACTTCATCTATTAATTGCATGCCAGGGGATTTCATCATTCAGTCCCAGGAGGTGACTTTTGAGACGGTAAACCCATTTCTGCTCACGTAGAAACAGGGCTGTTCCTATCTCCCCCAGCAGCAGGAAAACCCTGTAATCTCTCAATCAAGGTCCATCTCAGATCTTCCGTCGTGTGTCCTGTTTCCAGGAAATGGGCAGTCAATCTTGTGTTAGATCTGCCACATCTAACAGTACTTCGATGCTCCATAATCCGGATTTTTACTTTCCGGCTTGTCATCCCCACGTATTGCTTCATACAGGGACAATTGCAATTCGTGTGGGTTCTTTGTTCCCAGGGATATGTTAGGCCTATGTCAATGCATTTAGTGTTGGTAGTATGATGACAGACACTGCATGATCCGAGTGTGTCCCGTCACTGGAGGTAGAAGACTAGATGTCATACCTACATTCCCTCTGGTGACCCGAGGTCTAGTATGGACCAATAGGTCCTTAAAGTTTTGACTGCGTTTAAACGAGATTAGGAGTTGCTCCACATTCAATCCACTAGAGTTTAAAATCCTCCAGTTTTTAAGAATCAAACGTTTGATCTGTTGGGAGGCTGTATTGAAGGTGGAGACAAATACAGGTTTTTTTAGACTCTGGTCTAATTGTCTTGGCCAAAAGTACTTCACGATTAGTATTTGTTTCCTTCTTTCTCGCCCTCCTGATAACCCTCTTTGGGTATCCCCTGCTGCTGGGGGATGCTGATGGAGTTCTGTCTGAGACTCCTCTCACACCATACACAGGATTAGGAGTGCTGCTCTAGGGGGACTCAGGGTCTCAGTTCCACGTTTTGGGGTTATGCAGTGCTATGACTGTTAATTAATTACTACGGAGGCAGCCCGCATTTATATTTATTTTTGTGGGATCTTCTTTTTGTCCTGGCCTCTGCTATTTATTCAGAACATTGGAGTAAAGGAATAGCCACTCGTTCATTACTGCTATTAGCGTGTGTGACTACTGTTATTTATCCTTGCTCTGACGAATGACAGGGTGATATCGGTATTTCCTTTCCTCTAATCCGGGTTTCGAGGGCGTGCCATTGGTAACATCACACGCTTGGTTCACCACGCCGCCTCGTGATTGGTCCTAGTACGAGGAAGAAAGGGTTTTAACTGTAGTTTTGGCGGGCCGCGGACAGACTACACGGCAGGACCGCGGCTAGCCGACTAAGCGTGAACCACCCACGGGGCAGTAAGTGGGGCCACTGTCAGATGAGACTATGATACGGGAGGCGGGAATGTAATGGACTTTTACTTTCTTGCCGCTATAGATATGCCGGCAATGGGACTTAGTCCAGTGTTCGGAGCAGGTCAGATATGAGAAGAGATGGTGGATCATGCTTTTTCCTTTCTATCCTTGCTTTACCCTTTCTATCCTTGCTTTACCTGCTCTTTTAGGTTGTGTCCTCGAGGGTTCATCTAGCCCGCTGCCATTTCATTTCAAGCCTGTGATAGCAATAAACTCGGTGAGTGTGGCGGATCGGGTATTTGTTTATACCGTTTTACGACGGTTGCAATGATACCTCCTAGTTACAATTGCATAATCAATGATTTGTGGGAATGTTGCTTGTTGAGAACATGACAAGGGCTCGTTTTATGATGTTTGATGTATGGGTAATAACCATTTTTCCTAAATTCGGGTACCGAATGATTGGTTCGGATGTATCCGATTTCAGCCTAGCCTACTACTGTGGAGAGGGGAACATAGTACAGTATAGCTCAGGAGACTTTTGTTTGTCCCTGTTGTTATTTCTTTGGTTTTTAAATGAGATTTAATGGTTCTAAATAGAAATCTCTGTGATAAATGTGGATACATGTATTTTGTTTTACAGTACATGTGTCCCGTGCTAGGGGAAGTACCTCCTCACAGCAGGATTACTGCACGCATGTACCCTGGATACTAACCAAAATAAGGTAACAGGATTTTGGACTGGGGCTGATAGGAGTCCTGAAGAAGACCGGTGTGACCCTCTAGTGTGGGCGCATTACAATTCGGTCAAAACATGTTGACTTTGGCAGTCTTGGGAGGGTTGATGCGAGTCCCTACCTTTCTGAAAAATATACCCATCCTTTCTAGGTTTTCATCCTGTCCATGTGACTCCAGAATAAAGTAATCAATAGGGTACCCATGAGACAGTTTTAAGGTCACTTTCTACTGCACTTTTTCTTATCACTGTTCCCAGTCAGGGTTGGTAGCACTTTGTACTCACCCATATATGTTTTGTTGTTTATGTTGTTTGTGTTATCCCCTCCCCTATGCTCCATCCTGTGCGTGGCTACGCCAGGGTGTTTTGTAAGCAGACCCGATGATGAAGCATGTCACACACAGACCTGTGTGTGAGTGAGGGCAGTTTTACTAACACTGTGTGTGCCCCCGCATGCTTTGTCTAGGTCTTTTTTCCTCTCTACCCCTTTTGGTGTATCTGCAGCCCTGTCCACAAAAGGACTGGGCAGGTTGCGGTACCTGTGGGTACAGCAATTATTGCGGATGCCCATTGGTGCCATGCCCACATCTGAGGTATGGGTGAAAGGAGTGCTACTGAGACCTGGCAGACAGTCCAAGAGATCTGGTAGTGATCCGGCTTTCTCGAATGTGATCAAGCGCATTGTCAGCCTTATCACCAAATAAGCAGGAGTTGTCCAAGGACATGTCGTTCAGGGAAGCCTGGACATCCCCTGAGAACCCAGTGGTCTGCAACCAGACATGATTACGCAGTGCCAGTGTTGAGCCCATTGCTCTACCTAGAAAGTCTGTTCAGTCCAGACCTACTGGTGAATTGTGCTGCATCCACACCATCCACAAAGGTTTGGTTGAAAATGGCGTGGCACTTTTCGGGAAACATGGGAAGCAGCTGCACAGCAGAGTCCCACAATGCATGGGAGTAATGGCCTAAGAGCCATGCAGTGTTCACCGAAACAATACTAAGCTGGTGGAAGAAAGATGCGCTTCCCAGAGGTGTCTATCCTCTTGCTTTACCTGCCCGGTTGTGTGGGTGGAACTGAATTTAGTTGACCTTCAGCAGTATTTCCCCAAACTGTGGGTCGCAACCTGATTTTTGGTAGGTTGTGAAAGCCCAAGCAATAAATAAAGATGCTTTTAAATTCTGTGTTGATCTTGTCATATTTGCCAGACCTGCAGGTTTAGTAACCTAAAAAATGTACTTGACCTAACTGAAATGCACTTGACCTCAGTTTCTGGAAGCAGAGCAAATGGGACAAGTTAACAAGATTTAAAGGCATTTTTACTGCTCACAATCATGTTACATTTCCTATGCTTTCAGAGAAAGAGGTCAAAAGTCAGTTTGTCTTCCTATTCACTAGAAAGGGCGAGTAGGAACTAAAAATAGCTCGTCCTAATTGAATCTGGCTTGCAAATGCGAGCCGGCGAGTGGATTTTTTTAGCCCTGCCTTAGACTGTTAGGCTAACAATAGGCAGAAACATGTTGGCATGAAATATATCTCCATGCAGTGACGCATATAGATTATTACATCAATATATGCATCCTGCATTTACCTGTTGGTAATTTGTTAATAAACCTAGGATAGCACCTTAATAAAGGACACTTTTGTGGTTTATCGTAAGGTTTCTTTAACCAGTAAACTGGATCATAGCATTAGCCAGAATAGATGAGACATTTCTAAGAACTCCCTCAAGTCAGCCCCAGCCTGAGGTTAAGTATGCCCTGGTAGTACCATCTTACCAGGGTGGGACAAGGTGGCAAATAAGGAACTATTTCACATTACATGAGTGAGCCAACCTCATCCAATTCTTGAAATTGCCTAGACACTGTAGGTAGCGACAGCAGGGATTTCTCGAAGTCCTTTTTCATGTCTCGCCGAGCAGCTGACTGGGCTAATAGCGAAATCAATGGGTATCACACCATTTTGTGGTGTGTTACGTTACAAAGGGAAGGCGTGAGCCCTCGAATGCCCTTGATCCTCTTGTGTAATAGGGTTCTTTGGCAGACCCATTAGACCGCCAAACTCCTATTCAGGCACTATGTCTTCTGACAAAATGGTGCTTATTATTTTTTTAACATGGGGATTGGTGTTTACAAACACCTCTCCCTTTACAGTCAGAGAAAGAAAAGTAAAGTGAATTATGTGAAACGGAGGGTGAATGGAAGGCCTGCAGGATTTCATTTTTCGTAACACACAACAACATGTTAATACTTGTAAATGAACTGTACATATTCAATAGTTAGGAAAGCAAAAAAGAAGCAAAATATGAAGGGAAATGGAAACAAAGCTTTTAATAGGATTAAACCAAATGAAGACAGTTAACTTGCTGATACACAAATTATAAATGTTCACTGAAACCTGATTATGGTTTTATCAGTAAAACTGTATGCCTGTGCAAATTTCAATGGAAAATGTGCTGTGTGTAAGTGATAGTGCGCTACCACACAATGCTGTAGTTACATTTTCAAAATCGCCAGCCTCATATTCATTATAGCTATGTGGGTCTTGAAAGTTTGTTTGTCTAAAAATTGGGTCGTGATTAACAAAGTTTGATAAGCACGGTCTTGGAAGTTGAGCCCTGCCCCAGTAGGCTCTCAGGTGAACAGGGCTGGGAGAAGAAGGCTGGGTCTCCTGGGGTGGGATGATGGTGTCGGGCAATCATGCAGTACACAGGATCCCCTGTGCAAGGTTTGGCGCAGACCCCTAGGAGAACGTCATTGAGGCCTTCATTAAAAGGAGGTAAGGGCTCAGCTGAGCCTGCTTCTGGGTGAAGTACCTCAGTTAAGACATTGGTCCTGACCTCAACTGCTGCGAGCTGCAGGTCAAGAACCACTGCTGCTCTGCGCATTCTGGTGACAGAGAATGTGCCTTCCTCCGAAACTGGGCCTGGAGAAGTGTCCATTCCAGTGTGTCACCCAGCTCCTCATACTAGTTCTCAGCTGGTTCAGGGTCTTCCTTCATAGGACCAAACCCTTCCTCATCATCTCTCCCTACAGGGAGGAAGGGACTTTCAAGTGATGGAAAGTCCAGGGGTTGGCAAGGCCTAGACAGCGCCGCCAATAGAGTCGGGCAGCATCAGGATCGCGCTGGTTCTGAGTTGGGGATAAGGATGTGCGTGTGTCGAGTAGCACTGCAATAGAGGGAGCTGGTTTGGAAAAAAGGTACCTGAGTCGGTCTGGATCCAGAGGGATCAGCTGGCGTCAGGGGCAGACCCTCTGACGCCAGGCACCTTGAAGCTCCATGGGGCCAGAATGCATGCCAGAGGTAGTCTTAGCCCAAAGATGGTGTGCATGGTATCGTAACATTCTTTTAATTGAGCAGGTGTCGCTCCGGATCTGGGTAACTAGGGGTAGTGTGAAGTAGACCCCGACCCCGGCTTTGCAGGTTGAGTCTGGAAGCGGGATTTAGAAGCACACATTTTTGAGGGTGAAGCCAATGATTACTTCAAAGTATTTTTCTTCTTTGACTTCCAACTTGGAGGAAGAGGTCTTTGAACATGAGAATGACCGTCTGTGGAAACGGCTCCGTGCCTTCTTCTTCTGCTGCTCTGCTTTGGGGTGCATTGACTTGCACTCAACAGAGGCTTTGGAGTCATGACTCGACCCAAGTCACCGGAGACACACACACATCTTTCTGTGATATTCCTTACAAGGCTTAAACCCAATAGGTTTAGTTGGGGCATGTTCCTAGCACACTGGGAGCAATTGTTCCAAAAAAGGATTGACAAAAAGTTGATAAACAAAAACAACAGATGTAGCTCTACGGATCCGTACTGCTGATGCAGAAAAAAAGGAACGGATGTCAGCGTGCCGTGGTGGCCCTTATATGGGCGCCACAACGTCACTTCCAACATGGAGAAAGCCAACCCGATCGATGCCACCCACCGGTATGCAAATGTACTCCTCAAGGTTTTATGGGTTCAGCCTGACACCTGGGGAATATTCTACAGTGAGCAATCTCCTGTTAGAAGTTTTTTATCAGAATGCTCTGTACCATAGTTACCAGGGAGTTAAGTTCAGGTTAATTCAGTAACTTTGAGGGTTCACCCTTACAATTATTGGGATTATTCTTTGGAGTGAGCAGTAGTCTACTCATAATAATCCAATTTATTTCACAAGGCAGCTGACATTAAGGAAAACACACATTCCCTTCAGTAGACTAAAATGATGCACCAGAAGGATGCAGGAGGCCATCAGCCCCAGAAGCCGCAGCGTCAACCTGACAGAGACCCGGGATAAAGGCTGAAAGAGTGGAATCAGAGCCTGAATATCCCGAACCCGCTGTTCGGGAGGATAAACCCAAAACTGCGCCGAGTCGAGAACCGTTCCGATGAAGAGGAGCTTCTGAGAGGGACACAGGTGTGACTTCGGCACATTGATGGAAAACCCCAGCTGGTGCAGGAGTTCTGCCGTCGTCTGGAGGTGGCTGACGACTGACTGGGGCGAGCCCGCCTTCAACAACCAGTCGTCGAGGTAGGGGAAGACTGAAACCCCTAACCTGCGCAGATGAGCTGCGACCATCGCCATCACCTTCGTGAACACCCGTGGGGCGCTGGTAAGGCCGAAGGGGAGCACGGTAAACAAATGCTCGTGGCCAACCGTGAACCGCAGGTAGTGCCGGTGGGCCGGCAGGACGGGGATGTGGAAATAAGCGTCTTGCAAGTCCAACGCTACCATCCAGTCTCCTGGGTCCAGGGCAGCTAAAACCTGAGCCAGTATCAGCATTTTGAACTTCTCCTTCCGGAGGAAGCCGTTGACGTTCCGTAGGTCCAAGATAGGGCGTAGGCCCCCTTTGCCCTTCTTGGGTACCAGAAAGTAGTGGGAGTAGCAACCACACCCTACTTCTGGCCCACGAACGCGCTCGATGGCTCCCTTGGCCAAGAGGTCCGTAACTTCCTCCTGCAGAAGTCGCAAATGATCCCCCGATACGTGGTGGTATTGCGGTGGCATGGCTGAAGGGGTCGCCTCCAAGAGGAGGGAGTAGCCCCTTCGGATGATTTGCAGCACCTACCTGTCCGATGTGACAGTGCGCCAGTGGAGGAGGTGATGGAGAACCCTGCCCCCCACTGGCGTCACATGGGCATGAAAGCACAGACTAGGAGGGTTTCGAGGCGGATGCTGCGGGGGAAGGTATGGACTGGCCTCGCCTTTGTCCCCGACCGCCGCTACGGCGGTTTCCACGGCCGCCACGGCGTTGGATGTTAGTCTGCGGTGCGTGGCTGGCAGCACGTGTGGGGGCGCCCCTTCCTTGGCCACGAAAGGAGCGAAAGGCACCAGTTTGCTGGCGCGGGGCCGAGAGGCCCAAGGACCTGGCCGTAGCCCTGGAGTCCTTAACCCCTTCCGCCCTCATGACGAGCTCAGCTCGTCATGAGTTACGCCGCTCGCACGCTCATGTGAGCTCGTCATGTAACGCCGCTTTTCGAAAAACACAGCGCGCAGCGGGAAAACCGCTAGCGTGCATGTGGTTAAGGCGCTCAAGCACATGGTCTGCCTTGTCGCCAAAAAGGCGACAGCCATTAAACGGCATGTCCATGAGTGTATTCTGGACATCGTCTGAGAAGTTGGCGGACCTCAACCAGGCGTGGCGACTAATCACCACGTCGTTGCCATCGCTCTGCCCAGTGAGTCGGTGGTATCCAGCCCACACCGGATGGAATACCGTGCCGCATCCCGGCCTTCCACAAGGACTTGGCCGAGTTTAGCCCGTACCTCCATCGGGCATTCTGGCAGCACGTCCGCGACCGTGTCCCACAGGAAGTGGGTGTAGCGGCCCAAGAGGCATGCGGTGTTGGAAGACTGCAGTCCCAGACTCAGGGAGGAGAATACCTTCTTGCCGTATTGCTCATACCTCTTGGATTCCCGGTCAGGCGGAGCTGTCGGGAATGCGGTCTGGGAATTGGAGGCCTGGATGACCAGGCTCTCGGGGGTGGGGTGGGTGGACAGGAAACAAGGGTCGCCCGGGGCCGGGTGGTTGCGTCTGGCCACGTTCCTATCTACAGGTGAACCTGTAGCGGGCCTGGACAAAGTGCCCAAAAGAACGTCAGTCAAGGCCTCATTAAACAGCAGCAGAGGCTCAGCTGAGCTTGACTGCGGTTTAAGGATCTCAGTGAGGAGGTTAGTCCTCACGGCCGCGACGGGGAGCTCAAGGCCCAAGGTCTTGGCCGCCCGCGTCAACACCACACTGTAGGTTGCCCCCTCCTCCGTAGCCACGGTAGGAGGTGAGACAAAACCAGTGTCTGGCGAGCTGTCCAGACCACTGCCATCCCCAAGTCCACCTGTCCAGTCCTCCTGGGACTGACACTCCTGTGTCAGAGGGTCCTCAGACCCCTCCCAACACTCCTCATCACCCATCTCCTGATAATCAGGGTTGTCAAATGATGGGGCCGGTTCATTGAGGTAAAACGCCCCAATCTACGTTGAGAGCGGCGCCCAGCGGTGCCGCTCCGGCGCCGGAACTGGATAGAGGGGGGCATCAGGGACGGCGCCGTCCGAAGACGGCGCCGGAGGTGAGACCCGAGGGACCGGCGCCGGTGAGGTCATCAGGTCAGAAGCGGATCCAGCGGAGCCCTGCGGCGCCGGGCCCTGCGGCGCCGGCAGCATCGGGGCCGAAGCACCCGCCGGCGTCGAAGCCCCCGACCCGCTAGGGCCCCCAGACGGATCCGCTGGACCCGAAGGTACCGCGGAGCATGCCGGAGGAGTGAGGGACCTCATGGCCACGAGGAAGCGCTCGATCTCCTCCGGCGTCGCTTGCTGCCCAGGGACCGGAGGGTATGGGGCAGGTCGTGACGCCCGCGACTGCGACGGAGCCGCGTGGGCATTGTCACCCGAACCCCCGGCCGCGTCGTGCGAGCGTCGGGGGGAGTCCAAAGAGCGATGACGTCTCTTCGACTTCTTGTGCTTACCTGGCGACTTCGAGTCTGAGGAGTGATGGCGACTCCCGGAGCTATATTGGCTCCAACCCCGCGACCGGTCCCTTCGTCCGGACCGGGACTTCTCGCGGCGCGGGGCCGACTGCCGGAGCTCGAGCCGCTTGCGGGACTTCTCCCGCCTAGCTTTCGAAGTCAGGGCCCGGCAGTCGGAACAGGCCTTGTCGTCGTGGTCGACACCGAGACAGTGGAGGCACCGGCGGTGAGGGTTGGTGACCGACATCAGTCGGTCGCAGTCCTCACAGGGTTTAAAACCTGGCACCCCTACCGGCACCGTTCGGAGTCGAAGACTCGAAAAATGATCAAAAGGGATCGTAAAAAGTTTAGTCAAAAAATGACTAAGGTACCACCTTTTCCGGATCTGCGCTGCTGGCGCGGAAAAAAGAAGAACTGACGTCAGCGCGCGAAGACGGCGTCTAAGTACTCCGACGACGTCATCACGGGGCCCACGACGCCGAAGACAGATGCGGAGCCGCAGACGACGCCTACCGACGTGCAAGGGTACTGCTACGCAAAAATTTCCGGATCCAGTCTGACGCCTGGGGATATTCTAAGGTAAGGAATCTAATACTAACCTGTTTCTTTCAGATAAAAGTGCTTCATGAACATATGGAGAGATGCCCACATAGCTGCCTGGCAAATGTCTAGAAAAGGAACGCTGCATGCTAATGCAGTGGTAGCAGCTTTGCTCCTGATGGTGTGAGCACAAAGTCCTTCCAAAGGATGCTTTTTGGCCAGTGCTTAGCAGATATTAATGCAAAGCATGATTTATTTATTTATTTTATTTATGCAATTTATAAAGCGTGCAACTACCCATGGGTGTCTCGGTGCTGAGGATTAGAGCCAAGGAAGGTTGACATTACGTGTTATTGATTGAAAAGCCATGTCTTTATCTGTTTCCTGAAGGTGAGCAGGGTAGGACTGGTCTTGATGTGAAGGGGAAGTTTGTTCCAAAGTTTGGTGGTGGCACACAGAAACGATTTGTCTCCCCAGGATGCTTTTTTTGTCCGAGGAACAATGAGAAGATTGGCAGTGGAGGAGCATAGTCGTCTTGGGGGGTTGTAAGGGCAGAGGGAATGTTTGAGAAAGTCAGGTCCAAAGGAATGAATGGCCTTGTATGCAATGCAAAGAGCCTTAAACTTAGATCTGCTTCTGACAGATACCCAGTGGAGTTGGCTGAACATTTTAAAGATGGGTTTGAATTTGGGAGTACCTGTCAGCCCCCTAGCCGCTGCTTTTTGAACTAGTTGGAGTTTGTTAAGGACTCTTTCTTGCGCGTTGATGAATAGGCTGTTGCAGTAATCTACTTTGGACATGACATGGGTGCTGATTAATGTTTTAGCTGCTGTGCTTGGGATGTAAGGAAGAAGTTTCTTTATGATTTTAATGCTGTAGAACGCTGAGGAGACTACTGAATTAGCATGGTGCAGGGGGCGGAGCTAGCGAGCGGAGAAAATGGCCGCATAGATCCCGGGCTCCGCCGGCATCATCTACTATCCTGTTGCTATCCTGCACAAAACCACCTCAGTGGACCCCCCGACCCCCTCGAGGAGATCGGAACAGTAGCGGACCTGAGGGATCTGCTCGGACTGCAATTCCGACAAATAGCGGGGACGTGAACCGGCCCGCTTCATAGAGCGTGCGGAGGGCCTCGGTCCGAGGCGCAGACGGAGACTGGCAGCGGCGGTTTGCGCTGACGGACCCCGGGGGGTCCTCCCTCTCGGACGACAGCCAAGCGGGGGAGCGTAGCAGCCTTCCAGGTCCCGAGGAGACCCAGGACACGGCGGCAGAGAAGGCGGGACGCCAGAGGTGAGCCGGCCTAACGGCCGGAGAGGACATCGCGCTACGCCATTACGTTGCGTCTGCAGTGAGGAGCTGAGGAGGCGGCGGCGGCCCCGGAGGGAGAGACAACGTCTGCTGCGGGCTCGGAGGGGGGAGATACGTCCGCATAGGCACCGGAGATAGCGGCTACATCTGCTTGAGCCCCGGAGTCTGGAGCAGCACTCTTGGTTGCGTGCAGGACGTCTGGAACATTGTGGGTGTCGGTTCCCACGACTGCCCATCACGACGCTTCCCTGAACCCTGCCTACATGCGGTGGCTGCCCTGGGTGCGTGCAACACCCGCGCTCTGCTCCTGGGTGTAGTGTAAAGGATCTCTTTACCGACATAAATTGGATTCTGTTTATTTACCTTTATTACACTGGGGCATAGAGAGTCCGCCATATTAAGAGTTGGAATTCTACCTGAGACAGATCAAAGCCAAGAAAGGTGAGGCGGCGTGCACGCACCCGGGCCTGGTGGCGCCGCGTCTTGGCAGAACGGACGGGGTGTGGGAGCGGGCACGCTGACCTCGGACTCTGTCGGTGCTGGCCGCCTGGCGACTCGCTACGTCGGGGGTTGGCATTGCGGAGGACTTGCTTGATCCCTTCGGAGTCCTTACATCGCGCTGCTGAACATGGGGAAGGGCGATAAAACTCAGAGTAGGCTTCCCTTCTCGCAGAGGCGAGCCGCAACACAAAGCACGCCGCCGCGGATAAATGAGGAGGCACACGCGGCGACTCCGCAAGACGCGAACTCGGACATTAAAACAATGCTCCGCTCAATGGAGCACAACATTCAAACAGACATAGCGGCGCTGGGGTCCAAAATGGATGCCATGTCATACCGCATGGACCGCATGGCGGAGCGTCTGGACAAACACTCGGAAAGACATGATATGGCCGAACGGCGAATCACGGAGGTGGAGGAGGCACAAACGGATCTGGACACTGCGAGGCGGAGAGCGGACCACCTCATAAAGACACTGCAGGATAAAACGGAGGATTTGGAGGCGAGGTCGAGGCGCTGCAACCTCCGCATAACGGGGCTGCCAGAGACGACGCAGACTGGGAGGATGGAACTGTTCATTGAACGGCTACTTCACACGCTATTAGGTGATGGTGTGTTCTCCTCTATGTTCGTTGTGGAACGTGCGCACCGCACACTGGGCCCGAAGCCTAATCCGGGCTTACCGCCGCGCCCTATAATAGCGAAGCTCTTGAATTATAGAGACAGAGACACTGCGCTGAGGCTGGCCAGAGAGAAGGGAGACCTGCAGTTTGAGGGATCGAACATCTCCATCTTCCCGGATTTTACAGCACGGGTGCAGGAAGCACGCAAGCACTTCGCCCCGCACAAGAAACGTCTTAGGGAAATGGGCCTGGATTACGCAATGCTCTACCCGGCCAAATTGCGAGTGAACAGACAAGGCCACTCGCATATTTTCACGGACCCTGCGGTTCTACAGAAAGCCTTGAAGACGTGGGCGCGAGAGAAGTCGGATGGCCAAGCTGGGCAGCGGCAGGAGGCGGAATCGAGCCTCCTTGAAGAGCAAGAGTGATCTGGGACTCGGCTGCCTGATGTGAGGCGGTCTTGTGGGTGTGTTCTACTGTGCACGGGCCGGCGACAGTTTACCTCGGATGCGAGAATCACTGGAATGCGGATACAGATAAGTGAAGCTGGGGACTGATTATAGGGATTGACTACATCCGGTGTGACCTTGGGTCCCTGGCTCCGGTTGGGTCTGAGCCGGGGGTGGTGAGGGCGGGGGGGGGCCACTGCTGATAATGGGAGGGTAGGGGGCCCGCAACGAGGATTGCAAGGGGCCTTCATCCCCCGAACTTGGGTTTGGTGCATTTCTAATTTCCTGATGGTGCAGGGCGGAGGGAAGGAGGCCGGGCGACAGAGTTGGACATTGGTCGCTTGGGTCGAGCCGGCTGGCTACCTTCGCCACTGAGCGTTAAGCACATGGGAATGTTTTACGTGTTGCTGGGGAGGGCTGGGTGGGATGGGATTCTGCTAGGCCAAATTGGGGTGGGTCTGCTGTGGGTGGTGGGGGGCATGTCGGGGTTTGGGGTGTTCGACTTGTTCTTTTGGTTGTTTGACATTGTGCTTTGCCGAGGTTTCTGGAGAGATCCTATTGTGCATGTTCCTATTGCTGCCTCACAGATCCGATTGTCTGGGTGTGCCCTTGAGGTGCGCCTGAGCGTGTTACATAATGTACCCACGATTCAGCATGGCGGGTGGGACTGTGATTGAGGGTCTTGCATCCTTGCAGGCGTCGGAGCCGGCCCAGTTGAGAGCTCTGTCGTGGAATGTGAGAGGCTTAAACGACTTCCGGAAGCTTCGTAAGGTCCTTAGTTATTTGCGTAGACATAATATTGACCTCGCTCTTTTGCAGGAAACTCACCTCCCGATGACTAGCAAGCTTCTCACTCACAAGGGCTTATTGGGTAGCAGTGTAGCGTCAGGCTTCACCACACACTCACGGGGCACACTCACCTGGGTTAACCCTGGCTCCAAACTAAAGTTGCAGTCCTTGGAGGCCGATCCTGAGGGTAGGTACGTGCTCAGCAGATGCGAGGGTAGGGGGCTAGATTTCATGGTAGTCAATGTGTATGGCCCCAACTTTGACTCCCCGGAATTTTATGTGACACTAGCGCAGAAGTGCAGGATGTATGAATGTACTGGGATGCTCTGGGGTGGGGATCTCAACCTGGTGTTCGACCCGACTCTGGATAGATCAGCGGGACCCCACAGAAGCCCGTCGGCGGCTGCCATGGCGCTGCAGACTGAAATGGTGCGCTTGGCTTTGATAGACGTTTGGCGCAGCAGACACCACGATAGAGGGGGGTACACGCACTATTCCGCTTATCATGAGATACATACAAGAATAGATTATTGGCTCACGACACAGCAACTAGCACATACGGTAAGGGATTGTCGGATCCTGCCTCGCACGCTCTCTGATCACTCTCCTCTCCTCCTCGTTCTTGAGCTCCCGACGCCGCGGCTCCCCCCCTTCACGTGGCGCTTCCCCCCGTATTCCTTGTTGGACGAGGTGTTCAGGGGTGAAATTGCAGACGAGATTGAAACTTTCTTTGCCGCCAACGTGGGGTCCGTGGACAGCTTCCAAACATTGTGGGAGGCGTTTAAGGTATGTGTGCGCGGAGTGGCGATGGCTAAGCACTCCGGTGTCCTTAAATCTATCAGACAGAGGCTTCGGCACCTAGAAACCCAATTAACGGAGCTAGAGCAGTTACAGCAGGCTGACCCCACGGGGGATACACTAGACCGGATTAAACAACTGGTGTCAGAATATAATACGGAGGCTGACAGTGAGGTCCGTCACTTGGGTAAATACGCCACGGCACGCACTTATGGGGAGGGCGAAAGGCCTAGCTCCTTACTGGCAAATCTGGTTCGCAACGAACGACGACAACTCATTGTTGGCGAATTGATATCGAGCGCGGGGGAGGTCCTCACCGACGAGCAGCAGATAATAGAGGAGTTTCGGCAATATTATTCCACTCTTTACGAGTCCAAATCTACCGGGATGGAAGAGGCGATCGACGAGTATTTAGGACTTATCAAAATGCCGCTGTTGTCAGACGCACAGAGAGAATTCCTGATGATGCCCATTCAGAAGGAGGAAATTGTGGACGCGCTAGACAGCATGAGATCTGGTAGCGCTCCGGGGGCTGACGGGTTGACGGTAGGCTTCTACAAAGCCTTCAAAGACCTGTTGCTACCCTACCTTTCGACGCTGTTTGACGACATATGCCTGGAAGGCAGAATGCCCCCATCCATGCGGGAGGCGCTCATCGTCACTCTTCTTAAACCAGGGAAACCCACAAATGAAAGGGGGTCGTACAGACCTCTTTCATTGATAAATGTTGACGCGAAACTCTATGCGAAGGTGCTGGCGACGCGCCTCGCTCTCCTGGCCCCGAAACTGGTTGCACCGGAACAAGCCGGCTTCATTCCAGCTAGGAATCTCACCTATAACATACGTACTGTGCTGGGTACAATGCAGCATGTGAAGCCGGAGAACAAGGCGTTGGCGGTGTTTTTAGACATGGAAAAGGCGTTCGATTCTGTCGAGTGGCCATTCATGTCGAGAGTACTACGGAAGCTGGGCTTGGGAGAACCTTTTTTGCAAATGATAGGTGCCTTGTACTATAAACCGTCGGCCAGGGTTCGCCTGGGTAACAGAGTGACAGAGGCGTTTGCAATAAGTAGAGGCACCCGACAGGGCTGTCCCCTATCCCCTTTGCTGTATGCCCTAGTGGCGGAACCCCTGGCGTGTGCTCTGAGAGAATACCATAGCCATGAGGGTATCAGCTTCCCAACCTACAAGATCTGCATATCCACGTATGCGGACGACACCCTCCTTTATGTAAGAGACCCGGAGCTCAACCTTTCCCCGGTGCTCAGAGAAGTTGTGCAGTTCGGGGCTCTGTCGGGCTAAAGGTGAACTGGAACAAATCGGTGGCATTCCCGCTGACCCCAGTGACGACCAAGTTTGGGATGGATTATCCGCTCCAGTGGTCGGACGACCCGGTCAGATACTTGGGTATACAATTGCATCCCGACCCGGATGTACTGGTGAGGGAAAATTACGGGGTGGCCTATACCAGGTTGTCTGACGACGTGGACAGATGGTGCAAATTGCCGCTGTCCCTGTCGGGTCGCATCGCACTGATGAAAATTATTGTCCTCCCGCGGTTTTTATTCCTGTTTAATAACATTCCGGTGACCCTCTCGAGGGCCTTCTTCAAGTCATTGACGCAAGTCCTCACGCGACTTGCGTGGGGGGGCGGGCAACCGAGAGTGCAGTGGACAGTCTTAACGCTCCCGTATGAACAAGGGGGTTTAGGTGCCCCAGATCTGGAGAGATACTATAGGGTCGCCCAAGCATCGCATTTGCATACTTGGATTCACGGGGATAACAACATCCCTCACGTGATACTGGAGACTTTGTTTACGGACCCCCTCCCTCCGCCGGCTACGGTGTTTGAACCGGCCCCACGACGAATAGGCACGCTGGACTCCATTGCCGCGACAAGTCACGCCTGGCACTCACTGGCCAGGAGACGTGGATACGAAACATTGTACTCCCCGCTCGTTCCGATAGGATGGGCTGTCTGGATACCGCCGCTGAGAGAGAAGGGGGTTACGCGCGCGCTTCAACAATTGGGCATATCTAAGTTGGGGGATCTATTAAGGAACGGGTCAGTGATCACCTGGATACAGTTGGTCCCCCCTCAGACTCCAACCTCGCTGTTGCAGCGATTCCACTTTCACAGGGTGCGTACGGCGCTACAAGCACTGCTGGGCTCGACCATGCAGGAGCCCCCTGAAGTTCCAGAACTAACATACATTATTAAAACCTCGTCTCCCGCACATCTCATCTCCCGATTGTACAGGATTGGCCAACTCAACGGGGAACAGCCTCCTTCCAAAGCCCGGTCGGCATGGCAACGAGATCTGCAGGCGGAAATAAGTGATTCGATGTGGGAGTACTGCTGCCGCAACACTAAAAAGGTGTCACTTAATGCTCGGCATCGACTTATTCATTTTAAATTTTTGCAAAGAGTGTATTATACCCCAGAACGCCTACACAGGTACGGCCTCCGACAATCATCGGAATGTGAACGCTGTCACGCCCCGGTGGCAGACTTCATGCACCTCGCGTGGTCATGCCCGGGCATCAATAAATTCTGGGCGGATGTTTTCGGGGAGATGGGTCGCGCTCTGGAGACAGAGCTCCCAGTTAATCCCGCGCTTGCGTTGCTGGGATATTCCAAGATCCTCCCTCTGGCGATGCGCCGCCTGGCAGATATGGGACTGATCATGGCCCGACGTGCAGTGGCACGGTGCTGGATGCGGGGTCCGCTCCCGACAAAAGGAGGTTGGGCCAGAGATATGCTGTATGGCTGCACACAGTCACAGCTCTTTAGCGAGCTTCTACCCCCGGTGAGCAGACCTAAAAATTTCTGGGATCTGTATCTGACTTACGTTGCCAATAAAGACACCATGGAGCCGGAACAGGAGGAGGCAGAGGAGAGGCAGGATGAGGCGGAGGACACTGAGGATCGAGGGTGCGATATAGATGGACTGGGTGACTCGTGAGGACCTGGGAGGGATGTGAGGCGAATCTTCGGGGGTCTGGAAGGGACTGATACACATGCGACACGCGGGAACCCTTACAATAGGAGCACATGCCAAGCGGGGAGATTGAGAGAGGGGGGGAAATAGTAGAGGGAGGCGGGCGGAGGAGGGGGCATTCGTGGGGTGTGCGGGGAGCTGGGGAACGATGGTTTGGAGTGAGAGGAACAGGCAAGCACAAGGGTGGTTAAGGGGGGAGGGGAGGGGTTAGGAGGGGTGTTTGTATACAGGGTCACAAACCTGGTTTGGTTGACAGACAGGCACACAACACTGACACGCCTGCGCCCTCACAGTGGCGGCGAGTATACCCCAAGGGTGGAGGGGGGGATGGGGCTGCGTGGTTACAAACTAGTGAAATGATAGTTAGATAGTAGTGTGGGGGTGCTGAGGCCACCCCACACTGGGGAATTGATAACCTGCTTGATGATCTGGTCCTAAAATGATGAGTGTTGATGTTCCTCTACATTGCTGCCGGCCTCAGGGTTGTAGGCGTAGAGCTGTGTGTGTGACCTGGAAGTGAATAAAAGTTTATAAAAAATAAAAATAAAAAAATAAAAATTAGCATGGTGCATGAACGACAGCTTGGTGTCGAAAATGACTCCAAGATTTCTGTCTTTTGTGACAGGTGTGGGAGGTGTTCCTAAGTCGGCTGGCCACCATATAGAGGACCAGGAGGGTGTAAGTTTACCGAGGATCATCACTTCCGTCTTGCTGGAGTTCAGTCTGAGGGAGTTGTTTGCCATCCAAGTGCTTATAGCAAGCATTCTCTGCTGGAAGCTGGCTGCAACCTGAGCACCATCATTGTGTATTGCCAATACTAGTTGGGTGTGGTCGGCGTAGGATGTGAGATCCAGAATGTAGGTTTTAATGACCCTCGCCAGGTCAGACACATAGATATTAAACAATGTCGAGCTTAGCGAGGAAACCTGAGGCACAGCGCAAGGAAAGGTGAATGGAGGGGAGGTGTAATTGCCAAGCGTGACTGATTGTGAACGGTTGGCCAAAAATGATGCAAGGAGGGCCATGGCCATGTGAGAGACACCCAAAGTAGTGACACGGCCGATCAAGGTGGCATGGTCAACCGTGTCGAATGCTGCCGACAGATCAAGCAAGACGAGAACCACCGCTCCTCCTGCATCGAGAATTTTTTAAATTTCATCACACCCTTTGATGAGGGCGGTTTCTGTGCCGTGTCCCCTTCTGAAGCCAAATTGGGTGTCATCCAGTAGGTGGTTTTGCTCGATGAAGTGTGCCAATTGGGTATTCATAATTTTTTCTGCAATTTTTGCTGGTAAGGGTAAACATGTGATAGGCCTGTAGCTAGTTGTGTCCGCTGGGTCAAGGTTGGACTTTTTGATAAGAGGCTTAATAACACTCTTTTTCCAGATGGAAGGGTAAATACAGGTTTTGAACACAGAGTTGAGTATGTGAGTTAAGTTAGATCCTATGATGACAGGATTAAGTTTAAGGGTGGCCGGAGGCCATGAATCGTCTGGGGATCCTGATTTCATTGAGGAGAGGAGAGGAGATGAGTGGTGAGGTCCGGGGAGATTTGAGTAAATTCCTCAAAGGATGGGGGTGGTGTGTACTAGTGTGAGTGGAATCAGGAGGAGCAAGGGCGCCTACAGGATCGCTGGATTCGCTGGTGTCAACGGAGGGTATGCTAGAGGAATTGTTTAGTGTGAAGTTATTGTAGATAGAGCTGATCTTCTCCTGGAAGTATGTAGCTATGGAGTTACAGAGTGTCTGGGATGCGGTGATGGGAGAAGTCGACCCTTGCCCTGAGAGCTTAGAGACGACTTGGAACAGTTGCTCGGTAGAGTTTTTTGCAGATTCAATTTGATTGCAGAAAAAATAGCTTTTTGCCGTGATCTGGAGGCGTTTATAATTACCTAGGGTTTGTTTATAGAGGGCTTTTTGGATGGGGTAATAGTTAACGCGCCAGCGGCGTTCTTGATGTCTGCATTTCTGTTTTTCCTGCCCAAGGGTCTCATTGAACAGGGTGCAGAGACCGTGGTTCTGTTATTAGACCTTTGTTTGGTAGCTACCGCCAAGTTATGTTATGTTATATTGATTTTGTAGAGCGCGCAGCTACTCAAAGTATCCCGGCGCTAGTTCCAGAAAGCCTACCACACTCATCAAATGACCTCAAAAAAGCAAAGTTGACCGCGTTGATCCAACATGTGTAGTGATTAGCAGCTAAGTCAGGGTCATTGGGAGGAAGGTAGGGCTGCGATGGGAGTAAAGCAGATTGAAATTTGAGGGGGTCGATGTTGCTCCAAGCTTTAAACTGTCTGGGAAGTGAAGGAATTAGGTGGGGAGGGGAGTTAGTGTTGGATTGGATATCAAAGAGGACTGCATGATGGTTGGTCCAAGGTAGAGGTACGACAGGTCCTAAGACAAGGTGTTGGTGATTAGAAAAAGTCTGTCTAATGTGTGTCCAGCCGAGTGTGTGGGTAGGCGACAATTTGTGTGAGGCCTACCGCATCGAGTTCGGCTAGTAAGGCTGCGGTGTCTTCGTCTTCCTGTAGCTCCAGCTGGAAATTAAAATCTCCTAGAATGGAGAAGTTGTTTTCGCCTGCCACTGATTCAAGTAGACATCCTATGGAGGGAAGGAATTCTGAGCGAGATCGATGGGGACGGTATAAAAGAATACCTTTGAAAGGAGAGAATTGGGGAATGGTAATAGAGAAGCAGCAAGCTTCACAGATGTTGTTGGGGACCAAGTCCGTCTTAATGGAATAGTTTTCCCGGTAAATGAGTGCAAGACCTCCCCCTTTTTTATGAGGTCAATCAAATCTGTGGACAGAGTAGCCTTCTGGTGTGGCTGTTAAAAAGTCCGGCCCAGAGGCCAGGTCACCCCAGGGTTCGGTAATAAAGAGAAGGTCCAAGTTGTGATTTTCGACAAGGGTCTGAATTTCGTATTTGTATTTTTGGAAGGGACTGAGCGAGAGGAAGATTGTTCTCTTTTTCAATGGATTGTCTTTTGTCGCTCCAAAGGACCACATAAAGTGCCAAGCCAATTGTCCTTCTGGTTTTTCATAGTATGATCAATGAAAAAAAAAACGAGCACTCTTTTGGGGTCCAAACGAATGAGCCTCTCCTCCTCCTGAGAGGGGTGAGGTGGAGCATAAAATACCATTAGGGTAATAGTTTGAACAACGCGGTACTGCATCCATAGAACCAGTTTGTTTAAGAAAAGGTAGTGTATGGTGGATCAACACGAAGAGCTTGAAGCTCACTCACCCGCCATGTCAAGATGTTGACGAGGAGAAGCAGTCTAAATAGAAAAGAGCTGTAAGGGATAGCTGTGAAGCTGCTCGAACCGAGGGCACATCAGATAAGTGAGGACTAAATAAAGGTACCAGTGGGGCATGACAACAGGAGAAGGGCAGTAGCGGCCCGTGATCGTAGTGCTGCTGTGCATGGACGTGGGGCGTGGGAGGGACATGGTGGGGGACAGTAAACTACAGATTACGGCAAATTAGAGGTAAGTAAACAAAAAATAAATACTGTTGTTGCATGCGCTGCATCGCCAAATGCTCAGCAGCACTCCAACCATGGGCCACTACTAGAGAAAGGGAAACATGTTGTAGCCCTTTCAAAAATTGCATCACAATTGGTGACTTAAACACAGAGGGCTGATCTGGCAACTACAAGAAGGATGGACAATAACCCTTAACCGTGCTGTCGAAAGGTAGGGCCGAATTTGACCAAGAACCCTTAAGTATTTGCCCGGCGTTAGCCGCCTCTCATACCATTCGAGATTACCAAACAAAGAGGCAGGCGCTGGAGACAGAAGGCAGGAAACAGGAGTTTATTCCGACGGAGCAGAACACGTCAAATCAGACAACAGGGTATCTTCTCGAGGTGCTCTAACCGCATCTCTGAGGCCTGGCCTCTTATACACAGGTTTATTGCTTTATTACATTTAGGACATCCGTGGCATCGCTTTGTAGCATGGAAATGGCATCTTTGGAATCCTCTGTTCAGGCCCGTTCCCACACATATCTACAGTAGGAGTCCCCACCCCAATTCTCAGCATGATGGCTATCGCGCAGCTGGACATTCCGCTGGGAACAGGAATGCGGACGATCGGTCGGATCTGGGGGGTGTGAAGGCATTGATTAATCCCCGCTCCTTTGATGTGAGGCGGGGTCCTACTGTAGGGGCAGTAAACTGTATCTGCTGGGCTAGGTGGTGGCCTGGGAACAGGTCGGACAATCGGACAGGGAGGAAGAGGTTATCAAAGGAGCTTATTCTATGAATGAGATGAAAGAGTGTGGGGGTTCAGCACGGGATGTGGCTCGGAGAAAGGGTCGCGCTGGAGGTGCGTTTATGGCCCAAGCAGGGGAGGCCGGGGGCTGTCAGGGCGCGGGGGGGGGGGGGGAGAGACGCGCTGGCTATCGGCAGTGGGCAGAGAGGCCATGGCATACAAAATGGCTGCTTCTTAGGCGCACTTATGAGTCGGAAAAAGGGACAAGGTGGCGCCGATAATGTTGATGCCGCAATCTAGATTTTAACAGTGCCTTAAGCAAATCTGTGTTTGGAAAGAAACAGAACGTCCGTTAACTTGTCCTAGATTCAGTCTAACGTGCTGCACAACACCCCAAATTTGTCCAAGCAACAGGCGTGTACAGTTTTCGCCAAGGGATGGATGGCTGTGAAGAGGACATCAAATACCTGTAGAGGAAGGTCGTAGATGTTTAGCTGTTGCCATTCCAAGCTTGAAGGTGGAGATTCAGAAATCCCTGTGGAGAACTGCCCTGTTGCTGCAACTGCAGGTGCTCCCAGAGGGACAGCCTAGTTGGAGGACATATGCTCAAGCCCAGGAGTTCTGGATACCACACTCTCCGTGCCCAATCTGGAGCCACTAGTGTCAGACTCTTAAGTACTTTTATATTTGTACACAGGAACAGAGATGCTAGCTCCCAAATCCCACCAAGCAGCAACCGGGAGCTTGAACCCACAAGTCTCCCAGTATGCTACTTCAGCGGGAAGGGGGAAGTGGATAAAATAATAAAAGAGAGAAGAGAGAGAGTTCTGGTGGTTCTTCTCGCAGCCCGTCCAGCAGACTTCAGTTTAAAGAATACCTGCAAGAATTTTACAATACTTTAATAACTCTCCTGTAGACCACCCATGTACTCAAACACTCTAATCTATTCTTTTACTTTCCTACCATTGCCATTCCAGAACTCTGTTGCTCTTCTATTTTCTACGTTCTTCACAAGATGTAAGTGCTTACAGGCTTCACCAATTATTCTTCCTGTAAAAACACAAACTCACTTAATATTGTGTGCCTTCTCTATCCCTGTCCTTTCCCTAATTATTAGCTTCCTCAACTTACTTTGTTTTCTCTTGTGTGTGATCTAACTCTGTGATGCCTGTTAGTTTTCTTCTTTTATTCTTGTAAGATTTGTTCTGCGCTAGAATGAGATTTATAATATGGTTAGTATTACTCTCTCCTTTTAATTGTCTCCTGTACTAACGTATGGGTCTTATTAAACTCACTTAATTCGTTTTGCTGAGTTGTCTTATACTGGGGTCTGTGTTGTCCTTCTAACTCGAACTTCTTTCGTTAGGTCTTTTGTAGATGGAGCTCTCAGGAGATGACATTCGGTATTCAAAGACTACAATATTTCAGGTAAGGCTTTATCTACTCAATTACATTATTTCACTGTGACTTGGGGTAGTAACCCAGTGGAACACTTAGCTTTGTCGTCTTCTTTTCTTTCTCTTTTCATCTCCGTTCCTGAAGTTTCGCCGGGCTCCGCTGTCACCAGCCGAAAACTACCTCGGAGCAGTTCAACTCTTCGCCACTAGAGGTCTCAAGAATGCCGACTGACTGAACGGCACGGTTCTTTGGGAAGGTTAGGGAAAGCGAGTGCGGGATACCAAAAGGGGGACAGGGGAAGGAAAATAATAGCGGAATATGGTTAAGCTTAAAACTGGGAACCTATGCTAAGGGCCTTCCTGAAGGGTAAGGCTAACTCGGGTCTCTCAGAATTCCGAACACGAAAAACGTTCCGCCTCAAGCAAGGAATCAGGTGAATTGCGCAGTTCTCCGCACTCGCACGCTTCACCAGCATTCTATGATTACTGCGGTGAAAGACTAGACCGCTGACTCCGCAATGCGTCAGTGGCCATCCTTAGGTTCCATTGGCGAACTAGTTCAGTCCATAGTTTCCCCTGAAAACGATCTTGTTTACTGTTTCCGCCAGACCATGTTAACACACTGATCTGGAAACTTGGGGTTCTGACAGTACCCCCCAACAAGGTAGATTCTTTCCTCCCTGATTTGGTGGGGTAACGTTGGTGGAAAATCTTAACCAATCTAGGGGCGTGAACATCCGTCTCATGCTCCCATGATCTTTCCTCCAGTCCATAACCTTTCCAGTCTACCAAGTAATATAATTCTCCTCTTTGCTCTTTGGAGTCTATTATCTCCTTAACCTCAAATTCGGTTCCAGTCTCTAGTTGAAGTGGTTTTGGGGGGAGTTTTACTCGTAATTCCTTAGGGGCCTTCTTCAGCAGGGAGATATGAAAGATCGGGTGAACCTTCAATTTGGGTGGCAAGGTAAGTCGAAAGGTTACTGGATTGATTTTTTCTTCCACAGGGTATGGACCAATGAACCTTGGTTGAAACTTCCGGTTGCCTTTTAACCTCAAGTTCTTTGTGCTTAGCCAAACATGATCTCCTGTCTCCAAGAGGGGGCCTACTCTTCTTTTCTGGTCTGCATAACTCTTGTATTTCCTTTTTGCCGATTCTAAATTTTCTTTAGCACTCTGGTGTACCTGATCTAAATGGGTAACTATCTCCTCTACTGCTGGGACAGAAAGATCAGTTTGCCTAATGGTGGAGTTTGGATGTCTCCCGTAGTTCATGTAAAAAGGGGAATAACCTGTGGAGACATTCTTAGCATTATTGTGTGCAAACTCTGCTGCCCATAAGTAATCTGACCAATTCCCTTCCTGTTTGAGAAGGAATAACCTCAAATATTGTTCTAGCTCCTGGTTCACCCTCTCGGTTTGACCATCAGTCTCCGGGTGGTAACTGGTGGAAAATCGAGCTTCGCTTCCCAACCCTTTCATGAAAGATTTCCAGAAATGCGAAATGAACTGTGGGCCTCTGTCGGATATCACCACCTTTGGAATTCCGTGTATTTTCACTACCTGACTGCTAAAATGAGCAGCCAACTGCTTAGCCGTTGGTACCCCTTTTAGCGCCAAGAAGTGTGCCATTTTACTAAGGGAATCAACCATTACCAGTATGGTGTTGTGACCCTGACTAAGTGGCAAATCAGTGATAAGGTCTAAGGTAACTGTGTGCCATGGATATGGTGGTGTTGGTAAGGGCATGAGTAAACCTTTTGGTGCCTGCCGTTCTGATTTTCCCCGAACGCAAATCTCACAGGTTTTCACGTATTCCTCAATACCCTTGGACATATTAGGCCACCAATAGTGTCGCTTAATCAGTTCTTTGGTCTTTACCTCACCTTTATGACCTGCTAATTTTGCATCATGGCATTCTTCTATAACTTGTTGTTGCAGTTCTTTAGTAGGAACATACAGTTTTTCTTGAAAATAAGGCAACTGATGAAGAATCCTTCTGTCTTCTCCTTCTCGTGCCCAATTTTGTATTGCCTCTGAATCCATTGCCTCTAAAATTCCTCGTTCAAGGTGGATAGATGAGATTGCTCCAATTATTCTCTCACTTGGAATGATTAACTGATTCTCTAAGGGAGTTTTCTGGTTCTCTGTGCCTAACCTGGACAAGGCATCTGCTTTTCCGTTTTGTGTTCCTGGTCGAAAAGTTATCACAAAGTCGTATTCGGCAAAATACAATGACCAACGTAACTGTCTTGGGGTGAGGGTTCTGGCCGTTTTCAAAAACTTCAGATTACGGTGGTCGGTGAACACTGTTACTTGATGTTGCGCTCCCATTAAATGAAGTCGCCACTCCTTGAAGGCGTCTTTTATAGCCAATAGTTCCTTCTCGGTTATTGTGTAGTTTACTTCTGCCAAAGTTAATTTTCTCGATCTATAGGCTACCGGGTGCAACTGGCCCGTTAACTTATTTCTCTGAGACAAGACTCCTCCAACAGCTTGATCCGAGGCGTCCGTCTCCACATAGAAAGGCTCAGCTGGATCTGCATGTTGTAGGATCGGGGCTGTCGTAAAACTTTTCTTTAGGGACTGGAAGGCAGACCCCGCATCGTCAGTCCACTCAAACTTAAACCCCTTTTTCAACAATCGGGTAAGAGGTAGAATCTTATGTGAGAATTCACTGATGAACCTTCGGTAGAAATTGGCGAATCCAATAAAACTTTGGACTTCTTTCACACTCTCTGGAGGCTTCCAATCCATCACCGCTTCGATTTTCTTCTGGTCCATGTGTATTCCTGTTGGTGAAATGATGAAACCCAGGAATTCTACTTGGTCGACATTGAAGGCACATTTCTCTAGTTTTACGAATAGTCTGTTTTCTCTTAGCTTCTGTAACACTCCTCTGACTTGGTCTCGATGCCTCCCTTCGTTTTCAGAGTAAATCAGAATGTCGTCTATGTACACGATTGCGCACTGATCGATAAACTCTTTCAACACATCGTTAATGAAATATTGGAAAGCAGCCGGGGCGTTGCAGAGGCCATAGGGCATAACTTGATATTCAAATAGTCCGAACTTTGTCCGAAAGGCTGTTTTCCACTCATCGCCCTCTTTCATTCTCACCAGATGGTATGCCCCTCTCAGATCCAATTTTGTATAAATCTTGGCTCCTTTTAATTGATCCAATAACACCGATATGAGTGGTAACGGATATCGGTTCTTTTTAGTGATCTTATTGATGGCTCTATAGTCAATACAGGTTCTCAAATCCCCCTCCTTCTTCGGCACAAAGAACAAAGGCGAAGAGACTGGGGATTGAGAGGGCCGGATGAACCCGTTGGCTAAATACTTGTCAAGATATTCCCGAAGGTGCTGGTGTTCTTTCTCTGTAAGGGCGTAAACTCGACTACAAGGCAAATTCGAGCCTGGTTCTAACTCGATCTTGCAGTCGTAGGTTCGATGTGGAGGAAGTTGTTCTGCCTCAACTTCATTGAACACCACCTCATATTCCTGATATTCTTCCGGAATCTCCTGGATGTGAATCACACAGACCGACCCTCCAGCTAGACCCAATGAGTGTGCAGGATTTGTTTCTTGCTCCTTTTCCGGTACTCCAAAGCAGTTTTCTCGACAATAGCTAGACTCCATCCGAATGGTCCTAGTACTCCAGTTAATTGTTGGGTTATCCTCAGTGAGCCAAGGAAGTCCTAGAATCAGCTAGAATTGGGGAGCATCGATCAAATTAAACTGAATTCTCTCCTCAAGTCCTTCATTAGAGATTAAATGGATCAATTCCGTGTGGTTTACTATGGGACCGGATGACAGGTTTGTCCCATCTACGGCTCTGACTGGTTCACTCTTGGATTTTTTAATAGATTGGATTCCCATTTCTCTTGCAAATTTTATATCACAAAAATTTCCAGTCGCCCCAGAATCTATCATTACAGATACTCCAACTAATGTGATGTCTCGAAATCGCACCTCCATAGGTAAGATTAAATGAGGGGCTGCTGATTGTAAGGTGTTCGCTATTTGATGTTCTTCTGGAGTTTTCTTCTGAGTCGCATCCACCAGTTCAACTCCGACAACAGGTGGTGCTTCTAGTTTTCCTTCGGCTATACATTGTCTTGGGCTTTTTTGGACAGTTTCTAACAAAGTGACCGCTTGATCCGCAATACATGCATAGATTGCCGGCTCTTCTCTTTTGCTTCTCTTCTTTGGTGAGAGGACCGCGAATTGTTCCAATTTGCATCGGTTCGGTTCCCTGTTGACCTTCATAGCTTCTGCCTCCTTCCGATCTGACCCTATCAAATCGAGGAACTGTCTGTCTATAATCTTTCCTTCTTTCACCCTTCCTCTCACCTTGCCGAAAATCTATCTCCAAGACCAGGTCCACTAACGCAGATACTTCAGTAGGTCTGTTAGGTATCCCAGCCAACACATCTTTTAATTTATCCTTAAGTCCGTGATAGAAAACTGCCGCCCTCTTGCTCTCTGGCCAGTTCGTTTCAACCACTAGTTTATTGAATTGGGCCAGATATGAGACCACGTCTCGGTTTCCTTGTTTCAGGTCGAGTAGTTCGTTGTCCACAGCTTGGGAGATTCGACGTCTATCGAAAATTCGAAGAAATTCTTCCTTGAAATTTTCATAATTTCTTAATATCGGGTCATCTTTGGTGATTAACGGTAAAGACCAAGACGCTGCATCACCGCTCAGATACGACAATACAAAGGCGACTCTAGACTGCGCATCTGGAAAAATCGAAGGGCGGCACATAAAGTGTAGTGAGCATTGTGTGATAAAGATTTGCGCCTTCTGTGGGTCTCCACTAAAATGCTCTGGTGCGGCTAAGGGAATAACTGGCGACAAAGAGTGAATAACTTGAGAGGTCACTCTATTAGCGCCTGTTGCCTCAGAGGTTTGCCCACCAAGCCCAGAACCAAATGGTTGTCTCAGTCGGTGAGCCAGCTCCGCAGTTTCTTTTCTCGAATTTACAACCTCTAATCTAAGATTTTGGTTCTCCTCCCTGACTGCGCTCAACTCCTTCTGTATGGTATCTAAAATAGTTCCAAGGCTCTGCAAATCTATCCCCTCGACCATCTCTGTTCGGGTGTAAGGTGCAACTTGGGCACTTCACTCTGTCAGGCTCTTAAGTACTTTTATATTTGTACACAGGAACAGAGATGCTAGCTCCCAAATCCCACCAAGCAGCAACCGGGAGCTTGAACCCACAAGTCTCCCAGTATGCTACTTCAGCGGGAAGGGGGAAGTGAATAAAATAATAAAAGAGAGAAGAGAGAGAGTTCTGGTGGTTCTTCTCGCAGCCCGTCCAGCAGACTTCAGTTTGAAGAATACCTGCAAGAATTTTACAATACTTTAATAACTCTCCTGTAGACCACCCATGTACTCAAACACTCTAATCTATTCTTTTACTTTCCTACCATTGCCATTCCAGAACTCTGTTGCTCTTCTATTTTCTACGTTCTTCACAAGATGTAAGTGCTTACAGGCTTCACCAATTATTCTTCCTGTAAAAACACAAACTCACTTAATATTGTGTGCCTTCTCTATCCCTGTCCTTTCCCTAATTATTAGCTTCCTCAACTTACTTTGTTTTCTCTTGTGTGTGATCTAACTCTGTGATGCCTGTTAGTTTTCTTCTTTTATTCTTGTAAGATTTGTTCTGCGCTAGAATGAGATTTATAATATGGTTAGTCTTACTCTCTCCTTTTAATTGTCTCCTGTACTAACTTATGGGTCTTATTAAACTCACTTAATTCGTTTTGCTGAGTTGTCTTATACTGGGGTCTGTGTTGTCCTTCTAACTCGAACTTCTTTCGTTAGGTCTTTTGTAGATGGAGCTCTCAGGAGATGACATTCGGTATTCAAAGACTACAATATTTCAGGTAAGGCTTTATCTACTCAATTACATTATTTCACTGTGACTTGGGCTAGTAACCCAGTGGAACACTTAGCTTTGTCGTCTTCTTTTCTTTCTCTTTTCAGCTCCGTTCCTGAAGTTTCGCCGGGCTCCGCTGTCACCAGCCGAAAACTACCTCGGAGCAGTTCAACTCTTCGCCACTAGAGGTCTCAAGAATGCCGACTGACTGAACGGCACGGTTCTTTGGGAAGGTTAGGGAAAGCGAGTGCGGGATACCAAAAGGGGGACAGGGGAAGGAAAATAATAGCGGAATATGGTTAAGCTTAAAACTGGGAACCTATGCTAAGGGCCTTCCTGAAGGGTAAGGCTAACTCGGGTCTCTCAGAATTCCGAACACGAAAAACGTTCCGCCTCAGGCAAGGAATCAGGTGAAGTGCGCAGTTCTCAGCACTCGCGCGCTTCACCAGCATTCTATGATTACTGCGGTGAAAGACTAGACCGCTGACTCCGCAATGCGTCAGTGGCCATCCTTAGGTTCCATTGGCGAACTAGTTCAGTCCATAGTTTCCCTTGAAAACGATCTTGTTTACTGTTTCCGCCAGACCGTGTTAACACACTGATCTGGAAACTTGGGGTTCTGACAACTAGGATGATTTGGAGCTGGTTGGTCCTGATCTTCTTGAGAACTCAGGGCAGGAGTGGGATCAGCAGAAAGGCATGCAGGTGAGGGACCTCGCCCTCGCCTCCTGCATCCGAAGAGGGACCTCCGGCGGCAGATCGTTCTCCCACCTCACCGCCAAGACCTGGAACACCCTCCCCATCCACCTATGGCAGACCCAAGAGTGCTGACTGTCAGAAGACTCCTCAAGACCTGGCTTTTTGAGCAGTAGCAGAATTCCCCTCCGCACCTTGAGACCTTCACGGTAAGTAGTGCGCTTTACAAATGCTATGATTGATTGATTGCATCAGTCACAAGTTCCACTGAAGGTATAATGCTTTTCTGAGTGAGAGACACCTTGGAAACTGCAATGTGCAAAAGTAATGGCATTGCACGTCCTCTGCGAATAGATCAAGACACGCTTTTCTCCTATTGTGGAAGAGACCTTGTGCAACCTCCATATGCAGTTCCCACTCCTGATCCACTAGGCGTTGATGGCTGAGTTGATCTGCCATTGCTTTCAAAGAGTCTGCTAAGTGGTTCACCACCGAAAGTTCGCTTGGCAGTGCAGATATGTCGAGAGGCACAGGGTATTTCGCCACAGGGTCCGTGACTCAACCCTGCCATGTTTGTTACAGTACCACATGGCAATGGTGTTGTCCTTGAGCTCTTGTAGTAGCCTCCCTTTGATTGATGGAAGAAAGGCTTTCAACGCCAAGTGGATGTTCCTCCGCTACAAACGGCTGATATGAACTCCACCTCTCCAAGTTGGCCACCCCAACCCAAAAGCGATGCCTCAGTCACCACTGTCAGCTCTGGGTGGGGAAGGGAGTGTGGTCTGAAACTGACCCAATCGCAGTTCGTTGCAGGTCTTTTGCAGTATACTACGAAATCTGAAGATGTCTTTATGGTAGGGCCACTGTCACTTCAGGTCCCACTGTAGAGCCCACATATACCACCTGGCATGCTTGACCAGCAGGATGCAGAAGGCCATCTGTCCCAGCAGCATCGCTGATATCCAGGACCGGGGCTGAAAGAGCGGGATCCTAGCCTGCATGTTTTGGACTCTCTTTCCCACAGAAATGGCACAAAACTGAACCATGTTCCTGAATTGCTCCAATAAAGAGAAACATGAGGAGTCGGGAGTGCCTTCCGCACTTTTTGAGGAAGAGATTGATGGTTTGGAGGTAGAGAATAGGGTGAAAACCTTTGTTCTTTTTGGGTATCAGAAAGTAGCGGGAATACCAGCCACTGCCTACTTCTGACATCAGAACCCTTTCTATTGCCCCCTTGGCCAGGAGAGCTGTAACTGCCTCTCGGAGCAAGGTAAGATGATCCTCCGCCAACCTTTCTTGAAATGGCGGTAAAGGGGAGGGAAAGACTGGAATGGGAGGTAGTAACCGCTTTGAATAATTTGCAAGACCCATTTGTCCGATGTTATGGACTGCCAGTGTAGGAGATGTTGGATTTGCCCTCCAACTAGACACTCATGGTCTTGCAGAATCAAACTAGGAGGACTTACAGCCTGCAGATGCTGGGGGTTGGTGGCGGATGATTCCTGGCTACCATTCTCATAAGGTTGGAATGCACCGCGTCCACAACCTCGCACAACTTGGGAAGTCTGTGCCGGACAGTGGCTGGGGTATAACGGACAAGGTTTGAAATGCCTTATCATTGCCACAAAAGGGGCAAAAGGCAGACTGGGGGCAAGGTGTCACTGAGAGGCCGAGGCCCGCAAGTCCTTGAAGTGCTCCAACACCAAGCCTGCCTCAAGCGCTCCATCCATCATCTCCTTTGGTAAGGCTTTCTCCCCGAAGAGACAAGTCCCATTGAAGGGAATGTCCATGAGGTTGGCCTGGACAGCGCCCAAAAAGCCAGTTGCTTTCAGCCAGGCGTGGTGCTGCAAGACCATCGTTGACGAAACAGCTCTGCCCAGCGAGTCACTCATATCCAGACCTTTGCTGCATCCCTCCGTTCTCTCACTGCTTGGGAGAGCATGACCCGGGACTCCTCCGGGACTGTGGCAGCACTTGCGCAACCATTCCCCATAACTTGGATCACCAGGGTCAGGGCGATGGCGGCATGCTATTATCCTGTTCACAGGAGGCCTTGTGCTAGGCTTGGACCAAATGCCTAGAAGGACATACGTCAGTTCTTCATTGAAGGGCAAAAGGGGTTTGAATGAGGAAGCCCCAAGTTGAAGCCCTTCAGTTAAGAGGTTAGTCTTGGCCTGCACCAACGGCAGCTCCAGGTCAAGGACCTCCGCTGCCCTCTTCACTACCATAGCACAAGACGCTCCCTCCTCCATATCCACAGGAGGTGGAAAGCGCATAACAGCATCTGGAGAGGTGTCCAATCCATTGGGTTCTGCAAGCTCCAAATACAAGTCCAATTCCTCACCTGGAGTCTCTAACTGGTGTTCTATAGGGTCCACGGACCCCTTCTGCTATTGTCCCATGCCTTTAATCTTCTCAAAACGTTCAGGCAACAACCTAGCGCCCCTGAGCTCCATTGGCCCCATAATCTGCATCAATGGATGATGTTCTGACTCAGTCATCAGGAATCAAAATATGGCAGACGCTGGGAGCATCAACTTCGGGACCAGCGTTGGGGAAGGTTGCATTGGCATGACTGGCGTTGACCAGGATCCAGGATCCAGGATCGGTTCCATGAAACCCCACCAGAGCCGAGGCTGAAGCCGTTAGCTTGGAACCTGATGAGGTCTTCTCCGACCCCCGCAGGTCCGGAAGCGTACTGGAGGGGTCAGCCCGCTCAAATACTTGTCGCATGGGCTTGTAACATTTATTTGAGCCGGGGTCGCTCCAGCTCCCTGAACCGGAAGGGGGGGGGGTCTGGGAGACGGGACGGGATGGACCGGACAATGGCTCCGCAGAACCTTGCCTGGACCGTCTATGACCTAGAGTGCTATGAAAACGACTTGGGGATCCTGGAGCAGTCCTGTGACCTTCTCTTCCTCAATCCTAGTCCAAGCTCTCCTAATAGCCAGGCTACATGTCATGATGTCGTTGCCTACCAGGCTGCAAGCAGCTTTAGGGACTGCTCCCTCAAAGCCTTCGGTGCTATGGCCTGCCAGTCTGAGTTCAAAGGTAAGGAACCTGCAGCTATAAGTCTCTATCAGATGCATCTGCCACTTCTGCCCTATCTGGTTGGGGAAGGGAGATTGGTCTGCCGCTGACCCAATCGTGGTTCATTAACCACCACTGTAGATCTTTTACAGTGCCCTCCAAGATCATGTCAAAGAGACTCTCCTGATGTTACGCCCACTGGAACTTCAGGTCCCACTGCAGAGCCCGCATATGCCAGCCGACATGTGTCACAAGAAGGATTCAGGAGGCCATTAGGCCCAGCAGTTTCAGAGTCAGTCTCACTGAAATCCAGGATACAGGATAAAACATTGGTATCATAACCTGAATATCCTCGACTCTCCGTTCAGGAGGATGAACCCAAAGCTCCACCATGCCCAGAACAGCTCTAATGAAAGGGAGTGTCTGAGAAAGGGTCTGGTGTGACTTCGGCATGTTGAAAGTAAACCACAGCAAGTGCAGGAGGTCTGCCCTAGTCTGGAGGTGGGAGATGACCGCCTGAGGCGAGCCCGCCTTCAACAGCCAGTTGTCAAGATAGGGGAAGACTGGCACCCCTGATCTCTGCAGATGAGCTGCAGCCACCACCATCACCTTGGTGAACACCTGAGGGGTACTGGTAAGACGATGGGAAGCACAGTGTACTGATATTACTTGTGGCCTACCGTGAACTGCAGGTAACGTCTGTGGGCAGGCAGGACGAGGATGTGGAAGCATGCGTTCTGCAAGTCCAACATTGCTATCTAGTCTCCTGGAACCAGGGCAGACAGGACTTGAGCGAGCATGAGCATTTTGAATTTCTCCTTCTTCAGGAAGAAATTGGGAGGACACCCGTCTAGGATAGGATGTAGGCTTCTGTCCTACTTAGGCACCATAAAATAGCGGGAATAGTAACCACGACCTACTTCTGATTCTGGCATCCTCTCTATGACTCCCTTGGCCAAGAGAGCGGCCACTTCCTGGCAAAGTAAGGATATATGGTCCTCTGTCAGCCTGTCACAAGTGGGTGGCATGGCTGGAGGGGTAGTTACGAAGGGGAGTGAGTAGCCCCTTTGGACAATCTGGAAAACCCAGCGGTTGGATGTTATTGACCTCCAGTGGTGAAGGTGATGGTGCATTCCGCCTCTAACTGGATCCCCATAATGGTTGAAGGGCAAATGGAAGAAGATTGGAAGCTGCGGGTGGACTCGCCCGACCTCTGGCCCCTTGACCCACGAGATCTGTGGGTACTGTGTCCTGTGCCATGCAGGGGCTGAGAGCTTGCGTGCTATGGTGGCTGAGCGGGTAGAGGTACGGATGGAATCTCTTCCGTGGCCACAAAATCAGTGAAAGGTGGACTGGGGTTGGCAAGGGGCCATGGAAAGGCTTCAGGACCTATCCATAGCTCTGCTGTCCTTGACGAGATGTAGTGCTGAGTCTGGCTTGTCTCTGAACAGATGAGAGCCACCAAAGGGCATGTCAATGAACAAGCCCTGAACATCCCCGAAAAGCCAGTGATTCTCAACCAGGCATGGCGCGTAAGGGCCACTGAAGATAAAACCGCTCTGCCTAGTAAGTTGGTTCTATCCAGCCCACGGTGTATGTCAAACTTAGCTGCGTCTCTCCTGACAGCACTAGCTTGGCAGAGGGGGGCTCGGTTCTCCTCCGAGAACACAGGCAGCATCTACGCAACTGAGCTACAAAGCAAATGGGAGTATCAGCCCAAAAAGTACGCAGGGTTCACCAATCACAATTCTAGGCTGATAGAAGAAAACATCCTATTTCCCAAGGTATCCAGCCTCTTCTTGCATTCCCTGTCTGGTGGACTGGTTTAAGCCTCCACGTTCAGAGTAAATACTAGCCCAACAAGCGCTCAGGTGTTAGGTGAGGAAGTTGGGGGCCCCCTGGAGTGGGGCGATGGTGGTGAGCAATTGTCCTATTCATAGGAACCCCTGTGCAGGGCTTGGACCAGGCCCCGGGTAGGACAAATGTGAGGGCTTCATTAAATGGGAGAAGCGGTTGGGAAGGGGTGACTTCTGGCTGAAGCTCCTCAATCAATACATTTGTCTTGACAGCCACAAAGGGCAGCTGAAATTTCTGTACCTCCGCCATGCTCCTCACCACCATAGCAATTGAGGCTCCCCACTCCGTAGGCACGGTTGAAGGAAAGACCAAGCCAGAATCTGGGAGGTGTCCAGTCCACTGGCATCAGCCGAATCCTCACACCATGTGTCCTCTGTGACATCTAGTAGCTTGTATTCATCAGGATCAGGCAGGTCCTCTGTGTCTTCTCCATGTCCTAGTCCATAGGCATAGGCTCTGGCTTGGATGGAATGCCTCCAGTCGGCACTGGAGTCGGGCAATGCCATACAGCTCCTTTTTGGAGTCGGGGGATGAGTGTGGGGCCAGGGACGTTGGCAGTGGCTTGACAGGCGCCGGACCAGATCCATCCAAGGTGCTGGACTGGCACTGGGGGGGATTACCTGCCGGCAGAAGACCAGTAGGGGCTCCTCTGAGGCCCGCAGGATCTCAAGGCACTCCAGCAAGGACAAGCTCCCTAAATATGAGGTGCATGGCCTCATAAAAATCTCTGAGTTGGGCGAAGGTCGCTCTGTCTCCTACAAACTCCGGGAGTTTTGTAGGAGTTGGGCGAAGGTCGCTCTGTCTCCTACAAACTCCGGGAGTTTTGTAGACAGCAAAGGCTCAATTGCTGAGCAAAGCCTCTAAAGAGACACTTCCTAGTATCAGTGGATGACTGACAGAGGTGGTGAAGTCGAAGGACTCTTCGACTTCTTTTTTTTTTGCGCTTGTGGGACTTGCCAGGATGACTTAGAGTGTGATGAAAAGCATTTGACATGGCTCCGAGACAGATCCCGGGACCTTCCTCTTAACGGGGATCAAGACCATTGCATTTCGAGTGGCAAGGAGCTTGAAGGTACATAGCACGACAACCAATGCAGGTCTTGGCATCGTGGTCGCAGTTGATACACCAGAGGCAGATGAGGTGTGGGTCCTTCACTGACATTTGCTTGTGACAGGCACCATAGGGCTTAAAACCAGCCTTCCTCCCTGACACCAGTAGACATTGTCTGAAAAATCTTTAAAAAAAGGTCTGTCATAAAGTGATTATGGGTAGCTCTTCTCTGGATCTGTGCTGACTGGCGCAGAAAGAATGAACTGATGTCAGCGCACTAGGGTGGCACCTATATAGGAAGTGCACACTTAATTTCTGGTGCGGATGACACCTCCTATCAGCGCACAGGGGTACTGCTCAGGAGACCGTTTGAACCCCAAAGAAACATTCATTCATGCACTAAATGGCCCTTCCAGGACACACACAACTGGATTAGCTTCACACAGGTTTTCTAGTACCATGGAAAAAGCTGGCCTTGCAGCAAGGTGCTTTTCAAGTTCTTGTGGTTACTAGCATCCATTGCATAAGCTCCATGAGGATGACATCCACATGGGAGAGGGAGTGCTTATGGAATGCTTTTCTATTGCATTAGCACAAAGGCAACTCAGTGCCCTGACTACTGATCCTGGACTCTTGTACCAACTATTCAGTTCAGAAAAGTCTTTATTTCGATTATTCATCTTAAAAGACAGGAAATATAATAAAATACACAATACATCTGTGTACACCTCAGAAACTATCGATACAAATTTGCCTTTCCATATTAAAAATATAAATACCTATATTCACAATTAAAACAATTCATTAAGACAGGAATAAATATATCACATACACAAGACTTTCCATACAAACAAGCCAATTACATTAAAATCCCAACCTGCCATACAGTAAAGTAGCTATAGGTAGCTATAAAGAGCCACTGTTTTTCTCCCGAATAGCCCATGACCAGCTCAAAAACTTAGCTACCCCTATGACTGCGATGTCATTGCAGCCAGTTTTCAGTAGTCTATTAGAGACCAATGCAGAGGTGGTTCCCAAGGATCTACATAGGGGTTTAAGCCACAAACTTCGAGGATGCTGGTAGGCAGGACAGACATAAAGGAGATGGCTAATATCTTAGATGTGCTCAGGACAAAACGGACATTTATCTCCTGTACCTAATGTCCATTTACATGTAAACTTCCTAGTTGGGAGTGTCTCCACTCGGAACTGATGGTAAATCTTGCGATCTCTAGGCTTCGTTATTAGATCCCAGTAGCTTTCCATATTGGGTTCTTCTTTAAGCTCGCAAAAATCTCTAGTCAGGGATGAACTAGTCAAGGCGGAAAACCTCCTAATTTTAATAAGGTTCCAATATGCTGCTCTATAGGAAACTTTAGATGGAAATTCCGCAGTCTCTGGACTATCCCACAAGTTCCTCATCCCCATATCAGTAAGGAAGGATTTAATGCTGCTTAACCATGTAATTTTGTTCGCACTGTCCAATCGCCTAACTTCTGTCAGGCCCCTAGCAAATAAATATAATTCCGGGGTAATCCAGAGCCTTCTCCAGAAGGCCAGCATCCTATACCGTGCTAAATCCTCTATTGCATGGCAACCTAGATCCAACAGGAGGGGGATACGCGGAGTAGATTTGGGGAGGCCCACGATTGATCTCAGAAATTTGTTCTGGGCCAGAGCTAATTGGTACAAATTACATGCTCCCCATATTTCAGCCCCATACAAGATTGCAGGGATTATTTTCGTGGAGTACATTTTGACAACAGGAACTATGGGCTTAGTTTATGACTCCCTATGTTCCCTTATCAAAGCTCCAGCTAGTTGCGAGTGTTTCAACACCGATAGCTTCAGTTGTGGCGACCAACTCAGTTTGTCGCCAAAGGTAACCCCCAGGTAAGTGAAGACATTAGTCTGCTCCAAGAGCTTTCCGCTCATGAAAACTCTTGAGGTTACGGGCCTAGCCCCATGAAGAACCATAAACTTAGTCTTCTCTACGTTGACCACCAGTTCATGATCGCAGCAAATCTCCTCAAAACGAGACAGAGCCAACTGTAGCCCCTGTCTCGTCTTGGATAAAATCAACATATCGTCTGCGAACATGAGCAGGGGCACCATACAGCTCCTTTTTGGAGTCGGGGGATGAGTGTGGGGCCAGGGACGTTGGCAGTGGCTCGACAGACGCCGGACCAGATCCATCCAAGGTGCTGGACTGGCACTGGGGGGGGATTACCTGCTGGCAGAAGACCAGTAGGGGCTCCTCTGAGGCCCGCAGGGTCTCAAGGCACTCCAGCAAGGAAAAGCTCCCTAAATATGAGGCGCATGGCCTCATAAAAATCTCTGAGTTGGGCGAAGGTCGCTCTGTCTCCTACAAACTCCGGGAGTTTTGTAGACAGCAAAGGCTCAATCGCTGAGCGAAGGCTCTAAAGAGACACTTCCTAGTCTCAGTGGATGACTGACAGAGGTGGTGAAGTTGAAGAACTCTTCGACTTCTTGTTTTTTTTGCGCTTGTGGGACTTGCCAGGATGACTTAGAGTGTGATGAAAAGCATTTGACATAGCTCCGAGACAGATCCCGGGACCTTCCTCTTAACGGGGATCAAGACCATTGCATTTCGAGTGGAAAGGAGCTTGAAGGTACATGGCACGACAACCAATGCAGGTCTTGGCATCGTGGTCGCAGTTGATGCACCAGAGGCAGATGAGGTGTGGGTCCTTCACTGACATTTGCTTGTGACAGGCACCATAGGGCTTAAAACCAGCCTTCCTCGCTGACACCAGTAGACAATGTCTGAAAAATCTTTAAAAAAAGGTCTGTCATAAAGTGATTATAGGTAGCTCTTCTCTGGATCTGTGCTGACTGGCGCAGAAAGAATGAACTGATGTCAGCGCACTAGGGTGGCACCTATATAGGAAGTGATTCAAAAGGGGGTGGTGATGGACAGAGTATCTGAATTAAGCAGAACACTCCTACCCAGTCAAAAGATCAGGGCTTGGTCCATCACCGTTTTTTAGCTCACTGCACCATCCCAGTTCAGAACCTGGCTACATGCAAATTAGTCTGACCCTGGCCCAGTGCATCATGGGAACAGGGCAGACCAAACTATCAATCCAATTCTTTACTGGAAAGGAAACAAGCTTCCGGGGACCGGTTTCTGGCATTACAGCCGTCTTCGGCCCGGCTTGCTTGAATCCTGATGGTGCAGTGAGCAAGGGACTCACATCTGAGCATACCCTTCCACACTTGTGGTGGCCAAAACGATTCAAAAGGGGGTGGTGATGGACAGAGTATCTGAATTAAGCAGAACACTCCTACCCAGTCAAAAGATCAGGGCTTGATCCATCACCGTTTTTTAGCTCACTGCACCATCCCAGTTCAGAACCTGGCTACATGCAAATTAGTCTGACCCTGGCCCAGTGCATCATGGGAACAGGGCAGAGTAAACTACCAAGCCAATTCTTTACTGGAAAGGAAACAAGCTTCCGGGGACCGGTTTCTGGCATTACAGCCGTCTTCGGCCCGGCTTGCTTGAATCCTGATGGTGCAGTGAGCAAGGGACTCACATCTGAGCATACCCTTCCACACTTGTGGTGGCCAAAACGATTCAAAAGGGGGTGGTGATGGACAGAGTATCTGAATTAAGCAGAACACTCCTACCCAGTCAAAAGATCAGGACTTGATCCATCACCGTTTTTTAGCTCACTGCACCATCCCAGTTCAGAACCTGGCTCCATGCAAATTAGTCTGACCCTGGCCCAGTGCATCATGGGAACAGGGCAGACCAAACTACCAAGCCAATTCTTTACTGGAAAGGAAACAAGCTTCCGTGGACCGGTTTCTGGCATTACAGCCGTCTTCGGCCCGGCTTGCTTGAATCCTGATGGTGCAGTGAGCAAGGGACTCACATCTGAGCATACCCTTCCACACTTGAGGTGGCCAAAACGATTCAAAAGGGGGTGGTGATGGACAGAGTATCTGAATTAAGCAGAACACTCCTACCCAGTCAAAAGATCAGGGCTTGATCCATCACCGTTTTTTAGCTCACTGCACCATCCCAGTTCAGACCCTGGCTACATGCAAATTAGTCTGACCCTGGCCCAGTGCATCATGGGAACAGGGCAGACCAAACTACCAAGCCAATTCTTTACTGGAAAGGAAACAAGCTTCCGGGGACCGGTTTCTGGCATTACAGCCGTCTTCGGCCCGGCTTGCTTGAATCCTGATGGTGCAGTGAGCAAGGGACTCACATCTGAGCATAACCTTCCACACTTGTGGTGGCCAAAACGATTCATGAAAGTGGGTGGTGATGGACAGAGTATCTGAATTAAGCAGAACACTCCTACCCAGTCAAAGGATCAGGGCTTGATCCATCACCGTTTTTTAGCTCACTGCACCATCCCAGTTCAGAACCTGGCTACATGCAAATTAGTCTGACCCTGGCCCAGTGCATCACCACCCCCTTTATGAATCGTTTTGGCCACTATAGGAGTGGAAGGGTAATCTCAGACATGAGTCCCTTGCTCACTGCGCCATCAGGATTCAAGCAAGCCGGGCGAAGACGGCTGTAATGCCAGAAACCGGTCCCCGGAAGCTTGTTTCCTTTCCAGTAAAGAATTGGCCTGGTAGTTTGGTCTGCTCTGTTCCCATGATGCACTGGGCCAGGGTCAGACTAATTTGCATTTAGCCAGGTTCTGAGCTGGGATGGTGCAGTGAGCTAAAAATCCGGTGATGGATCAAGCCCTGATCTTTTGACTGGGTAGGAGTGTTCTGCTTAATTCAGATGCTCTGTCCATCACCACCCCCTTTATGAATCGTTTTGGCCACTATAGGAGTGGAAGGGTATGCTCAGACATGAGTCCCTTGCTCACTGCACCATCAGGATTCAAGCAAGCCGGGCCGAAGACGGCTGTAATGCCAGAAACTGGTCCCCGGAAGCTTGTTTCCTTTCCAGTAAAGAATTGGCTTGGTAGTTTGGTCTGCCCTGTTCCCATGATGCACTGGGCCAGGGTCAGACTAATTTGCATGTAGCCAGGTTCTGAGCTGGGATGGTGCAGTGAGCTAAAAAACGGTGATGGATCAAGCCCTGATCTTTTGACTGGGTAGGAGTGTTCTGCTTAATTCAGATGCTCTGTCCATCACCACCCCCTTTATGAATCGTTTTGGCCACTATAGGAGTGGAAGGGTATGCTCAGACATGAGTCCCTTGGTCACTGCACCATCAGGATTCAAGCAAGCCGGGCCGAAGACGGCTGTAATGCCAGAAACCGGTCCCCGGAAGCTTGTTTCCTTTCCAGTAAAGAATTGGCTTGGTAGTTTGGTCTGCCCTGTTCCCATGATGCACTGGGCCAGGGTCAGACTAATTTGCATGTAGCCAGGTTCTGAGCTGGGATGGTGCAGTGAGCTAAAAAATGGTGATGGATCAAGCCCTGATCTTTTGACTGGGTAGGAGTGTTCTGCTTAATTCAGATGCTCTGTCCATCACCACCCCCTTTATGAATCCTATATAGGAAGTGCACACTTAATTTCCGGTGCGGATGACACCTCCTATCAGCGCACAGGGGTACTGCTCAGGAGACCGTTTGAACCCCAAAGAAACATTCATTCATGCACTAAATGGCCCTTCCAGGACACACACAACTGGATTAGCTTCACACCGGTTTTCTAGTACCATGGAAAAAGCTGGCCTTGCAGCAAGGTGCTTTTCATCTTCTTGTGGTTACTAGCATCCATTGCATAAGCTCCGTGAGGATGACATCCACATGGGAGAGGGAGTGCTTATGGAATGCTTTTCTATTGCATTAGCACAAAGGCAACTCAGTGCCCTGACTACTGGCGGAGATCCTGGACTCTTGTACCAACTATTCATTCCTCATCTCATATGAGTTAGCCTAACGGCTAGGGCGGTCGACCTTGAATCTGGGAAACTGGGTTTGAGTCTCGGCAGTGACGCTGAACATCCTGTGATTCTGGGCAAATCACTTAATCTGCCCGTGCCTAAAAAAATGAATTTGTCCTCATGTAATGCAACTGGTGCTATGTAAAGCGCTCTGATACCCAATTCGGGTCAAGTTCGCGCTATATAAAACTCTGTAAAATACATTTAAAAATATGGGATCAGGGCACCCATACTACGAAAGGAGGTAGGGCTTTAAGATGAAACATTCTGGTGTATGATAACTAAACAATAAGATAATTGAAGGGGAAACAAAACAGCAGAAAATCAACTGCATAATCAATGCGATGGCCCAAAGTTAGGAATTTGCTGGGCGAGGAAAAAAACAGATTCTAATGCACTCTACTTGTTTGAAAAGGAAACGTGGGCCAGCATATGCACAGAAAGTGGAGTGCACTACATGACACATTAATGCATGGTGCCTGTTGACATAAAACAATCTGAATTAACTGCTGTAGAAACAGTTTCTGGGGTCCCACCAGAAGATGGCAGGGAACCCAGGAGCCGAGAATGGGGGCAGAACCAGGACCTAAGTCTTGCAGGTTTCAGGTCACATCCTTTGGAATCTGTATTTTTAATGATTCTGTTGTTGAGGTAAGGGTTAGCTCCTGGTAGACAAATATGGAAACCACTACAGAGACCACTTTTATAATAACCTTTGGAGTGATGAGAAACAATAGGAGAGAGCTGTTCTGATAATGTTGACTCTGAAAAGCAAACAAAGTACTGCTGATGTTCTTTCTTGGTAGGAATAAGAAAGAAGGAATCTTAGGAGTCCATGGATCGAAACTATTCCTTCATGGGGGCAAAGCCTCCAGAACTTCCACCAGAATTACCATGGGATCATATTCACCAGAAGCTGGTTTAAATTGTAAAGGTCCAAGACTATCTAGAAGCCTCTGCATATCTTGTGGACATTCACTGGGACCAAAGCTCCAGGTTCCGCTCATGATCTGAAAACAGTTTGCAGAAGCTTAATGAATCTCACAAAACAACTCTAGAAAGTAATGCTGGAGATGAAAGGAAGGAGATAGAAATAGAGTTCAGTCTCTTAGGCCTCAATTGTTCAGAACAAAGTTCTTTATCAGCTTAGGTAGACTGAAATTCTGCAAATTATTCCAATGATATAAATTGTAACAGTACATGGCCACAGTTAAGTTAAAATCTTCAAGGATAAGCAGAAGTTAAAGAAACATATAAGTAGTTGCCTGAATTTCTCAAGCCTCCACTTTCTTAAGCCTCCACTTTCTTGTCCTTAAGGGAAGGAGAGCAGGACTGCTGTACCCACAGTCAACTAAACCTAAAGATTTGCTATACTAGAAAAGGGTCCTCCTTCCAAGTGAGTTATTTAAAGCCTCGTTTAGGCCCCGACTATCAACCTGCCAAGTAGGCAGAGGTTCTGACCGCTTCTCCCATAGCTGAGGACCACTTGCTGTTGCTGGTGGGGGTCTCTTTGCCATCAGATCAACTGCTGGCGCCATGTTAGACAAAGATAAAGCAATAGTTTGTCCTTGAAAAATAAACAAAAACAAATTGTCCTCATATGGAGTTTTCTCCATGTCAATCTTTTATTTCCTTGTAAAGGACTGCAATGCTTTGCATGGGAGTCCCCGGCTGGCAAATCAAGCGACCGTTCCCACACCTTAATTATGGTGGCTCAACCGTCCTTATGCCAGGGTGTCCCAATGATGGATGGAGCATGTTGTAATCCAATAAATTAAGATTCTTTCAGCATATAACAAGTTGTATTTATTAAGAGCACAGAGACAAGACAGCTAATGTGCTGCAGGCAGTTCACAACTGTTTCCTTCCACTACCTATCAATGGAATCTGTAGATGTCATAGAATGCAACAACACAGACTTTAAAGAATGCAATAAACTTAAAGACACAGACTGTAAAATATAAGACCTATTTACAACAATATATTCTTAAAGTTATTTAAGAATATAACACATCTTCTCCCTTTATTATTTAAGTAAAAACAACAATAAAAAAACGGGGAAAAAACATAACAAAGCAAAAATTCAAGAATCACCACAGACATAATCTTCCAGGTACCTAGGTGGAACTCTTACTCTTTGAGCCCTGCCCGAATTCAAAAGATTATCCCCACCAATAGATTGGATGGAATCAGAAGTGTTAATGTTGGCCCCAGAATCTTCCATATATAAATGTGGATTCAAACCTTCAGCAACCAAATCACTCATCATAGTATCTTTTGAATTACCCCTCTTATACAATGCAACTCTCCTCATATTCCAACTTTCCCCATTGTAGAGAGTCACATGCCTTCTGTAAACACTTTTCACTTCATACAGCCCACGAAATTTGGTAAATCCTTGACCAAGTCTTCCTGGCTTGACTTTTACCCAATCGTTGGGTGAAATAGCCGACTTTTGTATGAGCAACTCACTCTCCTTTATTTCACCACTTGAAACAACCCCCAGACCCAGACAATCCTTCAACCATACAGGATTCATTTTCGTACTAATGGAGCGTCCTCTCATGCACACAAAAGGAATCTTCCCAGTGACTGTATTCTCAGTTGTCCTGTACGCCCATACTAAATCCTTCACCATTTTTTTAACATCGCATCTACTTGCCAATGCCATTTGAATCGTCCCCTTAATCATTCGATTTGCCCTTTCCACAACACCATTCCCTTGTGGGTTGTACAAAGAAGTCCTCGAATGAACAATACCACACGACTTCAAAACTTCGGTCATTTCATGTGAAACTAATTGTGTTCCATTGTCCGTGATCAGCTTCAATGGAAATCCTTCTTCACTAAAGAAATCAGACAAAACGTTAATGGTGGATCTAGTGGTGATTTCCCTTACAAACTTCACCACCAACCATTTAGACATGACATCAACCATGACTACCCCAAATCTCAATTCTCCCCCCAAACCTGAAAGGGGACCAATGAAATCTAAGCACACTGTGTGCCACAGTAATCCAGGATCCTCAATCTTCCCCACCTCTGATTGACTACCCACCTTTAGCCTTTTTTCACTTTCCACACACACCACACATCTCTCCACCCACTCTGCAACCTGTTGATCCATGGCAGGCCACCAAAAGTGCTCCCTTACCCTTTTTTTAGTTAAAGATTGGCCCAAGTGGCCCTCATGTGCCAATTTAAACAAGTCAAACCTAATTTCCAGCGGTGGAATTACCTTGTCACCCTTCATAACAATACAGATATCATCATTTATAATGGACAAGTCATCCAAGACCTTAATAAATGGTCTAACTGCAACCGGAAGAGTACTTGCCCTTCTCACCCCTTTAACCACCAAATCCTTCACCAAAACTAAAGTCTGATCCTTATCCCATCCTCGTCGCCAATGTTGTAATCCAATAAATGAAGATTCTTTCAGCATATAACAAGTTGTATTTATTAGGAGCACAGAGACAAGACAGCTAACGTGCTTCAGGCAGTTCACAACTGTTTCCTTCCACTACCTATCAATGGAATCTGTAGATGTCATAGAATGCAACAACACAGACTTTAAAGAATGCAATAAACTTAAAGACACAGACTGTAAAATATAAGACCGATTTACAACAATATATTCTTAAAGTTATTTAGGAATATAACAGAGCACCAGCTCAATGGCGAAGTCATGTACACAATTAGAAACCTGGCACTTCATCCAACTCTAATGACACAGGAGAGCCAAGAGTTTGGCAAGGTAGGTGAACCACCAATTTAGCATGGTCATCAGTTTATGGAGGTTCACCCACTTCTCCAAACTAGAAGGGGCTTATTTATGAGAGCCCTGCATCACTTTTGCACCACGTGAAGTGGTACATGCATGACGCAAGGCTCTCATAAAGATTTATGAAGCCATGCAAACCCACACTGCTTGGCTTTGAGTGGCCTTATAAATCATGAGTAAGGCGATGCAGCGCAAATCGCTGCGTCACCTTACTCTGCGTCCTAGAAGGGTCCCATGGGCATGACGGTGGGTTTTCCCACGCAACACCCATGGAATATGATACTGCCCCCGATTTACAAAGTGATGTAAACCTGGGGAAGCATTAAATTTGTACGCCTCCCGAGGTGAGGCGTAACGAGGAGTAATATGTTATTTTCTCCTTGTTTATTTAATCTTTCCATGTGTGCTGTATTCTGCAGCAGACATAGGAAGAGAAAAACGCCTCATAGGATTGTTTTTGTGCAGGACGGCGCCCCTTCCTGCACAAAACCAATCCTACCTGCAATGGAGGCCCCCCTGCACCATGGTGCAAGGGTGCCTACGTTGGCACTAGGCTACCAATTCAGCACCAGCGCAGGCAGAAATGACAGGAATGCACTGTGTTTCTTCTATACGGTACATTCCTGCCCTTTCAGTTTGGCGTACGGCAGTGCAGAAAGGTGCCTTGCTGCGCTGCCCTAGGCCAAAATGCCACAAATGAGGCCCTAAATGACCTTTCAATTTAAGGCCTATGTCATTGCAGGCGCTGAGCGAAACCACAACCAAATCCTCATGCCCAAATATGTTGAGGAAGCAAGTCTTTAAAATAAAATAAAACAAAATCATAAGATGGCAGGCTTATCTGGTGGAACCAAATGCAAGTCTGCAATGCATTTTGGTTACAAGAATGGAACTGTTTGAGGTGGGATCAGGCCTATCCTACGCCTGCCTGGTCAAAGTTAGTGTCAATATCCATGTTCAACTTTGCATTAAGAGCGCAGGCTTACACCTGAAGGATAGAAATGCTAACGTTATTCATATCAGCTGATACAAACGATAACTGGCATGCCCTGTACGGCTTAAAACAAACACAGGTGCTGATGTGGGGCTAATTCATGAAATGGGAGTATGATAGGGACCTTACATGGTAACAGCACTCAGCGCTCTGAATTAACAGCTTTTGAAGCATCTCCCATTAGCTGGGCCAATGTTTAGAATGGTTAAAGGCCAAGAGATAGGAGTAAGGATAAAACCAGACACATTATGTAATTTAAATCTCATAAGACAATGACACAAAAACAGCATTGCAGAATCGGAGGTGTAAAACAGAAGGTCTTAGAAGGCAGAATTCTCAGATCCCTTCCCCAGAAGTCAGATGCTGAGCAGGCCTTTTTGGTTGGCATGAAGAGAAAGACGGAAGCAATGACAGAGCAAATGGCAGTGGTCGGAGTAAAGGGTGTTTGCACTGTAGACCAAGTTGCAGCTCTGGTGGACTCTTCTACCGAGTCGAGAATCTGGAAACATTACTCAAAACCCTGAGCTGCGCCACTGCATCAAGTTTCCAACTGCAATTGGAGGGGGAAATGAAATCTCTCAAAGGCATAGCCAAGCCGGGAAACGTCAGAACTTTATTAGTCTCTGATGAAATGGGGTAATAGAACTTAAAGTGCTCCACTGAGTATCTTCTTACAAAGGAATTTAAAGGTGGGGGATGCCAGTAGGTTGGTGGACCTAAAAAAGCAACATACTCCAAATAGAAGTGTGTGAAAAATAAAACGACTGCTACAGCTATAAAAAAAACATTCAGAAGATGGGAAAACTGAACAATACAGAGGAATATGAGCTGCTTTCGGGGCATGGGTTTTCTATTTAGTGCAGTTAAATACTTCCTTCTTTCTAAAGTTTGTGATTTACATATAATTTATGATTTCAATCTTATGAAGAGTATATAACCTTTCTGTCAATGAATATGCACATTTATTTCTGTGAAAAAAATATTTATACTTTATTTACAGTACAATTTAATATATACAACAGACTGATTTACAGGTAACTGTAGTCAGGATTGCATTAAATAGGGTTCAGTCGTTCTTTATAGTAGTTATTAAAGTTAATTTGGAGCAGAAAATCTTCCAAATGTGGCTGGTGGCCTAGATTTGCCAGTTTCGTTACCACTGTAGAAAGAGAAAATAACCGTCAGTGGAGATATCCTAAGATTTGAAAGCAAATATCTTTGCATTATGAATTCATAACTTTTGAGTTCAATGTAAACAAATTCTAAAATTGAAAATCTCCCAAGAAGATCTTTGTTGCCCACAAATGGTTGCAAACCCTTTGTAATTTAACATTTGCTTCACTCTTGTGAACTGCTCCCTATGTCTGGATAAGTCTACCCACCGAGAGTGGCTTCAAGTGAAAGTATAAATTCAGGCAAAGAAATGTTACTTACTTGTAATCCTAATTCTGCATCATCAGTATCATCTCTGAATGTCATAAAGGTGGAATATTCCCACGTGTTAAGACATCCCAGAATATATGGGACATATTTCCAAAAGAAGTGACGGAGCGCGGTGTTAGCCTTGTAGGCTTAACGCAGAGCTCTGCAACTTCTGAAATGCAGAGCTGCACTGTATTTACAAGAATATGGCGCAGGCCTGCATTTCCCCCTGCGCCGTGCTAAATTTAGCAGCCTAGGGCAACGCAAGCACCCTTGCTGCAAGGGTGCCTGCGTTGAGGGGAAGGACTGTTTATGTGCAGGAAGGTGTCCCTTCCTGCACATAAATGATCTGAAATGGCGTTTTGTAACTTCTATGTGTGCTGCTTTGTGCAGCACACATGGAAGTTGCAACCCCTCATCTTTTTTAATTATTGTTTATATGCAGGAAGGGACAACCTCCGGCACATAATCAATAGTGTTTTGCTGTTTCTATGTGTGCTACACAACACAACACACATAGAAACAGCAAAAGCAAGGAGAAATAAGCATATCTCTTCATTTCGCCAGGTTCTAATTTTGGCACTGCACCCTATTTACGCCAACCTTGTAAATATGGGGCAGTGTCAAAATCAATGGGAATGCCCACCAAAACACCCATTGCCCGCCCCTTTCACAGTAAGTATAGCGTGAAAGGGTGCCTTATTTACAAAGCAGCATTAAGCCATGTTAAGCTGAAGATCCGGTGCTTTCAGTCTCCTCGAAGCGGCAAAATGGGATGCTTTTAACTGCTGAGCTGAGGGGGATGCTATGGGGGGAAGCCTCCTATGGGATTTGAGGGTCAGACGTCTGTTTGGATGCGGCACGAGACCCTGTGCAACAATACTGGTAATTGTAACCGGGCTGACCCTGCGGAATAATCAACGACCCATATGTGGGTTGGCCCCACAGCTGCAGGCTACTGAGAGAGACCTTGGAGAGTGGGGTATTGGAGCGGGGCAGTCTCTCTCACCCCACCCACCCCCACCTATCCCCAGAGGGAATAGTAAAGTGAACCTAAACTGCACAGCCTGACGACGCAGGTGTCCCAAGTTGTCAGAGCACTGGGGCGGCCTGTGTGGACTGGGACAAGTGCACTGGGAGGTGCACGCAAGATGGGCAAGGACAAGGCGGCTCGCTCTGCTGGGGCCAACATGATCATGCACAGTGCTTGAAATGGAAAAATAGAAGTAAAGGTACTCTGTAGCAGAGTACCTGCTTGTTTCTGAGAAGTGCCGGTACTCGCCAATTAAATGTATTAAGCTGCTCTTGAGAAATGCCGGTACTCTCCTTCTCAAAATAAAAAGTGCTGGTACGCCGTACCGGACAGTACCAGCCCATATAAAGCACTGATCAAGCAGCATACTACCCCAAAACTGGCGGCCATCCAGGGCTCCAGGAAGGTTTTGTAAAACTAAATCGAGCCTGCATCTATCAAAGTGAATCTACTATGGGGAGCAGATCTACGAAAAGATGTAGACAAAGTATCCACAACGGAGGGGGAACATACCGGACTTATGCCTCCCCGGCAATGATCGCCAAAATATTAAACTATCAGGATAGCAACTGTATGCTCCAGGCTACAAGAGAGAGATGCCTCAGATGGGGGGCGGGGAGAGGCATGCGCTCGGTCAGCGCACACCGTTCCATTCTCTGCACCCCCTCCTCCAGCTGCCGTGGTCCCAGGCCTTTTTTTTAACCTTTTTGCTCGGTACCCTGAACATGTCCTATGCTGCCCCAGTCCGACCGCTAATTTATCTAATCGGACGCCGCTGCCTCTGATTGCCTCATGCTCCTGCCCTCATCGTTCTCAGGACTTGGCCACCTCATGCCTGCTCCCTTTGATTTTATTTCGCCACCCTCGGTCACGGGCCTGGCCACTTCTCGGTCCTAGTGCCCCGGCGATCCATCAGCATCGATCCCCAGGGAATCGCCCCAATAACACTCAAGTTGCTGGAGATCGTTGAGCGGGCTCATCCGATTGTCTAGCTCTTCATCAGGCGGTTCTCCCTAGCTCCGGCTTCTACTTTCGATTTCCCCTTGCGGTGTTCCACCGTGTAGGGCTCACACGACTCAGCTCCAGCCTCCGCTCCTCTAATTTACATCGTGATTTCGGCATCTCCGATCCCTCCTTTGCGGTGCAGCAAGCTTCCCTGCTCCGATTCCACTAGCAAGAACGGATTTCAATGCGAATATTGGCCTTTCAGCGCTTACGAGCCCGGAGCTCCTCTAATGTGTGGCTATTGAGGCTGGCTCCAGGCCACACCTGTCCAACAAAACTCTTAACCATCAAACATCCTGTGGAGACACACAGGTGTGAGGTACCAACGTGCAAGTATTTTGTAGGCATTCTATTTGCAGCGGAGGTAGATGAAGGACTTGGAAGCCCTCTGCCAGATAGCCCCCAAAGCTCATTTGAAATAATCTCCATAGCCAATTCCCTCATCCATTGTGCCACATAGGCATGTTTCTTCAATGGGATGAGATTTAAGATATAGGGGTACAGCCACAATATGCCTTTACGACGGATGTTATTGCTGCACAGGGATTCGATTGGTGATCCCTCCCTCCTCTACAAGCAGGATCTCTCCCTGCCCACTGTAATGCCTGGCTAGCCTAAGGGTGTCACGCCTAGTCAATGCATATTTCTCTATGAGGTCCCCCCCCTTGTCCTAAGGTCATCATCGCTGTAGAAATCCTTCAAAGAAAGTGACCGGCCCTGGTTCCAGTAAAAGGAACCTGGTTCTGACACCCTGCCGGGGGATGTGGGGATGGAGGGGGGAGGGCGTGTGTCCAGATTATTGGCCATGCCTATAGAGAAGTCTCCGGAAGGACCTGCCACCTCCCCTTAGCCCGGCAAGCATTCCTTGGCGACCCACGGACCTTGCAGACATCGTACCTGTGTTTAAAACCCCAAAATTAAATAGTGTTAGCAAACACTGCCGGTTGCAGCAGCCCTAACTCTGAGAGACTCTGCTCTGTGGGGGCCGGGGGATTCCAGTGATTGTCAGAGTGGAGATGCAGGTGCGCTAAGAGGTGAAATACAGCAAAGCGTTAATAACATGTAAATGGTCTTTTAAAGACCTGTGAAGTACTCGGGTGTGGCTGTGTGTGTGAGCCGGGGAAGCTGTCTCAGCCCGGGCTGACACACACTGACACACACTGACACACACTGACACACACACACACACACACGCACACACGCACACACACACACACACACACACACACACACAGGGTGAGATGACAGAGGGTGACAGAGGGAGGGAGAGAGACAGATGGAGGGAGACAGAGGGAGGGAGGGAGACAAAGGGTGACAGAGGGAGGGAGACAAAGGGTGACTGAGGGAGGCAGGGAGACAAAGGGTGACTGAGGGAGGGAGGGAGACAAAGGGTGAAGGAGGGAGAGGAAGGGAGACAGAGAGAGACAGAGAGCGGGAGGCAGAGGGAGAGGCAGTGAGGGATACAGCGGGAGGGCGACGGAGGGAGACAGAGGGAGGGAGACAGGGAGGGAGACAAGAGGGAGAGATACAGAGGGAGAGGGAGGGAGACAGAGGGAGGGAGACAGAGGGAGGGAGACAGAGGGAGGGACAGAGAGGGAGGGGCAGAGAGGGAGACACAGAGGGAGGGAGACAGAGGGAGGGACACAGAGAGAGGGAGACAGAAGGAGAGCGACAGAGGGAGGAGGGCGACAGAGTGAGGAGGGCGACAGACAGAGATGGAGACAGAGACAGAGAGGGAGACAGACGGAGGAGGGTGACGGAGGGAGACAGGCAGACCGAGAGAGAGAGACAGAAAGAGAGAGAGAGAGACAGAGAGAGAGGTAGGGAGAGAGTGTGAGAGTGAGAGAGAGAGATGTATGCCGGGACTCGTTGCTCACTGGACAAATGCGTCTGCTGTAGGGACCTGTGTTCAACCTCAAGGTCACACATTTTTTTTTGCTTTAGCTCCGACCCCACCGGTGCAGCCCTCGGCCACAAGCCACACTGTAAATTTGGCCCCCGAGAGAACGTTTGTGAGTACCTATGTTCTAGACCGTAGTAGGCCTGCTGTTTACATCGATGTTGCCGCTAGGCCCTAGCCCCATTCACTGCGGCCTCCAGAATCTCATCCAACCCCAATGTCGGGATGAGGTCAACAAGTGCCAGCCTTTATTGTTACACACGTTGCCAGACAGGGGGAGCCTTAATGGGACCCTGCTAGTTCTACAGAGCCCCCGCATCCTGGTGCATGTGCTCTTCCGGGACCTTCCCGGCAAGAGGTTGCTTCGGGATTTTCAGGTAGGCTCGCCATCAAGTCTAAGTCCACCTTCACCCTAGGGCCTTTGTGTGGTCATTACCCACCTAGTAGGTGGGCCCACTGCCCGGTCAGGCCAGCCTGCTCCACCGCCACTCTGAGATCTCCCCAATCCACAATCGCCTCCCAAAGCAAGCTCGCTGCCATATCACAAGCCTACACTGCCGCAGCTCCGGGAGCCTCCCTTGACCCTCGTTGACACCTAGGGCGGGCCCGCTGCCAAGTGGAATCCGCCTGCATCGCCGCCGCTGCGAGATCTTCACCGTGGACCGCTTCCCTGCACAGCCACATGTTGCAGCAGGACGAGAAAGGAGCACCAGGCCCTGCACCTGACCTCTCAAGGGAGACCCACCATCGCTGGTGCACCTGAACCTCATTTTAATTTCTGTCCTTGCCACCGCTGCAACCATGCCCAGTGTATGGAGACAGTACGCCCAGTGCCTAGCACAGCAGTGACAGGAAAATGACCACTGCTCTGCTGTTAGCCACTTGTCGTAGTAGGCTCACTATCGTCCAGGCCCGGCATCTGCCTCATGGCCCCCACCCCGACTCTACCCCTGCTTGCTGAATACAGGGGGTGTGTTTGTGCCCACTCTCGCCGGAATTTACAGCATCAGAACGGGAACATAGGGGCTCTCATGTACAGCTCAGGGGAGACATATAGGAAGTATCGAGGGCCCCCTGACAATGTAAGGAACTTCTAGGACAGGGTAAAACACAATGTGGGTATCATCCTAGAAATGCTATACGTCTATGATTAAATTGTCATTCAAAGTCAACAGAAAATGCAATGTCAAGCAAGTAGAAATTATATAAAATAGGTTCTATTTTATTAAAAATGAATGGTTAAAAACACAGTAAATTCAACAGTTAATTATGAACACAAAATATACAATATAAAAATCACAATATTAACAAGCATTTGCAACGCAATAGGTCTTGCAAAATTAAAGTTTGAGTTATTGGCATTGTATATGACAATGTGTTGCATGACATTTTTAGCAAACTCTGTATTGGTGTATGAAGATGATTTGCAAGCTGTTTGTTGTTGCTGAATAGTAAACAATGTCAGGCACAGTGCGCAATTAAGGTTTGTCCCACACTAAGCACGCTGAAAGGTTGGAATTACCGGGAACAGGGTGAAACTGCCATAAACATAAAAACAAGCACTGGACCAGCTTGGGACAGGGACGGGAAGCACGGTGTTTAGGGAGGAGAAGCAGCTGGAAGCAGCCTTCCCTGCACCCTGCCCCCTGCCCCCCTCCCTCCCCACACACTCCTGGTTGTCGGCATTGAATACACACTTTCCGCTGGACATGCCCATTTTAGCACGATAAGGGGGTAGGGATCAGTTTGTTTTCCCAAGCCTCCCGCACTTTCAGGAAACCGAAGGTGCGGCTGAAACAGGGCTGCACGAGTGGGCCTCCGAAAACAAATTTAAACGTCTTTGCCTGATCGGTTAGTATTGTACCCCCTTACATCCACTTCAAGGGGAGGAGGCGGCAAAAAAAAATGTTAATGACCCATACATGCCATCGGGTTTCTGCTTGCAGGAATCGGGAGGCGGGAGACTAGCCTTGAAATCGGTAGTCTAACGCCGGAATCGGGAGGGTCTGCCCTGTTCCCATGATGCACTGGGCCAGGGACAGACTAATTTGCATACACCGAGGTTCTGAAACTGGGATGGTGCAGTGAGCTAAAAAACGGTGTTGGATCTAGCCCTGATCTCTTGACTGGGTGAGAGTATTCTGCTTAATTCAGAGACTCTGTCCATCACCACCCCTTGTTGTAAATATTTTTGTCCACCCTAAGCGTGGAAGGGTATACTCAGATGTGAGTCCCTTGCTCATTGCACCATCAGGATTCAAGCAAGCCGGGCCGAAGACGGCTGAAATGCCAGAAACCGGTCCCCGGAAGCTTGTTTCCTTCCCAGTGTAAGAATTGGCTTTTGTAGTCTGGTCTGCCCTGTTCCCATGATGCACTGGGCCAGGGACAGACTAATTTGCATACAGCCAGGTTCTGAAACTGGGATGGTGCAATGAGCTAAAAAACTGTGTTGGCTCTAGCCCTGATCTCTTGACTGGGTGAGAGTATTCTGCTTAATTCAGAGACTCTGTCCATCACCACCCCTTGTTGTAAATAGGAATCGGGAGGGTTGGCATGTCTGATGACCCTCAACTTTGACGTGGGTATGGGGGCACAGAAGCCAAACGAGGTGACTGACATTAAAGCGACAATGCAAAATGTTTTTTTGACAAATTGAGAGTGGGTGCAAAGAAGGGAAAAGCGTGCAAAGGGAAGGCATACGTGAAATACAGGGAAAAAAGCACGTCTAAGGAAAGAGGACATAATAAGAGGGACCATTTAAGGTACAGTGAAAAAGGACAGTCAGGAAAAATAACGAAAGAAGGGAAAGAGAAGGAAATGTACATATATCAGTGCGGCTCCGTAGAAAGTCAGCATAGCTCACTCGCGTAGTATAAAGTTCAAACTGATGGTGGAGTCGCTGTGGCGGGCGCTTAAACGGGGCGCAATGAGGTAAAGATTGCATATAGCACTTTCTCTTTCTAGATCCCTTCTAGTTGATGAAACTTTGGTTTGGGGGAGGGGGTGGATGCGTGGAAAGAGCTACTGAAAGCTTGAAAGCACTTTGCCTTTTCCAAGCGCTATGAAGAATCCCAGAACATTAATATTTGAGGTTTAGTTTTGGGTCCCATTCCCATCAATGCCAGGGCAATGTGTGTTTTCTGTACATATTGCTCGCTACCTACCTCGTTCATATTCGCCTAAAGCGAATACTAAACCCATCTGCCGGATGAGTGTTAAAGTGCACGAAAACCATTACAAAGAGCCACAGCCTGCTCCCTGCAGAAAGTGTTGGCGGTGTTTAATGGGAAGCCAAGTGTCTGGCTGCCCCAATTAACACCCTGTGATTAGCTGGCATTCTTCCTCAGCGTGTCAGACACCGAAAAGAGAATAAATTGCATTGAATGAATGCTTCACGGTGACACTGATCGAGGCTGGGTTTAAGGACAGTGAGGAAGAGGGCGCCCTCCCCCAATGTGTGTTTTTCCCATTTTTGATGGCAGGACTCCCGTGATGGGATTTCAAGTGAGCCATCCTGTGCAGCAATTAAACAATAATAGTGTGGCTTAGGTAACGGACGCATGTACCTGAGCTGGTTTAATTTGAAGATGTAAATAGCGCAGCTTATAACTGGTGAGGGCATCTAGGCGCTATACATGGTGACAAGGAGGTTAAGTGAACTGCTCGGGTACGTCTTTAATGCGGGGAAAAGAAGCGCTCGTGAAAAAGCCTAGAAATAAAAGAAGCAGCAAAACGCGGAAAAAACGCGCGGGTAGAAAGGTACAATTTAAAAAAAGCATTTGCAACGCAATAGGTCTCGTATTTCCGGAATCCCACCTGCACACACTCTACCCAACCAGAAAGCGCCTTGAGGCAATGTGTTCAGTTCAGGTAGGCACCCTAGGTCCATACATCCATTACCTAGAAGCTCACCTTCACTTTCTGGAGCAACTTTAGAATTCGAAGGCGGTGCCCCAAAAGAGAGTAGGATTGAGGGAAACCCACACGAACCGTTAGGGCTAGAGCAGAGTCAGACCGGCACTGAGGACCAAACCGGCCTCCGGCCCGTCAGAATTCCTGGTGTCCCTTTCAGCCTGTCCGCCTCTACAGAGACAGACGCTGCAGCAGCGCTACACGCCGGACCAGGGACTCATTTGTAGAAAATACTGCCAGTGGTCAAAGCTCTGCTCGGAGGGACTAATACAAATCGGCGCCGAATACCAGGCGTAGAACTTACTTCGTGCCTCTTTAACCCACAACCCTTTTATCCCTTGCGTGCCGGTCACTCCTTTCATACTACGTACCCGTTTCCGTCTTTCTCTTTATCCCTGCTTTCCCGTGAGTGTGTCTCTCCTTCTCATGGTGCTTAGCTGAAGGAGAAATAAGTTCCGGTGACCCCCACTAGCAACCACCGGCTCAAATTAAGTACTGCAAACCCACCAACTGCCCTCCAGATCCCCACCCTACCCGGCCATCCCGCAGCTGTACGACGCACTCCATAGTCACACAGGCACACGCTTGTTCGCACTGACCTCCAGCCCCTCCAAGGTCCCTGCCGGTTCCAGCCTCCACAGCTCACCTCTGCTTTGATGCTTTTTTCCTTCGCTGAGGTGGAGCTGATTGGCTCCGCCTGGGGTTGCCCGGTTACCACAGGTAACCCTGGTTTTGCCGGTCTCGTGCTCCAAAATCCCCTCCTGCCAGTGCAAGTGCAGCTACTTGTAAACACTTCGCCCATCACTTCTTGGGTCACTCCGGTGGGATAAAGTCCAGCTGCTATGTACTAATCTGACAGACTCGGACCCAGCTGTGCCTAATCCATAAACACCAGAGAGCGGCAAAACTCCCATCCCACTTCAGAGCAGCAGAGGGATAAAAAGAACAAACCCCTCTAGAAAAACACATCACACCTTAAACGGTACTGCAAACCTGCTACTAAGTGTTTCGTACCAAACAATATCGCCATACACATCAAAATACCGCTGCTTCCTGAAATAAAGCCTGCCTGTTTATCAGCGCTGCGCGCCCCTCTGCATACTCACCGCTGCATTCCAAAGTAGTCACGTGAACTCTTCCCGAGGCGCTCGACGTGATCCGATTCGTTCTGCATTGCATTGAAAACAGCAGAAGTTCACGCGCGCAACGTAATCCTATGGCAAAGTGCTGCGCGTGGCCAGGTCTTGTATCCACTTTCCACTCGTAGGCTGAGCCGACAGCTATAGTTCTCTGGCAAGAACGCGCTTCGCGCGTTTCTAGCCGAGACCTAAAAAGGAAGACTGTCTTTATGTAGTTCAACAAATATTGACGTGGCAAGAATGGAATAAGTTCCGACACGCGTTTCGCCGCTATAACAGCGCCTTCTTCTGGGAATCGAGCCACAGATTCCTGTATATTTGAACACCGACGATTTACAAAAAGTGAGACTGATGCTTGTTATCTATGTAGAATTTGTGTTCAGTACTTATTATTTTATGGTCATATGAGACTCTATGTGTTGATCCGAATACAGTCTTCTTGATGTATAATTCTTTAGGATGAGAGTCTGTGGTACTATTATTTAATAGAACAGGAACACTCCAGAGAGTCGGGGTCTTGATAACTCTTGTGTCATATGTTTGATGATATAATAAAGGATATTCTTCTGTGGCTTAGTGGATTCCAGAGGCCAATAGTAGTGTGAAAGGATAAGGATAATGGCGCTCCTGATAAACGATAAGGAAAGCGCGTAGTCTTCGAGCAGGAAAATGGTTTCAGCCAGGAGGTCCTCTAGGGACTGCCAGAAAGATCTTGCTGGCAAAGAGCATGTGTATATTGATCCAATAAACAGTCTCAATTTATAGATGGCAGTGCCAGGCTCGCAAAAGAAAACATATGACTACCAAAGGCATCAGTCTTTTTTCAACGGAGATCTTGGGTAGACCCGAGCGGGTAGAACAGCCATACTCCAGTCTAGAGATGACAAGTGCTTGGACTGCATTTTTAGGTCGGGAGCATAGAGGAAGGGTTTCACTTTCCTAAGGTAGCTCAGGTGAAATCTGGCTTATTTGGCCATCAAATTGATGTGGTCCCGCATGTTCAGGTTACTGTCGAGGGTAATTCCCAGGGATTTGGCAGAATCTATGATTGTCGGTGGGCAATTTAAGGCTGTGATAGCTTCAATCCATGATTGGACCTCAGAGTTGGTGTTGGGAGGGGAGATAAGGAGAAATTCTGTTTTCTTTGCGTTGAGTTTGAGTTGATTGGATGTGAGCCATTGGACAGTGAGTTTCAGAGCTTCATTCAGGGAGAGAATCTCTTCATGAGATGAGGTTTTGATATATATCTGAGTGTCGTCAGAGTACATATGGTAGGAGATGTTAGCCGTGCGTAGTACTTCGGTGAGCGGTTCTAGGTAAAGGTTGTAGAGGGTGGGGCAAAGGGTTGTTCCTTTAGGTGATCGGTTTTGGAGGAAGGACCTGAACCATTCAAGAACTGTGCCCTCCAATCCCATCCTGAGTTTGAGGCGTTCGAGTAGTTTTTCATGGTTGACCCTGTCGAAGGCAGAGGAAAGGTCCAGGAGGATTAGGAGACAGTATTTGCCTTAGTCAAGGGCTTGGAGGGCATCATCAACGATGTGGAGCATGGGGGCTTCAGTGCTGTGCCCAGGTCGAAATCCAGACTGGAAGTCATCGAGTAGGTGGAAGTTGTTGATATGTTGATTTAGCTGCTGCTGCACACACTTCTCCAAGACTTTGGCTAGGAGGGGGATGTTGGCTATGGGCAAGAAGTTATTAGGGGAGGCTGGATCCAGCAACAGCTTTTTAAGAATGGGGAGGGTATCATTCCCTGCCGGAGAGAGGCATTGATTATTGCAGTCCAGCTTGGAATAATGGTTTGGGCGATGGCAGCAAGGCAGTTGGATGGGAGCGGGTCATTAAAATGCTTATTCGGGTTTAGGGTAGAAAGGATTTTGGAGACAGAGTCTTCGTCACAGACTTCGAAGTCAGTCCAGTGAGCATGATTTTTGGGTGGAGCCTGTGAGGGCGTTGCAGTAGAAGGAGGCGGGTCAGGAAGGAGTTGTAGGTATGTGATGGAGCTGAGTTTGTTTCCAAGGGCTGAGATTTTGTCAGCGAAGAAAGAGGAGAATTCCTCTGAGGATATTAGAGGGATGGGAGTTACTTTCGAGGATTTGGCCAGTTTATTGAATTGGTGTTTGACCAGTTCGAAGAGCTTGTAGGCTCTGTTCTTGGCATTCTCTAGTTCAGTTCTGAAGAATTCTTTTATAGAATTGAGTATGTTCCTGTTGTAGACATTTCTGGCCTGGCGTAGGAGTTTTAGATGAGCAGCAGCGGAGTGCCGCCTCCAGGTTCTTTCAGCTTGCCGAAGGGCTCTCCTCATTGTTGAGGGATCCCGTGAACCAGGGGTTTCTGTCTTTGATTCGGGTTCTTTTCAGTTTTAGTGGGGCTAGATCATCTAGGATGTTCAGTATAGTCGCAGAGTAGTGATCGTTTTGGCCATTGACTGTTGTGATATTGCGAGGGGGGGGGGTGTCAGATTTGCAACGAGTCTTCAGCAAGCTCCTTGTGGTCCAGGTTCTTGATGTTTCTGAACCAGCGTTTGGGAATCACCGGTTGCGGTGCCCTTGTCTTGTGGGTGCCAGGTAGAAGGAAGGCGATGGTGTGGTGGTCAGACCTGTCACAAGGGTCTATGGAGGTGACTTTGACTGATGAGTCTTTGGAGATGATCCAGTCAAGAGTGGCCCCTTTTGAATGAGAGGTCTTTGATGGAGTTGGCATGTGTATACTTGAAATCGGTCCAGGGCAGACTACAATCGCCAAGGAAAATATCATTAGCGTTGGTGAAAGTCTTAACTGTGATGATTTCCATGAGGTGGTCGGTGAAGGATCGATCATACCTGGGGGGTGATAAAAGATGTGCAGGTTGCACAGTTGGGCGGAGTTGCTGCAGATAGCGAGGGCGAGGTATTCGAAGGATTCAAAGGTATCCGCCAGGAGTTCCATGACAAGTAGGTTAGAGCGGTAGATGCAGGCAATGCCTCCTCCTTTCTTGTTGGATTGACTGTCCAGCCTTGCGATGTTGTAGTTGGGAGGGACTAGGAGGTCCAAACATGGAGATGAGGATTCATTGAGCCAAGATTCTGATAGGTCGAGATTTTTGTAAAGGATGAGATCAGCAATATTAGCAGCATGCTTAGATGCCGATCGGCAGTTGATTTAGAGGCCTGACAGTGTAGAGATGGAGGGTGTTTCGGGAGTCTGGGCGGACATGTGAACAGGCGCTAGGTTACTTTTTTTTTTATAATTCTTTTTATTGAAATAAAACATGAGCAAAAAGCTCAATACAGAGGATCGTTCAAAATTGCAGACTCTACATCAGGGGGTTACAGGATAGTCAATAAATACAACTGAAAAGGAACTTCACGGGGTGGGGGCGGACATCCTGAGCAGCATTCCTGGGTGGTATACAAATCTCTCCTCTATGGTGATTCCAAGGGCCCCAGACAAGCAACCACTTCCTGGGGCATCCCCTTGCAAGATATACCGTTTTCTCCCTAAACATGCACCAATCCAAATTGCTTTCCCACGTTTCCAGGGAGGGCGGTTGCACTGCCCCCCACAATCGAGCGATATTTCTTTTAGCCAGCATGAACCCTAGTGTGGCCCATTGTGTCTGAGAAGTGTTTAAGCCAGAGGGTTCCCATATATTCAAGAGGCACCTCATCGCCTCCGGGGATAGGGAGACCCCCAATTCCTTGCTCATTGTGACATGCACTTTGTGCCAGTAAGTGGCAATATGTGTACACTCCCAGATGGTATGCATAAATGTACCTCTGAGACACATTGTCGTTTGCATAGCCCTGTGTCTGACAATCCCATGTTTACCAGTCGAGGTCCCGTGATATAGATCATATGTAGAATTTTGAGTTGGACTAATTTCAGGCGAGCTGGTATTGTAACCTCCCTGGGGGATTACACCGCTATCTGCCAATCTTTGTTGTCAAGCTCTATCCCATCCTGCACTCACCTGTCCCTCAACGCCCGAAGGGGATCCGCCATATGGTTAATTAGCTTTTTGTAAATTAATGAGATTGTCTTTTCAGGAAGGTGACCATTCAGTACTCTGTCCTCTAATGGAGAGGCCTCTGGGGGCTCAATACCCCTGGGCAAAGTGGACAGAAGTGAGTGCCAAACCTGCACATTGTGGAAATATTCTGCATCTGCTAGTTCATGTTCCCTTTGCATCTCCTCAAAGGATTTAACTCTCCCCTTTCCCCATATATATCGATAGTGGAAATTCCTATAAGGTCCCACTTGTCGAATCCTTTTGTCATCCAGAGATTGCCAAGTTTCTCGGAGTCCCAATGCGGGGTGGCTAAAGTTAGTTTGTGCCTCCATCCCAGGGAACCCGTGGCATCATGCCAAACCTGTACTGCATGTTTCGTTGGTCCTGTTAACGCCAGTCTCTTCGGTCGGTCGGGAATACAACTCCCTACTATATTTACCCCCAGGGAGGAGCCACCTGCCCATGGCGTAGCCCGGGTCATCTACACTACCGTATGTACTGTGGTTGATCGCTGCCAGCTGGGCGGCCCAATAGTACCTCCGGATATCCGGGAGACTGATGCCCCCATCGTACCAACTGAGTGTTTGTTTATTTAGTGCGATTCGGGGTCAGCCGTCCCACAGTAGACTCCTCTGAAGGTCCTCAATCTCACGGAAATAGCCGACTGGCACAAAATCCAAGGTATTCTGCAAGGCATAGAGAAATCGAGGCAGGACCATCATTTTAAAGAGGGCCGCCCTACCCAGAAGCGAAATACGAAGCTTCCTCCAGCTGGCAATATCGCTCTTGAGCCTCTGTAGAGGGGGGAAGAAGATTCCGGGCATACCTAACCGAGGGATCCAGTGAGATGAAAACTCCTAAATACTTGAACCCCTCCGTGTTAACCTGTATAGGGCAGTTTTGTGGGGGACAGAAAGATCTTGCTCCCAAAAGAGGTCAGGACATCTAAGACCACAATAAGGGACTTACGGGGGGAAGCCAAGTAAAGCAGTATATCGTCTGGATACAGTGATATGTGATCCTCCCATCCAGGGGACCACCACAATCCTCTAATCATTGGTTCCCAACTTATCCAGGCTGCAAGAGGCTCCAAGACTAAAGAGAAGGGGGGACAGCGGGCAACCCTGACTGGTGCCCCGACCAAGCTAAAACGGGGTTGAGACTCTGTTGTTTACCACCACTTGGGCGAGCGGCTCCGCGTACAGCAGACATACCCACTTGATGAATTCGGGACCAAATCCAAACTTGGCAAGAACAGCACTCAAATAGGGCCATTCAATTGCATCGAAGACCATTGTTGTGTCTAGCGACGCGATTATGGCTGGCTCCCGCAGTGTGTGAACTCTATCTATCAACCCGTGCAGTCTGCGCAAGTTTAAGGCTGTGTTCCTATGCAGCATGAAGCCAGATTGATCGGGGTGTACCAGGCCGCTGATCATCTTCACCAGTCGTTCCGCCAGGAGCTTGGCTAACATCTTCGGCTCAGCATTTAAGAGAGAGATAGGTCTTTACGAGGCGCAGTCCGTTCTAGCCTTGCCTTCCTTGTGGATCGTGACCACCGTAGCTATTCTCTGTTCCCTTGGGAGTATTCCCTTGTCTCTGGATTCCGCAAACATCGCTTTCAAGTAAGGTGCGAGTTTGTCTGGCCTGAGTTTGTAGAGCTCGATAGGAAGCCCGTTGGGATCCAGTGCCTTCCCCGAATTTAACAAACGGATTGTTTGGGCAATTTCGTCTCCAGTGAGTGGGCTATCCATATAGTCACGGTCTTCAGGGGAAAGACAGGGGAGCTTGATGTCACGGAGTAATACCTGGGAGTCAGTCTAGGAGTGAGGGGAGACCGACTTGTAAACCGTCTGAAAGTGGTCCGCAAAAACCTGTCCACTATTTCCTGTGGTTCAGTAAGTAATGCCCCCCCCCCCCCCCCTCCGTTCGGAGCTCCGGGACAAGACGGCTCACCCATTCTCTCCTGTCCAGCCATGCATTAAGCTTCCCTGCCTTATCTCCCAAGTCATACAGCCTGCCCTGTTGTTCCCTGCTAAGAGCCTTAGCCCTGTCCGAGACCAGTGCCTTTTAGTCGTGCTGCTTCAGGCTTAACAGATGAAGTTTAGCCTGCGTTATGCCCAGTTCCAACTCACCCTCCAACCTGTAAATTTCAGCCCCTAGCTCCACCACCTCCTTCTGCTTCTCCCTTTTAGAACCTGCTATCAAGGACAGAACCTGACCTCTGATGACAGTTTTAAACTCCTCCCACAAGGACTGAGAGGAGGATACCGACCCTACATTCTTGGTAAAGTTATTCGTCCAGTGTTTTAATGAGGTCTTTACGAATCTTGGGATTGCGCAGATACCAAGGGTTGATTGGGGCCACCCTCCCTGCAGTGCCCTGACTTACGATCATGTGAACCCACAGCAGAGAGTGATCCGAGATGCCTCTAGCTAAGAGCCTGATTTCTGCTATGTATGATGCTTGCGCGGCATGGACAAGGCAGTAGTTTAGCCTTGAGAGACTGTGGTGAGCCCCAGAGTGAAATGTATATTGTGTTTGATCCGGGTGATGGAGCCTCCAGCTATCAACCAGCCCCATTGCATCTATGAAATCTGGTAGCCATCGCGCCGCCCGTCCAGTCTCCCATGGGGATGTCTGTCTAACATGCCAGAGACTACCGCGTTAAAGTCGCCTCCCAGGATTAAAAGCCCATCTGGGACGGTGAGTAGAACCGCCCCCAGATCAGCAAATGTCGTGCCCTGTAGTCCTGGAGGAACATAGATAGATGTGTCGGCCCTCCCACATGCCCGTGACCCCGGTGTATCTGCCTCTATCATCCTCCCAAGTGGAGGTCACTGCCAATGGAAACGTGTTTTGAATCAGAATGCCCACCCCCCTGGATCCAGATGTAAACCCTGAGTGTGCAACCATCTAGTAACCCCCCTCTATGCATTACTTTGCATGAGTTGCCAACTAGTTACGTCTCCTGAAGCAGGACCACGTCCGGGGCATGCCTCTTGACGTACTGGAGAACCACACTCCGTATGATCTTATCCCCCAACCCATTAACGTTCCAACTCAAAACCTTCACTTCCTTATCCCCCATTGTCTACATGGTAAAATTGACAATCCTCCGGATTTTCTCTGTCAGCTCTACTGTGCCGATGTAACCAACAAACCACCACACAGGTGAACCAAACATCCCTGCGCAACACCCCCCCACCCTGCTGCCCTGCCCTCTGGGCTCCGAACTGCCCATCGAAAAACTTGCAGAGTGCCTGTCGCCCTAAAAAATTCAAAGAAAGAGTAAAATTAGGGGGTAACAGGCCGTGAGCGCCATGCCCCAATCACAGTCAATATCCCGTCCTTCTAGCATTATGAGTATCAATCTGTGAGGGCGTGGCTAAGCGCGCAGCGAGGCTGGCAGCGTTTTAGGAGAGCTCCGGCGTGAACCTCCACATTGGGAGTAATTTATCCGTCTAATACCCCGACTGGCCGGCCACAACTTGGGGTGCAGCACCGTGCGACCACCGATCGGCATCGGACCAAGTTGCGAGGTCCTACGAGCTCCGGGTCCGCACCGGCCCTGCGGAGACAGTCTGAGCCGGGAGAGGAGCTGCTGCGCCGGCGGGACCCGCCAGGAAAGCCTGGGGACCGAACCGGAAGTGCAGGCCGCGAGGGCCGGAGACGTGCGGAGCCTGCACAGAGGGGGCAGAGCTGGGACACTGCTGACCGTCGCCGACCCCCGGAGGACACCGACCGAAAGCAAGGAGGCGCCCGTGACGGGCTGGAGCCGGCGACTGTGGGGGCTCAGGTCGAGAACAAGACTACCGGTGCGGTGAGGATCCCCCCCACCCCCTGGCAGCGGTGTCGACTGGCGGGGGCTTCGGGAGAGAAAGAGCGAGCTCCGATGGCGGCGTGTAGCAGGCGGGGACCCGCCGTCCAGAGACCTGCGCGCCTGCCAGCAGTCACGGACACCGATACACTGTAGGGACACCCTGGAACACAGGGGCGCCCGGACCAGAGACTGGGGACCCCCGCGCCGCCTAAACAGGCCCAGTGGACACGGGAGAGCGCAACAGAGACCGCCAGCGAGCCCCCCAACATACCTGGGAAGGGGCGCCCTCACCAACATGGCGGCGCCAACCGGCAATCAGACGATGTGAACCTCCAAAGCCGGCACAGGCATAGCGCGGGAGAGGCACACCCGAGCCAAGTACGACTTGCAAACTGGCAGTGCAGATGAAGAGGCGGGCGGGGGTCACCGGAGTCGAACACTGGGCCTGTACCCCACTGACACTGAGGCGCGAAAGCACCAGCCGCCACTGACCACCTGAACTGGGAGCGCGAAGTCCGGCCGTGCCAGAGACCGTCACAGGGGTGCGCTGGGAGGCGTCCTCAGTGGACTCAAGCAGGAAGTGAACGCTCACAACGCCTCACCCGAGGCTGAGAAAGGAAGACCGCCACGAGAGGCCCTACCGGCCGGGAGCCCTACATTCATCAAGGACGCTGAGGCCCACGAGGTGCACGGAGAACGACTCACAAGGCCTCACCCCCTTCGCAATCCTGCACCATCAAGTGGGCAGCACCGCGGCGGAATAGTGCAGGACACAGAACACACGACCTCTGAGGCCGAGCGACGTTGCAGACCGCGCCTGGACGAGGGACGGGGAGGCAGTGCAACACATACCGGTACATTGAGGCCCGCACGCCGATCGGCCTGGCCCAACCAAGGTCAATACACGGAGAGCCCCCTATCGCATCCCCACACTGGTGCGAAGACGCCATACCTGCCCTGACTTATTCACCCGGTGTGCAGAAGACCCGCACGGCCCCATCTGGCCCTCCTGCCTCGGACCCACAGCCGGAGAATTTTTTTCCTGATCAGCGTTCGCGAGCCCTGGGCCATTGACAAACAGAGACGCCGAAAACCACTCAGACAGAGACTTTGGAGTGCAGGACCCTGCCCATGTCTGGAGGTGCGGGGAAGCGCACGGGAGCTGGGGGCACGCACCCGAAAGGCAAGATGGACAAGCCTCAGAAATCGAACGAAGCAGACCCAGTGACGGCCAGACTGGACTCGGTCCTGGCAGCCATGGAACGGCTAGAGAACTCCATACAATCCACCCGGGCATCGCTGGAGGCGATAATTGACGGTGTCGCCATAGACCTGACACACCTGAAAGCAGATCACAGAAAACTAGCCGAACGCACCGCGACTCTGAAACACACCGTAACGGATCTGGAGCCACGGGTTACACAGTTGGATAAGCAACTAAAGGATCTTCTCAACAGAGTAGAGTTCCTAGAAGACAGGGCGGAGGATGCGGAAGGACGGGCGAGACGCAACAACGTCCGAATAGTGGGTTTGCCCGAAAAATGGGAAGGGAGAGATCTTACAACACACGTGGAGGGTATCCTATCGCCTCACTTCGTGGTCGAGCGGGCACACAGGGTTCCGACCAGGCCGCTCCCGACAGGCTCACACCCGCAAACTCGGCAACATTCAGGTGGATAATGCCAATATAATGTTTTTTCCGGACTACACGATCCAAGTGCAGCGCCAGAGACACTCCTTCCTGGTAGTGAAACGGCGATTACGCCAGCTTGGACTCACATATTCCCTCCTCTTCCCGGCAAGGCTGCGAGTTATAGCAAACGAAAAGACTCACTTCTTCAATACCTCGGAGGAGGTAGAAGCATGGCTGGACAATGGGACGGACAAAAGCACCAAAAGACAAGGAGACCAGCCCCTGACGAGGAAACGCAGGGGCTCTAAAAGGAGGCGCAGGAACAGATCACCTTCACCAGCAGCGAGCGGAACACAACATAGCGCAAGCCCACCCGAGGAGGAAATGCGCCGGGAACAGCAGGAGGCCCTGCGGATGGTCACGGAACTCAGCAGCTCGCCGACCCAGCGCTCCCTGCCGGTCACCAGCCCCAGGGCATTATTGAGCGACGACGAGGCGATCTACGGAATACCAGACTCACAAGTTTCGGGTGACTTGCCTGACATCACACCACAGATGTCGGACCTGTTCGACTAACAGAATGGCGCGCCCTGGCGTCCCCTTCCCATCGCTCCACAAATCCTTCCACTCCCCTTCCCACCATTATCTGAACGGAAAGAGCGGAGTGCTGGAAGGAGACAGTCACAAGGCACTGATTGCCCACACGAGAGGAGATCGATGGACCAGACCGTCCCCGCTGACGCACACGCCTGAGACGCAGTGAGTAGACACTGAGACATGCAGGGCGCTGGCTGTCAACGAATAGACGGCCTCAGGTACCCACTCTTAATTGGTCTTGCTACAGCGGAGGCCCCCCGGACCGGTCCCTCTCGGCGGACCCGGGCCGCCGTTGCACTCTGAGGACTGGCACAAGTGGTCCCGCGCGGCTTAATGGACACACTGCAGTGTCTACGGCGGGGCCCACTGAGTGGCCGACCAGGAACACACACTTCCCCCATGTGTGACTACGCACGCACCCATGCTCTGCTTGAAGGTTGTCTCTCCTTCGCCCTGCGTGATGGGCAGCAACCCCCCAAACTTGAACGTTGACTATCTCAGTAGAGTGTTTTGACGACTGCACGTTCAGCAGCCGACCTTATGGTATTATCCCCAGTTCATGTTCCCCCTCCCCCTTCTTTTGGAATATGCTGCATCCACAGGCTAGTGGCGATTTCATTGTACTCATTATTATGCCCTGCAGGTATGCGTGGCAATGTTGTTGTGAAGGGCGGTGAGGGGCTCTCCAGGGAGGTGTATGTGGCTGGGGGGAGGGAAGATGGGGCCCTGCTGATAAACTGTGATGGCTGCGGTTAAGATCTGCACTTGGAATGTGCGTGGTATACACACACCCTCGCGTAGGTACATGATCTACTCATACCTGAAGAGACATAAGGTCCAAATAGCACTCTTGCAGGAGACACACTTGATAACACCTGAGGTACACACACTACGAAGACGGTGGCGAGGACATTTGTACGCGACAGGGTTTTCCTCCTATGCACGGGGTGTGTTAATATGGATGAGACCAGGGACCCCGTTTGACATTGAAGACTCTTACATAGACGGAGAGGGGAGCCTGGTGGCTGTGAAGGGACGCCTGGATGGACGCCCATTAGTCTTGGCGTCGGTTTATGCTCCTAACACGGACCAGCAGGGTTTTTTTGTTTGCGAAAGTTTCGACAGCCCTATCACACTGGCACGGGATCCCCTGGATACTGGGAGGGGACTACAACTGTGTGCTAGACACCACACTGGACCGCTCCTTCCCACCATTACCCAATGCGCCAGTGGTGGGCGCCATGAAGGCCCTTATGGCCTGGGCCACTCACTGGAACCTGCAGGACGTATGGAGACACCGAAATTCGAACACCCGGACGTACTCATACTATTCGGGAGCCCATAACCTACACACACGACTAGACAGGTACATGCTCACCGAAGACTTACTCCCGTTAGTAACAGATGCATATTACATGGGCCGGACGCACTCGGACCACAATCCCCACATGTTGGAAGTCACATGGGCGAACACACACCCTCCTGTCCCCACCTGGAGACTGCAGCCAGATCTCCTGTTGGACGCACCTTTCCGAGACACACTGTTTACACATATAGCGCACTACTTTGAGGAGAACACGGTCACTGCCACCACCCCCCGGATAGAATGGGATGCGTTCAAAGTGGTCAAAAGGGGACAATGCCTGGGCACACAGGTCAACTTTAAACGGCGCGTTGAGAAAGACCTTCAAAGGGTAGAGGCAGAGTTGATACGACATGAACAAGATACAGTGAGGGATGACGGAGCAGAGTTGAGGTCTGCGCAGGCGGAGCATGAGAAATTAATGGAGAGGCTACGGTGTTTAAATTATGCAGCCCACGCGGCACGTACCCACGACAGAGGAGATAAACCAGGCAAGCTACTAACATGGTTAATTAGCAGGGAGGAAAGGACGAAACCCGTAATGAAAATACTGGGAGCTAATGGAACGCTCCTGCACACTCAGCAGGAGATACATTGCGCATTCACTGGTCACTATGACAAACTATACCGCTCTTGCCTGCCTACCCCTGCTCCGGACACTGAGGAATACCTCAGACCGCTGCCGCTACCGACTCTAAGAGACGCCCAACGCGACGAACTAGCGGCGCCCATCACCTCTGAAGAACTCCGAGTAGTCATAGCGGCGCTCTCCAATGGGAAGTCCCCGGGCCCCGACGGACTCCCAGTGGAGTTCTACAAGGCGTATCCGGACCTCCTGATCCCTGAACTGATCAAAGTATTTGAGGCAGCGATGGAAGACTCCTCATTAACGCCCTCCCTAAACGAAGCCACCCTGGTCTCCCTCTTAAAACCAGGAAAAGACGGGACGCTGTTGGGTTCATACAAGCCACTCGCCCTCCTGAACACCGACTATAAAATATTAGCATTAACACTGGCCCGGAGGCTAGCCCTGTATACGCCCACACTGGTCCATGCAGACCAGAACGGTTTTGTACCCACACGTAGTACATCGCAAAATATCCGCCGGTTATTGCGGGTGCAGGAGTATGCAAGGATGCCTTGGCCACGGTCGGGATGTCTTGTACTAGATCTGGAAAAGGCATTCGATTCAGTGGAATGGCCGTATCTTAGGGCAGTAATGCAGAAGTACGACCTAGGAGAGGCGTACACAGACATGGTTGGCCTCCTCTACCAAACGCCCAGCGTACGAGTCCGGATCGGGAGCCTCCTGTCGGACACCATACGAGTCAGACGGGGCACAAGACAGGGCTGCCCCCTGTCGCCACTGCTCTTCTCCTTAGCGATGGAACCACTGGCGGAATTGCTGAGGGGGCAGGGTGCAGAATGGGGCATCCCATTGATAGATGGCACACATGCGGTCTCGCTGTACGCTGATGACCTGCTCCTCTACATTAGGGACCTCACACAGATACCACAAGGGCTCACTGACACCCTACGAGAATTCACGGCCCACTCGGGACTGAAAGTCAATTGGGGGAAGTCCGGGGTTTACCCCTTTCACCCTGACATTCAGGAATGTGAGGTGCAACTAGGAGAAACGACGCTGACCTGGCACGCAGGTGCCTTCAAATATCTAGGCATCCAAATCTACCGGTCACCGGCAGACGTGCTGGACGGCAACTTGGTAAGGGCTATCTCCTCCCTGCGAGCCCAAATGGCTTTCTGGGGCACACTCCCACTGAATGTCCCAGCCAGAGTCACTGTAACGAAAATGATAATATTACCAAGACTCCTTTATTATTACTCCAACATACCGGTGTACGTTCCCACCCGGATTTTTAGAGAGCTGGAAACTATGGTACGGGCACTCATTTGGAACACAGGGAGACCCAGAGTGGCTCTGAAGAAACTATACGCCCCGACGCTACTGGGGGGACTCGCGGTCCCCAATCTGGAACTTTATTATCTGGCGGCGCAGCTTCAATGGGTGGTAGGCTGGCTCGCGGGAAGGAATCTGAACGATACGGCTTCGGAAACACCGGCCCTGACCCATGCACGGGCACTAACGCTGTTCCACCCCTTAAATAAAGCACCTCGCGGAGCGCAACTACACCTCACGGTGGCACTTAAATGCTACAAACGCGCAATAAGACTCACGCGGGAGGTCACACCCTACGCCCCAGCACTCCCTCTACAGGGCATGCCCAGACTAGGAGGGGTGATCACTGCGACATTATTAGACAGCTGGGAACGAGCGGGGATAGAAACGATGGCGGATCTGTACAATGAAGGCACCCTGATCCCGTTTGGGAACCTAGTGGAGGACACCGATTTGCCGGCGGGGCAATTCCTACTTCACGCCTCCATAATCCGGGAATTCACGAGACACTGGGGAGACATGACTGAGGAACCTCAGACACACCTGCTGATGCAGTACCTCCACATCATGGGGAATGGGTCCCACATGATACATTGGCTGACACAGGCGTTACAGTCACACACAACATGCACGCTCCAACCATTGAGAGACAAATGGACAACTGACAGAGGGAGGGACTGGACGGACAAGGAGTGGGAAAGAATACTGGAAGGACCGCGCCACATACCCCGCAACTCGAGATTTAAAATCATACAATTTTACATCATTCACAGGGCATATCTGTCCCCCGATAAGATCAACAGATACTTTGCACTAGACACCTCCAGCTGCCCGCGCTGCTCGTTGTTGAACGCTGACCTCCTGCACATGCTGTGGGCATGTCCCAGGCTGCAAAAGTACTGGCAGGACGTAACTGCACTGTTAACGAAGGGGGCAGGAACAGAACTACGACACGCTTGGGAAACCTGCGTGCTAGGCTTGTTCAAGAGGACGAAGCAAACCAAAGCCCATGCCAGGTTCTGGGATCTGGGACTGATAACCGCCAAACGACTCATAACGCAACATTGGAAGGACGCAAATCCACCGCAGACGAAACACTGGTGTGCCTCTCTCACCTACTGGGCGACAGCAGAAGGCACGGTCCTCCGCAGAGAGGAGACTGCGGGACGGAGAGCCATCCCAATTGCGTAGATCTGGGACAATATCCTACAGGCCTTCAGCAAGGCATGTCAGGAGCAGGGTATAACATAAGTAGGGCGACCCCCTTATGGCGCGAACGGACATAGGGGGGGAGAGACACGTGGTAACACCAAGGCGATTGGTACAAGCACACACATAGGGCGCGGAGTCGCAAACTAGCCTCGCTCCTCCCCCCTCCACCCACCGGTCCCTCCAACCCCCCCCTCCCCATTTCTCTTCTCTCCCCCCCCTCTGGGGACGACCGACCATGCGACCGACTTATACAAAGCTGCACCACCCCAACACTGGACGCCCCCGCAGCTCATCCACATACACGACTCACATACGCAAAACATTCCCACCCCGCATAGACGCGATATCTGGCCACGAGACATAGACAATCGGAACTGTAATGCAGCACCCCCTTACCCTCGAATTAATGTTCACACCATACCCGATATCTCTTATACTTCCTCCTTCGGTTTGGAGGTTGGTTTCACAGGCTGTTGCCCCCAGTTGACAGCGCTGTACTTTCATGTTTGACAGACACATTCACGAACACACGCCATATGGCAGCCCACGCCGTGCTCACCCGCTGCAATATGACAATGGCCAAGACGCGTTCTCAGAAAGCAGCATCACCACACCGATCTCAGCGACCGATCTGCCCGGAGAGGTCAATTCTTTGGGGAAAAAAAAACGCTGTAACACAAAGTATGAGGGTGTGGGCAATATGGAGGGCATCGACCAGAGGCGCGCCCTGGACGACAGGGTAAGCCGGGTACTCTGGTGGGATAGATGACGCCACATACAATGAGGTGTAATGAGAGAATGTCATCTAGTCATAGTGCCTGGGTTATTCCCACTCAAGCCAACTGCCTAGTTCTGTAACGATTGTAATTACCGGAACACTGACTGCTATTATTGTTTTCACATATAATGCACATGATGGCTGGATTACTGCTTCCTCATTGAAATATGCTCACAGTGATGTAACTGTATGTTAATTGTTTCAATAAAACATATTTAAAAAAAAAAAAAAAATGAGTATCAATCTGTGAATCAACTTGCAGCCTGCTTATTTTTAACGCAAAAGTCCCACCCTCCCTAAGCCCCTCACAACAAGACCCCCCCCCCCCACTTGTGCAAACCGGCCATCCCCCAGGCCTTCGCATCAGGATGGCTGACTATCCGCACTTTCACCCGCTCCACGATCTGCTGGGTCCTGATTCCCTCGATATTCGATCCATTCCGCCACTGCCTCCGGCTGATGAAAAAACCAAGTTCATCCCTCCGCCTCGACCCGGAGGCGGGCCGGGAACAACATTGAGTATTTCCCTCAGGTCACGTTTAACTGATAGGAAAGATCTCCTCTGATTTTGCACTCTTTGTGTGAAGTCTGGGAAAAAGGAGATAGTAGCTTTCTCATACCTGGAGGATCACGTCTCTGTCTCGATAGTTCAGGACCCGGGCCAACATGGGCCGCGGGGGAGCGCCCGGCTTGAGATGGCCGCCCAGGACCCTCTGCGTTCTTTCTATCACAAAGAACTTACTGTGGCCCTTGGGCTGCAGGTGCTTGAGAATTAGGTCATCAACAAACAGGTCAGGAGCCTGTCCCTCTGATCTCTCCGGTACTCCTATGATACAGAGGTTATTACAACAGAAGCGGCCCTCACAGTCATCCAGTTTAGGTCAACGGAGTTACGGGAATTTTGAAGTTCTCGGGCCTCTCTTTGCAATTGCGTGACGTCTCCCACCAAGCTAGTGGCCGTAATCTCTACTTGTTTCAACTTCTCATTAAGCTTTCCTATGTCGGCCCTGATAAGATTAATGTCAATGGCCATGGAGTCCATTTTGTGTTCCAGTGAGGTTTTCACCCCAGTAATGGCCTCCATGACGTCTTTCAGGGAAAGCTCTTGTTCCTCCTCACCCGGGTTCCCTCTTGCAGTTTCTTCGGACAGCCTGCCCCGCTGCGCATCCTCGTGTAGCAATCGAGTTTGTTTGTCGGACCGGCTTCGACCCCCCTGGTTCCAGTTCCCTTGATGCGATCCATCGTACCAGCCAAAGCAGGACTCCGTCGGGGTCAAAATTATTAGGGGTGTTACAGGGTGTCCCCACGCACTGCGCCAATTCAGGTCTAGGGCTGGAGTCTCAGCAGGTCCCACACCCTGACACACCTCACTGCGGGGGCAGGAAAGCACCACAGATTGGTATTAGTGATCACGCAGTCAATGGGCAATTCCAGCTTGGGGGGTCACGCCTCCAGCACCCCTTCCCGAGCCACAGTCCAGGGTGTCTCTTTCTCCCTCCGTCCACCTCCGCTGGCGCGGAATTGCCACCTCCGTCACGCGCCCTGATGTTCCTCCCCCTGGACAATGGTGATAAAGATGAAGAGCAGTGATATCAGGGAGTCACTGCCGCCCTACCGTAGAGGAACAGGTTGCCCCGGGCCCTCGTCCAGTAGGGAGCAACTACTGCAAGCCCTGGGATCCGGCCCTACCTCGGCACGCTGCACCCAAGGGGCCAAAAGGATTTGAAAAGGCCACCTCCAATGACGCCTCGCCACCAGCAATGTTCTCAGTAGGTGGTGCCCCACTCTCTATGGCTCTGTCCAGGTTGCGTCCTCACCAATGCAGGGACAACAGATCTCCACCGTTCCTCCTTGCAGGAGCACAGGATAAGATATTTTATTTTGCTTGATTAGTTAAAATCTTTGCAAATACATAGCAAGAAATATTCCCATTATACACAATTAAATACAATTAAAACAGTTAAAAGATGCGTAATCTAAAAGTCATCAATTGCATGTTCTATATTTATACATTATTCACATAGACTCTTGCATCTCATGTAGTGCTATCTGCCAATGACTACAACAACTTCCCAGTTCGAATGGCACAGCTTAATCAAGACCACTGTCCAAATTGAAGATCTGGTGATTAAAATACAGATACAGCTAAAACAAAGTATTGAGTTAATATTATACTTATAAAGTTTATCAGCATGGTTCGGATAGCAGCAGGGTTTTAAGTCTCTTTGTTACAGTCTCAAAAAAATGTGTTAGCCAACAGTTGAGCTGAACGTCAGTGGGTTTGAAGCATAGCTTCACTGCCTGCCTACAGGACCGGATGCCGTAATGCCTGAGAAAAGGGCGCAACAAGGTGCATCTTATATCCTTTGGTTAGGGCAGTTGCAGACAACCTGGATGATGTCTTCCTTCCCACTTCCACATAGGTGACAAGTCGGAGTGCCACCTTTCCTTTCCCATGGTGGAAGATGGGGCTTAATCGCAATTACCCCAGCCGCAACCTCAAAAAGTTTTCCTTCTTACTTACCTTGATTCCGGCACTCAACTAGGCTTGGGGTTTCAGCCTTACATAGTGACTGAGCACTATCCAGCCGTGTGCCTTAATAGTGAGAATTGCTTTGTCTTCTAAGACAGATAGCATTGATGTTGTTTTTCGTGCTGCTTTTTTGAAAGAAAGATGGTCCGTTGGAACGGCCCAGAAATCAGACAGGCCCAGTAACTCAATTGAATCGAGCAAGTAATCCCTGGCTGGGAATTTTTCTTGGCTGACCAGGGCTTTCCAAAGATGGAAATTTAAAGATCCTGCCTCAGCGCTTCGGATTTTATGCCAACTTTTCTACCGTTTGTCTTTGAATCACAAATTCTAACCGGATTTGAGCCGGGAGACATATTTTGGGAAGTGGAATATTGCTCTGTAGGCGTTAGCTATTACAACATCTAAAACTGCTGCATCTTTACCTTTTAGAGCCTCACTCCCATATGACAGAGTCGGTAGCAGTTTAGCCCACAAGACCTGTAAAAAGGGTTCAAGCGTGAGGTCGGGGAGCTGTCTCTTCAATGACTTCAGGGCTAGATACGTGGTGGTCCCCTTTCTTCGGATGGACGCTAGCTGGAGTTTAAATGTGTTTTTATGATCCATTAGGATTCTCAGGTATTTATAGCTTTGTACTTGGTCCAAGCATTGGCCGTCAAGGAACCAACTATTGGTCTCCTTTTTAGGATAGTTGACTGCCATAATTTTCGTCTTCTTGAGGTTTATTTTTAGGGCGTTCCACTTAGAAAAACTGCTTGTCATGTTTATCAAATGCTGAAGCACAGGCCGTTCCAGGGATCACCACCAAGCCACCCCCACTAGGCCTTCACGCCTCACCGCCCCATCGCAAGGCGACCCCAAGTCTGCGTGAGGTCCAGGTAACCGCCTCCAATTGCGCGAAGGGTCAGTCGCAAGGGTGGAGGAAGGGGGGCCCTCCAATCCGCCAGGCCTCGCCGCCACCGTTTCACATCTGCGGAATGCAGTGCTGACTTTACTGAAGCCCACTGACAAGTCACTACTGCAGGAAGGTCAGTCCCCACCTCCTCACTGCAAGGCAACGTCGAACCCACTCCACCAAACCCAGTCTCTTAGCCATGTGTAGGCTGCAGTCCTCGATCGCGCGAGGGGTCTGCCACAAAGAAGGGGGGGGGGGGAGCCCTGATCTGCCACGCCGCGGCCGCTTCAAAGTTCCCGGCCGGCGCACCGCTACTTGCAGCTGTAATGACGCAACTCGTCCTCACCACCCCTCCGATACTTCACCACGGGTGTCTCCACCGCCGCCGTAACCTGCAGTCTCGACCGGCACTTCAGAAACAATGGCGGATTGGCGGCTTCAAAAGTCATGACTCGGCCGCAATACACAGGCAGACTGGGAGGCGTCACTGTCGGACCAGCCCTGCTACTGGGGGCCCCGGCTTCAAGGCCTCGTGCAGGCCCGCACTCTCTGATGGCCGGATCTCCTCAAGCCAGCGAGCCACAAACACCGGAGCAGGCTAGAGGGGTTCCGCGAGCCCATAGGAATCAGAGCTGCGTACAGGACTTCCAGATGGTGCTCAGGATAGTCGAAGGGGCACTCGGGGAGGCGGAGCTCACATACTACGCGGCCATCTTCTGTCCGTACTTAGCCACGCCCACTAGGTTACTTTTAACCACAATTCTGTTGCAGAAGGTGGCTGGTCTGTTGGGGATGATAGTGACCGTGCAGATGGCCTGTTTGGGGATCACGTCAGGAGGAAAAGGGGTTGCTGGGGAAGAGTTGTAGTCCTGGAGGATGGCCAGTATTTCCGTTTCAGTAAGGTCTAGTGGACTTGGAGTAGTAATGGGAAGAGTTGTAGGAGAGGACAAGAGCAAGGGTTTCTTACTCTGAGATGTGGTTGCTTGCGGGGGCAAAGATGTCTTAAGGATAGTGGAAGAGGCTGTTTAGGGAACTCTGTGATAATTGGGGGGGTGGAGTTTGACAGGGGCATGAGGTTGGCGAATGAGAGTTTAGCGAGGTGAAGGAGGTTCATAAGATCATGGATGGAAATATAAATGCTCTGGGTTAGTTTGGCAGCTCCGGAGTGCAGAGAGTCGATGTCCATGTGAGATGGAGGCGCAAGAGGGCAGGGGGGCAGTGGTTCAGGAGCAATTCTATCGGCATGTATAGGTGAGAGGGCTAGATCGACCTGTGTAGTGGGTCATTGGAGACGTATCAGTCTCAGCGTAGAAGTGGGGAGCTAATGGGGGGGAGCTAAGGGTCTCGAAGCGTTGCTGCTGGCAAGGCCGGGAGAAGTGGTAGAGGGGTTAGAGTGAACTATGAGGGAACCCCTTTGCGAGTTAACAAGCGGGCATGGTGGGCAAGCACTACCTGTATCGTAGTTCTTTGGGGGCATACCTGTGCCAAGGTCGACTTGAGGGGCTAGTAGGGAGGCGAACAAAGGTCTAGGGGTGATCCTGGTGTCGAGGCCAGGCGATATGCTGGAGTGGTTGGGATGGTCTGTATTGGAGTATCTTAGAGGGGTTAGTGAGTGGTTAGACACCTTGGATGGGCTAGGCGAAGGCTCATCAGGGTGGGACTTAGTTATCCTGCCATTGTTGTGCACGTGGTTTCTGAGGAAGGTAAAAAGGTCAGCAAATTTATTCAGGTTATTGGTTGAGGCTTGGATCAGGACAATGCCGCTTTTGTAAAGAGTGATGGTGAGGTCAGCCTGCAGGGTTGGGGAGGGTGCTATTGATAGCTTAGTGCCGTGTTGAATGTTCTTTGTTGCACGAACATTGAGGAGGTGAGCGAAGGTTTTGCGCCAGGAAGAGGTTCTTCTAGAGTAGAAAATGAGGTCATTAATGACTGTGCCATTGTCTGCACTGTAACACAGGTCAGAGTCAGACTCTCATGGTGATTTTTCAGGGTGAGGTGCTTGAAGGTTTTTGCAGCGGTTTTGGAGCGGTTGTGGGGATAAACCAGAGTGTAAGAGTTTTCCCCAGTGTCGGACAGGCCAGGACTTGCCATGCTGGCTCGGGTGGGGTCACAATGAGCGACAGTTATGCAGCAGCATGGGTTGCCCACCTTGCGAAAACCAGAATTGTAGAGTGGCAGTAACCTCAGGGAGCGCACTATTTGAGTAACAGCCTGTTTGGCAACTAGCGGGAGGATAGCTGGTGGGGATGAAGATAATTGGTTGGCAGCTCTCAAGGAATAGCTAGTGAGGATAAGGAACATCAGGTTGTCTTAGGAGCTTTGCCATTTAAAAGTCAGGCTATGTAAGACGATCGTGATGTCATCATATCGCCGCCATTTTAGAATCAGGCAGTGATCCGTCTGCCAGTTAAACGGCTGCTTTGAGAGAAACCAATAGTGAAACAATTTATGTATATAGAGAGGCAGCTTTGACTGCCCTCCGAATCACCTCTACAAATGAGGACCTTTCTTCTGTTAATGATGAGTAAAACTCTTTCAGGGGAGGTATCAAAGTTACTGGAATTTTGTAAATGAAGGTATAAGGCATCATCAGTTTAATGGGGGGTGGTAGTAGCAAAGCATCTCTCTCACCATAATAATCCTGAGGTGCACTTTGCAATGTCACAGGATCATAGTCCGAGCCAAAAATTAAATTAAGTCACTTTAATTTTGTAGTGCGCCATTGGGTCAGGATCCAACATAGGTGTTATCACCAGATCATACAACTGTGCTAGTGACATCTGAATTGGCTCAGGGAGCCAGCAAGGATCTCTGATACAAGCAGTATGAAAAGGTTGCTTGCAACAAAAAAACAAGCATTTACAATGCAATAGGCCTCGCATTATTAAAGTTTGAGCTATTGGCATTGTAAATGACAATGCCTTTTATTCATTTGCATCGGTGCATAAACAAGCACTTTGTACTTATAGTCCATGCTTATGAGAAGCAAGGCTGGCAGTCTCTTTTACTGCCAGCCTTGCTCATTGTAACCAAGGACTATACGTTCAAAGTGCGTGTTTATGAACCGATTGCAGGTTTTAAAAACAAGTGAATAAAAGGCATTGTCATTTTCAATGCCAATAGCTCAAACTTTAATAATGCTGGATCAGAGGGGTTACAAATACAATTGGTTATATCCATCAGTAACGTCTCAAGTTTCTTTACCATAGGTGAATATTTGCTATAACCTGTATTGCAATGGTTCTTTTTTGGCTGGCTGGCAGATTTTAAAAGATGTGATTAAAATGAACTGTCTTTATAACTAACTAACCTGCTAACTGTGGAACTATCTGCACTCACCTGGGGATTCACTGTTACTCCACTTTTCGCCCCCATTCCCTTCTCATACTAACCTTCACCCCAGATTATACATTTGTATAAGACAAAAACATTTTTAACCAACCCATTGCTCGCCCTGTTCCTCCTGTAGACCATAAACAATCACCTCTATAACTTCCTTCACCGATGACTACTCTGCTGATGTGTAAGCATCACCAGGGCCTGCTACTGAGTGATCAGGGTGTAGATGTGTAGATGTATTACAGAGGCATGAACTGACCAAGAAAAATAAGCAAAAATGCACTTAGTGAATGCAACATTTGCAAGCGTGCAGCCACCATTTTCAATGCCACATAAGTGGTGCACTCTAGAGTTTTCTGAAAATGAGTTTTAATAAAATAAATAAAAATAGGTAATGCTACCAAGGCTACTGTCATGTGCAGACTCTGGTCAGAAGAACTAGTGGATGGCTGCAGCAAACCCCCAGTATGTACAGCAGCAGATAATGGGTACATAGTACGTCAGTGCAGTACATCACAACACACCCAATCCACCAGAAATTCATTTAAAAAAATGGTACTTGTCATTTATGATCCTACAAAAAAAAAACAAGCAGCAGAACTGCAAGTCCACGCACATATTCTGGGTACAGTACATGTGGCAGTGGTGCAAGTGGACTTCACACACATACCCACACATCTCACAGATACAGCACAGATTGTAGTGCTGCAATCTTCCATCACACACGAGTAGCACAGGGATCACAAGTGCGCACCCGGCCTTCTCACGTATGATGCAGGAGTCTTATGCACAACGTACTGATACAGGCACAAGTAGCAGCAGTGCGTGCTTCTCACTTTTCACACAGTTACAAGGCGGGTAGCAGCAGCTGAATCACACCACTATACACGTCATGGCATGTTCCTGCGAAGTTTCCACACACACACAAAAGACACAGCCCCACCCAAACATGTGCACACTTCCAACATTCACACAGAACAGATACAGTACCACCCAGCAGACGTGCACACTTCCAGCATGCACACGGAACAGATACCGCGCCATCTAGCAGACGTGCACATTTCCAACATGCGCACGGAACACATACAGCGCTACCCAGCAGATGTGAACACTTCCAACATGCACAGGGAAAAGACACAGCGCCACCCATATGCAGCCACACGGTCTGCTTCCCTCACACACAGCAGGTGCAGTGAAGCAAAAGTACAAGCTTGCTTCACACAATGAGCAGGTTTAACACAAGCTGAAGCAATCCAAGTGACACACATACACATGTTTGTTGTTACCCAAATGTTATTCAGCTTGGCAGATCTTTATTGTTACCCGAATGGTACTCATGTTATCAACCTCAGAATGATGAAAGTCTGAGAGGACTATTTGTGTTCAACCTTTTACTATGAAGTCATGCAGGGACTCCTGGGACTGATGAATTAATGAACTGAGTCACCAGCTGCAGATCAGTGAGCAAGTCAGTCACTGCTGAATATGTGGACATAATGTGCTAGCTGTGGATTCGAATCACTGCTGGGTCAATTCAGCCTTTCGTCTTTTACAAGTGGAGAACAAGCTAATTAAACTGAGTAATCATTAGCACTGCTCGGTGGTGCCATACTCTGGTGACCCTGCTTCACTTCCTGTGTCATACGTATGAGCCGATTAGCTCCTGACACAACGAGCACAGAAGAGTGATATATGCGAAACCTTCTGTTAAAATCCATCTCTGGGAAGGAAAGGCAACAGAGGGGCGAGGAGGAGGCAGTCTGCTTCGCCACCAGGAACTGTGAGCAGGGGGAGAAGCTAGGGAGCCCCGCGTGACCGAAGGAGAGGAGGCGGACGAAGCGAGGGAGAGGGAGGGTACAAGCGCAGAGCAGGGAAAGGCAGAATTAGACAGGCAGGCGACTTGGAAAGGTAAACCTACGTGGAGAGACGGAGTTAGGAAGCAAGAGGCAGTCGGGTCCAAGGAAAGAAAGGGCCCGGATGAGACATGGACAGAGTACAGAGAGGAATCAACAAAACACACAGAAACCAGACACAGAGCAGGGAAATAGGATCAGCAGAGGAATAGACAGCGTGAGGAAAGAGTAAAATGTTGCAGGCAGATATCAGAGGAAAACAGAATGCAAGAGAAAGCTGCATATAAAGCAGCGCACTCGCCATTAAACTGAAAGCTCGGGTAAAACAAGTGGCGAGGGAAAGTCAAGGAGCCTTGTAATTGCACTTTCATTTTATTGTTAAATGTGAACAGTGCGGGTGGGGATGTGTTTATGTGAGTGAGTGCATGTGTGTGATAGTGAGTGTGGTCTGTGTGTTGTTTGTGTGTGTATGTGAGTGTTTGTGTGTGTGTGTGTGTGTGTGTGTATGTGCGCTATGCTGCTGTCTCTGAGCACGCACCACTGTCCCTCTGTCCCCCGTGGCACACATCCCGTGCAGTCATGTGCTGGGGGAGCCTGGGCTGCTAAGCGCTAGCCCTGGTTTGCAAACACAGTTTGAGAGCGCTGCTCCCCTGGAGAAAGCACTGGCCCGTGCCTGCAGTGCGGGCAGCGCAGGTTGCACATTTCCCCACAGCCTGGGTCATGGAATCTGAGTCACGGAGGAGATGTGGCTCCTGTCTCAGCACCTCCAGGAGCTAGCAGCAGCAACCCCCACACGGGCGCGGGGACCAGGGGCAGCGGCGCAGGCAGCCGGCGTCTGTGATAAAGCTCTTGTGCATGCCGCTTGGCGCCCTGTATTTGAATGGGAACCTGCCATGCCCATGTTGTTGTTGTGTTTGGTTGGTAGATAGTCTGCTTACTGAGGCGGCTGCTGCTGAATCAGGAAGCCGAGTCCATGCGAACTGCAATCTGATCCCCTCTTATCAATAAAGCAGCAGATCATGGCGGATGGCCCCAGGTGTAAGAGGCGAAAACAAGCCATTCCAAGGAGGACAAGCATTTGCAAGCTATGTGTGATGCTGCCGTCTTGGAAGCCGGTGCGCTTCTACTATGGCATTTATGGTCGCACTGGGGATTTGAAATCGAAAGGGATTCAGGGCATCAGGCTGCCGTGAGCGCTGCATTACTACAAGGTCTGCTCCAATCCCAGTTAATCACCAAAGTATTTCTACATGCGCCCACAGTGCTGGACGCTACTGAATTTGCAAGATACCTCTTGAGGGTCTGCTGCCGTGTCGGCGGGCCTTAGTCACATGGCCAGCATTGCTGTACGTTGTCCCTCTTCTGCAGACTAGCTGAGGGGTGCGTGGACGTCGCAGTGAGGCTTCTCGGGCTGGGGTGGAGGCACACAGTCTGGCGGGACTGGGGCACAAGTCGGCCTGGAGCGCAGAACAGCCTCCGTAGTAGAATTAAACAAGACAGAAGAGACGCGGGAGGGCAGGAGCGAGACGCCGTGAGCGTGCACGTTGGCGTGCCCTGCGGCTCGTGCCAGGTGCGGTGCCTGCGGTCTTCGCCCGCTGTGCTTGAGGAGTGCTGCGCGGCTTGTGAGGCTGTGGGAGGGGGCCGCCAAAGCTACAAAAAAACAGCCCCTGCACGCCATGCTGCACGCCCGAGGAGCCTGCATGCCCGAGAAGAGCTACCGGGAGGCCACCAAGACGGGTAAGTGGCGGCACTGCAGTGCCTGCGAGCACCGCGCTGCTACCACAAAGTGCACTGAAGCAAACCGCATCACCAGCCTGTGATTACTTTTTAGCCGCATTGCGATCTAAACTTTAATGTAAAATTGCGTGCGACTTGCAGGGAGGGGCGCAGCTGTACATGTCTGTACATGTTTAACAATGAAAGTGAAAGTTAATGAACGGCTCACAGTGGATGCTAGCGCGTGTTCATGCGCGCGTCCACATATCCAGTCCGATCCGATCCGGCCTGCAGCCTGTGCGTGCCCATCTCCTGTCGCCCTTCAGAGCCCTTGAAAGCATAGCCGACTACTATAGGTCTCGCTGGCTACAGCGTTCGCGCTGCGTCGCCAGATACGAGACCTAGAAACATGATTGCGGAATGTTGAACATTGTCAAACATTTACCCCAGTCACAGATCTGGGTTTTATCCATCATTATTTTGCTCGCCACGCCATTCCAGTTTGGACCCAGCCATATGCAAATCAGCCTCAACCAGTAACAGGGTCAAGGTTGATTTGCATATGGCTGGGTCTGAACTAAGGTGGCGAAATGAGCTAAAGAATGATGATGGATTCAACCCAGATCTAACAGTGACTGGGGTTGAGTGTCCGAAAAGTTTCAGTGCTCCATCCAGATTCTCTTTGTGGTTGCTTTGTTCGCCTTAAGTTGGCAGCGTATGCCCAGACATGGGTCCCTTGCTCACTTTGCCACTTGATTCAAGCTAGCCTGGCTGATGAGGCGCGTTACCCCCAAACATTTGACAGGATGCTTGTTACCGGTACAAGGAAGACATGGCTTGGCAGTTCTGGCTGTACTGTTCCCTTGAGGAACAGGGTCAAGACTGATTTGCATATGGCTGGGTCTGAACTAAGGAGGCGAAGTAAGCTAAAGAACGATGAGGGATTCAACCCAGATCGAATAGCGACTGGAGGTGAGTGTCTGAAAAGTTTCAGTGCTTCATCCATCATTTTCTTGTGTTTGCTTTGAAAAAGTTACTTACTTGCGGTAACAATCTTTCTGCTGCCTACTCTATCTATCTGCATATTCCTCACTGTAGGACATTGCCCCAGGCATGAGACCGGAAACTTCAAAGCAACAAAATCGCTGGTAGAGGGTGCTGGACTCAGCACCCTCGGAAGTGGCATCAGGTGACACCATAAAGGCCATAAAGTGCCCACCCCGGCACTCAGATATCAGTTACCCTCTATTTTTCCCAAGCCTTCAAGGCGAGAGGGCAGATTGACATCAATGAAGGACTGCAGTACCAAAACAATGCAATATAAGATCTTATTAACTTTCTCTACAACTCATACATCAAACAAGGAGGAAGACAGGTTGGCGGGGAATCTGCAGGAAGGCAGAGTAACCACCAGAAAGATAGTTACTGCAGGTAAGTAACTATTCCTTCTGATGAATACTTCTACCTGCAGAAAAGATTTCACAGCAATGCCCTGCTCAAGAATAGGGTTAGTAGATGATTAAATCAGGAATTCTTGCAAGACGGACATGACAAAGTGTCCATCTCTACGCACTTCTGAATCCAGACAGTAGTGTTTTGCAAAAATGTACACGGTAGTCCATGCTTCCTCCTTACAGATTTCAGCAATTGTGACGCCTTGCATGAGCGCAGAAGTAGTGGACTTGTCCCTGGGTGAATTAACATGGATCCTCTCCGGCAGCCCTTCTTGGCCAAGGCACAGCAGGTCTTAAAGCAGAAGATGATCCACCACGATAGAATCCTTCTTTCCACCGCCCTACTCTTTTTGGCACCACAGTAACCAATAAAGAGCTGATCTGACCAGTATTCCTCAGTGAGGGTCAGATAGTAGTGGACTACCCGCCTAGGATGCAACTGTTCTTCCTCTTTCGTGGGGTGAGACAGAAGGTGGAAGGTTGGGTTAGTGATGGATTGACCAAAGTGGAAGGGAGTGACCAGTTCAGGGAAAAAAGATAATGAAAGGAGGGGAACAGCTCCTGCAAGCCACTGATCCTTCTAGCAGATATTATTGCAATCAAAAATACAGTCTTGAGGTTCAACATACAAAAGGTACAACTGTACAGGGAATCAAAAGGAAGCCCCATCAAAAAAGTAAAAGCAAAATGTAAGTAGCATTAAGAAACCAATAAGGCAGAGGGAGGAAAAAGTTTGGTCAGGCCATTAAGTAAATGCATGACAACCGTGAACTTAAACAAGGAAGGCTGGCCTGGCAGACAGAGGAAAGCAGAGAAGGCAGCTAAATAAACCATTCAATAATACATCCCCTCTGGGCAAGGTAAAATTCAAATTGCAGCACTTGGGATAATATGGCCAGCAAGGGATACACACCATCGTCTGCACACTAAGCAACAAGTTGCCCCATCTGCGGAATGAGCAGATTTAGGGGGGGGGGGGGGGGGCGACAAAGAGATCAGATGAAATCCACAACCTTCAGTGGCAGTGGAAAGGAGCTCAGTTGTACCCGCTCAATCTCCAAGCATGAAGGTGGGGGTTTCTGAGATTGGGGGCAAAACCAATCCTCATCAACTGAGAGAGAAGATTCAGCCTTGATGGAAGGGGAAGCGGTGGACAAGTACATAAGCGCAGAAGGTCCGCATACCACACCCTCCCAGCCAATCCAGGAAGAAGACTTGGGCCTGGTCTTGGAGTGAGAACTTGAGGAATCAAGGGTTTGGGAGGCAATGTGTAATGGGGCTGAAAGTTTCACCTCAAGTGAAACAAATCCCCAAGGAATCCCTCATTGGATACTGGTAGGTGCTAAACTGCTGGCACTGAGTATTTTAAAGGAATTAAATAAGTATACTTTGGGGCTTCCCCACTGGGCGAAGATGACCTGGACTACCTCCAGTAGAAGACGCTACTTGTGATCCGTAGGATAGAGTTGTCTCAGACTCCATAGAGTGGAGGCATCTGTCAGTACCGTAGTCACTGCCAGATGGAGAGTGAAGGCCGTACCGTGAGTCAGGTTGACCTTGTTCCCCCATCAAGCCACTTCCGCCGCAGGGCTGGGGAGATCATAATGGACTCTGACAGACCAACCCTGTACTGGAGCCACAGCCTGAGGAGGAAGCACAGCAGGCCGTCATGCGCCAACTTCTGTGCGCATTTAGGAGAATACTAGCAGACCTAGGAATGGACTCTCAGGACTGGGACCCCCACTCCTTGCTGGAAACATTTGGCCTGCTCCTGGATGTCTCTGATACTCTGTGGTGGAGGAAAGGCGTGGAGGGGAGTAGTGTCCAGTACCAATGCTATGAACTGGATTAGTTGGGAGGGCTGCAGGTGATATTTGGGCTCACTGATCGAAAATCCCATGTCGAACTGCAGAGATGAACAAGTTACTTACCTTCGGTAACACTTTTTCTGGTGGATACAGCATATGCCTTTGGATTCCTCACCTTATGATTCCTCACCTTATGAATATCCCCTGCGCCAGCATTCCGCTGAAATTTTTCCTAGCTCTCCGCGCCAATGAGGTCATCATAGCGTCATGGCTCCGCACGCGGCTCCGCATGACGTCACCGGAGCCATAAGATGACCACGTCGGCGTGACGACGTCAGATCCACATATTTTTTCCGTGCCACCGAGGCAAAACGGATGAACCGACCATAGAGATAATGCATACATAGTATACAGAATTCACACCAATTCACTCTGTGTACAATGAAATAAGAAAGCTTGCACTACAAACAAGACAACAAAAAACAAATAGAGGTAATAAAGTCTTGAGTACACAAAAATACATCAAATAACTAATACGTCAGCTTTTATGGTATAAAAGCGTGGACAACGGGGAGGTGGGTGGGTCATTGAGGAATCCACAGGCAGATACTGTATCCACCAGAAAAAGCATTAATGAAGGTAAGTAACTTGTTCTTCTGATGGATACATCTACCTGTTAATTCCCCATCTTATGAATAGAAACCTACAGCAGTCCAACCCCCGGAGGAGGGTGTCCACCCTTCTATACCAAAACGTCTTGTCAAACAGAGCACGCAAAATGCCCGTCCCTCCTCACCTTGGAATCCAAGCAGTAATGCTTCGCGAACATGTGGAGGGAAGCCCAAGTTGCGGCTTTACAGATGTCCAAAACAGGAACATCCCTGGACAAGGCAGAGGTAGACGATTTAGCCCTAGTGGACTGAGCTCCAATTCCTACAGGAGGCTCTTTACCAGCCAGGGAATAGCATATCTTGATGCACAAGATGATCCATCTTGATAAAGTGCGCTTGTGCACCGCCTTGCCCTTCATACCACCAGTATATCCAAAAAAGAGCTGATCATCTTGAGGGAAGTCCTTTGTTCTATCCAAATAGAAGCTAATCGCCCTCTTTGGACCCAAACAATGAAGCCTGTTCTCCTCCTTGGAGGGGTGAGGATAGGACGCCGGGAGGGTAATTGACTGTCCTAGATGGAAGGGAGTTACCACCTTAGGAAGAAAAGCAGACCTGGTCCTGAGTACGATCCTTTCAGCATGTATGGTATGAAAAGGAAACTCAAAGCTTGGAGCTCACTCACCCTCCTAGCCGAAGTGACAGCCACTAGAAAGACCATTTTGAATGTCAGTAGTCTCAGAGGACAACTATGCATAGGTTCGAAAGTGTAACCTGTTGAAAAAGTTAGCACCAAGTGGGCGGAATCATGTTAGTAAGCCCCTTAATAAACCTTAATAATATTGGAGACTTGAAAAGAGAAGGTTGATAGGTTGATCAGGCAAAGAAATGCTGATAAAGCAGACAAATACCCTTTAACAGTGGCTACAGCATAACCCTGCTGAGCCAAATGAAGTGAAAAGCAAAGAACATCAGAAAGATGCGCTTTCAGAGGATCAACAGATTTCTTTCCACACAACTTAACAAACTTTGACCACCTATAGGAGTAGATAGACTTGGTGGAGTGTTACCTGGCCAATAAAATAACATCCACCACATCTGGCGGGAGAGAAAAAGAATTCAGGTTAACCCGTTCAATCTCCAGGCATGAAGGTGCAGGCTTAGGAGGTGGGGGTGTAGAACATGCCCCTCCATCTGTGAGAGGAGGTCTGCCCTGAGAGGGAGACTGAGTGGAGGGTGCCACGAGAGGTGAAGTAGATCTGTGTACCACACCCTTCTTGGCAGATCCGGGGCGATCAATATAACTTGGGCCGGTCTTGGCGAATCTTCCTCAGAACCCGAGGAATCAAGGGTATGGGAGGAAACGCGTAAAGGAGTTGCGAGCTCCAACTCAACTGAAACGCGCCCCCCAACGCTCCCTGCCTTGGAAACTTGAGGCTGCAGAATGACAGGCAGTGTCGAACTACCTCCGAATGAAGCCTCTACTCGTGGTCGGCGGAGAACTGCCAACTGAGACTGTCCGCATTCACGTTCAGCACCTCGGCCAGATGGTTTGCCATCAAGCAAATCCGATGGTCCTGCGCCCAGGACCAGAGCCGCAACGCCTCTTTGCAGAGACAGTATGACCCTACCCTGCTTGTTGACATACCACATTGCTGCAGTGTTGTCCGTCAGGACTTAAACCGAATGACCGCGGATGGAAGAGATAAAGGCCTTGAGCGCCAAACGTATCGCCCGTAATTCCAAAAGGTTGATGTGAAGCAACCTTTTCTCCGGAGACCAAAGACCTTTGAACTCCAGATCCCCCAGATGAGCACCCCACCCTAGGGTAGAGGCATCCGTTATCACTGTGGCCACTCCGATGGAGGAAGATGGAAGGGCTTTCCTTGAGACAGATTGCCCTCCATGCTCCACCAAGACAGATCTGCTGCAGCTTCTCTGGAGATCCTCACAGACTCCCTGAGAACTCTGTTGTGCTGATACCACTGCCTGCAGAGACACAACTTGAGGGCCCTCATGTGCCAGCGTGCATGGTTGACCAACAAGATGCAGGAAGCGAACAGACCGAGCAGGCGAAGAACCTTCAGAACTGGAACAACCGCTCCATTGTAAAACAAGGGAATCATTTCCTGAACGTCGAGAATCCTTTGCGGAGGAGGCAATGCTTGACACACAGTGGTACCCAGTACTGCCCCTATGAACAGGATGTGCTGAGAGGGAAATAGGTGAGACTTGGGTACATTTATTGAAAAACCCAATTTGGACAACAGCTGGGTTGTAACCTGCAACTGATGACCCACCATCTCTGGACACTCTGCTTTCAACAACCAGTCGTCCAGGAAGGGGAAAACTGGAATCCCCGACCTCCTGAGATGGGCAGCCACCAATTCCATCACCTTGGTGAAGACTCGAGGTGCAGGAGTAAGACCAAACAGAAGGACCGCAAACTGGCAGTGTTGCAACCCAACCGTAAAACGGAGATACTTCCTGTGCGACTTCAGGATTGGGATGTGGAAATACGCATCCTGCAAGTCAATGGACACCATCCAGTCCTCTTGTTGCAGCGCCTGAAGAACCTGTGCTAGAGTGAGCATCTTGAACCTCTCCTGCTTGAGAAATAGATTCAAGATTCTGAGGTCCATGATAGGACGTAACCTGACATCCTTCTTGGGGATCAGGAAATACCGGGAGTAGCAACCCTGACCCCATTCCTGCTCCGGAACTGCCTCTATCGCACCTTTTTGTAACAGGGTAAGAACCTCCTTCTGAAGGAGAAGCAAATAATCATCAGTGCAAAACCCCTGGCAAGGAGGGTAAAGAGGTGGGAATGCCCTGAAGGGAAGGGCGTACCCATTCTCTACAATATCTAAAACCCAAAGGTTCGAAGTTATTAATTTCCAATCTTGTAGAAAATGGGTAAGCCGGCCTCCCACGGGCCCCACATGATCCAGGATGGCGGATCTAGGGCTGCTTTCCTGCATTACCAGGAGGGGTTGAGGAGGAGGAGGAAGAGGGTTGACGCCCAGCTCCACGAAGGCGACCACTGCCTTTACCCCTGTAGTTCTTACACAATGGGTTTTGCTGCTGTTGCTGTCTGGATCCGCGAAAGGAAGACTTCCCAAAGCCACGGTATCTTTTGTATCCATAGCCTCTTAATTGAGTCTGCAGACCCAAAGACCTTGCAGTTGCTTTACAGTCCTTGAATCTCTGCAGAGCAGAGTCGGCCTTTTCACCACAAAGCTTGGAACCATCAAATGGCAAATCAATAAGAGCAGGAGAGAACCCTGAAGATTTTAACAAAGCGTGCCTCCTTGTCGCAATAGACGAGCCCATGACTCTGGCAACAGAATACGCTGTATCCAAATCAGACTGGATAACCTGTCGAGCAGCCGCTTGAGCATCCACCAACACCTCACTCAGATTCCCCTTGTCCTCGTCAGATAACTTAGGGAGAAGATGTTTCGCAGAGTCCATTAAAGCAAGAATATACCTTCGCAGGAGACAAGTGGCGTTGGTAGATTTTAATGCCATACTGGCTGAAGAAAAGACCTTTTTCGCAGACTGCTCCAGCTTCTTAGAGTCTCTGTCTGCTGGAGCTTGCGAAAATGCCCCTGTTGACTGCTTCGAGCAAGAAGGCTGCACCACCAGACTTTCAGGAGAGGGGTGAGAGGATAGAAAAACCGGATCTCCTGGAGCAGGTCTAAATCTTCTTGAGACTGACCTTGAAAGTGCAGGTGCTGAAAGAGGACTGCACCACACCTCAAGTATCGGCTCAGTTAGAGCATCATTAAATGGCAAAAGAGGCTCAATCACCGAAGAGGGAGAATGAAGCACTTCTGTGAGAATATTCGGTTTATACTCTGCTACCAGAAGCTGCAAGTCTAAAAGTTCTGCAGCCTTCCTATTAACTGTATGATATTTATTTATTTGAAAAGTTTTATATAGCGCTGGCTAGACCCAGAGGTATCAGAGCGCTTTACATGAGGAAGAGCATTGTTTCAGAGCATTATTACCAGTTACATAGTTACAAGTTACACAGTTTCAGAGAATAGTTACAAATTGCTGGAGCGTAGTTATATGCGTTAAAAACAAATATGTAAGGGAAAAAGCAGGCAAGGGTAGAGATTCAGGGGACAGGATAGGAGCAGGGGAGGTAGACAAAGACCGAAAGAGGGAAAGAGGTGGGGAAGGGTGAAGGAAACATAACCAGGAGAGGAGGAAAAAACGTGGAAATGGTGTCATTCCCACACCTCTTCTGTGTGTGGCTCCCTTTACGCTGTGGATTCTCTCAGAGGGGTCTCAGAGACTCCAGGGCATAAATACTGTACCGAAATTACAAAACAAGAGACTATAGGTCAATTGACAGAAACTGTCATATGAGCTTCAAGAGGATGAGAACATCAGACACATGCAATCGCATTGTGATAGCAGATCGGTTTTGGAGGCAATCGCCTATGCAAATAATAATGCCGCTCAGGGAGAGATCGCGCACTGCTCTTTTTCGGTGTTCATGCGCACTGGTTGATTTTTCGATCTCCAGGAACAGGCACGGCCCCAGAGGGTAGTGTGGCATGTGGCGCGCATGCTCGAAGATCATCCTTCATCCTGGGCATGCACGAGAGACTAATGCGACGATAGTTAACACAGACGCCGGTCGCGTCATGTGCTCTATCTTTCACCAATTGGCCTCCAGTCATTTTTTGTCATTAAACCAATTAGCGGCTGTATTTAAAGAGGGCCTACCTACTGTTCGGTACCTCCCCTTTGGCTGGGTCTCACACCGGAAGTACCGACGGACAGGTAAGCAGCCTGCTAATGCTCTCTATCACTAATCTACTCCTTTATTACTTGTAAATAACATGTAAATATAAGTCTGAGTTCTTTAATCTCTGGGAGGCCTTGGGTGGTTTGTTTGTTTCTCTTTACAAATCAACTTTTGTTTAGCAGCCCTTGCTTATTTAGTGTGAGGACAGGTTTCTCTACATAACAAACATTAAGTGCAGACCCATGCGTCCATTGGAATACACGAGACCTAATGGGTGTCTACGCTTTTTATGGATTTTCTCCCAAATATATTAATTTCTTAATACATTAACATCATCAATATCACTAGCTATCCTTACTGATCCCTAGCTCCCTAGTAGATCGTTGGAATCTTATTAACAATGAAGGTTTTAATTACATTTTCTTTGTGCAGTACAACAAGGAACAATGTTTGAGCTTCTGACCTGTGCTCCATTGTTTTACTCACAAATAGAGTGGGCCTCATTCACCGAGCAGTTGCCGGGTGAGGTGAGGCTTACTCCCACACAAGGCTGGGTGAGTACTTAAATGATTTTTGGAATGTAATCAGGCCATGCCTGACCTGGTTGTACTGGCCACTGTCTGGGCCTATTTTTCTACCTTAGAAACTATTACTAAACTGTATACTGTGCTCAAGAGGATTTGCTTTCATTTTTTATCTTTTACGCTCATACACTATCTCAGGAAAGTAGATTACATACGGATCTACCTGACACCATGGCGCACACCAGGTTCTGGTAGGATGGTTCACAACCATTGATGTTTAATTTTCTTAAGATAATTTTTGATTAACAATTGTGTCACACATTCCAAATATTATTGCAGTAGCATTCCATCAAATTTAGGTCCTGACGAAAGCTGGTCATTGCTACATGTTGACCTCCCACCTATTGCCAAAGGATAGAGATTTTTTCACACTGTCTGGTTGTTTTTAATCTTGACATAGGGACGATCTCTAATAAACATATTTTTTGTCATTATAGTCATTTTTAGTTATCACACGCACTTTGCACTGCACACCATCAGTACCATTGGTTTGAGAGCACCTCGGCTAAACCAACTATTGGATAGAAGTCTAGTGTTATACAGCCATTCCATTTTTTGGTCTTGGCACACAGATTTCATTCCACTAAATTCCCAGATGACGATGCTCCGCCAAAGTGGTGGGCTGATGGGATTTATTCACTAAGCCCTGGGCTACTCAAATGATCTGTGTCTGATGTGCTCATCCTCTCGAAGCCCACATGACAGTCTCTATCAATTGACCCATAATCTCTTGTTTTGTAATTCTCGTATCTAATCAGGGGTGTAGAGATTATATGGTCGCTAAATATTATCTCCTAGACCCCTTTTCATATTGTGGTTTCATAAATACTGTACCCCTCCCCATTAAGGGGAGAGGGAGTGCTTTGGCAAGGAGCGCCATTTCCACACCTCTGCTGTCGTGGCTCCCTTGACACTGTGGACTCTCTCAGGGGGGTCTCTGAGACTCCAGGGTATAAATGCTGGATCCCTTACCAACAAGGGAAAAAAGAGTGCTTTGGTGAAGGGCACACACCATGGTGGTAACTTTAAGGATAATGGTGTATTGCTTGGTAAAACAGTTTTAGAATCCGCCCATGGGGCATAGTCAGAGGTCAATCAGAAGATTCCATCCTCGTGGGGAAGGTTATTTGATTGTGTGCTCTAAGTTGATTCTGCCTCCAACACCAGATCACATAGAGGACTTTGTGTTAAGGTTAAAACACAAGGGTGGTGGCCATCTTGAGGACATCATTTCTCCTGCGTCTAGGCTTCAGAGGTAAATGTTGTGCACTGCAAGCATTAACTCTCAGAGTTACAGGTCACAATTTCCTACTATGACTTCTTGTGCCTATGGACGTTGTTCTCTAGCAGCTGACATTGAACCAGTTATTGCACCAAATGACCAAACACCAAAATCAGCTAGAAATATTCTCCAGTCTGTACTTATTAAACTTATTCAAGTGTGTTGTGTTTATAGGTTTCATCACTAATCCCCGTAGTTAGCTGAAATACTTCACACAACACTTCCAAATCCACTACAAAAGTATGGTTTCTCCCCTGTTTGTGTTTGTGTGGTGCACTTGAATGGCTTTTCACCTAAGTAGGTTCGCTAATGATTTCTTAACGTTGAAGGGGCACTAAAACTACTTTCACATTCATGGCAATGGTAGGGTTTTCAACTGTGTGTGTATGCTGATGTCTTTGTATTGCTGATAATTGACTAAAGCACTTAACACACTCACTGCACTTGAAAGTTTTGGCCCCTGTGTGTGTTCGCTGATGATTCCTTAATTTTGAGGAACGACTAAAACTATTTCCACATTCTTTGCAATAAGATTGTTTTTCCCCTGCGTGTGTTCGCTGATGTGTCTGCAGAATTGATAACAGACTAAAGCTCTTCATACATTCACTGCAGTGGAATGACTTTTCTCCTGTGTGTGTTCGCTGATGATTTCTGAGATTTGAGGAATCACTAAAACTACTTCCACATTCATTGCAACTGTCTGTTTTTTCCCCAGTGTGTGTTTGTTTATGTTTTTATAGGTCCAATAACCGACTGAAGCTCTTCACACATTCACTGCAATGCTATGGTTTTTCTCCTGTGTGTGTTCGCTGATGTCTTCGAAGATTTGATAACACACTGAATCTTTTCACACATTTATTGCAATAGTATGGTTTTTCCCCAGTATGTGTTCGCTGATGTGTTTGGAGTTGTGATAACCGACTGAACCTCTTCACACATTCACCGCACTGTAATGGCTTTTCCCCTGTGTGTGTTCGCTGATGGCTCCTGAGATTTGAGGAATCACTAAAACTACTTCCACAATCATTGCAATAGTATGGTTTTTCCCCAGTATGTGTTCGCTGATGTCCTTGTAGGTGTGATAACTGACTGAAGCTCTTCACACATTCAGTGCAATTGTATGGTTTTACCCCTGTATGTGTTCACTTATGAATCCTGAGTTTTGAGGAATCACTAAAACTACTTCCACAATCATTGCAATAGTATGGTTTTTCCCCAGTATGTGTTCGCTGATGTCCTTGTAGGTGTGATAACCGACTGAAGCTCTTCACACATTCAGTACAATATGGGGCAACACCATTAGAGGGAGAAGCCTTTTGAGAGAAATAGTCCCACTCTGGGGAAGTGTCAAGTCCACGTGCTTCACACAAGTCTTCAAACACCTCTTCTGTGTCATAGACTTCTCCTTCCTCTCTCTCCTCATCCCGGTACTGCTCTTCTTCCAATAAACCCTGCACCTCTCTTCTCGAACGCATCTTCGGTTGCAGCGTCGGCAGTGCCACACGTGTCGACGGCTCCGGAAGCAGCGTCGAAGGTGGATCCATAATCGGCGCCGTGTGAATTCGAGAAGGTTCAAGGGATGGAGCTTGAGACTGCCCATATGGCGTCGACATCCTCGCAGCCGGAAAAGACCAGGTTACGCCGCTGACATAAAAGGCATAAAGGGGGCCTGAGGATACTGATGAGGCACACCCAAATTATAAGCCATTGGAAGGTGCTCCAGAGGGGTACGAGGCCCTGGTGAAAACACCATACATTGCATTTAAAAAATGCGATGGATGAGAACCCGGCATCAGAAACTGAGGGTAAGAATCCGGTTCCGATCGAGGTACCTCTGGTATCGGAGCTGCTGGAGCCACAGGTGGAACAGCCGGAGCTGAAGGAGCCTCATCATCCTCAGCTGGATTCGATGGTGATAATCTCGGTGTCGTCGCCTGCTATGGAGTGCCCTCATAAAAAGGAGAATGAGCTGGAGTCGCCTGAGGAGACACTGAAGGCGAAGGAGAAACAAAGTCCTTTTCTAGCCGTTGAGGAGCAGGCGAAGGCGACCTCGACACCACCGACTTTGAAGACCGGCGTCGAGAAGCATGTCTCCCCTTCTTCTTATGCTTCTTCTTGGAGTCATGAGACGCTGAAGAACTAGACTTTGATCTTTTTTGACTCTTTTTTTGCCTTGGCCATGTAAAGTTTGGCGTCTCGCTCCTTTAACGTCTTTGGGTTCATCTTCCTGCACGATGAGCATCCCTCGACGTCATGGTCTGAAGACAAACACCAAAGGCAATCCTCATGCCGGTCAGTAATCGACATATGTTTACCACATTCTCTGCAAGGTTTAAACCCTGACTTCCTCTGAGCAGACAGGACAAAGAAAGGAAGAGATACAATAAAAAATACAGAGTATCCAAATAAAGTATGGTTAGCGTCGACAGCGAGTAAAAAAGGGAACTGACGTCGTCACGCCGACTTGGTCTTCTTATGGCTCTGTTGAAATCATGCGGAGCCAAGTGTGGAGCCATGCCGCTATGACGACCTCGTTGGCGCGGGGAGCTAGGAAAAAGTTCTGCTGAATGCTGGTGCAGGGGATATTCATAAGGTTAGGAATCATAAGGTGAGGAATCCACAGGCAGATGTATCCATCAGAAGCGGTCGACCGCAGTCGGAGAAACACCAACTTTGGTGAACTGGCTTTGAGAGGCCAGTCAACAAAGGTACGGGAAAATGGAAATTCACGACCATCTGAGATGGGCTGCAACCAATTCCATCACCTTTGTGAAGACTCGAGGGGCTGATGTCAAGCCAAAGGGTTGAACCGCAAGTTGTTAGTGTATAGAACCCACCACAAAACATAAGTACTTCTGATGCAACCACAGGACGGGTATGTGGAAGTACGCATCCTGAAGTTCCAAGGACACCATTTAATCTCAAAGCTCCGACATCAGTAGAAATTGAGCTAGGATCAGGATCTTGAACTTTTCCTCTTTGAGGAAAAATTTCAGGCTCCTGAGATCCAGGATTGGGCCCAGACCGCCATCCTTCTTGGGCACCAGGAAGTTACATGCATAACAACCCTAATCACGTTCTCATTTGGCACGAACTCCAGTGCTCCTTTGAGGAGAAGAGCTGCCACCTCCTGCTGCAGAATGGCTAAATGGTCTGGAGGTGGCGAGGAAGGAGAGGGGGATATGGGAGGCAGAGCCTCAAGACAGGGGAGGGTGAAGACCTTTCCCACAATTTTCAGGATCCACTAGTCAGAAGTGATGGCCTTTCAGGGCGGCAGAAAATGGGACAAAAGATGCAACCTTGTTCGAAGCCTCAAAAGCGGCGAAAAGTCTGGTAATCCTTTCAAGGAAGTGGAAGGTAAATGCCCAAGGATTTGGCTGTGGCTTTGTAGGTCTTACATTTCTCCAGTGCTGAGTTGGCCTTGTCCCCACACAATTGGGCACCATTGAATGATAAGGCCATAAGGTTAGCCTGGATATCTGAAGAGAAATTTACCTTTCTGAGCCAAGCTGGCATCATACTGAGGCGAATGTGCCCATCACCCGGGCTACTGAGTTTACTGTGTCCAGTCCACATTTTTAAATGTGCTTGGAGGCATTCTGACTATCCGAAATAAACCCCTGAAAGTGCTCAGTTAGATCATCAGGGAAATGAAGAAGAGAATCATTTGGGCCATATCCCACAGTGCATGGTTGTAGCAAGCCAGAAGGCAGTTAGCACTGAGGTATTTTAAGGCCATACATCCTCCCAAAAAGAGTTTCTTCCTCGTAGCCTCAAGGCGTTTGGACTCCCTGTCAGAAGGGATTGAAGGGCAGGCACAGCCAGAATGTGTCCCCTAACAGGAAGCTTGAATGCCCAGGCTCTCAGTAGAGGGTGTTTGAACAAACAGGCAGGAACGCGAGTGGCAGAGTGATAGCGGCGCGCAACTAGACTATTAACTGCCGGTACCATTGATAGTTTCTTCCATGCTGCTAGAACAGAATCCAGTAGGGCCTCATTGAATCGAAGCAGAGGGTCAGAGGAAGTTGATGAAGGGAGAATAACTTCAGTAAGAACATTAGATATAGCCTCAGTGGTGAGAGATTGAAAGTCCAGCACCTCTGTAGCCTTTAATATAACTTGATGCAAGGAGACAAACCCTGGCGTTGGTGATTCATTGGAGAAGTCCATGGCTAGCTCAGGCAATGTATCCAACCCACTAGCAGAAGATAGGCCTTGGAGTTCCAGAGGATGTTCACCAGGGTCACCCTCAGGAAAGAACTCCACCAGATCAGAGTCAGTTAAAAAAAATTATGTAGGTGCGCTATATACGTCTCTTCCTCCAAGTATGCTTGGCCCTCTATGAAAGTGAACCCGTGGCTCAACATCAGGTTGCGGTGCAGCCGGCTACTTATCTTAAATCAGAGGAGGCGGTAGCGGTGGCTGAGTTGGGGTGGAGGTAGGATATGTACCTCCCATTGCATCTGTTGTGGAGTTGTTAAGAGAAGTGTGGGTTCACAACAACATGGAGTTGGCCCCGATGGAATGGCGCCAAATGACAGCGGCTGAAAGGCCATGAAGAGTGGAAGACGCAGAGGCTCGACTGGGCCCAAAGGTGCACCAGACAATGACAATGCTTTCGCAAAGATCGAGTACATAACACAGAGAAAGGCTGCCAGGAAGTCAGGAAGATCCCAGGGTTGGCACTGGTGTATCGAGACATGACGGTACCAGGCCCCGGAAGTCGATCTGGAGTCAAGTCCACGGAGGGAGCAGGGCTGCACCAAGGATCCTCTGGAAGGCTAAGGATTAGTTCCAGTTCCGAGGACAAGCGACCTGGTGAAGTCAGAAAGAGATGAGGTGACTTAACCGTGGCATATTTCTTCTCCATTTCCTCCACTTTTTTCCAGAGGGTGTTCAGGGGTAAAGGGAACTATGTCTGGAATGTTTTCACTGTTGACGGTCGTCCTCTGCCTGAGCATGAACAGTGTGGCCTCCCGCTCCTTAATAGCCTTAGGATTCATGCTGAGGCATGAGGAACAAGATCTGTTGTCATGGTTGGGCCCCAAACACCAAATAAGGTGTGGGGGTCCGTGATGGACATCTGCCCCTCACAATCCCTACAGGGTTTGAACCCAGACTTTTGGGGGAACACATATTTGTACTGCAATTTGTAATTTAGTGAGGTAAAATTTCCAGAGACTTAAAGCTCCTGATCTGCATTTAAGGCCCGGAAAAAAGCGAATAAACTGACATTGGTGAGCTGGGGTGGGCACTTTATGGCTTCTGTCATCCTCTAAAGCAACTTCCAGCATCCTGTATCGGCAATCTCGTTGATTGGAAGTTTTTGGTCTGAAACTTGGAAGGATGTTCTACAGGTGAGGAATCTGCAGATAGAAATATCCATCAGAATAAATGGCCTTCATTTCCAGCTATGTTTTTTACATTTATTACACAGGAATCAGAGTTCGACAACGGAGAATAGTTCATACAGATTAATTTTTGAAAGGGCTGATGCTGGAGAACCAACTATTAATTAGTATTGTCTGGAAAGCAAATAATAGGCAAAAATACAAGGAAGGTTATAATGTAATGGGCTGCAACAAGTGTCTAAAATGTGGCAGTCCAGCGCCAGATTGGCGCAGGAATTACACACAGGATTCTTTTATGTGGAAGGCTAGACTAAATATCATGAATCAAGTGGACCAGTATTGGACACCTTTGGAATCATATTCCTTTTCCAAATATACAAATGTTGTCAGTATTCTTTTTTTCCTGCACAAAAACATAATGTTGCTCAAATTTAGCGCACAGCAATGTTTCAAGTTGCTCACCCTCTAGCTACAGGCTGCATAATGACTGCAAGTATATACTGTCAGAAATATACCTTGAAATAGAAATTTGGAATGATGATTGAAGGTTTTGTATGACTGCTGCATCAATCCAAAGTTGGGATGAATGACCATCTCCTTCACAGAATCATAGTTCCAAGAGTGAGAAATTAGCTGAACACGGAATTGTAAAATCTGGCTGAAGATCATATTAATAAGGTTCCTCGCCCGAGCTGCCTTTTCAGTCAAAAGCCCCCTAAAATGAAACAAAGTGAAAGTTGTCAAGACGTAAGGAATAGGAAAAGAAAAACACATTTACATACAAAAATCATCAAGGAAAGCTATGAGGAAAGGTGAAAAATAGATTCCTTACTTGTGATCATAGTGATCCATTACAGGACTCTTCCATGACATAAAACACACGAAATATTCCAGTCTATGCAGGATATTAGAGAACACTTTTACAAATATATCATATCTTAAAACCTTTTTTGATGTGACTATCTTTAGGCGTTAACCACATTTTGTAATAAGGATTCAAGAGCAAATCAAAATAGAAACAGGTGGATAATTAGGCACATGGGGGGGGGGGCGATATTTAAATAAAAACACTAAAATGAAAAGACCTGGAGCCAGATAGGCAAAGATCAAATAGAACAATGCTCATTTGAAGGGATACAACAGTTCCACATTACACAATGCTCAGCAGTGGCAAGTGAGACCCAGTTTCTTCTTGCTGGCCCCAATGAGCAGGAATTGCCACCTATCTCTTCAATTCTCAAGCCTTTGCCTGACATGAAAGATTAATATTCTTTTTATATGTAGGGCCTTTGTAGTACTTACGCCACTGTTTCGTGTTTACTGTCTCTCCACACAAACCATACATTCCCAGTTTGTAAATTGTCCCCCTGGTGGGAGGAAAGAAATCCAATGCTACACATCTTCCTGACTCTCAGAGTTAAGGAGTACATTTTTGCTCATTCCTTTATTTATTGAGCAGTTATTCTAAGTCTTGGCCCCCTTTCAGGTTTCTACTCTATCTGATCAATTACAAAAAATAATAATTAGTATGAAAATCTTACTAAAATGCACCTCTGTTATGTGTGCTGTTTCACCACTGTGGTCCCAAATTCTCCCTTGGCTATGGTCCCAAATTCTCCCTTGGCTAGCTGCAGGGTTTCCGGCATACTGGGTTATCGGCTGCAGCAGGACTCCAGTCACATGCTCATTTCTCAAACTGGCCTTATGCTACTAGTATCACAACAAAAATGTGTCAAATGTTTCACTGTCAACCAGAAGACTGGCCAATTGCTCCACTGTTAATCGATCAAGTGATCCAACACTTCCAGTGATACCTCCTTTAAGGGTCACTTGCCCAATGACATTTCATCTTTGGCCCAAGAGTAACTAATCAGAGTCATCTAAGGGAGCACAGAATATCCATCACAATGGGGTGAATACTTTGCTATGAACTATGAAAATCAAGAGTGGAGTAGAAAATACAGTCAAAGTTTAGAGTATATCAGATACAACGCCAATTCCAAGTCTTTAATACTGGCTGGGTAGGCAGATGTGAAAGTCTTAATAAGAGAGTCTTTCAGGTATTAGTGAGTAATCATTTGATCTGGACTCATAGTGAAGGTAAACACTGAAAAGGTAGTTTAAGTTCAGCAATGTAAAACTTTGTGGGCATTTTTTTTATTGTGGATCTTGCTTGAAGAAAACCTCCTGCAGCATTGTTGTTTGGATGCAAAGAGAGGGAGTTTCCAAAGATTGCTGAGGCTTTGAACAGTTAGGATGTTGGCCCTGGAGCAGGGGGGCAGAGGAAGTAATTGAAGATGCAGAAAGGAGGAAGTAGGGTAAGACCGATACTCCTGCAAGAGATGGCCAGGATTAGGGGGTCACTGGTGAATAGACCTGAATAGTCTTTGGCCCAGTGTGTCAATAGGGTAGTTTATTTATACTGGCCATGTGTGTCAGGGGATGGGAAGTGGTGTAGAATACTGACAGACCCCTGACCCATGACTTCACAGAGAAAACTAGCTTTTACTGAGTCTTGCCCAGGGCCTTTGAGCTGGTTTGGATCTGGGTAACATGGAACACAAACCATTGCGGGAGGAGAGGATTTTACATTCCAGACTATGCACAATCAAAGACTCAAATGTGTGGCAAATTTGGTCAGATGGTAGTAATCTTCCTGAATCAGCTTTCCAGTGATACAGATTTTTGCTGTGCGGAAGATGTAAGTGGTATCTGTCTAGGTGAAGATCATTTCAACGTCTGTTGTGTTGTGACAGAGATGGGAGTTGTTAGATCAGTCATCCTAAGGGTGGTCTTCCCCCAGCTTTCAGCTTGCTTACCTCCACTTTTTGCTGTATTTTGTTGTTGGCCTTAGGACTCTGAGCATTTTTACCACTGCTGAACAGTGCTAAATGGCATGTGCTTCTCCCCTAAAACAAGATGACATTGGTATATAACAGATTGGCATAATAAGGTTCCTGTAAGTCCCTTGTAAAGTGGTATACCATATACCAAAGGCCTGTAATCTGAATGCTACTAGTTTGCCTACAGAGCTGACTGTGCCACCCACACAGGTAGCCTCTTAAACCCCTCTTAGGCCTGCCGCCGAAGGCCTGTGTGTGCAGTTTACTGCCACTTCGACCTGGCATTTAAAACTACTTGCCAAACCTTAAAGTACAAGTTACTTACCTTCGGTAACGTAATATCTGCTAAAATCACAGTCTACCTGCAGAGTCCTTAACTTCCGAATTCTAAACAGCCACCAGTCTTGATCTGAATTTTTCAGCAGTACCTCTGCGTGCCCAGGGACAGCATTGTACGGCTCTGTGATGATGTTGTCTCCGGATATGATGTCAGTGGAGCCATAAAAGTCCCCTCCGACGTGTAGACGTCCGCTTCTTCTGTGAAAACCTCCGTGCCGGAACGCGGAGCCACTCTAGAAACTAGCTGGGGAGACAGTGTGCCCAAAAACGACCAAAATCTTTTAAAACACCAATTACAAACAACATGAAATGGTATGCCAATACCATCAAGAGGATTTAAGGTAAAACCCCCACATTAATCAACAATGCTTAGACTATGTGAAACCCTGCACCCCAACACAGAACCTTCCTTAAAAAGACGAACACCCTCCACTCTCTAGACCACCCACCAATGGAAGTGAGACGCATGGGTATACTAATACAAGACCCTGAAACAACAACAAAATGTTTGTAGAGTCAACATTATGTGAGGTAGTGACCACTGGCACAGAAACAAGAATTGATACAGGGTATAACCCTTTGTCTCATAGGTCTTTCGAAGAGCGGGGAGGATGGTAAGGCTGTTAAGAAATATGCAGCTAGTCTCTACCAGATTTTGTGTTACCGAAGGTAAGTAACTTGAACAGCTGATATAGACATGTAGCTGCAGATTCCTTAACTTTTAAATTAGATACCATAGTTATACCCACTGGAGGAAGGTCTGCGAACTAATCCTACACCAGTTCTGAAAGAGAACCAGTCGGTCAAAACCAATAACCGACTAAATGTACACAGGAATAGTAGGAAAAGAGCTTTGCTCCTAATAGTACCTATGGTCACTATCACAGAATATGTAAATATTAAACCACCCCATAGGCCCAAATAAATTGAGTCCTGATGAAATTGGGGGGGGGGACACCCCCCTAAACAACCATCTTGAGAGTCATCAGATATTATCATCTATCCTCCAATTGGAAAGAGAACCCGTGGACCGAAAGGGCCAAGAACAAGACAAAAGTCTTATATTGCGTATTCTTCACATCAATAAAGGAATATCAGAGAAGAACCGTTTTGATAAAATTCATAAAGAAGGGCTCATAGGACTCATCCCCATTAAACTAGGATGAATGAACCTCAATACAAAACCGAAAACATAATCCGTACATCAAAGGAGACAATAATACCTCCCTGGTATAAAGAAAATTTGCTTGAACCAAATGACTACCCGAAGGTTACATCATACATTGTAGAGAGGTTTCCATCAAGTATGCCAGATGTATAAAATCACATCATATACTTTATAATATACTGAAAAAGGTACCACACCTAACCAAACACCACCTTAGGTGACATGTACCACGTTTCATACCCACAGGTGACCTGACATTGATATCTTGCCTTCTGTAATACTGAACCCTTGCCAGCAGCATGCACATGCATTCACCCTTGTGATCCAAAACAAAATGTGGTTGTTAGCCCACCGGTACTTCTATTTATAAATGAATATATTCTCGCTTGTCAAAATCCCAAACAAAACGGAGCCGACGATAACGATAGGTCATGACTGTTGCTTCTTGAAGAAGTGATAAAGATATATATATATATATATATATATATATATATATATATATATATATATATATATATATATTGTTACCACTCTCCTCCTCTCGGACAAGAAGATATATATATATACACACACAATCCAACTTGCCTCCAAAGTGCCTCGAGCACAGACAGGTACGCAGACAGCAATAATAGGCCAGAGTCAGGCTTCTTCTTCGTGGATGCTTTTATTAGTGCATTGAATGGTGCATGTCGTCAGACGCGTTTCGGGCACGTCCGTGCCCTTGCTCACTGATATCAAATGGTAAAACAGCACTGTGATTTAAAAAGATCTCCTATGCGTTTCGCTCCAAACAGTAATCATGCATAGCCACAGAAACAGGACTGTACAACAAAGCTGCCAGATTATCATTGCTGAAACAGGCGCCATTTTAAAGTGCATAAAGTAGAAATTTGTGGCATATACTGTGTGCAAACAATCAAGCTGAGGTCATAGCTGACAATTGTAAATATTGCTATGTGGTTGTTAAAGTGCTCATGTGCAAATTGCAGCTTCATATACCAAAATACAATTATGTGTCAAATGCTAACAGCAATCGATGTCATATGCTGGGCTGGTTGAAGCACGTTCAGAAAACATGCGCAAATGCATTGAAATTGCAAGGTGCATCTTTTAAAACCATTATCTGTGCAAATACATTGGATTGAAAAAGATTTTTAGACCGAGCCATTAGTAAGCTAAACACATTGTACTAAACAGGATATAGCTGACAATTTACATGTTTGATAAGGTGCTTATCTGCAAATTTCAAATTCATAGCCCGAATTACATTTTAGGTGTCAATCATTATACAACAATCGATTATAAATACCGGGTTAATTAAATTTCATTTGAAAAGCATGCCCTAGTGCATTTATATGCAAAATGCATCTTTTAAATTCATTGTCTGTACAAATACATAATATACACATCCAAAGAAATGACCCAGCATTTTGAAAGAGCACAAAGAGCGTCGCAAACCATCTAGTTAAGTAAAGCCTCGCCGCAGCTTGCCTCGTACATGCCATTTGTTTTACTCATGCTGCCGCCGACGCGTTTCGAGGCTAACACGGCTCTTCCTCATGGGCTTTGTAAAAACAGGCATTGAAAGTTCACTTCGTGCAGGTGTACCTTTATTTGAAAATGTCCTCAGTGAGTTGGGCAAAGTGCAGTCATCAAAACCTATGCATTATGGGACTTGCGTTCCCACGAGGTGAAACATAATTATTACCTTTGTAGGTTCAATGTCCGTTTATTTTTTAAAAGCATAGTTTTCCCTTGGTAGGTTAGGCAGGGTTGAGGCAGGCTCTGTGAGCAGGTCGACGCTGCGCTGTATAGAGAGAAAAGGTTCCTTTCCACCGCCTTTCCAAAAGTAGAGAAACTGTGCTCACTTCCACGGCGGGCCGCCGCGTCAATAGTTACATTCAAAGAAATGCCCCAGCATTTTGAAAGAGCACACACAGCGTCGCAAACCATCTGGTTAAGTAAAGCCTCGCCGCAGCTTGCCTTGTACATGCCATTCGTTTTACTCATGCTGCCTCCGACGCGTTTCGAGGCTAACACGCCTCTTCCTCATGGACTTTGTAAATTCTGAAAGCTGATGTCTGTTCTTCTGTGGAAATAAACCGGATGGTTTTCCCCTGAAGTCGTGTGCGCTCTCATTGCTTTGGGGCATCTTTGAACTTCATTAACTTACACGGCAGCCCTGCCGTGGAGAGCTGCACCATCCCTTCACCTGTGGGAGGCTGGAGTCAGAACTGTGCCGAATTCATCAGCACTTCAGAGGAGATTAATAGGAATTGGCGTCAGCTTCAAGGCCCACTGGGGGCAACAATGGATTAAAATGAAGTATTTAACAGTGGACCCCACTGAAGGTTTCAAGTTGTAAGTGACTCTGTTTAAGAACTACTAGGCCCAGCATGACAATGACGTACTGCGGAAAGCCCACTGGGGGTATTTAAATAAGGCATGCTGCGAGGGAAAGTTTCAGTGTAATTCTGCTGCATTTGCTAATCACCCATGATTAAGAGGCAGGAGCCTCGAAACGCGTTGGGACATTTACATTTTGAAAGCTGATGTCTGTCCTTCTGTGGAAGTAAACCGGATAGTTTTCCCCTGAAGTCGTGTGCGCTCTCATTGCTTTGGGTGGGTAAATATATATATATATATATATATATATATATATATATATATATATATATATATATATATGAGAGAAATGTTCAGCTAACTATAACATGTGAAACCTATGGTTTTTTCAATGAATTTGCAAGGTTTTTTAAATGCTAATTCCTAACTATAACGTGTGTGAAACCACTGGTTTTTTCAGTGAATTTCATAGGTTTTGTAAATAATAATTTATAAATGTATTAATTATTATGTCTTTCTTTTTATACTAATTTCTTATATTTTTAATATAAATATTTATATTTATTTTATTTTTTAGATATTTCATATTCTTATAAAATAATAACAAAACTAAATTGCAAAGTAATTTTTGAATGAATTATTGCTTGACGTCGGTTGCAAGTATAACACAGCTCCAGCAATTCTCTTGCGGCCCTATGCTCACAATGCTGTATCAATCCTTACACCTGCTTTAAGCACGTGCAAGGTTATGACGCACCATAACCTCAAAAGTCACTGAATACAATTTTATACATTTCACTCAGTCACTTTTAGGAGGCCTTGCTGCACCTCCTTCTGCACAAGAAAGCCTCTTCTGGCGCAGCACTTTACAATGTAATACACCCTCAAGATGCGTCACATTGTTAATATCACACACCATGGCACATCTTTTGCACCACTGCTGTCTCACAAAAGTGACGCGACGGCTGTGTAAAAGAGGCACAAGGGGATTGTAAATCTGCCCCTAAAACATACAAATTCACCCAGGCACTTTCACCAGCAGCGCAAATTGAAACATAGACTAGTAACATATTTATGTACATATGATACATCCAAGTGCTTCGGACATACTACAGTATACTATAGATAAACACCTTATAGATTTATGTTGTAGCAGTTCCTTATAGTTCTGCAGTTTCACATTCTCCACACACTAGTAACAAATTCATTCATTCCTTTATGAACTACACATTCATTCTGACAAACTTTTACACACTAACATAGAAATATGGTTCTTTCTTTGACCAGTGAAGGTAGTTCTAAAAAGAACCGTTTTTTTTGTTTTGTATTTTTTTGTGTTTTCTCAACAAATTCCAAGCAGAACAAAAGAATGAAAAAAAGAACAACTAATGTCGAGGACAGCAATGATCCTGCATCCTGCGTTTCATCAAGTCTATAGACTGTTCCACATAACTCAAAAGTTTATCGCAATAATGCATAGAATTTTAACTTTAGCAAAGTCAGAATCAATATGTGGGTGTGGACTGCTTGCTGAAAATCCTGCTGCCACAGTTGATGTGCTTGGTGGAGCAGCAGGTGGGTTCTCGTGCAACCTCCGTCTTGCAGCTCGAGCAAAGTTCCTGGGGTGCAAATTCTTCACGTGTCGCACCATATTAGCTGTGCCAAAGGAGTATTCTTTTACATGGGTCTCCCCTGGAAAGAGTTGTTTCGCAAATTTTACAGGTTACTTTTGGAGCATGAACCTTTTTTTTACCTTCTGGAAAAGTGAAAAACTTCCAAATTAGAGCTTCTTTCCTCTTCTTTGGAGGCTCTTCAGGAATGAAATCTCCCTCTGAAGAACTGCTGGAAGATGACTCCATTGCTCTTATTATTGTGATCTTCCTTCTATTTGAGAAGATTCTCAGAACAAATGCTTCTTCTTAGAAAGTCAAAATCGAATAATTGTAATGGGACGGAACGTTCAACAGTCGCAATAGGAAAAGTTATGAACCAATCAAATCTCTACTTTTTAAGTCACATGGCTTTGCATACGATTATGATGCGCTTGAGCAACTCTTTCAATATGAGTACGCATGATGTTCAACCGCGATTTGTGTGATTCTTTTTAAAAGTAATAAATGATTATTACAAGTATTAAAAAAAATTCAGTTATCCCAAATGTCTGCCCTTAGTATGTACATTAAATACATACATGTTTTAAACCAAGTAGAAACATTGTCCCCTTTCGCATACTGAACGCCGTACATGACGTCACACCGAAGCTTTAATGCGACGCGTAACGTCAAAGCATATTCGTACTGTATGCGCGGGTACACGCTGAGTATGATAAGCAGTACAAACTATGGTGTGATCACCTTTCAGTGACAAATCAGAGCTCAGGGCGCGCTAAGGAGAATGATTGGAAGTGCTGACTCATTGCAGATCCGATTCTGAGCCTGCCTCTGCGTACATTATAACACCGCCCCCATCTCTCTCTGTTGTTAATTGTTAGTGCACACACTCATACTTTCACATGCACGGTGAACGCCCGCCCACACTACACACATGCCACCACCAAGCATGCTTGCTATCATTTAGCCTGGAAACCAATACATTAGCCAATGGGATGTCCCCCAGGGCCATCATTCTTGCAGACCGCGAAAACGCTACCAATAACAGCCCAGGGCTTTGTTTGGTCAGCCCCCGCGGTTCCCATGTAATGCGTACACTGACGTGAGCACGCCTTCTTTTGCCTGCCTCTGCTGCGATGACACACACACTCTCGAAAACACCCCAGACTCAGCGAAACCGGGGCCTTTCAAGACACGACAAAAGTCGACAAAAACAAAGGTAAGAGAAGACGTCACAACATCAGCCTCCACTATAAATTGTATATGCATAATACAATTTGTTATCCTTCATATGGCTTTCCTACCCCTTAATGGTTTTAAATTGTACTTACATAATTGAAATATTTCTTTATATGTCACGAGGTCCCATACACCTCTAATCTTAAAAATTGTGCGTGCATAAATTTCTGTGTGGTATTTCTGTACTACGCCACGTGCTTAGGCCTCTATTATTATTAATTGGGCATCCATGATAGTATTTTTTTTTCTACGTCACAAGGCCGTCCCAGGCCTCTATTAACTTATTGATCTTCCTTTGTTTGCTGGAGCTGCAACAGTCTTAACTACGGAATATTAGGAGCCCACATTAAAATTCACTTTTGATAGTAGTTACGCAACTCAGTTTACGATGACTAATCAAAATGTCCTTTTGTTTCCTTCAGCAAACATCGTTCAGAAGCAACCACGGCCTATCGATCAACAGCAATGGAATTCTCTGCAACTTATTGAATATACTTTGACGTATAGAAGCAGAGTTCAAGTGGATTGGTGAACTCCGGTGGCCGCACTCTTTATATAAGGTAAGCACAGCAGCCTAGATCTCCAAAGCCTTCATAGGAATGCATTAGAATTAAGTCGGCATAACGGGCGTCAGTAACGCAGTAGGCACTTCCATATAGACACCACTTGAACGCGGCACTATAACAACTGAAATATACCAGGTACACTGCACTCGTAAAACTGAAGTGTTAGCTTTATTTGTGAAACGAGAGAGGGCCATATTATCAAGCCTGGGTGACAAAATTATCGCCACTTTATCGGCAGGAAAGTGGCGATAATGGGTTTGATAATATGCTCTATGGAATTCCAATCAAAGCTCATGTTAGATGTGAAGGACATCAGACATGAGCTTCGATTGGAATTCCATAGAGCATATTATCAAACCCATTATCGCCACTTCAGCGTCACTTTCCTGCCGATAAAGTGGCGATAATTTTGTCGCCCAGGCTTGATATTATGGCCCAGAGTTTTAATGTTTTCTCTCTCTCTCACTCTCTGTGACATCATTTCCCTTTCTCTCTTTAACTTAGACACTGCGGTCTGCTTGGACGTGTAGAAGAATTGTTGAAGTGAATTTGTGAAGTCTACTTCTGTATGTGTTTGGCCGCAAAGTTTATACAACGGAAAGCACAGAGGTCTAGATCTACAAATCCTTCGCAGGAATGCATTAGAAATAAGTCGCCATAACGGGCGTCAGTAACGCACTAGGCACTTCCATATAGACACCACTTGAACGCAGCACTATAACAGAACTGGAATGTACGAGTCACACTGCACACGTAAAACCATAGAGTTACCAAAACTTGTAGGGGCATAGTATCAAGAACGGCGATAAAATTATCGCCGTTTCAACAACAAGAAACTGCTGCTAAAGCGGCGATAATGGGCTTGATAATATGCCTTTGTAAATTCCCATAGTAGCCCAGGTTAACACCAGAACCTGCCCTGCTCTGGGAATTAACAACAGCATATTATCAAGCTCATTATCGCCGCTTTAGCTGCAGTTTCCTGCCGCTGAAACGGCAATAATTTTATTGCCGTTCTTGATAATAAGCCCCGTAATGCTTCGGCTCATTTACTCACATCTACATAATTCTAAACTCTAATTTTCTTTTTTCTTTTGCAGATTACCAATCTGACACCTTTTGGAATCCATTTCACAATTTGTTTATAACATTGTTTAAGTTATTTTTCCAGTTCTAATATAGTTATAATTGAGTTTCGTTTATATTTATTGTTTAATAAAAGTTCATTCAAAAAAACTACATGCTTCTTTTATTTTGTGGGGGAGAGGTATGACGCCCCACAATAAAAATAATGTTGAAATACTATAGTAAGATATTCAAGACTAGGATTGAAAACTACTGAGTTCTAACTAACAGATATAATAAAAACAATGGTGAGAAACGACGAAAATGGCGATGGACGGAGTACGTAATCAACGTTTGGCACCTCTGCACTACCTTTCAAATAAATATATAAAAATAGGACTATTAATACTGTACAAAGGTACAGCAGCGGATGACACACACGAACCAGGAAAAGAAAGCGACAGATTTACTAACTGATACAAAGAAAGGTTTGCTTGTTGAACTTGAAGAAAAAGAAAACGTGGGCTTCGAAACGACGCTGAGCATGTGAAGAGAGTACAACTGCTACTCAAAAAAAAAAAAGGAAAGCTTTACATACTATCATAGAAATGAAAATTGTAACACCGGTCTTTGATAATATGCACCTAAGTTTACTGGTCAAAAAAAGACCAAGAGCAATGAAGCTGCTACCAGTCAGCAGCGCGAATAAGGTACAATTAAAAACAGGAATCTATTCCCAACGCTCAGCGCGAGCCCTCAGCCCTCTGCCACAGGGCTTTAGACAGCGCGCGAGGGGGAGCAGGGAAGATTAAGTAGATGGTGACGCGGTGGGGGAGGGATCAGGAGGGCGGGGTGGGCGTCGTGAACTTTAAAAATACAAGTAGCCGTTCCCCGCTTGTCATCAGCGGGACGGCGGCAGGCAGAGCAATGAAGCTGCTACCAGTCAGCAGCGCGAATAAGGTACAATTAAAAACAGGAATCTATTCCCAATGCTCAGCGCGAGCCCTCAGCCCTCTGCCACAGGGCTTTAGACAGCGCGCGAGGGGGAGCAGGGAAGATTAAGTAGATGGTGACGCGGTGGGGGAGGGATCAGGAGGGCGGGGTGGGCGTCGTGAACTTTAAAAATACAAGTAGCCGTTCCCCGCTCGTCATCAGCGGGACGGCGGCAGGCAGAGCAATGAAGCTGCTACCAGTCAGCAGCGCGAATAAGGTACAATTAAAAACAGGAATCTATTCCCAACGCTCAGCGCGAGCCCTCAGCCCTCTGCCACAGGGCTTTAGACAGCGCGCGAGGGGGAGCAGGGAAGATTAAGTAGATGGTGACGCGGTGGGGGAGGGATCAGGAGGGCGGGGTGGGCGTCGTGAACTTTAAAAATACAAGTAGCCGTTCCCCGCTTGTCATCAGCGGGACGGCGGCAGGCAGAGCAATGAAGCTGCTACCAGTCAGCAGCGCGAATAAGGTACAATTAAAAACAGGAATCTATTCCCAATGCTCAGCGCGAGCCCTCAGCCCTCTGCCACAGGGCTTTAGACAGCGCGCGAGGGGGAGCAGGGAAGATTAAGTAGATGGTGACGCGGTGGGGGAGGGATCAGGAGGGCGGGGTGGGCGTCGTGAACTTTAAAAATACAAGTAGCCGTTCCCCGCTCGTCATCAGCGGGACGGCGGCAGGCAGAGCAATGAAGCTGCTACCAGTCAGCAGCGCGAATAAGGTACAATTAAAAACAGGAATCTATTCCCAACGCTCAGCGCGAGCCCTCAGCCCTCTGCCACAGGGCTTTAGACCTTTAGGCCTTATTCCTCAACTTTGTTTTACTGTTTTCTTGTGACTCGGTTCTAGCGAGGCACAAGATGGCCACCAACACTTCCTGGTTTCGAGTGTTGACAGACAGTTCACAGCCAATCAGCATGCAGCTCGCGCTCGTAATTGAACAGATTTCAGTACGCATGTTGAACTCCGTCTCTAGATATCACTATGATTTTACTTGCAATTTTCTCAGAAACTACTGAACGGATTTACACCATTTAACAAAAAGCACAATCTGCGAACAGAACTCTATCTCTCTGCCAAATTTTTTGTAATTCCATTCAGTCGTTCGGGCTGTAGCCCTGGCTAAAGGTCCCTATGGAAAATTGCATGGAGAAAACACGTTTTGGGCCCCCCCTTTTTTCTTGGCCCCCACTTGAGGAATCACCCCCAAACTTTCAGGGTAGGAGCGGAACCAAGAAGGCCATTTTCTTGGAAAAATTCGCGAACATTCGTCCACCGGCGCCAAAGTTATTCCAAATAGAATGTTGAGGATTTCCTATGGAAACTAGGTCCTAACTATAACTACCTACTGGCGACCGCCAGTAGGAGATATATATATATATATTTATAGTTATCGCAACAGTCATGATTTCCCCAGGACTGTTCAGCACTGAAAAGAAAATTAGATTCATACCTCAAAAAGACCGGTAATATCTAACCTTGGACATAACATATGCACGAACATTGTAGGAGAATAATAACAAGATCTTCAGATCCTATAATAGTCCTACATATAGCACATGACTGAAAACAGCCTTAACCGTTTCAGACACTGCCTCTCTTAAGGCAGTGAGCTTACATCACCTTGTTACAAGATTGAACAAAGGAAAAACCGATGATCTCCAAGAAAGGAGGGAGACATAAACCTGCGTATTCCAAAGAATACAATCATGGTGTTCAAAATCGAATCACTCATAATACATATGCAGTCCACTCAAGAAGAGAAAACTAACAGCACTAAATATCCCGGTTAAGAAAAACCAGACAAGAGTGAAAGGAATCCCATAAGGAAAATAATCTCTATGAGCCTACCCTAAAGGGCATATAATATAGTCCAAGAAGGACCAATCTAATAATAAACAAATAGATTGCATAAATAGTACATATACAAGCTATACATTAGCGATACTCCAATACTCCATATAGAGTAAGATGAATACCATAAAAGGTATGAACACTTGAGACTAAGCTCCTCATCAGAGTAAAATAAAGGAACAAAACAGCTATGCAGGTGAAAGGACCATCCGGAGATCAAACATAGTCAAATCCAGAGGCAAACATTCTCTCAGTAAAAAATAAAGAAGTGCTTAATACTTCAACACCACAAAGCAAAACAACAGCGGAGGCAGAAAATAAACCTTCACCAACTTAAAGATCCACAACCGTGACTGCATGAATGGGAAGGAAAAGGCCTGAAAAGGCCCTCCCCATAAGCGACCAGCCATGAGACGTCATAACACTGAAACCGCACAGCTGTCAAACAAGCACCACCAAAGGTCATACTGACCCAAACAGACTCGAGAAACCTCGAGTACCGCCAATAAAGGGCTCTGCAAAGAGCAGCAGAATGAGCCATAGCTCACCAACAGAATCGGTGGTGCAAAAATCAGACAGGCTGAGTCAACTCAGGCAAAAAAAGAAGGGAAGCCCGCAGAACATGGTACCCACATCCAAGCAAATTGAAAAAGGGGAGGAGGAGACAGGCTGAGTGTCTGACAATCCAGGACTAGCTCGAAATCTGCATAGGGCTTCATCCGCTTGGGCTCCAAAAAGATGAGCCCTATCAAATGGCATGTCGATCAAGACAGACTGGACAGCTTCTGAAAATCCAGACGCCTAGAGCCACGCATGCCAGCGCAATGCCACAGCAGACGCCATGACCCGCCCAATGGAGTCAGTGGAATCCATTCCACACTTGAAGAGCAGTCTGGCTGCCTGACGGCCATCTAAAATCAAATGAAGCAACTGCGCCCTGTTAGCCTCAGGGATCAAGGGTAAAAGTTGACCCAAAGACTCCCATAAGGTATGGACAAAATGTCAGAGGACGTGGACCGTTTTAGTGGCACGTAAAACTGCACTAGTTGAGGAAAGAATCTTCTTCCCGCAAGAGTCATGCTCCCTGGACTCTTTATTAAGGGGGAAATGAGAGAGGTTCTTCATCTCAGGGGAAGCCGTAATGGCCTGGACCACGAAGCTGTAGTGAATTGCTGCGGAACAAGGCAAGCAGTTCACCAGAGGCAGGCAGGTATGTGTGGGCAATAATGCAATCCACTGGCACACCTGACTCAGGTTTCACCCATGCCTCCAATAAAATGTCAGTAAGGGTCTCACAAAAAGGGAGCTTGCTCAACCCAGACTAGCCGGGATTAAGGACCTCAATAAGAGGGTCTGTAGCCTTTACCATAGTAGGGGGAGTGAGATGCAAGACATCAACCACTCTCCTCAAAACCTCTGCCGAAGAGTAGCTGACTTCGAGACAAGGCCAGGAGGTGACAAAAGGGAGGAAGCAGGGGACAAATCTAGGGCGCTTGGTTCATCCGGCTCTGTAATCGGTCTGTCCAACCCAAAAGGGGTCACTGGCTGCTCCTAGGGGGTCATAGCCTCACAAACTTCCCCTAACAGGTTTTGAAGATTCTCCACAGAAATGACCAGCGGTGCAAATGGCTCCATAAACGATGTCGAACGACGTAGAGGTGATGGCGTGCCAACTTCCACCTGGGAAGGAGAAGAGACGTCAGCTGATATTTTCACAGGTATCCGAAGTCACGGTGAAGCCAGGTCTACTGTGCACACTGACTCCAGCTCGGAGTATACTGCTGTTGCAATGGCAGGCTCTGCAACGGCAGGCACTGTAACGGCGACCAACTTCGCGCTGGTGCCGGAGTGGACTGACGCCATAGGTGACCCCAAAAGACCGTGCACCTGCACCTAAGAGTCGAGACTGGGGAAAACCTGGACGTTCGGGAGTGACACCGGAACTGGAGTCTCAGCACTAGGGCGAGAGACACCTTCGCAATCCACATCATAAGTCTAAGACACCCTAGAGGGAAGGAACTGCGACTTCTTGCGATGCCACTTACATGTGATTTCCATGGAGATGGGAACGTTGCAGTTGACCACGGGGTGAAGAGCAGCGCTCCGGGAACGACCTTTGGCCCAGGAGGAAGACCAACAACATGAGCTGGAAATCCATGACAGCCGCGCCGTCAGAAGGATCCTGCGCCTCTCCCACAGTGCCTTCGGCTTCAACCGCTGACAGTTATCGCTCTCGACGGCATCATGGTGCTTACCCATGCACCACATACAGATAGAGCGTGGGTCCGTACCTGACCTCTTACGAGCACATGACCCACAAAACTTAAACCCAGAGGGCATATAGCACACTTTTTCAGACGAAAAAGGTTTGTCAAAGCAGGTCGAAAAACGACCAGAAATACTCTTCTCCGGATGCGCGGTACAGCACAGAAAAGAAGAAACTGACACCCGCACGCCAAAGGGGACTTATATGGCTCAACTGACGTCATATCCGGAGACAATGTCATCACGGACCCGTACAACGCAGGCCTCCGCCGTGCAGAGGTACTGGTGAAGGATTTCTGGATCCAGACTGGCACCTGGGGAGAATTCAAAAGTTAAGGAATGCGGCTAGATGTCTCTGTCAGATCTCCCCTTTTATTACACATACATCACCCCTAATGCAGGTCCTAGGTAGCCCTATAGGCAAGGTTTTGTGTAACTAAAAGGTAGGACATGTACTTTTAAGTTTTACATGTCCTAGGAGTGCCAAACCGTTAAATTCCTTTATCTCTACTGTGAGGCCTACTCCTCTCATATGCATTCACAATACACATCTGGTCAGGGACAGCTACAATTCGTGCATACCTCCCTAGACTGCTACAAACACAACAATGTGAGGCTTATCTGCATTCTAAGCACTTATCTGCATTCTGACAGATCTTCTGAGCAGGGAGAAATGGGAGGAGCTGACACTTAAACAGTTAGTGTCTTGTCCACATGCAAAGCATTGATTCACCCTCCACAGTTAGCCTTACAAACGGGACTAGGTTGAAAGGGCTCTTTTTGCAGTTCAGAGGGCTCCTCTGAAATCACCCCAACCTCAAAGGCACTTTTGGCTATAACTACTGGGGCTCTGACCCTACCAAAACAGTACACGACTGGACCTGGAAAGTTGGAGTAAAGACTGCTGTGCTGTAAGAATTGTCACTTTGCCTTGACTGACTATAATGAGGAACTGCTGCTCTGCTTTGCTGAGCTGCCCTGCTGATCTCTTAAAGCAGGTGCCACAAGCCTTGAAAAGAGCCTTCTTTTCAGACATTTTTCTGAGGAAAAAGGCCAAAAAAGCCAAAAAACTGAGTAGGCACTCAGGGAGACTCCCTTACACACGAAGTGCGGTGAAAATCTGAGGAGAACTGCCTGGGCTGGGAAGGTTCTAGAGGGTGAGGACAGCTGATTGGCTGAGGCTACTATTTCAGGTCTTTTTACATAATGATGTAGATAGGCTGCTAAGTTTTGAGGCCTAGTAAGGCCTTTGGGCTTTTCCAGCCTACTACAAGAAATTTTTAGGCACTGCTATTGTATATATTTTTATCGTGGGACTCCCGCCTCGACGACGGGGAATGATTCAGGCATGTGAATCTATGAAAGATACCCCAATACTGGATAAAAGGACTGAACCCATCTCACTTGAACTCAGAGTGACTCCCACGGCACGCTGGCTTGCCTCCTGTTTTCTGAAGTCTCAGGGATACAAAAGACCTCTTGCAACTCTTCTGGTGCTGCTGGACTCTGCCATCTGTCAGTTATACCCTTGCCAAAGGTGCCCCTCCAATCCTTGGCCTTAGAAGTGGGTTCTGCAGCTGATTTCTGCAAAAACCCATGACTGCTATGACTGCATGAGAAATTCCACTGCATCGCCCTTCGACGCTGACACAGAGGCTGCTCGACAACAGCTGGTCTGCAACCTTTTAAACATTCCTATCTAAGCATCTACTGATTGGATTTCTGTTGATTTGGTCTTGCTTTACTCTGATAAATATTCTTAGTTTTTCTAAAGTTGGGTGGAGTCCTTTTGTGGTGGTTTCATAGTGTTACTGTGTATGTTTATTGCACAAATACATAACACATTGCTTCTTAAGTTAAGCCTGTCTGCTCTGTGCCAAACGAACAGCAGGTGAGCACAGGTTAATTTAAAGTGTATATCTAGCTTACCCTGACTAGGATTGTAGTCTCTACTTGAACAGGTTGCAGACCTCTGTCAACTAGAGACCCAATTTCTAAAATGAGTTGATTATGAGAAGGCATGCCTCCAAAAGATAACAAGTATAACAAAATTGATGATAATAGTGAATTTGGCCAGTCATGGTTAGTTTTAAACAAATATCTTTCTCTTTGTAGTTTAGTATGCTTGCTTTTTAAGTCTTCCAGACACTGATGAGGCTCCAGATGTAAAGCTGATTTAAAAGATTGAAAGATCTACTTTAATGAGATCAATGTTAAGCCTCCTAGGGTGGTCCAGGCTGCAATGTGGAACTATGTTAATTCACTTCCCTTCCCAGTTACTCTCTCCTACAAACACCATTAAAAGAGAAGTTTCATAAATCCTTTTTCAGCTCAACAATAAATGATCATCTCGAAATTTAAATCACCCTCTCTAACATAAACATGGCAGCCCAGCCTCTCTTGTCAGCCATCAACAAATGCTATATGCCGAATGGCGAACAACAGAATACTCCTCCAAAACAGAAAACAAACACAGCAAAACGCAGTTCATAGATGCACTAAGATCACTCAATAAAGATTATTTTGCAAATGCTTCAATCCCGAACCCCCCCTCTGCTAACCTCAACCATACACCAAGATCTGACACTCTACAGCACTACATTCCATAAACAGATGCTTACTTTGTGAGTAACATTTTCCGTTTGATTGCATGTGTGGATGTAGAGACAAATGCTTAGCATAGACTGTTAAGCAGTTTTCCTCTCTAAGCGGTGGCTAACCTGTGTGGGCTGCATTTTCTTGAAATAATGTACGTAAAACCGCTTGACCAACATTGGCTTGTTGCCGGGTCAAAACATCTACACAGTAATGTTTAGTATATGTGTATGGTGTAGTCCATGTAGCTGCCTTACATATGTCAGCCATAGGTATATTTACCAAGAAAGCCATGGAAGCTCCCTTTTTATGAGCAGAGTGAACTCTGGGAGGGATAGGGAGTGGTCCTTTAGCTTTGGCATAACAGGTTTGCATACATTTTACAATCCAGCGTGAAATGCCAGATTTGGAAATTGCTCTTCCCTTATGTGTCTTTGAGAATGCAACAACGAGTTGTTGAGTTTTTCTAAATGATAGAGTTCTATCAATATAATACACAAGAGCTCTTTTAACAGCTGTGCGTAAAGCTCTTTCAGCATCTGAATATGGTCGGGGAAAGAACACTGGCAACTCAATGGATTGGTTTAAGTGGGGTTGGAAGACCACTTTTGGAAGGAATATAGGGTTGGTTCGTAGTACCACCTTGTCTTTATGAAGTTGAAAGAATGGTTCTTCTAGAGTTAATGCCTTAAGGTTACTCATACGTCTGAGTGAGGTGATTGCAATGAGAAATGTAAATTTCAATGAGAGAAACTGGAGAGGGCGTGTGCAAAGATGTTCAGATAGGGGACCTATTAACCTTGGTGACACAATATTGAGATTCCAGGCAGGGGTTGAAGCGACCCTAGGTTGAGTAACTCTTTTGAGGACCTCTAGAAAAGCTTTAATTACAGGAATTCTGAATATAGAGGTTTGTTCTCTGTTTTGGAGCTATGATGCTACTGCTGCTGGGTGTATAGAATATAATAACGCACTTGTAATACGGAGTTCGTGACGGAGTTTCCCATCCGCCAAGATCTAAATTAGGCACAATGTTTTTTGAATTTGCTGTTAATGGGTTAATATGTATTGAATGGCAATATTGTACAAAGTGTTTACACTTTGCCGCATAGCAGGCTCTAGTAGTGGGTCTTGCCTGTTTAAGAATATCTAGACACTCCTGAGGAAAGTTTAAATATCCGAATTCTAAGACCTCAGGAGGCAGACTGCAAGATTGAGAGATCTGGGGTTTGGATGGCTAACTGCTCCCTGGTTTTGGGTTAGAAGGTCCTGCCAGTAGGGAAGTACCTGTTGTGGGGCTACTGAGAGTTCCAGTAGCGTGGTGAACTACGGTTCTCTGGCCCATGTGCGAGCCACAAGGATGGGGATTTGAGGTGTCTGCCTTAGTTTGTGAATCACAAACAGAAGCAGGGGGAGAGATGGAAAAGCGTAAGCAAATATCTTTGATCAATTCATCCAAAGTGCATTAGCCTTGGACTGTGGGTGTTGGAACTTTGAGGTGAAGTTTGGGAATTTGGCGTTTTCTGCCATGGCAAATAGGTCTAAGTCTGGGTGACCCCATTGTTGTAATAATGGGTGGAGGACTTGTGGGTTGAGCTCCCACTCGTGGACTTGTGGTCATCTCACTCCCAGTATGTATTTCGCTAAAAGTGCTATGTGAGATAGCTGAGGTTACCTGGTGCCCCCATTTCTGCATATAATACATGGTAGTCATGTTGTCTGGTTTTATAAGAGCCACTTTCCCTGTGAGGTGTGGAAAAAATGCTTTCAGCGCTAGATGTTCAGCAGTAGCAAATTTAGGTGACAGATATGGAGATAACTTTGGTGGCCCGAACGGTCAACTCATGTGAGTGCGCCCCCTAGCCTGAGAGTGATGCATCCGTTGTTATGGTCCTCTGCAGAACTGGATCTAGAAAAGGCTGTCCTTTTGGAAGATTGCTAGAATTCCACCACTGCAGAGAGTGGGAAGGTGGATGGCTGATCAGCACTAGATCTTCCAGCTGATTGTCCACTTGAGACCATTGATGAGCTAAGCATTTTTGCAACAGGCGCACATTGAGTCTGACATGAGGTACTATGGCTATGCATGATGCCATGGTCCCTAGGAGAGGCATTACTATTCTCACTGTTATACGCTGGTGAGGCTGAAATTGTGGGATAATCCTTGCTGTATTTGGGTAAGCTATGTGAGTTGAGGGCTCCCAGGTAAGGCTGTATTTGAAGGAGTTGCAGGTGAGATTTGACTGCATTTATTGTAAAATCTTGTTGGTGAAGTAGGTTTATGGTACTTGTTTAGGGGTCTAAGGTCCAGAATTGGCCAAGGTGACCCGTCTTTTTGGGTATTAGGAAATAAATTGAACAGATCCTTTGCCTTGTAGGTGTAATGGCACAAGTTATATCACTCCCTTTTTTTTTTAACTGCTTGGACTTTCTCTTTGGGCAGCTGCTGATGGTCTGAGGGTGCATGGTGGAATGTTTGGTGGAATGGAGGTGAGATCCAGACAATAACCATGATGGATACTATCTAATACCCACTCGTCGATGGTGATATTTCGTCATGCAGGAAAGAACTGTGGGAGTCTTCCCCCGGCAGGTGTTATGTGAGTGGGGAAAATAATGGGCAAGTCAAGGTTTTGTGGCGGATGGTTTTGAGAAACCACCCCTGCCTCTGCCCCTAGACTTATTGTCCTGTATGAGCCTTTATAGTACCCCCTACGGTACGTAGTTTGCGACTGGGGATGCTGATATGAGGTGGAAGTGTCAGAAGATGTGGGTTTTGCTGCTCCACAATATGGGAAGCGACAAAAAGTACCTTGTTGAGCATGTGCTTCTAGTAGAGTGCCTACTTGAGGGTCAAATAGGTGCTACCATCAAAAGAATATTCTGATGGACTTCAGGCTTGAAGCCTGAAATTTTAAGCAAGGTATGCCATTGAATGAGGGCACTGGTGTAATGCCTCATGCAGCAGTATCAGCTGCAGCTAAAGCACAGCAAATAGAAGTGTTGACAATCATTTTTGCCTCAGAGGCAATCTCAAAAGCCAGTTTTTATACTTCTTTGGGAGATGCTGGAGGATCTCCTAAATTTCATCCCAGTGTACCTTATCATAACGTGAGAGGAGACCAAAGGAGTAAGCAATTCTCCTTTGGCTAGCTGATTGGGCAGCCACTCTCTTCCCAGCAGAATCTATTTTTCTAGCTTCCTTGCCTGGTGGGACCGTCTTTCCAGACGTTTATGAGTTTGCCATCTTCCTTGCTGTTGCTACCACTAAAGAGTCAGGTGGTAGTTGACCCTTTATGTAAGCTAGGTCAGTAGAGGAGGGTTTCTATTTTTTATCTACCCTTGGTGTAATGACTTATGTCTTAACTAATTCTTTAAAAATGTCTGGGGTATGTCTCAGCATTCCCTTGAGCTTCGGCGGGTATTGGGACGAGCGTTGAGAGGATGAAAGTGTCTCAAATAAAAAGTCATCCTCCAGTGGTTCAGTGTGGAGGTTTAACCTTTTGATAACTGTCTGCCCTACCTATATCATGGTGGGTAGTAGTATCGTCTGGAGGGGACTTCATAAGTACACTTCATAAGTGCAGTCCATTCTCTGCCTTGATCTTCTAGGGAGCGCAGCATATTTTTTTTCATCATTTCGAACGTCGTACTCTCTAGTCACAGTCCTCAAGTGGTAAATTTAAACTGAGCTCTAATTCCTAATTTTCTTAGTGTGAGTGCTCACAGTTGTTTGTATAAATTAATTGGAATTAGTGAGTTTAGTCTTGCACCCTCCATTTATGCCAAGGGGCGTAGTTAGTCCGACATAATGCTATTAACATAATTTTTATTATTTCCCTTTCACAAAATCAAACAACGGCTGACGATCACAGCTGTCTGACAAGATACAAAACTAGAGACCTATGACATAGACTCTGTGATGGTTCACATGACAGAGTAGATGATCGCTTGCTCTTTTGAGTCAGCCTGGGACAGGGCACTTAAACAGATTCCGGACAATCCCGCCTCGTCCCCCAGGGTTCAAGTTGAGGTCCAGTTTTATCACGCCCCTCTGGCGCAAGTCAGACCCCTATTGGGAACCAGGGGTTGGAAGGCTCCAGACATAAGGTGGGTCCCTACACAAAATTGCGGCACCTCATCCAGATATCCCAATGGGATATAAACTTTGTGGAACTGGTAGGTCCTGGTGCGGCTTCTCCTTCCGTACCTCCACTTTTCTCTATTCCTAAAGGTAAAAGGACAGATGACCGGGGAGATACAGACTCCTACAAATCTGACATCACCGACTGGGAGTCTAAACAATTGACAACCCTCAGGAGGGGTCACCAAGAAACCTAAAAAAAAAACACGAAAACCCTTCAAAGACCGGGGTCAACATAAAGAACCATGTGACCCCAAGGATATTAGGCATCCTTGCTCCTCCGCGTGAAGGCCTTCTCCTAAGGTAGCCTTTTACCTCAAGCAAAAGCTTAGGCAGCAATTTGACAAAGAGGTAAAGAACTGTTTAACAGCAGAATGTCCCAGACCAACAATTTAGGAAAAGGTGGCCACAACTCCAGAGATTGAAGTAAACATGTTCATTTTTCTTGGGAAACTGATTAAAGACCCAAGAGAGGGATTGATTGCTTCTGGTGGGCTTGCAAAACCAAGCTCTTAGTCTTCGCTGGGCTTCTTATCAAGGTCATTGAGCTAGCTGAGGTGGCCAAAGAATCTGATAAGCCAGCGGACCCGGAAATCCTATCAGTTTGGGCCCAGTGGACTGTTTGCATGCAAGGCAATGCAAACTGTACCATTTCAGCAGAAAGGAGACGCTCTATCTTCCTGTGACTAGATCCTAAGCTAGGGGACTTACCAACCACGGAAGCAGGGCAGAAATGAAAAGCCTTCGTCAAGGACTTGTCAAACTTACCCAAGCCTTCACAGTGCTGGGCAAAGCCTAGTGTTTACTAAAAAGAGACTTCTCTAAGGATTCCGGATGGGAAAGGTGTAGCAGGTTCCTCCAAATATAGCTACTCTGTGTATTAGAGCAACACAAACTTCACAATAGAGGGACTCAGTCCACATATAACATCAGTGAGTGTTGATGTGTTTTCGCTAGCACATAGTACCATATCTAACCCCTAAACTGACCAGGATAACAGATGTTATTGGTAACCTTGAACAAGACACTCTGATTTCCAAGGAATCCGTGGAAACAGATCTAACCCTTTTGTTTGGTCTTTCTTCCAACCGCAAGGCAAACACAAGAAAGATACGGCAATGCATTTTCAAACATTTATTAAAATGATCATATTCTTGCAAAGTAAGCATGAGCTGCGATTATTAGAAAGATAAGACATGTTACTCTAATTTTCATTACAATATGAACAATCCAACCATGTTAATTATTGCTAATGTTTGCTCACTCCTATCTGCAGCTAATACTATTCTAAAGACACCATAGCAGGAGTACCCTCTGCCAGATCAGCTAGGATAGGCATTTTACTTTACTTCCTGAGGCGGAAGCCGGGAAGGTTAGAACCGAGTGCCCAGTTAAATTTATTTTTAAAAATTGTATCTGTCAGAATATTTTAAATCGACTTATCGCACTCTAAGTTGCACCATCGCGCTCCCCCACGCACAGCCGAGGAGGTGCTGGCGTTGGCGTGGAACGGACGATCTGTGGCCGCCATCTTGAGAGAGGTGGGGGTTAGCGGTCTAGCTGCCCTGCCCTCACGCTCTCACCAGTATAAATGACACCACCTACACGGACGCGCAGCGGGCGCGCCTAAGGCAAGCCCGTCTGCGCCAGTCCGCACCTGACCGGGCCCGGGGGCTACAACCCCTGGTAAATCGCCAAAAGATACCCTTAGGTATAGTGCCTTGACTTTACAGAGTCTGGCAGGCCCCTCAGATCCAAAATATAGGCATGCAATAGACGTCTCATCTGGATCAACCGGTTGCTCCCAATGATACTTCAAATTCTACACTGGAAGGGTAACAGCCCAGTCCCCTGACCCCCCCTGAAACTCTATCTACTAAATTGCCGCTCTATGGCTAAACACTCAACTGAACTTCAACTCCTTTTAGGAGATCTTAATCCAGATGCCTTATTCCTTACTGATTCAGAAAAGGGGGTGGTGATGGACAGAGCATCTGAATTAAACAGAATACTCATACCCAGTCAAAAGATCAGGGCTTGATCCATCACTGTTTTTTAGCTCACTTCACCAGGTGTGGCAGGGTATACTCAGACATGAGTCCCTTGCTCACTGCTCCATCAGGATTCAAGCAAGCCGGGCCGACGACGGCTGTAATGCAAGAAACCGGTCCCCGGAAGCTTGTCTCCTTTCTGGTGAAGAATTGGCTTGGTAGTTTGGTCTGCCCTGTTCCCATGATGCACTGGGCCAGGGACAGACTAATTTGCATATAGCCAGGTTCTGAGCTGGGATGGGGCAGTGAGCTAAATAACGGTGATGGATCAAGCCCTGATCTTTGGACTGGGTAAGAGTGGTCTGCTTAATTCAGACACTCTGTTCATCACCACCCCCTTTTCTGAATCGTTTTTGGCCACTATAGGTGTGGCAGGGTATACTCAGACATGAGTCCCTTGCTCACTGCTCCATCAGGATTCAAGCAAGCCGGGCCGACGACGGCTGTAATGCCAGAAACCGGTCCCCGGAAGCTTGTCTCCTTTCTGGTGAAGAATTGGCTTGGTAGTTTGGTCTGCCCTGTTCCCATGATGCACTGGGCCAGGGACAGACTAATTTGCATATAGCCAGGTTCTGAGCTGGGATGGGTCAGTGAGCTAAATAACGGTGATGGATCAAGCCCTGATCTTTGGACTGGGTAAGAGTGGTCTGCTTAATTCAGACACTCTGTTCATCACCACCCCCTTTTCTGAATCGTTTTTGGCCACTATAGGTGTGGCAGGGTATACTCAGACATGAGTCCCTTGCTCACTGCTCCATCAGGATTCAAGCAAGCCGGGCCGACGACGGCTGTAATGCCAGAAACCGGTCCCCGGAAGCTTGTCTCCTTTCTGGTGAAGAATTGGCTTGGTAGTTTGGTCTGCCCTGTTCCCATGATGCAGTGGGCCAGGGACAGACTAATTTGCATATAGCCAGGTTCTGAGCTGGGATGGGGCAGTGAGTTAATTAACGGTGATGGATCAAGCCCTGATCTTTGGACTGGGTAAGAGTGGTCTGCTTAATTCAGACACTCTGTTCATCAGCACCCCCTTTTCTGAATCGTTATTCCTTACTGAGACTTGGCTCCAGCCCGACTCAGACCCAACTGTTGTTCAAACTCTACCCCCAGGTTACTTAATCCGTAGAGCGGATCGTAAAACTGGTAGGGGGGAGGGTTAGCTATAATTTACAAGGACAAGTTCCAAAGTCGCTATTCCACAGAGGACCTCCCAGACTGTGAAAATATGAATTTTTCTTTAAAATTCTCATCCACGAATACCTTCTCTGGTCTCCTGCTTTACCGCCCTCCAGGCCCTCTAGGCCAATTTATGAGCGCGCTCCCTACCTCCGTCGCCAATTTAGCCCTCTCCCCGCCCAACTACACGATTTTAGGCGATCTTAATATTCATTTCGATGATCCTACAGATACCCAGGCCATTGAACTTGTATCTAATCCATCAGCTTTACAAATTACCCTGCAGGGTACCGCTCCCACCCATATCAAAGGTCATCTTCTGGACGCCGTGTTTAGTAACTGCCGGCTTCTCCAGAGCAGTCCCCCGATATCTCTCCCTTGGACCGACCACTCACTTATTCCACTTACCTGGCCCTCCTCCGGAAGCACGTCCTCCCTGAACGTCGCAAAGTCACCCGCCCCTTCCAGCTCTCCCACGACGTTGCCGGAAGAACTAACACCAGGAGCCCTCCCTGCTGCTCCCTTGCGGAGTTCCCTCTATTAGATGAGGACTCCTTGAAAGCAATTATACCTAAAGTAACCTCGGGCTCTCCTTTGGATCCCGCCCCCCCCGTTTTCTCTCCTTGGTCACTAATACAATAAGCCCTGCCATCCTGACCACTATAAATGCCTCAATATCGGGGGCTACGGTTCCCCTTGAATGGAAACGGGCCTTAGTGTAGGCCCTGCTGAAAAAAACAAATTTGGACCCTTCCAATTTGTCTAACTATCGACCTATATTCCTCCTTCCCTGGCTTAGTAAGATTACCGAAAAACATATTAATTCGGTCCTAGTCCAATATCTTGAAACAAACAACCTACTCCACATGTCTCAGACAGGCTTCCGGCCTCGTCAAGGGACAGAGACGGCTCTTCTGGCTGTGACGGAAGAGGCCCGTTGACTTTTGAACCAAGGCGGCTCAGCGGCTATCATCTTGTTGGACCTCAGTGCCGCTTTCGACACTGTGGACCACAAGATCCTGCTGAGTCGGTTGGAAAATCTGGGAGTTACCCAGCCTGCACTCTCCTGGCTACAATCTTTTCTCAAAGACCGGGTCTTTCAGGTGTTTGAAGATAATGTCTTCTCGGACTGCTGGCCGCTCAGTTGTGGGGTTCCCCAGGGCTCCTCCCTGAGCCCCACACTTTTTAATGCTTATATGGCGCCTCTGGCCAAGGTTGTCCTACCATTTGGAATACAAATAATAACCTATGCCGATGACACCCAACTGGTGGTATCCCTGAATCACCCAGAGGGCGCACCGTGCTCCCTTAGCAGCTGCCTAGAGGCAGTAGCCGACTGGATGAAGCTGTCCCATCTAAAGCTAAACAGCGATAAGACCGAGCTAATGTTTTTGGGATAATCACCACCCCATCAATACTCACATATATGGCCGACATGTCTGGATCCTATGCCCAGACCAAAACAGCAGATTAAGAGTCTTGGCATCTGGCTTGACAGCTCCCTGTGCTTCAGCCATCAGGCCACCATGTTAGCTGCAACTTGCTATGGCTTGCTTAGAATGCTCAGGAAGATCCTACCCCTACTTTCTTTCGCCGCCAGAAGGATTATGGTGCAGGCCCTAATCTTATCACGCCTTGATTATGGGAACGCCCTGTACCTGGGCGCCCCACAGTCCACTCTTCAAAAACTCCAGGTGGCGCAGAATAGTGCAGCCCGCCTTCTGCTCCAAATCCCCCGTAGACAATCAGCCAAACCCGCTTTGAGGACGCTGCACTGGCTCCCCATCCGTGCCAGAGTTCAGTTCAAATCCTTGTGTCAAGTCCACAAAGCTATGTGGAAAACCGGCCCAGCCATCTTACATTCCCTTATCCCGCCCTATAAACCCCTCAGGAACTTCTGGTCTAGCTCAGCCTTTCTCGCCACTACCAAGAAGGTCCGCCGGGCCAGATGGGGCGGACGATCTTTCTCCCTGAATGCCTCCAATCTGTGGAACTCTCTGCCTCTTCATCTGCGCAGCGAACCCAACATTTTGGTCTTTCACAAACTTCTCAAGACTTATCTTTTCGGCAATCACCCTTGATTCCTTGTCCCTCTTCCTGCAATCCATAAGCGCTACGAGGGCTTAGGGTAGAATGCGCTCTATAAATACAATTTTTATTTCATTTCCTTTCATTACATACCTTTGTCTTAGGTGTAAGGGAGCTGGTCGCAGTGCACAGGTTATCTTCCTTAGCAGGATGGAGGTCAGAGTCAGCAGGGCTGCGTTGCAGTCACAGTTTGCAGCAGTTCTGTGATAATCCCAGCATGGAAATGCACCTTAAAGAGCTTTAGCATGGAAGCTGTTTATATAATTAAGTTCCGTTCTTATAAAACTGTGGCAGAGTTGCAGAGCAGCTCATTTTGGTTTTATCAAGCTAAAATGAAGTGTCTCCTAACGAGCACATATGGTGTGTCATGTAGTGTATTATCAAGTTTGTTTTATGTGATCGGAAAGTTGCAGTATTTCTATTGTAATATAGATGTAGTATTTCCAGAATTACCAGTTAGAAAGAATGTTAATCCAGTACTTAGTAGTAAGAATGCACAGTTCATGGGTGAATTATTTTTAACAATGAGCCCAATAGATATAGTACAGGCACACAAGAATAATCTAACATGTATATTACGTGAAGAAGAAAAAGATATTCTGAATTTAGTTGAAGAAAGGAGATAGGATTTAACAAAGAAAGCTGCTGAACAGAAAACCCATGTACCTTCAAGGGTTGGGAAAGGGGGAATTCATGCAAAGAGCGAGGCTCATACTGCGATGTCCCTAGACTTTGTGAAGGGGAAATTTTGTTACCATAGGTTAAGGACAGAGTATAATAACGTTTTCATTGGTTCCAGTGAATGTGAACCCAACTTCCTAATCATAGGGGGCTGGTGCCTAATAGGGGGAAATTATCCTGTATTTCCAGGCATTTATTATGTATGCGGAAATAATCCTTATTATAGATTACCTGCCAGGTGGTATGGTAGCTGTTATTTTGGATTAGTATTTCCAAAAATTTACCATGTGGACAGAATCGATGGAATCAATGAAATATCTAATGGACTAACACAAATTAAGAGGGCTAGTTATTCTGAAATAGTGGGTGATATAGTTGGTGCACTGATGCCCTCAGTTGGAGTCATTCTGAATTCGCACAAAATTTGTAAATTGTCCAAAGTAGTTGATCGTAACTCGACTGATACTGCTGGAGGATTCTTGATGATTAATACATAAATGGTTGCAATGAGATCCATGGTTTACAAAATCGTCTTGCTCTTGATATTTTCTTGGCAAAAAAAGGAGGAGTCTGTGGAATGTTGAAATTCAACATTGTTGCACTTACATACCTGATAAAAGTAAGGAAAGTAAAGGGTATATTAAAAATATTACAACAATTCATGAAGACTTGACTCAACTGGAGGTTGACGGTGTATGGGAAAGACTAACCAAGAGTATTACTGCAATAGGGAATTGGTTTTCTGATTTTGGAAAGAGCTTCCTAGGGCAAATAATATTTCCAGCAGTTGTAATAGTGACAACAGTGTTATTTGTAATGATCACATGCAAGTGTTGCAAGGGTAAAGGTAAACTGAGAATACATGATGGGAAAGGAAAGAAAAGACAGAGAGAATATGAGGAAATTCAGCTAGAAGAGATGAAAGGGAAAATATATGAAAGAGTTAGAAGGAAAAGAAGTAAAGGATGAAAATATGAAAGGGAAAGAGAAAAATTGAGAATGGTTGATGTTGGCATCTGGTTGGGATGGGTAATTTTGTGATGGCTCAAAAATGCCATCAGAGAGGGGATTGATGGAGCAAGGTCTCGGAGAGAAGAGACTTGCTCGGGGCAATCCACTCGTTTAACTCACTAACAAAGTTATTAATAACGTTTTGTGGATACTAATACGCATTTACATGAACACTTTTGGGTTAGCGAAGCTTGCGTATGGCTGAACTAACGCAGAAAACATTGAAGAAGGACTAATACCAATTTAAACTGGAAATCTGTTTTGCGCATGCATCAACTACATGTACGTAGTATGACGAGGTAACGCTTGAAGGGAAATTCTGGCGCAAGAGCAGAAGCTATTAACGTGGCGGCTTGAAGACTCGCATGCAAGGCACCTGATTACTTGAAATTAGAGCAAGTTATTTTACTAATGCTAACGCGGGGATAAGTCTAATAAATAAATTGGGATAGAGTAGAGGTGGGTGGTATTCAATGAAACCACTTATTTTGAGAAATTAATATCTGTCTTTTGACTTTTATCATTAGTGCTTATTTGGGCCTTTCTCGCATAACTGAATGAGCTGAATGATGCGAAGTCCGCACTTGCCCAGTGAGTGAAGCCATGAAGGTCAAGCCTGGGAACGGATGGTTCAGAGTTCAACAGTGAAATGTTCTATTCATTTTAGTGTTATTAAGGTTTCATTATTGAAACATGTCGTGTATGAGAATACAATTTATGAATAAAAAGTAAGGGGTTGGCTTTATGAACAATGGTTTAACTGAATTTAGTGACAAGACCCCCCTGAGCCGGAATAATCAGATTTCGTATTTTACAATATCGAAACATTAATAGGTGGAACATGCAAAGGTATAATTAAGATAGCTTTAGTTAGTTAGTCAGAAGAACAGAGAATGCTGAGAGCGGAAGACTTGCTGAATGCTGGGAGAAATGCTGATGCTGTGAGATGCTGATGAAGCAGAAAATTCTATCCTAATTTAATTGGGTTGGATTTGAAGATCGCGGAAGAATCTCGAGGAGGAAAAGAGTGTCAGAGAGGGGTGCAGCGCAACCGTCTTTATCTCAGAGAGGGTAACTATCCTGTCCCGATTCCTGTCCTGAAGTCTTTGTCTCCTGAATCTATCTCAGGGGACCCCCACCAGGCCTTTGGCCAGGGGGTTAGTCTTCCACACCATCCTTGGCAAATATAACTTTCTGTTATTTGCGAATGTTCTGATCTTTTCGCTCTGTCCTCTCCCTTTCCGACACCAGTTATTGCACGGGTCAGAAATAAATGCATTGTGTTTATTGATTGAACTTTCTCTCCTATGAATGATGGTGACTGCACTGTATTGAGACTGTTCAAATTCACTTCATTTAGATAAAGATTTAAGCCTTTCGGAGTCTGTGGTTATTTACTTTTTAATAAATGAAAGTTAAAGTTATGTTAATTATCCCCATCAACTAGTTCAACTACTGGTCCTTCGACCAGAGGAAAGAACTTGTTGATCAGTGAAGGGTTAGTTAAATGATGAATGAAAATATTGAATAAACAAATCCTAAACAGTTTGTGAATTCAAACGGAAACTCCCCTCACACCCGTTCAGGGGTTTTCTACCATTGCAAGTTTTTATGGGCCCAGGTGAATATATGGTAGTGGAGTATCTGTTGTTGGTGGACCACTGGATCAGTGGTATTGGTGGAGGTGGTGGTGGTATTGGTGGTGGCAGTATTGGTATTGATGGTGGTGGTGGTGGTATTGGTGGTGTTAGTACTGGTATTGGTGGTGGTGGTGGTAGTATTGGTATTGGTGGATTGGTGGTGGTACTGGTGTAGGTGGTATTGGTTGGGTTGAAGGTATTGGTTGTGGTAGTAGTATTGGTGGTGGTATTGGCGGTGGTATTAGTGGTGGTGGTATTGATGGCAGTGGTGGTATTGGTGCTGGTGGTATTGGTAGCATTGGTGATGGTGGTTGAAATAGTGGTGGCTGCGGTATTAGTGATGTTAGTGGTGGTGTTATTGGTGGTGGTATTGATGGTGTTGATGATGGTGCTATTGCCGGTGGTGGTGGTTTTGGTATTGGTGGTGGTTTCGGTATTGGTGGTGGTGGTGGTATTGGTGGTGGTGGTATTGGTGGTGGTGTTAATAAAACAGGCTTTTTAAAACAACCTGTCAGGTGGCTTTAGTACAGATAACATGTAACAGATGTGCTGTTGTCAGCCTCAGCCCATTAGCACAGGATTATGTGCTACCTGGAATGTTTACGGGGGCGGCCCTGCTGCTTAAAAAAGCACATGCAAAATCAACAATTGATGGACAGAATGCAGAACAATGTCATCCATTCACCCAGTACAGAGATCTGGGTCTAAATCCATCGTTTTTTTGCTCACCATGCCACTCCAGTTTGGACCCAGCCATTTGCAAATCATCCTTGACCCTGCACCCAATGGGAACAGTCCAGCCCGAACTGCAAAGCCAGGTCCTCCCTGAACTGGAAACAAGCATCCTAGAACCGGTTTCGGGCTTTCAGCCCTCATCAGCCAGGATAGCTTGACTCCAGTGGCAAGGAGAGCCCGTACCCACTAGGGGTGACAAATGCAAAAACAACAATTGATGGACAGAATGCAGAACAATGTCATACATTCACCCCAGTACAGAGATCTGGGTCTAAATCCATAGTTTTTTGCTTACCATGCCATTCCAGTTTGAACCCAGCCATATGCAAATCAGTCTTGACCCTGCGCCCCAGCTGAAGAGGGGTGTAACCCCCAAACCGGTCCTAGCATGCTTGTTTCTGGTCCAGGGAGGACCTGGCTTGGCAGTTCGGGCTGGAATGTTCCCATGAGGCACAGGGTCAAGGCTGATTTGCATATGGCCTGGTCTAAACTGGGGTGGCATGGGGAGCAAAAGAATGATGGATTTAACCCAGATCTCTTGACTGGGGTGAATGTTTTGTTTTTGTTCTTCATTCCGTCCACCAATTGTGTGTCTTTTGCTTAAAAAACACACAAGCGCTTCCAGCCGAAGCAGCTCAGGTCCAGCCAGCAGTAAGAGAAACTCAAAAAAGTAAATAGTGCTTACAGACTAAATAACAGGTCATGTGTAACAACCGAAGTAAAAGGGGCAGTCGCTACAAATGAAGACAAGGCCGTCCTAAGGAGGGACTAACAAGCCTATTACCGAATCCAAAGGCAGCATTTACGAAAGACAATGACACAAGCCAATGAAAAATATGGGAGGAGAGTGGGCGTGGCTACTCTACTACACAGCCTTCCAAACTTTTCATGTTGGGGGCACACTTTTTAGAGATGCATCATTTTGGGACACAGTAAGGCAGTGTAGCGAGCAAGCCCTAACCACCTAAGTGGGATTCAGGGGGGTTCTCACTCACTTTGTCTGTCTCCCTCTCTCTCGAACTGCCTCTCTCTCTCTGTCTCCCTCCCTCTGTCTGTCTACCTCCCTATGTCTCTCTCTGTCTGTCTCCCTCCCTTTTCCGCCCTCCAAAAAGGGAGCAAATGACCATTGGAAAACACTCTAGGAAGTGGAAGCAAGAGGAACTCGCAACCACCTATAAAGGGCTCCCCCACACATGGAGATATTGGTCCAAAGTTCGCAACCATGACAAGAGGTGGCAGCGTAGGAAGAGGAAACCAAGGCAACTGGCATATAGACATAACGCATATGCTAGATCATACCTAGCACATTGAAGAGCAGGTAGGAGACGTTTACAAAGAGGAGACCATGAAATCTCCAAAAGAGATGGATAACCATGGTGAAAGCAGATGGCACCAAGGAAAAACATAGAATACCATACAACGGACATTAAGTAGGCGCATGGAGCCCCCATCATCTCCAGGCCCCGGGAGATAAGCATGGCTATATAATAGCGTACAAGTACCCCAGATGGAGTATGTATACCCCAGACAACGGGGGCACCTTTTAGGGAAAAATCCAGGTCAAAAAGAATGCAGCAACAAACCTAACCCATGAAAAGACTTCCGGGCCGTAATAACGTTACCAAGCTGAATTACCGGCTGAAAGCCACAAGCAGAGGACACAGCAACCTATGAAACACGGCCACAGAAGGCCAACAGGCAACCGAAAACAAAATGCATCCAAGAGATGCTAATAAAAGTGTAACACCCTTGACCACAGAAAAAGAAGACTTAAGGCTCACTGCTAATGTTAACACAGAGCGCATCAAGAGGCTCACTTCCTATGTCAAACACAGAGCGCATTTCTGGAATGCGAAAATGAAAAAAGTAAAACAGAACACAGGCCTAAAAGGACCTAAGTGGGAGTACGAAAGCCCGCCAGCAGCCGGTGAACCACAGACTCTGCGTGAGCATCAAAGAGCAAAACCCCATCAAAGAGTAAATCAACCAGGCGTTCCCAGATATTTTCAAGGAAGACACTGTCTCACAAGCAAGCGTGACGCCTTCAGGCAACAGAAGTTGCCATCGCTCGGCCCAAAAATCTGCATTATCTAAGGCTGGACGGATTGTGAATTCGGTTATGTTGCTGCCATCCCGAATGGAGTGAAGAAGATCAGCGCGAGCACCTTCGGAGGTGGCAGTAAGCAAAGACTCTGCAGAGTCCCACAGGGCAGAAGTAGCCCGAGCCAAAACACAGACAGCATTTAAAGACCGAAGGGCCGCACTGGTGGACGCGAAGACATTCCTACCCCAGGATTCGAGCCACCTGGACTCCCGAGAGGGAGGAAGCGTTAAAGGGGGCAGAGAAGGAAAGGCAGTCTGTAACACAAACCCCTGCGCATCAGGGTGCACAAAAAGACAGACCGGATCATGTGGAGCTGGGCGGTGGCGGTGCAAAACTGAGCGCACCACCGGATCACTTGAAGAAGGGCGAACCCAGGTACTCAAGAGGGCATCATAGAGGGATGCCTCAAAAGGCAAAAGTGGCTCCACATTGCCGGACCCACGGTGGAGGACCTCCAGCAAAGGGTCCACCGACAAGGGGGTAGAGGCAGGTTGCATATTCAGGATGCGGGTGGCCGAAGAGACAACTCCCCAAAAAGCTGCACCAGCCTCAGTAGCCCTCCGTGGAGGGAAAACAGCTCATCAGTGGGGGAGGGATGTAGACTCACCCTCCCAATGTCCCAATGAAGGGATTCCCATGGAAGAATGAGGATCCTGACGGGGCTCCTGGGGAGGCGAACAGCCTGCGGATCTGGGTGCTCCTGAGGGGGTTCCACAAATTCCAAGGGGGGCACTGGAAGCACTAGCTCCGGCGACGCCAGGCGGGAGGGCGCGCCGAACCCTCTCCAGAGGCCTCTATAGAAGAATCCAGAACTCGGCGTCGATACGGCATCGAAACGACACGTCGGCACCGATTGTGCCTTGTCAGACGCCGACTTAGCAGCCTCCTGCGTCGAGTATAACTATAACAAGTTCCCCCTCTGAAGAGGAAGAGGTCGCCGAGGCCGGCGAGGCAATCTTCTGGCGCTGCTCCGGCGCCGCCTCATCCAGAGCAGGCTCCGATTCCAGAGAAAGGAGCAGAGGCGGAGCTGAGGAGGCAAACCCAGCTCCAGACAGGCGGCCGCCTGCCTGGAAGGCTGGTGTGTGTGATTAAGTCAGGGCTATGAGCACGGGCAACCACCTGCGGCACCACAGGGAGTCCCGCTGGGCTATGCAGTGCGGCAGAGGCGCCGTGGGACAAAGAGGGGGACCCGGGAGGGCCGTGCCCCAACGAACCCATGTGGATCGTAGAGGGGGGGATCAGCCAGGCCGCGCCCAAACGACACCACATCTCCGATGTTCCTGGGAGGCAAGGGCTCAATAGGCACCGGGGGCGAACCCGCCAGCGAGTCTGTCAGAGTCCCCACAGGAGGTGGAGGAGGACGCCCCAGGAACTGGAGAGGACTCAAGGGAGGCCTGCAAGGCCGTAGTATAGGCTTCCATTTGGGCCCGAGTCGCCCGCACACCCGGAAAGGGCGGATAGAGGGGGGGGACCGTCGGGAGCCCCTGACAACAGAAGAAGGTGAGTTCGATGACCTTGGCGACAAGAGCCTCAACTTACCGGCCCGGACCATAGAGGGCGATCAAAGGCAGAACCGGACAGTAGAGGGACCTGCAGTCGACGACGAGGCCGCGAGACAACTCCGACCTGGACAGCCGTGCTGAGAGAAGCTTCATACGGCGCTCCCGCCGAGACTTCGGTTTGAGACGTTGGCAGGCTTCACAGTCCGTGGAGTCATTCTGCTCGCCCAGACATCACATACAAATAAGATGCGGATCTATCGCGGACATCTGCCGCGAACAAGAATGACAAGATTTGAAGCCCGAAGGCATCGCACACTGTGAGGACTGAATGCAGGCCAGAGGAGCTCATTCCGGATCCGCGCTGCACGCGGAAAAGAAGGAAACTGATGTCAGCACCCCGGGAGGGACTTATATGACCCCACTGAGGTCACGTAAGAGGATGACATCAGGGCGGGGTCGTGTGGCGCAATCCCCCGGCGCACAGAGGTGCTGCTAACATTTTTTTCCAGATCCAGTCTCACGCCTGGGAATATTCTAAGTTAAGGAATTTGCGGCTAGATGTCTCTATCAAATATTGTAGTTCAAGTTTATTGGCAACTGTGGGTGACAGTAAAGAAAGTTAAAGCATAATCTTCACTTCTGTGTCCTTAATAGAATTTGAACAATCCTTTACGTTTGCTAGGGCATTTTTCAATCTACCTACAAGTGTTAGCGGTGTCCAAGCAATTATGTCAAGTGGCCGCCAGACATTTGAATCCATTTGAATGCTGGGTGAGCCAGAACAGCCTCTGCCCCACAGCATCTTCACAAGCAAAATACCTCTCTATGACCCCCATCCGCCCCACTCTCCATTCAAACTCAAATAACAGTATTGAGGAGTCATTAGAGATGTAGACCTCAGCTCTAACTCTCCAGATGTGAGCAAGAATAAAAAAAATGGTATGCAGGCTTACTGCTATGCACACAACAACACTGGTCACTTCCCCTGCCTGACATACCATGTAATTAAACACCACTATTTAGAGAAGGAGTTGAATAAACAGAATTAGAGGCTACCATTGGAGGGTGGTGGAGGCCAATGGGGAGGAGGTGCGGTGCAGTGCTGGTGGCATTGCTCCCTTCCCCCTCTCTCTGCAAAAAAGAAATAAAAAACAACAGTGCCAGAAAATTGAGGCAGTGGGCAGGAACCACAGAGAAAAGATCCCATTTGCGACCCACCCCTACCAACAGTGCCATGCCATTCTAAGGATTGCTCTTCCTCAAAGAGATGGAAAGAGGGGAAGAAGATCTCATGAAAAAGTATGCAAAGCAGGAAGAGAAGGGGAAAGCAATAGGGAAGTCACTGTGCAACAAACCCCTGCACAAAGCAGGCATCAATGATTGCCCCACAGTGAAAAGTCACAGAATCATAAAATCAACAATGTTTTCCATATTAAACTACAAAACACCTTAGTGTATACCATACAATGCCACTACACAATAGCTGTACAACACTGATTAACTCCCATCTTGACTTCAGAAATATCCTATGTTTCGTTTTTTGTTAAATTAAATCAAGAGACTGCAATAAAACCAAAATGCTGCAGGTAGTTTTAGTTTCTTTGCAAAAAGAAAATACTTAGTGATGGGTGTAAGGATTTGAGTCATTGAGCCCTAGGATTCCCCAAGTTATCTGCAGTAAGTTATTTGATCTATCACATTCCCTTACCTTAAAAGTGCCTTTTCGAGGTATTCTGCATGTGCTCTGTGGATGTCATCTAGATTTACAACAGTAGACAAATTGTTTCGAAATTCACACCATGTCACATGCAAAATTTGATTTGCAAGGTAGCCCTGAATAACTTTGACACAATGTTGCATCTCGTGACGATAAAGCTGCAGCTGTCGGAATTGCAGGGAACTTGATGCCCGATTAACCAACGCTACAAGAAATCAACAAGAGAATTGATGAACTGAAATGTGCATACATTGAGCTGAATTCTACAAACACAATTACAAAAGTTGAGTAAAAACAAGAAGACAAACCTCTGAAGGAAGGAGCGAAATTACTAAACTGTCAATTCCTATTAGTAGGTTTTAGGAAAACTTTTTTTATGCACTGGCTCAGACAAATTTTATATTTATTACACAAACATTGACTATTGAGCTTTTACTCATAATTGCAAATGTGTATCTTAAACATTCTTGTCACTATTGTAGATTCTTAAAGAAGCAGGCAAGCGCGAACTCAGGCAATGTCTATTCTGGTATTACCATAATATTTTAACTAAGGTCAATGTTTTAGTTCATTCAAATATTTCACCAAATGATAAGCAGGAGATCTTAAGAGGGAACATTGATGCGAGATGAAGTATAGGCATTGCAGGTAAGGTGATATGCTGTTTGGCATCATTCTCAAGAAATCAAAATATCCACAATCAAGACCACACTCCTGGTAAAATAATGCTTTCTTCTAATAGAAACTACCTTCCTTGCATAGTCCTGCACTGAATCTCCAAGCAATTAACGTTCCAAAAACCACCAATAAGGATTCTACAATACCATATCTGAGCTCAGCCCAAGCACTTCGAAGACAAATCTGGGGAAAAAACTGAATTAATATTATTTAACTTTTATTCAGAAAATTTAGTCCCAGCAGGATAAACAGGTTACTTACCAACTGGACTCAAGATGACAAAAAAGGATGTTAAGCTAATCAAGTAGACAAATCTCTCCCGCAAATGTGCACGCAAAGTTATTAAAAGTATTTAAATAAATCAGTGAAAAAATATCTCTCAACCACACCAATGTAATAGAAAACATATTAAAAGTAAATTATCGCACACAAACACTACAATTACAGTGAAGTCCAGGTTAGAACACTACTATTAGTGCATATGAACAGTGGTTCTTATTTTACACCATCCTTATGAAACTGACAGGGTCTTGCATAAATCAATGACAATGAAAGGATCCTGTGAATACAACAATCACCACAGGGCTTCAGCCAGTCAGTACTATTCCCCCTCTACATTTCATTCCCCACAAGACGTATGTCTTGGCTATTCTACACGCTAATAACTCATATTATTGTGTAATCTCATGTTTTTTCTCCTGTGTCTATACCTGGCTCCTGTAATTGATGTAATTATGTAGCCTGTAACTCACTGATCTTCATGTAAAGCGCTCTGATACCTCCGGGTCTAGCCAGCGCTATATAAAATTCTGCAAATATACTAATATAATAAAGAGAGAGCCCAAACCTTTGAGGCGGGTAATCCCAGGAACCACAGCACCAATCACAACACTCAATACAGCGTTGGAAAGGGCAGTTGCAGCAGGACATAGGCTATGCAGACGCCCACCATATACATTTAAAAGGTAAAAGAACCGTGCCAGCAAAGTAGTCCCTTGTGGGCGTGTCTGCGTTGTGCTGGGGGCGTGACAAACGCTGGGGGCATGTGGTACGTTCTGCCCTTCATGCCATGTCTCATATTATGTGCTGATCCCACCCTGCTCCCTTTAAATATCCCTGCACCCCATAAACATAACCCACCCTTACTCCTTAAAATACCCTATAAATATACCCTGTACCCCAAAACCCAAACCTACCCCTGAACCCTAAAATACCCCTGTACCCCAAAACCCAAACCTAGCCCTGAACCCTAAAAATACCCATATACCCCAAAACCCAAACCTAGCCCTGAACCCTAAAAATAACCCTGTACCCCCAAACCTACCCCCGAACCCTAAAATACCCCTGTACCCCAAAACCCAAACCTAGCCCTGAACCCTAAAAATACCCCTGTACCCCAAAACCCAAACCTAGCCCTGAACCCTTAAAATACCCCTGTACCCAAACACCCATACCTATCCCTAAACCCTAAAACTACCCCTGCACCCCATAACCCAAAACTATATCTGAACCCTTAAAATACCCAAACACCCCAAAACATATACCTCAGTACCCCAAAATATATACCCCTATACCCATACTTATCCAAACATTTAAAAAAAAAACATGCTTTTACCATTCACGCATTTACAACAAATTTCGTTGTAAATGTATGCGTGGTAAAAGCATATCAAATGTAATGCCATGCGTTATAATGGCATTGCGGAGTCATGGTACTTTCGTAATGAAAGTATGCGGAGTGATGGTATGCGGAAAGAAAGTTGTGGAATAATGGGTGTTTACCCTCCCCCGGTAAGTACATTGGGGGCACGGCGGCCCACATCTCCAGCAACATGCTCATATTTTTTTCACCACCCATTTGAAAAATGCACAGGTCTCTCTCATTAATGACCAGCACCGACATACACTTTTAGACACACCTCCCGCCACAAGTTCTAGAATTGCGAACTTTAGAGCTGGGGAGCTACGTTCGAATCTCGGCATCAGCTCAACATCCTGTGATTCCAGGCAAATCGCTTTGTCTCCCCATGCCTACCACAAATGAATGTGTTCTTCTGTAATGTAAATTGTGCTCATGCCATGTTGTCGAGTTCGCGCTATATATTATTGCAAGGAAAAATAGAGTAGGGAAACTCGAGTTCACACACTACTGAACGCGCACTCTTAAATGCATCAGCAGTGCACTGTGAATCGGAGCGTTTCACAGGCCTGTCACAGATAAGAAATGCTATCAAAACGAAATCCTACAAAACAATATACTACTGGCTGGCAGCAATTCATACCCGGACAACGTCGGGACGGGCTGCTAGTACATAAATAAAATAAATAAGTCCCAAGGGAACACCCCCATGTAGTCAAGTTTAAAGAAGCCCCCTGCAGTTTCTATGGGCCCCACACATTCTCAAATTTACACAAACAACCTCTCTCTCACCAAAGACAAAACGCTTAACTCCCATGCACCAAGCCATGTCTCTACTCCATTGCTACCTATGAGGTTGTGTAGGGGATCCCCATACTTGCGAAGTATTCTGCGGGGATACTATCATTCCTAAGTTACAAATCAAACACTAGTACATGGTACTTGCCTGGTCTACCTATATGCCCGGGATACAAAGTTTTACCCACAGGGTCAGTGTAAGTTCTGCAACCTATGCTAGAGTTTCATTACTCCTATCCAGTACGGCTGTAACATATGCTAGCCCCACAAACTATGCAGGAATGTGCCCCTTTGGCCACATCACCAGAGACAAACATCATTATCAGCTCTACCAATTTCCATCATCACCACTCGTGTAGCACACTCTGTGAAAGACATTTAAATGAATGAGGCTGAACCCCGCTTTGATCGCTACTTCTTTGGGCCCCAGGAGGGCCTCCATCCATTCTTAATCGGAGAGCTCCACATGATCCTGGTCCCACAATTCTCCCCAGGGACATCAAGGCAAATTATTTATAAGTTATTGAATTTATGGGAGATCACTTTGTGCCTCTGGGGTTCGGCAAGCACTCTATCGACCAACGGGTTAGTGTCTAGTATGGGTGGGTGTATGGCACAGATATATGGGATTAAGCGACAGATGAACCAATCTTTATTCATTTTAGAAAAGATGCAGGCACAGGAGGACCACCAGAGGCTGATAGATCTTACGCCTGCCTGGCAGCGGGTTAATGCCATGCAACAGATATTTTGTATAACCTGCACGCACACATACACCTAAAGTGATTGCTCCGAGAAGGGGATAAGTCTAGGAGTATATATTAAGTTCAAAGAATGCAAGTGGGCCAAGAAACAGTATCAACGGGCGGTGATGTGCATAAATGGAAAGACTGCCTTTCTCAGGTGCTGACTGTTCACCCAGAAGAGATAGAGAGCTACCTGGAGTGGAGCAAAGCTCCCAGGCCTGTTGGGGGAGCTGCGCCTATTTTTAGAAGTCACTGTAGGATTGGATGAACTGAAGGAAACATTGGAAGGTATAAAAATAAGTGATGTGCCAGGTTCTGATGGCATCCCAGCATTTTTTTTATCAGATCATGCCTTTGCTGCTAGCTGAAGAATGTGAAAGAGGGAAGCTTCCTCACAGAGAGAGAGGCACTTATATAGTTTTGATTCCTAAAGAGGGTCAAGACTGAGTTGTTAACATCCTATAGACCCTTGCTGATGCTCAACACAGACATTAAGCTGTTGAGTAAAGTCCGAACCAATAAACTTATTGGAGTTATATGCTCTCTGTTAAACACAATTTTCCCCTCATATGGCCTTACACTTTCAACAAATTGTGAAAGTGACTTTAGCCGCACTCATTGCAGACCTTGTGTTTCTTTCACATACTACATAACAAAAGGATTGCTATTAGCAAGATCACTCGAATAAAGATTTAAAAAAATGTCTAAACATAATACCCTATGACACTTTATTATTAGAATATATAAAATGCTCACAGGAGGTAATGGAGAGTATCCTAGACCCGTACTTTTTAATACTCTACCCTTTTAGTTGCTCTTGAATAAGTAAGTGAATACAGGTTTTGTATGGATGTATGGCATGGGGAATGTCTCTGCGCTGTCAAACAACGTAATCATTTCTTTATCCAAAAACAGAGCCACCCAATGAGTTCCTTCCATATAGTGCGGATCTATGTTAAAAACAAAAGTGACCAGCCTTTCTGTCCAAAATTTCAGCTGATCAATGTGAAAAACAAGTTGCTTAACTTCAGTGACATCAGTGGTATCAGTTATGACGTCACGGTCACTTATATAGGTGCCACCCAGGCATGCGGACATAAGTTCCTTTTCTCTTTTTCCACACCAGCAGCGGAGAGCCATGAATTGAACTGACTTGCAAGTGTCACACCTAGGGCCCTGCTAAGGGAGCAACATTATCCCTAGAAATGAGTCTGCAGAGCGGGAGCCATGGGTGGGTCTGTAAGGAAGCTGCAGCTAGATATTGTCTCTAGCAGATAATGCGTTACCAAAGGTAAGTAACTTGGTTATCTGATAAAGACTTCTAGCTGCTGATTCCTTACCTTTCAATAGATACCCAAGCCATAGCATACTGTTGTTGACTGCGGACAGATTTGCTAGACAAAAAACTCCTGCAGGACTGAACGGAAAAAATGCCTGTCCCTACGGACCTGACATACGAGTTATTTACCTTCGGTAATGATGTATCTGATAGAGGCGATTCTAGCCGCAGATTCCTTCACGCAGAATTATCCCCAGGCATGAGACTGGATCCAGAAAATCTTTTTGCCACAACATCCCTGCGCGCCGGGGATGGCATCACGCAATTTCGCCCAGGCGTCGTCTGCCTACGTGTCGTCAGCGAGGTCACATAAGTCCCGCCCCGGCGCGCCTACGTCTGTTTTCTTCTGAGAATTTTTCCACGCCACAACGCGGAGCCATCAGACAAAACTGTGAGACTATAGGAACAGTGTGCAAAAGAGCAGAAAGATTGGAAAAAGTAATGGTGAGGAACAACACCATAAGGAGCAGTGCCAGACACTGCAGCACCCAAAGGCAGGGAAAAAAAGAAAGAACAGAGCACAGCCCTGAACAGCAACCCTGCCAGCACGGAGATAGCCCCCCTGGAGACAAAGAATATATGAAAAAACGTCATGATAACATGTAGCAGGACGACAACCCCAACCAATATGAATGAAGAGGAAGCAGTCCAGGACAAACAAGGCACAACAAGACTCCAAGACAGCCTCACCACAGAATGTGACAACCCTCATAAGGAACAGAAAATACCCCAACCTGGAAGATAGCAAAAGGGGCCAGAACCCTTAGTAATGAAAGGGGAAGAGGGGGGGGGGTTAGAAGGTAAGCCCCAACCTGGGACAACTAGAGCACAAGGGCACAGAAGTACCTACAACTCTATCCTCCCATGCGCCAAAAATGGAGGAAAGGAGCAAATAAACAGGACAAACATCCTGTTAGAAAGAGTGACAGAATGCACTCACTGAAGACATAGCCACCCACAGGGAGGCAAATGCAAAAACCAAGACAAAGGTCCTCGTAGAACGGGAAAGAAGGGTGGACCGTGAAGGAATCTGCGGCTAGAATCGTCTCTACCAGATATGTTGTTACCGAAGGAAAGGAACTCGTACATCTGATAGAGACTACTAGCCGCAGATTTCTTCACGTAGAATAGATACCCAAGCCATACCCAAGGGGAAGGAGAGTCTGCGAGAGGACCCCACCAGCCTAGTCATAACAGAGGGTCCCACAGGGGCCAAGTCTCAAGACAGAACAAGGAGCCCCGTCCCCCCAGGCAAGGGGAACCCCTACCAGCAGAAGACCACCAACCCCAAAGGGGATGCGGGAAAAAGAGGAGAAGAGAAGAGGTAGCCTGCCCTCACTCAGCAGAGGAAACAAGGCAAGGAGAACGGAGGCCAAGCACCCCACGCCCATACAAGGCAACAAAACCTCCGCCCAAGGCCAAAGGCAAGGAAGTGGAGCACCGAAGGAGAAGAGCAACCTAGAGACTCCAAGGAGAAGAGGCAGAGCAAAGGCGAGCCCAGACAGAGCGGCGCCGTCAGCAACAAGCAGGCGGAAGCCGAAAGGGTAGCTCAAGGTCAACCAGGAAGAACCATTCAACGCCCCGCAGGGACAGACTGCGCTCGTCAGAGGGACAAGAAGGTAGGGACCATCTCCTCCCACAGGGAGAAGAGGTCAAATCGAGTGCAAGGCCCACTAGAAGAAGCGGACAAGGCAAGGAGGACAGACCCACTAAAACCCACCGAACGAAGCGCCCAAATCCGAAGACAGAGAGCAGGAAGGCGAAGAAGAAGAAGAGTCCAGACACACCCATGAGGAGGCCGCACACACGGCCCAAAAAGAAGTGGAACCGGACAGAGCCATGGCGCCACGCCGCGGACAGCAGACCAGGCAAACAGTGCAGCGACCCCAGAGAAGAACACCTGGGGCGCAACTCAAGCTAGTCCAAGCCAGCAGCAAGAAAATCGCATCTGCAACATACCATAATGCCACGGAGAGCAGACGTCCGCAGGTAACCACAGCTCCCCAGCACACGAAAGGGCTATATAAAAGACACCACTACCCCACATAGGGCATGTCACGTCCCAAGACATGGGAACCTCTTAGGAAACAACTTCAGCAGCAGAGGACAACAGAAAAGACCTGCCTGCGGCAAAACCCTGCAGAAGGCTCATCAAGTAGCCAAAGGGTAAAAACACAGAAGGCCGAGTCTCAGGGCCTGCATGGTGCAAAGAAACCCAAAGCAAAAACACGCAGTCAAGAAGGGCCAGCCAGCAGCCAACAGAACCACAGTCCCAACAAGGAGGACTCGAGTGGCCACGAAGCACACAGAACAGACAAGTAGGGCGACCTGCCCAAACAGAAAAACATCTCCAAGAACCAGATCAACTCACAGGTCACTGAGGGGGAGAAGAAGGGGGAGGCGGAGGAGGAGGAGGACAAAACCCTGCCAAAAACCTCTGGATGGCCGAGTCCTCAGGGACGTGTAACAAAAGAGCACCATCGAAGGGAAGGTCCACCAGCCGTTCTCGAATGTTCTCCGGGAACACACTTTCCCGAAGCCAGGCATGGCGACAAAGGGCAACCGAAGAAGCCATGGTACGACCCAGCACCTCGGAGATGTCCAGAGCGGAGCGAAGAATAAACGCCGCCAGCTCCCAGCCATCCAACACATGGTGCCTCAAATCAACACAGGTACTCTCCTGAGAAGCAGTAGACATAAGGCACTCCGCCGAGTCCCACAAACAAGAAGTGGCCCTAGCCAAAACACACAGCTTATTAAGGGCCCGCAGAGCTGCACTGGTTGATGCAAACATGTTGCGCCCCCGGGGGTCCATCCAGCGGGCCTCCCGTGACGGGGGAGACAACAGCGGCAGCAGAGAAGGAAAGGCATTCTGCAAAAGGGGGGCCTCTGGTAGAGGGGTGGAGGGAAAGACACACCGGATCACGTGGCGCCGGATGGTGGCGGTGCAAAAGGTGTTGGGGCACTGGGTCCCCCGTGGCAGGATGGCCCCAAGTCCCAAAGAGAGAAGAATGGAGTGAACCTTCGAAGGGAAGCAACACCACCCGATCACCAGAGCCCTGATGGAGAACCTTCAGAAGATGATCCGCAGGGAAATGGTTAGCTGGATCACCCATGAGCAAAATTCCCACAGTTCCGGAAACAGCGCGAGTGAAGGACGCACCCGCCTACGTAGGGCCCTGCGGAGGGGAAAGCAGCTCCTCATTAGGTGACAGCTGCAAGCTAAGGCGGCCACCCCCCAAGCCAAATGGCAGAAGGAAGGGCCAGGTCCGGAAAGAAGGAAGAGGGACCGAGGAGTGGGGGACCTGCGGCCCCTCTGGCGAGGGCCGTGGAGATGGCGAGGAGCCGCCCTTCGACAACGTCGGGGGAAAAGCCACGACGCGGCGGCCCGTCTCAGGCGAGGACTAAACCAGCAATCACCGAACCTCTGGAGATGAGGAGGCATCTGAAGACGAGTCAACGACCTGACGTCGGCCTGGCGTCGTAGAGTCCGCAATTTGAGGCAGGACATCGTCATCGTCCGGTGCCGGGGAGATGCCGAGGGGGCCTTCGTCACGGTGCACGTTGCTGAAGACTGGGGCTGGGCCGGAGCCGGGGCGCGAAGGAGCGGCACCGGAAAGGCGCCGACCTGTCCTCTGATGAGGCAGCCGCCTGCGTGGAGGGACAAGAGGGATCTGGGAAGGGATGATGAGGCCCCCGTCAGCCTCGACCCGGGACGAGAGGGGCCGATGCCGACCCCTGTGGCGCGGCCAGGGCCAGAAGCCGCCGAAGTGGCACCTCCTCGGCCTCGGATAAGACTGCCGCCTGTCCAGTGGACCGAGAGGGGCTTGGGGGTGCATCCCGAGCCACCGCAAACCTCCCGCAACACCACAGGGACTTCAGCGGGAGTTTGTGGTGAAGTAGAGGCGCCGTGGTCTGAAGGAGGGACCCCCGAATGGCCGCACCCCAACGGCACCACATCCTCCGAACCTGGATCCGAGCCAGTCGGCGCTGGCGATGCCACAGAGGGCCCCGCACACTGCAACGGATCTGCTGATGTCCCAGGAGGCGAAGGAGGAGGAGGAGGAGAAGCCAGCGAGGCCTGCACAACCGCCACATACGTCTCCATCTGGGCTCTAGTTGCCCCCACACCGGGAAAAGGCGGATAAGGAGATGACACGCGGGGCTGCACCACCCGCGGAGAGCCCAGGCCCACCAACAGGCCGAAAACTGACCCTCTGGGACAAACTGCGACACTTACCGGCAGGTGAGCATCGCTACTGCGACCTGGGAGAAGGACGATGTCTACGAGGGAGGCAGTGGGTGCGAGAACCTTCCGCAGGGTCCGAGCGAGATGACGCCGCCGACCTGGACATGCGAGCAAAGAGAAGTTTCATCCAGCGCTTCCACCTGGACTTCGGTTTCATCTGCTGGTAAGCCTCACAATCAGAGGAGTCGTGGTGTTCCCCCAAACACCACATGCAGATAGGGTGAGGATCCGTCGCGGACATCAGGCGACCCCAAGACAAGCACGTCTTAAAGCCCAAAGGCATTCGCACACTGTTCCCACACACACGCAATAGCGAAAGGAAAAGGCCTTAACTTACTCATAAGGCTACATGAGGGTAACTATGCTCAGATTAGGTGGGGGTCACAGGGACAGCTTACTGGCAGGATTCCAGTAAACAGGGGAGTTCGCCAGGGTTGTGTGATGGCAGCCACCCTGTTGTATATGTGAACAGGGTTGTTAAATTCCTGCAAGAAACACCGGCAGATGCCCCGACCCAGGCAGACAATAAGGTGCCAACTCTCCTGTTTGCTGACGACACGCTCTTGATCTCGAAGACACCAGCAGGCCTCCAGAAGCTTCTGAACAGGTTCCAGCTCTTTTGCAGTACTCGGGGTTTAGTCATAAATACGTCTAAAACAAAGTTTATGACTTTAAACCCCCATAAATCCTTTAAGAGTAACATCAACTTAGAGGGAGTCTGTCTCGAGAGAGTTAAGTCTTTTGACTATCTTGGGATACGCCTCTCTGATAAAGCCCAGTTGAAATTTCATTTGGACAAAATGCTCCTGAATCACAAGCGTGTGGCTGGAGTGATAAGTAAGGAACATCGCTTGCCATATAGCAGGCCTATTGCTCAAGCCCTCGTTGTGTATGAGGCTAAGGCAGTTAGTTCGGCTCTTTATGGTGCCGAACTATGGGGTTTTAACAATCTTGACGACCTTGAGTTCCTTAGGGACCTTCTTATGCCACCCCAGGGAACATCTTTAATCCCCCTGTTATATGACTTGGGTAGGCATCACATTAAAGATCTGGCCAAACTCCGCCCTCTGTTGTATTGGGCACGCCTTAGGCATACCTCAGAACTTGCAAACTATGCTAACGCTTTCACTGAGGTAATGACAATAGACACTGGTAAAACATAAAATGGATTTCGAATCTCAAGGCTCTAGTGCTAACCTTGGGTCTTAAAGAGTCATGGGTCTCCCAAAGACCCCCGACAAAAAACGAGCTTAAACGTATCTACTGGGAGTAGATAGGTGGTAGAGATCATAGTAATGCAAATCTAGGTAGGCTCACAGAGGAGTTTTTTTTATCACAAACCATCTAGAGCATTTGAACCGTACCTTAATGTGAGTCAGATCCCTAGAGACAGGACTCTATACATTCAATTTAGATTTGGCACAATCCCAGCAGCCGAATTTACTATGAAGTGGCGTTCTTGTAACCCGACCACAGCAGAATGTCCGTCTTGCGGGAATCCTAATGAGAATATTGCACATCTCATGTTTGCCTGCCCTGCTTATGCCAGCATTAGGTCTAGTTGGCTTGCGCCCATTTGCAAACAGCTAGGCACCACTAGCCATTGTGATGCCCTTCGCATATTGAGAACAGACCCAAGATCTTTATATGTCTGTGCTGTTGCAAAGTTCTTGGGATGAGCCAGGTCAATCAAGCACAGGGCCATTCACAGGGCTTCCAAAAAATCTATATAATGGTCATAAGCACGCAGATTGTAAGATGGAAGTTTTCTATGCTGCTCCATGATTTAGACACTGAATTTTTATATCTTAAATTGCCTTTTCTGTTTTAAATTGTTTGTTTTAATCATGCTGATTAATCATAACATTTGTCACAAGCTTTATATTTTATTGATTTAGTGAGAATTTTGTTGTAGGATTTTATCTATTCGATTATTTATGTTTTAATGAGCTACACATTTTATCGAATAAGAGAGAACTGTGCTGCACGTTTTTTATCTATTTATGCATTTCTCCCTCACATTGAAATTGTAGTTGCTTTTATGATATTTATATCGAAATAAAGCTTGATTGATGATGTTGATGATGAAAGGCCTAAACAGGCCCAGAGCACAATCCGGATCCGCGTTGTACGCGGAAAAGGAAAAAACTGACGTAGGTGCGCTGGGGTGGGACTTATGCGACCTCGCTGACGTCACTTACACGGCCGACACTTGGGCGGAGTCTCGTGATGCCGTCCACCCGGCGAGCAGGGATGCTGTGGCAAAAAGATTTTCCAGATCCAGTCTCACGCCTGGGGATAATTCTACGTGAAGGAATCTGCGGCTGGCAGTCTCTATCAGATTGTCCAGGCAGTAGTGCTTGACAAACGTGTGTAGAGATGCCCACGTTGTTGCCTGGCAGTTATCCAGAACTGGAAGACCACAAGCCAATGCCGTGGTTGCAGCCTTCCTTCTAGTAGAATGAGCTAGTAAGCCCTCAGGTGCCTACTTCCTATCCAGAGTGCAGCAGATTTTGATGCATAAAACGACACAGTTTGAAAGGGTTAGTTTTTGCACTATCCAACTTTTATGAGCTCCCACGTAATTCACAAAGAGTTAGTTTTCCACCAGGAACTCCTTTGAAGTCAAGTTAGAATAACAACGTCCTTTTAGGGTCCAGGAAGTGGAGACACTCCTCATTCTTAGAAGGATGCACGCGAGCAAAAAAAGGTAACCGATTTACCCAGATGGAATGGGGTCACCACCTTTGAAAGGAATAAGGCACAGGTGGAAAGATCTACCTTGTGCAAGGAGTCATCAGATAAGAAGGCTTGGATGACCAACCCTGCAATTCATTCACCCTTCAGGCAGAGGTTATCAGCACTATAAAAGTTGCCTTGATGGTAAGCAGCCAGAGGGGAACATTCTGTGCAGGCTCAAAGGGAGCACACATGAGAAACTTAAGGACTGAATTATAAAACAGTGACATGATAAAGAAAGTAGGTGGAAACTTGTAACCCGTTTAAGAACCTATTTTCAATAGGAAGTTTAAACAAGGAAGGTTGGTCAGGCATCCTCAAGAAAGTGGACAGAGCAGAAAGATAACGGTTCAGAGTACCCAAAGGGCAAGTGTACAAAGATTAGATTGAGAAGCAGAAAGAGGGTCAATAGACCTTTCTGTACCATATTTCACAAATTTTTGCCAACTGCAGCAGTATACCATCGTAGTGGAGGGCCGCCAGGCTGCCAAAATATCATTATATACTTTGGGAGAAAGGTCGAAAGCTATCAACTGTCGTCACTCAATCTCCAAGCAAGGAGGCAGAGAGTTGACCGGTGCAGGTGGAGGACCCTCCCCTGCTGTTGTGACAGAAGATCCTCCTGAAGGGTCAGCCTGATCAGAGGATCAATGCTTATTGGAAGAAGCTCTAGATACCAGACTCTCCATGCCCAATACTGAGCCACAAGAATGACTTGGACCAGGTTGTTCTTGATCTTCTTGAAAATTCTCAGCAGAAGTGGTATGGGCGGAAAAGCATACAGGAGGCTTGAGCTCCACTTGCGATGTAAAGCATCGTTGGACAATAGCCGATTTGGAAATCACAGGGCGCAAAACTGCTGACATTGCACGTTCTCTTCAGAGGGAAATAGAACTCACCAAGAGTCTCCCCACTGCTGAAAGAGACCTTGCGCCACCTCCGACTGGAGATGTCATTTGTGATCCACTAGGCATTGACGGCTGAGTTAGTCTGTCCTGGCAATCAGAGAACCTGCCAGGTGAAGAACCACTAGGGTTATGCCCTGCTATTCGTTTGTGTGCAGAGACACAAGGCCTCTTGACAAAGGGTCCATGACCCCACCCGTCCTGCTTATTGCAGTAACACATGGCGGTGGTTTTGTCTGAGATCACCTGCACTAACTTAAGCTTGACAGAGGGATAAAATGGTTTCAATGCTAGCCGGATTGCCCAAAGATCCAACAAATTGACAAGGAGCGTCTGGTGAGATTTACCATTAGGATGCAGGAAACCATGAGTACCAGCAGCCTCAGAGTCATTCTCACCAAAATCCACGATAAAGACTGAAACATGGGTATCTTAACCTGAATATTGCTGATTTGGAGGAAAATCCAAAAACTGCACTGCGTCCAGACTAGCTCTAATGAAAGGAAGTGTCTAAGAAGGAGTCAGGTGTGACTTCAGCACGTTTATAGTGAACCCCAGCAAATGCAGAAGGTCAGTCATATTCTGGAGGTGGGAGACGACAGCCAGGGGCGAATATGCCTTCAACAGCCAGTCATCAAGGTATGGAAAGATAGACAACCCTAACCTGCGCAGATGAGCTGCCAACACCGCATCACCTTGGTGAACACCTGAGATACGCTGGTAAGGTCAAATTGTAGCACAGTGAATTGAAAGTGTTTGTGGACTACCTTGAACAGCAGCTAACGCCTTTGGGCTGGCAGAATGGGGATGTGAAAAGTCGCATCCTGCAAGTCCAGTGCTACCAGCCAGTCTCCTTAGTCTAGGGCAGGCAAGACCTGAGCGCCAACATGAGCATCTTAAATGTCTCCTTTTTGAGAAAGAGAATGACAGTCCTAACATCTAGAATGGACTGTAGACCTTTGTTCTCTTTTGATATCAGAAAGTAGCGGAAGTAACAGCCACAGCCTACGGGAAACATCCATAACAACACGGGCATTACCCCACACTGCTATTACAACGCTGCTATTACAACGCAAGTCGTTACAACGACTTGCGCTGGAGGGCGCTGTAGGATAGGGAATAGTTTAATTTTCTATCCAACACCTTACCTACTGTCAGCGTGGGCTGGAGTTGGAATAGAAAATTAAACTATTCCACTATCCAGCGCCCCCCAACGCAAGTCGTTGTAACGACTTGCGTTTTAAAAACTGCGTTGTAATGGAATGCGGGGTAAAAGCCCGCGTTGTAATGACGTACAACCCAGCCTACGTCTGCAATCAGAACCTTTTCTATAGCACCCTTGGCCAGGAGTGCAGCAACTATCCCTAGGAGTAAAACTAGATGATCCTTCGCCAGCCAAGTTGGCAGTAAAGGAGGGCCCAAAGAAAGAAAGGGAAGAGAATTGCCATCCTGAATGATCTGCAAGACCCATTTGTCCAATGATATAGACCTCCATCGGAGGAGATGGTGTTGAATTCTCTCTCCAACTGGAGTGGCGTGGTCTTACAGAACCAAACTAGGAATGCTTAGAGGCTGCAGCTGCAGGGGCTACGTTACAGACAACTTCTGGCTACCATTCCCGCGAGGAATGAACCGTGTCCACATTCATGCACAACTTAGGGAGTCTGCGCTGGATGGTGGTTGAGATATAGCTGAGGCGGTTCATAACCCCTTCCACTGCCACAAAAGGGGCGAAAGCTAGACTGGCCACGACGTGTAGCGGAGAGGCCCATGATGTAGCCAAGATGCCCAAGGATCTGGCCATAGCGCAAGATTCTTTATAGCGCTTTAAAGCAGAGTCCGCTTTCTCATCAAAAAGATGAGGTCAGTCAAAGGGCATGTCTAAGAGGTTAGCCTGGAAATCACCAGAGAAGCCATATATTCTTAGTCAGGCTTGGTGCCATAAGGCTACTATCAACAAAACCGCTCTACCCAGTGAATCAGTAGTATCTAAGCCGCACCTAACAGTGAACTTTACTGCATCTCTCCCATCTTTCACTGCCTGGGAGAGCACAGCCCGAGCCTCCTCTGGGACCTGTGGCAGCACCTGCGCAACCGTTTCCCAAAGGGTGTGTGAGAAACGGCCCAATAAGCATGTGGTGTTAATCGACTGCAATGCTAGGCTGGAGGAAAAAATATCTTTTTTCGAAGTGCATCCAGTCTCTTGGATTCCCTATTAAGAGGAGCGGAAGGGAACGCGCAATGGAACGTTGAAGCCTGAACCACCAAGCTCTCAGGGGTGGGGTTTTGGCTGAGGAAACTTGGATCGTCCAGTGCAGGGTGATGGCGGCGTGCTATTGTCCTGTTCACAGGAGCCCCTGTGCTGGGCTAGGACCACATGCCTAGAAGAACATCTGCCTGCGCTTCATTAAAGGGCAAAAGGGGTTCGGACGAGGAAGCCCCAGGCCAAAGCACTTCGGTCAAGAAATTAGTCTTGACTTGCACCGAGGGTAGCATAAGATGCTCCCTCCTCTGTAGCCACACTAGGTGGAGAGAGCATGTCAGTATCTGGAGATGTGTCCAGTTCACTAGCTACTCCAAAGTCCTCATACCAGGCCAATTATTCACAAGCGGCAACTGGAGTTACAAGAGTCCAGGGATCCCAATATTCACCCATGCCTGAAACCTCATTAAAATGGACAGGCAACGACTTAGAACCTCTGGGCTCTGTCAGTGCCGGAGTGAACATCGACCAATATCGATCTGACTCAGAGTCGTTGGGAATCATAACGGGGCTTGTGCCGGAGGCATCGATTACAGGTCTGGCACAGGGGAAGGTCGCGTTGGCAGGCACAATCATTGCCGACCTGGATCCGGAATCGTATCCATGAGACCTCACCAGCGCTGGTGTGGAACCTGCTGTGGCCTCCTCCAATACCACAGGGCCCAAAGGCACACAGGAGAGGTCAGCCCACTCGAATACACGGCACATGGCCTCGTAGAAGTCTGTAATCTGAGTGGGGTTAGCTCCAGCTCCCGGAAATGTGGGGAGGCGCGGAGTCGAACTCAGCAACGATTTCGCAGAACTATGCCTAGAGCATCGATGCTCCTTACCGGTCTTGTCAACAGAAGACAGACTAGGTGAAGTCGAAGTCCGTTTCTTTTTCTTATGCCTCTTCCCCAAGTGTTCCGAGGACCTCGGGTGCAAAGAAGAGGCCTTGGGGCTCCTACAGAGGTCCCACGACCTTCTCTTCTTTGATCGGAATCTGGATCCCTGAGGAGTCGCACTCAACGGTGTCGACTGCTGGGCAACAAAGATCACTCCTGGAAGGCCTTCGTTACCATGGTCTGTTAACCTGAGCACGTCTTCAAGTCATAGTTGCGCTTAAGCCACCACAAGCAAACAAGATGGTGGGGTTGGTTACTGACATGGCTCGGTGACAGGCGCCACACAGTTTGAACCCTGCACGTTTAAAAGTCATCCCTCAACACACAAGAAAAAAATCACTAGACAAAATCTTGAAAAAAGTCTGACAAAAATAGACAGAGGGGTAGCTCTTCTCCAGATCAGCGCTTAACTGGTGCAGTATGAAAAGAACTGACATCTGCCCGCCTGGATGGCACCTATATAAGTGACTGCGACATCATAACTGACCCCAGTGATGTCACGCGGAGCCGAACGGAGCCATCTGATGGTGCACAGGGGTACTGCTCACAAAAAAGTTTCTGGATACAGTCTGACGCCTGGGAAATTCAAAGGAAAAGAATCTACAGCTAAAAGTCTCTTTCAGATCGAATGGTTCACATTGATCAGCAAAGACCTAGCCGTGCAGCCCAATAATATTGTTTATGGTCCAGGAGGGCTATACCTACTACTCAGGCATCTGAGTTAATGTACTTCACTACTGTCCTTTTTCAAAAATAATTATTGTTATTCCCTACCAGTAGTGATTCTATCATAAGTAGGGGTCCCCTTCCTTTTTCCAAAATTTGTTACTCATGGACGTTCCATGAGGGGTAATCTTGTAGATCATTCAATTGTGTTTGAATAGCTGGATTATGTGAAAAGTCTTCTATACCAAGTATATATTATTGTTGATATTTCCATTTACCTATCTTGGCATCATTTGCTCTTCCTCTCCCACCCCCCTTCCTGCTTACCCAACTGTTTAACACGTTCAGGTCCTTCCTTTAATATATCCCTTTTGGAGATTAATTTTTTCAATCACAAATAATCATGTCCACTCTAAAATCCTTTGGATTCTCAGACGAAGACTTTATGTCTACGGTAGGCTCAGCCATCAATTTTGATAACATAGACACACCCAATATAAACAATAACGATGACCTAAAAAAATTGTTAGACCTTAAGAAAAAATCTAGACGTATTGAACTTCATGGTAAATACATCCTTGACTACCTTAAAGCTGGGGTCATCCCTCAAGGACTCCAAATAAAAAATGTTCCAGGATTGTTTATACATGTCAAACAATTTTTAGAAAAATGGTCGCTTATTGCGAATAGATGTTCTAGAGACATGATGATGCTGATAGTTGAAACAGCCAAAACAGTTCTTTTAGAACTCCTACAAGAAATACTAGATCGAGAGAGTAAGATAAAAGCCACAGATACAATACCCGACATAAAAAAGAAATTAGAAGAATTAGAAACTGAATTAAATTCTTATACTGATTATCTTCTGAAACGTAAGCTAGATAAATTCCAAAAAGATCTTAGATACTATAACAAAGAAAATGTTTATCCATATCTAGCAGATGGGTTCTATACATCGGTGGACTCAAATCCATTAGATCCACTTAATGCGCAAAATGAAAACATGGTTCGCAAGGTAACCACATTTTCAAACTCTTCGGATTCTGACAGTGTAGGTAGTTCTTCCTCTTATCGAAACCAGGCATATCAACCGAACCAAAGATCTAGGCCGCCTTTTTTAGGACAACGCCCCCATGGCAGGGGCAATTGGCGACCTCGGTATCGATATCAATACAGAGGCCAATATCAATCGCGCCAATTCCATCAATCGTGAGGGCAGTACCAACCCCAATATCCACCACAATATGAACCACAATACCAACCACAATACCAGGAACAACAGCCTCAATATCAGGAACATCAGCCACCCAACTCGAACAGATATTTGGAAACACGCAACGCCCGATACTGGCGGGATTGAAAACGATCCCCATTTTCAATCTAAGTAGCCAAGTACCTGATCAATCCGTCTATTCGTTATTATCCAAAGGTCTAAGCTATGTACCACATTCTGGCTTAAACAAATTTGAACTTTTTAATGACATTCTTTAGAAAAATCCGCCTCAAAGCATTTTTTTCTAACATTGATACCGATTTGAGAGAAATAAATAAATCAGGCCTAGCGCCCAAATCGGTTTTCACCCCTACGCTAGAACAACTAACGCCAGAGATTCAGATTTTTGAACGAGTGGTCATGAATAAACTTACAGCGGCAACAAAATATATACCTAGTACTCCATTTAATCTCACTACAGCAGAATATGGAGCATTACAAACACAAAAATTCCTCCACTACCACCATAAAGGGATGTGACAAAGGAGGTGGTATCGCAATTCTTGACACCTCTAATTATGTAGAAAAAAATTGAGGTGATGCTTAGTGACACCACCTTCTACAATAAAATCACTAAAGATCCAACTGTCACCATTAAACGAAAAATACAGAAATTAACATCTAAAGCACTGACGGATGGTGACATTTGTAACCAGGAATATGATTACCTTAATGTAGACAATTCAAGAATGGCTAGACTTTATGGCATACCCAAGGTCCACAGAAATGAGACAGACCCCCCTTTTCGTCCCATGGTCACTACCATAGGTAGTATTACTGAACCTCTATCGAAATATCTAGATGCAATCCTCAGGCCATATATCTCCAGTATACCAGGATACGTGAAGAATACTGGCCACATTATCAACTTATTAGAAGGGACCGCATTCAATGAAAATAGGCAATTACTAGTAACACTAGATGTGGAGAGTTTATACTCAAATATTCCCACAGAAGGTGCTATTTCGGCCACTGAATGGTTCATTAATACCTATGATGTTGAATGCAACGCTACATTCATTCTTGACTGCTGCGAATAGTTCTAGAACAAAACATCTTTGAGTTCCAAGGGAACATGTACAAACAAATAAAGGGAGTCAGCATGGGCGCTTCTTGCGCCCCTACAATTGCGAACATTTATGTAGCATTTTTCGAACATATTCATATATTCAATGAGATAGCCCCTTTTTTTGAAACAATTTTTTACTGGTCAAGGTATATTGACGATGTCATTTTTATATGGGATGACAACGAGGACAGTTTGAACAAATTCATATCCTGGTTGAATGTGTGTGACAACAATCTCAAATTCACATCCCACATAAGCAATAAAGAAATGGAATTTCTTGACATAACCATCAAACACGACCAAGGCCAATTGTTTACAGATTTATATGTCAAACCCACTGCCCGCAATACATTACTACATTACCAAAGTTTCCACCCAACATCACAAAAAAACAGTATCCCTTTCAGCCAATTTTTAAGATTGCGGCGTAATTGCACGAAACTTTTGGACTATGACGAAAGATCCAAAGCCATGAAAAAGAAATTTGAAGAGCGAGGCTATCCTCATAGACTGATTCGTGAATCATATAAAAGGGCCAGATTTTTTGACCGGCAAACCATTTTGCAGGGTGGCCAAACAAAACAGAAGGATGCATTAGTTTTTGTCACCAGACACTCTCTCCTCAATAACAAAATACGTCAGATCATATACTCTAACTGGCATCTACTCAATATCAACAAGACCAAACAAGAGTCCTTTTCCAAACCTCTTTTCGCATACAAAAGAAATAAAAACTTAAAAGACCTGGTTGTAAGGTCCAGAATGCAAACAAAGGAAAAATTTATACAGTGAAGCATCTTGGGTGACAACCCTGTTATAGGGAATTTTAAATGTGGAACCTGCAAAATATGTCCTCAGACCATAGAAGGGCCAGAATTGACATTTAATAATGTCAAGATTACATCTAAAACTATGACTAATTGCAAAACTAGCAATGTGGTATATCTTTTGATATGCCCATGCCAAAAAGGATATGTAGGTGAAACTTGCAGAACAATAAATAAGAGAGTAACGGAACACAAATCCGCAGTGCGCACCAGAAAAATGAATGCCCCATTGGTATCGCACTGCATAGAGTGTGAACATTCTCCTGAGGATTTACGTTGGTTCATCCTAGAAAACATATCCACAAGACCAGGACTATGCCCTGAAAAAATCCGTAAAAAAAGAGAAGTTTACTGGATTTTTCTACTTAACATGGTCATAAACGGATTGAACCTCGAAATTCCTTGGGAACAGGCAATAATTTGAGGCAATAGTGAGATACCTATGGAAACATATACCACTCTAAATGATAAGAATTGTCAGTAAGAATACATCTTATTATGGATGTCTTTACGAGATCACTACACCCAAAATGGCAGCTAGTTTAACTATTAGTTGTCCTATTTTTATCTCTATTTGCGTCCTGAAATAATTAATCGTGTCAAAGCGTTTGTGTCCATGGTGCCATGACGATAGTATACCGCGATATGTTTGCAAGTCAGATAATTATGGAGTTCTAATCTAGATGAATGTTAACTTTATGCAATTCCATAACTACTAAGTATTCGGATATAAAAGCCATGAGCGCACTACAATACGTCATTAGTATGCGCCTATTTTTCATCGGACTCGACACGTCCCCTGCAAACTGATTGGCTCCTTGGTGACACGCCTATTGTATGCACAGAGTTACGTCACCATTACCCACACCTGCACTAAATAAATCTGTAAACTCCGTATTTAAGCAGACCGGCTACCGCATTCAGGTCAACCAGTTTTGCGGTGAGCGGCTCCGGTTCTGCAGACCCCCCCGTTTCTGTATAAGCATCGTGTTATATCAGGTAAGGATAGATTCGACCGAATCCTTTTCACTATCGGCCTATTCACTAGTTATATCGATATTTAGATTGTTAGATATACATCCCATTCCGTTTCCCCCTTTTAGAATATCAGCCAGCTTTCCCTCTATACAGCTAGAACTCAGGAGTGGACTGCCAGAAAAAATATCGTAGACTATGGGTCTTCTATGAAAAGATGATCAGAACCTTATACAAGTGAGCTCCAAGGTACTTACGTTTTCTCTAAACAACAAAGATGATTATATTCTACAAACTACTTTAAATCACCTAGCAAAAGTATCCAAAGTAAACTATAACTATATTTTTTCGACAGCTGGCTGACAATTCGCCATCTGTTACCAGACCGTATATTCCGAACCTGTTCTTTTTCACCGTAATTAGAACTCCACATTCTATCTATGTAAGTAACAGCAACTATTGTGGTAATCTTAGTATCTCTTTTACCAAACATTAAAATAGAAGTATGCATTTTTTACTAAGACTGTGAGCACCCTAATCAGTTGCGTTATTTGTTTTAGCTTTTAAACACAGAGTTGTCATCACGCTGCATCATAATCTGAAATACAGTGGCCAGTTTTTATGTAAGTAACAATCTATTAGTCTCCTATTCTGTGTTCCGCCAAATAAGGAGCATATATCTCATGTAACTTTGATGAGATAATTATATAACTTCTCGCCCATGTAGATCTTTGTTTCAAACAACTCCATCTGCCATCAAGTCGGGCTCTCAAATTATTTCAATCAGCTCTCCCTTTCTAATCGACAACCAACTCATACTATCATCTGTGTTTCGATATATTTTCTCCAGGTAATTATGATACTCCCTGTCTGACTCCTATAAGTGTCTGACTGAGAAATGAATTGTTGGGATAAGCAACCTTTTCGTCCTGTCAACTGGGGAACATTTCAAATATACAATGCTCTCAATATAAAGAGTCTCTACCTGTTATAAAGATAATAATCTCCATCACATAAGATTATTCTATAAATTTGAATCGCACTAACTTGAGTTATATCTGATTTCCAGCTGCTTTATCTTATATCGTATCAATGTATAGCAACACTTTCAATGAATTTGACCTAGGCCTAGGGTATTACAGTATTGAAATGACTATTACAAGATATTATTTGATAATTGTAATGTGACATGGATTTTTTTATTCTCTAGGTTTTTATAATGATCAAATGTTTTCTATTCTACTTGCAAATGACGGACTCCTGAAGAAGGCAATAGCCGAAACGCGCGTTGAGATTACATCTACCGCTTTGCTAACTTCATCTGTTCATTAATCATTTCTGATTTATTATAAGTTTTTTCTTTATTATTTTTTTCATTCTTGTGTCTGTTCATTCTTTTCGTATTGTAATAACTGTATATGCTGCACTGACTACATTTCTGAATTGTAAAATTTTTTTTTTTTTAATGTAAACAATCAAAATGAAGAAAAAAAGATAAACAAATCTATATAAAACATATTTTTGAATATATATCATGTTTGGTCTTGTTTAATCACATGGAATCATAGTCCAATGTCACTGTACATGTTAATTGTGTTGTTTCCCTAGGCTCAGGCATCTGAGTTAATGTACTTCACTACTGTCCTTTTTCAAAAATAATTATTGTTATTCCCTACCAGTAGTGATTCTATCATAAGTAGGGGTCCCCTTCCTTTTCCCAAAATTCTATACCTACCACATCATAGACTCCACAAACTAATTTGGACAGTGGCATTCTTGGGGTGACCCTGTTTCATACCAATTGCCTCAGTTCTCAGTCCTCACAAGCATTTTGGTATGTCATTGGGCATTTTTGTAACACACAGAGGAATTTGGGCAACACTATCATCTTGTACAAACAAAGCTGCTATGCTGAGCAGCGAAAGCAGCAATGTCCTCCAGTGAGCAGCAACAGTCGTGAATTTCTCCAGGATACTATCGACAAACTTTCGGGACCCAATTAGCTTTAATGGACATGAAGCAGGCAATATTTTAATCTAACTAGTAGTAGTGCCTCGTCATTTCCAGACAGCACATTTTCTATTGAAATTGTCACTAAATTTGCATAGATATACAGTTTTACTGATTAAACTATATTGCACACAAATGATAATGTGTGAAAATCCGCTTGAGTGAAGTATGATTTGTAAATCATCAAGTAATGTGTATTGATTTGTTGTGATCCTATTAAAATGTTTCCTTCCCTCACACTTCAGAATTACAAAAAAAATGGGTTTCATTTTTGCTTTCCTAACTGCTGAATGTGTACAGTTCGTTTACAGGTATTTACATTTGTGTTGTACGACATCCTACAGCTTTTCCTTTCAAACTTCCTGTACTCCAGCAAGATTGTCACATAACACACTTTACAATTTTTTCTCTGACTGCTAAGACAAAAGTTTGTAAACACCAATCCCCATGTTAAAAACAAGCAGCAATGTGTCAAAAGACATAGCCTGACATTTGACCTCGGTCTTTGAGGCGCAGCAAATGTGACAAGATGAATACAGAATTTAAAACCATCTTTTTTTATTGCTTGGACTTTTAAGACCCACTGCTATAGAGGTTTCCTCTAAGAAAATCTTCAGTAGATCTGGTGATTTCGAGTCTCAAGTATCGGTATCCCTGCTGAGAGATCTATCTAGTTTGGTCTGTTTGGTGGTGCAACGATTTGCACCATCTGCATTATCCTGTCAATGGAGCGTTCCTGGTCAGAGACTTAAAGCAAAAGGTCATCAACATACGAGTTTCCTCCTCCCACCACAGATCCCATCGAAAGCCTCTTATCAAAGGATCACTTCTCACCCAACATGCCAGTGACTACATCACCAATGCGTAGAGCATAGGGGATAAGGGACACTTCTGTCTGTTGCTTCTATGCAGGGGTAACATTGCAGAGTACTCACTATTAACCCTAACACCGGGCAAGGGATCCAGCTAGAGTAGGTTTACCCATTCCGAGCAGTGTGGACCCAGACTCATTATCTCCAAAGAGTTAGGGCCACACGAGGGTTTCAAAACCGTTGGACGCATGCAGTGACACCAGCGACGCCAGATCATCATCAGACTAAGTCAAACAAGCGCCGGAGGTTCAAGCTTGTATACCTGCCTGGAATAAAGCCAGGCTGATCAGGAGGTGGAAGGGCTGAGACAATCGGGTTGCATGTACTTTGACTAAAATATTAGTGTCAGCATTCAGAAAAGAGAGAGGTCTATAAGAGGAGCACACGTCAGGGGGTTTACCAATCTTATGGACAACTGCAATCATAGCCGATCAGTGCTCTCTTGCCAGGCAGCCCTTCGCTCTTGCTGCTTCATATATTTAAAGGAGATATGTAGACACTAGCCAGGCACTTCTTTATATACCTCAATCGGTAAACCAGGGGGCCTTGCCAGACTGCAGAGCACCTATTGCATCCCCTAGCTCCCCAGTTGTTATATGGGCATCAAGTGCTGCTCTGTCAGCATCAGTGAGGAGAGAGAGCGAAATCCCGAGGTAAACCCTGCATTTTCTCTGTAGTGCAAGTTAGGGCAGAGGTATAGAACCCTGTGTAATGTTTAGCAACCCACCTCGGCAATGTTAACATTACCACATATTTTGCAGAGGGTATCAGAATCGATCTAACCCATCCACCTTGTTGCTTCATCTCTTTTTTGCCAACCATGCCAATAGTTAACCAGTTTATTGCCCACCTCACAGAGGCGCCTCTGTGTCATCAAGTAGTGGTTACACGAGCTGCACCAGAGGCCAGATCTTGGCACACCTGTTGTTTAAGGTCCAGTTGATGAGTTATGTCATACCTGGAGTGCAGAGTATATTGCCTCTCCAGAAGCTGGAGTTGCTCTTCAGTGCGTTGCATCTGCTCCCGTCTGCCTCTGCATATAGCCAAGGAAATGTCATGCCCCTGCAGTAGTCTTAAATGCTTCCCATAAAACCACCCCAGATTTCACTGTACGCTCTTCTTCACAAAGGTATTTCTCACTAGCTTGGCGCAGTTTGTCTGCCACGATCTCTCGTTTTAACAGCCATGGGTCCAGTCTCCAGCTTCTATGATTCCCCCTTCTGGACTGCCCAACTCTGCATAATGAGGTGAGTGGTCCGAGATTCCACAGGCTAAGGCGTGTGTATTTAGGATATACTACATCTATGGACCCTGTGTGGATCTAAAGTCCAAGCAGACGTTATGCGCCCCGGAATAGAAGGTATACTACAGGGCAGACGGACTTTATATTCTTCACCCATCCACTAGCCCACCTGCTCCCACTACACTCACTCCATCTGTATCAATCAAGTATTTCATCCACAATGAGTTTGCAGTCACTAAACAGGATGAGCTGCCCGCTGCTCCGCCAACCCTGCAGCCTGTAAGTGGGGAGGTAAATTAATCAAATAAGCAACTATGGTCAGCCCGTTCCACTTCCCAACAACAATAACTTAGCGACCTTCAGCACCACCCACCACTTTCACCACCTCAAGTGGAATGCCATGTCCCAGCAATATTGCAACCACCCCCCCGGACCCAGAGGAGTAGCCCATGTTTGCCAGCAGACGACAGCCACTCTAGTCAACTTAAAACCTCTACTAAATCAGGAGCATGCCTCCTGGGGTATTGGTAGATTATGCCCCTTTTCATTCTACTCTCTATTCCAGTACAATACATCAATATCCTCCTCTCCCTCATGAGCCCACCATCATCGCTCTTCGACATAGATAGTTCATCAAGAATTCTCAACAAGCCACTCAGGATGGTCCTATAATTCTCCACCTGCGCAAGGCCATATCACAGAAAGCAAATGAATACACATCGAATCACCAAACTTCTCCTTCCTACAGTGGATCCCTCCCATGCTCCCGGCACATAAACTACTTCCACCCCAATTCGCTTGCCGCCTGTTGCCCTGAACATAACTACCTAGTCCCAATTGAGTGTAAAAACCAAGGCAATAATTTCCACTTAGCAGTATCCCCACTGAACAGTATTGTAGCAATCAGTAACCATCAATTAATTTGTCTAATGCTAGTTCCATGCAAACGAATAGTCTTCAGACACTAGTCAGGCAGGTCTGAGGCAATGCGGCCCGTGCCACACCAGGCTATCCTTAGAGATAAATGCAAAAGTTTGTCACTGCAGGGTCAAACTTCCCAGCATCAACAGCGATGATCATTTACTTAGTGACTCCAGTGCACATGCCACCTCAGAAGCGTCAGGCTGATCAAGATTTTCAGAGTTAGGATGGTTTAGGCCAGTTGACAACTCTAGTTCATCCAGATCAGGCAAAGGTTAATTTATTTCAGAGTTGTTTCTCCCAGGTTGACGCCCTCTAATTGTTGCCTGCCACAGCAGCCCTCACCCCGTTGGCCTCCACCCCTCAAGCCATTTCCATGCCTTTTTCAGTGCCCCAAAGATCCATGATTTATCATCAGCAATAATTCACAGTTTGGCAGGGAAGAACATCATGTATTTAATGTCAAGCTCCTGCAGTCGATGCTTGAGCCTGTCAAAGGAGCGCCTTTGCTTTCAAACACCCAATGTGAAATCCAGGAATATTTGGATCATGCGGTTTCAAGTCTCCCTGCCAGCGGGCAGCCTGTAGTAGGATATCTCGATCACAATAGTTGAATATCCTGGCTATTACCATCTAAGGTGTTTGTCCGCGCCAGGTGGGAGGCACCAGAGCTCTGTGGGAATGTTCTATTGGGAAGAACTTGGAGAGGCCCTTTGGTTTGAGATGGTGAATGATCAGATCTTCAACAAACAGATCAATACTGGGGCCCTCGGCCCTCCTGGCACCTCCACAAGGCGAATATTGTTGCACCTGGATCGTCCTTCCGCATAGTCCATCAGTGCCTGCTTCACCACAGCATCCTTTTTTAAAGGCAGAAACCAGTGATTTTAGGGCAGTTACCTGCCCTTCAATGTAACAACTGTCAGCATATTTTACCCTGTCGCTGACCCTCTGGAGATCCATGCACCATGTGTGAGAAAGTGCCATATTTCTTGCATTGGTATGCCCCCACTTTTTGCTGAACTGCTGATGTACTTTGACTGAGTGTGCTCTGGACTCCTGCCAACCAGGTACCCAGGGCCCGTGTTCCTTCCCTAAAGCTGTATTGAAACAAAACCCACTTGGCATCTCTGGCCACCTATTAGCCCCTAGTAAATGGCACCCTAAGGGCTGCAGCATTTATTGTGCCACCCTTAGGGGCCCTCTACTCTGATACCCACACACTGCTTTTGCAGGCTGAGTGTCTAGGAACAGAACTAAACAGAGTCTGCATGGCACACATCCCTGTGTGCCATACCCACGGAACCCACTGCCCTGGCATACTTCAGTCACCCCTCTAGCTGGGTGCCCTATGCCAGTGGTGTGGGAACAGGTGCATGAGCCCTGTGCCCAAAGCCATTCCTGGGCACTGTAAGTACAGTGATGCAATTAAGAGTATATGGTGCTGGGAGGTTGTCATTACGAACTTCAAAGCACCATAATGGCTACACTGAAGACTGACAAGTTTGGTACCAAACTTCTCAGCACATTAAACCCGCACTGATGCCAGTGTGGGAATTAATGTAAAATGCACCAGAGGGCATCTTAGAGATGCCCCCTGAAAACCTAACCTACAATCCACGTCTGGGCTGAGTGGCTTCAGAGGCTACCACACAGTAGACATATTGCTGGACCCGTGGGTGGAGAGCCCCCCGATCTCCTGGGCCTGGAACAATGCACTTCCTGGGTGAGGTGCTAGGTCTCCTCCCCCAGGATGGGCAGGGGGAAGCTTTAAAGGCATGCCGCCTCTGTGAGCTTCTCCAGACCATTTGCTGTACCCAGCAACTGGCCCCCACCAGTTCTGACCCCCACTCTGGCGGGAAGATTGGCAGGAATCCCTATGTCAGGAAGGGGGGGGGGGAGTGCCAGCCTGCCCAACCCCACCCCTCAGGTGGGGAGGCGAGGTGAAGCACGACCCCGGGCTCCGGCCATCTTGAAGATGGGGAGCCCTGCCCAATCGCAGCTAGGCTCCTGCCCCCCTCCCACAGTAGAGAAGCAGGCTAGGGGGTGTACCCACCCCAGGACAGGGACCGATAAGAAAAGAAGAAAGAAGATCAAAAAGAAGAAGACCCGCTGAGCAGCTGCTAACAACAGGATGACACCCACTGACTTGGCCCCAGCCCTACCAGCCTGTCGATCATGGAGCCTGCTCCTGCTTAATCCCGGTGACTCCTGAGGACCTGCCTGACTTGACCCTCTTAAAGACTGGGACTCCCATAAGCAGAGGCTCTGCTTCAACAACCAACCCCTGGTGCCAGCCAGGAAGCTCAAGCCCTGCCCACTCTGCACCCGCCGAGCCCGGCCCATGACCGAGTGATCCAAGACCACGAGGACGTCCTCCTGGCAACTGGGACCTGAAGTCCAGTGCCCAAAGACCCTCCTCGATGAACCAGACGATGCCTTCAGCCTCAGAGCCAGGGACCCCACCAACCGCAACCAGCCGAGGGTAAGATTTTCGACACCCAAGGACACGCCTGCACCCCGCACCCTGCGACCCCCTGTGCCTCCCTTTGGGGTACCTACCTCTTCTCCAGGATCCCAACTTACCTCTCGAAGTGGTGGTCGCACCTGAAGAATCACCGTCCCCGAGTCTGCAGCCTTTGTTCCCTTTTTACCTTTCCCATTGAATAACATTGAGCGCCCAAAGGCACCCTGCACTCAGCCGCCCGAGTGCCCCTGGCAGCGAAACCTGAGCCCTATCCTACTTCCCCATTTGCCCTGAGCAAGTGACCAGGAGCCCATCTCTCACAGCCGCGTGGCCTGCTAGCCAGCAGCCACCAACCGGAGGCCCCCAGCCCCTAATTGGATAACATTGGGCCTAACTACCTCTGCACCCGGCCGCCAATGTGCCGCTGAGGGTGAACCAACTCTACCTACCTGACCCTGGGGGACCCCTGAGTCTATGCCCAGAACCCTAACTTCCCCAGCTGAGTACTCACCTGGAATCCGATAACTCACTTACCTGCCATTGGATAACATTGACTGGCTTGACTCGAAAAATCTTTGTGTCTACTTTTGAAAACTTAAAATATTCACATAAAATCAACCAAATTCCGAATTCCGAAGAACTCCCCTGAGATCAGGAGAGAAGCCAGTGCTGCATCTTATAGCCCAGTACTGAACCGTAAAAGTAATCCTAGTCGGGTTTACTAGTAACTTGAATTTTCTCCATAGGAATCCATTGTGTGCTTTTCTTTGAAATTTCTTCGGTCTACTTTTGAAAACTTGAAATATTCTTAAAAAATCCTACCAAATACTGAAACGTAATTACTTATCTGTTTTAAGTTGAGACCCCAGTGCTGGACCTAGGAGCCCAGTACTGGATTACAAAAGCAACAAGATCATACTTTAACCCGTTGCGTGCTGCCGTCGGCCGTCGCGAGCACTACATTCGTACTGATGCGCACGTCCCATGGCCGACGCGCCGCCACCCGTGCAAGGAAACGCCCGCACCGCGGCGAAATTACCGCCGCGGTTAACGGGTTAACTGCAACCTGAATTTTCTCCCATTGGATAACATTGCCAGTTTTTCATTGAAAAGTTTCCAAGTGTGAACTTTTAAAATAGCTTTATATTCCTTAAAAATCACTGCAATAACAAAAACGTTTTTACTAAACTGTTCTCAGCTTAGCTCCCAGGACTGAATCTGGGATCCTGTCCTGGAACTACCAGAGTAATCTACAAAGTAATCAGCTGTGTTTATAAAGAAAAACCCGTTGAGTTCAATGCTAAATTATTATTATTATTATTATTATTATTATTATGTGTTCTTATATAGCGCTCGATTACCCGTAGGCATCTCGGCGCTTGCCTTGGGAACCCGTCCTGGCATTTTCCCTGTGAGATACCCGTAGTGGGCATCCCCAAGGTGAAAGCCAGGCATCCCGCCGCGGGGGGGGGGGCCATAGTGGAGATTAAGCAGGCTAATGCCCAGAGCTGCAGAGTGTGAACCCGTGGTTCGAGTAGGCACCGAAACGAGAATTATCGAGTCCGTGGATATTTGGGCTCAAGACCCTGCCGCGTCGGGAATTGAACCCTGGTCCCGGGTCTGACCTCTGCTTCAGGGTCTTCCTCCTCTAACTAGTGAGCCACACTTCTCCTACTGCAACCTCTGTACAAACTGTGTTTACAAAACTTATTGCCTTTCTGCAAAGTATTAATCTGAGGCCTCTCATATTGAGAACAGTATATTTTGATACCTGTTGGTTCTAAAAATAAAACAACTATATCTTTTGATATAAAATAAATTGGCATAGAGTTTAGTCTTTGAGTGTGTGAAACCCTTTGCTGACTGAGTGTGTACAACAAATGCTTTACACTGTCCTCTGGTACTGCCTTACTGCTCGACCAAGCTACTACTTTAGAGAGTAAGGTCACACCTGGCTTTAACCTCTGTTATACCTCTGGGGTTTGTGGACTCTATACACACTGTACCTTTTCCTGGTCCAGTATATATATAGAGCCACTTTTTCACACCATCTCCACTGAGATACTGCCTATCTTGGATTCCGAGGTGGTTTTCTTGTCTGGACTGCAAGCTTCAGTTCTTTCAGCACAAGGTCTCGCTGCACATTATGTGTCCCACCCTCTTCTGGCTGTAGAGTCCATTACATACTCCTGTGTGCAGGGTTTTAGGAAGGAATATTTGTCCAGTTTGTCAAATGGATCTTTCTTGCCCATCTACCTTTACCCAGCGTGGGATAATTAGATTGGAGGGTGGTCTAATGAAAAGGTTGGGAGCTGCATCATCCCACCCCCCTTACAGGCACTGCGTCATATAAAGGAAAGATCAGCGCTCAACCCCTCGAGCCAGCATTATCAATGAGGGCAGTCGAGAACAGGGTTCAAGGAACCATCCAGGGCACACCAGACTCTGGGCACTGGACACCACCACCTTACTGGGCCCATAGAGTCGAAAGGGCCTGTTCTGTACAAACTGTCGTTGAGTTTCAATCCTTCGCTAAACAGGACAGAGAAAGCAAATATTATACGGGGGATTGCATGCACCAAAGAGATGCCTGGATGTACAACAGGGTCAAGTTGAATGTTCCACCGGGTGCCATTAAGCAGCGCCCGCCTGTCCGCTAAGCCACCGCTCAGTCACCCTCCCAGGACTCAATCATCAAACTCCAACCTCCACCAGGCCAGCAGGCACTCCCAACTTGGGTCGGTAGGCCGCAGCAGGTTAAGCAGGCCACAGTGCGCGCTGCAGTTGGAGTCTGTCTCCGCAACAGGGCATCTCAGATGGTCAATCTCTTCCGCCCCCTCTCAGGTTTGTCTGCAAGGCCCCATGTTCCTATGCTAGAGTTGTACGGGGTGGGCAGCAGCTGAAGGTTTTTCAGGGTTTGGCAGAAGGCCGCCAAGCACCATCTCCACTTATCGGCCCTAGTACAAGGTGAATGGGATTGCCAGAGCCCAAATGACCACTTCAAAGCCCCCATTTGTGCCACAGTTTCATCCCTGACTCCTGGCCATCACTGCTTCATGCCCAGGCAATGCCGATGTTTGATGGAGGATACCAGAAAAGTGAGAACCAAATTAAGGTCCCACTGTGGCATGATGGAGGAAACAAATGGGTTAACCCCTTCACAAATCTCTGCACCAGGGGGGATTTGAACAGAGGGGGCTGATCAGGTAGTCGGAGAAAAGAAGAAAGGGCAGAAAGGTAGCCTTTCAATGTGCCCAGAGCAGAGCCCTGCTGAGCCAAAGACATCTGTAGGCGTATACCGATTTTGTGGAGGGGCGTCTGGCTGCCAAGATAACCGCACAGACTTCGGGAGTGAGGTCAAAAGCTGTCAACTCTCGCCGCTCAATCTCCACGCAAGGAGGCTGGGAGTGGGCAGGTTCGGGTGGAGAATCCTCCCCTGCTGCTGCGACAGAAGATCCTCCCGAAGAGGCAACCTGACCGGAGGATTGATGCTCATGTCTAGAAGCTAGGGATACTAAACTCTGTGCCCAGCCTGAAGCCACAAGAATAACTTGTTCCCGGTGGCTCGTGATCTTCTTCAGCGCTCTGGGCAGGAGTGGTAAAGATGTATAGGGGGCCAGAGCTCCACTCACGTCAAAAAGCATTGTTGAGAATGAGATGCCGTGGAAACTCTAAAGTGCAGAACAGCTGACATTGAGCGTTCTCTTCAGCGCCGAACAGAACTAAACAAGGCTCTCCCCACTGCTGATTGAGACCTTGTGCCATCTCCAAATGGAGACGCCATTCATGATTAGCGAGGCACCTTCGGCTGAGCTCATCCACCCTGGCGTTCAGAGAGTCAGCCAGGTGTTGAACCACCAGGAAAATGTCCTGTTGTTCCAGCCAAGTCCAGAGACGCAGGGCCTCGCTGACAAAGGGTCCACAACCACACTACGCCCGGTTTGTTGCATTACCAAATGGCGGTAGTGTTGTCCGTGAACACCTGTACAAGCCTTCCCTTTATTGACTCAGAGTCATTATCACCAGAATCCAGGATGGAGGCTGAAACATCGGTATCATAGCCTGAATATCTTTAACTCTGCGTTTGGGAGGATAGGCCCAAACGGATAGTTTCTTACCTGTCGGTGTAGTTTTGCAGCATGAAGAATATTCTGGATTCACATGCTGTGCATTATTCCGCCATCTAGTGGTTGGGTCCGGAATTATAGTATTACTTCTCTTTTTTTGTTGGTGGTGGTGGGCGTTGACGTACCACCATTTGGTACCCTTCTGTGACGTTGACGTGCTTCATCTGGAAGCTACCACCTTTGGTCGCCACCTTTGGATTCTTATATTTTTTTCTTTCTACTCCTTATTGTTCTCTTCCTTGGCGGAGGAGTGTGGGTTCGCTAGTGAATCCAGGAAATTCCTCAAGCTGAAAAACAACACCGACCGGTAAGAAACTATTCGTTTTGCAGCGTGAATCTTTTCTGGATTCACATGCTATGCATAGACTTTGTAGCGGTTTGCTAGTCTTGTGGTGGCTGGGTGGAAGATGAACTTTGGTTTGTAAATAGATGCTGTAAGACCTTCTGTACTACTTGTGCTTCTTTGTTCATTTGAATATCTATAGAGTAATGTTTTGTGAATGTGTGTACGTGGCGCACCTTGTAAAGTTTGTCCTGCTTGCCTGTGGCAACATTGTATGGCTTGCGCTATCCATCTTGCAATTGTGCTTTTGGTTACTGGTCTTCCCAGAAATCTTTTTGAAAAGGATACAAATAACTGTTTTGTTTTTCTGTCTTCATTAGTTCTTTCAATGTAATACATGACTGCTCTTTTTGCGTCAATTGTGTGCGCAGCTTTTCCCGCTTTGGTCTTTGGATTTTGACAGAAACTTGGTATCTGAATACTCTGATTTATGTGGAATTTTGATACCCCCTTTGGTATGAACTGAGGATCTATCCTCATGTCAATCCGTTTTTTTTTTTAAATCTCTTTTATTATTTTGTTTTATTACAACAGTGACAGCAGCCATCAGCATTACAAATATTGCATGTATAGTTCTTAGGTGATACCTATTAGATATATTCGGACAACAGTTGCTTGACGATCACTTATGCAGTAGTCATGTAGATATAATGGTTCCGTCTGAATCATATTAAATTGGTGCCTCTTCTTAGTGCCAAGTCCATATGGATAGTTGATGCGAATATCGTTTCGTCCCCACCCTGGGGTAGGGGGCGAAACCAGGAGCCGGAGTTCCCTGCAGGGACCAGTGTAAGCTGTGGTTGCGATACTAAGGGGGGAGTAAACGGGGAACGGAACTTGCAGTAGAGCTGGAGCACATCAAACCGCCAGTACACGTTTGCGAGCTTGTTGCTTAAAGCGCCTATTCCCGTGGCCTTGACCCTCTTTTTTTTTATTTATATTTTTTAATCTATATACCTTGCTGGGGAAACAGTATACAATGACTCGTGTCACAGTGGCATCTCTGATTAACCCTGAGACCCTTCTAACATGTACAGTGCTACTCGTCCGGAGCAGGCACCGGTGCAGGCAGGACTAGTGGGTGCTCATATGTCTGAAGGGCTAAAAGTATTGCTTCCCATTGCGCGGCAATTGGAGTTTTCCTAAGTCCCATGGTCTCTTCGCAGCTAATTGCTATGCTTTCTGCTCTAGCCCACGCGAGTGTGGAGTGTCGCCAAGCTTGGATGTGGAGGGGTTTGGACGCCTTCCAGCACTTCGTGATTATCCTTTTAGCTGTTAGTATGCCCAGATCTAGAAACCTAGAAGTAACCTTGGTGTTATGTGTCTTGCGAAACTGATGTAGTAAATACACAGGCCATTCAAAGGGGATTACCCGCTCGGTGCTGTGATGTAATGCTTCTGCTACCCCCCTGCAGTACGTAGTGAGGCTGTTCCAGCTCCACAGCATATGCACCAGGTCTGCGTCCAGTACGGAGCACCTGGGACAGGCAGAATCAGTACGATGAAAGTATCTGTTGACTTTGGCTAGCGTATAACACGCTCTGTGTGTAATGTAAAATTGGATCTGCATAAATCGCATGTTCCTAGGAATCTTAACTGGGCTGGCCAACACTTGCCCCCATTCCTTGTCTGAGAATTGCCTGCCCAGGTCTCCCTCCCACTTGCTCCGGAAAGGGTCTAACTTGACAGCTGCATGCTGGCGCAGTGACGCTGCAAACCACAGCGTCAAATGAGCAAGGGACTCATGTCTGAGCATACCCTGCCACTCCCATAGTGGCCAAAACGATTCATGAAAGGGGGTGGTGATGGACAGAGCATCTGAATTAAGCAGAACACTCACACCCCGTCAAAAGATCAGGGCTTGATCCATCACCGTTTTTTAGCTCACTGCACCATCCCAGTTCAGAACCTGGCTATATGCAAATTAGTCTGTCCCTGGCCCAGTGCATCATGGGAACAGGGCAGACCAAACTACCAAGCCAATTCTTTACTGGAAAGGAAACAAGCTTCCGGGGACCGGTTTCTGGCATTGCAGCCGTCTTCGGCCCGGCTTGAAGCTTGTTTCCTTTCCAGTAAAGAATTGGCTTGGTAGTTTGGTCTGCCCTGTTCCCATGATGCACTGGGCCAGGGTCAGACTGATTTGCATGTAGCCAGGTTCTGAGCTGGGATGGTACAATGAGCTAAAAAACGGTGATGGATCAGGCCCTGATCTTTTGACATGGGTAGGAGTGTTCTGCTTAATTCAGATACTCTGTCCATCACCACCCCCTTTCATGAATCGTTTTGGCCACCATAAGTGTGGTAGGGTATACTCAGATGTGAGTCCCTTGCTCACTGCACCATCAGGATTCAAGCAAGCCGGGCCGAAGACGGCTGCAATGCCAGAAACCGGTCCCCGGAAGCTTGTTTCCTTTCCAGTAAAGAATTGGCTTGGTAGGTTGGTCTGCCCTGTTCCCATGATGCACTGGGCCAGGGTCAGACAGATTTGCATGTAGCCAGGTTCTGAGCTGGGATGGTGCAGTGAGCTAAAAAACGGTGATGGATCAAGCCCTGATCTTTTGACATGGGTAGGAGTGTTCTGCTTAATTCAGATACTCTGTCCATCACCACCCCCTTTCATGAATCATTTTGGCCACCATAAGTGTGGTAGGGTATACTCAGATGTGAGTCCCTTGCTCACTGCACCATCAGGATTCAAGCAAGCCGGGCCGAAGACCGCTGCAATGCCAGAAACCGGTCCCCGGAAGCTTGTTTCCTTTCCAGTAAAGAATTGGCTTGGTAGTTTGGTCTGCCCTGTTCCCATGATGCACTGGGCCAGGGTCAGACTGATTTGCATTTAGCCAGGTTCTGAGCTGGGATGGTGCAGTGAGCTAAAAAACGGTGATGGATCAAGCCCTGATCTTTTGACATGCGTAGGAGTGTTCTGCTTAATTCAGATACTCTGTCCATCACCACCCACTTTCATGAATCGTTTTGGCCACCATAAGTGTGGTAGGGTATACTCAGATGTGAGTCCCTTGCTCACTGCACCATCAGGATTCAAGCAAGCAGGGCCGAAGACGGCTGCAATGCCAGAAACCGGTCCCCGGAAGCTTGTTTCCTTTCCAGTAAAGAATTGGCTTGGTAGTTTGGTCTGCCCTGTTCCCATGATGCACTGGGCCAGGGTCAGACTGATTTGCATGGAGCCAGGTTCTGAGCTGGGATGGTGCAGTGAGCTAAAAAACGGTGATGGATCAAGCCCTGATCTTTTGACATGGGTAGGAGTGTTCTGCTTAATTCAGATACTCTGTCCATCACCACCCCCTTTCATGAATCGTGTCTTCACAGTGGCGGTCCACCATCCACCTGGCCACCCACTGGAGTTGTGCTGCCAAAAAGTGTGCTCAAAACAGGGTGCCGCCAGACCCCCTTGATCGACGGGCAGAATGTCCACTCTATGCCGACTGGAGCCCCATATAAAATCCCTGACTGTCTTTTCCAACCCAGCAAAAAAGGAAGGCGGTATGTGGACAGGCAAGTTACTGAAATAGTACAAAAGTCACAGCAGAACCACTATTTTCACTAGCGCTACCCTGCCTGTCACTGCGAGGGGAAGCGTGCTCCAGAAGCGCATCTGCGATTTGGTAGCAGTTAACATCCTGCCAAGATTGCCGTCATAGAGGTCTGCCGGCTTTCGGTATATCTGGATGCCAAGGTGTAGTGAATCAGCCACTTTAGTGGTCTGATGCCCTGTGATGACCGTCGATCACCACCATTGTGTACTGACTTTAGTGTGCTATGTGACCTTAGCCTTAATGTAGGATGGTCTTGCATTAGAATAATCTTGCCAAAGAATAGAAGGTATGGGATGTCGAGGTGCAGTGTTGTTAGTGATGGTGCACACATGTGCTCTATAGTGGATACTGAGGGATTAAGTGCATAGTGTTATTTGAGTTAGGTGAATTATGACTTTAGCCTATTGGCTTTGACGTGGTCTAATATCATTCTGTTTTCCAACTAGTAGAGGGCTATGCTTGAGCAACTCCATATTCTAAACTGCAGCCATCTTCTGAGCCTCTTTAGGTGAGAGGTTATATTTTTTAGTTTCCATGTGTTGTTCACCAGCAGTGAACCAGAGCGGACCAGTTCTTATCTGAAAAAATGTGCTCTCTCGATCTTGGAGTCATAGCAAAACGCTTGGCCAGCTGCTTGTTGTGCTCTTGGTACGAGGTGGTACAGGAATCCTGTGAGAACTGTAGGCGGAGTTAGCTAGAAACTTCGATGGAGAGCTGCATTCTATATTAGAGAAAGGGGGTCCGAGAGAGGAGGAGATGCTGGTCTGGTGGTTTGGCGGTCTGGTGATACATCACGGTGCAGACGTGCAGTCGTGTTTGTGGAACAGAGAGTCCTGATCCAACCAGAGAGGGAAAGAGAGGCGGACCCTTCTTCAGATAACAAGATGCTTAAGATCATGGTGAGGTGTTCCATGTATACCTAACTTTATCTAACTATGCTTTTATTTTCAGGTTCTATGTATATGTATGTGTTGGTGATTGCTATAAATGTTTACTGTGATATTTAGTTATTTCTTCTTCCTTGTCATCCTATTATCATGAAATAAAGAAACCCTAGAGCATATCATTTGTTTGTATTCCTTGTGAGGGAAGGTCGGGACCCTTTTTTACCAAGTACTTACAGAGGGATGGGCGATTCCCCTCTAATGGGTAATTGTTGATACGGGAGGGAAATCGGCTCCCATCAGGGATGTCTAAATTCTAATTATTCTATCCAATACATTGCTAGGAGGAGCATGCGCTGTGTACCCTCTCAGATGGGGAGGTTTTGTGATTTGCTGCGTACCCTCTCGGATGGGAAGGTGCTGTGACTTGTTGTTATTTGCGAGCTCCTCGGCAATGGTCTTATATGTTGTCAGTGTTTATTCCTTTCTTGGGTAAGTATTGTGAAATGTGGTGTCTTTCTGGATCCTGAGAAAGGATGTGGTAAGAATTGGCCTGGTGACTGACAGAAGCACCAAAACATACAGAGAAGTAGGTCATTACACAAGGTAGCAGAATGTGTCTGCAACCTAGCGTACCTTCACTCCGTTAAGCTCCAGCTCCTGGTCTGGGATGTCTGTGCTAAAGGCGTAGAGCTTCGACTTGCCAACATTTACCTTCAGTCCCGATATGTCCGCGAACTCCCGCAAGATGCAGGCCAAGTTGCCCGGTACATTACTGACATCACGGAGATAGATTAACCCCTTGGGCGCGGCCGCGATTCTGCACCTGTGCGGCACTTTTAATGAGTGGGCGGGTTCATGACGGCCCCCAGCCGTCATCAGCACACGCCCACAGTGGTGCATGACGGCCGGCGGTCATCATCAGCATGGAATGGGTTAATAGATCGTCCGTGTACAACAAAACCTATGCATGCCGTCCCCTAACAATATGCCCCCTTGCGTGTGTGCGCTTATCGATTCTGGTAGTGGCTCCATTGCGAGCGTGAAAAGAAGGGGGGATAACTGACAGCCCTGTCTCATCCCTCATTTCACTGACATTTCTTCCGATGTGTAAGGGCCCGTCTTTACTCTTGCCCTTGGGTTCATGTAAAGTAGCTTGACTATCTGCACAAAGGCCGGCCCTAGCTTATATTTTTCCAGAGTAGCAAACATAGTTCCACTAAAGGAATCAAAAGCTTTTTCCAGATTTAGCACGAGACCACCAGTCCTTGGCCATGTAATCGTTCATGTCAATCCTGTTACTATGTATTTGGAAGTAGGGTTCCTGTAGTGTTAGTGCCTGTAGTTTGCAATGTTATTGCCACTAAAAGGCAGTATTTTAGGTTGAGCATTTGTGGCGTTGCTTTGTGTATTAGTTCGAATGGTGCTTTCATCATTTGCGCTAGAACTATCTTAAGATTCCATGGTGATGCTGGTACCATTTTTGGTGGTGCAATTCTTTTTGTGCCTTCAAGGAACCGTTTGACCACCTGTGAAGTAAAGAAACTCTTCCTAGTTTCACCTCTTGTATACGCTACAATTGCTGCTAAGTGTACTTTTAGCGAAGTGAAACATTATTTAATTTGTAGTACGTGTCAAATACTTTAGCACGGTTCTTTCTTTTGTAACCTTTCTTCAAAGACGTTTTTTAAGGCACTATTGTAAATCAATCAATCAATCACTCACTGCATTTGTATAGCGCGCTACTCACCCCGGAGGGTCTCAAGGCGCTGGGGGGGAGGGTTATGTCACTGCTCGAACAGCCAGGTCTTGAGCTGCTTCCTGAAGGAGAGGTGGTCCTGGGTCAGCCGAAGGTGGATGGGGAGGGAGTTCCAAGTCTTGGCTGCAAGGTAGGAGAAGGATGTTCCTCCGGTGGTGGCTTGGCGGATGCGTGGTACGGAGGCGAGGGCGTGGCTGGTTGATCATAGCTGGCGGGTGGGCGTGTAGAAGGTCAGGCGGTCGTTGAGGTACTTTGCGCCCAGGTCGTGGAGAGCCTTGTGTGCGTGGGTGAGGAGCCTGAACGTGATTCTCTTGCTAATGGGGAGCCAGTGCAGGTCTCTCAGGTGGCCCGAGATGTGGCTGTGTCGTGGGATGTCCAGGATGAGTCGTGCGGAGGCGTTCTGGATGCGTTGGAGTCTTTTTTTAAGTTTGGCTGTGGTTCCGGCGTAGAGGGTGTTCCCGTAGTCCAGACGGCTGGTGACGAGGGCCTGGGTGACGGTCTTCCTGGTTTCGGTGGGGATCCATCTGAAGATCTTGCGGAGGATGCGCAGGGTGTTGAAGCATGATGAGGAGACGGCGTTGACTTGTCTAGTCATCGAGAGGGAGGAGTCCAGGATGAAGCCGAGGTTGCGTGCATGGTCCGTTGGTTTGGGAGTGGTGCCCAGGGCAGGGGGCCACCAGGAACCGTCCACGGCGGAGGGCGATGATCCCAGGATGAGGACTTCCGTCTTGTCTGAGTTCAGTTTCAGGCGGCTGTTCTTCATTCACTCGGCGACGTCTTTCATCCCCTCGTGTAGACTAGCTCTGGCGGTGGCGGGGTCGTTGGTGGGGGAGAGGATCAGCTGGGTATCGTCGGCGTAGGAGATGATGTTGAGGTTGTATTGGCGTGCGATGGCCGCGAGGGGGCTCATGTAGACGTTGAAGAGGGTTGGGCTGAGTGATGATCCTTGTGGTACGCCACAGATGACTTCGGTGGCTTCGGATCTGAACGGGGGGTGGCGGACTCTCTGGGTTCTTCCGGCAAGGAAGGAGATGATCCACTCTAGTGCCTTCTCTTGGATTCCGATGTTGCTGAGGCACTGCACTAGGGTCCGGTGGCAGACAGTGTCGAACGCTGGGGGAGAGGTCCAGGAGGATGAGGGCCGCTGTTTCCCCGTTGTCGAGCAGGGATCTGATGTCATCGGTGGCTGCGATCAGGGGGGTCTCGGTGCTGTGGTTGGCTCAGAAACCGGACTGTGAGGGGTCGAGGGATCCGTTCGTCTCGAGGAAGGCGGCGAGCTGTCTGTTGACGGTCTTCTCGATGACTTTGGCAGGAAAAGGAAGGAGCGAGATGGGGCGGAAGTTCTTGAGGTCGGTGGGGTCCGCTGTGGGTTTCTTCAGGAGGGCGCTGAGCTCGGCATGCTTCCAGCTCTCCGGGAAGGTGGCGGTGAGGAAGGAGGCGTTAATGATGTTCCTAAGATGGGGTGCGATGATGGCGTCGGCCTTGTTGAAGACGTGGTGGGGGCAGGGGTCGGGGGGGGGACCCGGAGTGGATGGAGTTCCTCGTGCGGGTGGTGTCTTCGGTGCTGACCGGGGTCCAGTTGCCGAGGGTGGTGGTGGCGGGCGTTGGTTCGGTGGTTGGGTGTGTGGTCTGTGCGCCAAAGCTGTTGTGTATGTCGGCGATCTTGCGGTGGAAGAAGGAGGCGAGTGAGTCGCAGAGGTCTTGTGAGGGGGTGATGTCGTTGTTTCCGGCGCTGGGGTTGGAGAACTCTTTGACGATGCTGAAGAGTTCCTTGCTGTCGTGGGCATTGTTGTCCAGTCGTTCTTTGAGTGCTTTCTTCTTGGTGGCGCGGCTCAGCTGGTGGTGCTTGCGGGTGGCGTGCTTGAGGGCAGTCATGTTGTCTGTGGTCTGGTCGTGGCGCCAGGCTTTCTCGAGGGTGCGGCAGTTCTTCTTGGAGTCCTTGAGTTCGTTGGTGAACCAGGGGGTTTTCTTGCAGCCGAGTCTGCTGGGAGGGTTCTTTAGTGGTGCGAGGTCATCGGCGCAGGCGGTCAGCCACTGTGTGAGGTTGCTGGCTGCTTCGTTGGGGTCCGTTGTGCTGGTGGGAGGGTTCTGGTCGAGGGAGGCGGTGAGCTGCTCGGCGGTGATCTTGCTCCAGCTCCGGCGAGGAACCTGTTGTGGGTGGTGGTGGGTCGTGGTTTTTCTGAAGCTGAAGTGGACGCAGCTGTGGTCAGTCCAATGAAGTCCGGTGGAGTGGCTGAAGGAGATGTGCTTGCTGGATGAGAAGACGGGGTCAAGCGTGTGGCCGGCGTAGTGGGTCGGGGTGTTCACCAGTTGCTTGAGTCCGAGGTTGGCGGGGTTGTCCAGCAGGGTGGTGGTGTTGGTGTCATTGTTGTTCTCCAGGTGGAAGTTGAGGTCCCCTAGGAGGATGTAGTCAGCGGAGGGGAGGGCGTGCGGGCTGATGAAGTTTGCGATGTCTTCGCTGAATTGCGTGCGAGGTCCCGGGGGTCTGTAGATGAGAGTGCCTCTGAGGGTCATCTTGGGGTCGGTGTGTATCTGGAAGTGGAGGTGTTCACCGGCGGTGAAGGTGTTGTCGGAGTTGGTCGAGATGCGGATGGTGTTCTTGTGTACGATGGCGATGCCGCCTCCCGTCTGGTTGACGCGGTCCCTCCGGGTGATCTTGTATCCGTCCGGAATTGCGATGGCGATTTCGGGCGCTGAGGAGGTTTCCGTGAGGAAGGCGACGTCTGGTGCTGTTGTGTCGAGCAGGTTCCAGAGTTCGACTGCGTGCCTGTGTGTATCTTTTCCTTTTCGCTGTATAACATTTTCTTGTTGTTGGTTTCCGAGCTTCTCTCAGGACAGCCATGGTGATTTCTGGTAGTTTGAGATGTGCGAATTCTAAGTCCTCAGGAGCCCTTCTGCTTGGCCTAAGCTCTCTGGTTCTGGATGAAACACTTTCCCGCGTTGCATTTTTAGCACATCTTTTCTTTTTGGAAGTTTTGCATTGTTCCTTGAGACATTTCCATTACTTCTGAGAACCAAGTTTGTCTGGCCCACTGTGGTGCATTGAGTATCATTGTCATTCTGCTGATCCTGCATTTGCTGATCACTTTGCTCAGTAACGGTATTGGGGGAAAAGCATAAGCAAATATCCCTGATCAGTCTATCCATAGCGCATTCCCTAGAGCATGACTGCAAGGCCGCCTGGATGAGAAGTTTTGGCATTTTTCATTGTGGGGTGTTGCAAATAGGTCTATTTGAGGTGTCCCCCATTTTGTGAAAATCTTTGGCACTTCTGTTTGGTTTAGCTCCCACTCGTGGGATGATGTTGTTTGTCTGCTCAGTCTGTCTGCTTCTATATTATCCTTCTGGTAGGACTATTGCTAAAATGTCTATTCCCCTTGGGATTGACCATCTCCATATCTCCTGTGCTAGCGTTGAGAGTGCTACTGACTGGGTCCCTCCTTGTTTTTTTATGTAAAACATTGTTGTTGTGTTGTCTGTTTGTTTCAACACCCTTTTCCCGTACAGCTCTTTCTGAAATGCTTTTAAGGCTAAGAATACTATTTTTAGTTCCAAGATATTGATGTGTTTCACTACATCCTGCTGTGTCCACAATCCCCTTACTTTGAGGTTGTTTATGTGTGCTCCCCATCCTATTAGGGATGCATCTTTTGTTATGGTCACCGTTGGAGTTGGTAGTGTGAAGAGTCTCCCATGTGCTATGTTTGTTGTTTTCCACCATGCCTTCTCTTGATGAACTATGTTTATGACAACCACTAGATCCTCCCAACTCCCTGTTGCCTGTGACCACTGTGTCTAAAGCCATTCCTGAAATGGTCTCATGTTTAGACAAATGTTGGGAATTAAATGAATGCATGAGGCCATCATTCCCAGTAATTTACCCACTGTCCTCACGGTCAGATGATGCCCCCTCGGATATAGACGAGTCTCCTTCAATAGGGCTGATCTCCTCTTCTCGCTTGGGAATGCTCTCCCTAGCACTGTATTTATTTCTTCTCCTAAGAACACCTTTATGAGTTCTGGTTTTTTTTTTTTTTTTCAAAACCTTTATTGCACTTTGTATATTACACAGCGGAAGGCCTACAACCCTGCGGGTCGGCCGCTAACACGTGCTCGTTAGACATGATATAGCTTTGCATTGTGTCCAATAAATCAACAGTGTCCGCAATTGTCCAGTAGAGCAAACTGCAAATTAAAAGTGCATTTGAGATAGCATTGTCAACATTCGAGATGGTTTTGATGGTATTTTATCTTTTTTGAAAAACAACAAACTCTAAAACTAAAACAGTAGGAATGATAGTACGGTCAGACGTGGATCAATGCAGTTTGAATTATAAGTGCCTCTTGGGAGAGGCCTACTCCCAGCTCATGCCCCAGAGGTCTAGCGCCCCCGCCCACTTTATGCACACACCCGCCCTCGTCCCACAGTCAGCGGTTCAAAAGAAAAACGCGCTTAGCGGCCCTGGTCGTCCCCCTGCTCAACCACTTCGTTCGGGCTCACCCCTCCTCCCCCTCCTCCCCCGAGTCCTCCTGCTCATCCTCCAATAAGGGATCACAAATGTCCCCCCTGTACCCATTCCTTTGCAACCACACTTCCCTGGGCAGGCTCGGCTGGAGTATACCGCCCTCTCGGTCACCATCACTGTATCCATATGTAGACACCATTGGGACTTGGACGGGAGGTCTGCCACACCCCACCGCTGCGCTATGTCTCTCTTTGCCACCATCAACCCCACCGTGACCCAGAGTTGTTCATACCTGGAAAGGTCAGTAGGCTCCCAAATGTTAAGTAGGCACCTCCACGGGTCGGGCAGCAGGGACCGGTTCAGTGTTTGTGAAATCGTACGGAGTATTTGCTTCCAATAGTCCTGTATCTTGGGACATTCCCATATGGTATGAAAGAACGTGCCCTCCTCCCCACACCCACGAAGGCAATACGGATGGGGTGCCCTGTTTATGCGGTGTAGCATGGTCCTCGTGTAGTAAACTCTGTATAGAATCTTAAACTGCACTAAACGCATGCGCCCTGAGATGCCCACTTCCTTAGGGGACCCAAGTGCTTCATACCATTCATGTTCGTCCATGTCGCCTACGTCCCCCTCCCACTTCCCCTTTAGGTGGAGTGTCGGATCCGGGGAGTTATTAAGCAATTTGCGGTACGTGAGTGATGTCGCCTTCTCCAACATGTATTCAGTGAGGAGGCGATCCTCCAAGGGTGAGGATTCGGGCAGAGGTGTGTCGGGGGGCAGGGCCGTGAGCAATGCGTGCTGTATTTGGATGTACCTATAAAGCTCCCTGTCACCCAAACCATATAGTTCTCTTAGTCGGACAAAGGGTATCACAGCATTCCTCTCCCACAAATCACCCACCGTGGAAATACCTATCGTATCCCAGTGCGCAAAACCCTTAGTATTCCTCATATTGCCCAGTGCCCGCGAATCCCACAGCGGAGTCATTCCAGTGATCTTCCCCTTCCAGCCCAGTGCCGCCGTCGCCGTGTGCCACAACTGAACAGTCAATTTAGTGGGGCCCACCAAGGCCCGCACCTTGCGGTGGTCATATAATGGTCCCAACAAAGTATCTGTGCCCAGTTGAGCCCTATCCGACTGGAAGGCCGGTTCGGTTTGTGGGGCGTGAATCCAGAGGTTTATTGGCTTTAGGTGTGCTGCCCAGTAATATAGCTTAAGGTTCGGCAGCGCAATACCCCCATCATATCAATCTCTGTGCAGCTTAGATTGCGCCACGCGCGCAGGGAGGTTCCCCCATAGCAGGTTTGAAACTAGAGCAGCCACTCTCTGGAAGAACCGCGGTGCCACGGGATAGGGTGTATTTTCGAGGACGTACAGGAAACGCGGTAGCGCCATCATCTTATAAAGCGCCGCCCTGCCCAAGAGCGTCAGCGGCAGGCCAGACCAGAACATGACATCCCGTTTCAGCCTGTCTAAGTGAGGTTTCAAATTTTTATCAACAAATTCAGTCGGGTCTTTGGTGATATGAATACCCAGGTATTTAAATGAAGAGCCCGCCAGCTTCAGTGGGCACGTGTCGGCCAGATTCGGGGCCGGACCCTGCAAAACGTACAGTTCCGATTTGGTCCAGTTCAACGCGTAGCCAGAAACTCTGCCATACGTATCGCAAATGTGGAGCAAAGCCGGCACCCCACCCTCTGGGTCTGTTAGATAAAGCAACATATCGTCCGCGTATAATGACAGACGGTCCTCCCAACCCCCCTTCCACGTTATACCCTTGAGGAGGGGTGAAGTCCTCAAAAGAGTCGCAAGAGGCTCCAAAGAGATCGCAAACAGCAGGGGCGACAAAGGGCACCCCTGCCGCGTGCCCATCCCCAACGAGTTCTGGTTCTTTTGATGATTTTTCCACATGTATGGAGAAGCCCAGCTGAACTAGTTTCTCTATCACTTGTTGTATATGCTGTTTGCATAGGCTGTAAGAGTTTGCTCTTACTAACCAGTCATCCAAGTAGGGGTAAACATGAATCCCCTGCCTTCTGAGATGAGCTGGTACTGCTGCTAGGTGCTGATTTTAGTCCAAAGGCGAGTACTTTGAATTGGTAGTGTTTTTTGTCCACTACAAATCTTAACAGCCTCTTGTGTCTTTTGTTTATTGGGATGTGTAAATACTCATCTTTTAAGTCTATTGTTGCCATGTAGTCTCCCTTCTGCAATAGAGGTAGCACTTCTTGCAGTGTAGTCATTTTGAATCTTTGCGTCTTTATGAATTTGTTTAGAAACCTTAAGTCTAAGATTGGCCATAGTGTTCCGTCCACCTTTGGAATTAGGAAGTATGTTTAGTATACTCTGTTGTTCTTTTCTCTGTGTGGTACGTGCTCTATTGCATGTTTTTCCTGAAGTTCTTGCACCTCTTTGAATAGGTGAGATAATTCTTCTTTTGAATGCCTCTTTTGCTTTGGATTCCTGTTTGGATGCTGTTCTGTTATCTCTATGCAGTAACCGTACTGCATTATGTTTAAAATCCATTTGTCTGTGGTTATTTCCCTCCATTTTTTGTAGGAAAAAACGTAGTCTGCCTCCTACTGGGGTAGTATGTTGGAGGAAATGTAAACTGGTTTGATCTTGTCTTTGTAGCCTTTGTTTTTCTGTGTGTACTCTCACTGTTGTTGGTCGTGAGTGTACCTTTTAGTGAGCGCAGTCACTTAGTAGAAGTTTGTTGTCCACCTCTTTGTGGCTGACCTCTGCCATAGAGACGCCCTCAACAGGATGCTCTTCCTTGGTATTGCCAGCTTTGCTGCTGTACCTGCTGTTGTCCCTGATTTCCTGCTTGGTATGTTTGCTGATAACCCTGATGAGAGGTACTAGGTTGGTGTGTACCTCTCCCCACTGGTCTCCTTGATGGTGTGTCTCTATGCATGCCTCTGAACTGTAGAGACCCCATGGACCTTGCAGTTTCGTCATCCTTCTTTTGTGACTGAGCTTTTCATAAACCCCACTTCCAAACAATTGTTCCCCATTGAATGGGGAGTTAATGATGTTACTCTGCACTTCTGGCTTAAAGCCTGAGATTCTAAGCCATGCGTTCCTCCTCTCTGTGATACCAATCATCATTGGTCTGCTTGATGTTCTGCAGCATCCAGGGATGATTTTAAACATGTATTTGCAGTGTTTTTGCAGTCTTCCACCAAGTGGCTAGCTCTTTTTTGGAATTGCTCAGGTATATATTTTAACAATTCTCCCACCTGCTCCCATAGTTGATAAGCATGTCTGTTTAACAATGCATTTGAATTGGCTATGCGCCATTGATTAGCTGCACTTTTTTCTACCTTCCTTCCTACCAGGTCCATCCTTGTCAGGAGGGGTTCCCACTGTAGTTGGTACATTTGCTCTTTTCCTTGTAGTCGAAGTAATAATAGAGTCAGCTGGAACAGATCCCCTGATGTAAATGGGATCCTTAGAGGAGTGCTTATACTTCTTTTCTGCTCTTGGTGTGATAGCCTTGCATGCAGCCGGCTCTTTGAATGCTTCCCTCCCCTTGGCAGCATTGGGAGGAATTGTTTTCTGGATTGTGTAGGCATCAGTGTCTCTAATAAAAAACATGATTGTGGTTTTTCTTCCTCCAGTTGAACACCATAAGTCTCAGCAGCTTTTTTAATCACCAGATTATACATGCCAATGTCATCTGGGGGTGATGGCCTAGAAGGATATGTTTCCACAGCCTCCTCAGGTGATTCGGCGTCGAGATCTTGCCATTGTAAGGCTTGAGTCTCCAACATGGCCGATTAGGCATATGTCTGCTCGTCCCCCTCGACGTCTTCTCCGAAAAAGAATGATTCTTCCTCTTCTTCTTCGATTGGTTCAGGGGTTTTACGGCGGTATTAGGTCTTCGCCTACCTTTTCCCCTTCTGTTTCTTTTGTTTTCGGCGGTATCTTGAATAGCTTCAAGCTTTTGTTGAAGTCTTTTTTACGTTGTAAAATATTTGCCATCTCGTCTTCGAGCCTTTTTCTCTTTTTCGCTATTTTGGCCGCGTGTGTATCGGCGTCAAGATTTTCGGCTTTCCGTTTTTCGGCTGTCAACACCAAACCAATTGTCGACGTTTGTTTGGGCCTTTCTTTTTTCGACGCCGAGGCGTACTTTACCAGACTGTCTTTCGATGTCTTTGTCTTTTCGAGGACCTTTGCCATTCCAGGTTCCTTATTCAAGGATCCTACAGTGTGGCTTTGTGGGTGAAGCTGCGGTCACCGAATGCTTCGACACCAAGGCTCCCTTTAGTTTTTTCAAGGCCAACGACTCTCTTACCGCCTTCGAAGTCTTCTTCTCGACTACCACGTCCAAAACCTCTCTCTCCTCGTTGCCTTCTGGTCCTTCGGCGGCGTTATCTTCCTTCTCACTGTGGAGTGCCAGATCTCGCAGCGAAGGTGGTGGACCTTGGCCTGGCATGTTGTAGTTTGCTCGTCGCTGCCTTTTTCTCACCCTCAAAGTCTTCAGGGTGAAGACAGAGCAGGCGTTACAGTCGTCACTCTGATGATCCAGTAGCAGGCACAGATTGCAGACCGGGTGCTGATCCTTCTGTGCGTACTTGTGGTGACAGTTCTTGCAAAACCGCACACAGGGAGCCCCCTGCATGCGCATTCTCCGACTGTCATCGAAGATCCTGTTTTTTGACCCTTCGTCGAACTCCGGTTGTCTTGTGTTTAAAGTTGAAAGTCGGTTCTTCTCCCCAATCTTCGGAGCTCCTTCCGTATCGATCTAGACCCAACGGCGGAAAAACAGAATCTGAAGATGGTGACCAAAGGTGGGAGCTTCCGGTGGAAGCACGTCGACGTCACAGAAGGACACCAAATGGTGGTACGTCAACGCCCACCAACAACATCAACAACAAAAATTAGAAGAAATACTACAATTCCGGACCCAACCACTAGATGGCGGAATAATGCATGGCATGTGAATCCTGAAAAGATTCATGCTGCAAAACTGCAGTGTGTCCAGAACCGCCGCAATGAAAAGGAGCATCTGAGAGGGAGTCAAGTGTGACTTCGGCACGTTGATAGTGAAACCCAGCAAATGCAAGAGGTTCACCGTGGCCTGGAGGTGGGAGACAACTCCTTGTGGCAAGCCCGCCTTTAAAAACCAGTCGTAGCGATAGGGGAAGACTGGAACCCCTGATCTACGTAGATGGGCTCCAACCACTGCCATCACCTTTGTGAACACCAGAGGGGCGCTAGTAAGGCTAAAGGGGAGCACTGCAAATTGAAAGTGCTCGTGATCCACTGTGAACCGATGGGAAGGCAGGATGGGAATATGAAAATAGGCATCCTGCAAGTCCAGCGCTACCCATCCAGTCTCCTGGGTCCAAGGCTGACAGGACCTGAGCAAGGGTGAGCATGTAGAATTTTTCCTTTTTGAGGAAGTATTTGAGGGCTCTGAGGTCTAGGATAGGACAAAGGCCTTGGTCCTTCTTTGGGACAAGAATGGAGCGGGAATAGCAACCACTGCCTACTTCGGGTGCAGGAAGAGAGTCATGAGAGACAAGAGAGCCATGACTTCCTTGCAGAGCAAAGCAAGGTAATCCTCCATCAGCTACTGCAGGCATAGGTGGAGGGGCAGTCTCGAAGGGGACGGAGGAGCCCTTTCGGACTATTTGCAACACCCACTTGTCCAATGTAATGTTTCGCCAGTGGTGGAGATGCTGACGTATTCTGCCACCAACTGGCTGAGAGTGATCCGGGGGATCAGACTAGTATGGTTTTGCGGTGGAGGAGGGTCTTGGCCCAAATTCTGATTTCCTGATCCATGAGGCCGGGCTGAACTTGAGGGACCTTCTGGCCGGGATAGGGTTGGCGCTTCTGATAGCTCCTTGCGTAGCCATGAAAGGAGCGAAAATTGGATGAAGCCCTAGGGGCAGTAGTTAGGCCCAAAGATTTGCCCGTGGCCCGTGAGTCTTTAAAGCACTCAAGGGCAGCATACGCCTTGTCTCAGAAGAGAAGGGAGCCATAAAGCGCATGTCCATGAAGTTAGACTGGATATCCCCCGAAAAAACAGACGTTCTCAGCAAGGCGTGGCGACGAACTGCCACCTTCGTGGAAATTGCTCTACACAGTAAGTTCATCATGTCCAAGTCACATCAGATGGCGAACTTAGCTGCGTCCCTCCAGTCTGATATAGCTTGGGAAAGTAGAGCCCGGTTCTCCTCAGAGACTCTGAGTAGCACTTGCGCTACAGTATCCCATGCTCTCGCCCTTCATCTTCTGAATGAATGAATCACTGAAGCAGGGCCGTGTCCCCAGAGCCTTTAAAAAAGCTACTGTAGTCCCCCTTCTGAAAAAAAACTGGGGCCAACCGCCTTCGTCCTACTTAATTATAATCCCATATCTCTGCTTCCTTAACTGACTAAAATACTGGAAACCCATGGAGCGAAATGCCTATGCTCATACATATCGAACAATCTCAGTTCCTTGACCCCCATCAAGCAGGATTTCATCCATCTCACTCCAAGGAGTCATTCTGTCGGTTTTGGCCGAATTAAGAAAGGAAGCTGATAAGGGCACCTCTCAGGACCTGGTGCTACTAGATCTTTCTGCGGCTTTTGACACGGTCGACCACAGAATCCTGGTGGACCGTGTCAGAGTCCTGCTGGACTCCAGGGTCCAGCCCTTCACTGGGTCATATCCTTTCAGGAAGATCGATCTAAATTAGTCCGTCTGTCTCACTTTATCGCACCTGAGGTAACGACCAATTGTGGGGTGCCACAGGGATCGTCATTATCCCAGTACTTGTTTAATCTATACCTACTCCCTTTGATCCGTTCCTCAAGGGAGCGTAAGGTGAACGCCTTTAACTATGCAGACGACTTACAACTTATATTCACAACAATAACACACCATAATCCATCTCTGACTTTCAGGCTACCTAGCTGTACATCAGTAACTGGATGAATAGCAACCACCTGAAGCTAAATCCGGACAAAACTGAATTGATCTTGACTGGCGACATTCAGAACCCCTGGCGCTCACTCTTTTGGCCTGCGGAGTTGGGCAGTCCTCCAGTTCCAAATCCATCAACGAAGAGGCTCAGTGTCACAATAAACAGTGACTTATCTATGAAGTCCCAGATCGGAACAGTAGTCTCTACTGGATTTTTAAAGTTAAGGAGGATTAGGAAAATCAGTAAATTCCTTACAAGAGAAGCACTGGTGCAAGTTGTCCTAGCCCTGGTCATCTCCCATTGCATTACGCAAACTCTATATCTCGGGTTACCTGCGTATCTAGTCAGGAAACTGCAGCTGGTGCAGAACCAGGCTGCCAGACTGATCTTCCATCAGCCTAGATGGCAACATGCCATCCTACTTATGCGGCAGCTCCACTGGCTCCCAATACCAAAATGCTGAGATTTTAAAATTGTGTGCCTCATCTTTAAGTCTCTACAGGACATGAGCCCAAAATGTATTTCTAACCTAATCAAGAGTCATGTACCTACGTGTAACCTGAGATATGCCCAATTAAATTCACTGGTCCCTCTTTATAAATGGAAGAGACTAGGGGGCAGCAGGTTTGCAGTGTTGGCCCCACACTTCTGGAATGCTCTTCCATAATGAAATCAGATCCTGCACAGATTTACCTGTGTTCAGGAGACTTCTCAAGTCATGGCTCTTTACCCAGGCCTATGAATAGATCTTCGGGGGCTCCAGTCCAGGCCAGCACTCTCGACGGCAGCTCTGCCTAAACAGTCGCTCAGCCCCAGTGCACGAGCTGCTGCCCCTGCGACCCTGCCCACGACACATCGCAGCTCCACCACTCTCCACGCACCCAACCCCGAGAGAGTCACGGACTGCGAAAGATCCTCGCCTAACACCACCCACGGACCGTTTTCTTGCAGACTCTGCCACAGTTCCTTCACTGTCGACACAACTACCATTACCACCGAAGGCCCGCCTGACCTACGCACCACCGAAACCGGACTACATCCTACTCGGGGACCTGAACTTCCACCTCGACAACAGCAACGACCCCAACTCCACCACTCTCCTCGCCAACCTCGGACTCAAGCAGCTAGTTAGCACGCCCACTCACAAAGCGGGACACACCCTTGACCCCTTCTTCGCAGGAGGAACCAACATCCGCTTCAGCCACACCTCCCAGCCCCACGGGACAGACCACCACTGCGTCCATTTCACCTTCAACACCACCACCACACCCAACACCCCCCCGCGCCCATCACAAAGTACCTGGAGCAAGGTCACAGAGGAACTCCTCAACACCACCCTCCTCCAAGACCCACCCAACGCCATGACTGACACCAATGCCACAGCTGTGGAACTACACCGATGGATCTCCTGCTATGCCGACAAACTCGCACCCCTCTGCCTCCCCACAAAACAACAGCCCCTGAAGGCCGCCTGGTTCTCCAGAGAACTACAAGAAGCCAGACACTCCTGCAGACTACTACAGAAAAAATGCAGAAACCAGAAACCCACGGAAGCACGTATCAACCACAGGGAAGCCCTGAAGAAATACCACCAGCGCCTAAGAGACAGTAAACGTCATAAGAGACAAGGTCAAGACAAACGCATTCAACGCCAAGGAACTGTTCAACGTCATACAGCAGTTCGCAAAAACCCCCAGCGAAGTCACGGACGTGTCAACTTCCCAGGAACTCTGCGACAAGCTCAGCTCCTACTTCCATCTGAAGATCAAGGCCCTCTACGACAACTTCAGCGATCAGACTCCGAACACCATCCCCCCATACACTACCGACAAGCTTACCCTCATGACCTAGGATCCCGCCACCGAAGAACACATCTCCACCACAATGAAGAAAACCCACTCAGGAACCCCAACGGACCCCTGTCCACCACACATTTTCTACAGAGCAGCCGCCGCCGTCGCACCCGAACTACAGCGAACTATCAACCCCTCTTTCAGGTCCGGCATCTTCCCAGATGTCTGGAAGAGAGTATGAGGTGATTTTCCCATCCTCAAGAAGTCCACGGCCGACCCTACAGACCTGAAAAACTACCGGCCCATCTCTCTCCTCACCTTCGCGGCCAAAGTTACAGAGAGACTCGCAAACGCCTAACTGTCCGCCTTCATAGAAGAGAACTCCATCCTGGACGCCTCGCAGTCTGCATACCGCAGCAACCACAGCACCGGAACCGCCCTCCTCACCGCCACTGATGACATCCACATGCTACTCGACCACAGTCACACCGCAGCCCTTATCCTTCTAGACCTCTCCACAGCCTTCGACACCGTCTCTCACCATACTCTCGCAGCCATACTTCACGACGCAGGGATACAAGGAACCGCCCTTGACTGGATCCTATCCTTCCTCTCCGACAGAACACAGAGGATCAGACTCCCACCCTTTTTCTCCGAACCCACAGATATCAACTGCGGCGTACCCCAAGGATCATCGCTCAGCCCCACACTCTTCAACATCTACCTGGCCCCTCTCGCCGCCACCGTCAGACAGCATGGACTAAGCATCATATCCTACGCCGACGACACCCAGCTCATCCTCTTACTCACGAAAAATCCCGAAGAGACCAGACTCAGGTTCCACAAAGGAATGAAGAACGTGGGAGCCTGGATGAAATCAGCTGCCTGAAACTCAACTCTGAAAAGACCGAGGTCCTCATCCTCGGACCCTGCACCTACGCCTGGGACAACACCTGGTGGCCCACTGCCCTCGGGAACCCACCAACACCTACAGACCACGCACAAAACCTCGGTATCATTCTCGACTCCTCCCTCCCAATGAATCGCCAGATCAACGCCATCGCATCCACCAGCTTCAACTGCCTGCGCATCCTCCATAAGACCTTCAAATGGGTCCCCCCTGACTGCAGAAAGACCGTCACCCACGCACTCATAACCAGCAGACTGGACTACGGCAACGCCCACTACGCCGGAATCAACAGAACTCTTCTACACAAACTCCATACCATCCAGAACACCGCAGCCAGACTCATCCACGGGACACCGCGCCACAAACACATGACCGAACACCTACGAGACCTCCACTGGTTCCACGTAGAGAACAGAATCACCTTCAAGCTCCTCACCCATGCCTACAAATCCCTCAACAACTCCAAACCCAAATACCTCAACAAAAGATTATCCTTCCACGTGCCCAAAAGGAACCTGTGCTCCGCCGACCTCGCCCCTGCACACATTTGAGAAGGACCTCAAGACTTGGCTCTTCAACTGATCCGGATCTGCTCCCCCCTGCCCCCCCCCCCCCAAGTGTCTTGTGACCCTCACGGTTGAGTTGTGCGCTTTACAAACCCCTGATTGATTGATTGAACTACTCCTATACTAGCGCCAAGAAACCAATCGGTGTACGTGTACTTAAGAAGTGATTTTAACATAACATAACAGAATGGGAGTTACAGCCCAAGAGGCATGCAGTGTTCACCAACAGCAATATTTGGCTGGCGGAAGAAAAAAATTTCTTACCGAAGTTTTCCATGCTCTTGGATTTCCTGTCCAGGGTGTGGAAGGGAATGCGCCAGGAGAAGTGGAAGCTTGGAACACCAAGCTTTGGGGGGTGGGAGGTGAGGAAAAGTGGGTCACCCAGGGGAAGGGCCATGGCAGCGAGCCATCGTCTTATTCACATGAGCCCCTGAACTGGGTTTGGACCATGTCCACAGAAGGACGTCTGTCAAGGCAGTAGAGGTTCCAAACTCGAGACCCCAGGCTGGAGAATCTCAGTCAAGACATTTGTCTTGAATGCCACTGTAGGAAGCCTGAGGTCAAAGGCCTACTCAGCCCTATGCACCACCATGGCAAAAGAAGCTCCCTCCTCCGTAGCCAGAGTCTGGGGAGGTGTCCAGACCACTGGCTTCACCCAATTCCTCACACCAGTCCAAATCTTGTTGTTGCTGGATTTCTAATGGATCCTGCTCGCCCTCCCACTCCATTTCCTGCATCCCTAACCCTTCAGAATAGGTCAGAGAGAAAGGCATGGAGCCGGTCTCAGTGTTGGAGGATGCCCAACTTTCTCTGTGTCATCTGGAATGAGGATCGGGGAGGCGCTGCCGGTGGGTGGCGGCGAAGACCTCGGTGCCGGGGAAGGTCATTGTGGCGGTGCGACCGGCGTCAGTAGAGACTCAGGAACGGGTCCACTCAGAGGTCATGGCCCGAGCCACCGGCACAGAAACCACAGGGGTCCTCAGTCTCCTGAGCCTGCAGGGCCCAAAGGTGCGCCGGCAGGGCCGGGTCGCCCAAATATGGCACACATGGCGTCAAAAAATGATTTCAGTTGGGCGGGGGTCGCTTCCGGCCCTAGAAAGGGAGGAAAACGCAGAGCCTCGAATGCCGAGGTTCCTCTGCCGGGCCGTGAGACGGGTGGAGCGAAGTCGCTTCAACTTCTTGTGCTTTTTGTGGGGACTCTTACCCGACTTCAACAAAGAGGATTTCGATTCGCCGAAGCGGTCCTCGGACCTTCCTCTCAACCGACACCTGGACCGAGACCGACGAGGCGACCTCCGCGGGGCAGGATGCTGGGCCGCGAAAAGCTTAGGGAACGCTCTCTCAAAGCTTTCGGCGCCATGGCCCGGCAGTCAGAGCACCACTTGGAGTCATGGTCGTGCTCCAAAGACCACAGACAGACCAAATGGGGGTCTGTGACCGACATGGCATGATGGGCACCACACGGCTTGTACCCCAAAGTCTTCTTGCTTGACATGGAAACCTACACAGCAACAAAGTCTGTCAAAAAATGACAGTGGGTAGCTCTCTTCAACGGATCGGCGCTGATGACACGGAAAGAAAAGAAATGACTGACGTAAGCATGCCGGAGTTAAACATGGGCGAATTTTGCGGATCTGATTTTCCCGCAAAATCGGGATTTTTTTGCGATTTGCACTATACCCAACTGGAGTACTTTCTACTGGCTAATCAGTAAGTGCTACCTCGTTGGGTAAATGTATAGTGCTTTTCCTACACTGCAGTTGCGTAAAGGGCCAGAAGATTTGTCTCCACTGACCATGTGTGCCTGTAACATTGCCACCGCGCCAGAAGGCGCAGAGGTCCCTTGAGTGAGCGGTCCATCATAGTGAGGAAAGGGCGGGAAGACGTTTCATACCGCTAGTGTGTGGTGCGGGCCGAACGGGCGAGGATTCTATGTGTGTTCACATGCCTCTTGTGTATAAAGGGTCAGAGAGCGAGCAGGGCATCATATGAGGAAAAGGCAGCCTCCTGGTCAGAGTAACTACAAGGAGATCACGCTCGAGAAACTCATGGATGCAAAGACCTCCCCGAAGTATTACAGCTAATTTTCGACGGCAGAGGCAGGGTTAAAGCACACTTGCCTAGCCTCGACCGTGCTCACTAATGTTTTGGGCTGATTAAAACGTTATGAATTTGAGCCTCAACTCGGGCACCTGCTTCTTCTGTAAGTGCTTCCTGTTGAGGTTTAATTTTTGTGACAGGAGCCTCGTGCCAGAATGAATCCTGCCCTGCATAGTTATCCACGAAGATGCCACTATGATGGACGAAGCTGTCCATCATAGTGGGGAAAGGGCGGGAAGACATTTCATACCGCTAGTGTGTGGTGCGGGGCCGAACGGGCGGGGCTGCTATGCGTGTTCACATGCCTCTTGTGTATAAAGGGTCAGAGAGTGAGCAGGGCATCATATGAGGAGAAAGCAGCCTCCTGGCCACAGGAACTACACGGGGATCACGCTCGAGAAACTCATGGATGCAAAGACCTCCCCGAAGTATTACAGCTAATTTTCGACGGCAGAGACGGGGTTAAAGGCAGCCCAGCCTCGACCTCGCTCACTAATGTTTTGGGCTGATTAAAACGTTACTGAATTTGATTTGAGCTTCAACTCGGGCACCTGCTTTATTTATTTCTGTAAGTGCTTCCTTTTTTTTTTTTTTGTTTTTTTAAATATTTTTATTGTAAAACAAGGATTTTTCTGGCACACACATATCACAGAATACAAGTAAAATTAATACATATAATGAACCAAGGCTACTGTCCAAAATAAAACGATATAGTACTAAACATCACCTTTGACAGAAAAAGAAGAAGGAAGCTATTAAACAAATATAATAATACATCGACCTACACTTGCATTTGTCTTTCCTTCCATCGGTATACCGGTTCCCAAATTCTCCTACCCCACCTTTTAACCCTTTTACCTTTTTTCCCAAATATACCCTTTTCAAGGTTAAACGTCCCCAGTAATAAAGCAATCCACTGCTGTATTCCCGGGGGTAGGGGGTCCAGCCAGAGTCTAGCAATCAACAGCCTGAGAACCGCCATTGCTACGAATATAAATTCACTATGGTCGCCTTCACAGCCCCTAACTCCTAACATAATTACTGACGGTGTTAGAGTCACATTTAAAGCAAGTGTACGGGCCATAAATTCCTCAATACCCTTCAATAAGGGTCCTAATTTGGGACAGAGTGCAAAAATATGAATACTGTCTGCGGCCAGAGCATTACAACGCCAGCAATTAATCCCGGTCGTAGCACCCCACTGTGCTATACGATCTGGCGTATGGTAAAGTTGATACAGCGTTTTAAAATGCTGAGATTGGAGTGGGGCAGAATAAAAGGCTGAACAACCTAACTCCAAGGACTTCAGAAAAACCTCACATGGTATCCCTAATTTCCCAGCCCATTTATTACCAAATTTGTCAGTATCGTCCTTCTTCGTTTCAGCCAGCTGGGCATAGAAATATCGAATGGAGCACACCCCACTTTGCGCTATTGCTTCCATAATGTTACTTGTATTAAATCCTCCCACACCTCCTTTTTTCTTAGAAAAAAAACTCCTAATCTGCAGATACTTAAAAAAATTATATCTTGCTATATTAAATTTAGCCATCAGATCAGAAAATTGAATTATATTTCCATCTAAGTCTAGCATATCTCCTATTTTTTTAATGCCTTTCCTATCCCAATCTGCCATAATGGTATCAGAAAAAATTAAAGGGGGTAGGGACATATTCCTATACAATCTAGTATACCTGTTAAATCTCCCTAATCCACAGTTTTTCGCAACAGCAGACCATACATTGTAAGCTGCGGCAACTGTCTTGAATCGTGTACGTTTATAATATGATGAATCTGTACAATTTAAAAAAGCATTTACTGAATCTTCACCCAATACAATTGAATAAATCATAGTTGAGACAGCTTTGACTTCCAGATCCCCTTCATTTGCACCGATCAAGCCTTGAATATATTGCAATACCGATGCCCAATAGTAAAACCTAAAATCAGGGACCCCCCAGCCTCCCCTGTCCCTTGGCAAAGTCATAAATTTGTATGCCCGTCTTGTCTTCCCGTACGACCAAATAAATTTGTTAAGAATCGACTCCAGTTTGTTAAACCAAATTGATTCAAACAGAAGAGGAATTGTACGAAAAAAGTAAAGAAATTTGGGAAGTATAAGCATCTTAATAATGTTAGTGCGGCCCACTAACGTAAGCCTAAGATTATTTATCCTCCTGAGGTCCGCGCTTACTTTCCTCAGTAAGGGGGAGATGTTGCGTTCAACTACTGTCCCTAAGTTAGGGGAGATTTCGACCCCAAGATAGACTGCTGCCGAAACCACTCGTGGATCATTACATTGAGCTACACTGTTTTTAATAATCTGTGTTTTGGCTCTATTGAGCTTGTAACCAGAGATATTGCCAAAATTTAGGGCCTCTTGTTCTATCTCACCAATTGCCATTACAGGATCAGAAGTAATTATTGCGACATCGTCCGCGTATGCCAGGACTTTAATTGCTATCTCATTTACGCACATGGGGGGAATACTAGGATTAAGATTAAGATTACGTAAGTAGGGATCCATATACAGTGCGAATAAAAGAGGAGAGCTAGGACAGCCTTGCCTTGTTCCTCTTCTAATCTGCACCGCCGTTGTTAATTCCCGATTGATTTTAATTCTAGCCGTTCTGTAAGTGCTTCCTGTTGAGGTTTAATTTTTGTGACAGGAGCCTCGTGCCATACTTGTAACTATTCTCTGACCCTGCTTCGAGGGTCAGAGCAGGGTCAGAGAATAGTGGCAAGGAACTCTGGAGGCGCCGCTCAGGAAGCACTTACAGGGTTACCCTTGGGCACCAGCTGTAACCATGTAAGTGCTTCATGTAAAATGTGTCCCGCTTGCGGATATTTGTGCAATTTCGCGAGATTTGCCGATCGCGAAATTGCAGAAAATCTGCAAAAATTTCGCGAGCGGAACGGATTTTCGCCCCACACTTAGCCGGAGTGGCGGTTATATTGACGATGCGGACGTCACGACGACGACGAACATGGGGCCGCCGGCGTCATAAGGAGTGGACCCAAGCCATCTACCGGCAGGCAGGGGTACTGCTAAGAAAAATCTTACGGATTCAGCCTGACGCCTGGAAATTCAAAGGTTAGGACTCTGCGGCTAGATGTCTCTATCAGATTTCATTTTCCCTTGATCTTAGGTACCAAACAAAATTAGGAATAAGATACAATGGCGTATTATAGCAGGATAAGTCACACAGAGAAAGAGGGAACAGAGTCACATGGAGATTTCTAACACTTATTGGACCTCAATTGGTTGTTTTGGCAACTATTTTTCATCATAGTGCTAGGGAAAATTGCTTTTGTAGTTTTTTCTATGGCTACGGTGGAAATTGAAATGAAGTTGGAAAGTATAATTCTAACCTCGGTACCATAGACCGAAATATTTTAGACTGTAGTAAAGCAATTACAAAATAATGTTTAGAAGTGAGTAAATGCGAGGCATTTTACACTGAAGAAATATATAAACCTATTTTAGCATAAAGGAATGCGACCACTTTATTGGAAGAGGAAGGTGTCTGCAATCTTGGAATAGGAAGGAAGTACTAGTAAAGAGGAGACCTTTCAAAACAGAGCAGAAGGGGATTTAATCAAGCAGACGATCTAAGGGAGGAGTCATCCAACAGACCAAGACTCTTCCAAGACAACAACAAAGTGTAATCATCCGGGCCCACCACCAGATCGTGATCTAATGCAATAGTGTGTGGTCTGCAGCCCATATGCCTCGAACATTATGTTAAGGTAGGAAAGGTTCCCAGTACAGATTGACAGTGTTATGGAATGGTTTTGAAATAATAAAAACAGGTCTACTGCGTAAATTAATTTTCCCTGCATAGAGAGAGATCATGGGTTTGCAGGGCTTATCGGCATCCTATGGAGGTTGTCTGAAATGGATAGTGTTTAAGCAAGTTAAGCAAATTAAGGCAGGTTAGGTTGAAGACGAATAAGGCATTCCAGGGGTGCCTGTGACATGCTTTCTAGCACAAGGAAACCTGATAATGTAATTCAAAAGGGGAGAGGATGTAGCCTAACGGCTAAGGCGGGCAACCTCAAATCTGGGGAACTGGGTTCGACTCTGCAATGACGCTCAACATCCTGTGATTCTGGGCAAATCACTTAATCTCCCCGTGCCTAACAAAAATGAATGTGTCCTCATGAACGTAACTGGTGCTTATGTAAAGCGCTCTGATCCCCAATTTTGGGTCAAGTTTGTGCTATATAAAATTTCGAAGAAAAAAGAAAGTGAGGAAGAGAGTACTTCTGCATAAAATTAAACACAGAGGTCATCGTCAAAAGTAGAAGTGTGTTTTCCATAAATCAAATAAAAAAAGTCTAAAGGATTACCTTCTTTAGGAGTTACGCTTAGGAAGGCACCACTGGAAAACTGATCCCTAGAACATCAGCTACCCTTTATTACTGCTGCAGTGGTGAAGTATTCATCCAAATTAATTGCGTACAGGCAGCTTGAAAGTTTCAATGGGTGTATTAAACCCACTGAGAGTTTCTGAAGTCTGCCTGAAAGCCAGCTGAGAGTTTCTCAGGACTGCGTGATATGTTTTTAGACCATATCCAGCAGAAAATAAATGGGTCTTCATTATAGGCTGTGTGTTTATGAGCCACATGTTTTTGGGAGGTAGCTACAGGGAATGAAACCAGGGTTAGCCTAACGAACATGCACTTGTACACTAACTTTCTGAAGCAGAGCTGCACTGGGAGCCACAGATGATACACACTGGTTACCCTTTTTGAAGCACTCGTAGGATCAACCTGCACAGATGGCAGGCGTACCGATAGTGACTTCCAATACCACACTTATAGGCTTTCTATGGGTTTCCACCTCACAACACACCCTTCAGCATCAGGCTATTGTAGTCAACAACTGCCTTAGTAACACTCTTGGACTTCAACATATGCTAATTTCTGTTGCTCTTCCTCCTCCATCAATCTGAAGTGTGGTGCTTGTGCCCATCTGTGCGCCCTACATAACCCTCTCCCCTCACAGGTGGTGGTGAGATCATTTAATTTCACTGGCATGCAACAAGTATAAGGTGAGCAGCCTCGTTCTCTCCAAAATTGTTGTAGGGCTGACAACAGCTGTGTTGGCATACAGTGCGTCTACGGACCTACAAGTCAAAAGCATTGTAAATTGGGATCCATCCATTCCTTGGCTGGTGTGCAAGCCTCTGATAAACTACATGGAAACTCTGGAGTAGAGGTACACGAGCAGTGTGGATTCAAAATATACAATACCAATACAGACTAAGATATTAATAGAGAAGCAATAACATCTTTAATACCTTTAAAAACCTATGTAAAATACTAAACACAGTTTTTAAAAACAGCTGCAGTTTAAAGGTATTGCATGTCTTCGACATGTGACTGTGTGATATCCCATGATTATATAACTTTTGTACCAGTTAGGTCTCATCTTTCTGACTGCCAAAATGCACCACTTGTACCTTGTAAACTGAAATATAAATCTATCTTTACAAAGTTTGGTTAGTCTGATAAATCTGCTGAAAACATGGATGACTAAACAAGCGAACCTCCCTCTTTTGGGAATAAGAAAGTCTCTTTAGGAGCAGTCAGAGTATTTTTTCCCTTGGTATGCTTCAAGGAGTCCCCTGTTTGGCCAATGCCTGCACCTATTAAAGTATATGATCTACATGAGCATTTTGGTTTGAAAGATAAGAGGATTTAGGTGGAAAACAGAAGGATTGTCTTTTCTAGCAGCCATGTTTTTCTAACAGTCTGAAGGACTTACAAGGCTGGTGCTGCACTCTTACAGGAAATATACATATTAAGGTCTTGATGTGTACAGTAATAGAAATACTTCATTTGGAATTAAGGAAAACAATATTTTCATATAAGTCATGTGTTGTATGGTCTTGTGTGTTTATAATATAGCATTGGTAAAAGACATTCAAGGCACCATGCTTATACGTACCTGTCCGTTTTAGATGAAAATAAACATCTTTCAATATCCACACCATATATTTCAACTGCATTAGAAAAGCGAAAATCTTGTTGTATTCATTCATGCAGTTCTCAGTGATGACAATATTAAGAGGCCAGTCAACCTATAGAAGTAAAGCACTATTGTGAAGATGTTTACGTGTTATTCATGATTTACTTAAAATCATGTCAGATGAACCCTCAATAAACATCATGCAAGACAAACAGGCATATACAGCATGAAAAGTTACATTTTTTAAAATAGTACAACAACACACTATCTTCAGTTAAAGGCTTTGTTTAAAGGGATGGCTAATCTAAGCTGGGTGAGGAATTCTCAACAGAATATAGAGTGCTGGAGAATGATATAGGTCAATCTACTCTTGATCTTCATTCAGTGAGTAAAAGTAGCAGCTGTTCAGGTCGATTTAGCGCATGTCAGGCAGTGGCTCTGGAACTGGGTGTGCTAGAATTCCTGCAGCAACCACCATAAAATGTAAAGGGTAGTGAGTGAATATTAAAGGGATCTTCAAATGCTTTACTACTGCCAGTAGTTTTGCATTTTAAAATACAAGCTATTCCATATCCCCTACATCTCTAATGAGGTAAAGTTACTGGCCAGCACCCCTACTCTAAATAGTGTTCCAGCATCACTGTTGTCAGGTGTTGTGTGCTCTGTCCTTCTGCAGTCTACACCTCTGAGCCTTGGAAAATCCCATGCACGGTACATCATGAGTGAAACACACTTTGGCTATTAGTAAGCTCTATGCAACATCATGGATAATTAGCAACTGGATTAAGAATAAAAATACTCAATAGGAAATAATTATGAGTGGACAGAACTGGGTATTCAATCCCAGGGAAAGGTGTTTAGTCTGCTAAATACACTATTCAAGTTAATTACTCGGAATGCAAGTCAAAACAGGAAAAAGAACAGCTTTAACTTAAGCAAGTGAATGATCCAGGCTTTCAAAAATGCTTCAGTTACACCATGACCTACAATCATGCAACAGAACCAGTTTGTAGGCTGGCTTAAAAGTTCAGCAGGATGCCACATCATCTGAAAAAAATACAGCTACATATGTTCTGGCAAGTATATCAGCCGCTGCATGGGTGATTTTTCCATGGAGATATGGCAAGCTAACCAAACGCAAAGACTCCCTGTTCCGTTTCTGTTAAAAGGTAGGAAGGGCTGTGTTTGCAGGAAAGAGGGCACCAATATTTGTCAACTTCCCTGTGATTGATATCTTTAATTTCAAGAGCCCCAGCTGCTATTCTAGTGCCAACAGCAGAGACAAACCTATACCTAAGGCGTGAATATAAAGCAAGGAAAATCCACTTCATACTAAGAATCTAGTCTACAGGAATTTTGGAGGTCAGGTAGGGTTCAGCATCGATGGAAAGTGGAGGCACAGAGGTTTAAAACTAATTCTCCCTATACCCCTTTACCTTTACCTTTGTGGCTTGTTATCCAGCTGGGCATACAACACATATGTTCCATCACTGCAGTTGGCTGATTGATAAGCCACCACCTTAAATGGTAAGTACCCTCACCGTTTCTCCAACAGATTGTTCTACCATTCCCATCTTGCTGTTCCTGTAATCTATTCATATGTGATTCATGACCTGATCCTATATTGTGCTAGGTGCACCTGAAGTATAACCAAAGCACATCATTTTTATCCTACTTACTGTGTTAGTCTAGCCACTCTGCTATGGCTTCAGGCCTTGAGTCTCTCCCTTAGCTTCGCCCTTCACTAACCAGGTTTTAGCAGTTTTTGTCAGCCTGATGCTGTGTGATCACTCCCCTATTTCCAAGATTCAACCGAAGAGTCGAATTAATATAGACCAAAGGGACACTGGAAAAACAATGTAGAAGTACTCAAGCACAAAGGGAGCCTTGGTTGTTACAGACAAGTCAGAGTGTTTGTTAAGGTTCATACATACTCACTGGTCTTTGGTGCCTTTCTCCCAGCTTTCTCAGCTGGCTCACCTTTTCTTCACATTCTTAGAGGCCTTGTATAACTTTCTGGGTCCGCTTTTGCACCCCTTCTCGCCCTCTCTTTTGCCCACTTGGCCAAGTACGCTTTAAATCGCATCCCCACCATCCACCCCCTGAGCCCTCCCACCACACACCCACCCCAGTCCACCAAGTCCCTTTCTTCCATGAGTAGTTTTGCTTATTTACTGAGTCACTTTATAACTTGGGCAGCATGCACCTCAATTGGACTATCTAGGTAGCACGCTTTGATCTATTTCTCTTTATTTGAACCTTTTCCATAGATCTTTGACCTCTTTTGGCAATAGTTTAAATTGAGTATAAGTCACACAGAAGTACTTCGGCCAAGTGTAGAAAAAAGGGTAGAGAACAAGAGTTAATAGAGTTATTTAGCTCAAGAAGGACGGATGCTGTCTGGAAGCTAATGTGAGGGGAGAGAGATCCCTCAGGACGAGAACTCTCACTCACCGTTAGGTGACATGCTGAATCATATGGGTTCCCTCATCACACCGTAGTGTGGGCCACGACTCGCCATAGACTCTAAGATGAAAGGAAAGTGGCAGAGAGGGACGCCATGATGTTGTTTCTGTTTGTTAGAGTGTATTTTACAGGCTCCATTGCTGCCCAGGTTTGCCCCTCATGGGCCATTGTCCCTTCCACTTTGCAGAACTAAGGTAAGGGCCGAGGCATCTCTGCTCACCCAGCCAGGCAGCTCTAGCTGTGCTCCTCACTGTGATCCTGCTTACTGGTGCAGCTCACCACATTGTCACTCTACGAGAAACCTCTGACAGCACAGGTCAGTCCTCAGGTGTATAATGGAGATACAGTGGGTCGAGATGCTTGGGAGCATGGAAGAGAGTGCGAGTCAGGTTCCCAGGAGGGAGCCACCGCTTTGGGTGCATTAGTTCTGTGCAGTCCACTGGCAGAGTTCTCCTGCCATCTTACTGCTTCCCGGAGAAAGTTATTGAAAACTACAGAGGCTAAAGAGGTACAAGGAAAAAACTCAGAAATCGGCTGGGCAAGTTGAAAGAACAGGAAGAAAAGTAATCATTGTAGGACAGTGTAATAGTAAATGCAAAATGGCATAATCTTGACTTAAGCTACTTGCATGCGAATGAAGACACTAATGAAGTTGCACTGAGACCTGCTGGGAATGCAAAGGAGAAGCTGGAAAAGAAAATCTCATAGAAAGGAGGAGTAAAAAAGGAGACATTTCCTGCCCAACAGGATTTGTGTATAAATCACCAAGAGTAGGCTAATATCACAGAGAGTACTACAGAGACATGTGCTGCTGCGGGAATTATCAAGTTCCATGGTCTGCCGTTTTTCTTAACTTCACTCCCACTAAAAACAAGGCTTCTACTAATCAATTGAGGAGGCAGTGGGAGAGCCATTTGACCTTCACATAAGCATTAAAAGCCATCAATCAAATCTGCCACTACTACATCAGCGCAAAAGGAAGTTGGAAGAACCCTCTAAGGATACACATTCCCTAGTGTATCCGGTAACAGGTAGAGAGAGTGAAAATATGCCTCTCATCAGGTTCTTCAGTGAGCAGGAAGATGATGGCAACATCAACTGAGGAAAAAAGAAATTCCGTAATCAACCTAGGCTGGAGCACAAAACTAGACCACACTAAATGCATATTGGAAAAAAGTTCAAGTTTCCGAGCAGTGCAATGGTCATCCAAATTCATTTGCACAAGTGAACTAGAAGAAGTGAGTTCTGAAAAGACCACAGTCTGCATTAAACAAAGGCCGCTTTGTGGGATTTCCGGAGGACAGTGAGAAAGGCAACATGGAGGCATTTCTGACCCAGTGGCTGGAAGGGTGGCTCCCCCCGGAGTCCCTCTCGCGCTGCTCTGTGGTTGAGCGGGCGCACCGAGCACTTCTACCGAAGCCGCCTGTGGGTGCTCGTCCTCGGCCAGTGATAGCCAGGCTGCTCAATTACCATGACCGAGACACTATACTGAGACAAGCTCGCGCAAAAGAGCCCCTAATGCATGAAAATCACAAGATTCTGATATTCCCCGTTTATACTAAGCTGGTACAGCAACAAAGACAATCCTTCACTGCGGCTAAGGCACGACTGCGAGATCTTAAAATCCAATATGCCCTGCTTTATCCGGCCCGCCTACGGGTGGTCTTCCAGTCACAGACACAGTTCTTTAACTCGCCGGAAGAGGTTTTTGCTTGGACAGACGAGACAGTCCGCATCAGAGTGCATACTCCTCCGGGTCGCGACTTCGATTCGTCTTCCACGGGGGGGCCCCCGAGAACTCCCCGGAAGTCGCGAAGTAGGAGCAACTAGAGATCACGCTCTCAGAAGCGCCAGCCTCCCGCGATGTAGCGACGGGGGACACCAATGAGGCGGATACTCAAACTCTGGAGCCCTGAGGCCCCGTGCTACTCCGCAATTCCTTGGCGCAGAGCCCCGGATGTCTACTAACGGAACATGATTGTACCGGGGACGAAGATTATACTTGAGACTCACCACCAGAATTTTTGCTTCATCGTAAATGTGTAGAGGGTGGACGTGGGTCGGGGGATGCCTAAGAGAGGGCGGACACACCCACGGGGTTAGCAAGGTTAGTTGGGTAAGGGGTAGGTTAAGATCGGGTGGGTAGTTGGTGGGGATCCTTTGGCATAGTAGGTCTTTAGCCTCCCGTTGGGGGCTGGTGATACTCTATACCGTGACAGGTACTTCAATGTTGATGAGGTATGGGGTGGGGGGGTGGTTGGGAAGTTGTGGGCATGGCTTGGGGCGAGGGAAGGGTAGGGAGGCAGTTGGGGGGGAGCGGGGGGGGGCTTAAGGGGGGGTTGGGGGAGTTGGGGCAGTTTATATCGGCACAGTGTCCATTCGAGTCCGGTTAGAATTCTATGTGTGTGTATGGTCCACGACACCTAGGGCCCAACCCTATTTGCCCTTCGATGGCAGTTGACACCCACTAGACAGACCCTCCACGGGCGTCCCTGCGTGTTGTGAGTTGGAATGTGCGGGGGATGCTCGATAAAATTAAGAGGGGCGCAATCTTGCGGCTGGGGAAGAGGGAAAAGGCGGACGTGCTACTCTTGCAGGAGACACACCTCCTGGGGACCAAAACTCTAAGCTTGCAAAGCTATGGTTACCAGCAGGTGTTTCATGCTGGCTTTGTGAAGGGGTCACGGGGGGTTGCAATCCTCATCCACCGCAGATTGTCCTATGTACATGAGACGCAATGGGTTGATAGTCACGGCAGATATGTTTTCATTAAGGGAATGGTGGGAGATGAACCTATGGTCTTTGGAAGTGTGTATGCCCCGCCCCCGCTGCAGGAGGCTCTCATTGAAAAAATGTTTGATGTATGGGCTGGAATTCCAAATGTGATGGCGATGGTGGGTGGTGACTGGAATGACGTAATGAATGGGAGAATGGATCGTTGCAGGCCTGGAGGGGGTCTAATGGCGGATACCCCCACTAGATGGAGTAGCATGGTGCAGGGGATGGGCTGGATTGATGCATGGCGATACCACCATACACATAGCCGCAAATACACATATGTCTCTGCAGTTCATAGGTCGTTCTCTAGAATTGCCTACCTGTTTATCCCCCAGGCCTGGATAGGGAGGGTTGCCTCCACGTCCATGCTCCCACGCGGTCTGTCGGATCATTCCCCAATAACGATGGACTTGCGCCTGGATAGGAGACGGCAGCCTTTTAGGTGGCACCTATCCACGTGGCATCTGCAACAAGACAGTTATCAGTCGCACATGAAGGAGGCCATAGCTCAGTATTGGGACAACAATGATAGGCTCGAAACTGATGATGTGACCCTTTGGGAAGCCCTAAAGCCCGTGCTCCGCGGCGTAGATATTGCATGGTGTGCCGCAGCCTGTGTGACCCATAGGGAGGCTATGGACGAAGCAGCGAATCGGGTCCGGGACCTGGAGGTGTAGTGCAGTACGGGGGGGATGCAGATGCCGTAGGGCAGTTGCTCCTAATGCAACAGTCATATACTTCTCTGCTGCTAGATGAGGCTCGCCAGTTATGGTTGGCTACGCAAAGTAGAATTTATCAATGGGGGGATAAATCCAGCACCATGTTATATAGGCTCTGCCAGAGTACTTTCCAGGCGCACTCCCTACCAGGACTCTGCGATGAGGTGGGGGACCCAGTGACAGCCCCGGCTGCTTTGGCTGCCAGCTTTGCGCAATACTATGCGACCCAATATGCCCCTCGGGAGTATCTTCCAGCGGAAGATGTAGACAAATTCCTAGCGGATCTCCCGCCACGGGTGCTTTCAGATGAGGGGCGTGCTCGACTTGAACTTCCGCTGTCGGCTGAAGAGCTGGACGCGGCGCTAGGAGAACTAAACACTGGTAAGGCCCCCGGGCCCAATGGCTTCCCCTGTGAGTTCATGAAGACATTTCATCTCCAATTAGGAACGTATTACAGACGGGCACTGGAGGCAGCCAGGGAATGTGGTCGCCTTCCGGCGGACTGGCGACACGCGGAAATCGTGGTCTTTTGTAAACCTGGGAGGCCTCCTGCACAACATGAATCTTAGAGGCCGATATCGCTTCTGAATGTTGAGGCGAAGCTGCTGGCGAAAGCCTTGGCCAATCGTCTTCTCCCATACATTGCTGAATTGGTTCATCCGGACCAGGCCGGGTTCATGCCCCACAGGGCGACGAGGCACAATATCAGACGCGCACAGGTGGTGGTGGAGGCGGTTCGGGCTGCCAAGATTCCGGCGGCGCTCCTCCTGGCAGACATTGACAGAGCATTCGACTCTCTGAGTTGGGTCTATCTTCGTGCCCTCCTATCTCCCCTGAACCTTGGGCCTCGTTTCCTTTCCTATCTACAACTGCTGTACACAGACCTGACGGCATCTGTGAGAGTGGCGGGAGCAGTGTCCAGCCCCTTCCCTATAGGCCGGGGCACCCGACAGGGCTGCCCCCTTTCACCCTACTTATTCGCCCTGGCAACGGAGCCGCTTGCGGCGTGGGTGCGAAAGGACGCACAGATGCGAGGTGTTGAATGGGAAGCAGGACCGTCCGACAGAATTGCGCTCTACGCCGATGACGTCCTTTTCTTCCTCACAGACTTAAACAGATCAGGGCCAAGGGTCCTCGAAATAATGGGAATATTTGGTGAGGTGTCCGGCCTTCACTTAAACTTACGGAAATCTACGCTGTGGACACTGGGAGACCGCCGGGGCCTAGGACCCTGGGCGTCCGCATTGCAGGAGGCGTCTGGAGGCGTTAAATACCTTGGAGTATTCCTGACGGATGTCCCGGGGGTCTCTTGGGCACGCAACGTGCTGCCTGTTTGGGACCGCGTACGTTCAGACATGAAAACATGGTCCAGAATGCCCCTGAACGTCTATGGCCGTTCGGCCATATTCAAGATGGTGGCTCTCCCACGTCTACTCTACCAGCTGCAAAATCATCCCTACCCTATTCCACCACAGTGGTTCCGACAGGTGAACTCGGCGCTGAGCCAGTTTCTTTGGGCAGGTGGGGTGGCGAGAGTGGCGCTCCGTACTTGCTTCCTCTCCACTTATTGTGGGGGCTTGGCCACATCAGATATTTTGTCCTATTACCAGGCGTCTCACCTCTTGATTCTGAACGAATGGTGGTATGGGGATCGAGGCGACCCGGCCTATGCCCTGGAGAGATACCTGATGGATCCAGACACGCTGCACACCATTTTGTATTCGGCGGCTATACGAAAGAGGCTCCCAGTGGTTACCCGGGTGGTCTTTCGGGTGTGGCGTGGAGCTCTACGCCGCATGGGATGGTGGAACAAATTGACGAGGGAGACCCCCTTATGGCAAAATGGGCGGTTTCCGGCTCTGGCATCCCTGCGGGGCTTCAGCGGCTGGGACGCTATTGGAATATCGGCCTTGGGCCAGGTTATGAAGGGTACGACCCTTAAATCGTTCCAAGCCTTGAGAGAGGAATATGATATGCCCCGGACTCAGTTTTTCAGATACCTGCAGCTCCGACACGCTCTATCTCCCTCCTTGGTCGGCCTAGACTCCTTGCCCGAATTTAGTCCCCTGGAGGCTAAGGTGTTCATGGGTGAATTGGACACTAAGAAAATCTCAAATATATATCAGACACTAGTTACGCACTGCTCCTCATCCCTAGACAGGCTACGATCCACATGGGAGGGGGACATAGGTGACCTAGAGGAGGAGGAGGACTGGAGAGAAGCTTTGGAGGCCCCGAGAGGGGCGGCAATTGCGGTGCTCCTGCGTTTTATCCAATTTAAATACTTACATAGAGCCTACTATACTAGGGACCGATTATGGAGAGCTGGTCTGATTGCCTCCCCTGATTGCCTGCGGTGTGGCCGTGCAGTGGGCACCTTTATACTTACGGTGTGGGCGTGTGATAGGCTGATGAGATTTTGGGCTGGTGTCTGGGATTGCTGGTCTGAGGTGCTGGGTTTGGACTTCCCCCGCTCGCCGAAGCTGGGCCTCCTTCATGTTCTGGAACAAGTGGGAGGTAATATCTATAAACGTCATCTGCTGCTCCTGTGCCTCATAGTGGCCAAACGAGATATAGCCTGAGCCTGGAAGGACCCCAGGGCTCCCTTAGTAGGGGTGTGGAAGAGGGGATTGGACTTTTGCATGGGGCTGGAGTGCCCGGTGTTCGAAGCCAGGGGCTGCCCCCAAAAACATTTTAAAATATGGAAGAGATGGGCGGAATATAGAGGGCTGTGGCTGGAGCCGCCAGCGCACCGAGATACTGATGCAGGACAATTGCATGTTGACCCTGGGTGAAACGATACACACACGAACTATGTTTTTGGTATGTTCTGGTTACTGGACTACGCTGACACTGTGCGGGGTTGGGGGTGGGATCCGGGCGGGAGGACTACAGGGAGGGAGGTGGGGGGAAGGGAGTTCGGGGATGGTCGTTCTTATCAAATGTTGATTGAACTGCTTGAAAATGATGGTTATTTCTCTGCACACTGCTCCTCTGGCATCAAGAGGGCAGTGCCCTCTCTGTACTCCTTCAACAAAAACAATAACATTTTGTTCTGAAAAAAAAAAGAAAGGCCGCTGGACAAGGTCAAAAAGATTGCAGTCAATGAGATTTGGAGCACCCTGCTGACACGTCACAGCTGAATTACCTCATGCATCATGGTCGATGTGGTTCAATGTTGCTCGCTTCAAACACAGTTCTCACAGTTTGGTGGCCAGTGCCAGTACCAGTATTCTTTTCAAGTGTATCCCCAGACACGTTTTTCTAGATTCCTCTTTCATCAGTGGGGAAAATGTTCATAGGTCGCTGGACGGGCTGCCGCAGTTTCCTCAGGGTTAGTGCCACTCTCAGCGCGCAGGTGCTCACAGAGCTCGTCAGCTCACGGCCCACAGGAGCCATCTTAAACAGTCAATGGGATTTGGAGCACCCTGCTGACACATCACAGCTGAATTACCTCATGCATCATGGTCGATGTGGTTCAATGTTGCTCGCTTCACACACAGTTCTCACAATTTGGTGGCCAGTGCCAGTACCAGTATTCTTTTCAAGTGTATCCCCAGACACGTGTTTCTAGATTCCTCTTTCATCAGTGGGGAAAATGTTCATAGGTTGCTGGACGTGCTGCCGCAGTTGCCTCAGGGTTAGTGCCACTCTCAGCGCGCGCCTTATACAACCCATCCATGTCTAATTCAAACTCCAGAGCATCTGTGCAATGACTGCTACAAGCAACGAATAGGGATGCTATTTTAATTACAAATGCACAGGAAAGATCAGGCAGCCTTCCCTAAATCTGATACTCTGAAAGGACAGATTAGCTCCCTAACTGAGGCCTGCTGTGGTGCAGAAGAATGGGTAACTGCAATTGAAATATTCCCACAGCCATAGGCTGAGACGCATGGTTGCTTTTACAGAGCCATATTGTGCAAATGCTAGGTCTAGGGAAACCAGACTCTAAAAGGAAAGCTCTGCATAGACAGGATTCCTGATTGATTGAGAAAGCAGAGAAAGGCCCTCAGCAAGGGAGGCAACGATCAATTAGGTTGTAACAATACTTAAGGAAACTGTTCTTGGGAATTAAGACAAAGATCTTCCTGCATTACTTATAACAGCTCTGGTCCACCGGGTCTCCACCATTCCTTGAAAAGCAAGACTAAGATTTCTAATATTAATTGCCTTTTTCAAGATATTCCACTAAAGCCCAAGAGAAAAATATTGAAACAGCAATCATAGCAATATTCTCTATCTTTCTTAAAAACGAAATGAAATGCAGGCTCTTCTGCCCAAAGAGGATAGAACGTTCCTGTCAAAAATTAAATGTGGTGAGAACCTTTTAAATAAAGGTATCAATGAAGACTTGCATTATTGCACTGTTCAGAGTTCACATAACGTCACATAATGGTAAATAAGGAAAATGCTACTTACCAGTATGCATCTGTTCTTGGCATGTAGAGCAGCAGATTTCTACACTTTGCATTAGATCGCCACCTGGTGTTGGGCTTGGATGATTGCATGTTGTTGTCCTCTTGGAAGAAGTCTTTGTAGTCACGAGATAGGTGACTCCTCCCTTGGACGATAGTGCGCATGGGCATCGGCTTCATCCTTAGATTGTTTTTCGCCATGACGGGAAATGATGGAGTTAGTAGAAAGATAGAAGGGATGTCCATGCGTGTATATCTAATTAAGATAAAACTGGAACAGATACAGGTTCCGGGGAGGCGGGAGGGCGTGTAGAAATCTGCAGCTCTACATGCCAAGAACAGATGCATACTGGTAAGTAGCATTTTCCGTTCGAGGCATATGAGCTGCAGATTCTACACTTTGCATCTATTGTGCAGCAGTGTCTCCCCTAGCGGTGGTCACCTGTATACGTTGCAGTAGTTTGAAAGAGTTTTGAGGACAGCTTGGCCTACTGCAGCTTGCTGCTTGGCTTGCACATCAATACAATAGTGTTTAGTGAAGGTGTGTGTTGTAGACCATGTTGCTGCTTTGCAGATGTCTTCTAGGGGAATGTTCCCTAAGAAGCCATAGAGGCTCCTAGTTTGCGTGTGGAGTGCGCTCTAGGAGGAACTGTTAATGTGCGTTTTGCCTTGTGATAGCGTATTTGAATACATTGAACAATCCACCTTGCAATTCCTGATTTAGAAATGGGGTTGCCTTTATGTGGTGGAGAGAAAGCTACAAATAGTTGCTTTGTTTTGCGAAAGGATTTGGTCCTATCGATGTAATAGAGAAGAGCTCTTTTGACATCTAGTCTGTGTAGAGCTTTCTCTGCTACAGAGTCTGGGTTTTGAAAAAACACTGGTAACTCTACAGATTGGTTTAGATGAAAAGGAGTAATTACTTTAGGAAGGAATTTAGGATTAGTCCTTAGAACCACTTTGTTACGGTGTAATTGTAAGAATGGTTCTTGTATAGTGAAAGCTTGAATCTCACTAACTCTTCTAAGAGAGGTAATAGCAATGAGGAAAGCAGTTTTCCATGTGAGAAATTGCAGTTCACATTTGTGTAAAGGTTCAAAAGCGGGTCCCATGAGCCTGGTAAGAACAATGTTTAGGTTCCACCATAGAGAGGGTGGTAACCTAGGAGGAATAATAATAATTATTTTAAAAACAAATCTTTTTATTGAGAAACTTGGCTTCGTAACAATGCACATCAGTCAGTATCAGAAGTTCATTGGCAGATACAGATAGAATTAATCAAGAATATAACCCCCCCCCCAGCAGTATCCCTGTAGCCTACCCAGAACAAGCATTCCTTGCGAACAGTTCAAATGCAGTAAGTACACTCCAGAAGGAATAATTATTTTTAATCCTTCCATAAAAGCTTTTATTGCTGGTACTCTAAACAACGACATATGTTGTCTTTTTTGTAGATATGCCGCAATGACTGCAAGATCTAAGCGTATAGATGAATATGCTAGATTACATCTCTGTAAATGGAGAAGGTAACAGATAATATTTTGGATAGAAGCATCTAAAGGATCAATTTGGTTATTAGCGCAGTAAATGGCAAATATTTCCATTAAGCAGCATAGCAAGCTCTAGTAGTAGGTCTTCTGGCTTCTTTAATGATATTTATACAGTCTGGTGGCTGGTTAAGGTAACCAAACTCTAAGACTTCAGGTGACAGATTGCGAGATTCAGTTGACTTGGATCTGGATGCCTGATGGCTCCATGGTTCTGCGTTAGCATGGATGGTGTCGGAGACAGTTTTTGGTGTGGAACTAGAGAGAGTTCTAGCAGTGTGGTGAACCACGGTTGGCGTGCCCATGTGAGAGCTACTAAGATCAGTTTGAGAGACTGTTGTCTGAGCTTGCGTACCACTAGTGGTATTAGTGGGATTGGCGGAAACGTCAAACGTCATCTGCTGCTCCTGTGCCTCATAGTGGCCAAACGAGATATAGCCTGAGCCTGGAAGGACCCCAGGGCTCCCTTAGTAGGGGTGTGGAAGAGGGGATTGGACTTTTGCATGGGGCTGGAGTGCCCGGTGTTCGAAGCCAGGGGCTGCCCCCAAAAACATTTTAAAATATGGAAGAGATGGGCGGAATATAGAGGGCTGTGGCTGGAGCCGCCAGCGCACAGAGATACTGATGCAGGACAATTGCATGTTGACCCTGGGTGAAACGATACACACACGAACTATGTTTTTGGTATGTTCTGGTTACTGGACTACGCTGACACTGTGCGGGGTTGGGGGTGGGATCCGGGCGGGAGGACTACAGGGAGGGAGGTGGGGGGAAGGGAGTTCGGGGATGGTCGTTCTTATCAAATGTTGATTGAACTGCTTGAAAATGATGGTTATTTCTCTGCACACTGCTCCTCTGGCATCAAGAGGGCAGTGCCCTCTCTGTACTCCTTCAACAAAAACAATAACATTTTGTTCTGAAAAAAAAAAGAAAGGCCGCTGGACAAGGTCAAAAAGATTGCAGTCAATGAGATTTGGAGCACCCTGCTGACACGTCACAGCTGAATTACCTCATGCATCATGGTCGATGTGGTTCAATGTTGCTCGCTTCAAACACAGTTCTCACAGTTTGGTGGCCAGTGCCAGTACCAGTATTCTTTTCAAGTGTATCCCCAGACACGTTTTTCTAGATTCCTCTTTCATCAGTGGGGAAAATGTTCATAGGTCGCTGGACGGGCTGCCGCAGTTTCCTCAGGGTTAGTGCCACTCTCAGCGCGCAGGTGCTCACAGAGCTCGTCAGCTCACGGCCCACAGGAGCCATCTTAAACAGTCAATGGGATTTGGAGCACCCTGCTGACACATCACAGCTGAATTACCTCATGCATCATGGTCGATGTGGTTCAATGTTGCTCGCTTCACACACAGTTCTCACAATTTGGTGGCCAGTGCCAGTACCAGTATTCTTTTCAAGTGTATCCCCAGACACGTGTTTCTAGATTCCTCTTTCATCAGTGGGGAAAATGTTCATAGGTTGCTGGACGTGCTGCCGCAGTTGCCTCAGGGTTAGTGCCACTCTCAGCGCGCGCCTTATACAACCCATCCATGTCTAATTCAAACTCCAGAGCATCTGTGCAATGACTGCTACAAGCAACGAATAGGGATGCTATTTTAATTACAAATGCACAGGAAAGATCAGGCAGCCTTCCCTAAATCTGATACTCTGAAAGGACAGATTAGCTCCCTAACTGAGGCCTGCTGTGGTGCAGAAGAATGGGTAACTGCAATTGAAATATTCCCACAGCCATAGGCTGAGACGCATGGTTGCTTTTACAGAGCCATATTGTGCAAATGCTAGGTCTAGGGAAACCAGACTCTAAAAGGAAAGCTCTGCATAGACAGGATTCCTGATTGATTGAGAAAGCAGAGAAAGGCCCTCAGCAAGGGAGGCAACGATCAATTAGGTTGTAACAATACTTAAGGAAACTGTTCTTGGGAATTAAGACAAAGATCTTCCTGCATTACTTATAACAGCTCTGGTCCACCGGGTCTCCACCATTCCTTGAAAAGCAAGACTAAGATTTCTAATATTAATTGCCTTTTTCAAGATATTCCACTAAAGCCCAAGAGAAAAATATTGAAACAGCAATCATAGCAATATTCTCTATCTTTCTTAAAAACGAAATGAAATGCAGGCTCTTCTGCCCAAAGAGGATAGAACGTTCCTGTCAAAAATTAAATGTGGTGAGAACCTTTTAAATAAAGGTATCAATGAAGACTTGCATTATTGCACTGTTCAGAGTTCACATAACGTCACATAATGGTAAATAAGGAAAATGCTACTTACCAGTATGCATCTGTTCTTGGCATGTAGAGCAGCAGATTTCTACACTTTGCATTAGATCGCCACCTGGTGTTGGGCTTGGATGATTGCATGTTGTTGTCCTCTTGGAAGAAGTCTTTGTAGTCACGAGATAGGTGACTCCTCCCTTGGACGATAGTGCGCATGGGCATCGGCTTCATCCTTAGATTGTTTTTCGCCATGATGGGAAATGATGGAGTTAGTAGAAAGATAGAAGGGATGTCCATGCGTGTATATCTAATTAAGATAAAACTGGAACAGATACAGGTTCCGGGGAGGCGGGAGGGCGTGTAGAAATCTGCAGCTCTACATGCCAAGAACAGATGCATACTGGTAAGTAGCATTTTCCGTTCGAGGCATATGAGCTGCAGATTCTACACTTTGCATCTATTGTGCAGCAGTGTCTCCCCTAGCGGTGGTCACCTGTATACGTTGCAGTAGTTTGAAAGAGTTTTGAGGACAGCTTGGCCTACTGCAGCTTGCTGCTTGGCTTGCACATCAATACAATAGTGTTTAGTGAAGGTGTGTGTTGTAGACCATGTTGCTGCTTTGCAGATGTCTTCTAGGGGAATGTTCCCTAAGAAGCCATAGAGGCTCCTAGTTTGCGTGTGGAGTGCGCTCTAGGAGGAACTGTTAATGTGCGTTTTGCCTTGTGATAGCGTATTTGAATACATTGAACAATCCACCTTGCAATTCCTGATTTAGAAATGGGGTTGCCTTTATGTGGTGGAGAGAAAGCTACAAATAGTTGCTTTGTTTTGCGAAAGGATTTGGTCCTATCGATGTAATAGAGAAGAGCTCTTTTGACATCTAGTCTGTGTAGAGCTTTCTCTGCTACAGAGTCTGGGTTTTGAAAAAACACTGGTAACTCTACAGATTGGTTTAGATGAAAAGGAGTAATTACTTTAGGAAGGAATTTAGGATTAGTCCTTAGAACCACTTTGTTACGGTGTAATTGTAAGAATGGTTCTTGTATAGTGAAAGCTTGAATCTCACTAACTCTTCTAAGAGAGGTAATAGCAATGAGGAAAGCAGTTTTCCATGTGAGAAATTGCAGTTCACATTTGTGTAAAGGTTCAAAAGCGGGTCCCATGAGCCTGGTAAGAACAATGTTTAGGTTCCACCATAGAGAGGGTGGTAACCTAGGAGGAATAATAATAATTATTTTAAAAACAAATCTTTTTATTGAGAAACTTGGCTTCGTAACAATGCACATCAGTCAGTATCAGAAGTTCATTGGCAGATACAGATAGAATTAATCAAGAATATAACCCCCCCCCAGCAGTATCCCTGTAGCCTACCCAGAACAAGCATTCCTTGCGAACAGTTCAAATGCAGTAAGTACACTCCAGAAGGAATAATTATTTTTAATCCTTCCATAAAAGCTTTTATTGCTGGTACTCTAAACAACGACATATGTTGTCTTTTTTGTAGATATGCCGCAATGACTGCAAGATCTAAGCGTATAGATGAATATGCTAGATTACATCTCTGTAAATGGAGAAGGTAACAGATAATATTTTGGATAGAAGCATCTAAAGGATCAATTTGGTTATTAGCGCAGTAAATGGCAAATATTTCCATTAAGCAGCATAGCAAGCTCTAGTAGTAGGTCTTCTGGCTTCTTTAATGATATTTATACAGTCTGGTGGCTGGTTAAGGTAACCAAACTCTAAGACTTCAGGTGACAGATTGCGAGATTCAGTTGACTTGGATCTGGATGCCTGATGGCTCCATGGTTCTGCGTTAGCATGGATGGTGTCGGAGACAGTTTTTGGTGTGGAACTAGAGAGAGTTCTAGCAGTGTGGTGAACCACGGTTGGCGTGCCCATGTGAGAGCTACTAAGATCAGTTTGAGAGACTGTTGTCTGAGCTTGCGTACCACTAGTGGTATTAGTGGGATTGGCGGAAAAGTGTACGCAAATCTGCCTGACCAGTTCATCCATAACCCATTGCCCTTGGACAACGGGTGTGGAAACCTGGCAGCGAAGGTTGGGCATTTTGCGTTTTCGTGTGTGGCAAACAGGTCTATGTATGGATGACCCCACTTGTGAAAGAATGGTTGAAGAACTTGCAGATGTAGTTCCCATTCGTGAATCTGTTGTGTCTGTCGACTTAACAGATCGGCTATCTGATTGTGAACTCCTGGAAGGTGTTCTGCGAGCAGATATATCTTTTGTGGAATGGCCCATCTCCAAATGTTTTGTGCCAGCTGGGACAGTTGCAGGGAATGTGTGCCTCTTTGGTTTTGTATGTAGTACATGACTGTCATGTTGTCCGTCCGGATTAAGACAGCTTTGTTCTGTATGTGCACTTGGAAAGACTGCAGTGCTAGGAAAATTGTCAGCAACTCTAGGTGATTGATGTGAAGCACCTTTTGTTGAGCGGTCCACCTTCCCTGAGTTGTGTGGTGGAGCAGAAGTGCTCCCCATCCTGTCAGGGATGCGTCTGTTGTCAGTAATATCTGTGGAACTGGCTCGAGGAACGGCCGCCCTTTGCGCATGTTTTTGGTGTTCCACCACTGCAGAGAGCGATGTGTGCGGCTGTCCACCAACACCAGGTCTGTTAGTTGTCCTTGTACCTGATTCCACTGATGTGCTAGACATTCCTGCACTGGCCGCATTTGCAGTCTTGCATATGGTACAATAAAAATGCAAGATGCCATCATGCCTATTAATTGCATGAACACTCTGGCTGAGAGAGAGTGTTGGTTTTGAAACCTTGTAACTAAGGCTTGAATGCTCTGTATATTGGCTGGACTGGGATAAGCTAGAGCTGTATTGGTGTTTATGGTAGCCCCTAGATATTGATGTACATGAGAGGGCTGGAGATGTGACTTGGTGTAGTTGATTGTAAACCCCAAGTCGTGCAGTGTTTGAATCGTTTGAGATGTGTGTTGGACACACTGATTGAATGACTTGGCTTTTATGAGACAATCGTCTAAGTATGGGAAAACGTGGATATGTTGTCTTCTGAGATGTGCTGCTACTACTGCTTGGCACTTTGTAAACACTCGTTGTGCAGTTGTGACCCCGAATGGAAGGACTTTGAACTGATAGTGTTGTCCTTCTAGTACAAATCTGAGATACTTCCTGTTAGAAGGATGTATGGGAATGTGAAAGTAGGCGTCCTTGAGGTCTAGTGTGGTTAGGAAATCGCCTTGTTGCAACAATGGGAGAACTTGTAAAGTGATCATGTGAAAATGATCTGAGTGTATATAGAGATTGAGAGGCCTTGAGTCTAGAATTGGTCTTAGTGTTCCGTCCTTTTTGGGTATTAGGAAATAGAGTGAGTAAACCCATGTTCCTTGATGTTTTAACGGAACTAGCTCTATTGCATCTGTTTGCAGCAATGAGAGAACCTCTTGTTGGAGCAGCGTTAGATGTTCTGTGGACATTGGACGCTGTCTGGGTGGTATATGTGGAGGGGTAGCTGTTAGCTCTAGGCAGTAACCATACTGGATAATTTGTCTTACCCACTTGTCTGTTGTGATGGAATTCCAGACAGGTAGGAACTGTGTTAGTCTGCCCCCTACAGGAGTGGAATGCTGTTGGGGGAGCAGAAGGAAGTCACTGTTTTGTGTTGGGAGAGGTTCGATTATTATTATTTCCTCGACCTCTTCCCTTGTTGTTGTTGCCTCTGTAGCCCCCTCTAAAGTATCCTTTATTAGAGGATGTTTGTGTATTTGTTTTAAAAGAAGTTGAATTGTCTGCTCCAGCTTGTTTGGAGCCTCCTCTGTAGAAGGAGCGACAAAAGGAGCCTCTTGCTTGGGTGGACTGCAGAGCTCCCATAGACTTGGCTGTGTCAGTGTGTTTCTTCATTTTTTCAAGTGCTGTGTCTACCTCTGGACCAAACAATTGTGGTTGGTTGAATGGTTGATTTAAGATAGTAGTTTGCACCTCTTGCTTAAATCCTAAAATGCGTAGCCACGCGTGAAGTCTAAGGAGGACACTGGTGTTTATTGCTCTGGATGCAGTGTCTGCTACATCTAGTGTGCATTTAATGGAGGCATTTGATATACGCTTACCCTCTTATATGAGGTCATCTGCTGGTGCCTTATATTGGTCAGGTAGATGTTGTAAGAGCTTATCTAGCTGATCATAGTGAGCCCTGTCGTATCTTGCGAGGAGGGCCTGTGTGTTAGCGATGCGCCATGTATTGCTAGCTTGGGCAGCTATTCTTTTTTCTGAAGCATCTGTGATCTTTGATTATTTATCAGGAGGTGGTGCTTCACCTGATGTTTGGGAATTTGCTCTTTTCCTAGCGTTTGAAACTACTAGGGAGTCTAAGGGTAGCTGTCATTTAATGTAGGCAGAATCCCCAGGAGCTGCTCTGTACTTTTTCTCTATCCTTGGGTTTATGATTCTAGCTCTTACAGGATCTTTAAACACTTCTGGTGCCTGTTTAATGACTCCTTTGATCATTGGCAGTATTTGCACAGATTTTTGAGAGTGTTCAAAAGTGTCTAGTAAAAAATCTTCCTCTGCCTTATCTGAATGCATGGTGAAATTGTGATAGATGGCAGCCCTATTAATTAAGTGTCCAAACCCAATATTGTCTTCTGGAGGAGAAGGTTTAGATGGATATATATGTGGGTCAGGAATATCTGGTACATCCTGTGGGTTTGGATACTCCCAGTCTGATTAACCTGTTGGGTAGGGAAAAGGGTCATCTGGGTTTCTCGCTCCCCCCATGCTATACTCCTCATTATCAACATCCTGAGGAGGTGTATGTTGTGGAGAATGAGGAGGAGAATTTTGAGGGGAAATGTTTAAAGGAAGAGCAGGTGAAGGAGATACAGGAGAAGAAGGGTGCGTAGGAGATGTGGCAGAGTCCTTCTTCTTGACAGGCACTGGAGGTGTAGGTGCTGTATCTGACCCCCTCTTCCTGTGTGGTGTGGTGGAAACATGTCCTGTTTCTGGATCAATGTAGATCCTTCTTTGTAAAGGATCCACATTGATCTGGTTGGAAAAACTCCTCTTCTTGAGGCACAGCCTTCAGCGCTGATCTTTTCGGTTCCGAACCTGTTTGTTGCTTGTCTTTAGCCTTAGGAGCCGATGTTGAGTACTTTGGCGTAGATTTTGGCACCAAAGGTATTGTCTTTGGAGTCGATGCCTGTTTTGTGGACTTGGAAGGATCGGAAGCAGGCTTTGTTTGTTTTGGCATCGAGGGTATCGGCTTCGGAGTGGACGCTGTTTTCGGGGCATCGGAAACAGGCTTCGTTGTTTTCGGAGCCGCTTTGTCTCTCGGAGTCGACGGTTTCGGAGTGTCTTTCGGAACCGTGACTTCTTTTTGTTTCGGTGCAGAGGGAGCAGGTAGTTTCGGCACATGCGGTTTGCTCGGTATGGAGCTACCGGAAGGCTTCATTATTTTCTTCAGAGCCGGACTCGATGGTGGGGCTTTCGAAGTGTTTTTTCGGTCTCAACTGGGCCCCGCAGGCGGAGTGTTGACCTTTGCCTTCGATTTTGGTGTCTGGGCTGGGGTAGGGGCAGTGGTACTCACACGTTGACCCGAAGGTATGGAGTCATCTGCCTCGGATACGATCTGGAGATCATTGGAAATTTCCACCGAGACACATGGACCTTCGTCGAAGATATCCACTGGTTCCCGCGCTGATCTCTTCATGTCGCGTCAACCGGCCTTCTGATCCCAAATGATCTTTTTCGATCAAAAGGATGCACAGGCTGTGCAGCTGGATTCGTCGTGGTCTGGCGATAAGCACAGGTTACAGACCTTGTGATGGTCACTGTGTGGAAATTTTGTTCCACACTCGAGGCATCTTTTGAATGGTGTCCTTTCCATGAGGTGTAGGCCTCACGGCGTGGGTAGGCCCAACGACCCGCGTCGACGACCAGAATCTAGCTGACGAAGTCTAGTTTATGTTTATTGGTATCAAAAGATGCTTGGTGAAGTTTGAAGACATTTTGAAGTACTTGAAACGTAGATTTCGAACCGGAGCGGTAAAGTTTCATCCGAACCCAGTGGCGGAAAAAAACAATCTAAGGATGGAGCCGGTGCCCATGCGCACTATCGTCCAAGGGAGGAGTCACCCATCTCGTGACTACAAAGACTTCTTCCAAGACGACAACAACATGCAATCATCCGAGCCCAACACCAGGTGGCGATCTAATGCAAAGTGTAGAACCTGCAGCTCATATGCCTCGAACAGCTACATATCTGGAAAATGTTACCCTGTAACCATATCTTTGAAGCAAGCAGTACTCTAGATTAACATGGTCTGCATTCTCCTCTAATCTAGGGTTGGGTGCGGACATTTGCAGGTTGTTTTGTTTAACTTTCTTTGCATGGGGAAGGAGACACCCCCTGTGAGGGCTATGACGTGGACCCCCCAGAAGATCCAGACTCAGACTGGAAGCCTGCTAAAGCTCCCCATCGGATGACACTACTGCACACCGTGCTGTGATACAGAGAGCATCACTTCACCACAATGTTTGAATGCAAATGATGCAGGAGAATGACTTCCTCATTGAAATCCTCTCCAAGACCAAAGGTCATGTAACATCTTCCAATGCTTTTCAGAATGTTCAAAATTACTTCAGGGGACTTTCCAAACCCAGTGAAGGCCAGGATTTTCATCCAACCAAATGGAAGAAAATAAATGTAAAGCATTCCCAGATTACCCTGTGTACATTGGGGGTCATTCTCTCTTTCTGCCACATGCACTTGACCGGATCTGATGGCATGCCTGAGAAAAAGCAACTGAAAACTATTTCAGTATGAGAAATCATATGCCTTTAAAATATACAGATTGTTTGTAAAATAAAAAATAGAAGGGTGTGATAAAAACAAATCCTGTGAAAAAGGGGTAGGGAGGACAAAGGTCACTGCTTTGTAATTTGTCACACAGGAGTCAGAAAAAATAGACTCGAAGCAACTGCAAGCTGTAGGAGTCAGATTTCAGCCCAATAGAGATATTGCTTCTTTGGCTTTTCCCTGCATTGTATTTAATTTTATTAAAAGGGGTTGTAAAGTTAACTTGAGGCTATTAGTTTTAATTTAGAGTGATTTAAATGAAAAACAAATGGAATTCAGCAAATGTAGCTTCAGACAGGCTGCAGTTTTTTTAATTTAAAAAAATGCCAATTTCAAAAGTAACATTGAAAAGGTACAGAAGAGCTCATGGATCCTAAACAAAGGTGGAACTCTTCACATTTCTATGACAATTAACCTAGATCACACAATAAAGACTCCCAATGTCAACATAATTAGGAATCTGATAGAAATTTGAGTGTAACAGAAAAGAAAAACCACAATTATTAATTTCAATTCTTACCTTATATCTTAGCTCTAGGCAGCTCAGAACATCTGGTTCGTTAAGCTTAAATATTTCTGGAAGGAATTTGAGAGCAAATGAGAGGTTAACAGCAAGTTGAGAGTCCCCGTGAATGCTATACTGCAACGCCTTGCTTAGGATTGAATTGAGAACCAAAGGATTGAGAAGTTCTCCAGGCGTCTGCCCTGATCCCAGCTGTAAAAAAGAAAAAGTAATATTCAGATCTAAGAGTTAAAGTTGTTTTCGTATTTTTTAATGATGTGTTTTCTTAAGACAACTATTAACAATATTCATTTACATTAAAGACCAACCTTACCACAATCATAAAACTGCAGTTACAAAATGCTCAAGAATGTCAGCTAGAAAAAACGTCACGGCTGCAAGCAGCTGCTGAAGTTTCAAGCACAAGTAACAATTTAGACTGCCACTACATAATGATGGTACAGGCAATGATTTCCTGTACTATTCTATTGTACTTTGCTTAATTTTTGTGTTGTTTTAAAGTTGGAAGTCTATTTTGGGCTATTTCACTTTGCTGTTAAAAGGGTGAAGTTGAATGTCTAGAAACATTAGTAATCTCCATCTATCACCCCACTCGGATCAATGTAATACAAGGAAGTTTGTTCACTATGAATGGATGGTACAAGAATTCACCACCTTCGTTATTGCTTTATTGTGCCCGCAGTCACGATCCTCAGGGAAAAGCTTCATTCTCAGTTTTACATGGAAAGTACATGAAAGATAAAGACTAGCCTAAAGTGGAATTGGCGATCGAGAGAGAACAATGACAATAACAAGGAGATCAAGGGATAATTAAGGACATAAAAAGGAAATGTTTTATTTGTGGTGGACTAGTAAGTACATATAATGTGAGAGTGAAATGCCATGCAGCCCAAACAAGGCTTCAATAAAGGTTTGAATAAGGGGTGGGTGGAGCTCTCGATGCTTTGCTCTGCTTTGCGGAGTTTCAATAGCGGTGCCAGAGTGTGCTGCTTCTTTCTGCTGCTCAAGTAGATTTTCTACTTGAGTTGCAGCTTTCTCACCACGAACTGCAGCTTTATCAAGGCAGGTGGTAGTTAGTGACCTACCCGCATTGTGAAATCTCGCCAGAGGCTGTCTAGCGCTTGATTTTCTCACTCGCCAAAACGCTGCATGTGAACTCCACCGGAGAAGCTGGGTTTACCACTCACCCTTAGTTTGCATACCACTGGCAGAAAAATGTGAAACAAAAACGTAGACTAATTTCATGGTATGTGTCAAAGTTTCTTTAAATACTGTACCTTTTCGAACAGTAAGTCGCTGAGAAATTGAGCAAATTCACCATCCTCCATCAATAGGAAATGTCTTAAGGCTTCAAAGTGCTTTTCAATGTCTAGTGCCACAAAGTAGTAATCAATAATAGCCTTATTCACGAGGGATACACTGGAAAAAAGCACATTCTTATAATGTAAGAATAACTATGCTAAGCATACTGACAGATAGAAGAGGAAAATCAACATTCTAGGACATTTAAATAAAACGGGTATGAATTTAGGACTGTCTGTTAAAAACAAATGTTAATGTAAGACCTCATGAATGCGTATACATCATACAGCTAATAAAATAGATAATGATTGAACAAAACAACCCGGAAAAAATAACCAACTTTGTATGCACTTTACCGAGTCGACTACAAAAAGACTAGAATTATGGACTTGGCTAACATTTAAGAGTGCAAACATGTGACTGCAGTAAGAAAAGAGTGTGAATTCTTAAAATAAGACATGGAAATAGACTACATTTCTATAAACTGGGTGCTCCCATTTCCCAGTAGTACAAAAGGGGGTGGTGATGGACGGAGCATCTGAACCAATCAAACACTCATACCCAATCAACAGATCTGGGTTTAATCCATCACCGTTCTTTAGCCCACTCTGCCACCCCAGTTGAGACATGGCCATATGCAAATCAGTCTAACCCAGTGCCTCATGGGAACAGTCCAGCCCGAACTGCCAAGCCATGCCTTCCCTGACCCGGAAACTAGCTTCAGAGGACCTGTTTCTGGCATTTCAGCCGTCTTCAGCCCTGCTTGCTTGAATCCAGTGGCAAAGTGAGCAAGGGACTCACGTCTGAGCATACCATGCCAACTTATGGAGAACAAAGTGGTACAAAAGGGGGTTGTGATGGACGGAGCATCTGAACCAATCAAACACTCACACCCAGTCAACAGATCTGGGTTTAATCCATCACCGTTCTTTAGCCCACTCTGCCACCCCAGTTCAGACATGGCCATATGCAAATCAGTCTGACCCTGTGCCTCATGTGAACAGTCCAGCCCGAACTGCCAAGCCATGTCTTCCCAGGACCAGAAACAAGCTTCCGAGGACCGGTTCCTGGCATTTCAGCCGTCTTCATCCCGGCTAGCTTGAATCCAGTGGATAAGTGAGCAAGGGACTGGGCTGAAGACGGCTGAAATGCCAGCACTCTGGTTTCTCTTTTTGAAAGATAGGTACAGGACTGTGCCCTATCACCTGTTTGTATATGCATTTTGACCATCTCATTTATTGTTTAAATAAATATCCTATGCCCGGCTGGGTATATGGATTAAACTTATAGAACTGACTCTATTCTATAAGACTATTGTGTGAAGCTATTTTTTTCCTACTACTAGGACCTATGTTCCTTAAAATACTTATCTACCCACGGTCCTAGTTTATCCATTGGGTCCCCTTGTTTACAAAAAGAAGCAACATATCACGTGGCAAACTAGAGAGATGCCAGGCTGATCCGTGGGACTGCGGGGGGAAAGGAAGGCACATCTCTTGGAGCACCTTTTTACAGAAAAACAGAATGTACCAGGATGAAAGGGAAGTAAAGTGTAAAGGAGTCTTACACACTACAATTCTACAAAGCTCAGTCCATCAAAAGATATAGCCAGCAGCCCACTAGACAAAAGGGACATGAGGTAGATTACACCAATGTTCATCTTGCATCAAAGGAAAGATAGCATGGGAAGAGTGTTTCCAACCTTGTGCCTCTTTAAAAAGGCAAACAAGAACTGGCACAGGGAGGGAGAGGATAAAACATACATACTTGGTTGGAGGAGAGCAGAAAATGAGGAGAAACTAATCAAACAGGATAAATATGAAGGAGTGAGGCAGAGGATAGAGTCACTGACTATGCAAAGAAACACAAGTTAGCACATTAGAAAAAGGGAACTAATGAAGAGATATGAGAGAAAATGTAATATGAATGTGGACGTTTACAAAGAAGGCTAATTATACCATTAGACAGTCTGAAATGTCGAAAGTAGAAGTCCACCAATGTCACTTGTCCATAAAAACTAGGATGTTCAGAGCCAGTGAAATAGTGAAGCAGAGCTAATCAATTGAAACAAGTATTCATTGCAGGCTACATATACTCAATTCAGGTGATCCAGCTACTACAAATGCAATTAGGTTTATGGCAAGATAGATCAGTGCAAATATATATCCAATCCATCATGTGTGCAAGCACAGAAAAAATAAAACGTGGACCAAAAATTCGACTGGGGCACATTTGCAAATGTCCTCACGTGGTGAGTACTTACTGTGATGCTAGGGGAGCTGTCAAAGAGTACTTCATTAGTACAGGGAGTGACAGGAGCTCAATGAGTTGAACAGCTGTTTCATCTGTTGCAGACTGAACATAGGGATCTTCAGGAAAGGAAAATGGCCTGGGCATCACCCCACTCAAAAGATCTAAAACTGGAGGATCAGCTGTAGTAAAAGGAAACAAAACAGTAACAGAAAATAAACACACTTGAGACTACAATGGAAATTGTGTGTTCAAAAATGACAGATTTCAATTAGCTAGGCCATTACATAGATATAAAAGACTTATGTGACAGGTGAGGGCCACATTCTAATTGCTTGGCTGATGGACAAAGTGAGACATCACTTCAGATAATTCAGGAGACAGCATAGGAAACAGAAGTAATACCTCTAGGCTAGGCTTTCCTGTTTTCAATTTCTATTTCTGGTCAATTCTGGTGTTTATTTTTTAGTGTTTTCAAGTGATTTCAATGCCTTAAAAAACAGTGGTTATCAGTAGTTACAATGTTCACGCCATTAAAAACAACAGAAACAGTGTTTTTCCGTTGTTTATGGAACGTTTTTCTTGAATTACTTCTTGCTAACTGCACTGATAGTGCATGGTATGTAGACAGTGTACGTACAGTATATATGAGGTCCAAATACATTTTTACAAATCAAACTTATTGTAGTACACCATACAATACTTCTTCAGTGAGTCTTTGGTCATGCGCACTCAATCTTTCCTTCTCATGTAAACTTTTATCTGTGAAAAGGACCTCTCAACATTGGCACTTGAGACGGGCAATGCCAAAACAGCCAGTACACAATTTCCTAAAACTGGTCATTGACATAGCTTTCTATGCCAATACTGGTGCATCTAAAGGCCTCAATTCTCTTGGACAAATTCTGCTACAAATGCGCTGAACTGGGCGCATATTCCATTGGAGATATTGAAGCAGTCATGCCATGGTTGGTGAAGGGACCTTTCTATGCATCACTGCAATCCATTTCTCTGATTTGCTACTCAACATTTCTTTGCTTACCAAGTGGCAAGCACTCTTAACATGGAACATGTTGGAGTTCCAAAGTCACTAAAAGGGTCGCCCAGCCTACTCTCAAGGAGATGTTTCACATCTACACCAAATTATGTTGAACACTTGGTAGACAAGGGTGTTTTCAGACTCTAGTTGTTTTTTATTATGTCCACTACAGCAGTCATGTTTTCCTTTTTAAAAAAAAAAGAATACAGTAGAGTGTACTTTTTTTATATCACTATCAATATGCGACAGAAGATCCTCACATTTCTTGCCTTTGGTATCATCACCCAGCAAAAATTTGTAAACATTTGCCACACGAATAATATAGCATTCACTGCCTCTAAAACTGAGAGCCACCAGCTAAATGACACAGTTGGGATGATTCTTTCTTTGATGCCACTCAAAGCACAAAATGAGAAATATTTGCGTTTTAGTTCCTGCGCATAACAAAATAGTGCACTAGAATGGATTAAAAAGTCAATAGCTCAACTCAACTTTAACTTTATTTCGGCTATCTTTAGCCATAAAAGCACAAAGTAAAACATTACATACTATTATCTCCATAGGCCGATTGCAAAAATGTGGGGCAAAATCAATATACAATTTATCAGCTTTTTAAATTGTGCCCTAAAACATACGAGCTACTTTCATAAATATAATAAAAATTATCTAAAAGCCAGTAATTAAAACATATTACACACCAATTAATATATACAAAGCAAAAGTCAATAGAATCAGATCAATTGCACTATAATTTTAGCCCAGCCTTCTTTCTGATCAGGAAAACGTTATATAAAACCTAGATGTACAGAACACCACCACCTATGAGGTATTTGACCTCAATATACGTTCGGCTTCATTGCATGACCTAACACCCATAAGCGTACAGTTAAAAACAGTCATGACAATATACATGCAATAGCACAGAGTATCTACAAGTTAAAAACTTAGGCCCAGCCTGTGGGAATAATTTCCTTATTATTTACGTGCTTATCACAGGATTGGCATTCACAGTTCTACCAATACATCAGATTGTCACTTACTAGAAGCAAATTAATAGAACTTTCCATGCTTATAGCTATTGTACATTGGTTCGAATCGATTAGAAGCGAAAAAGCTACTACCATTCAGTGCACAGACGCTTCTACCCATCGAATAATTGTACCCTGTCTTTGGTCTTGATAGAGGGGTGTATGTCGCACTGGGGTAAAAGTCATGTAAATCCCAGGTGGATATAGGGCCGTCTCCTTCTTGGGGCCGCCAGGTTTGCAGGTACGGGACAATATGTGTGTTCCTAAATTTAACTAGCACTAGATCACCGGGATGTCTTTTGGAAGAGAGCCTAACCAGCCCACACTTCTGACACTCACTATTCTTCCATTAAGGTCGGTTGGCAGGGGTCTATTTTTTGTTAAACAAAACATAACCTTGTTTAATAGGTCTTCTTGTCTTTCGACTTTTCCGTATGTGGGTGCTGGTACTCCCGAGAGGACACACACAAATGGGGCGGCCTCCGGTGGTAGGTGTATATAAGGTGCTTTTTTTTGCTCTGCTCTAGGAGCAGTATACTGTGCTAATACGGGTTTAGAAGAGATCTTAGGAGCATTTGGGGCTGATGTATTAAGGGCTAGTGGCTGAATTTGGACATTAAAGTTTTGTGTAGTTAACGTAGGCACTTCAGAGGCAGCAGGTGGCTTAGAGCGGTTAGATGTTACAAAGTTTTTAGTGGGTGGCAAGTTGGCCTTGATCATTTCTTCTAATCCCGTTAGCCTATCCCCTAGAGTGTTTAATTTTTCCACCAACGGCGATGTAATAGATTTGACCAGTAGTTCGATCTGGGACAGTAAAGCCAAGTGGGAGGGAGGTACTAGATGGTCTAATTCTTCTGCAGCCTCCGAGGTTAAGGGGGAATTAGTGATGGACAATAAGGGGCTTACGCACAGTTTTTGTAGCTTTGGGTGATTCCCATTGTGTTTATCCCCGTCGTGCTTCCTTTTAACGGATGAGACCTGGGGGAGTGCTATGCTTTGGGTGTTAACTTTTTTAGGCGATAGGGAGGCTTCCAGCGGGCAGTCGTTAGGGGATAATGTACCGATACTATTTGCAGGACAAGGTAGGGCACTATTTTGTTCGATTCTCGGTTCCACTGGAACATACCTAGTTTTACACAGAATATTTAATTCCTCTTCCAATGAGAGGCTTTGCGCAGTAGCGGCTGTTAGTGAAGGCGAATCTTGGCTAAGTATGCTACCTACTGACTGCCGAGAATCATTTTCATCTGTTTCTCTAGGAATGGGCAGTATTATCCAATTTGGGTGGTGGACTTGTGTCCCATGGCTCGAACCCCTCTGAGGGATGGTTTTTCTGTTAACCCCCTTAAGAGTCATAATGTGGCTTGGTTATGGCTGAGATGTGTATGGGTAATACCAAGCAGCGACACGGTCAGGAAAGTTTAGTGTACGAAAGTTAAAGTCCATAAGTAAAGTCAAATATTAGGTAGACCACAAAATATGGAGTCCAAGTCTCTTTACCTCCTCCTGTGGAAAAGCCAAGGGGGGTGGTCCGTCCCGTCCTCCTCAGGCCTCAGATGGCCCGCCCTTTGCCCGGGCTTAGCCCAGCTGATCCCGCACGCGTCCCACGACGCGGAGAAAGCAATTCCAGTTAAGTAGCGCCTCCGGGCGCGATGTGGGCGGGAACCAGGAAGTCCTCGCTAAGCTCGCTGGGAGCTGTAGTCCCCGGCCGCGGTGATCTGGAATGTGGCGGCGGGGTGACCTGCAGCATTAGCCCCCCAGGAGCGTCCAGTCAGGTCAGCGGGGCAGAGAGTGAGTGTCCGCACCTTGGGCTATGTGGAAAATGCCCCCCCAGTCAATAGCATTCTTCATTAACTATGATGATTGTAATGATGCTTTCAGCATACCATCCAGCAAGTGGCAAGGATCTTTTTAAGGGAAGCACTTCAGTTCAGGTATCGATTTAGACAGGCCATCACACAACTTTTTCATATATGTAGCTGACTCACTGCAAATACAAACAATATCACTCCAATCTTTGTTGATCTTGGTAATAACTTTTTGCAGCAGCATTTCAAGTGACACTGCATTCCATTTTTAGGTTTCGCCTGCACAGCGCTTGAACTGTGCTTGAGAAACCTATTGTTTTAGTATAAACTTAAAAAAAGGGACTTACACTGTGCATCCTCTCTTTCCTGGGTTCTCATTTGTTCCTGTGCGTGCCACTTACCTTTCCTCCATTTCGATTGGCTATTGCATATTTTCCTGCATTTACCAATGCTTGCTCCTTGCCTGCTTCTCTTATCAGTTTCCCGCTCCCGAAATACTGTTAACATCCGCTTTTGTGGAACTATATTTTCATAAAGTTTTACCTTTTACTCTTGCAGCACATTTATATAAAAATGCATCACCTGTAGAGTTTCAGTGATTTGCACAGAATCACAGGATGTTGCGTGGCGCCTCCAAGACTCGAAGCAGGATCTCCAGCGCTTGAGTCAGCAGCTCTGGCTGCTGCACCACATCCTCTCCACTCTGGTGTTATCAGTCAAGGAGCTATTTCTTTCTCCCAGACGATGATTGATGAAAACATCTCTTTATTAATTACAAAAGCGAAACTGACGCATTACCAATGCTTGTTTCCAAAAGTCTGGTGTCATGTTTTCACCACTATCGCAGATGCTTGGCGACAACACTTTTTTCACATATACCTGTCACTACACCTTGCATTGAATATTTAAAGCCTAGGATGTTTGGCAATCCACCTACTATCAATACTGACTCGCTAGAAAAGGGAGCTGATGTATCAAGGGGTTTTACACCTTCTCTGTGGGTAAATGTGATGGTACATATTGGGAAAGATTCTAATGAAACGAGCCATTTTACCTATCAGTGAAAGAATCAAACATAGCAAAAACATCAAATATGATTTTGATAATTCCTGATTCTCTACAGTTTATAAAACAATTAAGCAAGACCAAAAACATGCTTCTAAAATCTAAACCCTGCATCTTTAGACCAAAGACCACAAAACCGAAAAAAGTAAAAGGAAGAAGAAACAATATTTTAGCGGCATCCGTTAACAACAAAACTCAAGCAGAATAATGTTAGCCCAGTCTTTCTTGCTGCTACCGTGGATGAAAAAGTTACTTTGTATTGGCCCCTTCAGAAAGAAATACAATTTACTCACTATGCTTTCCTGTTCTTTGAAAAGCATTCAGTTTGTGGCAGTGCAGGTGTTTTTTCAGCGTTTATGTTATTACACTAGTGAGAGCTATTTCTCTTTTGGTGGGATTTTATCAGTTATTATAGGTTTAGACCTAAAACAGGCTAGCCTACTCTAGGCTTTCAATTAGCCACCTGTAAGCAAAACATACTTACCTGTGAGACTGGTTCACTAAGGAATAGTTACTTACCTGTAATCCTGGTACTCTTCCATGGGTATCTTTAATAGGGTCATAAGAACTAACTTGTTCCACCAACCTGGGAATCCTGGAGCACGTTTTACAAAAATGTATTAAGGATAATGTTACATACCCAGTAAGCATATGTTTTTGGCATGTAGAGCCACATGCTGTGCATAGCTCGCCATCTAGTGGTGGGTCCGGATGTCGGCACTTATTTTCTTCGAAGAAGTCTTTCCAGTCACGAGGTAGGTGACTCCTCCTTTGGATGATAGTGCACATGGGCTTCAACTCCATTGTTAGATTGTTTGCCGCAGAGGGTGAGAATGGAAAAGTAGTAAAGAATAGAGATGTTCATGCGTATGTATATAAATTAAATAGAGAGCTGCAGCAGCTACAGGTATCCAGGGAGGCGAGGGCGCATATGGCTCTACAGCTCTACATGCCAAGAACAGATGCTTACTGAGTAAGTATCATCCGTTCAAGGCATGTGAGCTTTAGATCGCATGCTGTGCATAATTTCATACCAGTATCCTCCCAAAGCGGAGGCTAACCTGTAGCTGTTGGAGCTGTCTGAAATAGTGCTTTAAGTACTGCTTGACCCACATAGGCTTGTTGTCTTGCTGACACATATATACAATAATGTTTAGTGAATGTGTGCTGTGTAGACCATATTGCAGCTTTGCAAATGTCAACAATAGGAATGTTTCCTGAACAAGCCATAGTGGCCCTTAGCTTACAAGTGGAATGTGCCATAGGTGGTACAGTTACTGTTCTTTTTGCTTTCGCACAACAGATTTGAATGCATTTAACAATCCATCTTGCAATACCGGATTTTGAGATAGGATTACCTTTGTGTGGTGGTGCAAAAGCAACAAAGAGTTGTTTGGTTTTACGAAATGATTTAGTCCTTTCAGTGTAGTACAAGAGTGCTCTTCTACCATCTAAGGTGTGTAGAGCTCTTTCTGTAACTGAATCAGGTTGAGGAAAAAATACGGGTAATTCTACCGACTGATTTATGTGAAATGCAGATACGACCTTAGGTAAAAATGTAGGATTAGTACGAAGAACCACTTTGTCTTTGTGTAGTTGGAAAAATGGTTCTTGAATGGTTAATGCCTGCAATTCACTTACTCTCCTTAATGATATGATTGCAATGAGGAAAGTTGTTTTACAGGAGAGAAACTGTAGTTCGCATTTGTGCATGGGCTCAAAAGGTGGGCCCATTAACCTTGTAAGGACTATATTAAGATTCCACAGTGGAGCTGGTGGAAGTTTTTGGTGGTATGACACTTTTTAGTCCTTCCATGAAAGCTTTGATCACATGTACTCTAAACAACGACAAATGCGGTCTATTTGGTAAATATTCAGCGATTGCCGCTAGGTGTAGTCTAATAGAGGTATACACCAACACTGATTGTTGCAAGTGTAACAAATAGCATATGATGTTTTGTATGGAAGCATCAAGAGGGTTGATATTATTATTACCACAGTTGATAACAAATCGCTTCCATTTAGCTGCGTAGCAGGCCCTTGTAGTAGGTTTTCTAGCTTCCTTAATGATGTTATACATTCAGGTGGAAGGTTTAAGTAACCAGGCTCTAAGATTTTAAGGGCCGGATCGCGAGGTTCAGCTTTTTGGGACCTGGGTGTCTGATTTCTCCATGGCTCTGTGTGAGGAGACTGGAGGTTAAATGCAGCTTTTCTTATGTTTAATTCTGTTGTTATAGGTCATCTACCGTTGGCACACATATCCAAGTTCTATATCAAACAATATCATGTTTTCATGTATTAAAATAATCTAGGTCATGTGTGAAAGGACATGTGTGCATGATTAGCCTTTCAAACCATTTGCATTATCATTAATTGTGTGATGTATAGGCAATCTACAATCAAATAGAGGTTTCTATATCATGATCTAAAATTTTATATTTTTTCTCTTTTTTATGTTTAAACAATTGAAACTTTTATCAAATAAAATAATAAAAAATATATATTTTTCTAATAATTTCTTTCTTATATTTGGTCTTTCTGTATGTCTATTGAAGTCCACTCGGTTATTCATTTCCTAAATGATTTATTCACATAATATTACACTCCCTAATTTAGGAAATTAATTTAGAGGTACCCCTTTTTTTGTTACATAATCAAACTCCAGGCAGTAACCAGAACGGATAATTTGTAGTACCCAATTGTCTGTTATTGACTACCAGATTTATAGGAAATCTGAGAATCTTCCCCCGACAGGTGTTAGGTGGTCGGGGGGAAGTGGAGGCAAGTCACTGCTTTGTATTAGAGGGGGAGGTGCATGTGTTTGAACCCCTGTCCCTGCCTTTGCCGTTGTTACCTCTGTACCACCTCTGAAGTAACCCCTAGATGGAGTGGGTTGGTTATTGCCCTTATAGGTGGTGGTCTCTGAGGAGTTATTTTTGTAGTCTCAGCGGTAAAAGGAGCGCCGAAAGAAACCACCACTTTGTACTGACTGGAGGGCTACCATTGATTTGGCCACTTCAGTGTTCTTCTTCATTTTCTCCAGTGAAGAATACACTATTGGGCAAAATAGATGCTCTTTATCAAAGGGGGTCTTTAAAATGGAGGTTTGCACCTCTGGTTTAAACCCTGATATGCGAAGCCAAGCGTGTCTACTCAAGAGGACACAGGTGTTTATTGCTCTAGCAGCAGTGTCTGCAGCATCTAGTGAACATCTTTTAGCGTTATTGAAAACAAGATGCCCTTCACGCAGTAGGTCTTGTACCTTAGATCTATGATCCTGGGGCAAATATTGTATTAATTGCTCCATCTCACCCCAGTGGACATGGTCATATCGTGGTAGCAATGCTTGAGTGTTGGAGACATGCCAGAATATATACTGGATCCAATGTTGCTGGCTTGTATTTTTTTGTCTACTCTAGGGGTAAGAATACGAGCTCTGACAGGGTCGTTAAAAATGTCATCTACGTGCCTAATCAACCCTTTGAGCATTGGTAGTGTATGCGATGACCTCTGTGTGGTACTGAGGGTTTCAAAGAGGCAATCCCCTTTTAAGGATTCCTTATGTGGCTGCACTCCATGGTAGTTGGCAGTTCCACCCAGTAACTCAATGTAGCCTACACTGTCACCTGGTGGCAAGGGCTTGTTACTATATAAATCAGGATCATTGCCCATGGGCGAATTGGTATTGTAATCATCCCATGAGTCTTGTATTGGTCGATTATCATCCCCATTATCATCCTCATCATCCTGGTTGTTAGGTGTATGAGGTGGTTAATGTTCAGGTGAAATAGGCTGAAACTGAGGTGAAGGAGGCGAAGCAAGAAGAAGAGGAGGAGGGGAAGGATTAGTTCCAACCGTTCTCTTCTTTTTTTTTTTAAATATGCTTTTTATTGCGAAAGTATAAAGTAGGTACAAAGTACAATGATATCCAGATCGCGTATGCGAACAAATTAACAACATGCCGTCATCAGGAAATCACACAGCCAAATAGGGCCCACATCCCGGAGGCTGGGCGGCGTAGAAACAAGCATGTAGTGAGGATAAGAAAGATGCATTTGCGCCTGAAGGATCCAAAATTATCAGTAAATTCGCTAATTTTCTCATTTTATATGCTTATCGCGTATAACATTACAACGACAATCAGAAACCCCCAAAAAACTAAGAGAGAAACAACAACAAGGCATCAACAGTACAATGTCAAGGAAGTGAGACATAGACGTGGGGCCCAGCTAAGGCACGGACACTGTAAAGCAATCTGGACCTATGGGGATCGCAGCCAATATACAAACAGAGAATTTAAGGAAACCCGGCGTGGGTACAATGGGCTCCTACACCAAATCCAGACTCCCCATTCCGGGACCCTCCTCCGCACAATCAGACTCCGGATCAGTGGGAGTAAACAATTCAGCGCTGGTGGCATCCGACTCATCCTCTGCTAGCCCCTCCATGCACAACACCCTCCAGGCAAGCAGATCATCCTGCAGTTTCTCATCCCTGCGAGTGCGCTGCATGTGCGTCTCCTCAGCCAGGGCCCACTCTCTCGTATCTCTCAGCCAAAGGGAAAGGTCGGGTGCCCTCTGCCCCATCCAAGTGATGGCCACGCGCCTCCTTGCCAGGACCAACAAAAGTTGCAAAAATTTATAAGACAGCTTCTTCTTCCTGGGCTTGGGCACTAGCGCCAGGAGACAATGGAGCGGATCCAGAAGGAGCTTGATATGCGTGGCCCGAGCAATGCGGGGCACCAGTGCCCTCCAAAATTCCTGAACTGGAGGGCAGACCCATGCCAGATGCAGAAAGCCCGCTCTCTGCGCGCCACACCGCGGGCAATTGTGACGTCTATCCGCCGAGATGCGATGAACCGTTCTCTTCTTTAAAGGAATGTGGTATTCTTCTTCTGTATCAGTTCTATTTAAAGTCACTTTAATGGAGATATGTCCAGTTTGAGGATGGATATATAGTGGTTTTTGTTTCAGATCCGGTTTGTCGATCGGAGCGTTGAAACTGGGCCTTTTTGGTGATTTCAGCAGATCTGAATGTTTTGGCGCCAAAGGTTTTGGTGCTGAAGTCTTGGATGTTGACGTTTTCGGACCCAAAGTGTGTTTCAGTGCCGAATGGCTGGGGTTCAGCTCCGAACTTGATTTGGAGGGAGTCTTTTCGGAGCAGAAGGCTTTTTGGTAGACTTCGGTGCCGAGCTGAAAGGCGGGGTGTCGAAAGCATGATCTCGGAGCCGACTGGAGCACGAGGGCGCGGGTTGGACTGGAGTGGCCTTCTTTTGTGGCGTTGGGTCTTTGGACGAGGAGGGAGCTGTACTTATGGTACGTTGTCCATGTGGGATGTCGTCCTCTTGGTCGGAGTCGAGCTCTGGGATGGCGATGGGCTCCTGCTCCTCCTCGGTTCCCATGGCCTCCCCGGCCTCTTCGTCCGAAGATGTACAGAACCGAGCCCAACGGTCGTGAAGTGTCTTTTTGGAGCAGAAAGCCTGGCACGCGTCGCAGTCCTGTTCTCTGTGTTCGGCGGACAAACACAGGTTACACACTTCGTGTGAGTCGGTGCGCGGGTATTACGTGTGACACCGAGGGCAGAATTTAAAAGGAGTTTGTTCCATCGACTGCAGTCGGCCCGACGCTGATAGGCCCAATGCCCTTCCACAAGCTTTCCGATCAAAATATTTGTTTCAGTAAGGAAACACGATATGCGATAGAAAGGGAGAAACGATCGAAAACAATATCATTGAGGGTGAGTATCTTGCGCACCGAGGAAAACAGAAGGAACGGTGTCGAACCGGAGTGCAGCGATAGACGTCCGAACCCAATGGCGGAAAAAACAATCTAACAATGGAGTCGATGCCCATGCATACTATCAACCATTGGAGGAGTCACCTACCTCGTGACTGGAAAGACTTAGAAGAAAATCAAGTGCAAACATCCGGACCCAACGCTAGATGGTGAGCTATGCACAGCATGTGATCAACAGCTCACATGCCTCGAACATATGATTCTTTTACAGAACCATTTTTTTTAAAACAGTAGTTTGGAAGCCTATAAACAGCTATATTTGCCTATTTTCACCCCTTTATTTTAGAAAAAGAAACCCAAGACAATCTGACTAATCTTGGGTTTTATCAAGATACCTTAAAAAACTATGCGTTTAACAAAAGAAAAATAACGAGATGTGCAAGTAGCTTTTCGTGCCACTTTGCTCTGGTGAATGAATGATTTACCCTTTTCAGAAGGCAGTAGTATAACCTATTTTAGAGCACATGAGTCATGCGTGTGTGACAGTTTCCTCAGATTGCACACGCTGTCTGTCTGTGGTTTCTACCGCTTCCTAGTCACTGAAAAATACACAATAATTTGCAATGCAATTGGTCTCACACTTTTGGGAGAGTTTAAGCTAATGACATTGTAAATGATAATGCTTTTTATGTATGTGTTTTGATAATTAACACATAAATAAAAGGCATTGTCATTTACAATGCCACTAGCTCTAACTTGTAAATGCGAGACCTCTGCCACCGTTGTCCGAAGCAAGCGTAAAGTCAAAGCGGCCATGGTGCGCTAATGTTGCAGGAAAACATGTGTGCCTGCAGTAGGTGAAGAAAATGGTGCTTACAGACTAAAGAAGACATACCGGATAACAACTGAAGTAAAAGGACCAGTCCTCATGGGAGGTACAAATGAAGACAAGACGTACGAAGGAGAGACTAACAAGCCTAACAACGAATCAGAAGTCAGCATTTTTGAAGGACAATGACACAAGCCAATGACCAATATGGGCGGAGAGTGGGCAGGGCTTCAAGTACATACTCCAATACAGCCTGGCTCGCAGAGCACAGCATGAATTGCCCTGGCTTGAGCTAAAAGGAGGGGGGGGGGATGCTAAAAAATACACAAAGACAACAAGGAAAAACCTCAGTCACTTCAGATCATCTGGTAAGTAAAGCTTATCTCAAAAAAGGAAATGATTCTGGTTCTTGATCTAACACAAATTCCCCTTTTCAGGTTGAAAAAAATATAGCTGCCTTCAGATCCTGCCTTTATAAATTGAACCTCAAAGTCATTTTCAAAACAGACTCAGTTTGATTCAGTGAGTGGTAAATCTTAATTAGTATCAGCTTCCCAGGTGCTCAAGACTGAAAAGCAAGCAAGATTTCCTCATTGGTAAAATAGGACGTTGAGACGACCCCCCCAAACTCCCCACTGCCCCCTTCCTTTAGTTACGGAGTCAGTCCGTAGCTACTAATTTGGCTGTACCTGCAGGCACCTGGCCTTAGATTGATATGGGCTTTATTATGTTTATTTATTTATTTATTTATTTGAAAGTTTTATAGTGCGCAAACAAAATCCTAGGCGGATATCAGAGCGCTATACAGTCAGTAAAGTTAATAGAGTACAGACCGGACCAAAACCGGTTAGGTTACGTAAAGTACATAAATGCATGATAAATCATAGAAACTTGGGAAAGGTCAAGTTGAGAACAAAGTACATGATCATGCCATCTTGGCGTAGCTGGTTAATGGTGTGTCGTCATCTTTGTCTGGGTATGGCGACGTAGGTAAGTTGAGGAGAAATAGAGGGCTCTTAATGGAGCCTGTATCCAGTATAGGAACAAGGACCGAGCTGAAATAATCTTGCTGTGTCTGAGCATCACGCTCCGCAGAATTTGGCCATGAGGATCGACTTCACTTGTTTTTTGAAGGAGGCTGTGGAGGGGTTCAGTCTGACTTCTGGGGGAAGAGCATTCCAGATTCTGGGTGCCATCCCGGAGAAGGATCGGTTGTATGTTTTCTTCTTGTGGAATTTTTGTGGCTTCAGTAATAGGTTTTGCGTGCTTCTTAAGGCTCTAGCCCCGCCCGAGAGGGTTAGTTTCTGTGCTAAATAGCTGGGTGTGTTTAGATGCAAGGCTTTATGAGTCATACACGCAGATGTGTTCTGGCTTTCAAGGGTAGCCAGTTCAGCGAGTGTAGCTCCGGGGATATGTGGGATCTTCCATTGGCACCGGTGATGAGTCTTGCTGCGGCGTTGATTGACGCTCTTAGTGGGGCGGTTGATGTCTTGGGGAGGCCACAGAGAGAGATGCATCCATAATCCAGTCTTGGTAAGACTAGGGCTTGAACAGCCTGCTTGAGGTCGTTGGCTGATAGGATGGGTTTCAGTTTCCTCAGTATGTTAATGTGGAAGTTTGCTCCCTTTGTCGCATTACTAATGTGTTTCTGCATGGTGAGGTTGCTGTCCAGGGTTATTCCTAATGATTTTGCTGAATCCACGATTGTGGGTTGGACATTGAGTGCCGATAGATGTTTAATCCATTCTTGCATCATGGGTAATTTGGCGGGAGGGGCTATTAGCAAGAATTCTGTTTTTAAGTTGATTCGATATGGGCTTTATTATGCAGACCTCTATTATGATTTTATTTTAAAGTTCCACCGAAATGACGCACGCTACATAAATAGGGCCAAATGAGACAGAGATGTTGGTTATTTTTTATCTTCGTTTTCACAGACGGAAGTCTATGTTTATTTCAGGCAAACAACATGGACTCAGAGATACAGCATGGGCTGCACAAGCTGGATGCATTTAACTTGTCAACCTTAACAGCTCATAAATCAAACTTATAGGTAAGCAGACAAGGCAATAGGATACTTAACACATTGGCAATCTGTGAAACAGCTCTATATGAAAAAATATATATTTACCAAATCTCCGTAGCTGCAACATTTTTCAGTTTGCTACATTGAAGTATGAATGCAAAACGACTTACACATTAAATCATATTTGTCCTGATACTTGTCAAGATAATACTTGTCGGCCAATGCTTGCACGTAGTCTTGTTCTTTCTTGAAATCATCATCATCACCATCCTTAGTTTCTGATGAGCATTGCCAGAATGTCTCCAGAGATCCTGCCACACTTGTCACAGTTTGTTCTGCAGCTTTCAAAAATTCTTCCACAGGAGGTTTCTGTGCTTCATTTTCCTATGGGCAAAAAGTATAAACTGTTATAAGGGATACATGAAGCAAGTGTTTGCACTTGCTCAGTAAAGATGCATTAATATGTACACTGAAATTCACAAAAAACAGAAAGTTACCATTTAAAACTAGGTATCGGCTATTTCAGTTCATATTCTAAAAAAATATTCTTTCAACTAAAACTGTATTAACGTTATGGAATCTGGAAATGTGTGAAACACATGTAACATCTGAGCTGAGAATTCTTTTTTCTCAATTCTCTTTTTTTTGTCATGGTTCTTTTTATTACATTTTTTCACAACTTTTATACCGTAAAAGTAAGACATGAGGACTAGCAATACATCATGGGATGCTATTTCTCGAAACAGTCCGCATATTACTTTCAATCGCAAATTTTTAACCTTCCTATATCATTTTACAGGGCTAACTACCGACCAAAAGATGGGCAATCATGACTTTAGCCATCCTCCTTCCTAACCAGTGAGCAAAGAAGAACACTGATAGACAATTTAAACTATTTGTGAATGTAATAGTGAGGTGGTAGTAGGCTAATTCCAAAAAACGAAGAGGCATACTGAAGGGTACAATGGTAACGTGTTTAGGAACAAATTCTGAGATGTAATATAACAAGTTCTTTATATTTTGAGTGTTTAGTAGTTCTGCGTTTTCAAACATATCCCCCTGTGGGTCCACTATGCCTATTCAGGAGTCCATGACTGTTTAACAAAATTAAATAATTATTAACATGATCAATTAAAATAAATAAAGTATATACAAATAAGGAAGCATCACTGAAAATTTGAAAACTTTTTCTATATTTGTTTGTGAATTGCACATAAGTTTCAATATAGCAACTACTTAGGCCTGGGATCCCCAGCTTCCCATAATGATTTGGTGTGAGTCCACAGAGGTCAAAGATTAAGAACCGCTGTACTAGTAGATTTTTTGCAACACCCTACATGCAAATAAAAGAACCGCTTTGAGTGTGCGACGGTCAAGGAAAGGAGGAAAAGAAAGAGTGAGTGAAAAGGGGAGAGGTAGAGTAGGAAAGGGCCCTTTTTTTGACATGGTCACCCCAACTTTTTGCCTGGTATCTGACGCAATGTTCCACTGGGCTTCTGGTAACCAGGTGCCCAGGGCCAGTGCTCTTTCCCTAAAACAAGGTAACTGTTCAATCGTTCCACAATTGGCAAGACCTTTAAGCAACTCTATAAGTCCTTAGCAAATAGTACCTCTGGTATACAGGACGTGGGTAGTAATAGAGGATCCCCAGGTGCTGCAGTATGTATTGGACACCCTAATGGAGCCACCAACAAACTCATGCAGACTGCCATTGCAGGCTGCGTAAAGTGCTGCAGATAAATGTGAAAATACGACATAGCACACACCCTGTGTGCCATGTCCACAGATGTAAGTCACCCCTGCAGCAGGCCTTATAGCCCTAAGGCAGGGTGCATTATATTTAGGCTTTCCTGTTTTTCAGTTTCTATTTTTGGTAAATTCTGGTGGGGTTTTTTCAGTGTTTTCAATATCTTAAAAAACAGTTGTTATCAGTGGTTACACATTTTCGCGCCACTAAAACCAACAAAAAAAGTGGTGTTTATGGAACGTTTTGCTTTTATTATTGCTTGCTTTCTGCACTGATAGAACATGGTATATAGACAGTGTACTTATAGTGTATATGAGGTCCAAATAGATTTTTGCAAATTAATCTTATTGTAGTACACCATACAATACTTCTTCAGTGAGTCTTTGGGTCATGTGCGCTTGCTCTTTCCTTCCCATGTAATCTTCTGTGAAAAGGCCCTCTCAGCATTCATAGCCTTATGGGCTGAGAAACATCAGCTAAGGGTCACAGTTGGGATGACTCTTTCTTTGAGGCCACATAAAGCACGAAATGATAAATATTTGCCTTTTAGTTCCTGTGCATAAGAAAACAGTGCACCAGAATGGACTAAAAAGTCAATAGCATTCCTCATTAACTCTGAAGATGGTAAAGATGCTTTCAGCATACCATCTAACAAGTTGCAAGGATCTCCTACAGGGAATCACTTCAGCTCTGGTATCAATTTTGACAAGTCATCACACAACTTTTTTATATACGTAGCTGAATCACTGCAAATACAAACAATATCACTTCAATCTTTGTTGAACTTGGAAAGAACCTTTTTTTGCAGAGCATTACAAGTGACACTAAGTTCAATGCTTTCCAAAAGTCTGGTGTCATGTTTTCACTACTATCCCCGATGCTTGGTGATATATATATATATACTTTTCACTATACCTTGCATTGAATGTTTAAAGCCTGAGGTGTTGGCAATTCACCTACTATCAATACTGACCCACTAGAAACCATGGTCTGATGAATTAAGGGTGTTTACCCATTCTCTGTGGGTAAATGTGATGACACATATTAGGAAAGATTTTTATGAAACCAGCCATTTTACCTATCAGTGAAAGAATCAAATGCAGCCAAAATATCAAATATGAGTTTGATATTTTCCGATTCTCTACAGTTTATAAAATAATTAAACTAGACCTAAAACATGAAACTAAACCCTGCATCTTTAGACCAAAGGGCAAAAAACTGAAAAAAATAAAAGGAAGAAGAAACAATATTTTAGTGGCATCCCTAAAGAACAAAACTCAAGCAGAATAATGTTAGCCAGTCTTCTTTACTGCTAGCTTGTATAACAAAGTTACATTGCATTGACACCTTCAGGAAGAAAATAATGACTCTTTCACTCTCTTTTTCCTTTCTTTGAATGGCATTTAGTTTGTGGTTGTGCAGGTGTTTTTTCAGTGTTTATATGTTTTCACCGGTGAGGGCTATTTATCTTTCAGTGGGGTTTTATCAGTTATTGTAGGTTTAAACCTAAAACCCCACAGCCTAATTATATTACATTTGAGGACATTTCTGTATGAGCAGATATGCCCATGTGCTGTCTAGTTCAATTGCTAGATAATACAAGTGAACAAGGAAGCCATCTTAACTATATGCACTGGGCACTGGTCATTACGAGTTCACCAGCTACATGGTGGGTTCACTGAAACCTATTGTGTTTGATATCAAACCCCTTGTTGTAATAAATCCATACTGATGCCAGTAGTGGATTTATTAAGATGTGTACCCAGTGTGCACCTTAGAGGTGTCCCCTGAAACCTACCAGCCTCTTAGTGTGCGGGATGACTGTTATTGTCCAACCTGCCATCACAGACAAGTTTTTTGACCCCCCTGCAGGTGAAGGCCCACTTTCTTTGAGGCCAGAAACAACGCTTGCTCCAGAGGAAGGTGTTCACTCCTCTGCCAGCAGGATGGCTAGTGAATCTGTATACCGAGGCCAGGGACTTAAAAACTTTGATATGTGTCCCTGGTTTCATGCAAACCTGGGAGATGCCGCCCCCTGCCCAGAGGCCCATTTGGCACCAGGACAGGTGGGAAATTAGCTATGCAAGGAGGTGTGGTCCTATTAGGCCAGTCACACCCCTGAGGTGGGCTGCCTGATGTGTCCTACGAAAGAAGGATTCCATCGCTTTGTTTTTGGTGGAATTAGGAACTCTGGGACAGGGGTTATGCCCACTCCCCACAGAAAGTGGTCATAGTTGGGGGTGTAGTGACCCCAAGGGTAAGTAGCTCATTGGCTACGACCCTTCACTCCGCTAAACACACCTAAATTCAGTATTTAGGTGGCCCCTAACACCAGCGACGCAGATTCCCCTAACACAAGAAGAAGAAGAAAGACCAAGATGGGGCAAAGAAGCGAGAACTACGGACTACTGGTGGACTCTGGCGCCAAACCCTGCCTGCCTGTTCCCGACTCATTCTCCAGCTGTGCATCCTCCAAAAGCCTTGGCGGACCTCCAGCACTTTGCCAAAACGTCAGCATCTCTTGAAGTGGAGGAGCCACTTCCCTGCAACCTGCAGGCACTGACTGCAACGTCTGGTTCACCGTTCTGCTGATCACTGAGCCCACCGACACAGCAGACACCAAGGAGACGGTCACTGGGTTCCAAGGGGTCAGATCCTTCTCCCCATTAGGTGTGAAGATGCTAGGACTAACCGGAGCCACCCTGCACCAATACCCAGGGTATCAGACCCCTTGTAGCAACCACAGCTTGTTTGAAGTCCAATCTGAACTCCAATGTCGAAACGACCGACCAGCTGACTAAGGATGTCAACATTGCAGAAGCCAGCACCAAGAGTGATCCAGCTGTTCTGTTTTGCCCCCCTTTTGCAGGTCTGAGAACCGGGAGTGTATGTGACTCACAGGCCCAGACGAACAAAAACCTTTGCACCGGAGCTTCTTAGCCAGAGTCCACGACAACTGACTGTGCTTTCCTGCTTCCAGGACTCTCATGAACCAAGCCCCCGTTAAGAGCTCCTGGACTTGTACCCAAGTCCCCCTCTACAGCCTGTTTCTAGGTGCACCCCCCTTCTTGCCTGTAGCGTAGGCACAAGGCTACCAACCCTGACAGCACCTCTGCACCCTGACACTCCAGGGTGGGTAAACTCAAACTGCTGGTGGAACTTTGGACATTAGCCCCCTAGCACCTTAGGTCATAAAGGAGACCCCTGGAATACAATTGCTAGCAACTGTATGCAGTACATGTTTCTGTCTCCACAGTATTACTGTGTAAAAACGCATTTGTGGGAAAGTTTTACTTGCCTGTCAGCATTGATATTTAGAAAAGTATCTGTTATTTTTCTACAATCTGTCTCAAGTTTCTTCTTGAGTGTGTCTCATTTATTGACCTGTGTGTGCAATAAATGCTTAAGACTACCCTCTGACGAGTCTAAATTGCTCTCCCACACTACCACAAAAGATAGCATGTGGGATTATTAATTTAAGCCCTGTAGGTCACTAAGGGTTGTCTGGACTTTATACATGGTGTACCTCTTTTTGGTACACTACATAAAGCAGCCAGATTCCTACAGGTAGGGGAAGAGGGACTGAGATATTACAAGAGTAACATTTTCATTTACAGTTCCAGCAATGTAAAGGTCTTCCACAGTTTTGCCTAGCAATATGATAGGCTCACTATGGTAAAACTTATATAAATGACGTCATTTGTGATTACATTATGTGACCACATATTATATGACTTGTTAGACCAGGACCTTTCTTGAGGGTCACCCCAGATTTCTGCCTTCTTTTGCTGAATCAGTTTTAGTTGGATTTTAGGACTCTATGCACTACACTCCAGCTAACCAGTAGTAAAGTGCCTGTGCTCTTCCTCCTAAACAAAGGAAATAATATTGATGAGATGCATCATTTTTTATAATATCTATCCTCATACAACTATGGCCCTTGATGGTTGCTTATGTCTGGTCCACTACACTTACTCCCTCTTAGTTAGGTTCCCTATTTCGAGGTCGAGAATGGACATAACAACAGCCTGATTACACAGTGTTCTTATAGGCAATAATATTTTTGTACTACTTTTGCATTATCCATGTGTTGATTTTCGATGAAATTTTGTGACTATTTATTGGACTTGTACATTTGTATATATTTATATATACATGAAATAGTTCTGTCTACAATTTGATCATTGTTGTACATGGAATTATGTACAGATTGGAATATATGAAATCTTTCGGTCTGTACATATATGGATCTTTCTGTTTTTCTATTTTTCTACTTTTCTATTTTTCTACTTTTCTATTTTTCTACTTTTCTATTTTTCTATTTTTCTACTTTTCTACTAGGTTTAGGGGAGTATTTTAAAAATTTGTAATATTGGATCTTTAATAAAACTTCTTGGATTGTGTGTATATACGTATGTATAGTTGTATATATATGTGTATATAGATAATGAAATGGAGTATTAGGTATTTTTATCAGGGTTTTACACTTTTTGATAACTATTTTATACTATTTATGGTGGAATGACTAATCAAGTCCATAGAAATCATGTTTATCATATTATTTTGAGTGATCTGTAGGAATTTCAATGTAGACATTATATATTGGCCGCTGTACACTTTTCATGGTATTGCACTTATATTAGCTTTTCTCGTTTCCATGTATTTTCTTTCTTTGCTATTTGCACTTTACTATTCACTCTCACTTAGCACTTTACTATCTGCCACTGATTAATGATCATATACGTACTTCGTTTATCACACTGTATATGTTTACTACAAAATATGCTTTATATTAATTCTGTATTTATACAGTTAGAATTAGGTCTAAAACCAGACTTATATTTTGAATTAAGTTGTAAGTGTCCGCATTACAGTTTGTGAACATTAATTCTGGATTTATCCAGTAATATATTCTGAAGTTAGGTTGTGATCCAAGGAATGAATAACGGCAGTATGTTTTCTCTTTTCACTAAAAATTATGTCACATGACACATTACGTCACTGTGAGGGGTGTTTCCTTGTGGATTTGCATTTAAAAATAGCATTTGGTCATGCATTCATGTTGCGGCGTGATCAAGGGCATAACTTGCCAGAAACGCGTAGCTGCTAAGGAGGAGTCACGTGGTATATATATATATATATATATATATATATATATATATATATATATATATATATATATATATATATATATTACCTACTGGCGGTCGCCAGTAGGTATATATAGTTAGGATTTTTTTCCTATGGGATTTTTGAAAATTCTATGTTGAATAACTTTGGCGTTTGAGGACGGAATTGGCTGAAATTTTCTGGAAAATGGAACATTTTGTTTCTGAGCAGCCCCTGAAAATTTGGGGGGGTTTCGTCAAGCGGGGGCCGAGAAAAAAGGGGGGTCCCAAAACGTGTTTTTAACATTGAGTTTTCCATAGGGCGGTTGGACTCACTTTTAGCTCGAACGGCAGAATGGATTTCCACGAAACTTGGCAAAATTGTAGGGACTGGTAGCCCGATGTGCCTTTGCTATGTCTCAAGATATATGCTCCAGTGGTTTTTACGAAAATTAACTTTGAAAAATATATATTGGGCTACATTGGGCTATATATATGTTGGAGCCCAAATGTAGCCCAATGTAGCCCAATGAAGCCCAATGAAGCCCAATGTAGCCCAAAGATGGCCGCCAGAGACAAAAAAAAACAAATGTAGCCCAAATATCAGCCAGATGTAGCCCAACTATAGCCCAGTGACAGAATGTCCCAGAGTGTTTTAAAGAACAACTAGAACGCTAACAGTCTTACTTATGACAAAAGTATGGCACACCTGAAGTCATCTTGATTGGAATAAAGTGGTAACACTTAATACATTTAATTTGAAAAGGAACAAAATAAGGGGTTTCATTTTGCAATAGAAATGTTATATATATATATATATATATATATATATATATATATATATATATATATATATATATATATATATATATATATATATTCACTGAAAAAACCATAGGTTATAGACCATATATAGTTAGGAATTAGCATTTACAAAACCTTGAAAATTCACTGAAAAAACCATAGGTTATAAACCGTATATAGTTAGGAATTAGCATTTAAAAAACCTTACTTCACTCACACAAAACCATTGAAATTCCATATATAGTTAGTTGTACTAACTATATATCGCGCACCCGCAATCCACTGCTGATCATGTCACATATTACATCATTCATGACATCTCAAATGACATCACTGATGACATCACTGATGACATCTCAAATGACATCACTGATGACATCACTGATGACATCTCAAATGACATCACTGATGACATCACTGATGACAACATCCAGTGACTGTATGTTTCTGTAAAGTTAAAATATGTCTTACATATTGAAGAATGAGTGGATGTAGAAGTGTCTGAACAAAGGATTTAGTAGGTGCATGACTGACTGTATGAGTGAGTGATTAAATGTGTCTCACTGAGTGCATGGGTTAGTGACTAAACTGTCTTAATTTGTGCATCATTATGTCTGTTGTTCTGTAAACTGCTGCATGTGTTGATCAGTAGCTATATGATTAACTATATGGGTTATTGATTGGTTGCCCAAGTATTTGTATGGGAGACTGAGAGTGTGTATGGGTGGCTGGGAGGTGTATGACTCTCTGCATAGATGTATGGGTTCAAAAGTGCATGTGGAAACAGCTGTATGGGCGGTTGACTGTGTGCATGACTGTATTGGTGAGTGAATAGATATCTCAGTGCTACATGTCAAAGTAAGTACATATGTAAAATACAGTACATGTGAGAGTTGACATATATAAATAACTGTGCATAAGAGCCAGTGAATGTGTGAGTGGCTGTATGGATCATTGTGAACTTGTATCCAGGATTGTATAAGTGAGTAAATATGTTTTAGTATATGTTTGAATAAGTAAGGTGTGTTTAACTGTATAGTTAAGGAAATGGAGGTGTGATTGATTGTTTGCATGACTGACTAGGTGTGTGTGTAACTTCATGGATGAGTGACAATCTGTGAGTCTGTGTTTACACTGAGTGTATCTAAGGGTATATTAGAGTCTGAAGAGGTTCATCGTATTATCACATGAATGATGTCATCAGTGATGTGATCAGTAATGTCAAATGAGATGTCATCAGTGATGTCATCAGTGATGTCATTTGAGATGTCATCAGTGATGTCATCAGTGATGTCATTTGAGATGTCATCAGTGATGTCATCAGTGATGTCACTGACCATGTCATGAATGATGTAATATGTGACATGATCAGCAGTGGATTGCGGGTGCGCGATATATAGTTAGTACAACTAACTATATATGGAATTTCAATGGTTTTGTGTGAGTGAAGTAAGGTTTTTTAAATGCTAATTCCTAACTATATACGGTTTATAACCTATGGTTTTTTCAGTGAATATATATATATATATATATATATATATATATATATATATATATATATATATATATATCTTTGTGTATTTTAATGTTGTGCATTGGGCATCTGGGAAAGCCTTTCTGTTAGAGAGCATTGTGTAAAATAAAACCCCAAGCCTTATTATAAGAGGGAGTCCTTGCATTTTGTCAAATAAAACCCTTTTCTAAAGGTGTTGTTTGTATTATGTTATGTCTCCTGCTTCGCCCTGTGGGTTTGAACTACCGTGTGGAAGATTCTGTATTATCTGAGAGGCGAAAGCAAGACAACCCAGGAAAGAGTGAAGGTTAGACAAAGTGGGCATTTCCCAACCCACTTGCTGGCACTGGGTACACAAATGGTATCTCTAAACCTCCCATTGGAACACTCCTGGACCTGTAGAAGATACAGAATAAGGACTGTTCTGCTGTCTAAAGGAAGAACACCGGACCTGCCTGCCTTGAACCCAAGATCCCTAGAAGTGACACCAAGGGTCAGCTGGCTGACCTCCTGTTTGAGCTACAGAGACACAACAAGCTTCCAGAGGCTTTTCCGGAAACTGTCCATCTAGCCAGCACCAACTGGAGCTGCCTGAACCCTGTGGCTGGCTTCTGCTGGAGTAAGTCCCGATCTACAAGAGGTGCCCCTGGACCCTTGAGTGGCACTAAGGTATAATCCTCCTGCCTCAAACTTAAACTCCAGGTAAAAATCTATAAGTGTGAGGCTCTTCGCAAGCAGGCTTCTTGCGTCAGCAACGACAGCCATGTCTCCTGATCGTGCTAAGTTCCAATGGTGACCTGCTCTTCATGCCAAACAATGACTGCCTGCGTCTCCCACGCAAGCAAAGCTCCAGTGACGACCTGCTCCTTGCACTGTAAACAATCTTCTTGCAGCTCCGGCCAACACAAAGCTACAGATGAGGTTACTTGCATGGACTTGGACTCAGAGAAGGCAAACGCTTCATCTTCACTAGGATGAATCGGGTGCCTGTGTCTGACCCACGCTCTAGTGTGGTTGGCCAGAACTTGCGACTCTGACCCAGTTCAGTGTATCCAGATAACTGCTAGTGGTGCTTTTAGAAGCTATTTTCACCTGAAACTTAAAAAAAATTATCACTCCCGCTCTACTGATTGGATTTTTGACGCTTTGGTGTTTTACTACATTTTGCTCTATGTTTCTAAAGAGGTTTGAATTTTTTTCTTGTGTTGTGTTTTCACTTTTTTTTTTTTAAAAGAATGCATTTTTTTTAATCAGTTTCTCGAGTACATTACATAACACTGTACCATGAACAAAGTCAAACAAAGTAGCCATTCTGCCCAACCTGTGAAAAAGTCAGGAAGTTCCCCAAAGACATGGACGAATAGTTACTAAAACAGTATGCTCAGTTGTTACAGCATTTAAGCCTCCCACCCAAAACATTCACATCGTTCTCCATGAGCACTGATATAGCCCCATCATTCAGATCATGAGCCATCAGCTGAATGCCCCTACTCATTTATATTAAAGTCCATCAGGACCTCCCCCAAGATGGTTAGGTTCTTCTCTGCATGTTCGTCTGCCCTGCACTGGTGAACCTGGACTTCCTCTGACACGATCAATTCCTTAACATCCCTGATCAATCCCTGTTCGTTGGGACCCACCAGGCTCTTTCATGTAATAGCCAACCGTCTTTTTGCAAGCAAGAGGGCCAGTTGTATAAACTTCCAGTGCATTTTTCTTCCCTTGCGCTGTTTAATAGTTCCCAACAGACATGTGGTTGGTTCCAGCTCGAGAGTTACCCGCTCAATACGTTGTAATATTTGGACCACTAGTTCCCAAAAGGTGCACACCAGAGGACAGTATCAAGCCAGGTGGAGAAAGGTTGCTAGGCTGACCTGACACCTGGGGCATCTGTCCGGAGTAGCAGGATCTATGCGATGTAATAACACCTGGGTGATGTACCTGCAATGTATGTAATTTGAAATGTACTAGTTTAAACCACGCATTACATGTTCCCTGTTTGACAGGTGGTGGGTCTGCGAACAGGATCACACCAGAAAGTCACGGAGAACACAACGGCCAATGGAGTCGTCTCTCCGGACATGACTGTCAAGGCAGTAATGCTTGGTAAACGTGTGCAGCGAGGCCCATGTAGCTGCCTGACAAATGTACTGCAAGGGAGCGCCACGTCCCAAGGCAGTAGTAGTTGCTGTCGCTCTGGTAGAATGAGCACGCAGTCCCAAAGCCTTCCTTCTTAGCCAACGAGCAACATGCTTTGATGCACAGAACGACCCACCGAGAGATGGTCCGCTTGTGCACGGCTCCACCTTTTTTGGCGCCCACGTAGCCAACAAAGAGCTGGTCTTCCACCCGGAACTGTTGTGTGCTGCTCAGGTAGAAGGAGAGCGCACACTTTGGGTCCAGACTGTGGGGCCTCTCTTCCTCTTTTGAAGGATGCAGAGGCAGAAAGAAGGTGGGCAAGGTAATGGTCAGCCTGATGTGGAAGGGCATGACAACCTTCGGCAAGAAAGGACGGGTCCTAAGAACCAGCTTGTCCGGATGAACAGAAAGGAAAGGAGGTTTAGAAGAAAGCGCCTGGAGCTCACTAACTCTTCTGGCAGAAGTGATAGCAACCAGGAAAGCAGTTTTCAAGGTGAGACGACAAAGAGGACAGTTATGAAGGGGCTCAAAGGAGAGCAAAGGTTTAAACCCCATTGAGGCATGATGAACGGCACAGGAGGAAACATGTGTGTGATGCCTTTTAGAAAACGGTTAACAACCGGGGACTTAAAATGAGAAGGCTGATCTGGAAGCCATAGGAAGGCGGAGATGGCAGAAAGATAAGCTTTGATAGTGCCCAGAGCAGGAACAGAAGGACATCAGAAAGAGGGGCAGAAAGGGGATCCACAGACTTGGCTGTGCAGCATGCCACAAACTTGTTCCACCTGCAGGCGTATAACGTTTTCGTGGAGGGACGTCTGGATGCCAGAATGGCATCACAGACTTCGGGAGGAAGGTCGAACGAAAGCTGTCAACTGTCGCCGCTCCACGCATGGAAGCGGAGGCTGGACAAGTTCGGGTGGAGGACCGTCGCCTGCTGCTGCGACAGAAGATCCTCCTCGAGAGGCAGTCGGTTTGGGGGATCAATCGCCATTTGAGTAGCTCGGGATACCAGTATCGTCGTGCCCAATCCGGAGCCACAAGGATGACTTGGGCCCGGTTGAGCCGAATCTTCTTTAGCACTCTGGGCAGAAGTGGTATAGGCGGAAAGGCGTACAACAGACCGCAGCTCCACTCGCGACGAACAGCGTCACAGGGCGAGTGTCGCCTTGGAAATTCCAACGCGCAGAACTGATAACATTGCGTGTTTTCTTTGGTGGCGAATGGATCTAACCAAGGCTCTCCCCACTGTTGAACTAGACCTTGCGCCACGTCCGAGTACAGACACCATTCGTGATCCATCAAGCACCGGTGGCTGAGTTTGTCCGCCCTGGCATTCAGAGAACCTACGCAAAATCCTGCCTCAACTGCCGGATAGAGCCAAAAAGATCCTAGTTCAAGCCTGATTGCATTACCATAGTCAAGCCTGGATAAAATCAAGGCTTGAACTAGGATCTTTTTGGCTCTATCCGGCAGTTGAGGCAGGATTTTGCGTATGGATTTTAACAAGCCGCAGTTTTCCTGGCTTGTACTTTAAATGAAAGATCATTGTCCAACCAGAATCCTAAACTCTTGATCACGCTTCTTGGGGTAGGGCCAGCGCCCATAGAAGGGGGCCATAGCGTGGGGGAATTAAATGATGCCTTTTTGCCCAGTAACATCAGTTCAGTCTTCTTGTTGTTAAGTTTGAGCGAAGGGGAAGGGGGGGGGGGAGGGTTCTGCCATTGACCCAATCGCGATTCGTGAGGCACCACTGCAATTGTCTTGCAGTGCCCTCTGAGATCTGGACATGATCGGACAGGCTGCCCTGAAGCTGTGCCTACTGGAACGTAAGGTCCAAGTGCAGAGCCCGCATATGGCATCTGGCATGTTGCACTGGCAGGATGCAGGTGGCCATCAGGCCCAGGAGCCGGAGGGTCATCCTGACTGAAACCCGGGATAGAGGCTTAAAGATCGGAATCATAGCCTGAATATCCCGGACTCGCCGCTCGGGAGGATAAACCCAAAACCGTGTCAAATCCAAAACCGCTCCAATGAAAGGGAGCTTTTGAGAAGGACTCGGTGCGACTTCGGCACGTTGATGGAGAACCTCAGCAATTGCAGGAGGTCAGCCGTAGTCTGAAGGTGGGTGACGACTGCCTGGGGCGAGCCCGCCTTTAACAACCAGTCGTCGAGGTAGGGGAAGACTGACACACCTGACCTGCGCAGATGAGCTGTGACCACCGCCATGTTTATGTTTATGTGATTTGTATTGCGCGCAAATACCCTGGGGTGTCTCGGCGCATAGGATTACAATTCAGGCAAGGAGGCGCTGGAGAGGAATCATTGATTGAAAAGCCAGGTTTTCAGTTGTTTCCTGAAAACTGTGAGAGTGGGGCTAGTTTTGATGGGGAGAGGAAGGGTGTTCCAGAGTCTAGCGGTGGCAACTAGGAAACGTCTGTCTCCCCAAGAAGAGGTTTTTGTCCATGGGACTGGTAGGAGGCAGGTAGAGGATGAGCGGAGCGGTCTGCTGGGGGTATAAATGAGAAAAAACGTTCTTTAGGAACCGAGGCTATCACTTTTCTGAACACCCGAGGGGCGCTGGTATGGCCGAAGGGGAGCACGGCAAACGGAAAATGCTCCTGGCCTACCGTGAACTGCAGGTAAAGCTGGTGGGCCGGCAGGACGGGGATGTGAAAATATGCGTCCTGCAAGTCCAACGCTACTACCCAGTCTCCAGGGTCAAGGGCAGCCAAGACCTGAGCCAAAGTCAACATCCTGTACTTCTCTTTCTGGATGTTCAAGAGGTCCATGATGGGGCGCAGGTCCCCTTTCTCCTTCTTGGGGACCAGAAAATAGTGGGAATACCAACCACGTACTACTTCTGGCCCAGGAAAGCGCTCAATGGCCCCCTTGGCCAAGAGGACTTTGATTTCCTGTTGGAGAAGCGCAAAGTGATCCCCCGACATGTGGTGGAACTGAGGTGGCGTGGCTGGGGGGCAAACTCAAAGGGGAGGGAGTAGCCCCTTCGGACGATTTGCAGCACCCACCTGTCCGAAGTGACAGAGCGCCAGTGGGGGAGGTGATGTTGAATTCAGCCGCCCACCGGCGTGGGGTTCACCCCAAAGCTTGGACTAGGAAGGCTTTGAGGCGGATGCTGCGGGAGCGGAGGTGGACTGACCCACTCGCTGGCCACCTGGGCCACCACGGCAGCCACCATGCCCGCGCTGAGGTTGGTTCTGTGCCAGATTCTGGCTGAACGAACGTGTAGGGGCGCCCCTTCCATGACCAAGAAAGGAAAGAAAGGTAGACGTGGCTGCGAGTGTGGTGGAAAGACCCAAGGACTTGGCCGTAGCCCGAGATTCCTTGAAAAGCTCAAGCGCACTGTCTGCCTTATTGCCAAACAGGCGAGTTCCATCAAAAGGCATGTCCATGAGGGAACTCTGGACATCCCCCGAAAACCCTGTGGACCGCAGCCAGGCATGGCAACGCAAGGCCACCATCATGGAGATCGCTCTCCCCAAAGAGTCTGTGGTGTCCAGCCCACACCGAATGGCGAACTTCGTAGCATCCTTCCCCTCCGCAATAGCTTGGGAAAGTACAGCCCGAACTTCCTCCGGGCACTGGGGCAGAGTTTGCGCCACTGTGTTCCACACAGCAGGAGAGTAGCGGCCCAAGAGGCATGTGGTGTTGACTGACCACAGCCCCAAGCTGGCAGAGGAAAACAACTTCTTGCCAAACTGCTACAGCTTTTTCGATTCCTTATCCAGCGGAAGGGAATGCACTTTGGGAAGTGGAGACCTGATTGACCATGCTCTCCGGAGTCGGATGATTTGTTAAAAAGGCAAGGTCACCCGGTGCCGGGCGATGACGCCTGGCCACGTTTTTATCCAGAGGAACCCCAGTGGCTGGTCTAGACCAGGTGCCCATCAAAACATCCATCAAGGCCTCATTGAATGGAAGCAGAGGTTCCATAGAACTTTCCACTGGCTGAAGCACTTCAGTAAGGAGGTTTGTCTTGAGAGTAACAGTAGGCAGATCGAGGTCAAGAGCCTCAGCTGCTCTACGGAGCACCACATTATATGTGGCGCCTTCCTCCATGGCAGCGGGAGGAGACACAAACCCAGGCTCAGAGGAGAGGTCAAGGCCACCTGCATCCTCTGAGTCCTCCACCCACTCATGTTCAGACTCGCACTGCCGTACAAGAGGGTCCTCTGACCCCTCCCAGTCATCCCCCTCCTCCACAGCCGAGACACAGGCTGCAGCGGCGGGGGAGGCACAGGGGAAAACAAATGCTCCAACGGCACCAGAAACAGCACCGGTCTGCGCCGATTCGGCTCCATGTCCCAATTATGGTCCCAAGCTGGAGCAAAATTGCCCGGAAACTCGGGCAAGGGTGGAGGTGGGTCAAACGGGGCCCATTGCGGTGCTGGGAACGGAGCAGCAGGGGACACCGGGGCCAGAGCTGCCGGTGGAAGATGCCCCAGCGCCGGAGGCCGAGGACCATGCAGCGCCGGGGCTGCCGGCGGCAAGCAAGAGCCCTCAATAAGGACCACGTGGCCCGAAGGAGCGCCGGCGGGAGCCCTAGGCCTGAAAAGGCAGTCCATGGCGGCAAGAAACTTGCACCTGGGCCAGAGTCGCCGACGGACCCGGATAAGGTGGGTAGCCCGCGGGACTCTCAGGCTCCAACTGAGCCGTGGGGGAAGGACCCCTAGCCCCCTCGTCCACGTCCAGCGACCAATGGGGGGACATTGGAGAGCGTACATGCTTCTTCGACTTTTTCTTGTGACGTCTCTTACCCGATTTCGAGGGTGAAGACTTTGACCCCATGGAGCCATGATAATGGAGACAACTGCCGGGCCTCCAACAGCTTTCGGGACCGCTCCCGCCAAGCCTCCGGAGCCATTGCCAGACAGTCGGAACATGACCGGGTGTCATGGTCGCACTCCAGACAATAGAGACAAACGCCGTGGGGGTCGGCCACCGACATCGTATGCGGCAGGTCCTGCAGGATTTAAACCCAGGCATCCCTATGCGGCACCAGAAGTCAAGACTCAAAGAAGTAGAGACAAAAGTCTCCAAAAAGTCACTCAGTCACAAAGTAACTAGGGTACGTGCTCTAGATGGATCTGCGCTTGCTGGCGCGGAAAAAGAAAGAACTGATGTCAGCGAGCATGGGTGGCGCCTAAGTAGTCTCCGTGATGTCATCTCGGCGCTTAAGACGCCAGCGATGGACGCGGAGCTGCACAACGCCACCTACCGACGAGCAGGGGTACTGCTGACGAAAAACTTTCCGGATCCAGTCTGACACCTGGGGATATTCTAAGGTAAGGAATCTATCACTAACATGTCTCTTTCAGATCATCATTTCATTCATTTACAATAATAGCCCTAGCTTAGACCAATATTTGATTAATTCTTGCTGAAACACACTCAAAACCCTCTCCATAGTCATGATAACCTACAAAATATTTCAGGGTTGAAAAGCCATCTACATATTGGAAAACAAGACCAGAATTTTTATGTCTATAATAGGAGTGTTGGTTACATACAGTTAATTGTGTACCAACCTGTACAGTTTGCCTTATATTATTCTTTTGACTTGGGGCCTGAAGTAGAGTTCAGCGGCAAGGTTGCTCAATCACAAATGTGACAGATATCTGGTACGCCGTAGTACAAGTGCATTATATCCAATGGCACTTGTAATATTACTGAATGGAAATCTGTCACATTTGTGACGGTGTAACCCGGCCGCTCTAAATAAGGCAAATTGTTGTGATTATCCACACATTTTAAAGTTCTTTGCGTGCAAAGAGATTCATATTAAGCAAGTGGAATAGTATGCAGGCAGTTTCCCCCCTGCCCTGAGTGCCCTAATGCATGTATACCAGGTATCTTGACTCATTTTGGTGCTAGTGCCACTCTGATCTAAGCGTATGTGCAGAGACCTAGGCCTATCCCTGACTTCGTGAAGTCCTGGACCTGTTCTGTGAACTGGAAAGGCTCAGCAGGCATGCCATTATTATGGGCAGAGGATTATTGTCCATTTTCTGACTATAGAACATATAGCGGAGGTGGTAGTATACTGTGTTTTAGAAAGATAAATTATGTTATCATACCGTTTTTTACGGGCTCGGCGACGTCACCACGAAGTGGGGAGGAGCTGCGAGCCGTATTGTAGCGGGTTTCTGGCTCATGCTGGAAAAATTCTTTTTTGCTCGTGCATTTGCAGTGCTTTATTTTAAAATCTGAATGTTGATTGGTCCTCGCGGTGGTGTTTTTTTAGCAGTCTTGATGCGTTAGGGCATATGTAATGTTAGTCAGCCATTTTTGGCATTTTCTGTGCGGTTTCGTGCACGGCAGACCATTAATTTTAATTAGGAGCTGTCAGGGTGCCCTTCTAATGCAATCCAGATGGTGGGAGCGCGTTCACCATTCTGCATTGAATGTATAGGGCGCGCGTTCGTCTGCAGCCTTTTTGTGGCTGAAAAAGAGGCAGTATTTAAATACAGATTACCAAAGCTAGCAGCACAAAAGGTACGAATATCACATAATTGGAAGAAATAAATATAGCGAATATGTTGCAGGTCCTCTTACATTTGCTATTAAACAAAAACTTTGAAGGGACTTATGTTTGGGACAATATGCTGCCGATTTTTTTTTAATGGATCCTTGCCTTAGTGGGAAAACAAAGCTTCGAATCTGTTTTCCCCGTGTCCATGAAGCATGAGGCCAGGGAAGAGGGCAGGAATGTGACACTACTCTGACAAGATGAGATAAGAAGTAATTAACAGAAAACAGATGTCCTCTTCACTTTTATGAGGCCAAGAGTGTTTGAGAGTAGGCTTCAGTGGCAGGCAGCGGCTGCTTGCAGACCCAAGAAGGATGATGAGACAGATCAGCCCTGCAGATTAGATCAGCACAGATCAGGCTTCAGTGCCAGGCAGTGGCTGCTTGCAGACTCAAGAAGGATGAAGACACAGAGCAGCCCTGCATATTAGATCAGCACAGACCCAAGAAGGATGATGAGACAGATCAGCCCTGCAGATTAGATCAGCACAGATCAGGCTTCAGTGCCAGGCAGCGGCTGCTTGCAGACCCAAGAAGGATGAAGACACAGAGCAGCCCTGCATATTAGATCAGCACAGATCGGCAGTGCGGCGTGTGCGTGTCTGCCGTGAAGGGAACTAGGCTTCAGTGCCAGGCAGCGGCAGGTTGCAGACCCAAGAAGGATGAAGACACAGAGCAGCCCTGCAGATTAGATCAGCACAGATCGGCAGTGCCGCGTGTGCGTGTCTGCCGTGAAGGGAACTAGGCTTCAGTGCCAGGCAGTGGCTGCTTGCGGACCCAAGAAGGATGAAGACACAGAGCAGCCCTGCATATTAGATCATTATTTACAACAAGGGGTGGTGAGGGACAGAGTCTCTGAATTAAGCAGAATACTCTCACCCAGTCAAGAGATCAGGGCTAGATCCAACACAGTTTTTTAGCTCACTGCACCATCCCAGTTTCAGAACCTGGCTGTATGCAAATTAGTCTGTTCCTGTCCCAGTGCATGATGGGAACAGGGCAAACCAAACTACAAAAGCCAATTCTTACACTGGGAAGGAAACAAGCTTCCGGGGACCGGTTTCTGGCATTACAGCCGTCTTCGGCCCGGCTTGCTTGAATCCTGATGGTGCAATGAGCAAGGGACTCATGTCTGAGTATACCCTTCCACGCTTAGGGTGGACAAAATTATTTACAACAAGGGGTGGTGAGGGACAGAGTCTCTGAATTAAGCAGAATACTCTCACCCAGTCAAGAGATCAGGGCTAGATCCAACACCGTTTTTTAGCTCACTGCACCATCCCAGTTTCAGAACCTGGCTGTATGCAAATTAGTCTGTTCCTGTCCCAGTGCATGATGGGAACAGGGCAAACCAAACTACAAAAGCCAATTCTTACACTGGGAAGGAAACAAGCTTCCGGGGACCGGTTTCTGGCATTACAGCCGTCTTCGGCCCGGCTTGCTTGAATCCTGATGGTGCAATGAGCAAGGGACTCATGTCTGAGTATACCCTTCCACGCTTAGGGTGGACAAAATTATTTACAACAAGGGGTGGTGAGGGACAGAGTCTCTGAATTAAGCAGAATACTCTCACCCAGTCAAGAGATCAGGGCTAGATCCAACACAGTTTTTTAGCTCACTGCACCATCCCAGTTTCAGAACCTGGCTGTATGCAAATTAGTCTGTTCCTGTCCCAGTGCATGATGGGAACAGGGCAAACCAAACTACAAAAGCCAATTCTTACACTGGGAAGGAAACAAGCTTCCGGGGACCGGTTTCTGGCATTACAGCCGTCTTCGGCCCGGCTTGCTTGAATCCTGATGGTGCAATGAGCAAGGGACTCATGTCTGAGTATACCCTTCCACGCTTAGGGTGGACAAAATTATTTACAAGGGGTGGTGAGGGACAGAGTCTCTGAATTAAGCAGAATACTCTCACCCAGTCAAGAGATCAGGGCTAGATCCAACACCGTTTTTTAGCTCACTGCACCATCCCAGTTTCAGAACCTGGCTGTATGCAAATTAGTCTGTTCCTGTCCCAGTGCATGATGGGAACAGGGCAAACCAAACTACAAAAGCCAATTCTTACACTGGGAAGGAAACAAGCTTCCGGGGACCGGTTTCTGGCATTACAGCCGTCTTCGGCCCGGCTTGCTTGAATCCTGATGGTGCAATGAGCAAGGGACTCATGTCTGAGTATACCCTTCCACGCTTAGGGTGGACAAAATTATTTACAACAAGGGGTGGTGAGGGACAGAGTCTCTGAATTAAGCAGAATACTCTCACCCAGTCAAGAGATCAGGGCTAGATCCAACACCGTTTTTTAGCTCACTGCACCATCCCAGTTTCAGAACCTGGCTGTATGCAAATTAGTCTGTTCCTGTCCCAGTGCATGATGGGAACAGGGCAAACCAAACTACAAAAGCCAATTCTTACACTGGGAAGGAAACAAGCTTCCGGGGACCGGTTTCTGGCATTACAGCCGTCTTCGGCCCGGCTTGCTTGAATCCTGATGGTGCAATGAGCAAGGGACTCATGTCTGAGTATACCCTTCCACGCTTAGGGTGGACAAAATTATTTACAACAAGGGGTGGTGAGGGACAGAGTCTCTGAATTAAGCAGAATACTCTCACCCAGTCAAGAGATCAGGGCTAGATCCAACACCGTTTTTTAGCTCACTGCACCATCCCAGTTTCAGAACCTGGCTGTATGCAAATTAGTCTGTTCCTGTCCCAGTGCATGATGGGAACAGGGCAAACCAAACTACAAAAGCCAATTCTTACACTGGGAAGGAAACAAGCTTCCGGGGACCGGTTTCTGGCATTACAGCCGTCTTCGGCCCGGCTTGCTTGAATCCTGATGGTGCAATGAGCAAGGGACTCATGTCTGAGTAAGAAGGATGATGAGACAGATCGGCCCTGCAGATTAGATCAGCACAGATCAGGCTTCAGTGCCAGGCAGCGGCTGCTTGCAGACCCAAGAAGGATGAAGACACAGAGCAGCCCTGCATATTAGATCAGCACAGATCGGCAGTGCGGCGTGTGCGTGTCTGCCGTGAGTGCAGAGTGACAGTGAGTGCAGAGTGACAGTGAGTGCAGAGTGACAGTGAGTGCAGAGTAACAGTGACTGCAGAGTGACAGTAGAGTGCAGAGTGACATCAGAGTGACCCTTATTGCAGAGTGACACTCATTGCAGAGTGACACTGATTGCAGAGTGACACTTATTGCAGAGTGACAGTGATTGCAGAGTAACAGTGACTGCAGAGTAACAGTGACTGCAGTTTGTGAGTGTGCAGCGTGAACAGTGTGTAAGTGTGCAGGGTGCACAGTGTGTAAGTGTGCAGGGTGCACATTGTGTGAGTGTGCAAGATGAGTGTGCAGGATGAACAGTGTGTAACTATGCAGGGTGAACAGTGTGAGTGTTCAGTGTGAGCAGTGTGTGAATGTGTAGGGGCAGTGTGTGAGTGTGCAGGAAAAAAACACTCAAACTAAGTCCACCACACACATACATAACACTACACACAAGACCAAACACACCATCGAGCGGTACAAAAGGGGGTGGTGATGGACGGAGCATCTGAATCAATCAAACACTCACACCCAGTCAAAAGATCTGGGTTTAATCCATCACCGTTCTTTAGCCCACTCTGCCACCCCAGTTCAGACATGGCTATATGCAAATCAGTCTGACCCTGTCACATCATACACACACATACACCACACACACATACCACACACACACCATATACACACCACACACACATACACGACACACACATACCACACACACACACCACACACACATCACTCTCTCACCACCACACACTCACTACCAGAGACTCACCCCCACAGACTCACCCCCATAGACTCACCCCCACAGACTCACCCCTACAAACACAAACACACACACAAACACACACACACACAAACACACACACAACAACATAACACCAGCCATCAGTGCACCCTTTCACCAGGGCCAAACACCACCAGCCATCAATGCACTTTTTCACCAAGCACAAACACCATCAGGCGTACAACACCAGGCAGCCGTCAGTGCATTCTTTTACAAGGCGCACTCACCAGCAACCGTCAGTGCACTCTTTCACCAAACACACACACCATCAGCCATCTGTGCACTGTTTTACTAAGTACACATCCACCAGCCGTTCGTGCACCCTTCCACTAGGCACACACACCTCCAGGCGCCAGTGCACTTTTCCACCAAACACACACACCACCAGCCATCAGTGCACGCATCAATTGTTAACGCATCCACAATTAACTTTTGTAGCAATCGCAGTATGGTACACTTTACTTTTAAACATATTCATCTAAAGCACAGCATGACACCATTGGTAAAATTACAATCCAACTCACATAATACCACTACACACCACATGCACACACTCCATCACACATGGCGAAAAGACATTGCCATTTACAATGCCATTAGCTCAAAATCAAATAAATCCGAGCCCGATTGCATTTCTAATGCTTGTTTGTTATATCTCTGTTGCTGGGAGTAAGACCTTCTGGCTCTACTTATGTAAGTTTCACTGTTATGTGTACGTCTCAAAGCCTTGCACTGGCATCCCAGGTGTAGATCATATGCAAACGCATATGTAGTGTGTGTAGTGTAACACATGTATAGTGATAGACTGTGTGTATAAGTGAGCCTGAGTAATGGGGCCAGTGGGCTCAATTTTGGATGCCGCTGGCTAGCACAGAAGATAATGACTGTTCTCCCAGATGGTGCAAGTTTATTGTCTGCATTTCTGTACCTGGAGGAGACCTAGACACTGAAGGACAGAGATACGGCTACCTTTAGAATTCCATCCACCCTTCTGTTTGCAATAAGCTGCTCATTAGTGTTCTGGAGCACTGGGGATTGGTGGATGGGAATGGTGAGGGTGAGACTGCAGTTCCTCCTCTGTGAAGTGAGGGAGTTTCTAGGTCAGGCCTACCCTTTTGTTTGTCCCGGATTAGACTTTCAGTCGATGACAGCTAACACATAAAGCTGACACCTCATTGTGCCTGCGTAGTGGGTGCTCCAAGTTTGAGACATGCCCAATGCCACCTGCTCTGAGAAGCCTTATGCTACACAAAGGTTGTGTCTAGAGATAAGTCTGGTGAGAAAACCTGGAAAAAGCACCAACGCAAACTGGTTCTACAGTTTGAGACAGTGTATATACATCCCCTGTCTAGAAGATTTATAGAAACGTGGGACCTAAACTACCCCACTTGGTTCCAGTTCGAAGTAATTTATGACCAGAGAAGGGAGTGTCTGTAGATTACTCAAAGGACTGTGGTGCAACAAGTATGATAACTACCTAATGAATAGTTTCAGCTGAGCCGTCACAGCCTGATGTATGCCTCTCTGCTGGAGGAGCAATGGGTGTGCCTGATCACCTAGGCACTCATCTCTCTGCTGAGAACAGGAAAAAGTCTGCCTAGACCTGTAGGACGAGACACTGTCCAGGAGGGTAGAGGACCAGTGTATACCACTGGAGCTAGCTGAGGTTAGCAATGATGTTATAGAACAATTGCTGTAAAATTATAGTAATAAGCAGAGCCTGAGTTATGGATACTTTAAATAACTATTTCTGTGGGGTTTTTTTTGTTTAAAATGTTACGTTTAACCTAACATTTTCACCTAACTATGAAGTTACTTTAAGCTTTGATATTTTCAGTTGATTTCTGAGGTTTTCTTTTTTTAATTTTTTTTTAGCAAAATAAGATATTACAATACATGACTATAAAATCATTTTAACCTGTGGTTTTCTCAATGAATTTCATTTTTTATTTAAAAATGAAATTTAATATTTCAGAAGCATACGTAAGTATGCTGGCCATGGGTGGCGTGAGCTTCACCAGAGGGCATGACATGCAGCCATGCTGTGTGCCCATAACCCTCGACCTCTGAGGGAAGCCAACACCCTCTGCGGCCAGGCACTGCTCTAACCCTTCACAAGGGGCCATTCGTCTTGTTGCACACAGCCTTCGGTCAACCGCAGCACAAAGTTGCCCACTGTCATGCTCTGCACCCAACCCCCTGTCACACAACGCCACATTTGGCTGTGCGCAGATTGGGGTTGACCTAGGGGCCCGGCATAGGGGCAGGCCCTGTGCCCAACACCCCAAGGGCAGCCACCCCTTGCTGCACATGGCCTTCGACACTCGCCGAATCTTCACTAAACTTTCAAAAACAAAAGGTTCATCCACCTCAGCTCTTTCCTGGAAAGTTTCAGGGTAAGCCGTCAAGCAGGTGCCAAATATAAGGGATGAAGGGCGGGGTCCAAAACACTTTTTCCCCATGCAATTTTCTACAGGTAAACTGAACAGCAATACAGCTAACAAGGAATACAGAACTACACAAAATTTGGCAGTAAGGTAGATCTTGATCCAGAAAGCTTGCTTGTATGTTTTGGTGTTTTGATGTAAATCTGTTCAGCAGTTATGGAGAAATTAAGGATCAAACTTTATGTATATATAACTACACTGTAGCACCATGGTACCACCACTCTAAACATGCACACTAATTGACTGGCTGCAACGTGAAGAAAAGATGGCGGCTACCATTGTATGGCACAGGGACTTGGTCACCAGGTCATAGGAAATAAAAAAATAAAAAATAAATAAGGGGGGCAGGGTAGGGGAAGCCCTGGGCCTACCGGGGAGGGAGGAGGGGGGTGCAGAGCTGCAATGTCTGCGCTCAACACTACATAATAAAAGTGTGCAGAAGACCTATCTACAGCAGCACATGCTACAAACCATATTCTGCTGATAGATACTCTACCTATTGATGGCACCCTTTTCAATCTTCACCAAAGCAGTCCCTCCTCAAAGGAGGGGAGTCAGAAGAGGAGACTTGCATAGGGAAGTCCTGCAGGACCGTACGGCAATATGGCCTTCACTACAAACCTGAGAATCGATAAAGTAGTACATGGTGAAAGCACAGACGGAAGCACAAATGGTAGCTTGGCAGATTGTTTAAGACAAAAATACAGTGAATAAGGCCTGTTGTTGCAACCTTGGCCCTTAGTGGGAAGAGCTCTGAGGCTAATTTTTTCGAAAACTATTTTATTCAATTTTCTTGTTTGAGAACCGTAACAATTACACATCAACAGCTATCTTTTATGGCATCCATGTACATTTCGATTCAAGACGCAATAACAAATTACAGGCTGTTGTGTCTACTAACATATTTCATATACTCATGTTACGCCCCACCTCTCCCACCCACATCATCATCATCATCATCATCATACTCAATTCCAGTGCTGTGCTTTTACCTCCAAACCCCCCAAATCTTAGCATGTTTCTAGGGACAGTAGTATATAACGAGATTTCCAAGGTCATGCAGTGGTCCATTCTCTTTGCCAATTCTTCTATGCCAGTAGGTTCTTTGTCTCGCCAGTGTTCGGCTATGTGCTTCTTAGCAAGTACCCATCACATCACCTTACATCTATTTCCCACCAAATCTGAGGTGATGTGCAGGAGAGTGAGTTTAAGTTGGCACTGAACAGCCATACTATGACCTAAGGAAGAAGTTTGTGTACCCTCTGCCAGTAGAGTGCAATGAGTGGGCATACCCAAACTGTGTGAAACAGATCCGCCACCTGCATTTGGACATTTCTTGACCGTGCCACTATACTTTCTGCTTTGTAATATATGTCCTGTTTAAGTATTTGTTTTGAATTATACAGTATCTCGTGGGGTCATCCTGGCTATCTGCCACACATCTTTAAGTTCACCGACATCCCTCTTCCACACCTTTCGTAATATGCTGAAGGTGTCTGTGGAGTGGATAACCAGAGGCCTGTATAGGGTCGACACCTCTATGTGCCAAGGTCTCCCATCAGCAGTTTCACCTCGACGGGGCTAAAGTCAATGACCTCCTCATGCTGAGCTGAGGCATAAATGCATCTCATAGTTGCAGGAACCTAAATAATTGGTTGTTCTGCATGTCATATTCCTTTAGAGGTCCTAAACAGGCCATAGTGCTGAACCCATCATTATAACATCCAGTGTGGACACTCCTGGCAACACAGTTCTAAACACAGCTTAGGGTGGGCACCTGGCTAACCAGAGGTGTCTCCCTCATCAATCTGCAACACCACCCAAGGTCTTATGGGTCTTCTTCCAAATGTTGACAACTGTGGTGGAGGCAGCGCATGAGTATGTGTCTAACTACATCCGATATTCATACTGCAGTGGGAGTGTCACCCCACAATGCCCATTTCTCAGGCACGAGTGTGGGTCTGTAATTGTGTTATTTAGCCATTCGTTAATCATGATTAAGTGGAATGCGCAGTAGGACAATACATTGGCTGCCCGATTCCCACCATTATTTGACAATTTACAGCATTTGGACATCGAAATATGAGAGGTGTTACCGTTCCAGAGGACGCTGCAGATCATAGCTGTGAGATGGAAAAAATACTGCTGGGGGCCTAGCAGGGGTAGTTTTGCAACGTATAAAGACATGTCAGTGGGACAACATTTAAAAAATGGATGCTCTATCTATCCGTGACAGAGGAAAGGGGAGCAATGTATCAACTCCACTCATAACCTGCGCTTTTGTCAAGCCAGAGTCCCACAGCAAGTCCTGGTTTGGGGGTCTCACTGATACACCACGGATTTTCCAACACTAATTTTCAGTCTGGAACATTTGCCGAATGTAGTAAGGACTTGAATTGCTCTTGATTCAGGCCATTTGGGCTCTTGGAACAATAGAATTACGCTGTCAGCATATAGCAACACCAATACTGCCAACAATGGTGTGAATTCAAAACCATACACCAGGGCATCTCTTCTGATTCACTCTGTCAGGGATTCAATATTGAAAAGCAGGGGTGACAGGGGGTAAACCTGATGGGTAACCCTTAGGTCTGGAAAGGAGTAAGATGCTATCCCTTGATCGGACCCTGACAGACCGCTTCATATAAAGTAGCCATATGCACTCAATGAATTTGGGGCAATAATTCATTTTGCGCAGGAGTCTGAACATGTAATTCTGTGGTAGGACCGGAGGCTCAGATTATGCTTTTCTTTCTCCGCTATTTGTTACAATACCAAAACACAGCAGCCTCAGAAAAGCTTATAAAGGAAAAATGCTTATATCACAACATAACAAAGCATTATCCATAACACAATCCGCAAAAAACAATGTCCCTTGAACTACGACTCCCATCATTCCAACGAGGTTGATCTCCAATGAGTCCTTCCATTATGTCCATGACCAGTATATAAGGAGTCCCTTCTCAGTGTTCCTCCTCTTTCTTCGCTGCTCCGCTTTAAGTGTTTTTTCTTCTCTCCCAGAGTTGTGTGATACTACTTTGGGGTTGATTGTTGTTTATTTTGTGGGGTTGCTGGGTCTCTGCTGCATGTTCTCTTCACAGAGTCCCAGACGAGTCACGGAAGCTCGGTTTCGCCTCTTACGTGTCTCTGATTCCCGTTGTGGTGCGGTGCGCTGTTGACCGCTAGAGGGCACTGTGGCTTCTCGTTGGTCCCCGGCGCGGTGCCTTCCCTCGCGGAGGAGCCGCGCTGGAGATCAGCGGATGCGGAGCCTTGCCCTTGAGCCTCCTCGTTGAACGCCGGGTTTCTGGGTCTGTAGCCCCATTTATTCCCCTTTTGAACGCCCTGTGGGGTCTGTATTGCGGTTGGTACCGCGTTTGACGCCGGTTGGCAAGACCTGCACTCGCTTCTAGCTGGTGTGGTAGCGCGCGGTGAGGTGGGCTGTCCCTTGTGGTGGGTCGGCGCGCTGTGGGGGTTGAGTGCACCCTATTGCGGCCAGTTCCTGGCGCGTGAAACCTAATTGCAGCCCTCCGGCCTGCCCAAATTTCTAAAACTCCCAAGTTGGTTGGGTAGTGTGTGAGGTTCCGGTGTTGGCACCATGGAACAGGGCGAGTATTACGAGGATGACTCGCAATCCTACTTGCAGGATGAGGAGTTTTATCAGGCAGTGGATAGCTCCATTTACCGTTGCGTGACTGAGGTGGTGGCCCCTATGGAAGAACGCCTCTCGGCGCGCATTGTGGAGGAGTGCGCCAAGCTCGCCCAAGCACAGGGAGGACAACAGCAATTTCCCCTCCCAGGTCCATCGGGAGAGGGCCCCCCTGCTCCCAAGAAACCCTGCAGAGAGGGTCTTCCGGAGGGTGCTCAGGGGGTGGATAAGGGAGCCTTTGAGCGTCTGAGGGACGCTTTCTTGGCGAAGGCGACCGCGTCCACGCCTGAGCAGCCTGCTGCCCCTTCTTCAGTGGTGGCTTCGGAGACTGCTCCTTCGTCCCTGGGGCATTCCCCGGATTCGGATGAGGAAGGAGACTCGGTGCGCTCCTGGCGACCTTCGGGCTCGGCCGCCGAGTTGCCACGGGATAGCTCAGGAATGCTGGACCCGGACGAGATCATGCATCCGCGGTCCGCAGCCTGGGCCCCGGGTGACAAGGTGGCGAAGTTCGTGGCCAGCCGACTGCGCAAGCCTCTGGAGAAAGAGGCCAGGGGGTGCCTCCAAGGAGGGTGTCCTAGGCCACGTTAGAAGGCAAGGTGGCCATGATGCCAGATCTGGATCCCAAGATGGCGACTTTTCTCGCCCAGTTTATGAAGGACCGCGTAAGGGCATCGACCGCTCCTGGCGGTCGTGCCAGGATAAGTTGCTTGACCCGGTAGGGCCCATTACCAAGATACTTGATATGGCGGAAGAAGCTAAGGTCACTGGGACCGCCATTCCCCTCGACATCTTGTCGAATTGGGCACAGAGGGTGGTTATCTTTTTGGGAAACGCCAACTGTGCCCTCTCGACCGAGCGTCGAAGGTCGTTTCCAATTAAGCTGGACCCGAAGCTAGGGGACCTGGCCTCTTCGGGGGCGGTTGCCCAGGGCGGGCTCTTCGGAGAGCCGTTCATTAAGGAATTGGGCAAGTTCGTTTGAACGTTTACCTCGCTGGATAAAGCTCAAAGGAGCATTAAGAGCGTTTTCCAGCAGTGTTTCTCCCAAGGGGCCGATCACGGTGGGGGCCGCGCGACCGGCCGCGGTGGTCATCCCGCCGGTGCTAAAGGGCAAGGCTCCGGGCGAGGGCAGTACAACACCTCAGCCAATTTCAACTCCTTCTACCCTACAAGAGGCCAGCGTTTCGGAGGACGAGGCTTCACGAAGAATCCGGGCACCAATAATTCAGCAGGTGAGTGTTATTCCTGTGGAGCAGGTTCGAATTGGTGGCCGTTTGGCGGCGTTTCTGGGGGCGTGGGAGGAACTTACAGCGGATGCTTGGGTGTTGCAAACCGTCCGCGGGTTCCATATCGAGTTCTACGATCAACCCTCTCAGGTGGGTACCCCCCGTCCTATAGCCTTTTCAACGGCCGATGCTCAGTTGATAGACGAAGAGGTCGCGGAGCTCCTCCGCAAGGGGGCCATTCGTCGTTCAACTCGGCACCCTTCAGGTTTCCTCAGCAATCTGTTTTTGGCCGACAAGCCCGGCGGTGGGCGCCGACCGGTGATCAACCTGAAGGAATTCAACCGTTGGTTGATATACCGTCATTTCAAGATGGAGGGGATTCATCTTCTTCGAGACATTCTCCTCCCACGAGATTGGCTGGTACGGTTGGACCTCAAGGACGCTTACCTTGCGGTTCCGATCTATCCGCCTCATCGTCGTTTCCTACAGTTCCTCTGGAAGGAGCAGGTGTTCGAGTTCACCGCCCTTCCGTTTGGTCTTTCCTCGGCCCGTGGTGTTTCACAAAAGTGTTACACCCCGTGGTGGAGTACCTGCGAGGGCAGGGTATACGTCTGATCGTCTATTTGGACGATATTTTGCTAATGGCGCAGTGTCCGGACAGGCTACTTTCTCAGCTGCGCCAGGCGGTGGCTTTACTTCAGGAGCTCGGTTTTATCATCAATGGGACCAAGTCGGTCCTCATTCCTTCCTAGAGAGTGGAGTTCTTGGGGTTCGTCATAGACTCTGTCGACGCTTCTCTCAGCCTGCCGTCGCGGAAGTTGTCCAAGATCAGACATGTCTTGCGTCAGACTGTGACCAAGTCTCACACATCCTTACGGCAAGTCGCCAGGGTGGTGGGCCTTCTGTTGTTCTCGATCAAGGCTATCTTTCCGGGCCCGCTTCATTACAGGGCCCTTCAGCGTCTCAAAGCGTACCATCTGCGCAGGGGCATGTCTTACGATCAGTCGGTTCCCCTCTTGGAGGAGGTGAAGGCCGAAATGTCGTGGTGGCTGTCGCACATGGAGGCCTGGAATGGCCGAGCGATTTTCGGGTCCGTTCCAGACCTCATTATCGAGTCCGACGCCAGCAGGGTCGGTTGGGGAGCGCGCTGTGGAAATTTTTCCACAGGCGGCACCTGGTCATTAGAAGAACAGAAGTTGCATATCAACTGTCTGGAACTTCTGGCGGGTTCGTTCGCAGTGCGCTGCTGGACAGGAGACTCGGTGAGGTCGTGTGTTCTGTTGAAAATGGACAATGTGTCCGCAGTTCGATACGTGAACCATCTAGGAGGCTCGAGATCCCGTGCTCTGGCAAACTTGGCGAAAGAGTTCTGGGATTATTGTCTGGACCATTATGTATCTGTGACGGCGGAATATCTGCCGGGTCGGGCCAATCAGATAGCGGACTGGCACTCCCGGCGTCTTCGGGATTCCAGTCTGTGGATGTTGGATGTTCAAGTTTTTCGGTGGTTGAACGACCTGTGGGGTCCTTTCTCGGTGGACTTGTTCGCGTCCCGTTTGGACCATCAACTTCAGAGGTTCTTCAGCTGGAGGCCGGATCCGCTGGTGGAAGCCACGGACGCTTTCCTCCAAGACTGGAGCCAGGAAAAGCCCTTTGCGTTTCCCCCTTTTTCGATGGTGATGCGGACGGCGGCTCAGGTTTGCCGGCAGGTGGTGGAGCTGGTTCTGGTGACGCTGCTCTGGAGGTACCAAGTTTGGTTTCCGGTTCTTCTGGAACTTTCTTGGGATTTTCCAATCCTACTCCCCCGGTTTCCACACCTGCTTCTCAATCCGGATCGGGAACCACATCATCTCATCGCTTAGGGTTCTCTACGTCTCATGGCATGGAGGCTTTCCGGAGACGTTGGTCGCTCCCGGGCCTTTTGAGATCGGCTGAGGGACTCTTGTCCAAGGCCTGGGCAGTCAGTACGTCGAAGCGCTACAAGTCCGCTTGGACTAAGTGGGTACGTTGGTGTCTTCGACGGGGTTTGGATCCCCTGGTCGCGGGAGTCGTTCCCGTCCTGAATTTTCTGGCTAATTTGGCCACGAAGGGTTTTGCATCAGATTCCACCTTTAAGAGGTTTTACTTTAAGCCTGTGGTGGATATTGCTCATTTGGTGGTAAGTAAGCTTTGAACTAGCATAATCTGAGCCTCCGGTCCTGCCATAGAATCGAAATTTGCCTAGCTAACGTAACGGTAAGTTTCAATTCTATTAAGGACACGGAGGCGAGGATTATCCCACCCATGACGTCGGCGAGCGACATCCCACCCGTATGTCAGTAAGTAACTAGGTTTTCATGGTTTTAATCTTGCATTGAGTCTTAATCCATGTTGTTGTGTTAATGCGTTGGTACGAAGATTTGTCCTCCGTTACAACGCTTACGCTGTTGTTTTTTCCTGCTAGGAAATGATGGTTCCAAGACAGACCAATGAACTGAGAGCGTGATTCGCGCGAAGAAAGAGGAGGAACAATGAGAAGGGACTCCTTATATACTGGTCATGGACATAATGGAAGGACTCATTGGAGATCATCCTCGTTGGAATGATGGGAGTCGTAGTTCAAGAGACATTGTTTTTTGCAGATTGTGTTATGGATAATGCTTTGTTATGTTGTGATATAAGCATTTTTCCTTTATAAGCTTTTCTGAGGCTGCTGTGTTTTGGTATTGTAATAAATAGCGGTGAAAGAAAAGCATAATCCTCGCCTCCGTGCTCTTAATAGAATTGGAACTTACCGTTACGTTAGCTAGGCAAATTTCGATTCCAACCCACTGAATTGAACACCTTTTCAAAAACGATCATTAGGCAAGCCAGAGGGGTCATACCGCCCCATTGGTCTGATGTACCACCAAACCGATCATAATCATTTTATGTATATGGCAAGGGCTTTGGGAATTATTTTGGCTTCAACATTTGTGAGAGAAATTGGGGATTATCAGGTTTGCGTAGAATGACACATTTGTTCACCTGCTAGTCAGGGGTACCTGTCCTTGCACCACTGCCTCATCTAACATTGCTGTAAGTGGGAAGATGGTCTTCTATGCAGTAAGAAATTGGTGGAGAGGTCATTGGGGCTGGGTACCTTCCTGCTCTGTATCAATGGGCGAGCAGAGGAGAACTCATCCTTGATAGTCTCCTTTTCCAGGAACACACATTCTTCGTGTACAACAGGTAGCGAGATCACAGAGGTACTTCTGCAGTACATCAGGTGCCAGTGAGTTTATGTTTGATAAAATACTGCAGAGGCCAGCATTATTGGTCTGTTAGTCTTCACTATACATCCCTATAGGTGTAATATTTGGGGACTGTGTTTGCAAGGCTCATCTCTACGACACAGTTGGAGTAATAATTTGCTCATTTTATTATTACTCCATCAGCAAATACGGCTCTGTGAGGCAAGTAAAACAAGCTTGGCTTTGCAAAGCGCTAGCTAGGATTTTGTAAAATGTGATGTTAGAGTGAGCCTCCATTATCGCAATCTACCTAGCCTCCAGTGACAGAAGGAGAATGTCCATTAGGGACATCTCTGCAAACCTACTCTTGTTCAGCAAAATGGCTGATAATTTGCCCCTCACATATATGGTTTAAAGGCCTCCTCAGAGGATCCTCCTGCTGTCAATGGAATTGCCTTTTAGAGTAAAATAGTTCTTCACTTCCTCAGAGATGTAGTTTTGATCTCTGGATCTTACAGGCACCACACACTCATCCTCTATAACTGCCTTATACTGCTCCTGCTACACTCTACAGGGGAATGGTTCAACAGACCCAAGTTAGGATCAGCACATGTTTCACTGTGTGTAGCTTGTTATCTGGCATGAGAAATCTATAATTAGGCCACGCTCGGAGCAGTGCAAGGAAGGACCCCAAGGACAGCAGGCTGGTAAGGATGAAGGGTGAAGGAGCATTCACCCCAGCAAGCCCTTGAAAAACTCATGCAATGGCAAAAGAGTGTCCAGGGGAGTCACGCCAGGTCTGCTATATTGAGAAGATGAGTATATTTCTTAGGAGGATCACCAGCCCCAGGGTCACCCCACAAAGCCAAAAGGACCTCTACAGCGAACCCGTCAGGCTAGAAAAAAACTGTTAATGTCCATCAGGTGAGTCTCCTTCAGAAGCACCATATTTACCCCATATCGCTTTATGGACTGTTCTTATCGTAATCTTCTGCAACAACCTGTTTATATTCCATGTGATAATTTTAATTGGACCCTGCTGAGTCAGTGTCACGTCTACTGCCTTTGTGTGGTTAGGTATTGTGCTGTGTGTCACTAAAGAACAATGTGAGTTACTTGTCATAGCCAGCAAATGACGTGAAAAAATTAGTAGGACCATTTACGAAACTTCCACCCTCCTCCCCAACCTACACTTCTGAAACTTGAAACATCAGCCGATAATTCCCTTCATCCCATGTGCCAACAGAACCCAACCATCTCCTGTTACCCTCAAGCAAACGGAAAAATGATAACCATGAACAACAGTTTCAACATTACTTTCAAATTGTCCCATACAGGTTACTCACCGACTGCAATTCAGTGCACCTTCTATTAACACCTAGATGGTGCTAGCCATTTGTATTGTTTTTATACATTCCTTGTAGTTTGTTCATGTGCTTGTATGACACTCTGGACAACATCTTATACCCTCATGTTTAATCAGCTCCCTTTTCCTACGGCTGGCTTCCTTGTCGAGTCGGAGGTTCTGAGGAGTATCTTTTTCCCTCCCAAGACTTTTCACCCATTGTTTGGGTTGCTATGTGTCTACATTTTTGTTCCTTAGGGTCCTTGTCAGGAAGATGTGTCAACTCCCTGCTGCAAGTTACTGCTGTTCATATATGGTCGTCCTTCAGCCCCGTCCCAAGTCTGTTCTGGATGTACAATAATGGTTCGTATTTTGGAGTAGGACTTTCATCCTGGCTGGGACAGAAGCATATATTTTAATTCCACTACCCAAAGCTTGAGTTTGACATGCTAGAATGACTTTCTCTGTTTCTGGACCACTATCATGTAGTCTGGGAACTACATAATTATTTTTGCCTCGAAATGCACCTCTCCCTTTTCCATCGCAAATCTAGGGATAAAGTCCTAGTCATTAAGGTTTAAGAATCTGGCAGTAAGAGCTCTCGGAGGAGCCCCAACTAGCAGCCTCAAATTAAGGAAGCAGTGTGCCCAATCCTCCAAGAAGTAAGAAGAGATCACAAGGTTGAGGACTGTGTCCTCCAGAGCAGAGACATGGCCCTCCACTTTCATGAGTCGGCCCACTGTGTTACTAGAGGTCTGGTCGGCCCGGAAATCATATTTGCTTTAAGAATCATAACTGTAGAGACAGGGTCAGTCCTATGGGGCTCTGCATTTCCAGTGGGCGCAGTTACTTGGTCTTTCGAACCCCCTACCATAGGGTCAATCTCCTTAGTGTATTTGTCCATTCTGCCCTGTAAAGAGACTGCCCCAAATTTTTCCATTACTGTACAGCAGTTTGGATCACCTCAGCTCCCAGGACTGACTGACCTCTGCCTCACAATAACACTCACTGCCACCTGCCATTTCTATCCCCAGAAACCGGGTCGCAGTCAGCATGACAGCAACCACCACGGCAGGGCCTGACTTCGCACAACCATTCAGCTGTGGTCCGTCATCTTTGGTCTGGCCGCAGCACAGCACTTAGCACCATAAGACCTCCACAGTCCGGGGCTGAAATCCATGCCACTGAAGTCAAGGTAGCCTGGCTGATGCGGGGGATCCTCTGAAAACAGTCCCAGGATGCTTGTTTACCGTGCAGCGAGGACCTTGGCATGGCAGTTCGGGCTGGACTGTTCCCAAAGGAAGCAGGGTCAAGACTGATTTGCATATGGTTGAGTCCAAACTGGAATGACATAGTGAGCAAAAACAACAATGGATTTAGGCCCAGATCTCTGTACTGCGGGTAAATGTTTGACATTGTTGCGCACTCAGTCCATCAATTGTTCTTTTTTAAATGTAAGGGTGCATCACTACACTGGGTACCCCAGGTCAGCTCCTAAGTAATTTCATCTCAAAAGGTGTACAAGGAGGCCTGGATGTTGGTAGATTCGAAGGTGCAGATCCGCTAGCAGCAAGTGTCTGCCATGCTGCATATTAACCCCCTTCCCCCACAGCAACCCCAGGACGCTCTGTTGATGCAGAGAACAATTCTTGAGATCAGGTTCACTTCTGTACATCCTTCCTTTCCAAGTCTTGGCGAAGTCAAAAAACAGCTGAGCATAAAAGTGGTACTTCCTCCTCCCCTAAATATATAAGTTAACATCCTATGATTCCAGGCAAATCACGTAATCTCCCTGTGCCTAACAAAAATGAATGTGTCCTCATGTAAGGCAACTGGTGCTCGTGTAAAGCGCTCTGATACCCAATACCTTCGGGGCAATTTTGCGCTATATAAAACTAAGTAAAAAAAAAATATGTATGGTGAATCAAGAGCTATCTCAGACAAAGTGTAAAGATCGCAAGTATTTGCAAATCCAGATAAAGTCCAGCATCACTATAATATGGGGAAGCAAGTTATCTCCATCATCATCATCATCATCATCATCCTCCTCCTCCTCCTCCTCTTCCGATGTAACAATGGGGCACATCCAAATTGAATCAGAATCAGAGCCAAAAAGGGCTTCCACTCTAGCATCGAGAATCTGGAGATGCTGGGGGAGTCGTTATGAATATAGGGCTGTGCCTTGTAATTGGCTATCACTGACAAAAAGATCTGAATCAAGGGTCAATATCCACGGATGAAGTATCCATGTCACTGGAGCCAGTCGCAGCTCAGGCATAACAACAGCCACCTACATTTCCATTAGAGGTTTGGGGGCATGGAGTAGTGCTAAGGGTAGATTCAACTGACTCCCAGCAGGATCAGTTGGTGCAAGGGGGTGGGTCTATCAGCAGGAATATGCCGTGGCTCCTTGTGGCCAGAAGGAGTTCCAGAGGGAGTCAGAGTCATGTTAAATATTTGTAGCATGGCTACTTTGAAGGCAATGCTGTGGATTTGAAGATGGCCCAGGGAAACCATAGTACGTTGGTTTAAGTTTAGAAAGGGCTCAGAGGAAGAAGACAAAGTTAGGATTGGGCCTTGAGGCTGCTGACTACGTTACCAACTCATGAAGCAAAATATCTGGAAGTCAAGGAATCTTGTTTGTGTTTTTTGTGATTCTTTTTGGAAGCCTTATCCTTTGACTTAACCTATGACTTACCAGACGGAGACAATTTGGATCGCGACCAGACTGGTTTCTAAAGTTCGATCATGTAAAGGTTGGGCCCTCTCCTCCTGATGCACGAAGGAACATTTGTTGAGAGAGTTGAAGATGTTTGGCCCCCAGATAGTGAAACACTCAATAGGAGTGCTGGTTGCTGCCCAAATGCCAAGAATAATACCTGCATCTTGGACACCAAATTGCGATATACTTTATTAGAGGATTCCGTCCACCAAAGAAAGAAACAATAGTAGCCACTGACAAATTGCCCCAATACAAACAAAGTTTACAAAACTCACAAATACACATTTCTGAGAATTGACCGCAACAATCAGAAATCTCAAGTGAGCGATACGAAATTCAACTACACATAAAGCAGCAAAATGGTTGCTGTGAATCATAGCATAGATATCCACAAAATATTTGCAAATAGTCAGAACAGGTTCAATCCAATCTTGTCAGTAAAATGCATCAAAACAGTATGAGATGGCGGAATAGCACCCAGCTATCCATCCCCAGATGCCTTAGCTATTAAGCAAGTACACCCTGAATGACAGGAGAAAACTGTAATCTCAATTTGGACAACCAAAGCAGGACATAGAAGAGCATGAATCACCAATAAGAAAGGAGAAAATCATCTAACTGTCCAATAACTCCCCAGCCCAAGCAACAGGTTAAGGCACATCTGAATAAGCAGACATTTGTCACTCCCTACTATTGTGAAGGTAGGAATTCAGAAAAAAAGAGTGGTGTTTTCCTCAAGCTGACATCAATTCTGCCTGGACCAAAACAGGGTTATGCCAGGTATGATCTTACTGGACAGACTTTGTCACAGGCACCAGTGAGATGAAAACATGGTCGTTAAAGGCCAAGCCAACAGGCCACGGAAGAAAATCTAAAGAATGAACAGCACACAGCTAAATGTACTTTGCACATTCCAGGTGATGTTAAAGAGCTAGAGTTTTGCTCTTTCCTTCTCCCTTCATCTCATCAACCTCTGTGTTCCACTTCCTTAACAGTTGTAGCAACAGGAGATCAACACACATGAAAACCTAGCCCAGTTGGCTGTGCAGCAGCAGCAATGGTTTACCAAGCCATCTGCCTTCAGGGTGCTTGCCCATCTTTGAACAATAAGCCAAAATTGTTTGGTGATACAGGCAACACCACCATCACCCATCTTACAGCTGCAACTAACAAGGTCGTGGCTTAAGATGTCCAAAGAATAATACTCAACATAACTGGTTGATACAAATTAGGGGGCCAACAAAGGCAGGAGCTGCCACATTTGATCACAGCAGTCTAACACGCCAGTGAGGTCAATGTAATCATCGAGCCCTCCTAAATAAAATAAGCATCAAGTCTAATGGGTCACTATTGTCTTTTAACGTTATGGCAAAGGTGACACAGATCAACTAGTTACATGCTGGAGACCCAGAGACAACGTTCACAAAACAGAGAGCATGGAAGCAAAATTATTAAATGACTCTTGCCATCTGAACAGACAGATCCTTAACCTCTCCACCATGACAATTGCAAGTGAAGTAATAGCTTGCATGTGAAGCCATGCCTAATTCCCATTGAGGACGTTCAAGGTATTGCCTAGAACATAGATAAATACACTGCAGAATCCAAAGGATCAGAAATGCTCTTGATTGGTGACCAAATTCTATCCACCACTGCTATGGAGACATCTGATGATCAGAAATATAGAAAGAAAGAGTCTCCTAACTGGAACACAGGCCAAAGCAGAGGACATAGCACATCTTACTAAACTGAATCTAAAAGTTTTAGCGAGTCAGTCATCTCAAAGCCACAATGTTACTGGTGTTGGAAGCAAAATGCTCTGTAAATACACCTACATGATTTGGACCTGTGCCCATATCTGGCAACAACAGATAATAGGCCTCTGAGATAATCAAGGTAGACAAAATTGAGAGAAGAGTTTCACAGTTCAAAGCATAGCTAGAGATGGCACTTGTACCCAATGATGCCAATCAAGTGTCTTGAAAGGAAAAGATAAAAAGAGATCCGATAAAATAACTTGCGTCTATGCCTTCTGTGTTTTATACAATGGTGCTTGTCCCCATCATCCACATCAAAGAACTTGGCTGAGCAACAGATGACACGTCCATGAAAAATTGTCGTAAGGAGTTTAGTGGGGAATCGGCTATACATTTTCTCTTTGTGGCTCAACTCAACTTTAAAATTATTGAGTCACAGGCCAGTTATATAAGTCATAGAAACCAAACCAACACACAGCTCTAGGCAGGTGGATTTGAGAAAAACAACCCGGGCCTGCTTGAATGTAAAAGGCATGTCCAGTATGCACAGGTCTAGCTATATGTATAAGACAATCATTTTCACCAATAAATATCCAGAATATCAGCATCAAACATTCTTTCAGTGAACATCTACAAATGAACCACTTTTGCTGAGCGATCTCTAAGAACTTCTGGACACAAACGTGCACAGGTGAACACATTATGATCATTACACTAAACACAACCAGGAACCATACCTTGATTTAAGATGAAAAATAAACCACAGCATGTATCAACATGTTAAGCCATTAGTTTCCAACTGAAAATAATAACATGGATATGATGTCTAATGCCAAACAGGATATTGATCATTTGTGGTTCAATTCAGTAACTACTAAAAGAGTAATGGGCCTGATGAGGAAGTTATGTTTCAAGTGTCATGTAAACAAAAGAGTTCTACACTAAGTACATACATATAATGGGAAAGAACAGAAAAATGCGACACAGTTTTCTTCAAAAGTAACAACATTACTATTTTAAAATGGTTAGAATGTAAACTACCAAATGCTTACCTGCAGTGGACTTGAAGAAAGTCTGTCAGAACCATGGCTGTTCAATCCTAAGAAAATGTATTGAATAAAAAATTAACCATGAAACAGTAATGTCTAACATCCTGATTAATCTTAAAAGCAATTTTCTACCAGGATATCTCCCACTAACCCATATGAATTTCATGCAGACTGCTTTGGAATTACAAACGCTCCAAGAGTGAAACACCAAAGACACAATAGACTACTGTGAAAGTGAAAAACATGAAAACAATGACAAATCTAAATTGAGATATGATTACCATGATATTTAGTATTTCTTTTGTATTGCTAAACTTCGTTGAATGTATCTGAACAATATGAAAATCAATCATACCTGATAACACTTCTGAAGATCAGATTAAACATGCCTATGGCCAAATGAAGCCATAAAGCCACAGATCTACTGCACTGATACATTTGATTTTAATAGATGTACCATATTTGAGCACAATGACTCCAACATTAAGCACATGTGAGGCATTATCATGTTGATTATTAATTTACTGTAAACAGGCAGGCCTTGACAACTCTAAAATGTGCAATGTGATTTACAGAGGATTCTGGTATCTCAAGTGAACCATAGGAAAGATTAACTCTAGCAGTAGACATCTTTTGCCAGTGAAGCAAAACAAGCAAGTAAGCTTACAAAATTATTAGGTGAGGAAACTATGGAGGAGCCTAACACCAAGACTACAGCCTAAAGAAGAATTTTGTCTTTGCCTCACTTCAAAGGTCTTCCACAGCAATGGCCAAACCTATGGATGAGGTTTCATGTAGGCATGCATGAATTTTCAATTACGCTAGTGAAATTGCAAAATGTCTGGAATTTCGTGTTACATGAAATTTCTGAAATTATGCCATTACCCCGGAACATGTAGTTATGTTCCATTCACAGCAAAAGTTTATTGCCAGCATACAATAACATGAATGGCCAGAACACGAGTCGCCGTTGCTCAAGCTAATTGTGTTTTTCATGCTATTTTGTTTTTAAGAGAATGTTAAAAGTACACAAGGATGCATTTCACACTAAAATATAGAACTAAATGATGGATTTACATCTCACAGGTAATTTTCCCATAATGTTGCGTAATTACGTGAAAGCAAATTACACAACTTTTGTACACCCCTGGCTGTCCATCAAACGTACCCCCTCAGATGACTCCTGGCAGTAAAATTCATTAGACAAAAACTGTCACTGCCATTTTAAGTGTCTGGCTGTTATAAACTAGTTTAATGCTTTTTTAATTGTGTAAATATTTTTAACCTCTTTTTAACTATATTTATTGATGTATGTTTTAAGCCCACTCCCGTGATTTAGCTGTGAAGGCTCAGGGATAGTATTCGGTCATGCACTAGCACTTTTTGAATTGTACATTCTTGTACACTTGTTGATGATAATGTGGCCACGTATATTATGTATTGTGTATAAATATCATGTATTTTGTATATCTTTATGATGCAATTGCAACGAAATAAAGATTATTGAATTGAATTGACTTCAGGACATGGATGAGCCTCCCCAGGCAAAAAAAGTACACCCTGGATCGAGTCACCTTCTCAACTACCACATCTTCACCCACCTATCTTTCATCAAAAAACATCACTGTTTTATGACAATGTTAGATAAGCAGGACTAATCTCCTACAGGACTACCACTTATTTAGACCATGCTGCAGCTAAGAAACAGCATCTGTTTATGTTGTTGATAATGCTCTTTCATCCTGATCCTACTTCACCTCTATGCAGCCTTTGCTATAGTCAATCACCAAGCACTGATCCACAACATGCAAGCCCACATGGGCATCGAAAGATATGTATCACTACAGAACACTATGTTCCAATGACTCACCAAGCTTGCCAACTGCCATAAATTGGCCCAAATGTTGCCAGATTCCAGAAGCACCCCATTTCCAGTGAAATACCCAAGGGCTGCATACTCCCCCTCACAATTTTCAGTGGGTAAATGTAACTTCATAGTTCCAAGACAACATCTGTATTTGGTAACAGTGACAACTGTACTACAACAGCAGCATCAGGAACCACAAAAACACTAATGATGCACCCAAATGTACCTCCAAATCATTGCAGAAGACAACATCAAGCAACTCAAAAGCAGCAGTGTTCTCATCTAGACATGATGTGAAGTGCCTACCTAAAGCTCAGTCTGATCAAGCCTAGATTTCTCCTGCTACCCATTAGCTCCAAATACCCACAGTTGTAAGTGTGACTATCGAAAATAAATTCGGAAGGCTTCACGCCCTACCACCAGTTGCCAACCAGATCATACTCACTTGAATTCACCTGCAACACAGATCTCCTTAAAACAAATGCCAGGAAAGCTGAGGAAGAGTAGTACAAGCTACCCCTCCTGAAACAAGTGAAATTGTCTATCTGAAACAGACATCAGAACAAGCCCTACTCCTCTCATCTGGATCAAGGTAATATTCTTCACAATAGCCTTCCCAACATCACATCGGTCCCAGTGAAAGGAATTCTGTACCATGTCTCAGTGGTCTGAAAATGTTTGATCACTTCTTCTCAACACTGAAGGAACTGTACTGACTCGCTTTCCAACCCTGCATCATGCACACAGCCACAAATAAGGGCACTGTGCACACTTTAAGAGAAAGTAACCAACTAAGCAGGAAGACTAATGGCAGGACCCTGCCAGACTGGAAACAAAGACATGCAGAAAAGAAAAAAGCAGAAAGAATGTCTTTACTTCTACACACTCTGGTTCTGCAACAACAACCACATATACAGAAGGGTAAACAGTCAAAATATCGAGTAAAAAATATCGAATGGACATAATACCGAGTTTAAAATATAGAATGGACAAAATATCGAATAGACATCAAAAATATCGTTTTTAAGGTAAGTAATGTAATATCAAATGTTAAAAATATAGAAAGTTAAAATATCGAAGTATATAATATAGGTAATTAAAATCAAATTTTTAATAATTTCGAATTTTTTATAGTGTTTTTTATGTTATTATATGTGTGAAAAGTGTGTATTTATGTTCTAATTCATTTTAATTAATGAATTTTTTTTTTTTTTTTTTTGCGTAATTTAATTCTGTAGCGGGTTGTGGGTTTATAGGGGAATAGGGTGGCAAGTAATTTATTTATAATTAATTAAATATGTACATTTATTTATTGGTATTACTTTTTAATAATTGGTAATTAATTTATATTTGGTAATTAATTAAATTTTAATTGGCAATTAATTTTAATTAATTGATCAATTGCTAATTATGTTAATTTTACTAATTTATTTTCTGTAGCGGGTTGTGGGTTTAGGGGAATTGGGTGGTAAGTAATTTATTTATAATTAATTAAATATGTAAAATTATTTATTGGTATTTATTTAGAATTAATTGTTAATAAATGTTTTATAGGTAATTAATTAAATTTTAATTGCCAATTAATTTTATTTAATTGATTAATTGCTAATTATGTTAATTTTACTAATTTATTTTCTGTAGCGGGTTGTGGGTTTATAGGGGAATAGGGTGGGAAGTAATTTATTTATGATTAATTAAATAATTCAATTTATTTAATTGTATTTAATTTGAATTGTTAATTCATTTTTAATTGTTAAATAATTAATTGTTAATTTGTAATTAATTTGTATTAATAGGTAACTAATTGTGATAATTCATTTTAATTTGTAATTTTAATTGATTATTATATTATATTAAATTGGTAATTACTTTTAATTAATTTTTTATACATATTAATTTATATTTTTTTAAATAATATATGAAGTATTTACTTTCCCTACTGTTGCACTCTCTGGAGTGGGAATAGTAATTTTAACCCCTACGCTATCCAATGCTTTCCCTACTGTTGCACTCTTTGGAGAGGGAATAGTAATTTTGACCCCTACGCTATCCAACGCTTTCCCTACTGTTGCACTCTTTGGAGTGGGAATAGTAATTTTACCCCTACGCTATCCAACACTTTCCCTACTGTTGCACTCACTGGAGTGGGAATAGTAATTTTTACCCCTACGCTATCCAACGCTCTCCCTACTGTTGCACCCACTGGAGTGGGAATAGTCATTTTTACCTCTACGCTATCCAATGCTTTCCCTACTGTTGCACTCACTGGAGTGGGAATAGTAATTTTTACCCCTACGCTATCCAACGCTTTCCCTACTGTTGCACTCTTTGGAGTGGGAATAGTAATTTTATCCCCTACGCTATCCAACGCTTTCCCTACTGTTGCACTATTTGGAGTGGGAATAGTAATTTTTACCCCTAAGCTATTCAACGCTTTCCCTACTGTTGCACTCTTTGGAGTTGGAATAGTAATTTTCACCCCTACGCTATCCAACGCATTCCCTACTGTTGCACCCACTGGAGTGGGAATAGTAATTTGTACCACTATGCTATCCAAAGCTTTCCCTACTGTTGCACCCACTGGAGTGGGAATAGTAATTTTAACCCCTACGCTATCCAACGCTTTCCCTACTGTTGCACTATTTGGAGTGGGAATAGTAATTTTTACCTCTACGCTATCCAACGCTTTCCCTACTGTTGCACACACTGGAGTGAGAATAGTAATTTTTACCCCTACGCCATGCAATGCTTTCCCCACTGTTGCACCCACTGGAGTGGGAATAGTAATTTTTACCTCTACGCTATCCAACGCTTTCTCTACTGTTGCACTCTTTGGAGTGGGAATAGTAATTTTTACACCTACGCTATCCAACGCTTTCCCTACTGTTGCACTCTTTGGAGTTGGAATAGTAATTTTTACTTCTACGCTATCCAACGCTTTCCCTACTGTTGCACACACTGGAGTGAGAATAGTAATTTTTACCCCTACGCTATCCAATGCTTTCCCCACTGTTGCACCCACTGGAGTGGGAATAGTAATTTTTACCTCTACGCTATCCAACGCTTTCCCTACTGTTGCACTCACTGGAGTGGGAATAGTCATTTTTACCCCTACGCTATCCAACGCTTTCCCTACTGTTGCACCCACTGGAGTGGGAATAGTAATTTTTACCCCTACGCTATCCAACGCTTTCCCTACTGTTGCACTCTTTGGAGTTGGAATAGTAATTTTTACCCCTACGCTATCCAACGCTTTCCCTACTGTTGCACCCACTGGAGTGGGAATAGTAATTTTTACCCATACGCTATCCAACGCTTTCCCTATTGTTGTACTCACTGGAGTGGGAATAGTAATTTTTATCCCTACGCTATCCAATGCTTTCCCTACTGTTGCACTCTCTGGAGTGGGAATAGTATTTTTTACACTTCCGCTATCGTACGGTAATAATATTGGATATTATTTAATTTTATTATGTTACTATATATATATGTTTTAACAAATATGATTGTAAAAAATTTTTTTTAACTTTCATTAATTATTTAATTATTATAAGTTAATTGAAGTATTTTTAAGTATATTTTAGTAATTAATTTTTTATATTAATTTGATTTAACATTGTTTTTAATAAATTCGATATTTTTATAAACTATATTTTTGTAAACTATATCTTTTACTCGATATTCTTGTACTTACCTGTTTGTAGATACAAACTCGATATTCTGCCTGTCGATATTTTGTCGCCGATATTATGTCAGTGATCCATACAGAAGTGCTCCTAGCACCCTCCATTTAAGAAAGGTACATTGCACACACAATACATCAAAGAGCACTACTTGCCTATATGACATGAGCCACCCCATATCTAATATTCTGCCTCACTGTAAATGATCAAACATCTTATCTCAGGACTCACATTCCTTGTTCAGCATGCCATTGCTATGAAATCAGGTCTGCTCTACACAAACACCAGTTCATACATATATAAAAATCAAGCGAATTCTCTTCCCTAAGAAATCTAGGCACTTACATTCCTTCACTGGAAGATCCAAGAAACAAGAGGCGGGTTGCTTCTAAAAAAAGAGGATCATTATTGGACCCTGGGATTTATTCTCTTGTCACAATTTGTACAGTTTCACTGAGTCTGTTCATACGAACGTTTCATTTCATACGTAATGTAATCCTTTTGTGCTGTATAACTCTGGGTAATTAATTACTGGTACTTATCTTCAGTATACCATTTATTGTTCTTATCTGATCATTGTTCTCAACTGCTTCCAAGATTAGACTCGCAAAACATATGCAGTTACTAATTTGTCCAGTACCCAGCACATAGGATGAGGATTCCACTGGCCTCTGAAGGCACAATTTAGAATCTACCAGCATCTACAGCTGTTTTCCGTTGTAAGCATTTCTATGCACTAGAGCACATGATAGGAAAACTGCAAATGTTCAAAGGATAGTGAAGGGGTTAAAATATAAACATAATACTGAGTTAAGGTAATACTTGAATTGCAACAGTGTGTTAATTTTATGGGACGGAATAACATTTGGTAAGCTGTGTATCCAGAATCTGGAGACACAAGTTACCAATAGCGAATACTTTCTTGCATTCAATCAACTAACTGTGACTGATCACGTCAGTTTGTTCAAATAAATTAGAATTTTCATATGATATATATGAACAAAGGCAATAATAATTCACTTCTATATAAAAGGTGCCTAATCTGTTTCAACAGTACCTGGTAATCATTGTTCATTTACCTTGTGCAAATTGTTGATCCTCAACTTCAGTAGAGGCAGTGGGTAACAGGGAGAGCGCTCCATCAACCTGAAGGTTGTCTTGCAGGGACTCTTTACTGCCTTCTGTTGTATTTGGATGCACAATCATTACTGGTATACTGGATTTTTCGCCATATAAAACATTCTGAACTGTAGATTCGGCTGATCGCCCCTCGATTTGTTTGTTGTGTGGTTTGAAGTCCATTTGCTCTGAAAGTGACAAAGTACCAGTTTCAAAGCTTGACTGAGATGCATGCCCAAAGGGACTCCACCGAGGTTTTGCTTCCTCAGTATCAGAAACTAATCCCCCAATCTTAATGTGAGATTCGCTTGCATGGCCATGTATGTTCCAACGTGGTCGCGATAACACCACGTCAGACACATTTTCTCCAATTTTGATACTAGAATCGGATGCATGGCCATGTACACTCCATCGAGGCCGTGAAGATGCCACATCAGAAACGTTTTCACCAATTTTGATATTAGCTTGCGAGGCATGGCCATGAACATTCCATCTGGGTCTTGTGGGCTGTATATCTGAAGCATACTCTCCCACTTTGATATGAGCAGTGGAGACGTGACCATGTAAATTCCAACGAGGCCTTCTTGGCTCAATTGACGAATTATATTCCCCGACCTTAATATGGGAATCAGAGGCATGCCCATGTTTATTTGAATGTGGCTGTGAAATATCTATATTTGGCACATACTCTCCTATTTTTATGCTGGCATCAGAAGCATGACCATGAATGTTCCATCGAGGTCTTACTGATGGCACGTCAGACACATTTTCACCAATTTGTATGTGTCCCTGTGGCACTTGTGCAATCACAGGTCTAATGACTGTATTAAAATCATAGTCTTCAGTGTCTCCTTTTAAAGGCTGGGAAAGATCTGACCCAATGTCTTGTAAAGCTTCATCTACTGCTGAATTATGTACAGTTGGGGTCGTGGGTTGCAAGGCCGACTTTGGCAAGAAATCTTCAATACTCACATCAAGCAAACACATATCTGATGGACTTTTGTTTACGTTTTGTGGACCAGATTCTGGAGACTCAATAGTGTTACTTGAGTCCAGAAAAATCAATAGTTCATCAGAAGAACCACCTCTTTCCAGAGCAATAGCAATCTTTGAATTGTCCTTGCATTCATTGTCTCCTGTTAATTGGTTTTCTGTAGATGAAAGCTGAAATACAAAGAATGTTTTAGCAAGGTTGAGAGTTTTATATCAAAAAAGCATTCATGCTTTATTTTCTAGAAAACATGAAATATATTTCCAGCTAGTTTTATTTCCGCTAAGAAGAATAGGAATTTTGCTTACACACAGGCAAACGTAAGAGTTTAAATATGATACACAAAGAAAACCAGACCGTGTGCGCTCCTTCTGGAGCGAAGATAAGAAACTAATTCTTTACAGCGCTTATGGGCCAGGTGGTAGATTTTTCATAAAATTGACCCAGTGGCCTGTTGTATTTACATGGGGTTAGGTTCTGGTTTTTCTGTTGAACTTTGAAGTTTATCAGGATTTGTATAATAGTGTTTAAAAGTGTTCTTTGACGCTTCAATCAATGGCCAAATGTTACAGACAATTTTGTTCATCTGTTTATCGTTTTTTCAATTTAAAAAGTACAAAATACAGCATCTGTAGACACATTTCACATTGTTCTATGAAAGTCTACATAGTGGCCATGAGATAAATTGGAAGGCAATACAGGTAAGCTTGTGGAACAACAGATACAATGTCTAGCAGAAAGGTTTACATAATAATAATATGGTTGCTAGGATATATATGTACTCAATAGAAATGCGGTGCAATGCACAGCCAACAGGATATTGACAAGGATAGTAGGATGTTATGTAAACAGAGGTGAACATTTCAGAATTAAGAGAACAACAACAGATAAATGGAATAAAGGACAACAAGAACAAAAACTCACTTGAGCCCCTCCCCTTCCCCACACAAAGCAACTGGCATCATTTTTTCAACAAAAAATCCTCATAAAAATGACCAGTATTTGCAAAGAACTATCAGAGCAGGAATGACGTGCCAAGGCCATTCATCAGGCAGTTGGATCCTTAAACGTCTACCACCCTCTCCCCCGCCTACCATCGAATAGGTAAACCAGGAGTGGGTTGTGTGGCTGCCTGAAGGTCTGTCAGGATGGTGTTCCAGTTGGCCGCTATTGGGTACTTATGAAGTTCCAAATTGTCTTCCCTGTGTATGGCAGTAATCTCGGTCCTGGCCCATATAATCAGAAATTGGGTATAGTCTACAAGGGCTTGAGGTTTGTGTGATGTTCATCTTCTGGTAATAATAATAATAATAATCCACATTTGTAAAGCGCACAATCACCCGTTAGGGTCTCTAGGCGCTGGGGGCCGTCGGGAAGATTAAGCAAGCTATTGCCCAGAGTCACAGGGTGCTGGACTAATCTGCCGCCGGTGCCAGGGATCGAACCGTGATCCCCAGCTTCCGGAGTCAGTCGCCCTGGCCGCGGCGCCACACCTCTTCCATTGGTAATGAGGTGCTTGCTATCAAAAACCCAAGATGCAAGAAACGGGACGTGGCTTTGTGTTTTTTATCTCTATGATAGAGACCTTTGAGGCACACCTCGCATGCGTGTAATATAGGATGCTCTGTGCAAGCAGGGTATGACTCCCTGCCAATACTAATGGAGGTAGTGACACCTAAACCTTGTTACATGTTTGGCCCTCAGTTTCAATTGCACTAGGTCTTTCACAGCCTGATCAGTTAACCCTCACCCTGCACATTTCCTTACATTTTGCCCATGCTGGCTTGCACTGATGTCTCGGTTAGCACAGATCTTGGGAGGGTTATGTGAGGGTTGTGGGGCTGTGATTTTATTTCCCTTCAAGAGATGATTTCTACATCAAGTATAATAGTGTTTTTTACATTTAGGAGACAGGCTTATAGCCTCCATTCCCACAGCCGTCCAGGATCCATAAGGATCAAGCAGCCAATGGCAGGGCCTCAAGATGTTCTATCGCAATCCACTCCAGTCTCTCTCCAGCCTATTTTCCTTGCTATAAAGCTCCCGGGAACCAGGTCAGCTCAACACTCATTTTAGGGGCTGCATTGTGGGGGATGTTCTTCCCAGTCTTGACTATATGGAGTCTGACCACAAATTCTCGCTTGATGTGAAACTCTGGGGTCTTTTGCTCTGAGGGGATTGAGATGGTGGAAGAGAGATGACAGGACCTAAAACTGAAACAGAGGTGTCCAGAAGTAAATGCAGGTTGACTCAGTATAGCAGCTGGCCCAGGAAGTCAGAGACCTCTGGCGCATGATGGGCATGTGAGCTCTGCAGGAGTAGAAGGGGAGATAAAAGCCACAGTGGAGAGTTATTTCCAACATAGTGATGTGCTATTTCGACATGCAGGGGGCCTGGCCTGATGAGAAACTTGATCCTGGTCATGTAACCAACCCATGAAATACATTGTGTTGGAGGGTTTTCCATTGGGCCACAAAAGCACCTCCCCTATCGTTACTGCTAGCTACAATGCTATTGGCAGTTCCGCAACTGCCAAGGAGAGTCACAAGAGGCTACACGAGTGGCTGTAGGTGGAAACACTGTTGTTGTTACAGTCAGGTAGGAGACAGGAGGGAAGGGACTGAGGTAGAAAGCGGAATTAGGAAACTGTTGGAGGACGAGAGGATGGAAAGAGAGAAAGAAAGACAAAAGAGGATATCAAAGAGTGAGGAAGAGATGAAGGGAAGTGAGTTTGAAAGGCCAGAAAGGGAGGATGGTAGGTGAGGCAACAGGAGACTAGATACAGGTGGATGATTGGCTGGGGGAGATGGAGATATGAGAAGAGTAATCGAGACTAAGTGGCAGGGATAGAGAGGGCCCTGTGGAAAGGAGGGAGGAAAATAAAGGAGAGAGGTAGAATTATTTTGTGGGGAAAGGTAATGAGGATAAGGAGGAGGAGTCCTAACAGACTGGCTAAATGGAGAAGTATAAAATTCACAAAAAAACATACTAGTTAAGCAAATTGGGCATTTCTGGACCTGTGTGTTTTGTTGTCAGTTAGTTTAAATATGTCTTGATGTGGAGGGAGAGTCCCATGTCACTTTATTGAAAAAGAGGACACAGACACCCCTGTTCAACCCCAGCATCTCTTTGCACTGTAGACTCAAGGCAACAATGCAGAGTGAATGTGTGCATACCTCATTGTTTGGTTGCTGCACTATTTCCACTTGTGACCAACTAGTGCTACCTTCATGGGCGGTATAGTTTCCCTAAAAATATCGAAGCCTAATGATGATTGATAATCCTACTTTTAGATTGAAACAACATAATATTTTTTTTTAAGCAAAATATGGGGATAGGAAGGTGCTTTAGAGAGTTGTGAGCCATTTATAATTAGAGGTTTTGGAGCACACTTTTAGATCTGAAGACTCCTGGTTTCGGATGGTTTTGGCCGATTATGGATGAATCCATCACCAATTCAAGCAGGGATTTTATGAGGGAGCATGATAGTTGGGCACATGACTTTGGAGATAAGACAGTGAGATGGTCAGATTACACCACACTAGTTGTATAAATGATTTGCACTGGGTTTGGCCTAGTATGGAAGCTTATGAGGGTAGTGCGGCAGGCCGATAGAACTTGTTCTGTTTTTGCATGCTAAGAATCACATGGCTTCTCCTTATGCATTTTCCCACAAAGATGTCTACTTTGCTTCTCTAACACAAATAGGTCTAGTTGGCCTCCAGGTGGTTGTGCCTAACGTAAAACATGCGTATACAGCACCTCTGGTTTAGAGATGAGCTATTTATCATTGATTGTACAAAACAAACCCAAGACTCATCATAAACCTCAAACAGCATACTACAGGTAGTATTTAACAAGTTAAAACCCGCATCTAACAAATCTTCGGTATCATATATTTTGGCAGATATCCCAAAGCATGTTATATCCAACACCACCACGCAACATTGTTCGCATTTCACCTCCAAATAGTACATGCAACGTTCCAATGCCACTTAGAATCTGATTTAGATATTTGTGGACAGGTTACTCCGTCACAAACTTGAAGGGCATCCTGCTTGCTCCACTATTACAAGCCCATTATATTCGATGTCGCCTGAAATTTAAGTGGACAGGATAGCCATCATAGCTGTGATGGAGTAACCCATCTGCCAAACTCAAAATCAAGACCTTAGTTGGAAAAAACTAGAAGCAAACAGGTAGACTTACGATACACCTAATATTGTCACGTGGAAAACATCCACTGTAAAACCCTGACACAGCTGAAACGCACACATACAAAACAACACACTAAAGCTGAGCAATAACCAATTAACGCCTAATTAAGAGAACAAATTAAGTCCTTTAATACACCCAGTTATCCACATAAAACATGACAAAAGAACTTTTGAGATCAGATTAACTTCACTATCACACTAACCCCCCACAAAGCATTCACTGAGATAGGATAAAATGCAAAACAAGCAAAATGTGCAAACAAAACAAACAAAATATACAACCAAAACATAAAAAAGTAACATAACACCCTTAACATTACACAGCACATGCATAACACACTTAAAACAAAAAAAAAGCATACAATTATAATAAAAAGGTTACCTATAAATGCATTGGCATTTTTATAGATTCACATGCTTGAATAATTCTCTTTTTTTGTAAGACAACACCCCCCCCCCCCCCCCGATCGGGCAGATTACATGTGGAACTGAAAGAAATTCTAAAGCATATATATATAATAAAAGAAAAAAGTAAATAGATGAATTAACAAATGATTATACAAAGACAAATAAACATTGGGTTAGATAGGTACACATTACAGCTAGATGACTGTAGCCAGGTTATTGTTATATAAATCATTCGGATTCAGACCATTCTATTAAGGGTGACCAACTTTTGTAACCCTTTTATCCTACGTTTCCTACCTTTAGTTTTATATATTGCCATTTCTAGATTAAAAATTGCTAACAGTCTTGAAAACCACTGTTGATATGAGGGGGCAATAGGATCTAACCAAGCTGATGCTATACAAATTCTTAATACGGCCATCGAGATAAAAATCAATTCATGACCGAAATTCTGATTAGTGCAGTTTGTTAGGCCCAGGACAACTGTTTGATCAGATAGTGTCACCACGATTTTGAGGATTAATGAAAGGAAACGTTTGATTTTTGATTTGAGAGGAATTAAAGAGGGACAGGATGAAAAAATGTGTATACACTCCGCGTCTTGTAGGTTACATCGGAAGCAGCATGTGCCTCTCCCACTACCCCATTTGGCGAGTCTGTCTGGAGTGTAGTACATAAAAAAACATATTTTTATAAAATTGTGTTTGTAGTTTCGTTTGACATAAGTGTAGTTTTTTTTTTAAAAGACTTTTATTCAGCACTAAATAGAATGCACAGCAGGTTACAACAAAACCAGAACAATATATGCGTATCATTGGACGATGCCATACATGTCAAATGAAGAAGGGTAATGCAGGAGCGGGAAAGTTCAGGCCTGTTCGATCAGAAATACAAAGTGCCATTTTCCAATATAGGAGCATTATAAAGACAAAAAAATGAACAAAGTACAATAAAAACAACAAATACATAATACAGCAAAGGAAAGGAAATCAACAAGCATGTGAGAATCAAGAAGGCAGGTCGGGCAGCACAGTTACAGGTAAGTAGTGAGAACGCCGTGGTGGCCTAGGACATAGCCCACGCATCTCGCTACAGGTCCGCTATCGCAGGTCTCTCCCCAGTAAGGAGCGAAACTCCACAGGTGACAAGCATCATATATTGGAACACATCAGTTCTCATGCCCACACCCCACCCTCCCATCCAAGGCAAACCACAGTGCCGAGCCAAAAGTGGTGAGTGTGCCATCCGATGGCATCGGGCGAGCGGAGGGGCCGCTCACAGCCTAACCCACCCCCTCCGGGACAATGGAATGAAGGGATTGGGACTGCGCCTTCTGGGTCAATTTTTCGACATAGTTTCGGTATGGCCCCCATATGTCCGTCGGACGGGAAGCTGAGGGGAGCAAGGCCGAAAACTCCACGCTGTTAACATTGCAGTGGGCCACACTCCTTAGCCATGCGGCAACCTTTGGAGCGCGGCGCGCGCCCCAGAGCAGCGCAACCTCCCTCTTGGCCAGGAGGAAGCACAGGGATGCAAGTCTACGGAGAGGTTGTGGGAAGTTAGCTACATAGCCCAATAATGCAATTTCGGGGGTGGGATGTAGTGTCAAGCCCAGTATTTCACCCAAGACCCGGTGTACCTCTAGCCAATAGGCGTGTATCTTCGGGCACGTCCAAGACAGGTGGGAAAAGTCAGCATGAGGAGAGGCGCACCTAGGGCAACTGTGTGGTCTGTTAGCGTCTATTTTATGGGCAAGCGCGGGGGTGTGGTACATCCTCCGTAGAAACTTGAAATGGAGAAGCTTGTGCCTACTATTCATGGACACCGTTTTGGTAACAGCGCAGCATGCCTCCCACTGGTCATCAGTAATCTGGTTGCCCAAGTCCCTCTCCCACGCAGCGCGCACCGCGGTGTCAAAGGAGGGAAGAGATGTCATACACAGCTTGTATAGTCGCGACACTACGTGAGCGCTCGTTTGGGACTGTATGATGAACGTGAGTGCCGGGTCCTCGGGCGGTGTCAATGGGAACGTAGGGAATTCAGCGCGCAGCATGGATCGGAGCCTGGCCAGGGTGAACGCATCCATAAACGAGCGGTCTTCGAAGCGGGGGTGCTCCGTCAACGAAAAAGCATGTCCCTCCGGGAACAGATCGCCAATAGTGTGTAGTTGGAACTTGGACAGTGTGCGGTCAACTATCGCCTCACCCGTGATGGGGAGCCAGTGAGGGTTGGGGAGAGGGAGCGAGGGAGAGTACAACTTGTCCATGCGGAGTAGTCTCCGTAACTTATCCCAGGCCCAGCTAGTCGTGGAGACCGGCTGAATGTCCTGTGGATCGCGGGGAAGTCCCTTGGGAAGTATGGAACAAAGCGGCACCGGAAGAGCCGTATCGGCCTCAGGTCGCAAGAAGGGAATCCTGGCATCCGGGTGGAACCAGGAGTGCGCGTACGAGCATTGCGCCACCAGGTAGTAAAGGTGAAAGTCCGGCATCCCGAATCCTCCTCGTTCATAAGGTAAGGTTAAAGTGCGCCAAGCCACACAAGGGTTTTTGTCGCCCCATATCAGGCGCAGCAGGGCAGAGCGAAGCTGTGCAAAGAAAACCTTGGTCAGAGGGATCGGGATATTAGTGAACAAGTATAAAAAGCGAGGGAGGACAACCATCTTGACAATGGCAATCCTTCCAGCCATGGACAGCGGAAGACGGAGCCAACGCTCCGTATTCTCCTCCCAAAAAATCCAGGGCGCGCCCATAATTCAGTCTCACAATGGATACCGCATCCAGGTGGATGTGTATTCCAAGGTATTTGACGGAATCGGTGCACCACTCCAAAGGGAAGGGGCAATCCCATTGCGCCGTGGAGGGTGTCAAGGGAAAAATGAGCGACTTGTGCCAATTAATCTTCAGGCCAGAGTATGAGCCGAATCGTGCGATCTCGTGGATCAAGGGCTCCAAGTTTGTACTAGGGGTGCGGACATACAGGACCGTGTCGTCCGCATATAAAGAGACAAGTAGAGGACCCGTGCGGAATTGTAGACCTCTGTGGAGGTGCTTCTCCTGAAAATGACGGACTAAAGGGTCCATTGCCAGAATATACAGGAGTGGGGACAGTGGACAGCCCTGCCTGGTACCTCGGGAGAGCGCAAAGTTTTTAGTTATGGTGCCGTTTAAACGGATACGTGCCGTAGGAGCAGTGTATAGCAATTCTACCGTGGCCACATACATCGCAGGCATTCCCATTCTGCGCATGATGGATAAAAAAAAGGGCCATTCCAGTGTATCGAACGCTTTCTCAGCGTCTAGGAAGACCGCAGCAGCCGGGACGGAGGGGTCAATTTTATGTAGAACCGAGAACAGCGTACGGAGGTTGAGAGAGGTGGACCTGTGGGGGACAAAGCCGGATTGAGCCGGCGCGACCAGGGAATCTACAAGAAGCGCCAAGCGGATAGCCAGGGCCTTCGCTAGGATTTTATAGTCAAGGTTGAGGAGGGACAGGGGGCGGTAAGAGCTACAGTGGGAGGGATCACGGCCCGACTTGGGAAGCAGAACTATGACTGCCTCACGGAGGGTGGGGGGGAGCATGCCCGTCTCCAATGCCTCCGCATAGACCTCCATCAAGCGTGGCACCAGTTCTTCTTTGTACTCCTTATAAAAATCGGCAGTAAACCCATCCAGGCCAGGCGCAGAGGAGCTCCTCATCGAGTCTATAGCCTCAATTATGTAGTCTGGGGTGATGGGATCCGCCAGAAAGTCTTGCATATGTTTCTCGAGGTAGACCATGGCTATTTCGTTAAGGTATGGCCCTGGGTCGCAGTTGGCATCATTTAGCGATGAAGTGTAAAGACGGGTGTAGTAGGCTAGAAAGGCATCGCAAACATCGGGAGTGTAGTAGTGTCTAGTGCCCTGAGCGTCGTAGATGTCAGTTATGTACGCCGCTTGGTGTGGCGGGCGGAGCATCTGCGCTAGCAACTTGCCCGGTCTTTCCCCCTCCCCATACTGCTGCGCTGTGTAGTGCTTACCCAGGAATCGGAGCTCCCTATCCGCAGCGTCCCTAAAGTCTAGCAGGAGTTCTAGGCGCCTGGCCTCCCGGTCTGGGGAGGGATCCCCAAGTATCTCCCTATCCAGTGCAGAGAGGTCGGCCTCTATGCGGGTTAGAGTGGTGCGAGTGTCACGAAGGGCCCCAACGTGTTTGGCGATGCAGACCCCTCTGATGGTAGCCTTAAAACCCTCCCACAGTGTTGCCCAGGAGGCCACCGAGCCCGTGTTGGTGTCAAAGTAGTCATCAATGGCTGTGCGGACCTCCTCCGTAAAAGTCGGGTCAAGCAAGGCCTTGCGTGGGAAACGCCACTGCCTCTCATACCCTCCCAGTCTCGGGACTGCTAGTGTCAGCACCACCGGTGAGTGATCGGACAGAGTGCGCGGGGGCGTGGAAAGGGAGCGCATCCAACCGGCCACTCCTGGAGAGAGTAGCCAGTAGTCTATTCTGGTGCTGGTGTTATGGTAGCCTGAGTGGTGTGTGTACGCAGGGGATTGCGGGTGCGCCCTGGCCTCCACGTCGATTAGGGAAAAGTGGGAGCAGATGTCCGCCATCACTGAGCGGGAAAGAGGTTTGCAATCCGGGGAGAGGGAGGTGCTGTCCCTGCCGGGGGTCATCAAGAGGTTAAAGTCACCCCCCATCGCCAGTAAGTCAATGTCAGAGCGAAGTAGCAGAAGCTGTATGTGTTGAAAAAAGGCCGGGGAGTCGACATTAGGGCCGTACATACACGCCATGGCTATTTTATACCCATGCAGCATTCCAGAGACAAGCACAAACCTACCCTCTTCGTCAGTCTTGCTATCGAGCAACACAAAGGGAACACGATTATGTACCAGAATCGCCACCCCTCTTGCGTATCTACTATAACATGAAAACACCCTATGCGCACCCCATCCCTTAGCCAGAGACTGAGTGTCCGAAGGCATCAAATGGGTTTCCTGCAGGAACAGCACATCTACCCTGTGGCGCACAGCATAGTTCAGAACCTGTCTGCGCTTCCGTGTGGTGTTCAGGCCACGGACATTCCAAGTCATCATCGTTAGCATGGAGGGGCCAGCCCTAAGACCTATCCCGGCCATGGCATCATATCATGAATAATCAAAGAAAGTTGCGTATCCGGCAAGCCCGGCCAATGAGTCTCGCAATAAGATGCAACCAAAAAAAACCACAAATACAACACATAACCCATCCCCCACCCGCCACCCAGCCTCCCGACATCCCCAGAGAGGCAGTCCCCCATCAAAGGGAAAAACATAGCAAAAGTTGACATGTATGAAAACCACAATTGCAGTAAATACAGATTCGAGAAAAAAAACATCAAACCCTTAAAGAAGGTTAACAAGCAGGCGTACACCTTGGGGGGTAGCAACGCCTCGCCACGCGGGCCATCCGGCAAAGCGAACACTATAGCAATGGTCGTGCAACAAACCAGAAAGAAAGAACCATTAATTCCATATCAGATAGCATACAAAGAGGAGAAGAGTCAGGAGAATCAGCCTCTGTCCGCATCCGCAAAAAGGTCGGCGCTGGACTGCGTATCAGTGCGTGGTGGAGAATGCACTCCAGAGGGGGACGAGGAGCGTCGCCGCTTATAGTCGGCACAAAAGACCTGCGCCTCAGCCGGTGAGTCAAAAATGCGGAATCTTCCATCCGCCTCCACCTTCAATCTCGCAGGATAGAGCATGGCGTACTTCAGGCCAAGGTTACGGAGAGCGGATTTGACGCTAGTGTACTTGCGACGTGCCTCCTGCACCATGAGCGTGTGATCCGGGAAAAAAGACAACTTGCTGCCCTGCCACCGCACGTCTCCCGCCTCACGTGCAGCGCGGAGTGCGGCGTCACGATCGCGAAAGTTCATGATGCGAGCTATTATAGGCCTGGGTGGAAGACCCGTGCGGGGCCTGGGCCCCAGTGATCTGTGGGCGCGCTCGACAACAAAGCCAGCAGTGAAGGTGTCTTTTCCAAAGAGCTCTATGAGTAGGTGTTCCACAAATGTGTCAAACCGGCCAGTAGCAGTCGTCTCCGCAACGCCCAAAATGCGAATATTATTGCGCCGGCTACGCGCTTCTAAGTCTTCATTTTTGATGGCCACGTTTTTAAGGATGGTTTCGACCCTCTCCAGCCGCTTCAGGGACTTCGCAGCCCCATCCTCAATGTTCGAAATTCTGGACTCCGCCAAATCAAGCCTACGGTCATGGGCCTGCACTGCAGTGGTCATGTCTGAAAGTCGCTGGTCCAGTGCATCAAACCGAGTGTCCAGCGCCTTGAAGCCAGCGCGCATCTCCCCCATCATGGCGGCCATCATCGCTGTGGCGTCCCCCGCCTCCGTTGTGCCAGCGGCCCCAGTGGCCGGTCCCGGCGGGGGGTCTGTGTCGGGGAGAGGGGTCTTGTCAAAAGTGAGCTTCCGTTGGTTTGGGTCCTTCTTGACCATCTTCAAGGCCGAGAGGGAGTGGCGGATGTAGCAGAAATCGATTGCAGCGCCAACACACCGGGCAGGCGGTAACAGGAGGGTGGCAGGTTCGAGCCTCGGCGATCCCCAGAGGAGAGAGTACCGGTGGAAAGCGGCAAGTGAGGGCTGCAGAGGATCTGTCCTCAAAGATGGCGCCCTGGAGCCTGGCAGCAGTCAACAGCAGCGTGCAGGGAGCAGGAGGATTGCAGCGAGGGTCAGGAATTGGCAGCGTCGCAGGTCCAAACTCAGCGGCCTGCAGGGCAGGGAGCGACCCTCTCCTGAAGTGAGGTCAGGAGGAAGGGGGGGGAACAGCCGTTCCGCCAGGCGCGAGTGGGGCAGGGTCGCCGGAAGCCACCGGCGGGCGCCGCCGGTAATCGCGGCCGCCCCGAGTCCCACCGCCCCCAGTCAAGCGCTCCCGCCGGCCGCCCAAAGAACCCTCGCACCAGGCCACCAATCGAGGCCCCGGTCACAGCGCGCTCACAGGCCCAGGGCCCCGGAGCGCGACAGGAAGCAGGCGCCCCAACCGGGGAGAGGGCACGGAGGTAGGGGAGCTCGGCAGGAGGCCCCGCAGGTGCAGCAGAGAACCCGAGGCCCGGCGGGCGAGAGCCGAGCCGCGCCCTCCCAGAGTACCGGCCCCGAGGGGAAGATGGCGCCGAGGTCCGGAGGCCTCGTTTCCCCTACGCCCCACTCACCGCCGAGGCCGCTCCCGACGATGGATTCAGGCTCCGAAGGCACCAGGCTGCATCAGGAGGCTCTGCAGGTAAGTTGCTGCAGGATAGGCGGGCGGATCATGCCGTGTTCGTCTCCGCCGGGAGCCCGCCTGGAGGAGCTTCACCAAAGTGCGGCCATTCCGCTCTCCGCCGTGGCCACGCCCCCACATAAGTGTAGTTTGTGATAGCCCATATATATACTCAAATTCTTCTATAGAGATTGTAAATTTCTTTTGCCATTTCTGAATGATCTTCTGCCTGTCATCCGATAAATACATCAGTAATAGCTGATATAACCCCCCAATCCGTATTTTTTCCTGAAAGTGGCAGAGAATTTTGGCTAAGGTGTTTTTAATCATAGTGTCCTCTCCCCTTGCACGTCGTGATAGAAAATCTCTTATTTGGAGATATTTAAAGAAATCTCGCCATTCCAAATGATACTTGTCTTTCAAAAATTCAAAAGAATATAGCCCCTCTGAGGAAAAAAACAACCTTTATGAGTAATTCCGGCTATGATCCATCTATCAATATAAGAATCTTTAAATATGTCTGGTAGGGAGGGATTATTTTGCATGGGTGTATAGAAAGATAACCGTCCCAAACCTATCATTTTCCTCACAGATTTCCAAACCTTAAACGCTGCTATGAGTGTTTTTAGTCTTACTTTTTTATGATAACTATCGAAGAGATATCTCCAAAGATAGCCGGTGCTTCCATCACCTAATATTATTTGATGAATTGAAGGGGCGTATTTATCCCTAGGTGTCCCTGTTCCATCAAGAAGAAAAAGTTCATGGTTATATAACAAGACTGTTGCCCAATAATATAGCCTAAGATTTGGAAGGCTTAATCCTCCTCTTTCTTTGGGAAGTGTCAGTAGTTTATAGGCACGACGGGGCTGTGTGTATGACCAGACAAAGTCCGTGAAGATATGTTCCCTTCTTTTAAACCACTGGTCTGAAATTTCTAGATTAAGGGCTCTAAATATATACAAGAGTTTTGGAAAGTAGACCATTTATAAAGCATTCACCCGTCCGATCAAAGAGAGATGTAGATTATTGATACGGCGGAGATCTCTTTGCATTTTATTTAGTTTGGGTTTAGTGTGGGTTTTAGATTCAAGTCGATTAGATTCTCTAATTCAGAGGTAATCGTAACCCCTAGATAACTAGCTGAGCCAGTTATGTGTGGATCTGTCATATCACATTTGTTGTTGATAATTATTTGGGTTTTCCCTCGGTTCAGTGCATATCCTGAAATTTTCCCAAATATTAAAGCCTCCAGCTCAATAGTTGGCATAGCCAGGTTTGGGTTAGCAGTGACGATGGCGATATCATCGGCATATGCGAGAGTTTTTGTTGAGTATTTATGTGTCAAAATAGCAGTTATATTCCTATTACTTTCCAGTCTCCTGATAAATGGATCAATATAAATAGTGAACAACAGCGGGGAACAGGGGCATCCCTGCCTAGTTCCTCTCGAAATTTTTAGTTCTTTTGAGATACCGCCGTTAACCATCACCATAGTCTGAGGATTAATGTAGAGTTTTGTATTGCCTGTATAAAAGCCTGGTTGAAACCAACCCTGGACATTGCCTGCCACAGGAATGACCAGGCTGATTACCCTCCGTGTGTGATTAGTAGTGTCTCTCCCGGGGATAAAGCCATGCTGAAATTTAGATATAACTTTATGGATTATTGATGCGATACGGTTGGCAAGCAGTTTGGAGTAAATTTTAGAATCTGCATTTATTAATGTGATGGGTCGGATAAGAACCCATCTGATCAGGGGGTTTATTTTTCTTAGGGAATATCACAATTTTTGCCATAGACCATGATTTGGGGGGTTGCCCTCCTCTAAATAAATGTAGGCATAGATTCAAGAATATTTCTTGAAGTTGACCCAGAAATACTATATAAAATTCAAGAGGAATCGCATCTATTCCAGTTGCCTTCCCGTGGGAGAGATCTTTTACCGTTTTTCTTATTTCCTCAATGTCGGGGGCCTTTTCCAAGATTACCTGATCTTCGGTGTTCAATTTGTCACAGGTATCTATATCTAAATATTCAGTAATTTTCTCTTGGTCAATTTCTCCCTCTTCAGTATATAGAGCACTGTAAAAACGCCAGAATGCTTCTCTGATCTTATCTGAGTCAGATACTCTGCCAATTATAGGGTCTTGGATTTCCTGCATTACATTTTGTGTAGTCTGCTGTCTCATCCGGATGGCTAATTGTTGACCAACTGACTCACTAACCTCGTATATTTTTTCACAATGAACAGTAGCTTTTTTAACTGCTTTGTTGATATATATATTTGTAATTGCCGCTTTAGCTATTGCAACCTGAGTTTGTGCATTAGTTATCTCTTCTGTGGTAAAAGAGCTTCTTGTTACCCTTATAAGATCTTCCTCCACCGTCTTTAAAGTTTCTTGTAAGAGTCTTAATGTTTCTCTTGCACACTTGTTAATCCCAAGTGAATATTGTGTGGTTTCACCCCTAATGCCTGCTTTTAGGGCATCCCAGACGAAATCTATCATTGTGCTGCCGGTATTAACCGCTAAGAAGTTAGAAATCCAGCTTCTCATGTGATTACAATATTCGCTCTCGAGGAGCAAAGACCTCTCAAATGTCCAAACTTGTGGTGTCTGTGTCAAAGATGTTGTCTCAACTGTAAGTATCAAAGGATTATGATCCGACATAATATGGGGTAGCTTTTCTAATTTGGAGGAGGTTTTGATTGAGCTAGAGATCAAAAAGTAATCCAGTCTAGCATGTGTATGATGCGGATTTGAATAATATGTGTACCCTGGATCATTGGAGTTACTATTGGAGGTCTGCCACGCATCAATTAACCCGTGGGTGATACATAGTTCCTTGATTGCCTTAAAGACTTTTGATTTCCGTCCACGGTAATGCCAGTCATCTTTTATTGACCAGTCATATGAAAGATTTATATTAAGATCACCACAAATTATAAGAGGTAGCGGCCAATTAGTAAGTTCATTGGAGACATTATTAATTACCAAGGGGTCATCGCTATTGCTCCCATAAATTGTGCAGATGGTCATTGATGAAGATTGTCCTGATTGTTTGCTTGAATAATTCTCATCGTCGTGCTGAAAGTCCCAAGGTAACCTTTAAACAGCAGTTTAATTCTAATGCAATGCTACAGCTAAAATAGATACTGTTCACTAACCTCACTTAAAAAGAAGCACATTTGAACCAATAAGAGAGAATCAGCCTGAATACCACACTCTGCAGGGCCTCAATCCTTCAGATTCTGTGAGCCTCTGAAGGGGAGGCGGGTGGATCCCATGTGAAAGATACCAATCCTGGAGAACTACATTTACATGCAAGTAACTTGTTTCTTCTCCAGATTCAGATTCAGATTTTTCATAAATTCACTTCCTAGTATTACAGTAGAAAGACGTATTATATCATATTTATGTTCATGGGTGGCGGGAATAAATTAAATGATGGCTCACCTTGTTGAAAACGCTGTTGCAGGACCGCCTGCCTAACCCCAACATCTCTTTGCATTCTAGACTCAAGGTAATAATGCAGAGTTAATGTGTGCATGTTCTTCCATGTTGCTGCAAGGCAAATGTCCCTAACAATGCTCAAACAAACAAAGCTGTTGAAACTATCACACTTCTGGTTGAGTGCGCTGAGATCCTGGTTCATAAAGGTTGACCTGCTTAACTGTGACAACAAGCAATGGCAGTAGACACTCAACTAGCAGTAGTATGTTTTGTTATCAAGTACTTTCAAGGGATACAAGTAGAAGGTCAGACTTCCTGAACTTGCTTGTTCTACTCACATAGAATTTCAAACATCACTTAACATCAAGGGAATGCATAGCCATGTTCTCCTGCCATGTTGGGATTTTAAAAAATGTTTGAGATTTTTTTAATGAAAATCTGATGGCAATTTAGGGATACAGCACAGATTTGTACTCAGAGTGACTCAATAATCTTGGAATTGCAAATAAGGCTCTCTTACCTTCAAAGCTTGAATCTCACTTATCTTCTCGCAGAGGTTAAAGCTAGCAGGTGTGCAATCCAGGATAGAATCTTAAAGTCTCCTCTATGTAATGATTCAAACTGGCTTTTCATAAGCTGAGAAAGTACCGTATTAAGAAGCTGTGGAAACCGTGGTTGCTTGACTGGTGGAAACCTCTAAGGAGTCCTTTAATGAATTACTTTATAATTCTGATGGATAATAGGGAGGGCTAAACTTGTGCCCGTTTATATTGTGCAAAGCATCTAAATGCATTTTCACTGATGAGTGTGCAAGACCTGAACGTGACAAATGTATAAGTTACAAATTGATCTAGTATGGCTCCAAGAAATTGGGTGTACTTCTGTCTGGGTGCAGAAATATTTTAATTTAGCCCTTTATGATTTATTGGTGGAACCAGCTCTTACTCTGGCTACAATTTCTCTGAAATCTTCCAGGATTGTTAAGCAATTGAATTCATTGTATTCAGTAGCCATGGTTGTAAGAAAGTGCCATCTTTCTTGCATTGGTATGACCCCACTTCTTGCTGAACTGCTGTTGTGCTTTGATTGAGTGTGCTCTGTGCTCCTGCCAACCAGGTGCCCAGGGCCTGTGTTCCTTCCCTAAGACTGCGTTGAAACTAAAACCCAATTGGCATCTCTGGCCACTTATCAGCCCCCAGTAAATGGTGCCCTAGGTACCCAAGGCATGGTGACCAGAGAAGACCCCTAAGGGCTGCAGCACTTATTGTGCCACCCCTAAGGGCCCTGTAACCTGACACCCACACACTGCCTTTGCAGGCTGAGTGTCTAAGTACAGAACTAAACAAAGAGTCAACATGACACACATCCCTCTGTGCCATGCCCACAAGACCCACTGCCCTGGCACACCTCAGTCACCCCTCCGGCCATCTTGGAGATGGGTAGCCCTGCCCACTCACAGCTAGGCTCCTGCCCCCTCCCACCGGGGAGGAGCAGACAAGGGGGGTGTACCCACCCCAGGACAGGGACCTATTGGTCTCTACCCTTGCCCTACCTGTAATGCCCCTAAATTCAGTATTTAGGGGCACCCTGAACCTTCCTTGCTCAGATCCCGATAAGAAAACATGAAAGAAGATCAAGAAGAAGAAGACCCGCCGTGCAGCTGCTAACAACAGGACGACACCAACTGACTTGGCCCCAGCCCTACCGGCCTGTTGATCCTGGAACCTGCTCCTGCTCAATCCCGGCGACTCCTGCGGACAGCAACCTTGGAAAACTCGGAGGACCTGCCTGCCTTGTCCCTCTAAAAGACTGGGACTCCCATGAGTAGAGGCTCTGCGCCAACAGCAATACCCCTGGTGCCAGCCAGGAACCGCAAATCCAGCCCACTCTGCACCCGCTGAGCCCGGCCCGTGCCCGAGTGATCCAAGACCATGAGGACGTCCCCCCGGCGACTGGGACCCGAAGTCCAGTGCCCAAAGACCCTCCTCAATGACCCAGATGACCCCTGCAGCCTCAGGACCAGGGACCCCTCCAACCGCAACCAGCTGAGGGTAAGATTTCCTGACGCCGAAAGACACCCCTGCACCAGGTGCCCCACGGTCCCCTGTACCTTACTTTGGGGTACCTACCTCTTCTCCAAGATCCCAACTTACCTCTCGAAGTGGTGGTCGCACCTGAAGAATCTCCATCCCCGAGCCTGCAGCCTTTGTTCACCTTCTAACTTTCCCGTTGGATAACATTGAGCGCCCGACAGCTCAAAAGCACCCTGCACCCAGCCGCCCGAGTGCCGCTGGAATTGCAACTACTACCCTACTCTACTTCCCCACTTGCCCCGAGTAAGTGACCAGGAGCTCAGCTTCCACAGCCGCTTGGCCTGCTTGCTTGCAGACACCAACCGCAGGTCCCCTACTCTCCATTGGATTGCAATGGGCCTACTCTCTCTGCACCCGGCTGCCCCTGTGCCGCTGAGGGTATAACTACTGCACCTTTCTGACCCTGGGAGACCCCTGAGTCTATGCCCAGAACCTTAACTTCACCAGTCGAGTACTCATCTGCAAACCGATAACTCACTTCCATCTATAGGATAATATTGACTGGTTTGACTCGAAAAATCTTCTAAGTGTGAGGTTTTGTAACTTTAAAATATTCATCTAAAATCAGCCGAATACCGAATTTCGAATTACTCACCTGTGATCAGGGGGGAAGCCAGTATTGTACCTTTCAGCCCAGTACTGAACCGCAAAAGTAATTATAACTGTACTTACCAGTGACCTGAATTTTCTTCCATAGGAAACCATTGACTGCTTTTCTGTGAAATTTCTTCTATTTTTGCAAACTTCAAATATTCCTTAAAAATCGTACCAACTACTAAAACGTAATTACTTCCCTGTCTTACATAGAGATCCCAGTGCTGGACATAGGAGCCCAGTACTGGATTACAAAAGTAACGAGAATGTACTTTACCTGTGACCTGAATTTCCTCCCATAGGATAACATTGTTGGATTTTCACTGAAAAGTTTTTAAGTGTGAACTTTTAAAATACAGTTATATTCTTTAAAAATCACTGCAATAACTAAAACGCTTTTACTAGACTGTTTTCAGCTTACGTCCCGGGACTGAATCTAGGATCCAGTCCTGGAGTTCCAAAAGTAATCTATAAAGTAATCAAGTGCATTTATGTAGAAAACCCCATGGAGCTCAATGTTAAATTGTGTTTAGATTGTGTTTAGAATTGTGTTTAGAATTGTGTTTCCAATTGCAACCACTGTAGCTATTGTACTTACCAAGTCTATTGCCCTTCTGCAAAGTAATTAGCTAAAGTCACTCATATTGAGAAAAGTATATTTTGATACCTGTTGGTTCTAAAATAAAACAACTATATCTTTTGATATGAAAACAATTGGCCTAGAGCTCAGTTCTTGAGTGTGTGAAACCTTTTGCTGACTGAGTGTGTACAACAAATGCTTTACACTGTCCTCTGATGAACTATCGTTACTTACCTGTAAACAGGTGGTTCTCCAGTATTGGTGTCTTTCATAGATTCACATGCTTGAATATTCCCCGTCGTCGAAGTGGGAGTCCCACGGTACATAAAAATAGCAATATTGCTAATATAACATAAATGATAATATCATAGAGTAATAAAAATAGAGATAATACACTGTAAAACCTCCAAATGGTAACTTCCATAGGAAGACATTACAAGAGAAAAAACTCATTTGTAACATATCAGTGTCATTATGTTGGTCCAAACTGCAGCCAATCAGGCTCAAGCACCCTCTAGAACCTTCTCCTCAGAAGCTCAAGCCCTCAGATTTTCGTAGCACTAGTAATAATAGCGTATGAGGAGAAGAGAGCCTCTGAGGGGAGGAAGGGTGGGTCGCATGTGAATCTATGAAAGACACCAATACTGGAGAACCACCTGTTTACAGGTAAGTAACGATAGTTCTTCTCCAGTATTAGGGGTGTCTTTCATAGATTCACATGCTTGAATAGAATAGATAGCAGTAACTCCTTAGCACTGGGATTGCAAGCATCTTCACAAGAAGTAAACACATAGCTTAAAAGCATATAGCAATCACAGAAGAAAAAGGAGGAGGGAACAGAGGCTCACCTTATTTAAAGAGATGGCGAAGCACTGCTTGCCCCACTGCGGTATCCGCCTCATTGATGGAATCCAAACAGTAATGTCTGGTAAAGGTGTGCCTATTCGACCACGTTGCCGCCCGGCAAATCTGGTGTAGAGGCACTCCGGCAAACAAGGCGGTGGAAGACGCCATCGCTCTCGTCGAATGTGCCTTCACAGGACACTGTAAAGGCTTGCCAGCTTGTTGGTGACAGTAGGATATGGCTGCTGAGAGCCATCTTGCAAGTGTTTGTTTAGTCACTGAATGTCCCCTTCGCATTCTTCCATATGCTACAAAAAGCTGATCTGATTTGCGGAAAGGGGCAGTTCTTGAAATGTAAAACTTTAGACAACGACTGATGTCTAAGGAATGAAGGCGTTGTTCTGCCGGTGACTGTGGATTAGGGAAGAAAGTCTTCAAGAAGACAGGTTCGTTCAGATGGAAATCTGTAGGCACCTTTGGCAAAAAAGAGGGATTGGTACGAAGAGATACTCCATCGGTTTTGAATTGCAAATAAGGAGGCTTGATTGTGAAAGCATGAAGATCGCTCACACGGCGAGAAGATGTTAAGGCCAAAAGCAAAACGACCTTCCAGGTAAGAAATTTGTTGTCTGCTCTGTGGATTGGCTCAAAAGGAGGCTTCATGAGCTGTGACAATACCACGTTGAGTTGCCATGCCGGAGGCGGGCGTCTGATAGGAGGAAACTTCCTGAAGAGACCTTTAAAGAATTGTCTGATAATTCTGGATGAGCAGAGAGAGGTTGAGCCATCATGCCTGAAACGTGAAATAGCTGCCAGAAAGACCCTCAAGGTGGCATGAGAGAGGCCAGACTGAGCAAGGCTTAGAAAGAAAGGCAACAGCTGTTCCGGGGCAGAAGTGAGTGGATGGACATTTGCTTCTGCGCACCAATGGCAAAACCGTTTCCACTTTAGTTTATACGTTTGAACAGTTGAGGAAGCTCTAGCAGAAGCTAGAATCTCTCTGCATTCTTGGGGCATCTCTAAGTTCGCGAATTCGAGGTATTCAGGTTCCATGCCCATAACTGAAGAGTGGTCGGGTCTGGATGGCAGACTTGGCCCTCGTCCATGGACAGAAGGTCCGGACGTGGATGTAGACGAATGGGCGTGCATTGGGACAACAGAAGAAGTTCTGAGAACCAAGCCTGTCTGGGCCAACGAGGTGCGATCAGTATCAAGTGGCAGGGTTGCCTGCGCATCTTCCACAACGTCCTCGGCACCAATGGTATGGGAGGAAATGCATAGGCGAACAGGCCGCTCCAGTCCATGAGAAGGGCGTTGCCGCTGGACCCCGGATGAGGATGCCAGCTCGCAAAGGCGGGGCACTTCCGATTCAGTGGAGTGGCAAAAAGGTCCATCAGGGGACGACCCCATCGGCGGAACACCATGTCCAGAGTCTCTTGATGAAGCTCCCACTCGTGGGTCGATGATGTGGACCTGCTCAACGAATCCGCTAGTATGTTTGAAACCCCCGGCAGATGGACCGCCGTCAGGGAGATTCGATGGCGAAGAGCCCAGTTCCAGATCTTCTGAGCCAGCCGAGACAAGGGCTGAGATCTTGTGCCGCCCTGTTTGTTCATGTAGTGCATGCTGGTTGTGTTGTCCGTTTGAACCAGCACGGACTCTCCTTGCACTACTGGCAGAAAAGATCTGAGAGCAAGGAAGATCGCCAGCAGCTCCAATCTGTTGATATGCCATGTTCGTTGTGACGGAGTCCACTTTCCTTTGATTGAAAGGTCTAGGAGATGAGCTCCCCAACCCTCCATGGATGCATCTGTGGTCAGTGTTAGATCCGGAGGAAGGGCCAGAAAGGAAACTCCTTCGTTTAGGTTGGATGGTTCTCTCCACCAAAGGAGACAGTCTTTCATGCGAGACGAGACTCTCACTAGATCGTTGAAGGATCCTGACACTTGGCGCCATTGCAGGTCTAGTTCCTCCTGAATAGGGCGAGTGCGGAGCCTGCAATTCGGGAGTAGAGCGATGCAGGATGACGCCATCCCCAGAAAGGACTTCAACATGCGCACAGAAACTGACTGTTTTGAACGGATGAGGGTGACCAGACGTACTATTTTCACCTGTCGTTCTTGGGAAACGAAGGCTTTTGATAATTCCGTGTCGAGAATGGCACCCAGGAAGTTCCTCCTTTGTGATGGTGTTAAGTGTGACTTGTCCACGTTGATGGTCAACCCCAGTGACTCGAAAGTCCGCAGGCAGAGACTTGTGTCGTGAGCCAGCTGAAGAGGAGACGGAGATTTCAGGAGGCAATCGTCCAGATAAGGAAAAATCTGCACTCCTTGAAGACGTAGATAAGCCATGACTGGGGCCAGGACCTTCGTGAAAACACGAGGCGCTGAACGCAGGCCGAAAGGCAGCACCTTGAATTGGTAATGGACATTGCCCACCTTGAACCTCAGGAATTGGCGATGTTGTTGCAGAATCGGCACATGAAAATAGGCGTCTTGCAGATCTATCGTGGACAGAAAATCTCCGCTGCAGAGAAGCCGCAAGACTTCTGACAATGTGAGCATGCGGAAAGACTGCTGTTTTAGAAAGAAATTGAGCGCCCTCAAATCCAGTATAGGCCGCCACTCTCCCGTCTTCTTGGCAATGAGAAAAAAACGTGAGTAGAAACCTGTCCCTTGTTGTGATATAGGAACCACTTCGACTGCACCTTTTAGTATGAGAAGACAAACTTGATGTTGCAATTCTAGCAAATGGGGAGGTGGCGGGCCTGATGGCGGAGAATGAGGAGGAATCTCTGTGAACTCCAAGGCATGACCCTTGCGAACAATGTCCAATACCCATTGGTCCGATGTTATCAGAGACCATTGGGAATAAAACTGCGAGATTCTCCCTCCAACTCCTTGTGTGACATGAGAGTCACTGGCGTTTGTTGTTGGCACCCCTATAAGTAGGTTTTCCTTTATAGGGTCTTGACTGATTTTGGCGAGTAGACTGCTGGGAGGAGTAACGTTGATTGCCTTGGTTGAATTGGCGGTACTGAGTGTGTCCTCCTCGAAAAGTTGTGGAAGACGAACCTCTTCCACGGGCGCCACGAAAGGGCTGCTTCTTAAATTGTAAAGAGACTAGCGATTTTGCTGTATCGGTGTCCTTTTTAATTGACTCAAGCGCCTCGTCAATGTGAGCGCCAAAAAGAGATTCACCGTCATAGGGCATGTCGAGTATCTTCGACTGGACTTCTTGTCGGAAAGAAGTGGATTTAAGCCAGCACTGGCGAGGATGCGAAATCCCGTACTCGCCACATCAATCGCACAGTCAATCATTTCTTCTGACGCCCTCATGCCATCCTGGAGAACTTGCTGGGCTTCCGCTCTGGACGCTTCTGGAATCAGTGAAACGAATGCGGAAATGTCAGACCACATTTGCCTGTCGAAACGACCTAGAATGGCCAATGCATTTCCAGCGCGTACAGACGTAGAGGACATGGTGGAAAATTTCTTCCCAATGGCGTCCAAACGTCGACCCTCTCTATCCGGTGGAGTAGTGAGAGGAGTCGCCGGATTGCGGGATCGTCGCTGTGCCGCCTGTGTGACAACCGAGTCTGGTTTGGGATGCGACAGCAAACAAGCAGGAGAACCTGCAGGAGCCTTGTACTTCCTTTCCAGGCGAGGGACTTGTGCCGGCAAGGAGTTTGGAGAATTCATAATCCTCATCCCTTCTTTCCATACAAATTCTATGATTGGTATGGTGTGAATTTGTTTGTATGGTTTGTTTTTGAAATCGTAGAGAAAGCAATCTTCTTGCCGCTGTTCTCTTGGCAATTTAAAGCGGTCCGCCGCTTTATTCATCAGCACATGGAAGCTTGCTGTATCAATGGAAGGCGAATCACCCGCCTCTGGCTGTTGCGGAGAAGGTGTCTGTATCCGATAGTCGTCGTAATCCACCATATCTGGATCTTGCTCATCGTCAGTATCCTGGTGTAATTCTCCTTCTTCACTGTCCGACTCATCCACCCCGTGCGCACCAGGTTGCGGAATAAGAGGGGGGTGAGGGCGGGGAAGCTCTGGCAAAGCAGGCTGCTCCAAAGACTGCGGATGGGTGGCAGGGCCGGAGTCCTCCGCAGGAGCGTGGCTTGGAGTACCCTGAGGGGTAGGCGGAAACCTTCGGTTGTAGTCATCCAGCATATGCTGGAGGTTCGAAAACAAAGAAACTGGGAAAGATGCCATAGGAAACTGGACCAATTGGTCATCCGGTTGGACCACTTCCTCCACCTCCTCCTGGTCAGAACTGGAGTCTTGACATTTTATGATCAACTCCGATGGACTGTGAGCTTCATCGTCATCATCGTCCCCCATAGATCCAGTCTCGTGATCAGTTGCCATCAAAGGTGAGGGTAATTGGAGATCAGGAGGTGGCAACTGCAGAGAAGAATCCCTGCCAGAGGTCAAGGAAGGCAGTGGTACCAGAGGCATGGTGGCAAAAGAACCCAATCCTGACGAGGATCCTGAACATGCCGCTGAGGAAATCGCCATCGTCGACGAGGTAGGGCCCACTGAGGGATTCGTCGTCGACGGTATCGTCGTCGACGGAACGGGCGTCGACGGAGTCTTCTTTGCTGGGATCTGAGGAGACGGCAGCCTCGTCGACGGTGTCTTCGTCGACGGTATCTTCGTCGACGATAATGTCGTCGACGGCACCGTCGTCGACGGTACCTTCGTCGACGGTACCTTCGTCGATGGAACCGGTGTCGCTTTCTTCGACGACGACGCCGTCGTCGTGGAGCTGGTCGACGGAGCCCTCGACGTCGACGGGGCTCTCGTCGTCGAAACCATCGCTGCCTTCTTCGTCGACGATGTCGACGTCGACGAGGTGGTCGACGGAGAGGCTGACGTCGACGGGACCTTCGTCGACGATGAATCCTTCGACGTCGAAGAGGTTTTCTTCGTCGACGGCAACTTCGTCGCCGACGAGACAATAGGGATCGTCGACGGGATTGTAGTAGCTCTCGTCGACGCCGAGGACGTCGACATCACCGTCGTCGACGACGAGGAAGCAGACGTCGTCGTCACAGAGGTCGTCGACGAAGACATCAAAGCCAATCTTGTGGACGGAACGGTCGTCGACGAGCCCGTCGACGACCTGGGAGTCAAGACTGTCAGAATACTGATAGAGCCTGGACAAGACGCCTGAGAGCCAGGTCTCGTGGGCGTTGACACAGAAGGCATAGAACTTGAAGATTGTGCCACAGGCAAAGCCAGCTTTTTCTTTTTCTGAAGAAAAGGAGAAGGCAAGTCTTGAACACTCCCACGCTTGGAAGGGACAGTGGAACAGCCTGACTGAAGACTTACTGCGTCTGACAAAACATCTTCTTTATCTTGGAGGCGCTTCAACCATATAAGAAGACGACCTTCCCTGTCTCTGAGAGTCTTAGAAGGAAGAGCTCTACAGAATTTACATTCATCCACCTTGTGGTCAGGGTACAGGCAGTAAATACACTTTTGGTGGGGGTCCTTCTCAAACAACCGTAGTTTCCCACATGAAGAGCAAGCTCGAAACAAAGACTTCTTTCTTGACATTCTGGAAAAAATAAGTTGAAGAGACAAACTCTGAAGAAAACTGAGCAGAGCTCAGGGAGACTCCCTTCACACGACGTGCGGTAGAAAATCTGAGGGCTTGAGCTTCTGAGGAGAAGGTTCTAGAGGGTGCTTGAGCCTGATTGGCTGCAGTTTGGACCAACATAATGACACTGATATGTTACAAATGAGTTTTTTCTCTTGTAATGTCTTCCTATGGAAGTTACCATTTAGAGGTTTTACAGTGTATTATCTCTATTTTTATTACTCTATGATATTATCATTTATGTTATATTAGCAATATTGCTATTTTTATGTACCGTGGGACTCCCACTTCGACGACGGGGAATATTCAAGCATGTGAATCTATGAAAGACACCCCTAATACTGGAGAAACTGCCTTACTGCTCGACCAAGCTACCACTTTAGAGTGTAAGGTCATATCTGACTTTGACCTCTGTTATACCTCTGGAGATTGAGGACTCTATACACACTGTACCTTACTTTGGTCCAGTATATATAGAGCCGCTTTCTTACAATGGTGAGATGTTGGGTTTGGGTGAAGTAGTTGGCTTTAGCTGCGGGAAAGAGGATTTGGTATTGACGGTAATGACATGCATGTCGTTTTGATAGAAGAAGCTCTGTGAACCAATACTGCCCTGACTGCCACCGGACTAACAGTGCCACCCAGAATGGTTCTTTACTCACCGTGCGTAGAACTATTACAATTAGTGGAAATAAGGGAAAAGCAGGGAAAGAGGTGCCTAGCCAGGCGAAATGGTTGTTAACAGAGGAAATGCACATGAAGAAAAACAGACGAGACGACAAGGTGGGGGAGGACCTGGAGGCAAAGCCTGAGCGATAAACTCCTTGACTCGGACTTGACAAGTGAGGACAATGACAGTATTACTAGCTCCACCAAGGATGACCAGTTACACATCGGCGGTTCGGATCTGGAAGGGGACAAGTGTGGATGCTTGTATCATAGATTGGAGAGATTGCTTTGTATCCTGCTGCTATCGAATGCGAATATGCCCACCTGCTGTGGAGATATGATTGGACTTTGCTCACTATGGCCTGTATTCATAACCATTACCACTGCTAAGTTATGTTTAGTAAAAATTACAAATGGTGTTAAAAATCAAATCAAAAGGTGAAATGAACCCCCTACAACCCAGGTAGGGCATACATGGCAGCATAGTAACATCATTTCTTGTTCTGGTCTCCCGCAAATAGATGCAGAGCTCGTCTTCCAAAGTAGTTAAACATTTTGTTCAGTTGGGTTTGATATAGCTCTTATTTGTGACATTCTTTGTACATTGTGCTTAATGTGCCTGCCCATGAGTTGTCTAGCACAAGAACATGTTGTGCTGTATTTTAAATATTGTTCTTTATGACTCAATCCCATATTCCTTGGGTTTCTTGTGCTAAGGAAAGAGATCAAGTTCCTCCGGGTTTGTTGAGAAGATATATGTAAGTCTTATTGTCTGTGCAGATCAATCTTGTGGAGAAAAGATTGCACCCCCAGTGCAAACACACTTAGCACCAGAACAAAGATACGGAGACATGTTTTGTTTGGTGACCACAAACAGCTCAATGCTAAACCTTTAAGATGTGGTTCTCAGCCGACCAGGGACGCATCTGTTCTCAAGACAAACTTGGAACGCTCTTGAGGGAAAGTTAGCATTACTGAGATGCTCTTGTGTTGACACCACCATGGTAGTGCTTGTTTTATTGTTAGCGTCAATTTGATAAGGTCTTCAAATGAATCCGGTGCCTACAGCTATTGCTTATCTCAATCTTCCTGGAGTGGGCACCTGTACAGGCCACAGTTTAGAATTAAATGAATGTAGGGCAACATCATTATTTAAACACACTTGTATGTCCAGACAGTGATTTTGTCTGCCTTTAACATATAGCTGCAGGAGTTCGACTATCAGAGTTATTCTCTCTTTAAATGGAAAGGCTTTGCAGACCTCTGCATCCAAGATCACTCCTAAAAATGGAATCTTTCTGCAGGACATCAATATAGACTTGTTCATGTTGGATGTTAGATGTAATTCTTTGAAAAGCTATAGAGTAGATTTTAAAGATTTCCTCGTTGCTTTTCGAGATCCTCCCTTGACTAACTGGTTGTCAAGGTACAGAATTACCAGACAATCCTGCTTCCTCGGGTGCACTGCAACAGGAGCCATGCACTTTCGGAGAATTCTTGGTGCTGGTTTGAGACCGAATATCGGCGGCTTTCCACTTCGAATCGGAGATATATTCTGTTTTTGGAATGGGTAGGGTTATGGTAGAATGCATCTTCTATGTCCAAGTTGGATAGTCATACATACTTTTGTATAGCCTAGAGGACTTTTCGTTGTGTAATCATTCACTTTTGTTTCTTTTTTTTATAGACATTTTGCAGAGGTCCAATATTAGTCTCCAGACTGGTTTTCTATGGCTCCTTTCTTTATCATTATAGCTATCTCTGCTTGCAATACTCCCAGATGTTGATGTGGCTTTAGGGTTGGTAACAGGATGAGGGTTGTATGAATATCAAAGTGTGCCCCAGATTTAGGAGGTCTTAGACCCCCCCTGTCAGTCCATTGTTATCGCTTTCTAGCGGTTGATATAAAAGGAAGCCTTTACCCCAACAGGGAGTAGCAAAGATCCTGTGGTGGTCGCCAGGTACTGGTCACTGCTGTAATGATGGATCTTGGGTTTTACACTGTTGCCCTGGTCTGATGAAGTTGGTGCTGTCTCTCAGTCGATCAAAGTGATATTATTGTCCCATTCTGGGACTGTGGTTAAAGGGAAAAAGAGCAGGTGCACCCCTTCTTTTTGTGCATCCTCTATATATCCATCGTCGGCCTGGTTTGGTTGGGTTACTTGAGACACTTGCAGTGAATGCAAAGATATGGTTAACCCGAGTGGCAGTCCCAAAGGTGTTCATGGAATAGTGTGCTGATCCAAGGTAAAGCTGTTAGGGCAAAGATGGTGCCGGCACTTGCTTTCCTTGAGGTAGTGATGCTGAATCAGGTAATCAAGAATATTAATCAATCATCGCTAAGCGTAAGCACTTTACAAGGTTTACTGGAATCTGCATCGTGGGTTGATCCGAGACCTATATCCTACAGTTAAGTGGTTCTGCCTATGACAGTCTTGCTCTTCATGCTTTTGGAAAGTTTGGTAAGGACTCTGGGTGCAGGAGTTTCTCTTTCATAAAGATATTATGAGTGAGTATACCTGTAACCGTCATCATCCAGGTCTTGATACTTTACATTACGTTTTGTACATCTACCAGCGGAGCCATACATACCCTCCTCATATGATTCTTCTGATTCGAAAAGATGAGTTGGAGGGTTTGGTGACACCTTCCTGGGAGATGTATGTTCTGAGATTAAATCAGAGGAGTGTTCTGAAAGTAAAGTGGATGCTGTGCCCTATTCTGAAGTATGTAAATGTGGTTTTGTTTGGCTTTTTAGGGAATGATTCGTTGTCGGTTGTGTCAATAATTGATTCAAATCTGACGAGGTCATCAACGGAGAAGCCACAAACTCTGAAGAGACCTCATTTTTTGTTGTTTTTGTTTATAAGTGTCAAACATTACCTGTAATAAAATGGCAATACCAGAGAGAAATGAAGAGACCTTCACTGAATAAGTCTGAATGTGGTCTTCGGGCAGGAGTCAGTACTAGCTGAAGTGGATGGATCTCCTTCATCACCTCTTTATCAGCTTCAGAGGCAATGGAGTCAATGACTGGATAGGTGAGATGGGACATCTGAAGACTCAATGTCTTCTTCCTCAACAGCACCAAGGTGGATCTGCTTCCCAAACATATCTGGGCCTTCTTCGATAAGCTGTCTCTGCATCCTGATATGGGCCTGTGCCCATAGCCCTGATAACAAGGGGTCTTTTTAAACCAGATGGCAAAACCGAAGGTGCACTTGGCATTGTAATGGTATGGAAATAGACAAAGATTGCAGATGCTTTGGTGGTCAGCACAGGGATACTTAGCATGGAACAGAGGGCATTTCCTGAAGGGCGTCTGTTCCACTACCCTCCATGTGTCGTCATTCTCCAATGTTTAAAGACTGAAGACTGAAAGCTTGAGGTCCCATAAGAGTGTGGGCGCCCGAGCATCGGGGGATACAGTGTTGCTCGACAGTCTCCCAAGATTGTCAGCAAGGATGGAAAGTAGTAGAAAGCGACGGCTCGTATCGAAGAGTCCTTCTTGAAGGAGGGAGTGGCGGGTTGAATTGTGATGGTCTGAAACCAAACGTGGAACACGTGTAGTGTGGGTGACCAGTCGGTAAAAGTCTGAACCAGATGGTGGCGAAAAACAATCTAACAATGGATTTTGTACCCAGCATCATTGCCTATTAAGGGAGGAGTCACTTGACATCCTTTAAGCACAACACTAGATGGCAGGATTATAGAGAGAATGCGTATATACAGCCGCACATGCTAAAGGTAAGTAACTTGTTCGTCTGATGGATACTTTGAACTGTAGATTTTCACCTTTGAATAGATTCCAAAAGCAGTAAACTTTCCCAACATGGAGGATTTTTGGAGAGGCCTCAGACGAAAACAAGTTACTTACCTGTAACTGTAGTTCTTCAGTATTGGAAGCTTTCATAGTTTCACATACCTGAATCATTTCCCCGTCGTCGAGACGGGAGTCTCCAGTATATAAAAAAGCAATGGTTAACAGTATAGCTAACTGAAAAAAGGCCTTAGGCCCATTCCCCTTTTGCAACCCATAACCTTTGTTATGTAAAAAAGGACCAAACCTTTCCCTTGGTCAATCAGAGCCACTCACCCTCTAGAACCCTCCTGAGAGAACCTTCTGCCCCTCAGATTTTCGGGCACTTGTGCTGTAATACCCCTTGTGCCAAATCCGAGGTGAGCCTCTCAGGGAAGGAGGGTGGGCGTATGTGAATCTATGAAAGCTTCCAATACTGGAGAACTACAGTTACAGGTAAGTAACTTGTTTTCTTACTCCAGTATTGGAGCTTTCATAGATTCACATACTTGAATCAGAATAGCGAGCAGTACATTATAGCACATTTTGTTTTTTGTCATCTGCTTTTCACAAATAGGCAACACATGATACTTGCACATAGTAGTAACTGTATCAAAATACACAGAGACATATCGCCCATAAATGACATATCCAATATCATACAACAATAAAATGTGCTTTTCTTACCAACCAAACGATGGAGGGATGAGAAAGGAGGCTCACTGTTATTGGAAAAGGTTCCTCAGCACCGCTTGTCCTACTGCTACATCGCTTCTTGCATGTGCATCCAGGCAGTAATGCCTGGGGAAGGTATGCGTACTTTTCCAGGTAACTGCTCTGCAGATGTCCTGAATAGAGACGCCTGAAAATAGAGCAGTAGAGGTTGATACCGCTCTTGTGGAATGTGCATGAACACGTGCTGGTAATGGCTTCCCTGCCGCCTGATGACAGAATTGAATGGCTTTTGAGATCCATCGTGCAATTCCCCGTTTTGATAACGGGAAACTTTTCCTGGGGGCACTAAAAGCCACAAACAATTGTGTACATTTTCAGAAAGGTCTTGTCCTTTGCAAATAAAATTTCAGGCAACGCTGGACATCCAGAGTGTGGAGAGTCCTCTCCGCCGCCGTAGATGGTTGAGGAAAGAATCGTTTCAGGATTAATGGCTCATTTAAGTGAAAATCAATTGGTACTTTTGGAATAAACTTTGGATTCGTTCTGAGCACCAATCTGTCTTCCCTGAATTGCAGAAAAGGTTTTTGCGTCGTAAGGGCTTGGATTTCTCCCACCCTTCTGGCTGATGTTAGAGCTATTAATAGAGCCACCTTCCAGGATAGGAATTTTAGATCAGTTTTGTGAATTGGCTCAAATGGTGGTTTCATCAGTTGTGATAAGACAATGTTCAATTGCCATAGAGGCGGTGGAGGCCTAATGGGTGGATAAACTCGAAACAACCCCTTCATGAATTGCTTCACAATTCTTTCCGACCACAGAGATGGACCTGCTGAGTTTCTCCTGTATCTTGAAATCGCCGCCAAATGCACTTTAATTGAGGCATGGGCTAATCCAGACTTTGCCAGCCTTAGTAATGAATATGCTACTTACCAGTATGCATCTGTTCTTGGCATGTATGGCTGCTGAATTCATATCTATAGCATAGATCGCCGCCTAGTGTTGGGTCCAGATGATTGCACATTGTTGTCCTGGAAGAGTCTTCGAAGTATCACGAGATAGGTGGCTCCTCCCCTGGACTACAGTGCGCATGGGCATCGACTCCATCCTCAGATTGTTTTTAGCCATTGTGGCAAAGATGGAGTGTAATAGTGTAAGCAATGGCCATGCTTAAGAGTAAATGCAAGAAAAGTCTGCAGCCGCTACAGGCGCCGGGGAGGAGGGCGGGCAATATGAATGTCAGCAGCCCTACATGCCAAGAACAGATGCATACTGGTAAGTAGCATATTCAGTTCGAGGCATGTGGGCTGCTGAATTCATATCTATAGCATAGAATACATAGCAGTCCCTCCATTAACGGCGGCCGCCTGTGCCAGCTGCAGAAGTCTGAAAAAGTGTTCCAAGAACAGCCTGTCCTACAGCTGCCTGCTGTTTGGAGTGCACATCTACACAGTAATGTTTAGTAAATGTATGTGGTGTAGACCATGTGGCTGCTCTACAAATATCTTCCAAAGGAATATTACCCAGGAACGCCATGGAGGCCCCCAACTTGCGAGTGGAGTGGGCTCTGGGGGGGACCGTTAAAGTGCGCTTAGCCTTGTGATAGCAAATCTGAATACACTTAACGATCCACCTGGCTATCCCTGCTTTGGAAATGGGGTTGCCTTTGTGCTGGGCTGAAAAGGCAACAAAGAGCTGTTGTGTCTTTCTAAAGTCCTTGGTCCTGTCAATGTAGTACATCAACGCTCTCTTGACATCCAGAGTGTGGAGCATTCTTTCTGCTACTGTCTCAGGGTTCTGAAAGAATGCGGGCAGTTCAATGGTTTGATTGACATGAAACTGCGAAACCACCTTAGAAAGAAATTTAGGGTTAGTGCGCAGCACTACCCTGTTGGAATGAATTTGAATAAATGGCTCTTGTACAGTGAGCGCTTGTAGCTCACTAACACGTCGTAGAGACGTAATGGCAATGAGAAAGGCCACTTTCCATGTTAAGAACTGAATCTCACAGGAATGGAGAGGCTCAAAATGTGGGCCCATCAACCTGGTGAGGACCACATTGAGGTTCCACACAGGAGCTGGCGGGGTCCTGGGGGGAATGACCCGCTTCAGCCCTTCTAAGAAGGCTTTAATGGCAGGCACCCTGAAAACAGAGAGATGCTGCCTGTTTTGGAGATAAGCCGCTATGGCGGATAAGTGTATCCGAATGGAAGCATACGCCAGATTGCATTTGTAAAGATGTAACAAATAGCAGATGATATTAGGAATGGATGCATCTAGCGGGTTGATATTGAGTCCTGTACAGTAAATGACAAACCGCTTCCATTTTGCTGCATAGCAAGCTCTGGTAGTGGGCTTTCTTGCCTCCCGGATGATGTCCATGCATTCAGGAGGCAAATCAAGGTAGCCAAACTCTAAGACCTCAGGAGCCAGATCGCCAGATTGAGCTGTTGCGGATCTGGATGCTGAATGTCGCCACGGTTCTGCGTCAAAAGCCTGGGTGTGAGGTGCAGCCTTTGATGCGGTACCATGGAGAGTTCTAGAAACGTGGTGTACCATGGTTGGCGTGCCCACGTTGGAGCAACCAGGATGAGCGTCATCGAGTGTTGCTTTAGCTTTCTTGCCACCAGCGGAATGAGAGGTGCTGGGGGAAAAGCGTACGCAAATCTGCCTGACCAGTTCATCCATATCGCATTGCCCTGCGACTGTGGGTGAGGGAACCTGGCGGCAAAGCTTTGCCATTTTGCATTTTCCCTTGTGGCAAACAGGTCTATCTCTGGATGACCCCACTGCTGGAAGTACGGGCGGAGTACTGATGGATGTAACTCCCACTCGTGCATCTGGTGGCTGTACCTGCTGAGCAGATCCGCCATCTGATTGTCCTTGCCCGGGAGGTGTTCCGCCATGAGGAAGATGTTCCTCTGAATGGCCCACTTCCACATGCTCTGAGCCAGATGAGACAACTGTGGAGAGTGCGTACCTCCCTGCTTTTGGATGTAGTACATGGCCGTCATGTTGTCCGTCCGGATCAACACGACTTTGTTGCACAGATGTACTTTGAAGGACTTGAGTGCCATGAAGATTGCCATCAGTTCTAGGTAGTTGATGTGCATCTTCCTTTGCTGCGTCGTCCATAGTCCCTGCACCGTGTAGTGGAGCACATGAGCTCCCCATCCCTGGAGAGATGCGTCCGTCGTCAGGATAATCTGTGGCACAGGCTCTTGGAACGGTCGGTCCTTGCAAAGGTTGTGTGGATTCCACCAATGCAGAGAGTTGTATGCCTGACCGGTCACCAACACTAGGTCGTTCAACTGTCCTTGAGCCTGAGTCCACTGATGAGCCAAGCATTCTTGGAGCGGACGCATATGTAACCGTGCGTGCGGGACTATGAAGATGCAGGAGGCCATCATGCCTATCAACTGCATGAACACTCTTGCTGGAAGTGAGTGTTGCGGTCTGAACTTTTGGATTAGCGACTGGATGTTGTCGATCCTCACTGAGTTCGGCTGAGCCGTGGGCGCTAGAGTATCTATCGTCGCGCCCAAATACTGCCGCACATGGGCTGGTTGAAGGTGCGACTTTGGATAGTTCAGTGAAAAACCCAGACTGTGAAGAAGGTGAATGGTGTGGGACATGTCGGCGGCGCACTGCTGGGCTGACTTTGCCTGAACCAGCCAGTCGTCCAGATAAGGATAGACATGGACGTTCTGTCTCCTGAGGTGCGCCGCCACTGTCGCCAGACATTTTGTGAACACTCTGGGGGCTGTGGTCACTCCGAAAGGAAGGACCTTGAACTGGTAATGCCGGTTCTGAATGGTGAACCTGAGGTATTTCCTGTGGGATGGATGGAGTGGGATGTGAAAGTAAGCATCCTTGAGATCCAAGGTTGCGAGGAAGTCTCCCTGATTTAGCAATGGAAGAACCTGCTGCAGTGTTAGCATGTGGAAGTGTTCTGAGAGAATGTATTGGTTTAGGGGCCGTAGGTCCAGAATAGGTCTGAGGGACACGTCCTTCTTTGGGATTAAGAAGTACAGGGAATAAACCCTTGTGCCTTCTTCCTCCACTGGCACGAGCTCTATTGCGCCTTTTTGCAGCATGACAAGAACCTCCTGCTGCAATAAGTGCAAATGCTCTGTGGACATAGGACGGTGTCTTGGTGGTATGTTGGGTGGAGTGGATGTTAGCTCCAAACAATAGCCGAACTGGATAAGTTTCCTGACCCACCTGTCTGTGGTGATGGACTTCCAGACTGGCAGGAACTGCTGGAGTCTCTCCCCGACTACTCTGCTTGGTGTAAGATGATTGCGCCCCACCTTTGTTGAATTGTGTTTGCTGCGACATTTGGCCCCTGGAAACACCTCTATTGCCTGAGCGACGAAAAGTGCTCCCCCGAAACTGTTGGGACTGAAGTGCCCCCATGGACTTGGCAGTCTCGGTATCCTTTTTGGGTCTCGCTGGTAATGCATCCGCAAGGATGCATGTGTCCAGCTGGAGACGTATAGTGATCAGTCTGGGGGGAAGGAGGACAAGAGGGTGTACGAGCTTTTTTTCGTGGATTCGTGTGCGCGAACGCGCACGTTCCGTCCTGCGCCGCGCCGTGCACTTCCCTCCCATCAGCCTAACGCGCATGCATGCACACAGACACACACACGCGCGCGCACGCGCACTTACACTTACTTACTTACACTTACTTACACACACACACACACACGCGCAGGCACCCAGACAGACAACCCCCTCTCCCCTCCTTTCTCTTACCTAACCGGGCTTCTTGGGAGCCTCGCAGAGCACTCGAGCTGCTCTGCCATGCCTGCAAGATGCGGGGCTCTCCCCTTAGGCTTGGGGGTCCCGCAGTCTCCTCGCTGGTCTTCACCCGGGCCCCCTCCTGGGTCCCGGGACTTCAGGAACGGCACTTCGCTGTCGCTCCGGGGCCGGGCTCGCGCTTGGAAACGAAACTTGGAAATGTTGCGCATGCGCAGGGAGCCCCCGCCCTCCCACTCCTCCCAGGCCGGATGCTGAGCTTGTTTGGGTGAGCACTTCCTCTTGCACCGCTCCTGATGCCGCTGCACTCCTGCAGCGGGAAGGGTTAAAAGGCAAGGCTATCGATGACGTTGACCAGAAGACCAAGTATTTTTAAAATGAACTTGACTACGGAACCCGTTTCTTAGGTACCCGGCAGTGGGGGACAAGGTATCCCGAGCGATGGTCCCTACCATCTCCAGAAAGATTTCGGGGGGCATTTACGTCTCTACATATACACGGTGCGTGTTCCAATGGGCTATTTGCCAGGTTTCGTAGACGGTGTTCCCACACCGATACGAAAAGCAGCCCTTAGCCCAGCGGGGGCTCCATGACCCATAGGGCCAGTGGGGACCCGGTTCCCCATCACAGAGCAGGCGTGTAGGGGGGCAGTCAGAGATCCCACTCACACAGACGCACCAGAGAGCAGTGTCAAACAGAGCACGCTCACACGGGAACCGACGCACAAGTGCAGAGGGCTGGGAAGGGCCCTAGTGACAGAGCACGCTCACACGGGCACCGATCAGGCTCACACGGGCACCGATACACGAGTGCAGAGGGCCTAGTGACAGAGCACGCTAACACGGTGCCAGGCTGTAAAGTGCCCTCAGCAGTCCCTGCTGCGGTGGTCGCTGGAACCCGTGCCGTGCACCAGGGTCACACACGCACCTTCACCGCACAGCTTACTGCACGGACCTGCATATAGCACGGGCTCGCACGACACTCGCTGTGCAACACGTCCCAGGGGACGTGAAGGCGGAACGCGCTATATAGCGCGCCTGTGCTCCGGGGCACCCAACTGTGGACCGTGCTCCCCATCCCGGGAGCCGAGAGTGCAGCACGAACACAGGGGGCCGGCTGTGCTCCCTGGGGCCACGCCGTGGGATGTGCTCCCAGGGACCAGATTATGTAACATGTCCCCGGGCTACCGGCTGTGGACTGTGCATAAGGACCTGACAAATGCACCGCGACCTAAGGGCCCCGGCTGTGCTCCCAGGCACCAGACCTCGGAACATGCACTCGGTGACATGCTGAGAACTGTGCTCCCGGGCCCCCGTGGAGAGGCTTCCTCCCAGGGGCCAGACTATGCAATACGCTCCCGGGGACAACACAACGCACCACGATCTCAGGGAGCAGAGCGTGAAACGTGCTCCTAGATAACAGGCTGTGCTCCCAGGGCCAGACACACACGTTGTGGTGTTCCCAGGGCCCAGGTGCTGACCGGGGACTGAGCTCCCTGGACCACACTATAGGCGGCGCTGCAAGGAGCTAGACTATGTAACGCAGACATAGGGGCAACACAACCCAGGCATCCTTGTGCGCTCTGTGTGAAACCTCAGCTTCACACCATGGCCTCCCCGGGAAGTTGTTTTTAAACCTCTCAAATGTGCACTCTTCCGGTCGGCCCTTTAACGGCGTCCCCAAGCCAGGTCCGCCGAGGCGGGGCCCCTCGGAGCAAAGGCAGGACTTCATTAATTCAAACCCGGCTCAAATCACTCCCTCTGGGCCGTTAGGAGGATGTTTAAACGGGTCTGAAGGGGGAGGGGCGCGAGGGCAGGAATTCAGAGGAGGGGCCGGGGCTCGGAGGAGAGGCTGGAGTAGGGAGCACAGGGTCGGCTTAGCGCTGGAGGTGCCCGGTGTGCCAATCTTTATTGGCGCCCACTCCATGACTTTCGCAACATCCCTCACTACCCCCCCCCCCCAATCTCTTACTAGACCCCTTTCATAATGATTTAATTTCTTTAATAGCGCTGTTCACCTCAAAGTAGTGAGTCAGAGAGCTTTACATTAACACATATTATAAAGAACAATGAATCATTAAAGTGTGTGAACTAATGTATAAAGGCGTGTTATGTAAGACATTGAGGGTTGCAAAGCTGCAGGAAATACATAGCCATCCGCCGTACTGATTGGCATATGTTAAGAGTGCGTAGTGTGGAGCAACTCAAAAACAGCTCTTTAAATGTAGGGAGATTGAGAACATTAACTGTGCCTTTCTAGGCGCTGCAGTTTGCAGCGGCTCTGATGCTGCTTCATGGCTCTATATTGGAAGGATTGGCATTTATAATCTGCAAATAACCAGGATCGGTGTGGCAAAGACAGACTGGGCTTTAAAAAAATGAGTTCTGCTTGCTGAGGTGTGCTGTGGAACAGGAACACCAACCCTCTCTGCTACTTTATAATGAGTCAAGCTGTGGCTAGGAAAGGCTCGGATCCCTCCAGCAAGCTCATTAATCATCAGCGTTATCTTAACATTTTGTTACGTCCTGACAACGAGCTCTGCCGCAGGTGCCTTAACCCCTGTAAGATATATTCAAAGTTCAAGTTCAAGTTCATGCATTTATAAAGCGCACTACTCACCCAGAGGGTCTCAAGGCGCTTGGGGGGGGGGTTTATTTTTTATCAAATAGCCATGTTTTCAGTTCTTTTCTGAAGGAGATGTGATTCTGAGTAAGGCGGAGGTGTGTGGGGAGTGAGTTCCAGGTCTTGGCTGCCAGGAAGGAGAAGGATCTGCCACCCATGGTGGTTTTTCGGATGCGCGGGACTGCGGCGAGGGCTTGATTGGATGATCTTAGTTGGCGGGTGGGATAGTAGAAGGACAGTCGGGTGTTGAGGCATTCGGGTCCAAGATTATAAAGGGCCTTGTGTGCGTGGGTAAGAAGGCGGAAAGTAATTCTTTTGTTGACGGGGAGCCAGTGGAGGTTTTTTAAGTGACCGGTGATGTGCTCTTGGCGCGGGATGTCTAATATGAGTCTCGCTGATGCGTTTTGGATGCGCTGGAGCTTTTTCTGCAATTTTGTTGTAATTCCTGCGTAGAGTGAGTTGCCATAGTCCAGTCGACTCGTGACCAGAGCATGGGTGACAGTCTTTCTTGTTTCGAGGGGGATCCAGCGGAAGATCTTTTTGAGAATGCGGAGGACGTTGAAGCAAGAGGACGATACGGCGTTGACTTGTCTGGACATTGAGAGGGAGGAGTCTAGAATGAAGCCAAGGTTACGTGCATGGTCTGTGGGTGTGGGCGCAGATCCCAAAGCGGAAGGCCACCAGGAGTCGTCCCAAGCTGAGGGGGAGGATCCTAGGATGAGCACCTCCGTCTTGTCTGAGTTGAGTTTTAAGCGGCTCTGTTTCATCCATTCGGCTACTTCTTTCATGCCTTCGTGAAGGTTGTTTTTGGCGGTGTTGGGGTCTTTGGTGAGGGAAAGGATTAGCTGGGTGTCGTCGGCGTAGGAGATAATGTTGAGGTTGTGTTGACGTGCGATGGAGGCGAGGGGACTCATGTAGACGTTGAAGAGGGTGGGACTGAGTGAGGAGCCTTGAGGTACGCCGCAGATGACTTCGGTGGGCTCTGAGTAGAATGGGGGGAGTCGGACTCTCTGTGTTCTCCCGGCTAGGAATGAGATGATCCAGTCCAAGGCTTTTCCTTGTATGCCAATGTTGTTGAGGCGTTGTATGAGGGTGTTGTGACAGACAGTGTCGAAGGCGGCGGAGAGGTCGAGTAGAATGAGGGCCACTGTTTCACCGTTGTCCAGGAGTGCTCGGATGTCGTCGGTTGCTGCAATGAGGGCGGTTTCCGTGCTGTGTTTAGCTCGAAAGCCGTTCTGTGAGGGATCTAGGGAGTTGTTGGATTCAAGGAAGGCTGCTAGTTGGCTATTGACGGCTTTCTCGATGACTTTGGCCGGGAAAGGGAGGAGGGAAATGGGTCGGTAGTTTTTCAGATCTGAGGGGTCTGCTGTTGGTTTTTTCAGAAGGGCGTTAAGTTCGGCGTGTTTCCATATTTCTGGAAAGGTGGCGGAGTCGAAGGAGCAGTTGATGACATCGCGGAGTTGGGGAGCGATGATGGAGTCAGCTTTGTTGAAGATGTAGTGGGGGCAGGGGTCAGAAGGTGAGCCAGAGTGGATTGAGTTCATGAGGCGAATGGTGTCTTCAATGGTGATTGGGTTCCAGGAGTTGAGGTAGTTAGTTGGAGGGGTGGGATCTGAAGGGGGTGGGGTGAGTTGGTCATTGGGAGTGTTCTTGAAGCTGTTGTGGATGTCGGCAATTTTGTTGTAGAAGAAGGAGGATAGCGCATTGCAGAGGTCTTGGGAGTTAGTGATGTCGTTGGATGCTGCGGGGAGGGTTGGTGAATTCTTTGACGATATTGAAGAGTTCCTTGCTGTTATGAGAATTGTTGTTGAGACGGTCCTTCAGTGCTGATTTCTTGGTGGATCGGATCAGTTGGTGGTGTTTGCGGGTGGCTGTCTTGAGGGAGGCCATGTTGTCTGAGGTTGGTTCTTTTCTCCAATTCTTCTCCAGGGTGCGGCATGTCTTCTTGGATTTTTTAAGGTCATCATTGAACCAGGGAGCTTTTTTGCTGGATAATTTCGACTGGTGTTTTTTCAGGGGTGCTAGTTCGTCTGCACTGTGGGTAATCCATTGCCTGAGGTTGGTGGCCGCTAGGTCTGGGTCCGTTGCCAGGGTGGGAGTGTTTTGGTTGAGTGATGTGAGGAGTTGTTCGGTGGTGATTTTGTTCCATTTTCTTTGTGGAATGGGTTGTGGACGGTTGTGGGTCCGGGTTGTTTTGTAGCTGAAGTGAACACAGCTGTGATCTGTCCAGTGGAGGGCTGTAGTATGATCGAAGGAGATGTGCTTGCTGGAGGTGAAGATAGGGTCGAGCGTGTGACCGGCTATGTGGGTGGGGGTGTCAACAAGTTGTTTGAGTCCGAGATTTGACAGGTTGTCCAGAAGGGTGGTGGTGTTGTTGTCGAGAATGTTGTCAAGGTGGTAGTTGAGGTCTCCTAGAAGAATGTAGTTCTCGGAGGCGAGGGCGTGCGGGCTGATGAAGTCAGTGATGTCGTCGCTGAATTGAGATCGGGTGCCTGGAGCTCAGGGTGGAAAATACAGCAGTAAAAGGGTGTGTATCTAACAGCTAGCAACCATTGACCAAGCTAATAGTGCTGGCTGATTTTAGGTGTATGTCACTTGTTATATATCCGGTTGTAATTACAAGACGCTCTCAGAGGAACCAACATACTAGTTGGGTGGCACCCTATGGGAATCGCAGAAATTGTTTGCGTTTAAGCCACTCCCTTATTTACATAGGCCACACCCCTTTTCGAGACCTTACACTTTTGTCATCCCACTTAAAGCCCTACATAGAAGTTATGTGATAAAGGTTATTTGAAGAATTAAGCAAAACCTTGCTGTCACACAAATTCTTTATTGTTAGCACTACCCAGTTTTTCTGAAGCGCAGCATTCTTTGGCAAAATTGAGCCAAAATCAATTTTCCAACTGCCCGCTTTAGTGTAGTGCGGAGTAGGGTGACCACCTCATTACAGATATTTTTTTCAGGTGTACTTAGTGTAAAAACCACAATACCCGGAATGCATTATGCTATGGCACAGAACAAGTAGTAGAGCCAGCATCATCCTAAAATTTTCATAGGACCTCTTTAGTTAAATTAAAACACAATATAAGAAAGAGGCAAAATCTCTCTCTCTCTCAATCTCTCTCTCTCTCTCTCTCAATCTCTCTCTCTCTCTCTCAATCTCTCTCTCTCTCTCTCTCAATCTCTCTCTCTCTCTCTCAATCTCTCTCTCTCTCTCTCTCTTCCCCACCTTTTCTCTCTCTCTCTCTCTCCTCCCCTCTCTCTCTCTCTCTCTCCTCCCTCTCTCTCTCTCTCTCCTCTCTCTCTCTCTCTCTCTCTTCTCCCCTGTCTCTCTCTCTCTCTCTCCTCCCCTCTCTCTCTCTCCTCCCCTGTGTCTCTCTCTCTCTCTCTCCTCCCCTGTGTCTCTCTCTCTCTCTCTCTCTCCTCCCCTCTCTCTCTCACTCACTCTCTCCTCCCCTCCCTTCCCTCTCTCTCTCTCTCTCTCTCTCTCCTCCCCTCCATTCCCCCTCTCTCTCTCTCTCTCTCTCTCTCTCTCTCTCTCCTCCCCTCCCTTCCCTCTCTCTCTCTCTCTCTCTCTCTCTCTCTCTCTCTCTCTCCTCCCCTCCCCCCAGCCCGGAATACAGCACAACTGTGATCACAAAATTCTTAAGCACCCTGCAACACTGGGGATTTACAGGAATCCAAACACCAGCGTAAAGTACTCGAACAACAATGACGTCTGTCTTATAAATGTCACAAAAAAATGTTAATATTTCACTTCTGTTCTTGGATTTTCGTGAAAATACAACACATATTGCATTACAAATGCTATAGGTGTCACATTTGTGAAAGTTAAACTATTGGCATTGTAAATGACAAAGCTATTACTTTAGCTATTTTCACAACCAACACATAAATAAAAAAAAAATTAATTTACAATACCAATGGCTCAAACTTTCCTAATGCGAGACCTATTGCATTGCAAATGCTTGTTTATTTTTTCCAGGGTGGTATCCACCTCAGGACCAAATAATCTGTCAGGGTTTACCGGCTGGTTAAGGATAGTAGTTTGTATTTCTGGCTTAATCCCGGAGATCCTAAGCCATGCCTGACGTCTTAGCATCACACTGGTGTTAATTGCCCTAGCTGCAGTGTCCGCAACATCTAGTGCACATTTGATGGAAGCGTTCGAGATAAGCTTCCCTTCCTGGATAAGCATCTCCCCTGCCTCCTTATATTGATCTGGTAGATGCTGCAACAGGGTCTCTAGGGTGTCGTAGTGTGCCCTGTCGTATCTAGCCAATAGTGCCTGCGTGTTAGAGATAGGCCAGATATTGGCCGCCTGAGCTGCTACTCTCTTTCCTGATGCCTCCAGCACTTTAGATTCTTTGTCTGGGGGAGGAGCTTCACCGGTGGTTTGCGAATTCGCCCTTTTGCGGGCATTAGAAACTACCAGAGAGTCCAATGGCAACTGGCCCTTAATGTAGGTTGGATCGCCAGGTGCCGGTCTGTATTTTTTCTCAATTCTAGGGTTGACTACCCTAGAGCGTGTGGGCTCCTTAATAATGTCCGCAGCATGCTTAAGGACCCCCTTCAACATCGGAAGAGTCTTAACAGTTTTTTCAGCAGTGGAGAAAGTGTCAAAGAGGAAGCCCACCTCCACAGGGTCAGCATGCATTTCAACGTCGTGGTTTTTAGCTGCCCTTTCAATCAAAGCATTAAAAGCCACAGAATCCTCAGTGGGAGAGGTCTTGATGTTGTACACCTGAGGGTCATGGACAGTGTGCTGATCCCCTTGGTCACCTGCCTCGACCCATGAGTCCTGTTGTTCATCAGGCTCTGTGGTGGCAGGAAAATTGTATTCCTCGTCCTGTTCCCCTGCATCCTCTCCATCAGAATAAGTGGGTGAGGGTGTTGCAATTCTTGGAGTCTGAGGAACAATTGGTTCTACCAAGACTAGTGTCTCTGAAGCAGGCCTTTTGCGCTTTAGAGGAATGACATAGGACTCCAAAGGCTGAGATGCCGTGATTTTCCTCTTGTAAATCATAAGCTTCCCGGTGTCGGCATCGATGAAGTGCTCCGACTGCTCCTCCAGTAAGGGAGGTCGATGCTCCAATCCTTCAGGCTGGTGAGTGTGCTTCGGCACCACCGAGTCCTTGGGCACCGATCGCGGTGCGAAGGCCTTCAGCGCCACCTTCGGCGGCAACGTGAAGAGGATCGGCGTCGAAGTCTTCGGCGTCGAGACAGCTTGCTTCGGGGTGGAAGGTGTCTTCGGTTCCGACACTGAAGCCTTGTCCCTAATTCGCTTGAGGGAGTCCGAGACCTGCTTCGTAAAGGAAGCGGACGGTTTCGTCGACCCGACATTTGACCTCGGTCCACCCCCAGGGGAGGACCCGAGCGTCGATGACTTTTTTTTTTTTGGTTGAGGCGTAGGAGCATCCTTCTTAGGGGCGCTACGATCTCCGTCCGTGGCCGCTGACGTCGACGCCGACGGTTTTGGATCGGCGGCCTTGACTACTGGCGTCGGGGTCCCAGTCTTCGGCTCGACGCCCTTGCCCGACTTCTGCTCGACAGCCTTTTTGGACCTTGGCTCGACGTTCTTGCTGGACTCCGAGTCAACGGCCTTTTTTGTCTTCGGCTCGACGACCTTGCTGTGCTTCGAGTCGACGGCCTGGTTTGTTTTCGGCTCGACGACCTTGACCACTTTTGGCACTTTGACCGTTTCGATAGCCTTCTTCGGCTTTGATTGCCCCGACACCTCGGGAGTCGATGGGGGAGCAGACGTCTTCTGTTTCGACGGCGCCTCGACCATCTTTGTTTTTGTCGACACCGATGGTTTTAGTTTCGGTTTTGACAATGGCGGCTCCGCTGAAGTGTCCGTAGCCGGGCCTGAAGGCGGGGCCGTGGATGCTGGTATAAGGTCTTGGGTAAGGCCGTGAGGCGATCCCTCGACCTGAGCCTTTGTAATTGTTCGAACGGGGCATAGCTCTTCCTCTGAGCTATCTTCCATGGCCCCATAGGCCTCATCGTCCTCCCCTACCTCGTCGACAACTTCTACATCTTGGCCTTCGACATCCGCTTCGTAGTCGTATTCGATGTCCACCGTTGGAGGTGAAACTTGCATCTGAACTTGTTGTCCGTCTGCTTCTGCGACGTCGAAGATGTCCACCGGTGCCGGAGCCGAGCGCCGGGCCTCGAGGCGTGCCACGCGCCGAAGCCGAATCGTCTTCTTAGAACGAAACCTGGAGCAGGCCATACAGCTGGCCTCGTCGTGGTCCGGCGACAGGCATTTGTTGCACACTGGATGGACGTCAATGTGTGGATACTTCGATCCACACACGGGACAGTTCTTGAACGGACTCCGTTCCTGCCGTCGAAAGTCTTGCTGCGTCGACTGGGCCTCGACCACCAAAGAGTCACACGACTCCCTGGATATCCGACTCGAACTGAGTTGGAAATGAACGGGGACCGGACGCAAACAATACCGACGGTTAGAAAAAAGGCTCTCTGGCCTCGAAAAAGTTTATGTCGAGTCCGACTGGAGATAACGAAATTACATCCGAACCCAATGGCGGAAAAAAACAATCTGAGGATGGAGTCGATGCCCATGCGCACTGTAGTCCAGGGGAGGAGCCACCTATCTCGTGATACTTCGAAGACTCTTCCAGGACAACAATGTGCAATCATCCGGACCCAACACTAGGCGGCGATCTATGCTATAGATATGAATTCAGCAGCCCACATGCCTCGAACATATGGGATGATTTGATGTGCCTCCGCTCGCAGAGGATGCAATTCGTTCTCCTGACGCCAGAGGCATAATCTTTTCCATTTCATCCTGCACGTCCTATTAGTGCTTTCAGCTCTTGCCTTTGCCAGGATTTCTCTGCATTATGCCGGAATGTGTAAGCTATGAAATTCTCTGTAGTCAGGAGCCAGGCCGCTGATTGCAGTGATGTCGGGTCTGGATGCCGCACTTGTCCCTTTTCCATAGTCAACAGTGCTGGTATTGGCTGTAGAAGTATTGGCTCGGTCTCTGACAAAAGGAACAGCTCTGTGAACCAATGCTGCCGGGGCCACCAAGGGGCTATTAGTATCATCCTGCACGGTTCCTTTTTCATCTTCGTGAGAACTCGTGGCAGGAGGGAATCAGCGGAAAGGCGTAGGCAAAGGCGCCTGACCATGCCATGGAAAACGCATTCCCCCATGATCCCCTCTGGTGACGCCAGCTTGCAAAGAACTGGCATTTCTTGTTCTGGGCTGTGGCAAACAGATCCACCGTTGGCATCCCCCACTTGGCAGAGATGGTCCTCAGCGTGTCCTGATCTAGCTCCCACTCGTGACAGGTTGTTTTTTGCCTGCTGAGGGTGTCTGCTGTCATGTTTTGATCTCCTGGAAGATGTATAACCGTCAGAGTCACTTCGTGATCTATCGCCCATTTCCACTTTTTTTTTTTAGCTTCCTTTGACAGAGAGAGATCTTGTGCCCCCGGTTTGTTTATGTAGTGCATTGCCGTTGTGTTGTCTGTTCGCACTAGCACTGATCTCCCTTCTATTCTTGGCAGGAAGGCCAACAATGCCAATTGTATTGTCCTTAACCGCATGCGTGCGGGCGGAATTCCGCTCGTACGCGGAGATATGCGAAACCGCATGTTACATGACGAGCTGGGCTCGTCATCAGCGTAGCAGGAGGCTACCTCATGACGAGCCCAGCTCGTCATCAGCGTGGAAGGGGTTAATTCCAATAGGTTTATGGGAAGGTGTTGCTCTTGTTTGTTCCATCGGCCGCTGACTTGTAACTCCTGTAGGACTGCTCCCCATCCTTCGAGAGAAGCGTCCGTGGTAACTACTAACGGAGCTGGCTCGGTCAGGAAGGACAGACCCACCGAGATATTGTTCCTGCAAATCCACCACTTTACCGCCTGCAACATAGGTTGCGTGACTTTGATCTTGTCCTCAAAGGATCTCTTTGCTTGGCACAACTAAAGGTCTAACTCGTCTTGTAATGGCCGCATTCTCAAACGACATAGGGGAATGAGTGGTATGCATGAAGACATTGTCCCCAGAAGCGATTTGTATCTTCGGACTGAAAGAGACCATATTCTGCTGAATTCTTTGGCTTGAGATACTAGTCCCAATTGCCTCTCTGTGGATGGGAATGCCTTGTTTTGTGATGTATCTAGGATCTTACCGGGAAACTTGATTGTCCTGGATGGCTGCAGAGATGATTTTTCCATATTTAAGGTCAGGCCCAGATCCGCAAACAGCTCCATGCAAGCCGAAGTCGAAGCGTGAGCCGCCTCCTGCGATGGTGCCTTTACCAACCAGTCGTCTAGGTATGGGAATATTTGGTGTTCTTGTCTTCGGAGATAGGCTGCCACCGGCGCCAGACATTTTGTAAATATTCTCGGTGCAGATTTGAGGCCGAATGGCAGCACTTTGAATTGGTAATGGTCTTTGGACACTGTAAAACGAAGGAACTTTCTGTGGGACGGATGGATGGGGATATGAAAATATGCATCCTGTAAATCTATCTGATCTCCTGGGTTTAGGAGCAGCAGAATATCTTGGAGGGTCACCATTCTAAATGGCTGTTTCTTGAGATAGGAATTTAGGGACCGTAGGTCCAAGATTGGACACCACCTGAGAGTATCTTTTCTGATCAAGAAGAATCGGGAATAAAATCCTCGTCCTCTTTGGGAGTTCGGCATCGGTTCTATTGCTCCCTTTCGGAGCATTGCCCAAATCTCCCGACGCATCTGAGACACGTGTTTTACTTTTTAATATGTAGGTGGCGTGGGAGGAGGGAAGTGGAGTCATTCCAGAAGATGTCCGAATTCTATTATGTGGAAGACCCATCTGTCCGATGTTATTTTCTGCCACTGATGTAAATAATAAGTTACTCTTCCACCCAGGGGAACATTTGACAGGGTAGGAGGATAAGCACCTGGAACTTATAGGTTGTCATTGTCTTTTATTATTATTCTTCCCAGAACGACCTCCTCGTCCGCTGGGCGTGGACTTGGAGTAGCCCCCAGAATGCTTCTGGCCATATTGCTGCCAGTAGGGCTGCGAAGAGGAAGAATATGATGTGTATCTTCCTTGCTGGTAGCCACCTCTATATGAAGGTTGTCCTCTTCCAAGGGCGCCTCGAAAGGGCACCTTCCTGTACTGTAACGTACCCAAGGCTTTCGCCGTATCAGTGTCCTTCTTAATACGTTGAAGGGTCACATCCACTAGACGTCCAAACAGATCTTCCCCATCAAAAGGCAGGTCCAAAATCTTATTTTGGACCTCCGGTCTAAAGGCGGTAGCCCTCAGCCAACCCTGGCACCTTAAAACTGCTGGTCCTCCTAGAGAACGAAAGGCTGTGGTAGCTATGTCCATAGCACAAGCAATAACTTCAGCTGAAGTTCTCTCCCCTTCCTGCAGAACTATCTTCGCCTCCTGCTTGCTGTCTTCCGGAAGGAGGTCGACATATGGTGCTATATTGCACCACATCTGTCTGTCATATCTGCCCAGGATGGCAAGGGCATTAGCTGCTCTGACCAGGCGAGCTGACATCACGGAGAATCGTTTACCTGCATTGTCTAAACGCCGTCCCTCTCTATCCGGAGGTGCAGAAATAGGTGCTGAAGTTTTTTTTTACTTTTGTTGCGCTGCCTGCGAAATGATAGAGTCCGGTTTAGGAAGGCTTATTAAACACGCCGGAGCGTCCGCCGGCGCCTTATATTTTTTATCCAGCCTTGCTAGTACCGGTGTAACCGTCGCTGGAGTCGTCATCACTTGTAACCCTTCCTTCCATACATGGTCAATGATGTGTATAAACCTGATTGACGTTTGATAGGGCTCTTTAACATCATAAAGAAAACATTCTGCTTGAGTTGTTTTCACTGGAAGCTGAAATCTCTTTGCAGCTCTCTCCATTAAGTTGTGGAATCCACCAATATCCACTGGTGGAGAATCCGCTGGTACTTGGGTGGGTGATGGTGGAGAGGGAATTAGATAGTCATTCCATTCTGTGTGGGGCTCCGTTAGCTCCCCTTCTTCACGGTCGTTATCATCTGTGGTCACAGGATCCTGCTGCTGTTGGACCTGAGGTGTCTGTGGCGTAGTGTCTAGTAGGATTTCCCTACTGGAGTGGCTGGAATAGAACGAGGACGTGAAGGTGGAACGTCCTGAGGGAGCCCAGATGGAGGAAACCTCTTCTTATAATCCGCCAACATGAATTGTAAATCTCTCATCATTGAAGATGGCATTGCGACCATCTTCTCCTGAGGCTCTTGTTGGTAGCGATGGTGTGAGAGGCTGTGGTATTCTTCATCGTCATCTTCTTGACATTTTACGTGGAGTTCAGATGGGCTTCTGGCATACTAAAAGGGTCATCTTCTTGACATTTTACGTGGAGTTCAGATGGGCTTCTGGCATACCAAAAGGTCCATCATCCTCATCCGACTCTTCCTACTGCAAAAGGTGCGACAGGACCAGAGGAGTAATCTTGCTCGGGGAAGTCACTGCTGGTGTGATTTCCTTCTTTTCTGGAGTTTGTCTCGTCATCTTCAATACTACCATTGACGAAGCTGTAGAACCATTCCTCGCCACCGACATAGTAACCGTCGTCGACGTTCCCGTCCACGACCCCGTTGTCATCACCGTCGATGACAATCACGTCGTCGACATCACCACCGTCGTCGACGATGTCGTCGTCGATGTTACCGGCGTCGACGCTGCTGTCGTCGACGCTCTCGCCGACGCTCCTGTCGACACTGACTGTAATACAATCAATGGTAGTTTCTGTACCTCCGTGGTCGTCGCGGTAGACGATGACTTCTTTGTCGACGGCCTCGTCGACGATGTCGATTTTTTCACTTTCTCTGCAGGAATACTAGAGGATGGCTTTTTGAATGATGCAGGAGCCAAAGGTGGTATCTTTGAAGGCTCAGAAGAGGCTCTTTTGAATTCTTTTTCTCTCAAAGTATGTCCTTTGCTCTCCTTTGGTTTTGGTTGAGGAGATTTGGAAGGACTACGGCCTGAAGACCCTGGAGTGGTCTTTTTTAGGGCCTTCTCAGGACGGTCCCCTGAGGAATGAGCCTGAGGAGATCTTGATCTTTTCTGAGATCTCCTTGACGAAGAGGAAGATTCCTGGTCACTATCACTAGAAACCACCTCCTTTCTGGCCTTGATCTTCTGAAGCCAAATTAAAAGGCGTCCCTCACGATCTCTAAGGGTCTTGCTAGAGAAAGTGCGATATACCTTGCAATCCTTTGCTTGGTGGTCTGGATAAAGACAGTAAATGCAGTCATCATGTGGGTCATCAGTGTAGAGTCTCTTTTTAGAGCAGGTGGCACAGGCTGTAAAAAGACCTTTTTCTCCTTTCCAGACATTCTCAAGGATGTAGATGAGAAATAGATTATCAAATTCTCAAATACACAAGAAATAGTATGAAAATTAAGCTTCTACAAAGTTGGAAATCCAGAGTTTGAGCAGAGCTAAAACGAGACTCCGTAGCACAACGTGCCGGTAGAAAATCTGAGGGGCAGAAGGTTCTCTCAGGAGGGTTCTAGAGGGTGAGTGGCTCTGATTGGCTAAGGGAAAAGCTTGGTCCTTTTTTACATAACAAAGGTCCTGGGTTGCAAAAGGGGAATGGGCCTAAGGCCTTTATTCAGTTAGCTATACTGCTAACCATTGCTTTTTTATATACCGGAGACTCCCGTCTCGACAACGAGGAAATGATTCAGGTATGTGAATCTATGAAAGCTCCAATACTGGAGTAACTGAAAGTCTTACAGAACCAAGAAGACAAAGTGTCCTTCCCCCTAACCCTGGCAGCCGCGCTTCTTGAATGTCGGAGCTGGCAGATGCCAAGGATAGACACTACTTGCACCAGTACAGTTGCAGTGGCGCTGGTGTTAGCGGAAAGGGCTGTTTCTTGGTGTTCCCCTTCTGCACTCCAGAGAATCCAACAAAACGTTGATCGTCCACACGAAGATCCTTGGTACGATCTATAAAAAAGCTTAAAGCCCTTTTAGGATACAACCGATGGAGCCTCGCCTTCTCTTGTGAGGGATGAGAGGGAGAAAAGAAAGATGGCAGAGAAAAGGATTGCCAAATGTCAAAAGGAGTTACAACATTTGATTGAAAGGCCGCCAAGACCTTATCACCAATTAGTTAGGAAAAAACATGTAATAGGGTAGCTGCACCAATAGTGCCAGCAATTAACTCACGTGATGGATGAGCTGATGTGATGACAATGAGGAAGACAGTCTTCAAGATTCGGAGACGCAGGTAGCAGCTGTGCATAGACTCAAATGGCATTCACATTAGGAAACTCAAGACCAAGTTAAGGTCCACTGTGGCATTTCAACTGGCCTAGGAGAAAAAGTGTATTTAACAAATCTCACCTCAACAGGTGATTTGAACATGGATAGTTGGTCCAGAAAACGTAGAAAGGAAGAAAGGGCGTACAAATATTCCTTCAGGGTACCAACCGCAAGGCCTTGCTGGCCTATAGACAACACAACAAAAGAATGCCTGACAGCAGTGTCTGCAAGGGGTCAGTGTCCTAGCACCACATAAGGACCAGGTTACAAATTTGTCCCGATTCCTGGCAAAAATAGATTTTGTGGAGGTGCATCCTCAATGAGAATGACATCCGCAAATTCAGAAAGTTAACTGAACATAGTCAATTGTTACCACTCAATCTTCATGGATGGGGGTGTAAATTGTATACATTCGGTTGGAGGGCCTTGCCCTGTTGCCAAGAGGGTCTCGTAAAGTGGCAGACTATTTGGAGGACTGATGCTCATGCCCAAGATTTCCAAGTACCACACCATCCTGGACAAATCTAGGTCACTAGTATGACCAGGGCCACATCGATCCTCATCTTCAGAACTTGGGGCAGAAGAGGTAGTGGTGGGAAGGCATCTTCAAATGAGTGTTCTTGTGACAACTCCAGAGCGCAAAATTGTTGACCGAGCCGGAGTTCCTCCCTACTGGTGGAAGACACCGTGTGCCACTTCGGGAAACAGATGCCATGCACCAACTGACGTCTGCACACTTTGACACTTTGTAAAAAGTTCTACTGTCCTGTAAAGGTGATTGATGCCTAACTGCGGCGACTCTAACTTCTGCAGCCAGTAATCGCAACCACAAAACAATTGGGCAGTCCGATGTAGCACTGGTTGAGAAGGATGTCTCTGCCTCTGCGCTAGCCCTCTGGGATAGCCTCTACATTTCCAGACGTGGGAGGTGTCAACATCCCCAAGGAACACACTGTAGCTCTGTCTTTAAAGCATTCCACAAAGTAGTCTACTTTCTCTCCGAAGAGGGGAGACCCATCAAAAGGCATGTCCATATGCAAATCCAGTACTTTGCCAGAGAATCCCGCAACCCTCATTTAAGCATGTTTACAATAAACATCTATTGTTGGGTCCGGATGTTTGCAAGTTGTTTTTCTTCGAACAAGTCTTTCCAGTCACGAGGTAAGGTGACTCCTCCTTTTGGCGACAGTGTGCATGAGCATCGACTCCATGGTTAGATTGTTTTGCTGTAGAGGGTGATAATGGAGTTAATGAGTGTAGAATAGAGATGTCCATGAGTATGAATGCAAATTGAGAACTAAAACCATTACAGGAGACCGGGGAGGCGGGTGAGCACATGTGAATCTACAGCTCTACAGGCCAAGAACAGATGCTTACTGGGTAAATAACATTTACTGTTCGAGGCATGTGAGCTGTAGATCAAACGCTTTGCATAGACTATATAGCAGTATACTCCCAAAGCGGTGACTAACCTGTAGTGATTGTGGTTGTTTGAAACAGTGTTTTAAGTACTTGCTGTCCTACATTTGCTTGTTGTTTCAAAAACATATCTACACAATAGTGTTTGGTGAATATGTGCAGTGTAGACCATGTTTACAGATGTCGGCTAGGGGAATATTCCCTTAGAATCTGAATCACTATTCTATCCGAGTGCGCTTTTCACCAATACTACTATTCAAGTTCTTTAGTTTTCGGCACAACTGGAATGTCCTTCAAGGCGGTCCCAGGATGCTTGTTTCCGGTCCAGAGAAGATATGGCCTGGCAGTTCGGGCGGGACTGTTCCCATGAGGCACATGGACAAGACTGATTTGCATATAGCTGCGTCTGAACTGGGGTGGCAAAGTGAGCTAAAGAATGATGATGGATTCAACCCAGATCTGTGACTAGCGGTGGGGGAGTGGGAGGGGGGAGGGTGGTGGGGGGGGAAGGGGAGGACGGGTTTGGAGTGCCTGAATAGTTTCCGCGCTCCGTCCTTCATCTCCTTGCGTTTGCCTTGGCCTGAGGGCAGAGGTGGTGTTGAAGCCTTAGATTTTCTAGGGACAGTTGCCGGGTTGCCGAAATTCACAAACACCCACACATCGCCGCCATCTTAGGTGTGGGGGAGTGCAGGGATGCGGTCTAGCGCTCGCAAGCACCACCCTGACACGAGCCTACTTAGGCAAGCACCACACAAGGCGCATCAGTAGCCAGAAGCCTGTGGAGCGATCAGAGCTCACGCAGGAAACTTGTATTTTCATTGTGTATGAAGCTTCGTTTTTAAAGATTTAGTTACTCTGCAATTTGATTGATAAATTGTACGTTATTGCTCGTTTAAACCTCGTTTTTTAAAAATACTCCGTGTTTGCAATTTGATTGATAAATTGTATAATACTGCTCTGTGACCCTTACCTGCTACCCTATCCCTGTTCTGACGCGGGAAGTCCCGTTTGTGCGGAGGGAGAACCGGGTTGCCGAAATTCACAAACACCCACACATCGCCGCCATCTTAGGTGTGGGGGAGTGCAGGGACGCGGTCTAGCGTTCGCAAGCACCACCCTGACACGAGCCTACTTAGCCAAATGCTATTCAGCTAAAGAGCTATTTCAGCTTAATCGTCCAACCTGCAACAATCCCGTTAAAGTTAACTGCTCAAACTTCTTCTCAGTCCCCAAGTGCCTGACCTGTGGGTTTCAACCTATCATCTGTAATCATCAGTCGGGACGCCTCCCCTGCTATTAGGAGAAGGACCCTAAAATGTATCCTATTAAATACTAGATCCATGCCAAAGCACAAATGCGATATCGAGGCGTTCATAGTGGATCATGACGCAGATGTAATGTTCCTCACTGAGACCTGGTCATCAGAGGCCTCCGGTCCTGATTGGAACGTAGCAGTCCCCGAAGGCTACTTTGTAGAGTACCTCAACCGACCTGGAAGAACAGGCGGGGGCATTGGTATTATCTACAAGTCCCATCTAAAAATATTCTGCCAACCAGAGTCAAATATGGAGGCTGAAGCCTTGGCCTTCAAAATCAAATGTAACAACCGTCTGATTTTCTCTGGCATGCTGCTCTACAGACCCCCTGGGCCAAAAACTCCCTTCATTACTGCTCTCCACACATATTTGGAATCCACCACGGACTCCGCCACTTTCACAATTCTAGGAGATTTTAATTTTCATCTCGAAGCCACCAACGACTCTGATTCCATAACTCTTATTGACAACCTGCTTAGCTTTGATATGAACCAACTAGTGTGTAAGCCCACCCATAATGTAGAACATACTCTCGATGGCATTTTCACTAATAACAATAACCTAAAATTTTCCTTTATTTTGCCTGTTCCATGGTCTGACCATATGGCTGTCTTTTTTAACCTAAAATTCAATGACTCTGCTAGACACAGAAGACGCTTCCTGCTCCCGGACAATAAGCGCTCATGGAAGAACTTAGATTCGAAACTGTTAACAGAGGCGCTTGCTAATAATCCACCAATGTTTGAGCAATGTAGCATCGACACCGGAGCTTCCAACTTTAACAGATGGTTTGCTCAGGCTGCCGATGAGTTCGCTCCTCTGGAGTCCCGAGTGCCAAAGAAATGGTCGGCCACCGCCCAGTGGTACACGGTGGAGCTGAAATGAATCAAACTTAAATGCCGAAAAGCCGAGCGCATTTGGCGATCTAACTACTGTGTTCTCAAAAAGGCTGAATACTCCAAAGTTCTGCAGGAGTATAAAGCAGCGATTATTCAGGCCAAATCTATATTTTACACCATCAAAATCCAAGAAGCCCCTAATTCTGCCAGAGAGCTCTTCAAAACAGTTACTCTTCTGGCAAAAACCCCGCGAGACACTATATTTACACCTGACCAGAACTTTGTCGGGAATATTGCTGCTTTTTTTCAGAACAAAGTACAGGCAGTATATGATGATCTCAGCACTGTAGCTACCAACTCCAATACTGACTTTAATATCTCTGTCACTCCCACTCAGGTCCTGGCAGCGGGTACTAGGAAATCATCACCATCTACTCTCCCTGCATACCCCAGGTTTCCCATGTTAAAGGAGTCAGAGGTCGGGGACCTTCTCCTACAGATTAAATCAGGATCCCCATTGGATCCATGCCCTCCACACATACTGCCCTCTATTCCACTTGCCATAACTGGAGTTTTGACCTCCCTACTAAACAAGGTTATCTGCTCGAGCTCTTTCCCTTCAATCTGGAAGAAAGCCTGTATCCGCCCGATTCTTAAGAAAGAATCGCTCAATCCCTCCGAAACTAAAACTATCGGCACATTTCCTGTCTGCCTCTACCAGCTAAAATCCTCGAGAAAGCCATGAACCTAGAACTGATGACTTTTCTAACAAAGAATAACCTTCTTGACTCCACACAACATGGCTTTCGAGCATGCCATTCAACTGAGTCAGCTCTCATCATGGCACCAGAGGATATCAGGAAGACCATGGATGGCGGTGGAAGAACGGCCCTCATATTACTTGACTTAACCGCGGCGTTCGACACCATCAACCACTCAGTCCTACTGAGCCGACTGGAAAATCTGGGTATCTCTGATGCCGCTCTGGACCTCTTAGCATCATTCCTGACAGGCAGAATCCAACAGGTTTTTTGGGATGGACTTAAATCAGAGGAATTCACTCTTCCTGGAGGAGTCCCACAAGGGTCGGCGTTATCACCAACCTTGTTTAATCTATATGTCACCCCCTTGGCGGAACTGATAAAATCTCATGGCCTGAGATTAGTGTCTTATGCAGACGACACACAGATCATAGTGTCTGTCTCCGATTCTATTGAAGCAACTGCAGGGCGTTTCAGGAATTGCCTTCTCAGTGTGAAAAACTGGATGAGCCAAAACTTTCTCAAATTAAATACTGAGAAGACTGAAGTCATAGAATTCGGTCAGAAGCCCTCGATATGGAGTCAGCTATGGTGGCCCCCGGAAGCCGGCTGTTGTCCAACTCCAGCCGAGAAGGTCAGAAACCTTGGATTTCTATTGGACAAAAGCCTCTCCTGCACGGCACAGGTTAATCAAGTCACCTCTGCCTGTTTTCATACGATGAAGGTACTTAGAAAGATCTTGCCCTACATCCCACCCACCTTAAAAAAGACTGTTATTGCCGCCCTGGTAATGTCTCTGGTTGACTATTGCAACTCTCTCTATCTCGGTACGGGAGAGAAGCAATTGATCAAGCTGCAGGCTATCCAGAAAGCGGCCGCCAGGGTTCTTTTGAACCTGCCAAGGCGTCACCCCACCTCCCGTGCCATTCGAGAGCTACACTGGCTGCCAATTAAGCGCAGAGTTCAGTTTAAGGCCCTCTGCCTGGCCCACAAAGCCGTTCACGGAAATGGATCGGATGACCTGGCCAAACTCCTCCCTCGATATGTGCCCAACCGAACTCTAAGATCGGCCAATCAAGACCTGGTCTTTGTACCTAGAATTCGGAGAGTGCGTTGGGGCGGAAAATCTTTTTCTAATCAGGCTTCCAAACTTTGGAACTCACTGCCTGCTGAACTTCGCTCACAAGCCTCCAAACTGAGGTTCAGAAAATCCCTGAAAACATGGCTGTTTCCCCTACCCTGATTTGCCTCACATCGCCTTCTAATCTACAGCGCCAAGACGCCGTGGCATTCGAGCGCTTAATAAAAATTTCAGTCAGTCAGTCAGTGGGTGAGTCATCTGCACTCCCGTCCAATGTCCCTGCGGCACCTCGTCGTTCTCGAGGACAATCTGTAACTCTGTATAGGAGTTAAACGCCACTGAAGCCTGTTCTTCTCCGGGCACTGAGACCTCTTCTTGTTAGGAGTCTTCACCGAAGAGATACGGTGTGTCGTCTATCTGCTGCCGCTGCATCTCTCGATGTCGAGCTTGAGGATCACAGAGCGTTTTCTTCGATATGAAGGAATAGCACGCGTCACAGTCCTGTTATTTGTGGTTTGGGGACAAGCACAAATTACACACCTGATGCACATCTGTACGTAGATACTTCGTGTGGCGCTGGGGGCAGAATTTAAATGGAGTCTGTTTCATCGAAAAGGAGTCGGACCGATGTGGAGAGGCCACCTACGAAATTTCAATTGAAATGGAGATTTCTTGAGGGTCGAGTCGAACTGCAGAGAAAAGGAAACACGTTCGTAAACAATACTGTTGAGGGTAGAGTAGATTGCGCTCAGAGGGGAACTCGAGGACCGATTCCGAAACGGAGCGCAGCAATACACATCCAAACCCGATGGCGGAAAAAATCAATCTAACAGTGGAGTCGATGCCCATGCACACTATCACCGAAAGGAGAAGTCACCTTACCTTGTGACTAGAAAGACTTCTTCGAAGAAAATCTACTTGCAAACATCCGGACCCAACACTAGATGGCAGGAGTATGCAAAGCATGTGATCTGAAGCTCACATGCCTCGAACACATGGTTTCGACCAGACAGCCGTAATAGTATCTATGTGGGCATCAATAAATGGAGGTAAGTGCTCAGATGTTGCTCGGCCAGCTATAGCATTTCTATCAAAACATTGGCTTTATTCTGAATGGATGGCTGCTATAATTCTATCTCTCCGGCTGCGCTCTGAGCCACCACTGCAAATGACACACTTTCTTCTATGGGTGGCCCATTTAATGGCTCATACTCAATTGCAGGGGAAGTATCAAGCACACTGGAGTTCTGAAAGTCAATGTATAAGTTATCATCAGAGTAATGAGGGGGCAGCAAGCCTTCTTCCACACCATCAGCATCAATATCCTGGGGTGCACCCCGTTCTAGCACACAATTAGATAATGGAGACTCTGATGATAGTTGTCACGTGGTAGAGGCACAGGGTTAGAGTCAGGGTGCATGACAACTGGTTTCACCTTTGTAATCTCATAGTGTGACATTTGTTGAGTATGGGCCAATGCTGGTTCAGAATCCGGGTTGGATGGCGGCACTGGATCATCCTCCGGCTGTGTCGGCACTGGCATAGGGGGTGAAGGGAACCAGTGTGTATCATGAGACCAGAGTAGAAGTCTATATCTGAATCGTTACTGGCATGCAACAGGTTCCAACAGGACATATGGCATCAGGAAGGGACCCTCTTGGAGTCCCATTTCCATGGGGCCCACAGGTGTGCCAAAAGAAAGCACACTGAAATGTGCAGCATGGCCTCTTTGAAGGCCTCAAACTGCTGCGGGGTTGACAAGGAAACTTGGCGGTGAACTGAGGGATCAGCTCCATGGCAGGTGACCTCTGATGAGAGCAACTGCCTTTCAACACACTTGTATCTTCTCTTTGGGTCAGAATCGCAGGATGGGTCGATCCTGCTTTGCTTTTTTAGATTTGAGTTTAGATTTCAACTTACTATAGGATTTTGAGTAGAGTGGAATGGTCACAGGAACCTCATCACAGTCGTCCCCCAACTCGCCCTCCCATCCCAAAACTTGTTACAGGATCCACATCACGGCTCGAGGGCTGCGACTTCTTGTGTTCAACGACATACAACTTCGCCTCCCGGTCTCTGATCACATTTGGGTGCATTAGGGCATACTTGTTGTACAACTTCCAGGAGTGGGTTGAGCTCAGGTACCAAAGGTACACCTCATTCAGACAACTGCTTAGTGCAGTCATTGCAGGTCTGCTTTTTTTGTGGGAACATCATTTCCTAGAAAACCGACAAAGATTGGAGTTGAAGTTTGAACCCGTGTACCGAAGCGCGGAAAGAAAGGCACTGATGCCAGTGCACACTGTAAGGCTTAGATGCGGCTCCACTCTGTCACATCAGTGGCAGTGTGGAGCTAAAAATGAGCTGCATGGTGCCACCAGGTGGTGTGCAGGAGCACGGCCAGGAAAAGGTTTTGAAACCAGTCTGGAGGGAAGTGGTTATTCTAAGGTGAGGAATTTGCACTTGGAAGTATCCATCACAAGGTGTTGCACCAAATTGAACTGAATTAGTTCAGACTATGTCAGCTCTGTCATAATCAGAAACACTTTTTGTACCAAATTTGTTGATCTTTGCTTATGTCTTTTTGTATGGATCAGGGCTCCAAGTGAATGGCTTTAACAAATTCCCTGACCAGGTCTCATTCCAGAAAAGAGCCTGACGTGGGTAAAGTGGGTGGGAGGGTTTTTCAACAGTTTTCAATGGAAATTTTATAAGAAATGTTTTAGAACTGTAAAAGCAAGCAGAGGTGATACTTGCATCAATGTCAAACAGACCCATGTACAATTGTTTTTCTGAAAATCAAAAGGTGTCCAGCAGGTGCAACTATGTCACATTAAAAGTTAGGAGGATAACTGCTGGCATCGCCATCTGTGGGGATAACTGATGGGAGAAGGACTGAATTCCTTAAGTGTGTTGACTCTGGCTCTCTTGAAAGTGCCTCATGCTCTCGACTAAAGTTGAAGATAAGACCCAAAGACTAGAAGGACCCAGAAACCTGAATAGTAGCACCTAGGGGAGCATGACATGCGGTGGACGTCTGGGACACAAATATCAAAATTGCTCAGGAACAATGAAGATGAAGAAATTAAGAAGAAGGCTCCTTCACACCTGTGTCCTCTTTCTGATCCTCAAATGAGAGTGCTATAGGACCGACCAAAGGCCCTCTATGGACCCGAGCGTCTTGTTGTAAAATGAGAAGAAAATAAGAAGAAAACAGCTCCCATAAACAAAAGCTCAGCTTAGAGCCTAGAAACCTAAAATGATCTCATTAAGGTTATGGCAACAAACAATGTGTCTGCACAGGGGTCTATGGCCATGAGAACCAGGATAAATAGAAGATTGCTGTGTTTGCAAAGTTTGTTGCTGAGCACGTAGGGCCAGATGGACAGCAATTGCATTTTGCGACTTGGTAATTGTGCCGCTTTGCGATTCCCAATTTGTGAGTCGCAAAATGCAATGTACAACAGTGTCTCAGACACTTTGCGATTCTCAATAGGGTCGCAAATTGCATGCCTGTGAGACGACGACCCGGCAACCCCAACCGCAACACAGCCCTTCCCCGAACCTACCTCCTTCGCTGCCACCGGGACTGTATCCCCGACCCCAGAACGCCATCACCGGGACAAACCTCACGGCTCCAGCCATAACCCGGAGAAACCCGCCCTTCTTTTTCCCCCAGGGGCCAACCAGAACACCGAGTCGGACAGACTCAAATCTCGCGGACGGCGGAAGCCCCGCCCCTAAGGCAGCGACAGAACAAGATAAAACGGCGAACCAGGAAGAGAACGCGTCGGAGATTCGTGGCAGGACCCTCGGACTGGAGGTGGTGACGACGAAGAAGCTGGAGACGGAGAGCAGACGGGCGAAGCAGACGTGTGGACCGAGGAGTGGTGGAGTCCGCTGGAGGTGGCTGAAGAGCGGCCGTAACTCACCTGGAGAGTTACGGCGGACCACGTGAGTGCCTTACTCCTTCCTATTTACTACTCGCTAGGAGTCCCTGTAAATCCCTGTACATATCTCCCCCTCTCTTTAGAGTCACGTCCCCTGCACTGTAGTATATCTGTAAAGCACCCCACTGTATGCCCTGCCATTCCCTTCACATTCCGACTGAGCACCCTTTCTTCATACCTACCTGTGTTCCTACCTCCCGATACCTCCCTTCCCTCACTGTCTCTTTCCGTCCCTTCCACAACACGTCCCCGGTGACGGTGAACGGTACAGAGTGTCCTGAGACTAGGAGTGGACTAACGGTCCCTTGTTTTCTCTTTTGCTTCCTACCCTCCGTGGATCCTCCACTTCACTGGAGCCTCCGTTGGAACACCCGGAGCCAGCGAGCTGCCTTCAAGACCCGGAGCGGAGCCCTTGCATTGAGCCTTCCTTGTTTTGGTTTCTGTGTTGCACTCTGTGACTATCTGCAAATAAACAGCGAGTATAGCACACTATATACGGCCTCCTCGCCTGCTTTTCCGGCCCGCTGCACACCCCTCCTCACAATGCCTCATCAATATTCATGAGGCAAGCACAATTTGCGACCCCATTGGGAATGGCTATCACTCCAAGGGATGGTGGCCTGCTAGGGTCAGCAGACCACCATGTACGGGATTACTTTTCACATAAGCAGGTTTTTTAAAAATACATCCCGTTTTCCTTGAAGGAAAATTGGATGCATTTAAAAAACAAAAATAAAACTTTTCAGTTTCATTTTTTAACGGCAAGCAGCGGTCCATGGGCCCACTTTCCTGCTCTTAAAAAATATTTACATATTTGGCTTCTGCAACAATTAGTGACTTATATATACGAGAGTTCATTGACCTAGGCTGTTGTACAAATTTACAAAGGAAGCATCAAACCAAAAATGGAAGTTATCTTTTTACACCAATAGTTTGTTGTAGCTCACAACCAGGCGTTAATTTCACACAAGATCTAGTTCAGGAGGGAGTCTGAAGCCAACCAGATCTATTTTTGCTTTTCTGTTGGACCTTCAACACTGAAGAATTGATGGTCATTTCTGACTCCAGCTCCTTCATGTGACAGGCAGGAAGCGGACATTACTGAAAATGCTGGGGTCAAAGCTTCTTAACTTGTCAGGCTATCACAGGTTTCCTAAGAGTGGATTCCCATAACATTTCTGCTCTTACATGCCATTACACAAGAGAGGTGGAAGAAATATCCATTCCTGGGTCGGAGAGAGTATACCTTATTATAACGTCTGAAATATTAAGCAAGAGGAGGAAGTAGAATTTACAATGGGAGGCTGTGGTTTACAGAGTAATATTTATATGCAGTTAGCATTTGCCTGGCATAACTGTTAAGAGTTTATTTACTAATGGTCAATACACAGCTGAAAACAAAATTAATTGCTTTGTTATTCAAATAAAGCATTGCCCTTTACATACTTCAGTCAATACATGTTCAAAAGTTAAAAGCAAATCCTGAAAGTGAAAAATAATCAGAAAGTGTGGGAGTAAACTAACCTGAGAATGCCCATTCGCCAAATGAGTGATCGGTAAGTCCATGCTGTCCTGAACTGTAGACTGTGAAAAAATGCGTACCTCTTTAGTCAACTCCCCTCTGAAAAATTGTTCAAGCAGCTCCTAAATTTAACAGTGAGAAACATTGATTACCAAATTTGGACAGTAACTATAATATATGTCTTGTTTATTTTAGTATTCACATTAAAAGGCACCTGGGTATTTCTTTCGTCTTCTGAAAGAAATTTGAGACGGGCTGTTTCCAGTTTGTGCCTCTGGATTTTCCACAAGGCCCTTCGCTCTTTACGTGCTGCTTCTTCAGATAATTTACTGTAATGCTCAATCAATTCCTGCCTAAAAAGCAATCATATCACACAAGACTGCAGTCAAAATACATATACACACTAGGCTGTATAAAGGTTTTAAAACATTATGCAACATTACAAAACCTGTTCTGATTTCCTGGAGAAAGATTGTAAAGGTGGGCAAAGCGATGGATGGAGTTATCCTTTCTACAACCTCCTTTGAAAGGATTCTTGAGAACTTTCTATAGTGTTGAGGAATTAAAATTATGATAGTTTGACAAGGACATGTTGTTTCTTGCCTATACTATCTGATTTATCTTAGCTCCTACTTGAGCCTAAGCAGAAAGGACAAACAGCAGCAGGCTTCATTTAACATTTCTTTCAACAAGCACATCATTTTCATTAATTTCGTGTGAATAAACTTGGTAAAGGCACACACATTTAATTGCCTATAAAAACACTTTTGATAAAAGAGAATCAATGGAGGACAGGGTGCATTCAATGTCGATTAGAAACCACCCTAACAGAGATCCCATGGACTGGGTCCAATATGGCAAATATATTTTAAAATTCCGTTTTCCAGGATCCCATATGTGGGCCGCATTGTACAGTGTTTCAAGAGATCCAGATTTAAGTTTGCTCATTCCAGAATCCATAGTTAGTTCTTTTAGAATGACACAGTTCTTAAAAAAAATTAATGTTTAATGGAATCAAAACAAAGGTTGGTACAAAAGTTTGAAAACTCTAATAAAAAGAGTTTAGAAGCCCCTAACAACTCCTCCTGCAGGCCGATTTAGGGCCAAATGTATGAAGCTGTTTAGTGGTCTCAAAGCAGTTACTGAACCACAAAATTGGTTAAGAAATGCATTCTAGAGGGGCGTTTTTAAGGTGCACCATTCAAGCCGCTAATCACAATTATGCCATGTATGTATCAGTGGTCTGTGCCCGTACTTTTTGTCACAAAGCATTGATGGGTTACAGACCCCTCAAAACCATTCTAAAAGGGACTCCTTCCCCTTAGTCAAAGTTAAAAAGAATGTTTGGGAATGGGCTCTCTTTCCCATGTCCTCTACTATCAGCTCCTAGTGCCACACTAGCATTAATCATGGCAGTTCACAGCTGCTGTGCTAAGATACGCGTGCAAAGACAACAGTTAATGGACAGAACGGTGTCATACATTCACCCCAGTACAGAGATCTGGGCCTAAATCCATCGTTTTTTTGCACTCCACACCACCCCAGTTCAGACATGGCCATATGCAAATCAGCCTTGACCCTGTGCCTCATGGGAACAGTCCAGTCTGAACTGCCAAGCCATGTCTTCCCTGGACCGGAATCAAGCAGCCTAGGACCGGTTTCTGGCTATCAGCCGTCTTCAGCCAGGATAGCTTGACTCCAGTGGCGCAGTGAGCACGGGACCCACATCTGCGCGTACCCTTCCCACATAGGGTGAACAGCAAAACAAACAAGATGATGGACGGAATGTTGCACAATGGCAAAACATTCACCCCCAGTCACAGATCTGGGTTTAATCCATTGTTATTTTGCTCACCAAGCAACCCCAGTTCAGACATGGCCATATGCAAATCAGGCTTGACCCTGTGCCTCGTGGGAACAGTCCAGCCCGAACTGCCAAGTCATGTCTTCCCTGGACCGGAATCAAGCCTCCTAGGACCGGTTTCTGGCTATCAGCCGTCTTCAGCCAGGATAGCTTGACTCCAGTGGCGCAGTGAGCACGGGATCCACGTCTGGCAATACCCTTCCCACATAGGGTGAACAGCAAAACAAACAAGATGATGGACGGAATGTTGCACAATGGCAAAACATTCACCCCCAATCACAGGTCTGGCTTTAATCCATCGTTTTTTTGCTCACCAAGCCACCCAAGTTCAGACATGGCCATATGCAAATCAGTCTTGACTGGATGATTGCAATATGTCAGGAATTACAAGCGTACTTCAAAGACTGTCATTATGCCGTGGGTGGAAAGTGTCATGCCATGGATGTGCACAATATGTTGCGAATGTCCACTATACTGTCAGGACCGAGCATTGTGCCAAAAAGAGGCACTAGCAGATTAAGGATGACCATAACATTGTTGAATGAGTGTTTGATTAACGCTATTTATTTGAAGAAATATCACACACCCGACAGAACCAATTGTATACTATTTCATGACTGCCCAGTTTCTGAGGGATACTGGGTTACCCCATTGTAACTTAAGCTGACCATAACATACCAGCAAGAAAATATTACTTTCTTGTTGTCCTAGTTCTGCATGCAGTACCACAGGATACTTTGTTATATTCAGAAAGTCAACCTGTAGTTGGGGGTGCTCAACTCAAAGTTCACAGTGGGGAGAGGTGTGGGGCCGCCGCCAAGGCAACTGACGCTGGAGGCTGGGGATCACAGTTCGATCCCCGGCTCCGGTGGCAGGGTCTGCCCAGCACCATGCGACTCTGGGCAATAGCTTTACAACGGCCCCCAGCATCGAGATACCCCTCTGGGGGTGATTTGTGTGCTATACAAGTACTGGTTTTACATTTACAGTGTGGTGATACCTTCCCGAATAGCACAAAATGCCATTTTGTAATGCATTTTTCATGTTTAAAAACTTCCTCTTACAAAGCAGTAAGATCACATTGCAGCACCTAGCTGAAAGAAATGAACTATATTATCCTAGATAACCTCTAACTCTAAGGCAGTGAAAGAGAAAATTAAGGTGCCTGTCAGGTTCAAAGCATAGGCTGCAGATAACACACACTGATCTTTTATGGAGCCAGCAGCTTCCATTTCCCAGCAGGCACTGCAGAGGCAATTTGCCTCACAACCCCAGTTATTTTTAAACAACCAAACATAATATGCTTACAAATGAAAAATACGTAAAACATCATTGACAACCGGCGCAGGGTTATTTAGGACTTCACAGTGGCTTCCTATGATGCAGTGCTAGAATTACAAGTATTTCCTTCTACACTGTAGGATCCTCACTGATAATCATAAACATGGAACACAATAGCAAGCACTTCCCCAATCCATATTTCCAATAAGCTACAGAAAGAAAAGTATTACTCTACGTAGATGGAAATATAGAACCTAAAAGAAATCTCAACCACATACATTTCTTACTGCTGCCTGACCTATTAAAGTTTCTGCTCTTGAATCCTCATCCAATCAATAATGCTTGGAAAAGCTGTGCACTGATCTCCATGAGGCCTTATCCGGGCAGCAGATGCTATGTTACCTTGTGTGGAGTTATGTTGTAATGTAATAAGTCCAGTAGCCGAAATGTAGAATAAAGATGAAGGTTTATGGATAACAGTTCTTAGATGGTCTTGTAGTAGAGAAGTATTCAGCCCCATGAGGAGCAGCCTCTCTACTGCTCAATCCATACTCCAACTGACACTCCACATCCAGGCATCCTCACATTCCATTACATCACCATGCACACCAACATTCCACAGCATAGTCACACTGGCTGAGCAGCAAGGGGAGAGAAACAGGAAAGATGCATTATGCCATAAACCAGATACAACAAGTTAGCTCTAGGTTTCCAAGTGAGAGGCTTGTTAGTTAACAGATAACGAAAAGCAATACATAAAACTATTTACCTGACTACTGTCTGCTTCCATGAAGTCATACCAGTTCTGAGTGGGCCATCTTTAACAATGTAAGTGGTTTGCCTTACAAACTTACTTAGTTTTGCACAAATAAAATGTAAGGACTTTTCTGACATCCAAGAAGTGAAGTTGTCTCTATGTTGGTGAATGACTGATAACAAAACACTGGTAGTGAGATTGTTTTAAATGAAAGGAGGAGGAGGTCTAATCAGTTGAAACATTTTCTTTAATCCTGCCAAGAAGTTGTTTATGACTGGAACCCTAAAGCAAGACCTTTTTGCCATCACTTTATGCATGCGGTAATAGTGGCATAATGGACTTTGATGGAAGTGTACTGCAATCTCGATTGAGCGAGGTGGAGCAAATAAGGAAAGATTACATTCTATTGACAGTTTATAGGTTCATGGTTGTTATTTAAGCACCATGTGACAAACCTCTTCGACTTAAATGCAGAAGACACAGTCGTGGAAGGATGCTTAGATGTTTTAAGAATGTTCCTACAGTCTAGTTGCAAACTCAAATGTCCTTATTGAATGATTTTAGGAGCCATGCTCCCAAATGCAATGACTTAAGTTGGGATGGAGAATTTTGCATTCTATTCTCAATAGAAGGTCTGTTTGCATGGCAACTTCTTGTAGGGTCTCAAAGAGAGTTCAAGTCGCCCTAGATACCACCACTGTCTCAGCCACTCTGGTGTTATTAGAATAATCTTGGAACTGGATAGCTCCAGGTTAACCAGCACTGATGAAACTAGTGAAATTGGAGGAAAAGCATAGTTGTAGGAGAGTTGGGTCGGCTTCTTATAGTTACCCCCACTTTTTGCTGATGTTTCACTGTTTTTCGACTTTAGTCTGGCTATCCAGGACCCCAGCCTAGCTGCTTCCTCTCTAAAATGATTCCATGTACTTTAGGTACACTCCAGATTGGATACTGAAGTACCCTTATGAGTCCCTAGTATATGGTACACAAGGTACCCAGGGCATAGGTACCCCAGAGGCCTACCAGGGTCTGAAGCATGTATTAGGCCACCCCTGGGCAGCCTTCCAAAATGACACCACAAGTCTGCTACTGCAGCTTGTGTAAGTTGGTGTATGCACCCCTTACTTAGATATAGGTTCCCTATATCTACCTTATATCACTGCACATGTAAACCTATCAGTCACCCTATCGGCAGGCCTTATCAATCCTGAAGGCAGGGTGCTGGGTTTTGTGTGAGAGGGTGCCCATGCATGAGCAGGGCCCCTATGCAGCCTTCGGAATCTACTCTCCGGGGTTGTTCTGTGATGCAGCCAGACCATATACTCTTAAGTGCATTATAACCTTGTGGTAAAATTCTAACTTTGGAATGGCTGCAAGGAAACATGTCATGTTTGGTGTCAAACACCTTGGAATCGTACCCCCTCCCCCCCCCCCCCCCCCCCCACCAGTCTGGCGGCAGGAGTATGATTCCACCCTCCTAGAGGGAGAAACATGGCATCACCGGTAAACCCGGTACCAGCTTAACAGTACCCTGGCATCACAAAATGGGTGCTGCAGCCACAGACACAAGTCTGGCCTCCTGCTGCTGGACGAAACTCCAGCAGGGGAGGCCTGAAAAATAGGTGTCCTGTTGTGGTAAATAAATAAATAATACCCTATTTTTGAATGTATAAATGAATAACAGATAGCTCAATAAATAAGAGTCAAAATTCGAGGTAGTAGGAGTTTCGCAGGTTTATTACAGCATAAAGGACAGGAACAGGACAACCTGCATAGGAATAGGATGGCAGGGCCCAGCAGCGCTCCTGGTGTCAGGATCGGGACAAGGAAAAGGATGACTTTTTTAATAACAGTGCATGAGCATATATACATAACGCAAACACATAGCATTACATTGCAATAGGCGTAGCAGTGGGTGGAGCAAAAGGCGTGACGCGTAGCAGTCGCGAAAGATAAGGGTGGAAGTGGGTGTAACAGGGCGTATACATAGACATGTGATGTAAACGTAACAGAATATGTCATGAATAGGGCGGAAACATTGGAGGGGGCTACCTAAGGAGCCGGGACCTCTAACCTGATGGTGCGCGCAAACTAGCAATGACGTATCACTAGGAGAAGCTGGGGGCTATGAACTCTGTGCTAGGAGCAGAGACTGAAGTCTGGAGAGTCAGGGCGACATGTACCTAAGCAGTATCTAGTATCTGATGTTTAGAGAACATGTTGATATAAACTAGAAGTTAGGAGGGGAAAGGCTGACTTGATTCTAAGACTGGACCATGCATTATTCTACATGTAGTACGTGATGAAGAATATTAAATGACCATTAAATGCAGTATTTCTCTAACGTGGAGACGTGAAGGCTAGACAATGACGGAAACTATTGATGCGATTCAGTAGCTTAGGAATGCAGAGAAGGAGGACTGAACTGATAACTGGAACTATAACATACTTTTGGCAGACTCAGAGGCAGAGCCAGGCTGAACCGGGCACTGTGAGGCAGGAAGTAAGTGAAGGGTCGAGGATACAGGTGGGGGCTGTATCGCTCCTCAGCGAGGCTTTAGGAGACAGGAGCTGAATCTGATGTCCGGGCCCTTTTGAGGCCTAGAAACGGGGACTTTACAATGAAATAACGTGCACACTGAGAAACGTGGCAACGTAACTTTACATAGGCCTGATATTCGTAGTATTCACGAGGACTAGAAACTGGCATATTAGAGATGGACACAACTATAATTGCGTCATTAATCGAACATGGGGAATGCATATGCATATTTAATCATGCACACATAACATATGATGGATGACACGTAGGGACACAGAGCATGGCAAAATTTACTTTTCCACATTCCCTCCTTGTCACTACGTTTCCATCAGGAAACATCAATATTCATGATACCATCTATCATTTCATACAGTATCATTTGCTCGTCTCGAATTATCCTGGAACGGGATTTAGAACGGGGCTTGGGACTAGGAATACAAGAGGTAGCACAAATGCCGCAAATCGCAGGGCCACATTGTATACAGAGACAGCAGCTGAATATGATCGCTACTGCAATACCTAGGAAGGACAATATTTTCCATCCCCATGCGGAAATTATATTCCAGAACCAACCGGACCATGTCCAGGTGCCTGGATCTTGGTGTAACAGATGGGCAATTTTATGGAGTCTGGTTATAGCTGAATAAACAGACGGCGCGTTATTTGGAATGAAAATGCAGCAACTAGATCCGATGACTCTACAGGCCCCGCCCCTATCGGCCAGTATGACGTCAAGGACGAGACGATTCTGTAAAACGACAAATCTCATAGCAGATTGCTCTTCAGTTAAATTACCTAGAGCAGAAGCAGTCTCATTGACTACTGCTTCAAGGGTTCTGGTTAACCTACGGATTAGCTTACTATTCTGGATAGGTCCTATAAAGAAAAAGAAACCTCTGTTGAAATCTGTATACTGTTCTAGAGCAGTTTCAGTATAATCGACAATTGGGGACTCCCTTCTATGTCTAACGTGTACTAGATGTGTGTTTCTATGATAATCAGGTGGGGCTAGGAAAACAGGTGGCAGTAGGAAGGCAATGTAACAGGTTCCCTCCCAACCGAGGGGCAGACGAACATATGCAGTTTGACCACAAATAAAATAAGAATGACGTGAAGCTTTGAAGATAGATTTCCCACTGTCACTATACTTGACAATAGTAGTACAATCACTATGTCCTACATGTACGGAACCATTATTTCGGACACATAATTCACCTCTGACTGGCAGTACTGAAATAGCAGGTAAGTCTGGAGTAGTATCAGACTGAACATTCAAGACCATGAAATTCGAAGAATAATTACCTAAATTATACACTTCATTTTCTAGATCTAACCCTGTTCTGTGGGGAAGACCTTGCTTGTCTGGAAAACATGTATTGTTAAGAAAAGACATATCTGTTGAGGATGACGTTAACGTGGACCATGCTCCACACGAACCATTATGTGAGAATGGATAAGGAAAAAGTGGCAGAACTCCCTTCGGTGTCTGGAAAGGGGGGAGTCGACCACACACCCAACAATTAGTGGCATTGCTGGACTGGTGTGAGTAATGTAACATGCGGATGAATGAGTTATTTCGCATAGCGAGGCGGTAAGAGAGTTCATGAGGAGGCAGATCACTAAACGTGTGCTCTACTGTAGCATTAGCAGACGTATTTACATGAAGAACTGGGAAATACAAGAAAAATGCATAACTGGTGCAGGAAATCATAATGCTGAGAAACAATATGAAACATAGAAAAACGATACATCGAATTGAGTTTTGACTAACTCTCTCACTATGGGGGTCTATTTTATACATGTCAGAAACAGTCTAACCGTTTCACCTAGGGGAGGACTTAGACAATCAAACTGACTGACTTATTTTACTAGACCGGAGTTTTAACTTATACTCCTGTTGCGGAGTTTTCTCTAACAGGGGAGGGTTTGTAGCAATGTCTTTTGCGGGACAGTCCTTGAGAACAATATTTTGGCAATCCTTCAAATCCTGGGAAACGTTCTTTAAGACGGGTTTCAGTCCATTAAATTGTTTTACATGAGAAAGGTGCACCCAGCCTTTGCGACCTTCCAACTTCACGGCTGTACGGGTGGTGGGGAGGACCTGTCGGGGCTCTTTCCAGCGAGGCTCCAGCGGACTTGATCTGTCGAAATTCCTCACCAATACCATGGATCCTGGAACGATTTCATGCGGTGCCACCTCGGTATTGTCTGGAAATGCGGCGGCAACCTGTGAACGACATGAGTTGAGGGCAGACATCAAGGAAGCTAGGTAATCTGTCAGCATATTACTTGAAACATCGGTAATACTTCGGGGTCTAGGAGTACCCCACATGTTAGGGGGGCGGCCGAAAACGACCTCATACGGGGACAGACCTGATCTGGAATGTGCGACCATGCGCATATAAAATAAAGCGACTGGCAGAGCTACTAGCCAGTCCACACCTTTTTCTTTGCATACTTTGGCGATACGGATTTTCAGAGTCTGATTATGTCTCTCTACAAGACCGGCTGCTTCAGGATGGCGTACACAATGAAACTTCCACTGGTACCCTAACAACAGGGAAACATGCTTCATGAGTTCAGATGAGAATGGCTGACCGTTATCAGAATATACGACTCTAGGGAGTCCATAACGGGGGAAGAACTCACGAACCAACTGCTTGGCAGTGGTCGCGGCTGTGTAATCTGGGACTGGATATGCTTCTGTCCACCTGGACAAAGCGCATACAACTACAAGGATATACTTGAAACCTCGACATCGCTCCATCTGAATATAATCCATCTGGAGGACTTCAAAAGGGTGGTCAGGGGGCTGGAATCCACCTTGTTCCACCGGGACACTTTTACCTGGATTAAACTGACAACATATCATACAGGTACGGACTTTCTGCTTGGCTGCAGCTCGTAAATGCTTGTTGAACCAAATGTTCTGGATACTGTCTAACATAGCTTTTTCTCCTAAATGTGCTGGACTATGTGCGGTATTAATAATGACTTGAACCATAGAGTCGGGGAGAAACCATGTGGCTCTACCCTTCGTTAACCATCCTTGATCTGTCTGGACCCCTCCTTGTTCGGACCATTTCTTGATTTCTTCGGGAGTAGCATGTAACTGGATATCTATGACATCTTGTGTAGGGTCCTTAACTCTCATGCATGTAATCGGATCTGGAGTGTGTGTCATGTTAACTGGAATGTCTAGAGTCTGTGCTGTGAGCTTGGCTGTGCGATCTGCTAGATCGTTACCTTGAGAAATGGTGTCAGTAACTTTCGTATGTGCTTTGCACTTCATGATAGCGATAGATGTCGGTAAATGTATGGCATCTAACAGAGCTTGAATAAGGAGACCATGCTGAATCTTGGTTCCATGAGAAGTCATGAAACCTCTCTCCTGCCAGAGCACTCCGAAGTCGTGTACAACTCCAAATGCGTAGCGTGAATCTGTGTAAACATTAACTTTCAAGTTCTTGGCGTGTATGAAGGCTTGTGTCAGAGCAACTAGCTCTGCTGCTTGAGCGGACAGGGTATCAATACGGTGTGTTTCAATAACTTCAGTGTCAGTAGTCACTGCATACGCGGCGACTAGTTCTCCTGTACTTGTTCTCATACATGAACCATCCACATAAAGTGTCAGGTCGGGGTCTAGTAACGGAGTATCTGTCAGATCTTGTCTTGGCTTTGTCGTAATGTTAACTACTTCCACGCAATCATGTGTGGCTGGATTTGAATTAACTGATGGTAACAGTGTAGCAGGATTTAAAACGTTGCAGCGTCTGATTTCTATGTGTGGCTGGAACAGTGTCAATTCATAACCTGTTAAACGTGCAATTGTCAAGTGCTGAGTTTGTGTTCGGTTTAAAAGAACTTCCACGGAATGTGGAACTTGTACTGTCAAGGAGTGTCCTAAGACTATGGAATCACTTTGTCTGATAGCTAGTGCTGTGGCTGCAACTGACTTGAGGCACGCAGGCAGAGCCTGGGCTACAGGATCTAATGTGCTCGAAAAATAAGCACAGGGCTTGTATTGTCCTGCTTGATCTTGTGTGAGAACAGATAATGCTGTACCTTCGCGTTCAGTAACGAAAAGTGTAAAAGGCTTACTGTAGTCCGGTGTCGCTAGAACTGGAGCTTGGCATAGGGCTTTCTTTAACTCATTGAAACTAAGTGTATGTTCAGATGTCCAAGGGAGGACAGTCGATACGGCTGCCTCCTGTGTCGTTAACTGTATCAGTGGCTTGGCTAGAAATGCATACTGAGGAATCCATTGTCTGCAATAAGAAGTAAGGCCGATAAAAGCACGTACCTCCTTCTGGGTCTTGGGCTGAGGAAGACTCGCTATTAACTGGATACGGTCTGGTGTCAACTGTCTACCCCTCTTGGACAGTAAGTGTCCTAAGTAGACCACTTGCTGGACACAGAATTGAAGCTTAGAAGGGGACACCTTGTGCCCCATCTCGGCTAGGAAATACAGAACTGTCAGTGATGCTCGCTCGCAAGCACGTTCAGAACGGGCTGTGATCAGTAGATCATCGACATACTGGAGCAGGGCAGTGTCAGTTGGCATGTGAATGTTGTCTAGTTGTCTCTTGAGTGCTTGACTGTAAATACTAGGACTTTCTGTGAAACCTTGAGGAGCGCGTGTGAACATATAGCTCCTTCCATTTAAACAAAATCCGAAAAGGAACTGGCTGTCTGGATGAATAGGAACACTGAAAAATGCGTTCTTGAGGTCTATGACAGTGAAGAACGTGGCTTCGGAATCAATGGCCGTTAATAGGGAAGAGATGTCTGGGACAACTGGGTACTGCGGAATAATACATTTATTAAGCTCTCGTAGGTCAATCACTAATCGATATACTGGGGGTGCATTTGGATCAGTACGTTTCATGACTGGAATGATCGGAGAATTACATACATTGGAGTCAGTTTCTACAACCACTCCTTGAGCCATGAGCTCGTCAATAATTTTGGATAAGGCTGCTACAGCCTCAGGTGGCAATCTGTACTGTCTGATTCGTGGTAACACTACACCTGGCTTGAGAGTCACACGATAGGGTGTGATTTGCATGTAACCTACATCAGTTGGACCTTGCGCCCATAAGTGCTGCGGGACATTAGACAGTCTTGAATCAAAATCTCGTAATACATAGTGACCCTTAAAGTCACGTAGGAACAGACGTATTCCCTCTGGGGAACAGCATATAACTGCACCTAACTCTTTCAGTGTTTTAATGCCTAATAGATTTTCTGGACATGACTTAGTAAGTAACAGATCAGTAGTGCGGGACAATGGACCTACTTCTAGAGAAACTGGTTTTGAAATCTCATTTACGATAGGTTTTCCTGAAAATCCAAGGGAAACATTTCTTGAGCCTGAGAGCGGAGCCCCTGGAACTTCGGCGTGACTAATTGTGGTCCTACTTGCCCCTGTATCAATCAAAAACTTTCTGTCTTTCCCTAATACTTGACTGTGAACATAGGGACCTTCTTGATCTACAGGTATCTCGATGAGAGGCAAGCCTACCTCCCTCTCTAGGCTGTTTCATGAATACTGCTGGTACTCTGTATACTCAGACTGTGCATACTGGTACATCTGCTGTGTGACATGCTGTGTTGCAGCGATAGGCTGCGGAGCTGTAACTGTCTGTGGCGCATTCTGTGGCTGAGGAATCTGTGAAACTTGTTCTTGTCTAGGCGGACGTGGTCTTTCTTTAGTCTTACCAGTAGCTATGTTGTGTTTCAGAACTGCACACTCGTTTATAAAATGACCTGGCTGTTTACAATAATTGCAGTTCCCTTTAACGGGAGCTGCAGGATGACTGGCTTGATTTGGACCCCTCTTCTGACTGTCTTGAGGAACAGATTGTGCAACTAGTACTTTCATCTTCGTGTCTTTCATACGTTTTCTTTCGTGTTCTTGTTCTTCTCTGATTCTATTCTGGTGGTATTGAAGCATCTGCAACATCTGGGACGGGGTATTAGCTTGCCAGGTACTTTCGACTTTCAAAACTCGATTTTTAATTTGTGGGCTTGAATTCTCGACTAATTTAGTAACAAAAAGGTGAGGGTATGACTCACTACTTGTCTTGAGGCCACTGTTGATGCTAAAACATTTTTCAAATCTAGAATAAAAATCACTAATATCTTCGTCTTGTTTCTGTTTACAGGCTGAGATTGCATCCCAGTCTTCTTTTCTAGTTGTCAATAATCTGGGTAAAACTTGTATTAATAATTCCGGTAATTCTTTACATTTATCTCCAAGACCGGTACCTGGTACTCGTGCCTTATCTTCAGCTTCTAGAACTGCCCAATCGATCTTTTTCTCCCCCACCTCCCATTCTTTTTCCTTGAGCTTTTCATACACCCCTGCGGGCAGCAGAACCTTTAACATTTTAATTATATCTGGATACGTGTATTCTCCCATACGGAGCATGTCTTTTAATTCTCTATGGAACCCTGCTGGATCTTTGTCATGACAGGGAATTAATTTCTTCATCTCGAGGAGTTCCATCTTTGTAATCGGAGTGTAAACAAACACTCGTTCTAGTTCGCCACCCGTTCCTCTGACTGGGTGGACTTCTCGTAACGGATTCTGTCTCTCCATGTAAAATGGTTTACCTTCTGGGGGTGAGGCAGGAACAAAATGCGGGTTCAAAAACGTTCTATATTTGTGACGCTGTTCTAGAATGACACTAATTAAATCGGTACCTAGACCTTTCCATCTATACTGGAGTAACTCGTTCAGGACATCATGTAACGGGCCTGGATCAGAGTGCTGACCCTCATACAATGTAATGAGGTGCTGAATCATATACATACCCACCAGTCGTTGTTCGGCTGGGGGCATTTTCAGAAACATCTGTGCCACTATTTCGTCTGGAAAAGTGGTAGAATCAGTAATCCATCGGACTGCTGATCGGGCTAGTTCTTGTTCATGCATGGTACTTAACTCACTGTAACCGATTCGTGATTTCAGAATGTGATCGGTAGCTTGGAATACTTGTTCTAGAGAACCTTGTTCTGGTGCTGGAGAATGAAAAATAGACTTGTGTTCTAGGCGTAAATGGCGATCTGGAAATCTAGATTTTCCTACATACGCTATTCTGGCGGGATTCTCGTCCTCTACCTCTTCAGTATCAGAGTTACTTTCTTTCTCGCTTACTTGTGCTGCTTTACGCTGTTCGTGTAATTTTATTATTTCTTTACGGATTTTCTTGTACATACTCTCCATAGCACCGACGGTCTTGTGCTTACCCTCGGCTATATTATCACTCCACCTTGTCAGGGTTCTCATTTCAGCCGGATCTTTAGACGGGTAATCTTGTTCTCTTATTAGACAATTGATCAGAAACTTTAATATCATGAGCTGGATCTCGGCTTTCCTTTGAGACATGGCCTCGCTAATACTTTCTGGATCATCCCCTGTACGGATGAAACGATATATTCTGTCTAGATCTTCTTTCATATTCGGTAAGGTGACTAGATACTCGGCCACCTTTCTTACGCGGAATGAATATAAAACCATATTATCCTCGCCTGGGACTGGATCATAGCCGCATTCGGCAAGGGATTTTCTTATTTCTGCTACAGTCTGATGTCTGGGCGTACGATGTGACGCTTGTGCATGTAATTCGGCTGTCGTTAAACGCTTGTGTGGCGGCGGGGTTTGAGGAGTACCTCCCCCTGCGGCCCCTAAACTAGAGTCGTCTACTGAGGCTCTTCGTCCTGGCAGAGTGGGAAATGGAAATGTAGGCTGGACTTGTATGGCGGGCTGGACCGGGGGTACCGTAACAGGTACTCCGGTGTCTGGAGGAGCGGGAAGTGCCTGATTTACAGGGACTGGCGGAGCGCGAACAGGATTTGCATATTCTGGGACTGTGTCGTCCAAATAGGACGAAATAAAAATATCAGCTGCGGTCTGTTTGTGACGTAGTTTGGTCGGAACTAATGGTGGCGGGAAATTACTGGATGCCTCTGGGGTCGCTTTTGGCAAGCCCTCGGCAAGGAGAGGATACATACCCCTAATAAGGGCATGCCTCTGTCTGTCTGACTGTTCGGCTTTGACTTGTTCACCTATCTCGATTAGTTCTTTTTCTTGTGCTCGTTCTAAGGATTCTCTACTTAATTCTGACTTTCTGATTTCCTTTTCAGTTCTTTTATGAGCTTCTTTGCGCCATAACTCGATGGCATCTTTCTGTGACTGTCTGGCTTTCTTTTTCCATAATGCTTCTTCTACTCGCATGATGCATTCGGCATCCCATGTACCCGATACGGGCCATCTATACTTTTCTTCTAACTGTTTGGTATACTCTACCCATAAATCTAGATACAATATGGCGCTTATGCCATGCTTCTGATACATAAAATGACCTGGACTGTCCCTAGGCGGAACTGGAACTGCTGCTTCCAGCAGACCCTTTCTGGTTTTTAACTGACGTAATTTCGAAAAGAGCGGCATGACTGAACTATAATCTAGACACAATACAATACACAATAAACACGATACTTATTCCCCATTCATACCACGACATTAAAATACATGAAGAACATTTAAAAATAACAGTTCGAACAGAATACTACCTGGAATACGGAACACAGAATACATGAATTTTCTCGAGAACAGAACTGACTAGAACAGGAACTAGATGCACTGCTGAAACAGTACGAAACTTACCGGTCTCATAAAGAGACACGTCAGGACCCGCATCCACCGAAGTGGACACTTCGTTTGTGGGTCTGTGTACCACCAACCCACGGACCAGAGTCAATTAAATTGACCCTGTCTAGATACCACCCCAGTAATGGTACTCACCGGGCAGCAAGAACGGAAGGCCTCAGACTGGACGGGACTGCTTGGACGTCGGACGGACGAACTTCGGACTTCTGTTACGGGTGGGCCTCCGGATACCTCGGACCTTGAACTCTCGGCTTGGGCTCTGGTCGGGACTCGCCGCGTTCCTCCACCGTCTCGTTTGGATGCTGGACCGCCTCCTCCGTCTCCTCCGTGGGCCTGAGGGATACTTGAAGCAGAAATATCTGCCGGTGCGCAGAAGAGTTCCGTCACGACTGCAGAGGGTCAGGGGGTCGGCGTGGCTTCACCGACGCGTGGGGAAAGGGCAAGTCCCTGTTCGGGCGCCATTATGTGGTAAATAAATAAATAATACCCTATTTTTGAATGTATAAATGAATAACAGATAGCTCAATAAATAAGAGTCAAAATTTGAGGTAGTAGGAGTTTCGCAGGTTTATTACAGCATAAAGGACAGGAACAGGACAACCTGCATAGGAATAGGATGGCAGGGCCCAGCAGCGCTGCTGGTGTCAGGATCGGGACAAGGAAAAGGATGACTTTTTTAATAACAGTGCATGAGCATATATACATAACGCAAACACATAGCATTACATTGCAATAGGCGTAGCAGTGGGTGGAGCAAAAGGCGTGACGCGTAGCAGTCGCGAAAGATAAGGGTGGAAGTGGGTGTAACAGGGCGTATACATAGACATGTGATGTAAACGTAACAGAATATGTCATGAATAGGGCGGAAACATTGGAGGGGGCTACCTAAGGAGCCGGGACCTCTAACCTGATGGTGCGCGCAAACTAGCAATGACGTATCACTAGGAGAAGCTGGGGGCTATGAACTCTGTGCTAGGAGCAGAGACTGAAGTCTGGAGAGTCAGGGCGACATGTACCTAAGCAGTATCTAGTATCTGATGTTTAGAGAACATGTTGATATAAACTAGAAGTTAGGAGGGGAAAGGCTGACTTGATTCTAAGACTGGACCATGCATTATTCTACATGTAGTACGTGATGAAGAATATTAAATGACCATTAAATGCAGTATTTCTCTAACGTGGAGACGTGAAGGCTAGACAATGACGGAAACTATTGATGCGATTCAGTAGCTTAGGAATGCAGAGAAGGAGGACTGAACTGATAACTGGAACTATAACATACTTTTGGCAGACTCAGAGGCAGAGCCAGGCTGAACCGGGCACTGTGAGGCAGGAAGTAAGTGAAGGGTCGAGGATACAGGTGGGGGCTGTATCGCTCCTCAGCGAGGCTTTAGGAGACAGGAGCTGAATCTGATGTCCGGGCCCTTTTGAGGCCTAGAAACGGGGACTTTACAATGAAATAACGTGCACACTGAGAAACGTGGCAACGTAACTTTACATAGGCCTGATATTCGTAGTATTCACGAGGACTAGAAACTGGCATATTAGAGATGGACACAACTATAATTGCGTCATTAATCGAACATGGGGAATGCATATGCATATTTAATCATGCACACATAACATATGATGGATGACACGTAGGGACACAGAACATGGCAAAATTTACTTTTCCACACTGTCACGGGGAGGTGTAACCACCTCCCAGACAGGCTTTAGTGTATTGGGGCTGGGTGGGTGCACTCCAAGAGTGCTTTGAAGTCAGCACTGGGGGCACATTTGGTGTCCCTGTGCATAGCCCAGTTCATACCGGTTGCAGGGGCTACCAGCCCCTGCTCTGGCGCGAAAATAAGACAAAGGAAATGGGTGTAGCCACCCCTCTTTCCAAACACTCCCATAGGTGGGTCCCCCAGAGTTTGTCCCACCCCTTCCTTGGGTATAAAGAAAGTAGGAACCCCTGACTACAGGTCTTTAGATTTACCTGGATGAAACTCTGATAACGAATCCTGGAACTTCGACGATCTGCACGACGCTGGATGACTGAAGAATCTCCCTTGGAGTAAAGGAGTGGCAGGTACCAAAGACGCATCTGACCTGTTTGAATCTCCGAAGCTCCCGCCGGACTCCGTAGAATTTGCAACACTGGCGGTGGATTTCCAGACTTCTCAGAGGCCGATGGAAAGTCGGAACCCCTGGACACCATGCATATTTGCATGTGCATCTGTTTCTCCACAATACTTGAGGCTGTGCATTGGGTTACTTGTAGCCCAGACACCGAGCAGCATTTCCACCAAAGACTGCTGGCCTACACTCCACGAGTGTTCCGTGAGCTGGCTCTTTATGTTTTCTCTCGAGGTACCTTCACGATCCCTGGTCCGTCGACTGGTGGGTCCCTGAGAAGGCAACTTTAACTTTCCATGGGCTTCCCTGGTTGCTCCAGACGTGCCCTGACTCTCCATCGCTTGGGGATTCCCCTGGACCTTGCTGGTCCACACCGAAGCATCTTTTCTTTTCCTGCGTGGGGTGCTGTTGCCAAATCTTGTTGTGTTCAATCCGAGCACCGACGCCGCAGCACACAACATCCTTCGTGGGACAGCTCGAATCCAGCTCCTGGCCGTCGTTGATGCCTCCTGATCCTCGTGGCTGCAGAGTCAAGCTTCACCTCTTCGCACCTGAAGAACCCGATATTGGTGGGCATTCGTCTATTGTGCCCCTGGTCACTGGCAAGTGACCCAGACTCTGTCCCCTCTGCTTTCAAGTTCCTCACATTTTCGATCCAGGCTTGGATCAAACAGGACACTTTTCTTCTTCACGGTAGCAGCACTTTGCAGCAGATCGTGGCGATTCCCAACACCATTTGACACCCATGCACCCGGCTTCCCAGGGTGAGGTAACTTGAGTACTCTGGTGCTCCCATGGGAGTTGGCCCTAGAACCCCTTAAGTCTAAAGGGGCTTGCTCAAATTCCTCTCCTAAGTGTCCTTAATCTTTAAAATTCCAACCGCGACTTCCCTCATAGAAGCTAACGACGCTCGCAGCTGTGTTCTCACACTGCACATGTCCCCCATGGGTCCCCTGTGTCACTACCTTGGGTGGTACAATGGGGTCCCAGCGATTCTACAGGCTTTAGGCCTTGGGTATAGTCAAGTCGTGGTTCTTATACCACTTTCTTAATATATGGTTTGCCCCACCCCAGGGGCCCAGTGTATATTGTGCTATTTACTGATGTTCTATTTTGTTTAAAGTGTGTACCTTGCTCTGTAATCTCATAAAAAGGTTACTAGAGAGTGTTTAGTAATAAATACATATATTTTATATATACCTGGTGTGGTTCTCCTTTCATTTAGCCGTTCAAGAGATTACAACCTGGTAAACCCAGCTACTTTACACTCCTTCAAGACTTAGCCTGACGCTGCTCTCCATAGATACCACTAGGATAGCTTTCAATAAAGGTTGTCTTAAACCTATCATCAGTAAGGGTTGTTTGGACTGGTGCAAGGTGCTCACTATAACTAGTGGACAGCATATGCCAGGCCAACTTCTCACAATGGTGACATATTTAAAACCGATAGATCAAAGGGGCATTGCCCAAGTACTCAGGTTCCTACATTCTTGATGCGAAGCTTGGTCATTTTATGTTTTGCCCGATGGTGAATACATTTACGTCAGAAAAACACTAGTCCTGAAAAATGTCTATCAAGAACCCCCGGCTCTCATTTCTGACTGTCTGCAATCTGCTTAGAAGATCTGTTTGGCAGATCTTTTTGGCATATGAACTGCTTGAATTAATACATTGGTCAGCAGCCAATCCCAAACTGAGACTCCAGTGAGAGAGTCCTTGACCTAGTGTCCCCTGCTTGTTAAAATAATGCTTAGTCGTAGGATTGTCAGTTTGTATAAAAATCCTGTTCGCAATCACAGATAGAACAAACACTTTCAAAGCTAGATTTTTTAAGTCGATCATAATCCTTGCACTGGGATATCTTGCAGATAAGCACTCCATCCTGATAAGGAAGCATCTCCCAAAAAAGTACAGCATAGAAGGTTTTGAAAGAAGAGAATTCTCATTATAGGTTTCTTCTCTTGTACCATCATAGCAGAGACGGTTTGACTTGTGCTGTAGGAACTACCTTTCCTCCCAATCATCCTTCCATAGGGACCATTGCTTCTCTAGGCTATGCTGTAAATATCTCATATTAAGAATTGCATTGGGTACTAGAAAAATGCACAATAGGATGGACCACTACAGGAATTAAATCTGTTGAGCTACTGGATGTGGGATTTGCATCAATCAATGAAATTTCTGTAAAATAATACAAACTCTTTCCACAAAGGGACACACTTGTCCCTTTCGAGTGCCTACAGTTGCTCCTAGGCTGCCAAGAAGCTATACTGGTGACAACGTTGATTTTCCAAGGTTGATATGCAAGCCTAGAAATCCTAACAAGTTGGCTGCGGTGTGGTATTCCAACTATGCATGATGAAGAACTTGGGCCTTTATTAACCAGTTGTCCAGGTAGGGATAGATGCAGTGGCGTAGTGAACCCCCTGCTTTCACAGCTTAAGTGGTGGTGGTGCTGACACCGTTATTTACGAGTCTTGACTGTTTGCAGACAGCCACTCTTAAAAACATTGAAAGGGAAACTATAACAGGGGAGGAGAGGAGACAAGGAGGCCCACATGGTGAAATCCTTAGGGAAAGAGAGGAAAATAGTTTGCAGAGGTATTGCTTCCATGGATGCAGTAGGTGCAGTGACGCGATGCCCATGGGCCTAAGGGGCCCACTGGCCTCTGACACTTGCTATATTTTATCATTTGAATACCAAGTGGGAGCCCATTTTTTAGTTGCACTAAGAGCCAGAAAACACTGGTTTCACTACTGAGACTGTGTGAGAGAGAGAAAGAGGGAGGGCTGAAAGGAAGAGTGAAATGAATGACATATTCAAAGAAAGAAAGAAACTTACAAGAAGACCAATATGCAAGAAAAGATGCATGCACGGGTGAAAGGATTCATGGAAGGAAATTGAAAACAATATCTGCAGGGGAGGGTGAAACAATAGCTGGAATGAAGAAAGGCTGACTCAATCAGTGAATGGACAAATGGAGATCTGGATGGATGAATTGATAAATATTTCAATCTGAAGTTAAGTGGAGACAGACTCTGAGCCTGCTGAGGACAAAGAAAAACGATGTCTGAAACAACCACTGCACTCGCCGCCTGCGGCCCGAGTTTGAGTGGCTCACCGGTCACAGCAAGGTCCCCCTACACTCCAGAGTCTGTGTCCACCACGGGTTGACCCCTCCAGGACTTCCCGACGTGGCCTGCAGCCTCTGCAAGGAGACCCCCCAACAGTGAGTGGCTCGGTACGGTGAAATCCGACCTCAGAAGACCTCAGAAGACATGCCTGCATCCAGCCGCCCTGCACCCTGGAGAAGAGAACCCAAGGGGCATCTATGTCCCCGAGCCCTCCAACATACCTGCCCAGCTGTTGGTTCATCCTGGAAGTCTTCCTGGACCGAGCCAGCAGCCAAAAACCAAAACCGAAAATCCCCATTTAAAACAACAGGGGACCCAATGCCAAAACAGCACCCTGCACCCGGCCGCCACTGTGGGTGCACCTTGTGTGCTAACTTGGAGCCCCCTTTACCCTGAGCTAAAGTCCAGGAGCTTTGCTCCCACAACTTTGTGGTCTGCTCATGAGCAGCCACCAACTGGAGGCCCCCAAAACCCATCGGATAACATTGGGCCAATCACTTGGCACCCGGCTGCACTAGTGCCGCTGAAGGGTGCTTTGAGAGTGCATCCTTGACCCTGGGGGAACACTGGTTCTAACCCGAGAATACCAACTCCAAAACCTAAGTACCTACCGATAACACGGTTTTGTTCCATAGGACTGCACTGATTGCTTTTCTGTGAAAAAATCTTTTAAGTGTGGAGTTGGTTTGTATGAAACTACCCTCTGATAATGCCTTACTGCTCGCCCACACTACCACAAATAGAGAGTAAGGTATTATCTACTGTTACCTCTGTCGACTTTTGGTCTTCCACTGGACTCTGTGGACACTATATCTTACTTTGGTATAGTATGTATAGAGACAGCTTCCTACAGTCGGGATAACTGTAGGCATCATTAGATGCCCTCCACTAGTGTTCCTCACAGGGCCTTTCAGGCAAATAAGGCTCTGTCTCCAATTTGGACTGTCTGGGTCCCATCGGCGCCGGTCTGGCTCAGCATATAAGTCAGGAATCATGATAGTGTCAGCCCCACCGATGGCTGTCAACAGCGCCAGGAACAACACCCGTGAAACCGACCCTGAAGGAGGTTGGGAAGTCGTGGCTGGGCCGATCCATATCCACTGAAGAATCCTGAGGGACCAAGAGGTGCAGAAGGTGAGCTCACCGGCAGAAATCCAGTAGGTGGCTGTTAGACCTAGGGGATCCTAGACTACATAGGGTAGCCTGGCACAGTAGTGGACACAGCTAAACTCAAGGCATTGGTTAAGTGCTTACAAGACCCACTCACAGTAACTCAGTGATTGACCACTAAAATAAAAGACTCAACACCAATTTTGGAAAAATACCAGTACCTTTTATAAAAATAATATGACTCTGTTTCTTATGCAAAATAGGTTTACAATTAGCTTAGCAACATCGCACATATGTTACACCAACCTTAGTATATTTCACACTCTAGGAAGACTAATTCATAGGTACAGTTCCCTTGTAATAAATGATTATCACTCCCACAAAATTACTTCTTCCAGCAGATATCACAGCAAGGAATATTCACTATACAGGTTACACATTTACATTACAGACCTGGCATGTACATTTCATTACCCTTCTGTTCTCAGAGATCTGTTCCAGCACGTCAATCTCTTACCCCCAACAGCGCTGTTCTCAGAGGTCACAGCCCACTAAAAAGCTAAACAGGAGACAAGAGGTGTTAATACGGCTTCCCCTTTTGTTTACTTAGTGGCTACACCGCTCTGATAGTGAATCTAACTCCAGGGGTTTAATGGCTTGTAGAGATCCTGACAGGGAGTTCCAAACTTTAATGTATTTCTCTGGCCCAGTCCCTCAACCACTGGCACAAGTACTTAAACCTAGCGGTTCGTGTCTGGAATCAGCGGCCAGGAGTCAAGTTCCCCCAAGGTCTATTTGGAAGGCCTCAGCGCTTCGTAACCAAGTTTGTTTTCCAGTCACCGGGGTTACCGAGTGCCGGCACAGCCGCCTCCCGCTCCCTCACTTCCCGGCTTACTTTTGGGTTGAAGGCGAGCTAGCTGGCGTTGCCTGCTTCACGCGGTGTCGGTGGTGTCTTCCAGCAGTCGACGTGGGCGTGAGGAGACAGGGAAGCCTACCCCAGTCCGAGGCGCTCCACCGAGGCGTCCGATGCGGCGCTTCTGCCTCCTTCGATGTTCCCGCTGACTGGGACTCCGCCGCGGCGCCCCTCTGGTGACGCGGCCGGCCCTTCCTGACTCCGCCTTGCGCCCGCCTCCTCCGACGCGCTGGGTGCTTCTTACCGGTTCCGGCTTGGCGCACCTCTTCTGACGCGACGGCGTCCTTCTCCGCTTCACAGGCGATCAGCTGGGCTCTCCACACACGCCTCGCAGGCGATCAGCTGGGCTCCGCCTCACTTCCAGTGACGTTTCTTTCAATCCTCTCACGGATAACTGGTCCCTGCAAACGCATGTGGGACAGGCTTGACTGACGGCGCTTTGAGCAGGTATGCACCACAGCTGATTCCGCTTGGCTGCAATAACGAGGGTCTTCTCCCAACACGACCCGGTTCTTCAAACTGAATACAAAGTCTCTGGTCACACTTTATGGCTGGTGTGACAGTGGGGTTCGGTCAGCCTGAAAGGGGGCACTTCCCAACACGCGACAGCCGGCCCACAGGTCGATCTGGTCACCTCTGGTGCGCAATCCTCCTCCACAAGTCGCCTCTCTCCTCACTGGTCACTCCTGACTACTACTACTCCTCCTCCTCCAAAATGGCTGCTGGTCACTGGCCTTTTATAGGGTGGCCTGAGACCTGCAGAAGTCACTGGATGCTTCTAGAAAGTTCCTCATGTTAGCCTATAGGCCTGTTCTCCAGTAGTGTCCGTTATGGCAGTTGGTGGACACCATTTTAGGTTTCTGGGTGTCCCTAGATTTTCAAGGGGCATAACTAGGCCTCACAGGTTATGAGGGAAAAATGGCGTCATAACCAAGGAACACCTAGCCCCCTGACAGCACTGAAAAATCCTGGTGGACATGTATAAAAAATAAAAACAGAAACTCTGGGAGGCTAAGGGGGACAAAAATAAATAATGTTGGTTAGAGTATCCCCAGATGCAGACAGGTCTAACACGCGTCCCCCCCAGCTGAAAGTGGGGAGAGCTACCCAATCCCTTGGGAGTTCTCATCACTAAGGCGGAAATACCTGGATAGACCGTCTGCATTGGCATGGTCCGATCCAGGCCGGTGTTCCACCCTAAAGTCCATTCCCTGTAGGGAGATGGACCACCTTAACAACTTGGGATTCTCCCCCTTCATTTGCATTAGCCAACGAAGGGGGCGGTGGTCAGTCTGAACCAGGAAGTGCGAGCCAAACAAGTATGGCCGCAGCTTCTTCAGTGCCCAAACCACCACAAAGGCTTCTCGCTCAATTGTACTCCACCTCCTCTCCCGGGGGAGTAGTCTCCTAGACAGGAAGACCACGGGTTGATCCAAGCCCTCATCATTTAGCTGCGATAACACTGCCCCAATGCCATGTTCTGACGCATCTGTTTGGACAATGAATTCTCTAGCAAAATCAGGGGCCTTGAGAATGGGAGCGGAACACAATGCTTGCTTCAAGGTCATGAAGGCTCGCTGGCAAGCCTCCGTCCAGACTACCCGTCGGGGTTGTTTCTTGGAAGTAAGTTCAGTGAGGGGTGCCACGATGGTGCCATACCCCTTCACGAAGCGACGGTAGTATCCAGTGAGGCCCAGGAAGGCTCGGACTTCAGTTTGAATCTTGGGGGGCTCCCAGGCTATGATAGCCTCAATCTTTGCCTGGAGGGGCTGCACCGACCCTTTGCCCACCAAGTGGCCTAGGTACACCACCGACCCCTGCCCAATCTGACACTTGCTGGCCTTGATTGTCAAGCCAGCCTGTTGCAGGGCATGAAGAACAGCTTGCAAGTGCTGCAAATGGTCCTCCCAGCTGCTACTGAAGACAGCAATGTCGTCCAGGTAAGCAGCAGAAAAAGCTTCCATACCAGAAAGGACCCTGTTCACCAGCCGCTGAAAAGTGGCAGGGGCGTTCTTGAGCCCAAAGGGCATCACACGAAATTGGTAGTGTCCCTGAGGTGTAGAGAAGGCTGACCTTTCCTTCGCCCCCTCGGTAAGGGAAATCTGCCAGTACCCTGAAGTTAGGTCAAAGGTACTTAAGTATTGGGCAGCTCCCAGCCGGTCGATAAGCTCATCCGCCCGTGGGATGGGATGTGCATCAGTCTTGGTTACTGAATTTAAGCCTCGGTAGTCCACACAGAATCTCAATTCGGGTGTGGTGCCTGGTGGGGCAGCTTTTGGTACCAAAACCACCGGGCTAGACCAAGGGCTACTAGAAGGTTCAATCACTCCTAGCTCCAGCATCTTGGTGACTTCACTTTTGATGCTGGCCTTCACCTTGTCTGACAGCCGGTAGATCTTAGACTTCACAGGTGGGCTGTCTCCTGTGTCCACGTCATGGGTACACAGGTGGGTCCTACCCGGGACAAGGGAGAACAGAGAAGAAAATTGCTCCAGGATCTGGCGGCAATCACTCTGCTGTTCAGGAGTCAGGGATGGCGAGAGAATCACTCCCTCCACCGACCCATCCTTTTCTTGGGACGAGAGAAGATCAGGGAGAGGTTCGCTTTCCTCTTCCTCTGCTCCATCGGTCACCATCATTAAGACAACCTCGGGCCTCTCATGATGTGGCTTGAGGCGATTGGCATGCAGCACCCTGTGGGGCTGCCTCGGGGTCTTAAGATCCACCAGGTAGGTGGATTTACCCTTTTTCTCCAATACCTCAAAGGGGCCTGTCCAACGGTCCTGGAGGGCATTTAGCTCTCCAGGTTCCATCACCCACACTTTTTGTCCAGGCTCCAGTTCCACCGGGTGAGCGTTGTGGTCATACCACTCCTTCATAACTGCTTGGCTGGCCTCCAAGTTGTCTGAAGCTTGCTTTCACAACTTAGCCATTTGGCTCCGGAAGGCCAGCATGTAGCTCACCACGTCCTGGGGAAGTTTCCTGGGAGTCTGTTCCCATCCAGCTTTCACCAGGCTGAGAGGTCCCCGTACAGGGTGCCCGTACAAAAGTTCGAAGGGGCTGAAGCCCACTCCCTTCTGTGGCACTTCCCTGTAGGAAAACAAGAGACAGGGTAGGAGGACGTCCCATTTCCTCCGCAGGCTCTCAGGTAGACTCCTTATCATACCTTTCAAGGTTTTGTTAAACCTTTCCACAAGACCATTGGTTTGTGGGTGGTAAGGAGTGGTAAACCGATAGGTAACGCCGCACTCCTTCCACATAGCCCGCATGTATGCTGAAAGGAAGTTAGTCCCCCTGTCGGACACAACCTCCTTGGGGAAACCCACTCGGGTGAAGATCCCCATCAGGGCCCTTGCCACTGCAGGTGCAGTGATGGTCCTCAAAGGTATTGCCTCTGGGTACCGGGTGGCATGATCCACTAAAACCAGGATGAACCGGTGACCAGCTGAAGTTGGTGGATCCAATGGCCCTACAATGTCGATGCCCACCCTCTCAAAGGGGGTGCTAACGACAGGTAGTGGTTCCAGGGGAGCTTTTAGCTTCACCCCTGTTTTCCCACTGGCTTGGCAAGACACACACGTCCGACAATATGTATCAGACGCCACTTTCATTCGAGGCCAGTAGAAGTGGGGGACAAGCCGGGCAAAGGTCTTGTCCTGTCCTAGGTGTCCTGCCAATGGTATCTCATGAGCCAGTTCCAAAAGAAAGGCTCTAAAGCATTGAGGGACCACCAAGGCCCTGGATGAACCATGTCCAGGTGCCTTGGGCTCACTGTAGAGGAGTCCATCCTCCCAGTAAATCTGGTAGCTCCCTACAATGTTCCCTGCTGCCTGGGCTTTGGCCTGTTGCCGCAGCCCCTCGAGAGTAGGACACTCCTTCTGAGCTTTGCAGAACTCTTCCCGGGAAGGACCTCCCTCCACATGCCATTCAGTAGGGATGGGTAGGTTCTCCAGGGAAGCAACATTCTCCCCTGTGGACTCCAGATCCACCTCCGCAGGTGGCCCGTCTGTCTCACGAGGTGAAGATGTCGAGGCAGGGTCCTCCGGCCTCCTGTCCTTCTCCTCTCTGGCAGCCGGCTGGGCCATTGTTCCAGGCTCCAGCGTAAGTGAACTCCCCCTTCGGGCAGTCGCGGACCTTGTGCTGACACAAGTCCAGTCAGGGGGTCCCAGCATCTCAGAGTGAGTCTGGTACTCCACCCTCCTCCAAGCATTGTGCTCCATATCATTCCCTAACAGGCAGTCAACAGGCACGGCAGGGCTTACGGCAACTCGAAGTGGACCTGCAACCCCTCCCCACTCAAAGGGAACCTCGGCCACAGGGTAGTGGCCCAATCTGCCGTCAGCCATCACGGCGGGATGGAGTACATCTGGGATGACCTGCTCTGGAGACACCAGCTGACTCCTTACCATAGTCATACTGGCTCCTGTGTCTCTCAGAGCCTCCCCTCTACGGCCGTTGATGGTGACCCACTGCTCATACTTAGTAGTATTAGAGGGCAGTTGGGTCTTTGGAACCATCTCCTTATCTCCCAGGGACACTAAAGTGACACCCGCCCGCTCCCCTCCGTTACCCAAAGGCATCTCCTCCCCGAGCACTACACTAGTTATTCCCGGGGTTTTTCCTCCAGTGGGAGGGGGTGGTCTTTTTGGGCATCTCACATCTCCTTTATAGTGTCCCACACCACCACACTCAAAACAATGAACAACCCTTGGCTGCTGGCTTGGGCCAGGATTAGGGTTGCGAGGGGGGTTACTCTTAGGGATGAATCCTCTGCCCCTTCCTTGTGAAGTATTTTGTGGACCTTTTGAGAACTCCCTCCTATTATCCCCGCCCTCTTTCTTCTGGGGGGTGCCCTGTCCAGACTTCTGGGAATCCCCTCCAGTCCCCCTAGATGACACCCGGGTACTAACCCAGATGTCCGCCTCCTCAGCAAGCTTCCTGGGGCTGGTCAGCTTGCTGTCCACCAGATGCTGTCGTAGCTCGGGAAGACATTTCTCGAGTAGGTGTTCCTTGAGTATGAGGTCATGTAAACCTTCATAGTCCCCTACCTCGCTGCCTTTCACCCAACCCTCTAAGGCCTTTCGGGCATAGTCCAAAAAGTCCACCCAGTTCTGCGTGCCCAGTTTGTGGCTTCCCCGGAACTTCTGCCTATACTTCTCAGGGGTTAGCCCAAACTTCCTTATCAGCGCCACCTTCATGGCAGGGTAGTAGGTTTGCTCACTCTGCTCCAGGGCCAATAAGGTATCCCTGCCAGCAGGTGGCATGTATTTCTATAACCCACCCCCCCAGTGGGCCTCCAAGATCCCATGGGCCCTCAATGAGACCTCATAGGCGGCTAGCCATTTTGCAATATCATCACCTGGTACATAGGTTGCCATGACATCTTTGGGTAAATAGGGTCTGGGTTCTCTGGTGTTCACCTTGGTTTCGCTGCCACCATTTGGAGTGATGTTAGGGGCCTGGAATTCGAGCTCCCGTAGCTTGAACTCGTGTTCCAACCTCCTCCCCTCCCTCCTTTCTTCCAACTCCATCTTTGCTATTTCCCATCTTAACAGTCTTTCCTCTCTCCTGTCAGCTAACTCGGTTTCTGACAACCCTCTCGATGACACACTGCTGCCCTCCCTTGAGGTTGCCTTGGGGCTGATTGACATCTCACCCACCCCCGGGGGACATTCCGCAGTCCTATCAATGACAGTACCTCTGTCCGATTCCTCCTCCTCTACCGTTCCCTCCGTGTGCGCTTCCACCCAGGCTCGCAGACTAGTACGGAGCTCTTCTCTTTTGGCCCCTCGCCTAACGAACACTCCCCTTTCTGACAGAAATCCTTGAGCTGTGCCACAGTATAGGTCTCCAGCTCTGACATTTCGAATTCCATCTTGACAATGAAGAGTGTGGACAGCCACCCCGAAGTAAGTTACAAGGATAGGAAACTCTGAGGGTCACCTCCACCCACCACCAGGAGTAAATTTAGAAAAAACAAAATTCAGATTAGGAAGGCCGCAGGGAGAAAACTCCAGGTGTAGTCCCGTGGTAAGCACTGCGTTACTACTAAGTGAGTGTAAGCACAAATCCGCTATCCCACCGCTGAAACACCAATTATGTTAGACCTAGGGGATCCTAGACTACATAGGGTAGCCTGGCACAGTAGTGGACACAGCTAAACTCAAGGCGTTGGTTAAGTGCTTACAAGACCCACTCACAGTAACTCAGTGATTGACCACTAAAATAAAAGACTCAACACCAATTTTGGAAAAATACCAGTACCTTTTATAAAAATAATATGACTCTGTTTCTTATGCAAAATAGGTTTACAATTAGCTTAGCAACATCGCACATATGTTACACCAACCTTAGTATATTTCACACTCTAGGAAGACTAATTCATAGGTACAGTTCCCTTGTAATAAATGATTATCACTCCCACAAAATTACTTCTTCCAGCAGATATCACAGCAAGGAATATTCACTATACAGGTTACACATTTACATTACAGACCTGGCATGTACATTTCATTACCCTTCTGTTCTCAGAGATCTGTTCCAGCACGTCAATCTCTTACCCCCAACAGCGCTGTTCTCAGAGGTCACAGCCCACTAAAAAGCTAAACAGGAGACAAGAGGTGTTAATACGGCTTCCCCTTTTGTTTACTTAGTGGCTACACGGCTCTGATAGTGAATCTAACTCCAGGGGTTTAATGGCTTGTAGAGATCCTGACAGGGAGTTCCAAACTTTAATGTATTTCTCTGGCCCAGTCCCTCAACCACTGGCACAAGTACTTAAACCTAGCGGTTCGTGTCTGGAATCAGCGGCCAGGAGTCAAGTTCCCCCAAGGTCTATTTGGAAGGCCTCAGCGCTTCGTAACCACGTTTGTTTTCCAGTCACCGGGGTTACCGAGTGCCGGCACAGCCGCCTCCCGCTCCCTCACTTCCCGGCTTACTTTTGGGTTGAAGGCGAGCTAGCTGGCGTTGCCTGCTTCACGCGGTGTCGGTGGTGTCTTCCAGCAGTCGACGTGGGCGTGAGAAGACAGGGAAGCCTACCCCAGTCCGAGGCGCTCCACCGAGGCGTCCGATGCGGCGCTTCTGCCTCCTTCGATGTTCCCGCTGACTGGGACTCCGCCGCGGCGCCCCTCTGGTGACGCGGCCGGCCCTTCCTGACTCCGCCTTGCGCCCGCCTCCTCCGACGCGCTGGGTGCTTCTTACCGGTTCCGGCTTGGCGCACCTCTTCTGACGCGACGGCGTCCTTCTCCGCTTCACAGGCGATCAGCTGGGCTCTCCACACACGCCTCGCAGGCGATCAGCTGGGCTCCGCCTCACTTCCAGTGACGTTTCTTTCAATCCTCTCACGGATAACTGGTCCCTGCAAACGCATGTGGGACAGGCTTGACTGACGGCGCTTTGAGCAGGTATGCACCACAGCTGATTCCGCTTGGCTGCAATAACGAGGGTCTTCTCCCAACACGACCCGGTTCTTCAAACTGAATACAAAGTCTCTGGTCACACTTTATGGCTGGTGTGACAGTGGGGTTCGGTCAGCCTGAAAGGGGGCACTTCCCAACACGCGACAGCCGGCCCACAGGTCGATCTGGTCACCTCTGGTGCGCAATCCTCCTCCACAAGTCGCCTCTCTCCTCACTGGTCACTCCTGACTACTACTACTCCTCCTCCTCCAAAATGGCTGCTGGTCACTGGCCTTTTATAGGGTGGCCTGAGACCTGCAGAAGTCACTGGATGCTTCTAGAAAGTTCCTCATGTTAGCCTATAGGCCTGTTCTCCAGTAGTGTCCGTTATGGCAGTTGGTGGACACCATTTTAGGTTTCTGGGTGTCCCTAGATTTTCAAGGGGCATAACTAGGCCTCACAGGTTATGAGGGAAAAATGGCGTCATAACCAAGGAACACCTAGCCCCCTGACAGCACTGAAAAATCCTGGTGGACATGTATAAAAAATAAAAACAGAAACTCTGGGAGGCTAAGGGGGACAAAAATAAATAATGTTGGTTAGAGTATCCCCAGATGCAGACAGGTCTAACAGTGGCCCTTCCAAACCTATGAAGACCGAAAGCGCTTCAGAGGTGTCTGTCCACCCAAAGATGAGGTGCATGGCCTCACAGAACTCAAGTAGTAGCACCGGTTCGCTCCGGCTACAGGAAACATGGGGAAGCGCGTATTGGACCCAGACTGAGGCTTCACGGTGACTACGTCGGAGCGGGCCTAGATTTGTGGTGCCATTCTCGCGCCTCATCCAATTATCTGGACCTGCGCAGAGAAGTTAAAAAGCGCTTTGTCTTCTTTGACTCCTTCTTGTGAGACTTACTTGAAGAAATCGCGGCTCGCGATATGACTGGCGCATGTGACTCCAAGAGCGATCCTTGGACCTTCCTCGTAACCAGGACTTGGAGTGGTGTGAAGCTGTTTGTTGAGCAGTCAAGAGCTTCGTGGCTCGCTCGCGGATTGCCTACAGATGCATGGTCTTGCAATCCAGGCAGGCCTTGAAGTCATGGTCCAGCTTCAGGCACTCATGTCATTGATATTTGCCTGTAACAGGCACCACAAAATTTAAAACAAACTATTTTTTGGGGGGACTGAGTCCAAAAAAGGTTTGCAAAATTGTAAACTATTTGAAGAGCTCACAAAACAGTAAAAAAAATCAAAAATATATATATTTTTTTTAAGGGAGCTCGATCCAGATCCGCGCTTAAGATGCAGAAAAGAAGGAACTGAGGTCAGCATTCTGGAGTGGCAACATTATAGGCACCACACACATCACTTACTGCGCAGGTGAAGCCAGGTGGAGCGAACGACGTCACCTACAGGTGCACAAGGGGATTGATCAGAAAAATTCTAGAATCCAGTCTGACTCCTGGGGATAATTCTAAGGTAAGGAGTTATCGGCTAGAAATCTCTCTCAGATAGCTTTTGCACAGAAGTATGATGCGGGGAGTGTGTAGTTTTGTTAAATGGTCAACAAAATGGGATAATGGCAAGGTGTAGTTGTTGAAGTCACATTAAACAGACATCCTGAAATTCTCTTTTAACTACGTTATGTGATCCTTAGATGATGAAGCATACAGTTCTATGTCTACAAACATTAGAACTTGACTGATATGAACCCTTCCATAAATAATTGTGAGTTTTCATGACATTATGAGCTGTCAGTCATAGCAGAGAACATGAGTGACCATGAAGGTGCACTTTGTCCTTTACCCTCCTGAGGAGGTGTAAGCTAAATGGTGGACAGTGAGGGTTGCGAGGAAGCACAGTACTCATCTTAAGAAGACTAAGATACTTTTAAAGACACTGTACAAGTAATTCTCAGCAGGGTTGCAATACAATTAATGGCACTGTAACACCATTTCCCAAAAAGGACCTCCACACTTTTCAAGAGGAAAATGTGAGTGTGGCCTAAATTTTCAATAGGACAACCCCAAGAAGCAGAAATGTCCAGTCTACATGAACAATTCCCCATCAGCCTCATGAGAATGAACCTGTTCCATTTGCCACTACTCCAAGAGGAAGGTAACTTTTTGAGTAACCCTTTAAATGTAAAATATCCATATACTGGTATAAATGACGATTGCAACTGGTTAAAGTCAACCTGCATAAATATTCTCTTTCCCTGCTAGAGATGCTGATGCTGTAGTTATAGCTCATCTGCTCATGCGGTCTTTAAATCACCTCCTTGCAGAGACCACTAGTCTACCCCCTTTCAAAAAATCAAATAGATTGATGGGTAAACACGCATTGGCAAGGGGCTCTCCTATGAAACCTACTGGCAATGAATTTTAGTCATGCTGAAAATAATGTTAAAAAATAAGAAAACAAGATACTTACCTTTGTATCATTCCCCATATTCGGAATGGGAGTCTCTGTAACAAAATAACATAGCAGTAGGTACAAAAGAGAAAGAAAAAGGCCTAGGCTTCATTCCCTTTTGTAGCATATCCGCCTCTATATGTAAAAGAGACCAAACTTAGGCATCAGCCAATCAGAAGAGCCTCACCCCATAGAACCCTCCTGAAGGAACCGCAGAGCCTCAGATTTTCGTAGCCGTTGTGTAACAGTCACCATATCTGCTGAAGGCTGAGCTTTCCTCGGGGAGGTGGGTGGGCGCATGGGAATCTATGAAAGTTACCAATACTGGGGAACCAAAGTTACAGGTAAATAACTTGCTTTCTTGCCCCAGTATTGGAACTTTCATAGATTCCCATGCTTTTGTATCAGAGTGGCAAGCAGTAAGCAATAAAAAACACATTTTGTGGCATATATATACATTGCAAAAGCCAACAATACGTGAAGATACAAAATGTGTAGAATAAAGGAAGGTGGGATAGGAAGGAAAGCTCACCAATTAGTGGAAGAGGTTCCTCAGGACCGCCTTGTCCACAGCTGTTTCCTCCTGTTGCAAGGATTCTAAGCAGTAATGCTTTGTAAAGGTGTGCACGCTGCTCCAAGTCGCAGCTCTGCAAATGTCTTTGATGTGCACTCCCGCAAAGAGAGCTGTTGAAGAAGCCACTGATCTTGTGGAATGCGATCTAACTCTGCTGGTCAGTGGCTTACCGGCTGCAGTATAGCAATGTAGAATGGCACTTGTAACCCACCTTGCAATACCCTGTTTTGATAGGGGAAGGCCTTTGCAAGGACCACCAAAAGAAATGAACAATTGGGAGGATTTACGGAATCCCTTGGTGCGATCTAAATAGAATTTTAAGCACCGTTGTACATCCAGAGAATGCAGTGACCTCTCCGCTGGTGTAGTAGGATGAGGAAAGAAAGCTTTAAGAATAACCGTCTCATTTAAGTGGAAGTCCGAGGGTACCTTGGGTATGAACTTTGGGTTAGTTCTCAAGATTACTGTATTCCTTTTGAATTGGAGAAACGGCTCTTGGATTATGAGAGCCTGCAATTCCCCAATGCGTCTTGCTGATGTGAGGGCAAGAAGGAGAGCTGATTTCCATGAAAGAAATTTCATGTCTGAACGATGTATTGGTTCAAACTGGACCTTCATGAGCTGTGTGAGGACAAAATTCAATTGCCACGTTGGAGGCGGAGGCCTCACCGGGGGATAGACACGGAACAATCCTTTGAGAAACTGTTTCACTATCCTGGAAGACCAAAGAGAAGGTCCAGACTCAGAACGTCTGTACCTAGAACTCGCTGCCAAATGAATTTTTATGGATGAATGGGCCAGCCCCGTCTTAGCCAAGGACAAGAGATAAGGTAGAAGTTGATGAGGTTCTGAAGAGAAAGGGTCAACACCTTCTTTACTGCAGCAAATGCAAAATCTCTTCCATTTGAGACGGTAAGTCTTGTTTGTGGAAGGGGCTCTAGCCTGGGAGAGAACTTCTTTTATTTCATTAGAGATGGGAAGATTCATAAATTCTCGCTGCTCAGGAGCCATATTGTCAGGTGTAATGACTCTGGATCCGGATGCCAAATTTGCCCATCGGACATCTTCGCAAGGGAAGAGGAGGAGCCAGCGACAACAGATGGAGTTCCGTTAACCAGAACTGTCTCGGCCAAGCAGGGGCTATCAAGATCATCTTGCATGGTTCTATCTTGATCTTCCTGATAAGTCTCGGGATCAGTGGAATGGGGGGGAAAGGCTTAGACAAATGTCCTTGACCAGGCTATCGAAAGTGCATTCTCCAATGATCCTCGGTGGTGAAGCCTGCTTGCATAAAACCGGCATTTCTTGTTGGTCGGTGTGGCAAATAGATCTATTGCAGGTTTGCCCCACTGTTGAAAGACCTCGTCCAGAACCAGCTGGTTCAGTTCCCACTCATGACTGATCGAGGATAATCTGCTTAGTCTGTCGGCATTCTCGTTTAAAATCCCTGGCAGGTGTTCTGCCTGAAGCGACATCCCATGAAGGATCTGCCATTCCCAGATTTCTTGAGCTTCCTGAGAAAACGGGAGAGACCTGGCTCCCCCTTCTTTGTTTACGTAATGCATGGCCGTGGTGTTGTCTGTCTGGATGAGAACCGTTGAACCTCTCAGGCGAGGGAGAAAAGCTTGAAGAGCCAGTTTGATTGCTCTGAGCTCCAATAGATTTATGTGGAGCCAACGGTTCTGAGGAGACCAATGTCCACTGACCTGCAGGTCCTGCAGTACTGCTCCCCAACCATCCAACGACGTATCCGTCGTCACCACCTGATGAGACGGATCGCTTACGAAGGATCGACCTTGGAACAAGTTTTCCTGCTTTGTCCACCACAAGGCTGCTTTTTTTATTGCCGAAGTGATAGTCACTCTGTCGTCGAACGACCCGTGAATCTGTTTCCATTGGATGTCCAGTTGCTCCTGAAGAGGGCGCATCCTAAATCTGCAGTGTGGAATTGGAGGAATGCATGAAGAAATTACCCCCAGAAGAGATTTGTAGAGGCGTACTGAAATACACCTTCTTCTTTGTAAGTCTAGCCCCATAGTCTGCAGTTTTTCCTGCCTCTCCAAGGTTGGGAAAGCTTTCATGAGATTCGAGTCCAAGATGGCTCCCAGGAAGCGTGCTGTCCTGGACGGGACCAGAGATTACTTTTCTGTGTTTAAACTGAGACCTAAGTTCAGAAACAGGTTTGTACATGCTTCGACCGCTTCCCTCGCTGCCACCCTGGACGGAGCCTTCAGCAACCAATCGTCCAGGTAAGGGAAGACCTGAAAGTGATTCCTCCTTAGAAACGCTGCTACTGGTGCCAGCACCTTTGTGAAGATCCTCGGGGCTGAGCGAAGACCAAAGGGTAAAACCCTGAATTGAAAGTGGCTCTTGGCTACTGTAAATCGTAGAAACCTTCTGTGTGCTGGGTGAATCGGCACATGAAAGTACGCATCTTCGAGATCGAGCGTGGCCATGAAATCCCCTGGATTGATGAGACATAGAATGTCTTGAAGAGAGACCATCCGGAAAGACAGGGAGATGAGAAAGGTGTTGAGCTTCCTGAGATCTAAAATGGGGCGCCATTTCTCTAGCCATTAGGTCGCCACTTCTCTAGCCTTACCAGGAAGAACCTGGAATAGAATCCTTCTCCCCTTTGGGTGGAGGGGACCGGCTCTAAAGCACCCTTCAGGAGCATTTGATGTACTTCGAGCCGTAGAAGACGCAGATGTTTTGATGGAATGGCAGCAGGGGGCTTGGATGGTGGGATTTGCGTGAATTCCAAAGTATGGCCCTTTCAAATGATGTTTAGCACCCATCGGTCTGATGTTATCTTGGACAAATTCTGAAGGTATTGTGACATCCTGCCTCCTACTGATGATCTTGTAGAGGTGGGTCCAGTAGGAAGAGCCAGGAGGCCGCTATTGGCTCTTGGACGTATCACGTTCTTGGCGAGCCTGCTTCCCTCTGTTATTAGGTCTTGAGAAATTCGAGGACTGGCCTTGCCTTTGCTGATAAGGTTGGCGGTACTGTTGCGAACCTGAGCCATATGGTGAGTACCTTTGCTGCTGATAAGAGCCTCTGTAGGTGGTGCTTTTGCCTCTGGAACCTCTAAAAGGAGCTTTACGGTACTGAAGCGTACCCAAAGACTTAGCAGTCTCAGTATCCTTTTTAACATCTTGGAGAGTGTCATCGATACATTTTCAAAATAATGCCTCTCCATCAAAAGGTAGATCCAGGAACTTATTCTGGATTTCGGGTCTAAACCAAGTCGCCTTAGGCCATCCCTGGCAACGAAGGACTGCAGCCCCAGCTAAAGAACGAAAAGCCGTCGTGGCAATGTCCATGGCACAGTCTATGACTTCCATTGATGTTGCCTCCCCTTCTTGCAAAACTTTTTTAGCTTCCGTCTTTGACTCTGGAGGAAGTTGATCCAAGTATGGCGAAACATCACACCATAGTTGGCGATCGTATCTGCCCAATATCGCCAAGGCATTTGCTGCCCGCACTAGAAGACTCGCCATCTAAGAGAACGTCTTCCCGGCGTTGTCTAATCTCCTGCCCTCTTTATCTGGAGGAGTTGTCAAAGGAGCTGAGGGGTTACGTGACTTCCTTTGTGCCGCTTGGGAAATTACCGAGTCCGGTCTCGGGTGTCCTGTCAAAGACTCCGGACCATCCTCAGGCGCTTTGTATTTTTTGTCGAGGCGGGGTAGTACAGGGACCACCGTCGCTGGATTCTTCATTGCCTTAAGGCCTCTGTTGCCTATACCACCAACCTGTGATATATTTCCAGGCCCAATCCATGGGAGCGACGAGAATTCCCCATACTCCAAAATTCTATCTAGGGGCGCAAAGAGAAGAAACACTTACACCCCCAAATGGACTCTCAGAGAAGGCAGAGACCTCAAATCCCCCAGCTGGTTCCCTCGGAATGACCAAAGAAGAAGGTACCTACAGGGAAAACAGTAGAGACAAGATTAATACAGAACCCACCCTCCAGTAAATACCCTTAGTTCCAAATTACTGAGGAGTAGGCTTTATGGAAAACACACACTTTTCTTACCAGCTGGACACCTCCAGGTGTTAAAAGTAAATGACACGAGCAGCAACAGCAGATTTCAAGACAAGTATCGCTAGATACTGACAACATCAGTTCACCAGAGAAAACGGGGAATGGTGACTGACACTGGATTAAACTCAGTTTAAACTCTCACCGAGTACAGAAGCTAACTGCTCCTCAAACTAACTCAAATACAGGCTAGAGACCACCAACACTCTCACAACACTGTGAATAACTATTTATATAGGCTGCTCAAAAGGAAACATGAAACGCGCACCGCACGTATAAATAAGGAGGGCTGGAAACGACATCTCCCAGAATGCAACAAGATGTCTATCTGACATAACAGTTGCTAACGGAACAACACTGAGGTTAACTAAGCAACCGTATGGGCTAGAAAAGGAAAATGCTCGTGGTTGCGAAACAGAAAGAAACAATACTGCGTGCCAAGAGGAGCGACAGCGATAACTGCCCCTAAAAAGCTCTCGGTCTCAGAGACTAAATAAACAATACTACAGACATGAAAGGAGCGACCGCGCTATCTGAAGCAGGAAGACGCGCGGTCGTGGGAATCGGCGGGCGATAAAACTACTCGAGGCTAAAGGCTCTATTAACCTGACTGATAGCAACACGCGGGAGGGATGACAATTCAAGGGGGAGCAAGGAGGCACAAGGGGAATGAGGGCAAACAGGTCAGGAACCGGGAATTCCGGCACTTGAAATCAGGAAGCGGAGAAGGAGCTAGGATTCAAAGGAGCGAACGCCAAGCACTGGCTTCTTGACTGAATAAAGCTTTTAAAGGGTGAGAGCTACTCCTAACTCCACCTCTTTCAGAACGGTTAGGGACCGTCTAAAAAGTGTGTATTCTCCACAAAAACAAACACTCAGTCCCTTTGCAGCCTCCAAGGGATCAAGCACGAAGCTTGATGTCTGACAGCCTTCATCCCAAAGATGCTTGGCAATAGGGATAGATCTTGTTGTCTTCTTATAAGGTTCTTTAAAATCATATAAGAAACATTCTGTGGCAACCGAAGGCATTGATAGCTTGAATCGGCCAGCCGCTCTCTTCATTAGTTTATGAAACCCCCCTATATCCGCTGGCGGGGAGTCCACCAGATCCGGAGATGGAGATGCTGGGTCTGGGATGACATATTCATCCCATTCTGTACCTTGATCCGTCCTGTCATCAAAATGTTGATCCTCATCCGAGGAATCATCATGGGTGTCCAATGGTATTGAAGGCTCCTGTCTAACCGGTGTCTGTGGCTGAGATGACACCTGGGCCGGCAATTCGGGAGCAGCCATTGTTGGAGCCTCAAGGACAGGCCTGGCTTGTGCCGTCGACGACTCCCTCCTCGTCGACGATCCCGTCGACGTCGATTGCCCCGTGGACGAGCCCGTCAACGGTACCATTTTAAGCTTAGGCTTCAATTCCTTCGTCGACGGAGCCTTCGTCGACGACGTCTTCATCGTCGACAACGTGGAACTTCTGTCAGACTTTCCAGAAGACTGAGAAGAGGGTTTTTTGAAGGCTGGATCAGTCTTCATACCCGAAGAAGGCGTAGATGGTCCTACCCTCTCCTTTACACCATGGTGAGGAGATTTGACTGGACCTTGGCTCTCAGACTCTCTGGGGGTCTTTTTTTGAGGCCTTAGAAGGATGCTCCACAGAAGGAGAAGGGGAACCCCTACCCCTTTTGACTGACCTTCTAGTTGATGACGCTGATGAAGAGTCCTCACTGTCACTGGAGACTGGGTCTTTTCTGGCCTTCAACTTCTGGAGCCATGTAAGAAGTCTACCCTCACGATCCCGGAGGGACTTGGTTGAAAAGGTGCCGCAGATCTTGCAGTCCGCAGCCTTATGATCAGGATAGAGGTAGTAGATGCAATCTTTATGCTTATCCTCAACAAATAATCTTTTCTTGCCACAGGTGGAACATGGCTTGAAAAGGGCCTTCTTCTTTTCCTTATCAGACATCCTGGAAGGGACAGCTAACAATTTTGAAGAGAATACCTAAAGAAAAACTTCTGAAAGAGTAGAGATTGAGCAGAGCTCAAAGGAGACTCCCTAAGCACAACGTGCGGTAGAAAATCTGAGGCTCTGAGGTTCCTTGAGGAGGGTTCTATGGGGTGAGGCTCTTCTGATTGGCTGATGCCTAAGTTTGGTCTCTTACAAAAAGAGGCGGATATGCTACAAAAGGGAATGAGGCCTAGGCCTTTTTCTCTCTCTTTTGTACCTACTGCTATGTTATTTTGTTACGGAGACTCACATTCCGACGACGGGGAATGATACAAAAGCATGGGAATCTATGAAAGTTTCAATACTGGGGCAAAAACGTGATCTGATGTGGTCATATGCGCATGCCTACAAAATGAGGCAAGCATCTTTTTTCCTTTGACTTACCAATTCAAGCTTGATGAGTAAATAAGAAGTTGCACAAAATCAGCTCTTTTGATATAGCAGAGACGCGCCTTTTTGATACAGCGTAAATATGCTTTTTCTTTAACAAAAAGAGCAGTGGGTTAGTGGTGGGGAGAACAAGGGGGGGTGAGGCAACATGAAGGGAGGAAGTATGCTACAGAAGGATGCGGCCGGAGGAGAGAAGGACAAGCGAGAGAACAATGGGGTAGCAAACCGTCAACGGAGGGTTAGCAAGTGGAGATGGTGAAAGGAGGAAGGGCTGGGAAGCACATGGATGATTTAGGTGACCAGGGGGGAAGCACACAGGAAATGGAGGGGTGCCAGGCAAGGGTGGGGAAGGACATGGTCAACGAGGATGGGAAAGCACATGGATAACTGGGCGGGTGGCGAGGAAGCAAGAAAAGCAACTGATGTAGGAAGGATGAGGGGAGAAACGCAGAGATGAGAAAGAGGCCCGCTGGAAAACACATACACACTTATAGAGTGCATTGCCAAAATAAAAAGTGAGCAGTGGAAGGACACAAACAGTGGGTTCATGCTCCAGAACAGGAAGAAATGCCCACAGAAGAGGGTGAATAAGAAGTAAGCAACTGAAAGTCAATGCTGCCAGGTGCTTGATCACCAGGGATTACCTTCTCCGAGCCACAAGAAGGTAATCCTTGGTGATCGAGCAGCTGGCAGCATTGTCTGTGTGAAGGCGCCCTTACACCCCTCGTGACATCTCATGGAGCGGATAAGTTAATATACGAATGTTGTTTTACAGGATACACTAGTGGTATATTGGTTCAACAGCCCTATTAGGGTACAGAGAAGAGTACTTGTGACCAGTAGGCATATGCACATTTACAATATCACCCAGTGAGGTGAAAGAGGGATCGTCCCGGTCCTGAGGAAGAAAGCCAAGGGGATGGCTTCTGAAACTTGTCGACCTTGTAGAAAGTGACCCATTAAAGTACACCATCTACACATACCCATTTTTACTATTCTCAGCTAGGGAAGTTAATAAGTGTATTTTTTCCACTAGCCAGAGAATTTTTTTTTAAATCATCACACATATTTCACAATCCCACGCACTACACATATACACCAATGACTAAATTAAGTGCTCCCGCGTCTACGTAGGTAGTAGCATGCCCCCTCCCATAGAGGGGCGGGAAGACCCCAATGAGGAAGCATGACACTGAATCGGGTTTCAGTGTGTGAGGGGTATATTACAATTTTTTTTAGCATTGCCCTTTCTACAAATAAGAGAAGGTCTTTTGTTTTTCCAGACACCATCATTTAAAACACCCTAAGTAAGATTAGGCACACACTTATACACATATATATGTTTATGTAGATAATTGCAGAATTCCTTTGTTGAATCATGTATCAAAGTCCCCAGCTAGGAAAGCATCACCCAATAAGTCAAACCACTCAGGAGTGCCTTCTCTACCCCCAAATAGCAGTTCTAAATATATTATTGTTACCACACACAGAACTGTAGAATGCCACAAGTTTACAGACAATAGAAAATAAAACCGCTACAATATCCACGGAGGCTAACAACCCCTATGTCCACACACATTATGCTTACGAAAACCTACTGTTCACAACTCTGAGATGCAGTTAATACCATCATTGTTAAAGGAATGTTCACGTGCTCAGCCCAAAGAACTGGAACACACTCACATCAGCACCGAGAGTACAAGCAAAACAGCATGTTAAAAGGACAGTTTAAAAATACACATTCAGAGCCTTTATGTCAAGCTCCACTACCTTTGTGGAAGTCAGCCTACTCGTTTGTCCTATTTTTCTTATGCCGGATACAAATTTTAATTCTTGAATACATTTAAATGGCAAAATCACCATTTTCCCTGATATCTTAATAACCGTTGAGATAACTCTTAATGTTTACAGTCTGAATATTCATGGCTTTGTATCATTACTAGGACAAGCACTTCAATACCATTTGTTCTTAATAGTTGATAAATGCACAGACAAAATATAAATCTTTTTTACCCTTTTCTATAATCTTTGCTTTGGTCTTATGGGCCAGGTGGGAACAAACCTAAACCTTTGATTTGAGCTTTTAATACTCGCACATGGTGGTGACTGCACCATAGTACACAACATACACGAGTAACATCAGATGAGGTAAAAGGCCTGACCAAAGCAAATGCACCCTTTTACTGAGCAGGGAACAGCATGTTACCTTGCTCTCGCTTCCAGCTCTTCTTCTAAGGCCTTCAACTGCTTTTCTCTCTCTGCAAACTCTTTAGCATAATTGGAGTCTTCTTCGGTTTCATCCTGTTTGGCTGTGAGTCGGCGCTAAGTGAACAAACCAGAGTGAAATCTAGAATAATTGCCATCACATTAATAAAGTATGATTAGTTTTAAAACATTTGGTCTTTAGAAGTTTTCAGATTTCATTCAGGTGGAATTCCAAAGTTCTTTTTTATGTAATAATACAATGCTTATACGTACATATTCTTTTCTAGAATTCCTAAAATATATTATGAAACAACTGTTTTATGGATTTTCCTTTATCATGTTGAGTTTATATAGCAAGCAACAATGGAAAACAAAAAGAATTATGCAACTTTCCATGCATCAAACGTTTCAGAGTGCATTTGAGCAGTTCATAACACTCAATGCAGAGATTACGTATTGCTGACCTCTGGGATATTGAGTGAGGTGCTTTCTTATAATACTCATTCCTCCATAAACTCTGCTTGCCCTTTCAAAAAGAAACCTTTTTAGTTCTTAGTCTCCACCTGGGTAAGTATGTATGGTGGACAAAACGTTTTGAAAAATGTGAATGAGAATTCCTTGTACAGCAAAGGGTGAGTCTGGTTGTAGTGAAAAGCAAGGAATTGTGCTGCAACCAGACTCTTTGTGCATCATTTCCCTGGTTTTAATGGTCAAGCTGAAAGAAAAAAACTAATAACCAAGAAAACCAAATCCCATGCAGCTTGAAGTACAGAAAACAATTTTGTGGATTCTGTAGCCATACGCCAAAGCATTACAGGTCTGATTAAACTAAAATGGAACTTGTTGGCCTAAATGCAAAACATTACATTTGGCATGAATCCAAAAGAGCAGTTCACCGAATGATGCACCATTCTCACCATAATGAATGGAGGTAATACAGAGCATCATGCCGGTTTTGTAGCAGCCGGGTGGTTGGTTGTTTCACTCTCCATGCTTGGAAACATGGCACTGGTGCAGGTGCTGCTGAAGGCCTTGTTATTATTTATTTATTTATTTATTTATTTCAAGGGTTTTATATAGCGCTGCTGGACCCTGGAGTATCAGAGCGCTTTACAACAGCGTTAGACACAATAGGATAGAATAGAAATATATGCGGAATTAGCAACGGGATACAGTTTGCAAAAAGTATATGATAAGGTGGGGGAGTAAGAGACAGGTACAAATTAAAAATAGGCGAAACAGTTAACAGGGGAGAAGATGTTGAATTCAGACAAGGTGGGGGGAGGGTATAAGAGTAGAGAGAGTGGACATGTTAGGTACCCCAATATAAGTTGTGGAGAAGTAGTTTGAGTTCTTTTTTGAAAAGAGAGTAAGAGGGGTTGCAGCGAAGGTTTTTGGGGAGTGAGTTCCAAATGGTAGGAGCATTACCAGAGAATGCACGGGATTGAGTTTTTTGACAATTAAGTCTAGGTGGGATCAGGAGAAGGGAGTCGGTGCTTCTCAGGGACCTGGTGCAGCCTGCTTTTTTTAGTTTAGTTGCAAGGTAGGCGGGGGTGTTTTGATGAAGAGCTTTGTGGGTGATACAGGCAATCTTGTAAGAGGATCTTCCTTCAATTGGGAGCCAATTAAGATTTTTGAGGACGGGCGATATGTGGTCAAATCTTTTACAGTCAGAGATGAGTCGGGCAGCTAGATTGAGGACAGATTTAATTGGTGCAAGATGGGTTTTAGGGGTGCCGGCAAGGGTGGCGTTAGCATAGTCAATCCTGGAGAGGACTAGCGATTGGACAACGATTTTGAAATCATCAGCTGGAATGAAAGGTTTGAGTTTCTTGAGGTGGAGAAGGGTGAAAAGAGCACTTTTGGCGGCATTATTGATGTGGGGAATGAGGTTGAGATTCTGGTCGATGCTGATGCCAAGTGATTTAACAGAGTTAGAGGTGGAGAGGGAGCAATTGAGAGCTTTGATATCATTGATCCAGATTTGGATGGGAAGGGTATTGTTTTTGGGGGTGAAAAGAATGAATTCTGTTTTTTTGGGGTTCAGTTTGAGATGGTTTAGATGGAACCAGGCTTGAACTTTAGTTAGGGTGTCGTTGAGGTGAAGGATGTCGTTGTGGGATTTGATCTTGTAGTATAATTGTGTATCGTCGGCGTAGAGGTGGTAACTAATTTTAGCTTCTTTGAGAATGAGGGTGAGTGGTTCCATGAAAAGGTTGAAAAGGGTTGGGGAGAGGATGGATCCTTGAGGGACCCCGAGTGAGACAGGTTGAGGATTAGAGAGGAAGTGGCTAAGTTTGATTTGCTGTGATCTGTTTTGAAGGAATGAGCAGAACCATTTGTGTACAGTGCCTTCCAAGCCAAATCGATCTTTGAGGGTGTTTAGAAGGGTGGGATGATGGACAGTATCAAATGCCGCCGAGAGGTCAAGGAGGATCAGTAGAGAGGATTCACCATTGTCAAGGGAGCGATGAATGTCATCTGTGATATTTAACATTGCAGTTTCTGTACTACAGCCTTTTCTGAAACCGGATTGAAAAACATCAAGGAGATTGAAGTCGAGGATATGGTTCTCAAGTTGTGATAGGACACATTTTTCTAGGGCTTTAGAGAGAAAAGGAAGGTTAGAGATAGGGCGTAAGTTGTTAAGGTCATTTGGGTCGGCAGAGGTGTTTTTCAGGATGGGAGAGATTTGACCAAGCTGAAGGGAGGCTGGGACGCAACCAGTGGCAAGGGAGGAGTTGATGATATTGGTCCAAATAGGGGCAATGGTAGATTTGAGGTCTTGGACCAAATGGGCGGGAAGAGGATCTTTGGAATGGGAGGAAGGTTTGAGTTTAGTCATGATGTTAGTGATCGATGACACTGAAACTGGACTAAATTCACTCCAAGAAGCATTATTTTTAGTTATGAGTCTATTAGTAGAGAGGTCTGAATGCGCGCGAGCAGGAAGGGTAAGAGATGGGTCGAGGAGAGTGGGAAGAGTTGACGAAAGAGATAAAGGGGTGTTGGGGAGGGTGTGTAGAGTGTGGGAGGGTTGGAAAGAGGGGGGGAGGGAGGAGAAGGATAGTTCTATCTAATTGACTTTGTTGCTAAAAAAGCTGGCGATTTCTTCACATTTGTCAATAGAGGCAGATATTTTAGGAGGGCCAGTGGAAGTTTGTTTTTTAACAATGCTAAAGAGTTCTTTAGGTCGGTTTTTAGCTTGGTCAAGTTGTGACCGGAGAAAGGAGGCTTTTTTATTGTAGATGTGTTTTTTGTATTGGACTCTGGCAGTTCTGAGGAGGGTAAGATTGTCATCGGTGGGATGATTTCTCCAAACACGTTCAGATTGTCTTAGGGATCGTCTTTCATTATTGAGTTCAGAGTTGAACCAGGATTTGGGAGGGTTGTTTTTTTGTTGTTTGAGTTTAATTGGGGCAATTTCGTCAAGGGCTTGGAGAATAGAGTTATTATAATGGTTGGTTAGGTCATTAGTACTGTCAGAGAGAGGGAGGCGAAGTAAGCAGGTTTTAATTGTGGATTCCAGTTCATCAAGAGGGATAAGGTGAAGGTTGCGTGTAGATTTCATCGGTAGGGTGCTGATGGGGGCGGGGTGATTCGTGGGTCTCTTCACGTAGAAGAGGATGAGGTAATGGTCAGACCAGTCGATAGGAAGTATACTAGAGAGGGAGGCTAGATCATTGCTAGTTATGATAGCATCTAGGGTGGAACCTTTATTATGAGTGGGAGAATGGCAGAGTTGGGTCATGTTGGTGATTTCCATGGTATTCTTAAAAGTGATAATAGCAGGGTCATCAATTTTATTCCAGTGGACGTTGTAGTCACCAAGGAAGATATTCTTAGAGTGTGATAGAGAGGATTGGATAATGAGGTCAGACATCTCTTCAGTAAAAGATCTTATACTAATTATCTTGATACTTTGGAGGCTTAGCGCACACCATTAGAGAGATGGATAAAGAACTGTAATTTTCTAACGCTCTCAGATATGTAAAGTTGAACACAATAGTCAAATAGGGTTTCTGCCAAATGTAAAATGTACATCTAGCCTGAAAGAAAACACCCAACTTCTGAGTAATGAGAAGGAAGAAAAGAGCCGGAACCCCATCTACAATTGACAAAGACTACCTGCTTTAAATAATCACCCATACCACTATGACTTTCAAGAGGATAACAAACAACTTGGCCTTGCTTTAACCTACTCTTGTGGTTGCCTAACCTATTCTTGTAGTTAGGAGAGAATTTGTGACACAAAACACCCTTCATATTTTTGTTCCGATTACATGTTGCACTTCAAAGTACACTACTCAACAAAAGCAAGTACAACAAACAAAAGCAACCAAAACAGTACCTCTTGATCTTTTTCAAATTGTTCTTTTAGTTTTTGAAACTGCTCTCGCTTCTTCGCATCCAAAGCCGTTCTATATGACAACTGTCGATCTAAGTCAATGTTAAATATAGTTAAAAGCACATATAACATACAACTATGGCAACCGTATTAACACAAAAAATAAGGAACTATGCTTACCTTTAAAAGCATCTAGCATTCGAGAAGCTGTTCGACGTGCCTCAACAATTAACTCTTGTTTTGCAATCTCTGTTCTCAAATCCTATAAAAAGAGAAACAAATATTAACAGATTTCTAAACTTGCCATGCTCTAATGACAAACATTCACATTATTCACCAGACATATACGGTGAAAGAATAAAAGGGCAGATTGCTTACCTGGAAGTGTGCATAATTGAGCATTTTGGTATATCTGGGTAACCAATCTTTAAATGTACCTCCTGTCCACTGATCAGCTTCAGCACTTTTATTCAAAATTACACGGTACACCTTCATTTCCAAAATTAATTTAAAATAATTCCCCCTTACTGACCAGGCTCTACAGTACCTTCGCGTCCCTGGGGGCGATCCCCAGATCCATGCTTGAGGCCGATATTGTGGTTATTTCCAAGCCAGAGAAAGACAAAACTAGTTGCAGGGCATATCGACCCCTTTTCTCTCCTGAACATAGATCTGAAACTATACACTGGGATCTTGGTGCATAGATTAGCACCTTACATGCCGGGCTTAATTGATCCTGATCAGGCGGGATTTATTCCCCAAAGACAGACCAGTGACAACACTAAGAGGGTCTTACATCTTATAGAGAAGGCATCACGAACCCCCGGGGACTACATGCTCCTTACTATCGACGCGGAAAAAGCCTTCGACCCGGGCCATTGACCATACCTAGAACAGATCTCCACATTGGCCTGGGAGAGGGAATGTGGACACAAGTTCTAAACTGCTATCACTCCCCTACGGAATATGTGAGAGTCAATGGACATACTTCAGCCCTGTTCCCCATAAGCAGAGGTACAAAACAGGGGTGCCCTCTGTCACCCCTTCTCTTTGCATTGTACATGGAACCGCTAGCCCAGAGAGAGTTCGGGCCCACCCATACATCACTAGCATCCGATTCGGGGGTGACGTACACACCATCAGTCTATACGCCGAGGATGTCCTCGTAATCCTGGCTGACCCAGCTGTAGCTTTGGGAGCTTTTTTGTCAGAGCTGGACTCCTTCCCGAAGGCTTCTGGGTTCAAGGTCAATATTGCGAAATCAACCGCCGTCAACTTCTCCTTATCGTCGCACGCACAGGCATGCCTCCAAAGTCAGCATCCCATACAATGGTTTGAGGACACAGTCCCATGCTTGGGAATTCACTTAGCGCCTACTCTACAAACCACGGCTTCGGCCAACTACACCATATGACATGCTCAAATCCACTCAGATATGCAGGAGTGGAAGCATTACCCTATTTCTTGGCTAGGGAGGATAGCGTCCATCAAGATGATAGTCTTCCCAAAATCATATACCTCTTCCAGACGCTCCCCTATGTCCTCCCACTGGGTGGCTAAATCGCGTACAGTCCGAGCTCTCCCTCTTCATGTGGCAGGGTTGTAAACCACGAATGAAGAAACTTGTCAGTACCCTCCCGCCTAACGAAGGTGGACTTGGGATTCCGGATATCCAACTCTATTACAAAGCTGCGCAACTAAGACATCTAGTGGAATGGAATCGCACTGAGTCAGAGAAGCATTGGCTATTTCAGGACCGAGCGGTAGCGGGCACATCCCTCAAGAAGATCCCCTTCCTAAAGAAGCTGCATAGACCCCCAACTTCTAAGCCTCTCACATTACAAGCACCATCTTAACAACATGGGACCAGACTAACAGGAGACAAGCTGACTACCTTCCCCCCTCCTCTCACTCCACTCTGACAATCCAGATTTTAGCCCAGGGATAGGTGAGACTTTCTTTACACACTGGAGTGCACCGAATGCCGAGTATTGGGACACCCTGTTGATGTACAGGGGGTGATCTCCGTCCCCCAGCTTAGATCCGACTATGGACTTCCTGAGTCCGAAAGGCTGCATTACTTGCAACTTCGACACTGGGCATAACAACCTGACAATAGGCCGCACGTGCAGAGACACCTCACCCCTTATGAACGATGGCTCAGCACAAGATCATCAGATAAGAAATTGATATCGGACCTCCATAAGATGCTACTCACTTGATACACACACACATACAATGCAAGCCCTGCACGATGGGAGAGGGATCTCGGCAGCAAAAAATGGGAGGGTGTATATTACAGGGCACGGCACACGGTAAGCAACATGGGCCTTACAGAAACGCTAACCAAATTAACCACCTACTGGTACTACACCCCACGCATACACCAAGCCAACCCCACACAAAGAGCGGGTTGCTGGAGTGGGTGTGGGGAAACCGGAACGTTTGTTCACCTCCTTTGGGAATGTGAGCATTTACAACAGTATTGGTCTCAGATCCTTGATGAAATTGATAAACACCTCAACACGGAGCTCCCCAGATTCCCTGCCTACACTCTCTTGGGAGTACCGAACCCCCTAAAATACCCACTCAGGTCCAGAAGTGGGCGCCAGATAGCGATAGCACTGGGTACAGCCACTCAAAACATTCTACTTCACTGGAGGACCCCCTTGGAGTCCCTCTCACAAGGGTTGGCTCCAGCGCTTGTGGCAAATACTGGGGATGGAGAAGATATGCAAATAAACAAGTAAGAAGAAGATAGAAGATAAGAAGATATCCCTTACACTGGCAGGGAAAGGCTCGACATTTGGAGAGCTCTGGCAACCACTCTTAGCCATCCTGGTCCAAGAATTCTGGGCGCTAACGTGCCCCAGGTACTTACGCCTCTTAGGTCTCACCACATCTGACGCTACCACTCAATGAGAACCGGCACAACAGTGAACGCTCTGCACCCAAACACGATTCGCAACTCGCAGTGGATGGGGGGGATGTTGGGAGGGGGGGGGGGGGACTGTTATCTCTTGTTATTTCCTCGGTTTTTACACTTTCAGTTTGTACTATGTGCCAAGTCACCTACCTGGGCTCTGCGTAGCCCATGATTTGACGCTATTTGCATGGCACATTGATACACTGGCTGTTAACGCAATAAAAGATTTAAACCTAAAATAATTCCCAACCTCCTCACTACCAGTCAAATACTGAGCTTGTTTCAGTACTGGATGAAGACTGGCTTGAGTGTTGTTCTTACACCTTCTGAACCTAGCGCTTAAAAGGACTACATACATACAGTATAATCAAAATGCTTAATTTGTTAAGCCGTACATATTTCTGACAGACATAATACAAACATTTGCCAATACCGAGACTTTCTTTAAAAACCTACATTCTTATTAATTTTCTAAGCAACCTGTGTTATAGTGTACCCCTAGTACGGTGTTTCACAATGTTTTTGTATTATATCAGTATTGTGGGCACATTTGAATAGTACCGTTAATTATGTGTGCTCTTGAAGTCCTTCAAAGGGCTCACTTTCCTTTTACTTTGGCCTAGCCCTAGTTATTTTTATTTGTGACATGCTCTCATCAGAATACCAGTCTGTGTTGCCTCCTAGTAGGTGTTCTAGGATCCATTTGGTTAAGACTGAAATGAGCAATCCAGTGCAGAGAAAACAAGCATTAAAAATGCAATAGGTCTTGCCTTTCATTAACTTAAAGCCATTTGCTTTGCTATACAATACCATTAGCAAAGCAAATGGCTTTAAATTAATCAAAGGCGAGACCTATTGCATTTTCAATGCTTGTTTTTTAAGTATGCTACTAGTACCATACGGTTTGATTTGATGTCCCATGATGCAGTGGACCTGATGCAATGGGGGAGCAACTGCAACGTCACATTTCATCATCATCTTTCACAGAAACCCTCACAAGTGAAGCAATTATGAATCTTCAATCTGACCAGTGTTGAACTGGGATCTCCAGTTTGTGGAGAAATGCTACAAACAGTATCCAGCAAAGACAGACAAGTGAGAAAACAGTACTCCATTGAGGAGCAGGCAATCAGAACAGAGTTGGTTGACATGGTTCCCTTGACAATACTCACCTGTAGGAAATTGAAAACAAGAAACGGGTGCATGGATGTTAGCCGCTTACGATAAGCCAGAGAGGTTGCACTGGAGAGGGTGCGGAGTGCCTCCATTTTGAACGAAATGCTCTCTTGCAAGCCATCCACAGCCTTGTGCTCTCAGTCAATAAATAGACGTGATTGGCAGTCTACTAGGGCAAGTGGACACGTTTTGTGCTTACACCGCACTGTGCGCTCCTGTTTTTACATGCTAGCAGTGCTGTCTGCTAGGGCAAGTGGACAAGTTATGTGCTTACGCCGCACTGTGTGCTCCTGGTTTTATGCCTTAGCAGTGCTGTCTGCTAGGGCAAGTGGGCACATTCAGCACTTACTTCGCACTGTGTACTCCTGGTTTTATATGCTAGCAGTGCGGTCTGCTAGGGCAAGTGGACATGTTGTGCGCCTATGCTGCACTGTGTGATCTTGGTGTTATATGCTAGCAGTGCTATCTGCTAGGACAAGTGGACACGATCCTCGCTAACACCGCACTGTGTGCTCATAGCGTTATATCCCAGCAGCGCTGTTTGCTAATGGAAATTAACAAGTGGCAAGCTTACGCTGCACTGTGTGCTCCTGGTTTTAGGCCTTAGCAGTGCTGTTTGCTATGGGCAAGTGGACAGGTTGTGCGCTTACGCTGCACTGTGTGCTCCTGGTTTTAGGTCCTAGCAGTGCTGTTTGCTATGGGCAAGTGGACAGGTTGTGCGCTTACGCTGCACTGTGTGCTCCTGGTTTTAGGCCTTAGCAGTGCTGTTTGCTATGGGCAAGTGGACAGGTTGTGCGCTTACGCTGCACTGTGTGCTCCTGGTTTTAGGCCTTAGCAGTTCTGTTTGCTATGGGCAAGTGGAAAGGTTGTGCGCTTACGCTGCACTGTGTGCTCCTGGTTTTAGGCCTTAGCAGTGCTGTTTGCTATGGGCAAGTGGACAGGTTGTGCGCTTACGCTGCACTGTGTGCTCTTAGTTTTTGGCCTTAGCAGTGCTGTCTGCTAGGGCAAATGGACATGTTGCGCGCTTACGCCGCACTGTGTGCTCCTGGTGTTCTATCCTAGCAGTGCTGTCTGCTAGGGCACGTGACTGAACAAGATAGGGTCTAAGGGTACTCTCACTGCTAGGTAGGCACCAAGGGGCCGAGGGCCACAGTTGTGTTCATACAAAGCTTAAGACTGGGGTGCAGAAGGCCATTTTGTAGGCGCTCCCCAGTTTCGGTGGCACGCCTGAACTCTGTGATTTGTCCAAGATCACACAAAGTGATCAACTAAAAGGAGCTGAGATGAGAACTCTGGTCATTCCTTCTTTAACCCCAGGTACCCGCCAGCGCTACGCCTTTTCCATCATTTTTGATAAACGTACAGCCACGCTTCAGGTTAGAAACGAGTAATCGCTTAACACGGGGCACATCGTTGCACTTGTTGGTAGCAACATTTTCACTATATTCACGTTTACCCACACTTTTATTTACCTTTGTCACTCGTTAATTGCTCGCATTTCTGAAAGGTCCACATTACGCCTACTGGAGTAACACACCACCTTCGGGTTTTTTATTCTGACAAGGGTACCGCCACAATAAATATCCCCATTTGCCAGTTTTAACTTACACACACTCACCCACCATCTTCATAGGACTCAGCCCACACACCCGCACCCATCTGATGGCAGTTTTCAATAGATCTCCACTACAGTGACCCTTCGGGGGACCCGTAGGGCATTGCAACGCCGACCCGGCGGAAGCAAACGCCCGATGATGAAGCATGGCATCAATCGGGATGTGTGAGGGCAACAAGAAACAAGACACCTGTTCTTGCCTCGGACCAGTGGGTTCTAGATCTAGGACTACCTCTCGTCTTTTTCTTTCTTTTTCTTTGGGTTGAGTGGGTGACTCCTGGCACCCCCACCTACGGAACAGTGTCCCCGCATTTTGAGTTGATAACAAATTCATGTAGTCATGGCAACACAATGTAAAGTAAACTTTATTCATGATGCGAGCTGCACAAAAGCAAATCCCCAAGGCATTCTGCACAGGATTAGAGTTAGCTGCAACTAAAGACCGTTTAGCTAATAATCTGCATATACATTTCTTAACAGATTTTGCCATTATGACAATGTACAGCAGGAATATGCTCAAATCAGACAGTACTACCACATTTGTAAACCGTGTCCGTTCTTGGTATTTCAAGACAAACAACAGGTCGGTGGGACACTCGTTAGCAATAATAGAGTGTTGAGCACTCAATGGGATACATCTCATGTCCCAAGTAGAAAATCTTCAGTCGGTCGAACGTTATCATTTGTCTGAAGAATAGAGCTGCAGGAAGGTGTGTTAAATGTTTACCATTAACCTTTTATCTGCTGCAATCAAATCTTAATGGGTGGAAAGATATCCCCATAATTGTGCACCCTGGACATAGAGCGCGAAACAGGAGTTTGGGTGCTGAGAAATGAGACAGCTAGGGAAATAATTACTTGACAGAGCAATACAATGAAACAAGACAGAGAAAATAATTAGGAACAGGAAAAAAGGAAGGAAGAATTTATACTCAGAATGAACAAGATAAGGATGGAATTAAACAGCAAATTCTTATATGCACCAACAAAACAAAACTTCGTGATTTTTTACAAAACAAAAAAGCGTAAACACTGATAACCACTGATTTTGGGCCATTTATTTAAGATCATTGGGAACACTGAAAAAACCCCACTAGAATTCACAACAAATAGAAAAGGAAATCATAAAGCCTAACCATGGGATAGCTGTTGCAGTAAAGTACACTACCGAAACGAGAACTGAATCAGTGTGCTGAAAATATTAGGCAGTGAAATTGCAAAATTCTTAGCTTCATTTGCTTAGGGTCCATCACCAATAAAATTGCGATTGCCGTTTAAATTCCTCTACTGAAATCAAGTTTACAACATTTGTAATAGCATGCATGCATTCAACTATTCAATAATATGTTACTAAGCATATTTCAGCACCAGGCTTAAAACAAATACACCGCCAAATGATTAGCAACAATGCAAACCTTTAGGAGCTTGTGCATATTTACATGTTGGGATTCTTTATCCAAGTCTTGCATTGTTAAAAGCAAAATTACAACTCTGTACAGATGGCGTACAGGTGTGCTCATATCAGAGATTCCAGTGCTCTTGCAAACAAAGCAGCATACAAGACCCTTTTAACATTGCATGTGGCTCCAATTCATGACGTCCAAAGCACCACAAACCTCTGAAACATAAAGACTAGTATTTCACTGAGTTAGGGGATTAGATTCACAATCTCCTTGGTGAAAGTTAACTTTTTTCGATTAACTCTTTTCAGGAAGGGGCACTCTTTAACGGATGTTGGTTACATGGTCACATCATGTAAGAAATCAGTGATCACAGGTTGCTTGGTGAGAGCAACCTTGATTGTTACATGATCAGTAATTGAACTATCATAGAGGGTACCATTCTACTGTATGTAGGTTTGGAGTGATTTTAGTTTGTGCAGTGACTGAGAAATCTAGGTGGGTTCAAAGTTACAGCATGTAAATTCATAGTTGATGATCAGTGGTGGAGGGTTGTAGATCCTTATTAAGAGATGGAAGGGGTGTTCATTTTGGAAGATGGCTCTGCAGTATACTTAAGAGATTGTGAAGGGATTGTGGACATAAATAGATGGCCATGCACTAGCTGGTGTGTGTGTGCACGTACCAGTACAACTTGCCAAGGTCCCTGTGGGGCTGCAACTTCTACTTTACTCTGCTCCTGTGAGATGCTGCGGTTTGATATTACCACTGGAAGTCAGTAGGCATTGTGAGCTAACCGGTATTCTGGTGCAATGCAGGAAGAAGTACCTGCTAAACACCGCAATTAGAGTCGGGTTCCTAAGAATATCTTTGTCTGCAGCCGAGAGTGGCTTGCCTCTCTCATTGACATACAGTGGTGAGGACTTTACCTACACATTTTCTTTTATAGATTTTGCAGCCCGGAAATGCAACTTTATTCGTGAAGCCCTTTCATATCTGAGCAGATGTTCCAGTGCTACAAATTGTGATCTTCTGGAAGTGTATTCCCTCAATGGTCTGGACTGTTGTAGGATTCTCTCGAAATACTCGCCAGTGTTTCGATATACAGGATGTTTTTGCCCCCCTAAACATTTTTTGAAGGAGACTAAATTAAGATTTTGTTATTTCACATTTAACAGGCCGGGTTCATGTACACTTCTTAAACATGTATGCTTTCTTTCTTTCCTACCACCTTTGACCTCTTTGTGGATCTTCTGTTCTTGCTGTGCTTTTCTTTTTCATAATTGCTTAAATTATTGCACCACTTTATCAATTATAAATTCAATAAATATGGAAAGCACTTTTACATAAAGCACTGCCGAAGAGTCATTAAATAAATACAGAGCACAGTCTGGAGACCAGAAGTAGTGAGAATGCACAGTTTTGGGAAAGGAGATCAAGAGTTCAACATTTGTGACTGAATAGACCTGTTTACTGGCTTTTTACTTATTGAATTTCACTATTTGTACATGGGTGAGAAGGTGACTTTGGGTTGTATTAACGCCTATTGGTATACATTCTTGGCCATGTTAGAGAACTTATGTCACTATATTGGGAACAATATTATCGTCCAACAACTGCAAGGTATCCAGAACATCACCTACAACTACATTATGGAAGACATTTTCAATGATCTTGTCACTATACTTGTGTTATGTTTATACTGACTGTTTTAAATGTAATTATTTTTGTATCAATTGTAAGTGTAAATGTATTTAATATGTTTAAACTTTGTTTTATTAGTCTATATTTTAGAGAAACAGATTGTTTAGGAAGGGGTAAATCCTATTTGTCCTCATTTTAATAATATTATATGTTTTGTATAAAGAGTATATGCCAGAAGAATATTTATACAATATATCTATACAAATCCAAACCCTTCTATAGCTTTATGTTTTATTATATTTCTTTTTAACGGATCATTCCTAAGCAATTCATATTTCCATTCATATATATATATATATATATATATATATATATATAGTGTAATATCTATTTTATATGCTGACACTTTTACCCTTATCGTACATATTTATTTAAACATTAAATAACCAGACCTTTTACCTTTCGCATTTACCTAATATGCTTACCTACATGCGACACCACAGTAAGATAAAGTAATGGACACAATTTAGTGAGAATCTACCATATGTGATGTGTTATTGAGATCTAGGCATGGCTTGTAAAATAAGTGAACTTGTATGTAATGCATGCTTAGAGAAGGAGGCAATGAAGGGGGATTAGGAGAATGGTAATATGATCTGAATTCTTCCTTCCTTTTCTAGGTGCGATGCGGTATGGCGGAGATTTCAGTGAGACAAAGGAGGTCTCTGAAAGGATATTTGTCATGGGTGGGTTTCATCTTAATACTTGTACAAAAAGTTAGGATGGCCATTTCATTGGGAGAGGCACTAAAATGTATTGATTCCAAGAGAAAATTGCTTCAACATACCTGTCTTTGAAAGGTTAGGTAATGAATTCATGCTCTTTCAACAAAGCAGTAGTAGTCGTCAAAGTGAATGACAGGTCACATAATTAAACATGTCAGAAAAGAATTTCATATGGCCACTGGAATAGGAGTCACGTTGGTGTATTTTAAAATACATATCTCATAAAACAGTGCATAATATTACATTTGGTTTACCTTTTCCTCCTTGCTAATGGAGCTATAGCGGGCAAGTCTTTCCATTCTACCAACATACAAAGCACAGTCCTTTTCCATCTCCTTCAGTTCTTCTAGGGAGAAAGTAACAGAAATCCGAGGAACAGGGATTTCAGACCAACAAATGTAGTGCTGTCAAACAAGAAACATTACGTTATTTTTACTGCAACTCAGTACTATGGCCAAGGAAGTATTTGAAGATACCTTCTATATATTCTTCAAATGTGTTATTTTAGGAATTTAAGAAAATATTCACACATTAACATTGAGTAAACATAACAAAACTTACATTATACAGCGTAGTCTACATAAGAGTACCGACACATGAATCATGTATATATAATAATAAATTAAACAGTGCACAATTATATGTACTAAGGGAAGACAAAATGTAGCTGCAAAGAATGTACATCGTTCTAATGTTTTATTTCCTTTTTCTATTTTACACATATAGTTGTTTACATCTGCAGAGTGACAAGGAACCATCCCCGACCTTTGTTAACGGTAAAAGTAAACAGTTTTCTTCCTGTTCTCCCGGCCTTTAGCAGGACTTCCCCAGTTGAATAAAGATAAACAGTGTAAGCGTGTACCATCTGTTAACATATACTCATAATCTACTGAACGCTTCACCCATCGTCTAGAATCTCCTGAACCCCTCCAAGGACTCACAAAAGCTACCCCCCCCCATTAGCTTTGGCGCATCAGATTTTATATGGGCGAGTTATTTTTAGGGCCCACTTGTCTGTCCTGGGGAGAGAGCTCCAGCTGGAAAAGAACAGTTGTTCTGTTTGTTCAGAAAATGAATGAGTAATAAAGATGCCTTAAAATCTCGTCACACTTGCTGTGTGTTCAAATTCAGTGGTTAAATAAATGTATGCTTGTGTTTTCTTATAAATTGCTGTGCATTTGATTGTGACCATTATATTGTCTGCATTTAGCATTCGTTTGTGCGCTTAGTTTCCCTTTGAGATGCAATTTATATCCATCTTCCTCCAAATTTTCTCTGCTAGGTTTTCTATTGTCAGGGCAAAAAGCATTAGGGAGAGAGGACTCCTTGCCTGGTTCCTGGCTTTATCTATATCTGCGATGAAATGTGACAACTACTGTAAGAATCCTAGTGTGACAGTGAGAAAAGAACCCATGTTTTAAATTTGAGGCCTGACCTAAATGTTACCAAAGACCATTCCAGGAAATACCCCCAGACTCCATTAAACACTATTACAGCATCCAATGAGATGAACAGCGCCTTTTTGCGCTTTTGGTCAACATTATCTATCAAGCACAGCAGCTTTTTAATGTGATCTTATCGCTGCAGCCTTTTAATGAGCTGAACTGGTTCATTATCGCTTAACCCCTTCCACGCTCATGACGAGCTGGGCTCGTCATGCAGTAGCCTCCTGCTACACTGATGACGAGCCAAGCTCGTCATGAATAATGGTGTTCCTGGATTTACAGCACAGGGGAAAAATCCCCATAGCGTTCAAGTGGTTAAAGCCCCCAACCCCTTTAATTATAAATCATGTAAAAGAGGATCACATGTTCATCTTATCCAGATATTGTACCATCAATGGATTCATTGTATTTTTTGTTTTACTGTTTTTTGAATATCCCTTAATTTATCAACTGCAACATTTTGGTTGGATTTTTGATGCGGCTTAAATGTATTATAATGTCTTTGTGTATCATAATTAGCATGAAGATGTCAAGAAACAGGATTGATGGTCAATTATTTTTTACACGGCTGTACAGATATCAAATACTAGAGTAGTAGAGAACTTACCCCCGGGCAGCATAATTTTAACAAGTTTATGGTCTTCCCGCACATGTAGATCTCATTAGCAATATGATTGAGGAATACCGGTACACAGTCTTCCACTTCTTTTGAAATCAAAACATAGCCATCAGTCCAGTAAAGCCTGTCTAAAGAATAAAGGCAAAAGCAAGGTGTAACTAATGTGGCGAGTCATTTCGATAAGGGATCAATTAGATGAATACGCCATTATAAATACCTCTGAATCTGAGAAAATCCTCATTCACCTGGATCATGAATTCGCCATATTCATCTCTGAAAACACCACTGTATACCCAATCATAGATAAACCTAAAATAGGAAAAAGAGAAATTCACTTTTCCATGTACTTCAACAAAAGTTTTCAAAAAGCAATTATTTCCATTACTTTGTCTAAACACTAAAGGTTCAACTTCATTACTCCAAGCACATACTAAACACAAAACACAAAGGTACAAAACACAAATTTAAAGGTGCAAAAGGTATCTAAATTAGGCCTGGGGAGAATAGCAAATTTCAGATCCATGGCAAATGTTTTCACATTATACATTTTGGATGGTTGGTAAAATTCTTACTGTTTTCGTGGGAGAATCCAAGAGACGTAGCATCAAAGAATCAGATCAATTGATGGCAAACAAAAAGGCCATTCTACCCATGAAATCTGCCAATTCAACACTGATAAGGGCAATTGGAGATCCTATTTTTTAATACTACAATTTCTGGATTTTTTGTACAACCAAAGAAAACATATAGAACAATAATATTTGATAGAAGTGGGATTCCCTGCGAACAGGTTTACATACAACATAACCGCCATAATAAGACTCTTGATTTGCAAAGCGAGTCAACTGTTTCCAAAGTGTCCTCGATGATAGCTATGTAGATAATTGAAAGAAGACCTACCACATACCTCAATTCTTGGTGTGTTTACTTGGAAAACCCCTTGAATGGTAAACTAGTTTCACTAATAGAACCATATCTGACATGGGGCACAGTGGTTGATCTCCAATACTTTATATTGTCTATTTTGGCAAGTGAAATTCCCCAGCCCTTTCAATATATGGGCCTGCCTTCTAAGTCCCTCTTCCTTTACGATATCAATGAGAGCTAGCCTTTTATGCAAGTACAGTGGCATTTCAGAACGTTGGTCATTGTGATTGAAGCTTTTCTCCACTAAGCATGAATTGCTTTGCAATCCTAGTCACCATGCAAGACATCTCTCCTATGTTGCAGCACACAAGAACATGGGGTTTGGGGCTAAACACATTTGCACCTATCCTTTAGTGATTTCTTTATTTCAAACTTTAGGTGCAGCGGACTGGAGATTCTGAACCCCTAAACCTCCTAAGACAAACGTGTCTTATTCTCAAAGGCAAATATCAATTAGTCCAGCACTCTTCACAGTAAATGCAGTCTATGTAACAAAAACATTTCAGTTATAGACACATCGTATTCAGTGCAAATGATGAATCTTCAGTGGAGTTGTTGTTTGTAGTGTATTCTTTATTTATTTCATCAAGATTTTCTTCAATAAAAACAGACCATAGCGGTAGCCAACACATTTCGTCCTACAAGGACTTATTCAGGGCGAAGAGTATATAATTCCTTAATTACTTATAGGTAGAAAGTATTTCTTCTTAAATGTATCCAAATTAGCACCAAATTAGGCCTCTTTTTGTTATTTAGACAATTCTTCTATATCATGAGGCTGGGTAAATCATTCATTCATTGATCAGTCCAAATAAACTGGTCTTATCTCCAATTTGTATTTTCAAGGTCTCAGCCGGCTCCGTGGCATGGCATCCATCGCAGTTTGGTCTGTTTTTATTGAAGAAAATCTTTATGAAATAAATAAAGAATACACTACAAACAACATCTCTCCTGTGTACCTGACACTAAAGGTGCTCAGAGAGGAAGGCTACCCAACTTCCACAGATGTTTAAGTGTATATTATCTTCTTTGGAAATATTTAAATGAAACAAGACAAAGTTACGCAGATATCACTAGCTCTCTTGCCTCTATCATCCCACTAGCTCTCTCATCTCTATCGTCCCACCAGTTCTCTTGTTCTAGTCGTCCCACCAGCTCTCCTGTCCCTGTCAACTTTCTCGTTCATTTCTATAACCTTTCAAAAGCTCCTTTCAGGGTTCAGTATGGTCAGATGGTTCCCAGGGGAGCATCTGAACTGCAGACACGCATCGCATCTCAGGAATGTGAGACGAAGAAATAGTGAAGGTGAGAAAAGGATTGATTAGTCATTGAGAAACATGTACATGCTCTAGTCTGTGGATGTCAGCTTTGCCTTACATCCCAAAACCCCATCATGGAGAAAGGAGAAGCTTGAGGTCTCTCTGGCCTAACGCTACTGCAAAAATTCCTACCCATGACAGCATTAAAGTAAATGCTTATCACTACATTATCCGGTGAAATCTCCAGCAGTAGGCATTTATTTTTTAAAAGTGAGCATTTAAAGCTTTGGTGGGATGTAAAAATACAAATATCCATTAACTTATCCCCCCAACACGCCCAAACATTTACTCTGCCCTTCTGTCTGAGTCTTAGTAATCAAGAAGAGGAATGATTTCCTAAGCAAAATAGCTAAGGTCCCTAACAAGGTGAGCATGTAAAACTTTAGTATATACAATACGCCCCTAGAAATTGTGTATGAAACCCAGAAGGGTCTCTGACAACATGAGGACAGCTAGGGAGTGCCTCTTCACGAACTGCAAGACTGACCCTCTATTAATTTTATCATTCAGGCCATTAACCTTCCATGACAACACTCTGAAACAACCTGGGCATGCTCTGTCATCTACCATCAAGGTCTTTTATGCAACACTGTATATCGGACCAGCACTGAAGTAATAAGAGATGCTTCCTAGCAATAAACAAGTGACTAACCTCAACAACAACTTCTACCCTTTCTACACTTCTACCCCAGAGGTATCTGTCGCCTAGGTATAACCTCAGTCTAATAACAGACACCATCTACTTTACTAAAGAGAATCAAAACCAAATGTAATCCATCTCCACCACAGTAATGCACCAGTCATGCAAAACATGCATTGTGCGCTTAAACTGCCACAACCCACTGCATCCCTACTCTAGAGGAGCCCACAAGTTGAGAACAACCCAATAGTGAGTCCACCAGTGTAGAAAATAGTAGAGTCCACATCCTAGAAGTAATCACAGAATGAAAGGAGGCAAATGGATACTCTGCCTTGGCATCAGTACTTCATTATGTACCAACTTTAGGTCACGTCTCAACATGTGATTTGTGTATTTTGCTCCATTCCATTAAATCTGAATCGTTTGTCACCCTTCCCCCATCCACTCATGTCTCCACAGGCATCTGCCTTGCTTCTCAGTAATACTACTCTGCATTAGGATACATTCCCTTAGAAAAGTGAAAGGACACGATCATCTCGTGTGCACTCCACCCCAGTGCTTTAAATGATCAGGTAATATCCAGTATTGAGTACCTGTGCTTATCTAATTTGAAAGAGAGAGTAACTGCACTTCTCAGCACTGCTACAATACATTTAATGTGCAAGAACTGACACTTTTTGCAGGTACTTTACCTAGAGAGTATCTGCACTTCGACATTTCAATTTAAAGCACTGCCATACCCACATGACAACATAGAGCAAATGGTATAAATGTGAATCGTAACTTGACAAATTGTCAAGAATCTCCAGTCCCTGCTCCTTCCTTGGGGTTTTGTCAGCGGGTGAGAAGATGGGTTCTTGATACTCCATAGCCTACTCTCTCGACACCTCAGGTTAACCTTCCTGGATGTATGGCCGACAGCTCTATAGTACCTGAGTGATAGTGCCCTTTCTCCCTCGGTCCTACGCATCACCCTGCTCCTCTCTTTTTTAAACAACTTCTTACTGTCTCATGAGGCACTTAAATTGGGCCTTTGTGTGACCGAGTTGCAGGCCATCTCTGGCAGTCCAAAGAAACGGGCAATGACACTGAAAATGTTATGTTATGTTATGTTACACTGCATTTCTAAAGGGCACAGCTACTCAGAGTATCCCGGCGCTGCTACCCTGAGCCCCCAATACTAGCTGAACAGAAAGAGACTCTAAGAGAATGAACTCAGAACAAAAGTGTTTTTAGATTATTTTTAAAGATAACCGGATCAGAAATCCTCCTGAGGGCGAGAGGAAGCTCATTCCAGGCTATGCCAGCCTTGCGGGTGAAAGAGCAGCCACCTAGCCTATGGCGTGAGAAGCGCGGGTTCTGAATAAGGAGTTGGTCCGAAGACCGCAAAGTCCTGGAAGGAATATAGAAAGAAAAGCGCTTCTGCAGGTAGAGTGGGCCCAAGCCATACAAAGCCCGATGGACAATGGCCGGCATTGAAAAATCTCCATCATATTTACTGGGCAGAGAAGCACATTGTTCAGCTGCATTGCCCAGAGCTTCTGTTTAATCACTGTGAATTATTTGTACTCTAGTAGTAATGGTTTTGTATAATCTGGGAAAAATCATCACTTTTATTGAATCAAGGAAGATACCACTGTTGCATAAGATGATATGTCTGTCCATATAATTGTGATTTTTCGCAACAACAAATCTTGTGAGGTGCTCCAGGAGGCAGCTTGGGCAGTAGTGCTTGATACCCTAGAAGGTCTGATGAAACAAGAAGGTCTTCTATTGGCATTCATTTACCGAAACCTGTTTTGTATAAACTGCTTTCACAGTGGGCCTATGGAAGACAAGATTATACACAATTTACACTGGAGCTACGCGGGGGGGGGGGGGGGGGCAAGGCAGTCCTTTTGGTCCTGGACATTGCTGGTACATTGTAAAACATATATAGAAGGAAATCTGAAGGGGATTACAAAATACTAAATTGGATTACCAACGCCATTCGCCCCATGTACTTCTACAAAGTACCTCTTCATATATTTTGAAACAGGTAGATGAAACAACACTTATACCGCATCTTGGTAGTTAGAAGACAACAAGCAAACTATATGAAGGGACAATCACAGTAATTGAACTATCACATTCAGATGACGAAGGGAATCTGCTCTAAACACTACAAGCTCTACGCAGAATTTCTATCCTTAACTATAGTGTATATGGTGTATGAAACACAGGTGGACTCTTCTCTCGGCTAAATAGATTTTGATTCTATTATGTTATATTTGAATATTTCTAGACCAACTGATACAGGAACTTGACGGACATTCCCCTTTTTGACTACCTTCAACTACACAGCCATTTATAGTTCTTAGGTGCAAAGATAGTTTAAAATGTGAAAAGATTTAGAAAATGTTTCACTTAAAGCACATTTAATGTCAACAGAGTGAAAAGATTCCTGTCCAAAGGAGCCCTCTGTCCATGAGGCTTTGTACTGGCAGTTTGGCTCATCCACTCAGTTCTTTTTTATGGAAATGCCAAGGATATCAAAGTTTCCAAAACCCAACTGTGAAGAGAGGCATGGGGGGTGGGTTGTTTATGAATTCAATGAAGGTTATTACGATGCAGAAAAAGGACGTAAAGTATGAAACCTTTTCTTCTGTATCGCAGGATTTTCATTAATAGTCAAAGGCTTAAAGGAATAGAAGAAAGAATTTAAAATCTTTATATTTTTTTTGTATAAGTGCAAGACAATAAGAAATTCTATGAATAGTCCAATGATTCACATAAAATATATATATATATATATATATATATATATATATATATATATATATATACATACACACACACACAAACATATATACTTATACATATATATTAAAAACGATATACTCTAATAAATAAATAAATAAATAGGCACATATATGTAAGTAAACATCATCAAAAGTATGTAAGGTACTGTGGGAATCTGATCTTGGATATTTAGAGGACGACGACTGTCAAGAAGCTCTCTCCTCCCCGCAGAAGTTGCTATCCCAATGAGGCTACGACTAGCTCAGCTCAAGATTCTGCAAAGAACTTATCTAGCTGCACACACTCGTAAAAATGGGGCGTATATCAGATCAGGGGTGCCTCAGGAAGTGCGCAGCTGAGGGTACATTCTTTCACACACTCTGGGACTGCCCGAATATCCAGCCATATTGGGAGTGTATCATCTTCACACTTACGAGGGTGAGCGGGAAAACTGTTCCTCATTCTCTGCGCCTGTGTTTGCTAAATGCATGGGAGTCCACAGACCTGACTCAAAAGGAGCACACGTGGATATCCCTAGGACTCGTCCTTGCTAAACGAAACATTGCCCGGCTGTGGGGGTCCGGGGAGCTGCCTACGCATCAGAGATGGGCTAACGACATGGACAATGCAATGATCGCAGAAAACGATGTATTCAAACATAGGGGCTGCCCCAAGAAATGGAATCATAAATGGGCTAAATGGAATGTAGAGCGTGGTGAAATATGTGTATCTTCATCAGAGGAACTCCACAGATTTGATGTGGACATTGCTCTTACCCCAATTTAAAGCTGTACAAAGCATATGATTAATTTGTAGGGAATGGTCAGTCGTCCCTTTCACACTGTATTGTATTACTAAGTGGCTATTTGGCCGTCCACTGTACTATCACAACTGTTCAATAAAAAGAGAGTTAAAAAAAAAGTATGTAAGGTTAATAGTATTATACCATCTACTTTCTATTTGAAGAGATTTTTTGATTTTGGGAAACTTTTTATAAATAGTTTACTGTGCTATTAACACAGCAAGATCAAGGGGGCTTCTGCTACCTACATTTATAGTTTGAAAGGTGATCCAGCATACAGGAAGAGAAACAGGAACACAGGAGTCCTCAATGGTACAGGCAGGACTAGGGCTACGCCACACCGACTATGTATATATTATTGCTTTAACTTGAGTAGCTCCTTAATAATTGTTTAATATGCCAAAACTGGCATTAATGCAAACGGCACTGTTCTCCAAATATTCACAAAATGGTAAAAGCTGCAGCACAAAATTTGAAGACCGGTTATGATACACTAGAATCCTGTCTTAGGATAATTGTGGTTCCGCCCACAAGAGACATGGAACCAGAGTGAAGAAGACTCGTGTCCTGGGCCAAATTAAAAATCTGATGAGCGAAGTACTTCTTGGTTACACATTCACTTATGTGTAGTAGATTGTGTTGGCGAATGCTAGTTAATAATCCTCTGCCCGACGATAAAACCTTATGCTTATACAAGATGAAACATCAGCTGTTGCATCGAATAAAGAATATTTTTATAACAAAACATTAGCCCACAAGGGCATGCCTCATATACTGAACGTCCTAAAATGGTTCAAATAGCAAACAAAATCTTGCAGGATCTTCATATTTTTGTGAGACTCTGCAATGCAAGCAATGGTATCTTCACTCTTCTGCAGGATCTTTTCATTCTTGCGAGACTCCACAGCATTTGTAAAGGTGACTGCCAAGTCTCACAGGAACATGGTATTCTCGCAAGACATTGTAGTGTCTGTAAAATTACTGCTGCAGAGTCTTATAGGATGTCCTAGCTACAAATCCTGCTTATATCTGGTATAGTATTTGGGACAAATGGTTAAGGAGCAGATCATAACAACCTGGCAAGAACCACAGCAATTACATATCATACAGTTTTTGTAATCTCAACCAGTTGGTATGTGTAGGAAGCTGGCTCTTTATATGATAGATTTAAATTGGATGTATTGTGCAAAGAGTCCAGGGGTTCCCTTATGAGTAGACAGGAGCTTGCTCAAACAATCTCAAGGTACACTTATAGGGGTTAGTGTGGTCAAGAAAACTTAGGCTTATCAGAGAGGAGTGTAAGACATCTGCAAATACACACACTGGTCAATAAATGATGCACACAACTCAATAAGGAGATCCACAACACTTTATAAAACAAGCATTTGTAATGCAATAGGTCTCGCAATAGCAAGATTTTTACCTATAAGCATTGTAAATGATAACGCCATTTATTTATGTCTCAAAAGGCATTGTCATTTACAGTACCAATAGGTCACAGTTTCTAAAATGCGAGACCTATTGCATTGCAAATACTTGTTTCTCCAAGCTCTCCAGCCCATCTCTTTTGTGTCCATGGAATATTGTTTCTGCAAAATACCATACCCAAGTGGCTGTCATCTATGCATACCTCTTAGGTAAGCTGACAGAATTGCGTTGACAGAAACAACAGTTTTTTTTAATTTTCATTAATTTTTATCCATCTGTTGTCATCAAGGTCCAGTCTAATTTTCGAATTAAATTAGGACATTGTCCTATCATCCGTCTTCAGTGGCGGGAGCTCAGGTGCCATACCTCGATACCGGTGAAGGCGTACTTTGATTGCACTGCCTCATTAACTGGTTTCCATTCCCTGTGTTTCTTATGGTCATGTGCATAATGGAATATAACTTTCCACTACTATATTCCTTGGATCTGTGCAGCTGGTGATGTCCATAATGAATGAATGAATGAATGATTATTCATTTGTATAGCGCATGGTTACCCGGAGGCATCCCAGCGCATTACAGTGGTCCAATTCATCCCCGGTGAGTTAGGGAAATAGGAAGGTTTTCAGCATATTCCTGAACCTAAGATGGTTCTCCTCCATCCGAATAGGGTCAGGCAAGTTGTTCCAAAGTTTTGCTGACTGAACAGCAAAACGCCTGCCACCCATACGGCTTCTCCTGATTCGTGGAACTGCCAGAGAGTTCTTGTTGCTGGATCTAAGGACAGAACAAAGGTTGAATAAGACCAGGTCCTGTCTTAGTTAAGGCTTTATGAACAATAGTCATAGCCTTAAATTCAATCCTTTGTTGTACCGGCAGCCAATGTAGTTGCCGGAGCGCAGGTTTGGCCGAAGTTCTACGTGATACCTGTAGAAGCATGCGGGCTGCACAATTCTGTACAGTCTGCAAGACCCCGAGTGTCCCTTGTGGAGCCCCTAGATATAATGCGTTGGAATAGTCCAGGCGCGTTAAAATCAATGCCTGGACTAATATCCGCCTTGCTTCAAATGGAAGCAGTCCGATTATTTTTCTCAGTGATCTCATCAGGGCGTAGTAGGTGGCTGCTATCTTCTGGGCTTGCACCAAAAAATTAAGTGCTGGGTCCAGCCACACCCCTAGACTTCTAATTTTCTCTATTGGGGGGGGGGGGGGGGGGAGGGCCCAGAGTGTTAGGCCACCAGCCGTCCACCGTGGGGGGGACATCATGGCCTAGCATCATGATCTCCGCCTTTGTTCCGTTGAGTTTCAAGAACGAGTCGTCCATCCACTCACAGACTCTGCTAAGTTGGGATGAAAGATTGTCGTAGGACGACATCTGCCCAGAGAGAGTGATGAGTAATGAAAAAGCAGATCCTGATCCTACCTGTTATTGCTTATGGACTGTCTGTGTGTTGTACTTCAGATTCTTGGTTTTACTTAGAAAGTACAAATATGTACTTCACTCGTGGACATCACTCCTGTCAGATGGAAATCATACCGGGATCCTGCTGTCAGTCAGTCCTCCTGGTAGGTATGAGAGCCCATGTACAGTGGATCTAGAGATATACTAATATAAGCTGCAAACTACACCTTTATCCTAGCGCATGAGTGCTGCCGCTAGGCTCGACCTAATAACACATATCTTTATATATATATTATATATATATATATATATATATATATATATATTTATATATATATATATATATATATATATATATATATATATATATATATATATATATATATTACCTACTGGCGGTCGCCAGTAGGTATATATAGTTAGGATTTTTTCTCTATGGGTTTTTTGAAAATTCTATGTCTAATAACTTTGGCGTTTGTGGACGGAATTGGCTGAAATTTTCAGGAAAATGGCACATTTTGTTTCTGAGCAGCCCTTGAAAATTTGGGGGGGGTTCGTCAAGGGGGGGCCGAGAAAAAAGGGGGGTCCCAAAACGTGTTTTTAACATTGAGTTTTCCATAGGGCGGTTGGCCTCACTTTTAGCCCGAACGGCTGAATGGATTTGCACGAAACTTGGCAAAATTGTAGGGACTGGTAGCCCGATGTGCCTTTTGTAGGTCTCAATATATGTGCTCCAGTGGATTTTGAGAAATTAACGTTTAAAAAAAGATATATATCTGTAACAGCGGACCGGGCAGCGCTCTGGTTCGCGGACTTTTCGCGCAACGGAGCTTTGTGAAGCGAAGCTGATTGGTTCTCCGGCGTCTGTCAACATTCCAAACAGTCCGTAGCGGCCGCCATCTTGTCTCTCGGTAGGATCGAGAGACAAGAGGAGGTCAAAACAAAGGGGGAAATAACTATAAGGGGGCATAGTAGATCCTCGCTGACCCCCTAGGTTTGATGTGGAGGTTTTAAAAGGGCCCCGCGGGGCAAAAAAAAAACAAAATAATAATAATCGAACGGCTGAATGGATTTGCACGAAACTTGGCAAAATATTAGGGACTGGTAGCCCGATGTGCCTTTGCTAGGTCTCAATATATGTGCTCCAGTGGATTTTGAGAAATTAACGTTCAAAAAAAGATATATATCTGTAACAGCGCTCCGCTTCGCGTACTTTTCGCGTTACGGAGCTTTGCGAAGCTGATTGGTTCTCCGGCGTCTGTCAACATTCCAAACAGTCCGTAGCGGCCGCCATCTTGTCCCTCGGTAGGATTGAGAGACAAGAGGAGGCCAAAGCGAAGGGGGAAATGACCATAAGGGGGCATAGTAGATCCTTCCTGACCTCTTAGGTTTGATGTACCATTTTGCCAAGTTTGGTGTAATTCCGTTCAGCCATTCAGGCTGTAGACGTATGTAAATGTCCTATGGAAAATTGCATGGGGAAAACACATTTGAAAGTGTTGAAATTTAGAACCAATTAAAATGTTACTTTGGTTTTGTATTTGTGTGTGATGAAAGTTAATTGGTTATGTATATATGTCAAATGAGAGGAAACCACAGCCATTTTGTGATACTACTGTCTGAGGTACATTTGTGAGGAATTTTTGGTGGTGAATTTCTGGTGTTTGATTTACACAGTACTAACACTTCTGCTACTTTTAAAAAGGTGAGTTGTTAATTTGTAAGGGGAACTATGTTGTACACTTGAAGATAATTTGAAAAATGTTTTCTGTTATTTATTTGCAGTCCTTCTGTTATACTAAATACTTGATAAAGTTAGTTTTATATTATGTATTACTAAAAACGATAAATGAAAGTGATTATTTTTTTCTGCAATTTACAGCAAGCAATTTCAAAATAAAATGGCTCACAATGAAGAGACCGTGGCAATTTCTTTTGAATTGTCCAACACATTGATTGAAATTGAGAGCACCAATAATGAAATATTGTCACAAGGAGGACATGACTTGTATGATTCCATTAGATTGATTGAAATGGACAGCACCAAGAATGAAATATTGTCACAAGGAGATGACTTGAATGATTCCACTACATTGATTGAAATTGAGAGCACCAATAATGAAATATTGTCACAAGGAGGAGATGGCTTGTATGATTCCATTAGATTGATTGAAATGGACAGCACCAATAATGAAATATTGTCACAAGGAGGAGATGACTTGAATGATTCCACTACATTGATTGAAATTGAGAGCACCAATAATGAAATATTGTCACGAGGAGATGACTTGAATGATTCCACTACATTGATTGAAATTGACAGCACCAATAATGAAATATTGTCACAAGGAGGAGATGACTTGAATGATTTTTTTGATCAATCTCTTGATGGCGAATTTATCGAGTGTTTGGAGACCATAGAGTTACAAGAATCATCATTGGAGACTTTTAATGAGGACATTGCTGATGAGGACATGTTACTAGTTCTTTCAAATTTAGAAAATTCTGAAGAATAAATTTATATTTAGAATTCAAAAATTGTTTGAGACATTATTCATTTTTATTTTTAATTTATGAGGTTGTAGGGAAGTGATTGTAGTATAAAATGAGACTTATAGTATAGAGTGCAACATTTTTATGTTACATGGTAAGTTTACTCATATTTACTTCCCTTCTGCCACTATATTATCTCCAATGTGTATTTGACATGTCTTCTTCATCTCCGGCCTCCTTTCTCTCACTGTGTGTCTCCGATGCATCTTATCGCTGCTATTTTGTGTAATTACAGAAGAGAGTAAAATAAAATAGTTCGGAACGTGAAAAGGGGGCAAAGTAGAGTACTCCTCACCCCCTAGGCCTTTTTAGGCGGTCCCAAAAGGATCAGTTTCTGCTTTCCTGAGAGATTATGGTATGAGTTCCATATACCACAATAACTTGCATTACAACATGCAAGATATCTATCTCCTATTACCAACTTTTGGAGATATTCGCGCTAAGCGCGAATATCTCCAAAAAGTAACACCTGCCCTGAGCAGTTCTTAGCCATGTTATCCAATGGGAGGTGGATAACATGGCTAAGAGCATTAGCTCGGTAATGCATGAATATCGCTGAGTTTTTAGCGATATTCATGCATTGCGGCCGTTTATTATCGCATTTGCGATAAACCTTGATAATAGTAAGGTTTATCTTCGATAATTTCTGACGATGCTTAGTGGTAAAAAATTGGTTGGTAAGCATCGTTAGCGATAAATATCGCTTAACTTTGGTAATATGCCCCAACGTCTGTTAACGTTCGATTCGAAGGAAATGAGGAAGTGTTGAAAAACATTGTCTGCGCCATCTTGCCTTTTTTGAAATGCCACACTTTTGTCGTGCACGGCAGCCATTTTAGATGTCTTGACCAGACCCACTCTCTGCACGCTGTCGATTCGTAGCATGGCTCCTCACCCACGCAAGCATCTTCCCTAGGCACTGGTCACCACCGCTCTCTGTCTTATGCATGGGCAATAAACCTCCCCCCATCTGCGCTGCTCTTCCCTGAGAATCACACTCTGTGCCCGCCCGACACCTCCCTTTCGCCCTATTCACTACCGCACCCTCTGACACTCCTCTTTCTCTGTGTCCGATTGTCCAGGCTATCAGCTAGCCCTGCAGATGTAGTTTATGGCCCCAGCTGTAAAGAATCACCCCTCTTCAAAGGAGTTATAGTAGATCAAGGCCCACACCCGATGAGATCCGTCACACCACAGGTGTTCCTACTATCTGAAAACCATCCTGTATTGTGATTGGGGAGGGGACCGAGCCTGAAGCGGAAGATTCCAGGAATGACTCTTTGTACATCAAAGTTTTTACAATTATGTGTCACATTAAAAATATATAGCACTCCAACAAAGTAGTAGGAATATAAAACTTTAATAACATATAAATATATACAACAAAACAAAAACAGTAAAAACATTTAAACAACGAAGAGACCGTGGCAATTTCTTTTTAATTATCCAATAGATTTATTGAAATTGACAGCACCAATAATGAAATATTCTTGTCAGTAGCGGTCTGTTGTGCGAATAGTTCCAAGGCAGCAGAACGCGCTGAAATCTAGATGGCACGAAAGTGATGTCTAGTAAGTTGCCGCCCAGCAAAAAACGGCGTGGGGCGCCGCGGGGGTGAGTGAGTCCAGTAGGCACCACAGCTATTCTTACCGGCATTGCAGAATTACTGCTGGGGACAATGCCTGTGCTGTAGCAGGGTCACAGCAGAAACAAAAAGGATTCTGTTGAAGATGTTGTTGGTTTTCAATTTGAAAACAGTTCTGGTGTCAACTGCTATGCTAATGTAGTGGTTAATGTTTTGTTTTCTCTAGAAAATGTAAAAGAGGGGGAGGCAGTCCAAAGTTCCGTTAAAAGGGCAAAGGAAAGGATCGGTGGTTTGACTTATCAGTCAAAAAGGGGAGGGGGTGCAATAATTTTTCCTACCGGGTCACACTGTGCTTTCACCGGAAGTGAGGTCTGCAGGATGCTAGTAATTCAAAGTGAGGCTGGCGCCAGCATGGGAGCGCCGACGTCCCGCGGATACAGTTTCGTCACTCCACGGGCGATCATGGCAGTCATTCCCCATCGGGGGTCGGAGACTCCCGCGGCTCCTCTAGAATCTTCAAGGTCGTGGAGGACTACGGTGGTGGAGTCAACCAGTGACCGGGCCATTTCTTTATGCTGGGCCCGCTCTTGCCAGGTCGACCGCCATTTTGAGAGTTCGGCAGCTACCGGCGATCGCGGGGTCACATGAGCGGACGGGCTCCACCCTGCCGGGCGAGACGTTGCAGCATGGCCACAGTGGAAGAACCGTTTTCCGGGCGCCTGGAGCGCTGAGGGTGCAGCTGGGAAGTCTCCACCTGGGGAGGCGGGAGAGGCCTGTTCGCACCGTCTCTCCCTCCCAGTGCACCCCACGGCGTCTCGCTTGAGATTTGTTATGGCCGGACCAGGCGATGAGGACGAGGGGGGGGTCGGAGGCATGTGCAAGACATCCCCCCCCCAGTGTTGTCGCAGCCATTATAAAAGAAAGAAGTGTCCCGTCCGTCTTCGGGCCGGGCTTCCGGTGGATGTCGGCCGGACGCCCCTGGCTCTGGCCCCATGAACGGGTTTCTTGGTTTATCGGCTGCAGCCGGATCCCGTCGGCCTCGGCCCCCCGACCGTTGGTGGTCGGACCGGAAGAGCATGTGGCGGGACTACCTGCAACTCTCAAGGGCCACCGCGGCCGGACTGGGAGAGAGAGGGGAGGGTCGAGGAGACATTCCCCCCCCCTGCAACTGTTCAGCGTTGTAAAGGCAATCCCCTGGCCGGGTCCCGCTGGCCTCGGCCTCTCCTTCGGCTACACCCTACGTTAGGATCTCCTGGCCGAGGCGTGGCAGCAGGACCTGCCTTATATGGGCTGCTCCCGGCTGGGCGTAGCCGGAACCCTGCCCCACCTTGGAAGTTTCCAGAGTGGGGGTGGATGTTCTACTGACTTGCATTTTCCCTAGTCTATCGATTTTTTTGGCGTGGCAGGCGGTGGGACAGCGAGGGGTGATTTGGTTTCTCTTACTGTTTTTCTGGTCTCTCACCACTGGCATATTTTAACGTTTTCTTGTTTCTAGGACATTAATAGGTTTTATCATTACGTTATGTTATCGTTTCTTTGTTCGTTGTTTAATAAAAGTTCATGTTCATCAGTGGCCTACTGATTTTCGTTTTCCTATTTTTTTCTTTCCAGGTTGTTTCATGGTAAAGTTTCTGTTAACAGGATACAGTGATCACTTCGTTATTATTGCATATGTCCTTTTCACTAGGGGTGCTCTCTGGTCGGGCCAGATGACGTATCTCTAGTAAATGGTCCGGGTGAAAAAGGTGCATCAATCAGTGGGGAGTAGATAGGCATGACAGATTACATCGGGGGAGAACGGTCCGCATTACGTACCCTTTCACTACTTGCAAAGATTTTCCTACGTTTATTTGCAAACAGGGAATACCTCCAAAAAGAACTAATTCCCAAACAGTCAATGTTCGGACAATCAATCAATCAATGAGGAATGAAATAGGTACGACGTGTTAAAGGCTTGCGTTACCTACCCTTCACTATCTGCAAAGGGAGATAGAATATTCCTATTCTTCCTCGTTTGCAGGTAGAGAAGATCCTTAAGAGAATTAACTTCGAACAATTCAATGCTCGATTGAAACAATCAACAAGGGGTACTGTGAACACAAATGAACGCCGCTTATATACATACGCATTGCTATTTTCAACAGGTTGTTCCTAATGTTTCTATTTTAGCGAGGTCAAAAGAGATCCCATTAGTGGCCTACTGATTTTGCTCGATTCCTTTTGTTTTTTTACACGATTTTTCGCTATCTGCAAAGACTAAACAGAGTATTGCGACTCTGTGCTTGTTTGTAAATAGAGAATGAACCAAAGAGAACAATCAATCAAATGGAGAGAGAAGCAGGCACGACGGATTACAAAGGGGGCAAAGGGCTGCGTTAACTACCCTTCACTATCTGCAAAGAGAGAGTACTCCTAATAGAAATGAGGGGTGGGGGGCAGCAATCAAAGCAGATCAGTGTGCATAAACACGAAAATGTTTTTACTTACCACGTACTTGACATTCGACAGCTTATGATATTTGCTATTAAAAAACCATTGAAATTCACTGAAAAAACCATAGGTTATAGACCATATATAGTTAGGAATTAGCATTTACAAAACCTTGAAAATTCACTGAAAAAACCATAGGTTATAGACCATATATAGTTAGGAATTAGCATTTACAAAACCTTGAAAATTCACTGAAAAAACCATAGGTTATAGACCATATATAGTTAGGAATTAGCATTTAGAAAACCTTATTTTACTCACACAAAACCATTGAAATTCCATATATAGTTAGTTGCACTAACTATATATCGCGCACCCGCAATCCACTGCTGATGATGTCACATATTACATCATTCATGACATGGTCAGTGACATCACTGATGACATCACTGATGACATCTCAAATGACATCACTGATGACATCACTGATGACATCTCATTTGACATCAATGACCACATCACTGATGATATCATTCATGTGACAATACAATGCATCTCCTCACACTTTAATATAACCTCTGTTACACCCAGTGTTAAATACAGAGTATAATTTTTGAAACCATTGACACACCAATACTAGTTACTACATACGCACTCAGTGATTCCTATGTTTACACACACATTCACTCATTTACCCATACAATCATTCATACATACAATCACTCATCTTTACAACACTATCATATGCACTCATACACCTATACAGACTCTCACACTCTGTCACTCATCCATGGAGTTACTCACACACCTAGTCAGTCCTGTAAAGAATCAATCACACTTCCATTTTCTAATCTATACAGTTAAACATAGAGCACCTTACATTTTGAAACATATACTAACACATAATTACTCTCTTATACAATCATTGATACAAGTACACATTGATCTGCACAGAGTCACACACCTCCCAGCCAGCCACACACACACTCAGTCTCCCATACAAATACTTGGGCAATCAATCAATAACCCATATAGTTACTCATATAGCTACTGATCAACACATGCAGCAGTTTACAGAACAACAGACACAATGATGCACAAATTAAGACAGTTTAGTCACTAACCCATGCACTCAGTGAGACACATTTAATCACTCACTCATACAGTCAGTCACGCACCTACTAAATCCTTCATCCAGACACTTCTACATCTACTCATTCTTCAATATGTAAAACATATTTAAACTTTACAGAAACACACAGTCACTGGATGATGTCATCAGTGATGTCATCAGTGATGTCATTTGAGATGTCATCAGTGATGTCATCAGTGATGTCACTGACCATGTCATGAATGATGTAATATGTGACATCATCAGCAGTGGATTGCGGGTGCGCGATATATAGTTAGTGCAACTAACTATATATGGAATTTCAATGGTTTTGTGTGAGTAAAATAAGGTTTTCTAAATGCTAATTCCTAACTATATATGGTCTATAACCTATGGTTTTTTCAGTGAATATATATATATATATATATGCACCAGAATCAATACGATCAGGTGAGCACATTTTTCAATAGAAATATGTTTGCATTTAAAAAGTCGTCATACTGCATTTTTCAGAAGCTGCAAAGGTATCCATTGGAGGAAGAACAAGTACGGCATTCAGGTACAGTATGGTGACTTAGGGGACCAATCTCCTGGACTTAAGGAGAGTGGTGTGCAAGGTCCATGTGCAAGGTCCAAGGCAGCACCAGCAATACACCACCAACGGCACTAGGTCAGCCGGGTGCAGGGGTGCAAAACAACATTGGGTGCCCAATGTTGGTCAATGTGGATCGGTCTTTGAGCAAAGAGGCTGCTGGCTTGGACTGGGAGGCCAGTTGGGCTGAACCAACAGGGGGGCTCAGGCCTCACTATGCTCGGGGACATAGGGACACATTTACTCCTGTTCTCCACGGCCCAGGGGCGACAGGTGCAGAGGTGTCTTAAGGAGTTGGGTTTTTCTTACCAGGAGCAGTCGCGGTTGAGGGGGCCAGCGAATAGAGGCTGCAGGTGACGTCTAAGAGTTCATGAATGGTTAATCACATTTTGGAACTCATTTTGTTGTGCAGTAATGCACTAAGTCATGTGTTTTAATTGGTCTGTACTACAAACCTTGAATAAATTAAAGCTGTGATTAATACAGTGTTTATTGCGTAATGACATATGCCAAACATTTGATGTTGCAGAGCCATGCAGAGCAAAAAGCAAAAAAAGTACATTGAAATCACTATAAGGGAGAAACCTGGTTAAGAAGGTATTTATCAAATTAAATCTTGTCTCAAAATTTGTTAAATGCAGCCTGCTGGTTCTTGACATTTGAAAGAATGCAACCTTAGGAGCTGGGAAAAATACATCAATAGTGCAGTAAGCACCTTTTCTTTTCAGAGGGAATGGCATACCTACAAAATCTATAGAACTATTTCAATACTATTCTAACGTTCACAATTTATTTCCACATAAGTATTATTGGCAACTTAAAGTATGTACATTTTTTAAGTTTTAGATTTTCATGCTTACCACATGTGGAATTTCCTGGGGTGTGGAAGAAGAGAGAATTTGCTTCAAGAGCTTGTAGATTTTATGTCTTTGCAACCGAGACACTCGCACATGTTTCTATACCTACCCACATTTCTTTTTAGAAGTCGGAAAACAAATCTTAAATTTCTGTTCAAAAACATGGATTACACACGGCTAAATATACAATGCTGTTTTATTTTGAAGGTGAACATAATACACCTGTGATAAGTTAACCAGGTTGTTACAACTTGCCATCTGGGTTGAGAGATATGTGAACAGAGAGGTCTAGTACTTTAAATCCTTTATAGTGTCAGGTTAGCCATGACAAATTATATTTTTTCAGATAACTGGACCTATGCACAAAGGTACATTTACAAGCATAGTGCATTTGTAAATGTACTCATGCACTTTGGTATAAATCTACACTTGCTATTGCTATTCACCATTTCAGAGTGTAGATTAACACCCAAATGCAGACTTACAAGTATTCACTCAATGAAAACAATGGCTTGATACATTGAAGAGTAAATTTACGAATGGTGGAGATCTCCACCAAAAGGAATTCCCTATGGTAAAGTACAAGGAAAAATGTAATGTATTTTTTAAATATACAACATATTTTAATGTAAAATAAAAAACTGTACATTAATTTAAAATAATTGGTATTCATTTTTTGATTGAAAGGAATCTTATATGGCTAACTGGTGGCCTCAATTGTAACAGCACTGGTGTAGTAAAACAGGAAAGTGATGTAGTAGAGACTGTTATAATGTTTGGTGTTGTAAAAATATTTTTTCGTTTTAAATCCTCAGATTTTACCATTAAAATTAGAATGTAAACGTACTTTGTGTGAATTAAATAAAATGTTACATGATTTGTGAATTTGTTTGATATATACTTAGTTCTGTTTTGTTTTGATTTTCAAATAATAAGGATTGCTTAAGCTGAGTACCCGGCTTCGTGTAGTGATTGAGTGGGGGTCTAAAGAATTTAAAAGGCGGGGAACCATTGATCTATTAATTCATAAAATAAAATGTTACAGAATAATAACCCAAATTAAAGACGATTCAGAGTTTGGCGGGCAGGGTACTCTGTCACAAATGTGAAGGAGTATTCAGCCCACCAACCTTTCGGTCGACATGCCCTATTGTGAGTCAGGCAGTCCTCATTAGCTCTATTAACAGAAAGCTCACTCTGACAGCCTGATGGAGTGCTGGGCATCGGAGTTAGGGCATCACACTGCCTACCCTATTTAAAGAGGACAGTCTGATGTCCTTTTCATTCTGTCCACCACTGACAGGGTAAACCTGGTGGTGACAAATAGATTTTTTTTTATAATGGCCCCACACCCAAAGTGAAAACACACCCTGGGTGTGGTGGGTTATTAATTATTTGTTTTTCAAAAGAAAACTCATTTTGTGAGTTTGTCTCTGAAAAACAAAAAAGTATGGTGGATGGTTGTCAAAACCAATGGTGGCAGTCCAAACTTTTGATACCTTTACGGGAACCGCTGTGACTGTAGTTATATTGAAGCTTTAGCGATCACCCAGGGATGAGCTCCACGTAAGGGCGGTCTGCTGTCAGTAAGGGTGGCATATGTAATGTCCTCCCCATCCCTAATGGACTGAGGTAAAACAGCCACATCCTAAATTGGGCCCAAATCTATATTAAATATATCACTAAAAATATAATAAATTCATTTGAATAAATGTAAATGAAATGTAAAAAAAAAAAAAAATCACACCTCACTAGCATATCATTATCTAATTACAGCGTAGTAGTAGCGAATAATATCATTATTAAATACAGCGTAGTTAGGCAAACTCCGTTTGCCTAACTACGCTGTATTTAATATTTTAAAATTGATACTCTGCCTGCCTAACTAATTGCTGCCTGATCTCACCGGTGCCACTGACATCAGGATCGCACTATCGATCTCTGTGCCCCAATCCGGTTTCGTTTCTGGCTGAGGCCATCTTCAGCTTGCAGTTGTTGTTGTTTGTTTTCGGTGCCTTCCCTGCCCAGATCCCCGCCCAGCTCCCGCCTCCCAGCTGACCATCCCTCCCACTGAAACCATTTGCCACGCTCCCCCGCTGCAGCGCTGTGACCGTCCTGTTCTACACAGACACGGTCGCTCCAGACGCTGCTCCCCGCTCTACCTGCCACCTGAAGTGCTTCTGCCTCCTCGCCTCGCTCTTTTCACTGCCATTGCCTGCCTCGAGATAGCGCAAGTACCCATCAACGCTTTAACTGGGTTTTGAACATTATTTGACCATAGCGCTCCGTTTGCCTAACTACGCTGTATTTAATATTTTAAAATTGATACTCTGCCTGCCTAACTAATTGCTGCCTGATCTCACCGGTGCCACTGACATCAGGATCGCACTATCGATCTCTGTGCCCCAATCCGGTTTCGTTTCTGGCTGAGGCCATCTTCAGCTTGCAGTTGTTGTTGTTTGTTTTTGGTGCCTTCCCTGCCCAGATCCCCGCCCAGCTCCCGCCTCCCAGCTGACCATCCCTCGCCCCTCCCCCTCTTCTATCCGCATATGACAGGTATTCCTGCGCGCAGCGGTCACGCGCAGCGGTCGCGCCCCATTCGCGCCGAAGGTGCGCCAAAGGTAAGCCCGTCTACGCCCGTCCGCGCCTGGACCGCGACCAGCGCCCGTCCCCCTGCCCTATGCCGCCCCCAACCCCCAGAGTAACTTATGATGCCACTACTCTCCTCGCCTTCAACGCAGGACTCACCCCTCTATGCTGCGTAGCTACCCCAGGACGTACCCACGGCCCATTCTCCTGCCTCTCCTGTAAGTTCAACTGCGTCAGGACCCTCACCAAACACACTTCCTCCACACTCAGCTCCGAACCCAACGACTTGAAATGCATCCTACTGAACACCCGCTCGGTCCACAGACACGCAACCGAACTCTGGGACCTAATCGACACTGTGTCACCTGACATTGCCTTCCTCACTGAAACTTGGATGAACGCATCTTCTGCCCCCGACATCGCCATAGCCATACCGGACACTTACAAAATCATTCGAAAAGACCGCACCATTAAAAAAACCGGAGGAGGCATCGCCATCGTCCATAGAAACACCATCAAAATTACAACCAGCTCTGACGACAATCTTGCAACCGCCGAACACCTCCACTTTCAGATCCACACCGACCCCAGGACCACCCTTAGAGGAACCCTCATCTACAGACCCCCAGGCACCCGATCTCAATTCAGCGACGACATCACTGACTTCGTCAGCCCGCACGCCCTCGCCTCCGAGAATTACATCCTTCTAGGAGACCTCAACTACCACATTGACAACATTCTCGACAACAACACCACCACCCTCCTGGACAACCTGTCCAACCTCGGACTCAAACAACTTGTTGACACCCCCACTCACACAGCCGGACACACGCTCGACCCTATCTTCACCTCCAGCAAGCACATCTCCTTCGATCACACTACAGCTCTCCACTGGACGGATCACAGCTGTGTTCACTTCAGCTACAAAACAACCCTGACCCACAACCGGCCACAACTCATTCCCCGAAGAAATTGGAACAAAATCACCACCGACCGACTCCTCGCATCCCTCAGCCAAAACACTCCCACTCTAACAACGGACCCAGACCAAGCGGCCACAAACCTCAGGCAATGGATTACACACAGTGCGGACGAACTAGCACCCCTGAAAAAACACCAGTTGAAATCATTCAGCAAAAAGGCTCCCTGGTTCAATGATGACCTTAAAAAATCCAAGAAGACATGCCGCACCCTGGAGAAGAATTGGAGAAAAGAACCAACCTCAGACAACATGACCTCCCTCAAGACAGCCACCCGCAAACACCACCAACTAATTCGATCCGCCAAGAAATCAGCATTTAAGGACCGTCTCGACAACAATTCTCATAACAGCAAGGAACTCTTCAATATCGTCAAAGAATTCACCAACCCTCCCGCAGCATCCAACGACATCACTAACTCCCAAGACCTCTGCAATGCGCTATCCTCCTTCTTCTACAACAAAATTGCCGACATCCACAACAGCTTCAAGAATACTCCCAATGACCAACTCACCCCACCTCCTTCTGATCCCACCCCTCCAACTAACTATCTCAATTCCTGGAACCCAATCACCATCGAAGATACCATTCACCTCATGAACTCAATCCACTCTGGCTCACCTTCTGACCCCTGCCCCCACTACATCTTCAACAAAGCTGACTCCATCATTGCTCCCCAACTCCGCGATGTCATCAACTGCTCCTTCAACTCAGCCACCTTCCCAGAAATATGGAAACACGCAGAACTCAGCGCCCTTCTGAAAAAACCAACAGCAGACCCCTCAGAACTGAAAAACTACCGACCCATCTCCCTCCTCCCTTTCCCGGCCAAAGTCATCGAGAAAGCCGTCAACAGCCAACTCGCAGCCTTCCTTGAATCCAACAACTCCCTGGATCCCTCACAGAACGGCTTTCGAGCCAAACACAGCACCGAAACCGCCCTCATTGCGGCGACCGACGACATCCGAGCACTCCTGGACAACGGCGAAACAGTGGCCCTCATTCTACTCGACCTCTCCGCCGCCTTCGACACTGTCTGTCACAACACCCTCATACAACGCCTCAACAACATCGGCATACAAGGAAAAGCCCTGGACTGGATCATCTCGTTCCTATCCGGGAGAACACAGAGAGTCCGACTCCCCCCTTTCTACTCAGAGCCCACCGAAGTCATCTGCGGCGTACCTCAAGGCTCCTCACTCAGTCCCACCCTCTTCAACGTCTACATGAGTCCCCTCGCCTCCATCGCACGTCGACACAACCTCAACATCATCTCCTACGCCGACGACACCCAGCTGATACTTTCCCTCACCAAAGACCCCAACACCGCCAAGGACAACCTTCACGAAGGTATGAAAGAAGTAGCCGAATGGATGAAACAGAGCCGCTTAAAACTCAACTCAGACAAAACTGAGGTGCTTATCCTTGGATCCTCACCCTCATCTTGGGACGACTCTTGGTGGCCTTCCGCTCTGGGATCAGCGCCCACACCCACTGACCATGCACGTAACCTTGGCTTCATCCTAGACTCCTCTCTCTCAATGTCCAGACAAGTCAACGCCGTATCGTCCTCCTGCTTCAACGTCCTTCGCATTCTCAAAAAGATCTTCCGCTGGATCCCCCTCGAAACAAGAAAGACTGTCACCCATGCACTGGTCACGAGTCGACTGGACTATGGCAACACTCTCTACGCCGGAATTACAACAAAATTGCAGAAAAAGCTCCAGCGCATCCAAAACGCATCAGCGAGACTCATATTAGACATCCCGCGCCAAGAGCACATCACCGGTCACCTAAAAAACCTCCACTGGCTTCCCGTCAACAAAAGAATTACTTTCCGCCTTCTTACCCACGCACACAAGGCCCTTTATAATCTAGGACCAGAATGCCTCAACTCCCGACTGTCCTTCTACTATCCCACCCGCCAACTAAGATCATCCATTCAAGCCCTCGCCGCAGTCCCACGCATCCGAAAAACCACCATGGGTGGCAGATCCTTCTCCTTCCTGGCTGCCAAGACCTGGAACTCACTCCCCACCCACCTTCGCCTTACTCAGAATCACATCTCCTTCAGAAAAGAACTGAAAACTTGGCTATTCGATAAACAATGAACCCCTCCCTCTAGCGCCTTGAGACCCTCTGGGTGAGTAGTGCGCTCTATAAATGCCTGAACTTGAACTTGAACTTATACTTACTAAATGTAATTAAGTTATTGTTTAATTTAAATAAATAATTGAATAAAAGCTTAGTATAATGATTTAAAAAATACATTAATTATACATTTTTGGAATTACACAAATTACTTCATTTATATTATAACATTTTGACAGTAACAAAAATGTTATATATTTTCAATATTGAAGTCAAAATAATTTAATGAATTTAAAATTATTTTCTATGGAGTTTTATTTTAAGTCCTTGCCTTGATTATTTCCTATGGGAGTATGCTGCAATACCTGTGAGTTGCCATGTGCAGGCTGGACTTACTTCACGGCTGGGATGAAATACATTTACCTTTAGTAGCTTTAGAAGTATAGTTTGTGAATAGCAATGGGAACGGGTGTTTGTATTATCAAGTCCTTCCTTACCCCTCTCTAAATACACCTATTTTGTAGTAAGTATTTCTGATTTTCCAACAACTCATTCTAATCCCTTTTACATTTACTACAAAAAAGTATATTTACTTGCAAGGATATCTGCGTTCATTTGCTACTTTGCTTTTTGCATCTTTTCTATGCAATGGAAGCAGAGATCTCTGTCCGTAAGTTAGTGAATAGCATTTTGAAGTATGCGAGTAGTACTACTGCAATATTACAAACTTCTGCTTGTGAACAGGTCCCAATGTGTTTGGAACCAGCAGCCTTAGTAATTTACCCTTTATTTCTTTAGGGTAGCTACTCCTCATACATTCACTGAACATATATATTACCTTCTGGCGGTCGCCAGTAGGTAGTCAAAGTTAGGACCTTGTTTCTATTCAAAAAGCATTTTTTCTTTTCCCAATAACTTTGGCACCGGTTGACGAATCATCGCGAAATTTTCAAAACTAGTGGAGCTCTCTGATCAGCTCCTGTCTTGAAAGTTTCGGGGTGATTCGGCAAGCGGGGCGGAGAAAAAAAGGGGGGCCCCGAAACGTGTTTTCTCCATGTTATTTCCCATAGGAAACTTTAGATACTACTACAGCCCGAACTGCTAAACAGAATAACACCAAATTAGGCAAAAAGGTAGCCCGTGGTTCAGAAAAAGATCTTTTTGTTAAACGGTGTAAATCCGTTTAGTAGTTCCTGAGAAATTCAAAAAATAGAGGTCAAAAAATCAATTTCCCATAGGAAACTTTAGACACGGTTACAGCCGAAACTGCTGAACGGAATTACACCAAATTTGGCAAAGAGGTAGCCCTGGGTTCAGAAAGAGACCTTTTCAATAAATGATGTAAATCCATTCAGTAGTTGCTGAGCAAATCAAAAAATTTAAGTTTCGATATCTAGAGGCGCAGTGGATCCACGGACCCTCCTGACCACGAGCTTTATTCTAATTGCCTATCAACACTCCAAACCAGGAAGTGTTGGTAGCCATCTTGTGCCTCGGTAGAATTTGAGGTGACATGTGTGGAAACACGCCCTGTGGCCGCGTTTTAAGTTGGGGAATTAATTCCATCTCAATCCTGAGGGCCCCTGGGGGCCAACTAGCCCACCAGGTGCTTCCAGTAAGTACCACTGCTCTGCATTGCAGAGAGGTGGTCCAGACCACGCCCCTTTTTACACCTCTCGGCAACGTAGCTCTGTGGCGCTTACTGGAGGTACCTGGTAGGCTACTTGGCCCCCAGGGACCCTCAGGATTGAAGAGGACTTTATCCCTCAACTACAAACGCGCCACGGGCGCGTTTGCACAGTGGTGAAGGGAGGGGGCGGGGCCTAAGGTGCCATGTGTGCAAACATCCCCTGTGGCGCGTTTAAAGTTGGGGAATTAATTCCCTTTCAATCCTGAGGGGTCAACTAGCCCACCAGGTGCTTCCAGTAGGCGCCACTGCGCTGAGTTGCAGAGAGGTGGTCTAGGTCATGCCCCTTTTTACACCTCTCTGCAACGCAGCTCTGTGGCGGTTACTGGAGGTACCTGGTGGGCTAGTTGGACCCCAGGGAGCCCCAGCATTCAAGGGGACTAAATCAAACTTAAATTGCCCCATGGCACAGTGGTGAAGGGAGGGGGCGGGGCCTTCGGTGACATGTGTGCAAACACGCCCTGTGGTGTGCTTTAAGTTGGGGAATTAATTTGTCTTCAATCCTGAGGGTCTCTGGGGGCCAACAACCCCACCAGGTACCTCCAGTAAGCGCCACTGCGCTGCTTACTAGAGGTACCTGGTTGGCTAGTTGGACCCCAGGGACCATCAGGATTCAAGGGGACTTAATCTCCCAACTTAAAACGGCCACAGGGCGGGTTTGTACACGTCACCTCAGGCCCCCCTCTCTTCACCACTGTGCCACGCCCCGTAGCGCGTTTTAAGAGGTAGTTTTAATTACCCAGCCCTATTATGTACTAGGGCCTTACAGAGGAGGTCATGCTAATCATAGGGGTATCCAAACGCATAGTGTTCCCTAGTGTAAGTAGGCGTTTTTGCCGTATTCTAAGTGTCTTTTAGCATAGCAATGGCTCTAGGCCTGGTTAGTCAGAGTCAGTTACCACCAGTACCCGTCTGAAAAAGTTGTGGGCAAAGGATGATTTTGTAACAAGGCCTCTTTCTGCTCCTCTGTTGGTTCTTTCTGCACATGTCTTGCTTCTTCCTGCACTTTTCTTCGCCTTTGGGGACTTCTGTTGCTTCTTTGGCATTTCTTTTGCTTCTTTCTGTGCATTTTTTCTTCTTTCTTCACATGTCCTACCTCTGCAGGCATAGTTAGAAACTAGCATTTGAAAAACCTTTGAAATTCACTGAAAAAACCATAGGTTTCAGGCACGTTATAGTTAGAAATTAGCATTTAAAAAACCTTTGAAATTCACTGAAAAACCATAGGTTTTAGGGAAAGTTATAGTTAGTTGGACATTTCACTCATACAAAACCAGAGACATTCCCCCGTTATAGTTAGTTCAGCTAACTAAAACACGCGCCCCCGCAATGTACTGCTGATGACGTCACACATTACATCACTCATGACATCACTGATGACATCATCCATGTGATAATTTGATGCATCTTCTCACACCCTAATATAACTTTTGATACACACTCTCTAAATTACAGACTGCCATTCTCAAAAACATACACTCCAACAGCAATAACTACATACACACTCACTGATTCTTAGGTTTACACGCACATCCAACTCCCTCACCCGTACAGTCATTCATACTTATGGTCACTCAGTACAGGACTATCATATGCACTCATACCTATATAGACACTCAAACACCACCACTCATCCATAGAGGTATGCACACACCTAGTCAGTCATGCAAATAATTAATCACACTGCCATTTACTCACCTATACAGTTATACACACACCAGCTCAATCACTCATACAAATACTAGCACATTCTTACGCTCTTATACAATTACTGATACAAGCACACACTCATTCTTACAGCCACTCTCACAATCACACACTCTCACTTATAGCCATTTATATACTCCAACACACATATATACTGCCTTTCATATATGTAGTTACACACACATGTACCCATGAGATATACATTCACTCGCCAACACACCCATACACACACTCAACCACCCATACAGTCCATCACAGATGCACTCTTGAAACCATGCACCCAGTGAATCACCCACTCACACATCTATGCACAGAGTCACACACACCCCACACACATAAACACTTAGGCACCCATACAGATACTCAGACAACCAATCAATAACCCATATAGACACTCATGTAGCTATTCATAAACCTATGTAGCCGCTTAGACACCAACAGACAAACGGATACAGACATTCACACAGTTTAGTCACTAACCCATGCATTCAGTAAGATACATTTTAATCACTCACTTATAGTCAGTCACGCACCTACCAAAACATCCATTCAGACAATTATACACCCACTCATTCTTCAATACGCCTTTCACTATATATATATTAAACATAGTTAAACTTTACAGAAACACACAGTCAATGGATGATGTCATCAGTGATGTCATTTGAGATGCCATCAGTGATGTCACTGACCATGTCATGAGTGATGTAATATGTGACGTCATCAGCAGTGTATTGCGGGGGCGTGAGTTATAGTTAGCTGAACTAACTATAACGGGGACATTTCTCTAGTTTTGTACGAGTGAAATGTCCAACTAACTATAACTTTCCCTAAAACTTATGTTTTTTTCAATGAATATGTATATATATGTATATGTATATATATGTATATATATATATATATATATATATATATTCACATGTAAATATACACTTACACTGATACATGAGGGTTTAAAAAGATTATTTTTAAGTCAAAATCACTGTTGTCTCTGCTACCTATGCTTTAGCTGAACTTAGATATCACTCGGTGTCAATTCCTGACAACTTCACATATAATCCATTATGCTTCAGTGCAATCTGTTGCTCTTAAAGGTCATACAACAGGAGATCAACTATAGCGGGAAAGAGAGGATCGCTTTTTGCCAGTTACTATGGCATCCACCCAATACACTCTGTTTATCCTGAGACTAAGCTTCGTTGCAACCTGGAGTCCCCTCCACACATTTCTCACAAGTGATGTGCACCTGTATCTATGCTTAGCGTACTAATGATCAGTCACAATCTTCTCAAAACTTTGAAGGAGCTATGGCAGCTGTAATGCAGTTTCTAAAGGAGTTTACCCATGCAGTTGTTTAGATCCGTCTAGCAGTTCAGTGCCTCAGAAATTTTATGGCAATCTTCCAAGTTCACTCACATTAAATATTACATTATGTTTCACATTTGTTTCCAGAACTACAATGCAAAGTTGGGAATGTACATTCTCTATCTGAACACAACAGCCGGTTTTAAATATGTCTCTTGAACAGACAATATGAGAAAATGTTCAGTCCTTCCAAAACAGAAGGTATTCATGTTGAATCCAAAACACAATCAGTGGAGAAGATAATTTGCACACCACAATATTCTCACTTTTTCTTTGGGTTGAGGGTAGGGTAATAGAACTTGTCGTAAAAAGATATGGGGGTACGTTGATAAAATCTTTTAGCACCACAGTTTCTTGCCACAGGGAAATATTTTTTTCAGATTCACCATAGTCAGAAAAGGCTGCATTTTACTTCAGCAACAGACAAGGCCATAGAGGTTGTTGCACTTACACACTTATAGCATGTTCCTCTGCCATGCAGCATGGATGCTTTGTTTTTTGATATGATTATACTGTGTTGGACTACAAAGTCCAGGATCCCTTTGTGCTGCGAGTGGCTTGAGGAGGGGGTCACAGCACATATATCTCTTTCCTTTGCCCCACGCCAAGATATGACCGTCTGAGACCAGACCCACGCCACCCTTCTTTCGCCCTCTTTTTTTGTGTTCCTACCAGGATGGGAAGACATAAGTCTAATGACATTAGTAGTAACTAATGGGCCCCCGAAAGGGGCAGAAATAATCTACCTTTATGATTTATTTATTTTTATCTCTGCATGTGATGTCCTTAATGATGAAATAAAAATTGTGGACGAGGAATTAGGTTTACATGTTCACGCCCAAGAATCTAACCATCTGATCAGGGACATGAAAAAATTGCCTCTAACTAACAGTATGGCTCAACAGCACATGGACCCCATCCAGGACTGTCCACTTGAGTGTGGTGTGAGAATGTTTGTCTCAGCTGAAATTCATATGATGGACACCCAACAGGTATATACTGTCACAGAAGGGACCCCATTGGATTCAGAGTCCTTGGTTTGCAAGCGCATGAAGAAAGAGTCAGACTCAACTCAGCTCGCTGTGGACAAGGCCATTAAGGGCTTGCAGTTCATTTGACAGCGGCCAAAGGTGGTACTACGCCAGCTGTCAGCTCCTGGATGAGCTTGCATTGCCTCAAGCTGAATTCAGGAAAGTCCTAAATAGTCCTGTTTGGAAACTTGGCCCCTAATTAGTCTCCTGCCTGGTGGCTGGATGAACTAGGTCCCTTACACATTCCAGTGACCAAGGTTAAAAAGTAATAATTGATGAAAAAATGAACTTTGGGCATCAAGTCAACACTATCACCTCTTTCAGTTTTTATCTACTCAAAACTTTTTTTTAAATCTTGCTGTTTATCCCTGATCATAGCAAAAGGTCAGTATTTGCCTCCTTAATCTTAACCAAGTTAGACTATTGCAATGGCCTTTACCTGAACATACAGGAAAAACACTTGAGAAAGCTCCAGACGGTGCAGAATCCTGGGTATTCCAAAGTTCCAATCGGTGGCTAAGGACATTCATAATCTGCACTGGCTTCCGGTAAGAAGTCGCATCAAATGTAAGGCCTTATGCATCACCTATAAGGCGCTGCACAACATAGGCTCTCTGTTTTTAGGGCTGTCTTTGAAGTGGTATTCCCCCTACAGACCCCTTTGCTTGGAAGGGGCAAATCATATGCGACTACCCAGAATCCGAAAGGCCAACTGAGGTGGAAGGAGCTTTATAGCAGGCTCCATCAAACTTTGGAATAGCCTACCAACCCGCATAAGATTCTTGCCTACATTAATGGCCTTCAGGAAGGAACTTAAAACTTGGCCATTTAGTAACTTGGCTAGATTTATTTGCTCAGGACTGCTAGCTTCAACACACCGTTGGTATTCGTGTGCTCAAAAAATTGCTTTAACACAACATAACAAGGGCCTTGCTGCATTATTGGCAGCAAAGAAAGTGCCTGTAGAGTCTGTCTGTTACAGAGAAGTTAGTAAGGAGTTAGTAGGGTATGCTGTTTGGTACGATGAAGGAGATGGGTATCCAAGCTGGGAATACTTCAAATACAACTAGGGGGGGTAAATGTGACCTTAAATGGATACATGACAAAGTTGTGGCCGTGGTACCTTCTGTTGCAACCCATGCTTTTCTGGTGATGCCCCTTCCAGCTGGGCTTACTAATTTGCCTAAAGAGCCAACCCTCATTTACCCCCATTGTCTTCCTCTCTTTATCCAAGTAGAGGATTCTGGTTACAAGAATTTGTCTGCTCCACCACAGGTTGTGGTATTACATTTGCCTCCTGGTGTTAGACCATATGTTATCCTTTTAGGTAATGTACCGCACTTTTAGGAGTGAGAGAGGGAAGATTATTCCCAACTAGAAAATAAGGTTATGCATTGGTTTAGCACATTAGTGAGGATGGGGCCCATCGGTTGCCACATTATCATGGGGAGATGGGTTGGGTCGGTAGGTGTGGGTCTGAAATGCTTTGGGAGAGATTGTGTGGTGGTCAATTTTAATCAACGGGGTTTGGGTGGTGGCTGCACATGTGCTGGTGCAGGCTCTCAGGCAGTATGGCACCCCCACCTTCAATTTCTCTGCTATCATTTTTTGTTTACTAGATTCCATCAAGTTAAGGGCTTCCCCCCCTGATGCAGGACCCATCCCTGCAGAGTGCTATGTCAATTTCTCATATGTTCAACATTTGTACATCAAATCGAATTGCTCCACTGAACCTTAGGAAGCACCACAGCGGGCTACCTCAAGCATGCCAAGTTTCTCAGTCTCCGAAGGCCCCTTCTGTTTGTTTGCTTCCCAAGTGTGTTGGTAGTATGCATTTTAGCGCAGAATCAGTCAGTTTGAATGTTGTCGGTTTGAATAGCAAGAAACACAATGAGCTGTGTTTAAGAATATTAGACATTACCAAGTGATCTGTTTGCATGAAACATGGGATTTTTCCAATACTGTCCATTTGGATAGTGATATATCCTTTGCCTAGACAGCGATCCCTTCACCTTCTGGCAGACCCAAAGGAGGGATGTTAATTTTGAATCCACTCTCTCAAGTGTAAGCTCGAAGAGCTTTATACAGTCTCCCTTAATCCAGGATGCGTCTATCACATTTTCTAAACTGACCACATTTTTGCTGTTAAATAGTTATAAGGCTAACTCCGCAAACAACAATGCTCAGCATCTCCACTCGCTAAGATCACTTTTAGACACCTCAAGGAGAGTTGTCAATCCCCATGCAGGCTTATGTTATTGGTAGATTTTAATATACACCCATGGTGCAGGGATGGTTCCATCATCTAAGGTGAAGTTTAGATGCACATATAGTGATACCTTCCATTTGGAGCACACCAGATTAGAGGATCTCATGAGCTCCATTTGCATGAATGTAATTTAGTATGTTACAGGGATAAACTTTTTAACGACCTGGTCAGCTCTCTACCACCCACTTCACAGGGCGTAGTTGTTCATCAACCATTGAATTTATTTTCATTTCTGCCCCTCTTCTTTAATAAGCAACATTAACATAAAATCTAGTGGTTTCAGCGACCATAATTTTGTCTGTCTCTCGTGGAGATGGGAAACGTTGTCAGATAGGGACTCTCAAAGGATCATCAGCAATGGGGTCAAGGCGTCCCATTAGGTCAGGAGCCTGAAGTGGTCATGGGTGGTTACTGTGGTTTCTATGGTGGAGTTCTTCAACAGTTGCGCTAAAGACTTTATCATTTGGCTGATAGAAGACTCTCTTGATCACAATATTCAGAGTGCTTCTTATATACCTCCTAAAAAGGTTTCAGAACTTTTTGACAGTTCACAGCCATATTTCATTATTTCATTTAAATAGACGGTTTGATAAACTGTCCTAAAGCTTAAAGAAATGTACAATAGGCAATGCGGTCCAGCCCTAAAGACAATGCTTTAATAGCCTCCTGTTGGTTGAGTTATAAAATAAAGCTCAAAAGGTGAAAGAATTTTCCAAGGGATAAGGCATACAAACAACATTTCCAAGTCAGTTTATTTTTTTAAATTTTTTTTAAAGTTTTATATAGCGCGAACAAGATCTTTGCAGATAACAGAGCGCTTTACAAAGGCAAGGGGTAAGTGAGTGGTAGGGTGGGTACACGAGGGAGCATAGTTAAGAAGGTAGGTCATCAATGCAAGTAGTACAAATAAGAGGGAGCATGAACAATCAGGTAGGTCGATAATACAAGTAAAACACATGTGCAAAGGGATCAAACAGGTAGTACAAATCGACGCAGAGTCTTAAAAGATCAAAAGTAGCAGTTCAAGTGTATTTAGCCATGAGGATAGCTTTAACTTCTTTCTTAAAGAGAAGAGTGGAGGAGATGAGCCTGGTTTCAGGAGGGAGTGAGTTCCAGATCCTAGGCGCCATTCCTGAGAAGGAGCGTTTGTAAGTTTTTTCCTTCCGGAATCTTCGAGGCTTCAGCAGAAGATTGTTTGTGCTTCTTGTGGTTCTGGAGCCACCGGAGTTGCTTGTCCAATAGTGTTAAGTTTGGGGAAATCATTAATTACCCCATTTTTTCTGGATCTGATAGTGGTTTGGTTTGATCTCACATTTACCGGTTATTGGATGAGGGACTTTGAGGTTACTTAGGACACTAAACCTGATGACCACAATATTGTGGTATCGCCTCAGAGTCGGAGTTACTTGGTCTTTTAGTTGGAGGAGGTGAAGGCTGGTATCCTGTTGCTGACAAAAGGTAAAGTCCCTGGTCCAAACGTGATTCCACCTGATTTATACATCAGTGAACGTCTGGGCTTGTTTGCTTACTGAAACCATTAGTGTTGCTTTAAGGGGAGGTCCGCCTTCCTCTTAGTCTACTTCAATAATCATACCTGTCTTTAAAAAGGGAGATAAAAATGCTCCCCATTGCTGTGGACCGAAGTCCGGACTAACCGTACCAGGCTTTGGGCGTCTCCTGGGAAGCTGAAAGGGTGGGGGAGGGGCTGGTGGTTTGGTAGTAGTGCAGCAGTTTTAAAAGCAGGGCCAAGTTCCTTGCATATCCAACAGTTTTCAGGCAACCATAATAGTGTCAAGATAAATCTGGTGATTAATGTATCTACTAGAGAGAGATGGGAGTTTAGTCTAGTGGCAGTATTTACTCATCTAAGTTACCGCAGAGAGTTATGCCTGCTGTTTTTTACCAGTCTTTCATTATCCTGATGTTGCTAAATTTGGATAGAAATAAATTCCTATTATTAAGGTCAACTCTAACCACTGAGTTATGTTCTGAATCCTGCGTTTGTTCTTCTCCAGACAAAGCAGTCTAAAAAAATGCCTGCCAGTATGGATGACATGTGAATCCTACACCTTGTAGTTCTCTTTGCCTTATGCAACATTTTTTATACACTGATTTACACACATATGATTGTCTCACTATTTGTGTGTGATGTAAAGTGCTCCAACACCCTACACTGGTATGAGAGGTGCTATAACAAATTACATGTGATAGAGAGGCTACGGAGAGATGAGGGGCACTGTTAGAGGGTGATAATGAGGGAACCATTAAAGGGCCCCAATAAAGATTGTTGTATCCTGGTGCACAGTAAAGTCATAATTTACTATGATTTAAAAGTGAATACAATGTAATATATAATAATAAATGTTTGGTGGAGTGCACCATTTTTCCCATATGTTCTTGGGGGGTAACCCCTCAAAACTACCCTTTGATGTGAGCAGGCTTGCTCACTGCACTCTCTATGCACCATATGGGGGCTGGTCTGACAACATTTGCCAGGGCTGCTTTGGGTTCCCAGTCCGGCACAGTATAGACCCATCTCGCTGACTGACTCTGCTGTGAAGGTCATAAATAAGATTATCCTCAATAGGTTAACATCTAAGGTGGAGCAAAACCATGTTATTTCAGATCTGCAAAATGGTTTCAGACCTCACCTGGGTATGATCGAGGAGCATAAGAATCTGTATTTCATCATTAATCAAGTAGCCAGATCTGGTTCTATCCATTTGTCCTTCATGGACTTTACCTCAGCCTTCGACAAAGTAAATAGGGTGAAACGTTGGTCCTTGGGAGTGGACCTGGAGTATTTCCTGAGTGATTTACATAAGAATATGTTAGATGTTTGTTACAACAATGACAGTTCTTGTACCTACACGTTTGGAGAAAGGTCCTATTTTTGTTTTTGTTATATAGAAATTATTTAGAAAATTCTCCGCTGTCAAATGTGATAGATCTTCCGAAAGTTGGGAACCGCTCAGTTCCTACACTATTATAGTAGATGACTCAGTTCTGCTAGCCAGAACTGTGTCAGGGCTTCAGAAGTTATTTAACTCGTTTGTGGCTTTTATGGATGTACCATGTCCACCAATTTGAATACGTTTTTGTTTTGGTAGTGAGTTTTATGAACAACAAGAATAGAATCTTTCATGTTCAAGGTCACAAACTTCCTAGGGAGACATCCTATCCTTATCTTGGGGTCCTTTCTGACAGTGCTGGTGCCTGGTCCCCTCTCTTATCAAGTAAAAAGGATGTGTTTTTAAGGTCTGCCGCCTTCTGTTTCTACTTTTTCCTCTCGTTGGGCAAAAAGCCAATAACTGCCCTGTTGAAAGTATATCAGGTGAAGTGTGTGTGCTCGGTGGCCTATGGTTCTGATATCTGAAGGTAAGCAGATATTGTCACCTTGCAACTTGTTGAAAATAAATGTTGTCAGTCCTTTCCTTCCTATATTGTGCATCAAGAATTGGCACTTACCTACCTTTGAGACCTAAAGGGTCTTCGTCCCTCGTGAGATGGGTCACTATATGGGTTAGACCTGGGTGTAAGTTGAGTCGGGCTATCCTAAGAGATTTTCTTACTTTAGATAAATAGCAGTCTATCCTATGGTGGTTGAAGTATGTAAGAGACTATTCTCAATATGGGTAGACGGGCAAAATTTGAATGCCCTAGTTCCGTCACAAAACCGGACCTAGCTTGGTACCGTAAAAACGTTCTCATGTGGCAACGGTTTTTAAGAGAAAACGAGGAACTACCAAGCCCTTTGTTGGTTGTTTCTCCTGAAAATCTTGCATGTTATCAAACTATATTTGTGATCTGTTAGCAATTGTTCACACTGATTCTTGCTAACAAGACTTAGGCTGAATTTCCTACCAAGGTTGTTAGCATTCCCTAAAGCGTCTTGAAAAGTCAGAAATCTGGGTCCTTGTGGCTGTGACTTATGGTCACACAAAATATCTTACACTTGGTCATGTTTTGTGAGTTCTACAAGCCTCCAAAATATTTTATTCTGCCTCTACTCAGGGGTAGAAGTCCCACCCTAATGTTTTTACAGATACTGTCTGATGAATGCTCAAGCTATTCAACTGCTAGATTTTTAACTGTAGCAGTTAACCTCAGAAGGACATGTAATGGTTGACTTGATCAGCCATGAGGGTCTCTGGATGTCTGACTGATTTAGCTTTTAATTATCTAGGTTTTGCTCTATGCTATTAGATTTTTTGTATTTTAATTGATGTTCGGTGTATCTTATGGCACTGTGTAATGTATTATTTGGAGTTTTATATGAATTGGTATCTCAATATATTTTATTGGCTTATGTATTTGAACTTTTATTGATCTTTTATGGTTAATCTTATTTAACCAAATAAAGACTTTTGATGGTGACTACAAAAGGTTATTTTAAAGCTAGATTATAAAAATAGTTTACCATGGTCATCAGAGTTCGAAAATCTCTACTGCACATGCATATCAGAATAATACTGCTTGATTACTACCTTATCATGTATCGCCAGCTCTGCATGCGCTCCTTTAACTTAATGCATCAAGTTTAAAGCACTCTATTCTGCTCACAGATTCATTTATAACCAACTGCATATTTCTTAAGTGACTGTTCCAAATATGATCTTTCAAAACATGAAACCAAACTTGTACATTTCAGGAAAACAGTTGGCGTTGTTCTGTGACTATGCAAGTCTGCTATAATTTGCTATCACTTGTTTATACAGCCCTGGCAAGTTTCCAGGAGACACTGCTCTTTACAAAAAACAAATATCATAGGTTACTATAAAACAAGGGGATCAAACTAGCAAAGGGGATCAGAACATTCAAACCTGTCTTCTGGGTGAGCTGGAGCTGCAACAGCTCTCCATAGAGGCTGCAACAGAATTTGCCACCAATTAAATCAGCAATACAATTCATTTTTATTATACACAGTGTAATTCCTATTAGTAAAGGACAGGAAACAATCCAAAAATGCCATCTTACCAGGATAGGAATCTGGAATACACACCCTTTGAATATAATTTTATTTGCCTTTTAGGAACGTTCTAAGCAAATACTGGCAGTGCAGCCCTTTAGACGTGGACCAAGAACCTTCCTAAGAGAGCGTAGACTGTGACTGTACATATTGTTGGCCCCACAGGAAACTTGAAATTAGTCATGACTCTTCTAAAGGTTGCCATGGGTAGGGCGTTGCTAAATGTGCGCCAACTCTGCATGGTGCACATTCCGAAACCCTGGGCATCCTTACTGTGCTGATAATTTAATAATGTCTGCATGTGCACTGGAGATTCCTTTATTTTGTAAAGGGTTCACCTTCTTTTGAGCGTGTGCCCTCTGCAGCATCTATCACAAATGCAGCCTTCCAGAACTTTGTCTGTTACAAAACGACACCCTTTTGAGCCTGAGTGCCATTTGCACACTGTCACAGGGTTGTAGATTTGACCCCATCTCTTCATCAAAATATGGCTCGAGACTCACCATGCCATCTCACTGAGCTGAACAGGGTAGAGGTAATTAGATTGTGATTGGTCCTGAAAAAGTGTTCTTCTATACTAAATGTCTTCAAAAACATGTGCTATCAATCATTAACCCAGAATTCTCCCTTCTCTTTCCACTATAGCTTGACAAAGCACTACTATTAATTCTAATGTTTGTCTTAATTATAATAACAAGCTTCGCAGAATCTAGTGTACAGGCAGAAATTATAATTATAAGATTATAAATGGGGAAACAATTGACACAACGCAATTCCATAATCATACCTTGTGTACGGTTCACAGCAGGTTTTCAATAGTGACAAGAGAACAGGGTAAAATTCGTTGCTGCTATTCGCAAGGGCCTCTTTATACAAACAGGATAATAACTTCACTCCCTGTAAGGAAATGTGACAATAAGAACATAGAAAAGTGCAATTTTAAGAACGTATGAGTTACTTACCTTCCGTAATGATGTATCTGGTAGAGACGATTCTAGCCGCAGATTCCTTCACGTAGAATTATCCCCAGGCGTGAGACTGGATCCGGAAACTTTTTGCCCAGCATCTCTGCGCGCCAGGGGGACGGCATCACGTGGCTCCGCCCAGGCGCCGCCCGCGTACGTGACGTCAACGAGGTCACATAAGCCCCACCACGGCGCACCTATCAGTTTTCTTCAGAGAACTTTTCTGCGCCACAACACGGAGCCATCCGACAAAACTGTGGGAGTATGGGAACAGTGTGCGAAAGAGCAGAAAAATTGGAAAAAGGAAGGGTGACAAACAACACCAAAAGGAGCAGTGTCAACACTGCTGTACCCAAAGGCAGGTAAGAAGAAAGAACAGAGTGCAGCCCTGAGCAGCCACCCTGCCAGCATGTAGACTGCCCCCCCCCCCCTTGAGACAAGGGACACAAGCAGATATGTCACAACAACATGTAGCAGGGCCATGACCCCCAATCAAGAATAAAAATGGGACACCAATTCCAAGACAAACAGGGAACGACAACCTCCAAGGCAACCCCGTCACAGAGTGCGACAACCCCCCAAGGGGCAAAGTGCAAGGCACGACCAGGGGACCCCAACTCTGAGGTTAGCAGAGGTCCCAGTACACTTAGTATCCAAGAGGGAGGGGGGGAGGGAACGAGAGGAAAGGCAAGCCTCCAACCTAGAACAGCCAGAACAGAGGGGCACAGGAGTACCCCCAGATCCATCCTCCAAAGCGCAAATAGAGGAGGAAGGAACAAAAAACAGGACAAAATAGCCTGTCAAAAAAACAAGGAATACACCCACCAGAGACATAGCAACCCCCCAGGAGGCGAGTGCAGAAGACCAAACGAAAGGTCCTCGCAGAACGGGGAGGATGGGCGGGCTGTGAAGGAATCTGCGGCTAGAATCGTCTCTACCAGATACATCATTACCGAAGGTAAGTAACTCGTACATCTAATAGAGACTATTAGCCGCAGATTCCTTAACGTAGAATAGATACCCTAGCCCTACATCCGGGGAAGGTGGGTCTGCGAAAGGACCTCACCAGCCTGAACATAACAGAGGGTCCCACAGGGGACTAGTCCAACAGACAAGCGAAGAGCCTCGTCCCCCCAGGCAAGGGGGAGCCCCCACAAGCAGAACACTACCAACCCCAAGGGGGGAGTGGGAAGAAGAAAAAGAAGAAAGGAAGCCCATTCACCCTCAACAGAGGAACCAAGGGAAAGCCAGGGGAGGGCGAAGCACCCCACGCCCCTACAAGGCAACAGAACCTCCAACCAATGCTAAGGCAAGGAGGAGGAAAATAATAACCTAGAAGGCCCACGCAAAAGAGGGAAAGAAGGCAAGCCCACCACAGACGGAAGGCAACAGACCAGACAGAACGGCGCCAACAGCAAGAAAACAGTAGGAAGCAGGAAGAACAGCCCGGGGCCCCCTGGAAGACCAGCCAGGCTACACCAGGAAGAAGAAGAATGAGGAGGAACACACAATCTCAGCCTCCAAGATAGAGAACATGAAGTTGAAGAAAGGCCCGGACACACCGCAGCGAGGGCTCCGTGCACACGACTCAAGAAGCAGAACCAGAGCTACGATGCTAGGTCGCAAAAACAGCAGGTCAGACCTAGCGCACAGCGCAGCGACCCCGAGGAAGACACCCCGGGCACCACCAAGACAGTCTAATCCAGCAAGGGGAAAGTACACCTGCAACATACATGAACGCCATGGAGAGCAGAAGGCGACCACAACCCCCAGCACAGCATAAGCTATATAACAGCTACCACTACCCCAAATAGGGTAAGTTAAGTCCCAGGACATAGGAACCCTCTTTGGAAGACCTTCCGCAGCGGAGGACAACAGAAAAAAGTTCAGCAGAAGGCTTATCAAGCAGCCCAAGAGAAAAACAGAAGGCCTAATCTCAGGGCCAATCTGGGGCAGGTAAGGCAAAAACACACACAGCAAGGAAGGGCCATCCAGCAGCCAACAGAACCACAGCCTCAACAAGGAGGGCTTGAGTGGCCATAATACACACAGAACTACAACAACGAGGGCGACTCGCCCAAAAAAGGAAGAGCATCATCAAGATCTAGCACAACTCACCGGTCACTGAGGAGGAGGAGGCCGAAGCCTCGCCCAGAATCTCGGGATGGCTGAGTCCGCCGGGAAGTGGAACAGAAGGGTGCCATCAAAGGGAAGATCCACCAGCCGTTCCCGCACATTTTCTGGGAACACACTGTCCTGAAGCCAAGCATGGCAGCCAAGGGCCACCGAAGAAGCCATCGCACGACCCAGCACCTCCGAGATGTCCAGAGCATAGCGCAGAATAAACGCCTCCAGCTCCCGGCCATCTAACGCATGGTGCCGCAAATCAACACCAGCATCCTCCTGAGACGCTGCAGATCCAAGGGACTCCACCGAGTCCCACAAACAAGAGGTGGCCCTAGCCAACACACAAAGTGTTAAGGGCCTGCAGAGCTGCACTGGTCAAAGCAAACATATTGCGGCCCCAAGAGTCTAGCCAGCGGGCCTCCCGGGAAGGTGGAGCCAACAGCGACGGTATGGAAGGAAAGGCGGTCTGCAGCAGGGGCCCACTGGCAGAGGGGTGGAGGAAAAGACCGCACCCGCCTCCGCGGTGGAAAAAGCAGCTCCTCCGTGGGCTACAGCTGCAAACTAAGGCAGCCGTCCCCAAAGCCAGCCGGAGTGGGCAAGGGCCAGCCCCGACAGTGAGAAGGAGGCGCTGAAGAGTGGAGGACTTGTGGTTCCTCTGGCGGAAATTGCGGCGAAGGCAGGGAGCTGTCCTTCGATGACACCAGGGAGAAAGCCACGATGCAGCAGACCGTCTCCGGTGAGGACGACACCAGCAGGCGCGTAACCTCTGGAGAAGAGGGGATGTCCGAGGACGAATCCGCGGTCTGACGCCTGTCCGGTGCTGTAGAATCCGCAACCTGGAGCATTGCGTCGTCGTCCAACACCACAGGAGACGCCGGATAGGCCTCCACCTCTTCACACGGCGCTGGGGACCGGGGCTGGGATGGAGCCGAGGTGGTCAAGGGAGTCGCCGACTCAACCTCCAAGGAGGCAGCCGCCTGGGTGGAGGAACGAGAAGCAACCAGGGAAGGGACAAGGGGTCCCCCACCAACCTCGACCGATGGGGGAACGAAAGAAGTCCACCGATTCCCACGGCGGCGCCAAGGCCAACTCAACCTCCGGCGAGGCATCCGCCTGCGCGGAGGGACGAGAGGGTCGCGGGGACCGACCAGGAGTCTCCCGCCAGCCTCGACCCACAAGGGGACAAGAGGAGCCCTCCGACCCCTGTGGCGCCGCCGGCCTCGACTCGACCTCCGAAGAGGCAGCCGCCTGCGCGGAGGAACGAGAGGGGCCCGGGGAGGGATGAGGAGTCCCCGTCCAGCCTCGGGGAGTCCACCGACCCCCTGTGGCGCCACCAGGGCCAGCTGCTGCCGGTGCCGTAGCTGCGTCACCTCAGTCTTAGACAGGAACGCCTTGTCAAAGGGCCAAGAAGATGTACCCGAGCCCCGGAGACCTCCCGCGACACCACAGGGACTCCCGTAGGAGTTTGCGGCGAAGCTGGGGTGCTGTGGTCCAAAGGAGAGACCCCCGAAGGGCCGCATCCCAACGGCCCACATCCTCCAAGCCGGAATCCGAACCAGTCAGCGCCGGCGACGCCGGGGAAGGCCTCATACCGCGCAGGGGTTCCTCTGACGTCCCAGGAGGGGAAGGAGGAAGAGGAGGAACCAGCAAGGCCGGCAAAGCCGCCACATATGCCTCCATCTGGGCTCTCGACGCCCCCTCACTGGGAAACGGGGGGTAGGGGGACGATACGCGGGGCCACATCACCTGCGGAGAGCCCATACCCCAAACAGGCCGGAGACCAGCCCTCGGGGACAAACTGCGACAGTTATCCACAGGGGAGCGACGCTCTTGTGGCACAGGAGAGGGATGAGAATGACGACGATGACGGCCCCTTCCAAAACCTTCCGCAGAGGCTGAGTGAGGCGACGAAGCTGACCTGGACATGCGAGCTGAAAGAAGTTTTAACTGGCATTCCCGCCGCAACTTCGGCTTCAACCACTGGCACGCCTAGCAATCAGTGGAGCTGTGATCCTCCCCCTAGCACCACATGAGGTGAGGGTCCGTCGCCGACATCAAGCATCCACAAGACAAACAAGTCTTGAAGCCCAAAGGCAACTGCACACTGTTCCCACAACACAAGTAAGGATAGAAGGGAAAGGCCTAAACAGGCCCGGAACATGAACCAGATCTGCGTTGCAAGCGGAAAAGGAAAAAAATGACGTAGGTGCGCCGGGGTGGGACTTACGAGACCTCGCTGATGTCACGTACGCGGGCGACGCCTGGGCGGAGCGGCATGATGCCATCCCCATAGCACGCAGGGATGTTGGGCAAAAAGTTTCCGGATCCAGTCTCACGCCTGGGTATAGTTCTACGTTAAGGAATCTGCGGCTAGTAGTCTCTATCAGATATACGGATACATAGCAAAGTACATATATTTTAAAAATTCAAAAATGACAACACTCAGTTCAGTTCCTGAATGTTGAAATAAGCTTCAGATCAGGCATCTATATTTTTTTCAAGTTAATAAAAAAAATGTTTAAACAAGAGTTATCTAAATTCACTGGCCAATACAATTTATCAGGAGTATGGTGAATGAACATGACTGGTTAAATCACTAACTTGCTAATAACCCATTATTTGCAGAGAGAACTGTTCAAATGGTTGGTAATTCAGTGTTAAGCACCACATGCACATCACTTATCAGTGGCTAATGACTCTGTTTTGCTTTTTACTTAATTTGGGGTATCACATTACTCACTATTGCAGAGGCCATTCGGGCGTAGAGGAAACCAACTGATTTTTAGTGAAGCAATAATTATTTTATATCTGAAAGAAGATTGAACTGAGAAATGATGAAGACTCACTGTTGGGAATGGAGCACTGCTTCCGCGTGTTGCTCCCACAGCAGCTGTTCCAATGCCACATAACTCAGCCAAATACCTAGTGGAAGGAGGGCGACAGAAAAATGTCACTGATTTTCATTCTATGTTAAACGAATCAAGGAACACTTATTTAATTTACATCACAAAATAACAAATTTGTCTTTGCTCTATGGAACAGTAAAAAAACAAAAAAACAAAAGCAGTTCTGGAAATTCTGTGAATTTTAAGTCTATTTTTTGTTAGTCTTTCTTTTACCACAGCCACCACTAACAGAGCAATAGACAATCAACATAAAATCAATGCATAGCAGGTGTATATACATCACCAGTAAAGCACTGGTCGGAGGCATAACACTTCCAAACTCCCACTGTCCATCAACCACCTTCGAAGTGAGAGGACTGAAAGGGGTTTACAAAATGGTACAAAAAGTGATTACGCTTTTCTTCTCTGTGTATCTGATTTGACATGAAACGAGGTAGAAGGGTAGTTAATCTCATGCATAGCTAACTCCATCAGAACACCTTTGTAAGCCAATTCATAGAGCAAAGAGCCACCATTCTAATCGTCCTCCAAGAGATTTTGGATGGCTTAAACCTGTAAGGAAAGTATTTGCCCCATAAGGGATCAGACCTCCCAACTGTGCCTCTTTATGAGTGAGTGGTAGAACTGCTCTGTTATCGAGAATCTATCATGGCCAGCAAGATGACTGGTGGGACAGCACAGTTACTGAATGGTAACAGCAAGAAGATTTTGGAGTTTGAAGGGAAACAACGGAGGGCATAGAAGTGTGACCTCAGATGCAAGGCGAGAGTTGTAAATCTAGGAAATCTAGGAAAGAAAGCCACAGTGAACACTTACAGGAAAGAAGCTAAGCAGGAGCACGAGTGCCCAGCATCAAACACTTTCCTAAAAGGAGTCAGGGTGTGATATAGTAAAAGCAGCAAGATATAGTCAAATAATAATTGGATGTCAGGTGTATCGAATTATAGGACAATCCAAATTGAAGACATCAACTCGAAAGTAAACTTAAAAGACTGCTTAAACAAAAACACCTCCTAGCAATTTTAACTAGCTAGAGATCCATTCTTGCACACAGAGGGTACTAAATAAAAGGGGTCTGTTAGAACTGGCTATTTCTGGTAGGCTAAGGCTGACGCCAAAGCCAGGCAAAAACCACCATTCTAGTCAGGGCGAGGGAGTCACACGCCAAGATAACCCCTGCTCACCCCCTTGGTAGCTTGGCACGAGCAGTGAGGCTAAACTCGGAGGCAATGTGTAAAGCATTTGCGCCAGCGCACAACAGCAACAACATCCTAGGCACACCACAAAAGGAACTCCACACAAGGTTATATTAAAATAACTTTTGTATTGTCAAAACACATCAGATAGAAATCACATATGTACATTGTGCCAACTGGCACAGGCAATATTCATAAGGGATTATTTACAAGACAGGGCCACATGGGCCACTGTCATAATCAGCACTTAGTAGAAATAGAAATACTGTCAAGAAATTAGAATAAAGGATATAAAATCACTATAGCACAAAATAACAGTTATAAATCACAACCAGTAACTACTGGTAAAGGTAGGTACACACTACGCAATACTAATAACCATAGGCCTAGATCACGCATGGACACATAACCTCTTTAGTATAAACTATACTAGGCAAAACACAACCACCTAAGAATAAAATACATTTGGGGGTAGAAGCAAGAACACATTACACATGATGCATCAAAAACACATTCAGCGGTGTAGGGAAAAAGGTAAACACATGATGTATAAAACATTCAGAGGTGTAGGGAAGGAAGAACACATGATGCATAAACCCACACATTCAGAGGTGTAAAATCCAGGAAGACACATGATGCATAAAAACATTCAGAGGTGCCAGAACAAGAAAGACACATGATGCATAAAAACATTCAGAGGTGTAAAATCCAGGAAGACACATGATGCCTAAAAACATTCAGAGGTGCCAGAACATAACTCAATAGCGCAAAAACACATGATGCATAAAAACATTCAGAGGTGTAAGATCAAGGTGCGTAATCATATTAAATGCATTACATTTCCTAGCACCACATCACATTGCGCAAAACTCACATTAGGCAATTACCATCACATAGATAATCAAATTGCGCCTAAATAAAGTCACATACCAGCCCCCAACTAATAAAGGGACTAAACAGCCCTGTGTCCAGAATGTCAGGGCGCGCTGTAATGCAGCGCCAGTCAGGGGTGCGCCACTGGCTCATAACCTAAACGGTGCAGGTGCCCACTACTTGCTGGGCACCTGGGAACATCACAAGGGCCTAAACGCTGCAGCTGGCACTAAGTGCTGCGCAGCTGTGACTGGCCGGGCACCTCTGTGCCATCTCTGTCCCTCTCAGGGACTCACTCTCCATCTTGCGCCTAAACGGTGCAGCTGCCCACTAATTGCTGGGCAGCTGGAGACAAACTGCGACAGGGTCCTCACTGACCCTAGAACAGAACTGCGCCAACTGTTGGAGCCTCACAGGCTCTTAACCTCTGCGCACGTTGGAGCCACACAGGCTCTGAAACTGTTGTGGGGCGTTGGAGCCATCTGGCTCTATAAATACTCATGCCCCCAAGTCCTCCGTGGGACTTTAAAACAAATGGCCAGGGTAGAGCCCCGCAGGCTCAAACAAAACATGCCCCATGGTTGGAGTCCCCCCCTGGGGACTCAAAATCATTAACTGTCCTGGAGCCTCTCTGGGCCCTAAAACAAAGAACTGGCCCCTCGAGTCTCTCGGGACTCGTGCACAAAATGCGGCCGTCGTTGGAGTCCCTCCTGGACTCATAGACACAGAAATGCCCCCGGAGCCCTCTCAGGACTCGTACACACAAATGTGGGCATTGGAGCCTCAGGCTCCGTTGAAACGTTGGGGCGGTCCACTGCCAGCTGGGGCCGCCCTACCTCCACTCTCGCCCATGTGCCGCTCTCCGGCACCAACAGCAGCCGCACGGAGCCCCCCCCAGCCCTTCCGACTCACCGGGCTCTCTTGTGCGGGGCTCCTCCGGGCGGCGGCTTCTCTGCTGGGCGGCGGCTCTCCTTCGCCGGCACTTCCTTCTCTCCCCAGGGCTCCCTCAGCACACGGGAGCCCCAGCAGCAGGCCACGCTTCTTCTCCTCTTCCTGGGGCTCCCTCCTCCTCACGGGAGCCCCGTGAGCACCAGCAGCCTTCTTCCTTCGTGCCGCGGCCCCGAGGGCGGGACTTCCGGTCCTTCACCGGGGGCCGCGCTGGGATTGGCCGGCCGGCCCAGCACTTCCGGGTCGCCGCGGGCAGCGCGACGGCCCGTTTCAGGCACTCAGAGGCTGGGGGACAATTAACCGAGGGGTGGGCTCCCTCGAGTTAAATTAAACGTTGAAAAATAGCGGCCAGGCCCCTGGCGGGGTGAGCATCCTGGTCGGGTGGATACAAAACGGGTGCAAAAAACGAGGTGGCACGAACGGGCATGCTAGTTTCTAGAATCGCCAGGAGATAATTACATCAGCGTTATAGGAAGACCGTAGGCGATAAGGTCCAGGTGTTGGTCGTGACACATGCATGGTCGTGGGTTCTGCAAGGATCTCTCTGGGGTATGTTAGTATAGAGAGACTCCACGTCAAGTGTACATAGAGTCTCATTACCAGGATCGTATGGATGGTTTTCGATGAGATTAATCATATGCATGCTGTCTCTGATGTAGCATTGAGTTACTGGAACAAAGTCCTTAAGAAAATAATTGACGTAGTGGCCCAGTGGTTCCAACACTGACCCACAGCCGGACACTATCGGTCTACCTAGTGGGTTTTCGAGCCTTTTGTGGATTTTGGGTAATGTATAGATGACCGGGATTCTGGGGTTGGTGATATTAAGGAAGTTGTATTCGTGTTTGCTAATAATGCCATTAGACAAGGCCTCGGTTGTGAGAAGCCTAATCAGAGTCTGTATTTCTTTAGTGGGGTTACAGGGAAGTCTACAATAATGATCTGTGTTCGAGACTTGACGTTGGTAAGCTGGACCCATCCGGTACACGCCATTGACTCGGCTCCGAGCTGCTCGTAGGCTCCTTAATGTGCATTGCCCTCCTCGCTTATCCGCTCACTTAATTGAATCCACGCCTAGTGCAGACCCGACCTGTTTATACCACCACGTACCACGGGCCCTTGCAGAACCCACGACCGTGCATGTGTCACGACCAACACCCGGACCTTATCGCCTACGGTCTTCCTATAACGCTGATGTAATTATCTCCTGGCGATTCTAGAAACTAGCATGCCCGTTCGTGCCACCTCGTTTTTTGCACCTGTTTTGTATCCACCCGACCAGGATTTCAGTGCCGTGAGTCACAACTGGTTGTGTATGTAACTTTACGCTCTATAAACTGGGCACTTGATGTCAGCATGCTCAATTGCGCCACCACGTTACTGCACTTGTTCTGAATTCCACCAAGTCCCTGGAGTTTAGTGCCTCACTTGTCACTACAAGTTACCTGCTTTTGAAAAAGTTTTTTGTAGTCTATGTATCTAAATGTATATATTTCCTTCTTTCCCTTTCTAGGCAATTAGAGGCTAATTATTGTTAAGGCTTTCATTGAAATGTCCTGATGATGGTCCCCGTGATTTACTAGGGGGTCCGAAACGCCGTCGACCTATTTAGCACCTAAATACTAAACGTGATTACTATGTGATGTAATGGTGCTATGTTTACAAATTCTGTACAACTGTATTTATGACAGAAAACGTCCTTTTGCCTTAAAAAGCCCTTCTTCGCTCTCTATATTCACCCTTTGTACCCGTTCTGTTAGTGCTGGGCACAGGCTTGTGTACCACACTGGATGAACTGTGGAAGGTACTCCTTGTGTTTTAATGACCTGTATATTGAGTAAACATTGAAGACCACTGTCCGGCTGGTCTATATTTATTCTTCACATATCGCTTGTATGCATGGGACCATTGTTGCATGTACAAAGTATGTTCCCCGAGGTCCCTGCTGACAAAATTTGGGGCCCCTTGTTGTTGTTAGTTTTTCATCCACGGGCTGACTCAGATAACCTCCTGGGGGCTCCCCAGCACCTGTCATTCTCAAACCAGACAGTCAATCCACAAGCAGGCCCAGGCACTCCTGGGCCAGGCTCACCAGCCAATCACACGCCAGGCACAAATTACAAAAATATGCCAACTTCTAGAAGTGGCACTTCTCCACTAGACACAATCATGCCGCATATACCATTGCGCAGCATTCAATCTCACGAGTTCGCACATACCAAACTCGACCCTGCACTCCCCACACATCAGGAACTACCATAGGCATACATATTCCCCATTCATTCCTATGGGAGGGCAGGTCACTCACCACACATACACAGAGAGCTCACGCACTTTACACTGTACCACAGTGAAAAAGTGCGCAGAGGCCTAAAATCACCAACACCAGGTCACAGAAACAGGCTAGGAAAAAGCAAAAAGTTTCGGGGTGAACCTGCCAAAAGGGCCAGGTCCAACACGGTCCATCTAAAATGAACTGCCAACAATACAGAGAGGTAGACCAGAGAGTCAAATAGGAAAGAAATGGTGGTATGGTCAAGAACTACAAATGCAAACTAGGTAAAACAGCCACTGGCCAACAGTACAGAACATTTGTTGCAATGAGCAAATATGAACTAGGTTACAGCCTTGGGAATAGCAGTTAAAAGTAGAAAGTAAGGACCCAGCATATTTCATGGTGAACTGGATACCCATACTCAAATTACTGCTGGGCAATCTCATGTCTTCAAAGAAGCAGCAAATTAATTGGGACATAGAACACTGCCCTGCTTACTAACCACCAACTTGCAAGCATGGAACGCAAAACATGCACAAATCAGACAGTTATGTGACATCATAGAACTGCCTGTAGTTTCATCACATCTCAACAAAAACAAAATAGATCATGGTGTTTACAAATGTTGAGTAAACATAGTGCATTCTTACAATAACTAAATAGCATATCATTAGTACAGGTTGTAATTAACTGCAAATAATATCGGACGCCATCCCGCAGATATTTTACCTGTTCTGCAAATATAGATTTTCAAAATGGTGGAAAATTTGCGGTCCCAACCACCACACAGCAGCACTTCTGACTCCCTGTTGTTAGCAAACCAACAAACTCACTGTTTCAATGCTTTTGTCAGACACCATTGTCTTGCAAAGGACACAAACCCTTGGTCAACATTCCAAAAGGCCACCACTGTCTACTCTCACAGCATTGCCACGCTCCTTTTCTGTGCACACACAGACATCCACACACAGTTACCAAAATTGGTTCCCCGATTCTGACCCACTCCCTATTCGACCTGTCAGCTTCTGCATCTGTATGCACCTTTGCTTCCATCCACATCTTACAGTGAATAATAATTTCCTTGAATGATGCCATTCAGATGAGATCCATTTCCAAAACCACTTTTCTGCTATGATCCGTTCAGACGGTATCCTTCCTGTTGCCACAGGAGGGGTTGATCTGTAAGCTCACACCAACTATTCAACGGCTTCAGCAGCATTCTTCCAACTTCTATAAACACTCTGAGTACCGTCCCCACATAACCTCTCTACCAAGCCAATGCTTTGATGTATATATAATGGTGTTCTCAAATGAATTAACCCACGCTTATTCAAGCAATCAGTCATGAATTTAGAGGTTTTGTTTTATTGGAATTTTGAAACAATAACAAGGGGAGAGCCACAGGAAAGGAATCATGGTTTAGAGAAGACACAACAGTTTATACATTTTGCTGAGGCGAACAGGAACAAACAAGAACCATCACACCAAAGAAAATGTCCAAATCAATCAGGCACACTTTCAACATGCTTCCGAGGACTCATAGATCTTATTAGCAAAGGCACAGGGGCTAGACTTTCGAGCCACAGGTTGCCTCGCAAGCAGAGGGTCTGCACGGCAGCCGGCAGGACCCCCTGTTGGTCGTAGACTCTTTGCCTCAAGTAGGTTGTCACTGGTTTCCAAATGTCCCTGGGCCGGAATTGAGGAGGCACAAGCTCACATTATTACCAGGTCAAACGCCGTGTGGTTATGCTCATAGGTATAGGGCGCCTAAGGTTTAGAATCGCACTAAACGTTTAATCACTTCAAAATTAATTTAACGGTGCTCAATGGAATGGAGATCCACCAAACTCCATAAGATGAGAGAAAAGGGGACAGGAAACTGTTCTGAGCAGCGGTACTCTTGCTGAGTTAGCAGAATGAACAGATGACCACTCGAGAGTGAATATAACGGAGAGCTACGCATATATAGCGTTTTCCACTTACACCAGAACCCACGTGGGTCGGAAGTATCACCACGCAGAAAAATACTTCATTGGAAGCTATAGCCCTGAGAAAGTCGCAGGACTACTGCCTATAGCGACGAAACGCGTGGGCTGTTGTTAGCTGTTTGGAGGAAAATCCAAATAAAACAAGACAAGAATTTGAATTGAAGACCAAAATTGTTGGCTTACACTTTCATTGTGCTATATCAGTGTATTATTGAGAAAGAGAAACTTGTCTTAAAAGTGTAAGTGTGCTTGGGAGTAAGAAAAAAACCAAGCTCACATTAGTTGGAGTTGCTCTAGGCAATAAAGTGCATCCTGTAGCCAAGTCACAGCTTTTGGGGTGGGTTGTGTGCCCCAGTGTATGGCTACACGTCTTTTGTCTAGAAGCAGCAGCATTCCGGTGAAAGGCTGAACTCCTGGGGGACTTCTTTTTTTAATAACAAATTTGATTGGATTCTTATAAGAGGACATGGCCACCCAGACCAACAAGTACACAAAGGATAATAAATTAAATACACTCAAACATAAGCAGAAGAAACTGCACAGCTGCCCCCCCCCGCCCCAACTGAAAGTGGCAAAATATATGGCCCACAAAAACGGAACTAGCCATTTAAAGCATTGATTACATTCCTTATACACTAGCTCCGTATCCCTGGATCTCTGCCTCAAGTTTTGAGTGGGCTGTGATAGCGGGTGTTAAAGCAATCCCCCTGTAGTTGGCCCATTTCTGCCAGATCTTGGGGTGCTTTTGAGGGCCGCCCCTGGCCAGTTTTGCTGCAATGTCCAGCCCCATGCAGTGGTCCATCCCTCTCTTCCACACTGGAAGGGATGGTGGGGATTCCGCCTTCCACTCTCCGGCTATATCCATGTTTACCAGGGTAAATCGCAGAAACAGGAGCAGTAACTTATATCTGTTCCCCCCATGTCCTCTGTACTGTGAAGGAGACTCAGTTTGGGGTCTAGGGGAATGGTCCAAGAGAGGACCTCCCCCAGACAGGAAGTCACACCTCGCCAGAACCTGTTCAGTGCTGTGCAACTCCACACACTGTGAAGGAAGGTACCCTCTCTGTCCCGCATCTGAGGCATGTCAGGGAGCCAATCACTCCCTTGCCCCACAAATAATACCTTCTGTAATATGCACTGAGGAGGTACTTGAATTGTATTAATCAATGACATGCCAAAATGGCCGTCTCACACAGCGTACCCAGTGCCTCTGTCCAATCGTCGTCTAATTCACCAAAATATGCTTCCTATGTCGCCCGGACGGTGGGCATTGTGGTGGAGCTATTCTTGACTATTGTCTGATATACTTTTCCCAATATGTGAGATCCCAAGTCCCAATGGGTTACATTTTGAAAGGTCTGTGAGGTTCCCGATATGGCACAATGGAGCTGTAGGAAACGATGAAACTGACTACAATGTAGTTGATAATCAGTTTGTAGCTCTTGATACGATTTGAGGACCTTGTCCCGCATCACATCCCCTAAAGTGGAGATTCCTATTATGTCCCACTACAAAAAGCCCCCTAGCTGTGCCACCTGTTTGAGCATGCCACCCTGTCACAATGGCGTCCATCTGTTAACCTCCTCCATCAGCCCATCCAGTACAAGAAGCCCCTCCATACATTAAAACCATCTGTGTAGCAAGAAGAGAGCATACCCCCTCCAGCCATATAAATTCTAGTACGGGGATGTCCTCCATTGCCCGGGTCATTGCACTGGCTTTACCAACCATCGTTCAAAATCAAGAGGTGAGATGCAGAATAGAAGGAATATATATATCTGCGGCAATACCACCACAATACGTAGATTGAAAGCAGATTCTGAGGGCAACCCCTCCCTCCCACAGGAAGCCACCCAGAGTGGCGTATACTTGTCGAAACCAACACCGAGGAATAGCAAAAGGATCATTTTGCAATTGATATAACAGTCTAGGCACTTTTGGTTTTTATTCAATTTGCTATTTCTTAAAATGTTTGCAGCAGTTACTCTGCGTTGTCATTGTTTGCAATATATCTAATCATTTTTTCTTCCTTCACAGGTTTCAGTAGCGTGTCTTCTCATAACTATGTTCGATTATGTTCGTTATGCCCTTCCCTCCGCCTTCCCTTGTGGGTCCTGGACACGTCATTGTTCTGTGTGGCCTTCCATCCCTCCATCCTTCGTATGTCTTGGATTTTATGTAAGTTTTCTTTCTTCATTATTCTTTATTCTCTTCATGCTCTCTTTCTTCTTTTTCTTTTCTTTCTCCTTTTGCATATTCTCTTCTCTATTTGGTCTTCCTCATTTCCTTTTTATACCCTGCAATCTTCCTCTCTCTTACAGAGGTTGCATTTTCGCTTTGCTTCCTTTCTTTCTTGCTTCTCATATCTAGTTCAGATCTCTTACTTTTTGTGCAGTTGGTTTGATATTGCTTGTATTTTTATTGATTTCACGTGTCATTCTTATTGGAATTTTATGTACTTCTACAACCTTAATTTATGCCTTTAAAACTTATCTCTTGGAATGTCAGAGGTTTACATTCACCTATTAAGCGTCAGAGGGTACTGACACATTTGGCTAAACTGGGAGTAGATGTTGCCTGCTTACAAGAATCTCATTTGACTAGCGATGAGTCTGCGAAACTCAAAAGGGCTTGGGTAAGGGATGTTCTTTTTTCTCCAGGTGATGGCAAACGTAATGGAGTTATCATTCTTTTCCGCAAATCCTTTTCCATTAAGATCCTGTCTCACTCCACTGATCAGGCGGGCAGGTGGGTTTTTGTTAAATTCCTAATTGATAATGTCCCGGTCTCCTTATTGAATATATATGCCCCCACAATTGGTGACCCTTCTTTTTGGACTTCATTAGCCCAGCAAATTACACAATGTTATGATGACAATTTTATTCTTGCTGGCGACTGTAATGAAATCCTGGACCCTTTTTTAGATCGAAACTCTCCAGCTCCTTTCACACCTCATAAATCTCACAAATCATTCATACATACCATTAAGCAACACAAACTCATAGATACTTGGAGACTCTGCAACCCTACCGTACGAGAATACTCCTTTTACTCACCTGTACATCATACTCAATTCCGCTTAGATTACATTTTTGTCTCTCACAATATTTCTCAGTCACTGATAAAGGCGGATATTGGTTCTATATTGATCTCTGATCATGCCCCTGTAATCATACACCTTGATATTTTGCACAAGCCCAATCTACCTCGCAAATGGCGTTTCAATAATGCCCTACTTCTGGACCCCATATTCACATCGTCTTTTACTTCTTTTTTCATGAATATTTTGCCATTAATCAAACAGACGGTATGTCCTTTCAGGTAATTTGGGATGCCTTCAAAGCCTCAGCTAGAGACTTTATTATTCGTTGATGAGATATTAAATGAATTCCTTCAATTTTATAAATCACTATACACATCTGAAACCCCATCTTCTGACCACTCTACATCCCAGTTCTTATCTAAAATTCATTATCCACCTGAAGCACGCCCAGATCTTTCTTGTCTAGAATCTGATATTACACAAAAAGAACTTCTTGCTGCCCTAAAAATTCTAAAAATGGATAAAGCTCCTGGTCCAGACGGTCTCACTGTAGAATTCTTTTCTCATTTTGCGTCCTTACTGATCCCCAAATTGCATACTCTTATACTTTCTTTTGTGCAGTCTGGTGCATCTGCTGGTTCTTTTTCTGACGGTATTATTTGCCTTATCCCTAAAGACGGTAAAGATCCCCAATATTGTAAGAATTATCGACCCATATCCCTAGTTAACATTGATTATAAAATCTTTTCGAAAGCTCTAGCATTGCGGTTAGAATCTCTCATGCCTGATATGCTGGGTACTGAGCAATCTGGTTTTGTTAAAGGAAGGCTTCTTACAGACAACACACGTCTATTCTTTGATATTTTATCCAAAGCCTCACGTATGTCTCATCCTCTAGCAGCCATTGCTCTGGATGCTGAAAAAGCATTTGATAGAGTTGAATGGTCATACCTTTTTCGTACACTTCAGTGGTTTGGATTCGGTCAAAAAATTTGGGCATTTATTTCTATCCTATATTCCACTCCTAGAGCAGCTGTCACAGCGAATGGTAGTGTCTCCTCTTAATTCGATCTTGCTAGAGGTGTTAGACAGGGATGTCCCCTGTCTCCTTTTCTTTTTAATATTGCCCTGGAGCCTTTCCTACTCCGTATTCGTCAAAATGATAACATTCATGGTTTTACTTTTAATGATTCCAATATTAAAATGGCGGCTTATGCTAACTATGTGCTTTTATTTTTGTCACAGCCCCAATCCTCTCTTCCTGCCTTTTTAGAAGAGGTGCAATCCTTTGCGTCTGTTTCTGGCTACAAACTGAATAAAGACAAATGTGAAATTCTGCCCTTGACAAAATATACTTTTAGTGCTGATTTTACTGTTTCGGGTTTTTCATGGAGTCCTCAATTTATCAAATATTTAGGTCTACACTTTACCTCAACCGTGGCGGGGACAGTATCGTGTTGCATGGATAATTGTACACAAAGATTATCTTCTTTAACGTCAAAGTGGCATCCACTATACTTATCTTGGTGGGGTCGTTTGGATACCATAAAAATGATGCTCTCTCCCATAGTCTTATATACAATTTCAAATATCCCATCGTCTCTCCCTCTCAAGCATTTTAGGAAAATTAACTCTATTTTATCCTCTTTTTTATGGGGACATAAGAAGTCCCGCATGTCTATTCGTAAATTAATTCGTCCTAAATCGGAAGGTGGGACAAACTTCCCGGACTTCTCTCTTCATCATAAATCTTTCATGCTGACTCAATCGTCACGATGGCTCTCTGACCCTTCTGCACCTTGCCCTCTCTGGACTACATTAGAACGATCTTTCATTTCTCCCTTCTCCTTTCAGGAATACCTATTTTTACACGCAAACCACAATCCGTTTCCACTCCTATACTTAAACTTACTTCTAAACTCATTCCATCTACACCATCGTCATCTTTTCTTAATTCTCCCATATGGCATAATTCACACATCTTAATTAACAATAAGCCTTTCTATTGGAAAACCTGGAGACAACGTGGGCTGATCTGGGTCAATCAATTATATAATCAGGATTTAATTCTACCCTTTGCACAGGCTTGTATTGTTTTTGATTTTCCCTCATCTTTCTGCTCGAAATATTCCCTCCTAACACAAGCTATCCAATCTGCCTCCCTGACTTTTAGACCACCTCCTTTAAACAGCTCTATTGATTCTACTCATACTGTTAAACTGCATTCTCTGTTGCTTGCTCATTCTAAAGCTTCTACCATTTACTGTTTTTTACATACCTCATCCACACCAAGAGACAAAACTCAGACAGAATTATTGTGGGAAAAGGACTTTGACACCTCCTGGAATGTCGACATCTGGGATAAAATTTGGCTTAAACTTAGGAAATCTTCCAGGGCTGCAAACACGACGCAAACACTTTTCTTTATATATAATAGACTTCTATTCTCCCCTCTTACTCTCCACTCATTCCACGCTGATGTCTCACATGAATGCTGGTCCTGTTCGGCCCAACATGCTGATTTATTCCATCTACTCTTTAATTGTAAATTTGTTAGCCCTTTTTGGGAAAAGGTGTGGAATCAACTAAACTTGATTTTTCAGTCTACTCATCCCTTTTCTACATTACATATTTTTTTAGGTAGCGTATCCTCCATCTGGGAACATTCTAACTTTAATGTCAAAATAATTGACTTCCTAATAGCAGTAGCCTTCCAGTAAATAACGAGAAACTGGAAGGATTTCACTCAGCTTTCATATCAAGCATGGTGGTATGCGGTCTGTAACAATCACCGGCTAGACACTACATTTGTATATCCATCACATTTGGCATCCAAGCGCTCTGATTTATGGGCTCCGGTCATTTTATTCATTGACGCTCATGCTAGATGCTTTACTATCCCTAGACCTCTGCAGCAAGAAGTTACTAAACCTCCATGACTTCATTTGTGTTAATTTATATTTCTATTTATACCTTCTTTTGTACAATATTGCTTATGTTATCACTATTTTTGATTGTATTTGCATTTCTTATTTGTTATGTTTATACTTTCTTTATTTTCTAAACCCACTTGTTACATTGTATATGAACCTACTGCCTTCATTGTTTTTATATTCTGCACATTGTTGTAATTCTTTTGTCCTAATAAACTTTTTCTGAACTTAAAAAAAAAAATAACAGTCTAGGCAGGGAGAGCATCATAATAATCGCTGATCTGCCCATCAGAGACAGCGGTAAAAGCGACCAAACTTGTGCTTCCTCCCTAACCCATGGCAATGTGGTCCCCCAGATTGTGAGACTGTGCTGCGTCTGGGAAAACGTATACCCCCAAGATTAAAAACCTCAGCTTGCCAGAGTCAGTTCCAGTGCCGACTCTGAAGGTCCCTCGTAGCCATTAACAGCTAATATTATGGATTTTGAGACATTCATGCAGAGGTCCGAGGTCTCAGCAAGAATGCACATAATCTGTATGATTTGGGGTCCTGAGATTTCAGGGATAGTAAGGAATAAAAGAACATCATCAGCGTATAGGCATCCTGCCAGACAACCCCTCACCCTACTCAAAACCCCACACCTGTGCGTCCATTCGGACCCAAGCAGCCAGCGGCTCCATGGACAGCAGTGACAGGGGGCACCCCTGCCTCGTCAATCCGACCGGAAACTGGTCAGAAGCAGACCCCACAACCCGCACCATCGGCAAGAGATCCTTATAGAATAACCGAACAGAAGACAGAAAGCAGGAGCCCAGATTCAATTTTGGAAGTAGAAAGAACAGGTAGTCCCAGTTAATGGAATCAAACGCTTTGTCAATAGCTGCCGAAAGCACTGCCTCCGGCCTCTCAAGCCGGCCAGCATTAGCTAGGGCATACATACCCGCCTAGTCTATTGGCCAGGGTTCTGGACAAGAGATTCACCTCCAAATTCAGGAGAGAGATCAGACAGTACAAGGACTGTTCCTCTGGTGGCCGACCTGGCTTAAGGAGAAAACACAAGCTCTGCCCGATGCCAGTCCGGCAGGAACACCTCGGTCTCAAGTGCAGACTGAATCACACCCAATAGGTGTTTCCCTAACTGAGGCATATAGGCTTTAAAAATATTTCTGGGTAATCCATTAAGACTCAGAGCCATTCCAGGATGCTTTCCCACAAAGGCAAGCGAGAGCTCCTCTTCTGTAATTATTTCACCAGCTGGGCACGGGCAGTATCGGAAAGGGCCCAGTGAGGCAAGTCATCTATAAATGTTGTAATCTGGGTATATACTTCTCTGAAGTACTAGCCAAAGCTCTGAGCACCAGTGCGAGGGCTCTCCAGCAGCTGCCCATGAGAAGTATGGAGTGTAGGCAGGGAAGTCTGATATCGCTTGGCTTGGCATAACCTGTGTAGCATTTTGCATTGTGTCACCCTCCAGTTCTGCTTGGCTTCATCTAAGAACAACTGTTGGTACTGCTGTTGAACGAGTACCAACTGTTGTTGTGTAACATTGCCATCAGCCAAGTGGCCCCGGTCCTCAAGTGTCTGCATCTGCGACTCAAGGTGGGGAGAGGATGTGGCCTTTCAAGGTGGGGGTAGGATGTGGCCTAACGGCTAGGGCGGTCGACCTCAAATCTGGGGAACCGGGTTCGTGTCCCGGCAAGGACCCTCAACATCCTGTCATTCTGGTCAAATCACTTAATCTTCCTGTGCCGAACAAAAATGAAAGTCTCATTATGTAACGCGATTGGTGCTCATGTAAAGCGCTCTGATACCCGATACGTTCGGATCACATTTGTGTTATATAAAACTCAGAAAAAAAAGGTTCCTAAGCTCCTGCCCCTGATGCCTGCTTTGCCCTTCACAGTAACCGATATCCACTCCGCGCAGCGTTGGCTTAAATGCCTCCCACAACACCATTCCGGAGGACACTGTACCAACATTATGGGCAAATACTCTTCAATGGATTGTGTGATGTATAAGTGATAATTGGAGTTTTGCAGATACCAAGTTGAGAAGCGCCAGCATGAAATAGAGGGACATACATGACTCCGGTTGTTCTATGATTCAGTGACATCATAGAACACCATGCAATGACAGCACATACTCCTGGATCTCAGTGAGGATGACCATAGCACCTCAAGACTGTTTTTATGATCTGGTTGTGCTTAACAAATATTAAAAACAAATACCCTACAAAGATGAGTGAGCATAAGCTTTAATAAGCACATCTTTAGTACTAAAGCACTAAATGTAATCCCATATCGAGAATATCAACATATAATCCATACCGGACATTTGAAACAATGAGAATTAGAAGAGTGGCCTTCATTGCCAGGAAAGTGAAGGTCTGTGTGTTTTAAAAGGCCAACCTGATAGTGACTTGGAAGAAAGAAAGGTGTTTCTTGCTCACAGAAATTAGGATTTTTTTTGTTGGAGGTGGGTTCTATTCAGTTTTGTTGGAGGTGGGTTCTATTCAGTTAAGAAGGCATGTAAGATACCAATTTCAACTTAATTAGCTTTCAGATGTACTAGGTGAGCTAACCTTTGAGGTTTTGCCTTGCATATTTCACTAAGAAATGAAAAATAAAGTGAAATATTAGTTGCTTAGCCACATTATATAGCGAAGTAACAGAAACCCATCTGAGAAGTAGACATTTTATTTACCCTGTACAATCAAATTTGTGGGAGGTGGGTTCTATTCAGTTAAGAAGGCATGTAAGATACAAATGTAAGATACACATTTCAACTTAATTAGCTTTCAGATGTACTAGGTGAGCTAACCTTTGAGGGTTTGCCTTGCAAACTTTACTAAGAAATGAAAAATAAAGTGAAATATTAGTTGCTTAGCCACATTATATAGCGAAGCAACAGAAACCCATCTGAGAAGTAGACATTTTATTTACCCTGTACAATCACATTTTCTACCAATTTGAAGGATACCAGCCACAGAGCATGAGTAAAATCAGAACAAATGAAGTATGGAAAATGGGCCTGCTGAGGCCAAGTTCAGTAATAAAACTCTGCAATAATGGGGATGTAGCAGACCTGTCACACCCTGGTGCCACTGCCTCTGCTGTAGCATAGGCATACACTATCCTGAAGGAAAGCCACCCGAATTCCAAAGCTGCCTAGTGAAAAGGAGGCAAGACTTGATAAAGGACAGTCTTGCCTTTAAAGTTTGTAAAGGAGGGAGCAGTGTAAAGACAAATATTGTCTCTGTCCTGGGTGCTCCCACCCTATCCTTTGTGAGCAAATGTTTCTCGTTTGGCAACCCAGAAAGTTCATATACCCCCCTGAGATAGCAAAACAACTAAAAGGAGAGCATACTGAATATATTCCAACTGGACTTCTGAAGAAAAGAACCAAAGGACAGAATTCTTCAATTTACATATGATGAAGTGGAACCTGATTTTTTTGTCATTAATCTAAGGTGGTATACCTCAAGAGGAGCTACTGGTTACCTAGGCAAAGATAGGTATGAGATTCCATGTGAGGGTCAGCAGCAAGCAACTCCCTTTTGATGCTGGTTTAACAGGGCCTACACTGCACCACCATAAATCACAGAAAAGCATTAGCATTTTATGTGGCGCAGCAAAAATCATTTCAATAAGAGATAAACCTAAACAAAATACAAAACCCTTAATAACATCTGGATTAAACTGCCTTCTAGACATACATTGAGAATCAAGTTTGAGATTTGCTTGAGAAAGACACATTAATAATTACCTAAGCTGGTCACAACCACAGGTGAAAGGGTGGGACGGTAGATGGGGGACGACTAACGCGGGTGCATCCTCCTAGATGGGACATGGATTATTGCCATAGGGAATCTAACGAAATGATAGGAATACATATGGTGCAACAAGGGCGTTGTTAGGGAGAGCGACATGTCTGAGGGGAGGAGGGAGGTGGGGCTAATGGGAGGGACCAGGGAAGGGGGGAATAAGTTGGGGGGGAAGTGGTTGCGTTCTTAGTTGTTTGGTAAGGCGAATTGGTGAAGACAGTGTACGCATAACCCTGGGGTAGAATGGTTCGGCCTCTCAGGACTACAACACAAGTCGGATGGGATATGACTCCTGCACCTGAGGAGCAATTCTCCTTGCGAAGAAGGAGATGAAAGCATAGACGATCTAGTATGATGCAGGACTATGATTTGCTGTAGACCCACAGGGACGCATGATTGCGCGATTCTATATGTTGCCCACAAGACCATGAGAATGTTATATCTGTGAGAAATGAGAAAAATGAATAAAATCTGTTAAAAAAATAATAATAATTACCTAAGCTGGCGTCCCAGTTTTCTGAAGACAAAGCTGATAGTCAAAAGGCTCAATGTAGGTGGAGTGGATAAAACACACGCTCTGTAATACTGCAGGTACCTCCTCATGCCACATGTAAATGCCTGTGAAATTAACAACAAAATCAAATCATCTAAATAAGTGGATTTGTTCAAAAACCAGAAATTGGTCTCTGGTAAGCAAACCTGACAGCAAACCTGACAGTGACTCATCAAGCTTCAATTCATCTACTGGTTGAGACAAAACATAGCAAAACTGAGCTGAGGCTTTTTTTGTAGAGGCTTGAACCACAGTCATTATCTCCTTCAATATGGGCCTCTCATAATGGAGAAAAGACACCTAAAGAGTAATTTTTCTTTTCTTCTCATTATGTTCGAAAAATAGTTTTCTTCTGAACACCAGATTATTGTGGACCAGTGCCACAGCAGAAGCTGCATTTACCCAAATGCCTATGAAAGCATCACCTTACCACAGCATCAATTTACTGGCAGTGCTACAGTTATGAATGCTGTTTCTTTCCTCACAACGGATTGCTGCACAGTTTTTTAAATATTCATTACCAAGAACATTTCTTTTTCGTTCTACATGCCCTCATGTGTGATCCCAAACTAAGCTTCTAAAAGGTAATGTGAATGGGGCATATGAACAGTAATTCTATGTCAGGACCCGGAGGCTCAGATTATGCTCATCTCTTCAATTTATTTTCTCAGCAGCCGTATGAAAAAAAATATTTCATTCAAAACAACCATAGAGTCAGTCCTATATATCCAAACATCAAGGAAAAGCACTTCCTCTTTCTTCGCTGCTCAGCAGCTAGATAAGTGCTTTATTTTCATAGTGGATATTAATGCCTAATGAGCTGGTATTTTTAGGTCCTATTGTGTAAATGTGTGGCTTTCCCTCCTCAGAGGCTTTTCCCGGTGATGTGATTTCAGCGGCCCGTACGATGTGAGTATGGGGACACCACAGTATGGGTGGGCCCTTCATGGCTTCCAGTGTCGGGCACGCTAATCCGCGCCAGTGCGGGCCTTTCTTGTTTATTAGTCCAGACGCATCACAATGTCTCAGCTAGACGTGTGGCTGAATAAAGGGGGCGCTCCCCTTCCAAACACGCACATAGTAAAGAGTGAACAGCTGAATAGACACAGGACCACTTTAGCTGCATTCCTTAACATCTGCATACTTCAGGCTCATGATACGTGCTTTCACCCACAGAGCTTTCCCCTAAGGAAAGTTCAACAAGAATCGGCAAATTCAAGCGTACGTGGCCTGGTTTGGTTGTGTTTGTACAATTCTATTTTGCAATATTCATGCCTATTGCCTTTAATTTTCACCTGATCAAACCATGGCAGGTGTTTTTTATGAGTATTGGGAGTCCGTTGAGGAGGAGCAAACGCTTCTCCCTATTCATGAAGAGCTACTGGATGCCATAGACACATCCCTGGGGAGGGCGATCTCTTTGGCTTTGGAACCCCTGAGTCAAAGGATTATCGAGTTAATGATAAGACTTAGGGCCAGATGTAGGTCGCCCAATACCGGTCGGTAACGGCCGAAATGACCGAATTTCGGCCGTTACCGACCGGTATTGGGCTTTTTAGATGTAGGTGGCATTTTTTTAGGATTCGGTATTTTACCGAATCGGTAATTTAAGGATTCGGTAAATACCGAATTTAGAAAATGGGTGGAGTGGTGCACTACCGTGGATAAGTAATATTCAATTAGGCAACGTAGTCAATTTTCTTCCTTTGGGAAATGATTTTTATTGAGGCTCATCAAAAAATTCATATGGAAATAAAACATCAGCCAACGCGTTTCGTTCAAGAAGTGAACTTCGTCAGGGCAAGAAAAAAAGAAAAGCAGTATGTCTCAGTGTTGGGATACAGACGAGTAGTCTAGTCACGTAATTCATGCAGTTAAACAATGGTGGTTGTAGCCTCCATGATAAGGGCCACGGTGAACTCGAATCAAAGTATTCGGTCTTGAATAATCTCTACCGAATTCTTAACGTACCGATTCGGAATCCAGGATGTAGGGAGCACTCAAGTTGGTGCATTCCTCAGATAAGGATTCGTTATTTACCACCAACTACAAGTTGGAGGTAAATAATGAAAACCTTTGAAAAAGCATTTTTTTTGCTTTTCCAACAGTGTGATGTGGCAGACATACATGCCCTTAGGGCATGATGTGTGCCACATGTGCACCCATACACAACTGAGGGGTGCAACAGGGTGTCAAAGTGACACCCTGCCACCCTTCAATGGCCACCCTTCAATGTTTTCCCCTTTTACAGAATCGGTATTTACCGATTCGGTAATTGCCATTCATTCCTATGGGCCTCCAGGCCCATAAGAATGAATGGCAATTACCGAATCGGTAAATACCGATTCTCGGCATTTGCCGGAGGCCCATAGGAATGAATGGCAATTACCGAATCGGTAAATACCGATTCGGTAATTACCGAAACTTACAGATTCGGTAATTTTTAACGAAAAATTACCTACATCCCATTTACCTATTCTTAAATACCGAATCGGTATGATTCGGTATTTAACCCCTTCCGTACGGCCGCGATTCTGCGCCTGTGCGGCAGAATCGCGAACGGGCGGGGTTATGACGGCCCCCAGCTGTCATCAGCATGCGAGCCCCCTAGTGCATGACGGCTGGGGGCCATCATCAGCATGGAAGGGGTTAAGAATAGGTAAATTGAGATTACCTACATCTGGCCCATAGTCTCTGAAAATATATAAATTAATAGCATTGTTATTCACAAAGCCAATAGCTTACACTTTCCTAATGCGAGTCCTATTGGCTATGGCAATGCTTGTTGGTAGCAAGCAAGGACAGTGCTGTTTTGGTGCTGCGTGATGATGTGGTTGGGTCGAGGGATGTGGTGGTGTATTAGAGTGATGTGGTGGTGTCCCAGAGTGATGTGCTGGTGTCCCCGAGTGATGTGGTGGTGTCCCCGAGTGATGTGGTGGTGCCCCTGAGTGATGTGGTGGTGTCCCTGAGTGACTACTGTACTCAGCATTCCCCATGATAGCCTATGGGGTAAGATAACCTTACAATAGAGAAAAACGAAAATGGCTATAATTCACTACCAGAGCATGCCACCTGCGCTAGTACATGCTCTACCTTTCACATACACTGCACCCTGCCCAGGGGGGTACCCTAGGCTTCCATAGGGGTGTCCAATGTGTACAGAAAGGGAAGGGTTAGGCCTAGTCAATGGGGACACTGGCCAGGTTGACATAGCAGTTCACAGACTGCATACAGGCACTGCGGTGGCAGGCCTGAGACAACATTTTAGGGCTACTAATGTGGGTGGCACAATCAGTGCTGCAGGCCCACTAGTAGTATTTGAATCACCAGCCCTGGCACACTCAGTGCACCTTACTAGAGACTTCTTGGTAATACAAATATGCCAATCATGGATAACCAATTACAATAACAATTTACTCAGGGAGCACTTGCAACTTTGACACTGATCAGCAGTGGCAAAGTGCCCGAAGCATCTAAACCAGCAAAAACAAAATCCAGCACAGCATCAAAAATACAGGAGGTAGAGGCAAAAAGTCAGGGGAAACCATGCCAAAGATGCCAGGTCTAACAATAGTGAACGGTCAGAAATTTTAATTTATTCCAGCTCAATCCATGAACTTTTGAGGTTCAAGGTCGACACAGTGTGACAGTTCCTCCGATTGCCCAGGAAAAGATACTTCTGATACACCGTGAATTGCACAGAATGTTGGACAGGGAGAAAATTCCCCTTTATCATCTGGCCAGGATTGTAGGCCTTCTGTCTTCTTTGATCCATGCGATCTTCCCGGGCCCACTGCATTACCGGGCCCTGCAAAGCCTGGAGGCGCAACTTCTCCGGAGGGGTCTGTTGTATGCACAGGAGTTCTCTTTTAGTCCGGAGGCCTGGACAGAACTTTGTTGATGGCTTGATCACAACCATTCAATCACAACAAAAATCTACTGGGGGGTCTTAGGGATGATTTTATAGACCTGCAGGGTGAATATCCCCTATTCACATATAATCAAATACAGAACACCCTGGGTCTACACAAGAGAGTGAAAGAGAAGTGAGTCAGCCAAACGGAGCAAAAACTAGGGTGCCAGTGTTCCGAGTGGGAGCGAGATATCCTTCTGCCAAGACCCATCAATCACCCAATGTCATTCATCATCTGGGTTTTGGTACAATCTTTATCAAGGAAAACCGATCTTGACAATTGATCGGAAAAAACCTTGACACATAGAAAGACTACGGGATGACTGGTCACCCTACATAGTACTTGCTGGTGTCCAGAGACTCACTTAAGAAGGTGAGAGGATCAGAAGGGTATAGGCAAAAGGGAGTGAAATGTGCAGCGCAACGAAAATAAGAAAGTGGTGTTCTAAAAATGGCTAAGGAGTACTTATAACAACTTTATTCCTCAAGTCCCCTTGTCATCATTTAAAAAGCAGAATGCTGACGCTCGAGACTTTCAAGACGTCAACCAGAATGGAAGGTCAACATGTTTCTGCCCTCACTAAGATCTAACTGTATCGGGGCATTCTTCAGGACCAGGCTATAAATATATACAGCTGCTGCTACAAAAGTGAAAAATTATAATTGTGCGAAATTATAGTGTAGAAATACTCCACCGGTCATGTCCACCTCGAATGCTTTATGGATACATAAACCGGAACCTGTAATAGACAAATATTATGTGTATGTCAAAACAATGCTCCTTCACTGCACTCACTTCCAATCACAGCATATTAGCGTCACAGAACGCTTATATATTTCTCCTTACATGGTGACATTACAGATGTTTTATCACTTACCCATAACAATTGGGTGTCGCCCTCACCTCAACCTGGCACATTACTCAGGGAAGGAGGCCCCGCTCTATAACAAGGACAAAAAAAAAACAGTCAATGATGTACATACACCACGACTACGTAAGTCTTGTATTTACTTCAACTCGCCCCTGGCTAGGGCCAACAGTTAGCACAGCGCCTCTAATCTAATCCAAAGAGAGTACCCATCCTGTAGAAGAATGGGATTCCCATTCGTCAGGGGGTGTCTGGTGACGTCGTGGTGTATGTACATCATTGACTGTTTTTTTTATCCTTGTTATAGAGCGGGGCCTCCTTCCCTCGAGGTGGACATGACCGGTGGAGTATTTCTACACTATAATTTCGCACAATTATAATTTTTCACTTTTGTAGCAGCAGCTGTATATATTTATAGCCTGGTCCTGAAGAATGCCCCGATACAGTTAGATCTTAGTGAGGGCAGAAACATGTTGACCTTCCATTCTGGTTGACGTCTTGAAAGTCTCGAGCGTCAGCATTCTGCTTTTTAAATGATGACAAGGGGACTTGAGGAATAAAGTTGTTATAAGTACACCTTAGCCATTTTTAGAACACCACTTTCTTATTTTCGTTGCGCTGCACATTTCACTCCCTTTTGCCTATACCCTTCTGATCCTCTCACCTTCTTAAGTGAGTCTCTGGACGCCAGCAAGTACTATGTAGGGTGACCAGTCATCCCGTAGTCTTTCTATGTGTCAAGGTTTTTTCCGATCAATTGTCAAGATCGGTTTTCCTTGATAAAGATTGTACCAAAACCCAGATGATGAATGACATTGGGTGATTGATGGGTCTTGGCAGAAGGATATCTCGCTCCCACTCGGAACACTGGCACCCTAGTGTTTGCTCCGTTTGGCTGACTCACTTCTCTTTCACTCTCTTGTGTAGACCCAGGGTGTTCTGTATTTGATTGATCACAACCATGCCTGGAATGGCAGAGCCATCTTTGGGTCAGCCTCAGACCTGGTCATCGAGTCCGTTGCCAGTCGACAGGTATGGGATGCTGTGGCGATATTACCACAGGAGGACAGTGGTCAGAGCGGGAGGAGGCTCTCCACATCAATTTGTCATATACAAAAAGGGGTGACGTGGGCGGGGGGCTTTCTCCACTCTTACAGGAGTGGGAGGTCCAGCATAAAGGGGGCCCCAGTGAGAGTATTCAAAAAGTGGAATTATGATGTTCCTCTAGAGCAGGGGTCTTCAAACTGTGGGGCGCGACCCCCAGGGGGGACGTGGAGCGATGCAAAGGGGGTCGCGCCTTCACAGTGTCACTTTTGCCCTGGCCTCCAGGGCTTCAGCCCCCCTCCTTCCCCATCCTGTGTCTCAGCCCGGGCTGCTGCAGTGCAGCTCGCGCTCCTGGGGCATCGGCTGGGCAGTGTCTGGAGTCTTATCTCCGGGCCGAGTTTTTCACAGGTCTTTAAAGACCATTAGCATATTTACATGCCTTTGTTAACTGATTACCAAAGCTTAGTTTTTTTTATGGTTCCAGTACCCCCTGGGCCCCCACTCTGCCTATTCCTTACATTTGTATTTTTACACTTACTGCTGTAGTGTGAGAATGCATTTAATGAAAAGAAATATAAAGTTGGGTTATCAAAAGAAACATGCCTGCTATGTGTTGTTTAAGATCCTGCAGAGACCTGCTCTTGACACTAAATTGAGTTAGAAATAAAAATGTATGTATTAATTAGTTATGTGACTTTTTTGTCTTTATTCTCTTTAATTATTAGTCATGGATCAGAGGCATCCCTAGAACACAATTAAAAGTGCTTTCTATTTATGTTGGCTGATCTAAGTATTCACAGATAAGTGCAAAAAATACAGCTGTAGGTGACTGCTTATTTCTGGGCCATCAAAATAATGAGCTGGTAACCCTAATCATTAGACTGGATGTTTGTTGCAGGATCAGCACATTATTTATTTCCTCCATCCTCGAACCCTGATTAATGCCATTATAGCAATAGTTTAACTTATATCTGAAACCCTACGCTTCAAGTTTCTAGGAATGCACCCTGCTCTCAGACTACTCACTTCTCATTCTCGCCTTCACTTTCACGTTCACCCTGCACTCCCAGCGATCACCATGCACTCATAGCGATCACCATGCACTCATAGCGATCGCCATGCACTCATAGCGATCGCCATGCACTCATAGCGATCGCCATGCACTCATAGCGATCGCCATGCACTCATAGCGATCGCCATGCACTCATAGCGATCGCCATGCACTCATAGCGATCGCCATGCACTCATAGCGATCGCCATGCACTCATAGCGATCGCCATGCACTCATAGCGATCGCCATGCACTCATAGCGATCGCCATGCACTCATAGCGATCGCCATGCACTCATAGCGATCGCCATGCACTCATAGCGATCGCCATGCACTCATAGCGATCGCCATGCACTCATAGCGATCGCCATGCACTCACACTGATCGCCATGCACTCACACTGATCACCATGCACTCACACTGATCACCATGCACTCACACTGATCACCATGCACTCACACTGATCACCATGCACTCACACTGATCACCATGCACTCACACTGATCACCATGCACTCACACTGATCACCATGCACTCACACTGATCACCATGCACTCACACTGATCACCATGCACTCACACTGATCACCATGCACTCACACCGATCACCATTCACTCACACCGATCACCATTCACTCACACCGATAACCATGCACTCACACCGATCACCATGCACTCACACCATTCACCCGCTCACCCTGCACTCAGTGATCACAATGCACTCAGACTGATCACAGTGCACTCACACTGATCGCCATGCACTCACATCATTCACCCGCTCACCCTGCACTCACACCAATCACCATGCACTCACACCATTCACCCGCTCACCCTGCACTCACAGTGATCATAATGCACTCACACTGATCACAATGCACTCACATCATTCACCCGCTCACCCTGCACTCACACCAATCACCATGCACTCACACCATTCACCCGCTCACCCTGCACTCACAGTGATCATAATGCACTCACAGTGATCATAATGCACTCACACTGATCACAATGCACTCACACTGATCACAATGCACTCACATTGATCACAATGCACTCACACTGATCACAATGCACTCACACTGATCACAATGCACTCACACTGATCACAATGCACTCACACTGATCACAATGCACTCACACTGATCACCATGCACTCACATTAACCCACTCACCCTGCACTCACAGTGATCATAATGTACTCGTGATCACAATGCACTCACACTGATCACCATGCACTCACAACATTCACCCGCTCACCCTGCACTCATAGTGATCACAATGCACTCACACTGATCACAATGCCCTCACATCATTCACCCGCTCACCCTGCACTCACACCAATCACCATGCACTCACATCAATTACCCGCTCACCCTGCACTCAGTGATCATAATGCACTCACACTGATCACAATGCACTCACACTGATCACAATGCACTCACACTGATCACAATGCACTCACACTGATCACCATGCACTCACACCATTCACCCGCTCTCCCTGCACTCACAGTGATCATAATGCACTCACACTGAACACAATGCACTCACACTGATCACAATGCACTCACACTGATCACAATGCACCCACACTGATCACAATGCACTCACACTGATCACAATGCACTCACACTGATCACAATGCACTCACACTGATCACCATGCACTCACACTGATCACCATGCACTCACACTGATCACCATGCACTCACACTGATCACCATGCACTCACAACATTCACACACTCACCCTGCTCTCACAGTGATCACTCTGCACTAAAAATTTGCTTGCATTGTTCACTCTGTACCTCGCCCTGCAGTCACACGAGCACACTTCTCACCCTGCACTCATGTGACACCTCACTCACCTGTCCCCCCCTTACTGCTCAATCTGTAGCTCACTCAAACAATGCCATCACTAACCATGCACTAATTCGTCCCACTCTGCACTTACAGCCGAACCCAAATTCATATGGTCACCTAACTCACCCTGCAGTCACTCCTTTTACCCTACTCTCACACTGTTGCATTGCTCACCGTGCAGTCACATGGGCACTCTTGTCACCCACACAGTCCAGAAGGTTAAAGTGCCTGGTACAAAGAATATGTACCATGCACATCACAGAACTGAGTGTGAGTAAACTATGAGTAGCGCTATAAAAAAAATGAAATGTTTGTCAGACAGGTGCTATAGAGAGATGAGGTGTATTGTTGGTGAGTGGTAGTGAGGGAATTCATGGAGAAGGTGGAAAGACTGTTGCACCGTGTGCGACCAGTGCTTGGAAAAGCCCTGGCTGTGAGTGTTAACCCCCCCTGAAGTTCGGGTCTAGTGGATCCCCTGCTTCTGCCTATTATTTACATTTGTAGTGCGCTACTGTTACCAAAAGGTGTCCTGGGGCTAATAACCATCTGCCTGCAATGTGAGAGAGGGATCCGGGTTTGGGAGAGGAGAGAAGAGAGGGATGGAAGGAAGGGGGTGAGAGGAAAGCGGCATGGGTAAACTGCTTAACTCTGCACAAGACCGACACGGTTTGAATGCACCATTGCTGCTCCCGGCCATGGCCAGGTGAGCTTCTAATGTGGCAGCGCTTATTCCTGCGGATTGGGAGGCCCTTCACAGAGGTTGACTAGACATCTTTCTGATGTTAATTGCTGTATTTTGGTTATAAACTGGTACTGATGGGGTGAAATCTTTCCTCAGTATTACTGTGTTTAAAAAAATTCTAAATAATAAAGCAATGCTACCCCAAAAAACGCAGCATCACAGAACATTATTTACATTTTCTACTCACACAATTTAGTCAAGCCTGTCGCATAATTTGGTCCTCACTTTCCTCATAACCTAGAGGTTTAGAAATTTTTGTCAGGAGGGGGTCCTTACGCTTGAAAATGTTGACAGGGGGGTCTCGGCATCCAAAAGTTTGAAGACCTCTGCTCTAGAGTCAGGGGTTGGCTTATCACACCATCAATGCATGCAGATCGGCAATTTCTGCAGGTCATATGCCTATTCATGATATCTCAGAAGGGGAACATCCACTAGTTTGTCGCCTTTGGAGGGGTATTCGGTTATCTTTACCACCGGAACCGAAATACTCCCCCTTTGAGGTGGTTAATGTTGCACCCCGATTTCTGCATTCATGGCAGGATAACAAACACTTGTCTCGTAAGGAGCTAACAGGTAAGTTAACAGTTCTGTTATGTCTCATTTCCTGTAAACGAGTTTCTGATGTTTCTGCTATCGACATTATGGCATGTATGTTTACACCGGAAGGAGTGTCATTTACTATTTTGTGTCGTATGAAGTCCAATACTAGAGTGGTTCATTATCCTGCTTTTCCTAGCCATCCAAAATTGTGTGTGGTCCGCTGCCTGAGAGCATATGAATTTATGACCAAGGACGTGGTGCAACTATTCATTTCCCTCAAGAAGCCTTTCAAGCCAGTCTTCGTAATGACTATTGCCCGTTGGGTGAGATGGTCCCTACAGGAAGAAGGTATTGATACGGCCTCTAAAGCTTTATCCTTGGGTACTCTGCAGGAAGATATTCTCAGGGCTGCCGATCTGTCTGCTGAGTCTACATTCAAGACCATTTACTTTAAACTAATTATTGGCATAGTTTCACTGGTTGTGAACCAGCTTTAAACTAGCATAATTTGAGCCTTCGAGTCCTGACATAAAATATAAAATTTCCTAGCTATCATGAAGGAAAGTTTCAAATCTATTAAGGACATGGAAGCGAGGATTATCCCTTCCCATTGGATACAATATGCTACCCATCCTGTATCCTAAGAAGTCTTCAGTTGGATCAGTATTTTTGGTTGTGGTCACTGTAAGGATCTCCACAAAGACTCTCTGACAATGTGTTGATTTAAAATGTTTTGGTGCTATAACTGGCATACAATTCATTGATTACCAATATTGTAGATGTTAAAGACTGTTTTTTCTACGTGATTGTGATTCGGGAATTTACCCTGGTTATCTTGTGATTTTTCCTTTCGATCAGACCAGAAAAACAGAATTCTGAGAGAAAAGCAGAGTTTGAAGAAAGAGGAAGTACTTTTTCTTGATGTTGGATATATAGGACTGACTCAATGGTGGTTATGTTAAATTGTTGCAAAGACTCTTGGGATTTGTAGTCTTTGAAAAAAATGTTTTTTTTTTACCATAAGGCTGCTGAGCAAATAAATGGAAGAGATAAGCATAATCTTTGACTCTGTGTCCTTAATAGAATTGAAACTTTCCTTCACAATAGCAAGGAACTTTTATATTCTCGTAATGTCATGCATCTGTTTGAGAAACGTGTTGAATATTACTTAATATAGCTTTTAGAATTGGCACATAATTTACTTTTGTTGGCCATTAAATCTCAGCTCCCCTACGAGGTGGTAGAGATGAAAAGATTACTTACCTTTGGTAGTTCTTTTTCTGGTAGAGACTCTAACTGCAGACCCCTCACCATATAATATTCTCTAGGCATCAGAATGGATCCAGAAAATCTTAAGTAGTATCTCGCACGCTAGTAGGTAGCGTCGAGCAGCTTCGCATCTACGTAGTGTTTACGGCTCCGCATTGGAAGTGACAGGAGCAGAGCCCATAGAGGCACCACCTCAGCACACAGATATCAGTTTCTTTTGTGATTATTTCTTTAAAAATGCAGAGCCACGACTGAATGACGTGTAACCAGTGTACAGAAACTAACAAGATCTTTTGGGGGAAGAGACTTTTTCGCAGAACAGAGAGGATGCGGTTTGATAGAGTCTGTTCCAGAAAAAGCAATATCAAAGGTAAGTAACTTGTTCTTCTGATAGTGACTTTTAACTGCTGATTCTTCAACCTAAAATAGATATCCAAACAATGCCTTCCGGGTGGTGGGTCTTTGAACTGGTTTTAACCAAAATGCCCTTAAGGCCAGAAACAGGCAAAATTGACGTCTCGAAAGACCTGACTGTCAAGGCAGTAGTGTTTCGTAAACATATAGAGTGACAACGACATAGCAGCCTGACAGGTTTCCAGGACATCCACTCCATGCGCTAGCACATTAGTGGGCATCTTGGTTCTGGTGGAAGGAGCCTGTAAGCGTTTAGAAGGCTGTTTCTTAGCCAATACCAACTACAACTTATGAAGAGCACAATCCAACGAGAGAGAGTCTGTTTTTGCACTGCCATGTCTTCTTTCACTCAGTGAAGCCAGTGAAGCTTTGCACCGCTTTGTCTTCTTTCACTCAGTGAAGCCAGTGAAGATCTGATCGTTGACCCAGTGTTCTTTAGTACAATCAAAGTTAAAGGAGAGGGCTCTTTTAGTGTCTAGGCAATGGAGCCTTTCCTCCCCCCTAGAGGGATGGAGTGGAGTGTAAAATGCTGGCAGCATGATGTTCTGGTCTACATGGAATCAATACTTTTGGCAGCTAAGTGGTCCGGGTCTGAATCACCCATTTCTCGGGGGAGAAGCTGGTGTAAGGAGGGTTAACAGAAAGAGCGTGAAGCTTGCTCATCATCCTAGCCAACGTAATTGCCTTTAAAAAGGCTGTCTTAATAATCAGATATGGCATAACAAAAGGGGTAGGTAGGAACAGATGCTGTAGGCCCTTATGAAAATAGATCACAAAGGGAGACTGAACTAAAGAGAGCTGATCTGGCAACCACAAGAACGCCAAGATAGCAGACAGGTAACTTTAACAGTGCCCAGGGAAAGGCCTTGACGGGCTAAGGATAACACGAACAAAAGCACCACCAACAGGTAGAAAGTAACTGAGCCGACTTGTTGTGAGGAACAGCAAGTCACAAACTTGTCTTAATGGCAGACCTATATTATCTCTGTGAAGGGACACCTGGCTGCCTGAATAACATTACAGATTTTGGAAGAGTAAAGATATTCAGCTGTCACTACTCAACCTCCAGGCATGAAGGTGGAGAGTGAGCAGGTTCGGGTGAAAGACTCTGCCCTGCTGTTGTGGCAGGAGATCATCCCGAAGGAGCAGCCTGAAGGAGGGCAAATGCTCAAGCCCAGGAGTTCAGGATACTAAACTCTATGTCCAGTCCGTAGCCACCGGTTTTGGGAAGAGGATGACTTGAGCCCAGTCTGTCCTGATCTTTTTGAGAACTCGCTGCAGGAGTGGTATCAGCTGAAAGGTCTACCAGAGTTCCAGAGGTACAGTCTAATTGGAACGTGTCCCAAACGAGATCCGCTTTAGAAACCCCAACCTGCAAAACTGCTGACATAGCGCATTCTTAGGGATGTCAAACAGATCGAGCCAAGGTTGGAAGAGACCTTGCGCTACCTCCAGATGCATGTGCTATTCATGGTCCATGAGGCATGGACAGCTGAGTTCATCCGCCCTTGTGTTCAAAGATCCCACCAGGTGCTGTACAACCAGGAAGATGTCCTGATGATGCAGTCTTGTCCTGAGTTGCAGGGCCTGCTGGCACAGGGGCCAAGACCCCACTCTGCTCTGTTTGTTACAATACCACATGAAGGTAGTGTTGGCTGTGAACATCTGAACAATCCTTTCCCTGATGGATGGGAGGAAGGCTTTCAAAGCCAAGCAGATAGCCCACAGCTCCAGAAGGTTGATATGGACTGAGATCCTGCCAGAGACCAGAGTCCTCTGACCTCCACCTCTCCTAAGGTGGCAGCACCAACCCAGAAGAGATGCATTGGTCACCACTGCCAGCTGAGGATGGGGAAAAGAGTGGGGTCTGCTGCTGATCCAATCAAGGTTCACCTACCACCACTGCAGACCTTTTGCAGTCTCCCCTGAGATCTGGCACAGGTTGGAGCGATTCCCCTGGTGCTGTGTACACTAAGACTTCAGATCCTACTGCAGAGCCTGCAAGTGCAATATGGCATGTTTGACCAGCAGGATACAGGAGGTCATTAAATCCAGCAACCTCTGAGTCAGTCTCCCTGAAATCCAAGACTGAGGCTGAAATATCGGGATCATAGTTCATAGCCCAAATGTAATGGACTCTTAGTTCTGGAGGGGGGGGGGTGACCATGGAACTACACTGTGTCCAGAATGGATACGATGAAAGGGAGCATTTGAGAAGGAGTTAGGTGTGACTTTGGCATGTTGATAGTGAACACTAGCGAATTCAGAAGGTTTGCAGAATTCTGGAGGAGGGCAATGACTGCCTGGGACAAGCCGCATTAAACAGCCAGTCATCAAGGTAGGGGAAGACTCGATTACGTGACCTCTGCAGATGTGCCACAACCAGCACGATTACTGTTGTGAACATCCAAGGGGCACTAGTGAGGCCAAAGTGGAGAAAAGCAAACTGGAAATAGTCTTGGCCTACCTTAAACAGCAGGTAATGCCTGTGGTGTGAACCTGCAAGATGGACTGTGGAAATTCACGTACTGGTGCTCCACCATTATCACCCAGTCTCCAGGATTCAAGGCAGACAAGACCTGAGCCAAAGTGAGCATCTTGAATTTCTCTTTCTGCAGGAAGGTAAGGAGAGGGTAAAAATCTAGTATCGAACAGCGACCTCTGTCCTTTATCAGCATCAAACAGTATTAGTAATAACAACCACGCTCTACTTATGATGCTAGCACCTTCTTGAAGGCTTCTGTGGCCAACAGGACCTGCACTTACTGGTGTAGCAAGGAGAGATGGCCCTCCGTTAGCTGTTCTGAGGACGATGGAAAGGGAGGTGGGGTTTCCGAAATGGGAAGCATAAGTCCATTGTACAGTTTGGAGAACCCACTTCTTAGAGATTGTTGCTTGCCATTGGGGCCGGTCATTCCTGATCCTGGCGCCAAAGGGATGGGTGTGTGGTGTAGAGGGCCCATTAAAAATGTTTGGCAGCAGCCAGCGTGGTGGAGGACTGGAAAGTACACACAGTGTGGGTTCCACATCCTCTGTGGGGTCCGTATCCCCAGCCATGAAAAGACTGGGAACCCTACTGGCATGAGGGGGGTAAGGTTGGAATAGCGGGTGCGCATGGAAGTCGCCGTCACGAAAGGGGTGAAACAAGTAGTGCTGCTGTCAGGAACCCAATGAGAGGCCTAGAAATCCAGCTGTGACTAGGCTTTCCTTAAAGCGGTCGAGCTCCATGTGACCCTTATTGCCGAGTAGATAGGAGCCATCAAAAGGCATGTTTTTCAGGGAAGTTAGGACACGCCTGAATATAGAGTCCGATCTCTGTCAGGCGTGGCAGCTTAGTGCCACAGTTGAGACTTAGGGCGAGGAAAGCAAACACAAAGAGATGATGGATGGAACGCTGAAACTTTTCAGACACTCACCCCTAGTCACAGATCTGAGTTGAAGCCATCATCATTATTTAGCTCACTTGGCCATCCCAGTTCAGACCCAGCCATATGCAAATCAGTCTTGACCCTGTCCCTAATCAATCAATCAATCAATCAATCATGCCATTTGTATAGCGCACTACTCACCCGGGAGGGTCTCAAGGCGCTTGGGGGAAGGGGTATGCTACTGCTCGAACAGCTAGGTCTTGAGTTGTTTCCTGAAGGCGAGATGGTCCTGGGTCAGCCGAAGGTGGATGGGGAGGGAGTTCCAAGTCTTGGCAGCCAGGTAAGAGAAGGATCTTCCTCCGGCGGTGGCTCTTCGGATGCGTGGTACGGCTGCGAGGGCGAGGCTGGTGGACCGTAGCTGGCGGGTGGGCGTGTAGAAGGTCAGGCGGTCGTTGAGGTACTTGGGGCCCAGGTCGTGGAGAGACTTGTGTGCGTGGGTGAGGAGCCGGAACGTGATCCTCTTGTCGATGGGGAGCCAGTGCAGGTTCCTCAGGTGGCTGGAGATGTGGCTGCGTTGGGGGACATCCAGGATGAGTCGGGCGGAGGCGTTCTGGATGCGCTGGAGTCTTTTCTGTAGCTTGGCTGTGGTTCCGGCATAGAGGGCGTTTCCGTAGTCCAGTCGGCTGGTGACGAGTGCCTGGGTGACAGTCTTCCTGGTCTCGGTCGGGATCCAGCGGAAGATCTTGCGAAGCATACGCAGGGTGTTGAAGCACGATGAGGAGACGGCGTTGACTTGTCTGGTCATCGAGAGGGAGGGGTCCAGGATGAAGCCCAGGTTGCGTGCGTGGTCGGTTGGCTTGGGTGCGGTGCCCAGGGCTGGGGGCCACCAGGAGTCGTCCCAGGCGGAGGGCAAAGATCCCAGGATGAGGACTTCCGTCTTGTCCGAGTTCAGTTTCAGGCGGCTGTCCTTCATCCACTCAGCGACGTCTTTCATCCCTTCGTGTAGGCAGGTTCTGGCGGTGTCGGGGTCTCTGGTGAGGGAGAGGATCAGCTGGGTGTCGTCGGCGTAAGAGATGATGTTGAGGTTGTGCTGGCGTGCGATGGCTGCGAGAGGTTTCATGTAGATGTTGAAGAGGGTGGGGCTGAGTGAAGATCCTTGCGGGACGCCGCAGATGACTTTGGTGGGCTCGGAGCGAAACGGGGGGAGGCGGACTCTTTGTGTTCTTCCGGCGAGGAACGAGATGATCCACTCCAGTGCCTTCTCTTGGATACCGATGTTGCTGATGCGCTGGACTAGGGTGCGGTGGCAGACCGTGTCGAACGCAGCGGAGAGGTCCAGGAGGATGAGGGCCACTGTTTCCCTCTTGTCGAGCAGGGTCCGGATGTCGTCGGTGGCTGCGATGAGGGCGGTCTCGGTGCTGTGGTTGGCTCTGAAGCCGGACTGCGAGGGGTCGAGGGATCCGTTCGTCTCGAGGAAGGCGGTCAGCTGTCTGTTGACGATCTTCTCGATGACTTTAGCAGGAAAAGGGAGGAGCGAGATGGGGCGGAAGTTTTTGAGATCGGTGGGGTCCGCTGTAGGTTTCTTCAGGAGGGCGCTGATCTCGGCGTGCTTCCAGCTCTCCGGGAAGGTGGTGGTGTAGAAGGAGGCATTGATGATGTTCCGGAGTTGGGGTGCGATGGTGGAGTCGGCCTTGTTGAAGACGTGGTGTGGGCAGGGGTCGGTCGGTGATCCGGAGTGGATGGTGTTCATCGTGCGGGCTGTGTCTTCGGTGGTCACCGTGGTCCAGGTGCGAAGGGTGGCGGTGGGGGGGTGTTGGTTCGAAGGTTGGGTGCGTGGGTGGGGCGCCGAAGCTGTTGTGGATGTCGGCGATCTTGCGGTGGAAGAACGAGGCGAGGGAGTCGCAGAGGTCTTGTGACGGAGTGATGTCGTTGGTGCCGGTGCTGGGGTTGGAGAACTCCTTGACGATAGTGAAGAGCTCTTTGCTGTCGTGGGCGTTGTTGTCCAGTCGTTCCTTCAGGGATTTCTTCTTGGTGGTGCGGATGAGCTGGTGGTGCTTGCGGGTAGCGTGTTTGAGGGCGGTCATGTTGTCGGTGGTCCGGTCGAGGAGCCAGGCTTTCTCGAGGGTGCGGCAGGTCTTCTTGGAGTCCTTGAGGTCGCCGGTGAACCAGGATGCCTTCTTGCTTCTGGGTCTGCTGGGAGGGTTCTTTAGTGGCGCGAGGTCGTCGGCGCAGGCGGTCAGCCACTGTGTGAAGTTGCGGGCTGCTTCGTTGGGGTCCGTTGTGTTGGCGGGTGGGCTCTGGCTGAGGGAGGTGGTGAGCTGGTCTGCGGTGATCTTGCTCCAATTCCTGTGAGGTACGTGTTGCGGGTGGTGGTGGGTCGTGGATCTTTTGAAGCTGAAGTGGACGCAGCTGTGGTCGGTCCAGTGGAGTCCGGTGGCGTGGCTGAAGGTGATGTACTTGCTGGAAGAGAAGACGGGATCAAGCGTGTGGCCGGCGTAGTGGGTAGGGGTGTTGACCAGTTGCTTGAGTCCGAGGTTGGCGAGGTTTTCCAGCAGGGCGGTGGTGTTGCGGTCCTTGTTGTTCTCCAGGTGGAAGTTGAGGTCCCCGAGGAGGATGTAGTCGGTGGAGGGGAGGGCGTGCGGGCTGATGAAGTCGGTGATGTCTTCGCTGAATTGTGTGCGTGGTGTCGGGGGTCTGTAGACGAGGGTGCCTCTGAGGGTCGTCTTAGGGTCGGTGTGAATCTGGAAGTGGAGATGTTCGGCTGCGGCGAAGGAGTCGTTGGCGTCGGTCGTGATGCGGATGGTGTTCCTGTGGACGATGGCGATGCCACCTCCGGTCTGGTTGATGCGGTCCCTCCTGATGATCTTGTACCCGTCCGGGATGGCGATGGCGATGTCGGGTGCAGAGGAGGCGTTCATCCAGGTTTCCGTGAGGAAGGCGACGTCCGGTGATGTAGCGTCGAGGAGGTTCCAGAGTTCCATGGCGTGTCTGTGGACGGAGCGGGTGTTGATCAGGATGCACTTGAGGTGGTTGCTGCTGGTGTTTGTCTTGGCGGGTGCGGGCCAGTTTCGGAGGCAGGTGAACTTGCAGGTGCAGCAGGTGAAGGGTCCGTGGGTGCGTCTCGGGGTGGCTCGGCAGCAGGCGTGGGTCCGGCCGGCATTGAGTGCGTTGAGAGTGGCCGCGTCGTAGGTCAGTCGGGTCGTCTTGCCTTGGCGGGGAGGGCCAGGGGTCCTGGCGCTGGACGCGGGCCAGGCGCGGACGGGCGCAGACGGGCTTACCTTTGGCGCACCTTCGGCACTCAATCGGCGCTCCCGCTGCGCGCGTCCGCTGCGCGGTCGCTCTGGGGGCGTCATAAGTAAGGAGCCGGGAGGGAGGAGCAGCTGGGTGGCGGGAGCGGGGCGGCGAATGGAATCACAGGGGGGCGGGGCCGCAGGGAGGCAGCGGCGGGAAATTCCAAGAAGCAGCGGGCAGCGGGAAATTCCCAGGAGCAGCGGGAAATTCCCAGGAGCAGCGGGAAATTCCCAGGAGCAGCGGGCAGCGAACGAAGGAATCTGCAGGCAGGAGGCGGCAAAGGCAGGCAGGAGTGGCAGCAGTGAGTGGGGTGACCAAGCCCTGTGGAGGGCTGAGCGGTCATTAATGGGAAAAGTCCAGCTTGAACTGCAAATACAGGACTTCCCTGGACCAGAAACAAGCATTCTGGGACAGGTTTCATGGTAAAACCCCTCATCAGCTAGGCTAGCTTGATTCCAGTGGCAAAGTGAGCAAGGGGCCCACGTCTGGGCATACCCTGCCAACTTAGGGCTAAGAAAGCAAACACAAAGAGATGATGGATGGAGCGCTGAAACTTCTCAGACACTCACCCTCAGTCACAGAGCTGGGTTGAAGCCATCATCAATCTTTAGCTCACTTCAACACCCCAGTTCTAGACCCAGCCATATGCAAATCGGTCTTGACTCTGTCCCTCATGGGAACAGTGCAGCCCGAACTGCCAAGCCAGGTCTTCCCTGGGCCGGAAACAAGCATCCTGGGACCGGTTTCGGGGTAACACCCTTCATCAGCCAGGCTAGCTTGAATTTAGTGGCAAAGTGAGCAAGGGACCCATGTCTGGGCATACCCTGCCAACTTAATGCGAAGAAAGCAAACACATAGGTATACAAGGAGACGGGTATGCCCAGATGTGGGTCCAGTGCTCTCCATGCCACTGGAGTAAAGCTAGCATATCTGATGAGGGGTGAAACCCCGAAACTGGTTTTAGGATGCTGGTTTCCAGTCCAGGGAGGACCTGGACTGGCAGTTCAGGCTGGACTGTTCCCATGGGGAGCAGGGTCAAGACTGATTTGCATATGGCTTGGCTCAAACCGAAATAGCATGGGGAGCAAAAAACGATGGATTTAGGTACAGATCTCTGTACTGTGGTGATTGTATGACATTGTTCTGCATTCTGTCCATCAATTATTCTTTTTACAGTTGAGACTATGGCACTGCCTAGCGAGTCAGTGGTGTTGACACCGAATGGTAAATTTTGCTGCGTCCCAACCATCTAGGAACGGCTGCTTCAAGATGGCCCAGACCTCTTCCAGGAGCATGGACAGCTGCTGCACAACCTAGTCCCACAAGGTGTGAATGCATCGGCTCAAGAGGCATGCGGTGTTCAACAACAACGCCAGGCTGGTGGAAAATATCCTCTTACCAAAGGTATCCAGGCTTGTTGATTCCCTATCCGGAAGGGTGCTAGGGAATGTACTCTGGTTCAGTTTGGCCACTGAGGTCTGCACCACCAGGCTCTTGGGAGAAGGCTGCTGGGAAAAGTAAGTCGGGTTTACAGGAGTCTGGAGATGTGTCTAAACCACTAGAATCATCCAGCTCTTCATACCAATTCTCCTCCTGCAAGGATTCATCCTCCAGGAGGTCATAGCCCTCTTCATCATCACCACCGTCTGAAAAGGCTGGTATGTCAAAGGGTGACAGGTACAGGAAGGGTTGACGTGGTCCGGCCAGTGTTGACATCAAGCAGTGTTGAGGCGGCACCCTCTCTGAGTTGGAGAGGAGGACAGGTTCCTCTTCATTGAGTGGTGTCAGTGGTGCAGGAAAGGCACTAAGGGGAAGGGAACTGGGGTAGGTGTTGGTTCCAGAGTGGCATCAGTCGGGATCCAGGAGAAGGTCCAGAGGACCCTGCTGGTGTCAGGAAGGAGAGCCTGCTGGTGGTAACCCAGCAGGAGCAAGAAGGTGCTCTAGAGGGAGCCGTTGGCCCAAGGATGGAGTGCATGGCATCATAAAACTACTTGAGCTGCGCATTGGTCACTCCAGCTCCTGGTAACTCAGGGAAGCGTGGAGCAGAACCGGACAGCAGCTCCACGGGTGCAGTGTGGTATAGGGCCTAGAAGCACGTTGCTTGTAGAAGAAGTTGAAGATGCTTCTTTTTCTTGTGCTTCTTCGACTTACCTGACTTCAACGACTTATTTGAGTGGGATAAAGATCATCCGGGGATCGGCTCTGGGAAGGGGCCAGACATCTCTCTCCGGAAAGGTACTGAGATCGGTACAGAGCATTGTTCTGCGGTGAATAGCCTTGGGATGCATTGACTTGCAGTCGGTGCAGGCCCTGAAGTCATAGTTTGACCCCAGGCACCATAGGCAAATCAAGTGGGGATCAGAGTCCGATATCGCTCTGTGACATTACTCACAGAGTTTAAATCCCGTTGGCTTGTTGTGAACTTGTACACTGGGAGCAAAACTTTAACAAAAGGTCGTAAAAAAGTGGTAAAAAACCAACAGAGGTACCTCTCTGGATCCGCACTGTTGGCACAGAAAGAAAGGAACAGATGCCAGCATGCTGGTCAGGCGCATATATGGGCACCGCGCTTGTCACTACTGACGTGGAACCACTCTATGCCACCTACTGGCATAAAGTGGCACTGCTCAAGATTGTCTAGATCCGAAACAGCAAATATCACTGATGCAAGTCTTATTCAATAAAAATGTTGGTAAAAAAAAAAAAGATTTTCTAGATCCAGTCTGACGCCTGGGAAATATTTTAAGGTGAGGAAACTGCAGTTAGAAGTCTCAATTAGACGTTCCTGTTTCTACTGTCAGTGAATGGAACAGAACCCAGTTTGGAACAGGATCCACAGCACCAGTGGTCCTACAATGATCACCTACGTTTCCATAAACAGTTTAAAACCTGGCCTTTGGCAATAGCTTTTAACATTCTGTGTAACAGAATCTTTTTAAGTGCTCCAAGTACCTTCTACACAATGAAACATAAGTGGCATAAAAGCCACAATTATCTTTATAGAGAGCTACTATGAAGAGTTAACTGGGAATGTATCTTGAGGATGAGAGAGTAGAGGAAAGAAAAATAATGTTCCATATGGAGACTAGAAGTTCTTCCTTAAATAAGAAGGGGGAACACATTTCTGGGGAAAATAACAAGTACAACATTTGTTAGCAACACAATGTGATGTTTAGTCTCCACCTATCGGCATATCCCCAAATCTCTTCTTCCCCTCCCCAATGCATCTTCGTTTTGCCAAATTAAACGTATATCAATCCCCTTGATGAGCATCAGGGAAGACACAAACTGCTTATTTTTTGAAAACCATAGTGCCACCTTGTTAGGTCGAGCGTAGAGCTGCGCATGCGTAGCATGCGCTGTCTAGCTCATTAGGTCGAGCGTAGAGCTGCGCATGCGTAGCATGCGCTGTCTAGCTCAGGACCTATAGTTGTTACTTTCGGGGGAATCTGAGACAGCATTCGGCCACGCGCCTCTGCTGTCTCAGATTTGTCTGCGTGAGTGTGCCTCGCGCTTTTGTATGTGGCTGCCCGTCCCCTGGCTCCGAATCCCCGCAAACACGCAGGCACGCCCACAGACACACACACGCAGGCAGGCACGTGCGCGCGCACACACACACAGGCAGGCACGCGCGCACACACACACACACACACACACACACACACACACACTGCATACACACACGCTCCCCCCCCTCCTTTCCTCACCGGGCTCTTTTGTTGTTCGAATCCCTCCTTCTGACCGGCTCCCAATGGATCGATGGGCGGGCGGGGGTGATGCGGCCAGGGGCTCCAGTGCTGCTACGGCGGGTGGGCGGGGCCGACGCGGCCAGCGGCTCCAGTGCCGTCCATCGCCTCTTGTACGCCATCAGCAAGCGGAGAAGCGGGCGCGGCCAAGAACACTCTGCGCCTGCGCGGAAGTGCGTGCGGCCGCCTGACGTCACTTAGAGGCAGAACCTTACGGTAGGCAGTATCTTGTTGTATTTTACTTCCTCGACGTGGTCTTGCCTTCTTATACTCCCCACACAGTGAAAGATAGGTATGATCACAGGCTTGCGACCATTCGCTTATTCAATGTGACACGTTTATATTTCTTATAGCGCATAAAGTGGTTGAAAGGGGGCGCTGTGACGCTGTATACAAGCCCCAACTAATTAAACCATTTTATCACCAAGCTGCACGACTCAAGCCTGTGTCCGATGTCTGGTTCCAAGCGCTCCGGCATTTGCAGCCCTACCATAGTGCTACTTAAGAACACGTACCGGCGAGGCCGCTTCTGTGCATTGCACACTAGGTCACTGGGGGCCCCTCTTTTCTCTGGGCCCCCACCATTTCAACAGAACAGGCAGAGGGTTGTATGTTTTTACAACGCATTCCGTTGCAACGCATGCCTTTACCACGCATGCGTTACAATGGAATGGTTTCTCAACGCAAAACCTTTTCCTCTAATTCTTGCGTGGTGACGTCGAACGTCGTTAAAAAGAAACTGAAGTTTCTTTCCGTTTCCTCTTAAACGACGACGATTGCCTGCACATTATAACGGGATTTCAGGTGAGGATTTTATTTGGGGGGGGAGACCCCCCCAAGCCCCCCTTGTTTATTTTGAACCTTTACCACATATGCCTTTACTACATACCTCGTAGTAAAGGTATGCGTGGTAAAGGCTTTCATGTTAACCACACATGCGTTGTAATGCATGCGTGGTTAATGTATTCGTGGAAACGGCCGCGTTGTAGTGGCCGTTTCCCCAGGCAGAGCTACTTGAGACCAGGCAGTGGTTTTCTTTCTTCAGAGGCCCTATACACGGGGCGATGCCTCTGCGGGAGTGCTGCAGGCGAGTCTGTGTTTATTACCCACTGGGTGTTATTACTATCCAAGGATCACCCGGGTGCCACTGCCCCGTGTAACAGGGTGAACCTGAGTCACCGGGAGCAGTTCAGACCTACAGCGGCCGGGAGTATGTTTGAAATTAACCCACACCCGGAGTTACTTGTCTGCACTGTTATGTGAATGAGGCACTTTGCTGCCTTGTAAACTTTCTGTCCTGTGATCAATGGGAAGTTGCCCCAGAAATGCGCAGCTAATTAAATCAACTGTAATATCCACACAGGCTTCCCCCAAGCCCGGCAGCCCAAGGATTCCTGACCGGGCAGAGTTTTATGGACAACCAAAGCACATAGTTAACTGTAGACTGTAGCATTTACGAGAGTTTAAGCTATTGGCATTGTAAATGACAATGCCTTTTATTTATGTGTTAAAAACCAACACATAAATAAAAGGCATTGTCATTTACAATGCCAAGAGCTCAAACTCTCGCAAATGCGAGACCTATTGCATTGCAAATGCTTGTTTTGTTTTAGTTGTCTGCTCATGTCATTGCTCTGGATAGGAATTACAATGGTAAACTACTGAACTTGACTTCTATACCGTTTTGAAATTGAAGATTCACTTTCATGCAATTATTAATGGTTTGTGTTCTCTGTTGGTGTTATTTTTCAGGTTGTGTTAGTCATCAGTGCTCTGTACATTTCCTAGCAGTCTCTTTTGAGACAGAGCTGCGTTTTCCTATTTCACACCATTTCTAGGTAAAATCTTTGTGAGGATTTATGAGCTTTTTTCAGTGTCCCTACTAATTGCAAAATACAAGGTGCACAAATGACTTTTTCAGAGGAAAACAAAACATTAATTCAAATACAGCACTTGTAATTTCACCTGAAACTGAACCATACCTGAAAAACGAGTCCTTTACTATATGAGGAATCCAAAACCGGCTGCAGTGAGAAACGACTCAGTCTGGTGTAGTATGTTCCATACTCTGCAACCTGTGCTAAGAGGTTACTCATGCTTTCTGGAGATGTTCCAGATATATATACCCCTTGCTTTGCCACAAAAGCTTGGGTAGCCTACGAAAAAACACACATGAAGCTATAAGTATTGATTACCATTTTACTAACAACTGAAATATAAATGGAAACCTGTGGCCATTAAGAAGTCAATCTTCCATGCAATTACACCGTCGCAGTTCAAATCCTTCCTTTGAACTTTTACAACCCTACGCCACTCTCCTTCTCCATCTCTTGCAACAACCAATCAACAGGTAGCTTTGGAAAGGCAGAAAGCCTCACAGACTCAAACCCAAATGCGAACCAGTAGACAGGCACACCGGTCTCAATGGTTACACAGGAAGACCACTCACACCCCCTTTATGGATCACCGCCCCTGACAAATCATACCTTCCGAGCAGTGCACCTTCCACCTTTGGTTAATCTCAGCTGAATGAATCCCAACTGCGGGTAGAAATGTACATAATGCACTAAGATGCCAAGGAGCTGGAAAATGCTAATCTATACAAATACCCAGTACCAATACAGAACATATAGCTTTAGGAAAGCAAATATGTTTTCATTATCTTTTATGTCAGTTTTTTATAGAGGCATTTAAAGTGCATGCATATTGATTCAACAAGTACAACAGCCTGTGATTCTGGCATCTTGGTATCCAGTAAATGTATATTTGAATAAGTGTATTTCCTACAGTGTATTGCTAAGGTGAAGAATAGGGGTTACCAACTGGAAAGGGAAACCGTTGTAGGTTGGTTACTGTGGGTAATGTGTAGGCAGTACCAGACACCTGTCAGAATGCAGAAATTCTCATTAATTGAATCTGACCTTATCTGGGTCATTTATTTGTGGTTTCTGAAAGGATATTTAACATTTAGAGTGGGTTAATTGCACATTTGGATTTGATAGCTCGAGTGACACTCACAAACAAATCTCCACTTTTAGTACTTTATCACATCATTAAGAGTCACACTGGCTTACCACCCCAGGTAAATGTACATAAAATAAATAAAACATGAACATTTAACAGAATAAAGGTGATCGCACCAAGTAAACTATCATCATCACTTTGAAATCTGTAATACCATAATATTCCTTCTTGGAAATAGGAAGACAGCTAACATTAACCAGGCTTTATTCATACTCGCTTGTGCTAGATCAGTGAAAGAGAACTTCAGGTTCATCAGCACTCATTATGAACAGTGCCCATATTATCAGAACCTCCTTTCTATGAAGCCAAATGTCTTTGGGTAAACTATAGGAGGTTCTTCTACGTTATAATTCCAATGTTTTTTATTTGTGTGCCGCAATGCAGCTGCATGGGATGCAATAGGATGCATTTAGCCAAATATATTATAAGAAGAGTTTCCTGGTTAGGGTGTGGGCAGGCTGGGCATGCAAAAGTTGTATCTAAATAATATATTACAACTGCATGAACACAAATTATATTAATAATGATAGAAAAAGATCTTCGATTATTTTGAGAGTCTATAACGCAAAGTCAGAAATTATATTATAACAAGAAACTGACTTAACACTTATATGAGTTGAATGAAACGAATCTTGGTTCGAGCATACCAGTATTTATTGTAGTGGTGGTGGCAAAACCAAAGTTCACATTAAGAGCTAAGAGACCTAGATATACTCTGTAGAGTACTAGGTCACTGCTTATCTTGAAATAAATAAGCATGAAGAGTTTACAGTGGGTGATATCTATAATCCTAATTTTAATGACCCTATTCCTTGTCAAAGAAAACTCCCACCTGCTGAGCTAACTCTGAAAGGGCTTATTGACAACATACAAATCAATAGTCTGTGAAACGCAGAGCCAACCAACCAGGGGTCCATCTGAAATCAAGGGTTAAGGCAAGTTCAACGAGAAAAGCGAACTCAAATCTACACAGTAATGTACACAAGTTTCTAGTAGCAGTCACTTGACAGGTGCCAAGCTGAGCTCACGACAACGATATTCACTACTAGAGGTTTCATCTGAGAGAGCTACTTCATTATTTTACGCCTCAAGACCTAAAATGAAAAATGTCTCAGTGTCAGTGGAGGTACTTAATGAAGACAATGTTAGCCGAGGCAAGAAAATGTGGCTACCGTAGGTCACAGTTACACTCATACAATCAAATGCATTTGAGGTATTTCACACTACCTCCCTCTTGCACTGTGCGCACAATTCTCAACATTTCAATGTTCATCACATTATTCACTAAACTTAAAAAGATATATATATATTGTTATTGTCTTATAGGAACAAGAACAACAACAGTTGCAGAACAATGGAGGGAGAGGGAGCAGAAGAAGCCTCATACTCAGCTGAGAGCAACTAACAGTACCCTTATTACAATGAGGATCAAATGCATATTGGCCATTAGTTTATTTAGAGACAGGGATTGTTGCACATGTGTGGAATACTTAATCTTGCACAATGAGGATCAGGAAAGGCAAGGGGGAGTGGGATCCAGCTTACTATGTAATGTGTGGAAAAGTGGGGGTGGCAGTCCAGTTGGCAGTTTTAGTGTGGAGCGATGTATGGAGCTAAATGCTCTTGAGCGAACCATTCATAAGCAAGTCAATATGATATGAGAGTTATCCACCATACTGCCTTTGTGTGGATATGAGGATCAAGTAATATGGTGCTGAGCCACCCCCTCAAAGGGGGGGGAAGGGGGAGTATCGTTCTTGTCTTCTATATTGATCACAAATACATCCCATCTCTCACAGCCCCCACGGGCCAATCCCCAGGCCCTTAAGGAGCCCAGCATGGTTGCTTCTGCTCGTGCACACCGTAGCAGGGCTTGGAGACATTTAGAGGGGTCCGATGTGGTGGGCGCCTTCCACTTCACTGCTATGAAACGTTTAAACAGTACAAATGTCAGTTCAATAAACCTATGGAGATATTTGTCCTGTTTAATTTTAGGGCGGAGCCCGAGGAGGCAGGATTCAGGGGTGGGAGTAAACACGTTGTCCGCTAGGCCAGCTGTCGTGGTCATCTCTTTCCATGTGTCATTCGGGAGAGGGGTTGGGGGGAGCAGTCCCATACCACATGGTGAAGCTCCGCCTCCTGCAGCCCACAGCATGGACATTGTGGATTGGTCAGGAGGAATATGCACTTAATACATCGGGGGATAAGTATGCTTGATATGAATAGTTATTTGGGTGAAATGGAATCTCGGTTTACGCGAGACCTCCTTCACTTATTGAAGGCCTCTCATCCATGACTTCTGAGGCAGGGGCCCTGGAAGGACCGCATTCCAACGATTTAGCGCTCCCTCCATACCAGTGTGGGCACTTACATTTCGGGTATCGTACAACAGAGAAATGGCTCGCTTTAAACCTACCCCATTAATAGAGCACAAAGGGTGGTCGACAATGTTGCTCTACTACGCCTGTTTTCGAGGTAGCGCACACCGAATGGATTAAGAATTGTCTGCGCCCATAGTGTAGGTCTCCACAGTGTCCTCATAGGACTTAAAGTACTCCATACGCTTCTTGCACCGCATCATTTTCACAATATCCTAAAGTACAATAATCAAATTTCCACTCATCCTAATCATTATCATAATTCTGAATAGTCACTAGGTTGTATAGGAAAGTAAAATTGCAAGAGATGTGAGGTAATAGAGAGTTAGACAAGGACTTGAATCATTGTGAGTGACTAAAATGATGAAACACCCTTACTCCAAAAAAGCTTTCCAAACATAACCAAAGGTCCCATTCTTTAAAACGTATCGCTTCATCTATGTTAAGTAAAACCTCAACACATTCACCTATTTCCAAATATATCAGCTGCAATCCATGAACAGATGTATAAAATATGTATAACATTCAACCCTGACTATAGCGCAAAAGCACAAGTAACTTACCTTCGGTAACGATATATCTGTAAGAAACAGTAGTTAGTGTTAGATTCCTTACCTTAGAATATCCCCAGGCGTCAGACTGCATCCGGAAAGTTTTGCGTAGCACCACCCTTGCGCTTCGGTAGGCGTCGTCTGCGGCTCCGCGTCCGTCGTCGGCATCGTGATCGCCGGGATGAGGTCATCGTAGCACTTAGACACCGCCCTCGCGCGCTGAGGTCCGTTCTTGTACATAGCTTTCCGCGCCAGGAACTCAGTAGCCGCCGTGGCCCGAGTGGAATGGGCGCGTAGCCCCACAGGAGGCTCCTTTTTGGCCAAAGAGTAACAGACCTTGATGCACAAAAAGACCCACCGAGAGATGGTCCGCTTGTGCACCACCCATCCCTTCTTAGCGCCCACTTAACCAACAAAGAACTGGTCGTCCACCCAGAACTGGCGTGTGCGGTCTAGATAAAAGGAGAGCGCACGTTTTGGGTCCAGACGATGGAGCCTCTCTTCCTCTTTCGAGGGATGTGGAGGCGGAAAGAAGGTGGGCAAGGTGATGGACTGCCCGATATGAAAGGCTGTAACCACCTTGGGCAGGAAAGAAGGACGAGTTCTCAAGACAACTTTGTCCGGATGGACAGAGAGGAAAGGAGGTTTAGAAGATAAGAGCCTAGAGCTAACTCACTCTCCTGGCAGAGGTGATGGCAATCAGGAATGCAGTCTTAAGAGTCAGAAGACGAAGAGGGCAATTGTGAAGTGGCTCGAAAGGAGCACACATCAAATAGGTTAGAACAAGGTTCAAGTCCCACTGAGGCATCATGAAAGAAACAGGAGGAAACATGTGTGTGATGCCCTTCAAGGATCTATTTACAAAAGGGGACTTGAAAAGAGAAGGCTGATCAGGAAGCCTCAAGAAGGCTGAAATGGCAGAAAGGTAGCCTTTGATAGTGCCCAGAGCAGAGCCCTGCTGGGCAAGAGAAAGAAGAAAGAGGAGAACCTCCGAAAGGGGGGAAGAGAGTGGATCCACAGCCTTTGCTGTGCACCATGCCACAAATTTGTTCCACCTGCAGACGTATACCGATTTTGTGGAGGGACGCCTCGCTGCCAGAATCACATCACAGACTTCAGGAGGCAAGTCAAATGGCCTCAACTGTCGCCGCTCAGTCTCCACTCATGTAGCTGGAGACTGGACAGGTTCGGGTGGAGGACCGTCCCCTGCTGCTGCGACAGAAGGTCTTCCTGAAGAGGCAGACGAATCTGGGGGAATCGACAGACATGCTGAGTAGATCGGGATACCAATATCTTCGTGCCCAGTCTTGAGCCACAAGGATGACTTGAGCCCGGTCGCGCCGGATCTTCTTCAGCACTGTGGGCAGAAGTGGTATAGGTGGAAAGGCGCACAACAGACCGAAGCTCCACTCGCGACGAAAAGCGGCTCAGAGCAAGCGCTGCCTTGGAAATTCCAGTGCGCAGAACTGATGACATTGCGCTTTCTCTTCTGTGGCAAATAGATCTAACCAAGGCTCTCCCAACTGCTGAAAGAGGCCTTGCGCCACGTCCAAGTTCAGACGCCATTCGTGATCCATCATGCACCGACGGCTGAGTTCGTCCGCCCTGGCGTTCAGAGAACCTGCCAGGTGTTGAACCACAAGGGTCACGCCCTGATGTTCCAGCCACTGCCAGAGACGCAGAGCCTCCTGGCAAAGGGTCCACGACCCCACCCGCCCTGTTTGTTGCAGTACCACATGGCGGTGGTGTTGTCCGTGAACACCTGCACTACACTTCCCCGGACAGAGGGAAGGAATGCTTACAGTGCAAGCCGGATCGCCCGCAGCTCCAGAAGGTTGATGTGGAGCCGGGACTCCGCCGGAGACCAGAGGCCTCTGATTGGGATCAGGGTTGGGATGTGCCGCTGACCCAATCGCGGTCCTTGAGCCACCACTGCAACTGTCTCGCAGTGCCCTCCGAGATCCGGACATGGTCAGACGGGTTGCCCTGATGCTGGGCCCACTGAAACTTCAGGTCCCACTGCAGAGCCTGCATCCGCCACCTGGCATAATGCACCAGGAGGATGCAGGAGGCCATCAGCCCCAGAAGCCGCAGCATCAATTTGACGGAGACGCAGGATAAAGGCTGAAAGATTGGAATCAGAGCCTGAATATCCCGAACCCGCTGTTCGGGAGGATAAACCCGAAACTGCGCCGAGTCCAGAACCGCTCCGATGAAGAGGAGCTTCTGAAGGGGCACAGGTGTGACTTCGCAACACATTGATGGAGAACCCCAGCAGGTGCAGGAGGTCGGCCGTAGTCTGGAGGTGGCTGATGACTGTCTGGGGCGAGCCCGCCTTCGACCAGTCGTCGAGATAGGGAAAGACTGAGACCCCTAATCTGCGCAGATGAGCTGCGATCACCGCCATCACTTTTGTGAACACCCGAGGGGCGCTGGTAAGACCAAAGGGGAGTACGGTAAACTGAAAGTGCTCATGGCCTACCGTGAACAGCAGGTAACAACGGTGGGCCGGCAGGACGGGAATATGGAAATATGCGTCCTGCAAGTCCAACGCTACCATCCAGTCTCCAGGGTCCAGGGCAGCTAGGACCTGAGCTAAAGTCAGCATCTTGAACTTCTCCTTCCGGAGTAAGCCGTTGATGCTCCGGAGGTCCAAGATATGTCGTCGGCTTCCTTTGCCCTTCTTGGGTACCAGAGAGTAATGGGAGTAGCAACCACGTCCTACTTCTGGCCCAGGAACGAGCTTGCCGGCCGCCTTGGCAAGAGGACCATAACTTCCTCCTGCAGAAGTTGCAAGTGATCCCCCAACATGCGGTGGTACTGCGGTGGGATGGCTGGAGGGGACACCTCGAAGGGGAGGGAGAAGCCCCTTCGGACGATTTGCAGCACCCACCTGTCCGATGTGATGGAACGCCAGTGGAGGAGGTGATGGCGAACCCTGCCCCCCACTGGCGTTGAATGGGCCTGAAAGGTTGGACTAGGAGGACTTTGAGGCAGATGCTGCGGGGCAGATGTGGACTGACCTTGCCGTTGTCCCCCAGCACCGCCACAGCAGTTACCACGTCCGCGACCACGTTGAGGTTGGTTCTGCGGCCTGTGGCTAGCTAGACGTGTGTGGGCGCTCCTTCCTTGGCCACGAAAGGGGCGAAAAGCAGAAGTTTGCTGGCGTTGGCCGAGGCCCAAGGACTTGCCCTGGAGTCCTTGAAACGTTCCAGCGCACTGTCCCCCTTGTCGCCAAAGAGGCGACAGCCATCAAAAGGCATGTCCATAAGGGTGGCCTGGAAATCCCCCAAAAAGTTGGCGGACCTCAGCCAGGTGTGGAGGCGAACCGCCACTGTCGTTGCAATCGCCCTACCCAGCGAGTCCGTGGTATCAAGTCCACACCGTATCAAATAGCGTGCTGCATCCTGTCCCTCCAATAGGGATTGGGTAAGCTTTGCCTGGACCTTCACCGGGCACTGCGGCAGCACTTCCGCAACCGTATCCCACAGAGAGTGAGTGTAACGGCCCAAAAGGCCGGCGGTGTTGACAGACCGCAACCCCAAAATCAGGGAGGAGAACAGTTTCTTCCCAAACTGATCGTACCTTTTGGATTCCCGATCCGGAGGAGCGGTCGGGAATGCGGTCTGGGATGTAGAGGCCTGGATCACCAGGCTCTAGGGGGTGGGGTGAATGGACAGGAAGCTGGGGTCGCCCGGAGCTGGGCGGTGGCGTCGGGCCACGTTGCGATCTACAGGGAGGCCTGTAGAGGGCTTGGACCAGTGGCCCACTAGAACGTCAGTGAGGGCTTCATTTAACGGCAGGAGAGGCACCGAGGAGCTTCCCTGCGATTTGAGCACCTCAGTGAGGAGGCTAGTCCTCACGGCCACGACAGGGAGCTCAAGAGCCAAGGCCTTGGCTGCCCTAGTCAACACCATGCTGTAAGCAGCCCCCTCCTCCGTAGCCACGGTTGGAGGGTAGACAAATCCAGTGTCGAGCGAAGTGTCCAGACCACTGGACTCCCCCAGCTCGTCTGCCCAGTCCTGGCTCAACTGGCACTGCAGTGCCAGAGGGTCCTTAGACCCCTTCCCAGTTCTCCTCGTCATCCATCTCCTGATAGTCAGGGAAAAAAAGATGGAGCCGGGTCGTCGGTGAAGGGCTCATCAATCGATGTCGAAGACGGCACCGGTCTGACGCCGGACCCGGAGCGGGGCTGGAACCGGGGACGACGTAGTCCGGGGACGGCGTCAGGGGCGACACCCCTGGGGATGGCGCCAGCGGAGGGGTTGTAAGGTCGACTGGCGAAGTCACTGATCCAGGCCTCAAAGCTCTTCTGTTTTGCACTATCACAGCTGGCTGGTCCACTAACAGTGTGGTAATTAACTCTACAGCATTTGCAGATGCATATGATTCCTCCTCCAACACTAGTAAGGCGGAATATCACATAGGTAGATAGTTCCATTCCATAACTTTGGATAAAGATCTCAAAGAATCGTGCCATCTCTGATATGTCTCTGGTCTGTACCCCACACAAGGCAGGAAGTCAAGCAGGGAAATGTTGGTTAGTAAGTTGCAAACTGATCAACAGCACCACTGCAGGTGAATAGCATACTGGAAGGAAATATAGTTAATGGTATTTCAACCTAGGAAAAGACTGAAAAGGAATTGAGGTAGATTTGAGGGTGGACAATTTATATGATTCACTGTTCTCATGAAGATGCTCCTGTTTCAGATTTCACAACCAGATTCTTGGGCAGTGGATGCAAGATGTACAGCTTGGGGCAAAATCTTATTGTCTGGCAAGGGCACAGTCGGTTCTGAAAGAGTAACACAGGTGGTGCAGTTGTCACACTCAGTAATAAAGTGGTGTTTGAAAGGAACTGGGATAACTGACATTACCCCACTGGACACTGCACAGATAGAAGTGTAACCTGTAGGAAGAAAGCTTCAGCTCATATTCCAACTGATTTAGAACTTGCAGGAAAGTGTTGTCCATATAGATCATGAATTTGCTATGGAACCAGCATTGAGCGCTGTATGGTTGACTTCTTTTAGCACACATTCAGCTAACCTGCACCCTTAGACACAGTCACATGTTGATCCAACCAAACAAACTTATATTAGAAAGTACCGGCTAGACCTACTGATGGATCAGGGGGTTGAGATGCTTGCCACTAACAGGTTGCAGAACACAGCCATGGGTAGGAGGAGGAGATGCATTTTAATGCAGTCTTCAAAGTGCACTGACAGAGCTGTAGGCCTTCGGTAACCAGGTTCAATTTCTTTTGATTCCGTAATCTGCTTGCATTGTGATGGGTGAATCAAGGTGGCCTGGCGGCAACACTTAACACCAGTGTTGGTGATGAGCAGCTCCTGATGCAGGCCTTACCATCAGGGATGGATGTGTATCCAAAGCCTGACAGTAGATCATGGTAGACTAAAGTAAAGATGGTAGGTAGTACAGCTTTGACCTGAGAATGGAAGCTTAGAGACACAGGACGGGTAGGAAGAAGAATCATATGTCGGAAAATTAGGGTTTCATACCGACTCAACTTAGTCCTCTGACTCTGGTTGCTCCAACAGACATGAATGCAAGGGGTAAAAGAACAGGCCATCTAAGTCCAGCATCCTCCTAATTTCACACTTTTTTTTAAGCTACATTGTATTGCTTTACCTCTTCAGAACTTTCAGGGTGATGTGAACATTGGAAATGTAGTTGGATACCTAAGGTTTTGCATAGTTCCTCAACAATGGACAGCGCAAAGTGAGATCCTTAGTCATCTCTGATCTGGAGTGCTCTCCAGTTTGGGAAACCTGCAGAGTTAAGTTTCACTCTTGGCTACATTAATAGCATCAGATCGAGCACAATAGAAACCCTCGACCTAGAAAATATGCACACAAATACCACTACATAAACATCAGACAGCAGTAGGGCATCTGGCTAAAATCGATCTGAAGGTGGGGAAATAGGCCCCAATGAGTGGGATGTGCTCCTAGGGGTGTCTTGATGTCTTTAATAACAGTGAATGCCTGCCCTATAGCACAAATATGGCAATACTGTTCAGCAATGGAAGATAAATAACATGCAAACCAAAGGGTGCGAATGGCACGGATCATACTATTTCGATTAATAAGTGTAATATCACAATGCAAGCGGATTAGATTTAGGAGTAATTTTGTGAGCAACCAATCGATCATGCTTATCTCACCATAAACCTTAGAGATACATCTGACATTTACACTAAGCCAAGGGTTTAATTGGAGGGCATCAAGCAAATCTAGGCTTAGGAATACTTATTTTAAAGAAGTCCCAGCTGAAGTTAGTAACCCCCGCTGCATACAAAGGAGCCCTAAGTCATGGGCTCCCTCCAAACATGTACTATGAGTCATTAAATATAGTTAAAGTTTTCTGAGCGGCTAGAATACAAGCGAATAGAAGAGCAAATATTTCAGCTACTGGAGTAGGGTACAAAAGGGGTCAGTAAAAACTCCATATAGAGTACATACAGCATACCCAGAAACAGCTGTTCCCTTATTACAGCAACAAAACTAATAACATTAACATACAACATCAAAGGTTGGTGCATCAGTTAGAGGGTGTTTACTCAGACAAGCAGTGGCGAGCTACAATAATGTGGTTTTCCATTGAGGAGAGTAGGAAAAGTGAAGCAAGGTTTTACAAAGAACACCATACCAGAGTGATAAGGGAAGCACAATAATAATATTGCATACTTTAATAACTTGTTTCTGGGTTTTTAACAACAGCATGGGGATAAAGTAACAGGGATCAATGACACTTTAGCAGGAGGGCTGCTGATACAACAGCGCAAAGAAACGATGGCAACCCTGCCGTCAAGGTATCAAGGGCTAAGTAATAATAAGCAACTGCTCTCACTCTGTTACATACTCTTGTGTCAATACTCCAGGGCAAAGCCTGCCTTCTATGACAATGCAAAGTAAAAGGTTTCGCTTAATTTGGTGAACTAAATGTCAGTGCAAAAAACAAAGCATTTTTTTAAAGACTCAAAGGCACCTGCTACTTACTTGGACCCGGGCAACGGTTCTGGTTTTCTCTTGCAATGAAATCTTGAAAAGGTTTAGCATTACTGTCATATCCTAAACGATTGGATGTATAGATTGAGGTCTCGGAGGCCTGAGAGAGCCGTCTTTTTGGGGAATTAAGAAGTACAGGGAGTATACACCGGCCCCTTGATATTGTAATGGGACTGGTTCATTAGCTACTTTTTGTAACAGAGGGAGAACTTCTTTTTTGAGAAGGTTGAGATGTTCTTGTGACATTGGGTGTGATCTTAGAGGAATGTTTGGGGGAGTGTCTGTAAGTTCCAGGAAATAACCATATTGGATAATTTGTAGAACCTATCTGTCTGAGGTGATTCTATTCCAGACGGGTAGAAATTGGAAGAGAAGTACCAGACAAGAGTGGAATGATCGGGGGTAGAGGTGTTTGCAGGGGAAGTGCATGTTCAGTTGTATCTGCCTCCTCCGTTGACGTTGTTCCTTCTAAATCCTTCCCTAAAGTAACATCTTGATGTGAGCGACTGATTATTGCCCTTGTAAGAGGAGAGATTCTCTCATGAAGTGGTTTTATAGCCACCCCTGTAAAAGGAGCGACAAAAGGATCCCAGATTGGAAGGGAGTTGCAAATCCCCCATAGATTTTTCAACCTCTGTGTCTTTTTTCATCTTCTCTAGGGAAGTGTCCACTGTAGGACCAAAGAGGTGCTCTTTATCAAAGGGTTGGTTCAAAATAGAGGCTTAATCCTCTGGTTTGAATTCTGGTGTTAACTGTGTGGGATGTTGTGTCTGCTGCGTCTAAGGTGCACCTATCAGAAGTATTGGAAATTAACTTCGTTGGCTTTGGTTTTGTGCTTGTCTGGTAAAAACTGCATTAACTTTCCTAGCTCATCATAATGAGCTTTATCGCAGCGAGCTAAGAGAGTTTGCGCATTTGCAATTCGCTAGTGATTGGCTGCTTGGGATGTTAGTCATTTGCCCGAGGCATCAATTAATTTTGACTCCTTATCAGGAGGAGAGAAATATCCTGTAGTTTGTGAGTTTACTCTTTTGTGAGCATTGGAGACTACAAGGGAGACTAATGGAAGTTGACCCTTGATGTAAGTGGGGTCAGTGGGTGCTGGCTTATACATTTTCTCAATTCTTGGTGTGATAATTCTTGCCCACTTAGGGTCTTTAACAATTTCATCTGTATGTTTAAGCATGCCCTTAAGCACAGGTAGTGTCTGTGTTGATCTCTGAAAGGAACTTAAGATCGCAAATAGAAAATTCTTTTCAAGAGCCTCTTTGTGTAATTCCACCTCGTGGTATTGAGCAGCCCTATTAAGTAGCTCTATATACCCTATGTTGTCGTCAGGTGGGGAGGGCTTGGAAGGGTATAGATCCGGATCATAGTCTGTGATCTGATTTGTATTATAGTCCTCACAGGGGTCATTAATGTCCTGTGGCCTATCCTCATCCCCTTCATCTTGTGGATTAGGTGATTGAGGTTGTGGGGAATTTGTGGGTGTGATGAGCAAATTTGGGTCAATGGGTGAAAGAGGAGGAGAAGGGTTAGTACCCACATTCTTGCATTTAAAAGGAATGTGGTAGTCCTCTTGTAAGCCCATGTTCCATGTTCTCTGGCAGTTTCACATGAATATGTCCAGTATTTGGATGGATAACCAGTTCTTTTTGTTTGGGATCCGTATTTGCAGGTGTAACGTCTAAACAAGGCTCTTTGGATGGAACAGTCGTTTTCCCTTTTGGGCGATGTACTTTTCGGAGTTGAAAGTTTCGGCTCCAAAGCTTTCGGATTTGGGAATGGCCACAACAACGTGCTTTGATTTCTATGCCAAAGGTTTTGGTTCAGCATCGGCATGGGGCTGACTCAATCCCGAGCCGGAAGGCTTTAATTTGTGTTTCGGTGCCGGGCCAGAGGGCAGGGCGTCCAAAACTTTTTCTCGATGCCGACCTTGGCCCGCGGGCAGAGGCTGGACCGGAGCCTTTTTCTTTGACAAGTGTTAGGGAAGGGGGGGGGGGCGTCTGTACTCACGGTTCGCTAACCCTGTGTCACTTGCTCTTATTCTTCCATGTCGTAATCGGCTTCGGATACGGAGATGTGTTCCAGTTCTTCTTCGGCTCCTTCTGCGTGGAATTCTTCCTGGTCGGAATCTTCACCGATTCAAGATGTCTGGTGCAGAGCTGCTTTGTTGGTGCATTTCGTAATGTCGAGGCCGACGGTCACGGAGTGTCTTCTTGGATCGAAACGATCGGCACGCATCGCAGTCTTGTTCGTTGTGTTCCGGAGACAGACAGAGATTGCACACTTCATGCAAGTTGGTACATGGAAACATAACAGGACACCCGGGACAGAATTTGAATGGAGTCTGTTCCATCGCCTGCTAGCGAACCTGACGCAGGTAGGCCCAACGGCCCTCCATGAATCTTTCGATCGAAGACTTTGACTCGAAACAATACGCGGAGAATGGAAAACGCGATCAAGAAACAATACCGTCGAGGGTAGTGTATTGCATGTTGAGGGGAACCTGAGAAATGGTGTTGAACCAGAGTGCCGCAATTCACATCCGAACTCGATGGCGGAAAAAAACAATCTAACAATGGAGTCGATACCCACGTGCACTATCACCGAAAGGAGGAGTCACCTACCTCGTGATTGGAAAAGACTTCTTCGAAGAAAAACAAAGTGCAAACATCCGGACCCAACACTAGATGGCAGGCTATGCAAAGCATGTGATCTACAGCTAGCATTGCCTCGAACACTCTGTTATAAGCCTACATTCATAACACAAAGATCTTGTATGACTCAGTATGCCCAATACCTAGGCTTTCTGACAGTCAGGATAGGAAATGTGTAGGTGTTTACAGCATGTGGCAAATGTTGTTGCTTCAACCACTGTCTAAGATTTGTGGGAAGGGTGACATGTAGTTACTCTATCGAAATTGGTGACAAAACACAACTTCAGACATAGAAACTTACAAATACCTGATGGTCAGACATGCCCTATGAGTAATTATACTGAAGGGAGTGGAGTTGACGGAGTCATCCCCTTTGAAAGACCGCTAGGGGACCCTATGCCCAAAAAAGCCACATCCCTGAGGTATAAAAAGATCCAAAATCATTCGCCCTTAAGAGCATGATGGGAGGAGGAACTGGGGGTGTTTGATGATGGGAAATGAGAAGAGGTACTTGGAGCCCTGAAGGAGGTTGCAATAAAATCGGGATTCCAAGTGGTTCAAGTACAGCTACTGCACCGCTCCTACTATTCAAGAACCACCCTAGTAAACAAGCATTTGCAATGCAATAGGTCTCGCATTAGGAAAGTTTGAGCTATTGGTCTTGTAAACGCCAAATTTTTTATTTATGTGTTGGTTTTGAAAATAGCGAAACTAATAGCTTTGTCATTTCCAATGCCAATACTTATAACTTTTGTAAATGTGACACTTATAGCAGAAGAGAGAAGCATTACAACATTTACCCTTATGATGTGTCCCTCTGGAATACATAATGCAAGCGCATTGGCTTTGTTAATGTTTGAAATATTTTCAAATTGCTGTGCACCTCTTAGTATCGACCCGTTTGCAGATTCAGGAAATCTTTCTAAACAGCCTCTTGTGAAGACGGGAACTTAGCTACACTGCACACGCCCCGCCAAAACATTTTTGGAATTGTTACTTAGGAAGGGTTTAATCGGAAGGACATTACTGACCGTTACGTCGTGACAGGTATTGATACAGTGATAGGGGGAGAATTTTTTCACCCGGGAGAATTCTTTCACCCGGGATTTACCAATACCACAGGCATTGGTAATTCCCAGTAGCAAAATTCTGTTCAGTTATCAGTTGGAGGGCTGGGCAAAGGGAATATCTGGGAAGGCCATTATTTGCATGCTGAATTCATCCTTTTCTCCAGGAAAAAAACGGGACCTTTTTCCCATTAACATTAACATTTCATCAGGGTTTGCCTTGCGAAATATGAACTTGGGATGCTCCCAGTGCGCGTGCTTTCTGGGCTAACACATTGGGATTACCGTCATACGTTTAATAAGAGCCTAAATTAAAACGGCGACTGACTCTTCCAGCACCAAGGAATCCTTTAGTCGGTCCCGGTGCCCCTGCCTGTCCTTTCATCCCACCAGCAATGTCTGCCTGTATGATTCTTGCCTGTGTTTGCACGTGTTGTCTGTCTGTCACACACAGGTAAGAGTGCAGTCTATGTGTGTCTTTGTGTACAGTTGTGCATTTACGTGCTTTCTTGGTGTGTAAATAGTGATTTTATGTGTTGTCTGTAATGGTGCCTTTTCTTGTTGTCTTTGTGTGCATGCATGTATGCCTATATGTAAACCTTTTGTGAGGGAATGCCTGACGCCTGTTGGACAGTGTGCATGGATACCTGTTGGCATTTTGATTAGCGTATGCACAATGCAGGTGCGTTATATATGGTCTTTCTCCATCCCTCGGACTCTTTACCTGTCCCAGTCCTTTTTTGGGTGTCTTCAAAGACAGCGCTAGGCGGTCTAGAAGCACATTTCCTGGTGCTCTCCTGACATACATCACTGTGCCTTCCTGGTACACAACACACCCTGTGTTCCCTTGATGCCTGCTGCCCACACGTTCTATATTCCTCTGTACGTCTCCCTTTGTCTGCAACAGGCCGAGGTTATTTTGGGCTGCGTCTTCGCCCACGTTTATGTGTCACTGCCCTGTGTTCAAGAGTGTGCAAGGGGGTGTGTTGGTCTCTTTACAACATAAGCACACAAGTCGGGTATTGGGTACGTTTGCAACACTGCAAAGTCGTCGTCCCCCCCTCCCCCTTGCTGAGACCATTGCCGTGCACACAGCCTACACCGGTGTACTATAGACACGCCCCAAACATTTCGCCGAGCGACAGACAGCTCATTCGGATAAACCAGATAAACATAAGTAAAAAATAAATACCGCCTTCGGGTGAAGTCCGCGCTATATAAAAATGCATAAATATATAAAGAAATAAATTCCGCCTTCGGGTAAAGTCCGCGCTATATAAAAATGCATAAATAACTAAATTAATAAGTACCGCAAATCACCGCCGTCACTGTGCCGGCCTGCGACCAGGAAGTCAGGCAGGCCGGCGCGACAACAGGAAACAGGAAGTAGGAGGGCGGGAGCCTACCCCGCCTCCAACGGAAGAGCCGCGATGGGAGCCGCGTTTGAAGCACCGTAGCTGGCAGGAGCCTACCCTGCGGGTGCCGAAGGAGGGAAGAAGAGTCCTGCTGCCGGGCCCTGCAGCTGAGGAGAGCCGCCGCAGGAATGAAGCCGGTGAGTGGGTTGCTGAGCGGGGCGGGGGGGGGGGGAGCATGTGTGCGCGCGCGCGAGTGGGGGGGGGGAGCATGTGTGCGCGCGTGCGAGTGCGGGGGGGGGCGGGCTGTGTATGTGTGTGTGCGTGCGTGTGTGTATGTGTCTGGAGTGCGTGTGTGTGACTGTGGGGGAGGGGGGTGTGTGTGAGCGAGTGTCTGTGCCGTGTGCCTGTATGTGTGTGCCTGCGTGTGCATGCGCTCGCCTGTGTGTGCGCATGCAGAGGGGTGGGAGGTGGGGGCTGCCTATATGTAAAGCGCTCTGATACCTGATTCGGTTCGGGGCTGGAAATTTTTTTTTTTTTTTTTAAATGGCTGAGTTACTCTGCGCATGCGCGGGTGAGACGCGCGCTGCCGCGGTGAAAACTGCGAAGGAAACGCTCGTGCACATTGGTGTCCACATTCCCATTAACGGGCAACAATAGTTGTCGAGACAGACACTCTCAATGCTCACGCATTGAGAGTACGTCTGCTCGACCTAAAAATGGGTAGAAACATATCTAACCTGTGCCTGCATGGGTGTGGGCAAGAAGGAAAAACATTTCATATCCTATTGGCTTGCCCAGCGATACAGGCATTCTGGGCAAAACATACAGAGTGTATAATACAGGTGGAGGGAACGGGCTTGAATGAAATGGCATCACACTATGTGCTAATTATATGGGAAAATGTGGAGGTTCGGACGTACCAGAACATTTGGACAATATTAGGTCTGAGTGTGGCAAAAATAAATATCTCCAAAGCATGGGTGCAAAACCTTGGACGGATGCTGAAATTTGGGGGGGAAAAAAGATATGGGTTGGTGCTTGCTTTAGTCATTTACAAGACAAGGGTCAGACCCAAGAAATAGGAGAAAATCTGGCACAGAGGGGTTAGTAGTATTGCCATGGAAGGCAACATATCAGATGCCACCAATGTCCATGTACGTCCACTGCGAACAGGCTAACGGGGAAGGGCAACATTGGGAGGATAAGATAAGAGCCAGCTGGAGAGATAAAGTACCGAAAGCAAATTATTTTGAGAGACAGTGAACATTGTTGCTTTGTTTTTAATAAAACATTTTTTTACATCTTTGCTTTGAAAGAGCAGCAATAACCAGAATAGAGCAGATACCTAGATCGCCAGAGGAAGCAAAGTGTATTGGGTTATGGGAGAGAGATTCTCCATTAGATTAAACCTGATTTTGACCAATTCACCAGTCAAAATGCAATCTACATATCTAGCATGCTGAGACCACAAAGAGGACGGGCCTGATCCAAAATATCAGACATGGTTTCAGGTGGGTCATTGAGGGCTGCATGAGTGTTCGAGGAATAATCATTTTCAGCAAACACAGCTAAAGCAGCTTTTTCATTTTCAATAGGCACATTCAAATAAACAACATCACTAGTACACTATACAGTAAATTAAACTTGCACAAAAGGTCCGTCCTTGGCAGGCTGGCAAGATGTTTATATTTGGAACCATATGAGGCTCAGGAGAAAGGGGTGCAGGTCTGTGATTGGATGAAGAAAATCAATATGAAATTAGTAATGAGGCTAGGAACATGTGGATTAGAAATGCCACATGCATCAATTGTATTGCACAACAGAGGAAGAGTGGGAAATATTGATTAACCAGCTGTTAGATTTACCCATAGGCGCAGACGTGCTCAGAGGACTTTCTTACTGGGCAGCAGAGTGCAGACGTGTCAACGCCACACTCCATCCACACCGCCGTAAGTGGAAATGACAGGGCGGGTATTTTTTTTCATCTAAACAGATGCCAAAACATAACTAAACTAAACTTAGATAGGTTCTGAAAAGTTGAGCTATCTGGCAACCAAGCAAGCCCAAAGGAAGCACCCACATTCCAGCTTCAATAGATGCACCAGGAGACCACCAGCATTCTTCACAAGAATGCCACAGAAGTACTGCATAATCAAATAGGAAAAGGGATTTAGTTAAGATATTTGTTAATATTTAATTCTTAATATAGAAAAAAAACAAAAACAGAATTTTGAGTTGAAATATGCCAACAAGTACATCATCAGTTTTTACATCAGCTCTAGTTAGGAGACTGGATGTGAGCAGAGGATCCGCAAGGTGCTTAGTTTAATAGACTGACCACAAGAGCAAAGGGAAAGTTCCTGAGGGTTATTATAAGGTTTACATTTTCAGTACGAAGTCATTGCATTTGCCCTCAGCTCTTTAAATATTCATGAAGTGCATGGAGGTAGTATCATAAACTCATTTAAGAAAGCCTAAAATATAAATGCATTCCTTCCTAGGCACCTGACTCAAAGCTGTCAGCTGTCAGAAAGCACTACAAGATTTCCACACCACAATGGTAATCTTACAGTGTCAGCTGCTACAGGTGAACCACTAAAACCGAAGTGCAGATCGCCACCAGTCCATGTTTTGACTTATCTTATTTTAGTCTACACATATGCCAACGAAAAGTGTTTCCTTCAAAAAAGATCGGGTGCTATAATTCAAAAGAGTTGGCATATTCAAATAAATTCATACCCCTACAGCAAAGCAAATATCATTGCTATTAGGTTCAAAGGCCCATCGATAGTCACTGTTGCAAATGCAAGATTGCAGATAAGACCTTAGTCCTTGGAAGAGCAATGGCTTTAGGCAAGGAGCAACTGGCAGTACACATTGACGCTAACTTAATCAGAAAGGTAATCTCTTCTGGTGATAAAGAAAAAGGGGAAAAAACTCCTGAATGGGGTTCCACTTCATCAACACCTTACAACACTGTAGTAACAGGCGTGCCTCTCAGGGAATGGCAAGCACACCTCAGTGCTGACACTACAATCAGTTTCAGTTTGTTTATTTCGCAGAGTTACATAAAACCATTGCAATTCACACAAAAAAAATCATACATAAAATATTCGACCTCAGTAATAAAATGTCATCATAGTAGAAATATGAAACACTTCTGTTGCTTACAAGTTAAAAAATACAGATTTAGACATGCAGGAGCAACCTATATAAGTGACCCAGTCACCTGCATCGATTGATGCTCCCCCTGCGAAAATTGATAGTCCAAAGACTCCTTTGCCCAAAACTTTAGTGTCAGTTTGGCATTTTTGCATGGGCCGCTTCGAGAAATCTACCTAGTCTAGTATTCAATTGTGGTGATGCTGGGTCGAAGCAGGCCAAAATTGCAGGCCTCCTTGTCCGAATCCCCCTTTGATTAAAGGGGATTTTTAGCAGTTGCCTCCTTTCTTGAAGCATCTCTGTGCAAGAACAGATGGTATGAATGTTGTCCCCCTGGCCGTGTTTACAAAGACTGCATACTGTGAAACTCTGCACCCTTTTCCATGGTGGAAGATGCTGCGTGCATGGCATCACTCCGAGTCGTAGCTTTAGGAATTTTAATTTCAGTGCTTTTGAGTAGCCCAGGTTAAAGTATTGTTGCGGGGCTAGGGTCTTGTACAAATTCAGAGTCATCCAAGCATGTGCTCTGGCAGAAAAAGCAGCTTTGTCCCTCCACCAGTGACTGTTTTTTCAACGACTTCCACACTAGTTTTTTTTTCGAATTGAATGGTGACACTGTGTATCCCACAAGGGCGATAGGCCTGTGTTTGCCAGTGCCTTCTGAAGGTACAGTCTTGCGGGCGAATTCTCCCTCTGTTGGAGATCTTGCCACAGCAGCTGGTTTAATGTGTTAGGGTTTGATATTCTAATTTTATTCCAACAGTTGATGTATACTCCAGTGCTGACACTACAAGCTATCTGGCCAGACAAAAAGCCAGTATAGCTTCAACCTGTTGTAGCACAAGGCATCCCATGTTTCCAAATAGGGACACATATTTTATAGACCAAAAACACCACCAACACCTCCACATCCTCATTAATCAAATAAGGAGGCTCAAGATCCCATGACAATGTCACTGGCTACTCAGTCGATTCGGAAGTGGTTCCTGTTGCAATCGATGGATAAAACAATATACCTCTCAGGGATAGAGATATCTCAAGCCGGTGCTATCAGCAGAATGTATGAAGAAAAACAAGAAAGACATTCCGCAAGATATTTTTTGTAGAATGAGGCATCCCGAGATAATACAATTTTGCAAAGGCCAAAAACGCTATACTCTCAAACTTCACAGCCATATTCTATGTTCCTGGACAATCCACTTCTGATTGGTCAGGGAAATATATGGATGTTTTCACAACTTTCAAGATTCCATCTACAGTGCTGAGGCCGACATACTTCAGGGCCAGGATGGTACTCATTGTTCGAAAATGGCTGAGGCAATGGTGGTACATGGATCAGCTGTAGATGTGAGAAAGATCACACAAGAGGCTTCTATGCAACCGATCCTATAGACCAAGATTGCAATGGGATATGTCATCCCAATCTGGCATCATTTATCTTGGCATTATGGCACCCAAATTTGTCAATATGGCGTCTGAAGTTATTTGAATTGCACAAACTGTTTAAGAGCGGTACAGATAGTGTTTTGTTAGGTTAACCAATAGGTTTCTGCAAGTTGTACATAGATTTACCATCTTATCATTTAAGACAGCTTCTAGCTTGAGAGGGGTTTTGTATTTTACTATTTATACCCATCAATGAAGATACTACAATGCAGATGGAAAAGTTACTTGCAGTGTTCCCAGGAAGGTGCACGGTCAACGTCGGGACATCTCAGTGACCCCGAGCGTGCAGAGCCCTGAGTGAGGTGCGCACACATCCCGGGAGAGCGTTCGCATGGCCGCTTTTATAACGCGAGCGGCGTGAAAAACTGTCATTTTCAGGTTGCGGGGATGCGATCCATAGCAAGTGTCTCCTGCACTTGCTACCTTTCTTTTTAATGGGCTACGGCTGGGGGCTGATTGTGGGCCATTGTGAAAATATTTGTTAATTGCAGCGCAGGAGGGTGCTGCAATTAACAGGAATACTTTCACAAGTGCCCACAATCAGCCCTCAAAGCAATACCAAAGGGGATGATGGACGGAGTGTTGAACATTGCGAGCACTCACCCCCAGTCAACTGATCATGGTTTAATCCATCATCATTCTTTAGCTCACTCCGCCACCCCAGTTCAGACATGGCCATATGCAAATCAGTCTAACCATGTGCCTCATGGGAACAGTCCAGCTCGAACTGCCAAGCCATGTCTTCCCTGGACCGGAAACAAGTATCCTGGGACCGGTTTCTGGCTAATCAGCCGTCATCAGCCAGGCTAGCTTGAATCCAGTGGCAAAGTGAGCAAGGGATCCACGTCTGGGCATACCCTGCCAACTTAGGGAGAACAAAGCAATACCAAAGGGGATGACGGCCCGAGTGTTGAACATTGCAAGCACTCACCCCAGTCAACTGATCTGGGTTTATTCCAGTTCGGGCTGGACTGTTCCCATTGGGCGCAGAGTCAAGACTGATTTGCATATGACTGGGTCCAAACTGGAATGTCATGGTGAGCTAAAAAACGATGGATTTAGGCCCAGATTCCTGTACTGGGGTGAATGTATGACATTGTTCTTCATTCTGTCCATCAATAGTTCTGTTTGCATTTGTCACCCCGAGTGAGACGGGTATGCGCAGACGTGAGTCCCGTGCTCTCCATGTCACTGGAATCAAGCTATACTGGTTGAAGAGGGGGGAAACCCTGAAACCAATCCTAGGATGCTTGTTTCCAGTCCAGGGAGGACCTGGCCTGGTAGTTCGGGCTGGACTGTTACTACTGGGCGCAGGGTCAAGACTGATTTGCATATGGCTGGGTCCAAACTGGAATGGCGAGCAAAAAAACAATGGATTTAGGCCCAGATCTCTGTACTGGGGTGAATGTATGACATTGTTCTGCATTCTGTCCATCAACAGTTCTGTTTGCATTTGTCACCCCGAGTGGGATGGGCATGCTCAGACGTGAGTCCTGTGCTCTCCATGCCACTGGAATCAAGCTGAATCAAGCTATCCTGGCTGAAGAGGGGTGAAACCCCGAAACCGGTCCTAGAATGCTTGTTTCCAGTCCAGGGAGGACCTGACCTGGCAGTTCGGGCTGGACTGTTCCCATTGGGCGCAGGGTCAAGACTGATTTGCATATGGCTGGGTCCAAACTGGAATAGCATGGTGAGCAAAAAAACGATGGATTTAGGCCCAGATCTCTGTACTGGTGTGAATGTATGACATTGTTCTGCATTCTGTTCATCAATAGTTCTTTTTGCACAATCAGACCTCAGCCGCGCTCTATTAGGAAAAGACATGCATCAAGTTCAAAAGCACGACGTGTAAAGCACACTTCGTGCTTTTAGGCTTGCTGCATTTCTTCTCTTAATGGAGAGCGCTGAGGGCTGATGCAGTGCTGCATTAGTTACTAACAGACTTACAGACTGTGAACACCGTTGACCTCTTCGGGTGGTGCAGGACGTCCATGATCTGTACAATGTATTCGGAGTCTGCCATGCCTGATGACAAGAGTGTTGGTTGGAGGGAGCGCAATTTGAAAGCTTGAACAAAACTTTACCTTGATTTAAAGTGGACCACTTATGTCTGAAGCCAGCACCGGCCACATGTTTGCAGACAGAGTGTGGCTTTTATTACATAAAATAACAGGCAGACTTTGACAAAAGTGTCAGTGAAACAGTGCCAGTGAGTATTGATCTACACAAATGTGCTTTTTAGTTCGTAGCATGCGATCTGCTGCCTACCGCTCGGTTTTAGTAACTTAGACTCACTGGCATCGGACATGACATTGAGGAAGGAAAATGTTATTGTAATTTCTTAAATACTGTGTGAGGCACTGGCAGTTGCAACTGCTGCCGTCCGGATCAAGAAAACATCTGCCTATTTGTGAAGATGCGAGGAGGCCAAGACACAGTGACTGGACTCTGTTCTGCCAGTAGTCTGACTCCTCTTCCTCTGCCAAGAGACCCACTGCCTGAAGCAGCTCATCAGCAACATTGACTGAGGCCAGTAAGCTGCGAACTGGACTGATGCATGATCTATGGAGACTTAGAACTGTCCTGAGCTCCAAGACAGTGAGAGACCGCATCCGAGAGTGCCCCTGCCTAAGGCACGGCGGACACCTAAGCAGCACAGTAAACAACTTGTAAGTAGGGTTGCCAACTTTGATAAAGAAATACCCGCCATTTGTTCACCTCGTTTTAAAATTTGGGAAGGGTCAAATAAGATATACAACGCAACAAAATATGCCTTTATAAAGAATATTCATTTTTATAGATCGCCTAACAGTGGGTTTACTTTAATTAGCAGCCATTGATAATTAATTTGGCTGCCCCAGAACACTGCAAAAGTGTTTTCTCCTTCTTGTGTTTGCTGTTTAAAGTATGTACTACTGAGGGAAAAATACAGGCTTCAGGTGCTTTCCAAAACGTTTGCGGAAGCAATAGAACATTCCTCAGGCAAATAAAAAGAAAACAAGGTCTAACTCTACGGGTAAGTGGCTAGTTCAGGAGGACACACCTGTGAACTGCTGCAGATAATAAAGGCAATAATCCACAGAGGCCAGCCAAGCCCTGGTCAGGCACAGGTGCTTATTACTGGGGTGAGTGTCAATGTTCAGACTGAGGAGAATTTACTGCCTGGTTGTAACTTCTTATTAAGGCCTTAAGCTTGTGTCAGAAGGTGGCTTTGAGGGTCTCATGGTACAGGAGTTTGTGCCGGTCCGTGCTGGTGTTTCTTAGCACAGTTTGATCAGTACATTCAGAGGGAGGATGAGGCATGTAGTTCTATCCTATTTTTGTGGGCAGTGAACTGGACGGGGCATTATGGAACATGAGCCTCATTTGCAGGGAGTATGACCGCTAACAACCAGTTTGGTACAGTCGGGTCCAACAGTGCCCTTCATTTCTGAAGAGCAATTTTAAGATCTTCTTAGAGTTTCTCGTTACTCAAATGGGTTCAATTTCTGATATTTATGTATTTCCCACGTCTTCATTGCTTGATTTTGCTCGCGAGAAAGTGTCACTCATAGTTGTTGAAATGTCACTCGTAATTGCACTGAAATTATGAAAATTTCACACATGGCAATCTGACACCTTGGCAGCTACGGATTGTTGGCACTTGTGAAAGTATTCCTCTTAATTGCAGCACCCTCCTGCGCAGCAATTAACAAATATTTTCACAATGGCCCACAATCAGCCCACAGCCGCGCTCCATTTAGCTCTCCAGTGAGGGCCGCCACGGAGGCTACTGGACAGTATCAGTTTGGTGGTGCCTGTTGCCTATTATGGTCATGCCACACAAGTCCGGGCTGAACACGGCTGCCGGAGTTTATTTGGTGCCTGCAGCCTCTCATAACACTGGCCCCGCCGGTACCCATAGCAAGAGTTTTAAAAGTCTCACCAGGCCTAGTCAGCGCTGCATAGCCCTGCAACTTTAGCAGTCAGTTTAATCCGTTTTTTTCTTGTAGGTTTTACATTTCTGGGAAAATCACTAGATCTCCCTGTGCCTGAACAACAACAAAAACAATCATTGGCATAACCAATAGTTCTCACTTTTGGGACCTTATAAGTACTTAGTTATGCAGCCCTACCAGCTCTAAGGTTGCCTATAAATAACCAGCAAAGGGATGGAGGCATAGTGAGGGAGGGTGTTGTACTTGAATCCTTTCCTGCGCTGTTGAATGTTTTTAGTACTGACTAATCTGATCAAAAACACTGCACACAGGCTCTTGGTGCCACAAACACAGGACCTAAACCGTAGCAGGTTAAGGAGCATGTTTTAAAAAAAATAGTTTTGAAGAAGTGCAATATTAGTCTCGTAACAAAAAATCTTGTGTCTTTTCCTTGTGTAGAGTGCACAGCTACATAGGTATGTAAACATGGTGCTTAAGGGGGTCACATGTTAGCCAGGATTACATGTACCACTGTTTTCACTATTTGCCACCATGCACAGAATTGTACTGCAGCACATCATAATGTATCCCTGCTGCCCATTATGGTATGATATGCACATACTTATGAATCATGCTGCAAGGTAAGATCACCAATGCTGTTTTTTTGTTGTTTTTTTAGACCGCATCTGATGTAATGTATGGGAGTCATTTTAAGATGCATTTTCCAGTAGAACCGAAACATTTCCCTTCATAAACACATTGCGACTAGTATTACTACAAGCCACGTGTTACAGAACTCACAATACCAATGAGACAGCAGAATAGAAAAACGTTTAACCCAATGTAGCAAAAATTACAAGGCTCGTGAGAAATCCACAAGATAGCAGCACTGCCAAATACAGAAATCACTTCCAGCTGAAAAACAGACAAATTAGTGCTACCATACACAAAATACAGAAATTAACCCCTTCAGTGCTAATGACAAGGGTAACTCGTCATGGAGTTTCCATTGATTTCAATGGAAAGTCAATGGAAGAGCATCATGTGCCTTAGCAGCCAAGTGGTTAAGAGCCACAAGAACGTCACTGGATAGCAGTACCACCAGCCAAGTCCAACAGAAATCGTGTGAGCTGGAAGATGGCAGGATAACACAACTTATAACCAACTCGCTACAGAAAGCAAAAGTGATGAGAACTCAAGAAGAAAGCAGCAATCAAATACAGAAAAAAAGTAAACTTCCAGAGTATCATACGTTATCTATACTACATCTCGTGCAGAAGAGAGCTACTGTATCATGCATTGAGAGCATTACTAACAACCAGGGCCACGGACATGAGATTGTTGCTTCCTGCCTAGAAGTGCAAGAAACTGACAAGATTTACCAATCAATGTGTTAGAATAACATGAAATTGTGCCCGCCAAAGTGTTACGGAAACCATAATAAATGCGAGACTGCTGAATAATAATACTGACAAATACAGTGTTACAGAAATTGCAAAAACTTGAAAGGATGCTTGCATTGCCTAACAGAGTTATTGAAATCATCGTAGCAGATCTGTCAACCAAACAAAAGGAACTTGAGAAATGCACGAAAATTAAACAGCAATAATCACAACCAAGGGTTACAGACTTGTGAGACCTGATAAAAACAGACAATACAGGTTTGCTGCCAACCTAAAACTGAATCACATGATATGTCCGAGGACGAAAGGAAAGTTATACAGCCACCTACTATGGGTATCAGAAATCTTGAGCGCTGAAAAAGAATTACATGACAGTAGTAGTACTTACCAAATAGAGCCATTACAACAGTTTTGAAAACGTGTCTGGATTGCAATATGGCTAATCAACAGTTACACAAATCAGAACACAGAGTGGTAGGTGGCACTGTTTGCAGTGATGCAGTCCGCAGAAATCTCAAGATCGGAGACAATGGTTAGATAGTGGATCTGCCATCAGATGGTCAAAGAAATCAAGAGATCAGTGACAGGATAACGTATTGCCGCATAATGTGTTACAGAAGCAAAATGCAAACAAGCTACAGGACTGCAGCACTGCCAAGACCGGGTGGTAGTAGTACTACTAAGTCACATATTAGAGCAAGAGCTCTCATAGGAAATCAAGACACTGAGATAAACAAGCATTGGCCGTGCGGCCGTGAAAGTGACGCGGCCGTGAAAATGAAAGTGATCGCGCACTGTAAGGTGCCCACGAGCGATGCACTTAATGGGCCATGACCAGAGAGGAGATCCAGACGGCGCCTGTGCGCGTAACCTCGCGCATAACTGCAAGCTTTAGGCCCACAAGCAAAAGCATGTGGTGAGCTTTTTGAGGCCACCTTACTAAAAGTCTCAGCAGGGCAGCGCATGCGCTGGCTCAGGCGAGACCTAAAAAGAATGTGTGAGTCTATAACGTAACTGGTGCTCATGTAAAGCGTTACAATGAATAAATTCAATTTTGTATTCAGTCCTATTTAGTATCAGGTCCAAGCCTTTGCAGACTCTTTGAATAAAAAACTAATGGACAATTTTTCTCTGGAAAAGGCATCAACCCTAGGGTGAGTTACCCGACGGCTGCTTTCCACCAGTGCCTGAGAGCAGCTTTGTGTTCAGTCTTGAGCTGTGACGTGTTTTGGTGCTTCAGCCGGGGAGGAAGGAAAAAGTCTATAACTGCAATTTAAACATGTGTTGGAGCGCATGGAGAGCCACAGGCAGTTCTCCTCATTGTTTCTCGCTCTGGCTCACAGCAGGTTTTGCTTCTTATGGGGCCCCTTGCATGCGGTTTCATGGGGTGCCGCCAGCCCAAGCAGCAGCAATGTCTATGATGAGGCTAGTAAAATGAAAACATCCTGCATAGTCTCAGTCACCTACGATGACAACACTGTGAAGTCCGGCAAGCACGCACACAGTACATTGCCACTGAGGCCCCAAGTGGACTATATGATACCAATCCCACACTTTCTGTGTGCCTGCAGCCAGCACTTCAATAAGAAAAACAATGTTTAATTTGCCCACCACTTAGTTCATAGTTGTAGCTTAGTCCTTACTGTGATTCGCAATATTCAGTAATTCTGTCAAAGGCGGATGTATTAGGCTAAACGTTAACATTTGGTGCTAGAATACACACCAGGTAATTCACCAACTTGTGTTCTAAAGTTTACAGCGGCAATAGCTAGTCGGGCATACTACCATACTGTGTGTATGGCTTATGGCTTTGACTTTCCTCAATAGGCAGCCGGGAACTTCAAAAGAAAGAATATTAGGCGCTTTCCTAAAATTAAATCAATTTGATTGGGACTGGTATACTGTGACGTACAGTGGCTGGTATTTATAATTACTGTGTTTGTTCTGTAGTTCTTCTTCTCCTTCTTCCCCTCGGCAGCATGACTCTCAACTGGTGACGACTGGCCCTCTCACTGCTGTCTCCTGACTGCATGATACAGCAGTGCATTTTCCCTCGCCCAGTGGACTCGAGTCGACCGTCCCGGGCTGCTTAGAAATAATTTGCAGGTGTGGCCAATAATTTAGCTCCTGTGTCCCCTGATGGAGCGGGCGGCCTGGACAGGTTTGAGCACCATCACGCTTTACACATCATGCTTTTGGACTTTCTGCATTTCTTAGGTTTCACGTAAGTTAGAAATCTCTGCTTAGCCTAGTGTGCTGCCCAGCTAGCATTTTGCTGCTTCTTTCTGTCTCTGCATCCATTTATATGCTGCAACAAGTAACATTACACCTACAGCAGTAAAATCTTATGATGGTACCACCATTGGAGTCTTGTGCTTTTCTAAACCCGAAGTTTACTTGCCTGTGTAACCATTTCATGTCATGGCATGTGTATCAAATTGCAAACCTGCTTTAAGACCCTTAACGTAGTGCTGTATGTGTGGAAATGCACTGTCTTTTCACTTTTTTAAGCAAAAGTTTGGAGTAATATTTGGCGCTGCACCCACACACGCAGTCTGGTTCCTAGAGCACATATCCATGGCTGCAGCGCACAGAGACCCTACAATGCTGCACACAGAGGAAAAAAATTAGAGGGAACATTGCTTGTGACCCTAGCTCTGAATAACAGGAATATTCACTGAAGTCCTAAAACACTCCGCTTACTTCGATAGTTTCATTGTAGAGACAGTATAAATATCTAATACAGGACAAGTTCCTACATCAAGCATACTTCACATCGACAATAAGCATAAGAGAGACCAGTCAGGCAGCTCATGCAGGGTTCATTCATCTGGACTGGTTTTGCCCTCCTGTATTCGAATATCGGTGCAAGATCACCAGTACAATCTCAAAAATGATTGGGGGCCGGTGGGAGCCACAGCCATTACCAGCTCTGCTGGACTACGTTTAACTGGTTCCAGGCAGGGCTATACGGTTTATGCCATTAGCACTCTTACTAGCTAAGCGCAGAGTAGCTATGAAAAGGTGCAGGAGTACTGTTCCTAATAGAGAGGACTTGTTGAAGTAGCTAGACATGTTTAATGCTAAAATGGAGAACACTTCACCCACAGACCAAAACACTTATTGGGCCCACTTTGAATGTACCTAGCACAGGATGATGTGGATGGTTTCTGCCATCTGTGGACTAGAGGGGAGGAGGGTTATCTTTTGGATATACAGGGACTGTCTTCAATGATACTGCTGGTAACACAACATAGCAGCATTTGAATAAGCACCCTACTCTTACAGGTTAAGGAGCAATGGCTAGGTAAATGATGAAATAGTCAGCTAAATGTCAACTGGTGCGTTATGTATGCTGGTTTACTCTGTAATGTTTTATTTTGGTCTCCATTAGATTAACAGGATTGGTTATGCTTCTTGTCCGAACATATTCAGGGTAACATGTGCAATTCAAAATGTGTTACTGTCTCTGTCTTGCTCATTATTAAATAATAAATAAATAAATATATGTAGTACAGACACCCATTAAACCCACATCACCTCCTATCACAGCCCCTTCTCCTGCTTCCTTCTCATGTGAGGCCTGAAGAAGTAATTCCTCTCTCATCTCTGTCCTCTGTCTACCACAGCAGCGGGCTGTAGTGTAGCTCCTACTGCCATTCCAACGTGAAAGACAGGCTATGGGTTTCTTAACTGTTGGTACACTTGCAAGGGTACCTCCCAGCACAACACCACCTCCCAAAGCTGGCACCCACCAAACTATTCTCTGGCACTGGACCTGGATGCAGCCTGCACACTCTCGGAGGTATATGCAGTGATTCTAGCGCAGCTGAGGAGTACCAGAGTGGTGACCCTCTGGAAGAATCTCCTCCCACCTCTTATAGGCCAGACCGCTATTCTCTGCACCAACTCCTGCCACCATCTATTTTCCACGCTACAGCTCAGAGTACTGTTGCGGCTCCATTAAGGAATTTCCCTGAACTCTTCTAGTTCCGCAAAGTAAAAAGTGGAGCTTCAACACTTCTGTGCACCTCATGACCACACCTGGGAAAAATATGGTCTTGTTGGCGGATCTCTCACCCATGGAAAGAAGAGCTATTTTAGGAACTTAATTGACTTCATTTCCTTTTTTTCAGTCTACTGTTTTGATGTGTTTATAGACTCCTAGTAGGGAAATTCAGTAACTTTCTAAACCCAAGGATTGATTTATCCATACTAATTCAAATATTTCACTCACACACCGAGCCTGATTCAGTTTGTGGAGCTGTGTGTTTAGTGGAATGAGCAAGACTGTCTCTCTGCTGGGTGTACGTTCCAGAATTGAGGATTTGCAAGTTTGATCGATGAAGCCAGAGGGAAGTACTGAAATTGTGCATGGATCTCATTGCGCTGTAACAAGCCTACAAACCTGTAACAAGTCTGATGTATTCTATATTAATCAGCTGGAAATAAAATAAGGCGGATCGCTTGCTCTTCTGCAATGGAATACATTTCAAAACACAATGCTAACTTTTTTAGTTGATCTTTTCAGCAATAATGAAACCAATGGTGGAAAACAAACCAGGATGCAAACAACAGCTAAAGGTAATTGTCACTTTCGGGCAAGTTTGTAAGATTTTTGGGACCATTTTCGCATTACAAATTGATGCAAGGAAAGTAAGAAGGCATTTAGTTGACATATGGAGCAAGTTATCCTTCAAGGAGAATATTGTCTGCAAAGTTCTGACACCTTGATTGTTCGCCCAAGTAGTATGTTTACAAATGAGAAGGGCTTTACCTGATTGAATGAAAATGTGGCAGATACTACACCGATGAAGGCATTCAAAACATCCTTCACCAGGTCAAACTCCTTCCGCATCACCAGCTGTGGAGGCTGAAGCAAGGCAATGCTGAGGATTTGTACCTCCCCTTCTCGAAGTCTATAAAATGTATCAAATGCTTCTCTTCCTGCTTCGGTAAGGTATGGCTCCTCTGTTTTGCCAGGAGGACTACATCAAATAAACAAAAAACAAAAGCAGGGAATATCTGTTAAAAAACACAACTAATGATTTGTAGGACTATTTTGTTGTAACACAGCTATCCACCTTGGTTCATATCCCAGAATATGTTGACCATTCCATACATTTTGTTATTATTTAGTATCCATATTTGTCTTTTTAATCTTAAAAACCATAAATCCATTTAAATAAAGCAAGCATTGTGAGGCAGTCAGGCTGCATCATATTTTTGTAATTTTCCAAGCTTTCCCCAGTTCGTGGCATGAGTACCACTAGCATGAGGAATACAAATCAGCAGCATCTCAAGCCTGGAGTAAACGAAGGCCAATAAAAAACACCAGTTACACAGAGACACAGCAAAACAGGCTGGCTGCACATTCAATACTTCTTTGTTTGTAAGTGTTAGCACATTTAAGCCAGATCTACTCGCTTTGCTAATGATGGTTTTCAATCTTTTTGAGATTTTTCAATTTAGCATAGGGAAGGTCGGGGAGGGAAGGTTAAGTTCTGCATACTGAAAGGAATAAAGAAGTGGTCTGGCCTAGCCAAGGTAAGAGGCTTAAAGATTTATATATAGTGATGCTTTATGAAAATCAAGTCCAGGGTTGGGCCTCTGCAGTGAGCATAAGATGAGCAATCTTGTAGGAGACTGTCTTTTGATGGGGAGAATTTTATGAGGGATGTGTGGATGCCTCTGATTTTATTCCCCTCACTGAAGGTTGAAATCTCCCCGTAAAATCTCATCACAGGGGGAGGTGAAATGATCAATGCTACAATATCATAGAAATCATCAACAACATTGTTTTTGCTGCCAGGTCGATGGTATAAGATGTTCAGTACCAGTGGTTTAGGTGTTGTGTTTGGCCTCTCTCCACTATAAGGCATTGCAATGAGGAGTTTGTTGAATTAATCAGTTTGCATTTAAAGGACTCTTCTCCGTAAAGGTAATCTCGGCCCTTTTTTTAGGTCGCGACTAGCTTAGGCTGCGCGCATGCGCAGTCTCGCTTCGAGACTTCATGTCTCAGAGTAGCGAGGGTAAACCCCGCCCCTCTTCTCCATTGGCTGACCTCCTAAACGGCGGCCAGCCATTGGAGAAGAGGTCTCTGTGACATCATTGTCTCGCTGTAAGCCCCGTCCATTTCGGATTGAGGGGCGTGTTTTTTTAGTTTCTTTCTCGAAAGGACGGGGCTTACAGTTCCTTATCTTCTTTATGGGGCCATAAAGAAGATAAGGAACCTTTTACCCTCTCGTCTTTGTTCTGTCTGTCACTTCATCCTCCTAGAATGCTTGTATTTACATCCACAAAAGAAGTCCCTCAACTCTAAAGCATCTCTTTCCTGGTGTGGTTTCCTTGAACTAGGTTTTTTTGTTGGTCTAAAAAAGGATTAACAATTTATGCAATATTCGCACAGTCCGGGCGAGCAGAACACATTTGTGAAAACTTGGTGAAATTAATTCCACAAGCGAACATTTCTCGCAGGTTGATTTTGCTTTTCAATGACCCGTTTTTCCCGCTGCCACTTGGGAATCAGTTGCTTTTCGTAAGGACATGGATTTGGCGAGAAGATGAGAGAAGAGTGCGAAAGAATGATGGCACGAGCAAGGGTTACTCGGTAATGACGGCAAAATGTGGAGTGGTCGATTTCAGAAGAATCAGGTGAAAGGTACATGACTTCATGACTGGCCAAGATTGGTTGCTCGAGGAGTCTTTGTGGTCCATCAGTGCCACAAGGTTACTCACTTTGGGAAACTGGCATGGCTCCGTTTGATGCTCATTGGCAGTTGGGGGACGAAGATGTGGCCTAACGGCATCTCGGCACGGGTGTTCAACATTCTGTGATCCTGGTAAATCACTTAATCTCCCTGTGCCTAACAAAAATGAATGTGTCCGTCTGCGACGCGACTAGTACTCGTGTAAATCGCTCCGATACCTTCGGGTCAAGCTCGCGCTATTTGAAACTCACCACCAAAAAGTGTAGAATTAGACAATTGGATAGCCCTGGGAAATAAAAGCAGAGAAGTAAGGCTTGGAGTACTGGGCGTGACCTGCTGAAAGCGAAATCAAAATATCCATTGAGACACTATACAGGAGCAACAGAGTCAATAAAGCAGTCATCTGACCATGAAGTTCAAGGCGCGTTGCCTGAAAACAATGCAATAAACTCAGACAAGTCAATAAGGGAAAGGGCGGGGCGTGGCATTTCAAAAGTAACGGGCCGTGGCTTCTCAGCATGAGTTCCTGGGTATCTCATGCTTGGATGCACGCAGCAGTCGTGCGGTGTCGTGCAGTGTCGTGCGGTGTCGTGCGGTGTCGTGCAGTGTTAGCAGCAGTACCCTGCTGGTCAACAGGCTTGACGGCTGGTTTCATTATTTCAGGTGCTCATGGACGGGAACAGATCATATTTCTATTTATTTATTTGGCAAATGTATTCACTGTGAACTTGGCCAAGGGCGTTAGACCACTTTCCACGAGCACCAGAGTACATTTCACAAGTAGGGTTGCTACCTTTTGTATTGGATATTTTAAAGTTTTGCTGTTATTGAACATCCAGCAGACGGTAGGCGAATAAATATTCACACAGAATTGTCAAAATGATCCTGATGCTTGCTCAAGTAATAATTCTATATTTATTTATTGAGCTCTCATATGCTTTTTAACTGATTTCGTTATGTATTTGCTGTTGTAGGTTTCCGTTTCAGTAGGGAAAAGAGATCAGATTATACAAGTTGGCCCGATATTACTACTAGCCTGCACTTAAAAATACAGGCCAGGCTGGGAAAAACAACAGCCAGGTGACAACCCTATACACAAGTTCAGATTATGAATTTTTTGTTTGTTTATGGAGATTAAGTGATTTACCCAGAATCACAGGGTGTTGAGCAACCGCCAAAACTCAACCAGGAATGTGAGTGACAGTTGAACAGACCATTGAATAACGATGACTGGACCAAATCCCCTTTATATCTTGTTGTATGAATATATTTTTTATTTATGATCTTTTTTGGTAATGTAGTACTAGCAGACACCATAAATCGGTCTCTAAGTCACATATAGCTAAGCCACAAATAGAACTAGTTAAAGATCATCCATCTCTCTCTCTTTTCTGCCCCCGTTTTCTGCCCCCCCTCCAGCACAGGGTGACCAATTAAGACTCATTCATGCCAGGGAGGGTTTTCTCACCTGTCCCTTACTCTGCCACTGCTGATGGGCAAGTACCGCAGGTTTCCCGCCTCCTCCCCTGTGGGGATGGGGCTCTGTGCGCATCACCGAGCATCTGCTGATGGCGTATATGCATTCGGCGCATAGGAATTAAACACAACACAACCTCCCCCGTCTCACTTTCCCCACTGCCCTACCCACCCCATCTCCCTTCTCACCAGGACTGCTTCAGCGTCCTCGCTTTCCTTCTGGTCTGCTTTCTGCATGCTTCATCTTTGCTTCCCTAACGCCTCTTCTTGTGGGGCTCTGTGTGTGTGTGTGGGGGGGGGCTGTGTGTGTGTGGGGGGGGCTGTGTGTGTGTGGGGGGGGCTCTCTGTGTGTGTGTGGGGCTCTGTGTGTGTGTGGGGCTCTGTGTGTGTGTGGGGGGCTCTGTGTGTGTGGGGGGGGCTGTGTGTGTGGCTGTGTGTGTGTGTGTATGTGTGTGTAGCTCCCTCTGTGTGTGTGGCTTGCTCTGTGTGTGTGGGGGGGGCTCTGTGTGTTGGGGGGCTCTGTGTGTGTTGGGGGGGCTCTGTGTGTGTTGGGGGGGCTCTGTGTGTGTGGGGGGGCTCTGTGTGTGGGGGGCTCTGTGTGTGGGGGGCACTGTGTGTGGGGGGGCTCTGTGTGTGTGGGGGGGCTGTGTGTGGGGGGGGCTCTGTGTGTGTGGGGCTCTGTGTGTGTGACTCTCTCTATGTGTGTGTGGGGGGCTCTGTGTGTGTGTATGGGGGCTCTGTGTGTGTGTATGGGGGCTCTGTGTGTGTGTATGGGGGCTCTGTGTGTGTGTATGGGGGCTCTGTGTGTGTGTGGGGCGCTCTGTGTTTGTGTGGGGCTCTGCGTGTGTGTGAGGGGCTCTGCGTGTGTGGGGGGGGCTCTATGTATGTATGGGGCTCTGTGTTTGTGTTTGGGGCGCTGGGTGTGTGTGTGTGTATGTGTGGCGCACTGTGTGTGTGGCGCACTGTGTGTGTGGTGCAGTGTGTGTGGCCCACTGTGTGTGCGTGGGCGCTCTGTGAGTGTGGCGCTCTGTGTATGTGGCGCTCTGTGTGTGGTGCGCTCTGTGTGTGGTGCGCTCTGTGTGTGTGGTGCGCTCTGTGTGTGTGGTGCGCTCTGTGTGTGTGGTGCGCTCTGTGTGTGTGGGGATCTCTGTGTGTGTGTGTTATACCTGGGGTTACCAGTCCACATGGGGTAGCCTGGCACAGATTAGGACGACTAATTTCAGAAGCAATCATGTTATGCTTGCATCACACTTGACATAGTAACCCAGCGCCCATCCACTAAAAGAAGACACCACACCTTGTTATAAAAAAATAGAAATGCTTTATAAAAATCTTTTGGTAGGTTTACTTCTTCAGTAGTTCAAACTCTTAATACATTAAGCACTTCCACCTTTTACTTATTCGCACAATGGTACAACACTTTGTTTTGTTTTACATGTTACTCTTATTTTCCAGTTACATAAAAATTCAGCAAACTCTTGGCATTTAGATCTTCCAGCCGTTATTTTACATTAACATTACACAGTTTCACTTTTAGTGTACTTATCGCTGTGTTTACACTCTATGTTCCAACTCTCGTATTTCTAAAACTCTCCCTATAGCTTTGGTTTTACGTCAGGCTAGTGGGAGAACTTGTCACTTCCCCTTTGCTAAAGTACCATAGCCAGTAAATATTAGCCGCTAGCATACATTAAGGAAAAGCCTCCAATGACATTAGGGGTTTATAACAACATCATATCCTAAAGGCCTTTTCCCCTTTCAGTTCCACCTTCTTCTCTCTTTCACATAAGCAAAGGGAGAGGGTTGCCAAAATCGGCACACATTCAAAGGTGTAAACCCTCCTCCTTAGAAAGCACTGCCTCCTTCAGTTTCTTTTCCTCAACTAGCGCAGTGTAAGATGTTCTCATAGTTCTTCCGTAGATATCTGGCCTGCTAAGTGTGAAAGGAGAGTTCCCTGAGAGGTTTCACTACCCTCCGTTTCCCAGCCTGGTTCCCTGCTTACTTTTTTAACGGGATCACCCGACCGATGTCAGTAGACTGGAGGCTTTTAGAGTTAATTCGGGGAGGGTAGGAGTTAACTCTGGCCTGATATGCCAAAGCGGCCACCTCCTTATATGAAGACTCTGGGGGGCTGGGGGGATGGAGCGCCTCTGCGTTTGCGCTTCTCTTCCTCAGCACACCCCACGAAGGCTTGGGCTCCTCCATTCCCGGCTTCCCTCACATTTGCATTTCCCCTTCCGGGCTCAACCCCTCAGTGCCGGGTCGGCCTCCGATGGTAGGACCGCCTACAGGCTCCAAGGCTTCTCTCCGTCGCGATCGAGTCCTGCTGGGATCCCGTCTCCCCCGCCTATGGCTCTCCCTGAGAGACGCTGCCGTCAACCTTTCCTCCACACAGCGCCCCCTCCCGGCCTCCTCACATGGGCCCTCGCAGACCTGACGTTCAGTCTCCCACAGGCCCAGGAAAGCGGCTGCCACCGAGAGTTCAAGCCAGCCTCGGTAAGACTTCAGCTACGTAGAGAGTGATGGGGGGGCAACTTCAGACAAGTCTCGCAGTCGCTATGAGGGATTTCTTTGCCTGTCGCTAAAAAGCACTAATTAGTATGTTGACTCCCCGGGGGGTTCTTGTTATAGCATTCCCCGCTATAACTCTGTCCCAGCCACCCTTACTTGTAAGTTCTTTGTGGATCTTTTCTAGCGAACTTTACTGGGGGTAAAGAGGTCACCCCCCTCCGGTACCTCAAGAATCTCGTGAGGAGACAGCTCCGCCGGGTCAGATCTATGGATGAGGGGGGGTATCAGTCAGTGGAGAGGAAGCAGCCCCCAGAGGCTGTCAGACCCTCTACCGCGCGCCCTCTTCCTCGCTCCTCAGCCTGGACTCCAGCTCGCCCTTGACCTCCACACCACGTCCCTCAGCTCACCTCTTCTCACAACATGGCCGCACAACATTCCAGTATTTATAGCCCAGGACCAGTGGGTCTAGAGTGGACCAGTAAGTTCAGGAACCCCTCTGTTTACCCAATGGCCCCAAGCCCTGAGGTAGCAGTTGGCAGGACACCATTTTGTGACTCTGTTTTTCACCATCTTATGGGGGCAGCTGGACTTAAGAAAGTTAGAGGGGCAAGGAAGCACCTATCCCCCAGGACAATGCCAAAAATTTCCAGTGGACATAAAAATAAAAATGAAGGAATTGGAGGTCAGAAAGGGGACAAAATAAATAAATAATGGGAGGGACCACCCAAAGGGCTGTCAGGTCTAACACGCGTCCCCCCCCAGCTGAAAGTGGGGAGAGCTAACCAACCCCTTGGGAGTTCTCTTCACTAAGGCGGAAATACCTAGAGAGACCGTCTGCATTGGCGTGGTCCACTCCAGTCCGATGTTCCACCCGGAAGTCCATTCCCTGTAGGGAGATAAACCATCTCAACAGCTTGGGATTTTCTCCCTTCATTTGCATCAGACAACGAAGGGGTCGGTGGTCGGTCTGAACCAGGAAGTGCGAGCCAAACAGGTATGGCCGCAACTTCTTCAGAGCCATTACCAACGCAAAGGCTTCCCGCTCAATTGCACTCCACTTTTGTTCCCGGGGAAGCAGTCTCCTAGACAAGAAGACAACAGGTTGATCCAGACCCTCTTTATTGAGTTGCGAGAACACTGCCCCAGTGCCATGCTCTGATGAGTCTGTCTGGACAATGAATTCCTTGGAGAAATCCGGGGCCCTTAGGACTGGTGCTGCACACATTGCTTGTTTCAACTTATCAAAGGCTTGCTGACAAGCCTCCGTCCAGACTACCCGTCGGGGTTGTTTCTTGGATGTAAGCTTCGTTAGGGGTGCTACAATAGTGCCATACCCCTTCACGAAGCGACGGTAGTAACCTGTGAGGCCCAGGAAAGCTCGAACCCCGGTTTGGGTCTTGGGGGGCTCCCAGGCCATGATAGCCTCAATCTTCGCCTGGAGGGGCTGCACCGTTCCCCTGCCCACCAAGTGGCCTAGGTACACAACCGACCCCTGCCCGATCTGACATTTACTGGCCTTGATTGTCAAGCCAGCTTGTTTCAGGGCCTGGAGAACAGCTTGTAAGTGACACAAATGGTCCTCCCAACTGCTGCTGAAGACAGCAATGTCATCCAGATAAGCAGCGGAGAAAGCCTCTATCCCAGAGAGGACCTGGTTCACCAGCCGCTGAAAGGTGGCAGGGGCGTTCTTGAGCCCAAAGGGCATTAGGCAGAACTGGTAGTGGCCCTCAGGTGTGGAGAAGGCTGACCTTTCCTTTGCTCCATCTGTAAGGGAGATCTGCCAGTACCCTGAAGTGAGGTCAAAGGTACTCAAGTATTGGGCAGCTCCCAGCCGGTCAATAAGTTCATCCGCCCTAGGGATCGGATGTGCATCAGTCTTGGTCACTGAATTCAGTCCCCGGTAATCCACACAGAACCTTAGTTCTGGAGTGGTGCCCGGTGGGGCAGCTTTCGGTACCAAAACCACCGGACTGGACCAGGGACTACTAGAAGGTTCAATTACTCCTAGCTCCAGCATCTTAGTGACATCACTGTGGATGCTGGCCTTCACCTTGTCTGACAGCCGGTAGGTCTTACACTTCACAGGTGGGCTGTTTCCTGTGTCCACGTCATGGGTACACAGGTGGGTCCTTCCCGGGACAAGGGAGAACAGCGAGGAATATTGCTCCAGGACCTGGCAGCAGTCCCTCTGCTGTTCAGTAGTCAGGGATGGTGAGAGAATCACTCCCTCCACCGACCCATCCTTTTCCTGAGACGAAAAGAGATCAGGGAGAGGCTCGCTTTCCGCTTCCTCTGCTCCGTCAGTCACCATCATCAAGATGACCTTGGGCCTCTCATGGTGGGGTTTGAGACGATTGGCATGAAGCACACGTAGGGGCTGTCAAGGGGTCTTAAGATCCACTAGGTAAGTGGCCTTACCCTTCTTCTCCATCACCTCTAAGGGGCCTGTCCAGCGATCCTGGAGGGCACTTAGCTCTCCAGGTTCCATCACCCACACTTTCTGGCCATGCTCCAATTCCACCGGGTGAGCATTGTGGTCATACCACTCCTTCATCACTGCTTGGCTGGCTTCCAAGTTGTCAGAAGCTTGCTTCCACAACTTAGCCATTTGGCTCCAGAAGGCCAGCATATAGCTCACCACATCCTGGGAAAGCTTCCTGCGAGTCTTTTCCCATCCGTCTTTCACCAGGCTGAGAGGTCCGCGCACAGGGTGCCCATACAGAAGTTCGAAGGGGCTGAAGCCCACTCCCTTCTGTGGAACTTCTCTGTAGGAAAACAACAGACAGGGTAGGAGGACGTCCCATTTCCTCCGCAGGCTCTCAGGCAGACTTCTGATCATGCCTTTCAAGGTTTTGTTAAACCTTTCCACCAGACCATTGGTCTGTGAATGATAAGGAGTGGTGAACCGGTAGGTAACCCCACACTCCTTCCACATAGCCCGCATGTAAGCTGACATGAAGTTGGTCCCCCTGTCGGACACAACTTCCTTGGGGAAACCCACTCTGGTAAAGATCCCCATCAGGGCCCTCGCCACTGCAGGTGCAGTAATGATCCTCAGAGGAATTGCCTCTGGGTATCTTGTGGCGTGATCCACCAGAACCAGGATGAACCTGTGACCAGCTGTAGTTGGTGGATCCAATGGCCCCACAATGTCGATGCCCACCCTTTCAAAGGGGGTGCTAACGACAGGAAGTGGTCCCAGGGGAGCTTTCAGCTTCACCCCTGTTTTCCCACTGGCTTGGCAAGACACACGTCCGACAGTAAGTGTCGGACGCCACCTTCATTTGAGGCCAATAAAAGTGGGGGACAAGCCGGGCAAAGGTCTTGTCCTGACCTAAATGTCCTGCCAAGGGTATCTCATGAGCCAGTTCTAAAAAAAAGGCTCGGTAACGTTGAGGGACAACCAAGGCCCGTGATGAACCGTGCACTGGTGCCTTAGCTTCACTGTAGAGGAGTCCATCCTCCCAGTATATATGGTAATTCCCAGTAACGTTCCCTGCTGCCTGGGCTTCAGCCTGTCGCCTCAGTCCCTCAAGGGTAGGGCACTCCTTCTGGCCCTTACAAAACTCCTCCCTGGTAGGCCCTCCTTCCACATGCCACTCCGCAGGGATAGGTAGGTTCTCCAGGGAGACAACATCCCCCTTCGCGGACTCCTGGTCCACCACCATAGGTGGCCTATCTGTCTCACGGCGCGTGGATGCCGAGGTAGGCTTCTCCTGTCCTCGGTTCCTTCCCTTTTTTGAAGCTGGCTGTGCCTTTGTTCCAGGCTCCAGCCCAAGCGAACTCCCCCTCCGGGTAGTCGCGGACCTTGTGCTAGCACAGGCCCAGTCAGGTGTACCCAGCATCTCAGAATGAGTCCGGTATTCCACCTACTTCCAAGCATTGTGCTCCATATCATTCCCCAACAGACAATCAACTGGCACGGCAGGGCTTACGGCAACTCGAAGTAAACCTGCAACCCCTTCCCACTCAAATGGAACCTCGGCCACAGGGTAGTGGCCCAATCTGCCGTCAGCTATCGCGGCGGGTGGAGTACATGTGGAATCACCTGCTCTGGAGACACCAGTTGACTCCTTACCATAGTCATACTGGCTCCTGTGTCTCTCAGAGCCTCCCCTCTTTGGCCATTGATGGTGACCCACTGTCCATACTTAGTAGTATTTGAGGGCATCTGGATCTTAGGAACCATCTCCCGATCTACCAGGGACACTAAGGTGACACCCGCCCACTCCCCCCCTTATCTAAGGGCAACTCCTCCCCGAGCACTACACTAGCTACTCCCGGGGCTTTTCTTCCAGTGGGTGGGGGTGGTCTCTTGGGGCACTTTACATCTCCCTTGTAGTGCCCAACGCCACCACACTCAAAGCAATGGACAACCCTTGGCTGCTGACTTTGGCCAGGATGAGGGTTTCTGGGTGGGTTAGCCTTAGGGGTGCATCCTGTTCCCTTTCCCTGGAAACTGTTTTGGGGGCCTTTTGGGAACTCCCTCTTTTTATCTCCCCCCTCTTTCTTCTGGGGGCGCCCTATCCGGTCCTTTGGGAATCCCCTCCAGTTCCCTTTGAGGACACCCGGGTGCTAGCCCAGATGTCCGCCTCCTCAGCAAGCTTCCGGGGGCTGGTCAGCTTGCTGTCCACCAGGTGTTGTCGCAGCTCGGGAAAACATTTCTCGAGTAGGTGCTCCTTGAGGATAAGGTCATATAACCCCTCATAGTCCCCCACCTCGCTGCCTTGCACCCAACCCTCTAAGGCCTTCTTTGCATAGTCCAAGAAATCCACCCAACTCTGTGTGCCTAGTTTGTGACTACCCCTAAACTTCTGTCTGTATTTTTCTGGAGTCAGCCCAAATTTTCTTATCAGCGCCACTTTCATGGTGGGGTAGTGGGTCTACTCTCCCTGCTCCAGGGCCAAAAGTGTATCCCTTCCTGCAGGAGGCATGTATTTATACAAGCCACCACCCAGTGTTTTTCCAGTGTCCCATGGGCTCTTAAGGAGACCTCATAGACAGCCAGCCATTTGGCAATGTCATCGCCTGCACTGTAGCTGGCGACTATGTCCTATGGTAAATAGGGTCTGGGTTCCCTGGTTGTATCTTTGGATTTGCTGCCACCATTACAAATACTGGGAGTCCCTACTTGCAGGGCCTTAAAGTCTAACTCTCTGAGACTCAACTCATGAGCTAGCCTCTTCTCTTCCCTCTCCTCTAATTTTGCCAACTCCCATTTTAACTGCCTCTCCTCCCTCCTGTCCGCTAGTTCAGCTTCAGTTAGACTCCTCATAGAAACACTGCTGCCCTACCTTGAGAGTGTTCTGGGACCTGTCAGTAGGTTCTCCTCCTCAGGTCGGTACAATACATCTACCCCGATGACAGTGTCCCGGTCGGCCTCCTCCTCCTCCTCCTTTCCATCTGGGTGCGCTGCCACCCACGCTCTCAAGCTGGTTTGGAGTTCCCCCTTTTTAGCACCACGCTTGAAGAACACTCCCATATTTTGGCACAATTCTCTGAGCTGGGCCACAGTATAGGACTGCAATTCTTCCAGAGCAAATTCCATTTTGCCAATGAAAGTCAGGGACAGCCACTTGGAGGAAATTAGTTAAGGGGGTAATTAAAAGCTACCTCCACCCACCACCAGGAGTAAATTTGGAAAAGCAAGAAATGTAATCAGGGGGTACGCTAGGAGAAAACTCCAGGTGTAGGTCTGTGGAGTACACTAGGCTACTGCCAAGTGGACGCAAGCACAAGCTCAATCCCACTCCTGGACACCAATTAATGTTAGACCTGGGGTTACCAGTCCACATGGGGTAGCCTGGCACAGAGTAGGATGACTGATTTCAGAAGCAATCATGTTATGCTTGCATCGCACTTGACATAGTAACCCAGCGCCCATCCACTAAAAGAAGACACCACACCTTGTTATAAAAAAATAGAAATGCTTTATAAAAATCTTTTGGTAGGTTTACTTCTTCAGTAGTTCAAACTCTTAATACATTAAGCACTTCCACCTTCTACTTATTCGCACAATGGTACAACACTTTGTTTTGTTTTACATGTTACTCTTATTTTCCAGTTACATAAAAATTCAGCAAACTCTTGGCATTTCGATCTTCTAGCCGTTATTTTACATTAACATTAAACATTTTCACTTTTAGTGTACTTATCGCTGTTTTTACACTCTATGTTCCAACTCTCGTATTTCTAAGACTCTCCATATAGCTTTGGTTTTAAGTCAGGCTAGTGGGAGAACTTGTCACTTCCCCTTTGCTAAAGTACCATAGCCAGTAAATATTAGCCGCTAGCATACATTAAGGAAAAGCCTCCAATGACATTAGGGGTTTATAACATCATCATATCCTAAAGGCCTTTTCCCCTTTCAGTTCCACCTTCTTCTCTCTTTCACATAAGCAAAGGGAGAGGGTTGTCAAAATCGGCACACATTCAAAGGTGTAAACCCTCCTCTTTAGGACGCACTGCCTCCTTCAGTTCCTTTTCCCCAACTAGCACAGTGTAAGATGTTCTCACAGTTCTTCTGTAGATTTCTGGCCTGCTAAGTGTGAAAGGAGAGTTCCCTGAGAGGTTTCACTACCCTCCGTTTCCCAGCCTGGTTCCCTGCTTACTTTTTTAACGGAATCACCCGACCGATGTCAGCAGACTGGAGGCTTTTGGAGTTAATTCGGGGAGGGTAGGAGTTAACTCTGGCCTGATATGCCAAAGCGGCCACCTCCGTATATGAAGACTCTGGGGGGCTGGAGCGCCTCTGCGTTTGCGCTTCTCTTCCTCAGCACGCCCCACGAAGGCTTGGGCTCCTCCCTTCCCGGGTTCCCTCACACTTGCATTTCCCCTTCCGGGCTCAACCCCTCAGCGCCGGGTCGGCCTCCGATGGTAGGACCGCCTACAGGCTCCAAGGCTTCTCTCCGTCGAGATCGAGTCCTGCTGGGATCCCGTCTCCCCCGCCTACGGCTCTCCCTGAGAGACGCTGCCGTCAACCTTTCCTCCGCACAGCGCCCCCTCCCCGCCTCCTCACATGGGCCCTCGCAGACCTGACGTTCAGTCTCCCACAGGCCCAGGGAAGCGGCTGCCACCGAGAGTTCAAGCCAGCCTCGGTAAGACTTCAGCTACGTAGAGTGTGTGTGTGTGGGGGGGAGGGGGGGGGGATGGGGGGACTTTGGACAAGTCTCGCAGTCGCTATGAGGGATTTCTTTGCCTGTCGCTAAAAAGCACTAATTAGTATGTTGACTCCCCGGGGGGTTCTTGTTATAGTATTCCCCACTATAACTCAGTCCCAGCCACGCTTACTTGTAAGTTCTTCGTGGATCTTTTCTAGCGAACTTTACTGGGGGTAAAGAGGTCACCCTCCTCCGGTACCTCAAGAATCCCGTGAGGGGACAGCTCCGCCGGGTCAGATCTATGGATGAGGGGGGGTATCAGTCAGTGGAGAGGAAGCAGCCCCCAGAGGCTGTCAGACCCTCTACCGCGCGCCATCCTCGCTCCTCAGCCTGGACTCCAGCTCGCCATTGTCCTCCACACCACGTCCCTCAGCTCACCTCTTCTCACAACATGGCGGCACAACATTCCAGTATTTATAGCCCAGGACCAGTGGGTCTAGAGTGGACCAGAAAGTTCTGGAACCCCTCTGTTTACCCAATGGCCCCAAGCCCTGAGGTAGCAGTTGGCAGGACACCATTTTGTGACTCTGTTTTTCACCATTTTATGGGGGCAGCTGGACTTAAGAAAGTTAGAGGGGCAAGGAAGCACCTATCTCCCAGGACAATGCCAAAAATTTCCAGTGGACATAAAAATAAAAATGAAGGAATTGGAGGTCAGAAAGGGGACAAAATAAATAAATAATGGGAGGGACCACCCAAAGGGCTGTCAGGTCTAACAGTGTGCGGCTCTGTGTGTGTGGGGGGGGGCTCTGTGTGTGTGGGGGGGCTCTGTGTGTGTGGGGGGGCTCTGTGTGTGTGGGGGGGGGGCTCTGTGTGTGTGTGTGGGGGGCTCTGTGTGTATGGCTCTGTGTGTGTGTGTGTGTGTGGGTGCACATGCAATAGGTCTCGCATTTGTGAGAGATTAAGCTATTATTCCATTTATGTATCTGTTTTCAAAACCAACACATAAATAAAAATGTTGTCATTTACAATGCCAATAGCTCTAACTTTGGCAAAGGCGAGACCGTTGCATTGTAAATGCTTGTTCTGCTCTGTCAATGAGGAGGATGTTGTTTCTAAGCGGAAAGAAGGTGATATGAAATGGGAGAAAAGCTATGTGTCTATTAGTGCAATATTATCAAGGTCAGTCTCCCATAAGAGCAGCTTAGCAAGTTGCAGGAGAAAGTGCAGACCTACAGTTTAGGAGAGCAGCTTTGGTGTGATGTGTAGGAGATGGGTCGCTGGGTTGAGAGAAGGTGATGTTTCTAGTGTTCCTTCAGCCGATTGGTCTCAGTGCTTGGAACATCTCTCTCCAGACATTATGATAATAGCCTATTAGCAGCGCAAATTATATTTAGGTTTAAAAGCAAGTTTAGGTACAAAATCGTGTTTAAGAGGAAATCACATTAAAGAGCAAATCATGTTTAGGCACAAAGTAAGCAACACTGCGGTATCACATTTAGAAGGAAAATAGCATTTAGGTAAAAAATAAAAAAAATAAACACCACTGACGAAACTTCAGCAAGAATGCATAAGCACTGTTAGGAGAACTCATACATTAAGATAGAAAAACAGATTTAAGTGCAAAATCAACGGGAGTGAAGAATCGCTTTCAGAACCATAACTGTGCCTCCATTGCAGTGCATGGACACTTTGCAGTCCATAAACTGCAATGGGAGGCATTCTTTAGTGAGACTTACTTAAAGGGCAGTAGTAAATGGAGAGAATGAAATTGCCTGCAGGTCTGATCCCAAAAGTGGATGACACTTTCTTCACATACTGCCTTAAAGGGGTCACACCACCCTCTCCCAAAAAAATAGTTTTAACGGAGCTGACCCAAACTCCCTTTCCTTCTATGTTTTTTTGGTGTTAACTTTTTGCCAACAGCTAAAAGAGGTCTGTTGACTGACCAAAATACAATGTTCCCAAATGACAAAGCAGACTTTTAAAAAATGGGGCCAATGCAGCAATTATAAACGTTGGATTGAGTGTTGGAAAGAAACAGATGATAACTTCCAAAACAAGTAATGGCAATGCAAATGGATCTCATCTTCTGACCTATTGGATTTGCCAATGCTTTTTGGTGATGCTGTAAGGAAATATGAATTTTTGGGCCAAAGCCCTGCAGCAATAAAGAGGGGTGGGTGGGAACAAAATGTGTGATGCAGCATAATTTGCAGGTATGCAGGAGTCATCACACAAACAGGTGTATGCGTCTCCACTCATGCCTGTACCCAGAAAAGGACATGGACGCAATTATTTTGATTTACTGATCCAAGATTGACTGGTAAAAAAAAAAATGAAACTGGATTAGTGTGAAACCGCATGCGGCAATTTTCTGCCATACTCTCCAAAAAAGTATTTTAAAAATGTATTAGCGGAGGACTTAAGAGCTGGTGGGGGAGTGGTTTTAGGGAAGAAATTGAAAGTGGGAATAAATAGAAAACGTAAAGCGGGATTTGGAGCTGGGGAATGGTAGCACATGAGGGCGAGTGCAACACTATGGATGGGGGAAGAAGCACATGAAGGAGAGAACAACAAGGAGTGTGGGGTGGTGGAAGAAGAAGCAGCACATAAGGGAGAAAGACACATGGAGTGTGGGGGGGGGGTTACTTGGTAGGGGGAGAAATACGAGAGAGCTGAAAAACACACATTCTGATGCAGTGCTTAACCAAAAAAGAATGAAAGCAGGTCTCTAAAAGTGAGCAGTGTAAGAACAGAAGTCCACCACTGAAAAGGATGGAAACAAGGCTATGCTCTAGAGGCGAGACGAACATAAGATGCACAAGATGGGACAAGGAAAGCCATCAAATAAGAAGCAAGCAAATAAGAGTGCCAACACTGCCAACCAACAACAGGCAATGGGCTATAAGCTCACTTAAAGTTCTTAGTAAGCCCACAATAAGTCTTTCATTACATTACAGATGGCACTGTCTGGCAGGCATGACCTAAAATGTACAGGTTAGTTATAGGTATGCACTTATCCAAGAAATGAACCACAGCCACAGGCAGCAAAATGATGTACCTATAATCTCCACAGGATAACAAATTTGCTGTATTTTTAACAATGCGCACATGTTTGGTGTTTAGGTGGATGCTTATTCAGCTATCCTTCGCTCTCAATCTTCAAAGGTTGGAATACACAGAGGCCCACAGGGGAGCCCTACACAGTCATCTACTTTATTGTTGACATATTTGTGCCTTGCCCCATCTTCTGAATAGGTGATATGTGGAGGCATCTTTCAGAACAGCCAGCACTTTGTCATCATGCTCATGGCTGCCTTTAATTTAGGGTTCATCCGTATTTTTCAAAGGTCACTGGGCATATAAGCCAGCGCCAGCAGTACAAGTACCAGTCCCTACAGTGGCAGTCCTTCACTTTTGTATATTCCCATCGTCTCTTCAAATACCGACATCCCTCAGCCCAGGTGATGTGCTCTGTGGTCGGCCTGAGGAGTACTTATGCTATAACACACCCAGCAGCCATTGGGTGTGGGGTCAGGGGGGCTCACAAACGTGCAAGATACACAAACGTCATTCTCAGATCACGGTGTGTCAGGTTAAGGGTTTTCACGAGAATCTGCAAACCACTGTTAATGTGAAAATTGTTACATTTTATTATATTTCTATGCACACTGGCAAATATTTGCAAAATACTTAACAGCATTTTTACCTTTTGTGAAGCATTTATATGTACAATTGGTAACGTCTCCAAGATATTTCTCTGTAAGTACACCTTTGGATAGTTTTTGTGTGCACACTGACGTTTTAGAAGACTAGAACACTGCCCTTTCACTGTGAAGCCTAGCTCACGTAATGGTTAATTAAACAAGCATATGTGCGACATAAATGGTCGACATAATCGGTTGCAGAAACCATGATTTTCACATACTAAGTAGGAAAGAGAAAAACTTGCATTATATGTGAAGATGAACAAAAATTCCAACAAAACCTCAAAAAGATAGTACAACAATAAAACCTGCACAAAACGCACACCACTAAGCTAATGTAGATAAACTTGGATATAATGAATGTAACTGAATTATTTAACAGGGTCAAAGTTTATTCTGAAATACTAGTGGCACCCATCTGGCTTTGATGGACGTACGTTAAGGGCCCCTTATTTAAAACTTCAATTGAGTTTTGCTGCTAGTGCACGCTTTCTTTGGTCTGTCTGTGATGACGGAGGCACACAAATGTAAATATCAAGGACCCCCTTGTAGATTATTTTTCTGCTACTTTCGTTTTTACAGGCTCGGCGACGTCACCACTTCGTCAGAAGTGGGGAGGAGCTGCGAGCCGTATTGTTAGGGGGTTTCTGGCTCGTGCTGGAAAAATTCCTCTGTGCTCGTGCTTTTGCAGTGCTTTATTTTATAATCTGAAGGATGATTGGTCCTCTCGGTGCTGTTTTTTTAGTAGTCTTGATGCGATAGGGCATATGTAATTTTCGTCCGCCATTTTTAGCATTTTCTGTGCGGTTTCGCGCACGGCAGTCCATTAATTTTAATTAGGAGCTGTCAGGGTCCCCTTCTAATGCAATCCAGATGGTGGGAGCGCGTTCACCATTCTGCATTGCATGTATAGGGCGTGCGTTCGTCTGCAGCCTTTATGGGGCTGAAAAAGAGGCAGTATTTAAATACAGATTACCGAATGAGTTACACAATGATTGTGCTCGCCTGTAACTGCACGGAATCACTTTGTATTAGCATGGGTAGTCTGCGCGGTATCCAGAGAGGGGGATGTTTTCACTCAGGCGTGTCACACACTTGACATGAGCATGTTGACAGGAATCAGATGCCCTATTGATTGTCTATATTTTTAACCTGTCCTTTCCTTATTTAGTGTGCCTCACGTTACACGGTGGCTTGCTAGCATGATGTTGTCTGAATGCACTCCTATTTCACTGCAATATGTGGGGTGCACAGTTCATTTGAATATGTTGATTCTCGCACCTTTCTTTTAATTGGGCGGAGAATTTATTATTCTCACTTGGGTATTATTAATTGTTTTTTTACATGATTATGAGCCGGATTTGTGATATGTTGCATTTGTTTTCAGTTTGTAGCCATGAGGAAGTCCGTGGAGAATATCACGACGAAACGTGTTGGCTACTTCTGTGAATGGCTATTTCCATGTTTGCATCCGCCAAGACTGAATAAAAAGAGCAGTAAAATACTGCATATTGTGGACGTCTATTGTATTGAACTTTTATGTGATTTATCATTGCTCGGGAAAATGTGTGTTTGCAAGGAAGTGTTCCCGATTAGAAGGACATGGTGTTCGCCTTATTTCCTTTGTAGCGCTGATCTGATATGTATTTCTCTTTAATAGCAACACGTACTTTGGGTACAACACATCAATTGCGCATTGACACAACCATGCCACTACAAAGAGTATCAGATTACATAGCGCAATTTGATTTGATTGCAGCATAATTTACTCAACCCTGCCTGCTAATTGCGTCCTCCTCTGCCGCATAATTTCAGTGGTCCAGGTTAATGTAAATGAATACATTTTCTCCTACAGTGCACTCACAACCTAAGCGCTCCCATGATTGTGGCAGGCAGGGAGATCGCTCTGAATGTTTGGTGGCTGTGAACAGTGCTCGGAAGGAACGCAGAGAAATCGTGAGCATTGAACACCGTGGGCAGCAGCAGTATGCAGCATGCTCCTAATGCACTGTCACTCATGTCCCATTCATCTCGCTCCAGCGAGATCAGGGTCAATGTCTGTTTCTCTGCCAAGCTTTTCTCTGCAGAGAGGGGTCATCAGTAGTTGGTTTAAAGCCAGAATCCAGGCTCACTCGATAGATGGCATTGTTTGCAGTGAAAGCCATTCCCCTAGTTGGAGTTACTAGGGCTCAGTCTGCATTCCTGTTCAATTCTTGGAATCTGCCTAGAGGAATCTATCTCTGTGGTGGGATCAACAGTAGGCACCAGTCTGTGCCCATTCAGTACCTGCCATCTGGTTGATGTGATCTATCACCTCTGATTGGATTAGCACTCAAACTGTGTGGCCATTCAATCTTTGGCCTCTTTGTGAGGAGCTTTACCTCTCGTGGTTGGTTTAAACCTAATTCTCTGCACCCATATTAAACCTATCCTCTCTCTGCAGAGTTTGAAGCACATTTATGAAAAAATAGTTGCTGGTGTGTGTTTGCAAGGAAGTGTTCCCGATTAGAAGGACATGGTGTTCGCCTTATTTCCTTTGAAGCGCTGATCTGATATGTATTTCTCTTTAATAGCAACACGTACTTTGGGTACAACACAACAATTGCGCAGTCCACAACACACATACATAACACCACACACATAAGACCACACACACACACCATACACACACATACACCACACACACATACCACACACACACACCATATACACACCACACACACATACACGACACACACATACCACACACACACACCACTCTCTCACCACCACACACTCATCACCACTCACCCCCACAGACTCACCCCCACAGACTCACCACTACAAACACAACCACACATACAACCACACACACAACAACACAACACCAGCCGTCAGTGCATGCTTTCACCAGGGCCAAACACCACCAGCCATCAATGCACTTTTTCACCAAGCACAAACACCATCAGGCGTACAACACCAGGCAGCCGTCAGTGCATGCTTTTGAAGGATGAAGACACAGAGCAGCTCTGCAAATTCCATCAACACAATTTAGAGAATCACATGTATCAGATCTGGAGTGTGCCGCGTGCGTGCTGCTACTGTGAAGGGAACGAGGCTTCAGTGTCAGGCAGCGGCTGCTTGCAGACCCAAGAAGGATGAAGACACAGAGCAGCCCTGCAGATTCCATCAACACAATTTAGAGAATCACATGTATCAGATCTGGAGTGTGCCGCGTGTGTGCTGCTGCTGTGAAGGGAACGAGGCTTCAGTGCCAGGCAGCCGCTGCTTGCAGACCCAAGAAGGATGAAGACACAGAGCAGCCCTGCAGATTCCATCAACACAATTTAGAGAATCACATGCATCAGATCTTGTGTGCCGCGTGCGTGCTGCTGCTGTGAAGGGAACAAGGCTTCAGTGCCAGGCAGCAGCTGCTTGCAGACCCAAGAAGGATGAAGACACAGAGCAGCCCTGCAGATTAGATCAGCACAGATCGGCAGTGCCGCGTGTGCGTGTCTGCCGTGCTGCTCTGAAGGGAACTAGGCTTCAGTGGCAGGCAGCGGCTGCTTGCAGACCCAAGAAGGATGAAGACACAGAGCAGCCCTGCATATTCCATCAACACAATTTAGAGAATCACATGCATCAGATCTGGAGTGTGTCGCGTGCGTGCTGCTGCTGTGAAGGGAACAAGGCTTCAGTGCAAGGCAGCGGCTGCTTGCAGACCCAAGAAGGATGAAGACACAGAGCAGCCCTGCATATTAGATCAGCACAGATCGGCAGTGCCGCGTGTGCGTGTCTGCCGTGCTGCTGTGAAGGGAACTAGGCTTCAGTGGCAGGCAACGGCTGCTTGGAGACCCAAGAAGGATGATGAGACAGAGCAGTCCTGCAGATTATATCAGCACAGGCAGCAATTTAGAGAATGACATGCATCAGATGTGGAGTGTGCCGCGTGCGTGCTGCTGCTGTGAAGGGAACCAGGCTTCAGTGCCAGGCAGCGGTTGCCTGCAGACCCAAGAAGGATGAAGACACAGAGCAGCCCTGCAGATTCCATCAACACAATTTAGAGAATCACATGCATCAGATCTGGAGTGTGCCGCGTGCGTGCTGCTGCTGTGAAGGGAACTAGGCTTCAGTGCCAGGCAGCGGCTGCTTGCAGACCCAAGAAGGATGAAGACACAGAGCAGCCCTGCAGATTAGATCAGCACCGATCGGCAGTGCCGCGTGTGTGTGTCTGCCGTGCTGCTGTGAAGGGAACTAGGCTTCAGTGGCAGGCAGCGGCTGCTTGCAGACCCAAGAAGGATGAAGACACAGAGCAGCCCTGCAGATTAGATCAGCACAGATCAGGCTTCAGTGCCAGGCAGCGGCTGCTTGCAGACCCAAGAAGGATGAAGACACAGAGCAGCCCTGCATATTAGATCAGCACAGATCGGCAGTGCGGCATGTGCGTGTCTGCCGTGCTGCTGTGAAGGGAACTAGGCTTCAGTGGCAGGCAGCAGACCCAAGAAGGATGATGAGACAGAGCAGCCCTGCAGATTAGATCAGCACAGGCAGCAATTTAGAGAATGACATGCATCAGATGTGGAGTGTGCCGCGTGCGTGCTGCTGCTGTGAAGGGAACTAGGCTTCAGTGCCAGGCAGCGGCTGCCTGCAGACCCAAGAAGGATGAAGACACAGAGCAGCCCTGCAGATTAGATCAGCACAGATCGGCAGTGCCGCGTGTGCGTGTCTGCCGTGCTGCTGTGAAGGGAACTAGGCGCATGCAGTATTCCAGCAACATACCTTTTATTGCTAATCAGAGAAATACTGTCCTAATATGAGTCACTCCTGACATTACTGTGCATCTGAAATGCTGGTAGGGCTGGGAAGAGTCAGCCATATGTTAGGCGACCTCGTTATAAATGGATTATGGTACAATCCCGACAACTTTGCTTGTTCTAGGCAAGGGAAAAACAGATAAACTTTTATAGCTGGCATGCAAACAGTGCGAATATATAGCACATTTTAGTCATCAGTGACATTACCATGTACACATAAGGAGACAAGTACAGCTAGTAAGCAGAGTGCCAGTGACGCCAGTGTGTGAGTGTGCAGGGTGAACAGTGTGTAAGTGTGCAGGGTGCACATTGTGTGAGTGTGCAGGATGAGTGTGCAGGATGAACAGTGTGTGAGTATGCAGGGTGAACAGTGTGAGTGTACAGGGTGAGCAGTGTGTGAATGTGTAGGGGCAGTGTGTGAGTGTGCAGGAAAGAAACACTCAAACTAAGTCCACCACACACATACATAACACCACACACACTATACACACACATACACCACACACACATACCACACACACACATACCACACACACACAGACCCTGCTGCACATACAAGCATACCACTTCGACTCCTCGTCAGGGGTAGTAAGTGCTACATAAATGGAATTACAATACAATATAACACAATACACCACGCACACAAATATACTACACACAAATAACTAGCTACAGTGAAGGCAGCGTGGGTTCACTCTTACAGTAGGTATGGAAGAGTACACACACTACACACAGACATACAGGCACACCCATATTCATTTAAGCTAGCAGCACAAAAGGTACGAACATCACATAATTGGAAGAAATAAATATAGTGAATATGTTGCAGGTCCTCTTACATTTGCTATTAAACAAAAACTTTTAAGGGACTTATGTTTGGGACAATATGCTGCCGATTTTTTTTAATGGATCCTTGTCTTAGTGGGAAACAAACACCATCAGGCGTACAACACCAGGCAGCCGTCAGTGCATCCTTTTACAAGGCGCACTCACCAGCAACCGTCAGTGCACGCTTTCACCAAACACACACACCATCAGCCATCTGTGCACGCTTTTACCAAGCACACACCCACCAGCCGTCAGTGCACCCTTCCACCAGGCACACACACCTCCAGGCGCCAGTGCACTCTTCCACCAAGCACACACACCACCAGCCATCAGTGCACGCATCAATTGTTAACGCATCCACAATTAACTATTGTAGCAATCGCAGTATGGTACACTTTACTTTTAAACATATTCATCTAAAGCACAGCATGCCACCATTGGTAAAATTACAATCCAACCCACATAATTCCACTACACACCACATGCACACACTCCATAACACATGGCGAAAAGACATTGCCATTTACAATGCCATTAGCTCAAACCCAAATAAATCCGAGCCCGATTGCATTTCTAATGCTTGTTATATTGTGTTTTTAACGCCAAATTGTATTAAATACTGATTATGTAATGTCATCCTATTGATGTCTTTTTTAAACAAATATTCATAGTAATTGAATGTCAACTTTCTTGTTTTTATTAAAAATAAATAATTAAGTACACTATACATGATAGCCACACTGAACTCTTTCTTGTATTGCATCTGCTCCATTGTGATAAACTGTATATTGCCTAGGAATCTTTATTTTCGATTGATGACGGAGGCACACTACTGGCCAATCAAAGGGGGCCACGACTCAAGAATCTCCTTCTCAGCAGTGAAGGCGAGTAAGTAACTTGTTCATGATAACTGATGATGACACCAGTAATGCCCACTTACGCAAGCAGCACAGAGCATTTACAGTGAATTCTTCTGCAACATAACTCATTTTACTGCTAGCCTTCGAAAGATAAAAGGTCTGACTGGCAGTGCTAGGGCTGAAGTTGTGCCGGTGACGCAGACTGCTCAACCCGCGGGTCGTTTATCAAGCCCAAACGCAAATCAAAATGTTTCACGGAAAAGGACTACTTACTAATAATCTAGCTGCGCGAGACAATAAACTGACCTTTCCGCACAAGTCTAATGTTGACAGGTTCCAGAAAGCTGAAGAGCGAGGTTATCTATGAATTCCAAAATGAGGTGAACTCATTTTCAACAATATGCTGCAAAGTATAAAAATGCTCTATAAAGTTTATAAGCTTATATTTTCTAGAATGGGGCGGGCTGTTTTGGTTACAAAGAGGCAGACAAGAGGTCACCGTTAACTAAGTTTCCATTCTGGAAACCATAACCCAAATAAAATATTTTGATAGGTACCTTCGTGAAACCCGAAAGCGCCTCACAGTACAATCCATACCTAGGAGTCAATGGAGGGTAAAACGAGCATTGGCCGAACGCAGCCGGCAGCGGAACGGCAAATACGTCTTCACAACGGATACAATATTTCTACATGTCATGGTAGCAAGGGTGTCTCTTTAGTTATTCTAGCTATGCGGGCCATTTAGATATGAGCTACAGCTCGTGCCAAGGTTTCCTCTGATTGGCCGAGGTACAACCCGCGCACCAACAGCTGCATTGCTACCAGCAGATAAATGGACTTCAATTTACCTAAGTGCTGAACACAGAAGCTTCATTTATAATAAGCCAGCAGCGGAGAGCACGCGGCACGGGCCACGAGGGGGCGTTCCAGCCACAGAGGAGATTCTGCAAGATGGTCCACGCAGCGAATCCTTGTGTCCCGGGTGCACTTCACGACACGACACACCTCGTCTTTCTTCCTTCTGGCCTTGATAAACTGTGTACCTTGTAGGTAAACAGTAAGTGAATGTAGGGCCGGGATGGGAGCCAATAGCAGCCCAGGAAAAGGTGTTCATACCAGCCTTATATTAACACAGTCTAGCCAATGAGTCTCACCTGCTATGGAAGGATTGAGTGGGACCCAAATACATACAGGACTGTAATACAGGGGTGTGTGTGTGTGCCCTCAGGACTGTTTGCCAGGCAGAATAGCGATGATACAATTGTCCAATCACCCCGAAAAGTAGCATGCTAGTCCTCCGCCTACCGGGAGCTTGGCCTGTGTCCCACATGGCCAGTCCAGTCCGGATTGAAACAAATGTTTCACTCCTTGTCAGATCTGCGCGTAGGCAGCAACTCTAAAAGGTTAACCCTTATCTTGATACACAAAGGCATGGCGGCAGATTTTCCCTATATAGCTAGTACCTACGACTGCTAAGAAGTTCCTTCAAATGAGTGGATTTGTCAGCCATAAGATAGGACTAGTGTGCGTTTCTGGCAGAGAACGATGAGAGTAAACAATGAAAATGAATTAAACACCCACAATACTACCTTTGTGATTATTGACACGCATTTACTATCTTTTTTAAACGAGTATGCGATGTTGCAACGAGTATGCGATGTTGCATCGCATGTGATTACAACGCGGTTGTTACAACGCAAACAATTACATCGCAAGTCGTTTCTACGACTTGCTGTAGGGGGGGCGCTGGATTTAGGAATAGTATAATTTACTATTCCAACTCCAGCGTGTGGAACAGTAGGAAAGGTGTTGGAATAGTAAATTATACTATTCCCATTGTAACAACCAAGTTGTAATCACGTGTTGTAGCACATGCGATGTAAACGCGGTTTCCCCTTTTGAATACTCAAATGTACTTCTAAACATAAGCCAGGACATCCTGCCCAACACCCACTACCCTCCAGGTGTAAGGTGTGCAAAATGTGTGAGATGGAGCATGGAATATCACTTTTTAGGCAGGTTTCAGAGGGAGCAAAATAAAACATTGATACTTCGTGAAAATAAGAACAAACACAAATAACTGAAATTTTAGATTTACCATATTCCTATTATACCTGTGGATTTTCATGGTACAACAATAACATAGTTCCTCGTCATAGGCCAGGGGCTTCAGTGATTAGGATCAGAGAATCGAAATCTCCACAAGCTTAAGACGTTTGTATGAAAGGAGTGATTTTCTTTGGTGAGGAGCCCAGCAAATAAGGCAAAGGGACTAAAAATTAATTCTTTGGAAGATCAGCAACCAATGCAGCACACTCCAAGATGCTAACATGAAATCAAATGTGCAGAAGACAGAAATTATCCAACTGCCATGTCATGTCTGATCAGGATGAAATGAATGAAATGAAATGAATTCGTACTTGTATAGCGCACTTATACCGTGAGGTGTCTTGGCGCTGTACGCATACCGCTGTGGAACCCTTCCTGGCTTTTCCCTGTGAAATGACCACTCCTGGGCACCCCCAAGGTGAAACCAGGCATCCCAGCGCTGTTGGGGCCACTGTGGAGATTAAGCAAGCTATTGCCCAGAGTTGCAGAGTGGGACCCATGATTAGAATAGGCACCAAGGCGAAAATTATCAGGTCCGAGGAAATTGAGCCCAAGGCCCGCCGAGGCGGGAATTGAACTCTGGTCCCGGGCCAGACCTCTGCATCAGGGTCTGCCGCTCTAACCAATGAGCCACACTTCTCCAGGATCATCTAACTGACAGTGTCAAGTGTCTCTTGGTGGACAGATCAAAAAGACAAACTCTGGGGAGGCCCTCATCTTTAACATGTCTTAGCTCAGCTTATTCCAACAGGGTGAACTGCTAGCATACCAGATTTTACTCCATCATTTTAGGGATGGCCAGAAGGAGAGTAATGGGTCTCTAGGGATAACTCTGCCGAAATTTGCTTTTTTCAGAAGTGAGGTTACTGTGTCTTTTTTATGTAAGAGGGGGCATATGACCTTCATCAAGCAATGCGTGTCTCTTTCAATGAGGCATCAATGGTTGGAGGCAGTGCTTGGAGCACAGAAATAAGGACCGGGCCATTTGGTGAGCCAGATTAAATGTGAACAAGGCAGTAGATACTTCAGCCATGGACATTCGAGGTAGTTTGGTCACCTCTTTTTTATTTTTCTTCTTTTTTAGAGTTTTATATAGCGTGAACTTATCAGAGCGCTTTACACAAGCACCAGTTTTGTTACAGATGGACACATTCATTTTTGTTAGGCACAGGGAGATTAAATGATTTGCCCAGAATCACAGGATGTTGAGCGTTTTGCTGAGACTCGAACCCAGTTCCCCAGCTTCGAGATCGACCACTCTACCTGTAAGGCTACATCCTCTCCCCTCTAAGAAGCGGTCTTTTAGCAGATGAAATGTGAGGACATTTGCTGTCCTGTCTAATGGCCTCCTAAATGTGAAGTCCTTATTTTGTAAAGTCACAGCTAGATTACATAATTCCTCAAAGGTTTAATACTCTTGGAGCAAAAGGAAGGCAGCAGAAAGGAGAGCACTGTTGAAAAAAGATTGTGTAAACAATGTTTAGATCCAGGGATATGCGAGAAGAGAATGGGGCTGTATGTTGCATGAAGCTTGATTTTATACCCTCATGGCTGGTTTCAATAGTAGCATGTTGTATACTGCTTGTACTGTTAACGCTATGATCTCTACTTCTCTATGTCACATGCATATATTCCAGAACGCTGATGACTCTGACTCATTCTAAAAACTTGGGAGAGTCAGTTTGTACTTGGCCAGCAGGCATTGGGTTGTCTGATGTTCCTTCTCTGAATAAATTACCTCTATTACAAGAAAAGGGCTGCAACTTACTTACTACAATTTTGGCGACGATTGGTGCTGGCCAAGTGGAGAGGTTGCAGTGTCCAGAGAAGAGTCGCACGCTGATTGATGTTAGCATGCCAACAGGATGTAGACAACAGATCCCATCGCAGGAAATCCACCGTGTGGAACTTACTCATTGTCTTCATCGAGGGAAGCAAGAGGAGTGTAGGATTTGGGAAGGAAGAGGCAAATTAAAAGATCGAAGATCGGGAAGAAACCGTGAGTAGCACGCAACATTTAACAACTGTCTAGTGTTCTTATCGGCGTGGCGCAGTGCATGCGGTATCCCGGCAATGCATATCCTACTTCCATTATCCTCAAGCGTTCGTCAGCCTGACCGAAATCTTCAGGGCGTAAGTGTGTTGAATGGAAGTGACGTTTCACGTTAATAAACAAACGTGAAACGAGCGTTTTAAGCCTCATTTCTGTTTTCACTGGACGGCGGACATCTTTGGAAAACGGAAAAGTATTTACTTTGTTTCCGACGCTGCATGTGCGATTACAAAAGCACAATTGTGGCGAATTATCTAATTAACAGATAAAAAAAATATTTCAATGCAAAGTAATTTAAAAGCGGTTTATGAAGCCTTAAAGGTATGTTGTGTAAGACAATTAAAAGTAAAGAAATTGTGGAATTTCACTCAAATTCAGCGTGGAGGTGTGAACTTCACTTTATTATAAGACTGATTCAAGGATGTATTGAAAGTTTATTTTTGAGTATGTATACATACATATATTTGAGGCCATACTGAAAGAATTTTGCGACTTTTAAAAAATATATATATATATATATATATATATATATATATATTCTGTTCAAGAAAGTTTTATTTTATTTTAATAAAAAACATGGCTCAACAGGTAAATGTCACACTACACCACCATTTTTGAGTTAACCAGGTAAACCAGAAATACAACAAAACGAAAAGATAGAAAGGTTTCCAACTTGCGCTCAATTGTCCAAAGTACAAAGGTAATTATTAAATCTGCTACAAGGGATAATAGTGACGTCTATCTAGCGTCATAAATAATGGGGTAAAACCACATACACAATGTTATACACAATATATCCCGAGCATAACTGAATCGTGTACAAAACAGCAGTTGAATAAAGTAACATATTCCAAACTCGGTGTCAATCTTCTTCTTTAATGTTCTTTTCAAGCCTCAAACATTTCTTCAGATCACTAGCCAACACGGGTTTCGTCTATTTACAGCAGTCTATGCAATTAGACTTCATCAGGGCTAGAATATGCAATAAAGACAATAATTACAAACTGAATATGTTATATATTACATATTTACAACCAATTTACAGAAGTCAAGTTGTACTTTGAGCATCGTCATAATGATGTTACTACGGATGACAGGAGCTCATTAAGAATCATTAAAAAACACTTTCCAGTATCTAAGCACCACCGAACAAAAACCCAATTTTCTATTCCAAAGAAAGACAGGGAAGTGCAAAGACAATCTCCAAGGCCCTCATTCAAGCCACCAAAGTGAAAAGCAAAATAATAATTGTGATCCAACCGGATTGTGAAAGACGTATCAGTCTAACTGCATTAAACAAAAAATAAATAAATGTGAAGATCCCCTAAAACTCCAAACCCTAAAAACTCCAAATGCAAGCATAACATATTGCATGCATAGGGAAATCTCATTGCTCACCAGTCTGTTTATTTGTGAGACGATGTTACCACTGGCTTGTTAATTACAGCGACGTTGTTTATGAGTTCTGTGGCAAATAAGTCAACAGATGAAAATTTACTAAAAAGTAACACGACTTCCTAGTGTCTATAACACGTTCATTTCCATTATATTGTACAATTATCCTTAATACTCACTAAAACCGTTGGAAATTGATCGAGTCAAACGAAGAAATAGCACCTTGGTTAATATTTAGGAACACGACCCACGTCAGGGCTGGTCCAATTTCCACATCTAAATGCAGGGAATAATAATATCCGAACCCCTGCATTAAACTTCATCCAAATATTCCGCAAATGACAATTACAATCTAATTTTAACCTAAGTCTAATTGCACCAAGTTATCTTCTTATAATGCAGGTATTCTAATTGTACGTAGGACCTCCCTTCCGACATTATGTATTTTATTATAAGTACTTATTTTAATATAAGGCGGTCAATCTCTTTTAAAGTTAAAAAAAGGAAAGGGGGGTTATATAGATGCATAGTTGTTCTCATAGCATTCTTACCCGTCTTGTTTAGGATGTTTGGAGTCACAAACGATGTGCGAGTACGGCGTCTAGCACCCGCGCCATCTTTAACTGTCAATTTATACTCGGTCTCCAACATAAAGGAGGGACCATTTTACTCCACGATCTTTACTTATCCAAAATGGCGCCCATAGTTGCGTGTTCATTTACTTTACTCAATATGAAAAACTTTATCCGGCACTCGTGATAGACAATTTATATTCACAAAGTCATCCTATTGCTTAAGTTCAGCATATCCCTTTACAGAAACCTAATTTACTAAAATCGTTTTGTCGTGCATTTAATCACAAGAAGAAAATAAATAAAAAACAATAAGAAGAAAAAAGGGAAAGACAAGAGAAGAACAGGGTGAAAAGTAATGAAAATATATGTGAGTCGAATTGTCAGTTATATTGAAAAAAGTCAAATAGAGTTAGTATTAAGTCATGCACAGTCACCAATTGTAAGAAGCAGAGGAAGAGTAAAGTTCTTAACCCTAATATAAAAATACCCTCCTATGTACAGTCCCATAATGGTGCAAGCTATACGCAATATAAAGCAATATATTGTTATGAGATTGTAGTAGAGCCAATACATTGTGTGGGCAAAATACTGTTCACAAAGAGTGCGAATATAAATATTTATTGGTAGATCGACCTCGTTTCCCTTGTATGTATACCTTACCCAAGGTTCATAAGGATCCAGTCTCCCCTCCGGGTAGACCGATAGTGAGTGGAATTGGGGGTCCTACGGAGAGACTATCTGAATTTGTAGATTCCTTCTTACAGCCCTATGTCCTTAACCTGCCTTCCAACATCAAAGACACCAAGCACATTCTTAACATCATGAATGAATACACTTGGGAACCAAATATGCTTTTTGGGACACTTGATGTAGTGTCGCCCTATACAAACATTGACCACCAAAAAGGTTTACACGCCTTACAACATTTTCTATATAGGAGACCAGTGGAATTGTTAGAACACACTCTTGACGATGCTCTTGACGATGTCCAGACTTATACTGGAGCAGAATGTGTTCCTCTTTAATGGAAAATGGTACAAACAGATGTGTGGGACTGCCATGGGTTCCAGATTTGCGCCGTCCATTGCCTGTCTCTTCATGGGATGGTTGGAGGCGGTTTACATCTGGGACCCAGGTGGTTGTCCATGGCATGATTTTATCTGCTACTATGGGCGATACATTGATGATTGCCTTTTAGTTTGGACGGCTGGTGAGATAGAACTACTACGTTTTTTTGATTACATGAATAACAACGAAGCTAATATGACATTCACTATGAACTATAGTAATGAGAAAATGGTGTTCCTTGATGTTGAATTTTTTATTGTGGATAACAAAGTTTGTAGTAAACTCCATAGAAAATCAACCGCCTGCAACTCAATACTGCATGGTAATAGCGCCCATCCAAGAACACAAGTGAATTCCATACCCTATGGGGAACTTTATCGAGCACGTAGAAATTGCTCGAGGGACATGGAATTCCAGAAATGCATGGGAGATATGGAACAACGATTCCTATCCCGTGGATATGACAGTAAAGTAGTCACAAGAGCAAAACAAAGAATTACCAAACTCCCAAGGGAACAAACTTTAAAATCTAAGATTAAGAACAAAAATAAGAATGGGTCTACTGTACGCTTGATTACCAACTACAATACTTTGTCCTCTAAGATAAATAAAATACTTAATAAGTACTGGTTCCTCTTAACGTCAGAACCTGGACTACGTCCTTACATTACAAGTCGCCCTTCTGTGACATATCGTAAAGGAAAGTCAATCAAAAACATTTTAAGTCCTAGTTATCCTAAACAACAATTGAGAGCTCCAAATTGGTTAAACATAAGAAGTATTGGCTCATTCAGATGTGGGAACTGCAGTATGTGTTGTAGGATGTTACAGGGCGTACGTTGCTTTAATTACAACAGTTCACCAAATTACAACATCACAACACACATTGACTGTAACACTACGTATGTAGTATATGCTTGGATTTGCAAATGTAAACTAATTTATATTGGAAGCACGATTAGGAGGCTCAAGGACAGGGTATCTGAACACTTCAGGGCTCTGAAGACTTTGGATACCAGCTATCCAATTGCGGCTCATGCTGCAGAATGTGGATCGCAGGGAACCCACCCTACATTCATATTCCATGGAATAGAGAATGTTCAGATGGATGTGAGAGGAGGAAATAGAGAGCTTAAGTTACGGCAGAGGGAGGCTCGTTGGATTTAGAATCTTCGTGCTGTGGATAAGGGTTTACATTTTGCCAATGAGCTCCAATATTTTCTGGGATAAACAATTTTTGATAACATCTAAATGTTGTTTTTCTGCCTGTTATGAGATTTGATTGTACTAGTTACAGTTTATGTTAATTATTTCTATATTCACTGCTGATGCTTAGAATGTACATGAACAGTATTTTGCCCACACAATGTATTGGCTCTACTACAATCTCATAACAATATATTGCTTTATATTGCGTATAGCTAGCACCATTATGGGACTGTACATAGGAGGGTATTTTTATATTAGGGTTAAGAACTTTACTCTTCCTCTGCTTCTTACAATTGGTGACAGTGCATGACCTAATACTAACTCTATTTGACTTTTTTCAATATAACTGACAATTCGACTCACATATATTTTCATTACTTTTCACCCTGTTCTTCTCTTTCCCTTTTTTCTTCTTATTGTTTTTTATTTATTTTCTTCTTGTGATTAAATGCACGACAAAACGATTTTAGTAAATTAGGTTTCTGTAAAGGGATATGCTGAACTTAAGCAATAGGATGACTTCGTGAATACAAATTGTCTATCACGAGTGCCGGATAAAGTTTTTCATATTGAGTAAAGTAAATGAACACGCAACTATGGGCGTCATTTTGGATAAGTAAAGATTGTGGTGTAAAATGGTCCCTCCTTTATGTTGGAGACCGAGTATAAATTGACAGTTAAAGATGGCTAGGGTGCTAGACGCCGTACTCGCACATCGTTTGTGACTCCAAACATCCTAAACAAGACGGGTAAGAATGCTATGAGAACAACTATGCATCTATCACCCCCCTTTCCTTTTTTTAACTTTAAAAGAGATTGACCGCCTTATATTAAAATAAGTACTTATGATAAAATACATAAGGTCGGAAGGGAGGTCCTACGTACAATTAGAATACCTGCATTATAAGAAGATAACTTGGTGCAATTAGACTTAGGTTAAAATTAGATTGTAATTTGCGGAATATTTGGATGAAGTTTAATGCAGGGGTTCGGATATTATTATTCCCTGCATTTAGATGTGGAAGTTGGACCAGCCCTGACGTGGGTCGTGTTCCTAAATATTAACCAAGGTGCTACTTCTTCGTTTGAATCGATCAATTTCCAACGGTTTTAGTGAGTATTAAGGATAATTGTACAATATAATGGAAATGAACGTGTTATAGACACTAGGAAGTCGTGTTACTTTTTAGTAAATTTTCATCTGTTGACTTATTTGCCACAGAACTCATAAACAACGTCGCTGTAATTAACAAGCCAGTGGTAACATCGTCTCACAAATAAACAGACTGGTGAGCAATGAGATTTCCCTATGCATGCAATATGTTATGCTTGCATTTGGAGTTTTTAGGGTTTGGAGTTTTAGGGTTCTTCACATTTATTTATTTTTTGTTTAATGCACTTAGACTGATAAGTCTTTCACAATCCGGTTGGATCACAATTATTATTTTGCTTTTCACTTTGGTGGCTTGAATGAGGGCCTTGGAGTTTGTCTTTGCACTTCCCTGTCTTTCTTTGGAATAGAAAATTGGGTTTTTGTTCGGTGGTGCTTATATACTGGAAAGTGTTTTTTAATGATTCTTAATGAGCTCCTGTCATCCGTAGTAACATCATTATGACGATGCTCAAAGTACAACTTGACTTCTGTAAATTGGTTGTAAATATGTAATATATAACATAGTCAGTTTGTAATTATTGTCTTTATTGCATATTCTAGCCCTGATGAAGTCTAATTGCATAGACTGCTGTTAATAGACGAAACACGTGTTGGCTAGTGATCTGAAGAAATGTTTGAGGCTTGAAAAGAACATTAAAGAAGAAGATTGGGGGGAGGAGCTTCGCGCGTATCCAAGATGGACGCGTGAGCACAGGGCTCCTGAGACCCCCTCCGCCTCCCGCATCTATCCTGTAAAGAATCCTGATTTGGACTACGGGTATTTTCAGCTGATGCCCTGCTGTTACTAAAACTTTTTCCAAAAATCGATTTGTCCGCCGGGAACCGGACTTGCTGCACTTTCAAGTTTGCGGCCTATGCTGAAGACCATCCAGGGGCAACAACGGCTGGCGCGCTGCGTCCGTTGCCCCTGTGGTGCTTTCGGTTTCGCTTTTGGTCATTGTTGACGGCGACTCGCTGCTGATCGACACTGCCGCCCTGGTCCAGCTGCCAGCCCTACACTGGCCTTTGATCCTCGTCCTCTTGACTTTACAGGCTTGCCAAGAAGGGAATCATTCTGACCAGATCCCAAAGGTCCAGTCGGACCTCGTCGCCCATCATGGCGGGCAGGGCGGATGCTGAGAGGCGTAACACCAGAGGCCCGAGCCGAGGAGGGGTTGCCCAATCCCAGACCATAGATCGCTTTACTCGCCCGAAGGGATCCCCAGGCGGAGGGGGCAGGGTCCTTGAGGAGACTGGTGATGGTCCTCCTGCAACTGAGGAGCCGACTTTGAAAGATGTTATGGGCGCCATTGCCAGTGTTCGGACTACTATGGGCCACCATTATGACACCCTGGCTACTAAGATAGACACGGTGGCGATCGAGGTCAATATTATCAGGACGGACTTAGGGAAGACCAATGAGCGGGTCAAGTCCCTGGATATCAAGACCGTAAGCCTGACCACGGACGTCTCGGATCTCCAGGCCGAAGTCCGCAATCTTCGAGCGTCTAATGACTTGTTTGCCCGTCGGCTGGATGATTTCGAGTGCCGAACCAGACGCAACAACGTTCGCATCGTAGGTGTTCCGGAGAACTCCACAGACTTGTCTACAGCTCTTCTGGTGGAAGACCTTGTTTTGAACCACTTGGCACCAAAGGGCTTTAGTAATCTTTTTACGGTGGAGCGTGCCCACAGAGTTCCAGGTGGGAAGCCCAAGCTGGGAGCCACTCCAAGGCCTATAATAGCCAGGATTTTTAATTTCCGGGACAGAGACGCTATCCTGCAGGCCTCACGCACCAATGGCCCCACTAAATTTTAGAATGTATCGATCAGTTTTTACCCGGACTTTACACAGGCGGTGCAGAAACAACATATGGGCTTTACGGGGGTGAAGAGGCGTCTCAGAGACATGGGACTGAAATACGCCATGCTTTTTCCGGCCCGCCTGAGGATTGAACATGCAGAACGTGTTTTCTTTTTTGATCGCCCCGAGGTGGCCAGTGACTGGTTGGACACTTTGTCGACGCATCGCGCCAGCTCAGAGTGTTCGAGGGGCGCCGAGGGCGGCTTGGAAGAACAGGAGTAGTGAGTCTGTGCCAGCGAGCCAATTTTATGGACGCGTTGCAGTGGCTCTGTGACGATTATGTCTAAACAGCGTTGATACCCGGGGGTGGGGGGATTCGGGACTCTTCCTCCTCTGGGGACTTTTTTCTCTCTTCTTGTAGGTTAGTTTAATGGGGCGACAGGCACACTGCAAGTTGGGGTGGCTCTTTGGTCTACCGCAGGGGTGCAGGGTGGGGGGGTGTGTTTTTGAGGGTTCCTTGGGGGTGGTGGGGGGGTCTTTTCCTGTTTGTTTGTTTCGAGGCTGCGCTTTGTTCCGTATTTTATCCCACGTGCCTCTTTCGTGGCGGGGGGGGGGGCAATGTGTTCATTTCTGGGATGGGGGATAGGGGGCTGAGGGTGTTGAGCTGGAACGTCAATGGTCTTGGTTATAGGATAAAACGGGGGATAGTTTTGCAATATTTGAAGCAACGCTTCCCGGATATCGTTTTACTCCAGGAGACGCATCTCGTAGGAAATACGTGCCATGCACTGAATAGACGGGGCTACCGTTTGGTGGCCCACTCTGGATTCACCACTGGATCGAGGGGGGCGGGCATCCTGGCCAGGAACTCTCTCCCCCTGGAAATAGATGACACGGTGCTGGATGATAGAGGCCGCTATGCTGCTATTATGGGTCGATGGGAGGGGAGGACGATCTCCATTTTGTCTGTGTATGTTCCGCCTGGTCTACAGTCCACCACGTTTACTGATTTGGGTAGGGTGGTCCTAGGGCTCCCTGATGGCCTGTTGGTAGTGGGTGGCGATTTTAATTCAGTCGTCAGTGGAGATGAGGATCGTGCCCCCCGCAGACTCCTCCCCGCATCGCAGTTATGGCTGGGAAAATTCCTGGACATGTTGGGTCTAGCGGACTGTTGGAGGCAACTGAACCCAGGGCAGCTTCAGTATACCTTTTACTCGGGAGCTCATGGGAGTCTCTCGAGACTCGATTATATCCTTGTACCAGCGGCACAGATTGTTTCTGTAAGGGAAATCAGACATTTAGCTAGGGGGATCTCCGACCACTCCCCACTTTGGCTCACTATTGATGTACAGCTGGGGGCCGGGGGTCGGATTGCTCCAATCAATCCATGGCACCTTCGTAACCCCAAAATTAGTACGGAAGTGGTTAAATGTATGGATTACTATTTTGCTGAGAATGAGGGGTCTGTGTCCTCCCCGGTCTCCCTGTGGGAGGCGTATAAAACTGTGATCCGTGGTCAGACTCTATCCTTGATTGCTAGCGAAAGGAAGCGCAGAAATATGGAAGTGGTGGGCTTGGAAAATGAAATTACTGGGTTGGAGGAACAGATGGAGTCTGGGGCTACACCTGAGGGATTACATTCCTTGGCGCTTAAACAGTCTGAATACAGAGCCCTGGTGACTGATGCGGCCAGGGCGATGAATCGTGAGCAACTGGGGCGTTTGTATGATGTGGGTGACAAAGCGGGAAAGTTGATTGCTTGGCTGGACAAAAGGGATGGATTGAATCGGGTGGTGCCTGTTGTTGAAAGAATGGATGGTACGCGAGTGGTGGATCCGGTCGAGATAGTGGAGGTCTTTGCCTAGCACTTTCAGAAGGTTTACGCGCCGGTTTCGGATAGACCGGAGGAGGACTCGCATTTGTTGCTCCGCGATATCGCATTGCCTAGCCTGTCGGACTCGGACAAGGAGCTTATGGAGGCGGAATTTTCCACCGATGAAGTAGCGCTCGCTATCCGTTCACTTCGCTCGGGCAAGGCCTCGGGTCCGAACGGTATACCGGTCGAACTGTATAAGCTGAGCCCTGACAAAATGGCGCCGTATCTTCGTCAGATGTTTTCGGCATCGCGAGATCTCGGGTTCCTTCCCCGGGATCAGTGACTGGCGTCCATTGTGGTCATCCATAAGGATGGCAAGCCCCGTGAACACTGTTCATCGTATCGGCCGATCTCGCTTTTGAATGTGGAGCCCAAGATCCTTGCGAAGCTCTTGGCGAGCCGGCTGGTTACGATGATCAGTGACTTGATACACCCAGACCAGTCTGGTTTTATCCCTCATCGTAACACCGCACTCAATCTTCGCCGTCTTCATGGCGTTTTAGCAAGGGCGGGGTCTCTTGATGAGCCGGCCATCTTGGTTTCGCTTGATGCCTCGATGGCCTTCGACACGGTGGAATGGCCATATCTGTGGGCGGCCCTTGCTAAGTTTGGCTTCGGCCCTAAGTTCATTGGGTGGATTAGACTTCTCTATGAACAACCGCTGGCTCAGGGGGTGGTCAACGGTAGGGCCTCGGAACCCTTTGTTATCGGCCGCGGTACGAGGCAGGGGTGCCCGTTGTCGCCTCTCCTTTTTGCGCTTGCTCTTGAACCTCTTGCTGCGTGGCTCCGCTGGGAGCCCTCGCTTAAGGGCATTCGATGGTCCCCTACCTTCGAGGATCGTGTATCGCTATATGCCGACGACATACTGTTGTACCTTACTTCTCCCCGTAAGTCATTGGGTGTTCTATTTGACGTCCTGAGTTCTTTTGGGAAGAACTCCGGGTTAGTTATCAATTGGGCCAAGTCCTGTATCTACCCGCTCACAAGAGAACTACCTTCTTTGCCCCGCATTTGCCCGATACCTGTTTCCAGAGTCGGCTTTAAGTACTTGGGGATCTACATTTCGTTAGACCCCACGATACGCTATGAGTGGAATTTATTGCCTCCGCTTGCCCGGCTTCGGTCAGATGTTGTGGCGTGGTGTGGCTTGCCTCTGTCCCCTTTGGGAAGAGCGGCCCTGTTTAAGATGATGTCCCTTCCCCGGTTCTTGTACGCCGTCCAAAACACACTTGATCTGGTGCCGGCTAGCTATTTCCGTGAAATTGAGGGCCTTTAGAGGAAGCTGGTGTGGGGCGGGCGACCTCGCATAGCATTGGCAAAATTGACTCTGCCCTGGTATGACAGTGGTATAGCATTGCCTGATGTCAAACGTTACTATTGGGCATCCCAATTGAGCGCTGTTAACCATGCCATGTACGGTCCTGTTCCGAATCCCGCATTTGAGATGGATAGGTGGCAGTTGCCTGGGGGCGACTACAATAGAGCGCTCTATTCTAGAGCCGCTAGGAGGAATCTGACGGGCCCCACTGCGGTGGCGGTACGGGTATGGGGTAGTGCAACTGCGGCTACGGGATGGACGGATAGGCTAACTAGAGCGACTCCCCTATATGCTGCAGAGAGACTGGGCGGTCTATGGACATCGAAGGGATTCGATAGATGGGACCTTATTGGAATTAGTAAAGTGGGCGATCTCTGGGCCACGAACGGAGTTAAGACTTTCGATGAACTGAAACAGGAGTATAAGTTAAGTGATAGGGAATATTTCCGATATCTCCAAGTCCGCCACGCACTCGAATCAGTCTTCCCAGCTGGAGTTAGGATCCCGGAGTCTTCTCCCCTGGAGGATAGAGTGCTCGATGGGCACGTCCCTGACAGCACTCTCTCTCTCATTTATAAAAAACTTATCAATGACCGCTCGGACCTCCTTGTACAGCTTAGGGGCGCATGGACTGGCGATGGTTTGGAATTGGACGTTGAAGACTGGCAGGCTGCGATATCCTCCCCTAAAGAGGTCGCTATTCCGGCGCGTCTCCGACTGGTGCAGCTGAAGATTCTGCATCGTGTCTATGTCACGGGTCCACGGTTGATACATATGGGTTATTCTGCGGATGGGTTATGTAGGCGTGGCTGTAGTATGCTTGCTACCTTCCTTCACATTATATGGGAGTGTCCGGAGGTAGTGGTTTTTTGGATTCGAGTGCATGTGGTGATGGGTGAAGTGACGGGTGTTGAGCTATTCCCTGAGGCCAGACGTTGTTTGTTGAACATTTGGATTGCACTGTTGCTCAGACTCAATGGGTCACACTGGGCAACATGATTGCGAAAAGAGATATTGCTCAACTGTGGGGATCTCAGAGGGCACCGTCAGTCTCGACCTGGGAAGAAAACATGGATTGGTGCATGTTTAGAGAAAAAATCGTGTACGTTTCCCGTGTCAGGCCCAAGAAGTGGGGAAGGATATGGGGTCAATGGAATTCATACCGAGGAGAGATCTGTACTCCCCCTCTCGCTGAGCCTCCCGACACTCCTCAGTTTCCTTGACTGAGCGTTTCGGTTTCCCGATTTCCTATTGTATGTGATGTACTGCTGCTCTCGGTCCCCCCCTCCCCTCTCCCATGATTTCTTACTGCTTGCTACTCATTTGTCTCCCCCTGCCGTATGAGACAGTCCTTATATTGCTTGGTATCTCCTCAATCTTTTTTGTGTTTTACTTTTTGTTATTCATACATTGTAAAATGTGAAGCCTTTTATTTATCCTCTTATTGCCATGAGCTCCGGATGACATCGTGCCTTTACGCTGCCGGGCCCTCGGGTTGTCGGCTGATGAGCTGTGTATTACTGTGCTACTGTTCTTGCGTATAACTGACCGGCCCTTGTGGTTGTAGGTTTGTAGCTATATTCCTTTTTACGAAATAAAGGTTTTAAAAAAAAAAAAAAAGAAGAAGATTGACACCGAGTTTGGAATACGTTACTTTATTCAACTGCTGTTTTGTACACGATTCAGTTATGCTCAGGATATATTGTGTATAACATAATCCAGAAATACCTTGGGAAGATTGGTTCATTAATTTTGATAATTATCAAGAATTTTCTGCAAAACGTAAAAAAGCTATTTTACTGAGTACTCTAGGAAAAGAGGGACAAACGGTTTTTAGATTTCTACCCATGACTTTACAGGCTAATGGTCAAGCTATGCCTGACGAATATAAAGAGGAGATTTCTAGACTTGAAGTACGATTCTCAAAGGAGGGGAACCTCGTAATGAATCGATTTAAGTTTTATACGCATCGCCAAAAGGAAGCAGAATCAATAGATGATTTTGTAGCCCACCTCAGAGAACTGTCAATAAAATGTAAATTTGGGGCGATGAATGATGAACTCACTAGAGATCAACTGGTAGTGCAATGAAATAACAAGAAAATACAAGAAAGGTTATGGGCGGCAAATAACCCTTCATTGAAGGTTGCTATTGATTTGGCAAAAGTTATTGAGGAGTCTGAAAGTTGTATGAAGGTCATAGACTCGCGTAAGTAAAACAGTTCACAACAGGACGTTTCCAAAGTTTCTGAAAAGAAATGCGGTTCAGAGTGTGAACATTGTGATGATAAGTCTATAGCTGTAAAGAACAAGTTTAAAACACCTGAGAGGAAGAACTTTTCGTCCAACAAGTTTTGTACAAGATGTGGAAGTAATAGTCACACATCTGAAGCTAGATTCTGTTTTGCAGCCAACAAAGAGTGTCTTAAGTGTGGTCGTTTAGGACATTTCTCAAAGATGTGCAAGACCAAAAACAGACAGAAAGTTGCTGTCGTCGAAGACCACATACATGAGAGTAAGATGGAGAGAGAAAGACTACTAGTGGTGGATGATGTTGACAATGTTGGCGAAGAAAGACGACAGAATAGACCGAAATTTTTAATATTGATGGACATGAAGTATCCTTAATGGTGGACACAGGATCTAGATATACTATTATTCCTCAATCTATTTTTAATAGCTTCTGGAAAGAGAAAAAGTTGGGACACAGTGACATCTCACATAGAGGTTTTCAAGGAGAAAAGATTGACATTGTTGGTTATTGTGACTCAGAAATTGTTTTTGAGAAGAGATCCACTTTTCGTAGGGTATATGTTTCCATTGATGGCCCACCAATATTAGGATGGGTACACCAATATGATCTTTATATTGTTATTAACCCAAGAGCTAAAAACCAAGTGATGGTCATCGAAGATGACTCTGTTGAGAATATCCTGGAAGAATTTGGTTCAGTTTTTAGAAATTAACTTGGAGAACTTAAAGGTTATTCTCATCTCATTAAACTTAAAAAAATTGTTTACTAGTACAACACAGATTAAGGAGAAATCCCCTCTCCATTAGAGATGAGGTGAAGTCCTTGAACAACGATATGCTTCAGAGTGGGGTAATTGAACCGGTAGAGGCCTCTGCATGGGTTTCTCCGGTGGTGATTTCGAAGAAATCGGACGGTAAGCGGAGGTTTTGTGTTGACCTAAGGTCACTTGAACAAATGTGTAGTTGCAGATACATTTCCTCTGCCCAACATTGGCAAAATGGTGTCCACTCTTCAGGGGGCAAAGTTTTTCTCGAAATTTGACTTGAAGAGTGCCTATCACCAGGTAAAGCTTCATGAAACCTCAAAACATCTCACTGCTTTCACTGCCACAGAGGGAATTTTTCAATTTACACGACTTCCGTTTGGATTAATATCGGCAGCTAGCGTGTTCCAACGGATGGTCACTGAGATATTTAAAGGCCTACAGAAGGTAGTGTTTTTTCAAGACAACTTCCTAATCTTTGGTGACTCGGTAGCTGATCACAATCGAGTGCTCAGAGATGTGTTGAACAGGATTTGGGATACTGGCCTTACCGTGCGTGGGAAGAAGTGTTCCTTTTTGGTGCAGAACATCGAGTATCTGGGTCATGAGATTTCGGCTTGTGTAGTTAAACCGAAGAAAGATCTTCTTGAAGCCATACACCTTGCCCCATGTCCGGTTGACAAAGACCAACTGCGGTCGTTCATGGGGTTAATGGAGTACCACTCGAAATTTGTAGAGAAATTTTCAGAGAAGACAATACACTTGAGAGCGTTATTAAAGAAAGGATGTACATTTGTTTGGGGTGCTGACCAAGAATCAAGCTTCATTAATATTAAGAATGACATTTGTGGAGCTAAAGTTCTTGCCCCATTTGATACTAATAAAATTTCAACCTTGATTGTTGATGCAAGTGCTACTGGGCTAGCGGCTGTGCTTCTACAAAAACATAAGGAAGGCGAACGTGCCATCGCCTTTGCTTCGCGTACGCTTTCATCATCCGAACAGAATTTTTCTGTTATTGAAAAAAGAAGCGTTGGCGGCAGCATGGTGGGTACACTATTTCCGTACTTATCTTTGGGGCACCAAATGTAATTTGAAAACAGACCATAAACCACTAATCCGCATTCTTTCACAAGGGGGTGCAATCAGAGGTTCATCAAGGTCAGCAAGACTAGCTGCTAAGCTACAGGACTACCATTTAGAAATTTCTCATATACAAGGTTGGAGAAATTTCCAGGCTGATTGCCTATCTAGACTTTCTATATAAGGGAATGTTGCAAAAGATGTGTGTTTTAGCTTAGTAGGCAAAGAGGAGAACATTGCCTGAATTGATGACATTCGTTCCATAAGCGAGGGGTCTTTCTCACACGATGATTGGGTAAATGCTATGCTCAATGACAATGCATTGCAAGAAGTCATTCAATTGGCCAAGACGAGAAAGTTGTGTACATGTTACTGTTTGTCCGTTTTTGAAAGTACTTGATGAACTTTCTATGTGTGATGAAAATGTATTAATGCGTGGTGAAAAGTTTATTCCTCCCTCTGAACTGAGATCTAAGCTAATATCCATAGCACACACAGGACATCTTGGACAGACCTTAACACAGCAGAGATTGAGAGCCAACTTTTGGCCGGGAATGGACTCTCAAGTGTCTTTGTGGATTGAGCCGTGTCCAACTTGCAAAGAAGGAGAGAAAAGATTGAAAGTTGCTGTGGGTTCCACTGTAGTGTAGCTCCTATTTTCCCAATAGGCTCTGCGCATTGGAATAGTACCTACAGCAGTAAAGGCCTAGGCCAGACGTTAACTAGGTCTACTACTGTCGATACTAGACTTAATTTTTGGGTTTGCCAGCTAAGCTCAGAGTTCGCTAGAAACTTTCTCGAATGTTCAAGGAAGGAATTAACTCCCCTGATTAGACAAGAAGGGATTTAGTTTCTGACAACCATAGAACATGACAACTTTGCTCTCCCCTAATCAAGAGTCAATCTCGAGAGTCGTGTGAGCACAAGGCAATTATTTTACTCAGTCAGTACGTGCATTCTTAGTCTCATCAGAATGTAGAGAAAAGGAAGAGACGGGCGTGTTCAATAAAAGATGTTATTTATTGATCAGTCTCTTTTCTCGTACAAGAGAAATGGATCGATATTATTGCAATACTTATAGTTAAGTAAAGTGCATACATTAGAAGCAATAGTATAAAATAATATTGTAAAAACATTGATATGGTTTCTGAGCCATATGATGTTTTAAAATGATTAAAATATATTTACATACACATATACATTTGACTAAACGTACTCAACTGGTGTTTCTAAATACGCCTACCTCGTGTACCTGACCTAAGTCTAATACGTGGGCGGGAATAGAAAGTTACAGTTTAAGTTAAGTTTGTTTTTGCCAAGTGAATAACTAAAGAATTCTCTAGGAGGGGTTATTCAGTTCTGTACCTGGAATTTAGGATGAATGAGGAATGGTATCTCTTTCTCTGCTCTCGATATTCCAGGCTGCCTGCGAGGGCTGCCCAGAAGCGCCGGTGCTGGGTCTCTCGGCTTGAGATAGCAGCGCGTCTCTCAGCGCGTCAGGAAGGCGGGGCTGCTGCCTGCGGGGTCTGCTTCTGCTCTCGGCTTCGGCAAGTATGGCTGCTCCGTCTTGTCACCACGCGTGTGTTTGCATAGGGCAAGGTCGGCAATATTTATACCTTAAAGGTGCCGAGATTGACGTAAGGATGGACATAGGTACGTCAATAAAGATGTCATACGACTTGCTCGTTAGCACATTCTTTACTAAAGTTCTCTGTGAAATCAAAACAATGGCCGCACGGATTATCCAGGTTGTCATAGGTTTGATTTGTTATGAGAACGTCGTATGCCTTATCAGGGGCTGGAGGAATGTCGCTTGTCTAATTAGATCTCAAGCGTTATGACCTAATCAGATAACACGTTCCTGTGCCGTAGTGTGACTGCGTCAGATAACGGTATCTGCATCATGGGGGATTTCTTGCCTCATGGGCTGACTGTTAGTTGACTAGCTAGGTAGTTTAACCAGAATAGGGTCAGGAATAGGGGGATCGATTCAGAACCTATAGAAATACACGACACCCACTCCACGCTAACTATGGTCATATCTACTAATCTATGCATAGTATAACATAGTACAACATACTATAGAGTATAGTGTATACCTTACCACCCCAAAATACATAAATGCATTTCGAAATTTTCAAGTATACTGAAAAATTGCAGTCATATATATTGTATGCACTTAAGCTATGAATTAAATGCAAAAGTAAACACGCATTTTATGCATTATTGCTTGTTGGTATATGAGAAATACACATGAAATGGCTCCTAATATGGCTATACAGAAAAAAAGTCGAAACCATTTCATCACATAAAATATATTGTGAACATACCAGCGGGCTGCTAAAGTCTATATAAAGTCTATAAAGTATCTAAAAAAATAGAAATCTTAGTTCTCTAGGAATAGTTTCTTACTTTAAGCAGAAGATCAGTGTCCCGGGAAAAATATATAGAAAAATATTTTAGGGGCTTGCTGAAAAAAGTTGCTGTCCGTGAACTGGATTGTAATTGTTCATGTGACTTTATTTTTAAAGTTGAAGGCCGAATTCAGGGAACGCCGTGTGCGAGTTTACTCAAAAGTCTCTATTTCTGTTCCGGAGAGAACATCATATCATTCAGGCTTTCGAAAAAACTGTCAACAGCTTCATGGGAAAGTTCCTCTAAGTCGGAAATAGGGGTAACCATGCATTCGTGCGCATGATTGTCTCCATTGACATTCTGATTTGCATTGCTGACAGAAGGTCGTACCTGTTCGATGCTGCTTTCATCTTGAACTTCACTACTCTTCAATCGCAGTGGTGAAGATTCCAGGAATGCCGTCATCAGAATTGGCAGCCTTTGAGGGCAGCACAGTGCGTGAACCTTGGTAGGAACCAGCAGTGTATCTGCATCCACCGGCGCATCCGATTGTAGCGTCAGACAGGTGTCTAACACGCATTCTTCTCCGCATAGCAGACACCTTAGTACAGGTAAAACACACCTTTGCCACATTGGTCGAAATGATAGAAACCAAGTCATGTTTAGGTCTCTAAGCCGGGAGAGTCCCAGGATTTTTGATATCCGGTCCCGGTATCCAATGGCTAGGATCGTTTCTTCCATTGTCGTCAGAGTTTGATCTGTGACATGGGTTGCCATAACGAAAAATAAGGACTAGGAATAGGATTCCTGCAATTAGTCCCAGGATCAGGGGAAGTCCGCCAAAAATCGAATGGACGAAATCTGGAAAAATACCCAGTATGGCTTTGAATGGTGTTAATGCCATCGAAAATACTGTCTTAAATACCTTTGAGACCCCAGTGGTATCAGAAATATTTAAGATTTCGCTTAGGATTTCCGCGAAATGTACGGGGGAATTAGTTGATAGTAATGTATGTATCTCTGCAGTCGTCCTTGCGACTTGTAGATCATACGTTTCTTTTGATGACGTGAGCCTTGTAGGCGTCTGAAGAAGCACTGTTTTCATTCTGCTTAAAGTGTCTATTCGAATAGAAGTAATTTTCAAACTGGGCCATGCCCTTGCCTCCCTGTCTGGAAAGGAGCTGGGGAACAAAGAACGTCCACAGCACTTGACCTTCGCTGTTGTTGTGACGAGATAAGGAGTCCCGGGCATAAGACTGCAACATCTGCGGTCTACAATAAGAATGTAACTCCCATTATAGAGTCTTTGAAAGAATGGTTCTATTTCAGTTGCAGGTGCGCCTTGCTGGTGACATGAAAGGTTGTATGAATTCCCTTCACAGGCTCCGTGCAAACTAATACCGTTACACAGAAGCGTGCCGCTTAGTGACATAGCACAATTGTTGCCACTAAGAAACACTTTCTGTCCTTTATTACTGATACATGCATGTGAATAGGGCAGGTTCCATGTTGTTTTAAGGTACCCCTTTCCCAATTTCTCGTACATGCCAGCCTGTATATATTTTTGGCAGTATTGAAACCTGAAGGTTGAGATTGGAATATTTATGATTCCGTGGATTATCCATTCACTGACAGGTCGTTCTGACATTGTCATTGGTAATCTTTCTAGTTTTTCAATGCTCAAGATTGTATAATAAGCACCCTTCTGCGCCATACCGATTTGTCTATCAGTAAGGTTAAAGATTTGGAATAGTGACGTTGTGTTGATTAAACGCCAAGGCACGTAGCCTGAACGCAGATTTTGTAACGTCCAGCCAAGCTGTACAATAGAACGCAATTGTGACTGACCATGTTGTAATAACAGTAAGTCTTGCGATAATATATCGATTGCTGAAGACACAATGCTGTCCAATGAAAAAATTCTGGAGGACAGAGTCATTAACCCATTGTCCACTACAGAAAGTGATTTTTCCAAATTAATACGGTCAATTTCCCGTATTCTTTCTGCTGTCTCAATTTGAGTAACCTTCCAGGCCTCATTGTATGCTGCGTATACAGAGGCTGCTATGAAACGCTTTTGACGCTGTTTGCGTGGTCCCAGTATGAAATCACGCAAGTCAGCACCATCAGTAAGTAAAGTTAGGTGTTGCTTAATTTCAGGCAGTGTGGAAGTTTGTAGCCATTGAAGGCATAATTTGCCCACACTGTAGGTTGTTATTATCCCTGGGTGATGTCTTTGGGGATATCTAGGGTCTGGCCTGGTCATTTTGAAACCCTGTGTTTTGTTCAGGAATCTATCTTGACAGTTATTTGTATCTGTGGGCCAGATCAACCATTGTTTCCAATCAGGATGTGTTCTGTTTTGGTTAAGTATATGGTTTATGTCTATTTCTTCATCTGTATCAGAGTTATTGCTAAACATTGTTGGCTTTGGAATAGACAGGTTATTTAAATCTTTGATTTTGGCTAAGCCAAGACAGGTAGTTTGTTGAACAGTGTCATTTAAAAATATCATTTGTTCTGGGATCATGCAGGCTCTAAACAAAGCTTCTAAACCCTGTACTTGCCATTCTTTCGTCCCCCAAACACTTTTCAAATCAACATTTTTGTCCCAATAATCAAATCCAAAAGTATTCATTTTTTCAAAGAATGAGTCAGAATAAATCAATTTTGTGTTGGTTATCATGGTTTTGGTCCCTGTCTTGTTTGACAATTTAAAATAAAATGTTTCCGCATTACTTGTGTTAAAACCTGAAAAATATGAATATTTGCCATACACGGTTCTTGAGCTCCCTTTTGGAGGTGTAGCACAATGTTCCCATTGATTAAAATTTAAAACATTTCTAGGTTGTGCAGATTTATGCAAGAAATGGTTACCATAATGGTTATAGCAGTACATGCTGTCATAATTTGTAGAACCCTGCAAATAATCATGTTTTGTAAATTTAGCAGACATTACTAAGTCAGACATCATATTGTTAATACTTTCAAAGTCCCAATCATCAGCAAATGAGTTTGGTTTTGCAAAGTCACTCAAGGAGATCTTGATTTGGTGTGGATATTTCAGGATCTCGACCGGACCATAAATTTCATAGTCAGTGTTGTCCCAGGCTACCCCACCAGGTATTGGAATTGCTGTGAAGTTGGCTGAAGAAAGTTCTGAAGAAAGTTCTCGTTTCTCGACGTGCGAAGATGTGTGTGGTTTGAGGACCAAGTTGATGTTCTGACTTGCTGTGTCCATTTTAGCATATTTTCCCTCAATGAAGCGTCCCAAGGTAAATACCATGATGAGCCAAAGTATGAGGATAAATGCACCAAAACCCACCCAAAATTCAATCCATGGAGAAATCAGATATGTTTCTTTTAGTTGTTTCAAAAGTTCCTTTGCTTTGTCTTTAAAGGATTTTGGTGATGGCTGTGTCTTTTGTTCACTGAAGCCGTCAGAGGAATCATCGAAGTTGATGAAGTAACCAGATGCAGTTCTATCAATTGTTCCAATTGGTTCAGGATTTTTGTTTCTTGCATTTTCACTTGGTACTTCAGTATAGATTGGTGTGTCTCTGCTAAATGTTTTTATTTGGGTTTTCAGAGGTCTGAGTTCTATTGCATTGTTGCATAGTCCTTGTTGTTCTTCTGTAGGCGTTTCGAATGTGATGAGCCTTTTTGATAGAACCTCTGTACTGGTAGCAAACCTTGGTGTTCTGCTACTTATTGGGAGTCCACTTGGCCTACTGTTTGTTATCGGCCACATGTTGTGGTTTTACCAGGTCGATGGATACAACTCGGTTCTCCTTTTTTCCAGCAAGTGGCGGTAGTACAACTGATCTTGTCCCGTTGACAGACAAGACAGGAACTGCTTTTCTGTAAGAAGGCCCAAATTCCTTCTTTACCGCGATCTTCTCCCTGACTAGATCCCCGACTTTTGGAATCCAGACAGGTCTTGCTGGGACAGGTGGTGAATCTTCAGTGGTCGTTGGCTGTTGTTTCAACTGTATGTTGCTCAGGTCTTTTCTTGTTTTGTTTAAGTCCTGCAAAATAGCCAAACGGTCTTTGACATCAAAGCTTTTTTCTGTTACCACTGAAGTCTGACTATCAAGGTCAGAGATCAACATCCTAGTTCCGAATAATAATTCGTACGGACTGAATCCCTTCAGAGAATTTCTTGGCAAGTTATTTAGACTACGTTGGACACTTATTAGATGTTTGACCCACCCAGCTCCCGAACCTAATATCCTTTCTATTATAGATTGCTTTCTGTCTTGGTTTTTTCTTTACACCATCCCATACCCTCAGGAAGGAAGTGAGAAGATTCCCGCTGGGCTGTGCTCATTTGGCCATTCTTTCCCCCCCCAGGCTGGATTGCCTGAGAAAAAGAAAAAAATGGTCGAACGTAGCATGCTCTTAGCGTATATGCCATTTAGACTCGCAAATCTTGTATAACAGTCCGGACGTCAGCCGAGTGCTGTGGATCTACATTATAAGTGGAAACTAGCCTGTATATGTTAATCGCAAGCCATTCTTTTTGTTGGTAATATTATCCGCCTTGCTACGACGAGGTATTAAACTGCTTCTCTCCCCACTGCGATCTCTGTTGCAGTTTGGGCAGTTTTTTACAAACATGGTGTAGTGCAGGCTCATGCCTGGCCACCAGTACCGTGATTGTAATTCTTCCAGAGAATCTTTTAATTTATGGTGTCTGAGACCCTCGCCCATGTGTGCGTCTGCGATTAACAAGTTTCTCCTGTCCATGTTTGGAATCACTCTATCCCCCACTCCAGGGATTCGAGCAAAAGGAATGGAGTTTGCATCTATGATGTATGTGTAATTGAGTGGATAGTTGATCGGTAACGCTGAGCAGTCGCCTTTTGATGACGTTTTCACCGCCAGCAATGTTTCGCCGTCAATGTATTTTAATGTACGCTTTTTCCGATCTACGGGAGCCGGTTTACTGGCTGCCGCTGCGGCTGTTTCAGCCAATGAATTCCCTACAACGTGAACGCCATCACGCTGGTGACTCAGTGAGTGTGTCACGTGAGTCTTTGGTAGTTCTTTTTTCAAAAGAGCTACCTGTTCCCAGAGCAGTCTCTGCTTTATTGGTGCATCCGTGTCATCTTTGTAACCGTTCTGAATCCAGGTCTGCAAATCCTTGTTATATGCTTTGACGCAGAAATATGAATCTGACACTATAAGTGTCGGGAATTCGCGATCCGCATTATCTAGCGCCATTTTCAAAGCTAATATTTCAGTTTGTAGTTCTGAATTAGTTTCTACTGAGTGTGATTTTGTTAATAGAGGTCTTAGTTTACCTCCGTGCCACACTTCTTTTGTAATCTCACATGTGGGATTGTATGCATGTTCTCCCCAAACGGAGGGTTGAGCATGTCCGTCTGTATAGATTACACAGGCGTAATGTCGTAGAGGCAGAATGTCGATTGGCAGAGGATACGTCTTTTCATATTTTAGATTTTTCAATTCTTCTAGTTCTGGATCAAAGAAGTAATATACTTTGTCCGTTGTGATTGAATTTACCCATTGTAACCATTCTGGATCCAATGTTGTTGTTGGTAAATTACACGGTGTTGTTAATGCCTCAAAGGCTGATTCAGCTGTTCTGACTGTGATATGTCTACCGTCAGCTATGTCTTTTTCTCTAGCTATTGCGGTTTGAACTGCTTGAACAATTTTTCCTTTGTTGTTGAATCTCTGTTCAGCTTTTGTGTACAAATGTGATTTGAATGCAATTGGTACCTTATCTCCCTCATTAGAGGTTAGGTATGTGAATCCGCATCTCCCTGGGATGACTCGGATCACAAGGTTGCGTGTATTATCACGGGTTTCTAATTTTGTTTTAATTAGCATGTCTGTTTGTAAGGATCTCAAAATTTCTGTGTGTGCTTGAGTCCAACTGGATCTTTTAAAGTCTGGTTTAATTAGATCATAAAGGGGTTTGACCCTTTCTGCGTAATTTGCAATATATGTTCTTCCGAAATTTAGGAAGCCTAGAATTGACTGTAGGTTTTTTAGTGTTTTAGGAGCTTGGATTACAGCACATTTCTCTAGGAAATTGTCTGCCAGGCTTTTACCTTCACTTGATAACTCATATCCTAAGAATAGGACCGTCAGATGGGCAATTCTGGACTTTTTGAAGTTGAATTTGTAACCCTCTGCAGCGAACCCAAGTATTATGGTGTTCACTCTTTTCAAGTGAGTATCCAAGTCATCATCTGTTAAGTAAATGTCATCGACATAAGATAATGCTTCATCATCATATTGTTGTAGTAATTCTGTTACTCTCGCTGAGAATACCCCCGGGCTATTCTTGTACCCCTGGGCTAACCGACAGAATTGTTTTTGAGTGCCATTTACTGAGAATGCAGTTAAATATCTGCTCTCTGGTGCTATGTTTTGACAAAAGAATCCGTTGGAGATGTCCAAGGTTGTTTTGTATTTTTTGCGCACTATGTTATTCATTAGTGCAGCACTGTGTGAGTTTTGTACTGCAAAAGTTTTGCAACATGTGTTAAGGTGTCGGTAATCCAAAACTAGACGGTACGAATTGTCTGGTTTGGAGACCGGAAACAAAGGATTGTTCATTTGTGAGGTGCAAGTTTCAATCACCCCCTGGTATTCTAGTTGATCTAGTATTTCATTTACTTGTTTTTTAGCTTCTTGCTTAATTGGGTACTGCCTTTGTGCAGTAGGTTGTGATTTTAACTGGATTTTGTGAGGAGGAGAATCCTCATCCCATCCTACATGATTTTTATATAAAGCAGGTGCTAAGGCCACTGCCCACTTTCTAGCAAGTGTGTATTTTTTATGAATCGGTATTTGATTCGAGAAGGCAGGCATAATTACTTCTTCGCCATGAGGGCACTCCCTGACAAACTCTGGTGGCCAGTCTTTTTCAGCAAGAAGGATGTCATAGCCTTTGGATAGGTTATCCCAAAATAGTCCCCTTATTTTCCTAGTCTTATCTCCCTCTATACGTAATGTTATCTCGTATATCTTGTGGGGCTTGCTAACTCTGGTGTCTGCAGTTTCCACTTGAAGGTATTCATTCGTGTCCACTGTCTCCAGATGATTCATAAGGACTTTGCGAGCTATGCTCACCTCTGCTGCGCTGTCTAGCATTGTCTGAGCCCACTCTCCGTTTTTCAGTTGTGTCCTCAGTATTCTCGGCATTGTTAACTACCTTGATACTGGCTACCTTCTTTTTGGGAAATTGTAATTTCTTTTTCAGTTGAGCAGGTTCCTTGTCTTTGGACTTGGCGTGCTCTTCTGATCGTCCTCTTCTTTCCGATTTCTGCGAGGAATTCTGAAAAGATTGAGAGGGACGTGTATCAATGTCTTGATATCTATCAGGTTTCTTAATATTATCCCTATTTCTAAGGTTATATCTATTCCCAGAGGGTTCACTCTGGGGTGACCTTTGTCTCGGGTTTGGAGATTTCTCTCTTCGCCTAGGAGACCTTCCTCTGGACTGGAATTTCTTTTCTTTAGGATTGGATTGTTTGTTTCCATCCCAGTTCTTTTTTGGTGAATTATTATTATTAAAAAATATTTTTTCTGGACTTGTAGTCAGTTGCGGTTTTACTGGTATTCCACCTAGACTATCTCTGCCTAGTTCTTCATAGGATTTTTCTATGATTCTGGCAATTTCAGCTGGTTGGTCTGCTATATCTGTCTCTTTTAACCTCTGGCGGATCGCCACGTTTGCTGCTTCACCCTTTATATTGGCTAGTAATATAGCCGAGACCTGCTTGAAGTCTTTTAGTAATTTCATACCAAGAGTTAAAGCAGGTTCTGGACCGTATTCATCTTGAATTTGTTTTAGCACATCTGGTATTACCGAAATGGATGGAACACCGTGCGTTTTTGTGTAGATGGAAGCAAAGACTGTACCCCAAGTGTCACAGTCCTCAATGTGTGGTGCGATTCCCATTGGGAGACATATAGTCAGAATTCTGTGTTTTTCTAATGGGGTGGTGTCAGGAAACACCGCCTCTATTTGGGTAATTTTCTGTGCCAACCAGAATGGTATTTGTTCCCGTTTAGCTGGAACTTTACCTAGGCAGGATTGGATGTTCTGTGGTGTAATTTTATTTGTGTTCCCCTGGTGAGGGGTCAGCTGTGGAAGTTTAATCGCTGGCTGAATTGTTGAAGTCCGCATTACATACTGAACTAATTGTCTGTGAATTTTTAGTAGTTGTTTTAGCTGTATTAGCAGCTCTGCTGCAGGCATTCTTTCGATGTCTGGATATGGTGTGTATCCGGCTAGGACCGGCCACGTTGCTCCTGGTCTTCCTAAAGGACCGAGCCTTGTAATGTGATTATTATGTTTTAGGGCGCCATCAAATAAGAGCAAATGCTCTTGGAATTTGAGTGGTACTTCCACCTCCTCGAAAGGAGTGTACTCATTAGGAGGTTCCTCTACTTTGTAATAGTGGAAGTACTTTGTTATAGTATTAGCTGCTGGAAAATGTATCCATGTATAGTATACCTCTGTCTGCCGATATTCGTGTGCCTCGATTACGAATATGACTGTGCCACCTCTAGGTGTCAGTCCATTTTCTATAAGTTTTAAGGTTATAGATCTCCTTTTGGCGACCGGAATGAGTATTATATCCGCGTCTGCTGCTTGCATGGTAGCATCAGCATCTGCTATTTCAGTAGCTAGTCTAGTAACCTCTCGTTCTTCATCGCTGTCCATTTTGCTGACAGGATGGTATTATGTTTATTTGTAGATCAGGTTTCTTTATGGAAACAGAGATTAGATGCACAATATTTTGGAACTGTTTTATCCTTCAACGTTGACTAGACCAAGAACCATACATAGGAGTTCCCTCCTGCGAGGTTTTGGAGGATATTATAACCTTTCACCCACTCCAGACGTCTTTGGAGTATTTGGGAAAAGGGGTCTGAGTGAGAAAGCACGACTGAGTTACTCTAAATGTCTTACGTTAGTTTTATCGCCCTTTCCAAACGCGTTGGGCGCCATGTAGTGTAGCTCCTATTTTCCCAATAGGCTCTGCGCATTGGAATAGTACCTACAGCAGTAAAGGCCTAGGCCAGACGTTAACTAGGTCTACTACTGTCGATACTAGACTTAATTTTTGGGTTTGCCAGCTAAGCTCAGAGTTCGCTAGAAACTTTCTCGAATGTTCAAGGAAGGAATTAACTCCCCTGATTAGACAAGAAGGGATTTAGTTTCTGACAACCATAGAACATGACAACTTTGCTCTCCCCTAATCAAGAGTCAATCTCGAGAGTCGTGTGAGCACAAGGCAATTATTTTACTCAGTCAGTACGTGCATTCTTAGTCTCATCAGAATGTAGAGAAAAGGAAGAGACGGGCGTGTTCAATAAAAGATGTTATTTATTGATCAGTCTCTTTTCTCGTACAAGAGAAATGGATCGATATTATTGCAATACTTATAGTTAAGTAAAGTGCATACATTAGAAGCAATAGTATAAAATAATATTGTAAAAACATTGATATGGTTTCTGAGCCATATGATGTTTTAAAATGATTAAAATATATTTACATACACATATACATTTGACTAAACGTACTCAACTGGTGTTTCTAAATACGCCTACCCCGTGTACCTGACCTAAGTCTAATACGTGGGCGGGAATAGAAAGTTACAGTTTAAGTTAAGTTTGTTTTTGCCAAGTGAATAACTAAAGAATTCTCTAGGAGGGGTTATTCAGTTCTGTACCTGGAATTTAGGATGAATGAGGAATGGTATCTCTTTCTCTGCTCTCGATATTCCAGGCTGCCTGCGAGGGCTGCCCAGAAGCGCCGGTGCTGGGTCTCTCGGCTTGAGATAGCAGCGCGTCTCTCAGCGCGTCAGGAAGGCGGGGCTGCTGCCTGCGGGGTCTGCTTCTGCTCTCGGCTTCGGCAAGTATGGCTGCTCCGTCTTGTCACCACGCGTGTGTTTGCATAGGGCAAGGTCGGCAATATTTATACCTTAAAGGTGCCGAGATTGACGTAAGGATGGACATAGGTACGTCAATAAAGATGTCATACGACTTGCTCGTTAGCACATTCTTTACTAAAGTTCTCTCTGAAATCAAAACAATGGCCGCACGGATTATCCAGGTTGTCATAGGTTTGATTTGTTATGAGAACGTCGTATGCCTTATCAGGGGCTGGAGGAATGTCGCTTGTCTAATTAGATCTCAAGCGTTATGACCTAATCAGATAACACGTTCCTGTACCGTAGTGTGACTGCGTCAGATAACGGTATCTGCATCATGGGGGATTTCTTGCCTCATGGGCTGACTGTTAGTTGACTAGCTAGGTAGTTTAACCAGAATAGGGTCAGGAATAGGGGGATCGATTCAGAACCTATAGAAATACACGACACCACTGTGGGGAAATTTAACTCTCCTGACATTCCTTGGCATACCATTTGTATAGACTTTATTGCGCCTATGGAGGAACTACCCGTTTCTCAGCGTTTTGCAATTGTTTCCATTGATATCTTCAGTAAATGGTTCTTTGTGGAGTTTTTAAAAGATATTACTACAGAGACCACCATAAAGCACTTAAATTCTCTTTTCCAACAAGAGGGTTTTCCAAGTGCCATTATTACTGATAATGGGACACAGTTGGTTTCTCAGACTATGCGTTCTTTCTTAAGAAACTGTGGTGTATCACATCGAACTTCCCTTTATAACCCACAGGGAAATGGCTTATGTGAGCGAATTAATAGACTTGTGAAAGGCACGATCCAAATGGCACTTTCAAAAGGTGGTTCTGTCAATGACTTAGCCCAAGAAATGGTTTATGCTTACCCCACCACTATTCATAGTGCAAAGGACAAGTCACCTTTTGAAATCATGCGGGAAGAGTGGTTATATGTTTACTTCTACAGAAGATTCTATTACTTCATACTCTTTTCCAGCTCACAGGAGAAGTGATGGTGGAGGTGATGCTACTGACTCACAATGTTGTAGTAGTTTGACCAATGTCACTTCTGATTCTTCTATTTCCAGCACTGTGCCTTTCCCTGTTAATTCCAGGACTTCAAGGTATCGTAGACCACCTTTATAGTTGAATGATTATTGTTGTGATTAATCCTGAAATGTAATTGTTATTCTATATTATTTTCATTGTTAATGTTTGTATTTCTTTTTTCATTGTAATGAGGGAAGACGTGTTGCATACTGCTTGTACTGTTAACTCTATGATCCCTACTTCTCTATGTCACATGCATATATTCCAGAATGCTGATGGCTCTGACTCATCCTAGAACCTTGGGAAGTCCGTTTGTACTTGGCCAGCAGGCGCTGGGTTGTCTGTTGTTCCTTCTCTGAATAAATTACCTCTATTACAAGAAAAAGGCAGCAACTTACTTACTACATAGCATTGTTCAAAGATGGAAATGCAGACTGTGTAAGGTCAGACTGAGTGGCAGGAGAGTCACATTTATGCCATATAATAAGTTTGCCCCTCATGTTGGAACAATTAGGTCTCAAGTTTGAGGTCTGGTGGCCTGCGTAATAAAAAAATGACAACTGAATGATCAGAACAAGTAATAGGAACAGCAATAATGCCAATGCAGGTTGTAGGTTCAGCAAAAACAAGAACTAAAGCGTACTTTCAGAGATAACACGTTCCTTGATCCATTGTGTGATGGCAAACACTAGGAGATCATATAGAAAACTGTTGGCAGACCCAATCTGTGGGATCATCAGCATGTAACCTGAAATCCCTGAGGATTAGCAAAATGAAGGAAAGCCCGTCAGTGGTGCTACCAATGTCCAAGAAGCACCCCATCCCAAGTCAGCCCTAACAATAAGTGGACAGTGGGTGAGGGTAATGGGGAGAAATTGTGAACCTCTGGGAAAGGCTTGACTTGGCACTGTTACAAGTAGAAACTGCTCTTGAAAGTGATTTTATCTCCCACCTTGTTTGTTTGAAGCGGGACACAATCTTCAGAGCTGGGCTGAAAGCGCAATCCAGCTAGGTTTTGGTCACACATATGTCCAGCAGGCTAACATTTAGTACACAAAATGGCTTCCATTTATGCTTTGGAAGGGAACATGTGTGCAATAAAGTTAGACTTAGTACAGCCATACACAGAATTTGTGGGCCAGTGCACTCACTTGGACTTTGAAGGCTTTTAGGTGATCTCAAGCTGTAAGATCCCAGATGATGCATGGTTTCTGTTTTGGGCTGACCTGCTGCACATACCGGTCTTATCAGAGATATTATTCCCTTGAGTAAGTCAGTTGCATTTTGGCTTATTGGAGTGGCTGCTTGTCTTGCTGAAAGACCGCACATTGCGCAGAGGGTCTTGCCTTAAGCAATAGATACAACTGGATTTAATTCTGCACAGCCACTCCTGGAATGGGCTTTATAACTTCTTTTGCATATGTTGGGTTTGTTCAGGTAAAAAAAAATGATTCTGAAATTTTTACACAACACATTTAAGCAATACCATCTGCAAGGCAATTATGTTGTCAAGACTAGAGGATTCCAACATTAATTTGGAGAAGACTTTCCCAGAACCAAAAAACCCCACACAATTTGATATTTCTGGGGCTTATTTCTTAGTCTTTTTTTGTAAATGAGGAGAACAACACTGCCCCAGCAAAAACACAAGCTATTAAATCATCTTAAGCAAGGATGTCAGGATTGCTGTTCAACTATGTGCATCTTTTTTTTTTTTGCACGGAGATGGGGATTTCATTCGAGGTCTGAGCATTAGATTATCTCACTTTAGGAATGAAATCTGAGATCTGTGCTGGGGTTGGGCACACCTATCTAATTAAAGGGCCGAAGGGTGTTGTGCAGTCTGACAAATGTATACTCAATCCTGCTGGAAATAGAGACTTCTGGCCTTATGCATTTCGGTCCTAGTTTCCTTACAATCAACTGGCAAAATTTACTATTACTCATATATTTGGAGGTACACTGGAGAGGCCACCAGAACCTATTTTCTGCGTTAAAATTTTTTATACATAGACTTCAAGGCGTTTGGACTACCTTGCGAATCAGATTCATTATAGTGAATGGCTGGGGGCCGGACTAAGCCAACATTTGTTTATGGTTCACTGTTGTGGTTCAAATTAGGCCCTACCATAAGTGATAAAAGTTAGAATTATGAACCATTTAAAAAAGAGGCAAAACAATTCAGTGCATTCCAAAGAGGCTTTGCATGTTAGAGAATCCTCAATCTACAGCTGGTCAAATGTGGAAACAACCATTACAACTCAGTCATTACAACACACTACCATTACAATGCAGTCATTACAATACACTACCTTTTCAACGCAGTCATTACAATGCAACATCCTTTACATGGCATACCATTACAACGCAGCCATTACAACGCATGTCACTACAACACATGCCACTACAACGCATGCCACTACAACGCATGCTATTACAACACATTATAAGGTAAGCAATGGGAAATAGTAATTTGTATCCCTACACTATCCAACACTTGCCCTACTGTTGCACTCTTGCACTAATTAGAATGGGAATAGTAATTTTTACCCCTACACTATCCAACACTTACCCTACTGTTGCACTCACTGGAGTGAAAATGGTAATTTTTACCCCACCACTATCCAACACTACTGTTGCCCTAAAAGTATTATGCGTTGTAACGGTATGCGATGTAAGTATAGTTTCTCAAACTGCATAGTGATGGCATGCGTTGTAAAATCATGAGTTGTAATGGATGTTGCGAGGTAAAAACCGGGTTGTAAAGGCATGCGTTGTAAAAGTTTTCATTGTAACATGTCCTATCCGTCAAATGTATGTTTGTTTGATTAACCCCTTGCATGCTCATGACGGAACGGTTCCGTCATCAGCGTCGGTGCTCCGGTGCTGATGACGGAACATTTCCGTCATGAGCCAATAGCGTTTTAAACCCTTCAGCACTGCAGCGAAATTCGCGCAGCACTGAAGAGGTTAACAGCAAAAAAGAAAACAAAAACATCACTATACTAAGCAATATAATTACAAAAAATCTGAAAAAAATCACAAGCATATACAGTAACACATCACATACATGACATTTATATAGCTTTAATTATCGAATCAACCGATCTAAATGTTCTATGGCTTAATCAAAACAGGTATAATTAAATCCGTAAGTCTATTTCTTCATCAATTTTCATTAACATGAAGGTTCCTCTTACCAACATAAAAAAAATGTGCATACACAATAGCAAACATTCTTTGTTTTTGCATCCATCAGGTAACATGAAGCACTGGGCGCCCTTATAACACATTAACCTTTAAGCACTGGCAAAAGCAATCTTTTATAATGGTCTGCACAGGTGTCCCATAATAATGATATATACAATATATAAATAGCCTCTTGCCCTCAAAAACCTCACATATGTTTTTTTCTAGTTAGGGTTTTTTGTCGAACATCATTGTCATCCAATAGTGGCACCTGACCAAAATGAAATATCAACCAAGGGTGGGAGGAAGTCTTCTGTAATATCTCTCCTCGAGTCCCTGTTAAAAAACACCCCTCATAAGACACGTACAATGGTGGCGGGTGACATGAACTGTACGTTCGAGCCCCTGGGCTCGGACGTCGCCACCGATCAGGACGAGGATGATGCTAGGTTGGGGATTCCGGTTCTGGATATCCCTCCGATCAGAAGGTGGACTGAAGTGGCACTCCAGATATACTCCCTGAGCCTGGAATTTAATTTAAGGGCAGCCAATGGGAGGACAACCTCAGATAGGGGGGGTGCACACACGTATAATAGGCCTGGACACACCTCTAGGTTGGATTATATCCTAATAGATGTGTGTCTATGGTCCTTTGTAAAAGACATGCAGGTGGTACATACGACGGAGAGTGATCACAATTCCCTCTCCCTGAGTATGGATCAGTGGTGGCGCCCCCTAATGAAGGACAACATTTACCCGGTCGCCGTACCCCCGGATCTGTCCGAAGTCTCCCATTGTGGCAGACGAATAAAATGGGCAAAATTGATTCTCTCTGAGGGAAAGGTAGGGGAAATCTTAACCCTCTTAAATCAAGTGGTAATAGATCTTAGAAACCCATTAGAGGGGGCAGGTAGAGCGAGTGGACTTTTTCCCTCCCTGGTTGAAGCCTTATCTAGTGTGTTTTCATCCCATCCTATCAACTTGGGAAAAAAAACATTTAGAAAACCTGCTGAGGGTTGGTATACCAAAAAATGTAGTTCTTATAAGGCCAAACTAGTTGAGGCAGTTAAACGCAAATCCCGTAGTGAGATACAGGAAACAAGGAAGGCCTATAATAAATCCCTTAAGATTGCTAGGCAGGAGTGGGAAGACAAATTTTGGGAGGACCTACTTCAGGCTAGTAAGGGTAGGGATTCTAGGGCCTTTTGGAATCTCATAGGCACACGGAATAAACCAGATGCATCTGTGAGACCCTGCAATATCCCCCCGCAACATTGGGTAAACCACTTCGGGTCCCTTTACCTCCCCCCAGAAGGGGAATTAAATGCTGGGAGGGAATTTAGATTAGTAGTTGTCCCCCATGCATACGATTTCTTCACTCCCTTAGAGATTGAGGGGGTCATAGGATGGGTGGCCCCGCGCAAAGCACCGGGTCCAGATGGTCTCCCTGGGGATCTTATGAAGGCTTACCCAGTAAAATGGGGTAGGATCATTGCCGCCCTCCTAAATGACATCATGATGGGAGGGGCAGTGCCTGAATCCTGGAAGGGGGCGGTGGTAGTCCCGATCTACAAAAAAGGGTGTAGGGAAACCCCGGGAAACTACCGCCCCATAAGCCTGATAGACTCCACCCAAAAGATAGCTGGTAAAGCTGTCCTTGGAAGGATCTTACATTGGGTGGAGGAAAACAAAATCCTATCAGAATTCCAGGCAGGTTTCCGGGCTGGTATGGGGACCATTGAGCAGGTGTTTAGGTTAGCTCTCCTGGGGTGGAAGGTTGTTGATCTGGGCAAAGGCAGTCTTTATTTGGCTTTTATAGACTTGAAGACTGCCTTTGACCTAGTCCCCCGGGAAGAGCTCTGGAGGGTACTCAATGAGTTGGGAATACCTCCTTACATCTTGTCCCTTCTCATTAGTCTCCATGACCATACCTTTGCGCAGGTCCGCTGGGGCAAAGATGGAGAACTCACTGAGAGGATCCCAGTGTCAAGGGGTGTTAGACAGGGATGCGTCTTGGCGCCCACCCTATTTTCACTTTATGTGAATGGGGTGGTAAAACATCTGCAAAAAGAACCAGCCGACGCCCCCTGTCTCGGAGGAGTCCGTATCCCCACATTGCTTTTTGCGGACGACACGCTTCTGATCTCCAAGACCCCCCAAGGCCTGCAGAAATTGCTAACGCGTTTCCAGGAGTTTTGCGCTGCTAAAGGGTTAATTATAAACGTGGCCAAAACAAAATACCTAGTCCTAAATCCTCCCAGGAAACTTGGCCGTCCACCTACACTCAACTCAGTGGCCTTAGAGAAAGTAGCCGAATTCGATTACCTCGGTATTCGGATTACGGATAGGATGTCCTGGGCAAACCACATTGAGAAAATGGTCCTAAATCACAGAAGAGTAGGAGGAGCACTTGTGAGGGAGTTTTTGGCCTCACCTAGGAGATCGCTTTCCCCAGTAATTGACATCTACAAGGCTAAAGTAGTGACATCAGCCTTGTATGGGGCTGAGCTGTGGGGCCACTGCCGATTGGATGCCCTAGCGATAGCGGAGACCAAACTCCTAAAATCTATTATTTCCATTCCTCTGAGCACGCCATCTGTACCAGTGCTGTTGGACACGGGCTGTAAGAGCATCCAAGATCAGGCTCAGCTTCGCCCTCTCCTATTGTGGACACGAATCTGGAGGGGTGAGGACTTAAAATCCTACGCCGATGGTTTGGGGGAAATAATGAGTTTGGGGGGTTGGGCCAAGATCAGATGGCTGAGCGAAACCAAGAAGCTCCTGGAGAAGATTGGTCTTGGGGATTGTTGGACTTCACGCACAGCCCCTCCTAAAGAAGCTGTTAAAGCGCTCTTTTGGAAGTGGACGGCGGAGCGCTTAATCACAAACTCGAAGCACTGCAAGTCCACGGTCTCATTTTTACAAACTAAAGACATTGTGGCCTTTGAACCCTATTTGGACCTGATCACACTCCCATTTGACCGTGCCCTGTATTTTAAATTTAGAGTTGGATCCCTCCCGCTAGGAGCTGTGGTATCAAACTGGACATCAGTGGCCCGTGCCTCCCCGTATTGTGCTTGTTGCCCGAACAGGGTTGAGTCTATTGTGCATGTTCTATTTGAATGTCCGGATTATGCCAGGCCCCGGAGGTATTGGTTGAAACCCCTCTTCCAAATCTTGGGTACTCGTAGCCACCTAGTCGCCTTGCGCATTTTAATTACTGACACTTCCCCCCCCATTGTGTGCGGAATTGCTAAATTTTTAAAACAGTTTTGGCTTATTCGATGTAAGAGACTGTCAGTAGCGATTTAATTCTTTTCTTAGCTAAGTTATTTATCGGGCGCTTTATGTCCTTTTATTCGTTTTAAATGAGTTCTTATACTGACTTCTTAAAGCTATGTCTTTTTGTATTTTGTATTGATGTTTTGTATATGTGCTTATAAGATATCTTGCATATCGAATAAAAGCTTATGACTGACTGACTGAAATATCAAGGACTTAAATCTGGGCCAGGAAGGTTTGAAAGATAACGTTGTCAAAGGGCATACTTCTAGTAGCCTGAATGCTGTTAAGCGAGGTTTTCCAACCCATACTTTGATGACTTTTCCTACTGATCTCCCCCCTTAAACAGAGACACTGATGCACACACATTCCACAATGTTACATAAATATCCATCATTTTACTTAATTGGGTTTTTCCAACCCAAATTATTATCGTCAACATGTCTGCTCTTATCCTCAATGCAATAGTGCACAAAAGGCGCCAGGATTGCTTGAAAAGAATGTAACTAGATCAGAAAATATTGCACGTCACTAATTTACTAGGCAATCGACTCAATACCAGAGTCGATAGTTGGAGGGGATCAGATAATTTCTTACATTGGTCCGCCCTACACAAGCCTGCAGCTGCGAATAGAATACAAGCTGAAGCAAACCATCTGCCCACATCATATATAAGAAAGAAGCTTCAATTTGTGGTTGAAAAGTTCGGTCATCATAATTTCAATTAATAACTGTGATAACTTTATTATATCAAATGTTTTAGATTTGAAGATCCCAAAAAGAGATTTACAAAAACAGCTGGAACCAAACATAATGGCAAAATATATGTAGGCATGAATTAACCAGGCTTCCACAACTAATCCTCCAAGTAAAAACACGGCAAAAGACTACAGAGTGCAACGGAAACCCTAAGGCCAATGGGAACCAAGAAATGAAGCAAAAGAGAAGAACTCAAAATCCACAAGCCTCTCTGTGTTGACGAGTCACACCAAATTCTACGTTTTTATCATATGTAACTCAAAGAAGGCGGTTCTTTAGTGAAGGTACATCCTTGAAGGTTGCTGTTTGCTGCCTCTTATAACAAGTTCCTGCATGCTTAGGAACAAATTTGAATTTAACACCAAAAGGATCATAAAGCATTTTCTAAAAAACAATCCTAGTCCCAGGAATGTAACACTGTCTAACAGAGATAAAATGTACATTTAAGAAATAAGAAAAAGGTATACTAACTTCTAAGAATTCCCTTAAAATCCTCCCTTTCATTTTAAAGCGTTTACTATCCCCTCTTACCTTCTCACAAGGACCAAGAGCAAAATGTCTGTCTAGCAGTCCTGCACATCAGAGACATGTCTGCACACACTCTAGAACTTACGTCTCCAGCATGCGAACAAAGAAGCTTTCTGATGCAACCATAATCAAGCAGCCATCAACATTCCAGCGTCTACCACTTTTATTACTGGCCTACAGACTGCTGTATTACCCATCTCAAAAGTCAATTGTAACCTCGAAAATGTTTATATCATATTCATTGTCACAGTATTTAGATAAAGGGACTTTGGTTCAGTCTTCTTTTGTTTTTTTTACAGCATAAACGAAATTTTGGTTCAGTCCACAGAAAGCTTGCATGAGTTGGTTCAATTGGCCAGAACCCTTTAGCCCTTGACTATTTTTGGAGTCTTAGTCCTAGATTGGGTCATACCCCAGGACAGGAATTTGGTAAACGCATGATATCTGCTCAGTGACCGCATGTTTCTTCTATACAGGAAAGTTGTGTGTCTGGGCGTTCAGTGCATATCAATACCCAAGAACCATGAAATATTTGTATCCTTTGTTGTGGAAAAATAGGTCGTTTGTGCATGAAGTTTTTTTTGAAGCAGCCACATTTTAGTGCGTGAAAATTTATAGGTAACTTTCTTTTTTGAATTTGTCACTATTCACATCAATACTGTGCTCGTTATCACAATCCTTGCATCGCAATACATAAACTCCATTGGAAGGATCAGTTGCCACTCCCCTAAGGACTGCCCTTTACAGAATACGTTGTTGGTATATAGTACTCTTGGTGTACATAACAGTAAAACCGATTTTCCCCCGTATCCCCCTCCGTCCACCCACCTACCCAATAACAAAAGGTACACGAGGGTATCTCCTGTCGTTCATATGAGTGATTGGTGTATGCAAATTCTATCACCTATAAGCCTGAAGAGTGTTGTAAAGGATGGTCGTAGTCAGAATCATAGATTATTCTTTATTGGAAACATAACCCCGATTCACAGAGACGCGGACGCAGCCAGCAACCAGCTCTCATCACCCGATCTCCCACCAACCACCAACATACTTCAGGAACCCCAGTCACAGTTTGAATAAACACATAAGCAGAGCGTGGATGCACTTTGAATGATGACACATAGGCAGAGCGAGGATGCACTCGATACGCGAGCGCAAGAACACAGCTGTGCAGTGCTCGAGTCTAGAAGAGTAAAGACATGTTCCAGGCTCGAGACACAACACTTCTCCCCCCTTTACAAAAGCAACACAACAGTGCAACACTTCTCCCCCCTTTACAAAAGCAACACAACAGAGCTCGAGCCAAAACAAATGTAAAGAACATGTTCCAGGCTCGAGACACAACACTTCTCCCCCCTTTACAAAAGCAACACAACAGTGCAACACTTCTCCCCCCTTTACAAAAGCAACACAACAGTGCTCGAGCCAAAACAAATGTAAAGAACAGGTTCCGGGCTCGAGACACAACACTCTTCTCTCCCCCTTTACACTAACAACCTGAGACAAAAGCAATTAAAAATAAAAAATAAAAATAAAAAAAAATATATATATATATATGATAAAAGGATTCCTCCCTGTTATAATCATTTCCCTACTACACTGGTGGCCCATTTCCCTAAATTGACACACATCTTAAAAATAGCAAGCCTACAATGATATCCTTGTCAGCATGTTACTGCGTTTTGCAAACCACCCCGTGATGTTTTTTTCCAAAAATGCGAAAGACCCGGAAGGTGACTCTTATACAACGATCAAATCTTGTACAACGTTATCAGCAATATCTAATTCCCTACTATCATAGTTGTCATCGCACATGTCATTCACATAAGAAACCACAACATCACCTACATCTTGCTCACTGCTATCGTAGTCCTCATCGCACACTTCCACAACACACTTCACACTCTTATTATTTTTACATGCTCTAGCGAAATGACCGGTCATTTTCCAATAGGCACATGTTTGTCCTAAGGCACGGCATCTTCTGTCATTGGCAAGATGTGTTGAACTACCACAACGGAAACAATCCCCTTTATTCTCAAAAGCAGTAGCATTGCTAGTTTCTCCTGTTACGTCTTTTCCCTTAAAGGTATACCTACTTTGGTTAGAATTTCTTTTGGGTTGAACAGGCGTCCTAACTATCTTAATTATTTCGTCCCTATTGTCACCTTTGGCTTTATTAACCACAGTTTTAGCGCACCTAGAGGTTAATTCAGCTTTGCTAATTATCGCTGAGATTTCTTTTAGACTGGCATCACCATTTACCCATAACTTATCCTGCAGCCCACTATTGTTGCAATGCATCACACGTTGATCGCAAATTAATTCTTCCTCGATAGTACCAAAATTACAAGACAAGGCAAGTCTTCTGAGCGAAGCAATGTAGTCCTCTATTTTCTCATTAGACTCTTGCCTCCTATGATAAAAATTAAACCTATGTACAGCCTTACACACAGTGGGTGCGAAATAAGCATTAAGATCATTTATAGCTTGTGTAAAGACATTACTATCACTTCCACCTACATTCCTTTTCTCAATTCTGTTGTAAACTCTCAACCCACCCGGACCATGACAATGCAAAAGTATTTTCTTCTTCCTTTCTGGAGTTAATTCCTTACTCTCAAACGTTTCCAAATAATTTATCAAATAATCACTCCATTCCTCCCATCTCTGACTCGTAACCTCCCCATCTCCTATCAAAAATGCCTGTGGTGGGAGGAGCTTCGCGCGCACCCAAGATGGTCGCGTGAGCACAGGGCTCCCGGACCCTCGCCACCTCCATCGACTATCCTGTCCTTTATCCTGGTTCAGACGACGGGTGTTTATTGGCACAGTTCTACTGCTCATTTATTTGTTTCAACGAACTTTTTTGGACTTCGGGGTCCAGAGCTACAGACTGTCGCAGCTTTCAGGCCTGCTCCATGGCGACGCCCCGCGCTCTCTTGTCTCGCTTGCCGTTCAGTAAGTGAACAACAACGGACTGCCAGACTTGCGTGGGCTGGCGATTGCTTTCGGTTTCGATTTCTGTCCGGAGCTTAACCTGACTTTGTCGGCTCCGTGGGCGGCCGGACACTCCTGCACCCTTGGTCTCTCCGTTCCTACTGCCGATCTGTAGCGGTTTCCAGATCTGAGATTGGCACCACCTTCGCCCTTTTGGTCCTACATTTGCCACCGCAGTCACCATTTTTACCCGTCAACGGGCGACCCGTGCGGGTCCAGGATCCAAGATGGCCACCAAGCCTGAGGGTGGGAAGCGCGGGCCTAAACCAGGCGTTCGAGGGAGTGCTCTGCAAACGAACATTATGGACCGGTACACCCAAGCTAAGGGATCGCCGGGAGCAGTAGCTAAAACCTCGACGACAATGCCGGAGGACTCATCGATTGAGGACGAGCCCTCGCTGCGAGATCTCATGGGCGCCATCACTGGTATGAAGGCCTCATTGGGGCAACAATATGAGGCCTTGACTCTCAAACTGGATACGGTGGCGATTGACGTCAATCTGATCAGGGCGGACTTGGCGAAGACAAACGAAAAGGTCAAATCCTTGTATCTTATGACCTCTAGCCTGGTCACCGACGTCTCTGATTTGCAGGCTGAAGTTGGGAATCTGAGGAAAGCCAATGATTATTACTCTGGGCGCCTAGAGGACTATGAAAGCCGTGCCAGGCGCCATAACATTCGCCTGATTGGGGTCCCGGAATCATCGACTGCTGCCTCGACGGACCTATTGGTGGAAGACCTGGTGCTGAACCACCTGGCGCCCAAGGGTCTCAGCAAGTTTTTCGCTGTCGAACGTGCACATAGGATCCCCGGCGGCACACCTAAATCGGGTGCTAACCCTCGACCTATCATTGCGAGGATTTTTCATTTCCGGGACAGAGACGCTATCCTGCAGGCTTCGCGGCAGTCAGGTCCCATTGCCTTTGAGAACTCTACTGTCAGCTTCTATCCGGACTTTACACAACAGGTCCAGAAACAGAGGCTGGGGTTTCAGGGGGTCAAGAAGAGACTCCGGGAAAGGTCAATGAAGTATGCCATGCTCTTTCCGGCCCGTCTGCGGGTGGTACATAAGGATCGTACTTTTTTCTTCGACCATCCTGGGGTTGTGAGTGATTGGCTTGACACGCTGCCTATGGATCATGAACCTTTTGAGGACTCTGGCAAGTCGGATCGGGCGGAAGGTGGCCCGACGGAGCAAGAGTAACTGTTGACTTTGACCCCGTACCCTTCCCGTTGGCTTTGAACTGTGCTATGCTGTGTTCTTAATGTTTGCAAGTAATAGTCTCTTTTTTGGGGGTGGGTGGGGGGTGGACGGGTCCTTTCTCCTCCTGGGTTTTCTTTTCGTAGATTAGTTGGGTGGTTGGGCGACAGGCACACTGCGAGTTTATGGGGCTCTTTGGTCTTCAGCAAGGGTGCGGGGTGGGGGGTATAGTTGTTTTGACATTGTTGGGGGGGCTGGGTTGTTTGTTTGAATTTTCTTGTTACTTGCAAGGCGAAGGAAAGGCGCTCTCCTGTTTTTTGCAGTTGCTCTGGGTGTGGGGCCGGGGAGGGGCTGGGCACGGGGATGGGGGGTAGGGGACTTCGGTTATTGTGTTGGAACGTGAACGGGTTGGGGGATGGGATTAAGAGGAGGGTGGTGTTACAATTGCTGAAACGTTTGACTCCAGATGTTGTCTTACTGCAGGAGACTCATTTGCTCGGCAACAAGTGCTACGCTTTGAATAGGCATGGTTATCGCCTTGTGGCGCACTCGGGTTTCACTTCGGGCTCTAGGGGGGCGGGCATTCTTGTTCGGGCCTCCCTCCCCTTGGCCATTGATGATGTCATATTGGATGATAAGGGACGATATGCCGCCATTGTGGGGCGCTGGGAGGGGAAGGTTCTTATTCCGATTTCTGTCTACGTGCCCCCGGGCCTCCAGGCCACCACCTTAAAAAGAAAAGAAAAAAAAGAAATAAAAAAAAAAATGCCTGTGGTGCCGGCAAATTCATTGTAGTAGTTGCCATCCTTGACACCAAAATGAATAAAACCAATTTCCTTTTAAACCAGTTGCTGTGCAATTAATATAAGACCATACAAAAATCAGATTTAATTTACAATAATATTACTAGATTGAGCTTAGAATAATAATAATATTTGATAGTGTGTGTATCCTTGGTGAATAAATGATACACTCGCAATACCTTGTAAAAATAGTTCCACGTTTACACTGATGAATATGAAAGTGTAACTGAATAACCTCCGAAATGACAAGCAGTGTGCATATCACTGATGAGTTATCGAAATGACACGCAGTGTGCGTGTCACTGATGAATTGTCGAAATGACACGCAGTGTGCGTGTCACTGATGAGGGTTATTCTGTAATTGTTATTCTTTTCCAACCGTATTCCAAATGAGGCTCAAATCAATCCAAAGGTCAACAATGTGGATTATGCGATACGAATTCCGACCTGTACCTCAGCAATAACATAAGCGTACTTCCGAGTTTCTAGGCTGTTGCTAGGTAACTTGTAAAACACAAAATGGAGTCACGTATTTTGACCCAATGCGTGACCATGCGTTGGTGGTACCTACGCACGTGGTGACGTCGAGCGTAGTACTGTGAACGGTGTTCAACACTCCTATCGAGCTTAGAAACAGAACGTTCCTGCCTTTAGAAGACGCAAATCCCAACGTCAGGTTAATCTTTTACTTAATGTTTTCCAATGGATATTACGTTGTTACTTTTCCAAAATCAATGTAACTTCATAAATAACAACGGATGATGAATAACGAAATTTGCTGAATTTTTCAAATTTTCCTTTAAATACTGAATTAAATTCAACAGTATCCATGACACACTGCGGTAACTAGTTCCTTCTTCTGTCACAGTAAGAGGAAAATTCAGTAAGCATTTGTGCCAAATTCAATCCAACTAGCGGTATCACTTTTGCAGTTCCATTTACGGATGCGGTATCATATCCCAAAACGCAAGGTTTTAATCAGTATCAGTCTCAAGTGCACATCTCTTGAAGATATGCTTCACTCTTCACTCAATTACGTTAATTTTAAGTTACAAACGTAAAATGTGACTTACATTGGATGTTCGCAACGGGTGGTAGCCGATCTCACTTTCTTTTTAGACTCGCTTAAAACTCCTCTTATTATCTTATTATGTTTCTATTCTTGATTTATCCGAAGTCAAAATAATTTCAGAAAGTTGTCACACGCGTGGATTCTTCAGGGGTTATGTACCATCGTCGCCATTGTTGTAAAGGATGGTCGTAGTCAGAATCATAGATTATTCTTTATTGGAATTCAACCCCGATTCACAGAGGAGACGCGGACGCAGCCGCCAACCAGCTCTCATCACCCGATCTCCCACCAACCACCAACATACTTCAGGAACCCCAGTCACAGTTTGAATAAACACATAAGCAGAGCGTGGATGCACTTTGAATGATGACACATAGGCAGAGCGAGGATGCACTCGCTACGCGAGCGCAAGAACACAGCTGTGCCGTGCTCGAGTCTAGAAGAGTAAAGACATGTTCCAGGCTCGAGACACAAAAAAGTGTGTCAGTGGAGAGAGACATCCCTCCCCGAAGGTCGGACCTGAGTGGATTTATTACATTTGGAAGAGAGGAAGGGCTCATGTTCGTGTTGGGACAGGCACACAGAAGAAGCCCTCTAGAAAGGTAACTCACCAGTGGACCCCAAATATACTCAAAGTTTTTACAGGTGTCAGAGAGAATGTCTGCCATGCGCTTCATCGTAAGGGCCTGCCATAGTTAGGAATGTCATTGGTCAGTGAGGATGCTTCCTTTCGCTTCCAAGCTGCAGCCATCTCCATTTTTGCTGTACCTAAACATAACCAAAGTATTAACCTGTCCCATATAGGTTGGCATTTGAGGGAGTCATTGTGCAATCCAAAGACTGTAAAGCCTGGATCCTCTGATACTGGGGAGCCCAAAATTACGTTAATCTGTGCCAAGATTTCTGACCAAAATTGGTGGATCATTGGGCACTCCCACCAGATGTGTCTGAAGTCACCGAACATACCGCAACCCCTCGAACATAGGTCTGAAGTAAAGGAAAAGATTTTTATCAATTTGGTAGGGTATAAGTACCAATTATATAGTACTTTATAATGGGCCTCTCCCATCCATTGAGTGACTGAATTTGGGTATGTCTCTGTAGAGTCTATCCCACTGGTAATCTAAGATTGTGTTACCCAGTGTCCACTTCCAGAATGCCCTATACCGTGGCTGAGGGATGATGAGGGTAGAAAGCAATAAGGAGTAAAGAAAGGAGATATGACCCTTGAGGCCACTACAGCTTTTTACATATTGTTTAGTGGGGATGGGATCACTGGTTACGTCTCCTCTCATCTCAGAGCACAGTTCCCAGTGTCAAAGTTGGGTGTAGTAATAGTGTTCAGTTACTGGTAGGTGAAAGTCCCTTCGATAGTGCTCGAAAGTAAGGATGTCCCATTTATGGAAGAGATCTGAAACAGGGAGACACCATCCTTCCCTCCACACATACATCAAAGGGAACAGATTTTAGGACTGGAGGAAATGTAGGATTATAAATAATCAGTGTAAAAGGGGAGGGGAAAGTGGTCCAAGCAAACTCCCAGGTGACTTCATCCTACACTTTAAGTGTAGCCTCTGTGGGAGTACTAAGGCAAGTGTTCAGCGCGAGGTTCGCTTTAGGCTTCCACAGGAGATCCCAGATTTATCTCCCCGCCACCGCCCTGCTAATATGGAGCCAATGTTTGCCGGACTATCGTGCGGACACTTTTAGAGATCACTCGCAGTTGGGATGCCTCATAATAATGATGGAAATCTGGCAGTGCCAACCCCCATGAGCTCTTCGGGAGTCGGAGTTTGAATGGAAGACGGACCTTGTGATCTTGCCAAATGAAACGTGTGAGAATGGATCTCAATGTGGACAGGAACTCCCAATCTAGGTCAATCGGCTAGCCCCGGAAAAGGTATACGAGCCTAGGTAAGACATTCATTTTAGTGGCATGTATACGGTCTAGTCATGAAATGTACATTGGCACACATCTTCGGAGATCTTCCTTTTATTGTTGTAGGAGTGGTAGATAGTTAGCGTTAAAAAGGTCACCGATTCTGGGGGCTATCTTTATGTCAAGATATGAATAGCTTTTTTAGCCCATTGAAAGGGGGTAGACGCCACCATGGAGTCAACTGCATGCCTCGGCAGTTAGATTGTACAGGAAGGATTTGGTTACATTGATACGAAAGCCTGACATGTAGTAGAAGTTTCTTAGCTCTACCTGCAATGCTTCCAGGGTAGACGTAGGTGAGGTGATAGTAAGCAGAATGTCTTGACAAAGTGGGAAATCTTGTGCTCCTCTGTGCCAAAAGGGATGCCACAAATGGAGGGTGTCATATGTATATAGAAGCCAGGAGTTCGATACTAAGGGAGAATAACAAGGGTTAGACAGGACACTCATGCTGCGTTCCATTCCTCAAATGAAAAAGATCAGAGCTCACTCCAATTACCAGGACATGGCCGCTAGGCAGCGCATAATTAGGTTTAATAACAGCAATGAACCAGTCACAGAAGCCAAATCTCCTCAAAGTGTGGAATAAGAAGGGCCAATCCACCTGGTCGAAAGCCTTCTCCACGTCCAGCGCCAATATGATTGCCAGGATTTATTTTTTAGTCACTTTTTCAACCAGGTTGAACACCTGCCATAAGTTATCGTGTGTGTGCCTGCATTTAATAAAGTTGGACTGGTCCGGATGTACCAAATCTGGCATGAGACCTTCAAGTCCAGAGGCTATGACTTTCATGTATATCTTGGTGTCAAGGTTGAGAAGAGTTATAGGGCAGTAGGAGCCACAGTAATGGCGGTCCTTCCCTGGCTTGGGGAGGACAGAGATGAGGGCCTCACTCATGGATGCAGTATCCGTGTTGGAGTTTGCAACAGAATTAAAAAGGCTCACCAGATGTAATATGAGATTTAAGCAAAAGGTCCTATAAAATTGTGCTGTGAACCCGCCTGGGCCCAAAGATCCATGAAGCTAAAGACCCATTATTGCCTTACAGACTTCCTCCTAAGCTATCGGTTCTCCCAAGAGCGCATTCTGAGCTGCTGACACTTTTGGGAGCTCCACCTTGTCTAGATATTTGAGTTGTGGTGTCTCATCATGACCTTCAGCGAAATAGAGGTTCTTATAAAAACACTGAAAGGCCTCGGCCTTTTCTGGTTCCGTGACTGCCCTTCACCCCGAATCTTGATCAATGTCCTCTATGTATTCCCTCTCCCTCTTTTTTTTTTGTTATGCCTACTTGCGCACTTTATTTTATGTATCCACCACTAAACACGCTAATGTGACATTCTACACACTCGGATTTATTGAGCCAAACAAGATTCCAAACAGGGTCACATTGTGATTTTAGAGAAGTGATGTAAACAGCATTTTGTAACGTAATATTAATGTTAGATCACATGTACAGATTTATTGTTATCACCTGTCATTAGGATATGAAATAACAATAAACATAATTACTTTATAAATAAAATATAAATATTGCGCACTTATCTATTGTTAATCATGTTTTTTTATTGAGCGGTGATTTGTGCACAGCACAACTTACACAGTTCACACAGTGTTGCAGATTGATCAGGATCTTACATAGGATGCAATTTTGTTTTTAAACTACAAACAGCAATCAGAACACAACCTAAGCAGTGCAGTGCAGTGGTTTACATTCCACAGTAAGCAATGTCGAGCATGTCTTGGCATATCTAATCATCTTACTCCTTCACGGTGGCAGTTACACAATATGTGCAATGATATCACATCAGGGTTCTCCAACAAGTAAACGGTCACTGGTGCCCAAAAGTCCTTAGGTCTGGAAGGCAAAGGCAGCTCTTCAGCATTTATGTTCAACTGTTCTTTACAGTACACTAGGTCCTTGACCCACTTTACTACAGTTGGGACCGTTTTACCCCCTAATTCATTGCAAGCGCATGTTTCGCTATCAAGGTGGGGACAGCCACTATGTGCTTGTTGCATGGCTTAAGCCTTTTTGGCAGTCCCAGCAAGCAGATTTCAGGCGTACATGCAACTCTCTCCAGTATTATGTCTGTTAATGCCCGAGTCAAACACTGCCAGAATTTGTGTATGGCTTTACAATCCCAAGCTAGGGGCATGAAATCTGCCCTGCCCTCCCCCATCTCACACATCGAGCATCTTCTCGCAATCCAAATTTCAACAGTTTCACAGGATTATAGTACACATCTGGTGTAAGAATATGTAATGTATTATTCGAAGGTTACAAATGGTAGACGCCCAGTCAGTGCACAACATGCCTCCCAGTCTTCCCAAACATAGGTGCGGCAAGCTTTCTATTCCACTTATCAAGGGAGACAGACCTGGACACATCAGTTTCCCTTTGGGAGGCGATATACAATCTAGTGATCAACCCCTAACTCTCCCCTAATGTCCACACAACTTGCAATGCTTTTACCATCTGCAGCTTGTACAGTACAGTACAGTGCAGTACAGTGTTCTGACAGCCATACGCAATCTGGTATAAACAAATCCTTGCATATACATATCCCCTAGTTTATGGATTCCTGTATTTTGCACAATACTCAAAGCACCACGTTCGTGCGCCACTGAGATACCCGGATGTGCAGCATTTGGCATAGCCGGCGCATATAGGCTTTCCCTGCCTGCATGGCCACCCAAAGCCCTCCATGCTTTAAGAGTGCAGTTGACAGTGTCTATTTCTTTCCTGTGCCCCTCAACTCCATTATGCAGGACCATGGCAGTCAATGGAACCGGGTTAGCAATATCCTCCTCCACAGTTAATTGCTGCAGATATTGTTGTGGGAAAAACCAATAGTGTGCGAATTGCGCTTGTGCACACAAATAATACATTTGCAAATCTGGGCCCTAAACGCCCCCCTATTCAAACGGTAGCGTTATGGTGTCCCAGCCACATTTCAGCTGTTTGCCTGTCCACACAAAAGCCAACAGACACGACTGAAGAGTCTTGAATACTGCCCTGTTCAGAACTATTGGAATATTTAACAGATATAGCAATTTGGGAAAGATGGTCATCTTCACAACAGCTATTCTGTCAGGCAGTAACAGTCGGAGGTGTGTCCATCTGGCCTGTTAATTTGGCTATAGCTCGTCCATAGTTCATACTAAATCACCAATGTAGGATCCCTGTGCACCTAGATACCTAAGTACCGTACCGGTTCAGTTGACAAAGCCAGCGCGAACTCAAGCTCAAACCCCTTAGTGCATTCGGTTATAGGGAAAACCATGGACTTCACCCAGTTTATACATAGCCCGAGTACCTTTCGAACCAGACATATTCCCGTAAGAGTGATACCAAATCTATCACAGGTTCCCTGACATATAGTAACATATTGTCAGCATACACGGATATGGCAAGCGGACGCTGCCGGAAACCCAATTCAGCATTGGCATGGCACTGCCGAATTCAGCATGCCAGTGGTTCCAGTGCCAAGGAAAATAGCAATGGGGAGAGAGGGTAGCCCTGCCTGGTACCTCTACATAAGTCAATTGGAGGCGTTATCACTCCTTTAACGCGTATTCTGGCCACTGGGTCTGTATATAGGAGGTGCACCCACTTCAAGAAGAATGACGGTATCCCTATACGCCGCAAAATAACAAACATATACCCAGGTGTATCGAGTCAAATGCTTTCGGCGCGTCCAGTAACACCGCCGCAGCTTGAAGCTTGGGGTCCAACTGATGCAGCACAGTAAAAATAGTATGCAGATTATGTGTGGTTGATCTTTTGGGCACGAATCCCGATCGATCGGGCAGGACAAAATTTGGAACCAGAGGTGGAAGCCTGTTGGCAATGATTTTTGCCAGAATTTGTGCGCCTATATTTATTAATGACAACAAACTGTATGATTCGCAACAACTGGCCTTTCTATCTGGCTTCAACAGCGTTACAATGAGCACGTCCAGCAGAGTGGGAGGCAGTACACCCTTTTCATACGCTTCGTCAAACACCTCTCGGAATCTCGGGGACAGGATATGCACGTAGGTTTTAAAGAACTCACTCGGCAGCCCATCCAGCCCGCCGCTTTACCAGATGGAAGGGACATTATAGCTTCCTTTACATCCTCGACCGACCAAGGCTGGATCAGATATTCTCGCTGACCCTGGGACAGCCAGCCCAACGCAATACCTTCTAAATACCAGGAGATCTCGCAGTCCTGAGCAGCTGGCCTATGCTCATACAAACTAGTGTAGAACTCGGAAAACACTTGACTAATTTCTGGAGTGGTATGGTATGCTGCAGAGTTACTATCCAGTATTTTAACAATATGCTCCTGCACCCTCGGCAATGACAGTTTATTCACCAGAGATAGACTTGGCCTGCCCCTTTCCCCATACAGCTGCGCCTTGTACCTCCTAGATTGGTGTTGAATCTCCTGCTAGGCAACCTGGTTATGCTCGGTCACTAACTCTCTAATTTGAGCCAGGAATGTGTGTGAAGGGCTCTGGTCATACCTACATTCCAGCGCATGTATCCTGTCATCAATATCTTGCAGCCTATTCCTCAGGGATTTTAAAATGCTTGCCTGCACCCCAATGCATTCACCCCATATTGTGACTTTGAAAGCCTCCCACAATGTACCAGCTCCGACTACAGTTCCTTCATTTTCCAGTAAATAGTTTGTGATAGCTGCCCGATCGTGGTACGGAAAACTTGGTCCAGTAGGGATGTCGGCTGCAACCTCCACTGAAGCGGCAGCCGCACATGTGCAGGCATAGCCAGTTCTAGGAGCACTGGGTTATAATTAGACAGTGTTTTAGCCAGGTGCTTCACTGACACTGTCCACAAGCTCACATCCTTGGAGACAAACCAACAGTACAGCCTGGACCACGACCCGTACACCGGCGACACAAATGTACCCACCCTCACAGTAGGATTCAGTCACCGCATCCACCAACCCCTCAGTCTCCATTATTTCCCCAATCACCAGCGCAGCCTGTTTCCCATGCCATGCCGTGGTAGCCGAGCGATCAACCTGTGGATCTAGATAGACATTCAGGTCGCTCCCCCAAACTAGGGAAAGATGCAATATGACTCCAAATATCATTATAGAATGCAGGATCATCCAAGTTGAGCCTGTATGTGTATACAAATAGTATGTTTGTGCCTTCTCAACATCACTGTATCAAGATCACCCTTCCTAAATCATTCACTTCAAAATGGGTTAGATAAACGAGGTGCCCCTCTTAACCAGCACCAATACACTCCTGGAGTACACGGAGTACGATGCAGCCACGCGCACGGCAGCCCTTCGTCCCCCAACATTTTTTTCTGTGTGTTTGGTAAGATGTGTCTCTTGCAGGAACATCACTTGGATATCCTGCCTATCCAAGTATGCTAGTACACTGCAGATTTTTCTTGGGTTGTTTAGACCATGCACATTCCATGTTATCAATTTGATAGTACCACCTGGACATCACATTATCTATTCCGAACCCGCCAGTTCCATTGCTGCCGACATATCCCCACTACAAATTGCATATGGTTCACCACTACATGTAGATTGCACTGCACCTGCATCACAACACAAACACCCATCCCACCCCACCCACTTCAGCACCCCTAACACGCTAAAGCCATCCCAATAATGAGTTAACATAACCACCCTTCGGAACATTGCCCAGATATATAAGCGGGGCACACCCATCAGGGAACACTAGAGCGCAGTTATCCTCCCACTTGTCAGGGAGGTGGCCGAACTTGTCCATTAAAGGAATGTGTCAGATCAATATATGTCCTGTTACTGAAGGCATCTCCCTCCAGTAACCTTGAAATACTCACAAACCACAGTGAGAGAGTCCAACAAACTAAGTCCACACTTGAGGCAGCGTCTCTCTAATGGTCCTCCCCTTCCGCCACTCTCCGCCACCTATCGCCTGTTGTCTCCTCCATCAAGCTTGCTGCATCAGGCTGCTGACCAAAAAGTCAAAGTCTACTACAGTGCACTAATCCTCATTGCTCCTCTTCATCCGGATCGTTTGCTGTGTCTCGACTGCGTTATTTTAGTGATTTGACATACTCCATTGCAGACTTAGAGTTAGTGTAGATTCTGGCGGTTCCATATGTTCCAACTCGTAGGCGTGCAGGGTATAGCATGGCATACGGGATACTCTCCGCCATTAACATCTTCTTGACAGGCAGGAATTCCCGCCTCGCAGTCTTGACTGAAGCAGTGAAATCCGGGTAAAGGGCCAAATTATTCCCATGGTAGTTAATGGAGCCTTTTTCGCGTGCCAGGCGTAGGACTGCACCGCGATCTGTATAGTTTAGCAGTTGTGCAATGATAGGACTCGGAGGGGCACCAGGCAGTTGTCGAGCCTCCAATGAACAATGTGCTCTTTCGACATTCAGCATGGCTGACAGGTTCTCCACCCAAAAAATCTCCTTGAGCATTTACTCTACGTAGAGCTTCAATTTGCCTGTATGGGTCGACTCCGGCAGGCCTCTGATGCTCAGGTTATTGCACCTCGACCTGGCCTCCAAGTCCTCATCATTGGCTTGGATGATGGCTATGACCTTTTCCATGTTTAGGGCTTTGGATGATACATTTTGTAGGCCATCTTCTGCATCAGAGATGCATTTTTCTGCTTTGCCAAGTCTAGCACCTTGTTTGTCAAGTCTTGACGACATATGATCCATACGTAAATTCAGAGCATCAATCTTCCCGTCTATTGATTGCAAACTGCTCTGCATGGCCAGGAGCGTTGCCTCCAGTGTCGGGGTTTCTTCCGTTGGAGCATCTTGTTCGGAGTCTGAGGGAGGCAGCTGCTGCGAACTCCCAGGCTTCCGCATTTCGAAGGTGAGGCGTGGTTGGGTCCAGTCCGTCTTACCCACTGTGGACAACAGTCCAGCTGTGCTGTCAGGTTTTACCGGCATCCACAATACCAACCCTGCAGAGTCCCCTCTAAGTGACCGGTCCCAAGCAGGTTTGGTGGTCAGGAGGACGTATGAGCTCCTGGTGTCTTTTTCCAGGACTTTTATTGCACAATGGGCCCCCACCACTGCAATTTAGGTCTCAACCAACTGTGGCATAGCTAGATCCAGATCATCCATATGCATATCAAAGCAGGTGATAGAGTAGAGTCATGCATTGGGGCTCACCCTTCTTCCAGGTCAGCACTGATCGAAAGCCCAAGCTCCTACGCATAGCTCCCACAGTATCGTATGCAACAGCACCTGTCCTCAATGTGCCCCATCCATCTCAGATCACCAGCAGCCTCCACCATAGCAAGCCATATATAACTTCACCAGCCAGGGTAAGAGCCATGCATCATTCATACCGAACAGTCTGGTGGGTGCCTTGTATCCAGCATGTGTAAACGCACCCTTCTCTGCCAGCCCGTCAGTCACAGCTCCGGCTCGGCAGACCCCCGCCTCCTGCGGCAGCAATCCAGGCAGCAGCAGCCCCCTGCCACACAGCTTGGGTCAGTTCTCGCCCCTTAGACCTGGTTCCAAGCTGTCAGGCCCAGTGGCCTATGGTGGGATCTCAAAGTACCGCAGCGGCGGAGCAGCTACGACACCACCCCGATCAGAGCTCACAACCACTCGCAGCGCTCCTTAGCCCCAGTGATCGCGCTCGGCCTGATCATCTTGAGATCTAATGGGGCACAGTCCTCACCGAGCACACAATTTCACACGGTCCCCCAGGACGATCAGGTCTCTGCGGAGCTCCATGAAGTCCGCTGCGGTATTCAAACGCGCCCGGAGGCCGCTATGTTCTCTCCGGCCGTCATGCTTCTCCGGGCAGTTTTCTCATAAATAGCATCCTCCGGGTCTCTGCGATGGCGCTACAAGACACTTCATCCGTGTCAGCATCACTGTGCCGTGGTTTTTAAAGTTGGCTGGCACTTGTAGAGGCAGGCTTATGTTCAGATGTTGAGTTCGGCTGAAAGAGCTGCACTAAAGCATAGCCATCTTGCTGCGCACCCTCTAGCGACTCATTTTCCCTCTCCCTCTTGAGCCACAATTGCCTAGCTAGATCTGTACTCACCTTGTTGCCCTGCTCATATGTTGTACGTTTACGTTGTAAGAGAGTGAGTTGAGCTCTGTTATTGTAAATAGCACTGAGTTGCCTCTGAGTGCTGTAACTTTTTTCTGGAGAGATAGGGTAGGGTTATTCTTATGTGCCTGCTCTGCCATTGGAAGTTCTGCCTCCAATGTTAGCTTTTCCTGTGTTCTTTGCTTGTTTAATGTCGATGTCAGTGGGATGCATTTAGCACGAAGCACTGCCTTAAAAGAGTTCAAACTTTTGTATATTTTAGTATCACGTTGCTCATACAGGAGAAAGTAATCTCTAGTGGTTTCCCACAATTCCTCCCTCAATAGTCTGTCACGGGTTAAGGCGCCTTAAAAGAACCAGTGCCGGTATTTCGATGGTGCTATGTCTCAAGTCATAGTCAACACAACTGGGACATGATCAGATATAGTGATAGGGTGGGACAAGGCTGTTTGCAGTGCTGGTGGAAGGGCCTTGCTAACAAACACTTAATCCAATCTGGAAGTTTCCCGATTGACCTTTGTGTGTGTGTACAATCCATCCCCGAATCCGAGGTGAGTCTAAAGTGCCCCATCAGCAAAATCTCCCCTTCGACAAACATATCCAGCATTGACAGCACAGAACCTAGAAACAGACCTGGTTAGAATTAGGGACATAGATAGAAGCAAATGTAAATATGCGACAGTCTATTCAACCCTGGACTATGACCACCCTCTCCTCCTTGTCGGTTTTACGCTCCTCAGGTTGAAATTTCAGGAATGAGGGGAAGAAAAGAGCTACTCCATTATGTTTAGTCATTGCAGACGATTTGTACATTATCGGGTAGGCCCCATGACGCAACCAATGGTCTTCCACTCCGCCTTCCGTTGCCGTCTCCACATGTCCTCCTGAGGCTCCACCGGCGAGCTGATCCTTGGGTAGTGAGAGTCCCAGCACATTTGCCGCTTCAGAGAGAGTGATCACATAATGATTTTTGTTGTGAAGGGCAAAAGCAATGCCTAAGGGACAAGTCCAACAAAATGTTATATTGTCTTGCCTTCATTTTTCCGTGATGGAAAGGAACTGTAGGTGGCGTGCCAAAGTAGAGGGAGCAACAGCTTGAAAAAGATAATAAGTGGTACCTTTAAAGGATGTGTCCTTCTTCTGTGCAGCCTGGAGAATCGGCTCTTTCATTTTAAAGGCGTGAAGTTTAGCCAAGATGTCCTTTGGTCGTTTCCTTCCCCCAGGAGTCATGGGCCCACTCTATGAACTCTGCTAATTTTTACTTTTATACCGGTGGATCCCAGCAGCTCGGAGAACAGGCATATAACGAATGCCTCCAAGCCTGGACCTTCTGCTTCCTTCTCCAGGTTGCAGAATTTAATATTATTCCTCTAAGATCAATTTTCAGTCAATCCATCAAAGAATTTGTAAAGCGCACTACATACCCGTGAGGGTCTCAAGGCGCTGGGAAGAGGGGCACGCCGCTACTGATCGAAGAGCCAGGTCTTGAGAAGTCTTCTGAAGGTCAGCAGGTCTTGGGTTTGTCGGAGGTTGGTTGGGAGGGTGTTCCAGGTTTTGGCGGCGAGGTGGGAGAAGGATCCGCCTCCGGCTGTCGTTTTCCGGATGCGTGGGACCGTGGCGAGGGCGAGACTGGCTGAGCGGAGGCTGCGGTTGGGGGTGTAGAAGCGGAGTCGTTCGTTGAGGTATGATGGTCCGGCGTTGTGTAGGGCTTTGTGTGCGTGGATGAGGAGGTTGAAGGTTATCCTCTTGTTGATGGGGAGCCAGTGTAGGTTTCTCAGGTGGGGTGATGTGGCTGTGTCGGGGGATGTCTAGGACCAGTCGCGCCGAGGCGTTCTGGATGCGTTGCAGCCGTCTCAGGAGCTTGATGGTTGTTCCTGCAAAGAGGGCGTTTCCGTAGTCCAGCCTGCTGGTGATGAGGGCCTGGGTGACGGTTTTTCTCGTTTCGGAGGGGATCCCCTTGAATATCCTGCGGAGCATTCGGAGGGTATTGAAGCAGGATGCGGAGACGGCGTTGGCCTGCTTGGTCATGGAGAGGGTGGAGTCGAGGATGACCCCTAGGTTGCGTGCGTGGTCGGTGGGTGCTGGGGCTGTTCCCAGTGAGGTGGGCCTTCAGGAGTCATCCCAGACTGAGGGGGTGGAACCGAGGATGAGCCTGCTGTCCTTCATCCATTCGGCGACGGCCTTCATTCCCCTGTGGAGGTTGGCTTTGGCGGTGAGATGGACTTCGGTGAGGGAGATGATCAGTTGGGTGTCGTCGGCGTAGCAGATGATGTTGAGGCTGTGCTGACAGGCGACGTGGGCGAGAGGGGCCATGTAGATATTGAACAGCGTTGGACTGAGGGAGGATCCTTGCGGAATACCGCAGATGATCTCGGTTGTCTTGGAGCGGAAGGGTGGGAGGCGGATGCTCTGTGTTCTGTCGGAGAGGAAGAATGTAGTCCAGGCCAGGGCCTCCTCTTGGATTCCGGCGTCGTGGAGGCGCGCTGTTAGGGTGCGGTGGCAGACCGTGTCGAAGGCGGCTGAGAGGTCCAGGAGGATGAGGGTGGGTGTTTCTCATTTGTCCATAATGGTCCTGATGTCGTCGGTGGTGGCGATGAGGGCGGTTTCGATGCTGTGATTGCTGCGAAAGCCTGACTGGGATGGGTCCAGAATGTTGTTGTCTTCGAGGTATCGGGTCAGTTGTCTGTTGACAATTTTCTCTATGACTTTCGCCAGGAACGGGAGCAGGGAGATGGGCCAGAAATTCTTGAGGTCCTTGGGGTCCGCCTGGGTTTCTTCAGTAAGGCGTTGATCTCGGCGTGCTTCCAGCTTTCCGGAAGGTTGCAGTCTCGAAGGAGATGTTGATCGTCTTCCGGAGATGGGGGTCGAAGGCTGTGCTGGCTTTGCTGAAAATGTGACGTGGGCATGGGTCAGATGGGGATCCAGAGTGGAATGAGTTCATGGTCTTGATGGTGTCTTTGTCGCTGACGTTGGGCCAGGCATTGGCTGATGCGCGTGGTGGTCGTAGGGTTGTTGGGTTCGGCGGTGCATGTGGGGGGTCATGGTGTTGAAGCTGTTGTGGATGTCGGCGATCTTGCGGTGAAAGAAGTTGGCCAGTGAGTCGCACAGGTCTTGAGAGGGGGGGATGTCGTTAGTGTTGGAGCCGAGGTTGAAGAGCTCTTTGCTGTTGTGTGCGTTGTTGTCTAGGCGGTCCTTGAAAGCGGTCCTCTTGGCGGTCCTGATGAGCTGGTGGTGTCTGCGGGTGGCGTTCTTGTGGGCCGTGTAGCTGTTTGGTGTTCGTTCGCGGAGCCAGTTCTTTTCCAGTTTTTGGCAGGTGCGCTTGGAGGCTTGGAGGTCTTCGGCGAACCATGTCGCTTTCTTGCTGGAGTGGTTGGTGGCGAGGGTCCTGAGTGGAGCGAGGGTGTCGGCGCAGTCGTTGATCCATTGTTTGAGGTTGAGGGAGGCGGTGTTGGGGTCGGTGGGGTCAGGGGGTGGTCTCAGGGCGAGGGTGGTGGTCAGTTGGTGTTCGGTGACCTTGCCCCAGCAGAGGCGTGGCATCTGTTGGGTGTGGTGGGTTTCCTGAAGGTGAAGTGGATGCATCTGTGGTCGGTCCAGTGGGGTTCGGTGGTGTGATTGAAGGAGACGTGGGGGCTTGCGGAGAAGATGGGGTCGAGCATGTGTCCCGCTGAGTGGGTAGGGGATGTTACGAGCTGTCTGAGGCCAAGGTTGGCAAGGTTGTCAATTTGGGCAGTGGTGTTGGCATTGTTGTTGTTCTCGAGGAGGATGTAGTCCGTAGAGGCGAGGGTGTGGGTGCTGATGAGGTCGGCGATGGAGTTGCTGAACTGTAGTCGGGGTCCAGGTGGTCTGTAGATGAGGGTTCCTCTGAGGGTGGTATTGGGGTCGATGTGGATCTGGTGCTCGACGGTGTTGAGGGTGTCATCGGTGTTGGTCGAGACTCTGATGGTGTTCTTGTGGACGATGGCAATTCCCCCTCCTACTCCGTTGGTGCGGTCTCTGCAGGAGATCTTGCAGCCTTCTGGAATGGCTATGGCGATGTCTGGTGCTGAGGCGGTGTTCAGCCGGGCAGTTGAGTCGAGGAGGTCCCAGAGTTCGATGGCGTGTTTGCGAGCGGAGCGGGTGTTGAGGAGGATGCATTGGAGGTGGTTGGGATCCTTGCTTGACGGTTTGGCGGGCTGGATGCTGGTGAGGCTGCAGTTCCGGCAGGAGAAGGGCCCATGGGTGCGTTTCGGTGTGGCTCGGTAGCAGGCGTGCTCTCGTCTGGGGTTGAGTGCGTGGAGGATGCTGGCGTCGTAGTGTAGGTCTTCACATCTCAAGATGGAAGCTTAGAGTTGTGTATGGAGGAGTTTGTGGTGTTCTCCTCTTTTAAAGCTCTTGTATCTCAGTTTCGAGATCCATTGTGCGTATGTACACCAAATGAAAATCTTGCTGGATTGACGTTAGTTTGATTTGGATAGCCAATCGAAGAGCTTCCAGCTTGAAGCCCAGCAAGCAGAGGCGAGGAGGTCTTCCTTCATGAGCGCCATATTGCCTTCTTAACCTCCCACAGGGGCAGCCCCTCGTGCCTCCACATGTGAAAATTAGCTGGAGGCTCTGTTTACCTAAGATTTTTTAGGCGGCATAAAGTAAGCACAGACAGCCTCTATGAATGTCAATTTGCTAATGTTGGACTTTGTTCAATCACCACATGTACAGTGGAAGTGTTTTCTTACCGCATGGTGAATTCAAAGCAAGATTGCGCATCGTAGCACGTTTCCACTCCTATATTGCAGAGGTCCTTAGGGGCACAAGGGTGCTCCTAACCAAGGGTCAGCGGGCTTCCCCCGATGAGTTATATGAAACACTACTCGCTGAGCTAAAACGGGTGAAACTGGCGCTCACGTCTCCTGGAGCCATAACCATACGCCTGGCAAAGGAGAGGATTGTTCATTCATGCTCTAGACTCTCTGCTACAGAGAATCCGGCGTATATCCTTGTGAATGTGCCTCACGGGCCCATTATGTGCAATCTGGGGAAGGATTGCTCTAACTTCAAGCACCATCAACTACTCCAAGCACACCCCTTTCTCTTCCCTGCGGGGTCAAGCACTCGGCATTGCAAGTGGAAAGGCCTCTGAGCCCCGGGAAATCACAGCCCTGAAGAGAGCTACGTTACATTGGGTGCTAGGGGACTCCACTCTCAGAAGCCTTCATATGCGTCCCCACAGAGGCTGGATATCGGTGAGCCAGTCAGCACTTGTTGGCAATTTGAGACAATGCCTACCCCTCAGCTGGGTAGGAGTCACTCTCGGGGCCAGGGTTCTCACATGTAGTGTGCTTTCACCCTTCATCTCATTTTTGCGCGTTGTCGCGCAGCGCTGCCATATTAGGGTCAAAAATTGCCAAGGGCTCTCAATTTTACAAATTTGGGGGCCTGCGTTCTTCTCAGTTATGGCCCCCTCCTGTCCCTCTTCACTCAGATGCTGTCAGTAAGGCCTGGGATTTAACTCGCTGCCTGACGAATTCTGGGCCGGCCCTGCTCCGTGAGTCTGCCATCCTAGAGCCAGGTGGTCGCTTCTTTTCTCAGCTCCCAGTTACTCCAGATCAGTATTGCCAGCCCACCAGCCTTTACTGGTGCCCGTAGCGCCCCCAGCTGATCACAGGGCTACCCCTACGGGGTCCATCTCTTCTGCAGTCTGCCACCGGGCCTCTACTCAAACCATCCAAGGGTTAGGCAATACTGTGCCACCAACTTCTTAACACCCAGGCATTGGGGCTTGCATTTGAGGTCTTATTCTCTCAGACCTCCCCCCCCCACCTCATTCCTGCACTTCGTTGTCATCGAGGGACACCAGGCTCGTCAGTTTGAAGAGGGGCCACTGGCACCATACACAGGCAGAGCTCCACTCGTCCTCTTGTCGGACATCTCTCAGTTCCTGGGCCAAACAAAATCTGGTGCCATCTAGCTGTCCAGGTGGACTGGGGCAATCACACTTCCTGGGAGATGCCCCAAACTCTGGGTCTCATGTGCTACTTGTGTCACCGTGAGAGAAGTCGAATTCACATAGCCATGCAGAGACTTTGCACTCGACTTGTAGAGGGGCCCTTGTGGATTACATCCACTCGGCTGACTTGTTTGGCCATGCCCGCTTAGTTCTTTATTTACATTTACCAACGTTGTTTTTTCGTGCAAAAAGCAGTGTGTATGCATGCAGCCAGTATGTATTTGTGTCTTGTTTTGACTTTGCATTAGGTCTCACCAAGAAACCGCTTTAGTTATCCCACCAGCCTCATGTTCTTAAAAAAAAATAATACTAAGACTGTACATATCCATATATATCTAGATACCTACAAATATATGTATACACATGTACAGTAATCTATATACATATCTTCACACATATACACACACACATTATATATATATATATATATATATATATATATATATATATATATATATATATATATATATATATATATATATATATATATATATATATATTACCTACTGGCGGTCGCCAGTAGGTATATATAGTTAGGATTTTTTCTCTATGGGATTTTTGAAAATTCTATGTCTAATAACTTTGGCGTTTGTGGACGGAATTGGCTGAAATTTTCAGGAAAATGGCACATTTTGTTTCTGAGCAGCCCTTGAAAATCTGGGGGGGGTTCGTCAAGGGGGGGCCGAGAAAAAAGGGGGGTCCCAAAACGTGTTTTTAACATTGAGTTTTCCATAGGGCGGTTGGCCTCACTTTTAGCCCGAACGGCTGAATGGATTTGCACGAAACTTGGTAAAATTGTAGGGACTGGTAGCCCGATGTGCCTTTTGTAGGTCTCAATATATGTGCTACAGTGTATTTTGAGAAATTAACGTTTAAAAAAAGATATATATCTGTAACAGCGGACCGGGCAGCGCTCCAGGACGCGTACTTTTCGCGCAACGGAGCTTTGTGAAGCGAAGCTGATTGGTTCTCCGGCGCCTGTCAACATTCCAAACAGTCCGTAGCGGCCGCCATCTTGTCTCTCGGTAGGATCGAGAGACAAGAGGAGGCGAAAGCGAAGGGGCAAATGACCATAAGGGGGAATAGTAGATCCTCGCTGACCCCCTAGGTTTGATGTGGAGGTTTTAAAAGGGCCCCGCGGGGCAAAAAAAAATAATAATAATAATAATCGAACGGCTGAATGGATTTGCACGAAACTTGGTAAAATATTAGGGACTGGTAGCCCGATGTGCCTTTGCTAGGTCTCAATATATGTGCTCCAGTGGATTTTGAGAAATTAACGTTCAAAAAAAGATATATATCTGTAACAGCGCTCCGCTTCGCGTAACGGAGGTTTGCGAAGCTGATTGGTCATTCTGTCACTGGGCTATAGTTGGGCTACATCTGGCTGATATTTGGGCTACATTTGTTTTTTTTTGTCTCTGGCGGCCATCTTTGGGCTACATTGGGCTACATTGGGCTTCATTGGGCTACATTGGGCTACATTTGGGCTCCAACATATATATAGGCCAATGTAGCCCAATATATATTTTTCAAAGTTAATTTTCGTAAAAACCACTGGAGCATATATCTTGAGACATAGCAAAGGCACATCGGGCTACCAGTCCCTACAATTTTGCCAAGTTTCGTGGAAATCCATTCAGCCGTTCGAGCTAAAAGTGAGTCCAACCGCCCTATGGAAATGAAGGAAATGAATGGGTAATTTGTAATTAGCAAATAGCTCATCGCAAACTAGGAATGGTAAAGAATCGCTATTTATTCCTTAAAGTTCGCTATTTAGGAAATGCAAAAAACTTTGATGATACATATGGCGGTTCATCTCTAACAAGATAAGCAGCATAGGGATAGATTTATGATGACTGGCGCATCACCAGGGATGTGTTAGTCATTCTGCGCCGCTGTTCCGTCACCTATGGTGTGCTGCATTTACAATGCGGCGCATCATGGGGCAAAAACAGCACAGATGCGTGATGTATCTGTGCCGTAAAGGTGGCGCATTGCTGGAGTTGTATCGCAAGTGGGATGAAGCTCCAGCAAGGGTCGGGGGTGCCCCTGTCGCAGGGTTTCTGTTCTCACACAGAACTGTGGACAGAGGATTGGAACCTCGGCGAATTAGGGTGTCCCAAAACTCACCTTAGTAATCAAAAACCCCTTAGCAAGCTAGGTACAGTGTCACATTGGATATAACAAACTCTCAATGTTTAGACAATCCAGAATATGAACTTATAGTACCTCAGGATACGTGGAACTCATGAACAGTCGGTCGTTATATATTTCTTAGAAACCAGAACATGGAGTTAAGAAGAACACATGTGTATTTGAAATGTTTATTTACTAATGCCGTCTTCTCAGGCGCAGTATCTTAGATAATACAAGTACACATATTATCAGTAGCAAAATTACCAGCATAGTTACTAGTACATAAAAAGCGAATGGTGACAGTATGTTAACATGCTGTAAATGAATAAGAGTTAGCAACACTTATAAGCAGCCGCGGGCCGTGGAGGGAGTTACGGTGGGGCGGTGGGGCGGGGAGGGGGAGGGGCAGGGTGGAGAGGGCTCCACCCTGCTTCTCCCCCTCCCCGCCTCCCTGCCTCACCGTAACTCCCTCCACGGCCCGCGGCTGCTTATATCTCACCCTCCCTAATACACATATTATATTATTTGCTAAGAAGGTCTCTTTGTGTTGGTTTAGGGCGTGCCCATACTTTAGTGTCTTAGATTTGAAGGAATCACATCAGCATACACCAGCTCTCTCTTCATGTGAACCGCATCAAGTGTTGTGTATGTGTGTTCGGCAAAGCAATATAAAACCCGCCTCATGCCCAGAATTGGCAGAAGTTGCACTTATGTTATGAGTATGAAGTCGTGGAGATCAGACCTCATAACAATTCTGTATCGTGTTGTTCTTGAAATTTTAGCACTCGCTGTACAGATATAGTTTAACAAGCAAAGCAGATAGTAGAGCAATAACATATTATTCTCATGTAAACCACGATGAACTACTAGGTTGAAAGCTAAAGCAACAACTAAGTGTCGTGTGCAGAAGTTGCAAAAAAGGAAAAATGGCGTTTAAACCGGTAATGAGCCCATGCTAACTTAACACGGTGTAAAGATATCCAGGACCTAGATGACACCTCCCCATGATCCGGAAACGAACTGAATAAGATAATAGAAGTGCCATCTCATGAGAGCAGATTGCAAGTTTATATGTGGACGGTCCGCAAGGTAAAGCATTAAAAACTAGGAAAATTTAATGCTAAAGAAAAATAAAACAGCCAAGTACTTTATCGAGTCTTAAGCCAATAGGCAAGGTAAATAATAAAAACTTGACAAATAAGTCAATGAATTGTCAATGAAATGCTAGTACTCAGCATATCAAACATGAAAAAGGTCTATGACATAACTGTGTATGCAAAATAAGCTGCAACAGCCTCCAATAGGAAGTCACCGTCTTCATCCGAAAACAGTTCAGCCATCCAATTTAAAAGCGGAAAAGAACATACGTGCTCTCCCAGCACCGGATCCTCTATCACCATCAGAGGACAGCTCGGTGGGTTTTCAAGAAAGCTCTGTTCCAAGAAAGACTGTGTTGCCGCCAGTAAATTCCAGGGACCAATTAGTCCATGCATCAATGCCACAGCCATAATCCTTTCGCCAGGACAAACCAACTCGTGAGTAATGATAGGAGTCATCAGCTGATTAAAGTCGACGTCAGGAGAAACCGGTCCGCAGAGACACAAATCAATGGCCCAATCGAAATCACAGGTCAGGCAGTGAAATACAGGCTGGACACAGGTGAAGTAGGAGAATCGAAAAGATAATCCATATGCCGTGCTTAATATCGCCAACGGCATTGTGCCATAATATTCTAGCATGCGATTGCGGAACAGTGTCAGCAGCTGCAGGGCGGGAGGTTGCATAGGAGGGACATCCATATTTAAAAATGTAAAAAAGCACAAGAGCGTCCGCTGGTAATGCAAGTAAAAATGGCAATCTACGAAGCAGAGTGGAAAAAATAGAATGAAAGAAAGCAGGGATGACTCCAAAGATTTTCTCAAATGAAGTCACGAGACCACTGGTAACAACTTTAAAAAAGTGCGCCAGGGCCTTTGTGGAGGATGCGTTAAAGATAGTCCGAACCATTTTGCTGAAATGGAAAGGCAAATCTGAATTGAAAAGGGTCTGCACCTCTGTACGGGTGTTCGCTATGTGAAGCACGAAAGTTTCACGGGCCGAACTCAAGGCCACCTCTCTCTGAGACAAAAGAGCTCTTATTCTTGCCATGCCGTTGAAATCTGCTCCCAAGGTTGGTATTTGTGGCGAGATTGAAAACTCCCTATGTTCATGTGTGGGAGGAAATAGAACATTTCTGCAGCAAATAACCCGTTCACTTACTGTTACGATAAACGGAATACTTTTAATTAACCAAGAACAATCTTCATTATTGAGCATCAAATAACTACCATTTTCCAACAACTTGAACGTGGGGATGATAGCAGGAACTGGCGTGCCTTGCAACACGCAAGCCATATTTGGTCGGTGTTTGTTGCATGAACCGTGTAACTGTATGTGCCTACACATTAGTGAATGATCTGGCGTCTCAGTGCATTCCTCTCCATTCAGATAAACTTCTTGATCATCTTTGAAACATCTGTATGTGTATGGAAGCGACCAGACCTCATGAAGAAAAGCACTACCTAAAGGTTCATAACGACCTATTGGTATATATTTCATACAATTTGAAAACTTATATAAAGCAAAAGGCAGCGTTATTAAACCGTGGATAAGGCACGTTGCCAAAAAACCCGCAATCCTCTGCTGATGATGTCACTGAGCATGTCATGAATGATGTAATATGTGACATCATCAGCAGTGGATTACGGGTAATAGTATCTCTAGTTTACTCCCCTATAGCTGTCTTTCTTTTAACATAAGTGTCTGTTTCCTTCCCTTATACTTACTGTTTTTGGTTCGCTTCCGGTTCGCGTACCGGCGAGCGAACTGGGAAGCGAACTAAGAGAAATAGAGGTTGGCACAGTTCCAAATATTGTACCAATTTTTTAATAACGAGAAGGTAGTTCTGAAAAGAACTTTTTTTTTTATTGTTTTTGTTGTTTTATATTTTTTTTATTATTTTTCGGATTTTTTTTTTACTTTTTTTGAATTTTTCTGAACAGTTTTATATTTTTTGGGGTTTTTCTTGGAGGGGGCAATGAAAACGATTCATTGTAAAGGGCTCAACAGGAGCAACAAAACAAAAAAAAAGTATTTATTATTTTGGGCGTTTCGTACAAACTTGCATATGATAGTCAATAGCTCTGTTGATCAGAGTGATGCTTCTTTCTCCGTAGGAAATGAATCCATCGCAAAATACGCAGATGTGTTTTACTTCACCAAATCTCATTTGTATATTTGGCACCATCTCCCTGCCCTCTGGTCCCGTTACTTCCGGTACAACAGATCTTCTGGCCATAATAGGGAGATTATCTGGGTCGTTCCGAAACTGTGCAGCACTGTAGTTGTTAGGATGCCACCTAGTCATATGGCGATGCATTGTGTAGTTTCCGAAACTGTATTTTTTCTCGGTTCCTCTGGACAGTCTATCTTGACATATAAGGCAAGTTACGTATCTTGCATTTACTTTTTTCTGACCTTTGGGAATTTTAAAAAATTGCCAAATGAAGTTTTCTTTCCGGTGAGACGTCCTGGGCTCCTCAGGCAAAAACTGCCTCTCTTCGTGCTCGTCGTCCTGTTCCTCTTCTTCCTCTTCTTGTTGAATTATAACTTGAGCAGGTGGTCCACTCTTCCTTGGATGTGGTGGAGGTGGTGGGGAAGCACCAGCTGAAGCTACTAAAGAAGCCATTGCTCAGTGATCACAAAGGGTCTTTCTCTCACAATAATGAAAGTCAGAGTGAGGAAAGAAGGAGGGATTTTCATCATTTGGGAAAAACAAGAGTTCTCAACCAATGAAAAGTGTTCATTTTAGATTATATGACCTAGTCTTACATCATTAGGAAACCAAAAGTGAAATGAACCAATGAAAAGTGTTATTACCAAGTCACATGACCTGCTGTGTTTACGTTAAGCGCTTTGCAGGGCCTCCCGGTTTGCTTCCAGAAACCTGCGCTTTGCGACTCGCTTCGCGTACCAGTTCGCTAACGTAGCACGTCATATGACGTATCACGCGACAACGTGAAACGTCATGCGTTCGGGAGGCGTCACGATGTTGTTTTGTAACGCGGCAGTTGCGGTAAAGAAACGTTTACCGGCTCGCGGTCTATTTCGCGGCATCAAGGTCAGCTAACGGGAAGCTTCCCGATTCGCGAAGCGGGAACGAAGAAAAAAAAATATTTTAAAAAAAAATTATTCATAAACATATAAAATATATTTTTGGATTTAAAGAAGAATACATTTTACAGCTACAGATATTAGCTGTTAAAAAACCAATGAAATTCACTGAAAAAACCATAGGTTATAGACCATATATAGTTAGGAATTAGCATTTACAAAACCTTGAAAATTCACTGAAAAAACCATAGGTTATAGACCATATATAGTTAGGAATTAGCATTTACAAAACCTTATTTTACTCACACAAAACCATTGAAATTCCATATATAGTTAGTTGCACTAACTATATATCGTGCACCCGCAATCCACTGCTGATGATGTCACATATTACATCATTAATGACATGGTCAGTGACATCACTGATGACATCACTGATGACATCTCAAATGACATCACTGATGACATCACTGATGACATGTGATTTGACATCAATGACCACATCACTGATGATATCATTCATGTGACAATACAATGCATCTCCTCACATTTTAATATAACCTCTGTTTCACCCAGTGTTAAATACAGAGTATAATTTTTGAAACCATTGACACACCAATACTAGTTACTACATACGCACTCACTGATTCCTATATCTACACACACATTCACTCATTCACCCATACAATCATTCATACATACAATCACTCATCTTTACAACACTATCATATGCACTCATACACCTATACAGACACTCACAGTCTGCCGCTCATCCATGGAGTTACTCACACACGTAGTCAGTCCTGTTAAAGAATCAATGACACTTCCATTTTCTTGTCTATACAGTTAAACATAGAGCACCTTACATTTTCAAACATATACTAACACATACTTACCTTCTTATAGAATCATTGATACAAGTACACATTGATCTGCACAGAGTCACACACCTCCCAGCCAGCCAGCCACACACACACTCAGTCTCCCATACAAATACTTGGACAATCAATCAGTAACCCATATAGTTAATCATATAGCTACTGATCAACACGTGCAGCAGTTTACAGAACAACAGACATAATGATGCTCAAATTAAGATAGTTTAGTCACTAACCCATGCACTCAGTGAGACACATTTAATCACTCACTCATACATTCAGTCATGCACCTACTAAATAATTTATCCAGACACTTATACTTCCACTCATTCTTCAATATGTAAGACACATTTTAACTTTACAGAAACACACAGTCACTGGATGATGTCATCAGTGATGTCATCAGTGATGTCATTTGAGATGTCATCAGTGATGTCATCAGTGATGTCACTGACCATGTCATTAATGATGTAATATGTGACATCATCAGCAGTGGATTGCGGGTGTGCGATATATACTTAGTGCAACTAACTATATATGGAATTTCAATGGTTTTGTGTGAGTAAAATAAGGTTTTGTAAATGCTAATTCCTAACTATATATGGTCTATAACCTATGGTTTTTTCAGTGAATATATATATATATATATACACACACTTACACACAAAGAGAGGGTAATCGATACACACATTGGGGAGCTCTTTTGGTCAGCCCGCTACATCCATTGGTTTGTTCAAGTGTCAATGATTTTTTGATACTGTCCGCCACAGCACATTGCATGGTGCAAAGAGACAGCCCACTCCAGCGAGTGGCTTTCTTCTCTGTGAGTGAGAACATTTTTCTTGTTAATGTCTGCATAAAAAGTAGTCCACTTCAGTGCTGGGAACAGCAGGCAAATCTCTGCTTTCTTTTCATGTTTTTAATGTAGTTTACAAGGCGTAATTGTTTTTGCAGTTTTTTGCAAACATATTAACTTTATATTTAGACCACGTAATTTTGACTTTTTATTACTTTAAGATTAATACGGACTATTGCAAATGTTTATAAGTGTTGTAAACAGTAAAAGCAGCCAGCCAATCAGAGTGATCGCTGGCAGGAAAAAAAAAGGGGGTCCTCCACCAATCACTAGGTCTCCATTTTTTGAGTTGTGCTCTCGAGGGAGGCTTGCGAGACATTCGCAAGCCCAACTGTCAAAATATATAATTATTTTTAAACTTTAATTTCGCAAAAACTACTGAACGGATTTACACCAAATCACAGAAAGCACAATCTGCAGACCATAATCTAGCTTGCTGACACCTTTGGTGTAATTCCGTTCAACAGTTTTTGCTGGAGCCCTGCCTGAAGAAGTCTCTTTTGATTGCCTCCACACCACTTCCATCCACTGTGTCACTGGTAATCCAGAAATGCACCACGGGTAGAAAGGAAGACAGCAGCACAGCACAGGTTCCCAATCTTCATGTTTATGTCCTCCTTGGTGCCAACAAAGAGACCAACACGTTTCAGCTGTAGCCTTTAACAGGGTCATATGGTTACAATAGTGAAGGTTGTGCATTTAAAGGGAACAACCCCTTGTCTACACTTCCGTTAAACAAAACAATCACACTGCTAACTCTCCTGAAGACATGGCACATTCATGATTCAATTTTGTATCAAGAAAGGACTCACTCTTTGTACACCAATCCTCCCATAACTTGTCATGCACAAACTAGTCCAAAAGTAGCACCTTTTTGGAAAGTTATGTGGAAATTTGTCAAAGAGTGGCAAAGTTATTAGCAACAGAAAAAGGGTTTTCCTATGAAAGAGCAGACCAAACTAGAACTACCTAGTAGCGACTGCCACTAGAAAATAAATAAATAAGTACACACACACATATATATATATATATATATATATATACACACACACACACACACACACACACCCCTACACACATCTGACAGCCTTACATATAAATCAACCCTCAAGTAGGCCCTGTATAATCCACAGTACAAGTACAGGGCATGTACTTTTAAGTTTCACATGTCTTGGTACCACAGATGTTTTTCACTACTTCAAGGCCGATCTCTCCCATAGGATAGTATTGGGGTTACCTTATTACATTTTATAAGTTTGTAACTGGGATATTTGTGTCACAAATTCTGTTGCATGTACAACGCCACACTCCACAGAAATTAAGATCCCATCCCAGCCAAAAATTTACTAGATAATACTTTTGAGTCCAGATGGCGGTGTCTTTGGAGACCTAGTGCTCAGTCACTGCAGTCTGGATGAGGGCACAGTTACTGGTCTTTATGTTGAGGACAATGACAAGCTAGTGAGCTAGTAAATACTATGTGTCCCTATGGGTGCTGGGTTAGGTGGTATGGTCATGCATCCTGAGAAGCAATGTTTGCAGTCAAGATTATATATGGCAATGGGGACATCCACAGGTTCTACTACGGGCACCTGAGGGACAAGTAGCTGCCGACTACTGGTCAGCTAGAAAGAGGCCTTGACAATAGCTTAAACAAGTGATATTTCTAGAACCAAAGCAGCTAAAGATGTACATCTAATGGTTCTGGAAACAGAATAACATTGTCTGCCCTTGGAATTGAACCGCATGCTGAGGTTGACTGGCAACTGTCTACATTTCCTATTGTGTGTCCATGGAGGTATACAGAGAGACCTTACAGGTGTGAGTAGGTTCAGGAAGGTGCATGCTCACCCTTCTCAATTCATGACAGAAAAGGTCGTTGACCCAAATAATGTAATGCTTCTCATGGGCTGCAGGTCGGGGCATCCTAGTGGCACAAGGATAGTCTCAGCTATCAAAATGTCTCCTCAATGGTCTTAACAATCAGTTGGGCCCAGTATCTCTTCCCGCAGTTCAGATCACTCCTATCTGATGCAGTCGAATTTCTTCTCAGGCAGGTAGGTCTCACTTCTCTTCACAATGTAAGCAGTACAGCATTTCAGTAGGCCTTCCCAGGTTTAAGCACAGTTTAGCTGGATAATGGCAAGCAAGCACAGGTTCTCCTGGCTCTTACACCCTGTTCTAGTGGGCAGGGAAACAGGCTCCTGATGATAGCAGCACTTATACAGCTCTGGTGGCCAAGGAATCATGCCTTCAGCCAACCATGGAGTCAAACATTTTGAAGCGTCCATGGGCTCCTCCAAACCTAGAAAGGAATCTTCTTGCTGCAGGTAGTGAAAATCCATGGGCTTCCAGTTCTGATAGTGATTTGGATACCAGACTGAGGTGTCTCAGAAGAGGCACTGCATCGCTTTGTCGGGATGGCTCACATTTACCTTGGACACTGCCACAACGCAGAACACGGGGAAAAGGGGACAGGTGGGTTTAACACTAGGAGGGAAAACTTGGGCATTAGATTGGCCTCAGGTTTGCGTCCAAAAACAGATGTCTGCATGGAGGAATGAGCTTTTTACTCCTACACTGTGTATTCCAATGCAGTACCATTGCATGGCCCTGTTGACAATGAGGATGAAGAAGGGAAAATGGATCCCTTTACTTGAGCCAAATGCCGAAAATCTTAAATCTTAAGACAAAATCCACCTTTTGCATTATGTTCCTGTGCATAAACACTGCTGTGCAACCATGCAAACAGTTATATAGAGCTTCTTCCTGTTACAAGGATGTAACAAGGTGATGATATCTTAATTCGCAAAAAACTGCAACATGTAACGAAGTAGGTTGGGAATTGCTTGTAAATAGTACATAACGAAGGACGTGCAACTTTGACATTTTGAGTACTGAAATTATTAGAGTTCAGTGGAAATGTGCTCTAATGGGATATTCAGAGAATCTGTTGCATTCAAGTTGTTTTGATATGTAGTAAATATACATTTGTTCAAACTATTTTATTCTATGTTACCAATACGACGTGCATTTTTCTCAACAGGGACTTTGTTTCCCCTGAAAAAAAAAGTGTTTTATCCAAGTGGTTGCATAAAACAAACCTGAAAAACAGAATCACAGTTTGATGGGTGTCGTTATGCCATCGGATACAGTCATAGCCATTCTCGGGTAACAAATCAGGGCAGAGCGCGAGTCTGACAGAGTCAGATTGTACAGTCAAGGAATTTAGGATGGCTCATCAATTGCTTTAAATCCCTAGAGGTTCATCACACTTATAATCCAGGTGACTTACCACCCAATTCTCTCCCAACACCGCCGTTTGCTGGGCCCAAACGTAAGCAAAGCATCCCAGAGATCGATATCCGGAGTCATACTGGGTTCAGACTGGGAATCGGGAGTTAAATTAGATGCAGACTGAAATCCTTCATCATCCGATTGGTCTACGCTTTGAGGAACCTTAGTATGAGACACAACATACAATAGTAAAAATAAAAAGCAAATTTAATTAAAACAGTGACATCTCACACTAATTAAAGGTGATAGGCCTCAATAAGTTTTCACTGTACAGCGTGAAGTCATGGGCAATTTACAGTGTTACTTGTACTATGGAAACAATTGTTAATTTCAATGTACTTTTAATTTATTGGGTCAGTTAGCTAAAGAAGCATCCATTACATGCCTGACAAGTGAGGAGATGAAATTAATATTAAATGACCACACAATAACAAGGTATAATTTTCATATATTAAATCTATGAACAGAAAAGAGATCCAGTAAAAACGGTGGCATATCATCCATTCAACTGTTGCCGTGGTTTCCTTATTATGCTATTAATTAAATCGACTGACATTCTTGAGGAACGAATCCGATATACAACTGTATATATATCAAAGAAAGAGTTGCCATTAGCTTGGAGGCGCACACAAAAACACAAGTAGGACCCCCTTCTTCTTTTGCAAAAAGGTCCGCTTTAATTCATTAGAAACCGGCATTCTTTTCCAAAGTTGTTTATGCAAGGTCCTACGCGTTTCGAGGCTCCTGCCTCTTGATCACGGACCGGGACTGATTGTGGCAGCAGCTTCTCAACAAGTTCTGATTTTGAAACAGCAATACCTGCCCCCAGGTGGAATGACTCTGGTGTTCAGCCTGCAGGCATGCTGGGACTTGTGGTTTGAAGTTCGTCATCCTTTTCTCGAAGTGGCTGCCAGTAATCCTCTCTTTTCGCTGCTTTAACCCTGCTTTAACCCTCCAGTGGGTATTTGTAAAAGGGAGGCCCGTTTCTATATTTGAAGCAGAAGATTCAAACCACAAGTCCCAGCATGCCTGCAGGCTGAACACCAGAGTCAGCCCACCTGGGGGCAGGTATTGCTGTTTCAAAAGTGGAACTTGTTGAGAAGCTGCTGCCACAATCAGTCCCAGTCCGTGATCAAGAGGCAGGAGCCTCGAAACGCGAAGGACCTTGCATAAACAAGTTTGGAAAAGAATGCCGGTTTCTAATGAATTAAAGAGGACCTCTTTGCAAAAGAAGAAGGGGATCCTACTTGTGTTTTTGTGTGCGCCTCCAAGCTAATGGCAACTCTTTCTTTGATATTTAACGGCCAGCCTGGGTCGTGGAGAGCGCACCGCCATTAAATTATATGGACTGCAGCGGGACACGAGAGTCTCGCAACGCGGAAAAACCAAGCCTGCTTCAAATATAGAAACTGGCCTCCCTTTTACAAATACCCACTGGAGGGTTAAAGCAGCGAAAAGAGAGGATTACTGGCAGCCACTTCGAGAAAAGGATGACGAACTTCAAACCACAAGTCCCAGCATGCCTGCAGGCTGAACACCAGAGTCAGCCCACCTGGGGGCAGGTATTGCGGTTTCAAAAGCGGAACTTGTTGAGAAGCTGCTGCCACAATCAGTCCCGGTCCGTGATCAAGAGGCAGGAGCCTCGAAACGCGTAGGACCTTGCATAAACAACTTTGGAAAAGAATGCTGGTTTCTAATGAATTAAAGAGAACCTCTTTGCAAAAGAAGAAGGGGGTCCTACTTGTGTTTTTGTGTGCGCCTCCAAGCTAATGGCAACTCTTTCTTTGATTATATATATATATATATATATATATATATATTCTGTATGCTTAATATGTCAATACGTAAAAAAGAGGAAGTTGGGAGATGGAACTAAAGTGAGGATAATCATTATGTGCCAGGAACAATTATTTAATTGCTAGAAGCAACATACCTGTTGCATATGAACAATATTTCTCTGAAAGTGAAAGTAGGGTACGTTGCTGCCTACACTTGCTTGTCGCTATTTAACCGAAATGTGTAACAGTTTGGAGAAAAGCAGGGACAAAGAGGAATGTGCAGCATTTCAATGGTTGCTGGCAATGATTTAATTAGGAACCCCTCTAAATAATCACATTCTAAAAACCTTTCCTGCTTTAGAAGGATCCTATTGGTGGAGGTCCAAGAAATGTGGATTACACCACTGGGTGTAATTAGGCTCTAACGCTCCCAACTATGACACCTAAACGTAGGCACTAGCACTGGGACTCTCAGCTCTCACAATCCAACAGATGGTCACTCGAGTGTAATTTGTTTAGTTACTTATATCTTATAAAAACAGAACGCCAACCAATTGAGTCTCAATGTGCAAATAAAAGCATATAAATTGCTTGCAGGAGAAGGGCATAGATTTGTGAGTAAAGGTGTGTTTTGCATTGCTTTCGAAGAAGCAGCAAAGGCAGAATTGTTCTCATATTCTGGGACAGTGAAAGTCACAAAAGTCACAGCTAATACCGAAAACCACTATTTTAAAGTGAAGAAACAGTAGGAGGAACGTGAAACTGAGAAAGGCCATTTGAGAGGCTATTCTGACCAAAGCCAATAGCGGCTCGTCAAAATGGGGGAAACATGGCTGAGACATGGCATTATGGTACTGTTCTGAATAATCTGCAGCCAATGAAGAAGGAAATTAGCCATACCAAATGCACCATCAGGATTCAAGCAAGCCGGGCCGAAGACGGCTGAAATGCCAGAAACCGGTCCCCGGAAGCTTGTTTCCTTCCCAGTGTAAGAATTGGCTTTTGTAGTCTGGTCTGCCCTGTTCCCATGATGCACTGGACCAGGGACAGACTAATTTGCATACAGCCGGGTTCTGAAACTGGGATGGTGCAATGAGCTAAAAAACGGTGTTGGATCTAGCCCTGATCTCTTGACTGGGTGAGAGTATTCTGCTTAATTCAGAGACTCTGTCCATCACCACCCCTTGTTGTAAATATTTTTGTCCACCCTAAGCGTGGAAGGGTATACTCAGATGTGAGTCCCTTGCTCATTGCACCATCAGGATTCAAGCAAGCCGGGCCGAAGACGGCTGAAATGCCAGAAACCGGACCCCGGAAGCTTGTTTCCTTCCCAGTGTAAGAATTGGCTTTTGTAGTCTGGTCTGCCCTGTTCCCATGATGCACTGGGCCAGGGCCAGACTAATTTGCATACAGCCGGGTTCTGAAACTGGGATGGTGCAATGAGCTAAAAAACGGTGTTGGATCTAGCCCTGATCTCTTGACTGGGTGAGAGTATTCTGCTTAATTCAGAGACTGTCCATCACCACCCCTTGTTGTAAATATACCAAATGATATAGCATTGCTATAATCTAAACTAAAATAAATTCAAACGAGGCGGATACGGCTTCATGGTAGCCTTCAATACTAAGGAATGGGATGAGTATTCTCCTCAAAAAAGCGCAAACACATCTCATCGCAGAGCCCTGGCCTCTAAATAGAAATGCAGAACAGATTATGCCCACCACAGTGGATAGACTAACAAAAACACACATAAAAACCTTTAAATCAGATTGAATCTGCTGAACAAGCACATGGAAATTTAAAATCAAGGGAGGGTAAGCTACAAAGCTTAAGCAAATCTTTAAATACTGCTAAACTGGTTTACACTAGTGGAAAACAGTAAAGTAAACAATGTTTGGATGAAGTAAACAAGCCCTTTAATGTTAAGCCTTAATAAAGGTAAAATCACTTACTTTTATTGCAAGTCCAGAGAGGTCTGCACTGTCAGGCACTGGTGGCATGTCTAGCTTTATGTCCATATCATAACTGCGGCTATGGACAAGGGCTCCAAACAATGAGACGCGGGTTTCTTTCTCAAATCGGTCACTCACTGGGTAATTCTGGGAGAAAAAGCCAATGTCAGGAAGACCGGTTCCAGGTGCAGACTCCATTATTTGAAGTGTCCTCTGAATGGTGTCACTTGTCTGACATTCTTCGTGTACAATGAATGCGCTGATGTCGGCCTCGAACATGCTCACATCATAGTAATCATAACCTTGATATTTTGTATTACGCCCCACGTGTTTATTATGAAGGAAGTAGTCTTTTCTCGGGGGCCGAACTTGAGGAGGCCCAGTTCCCGCCAGCTGCACCAAGAGTTCAAGCACTGAGCTGATCTCTGCAAAAGGCCTGCAAGCTGAATGTTCTAGCCTTTCCACCAGTGCCTCCATCCGGTCTGCTTCGTCCCCTCTACCACTGACTCTCAGGTCAAAGGACAGCATCAGAATCTTGTTTTTCACTGGGAGTTTGGAATGGTTGGGCTGCAGCTTGCGGACCTCCTCCTGGAAGAGGTTGGTGAAGAGGGTTCCATATGCCAGCTTCTTCAGGTCTCGCTTAGCTTTGCTCTTACTGACTCTTCGTCTGCCCAAACAGGCCTGCCAAGAGCACTCAGTCATGTGAGCTTCGCACAAGTCACCAAAGAGTTGGGTGATGCCTGCCATTCTTGCTGTAGACTCCATAGCGTTCGTTAGGACTCAAGCATCCTAGAACCGAACATTTGGTAAAGATTGTCCACACTCGAACTGCTTTAAAATAAAAGGAATCATTATTTTAGCATGAACAAGATAATCAATTATTATTTCACAATGTAACGAGTAGCTAATTACGACACTATCTTCTATTTAATACCAACACAATAAGAAATATTTAATTATCACACTAACAAATGATCCACCCAGGAGTACTTCCCAGTAGCAGTCAGACCCAAATGAAAGAGACCATATTTCTTAATTTACTTTTTATTTTAGTAACAGTTAGGGGTGCTTTGTAGGCTCGATAGCAGCAGTAACACACACGGAAGGGTTGACATTTCTTATTGTCATGGTCCTAAGCAATTAGCATTATCGCACACTACTGAAAAATAGCCACACAATAATGACATTCTGTACAAAGCATACATAACCTGCACATCACTTTGGAACACATCTTACTCTGCCCCCGATAACAAAATGTGCAGAGCGGAATTCCCACATGGAATGTCTCTGCACAACTGCAAGTGGGCTGGTGTTCCCACACCTAGATTACATTTGTGCCTGAACTTCGTAGCGGATTTTACCAGCCATAAGTTCTGGCTGGCAAAAGCACTTTGAGAAGGGGCTGAACTGCAGTCCAGACCCGCTTTGCGTTAAAACCAAAGCGGAGGCCTGAAGGGGTGGAGAGAGGGAGTGTATACTGCTTCTCCCTGCCTAGTGATATCTTTACCTTCCCATCTCTCCACAACCCATTCCCTGCCCACCGGCCCTTCACTGAAGCCCCTGGAGACATTGACCATCTGCTCAGAGCAGGCGGGGTAACGGTCTGAGTTAAACCCTACAGAATCGCTAATTTTCTGCGACTTGCTGCTGAAAAAATGGTTCAGCACACCTATTTCCCATTCCATGAGTTTACCATGTAATTGCAGGAATTCCATGGGACGATTCTGTTTGGTATTGTATATTCAGGTCCCCCACAAATTCTCCATCGTATTCTGCATTATTCGTAATCGAGTCCTCATTGTATGAAAAGAGAACTTTTTCAATACAATGAGGACTCGATTATGAATAATTTGCTACTCACCCACATTTTACTTGGAATTTATGACCATTCTTCCTCCTAGGCACCACTGGTGAGACCAAGCAATCAAAAAAAAACTTCAAAGCTTATCTCTGACATGTCCTAGCACACTTTTGCTGTGAAACGCCTGTTATTCAAGGAATCCTTGTTAAGTCGAAACCTACCACAGCGGAGCTGTCTGGTTACGAAAAGACTACTTGTGGGCTTTCTGAAACCTTACCTGGGAATCAATTACACCCACTGCTTACCATTGGCTTTATGGTTTGTAACTCACATTTTCTGGCTTTATATTTGTTGGCTTTGATTTAGGCTACCCAGCATGTCTTCATACCTTCTGTGGAGCAAAGCTTGTTTACCATTCCTTTTTAGGTCTCGCCTGGCGAAAGCAGCGCATGCTGCACTATTGCGAGTATCTTTTGTAATCGATTCTGCCGAGGGCTTTCGTGCACGCGTCTGCATGTACCAACGTGGCTGCTCTTGCCATTTGTCCATAGCAGACAGCATGCGCGTGTCCGTACGGACTGTGGACAGTCCGGCGTCATCTTGCGAAGAAGCGTTCGTTGTCATAGCAACGAAACTGCCGCTTCCTGTACGCAGCTTGTTTGTTTTACGATCGCAATCGCTTTCGATGCCGCTTGTTTGTCTGTGCACGGACTTCTGCTATTGTAGGATTCAAAAGCTGTGGAAAATAGTGCGGAAAGAAGCGCCTGCCACAATCTATACCTTCATATCACAAAAAAATGACGTTTGGTTGTTAACCTTGAGGACTAAACTTTCTCTAAGTTTTTTTAATTAACAATTGAACTTTGTGAGGACATCTTCCTGTGGGAATTAGGTCACTGCTTGCCCAAAAATCAGGACAAGAAGAAAAGTAATGTTAATTTCCTCCAAGATCCTGTGGTATTGTGAAATAAAAGCATTTTTGGGAAATGATAACTGTGTAACATGGTTGTCACATGAAGACTGCAATTCGGAGCATAGCCTTGCAACCAGGGTTTGTCGACATTAAGTGAACAATGTGCCAAGCTCAGCAGAGGTGAACTGCAGTTAGAGTGCAAACCAAGTAACTCAGTGCCATAAAGAGATGGCGTGCTGAAGGTGGCACCTACGATGTTGCTCACTTGTTTCAACAACTGTAAACCAGGATGTCTAGTACTTTGATGGGGGGGAGCTGGAGGGCTCTTTTCTGCATTGCTGTTTACATGTATGGTCCTGACAGGCTTAAAATCGTCTGATCCTCACATCGGGTCGGTCTAAAACTGCTTACACATCGAGTTTGTCCAGAAAAGGGCAGTGTGTGCAGTATTTTTATTTCTACATCTCGTGGCTATGATGAAGTCTGTTTTCGAAGGGGAAAGAAAGTGAGTGGCTCTCCAAATCAAACAGGACCCCTCTCAAGCCCAGAGACCGCCCTGCCTTCGATATTAAATTACAGATTCCTAGGTGACGACAGTTCCCAGGCTGTGACTTCTTGCTGCCACAGGTGTAGTGACGTTTGGACACCACTCTCTCCTCAAATGTCACATACGTGATAATGCGCCCGATTTGGGTGCGAGGCTCCCGATTTCTACAGCAGGAAAAAAGGGCCTTTTAGTTGTTTCACACCTTAAATTGCCTTCACTACAATGGAAGTCAGTGGGAATAATAAAGTCCCCGTATTGTTCTACAAAACGTTCCTCTTCTCAAATGTTGACAGACATGTCGGGGTGCAAGATTTTTTGGTTGCAGGAGAAATCTAGTGTTTGGTGGCGCCTCAGGCAGCAGCCTGTATTGCCATAAAAAGGGTATGTGGCTGCAGGTGAATTTAACTCTTTTTCATCTAATGTGGGATGATGAAATGCAGAGGGTGGTAGACGTGGGTTTAAACCCTCTGCAGACATCTGTGTGCTACTTGGAGGTCACCAGCTCCACATATCTGGTGGTCCTCAGTCTGAGGTGATAGCGTGCCACTGGGGGTGTAATTGCAACACCTGTTATTTACAGCATTACAAAAACGCAGCATCCATGGTGACAAGCACCTTATGCCGAAGCAAACATTTAGTTCTTCGTCACAGGAGGCCAAGTTGAGTTTTTTAGTGTTGGAGTATATAAGAATATTCAGAATCTGTAACTACTACTTGAGGTACATGGGCTATTTTACACAGCTGAACATACTCTTAACACCATTGCGTCCAACAGGTGGACCCCATTTTATTCTTAAATTGATAAAGAAACAAACCCTTACTAGGTTTAAAGGCAACTTTTTGGGGCGCCTTTTAGGGCTATGAACCCCTAAAGGTCATATGGTGGCACAGAGTTGTTACCTTGGCTTAGTCAGTAAGGCAGGCGTTTAGCTGTATCCAGGCCCTAACGTGACTGTGTCTGGCCAGCATCATGGATCCTTTTCTGCACCTTTTTTTATTAGAATTTTTTTTTACATATACATTACAGGGATAGTGAAGGCAATACTGGTCTCGTTTTGGCGCCGTCACTTGCGGTTAGCATACAATGGATATGATGGGGCGCTTATACGTTGAGTATACATACACGACCTATGACTTTTGCAGCCTTTAATGTTCTTGTGTGTTGCCTACGTGAGCAGGAAATGAAAAGTGGGAGATAAGAGAAAGGTGGGAGATAAGAGAAAAGGAAAGGGCGGACAGGAAGATTGGTGTTTTAGTTAGCAGCCATGATTCCAGAGCTTGCGATGGGAGGCAGCTGGGAGAGGGGTGTCGAGACATGTGGGCTGCTTAAGGTGGTTTGTGCGAGGCCTGGTAGGTGTCCAGGGTATGCCACATCTCGCCCTTTGTGCGGCCCTTGGGTGAGTGTTTCAGTGTTATGTTGTCTGCTCCCCTTAGGAAAGTGATCCAGTTGAACCAACTTTTGAAGGTGTCTTTCCAGTTAGAAAGGATGGTTTTAACCGCAGCTGTAAGCAGGAGGTCAATCAGCTTGCTATCGTTTTTTGACTGGATTTCTGGAGCCATGAACACAGTGACAACACTTAGAGGTCTGGTTGTGGTGTGTACCCTGTTACGTTATATATAAATTCCCTTATTCTTCTCCAGAATGTCTTCACTTTGGAGCAGTCAATGACAATGTGTGCTAAGTCTCCTTTTTGTTTGTGGCAGTTCCAACATAGGTCGTTGTTACTGAGCCCGACAGTCGCCAGGCGAGATGGGGTCCAGTACGATCTATGGAGGAGCCAGTATTTGGTTTGTGCTAGGATTGGGGTGACTGGTTTTTGCTGCCGGTGTCTAGAGGTGTGCCTTTTCTTTCTCGCTGAAGTGTCTGATGTGCATGGCTTCCCAATAGTCTATTGTTTTGGCATTTAATCTTGTTGTCTTCGGGCTCAGGAGTTTATATAGGTGCGACGTTTGGTGGCCAATTTTGTTTAGGTTAGCCACGTATTGGAGGATTGATGGGACTTCTTTGCTCAGGTCTGCTCTTGTGATAGCTGCCCTAATTTTTAGAAAACTGTCGAGTTCTATGTCCGGTAGGCTGTGTCTTTGTTTTAGGCAGGCAAAAGTGGTCGGGGTGTTGTGCGTCTCTAGTTGGCTTGGGTTGGAGATACCCCGTTCAGTCCATGGGTCCATACTAAGTACCTTGTATTTTATTTTGGTGTTGTACCAAATAGATTCCCATCTTGTGTTTCTAATGCTCTTATCCATTCTTTTGTCGACTTTGAGGAGGGCGTTCTTGGTATTTTTGAGAATAGTGTTGTTGGCCTCTGGGTGTTTATTGGCCGTGAGTAGAGCCACGGGGTCAAGGCCTTCTATGATTGCTCTCTCTAGCGCTAGTCATGCCGACGTGTATTCTTGCTCTGGCGTGAGCCAGTATATCCCTTGTTTGGCTAGACAGGCTGTCTGGAATGTTTTGAAATTGGTGATGTTGAGCCCCCCTAAGTCTTTGCTCAGCTTTAATTTCTGTAGGCTTATCCTGTCTTTCTTGCCCCTCCAGAGGAATTTATTTGTCGGAATATTCAGCTTTTTATGGAAGTTCTCCGTGGTTATGAGTGGGAGCATACTAAGCAAGTAGTTAACCATGGGGGTTAGCATCATTTTTATTGTTTCTACCCTGCCCCACCAGATGACAAACTTTGGCGACCATGAGTCTAGCTTCTCTATTAGTTTGTTTAATATTGTTTTTTCGTTTTGCATAGGTGTGTGTCTGTGTGATGTATTAGCTGGAGAGCAGCTGAGTGGTGCATAGGGGGTAGAGATCCGATACAATGAAAGAGGCGGTAGGTGGCATGTTTAAACTATTGTATCAGGATTTAATGTTTGTTGAATCATCTCCAACCAGGTTGGCCCTAGTATCTTTCAGAATATAATACAGAAAATAATTTTTATACAAGAAGCACAACAAAAAAAATTAATTAGCTGCCCTTAAGAAAGTTTTGCAATGAGCTGAAGTCAATGGTGCAAAGATTCAAAGAGTTGGGCCTGCTTCTGTGCCATGCTCCTAATCTCCAGTGCTCTTCCAATATCTCTCTCGGAAAGATCACCAAGGTGTTGGTTACTTTCTGTTGAGCAGAGACAGCTACCACTACAGATTCCAATGTATAGAAGATTGTAATCTGGAACTGGTCTACTAGGGCAAAGAGGGTCTGAAGGACAAACTTTTGACATGGTGATACAAGTTAGCAGTGAATGCAAAGTCGAAAAGGATAACCTCAGTGCTCAGATCTGCCATCAGTTCAGATATTTTTCTATTCTGAAAGGCAAGAATTTCAAACTACATCCTGAATTGCTCATTAGTACCTTCAGCTGTCTTACCAATCTCTTCTCCAGCTGACACACTCTGGACGCAAAGCACATTTTTCAGATGATCTTGCTATTGAATCACAAACCAAATATGCACAGACGTTCCCTCATCTTCCCAACACACATGTCCTGCATGATAGAGATGTTTGCAGAAATGTCTTTGCAGGAATTGTGATGACAATGTGACTTTGTGAAAGAAAGGACTACCTGCGCTTCAACTGGGCTGTCATGATTGCTATTGTCTCTTTGCTTTCTGCTGTCATAACCATGTCAGATTTGTAGAACTATCTTCTTGGCCTCAGCTATTTCTAGTTTTCCCACAGATGTATAATGGATATGGGTCACATTCTTACCATGAAGGTGAAAAGCCCTTCCAAATTATACGGTTAGATCTCCTGTAGTATGGTGCCTTTGGGGTATCTTGCATAGACTGGGTAAGAATTCGAACCCACCTCCATCAAGTTTATGAAACTATCCATACTCAGGCCCCATCTTTACTGACAGCCAGCGGGTACAGCCAAGATGCTTTCAAGACATGCATATACTCTCTGGTGCATCATCACACACAAGAGATTCAGGAAACGCCAGATAATAAATGAGGAACTGTATGCAGAGAACTAGTAGTTGCATGCCATATCAAAGTGCAGTTCAGCAGGATAGCAACTGAATGCAGATCCGTTTGACTGAGTTTTTTAAATTTATCTCTACCCATCTCTTTCTGCCCCTGCATTCTCCTCTTCCATTTGCTCTTCAGCATTGACACCTCTCATGCTGGTGCCACTTTCAACTGCCCAATGTGCACCCATTTCTTTCCCTCATGCTCGGGCTCAAATATCTCATACTCATTTCATAAACAGCAGGCAAAATATTTGATGTGCCCCCATTTACGTACCCCAACGGATTTACCATTACTCTAGCATCAGTTTGCAGGTGCCATAAATCTGTCTTCTCCTAACACTTCTTGTTAACATTAACAATATTATGTGGCCCTACAGACAGAGCTGCCAACTTTGTAACTATCCCTTACCTCTCATTAGGGATTTTAATGATGGCTGGTATTTTTACTTAAGAGTTCTTGAACATTACGTACGTTGCGCTCTTGAACCCCTAGGGGTGATTTATACTCCCACAAAAGGTACAACCTTTTGCCTTAGATATTTGTAACGGTTATATTTTGTGAATGATTTAATCAAAACAACTAGAATGTCCCATTTCTGCTCCCATTTACTACCAACAACATTGGTATTATGCCAAACTTAGTGTTTCTTATAAACATTCTTTTATGAACACTTTTTTTTTTAAAGCATTATGTCACTGAAATTGTTACCCACTTCTACTTTATTTTATATTAATTACAGCAATTATAAATACACTCTTTCCACACGGCTTAAAGTAGTAGCCATAGAAAAATTATATTTTGCAAGGCTAATTGGAGTTTATAATAATTCACACCATAAATAAATCCCACTAGAAATTGCCTCCGTGGACACTCATGAGCATCACATCGGGTGCGTAGGAGATCATTTACACTACGAGATGATGCGTTGTACTGTGTTATTTTGTTTTCTTTCCTCTTTTGATTTCCTCTATAGTTATGGGCCATAACCAGCACCTATAACCCCTTCCCGCATAGAGCAAAGTGTGCTCTGATACGAAGACTGGGGAGTAAATATACTCATCTATATTACCAGTGAAGCATCCTACAAATCTAGGTCTTCCACAATATGGTCCTGATAAAGGCCAATAGACAAGTTAGGGAACAAAATGGCCGAAACATGTCGACCTAATCCAAAGGTGTAGTAGTGGATCAGTAACTTAACCACATATACACCTAACCGTATTTAACCTTATCCCTATCTAGTTTCTTCAGATTAAAACTTTCCTCACTGGATATGAGATCATTTAAAGTGACATACCACTGTCCATAACTAGTCTCCCTCCTGGTGGAGGTTGGTTAATCGCATGGAGATTAAAACACTCAAGGGATAGACCCGATAATGATGCTATCCACCAAACCACACAAGCAGAGATAATATACAGCATGACCAGCGAAAGTGTGGTTGAGAGTCTTAAGAACTTTCTTCCTTGAGACTCTGGTACACAGACTTATGTAGTTCATTCACCCACCCCCCTAATAATTATTGACTACTGTTAGTCGGAAACTTAATGAACTTCTGTCTATCTCTCCCCCCACTTCTGATTTAAACAATAAATCCAGATAACAAAAAGCTCTCCTCTTTAAACTCATGACCGGCACACCCTTGCCCTTTTCGAGTATCTGTGGGTAATTTCCTGTTAAGACAGGCAATGAAAGCTCAGCCGACTGTGCCTAGTAGCTATGTCAATCTTTGTTTGTTCAGATCTTTGTAAGATTAAGGTGGACAGACGCTGGCGCTGGAAACTGTGTCAGTTAATTGATCTCCTGAAATCGGTTGGGGCCCAAGATAATTATATAATGGGTGAACTCAGATATGTCTAACGAAACAGGAAACCACGTTGTCTCTCGGGAATCTCAAAGGGACAGGGAAGTGCTTTAGATCGGGTTTATTTGTTGATGGTAAATGTTTTATCACAGACACGTCTGATCTAATTACGTTCACAATTATTTAAGGCTTGGGACTCTCTTTCAAAGGCTTGGGGTGTCTCTGGTTTTGGCCTTTTCTTTCACTTATCAGGGCAGCATGTGTGGTCAGTGGGTGTTCGGGAGCATGGATTGGCAGTCTCTAAGGGCTCTTTAGCCAACAGCCTTATGGGGGAAATGATCAGTAGGCTAGAGACAGGGGAGGGTTCCTGCATCAGGTTGAGCGGGGTCGTGGGAGGGGGTGGGGCTGAGGCTAAGAGATGCAAACAAGGCTAATGCAAATAGCTAGTTGGGAGTTCAAAGGGGTGAAATAAGTCAAATTAATCACAGGTTGCAATCTGAGGACACATTTGGGGGAGCACATAGAGGCTGTTTTTCAGTTTAGAATGGTTTTGTTAGGGATGGAACTATGTAGCAATGAGCAGATTAAAGTGTATGAGCTGGAATATTTCTGGTCTAAATTCCTCCAAATGACAGCTAGTATAGGCTATCGTGGCAGCTACAAATTTAGATTGTACAGTTCTCAACAATGCTTCTGATGCAAGGGGGGTTGCACAGCTAGCCATATTTGGTCAGAAATTTGTAGTCGCGCTGTTTACGGGGCAAACGTGGATGACCCCTACATGTTGAACATGCTTTGTCCAGAATCATTAGTTTGGCCTGGTGGGATATTACTAATGGGAGACTATAACTATGATTGACAACACTACAGACTCAATTAATCATTCATTCTCTCCCTGTATGGTCAAGACTAGGGCAGCTATCCTGGAACTTGCTCAGCTGCATGGGCTTACGAATACGTGGAGGGCAATATAATCGACTATACCGAGTTAAATGTTCTACTCATCTCAACATAAGCACTATTCAAGGATATACAAGATTTCATTAAAAGGGGCTCTGTGCAAAATGTGGAAATGAAGATCTGCCCTTAGATCCAAATACTACACAAAGCTGCTCCTTCAAGATCTGGCGTCTTGAGCCACAAAAAACTACCTTATACCCTATAATCAGACAGGATTTGTGCCAAAATCAGGAACCATAACCAATTTGCTTGCAGTATCTGTTCTTTTTGGATAAAGCGGTAGCCTCAGGAATGCTAATTCACAGCTGTTTTGTCGACTTCAAGGCTGCTTTCGATTGCGTGCCCAGATGCCAATTATGGTCCAAATGGGGGATTCCACCTGCGCTCTTGCAAGCCATAATCAAGCTACACACAAACACATGGATCCATATAAAACTTGGAGACGGATACCATATCTCCAGAAAAATGCAAACATCATGTGGAGTAAAACAAGGCTATGTGCTGGCGCCCCTCCCTTTCAACCTCTTCATTTCAGATCTATCGCAGTTACTTGATGAAGTCAACGCCCATCCTCCAAAACTTGCCGGGCCAGAGTCAGCAATTTACTGTATGCAGATGACCTTGTCTAGCTCAGCCAAACCAGGGTCGGCTTCCAGAGACTACTGGATCGGCTGTCTCCCTATACCATCGAAAACAAACTGGAATTAAACATATCAAAGACAAAGGTAATCACCTATGGGTTAAGGAAATACCAAGGTGGCAGTTGGCAGTTCAAGGGTAAAAGTATTGATAGGGCTGCTTCATATAAATATCTGGGGGTCCACATGGACAGACGGGGCTCGTTCTCAAAACATAGAGAGGAGGTAGAAGCTAAAGCTCTGACAATCCAGGTGGCATTCAAGAATCTCCCAAGGCAGCTATCCGGCCCAAGCTTGACCCCTCTTAGAAGCGTTATGAAGGCAAAAATCTTCAATAATCTCACTTATGGTCAGGAGATCATGCAGGGGAAAGATAACAGCCTTGGGAACAATATAACAATAATTTTTAAACAAGTGCTGAGTCTTCCAAAAACCTCATCCCCTGCCCAAATACGACTTGAGTTTGGTCTCCAAGATCATCAAGCGGTAGGGGCTGGAGCATTCATCAGGTTGTGCAACAAGCTATGCAGTTCTATAGAAGGAATGTTGGAGGCTATATTGTGGCAGGAAATTTTAACCAGTCAGCATGGGTGATCGTACCTGGGCTATCTACAAGATTCCGTAAAACTTTTGGAAGCAGAAGAAATGTGGAGCTCCAACCAATCATAGCAGGCACTCAAAATTTATATTAGAAGGAATGTCTGCTTCTGGTTCTTCCACTCGGACAGAGCCCAACTGGTACAACACAAGCATGCCAGGTCAATCATATCCGGGTTTAAGCCAGGGGTTGTGGCGCCTCATATGTCATGCAACTACTCAGTGCTGTGGAAAAAAATATTTTTTTACCTCTGATTGGGAGATTGGCCATTTCTGTACCACTTGCCAGGTTGGCACCGCATAAACACTAACATAACGTGCAGGGGGTGCGGGAGCAGTAAGGAAACAATTGAGCATGTGGCATGTCTTTGCCCTGCACTTCTCAAACGAGCCTGCTATGGTTCGTATAGAACAAACTTGGTGTTTGCTCCTGTTGACAAGCCATTCTTGCATCCGGATAATCCAGTGCTTAACATACGGTTCACCAAGTTCGTTACAAGAGCAGTAAAAAGACTTACAAACTGTGAGAGCCAGCAATCCAACAATTGTTAATTCATACTGGGGAGAACTAAGCCAGTTGTTTTGCTGACCTGTTTACCTTACTGTATTAATTGACAGCGGGAGAATATGGTCTTTTGCACATTGTTTTATTGTCCTCTGCTTTGTGCGACCTTGAAGTTTCCACCACCTTAAGCAGGGTTTTTATCTATTCACAAATAGAACTGTACCATCCGTGGATTAGTTAGTAGTTTTTTTTAAGAACGACTAGTGTTTTGTTCCATTGTTTTAGTATGACGTTAAAACTCAAATGGATCATTACAGTTTTTAATTGCGTCTTTAAAAAAAGGATTTATCGTCTAAATGTAGTCCGCATTTAAACAGCATGAACAAATAGAGACTATGTATTTTCTGACGGGTGTCGATTAGGTCCTTAACCCCTTAATTGCTGCCGTCGGCCAACGGTCGTCACGGCCACTACCTCCCCAGTGCTGCGCACGACCGTTGGACGTCCATTCAGCACTAGTTCCAATGGACAGCGCAGCACTGGGGAGGTTTATTTACAAGCTCTAAAGGGGTTAAATAACTATTTACTGTTAAGAACCATACCCTCCTATTATTTACTATTAATTTGCGACGTTATTCATGGATTAAATGGCCGCATTTAGGTTTGCTTTTAAAAGAGCATGAGGAAATAATGTAAGTAAACATACAGGAATCCAGTTAACACCCTTTTACTACCCCATGTGCAAATATTTTAGCAACCGTCCAACATGTTTTTATTGTTGCATGTCCATCATTGTAATGATTTTTATTAATCAAACAATAAAGTATTCACAACCCTTAGGCCATTTCACTGCTACTAAATATACCAGGGGCGGGGGAGGTGCATGTCAGTTTTCATTTCCTTGCCATCTTATCACAAATCCAGACTACTGTAAGGTCATGTCAAATCCTCTCACAGAATTTCTGGATGTTAATACACGCACAGCTTCTCTGTTGGTGGTGTGGGATACATTGAAAGTTTATATTAGGGGTATCACTGCGCAGTTTATTTTTAGCCAAAGAAGGATATACAATATAATACCAGACAGCTCAGCCAGGCATTTGTACAATTTGAACTATCTCACACTTTAGCTATAAGCTCTGAGAGTCCTAATGAGCGAGCCCTTCATGTTAAACTTATTAATTAACAGTCCAAGCTGGGGAAACATTTGAGGGAGAAAGTGCCTACTAGCTACCTTAAAAATATGTCTCTACAATATTATTATGGGGAGCAGGTCGGTCAAGTCCTTGCCCATCAAATACCCTCCCCAAGCTGGTGCTGAGCAGTTTTCCTTTTTTTTTACCAGGAACTGTATAGCCAGCCTCAGACTCTGTCGATGTCGGAACTCATGGCCTGTGTTCAGGGCAGCAGGTTGCCGTGTTTAGAGTCATCTCGGGCGTCTGGTTTTTGACAGATATGACCAATGGGGAATTAGAAGCTGCTCGCATAGCTTTGCCGTCGGGTATTGCTGCAGGTGAAGATAAAATCCCTTAGGAGTTTTATAAAGCATTTAAGGACATTATAGTACCACTGCTCTTAAGGGTAATACAGTGTACTGATGCGGAAAGGAAAGTGCCTGACATCTGGAATATGACCAATATTACGGTATTCGTAAAGAAGGATAAACCCCCAGATGAGATGGGTTTGTACCCACCCATATCTCTCTGATCAATGCTAAAGCAGAGATCTTTACCAGGGTTTTGGCAACCTTGGTTTTATACCATGCACAGATACTACTAGCCACATCAACACAGCAATTGCCGCCTTTGGTGTCGTGGAGAGAATGGGTAAAAAGCTTGCAATGATCCTATTAGATTAAGAGAAGGCGTTTGACAACGTGGCCTGGGACAGTTTGTGGATGATAATGGGGGCCTTTGGGATTGGCGACCAATTTTGTAAATGGGTACAATCCATGTATAGGTCGCCCTCTGCTAAACTGATCTATGCTGGGATTTCTTCGTCACCTTTTAAGATCCAGCAGGGCACTCGGCAGGGGTGTCCACTTTCCCCCTTTTATTTACACTCTAAACATATACTTTTAACGATTAGAGCACATGCACGGAGGCCTAGTCAGCAGTGTCTAGTGCACTACAAAGTGATTACACATGTGCAAAGTGGGAGTGAACCTGCAAAAAGCCAATGTCTCACAGGCAGCATGTAAATGTTATTTGTGGTACAGTTGTCAATGGTGCAATTTATTCCGTTTTTTTTTTGTTTCTGTACAGTAGGGTCCTGACAAAGGAACAGGTTTTATTAGAATAATTTTGTTTTACATTGTTATGTTCTTTTCAACTGCATTTCCAAGTAAGTCTCTGAATTATGTGATGGTGCTCATCATAACCAGGCACTGGTTTTGGCTGCAGCCTTTAAATTGGACTAGCATGGCATATTTTCCTTGGACATGCGGAAACCCTGACAGAACACAGGAGTAGTAACAGAGAACTGCCATACTTATCCATGAGTAATGTTTTATGCCATAAGAATTTTTCCAGTTACTAAGCACATTTCTTTAACGTAAATAAAATCTTATTTTCAAAAACAATACAATTGCTTTGACATCTTATTTATTATAAGTGTATATGTGCTAAAAGAACTAGGTATTTTCCCAACACCAAGAGCCGAGAGTAAGCTTTGACTCTTCAACCTTGCTACCTTGCTACCCCCTGAACATCAAATACCAACAAGGAGTGATTTAGTAATTTCGTGAGTATGCAGTGGTATCAGGCATCTATTGTTCCAAGGGCTGCAGCAATACTTTCACAAGGATTCCTAGTTACCCTCAAGTTCACAGGCCCTTCAGAACATATCTCAGTCTAGATGACCAAGCAAGTGAGTGCCTCAATTTAAATGCATTCTCTCCTTTTATAGGGCCCCCAGTGATGTGTGTTGTTGAAAATGACCATCTATTGTGTGGATTTCCCATCAAGTTTTGCCTTGACTGGCTTTGTTGGCCAAAGAGCTCTGTACACTCCATTATCGTGCTCCCCCTTTAAACATTTTAAAATGTGTGCACACGAGCCTGGCACAATTAACTTACCTATAGATCCCCAGAATATGGTACAAAGTGTACCCAAGGCCTGCGTGTTAAATGTCACCAATAATCTGCAGCAAAAAATGTTTCACAACAAACCTGACCCCAGGCCTACCATTGTAGCATGGCATGGCAGCCTATTTTTAACTGACAACAGGATCGGTTTAAGGAGTTCAAGGACGAGTGTAGCCGCTGTTAGCTGGCAGCCACGGAGTAAAAGCCACTCGCAGCCCACGGAGGTAGCCCGACTAGGAACGGGTGCAGCCTGTGGACTCAACGGGTGGGCCCACTCGATCAGGGCAGGGGTGCTGAGACATTTTACACTAGCCATTTGTAAGAAAAGAATATCTGCAGCGTGACTGTAGCTTTATGGGCTTTTCCAGCACTTTCTGCCATGCTGTAATTATACTTTGGTGTTATGCTGGCAGCAAAAGCACTGCCGGTTACATGCACTTCATAGGGAGTTGGAGACAGCCTGTATTTCCGGGATTATCAATCAGCTAGGACCACGAAGGAGTTAGTGGGAAAGGGGTAAGTTGTAGGCTGGACAGCGGCATAACGGCATGGAAGATCAGCCACAGAGGGGGCCGTGGCTGCCTCGGAAAGCAGAAAGGCAGTGGATCTTGAGTAGAAAAGACGGAAACATCACCAGAGAGAAGGGCAAGTAGGAAAAAATACCCCTGTGATTAAAGGGTCAGCTCTTTGGCAAAATAGAGCGGTAGTGCAAAACAGCCCCTCACCAGCAAATCTCAGTGGCTCTATCAACTCTTGCATTGCCATAACCTAGCCCCCAACCCAACGGCGCAGCGACAGTGAAAGTAAACGTGGCGCAAGTGCTTGTGAAGCACTTCAACGCCTCGCCAGTGATAGTAAGAGGTATATAAATGCAATTTACGATACAACACGATATGTACACATTGATTTTTTGATTTGTCGTCAGTGGAAGGAAGCCTATCATAGCGTGCTTTTATCACGCTGCAGCGCACATTGCCCCCGCCCCTCACCCGTACATTCGAAGACAGGCGCGAACAAGAACAATTATAGCACGTTAACGGTGACGCTGTAATTTACGGGTTGTTTGTGTGTGTGTGTGGGGTGAGAGGGGGCGGTAGTTCTGGTGGCAACGAAGAGTCCACAGATCGGGCGCCTAGGGATTAGGGGTACCGAAGTACAAGGTTCGTTTAGCCATAGGTTTGGAAAGGGAGATATGCTTCAGAATGGGAACTGTGCTAGGAGAGCTGTAGTGGATTGGACGGATTAGACATGTAGGTGAATGTTGCCGCACGGAATGCACAGATCCCCCGGGGCGGGAGAGGGAAGGACAACACAGGGGCCGGGGTGCATTTAAATAACCTCGCTTAAAGGGGGTCAGAGCTTGCTGTGAGCCCGGAGTGGGCGGACATAGAAATGCGGACATAAGAGGAAATGAACAAGTGGTGACGGGAGTTGTGCTCACACGCGCGCGACATGAAAAATTGCGGCGCCTCTGCGCGTTCTAGCAAGCTGGTCGGCAGCCAGCAGCACTTTCAAAACTCACCTACTAAAGTCTCTCCGACAGCGCATGCGCGCTGACTCAGCAAGACCTAAAAAGCAACGCCCCTGTACTTATACTGGTTTTAGATATCTATATTAATTGCTATCTATTGACATCTGTACTGCTGTTGTGAACTATATAAGGGGTGTCCTTGTATTCAGAAACTACTTGTTCAAACATTGAGAGTTCTACTTAAAACTAGCAAACAGCAGAATTTGTTGTGTATCTTTTTTTATTGTTGTTATTCAATCACCAGGACATTGAAAAAAATCATCATGCCAATTTAAAAACACATTAATCACATTATTTGTAAAAAAACATCTGTATATCAAGTCTCACATTAAAAATTATTTCTTGAAGATATATAACAGAAATGATATTCTTTAAAAAAAAAGTTTGTCGGCGCGGCGTTCTAAAATAGCATCACGTTCTTCAGGACATTGATTTCATATACAAAAAATCTGATTCTTCTGATCAGATTTAAAATTTTAAAACAGGCTCCTTCAGCTTATGACCTGTGTTTCAATCAGTTCTTCTTGGTCCACTATTAATTGGGATTAGGTATTGACACTGCTTGGATCAATCACCTCAACTTCTATTCCACTGTGTTTTCAGAATGAAATATGCCATTACTTAAAATTACTCCATGCAGTTTTCCTTGCTTCTTAGGTCTTGTACCAACTGTTCAAAATTCAGCTCTATTAATTTAGAGTTATGATTGGGAGGACGCTGTGCTTTATAGGGTTCTCTCTCTTGTACCTTTAGATTTTATTCTTTGCCTTGAGTCTCTTTTTTTAAATTTGAGGCTCTTTTCTTGCAGTTTGGTAAACTTTTAAACGGTTATGGTTGAGGGTCTCGCTGGAGCGTCCTTCCTGCTGGCTCTTCAATTGGCAAGGAGGTGGTCCAGTCCAGCGCATTGTCTTGAATCCCAGCGTCGTGGAGGAGTGTGTTTAGGGTGTGCTGGCAGACAGTGTCAAAGGCGGCTGAGAGGTGAAGGAGGATGAGGGCAGCGGTTTCTCCATTGTCGAGCAGGGTCCTGATGTCATCAGTAGCGGCAAGGAGGGCTGTTTCGGTGCTGTGGTTGCTGCGGAACCTGGACTGGGATGGGTCCAGGATGCTGTTCTCCTCGAGGTAACGGGTCAGTTGTCTGTTGACGGTCTTCTCGATGACCTTCGCCAGAAACGGGAGCAGGGAGATGGGCGGGAAGTTCTTGAGATCCTTGGAGTCAGCCTTGGGTTTCTTGAGTAAGGCTTTGATCCCGGCGTGCTTCCAGCTCTCCAGGAAGGTTGCGGTCTCAAAGGAGATGTTGATGACTTTCCGGAGATGGAGTGCAATGGTGGTGCTGGCTTTGTTGAAGATGTGGTGTGGGCATGGGTCTGACAGAGATCTGTAATGGATGGTGTTCATGATATTGATGGTGTTGTCACCGTTTATGTTGGTCCAGGCGAGAAGGGGGTCGGTGCGGATGGTGGATGTGGGGATGGAGGTCTCGGTGGTTGTTGGGGCGGTCGTGACGCTGAAGCTGTCGTGGATGTCCGCGATCTTGCGATGGAAGATGGTGGCTAGGGAGTCGCATAGGTATTGCGAAGGTGGGATGTTGTTGGTGTTGGAGAGTTCCTTCACGATGTTGAAGAGCTCTTTGCTGTTGTGTGCGTTGTTGTCTAGGCGGTCTTTGAAGGAGGCCCTTTTGGCGGATCTGATGAAGTGGTGGTGTCTGCGGGTGGCGTTTTCGTGGGCTGCGTAGCTGTCCGGTGTCTGTTCACGGTGCCATTTCTTCTCCAGCTTTCTGCAGGTTTGCTTGGAGGCATGGAGGTCTTCAGTGAACCAGCTGGCTTTCTTGATGGTGTGTCTATTGGAGGATTTCTTGAACGGGGCGAGGGTATTGGCGCAGTTGTCGATCCATTGTCTGAGGTTGTAGGCGGCGGTGTTGGGGGTCGGTGGGTGGGCTCCGGACGAGAATAGTGGCTAGCTGGTCTTCGGTGACTTTGCTCTAGCAGCAGTGGGGAATCTGTTGGGTGCGGTGGTGCGTGGTAGGTGTCCGGAAGTTGAAGTGGATGCAGAGATGGTTAGTCCAGTGGAGTTCAGCGGTGTGGTTGAAGACGTGGGAGCTTGCGGAGAAGATGGGGTCAAGCGTGTGACCGGTGGAGTGGGTGGGCGTTGTGACGAGTTGTCTGAGTCCAAGGTTGGGGAGGTGTTCGATCAGGGTGGTGGAGTTGCAGTCGTTGTTGTTCTCGAGGTGGAAGTTCAGGTCCCCGAGAAGGATGTAGTTCGTGGATGCAAGGACATGCGTGCTGACGAAGTCGGTGATGGAGTCGATGAAATGTGGTCAGGATCCGGGAGTCTATAGACCAGGGTTCCTCTGAGGGTGGTGTTGGGATCGGTGTGTATCTGGAACTGCAGGTGTTCGGCGGTGCGGAGGGTGTCATCGGTGTTGGTCGAGACTCTGAGAGTGTTCCTGTGAACTATGGTGATTCCTCCTCCTACTCCATTGGTGCGGTCCCTGTGGGAGATCTTGTAGCCGTCCGGGATGGCTATGGCGATGTCGGGTGCCGATGAGGCGTTCAGCCAGGTCTCCATCAGGAAGGCGACGTCTGGGGAGGTTGCGTCGAGAAGGTCCCAGAGTTCACCGGCGTGTTTTCAGGCGGAGCGGGAGTTGGGAAGAATGCATCTGAGGTGGTTGTGTTCTTTCTCTGTGGGTGGATTTGCAAATCGGATGCTGGCGAAGCTGCAGTTCTGGCAGGTGAAGGTTTGTTGCGTGCGTTTCGGGGCGGCCAGGAAGCAGGTGTGTGATTGTCCGATGTTGAGTGCGTGGAGGGTGGTGGCATCGTAGCGGCGTTGGGTGTCGTGGTGTTGGCGAGGGCGAGGGGTTCTGGCGCTGGTCGCGGTCCAGGCGCAGACGGGCTTGCCTTAGGCGCGCAGTCACGCAGAGGCCGCCATATAAGGGGAGGTGGGAGGGAGGAACAGCTGGGAGGCGGGAGCGGGGCAGCGAAAGGACACGCTGGGGGGCGGGCCGCAGGGGATGCAGCGGCAGGAAAACGGGCAGGAAAAGCGAGGAAACAGAAGGCACAGGGCACAGAAATAACACAGGGAACAAGGAGGAAAGAAACAGTAACAAATATGGCAGGAGCAATACAAGGGCAGTAAAAGGGCACAGGGTACAGATTAACACCGGGAGCAAGGAGGAAAGAAACGATCACAAATAAGGCAGGAGCAATACAAATACAGTAAAACAGACCTGCAGCCTACCACTGGCCACCAGGGAAGAGGCGCAGGTGGTAGCCCGCGGGTGGAGGAGGGTCTCAACTCTCCTCAGCAGGGGCAGCTGGGGCTAAGGGCAACACACACTGGTGGTGCTGTGCGGCGTGGGGAGCGACCTGCCTATGAAGGGTCAAGGGTCGCTCTCCTCACCGCCCAGCGGCCGCCATATAAGGGGAGGTGGGAGGGAGGAACAGCTGGGAGCGGGGCGGCAAAAGGACGCGCTGGGGGGTGGGGCCGCAGAGGATGCAGCGGCGGGAAAACAGGCAGGAACTGCGAGGAAACAGAAGGAAAAGGGCACAGGGCACAGAAATAACACAGGGAACAAGGAGGAAAGAAACAATAACAAATAAGGCAAGATCAATACAAGTGCAGTAAAAGGGCACAGGTTAATACCGGGAGCAGGGAGGAAAGAAACTATCCCAAATAAGGCAGGAGCAATACATAACAGTAAAACAGACCTGCACCTACCACTGGTCACCAGGGAAGAGGGGCAGGTGGTAGCCTGTGGGTGAAGTAGGGCCTCAACTCTCCTCAGCAGCGGCAGCTGAGCCTAAGGGCAACACACACTGGTGGTGCTGTGCAGTGTGGGGAGCGACCTGCCTATGAAGGGTCAAGGGTCGCTCTCCACACCGTGCAGCGGCCGCCATATATGGGGAGGTGGGAGGGAGGAGCAGCTGAGAGGTGGGAGCAGGGTGGCGAAAGGACGCGCTGGGGGTGCCGCAGGGGATGCAGTGGCGGGAAAACGGGCAGGAACAGCGAGGAAACAGAAGGGAAAGGGTACAGGGCACAGAAATAACACAGGGAACAAGGAGGAAAGAAACAATAACAAATAAGGCAGGAGCAATACAAGTGCAGTAAAAGGGCACAGGGCACAAATTAACACAGGAAGCAGGGAGAAAAGAAACGATCACAAATAAGGCAGGAGCAATACAAATACAGTAAAACAGACCTGCAGCCTACCACTGGCCACCAGGGAAGAGGCGGAGGTGGTAGCCTGCAGGTGGGAGAGGGCCTCAACTCTCCTCAGCAGCGGCAGCTGGGGCTAAGGGCAACACACACTGGTGGTGCAGTGCGTCGTGGGGAGCGACCTGCCTATGAAGGGTCAAGGGTCGCTCTCCTCACCGCGCAGCGGCCGCCATATAAGGGGAGGTGGGACGGAGGAGCAGCTGGGAGCGGGGAGGCGAAAGGACGCACTGGGGGCGGGGATGCAGCGGCAGGAAAATGGGCAGGAACGGCGAGGAAACCGAAGGAAAAGGGCACAGAAATAACACAGGGAACTAGGAGGAAAGAAACAATAACAAATAAGGCAGGAGCAATACAAGTGCAGTAAAAGGGCACAGGGCACAGATCAACACCGGAAGCAGGGAGGAAAGAAACTCTCACAAATAAGGCAGGAGCAATACAAATACAGTAAAACAGACCTGCAGCCTCCCACTGGCCACCAGGGAAGAGGAGTAGGTGGTAGCCTGCGTGTGGTGTAGGGCCTCAACTCTCCTCAGCAGCGGCAACTGGGGCTAAGAGCCACACACACTGGTGGTGATGTGCGGCATGGGGAGCGACCTGCCTATGAAGGGTCAAGGGTCGCTCTCCTCACCGCGCAGCGGCCACCATATAAGGGGAGGTGGGAGGGAGGAGCAGCTGGGAGGCGGGGTGGCAAAAGGACGCGCTGGGGGGGCGGGGCCGCAGGGGATGCAGCGAAGCGAAAACAGGCAGGAACGACGAGGAAACAGAAGGAAAAGGGCACAGAAATAACACAGGGAACAAGGAGGAAAGAAACAATAACAAATAAGGCAGGAGCAATACAAGTGCAGTAAAAGGGCACAGAGCACAGATTAACGCAGGGTGGAAAGAAACGATCACAAATAAGGCAGGAGCAATACAAATACAGAAAAAACAGACCTGCAGCCAACCACTGGCAAACAGGGAAGAGGCGCAGGTGGTAGACTGCGGGTGGAGGAGGTCCTCAACTCTCCTCAGCAGCGGCAGCTGGGGCTAAGGGCAACACACACCGGTTCGTGCTGTGCGGCGTGGGGAGCGAGATGCCTATGAAGGGTCAATTTTGGGATTGCTGTTAGTTTTCATTTTGACTTTATTACAGTTTCAGTACTGCATAAATACTTTACATATTGCCTCTAAGTTGAGTATGTCTGCTCTGTGATATAGCCACAAGGGATTGAGCTCAGGTTTATTTCGTGATTCACCCTGACAAGGATTGTGGTTATTATCAAAGATGAATACTTACACCCAACAACTAATAACAGAATTTCTTAAAGGCATGACCCACTACCAAGTGCTGCACTGATAGCACGAGTAAACGGACTGGAAGCCGAAAGTATACGCCCATGGTGGAAACCCACAAAGTGGAGAAAAAAGCATTTGGGCCCCCCCCCCCCCCCAACACAAAAACCCAGTGTCATGAATCATCCACAATTCAAGTGGCCCGTCTGACTATGGGTGGGCAGCCAGAAGGTAAATCCAAACACACTGCATTGCAAGTACAACCTATCTCAGCCCTGATGCATGTTTGCCAGAAGATGAGGAATGCAACAGGCTCATGCCACATCTCAGACCTTTGCAAGTCTCCCACCTGTCATGCCCAGGCAAGGGGCATTAGGACCTTGGGGACAAGGGTGTGGGGAGGGGACACCGGACACCACATCCGGTCAAGGGGCAGGGGAGAGACATTCTAGAGTAAGGGGACAAGAGGCAGGACGCAAGGCACATTGTCCCACGAAGACCAATAAACATACCTGACCAAAGGAAGCTTGTCGTGTGATCCTTGGGGGACCGTCACGATATCTCAACTGGCGACGAAGCGAAGAACCGACGTGTGTGTCGACTGCCTTGTGAACTGAAAACCAGGAGCCCACCCTGGATCGCGTCGAGAAGAAGAAAATTGCAGCGAAGCCAGGAGCCCACCCTGCTTCGCGCCATCGTGGAAAGCAACGGCGCGGGAGCCCACCCCGACCGCTGGAAAGACAATCCTTCAATTGCCCGGTAAGCACCAAGCGTGAACACGAGAAGCGCGAGATTCAAAGGCCAAATAGCGCGAGCTCTCGCGAGAGTCTCGGTGGCCATCTTAAAGACAGGCAAAAGAGCCAATCAGAGCGAGAGGACAACGAGCGGCCATTTTGAAACCAGGCAACGTGTTGATTGTTCCCGAAGTCTCGCGAGAGTCTCGGCGGCCATTTTAGAATCAGGCGAGAGGACCAATAGGAAGGCTGAAAGGGCCGGCGGCCACTTTGAAACCAGGCAATATCGAAAAGGAGGAAAAAGTGCCAAGAAAAGCACCAAAAAAAGGAGAAATAGTGCCGGAAAGAGCACTACAAGGGCAAAGAACAACAATAAAGAAGGAAATAAAGAAATAACAAAGAAATAACGATAAAGAACAGGAAACTATAGAAAAAGGCACAAAGAAGGCACAAAGTGATGCCAAGAAGATAATAATAAACAGGACAAGGAATACATAGTGGGGCATAGATAGTGACAGCAAGAAGGAAAACACAAGAACACAGAAATAGGAAATGGCAGAGCCAAAGCAGAGTGCCCAATATCGTAGACCTCTCCCATTTAACCTCTCTGAGCCACAAGTGGGGATAAGATGGGAGCGATGGGTCAACAGATTTGAGAGATACATGGAGGCCACTGACGTCACAGAGGCCAAGCAATTAGGTCTGTTCCTTAACCTCGTAGGCGATTAAGTGGATGACTTACTAGTGACCTTACCAGAAAACGAGATATCAACTTACAAAGACCTAATAAAGTGCCTAACAAACAAATTTGACCCGTAAAGAAACATTGATTTCGAGCGATATACGTTCACCATAGCCTTCCAACATACCGATGAGTCACTAGATGATTTTGCGACGAGACTAAGGAAGCTAGTAACTCACTGCGAGTTCGACAAATACGATAACGAACAAGCAATTCGCCTGCGCATCATTGAAGGGTGTCGTGACACAGAATTCCGCACAAGGATTCTGAAGGAACCGACATCACTAGAAAACATCCTATCACTAGCAAGGGCGGAAGCAAGAGCGGCACTACAAGCAATAGAAAGAGCGAGGAAAAGAACGAAGAGTCGAACAAGCACACCGCATGGCAGACAACAGTCGCACCAACAACTGGAAGAAAGGAAAAAATGACCAAGCGACAAGAAGACAAACGGAATCACTATGCTACAGATGCGGACTTGAATTTCCACATAGAGGCGCGTGCCCAGCGTTTGGCCAAACATGCAGGAAATGCAACAGGAGCAATCAATTTGCCAGTGTTTGCCAAGGGCTGCAATTTAGAAGTGAAAGAGGAAGGCCGGGAAGACCGCGGATGAGGACAAACAGACACGTCAGGCATGTCGAGACAGCGAACAGAAGCTCTTCAATAGAGTCGGCAGGTGAAGAAGAAGAAAAGGTAGAGCGACTGTACCTCATGACAGACACTCCTGTCATGCCCACAGAGGAAGACAAAACTGAAGAAAGCATCCGCCTCGTAGACAAGAGCACCATAAAGAAGACAGAGTCTGTAACCATTGACGTAGGACCACACAGAGCACGGTTCGTGCTCGACAGCGGCGCCACATGCAACATCATGTGTGCGTCGGAATATGAAAGGATGGAAGTGAAACCAGCGCTGAAACCGTCGAAAGTTGAGGTGTTCACATGGGGGTCAAAAAGACCCGTGACCAACCTGGGAAAATTCACAGAGAATCTAACATACAAAAGTCAAACGACAAAGGAAGAGATTCTTGTACTGAGAGGTGACATCCCAGCACCGTGCCCTGCTGAGTAACGTCACAGCCCAAGTGATGGGCCTGCTCGAGATGACATATAACATGTCGGAAAAAAAGAGCATCTTCAAAGAATATACCAAACTACTGAAAGGGCTAGGAAAGCTAAAGGGGCGCCAAATAACGCTGCACATCTACGAAGCAATAAAGCCGATAGCTCAACACCACCGGCGAGTGCCAATACACCTGCAACCGCAAGTAGAAGAAGAGATTGAGGCACTGCTCAAACAGGACCTAATAGAACCAGCTGAAGGGCCAACGCCCTGGGTGTCGCCAATAGTGGCTGTACCAAAGAAAAACACGTCCAAAATTCGCATATGTGTTGACACGAGAGTACCAAACACAGCAATTGAACGGGAAAGACACCCTGGACCTCATCCCGACGACATGATCAGCTGCCTAACAGGCACCAGGAGATTCTCCAATCTAGACTTATGCAAAGGATATCACCAGCTAGAACTCGATCCTCAGACACGATACATAACAACATTCTCCACGCACCTTGGTCTGTTCCGCTACAAGCGTCGGAGTTTTGGAATATCCTCAGCCGCTGAAATATTTCAAGAGACAATAAGACAAGTGATAAGGCCAGTAAAGAACAGCCTGAACTACAGCGACGACATCTTAATATTCGGCAAGTTGGGTGAGGAACAGGACAGGGCGCTGCGGGAAGTATGCTCTCAACTAGAGCAGGCAGGGCTCACGTTAAACGAAGACAAGTGTGAGCTGGGGCGAGAAGAACTGGTATTCTATGGACACATCTTTTCCAAAAAAGAAATGCGGCCAGATCGCAGCAAGGTGGACACGTTGGAAAAAGCAAGGCAGCCATGCGACGTGGCGGAAGTGAGGTCATTCCTTGGTCTTGGCAGTTACTGTGCAAGATACATCAAAGATTTTGCCACCGTGAGCGCGCCACTGCGAGAACTGACAAAACAAGGACAGAGCTTTGCATGGACAAAAGAATGCAGCAAGGCTTTTGAAGAGATCAGAGGAGCTGTGACCGCAGTAGAACACCTGGCATACTTTGATCCGCTATTGTGCAACGAACTGACGGTAGATGCCAGCTCGGTGGGGCTGGGGGCAATACTGGCGCAACACAGACCCGGAAAAGACTCACCAAGATATGTAGTGCATTATAGAAGCAAGAGCATGTCAGATGTCGAGCGAGCATACTCTCAACCAGAGAAAGAGAGCCTGGCAGTTGTGTGGGCCTGTGAACAGTATCACATGTTCATATATGGAAAACCATTCACGATAATAACAGACCACCAAGCACTAACGACAATTTACGGAAATCCCAACGCCAAGATACCACCCCGGATAGAGAGGTGGGGGAATAAGACTAATGGACTATAATTTCAAAATAATACACAAGGCTGGCAAGGAACACGACCCGGCTGACTACATGTCCAGACATCCTTTGCCGCATGCAATTGAGAACACGACAATGGCGGAAGAATATCTGATCTTCATACTGAAGCACAACACGCCAGCCTCAATCACGATGGCAGAGCTGGAACATGAAACAAAGCAAGACCCCACCATGCAAGCGATACAGAAAACGACAAAACAGCAAAGGTGGAGACACATTAACAACAACAGCATCCTGGATGAAAGAGTAATAAAGGAGGAACTGCTGGCCTTCAAGAAAATAAATGAAGAGCTCTCAGAAACAGGAAATGGCATCATGATGAGGGGAGCGAGAATAGTAATACCGAGAACGCTGAGGAAACGGACAATAGAACTGGCGAACGAGTCACACCGGGGGATGGTCGCAACCAAGAAGATGCTACAGGAGAAAGTGTGGTTCCCAGGGTTAGACAGCATGGTTGAGGAGGCTGTCACGCATTGCCATGTCTGCCAAGTGACGGGGCCACCGCCCAAGCGGGAGCCACTAAAGATGACTGAACTACCGGAAGCGGTGTGGACCGAACTGGCGGCAGACTTCTATGGACCATTGGAGACAGGAAACTACCTGCTGGTGATAATAGATGAGTTTTCCAGGTTTCCAATAGTCAGGCAAGTAGCGTCAACGTCAGCAAATGCAACACCGCCAGTCATGGATGACGTGTTCGCAGCATGGGGCTCGCCCCAAACACTAAAGACTGACAATGGTTCGCCATTCTCAGGAGAAGAATTCCGAAAGTTCATGGAATACCTAGGAATAAGACATCGGAAGATCACCTCTGTGGCCACAAGCAAATGGGATGGCGGAACGGTTCATGGGAACCATAAAGAACGCGATACAGAGAGCAAGAATAACACAAATATCGACAGGACAAGCACTATGTCAGGTACTGAGGGACTAGCCCTGTAGAGGCCTGGCAGCAACCAGGTCTGTCCGGGAGCTCACCCTTAGTCCCTTAGGTTTCAAAGCATGTAAATCAATTTCCACATAAATGGTCCCAAATCATTATACAAGATACCTTACATTATTCCATACATTTCATCATGTGTTTCAAAAATTTATTTTCTATTTGTTCAGTACTAGTTATTCAAGCTGTACTCAATATGCAAACCAAGAGGCAAACAGTGGTAATTTCCGCACTGTACATAACATTGAAACAATAAGATAATTTACAAAGAAAATTCCCAATGCATTTCGGGTCACTTTGACCCTTCTTCAGGGGCATATAACTTAATCTTGAAAATAATATTCATTCCGATGACATGTGCGTCAGTTCCTTGTCAGGGCACTACAAAAATAATAAAATATGATATCACAATCAATGCTCTCATAATGTACATGTTTAAACTATAGGTTTAACTACAATTTCTCCGTGCGTCTTAAAATGACATCATCTGCTGAACAAACGACCAACACCAAATGAAATCTAAGGCTCATAGACCAATACCAGTGTTCAAAAGATTAAAAATCAGTGTGAGTAAACAAAACTACCAGACCTAAACCATCAGTGTGTCGTCTTAGCAAACACCCAAGTAACTCCCCACGTGCACCACAGGTGTCTCAACACCCAACGGTTCCCATTCATTCAATGTGTAAACGGTCATCAGACCACTCACCATGCCCGTCTAGTTCGAAGAGTCAGTCAAACGCTATCCACTTCAATCGTATTCTGCAAATGGCCAGAAGCGTATTAAATACTACTATTCCTGCCTAAATCACCATTAAGTACAGAGGGTTCACTGCATTAACCTCAAAAACGCTTACCCCAATCCTGGCGGTTCACCTTCTGTGCTGTTATTCGTATATATGCGTCTCAAAAGGAATGCCTCCACAAAGCCGTCTGAACCAACTGCAAACCAACAGGTCCGCAAAGATCAAGTTAGTGTGCGCGTTATCACTATTAAATCGGGTCATTAAACGACTCTGGAATACTCAAAAAGTAATTACCTAGTGGTCGCGTAATAGCGTGCCTGCAACCCTGAAGCGAGTGTCGGCGTCTCCGCCCGGTCCGTCACCGGTTTCTACAGTCAGCAACCTAAAAGCTCCAGCTCCCATGGAACTAGAGATGGGACTTATCGAGTTACGCGGAGAGCACTTCAACGTGCGTTTCCCTGTGGACCCCGTGTGAAATGAAATGTGCTCACCAGCAATGCGATGCGTGCATCGTCACCTGTACCTTTCAGGTGTGCAAAAAATATTTAAACCATAAAACTTAAAAACCTATGTTCATCTCATCGCGACCTAATATCTATATTTGGGGCACCCTCAGTGTCTAATTACGAGAAAGAAATTGTAGTTAATCCTGTGCAACAAGGGGCATTAATATCATATTTACAACAGTGACTATTTCTCACAATCATTGAAGCAGTGATAAATTATTGGTCTTGTAAACACCATCAAAAAATTGTTTGTCAACATGCGTCATTCTATTTAGTTATTACATGCATAGTCTGAACTGTTATACCAGGAGATTATACTAATCTCTTGTTTGATTAGCAGCTATCGATCAATGGGTTGAGAATCCTAAAATACAAGCCAAGCACTATGCACAAACTGATCAAAAGGTGTAAAACAATGGTATCATGCATTTCAAAGTGTTTGCTCAAGATGTTAAGTACATAAAACATTCACATCAATTACTAAGGATTATCATAAAACATGCTACCCAACCATGTTACACGATGTTACTGCATTTTACAGGAAACATAACATCTCATACTGATCATTGAGCCCACCCGGTGTCATTGTCCCCAATTTTTTAATCCAAAAGGTCTCTCGTCGGGCTAATGCTACGTTGTGATCTTTGCCTGTGTGTTTCTCAACTACTTCTAATACTGTGAATCTTATTTGTGGAATTGTGTGATTGGACCTGGTCCAGTGTGTTGCTAGACTGGAAGTAGATGACCTATTGCGGATAGTACTCTTGTGCTCAATGATGCGCGTTTTTATTTTTCGCGATGTCCTTCCCACATAAGTTAAACTGCATGGACATGTGATCGCGTAGATCACACCCGTGGTGTTACAGTCAGCATTATGTTTAAGCGCTATGTCTTGACCTGTGTGTGGGTGATGAAATGTTTTGCCTATTGTGACGTTGTTGCATTGACCACAATTGTAACATTTTCTCATCCCTTTATAGGCCATTCCTTGCGTTGGTCTCGGGTTCTTCAGTATCTCCCTGATGTTTTTAGCACGTGTATGTGCTATGATAGGAAAGTTTCTAAACAGATTGGTGAAATCTGGCTCATTAGCTATCATCTCCCATCGCTTTTTCAAGATGCGTTTAATCCTTTGGGATTGCGTTGAATGTTTCATCACAAATACAATTCTGTCATTTGGCGATTTTTCTGTCTTTTGTAAAAGATTCTTCCGATCCATCTTCGAGACTTTTAGGGCAGCATCCTGAAGTATGTTTCTCGGGTAACCTCTCTCTTTATACCTTTCTGTTTGTTCCTTGAACAGTTCCTCACATTCTGTTTGATCAGATGTTATTCTTTTGATGCGTATAAATTGAGATGTGGGCAGGTGGTTCTTCAAATTCAAAGGATGTGCACTGGTGTAATGTAACGCATTGTTCACATCTGTGGGTTTACGATACACGGTGGTAGATATCCCTTGTGCTGTTTTACGAATCTCTATATCGAGAAACTGTATCTTATTTTCTTGGATGTTGTGTGTGAACTTAATTCGGGGATTACATTCATTAAGTTCCATGATCCTTTTTTCCAGCTCATCTCTGCTGCCACGCCAAATCACCAGGATATCATCTATAAATCGCAGAAATAGAACCAAATGTTCTGTCCACCCTCTGTTGGATAGGATGAATTGTTGTTCGAATTGTGCCATGAACGTGTTAGCGTATGCTGGGGCCCCAGAAAAGCCCATGGATGTACCTGTTTTTTGTAAAAAATATTGTGATTTCCAACTGAAGTAGCTGTGAAATAAGGAAAAATGTAGAAGCTCCAATAAAAAAACACATAATGGTTGATCTAAGTCGGATTGTAACAGTCTCCATTCAATGGCTTCTAGACCCTCTGTGTGTGCTATCGATGTATAGAGTGCCACCACGTCAATGGTGCACAAAATGGTGGTGTCATCAATCGAATCATTCACTTCTGAAAGTTTAACCAGACAATCAGTAGTATCTTTCAAATATGTTGTCCACGATTGTACCAGTGGTTGTAAATAGTAGTCAACAAAGTGTCCAATGGGTTCATGAATAGATCCACATCCTGCCACGATGGGTCTAAACGGTGGGTCATGTATACTCTTGTGAATTTTGGGCAACATATAAATATGTGGCACTTGTGGGAAATCGGTTCTCAAGTATTTGCCAGTCTTAGTAGTGATGATGCCAGAATTTTCCGCTTTCAGGATAATCTCATTTAGAAGTTTGGAAAGTTCATCTGTGGGGTCACAATCCAGTTGAATATATGTCTCGGTATCTTTTACATGATCATTAACTTTTTGGTCATAGAATGATGTGTCCATCATTACGAGGGCACCTCCTTTATCCGCAGGTTGAAACGTTATCGTGGTGTCCTGTTTCAGTTTGTTGAGTGTCCGTTTTTCACTCTTTAACAAATTCTGTTTTTTAGGGACTTCGTACCTAATGGCTTCCAAATCTTTTTTTACTAATGTCTCAAAATTATCTAATATCTTATGTGAGATAGGAGACATGAATTTACTCTTTGGTCTGAATTTGTCAATTGGACGTCCACTGCCATCAGTGGTGGTTGAGGAAAAGAACCATTTTAACCGTAGTTTACGTAAAAACTTAAATAAAGCAATTTCAGTCTCTAATCCATTTGAAACGTAGGTTGGTACAAATGATGTCCCCTTGTTCAAGATTCGTGTCTCTTCTTGCGTTAATTCCCGTTTAGAAATGTTTACCACTAGGTTGGTTTCTTCGTTCCCGTGCGTTGTGGTCGTCCGCCTTCCACTGGTTTTTTTGTTGTTTTGTCCCCTCCGTGTCCGTCTGGTCTTGTTTCTACCGGTAAGTCTGGTGGGTGTATGGAGGATTGGCCTTCTGCTAAAAAAGACGGTTGTGTACTCTTTGATGGACCAGCCGCACTTGTTACTGCTTGATCAGTGCTCATCTGGATATGAACTGGTGCTCTTTGCAATGAAAGTTCATCCTCCTGTACTACACTCTCTTCCGAGGACGTTTGTCTTGGGGTCGGCCTACTAGTGTATCTCTTCTGTGCGTAGGCTTCCGCCCACGTATAAACCTCATCAAGTTTATAATCGATTGTATCCCTTCGGAATTTTCGAATTTTACGATCATGTACCTCCTTCGCATACACGTCCAACCTTGTGTTGATGTCTTCAAGTATCTTCGTCCAATCCTCAGTTGGTATATTCTTTGCGAGATCTTGCTGGAGCTTGTATATGTCTTCCTGCAAATCTTTTAATATTTGTGAGAGTTCCTCTATTATCAAGAGAATTAAGTCCAATGAACATTTATTTAAAATGGCCTGCCACTTAATCATGAATGTCTTGTTAAACTTGAACAGCATCGGTTTCAGCGCTATGCGTAATCCTCTAGGGATTCTCTTAACCTTGTGATATTCTATCAATGTTGTCGCATGTAAGCGTTGATTCACCTCCTTACGCATGGTGTATTCCAGTTGCTTCAACATTTGTGAAGTGGTGCCCTTCGATGTACTGAACGTACGAACCTGTTCGATCAATGCATAAATGTCTGCTGCTTCTTCTGTTCCATAAACTTTAGTTTCAGCCTGATTCAATGTGAGGTTGGATATCTCTCTGAAAGAAGCCATAATCTTATAAGTTTAATGGGTGCTGGTCGTGGAATGGGCCGTGTCTAAACTGCACTGTATTGAGACTGACCTGCACTCCTTTATTCAACCAATTACACGTGTGTGCTCATTTATTAAAACTATTTTTAGGAGCAACCCGGTGATGAGTTGTGCCCACAACTCTCTGAAAACTAGCCCTGTAGAGGCCTGGCAGCAACCAGGTCTGTCCGGGAGCTCACCCTTAGTCCCTTAGGTTTCAAAGCATGTAAATCAATTTCCACATAAATGGTCCCAAATCATTATACAAGATACCTTACATTATTCCATACATTTCATCATGTGTTTCAAAAATTTATTTTCTATTTGTTCAGTACTAGTTATTCAAGCTGTACTCAATATGCAAACCAAGAGGCAAACAGTGGTAATTTCCGCACTGTACATAACATTGAAACAATAAGATAATTTACAAAGAAAATTCCCAATGCATTTCGGGTCACTTTGACCCTTCTTCAGGGGCATATAACTTAATCTTGAAAATAATATTCATTCCGATGACATGTGCGTCAGTTCCTTGTCAGGGCACTACAAAAATAATAAAATATGATATCACAATCAATGCTCTCATAATGTACATGTTTAAACTATAGGTTTAACTACAATTTCTCCGTGCGTCTTAAAATGACATCATCTGCTGAACAAACGACCAACACCAAATGAAATCTAAGGCTCATAGACCAATACCAGTGTTCAAAAGATTAAAAATCAGTGTGAGTAAACAAAACTACCAGACCTAAACCATCAGTGTGTCGTCTTAGCAAACACCCAAGTAACTCCCCACGTGCACCACAGGTGTCTCAACACCCAACGGTTCCCATTCATTCAATGTGTAAACGGTCATCAGACCACTCACCATGCCCGTCTAGTTCGAAGAGTCAGTCAAACGCTATCCACTTCAATCGTATTCTGCAAATGGCCAGAAGCGTATTAAATACTACTATTCCTGCCTAAATCACCATTAAGTACAGAGGGTTCACTGCATTAACCTCAAAAACGCTTACCCCAATCCTGGCGGTTCACCTTCTGTGCTGTTATTCGTATATATGCGTCTCAAAAGGAATGCCTCCACAAAGCCGTCTGAACCAACTGCAAACCAACAGGTCCGCAAAGATCAAGTTAGTGTGCGCGTTATCACTATTAAATCGGGTCATTAAACGACTCTGGAATACTCAAAAAGTAATTACCTAGTGGTCGCGTAATAGCGTGCCTGCAACCCTGAAGCGAGTGTCGGCGTCTCCGCCCGGTCCGTCACCGGTTTCTACAGTCAGCAACCTAAAAGCTCCAGCTCCCATGGAACTAGAGATGGGACTTATCGAGTTACGCGGAGAGCACTTCAACGTGCGTTTCCCTGTGGACCCCGTGTGAAATGAAATGTGCTCACCAGCAATGCGATGCGTGCATCGTCACCTGTACCTTTCAGGTGTGCAAAAAATATTTAAACCATAAAACTTAAAAACCTATGTTCATCTCATCGCGACCTAATATCTATATTTGGGGCACCCTCAGTGTCTAATTACGAGAAAGAAATTGTAGTTAATCCTGTGCAACAAGGGGCATTAATATCATATTTACAACAGTGACTATTTCTCACAATCATTGAAGCAGTGATAAATTATTGGTCTTGTAAACACCATCAAAAAATTGTTTGTCAACATGCGTCATTCTATTTAGTTATTACATGCATAGTCTGAACTGTTATACCAGGAGATTATACTAATCTCTTGTTTGATTAGCAGCTATCGATCAATGGGTTGAGAATCCTAAAATACAAGCCAAGCACTATGCACAAACTGATCAAAAGGTGTAAAACAATGGTATCATGCATTTCAAAGTGTTTGCTCAAGATGTTAAGTACATAAAACATTCACATCAATTACTAAGGATTATCATAAAACATGCTACCCAACCATGTTACACGATGTTACTGCATTTTACAGGAAACATAACATCTCATACTGATCATTGAGCCCACCCGGTGTCATTGTCCCCAATTTTTTAATCCAAAAGGTCTCTCGTCCGGCTAATGCTACGTTGTGATCTTTGCCTGTGTGCCAGGGCTAGTTTTCAGAGAGTTGTGGGCACAACTCATCACCGGGTTGCTCCTAAAAATAGTTTTAACAAATGAGCACACACGTGTAATTGGTTGAATAAAGGAGTGCAGGTCAGTCTCAATACAGTGCAGTTTAGACACGGCCCATTCCACGACCAGCACCCATTAAACTTATAAGATTATGGCTTCTTTCAGAGAGATATCCAACCTCACATTGAATCAGGCTGAAACTAAAGTTTATGGAACAGAAGAAGCAGCAGACATTTATGCATTGATCGAACAGGTTCGTACGTTCAGTACATCGAAGGGCACCACTTCACAAATGTTGAAGCAACTGGAATACACCATGCGTAAGGAGGTGAATCAACGCTTACATGCGACAACATTGATAGAATATCACAAGGTTAAGAGAATCCCTAGAGGATTACGCATAGCGCTGAAACCGATGCTGTTCAAGTTTAACAAGACATTCATGATTAAGTGGCAGGCCATTTTAAATAAATGTTCATTGGACTTAATTCTCTTGATAATAGAGGAACTCTCACAAATATTAAAAGATTTGCAGGAAGACATATACAAGCTCCAGCAAGATCTCGCAAAGAATATACCAACTGAGGATTGGACGAAGATACTTGAAGACATCAACACAAGGTTGGACGTGTATGCGAAGGAGGTACATGATCGTAAAATTCGAAAATTCCGAAGGGATACAATCGATTATAAACTTGATGAGGTTTATACGTGGGCGGAAGCCTACGCACAGAAGAGATACACTAGTAGGCCGACCCCAAGACAAACGTCCTCGGAAGAGAGTGTAGTACAGGAGGATGAACTTTCATTGCAAAGAGCACCAGTTCATATCCAGATGAGCACTGATCAAGCAGTAACAAGTGCGGCTGGTCCATCAAAGAGTACACAACCGTCTTTTTTAGCAGAAGGCCAATCCTCCATACACCCACCAGACTTACCGGTAGAAACAAGACCAGACGGACACGGAGGGGACAAAACAACAAAAAAACCAGTGGAAGGCGGACGACCACAACGCACGGGAACGAAGAAACCAACCTAGTGGTAAACATTTCTAAACGGGAATTAACGCAAGAAGAGACACGAATCTTGAACAAGGGGACATCATTTGTACCAACCTACGTTTCAAATGGATTAGAGACTGAAATTGCTTTATTTAAGTTTTTACGTAAACTACGGTTAAAATGGTTCTTTTCCTCAACCACCACTGATGGCAGTGGACGTCCAATTGACAAATTCAGACCAAAGAGTAAATTCATGTCTCCTATCTCACATAAGATATTAGATAATTTTGAGACATTAGTAAAAAAAGATTTGGAAGCCATTAGGTACGAAGTCCCTAAAAAACAGAATTTGTTAAAGAGTGAAAAACGGACACTCAACAAACTGAAACAGGACACCACGATAACGTTTCAACCTGCGGATAAAGGAGGTGCCCTCGTAATGATGGACACATCATTCTATGACCAAAAAGTTAATGATCATGTAAAAGATACCGGGACATATATTCAACTGGATTGTGACCCCACAGATGAACTTTCCAAACTTCTAAATGAGATTATCCTGAAAGCGGAAAATTCTGGCATCATCACTACTAAGACTGGCAAATACTTGAGAACCGATTTCCCACAAGTGCCACATATTTATATGTTGCCCAAAATTCACAAGAGTATACATGACCCACCGTTTAGACCCATCGTGGCAGGATGTGGATCTATTCATGAACCCATTGGACACTTTGTTGACTACTATTTACAACCACTGGTACAATCGTGGACAACATATTTGAAAGATACTACTGATTGTCTGGTTAAACTTTCAGAAGTGAATGATTCGATTGATGACACCACCATTTTGTGCACCATTGACGTGGTGGCACTCTATACATCGATAGCACACACAGAGGGTCTAGAAGCCATTGAATGGAGACTGTTACAATCCGACTTAGATCAACCATTATGTGTTTTTTTATTGGAGCTTCTACATTTTTCCTTATTTCACAGCTACTTCAGTTGGAAATCACAATATTTTTTACAAAAAACAGGTACATCCATGGGCTTTTCTGGGGCCCCAGCATACGCTAACACGTTCATGGCACAATTCGAACAACAATTCATCCTATCCAACAGAGGGTGGACAGAACATTTGGTTCTATTTCTGCGATTTATAGATGATATCCTGGTGATTTGGCGTGGCAGCAGAGATGAGCTGGAAAAAAGGATCATGGAACTTAATGAATGTAATCCCCGAATTAAGTTCACACACAACATCCAAGAAAATAAGATACAGTTTCTCGATATAGAGATTCGTAAAACAGCACAAGGGATATCTACCACCGTGTATCGTAAACCCACAGATGTGAACAATGCGTTACATTACACCAGTGCACATCCTTTGAATTTGAAGAACCACCTGCCCACATCTCAATTTATACGCATCAAAAGAATAACATCTGATCAAACAGAATGTGAGGAACTGTTCAAGGAACAAACAGAAAGGTATAAAGAGAGAGGTTACCCGAGAAACATACTTCAGGATGCTGCCCTAAAAGTCTCGAAGATGGATCGGAAGAATCTTTTACAAAAGACAGAAAAATCGCCAAATGACAGAATTGTATTTGTGATGAAACATTCAACGCAATCCCAAAGGATTAAACGCATCTTGAAAAAGCGATGGGAGATGATAGCTAATGAGCCAGATTTCACCAATCTGTTTAGAAACTTTCCTATCATAGCACATACACGTGCTAAAAACATCAGGGAGATACTGAAGAACCCGAGACCAACGCAAGGAATGGCCTATAAAGGGATGAGAAAATGTTACAATTGTGGTCAATGCAACAACATCACAATAGGCAAAACATTTCATCACCCACACACAGGTCAAGACATAGCGCTTAAACATAATGCTGACTGTAACACCACGGGTGTGATCTACGCGATCACATGTCCATGCAGTTTAACTTATGTGGGAAGGACATCGCGAAAAATAAAAACGCGCATCATTGAGCACAAGAGTACTATCCGCAATAGGTCATCTACTTCCAGTCTAGCAACACACTGGACCAGGTCCAATCACACAATTCCACAAATAAGATTCACAGTATTAGAAGTAGTTGAGAAACACACAGGCAAAGATCACAACGTAGCATTAGCCCGACGAGAGACCTTTTGGATTAAAAAATTGGGGACAATGACACCGGGTGGGCTCAATGATCAGTATGAGATGTTATGTTTCCTGTAAAATGCAGTAACATCGTGTAACATGGTTGGGTAGCATGTTTTATGATAATCCTTAGTAATTGATGTGAATGTTTTATGTACTTAACATCTTGAGCAAACACTTTGAAATGCATGATACCATTGTTTTACACCTTTTGATCAGTTTGTGCATAGTGCTTGGCTTGTATTTTAGGATTCTCAACCCATTGATCGATAGCTGCTAATCAAACAAGAGATTAGTATAATCTCCTGGTATAACAGTTCAGACTATGCATGTAATAACTAAATAGAATGACGCATGTTGACAAACAATTTTTTGATGGTGTTTACAAGACCAATAATTTATCACTGCTTCAATGATTGTGAGAAATAGTCACTGTTGTAAATATGATATTAATGCCCCTTGTTGCACAGGATTAACTACAATTTCTTTCTCGTAATTAGACACTGAGGGTGCCCCAAATATAGATATTAGGTCGCGATGAGATGAACATAGGTTTTTAAGTTTTATGGTTTAAATATTTTTTGCACACCTGAAAGGTACAGGTGACGATGCACGCATCGCATTGCTGGTGAGCACATTTCATTTCACACGGGGTCCACAGGGAAACGCACGTTGAAGTGCTCTCCGCGTAACTCGATAAGTCCCATCTCTAGTTCCATGGGAGCTGGAGCTTTTAGGTTGCTGACTGTAGAAACCGGTGACGGACCGGGCGGAGACGCCGACACTCGCTTCAGGGTTGCAGGCACGCTATTACGCGACCACTAGGTAATTACTTTTTGAGTATTCCAGAGTCGTTTAATGACCCGATTTAATAGTGATAACGCGCACACTAACTTGATCTTTGCGGACCTGTTGGTTTGCAGTTGGTTCAGACGGCTTTGTGGAGGCATTCCTTTTGAGACGCATATATACGAATAACAGCACAGAAGGTCAACCGCCAGGATTGGGGTAAGCGTTTTTGAGGTTAATGCAGTGAACCCTCTGTACTTAATGGTGATTTAGGCAGGAATAGTAGTATTTAATACGCTTCTGGCCATTTGCAGAATACGATTGAAGTGGATAGCGTTTGACTGACTCTTCGAACTAGACGGGCATGGTGAGTGGTCTGATGACCGTTTACACATTGAATGAATGGGAACCGTTGGGTGTTGAGACACCTGTGGTGCACGTGGGGAGTTACTTGGGTGTTTGCTAAGACGACACACTGATGGTTTAGGTCTGGTAGTTTTGTTTACTCACACTGATTTTTAATCTTTTGAACACTGGTATTGGTCTATGAGCCTTAGATTTCATTTGGTGTTGGTCGTTTGTTCAGCAGATGATGTCATTTTAAGACGCACGGAGAAATTGTAGTTAAACCTATAGTTTAAACATGTACATTATGAGAGCATTGATTGTGATATCATATTTTATTATTTTTGTAGTGCCCTGACAAGGAACTGACGCACATGTCATCGGAATGAATATTATTTTCAAGATTAAGTTATATGCCCCTGAAGAAGGGTCAAAGTGACCCGAAATGCATTGGGAATTTTCTTTGTAAATTATCTTATTGTTTCAATGTTATGTACAGTGCGGAAATTACCACTGTTTGCCTCTTGGTTTGCATATTGAGTACAGCTTGAATAACTAGTACTGAACAAATAGAAAATAAATTTTTGAAACACATGATGAAATGTATGGAATAATGTAAGGTATCTTGTATAATGATTTGGGACCATTTATGTGGAAATTGATTTACATGCTTTGAAACCTAAGGGACTAAGGGTGAGCTCCCGGACAGACCTGGTTGCTGCCAGGCCTCTACAGGGCTAGTTTTCAGAGAGTTGTGGGCACAACTCATCACCGGGTTGCTCCTAAAAATAGTTTTAATAAATGAGCACACACGTGTAATTGGTTGAATAAAGGAGTGCAGGTCAGTCTCAATACAGTGCAGGTACTGAGGGACTACAGGAACACCCCTCACAGCTCCAAAGGTCGATGCCCAGCGGAGCTCGTCCAGGGACGCTCGAGCAGGACCAGACTACCGCAGATGGAAGCAGCGACGAGCGTGGAGCGAAGCAACATAGCTGCAAAAGACGAAGAGGCAAAAGCTAAAATGAAGGCATACGCAGATCAAAGGAGGCACGCCACCAACAAAAAGCTGAAGGAAGGGGACACAGTGGTAGTGCGACAGCGACAGCAAAGAAAATCAGACAGTGCATTCTCGAAAGACCCGCTGACTGTGAAGGAGGTGACAGGATCAATGATATCAGCAGGGCGATATCACATCACGAGGAACAGTTCACATTTCAAGGAGCTAAAAACAAAAGAAGAAGAACTGCCGGCTCCAGCACCGGAGGCAATCAAGGAGGAAGAAAACACACAGATGGACGACAGAGAAACAAGACCGAGAAGGACATGCAAGAAACCACAGAGACTGATTGAAGAGATGTAGTGTAATGAGGGCATGTGAGGGTGTATAGTCTCTCTCTCTCTCAACACTCGCCGACGAGTGAACACCGGCCGCGTTGCGGAAATGTTGTTTGTAACAAGGGGGGAGATGTCATGCCCAGGCAAGGGGCATTACGACCTTGGGGACAAGGGTGTGGGGAGGGGACACCAGACACCACATCCGGTCAAGGGGCAGGGGAGGGACCTTCTAGAGGAAGGGGACAAGAGGCAGGACGCAAGGCACATTGTCCCACGAAGACCAATAAACATACCTGACCAAAGGAAGCTTGTCGTGTGATCCTTGGGGGACCGTCACGATATGTCACCACCCAAAGCAATGTCTTAAGTAACTCATTCATGTATAGAAACCAAGGCAATCTCAGTCCCCAGTCACCCGTGCGATCACCCAACCACCTTTAGTTATGTACCTCTGCCAAGTTCCTTAGACCTGAACCTTTCCCACGGGATTCTATGACCCAGCAGCTTGACAACTGCGAAGTTGGACTACCCACTCACTTTTCAGTTCCCATTCGCTGACCTACAAAGGAGTACTGCCTGCTGTTCAGCTGCACACCATGCGACCAGCCACAACTCAGAGCCGATCACCAGCCTTCACCCAACCACTATCGAAACCCCATTCAGTGAAAGCACCCAGCACAGTCCAGTCAAAACAATAAAAACGCATTGCCACCTAGATATGCAAAAACAGTTTATAGCAGTGGCGCTCAATACCCTTCCTCCACAGTCAACTGCATTAGCGAAGACAAAAAGACTAATGCCATAGTTCGCTGTCCCATAACCCTTGCCGCAATAGCCCTGAATGGACCTTCGTAGGTGTGGCACTGCTGCACCACTAAGATGCTAATGGCGTACAATGGATGCAGTTAGAAATGGATCCCTCTACTGCAGTACAAAAGAGATCACGACTATGTCACCAATTAGTCCCGCAATTGAGACAGTATTTGGAAAGGAATGCAACATGCGCCCCCACTTCGTTCCATGGCAAAGTCAATGGCAGCCGTCCCCTTGGCACGTCATACGCTCATATTCAGTGTAACTAAACTGCATACAAGTTGCAGCATCCTGCCGAATACAACGCCGCCCGTAAAGAAAGTAAAAGTCGCTATAAAAAATAAACATAATGCAATACAACTGCTACAACAAAATGATTTCATTCATAAGTACAGCTACATGCCTGACACGAAGCGACTGCAACAATCATCAAAACACTTGCCCCTGCAGGGTAAACCTACACTAAGGTAACCAAATTGCCAGTTACTTACATAAACAGTCAATGACTTCAGCCATCCGTTGTTGATCTTTTAACGGATGCCATGTATTAGCACTTCCGGGAGTTACCATGGCGTAGGGGGGGTACTGCTAGTGTGTTTTAGGATTGGAGCACAGAGGGTTACCTCAGCCAATCCTAGTACGGCACACAGTATTTCGAAGTGCTGATTGGCTCTGAAGTCGGCACGTGCCTTTATCCTGGCAGTCTACTTGCAGACAGCTGATGCCGCTGAATTTGGAGTGAGCTCGGTTGGAGGCTCACTTAGCTGCTGTGCCCCTTGGTTCGGCCCCCCTAACCCCAAAAGGGGGGGATGTAGCGGGACCGAGGGCCCTAGTGGAGGCCCCCCGGGAGCAGAACTTGGGCTGGAAAGGGTGGGGGTTAGGGGAGCGTAGGCAGGGAACTTGCTGGGCAACAGATTAGGACCCTGGGTTCCATTGTACAGAGCACTGTACAATAGAACCAGTTACGTTATATGAGAGAACTTTTGCAGGAATAGAACAAACAACAAGCATTGGAAATGCAATAGGTCTCGCATTAGGAAAGTTTGAGCTATTTGCATTGTTAATCTCAATTTTTTTTATTTGTGTTGGTTTTGAAAATAGCTAAATTAATAGCTTTGTCATTTACAATGCCAATAGTTATAACTTTCACAAATGTGACACCGATAGCATTTGTAATGCAATGTGTTGTATTTACGTGACTTACATGTATTGATATTACAAATAACAATGTCTTTTAATGTTTTTAATTAATTAATACTTAAATGAAAGTTATTGTAATTTCTAATGGCAATAGCTTAAACTTTTGTAAATAACTTTTGTTAAGATTATGTTCAGTGTATTTTATTGTGACGAAAATCCAAGAACAGAAGGGAAATATTAACATTTTTTTGTTACATTTGTAATAAAGCTTGAAACATTGAGAGAACATATTTGAAACAGTTGTTGAATGGTTGCACAGATTGATGCTGTGGTGGCGCTGAGTGATGTTGTGGTGCCCCTGAGTGATGCTGTGGTGGTGCTGAGTGATGCTGTATGCTATGCTGTTTTGTTTTGCTTTCCTATGTTTTGTTTTGGTATGCTATGCAATGTTTTGCTATCCTATGCTTTTGATTTGTTATGCTATGCTATGCTGTGTTTTCTATGCTTTTTTATCCTATGTTGTGTTTTATTATGCTATGCTTTGTTTTGCTATGTTATGTTTTGTTATGCTATGCTATGGTTTGTTGTGTTTGGTATGCTATGCTTTGCTATGCTATTATATGTTTTGCTATGCTATGTTTAGTTGTGTTTTGTTAAGCTATGTTTTGTTGTGTTTTGCTATGTTTTGTTATGCTGTGTTGTGTTTTGTTATGCTGTTTTGTTATGTTATGCTATGTTTTGTTATGCTATGCTGTTTTGTTATGCTATCCTATGCTTTGTTTTGCTATCCTATGCTTTGTTTTATTATGATATGCTATGTTAAGTTTTGCTATCCTATGCTTTGTTTTGTTATGCTACGCTATGTTTTGTTGTGTTTTGTTATGTTTTGTTATTTTATGTTTTGTTATGTTATGCTGTTTTGTTATGTTATGCTATGTTTCGTTCTGCTATGTTTTGTTGTGTTTTGTTATGCTATGCTTTGCTATGTTTTATTTTGTTATGCTATGTTTTGTTTTGCTATCCTATGCTTTGTTTTGTTATCCTATGCTTTGTTTTGTTATGCTATGTTTTGCTATCCTATGCTTTTTTATTGTTGTGCTATGCTGTGTATTGTTAATCTATGCTTTGTTTTGTTATGCTATGCTGGTGAGGGTGTGTGAGGGTGAGTGAGAGTGAGGGTGTGTGAGGGTGTATGAGGGTGTATGAGGGTTGTGAGGGGGTGTGAGGGTTGTGAGGGGGTGTGAGGGTGAGTGTGGGTGTGTGAGGGTGAGAGGGTGCGAGGGCGTGTGAGTATGAGAGGGTGTGTGAGGATGAGAGGGGATGTGAGGATGAAAGTGAGGGTGAGGGGGGTGTGAGGGTGAGGGGGGTGAAGGTGAGGGGGTGAGGGTGAGGGGGTGTGAGGGTGAGGGGGTGTGAGGGTGAAGGGGTAAGAGGGTGAGGGGGTGAGGGGGTGTGAGGGTGAGGGGGTGTGAGGGTGAAGGGGTGAGAGGGTGTGAGGGTGAGGGGGTGTGAGGGTGTGTGTGAGAGGGAGGGGGTGTGAGGGGAAGTGAGGATGAGGGTGTGTGAGGGTGTCTGAGTTTATAATATCCACCAGACACAAGACCTCACGTACAATTGTTGGTAATCTGCACCAAAAAACAACTCAGAAAAGATCACAAATGCACGCCATCGGCAAACTGAGCAATATTACTGGACGAACGTCTGGCTGGGCGCAGCAACAACTTTCCACAACCACAGTAGTCATATCAGCGACGCTCCCGAGAACTGCATGCCACGCACCAGACTTCAAACACGCCCAAGCAGCTGGTTTCAGCTGCACCACCCACACAGGTTTCAGTGCTAGGTTAACACTGTTTATTAGTTCGGAGTTTTCATTCGAACAATGTAACTCTAAAGCACAGGTCAGCAGAAGGGAACAGTAGACGCTTATTCAGTACTGGCAGATTAATTATGGAAGGAATTCGCCGATGCAGAACAAGGACAGTTTGTTCAAACTAACAAAATAATCAAAAAACAAATACTGCTCACAGCGGAAAAACAAAATAAAGTTACAAATGAACAGTCAGCATAATATGGGCAAAACAGTCCAAACAGGAGGTACAGTTTATTAAATCTAAATAAACTCTGCAGAAATAAGAGGGACCCACACAGTGCAGTCTGAAGTATTGCGTAATGGTGGGAGTGAGGAGTCAGAATGGCAGAATGAGGTACACGTGTGCTGTTAGGTAACACGGTTAAAAGAACTTCCCTTGGTTTTAGCACCGCTCTACCGCAGTACTGCAACCTACACCAAAGGTGCTAAACTGACATTTGCCAGGCAGAGGTAAAGCTCCATTTTCTGTGCTCCCGAGAAAGACGTGCCTTCAGGAGAAAGCAAAGTAGTCTGTTTCCTCTGCGGACAGATCACCCAACCAGAATTGAGGAAGCCAATTAGGCACTCCGGGATCAGTAAGCGGCCTCGGGTGACAGCCATAAAACGGAAGTACATTCATGTGACAAAAAGATGGACCTGAAATATTCTGAATCCACCCAAGACTAATAAAATAGGATTAAGAACGCATTGGTTTGTCGCCATCAGTGGCCACATCTCCACCTCATTTAGCTTTTGAAAGGGCAATGCACTTTGAAGAAATACAATCGCAGAATGAAGTAGAACAGATGAGTCAAGAAGATCCCGGTGTTGACAGAAGTGCAATCACGAAAAGAAAAGTGGCCACACGGCCTAGCAGAGCAGTACATCATACTGGGGAGCCAAGCTTAGGCACCGGATACGCTGGAGAGGAAAGCAGAATTAGAAGAACAAGTTAATAATTAAATAAGGAGACACGGAAACTGAAAGGCCGGCCGCAATCGCAGAATGAAATAGAACAGATGAGTCAAGAAGATCCCGGTGTTGACAGAAGTGCAATCACGAAAAGAAAAGTGGCCACACGGCCTAGCAGAGCAGTAGATCATACTGGGGAGCCAAGCGTAGGCACCGGATACGCTGGAGAGGAAAGCAGGATTAGAAGAACAAGTTAATAATTAAATAAGGAGACACGGCCGCCTGGCGGACGTGAAACTGAAAGCACGGCCGGCCGGCCGTGAAAGCCTTTGAACCGGCAGGCGGCGATGAGGGTGTGAAGCAGCAGGGGCTGCGGGAGGGAGGCTGGGCTGCCTTTGATGTGGTAATGCAAGGCAGGCGGCTGGTGGCATGTGCACGTGCTTTTAATGTCAATGCGCTTGCGCATTGAGCTTGAATTTCACGGGCACTGCAAGGAATCGCCATGGAATCGCAAGTTGATTAAAGTCTGTTTAAGCCCCCATAGTCTCGCAAGCTCAATGCGCATGCGCATTGACAGGCGAGACCTAAAAATAGCATGTCATAGAGTCGAAGCAACGCAGGCAAAAGGCACACAATCTCAAGCACATCATGAACAGACTGTACAAGCAAAAGTAAGAATAAATATGACAAATTTTACAATGACTAAAGAACTTCCTGGCGAACAATAGCAGGCCATAGAATCAAAACGCAGGCAAAAGGAACACAATTTCAAACACAGCAAGCACAGGATGTACAAACAAAAATAAAAATATATGTGACAAATTTACAATGACTTAAGAACTTCCTGGCGGGGTCTGAGAAGGAGGGAATTAGTTTTGAAAGTGTCTTTGGAATAAAAGAGATTTGAGGTCCGCTTTGAAGATCTGGATGGAGCTGATGGCACAGAGGTGTTGGCACGGAGTGAAGGAGGAAGCGAGTTCCAGGTTCTCACCGCACTACCTGAGAACGATTGTGCCAACAATTTTTCTCTTTTGAAGAAGGGGGGTTCAAGAAGGAACTTTTCCGCATTCCGAGAAGGTCTTGAGCCTTCAGACAGTTTGAGTTTATTCGCCAGATAGCGAGGGGAGGAAGAGTGCAAAGCTTTGTGGGAGATGCATGCTGTTTTGTAGATAGCTCTAGCCTCGATGGGAGACCATCCAAGAGAAGACAGGATAGGAGTGATGTGGTCACTTCGTTTGAACCCTGAAATTAAGCGAGCTGCTGAATGGAGGACCGATTTGAGGGGGGAGAGGTGAGATTTGGGAAGGCCAGTCAGAAGAGAATTACAATAGTCAAGTCTAGAGAGAACTAGCGATTGGACAAAGGTTTTTAGGTCATTCTCCGGGAAGAACCCCCCATAAAAGTCGCAGTTGATAACGTGCGCTCTTGGCCATGGAGTTGATGTGTGAGATTAGGTTGAGTCTTTTGTCGAGTATGACACCTAAGGATTTAGCGCAGTCCACAATGATGGGTTTTAATGTTGAGTAGATTTGATTGATCCATCCAGGCTTGAACAGGAGGGGGAGAGAGAGAGCTAGATATGAGGAGAAATTACGTTTTGGAGTGTTTGAGAATGAGTTGGTGAACTAGCATCCAGTTGTAAATAGTGTTTAGAGTAGAGCTGAGTAGTGAGAGATCATGAGGGGAAGGCACCTTGAGGTAGATTTGGGTGTCATCCGCATAGAGATGGTAGAGGATTCCAGATTTGCTTAGAAGGTTCCCAAATGGTTCCAGATAGAGATTGAACAGAGTGGGAGCAAGGATAGAACCTTGAGGGACGCCTTGACCAACCACCAGTGGAGACGAGAGACTATTTGCAATCTTGATCATTTGGGATCTGTCTGAGAGGAAAGAGGCAAACCATTTGAGTATTGTGCCTTCCACGTCCATTCTCTGTTGAAGAATGTTAAGGAGGGTGTTGTGATTAACAGTGTCAAAAGCTGCAGAGAGGTCAAGAAGAATCAGAAGGCACGATTCCCCCGAATCAAGAATATGCAGCGCATCATCGATCACTTGCAGCAGGGCTGTTTCAGTGCTGCAGTTTAGAATAAAGACCGACTGGAACATGTCGAGGAGATTATTTTCCATAATGTGTTGGGAGAGTTGTTTTGCAACACATTTTTCTGTGATCTTTGAAAGAAAAGGGAGATTGGTGATGGGGCGGAAGTTATTGAGGTCATTTGCATCTGCAGAGGTTTTTTTTAGAAGGGGGGTAACCTGTCCTGTTTTGAGGACAATTGGGAGGGATCCTTCACTGAGGAAGAGATTGACTAGCCTGGTCCAGTAGGAGAGAGTGTTAGTATAGAAATCAATGGCGATGCCACTGGGAATGGGGTCAGAGGAATGGTTGGAGGGTTTGGTTTCGCAGATGCATTTGAGATCAACCTCTGAGATGGCAGCAAAGTTCTGCCAAGTGACTAAGGATTTTCGCTCCTCGATGGGGTTGGGGTGGGTGACCTGTTCCACCAGAGATTTTACCTTTTGATCGAAGAAAATAGCGAACTCAGTTGCTTTCTTGGATGCATCCTCAGGCTTGATGGCTTGGGGAGAACAATTTGGGTTTTTGATGAGGTCGAAAAGTTTTTTGGGTCTGTTTTTAGCTGAATCGAGGAGGGATCTGAAATGTGATGTTTTTTCCTGGAAGATGTGTTTGTGGTATATGGATCTTGCTGAACGTAAAAGAGAGAGGTTGGGGGTGGATTGAGATTGTCTCCAGTGCTTCTCCAAGATTCTAAGGATTTCCTTTCGTCATAAAGAGCTTTGTTGAAACAAGGAGCTGATGGGGTGGGTCTTTTCCTTTTGCTTTGGAGTAGAGCAACCTTGTCGATTTCGACTGCGAGGATTGAGAGGCAAAGGGGAGTGAGATCGTTGACATCCGTATTGGGGTCTAGACTATGAAGAGACTGCATAGCAGAATCACATAGAGTCTCATGATCAATGTTTTTTGTGTTGCGGAACCACGTAGAGGCTGTTTTGGGTTGGCCGAGAGTTAAAATGTAAGAGAGGTGAAAACAGAAGGGAATGAGGAAATGGTCAGACCACTCCACACGGATGGGTGAAGCAGTGGTAATCTGGTCTGATTTGGAAATCACAAGGTCCAGAATTGAGCCCTTGGCATGTGTAATTTCCGAGCAGTGTTGTGCAACATCGTTAGCGGAAAGAAAGGTTGCAAGCTTGTTGGCAGCCCAATCTTCCACGGAGCCCCAGTGGAGATTGAAATCACCTAGGAAGATCTGCTTGTCGCTCTGTGAATATTGGTCACTAATGAAGTTGATGAATTCCTCCATGAAGGAAGAGCAATTACCAGGCGGGTGGTAGATGATATGGAACCTGAAGGGTGTGCCGTGATGAACTTGGAATTCTAGGGAGAGGCATTCAAAGGTGCGAAAGAGGGTAGTGAGAGAGGCTTTGATTTGAAGGGTGTTTCTGAAGATAATCGCAACACCTCCCCCGATCTTGCCTGGTCTGTCGTTTCTGAGAATAGAGTAGTCAGTAGGTAACAAAAGATCAAATGAAGTGTGAGAAGAGTCATTAAACCAGGTCTCAGTGAGAAAGGGCATGTCGAGATTGTGGTGAGTGATGGTGTCGGAGATTTCCAGTTTGTGTTTGGTTGCAGATCTGCAGTTATGGAGCATACAGTGTAGCTCTGACGTAACTGTTTTGGTGATGTGAGTGTCTGGACTGATGAGGGGGATAGGGATTAGATTCTTGAATGAGGGTGCCCCTTGAGGGGGAGGCTGATAAGTTCTGACGGAAGAGATGGTTTGAATGGCAAATTGAATAGATGTTGTTAGGAGAGGCGAGTGTAGGGGAAATGACATTGATGGTCTTGTAGGTAGCCAATAGGTTGGTAATGTCTGTGGAGGACAGATTGTGGATGGCTCTATTGGGGCGCGGGAGCAAGGAACTCCTCGGGAGGTTGTTCGGGGAGGGGGATATCTTAGCACATAGGAGTGAAATGGACGCTTCAAGCAGGGAAATGGACGAGATGAGGGAATCAAGTTTGGTTTCCAGAGAGAGGTGTGCTGAGCATGGAATGAAGGGTGGCTCAATGGTTAAGGGAGAGAGTGGACTAGGCGGAGGAGAACAGGAGGAAGTAGGGGACCGGGGAGAGTGTTGGGGTGCGAGGGTCGAAGGTGGGGGAGGAAGTGAAGTATGCAAAGAAGGGCAGTGGGCTGTGGGGGCCTGGGGGGAGATATGTGATGAAAGGGTCTGAGGGGGAGAAGGAAGATGGTAGAAAGGAGTGAGTGGAGTTACTGAGATATTTTTACTGGTGTTGAGCAGAGGTGAAGAATAGATATCATACCTAGAAGGAGAAAGTTGAGAAGTAGAAATGGATGGCTGGAGGAGGAGGGGGAGGAAGTGGGGTAATGGGGAGGCCATGGATACGGTGAGGTGAGAGGAGAAGGGGTTGAGCAGGGAGAGGAGGGTAGGCGGTCAAAGGGATGCCACACGAGTGGGAAAAAGCGAGAGGGTGCAGGCCAGGTACCATGGGTAATGAAAGGTGAATGTCGGGGTAAAGGCACCGGTCAGAGTGGGGGGAGGGGGTTGAGCAAAATGAAAGTTGTGGGAGGAGTGAGAGGCTGAGCAGTCAAAGGGAGGGAAGAGGGAGGAATTACCAAGAGGGGAAACAGGGTTGTGAAGCATAGGGGGGAATGTAAGAAGAGGAGAGAAGGGGGGGTGAGATCAATGGGAGGGAAATTGATGGGATTACCAATAGGGGAGGCAGGGATGTGAGGAATGGGAGGGGGAGAGAAGATTGTAGAGAGATGGGGGATGTGAGAACAGAATTGAGGGTACGAGGAAAGGAGAGAGCGAGAGGGGTGAGGAGCAGATGTCATGATACTCTATTTTAGCCTCCTCTGGACATCTTCTACACCTGATTTGCCAATGGCTTTATTTTCTAAAGAAAACCCACCCCTTTCCCGTGCACCGCACGTCCTGTGTGTGAGTATATGTTTAGGTGTTTATGCTGTGCTCCGTGATTGTTCGTGTTTATTTGGAAACATTCTTGTGCTCTAAAAATGATCGTTTTTATTTGAAAACATTCTTAATGGTCAGATGTCTTGAGCTACCTTTGAATATGCCTTTGCTTATTCATTGGATCTTTGCATACTGATTATTTCTCTCTGTTTGCCAAGTAAATCTATCTTCTATTGCTGCGAGACTCTGAGACTCTCTGTCTTTCATTCCGCCTATGCCGTGCTGTTCTGTTAGCTAGCAGCGGCAGAACGTGATTGAGCGCACGTTTCTTAAACGTGCGGTCTGGGTGCGGCCTGTTATTTAAACCGCACCCAGCCTTCTGGAAGGCGCTTTGCCTTCCGCCTTTGTTCAGAGAAGGTCTGCGTCTGGAGGCTCCTGCTTCGTCTCACCTCTCAAGAAGAATAGAGCTGCAGCTGCAAGGAGTTATCACGTCGGAGCTTCTGGGGATTCCGGTTCTTGAAACAAAAAGCAAGATTCAAGTTAAGTACTTTAGAGTTCTATAATTAAGGCGCCCCACGCAAGAAAGACTAGAACATTTTCTTTAATATTTACAAGGAAAAGACAAGAACATTTTCTTTACAATTTACAAGAAGAAAACAAAGACTTTTCATGAAAGATCAAAGGACTGGAACTAAAAAGCATTACAAGAAGTAATTGTGATGTTAAGAGAATTGTGTTAAATCTCAGCCTGCATTTTAATGTTTTTTCAAAGTTGCTTTAGTACTATTTATGAGAAAAGCGCAGGTTGTGTTTCTCTCTTTTATTTTCATTTATGTAAAACAGGTCAAGGCTCAACACCTCGCAGAATCCCTCTTTAGGTGTAAAAAGCAAAGGTTTCAAGTAAGTTTAGGAGAAAGTGTGTCACTTGAATGTAGAAAGAGTAAAGAAGGGATAGTGTTTTATTGTATTTGTTTGTATCTTTGTAGCAAACCCTCAGAAAATACTTCTAGAGCCAAAAACCAGACAATGACCTGAAGAAAAAGGAATCAAGACAAGACCAAGACATACTGGACGTTTGCCAAGACAGAACTGATCGCAGGTAGGCGTGAGACTTAGACTCTCTAACTAAACACAGTTTTAGGGAAAAGTTAATGCAGTGTTTGCAGTTTAGTAACAAGGGAAGTTGAAAGCTTAGTATTAAAACTCTGATACTTGTTGCCTCGCAGGTCGACAGCAAGATCTTCTACCAACCCACGTCCAGTACCGGCCTTCCTCCCCTATTTCTAGTTCTCTTTTTACTGTAGATTTAAAACCAGTAAGAATTTAGTTAGTTAGTTGGGAAGTTGGTCCTTTGCGTCTCTGCGAAAATATCTACGTCATCCTAGAGGCTTCGCTCATAGGACAAGGTAAGGGACGACGTAGCCTGGTTTGACAGAAGGCAAAGCCCACGGATACTTTTCGCCCAGACACAATGGACCAAGTTTCTTTACAGGATATTGCAGCTATCCTAAATGATTTAAGAGAGGAAAATGCTTCCTTGGGTAGGGATATGTCCTCTCTACAGGAGGCAATTCAACACAAACCAGTTTTAAAACCGGCAACTTTCCATGGATCTTCCTCAGATTCAGCTCCCCAAACTCAGATCCAAGTGGTTACTCCTGTTCCCACTCCCTTAGCTCAGCCAGAGAAATTTTATGGGGATTGTAATAAGTTCTCCATATTTTTGCAGCAATGTCATTTACATTTACTTGCAAAAGCAAACGCCTTTCCTGACGATTCTTCTAAGGTGGCTTTTATGTTATCCTATTTAGGTGGTGACGCTGCTCTTTGGTCTGTGCCAATAGTTGAGAAAGATGATCCTATTCTTTATAACTTTAGGAATTTTGAGTGTGCATTAAAAAAGATTTTTGCTAAACATGTCTTTGTCCAATCCGCTGACAATGAGCTTTTAGGTTTAAAACAAGGATCCTCTGATCTGCTTCATTACATCTCGCAGTTTAACCGATTGGTTCTAGAAGCAGGTTGGCCTTACGTTAAAAGAGTCTCACTATTTTACAGAGGTTTAAGAGATGATTTAAAAGACATGGTAACCCAAATCCTGGAACCCCCTGATGACATTAATGAATTCATAGATTTAGTAGTTAAGTTAAACCATAGACTACTGGAAAGGAAAGGTGAGAAAGGAAGATCTGATCACAAACTTGTATTCTTTAGGGACAAAACCTCATCATCGAGAGAGATAAACCCCAAGCAAGATTCAGTAGAACCAATGCAGATAGGTTCCATTAGAGGACCTTTATCTAAAGATGAAAAAGAAAAGAGGCGAAAACTTAATCAATGTCTTTATTGTGGCAAAACAGGCCATTTTGTAAAAGAATGTCCTACACGACCTAATAAACCAAAAACTAGACCTTCAGAAATAGCCATTACTCAGGAACCGTCGGAAAACTAGGGAACTCGATGAAGGAAGAGGTCAGTTTTTCGAGTGCGGTTTCTAGTTTGGCCTCTACTGTTCCTCCTTTAAGTTGTAAACATTTATTCCTCCTTTAAGTTGTAAAAATGTTTGTATTCTAGTAGATTTGAGAAGTTTACTTCCTTCTTCTCACTCAAGGAAGGTAGAGGCAATTATTGACTCAGGGGCGACAGGAAATTTTATTGATACACACTTTTTCTCTCAGCTAGGTTTCAGTTCAGTATCAAAAAGCCATCCAGAGACTGTTAGGGCTGTTGACGGTAAAGAACTAACTTCAGGCCCCATAGACAGGCAAACAGAACTACTTGAAATGGACTGTTCACCAATTCATAGAGAGAGAATTCAGTTTGACATCATAGATGCCCCTCAATTTCGATTAATCCTAGGAATACCCTGGTTAATTCTACACAATCCAAGAATTGATTGGGTCTCCAAAGAGGTAACATTTAATTCTTCTCACTGTTCGAATCAATGTTTCCTTTTAAAGAAAGAAAAAGATGTAATCCAAGGTTTTGACTTTACAACCGGATCTACCAGTGTTCTAGCTTTAGATGGAGTCCCATCTGTCTATTCTGATCTCGTGGATGTTTTTGACAAGAAAAAAGCTAACACTCTTCCTCCACACAGGGATTTCGACTGTAGAATTGATCTAGTACCTGGAGCCACCTTACCCTGCAGTAGGATTTACGCCCTTACTGAAAACGAGAATGTACATCTTAGAGAATATCTTGATGAATATCTGGCTAATGGTTTTATTCGACACTCTAAATCTCCTGTGTCATCAGCTCTTTTTTTTATTCCAAAAAAAGGAGGGGAGTTGCGTATGTGTATCGATTATAGAGCCTTGAATAATGTAACCATAAAGAACAGATATACTTTACCTCTTATTCCTACTCTATTAGACCAAATTAAGAAGGCCACCATTTATACGAAATTGGATTTGCGCGGAGCATACCATCTGGTTAGAGTCCGAAAAGGCGATGAGTGGAAAACTGCTTTTCGCACAAAGTTTGGCCTCTTTGAATACCAAGTGATGCCTTTCGGACTTTGTAACGCTCCTGCAGCTTTCCAATTTTTTATAAATGAAGTGCTGCACGAATTCATTGATATATGTTGTGTAGTTTATATTGATGATATCCTAATTTTTTCCAACTCTGAAAAGGAACATGTACAGCAAGTCCGTGCCATTCTTCAAAAGTTGCTTTCTAATTCTTTATTTGTAAAATTGGAGAAAAGCCTATTTCATGTATCCAAAGTGGACTTCCTTGGTTATTTCATTAGTCCCAAGGGAATTGAGATGGACCCAAAGAAGGTAGAAGCAGTAACCTCTTGGCCTAGTCCTACTTCTGTAAAACATGTTCAAAGCTTTTTAGGCTTTGCTAACTTCTATCGTCGGTTTATACAAGACTTTTCTCAGACAATAACCCCCATCACTAAATTGTTACGAAAAGGTGTAAAGTTTGTTTGGTCAGATTTGGCTGAAGAAGCTTTTCAGGAGCTTAAAAGAAGATTTACATCTGCCCCCATTTTAAGCCATCCTGATCACAGTCAACCCTTTATCGTGGAAGCTGATGCCTCGCAATTTGCCTTAGGTGGGATCTTGTCTCAAAGAGATATAGATTCTGGTCAGATGCATCCAATTGCTTATTATTCAAGAAAGTTCTCTCAAGCTGAGTTGAACTATGCAATTGCTGATAAAGAACTTTTGGCGATTAAAGCAGTCTTTGAAGAATGGCGTCACTACTTGCTAGGAGCTTGTCACCCTGTAACAATTTACACTGACCATAGAAATCTCCAAGCTTTACGATCAGTAAAAGCTCTGTCAGCAAGACAATTAAGATGGTCTCTGTTTTTTAATGATTACAATTTTGTCATCACATATCGTCCAGGTAAAGTAAATCTCAAAGCTGATGCTTTGTCCAGATTAGGCGAAAACAATAGCGAGCAAATTAACAATGTTCATCCTGTGATTCCCACATCATGTTTTCAAGCTAGTTTATCAGTTTGTGATATCATTGTAGATATAAAGAAAGAAGTACTAAAGAAAGGAATGGATGAAAGGAAAAGAGAGTATCCCTATCTTCAGGAAAAGGATAAATTAATTTTGGTACATGATCTTATTATGGTCCCAACCTGTTCGCTTCAAAAATCCATCATTCAATTACATCATGACACTCCCTTAACAGCTCATCCCAGCATAATGAAAACCTATGAATTAATTAAAAGAACTTTCTGGTGGCCATCTATGTTAAAGGATGTTCAACATTTTGTTGAAACTTGTAGTGTTTGCATTCAGAACAAAGTTTCTCATCAGGCTCCTAGTGGTTTGCTAACACCTCTTCCCATTCCACCTCATCCATGGCATACGATCTCTTTAGATTTCATAGTGGAACTTCCTGAAACTCAGAAAGGGTATAATACCATCCTGACTATTGTAGACCAGTTCTCACGTATGGCCCATTTCATTCCTCTAAAAGGTCTGCCCACAGCTATGGAGTTAGCTCATCTTGTAATGGAGAATATAATACGTTTACATGGCATTCCATCTGTAGTTATTTCAGACAGGGGATCCCAATTCATATCTCGTGTTTGGCGAAATTTAGGTACCCTCTTGAATATGGATGTTCGATTATCATCAAGTTATGATCCTCAGACAGACGGATTAACAGAACGCACCAATCAAACCATAGAACAGTTTCTTCGTTGCATGTTAACAAATTCAACTGAAGATTGGTCAAATCTTTTAAGCCCTTTAGAATTCGCTTACAACAATGTAAACCATGCCTCTTTAGAGATGTCCCCGTTCTTTTGTAATTATGGTTTCCATCCCAAGTTTATTCCCAAGACTATAAAAGATTCTACTCCCCTACCAGCTCTTTCTGAATACATTTCTAAGTTGTCTTCCATCCAGGAACTAGCTACCTACAACTTAGCACGTGCTAAAGAGTATCAAAAGACTTCAGCAGATAAACATAGATCTGAGAAACCTAAATACTCTTCTGGAGATAAGGTCTGGTTGAGTACCAAGAATATCAAGATTAAAGGGAATCGCAAATTCAACCCCAGATTCATTGGTCCCTTTATTGTTGAAAAGGTTATCAATCCAGTTTGTGGTAAATTATCTCTCCCTCCAAAATATCCAATCCATCCTGTGTTCCATGTTTCTTTAATTAAACCATTCAATCCTTTTACTCGGTTGAATCAATCTCCTCCTTCCATCATTATAGAAGGGCATTCCGAATTTGAAGTTAAGACAATTCTGGACTCAAAAAGAATCCGAGGAAAACTCATGTATCTTGTAGATTGGAAGGGGTACGGCCCTGAGGAAAGATCTTGGGAACCTTTAGAACATTTAAAGCATGCTCCAAAAAAGGTTAGAACTTTTCATTTGCGACATCCTAATAAACCTAAACCTATCTCACCGGTTTTAGGAGGGATCTTGAGGGGGGGAGTACTGTCATGATACTCTATTTTGGCCTCCTCTGGACATCTTCTACACCTGATTTGCCAATGGCTTTATTTTCTAAAGAAAACCCATCCCTTTCCCGTGCACCCGCACGTCCTGTGTGTGAGTATATGTTTAGGTGTTTATGATGTGCTCTGTGATTGTTCGTGTTTATTTGGAAACATTCTTGTGCTCTAAAAATGATCGTTTTTATTTGAAAACATTATTAATGGTCAGATGTCTTGAGCTACCTTTGAATATGCCTCTGCTTATTCATTGGATCTTTGCATACTGATTATTTATCTCTGTTTGCCAAGTAAATCTATCTTCTATTGCTGCAAGACTCTGAGACTCTCTGTCTTTCATTCCGCCTATGCCGCGCTGTTCTGTTAGCTAGCGGCGGCAGAACGTGATTGAGCGCACGTTTCTTAAACGTGCGGTCTGGGTGCGGCCTGCTATTTAAACCGCACCCAGCCTTCTGGAAGGCGCTTTGCCTTCCGCCTTTGTTCAGAGAAGGTCTGCGTCTGGAGGCTCCTGCTTCGTCTCACCTCTCAAGAAGAATAGAGCTGCAGCTGCAAGGAGTTATCACGTCGGAGCTTCTGGGGATTCCGGTTCCTGAAACAAAAAGCAAGATTCAAGTTAAGTACTTTAGAGTTCTATAATTAAGGCGCCCCACGCAAGAAAGACTAGAACATTTTCTTTAATATTTACAAGGAAAAGAAAAGAACATTTTCTTTATAATTTACAAGAAGAAAACAAAGACTTTTCATGAAAGATCAAAGGACTGGAACTAAAAAGCATTACAAGAAGTAATTGTGATGTTAAGAGAATTGTGTTAAATCTCAGCCTGCATTTTAATGTTTTTTCAAAGTTGCTTTAGTACTATTTATGAGAAAAGCGCAGGTTGTGTTTCTCTCTTTTATTTTCATTTATGTAAAACAGGTCAAGGCTCAACACCTCACAGAATCCCTCTTTAGGTGTAAAAAGCAAAGGTTTCAAGTAAGTTTAGGAGAAAGTGTGTCACTTGAATGTAGAAAGAGTAAAGAAGGGATAGTGTTTTATTGTATTTGTTTGTATCTTTGTAGCAAACCCTCAGAAAATACTTCTAGAGCCAAAAACCAGACAATGACCTGAAGAAAAAGGAATCAAGACAAGACCAAGACATACTGGACGTTTGCCAAGACAGAACTGATCGCAGGTAGGCGTGAGACTTAGACTCTCTAACTAAACACAGTTTTAGGGAAAAGTTAATGCAGTGTTTGCAGTTTAGTAACAAGGGAAGTTGAAAGCTTAGTATTAAAACTCTGATACTTGTTGCCTCGCAGGTCGACAGCAAGATCTTCTACCAACCCACGTCCAGTACCGGCCTTCCTCTCCTATTTCTAGTTCTCTTTTTACTGTAGATTTAAAACCAGTAAGAATTTAGTTAGTTATTTAGAAAGTTGGTCCTTTGCGTCTCTGCGAAAACATCTACGTCATCCTAGAGGCTTCGCTCATAGGACAAGGTAAGGGACGACGTAGCCTGGTTTGACAGCAGAGGGGAGGGAGGGGGGAGGGTAAGGCGAGTTGATCGGTACAGAGGGTGAGGTGGAGGGGGGGCTCAGGGAGCAGTGGGCCTTCGGAGGGTTGAGGTGCCGTTGCCCGGGGAGAGGGTGGGAGAGATATTTATTTTTATTTATTTATTTAATGTGGTTTTATATAGCGCGGACTTTACCCGAAGGTGTCAGAGCACTTCACAGTAGGAACAGAACTGATACATGAGGAGAAACATTACAAATTAACACATTACAAAAGCAAACGTTAAGTTACATGAGGCAAAAATGACAATTGTGAGCAAACAAAATACAAGAGGTAGAAAACAGTGCATTACAGGAGGAAAAAGTGACACGTGTGAAGGTTACAAAAGCGTACAAAGTACAAATAGAGGTATAATACTGCAATACATGGCAGACACTCAAGCACAAGAACAAACGTTACGTAGGCAATGGTGGCACTTGTGCAAGTATCTGAAGCAAACAAAATGTAAGAGGTAGCAAACAGTGTGTTACAAGAGAAAAGTGACATGTGCATGTTACAAACGAGTACCAAACACAATTAGAAGGATAATACTGCAATAACTGGTAGAACACACTGGGAAGGTACTTCCATAGTCATGGAGAAAAGGATTCTCTATAATGGAGGGTCTTCCTTCAGATAATAGAGGGTGTGAATTACATTTGGAAGTGTCTTTGAAGGAGGAGAACTTTGAGGTCAGTTTTGAAGGCCTGGGGGGAGGTGGTGGTCCGGAGCTGAGGCGGAAGTGAGTTCCAGATTCTCCCGCGTTGCCTGAAAAGGATTGGGCCATCGATCTTTCCTTTTTGAAAGTAGCCTCCAGAGAGTTTCAGTTTGTTTGTCAGGTAGCAAGGAGAGGAAGAGTGCAAGGCTTTGTGGGTGATACAGGTAGTCTTGTAGATAGATCTTGCCTCGATGGGAAGCCAGCGGAGGGTGGATAGCATGGGTGTGATGTGGTCGCTTCTTTTGGCCCCATAAATGAAGCGAGCTGCTGAATGGAGAATAGATTGAAGGGGGGACTGGTGGGATTTGGGGAGGCCAGTGAGAAGAGAATTGCAGTAGTCCAGTCTGGAGAGGACCAGCGATTGGACCAGGGTTTTAAGGTCTTGCTCCGGGCTGAATTCCCCAAAGAAGGCGCAGTTGGTATCAAGCAGACTTTGCAATGGAGTTGATGCGGGAGATTAGATTACGTTTTTTGTCGAGTATGACACCCAGGGATTTTGCGCTGTCAACAATGATGGATTTATTGTTAAGTAGATTCAACTGATCCATCCATGATTGAACCGGGGGTGGAGAGAGTGAGGAGGAGAGGAGGAGGAATTCAGTTTTGGAGGGATTCAGAATCAGTTGATGTGTTGACATCCAGTTTTGAATGGAGTCCAGAGTAGAGCTTAGGACGGAGAGATCATGAGTGGAGGCAACCTTGAGGTAGATTTGAATGTCGTCTGCGTAGAGATGATAGTGGACCCCGGATTTACTTAGGAGATCTCGCAGTGGTTCTAAATAGAGATTGAACAGTTTGGTTGCAAGTATAGAGCCTTGAGGAACACCTTGACCTACCACAGACTGAGGTGAAAGACTGTTCGCTATTTTGATCATTTGGGATCTATCAGAGAGGAAGGAAGCAAACTATTTAAGCACAGTGCCCTCCATGCCCATTCTCTGTTGAAGAGTGTTGAGGAGAGTGTTGTGATTGACAGTGTCAAAGGCTGCAGAAAGGTCAAGGAGAATTAGAAGACAAGACCCTCCCGAAACGAGTATCCGCAGAGCGTCATCAATCACTTGCAGCAGGGCTGTTTCAGTGCTGCCGTTTTGGATGAAGCCGGACTACCAATTGTCAAGAAGATCATTGTCCTTGATATGACCAGAGAGTTGTTTCGCTACACATCTTTCTGTGATCTTCGCAAGAAAGGGTAGGATAGTGATGGGGCGGAAGTTGTTGAGGTCATTCGCATCAGCAGTGGGTTTTTTAAGCAGAGGGGTGACCTGCCCAGTTTTGAAGGGGACAGGAAGGGAGCCTTGACAGAGGGAGAGGTTGACTAGAGTGGTCCAATAGGGAAGCACATGGGTATAGAAGTCAATGGCAATGGCAATAGGAATGGGGTCAAGAGAATGGTTGGAGGGCTTTGTTTCGCGGATGTAATTGAGGAGGGCATCTTCAGAGATGGGGTAAAAGTTCTGCCAAATGACTAGTGATTTGCGCTCCTCAGGAGGGATAGGATGAGCGACCTGATCCACCAGTGATTTCACTTTTTCTTCAAAGAATACAGCTAAATCCGCTGCTGCTTTCTTTGTAGAATCCTCCAGCTTGGAGGTTGGAGGAGAGCAGTTAGTATTCATGATGAGATCAAATAGTTTTTTGGCTCTGTTTTTGGCTGAATCAAGGAGGGTTCTGAAGTGCGACGCTTTCCCAAGGAAGATGTGCTTGTGGTACTTGGATTTTGCTGAACGAAACGTGGTCAAATTATCGGTGGAGGGCGCTTGCCTCCATTGTTTCTCCAGGAGTCTTAGGTGCTTCCTTTTTTCATAGAGGGATTTGTTGAACCAAGGTGCTGAGGGAATGGGCCTTTTCTTTTTGCTTTGGAGAGGTGCGACGTTATTGATTTCCACTGCAAGGACTGTGAGGCATTCGGAGGTGAGTTCGCCAACATCTAGGTTCGGGTCTAGTCTTGGAATTGATGGCAAACCTGAGTCACAGAGGGAAACTGTGTCAATATTTTTAGTGTCACGAAACCAGGAGGTAGCCCTCTTAGGTTGGCCAAGAGTTATAGAGTGTGCAAGGTGAAGAGAGAATGGGATGAGGATGTGGTCAGACCAGTCTACATGAATCGGGGTAGCGATAGAAAGCATGCCTGCTTTAGAGATAACAAGGTCCAGGATTGAGCCCTTGGAGTGTGTTGATTCTGTGCAGTGTTGGATAAGATTGTTTGCAGAAAGGGAGGTGGCCAGCGAATTCGCAGAAGATTCTTGCGGTAAGCCCCAGTGGATATTGAAGTCACCCACGAAGGTCTGATTGTCACTTTGCGAGTATTGGTCGCTGATGAAGTCAGTGAGTTCCTCCATAAATGCAGGGCCGCTGCCAGGCGGGCGGTAAACAACATGGAATCTGAGGGGTGAGCGGTGGTGTAGTTGAAGCTCAACAGATAGGCATTCAAAAGTGCGGAAGGAGCTGATAGGAAAAGCCTAAAGTTGAAGGGAGTTTCTAAAGATGACTGCAACACCTCCCCCAACTTTTTCAGTTCTGTCATTTCTAAAAATCGAATAGCCTGTGGGTAATAGGAGATCAAACATAGAGTGAGAGGTATCGCTGAACCAGGTCTCTGTGAGGAAGAGCAAGTCAATATTGTGAAAGGTGATGGTATTGGAGATTTCAAGTTTGTGTTTTCTTGCAGATCTGCAGTTGTGGAGCAGACAGCGCAGCTCTGTGAAGACTGTTTTGGTGACGGGGGCACTTGGGCTATGAAGAGTGATAGGGATATTGTACTTAGAAGGGGGTGCACGGGCGGGTTTAGGTGGATGCTTGGCTCTGACAGAGGAGATGGTCGGAATAGTGTAGATAGTTGGGTTACTCGTAGATGCAAGTTGAGGAAGGGTGGCGTTCAAGGGCTTGTGTGGATTAACGATGGTTGCAGACGACTGGTTATGCTTGGCTATACTGGGGTGGGTGGGCGAGGTGCATCTCGTGGGAAGGTGAGAATTTTCCAAAGGAGTAGAGTTGTAAAGAAAAGTGGAGATCTTGGAGCTTAAAAATGAAATGGTAGCTACAAGCTGGGAGATGGAGGTGATAAGAGAGCCTAGCTTAATTTCCAGAGAGAGTAGGGCAGAGCATGGAAGGTTGTGTGGCTCGATGGAAACAGGAGGGGGTGGCATTGGTAGTGAAGACAGGACAGGAGGAGGACAGGAGGAGAGTTGAGGTCGAAGGTTCATAGGAGGGGAAAAGTGGAGATTGAGAGCAGGAGTTGGTGTATCAGAGGTGCAGGGCGGGTTATCTTTGTTGGCGTTGCAAGAAGGAAAGGAATTAAGGACAACTTTAGGGGGAGATGGTTGCGGCTCAAGGCAGTGGGGTAGAAGGAGAGGGGACGACTGTGTGGAATCATAGGGAAGTAGGAGGTTAGGGCGGAAAGGAGGGGAGGTGCTTGGAGAGGTCCTGTCAGCTCAGAGAGGTGGCTGTGAGGGACCGGGCATCTGGCAGAGTGAGGAGGGTTGGGAGAAAGGGAAGTTGAATAAAGGAAATGGTTCTGCAGGGCCCGAGGGAGGAAAATTGAAAGGGTTCCCAAAGGGGGAGAGGGGGTAGCATAGCAATGCTGGAGGAGTGGGGTAAGGAGAAAGATGCAATAGGTTTGTGGAGAAATCGGGGTAAATAGCGAGGGGAGGAGGGGGTAGTGAATAGGGGAGAGGGAGGAATAAGGGGAGCGTAAGGAAAGTTAACGGGGGGAAGGTTGGAGGAGCGGTGGACTAAAAAGGGGGGTAGCAGGTAGGAATAGGTGGGAGGAGATGCGATTGGAGCACCGGGACGGTGCAGATTGGACGAGGAGCGAATTAGCTAGAGGTAAGGCTGAAGTGATAAAGAGGTGGTCAAAGAGAGATAGGTGTCTTTGACTTGGATCATGACAGTACCGTTGTTATAGAGCGTGATAGTAAGGGAGTCGTTGAAACACGCAGATGGGGACATTTTTAGTTGTTTCCCATGAGGGATAGAAGAGGAGGAGGTGGTGACGTTAAGGGAATTATATAAGCTGGTGGACCAAGAGGGGGTGTTGTGAGTGAAGAAAATGAGATCGTTTTTGAGCCTCCCAAACCGACCATTGTAAAATTGATCAACAAAAAGGGAATCAGGGAAACGTTCAATAGTGTTATGCTTCAATTGTTTTACTGAAGCTTTTTTCTGGTTGGGAGGATAAATGATTTTGTAGCAGTTACTTCCAGCCTTAACTCGAGTGGTGGCCATATTGGGACAATGAGGAGGAGGAGGGTGGGGGGGATAAGAGAAGAGTGCTACTAGGAGAGCCGTGGGGAGGAGAAATAAAAGGACGTAGAGGGGGCACATATTCCAGACGTTGGGTGAAGATAGCTGAACTAATGTGCCATCCGGGAGGTGAGGTGATTAGGCACAGATCGCTAGTAGAAGAAGATGGGGGGCTTGGAAATCTCTGTGGTTCCGCTGGTGTTTGTTGGGCCCTTCATCTAGTTATACATGATGCCACTTGGCACTAGATGATATTTACAAAGGGAATTGTTTACATATGACAGGGCCAACTGGACCACTGTCAGAACCATAACAAAGAAATTTAGTAAAAATAAAATAAAACAGATCATAGACGAACACCCAGTATCCACTGGTGATCCCTGTACTTAGCATCAGCCTGTAGCAAAAATCAGGTTCGGCACCAACCGCATCGTAGGCCCATAATCTCGACAGACTAATATTGGACCCTAATCTCCTGAGAATCACTAACAATAGGGGCATAAAGCAAGGGGTGGAACAAAATCTCACTAGCATAACCAAAATATGCACGACAACCTCATCATCATGAAACACCATTCAGAGGTACTCAGAACAGGGTGCGTAAATCATACTACTTGAAAAAACATTTCATACTACATGAAAAACATTTCCTAGCACCACAAAATCGTAATAGGGCCTGAAGCCTTGTATCCAGAATGTCAGCTGGCACTAAGTGCTGCGCAGCTGTGAGGGAATGGGGCGAAGTAGTGCATCTCACTGCTAACTCAATCAGAACTGACCCCACAGATAGAGTGGCCTAAACGGTGCAGCTGGCACTACTTGCTGCACAGCTGTTAATGGCCTAAACGGTGCAGCTGGCACTACTTGCTGCGCAGCTGTAAAAAGGCCTAAACGGTGCAGCTGGCACTACTTGCTGCACAGCTGTAAATGAGTGTCCTTTAAGTAGATAGGAGGAAGCGTTGCAGCTGCCCACTCTGTGGCATACTGTTAAAACCGCTCCGATCCCTTAATTCGGTCAGTATTCCAAATAGAAATATCTGACAGAAGCCGCTCCGGGACAAAGGAAAAGACAACCGGGAGAATTATGCTGCCATTTTGACATCAGGCAAATAGACGCTTAGAACAATTAACGAGTCTCTGGGCCAAATTAGCACATAAACACCACACTGGACCTCAGATGATGATCCCAGGATGAAACGCCACCCTTCAGCTAGGCACAGCGAGTCCTTGTAGCACCTCCGTCCGTTCGCATCACACCGTCGGCTTCATCTGCCACGACATCCTACTAAACCGATTCAGCAGTAAGGGAATATCAGGGACTGCAATCACCTGGCTTAGGTCTTTCCTTTCCAACCGCTCCTTCCAGGTTTTCGAGGGTGACGTCATCTCCCCTAGCAAGCCCCTCGATTGCGGGGTGCCGCAGGGCTCCTCCCTGAGCCCTACATTATTTAATCTATATATGAGCCCCCTAGCCGAGATTGTCCGCCCTTTTGGAGTGAAGATTGTCACTAACGCGGACGATACCCAGCTAGTGGTCGCTCTCAACCCCTTGCAAGCCACATCCAATGGTCTGAAAGACTGCCTGGAAGCAGTCGCTGAGTGGATGACATCTTCCTGTCTCAAAATGAATGGGGACAAGACGGAGCTCATGCTCCTTGGTAGTCCCATTTATAACACTATCGACCCATTTTGGCCTCCCTGCCTCGGACCTGCCCCTGTGCATAAAGACACGATCAAAAGCCTAGGCCTCTGGCTTGACAAATCCCTCAATTTCAACTTCCACACAGCCAAACTCTCAGCCATCTGCTTTGGGCTGCTAAGGCTTCTGCGAAAAATTCTCCCTCTGCTGCCTTTTCATGCTAGACAGATAATGGTCCAGGGCCTGATCCTATCTCGTCTGGATTTCGGGAACACCCTCTACCTGGGTGCACCACAGACTACCTTAAACAAGCTGCAGATCATCCAATACTGTGCAGCCAAAACTTTCCTCCAAATCCCCCGCCGACTCCCAGTCAAACCCAGACTGAAGGACCTTCACTGGCTTCCAGTGAGGAAAAGGGTCGAATTTAAAGCTATGTGCATTGCTCACCGAGCCTTCTGGAGAAAAGGCGCCACCATCAACCAATCTCTGATAACAGCCTACCATCCTACTAGACAGCTCAGATCCGAATCCGCCTTTCTGGTCGTAACACCGAGGTTTAAGAGAGCAAGATGTGGAGGCCGCCTGTTCTCTCTCAACTTGGCCAGACTCTGGATCTCCCTTCCCATCCAGCTCAGATCAGAACCTAAACTAATCACCTTCCGTAGACTCCTAAAAACCCTGCTTTTTAACAAACCAGAATAGCTTGAACTGTTGTGCACTAGGCCTGTTGTCCGCAGCGCTAGGACTACCAAGGTCAGCTATCGCGCTTTATAAATGCTCTTTTCCTTTCATTTCATCAGCCACCATGCGCTCTCGGTACAGAACCTCGCCCATAAGTCAGGGAAATGCCAATTTTGACCTCAAGTACATATATCCATCAGCTCCGCAGGAGTTCCAATCTTGAATTTCATGCTCCACAGTCACCCAGAGTGGCAGCAGGGGAAGCTGTGCGGGCTCTGCATTAACCTCAGCCGCCTGCTTCCAGACAAATCTGCGTTTATCCAGCATCCGATCCCACTGTGGTGCCTCCAACTACCTGAGAAGCGGCTCTGCCACGCAGCATGCCACGCCTGCCCCGGTGCCGTCTTATTAATATTACAACTGAAATGGTTAATAAACGGCAAGACCGTTATGGGGCTTTAATAAAGTGTTTAAAAAAATAGTTACATTATGTTTCTGGGTATTCATGTATTCGTGTAACTCCCCTTTCACCAATTATTGGCCTGAGAGCGCATAGTGGCTCATCTAGCGGAGGTCCCCACCCAATGGTAGATTTCCTTCTCGATGCACATTTGGTAAAGATGGGTGTGTTGGTGGTAAAGCCACCAAGGGACGAGGTCAGCGGGAGCTGCTTAATTTCAGATCTATTGTTGGTGCGGTGTTAAAATGCACGCAGTGACTGGCATTGTCGTTGCATAGACCTTCGTAATAAGTACAAAAATTAAAAGACGGAATGAAATTCGGGTGCGGAGAAGTTAGCCGTAGGAGCAGACAGAATTCGAAAATTAAAGGAAGGCGACTCGAGAGTGACAAGGATGTTGTTCAGGGGAATAGGCGGTATGAAATATTTGGGTGAATGAAGCTGGGGCGATCAGATCGAAAGGAAGAGGGGAGGAATTATGGGTTTGGGGAATCGAAAGTCGGACTACTGCGTGAGAATGTGCGAGATGAGGTGTTGCACAGGGGGAGTTGCACGGGGGGCACAATCGCGTCGCTTTGAAATTTGGGATGGGAGATATCAAGCAAGTCATGTATGCACAAATACTGGGAAAGGGCATAGCGACAATTTAAGCACCCTTCAGAGAGGATGGATGTTTTTATCGGACTGGGCTCGGCCTACTAACATGTATCTAGCTGTGAAGGATGAGAACCACTTAAGAAGATATAATGTAGTACGGCCCGAGTGTCAGCATGAATTTGGATAAGCGGGTAATGTGTGAAAGTCACACGGCACGGGAAGTGGTGCAGGAAGGTTGGTTGCAGGGGTAACGATTGTAGTCTGTTTCTCGGACGGCTGGAGGCTCACTGTGGAGCTTGGGAAAGGGGGATCGGCATTCCGACAATCACGGACTACTTTATTGTTACAAACATAAGTAGAATACAGTGTAAGATATGGCCATTGCTGCCAAGGTTTTGGTTTGCTATGTGTGACATTTTCTGTGGGTTTGTGACAAGTGACGTTTTAGCCGCTGTCAGTGCCGCTGTCAGTGCCGCTGTCCTGCAGGCGGGGTTGGGCCGTGAAGACAAGGATCACAGAGGTGTCAGAGGATGCACTCATTTGGGCGATGGGAAGCTCTGGGAGGGTCTTGGAACCACTGCAGGTCGCCAAAGATGGAGGGGCACTGGCCTGGTGGTTTGTGGTTTTGGGAGTGTGTAGTGCAGCATTGGTCAGTGGGGTGCTTTCAGCCGAAGTATTAACCCCCCCACCCACTTGGTGAAAGATAGCTGGGGTAGCGGGGATTTGGTAGTACCTTGTCTCTGGTGACGTTGCATCGCGAAAGGAGAAAGGTGGGAGGGAGGTAAAGCGCGCCAAGGGGAGTGGCGGGGGTGGGTGGTAGGGGGCACTAACTTAGGTAGCTAGAGAAGATGCACCGTTGGGATCAGTTACAGGGTGAAAGGAGGGAAGGAGCTGTCTGAGAAAGGAATTTCTCAGATAAGGGGACCAGGTAGGACCGGCTATGGCCTGTGGGGCGGTCTGGCAAATTTGGTCGGTACGGGCTGGGTGGGGGCTGCTCCACCAGGCACGGCAGAGAGCGTCAAATACATGTGTTTTGGTGATGTGGGATGCAGGAGGATTTGGGACAGTTAGGCAGGTGTGGCATGCAGCTCCATGGTGGGCTGTGGCTGAGACCGAGTGGCGCCTTTCGGACCATGCATCGGAGCGCATGGAAGATTGCAAGGAAACAGTTTGGAGCCCAAGACGGAGGGTGTGGGTGTCCCTACGCCTCCAAGGCATATCATGGGCAATGTAGAAACTTGGCAGTTGGCGCTTGGCCTCTGCCCTGCATCTGCGCGGGCCTGCACCACAGGCGCTGAAGCAGGCGAGTGCAGAGGGGTGAGGGCGGGTTCTTCTGTGGTCTCTCACCGCACTCTCAGCTGGCCGCCAACAGCGAGAGGTGGAGTCCTTGGAGCAGGAAACAGTTTGCCCAGGCTTGCACCGTGGGTCAGCCTGAACCCTAGGGACCGTTTGCGGCCCTGGCGAAGGGTGGTGGCCTGGACGCGGTTGGGAGGCAGCGGTGCTCAAGAGCAACAAGGGGCAGAACTGAGGGGGGTTGCTTGCAGGAGTGTGTAATAGTTAGCGGTCTAATGGCCGCTTAGACCATCCACCACATCCGCAGGCCAGGCATGGCCTGCGGGGAACCAATAAAAGGAGGACGGCCGCTCGGGGTCGTCACTTCCGACTCGGAGTGGAGTGTGGCCTCCATTCTTGCCGCTCAGCGCTCCTGCCCCCGCGCAATCATTGCTGTGCCCCTGTTTGCCTCTAGGCCACTCCACAACACTGGCAACGAGCGGCGGGAATCAAGCCCTCGCTCACCGCACGCCACGGCCCGCGCCACGGCCCGCGCCACGGCCCGCACCGCGGCCGCTTCGGGAGTTGTGCAACGCAGCTGAGAGCCGCGCGACAGTGAGGCTGACGAGCACCCGAGGGGAGTGTGCGCACCCCGCCCCCCTCCCCACCTCGGAGACAGCCGTCGCGCACAGGAGCAAAGGCCCGAACAAAGGTCAGTGCATCGAGCCACAGCGCCCAGGCTTAGCAGTGTACACAAGCCACGCCCCCGCTGAAGGCCTCTGCAGCTGATACAGCCTGAGTGGGAGGCTGCCAAAGGCCCCACCTGAGAAAGTAAAAGGGACAGAGACATAGAGGAAACCAGTGAAGAGTACATCCCCAGTGCCAGTCTCCAAGGGACAGGCACACATGAGCAATTGAGATGGGGAAACCAGCAAAGAGAACGCCCCCAGTGCTGGATAGCAAGGGACAGGCACAAGTGGGCAATCGGGAAGCCTCAGCAGCATACACAGCCTGAGAGGAGGACCACCAAGGACCCCTGCCTGCACTAAAGAAGACCCCAGTGCCAGGGAGCAAAGGAAAGTACGTTGCAGCACACCCATCGCTGACAACTAGAGGCGCCATGGGGGACAATGATCAAGCAGCAGCACCAGCCCCCGCACCATTCCAACATGCCGCGTCTGACGTTTTACCCCCGTTCAGCGAACTGGAAGACCCTGCAACAGCCTCTCTAAGGTGGAAGATTTGGGTTGAACGCCTCAACAACTACTTCGTCGCGACCTGGGAAACAGATGAAGCGGTAAAAAGGTCTTTACTATTACACTACGCTGGAGACGAGATATTCAAGCTATTCAAACACCTGCCCAACACCGGAGCTGCCACAGACTACAACGCAGTGGTGGCCGTGCTAGACGCCCATTTCGATCCCCAGTTGAACCCTGATTTCAAAAGGTTCAAGCTAGGCCAAGCCCGTCAGAGAGAGGGAGAGTCAATGGACACGTTCTACACCCGCCTCTGTGAACTCGCCAGCACGTGCACTGAGGATAACCAACTGAAGGAGATCAGAGTGCAGCTGATCCAAGGGTGCTGCAACAAGACATTGAGAGGCCTCATCCTGCACCAGCGCTGGGATGCCCAAGGGTAACCACGCGCGATACAAAACTCACTCACCAGCCAAAGATCGCGCTCAAAAACATGCTAATTTTAGCGAGATCACACGACCTGTCCGCAGCCAGGGCAAACAAGATGGACCAAGCCCTAATCAAGCCACAAGGACGAACGTACACCATCAAGACAGAACGAGCTGACGCTCTCCGAGCCAAGCCGAGAGGAGATGCGTTCAGAAAGTCAAGGCAGGACACTTCCAAATCAAGATGTGGATACTGTGGACATGAACCACATGCCGCTAAAGACTGCCCTGCCTAAGAAAAGACTTGCAACAACTGCAGAATACCCAATCACTTTGCCTCTGTGTGCCGGAGACGCACCAGAGGCCGTCTCGAGGCCCCCAACGCAGGCTGTACGACAGCTATCGTTGACGGACTCCACGCCACCCGAAGACAAACCAAGAAAGAGCAAGAGACACCTACCAATGGTGGAAGACTCCTCGAGGGATGAAGAGGAGGAGGTATACCGAGTATCATTTTCAAGAGAACTCAAACAATGCTGCCGGCCGCAGACAAAATGCATGGTTCATGTTGCGGGAACAGAAATAAAGGCAGTCATCGACATGGGATTAACAGTGAATGTCATGGGCCTTTAACAATACCGCGGCCTTCGCCCTAGCCCTCCTGTAGTGCCGTCCAAAACCAGGATTTATGCGTATCGGTTAGACACGCCGCTACCACTGAAAAGGAAGATCTCAGTACCCATCAAGGCAGACGTTCTCGAAGTAATGGCAACCATCCATGTAATTGACAGAGAAGCGGATACCCTCCTGAGTAGTCACACTGCGGAGGACCTCAGGCTCATCTCCTTCGCAAGGAGGATCCGGACGTACCAGGTAGAAGAGCTCCTCGGACAGTTCCCCGAGCTATTCCAAGGTCTCGGATGCATCAAGTGTGACCCCATTGTAAAGACCGATATTTTCTTAGAATCGGGTGCCTTAGTTAGCTATGGGGTCTATAGGGTCATTACTCATTACAGTCCCTTCTTAGAATGCCTGCAAACACCACACTTTCACAATACTTGTCTAAGAAAGGAATAATACTAACGACTAAAGATATGATAGGAGAAAGAAATGATAAAGACATAATAAATCATAGCTCCGAGGGTATGTATAGCAACGTCTCCCGACGAACAACGCGAATATACACGAGCAACACCTCCGGGTGAATCAGCAACATCTCCAGACGAACAACGCGAAGCAACACTCTGGTGAATTAGCAATATACAAACAACACAAAAGCAACACCCCCCGGTGAATCAGCAACGTCCCCTGACGAACATCGCAAATCTCTGCGAGCAACACCTTGTGGTGAAAATCAGTACATACCTCTTACACTATGTTGGGGCGAGTCTACTTGCAATTTGGATGTTCCTGTTTCAGAAACAATCTACCTTACGAATCAGCAATTACCCATTAGATGGGGAAATAACCCATCCCTCCGTAGGCACTTGGTCAAAAAGGGGTCCGGCCTTCCTCCACAAGAAATAAGGACACTAATATATGCTTCAAGGGGATTTATTACATGATAATAGAGTGACAAAGCAAAAAGAAGAAATAACTAAATATCACAGTCATTCATCAACACATACATATACATAGAACCTGAAAGTAAAAGATGTAGTTAGAAATAATTAGAGATACATGGAACACCTCACCATATTAGCGGGCCTCTTTATAAGGGTCCGACTCTCTATCCCTCTCTGATTGGGTCAGGACTCTCTGTTCCACAAACACGACTGCACGTCTGCAATATGATGTTTCACCAGATCGCCTCAACAGCCAGATCAGCATCTCACCCTCACTTGGACCCGCTTTTACTAATATAGAATGTGTCTCTTTCTCAAAGCTTCTGGAAGAACCTGCCTACCATTCTGATAGGATTCTTGTACCGCCTCGTACCTAGCACACAACAGCAGATGGCCAGGCGTTTGTTATGGCTGCGCTGCGAAGAGAGCACATTCCACCGATAAGAACCGGTCCCTTCTGGTTCATTGCTAGCGAACAACACATGGAAACTAAAACATTGCCTTTCACCTGAACAGGCTCTGCAAAATGGTGTCAGAAAAGAACATGACATCGCTCGAGCATAGGCCTCTAGGCCCGAAAAAGGGCAAAAGCAATATGCAAGAAGGCATATGATCATGCCAAAGCACATAGGCAAGCTCTGCTAGTAGGTGAGGTAAAAGTCGAAAACAAAAAGAACATCATAGGTGTTCGAGTGACAGCAACATATACTGAGATGGTGGTGGGCAACGGTCATAACCAAACCAATCAGTACCAATACCTCTGTCATTACACTCCACCCATGACCATTGTCCAACACCATCGAACGTACAGGAAAATCAGGTTGAACGTAAGTCAGTAGTAGAGTAGTAGGAAACATATCTAACAGATCTTGAGAAGGCAAGTGGACGAAACATAGTCAGAAGAGATGGGATGCATTGAATGCAACAGCAGATGGCAATGAGAAAACAAACTATCAAAAGTATGCCACCTAATATTGGACGAAGTAAATGCAAAGAGCCAATCAAACCACCCTCGATCTAAATTTTGTCGAACTTCATGGGATAAATCATGTAACTTGGTAATATGATACTGGATGGACTTAAAATGGTCAGAAAGGTTAAAGCAACAGAGTCCCTCAAAATCAGAACATCCGTGATCATGCTTTAAAAGTAAATAGTTAATAGCAGCTCTATTTTGCAGGATAGCACAGCGCTCACCCTGCGCATCTAACAGAAATTCAGATAAAACAGTTGAAGTATGATTTATAGACTTCACCATGAAACAGGCTAATTTACCAATAGCTCGGGAATTGTAAATTGACAGTCCAGGGATACCTACAAGTGAGGCAGCTAAACGAATATATTCCGTTTTGGACAGGAGATGAATGTTCGAGTCGCAAGTCTCAGTCAATGTGGGTGCTTTGCGTATTGTCCGAGAATAGGTATGAGGGGACGAAGAAAATATGGGAACACTCAATCGGGATAAAGCACATGGGCCATCAGAAATATTAGCAGGAATGTAAGATCTAGATGTGGTACTGCATGAAAAGAGCCATCCAGGCGGCAGCAACACATTGTTATAATGACTAGGAGATAAAACAACTTTTCTGCATTTCATAGTTGCGGACTGAAAAGCACATATTAGGGGTACGACTGAGACATAATCTTTTCACGTGTTGAGAAGAAGTGGAAACATTGTCCAACTTAATTTGCACACATTTTCCAATTAATTTAGGATCACAAGTAAAATTGTAACAGATGTCGCCTTCCGTGACGTTATATGTTGTGATGGCAAAAAGAAGCGGAGAATCCAGTTCAGTCATTACTCGACATGAAGCGCAATAGTTATACGCATTAAAATCGCTGGAGATGAATTCAGGAATAGTCACGGAGATGTTGAAGAAATGCAATAGAACAGCGGTCGGAGTAGGAACTGAGACAAAGCACGTTGATAAAAGATCAGAAACGGATTTCATCGGCGACATGCAGAAGGCAGAAGAGTTAGTTAGTCGATGAGCCAGGGAGGCCCAAATGTTGACATTAGTATCCAGCGCTGACATGGTGCGGCGTCCTCGGATGATCAACTCAGTCTGGAAGCTCCTCGGCCCCATCCGGCCTCCGACTTACCAAGCCGGCAGGAGTCCAACGACGACACATCCTGCAGCAGCAGTCCATACAATGATCTAAAGAAAAGCAATCAGAAATAGGCATTACTCATTCTCGAAGGTAACATTTGTCAGGTGGGACTGTGTCCCATTTTTCTTGTCCAGGCTTAATCACTAAAATAGTGTTATCATCACCAGTGCCAACAATTTCGGCCTGTTCAGGGGGTCGATTAGGTGACTGAACCCACACTCTGGCTCCTGGATTTTTGTCAGTCGAGAAAGAACCTCCTTCTCCACGCATGGTCAATGAGGTTGGGGCAGTACCTTTCTGTAACGCACCACTGAAAACAGGCATAATGACCAATTGGGCAATGCGATCAGCGGAACGAACTGGCAAATCATAATTGCCGCTGTTCAAGAGAATGCACTTTATTTCGCCCTGATAATCGCTGTCAATTACATCACCCAGCACTTGAATGCCTTTCAGTGCCAGGCCAGAGTGAGGGGCGATCAAGCCAAAATATCCAGTCGGTATCTGGACACCCAGTCCAGTTTCAATGAGAGTAATATCATTGCATTTTAGTAAAACAGGTTTCAGAGCATGTAAATCCAATCTGGCGGCTCCAGGAGTCGCCCTGTGTGGAGCCAAAGCACCAGGAGTAATTTCCCAATAAATGACTTTCAGCTGTATGAGGTTGAACATTCACAGAAGCAACAAGGAAGTCACAGGCCATTAAGGATGCCCCGTCGGCAACAACACCAACGGAGGTACGGAGCTTCCTGGGCATGGCCACGTATTGATCTTGACTATCCGAAGAAAGCAGATACATCACCACATTCAGCACCCACCTGGGGCTCAGGAGATACAAACAGCTGAATTTTGGAATATCTTCGGCGGCCAAAATATTCCAAAACACGATACAGGAGCTGTTATCGGGACTACCTGAGGTGCTAAACGTGAGCGATGAAATTCCCATCCACTCAGCAACAGCCGCTGATCACCACAAACACCTCCGCGACACCCTGAAGCTTCTCAGTGAGTATGGAGCCACATTGCACAAGGACAAGTGTCAGTTCTTCCAACCATCCCTTGAGTTCTTCGTGTATGTGTTCAACCAAGAAGGCATCCAAGCTGACCCAAGGAAGTCACAGGCCAGAGCATGTAAATCCAATCTGGCGGCTCCAGGAGTCGCCCTGTGTGGAGCCAAAGCACCAGGAGTAATTTCCCAATAAATGACTTTCAGCTGTATGAGGTTGAACATTCACAGAAGCAACAAGGAAGTCACAGACCATTAAGGATGCCCCGGCGGCAACAACACCAATGGAGTTACGGAGCTTCCTGGGCATGGCCACGTACTGTGGGAGGTTTATTCCCGGCCTAGCCACCTGAGCTGAACCGCTGCGGGCCCTCACAAAAGCAGATGCCATGTGGCAGTGGGGTCCAAAGGAGGAGGAAGCCTTCCAAGGTATCAAAGACAACCTCCTTGGGGAAGCAACACTGGCCTACTTTGACCCGGCAAGAAAAACAGAGGTAGTGGTCGATGCAAGCCCGGTAGGGCTAGAAGCAGTGCTGGCTCAAGAACATGAACTAGGCCGCTGGCTGCCCTAGCATTTGCCAGCAAGTCGCTCACACCCACAGAGATGAGGTACGCTCAGATTGAGCGGGAAGCTCTAGCCATCAAGTGGGCATGCAGTCATTTTCATTGTACCTCAAGGGACAACCGTTCACCATGGTCACAGACCACCAACCTCTTGATCCCCTCTTCAAGGGGACGGCGTCTCACCCACCTCCACGATAGAACGCTGGGCGGACTAGCTGCAACCCTACGAGATGGACGTAGTGTGCCGGAGGACACCGACGACATCGAGCAATAGGCTCGCCTGATATCCCTGACAGCATGCCCCCAGAGCATGAGTCTAGCCGACGTGAAAGACGAAGCCGCCACCGATGCGGTATACACACGGACCCTGCGAGCTGTCCAAGACGGATCCTGGATGAACTACCTCTGCCAGGCCAACTCCTGGAGTCCAGAGGACTGTGACAACCTGACGAAGATGTGGCGGGTGCGACATGAACTCAGCGCCACCAGTGATGACATCCTGCTGAGAGGGTCCCGATTGGTAATACCGCAAGGACTTAAGTACCGGGCGGTCCAGCTAGCCCATGGTGGACATCAAGGGGTGACCAAAATGAAAGCTTGGATGAGAGAAAAAGTCTGGTTCCCTGAGCTAGAGAGCATAGTCGAAGACTACTTCCGCCACTGCCCACCATGCCAGTTGACAAGTGCCCCAGAGAGACCGATCCCATTGATTACAGAGGACGCCTGCACCATTCCCTGGTCTAAAGTGAGCGTGGATTTTGGGAGTTTTCCCGGAGGAAAACATACGCTGGTATTTGTCGGTGCGTACTCATAGTACCCCATAGTAGAGCCCGTCGCGTCCATGGCGTTTAACCACGTTGGACCAGTCTGAGAGAAGGTCTTCGCCATGTTCGGGTTCCCCCAAGAGGTGCGCAGCGATAACGGACCGCCGTTCCAAGGGGCAGAGTTTGCTACATTTCAAAAACAGCAAGGGATCCACCACCGACAGATCACCCCTCAGTGGCCCCAGTCCAACGGTGATGTCGAGCGCTTCATGCGCACCCTGAACAAGGTGTTCCGCATTGCAGCCATTGAGCAAGTGGACCCAGAACAAAGACTCCACAAGTTCCTTAGAGAATATCGGAGCACACCCCACTGCACGACCCAGAGAAGCCCGTGGGCACTCATGCTCCATGGCCCGAGAAGGGACTTGCTTCCCACCTTCCCAGGGTGGGCGCAACCCCCGCTGTAAGCGGAAGAAGTGAAAAGACGGAGAACCCGCCACAACCAGCAAGTCAGCGTCCGCCGCCATGCCACCCCAAGATCACTCCGCGCAGGGGCCACCGTCCTTCTACGAGACCGCCGTCCGGAAGGAAAGGTCAGAACAAATTATGACCCGGGTACCTGGACAGTCGCCGCAAGCCGTGGAACCATGGTAATTGCACGAAGGGGAGGAGAAGAAGTATCCCGGAACATTTCATAGTTCAAGGAGGTCCCAGCAGAACACCCCGGGAGGACCTCCGAGGATCAATCAAGGCCAACCACCGGTCCCGCGCCGGAGAGCAGTGAATAAAGGCAAAGGAGCAGCGGAGGAGTGGAGGCCGTGGAGACGACCTCCGCCCCTCAGCCTGGCTCTCAACCTGAGAACCGAGGCCCTGAGGACACAGAACTGCGGGGACGCCCCAAAGATACAGCCTGAGGACAATCCCCCACCCTAGCCAGCTTGCTGAGGATTTCCGGCCGTCGCAGTCCACGCAAGTACAGAGACTGGGGATGTTATTTGTTTGAACTGTTTTGAACACATGTTGGTTTTCAAAGACTGAGTTGGATAGGGATGCAATAGTTAGCGGTCTAGTGGCCGCTTAGACCATCCACCACATCCGCAGGCCAGAAGTGGCCTGCGGGGAACCAATAAAAGGAGGACGGTCGCTCGGGGTCGTCACTTCTGACTCGGAGTGGCGTGTGGCCTCCATTCTTGCTGCTCAGCGTTCCTGCCCCCGCGCAATCATTGCTGTGCCCTTGTTTGCCTCCAGGCCACGCCACAACAGAGGGGACGTGTGCATGAGTTGTGTGGTTTTCGTGCCCTCAGCCTTTCATCTTTCGGAGGCCGGTTGGATTGGGTGCGGGTTCTTCAGGCGCTCGGGAGACATGGGGGGGGGGGTCGGGCGCTGTCTGGGAGCGGTGTATTGCTGTGGAGAAGGCGGGGAGGGCCGAAGGTTGTGGGTGCAGGTGGTGCCGAGCACATTGTCGCCCTCGGAGGTGGCAGGGCATTGAGTGTAATGAGGGGTCCTGGGAAGTTGCGCAGAGTATGTGCAGTTCCATGAAGCGGATGGGTGCGGCTGCACCCAAGGCTGGGCCCAGGTGCCACCTGGCGGATCTTGCAGCGGCGCGCATGGAGGACGGCAATACAATTTGGTCACCATTCAGAGATGATGGAGGTTTTGCCGGGCTCGATCCACTAACAGGTGGATAGTTGTGAAGCGTTAGGAAGGCAACAGAGGTTTCAACGAGCGGGGAGTTGGGCACGAATTTGGATAGGTGAGGCATGTGGGTACAGGGGATGCCTTTAAGGGGAGATTGTTTCCCGGACTGCGGGAGGTTCACTTTGGAGGCGAAGGAATCCTGGGGGGAGGGGGGCTGTCAGGAGCACGATGTTGTTGAAGCAAGTGATGGTGGGCGGTGCGGGGTCTCGGGGATGTGACAAGCCTTGTGGAATAAGGTCTTGGTTATGCATTAAGCCACATCATTGGGGGCTTCAGACAGGGTGTATTTGATTGTTTTCTAGAGGGGCACCAGTATCACAGCGGCCTCTGTTTTCAAGACTGGCCATAGCGCCATAGCGCTTTGATTGTGGTAGCAGCCGAGTCTAGCCACCGCGGAAGCCACCCGCTGAATAAGTCTCCATCGATGGAGTCCATGACCTTCATCGCCCCAAGCGAGAGGGCCCATTCAGGGTTGACTTGCTGAGCACTTCGTAGATGAAAGCCGGTATAGCTCCCCTTGCCATTTCCTTAGTGCCAATATCGGCAACACTCACCATCCCCCATACAGCAATCTCCTAGATAAATAACCAGACGAGACACCTCCTTTGTGGAGAAAACTGCTGCAGGTTTATTAGCATTACAAATATGCCAACATTGGTATGTTATCTTACGGACGATCCCAAGGCAGGCAGCCCCTTGCCGCCTGCCACCTGAGGAGCCAAATTACACCGTGGCCCTGCCCAACGGTGTTTGCCATATTTTTGGGGAGGGAAGACCTCTCCCATCGGTGGACCAACAGCTCACCCCTTTGCTCTCTCCCCATAAGGGGCAGAGCCTGCCAGGCAACCCCTGGCTGCTCAGGTCCACAACCGCCTGTAGGACTAACGGGGCGCCGTCACTCCTCCAGGGTCCAACGCGAGGACCTCCCGGTGGATATTTGGCCTTTGCACCCTTGTTGTGCTCCTGCAGAAGGTACCCGTATGTACCTTACAGCCTCTGGATCGCCCTGTAACTCCGCCTGCAACACAAAAGAATACATTAGACAAAACCCTCTGCCTGAACACCAGGTATGCGGTAGGGAGGGAAACAGCATCTGGGTAGTGGGCAAAGAGGGCGCCCAGTGGGTGGGGAGAGGTATATGACCTCACCCCCGCCCCCTTCCCCTCTACCCGGAAGTGATGCTGCACACCGGACCCCTGAGGGTCCCAAACACTGGGAGGCTGCCTCTTGTGGCACTTAAGGCGGCCGCACTCTTAGCGGGTCTCCTTCGTGGACCCCGGGCAGCCTGCATTGCGCTGTACCGCAGACTTGGATACCCTTGGGCACTCCTTGTGCTACGGTCGTTGTCATAGTGCTACAAAACAGGGGCGGGCAGTAGGGTAGGGTCATGGGGTGGCACGCTTTGTAGGCGCACGTGGCCAGCGGAGTGACATAGCCCTGTCTGTCAATGTACCTGCAACAGTTTACATAGCATTCCGCCTTTCATCGTCCGAGGCTAGTTACAGGAATTACTAGAATTCCTGTAAATAACAGTGGGGCCTACGGTAGTACTTCATTGGCCTACAACCCGGGGCCATACATTTTAGGACAGGCCAAGCGTGCAGGAGGAACATGTGCTTGAATGTGGGTAATTCCCGTGTTTACCGTTGGTTTTGCAGACTGTGCCCACTCGTGTACTGCTTTACTTTCATGCGAGGCTTCGCAATGCATAGGGCGGGAGGGGGGATATCTCTTCCAGCAATAGGAAGAGGATGGTCGTTTACAGATCTGTAATGTACTCGGGTACTTGTGGCTGTAGGTAACAAAATTTGTGCTCATGTAAAGCGCTCTGATACTTAGGGCAAACATTCTTGTCAATAAGGGAGACCAGTAATAATCGGTGTTGCACGCACAACGATTTCCCTTCAGTGACGAGGGGGCTGGAAAAAAACACCCCAATAGCGGAATACGTGTAAAAAATACAGCACAAACAGCCCACAGATGGGAGTAGAATGGAAAGCTTGGGAGTCCATCTAAGGGGCGTGGCTAATATGAGGCCATGACTTAAATCACACATTTTAGGGGGGGAGGAGCCACGCGTTGGTCCAAGATGGCCGCGTGAGGGCTTAGCTCCGTCGACCCCTTCCTCCAGCTCTAACATCCTGGCCTTAATCCTGATCTTTCGCCCCGCAGCCTGACAGCGGCTGGAAAGTGACGCAAGTTGCTATGCTCCTGGGTCCTCGGCGGCATCCAGGGCCCGAGTTACACCATCCAGAGATCTGCGGCCTTCTGCTTGCCCAAGCCGAGGGTTAGAGTGCTTGCGGTGCCCGACGTGGAAACAATAAACACCGGGACCGAAAACCGGAAGTTGCCGGTCCGGCCCCGGAACTAGTTTGCCAGGGGCCGCAAGAAGAATCGCCAACAACTAGCGGGGGTCCGAGATTCTCCCGTGGGACCCCACTGCATGAAATTGGAGGCCTGGCTCACCCGGGCCCGGCGGAATGCCGGTAAAAGAAGGGCACTTCGGCCGTCAACGCAGCAGGAGAGCTGCATTAGGGAGATCTGAACCGGGCGCCGGAGGAGTGAGACCCTATGGAGTGGTGAGGTGGAATTACCGCTGCGGCCTCGACGCGCTGCGGGCCTGCTGGGGCAACCCCCTGGGATCGGGGGAAGTGGACTGTGCTGTCGCGCCTCTGGGGGGGAACAGATATTGCCAATATACTGGACTGTGCAGGTGTGGAGTGTGGGGTCCCGACCACGCTGAGGCGGATTTGAGGAGCGGCTGGTGGCGACCGCTATCCCTGGACATCGGGGGAAAGCAGTTATTGAGTCTGCGCGGCGGGACCCGGTGATATGGCCTTCTGGTGGGGCCGGTCCATGGAGTGACGGTGAGACTCTGGCTCCCATACTGTGGCGAGGTGTCCCTTGGTGGTGGCGATTGGGAAACAGCAGGCGTCTGCCCATACTGCTACCGGACCCATTGACACTGCGCGCACCCCCCGCCCCATATTGTACTTCTGGCATCGCTGGTGAGTGGCTGTAAGAGACTATCGGTGTCCGAGCAACCGTTGTAGAGCCCCCGGGGGGTGTAGACCTGCGCATTCAGCCAGTCCGGCCCTACACGTCGTTACCACTGGTATGTGAGCCCGAGGATATGGAGTTGCTGGCTGGGTGTTTGGGAGGCTTGCCGCCGCCCCGTGGGGGAATCCTTGTGGGTGCCAGAGGCGTTGGGTAGCGTCCCCCGACCCCATCGGGTGACAATGGTGTATAGACGCTTGCTGGCTTCTGCCTGGGCTTGGAGGGGCTGCCTCCGGAGGTGAGCCTGTGACCCCACGCTTTCCAGTGACCCAGTGGGCTCCGTGCTCTGGAGTGGTGAGTGGCTGACGTTGAGATGGCAACTAAACCAGAAACCGAGAAGCACCTGCCCAGGTCCTCCAAGGGGTCGAAACAAGTAAAAGCCAATAAGCTAGACCGCTACACGATGCCCCGGAGTTCCTCTACGGATTCGAAACGTTCTCAGTCAGCAGAGAGTGACTCTTTGGGATCTATGGAACCGACGATTACCGATGTTGTGGCGACCATCAGCGGGGTCCAGTCCTCCCTGGGTCAGAAGATGGAGGCATTGGACAATAAACTTGACACCGTCACCATAGAGGTCAACTTGATATGGGCGGATCTCACGAAGGCGAGCGAAAAAGTTAAGTCGCTCGATATTAAGACCGCTAGCTTAATTGATGATATGGCGCTGCTGCAGCAGGAGGTGCGTGATCTCAAGACCTCTTGGGATCTAACGAACCGGAAACTCGACGAATACAAAGGGAGAGCCAGGCGTAATAACATTTGCATCCTTGGGGTGCCTGAGAAATCAGAAGGACCTGCCCCGGATCAAAGATCTTATCCTTAACCATCTGAAGCCCAAGGGACTGGGCAACTTCTTTACAATCGAGCGCGCCCACAGGGTGCTGGGGGGGGAACCCAAGCATGGGGCCCCCACGCCCGATGATCGCGAGGGTGCTGAATTTCCGAAACAGGGATGAGATCCTGCATGCAGCACGCACGGGGGCCCCCTTGGGTTATGAGAATGCCACACTCTCCTTTTTCCCCAACTTCACCCAGATAGTGCAGAATCAACGGCAGAGTTTTCGCCCAGTAAAAAAGAAACTCAGGGACAAGGGACTAAAGTATGCCATGATGTTCCCGGCTCGCCTGCGTGTGGAGGTCGAGGGGAGGGCCTGGTTTTTAGACCACCCAGAGGTTTCATCGGACTGGTTGGACAGCAGACATTTCCTTGTTTGAAGGATTGTTCGCAATGTGTTTTTTTCTTTTTTTCTTTTTTGACATCAGGGTCAAATGCTGTGACTGTATTGTTTCCATGCCATTTCAATGTCGAACGCTAGACGGGGATTGGGGGTTAGTGTGCTCAGTTGGAATGTGAACGGCCTTGGGGACAAAGTTTAGAGGAGAACTGTCAGTCAGTTGGTCAGAAGACATGCCCCGGACGTGGTGCTGCTACAGGAGACGCATCTCATTGGGAATCGTTGCATGGCCCTACACAGAGTGGGTTACACATTGGCAGCACACACAGGATTTACCATGGGGACCAGAGGGGCTGGGGTCTTGGTGAAAAAATCTTTTCCCCTAACAATTCAGGCCACCTGGTCTGATCAGAAAGGTTGGTATGTCAGCATATCGGGGCAGTGGGAGGGGAGGATGGTCACCTTTGTTTCCGTCTATGTTCCGCCCTGCCTCCAATCTGATAGTTTCCGCGACCTGGGTTCTATTTTCCTGACTTTGCCGTTGAGCCTCCTTTTGATGGGGGGGGGGGGACTTCAATGAGGTGGTGGATGGGGAGATAGACCGGCACCTGGCCCGAGCCCTGAGACCGGTACAGAGGTGGCTTCCCGATTTCTTAGAAACTACGGGACCAGTGGATGGTTGGAGGGTGCGAAATCCGAGGGAGGTACACTACACACGTGTCTGCCGCACACCATAGTATGTCTAGGATAGACTATGTGCTGGTGCCAGCAGCGCAGGCGAACGCCGTTCGGGAGGCTCGACACTTGGGGAGGTGCATCTCAGACCACTCTCCAACCTGGCTCCGGTTGGAGTTTGACCAGTTCGATGTAGGAAGGATTGTCCCTATCGGTGCATGGTGCCTAAGAGACCCCACTATTAAGAAGGAAATCGTTAAGATTTCTGATAAATACTTTCAGGAGAATGCGGGTAAGGTGGACTCGGCACAGGCTTTGTGGAAGGCATACAAGACCTTTGTTCGAGGTGAGGCTTTATCCTTGATTGCGGGGAAAAAGAAGGAACGACAGGCGGAGATGGAGAGGGTGGAGGCGGGGGTGACAAGGCTGGAGGCGGAGGTGTCTAGGGTGGTGACTCCGGAGGGACTACACCAGCTTAAATTACGGCAGGACGCGTATAAGGGCCTCGCTAGAGATAAGGCTAGGACGCAGAATGAGGAGACTCAGAGTCGGGTGTACGAACACGGCGATAAAGCCGAAAAACTGATAACGTGGCTTGAAAAGGGTGAGTGGGCATTGCGGCTTGTACCAGAAATACAGGGAGAGGACTCCAGTACACTCACAGAACCGCAGGCAGTAGTGGATAGGTTTGCGTAGTACTGCAATGTGATATATTCCTTGGCTGGGGTGTATACGAGGCGGATAACAGCACAATGATAAAAGACATTCAAAGATGTCTTGGGATGTCAGATTGCACCGAGATAATTTTCTCTTGAAAGTGTGTAGCTACCAGGATTGCTACCCTGGTCTTCTTCCCTTTACCAAGGGACCAGAACTGACTGTCAAACCATCTAAAGCGCATTCTGGGCAAATCTCTCTTCAGAAGATGAGTCTCCTGTAGCAGGCATAGGTCACACTGAAATGCTCTCAGCTGACGCAGTAGTGCTATTCTCTTAGTTGGCGAATTGAGACCTCTGACATTAAGGCTAACTATGCGCATCATGTCTTTAAGAGTGTGTCACCACTGGTCCTGTCCACCCGTCCCACACCCGTAACCACGCACCTATACCCAAATGTGAAGAGTGACATTATGATGGTGTGCTGTGTATAAGAGCGTGTAGATAACATATCAACATTAACAAACAATAAAACAACTGCACCAACTGGTGCACGACTTGCAGTTCTGTATGGAGGGTCCATGTCTGTCGCCGTCCATTGCAGCGTATCTAAGAATAGTACGGAAGTCCTCTGCTCCCGCTGCGACCGGTAGCCATGGTAGGAATCGTATGAGTTGCGTGGGGGTCAGCCAGCCCCTTGCCAGCAAATTTGAGGACAAGTACCAGTGCCATCAATCTATTTCTCTGTCTGGGGATAGCTGCTGCTCGGCTATTTGTTGCAGGAGGGCCAAGCGCTCCTGGATGCTCTTGGCTTTTGTTGGACTGCTTGGTTGTTGTTGTTGTGAATTTTAATGTGTTGCCCTCGTTTTGGATTTTGGAGGGGCAGCTGAGCTCTTGAACGTAAGGAAAAGGCTTCCCTGTCAATCTCTATACTCAGAATGTCTACTGGTTCCAAGGGTGTGCGTACTGCTCGCGTCTCGCCTTGCTACGAGAAAATTAGGCGAAATGGATGGTCCCCATTCCTGGGGTCGCCGAGGGACGACCTGCCCTGTGAGTACGATCTAATAAAAGTTCCTTTTCCTCCAGATCCGGCACTATCTGGCGAAAGAGGCGCAATACGTAGTCTTCCAGGCGCCCGCATCAGCCTGCAATGTCACTCCTTTAATACCAATGTTTGATCTGCGGGATCTGGTTTCCAAGTCTTCAAGATGGAAATTGAGATCCACATTGTGATCTCTAAGTTCCAGGAGTTCATGGCGGTATGTTTCTAGTTCCTTTTCCCTGGCATCACCAGCTTGTTCCACAGAGTCCACTCTCTGCTCCAGTACCCCCATATTGTGACGTAGTTCCTTGACCTCTGCAGTTCCCTCTGTATGGAGGGCCGCAATATCGTCCCTCAGGGTGCCGAAGATTACCTCCATGAAGCCTCGTGTAATGGGGGCTTCCTCGTTCATGTCCTGTGATGCTGGGGCACTTGTTACCGTCGTGCTTGGGGAGGTTGGGGTTGTTCCCGCTTTCTTAGATAAACCTGTTAAAGATTTCAGGGATCGCTGTTAGCATTAGCTGAAAGCCATTTTGTACTTGGCAGCCATCTTAGTTAGCCATGTGCTCGCCTTGTGCTTTCTCCCTCTTCCAGAGCCTTGCACATGCTCAGAGGGGCCTAGCTAGTAGAATGCACCTGCTCTTATGTTATAACTGTCAGGCTATTCTTACTGATGTGCTCAGTTTGGTCTCTCCTTCCACTTTGTTGAGCAAGCAAATTTTGTATACCCATATTAGTCATTTTGCATGCTGGTACATGTGCCAGGACCTCCCCTTGGTTTTATGCTGACTATGTAAACCTAAGCATATTTAAGGGCCCTGTTTTCTGTACTCTTAAGAATGCCTCCTTCAGTTACCTGAGGGTACTGTGTGAGGTAGTCTCCCTCATCTGAGATCAATAATATGTCTTTTATATTACAGCTTCTGAGCCAATCTCTTCTTTGTTGGTTTAAAAGTACCAGGTGTATCAGTGAGACCCCTGAGAAGGTTTGTATTTTCCTCAAACCCCTGGCCACAAGATCCTTGATGATTGCTGTTTCCTTCTTGGACCTGGCACTGGTCATTGTATTTTCCTAGCAGTCACCGACCAGGCCTCGTGTTCCCCGGGAGTATGGTGTGAGGCATGGCCCTACAGACCGAGCGTGATGAAACCAAGGTCCTTTACGTCCGTATGATGTCAACTTTCCACTGCCCCTAAGGCACTATCACAGGGGGCCCCCTCAGCACGCAACACATGCAGATTCTTCTTTCATGGCCACTAGTGGGCCTCGACGGTCTACTGGCCCTCCAGCCTAGTACGAGGTTGCCAGGCCCCGTCTCCACAATGGTCCTTTTGCCGTGAGCCAACGAGCCCTTCTGTTAGCTAGGCTCTGCCGAGATACACACGGGGAGGTGTCTCCACTGTGGATGGGCAGCCCAGGTTGTGACTGCGGCCTTTCCTTGCCCTGCTGCTGTTTAAAGCTGCGGATCTCTCTGGTCGCGCTTCTCCTCCATATGCTTGCCCGTGTCAGGGGTAGAAAGTAATGCATGCTCCCAGCGTGCCTGCACAATACGGTCTGTGTGGGGGCACCGCGCGGTGGAAGAGTGGGGCACCTCACTATGACCACCTGAAATCACTGTCCAAGCCACCCCTCACTGCCGCTCAGTCTCACTGCCTCTGCCCTGTCATGCTGCTCGCCCATCTCACCTCTTCAGCTGGTGCTCAGTGCTGTTTGCTCAGTCTTGTAGATGGCAGCGAGTGGCCCCGTGCAGCCACTTCCCCCTCCCTCACTCAGCACTTGTTGGATGGAGGAGCCTCCCTCCGGGACCGCTTTGTCAGCCTCCTCTCCCGTGCCAATGTCGCCCCTCCGTCCGCACTTCCCCCGATCGCCGGGCACTTCAAGTCCAGCGTGCTTGTCGCGGCCACGGAAGGCACTGTCAGTCCCCTAGTGCGCCTCCAGCGGTCCCGCTGTCCTTCATGTCGTTGTGTCACTCACTCAGAGCTTCCAATATGGGGCCCCCCGGTGTTGCAAGGTTCCTTTGCAATCACCGCGGCGCCATTTTGTGAAGCCTCCGATCTTTCGCTCTTCGGGTTTAGGAGCACGATTCAGCCACAGTGGACGCTGCAATCGACATTAGGCAACACTGACGGTGTCTGCCAATCCTCCATGTTCAATGCTGCGAGACTGGGGCCACTGCTCCCCCGGAACTGCTATTTTAACTGCCCAGCGCATCAGAGCTCGGCAGTTGAGTTACTGCTCGGGCGCCATCTTGGACACCCCCGTGTTGAATGTTGTAAGGGTAGTGTGAGGTTATGGCAGCTGTAGTTGGCATCACGGAAGTGGCTCAACTAGGTCTAGGTGCGGTTTGTGTGGTGGTCCAGTGAGCTCCTCTGTCCCCCTCTTCCATGTTTGTGAAGGCCTTTCTCTCTACCGTTTGTTGGTGCTATCGCAGCGGATGCGGTTGATACGATGTATTCTATGACAGGACTGTGTGAGCATTTTGAGCCCAGCAACTGGCGTGTGAAGAGCTCTTGGCCAGTAATAGTACTCCTAAATGAATCCTCCTTCTCGACCAGTACACCAAGGCTTAGGGGTGTGCAAATGTACACCTCTCCCCTCTTTCTTTCAGCGTGGTGGGTTTCATTCTTACTTCGGCTGGCCTGGCTAAAATCTATCTGTCGGAAAGTCACAGCTGCGGCAACTGAAGTCCTACCCTCTTTAGAATTTGTTTTCAACAAGCAGTATGGAGTTGAATAATATGGATAAGGGTACTGACCTGGATATAATCTCTGATGCGCAAACAGATCTCTCGAGGGCACTGTGGAACTTGCAGCCGTCTAACTTGGAAGGTGAAGATGGGGGTGGAGCCCCTTCTGAGCTATTGCTATGTATTGAGAAAGTCTTGTCTTCTATTTTATCTTTGCTAGAAAAATCAGTTTCAACTTCCAACCATGTGTTTGATGTGTAGTCTCCAATCCTTCTGGCGATTCACTACCTCACTTGCCCGGGGTTCTGTCAAATGCCAGTCCATATGGCGAAATAATTGAAATCGGAAGCTACACAAGTTGATCATGTGTCCATTGGTGTGTTTAAAGATGTTGGTACTCATGCGTGAAAATTGCAAGCTACACAAGTTGATCATATGTCCATTGATTTGTCTAAAGATGTTGGTACTCACTTGGGAAAGCCATATTGGCTAGAGGTTCCTATTTAAAGCAATCTATGGAAGATCCGGTGTATTCACTAAAGCCTTTATTTTAGGGGTGAAGCCCGAATGCACCAGAGGTTCAGTCATTAGGAAAAACAGGTAAGATTTTTCCCATCTTTAAAGAAGGGGTAAATCACCCTGGTGGGGCTCACTCCCCCAGCTTGGTCCATCGCTGATCCCCCTTTAGCGCCAATCATGATAATAACCTAAGGTGATATACAGGGGCGGGACCCTCACCAGGGAGTTTAGCGACTAATATGTCCAAAGGAAAGAAGAAAAAGAAGCAACATATTGTGAAACATAAGCCAAAAAAATTCAGATTTAGGTTTAAATCTTTTTATTATGGAAAGGCAATGCAAAATAATACAGTAAGCAATGTGGTTACACCAGAGACGAGTAGTAATCCTCAGTGGAGGCAAGATGCTTAGTTCAATACTGGTAGTAACATCAATGTCCAACCTGTCGGGGATGAAAACGCATTGAACCAAGAAGATACAAAAACTAGAAAAACCCAGGAACAACCTCCCCCTCCCCTCAACCCAACCTCCCCAACCAACACCCCCCCCCGCATCCCCCCTCCCCCCACCCCAGTCCAGAGCTCCTATCCGTCTTCCCACAGTTCGAGAGTTCAGCGTCGGAACATCTCATGCCTCGGGTATCAAGGGTTCAGTAGCTATGGGCGCTGTCAGGCGTAACAATCGGAGATATTTAGGACAGGTTATCTCTGTAAATTCAGTCAGTAGTAGTGCTCTAAAGGGCTGCCAGAGTTCCTCGAATTATTCCCCTTTCCCCGCTGCAGTGAGTGACAGCTTCTCCATGCCCAACACATGCCACATCTGGTGGAGCCAACCCGTAGTGGTAGGAACAGTAGCAGTACGCCAGTGAACAAGGATGTTCTGCATAGCAGACCCAAGAGTTATGGCCAGTTGACGGCCCCTACAAGAGCGTAGTGGATAGGTTAGTGCATTGGGGAGGCCTAGTAGGATATAGGCGGGAAAGCGGGGCAGTTCAGTCCGAAAGTGTGTGTCCACTTCATCTAAGATGTGTGTCCAATATGATTGGAGGAGCGGGCAGTCCCATAGGATGTGTACCAAAGTCCCTGTGTGTCCACAGCCCCTCCAGCATAACTTATCCTTGGAGGGATCCATCTCGGATAGTCTCTCTGGAGTGCAGTACCAATATAGGGATACTTTCGTGAGTGTTTCTGTGAGACCCATGTGGTACGCTGAGTGCCTGGCCCTGTTTGCGATGTTCCCCCACTCTTTATGGCTCAGGGATATACCCAGTTCCCTCTCCCACCGTTTCCTACCCGGGTTGTAGATGTGTTTAGTTGGTGTCTGAAGCAGTTTATAAAGGTCTGAGATGAGTTTGGAGTTGGAAGTGCGCGAGAAGAGCCAACGCTCATATGCTGTAAATTTCCTATCAGCCGTAGCTCGCACCTGCGGCTGCAACGCCCAGTGACGCACCTGCAAGTATCTCATGCGCTCAGTTTCGGAGAAATTATATTCTTGTTTAAAAAGCTGGAAGGAGAGCACCCCTTCTGAGTCGTAGATATGATAGAGGAAGCGGCAACCAGCCGGCCTCCAGTGTGCAAAGACTCCCTTAGCCGCGCCGGGGGCGAAGTCAGGGTTGTCCACCAGGGGGGTGAGGGGAGAGGGAAATGTGGTCAAGCCATAAGTTATGTTAGTCGCATCCCAGACCTCCAGGGGAACCTGAGTGATTAAGGATGCATAGAGGTTGGGCGGCCTATGGACTCGGGGTACAAACGGTATCTCCTGCAGCGGTCGCCCTGCCACTGCCTGGTCCTGGAAGAGCCAGTGTTTGTCGGACTCACACTTACTCCATTTCACCAGATAGCGCAGCTGGGCCGCCTGGTAGTATTTATGCAGGTCAGGGATGCCCAAGCCTCCTTCCTCCGGGGCTAAGGTGGCGAGCGTTCTCTTCAGTCGGGGTTTCCGACCCTGCCAAATAAAGTTGGCAAGGTCCGATTGAGTTTGCCATATCCAGCCCGTCGGGGGTTGCAGTGGCAGAGCGCGAAAGAGATATAAAATGTGCGGTAGGATGGTCATCTTCACTGCCACTATGCGGCCCAGCCAGGATAGAGGAAGATGTCTCCATCGATCTAGCTCCGTGCGGATGCGAGTGTGCAAGGTAGTGTAGTTGGCAGTGACCATTTGAGGCAAGGTCGGGGCGAGTTGGATTCCCATGTATGGAACCGTGTCCGTGGCCCATTGGACTGGCAAAAGGGTCTGTAGGTAAGCTCGGGTCGAGTCCATGAGGGACAGGTCCAAGGCCACAGATTTGTCCGTATTCATCTTGAACCCGGACACCGCAGCAAACGCCTCGAGCTCAGCCACGCACGCCGGCAGCGCCGTCCACGGACTGTCCAGGGCCAGTAGGACATCATCCGCATAAAGGCCGAAGGCATGAAAATCGCCGCCGAACTTGATGCCCAGATCCTTCTGACGTTGCCGAATTTGACAAGCGAGGGGTTCTATGTAGAGGGCAAAGAGTAGGGGTGACAGGGGGCACCCCTGTCTCGTCCCTCTCTCGATGGGGAACGCAGTCGAGGTATAGCCGTTGACTCTCACCACCGCAGAGGGCGCGTTGTAGCAGTTGAAGACCAGGGCTCGAAACTTCTCCCCCACCCCAAACCTGGCGAGGACCAATTCAAGATAAGGCCAGTGGACCCGGTCGAATGCCTTCTCTGCGTCGACCGCTAACATCATGTTTTCCCCAGGGATCCTGGAGGCTTTTTCGATCAGGTGTGCTACTCTCTTTGTGTTGTCAACTGTCTGTCGGTCAGGAACAAAGCCCGCCTGATCGGGATCCACTAAGCCCGGCAGATGGGCTGCTAGACGCGTGGCAAGAATGCTAGTGTACAATTTAAGGTCGACATTGAGGAGGGAGATTGGTCGATATGCCCCACATCGGGTTCTATCCTTCCCTGGTTTTGGAATGACTGAGATAGAGGCACGTAGGAGGTCTGGTGGGATGGCTCCCGGGTCTGCGAATGAGTTAAACAGGCGAGTGAGCAATGGCGCTAGGGTGGTACAAAAGGTTTTGTAAAAGAAGGAGGAGTAGCCGTCCGGACCTGGTGCTTTCCCCGCCTTAAGACGTGCTATTGCAGCGACTACTTCCTCAATGCGAATGTCTCTCTCGAGCCACTCGGATTGTTCCTGTGCCAAAGATGGGAGTGTGACCGAGTCCAGATATCTAGTCGCTGCATCGACATTCGGAGGCGTGCCCTCGTAGAGGCGAGCATAAAAGTCACGGAACGTCTCAGCTATTTGTGAATCTTCCAGCACGGTGGACCCATCCGTGCGCGTAGGTTCCTTCACTTTCTGATATTGCCGGGCCAACCGGAGCCGATTGGCTAGTAGCCGCCCGCGGTAATCAGTCAAAATATCGAGTAGAAAATATCGAATGGACATAATATCGAGTCCAAAATATAGAATGGACAAAATATCGAATGGACAGACTATAGACATCAAAAATATCGTTTTTAAGGTAAGTAATGTAATATCGAATGTTAAAAATATAGTAAGTTAAAATATCGAAGTATATAATATAGGTTATTAAAATTATTGAATTTTTAATAATATCGAATTTTTTATAGTGTTTTTTATGTTATTATATGTGTGAAAAGTGTGTATTTATGTTCTAATTTATTTTAATTAATTAATTTAGTATTTTTTAATTTTTGCCTAATTTAATTCTGTAGCGGGTTGTGGGTTTATAGGGGAATAGGGTGGGAAGTAATTTAATTATAATTAATTAAATATGTAAATTTATTTATTGGTATTGGTATTGGTATTTATTTTAATTAATTGTTAATTAATTTATAATTGACAATTAAGTACATTTTGATTGGCAAATAATTTTAATTCATTGATTAATTGCTAATTATGTTAATGTTACTAATTTATTTTCTGTAGCGGGTTGTGGGTTTATAGGGGAATTGGGTGGGAAGTAATTTATTTATAATTAATTAAATATGTAATTTTTTTTTTTTTTAGAATTGTTAACTAATTTTGTATGGGTAATTAATTAAATTTTATTTGCAAATTACTTTTATTTAATTGATTAATTGCTAATTATGTTAATTTTACTAATTTATTTTCTGTAGTGGGTTGTGGGTTTATAGGGGAATAGGGTGGGAAGTAATTTATTTATAATTAATTAAATAATTAAATTTATTTAATTGTATTTAATTTGAATTAATTGTTAATTAATTTTTAATTGTTAATTAATTAATTGTTAATTTGTATTAATAGGTAACTAATTGTAATAATTCATTTTAATTTGTAATTTTAATTGATTAAATATTATATTATATTAAATTGGTAATTACTTTTAATTATTTTTTTATATATATTAATTTATATTTTTTTAAATAATATATGAAGTATTTACTTTCTCTACTGTTGCACTCTCTGGAGTGGGAATAGTAATTTTTACCCCTAAGCTATCCAACGCTTTCCCTACTGTTGCACTCTTTGGAGTGGGAATAGTAATTTTAACCCCTACGCTATCCAATGCTTTCCCTACTGTTGCACTCTTTGGAGTGGGAATAGTAATTTTAACCCCTACGCTATCCAACGCTTTCCCTACTGTTGCACTCTTTGGTATGGGAATAGTAATTTTTACCCCTACGCTATCCAACGCTTTCCCTACTGTTGCACTCACTGGAGTGGGAATAGTAATTTTTACCCCTACGCTATCCAACGCTTTCCCTACTGTTGCACTCACTGGAGTGGGAATAGTAATTTTTACCCCTACGCTATCCAATGCTTTCCCTACTGTTGCACCCACTGGAGTGGGAATAGTAATTTTTACCCCTACGCTATCCAACGCTTTCCCTACTGTTGCACTCTTTGGAGTGGGAATAGTAATTTTAACCCCTACGCTATCCAACGCTTTCTCTACTGTTGCAGTCTTTGGAGTGGGAATTGTAATTTTTACCCCTACGCTATCCAACGCTTTCCCTACTGTTGCACCCACTGGAGTGGGAATAGTAATTTTTACCCCTACGCTATCCAACGCTTTCCCTACTGTTGCACTCACTGGAGTGGGAATAGTAATTTTTACCCCTACGCTTTCCAACGCTTTCCCTACTGTTGAACTCTTTGGAGTCGGAATAGTAATTTTTACCGCTACGCTATCCAACGCTTTCCCTACTGTTGCACTCATTGGAGCGGGAATAGTAATTTTAACACTCTTGCTATGCTACGGTAATAATATTGTATAATTTTTAATAATATTCAGTTTATATATATATATATATATATATATATATATTAGAGCTCTGAAAGCACCAAAGCGTCGCACTCACAGGCGGGTGCTTCCGTTGCGAGGGTGCACTCGCAAAACCAGTACCGCTCAGCCTCCCAACGCGGCAATCATCCGCAGGACGAAGGAAGCACTCACAGGGGTGTAGTTTCACAAATTTATTTGTTGCACAGCACACTGACGCGTTTCGGTCGGAACCTTCCTCGAAGTTTACCGAACCGGCAGAGGCGTCCACCATTTATTCCCGCATCCGGGTCAAAATCATAGACATAGGACTAGCCTATGGGGCGGGTAAGGAAACTGCATGATAATCAGCATGAAAATAAGCGCCATCTTAGGATGTCACAAAACACAATGCAACACCCCTTCAGTACAAAATAAAGCCCTGGATGGGCATGGCAAACTGTACAGTTATATAAAAAAAGCACAATTCTACCAAATATTATTCAAATAGAGTGAATAAAGTTGAATTAATAAACAATAAAAACTAAAGAAGGAAAAATTATCATTAAATTATAACAATCCTTCCAATGCATGCTATATACACTCCTATACCCCGCACAGTAAATACATAAATTTATGTTCCATCAATCAAGCCCTAGATGGGCAAATAGTGCAGTGTAGACCCAGCCGGACCCACACTACTAACAATCATGACCAAGGCAAAGACAATTAAGTGGGACTCAATCAAAAATTGTATCAAAAATGACAATATCAAGAAATGAAAATTCAATACACTCCTAGTTCCAAGTAAAAAGGAAAAGAGAGAGAGAAATAATTCGTAACATTTTTCGTAACATTTTTCATAAATCACTCAACAGATCAGCTCATCACAGTGTACTCAATAGCAGTGTAAAAAATGCAAAAAATGCAAAAAATGCATAGTCAGTAGATCCTAAGTGAATACATAAAAGAAAGACTCAGTAGTATCACCCTGCTATTTACACTGAACCCTCATTACCCCAGATGTGATGATAATTCCTCATGTATATTCATCCCTAAGGGCATCTTGGTTTGAAGGTCAATTATGTACCGTGATTCCAACCTACGGAGTCGAACAAGCCTGTCTCCTCCTCTTGGGTTCACTGGTACATGGTCAAGTCCAAAGAAGCTCAGGAGATCCCTGTTGCGTTTATGTGCTTTATATATATATATATATATGTTTTAACAATTACATTTGTATTTTTTTTATAACTTAAATTAATTATTTAATTATTTTAAGGTTATTTAAGTATTTTTAAGTATATTTTACTTATTTATTTTTAAATTTTTTTTTAATTTTACATTAATTTTAATAAATTCGATATTTTTATAAAGTACATATTTTTAAACGATATTTTTGACTCGATATTTTTGTACTTACCTGTTTGTAGATAGGACTTCGATATTTTTGTAGTCGATATTTTGGAGTCGATATTTTAAATGCCTATATTTTTGTAGTCGATATTATGTCAGTGATCCGCCGCCCGCATCGGTCTCCGCCGGTGTAATAGGCGTGTTTCAGCCTGAGCGCCGCATACTCTGCTCGATCAGTGTCGAGAGCTGCCAGGTGACCTTGCGCCACCTTGAGCTGTTTCCAGACTCTGGGGGCTCCGGTCCGCTGGTGCATGCGTTCGAGTTCCTGTACCTTTAGCGTGAGTTCCTCTCTTTTTTCGGCCCATAGTCGGTTGTCTGCCGAGGAGATTGCAATAAATACTACGCGAAGGACAGCTTTCAATGCAGCCCGTTATCTTTTACCGAAGATCCATAAAGGCATTACTCCGATACCAGGGCGGCCAATTATTTCTGCCCAAAATAGCCTGTTGGAACCCCTCTCCAAATATGTTGACTTTTATTTACACGAGTACATGGAAGCTCTTCCTAGTTACCTAAAAGACACTGGTGACTTTTTGAGTAAATTGAAAGAAGTTGTTTGGAATTCCAACTATCAGTTTGTAGTAATGGACATTACTTCATTGTACACCTCTATTAATCACGTTGATGGGATAAATGCTATTGAATATTTTTTATCAAATAGAGACATTAAGTTCTATGAACATAGCAAAATGCTCATTAGCATGATTGATCTTTGCCTTAAGAATAATTTTTTCCTTTTTAACAATGAAGTCTACCAGCAACTGCGTGGTGTAGCCATGGGTGCGTGCTTCTCCCCCAGCTATGCGTGTTTACACGTGGGCTGGTGGGAGAAGCACGTCCTGGGTGGTATCCGTAGTCTGGAGGAGGATGAAATTGGCATTGTTAAGATGTGGCGCTTCATCGATGATGTTTTTGTAATTTGGCAAGGGTGCAGTTCATCAGCTAAAGAGTTTGTTACTAACATCAATAACAATTCTTTAAACCTTGAGTTTAGTGCCAATATAAGCGATGTAAGTGTCAATTTCTTAGATGTAGAGGTTTACATTAAGAACAATGAAATCATGACTAGGATGTATAGAAAATCCACAGCTGGGAACTCAATCCTACATGCCCAGAGTAATCATCCCCATCACCTTATTAAGAGCATCCCTTATGGGGAGTTTTTAAGAATTAAACGTATATGCAATAATGAGATTGATCTCATGAATTGTTTGAATGGATCTTACCAAAGATTTTTACAAAGAGGCTATGAAGTTACTAACCTCACTAACTCTCTCAAAAGGGCTTTATCAACTAGAACCACTGTAATGGTAGAACAACCTGCTTCAGATATTCTAGAAGAGGGTGTTGCTACAGTTAAAGATTCTGCCATTCGGCTAATCACTACCTTTAATAACCAACATAAAAAGATGAGGCAGATCATTAAATCCAATTGGCCCATCTTAAAAACAGATATTGTAGTAGGCCCTCTGGTAGGTGATTCTCCTAACATTACATTCCGTCGAGCACCCTCAATGAGGGATGCTCTTGTTAAGACCAGCCCTGAAACCATCAGTAAACCTAACTGGTATTCTAGTAAAACAGGTTTTCGGAAGTGTAGTTCATGCCGGGCATGTAAATTCGGTGTGAACACCAGCGAATTTGTAGAGGCCTTTACAGATGCAGTAATCCCTATAAATAATGTGTATACTTGCAAAACAGACCATGCGGTCTATGTTTTAAGATGCACGTGCGAGCTTCACTATGTTGGTAGCACTAAACTGCAAGTATTCAATCGTATTTTACAGCATCTTCGTGCCATTGTGAATTCTGATCCCAATTATCCAGTGGCACGACATTTCAAGCTGGTACACAATAACAATCTGAATGACCTACAATACTTTGTTATTGATGCAGTCCCTGTGAACAAAAGGGGTGGGGATAGAGAGAAGAGACTCAGACAATTAGAGAGTCAATATATCTTGAGGTTAAACAGTAAGATCCCTAATGGCCTGAACATGGGAGAAGATCTTAAGAATTTTCTGTAAATATTTTATCACATCATATGCATAACTTTTTTACAATGGATTTTATACCGTTTTTATGTGGTTTTAATCTATTTTGATTATGTTATGGATGGTTTATGGATGAATTTAAACTGTTTACTCTGATATTTAAAACACTTTAGGATTGAAGCTTGACTTTTTATACCCAGCTGTGCTAATTATGTATTATATATGTATCCTATTGTCTGCTGCAATACATGAATTCTGTCATATTTGATTGGTCCTGTTCCCCTTTCCCCGTCCCCTAACGGAACATTTATATTGACTGCCGATTTTTGAAAATTGTACTTTTCATGCACTTTTTGCACTTTATTAGGTTTTTTATTCTGCTCTAGGTTCTTCCTAGATATACAATGTTTGCTGCTAACTATTGGGATTAAGCACCTTGCACTTTTCTTCTTGGCACTTTAAAAAATAACTCTTTGTGGTTATCATAACTGTAATACTGGTTTCACATTATTCCCCAACTGACATTAACTTTTTCGTTCTATCATAATATATAAAAATAAGGTATTATGATTATCCACTGGGCACTAGCCCTCTATGTTTATCCAACAGAATTTTTGATTACAGTTTAAGACTTTGCAAAATGTACATGAATTTAGTGGTTTTCTTGCATTTAGCATTCAGTTACTCTGTACATTGTATGTGGATGGAATAATTCTTTATTGAACGATTACTCTTTTATGTCTATTATATTTGTGGGAGGAGTTTCGTGTTATTACTAGTATTTAACCACCCATGTCTCTGGGTCTTGTCATGTGATCAAGTCCGGGTTTCCCGGACGAAACGCGTCATGCCGCCATCCCCATTGATGGAATAAAGCACTTCATTTTTCTATGAAATCCTTGGCTTGTGGTCTGTACCTGGCTGTGTCCGTTGCTGTTGCTGTTCGGCGTTCCAGGATTGTGGATTTCTATATAAATATATATATATATGTATATATATATATATATATGTTTTAACAATTACATTTGTATTTTTTTTATAACTTAAATTAATTATTTAATTATTTTAAGGTTATTTAAGTATTTTTAAGTATATTTTACTTATTTATTTTTAATATTTATTTTAATTTTACATAAATTTTAATAAATTCGATATTTTTATAAAGTACATATTTTTAAACGATATTTTTGACTCGATATTTTTGTACTTACCTGTTTGTAGATAGGACTTCGATATTTTTGTAGTCGATATTTTGGAGTCGATATTTTAAATGCCTATATTTTTGTAGTCGATATTATGTCAGTGATCCGCCGCCCGCATCGGTCTCCGCCGGTGTAATAGGCGTGTTTCAGCCTGAGCGCCGCATACTCTGCTCGATCAGTGTCGAGAGCTGCCAGGTGACCTTGCGCCACCTTGAGCTGTTTCCAGACTCTGGGGGCTCCGGTCCGCTGGTGCATGCGTTCGAGTTCCTGTACCTTTAGCGTGAGTTCCTCTCTTTTTTCGGCCCATAGTCGGTTGTCTGCCGAGGAGATTGCAATAAATACTACGCGAAGGACAGCTTTCAATGCAGCCCATTGGGTTGCTAGTGTGGTGTCGGCGGTCGCGCTGTGTCGCAGGAAATCGTGTATGGATTCCTGGACCTGCTGCACCACATCCCGCCTGTGAAGAAGCGTGTCTTGGAGTCGCCACACTCTATGAGTCGGAGGAGACTGCGGGATGGCAACGGTCATAGAGACCGGGGCGTGATCTGATAAAGATATGACTCCCATGTCCGCCGACTAAGTGAGGGAACTCACTGGTCCGGTCACCAAAAGATGGTCTATACGTGCGTACGATTTGTGTGCCGCCGAGTAGTGGGCGTATTCTCTTTCCCCTGGATGTCGTTGCCGCCACAGATCATGTAGATTGAGGTCCCGAAGCCTGTTAGTGCAAGCGGTCGATAGACCTCTGGCGTGGAAGGTGCGCGGGCAAGACCGGTCCAAGGATGTGTCAAATACTACATTCAGGTCTCCACCTATTATGATGTGTCTATCCGAGGTCGCCGCAATGTCAGTGAGGGCAGTGTGTAGGAATTTCTCCTGACCCTCATTGGGACAGTACAGAGAGCCAATGGTATAGGTCACTCCCCCCACGGCCACCCGATACGCTAGGAGCCGGCCTCGTATCTCTGCTATTTTATGGAGGACCTCCCCTTTAAAATGTTTCGCTACTAGAAGCGCTACTCCAGCTGTTTTGGTGGGTCCGCAGGAAAAGAATTGTCCCAGGAACGCTCGCGAGCGAAGCCTGCTTTCCAAAGAAGAAAGAATTGCTCTCCTTTTGACCGGGTTGTTGAGTCCCCGCACGTTAAGTGTTAATACTTTAAAGGTGTGTGGCATCGTGGCATGTGAGTTGGTGGGCAGAAGCTATGGTGTCTAGTATGTGGTCCCTGGCAATGAGAGGGAGGGCTACTCCCTCGACGGCGTAGACAGACATCGGCGAGATGTAACCAGTGTAGGTGCACAAGAATTGAGCTCTGGACTTTCCCCAATCCCCTCCCCAACTCCCCCTGACACCCTCCCCAACCCCAACTGGCAAATCCCCCAAGAACAAACCCCCAAAGAACAAAATAGTCCTGGACCAGTCACAGGTTCGTGGAGGCCCATAGGTCAAGTCAGTATTGGGAAACGTGGCGTTAGCAACTGACAGCCTCCAAGCCCAGATCAGCTAGCTCGTAGTCTCGATCTATATTAGGATAACGTAGGGGAATGTGGCGGCAGCAGCCCCATCGGCTCCCCTGCCCCTTCCCCCCCCTACATGGATACATTGCATTATATCTACCCCCAAACCTCGATGTGTCAATCAGCGCTTGACGTGTCTTTCACCACTTCCTGGATAGCTGCTGCTTGTTCTTGGGCCACTGTCTCTGGGTCGGGCTTGAGGCCCTTTTTAGGAGGGCGGCGTCTTCTCACCCGATGCCACCCGTTGGCCTGTGAAGATGCGGGTTCCTCGCGCAGCCGCTGGGACGACAGTCTCCCAGGCGAGTCCTCCTCCACCAAGTCGATGTCCAGCAGGGTGCAAGTGTCTCGTAGGGAGCACATCTGGTGCAGGGTTCCCTGCCATTTGAAGATAATCCGGAACGGGTGTCCCCAAGAGTACGGTATCCCTTTGGCCTGGAGGAAGGACGTGACTGCATGGAAGGATTTCCGCTTTTGGAGTGTGATGGCCGAGAGGTCTTGAAATAAAGCTACTGCGTGATCCCGGAAGCTTAGAGGCTGTTTCATGCGTGCCTCATGTAGGATGCGTTCCTTCAAAGGAAAGTCTGGAAGAAATGCCAAAATGTCCGGCGGAGGGGCTACGGCTCGCCTCGCCAGCCCTACTCTGTGTGCACGGTCGATACGGACCTCAAAGTCAGCTGGCTCCCCGAGAATCTTCTTGAAGAGGTCTTGTAAGTAGCAGGTTACGCTGTTTCCCTCGGCTTTTAATGGATGTTGTTCCTCCGGGAACGGTTCTCAAGGTCCTTTGTGGGTGCCTGAAGGTCCACCTGCTGTTCTCGGAGTTGGAGCACCTCTTGTCACAAGATTTCAACCTCTTCACTGCGTGCCAGATCCGCGGATTCTACTGCCGCCACCCTCTCGCCCAGACCATCCACATCTCTGCGTAGTTCACGTTGCTCCCTGGCCAGATCTTGCTTCAGGGTCATGAAGTCATCGCGCAGAGTATTGAATAGGGATACCAGGAATGCCTTGGTGATAGGGGCACTCCCATCTTCCTGCACTAGGGCATCGGATGGAGCAGTGGGCGAGGGAGGCGTGCGGGTCTTGTCCCCTTTCACAACACTCTTGGCAAGCATGTCAGGTATTGTGCGGCCAGATCTGCGGTTGGTGTTGGCAATAGTCCCAGGACTCCTAGTGGCGCGGGTGTGCTGCAGAACCCCCTTCAAGGCAGGTTAAGAAATTCAGAGTCCGATCGGGGAGGCAGGGGGCAGCCAGGTGTAAGGGGTCCCCCTTGGGAGCAGTGCTTACGAGGCTCGCCAGAGGAAGTACCCGATGGTGTTGAGCAGCGGGTTATAACCAAAGGGGTCCACTCACCGCGTCTCTCGCCGTCCAGTAGAGTAATGACTTTATCCGTGGGTGGCCAGAGTCGGCCGGTCAGCTGTAATGGTTACCGTCAGGGGGTCTGCCACCTCCAAGTCCAGTCACGAGGGTGGCGGGCAGGGCCACGCAGCCGGTCAGGCTCGCCAACCGTGACGGGGCTGTGAAAGTCCCTGAGGGCGTGGGTCTGGGTCGCCGCTGCTAACAAGGCCGAGCCAGGCCCGACAGGATTCAATTCACCGGTGTGTCGGTCCGTGCCCTCATTCACAAGTGGGGGGCAGCGCCAGTAGGGAAGTCCAGAGCGCTGTACCGTGCCCACGTGTCAAGAATGCCGATCTCACCGGCCACCACCCGATAGGCCCACAACCGGGGACGTGACCTCCGGGGCAGCCGCTACGCTCCTCGCTCACCTTGGTCTCAAGTTGGCCACAGCCGAGTCCCAGCGAGGTCCCTCGCCGTGTCTCCCGTCGTCGCAAACCCCCCCTTTCAGCCGTGGATGGCGAGCGGGGGTCCTGCAGGCCACAACCCGGGGCGTCCACTCAGCAGGCGGCCAGCGGCGATGCAGCCACTGGCTCCGGTCCCTCGGGGGGGGGCCTCTCCCGCTTTTCGCCAGCAGCCTCAAGCAGTCTCGGTGCGTGGCGCCACAGGGCGCGATCCAGCCCCCAGGTCTGCCCGCAATTCCTCCGTGTCCCAGTAAAGCTCCGCTCACCCTAGGCCGCACAGCCGGGGCCTCGATTTCCGCGGCGGGTCCTGCGCAGCCGAGAGTCTGCACCGTACACTTCGTGTGCTATATCGGGCTCCTGATGGCAGCGCACAAGCGACTGAGGTCGATCAAGCCTCCGGACCTCTCTGCTCGGGTCTTCCGCTCCTCCAGGGTCGCCGGGGACTCCTGCGACCTGCTCCAGTTAGGCCCGAGGCCGGGGCCTCGATTTTCGCGGCCGGCTGCGCCGCAAGGGCCTGTCCCCGTCGTTACTCCCAGGAGATGCCGCCGCCGGCTCGCAAGTCTCGGTGCAGGGCAGCACTCAGCCACCACCGTCCGTTAGCATACCCCTCGGTTGGAGCCCCTCCAGAGCTCCATCGGCAGATCACTGTGTGCGCCCTCTCGCAGCTCGGCGGGAAGACGGTGCAGCCTCGGGCGGGACTCGGCTCTCTCTCCGGCAGGGGAGCTCAGGCGACCAGAGCTCGCCTAAGTTGAGATCGCTGCCTTCTCCAGCGGTACCGTGAATAAGGTAATGCTTAGGGGGGTAGAAAAGCGTTATTTAGGGGTTGAAATGGGTGCAGGGCCGGGGAGCCTCACGATCCAACGTCTGGTTAGGTCGCCATCTTGGCCACGCCCCCAAAAATTCAGATTTATAAGTGTGTCTGCTAAGAATGTGCCTCCTAATTCCCCCACAAATATAATAATGCCTGATTATTTTCCCCCATCCCCGGGTTTAGTCCCCTCTATGTTGACCAGTGAAGTGGAGGAGTAGGGTATTAACACAGCATGTCACAAAATGGTGCAGGCATCCTATAAAGCGAAAAACACCCTCAACTCAGGAGTGTAAAGAGGTGGTTTTCTCCGATGATGGCCTAAAAAGAGGGATAGGCAATAATGGAGGTACAGGGGCTACAGCTGACTTCTCGGGCATCCCTTTGGTGGGGCGTAGTTTTGAGAAGGTCCCAATAGTACCTCTCCCTTAAATTGACACCCAAGGCATTATTTAGGGCCTGATAGACCCTTAACGGGGATCCACACCCTTTTTTTCCTTCTTCACATAATTGTCAGTATAGATCTGAGACAAAGATAAATAATTCGAAAGAGGGTGGAAGGGTCCTAAAATAGCTCTAACTTTGAATGTGTTGAATTTTGTTATCTTGTTTGTTCATGAATTGGGTCCCTTGAATAAACGTTTCATTCTTCACTCTTTATTGGAAATTGAGTCCCTGAGATTGGTGTCAAGTAGAAATATTGATAATGTTTACATAACATCCTCTACCCCTCTGCCTAGTTCAAGAGTAACGTTAGGCTTCAAGATTATTGTAATGTTAGTCTTGGAGAAGGCTGACTTTTACCTGAAAAGGTGTATTGATGTATTTTTTTGTAGAGTTGGGCAGAGGCCAACTGTAACAGCACAAAGGTTAATATTCAGACTAAGCCTCAGGACCAAGAGCAGATGGGGTCTGTTAACCCTAAGGACATCACCATCTCTGTAGGTAGAGGTTTAGGGAGGAGATCTATAAAAGTGGTACAGTCGTAAGAATAGGGTGTTCGGGAGCCAGAACAGGAGGGTAAGCTGACTAATTGGAGTTGGGTTGCACTGAATGGTGCCTGTAACATTGCTAAGTACCCAGTGCTGCTGAGGTAACTCCTGGGGTAAAATAATATCCTGGGATATGGCAGGCCTTGATCGAACTTGAAATTGAATTCTGTAATGTGTCTCAATCCTGCAGGAAACTTGGGGCTGTAGTGATTTTATAAATGAGAATTATTTTATTTTCTCTTGTGTAACAAGACCATCCGTAAAAGGTCCATGTTAGTGAAGCTGTTGCTATCTTGCTTATAAATAACATCAAATGGAATAAAAAAATATTTGTTCATCCATCGAACTTATGCCTTTGTTTAAAGCTGGCCATGTCTAATGAAAGAGGAGGGTTGTCATTTTTCTGCTAGTTAACCTATGACTCCCCCAGGTAAGCCCCAGAACAACCTAGTTAACTCCATGTTTGCTTTTTTTCATAATGTTAGTCAATTAAAGGAATGTCGCCTGGTTGTTATTGTAGGAGACTTCAACGCCAAGGTTTCAAATTCTGCATGTATGACCTTTTACAATACTGAATTGGGTGAAGCTTGGTCCAACCCTTAAGCGGTGCTCCGGAAAAGGTTAGAAAAGACAGGAAAAGTGGATTCTTTCTAGAAAATTTGAAACTGTATGGTTTTATTTTTTTGAATGGTAGCTTCCCCGAAGATTCTCCTGCCTCTTATACTTTTAATTTTTCTCTCGGTCAATCCTTGATTTGACTATATGGTGGTGTCACATCAAATATTTAGTGCTTGCTTGTACTTGGAGATTTTGGGGACAGATTTAAGTGACCATAGTATTCTCTCTGTCTGTTGATTTGTAATTAAAGGTCCTTTATTCCTGGAATCTTAAGAAGGATAACGTGGCCTATAACAAATCAAATGGGTGTAATTTATGGTCCCGTGGGAATATACAGGCTTTGGGACAATTTCTTATAGTCAGCCGCGGCCCAATGAGGGAGTTCCGGTGGGGCAGAAAGGCGGGGCGGGGGAGGGGCAGGGTGGGGGGGGGGTGCTAAAAACAGAATATGGATAATTGGAGGTAGGTAAACTATTTAATAAATAAAACGAATTTCGTAGCGCGCCCTGCATCAATTATCCATATTCCGGTTTTTAGCTCTCTCAGGATCTGCACTGACTGGCCCGGAAAGAAAAGAACTGAAGTCAGAGCACTGGGGTGGCGCCTATATAGGCAGTGCACACGCAACTTCCTGCGCTGACGACTCCACTTTGAGTTGAATGATGTTACCTATCGGCGTGCATGGGCACTGCTCATGAAATATTTCTGGATCCATTCTAACGCCTGGGTATAATTGAAAGGCAAGGAATCCACAGCTAGAAGTTTTTCACATGTATGTTCTGTAGCCCAAGCAGCAGCTAAACCTTTCCTCTCAATCACTGAGTAATTATTTGCAGATCTTCACAGTGGTCGAGAACCAGAAGCCACTGTTTTTTCTTCCACACCATGCTTTTTAAAAGAAATGCTTCCAACCTCATTACACTCGCATCCACTGTCAATATTGTCTTCTTTCTTAATAAAAAGTGATAGAATATGCGCATTGACAATGGCCTAATTTACCTCCTCTAGCACATTTTATTGCTCATCCTCCCAAACTTAAAAGTACTCGTCTATAATAATTTCTAGCCACAAAATATGGCACTCAGTTCTAATAATATTCAGTTAACCCCAGGAACAGGGGAACGTGTTCAATACCGCTCCGAATGGTAACATTGACAGATGCATTTCAAAGAGCAGGTTTAGGCTTTACCCTTCCAGCAGAGATAGAATAAACCCACATATTTCAGTTCCTCCTGCAAACATTCACACATGTATCTCAGTAATTTGAGATCAACCAAATTATCTAAAACTTATTTCAGTGCAATAGTATGTTCATCAAGTGTCCTAAAAATTAAAATATCATCCTGAAAGAAAAGGACTCGGTCTTGCTTACCAAAACCTTTAGACATTGTCTGAAACACGCTGGAGACAAATGCCAGACCTTAAGGACGCCTAGTAAATTGAAAACTCCTCCTGATGTTACGAATGCGGTTAATATTTTGGAATCCTGATGTAAACCAATTTGGCTATCAACACTTCTCAAATCTAATTTTGAAAAATAGTTACCACCTCTCAGCATGAGAACAATTTAATTCATATTTGGTAGTAAAATAAAAAAACAACAATCATCGAAAATATTGCTAGCCAAACACCACTGGCCCACACAAAATCTTAACATGCAGTCAGCCTTCTTTGTGATTATGACTGGGGAATGGCATTTCTTTCCACATTTTCTCTAAATTGAATTGGTATTATTCTTGGTTTGTATCTCAGGTACTGCATCATGTTTGGAAAATATTTTATGAAAATAACCTTTAACCCAACTTAATTTTGTATTAAATGCCCTTCCTGATTTAGCTTCAATTTCCCCAGGTTTCGTGTCCTCAATTATCACAATCTGATTCTGGAATTTGGGATTAATCATTGCAGGCAGATTATATTGATGCAATCAATCCAATATTGGAAGTCCACTCTCTGCCACATCAACTTTCCTTCAATTTTTCTATTTTTAAATTCAATGCCGACTTTCATATAGCCTAAGATCTCAGCTTCACTTCCTGATCACCGTTAGGGTTATCTATCACCTTTATTTTCAAATGATGACGCTCTGTTGTGAATAGACCTCTTATTCACTGCAGTAATCTTATTTTGGCTTTTTCATTGATTTTCCTTAGATAGAACGTCTGCATTTCTTCATGCAGAGTTCTGATTTTTGGATGACGTTTGCAATGGATATTGATTCCTCTAGTCTGGTATTACTACTCACTGACAATCTCTCCAGCATCTTTGTCATGTAACATTGGACAGTTAATTGATTTTCAGAAGATCCTCCATCATTTGCCCAGTTTTATTGATAACTCCCTTTGTCTAGTGACAATTTCGTTCATCACCTCGTCTTCACGTTGGGGTTGCCATGGCTGCATATATGAATTTGGCAAATCTATTTCCTAATCTTTTTTTGGTTTATTTATATCAATCTGGAATAACACCTGCATTGACATCTACAGCTGCAGGTATTACTTGAAGATATATTAGCCTGCTCTTCCTAGTCCAACCAATAATGGGGCTTTTTTTCCATCGGACGAGAAGGTGGACGGGACTGTGGAAGGAAACTTAGGGTATAATTACTGTCTGAATTCCAGCGATTATATTTGAATGTGATAGATGTTAAAATATTGCCCACTTTGTAAAACTGGAATACAAGTAAGTTCGTGCTTTTTAATATTATTGATTAAAAGGGAATTAAATGTGTTATATCCTGATGGAAGCATGAAATGCTAATATGCCATCTATCTACCGTTCATGTCTCTTGGTTTCCCTTGGTGTTGGTTACAGTTAGGACAATTGCTGCTGGCCTTGACGCACATTGTGGGTTCTGCTTAAAAACTGTGTAATCGTTTCGAACTTTTACTGTTCTGTCACGTCAAAGGCCTTAGGAGTACAGTAAAAAATAAGCTGAGTCAGGGCCATTAACTAAGGGGGCTAGTATGAAACATAGGGTAGTATGTCTTAAGTTAGTCTTTAAGTTGAAAATATAAAAATATGTCCAAAGGCGATGTTCCCCCTCCCCTTTTGCTTTTAATTGTTACAGGATCATGAACTCTTCTGCTATACAATACTGTACCAATCTGGGTAATCCCCAAACGTGCTAACTGTAATTGGGCCTTAGGCTCTAGTGTGACCACTAGCAGTGCGTTATGTAGTAACAGTAACTCAGGTGAATATATATTCTCCTATTCTATTATATGGGTTAGCTTATGACACGCATATACTGTGCATGCCACCATATTTAACTGTAGTTTGCTCATGGTCTCCGTAGCATCTTCACTATCATAGCAGTTAGTGGGATGTGTGCAGCAAAATCCTCTTCTGTTCTTAACTGCAGGGCTCTGTCCTCCAAATGATACTAATGGAAGGCATTTGTTGCCTGAACAACTCATTGGTCTTGCTCAAAGTTTGGGATGGAAAAACCTTATCTGATATAAGAACGCATTACTTGATTCCAATTCAACCTGGGCTGCTTACTGCCTTAAACAAATCTTGGTAATCCCAAGCACAGATTTTTAAATAATGCATTGTATAATGGGAGAGGTATGTTAAGAAATAGATACAACAAACAGGGTAGAAACACCATCTTTTTGACGGATATTCTCCCTGCCATGGATAGAGAAAGTATCTGCTAGTTTGCTACATTATCCTGTAATTACATCCCCACTGGTCTATCCTCTCTCTTAGAACCTGTGTTGCATCCCTCTGCATTTAAATACCCAGATATTTGAAAGGGCCTTCGCACCATACCAGAAGACATTTCAGTTGATGGTGCAGTGACAATTAGGAGTAATAGGAATGATCTGGGATTTATGCCAGCTTGTTTAGTCTGGAAAAATGTCCAAAATGCAGAAACTCTGACTATTAGAGAGATATTATTCGAGGGATCTTGTATATATATATATATATATATATATATATATATATATATATATATAGCACAATGTCATATTCATTTTTAGTCATGTACAAGAATTAAAATAGGGTTTTCACTGTGAGGTGTGAAACAAACAGTTTCTATAAATTTCTGCTAAAAAGAATATTGAAAGTTGAAAATCACTTTAAAGTGATGAAAATTAGCAAAATGCTTTCTCTCCAAAAATATAAATTTATTTTTTGTGGCTTTAAAGAGTGGACATTTACTGCAAGGTGTAAAACAGAATGATGTTAGTGAATTCAGGACAGAAAAAAGTGAAAAACAAAAATTTCAATATGAATTTTAATCTACAAAACTGACACTTCATATTTCTGAGAGACCTTAAGAATCGTATTTCATGATATAAAGTAAAAAGCCATTTATGTGAATTTAGGCGAAAAACATAAAACACTTAATGGAAATGTAACTGTGGGGAAGAAAAACAAAGCAGGCGAGAAATGTCAGTTTCCATAAAAAACATCAAAGGTCCAATTTGTGAACTGTATATTTACCTGGGGATGTAAACATAATGGAATTAAATAGCTCCTTATGACCACATCTAGTAAATGGCCACATTTGATACCTCCGTGAATAAGATTCTGACATCAACTATGTAGCATGAAAATATCATTTCTGTAGTTCTTGACTGAAAAGGGAATTTGTAATTTTGATAAAAATCAGCGCTACTGGTAATGCCAGAATAAGAACAAATGGGCAAAAATATTTAGTGTCTAAAATTGTCAACCCTGGATTACTTGAAGTTGTAGCAAGTTTTGGTTCACTGTATGAGATTAAAGTAATTGAGAGAGCAAATATTTAAAATATTTCTGGAGCCTAACATCTACTACAAGAGTAAACTCTGTATAGGAGTCCAAGTCCTTGAGTATTCTCTCCCAAAGATTAGAACGGCCCCATGCACAGCTTGCAGTTTCAAGATATGTGCAATTAGAGCTACCTGTACCAACTTTTCTTATTTGTTTTGCTGTTTATTTTATAGAGAAGATATTTCAGAGCTGTGGTGACCCAAACCTTAGAAAAGGACCACAATTCTTGAATTTGCACGAGACACATGGAGGGTTACCAGTTGATCATGTATAGTTAACTCTTAATTAAGATAGATACACAATTGTTATCTTGTGAGTATGGACTTCTATGTATTTGTTTTCAGACTTAAACTCAGTACTGAATCAATAGGTACAATTCTGATGTTTCTGTAAGTGCTGCAGTTGTTCACTACTCAGTGCAGGATTATTTTCAGAACTTTGCTGAATGAAGCCGTGGGGGTTGAGGTTGTATGTACACAGTAAGCCCATTTCGTGGTGCTCTTGGGTAGGGGAGTTAGTGTGTGTATTAAGATTAGTGATCCTGCAGTAAATTCTGTAGAGAGAATGGCGAGCTTCAACTGCAAATTAGAATGCGTTGGTATGCAAGGAATATTGGAGAAATTAGTGGGGTCGACCTTCCCGTCATTCTGGCTCATTTATCTTTATTTACCTTAAGCTCTTCTGTAGAATAGAGTCTTGGTCATCAGTGTTACCTGTTGGAATTTTATTGTTTTAACCCCTTGCCTGCCGGGCTAATTCCCCCGCTGTGCTGGGGGGTGGGCACGCACAGCGCCCCGGTGCTCATGACGAGCTGAGCTCATCATGGCCACACCCGTTTTTAAGAACGTTCAGCTCAGCGGGAGAATTAGCCCCACTTGCAAGCGTTCGGACCGTTATGACGAGCTCAGCTCGTCATGAGCACACGAGCATCGTGGCTCATGACGAGCTCAGCTCGTCATGAGCGTGGGAGGGGTTAATGTTGTGGGGCAGTGGTTCTTATCCTTTTGGCTGCTGTGGACCCCCCACTAGATCATTTGATGATTTGAACTGCATAGAAATAGGGAAATGCACATTCATGAAACAAATGCACAAAGGATCAAATATTTTACTGCGCAAACAAATATAAAATAAAAATCAAACTTTTAATTTTAATGGAAGGTTGGAGCTTTTCAAAATTCAGTCGAGGCCACCAATTGTCCAAACTTTATTCTGCTTGATCCACTTACACTGCTCTCCCAAATCCATCTGAGGGCCACCAACCTTATTTTTAGCCTCCAATTTCAAATGTATTCACATTAGCAGAATGTTTTGAAATTTTCAATTTTACATTCTGCTTCTCTGTTTACATACGCTTTATTAATCTGGTAATATTTTTTTTAATTTTCTAAGCAGTCACTGACCACTAGAGTATGCGTTGAGGAGCTCAATGGGATCGCTAGACCATAGGTTAAGGGCATCTTCTGAGAATCCTGTAGATGGGCTTTGGCTCAATAAATGTGCTCTTTTTCTTGTTCACTGCTTCTTCACCTTAATTTTTTACCATCATTACTCTTGCAACAAGGATGGGATATGAGCCCACACATGCTAAACACTGTAGGATGATGAAAGAGATTTCAAATCACTAAAGAAGGAGACTGTTTCTGCCAAGCTATTGATAGATATGCGCCCAATGTGCAGTGCTACGTAACTAATGGTTACCAACAAATATGTTTAAGTGTAATGCGCTCCCAGAGGAAAGGGGATGTTGAGAGAACTATTGGTTTTACAGAGAGGCTGACCGAAAGCCAGTTTTCAGTGAGAGTTGCTGACCTAAAAGGTTTTGTGTGGAGCAGGAGGTTCATCTTGATCACAAACCTTTCTTTAACATTCTGAATAGTTAACCTGTAAAATATAGGAGCATATTAGCAAGAAGCTCGTTAAAATTATTGCCGATTTAGCGGCAGGAAACTGCCGCTAAAATGGCGAGAATGGGCTTGCTAATATGCGTTACAGAATTTCAATAAAAGCCCAGGTTAGATGTCCTGCACATCTAACCTGGGCTTCTATTGGAATTCTATAACGCATATTAGTTTCCTGCTGCTAAAACTGCGATCATTTTAACGAGCTTCTTGCAAATATGCCCCATAGTCCCTGTAGAATCGCAAGGCTAAGCTTGGAGTACACATTTAAGGTATTACACATTCCAGGAGACAAAAGCATCTGGGCTAATTACTATTCAAGGTTGAATGCAGTATAATGAAAAAATGGATGAAGAATGTTTGGTTGCTGTAATAATGTGACGGGTTTAGGAGGAATGGCTGAAGAGGAGTGGTTTGCACCTTAGAGAATGAGGAGGAGCTAAAATCGGTTAAGGAACAGATTGTTCACAGGTGGCCAGGAGAGAGATGTGTTCAGGTACAACCTTTTATCAACATTGCTGATAAGTTGTCTGTGTCAGTGATGGACATCCAGATAAATAATTTGCTTAGAAATTGTGTTGTCTGTGTGGGCAGTGACGAGCAGTTAAAAACTGTTACATTACCCTTGCAAGCAGTCAGTCTGCTGGAAAGACCTTTGGACAAATGAGCAGTAGATTTAATTTAGTCTTTTCATGCTTTGGGGATGAGAAACACATTTGTCATTGTCTTAATAGGCTACAAGAGCAAATGTTGAAAATTCCAGTTTGTGTCCGAACAAAAACACTAAGGGGCAGATTTATGAAGGCCCTGCGCCGCCGGTGCTTCACTTTTTCCCATGTTAAAAGTGACGCACCGACGGCGCAAGGCCTTCATAAATCTGCCCCTAAACCTTTTGAATACGTTTTTATGAGGGAAAGATTTCTGAGGGAAATAGCATTAGGCAACAGTTCATGTCCAAGGAAATGATTTATTCCTTCAAAGAATCTAACATTATAGAATAAAGCTATACTATCCACAGATCAATAGGTTAGTGGAGCGGATGAATAAAGTGGTGCTGGACTGTATGCAATGGTCCACAACTGCAAAAGTGGACAGTAATGAGGCAGTGAAAAGCATGCTGTGGTCACAACAGACCAGTTTATAGTCTGTTACAGGTGTCAGAACATTTGGAATATTTAGATGTAGAACTTCGGCAACTACATTTTTTCTAGCGTGGTTTCGGAAGTGACATCGAAATCTGTGCAATTGCTTACAATGGATTGCAGGATTGATAGTGTTGTAAAATCTCAAAGCAAATACAAGCATTTTGTGACCAAAAGAGTTCAGTGAAAGAGAGTAGTATGAGCATTCAGTTAACGGATTGGATGCAGGTGAAGCATCCTGCTGCTGTGCCGAGGGGAAGTTTAGAGCTCCTACACTAGTGGAAGCAGTAAAAAGTAGGCCTGTGAACATTTTGGGGAAGGGGTTTTGGAAGTTAGAGAGAATTGTGAAAGTTAGAAATACAGTGAGATCCGAGAAGTATTTAGGGAAGGGCATTAAAACCGAGTAAACAGGCATGATCACAAGAGTTCTAGATCATACAGAGTACCTTTCTGAATGATGATGTTTTGCTTGCCGTCTTATCATTATGCAATGTAGGAACTATGCATAGTCTGTTTTGATGTTCTGTGGTTAGGTTTACTGTTTTGTGGTTAAAAGTGTGTCTTTAGTCTCAGGAATGTAATACTTTGATCATCTTTTTTAATAGCATTTATTGTGAAAGATGGGTGTTTTGAAGGGCAGAGATGCGTGATGCTTACTTTCATTACCTTTATTTACTTAAAGCTCTTCTGTAGAGTAGCCTTGGGCATTAGTGTTTATTACTGAAATGGCATCATTTGAGATTTTGGGGGTTTTCATTTGTGTACTCCACTGAAGTTGTGGCTCTACAAACTTGCTGTTTCTTAACGTTCACTGCTTTTTCATATTTTACTAAAACTACACTTCCGTAGTTTGATAGTGAACCTGTCAGGTATGTGTCAGGATTCACTATTGCTCTAGCACTCAGAAGGAGGAGTGGAATCTGTGAGGAGTGGGAGCAGAAGCTCTGGTGGTGGATAGTGGTCTTTTAAGGTGACTTATGTCGAACACGGATGACAAATTTGAGTTTTTAAGGGGCAATACTTAACAATAACTTGTCTTTTATATTGATATATACACCACACTTCTTCCTTTTCTAAGCACTGTAAACAAAAGATGTTGCTATTCCCCAACTTATCACAACGTTTGGTCAGCTGCAGAAGGATGGAAGGCAGAGTCAGCCGTGCCTGCATTCTAACTTGTCAGCTGCTATTCACTGTGTGTTTCACTTGCAAATGTTCAGCTCACTAAGCTATCCTAATTTCCAGAATGGTATTTAATTTGCACGGAAGCGTTCAACAAGTTACTTTCATTAATGCTCTTTCTGGTAGAGACTTTATCTAACTGCAGATGCCTTACCTTAGAATATTCCCCAGGTGTCAGACTGGATTCAGAAATCTTATTTTTTTCACTTTAAGTATGTTTATTAGCATTTTCAATGCCAACACATAACTCAAGACAGTTTCCAGTGCAGCCATTTCACGAATATTATATGTACAGTTTCATATTGGCTAACTTCTCCTGCCAGCCTTCTCCCCCTTTGTTCAACCATGTAGGCAGCCAGTGTCCGAATGTGCAATCCACATGTCTCTTGCTGTGGCCTATCAGATGGGAGGTCTGCAATTTTCAAGATCATTTTCCCCTAAGTCGCCAGATCCTCTGCCGCTTTCTCGTCTCTGCCAATCTCTTTAATGTGCTGTTCATCTGCTAGTTCCCACTCCTGCAGATCCCGCTTCCAAGCCGAGACCTCCAACGCTCTCAGCGTCTGCCAACCAGTGGCAATCCAGCATCTCACTAAGACTTCCTGCCCAGTGGCAACATTCAAGCTGGAATTTTCGGTGTCCTATCCCAAACGCCCTCTCCCACCCTCCTCGTCCCCCTCTGGCAGAGCACCCCCTTCAAGCACATTTTGCAGTCTTTGGCAGGACGACTACTATTATTTGTGTCAATATACAAACTACATCCACTCAGAAGCCCACCAGTTGCCCACAAGGCCATATCATGTGCATGAAGGCAGCCATGGGCTGGTCACATCTGTTACATTGGGAAGGAAGTTCAGGGTATATTCTAGCGAGCCTCTGATGTGTCATGTAAGTTTAGTGCAGGAAATTACATTGTATGAGCTTGAAGCAGGTGTTAGGAGACACTAACCCAACCTGTTCACAAGCTCTTTGCTGTTCAGCATCTGACAGTTTAGTCTACACTACACCTCTCTTTAGCCCATGCCTTGTTCTCTGCCCCCCAAATCTGTAGCTAAGGCTACATGTGGTGTGTGAAAAGCTACCCGCAACATGCCAGATCCTTCAGTTGCTGCAGTACTACATGTTCCAGGAGTTTCTCTGGGTATGTGATCCAGACCCCTCCCTCCAGTTTGTTGAGGTAGAGATCTCCAACAGTCCTTTAACCATCCTCCCACCGCTTTGCGAAGGACATGTCCTGCAGGAGAGCTGAGAACGGTCTGAGAGGCCAGAGGGGCAGGTCCCATGCATATGGTGCCCTGCACAGGACCACGGTCACCACCCTGTGCCAAACTATGCCCGTCTGCTGAATCAAATATGGGTAGGAGTCAGGGACTGTTTTCCCCATGTCCCAGAAAACTTTCGAGCAATACTCCTGCAAGCCTGGAGGCAATGCCTGAGACTACCCATCAGCTGCGCAGGATGTGACATGTGCAGGCATGTACAGGTGCCACCCATGAGTGCTGACATCAGCTTTCTTGACTCTTCCTCAAATGCCAAACCAAAAATCTAATTGGTTGTTACCATTGTGCAGATTTCTAGATTGGGATCTTTTAGGTAATAAAGTCCATTTCACAGAACTGAGAGGACAGGAGGATCCATGATGAATCTGCGATATTAAATAGTCTTCCAGAAAGAGCGTTACCAACGGTAAGGTACTTGTGGTTTTGGTAGAGATTTCTAACAGCAGATTCCTTGTCTTAGAATAAACAACCAAGCAATGCCTCCTAGGTGATGGGTCTGCAAACAGGCTCAAACCAAAAAGTCTTGCAGGACTGAGCGGGTGAAATGCCCATCAGGGTGCATCTTACTATCCAGGAAATAGAGTTTCGGAAACATATGGAGAGATGTCCCCGTAGCCTTCTGGCAAATGTCCAGGAGAGGCAGTAGACATATCAACACATTGGTATCAACCTTAGCTCAGGAGGGATGAACCCGGAAGCCCTCCAAGGCTGCTTTTTAGCTGAAGAGCAGCAGATCTTAATGTAGTCCTTTTCTGCACTGCCTTTCTTGGAGCCAGTAAATTCAATAAAGGCTGATCGTTATTTGGTAGTCTTTATCAAATCAAATATATTAGCATTTTTAACATAACAACTCGGGGAATGCGTTCTTTGTTGTAACCGCCTGTTTTTTATGTCCTGGTATTCTAAGACCTGGTTTTTCTCTTTGAACGTTTCATTATCAATTAAAGTGTAAGGAGAACACTAATCAGAGTACATCTTAAAGAAAACACCTTCTAAGGCAACATTTCACGTAGGATGATTAACTTTTTCCTGCTTTTTGTAGAGGTTAACTTGAAGACTATTATGTTACCGTCTTCATCATCATCAATGAAAGAGTTTACTGCGTTAATACTTTTGTTGTCAAAGTCAATCAATCAATCAGGGAATTGTGAAGCGCGATATTCACCCATGAGGGTCTCCAGGCGTTGGGGGGGGGTTCTGCAGATGCATGGGGTTTCTGCTAGGGCAAGTCTCTGAAGCACCCCTGGCAATAGAAGCAGAGTGAGCCAGTTGGTCAGCAGTGGAATAAATCCATGCTAAATACTCATGCCAGCTCTGAGCCAGAGGCTCCTTAGTCTGGAAAAGGAGGATACAAGAGGCTCGATCACAGCGCTCCCAGACAAGTGGAGTTCTCACAGTGCTCCCAATGGTAAATCAAGGGCAACACGATCAGAAGAAAACTTGCCTAAAGAAATCCCATCAGTGAGAAAATATTGAAGATGGTGAGAATTTAGTTTCACAGGGGTGAGAACACTCAGCTGCCCCCTGTGTAGCATCCCATCCTCGTCGCTAGTGAAGTAATCCCAACCAACAAGTTAAGTAATACGTTTTTATTAAATCCAGAATGTACAACGTGTCCTCAGTCTCGCCACTTAGAGCTCTCTCTGACTCCAATGTTAACATTCTAAAAATGCTTCAATACCGCTGAAACGTTCCCAGGAAGAGAAAAAAGGTGGGGAAGGACAATGGAAGATGGTCAGGACTAAGGGACATTACAACAGGAAATTGGTGAGTAGCTTTAGACTAATGTCTCTGTGGAGGATACAGTATTTGATGCAAACTTTGATAAACATGAGAGTGATGAAGGAGAGGATGAGATTGTAGGAAGATGCACCTTCTAGTTTACATGTTTTGTCTGGAGCGTCTTTAGGGATCAGAGTATTATCTGCTTTAAGGTCCCAAGTGGTAGAAGGATGAGAGAAATGCATGTTTGGGTGGGTCTTCGAGGAAGAGGCTGTTCAAAAGCAAAGTCATAAGGGCACTTTCTGAATGACAAAGAGATCTTCACATTAAGTATCTGCTTCTCGGCTGGATTGCAGGAGCCCGAAGGCATGAGAATACTGCCTTTTTCATATTTCTATTGGATGCTTTTTTTCTTGCCATGATGAGGTTCAATTTCAGTATAGCATATACGGAAAGTTCCAACTGTAGTGTGCCATTGTGGAAGCCAACGCAAAGTAAAGAAGAAAACTACAAATCGATATTAAAATGTTTTATTTGAAATTTAAAAATCTGTAACACATAGGGCAATACTTAAACGGACAAAAGCGTATTCAGCAACATTATGACTGACCTATCAAGGCAATATATTTTTCTTACATGAAAATAGATATCTAGAAAAATATATAATGTAGACAAATAAAGTACATTAAAATATTTAAAACAATACTATATTCTGATAAAACTTACAAAAGTATAATCTTTAAAATAACTAATTTTCATTAACGCATTTCTTGGATGTAAACTTTAGAGACATCTCATATTGGGTTTTTCATATTCATTGAAAACGTTACTGCGAATTATGTGCGTCTCAGAGTTTTAAAAATGTACTGCTTCTTCAGAAGTAAACTTGAAGGTCATTTCTCATGAATTATGATAAATCGGCATTGTCAGCAGGTTGTACAACAGTCTGCAATTTGCCATCAAATTTACAGACCGGAATTACAGTCAAAAGTGTTTTTGCCTTGGTTCCTCTTAATTACAATAAAAGTTACTCAGAGGCACGTTATGGTTTTCTGGAAGCAGATTCAAATCCTGCGGTGTATGGTGGTACAATACGCTCGCCCAAAGGATGTTCACAGTTATCACAGTACCTCGTGACTTAAAATAATATTATGAACTTTGTTGTTTTATTGTACGGATCATACATGGCTGTAATGTGACTAAATGTAACTTTAACACAAGCCAGAATTGATGCAAAAAGCTTGTGTATACCCTAAACTGCTTCAGAGATATATTGCAAACAATAGTAACCAGGCTAACGTCCTGTAAGATTTGAACTTTGCACACAACTTTTTTTTTTTGGGCAGCATGTACTGTAATGGTGTTACATTTTCATGCTAAGAGGCAATACAAAATATAAACCTACGTTTACGTGATTAACTGAATTAATTTCAACAGTTGATTGGGTTATATGTGATTTTATGATTAAGGCAGCAAAGTGAGTGCACGTAGTGAGGTCTACCACCGAACTCTGGACCTTTTTATAGGTATGTGAAAAGCACTTCGCCAAGTTTTTCACTGCTGATCACCCATCTGTTAGCTTATGCACCGTTAATTTGTTTGGCAGTAAGATACATGCACTGAGGGGGCACTATTCTATTCAACCCGTGGAAATTACACTTCCTTTTATTTTTGCGGTGTGCAAAATATGTTAGAAATATGTTAGCCATTGCCCTAGTTTTGTGTCCTATCTCTGTAATGTATTCGAGCAGATGGAAAAAAAAGTAATTTTGGACTTTATCGCACATATGCCCTGGGCGAGTGCCCAAACCAATGCAACCCCTGGCTATAGCTGTATTACATGTGAACACATGATAGTCCTTGTTTGTGCAATCACTAGTAACATTCTGTCCCATGAGTCCATAATTTTGAATTTCCCTTTTTTCTCCCTCAGTGGCTATGCTTGCCAGAAACGACTGCTGAACTTTTTTCACATTTTTGTAATTGTTTCCCCCAACTAATAGATTAACTCTGCATGATATGGGCTACTTCCAAAGTGTGTACCCACACATTCACAGGGTGGGTGTGCCCTCTTTGCCAGAACTGGGTTGAGTTTCCCTTGGTCTGTTGTGTGGGAATTTGGCATAGATGGCCTGACAGCCAAGGTATATTTGGACTGGGGCGAGTGTGGGAGCCAACACGTATTCACCTTTGAAAGCATCGGTAGCTTTTTGACCACTGAGGTGAGTCACAGTGCTTTGCGCTAGCTTAGCAATTTACCCTCAAAATAATCTTCAGCCCTCTGATATTAACAGCTATCTTAGTGATTGCTTACCTCTAAGCATTAAAAACATTTGGCATCACATTTCTGCTCTGACCGAGCTAGAACCTTTGGATTTGTTTTGTCAAAGTTTTAAACTGACCTACCTTTTGTGATCTGATTGTGTATAGAGCCTTATTCCTTTTAAAGACATTGGGCCCGATTCACAAAAGTAATTTGAGACAAAATCCTAACTTTACGGCTTTCGGTACTCACAAAGGGCATTTAGGAGTAGTAAAGTTAGGAATCCTAACTTCACCACTCCTAAATGCCCTTTGTGAATACCGAAAGCCGTAAAGTTAGGATTTTGTCTCAGTTAAACTTACGTTTTGGTCTTAAGTTTACCAAAACTCAAGTTTAACTGAGACAAAATCCTAACTTATGACTTTCGGTATTCACAAAGGACATTTAGGAGTAGTAAAGTTATGATTCAAATTTTACTACTCCTAAATGCCCTTTGTGAATACCAAAAGTCGTAAAGTTAGGATTTTTTTCTCAGATTACTTTTGTGAATTGGGCCCATTGATTCTTACAGTGCATGACTGAGTCAAACTGTACAGGGACTCAAGCCTGTAAAATCTCCAGGAGAAATCCTTGAATTTTCGACCTTGCAATTTTTCAACAGTCCGTATATAAAGGAATGGTTGAAGAACCTTTTGCAGGGCACCAGTACCATCAACCCTGGGACACTACTGATAAATTAAAGCAATTACCAAGGATACCATTCAGTATTCACTAGCTGAGCCAAGAATGGAGCACAACGTGTTCCACAAAGTGATATACTTTCAACAACTCGAATGCTAAAAGAGCGTCTGTGAATCTCAGCATGAATGGCACCATTGACTTGTCACTTGATAATGGGGCAGGGTAGAGAAAGGTAACTCAGGAGTATTCCTGTAGTAACCACAGCTATCAAATAAATGCTGAAATATCCTCTTTGATACTGGATACGGCCAAAATAGTAAATCATGACAAGGCATCAACAGGGAAAGTGGGCAGACTGATTTTCTGGGGCATTTATTTGTGTGATGTGAACATGTAGATTTTTTCTCAGTTGCCTTTACCATCAATAAACGTGTGCCTCGCCATGGGCAGGAAGAGTAAGGGATGAATCTGTGTGTCCAAGCTGGGGCTCTCCTAAGGCTTGCATATTCCCAGCTGCAACTGAATTTCCGGGTGATGTTACAGATACTTATGAAGGAAGTGAAACATACGTACCCGGAAATTCCAAGCAATTTATGTGAGTCAGAATTCCTAACTATCTGCAAACAGCAAATACTAATAATTGCCTCATAGTAAGAAGTCAATTTGATGAAGATACAATATGTTGAACTTCACCTGGAATTCTTGTGGGGGCAAAGTTTAGTCAGTTCTGTCCATATACATCCGTATTTTGAAATCCTGCACGATGTACAGTAATGCAGGAGGTGTACTAGTGAAGGTCACATTCCAAAAACAATTTCTTTTGCTACTGGTCAAGAGGATGGCTCAGTAGGAAAAGGCATGGATGTTCTCTGTGTGTCCCAGAACATCTGCAGTAGAAGAGAAACCTTCAAATCCAGCATATCGAGATGCATCTTTAGCTAGTCATCTAATCTGAAGCTGTATGTCTAAATGGAAATCACGGAAACATCTATTCCGTCCATGCAGATTTTTAAAAGTTAAGAGTTAAGAACCTGTAGAGCTAACGCCCGTCTAGGGTCTACCATCATAATCTGCAGGAAGGGCTATTTGGAATTACAGCCCTTTGTAGCCGACACTCTTTCTGAACTAATAAGAGTAGGAAACTGTACTCCTTTGCCACTCCATGGATGGATGAAGTCATCAGTCAGAGGGCTATCTGAAACCACAATGCTGAATCTGTTCAACATACATGGTTGGAACCAATCTTATATGATGACCTGTAGTACCTCTGAGAGAGACAAAATAGTACCCTTGTTGGTGCATACACATACCCCAATATAAAGAATCTTCCACAATGGTTTAGGGGGACCTCAGGACATTAATGGCATTTGTATAGAGGCTGCAAGGATGTGAAGTTCAGTATTGGGGCTTCAATCAAAAAGTCCATAAGAAATAAGAGTGGTGATACTGATAGTTCACCACCAGTAGTTCCTTAAAACTAGCTTTGGCACTTAAGAAACTGGCAGTGGAATACGTCAGGGCAAACAGTTCCATTAGAAGGCCAAGGCGGTAGCTTGCATATCCAGCAGTTAATGGCCCATCTTCGGAAGAGGACCCTTTGGACACTGGTCTACGAATAGCGCAGAACTCTAGGGTAAGCAGGCTAGAAATATACATGTATAATAAAGCAGAGGGGTTAAACCAAAACTATTCAAAGCCCTGGAGACTTCTACATTAATGAAACTGCGGAACAGAGGTTGAAGACGGGGCTGCTGCAGGGGATTAATGCAGTATGTAAACCAGAGGTAATAGCAGACTCATACAGATCCCACATTCCTTGAAGGTGTCTTGGGTTGTTATAGATCAGTCAGTGAGAGAACAGGGAAAAAACACATGCAGAAGTGAAGGGAGGGCAACGAACGCACGGGAGAACAGGAGCGGCCCGTGCAGGTAAGAGTGGTGCGGCTGGATTGGGGGAGGGGGGTGGATTCGATAGACGACCAGGAGGGAAAATTAAATACATTATTAATTTTCCATCGACGTCTGTCGAACCCACCCTCGCCCCCCTCCCCCATCCGGCCCCCACCGCTCTTACCTGAATGGGCCATGGCTGCAGGAGAATGGATTGAATGCATCTGGATTCAAATATTAAAAGTGCAATACACCATTTATAGAGCAGCCACACTCTACAGTAAGAATCTCATAAGTACAAAATTGTGAGGAGTTTGGTGTAAGAGTACCCGTTATATTTGCAGTTAACTCATGAGGCCCTACAAGTGTCGTTTTGCTGCTATCTGCCTAACCCGACTTTTATCCTCTCCAATTCACAGAAACGTGTCCCATACGCAAAGCAGAATTTAGGAAAAATCGACTTCTTTCCGAATCAGGCTTTCATGCAAGATGTGTTACTTCCAAGATTGATACTACCAAGCTCACTGGTTATTTAGGAGCCTGACATAAAAGGAGCCACATCCCAACCATTATAAATCCTAGTTTGAAACAAGGTGTACATATCTTGCACCCCCTCAATAATGAGGACCAGACTGTATTCATGAATACTTTGTGAGTCGCTCTTGTGAAGGTTGACCTTTACCTGAGTAGAAAACGCAGTGCATGACATACTGAGCGGGAAAGAAAGACTATGTGAAGTTCCTATACCTTGCTGAAATAAGCATACAGAAAACAATCACAGCCTCACTTTTTGGCAGTAAGGGCTTTGTGCTCCCATACAGAGAATCTGTTTGACAGCGTTGACTTGGCTGGTGATGCTGATCACTCAATATCTGTAGGCCGGGGTAGGCGTGGGTCAAGTTGCCATGCCAGCTAGTGACGAGTCATTAACAGGCATTTCCAAATGAGGTTTTGAACAGGGCCTGTATTGTAGTCGACCCATTCTGCTGCATAATGGTTGCAATCAACCACCAAGATAGGGAATAAACTGGGTACTTTCAATGTATGCGGCGGACACCTCTGAGCCTCTCCGTTTACACCATGGCTGCTCTTCCTCCTATGTGTTCTAGAGGCTGACAGATTTGCAGGGTCTAAGAAAGGGATACATAAGGTGCTGGTGGGCACAGAGCATTTTAAAAGAGGGGTCAGAATGAAGTCTACATACTTGTTATCATTCAGCTTCTATACAAAGTACACTGTGTTAGCTCTTGTCCGATCTCCCTTAAAGTGCCACAGCTCTACTCTATTTCAACAGCACATTGAAATGTTCCTCAGAGCTTTGGTTGACAAAGCGTATTGTGTTCTCGCTGTCCATCAGTGTTCACGCCCGGCTCTCAGTGTCTGAACTATGAATTGGTTCCTCCACCACAGCAGTCTCTTTAAGTTGGCAGGTAAGTATGGCATCATGAACACTGTGCAATATGATGTCCTTCTTGATAGAGCTTTCGAAAAAACCGAGTCTGTTAAGGTCCTCAACGACTAGACCTGGGGGAAAAAATAGTTTGGTTTTCAGTACTGTGACACTGGTAAGTTTGTCTTTATTTTACTATCACATAGGTTGCCTACCAACAAACCTTCTGATCTGAGCAAAAAAGATAACAAAATGATATTACAAAGCTAAACTCATTATACAGGACCATTAACAATAAGATGAGCATTCAATTTTTTAAGAGAAAATACAATAATCATTTATGCATTCTTGTTTGAAAGCAGGAAGGCAGAGTTACAAGAGGAGCTCTTCAATACAGTCGGTCCATATTAAAAGCCAAATTGCACTCTTAGCTTCACTAGCTCCAGTAAAATATAAAGAAAACTTCCACTATTTCACTGCAAGGATGCTCCATGTTCGCCGCGCCTTGTTCCTTTCATGTCAGCTCCATGACACTAAAGAATCCCAAATAGGACAACGAGGGACTATAGTTGTTAAACAGCATTCCCTCACCTGTAGTCAGTGCCAATTCATCAGTAGAATCTTTTACCTCTGTTCTTTTGAGTATCCTTCTTGGCAAACAATTGGGATTTAAAAAAGGAGTCGGCTACAGTTCCCTTCTTTTACTGTGAACTGTTGTAGGCCACTGTATTGGTCCCATCCAGAAATACACACAGAGTGTACATCTCTGCTAGCTCTCCTTGCAGGTATTCACTTGTTCAGGTATCAGCGATGGTTCATTGGCAGCACCAGGCTAATTTTTGTCTACCCCACCTTCATTCTGGGAGGACTACAGTTCTCATCGAGAATCCTGCTGCTACCACCACTCACTGCCTCCATCCTGCATGCGTTTGGCAGGCCACCCGCACTTCACCCACAGGAGCCAAGTCTTAATCCATGCAGTTCTGGATATGCTGTGATCTCTAGCATTCAGCTGTGACTCCTTCCCCATCTCTGAATGAGATCCACGCTGCCACATGAAGAAAGGCTTGCTGGGCAGTAGCTCGGCAACACATCTTCAGTATCTGAAGCTGCTGCATGACTGGAGAAGGAGTGTCTGTGTCTAACAAAGTCACAATAAAGATTAAGGGGCCTATTTAAGAGCTGGTTTGCGTCGCACTTGCACCACGCAACGTAGTGCAAGAGCGACGCAAACATTATATGTGATTTATCAAGCCATTCAAGACCACTTTGCGTGGCCCTGAGTGGCTCCATAAATCTGGAGTGAGGCAACTCAGGGCAAATCGCTGCATTGCCTTACTCTGCCCTGAGAAGGTGTTCCAATGCAACTCCCATGGTTTTTGACACATTCTCAAATTTACCAGAACTGGTTGACCTGGGAATGCGCCCAAAGGTACACCTTCTCAGGTGAGGCATAACGGGGAAAATATATTTATTTCTACTTGTTACTTCCTCTAGCTATGTGTGCTGCATCTGCACACATAAAACGAGGAATATGCCTCTCAGGATTGTTATTACACAGGAAAGTGTCCCTTCTTGCACACAAATAATTCTGCATGAAACGCAGGCACCCTTGCAGCATGGTGCAAGGGTGTCTGCATTGGCGCTAGGCTGCCTAAAGGGCATCAGCACAGGGTAAAAGGCAGGAATGCACCATTTCGCCTTAAATCATGACACACGCCTGCCCTTTCCCTGTCACGCAAGGCAGCAAAGTGACATTCATTGAGCCAGAAAATTGGGTGTTAGGAACACAACACTATAAAGAAACATTAATGTAGTCTGTTTACGCATTTTAGCACAAATATATTTGCAATGAAAGAGTTCAGAAACATTTAGAGGCATATTTATCAAGGTTTTGTGCCGCCCTTGTGTCATGCAAGGGTGACGCAAAACCTAAATGTGATTTATCAAGCCGCACCTTGCTTAGAACTGAGTGCTTCATAAATCTAGAGTAATGCAAGGCAGCGCAAATCGCTGCCTTGTGTTACTCTGTGGCAGGGGGACATTCCATGGGTGGAGCGTGGGTGTTCCCACATATCCACCCAAGGATGTTGGTGCTTCCCCAGACTTACCATTAGGGGTAGACCTGTGAATGCGTCAAAATGCTATGTCTCCCTAGGGGAGAAGTTCTTCATTTCTCCTAGTTTTTTCCTCTTTCTACATGTGCTGCATTCTGCAGCACATATAGAAAGAGGACAGTGCCTCACAAGATTTCTTCCTGTACAAATACAATCCTGCCTACAATGCAGACACCCTTGCATGACGCTAGACAGCCAAAAGTGTGCCACCGGTAGGAAAGAACAGGAATGTGCCATATAATGGTAATTACGGCGCATTCCTGCCCTTCCCCTTTCATGCAGCACAGATAGGTGGCTTACTAAGTTGCATGATTTCTTTAATATATATTCGTTTTGTCCACTCAACAATGAACCTCAGTATCAAAGTGTGCAAGAAGTTAATAGTGAATACACACTTCATTACAGTCAGCAGGAGGGTGTGTGATTGTGTGTTTTGAGTAAATGTATGGCTTTTGGAGCTTATGACAACCCTGAAAAATGATCAGCCAGCATTAAGAGATTGACCCAACACCTATTGCTAGAACAAAAGAAACCACAATTCAGAAGATGCTACAGATTCATTGGGGAGCAAATATCGACTACCTTACTAAATTCAACTCCAAGACGAATCTCAAGGCAGCTTTATTTAGAAACGACTTTGGCTGTTCGTTTCTGAAAATGCTATGCATTGCTCTAGCTCAACTCTGTACCATCACTTTGTGACTAATCGCAATACAAACTGCTCTTCGATGCCAGTTTTAATATACTTAGTTATCTCTCCTCTCCGCCATCTCTGTTAGGAATAGATATTGTACAAAGAGAGGGGGAAATGTGTCTATGTTTATGAGCCAGGCATCTATGTAGATATGTAGAGGATCACAAATACACAAGATGGCCCTAAATATGGCACAGGAGTGATAGAATGGCTACTAGAAATAGCAACAATTTCTACTTGGACGAAAGCACGCCTTGACTAAACTGCGACACAAATGCATCCTTTATTTTATTTTTACCTCATAACTTAGTGCTCATTTTATATACAGTGTGACTAGGCAATGAGCACGGGTGCTGACATGTGAGCCTAAAGTAATCCTACAGTTTATAAAGATAATCCTTTGCCTGTAGAAAAAAATCTATCAAACCAGTTTAGTGTGCATGTACACAATATACAAAAACTTACCACTGCACCCAGCTATGTAAATGGTGACGTCAATCTCTCTGTATTCTTTAATAACCTATAAGGGGTACATTTGAAGATGAAAGAGTGTTATAATGGTTAATAAAGATACAAACATCAAACTAGACTTAAAATAGCATTTTCATTTGGCTACATCAAAGCTGCCCTACTCAATAAATACTTGATGTAGTAAGATATGTTTTTTCGCTCTTTTCTCTCATATGCTTAATTCCATCTATTTCCTAAGTCACCTTTCTGATGACTTCCTGTTCTACAAAACTGGATCTTTCACAGATTCCATGCTTGAATCATCCCTATTGGTGAGTCCCATGATAATCTCTAAAAGTGAATGCATTGTAAAGCCTAAAACAGAATGTTTAGTAGCCTATTCATATAATTAGAAAATAACCAACCTTCAACCAATCAGAGACAATCAGATCCCACCCTGACAGGCTACTTTCCTCAGATTCGTGTGCGAATGGAGTCCTTTGAGCTCTGCTTATCTCTTCAGTCAGATAAGTGACTATTCCAGTATAACTATTTTGGAAGGGCTTTCTCTGTCTTAGAATCCAATTTTTTAAGAATACACTTCTGATTCTTCTAATAAAAGCTTTTTTAGACCTTGTGGGACTTGGGCAAGAAAATATTGCACTGTGAACATCCTCATAAGGATTGTATTTAATACCTATATTCTAATCGTTTGGCAAAAGAGTGCAAAATATGTCGAATCTTATAAACAAAAACCCTAAAAGATAAAATGGCCCCTAAAGGTTAAAGCTAAGAGGGATGTCTTCTGATAAAGATACTAACAACTCTACAAACAACACCTTAACCATGTTCATTCTGAGGAAATACAGGATAAAACAGAATATCAACCATCCATCTCAAAAGAAGCTCCTAAAAAGGTTCAGAGGGAAAAGGTTCTATGTACATGGATCTTAACGTTCTAGGCAAGTCAAGAACACAGCCAGGATCTGTTCCTCCAATGCCAAAGATAAAGTTTGACTCAGTCAATAAGCATTCAGTGACATGAACATTGTCTTCCGATTCGTCAGCAGTTCCAGTCGTCGATAAAGCAGGAAGGTACTAGAGTAATATCGGTTTCTACCACAAAGAATGTCGCCAGCGGCATCTGTCACCATTATGATGATAACTACTACATTGCCATGTCTCATACCGTCGGTTACACCACCATCTACAAAGCCGTTGACAACATCACCGTCGACGAAAAAAGCACCATCATCAGCAACGCAACCTTTGTCGTCGACGAGGATTCCATCATCTACGGTTCAACCATCGGTGACACCGTCAACGATGAAAAACCTATAGACGACTAAGTTACATTCACCAAAAAGACAAAGGAAACAGTTTATTTTGCTGATACTAGAGAAAGGGACAACATCTTCGGAGTTAATTCCAGAACAGACCTCTCAGAAAAATGTTTCCCCAAAGCCTTCTCAGCATAAACTCAAATCTTAGGAATCTGAAAATGAGGGTATGATTGGTTCAACCTATTATCCTGCAGAATTAAATGCTAAATATCAGGATGAGGAAAGCTACTATGAGGCGGAAAATATTTTCGAAGAAGATTCTTCAACAAAAGTTTCTTTCTTGACGTTCCAAGAACATGTGGAGCAGAACTGGAACTATGTGGAACTACTTCAAAGTCATGTTCAAGCCTCAGAACAAGCTAAAATGCAAACTGTGTAAAGTCTAGTGAAAGATTTGCAGTTAATGATAGTTGAATATTATTCTTGATTTCTGGATCCTGCAACTTTACCACTTCATTATGATTTGACTTGCCAACCAAGGAGATGGATTGTTTCCTTTGGGACTTTAAGGAACGATCAACAATATCTGTGAGATTAATCCTTATTACAGACCATATCTGGTAAGAGGCCTGAGAACTATGAGAAACCTGGCTACAGTTGTAGCTGTTTTACTTAGACTGGACAAAAAAATTAGGCTTCAGACAATACTCCAGTATGCTTTATTGGACTTCCTGAAGCCGATTCAGTCATCATGCAAGCAGCGCAGAAACGATTTCACGCACCAGTGACACCCTGCTCTGCTCCTCCTGACATGATTAGATAATATTGGAAAACTTTTGTCTGCAATGGCAACCACCATGATAAAAGGTTCTAATGCACAAACAATTCTAGCTTGTTATAGCATACACATGTGGTTTGCCATCACCCCTTTTCTGGATCTTCAGTAAGATAAAAAAAATCAGAAGCCAAACCAATATTACATTGACACTTCAATGGATATTGCTATTACAGGCTGTTGACTGTTTGCTAGTGCAGCTGTGCTAAGAAGAGGTTAGCTAAAAACAACATCTTTCAGACCAGAGGTGCGAAGTCGTATTTTTAGATATGCCATATGATGCGGAATCACTATTTGGCAAGCAAATCAACAATGCTCTACATGCAATTAAAACCGACACAGATATGGCTAGGATCCATACAACAATGACGGCCTCAACATTTTTGTGGTGTTAGCAGTAGTTCATTTTCTGCCACCAACAAACATCAGGCAGCCACATCATCACCTCACATTTCTCTAGGTAGAAGAATTTCCTATTATATTGACCACTGAAGGTCTATAACTACAGACCAATAGGTTCTAAATCTTGTAAGCAAGGACATACCCAGAAATTCTGGGCCATCCAAAAAAAAAGCATCAACCCCTATAATTACTATAAACATAGATATTAGTGATGATAAACAAAGGAGCAATAGAACCAGTGCCCAAAAATTGGTTTATTTTCTTGTTTCTTTCGCATAAGAAATAATTCAGGAGAATGGAGAACAATATTGGATGACTGCAAACTGAACAAATTCTTTAAAGAAGCAAACATTCTGCATGATTACATTGCAAGAAGTCCTACAACTACTTCAAGGAGATTATTTATTAACCCTAGGCCTACAGGACTCATACTTCTGTATCCCAATACATCCCAACCACAGAAAATATCTAAGGGTTTAAAGTGTCTGACTACCAATATCAATTCAAGGTAATACTATTTGGCCTCAAATCTGCACATCACAATCTTCAGAAAAAGCATGCCTCCAGTGGCAGCACACTTGAGAAAGCTGGAACCTCAGGTGTTTCCTTATCCCGGTGATTGGTTAGAAAAACATCTCTGAGGGTGATAAAAAGATCTGTAAAAACTAATCATGGAGAACCTGGATCCTACACTCAACAAAACAAATCTACTCATACACCTCAAAAAAAGATACCCTTTTTTAGCGATCCTGAATACAAAGTTACACTAAGCATTTCCATCCAAGGAAAGAACAGCTAGAGTAATCAAGCTCTCATGCCTACTGTTGTAAAAAGAAAAAAATTACAGTCAGAATTTACAAGACATCATATATTCATTTAATCCCACACTGCGGATTGCATATGCATTCATACTAAGAAGAGTTGGCAAACAGTGATTACAAACTTGGAGTACTTTTAAAGATCTTGTAAGTCTAACTCCAACAGAAAATCAGAAGTTACTGTGGTGGTTCCATCCATCAGGACAACATCTCAAAGGGCCTAACACTTGTCCAAGAAAAAACAAACTTCATGATAACAGATGTATCCCGACAAGGGTGGGGAGTGCACATACAAGGCCTAGCAGCAGGAACAAACTCAACTTGCACATAAATGAACTCCACTTCCACATAAATATTATGGTGTTAAGAACCATAAGACTCTGATAACAATCCTTTTTCTACAGAATACAAGGGAGTTCAGTGTTAGTGGAAGTGGACAACACAACTTCCATGTATTATCTCAACAAACCAGGAGGAACCTGATCTCTCTCCCCATCACGAGAAGTCCAAAACATTTGGAATTGGGCTATATAGAACAGAATTCAGATAACAGCTGAACATGTGCTGGGAAAATACAATTCAAGGGAGGATGCCCTAAGCATGTCATTCAAAGAATGTCATGAATTGGAATTGAATTGGACCCAACTATGCAGGATTGTCAGTTGGTGGGGAACACCAAATCTGAATCCATTTGCCACATACCAGAACAAAAAAAGGCAATTTTTATGCCTGTGGATATCCCCTACCACGGTTGTGCGCAATGCATTTTCAATAGCATGGTGAGGAACCTTTGCATACACTTTTCCTCTGCTTCCTATAATCGCAAGAGTACTACACAAGATGAGGAAAAAACCATGCAGAATCATTCTAATAGCTCCATGATGGGCAAGCAGTATTGCTTCCCAGAACTAATTCTCCTATCAAGTCAAGTCAAGGAAAGCTTTATTCGATTGTTATTGTTCCAATCATAAAAGCACAAATATATCAGAAACATTCATATACAATTTTATTAGAAATTACACAGGATAGGTTCTAAAAATATACAATAATATATTTAAGATGCCATAAAACCATACAAATACAAATGTTTCATTTAAAAAAAACTGCTGTTTACTGCAAGGGAGGTGCCCAGGGTTTACAGACCATCATATATATTGTGTTTTTGCTGCAGGATAGCCTTCTTTAGATACTTTGTAACTCTCCACGCAATGTGTTCCTCTTCCAAAAACTGAAGCCAAATAAAAGCTGGATGGCATTGCATTACACCTTGACTTTTTAAAAGTGGAAGTATCCACACTTTCCTCAACTCTTCATAAAATTTACAAAAGAACATTAAGTGAATCATGGACTGCTCTGAGTGTCTGTCACAGGGGCACAGTGACAGGTTATGTGACCAATCGTTCATAGATGGTATTGTCATTGACATTACCCAATCTCAATCTTGTCAGAAGCATCCTATCATCATCAAGCATCCTATCATAGGCTCCTGGTAAGAATATTAGGTAGGGCTCCATTTGTGCACAAAAAAGCATTAACTGACGATACATAACGCTAGGTTTTACAATTTCCCCTGTCATTCTCAAGGAGCCCAATAATTGTAAACCCTCCATTCTCAAAGCTTTTCTCGACATGGCTAGCATAGTGGTGGGATTTGTAAAATATTCCCTGTGACCTAGATTCTTAATGAAATTACATATAAAGTTAATCCACTGGATCTTTAAGGCCCCATCCAGACCCAAACTATCCTTTATAATGTCTCTATTTAACTTTGTCTGCTCTTTGGTCCAGATCTTATGCCACAGAAGTACTGGTTCCAATCTAATAAGGTCGGAAATAAAAGGAAGACCCAGCCCATCGAGGCAAACAAAGGAGGACGTGCTCGGAGGAGCAGATAAAATGTACTGCAAGAAGGAATTTTCCACCTGCTGCAGTGGGAGGGTGTTAGGGAAGCCCCACACCCCTGCCCCATACGTAGCGGCTGTGATGCACTTTACTTTTGTGGATGCCCTTGTAAACGCGAGCATTTAAGTAGTTATCGCTTGGGACCAGGTGTCATTCTGATTAAATAAAATGCCTAGATACGAAAAGTTCCTTGTTGTGGCTAACTTATTGCCATCCAGAACCAGTTCCCTTACTCTCTGAGTCCTCTTACCGCATCTCATGGGAAAAGTTTTAGAAACATTAATACTAAGTCCCAGATCTTTCATGAAATCATTAAAGCTGTCTAGGACCCTCTACAAACCATTTTGTGGCCCCGCCATTAAGACCTCCTATCAGAACGACCACACATACAATTATCGGCAGATCCGAATTGACTGTCTCGCAACAACGGCTGAGCAAACCCAGACACAGCGTCCTAGCATTAGCCGTATGGCTCCGCAGCACAACGAATGCCAATGCTTAAAATTCCTGAAGACTGTAAAGAGATTTCAGCAAAAGCAAGAGCGGTTTCCAGAAACAGATCTTATACAGCAAAATGACAATTATTTTGCGTACAGAGCACCCAAAAGCACTTGCATTCAATATCTTTGGAACCACACCAAATACTACAATACATTCTACATTTGTCCCTGTCAGGTCTTGCTCACTCTTCAATTAAAGTACACATAGCAGTTATAAAGAGCTAAAATAAAAAATCCCTATGGTCTGCTATAATTCATGAAATTGCTTTTTTTTTAGAGCTTTCCGCAAGTTAGACCTCCACCAATACCATGTCAACCTAATATAGTTCTCTCCCAAGTTATGAAGAGCCTATCTGATCCAATCCATAAAGTTTTTATCAGGAAGACATTACTCCTTCTATAATAATATTTGATTGATTTTTCCAAACAACTAATCCACCAAGCTCCAATTGAGGTCACTGGCTAACGTACCCTATATATCATTCATCCCCCCTATCCAGATCTTATTAAATTTCTTTGGGTATCCCCTTAGCTTACAGATCATCTTTTTCTGCATGGGGCTAATATTAATGTCCATTTCCCAGTCTCAAAATAGGAGAGGTGCCCAACTTCCTTGCTACTTCTCTCTTGACAAGGAGGAACCCCAAGTTAAATAATAAGCACTGGTAGACATATGCATCAGATTCGCTCCATAGCCCTAACAAATTCAATGGGGCCTCCAGGGTTAACTGAATATCAGTAGAGTCCTCCAGTCTGTTGATGTAAAAGCAGACAGTCCCAGAGTGTATGAAGGAATGTCCCATGCTGTCCACATCCTTGCAAACAGTTCTCATTTGACACTTTCCCCTATTTATGAAGTAGAACTCTAGTATAATAGATCCTGTGCAGGATTTTAAATTGTGACATTCCTCCTAGTTTTAACCTCTGCAAGAAGAGTTAGTAAGATCCAAGCTTTTAGGACCCTATCAACGATTCCAAAATGACAGGGTCATTCTGAGAACAAATCCTTGTTTTATCCCTAATGTACCTTCAGATTTCCAACTGAATTATCATATAAATCTTTAAAAAAATAAAAACCCGACCATGGCAGCAAAAAGAGCACTACTCACTCTAGATGTGAAATAATGCCTCACATTCCATGTAGACAGAACAAGCAACTTCAGAATATCAGATCAACTCCTGTTAGCATTTAGTGCACCTAGAAAAGGACACACACTATCTAAACAATCTGCTGCTTGCTGGGTATCTTCGACCATCAGGTACTGGCACAATAAAGCGGGCAATACATTACAAGCAAAGATCTTCACAACTCCACCAAAAGTGTCAACCTCTGCAGCAATGTTTGCAGGAGTATCATTGAGAGACATTTGTCGTGCAGCAACATTAAAAAAATGCACTATTGCCCTGAGTCTACAGAACAGAGAGATGCTGCAGTTGGACAGGCTTTTCTACATCATATTTTCCAATATGGTGAGTCATCTCTTGCAGTACCACCTTCTACTTTAATATGCTGCTTTTGTGGTACCGCTATGTATTCTGATTTAAGCATGTGAATCAATGAAAGATCCTGTTTTGGAGAAATAAAAAAAATGCTTAATTGTAGTTCTCCAGAATTGGCATCCTTCATACATTTTAATTCACACTAGTGCTGTGACAAATCTAAGGAAAGATAACCTCTCAGGGTGTGGTCATCAAGCTGATTGTCTCTGATTGGCTGAAGTCAGGGTTGATTCAAGCATGTGAATCTATGAAAGGTGCCAATTAAGGAGATTTACACTTACAGGTTAGTATTTTTTTTTGTATGTTGTATGTGCACTTCGTATTTCTGTAAGGTGTATTACATACTTGTCCTGCTAAGTTAAAATCATTTGATGTTGAACATAATATGCTAAATTAATATGCGTAATAAATATGTTCTCTTACAGATTTTAGTGTTTTCACTCCAACCGAGTCGATAAAATTGACCGGAGTAAAGTCTAAAATGATCGAATGAATGTTTGTTCCAGGCTTCATGAAGTGTTCAAGTTCTTCTGACGGTGTGTTGGAACACTGTGTGTCAGATGCACTTTGTCCATTCTCAGGCAGCTTTGTGAAGGTTTCGTCCTTAATGAGCTCATGCTTTGCCCCCATCTCCACATCATTACTCTGTGAAAAACAAAATACTTTTTTGTAAAAAATACTTGCAACCAAAGTAGAGAGAAGAAAATATTTGTTCGTATATATTTTTAAAATTCATTTATTGAATTACCACATAGAAAAGAAAAATATAATCCAAAATTAGATTTTAAACTTCATTTTACACTTAAGCCTCTTTTGCCAAAGCTTGCACATCTAGGTTCTCAAAAATACATTTCTTTCTCAAGGAATTTCCGTTGATAGTCATAAGCACTGAAAAGCCCTGCCCACGTGTGGGAATCTGGGAGCACTTTTTCATAATATGTCTTAAGTGTAGATGTTCGCCTTTCTTCGGGAAGGCCTGTAGAAACATTTAAGAAAAGAATAGGGAGAGGAGTTGGCCTAACGGCTAAGGCGCTCGACCTCGGACCTGGGGATCTGGGTTCGAGTCTCGGTAAAGACGCCAAAAACTCCTGTGATTCTGGGCAAATCACTTAATCTCCCCGTGCCTAAAATGAAATTGTGTCCTCATGTAACGTAACTGGTGCTATGTAAAGTGCGCTGATACCTGATTCGGTTCGGGTCTAGTTCGCGCTATATAAAATTCGGCAAAAAAAAAAGAAAAATATTGTGCAGCCTATAAGGAAGGCTATAATGTCCATAGAGATTCCCCTGAGAGATAACTGGGATTACAGGTACGAAACCATTCCATATCTATGAACAACTTATTTCGTTCATTTGTGGTGGGGAGCCCAAGAAAAGATGGGTATATGAAACTTTTGGCCAAGAATGCGGGGCTGAGGTGAATATTGCTTTTTCCTGTTTAATTTGTTATAAGATTGCTGCAGAGTGTCCTATTCGTATTGCTTTTTTGAATGTTTCTAACAAAGACATTATATATATATATATATATTAATAAAGATATATATATAGCTATATATATCTTTTGAGTGATCCTATTTTTATTTACTCTGACAATCCTAGAAACGACTTCCCTGGGGCCGGCCCGACTATTTCAACAGAAGGGGGCTGGCCAGCCCTCCTCCTGGAGTCCATATTGGTCCTGGGGACCGCCGCCCTCTAGGGCCGGCTCCTGCTATGTCCTGGGGTGTCCACTCCTGGGACATATCTGTTTACTATAGCTTGGCAGGAGCAAAACAGCTCCCACCAAGCCACAGCAAACACTCTGCTTCAAGCAAGCAAGCGCAAACAAATTCTCTCGCTTGCTGGAAGTGGAGCATCGTCTGTTTCCCCGACCGCTGTCAAGTGGGCAGGGAAACACACAAATTGCTTTCAGACACAGGGAGCTGCATGATTAGCAGCTCCTTGTGTCAACGCAATGCTGGCTCCTGCAGGAGGCAGGAAGCCGCTGGGGGGCATGCAGTCACCCTCCCCCATTTTTAAATTGCCGTGCCCCGGGTGATGGGGTCCCCAGGACCAAAAGAGGCCTCAAGATGTGGGCCGCGTGGTTCCCCTACGCTAATGAAAATGTTTTTATAAAGCTGACCCTGGGGGGCAGTCTTTTGAGGCCCCACCCCCTTTTATCAACCACTCTGAAAAGGGGCCTACTGGTGCACAACTGCATCCCCTTGGCTGCTGAGAGTCCTTGGGGGCAAACAACCCCTCCTGTTACCTCCAGTAAGTCCCACACAGTGGGACTGCTGAGAGGTCATCCGAGGCCCGCCCCCTTTCTCTACCAGTCTGCAAATTCGCCTCCTGGCAAACTACTGGTTGGGGGATGAAGTGCCCTTAATTGCTGAGGGTCCTTGGGGGCCAAGAACCCCTCCTGAAAATCTCCAATAAGTCCCACACAGTGGGACTGCCGAGAACTTGTGGGAGGCCCCACCCCCTTTCTCCACAAGCTAGGAAATATAATTAAAGCAACCTTAGAAATTCAATAAAAAAACAAGGGTTACAAGGATATTATAGTTGGGAATTAACATTAAAAAACCTTAAAAATTCACTGAAATAACCAAAGGTTACAAGGACGTTACAGTTGGGAATTAACATTAAAAAAAACCTTAGAAATTCACTGAAAAAAACAAAGGTTACACAGACGTTATAGCTGGGAAATAGGATTTTAAAAAAAACCTTAGGAATTCCCTGTAAAAACCAAAGGTTAAAGGGATGTTATTGTTAGGCTCAGATTTCCCTGAACCAGTGCAGGCGTGTCGTCACAAAGGGTCCGCGTCCTTGAGCTGATCCACGCGGCATTACGAGTGAGGTAAGAGGCACGGGCACTGACTAACAACCGAATAATGGTTTAAAAGGCAGCTACACCCGCCGGACTTTGTTTTTTATGAGCAGAACAAAAGATGTTGAGACACTCACCACAGATAGTGCGTAACACACATAAAGCAGTCTCCTCGGTCTACCTCAACATAGTCATCGTGATGCATGTGGAGAGGGAGTTGAAACACCAAACAGTGTTGATTGAAACGACAACAGCAACCTGACTCCACTAAGCCCCGCATTTAAAAATGTCAGTTCCCTAGAGAGGAGAGGTGAATGTGCTCAAGATCAGGTAATGCAGACAGCATATAAACGAACATACCATACAGGGGTAGTTTGCACAGCGTCAGCTGCAATGTACCAAAACAGGCGCTGCCAGATACTTTAAATACTATGCTGATGGCACAAAGGGGTGAGATTTCCATACAAGAGCACATGCCAAGGTTGACTGTGGAGATTGCGACGTGTCACGAAGGGGACGTGATACCATTCATCTCCTTATCCCCTTTAATATCCATGCGTTCAGTGCGACAAAAAATACCAATACTTGGTCAATGTACAATTCAGCCATATCCTCACAGAAACATCTTCCTACCACCAGCAGACAAACATGGAGAATAGACAGCTGCCAGTAACTTGTAGTGAGGGTTCTCCAGACTGATGTTGAAACATTTCATTAAGGAATTGTTTTGCCCGGTTTTCCTCTATGGGATTGTTTGGTAGGATTCGTTGGCACATCACATTGCATTCCTGGACATTGGGTACACAGCTTAATTGTTTTCATGTTCTTTTCGCATGTTTACACTTTACTTTTCCCTACAAGAGGGATGGCAATTGCTACTAGCCCTATTTGCTTACAGTACATTTGTCTCAATGGGGTTTTGCCCCATTTGCTTACATTAGATTTTTCTCAATGGGTTGCAGCCCCATTTGCGTACATTACATTCACCTCTATGGGGTTTTCTCCCATTTATACTGGTTCAAGTCATGTATACCCTTACTTAGGGTACCTGGTTATGGGCCCAAGTCCCATCTACTCTAGTTACTCACCCCTCTGCCAGGGGATAGGTTATGGGTGTCAGTCCCATTAACATGATCTTCTCTCCCTTATTTTTAGAGGCAGGTCATGGGAGTCTGTCCCATTTACATTTTCCAACCACCCTTATGTCAGTGGTAGGTCATGGGTTTTAGTTCCATGTTCCCTTATTAGTGGTGCATTATTACCCTTACACAGGGTGTGTCTTATTGGGGTTTTGTCCCATTTCTGCTAGTGGTTATCCTCTCTCTAGGGTTGTTCTTATGGGTGTCATTCCCATTTACATTATTCACGTCACTACCCTTTAGAGGAGTAATCCTTCATTGGGGTACAGTTTATTTTTAGTCTACACCTAGACTTTGCTGTTCATTTTCTTTTAACGTTGTGCTACCATTGTATTACTTTCCATTTTGAAAATGAGGGAGGATGAGTGATACTTCTTGTATTTTCTTCTCATCTTTTCTGTTTTCTCGCTTGTTCAGTTCTCCTCATCTTTGGAATCTAGACTATATTTGGTTGTTAGTCTTCCACTGTTTTTCCCTCATTGTAGTGTGTTTCTCTTTCTTCCTTGTTTCGGTGGAGATCCTGCCTTCACCACTTTGTGTGCTTGGGTGTAAAGCATGTGTTTAGTTTGTCTTGTGTCATGTCTTTCCTCCTTGCATGTCGGTCTGGCCAGTCGGTGTGTTTGGGGGTAGTCATTAGTGCTTTCCGTCAATCTCTTATCACGTTGCTTCTTATATCTTACTTTTGCATTCTGTTCTGTTGTCATTTATTGAAGGGGAGGATGGGTTATATCTACCAGTTTATTTTAATCTATTGCTTCCTCTTCATTTACTTCCACCTATATTTCCGCTCTCTCCTTTTTGTTCACTTCAGTGCATCTGTTCAGATGCATTTGTGTTCCTTTCATTTATTTCTTTTCTTGTTTCTCATTGTTATATCTTCGTTCTGGTTTTCAGCTGCATTTGTGTTCCTCTCATTTATACTTCTGTTATATAAGAAAGGGGGATAGGCAGCAAGACTGATTACAGGCTCCAAACGAAATGAGCACATATTCCCAGTCCTTAAATCTCTCAACTGGCTACCCTTTGAAGCACAAATCCAGCTAAAGATTGCAATCCTGACGCCCAAAGCCCTTCACTACAATACTCCCACGTGCATGGCGCAAAATCTTGAATTATCCTGTGGGGGGAGGGCATCTAGAAGCGCCCCTACTCTCCTCCTGAAATCTATCATCCTCAGCAAAATGAGAAAGTGTCACCGAGCCTTCTCTGGTGCTGCCCCTCAAATATGGAACTCTCTTTCTCTGGATGTACGCATACTCTCCTCGACGACAGCCTTCAAATTGGAAGCCAAAAGATTCTTGATGAGCAAATTCTTGCCATAAGGGGATGAGGCACCTATATTATTATTATTATTATTATTATTATTATTATTATTATTATTATTAAGGCGACTATCTCTTTGTTCCTAGCTCCATGGCACAACTAACAGTCATGGATTGCATCCTCTGCATAATATTATACCTTATAATTGTACAATTGTTTACTGTTTAGCATTGTTTTTTTCCTTTTCTCAATTACTATGTTTATTTCATTTTGTCCTCTCTACCAATTTATTGTAAAGGATTCTGATATCCTTCGGGATCTTGTTTGCGCTATATAAAACTTTATAAATAAATGTAGTATCCTGTTCTTGTGAATGTCCTGCCATTATCTATCTACCTGCTCTGCCAGTGTGATCGTGCTGTGTGCTGCATGGAATGTTGGAGTGATGATGTGTATTGGAATGTTGGGTGCCTGTGAGGTGAAGTGTGACAGTTGGAGAATGGTATGAGCAGCAGACAGGCTGCTCCTTGTGGGGCTGCTACACTAGAACTCTTCTACCTGTAACTTACTTCAATAAATCATCCTAAACTACATCTTGCCTAATGGACTTCATTACCACAAAGTACTTCCTAAAAGGCAGAGTGTTACATCAAAATGCGTTTCTATTGGTGGAGCCAAAGACCACTCTATGTACATTTGAAAGAATTGGTAACACTAGCACTTGCAGACCGGCACTGTCAAGCCAGGCCTAAAAAGGCTTACTTACATAGTAAAAATATAAGCATAAATACATTTATAACTGGTTTATGTTTTTTTGGTCAAAATCTGTCTACTGAATGTTTTTTCACAGATCACAAACATTACATAAAGAACAAGAACCACAGTGTGTTTAGCTTTGCTCTACAGGTGCACATACCAGTACTTAGATAGGTAAAAGAAAATAATTCACACAGTTTCACATTACAGTGGTGAACAGCTCCTGCATCGTATCCCCTCGAAGTGGTTTGAACTAGTCCGATAAGTAGTCTGATTATCTCCCATATAGTACAAGTGCAAACCTCCAAAAAACCTTCTGGAGAGATGGACGCCTTCTTTGGGTGAACACCCAAGTGGGTAATTAAGGTTGCCTACTCTCGCCAACAAAGAAAAGAAAGGAAAAAGAAGTCAAAATAACAACTGAAAACCACTACAACTATATCCAGGGAGGTTCGTGGGCCAATGTTATGAGCCAGAGAGGGGCGAAGGAAGCCAGACATACGCTGGGGCCTCCCGCGACCAGCACGGTGTATAACTACAATCGGGGCCACATAGTCATGGTCTCCCCCTCGTGGGGAGGTGAAGCATGGCTAGAGCAGGAAAAGATGTAAAGCCCTTAATTGTGGACTACAAGCAAACAGAGGGAGACCCTCTGAGAGATAGCTAACCAGGGGGTTCCAAATGTAGTCAAAACCCGTTCGGGAATCATCAGCTATATCCAATAGGTGTTCCAGCGCCAACGCTCTCCAAAGGCGGGCATGCCACTGGGTGAGTAATGGGGCCTCTTCCAGGCTGTGGCTATGGCCATCATCGCTGCACCCAAGCACGGCCTCATAATTTTATTTTGTATTTTATTTATTTTGACGGTTTTGTATAACGCAAACAAGACCCTTGCGGGTATCAGAACGCTTTACAGATCAAATATAGGTAATGGCATATACACACATATACATATAAATACAGTGAATTATGTGAATACAGTACTGGGAAAAATTAGAGATTAGACATAACTACAGGAGTGTATAGGACAAGTTCAAGTGAATTTTGACATGGGAAACGATTTCACTTCTTTTTTGAAAAAGGCCGCAGATGGATTAAGTCTTGTTTCTGGGGGTAAAGCGTTCCATATCCTGGGGGCCATTCCTGAGAAGGTAAGATTGTATGTTTTTTTTGTGGAGAAACGTTGTGGTTTCAGTAGAAGGTTGTTAGAGCCCCTGGTAGACCTGTTGCCGCCTGATAGTACTAGTTTCCCTGCTAGGTATCTCAGGGTTTTGTGATGTTCGGGCACATGCATCAACCTATTTAGGAAGTGCAAACGGTGCGAATCGGTAAATTCGGCCGTTTGCGCTTCCTAAATACGTTTTTGGGATGCATGAAACAATGTTTCAAAATTCGCTTTTTTTTGCATTTCCTAAAAATGCGAATGCATTTAAGGAATCGCATTTGTGCGATTCCTTAAATGCAATGCATCCATTTTTTAAAAAATTCAAATTTTGAAATAGGAAGTGCAAATTAACACGAGGTTGACCCTCGTGTTAATTTGCGAAAATCTTTAAAAAAGCAAAAAAATGAATTTTTTAAACTTTCATGTTACAGACACACATGTCCTTAGGACATGTGTGTGTGAAACATGCACTTTAAAATACATTTCAGGGGTGCAGGGGGGGGTCCTTTGGACCCCCCTCTGCACCCTTGCAATGCATCAACAAATTGCGAGTTCAAAAAAAAAGAAATGCAAAACGGCATTGATTCCTATGGGCCTCTAGGCCCATAGGAATCAATGTAATGCCATTCCTTAATTGCGATTCGCAATTAAGGAATCGCAATTTCCGAAAATTAAGAAATCCTAAAAACTTTTAGGATTTCTTGATGCATAGGATTTTGCAATTCCTAAATTGCGATTCCTTAATTTTAGCAATTTAGGAAGTGCAAAATCCTACAATGATGCATGTGGCTGTTTGTGCCTTATGTGTCATACAGGCAATTTTTAACTGGATTCTGGCCTCAAAGGGTAGCCAGTTGAGGGCCTGAAGGTCAGGGGAAATGTGGCAGTTGCGTTTGGTGCCTGTGACGAGTCTGGCGGCTGTATTGATAGAGGCTCTGAGAGGAGCGGTCGTTGATTTGGGTAGACCACAGAGTCCGACACTCCCATAGTCAACTCTGGGAATTACTAGAGATTGAAGTGCCTGTTTGAAGTCATTTGCGGGTATGAAGGGCTTCAGTTTATCTGAAAATTTGCACCCCTTGTTGCAGCGCTGATGTGTTTCAGCATGTTTAGTTTATTATCTAGGGTTATTCCCAGAGACTTAGCGGAATCAATGATGAGAGGTTGACCGTCGAGTGCCGTTAGGTGCTACATCCACTCGCGGATGATGGTTGTTTGTTTGGGAGGGGCATTTAAGAGGAATTGTGTTTTTAGTGTGTTTAGTTTTAAATGGTTCTTAGCTAGCCAGATCAGTGTATCTTGGAGCGTTGAGTTAACCTCTTCCATGCTGGTGACGGAACCGCTCCGTCACCAGCCTCGGTCCCGCTGTGCTGGTGACGGAGCGGTTCTGTCACGGCCCGCTCGGCGAGCCTGCGTGGCGCGTTCTATTGAGCGGGCGGGGCCGTGATGGAACCGCTCCGTCACAAGCACAGCGCGCCCGAGGCTCGTGACGGAGCGGCTCCGTCACGAGCATGGGAGCGCCGGGCGGCCCCCCCGTTCCCCCCCTAGTGCTGCGGCAGAATTGCGGCCGCAGCGAAGGTAATAAGGGACTTGATGTCTTCATGAGATTGGACCTTAATGTAGAGTTGTGTATTGTCTGCGTATATGTGATATTGGATATTTGTGGAGTTGAGAAGCTCTGTGAGTGGTTTCATAAACAGATTAAAGAGTGTTGGGGAGAAGGAAGATCCCTGAGGTACTCCCAAAGTGACAGGGGTGGAATTAGATAATGATTGGTTGATCTTGAATGTTTGTGTTCTATTTTGGAGGAAAGAGGTGAACCAGTTTAATACTGTTCCAGATAGCCCCATTCTATGCTTCAGGAGGTCCAGTAGGTTGTCGTGTTTGACTGTATCAAAGGCTGAGGAAAGGTCAAGGAGGATTAGCAAGCAGGCTTTGTTTTGATCCAGTATTTGTAGTGCATCATCAATTATGTGGGTCATGTATATATAAAATAAACTATGTTTATTTTTAAAACGAACAATGCAATTTTCCTTTCACTGTAACTCCATGTATGATGTGAAGTCCAGAACAGAGACAAAAGATCCAGTAATTATTACAAGCACAGCCTTAATGTCCCTTTGAACTCAGTTAGATGGCTAAGGCTGTTTCACAACAATGTCATCATGTATCCCTCTAGTGAATTAGGTAAGTCATCCTTCCGTATTACTTTTAAGACCATCATTTTTATAAATTATTTGATCTGTTTGTGGCTATAATGACGTAATACATTAGGAAATGGTGCTTAGTATGACCGCATCGGGTCATGAATGTGCAACATGTTGTAGCCCAAGACCTACTATATCTGAATAAAAGATATGACACTAATGGTCCCTGTCACTTCAACACTTACAAGTTTTAAGACCGTTCTTTTCTTGTTCTCATCTGCATTCCTCCTTTGCCTGGCATGCCTCTTCAACGCTTTTTTCCTGGCTGTTAATATGGCACATGGATCAACTCCACTCTGAAGGAACAAAACCAATAAGTGTCAATCGAGAAGGTCTTTCAGCAAACAGGCACAATCTAGCTACTGAAATATCACCATCGTTAATGCATCATTCATTTACACCGGAATGCATGTATACAGATAATAAATTAAATAAATGTACGTTTCATGCCAATGTTAATTGCATATTAGTTAATTCTATCCATCTGCTTTTTTTCATTAACCCAAGTAAAATGTCTATAGATTCAGGGAAACACAGGGTGTCTTGATCAACAACCATTTCCAACAACTTCATTAGTTTTTAGATAACTTGCTGTTATGAAGTATTATATTTGCAATATAAAAAGACTTTGGTATTGTATGAGTGGGATAATTCCATTACTGGCCACTGACTCAGAGCACATACACTCCTTCCTTAAATGCATTGTCCTGTAATTTAAACGAGCTAAAAAAACTTCAGTTATGGCCCCAAACTAAATTAGTCGAGATGCATCCTGTCATTTCCCTGTGGATTACCATGTCAAGAACGCAAGCCTGATCCATGGACCCTATTTTTAGTTACACATTTTTTTCATGAAATGTCGCTGCAAAAATAACGCAACAGGCCTATCACACTTGGATATCATTAAAGACCCGAACAAGGAAAGGAGGCCTATTATAGTCTTTTCTCATCGTAACATTTAAACAGCCAAAATCCACTACCACCCAAAGGACACCTCTCCATTACTCTCCCTCTCGCCTTGTTAAAAGTCGTCCCTTTGAGGCACACTCTTAGCACCTTTTATCAATCTAGATATGCATCCTTACAACATAACAGCTCAAAGATACTTCTTTATATAGTGGGCTGGCGAGAACCCCCAGGCCCTTTAGGCAAGTGAAAAATCGATTCTTACTTGGCTATCAAGTCTATATTGCTCTTTTCACTTTATAAATATTTCAAATCTTATGTCACACGAGGTTCAGGGGCACCGCTCTCTAAGCCTTCAGTTGCCACCAGATTAATTTTCTTTCTGATGGCCTTAATTTGGTGAATATACCAGTGTCTGATCTCTTCCGTGATAAAACGTCGGCTCTGTTTGGCTACAGTTTCATATGAAAAAATGATTCATGAACACCACCCCCTTACCTAACTAACCATGCCAAAACTGCCACCCATTCTTAAATAAATGTCCCCTTCTGAATCATGAAAAGTTTCTAAAAGCACAAGGCTCCAGTCATCCTATCAGCTCCCCACATGACCACAATCCAGCTACCATCAAGACGGCTATTGTTTTGGTAGTAGTGCACCATCTACAAATAACATTAAATGTCTGACTGGACTAAAGCATAATTCCAACTAATCTCAGATAAACAGGAATTACTCCTTTAATTAACATGCCTTCCTTGGACCCAGGTGTCGAGGCAAACTGTCTCCGAATTCCACATTCGACATTCCATAATGTGACCTCCTGTGATTCTGGGCAAATCACTTAATCTCCCCGAGCCTAAAATGAATGTGTGTCCTCATGTAACGTAACTGGTGCTACGTGAAGCGCTCTGATACCCGATTCGGTTCGGGTCTAGTTCACGCTATATAAAACCGCAAAAACATCAACAACAACAAAAATGACTCAGTAAGTTCCATGTTTTTTAGTACCAAGTATGGGTACTGGATAAATAACAATGGCTGCACTTGTCAATCTGAAAGAAAGACTGTGAATGGCATCCAGCCTTTTGCACCTCTTGGTGTCAGAGTATTAATACAGAACAACACTCTAGTGTTTTGCAAGCAGCTGTTGTTCGTGTGTCGTCAGTTATCAGAGACAAGACAGAGATTTTACTCATATGTACAGTTATTTAGAAATTAGCTGAGTTGTATTTCTTTCTATTGTCCCCCGCCCCCTTTGAACTAAATCACTAGAAATACTCTAAATCATTCAAACTTCTCAACATATCTTCCATCATTCCGTTTCTCTCAGCAGCTCCAGACCACAATCTCCCTTGTCACGCCTCGCTTAGACTCCGCTAACTCACGGTATCTAGGGGCCTTGTTCTGACTATTCTGAATGACAACAAATTACACACAATGCTTCTGTGCCTTTGAATAAGAGACCACACCTATTGAACTTTCCAAGCACTCCAAAGGCTACACCTAGCCAGACACTCGACTTTCATGACTCTCCACAATGCTCGCTGGACCATCCCGTCCATCGTTGTTTTCCGCACTATGATACCTCAGACATTAACCAGACAAATGCAAATCAGCCCTGGTCCTTCTCCAGTACAAACAGTCAAGTCTGAATTGTCAGGTCTGGTTACCCCTGAACAGGAACACAAGCAACCTCAGAATGGTTTTGGATCACTCCATCCTTGTTAATAGAGTGGCATTCAAGTCCTATGACAAAATGAGCGTGGGGCCCACCTCTGGTCATAACCTTCCTAGTTCGGGCATCACAATCAAGAAAACAAAAAAGTAATGGGGGTATTGCTTGAATCAATCTCAGCACTGGTAAAAAAGTCTGACCCAGTCCATCTTTTTTTTACCCACCATGCTCTCTCAGACAGGAACCAGCCAGGTGCAAACAGGGCCCCGTCAGTAGAGTGCAGATTAAGTTCTATGGCACAGTGACCACAGAACCAAAGTCTCGAGCTATACCTCGCTGAAGTAGGTCGAATCCAGTGTGGGGGTGCAATTTGGGCTTAACTCTTCTTTTTGGAGCAGGAACCAGACTGAGCTACATAAGGCAGGTCTCCATCTAGATCCTTGTGAATCATGGCAGACACGTGTGCTTGCTTGACTGACCCAGTCCTCTCTCCTGGGTGAAACTCAGTCTTAGGTAATGTGCTCAAGCCACTAGCGTTTTGTAAGCCAATGAAGAGGTTGGAATTAGACTGTAGAGGGGGCAGGAAGTTTTCAGCCTCACTGTGCTCATCCTCGCCACTCGGCGGTAAGTACACCACAAGAACCACCAACTAGCACACAAAGAACCACCAACTAGCACACAAAGGGCCACATGCATCAACCTATTTAGGAAGTGCAAACGGTGCGAATCGGTAAATTCGGCCGTTTGCGATTCCTAAATAAGTTTTTGGGATGCATCATACATTTTTGTGAAAATCGCTATTTTTAGTGATTTCCAAAAATGCGATTGCTTTTAAGGAATCGCAAATTTGCGATTCCTATAAAGCAATGCATGATTGTTTTTCAAATTGCGAATTAGCTATTAGGGGGTGCAAATTACCACGAGGTTGAACCTCGTGGCAATTTGCGAAAAGTTATGAAAATGCTCAAAAATGCATTTTTTAAACTTTCATGTTACAGACACACATGTCCTTAGGACATGTGTGTGTGAAACATGCACTTTAAAATACATTTCAGGGGTGCAGGGGGGTCCTTTGGACCCCCTTCTGCACCCTTGGAATACATTAACAAATTGCGAATCGCATTTTCAAATTCGCAATTTGTAAATGCCTTCCCATTGACTCCTATGGGCCTTTTGGGCCATAGGAATCAATGGGATTTGCGAAATCGCAATTAGGAATTCGCATAATATTTGCGATTCGGTAAAAATTGCGATTTATACCGATTCGCAAATATTATGCGAATAAAATCATGCATCCCATTTTGCAATTCCTTATTTGCGATTCCCTAAAAATCGCAAATAAGGAATCGCAAAACCTTACAATGATGCATGTGGCCCTTAGTCTCATTCAACCTTTTTTTATTTAAGAAAACTACATGGGAGATATAGGCCCAAGCGGGGCACAGAAAGCGATGGTTCAATAAATACTAAATCATCTAAGTCTGGGTTGATAATAATGATATGTGAATGGTATTTAAGCTGGATTAAAGAAAGGACTTGTCATCATGGAAAAGGTTGAGGTTGTACCTCATCTGGGTAGAATATGTCCAGCTGAAAGTAGCATTTTTCATAACTTTCACTGACTTGAAGATGGCCTTTGATTCTAGTAATCAAAACATTCAGCCGTTCGCTTTGCTGAAGCAAGGGATGGCAAATTGGTCGCTTGTGGTTTAACGGCTGCATACTCATATGTCAGCAAAGATTAGGCCGGAAGGTCTGGTGAGTGTACAAAAAAGTTACTAATTATTATCTGTCAGGAATAGGTAATAGCCCCCATATTGTTTAGCTTCTTCATTAATGATGCTGGAGCTTACCTCACTGACCTCAATCCAGATAGACAACAGCTGGGAAATGACAATATGAGCAGTTACTTATCTTTGATAATGCTCTTGCCTGTTGATACTGTTGTGACGGTGAGCAATCTTAGTGAACGACTGTGCATAGGCTTGATGGGTATGCACATCAAAAATGTGAGAACCAAATTACGACCCCATTGAAGTATAATACAGATGCAGAAGGGAACATATATGAGAGATCCTTGAACAAAATAAATCACAACTGGTGACTTAATAATGAAGGTTGGTCAGGGATACGTAGGAAGGCTGAAAGGCCAACAAGTAACCTTTAGCATTGTCTGCCCCCAAATCCGTGCTGGCCCAGAGATAAAACAAATAACACATCAGCCAGAGTTGCCTGGAGAGGGTGAACGTGGTTGTCCCCACACCAGGCCACAGACTTTGCCTATTGACTAAAAGAAATATATTATGTGATGGGTGCCTAGCTGCAAAAAGAACATCAACTAGCTCTTTGGGAATACTGAACCTGACACTCAAGGGAAGGATTTGATTAGAGAACCCTGTCCTGTTGCTGAGACAGAAGGTCTTTTTGAAGATGTAAGAGGATGGTGGAGATCAGAGTAACACACTCTCCTGGCCCAATCCAGGGCTTCCAGCATGAGCTGAGACAATTCTGTTCTGACCACATTAAGAGCTTGGGGCAGGAAGATGTATACAAGACTGGAGTCCATTTTCAGTAGAAAGAAATCCCCCCCAGGTAGCAGTGTGGATGAAAATCTAACGTGCAGTAGTCCTAACAGTGTGCATTCTCAGTAGTGCAGAAAACATCTAGCTTGGGCATACCCCAGCAGGAAAAGATTAATTGTACTACCTCTGAATGAAGAGCCATTCGTTGTCCATCAGATTATGTCTGCTGAACACATGCACCCTGGCATCCAGCAAATTCACCAAATGGTTGAGTTTCAGAGGGATCTCCTAGGAGTCCAACCACCTCCAGAGTCACAGAACCTCCTGGAACAGGATCTCCCTCCCCACTATGTCCTGCTTGTTGCAATAAAATTAAACAGACGTGTTGTCTGTGAAAACTTGAATCAGCTTCCCTCTAATGGAAGGAAGGCCAACTGAAAGGCATGAAGCACCAGAACGTTGATGTGGTGCTTCCTTTTTAGCAATCAAAACAAAAGGTCCCTGGTTTCCACTTAGCACAAATTACTGTCCCAAACCAGAGGCGATGCATCTGTCACTAGAGTGAACTGGGTCAGGAAGAATGGTCTGCTTCGGTTCAGGCTGGTATCCAAATGCCACACTGGAGATCCTGGGATGCCTCCTCTGAAATACGGATGTAGTCCAACAAGCACCCCAGCCTTTTCTTCTTTCCAAATAATTTTTATCGCAATTTTTTAAAATACAAATGAGGCATTACAGATCCAACAGTGCCCAACCCTCAATCGCAAAGTACCCCAAGCATGTAATACAGTATAGATTGCTAAACAATAACATGCTAATGAGTCAAAGGATGAGGTAAAGTAAGATTTAGAGGAGGATGGTTCGGGCAGAGTGATGGGCGGGTCAAATAAGTGGTAAGGGTTGTAAAGGACCCAACTTGAAGAAGCTGCTGAACTGGTAGTAACATGGCGACAACCATAGGGGGAAACTGGGGGGGGGGGGCAGGGTACGATGGGCCTTCTCGGTTAGGGGAGTGAAGGGTCTCCACTGGGAACATCAGTTGCTTGGGAGGGGCTGAGGAAGGAGGAAAGGCCGCCAAGTGTGAGGGGCCCGAGTAGGTTTATATTAATCTTCTACCCTGTCTTATTGGGATAGAACTGCAACAACCGGGGAGGAGGGTGTATCAGGGTTAGTACCAGAAAGACAGACAGCTGGTGGGGACTAGAGGGTCAGTCAGTCAGGACAGCAAGTACTCCCAGTTGAGAGCAGTAGGGTGACCGCGTAACCCCTCACTTCGTCACTGTGAAGGGCCATTGACTTGGCCGGTGTCCACCTGATGAGGGTATACTGACAGGCGTCTAAAGACGGAGGCAAGGGAAGTTTCCATTTCATTGTGATTGATCTTTTGGCCAGTATGAGGGCCAAGTCCAGAAAAAGAGTGGCAGTCTTGCATCTTTTAGGATGTTAAATAATGTCTAGAAATTGGTTTCCGTTAGGCCTATGACCTCCACGAGGAGTCACAATGCCTTGTACCAAAACTGGCAGATCGAGGAATAGTTCCACAGCATGTGCGGCAGTCCTGCAGCTGCAGTGGTGCATCTAGCACAAGCATCTGTGGCTTCCAGAAAGACTATAGCAATCTATTGGGGAGAGAGATAAGCTCTATGCAGCACATAGAACGAATTAACTGGTGTTGGGCATTCCTCGCGATATTGTTCGGGTAAGCACAGTCTCTGGCCCATTTCTTCTTGTGAAGCACCCTGCCAAGGTGGTCCCTCCCATGTATCCGTCAGTGACTGCAGGAAGACCTGGGATTGTTCAGTCAATACTCGGGTGAGCCAGCTAATTGGTCTACAACCGTCCCACAAGATGGCTTGGAGAAGCTCAAGGAATTCACTAGTCAACGCGGCGTACAGTAGAAATTGGGCCTCATGAAGGCCGAACTGATCTTTTAGGGCTGCGAAGGACAAGCACCGTCTGTTTTGAAACAAGTCTCCTAGGGTACTAAGTCTGGCATGGGTCCAAAAAGGCAGTCTGTAGCTGCTACGGTTCTATGTCTTGGGACACCACAGTAAGGGGGGGACCCAGCCCGCACCCAGATCGAGTGGGCATAGAGAAATTAGTGGTGAAAACCTGGCCTATCCAGCACTTCTGAAGTCTAGCCCCTTCAACTCTGGTAGTATGAGTCTCCTGGAGTAGGGCTATCTGGACTCCCTTACACTTAAGTATGTAGTTTGTAGTGCTTGGTGGGAGTGTGCATACCCGGGATGTTCCAGGAAATAGTTACAATGGATTGTCTAGTTGTCATCCCATTGAGAGTGCTCTCTTCAGGTTTTTCCCATGGGGAGGTGGCCAGGAAAAGTCAAAAGCGTGGAGTGGAGCGTGAGTGGAGTGGCTCAGTGGAAGGAAGATATTTGGATGGGGCGACCCATGAATAATCAACCAGGTGGGGTGCCTAATCATCATGTAGGTGGGGGAGAGGTCTCAGAAGACAATTCATGGGTCTCCTCCCGGGACACCCTGGGCCATATTAGGTTGGGGCCCCCCGTTGGTCTTACTAGGTTATTGTCTGAGCGGGTTAAATGTGAGCTCCTTGATGCAATGCTCATTACAGTCGATCATTTTCTGACTGGGGGGGTTGTTACTCGTGGAGGGTAGTCATGGTCTTGTAGAAAGGTCGAGGAGGAGGTTCTAGCATCTAATTCCTCCAAGAGTGAGCTAAATGAAATTTCAGGGGGGCTGTGGGGGAGGGATGGCAGCAGCCACAACGAGGGCCGCTTTGTGTCAGCTCCAAACCTGTCCAGGAGAAGTGGGCGGGCGCAGCCAGAGCAGGCCCACCGTTGTCCTCTGGCAGCACCAGAAGAGGTGTCCACAGGATTTCCTCCATCCCTCTGCCAGGACAATCTTTTGTGTAGGAAAGCTCCAACCCAATCAGAGGGATCAGTAAAGAAATGGGTTTTGTTATCGGAGATGATACTAAACTTAGAAAGGGCAGAGGAGGACATACATTATCCCCATCTCATGTAGGCGTCATTTAACTCCTGTGAAAGATGCTCTCTGCCTCTAGACCAACCGACTGTAGACCGGAAAGATAAACATTCATTGATTTTCTCTCAAGAGGAGAGTCTGATTATCTTGCCTTTTGGATGATATCGTCTCAATCCTTAAAAGTTGAGGATTTTTTGCCACTATTGGGAAGGGAGGAGTCATCACCGGAAGGTGCCTAGCTGGCACATGATGGGCCCTCTCAATAGAAAAAATTAGATGAGATCATGAGGGGCGAGCAGGTCCTTGAACCAAGTCTCCAGGTAGCCCACCATGTCAGGGCCATCACTATCCTCCGGGAGGGCCATGACCCTGATGTTGCAGCACCAGGCTCACTCCTCAGCATCATCTGCGTGGTCCTTGAGAAAAGGAACATGCGCCATAAGGTCTCGGCATTGCTTCTGTAGGTCAAATGTGTGGCGTTGAAGTTCAGTGAGCTAATTTGCAGACTGTGTTACCTGTCCCACAAGTCATCAGTTTTCTTTCCATAGGAGAAAGTAGACACAGTGTCTACTTTCGCTTTCAGGCCAAACTTGAAGGCCTCAATAGCCTGCACGGTGGCATTCAACCTATCCGGGCATTCCCTGGAGGGTGCAATGTTGTAAGGTTCAACAGGGCCCACACACAAGTCTCCATTTTAGCTACACATTTAAATTGACTCTTTTTTCTAATGGTGACTTTTTACATGCCTTGCACTTACACAATAATATACTAAGAAATGATTCTGTATGCAGCACATTTCTTAGTTATCATTTTATCATGTTGCCCATACAGGCTTTCCAAGGCTAGGAACATTGAACGCAATGCCCTTGCATTTGGTTGTCTGGTTGGAGATAGCCCTGAGTCTCAATACAAACAATCACATCAGCGCTGCACCTTTGACACAGTGCGATTGGAAAAGTGCATTTATTACATAACCCCCTTGTAGCCAAATTCTGCAGACGAGCACTTCTGCAGTTTATCCTGGAACACCGGGCACTACGAATGGGATACAGGCCTGCTGACTCTAGCCTTCATCCTGCAAAGGACGAAAGTCTGCCCTCCACCAGATCGGCTTCCTGAAACATCAAACACAGGTATGGGGGAAGTTGGGTTGTCCCAAGAGATCTGGTAAAGGGTATGCCCACTATGCTCTTGATTGTATAGGTAGTATTAGGTAGGAGTATAACTATAATCACACTGTAACATTATAATGGTTGAACTATTTATCTTTTTCACCGTTCTTGTAATGCTGGTTACTACTAATAATTGCAGCTCACACTATTTACACAAGAATACAACTGTTTCAATAAATGTTTGAAAAACCAATTTGTATCTTTCTTTTGTCTTCCTTGGGTATGCATGACTTACAACTAAAGGGTAGGCCTGTTTCCACGATTTCCTTGGGGAATTAGGGTGGTCATGTTCTGAGGTTGCAGATACCATCTGGTAACCTGTTCAGGTTAGGGGTCCTCATTGGGCACCGTGAGCTACCTAGGAACTGGGCCAGCATACTCTGATGATATGTTGTCTGGATACACAGTCCTACTAAATTTGTACAAACCATATGACAGCATGGCCGGTGTTGTCCAGGGCCATTGAGGGTGGTAGGGTCCTCGGCTGGAGGTGTTTTGTGCCCCCCATCATACCAGTGCCCCTTGTTAGGTGTTCGGAGTTTTAAATGGGGAGGCTGGGCCTGTTTGCCCCACCTGACCCTGCAGCGGGCCAAGGACAGCACTAGCAGCCCAGTCGTCTCCAACGGCGGGGGGGGGGGGCTGATCTCAGGGCATGAGAACCAGGGGGCCAATCCAGGCACCCCAGTAGTTCATCTGGCAGTGGGATGGCCTCTTTCGTCTTGCCAATTTCTGTTTTGTCTGGGTGACCCCATGGGAGGAGCCCAAACCAGACAGCTGTAATGTGCCTGCGGTGTAGTTGCCATTGGGCCTTCCGCTCTCCTGGGAGAAGTCTGTTGAACTATATCCTTGAAAGCCGCCCAGAAGCCTGGCAGGCAGGTGCTGTTTAGGACGCTGTCAGGATGGATGTGCCGGGATCAGTCACCAGCTCCGCTTCTGTGCAGGGGCAAGTGTGAAGGAGCGGTCGGAGCTAGATCGATGGAGCGCAACCACCACCACAGTGAGAGAGACCATCCTTCAGATTTCATCAAACTCCAAGGGCTACAGCAGGGTCCAGATGAGTTCTGAGTCCCTCCCCAGTGTCCTGCAGTGGGGGGTCGCCTGATGGTGTGTTATTCCATCGGAATAGGGAGCCGTGAGCTCTTGGCTTAAGTGGCCGCCATGTTGGCTTCCCAAGCCACGCCTCACCAAACAACCCCAGTGTTGAGCATGCTGGAAGCGCAGGTTCCACTACAGGGCCAACATGTGCCACTGGGCTTGAATGACTAGCAGGATATAGGAGGACAAGAAGCTTCAGAACCCTACACACTAACTTAGGAGTGAGCCGAAACATTGGTATTATAACCTGAATGTCCTGTGCCCGTCACTGGGGTGCAAAAGCTTTCTATGACCACAATGCCCCTTAGAAATGGATCCTCTTTGTAGGCTACAGCCCCCAGGGCTGACAGAAGGGAAACAGTTAACTGTAGGGAGTCTGCAGCCAGTATAAAAAGTTCCTTCCCTCCAGTAACATTCTTTCTGGTGGATTCTGTACCTAACTGTAGATCCCTCACCTTGTGAATATTCCCCAAGTATCAGGCTGGATCTAAAAACTTTCAAGTGGTACTCCTGCGTGCCGGGAGGTGGCATCGTGTAGCTTTGTTCCAGAAGTGACAAATGAAGTAAAAAATAAGTACCACCCATGAACGCTGATGTCAACTGCTTCCTTAGGTTGTCCGCGACCTCACACACAACCTATTGACAAATTGGCATGACCAGTGTGCACATTTCTAAATTGGGATCCTTTTAGATGGAAAAAGGAACTCCGTTCATAGAATGGGGAATTGAGTAGGTTGGTTGGGAATCTGTGGTTAGAGTATCCACCAGAAAGAGTGTTACTGAGTTGCCTCTGATAGCTATTTCTAACAGCAGATTCCTCACCATGAGGATAGATAGCATAGCAGTACCTCCCCAAGTGGTGGGTGTGTGAACTGGCTCAGACCAAAAAGTACTGCCTTTTTCGATGGACCTGTAGTGCCAACACCAACATGGCCGCCTGAAAAATGTCCAGACAGGAACTACACGTGCTAGTGCGGTGGTAATAGATATTTATGCAGGGAAAAATTGATCAGGGAATGTGTCTGTTTTTGCACGGCCTTGCCTTTCTTTGCCCCAGAGAAACCCACAAAGAGTTGATCTTCCACCTGGTGCAATCAATGTAAAAACTTAGTACCCTCTTAGGGTCTTTCCTCCTTGGAGAGATGATGTGAGGCAAAGAATGCCGGAAGGGTGATAGTGTGCCCAACGTGAAATGGTGTGACCACTTTCTGTAGAAAGGTAGCTTAGGTCCTCAACATCAACTTGTCTGGAAAGCATGTCATGTAAGATGGGCTGAAAGAAAGAAACTGCAGCTTGTTCAGATGCCTAGCTGATAAAATGACAATGAGAGACTGTTTTCAGTGTCAGAAGTCTTAATGGGCAACTATGCTGTGGCTCAAAAGGAGTACCCAGCAACAATTAGACAACTAAGTTCACATTCCACTGTGGCATCACAAAAGGTGTTAATGGAAATAAATGTTGCAAACCTTAAAAAAAAACTCTTATCACAACAGAGGATTTAAATAAAGAAGACTGATCAAGCAACCTCAAATACAGCCGAAAAAGCTGGAAATAGTTCTTAACAGTGCCCAAAGCAAGTCCTTGCTGGGCGAAGGACAAAACAAACAACAAAACTTCAGACAACTTTGCTTGTAAGGGGTCAATTTGTCAGGTGCTGCACCAAGCATCACATTTGTCCCAATGACTGATGTACACCAATTTGGTGGAGGGATGCCTGACAGGCAAAATTACAACAACAATCTCAGGAGGAAAGTTGAAAGAGGGCAACTATCACTGCTCAATCTCATGTCATGTAGATGGAAACTGTGAAGGCTGGTGTGCAGGACCTTACCCTGTTGCTGTGACAGATGACCCTCCAGAAGCCGCAGCTTGATCGGAGGACAGATGCTCATTCCCAGGAGTTTTGGGTACCATACTCTCCTGGCTGAGTCCGATGCCACTAGGATGACTTTGGCCCGAGCATTCCTGATTTTCTTCAGAACCCTGGGCAGGAGAGGTCACGGTGAGAAAGCACACAGGAGCCCTGAACTCTACTTTAGATGGAAGGAATCTATCAGAAAGAGCAGTCTTTGTATATCCAATGAACAAAAGTGTTGACGTGTGCTCTGTTCGGTGACAAAAATATTGAACCAGGGTCCCCACCATTGATGGAAGACACCCTGCACCATCTTTTGGTGAAGCTGCTATTCGTCATCTGCTAAGCATCAGTTGCTGTTTGTCAGCCCTGCTGTTTAAAGATCCAGTCAGCTGATTTAACATCAAGGAAATTTCCTGTTGGTCCAGAGGCGCAGGGACTTCTGGCACAGAGCTCAAGACCCCAACCTACCCTGCTTGTTGCAGTACCACATGTTGGTTGTGTGGGTAGGAATGCCTTCAGTGCAAAGCAAACCATCCTCAATTTCAACAAATTGATGTGGATTTGAGTCTCCACTAGAAACCAAAGGTTTCTGAACTTCACCTCTCTAAAATGGCATCCCACAACCCAATAGTGATGCAGCCGTGATCGCGGTCAGCTCTGAGTGGGGTAAGAGGGTGGTGATGGCAAAGTCTAAAACTCAGCTAACTGTGTTACTGTAGCAACCACTGCAGGTTCCTTTGCAGTCTCCACTGGAATCTGGGTACAATCCGACAGAGTCCCCTGATGTTCTGCCAACTTGGATTTGAGGTCCCATTGCAGAGCCCGCATATACCATCTGGTATGATTGGCCAGCAGAATGCAGGAGGCCAACAATCCCAGCAGCCTCAGAGTCATCCGTACTGAGATCCAGCACAGACTGTGAAAAATCGGGATCATAGTGCAAATGTCCTGGATGCTCCCCTCTGGAGGAAAGGCACGGAACTATATGGTAATCAGAGTAGCTCAGATGAATGGGAGCCTCTGCAAAGGAGTCAGGTGTGACTTCTGCAATTTAATAGTGGACCTAAATGATGTTAAGAGGTTCGCAATCACCTGGAGGTGGTTGACGACTGCCTGGGGTGAACCCACCGTCAGCAGCCAGTCGTCTAGGTAGGGGGAGAGGGGTACCTCCAACCTCCCAAATGTGTGCTTTGACCACTGCTGTCACTTTCAGAAATACGAGGGTCACTGGTGAGGCCAAAAGGGAACAATGCAAGCTGAAAATTCTCCTGAACCTCTGTGAACAACAGTTAGCGCTTGTGGGCCTGCAGGAGCAGAATATGGATATAAGCACCCTGCAAGTCCAATGCCATCATCCAGTACCTGGGGACTAGAGCAGACAGGTACTGGACACGGTAGCATCTTGAATGTGTCCTTCCGCAGGAAGGTAGAGACCTAAGATAGGGTGAAGACCTTTGTCCTTTTTGGCATCAGGAAGTAGCAGGGTAACACTGAGTCCCTACTTCCGAGGCCGAAACCCATGCTATGGTCCTTTTGGCCAAAAAGGCCTGCACTTCCTGCTGTAAGACAGACGGATGGTCCTCTGTCAGTTGCCCTGAAAGTGGTGGAAGGTGCAGTGGGATGTAAAGAAATTGAAGGGTGTAGACCTGATGTACAATTTGCAGGACGCATTTGTCTGAAGTGATGGCCTGTCACTCATTTTGGAAATATCAGACCCTGCTACTGACAGGTTGACTGTGTTCCGGGAAGGACACACTAAAGCAGTTTTGCAGTTGTGAATGCTCAAGAGGTGGGGGGACTGAGCTGAATGTTGTCTCCGCTTTCCTGAAGGGGCTGAAAGGCTTAATTGGCTGGTGAACGGATCAAACTGCAATGCTTTTGGGGGAATCACAGTGCCATGCTGGTGGGGGTGGGGGGGAGTCATAGTGCCACACTGGTGCCTACTGTTCAACCTAACAAGTTGGTTGTGTCCAATCCAGAACGTATGACAAATGTTGCTGCTTTGCAATTACACTGAATGGCTTGAGTAAGGGATACCCGAAGGTCATCCCGAACAGCCAGTAAAACTGGTGCCACCATGTCCCTTACGGCACAGGCGTAGCAGCCTAGAAGACAGCTGGAATTCACTGACCTCAGAGCAAAGCCAGTAGAGAAGAAAATCAATTTACCAAATGTCTCTATTCTTTTGAACTAATGATCAGTGGGGGGTGGTAGGAAAAGCTTTGGGATTCATTTTGCTGGTGGATGTCTACACCACAAAACACTCTGGGCGGCTATATGGAAAGGCTGGGTTTGCACGTATAGATCAATGCAAATGAGTGATCTGCCTGTTAACAGGTTAGATTGAACATGGTTTTGCCCAATTGCCCAAAGGGGTATCCTTGAAGACCTCACTAAATGTCAGTAAAGGTTCTGATGGGAGTCTCACCTGGCTGAAGTACCTCAGCTAAGTCATTATTTTTCACCTCCATAGTGCTGAGCTGTAGGTCTATAACGTCTGCCACCCTTAGAATAACAACTGAAAAGTAGGACTAGGAAGCGGGTTGGGGGAGGCACAAGGTCGGTATCTGGAGAAGGATTCAGATCACTGGCATACTGAAGTTCCTTATACTAGTTTTCTTCTTCATATTGTGAGATATAAGAATCCCCTGTCCTTGCTCTAGTCAGTGCAGAAAAGATTGTGTAAAGTTTCGGCCCTACTACATGGTAATTTGCGAGATTGACTGCATGCTGTTCGGAGCTAGGCATGCCACTATTGGGGTGGATTCTGCGTGGAGTCATATAGCACAATGGGCTGTAGATCTTCCTCCGGTATTGGTATTGCATTGATGCAAAGGAAACTGGTGTGGGGAGTAGCGTTGAAACTGAAGTTGGAACCAGAGTTGGGGCTGAACCCGATATAGGTACATGGGGGATAGACTGTGACTACAGCGGACCTACTGGTGGGAATCTGACTAGAGACCAGTACAGGTCCACGGGCCTAAAGGCACTCCAGAAGGAACCAGTAAAGTGCAAAAGGAAGGCCCTCTTTGTAAGGATTGCAAGGACCTACACTCAGTTTGGGGTCTAAACATCGACACTTCATATGCTGCCAGTATAATCAACAGTAATTGTTTTATTGTGCTGCGTTGCTTCCTATACATGGCTACAGAATACAACATATTACTAATGTAATTGTGAAGCTTTTGGCTAAATGATGTGCCATGCAATTAGAAGAATGTGATGTGCACAATACTCTAACTTCACGTACCCCGTTACCCTCACCTAAGTCACCGATTTTTCGCTACTTCTTCTCCCCCCCCCCCACCCCCAATTTTCCTCTGCCTCTTGGCACTTTCAGCTTTTTAAAGTGTTTTTGCAATCAATATGTGTTCAGGTGCCGCTCGCAGCCTTGGACTGCGGAAGCTGTTGCTGGGTTCCTGTCTCTTTTCTTTTCCCCGGATTGCCGTGCCTGACGACGGAGGACCACCTACACACTGGGATTTGACCGCTGCTGACGGGGCCGGGACTGCGAGACCCCGGGTGCACAGCGCTCTACCATCATAGCGCACCTGGTGTCTCTTCCCGCCCCCAGCTCCCAATCAGCTTGATAAGGCTCGCGGCCCCCGCTCCGCGGGCGCCGCTCGCAGCCTTGGACTGCGGAAGCTGTTGCTGGGTTCCTGTCTCTTTTCTTTTCCCCGGATTGCCGTGCCTGACGACGGAGGACCACGTACACACTGGGATTTGACCGCTGCTGACGGGGCCGGGACTGCGAGACCCAGGGTGCACAGCGCTCTACCATCATAGCGCACCTGGTGTCTCTTCCCGCCCCAGCTCCCAATCAGCTTGATAAGGCTCGCGGCCCCCACTCCGCGGGAGCCGCTCGCAGCCTTGGACTGCGGAAGCTGTTGCTGGGTTCTTGTCTCTTTTCTTTTCCCCGGATTGCCGTGCCTGACGACGGAGGACCACCTACACACTGGGATTTGACCGCTGCTGACGGGGCCGGGACTGCGAGACCCAGGGTGCACAGCGCTCTACCATCATAGCGCACCTGGTGTCTCTTCCCGCCCCCAACTCCCTCTTATAGGCACTTCTATCCCCGCGCACGCGGGACCGCGCGGGACTCAGCCCGGGCAAAGGGCGGGCCGTTTGAGGCCGTTCGAGGACGGGAGAGACCGGGACCGGGCCATTCCCCCTGGTCGGACATCTCCATCTCCCCAGGGTACGGACCACTCAGACCTCGAAATGTGCACCGGGAAACAAGGAGCAAATCTACATTGGCAGCTGCGGGTGTTGCCAAAGGTACCATTGATAATTATTTGGTCAAAGCAGGATCGCTTTTGATAGAGGATATTGCTGTACTTGAGAGACGCATCTCGCAGGAAATTGACTGGGTAAGGAGATCATCAATGGGCCCAATGGCTCTAGCAAAGACTCCTCCGTACGGAAGGCTAGAAGCCAATATTTCTGGATATGGGGCTTCGGGGGTTCGCCAATCACCCACCAATCCAGACTTCACAATGGAGGCCTCAAGTGATCTCGAGGACATGAGCCTAATGACCCTACCGGCAGGCCAAATACCACAAAACCACTTTTATCCCCCGGTCCGCACTCAGATATAACTACCATTAGTGAGAATGCTTCTGACCTCACAAAGGGAGCCAGGGAAGGAGCAATTCAAAAAAGGAAGAAAGGGGGGCAAACCAAGGGAGGGAGAAAGCCAAAAAACCCTAAAGTTAATCCCGCAAGGGACGAAGCCAGGGTCGTCGACACCAGCTCTGCCCACTCACTTAAGGATAGCGTAGTGGCCCCACTGATAGCTTCCGCACCTACAGATACATCATCTCGCTCTAATAACATTACAATGGAATCCCCTAGTGACAATATAACATTGGCAAATATAAGTACACTCTTCAGGTCTCTTCTAAGCCCCCTTGAGGCCCGCCTGATAAAGATCGAAGCTAGGTTGGTCAATATTGAAAAATCCACAATCCAGCTAGCTGACTACCTGAAATTAGATACCAAGGGAGCCGAAGGGGGGCAGGATGCTAAGATTAAAAAGGGCACTGAGCAAATAAAAACGACGAAGAAAAATGGCCCAGCCACTTCTCAAAACACACAATTCAAACCCAACCAAAATAAGATTCCTCAACCCCTGGCTAACGCTAATACAAATATCCCTCCCACAAAAACCCAGGCTCCACCGCTTACACCTCCAAATACAATCACACATCCCAAAGACACTGCCACATTCCCGGTGAATCAACAGAGCGAATTGAAACCCCCAGATAACGTGCAAAATATCGCCCGGAAATCCAAACCTGTGAATTTACCACCAGAGGCGTCCGCCTACACAGTAATCTTAGCAGGCGTCCCCGAGCTAAAACCCATGGCTATAGAATCGACTCTCTCCCTTAAAAATAAAGTCATCAGCTGGTTGTCAATACACAGACCTCTTCCACAAGGTACTGTCAGCGACGTTCTTATGGTAAGACGGGCTACCTGGGTGGGATATATGAGATAAACAATTAGAGGCGACTGTGTCTTGGTTACCTTCAGAGAACCGAGTACAGCCTCCTATATTTGTAGTTGGGCTCCTGACAACCAAGGGAGTAACATCCAGACCCTCCCTCTCTCATTCTTCTACCCATCGAGTATGCACACATCAGAAGATCAGAGATGGGGGTACTACCAGGGAAGTTTGGGAGAATGGGAGAGTAACCGCAGAGAGTGGAGGGAACCCCACCAATACAGGAGTATGGCCCCAGAGTATTTACCTCCATACGGCAACGAAGAAGGATGGGAAACTAGTGCTAGGAGGAGGGGCGGATGGGGGGGAACAATGAGAGGAGTCCCTGGGCCCTATAGAATCCAGCAGCCAGCCTACCTTCCTACTCGCAATAGGTACAGCACCCTTGAAATGATTGATTGACAGCCCGAGTCTGAAGGGAGGGATTGGCACCATTCCCATTTAATAGCTGATAGTGAGGATAGAACCACCTTCCCCCAACAAGCCCCGGTCTTCAGGGAACAAATAGTTCCTCCTACTGAACCTGCATACCGGCGAGATACCGGTCACTCCAGAGCGGATTTACCTGGTATTGACAGTAATTTATGGGTAGGTCAGGGGGAACTGTCACAACATCCAATGGTAAACTCTGGCACAAAGGAGAACAACTACCCTGACACAGGGCCCCCGCCCACAAGACCCCAAACACTGACTCTGATCCCATGGAACGTAGCAGGGCTGGGTAATAAAATGGATTCCCAAGAGTGGGTTTCCTTTATTAATCCAAAAAGTATCTGCCTCTTCCAGGAAACCTGGGCGCGAGAGGAGCATACATGCCAGGGGTTTGCAGTATTCTCTAAACCAGCTAAATGGGGGGGCCGGGGACGGCCGTCTGGAGGGCTGGCAATCTGGGTAGCATCCCACCTGGGCTGTCATGCCAGTACTCTAACTGTAGAATCAGATGATATATTAGCTATCCTTTTAGAATGGCCAGATTCCATCAAATTGGCGATAATAAACGTCTACTCAAGACCCGTAGCTATACAACGGGAATCAAAAACCATTGAGGAACTCGCCGCTTTCCTGAGCGAAATCTCAGGGGAGTTCCACTACGTGGTTGGAGGCGACCTAAACTCGCATTACGAACCCCTGCCAGGCCTTCTTGATGGACCCTCCCTAGAGGAGGATTCAAGATGGCTGATACCGGCTACGGTGGCACAACCACCAAGAGCTTGGACTCCCCTCGCTCTTCAGATAACAGCCCTCACTCTAAACCTAGGCCTAAGGGCCTGTAACGGGCACACCAAATCAGATATGCCAAGTAAATGCACCTTTAACAAAGCTGGAAGCGAATCTAGATTAGATTACATCCTTGTCCAATTGTCATCCTGGTCACGAATCTTCGACTTCAAGGTAATTGATAGACGGGATAGTGACCACAACGTCTTGGAACTCGAATATGCCCTACCGGGTATCGAGGACATGGGACGGGGCAAACAAAGTCCAAAGACAGGGCTACTCCTGGAGAACAACCGAAGGAGAGTAAGGTGGGGAAAACTGGCCACAAGTGATGATAAGTTAGCTAAGCTATATGCCAGAATTACCCCAGTGCTGGAAAAGGCATTCGCTATTGGCGAGAAACTTGGCGATGGGAAAAATAGAGACCTGCTAGGGCGGATCCATGGAGATCTAATAAACACCATGGAGTTAGATCTTTTTGTAAAGGGGCACGGTAGTAATAGCGGAACACATAGGAAGACCTGGTATAACGTCACATGCCGGGACTCCAAGCGTGAACTACTGCTTGCAATAAAGGCCTGCAGAAGCAGGGAGGAGATTCAAACTAGGAGACAGGCATACAAGAAATTACTGGCAAATGCCAAGGCCGAATGGGACCAGCACCACTGGGAGAAACTTTCCAATGCACTAGCCATCAGAGACTCTAGCAAATTCTGGCGGGTAGTTAACAATGGATCAGAAGACCTCCCCTCGGCAAGCGAACCTAACATTGCCCCGAGCATATGGCAAAATCACTTCCAGTCATTATATGCTATAGAGGATGAGGCCCCGAGTACCCCCCACTCCACGCTAGTGAACGACCCGGAAGGTGAACCCTTCACAGAAAAAGAAGTTCGGGCAGCTATTGCGGGGTTGTCAACAGAGAAAGCCCCGGGGTTGGATGGGGTCCCGGGCGACTTTTTTAAGCAGGAACCAGGGGTTTGGGCCCCCTATCTCCTGCTGATATTCAATGCGGTCCTTAGGGGGATGGAGGTTCCGGATACTTGGCTGGGTGCAGAGGTGGTTCCAATATTCAAAAAGGGATCCCCTCTGCTCCCAGCCAACTATCGCCCAATAAGCCTTATCGATGTATCACAAAGGCTTTTCGGTAGGCTAATTCTAGACCGGTTGCAGAATTGGTTGGAGGAGACAGATACCCTGACCCCATACCAGGCAGGATTTAGGAGGGGAGTTTCCACAATTGATCAAATCTTTAGGTTAAATCTCATATATTGGAGGACGGCATTGATCGAGGGCGGCACTCTGTACACGTTTTTTGTGGATTTACGTGCCGCCTTCGATCTAGTGCCTAGACCAAAACTGTGGAAGGTAATGGAGGAACTAGGCGTCCCGAAAGACATCCTGGCAATCCTGATAAGATTACATCATAACAACTTCGCACGTGTCAGGTGCGGGAGAAGTGGTAATCTAACTGAAAGATTCCCCGTTCGCAGAGGGGTGAGACAGGGTTGTGTGCTTGCACCGACCCTGTTCTGCCTCTTTGTGAACGGGGTTATAGCGCACCTGACAAGGACTGCTAACATCGACGCCCCAAAACTGACCGGCAGCAGGGTGCCCGCAATTATGTTTGCGGACGACACCCTGCTGCTGTCCAAATCCCCGATGGGCATACAGCGGGTGTTAGATGGTTTTCTGGAGGTCTGTACAGAAAGTGGACTTGAAATCAATCCACAGAAAACCAAATTTATGATTCTGAACCCCATGCCCCTTAACCGCCCCAACACCCTGCTTGGCACAGTGCGTCTGGAAAGGGTAGACACAATAGAGTACTTGGGGATAACTCTAAATCAAAACCTAACGTGGTCGGCACATCAAACAAAAGCAAACATGAAACTGGCACAGATGGCGGGTGGTATTACGAGAATTGCAAGTAAGTCACCATATCGCTCACTCAGCCCGGCAATCCAAATTTACAAAGCCCGGGCGCGGAGAGGAGTTACATATGGAGGAGAGTTGTGGGGTCATATTCCATCACCCAAATTGCTTACCACAGAAAATAAATTTCTTAGGCAGCTGACAGCTCTTCCCCTAAGTACTCCACTCCTGCCCCTAAGATTGGATCTGGGTCTGAGGCCCATCACGGAGGAATTAGGGCTCAAACCACTAGCTTTTTGGCGTCGCCTCTGGAGCAGCCAGGACCTCGTCGCCTATAGAAATGAGTTACAGGAATTTTTATCTCTGCCCAATGCCACTAAGACGCCCTGGTTAAATTATATCAAGAAAACCTGCGAGACTCTTGGATTACCAGAACTATGGTCAGATCCGGAAAGCACAATCAACAAGATACCAAGGAATGCGCTGTCCAGAGCATATTATGACAACACGCTCCTCCGAGCCCTGGACAGCACTCGTGAAGGATCTCTGACTCATCACTTTATAAAAACCAAAGATTCGTACAATCTTGAAAGTGTCTTAGATGGCATGACTACGGCGCTAACCAGAAAACTATTCCTGCAATGGAGGTACGGGACGCTTCCGTTGGGGTCTTTTACCGCAGGCTGGTCCTGTCGGGTTCCTACAGAGACGTGCCCTGCATGTGCACACACAAAGGAGAACGACGTGCCCGTGGTTTTCTTTTGCCAAGCCTATCAGAAAAGCAGGAAATATTGGCTTGTCCCTCTCCTTAAAAACATGGGATTCAGAACATTCCTACCCGCATATAGAGTTTTAAAGACTGATTTATCCCCCCCAATTGTGTTTGCTTTGGCAAAATTCCTATCTGCAATGTGGTATGCCCGAACCCGACTGATAAAGAGGGCTGCAGACTCTAGATAGATTTTCCTCCTTGTTGCATCAGTACATATCTGTGATTACTATTCTTTTTTAAACTTCAATGTATTTTACATTAATGATATAGTGATACTTCAGACTTTTTAATTGATGTGATAATTTTGTACATCTTTTATGATCACGCGATCAAAATAATGATTTGATAAGTAAGATTAAATAACACTGTGGCAATATATATACGTTTTCTTTGAGTTTGTGAAACCTTTGTTTATATTTTTTATACTGTCGAATGTACCTTTAATGGGACACCCATCATTGTACTGTTCTATACCCAGGACACGGTAATTTTTGGGTTTACCCTTTTATGTAACGTAGACATCGCAGGCAGACATCGTGTGGATCCATAACTGAGAGTCGCTTTCTGCAGTCATGGCACAGTTCGAAGCCTGTAGTCTCTGGGGAAGATATCTTTCCTAGCACACTATCTTGAAAACAAGATTTTCAGGTTGGTAGACACAGATGAAAAGTTGGGAGTGGAGCTCTGGGTCTGCGTTGAAGGGTGAAGAAAGAAAGGGCCCAACATCAGTGTGCAGGGGTGGTGCCAATTGTGCCACCTATTGGCCTGCTGGAGTAGATGCTTTGAAACGTTCTGGAACTAGTTTGGCGAGAGGTAAATTCAATAGGTGAGGAATTTGGTCAGAAGTATCCATCACAAAGCAATACTTACATTTGCTGATGATGTGATGTTATTATTTTTAACAGAAATAACATTACATTGTTTACAGAAGGAATTCGAATCTTATTGCTAAAATTAGAAATAACTATGAAATCCTCTGAAACACTAAACATGTTTATGAATCCTAAAAGCCAGTTTATAAGTACCTTTCTAACAAAGGCACCCTGGCTAGAACGGATGCTTCGGTTCAGTTACGTTAGCACAAAAGTCCCATTGCCGATTTGTATTAGAAATATTCATGTCATGGATATGGAGAACTCGAGAAAGTGCTGTTGTCCATGTGGTAAATACATTAAAGTGGATCAGTGTGGAGATATATGGAAAAATCACACATTAATAAATGTCAATACTGAGGATAGTTAAGGTATGATTCTGGCAATTAAAACGAGCCACAGTTGTGTGGTGTTAAGGATGGTTCCTTTCTATATGGATACCTTGTAAATATTTGACAAGATATTCACCGCCCAAGGTAGATACAATTTCGGCTTGGAGCGTTATGCTTTTACTATGGTATACCAAAATGAGTAATGAAGGCCTTTGTGATTGCAAGATGGGAAGACTTGAGACTGTCACTCATTTTACGCTCTATGCACAAAAATAACTGGCCTACATAGGAACAGCATGCTCCCTTTTTGTAGGGCAAAACTATAAAGGAATCCTGGCTTATTAGAGGAATGCCTTACCACCATCTACTAATCTTTCGGTAGTAGCCTATATTTGGTTTGCAGGGCTGGCAACACAGGGAACATTGTAAAACTTACTTTTTATGAAAGGCTTCCTTTTTATGTATATTTTTTCATCTAGATTTTTTAACCTTGTTAATGGGTTAGCTACTATCTTTATAGTTCTTTGGGTAATAGTTTTATTATTTGTATGTAATGGTATTGCCTTGAGTCAAATCAATACAGATATATATTGACTAAAGCAGGGTCATTTTACCTTCGTAGTTTGAAATATGTTTGAAGCAAAAATACGTCAAACAGGACCAAGCTGGAGGCTGTAACAGGTCAGTGCTCCAGAGGTTCAGAAATAAACTGAAAAGTCATTTTACAGTGAAATCAGAGAAAGCACCAAATGTGCGACAGTGTGCGTCTCTACAAAGAGGTTGTGCCTTTGTTAGATGGATGCTCGTGGGTCCTCTTAGTCTGTGTTTATACCACAAGTGACTAGAACCCCCAACAAGGAAAGACAGTAATCCAAGCCGATTCCTATTTAGGCTTCTTTTGGGCTGGGTCCAATGGCGTTTGTCACATGTTAAAGTGTTTTGCTCCATTGAAAACACAACCTAGTTCTCAGAGTGTTTTAAGGAACCAACTAGACCTCTGACACTCATTGTTATAGGAATACCATAGATGCTAGGCACTTCTCATCAGATTTCAGCTGTCCACAGCAGACTAACACTCTTTAGACATGTCTCCAAAGTCTTTACTACTAACACTTGATTCAAGCTCCCCTGCAGGTAAACAAGTGCCACGCAAGACCAGAATCCAGTGTGCCTTGATGTATCGGGGCCTTGTCACCCATAGTTCTTGGAGCAAACTTCTTATGTTGAAGATTTAAATCAGCGAATGAATTCCCCAGTTTTCCTGTAACAGGCATAGTTTTCAGTTCCAAGCTTGTAAAAAGGTAAACTGAGCTTTAAAAATGTTCTCATAGTGTAAAAAAAAGTATCCCGTGTTAGGTCACGTTGTATCACAAGAGTAAGAAGTATGCAAGGTTCTGAGAAACTCTCCTTGCTCCATCTATAATCTCAAATAGAGCTCTTAGGCGAATCCAGAAGGTTCAAAATTTGTTGTTATGCCAGAGCTCCTGTAAGGGACGCATGTCTAGGTACTAGGTAAGTACCACAGGAAGAGCAAAGACATCCATCACTCTTGTGTGAGAACGCGGCTCAGGAACCTCCACCTGCTGCAGGGTTATTGAATACATTTAATCAAATTGGAGAGCTTAATTCAGAGAACGTCGTGTGTGATCGGAACAGGTTGTTCCCCAAGAAACAGTACCTTAGATTTTTCTTAGAAAAACTTTACTTGAGGCTTACTTTAACAAAGTGTGGTAAAAGTGACTGAAAGAAGGAATTCCAGTACCTGTTGTGTGAAGCAAGTTCCTGCTCTAGTGGGTGTGGCACATATATTATCACATGACAATCTTGTTACTCCACTGGTAGAATTTGTTTAGATTATGCCACATACATTGAGCAAACAGTGTGAACAGAATTATTACAGGATAAGCAACCAGTGCACACGGTTTAGAATTCAGTTGTTACCAAATTCAATTGCAGATTAGTTAAACAGTAAAAAAAAGCAAGTCAATGTTTATATTAACTTAAACGCTTAAATCCAGCTCACCTTTTTCCTCAGTGCACTTGCATACATTTCACTGTTAGCAAAATAGAGCGAGGTGTTTGCTTGGAAGATTTTTATTCCAGGATATTCCTTGACCTACAAAAAAACATTAGAATTGCTAACAGTCAATTATATTTATTCTCAATTAAAGGAAACTTTAAATTGACTTGGGGCTAGATGTAGGTAATTCTCATTTACCGACTCTAGAATACCGAATTTTACCGATTCGGTATTCTAGATTCGGTAAATGAGATGTAGTTAAAAATTCGGTATTTTTTACCGAATCTGTAGGATTCGGTAATTACTGAATCGGTATTTACCGATTCGGTAATTGTCATTGATTCCTTTGGGCCTTGAGGCCCATATGAATCAATGTCAATTACCGAATCGGTAAATACCGATTCGGTAAAAATACCGAATTTGCAAGGGGGACAGGATGTCACTTTGACACCCTGTTACACCCCTGATTCTGGCTTGTGTGCCATGTGGCACAGGTGTACATGCACAGATGTACATGTACACAGGAATTCGTTATTTACCATGCAATAGTATTACATGGTAAATAACGAATTCTTAGGAGCCTGTGGCACTGTTTCCAGTGCCACCTACATATAGATTTACCGATTCGGTAAATTTACCGAATCTACAGAATCGGTAAATTTACCGAATCAGAAAATTTACCGATTCTGTAAAATATAGGCCCCCTACATCTCAATCACCAAATACCAGTCGGTAACGGCCGAAATCGGCCGTTATCGGCCGGTATATTTGGTGACCTACATCTGGCCACTGGTTTGTAAAACGACTGTAAATATGATCTCACCACAAATATCTTACAAGTAAGGGTGTGCATAACACATGTCGTCTTACATTAAAGCTGAATCAACATATCTTAAATATACAACCATCATAGAGTTGTACATTTTGATAGGGAATAAAAAGTTAAAATTCAGACATTATATTCTACAGAACTGAAAAAGAGGAGTGCTTTTCAGTGATAAGAACAATGTTCGAGGTACCCAGAAATGGTGAAGAACTTGACCAGTAATATGGAGCAGAACAGGCTGAATTGAAAATCATTCAGATGGGTCTACTTCTAACAACCTCGGGGTCAAATAATTTATAAATGTTTGAAAGATTCTTTGATCAGCTTCTGGCGCCCTTGATGGTGGTTCAAATTCACCCATAGGGCTCAGATGACATTGGAAGAACAGCCTGACCCTATGCTTCCTTTCATGGTAATGGGATTTCTAGGTATCCCATTCATGTGCCATGCTATGAAGAAGGTAAGCTGCTCAAGAGCAAAAGCTTTAAAGTGGTTTAAAAAGAGCATGCGCATCTATTTGCCAATCAACATTATATTCATGAAGTTGAACCATGTCACACAAAAATAATAAAATTATATTTAATGCATGACAGTCCAAACCACCAGTTAGGCTTTATATACTACTATCTCACATGACATTTGACATAGTTAATAATTCTAGTGCGCATGCACCGATAGACACTGACAATCAACAATATGAAATCATACACACTCCATGCTTACCTCTTCATAATTGTTTAAATCACAATAGATGTCTGTATTTGGAATCTGGCCAAGGATTCTGTACTGCGGGCTACATAAAATAAAACAGTGTTAGGTAGTAAGTCTGGATATGGTGACACTTGTTAAAAGTGTGCCTGGGCAGGACCTTTGCTGTGTGAAGGAGAAAGCAGATATTATAACAAGAAAACACCCCCGGTTGTTTAGAAGACAACATGATTTATGATTAAATAATTCTAATCAAGCGACTGGGGAAAAGTAAATTATACTTCACCGTGAATAACACTATGTAAACAAGCAAGGGCGTGGAAATAGCATTAGATCCATGGTATTGAAAAGCTCAACATGTTCCTGCTTGACCCTTGAGAAGCTTGGGCTGTTTTACAGAGAACCAGAACATAATATATAAAGCTAAAATATGGAAACTCCAAAGTTAGAGCAATATTTAACGCCTTGTTATAGTGTGTGTGTGTGTGTGTGTGTATGTGTGTGTGTATATATATATATATATATATATATATATATATATATATATATATATATATATATATATATATTCAGATTATAGTAAGTTTTTTTCTTCAGTTACTGATTTCTGATGACAAAACATTTTCTACTTTTAATTTTGCAGTTCTAATACCAAGAATGGAATACCAGTTTGCAGGTAGGTCGCTCCCAACGCAGATGCACGGCTCTGCCTGCATTGTTTTTGCCTAATCTTGTATTTTCCCCTGTGCCTAACTTGCTTTCTTGGCCAGACTTGTTTTTTTCCCCTGTACCTGTATTTGCTTTCTTGCCCAGACTTGTTTTTTAGGTCTCGCCTGTCAATGCGCATGCGTATTGAGCTTGCGAGACTATGGGGGCTTAAACAGACTTTAACCAACTTGCAAGGAATCGATGGCGATTCCTTGCAGTGCCCGTGAAATTCAAACTCAATGCGCATGCGCATTGACATTAAAAGCGCGTGCACATGCCCCCAGCCGCCTGCCTTGCATGTCTTTTCCCTCAGCCGCACTCCTCCCACACCCCCGCTCCGCCCCCTCCCCTGCCTGCCGTGTCGCATTTCTTCAGGGCACCTCCCCTCATCAGTTCCCCAGCAGCATCTGTTCCCCAGCCTGCCGAGAGCAGCTCTTCCTGCTCCGCCCTCTCCCCACTCTCTCTCCCCCCTCACGACGCTCCTCCCGCTCCGCCCCCTCCCCACTCTCTCTCCCAGCACACCTCCCCCTCCAGCATACAGCACGGAATTCAGGCATCAGCTGGACATGCGGAAAATTTACAGTGCGGCTTCTTTGGTTGCAAGTCGCCTCCAGCACAGCCCCTGCCCGATAGCTTTCAGTCTCTCCTACCCATCTGTTGGCGGAAGCCTCTGCTCTCCACACCGATTCCTCTCACAGAACGGGGCATGTTTCCGAGGGCGCCCATAACAAGGATGCTCCGCCAGCAGCTCTTCCCCTCCCCACTCTCTCTCCCAGCACACCTCCCCCTCGCTCCGCCCCCTGCCTCCCCAGCCGCCAGCATTCCACACTGACACAGCCTGCCGAGAGCAGCTCTTCCTGCTCCGCCCTCTCCCCACTCTCTCTCCCCTCACGACGCTCTTCCCGCTCCGCCACCTCCCCCCCAGCACTCTAGCATACAGCACGGAATTCAGGCATCAGCTGGACTTGCGGAAAATTTCCCAGATTCTTATAGCGCAACTTGTAGAGATTGCATAAACTGCTCGGTAAAGAAAGAAAGTTACACACTATTTTGTTCTGCAGCTCTTCCCGCTCCGCCCCTTGCTCTCCGCCCCCTGCCTCCCCAGCCGCCAGCACCTCCCCTCATCCGTTCCCCAGCAGCATCTGTTCCCCAGCCTGCCGACTCTTAGTCGATCAGCCTATAATCCACTTTACAGCAACACATCGCCCATAACAAGGATGCTCCGCCAGCAGCTCTTCCCCTCCCCACTCTCTCCCAGCACACCTCCCCCTCGCTCCGCCCCTTGTTTAAAGCTTGAAAATACATCCCGCCTCTCCTCCCCCTTCCTTCCTTCCCCCCGGCTTCTTCCCACCCTCCTCCCTTTGCCCGAGGACATCACGAGAGCCGCTAACCCTCCTCCAGGAGCCAGATGATGAGGGAGGAGACGCACAACTGCGGACCTCTCCTGCTGGCACACGAACAACGTCACCTTCTTCACTCTTCAGCACACCAGCCATATTTTTGGGGGACTAGCCAGAGTTGTTAAAGTTGAGCTATATGTACTGTGAAGCCAATGCAGACAGCGGCAAAGTGGCTTTGAACGAAACTCAAAACAAGTCACTCTCACTAGGGTCCGCAAGGCTTTAATGTCGAGAAAGAGTGCACGCTCTAAGAGCTGAAAAAATAGACAACGTTCGCGTTCACTCAAATTCTGTGATGCTTCTATCCACAGCTCGAAAAGTTATTTATAAAGAAAGAGACATCTCTCACTTTCCTCTCGTTCCTGCCAGCTGTCACCTCCACATTCCATATCCTCCGTACTTTTAATTTTGAATCATTATGTTGCCCTCCTTCTCCGTAACTCATTCTTTCTCCCGACTTTTCTTCCCTTTACTCCTTTGTTATCTACTCCCAACGTACTTCTCTCTTCTAATTTCATTTAATAGGTCGAGCCTGGTCAGCCCATGCACTGCTATGCAAGGTGTACTGTATTGGAGTGTGGACTTGAAGCCCTGCCCACTCTCTCCCCACCACCACATCCACCACATCCACCACCACCACCGCATCCACCACCACCGCATCCACCACCACATCCACCACCGCCACATCCACCACATCCACCACCACCACATCCACCACAGCCACATCCACCACCACCACATCCACCACCACCACCACCACCACATCCAACACCACCACCACATCCACCATCACCACCACATCCAACACCACTTCACCACCGCATCCACCACCACCACATCCACCATCACATCCACATCCACCATGATATCCACCGCCACATCCACCACCGCATCCACCACCACATCCACCACCACCACATCCACCACCGCCACATCCACCACATCCACCACCACCACATCCACCACCACATCCACCACCACCACCACCACCACATCCACCACCACCACCACATCCACCGCATCCACATCCACCACCACATCCACCACCGCATCCACCACCACCACCACATCCACCACCGCATCCACCACCACCACATCCACCAGCACATCCGCCACCTCATCCACCACCGCATCCACCACCACCGCATCCACCACCACCACATCCACCGCATCCACATCCACCAACACATCCACCACCGCATCCACCACCGCATCCACATCCACCACCACATCCACCACCGCATCCACCACCGCATCCACCACCACCACTACATCCACCACCGCATCCACCACCAGCACATCCGCCACCTCATCCACCACCGCATCCACCACCACCACATCCACCACACCCACCACCAGCACTTCCACCACCACATCCACCACCACTTTCACCACATCCACAACCACCACATCCACCACATCACCACCACATCCACCACCACATCCACCACCACATCCACCATCACCACCACCACCACATCCACCACCACCATATCCCCCAGATCCACCACCACATCTATATGTGTGTGGCTCTGTGTGTGTGTAGGTGCAAATGCAATGTTCTTGGATTTTTGTCACAATAAAATACACTGAACATAATCTTCACAAAAGTTATTTACAAACGTTTAAGCTATTGCCATTATAAATTAAATAAATTATTTAAGTATTAATTATTTACAAAAATTAAAAGCCATTGTTATTTGTAATATCAATACATCTAAGTCACGTAAATACAAAACATGTTGCATTACAAATGCTATAGGTGTCACATTTGCAAAAGTTATAACTATTGGCATTGTAAATGACAAAGCTATTAATTTAGCTATTTTCAAAAACAACACATAAATAAAAAAAAATCATTTACAAGACCAATAGCTCCAACTTTTCTAATGCGAGACCTATTGCATTTCCAATGCTTGTTTCCCCTGTGCCTAACTTGCTTTCTTGCCCAGACTTGTTTTCATTCCCCCGTGCCTGTACTTGCTTTTTTGCCCAGACTTGTTTTTATTCCCCTATGCCTGTACTTGCTTTCTTGCCCAGACTTGTTTTTATTCCCCTGTGCCTGTACTTGCTTTCTTGCCTACACTTGTTTTTCCTTCCTGTGCCCAGTTCTCCCGCGGCATGGCCTTTTTTCCCGCTGTTGCGTCCATGCGACCCACCCCCATGCAATCCCATTCGCCGCCCCGCTCCCACCTCCCAGTTGCTCCTCCCTCCCATATTCCCTCATATGGAGGCCGCGCAGCTAAAGCAAGCCCGTCTGTGCCCATCCACGCCAGGACAGCGCCCAGCGCTAGGACCCCGCAAACACCACGACGCCCGACACCTCTACGATGCCAGAACCCTCCACGCACTCAACAACGGACGATCACACACCTGCTTCCTGGCTGCCCCGAAGCGCACCCACGGAGCTTTCACCTGCCGAAACTGCAGCTTCACAAGCATCCGCCCCACCATGCTGCCGACCAGGAAAGAACCCAACCACCTCAGCTGCATCCTTCTTAACACCCGCTCCGCCCACAAACACGCCGTTGAACTCTGGGACCTACTCGACTCAACCTCCTCAGACGTCGCCTTCCTGTTGGAGACCTGGCTGAACCCCGCCTCGGCACCCGACATAGCCATAGCGGTCCCGGAAAGCTACAAGATCACCCGCAGGGACCACACCAACGGAGCAGGAGGAGGAATCGCCATCGTCCACAGGAAAACTCTCAGAGTCTCGACCAACACCGACGACACCCTCAGCACCGCCGAACACCTGCACTTCCAGATCCACACTGACCCCAACAACACCCTCAGAGGAACCCTCATCTACAGACCCCCGGACCCCGACCACAGTTCAGCGACTCCATCGTCGACTTTGTCAGCACACACGCACTTGCATTCACGGACTACATCCTCCTCGGGGACCTGAACTTCCACCTCGAGAACAACAACGACACCAACTCCACCACCCTGATCGACAACCTAGCCAACCTCGGACTCAGACAACTCGTCACAACACCCACCCACTCTGCCGGTCACACGCTTGACCCCATCTTCTCCTCAAGCCCCCACGTCTCCTTCAACCACACCACCGAACTCTGGACCGACCATCGCTGCATCCACTTCACCTTCAAGAATCCCACCACACACCACCGCACCCAACAGATGCCTCGCCGCTGTTGGAGCAAAGTCACTGAAGACCAGCTAACCATCACCCTCGCCTAGAGCCCACCCGCCGACCCCGACCCCGACACCGCCGCCCGCAACCTCAGACAGTGGATCAACGACTGTGCCAACATCCTCACCCCGATCAAGAAACCCTCCAACAGTCACATCAACAAGAAAGCCAGCAGGTTCACTGAGGACCTCCGGGCCTCCAAACAAACCTGCTGAAAGCTGGAGAAGATCCGGCTCTGTGAACGAACACCGGACAGCCACACAGCCCACAAGAACGCCACCCGCAGACACCATCACCTCATCAGATCCGCCAAAAGGGCCTACTTCAAAAACGCCTACACAACAACGCGCACAAAAGCAAAGAGCTCTTCAACATCGGGAAGGAACTCTCCAACCCCAGCTCCAACACCAAAGACGTCCCACTCTCGCAAGACCTGTGCGACTCGCTGGCCACCTTCTTCCACCACAAGATCTCAGACATCCACGACAGCTTCAACGCCACAACCACCCCGACAACCACTGAGTCCTCTGCCCCCACGACCACCATCCCCACCAACCGCCTGCTCTCCTGGACCAACATCACCGACACCATCAAGATCATGAACACCATCCACTCCGGATCTCCGTCAGACCCATGCCCACACCACATCTTCAACAAAGCCAGCACATCCATCTCCAAAAAGTCATCAACACCTCATTCGAGACAGCAACCTTCCCGGAGAGCTGGAAGCACGCCATGATCAACACCTTACTCAAGAAACCCAAGGCGGACCCCAAGGACCTCAAGAACTTCCGTCCCATCTCCCTGCTCCCATTCCGGGCAAAGGTCATCCAGAAGACAGTCAATAAACTGACCCGCTACCTCGAGGAGAACAACATCCTGGACCCTTCCCAGTCCGGGTTCCGTAGCAACCACAGCACCAAGACTGCCCTCATTGCCGCCACCGATTACATCAAGTCCCTGCTGGACAACGGAGAAATGGCGGCCCTCACCCTCCTGGACCTGTCAGCCGCCTTCGACATCGTCTGCCACCACACACTACGAACACGCCTCCACAACGCAGGGATCCAAGAGAAGGCCCTGGACTGGACCACCTCCTTCCTCTCCGGCAGAACACAGAGCGTCCACCTTCCCCCTTTCCGCTCCGAAGCCACCGAGATCATCTGCGGCATACCCCAGGGCTCATCCCTCAGCCCAACTCTGTTTAACATCTACACGGCACCGCTCGCCCACGTCGCACGTCGGCACGACCTCAACATCATCTTCTACACTGCCGACATCCAGCTCATCCTCTCCCTCACCAAGGACCCCCACACCGCCAAAACCAACCTTCACGAAGGAATGAAGGTCGTCGCTGAATGGATGAGGAACAGCTGACTGAAGCTGAACCCAGACAAAACCTCCTCGGATCCACCCCTTTGGCCTGGGACGGCTCCTGGTTGCCGACCGCACTGGGAACCGCTCCAACACCCACCGACCACGCACACAACCTAGGGGTCATCTTCGACTCCACCCTCTCCATGACTAAACAAGTCAATGCCGTCTCCTCCTCCTGCTTCAACACCCCCCCCGCTTGCTCCGCAGGATCTACAAGTGGATCCTCACTGAAACGAGAAGAACGGTCACCCAGGCCCTCGTCAGCAGCAGGTTGGACTACAGAAACGCCCTCTACGCAGGAGCCTCGGACAAACTCCTGAGATGGCTCCAACGCATCCAGAACGCCTCTGCATGCCTGATCCTCGACATCCCTCGCTGCAGCCACATCACACCCCACCTGAGAGACCTGCACTGGCTCCCGGTCAACAAGAGGATAACCTTCAAGCTCCTCACCCACGCACATAAGGCACTCCACAACACCGGACCAACGTACATCAACAGGCGACTCAGCTTCTACACCCCCACCCGCCAGCTCCGCTCCACCGACCTTGCCCTCGCCACAGTCCCCTGCTTCCAAAGAGCAACCTCGGGCAGCAGATCATTCTCCCACCTAGCCGCCAAGACCTGGAACACACTCCCCATCCACCTACGGCAGACCCAAGACCTGCTGACCTTCAGAAAACTCCTCAAGACCTGGCTTTTCGAGCAGTAGCAGCATTCCCACCCCAGTGCCTTGAGACCCTCACGGGTAAGTAGTGCGCTTTACAAATGATATGATTGATTGATTGATTGAGTTGTCTCCTTTTCTCCTTCTGGTTGCTCCTGGTACGATTCCATGATGACATCGCTTTCCGGAAATTTGAAAGACACAGCTTTACCGAAATTAATGTTTGTATGCGTAATTAAGCCAGTGACATTCCCTGCGAGGTTCAGAAGGATCACCTTTGATTTGAAGCCCTGGCTGCACTATGCGATGGCAAAACTAATAACTTTGGGGCATAATTACAAAGGAATTGTGCCACCGGAATGTCACTTTTTTTTACACTCTAGTGGCGCAATTCCCTGCACTTTTTGTGGCTTAACGCCGCTTTGTAAATATGTACCCTTTCACGCAGGTATCTGCAGCACCTATTGCTTTTTTACGCTGACCCAGATTTCCAAGGAGGTGTAAATCTGAGGCAGTGCCAAAAACGAAATCCATGCAATAGAAGGTGTTAGAATGGTGCAATGAGGAGAAATACTTTGATTTCTCCTTGTTATTGCTTTTTCCATGTGTGCCGCATTCTGCAACACACATAGAGAGAGCAAAATGCCATTTATGATTGTGTACAGGAAGGTGTCCCTTCCTGCACATAAATAATTAAATACAAGCGTTTTGCTACTCCTATGTGTGCTGCATAGAAGTAGCAAATTTCCATTATTTATTGTTTATGTGCAGGAAGGGACACCTTCCTGCAATTAAACAATTATCCCCTGCAACACAGGTACCCTTGCACTATGGCGCAAGGGTGTCTCTATTGGCACTATTTTTAGTGCCAGCAGATACACAGGGGTGTGATGTATTGTTGTAAATACGGTGCATCCCGGTGATTTGGAAATGACGGAGCCTGGCGCTGCAAAATTTGCCGCAGCTCTGCACTCTGCCATTTCCTTGTAAATATGCCCATTTGTCTCTTAATCTGCCTTAACAATTCAACCACGTTTAGATATGCATTTTAGATCCAATTATTGAAAGAAGTTTTATTTTCGCTGCCTAACCCCCTATACTATGAATAACAAATGTAACATTACAATTGTGCACTTTTTGTGGAGTTCTTCACTCATGAAATTGAGAGTAGTTATTTTTGTTACTAATTTTCTCAGAAACCCGCCCAAAAAGTCAACAATTTTAGAAAGACAACCCTGGCTAGAACTGGTAAGAAGATTTTTGATAGTCTATTAATAGTAGTACATATTGATGATGGTCACTTTGGAACTATGAACAAAGACCTCTCATTAGGGTCCCATTACAGAAATGTATTTTTGTCCCTTGATTTGTAACCCTAGTATCATCAGCGTAAAAGATGTGCATTGCCAGTGTTGTCTTATATTTAAGTATTTAGTGATCATGCTTCCTTGCCTTACGAAATGTGCCAATGGTCAAGGGGCAAAGTGACCAAATATGTCCCTTTGCTGGATGTGAAATCACAGGCAATTGGTGCATGTGGAAAGGACTATGGCAGGGAGCAGGACTCAGTGGAGAGAGAAGGGTGGAATTGTGCGGATGTAAGTGCTGCAGTGAGGAACAGAGTCTCGTGCTGGATGTGCTGTGTAGGAGCAGGGAATAGTGTCTGGAGCAAGGTGTAGTGTGTCCGCAGAATGTGGGATTTGGAGCAGGCTACTGCGTAGCGAAGCAATTCTGTAACAAACCTCCTGGGTTCTTTTAGGTCTCGGCCTGATCCAGCGCATGCGCTGGTCTCGGCCGAGACATTTTGGGGCTCTCAGAAATGCTACTTTGCCGGCGATCAGCTTGCTAGAACGTGCACAAGAGCGCAAACGGGCATGCACGTTATAGCAAGCTGATCGCCGGCAAGGTAGCACTTGCGGTGACGTGCATACGCACCACTCGCGTCACACTCGCCTTTTAATTTTTTAATTTTCATTTCCGACAATGGTTGTTACTTTTGCCAATCAATCTCTTTTAGTCCGTTTGCTGTGCATCTTTACCATCGAGCCTTTTTAAAAAGTCACCAGGGGGGACAAGCACGCTTAAGGAACTTGACAGAAAGTTACCTTCTTACTATCCACCAAGCTTTAGCTGTTGTTTAGTTTTTTGTTTTCATTTAGTTTTAGTTTGAGGAACGTACTCGCGCATCCCGTGCTTTCACTTTCCCTCCCCCTCCACCCCCCTCCCATCCCCGTCTGCTCCAGGGAGCCAGCTTGTTGTTTTTCTTTCTCAGCTGGACGTCCTTTAAAGAGGTTGATTTATCTTTTTACTGGCCTATCGTTTCTTGAGAGTGCTGCTCTTCTCACTAAAACAGAAGGTATCTGTGTGATCACTACCGAATTCCCCACATGTATGAGTCCAGCTACCAGTCTTAATGATTTATCAAAGCAGAATTTAATAGCAAAACCATTTGGGAAACCTGGAGGCGGCAATGTTAACACAATAAAACTACAGACATTTTAAAAGACGTACTGGAACAAATGGTGCACGAGTCCACGTGCACCATGATGTACATGGAGGTGCAGGTCAACCAGGCTGACTTCAGGTAATATCTTTATAAAGGTGATTTGTTTTTGCAGTATCTGCTCCTGAGAACAATTACTTTTGCCAAAATGGCATGTAATAACTGCTATGTTGTGTTGGTTCACAAAACACTTATTTTGCTATCTCTTAACAGTTTTCACGCAAATGCAAGTGGAATTGAGTGCTTCTCATTTAAGCCGCCAATCAGTGCCTGTAATGTACATCTCACAATTAAAAGTTTAAACAGGTGAACAGTTATTCCAAGTGCTATCAATTAAATGGCGATTCTCCCGGTTTCATACTATTGATATACTTTTGCATTGTACCAGACTACTTTCTCCCTTTGACATATCCTGAGATCTCAATTTTTGCTGATCCCACCTGTCAGTTGCTCCCCAGCCCAGCATTTTTCATTGTATTCTGAGATTTGTAGTCCTCATTTTATGAGGGTGATATGACTATAAATCCCACAGTGCAAAGAGAAAAAATTGGGACTGAATGACCCATTCACACATGGAACTGGGAAAACCGATACCTAAGTTCACACTAAATATAAACCCACCATACGTCTTCACTCAAATGTATCCTTCCCAGAATCACAATATCAACATTACACAATAACTCTCCCCATATCTGAGTTATTGGAAGTTCCAGCTACATGACAATCCTGATTTCAAAGTCCACTCTTCCTACTGTTTATTTCATCACTGTAGTCATTTCACTGTTCCTTAGGGTTTCTCATAGAATTACTGTTTTGTATATAGTTCTATTCTCCAGATGAGTTTCTTAATGTCATTAGTATGCATGTAGGTGCTTGTTTTTGCATACAGGTGTAAATAGTGCCTTGTGCTTAATCATTGTACATGCGCAGATCGTCCCCAATATTAACCTGTTAACAAATATGTACAGATTTTCTCACAAACTGATTATCTGCTTAGAGAAATAATGAACACAATGACCTACATTTGACCTTGGGAGACAAATCGTTCAGAATGACCCACTGTATCTACTGTTCTGTGGGTATCTCGGAGTGAATGCATGTCTTAAAACATATGTTATTTCGCTATTCTTGAACTCCAACATTACCTGAAGACACACTCCAATCTCACCAACCCTTCATGACAATCTGGAATTCACTCTTGTCCTCGCTTTTATTTTCAACATACCGAAGTCCACCTTTTGGTTTGGCCTAGCACATTTCTGGCCGTAATCAGTGGCATCATCTTACCATTGATCTTAAGCAAACGATTTATCACAATCAACTCCTCTTTAGTTTTGTGAGATTGCTGCAACCCTCTCAACAGATAACTGACACCTAACTAGCCTTCAACTTTAAATCTCAATTCCTAGTTCGTACAGTCACTCTCCATTTTACTGCACTAATCCATCTTCTACAAATGGCCTTCTACTTTAGGTACCTCATAATTCCATGACATTACAGTGTGACACAGCGCCTGGAAATCTAAGTAAATGTCTCCCAAATCACTCTCTCCATTAATTGATAATCTGAGATGAAAATCTACTAGAAAAGTTCTATTTCCTGGAACATAACTTCGAACAATTTCAGGTTCATTGACAAATGTACTGCCTCTGGGGTTGGTTGCCTACCTTTTGGCATATTCAGTGCTTGGATTGTTTGATAATTTGGTTTGCAGAACTGTATTGTTGGGGAAGCAACTAGGCCCTATTGTGTTAAAAAAAAAACATTGAATAAATGCAAAAATATAGTTTGGTCACAAAATGCAGACATTGCCATAGTAATCCCAAGACTCAACTCGGACAACGGTTGCATGAAGAATGTGGCTCTTTGCCTATTCCAAGGAAAGCGGCTAAAAACCTCAGGGTCATTTCTGATACTTATTTTACATTTGAGGCAATGGTTAATCTTACGGCAAGTACTTGCTTTCTTTTGGTCAGGACACTCAGGAAAATGTTTCCTTTTATCCTGTTTAAAATGTGTCACTCGGTGGCCATTGCGTTCATTTCATTCAGTTTGGATTATTGCAATGCCCTTAACTTGAAGATTAATGATTCCCAATTGAACAGACTGCAAGTGGTGCAGAATGCGCTGCTTGCTTTATTTTTAACATACTTAAGCGTTCCTCTGTTAGAGAGGGTATATGCTCTGTACATTGGCTCCCTGTCAAACAAGCATTGGCATAGCCAATAGGTCTCGCCTTTGGAACCTTATAAGTATTTAGTTATGCAGAACAATATCCTTGGTGCAACAACATCAACTGTTGCATGGCTAAACACTTATAAGGTCCCAAAGGCGAGACCTATTGGCTACGCCAATGCTTGTTAACAAGAGGGATCAGATTTAGTACGCACCAGATGAAGCTTCTTGAGATTTTAAAGATAAGATTGAAAACTGCGGGCCACTGAATTTAAACCGACTTTGCACTAATTCATAATTATTAGACAACATTGAGCAAACAAAAGAAGCTTCCACCATGAAGATGTGTAGGGTTCAGCTGCAAGAGATCACATTTTGGACAAAACAATCTTTAGCTGGTTGTTAGCCGTCTGCACCTTGCAACAAAGCATTGGACAGAGGTTAAGTGCTCTCTACCCACTAATTACAGAAGAATGGCATTAGGTAATGACACTGTGCATGATTTAAATAATTACAGTTTTGCATCAGAAACTTGGAAAGTAAAAATAATAAATCTAACCTTTGTGTTCTGTAAACCACGGATATGATTGCGAATGCCACTGCCACAAGCAAACCATAGTCTAATCCTAAGAAAACAGAGGCCACAAAGGAGACAATCCAGATGGCCTAAAATAAAAGAGATGTGTGTTAAAATGCATTCTTGTACTGCTTCATGTGCATGCACTGGGGAAACAATTATTGAAATTGGAGTTAATAATACGAGAAATCAACCCAATGTAACTTTACATCTCATTCATCCGAAAAAAAGATCAGATAATCGTATAGCACTACAAACAACAATTTTATGGTATTCATTTTCGCCATAAAATACAATTTTCACTTTGTATGTTGTTCACAATTAATATTACTCAACAAAAAAGTGGCTTATTTTATCTTCCTCAAAAAGATGAAAGGCGTGACAGTTTGAAGGGGTTGGCATACTCTAACAGCCAGGTCTTAACAGACCCTACAGCCTCCAAGCCATCTTCTTAGCCTCAAGCACTTCAAATGAAAGACCAGCGTGAGTCTGAGCAGATTAAATGAAAGACCAAACAAGTCAAACACAAGACAAATGTGAGTTCAGGCAAGTCCAATGGAACCCCAAACGGAGCCTGAAAGACCAACCTCAGCTCAAGACAGGGCGAATGAAAGAGAGCCCAAGTAGGCCCAGTGGAAGACCAGATAGAGCTGTGACAAGGTGGGAGGAAGATCAGCCTCAAGCAAGGAACAGGAGATAAGCACACGGGGCTGAGCCCAGACAAGGCAGTACAAGGACGAGTCTGATCCCATGCACTGAAAATAGCAGGGACTATTTTTTTTAATTGTTTAGATTTTATCGATTAAAAAAGGGGTACTCGAGGAAGGCTGAATCTGGCACATGTTCAGCAAATTGTGCCCAAAACGCCGAGAAAGGATTACTGCACATTATATGAGGAGGAAATGTGTTTCGCCTACAGTGGCTCACTTTGGTGTACAGGTCTAAATCTGGCACGGTGCTAGCTGGACAGTGGTTCACAAGAGATCCCTCGCAACATTTCAAGCTAGACAGCTTGTTTAAAGAAAACTGCATGCCTTTGGCCATGTCAATTCTTAGCAGTCACGACCAAGCATTTCACATTAACGTCATTTTTCAAAGTTTTATAGAATTACATGTTACACATTAGGTGAAAAATGAAAGCCACGAATGGGTTTCTGTAATAACACCAGGAGGCAATTAGGAGGCATTTTTGTGGGAAAGATCAACCAAGAATGTGAATGCCACACATCATGGAAAGCTGCTGACATTCTGGAATGCAGCTCAGCTGCCCCAAAATGTCGAGAACCTTGCCCAAGAGATTCTATTCTTTTGTCTATGGGTACTAGGCGGCAGCTAATCAAGCCACTCCTATTCCCATGAGCCTACACACTCTGCAACTATCACAACTCTCTTTGTTGACAGCAGTTACCTATTGGAGCTACTTTCAATGACAGCGTGCTTCAGAACAAAAACACCATGTCAAAGACATGCACCCAAGCCAACAAATCTGTTCCCTTTGAATGAGAGGGCATTCTGCATGTGAATAATTATATTTGGTGGCCACGTGCACACTCTTGCCACTTTCTCATAGGGAATCTCTATTTGTGCCAAGCAGTGGGGTCTTTCGTTAACTTTGCTACAACACTTGGGAAAAACAATACAGCCATTACTTGAACTATACAAACTGAAATGTTTCCCCATTTTGACTTATCACGCAGGTTTTTTGGGCTATAGAGACGCAAGTCCCCTGCAACTTCAGAACAGGGTCTGTAGAAGGTTATTGGGGGTCTCAATGTCTAGTCCCCACACCAGGTACTGGGCCTGGAGTATGATGAGGATCAGATCAAACTTGAGCCCCTGCCACTCTGGGTCTCAACATAGCGTAATGAGCCTGCCCAGCTCAACAAAGAGGTTATTGAAGACTTCTTAGTACTGTACTGTTCTGCATAAGGATGGCCTCTGTCTGGAGTGGCACAGTGGGTAAAAAATAATGGGGTTGTATGCAAATCAGAGCAACTACAATTGGCCAAGACTATTTGCAAGCACTCTTTCCATCACCTTTATGTGTTTGATGTAAAAGTCTAGGTGGCCAAGGGCATGCCCATACATGGGTTATTTTCTTGCTGAGCCTAAAATTAAACCCTGGTAAAAGGGAAGCCCCCACTTATAACCAAATCAATAAATGTGATCAATCTCTGTGGCCCACAACGTTAGGCCACCCTCACAACCTAGTAAAAGTGACCAGCAAATTAGGATGTATCCTATACTCAAAATTTTCTTTAAACCCACAGACCTCAACGGTGGCACAAAAATGGTCTCTTCCAACCAAGAACCATAAATAAAATCTTTCCTTTCCTTTCTATACCCTATAAAGTTGCACTGGCTAATAATTTGTTCTTGTCACGGTTCGACGTTTGCAATTCCTCATACCTTAGCCTCCCTCGGTGCCACCATATGGATTACTTTCAATCCAAAAACAAATGAATATGTTTCTGGTTGCCAAGAGTTTCTGCACTAGCTACCAGTCAAAAAATTGACCCATTTCAAACGGAATGCATAATGCATAACACCTACTACTCCTCCTTCCCCACATACCCTGGATAAAAAACTCACCAAGTACCACTTGGCACGAGAATTAAGGTCTGCCAACTCCCTCTCTTTACAGCCCCATACTTCAGTCTACAGCATTGGGGAGGCAGAGCTTATTGCTTTCAGGGCCCTCGCATGTGGAACTCCTTACCAGTACCCCAAAGAAAGAACAAAATCTATTTAAATTTCGAAAAGCCCTTGAAACCTGGCTCTTCACCCAGTACATTGTCCAGATAATTACATCTAGTTCCTCTTGTCCCCTTTGTTTTCATAATCAAGCATCGAGAGACTCTAGCCATGATTGGTTATGTGCTCTGCAAAAGATACATATTAAAAACAATAATAATAATGACCACGTGTGCTTTAAATCACTACGATTTATCCTCTCAGGCTTGCTTCAAACTCTGTATGCTGCAGCTCTTGAATGTTTCTTCGAAGCGCCACCAACGCATCCTAACTTTGCACGATGAGCTAGTACCTTTTCTTCTGCAATGCACAGGTGTACCGAGTTAGCCCCAGCATTGTGTGCGAGTCCGGATGACCTACTGATGTGGACTTATCGCTCTGGTGCAAGTCTGTGAGGAGGTGAAGGCATTGGGTAGACCCTGGGCGATCCCGGCTAAAGCTGCAATGCAGATACTCCTTTTCACAGCTGTTCTCAGCGGTGCTATTACTAGGTGTCCGCTGCATGAGAGGAGACATTCGATGTTCAGGGTCACTCACATGCCTATCCACAGCTGAAGGTGCTGGGCTTGAAAATCCATCTGCTCCTTTTGAGTTCTGGATCCTCGCATCAGCTACAATCCACAAGACTAACCGCTCCCAAACAGCTTCACCAGTGTGGCAGTCTGTGGGAACATGAGGAGAGCAGAACACAAATATCAGCAAAGGCAGAGATTACTTTGCTGCATGTGTGCTGTGTGTGAGGGAAAGCTCATGGTTTCCTAACCTGCATCTACATATTCCAGTAGACAAGCTAGAAGATGCAGATGCAGTGGGGTATGTACCACTGTCAGCTTGCCCAAGGGACAATTACCCTGTCAAAGTCTCAAGGGCCTCAGATAGTGAATGTCACATCAAAGCTGCCTTGAATGGAATGAGGCCAACAGCAATGGTGATGTATATGTGTAGATATCTCTGCATGGAAGCATACCTAGAACCCACGTCTAGTTATTGTAACTGTTATTTAGTAGTTGTATAGAGCACCATATGCCATCAGTTTGGCATTAAAGCATCTTTCCGTAGTCCTGGTAGTCTTTCCAAATGTTTCCATTGCAACCAGAGGATGACTTTGTTTTGTGGAGGTTTGTGGTCAGGAGGTGGTCTGTCAAATGTATGTATGTGCTAAGTAGTTGATGGTAGCAACTGCTGTTGGATGCCTTAAAAGCCAGTAAGTTGCATATGTTACTAACATTCTTCCAAAACAAGTGAACTGTCCTCTGTGTCCTGATGACAGCCTTCACTCTTGGTCTCATGAGCTGATGCTCCTGACATGATGTAAGCGTACATTCACCATGAATGGTCATCAGTGCTAAACCGGAATACCTACCGCTTTAAACAAGTTCATGTGTTTGCACTGGTCATCTGTGCTCATCAATAACGTGTCCCTCACACTAAAGCCGATGCCAATAAAAGTGATGCAGTGACTTCCAGTAGGGATAATGCATGAACATAGTAATTAGGGGGGAAGTTTGGCAGGCTAGTGATTCACCTGCCATGACATCAATTTCATCTGTCAGACATGCAGGATCCTCATATTTAATAAGATTGTGTTGCTGCAAGTGAGCAACCTCATCAAAGACATGAAAGCATATGCATGGCTTTAGCCCTTGGTAATGCTTGTGTGTCTGTAGGGTCATATATATACGTGTTTGGTAGCAAGAATACATAGGGTGAAGGTGATTAGCACAGCCCTTTAGATGTGATACTAGTCTGTACACTCTCTACTACCAATTTGACACTTTTTCCTTGTGGGTAGCTTTAATTCTGTTTATTTTTTTTACAGACATTTATAAATGCATGCATTAGTGTTATGGTTAGTCTGCAAGACGGTGTTTCACTTTCTGTAGCTCATTGTGCATTTTAGGTCTGGGTTTTGACAGCTCTGCTGTCACACAGATCTATTGATAACAATATACATAGGGCCTTATTTATGAGACGTGATGCATTGCTGCGTGAAAATAGCGATGCTTCACTTCTCAGTGCGCCCTCCTTGCGACATGATGGATGCGTCCTATTTACTGTACGACGCATCATGTCACAAGAATGACAGATACGTCTGTATTACTGATGTATCTGTTGGCCCAAAACTGATGCATTGCTGGAGTTGTGTCGGAAGCGTGACGCAACTCCAGCAATGTTACTTTCACATGGGGCAAGCCCCATGTCAAAGAGTCTGCATCAGTCTTATGCCTGCCATGAGGCAGGCGTAAGATATTGACGCAGTAGTGTCCTAGAAGTGCGGGGGAACGCACAACCTGCATACATTATACTTGATGCAAGTATAATGTGGCGTAGTGGTTCACAAAGTGATGCATCTGCCTAGATGCGTCACTTTGTAAATAGGGGGCAACATGGCGCATTTTGCTCACGGCGGCACAAAAGTGTTGCAAGGTCTCATAAATGAGCCCCACAGAATTTGCTTTGGTTCCGCCCCTTTGAACCATTGGCTTTCTTCGACTAGCCTCTTTCAGCCACTCACTTGAGATTTTGTCAGTCACATATTGTCTCAGCCCAGTGGCATATTCCTCTATTAGCTAATGCTATTAGCTACTTGAGTGTATTCCCTTCCAGCTCCACTCAAGTACTTGCATTGAGCCACATGAGGACTACTGTACACCGGTTACACTATCTGCCCACTCCTGATGGATGACTTCTGGGTTTCTTGGGCTAATGTGCTAATGCTGCATACATTAGTACAGTAAAACTAAACCGGTAAGACTTGCCAATACTTGTTTAATCATGGACTTGTAAGCAGAACATCGGTTTCAGTGGCACATTCCACTGAGCTTTCCATTCTGGTTGCTAGGTTGTGTTTTTTCCATTGGTACGGCCTTTCAACTCCATCTTTGTACAAGCCTCTGTGTGGATAACACTGCACAAGGGAAAGTGTCACAGTTAGGCACAGATGTAGAGAAATGTTCATTATTGTCCTTATTGAGGGAATTCAAGGAGAAGTGCTGGTGGCCAAGCCCGCTGTCACAAATCTCCTCTTAATTTTCTTTAAAGTGTTGTTCTTTGTGGCCATTGTCTGCAAATAGTTTACTCACTTCGCACTAGTAAGATTTTCACAGCTTTTTGCCTAAGTCTTATTCTTAAACCAGTTTTGTAATTTGATATGACCATTTCCAGATAGCAATGCAAAGGTACAGGGACGGTGGGGGAGGGGAGGCGGGGGGGGGGGATGGGGCAATTAGAGTTATTGCTAGATTCTCTCGAAAACCCGTAATCTTTGCAACATTCATGCCACTTGGAATATGGTAACACTTTGAATCTGAAGAACCCAAAGATTGAGAGCCAGTGTCGATTATTGTGACAGAGTGACTGAGTCAAGTTTATAGGAGGCCATCGAAAAGGTGAGTCAGAGAAGGCCAAAGGCACACCCACTTTTTCAAACCCTAATTTGTGATAATGTTTGAACGCCAACGTCTTCTCCGAAAAAAGTCCCTTCAAGAAACTTGCCATTTAATTCATTCTTTGCCCGCTTTTGCTGCTGGAAGGACTATTGGCAACTAGGAAAAAAAAAAGCGTGCCCCCTGACAGTGAAATATTTAATTTGGGTAACAACTCCGTGGAGGCCAAAGGCAGGGGGTGCTTTGGCAAACACGAGGACACTTTTTTATCACTAACACTTTAAATGATTCTGGTCAACCCCACCAGGATTGTTTATTAGACCCGGCATACCCAATAGGGCTTAACCCTGTTAATCTACCTAATTGTAGTATATATCTGACTCTTTGCCAGTTTGTCCTGTTGTTATACCAACTGGTGCTCTGAACCTTAATGCACCAATAAACATGATAACAGTAGACAATGGGGTAATAGATACTGGTTGTGTAGAGAGTAAAGACACCCCCTACACCAGCATAATTACTCATGGCAGTCTTTTCTGGAATGTAGTGGGTTTGCCAAACAAACTAGGCATGAAAGACTGAGCAGAGTTTGTTAGTAAATTTAGCATAGTTTGCTTACAGGAAACCTGGATGTGTGAAATAGCTCACATAAATTACTTTTATTCTGACTTTTATTCTGTTCACACACCGGCTAGACCATCTGTGGGCGGTCATGACAAGGGAGGTTTATTAACTCTGATCGCTACAACATTAAATGCCAGAGTTAGGAAAATGCGGTTGGAATCTCCGCATTTCCAGATTATTAATATTTTGTTTAAGATAAATGTGACCCTTGTGGTTATTAACTTTTATCATAACAATTTTAATAGCGCAAATATCACTATTTTATTTGTAAATTGTGCACACTGTCTAAACATGAGGCATGTCACTATTTAGCAAGGGACACAGCAGGTGGTTACCACTGTGAGCACAATACGGGCAGGGACATTTTGAATTTTCTACTGTCAAAATTGTCACTCTTTTTAACCTTAGATGGTATTGAGCTTCTAAATTCTGACGTGGTAACATATGTGGGAAGAGGGCAAGGAACCAAAAATCAGGGGTTAACTCGGAAGTGGTCTACTGTCAACCCAGACTTTGTGTTGGAGGCGATTATAAAGAGCAACCTTGTGCAAGTACTGGATGGTTTGGAAGAAAGTTTAAGCGTCCTATCCATGATTAAATCATACAAGGCAATAACTGAGACAACAAAGGTACTTCTAACTAAGAACCACCCAAATAGGATACAAAAAAACAAAAGTTGGTTTAACAAGGAATGCTCACAACTACATAACAAATTAGTCAAGATTTGAATATTAAACCACGAGATAAAGTAGGAGTGCAACAGACGCTCATAGATTATAAGCGTGCGCTGGAGAAATGCAAAATGGAGATCAGGCAAGAAGCATAGGGCCAATTACACCTGGCATCCTAGAGTAAAGATCCCAAACACTTTTGGAAAACTGTCAGCGACGAGTAGTTTGGTGACACAAAAAATGGTAACATCGATGGAACAATTATGCCTGAAATGTGGGTAAAACACTTTGCTGGTCTCTACAGTAATAGCACTGAGACACAATGTGGTGCACGTTTTTAACACATGGCTTCTCCCCAGGAACCCCCAACTCTAGACAAGGTAAATAGGGCACTTTCACAGAATGTAAAGAACAAGGTCCCTGGACCGGATGGTATACCTGCAGATTTATTTTGAGCAAATATCCATCTGTGGCAACCATTACTAACAAACATATTAAGATGCTACGTGGCCTCTGGAGTCATGGAGATCAGTCATAATAGTTCCAATCTTTAAAAAGGGAGACAGATTGGATCCTAAATGTTAGATTGCTTGAAATTGGACCATGCTAAAAAAATTCCTTGGCTCTCTTATGTGCAAGATCAATTGGAAAAACTGGGATTGCAGGATTGTTTTGGTAGTCCTGGAAAGATATCCTCAATTTCTAAGGCTAAGCTTAAAAGCGACCTTCTTTCATTCTTGAAGCAAGTAAGAGATAGTCAAGAGATGGCCAAAAAATGGGTTGTTGAGCATTCATCATTAATTAACTCCCCACAAATTGAATCATGTCTCTCTTTCTATTTTAATTGAGTACAAATGTTTTATCTGATTAGGTTTGGGATGGGTATTAGGATGGGCATTGCTCATCTGTTGGTTTTGTACCCATGTGATGTTTACTGTGATGCCAAATTAGACTTGTGTCCATGTAACTCAACTTCTGCACAGAGCACTTTGCACTTTATGTTCTTTTGTAAATTGTATCTTAATCCGAGATGCACCTTTTTAAAACCATTACTAAGATTTTTAAACATTATAAGGTGTCACCCTGCATTATGCCATCTACTCCTTTTAAACAATGAATTCACTTGTCTTATGGTCTATAAGTATATCTCCTCTGCAGTCCGACTCCGTACTATTGTTGGAAAATGAATCCCTGGGTTTTAATAAGGTCGGTTGACATTTTATCATGTATACCATTGTTAAATAATGTTTTATTTGTTCTTTTATGGCTGTCATTAAGCCGAATAAAGATATTTTGACTGACTGAAACACGAGGCCACACCAGGAGGTCTCTCTCAGCAACCATGGATAAGTAAGCAATTCAGGAAATAAGGTGTAGCCAAGAAATCCATGGTGCATGAGGTGTCGCCTGAGCAAAAGTCCACAGCCTACCTTCAGCCTTAACACCGTTCAGGGAAAACAAAGAAAAAGGGGAAGGAGGACTAACAAACTCCTGGCCCTATCGGTGATTAACGGGATTAAAGTGGGTCACAGAATGCAGAGGTGGAGAAAGAAATGTTCATTGGGGAAGGCTGATAACTCAGTGTCCTCATTGATCTCCCCAATATCTCTGCTCTCTTTAGGGACTAGAACGAATGACAATGGCTATAAAAGTCGGGCGTTCAAGAGACCAATGGTAGGGAGCGTCGAAATGACACATAGGTTTTTGAACAGCCCCGATTTAAAAGGCCTGATCAGACTTCTGGTATAGAACAAGGGCAATTTAAACAAAGTCCCAACACTAAGGTGATAAAATGAGTGCCAGACCTAGACATTAACAGTTTCAGTCTATGTCAGCCTTTCCCGTGCTTTATCAACAAACAGGGAGAGAGGGAAAGAGCCTCAGGAGAGGCACTCAATTATGTCTGAAAGAATTAACTATCCAATTGAACAGTTTCAAGAAAATCAGCAAACCTCTAACCTATATTACGCCACCTAAATCCTAAACCAAAGCTCTCAATTTCAGCTGCATCTTTAAAACATGCAAAATGGGCATCAACATTAATAATGCCAAAGGCTGATTCTAAATAGGGGTGGGTGGAATTTTTCATTCAGCTAGCTGAATTGCTGGAATTTGGCGATTGCGCATTGCTATTGTAACGCAGAGTTCGGGCACAATTCCGCCAATCGCCCTGTGGCGTAATTTGTTTCCCATGGGGCTCCAGAAATGAGAGGTGGCGATCACAAATGAGATTTTGGCGTCTCCAAATGTGATTTTCTAACACCAGCGGTCACTGGCAGTCACAGTAGCTGCTTCTCAAGTAGATTTGCCGCCGTTTGAGTAGATTTCGTACTTAAGCAGCAGTGAAATCAGCTCGAACGGCCACGCACTCATACGTAGCGCATGGTGCCAGTCGTGCTGATTTTTCTGAGCTGCTCGCACTACTGTCACTAAATTACAGCGTGACGTCGCTAAATTACAGCATGATCTGCATATTTTCCACCTGTTGGCGGAACTCCGCAGGATCTCGTGGACCTTTTTTTCTATCTCTGCAAAAGTACGCAGTCAAATTTTGCCAGTTTCGCCCACCCCTAACCCTGGAACAGCTGAGGACTTACTAAAAGCTATTCTTCAAAAAGTAATTTCTATAACGAGACATACATATTCAGGAAGATAGCAAACCATGTAAAATGTCAGACTTGGAAAATGTGGGCACCTACCAAAGTTTGTAGTGGTAAGGAACAGAGTTATGGCCCTGGAGGATTCCCTATTCAGGACAGTGGTTTGAAGCAGCAGAAGTAAAGCCCTGGACAAATGCAAAGATCTGGAGAACAGATACCAACCGGTTTATCTTTGTTTATTTCGGATTCCAAAGGTGGCAGCGCGAACTGACAACAAGACCCAAGGTGGAGGAACTACGACTAAATTACTTAGAAGAGCAGATGTCCCCTAGCACAGTAAGTCAATCCCAGATCTCCTTACAATCACGGCTTCCCAAAGGTTCTGCTGCCCCCTTCCATAACAGGGAGGCAAGTTACATACCACAATATTTTTTACAAGACCTTCTACTTCTGAAGGAAATAATCCTGACTACTGTGAATGAGTGCAGAAGATTCGAACCATTAACTGGATTTACTTACTTTATTTTCCAGGCTTAGGCATAGACATTGCAATGAGACAAAATGGGATGCGATCCTTGCTTAATACATTTAAACAGATTGGGGTGTCTGCCACTAAAGTGTCTTTAAACAATCTGAAAGTAAACTGGTGTGGCTGCTTTCATTTATTTCCTGCGGTTGATGAGACCAGACGGCTTTTAATGAAAACGAATTAGGTTGAGAGTGCTTCCAGTTTAAAGGAAATGTATAGGACGCTGTGAGGGATTACCAGAGTAAAATGGGGAAGCAGGAATTGCCATAACCATTTTGTGGGGATGGCTCAATTCCAAGTTCGGGATGGAGTGGTTTTGCAGGGACACAGGCCTCTGAAATCAGGCAACGTCTTAGTTGTATATCTATAACATATACAAAGACAGGCAAATAGGAGAAGGTCATTGGCCAAGGGGATTCAAGGGTTGCTACACAGGCCCGTCCCTATTGATAAGGCTCCAGCTGTAGTCCTTACAGGGATACCACGGTGCAATTATGTACATGACTACAATATACCTGAGATCAAGAACTCGAGCCCCAAGATGGTTTAGCATATTCTCTTTTTTGTGGGAGGTGAGACATTGGAGCCACTTATAGCCTCCAATGCCTTGTTCTACTTTCGAGTTTGCAGGAGAAGGGAGTGAGGAGCTTGGGCTGCTGATAGCACAATTCCCCACCTGGCATGAGGGGTGCTGGGGGGAAGGGAAAGAGAGAGAAGCAATCATGGGCGTGCAGAGGTGTATGCAGTGGGGCAGAAGAGAAGCCACTTGGGTGAAGAACGGCCTGGGGAGAACAGGGGCATGCACGAGGGCCATCAAGGATAAAAGAGCATAGTTTTTAATACATTATAAAAAAAACAAGCATTGGCATAGCCAATAGGTCTCGCTTTTGGGACCTTATAAGTTTTTAGCCCCACAACAGTTTATGTTGTTGCACCAAGGACATTGTGGTCCATAACTAAATACTTAGAAGGGCCCAAAAGCGAGACCTATTGGCTATGCCAATGCTTGTTGAGTTTGAGTATCTATCTATGTCACTGCTCGCGCCTCACAGGCGTGCGCACTCTGCACTCACAGGAGCGACAGTACCTCCCTTGGAAAATACCTGTCCCCAAGAGACAGATCAGGACCGCTGGCGTTATGACAGGCATTTATACCCAGTCCCCAGAGTTAAGAGTTCGGGCATAGTTATGTGCTCTCATTCGTTAATGAGCAAACTGCATGTCAGAGAGTGAATGTCACCCCTCATCCCCGCCCCCAAGCCTCGATTGTCCTAAGTGCTGCACTTGGTGTTTTAAACCGGTTCACTGGTTTCCACATGCAGTTGTTAATCCATCTGCAGGGCTCCACTAACAGGGCGTGTTTTTATTTGTTGTTTACATTGCACATTTGCTCAGTCTTAGCCTGGCCTTGTTAAATGGCACCTTTCCACTGTAAAGAATAGTTCTGTTCCTGCACGAGGCAGAAGGGACGCTTGGCTCCTGCGGGCCTTTTAGGAGCAAAGCTGCGGTGTTTCTTTTATAGTTTGCGGTCACTTTGTAGATTCGTTTTTCCGGGTTTGAGTTGGAGTGGGACGCATCTGCATTGTATTTCTGGCTGGATGGAGGAGAGGGTGGGCGTGCTGACTGGTCGTGCTGAGAGGAGCCGCGCAGGACAGGCTGCCGTGCACTTTTCAGAGCTGAGCACTTGGAGTGAGCGCTTTGGTAAACATAGCAGCGAGGCTGTTTTTCTTGGAACAATGACCTGATACGTATCCACCATGTAAAGAGCTGCAGCAGGACACATCGCCAACGCCCTGCCTTCCTGCAGACAAGCAAAGCTCCTTAATGCGGCTTACAGCGAACCCTCCCCTCACACGACAGCGCACAAAGCAAAAAAAAAGTGACCTTTGTGAACCTTACTTGGCATCCGTGCTTTCAAAACATGGTTCCCGAACTAGGTTTACGGCTTGTTTCTCTCACTACTCACAGGGTAGGACTTCTGCTTAACTTTTGTCAGGAAATAAGTGCAGAGATGGGTGTAAAACGCTGAACAAGAATGTTGGCACATTATTTACAGACGTTGCAGATGGCGCGCGAGGTAAATCCCATGGTCGAGAAGCGTGTGCGGGATGACGTGCCATGTTTGCAGTCCTCTGTTTCTAGGCGCGTGTCCGGCTCTGGGTTCTGGTAGTATTTTTGCTCCAGTCTCTTTTCAGCCCCCCACACCCCCATTACCTCTTGGTATGTCAGGCTTAAGTATGGGGCGAGAGAGGACAGTGCCAGAGGAGAGAGAGGCGACAGGAGGAAGAGAGCGAGCGTCAGAAGGGGTGGGAGGTGGGCTGAGAGCGAAAGCTAGAGAAGGAGGCAAGAAGCTGGCAAATGTGGGCCGGGAAACAAAGTACGGCCGGCCACAGAACGCGTGCTATATAATTTCTACCACTTAACTTCTGATGCAAAATTACTTGAGGTCGTTCGACTGAGTTATCTGGAGAGAGGCCGGAGGGAAGCCGGATGGGGGCGGGAGAGCCTGGTGGGGGGGCGGGAATGCGCTTGGAGAGAGGCCAAAGGGAAGCCGGATGGGGGCGGGAGAAACTGAAAGTACGGCCGGCCACCGGCCAGCCATGAATAATTTGGGGAGGAGAAGCCGCACAGCACACGCTGGGAGAAGCCCTTTGATGTGCTGTGCGGCCGTTAAAAAAAAATGCAATTAGGAGGGAGGGAGGCTGATGCGCGTGCTTGTTTTGTCACGTGATTCACGTGAACTTAAAGAAAACCGCAGCGCAAGAAGCCCTTGGTTTCACGAGGATTTTCAGGACATGAATTCTCGCTCCGCTCAATGCGCTTGCGCGCATTGATAGGTCGCGAGACCTAAAAACTTGCTTCTCTTTCCTTATTTTTTTCTCCTTTTGTCCTCACTCTTTTCTATGGATAATCTGGCAAGAATAATAACACAATGTAAAGTTGTTAAATGCTCGCTCAAAATAAGCTTGTGTGAAAGCTTTGCTTGCACACTAAAGTATTACCTGGCTCAAGCAAGCGAGAACACCCTATAATATAGATAATCATATATTCTCCCAAATGGGAGCAAACCCATTTTCTGGAACAATGTAGCCACCCCCCTCCTCCTAAAGGTATAGCAATTCTTATATTTGATACAAAACTGAGGATTATTTCCTGCATTTCAGATTGCGGAGGTTGACAGGTGTTGGCCCATAATAAAATAGGGATTTTCCAGTTCTAGCTAAGCTCCCTATGTATGCCTAAAACCAATACTCCAGATATTTTTCAACATTTGATGCTTAAATTATACATATTTATTGATCTGCTTGTTTTAACATGCAAGTTGAACTATATTTTTGGCACTGTAAAAGGATACCATATAAGAACGAAGAGAGTTTGATGGATTATGACTGCCTTGACAGACAGATGGACTGGATTCAAAAGCTACATGGAGATGAAGGCCCCCAGTTGATCAGGCGTATCTTCATTTTTTCACATGTAAGTTCCCAATACTAGTGCACCAACTACTTAGTGAGAAGACAACTGGCGGGAATCTCGCGGAATTTTGGAATTTATAGACATTAATATTTTTCATGGTCCTCTAAATGCTATGTGCTTTCGGAGGCTCCATATATCCCCAAGTCTAAAAAAAAACCATCAATGTATTTTTTTAAATCATTTATATACCTTCTCAGGCCCACTGTACGTGACAGAAGGGCATAATGCCTGGACATACCAAACAATAGCTTTCATGGCAGAAAACGTGCTCTAACAATGAATAGATGCTGCATATGCAAATAGCTGACACAGAGAAACGACATGCTGCTCTAGTGCAAGCAAGACACTTTTCTCAAAATAATGTACACAAAATCCTGAGGAGTATTCGGGCTCAACGCATATTGCTCAACAATTTCAGTCATCAAAATACTATACATTTATATTTGGTGACAAAACAGTCCTAGCTTTAGCTGCTCTAGCATGCGACAGTAATACCTGACAAGATATTCAGAAAGAAAAGGAAATTTTTGGAAAAAGCAGCACAACTAAGATTACAGAGTCCTTTGCCCTGTATGATCCGCAGCTATTTGCCGCAAAACAGCAAGAAAGATGTAATGTCCTCATGTCCAAGCAATATCTAGATCTGATTTGTTTGCCATCAGTGTCTACTGACTATATTGTCAGCCTATCAGCTCAAGTGACTTCTGAGAACCTTTCAGATGCCATTAGGTGTGTTCCTAGTGTCAAGGCAGTGGTGCATACTGGTGCTCTACCAACAGAGATAATCATAGTTTTCAAGGTGTCTCTACTGCTTGTCCTTCAATCTCCTTTTTAAGGCATAATGTTCGGAGCCTCTATCCCTTCATCTTGGGAATGGGCACAGATTATGGACTTCTTGAAAAAAGTTACATTCATTATTGCATTAGGTACATATCATCCCTGCTCGCTGCTTTTTGCAGATAATAAGTTCTGTGCCAGGCGAGGTGCTAATAGATTTGGAACTGTTATCGCAGGATTAGTATCATCATGGCAATACAGGTTCATTACAGGGAGGGACAGTCTAAGCCATAAACATTTTGGAGCTGCCCCAGTTGATTGAACTAAGACTTCGAAATTTTCAAAAGCACCGATTGCCTCAGAAACCGAAAAGCCACTTCATCGGGTGAAGTAGCCATTTCTCTGGGCAATGGTACAGCATCTGTGATTCCCAACACAGTTTATAGGCTGGTTCCAGCACTTTTTTGATCCACTGGAGCTTCATTGACAATCAGTAGCTACCCCTGTGACCCATTTGACATCTTCAGTGGCACCTGTCAAGGTTGCTCTCTATTTTCTATATGCTCGTTATATGGAGTTTTCTTTTACTATCTTTTGAAAGGGCAACACACATACCACTAGTATTATTGTCTAGAAGAGCTTCAAAGGTTCTGAAGTATGTAGATGGTGTCCGGATTACCACAATTGCCTCAGCATTTGGCTTCTTCTCTGGATATCAATTAAATTAAGCCTAGCCACAGTTCAGGATCTTAGTTAAGCTCTTAGTTTAAATATCTGGGGAAATAGTGGCAACATATCACAAAATGTGAAGTTGTGATGAGCCTGCCTTAAAATAAATCATAAATATTCTTTAAAAAAAACTGTAGTAGGATGGTGACAGGTTAAGAAAACTGTAGATGGATGGGACAAGCAAAGGAGGTTGTGGTCGGTCCCTGCTTTAGGGAAGTGGGGAACGAGAGACAGACAAAGTTAGCTGTAGTGGAAGTGGAGCAGTCTAAGGGGAGGTACTCGGAAGGGACAAGCCCTGGAGACTGCAGAAAGAAAGAGGAAGGCCAAGCAGTCCATAGTGAAAGTGGGGCAGATTAAGAAGGGTGCTGCAGTAGAGGGCAGGTCAAGGAGGCTGTGGAAGGAGGGTGAATGTCAGAGAGGATGTTCAGGGAGAATGGAGACCAGAGAACCTGCAATGGAAGTGTGTGGTCAAGGAGACATACAGGCAAAACAAGGATGAAATAAATATTTCTTCATAGGAAGGACAGTTGATCCATGGTATTCTCATAGAGGAGTTTATAAGGGGCAAACATGATAACATATTTTAAATGTCTATGTAAAACAATGTAACAGTGCAGAAGGTGAGACAAAAGCTGAAGACCGAGCTGGCTATTTGAAATTCACAAACAAATGGTGATTATGTTGTAGAAATGTGCATTGCATCTGCCAGGCACTTACCAGTTCAATCCTGCTTGTTTTCCATAAATGTGACACATCTGCAAGCTGCTTAAACATGCCCTTTAAATTCACCATCACAATGGCAGCTAACACTGTCTGGAAAAAAGAGGGAAGGTCTGAAAGAGCCTTAGAATATGGTAAGCTTCAAAATCATTGCACCATGTTATCTCTATTCTCTTAGGATGCTTTTTTTAAAACTCTTTGAACAATTCTAATGAATATGGATTCTACTCATAAACAATAATGGAGATGAACTAATCTTGACCTGTTACATTATTCAGCTTCTTTGCAGAGTCAATTTTTTGAAAACGATATGACACCAAGGAACCCCTGTATCACAACATCACCTGCAGTCTAGAACAGCTACTAGAACTCTTAATGTATCTGTTTGCATTTTGAAAGAACTATATTTTTGTTAAATTGGGCACAAATTAAATAATACGTTTTTCTTGAAGGGAGATGCTACTTAAAGAGTATCCAATTTGCTTTCACAATTTAAGACCAGTTATTTGTGTAACTGAATGTTATCTTTAATCAAACACATGTAATAACATGACAATAGTTTTTTTTCCGGTGAAAAAGTTATTTGTGTTGTGCCATTGGGACTGGGAAATGGAGGAGACAGGTAACCAGTCACACTATAGGGAGGAGGAAGGTACATGGGCTCTGTGGGAATTGGGATAATAAACATGTGTTTGCAGAGGGTATAATGAGCAGATGGTAACTTTCTGGAATTACTTTTCTATTAGGGGCACCTGTATTAAGTACTGAGGGAACAAACGAAGGGTGCAGGCCTGCAGGATGCAGCTAACACTCAGGCCCGAGTTTTAGCTGCATCTGCCTGGAACAAGGTAAATGTCTTTGAAGTTAATCAAGTTCCTGGGCACAGTCGACAGGCATCCTGTCAGGGCACAACAATACCGTCCCACACGAAATGCCCTTTGTCCCTGTTGTGGGCGCAAGTTCACATGTCATTCACACCTATGCAAATGCTAATTACTGGCCAGCAGAAGTGGAAGACTAAAATGCAGATTAGCTTCCTGAGATTTCAGGCAGAGAAAAGGTAACTTTCTAAAAGTACCTTCTCCTTAATAGGGTTACAAAATATGATTTTGCCATTATATTGGACTTTGAATAACTATTAATAAGAGTCCCTAAATTATTTTTCTAGCTACTTCCGAATCGAAATTAGCATTACTAGTTGTAATAATGTAACCCAGTGTTTTCCTATAGAGCAACCAGGCATGCTACAGTGAAAACGATTTTGGGAGCTTTTTCATAGTAATGACATGTAGAACAGTAAACATTTACATGTCCTTCTTGTAAATACCATGCACCATACCTTATAGGCGATCATCCCTACTTAGGGGTGAGGTATTAATAATTAAAAGGAAGGTTTTGACCTGTCAAAAGCAGTTTATTTTAACAGGTCAAATTAGCAGTGTAAAACTGCACAGCCAGACTACAATGGTAGGCCTGGAGACTGGTTTGCTGGATCACTGCAGTGGGTGGAATAATGGGTACTGCAGCCCACTAGTGACATTTAACTTACAGGACCAAGTACACATACAAGGGACTTATTGGCAATTTAAATATGCCAATCAGGTGTACAATAATTTCAACATGCTAAAAGGGAGAGCAAAAGCACTTAATTGCTGGGTAGCAGGAATACATTATGCAGAGTTTTATGGCCAACAAAATAGGGTTCAGCATAAAATCCAGGGTGACGTGGCCGATAGGGCAAATTTCCAGCATATTGATATGGCATTTTAGCAGTATTTGTTGGCAGGCTAAGATGCTGTCCATCCTATGCTTTTTCCCTGCAGACTTGATATGCTTAAAGTGCTTTTGTCCATGATAGGACTGCATGTTTGATTACTCAGAGTTAGAATCATCAAAAAATGGATGAGTTCAGGATCATGTATGGTCCCATTAGAAAATAATCGCAATTTCAAAGCATTGGGCAGTGGCATATTATTATTATTATTATTATTATTGCGGGTTTATATAGCGCTAGGAATCGACTCTCGGAGGAGTATCTCCACGCTTCGACCGCTGGGGAACCCATCCTGGCTCACCCTGAGAGATGGTCCCAGATGGGTATCTCTAAGGTGCGACCAAGCATCCCCGGCAATCTGGGGGGGCCGTTGTGAAGATGAGGCAAGCTGATGCCCAGAGTTGCCGCGTGTGGTCTCTGACTAGAGTAGGCACCGAGGCGAGAATTATCGAGTCCGCTGACCCTGGTCCACGACCCTGCCGCGTCGGGAATCGAACCCTGGTCCCGGGCCGTTCTCTGCTTACGGGTCTGCCGCCTCTAACCAGTGAGCCACACTTCTCCATATGATAGTTGAAGAGGAAAAGTGACTGCTATGGCCTAACCTATTCCCTCTACAACTTTTAAGTTATTAATTTGTCTACTGTCCGTTGATGAGAAATAGTCGGAGGTTGGTAATGATATACATCAGATGCAAAATAACTGTCATTCATGATGGTCAGAGATAAAACATGATTGAGCTTTGTTGGATGTTAGTAAAAAGTTCCAGCTAATGTGCATGTGTTGTTGGGAAAGTATTATTAGGAGCAAAGTAATAGTCAATTTGTATGAAGTCCTGTTGTTTTTTAAAATCTTTTTTTGATATTAGGATATTTTGGGGCTATCAAAAGACCCTAACTGCAAGTGCTTAACTGTAAAACATAAAAAAGAAATTGGATGTTAATTGGTGCATTTGATACTTATGTAAGACTGCTAAAAAAGATGGCATATGCAGTGTAAGCTGCCTGAAAGTCAAATTCCAGATGATCACTATAGCTTCTGGTTTTCAGTAGGAGGACTCCTTACAGCTTTTCTGGCAACAGCGCATTTTGATGTGACTGCCTTAGTCAGGGAAAGCTTATGCCTATCATGTTAAAGTGCAGCAGTGTGCAGCAGTATGATCACCAGTGTGGCAGCATGTGAGGTTGCCATTATCATCACACCGGTGCCCGATTAACAGTCAATAGCTGCTTAGTTCACTCAGGCTCAGCACGCACAGGTAGTCAAGGCGCTAAAAACGTGTGATGATGCATTTCAATGCAGTTATGCAGACCACCACATTAAAATGCATTAGTCTAATGCCTAATGAGGGGTACTTGGCAGGGCTGTACATCAGGGAAAAACTTTGATGGTTTGAAACTTACACCAGGTTCCCGGCAACACCAGATAACTTACCTTACGTTCCTTACGCTGGATCTTCAGAGCCTGACCATAAGGTTCAAGTCATGAATTTCTGGAGAAGCAGACAAGGAAAAACTGGAATTGCCTTTTGTCACTTACTGCCCATTTAAAGGGAGGGTCAATACTGCCGAAGGAGGGTAGGTTTAAAGTTTAAATTGTTCAAATTGGGCCACATACTGCCTAGATGGGAGGGAGGACACCTCATATTGTAAGTAGTGGTAGGAGAAATGGGTTGAGATAAATCTATGCTCAGCTCTTACTTTTATATCCGTGCAACAAATCCCCTTCAGTGATGTTTAAACACCACTGCATGAAAATTAAAAAGAAATGTCAAAACACTGAAAATGTATATTTGTGGTACATTAATTTTTAATACTGAGGGTACATCTAAATAATGCCTAATACAAATGGTATAGTTTTCACATTTTAGCACATTTTACATACCTGCGGTAATGGTTCAAACAGATAGCCAATCACTAAAATAACCAGCAATACCAAAATTGATGACAAGAGGCCTGCAATCTGAAAGACAAATCACATTAAAATATCAATTTAAGAGACCTGCAATCTGAAAGACAAATCACATTAAAATATCCATTTAAGTGTCCATACAAAGATGGTCTCTTGTGTTCTGCGATGCAAAACATACTTCTTCTGCACTTCTGGCAGAAGAAATGTGTGTCATACTTTTTGAAATTAAGTGTCTCTAGATTGCTTAAAACGTACCCACAATTTGGATTCCTAGGCTACTTTTTTTCCATGACCCCACCAGATACCTTACCAGTCACCAGCTCTTCCTACTAAAACCATACCCCTTGTAGATCCACCAACCTGCGCATGGTTTAAAGCCCCCAATTCATCATGAATTGTCAGTTAGTCTCTGGTCAACAACATAGCAGTAACCACAATATTAGGCATGACCTCACCATCCTGAGTGGTGAGCACACAACAGTATTCCTCCTCTGCCACAGCACCTTGTTTTATGTGTAAAGCACCTGAGAATTTATGGTTGCGTATGGGACATAAAAGGAAGCATTTTGTGCTCTTGAAAGAGATTTACAAGGTATGCAGAACTGCGTTGGGACTCAAAAGGCAGGGCATGGAAAGTTCAACATAAAGTCACATTCTTTTTTGCCTCTTCCTTTTTTTCAATTGCTTCCTTTTTGGTCAGACCCCAAATGTTGCATTGCCACCAGCATGTACTGCCCAATTTTCCATAATCAACATCCATCGTGTTACACTAAAACTAATTTAAAATGCAACCATTGTGTCCTGATATATGTTCTCCTTGGTTAGATATCTTCTTGGTTGGATATGCTGCCATCAACTACGCTGCCTGACCCTGACCACACCAGTCCCTCCTCCTATCATCCATCCCCACACCATCACTAAGCTGTTATCAAGTCACAAAACGAAAGGCCCCTAGTTGGCCGCACCATCCTGAATGAATGGAACATAGCATCCTTTTATCACGTTCACGTACCTCAGCCCTTTTTGAACTTTGTGAAATGACTGAGGGTACATGAAGTCTAATTACTGGGCATTTATGTTTTTGGATTGTATAGAAGGAGATACATGACTTTAGGAATCACTTTGACAGGTGTAGATGACACAATGATTTGGAGCTCCATGAGAAAAGAGGGAAAAACCTGCCACATGATTCTGATAATTATTTTTTTTCCGCATATCTTAGACTCCTTCTTTGTTGTCACATTTCTCTGTGGAGAAGCTACATTTAATAACCACAATTTTGAGCCAGCACCATATTTATTTACTGCCATTTTGAATTGCCAGTATTTGGTACTGATTATTTAAATGTGTATGATGCCCTGCACACCCTCAGTTTATCAAAGTTAATTATGTGTACCAAATTAATCATTCATATGATGAATGATTAATTTGATACACATATTTAACTTTGATAAACTGAGGGTGTGCAGGGCATCATACACATTTAAATAATCTATACCCTGTTGGCTCGATTGATACCCAGCACCCATTGATAATGGATTTTGAAGAAATTGCACATATAACGCCTAACCAAGCAGAAGTAAAAGCATACACCACAGAAGAAGCAGAAAACATATACACATTGAGTAAGGATGTTAGGGATTTTCACAGTAGACCAGGATCAACAGCACAGGTCATAAAGCAATTGCAATATACACTTAGAAAAGAAATCAATCAAAGGCTTCACGCCACCACCTTGATCTAGTACCACAAGGTAAAACGTATTCCGGGAGGTTTACGAATAGCTTTAAGACCGATGCTTTTTAAATTCAATAAACCATTCATGTTGAGATGGTTCGCCATTCTCAATAAGTGTTCTTTAGATGTTATGTTGCTCATTATAGAAGAATTGTCGAACATTTTAAAAGAGTTGGAAATAGAAATTCAGGAAATGCAAACAGAATTATCTAAACGTTTGACAGAAGATGAATTGGCAACTACACTTAAAGAGATTAATGATAAACTAGAGGAGCACACCAAAGAGGTACATGAGCGCAAGTTGCGCAAGTTTAAGCGTGATACTATTGACTACAGTTAGACGAGGTCTACACTTGGGCTGATCAGTATGCGCTAAGGCGAGTATTCAAGAAACCAGATGCATCCACTTCAGAAGAAAGTATAGCCACTGAATCAGACACCTTACCCACTAGGGCACCCCTAGGACCGACACCCAGCACAAGTGTAAGCACTGAGGAGCAAGGAAGTAGTAGCACTACACCTAAGCAGGCTTTTTTAGAGGTAGGCCGCACATCGAACCATCCTCCAGACGACAATGCCGCAGCCAAACAAAACGAACAAGGAGGGGACAAGCAAAAAAAGTCCCGAAGCAGGAGGAACTAGTAATGAATATTTCTGATTACACATTGAGTAAGCAAGAACTGCATGTCTTAAACAAAGGTATGACATTTGTGCCGACTTACCGAACCAACCCACTAGAAACAGAGGTGTCTTTATTTAAATTTATGAGAAAATTGCGTTTGAGATGGTTTTTTCATGTCACCTCAGGAGACAGTGATACACAGCAGGGGTTACAATGAGAACAACATATTTTTAGACCCAAGAGCACATTCGTAGCACCATTTTCCCACAAAGCATTGGACTTATTTGAGACTTTGGTAAAAAAAGATTTAGAGAGCCTTTCTCATAACTTGAAGGGCAGGAGTAACTTAACCAAAACTGAAAGAAATATTTTAAATCAGTTGGCCAATAATGACACAATCAAAATAGTGCCAGCAGACAAGGGGGGAGCCTTAGTGGTTCTTAATCAACAACATTACAAATCCAAAGTTGACCAGCATGTCAATGATGAGAACACGTACATTAAACTAGGCACAGACCCTACGGTCCGATTCCAAGCAGTTTTGGCACAAATCCAGGAAAGAGCTAGAAACATGGGCTGGATAAATGAACAGACTCAGAAGTTTTTAACAATACAGCATCCGAGGAGACCATATATTTATATGTTCCCGAAGATGCACAAAAATGCAGTAGATCCCCCGTTCAGGCCCATCGTGGCCGGATGCGGGTCAATGCACGAGCCTTTTGGGAAATACCTAGACCACTTTTTGCAGCCACTGGTTCAGCAATGGACCACGTACATACAAGACACAACAGATTGTTTAAAACACATCAATAAAGTCATCATTTCACCAGATGAACAAATACTACTGTGTACCATTGATATTTCAGCACAGTACACATCTATTCCACATCAGGAGGGAATAGAAGTAGTAGAATGGATGTTGTTGAAACATGATTATGAGGAGGGTACTAATGTTTTTTTGTTGGAAATGTTACACTTTTGTTTGTACCATGGATATTTTTGTTGGCAAAAATCATTTTATTTGCAGAGAACGGGGACCTCCATGGGTTTTACTGGGGCACCCACGTTTGCCAATATTTTCATGGCTCGATTTGAAGATATGCACATACTGCAAAAAGCACAATGGTCGGATCATTTGAAATTGTATGTCAGATACATTGACGATATACTCATTGTATGGAAAGGCACACATGACCAGTTGACCAGAGAATTGAGTATTCTAAATACATGTCATGATCACATCAAGATTACATATTCTATTGACGCAAACACAATGAATTACTTAGATATTCTAATTGAGAAACAAGCACACAGACTGAGCACAAGAGTGTACAAGAAAGTAACTGACAGGAACAGTGCGTTGCACTATCAAAGTTTTCACACCACATCATTGAAAAACCATTTACCGTTCTCTCAGTTTCTGAGGGTGCGGAGGATCTGTTCAGATGAGGTTCAGGGACTGCAAGAGATGGAAAGTTTATCTAAGGCATATGAAGATAGGGGTTACCCCTTGGAGATTTTACAAGATGCAAAGCGTAAGGCCATGTCAGTGCAGAGAGAGGTTCTGATGGAGCAGATTTCATCTGCAGTCATGCATTGTTTTATTTTTTGTGCTTCACACAGGCTGCATTTAAATTGCCACGCACATTTTGGTGCAGGTTAAAAACATGGCACATGAAAAACATGAAAGTAAGGCCTATTCACTTCAGTCTGAAAATGCTTTTGCTGAATTAACATGTGTTTTTTGCAATGTAGAGAAAAAATGGCCTTTTTACCTTTGAAGATTCATTGAATGTGTTTCTCTCTTCCCAGCTCATCCATGTAATTTAGATTTATTATTCCTGTCTTAATAGACTTTGACTTGTTGCATATTTTGATAAACATTTTCAGTTAATAACACCTCTTTTTATAATGTGTGTGTGAATTAATAATGCACTTGGGAAACATAATGGACTGATTTACATGAAATTAATATTATCTTTGTGTTTGTTTTATTTTTGGGGCCTACACAAAACATGGCTGCCTGTGAATCCATCATGACTTGCAATTTAATGAGAAGGGAGCATGCGCAGACTGTGGCAGCTTTCCTCATGACAAAAAGTCAAGGACAACCTGAACTGTGCATTTTTGTAACTGTGCCAATGTACCAGTTAGTTAAAAGTATTCGTTCTGACTACGCTGTGGAAGGAAGGATGAATTAGAATGAAACATTTTTCCTAGTAAATGTTGCAAATGTTTATAAATGTAGTTATGCATGTATGTTTCTTTTATTAAAAACTGGTGAAGTCAGGATTTTAGAATGAGTCAGGGTATTGTGAACTCATGCCTTTATGACTGACCAATCACGTAAGGTTCTCCTGAAAAATGCTACATCTTTGTGTACTCTGCCAATAATTAGGGTATAAATACTGTCCTCTCTGGATGGGGGCTGTCTACTTTTTTCTCAGCTCAGCTGGCTTCTATGGGTTAGGTACGAGAAACGTCTCGGGAGATTGCTGAAGGGCAGGTTTGCGTCCGAGGAGATTCAGGGGGAGGTTTCTTGCTTCCACGTCATATCTTGGCACATCAGGCCGCATTCCTTTGAGGTCTTGTGAAGGGCGGGCTGTCTCCCTCCTTTTTGCTCTTTAGACACAGAGATGCACATGAACAGCAACAGATAGAAAGGCTCTTTAGATTAGATGCTAAACTTTAAGTTTATGCTTTGACTAATTAATTAGGTCTAAAAAGATTTATTTGTTTTATGCATTTATTTCTCTTAATGGGAGATTTTTTGCCAACTATTTAATTATTGATTAGCTATGCAAGACTATTTTTCTTAGAAACTTTTTAAGACTTTTGCGCCACATTTTCTTTCCTACATGTTATGCTTATATGCAGACTGTAATGTGTTCTGTATTATTGATATTTTTCCTGTTTTCCAAATTCTGTAACCTGATTGATATTTTACTAATGAATAAAGGGTCAGAGAAAAACTTAACTTTTGACTAGAAAATAAAACCCTTTAAAATACTCAACAACTCTCATTATTGGCTTACAATAATAATTGTATTTTGACTGTTCATCTTTATTTAAAGTCTCCTGAAGGTAATACATGGTGTGAAGGGCCCAACACCTTTTGCGCGGTAAATTAGAGGTAGCATGAGGGTTTTGCATTGAGAAACTACCAGAAGAAATTACCGTCTCCATCAGTTTTTGGTAAGCAGAGGATGGTCATTATTGATTAGTTTGGTGATTAGTGATTATTGATTTCACCATCAACTACTCAACTAATGGATCATTGACCTTAAGAGGGAAGTAAAATAATTGCCCAAGTTAGATAAAGGCCCAAGTCCTGATTCCTGACTCCAATGCTCAGAACCTGAAGACTGGCAAAGCAGTACTGGCAGGTGATGCAAGAAGTGGTGTGAGTATCAATAGGGTTGTGAAATGTTGTTAATATGCTAGCATGTATTTTTGAAGTGTTGAAAATAGTAAGGATTTTTTACTGTTGGTGATATTTTGCTCATTTTGAATTGATGGTGTTATTGATTATATTGGTAATTTCATAGGACATATTTTTTTGGTTATTGATTACATGTTTTAACTCTTCATGTTAAGTTAGTGTCTTGTTCTATGTTGTCTGGAACACGCAGGTATGCACACCTGTGGAATCCCGGGAAGGAATAGTGGGTGGTAAATGGAAGCCACACTGCACTGAGGTTACTCGTCTGTTGGAATAACACTGAGAAGCTAAGGAGGGCTGGCAGTGTTAAATTAGGGACTATTTTCTGTGTGAGTGATTGATAGCAAAGAGTTCGCTGGTGAAACTTTGGTCTGATATCACCTAGAAAGGGTCACACCAAAGGAGTAGCAGGTTCTTCTGAGCTTGATTGACAGCAAAAGGGTTCGCTGGTGAAACTTTGGACTAAGATATATCCTGAAGGATAAGCCAAAGGAGTAACAGGTTCTTCTGAGCTTGATTGACAGCAAAAGTGTTCGCTGGTGAAACTTTGGACTAAGATATATCCTGAAGGATAAGTCCAAAGGAGTAGCAGGTTCTTCTGAGCTTGAGTGAAAGGTAAGCGGAAGGGATTTACCTGTAGTGTTTGAAGAGTAAACGGAAGGTCTTACTTTGTGAAGAGTAAGCAGAATGTGTTACTCGCAGTGAATATAAATCTATCCTTTATTTAGCACAACAGACAGAGTAGCGAATGTATTTATGTTGTTACTAACAGAGTTATTGATTAAGAGAAATATTGCAGTAAGATTTTGTGGAGGGTCAGTGGTAGGAGTAAAACTGACTAAAATTGAGACTGACAGCTTTGGAGAAAAGAAATTGCATTGAACTATTGCAAAAACGAAAATGTTTGAAGGTTTAAAGAAGCTGTTAGGAGGTAAAGTGAAAAATTCGTTTTTTATTGGTGATGCTCCTGAAGGAACACCTGTGCATTTTATGTCTACCAATTTGGGACAAAATACATGTATGTGGGTTCACCAATGGTGCAAGATTACTGAAAAAGAGGGTGCTTTGAGGTTTCCAAAAGATGGTACTTTTGAATTGCAAATTATTGACAAATTAAGGGAAGTGTTATGTGAAATAAAGACACCATCTAAAGCTGCACAATTTGAGGCCTTACGCATGTGGGAAAAGACAGCAAGAGAGAAAGCAAGTGAGGATAAAAAGGTAAAGCACCAGATGCAGGAGAAGGGAATTAGTGATGATAAAGAGCTTCAAATAAATAATGATTTAGGGGATGAAATAATGGATGCATTGTTAACTGAGTGGCCACCACTTTATGTGGTTCCCATGAAAAATACTGAAAATAGTGCACCAGTAAGTAGTACAGTGGCTACTGCTTCTGTTGAACAGAGAGAAATACAGACTGAGAGAACTGTGCAGACATTTCAGATTGAACCACTACCTGTTGATTCAGTACTGACAGTGATACCTCCAGGTGTTACTGCTTCAAATGTGCCTGATTTAGTTCAAGAATTGCAAACTGCAGATGCACAGATAATGCCTAGAAAAATTATGACTGTCCCAATTAATATGGTCCCTACTGAAAAGGTTGAAAGAGCTGCAGAAAAAGTGATTATGGCAGGGTTTATTTCAGAAACTCAGAATACAGAGATTATTGAACAGAAATTACCCCAAGCACTGAAAGGTGAGAGAAAAATGGTATTTACAACATCTGCAGCCCAGGATAAAATGAATGTAATTGAAAATGGGATTTTTCAAACCTGCTTTGAGGAAGCAGCAGCGATTAAAAAGATAGAAAACATGGGAGAACATATTACCACGGGCCCTGAAAAAGAGAGACAGCTTAGTGTTTTAAATTCAACATGTGAACATGAAGAAATTAACAGTCCTTGCTGTTTAAATAATGAAAATGTGAACCTGTGTCAGGAAAAAGAATTAATTTCCCTGAGTATGGAAACAGCTGCATGTGCATTAACTACACATAATGGACTGACAGATTTGGCTCAAAAATATGAAACTGATGTTTCAGGAAGTTTTCCATTTCAGAAAAGTTTCAGGGTACACATGGATGATGAAGCAAATGAGAAAATGTGTTCTTCAGGAATGCAATTGCACATTGCAGAAATAAAATATATGTTTAAATGCAATGGGTTTGAAAAATTAGGAGACAAGTGGGCAAGAAAACATGAGAAGAAAAAGAAACCACCAGACCTAGCAAGGAAACTGGATAATGAAAAGAAGCCACCAGATCTAGTTGAGATAGTTGAGAAAAATAATAAGCAGAATGAGGGAGAAGCTTTTGCTTACTCATTGAGAGAAATGGTGGGAGAAGTGCATGTTCATATGCCACAGAATAAAAGTGAACTTGCAGCATTTCTGAACACAATACCACAATTGAGAGACACATTTATGCTGTGGTACCCACAAGTTGATGGATTTGATGAAATATTGAAGGAGTTGTGCATTAATTTGGAAATGTTCTTTTATATTGCCATGCTGACTAAATTGTGGTTTGAATCTAAAGTTGTTGTTCAAGGGCCAGGTGAGGAGACAGTGAAAAGGGTTGCATGAATGCACCATCATTTTCTGTTGTTATGGAGGAAAATATAGCAGTGATTTATTTCCTGAAGGGCAGAGTGCCAGCAAAGGATGTTGATTGGGTACAGATTAAAAGAACACAGGATGGAAGTAAAGGTGTTTTGGTTAGTGCAAATTCAGGTATGGATGTTGTACTGCTGGAAAATGTGTCCTTTTGCCAACTTTATAACAGATTTGAGCAGTGGATGAAATAAAATACCTTTAAACATGATGCACAAAAACATGGAGAAATGCAGGTGCAAAATATGCTAGTTAAGCAAATGCAAATGTCAGTACAGGTACCAATGGCAGGAATTTGTCAAGCACAAATGGTCCCACAAAATAAGGAAAATGCTAAAATTAATTTCAATAAGTTGCCCAGAGTATATGTGAATTGTTTCCAGAGACAAAAACAGAACCCAGTCCAACAGGTTGCTCTTTTTGCAAATGAGAGTTTTAACACTCACAATTCTGAATTTACCAAGTCCATTGTGAAGGCAGTGGAAAGTCCAGATTTAGTTGCAGGGGTTTTAAAGAAAGAAATTACAAACCCAGTATTAGAAAAGTGTGCACCAAAATTAGGCCCATTTGAGGAAAATTACAAAACTGTTGTCTGTGACTCAGGCCTAGCAGGAAAACAATTATTTTGCAAATTAAGCAGCACAGATTACTGTACACCAGATAATGTTATTTTTCAGATTCCTGATGAGGATGTATATTTTAAAATGGCCCAACAAGAGACAGTTGTAGCATTGTTTTCAGAAAAAACTGTTGAAAAATTACCTTCTGCTTTGGAAAAAATAATAAACACAGAAATAAGAGAGTTCACAGAGAAGGATGCCAGGTTAATAAAATGTGCAGAACACGTCTTATTAAAATTAGAACCAGATGACATGTATTCAGGAACACAATCAGTTGCAGGAACTTTACCAGTAAAAGGATTTTTGATGGAACTGATTGGAAGTTTGTGTAACTTTCTGATCACAGGTTCACAGAAAATAAATGAAAATAACAGAATAGTGCAGGAGATTAAAGGCATATTTTTTCCATGTTGTCCTGTGGTACCGAATCCAGCCAATATATTTTTTCACATTCCATGTGCTGAAGAATGGCTTACTTTTATTGATTTTTGCCAAGTTCATGTCACAGTGCCATTGCATGAGAATAGTCAGGAGTACTGTCAAAAAGAAGATGAATGTCTGGGACACAAAATTGGAAAGGGAGGTAGGAAGGTGTCACCAGAGAAGGTGGAAATAATTTCCAAGATGAATACACCTCAAATTCAGAAAGAAGTCAGGACATTTTTGGGAATGGTTAGCTACTGTAGAGAGTGGTTACTAAACCTTTCCCTAGTGGCTAAGCCTTTACTGAGGCTGACACACTCAGGTGTGTCTGATCCGCTTCCATTGGACAACAACTGCACAAAAGCATTCCTAGAGTTGAAAGAGAAAAATTGTCGCGCCCCAGCACTAGGAATTAAAGTTTATTTAAAAGAAAATACACTAATTTGCAGTGAGAGGGAGGGCTGCGCTCTCTCATTGCCTATTGAAAAAGATGAATGTGTTCAAAGGTCTGTGATGTATTGCCCAATGACCTTTGACCCTATCTTCACAGAAATGTCAGCAAATCAATTGGATTATGATGAAACTGAAAATGAGTGTCTACATATCATGAAAATATGCATACAGCCAAATTCAGACTTTAAAGATGAACATCTGAGTCAGCCCAACAATGTCCATTTTGTAGATGGCCCAATTATGAAAGGTGACACATTAAAAGCAGCACATGCTGTGCTCCTTATACATGATGTTGTCAAAGCTTCATGGCTTTTAGTTATTACCTCAGCCCAAAATTCGAAATTGATTGCCCTTACCATAACATGCAGTATATCTGCTCAATTGGGAGTCACTGTTGTCATGGGAGAGAGAAGTGCTAATTCAGTTGCAAAATTTTTGTGTTCTGTTAGCATGTACATTCAATGGAATCTTCACAGTTGAATTAAAAGAGGCTCAAGGAAATGTTTTTGAAGCAGCACAACAGGGTTGTATCAGAACTGTTTTTGAGAGAAATGACAACTGCATAGTGGCAAATGTGTTATTGCAAAGACTGATACCCAGGTATAGATTGCCAGTTTCTCTGAAATCAGATCATAATGTGGTCTCAAAGATAATAAGTGCAGAACAACAGATTGGACAAGGAATGGATTGTAGCTATCTGCCTGAAGTGTCAAGCATAATAAAGCAACACAATGGCAGCACTGAGTTACCTTTTGTAAAAGACTGTTTTTCAGCATCACCAAAGTGGCTTGAAAATGCATATGCAAATGCACTTGTGGAAAACACTGATGAGAACACTAGCCATTGCTGTGTAGGTCTGGTTGATGTACAGTGTGCAGTTTCTCACCAGATTGCAGCTGCTACACAAGATCTGCATAATGGATGGTGCAACGGTTTTGATCTGAGAGATGCTGTGGTGACACATCTGAATCTGATCAAAGTGAAAATAAGATTGAAAGGCCTTGGTTGAAAAAGTGCAAAGGATTGATGGTGCTCTGTCACAGTTTCACAGCACCTAAGTAGTCCAATTTGCATGGAAAGTATGAGCCATACTGATGACAAGCTGATGACAATGAGCAAAGAAATGCTGAAACTGTCCTGGTGAATTCTCCTTTTTTATTATTTTAGTTACTTATTTTAAAGAAGACTGTTCCAAGAAGTTACTTACAGAACTCTGCACTAAAACAATTGAGCGTGGCTATATATGATCTGATTACAGACCAGACTTGTGTTTGCCTTAGAAATAGAAGTAACATTCTTATATGCTCAGCTTTTGCAATTTAAAAAAAAAATAAAAAATACTCAAAAAAAATAAAATATTGTCACTTGTGAAATTAAATATGTGTGATGAATTATAAATCATTTTATTATGATTTGAATTATCAGAAGGGTGGATTGATGGAGCAGATTTCATCTGCAGTCATGCATTGTTTTATTTTTTGTGCTTCAGACAGGCTGCATTTAAATTGCCACGCACATTTTGGTGCAGGTTAAAAACATGGCACATGAAAAACATGAAAGTGAGGCCTATTCACTTCAGTCTGAAAATGCTTTTGCTGAATTAACATGTGTTTTTTGCAATGTAGAGAAAAAATGGCCTTTTTACCTTTGAAGATTCATTGAATGTGTTTCTCTCTTCCCAGCTCATCCATGTAATTTAGATTTATTATTCCTGTCTTAATAGACTTTGACTTGTTGCATATTTTGATAAACATTTTCAGTTAATAACACCTCTTTTTATAATGTGTGTGTGAATTAATAATGCACTTGGGAAACATAATGGACTGATTTACATGAAATTAATATTATCTTTGTGTTTGTTTTATTTTTGGGGCCTACACAAAACATGGCTGCCTGTGAATCCATCATGACTTGCAATTTAATGAGAAGGGAGCATGCGCAGACTGTGGCAGCTTTCCTCATGACAAAAAGTCAAGGACAACCTGAACTGTACATTTTTGTAACTGTGCCAATGTACCAGTTAGTTAAAAGTATCCGTTCTGACTACGCTGTGGAAGGAAGGATGAATTAGAATGAAACATTTTTCCTAGTAAATGTTGCAAATGTTTATAAATGTAGTTATGCATGTATGTTTCTTTTGTTAAAAACTGGTGAAGTCAGGATTTTAGAATGAGTCAGGGTATTGTGAACTCATGCCTTTATGACTGACCAATCACGTAAGGTTCTCCTGAAAAGTGCTACATCTTTGTGTACTCTGCCAATAATTAGGGTATAAATACTGTCCTCTCTGGATGGGGGCTGTCTACTTTTTTCTCAGCTCAGCTGGCTTCTATGGGTTAGGTACGAGAAACGTCTCGGGAGATTGCTGAAGGGCAGGTTTGCGTCCGAGGAGATTCAGGGGGAGGTTTCTTGCTTCCACGTCATATCTTGGCACATCAGGCCGCATTCCTTTGAGGTCTTGTGAAGGGCGGGCTGTCTCCCTCCTTTTTGCTCTTTAGACACAGAGATGCACATGAACAGCAACAGATAGAAAGGCTCTTTAGATTAGATGCTAAACTTTAAGTTTATGCTTTGACTAATTAATTAGGTCTAAAAAGATTCATTAGTTTTATGCATTTATTTCTCTTAATGGGAGATTTTTTGCCAACTATTTAATTATTGATTAGCTATGCAAGACTATTTTTCTTAGAAACTTTTAGAGACTTTTGCGCCACATTTTCTTTCCTACATGTTATGCTTATATGCAGACTGTAATGTGTTCTGTATTATTGATATTTTTCCTGTTTTCCAAATTCTGTAACCTGATTGATATTTTACTAATGAATAAAGGGTCAGAGAAAAACTTACATTTTGACTAGAAAATAAAACCCTTTAAAATACTCAACAACTCTCATTATTGGCTTACAATAATTATTGTATTTTGACTGTTCATCTTTATTTAAAGTCTCCTAAAGGTAATACATGGTGTGAAGGGCCCAACACCTTTTGAGCGGTAAATTAGAGGTAGCATGAGGGTTTTGCATTGAGAAACTACCAGAAGAAATTACCGTCTCCATCAGTTTTTGGTAAGCAGAGGTTGGTCATTATTGATTAGTTTGGTGATTAGTGATTATTGATTTCACCATCAACTACTCAACTAATGGATCATTGACCTTAAGAGGGAAGTAAAATAATTGCCCAAGTTAGATAAAGGCCCAAGTCCTGATTCCTGACTCCAATGCTCAGAACCTGAAGACTGGCAAAGCAGTACTGGCAGGTGATGCAAGAAGTGGTGTGAGTATCAATAGGGTTGTGAAATGTTGTTAATATGCTAGCATGTATTTTTGAAGTGTTGAAAATAGTAAGGATTTTTTACTGTTGGTGATATTTTGCTCATTTTGAATTGATGGTGTTATTGATTATATTGGTAATTTCATAGGACATATTTTTTGGTTATTGATTACATGTTTTAACTCTTCATGTTAAGTTAGTGTCTTGTTCTATGTTGTCTGGAACACGCAGGTATGCACACCTGTGGAATCCCGGGAAGGAATAGTGGGTGGTAAATGGAAGCCACACTGCACTGAGGTTACTCGTCTGTTGGAATAACACTGAGAAGCTAAGGAGGGCTGGCAGTGTTAAATTAGGGACTATTTTCTGTGTGAGTGATTGATAGCAAAGAGTTCGCTGGTGAAACTTTGGTCTGATATCACCTAGAAAGGGTCACACCAAAGGAGTAGCAGGTTCTTCTGAGCTTGATTGACAGCAAAAGGGTTCGCTGGTGAAACTTTGGACTAAGATATATCCTGAAGGATAAGCCAAAGGAGTAACAGGTTCTTCTGAGCTTGATTGACAGCAAAAGTGTTCGCTGGTGAAACTTTGGACTAAGATATATCCTGAAGGATAAGTCCAAAGGAGTAGCAGGTTCTTCTGAGCTTGAGTGAAAGGTAAGCGGAAGGGATTTACCTGTAGTGTTTGAAGAGTAAACGGAAGGTCTTACTTTGTGAAGAGTAAGCAGAATGTGTTACTCGCAGTGAATATAAATCTATCCTTTATTTAGCACAACAGACAGAGTAGCGAATGTATTTATGTTGTTACTAACAGAGTTATTGATTAAGAGAAATATTGCAGTAAGATTTTGTGGAGGGTCAGTGGTAGGAGTAAAACTGACTAAAATTGAGACTGACAGCTTTGGAGAAAAGAAATTGCATTGAACTATTGCAAAAATGAAAATGTTTGAAGGTTTAAAGAAGCTGTTAGGAGGTAAAGTGAAAAATTTGTTTTTTATTGGTGATGCTCCTGAAGGAACACCTGTGCATTTTATGTCTACCAATTTGGGACAAAATACATGTATGTGGGTTCACCAATGGTGCAAGATTACTGAAAAAGAGGGTGCTTTGAGGTTTCCAAAAGATGGTACTTTTGAATTGTAAATTATTGACAAATTAAGGGAAGTGTTATGTGAAATAAAGACACCATCTAAAGCTGCACAATTTGAGGCCTTAAGCATGTGGGAAAAGACAGCAAGAGAGAAAGCAAGTGAGGATAAAAAGGTAAAGCACCAGATGCAGGAGAAGGGAATTAGTGATGATAAAGAGCTTCAAATAAATAATGATTCAGGGGATGAAATAATGGATGCATTGTTAACTGAGTGTCCACCACTTTATGTGGTTCCCATGAAAAATACTAAAAATAGTGCACCAGTAAGTAGTACAGTGGCTACTGCTTCTGTTGAACAGAGAGAAATACAGACTGAGAGAACTGTGCAGACATTTCAGATTGAACCACTACCTGTTGATTCAGTACTGACAGTGATACCTCCAGGTGTTACTGCTTCAAATGTGCCTGATTTAGTTCAAGAATTGCAAACTGCAGATGCACAGATAATGCCTAGAAAAATTATGACTGTCCCAATTAATATGGTCCCTACTGAAAAGGTTGAAAGAGCTGCAGAAAAAGTGATTATGGAAGGGTTTATTTCAGAAACTCAGAATACAGAGATTATTGAACAGAAATTACCCCAAGCACTGAAAGGTGAGAGAAAATGGTATTTACAACATCTGCAGCCCAGGATAAAATGAATGTAATTGAAAATGAGATTTTTCAAACCTGCTTTGAGGAAGCAGCAGCGATTAAAAAGATAGAAAACATGGGAGAACATATTACCACAAGCCCTGAAAAAGAGAGACAGCTTAGTGTTTTAAATTTAACATGTGAACATGAAGAAATTAACAGTCCTTGCTGTTTAAATAATGAAAATGTGAACCTGTGTCAGGAAAAAGAATTAATTTCCCTGAGTATGGAAACAGCTGCATGTGCATTAACTACACATAATGGACTGACGGATTTGGCTCAAAAATATGAAACTGATGTTTCAGGAAGTTTTCCATTTCAGAAAAGTTTCAGGGTACACATGGATGATGAAGCAAATGAGAAAATGTGTTCTTCAGGAATGCAATTGCACATTGCAGAAATAAAATATATGTTTAAATGCAATGGGTTTGAAAAATTAGGAGACAAGTGGGCAAGAAAACATGAGAAGAAAAAGAAAACACCAGACCTAGCAAGGAAACTGGATAATGAAAAGAAGCCACCAGATCTAGTTGAGATAGTTGAGAAAAATAATAAGCAGAATGAGGGAGAAGCTTTTGCTTACTCATTGAGAGAAATGGTGGGAGAAGTGCATGTTCATATGCCACAGAATAAAAGTGAACTTGCAGCATTTCTGAACACAATACCACAATTGAGAGACACATTTATGCTGTGGTACCCACAAGTTGATGGATTTGATGAAGTATTGAAGGAGTTGTGCATTAATTTGGAAATTTTCTTTTATATTGCCATGCTGACTAAATTGTGGTTTGAATCTAAAGTTGTTGTTCAAGGGCCAGGTGAGGAGACAGTGAAAAGGGTTTGCATGAATGCACCATCATTTTCTGTTGTTATGGAGGAAAATATAGCAGTGATTTATTTCCTGAAGGGCAGAGTGCCAGCAAAGGATGTTGATTGGGTACAGATTAAAAGAACACAGGATGGAAGTAAAGGTGTTTTGGTTAGTGCAAATTCAGGTATGGATGTTGTACTGCTGGAAAATGTGTCCTTTTGCCAACTTTATAACAGATTTGAGCAGTGGATGAAGGAAAATACCTTTAAACATGATGCACAAAAACATGGAGAAATGCAGGTGCAAAATATGCTAGTTAAGCAAATGCAAATGTCAGTACAGGTACCAATGGCAGGAATTTGTCAAGCACAAATGGTCCCACAAAATAAGGAAAATGCTAAAATTAATTTAAATAAGTTGCCCAGAGTATATGTGAATTGTTTCCAGAGACAAAAACAGAACCCAGTCCAACAGGTTGCTCTTTTTGCAAATGAGAGTTTTAACACTCACAATTCTGAATTTACCAAGTCCATTGTGAAGGTAGTGGAAAGTCCAGATTTAGTTGCAGGGGTTTTAAAGAAAGAAATTACAAACCCAGTATTAGAAAAGTGTGCACCAAAATTAGGCCCATTTGAGGAAAATTACAAAACTGTTGTCTGTGACTCAGGCCTAGCAGGAAAACAATTATTTTGCAAATTAAGCAGCACAGATTACTGTACACCAGATAATGTTATTTTTCAGATTCCTGATGAGGATGTATATTTTAAAATGGCCCAACAAGAGACAGTTGTAGCATTGTTTTCATAAAAAACTGTTGAAAAATTACCTTCTGCTTTGGAAAAAATAATAAACACAGAAATAAGAGAGTTCACAGAGAAGGATGCCAGGTTAATAAAATGTGCAGAACACGTCTTATTAAAATTAGAACCAGATGACATGTATTCAGGAACACAATCAGTTGCAGGAACTTTACCAGTAAAAGGATTTTTGATGGAACTGATTGGAAGTTTGTGTAACTTTCTGATCACAGGTTCACAGAAAATAAATGAAAATAACAGAATAGTGCAGGAGATTAAAGGCATATTTTTTCCATGTTGTCCTGTGGTACCGAATCCAGCCAATATATTTTTTCACATTCCATGTGCTGAAGAATGGCTTACTTTTATTGATTTTTGCCAAGTTCATGTCACAGTGCCATTGCATGAGAATAGTCAGGAGTACTGTCAAAAAGAAGATGAATGTCTGGGACACAAAATTGGAAAGGGAGGTAGAAAGGTGTCACCAGAGAAGGTGGAAATAATTTCCAAGATGAATACACCTCAAATTCAGAAAGAAGCCAGGACATTTTTGGGAATGGTTAGCTACTGTAGAGAGTGGTTACTAAACCTTTCCCTAGTGGCTAAGCCTTTACTGAGGCTGACACACTCAGGTGTGTCTGATCCGCTTCCATTGGACAACAACTGCACAAAAGCATTCCTAGAGTTGAAAGAGAAAAATTGTCGCGCCCCAGCACTAGGAATTAAAGTTTATTTAAAAGAAAATACACTAATTTGCAGTGAGAGGGAGGTCTGCGCTCTCTCATTGCCTATTGAAAAAGATGAATGTGTTCAAAGGTCTGTGATGTATTGCCCAATGACCTTTGACCCTATCTTCACAGAAATGTCAGCAAATCAATTGGATTATGATGAAACTGAAAATGAGTGTCTAAATATCATGAAAATATGCATACAGCCAAATTCAGACTTTAAAGATGAACATCTGAGTCAGCCCAACAATGTCCATTTTGTAGATGGCCCAAGTTTGAAAGGTGACACATTAAAAGCAGCACATGCTGTGCTCCTTATACATGATGTTGTCAAAGCTTCATGGCTTTTAGTTATTACCTCAGCCCAAAATTCGAAATTGATTGCCCTTACCATAACATGCAGTATATCTGCTCAATTGGGAGTCACTGTTGTCATGGGAGAGAGAAATGCTAATTCAGTTGCACAATTTTTGTGTTCTGTTAGCATGTACATTCAATGGAATCTTCACAGTTGAATTAAAAGAGGCTCAAGAAAATGTTTTTGAAGCAGCACAACAGGGTTGTATCAGAACTGTTTTTGAGAGAAATGACAACTGCATAGTGGCAAATGTGTTATTGCAAAGACTGATGCCCAGGTATAGATTGCCAGTTTCTCTGAAATCAGATCATAATGTGGTCTCAAAGATAATAAGTGCAGAACAACAGATTGGACAAGGAATGGATTGTAGCTATCTGCCTGAAGTGTCAAGCATAATAAAGCAACACAATGGCAGCACTGAGTTACTTTGACTAATTAATTATGTCTAAAAAGATTTATTTGTTTTATGCATTTATTTCTCTTAATGGGAGATTTTTTCCCAACTATTTAATTATTGATTAGCTATGCAAGACTATTTTTCTTAGAAACTTTTTAAGACTTTTGCGCCACATTTTCTTTCCTACATGTTATGCTTACATGCAGACTGTAATGTGTTCTGTATTATTGATATTTTTCCTGTTTTCCAAATTCTGTAACCTGATTGATATTTTACTAATGAATAAAGGGTCAGAGAAAAACTTAACTTTTGACTAGAAAATAAAACCCTTTAAAATACTCAACAACTCTCATTATTGGCTTACAATAATAATTGTATTTTGACTGTTCATCTTTATTTAAAGTCTCCTGAAGGTAATACATGGTGTGAAGGGCCCATCACCTTTTGAGCGGTAAATTAGAGGTAGCATGAGGGTTTTGCATTGAGAAACTACCAGAAGAAATTACCGTCTCCATCAGTTCTACTAAAAAGACTGTAAAGGCACCTCTCAAGAGGGAGGTATTTGTTATAAAACATTCTACAGCAGACAGAGAAATCAAGAAAAGCATTTTAAAAAGATGGGAAGTTATTGAACAGGAGAAAAATGTTCAGGATGTGTTCACAGGTACACCTTTGTTTGCCCACACGAGGTCACAAAACTTGAAAGAGATTTTTAAACGAGGTAGTGGTAAGCTTGATTAATTACACCACAAAGGGATGATTAAATGTCATAACTGCAGTCACTGTGGTAATGTGATCATAGGGGATGTGTTCACACACCCACACACAGGTAAACATATCAAATTGAGGCACACAGCAGACTGCAACACGCACATGGTAGTATAAGCCATTAAATGCCCTTGCGGGCTGGTGTATGTAGGTAAAACCACCAGGAAAGTAAAAATTCGCATTACGGAACATAAGAGTTTGATAAGAAACAACAATCCCAAATCTAATCTGGCAGTTCACTGGAAGGACAGGCAACACTCTATTCCACAATTACGTTTTACTGTGTTAGAGAAATTGGATGAATTGTCACATGCTGATGTCAACCGTCATTTGTCTCAAAGAGAAACATTTTGGATTCGTTACTTGAATACGTTAGAACCTTGTTGGCTTAATGACAAACTAGAAATGTTATGTTTTTTATAAAATATTTCTGCATTCTGTTATAATGTATTTATGCATATTATGTGAAAGGGAACAGTTGGTTGGTCGATGGTTGAAACATGAATCAAATAGGTTAAATTAGTATTTTTATGGATGTATACCTGACACAACACAAGTTCATGGACTTTAATACTAGAGTAGCAGATCATAGGTACATCTATTTACACACCAGCACCATTTGTAATGAGTAATTTTCATTTAGGCATTGGTATTAATGAGCAAGGCACATTTACGTTGTTTACGATTACAGCAATGCAAGTAAAAACTAGGTAAAGATGGCGGAGCGTTGTTTGAAGGAGGGATCGTGGTGCTTCTTCAATGTTTGGTGTAATGACGCCAGACGCACTTGTATATCCAGCGTGTGACTAGAGTGAAGCATGGTGGTATCCGTACGCCGGAAGAGTACCCAGCCGACATCAGATAGCGGATCTCGTTGATAAGAATAGCGGTAGTAAGGTAAGAGCTTAGGACTCTAGTTTTAATATATGGGATCACGAGCACGTCAAGTGAGACAGGTCATTAGAGTTTCTTTTTTTTTGATGTAGCACCGAAACACGAAGTTTCCGAGCCGGTAAATTGTCACATGGTCATTCACGATGAGAAGTTAAAGTGAAATACAGGTACAATCTACACCACTTTACTGCAAGTTAACAACGGGTAGTAAGTTATGCACAGGTAGTTACATTACATTTGATGTTTTTTTACAGGCAGACAGCCATATACAGGTCAGTGAAAGCCAGAAAGTGTGTGTTTTTTTCAGCACAGTTTTTTTCAGCACAGTGTTTTTTCAGCACAGGGTTAAGGTAGCACGATGTCAAGCACGTAGTGGTTTGGTTCGTGGATGTGGAAACGTGATTTTATGCACATAGTCACCATTTGATTCATTTTTTAATGAGCATGACAACCAATCATTTAGCATATAAGTGTTGGTCTATCCGATCCCTATTGAAGTTTTGATGGACATATGTACTAGTTTCTGTTGTTTCATTGTAGAATTCCCCTGATGAAGGTATTATATACCGAAATGCATTGGGAAACCACATAAACTTGCTGTCAAGGCGTGGATACATGATGTAATGCATTCACGAGAAAACTCAAGGAATTCAAGTGTAAAGAAGAAGAATAAAAGAAGAATTACGACACGTTTTCAGAGTGGACTAGCGTGTTTTTGATTGTTTATTTAAAAACAATAGTTTTTCGTATTTAGAGCACGATTTAATGAAATTGGTTTCAGATAAAGGATTTACATTATAGGTTTAAATTAATAGCACCCACGGGGCAAGTGAACAGTGCGCCATTCCTAAACAGTATCTGTTTATTTAGGCAGTATTTGGTACTGTCATAATTTTATACTGTTGTATTTAATTTGTCGAGTGTATACTGTCACCATTCGTAGAATTTAACAAATATAGAACCTTTTGCATAATATCACTGGCTGGTGACCAGGCGTTGCTTCATTTTTATTTGATTTCTGCTCATGGGATTGAAGCCTTCCTTGTCCACATGACTTCCTATTTTTTGGCTTCATTATCTACATGACTTTCTCTTGCTGGGGTTGGTGCTGTTGGTAACATCTTGTTCTGATGTTTTTTTGCAAAAGAACACGAAATTGTAGACAATCATGATAAAGCGGGAGGAGGAAATGTCATGATGAAGCACGAAGCTTATGGTTTTTAAGTTGAGTCCAACTACTAGGTCTCTTCTATGCCAAGCTTTGGTCATAGTCTGAATCCTCTGCCCCATTTTATTTCCATACTTTTCAATTAATACTTTTGGTTCTCTCTCAGAGTATGCTACCTCTTTCTGAGAAATTATTACAGATTTTAAGACTTTACATTTCTTTGACATGAATAATGTACACAGTTTCTGCATGTTTTCATATAAAGATAGACACTCTCTTAACTTGCTCTTTTCTAATGACCAAGATCTTCCAGCCAAAGTCTTTCGCCCTCTAATCTGTGTAGATCATTCTGTGGTATCTTTTCATATCATACCCAGCCAAATCTGACATGAAAGTGCCTAAATAAAACAATTGTATATTCCCACTGATTTACTAAGAATTGTCAATGCAAGTATTGTGTTATAGGGCAGTTTCTAACCTTGGCGTTAGCAGAATTCAACTGGCCCAAATTTGCATTGAATGGTCTGCTCAATAACACATCAGCCACTGTTACGTTGTTCACCTCCCAGCTAAGTATATCTTTAGCAATTGGAACTTGCCTTTTCTGCCCTTTGCATAAAGACTTTTATCATTCGATTCACAAGTTCTACCATTCCATACGCTGTTGGACAGTATAGGGCTGTTTTGAGATGTCTTAGGGACATTTCCTTGAGAAGATTTTGCATCTGGTTAGAAGTAAGCTGTACCCCATTGTCCTTAATAAATACCTCAGGTGGCGTCGGTGAGTCCACTGTGGGCAAACTCAAGGTGGGCTTTGTCTCTGGGAGGTGGGGGGGGGCATGCAGGCACTGTTGGCCCACTTCAACTCAGGCTAAGGGGGCACGGGTGCAGTGGTGGTTTCGGTGTCGGGTTTACGATGGTCCGAAGTCCTCTCAGTTCTTTTGGAGTGCCTACATGATGCAGGGAAGCAGTTCTGCTACTCCACAGGAGTTCCAGGGTCTTTGTTGAAGGCAGGCAGTCCTCCCAGGCTTTTGGAGGCACAGCAGCTGCAGGACGAGACAACTTTGGAGCACGTTTCCAAGAGCAGACAGGCCGACAGGGTTGGCGCCAAGTCAGTTGGTTCTCTACAGTCCTGGCTTCTCGCTGCTCTTCAATGTCCTTCTTTGTCTGGCAGGAATCTGATTTCCTGGTGCCAGGGGCTCCCCTAAAAACTAGATTTAGGGGAGTAAGTAAATTCTTTATTGCATGATTAATAAAAATCTTTGCAATTGGGCTAAAAATACATACTTGAGAACTTTTGCAAAGCACATAGAGAAAACAGATCATTTCATTACAATAACATTGTTGTGAAGGCCTTTAGGGGAGTGTTTGGTAGTAGCCAATGGCTACTTACGCCTGGGGTCACTATACCCCCTGTAGGACCACTTCTTGTGGGAAGTCGACATAACCCTGTCCCAGAGTTCCTAAGTCTGCCATCACCAAGATGGCAGATGTTTAAATTTCATATCCACATCAGGTAGCCCACCTTAGGGTTGGAACTAGCCTGATGGTGGACACGCCTCTCTGACTACTAATTTTCCTACCTGTCCAGGCGACAAATGGGCCCTGCTCAGGGGGCGTGGCATCCCCTCCCCCCTGATGGAAGCCAGATTCGCGTACCAGAGTCTCTCTGCCTTGGAATGCTAATTTACCAGCCTTCCTGAGGATGGAGGTGATAATACCGCTCCCAAGAACATGCATTGTTTCTGTGTTCTGATAACAAGGCTCTCACCTCCTAGGGAGTCAGAAACTAGCATGTGGTGGCAGGCTGGACTAGACCAGTCAGCCAGCATACAAGAGGGTTGGTATGTTTCAGGAGGTACCTCTAAGGTACCCTCTGGGTACATGTATTAATAAATCTATCACTGGAATCAGTGTGGGTTTATTAATATGAGGTGTATTATAACCAAACCCCATATGTTTCAGTGAAACCATTATACAGCTGGGGAACTCGTTTTGACTAGTGCCCAGTACTTACCTTAAGATGGCTTCACTGCTCACTTGCAATATTCACTAATAGAACTAGACTTCACAAGGGGCCTATCTGCTCATGCAGATATGTTCTCACATAAAATATAATGTGCCTTGCCTTAGGGCTCAAAGGCCTGCTTTAGAGGTGACTTGCATATATCAGATGCAGTGACTTTGGCATGACACACGGGAGCGTGCCATATCATGTTTTCCCTTAAGGACTGGTGGCTTATTGGACTAATGCGTCCACTGTAGGGGCCCGTGTTCAACCTCATTGTCACAGGTCAAAATCCCGGCGGGTCCACTCAGCCTTTCATCATTCTGAGGTCTATTAAATGAGTACTGTTGGGTAGCAATAAACATGTGTTATTCAGCGCCAAAATGCCCTTGGGTGAATGTGTGATTTACAAATGCACGTTATGTTATGTTTTGCATCATGTCATGCAGCCTGCAATAATGGCAATCTGTGTGGAATTCATGTGTGGATTTTTCTTAAGGTGGCATAAGATATGCTGCAGGCCTTTGGTATCCTCTTTGGCACTCATGCCCTAAGTACCTGGGATACCATTTACTAGGGACTTACAGGGGTGCTAAAGCCCTTAGCCAAATGTAGCACAAATAGACAATACCTTGTTTTGGTGAAGGAGCACTGGCACTGAGGTCTGCTTAGCAGGCCTCAGTGCACTGTCAGAGTCGAAATTCAGCAACTAGTAGCTAAAATGGGGCAAAAGGTGGTGGTGGGGGGGGGGGTAACTGCAACAAATGCCCAGTTTCCTACACCACAGGTATACATTCATTAAAAAAAGTTCCTTAAAAATTGATTAATACCTCAGTGATGATGCTGTGAACACACTTGGTCACTACCCAATGAACGTGACAATTAACCAGAACTAATATGAAATGTTCTCTTAAGATCTCGTAAACGCAAAAATCAAGGGTTTTTGGTCCATCCTGAAGGTGAATAGAATTCCCTGTAGAAAACAATTACAAAGCTTAAGTGCCCAATAGCATGCTAAGGTCTCTTTTTCTACCACAGAGGTTCTGACTTCAGCTCCCCTTAAGGATCAGGATGCAAAGGCCACAATAGTTTCTGTCCCATCTATTCTTTGGGTCAAGTTGCTCCCAGTCTCTTATTAATGGTATCAGTGGTTAGTCGCGTGGGTTTGTTTGGATCACATTTTCTTAGAGGCAGAGCATTAACAAACTTAATATATATATTTTTTTTATTGAAATAATAACAAGAAACACAACAAACATCACAAGGCAGTAATGACAATGGAGCAGTTGGTCGTGGGTCCGTGCAGAAGGCGCTCCGGCGCAACGGCATACATCATACAGTCAGTAACCATAAGAAAGGGGGGAGGGGGGCAGCAAGGAGACAAGCAATAATACCTGAAAAATCAATAAGTGGAATGTCAATCATGGGGACAAAGCAACGTCGGGAGGCAAAGCATGTGGGGGGGGGGGGTGCAAACATCCCCACGATAGGAGTTCCACGGCGACCAAATTCTACTCCATTTCTTGGGTTGACCCCGTGACAGATAAACAGTTTTCTCCCTAAATATGCACCAGTCCATGTTCTCCTTCCAGGACGATACAGTAGGCGGCCTGTTGGATCCCCACAATTGTGCAATGTCTCTTTTCGCAATCATGTTGCCCAGGGTCGCCCAGGTGATCTGAGCCGTATTGTAGTCAGTGGGCTCCCAGACATTAAGGAGACAACGCCTGGCCTCGGGAAGTAATGCAACACCCGTCACCCTTTCCATTACAGCATGTACACGGGACCAAAATTCACACACCACCGGGCATTCCCACAGAATATGGAGGAAGGTGCCAATCATGCCGCATCCACGCTTACACTGATCATCCATAGAATAACCCAAGCGAACCAGACTCGGACCAGTGACGTACACATGATGGAGGATCTTGAGTTGAACGAATCGAAGGCGAGCTGGTATGGCGATCTCCTTAGGCGAGGTCAAGGCGGATTGCCAGTCCTCATCGTCCAATTCTAGACCATCAGCGGTCCACGAGGCCCTGAGGCACACAAGCAGATCAGCCCTATTGTTTATGAGCTTCTTATAAATCAGAGAAATTGTGCTATCGGGTACATGTCCATCAAGGATACGATCCTCGAGGGGAGAGGACTCAGGAAGATCCGTACCCACGGTGAAAACCGACAATAGGGCATGCCGGACCTGGGCATATCGGAAATATTCTCTATCCCCCAGGTCGTACTCAGCCTGTAGCACCGCAAAGGACTTAACGTCCCCTTTGGACCAGCGATCCCCCACCTTGCTGATACCAATCATGTCCCATTTATCAAATCCTTTCGTTCGCCACAGATTACCCAAACATTCAGAATCATACAGGGGGGTCGCACGGGTGAATCTGTCGTTCCATCCAAGAGCCGCAGTCGCATCACGCCACACTCGTACCGCAATTTTAGTGGGTCCTGTCAGCGATTTACAGAGCCTCCGGGAATAAAGTGCCCTGTTGAAATTTCCCCCCGGCAGAAGGTGTTTATCCATTGCAAAGGCCGGGGCCGGACCGGGGGCATACGTCACGTGGTTAACCGCACTCAGCTGGGAAGCCCAATAATAGCGCCTAATGTCAGGGAGGGCGATACCTCCGTCGTACCACGGTAATGTGAGTTTAGACAGAGCAATACGCACACGCCCATCCCAGACAAGTCGCCTTTGTAGACCCTCCACCTCACGAAAGTACAGAGAGGGAACAAGATCAAATGAGTTCTGGAGAGCGTAGAGAAATCTGGGCAGCGACATCATTTTAAAAAGGGCCGCACGACCCAGCGGAGACAACGGCAACTGACGCCAGCGAGCGACATCTAACTTCAGCCTTTGAAGAGGAGGTAGCAAGTTACGTTCATAACGAACGGCGGCGTCCAAGGAGATGTAGATCCCCAGGTATTTAAAGCCGGTCTCAGTCACTTGAATTGGACATCTACGAGGCAGTGGGGGGAGTCCCCCAGCCAAAACGTAGACACAAGATTTAGTCCACTTAATAACGAGACCAGAGTTCTTACCGAAGGAGGTCAGAACATCGAAAAGCACATTAAGAGATTTCCGAGGGGAGGTAAGGTACAGGAGGATGTCATCCGCGTAAAGCGAGATACGATCCTCAAAGTCGGGAGTCCACCGAATGCCCCTCATGGAAGGCTCCCAACGGAGCCACTCAGCCAGCGGTTCCAAAGCGAGGGCGAAGAGTAACGGAGACAGCGGGCAGCCCTGCCGGGTACCCCGCCCGAGCGCAAAGGCCCCAGACACCTTACCATTAACCACCACCTGAGCCAGGGGCTTCTCATAAAGAAGTTTAACCCAGGCGATGAACCCCGGGCCGAATCCAAACGTCGAGAGGGCAGCCCAAAGATAGGGCCACTCAATGGTATCGAAAGCCATCGTAGCGTCAAGGGAAACCAAAATGGCCGGCTCAGTGAGAGTCGCAGCCCTCGCGAGAACTCCATGGAGTCTCTGCAGATTAAGGGCGGTGTTACGATGAGGAATGAAACCGGACTGATCCGGATGGACCAAGTCCCCGATAACCGTAACCAAACGGGTAGCCAACAGTTTGGCAAGAATTTTGGGTTCGGCGTTAAGCAATGAAATGGGTCTATACGAGGCACAGCGATCACGAGGCTTACCCTCCTTGTGGAGAACCACAATGGTAGCAAGCCGCTGATCCGCGGGCAAGGAACCAGAGTCCAAAGCCTCCAGGAACATCCCCTTTAAATAGGGTGCCACGGTGTCGGGTCGTAGCTTATACAATTCGATGGGTAAGCCATTGGGGCCCATTGCTTTACCAGAGCGGAGGGAACGGATAGCACCCGCGATCTCGTCTACCGTGATGGGAGCGTCCATGAGGTCTCTGTCGTCCTCTGAAAGACAGGGCAACGCAATGTCCCGAAGAAGTAACCGGGAATCATCCTCGTCTCTGACAGAGACCGAGGCATACACAGTTTGAAAGTGGTCAACAAAGCAATCAACGATCCCAACAGGCTCAGTAACACGCTCACCATTCAGCCTCTCGATCACAGGGACAACACGATTCTCTCTCTCTTTCTTATCCAGCCACGCAATCAATTTACCAGCCTTGTCCCCCACGTCATACAGCCGGCCCTGTTGCTCACTGTACATCACCTTAGCCGCATCGGTAACGAGGGCTTTGTAATCAGCCTGCTTCAAACTGAGGGAATGTGACGCCAAACGTGTCACTCCAGAACCGAGATCATTCTCAAGTGCAGTGATATCAGTTTCAATCCGTACAATTTCCTCATTTTTAGCCTTCTTTGCAGCAGCAATAAGTGACAGTGACTGCCCACGGATAACCGTCTTGAAAGCCTCCCACAGCGAAACAGAAGAAGAAACAGACCCCACATTGTCATTGAAGTAGTGGTCAATAGCTTTCACAATTTCAGAACGGGTCTTAGGATTACGGAAATACCAAGGGTTGATGGGGGCCATCCTACCCGCATTGCTAACTCCAACCCGAAACCGGAGCCACAAAGGAGAATGGTCCGATATACCCCTCGGAAGATGACGAACCTCATCAATGAGGGAAGATTGGGCTGAGGGCATCCGGAAATAATCTAGCCTGGAGAGACTACCATGTGCCCCAGAGTGGAAGGTGTACTGAAGCTGTGTGGGATGCATTAGTCTCCAGCTATCAATGAACCCAAAAGTTTCCAGCAGGTCACTTAGCCACACCTGGGATCTGACCAACTCCCGGGGTGGAAAACGATCAGCAGTACCAGAGACAACGGAGTTAAAGTCCCCACCAAGGATAAGAAGACCCTCGGGTAACCCTAGCATAACCTTACCCAGATCAGCATAAGTAGGGGCCTGTAGGCCCGGAGGGACATAGATCGAGAGAATGGAGAGAGTCTTCCCCTACCATCTACCCGTGAGGGCAGCATAGCGCCGCCTATCATCAAGTATCACCTCATCGATCTCGAAAGGGAGAGATGACCGGATGAGAATGCCCACCCCCCGGGAGCCAGAAGTGAAACCAGAGTGAGCGACTAAGCGATAACCACGCCTATTCAAGGCTTGACAGACGTTACCAATCAGATGTGTCTCCTGTAGGAGAACAACATCGGGAGAATGGCGTCTGAGGAACTGCAAAACCACCCCCGCTTTATTCTGTCTCCCAACCCATTAACATTCCAGGACAACAGTCTCAACTCACCACCCCCATCCCCGAGAACGAAGCGGGGCACCCCACACACGAACCCAAATGACACGAGCAGAAAGAAAAATCAATGTGAAGCCTTGTGACAAGAAAAAAACACACACAGTCCCCCCCACCACCCCCCAACTGAAACCCGTTACAACGCCCCCCACCCTGCACCCCTGCGTACGACTCAGAAGCCACCCCAACTTGCAGTGTGCCTGTCGCCCCATAGTGAAACTACTCTACACAAAGAACCCAGGAGGAGAAAGAGTCCCCAGTAACCCCCGCCACCCTCAGGCCCAAGCAATAAAATAAAAACAAAAGAACCAAAGTCCAGACTAAGCCGAGAAAGTAGAGAAGTTCAGACGCCAGGGCTTACAGCATCATTCCTGCTCCGACAAGCCACCCTCAGCACCGCCAGGGTGCTCAGTTCGATCATCACTTTTGGGCAAAGAGTCAAGCCAGTCACTGACACTGTCCGGGCGATCAAAGAAAAACGTTCGTTCACCACGTTCCACACGAAGTCTGGCCGGAAACAGCATGGCATATTTGAGTCCCAGGTCCCGCAACCGTCTCTTAACTCCCTGAAACCCCATCCTCTGCCGCTGAACAAATGGAGTAAAGTCGGGATAGAAGTTCACGGTAGAATTTTCGAACTTCACCGGGCCTTTGTCCCGGGAAGCTTGCAGGATAGCGTCCCTGTCCCGAAGTGGAACAATCTGGCAACAATGGGTCTCGGGGGAGCCCCGGGCTGAGCCTTCCCTCCCGGAACCCTGTGAGCTCGCTCAACCGCAAAGAATTTGGTAAGCCCGGGAGGAGCAAGATAATTCGAGACCAGATCTTCCACTAGGAGGTCAGTAGCAGAGGGCTCGGGAGACCCTGGAACGCCAATAATGCGCACGTTATTGCGACGGGACCGATTTTCGTAATCCTCCAGACGACGTGCCATCATGTCGCGAGCGGGACGCTGGTTCCCGATCTCCGTTTGGATCTCTGTAACGTCAGTAGTCAGACTGGAAGTCTTCAAATTTAACGCCTTAACCCTCTCATTGGTCTTCGCCAAGTCCGCTCTGATTAGCGTAACATCCACAGCCACCGTGTCTATCTTGGAGGCAAGCGCCTCATATTGCTGTCCCATGGAGGTCTTAAGGCCGGTGATGGCGCCCATGACATCCTGCAACGATATTTCCGTCGCGGCAGATACAGCCTTAGGATCGTCAGGCGAACGGCTAGCACTGCCGTGGGATCCCTTTAGTTGAGAATAATGATCCATAATATTCGTCTGGGATGGGCCCCCACGAAGCGGTGCCTTGGTCTTACGTTTCTCCGGCTCGTGTCTAGCGGCCATACTGGAATAGGGACTCGGAGGGACCCGCGCGACCTGGTGAAAATGGGCGACTGCGATGAGGCCAAAAAGCCACGAAACTGGACCAAATGGGCGCAAATGTCAACAACGTTGAGGACACGGTGGTCAGATGGGATGGCTGGAAACAGTGCTGCTAGACCAGGCCGGAGCAGGGGTCAATCTGAGCCACAGTCCAGTCAATCCGCGCCGGGAGTAGGAAGTGAAACCGAAAGTTAGACAGAGGCCGTCCAGGGGGAGAAACCCCTTCGGCCGATGTTGTTCAACTACTCCCCGACCAGCAAATCAACTGAGCCCCCGGTGTCGCCTCGGGGCGGGCCGAGAAAGGTCCAGACGATGTAGAAATGGACCCAAGCGTCCTATTTCAATTTTTCGAAGAATGTTGAAGTCAGCCAGAGTCTGCCTTCAAAAGCCCATCGGTAAAATCAGGCTTTAGAAAGGATAGATGCGAAGGGCGGCGCGGGTCTCGGGAGCTCCTCACTCACGCGACCATCTTGGATGCCCGCGAAGCTCCTCCTCCAAAAACTTAATATTTTTATATGCTTGCTGGCACTTGCTTTCCCAACCAAATGGAACTTTGATTTTGAGTAGATAGTGTAAGGGTTCAACAGTGCTTGCAAAATTCTGGCCAAATTTAGAGTAGAACTCTGAGAGTCCTAGAAATGATTTGAGTGTCTCTTTATTAGTGGAGGCAGGGGCTTTCTTTATAGATTCCACTAAGTCCAATTTAGGTTTAATACCCTCTTGGGATATGGTGTGGCTGAGGTATTCTCTATATTTTATCCCTATGCAACATTTTGTCTATTTTTTATGGTTAGACCTGCATCTCTGAGACTTTTCAAAACTTCTCTAAGGGTGGAGTCATGTTCACTGTCATTGGTACTATAAATTAAGACATCATCTTGGAAGCACATTGTATGATGGACACCTTGTACCAGATGCAGCATGATTCTCTGAAAAGCAGCGCCTGCTAACGCCAGACCGAAGGGCATGCACTTAATTTGGAATGCTCCCAGGGGCATGATGAATGACGTAAGTTGTCTTGATGGGAGATCTAACTCTACTTGATGATATGCAGCCGATAGGAATGAAGCCTCTTTGATTGGAGTAAGTACTTCACGTATACAAGGCAACAGGCGTCTGTCAATCCATACCTTAGAGTTTAGGTCATGCAGATCAACACCAAGCCTTGGGCTATAACTGTGGGAGCAAGCCATTCTGAACTTTCAATCAGTTTGATTACATCAAGACGTAGCAGTTTATCTAACCCTTCTTTCAATGGTGCATGTAGTAATAAGGGTATAAGTCTGGCCTCATGTTTTACAGGTTTGGCTTTGGGCTTGAGGTGAATGTGGTGGTAATAATTATTTAACAACTTTAATTCATCATAAAATAAATCAGAGAATTCCTTGCAAACATCATCTCCACAATTGGTGGGGTTCACAAGTAAGACCAGTTCAGAACTGTTTGGGATTAGCTTAATTTCTAGTTCTTTTTGATTCTCTACCTAAGCATATTTGAGCTTTTTTCCGTAATATATACCTTTCTTACAGTACTCCTGTCTCTGAAACAAATATCTTTGAAACAAATACACATTCTCATCATTCTCTTAACTGGAATCAAATCCCCATTGAAGTCCCCAGGTTTGATTGCAGGTTTTTCTAACAATTCATAACTATTAAGAAACATTCTCTCAAAATTAATTTTTGCCCAATAATGTATATGGAGAGCAGGTCCAGTATCTAAAGTTTTCATAGGACGGAAATTTCACCTCTTTCCCTTATTCCTTCACTTGAAAAATAAATGTTTTTTCCTCTTGTATTTCAGATTCTATTATGTGCACCTTCTTATTTTGTGGATATCTACATGTTCTGGCAAAATGTCCCTTTTTTCTGCATTTCCGGCCTGTGGAACTGCAGGCTTGATATTACAAAATGTATGGCAGATATTCTATATTTCCCCAACAATAACATAAAACATTTTCTTTCATAGTGTGTGGTTTCATAGGTTCTTCCATTTTTCACCTAGTAGGAATCCCTTTTAATTACGGTGACTTCTGTTGTAGATTGCTGTATCATTCTTCATTTCTCTCATGCATACTACCGTGTGTTTGAGCCCCACCGCTATGTCAAAGAATTGCTTTAAGTTAGGGTTTTTTGCCAGTAATTTCTCCTGTACTCTGGGAATGTTTGTGCATCTTGCTAACTGATCCTGCATTATTGAGTCTGTCAAAGAGCCAAATTCCGAGGTATTAGATAAGCCTTTGAGAGCAGCAATATATCATTAAGCCTATGCTGAGCTCTAGCTCTGCAAGCAGCTGAGTGCGTTAAATAAATGCTGTTTGCAGTGATTTTCAATGCCAGGTGCTTGACCGCACTGTGCAATCACAGCAAATGGCACCATGCAAAGCGCAAGCGGGCGTGGTTTCCTTTCTACCGCTCAAGTAGATTTTTACTCGAGCAGCAACTTTCTAAACGCGGACTGTTTCACAAGCATACGCGCCCACTCACAATGAGAAATCTGAGCGCCCGCGTTGAGAAATCTCGCCAGGAGGTTGATTTTCTATACTTGATGATCGAGAATGAGGAAAAATCTCACCGGGAGGAGGATTTTCCTCATTGGCACTCACCATCTTGACGATGACGAACACGAGCAAGGAAAAAAACTCTGCTCCGCTACTCAGAGCAGAGTTTTTCAGAGCTCTGAGAGCTCAGCGTAAAGCAGAGTGCAGAAAACTCTGCAAACTCCGTGAGTAGAGCGGAGTTCACCACCCAGACTTATATATGATGTGACTTTTTCTGCCTTGCATTCTAGTAAAGAATTTTTGGGCCAGATGTAGGAAGCCTAATTCTGGTCAGTAACGGCCGAAATTACCGAATTTCGGCTGTTACCGACCGGAATTAGGCTACTGACATGTAGGTGGCTTAAATTGCAAATTCGGTAATTTACCGATTCGGTATTTTAAGGAATCGATAAATTACTGATTCCTTAAAATACCGAATTTGCAATCTAGGGAACACTCAAATGAGTGCTTTTCCCATTTTAGGATTCGTTATTTACCACCAACTATAAGTTGGTGGTAAATAAAGAATACCTTAGAAAATGCAAATCTGTGCATTTTCAACTGTGCCATGTGGCAGATGTGTGCCACATCTGCACACAAGCACGATTCAGGGGTGCAACAGGGTGTCAAAGTGCCACCCTTGAATGTTTTCCCCATTTTACCGAATCGGTATTTACGGATTTGGTAATTGCCATTCATTCCTATGGGCCTCCAGGCCAATAGGAATGAATGGCAATTACCGAATCGGTAAATACCGATTTGGTAAATACCGAATCGTACCGATTCGGTAATACTTACCGAATATTTACCTACATTGCATTTACAGATTCTAAAATACTGAATCGGTAAAATTCGGTATTTTAGAATCGGTAAATTTCAATTACCTACATCTAGCCCTAAGTCCCTCCAACCTCACAATAATTTTTTTTCCAAAATGTTCTTGAAGTTTGTTAAAATTAATACTCTTTCCTTTCGGGTTGAGTTATAGTTTGATATATTCTGCGTCCTTCTATTCCCAGGTTGTACAATAGTATATGTTGTTTTCATAAGAGTGTGAATTTTTCTCCCCCTATAGCAATTAAGTAGGACTACTAACGCTTAGTCCACTGTTTCCAGGGAAGGGTAGGTTCACCCGCTTTATTTAGAAACTAGCAGCCCGTCCCGACGTTGTCCGGGCATTTACATGCCACACACCACGTCAGTGTCCGCTCCCGCCCGTCCCGACGTTGTCCGGGCACTTAAACGCCACACACCGCGTCAGTGTCCGCTCCTGCCGACGCTAGACGCACACAAACACGCAGGGCACTTACACTCCACACACCGCGTCAGTGTCCGCTCCCGCCGACGCCCCAACGTGATACAATGCTATCCTGACGCCGATGCTGCAGGCGTGAGTATCAGACCGCACATGCCCACAACGCTAAACGATACGCCCAAAACGCTATTCGTGACGTGATAGAACGGTATCCCGATGCTGCAGGCGTGAGTATCAGACCGCACACGCCCACAATGCTAAACGACACGCCCAAAACGCTATTTGCACGCTGTATAATGGCTTTTCACACGCCCACCTCTGAGCTGGAGCCACTCCTACGGAATACTTTGCCCCACAATGTTTTTCACCCTTACAAAGTATATGTTGGGCTGCTGTATAGCCTATATCCATCTGCTGCAACTCCCCTTTACAATGCTGTATTGGGTGTTGTGATTGGTGCTGTACTTCTTGAGCTTACCTGCCTTAAAGGTTTCAGCTCTCTCTTTATAATAGTAGTATGGATGGATGGATTGATACCCCTGGGTTTCTTTTCGTCAGAATTTGCAGCTCTCTCTCGCCGGTTCGTATATCCCCGCGGCAGAACCACGCCGCATTTAAATCCACAACCAATTCCCCCAGCTGGGAGAAAAACGGGACGAACTCGCATTTGTCTGCACTTATGTGCTTTTTCATTTAATCCTCACAGCATGGAGTTTCTCAAGCAGGCAGGCACAAATCTACGCGTTTCGGGATAGCATATCCCTTGTTCACGATCAATTTGGCTCCAGGCTCTCAGTCTCAATATAGTGAGTCACATTATTACATCATTTCCTGTTTGATGTTATTTTGGCCCTCGGCCTTCTGGATGATGTAGTTTTTTGCAATTTTTTAAATAATTTTTTTTATACGTCTGCATAGCTATGTCCTTCTGCTGCAACTGCCCTTTCCAACGCTGTATTGGGTGTTGTGATTGGTGCTGCGGTTACTGAGATTACCCGCCTCAAAGGTTTGGGCTCTCTCTTTATAATATTAGTATGGATGGTGGTGGTTGGGACACATACTAGCTGCTGCCATGTTGTAGGTGTGCAGTAATGGTGAGGGTTGAAAACAGTAGATACAACCAATTTATATAATTATATTATATAATTAGAGTTAGGGTAAGTGCAACATATATGATTTAAAATTTGGGCTTGGTCCACAGAATCACATTGAGAGCAGAACAGAATAGTTCACCATAGGTAAAATAGTCTTATTTCTATGAAAAATAGGATTTGTCTATTTGGGCGTGTTAATGAAAGTGTCAATATGGGAGAAAGGGGAACAGAGAGGCATATGGAGCTTAGTACTTGCAAAGAATGCTGCTGGTGTTGTTTGAGGAATTGTCCATATATATTTGTGGTAAGTGGCGCCTGTGCTAGCTGTGATTATAATTAGGACATGTTCCTTGCAGAATGAAGCCTGAAAAGTTTTAGTGCGTAGCCGAAGATAGCAGGTACAGCTGTGGTGAGGATCCATCCTTAGGCGCATGCTGCTGCCGTTACAAGAAGGGGAGAGCGCTGAGACCAAAGATCTTCGCGTGAAGTCAAGAGGTCGCAGAGATATTAGTTTTGCTATCGCTGATGCCGCGTGGTATCATGAAACTGGGGAAGAGGCAGCTTATGTAAGGATTGCTCAGGTGAAGGATGCTTCCTGCACTTCACACCGCAATTTTATGAGGAGCTCAATTCTGAAGGTATTTCATTGAACTTAGACTTACACTAACCTTATGATGTCAACAAAGAGACACTTTCCTAAAAATATTTTCCTAATTAATGAGTTTCTTGTCTGTCTGGCTCTTACTGGGTACTGTCTTAGGGGTGATGGTGTGGCTGTACCCACACAGCAAGGATCATCACCAATGTTGCAAAATGTCTTAATACAGGGAATATATATCACATTGATTTAGTGTCACCATCACAAGTTCCAGTCAGAGGAAAAATGATAATTGGACAATCTGTGATTTTCCATGTATTCAAGAAAGGCAACCGCCTAGACTCTAATTGCTAAAGGCCCTTTATTCATTAGCTCTACACCAAATTTGGAGGACATATTGTATTGAAAAGAATAATAGACTGGACCATAGGTCAGAATGTCTTATCTGACATCCAGTACAGTTTCCGCCAGGCTCTAGGTAGTACTGACCAGGATCTCAATCTGTATTTGATGATAGCAAAATAAACCAGTGCTAAAAAGGGGGTTTTACATCTTGCATTTATAGATCTCAGCTCAGCCTTCAACAGGGTCAGCAGGGAGAAACCTTGGGCTATCATGTTGGCGATGGGGGCTGATCCACAGTTAGTTTTCTTTTTGCGTGACCTGCATTTTAATTTGTCAGCTTCAATCAGATTTAATGATGGAGGTTAATGCACGGAGCACTTCAAGTTTAACCAGGGGCTTTGCCAAAGTTGTATCCTGGTCCTGTTTTTGTTTACATTGTATATTATTAGCTTTGAAAAGTTCCTGATTGAAGTTGGCAGGGACATGCAAAACGTTGGTTCTTATCTGACCCCTTTACTGCTCTACGCAGATGATGCCGTTCTTATTTCACAAACCGCTTTGGGTCTAGACGTTTGGCTTAACCGATTTGTGAAATTTATGGATAGGCTTGATTTAAGTACCAATTTTACCAAGTCCCACGTTATAGTGATTGGTCCACGGTTCACCAAATCTAGATCACACAGTTTCAAAGGCAATCTCCTTAGTCAAGTCTCTGTATTCCTTTATCTGCGAGTCCTGTTTGATTCCCCTTTATCTTGGTCTCCCTTGATAATGGCTAGAGGACATATGTTTTCTCGGAGCAGTACTTCTGTGTTTGATTTTGCCTCCAGGCTGGTCTATCACTTCATCAATCCCATGAATGACATCTACAGAGCTAAATGTATGGCTATAGCTGCTTATGTCAGTGATACTTGGGGGTACACCAATGTGTCTTCACTGCAAGTCCTTGAAAATAAGTTTTTAAGAAAACTTCTTTCTCTCCCCAGTGTACTTCCTCTGTAATTATCCATGAGGATCTAGAGATCGATTATCCAGAGGATATACTGATGGTATGGCCCTTACTGTGGATTTTGGCATGGGTACGCCCTGCTAGGCATTTTAACCACTAAAAGGCTGCCTGCTCTTGATGGACCGACCAGTATTCCATGCATTAGCAACGTTAAGGTCTGATTTTGTAAGTTGGGCCACCCAGAAAACCTTTTAGCACCCAGAGCCTTTAGTTTAGGGAGGACTATGTTTAGACCAAGAGAGCTTTTGCAACTTGGAGGGCAAATGAGAGAGCATTATTGGCCAAGGATAAATCTTCTGTAATAGCCTACCTACTTCTTCAGACCACTTTTCTAATTGAACTGTATCTCACCTATAACATGTCTGATTACCACTGATTTCTTTTGATATGTTTCAAATTTAACTCAATACATCACTTGTTAGCACTTCATGAGGTTGTTCAGTTGGTTCCACCCACATTCCAAGCAGCTGTAATAATATCACAGCCCAGGACACATTGCACTTTATTATGTTTTTCACTTTTTATAAACAATTAAGGGGCCGATTACAAGTCTGGCGGTCCGTGGACCGCCAGACTTGTGGGGGTGCGGCGGCAGAAGTCTGCCTACTGCCTATAGGATTAGGGCGGTCGAACCGCCATTGTCCTACCACAGCTGTCAAGCATCTGCTGTTCCCTGGCGGTGCTGCGGCAGTCAGGAGGCCATAATATAATTGGTGGGACCACCATGATCCCGCCAAGCTTATTTTGAGTTTCCTCTCCGCCAGCGGTGTCATGGAGGTTCCTACTCCATGAACACCATGGCGGAGAGGAAACAAAGGGGGCTCTGTAGGGCTCCATGCGCTATCTCGGCATTGGGATGCAAGCACTTTTCAGTCCATGCCATTCAGGAACTGTTTTTGGCATTTCCATTGAAGTGCCGATTTGCGGAGACACCGCCGTGGGAAAGCCAAAAACCAGCCTGCAAGACAGGAGGAAACTCCTAATCTGGAAAGTGGTCTGCTCACGGCTTTGGCGGTGTGGCGTCCAAAGTTGTAATCAGGACTACGTCTTTCTTTCCACTGTCTATTGAACAGCATTTTACACAAATCGGCCCTGCACTATTCTATTTAATGGTATTACCTGATGTGTTTACCTGTTTTAATTTAGCTCTTTTTTATCTGGTGCGGTCTGTTCGAGAAAGACTTTATTTGCTACATAATGTGACACTAAAGTTCTCACAGGCAGTTATAGCTATCGTTTTAACTTCCAAAAGTATTCGAAATCTTTCTGGCAGCTCCTGCGATAATCACCAACTTGTTTTCTGGCATTTAATTATCTTTGGAACTAGCAGCACAGCAGCCAACATGCTGAAGCATACAGTAGTCACTCCTTTTCTTAAGAAGCATTAACAGGCCCCTACTGATCTTTCAATCCTTTGTTCAATTTATAGTATTTCATATACAGAAAGACTCCTTGTCAAAGCCATTCACCCTCGACTACAGTCATCTGTTGAACCTCACCGTAAGCTGGACCCCACGCAGACTAGCTTTTAACCCCCACAGTAGCTTGTATCTTGTGGCCATTGTGCCTTATAATAGGAAAGAGGATGACTATGGCAGAGCCGGAGGATCATTCTTTTAAATCTCATGGAGCCTTCAACGTCCACAACCACTCTGTCGTTCGTGTGCGCCGAGTGGATCCCGATTCAAGAGAGAGGTGCAGGCACGATTTCAGTCTTTATTATTTTCAAGATTTTAGTTCAGTGCTCATTAGTCATTTTCTTTCCAAATGCCCTCACAGGAATCAACCTTGCCCCCCACTATTTTTCGACAAATGGACCAAATCATTGGTGATCAGCATTCTGTCTTATTGTAAGGTTTTCAACAATTATGCGGCTCATGCATAACTCATGCTAACACCTAGCTAGTCGGCTCATTTCTTGTGTGTAGGAGATAGACAGCTGAATGTACATCAACCAGCTAATTCTGAAGCCATAAATACCTCCCTTTCCCTGAGAGCCTCGACAGGATGGCACTAGCTGCTTCATGATCAGTCCATGTCAATGGCCATTATCAATGTCTTCTGAATCTCTCCATTCTAGGAATTTAACAGGTGCAAAGAGGTACAAGGATTATACTCCACCTGCTATGTCAGGTTTAGCCATTGCTGTGTGTCTTGCAGTGGATAAATGTGTCCTAAGTGAGCTATTTAGAGATGCGCCTTCCATGGCTCTGGTCTCAATTCTTGACTCCTAAATGTACACCAACCTCTCCTGCTGTAATCTGCGCACCTTGGACTCTGTCTCATTCAAGATTTTCCTCATCAAGGAATGATCTGGTGCTAGTGTTTTCTCACTTTCAGCTGATTGTAAAAGGAACAATCTCCCTCTCTAAAGCTACACTACAAAGACAGGATTTAGTTTCAGTAAACTCATCAAACTCTGTTTAGTAGTCAGACACTGATCTCATAGCAGCCATCGGGCATTCTGTATAGGTTAAGATATCAAGAAATTATTGGGGGATTGAAAACGCACTTTAAAAATTCTATACAATGACAAAAACCAAGTTTATGGCTTGGGCACTGCCACTTGAAAGGAGTGGTTTTATCTTTCAGCAGGCAAACCAAGAACCAGCATCAAAATAGAATTGAATTGGACTTGTTGCAGACATTCGTGAAAGGGCAGCACATGAAGGTTTTTCATAAAGATTTGAAACGCTGCGCATTAGAGCCTTAACAACTCATGTGACTGAATCTTTCAGTCCGGGTCAACTCAATGGGAAGAATGTTTTGCAGATTGACAGCACCTTCCATGACAAGTCTAAAACATATATGAACAAAAGGGGGGACGAAAATGGACAATGTTTAAAGGGGTCCAGTGTACCTGTCTAGAGAACAAGAAACAAGGTTGTACAAAGTTCCCCTAGGAATGGACATGTAATAAGGTCTCTCTCCCAAGTTACTAAGTGAAGGCAAGGGGGTATTATTTACTAGGAAGTCAGCAAGTTCCTTGTTGGAACTAGGAAGCCTCACACAACTAATGAGCTGGATTACATGTCTCATTCAGCCTACTTGAGATGTTGTTTAAATCATCGGCTTCCTGCTCCTACGTCAAGCCGGCGCTGCAATGCCTGACGGGTAACAACAAGTGTCACTCTTTTACGGAGATCTTTTGTTCCTTGCCGTGATATGCTGATATGTGCGAGGCTAGAAAAAGTGAGGTAGTGAGCGAAATTTGAGTTTAAAAAAAGTGGGATAGTCCACAAAGTAACCTTTATTCATGTGGCTAGCCACTTTATTAAAAAGTGCAAAGAGGGGTATCGAGGACCAAAGTAACCATTAGTATGGCCTCGTTTCAACCCTCAGACATGGTCAACATGTTTCATGCCCTAGGAGGCAATTCTTCAGGACCAGATAGTGCTCATATACTCGTTAGGTGCCCAGAGGTGAGCTACAGGGTATGAATAATACAACCTGGTGGGTCTATGACTATAGCAGGCTAGAAGTACTGCATCACCGTCAGACCTAGGGATCAAGCAAAAATAACAATAACAACATCATCATTGTTTGCCCCAACGCTTACAGATTGTGCGTCGTATTTATCCCAAAAGACAATACCGCACCCAGGCATATGTGATCTTCTAGGTGCCGAAAGCAATATTTGTATGTAACATGGTGAAGGGAGAGAGACTATTATTACATTCGTCAGGACATGACCCAAAGCTCATTTGGAACATGTGTGAGTACTACTCTTAGGTTGAGGTCTGTTGCTTACTAACAAGAGTACCTCTTGGGTAAGAAGTATTTCGCTTAATTTGAGCAGCCACTATACCCCAAGGTTGATGCCAGGGACTCAAAGGGATGATTGCCACTAATTTCATGGGGCTTACCATTTCGAACCCACTGTCAATCTGCGCGGCTAGTTCCTGTGGGGACTGCGCTAGCGACCTAAGCCTGTAAAGAGAATTGACAGGAGAAGAAAACAAAACAAAACATAACAGGGGGTTACAGCCAGGGCGTTGTCGGGGTAGGTCTAGATCTGAGGACAGTCAGTGAACCACGTGTGGCCCCGCCCCGCCAGGCTACTCCGCACGGTTGGACATACCACCCGTTAGAGTGCGCGGCCCCGCCTGTAGGCGCCGGGAGAACGCTGGTGGTAGAGGGTGGGACCAGCGGTGTTACGGGCCATAGAAGCGGTGGACCGTCTGTCGGCCCCAACCAAGGGCAGTCCCCATCACTAGCAGCCCGGCGGTACGTGGCGCCCCACGTGGGCACCTGCAATGTGTCCGTCACATAGGACTGGCGGAGAGTAGTTAATCGGCACAGAGGGCTTACCTTAGCGGCGAGGAGACAGCGCCGGTCAAACCTACCCCCACACACATCCGGGCGTGTCAGTGCACGCGGAACAGCCGGTGGAGTGCTAGGGCACAGCCGCCATTAAGAACAGGGCGGGCGGGTCCCAGTGGGGGCGTGACCGCCATGACGCAATTGCCTAGGCGGCCAATCAGGGGACACTCGTGTCCGTGGATGGGAATTGTAGTCCGTTATTAAGTTCTTTGGATGTTTGTACTATAATAGCGGTAGTGACAGTGGTCAGGGATTGGAACGAAGTGTCATGACTAGTAGACCCCAGCGTAATTATGCGAATTGATAAAATTGGATCCCAATGGCGGTGCAGCCCTCGGGGGAGAAAATTGTCGAGGGAGAAAAATGTATTAAACCCCCGGGGGGGGTTCGAGGCATGGCAGAGGCCACGTCCGGGAAGGTCCCGAGGCTAAAGGGAGCTTCAGTCTGGTCAGATGGCGTCCCAGACTTGGTGAGGCCTTCAGAAGGTGTAAAGCTAGGGGGTGGCCCTGTCAGGGAACGTCCCAAGGACTAGAAATGCAGGATAAGAATGTCAAGAATTTGCCAAAAAGTTGTATGGGGCCACCCAACACTAACAGGACCCACAGGGGCTGGGAATACAAGTGCGCCCTAGGGATTGATGGCCTTGATGGCCTTGATGGGATGGGTGGCAAGACCGTGGGGGATAGAGTTACACAGGGGTAGTCTGAGAAGTGAGAGTGCCAATGTGTCCGTGGGACTGGTGTAACACTGTCAAGATATTTATTTAAATATTTAAATATTTAAAGGTGAGAGGTCCAGTCTCATAGTCAGTCGGGGGCAGGCAGATTATTAGTGGTTAATTAGCAGAGTCATCTTGCTAGTTGATTCCAAGGGATCGAGTCATTCAACCCACAGGTGTCTAATTGTAAGCGGTGCACCCACCTCTGTTCCAATCTATGTAATGCTTGTTGATGGATGGAGGGGTGACATTCTAAGACTACCCATTTGATGTTTTCTGCTCGGTGGCCCGCTTCTTTGCAATGTTCATAAAGCCTTGTGTGTGTCTTAGTACAGCGAATGTTGCTGTTATGTTCAATTATGCGTGTTTTCACAGTGCGCATTGTCATGCCTATATATTTGAGCCCACAGGGGCATATGAGCATGTATATACATCTGCTACTATTGCAATTTGTATGTTTGTTCATGTGCCAAGTGAAAGATGTTGAGAGCTTGATCTCTTTGCTTTGTATGGATTGGGGACAGACGATGCAGTTACCACATCTAAAATGACCGACCACTGGTGGCAGGTCCCAAAGCGTATTCTCGTGGTGGGTACTTGACTTCTTGGGCCGAGTGTGGGTCAAGGTGTCCTTCAGGTTAGCAGTTCTTTTGAAGGCGAAGCGTGGACGTGGAATGTCCAGCCCAGCAGAATTCAGAGTGCCCCAGTGGGAATTGATTATCTTCTTAATGAAGGTGGAATTCTTGGTGTACGTGGTTACGCACGTGATGACATCATCTGTTGGCTTGGTATTCGTCTCCAAAAGGGCTTCTCTATTGTTGTTACGTGCTCTTTTGACTGATTGTTTCAGGAGTCTGGTAGGGTAGCCCCTATCCTGGAGTTTGTGTTGTAGGGTGGAGGCTTCACGTTCAAAGTCAGTCACTGATGTACAATTTCTGCGAATTCGGAGGAATTGTCCAAAAGGTAGGTTCTCCCTCAAGGCTCTGGTGTGATGGCTCTGGTAAGGGAGGAGACTGTTCCTGTAGAGAGTGGTGGTAATCTCTGAGGGGTCCAAACTGATGGTAAGGTCGAGAAAGGGGAGTGATAGTGCAGAAATGGTACCCGTGAATTTGAGGTACGGATTTTGAAGATTAATCCAAGAGCAAAAGGACTCACAGCTCGTCCGATCCCCCTTCCATAGGATCAAAATGTCGTCGATGTAGCGACGCCAGAGCGATAGATGTTCGAGGAATGGATTGGTTGCGGCAGGATAGATGAAGTGCTCCTCGAAGGTAGCCATGTATATGCAGGCCAGGCTCGGCGCGAAGGTAGAACCCATGGAAGTGCCACGGATCTGGTGGTACAATTGCGATTCATACCTGAAGAAATTTTCTGTCAGGGCTATACTCGCAAGAGCCATGATGAAAGAGATGGGGGTGGGTGATGTCCATTCCTCAGATCTCAGAGCAGTTTCCACTGCTTCTAGTGTGGCTTGCTGAGGGATGTTCGTGTAGAGGGCTTCTACGTCCAATGTCAATATCAGATCGACATTCTCCCTCCCATCCATATCTTTAATCAGACGTAGGACATCTCTGGTATCCTGGAGAAAGGAAGGAATTTTCTTCACTAATGGCTGCAGGAAGACGTCGCAGAATTGAGACAGGGGTTCCAGAAGGGACCCTATTCCAGAGACAATGGGCCTTCCCGGTACTGGGGTAACCCCCTTGTGAATTTTGGGCAGTGTGTAAAAATAGGGCGTGACTGGTTCGGTGGTGATGAGGAATTCTGCTTCCTTTTTGGACAGCCATTCATTGGTTTCTCCCTCTATCACAAGACTCATGATCGTGGTTGTCATGCGTTTGGTGGGGTCTATGGTGAGGGGTCTGTAGTGGGAACTGTTGGAAAGTTGACGTCTACATTCCAGGTCATATGCATCATAATCTTGGATGACTGACTCGATCCCTTGGAATCAACTAGCAAGATGACTCTGCTAATTAACCACTAATAATCTGCCTGCCCCCGACTGACTATGAGACTGGACCTCTCACCTTTAAATATTTAAATAAATATCTTGACAGTGTTACACCAGTCCCACGGACACATTGGCACTCTCACTTCTCAGACTACCCCTGTGTAACTCTATCCCCCACGGTCTTGCCACCCATCCCATCAAGGCCATCAATCCCTAGGGCGCACTTGTATTCCCAGCCCCTGTGGGTCCTGTTAGTGTTGGGTGGCCCCATACAACTTTTTGGCAAATTCTTGACATTCTTATCCTGCATTTCTAGTCCTTGGGACGTTCCCTGACAGGGCCACCCCCTAGCTTTACACCTTCTGAAGGCCTCACCAAGTCTGGGACGCCATCTGACCAGACTGAAGCTCCCTTTAGCCTCGGGACCTTCCCGGACGTGGCCTCTGCCATGCCTCGAACCCCCCCCCGGGGGTTTAATACATTTTTCTCCCTCGACAATTTTCTCCCCCGAGGGCTGCACCGCTATTGGGATCCGATTTTATCAATTCGCATAATTACGCTGGGGTCTACTAGTCATGACACTTCGTTCCAATCCCAGACCACTGTCACTACCGCTATTATAGTACAAACATCCAAAGAACTTAATAACGGACTACAATTCCCATCCACGGACACGAGTGTCCCCTGATTGGCCGCCTAGGCAATTGCGTCATGGCGGTCACGCCCCCACTGGGACCCGCCCGCCCTGTTCTTAATGGCGGCTGTGCCCTAGCACTCCACCGGCTGTTCCGCGTGCACTGACACGCCCGGATGTGTGTGGGGGTAGGTTTGACCGGCGCTGTCTCCTCGCCGCTAAGGTAAGCCCTCTGTGCCGATTAACTACTCTCCGCCAGTCCTATGTGACGGACACATTGCAGGTGCCCACGTGGGGCGCCACGTACCGCCGGGCTGCTAGTGATGGGGACTGCCCTTGGTTGGGGCCGACAGACGGTCCACCGCTTCTATGGCCCGTAACACCGCTGGTCCCACCCTCTACCACCAGCGTTCTCCCGGCGCCTACAGGCGGGGCCGCGCACTCTAACGGGTGGTATGTCCAACCGTGCGGAGTAGCCTGGCGGGGCGGGGCCACACGTGGTTCACTGACTGTCCTCAGATCTAGACCTACCCCGACAACGCCCTGGCTGTAACCCCCTGTTATGTTTTGTTTTGTTTTCTTCTCCTGTCAATTCTCTTTACAGGCTTAGGTCGCTAGCGCAGTCCCCACAGGAACTAGCCGCGCAGATTGATAGTGGGTTCGCAATGGTAAGCCCCATGAAATTAATGGCAATCATCCCTTTGAGTCCCTGGCATCAACCTTGGGGTATAGTGGCTGCTCAAATTAAGCGAAATACTTCTTACCCAAGAGGTACTCTTGTTAGTAAGCAACAGACCTCAACCTAAGAGTAGTACTCACACATGTTCCAAATGAGCTTTGGGTCATGTCCTGACGAATGTAATAATAGTCTCTCTCTCTTCACCATGTTACATACAAATATTGCTTTCGGCACCTAGAAGATCACATATGCCTGGGTGCGGTATTGTCTTTTGGGATAAATACGACCCACAATCTGTAAGCGTTGGGGCAAACAATGATGATGTTGTTATTGTTATTTTTGCTTGATCCCTAGGTCTGACGGTGATGCAGTACTTCTAGCCTGCTATAGTCATAGACCCACCAGGTTGTATTATTCATACCCTGTAGCTCACCTCTGGGCACCTAACGAGTATATGAGCACTATCTGGTCCTGAAGAATTGCCTCCTAGGGCATGAAACATGTTGACCATGTCTGAGGGTTGAAATGAGGCCATACTAATGGTTACTTTGGTCCTCGATACCCCTCTTTGCACTTTTTAATAAAGTGGCTAGCCACATGAATAAAGGTTACTTTGTGGACTATCCAACTTTTTTTAAACTCACCTTTCGCTCACTACCTCACTTTTTCTAGCCTCGCACATATCAGCATATCACGGCAAGGAACAAAAGATCTCCGTAAAAGAGTGACACTTGTTGTTACCCGTCAGGCATTGCAGCGCCGGCTTGACGTAGGAGCAGGAAGCCGATGATTTAAACAACATCTCAAGTAGGCTGAATGAGACATGTCATCCAGCTCATTAGTTGTGTGAGGCTTCCTAGTTCCGACAAGGAACTTGCTGACTTCCTAGTAAATAATACCCCCTTGCCTTCACTTAGTAACTTGGGAGAGAGACCTTATTACATGTCCATTCCTAGGGGAACTTTGTACAACCTTAAGTCTAAAACATGCCACTGAAAAAAGACACAAAACAGAGTTTCTGGAAAGGCCTGATAGAATTGGAACTGCTCAAACTGAGTGTGTGAGCCACACGGTGAGTTCCTACCGCCAACTTTCAGTTAGGTACTCCTGGCGAGAAGTAGTTTAGTGCTTAAGATGCATAAATTCTAACATCAAAAACTTGGCAAGAATTCCTAATTCCGTTCGTCACCAAAAATGGTGTCATTCTGTGCAACTCACTTTATTTCACTGTGCCTCATCTGATAATGTACAAACTAACTACATAAAAACAACCATACAGAGTGCTTCCTGGTATTGGCTCAATTACTTCCGTCCCCTTTCCATCGAATTCTGGTATCTATCATCTACCTCAACCAGACCTAATCACAATCCTGTAACATTTACAGCATCTCAATTTTGAGAGGCTCCAGTTACCATAGAAATGTTCTCTTTAGAAAGCTCCTTTGAGCTAGGTCTAGGCTATATCACTAACCAACTAATATGGATAAACAATAAAATTAGGCTTTTTTATAACACATTTTTATTGATTTTGCGATTTGAATGGAAAACAGGGCCTTTTAGGCCATAACACACACTAGTAAAATGATATATGATATTGCAAAGGAAAATTCAAATGCCTGCACGCACATAACCCCACCACCTGACATCCAGCAATAGAATACAAAAGTCCACATTTGACAATCAGGATCCCCCACTCAGTCTGCTGTCATCCCATAAATGTCCGTATTTCATCATCAATCGATTGATACCTGGGACAAACAGGTTCCAATTCTATGCCCCATGTAATAACGCCCATACCTGCCATATCTTCGGGGTGCTTTTCAGGACAACCCCTTGCTTTATATACTGCCACTTGCAGACACATACAATGGTTCATACCTTTCTTCCAAACTGCCATGGACGGTGAAGTCACAATCTTTCACTCCTGTGCTACGTCCTGCTTTCCTAAAGTCAAACCCAAACACTAAAGAGATAATCAATACCTAACACCACCCAAATCATAGGTGGAATAAAGAAGGGTACGCTTTGGGTCCATTAGGATTGACCAAGTGAGAACCCCGCCCAGACAGGCCCTTACTCCACACCAGAATCTTTGCAAATCCGGACAGCTCCACTTTGTAAGAATAAACGTGCCTTCCATGGTGCCACACCGATGACAGGTCGGGGAGACGATCACACCCATACACCAGAGTCTATGGCAAGTGAAATATACCCTGTTGAGATACTTACGCTAGATCAGTCTGAGACGGGCCGCTATTGCAGCCATTCAAGGCATCTCCAGTGCCTCCGTCCAATCCTCATACCCAAGGACCCCAACATCTTCCACCCAACCAGCCCTGAGGGCACAGAATGTGTCAGGGTGATTGGAGGTAAGTGTTTGATAGATCTTTGTCAGTACTTAAATCACCCGAAGGAAGTTTGCCATCTAACGGGTTACATTCGGGGAGATCACCCAGGGCAGTAATGGAGGGGGTCAGCGCATGGCAGAGCTGAAGGTACCTATGAAACTAGCTACAGTGGAGCTGATATTCCATTTTAGAGTCTGGAATGACGATAGACATTTTTTATTTTTTAACACAGAAAGAACTGTAGTATTATAGCACTATTTGTTTGTTACTGCAGCAAGCTTTTCGGTTTTCAAACCCAGAATAACTCCATGACCCACATGTCTCTTTCATCACAAATTACCACGAGTATGCGGTGTGACCTCCTTCAAGCAGCATCATCTTCATCACCCTTCTGAAGCTGTGAGATTAGTTCCAGCCTAAGGATCTGCACCGGCCTGGGCTGCGCTACATCGAGTTTCTACTATCTTCATCACTTATCTGAGTGATTCCTTACACTCATGATGGAACTGCAATATCCTTCGCTAAGTAAGCTGATGGTGGAGCGGGATATATGGAGCCAATAAAATGTTCATCCCTCATCGCTTCCAATGGATGCCAAAGCTCCCTTTCCTAGGGGATTACCTATGATGGATAACAGTCCTCTTTGAGGTGCATAGATTTCGGGTGGAATAACCCAAATGTGCAGAATGCTTGTTGTGGATCGTTTATAGTCCTTCTGTGTGGAATGTCTACTTGGTATCAGTTGTCTTGTAGGCCTAGTAGTATCATGCCCCAAATTACCAGTAAAACATAATCTTAAAAGTGTATTTCAGTCAAATACACTGTATAACTCAACTGCACCTTTGAGGAGAACATGGGACCCATTCTTCCTCCTCTGAGACACTGATGACACCCTGTGATGGGAGCGGGCACTGGTTTGGGCCAATGCTGCTGCTGTCAGGCTGAGGACTGCAGTTACACTGCCTTCTTCCTCTCCAACCACAGATTTCACATTTTCTTCTGTGGTGTTACCTGACCTATATTAGTAATTGGATCCCAATTTTCCTGTGTTTTTCTTCCGTGGACAGCGGCTGCAGTGGATAACTGTCTATTTAGTCTCTGTCTAGCATACTGATCTACCCAATCACAGGGTACATATGCCGCCTCTGGCCTTTGGTAGGCGCCACAAAATCAGCAACTCCTTTCCCTCTGAAGAACAGTGGTGCTTTCTTCCAATCTTAAAACTACAAACATGGACGCGGAGCAGAATTGCTGAATTGTGTTTTTTTTTTTCTACTTCGAGATTTGTTCTTCTGGTTCTATTGCAGCCAGTGATTAATAGATGCATCTGCCTGTGTGTCTATTTCACTTTCTGGAAAAAGTATAGTCAAAGAGAGTGGTGCTAGACAAGAATACGACCCAAAAATTCAACTTGGTTAAGCGAGTTCTTCAACAATACATTGACTTTTTACGTTTGAATGCTGTTTGAAGAGCTAACCTTTTCTATCCGATTTTAATTACCTGCAATGGAGCCTAACTTTAATATCTTACAATAGAAGTAACTCACCTTATAAAACACGCGCGCACACACGCATAGGCTCCATGAACACGATGAAGACTAAACGCCTAATTACCCATCGTTTAGCACCAACGTAAATTCAATCCACACATAATCGCGTACTCCCTGATGCATTCTTATTGAAATTCGCCCATTTCAAATATTGACCATAACTCGCTTCTGTAACTGAATTAGGAAAAATCTATGTAGCACAGCTTCTAGGATCTGAGGCTAGAATGATATTAAGGTAACAACATCCCTCTTTCCACCGTCACTGAAAATAAGAATGTCCTGAAGTAGAATTTTTAATTTACAGTGTGAGCCACGTTCAGACAGTGACGTTCAGACTCTCTTCAAATCATACTAAAATGCAGCAGGTGGAGCAGAGAACACACAAACGAACAGCACGTTTTCTCCAAAAGAAAACACACTGGGGAAAACTCCTACAGAGCTATGTATGTATATTCTATAATACATGTATAATATTTTTATTATAGCCACTTTTTATATTTGAATGTTTTTAAGAAACCTTTAGAAAATAAAAGCGTGGAAAAGCGTACAAACCTGAGTTTTCCCTCCGGTACTTTCTTGAACAAGACTACGAGACATCGAACACGTCACAGTAAAGGTCTGGAAGAATGAACCGAAAGAATTGCAGAGTCCCAGTGCAATAAGTTCCTTTAAAATAAAAAATGCAGACAATGATTTAGAAATGGAAAGAAGACATACATAGCCAGCTCGTTGTGAGCACAAACAGTTGCTACATGTATACAACTGAAGCAACCTCAAGTCTTGAACTTCTTTGGAAAAACCTCCTTCAGGCCAATTTAGCATGCTTCTAAAGGAAAAACAGCATTTATAAAAAGAAAACTAAAAGTAAAAATAATCACAAAAACAGCTATAATGATATCACCCAGAAATATATTTTTTTTAAATCAGGGAGAGTTAAAATAAGCATTAACGTGCCTTGCTCTGTGGGATCCTTTCAAATGGATAAGTGCAAGCAAGGAGTTGTAAGGAGTTTTAATGGACTGTGTCACAGCATATTTATCTAGGCATGAACGTTTTTTTAATAAAAAGAACAAGACCCATAGGTGGCAGAGCAATTTACAGAGAATCTGGACAGTAAAAAAAAAAGAAAATCCTAAATATTATGATCTATATCTATATGGGATAATATGCCTTCTCTAGTACATTATGAGGATATTGCAAGCCCCAAAGAAGTCCATTGCTGTATAGATGAATGGGGCCGAAAAACGAGTTCCTTTATAAGCTTATGGAACTCCGAGGAACTCTGCAATATCCTTATCATGTACAGTAGAGGGTGCTTTACACCATTCATCTTTCCCACAAACCACTTAAATCCTTGGTGTGTAGCTCTTTCATATTAGAGAGATCGTGTTTGTAAACATGAAGAATAAAAGTAGAATCTCTAGTGCAAAATCAACTTATCAGAAACATGGTTAGAAATGTCTGTTGAAAAATATATATTAGAATCAGTTTAATTCAAGTCCGGTAAAAAAATAAAAATCAGTAGCTCGGAATGTGTAGACATGTAGAAAGATTGTATCTTTTCAATCATTACCTAATGAGTGTAAAAATAAACATTCTGCAATAAATATCTCATTTCTGCTTGTCACTGTATAGCTAGAAAAACAGCAAACTAAAGAATGACAACAGTTTGTGTTGGTTTGTTAAACAGCTGCTTTAATTTTAGTCCATGGCCTGACCTGCCTTTCCCTTTGACTGCTGTCTTCAGCAGAAGGCATTGTGATGTCAGAACTCAACTGTAATAAGCTATTTGAGTTGAGCAGCTACATTTTTTGCTTTTTAATACATGGAGTTCTGCAATCCCATCTTTCATTTCTTTATAATATAAAGGATTCTGCATTCCCTATATTAAAAACAATTCTGTAATTTCTTTATAAAAGGCCATTTGTGGTACACGCAGTTGCCTGTCATAAAGAAATGACATAATAACTTAACTGTAATAAATTAAATGCATGAACTACAGTTTGGAATTCGTCATTTGTGCACCAGAACAACAGTATGGATCCATATGGGTGATATTATGACAAACAATGGATGGTGGGTACGCCCTCCATCAACGATACCTGCTGCTGCTCCAACTATTTTTGCTTTGCTGTTGAGTTTCTGGCCAGGTGACTGGTTCTGGAGTACTCTCCTGCCCACGTGCCAAGTCATGGAACCCCTGCCTGATTCCATTTGAGCCTCAAAGCGACAACACACTGCACAAAATGTGGCCCACTGTTGTCGGCTCCCAGTAGATTACTACCTGTCGGATAGAATGATCTCAGGAAGCCTCAGGGACGGGACGCAGCACCCCAAGTCTAAGCATGTACTGGGGCAAATACTCTGCCGGCAACAGTATTGTTGGAATAAATCACAGCTACACGAAGATGAAGAAGAGCTGGTTTTATTCTCGTCCGGTCTCTTGCACTCCGCTCGCCTCAATCAACGTTCTAGCACAGACGCCCTGCCAACATTCCATGGGACAGATTACACAGAGAGGGAGGAGGAGGGGGGTTAGGAACAAACCATTAAGGGACAGCGATTATAGAAGATTACAACACATCTCCCCTTGTACAAGAATAACAAAATGTAGCTGAAAGGTCCTCGTGGAAGAGAACATCATAAACAAATTAGGTTACATAGTCTTTTTGCCAACCTGGTGGCTGGCGCACCCTGGTCCCTCTGGACTCTTGACTGTTCGGTGAATTAACATCCTGGTCTTCCTCGCCAATGGCCATTGGTACACATACATCGGGGCAGGCGCTTACATTGTCTATGCTCCATGTACTTCCGTCTTCTAGTACCAGCGAGTTATTGTTCACTCTCTGTATCCTTATAGGTTTTGAGAAAGATGACACTTTTGCACGTCCTACAGCTGGTCTTTTGACCACTACCCATTGTCCCACAGAGAACTTCCTGCTAGTGGTTCCCCACTTCTGGTCAGACTTGGTTTTGTACTCCATTTGATGTAGTTCCACCTTGTCTCTCACAGACTTCCTGTCCACCCACACCGGACTGCCCCCATTCAACCAATTAGGGTTGAGCTTAGACCCTGGGTTCCTCCCTTTTAGGGATACGAACGGGGATACTCCTGTCACAGCATTGGGGGAGGAATGATAAGACCACAGTGTTTTTCTAACTGCCTCCTCTACTGGTTCATGCATTGTAACTGCCATTTGAATCGAGTTCTTCACAATCCTATTTGCCCTTTCCACCATACCATTGGCTTTGGGACAGTAAAAAGGTGTTCTTATATGTGAGATGGCTAACTCTGACAAGAACTTTTTCATAGTATCTGACGTAAATTGGACACCATTGTCTGTCACCAAGGTGCTGGGAATACCTTCTGTAGGAAACACTTCCTTCAAAAATTCTACCATGTCCTGTGTAGTTATTGAGGGGACAAATTTGGTACTGATCCAATGAGAATGGTAATCTATAATTACAAACATAAATCTCTGGTTGGCATTGAGTAAATTCATAGGCCCTATTATGTCAATCCCCAACTTGTCCCAAGGTTTACTCGGAACTTCCACTGGAATGAGGGGTGCCTTATGTACCACTTTAGATTTGTCACTTCTCCCACACGCTTCACAGTCTTTTACCATGCTCTCCACCAACCCATCCATGCCTGGGAACCAATAGTGTTGTCTCACTTTACTCTTCGTCATGCTCCTTCCCGGATGACCCTCATGTGCTAACACAATGATCCTATTTCTCATGCCACCCGGGGGAATGACTTTATTCCCTCTCCAAATCTGACCATTCATGCTGGCTAATTCGTTTCTCACTGACCAATAAGGTTTGAGGTTATCAGCTAAGTCCACGTTATGCTCAGGCCACCCTTCCTCAATCAACTTTTTTAACTCCTTTAACTCCGGGTCACTTTGGGATTCACTCTCCCATTCCTCCTTACTGATAGCCGGATGTTCCACTGCGAGAATGGCTTCATTAGGTGGCCCCCCCACTGTGTCTTCTCCTTGTATAGGCAACCTTGACATGCAGTCTGCAATGGTATTTTTCTCACCCGCCACATAACACATGGAAAAATTGTACCCTTGTAATGCCAGTATCCATTTGGCAATACGTGGTGTGGCCCTCTCTATGTTCTTAGTGGAGAATAATGGAATCAACGGTTTATGGTCAGACCTTAGTGTGAAGGGAATACCCCAAAGAAAAAATTTAAAGTGGTTTATTGCCCAGTAGCACGCTAGGGCTTCCCTTTCGATGGTAGAGTAATTGGACTCTGGTTCCTTCAGTGTCCTGGAAGCGAAAGCGATTACTCTTTCGCATCCACCAATCCTTTGAGTGAGGGATGCCCCTAAGCCCTTACTACTAGCATCAGTAGTCAGTGTGGTTTTTTCATTTGGATCAAACATCCCCAATGTGGGTGCTCTTGCAATGGCTGACTTAACATACTTTTTTTTTTTTTTTTTTTTTTTAAAACCTTTATTGTACAGAAAGAGCTCACAAATACGGGCCTACAACCCATCGGGCCGGCCACCACAATGAAGGAAACATATCAGGCAGTACAGAAACTCCAAGAGGATATCACAACAATCCATACAAGAAGCAAAGGTGCAAAGCCACAGAGCAACCACCACAAACAGGATGAGAGAAGGTTGATTTTATAATAGAAGAAAGGGTATCGCAGAATAATGACAAGCCTGAAAGTCCAGTGGGCCGTGGTGGGCCGCGAGCAAGCAGAAATATCGAACACAGGAAAAAGCAAAAAGAACAGTCACATTTTGGTAAAGGCAGAACGTGAGTCCCACCACAATAAGCAATTGCAACCGCTGCCCAGCGCCCTCCCACCACAACGAGAACACACAATAATATACAAAACTAAAATTAAGCTTACAAAACAAAAAGCCCTCTGGTACAACAACCCGGGGAAGGAAAGAAAAAAAAAAAAGGGGGGGGGGGGGGGGAGGGGAAAAAAAGGGGGGAAAAGAACATAGGAAAAAAAAAAGGGGGGGGAGAAGAAGAACGCAGCATCACTGCACGCGCCCCACGGCTAACGAAGCACTCGAGAATAGACCGGCACATGGAACCAGCGGTAACAGGAGGAATGAATGTGTAGTAAACCGTGACGGCAGAAATACCAGAAGGCCCATGCTAGCAAGAAACACCCCAGGGGGCAACATGCCGACACCGCGTCTCGAAAAAGGGGATACACAAGAGCCATAGAACCAAAATATAAGGGGAAAACACAATACGACAGACCCCCCCCACCCCGCACATCCCACCCTGCACCCCTGCAGAAGGCTATGGCCTACCCCAAGGCAGCGTGCCTGTCGCCCTAATCAGAACCCGAAATATAGAGAGATAAAGTGAGAAAGAACCACAAAGACAAAAAGAAGAAGGGAAAACAGGGAAGTAACAACGGGAGAGGAGCCATATAATCAAAACCCCAGCAGCTCCCACCTCCCCGTCCGAAAATATTCAGAGCCCACGGGAAGTTAGTAAGCACAAGGATAAAGTCCAGGAACATGAAGGAGAATCGAACATAGTCATACAGTTACAAACGGATCATCCGACCATACCGCAAGATAATAGTCCACCGAGGCAAGTTCATCTCAACCCTGTCCTTGTTTATCCCAAGTTGTAGTCGTCCAACGCACAAGGAACCAGCTCATGTGGAACAGGAGGCGAACAACAGGGAGTCCGATCGGCAATCCACACAAGTCATATCGATTGCGACCCGGATGAACAGGATAGAACTGCCACCACATCAAGCAATGCAGGCACAGTTCCGGCGACAATATGAGGAAAGCCGATCCGGCGGAGCAATCACAGGATCTTCGGTCGGCCACTCGAGGCAAAAAGGAAAGGGGAGATCCAACGAGGCCGGTCCGGACGGGACCCGGCCGGCGGACCCCCTGCACAGGGGGGAGCACAGGATGAAGGAGGGCAGCAGACATCCGCACACCCACACCGACAACAGCCGCCGGGCCCACGACCTCCAGGAAAGTTCCAGCAGCACACAACAGAGATGGAGCCGCACCCATCAAGGGGGGCCCAGCAGGCCCGGCAAAATGATCCTCCTACAGGTCAATGATAGGTGCGGCCATGGGAGCACCCCAGGAGCGCAAGGCGGCGAGGATGTCGCCAAGTGTAGGCTCACCTTTACGGTATTCAGCAAACGTGCCATGCGGCAGACCAGCGTCCCCAGTCTCGGCCAGGTCGAGAGACATGGGGCCGGCCGCCATTTTAGAAGCCCGGCGGGGCCGCGGCAAACTCCGACCCCCGTCCGGACACCAGCAGGGCAAACAGGATACAGCCGACCACCAGCAGAGGCACCACCAGAGCAGGAAGGGGGGCCACCAGAAGAAGGCGGATCGCCGGCTCCCCGCACGCTACCGGGTCCGTTCTCCGAGTCCGGGCGGAGGGACTCAAAATGGCCGGACCGGAGAACAAAGGGGAGACGAGCCACATACACGGTCAACCCCGTCCATGGAAGGCAGCGCCCCAACACCAGGTCGCAGGACCGTCGGACCAGGCCCGGATAGCCGTCACCGGTCTAATTGCACATCGGCCTCACCGACCGAACCCATACCGCCACCAAGGGCCGGCCACAGCGCATCGTCCCTCCCAGGCGCCACCAAGGAGTATCAGGCCCGCACGCTCCGGAGGCCCCGAAGCAGACAAGGGCGCAGCTCAGGATCCGCGGCACCCAGGAACAAACGGATCAAACGGTAAGTGCCTGTGAAATGTCGTAGTGCCATAGTACATCAAAGAATACTTCCCGGGGCAGGATAAGACACAGGATAGACGTTCCAGACAGGAAAGCGAACGGAGCCGAGCTAAAACGTGGCCATCTTGGACGCGAGCTTGGCTCCTCCCCCTGACTTAACATACTTGAATTCCTTTTTGCACTCCTCGCTCGAACCAAATGTACTATTTTTCTTCAAAAGCTCCCTCATGTTGCTTGTGTGGCTAGAAAAATTTTCAATGAACTTACTCATGTACTCGACTAAACCCAAGAAGGATCTAAGCTCCTCTTTGGTAGTAGGAGCGGGTGCTAACAATACTGCATCTAACAGGCTGGTTTTTGGTTTAATACCCTCGCCTGATATGGTATGCCCAAGGTAAGTCACAGATTTGACCCCTATCTTGCACTTGTCCTTTTGAGTGGTAAAACCAGCCTTACTCAACTTACACAAGAATTCTCTTAAAATCAGGTTGTGTTCACCCTCTGAGTCTCCATAAATTAGTATATCGTCCTGAAAGCACAGGACCTTACTAAGGTCTTCAAGGATATGTTGCATAATGCGTTGGAAGACCGCTGCCGCGGACGCCAACCCGAATGGCATACGATTATACTGGTATGCTCTGAATGGCGTAATGAAAGAAGTCAGGCTTTTAGACTCCGGATGTAGGGCAACCTGGTGGTATGCCGCTGAGAGGTCCAAAACACTGAAACATTTCGCCCCCTTCAACACACTAAGCATCTCGTTTATTCTAGGGAGGGGATGCCTCTCTACCCAGATGTTGGCATTGAGATCCCTGAGATCCACACATGAACGAATCCCTTTTCCCCCCCCCTTTTGAAGCTACCACAATGGGGGCGAGCCACTCAGAGCTCTCGATCTTTTTAATTACACCAATGGATTCCAATTTTTCCAGTTCTTTCTGCAAAGAATCTCTCACTACCAATGGCACGGATCTAGCTCTATGTACCGTGGGCTTGTAATGTTTTTTCAGTTTTATTTTATGAAGGAATCCTTTCAATAACCCCAACTCACTGGAAAATACTTCAGGGAATTCCTCAACCACCTCATTACCAATACTGGGTTGATCTATCAGGTATACTGGTTCAGAGGCATTGGGGTCTAATTTTATACCTAGGTCCTTTTGATGTTTCCACCCCAGTAAACACGATCCTTTCTTCGTTAGATACACTTTTCCCACAGTGGCTCTCTCTTTGAATCGAATGTGCATAATGATCATTCCCACCAATGGTATAGTATCATGATTGTATCCTCCTGGGTTGATGTCTGGGGGCAACACTTCGTAATCCTTGTCAACAGACCTGGTTTTAAATGTGGTTTCATTTATAAGTGTGTACGGTGAACATGAATCCGCATATACATTGTAGGCCACATTGTCAAGCATGATCTCACACTCTGGGTAGCTACAGTCTGAATTATCAAGCAACTCATTAACCATGAATACAATATCCCCTCTGGGTTCCTCATCTTCCCAAATCATATGGGTCACCTCTTTTTTCATATCGTGACATACCTTGGTGAAATGTCCCCTTTTATTGCACTTCCTGCACATGGCACCCCTTGCTGGACATTTTACACTATTAGCAAGATGATTGGGATTACCACAACGGAAACATTTCAACTTTTGGGGCTCATCCTTCAGGAAAGAACTCCCTTTTTGTACATATTTGCCCTTGTCTTGCCTATTGGACACTCTCAGTACTTCCTCATCACACACCTGTTTCACCTCAACGGCCTCCTTCATTTCATTCATGCAGAATGCTGTGTGTTCGATGCTCTTTGCTATATCCACTGCTTGTTTCAAATCTGGGGCATCAGCAAGCAATTTTTCTTGTATTTTCCTGTCTGAAGTGCACCTGACCAACTGGTCTCTAATCAGTGAATCCGTGAGATTACCAAAATCACAGGTGGAAGACAACCCTCTAAGGACTGCTATGTAATTCACTACCCTTTCTTGTTTCCCTTGAGACCTAGAAAAGAATTTGTGTCGCTCCAACACTACATTAATTTTCTTACCAAACTGTGCTTCTAGTTTCTTCAAGGCAATAAGGTATACATCTGGTGGAGCATCACCTTCCCCACCTCCACCACTGCTTTCCATCTCAATTTCAGGTAAATTATCATACATTTCTCTGGCATGCTTACCCAGATTATGTAACAGAATGTGCAATTTTCTAACCGATGAAAATCTGTTGCCTCCTATAGCTATTAAATAAGATTCAAAAATCCTCTCCCAATTCTTCCATGGAGTGAGTGGTTCACCATCATCATTGAGAAAGGGAGGCGGTTGTGACATTGACATTGCTGTAGCCATAATACAAATCCTTTACTGCCCTTTCTCACCCCAGCACAATACATAAAGCTTGGAAGGCACCAAGGTGAGAATGGCACACCCAAACTGTCTCAACACTTAACAGATAAACACTCTTCAAGGTTAACAATTCAGCAATAACAGTGTCCAGAAAAAAAACAAAAAAAACGGAATTAGACTTATAAGGCTGTGCCTATCAGTATGTAAAGAGAACAAAAACCACCTAAAAGATTTACAAGGTCTTTCAATAGCTGTGCTTGTCAGCGTAATAAGCAGCGAACAGACTCTGACAAGCTTCTTGGATGTAAGCTGTGCCTGCCAGCGTGATCAAAACGACAGGCTCCTGAACCGCATGCAAAGAAATATAATGTCTTTCAATAGCTGTGCTTATCAGCGTGAAAAGCAGCGAACTGACTCTGACAGGCTTCTTAGATGAAAGCTGTGCCTGCCAGCGTGATTAAGACAACAGGCTCCTGAACCACATGGGAATCCAACACCGTGTGCTAATCCAAAGAGCTTCCATTCATATGAAAATAGAGCCGGGTTCTCCTTTAACCCCAGGCTTCCCTCCAGAGAATTCTGCCTCACTACCAGGTGCTAAGATGTTCCTTGCGCACCTAAGAAAAATGCCAGGCAGCCTCACGAAACTCAGAAAGAAGAACTGTGCGCCTTACACAGCTGACGGAGAAACTGACCTAATCAGTGCGCTCACCCTGCAGTGACAGCTGCTGACAGGAGGTGGCGTCAGAGTTGAAAGTACCGTTGACAGTTCTCCAGATTGAACTTCACATAAAGGTCTTCACCCGGGAGATTTGTGAATGGAAATAGACGGCGGCTGCACTTAACACCGGCACCACGAAATTAATGAAGAAGTTCAATAAACACAGCTACTTCACAGCTACACTGGACATTTGCCTTAACAGTTCCAGGAGCGGCCAAGCAATAAAATGAGAAACGCTGGCCTCAATCAAACAAACGCCTTCAGAAATGACGAGAAAGTAACCCTCTTCAAGATCGAGCACAGAGCAAGGCGGAGCGGAAATAAACACGCCTTATACTCTGATAACTACTAACGCTAGCAGTAATACAGATCTCGTTTTCCCTTGAAGACTCACAGTTACTTCTCAATCGGCGTCGTGGTTCGCGGTAGTGCTGGATAAACGGGGGAAGACCAGGACCTGCCCCCCGCGCAGCCCCGTCGCCAATTTGTTGGAATAAATCACAGCTACACGAAGATGAACAAGAGCTGGTTTTATTCTCGTCCGGTCTCTTGCACTCCGCTCGCCTCAATCAACGTTCTAACACAGACGCCCTGCCAACATTCCATGGGACAGATTACACAGAGAGGGAGGAACTGGGGGGTTAGGAACAAACCATTAAGGGACAGCGATTATAGAAGATTACAACAAGTATCACTTGAGGTTTCCCATGTGCTCAGGACACACTCAGTCCCTGCAGCAATGGCTCACTTCTCCTCTTCCAGCCGTCACCAGTTGGCAGCTTCCAATCGATTGGTGCATGAGTGCGAGGTCAGGGTGAGCAGTATGTTTCTACACGGTGAGAAATTTGTTAACAGAGGGTGAGCAGTGCGTGAGTGGAGGATGAGCAGTGCCTCAGTGCAAGGTGTGTGGGCCTAAGTACAAGGTGTAAGGGGCCTATGTGCAATATGAGCATTGTAAGAGTGTGTAGGATGAGATGTGTGTGAGTCAAGGGTGGGTGTCCGAATATATCGCAGCATAGATGACTTACTCGAGGGTAATATAGGACAGCACTGTGAAGGTCCAGGCTTTCTTGTGTACACTACGGTTGTCCCTTATTCATAGAGTGGCTCTTTCCAAAATGAGCATGCTACCCTGATTGATATATTTTCCAAATATCCTGTGTGTGAATGTATCGTAAGCAGTGTGTGAGTAAGAGATGAAATTTGGTAGCCATGTTAGTGCAATATGTGGTGAGTGAGTGTAGGGCAGGGCAGGGTAAGTGTGAGTTCAGGGTGAGCGGAATGCAAGTGCCGGGAAAGTAGTGTATGTGCAAGGTGAGGTTTGTGTAAGTGCATATTGAGAGTTGTGAGTGCAGAGTGAGCAGTGTAGGAGTGTTCAGGGTGATTGGTGTATGAATTTGCAGGTTGGATGGTGAATGAGTGTGCAGGGTGAGTGGTGTGTGCATGGTGAGCATTGTGTGCACACATGGTGAGCCAATTCTGAGTGCAGTGGGAGCGATGCCTGAATGCAGTGAAAGGAGTGTGAGTGGAGTGAGGGCAATGTGTAAGTGAAAGGTGTATTAGCAGTGTGAGTACAAGGTGCGGTGTACATGAATGAAAGGTAAGAGGTGCGTGAGTGTACAATCAGTAGTGTGTCTTTGTGTAGGATGAGGGGTGTGTGCAGGGTGAGCGATGTAAAAGTCAGAAGGGCATGAGTGTAGGGTGAAAGGTAAGTGGCTGCTGGGTGAGAGGTGTATGAGCGGTGTACGATTGGAGTGTGGGCGAAGGGTGAGAGCAAGATGAGCTGTGGAGGAGTGCATGTTGAGAGGTGTCCACAGACACTAAGCAGCAGGTCATGCCCCCCCACAAAGGAGTATTTGCCCTTCTGAAGCGTTCAGAAGAAAGAAACAGTGGTTTCAAAGGCTAACAACACTGGCTGCGCTTCCACATTCATGTAACCACGAGAAAAATTAAGTTATGAACTGTCTTGAAACTGCATGTAACATGATGCACCGAGGAAGACTGAAACAGACCTGTGACCAGTGTACGATTCCACCTCCGAGCAAGGTGAGAGGTATACGAGTATAGGGTGAGGCGTAAGTCCAGGGTGAGCAGTGCGAGTGTGAGGTGAGTAGTGTGAGTGCAGTGTGAGTGGTTTATATGTGCAAGGGGAAAGTGTATTACTGCAGGTTAGTGTTGTGCATGGGGTGAGTAGTGGGTGAGTTCAGGGTAACAGTGTGCAGGGTACGAGGTGGGTGAATAAGGGATAAGTGGCCAGCATGAGTGCTGTTTTAGTATTGTGAGGGCCCATGATGGGTGAGAAGAACAAGTTAACTTGGGTAACTCTCTTTCTGGTAGAGACTCTATCTGACCGCAGATTCATCTTTTAAATATTCACCAGGCATCAGACTAGAACCAGAAACCTTTGAGCAGTACCTCTATGTGCTGGTAGGTGCTGCAGTGTGGCTCTGCACTGACACATTCTGCTCCGGAAATGATGTGTGGGCCTATATCTGTGCCACTACCGTGCAATGACGTCAATTGCTTTTGAGGCTGTTTGCTCCACCAGAATCACAGACCCAACAGCAAATTGGCTTTGACTAGTGTGCAGATTCCTAGGCTTGGGATCTTGTTAATGAGTAGAGCCAAATTGACAGAAAGGGGAGGAAGAGAAGGTCAGTGAGGAATCTGCAGTTAGAGTCTCTAACAGAAAGAGTGTTAACGAAGGTAAGTAAATTGTTCTTCTGATGGATACTTTTAACCGCAGATTCCTCACCTTTTCAATAAATACCAAAGCAGTACCCTTTTAGAAGGTAGGTCTGTCAATTGCCTCAACCCAAAAAGTTCTGTACGACCAAGTGGGCAAAATGCCTTTCTCAGCTAACATGGGTATCCAGACAGCAAAGCTTCCTGAACATTTGAAACGATGCCCAAGTATCTGCATGGCAGATGTCCAGGCAGGAACTGCATGTACCAACACAGTGGTAGCTGCTTTAGCCCTGGTGGAATTGGCTTGCAGACCTTCTGGAGGCTGCTTTTTGACCAATCCATAGCAGATCTTGATGCAGAGTACAATACAATGGGAGATGGTGTTCTTCTGCATGGCCTTGCCTTTTTTATCCCAGCAAACCCAACATAAAGTTGATTGTTCAACCCAGTCTTTGGTGAAATCGATGTAGAACATCCTCTTTTGGGATGTATGTGATGGAGTCTTTCTTTCTCCATAGAAGGATGAGACAAAGCATAGAACGTCAGCAGGGTGATGATGTGTGAGGGCATCATAACTTTTGTTAAGATGGACGCTTGCTGCCGCAGAACCAGTGTGTCTGTCTAGGACGGAGGTGGTGTGAGATGAGCTAACCCATTGAGAGCCCTAAGCTCACTCACTCCTGTAGTGCTAGAGCCACTCTTGTAGTCTGACACCCTGTGATGACCTTTGACTGCCATTATTTTAATTAACTTTGGTGTGTTATTTTATCCTAGCCTGAATGTACGATGTCCTGCATATGCCTTGTTTCTCTTAAAGGTTTCTATCTTGTAATCTTGCAGTCTTGCAGTGGGAGCTGTCACGGAGTAGAACAGCCTTGCCAAGAACAGAACGTGTGGAATGTGCATTTGAAAGCATGAGAGAGAGAGAGAGAGAGAGAGAGAGAGGTGTGGAATCTACTTTTTGGTCTTGAAGTGTAGTGGTGCACAATTGTGCATGGTGTTGTACATCGCATCCTGAGAAACTGCAAGTAGTGCAAGGACTACTTCAGAGAAGCAGCTATTCTCTCTGAAAAAAATTGAGCAACAGGGGCTACCCCAAATGCATCGTCTCCCGTGCGTCCAAATGGGCATGGTACTGCCACAGGGAGGTACTTCTCTAGCCCTCACCCAAGCGGACTAACCTACGCATTCCATTTGTATCCACCTACAGTCCTTCCAGCAACTTGGTTAGCAGGGTTATAAAAAGAAACTGGCCCATATTGCAGACCTATGCTCCCTTCCAAGAACCACCCCTTTTTTCATACAAGAGGGGTAGCAACCTAGCAGACAAACTGGTCCATGCCATCACCTGTCCCAAAGATGAAAGGAAAACCCAAACTGTGACATCATTGTGGGGGTTACCACCAATCCTTGGCAATTACAAATGCCAAACCTGCTCTGCATGCAATTGCATCAACAATACCAATGAATTTGTCGCTGCAGGACACACTTCCCAACACAGAAATGACTCCAACTGCCACACATCCAATGTAATCTACGCTATACGTTGCCCGTGCAATCTACTATACATCGGACAAACCACACAGATGGTAAAGCAGTGGATTTTCCAGCACCAAAGCCGCATCAGATGTAATGTTGAGACGGCTCCTCTTGTCGGACATTTGAAAGAAAAAACCCATTCCGAAACAGCCTTAACCTGGCAGGTGATTGACCGTCCGGAACTTCCGCTCAGGGGAGGATACCTACAACTCCTGCTGAACAAATGTGAGTGCCGATGGATTGCACATTGCAACTCTGTCACTGATGAGCTAAATACATTGGATGAGTGGAACACGGTCATTACTGCTCCCTGACCCCCTGGAGCGCCCACTGCATCTTATCCCTAAGCCTTCATGCTTCTGTTCACGAGCCTCCCTGACTCAGGGACTTAGCTGTACCATTGCATTTTCCCACCATATGTAACACACACTAAATATAACATGATGCCCTCATGGTATATACATATGTGATCTCCAGTTCTTTGTTTCTGCTATCACATGGGGAAGGACCAATGCGCTACAGTCCCTTCAACATGTCACAATGTATAAAAGAATTTGTGTCAGCACACGTTGTTGTTATCGAATTGCTGTTGGTGCACTCCCAGTTTTGTCCCATTTTTTGACACTTGTACTCTACCCCGTCTTCATTTTCCGCGGTAATATAATTGTATATACTATCACGCTTGAATCACGTGTTCTCCTTGATTATAACCTGTAGTAATTGAAACAAGCCTGTAATTACTGCAAAGACATTAATTGAATATCACTGTTGAATCCCTGTACCCCACTCGGTCTAGTCTTACTGATTATCTCAATTGTTACATTTGTCTTAATTGCCTTTTTAATTTTGATTGAACCCTTGAAGTAACTAACTAATTGTCGCTTGATATTACTGCAATGACACTGTTTTGCATAAATACATTCAAAAGTTCCCGTCTGCAGTCTTGAACCTTTCACCCTCTGTGTCGTTTCTTCTCATTTCTCTATCCTTTTCCCTGTCGGCACTCCCTCTCCCCCCCCATCCTCCCCCGGGGGCCCATGACAAGTCTTCAGCTGTTCAATTGTTCCCGGTCTAGTGTTCCCAGTTTAACAGTTTTCTACTGTACTGACAGGCACATGAACCTGAGATTGACATGCCAAGTATTTAAATATTATGGTTTTATTTAAAATTGTGTTTAAAAATATGATATTGGTTTTGAAATTTCTTAAAATGTACATTTATTTATTTTCATAATTTCTTTTTATTTAACTGTTTTCTGCCTTGCTGGCTGGCGGGCACAAGGACCTGAGAGTGGCATGCAAAGTATTTACATAGTATTATTTAAAAGAATTTTTTTTGTGTTTACAAATATCATATTGGTTTTGAAGGGATATTTCTTAAAATGTACATTTATTTATTTTCATAATTCATTTTCATGTAACCATTTTTCTTTTGTACTGACAGACACAAGGGCCTGGGAGTGGCATGCAAAGTATTTACAAATAAAGTAAAAAGTTTTATTTTTTAACAATTGTACCTAGCCTGCTTATACATATAAAGTTTCTGTTGTTTCTTTCTAAAATAAATGAAAGTTTTCTATTGGATATTTCTTATATTTTATGCAATGCATATTAGACTCATTTCATAACCTATTTTTATTTAGTGGTTTTCTAAGATACTGATGAACCCAAGAGCTTCAGAGCGCTATATGAACTATTTTAAGTACAATATTTACTTCATTTATTTTTGCAAAATTGCCTTGCTCAAAAATGCAAAGCTGTTGCTGACTTCTTAAAAATTAAATGTTTGTTTCAAATGGATATTTCTTATACTTGTAGCTATTTAATATGTCATGATTAATGGGCAATCAACATTGAATAGCTGATGCAGAAAAAGAAGTGGCCAGCCTGCATTTCCGGGAGGAACAAAATTACAAGTGTGTTTCTTTGTAGACCTTTATGCACCTATGTTATGTGTTTTATATAGGCATGGGTAGAGCCCAGTAGTCTTGCCTAGTACTGCCTTGCCCCCTTCACTAGTCATACTTGCTTGTCAACCCAGAAAATCTATTATATATTTTATGAGTTTTCCTTTATGAATGCCTATAAGAACTGTATTTTTACTCCATTTCTCACAGATGTGGTGCTGAAAAGTGCACCGAAATACACCAATGGAGCAGAGTGCTGGTGTCATTCTCAGGACCAAATAGCGGCAAGCAGCTACTCCAATGGCAGGGCCCGCAATCACACAAATGCAGTTTCAGATAATGCGTGTCCTCCAGCACGGACCAATCATATCTATGCATGTGGTATTTCTATACTGTGAAGAAAGCCAAATTGCAGTAGAGCACTCTACATGGTCAAAAAGCAAGGATACAATCAAGTGGCTGGAGAAATAGCTGGTTTATAGTTTGTTAATACATCATGATGTAGTGCTCTATAAAGTGGTGGGTCTTTAGCTCTTTCCTGAATTTGAAAAGGGTTGGTGTGGTCCTGATGGATATGGTTTGTTTTTTTAGGTCCTAAGTGCATAGTTGAAATAGGCCTGTTGCCTTGTTTTTATCATTTTTACACTTTTGACACCAGTCTGGTTCTGTTTCAGAGCTAAGTATGCCAAGCACTACCAGAGATGCTGATCAGGTGATGTGACTGTTTCCATGAGACTGAGAGTGAGAACACAGGGCCAGGAAAGAAGAATACCAGCGGGATCTGGACAGGAGCATCACACGTGCTGGACTGTAGAAGTCTGAGTCAAGGTGTGCAAGCTATGTTCTGGAACACCTCAGAAGCCAGAGACGGCAAAGCCTCTAGTTAGAAAGGAAGGGACAAGTAAATGACAAACTTGCAGAGAATTAATGGGCCCTTGCATGTGTGTGTCCTCGTGCTTGTGGTTGAGGGAGTCTGTCTGGTGTGGTGCCCTTCCTTGACATTGTTCCGCCCAATGGTAGTCCTGGTATTTGATTGCACTACCTCACTGTGGGGGTGTTAACTCTGCACATTGGCTGGCACTGCTGCCATAATGGGAGCTACCGATGGAATAATGGTGGCCCTAGAACAATACTCAATTTTTTGGCGCATTGTGTGTATCCTTGGTCTAATTGTGGCTACCATTGGCATAATCATGGCAATCCTAACTACTGTGGGCATCCTAAGCCTAATCATGGCCAACTCTGACATAATGATGGCCATTCCTCACATGCTGAGGGCCTACTTGGCATTACTCACACACTGACGATATTTTAGCATTACATGGGTATCCCTGGTGTAATTGTGGAGAAGGAAAACAGAAAATGAATATACTAACAAAAGAATAGGAAGAATAATACATCCAATTTACAAGTCACCATGCCCAAATATCCAGTATGACTCTCCATGGATTTTGAACAATGACCGGTTAAGGTGAGAGCCCCAGTGGCCTTCCGGCATGTAGTGTCATGCAATAAGGTGCCATGAGACCTTTGAGGAAGTATTATTCAATTAATTACCTTCACAATTAACTGTTCCTTAGTGATTTCAAGTAGGGCATGTTTCCTCCTGCAGGCTGTAGGGCAGAGACCAGTAAATTTAAACACGTGGGGCCCAGCATACATCAGGTCACTCAGCACTGTTGTTAATCTGAGGAGTCTGTATCTGTTCCCCCTACATTTAATACCAGCAAACCACCACCCTACTCACTGGGACCTTTGAGGTACGCCTAAGGGCCCCGTTAATCAAAGCCACTTCGAAAGTTCTTGGCCCTGTTAGAAGTTCTCCAGTATTGCCGAATCTGTGTCAGACACTTTATCCGGTTCTGATTTAGGTGAGTACGCTCACTACATGTATCTATGCTCCCCACCCGGCCTTTTCACATTTGGCTTATAGCCACCACCTTACCCCACAGAGTCTCGGTTGTGGTTCAATGGGCCTGATAGCTGTTGGGAGGCCATCGTTTTACAGCGCCTGTCTGAATGTTAAGGGAGCTAATGGATTGCATGAGAAATCTGTCACTTTTAGTCAGTTCTCGTTGCTCATCCGAGTCTGGAGGCTCAAGTATTTTCATAGGCTCTTTATGTATATGAGAACAAAGTCTAAAAAGCATGTGCGCCTGCCTATTTTCACTTTTTTTGTGTGACATAGCCCCAACTCTCAAATTCAAATGACTGCTAGTTGTTTCACTCCTCACCCATTAAACAAACCCTCTACTGCAGCTCTGGAAGTCACAGAGGAGACTCACTCCCACCCCTGCTCTATCCAACTGCAGGGGCTGCAAGCCCTCCTGGGTCCAAGCCATGGAACAGCTTCTGTCGGCCCAGTGCCTCCTGCTGTGTTGTGCCGAGCTGCATCTCTACTCTCTGGGGAACAGGAGAGCCATCCACTACTCGGGTTATGCAGTGAAATCTGGTGGTGTGCTTCAGGGTCTCTTCCAGTCCTCCACGCCACAGTCCTGGGTCGCTAAAGTAGGTTACTCAGACTGTGGGTGCCATGTTATGTTATGTTATTAGTATTTGTAGCGCATGGCTGCCCCTGCATCGGGGCATTCCAGCGCTCAGCCTGAACAGAGGAGGGCAGAGAGGGGCTAGACTAAAGATTGGAAAAAAAACATGTCTTGATCAGCTTCCTGAACGTCCAGTGGTCCTGCATCCTAAGGTCTTACCAGTATCGTGGCACAGAAGAGATCAGAGGGGCATGATAAGGGCTTTGGAAAAGAGCACCAGAGGTTGTCTCCAGCACACACGACTCACCTGAGTCTAGGTTCCGCTCCATGGGGCACCATTCTGCTGCCACCCAGAGATGGGTGATGCATCCACCAAGGGGCAGTCACCTGACAGCTCAGATGACAGCAGCTATTCTCAGGCCTAGCTGGCTGTGCCCCCAATGAACTACAGTTCACCATTCGAAGTTGCCACCTGCCTTTCCACACAAAAACAAGCTATGAATGAAGGTCAGGCACATCTCACCCAGACACATCAGCAGATCATCAAAGCAGTCAATCATAGAAGAACCGCATGCAGGAAAAATGCAGAGAGACTGCGCAGTCCACGTACAGGTTACATGAAGCAACAATCTGAAGGGTCTGTAAATTAAGCCAACAACTCAATCAATAAGCAAGGAACCTAATTCACCTCTGGGTCGTAAAACATTTCAACACAGATTTAAAAAAAGTCGAGATGCAAGAATATTTAAAGATACAAATAACATAAATTATCGACAGTGTTAAGAAAGTGTGTACAGAAAAGGGAGCAAAGAGTTCCATACTTTAGAAACACAACCAGAGAACAACTGAGCAAACGTGCAGTGTTCCTGAAAGCCAGGAGTATGGGCCTCCTGAAATTTTCAACTTCTTTAACAAATAGTGTGGTGTGCTTGTTGTAAGGGGGTTAGTTGTCCCTAGGGGATGGCTGCTAATCGTGATCAAGGACTGGAGGGGGGATAGCAGACCTTCGACACAGAGATGGGGCGAGCAACAGAAAGACACGGACACTGGGTATGCTCTGTTGGACCGGAAGTCCCGTGCGACCTCCGTCCCTTTATTTATAGCCTTCTGGCCATGCCTGGCAAGAAGGTGATACAAATTGTGATAGTGCTTCCGGTGTTCTGTGGAGACCCTCGGAGCACTAGAGCGCTACATCCCTTCCCAACTTGGTGTTTTGCAAAATCAGTTCCATGATTAACATGCAAAATCTGCCAGTCTTTGATTCGGCCTTGGGTTTGGCCTGAGGCTGTAGTGCCACTTTCCTCTCGAAGAAGTGTGTCCTTGATCGTCTATCTGTGGCGATGATGTTGCTGCCACAGAGGTGTTCATGGGCGAGCGAGGGACGACATCTTCGGATCTGTCCTCTGCCTCCACTCTAACCATAGATTCAACAGTGGGTTCCGTGTTGTCTTGGGCGGACGATTTGCGCTTGAACCACGAAACATTTCTGGTTACTTCTTCTCCATTTTGATACGCTGTTATCGCTGTGCCATTAGTCTCCTTAATTACCCAGGGTTCAGGCTCATATGGAGTGTGGAACTTGCCTCCTGGTCTCCAAGTTCGAATAAGCACTGAGTCTCCGGGAATCAGCTCTCTCTCGCGAGCTCGCCTCTTCTGACTTGCTCTGTCATTGGTTTTCCTTCTTCGCTCTTGGGTAGTTGCAGGCATGTATGGGTCAGGTACCCAGTTTTCCACCATGGGGAGTAGATCCCTTCTTGGTCCGGTCAGCATTAAAGACCAGGGAGACCTTTGTGTGGTACTGTGTGGGGTGCTCCTGTATTCTCTGAGGAAATGTTGGAGAGCTTCTTCCGGATTCTTTCCTTCTACCGTGGCTATTCGCAGAATCTTGTTGATGGTCCTCATAAACCTCTCCACCTCTCCATTAGCCTGAGGCCACTGTGGCGTGATCCGATGGTGCTTCACGCCCAGGCCTTGCAGGAATTCTCTGAACTCACTCCCTTGGAATGGAGGGCCGTTGTCCGTTTTGAGCACATGTGGAACCCCGAACATGGCAAAGGACTTGTTGAGGATCGGTTGAATTTTCGCGAAACTGGTTGACGATGCCAGATCCACAATTGGATACTTGGTGTAGCTGTCGATTAGCACCACCGTGACTCTTCCGTCCGGGAAGATGCCAAAATCTAAACTGACCACCGACCAGGGAGATGGAGCCGGGTCTTCTGTGATTACCGGAGCCGGGGCATCAAGCGTGCAGGTTATCTGGCATGCTCGGCAGTTCCGTACTACTGCGTCGACGCAGTCTTCGAGGTTGGGGAACCATACCTTTTCGCGCATTCGGGCCTTCATCCTTCGGGTTCCCTGGTGTCCCTCATGAGCTAGGGTTGTTGCCTGTTCTTGCAGGGCTAGAGGGATCACCACTTGGGCCCTCTCAGTATGAGCCCATTGTCCGCACTGCTGAGCTCATTGTGAATTTTCCAGAATTGGGTTAGCCATAGGCGGTCCGCCTCATTCCATCCACTGACATTTCGCAGGAAATTTTCCCAGGATCCCGTATGTATCGCTTCCGTGACTCGTTGAATGACTGCATCATTGGCGTATTGAGCCACAATGACATCAGCTGTGAGCGCTCGGGGGCAAGCCCATTGAGACATAATGTTCACAAATTCTTCATTTTGCACCTCCTGGTCCGTTGTGGGAGCCTCGTCAGTTGATGAATGTCGCGACAGAAAATCATCAGGGTTCTTCGCCCCTGGCCGGTACACAAGGTCCATTTGGTATTGTTGCACTTGGATGGGCCATCGTTCGATTCGAGGCGGAGGGTGAGAAGCGGTGCCTCTGAACAGCGGTATCAATAGTTGGTGGTCAGTTACCATCCGAAAGGGGTGCCCCGTGATATATAGGTGAAAATGATTACTGGCCCCTTTCACAGCTAAGGCCTCCCTCTCTATTTGGGAATACCTGGCTTCAGTCGCGGTGAGAGATTTGCTTGCGAAGGACAGGGGAGCCCACACTCCGGGTTCCGTCACTTGTGTGAGTAGAGCTCCGAGACCAACCGGGCTTGCGTCTACCAATATCTCGGTAGGCCTAGCCGTATCGAAGTATGCCATGGTGGTCCCGTCTAGTAGTGCTGCCTTAACTTTGTTGAATGCTTCTTATCGGTGTTAGTCCATGTCCACGGGCTCTCCTTCTTTGTCAAATTTCGCAGAGGTTTGGCAATCGTGGCCAGATTGGGGATGAATCTTGCACAGTACTGGGCCATGCCAAGGAAACTTCTCACCTCCGATGCTGTCGTGGGTGCAGGGGCAGGTCTGATGGCTTGAGATTTTCTGGGGTCCACTTTGACTCCATCTGAATCAAACACGTAGCCTAAGAATTCTATGGATTTTTTGAAAAACTGACATTTTTCCTTGTGTAATGTCACTCCATGCTCGGTCAGCCTCTGAAGCGTAGCTCTCAGTCTTTGACGATGTTCTTCGCTCGTCTTGGCATGTATTATAATGTCATCACTGACATTTAACACCCCTTGTAGTCCTGACAGAATCTCCTTGATGGTATTTTGAAAGATTTCTGCAGCAGATGATATGCCGAAATGTAATCTTTTATACCTCCTTAGGCCCAGATGTGTCGAGAACGTTGTTATGTAACGGCTTTCTTCTGCCAGCCTTAACTGGTGGTACCCCGCGTTGAGATCCAGCTTTGAAAACCACTGGGCTCCATTGAGGTCTGTCAGAATGTCATCCACTGTGGGAGTGAGGTGCCTCTCTCTCTTTATGGCTTTGTTAGGCATCCTCATGTCTATGCAGATCCTTTTTTTTCCTGGCTGCCGGGGTTTCTCTGCTATCACCATGGGAGACACCCGTGGAGTCGGGCCCGTCACCTTCTCTATTACTCCTTGTGCTTCTAGCCGGGCCAGTTCTTTTTCTACAGCCGCTCGGAGATGGAATGGAATTCTCTGGTGCCTCAACGCAACAGGCTGTATGGCGTTGTCAATGTGGAGCTTTACTGGCAGTCTTTTAATTGTCCCAAGACCCTTGAAAGCGATGGGAACATCTGCAGGATGTCTTCCGTTTGGAGAGCTTTCACGGCATTGGCAAAAGCAATAAGTCTGAGGTCTTCTGCAGTGTGGCTCCCAACAAGTAGGTCAGCTTCCTTGTCGACCACGTGAAATGTTGTCATTATTTCCTGGTCCTCCGCCTTGACTTGTACTAGCATCTTTCCTCGTAGCGGAAGTGACTCCTGGCTGCCATACGTCAGGATTCGAACTTTGGAGGGCACCAGTCGTGGTCTTGGTTTGAGGGACTTGTAGTGCTGTATGCCCATCATATTTACGGTGGCTCCTGTATCTATGACTGCAGTCACTGCTGACCCGTCGGTCTGTATCTGACATTTGGGTTGCGGTCTTCGCCTTCTCTTCAACTTACTGATGAATGACACGTAGTAGCATTCGTCATCTTCCTCGGTGGAGGAGTCATCCAGCCGTGGTTGACGGTGGTGTTGCGTTCTGGCAGACCGCAACGACTGGGCATCATCTAAGGAAAGTTGTCTGACGGCACCAGCTGTTGTTTTCTTTCCTGAGAAGTTTCGTCCGCGGAAACCACCTCTGCACACGCCCGCGAAATGGTTCTGCACCCCACATTTGGAGCAGGTCTTGCCTCGTGCTGGGCAGCCATCTTGATTGTGTTCATCACGTCCGCAGTACCCGCATGGCACTCGGCGTTGTGTTCTGGTCGGCCATCTTCCTCGTCCCCCTCGACCGGCGTTGTGGATTGCATCTACTCTCTCGGTCTTCACAACAGCCCCGGTGTCTGTCTGCGGATTGAGGGCGGCTTCCATCGCCGTGGCTAGGGCATCTGATAATTCATGCGACCGGGCAAGAATTAGTATTTCTTCTAGTGTGATGCGGGGTTGGCGCAGTATCAGGGTCCTCAGGTGTTTGTTGCGGCACCCTTGAATCAGTTGCGCAGTTACCTCTTTGTCTGGTCATCGTCTGGGCAGGTGCTTATGAGGTCTCTTAGGCGTGCATGAAATGCATACATCGTTTCTCCTTCCCTTTGTCTCGACTGTCTTAATTTGAAACGTTCGTAGTGTGGGTTCAATTGAGGATCAAAGTGCGCATTTAATGCTCGGAGGGCGGCGTCATAATCGGTAGCTGCTCCTGTATTTGGCAGGTGCGTGAATAGTTTGTATAATTCAGTTCCTCCAAAGTGCAGGATTAATGATCTTTTGACCTCACCATCTTTTTCTCTGGTGGCGGTGAAGTAATTGTTGAGTTGCCCTAACAAGACTGCCCATCTCGGCGCTGCTGTTCCTGGGTCAATTAATTCACTAAATGGCGGCAGAGCTTGAATCTGCGAGTGGGATGAAAGGGCTGAAGGTTGTGCCAGGGGTCCTACTAGCAGTGCTGGAGGTGCAGCCTGCTGTGCCCCTCCTGTTGCAGCATTTGGTTGGTTGGACATTGTGTTCTCTTGTTTGGTTCTTGTTGCGTCTGTGTGGTCTGCCGTCTTTGCCTCTCTCGATTGAATTTGCCACTGCTTGTTTATTGCGGTTGCTCTCCCCTGCCTCTCAATATGTGGCCCCTCGTGTGCTTATGGTCCCTTGCTGGTTGATTCTTGACTTCTACTTGTCCGTGGTAATGCCCCTTTTTCCTGTGTTTTTTTTCCTCTTCTTGCCTTTGCTGGTGTTTGTTTACTGTGCTGGGGTGGCCTCATACACCGTGCTCTTGGCCTCGGCTTCGCTCGTTGGCCGTCCTCGTGCTTGTGTGCTGTCTCTGGGCCTTCTCGAGCGCTTCTCTCGCTCACTGCGTCGTTTTGGGGCGGGCCTGGCTTCTCCTGCGCGCGTCTCTGGGGCTGCCGGTCGGGCCGTTTCTGCTTGGCTCTCTTGCAGCCGCTGTTATCGCGGTCCAGGCGCTTCTTTATACCGGTGCCCCACGCAGCTCCTCGCATACGCTGCTTACCGGTATGTGCTGCTTCTTCTGCGGGCAGGTCTCGGCGCCACCGACCGTCGCGCCCACGTCGGACCGGCTGAAGCAGATATTACTTCGCGGTCAGGGCGATCAGCGACATCCCACCCTCAACGCCAGTGTAAGGGGGTTAGTTGTCCCTAGGGGATGGCTGCTAATCGTGGTCAAGGACTGGGGGGTGGGGGGGATAGCAGACCTTCGACACAGAGATGGGGCGAGCAACAGAAAGACATGGACACTGGGTATGCTCTGTTGGACCGGAAGTCCGTTGCACCTCCGTCCCTTTATTTATAGCCTTCTGGCCACGCCTGGCCAGAACGTGATACAAATTGTGATAGTGCTTCCGGGGTTCTGTGGGGACCCTCGGAGCACTAGAGCGCTACACTTGTGTGCAGGATTTTGTGAGTACTTTAAGCTGTTTTTTACACGAATCGGCTTCGACTGATAGCTGCTGTTCCTACATCATAACTGGAGTAGTATGGTTAAACGGTTTCCAATCTTTTAACACCTTCAGCGCAGCGCAGATTCCTGCGCTGTGCTGAAGGTTCTAATGAGACTACCGGCTCATGACGGAACGGTTCCGCCATGAGCACAGCTCAACCGACGCTCATGACGGAACCGTTCCGTCATGAGCATTGAAGGGGTTAAGAGTAACTCAATATACTGTTATTTACAATGGTAGTGAAGGCTTCAATGTGTGCGTAGCAGTAAAATTCAAGAATACATATTATAATCCGGTGGATATGGATTCACCAATGGACCAGCAATATAATTAATGACAGCAGCATAAACATCATTTTAAAAGGTTGTGTGAAATTTTAATTCCACTTGCTAGGTTTTCCGAAGTTGACAAACTTTGCAGAAATCACAATATTTGTTAATTTCACAAAGGCCTACCTGTGGATGGAATTTCTTACAAAAACGTTTTTACAGAAAAATTAATCTGCAAACATTTTAAAGAGATATCTCCAGTAATAATATGGTATAGTGGACTTAAATTATTTCCTGCAAAACCTACGTTTGGAGGATTTTTATAAAACTGTAGTGTGAAGTTTCTGCAACTTTGCTCATCCCTAATTGTTTTTACATGATGTAAAATATAACTTTAAAATGTGTATTACGTACATGGAAATCATAGTAGTTATGTCACAAATGACCCAGTATTTGATACCATCCAATTACATTTTGGTTTTAAATACGGCTGGTGTAGCCTTGTGGTATTCTGTCATACGCGCTTGACAAAAGGTATTGCATCGGGCTTAGAGGAACGCCGAATTAGGGCTCCCTCGCATTTTTTTAAACGGTAACTCTTTTCTTTTAATTTGGAAACCACGTTATTACTGTAACTTTTACCTTGCTCTGAATAATTTGTTCATTTGCACCGCTACTACCGACTCCACAGTCCCCGGTCCACCGCCAAGCATTTGGATTGTGTGGAGGGACAAGGGAGGAGATTTCGGGCCCCGGAAGTGATTTACTACTTCCGGGCCCATCCGCCAACCAGATACTCCCACTAGGTCAGCCCCAACCCCACTGGCTACAAAATAGGAGCCTTGCAAGCTGCACAGTGGACGCGCTTGACAAAAGGTATTGCATCGGGCTTAGAGGAACGCCGAATTAGGGCTCGCTCGCATTTTTAAAAACTGTAACTCTATTCTTTTAATTTGGAAACCATGTTATTTCTGTAACTTTTACCTTGCTCTGAATAATTTGTTCATTTGCACCGCTACTACCGACTCCACAGTCCCCGGTCCACCGCCAAGCATTTGGATTGTGTGGAGGGACAAGGGAGGAGATTTCGGGCCCCGGAAGTGATTTACTACTTCCGGGCCCATCCGCCAACCAGATACTCCCACTGGGTCAGACCCAACGCCACTGGCTACAAAATAGGAGCCTTGCAAGCTGCACAGTGGACGCGCTTGACAAAAGGTATTGCATCGGGCTTAGAGGAACGCCGAATTAGGGCTCCCTCGCATTTTTAAAAACTGTAACTCTTTTCTTTTAATTTGGAAACCACGTTATTACTGTCACTTTTACCTTGCTCTGAATAATTTGTTCGTTTGCACCGCTACTACCGACTCTACGGTCCCCGGTCCACCGCCAAGCATTTGGATTGTGTGGAGGGACAAGGGAGGAGATTTTGGGCCCCGGAAGTGATTTACTACTTCCGGGCCCATCCGCCAACCAGATACTCCCATCAGACACACCCACTGGTCGCTCAACCACTACTAAACAGATGCTATACAAGTCGCGCAGCGGGCGCGCCGGCGGCGCGCCTAAGGCAAGCCCGTCTGCGCCCGTCCGCGCCCGTCCGCACCCGTCCGGGGCCTAGGGCCCTACCCCCTGCCCACCTTGCCTACACCTCCAAGTGTGGCAGGGTATGCTCAGACGTGAGTCCCTTGCTCACTTGGCCACTGGATTCAAGATAGCCTGGCTGATGAGGATTATGAATCCGAAACCGGTCCCAGGATGCTTGTTTCCGGTCCAGGGAAGACATGGCTTGGCAGTTCGGGCTGGACTGTTCCCATGAGGCACAGCGTCAGACTGATTTGCATATGGCCATGTCTGAACTGGGGTGGCTGAGTGAGCTAAAGAATGGTGATGGATTAAACCCAGATCAGTTGACTGGGGGTGAGTGTTTGATTTGCTCAAACGCTCCGTCCATCATCCCCTTTTGTATCACTTGCCTACACCTCAGCAGAATTAAGGACCCACCAGGGCACCTGGCCCATTGGTAGTGAACTCCGTAACAGGCTAGGCAACACTAGGATCCTCTCCCTGCCCCCCAAGGCCCCTCCTGTAATCCTCGTCGAACCTTCCCCCTCCACCCCCCTCGCACTCTCTAGTGCCCCTCAGACCCCTTTTACCACCACCCACTCTAAACCTACTCCCACCAAACTTTCCGTCTGGTATCTAAACACCCGCTCATTAGTCAGACACCAGGTTGAGATTTTCCATCTGCTCGACACCTTCAGCCCTGATATCCTGTTTCTCTCCGAAACATGGCTCTCGTCTGAGTCCACGCCAGACATTCTGGCTGCTCTCCCTGAGAATTACTACATTCTCCAGGCTAACCGGCCAGATGGGAAGACTGAGGGGGAGTTGCTGCCATCATTGCCCACCCGCACATCTTCACTTCCCTAACAATTCCCCTCACTCCTTTGGCTGACATGCTTGCAGTCACATTGCACTCTAAATACTTCTCGCTGGCATGTGTTCTCTGCTACCGGCCACCTAACCCCTCCTCAAACTTTGATCAATTCTTCAGCAACCTGGTTGCAGAGCTGGTGGTCAACCATGCCACCTCCTCATCATAGGCGATTTCAATTACTGGCCACACGACCCACTCGAGAACTCCTGCTCCAAACAATTTACGGATTTACTCACTGGGCTAAACTTTTCAGAACACATCAAAGTGGCCACCCACATTAAGGGGCATACTTTGGATCAGGCCTGGAGTCTAAATCTGGACATTCTCGACCTCCGAGTATCCCCCTGCGCCTGGTCTGACCACTATTTTGTCTCCCTTTGCATCAGTCTTCCGATCGCCACATCGCCACCGTAATGCACACAGCCGCTCCCACCATGGTCAGAAATTGGATGCATGAAGACATTCCTTCCATCTGTACGAACCTCACCTCCACCCTTCCCACTTTTCCTGACCTCTTGGACCCTCAATGCTCACCTCACGCGCAGGCTGAAGCTCTCGCCTCATGGATGACGCAGGCGAGAGACAATTTTGCCCCTCTCAAGGCCCTAAAAACAAAGAGACCCCATGACGCCCAACTCTGGTTTTCTAAAGACCTTAGGGACAGGAAGCTCGCTCTGCGCCAATTGGAGCGCAAGTGGAGGCTTCACTACTGCCTCCTCAAAAAAACTTTGTTCTTAAAGGCCCTACAGGAGTACAAAGTGGCCATCGTGACGGCTAAATCCACACACTTCTCTACGAAAATACTTAGCTCCAGCTGCAAATCGAAAACTATTTTTTCCATCGTGGATGAGCTGGTAAAACCTGATCGTGTCACTGCAAAATCCCCCCCCATCGCAATTCCTCTGCGACTCCCTCAATAGCTACTTTATTGAAAAAATCATAACAATCAAAACTAGTATCCCCACTGCTGTTACCATATCGCATTCCACCGCGGCCCCTCCCAACCCCGTTCATTATCTCACGTTCCTCACACCTACGGAAGACACCTTCTTTTCTCTTCTTGGGAAAATTAAGTCGGGCTCCCCCCAGGATAGTTGTCCTCCCCACATCAGTCGTGAAATCTACCGCAATATTCCCACGCCCCCTCTCTCTCTTTTAAATTCTTTTAAATAATTCCCTTTCCTCAGGGGCGGTCCCCCTCCCTTTCAAAACAGCTGTGGTCTCACCCATCCTTAAAAAACCTGGAGCAGATCCCGGCACCCTTTCCAATTTCCGCCCAATTTCCCTCCTCCCCTATTTGGGCAGAGTCCTGGAAGCCTATGTAGTCAACTGTCTGAGCACCTTCATTGAATCTACCCACTTCCTTGACCCTCATCAGGCTGGCTTTAGGCCTCCGCACTCCACTGAATCTATCGCCCTGGCCGTCCATGAGGAGTTAAGAAAGGGGGAGGACCAGAACATCTCCCAGGCTTTGGTGCTCCTGGATCTGTCGGCGGCGTTCGACACTGTAGACCACACCATCCTACTCGAACGTGTCGAGCACGCCGGCATCCGGGGCTACCACTGAAGTGGCCCCCCACTCTTGGTCCCCCCCCCCATCCCCTCAACTTCGGTCAAAACACTGGATGTTAAGGTGAACAACCAGCTCACCCTTCATTCACAAATCAGCTCTGTAGTTTCCTCCTGCTTCCTCACTCTCCGCACCATCCGCACTGTCTCCCGTTTTTTTTCCCCTCAGGCACTCAAGCAGATCATGGCCGCACTGGTGATATCGCGGCTGGATTATGCCAATGCCCTTTACAACGGCATTCCGGCATACAGCATGCGGAGGCTCCAGATGGTCCAGAACCAGGCGGCCCGGCTGGTTTTTGGTCTCCCGCGATATCATCACTCTACACCGCTCCTTAGGGAGCTTCATTGGCTTCCCGTCAAGGAACGCTCCCTCTTTAAGACCGGCTGCATGGTCTTCCAGGCCCGCCAGGGCACTGCCCCTGCCTTTATTTCCTCGCTAATAAAAGAATATGTTCCCACCAGAGAGCTCCGCTCTTCCTCCAAATCTCTCCTCCAAATCCCACGTTTCAAACGGAAAAAATGGGGCGGAACCAACTTTTCTACCTTAGCCCCTACATTTTGGAACTCGCTTCCTGATCACCTTCGCTTTGCCACCCACTATCTCTCTTTTCGGAAAGATCTTAAAACGTTTCTTTTTAAACAGGCCTTCCCCGTGTAATCTTCCTTTTTTTTTTTCTTGACAGGTTGACTTTGCCTCTGTTGCCGACTCCCATACTAGCGCCAAGAAACCGTACGGTGCACGCTGCGCTTTATAAATGTTTTAAATTAGAAATTAGAAATTAGAAATTATTACCTCCTTTCTTCAGGATCGTGCTCAGGCAGTTTCCCTGCCACCTTTCTCCTCAGTGGGAACGCATCTCGCTTGTGGAGTCCCGCAGGGCTCCTCGCTCTCACCACTTCTCTTTAATCTTTATATTCGTCCCCTCATCTCGGAGCTTCAACAAAAATCTGACACCATCTTCAATTACGCTGACGACCTTCAGCTCATCTTTAGCATCGACCCCTCCCCATCCTCCATACAAAACGTCCACTCTGTCATGAACTTCATTAGCTCCTGGATGAACCTCAATCAGCTCAAACTCAATCCCGATAAAACTGAGCTAGTTCTCACCAGTCCCCATGGCAACCCTTGGAATTCTTCTTTCTGGCCACTCTCACTTGGCCCCTCTCCTTCCCCTGTTGACACCGTTAGGAGCCTTGGCATCACCATTTGCAAGGACCGCTCTATGAGGGCGCAAATTAACTCAGTTGTATCCACCTGTTTCTACCACCTGTGCCCTATCCGCAAAATTAGTAGACTTCTCTCTCATGAAGCTCTTGTACAGGTCACCCTGGGGCTCGTTATTTGCCGCATTGACTATGCGAATTCCCTATATGTGGGCATACCAGCATATCAATCACAACGTCTCCAACTTATCCAGAATCAGGCAGCCAGGTTGGTCTATGGTCTGCCAAGATCCACCCACACCAAGCCTCTTTTAAAGAACCTTCATTGGCTCCCAGTTGCCCAGTGCAGCCTCTTCAAACTCGGCTGCCTGATTCACAAAGCTCTTTCCTCACAGGGACCTTCTTTCATTTCTTCCCTCTTGCATCGATATGTTCCCCAGCGTGCTCTCCGCTCCTCCAACCACAATCTTCTCACCCCCTGCTCCTTCAGGCGTAAAAAACATGGAGGCCTGCGATTCTCCACCCAGAGCCCTCTCTTTTGGAACTCCCTTCCCCCCGCACCCCGCCTTCTCCCTTCCTACGCCCACTTTAAAAAATCTCCGAAAACTTGGCTCTTCTCGTCGGCTTACAACTAGTTTACCTGATCTGTACTGTACAGCCCTCCCACTCCAGCGCCAAGAAACCGTAGGTGTACGCGCGCTCTACAAGTACCATTTATCATATCATATCATATCATAATTAGAGATATCACAGACCAAATCATCCCCCTCATTCACAGTTAAAGGCCTGGTTACCCTGGTTACCCTACGGCAAGGAAGGTGATCCACATTGAAAAGTCATTTGGACTACATAAAGATAGGCCCAGTTCTCTGGAGCCAAACGTTCCAAATACAACTAAATATTAAAGTAAAGAGAAGTGGCAGTGCTTGCTTACCGATTAAAGCAAAACACAGGTAAGTATGATAAAGCAGAGAGAAAATTGTTATCGGACACAATCTCAGTTAACTTGCAACTGACAAGCATTTTTATTTTTTTTCCACAAAAAGTCTTGTATTTCAAAATGACATCAAGTTAATAAAACTAGCTGGAAATTTGTATAGGTGGTAGCACTTAACAGCTTAGAAATATATCAACAAATTATAGCAATCTTACACTATGCAGTTCTCCAAACTAGGCGCTGGATTTAGACAATCTCTGAAAAAGCTGTGGTAACATGATTTCCTGCATACATAATTTCCACTGACAAACTCTACACTGGAGGAACTACCGTGTTATGATGGCCATGCTTGATGGCGACGGTACTTACTCCGCGAACAGAATCCTCAATAGGAAATTTTATAGAGGAAGTTATGTCACTCCAACTTTTCGGGGGATTGTACATTACCTGCCGTTCCTCCCTTGCCTTCCTTCCGTACAAAAGAGGCCCCGCCTCCCACCCAGACCCACCCCCAGCATAAAAACTCTGCCCGCCTCCACCTCCACCTGTTTTTTTCTGTCTCCCTAGTGAGACTTACCTTTTCAGCTCCTCCCTGTGGTGGTGCCGGGGAGTCTTCGGTCTGGTTCTCTGCTATGGCGATGCCTTCTGCAGCATTCTCCTGGCGGTGCCTCCTCTCCTCGTCTCCCTCGTGGTGTGAGGGCGGAGCGGTGGCTCGGAGCACCGCGACGGTGTCGGGTGGTCCTCCTGTGGCTGGGTCTGCGTTTCCAGGTCGGGGTGCGTGGCTGCCTCCTCCCGGAGTGCTATCTTCCCGGGGACCAGGTAGGACGGGTTTGTGCCCATTTTCTTTTTGCTTTCTTCCAGCTGGAGCATTTCTCTTGCCCTGAAGTGGTGTATGCTGGCCTTGGTGCTGTGCCTCGGTGTAGACCTTTGGTGGCACTGGTTTTCGCTGGTTGGCTTCCGTTCTTGTCCTGCCTCTGCTCCATGTTCGCTTCGGTGGTGGCCTTGTTGGTTGCCTGCCTCTGGGTCTGCTCCTTACGGGGTCGCATGGGGTTGGTTGGGGGCGTGCTGGTACCCTCTTCCTCTGCTGCTGGGTCTCTGGTCCCCCTGAGGCGCCCTTGTCGCACTGGGCTCCGTGGGGGGTGCTGCCTTTCTTGTCTCGGGATGGTGCTGGACTTGATTGTGGCTGCCCTGTCCTGTGTTCTGGGGTTTGGTTGATGCCTTCTGCGTCCCCTCCTCAACCGGCTGGTCCTCTGTGCGACTGGTTCCCGTCTGGGTCCTTGTTTGTGGATCCTTCTCCCGCCTCTGCGGTCTGCGTGTGGCTCCGGGTTGGTGTGCGTTCGGGCCGTGGGTCGTTGGACCCCTGAGCTGGTCGGCAGGGTTTTTCCTCTTTCCTGCTGGGCGGGGCCTGTGGGTTTCTTTCCTTGGTGTTACCGGCACTCCCGGTTGGGCTTGCCCATTGGTCCCGGTGTAGGGGTTGGTGCTGTGTGTGGTGTACGTTGCTCGTACTTGTTGTATGTGCATTGTGCGTGTGGCTTTGTCCACTGTGGTGCTGCCCTGCTGACAGTTGCTTGTCGGTTGCCTGTGCGGCCTGCTGTTGGCTGTCTCTTCTTGGCCCTCCTTCTTCCTTCTGCGCTGTGTTAGTCCTGATTGGTTTCAGGTTTCTCTGCGCGCTCTGTTTGCGCCGGGGCGTTCGCTTCTGGGCTGCGCATTCCTCTCTCCCTCCAGTGGCTTTGCTTCTTGGTGGGGGTCGCCCCTTTCCTCCGGTTGTGCTGTTGGACTCTGTCCTGGCCTCACTGCTTGGTGGGTCTGTTGTTCTGCTTGGCTGCTGCCGTGGCGCTGGCTGGCCTGTTATCTGCTTCTTCTGTGCCCTTCTTGAAGCGAGGTTTCGTGGAGTTGGCGGCGGCGGCTCGTGGTGGCTGGGTGTCGCAGCCTTGGGCCCTCTACTTGCCTTGCCTGTGATGGGGAGTCCTGCCTTTCTCGCGTGCCTTGCACTGGGGCCTCTCCGCTGTCCCCGCTGTGGGTGTCTCCTCTTTCTTTCGGGTCATCGCGGTTTTGGCCGTTTTTTTTGCCCTGGCTTGCTGCCTCCTTGTCTGAGTGCCTTGCCCTGTTGGGTTCCTGTCACTGCTGTCTGGTCGGTTCCCTGTCTGTGGATGGTCGTCTTTGGCATTTCCTCCTCAGTGGCAGAGGGACGTTTCTGTTGGCAGGGTCCTATGTGCAGTGGTTCATGGTCATCCTGGTGCGGGTTCCTCCGGTTCGGGGAGGGTTCCTCTGCCGGTGCCGTCTCCGGTTCCTGCTGGGTGGCTCTGCTGGACTGGGTGTCCTGTTTGCTTGCCATGTGTTCCTTCTGCTGGGTTCCTGTTGGTGGGGCTCGGGTTTAGGGCCCGCTCCATTCTGTTGCTGGGGCTGAGGTGTCCGGCGGCTTTGTGCCAGTTCTGGTTCTCCCGGGGTCAGCTCCTGGCTTCAGCCGGTTCCCTTCCGTGTGTTGGCCCTTCAGGCTGCCTTTCCGCAGGCTCTCACTGGTGGTTTTTGGCGTGCCCTGGGTTTTTGGGGTGCTTCTCTCTGCTTCCCTGACGCTGCTTCTTTTCTGCGTTTCCTGCGGTTCTCTGTGTGGTAGGCACGTTTTCTGGGTTGCGTCCTTCCCCTTCAGCCTCGGGCCTTCGCCCTGGGTCTTTCCGCATGTCCGGATGCTCTCGTGCCTCTCCTTCATGTGGCAGGGTTATTCCCTCTTCCTTCTCTGGTCGGCCTCTTGCGGCATGCGGCTGGAGTGTCTTTTTGCTCGGTCTGTTCAGGAGATCCTTGGTGGTTCTTCTGGTGATCGGGTTTTTGGTGGCCCGGGGTGTGTCTTCACTGGTCCCCTCTCTGGGCCTGGTGTTTGTCGGGGCTCGTCTTCGGACTGTGCTCAGCCCGGTTCCCTTGTCAGGGTGCCTGGTCTCTCTTCATTCCTGGGTTCGGGCCTTGTTGTCCCGGGGCTCCTCGGGCGGCCCTGTGGCTGCGGGTGCTGGGGCGCCTGGCTTCTGTGGTGTGTCTGGTTCCCTGGGCTCATTTTCTTCTTCTCCGCCTGTCCGTCTGGCTCCTGTTGGGTTGGTCTCCGGGGTCTGTTGTCCCTCCTGCCCTTGTCGGTCCGTCCCCGGAGGTGCTCTCCTGGTGGCTCGGCCGCTATTGCCTTCTGGTGGGTCTTCGCTGGCTCTTCCGGCTCCGCTTGTGGTGGCTTCGGTCGCCGGCCTGTTCTGGGCTTGGCTGGGGTCGGTTCGGGTTCCTGTTCTGGTTCCTGCTGCTCTCCCGGGGGTCCTCTTGCTAGCGGCTGTTGTGTCATTGGGCCTTGCCCTGGTGCCCTTTCGGGTGTCTCTGCGGCTCTGGGGGTGTTGGCTCCATCGGTCGTTCCAGTGGCTTGGTCCTCTGCCTCGATCGGGTAGGTCCTGTTTCGGGTCCTTGTCCTTGGTTGCCTGCGTCCTGTTTCTGTGAACTAGGGTCTGGGTGCTGGGTCTGTCAGCTCTCTGCCTCGGTGGGTGACCTGTGTGCTGGCAGTTGGGTTTTGCTGGTTCCTTGCTTCATCCTGGGTTTTCTCTCAACTTCCCCTTCCCGGCTTTTCCGCTGCTCCGGCCTTTCCAGTGCGGGCTCTGTGGGTCTGTGCTCGGGGGTTGCTGGCTGCTCCCCGTTGGCCTTAGGCTCCTTGTTTTCCTCTCCTGTCCGGGGTTTCGGGCTCTTCCCCGGGGTTCTGTGCGGGGTTTGAGCCTGCTGCCTGGCGGTTGTGCGCCTGGACTTGGCTGTGTTGGGGGTTCCTGTCTGGTTGGCGGTGGCTTGTGGGCTTCCCGTCGGTCCTTCTTTTGGCTGTCCTGTGCTTGGTGTTTGTGGGCCTTTTCGGCCTGGTGTTATGCTCTGGGTGTTGTTCCCATGGTGCTGGCTTCCTTTTGGTGTGGCAGTTCCCTCCAGCTGGGGCTCTTCTGGGGTTGTCGGTGGCCCCTCTGCGAGTGCAGTGGGCGTCTTTCTGGCTTCTTGGTGCTCCTGCCTTCCTTGCGTGTTGCCTGGGGTCTGTTGCCTGGTTGTTTTTCCTGGTCTGCTGTGTTTGTTTCCCCGCCCTGTCGGGTCCTTCCCTTTGGGGTCTTTGCTGCTGGGGTTGGTTGTCCTATCCGGTCCTCCCTCTGCGCCCCTTGCTGGTCTTGGGTTGTGACTCTTGCCTTTTGGGTTTGCCGCCCACATTTGCCTGGTCTGGTGGCTGACTGGCCTGCTGCACGCACTGTAGCGGCCTGTGTTCCAGTTCTTGGTCACGGGTTCGTATTCTCATGTGTCCTCTTGGCCTTTCCTCCTTGGTGAGTCGATGGATTCAGCAGCTCTGCTTTGGATTGTCGTCGCCCCTGCGGGGCGCTTGGGGGTTTTGTGGGCCCAGTCTTGGACGTTTCCCATCTGTCTGGGCTGTTCGGATCTGTTGGTTTTGGGTCCGGTTCCGTCCTTTGTCCCTCCGGTGGCTCGGCGTTTTGGCTCTGTCACGGCTTGGTTTTGCCTGTGTTCGGTCCTGCTCCTTCCTTGACTGAGGCTGGTTTGGTCAGTTTGACTGTCTGGTGCCTTTTTGCTGTGGTGCCTGCTGGTTGCGGGGTCCTTGTGGGTGGAGGTCTCTTTGTTTGTTCGCTTGGTCCGACTCTGGTGTTGTTTACCTTCCTGGTGGTTGGTTTCGGTCCACAGTCTTGGTGGCTATTTCTCTTGTGGAGGTGGTTCCTCCTGTGGGGGTTCGGGCCACGGTGTCTTGTCCTCTTTCATAGGTCTGGGATGTTGATCTGCTGTGTTTGGGGCACTGTTTTGTGTTCTTCGTCACTCAGTTGTCCGCCTCTGTTTTCCTCTGCTTGCTATGTCCTCATTTGTACTGAAGGAAGGCGAGGGAGGGACGGGAGGAAATGCATCCATTTCTAACGATAATTGCATTACTCCTAGTCCTACTCCCTCGCCTTCCTTCGAGGACCCTCCCTCCCGGTGCGGTTCAACTGAGTGCTAGCTCGGCTTGTTTATGTACAGGTGGGTAGAGTTTTAATGCTGGGGGGGGGGTCTGGGTGGGAGGCGGGCCTCATTTGTACTGAAGGAAGGCGAGGGAGTAGGACTAGGAGTAATGCCATTATCGTTAGAAATGGACGCATTACACCCAACTCTAAATTTGGCTTCAAGTAAATTTTTTTATGATCTTTTAAAAATGGCACAAAATGCAGTTGGTCGTTACCTGACTTCCGTTCACTGTATAGCCATGTTTCAGTGCAAAGATTTTGGCCATTGATATGGTCATGGAAAATCCCACGATTGCAATTGCTATGGCGTCCACAAACACAGCTGAGAGGAGGGTGACGTCAGGCACAGCTGGAGGCCGGAAACTGGACGACGGAAAACACAAAGTTGTTCATTATGAGAAGCCTTTCTTACAAGCAAGAGATCAAATACTTAAAAAAAGGCACTTGTGACATAATGAAACCTGACATTAATGAAGGTTCAATTGAACCAGTCATTTGAAGTACTCACCCTGGCCACATTACTGATTGGGGCTATCAACCGACAAACAGAGTTCCATATGCTGAGAAACATGCAATTGTATCTTGCAATATTATCTGTAATGTTCAGCAAGCAGCAAACAAAGCAAAGTATGTTAAGATACTGGTTAGTCTAGAACAGGGCTCTGATTGTTTCTAGTTGAAAGGGTTCAAAAGTTACTAAAGCACAGTGACACATTGTGATACACAGTAAAAGGCCCTGACTGGTCACCTTTCTGTTGTTTATTACTGCATTTGGTATCAAACTGGTAGTAATGGGTGGGACCTTTGCATAGATAGTGCCGACATAGGTAGAAACGACAATATAATGAGGTAATACTATAACAAAGTCCCTGCATTGTGCCACATGATTGGCATTTTCCTGCTGCATAATTTAGTCAAACCTGCTGCATAATTTGGTCCGTCTACCGTATAATCGCAGTGGACCTGAAAATAAGTAGCTCTTATTATAGAAAAGGTTGGAGATCCCTGGACTTGATATATACATTGAGAATGGTCAGAAATACCAGTTTTGTAGCAAGTAATGAGTCCAGTTAGAAAAGTTGTTTCTTTATGTACATATGACCTATTCCTGGAAAGTCGGGATTAAAACACACAGAAAATCTTTGTGAATACTCCCGTTCCTATTGATAACACAGATTTTTTTTCCAGTGTATTCCTTTTTTATGGTCTCTTATCCTTAAGCTAGACACTAGAAACAATTATTTTCCCTTGCATCCTTCATATAAAAGTTTCCCGGTGGTGGGACACACATTCTTCTGTAATCACGTTTTTGCTGCCTACAATGACTGACTGCCCCGTCAAAGAATAGTTATTTTCTGAGCACGCACTCGTTCTCACTTACAGTGACTGTCATTAGATTCAGTGAGACGCTTCATAACAAAATGTATGATGCCGCACGCATTTCTACTTTGTACTTGTCAACATATCAGTGTATAATGTCATGACAGCAAGTCTTCCAATGGCGGCTTTTCCGCTAGGGTGGGGTGGAGGAGGGTCGCCCCACTGCTTTCAAACAGTGCAAGAAACAAAAACGTCAAATGATAATAACTTTCAGTTATTCTGATTTTACGTTCGGGCTGCTTGATTGATTGATTTTTAAATTTAAAAAGAGCAACGAATGCCCGGAGGCGTCTTGGATCTGAGGTCTCAGAGGAACGTACATAAAAAGGATGTGCAGGATGCGTGTTTATAGATCTGTTAAAAATAGCCATGCTTTGCAAATGCCAGTGTACTATAGTGTATTTCCTATTTTTAACTGAAAGCAAATTAAGAAATTATGCAAAAACAAGACGCCAGTGGTCGGTACTGCAATCAGCACCACACAAAGCCTTTTTTTGTTGCATTTTCATACAGCGGGTGCTTGGCCCAAGGCCATTGGATCACTATAGATGAGCTCCAATTACATTACACAAGGCCAGATTTGTATGTTAGGTACGGGGAGATTATGTCATGTGCCCAGAATCACAGGATGTTGAGCCGATGTTGAGATTCGAGCCTGGTTACCCAGTTCCAAAGTCACATCCTCTATCCAGCCCTGAGTATCACTTTGTGGCAATGGGCAGTGGAGTGGTGTGGCTCACTGGTTAGAGGCGGCAGGTGGAGTGGTGTGGCTCACTGGTTAGAGGCGGCAGACCTGTAAGCAGAGAACGGCCCGGGACCAGGGTTCAATTCCCGACGCGGCAGGATCTTGGACCAGGGTCAACGGACTCGATAATTCTCACCTCAGTGCCTACTCTAACCAGGGAACACACTCGGCAACTCTGGGCATTAGGCTTGCCTCATCTCTACAACGGCCCCCCACAGACCCCGGGGATGCCTGGTTTCACCCTGGAGATACCCAGAAAGGGACCATCTCACAGGGAAAACCAGGACGGGTTCCCCAGCGGTCTACAGCGCCAGGACACTCGGGTAGAGTAACAGTGCGCTTTACAAGAATCCCACATTTACATTTACATTAAGACTAAGTGGCAGGTAAGGGCGAGATCAGGCAATGGGGGCACCTCTAGAGTTAAGGTGTATTTGGCAGGGCAATTTCAGAAACTGTATACTCCTTCAACATACATGTTCTTCCGTCTTCTGGATTACCTTCCTAGAAAGAGAAAGAGGACAAAAAGGTTTTTGCTTCTGTGTAGCAAAGTTCTAGAACTCCCAACCAGGAAAGATGCTGTAAGTATCCATTACTAATCTGAAACCGCAGAGGGGGTCCTAGTCGAGAGTGCTTCACATGCCCCCATGAACAAGTAAGACATCTCTACAGGTAATGATCATGTGTTACTACAGTGCAAAGTTCAATTTTCATCCAAATACATCTGTGCAGCTACTGTGACATGAAAAAAAAACACGTGTTGCTGCATAGCAAATTGAAAATTACAGTGAGTGACAAGCACGCCAGGAGCCCCACACATCAAGACATTACAACACAGCATAAAAAAAACGCAAAGTCCAAAGAATCTCTTCCCTTACCCAGTGGGGATGCTCCCAACAACTTTTACTTCATAGTTTTTGGACAAATCCAGCGCAGCCGAAACACCAGTCGAAATGATCACCTACAAACACAATAAACATGCTTTAAAGAAGGACCAGTGAACCTAAAGCCGTTTTATGAGAACCAGCCGGATGTATGACATTACAACGCATGCTTTTACATCGCATGCTTTTACAACGCGGTTTTTACAATGCATACCATTACAACGCATAGTGCTTTTAGGCGCTGGATAGTGAAGTGTTTAATTTACTATTCCAACTCCAGTCCCCGTGGATAGTAGGGAAGGTGTTGGATAGTACATTAAACACATTCCCTATCCTAGAGCGCCCCCCAGCGCAATGCGCTGTAATGGTTTGCGTTGTAAAAGTTGCGTCGTAAAGGCACTGCATGGTAAAAGTTGCGTTGTAAAGGTTGTTTACCGAACCAGCCCTGTGCAATAAGTACATGTGGCATGGGCATTTTCTTTCATGTGATCGAGCAGATCGTTAACAAAACAGCTTTAGAGGAAAGAACAATACATGTTGCCAAATTAATCTATGTTTTTGAGAAACCTAGAAGAACTGTTCAGGGTTCAGACAAGAGTGACCAGGGGCATTGTGTCATGTTCTCAGGCAGCAATTTGTGGGTGAGGGATATATGGTGGACAGATGGCCCTCGTTTAAGCCTGCAGTCTAGTGGGGGAAAGCCAGTAAACGTGAGATAGAAAGCAGACTAATTCCCGAGTAAACACATGGAAATCGTCCCAAAAACACCAAGTACTGTATATTAGTCCCCAACATATATTTGAAGGGAGTATTTCTGATACTAAGAATGTACCCTGTTTCAGCAGCTCCACAGGGAAATATCAGGTACAAATCTGAGCAGCCCTTTTCAGTCAAAAACTAAAGCTTTCAGTCGAAACCTGATTGAAAATAGAGGTGGGCGAGTCTCTGTGGCCTGGCTCTGGCTCGGGCCGAGGCCCTGCTGGAACCTCGAGCCCATAACGAGCCGAGGTTTCATAGGACCGGAGCTGCCGGCGCTGACCCTGTTGCAGCTTGAGTTTGCAATTAGCAGCGTGCAGGGCCCACTTACACTCACTGACCTGGGTTAACTGGCCTATGCCTGGTCATTGGTTCCCTGAGTTTGGGATCCTTCCAAGTGAACTCATGTTCTGATGCCTATGCCCCAGCTCCTTCTCTAGCAGTCTGTTGCACTTCGTTGTATCTTTTAGAATTCGTGTAGGACTCCGTCGAAAAATGCACTTAAGGCACACTATAGGTATATGTGGATTCTGCCTCCCACTCTTGCCTGGGAAACTTGGGAACCAAGTTCGAGTCTTGGCGTCGGCTTAATATCCTGTGATTCTGGGCAAATCACATAATCTCCCCGTGTCTACCAAAAATGAATGTCACCTTGTGCTGTGTAAAGCGAATATATGATTATACCACGATTTCAATTACCACGCATGGCTTTACCACGCGAATTTTACATCGCAAGTGGCTTTACCACGCTGGTATTTACAACGTAGGATTTTACTACGCCTAGAAACGTCTTACCTGCACGTCTTTCTCTACGAGCCCTTACTTCCATCCTCCATTGAAACAAGCGTCAAAACACGTATACCAAAATAAAAAAAGGACTGTTTTTTTGACGTACACGGCACGTCTTTGGGGGAGGCTCTTTCCTTTTTCTTTTAAAATTATGTTCGTTTTTTTTTTTAAAGTAAACTGCTTGTTATTTTTTGGGGGGGAGACCCCCCCCAGCCCCCCTCTGCCCACCGCTTGTTATTTTTGGGGGGGGGAGACCCCCCCCAGCCCCCCTCTGCCCCCCAAGCCCACGCAGAACGACTCGAAGGAATACCACATCTCCCCCCCAGCCCGTGGTAAAGACGTCGTGGAAGGCACCCTGCGTGGAAGGCACCCTGCGTGGTAAGTGTCACGTGGTAAATGTTAGTAGTGGTAATGCCTTCGTGGTAAATGATGTTTCCCGTGTAAAGCGCTCCAATACCTTCGGTCACGCTTGCACTATAGAAAAACTTCAGAAAATGCACAAAAGGTAAAAACAAAGAGTTAAAACAAAAAAGGAAATACTAGGGGTACCCATTCAGTGGCTGATTTGTACAAAGTGAATTCGGAAAACATGGATAAATTGCGGTTTCCCTACTTAAATTGTGTGATCTTAGACAAATACTCCATTTGACCAAAACGCCCTTTTCTTCATTATTGCATATGAAAGCACCTTCAAACATGTACGTTCAAAATACCAGTTGGTCAAAATCCTACGTCTGATTTAAAAGACTATAAAGTTGCTCTATAATAATAACCTGGGCCATCTATAGGGTTTACATGACAGCAGTCTTGTGTCTTAGTTCACTAATGGTTCATGTTTGAAAACTATTAAGTACTTATCAGTGCCGTGCTGAATGTCAAAACTTCCACACTTCAAAGAAATATGTTTCTTTGAATTCTGAAGGGACTCTATTGTATTTTACTGACGTTTGTTGTTGTAGGATTTACATGGTAAACGGGTTCAATGCTTGGCTCGTGCACAACGGCTTAGAACCGAGCCAGAACCTTGTCTCGACTCTCCCTGTTAATGTGTTGGCTCGCCCACTTCTAATTAAAAGTGGAGTGGTTCTACGACACTTGGCATTCCCAGGCGGGGCAATACCCAGGCACAGTTTCACCAGCAACAAGCATTTACAATGCAATGGTCTCGTCTTTGGTAAAGTTAGAGCTATTGGCATTGCTGATGACATTATTTTTGTTTTTAAAACATATAAATAAATGCCAATATCTTAATCTCTCGCAAATGCGAGACCTATTGCATTTGCACCCACACACACACAGAGCCACAGGCACCCACACACACACAGACAGTGCCACACACACACTGGAGCAGTCACATACACACACACACACACACTGGAGCAGTCACACACACACACACACTGGAGCAGTCACACACACACACTCTGGAGCAGTCACATACACACACACACACACTGGAGTAGTCATACACACACACACACACACACATTGGAGCAGTCACACACACACACACACTGGAGCAGTTGTGTGGCCCCCAGAGCTCTCATTGGGTGCACTGTCTCCTTCTCTTGAGTTTCCCTGCAGCAATGGGTGCTTCAGACCCTAGTGTGTGGCTCAGTGGCTCCCACAATGCCCTGCGGCAGTGAGCTATAGTGAGGTTGCTGATGGCAGTGCACTGACTTGTGATGACACTTACTGGAGCAGTTGTGTGGTCGGCAGTGCCTGGAATGGATGTCCTTGGGCCTACCACAATGCCCTGCGGCAGTGAGTTGTGATGGTAATGCACTCACTGGCTGCGGTCGGTGCCCCGCACACACTGGAGCAGTTGTGTGGCCGGCAGTGCATGGTTTGGGTGCCTCCCACAATGCCCCGCGGCAGTGAGTTGTGATGGCATTGCACTGGCTGCGGTCGCTGCCCCGCACACACTGGAGCAGTTGTGTGGCCGGCAGTGCCTGGGGTGGGGTGTCCTTGTGCCTCCCACAATGCCCTGCGGCAGTGAGTTGTGATAGCAGTGCACTGACTGGTGACACTCATACACACTGGAGCAGTTGTGTGGCCGGCAGTGCCTGGTTTGGGTGCCTCCCACAATGCCCCGCGGAAGTGAGTTGTGATGTCAGTGCACTCACTGTCTGCGGTTGGTGCCCCGCACACACTGGAGCAGTTGTGTGCCCGCCGGTGCCGTCAGCGCCTCGGAATGCCTGCCTTGGCACGGCTGCCCGCAGCCCTGCGCAGACGCTGCTGTGATCTTGGCCGCACGCAGGTGAGTGGGCGGCGCTGCTGGTGCATTCACGGGGCACTCTCGGGGCACTCACGCTGCCGGGGATTTGTGCACATTGTTCTGCTGGGGGGGTCTCACAGGGAGGCGTGTCTGCCCCCTCCCCTCCTCTGGCCCTAGCTGCTGTCAGCAGAGGGCCCCGGGCCCGCATCCGCCTTCTTGCCACATTCCTTCTCCTCCTGGCAGCCAATGAATGGAATGTCTGACATAGCGCCGCGACGGGACTCAATGGCTGCAAGGCGCTTCCTGCTGGAAGAGGGGATGCGCGGAGCATCCGGGGAAGGTGAGATGGATTCATTCGCTGGGATCAGGCAGGAGGAGAAGGGGTTAAGGAGCGGGTAATGCAGAGCTGGCTCCCGCGCCGGAGGTGTAACTCGGTCCTACTCGGAGCTGTAATAGGGCTGTGCGGGGATTATTGGAGCACAAGGAGGGAGGGAGGGAGGGACGGAGAGTGGTAGAGGGAGAGGGAGCCGCTGCGGCAGCCAGAGACGAGTCGAACTGCAAGGAGCGCAGGCGGTGCAGCACTCACTGGATCTGCATCTGCAGCAGCACGCCCTATTGTCATGTTGGGTATACTCTAAAGGAGATAGCATATGTATACAAGTCAGGTCCCGGGCCGGCAGCCAATCACAGCGCGGCCCGGGGAATGACGTCACGGAGGTGTCCCGGGACGGCAGCCAATCACAGCGCGGCCCGGGGAATGACGTCACGGTGGTGTCCCGGGACGGCAGCCAATCACAGCACGGCCCGGGGAAGGACGTCAGGGGGTTGTCCCGGGCCGACCGGCGGTGATTTTCACACGGCAACAGATGAGGGGTGGGCTCCCTCGAAATAAATAACTAAAACTGGACTAAGCAAATTAAAAGAAGCGCTCCTCAGCGCGGACCTCGGCAAGAGGGAAGGTGTGGGGGGCGGGACTTAAAAAAAGAGACAGAAACGCCCACGCATCGCATCAAGCCGCGGACCTCGGCGAGAGGGAGGGTGTGGGTGGCGGGACTTAAAAAAAGAGACAGAAACGCCCACGCATCGCATCAAGCTGGGGAAAAGAGTAATTGACACACATCTCTTCCAATGGCTTGCCTCCATTTACGAAGCTAGCCAATGGAAGAGAGAGGCGGGTTAAAGCCCCACACTGTTGAAGTCATGAAATCTTCGGCTACACCCCCCACTGCTTCGCAGTGGGACGGTAGCCTCGACCTAAAAATCAGAAGGAATATTCTCTGACCTCCTGATCAAGGACCTGTTCACCCCCCCCGCAGCTCTGCTCCTAAGTTCCGCCACTCAGGGTACCGGGATCTGCTTGCTCAGGTAGGTGTTGAGGCCCTCCTCCACCCGCAGGCTCCTGTCTGCGCCTCATCCCTCCTGGTGGTCCAGTGGGACAGCCTTGCTCTTCTGCTGGCCACTGTTGTTTGTGACTGTTCTTCTGCCGTTTTTCTGTCTTCTGTCTCTGTGGCTGTGTCTGTCTTGAGCCATTTTTCTGTAATTTTTCTGTTCTCTGTTTTCTGCCTTTTCTGTGCCAGTAATTATACCTGTGTCCTCTGTGCTATTCTGTCCCCGTGCCCCTTGCCCTCTGTGCCCTTACCGCAGGTGCTGCCCCGCGGCCCCTCCCCCCTCTGCCGGTTCCCGCTCTTCGCCTCCCAGCTGCGCTTCCCTCCCCCTCCCCTACTTGATGGCGGCCACTGCGAGGGAGTGTGAGCAAGACCTCTGACCCATGGTCAGGGACCTGCTTTCCCCCCGCAGCTCTACTCCTAAGTGCCACCGCTCAGGGCACCAGGATCTGCTCACTCAGGTAGGTGTTGAGGCCCTCCTACACCCACAGGCTCCTGCCTGCGCCTCATTCCTGGTGGTCCAGTGGGAGAACCTTGCCATTCTGCTGGCCGCTGTTGTCTGTGACTATCCTCGTGTCATTTTTCTGTCTTCTGTCTCTGTGCCCTTGTCTGTCTTTGAGCCATTTTTCTGTCTTCTGTGTCCGTGCCTGTGTCTGTCTTGAGCCATTTTTCTGTCATTTTTCTGTTCTCTGTCTTCTGCCTTTTCTGTGCCAGTAATTATACCTGTGTCCGCTGTGCTATTCTGTCCCCGTGCCCCTTGCCCTCTGTGCCCTTACCGCAGGTGCTGCCCCCGCGGCCCCTCCCCCCCTGCCGGTTCCCGCTCTCCGCCTCCCAGCTGCACTTCCCTCCCCCTCCCCTACTTAATGGCGGCCACTGCGAGGGAGTGTGAGCAAGACCTCTGACCCATGGTCAGGGACCTGCTTTCCCCCCGCAGCTCTGCTCCTAAGTGCCACTGCTCAGGGCACCGGGATCTGCTCACTCAGGTAGGTGTTGAGGCCCTCCTACACTCACAGGCTCCTGCCTGCGCCTCATTCTTGGTGGTCCATTGGAAGACCCCATCCCTTCCTGCAGGTTCCCACTTGCCGCCGCCCAGCTGCGCTTCCCTCCCCCTCCCCTACTTAATGGCAGCCGCTGTGTGGCCGTGCCACTGCCGCGCCGAAGGGGCGTCAAAGGCAAGCCAGTCTATGCCCGTCCGGGACTCGACTGCGGCCAGCGCCATGAACCCTAGATCTATGACCTTCCACCGCTACAACTCCGCTGCCCTCCTCGAACTCAACCCCGGAAGAAACAACAACTGCCAGTTCTCCTGCCGACAATGCAAACATTCCTTCACCATCAACAGCCCTACCACGACCGCTGAACCCACACCTGACGCTTGCACCACCGAAGCCCTGACGTGCATCCTCCTCAACGTGCACTCCCTACACAGACACACCATGGAGATCTGGGACCTGCTCGACACCCTCTCACCAGACGTCGCCTTCCTCATGGAAACATGGACAAACGCCGCCTCCGCCCCGACATCACCACCGCAATCCCCGACGGATACAAGTACCAAAGAAAGGACCGCCCAGGAGGACTTGCCACCACACACAAGAGCTTCCTCCGACTCTCCACCTCCAGCACCAGTGACCCCCTCTCTAACACAGAGCATCTCCCCTTCCACATCCAGCGCAGCCCAGCCCAAGAACCACGCTGTGCAGGACCTTCGTCTACAGACACCTGGGGCCTTGCGCCTCTTCCGCCACCACCATTGCTTACCTAGTCGCACCCCACTCCATCGCCTCCACGGACTAAATTCTCATCGGAGACCTGAACTTCCACCTCGACAACTGCAGCAACCCTGACTCCACCACCCTCCTTGAGAACCTCGCCAACATCGAACTGAAGCAGCTCGTCACCACCCTCACCCACAAAGCCGGACACACGCTCGACCCCATCTACGCAGGAGGGACAAACATCCACTTCAGCCACACCAAGGAGCCTCTCTGGACAGACCACGACTGTGTACACTTCACCTTCAACACCACCACCGCACCCAAACCCGCCCGCCACAAAGAAACTGGAGTAAGATCAGCGAGGAACACCTCAACACCACCCTCCTCCATGAGCACACCTACGCCACGACCGACGCCAACTCCACAGCAAAAGAACTACACCTCTGGATCTCCAGCTGCGCAGACAAGCTCGCACCCCTCCGCCACCCCATCAAACAACCCCCCCTGAAGGCCGCCTGGTTGACCACCAATCTCCAAGAAGCCAGGCGCTCCTGTAGACGCCTCAAGGAACTCTGGAGGAATAGGAAAACCACCGAAGACCAGAACACTTACAGGAATGCCATGACTGATTACCACCAGCGCATAAGAGCCACCAAGTGGACCTTTATCAAGAACAAAATCCACACCAACGTCAGTAACGCCAAAGAACTCTTTGACATCATACAGCAGTTCACCAAACTCCCCCAGCGAAACTACAGACGTCACACCATCCCAGGACCTCTGCAACAAGCTCAGCTCCTACCTCCACCTAAAAATCAAGGCCCTCTACCACAACTTCAGCGAACACACTCCAGACACCACCCCCCTCTCCACCACCAACAACCAGCCCACCATCACCACCTGGAAACCTGCTACCACCAAAGACACCGCCACGACCATGAAGAACACCCACTTAGGAGCCTTCACGGACCCCTGCCCACCGCACATTTACCACAGAGCCACCGCTGCCATTGCACCCGAACTAGGCCGGACCATTAATGCCTCCCTCGAATCCGGCATCTTCCCAGACGACTGGAAGCGGGCAGGGGTTAAGCCCCTCCTCAAGAAACCCTCGGCCGACCCGACAGACCTGAAAAACTACCAGCCCATCTCTCTCCTTCCCTTCACAGCCAAATTCACCAAGCAATTCATCAACGCCCAGCTGACCATCTTCATCGACGAGAACGCCATCCTCGACTCCTCCCAGTCTGGATTTCACAGCAACCACAGCACCAAGACCGCCCTCCTCGCCGCCACCAATGACATCCGGATGCTACTCGACCAGGGCCACACTGCGGCCCTCATCCTACTAGACCTCCCCACAGCCTTCGACACAGTCTCACACTGCACTCTCACAGCCAGACTCCACAACGCCAGTATACGAGGAACCGCGCTCGACTGGATCCGCTCCTTTCTCTCCGGCAGAACCCAAAGAATCAGACTCTCACCCTACCGCTCTGAACCCACAGAGATCAACTGTGGAGTACCCCAAGGATCCTCGCTCAGCCCTACGCTCTTCAACATCTACATGGCCCCCCTCACCGCCATCATCAGACATGATGGGCTCAGCATAGTATCCTAAGCCGACGACACCCAGCTCATCCTCTACCTCACGATACATCCGGAAGACACCAGACTCTGTTTCCAGGAAGGAATGATGGACGTTGCAGCCTGGATGAACAACAGTTGTCTGAAGCTGAACTCGGAGAAGACAGAGGTCTTCGTCCTCGGATCCTCCTCCACTGCCTGGGACAACACCTGGTGGCCTTCCGCCCTCGGAAACCCACCCACTTCAACAGACCACGCCCGAAACCTCGGCATTATCTTAAACTCCTCCCTCACATGACCCGCCAGATCAACGCCGTCACCTCCACTTGCTTCAACTACCACTGTATCCTCTTCAAGACCTTCAAATGGATACCCCCCCGAATGCAGAAAGACCATCACCCACACACTCCTAACCAGCAGACTGGACTACAGCAACACCCTCTACGCAGGAATCAGCAGAACCCTGCTACACAAGCTCCAAACCATTCAGAACACCGCAGCCAGACTCGTCCTCGAAACCCCAGGACACGAGCACATGACCCAGCACCTACGAGACCGCCACTGGCTCCCCGTTGAGAGGAGAGTAACCTTCAAGCTATTCACCCACACTTACAAATCCCTCCACATCGGACACAAATACCTCAACGAGAGAGTATCCTTCCACCTACCCAAAAGGAACCTCCACTCCGCCGACCTCACCCTGGCAGAGACCCCACGCATCCGCAGAACCAGAGCAAGTGGAAGAGCCTTCTCCTACGTCGCAGCAAAGACCTGGGACGAGCTCCCAGTCAACATCAGATGCTCCCCTACTCTGCACACCTTCAGGAAGAGCCTCAAGACCTGGCTCTTTGACTGATCCTGAGCTGCCCCCCCCCCCCCGCGCCTTGAGACCCTCACGGGTGAGTAGTGCGCTTTATAAAACCCTGATTGAATGATTTATTGAATGAATGATTGTGCCGAATAAATGGCCTGGTACTGGGTGAATGATGCGGAGACAAGTGTGGTAATTAAGCATCTCACATGTTGTTCCCCCTTATGTCTCAAAAACCTTAAAGTGCACAGTAATGATGGGGTGAAACTGTTTGGAAACTCCCCATTATAGTATAACTTGTAACCAGACCATATTTGAGTATCTAACTAGAAAAAAAGAAAACAGCCAAGAAGGAAGAACGATAAACATGGAGTCCTGAATTGAGACGCTCTATTGAACTTGTACTGTATTTGTTCTACGCAGACATACTTCTTGCAAACACTTCACAGCAGTGTACTACCACATGTGCACTCAAGGGGTGACTGCAAACTGATTTAATTACAATGAAGGACACTGGGAGAACCAACAGTTGCTAAATGGTTTTTTAATACGCTGCCCAGTAGCCTCAATGACACTATCTTTATTTAAATGGTTGTGTGGCATGTATTTCTAGGTGAAAGATAAGCATGCAGAGTGTGAGTATGGAATGGAGTGTTTCGTGGTATGGAAGGTGAGTGTATGTATGAGGAAATGGAATGTGGAAGTTGTGGCTGTTGGTGGACAGAAGGAGGGAACTGCGATGTCAGACTAAGTATGGTCTAAACCTTCACCCTTCTTCAACTTGGTCCTCATTGCAGGGCCACTCTCAAACGTTTTGCCTTTACCCCTTCTGTTTTTCTGAATTTGTTTTTGTTGGCATTAAGACTCTGCACACTTTAATGCTGCTAGCCAGTTCCGTAGTGCTTGTGCTAGTGGTTCTGCATACAATGGATGAAATGCTGTAATTAATCACAGCCACTAGCAATTATTAGGGGGCGACATCCCAATCCATTGTTACTTTGCACACTGTGCCACCTCAGTTTGGACCTAGTTATACGAAACTCACTCTTGGCCCTGCTTCAGTGGGAACAGTCAGGCCCGAACTGCCAGGCCAGGTCCTCCCTGAAACGGAACAAAAGCAACCTAGGACTAGTTTTGCCCTTGGTATGGGTTCATCCGCCAGTTATAGTTTGGTTCAAGTGGCACAGTGTGCAAGGGACCCACGTCTGGGAATACCCGACCAACTAAGGGCGATATACAAAGCATACAAAAAGTGATGGATGGAATGCTAGAATTAATCTCAGCCAGTGGCAAGTGCTTGGGCCGCATCTTAGTCCATTGTTATTTTGCACACCATGCCACCTCAGTTTGGACAAAGCAATATGCAAATCAGTCTTGACCGTGCTCCAATGGAAACAGTCTGGCCCGAACTACCAACCCAAGCCCTCCCTGAACCAGAATACAAGAAACCCAGGACTGCTTTGGCCCTTGTTATGGGCTCCACAGCAGGGTATAGCGTGGTTCCAGTGAAACAGCAAGTCGAGGCCTGGAATAGTTGCCCGCCCCTGTGTCTGTGGGGGGGGGGGGCAGGCATATCAGCGTCTTGTCTCCCTTCCTGTGCTCCTCATTGCCAGGCCAAGAGACCAAGAGATGCATCAGCTCTCCTGCATTGTAGGCACTGCAAGATGGCTACAGGGGCCTTGGGGCTCTTCCCATGGCCCGTCACAAAGAAAACGAGGCTGTGGGTTTCTAGGTGGGACCGGGGAACCAGGAATAAAAATTGAAGATTGGGCAAGCTGCTTATACATTTTTCAGTGCTTAATAAGCGTCACATCCCCGGAGAGGTTTACAATGAGCAGATCTTTTTTTTTTAGTGCCCCAAGAAGGGCAGGGGTACCGCCAATGAGTCTTAAAGTGTGTTTGTGGGAGCTGCATGATGTGCAGTAGTCCCCTTGAATGTTGTAAAAACTAACTCTACTTCTCCCAGGGAATTGAATCCCAGACCCTGGGAGAGGTTTGATTTAGATGTAAGAGCTCTTGGAGCTTATACTTTTGTGCAGAGGATCTGGACTGCCAGTGCCATCTAGTGGCTTATCCTAAAGCTGCATCAGCAGCAAATACAGGTAGAAGACAGACTATAAGACTAATGTTAATGATTTCAAGGCTTTATCGATAATGGTAATTGTGGATTATGCAATGTTTCTCAATACAATGAATGCTAATGAATGTGGACATTGTCCCTCTTGACCCCAATGGTGCATTATAACACAATGCGTATTAGTACTTTCCCAATTGATCAAAATAGGTTAATTATAACGTGGTTATTTTTACTGATGGGGGGACACCTAAGCCAGTAGGTCTGTCTTATTGATAACCACATTCTCTTATATTGTGGCATTAAATCCAGAGTAGGTGGGGAGGTATTGTAAGTATATCGTTTAGGAGCCACTAGGGGTGTAACAGGGCATATGGGTGTCGCTAAAGAAATTTCCATCTACCTGTTTGTACATATTTGTACTTTTATGCATGGTATTTTAGTAGTGTGTATGAAATAGTAGTACTGTTCCTATTAAAAAGTAAAGGAACTGACTGGACAATGATTTACTGAGTGTTGTTGTTGGGTACCAGTGAGCTGGGATTACTTGCTCACACCACCTCCCCATAGCAGGCCTTGAACTACACTGAGATAATCAAGTGCTACAATAAGGAACTTGGTTCCAAGTAAAAAGACAACTGCGGACTTATTATTTGTGAAGGACTCCCATGCAGACTCCATCTGTGCCCCATCTGTTTTAAGGGGCACAGCTTGTCCAGTGCAGAGAAAATCTACTTAATTGAAGCACAGAAAGGGCGGGGCAATTGGTTTGGAAGAACTTAGACATTTGCCAATGCAAAACGATGAAGAGGATATACCTACTTTAAAATATGTTGACAGACAAATGGAAGAATGCCCTGGTTAGGAGAGAAACACAATTTTAATGGAAAGTTTTACTTGGAAGAGGGAATCAATTGATAAATACGAGGCTCCTCTGAGGTCACTTGGAGACATGTGCGATTTTGTAAACTTTTACTGTGACCAGGTTTTGAGAGAAAAAAATCCTAATGAGACCCAATACCCAAAATGGACGAAAAAAGACTGTGGGAAAACGTGGACATGTCATTTAATGCTACTATTAACATAGCAAGAGACGTGGAGCAGCCAGAATGCTGTGTCCACGAAATATGTTCGCATCCATGTAATGACATTAATTACTAATCACTAAAGCAAGTCCAATCATACGGGGAATTCTAAGAGCTGCCCAGGAATTGATAAAATATGCAACAAATGTAAAAAGACAGGGCATTTCGGGAATATTTCTAGGCGTAGGGGTGGACAAATCAACATGGATGTTGGAGGTGGAAGTGAAGCTGATAAATTTGGCTTAAACCCCTATTCCGCTCACAGTGAGGGCGAGAGGAGGTGCAAAGAGCAATCACGGTGTTTTATCATCATGGACGAGGAGGAACTCACATTAAGGTAGACACCTGTGTGGTATGCCAAATTAGAAACGGACTTAGTCACCAGATACTGGGGTAACGAGAAGTTATGGACCACTGTTATTAGCCTGGTGGGCATACCTGTCACAGGATTGAGCTTGTACGTTGTTTGGGCAAATATTAATATTCATTTTAGGTGAGGAAGAGCAAATTGCATGTGGCCAAGAATTATAGGCGGTGGGGATACGGTTAGATCCAAGGGCTGACCCCACAGTCTATGGGATAGATAAAGATGAGGGTGGGTTTGAGGGTACTTGGAAACAAGGATGTAATTTTGACAGAGGAGTGTTAATGAGGAATTGGGGGATGATCAATGGTTTGAAACATCGAATATTCTTTTTTTTAAAAGATGCTGTTCTAGTTAGGCATAAAGTGAGCCGCTGACATACAGGTGCAAGCTAAGATGTTGTTGAGTGACCTTGTAGTAAGGGGGGTCACTGAACCAATAGAGTTCCCTTCTTGCTTAGCTTCAGTAGTGATTTGTTAGAAGGGGTCTGGCCAGGGGCGCCTGAACCCCCGCTTTACCAGCTACAGTGGGGGATGGGTTCTTTATGAACCTCTTTTATCTGCAACTGGGCAAATAAAAGTTCACAATTAACGCTAAAACGAAGAGAGGAGGATGCATTGAAAGAAAAGAAAGAAGACGAGTGCATGCATGAGTAGGGGAAAAGATGGATCAATAGTGGGTGAAAGGATGGGTGTAAAGGATGGATGGGCGGATAAAAGGATGGATGAATGGGTAAAAGTATGGCTGGATGTAAGGATGAATGGATGAGTAGGTGAAAAGATGGGTGGAGGAATGGACAAGTGGCTGAAAAAGGTTGATGGATGAGTGGTTGAAATAACCGATGGATGAGTGGGTGAAAGGATGCATGGATGAGTGGGTGAAAGGATGAGTAGGTGATAACAAGGGTGGATGAAAGGATGGCTGAATGAGTGGATGAATGGATCGGTGGGTGAAAGGATGGATTATAGTAAACCTCCTCCTATGGTGAGAAGGGGTGATAGAAGCAGTATCCAAGCAGCTTAGGGAATTTTGCTGTAGGTTAGTTGTGAGGTGATATCGCATTATTCTATAATACTTTAGTTATTTAGTAATTGTGCTGGGATGGAATCTGAAAGCACAGAGCACTGCGCTTAAGGTTTTGTCTATGGGGGAGTTAGTGTATGGTTTGCTCTTGTAGTTGGAAAAGGAGCATTCGATGTTAAGTGAAATGTGAGTTTGGATGAGGGCATGGATTGCAGTAGTTGGTCGAGAATGGTGGACAGTTGAGGGGGTGGCTGTGGTTGTGGACAGGCTGTGCCCTGCCCAGGCGCTCCTGTCCTATTCACCTTTAATCAAGATTCCTTGCAACTGTGTGTGCAGCACAATTGTTTTTAGCCAAATATTGGATTGCCAGAGAAACCTCTTTCAGACTGATAGGATCTTGGCAGCTTTCTCTCTGAGGAAAGTGAGGAGACCGAATTGGATGCACATATTATTGTAACTACACTGCGGTTTGTACCTGAAGCTGTACATACAGTGTAGAAATGTTTAGCACTCCATGTGCCATTACCCTCTCAAGAATTTCAAGTGAGGCAACAATTCTTGAATTAAGACACATTACCTCTACAAAAAAAATGAGCACAGCGGGTGTTTGTAGGAGTCTGAGACCACTCAAACAGAAAGGGGGCAGAATTAGGCGACGTGGAAATTGACGGGCAGAAATGGCAGTAGAAACAAACAAGCATTGGAAATGCAATAGGTCTCGCATTAGGAAAGTTTGAGCGATTGGTATTGTAAATGACACTTTATTTATGTGTTGGTTTTGAAAATAGCAAAATTAATAGCTTTGTCAGTTACAATGTCAATAGTTTTAACTTTAGCAAATGTGACACCGATAGCATTTGTAATGCAATGTGTGTTGTATTTACGTGACTTAGATGTATTGATATTACAAATAACAATGCATGTGGTGGATGTGGTGGTGGTGGATGTGGTGGATGTGGTGGTGGATGTGGCGGTGGATGTCATGGTGGATGTCGAGTTGATGGTGGATGTGGTGGTGGATGTGGTGGTGGATGCGGTGGATGTTGTGGATGCGGTGGTGGTGGAAGTGGTGGATGTGGTGGATGCGGTGGTGGAAGTGGTGGTGGATGTGTTGGATGCGGTGGTGGATGTGGTGGTGGATGTGGTGGTGGATGTGGTGGTGGTGGATGCGGTGGATGTGGTGGTGGTGTGTGGTGGATGTGGTGGTGGATGTGGTGGTGGATGTGGTGGTGGATGTGGTGGTGGATGTGGTGGTGGATGCGGTGGTGGATGCGGTGGTGGATGCGGTGGATGTGGTGGTGGTGGATGTGGTGGTGGATGTGGCGGTGGATGTGGTGGTGGATGTGGCGGTGGATGTCATGGTGGAGGTGGATGTGGAGGTGGATGTGGAGGTGATGGTGGATGTGGTGGTGGATGTGGTGGTGGATGCGGTGGATGTGGTGGTGGTGGATGCTGTGGATGCAGTGGTGGTGGTGGATGGGGTGGTGGTGGATGTAGTGGTGGTGGGTGTGGTGGTGGTGGTGCTGGGTGTGGTGGATGTGGCGGTGGATGTGGCGGTGGATGTGGCGGTGGATGTGGTGGTGGATGTGGTGGTGGTGGATGTGGTGGTGGATGTGGTGGATGTGGTGGTGGTGGATGTGGTGGGTGTGGTGGATGTGGTGGTTGGATGTGGTGGTGGATGTGGTGGTGGATGTGGTGGTGGATGTGGTGGTGGATGCGGTGGTGGATGCGGTGTTGGTGGATGTGGTGGTGGATGTGGCGGTGGATGTGGAGGTGATGGTGGATGTGGTGGTGGATGTGATGGTGGATGTGGTGGTGGATGCGGTGGATGTGGTGGATGCGGTGGTGGTGGAAGTGGTAGTGGATGTGTTGGATGTGGTGGTGATGGTGGATGTGGTGGCGGATGCGGTGGTGGATGCGGTGGATGCGGTGGATGTGGTGGTGGTGGATGCGGTGGATGTGGTGGTTGTGGATGCGGTGGGGGATGCGGTGGTGGATGCAGTGGATGCGGTGGTGGATGCGGTGGATGTGAATGCGGTGGATGTGGTGGTGGTGGATGCTGTGGATGCGGTGGTGGTGGTGGATGGGGTGGTGGTGGATGTAGTGGTGGTGGGTGTGGTGGTGGTGGTGCTGGGTGTGGTGGATGTGGCGGTGGATGTGGTGGTGGATGTGGTGGTGGATGCGGTGGTGGTGGATGTGGATGTGGTGGTGGATGTGGTGGATGTGGTGGTGGTGGATGTGGTGGGGGATGTGGTGGTGGATGCGGTGGATGTGGTGGTGGTGGATGCTGTGGATGCGGTGGTGGTGGTGGATGGGGTGGTGGTGGATGTAGTGGTGGTGGGTGTGGTGGTGGTGGTGCTGGGTGTGGTGGATGTGGCGGTGGATGTGGCGGTGGATGTGGCGGTGGATGTGGCGGTGGATGTGGTGGTGGATGTGGTGGTGGATGCGGTGGTGGTAGATGTGGATGTGGTGGTGGATGTGGTGGAAGTGGTGGTGGTGGATGTGGTGGGTGTGGTGGATGTGGTGGTTGGATGTGGTGGTGGATGTGGTGGTGGATGTGGTGGTGGATGCGGTGGTGGATGCGGTGGTGGATGCGGTGGTGGTGGTGGTGGATGTGGCGGTGGATGTCATGGTGGATGTGGAGGTGATGGTGGATGTGGTGGTGGATGTGATGGTGGGTGTGGTGGTGGATGCGGTGGATGTGGTGGATGCAGTGGTGGTGGAAGTGGTGGTGGATGTGTTGGATGTGGTGTTGGATGTGGTGGTGATGGTGGATGTGGTGGCGGATGCGGTGGTGGATGCGGTGGATGCGGTGGATGTGGTGGTGGTGGATGCGGTGGATGTGGTGGTTGTGGATGCGGTGGTGGATGCGGTGGTGGATGCAGTGGATGCGGTGGTGGATGCGGTGGATGTGAATGCGGTGGATGCGGTGGATGTGGTGGTGGTGGATGCGGTGGTGGTGGTGGATGGGGTGGTGGTGGTGGATGGGGTGGTGGATGTAATGGTGGTGGATGTGGTGGTGGATGTGGTGGTGGATGTGGCGGTGGATGTGGTGGTGGATGTGGATGTGGTGGTGGATGTGGTGGTGGATGTGGTGGTGGATGTGGTGGTGGGTGTGGAGGTGGATGTGGTGGTGGATGCGGTGGTGGATGTGGTGGTGGTGGGTGTGGTGGATGTGGTGGTGGATGTGGCGGTGGATGTCATGGTGGATGTGTAGGTGATGGTGGATGTGGTGGTGGATGCGGTGGATGTGGTGGTGGTGGATGCGGTGGTGGTGGTGGATGCGGTGGTGGTGGAAGTGGTGGTGGATGTGTTGGATGTGGTGGTGGATGTGGTGGTGGTGGATGCGGTGGTGGTGGAAGTGGTGGTGGATGTGTTGGATGTGGTGGTGGATGTGGTGGTGGATGTGGTGGTGGATGTGGTGGTGGATGTGGTGGTGAATGTGGTGGTGGATGTGGTGGTGGATGCGGTGTTGGTGGATGCGGTGGATGTGGTGGATGCGGTGGATGTGGTGGTGGTGGATGCGGTGGATGTGGTGGTGGTGGATGCGGTGATGGTGGTGGATGGGGTGGTGGTGGATGGGGTGGTGGTGGATGGGGTGGTGGATGTAGTGGTGGTGGGTGTGGTGGATGTGGTGGTGGTGGGTGTGGTGGATGTGGCGGTGGATGTGATGCATGTGGTGGTGGATGTGGTGGTGGATGTGGTGGTGGATGTGGTGGTGGTGGATGTGGTGGTGGTGGGTGTGGTGGTGGTGGGTGTGGTGGATGTGGTGGTGGATGTGGTGGTGGATGTGGTGGTGGAGGCGGTGGTGCATGTGGTGGATGTGGTGGTGGTGGATGTGGTGGTGGATGTGGTGGTGGATGTCATGGTGGATGTGGAGGTGATGGTGGATGTGGTGGTGGATGTGGTGGTGGATGTGGTGGTGGTGGATGCGGTGGATGTGGTGATGGTGGATGCAGTGGTGGTGGTGGTGGTGGATGGGGTGGTGGTGGTGGATGGGGTGGTGGTGGTGGGTGTGGTGGATGTGGGTGTGGTGGTGGTGGGTGTGGTGGATGTGGTGGTGGATGTGGTGGTGGATGTGGCAGTGGATTTGGCGGTGGATGTGGCGGTGGATGTGGCGGTGGATGTGGCGGTGGATGTGGCGGTGGATGTGGCGGTGGATGTGGTGGTGCATGCGGTGGTGGTGCATGTGGTGGATGTGGTGGTGGATGTGGTGGTGGATGTGGTGGTGGATGTGGAGGTGGTGGTGGATGTGGTGGTGGATGTGGTGGTGGATGTGATGGTGGATGTGGTGGTGGATGCGGTGGATGTGGTGCTGGTGGATGCGGTGGATGCGGTGGTGGTTGAAGTGGTGGATGTGGTGGTAGATGTGGAGGTGATGGTGGATGTTGTGGTGGATGTCATGGTGGATGTGGAGGTGATGGTGGATGTTGTGGTGGATGCGGTGGATGTGGTGGTGGTGGATGCAGTGGATGTGGTGGTGGTGGATGCGGTGGTGGATGCAGTGGTGGTGGAAGTGGTGGTGGATGTGTTGGATGGGGTGGTGGATGTGGTGGTGGATGTGGTGGATGTGGTGGTGGTGGATGCGGTGGATGTGGTGGTGGATGAGGTGGTGGATGCGGTGGTGGATGCGGTGGATGTGGTGGTGGTGGATGTGGCGGCGGTGGATGTCATGGTGGATGTGGAGGTGATGGATGTGGTGGTGGATGTGGTGGTGATGGTGGTGGATGTGCTGGTGGATGCGGTGGATGTGGTGGTGGTGGATGCGGTGGATGTGGTGGTGGTGGATGCGGTGGTGGTGGTGGATGCGGTATAGGATGCGTGGTGGTGGATGGGGTGGTGGTGGTGGTGGATGGGGTGGTGGATGTAGTGGTGATGGGTGTGGTGGATGTGGTGGTGGTGGGTGTGGTGGATGTGGCGGTGGTGGGTGTGGTGGATGTGGCGGTGGTGGGTGTGGTGGATGTGGCGGTGGATGTGGCGGTGGATGTGGCGGTGGATGTGGTGGTGGATGTGGTGGTGGATGTGGTGGTGGATTCGGTGGTGGTGAATGTGGTGGTGGTGGAGTGGTGGTGGAAGTGGTGGTGGATGTGGATGTGGTGGTGGATGTGGTAGATGTGGTGGATGTGGTGGTTGTGGATGCGTTGGTGGATGTGGTGGTGGAGGGTGTGGTGGATGTGGTGGTGGATGCGGTGGTGGTGCATGTGGTGGATGTGTTGGTGGTGGTGGATGTGGTGGTGGATGTGGAGGTGGATGTCATGGTGGAGGTGATGGTGGATGTGGTGGTGGATGCGGTGGTGGTGGATACGGTGGATGCGGTGGTGGTGGATGCGGTGGTGGATGTGTTGGATGTGGTGGTGGATGTGGTGGATGTGGTGGTGGATGTGGTGGATGTGGTGGTGGTGGATGTGGTGGTGTATGTGGTGGTGGTGGATGTGGTGGTGGATGTAATGGTGGATGCGGTGGTGGATGCGTGGTGGATGCGTGGTGGATGCGGTGGTGGTGCATGTGGTGGATGCGGTGGCGGTGCATGTGGTGGATGCGGTGATGGTGCATGTGGTGGATGTGGTGGTGGTTGTCATGGTGGATGTGGAGGTGGTGGATGCGGTGGATGTGGTGGTGGTGGATGCGGTGGATGTGGTGGTGGTGGATGCGGTGGTGGTGGTGGTGGTGGATGGGGTGGTGGATGTAGTGGTGGTGGGTGTGGTGGATGTGGTGGTGGTGGATGTGGCGGTGGATGTGGTGGTGGATGTGGTGGTGGATGTGGTGGTGGATGTGGTGGTGGTGGTGGATGTGGTGGTGGTGGGTGTGGTGGTGGTGGGTGTGGTGGATGTGGTGGTGGATGTGGTGGTGGATGTGGTGGTGGATGCGGTGGTGCATGTGGTGGATGTGGTGGTGGTGGATGTGGTGGTGGATGTGGTGGTGGATGTGGCGGTGGATGTGGAGGTGATGGTGGATGTGGAGGTGATGGTGGATGTGGTGGTGGATGTGGTAGTGGATGTGGTGGTGATGGTGGATGTGGTGGTGGTGGATGTGGTGGTGGTGGATGCGGTGGATGTGGTGATGGTGGATGCGGCGGTGGATGCGGTGGTGGTGGTGGATGGGGTGGTGGTGGTGGATGGGGTGGTGGATGGGGTGGTGGTGGTGGATGTAGTGGTGGTGGGTGTGGTGGATGTGGTGGGTGTGGTGGTGGTGGGTGTGGTGGATGTGGTCGTGGATGTGGCGGTGGATGTGGCGGTGGATGTGGCGGTGGATGTGGCTGTGGATGTGGTGGTGCATGCGGTGGTGCATGCGGTGGTGGTGCATGTGGTGGATGTGGTGGTGGATGTGGTGGTGGATGTGGTGGTGGATGTGGAGGTGGTGGTGGATGTGGTGGTGGATGTGGTGGTGGATGTGGTGGTGGATGTGGCGGTGGATGTCATGGTGGATGTGGAGGTGATGGTGGATGTGGTGGTGGATGCGGTAGATGTGGTGGTGGTGGATGCGGTGGATGTGGTGGTGGTGGATGCGGTGGTGGTGGTGGATGCGGTGGTGGTGGAAGTGGTGGTGGGTGTGTTGGATGTGGTGGTGGATGTGGTGGTGGATGCGGTGGTGGATGCAGTGGTGGATGCGGTGGATGTGGTGGTGGTGGATGTGGCGGCGGTGGATGTCATGGTGGATGTGGAGGTGATGGATGTGGTGGTGGATGTGGTGGTGATGGTGGTGGATGTGCTGGTGGATGCGGTGGATGTGGTGGTGGTGGATGCAGTGGATGTGGTGGTGGTGGATGCGGTGGTGGTGGTGGATGCGTGGTGGTGGATGGGGTGGTGGTGGTGGTGGATGGGGTGGTGGATGTAGTGGTGGTGGATGCGGAGGTGGTGGTGGATGTGCTGGTGGATGTGGTGGTGGATGTGGTGGTGGATGTGGCGGTGGATGTCATGGTGGATGTGGAGGTGATGGTGGATGTGGTGGTGGATGCGGTGGATGTGGTGGTGGTGGATGCGGTGGATGTGGTGGTGGATGCGGTGGTGGATGCGGTGGTGGTGGAAGTGGTGGTGGATGTGTTGGATGTGGTGGTGGATGTGGTGGATGTGGTGGTGGATGTGGTGGATGTGGTGGTGGTGGATGCAGTGGATGTGGTGGTGGATGTGGTGGTGGATGCGGTGGTGGATGCAGTGGTGGATGCAGTGGTGGATGCAGTGGTGGATGCGGTGGATGTGGTGGTGGTGGATTTGGCGGCGGTGGATGTCATGGTGGATGTGGAGGTGATGGATGTGGTGGTGGATGTGGTGGTGATGGTGGTGGATGTGCTGGTGGATGCGGTGGATGTGGTGGTGGTGGATGCAGTGGATGTGGTGGTGGTGGATGCGGTGGTGGTGGTGGATGCGTGGTGGTGGTGGTGGATGGGGTGGTGGTGGTGGTGGATGGGGTGGTGGATGTAGTGGTGGTGGGTGTGGTGGATGTGGTGGATGTGGTGGTGGTGGGTGTGGTGGATGTGGCGGTGGTGGGTGTGGTGGTGGATGCGGTGGTGGATGCGGTGGTGGTGCATGTGGTGGATGCGGTGGTGGTGCATGTGGTGGATGTGGTGGTGGTTGTCATGGTGGATGTGGAGGTGATGGTGGATGTGGTGGTGGATGTGGTGGTGATGGTGGATGTGGATGTGGTAGTGGATGCGGTGGATGTGGTGGTGGTGGTGGTGGATGCGGTGGATGTGGTGGTGGTGGATGCGGTGGTGATGGTGGATGTGGTGGTGGATGCGGTGGTGGTGGTGGATGGGGTGGTGGATGTAGTGGTGGTGGGTGTGGTGGTGGTGGATGCGGTGGATGTGGTGGTGGAAGTGGTGGTGGATGTGGATGTGGTGGTGGATGTGGATATAGCGCATACTTATGGCATGACTAAAAAAAAGCAAGCTGGTTCTGAGACGCTGCGGGATGGATGGGGTGGTGGATGGGGTGGTGGATGTAGTGGTGATGGGTATGGTGGATGTGGTGGATGTGGTGGTGGAGGGTGTGGTGGATGTGGCGGTGGTGGGTGTGGTGGATGTGGCGGTGGATGTGGTGGTGGATGTGGTGGTGGATTCGGTGGTGGTGGATGTGGTGGTGGTGGAGTGGTGGTGGAAGTGGTGGTGGATGTGGATGTGGTGGTGGATGTGGTGGATGTGGTGGATGTGGTGGTGGATGTGGTGGTTGTGGATGCGTTGGTGGATGTGGTGGTGGTGGGTGTGGTGGATGTGGTGGTGGATGCGGTGGTGGTGCATGTGGTGGATTTGGTGGTGGTGGATGTGGTGGTGGATGTGGCGGTAGATGTCATGGTGGATGTGGAGGTGATGGTGGATGTGGTGGTGGTGGATGCGGTGGTGGTGGATACGGTGGATGTGGTGGTGGTGGATGCGGTGGTGGATGTGTTGGATGTGGTGGTGGATGTGGTGGTGAATGTGGTGGATGTGGTGGTGGATGTGGTGGATGTGGTGGTGGTGGATGTGGTGGTGTATGTGGTGGTGGTGGATGTGGTGGTGGGTGTGGTGGTGCATGTAGTGGTGGATGCGGTGGTGGATGCGGTGGTGGATGCGGTGGTGGATGCGGTGGTGGTGCATGTGGTGGATGCGGTGGTGGTGCATGTGGTGGATGCGGTGATGGTGCATGTGGTGGATGTGGTGGTGGTTGTCATGGTGGATGTGGAGGTGGTGGATGCGGTGGATGTGGTGGTGGTGGATGCGGTGGATGTGGTGGTGGTGGATGCGGTGGTGGATGGGGTGGTGGTGGTGTTGGTGGATGGGGTGGTGGTGGATGGGGTGGTGGATGTAGTGGTGGTGGGTGTGGTGGTGGTGGGTGTGGTGGATGTGGCGGTGGATGTGATGGATGTGGTGGTGGATGTGGTGGTGGATGTGGTGGTGGATGTGGTGGTGGAGGATGTGGTGGTGGTGGGTGTGGTGGTGGTGGGTGTGGTGGATGTGGTGGTGCATATGGTGGTGGATGTGGTGGTGGATGCGGTGGTGCATGTGGTGGATGTGGTGGTGGTGGATGTGGTGGTGGATGTGGTGGTGATGGTGGATGTGGTGGATGTGGTGATGGTGGATGCGGTGGTGGATGCGGTGGTGGTGGTGGATGGGGTGGTGGTGGTGGATGGGGTGGTGGTGGTGGATGTAGTGGTTGTGGGTGTGGTGGATGTGGTGGTGGTGGGTGTGGTGGTGGTGGGTGTGGTGGATGTGGTGGTGGATGTGGCGGTGGATGTGGTGGTGGATTTGGCGGTGGATGTGGTGGTGGATGTGGCGGTGGATGTGGCGGTGGATGTGGTGGTGCATGCGGTGGTGCATGTGGTGGTGGTGCATGTGGTGGATGTGGTGGTGGATGTGGTGGTGGATGTGGAGGTGGTGGTGGATGTGGTGGTGCATGTAGTGGTGGATGCGGTGGTGGATGCGGTGGTGGATGCGGTGGTGGATGCGGTGGTGGTGCATGTGGTGGATGCGGTGGTGGTGCATGTGGTGGATGCGGTGATGGTGCATGTGGTGGATGTGGTGGTGGTTGTCATGGTGGATGTGGAGGTGGTGGATGCGGTGGATGTGGTGGTGGTGGATGCGGTGGATGTGGTGGTGGTGGATGCGGTGGTGGATGGGGTGGTGGTGGTGTTGGTGGATGGGGTGGTGGTGGATGGGGTGGTGGATGTAGTGGTGGTGGGTGTGGTGGTGGTGGGTTTGGTGGATGTGGCGGTGGATGTGATGGATGTGGTGGTGGATGTGGTGGTGGATGTGGTGGTGGATGTGGTGGTGGAGGATGTGGTGGTGGTGGGTGTGGTGGTGGTGGGTGTGGTGGATGTGGTGGTGCATATGGTGGTGGATGTGGTGGTGGATGCGGTGGTGCATGTGGTGGATGTGGTGGTGGTGGATGTGGTGGTGGATGTGGTGGTGATGGTGGATGTGGTGGATGTGGTGATGGTGGATGCGGTGGTGGTGGTGGATGGGGTGGTGGTGGTGGATGGGGTGGTGGTGGTGGATGTAGTGGTTGTGGGTGTGGTGGATGTGGTGGTGGTGGGTGTGGTGGTGGTGGGTGTGGTGGATGTGGTGGTGGATGTGGCGGTGGATGTGGTGGTGGATTTGGCGGTGGATGTGGTGGTGGATGTGGCGGTGGATGTGGCGGTGGATGTGGTGGTGCATGCGGTGGTGCATGTGGTGGTGGTGCATGTGGTGGATGTGGTGGTGGATGTGGTGGTGGATGTGGAGGTGGTGGTGGATGTGGTGGTGGATGTGGTGGTGGATGTGGTGGTGGATGTGGCAGTGGATGTCATGGTGGATGTGGAGGTGATGGTGGATGTGGTGGTGGATGCGGTGGATGTGGTGGTGGTGGATGCGGTGGATGTGGTGGTGGTGGTGGATGCGGTGGTGGTGGTGGATGCGGTGGTGGTGGAAGTGGTGGTGGATGTGTTGGATGTGGTGGTGGATGTGGTGGATGTGGTGGTGGATGTGGTGGTGGTGGATGCGGTGGATGTGGTGGTGGATGTGGTGGTGGATGCGATGGTGGATGCGGTGGTGGATGCAGTGGTGGATGCGGTGGATGTGGTGGTGGTGGATGTGGCGCCGGTGGATGTCATGGTGGATGTGGAGGTGATGGATGTGGTGGTGGATGTGGTGGTGATGGTGGTGGATGGGCTGGTGGATGCGGTGGATGTGGTGGTGGTGGATGCAGTGGATGTGGTGGTGGTGGATGCGGTGGTGGTGGTGGATGCGTGGTGGTGGTGGATGGGGTGGTGGTGGTGGTGGATGGGGTGGTGGATGTAGTGGTGGTGGGTGTGGTGGATGTGGTGGTGGTGGGTGTGGTGGATGTGGCGGGGGTGGGTGTGGTGGATGTGGCGGGGGTTGGTGTGGTAGATGTGGCGGTGGATGTGGTGGTGGATGTGGTGGTGGATGTGGTGGTGGATTCGGTGGTGGTGGATGTGGTGGTGGTGGATGTGGTGGTGGAAGTGGTGGTGGATGTGGATGTGGTGGTGGATGTGGTGGATGTGGATGTGGTGGATGTGGTGGTTGTGGATGCGTTGGTGGATGTGGTGGTGGTGGGTGTGGTGGATGTGGTGGTGGATGCGGTGGTGGTGCATGTGGTGGATGTGGTGGTGGTGGATGTGGTGGTGGATGTGGCGGTGGATGTCATGGTGGATGTGGAGGTGATGGTGGATGTGGTGGTGGATGTGGTGGTGGATGCGGTGGTGGTGGATACGGAGGATGTGGTGGTGGTGGATGCGGTGTTGGTGGATGCGGTGGTGGATGTGTTGGATGTGATGGTGGATGTGGTGGTGGATGTGGTGGTGTATGTGGTGGTGTATGTGGTGGTGGTGGATGTGGTGGTGGATGCGGTGGTGGATGCGGTGGTGGATGCGGTGGTGGATGCGGTGGTGGTGCATGTGGTGGATGCGGTGGTGGTGCATGTGGTGGATGTGGTGGTGGTTGTCATGGTGGATGTGGAGGTGATGGTGGATGCAGTGGATGTGGTGGTGGTGGATGCGGTGGTGGATGCAGTGGTGGTGGAAGTGGTGGTGGATGTGTTGGATGGGGTGGTGGATGTGGTGGTGGATGTGGTGGATGTGGTGGTGGTGGATGCGGTGGATGTGGTGGTGGATGAGGTGGTGGATGCGGTGGTGGATGCGGTGGATGTGGTGGTGGTGGATGTGGCGGCGGTGGATGTCATGGTGGATGTGGAGGTGATGGATGTGGTGGTGGATGTGGTGGTGATGGTGGTGGATGTGCTGGTGGATGCGGTGGATGTGGTGGTGGTGGATGCGGTGGATGTGGTGGTGGTGGATGCGGTGGTGGTGGTGGATGCGGTGGTGGATGCGTGGTGGTGGATGGGGTGGTGGTGGTGGTGGATGGGGTGGTGGATGTAGTGGTGATGGGTGTGGTGGATGTGGTGGTGGTGGGTGTGGTGGATGTGGCGGTGGTGGGTGTGGTGGATGTGGCGGTGGTGGGTGTGGTGGATGTGGCGGTGGATGTGGCGGTGGATGTGGCGGTGGATGTGGATGTGGTGGTGGATGTGGTGGTGGATGTGGTGGTGGATTCGGTGGTGGTGGATGTGGTGGTGGTGGAGTGGTGGTGGAAGTGGTGGTGGATGTGGATGTGGTGGTGGATGTGGTAGATGTGGTGGATGTGGTGGATGTGGTGGTTGTGGATGCGTTGGTGGATGTGGTGGTGGAGGGTGTGGTGGATGTGGTGGTGGATGCGGTGGTGGTGCATATGGTGGATGTGTTGGTGGTGGTGGATGTGGTGGTGGATGTGGAGGTGGATGTCATGGTGGAGGTGATGGTGGATGTGGTGGTGGATGCGGTGGTGGTGGATACGGTGGATGCGGTGGTGGTGGATGCGGTGGTGGATGTGTTGGATGTGGTGGTGGATGTGGTGGATGTGGTGGATGTGGTGGTGGTGGATGTGGTGGTGTATGTGGTGGTGGTGGATGTGGTGGTGGATGTAATGGTGGATGCGGTGGTGGATGCGTGGTGGATGCGTGGTGGATGCGGTGGTGGTGCATGTGGTGGATGCGGTGGCGGTGCATGTGGTGGATGCGGTGATGGTGCATGTGGTGGATGTGGTGGTGGTTGTCATGGTGGATGTGGAGGTGGTGGATGCGGTGGATGTGGTGGTGGTGGATGCGGTGGATGTGGTGGTGGTGGATGCGGTGGTGGTGGTGGTGGTGGATGGGGTGGTGGATGTAGTGGTGGTGGGTGTGGTGGATGTGGTGGTGGTGGATGTGGCGGTGGATGTGGTGGTGGATGTGGTGGTGGATGTGGTGGTGGATGTGGTGGTGGTGGTGGATGTGGTGGTGGTGGGTGTGGTGGTGGTGGGTGTGGTGGATGTGGTGGTGGATGTGGTGGTGGATGTGGTGGTGGATGCGGTGGTGCATGTGGTGGATGTGGTGGTGGTGGATGTGGTGGTGGATGTGGTGGTGGATGTGGCGGTGGATGTGGAGGTGATGGTGGATGTGGAGGTGATGGTGGATGTGGTGGTGGATGTGGTAGTGGATGTGGTGGTGATGGTGGATGTGGTGGTGGTGGATGTGGTGGTGGTGGATGCGGTGGATGTGGTGATGGTGGATGCGGCGGTGGATGCGGTGGTGGTGGTGGATGGGGTGGTGGTGGTGGATGGGGTGGTGGATGGGGTGGTGGTGGTGGATGTAGTGGTGGTGGGTGTGGTGGATGTGGTGGGTGTGGTGGTGGTGGGTGTGGTGGATGTGGTCGTGGATGTGGCGGTGGATGTGGCGGTGGATGTGGCGGTGGATGTGGCGGTGGATGTGGCTGTGGATGTGGTGGTGCATGCGGTGGTGCATGCGGTGGTGGTGCATGTGGTGGATGTGGTGGTGGATGTGGTGGTGGATGTGGTGGTGGATGTGGAGGTGGTGGTGGATGTGGTGGTGGATGTGGTGGTGGATGTGGTGGTGGATGTGGCGGTGGATGTCATGGTGGATGTGGAGGTGATGGTGGATGTGGTGGTGGATGCGGTAGATGTGGTGGTGGTGGATGCGGTGGATGTGGTGGTGGTGGATGCGGTGGTGGTGGTGGATGCGGTGGTGGTGGAAGTGGTGGTGGATGTGTTGGATGTGGTGGTGGATGTGGTGGTGGATGCGGTGGTGGATGCAGTGGTGGATGCGGTGGATGTGGTGGTGGTGGATGTGGCGGCGGTGGATGTCATGGTGGATGTGGAGGTGATGGATGTGGTGGTGGATGTGGTGGTGATGGTGGTGGATGTGCTGGTGGATGCGGTGGATGTGGTGGTGGTGGATGCAGTGGATGTGGTGGTGGTGGATGCGGTGGTGGTGGTGGATGCGTGGTGGTGGATGGGGTGGTGGTGGTGGTGGATGGGGTGGTGGATGTAGTGGTGGTGGATGCGGAGGTGGTGGTGGATGTGCTGGTGGATGTGGTGGTGGATGTGGTGGTGGATGTGGCGGTGGATGTCATGGTGGATGTGGAGGTGATGGTGGATGTGGTGGTGGATGCGGTGGATGTGGTGGTGGTGGATGCGGTGGATGTGGTGGTGGATGCGGTGGTGGATGCGGTGGTGGTGGAAGTGGTGGTGGATGTGTTGGATGTGGTGGTGGATGTGGTGGATGTGGTGGTGGATGTGGTGGATGTGGTGGATGTGGATGCGGTGGATGTGGTGGTGGATGTGGTGGTGGATGCGGTGGTGGATGCAGTGGTGGATGCAGTGGTGGATGCAGTGGTGGATGCGGTGGATGTGGTGGTGGTGGATTTGGCGGCGGTGGATGTCATGGTGGATGTGGAGGTGATGGATGTGGTGGTGGATGTGGTGGTGATGGTGGTGGATGTGCTGGTGGATGCGGTGGATGTGGTGGTGGTGGATGCAGTGGATGTGGTGGTGGTGGATGCGGTGGTGGTGGTGGATGCGTGGTGGTGGTGGTGGATGGGGTGGTGGTGGTGGTGGATGGGGTGGTGGATGTAGTGGTGGTGGGTGTGGTGGATGTGGTGGATGTGGTGGTGGTGGGTGTGGTGGATGTGGCGGTGGTGGGTGTGGTGGTGGATGCGGTGGTGGATGCGGTGGTGGTGCATGTGGTGGATGCGGTGGTGGTGCATGTGGTGGATGTGGTGGTGGTTGTCATGGTGGATGTGGAGGTGATGGTGGATGTGGTGGTGGATGTGGTGGTGATGGTGGATGTGGATGTGGTAGTGGATGCGGTGGATGTGGTGGTGGTGGTGGTGGATGCGGTGGATGTGGTGGTGGTGGATGCGGTGGTGATGGTGGATGTGGTGGTGGATGCGGTGGTGGTGGTGGATGGGGTGGTGGATGTAGTGGTGGTGGGTGTGGTGGTGGTGGATGCGGTGGATGTGGTGGTGGAAGTGGTGGTGGATGTGGATGTGGTGGTGGATGTGGATATAGCGCATACTTATGGCATGATAAAAAAAAAAGCAAGCTGGTTCTGAGACGCTGCGGGATGGATGGGGTGGTGGATGGGGTGGTGGATGTAGTGGTGATGGGTATGGTGGATGTGGTGGATGTGGTGGTGGTGGGTGTGGTGGATGTGGCGGTGGTGGGTGTGGTGGATGTGGCGGTGGATGTGGTGGTGGATGTGGTGGTGGATTCGGTGGTGGTGGATGTGGTGGTGGTGGAGTGGTGGTGGAAGTGGTGGTGGATGTGGATGTGGTGGTGGATGTGGTGGATGTGGTGGATGTGGTGGTGGATGTGGTGGTTGTGGATGCGTTGGTGGATGTGGTGGTGGTGGGTGTGGTGGATGTGGTGGTGGATGCGGTGGTGGTGCATGTGGTGGTGGTGGATGTGGTGGTGGATGTGGCGGTAGATGTCATGGTGGATGTGGAGGTGATGGTGGATGTGGTGGTGGTGGATGCGGTGGTGGTGGATACGGTGGATGTGGTGGTGGTGGATGCGGTGGTGGATGTGTTGGATGTGGTGGTGGATGTGGTGGTGAATGTGGTGGATGTGGTGGTGGATGTGGTGGATGTGGTGGTGGTGGATGTGGTGGTGTATGTGGTGGTGGTGGATGTGGTGGTGGATGTGGTGGTGCATGTAGTGGTGGATGCGGTGGTGGATGCGGTGGTGGATGCGGTGGTGGATGCGGTGGTGGTGCATGTGGTGGATGCGGTGGTGATGCATGTGGTGGATGCGGTGATGGTGGATGTGGTGGTGGTTGTCATGGTGGATGTGGAGGTGGTGGATGCGGTGGATGTGGTGGTGGTGGATGCGGTGGATGTGGTGGTGGTGGATGCGGTGGTGGATGGGGTGGTGGTGGTGTTGGTGGATGGGGTGGTGGTGGATGGGGTGGTGGATGTAGTGGTGGTGGGTGTGGTGGTGGTGGGTGTGGTGGATGTGGCGGTGGATGTGGTGGTGGATGTGGTGGTGGATGTGGTGGTGGATGTGGTGGTGGATGTGGTGGTGGTGGATGTGGTGGTGGTGGGTGTGGTGGTGGTGGGTGTGGTGGATGTGGTGGTGGATGTGGTGGTGGATGTGGTGGTGGATGCGGTGGTGCATGTGGTGGATGTGGTGGTGGTGGATGTGGTGGTGGATGTGGTGGTGATGGTGGATGTGGTGGATGTGGTGATGGTGGATGCGGTGGTGGATGCGGTGGTGGTGGTGGATGGGGTGGTGGTGGTGGATGGGGTGGTGGTGGTGGATGTAGTGGTTGTGGGTGTGGTGGATGTGGTGGTGGTGGGTGTGGTGGTGGTGGGTGTGGTGGATGTGGTGGTGGATGTGGCGGTGGATGTGGTGGTGGATTTGGCGGTGGATGTGGTGGTGGATGTGGCGGTGGATGTGGCGGTGGATGTGGTGGTGCATGCGGTGGTGCATGTGGTGGTGGTGCATGTGGTGGATGTGGTGGTGGATGTGGAGGTGGATGTGGAGGTGGTGGTGGATGTGGTGGTGGATGTGGTGGTGGATGTGGTGGTGGATGTGGCAGTGGATGTCATGGTGGATGTGGAGGTGATGGTGGATGTGGTGGTGGATGCGGTGGATGTGGTGGTGGTGGATGCGGTGGATGTGGTGGTGGTGGTGGATGCGGTGGTGGTGGTGGATGCGGTGGTGGTGGAAGTGGTGGTGGATGTGTTGGATGTGGTGGTGGATGTGGTGGATGTGGTGGTGGATGTGGTGGTGGTGGATGCGGTGGATGTGGTGGTGGATGTGGTGGTGGATGCGATGGTGGATGCGGTGGTGGATGCAGTGGTGGATGCGGTGGATGTGGTGGTGGTGGATGTGGCGGCGGTGGATGTCATGGTGGATGTGGAGGTGATGGATGTGGTGGTGGATGTGGTGGTGATGGTGGTGGATGGGCTGGTGGATGCGGTGGATGTGGTGGTGGTGGATGCAGTGGATGTGGTGGTGGTGGATGCGGTGGTGGTGGTGGATGCGTGGTGGTGGTGGATGGGGTGGTGGTGGTGGATGGGGTGGTGGATGTAGTGGTGGTGGGTGTGGTGGATGTGGTGGTGGTGGGTGTGGTGGATGTGGCGGGGGTGGGTGTGGTGGATGTGGCGGGGGTGGGTGTGGTGGATGTGGCGGTGGATGTGGCGGTGGATGTGGTGGTGGATGTGGTGGTGGATTCGGTGGTGGTGGATGTGGTGGTGGTGGATGTGGTGGTGGAAGTGGTGGTGGATGTGGATGTGGTGGTGGATGTGGTGGATGTGGATGTGGTGGATGTGGTGGTTGTGGATGCGTTGGTGGATGTGGTGGTGGTGGGTGTGGTGGATGTGGTGGTGGATGCGGTGGTGGTGCATGTGGTGGATGTGGTGGTGGTGGATGTGGTGGTGGATGTGGCGGTGGATGTCATGGTGGATGTGGAGGTGATGGTGGATGTGGTGGTGGATGTGGTGGTGGATGCGGTGGTGGTGGATACGGAGGATGTGGTGGTGGTGGATGCGGTGTTGGTGGATGCGGTGGTGGATGTGTTGGATGTGATGGTGGATGTGGTGGTGGATGTGGTGGTGGATGTGGTGGTGTATGTGGTGGTGGTGGATGTGGTGGTGGATGCGGTGGTGGATGCGGTGGTGGATGCGGTGGTGGATGCGGTGGTGGTGCATGTGGTGGATGCGGTGGTGGTGCATGTGGTGGATGTGGTGGTGGTTGTCATGGTGGATGTGGAGGTGATGGTGGATGTGGTGGTGGATGTGGTGGTGATGGTGGATGTGGTGGTGGATGTGGTAGTGGATGCGGTGGATGTGGTGGTGGTGGATGCGGTGGATGTGGTGGTGGTGGATGTGGTGGTGATGGTGGATGCGGTGGTGGTGGTGGATGCGGTGGTGGTGGTGGATGGGGTGGTGGATGTAGTGGTGGTGGGTGTGGTGGTGGTGGATGCGGTGGATGTGGTGGTGGAAGTGGTGGTGGATGTGGATGTGGTGGTGGATGTGGATGTGGATATAGCGCATACTTATGGCATGACTAAAAAAAAAGCAAGCTGGTTCTGAGACGCTGCGGGCTCTTAACGACAGATGAAATCAGCAGCATTCCTGGATTTCTTAAAGTTTGTCGGAGGGGAGAGGGGCCGTGGGCTTTGCAGCACTCATGAGGAGGTTTTATACATGTTGGTTATCCATTCGTTGTGGGCAAGAGATTACCAGTGACGGAGGGCGCAGACCTTTGCAGCTGTGAGCGCATTCAATTAATGAAAAAAAAAAAAGAAAAGGAGACATGGCCGGCCGGCCGTGAAACTGAAAGCACGGCCGGCCGGCCGTGAAAAAGCCTTTGATGCAGCAGGGGGTAATTAGGGGAGGAGAATGGCTGGGCTGAGGCAGAGCGCAAAGCCTTTGATGCAGCAGGGGGCGGAGCGGGAAGAGCTGCTGGCGGCACCAAGCTGACGATTTGATGCTGTGCACGCGCATTTTAACTAATTGCGCTTGCGCATTGTGTTAAAAGTGCACATGCACTTCATCAAATCGCCAGTCTAGGTAAGCTCTGTTTAAGCCCCTATAGTCTCGCTCTGCTCAATGCGCATGCGCATTGACAGGCGAGACCTAAAAACAGAAGGATTTGGAAAAGTGGGCCGTAGGGGATGTAAAGCGATATAATATTAGGCAGGGAACGGATGTGGTGTGAAATGGGCATTCGTCTGTGTTTCCTTTGCACACAAGTGCCTATGGGGGATCTGAACATCTTGACAACTTTGAACAACAGTGCCAAAAAACTTCCATGCGAAATTGAGCTAGCATGATGCTATACGTTCTTGTTCGTTGTATAACGAGCAGTGCTAAAACCTATGCACCTGTGTCTGAAGGCAGCATTAGTCATTGGAGCCTTGACAGGATAAAACATTTTCAGTACAGTACACATTTTAAAACGGAGGTCTCTTTTACTTCAAATTAAATGCTTCGCTCCCAAAATTGTTCAAATTCGTGGACATGGTTCATTACCTCTCTGTTCTCAATTTACACTGAATATCTAGCGCACAAAAAGTTTATTGAAAACATTACGAACTATATCTTTGCATTATGCCCAAGGTGCTTTAAGAAAATATTCATAAAGTGCAGGCGGAAATGTCTCCACCGGATCCTGGAACAAAAACCTAAGAAGAAATGGAGGAATCCACATCACAAGGCCAAGGTAAAATTTGTTCTTTCATTTATTACTTAGCAAACCTTTAAAAGTGACAAAAGTAATACAGTGCCTGTGCACACCATTGTGTGCCTAAAGTGTAGGCCACAGCCCACCACTCTGGGCCCACCACACATTATCTTCAACAGCATAACTAACACAATACTTACCACTATGATCTCCATAGGGATGGGAACCGGCAATTTGCTTTTGAATCGTTGATTAATCTCCTTAGCGGCCAGTAGCAAGACCACACATATCAGGCCAACGATGAGTGCCGCGACGTTGGTTGTCATGATATTTGAAAGTACTGCAATTATACTCTGTAACATAGAAATGAAACAGATCAATTTGCAATCATTGATCCTTTCAAACAGCATTTGTTTGACAATAGCGTTCTCTCAAGGTGAACAGAATTTCATATTTTGATACTATTTCTGATTTAAAGTATTGGAAAATATATGAGAGAACAATAAGAAACAGCTGCTGAGGAAGATCAGAGCAGGCATTAGTAGACCTTTCTATTTAAAAACCCTTGAATGCCCCTGTTAGACCTAGGGTATCCTAGACTACATAGGGTAGCCTGGCACAGTAGGGGAAACAGCTAAACTCCAAGGCGTTGGTTAAGTGCTTACAGGACCCACTCACAGTAACTCAATGACTGACCACTAAAAATAAAAGACGCTACACCAGTTTAGAAAAATACCAGTACCTTTTATAAAAATTCTCTTTTGTTCTTTTCTTAGGCAAAAGCAGTACACTTTTAGTTCAGTACAGATTTCATATATATCACATCAACTTCAATACTTTTCTCAATTCAGTGCAGATCAATCAAAGGTACATCACATTTGAGGTAAATTACTATCAGTTTCACAGAATGCTTCTTCATTTAGTTGTTACAGAAGGGAAAACTCACTTTACACAATCTTGGCATGTACATTACCCATCTGCACTCAGGGCCCAGGTGAAGCTTGTCAGACTTCTACCCCCAGCAGCGTTGTTCACAAAGCCCACAGCCAACTATATAGTTAAAGAGGAGACAAGGTACATTAATTAGGCTTCCTTGGGACTATTCTACGGCTACTCCTCTCCTGTAATAGAACTGACTCCGAGTGATTAACTGCCTGGGAAGTTGTTGTGACTGAGCTCTGTTCGTTACCGGCACCCTATGGCCCAACTTGCACCACTCCTACGCAAGGCACAAGAACCTCAAGCTTCGTTTCCCTTTGTCACTGCTCCCCCTGTTATTAGCTTGGTTTTAACGGATACTAATATACTGAGAGGGTTGATGGCCAAGTTCCTCACGTTTCTATTCCTGACGGTTCATTAGTTTTTCAGTAGTTTTTCCCAACACTGCCGCTTCAATGCTCTGTGTCAGCCGGCTCTGCCGCCTCCCGCTTCCCCTCGTTTCTCCCCCGCTTACTTTATCTGAAGGCAATCCGGCTTGAGATGTCCTCGCGCTCGGTTGTTCTCTCCTAGCGCTGACGGCGGGGCCTCTGAGGAAGTCGGCGTCGGGGCGGGGAAAACGGGAAGGGCTTACTCTAGCCGGGGACGCTCCTCTGGCGGTTCCGTGGCGGCGCTTCTGCCTCCTTCCGCGTTACCTCAGGCCGAAGCTCCGCCTCGGGCGCACCTCCTCTGACGCGCCGGGTCCTTCCTCCTGGCTCCGGACTCCGCCTCACCTCCAACGACGACTCCTCCCGTCAACACACGGGACAGCTGGGCATTTCACTCGCGTGTGGGTCAGGCTTGATGACGGCGCTACACACAGGTAGGAGCCTCAGCCGATCTCACCGCCTTTCTCCACCGTGTGAGAGCTGGTCTCGAGTGGGGTGAATGTGGCTGTCCTCACTCCTCAGCCAGACAATACAGCTCTGGATCGACGTCCACCTGCTCCGCCCACAGCCTTCAGGGCAGGTGTTCAGGTCACCCACAAGGGTCGCTTTACAGCAGTTTGCGAGGGTCTTTTCAACACATGACCCGGTGATTTGAATTCTGGTCACAATGTCTCTGGTCACAATTAATGGATGACGTGACAGTGGGGTTTGGTCAGCCTGAAAGGGGGCACTTCCCAATAACGCGACAGCCGGCCCACAGGTCGATCTGGTCACCACTGGTGCGCAATCCTCCTCCACAAGTCGCCTCTCTCCTCACTGGTCACTCCTGAGACTGCACAAAATGGCTGCTGGTCACTGGCCTTTTATAGAGTGGCCTGAGACCTCTGGAAGCCACTAGATGTTTCTGGAACCTTCCTCGTTATAGTCTATGGGTCTGTCCTCCTGGAATGTCCGTTATGGCAGTTGGTGGACACCATTTTAGGTTCATGAGTGTCCCTAGATTTTCCAGGAGCTAGACTAGGCCTCACAGTGTATGAAGGGAAAATGGCGTCATAGTCAAGGAACACCTAGCCCCCTGACAGCACTGAAAAATCCTGGTGGACATAAAAAATAAAAATAGAAACACTGGGAGGCTAAGGGGGACAAAAATAAATCATGATGGTTAGAACACCCCCAGATGCAGACAGGTCTAACACGCGTCCCCCCCAGCTGAAAGTGGGGAGAGCTACCCAATCCCTTGGGAGTTCTCATCACTAAGGGGGAAATACCGGGATAGACCGTCTGCGTTGGCATGGTCCAATCCAGGCCGATGTTCCACCCGAAAGTCCATTCCCTGTAGGGAGATGGACCACCTTAACAACTTGGGGTTCTCCCCCTTCATTTGCATCAGCCAACGAAGGGGCCGGTGGTCAGTCTGAACCAGGAAGTGCGAACCAAACAAGTATGGCCGCAACTTCTTCAGAGCCCAGACCACCGCAAAGGCTTCTCGCTCAATGGTACTCCACCTCCGTTCCCTGGGGAGTAGTCTCCTAGACAGGAAAACCACGGGTTGATCCAAGCCCTCATCATTTAGCTGCGATAACACTGCCCCAATGCCATGTTCTGACGCAGCTGTTTGGACAATGAATTCTCTAGCAAAATCAGGGGCCTTGAGTATTGGAGCAGTACACAATGCTTGCTTCAAGGTCATGAAGGCTCGCTGGCAAGCCTCCGTCCAGACTACCCGTCGGGGTTGTTTCTTGGAAGTAAGTTCAGTGAGGGGTGCCACAATGGTGCCATACCCCTTCACAAAGCGACGGTAGTATCCAGTGAGGCCCAGGAAGGCTCGGACCTCAGTTTGAGTCTTGGGGGGCTCCCAGGCTATGATAGCCTCAATCTTTGCCTGGAGGGGCTGCACCGACCCTCTGCCCACCAAGTGGCCTAGGTACACCACCGACCCCTGCCCGATCTAACACTTGCTGGCCTTGATTGTCAAGCCAGCCTGTTGCAGGGCATGAAGAACAGCTTGCAAGTGTTGCAAATGATCCTCCCAGCTGCTACTGAAGACAGCAATGTCATCCAGGTAAGCAGCAGAAAAAGCTTCCATACCAGAAAGGACCTTGTTCACCAGCCGCTGAAAAGTGGCAGGGGCGTTCTTGAGCCCGAAGGGCATCACACAGAACTGGTAGTGTCCCTGAGGTGTAGAGAAGGCTGACCTTTCCTTCGCCCCCTCAGTAAGGGAAATCTGCCAGTACCCTGAAGTTAGGTCAAAGGTACTTAAGTATTGGGCAGCTCCCAGCCGGTCAATAAGTTCATCCGCCCTAGGGATGGGATGAGCATCTGTCTTGGTTACTGAATTTAGTCCTCGGTAGTCCACACAGAATCTCAATTCAGGTGTGGTGCCCGGCGGGGCAGCTTTCGGTACCAAAACCACCGGACTAGACCAAGGGCTACTAGAAGGTTCAATCACTCCTAGCTCCAGCATCTTAGCGACTTCACTTTTGATGCTGGCCTTCACCTTGTCCGACAGCCGGTAGATCTTAGACTTCACAGGTGGGCTGTCTCCTGTGTCCACGTCATGGGTACACAGGTGGGTCCTACCCGGGACAAGGGAGAACAGAGAAGAAAATTGCTCCAGGATCTGACGGCAATCTCTCTGCTGTTCAGGAGTCCGGGATGGTGAGAGAATCACTCCCTCCACTGACCCATCCTTTTCTTGAGACGAGAGAAGATCAGGGAGAGGTTCACTTTCCTCTTCCTCTGCTCCATCGGTCACCATCATTAAGACAACCTCGGGCCTCTCATGGTGTGGCTTGAGGCGATTGGCATGCAGTACCCGGTGGGGCTGTCTCGGGGTCTTAAGATCCACCAAGTAAGTGGCTTTACCCTTTTTCTCCAATACCTCAAAGGGGCCTGTCCAACGATCCTGGAGGGCATTTAGCTCTCCAGGTTCCATCACCCACACTTTTTTTCCAGGCTCCAGTTCCACTGGGTGAGCATTGTGGTCATACCACTCCTTCATAACTGCTTGGCTGGCTTCCAAGTTGTCAGAAGCTTGCTTCCACAACTTGGCCATTTGGCTCCGGAAGGCCAGCATGTAGCTCACCACGTCCTGGGGAAGCTTCCTGGGAGTCTTTTCCCATCCATCCTTCACCAGGCTGAGAGGACCCCGTACAGGGTGCCCGTACAAAAGTTCGAAGGGGCTGAAGCCCACTCCCTTCTGTGGCACTTCCCTGTAGGAAAACAAGAGACAGGGTAGGAGGACGTCCCATTTCCTCCGCAGGCTCTCAGGCAGACTTCTTATCATGCCTTTCAAGGTTTTATTAAACCTTTCCACAAGACCATTGGTTTGTGGGTGGTAAGGGGTGGTAAACCGATAGGTAACACCGCACTCCTTCCACATAGCCCGCATATATGCTGAAAGGAAGTTAGTCCCCCTGTCGGACACAACCTCCTTGGGGAAACCCACTCGGGTGAAGATCCCCATCAGGGCCCTTGCCACTGCGGGTGCAGTGATGGTCCTCAGAGGTATTGCCTCTGGGTACCGTGTGGCATGATCCACTAAAACCAGGATGAACCGGTGACCAGCTGAAGTTGGTGGATCCAATGGCCCTACAATGTCGATGCCCACCCTCTCAAAGGGGGTGCTAACGACAGGTAGTGGTTCCAGGGGAGCTTTTAGCTTCACCCCTGTTTTCCCACTGGCTTGGCAAGACACACACGTCCGACAATATGTATCGGACGCCACTCTCATCCGAGGCCAGTAAAAGTGGGGGACAAGCCGGGCAAAGGTCTTGTCCTGTCCTAGGTGTCCTGCCAATGGTATCTCATGAGCCAGTTCCAAAAGAAAGGCTCTAAAGCATTGAGGGACCACCAAGGCCCTGGATGAACCATGTCCAGGTGCCTTGGGCTCACTGTAGAGGAGTCCATCCTCCCAGTAAATCTGGTAGCTCCCTACAATGTTCCCTGCTGCCTGGGCTTTGGCCTGTTGCCGCAGCCCCTCAAGAGTAGGACACTCCTTCTGAGCTTTGCAGAACTCTTCCCGGGAAGGACCTCCCTCCACATGCCATTCAGTAGGGATGGGTAGGTTCTCCAAGGAAGCAACATTCTCCCCTGTGGACTCCAGATCCACCTCCGCAGGTGGCCTGTCTGTCTCACGAGGTGGAGATGCCGAGGCAGGGTCCTCCGGCCTCCTGTCCTTCTCTTCTCTGGCAGCCGGCTGGGCCATTGTTCCAGGCTCCAGCGTAAGTGAACTCCCCCTTCGGGTAGTCGCGGACCTTGTGCTGACACAGGCCCAGTCAGGGGGTCCCAACATCTCAGAATGAGTCTGGTACTCCACCCTCCTCCAAGCATTGTGCTCCATATCATTTCCTAACAGGCAGTCAACAGGCACGGCAGGGCTTACGGCAACTCGAAGTGGGCCTGCAACCCCTCCCCACTCAAAGGGAACCTCGGCCACAGGATAGTGGCCCAATCTGCCGTCAGCCATCACGGCGGGATGGAGTACATCTGGGATGACCTGCTCTGGAGACACCAGTTGACTCCTTACCATAGTCATACTGGCTCCTGTGTCTCTCAGAGCCTCCCCTCTACGGCCGTTGATGGTGACCCACTGCTCATACTTGGTAGTATTAGAGGGCAGTTGGGTCTTTGGCACCATCTCCTTATCACCCAGGGACACTAAAGTGACACCCGCCCGCTCCCCTCCGTTACCCAAAGGCATCTCCTCCCCGAGCACTACACTAGTTATTCCCGGGGCTTTTCCTCCAGTGGGAGGGGGTGGTCTTTTTGGGCATCTCACATCTCCTTTATAGTGTCCCACACCACCACACTCGAAACAATGAACAACCCTTGGCTGCTGGCTTTGGCCAGGATTAGGGTTGCTAGGGGGGTTACTCTTAGGGATGAATCCTCTGCCCCTTCCTTGTGAAGTATTTTGTGGACCTTTTGAGAACTCCCTCTTATTATCCCCGCCCTCTTTCTTCTGGGGGGCGCCCTGTCCAGACTTCTGGGAATCCCCTCCAGTCCCCTTAGATGACACCCGGGTACTAGCCCAGATGTCCGCCTCCTCAGCAAGCTTCCTGGGGCTGGTCAGCTTGCTGTCCACCAGATGCTGGCGCAGTTCGGGAAAACATTTCTCGAGTAGGTGTTCCTTGAGTATGAGGTCATATAAACCTTCATAGTCCCCTACCTCGCTGCCTTTCACCCAACCCTCCAAGGCCTTCCTGGCGTAATCCAAAAAGTCCACCCAATTCTGTGTGCCTAGTTTGTGGCTACCCCGGAACTTCTGCCTATACTTCTCAGGGGTTAGCCCAAACTTCCTCATCAGCGCCACCTTCATAGCAGGGTAGTGGGTTTGCTCACGCTGCTCCAGGGCCAACAAGGTATCCCTGCCAGCAGGCGGCATGTATTTATACAACCCACCCCCCCAGTGGGCTTCCAAGATCCCATGGGCCCTCAATGAGACCTCATAGGCGGCTAGCCATTTTGCAATATCATCACTTGGTACGTAGCTAGCCATGACATCCTTGGGTAAATAGGGTCTGGGTTCTCTGGTGTTCACCTTGGTTTCGCTGCCACCATTTGGAGTGATGTTAGGGGCCTGGAATTCGAGTTCTCGTAGCTTGAACTCGTGTTCCAACCTCTTCCTTTCCATCTCCAGCTTGGACTCATGTTCCAACCTCCTCCCCTCCCTCCTTTCTTCCAACTCCATTTTTGCTATTTCCCACCTTAACAGTCTTTCCTCTCTCCTGTCAGCTAACTCGGTTTCTGACAACCCTCTCGATGACACACTGCTGCCCTCCCTTGAGGTTGCCTTGGGGCTGATTGACATCTCACCCACCCCCGGGGGACATTCCGCAGTCCTATCAATGACAGTACCTCTGTCCGATTCCTCCTCCTCTACCGTTCCCTCCGTGTGCGCTTCCACCCAGGCTCGCAGACTAGTACGGAGCTCTTCTCTTTTGGCCCCTCGCCTAACGAACACTCCCCTTTCCTGACAGAAATCCTTGAGCTGTGCCACAGTATAGGTCTCCAGCTCTGACATTTCGAATTCCATCTTGTCAGTGAAAAGTGTGGACAACCACCCCGAAGTAAGTTACAAGGATAGGAAACTCTGAGGGTCACCTCCACCCACCACCAGGAGTAAATTTAGAAAAACAAAATTCAGATTAGGAGGGCCGCAGGGAGAAAACTCCAGGTGTAGTCCCGTGGTAAGCACTGCGTTACTACTAAGTGAGTGTAAGCACAAATCCGCAATCCCACCGCTGAAACACCAATTATGTTAGACCTAGGGTATCCTAGACTACATAGGGTAGCCTGGCACAGTAGGGGAAACAGCTAAACTCCAAGGCGTTGGTTAAGTGCTTACAGGACCCACTCACAGTAACTCAATGACTGACCACTAAAAATAAAAGACGCTACACCAGTTTAGAAAAATACCAGTACCTTTTATAAAAATTCTCTTTTGTTCTTTTCTTAGGCAAAAGCAGTACACTTTTAGTTCAGTACAGATTTCATATATATCACATCAACTTCAATACTTTTCTCAATTCAGTGCAGATCAATCAAAGGTACATCACATTTGAGGTAAATTACTATCAGTTTCACAGAATGCTTCTTCACTTAGTTGTTACAGAAGGGAAAACTCGCTTTACACAATCTTGGCATGTACATTACCCATCTGCACTCAGGGCCCAGGTCAAGCTTGTCAGACTTCTACCCCCAGCAGCGTTGTTCACAAAGCCCACAGCCAACTATATAGTTAAAGAGGAGACAAGGTACATTAATTAGGCTTCCTTGGGACTATTCTACGGCTACTCCTCTCCTGTAATAGAACTGACTCCGAGTGATTAACTGCCTGGGAAGTTGTTGTGACTGAGCTCTGTTCGTTACCGGCACCCTATGGCCCAACTTGCACCACTCCTACGCAAGGCACAAGAACCTCAAGCTTCGTTTCCCTTTGTCACTGCTCCCCCTGTTATTAGCTTGGTTTTAACGGATACTAATATACTGAGAGGGTTGATGGCCAAGTTCCTCACGTTTCTATTCCTGACGGTTCATTAGTTTTTCAGTAGTTTTTCCCAACACTGCCGCTTCAATGCTCTGTGTCAGCCGGCTCTGCCGCCTCCCGCTTCCCCTCGTTTCTCCCCCGCTTACTTTATCTGAAGGCAATCCGGCTTGAGATGTCCTCGCGCTCGGTTGTTCTCTCCTAGCGCTGACGGCGGGGCCTCTGAGGAAGTCGGCGTCGGGGCGGGGAAAACGGGAAGGGCTTACTCTAGCCGGGGACGCTCCTCTGGCGGTTCCGTGGCGGCGCTTCTGCCTCCTTCCGCGTTACCTCAGGCCGAAGCTCCGCCTCGGGCGCACCTCCTCTGACGCGCCGGGTCCTTCCTCCTGGCTCCGGACTCCGCCTCGGGCGCACCTCCTCTGACGCGCCGGGTCCTTCCTCCTGGCTCCGGACTCCGCCTCACCTCCAACGACGACTCCTCCCGTCAACACACGGGACAGCTGGGCATTTCACTCGCGTGTGGGTCAGGCTTGATGACGGCGCTACACACAGGTAGGAGCCTCAGCCGATCTCACCGCCTTTCTCCACCGTGTGAGAGCTGGTCTCGAGTGGGGTGAATGTGGCTGTCCTCACTCCTCAGCCAGACAATACAGCTCTGGATCGACGTCCACCTGCTCCGCCCACAGCCTTCAGGGCAGGTGTTCAGGTCACCCACAAGGGTCGCTTTACAGCAGTTTGCGAGGGTCTTTTCAACACATGACCCGGTGAGTTGAATTCTGGTCACAATGTCTCTGGTCACAATTAATGGATGACGTGACAGTGGGGTTTGGTCAGCCTGAAAGGGGGCACTTCCCAATAACGCGACAGCCGGCCCACAGGTCGATCTGGTCACCACTGGTGCGCAATCCTCCTCCACAAGTCACCTCTCTCCTCACTGGTCACTCCTGAGACTGCACAAAATGGCTGCTGGTCACTGGCCTTTTATAGAGTGGCCTGAGACCTCTGGAAGCCACTAGATGTTTCTGGAACCTTCCTCGTGTTAGTCTATGGGTCTGTCCTCCTGGAATGTCCGTTATGGCAGTTGGTGGACACCATTTTAGGTTCATGAGTGTCCCTAGATTTTCCAGGAGCTAGACTAGGCCTCACAGTGTATGAAGGGAAAATGGCGTCATAGTCAAGGAACACCTAGCCCCCTGACAGCACTGAAAAATCCTGGTGGACATAAAAAATAAAAATAGAAACACTGGGAGGCTAAGGGGGACAAAAATAAATCATGATGGTTAGAACACCCCCAGATGCAGACAGGTCTAACAGCCCCTTTACCTCTTCCTTGTGAAAGTCCTGCATTACACAGAATAGCTGCTGAACTTTAGCACAGAGATTGGAGCTTTGGAGACGTTACCAGCTTTCTTAGTTTTAGAAGAGGTGTTCAGCTTGTCGTAAGTGGAACTTCAACACTGGGAGAACCCACCATAGTTGAATGTGCATGTAGGGCTGGAAGCAATGAGTAGAGATGCCTCACTGGAACAGATTTCATTAAAAGTAAGAGACCCGTTGGATAAGTCTGATGAACGTTTGGTCACCGCTATTGCAGTTTTATTTTTTGCAGTATCATATAGCGCAAACTTGACCTAAGGTATTGGAGCGTTTTACATGAGCACAGGTTACAATACATAAGAACATATTAATTTTTGGTAAACACGGGGAGATTAACCTCATCACTGCGGCGCGAATTCCGCCGCAGTGCTGAACATTCCGATCGCGGGCGTGGTCATGACGGCTCCCGGCCGCGCACGTCACATGCCCACCGTGACTCATGACAGCCGGGAGCCGCCATGAGCATGGAAGAGGTTAAGTGGTTTGCCCCTATTGTTAATGAATTGGTTTCTATGTGGACTAAGTGTTTATCCCATGGTTGAGAATATAGTTGGTACATTTATTACTACAGCGCAGAGGTCAAATTCGAGTGGGTGTCCACAGAGGCGCAAAACTGACATGAGAAACCACAAGCCAGGGCCTCCCTGAACCGGAACAAAAGCAACCTAGGACCGGTTTTGACCTTGTTATGGGTTCATCCACCAGATATAGCTTGGATCCAATGACACAGTGTGCACGGCACCCACATCTGGGAATACCCGCCCCACTAAGGGCGACATACAAGGCATACAAAAAGTGATGGATGGAATGCTAGAATTAATCTTAGCCACTTGTTATTTATTACTCAGGCCGCATCCCAGTCCATACATTTTTTGCACAGCATGTCACCACAAATAGCATATTACACTCTGCGCATCTGCATACATACTAGATATGCTCAATGGGACCTATGATATTAATTACTGTAGTGCAATTAATAGCTATATCAGTGTGTCAGTGTATGAAGTGATGTAGGTAAATACATTAATCTGTAATTTGAACTGGATTCATTCTGTGAAGTGATAAACACAATTTAGCTTTCTTTGCCACTCATGTTTTGTGTTGTAAAATGTAATATGTAACAATGTAAAACATTTAGTTTATGAATCTAATTTAAACTAGAAACATAAGCCTTTTTCTGTTTTCTTTATGTGACTCAAACAAAATCAGAAGGCGTTAGGTGAGAGTAGCGGTGGAAAATAAAAAACAAATGTAGCCCAGTCAGGGGAAAGGGAAAGCGCCCAGGTCTTTTATCAAGATGCTAACGAGGCACTGTGTGTGGACGATGAACCCTCTCTGTTTCCTCCCAATGTCAAGGAAGCAGAGGCGATTAGCCAACTGCGATCTTATTAAGAATCTGACCTGGAGTAAAAAAACAGAGATGGCAACACATTATAACTGTTCCTTAGATGTACTGAATATTGATTACGTACCAATAAAAATAATAAAAATAAAAAAATCTAATCTTGAAACTTGAGTCTTGATCAATAGGTCTTGAACCAAAAATGGCCCAAGAACACAGTACATCGAATTGTAATATGGTAGTATTGGTTTATCAGATACCCATCTGACCTGGGCGGGCGGGCTTTACTTGCTGACTATGTGTGATCTTTCCCACGCCTTCACAGCTCTGAAACTACCAGGGTCATTTAGATCTCGTGAAGTTTCCAGCTGCAAGATGACTTCAGCACTAATAAAATCTGCGTCGGACATAAGGTATGTTTACTTGCTTGTTTTGTTTTAACTAGAACTTATTAAAACGTACGGTTGAGCAAGGAGGTATATTATGAAGCATATTTGGAGTAAGCTGTCCTAACAGGCGAATTAGAAGCTAGATGGGTTGATGATAAAATGCATGTGTATCACAACTTTATTTCTACATCTTATGCTGCCTTTGACACGGATTATCAAGTTATAATTTGTGTATTAATTGAACTACATGTAGGCCTGTGTTATTTCTGTGTATTTGTCAGTATATCAATAATACTTTAAAAATGTTTTTGATTAAATACAGAAGTATTAACATGGCAGGTGCCTACGGGGCTGGAAATCTTTGGAGGTGGTTGTATTACTTTAGTTTTATGATGAGTAACACGACGGTATTCATTTTTCCCCAGAGGATTCACCCTTACATGCTGCTCAATGGAAATAATGACCACAGGACGAATATCCAGTGGCTCAAGAGGGCTGGCCCCAACAGGTACACAGGACAAGCAAAGCAACAAAAGAAAGGCTTAAGGATGAATCCCTACCAGACCCTCTATTTCTGCCCTCAACAACTCCTCTCTCCATAAAACACTGATGGTGAGTTGAAAAATATTTGAGTGTTTGAGGTTTATGAATGAGACCGCTGCCCTTTTAGCATCTCTCAATTTGCTACTAGTGTATTTCTAGGCTTGAAAAAATGTGGCAACATAGGGGAACAAAGTCCCAGCAGCGATTCAGGTCTGGAACTCTCTTCCAACCAAGGTTTGCATGCAATTGAGGGTGGTCAGGGCGGGTCTGTTCCACACACTGACAGGAGTAAAAAAGAATAATGTTACAAAGTCAATGTTTGAACAAGAATTGACAAATGCAGAGCGTTTCCTCTTCTTTGTTTCCATACTTATGTGCGGTAGGAAGGTTTCCTACAACAGCAGAATATTTAGATACTTAGGATTCCCACACCAACGTGCTGAGGAGCCCCTTTTAAGGAACTGTCACAACGTCTCGTGTCAGGGCGCTGCTACTCAGAGGCACAGAAGCAAAACTGAAAAGATAATGCACAGATTCAAACGTGTTGTGTTGGAAAACCACTAGCTGGCAGACACTGACTTTGCTTTGGTTTTGTCTCATCTACACCATATACCACATGCACTTGACCTTCTGAGTTATGCAATCAAAGATTAAAACTATATAATGAGTTGTATAACGTGGTTAAACATTAAAAACATGTATAAGATGAAAACCACTACTTACATAGACAATGGAAAGAGCTCCGCTGTATCTCTTTGTGTTGATGCCCAAGAGATACTTGAGTTGTGATGCGAAGACATGCACTGCTGCGGCTGTAGTAAAGCCTCGAACCAGAGGCTCCGTAAGGTAGATAGCGACAAAGCCAAACCGCAGGATTCCCAGACACAGCTGTTAAAAATGAGAAAACCAATATGAATACGGGTTAAAATTCCTGGAGCTAATAGGTTTATACATATACCAAAAAATCATAGAGCTGTTACCAGTTTCTTAGTTTCATTTTCTGGTCAACTGAAGTCATAATCCTGCTTCCCCCAATTAGGCCCTCATTATGATGTCGGTGGGACTTCCACTGACAGACTGTCGGTGGAGTTCCCATCAAAATCCAGGTCATCAGTCTGACTGCCGCATTATGATGCAGGCGGTCGGGCTGCAGTGATCTGGGGGACAGACCGCTGCCTCCGATAGGATCAAGGATCCCGTCGATGGGGGGAGGTCGGACTCTTATCCCTACCATGAGGGGGGTGCCTGTGCAGACACCCCCGCAGGGATTAGGATGTCCCTTTCCCACTGCCTTTTTATGGCGGCCCGACCACCATGGAAAGGCTGCCGGAAAGGGACTTTGGGGACCCCAAGCAGGGTCCCAGTCCCCATGGAACACTGATAAGTGACATGGCAGGCACATGTAGTGCTCCCCCACACTCAGTGTGCCATGCCCCACATGGTGCTTGGCACACGCTGCATGGACGTGCACTCCACTATGTGTCTTTTACTACTGTGGCCCGTTTCCTGCGCCGCAGGTTCAGCCGCAGTAGAAAAGAAAAAAGCACTCTACAACTGCCTGCACAGTGGTCCTATCATGAAAGGGCTGGTGGAACCGCCAACTCATTGTCGGACTCTCACCTGCTTGCGGTGATGGCGGTCAGTCGCTCATCCGACCGCCATCGTAATCAGGCCCTTAGTGTTTTCATGCATCCTTGCTGCTCACCATAACTAAGGGTTGCAATCATAAAGCCTAGCACCGAGATGCTGCAGAACTGTTTGATCCAGTGCCCAGATACACGATTTATTAAAAACTGGGCTTAATTACAGTTAGGTTCCAGATGACCTTTTAAAGTAGGACTATTTCGCTACCCAGCTTTAGAGGATGGGTGTAAAATGATTTTTAGGGAATTAAAAAGTACTTTGGGATAATTTTTAAGTAGGTATACAGCAAGAAGAGCAGAGTCCCTTCAATTATTACGTAGCAGGCAGCAGCGATTCTGTCATAATGTTTTAGAGGTTTGGTGGAACTCTGTTCATCTCTTACCTCCTATTTTTAGCATTTAGTTACAGACCGCTTTATCCGTCTGCTGGCAGCGCTCTGCTAATGAGTTCTGCTAATGAACCATGGCTCAGACATGTTCCAGATGATTAAACTGTGCTTATGTGGCAGGTGAAACGGCGATAGTCACTTTCTGTTTCACAATTGCAAACACATTGAATAATGGTGCCACCTTGCGCCTATTTTGTGTAATACAGGCATGTCAGGCGCATCAAACTTGCGAAACGCTTGTTCTATATTGGTATTATCATTATTTTGATCATAAGGAGTAACACAAAGCCAATGCCCTTCTTGGTAGGCTGAATGTAAGAAAAGCGCAAAAGCTACAGATGCCAATAGAATGTCAAATCCTGGTGGTCTTGGTCCAAAACAACATTCTTTGCTGATGCTGTATGCCTGCTGATCTACACATGCAACCCTTACTTATAGTTTATAAAGGTGCATAAACATAATCCAATTCTGTGATCTTCTGGGTGGACATATATCTCGGCAGAGTATGCATTAGTCTTCTCATGTTTAAAGAAAAAGCTATGCACTGAGCCATGGAAAATATAAAATGTGCGCCTACCCATACCGTTCCATTATGTATGCATGTTTATATAGCACTAGCATTACCCAAATGTGCTAGAGCGCTTTACAATACACAACGATCGTTACATAAGGTCCAAAATGACAAATAGTACATCACTACATAAGCACAGAATTAGAAATATATATGTTTTAGCTTTATTACTGTTTATCACTGTTTGCTTAAGAATAAACATAGATCATTATACAGAGCCCAAAATTAAAATGGCATGTCATTATTACATTAGGCACAGAACTGCTACCGTTGGAAGAAGTAGGTATGTCACGTTCCTGTAGGGTCTAAAGCGACGGAGGTTATGCAGTAAACATCAAGGTCAGAGGCTAAGGCACCGTGGTGAAAGAGCATATTCCGCCGGAGAAGTGGGATGTCGTTAGCTAAAATACGTTTGAAGCAGAAGTGCTTGCCGCTCCGTTTTGAAGATATATTGTCCACTATGTGCATGCTATGTTGTGGTAGGCCACTGCGTCAGCGGGTCTTTGATACAACTTTCCTGCAAAACGATACAATTCCTGGCATTTGCTGCTCAAGAGCTCGAAAAAAAGTCAGCAGCATAGGAGGAACTGGGACATATGGACTCCTTGCAGCCGGACCCAGATCCTCTTACATTCTCTTAACAGTCACTCTCCTCCCCCTCCCCTTCTCTTTTATTCTAAGATGCTGCAAGCATTTTATTTGAGACATGAGGGGACAGTTACATCTATCGATCTAGAGACTTAATAGCTCGCTTTCTCCTACTACGACCAGGGCTCTAAGTGGGATGAACAAACTGGGGGGGTCTCATTAAGGAGCGTGGACAATGTAATTACGGGCGTGGCTTAAAAACAAGTAAGCTAAAAATCTGTGCTTAGCATAGTGTGCCGCCCGACTTGTATTTTGCTGTTTCTGTCATTGCATCCAGATGGTTGTATGTTTATACAACGCATTCCGTTGCAACGCATGCCTTTACCACGCATGCGTTACAACGGAATGATTTTTTAACGCATAACCTTTTCCTCTAATTCTTGCGTGGTGAAGTCGTACGTCGTTAAGAGGAAACTGAAGTTCTTTTCCGTTTTCTCTTAAATGACGACGATTGCCTGCATGATATGACGTGATTTCAGGTGAGGTTTTTATTTGGGGGGGAGACCCCCCCAAGCCCCCCTTGTTTATTTTGAACCTTTACCACATATGCCTTTACTACATACCTCGTAGTAAAAGTATGCGTGGTAAAGGCTTTCGTGTTAACCACGCATGCGTTGTAATGCATGCGTGGTTAATGTATTCGTGGAAACGGCCGCGTTGTAGTGGCCGTTTCCCCATCCAGATATGATACAACAAGTAAAATCATGCCTACAACAAGTCAGGACTATTGGCTTTGTCAATGGTTGTTAGTTGCATAAGACAAATAAGACGCAATTATGGCTTGTATAGAATATTGAAAAAGCTTCCACTTAAAGCCCTGGTGACTCCACAACAATGTTGCTGCTCCCACGTTTCAAAAAGAGAAGGGAAATCCAGAGAGAAATTTCCCTTCTCCTACAAGTCTCACCTGGCATGACATCATGCCGTAACTTCTCCACTAGTAACAAGTGAGCAGTGTGAGCATGCGCACACTAGTTAAAAATGAGCACCCGCACACTAGTGAGAAGTGAGCAGTGTGAGCACGCCCATACTAGTTAGAAGTGAGCACGCACACACAAGTGAGCAGTGTGAGCATGCGCACATCCATGTGCCTGCTGTCACTGCAGTCTGGAGAAAAATGGACCGCCTGTGCCCGGGCACAAAACAGAGCCCGATCGAGACCCATTTTGAGGCCCCCTTTAAAATACCGATGGGGCCCAGCACCGGTGAGAACCGGTCCACTTAAAGCCCTGACTACAACAATGCCAACTCCTCCGACATCGATCAGCTAAATGCACCGTAACAGCAAAAGTCACGAGAGAGAATCCTCCATAAGGTACAGTAAAAAAAAAAAAAACCAGCACAGCTCTTCTCCCCCATTTGACTCAATGGGAACTTTTCTTTGTAAAAATTGTAAGGTTTGGGTTAGGATAAGGGTGGGCATTAAAGTAAGAAGTAGGTTCAGAGTTATAATCAGGGTTTTTAAGACTCAAACTTAGGCTGTAGTAAGGGTTAGCAACAGGTTCATGTTTACGGTCAGGAAAAGGAAGAACAAGTGAGTAACGGTGAAGGAAATGATTAAGGAAAGTGTAAAGAACAGGGTTATTTTATGGTGGGGTTAAAAAGATTGATGAAAGAGGTAAGGCTGCGGATAATAAAGCACCACCTTCATTGTGGAGGTCATTGTTGTAGACGACACAGTCATTTCTCATGACTTAGAAAAATCTTAGTGAGGGTTTGATTTGATGAAATTACATTTGCTGAATAAGTAATTTACCTGTATGAGCCCTGAAAGTAAGGTAACAGCGACAGCCACTTTCACCCTCATTGCGTCTCGTGCTTCATACTTCTCTAAGAGTTCGGTAGTGTTGGTCAAGTTCGTACTTGCAATGTCAAACATTTCATCTGGCGCTATCCTCACAGCGACTCCGCCAATCATCAAACTGATCACGGCAAAGGTACCTGCGATGAGAATCAGACGCCATATTTTACCTGATGCTTGATGCAATCAGCTCCATCCTGTTATACAAGGCTTCCTCACCGTCATCACCACACATGCATCAACAAAGAGTTTGCGGAAACGAAAAGGTACAAGAAAACTACACCCAAAACACAACAATTTACATATCAGTGTAGAAGTTGTAGGTGTGGTCAAGGTAAAGGAACAACATGCCTAGTCCAACAGCCTACTGATAATATTTCAAGCATCTTTTACTTGAAATTCCTGGTCTTTTTGACAGTCTACGTCTTCACAACCAACACACATTTTTATCACTTTCCATACTGAGGGCTTTTATGGGTGTGCATTATACACCTAATTACAGAAAAGGGCTTTACAATGCGGCTTCAAGCACGTATTCCGTTTCATCAGAAGCTGAACACCACTTGCCTTGACCACGCATATGTGTGGTTAAAGCAGTCATCGCTTTAGGAGCTGGCTGGCAGGGAGAGGAACCGGAAAGGAGGACCTGTGCGATGGACAGGGACGCAATGAGGTAAGTGGGCTGGGGCTGAGGGGGTAGGCTTTAAGTGAGGGGGCCAGATTTAGGGCTCAAGGCGAGGGGGTCAGGTTTTAAGTGAGGGGTGCCGATTTTAGGGCTCAGGGCAGGGGGCTGGGATCGGGATAGGTTTTAATGTAAGGGACAGTTTTCAGCGCAAGGGGGTCGTTTATATGGGCAGGGGGAGTCAGGTTAGTTTAAGGTTGAGGGAGTGGGGTCGTGTTATAGGGCCGGGGCCAGGATTTTAGGACTCTGGGTGGAGGGAAAGGGGCGTGAACTTTACCACACATCCCTTTACAAAATTACGTGGTAAAGGCATGCCTGCTAAAGGAATGCGTTGTTGAGACACATTCGTGGTTGGGGCTGCGTGGTAGAAGCATGTGTGGTTCAACCATGAGTGCCTCTGTCATACAACCGCTAATTACATCTACTTGTTCCACTATGTGAAATTGTGGCCCCTTTTCCACTATCCCTATCCTGCTAGGGTTCACAAAAGCCACAAAGAGATCCTGGATGGAATAGGGCATTATCGGCCATATGTACTAAGCATTTTAGCAATTGGCAATTGTCCAATTCGCAGAATCAGGTCGTTTTAGACCACAAAAATGCTTTTATATATGTACAGAGCTTAAACAGTGATTCGGTAACATGTTACCAAATCATAATTTGTGTTTAGCGTTTTTGATATTTAGAAGGGGGGTTTTAGGGCGTGCCATTCAAATACCAAATTGCAGAGGTACGTATGAATGTTTTGCAACCAAATTACGCTCTCAAAAAATCTTTTTTTATTGACATCTCAAGGGTGGTGGCAACCATTGGCAAATGGATCCAACGGGACCCCTCTCCTTTGTGAATGTTGAAACAAATATATTTTAAGATCTGGCAGTGGTCCAAGGGACCACTGCCTACTCTTAAAAAATGTTTACTTCTAAGTTTCATTCCTTCTTTTTCAATGCATCTCATTTTTCTTTGAGGTAAATGGGCTGCATTTAAAAAAACAAAAGTTTCTTTATTAAAAAACAATCACAGAAAAAAAAAACAACAATCACAGACATGTTTGTCTGCTGACCCCAGCAGGCCACCATCCCTGTGATAGCCGTGATTCCTAATGGGTCTCACATTTCGACCTATCTCATTAAAATTCATGAGGTAGGTCAATTGCGACCCCCATTGGGAATTGCTAAATGAAACTCAATGGGTTTCATACATTAGGAATTGTGATTCACAAATAAATCGCAATCCCTAAAATTTGTACATATGGCCCTATATTCTTAAATTCAGCAGAGGGACGCGTCGTCCAGCACTGCTTTGAGGTCTAGTTCTTCTGCCTAGAGCAGGTGTAGCCACTTCAACTGCAATGACGGGTAGCGAAAGAGGCAGCAAAGACACATTGAGTAATCTGTAGGCTACCTCATGAATCCAAATGAACTTTTGAATGAAAAGTAGCTCTCCTTGGTTTAAAAGAAAAATGAGCATTAATCGACTACAACAGTCTAATCATCATGAATGTTTGTGCTAAAACTGTGGACTAGAGACACTTTTAAAGAGTGGCAACAACCTTTATGAATGTGTCTTTAGGTTTCACTGTAAGGAAGACCATTAGTTTCCAAACCTTTGCCATTAGCTTTAGTTACTTTCAAACTTGGGTTTCGAGGCCTAAACATTCAATTTGTTTTGTCAAGGCACCCTGTTCCTTGGAGCTTTGTTGTCACTTTGAAGAGTTGGTCATGCTTCATCATCTGCCATGTCCACAAGGAAGGCAGAAACAGCCCAGAGATGGCAGACCTACACAAACACTCAAAGCAGCTAGTGTGACTGCGGGAAGGATCCAAGCAATGCCTCACAACCACTGGCCTTTGCCAATCTTCTAGAGCAAGCACAAGACATGCATATAGGCCTAACATAGTCTTTACCTATTGATATATGCCTTGAAGTCCCAAAGAACGTGTACAAGAAAACAGGATAAAATGAAGAGTAGAGGCCAAACACCGGAGGAACCGCTGCCAGCAACGCGTAGGCCAAACCTGGGAAAGAACAGAAAGGTATGAGTAAGAGGTACATGCAGCAATCAGAAGAAACACTGGCAAAGCCAAGAGGTCTGGCTCTTTTTCAGTTTATGTTTTTACTGAATCACAGCGGCTAAGTTTCCATATGTGTGGGACTGTATGGAGGAGTTAGTGAAGAATGAATGCTGGGATCGGGTGATTGTGAGGGATTTATTAAGTGTAAATATGCAGGTGAATTTAGGTGAGAATACCTTAAGTGCTATTTTGGGACATAATGTGTTGGTGTTCACAAAATTATAAATGAAATCACATTGTCATTCTTATGGTTTTCAGGTCTATAGGTATTTCTGACATTCGAATACATGCAGCCCACCCTAAAAATCGGGTAACACCCTCCTCTACCTTACACTATAACATACATCGGTCATGAATATTATGATAAAAGTGTTCTCTTTCTGAGGTATAGGCAGGCCTGTTTCCTCAGTAAAACACTTGGTGAAGTAAGGAGATGAGTACTGTATTTTGAACATGTGCCTCTTTGGAGCATGTTGTTGTAAATAACTGGCGGTGCTGATGCTCGTCTACTTTATCAGTGAAAACACTGTGAGAGGAATTGTGGTAACATAGTTCATGTATAGTGGGGCTTTAGGCAATGTAGATCCACTTGCTCATGGGTTGAAAATGGTGCAGTTACTTAATATTTTAGGGTCTCTGAAGCAACTTTAGTAAAACACCAATAACCAATTTCGCATTAAGTTTCTAACATCTAGTAATGCAAAAAGCAGAAAAAAGTCAAAGCGCCATCCAAAAAACAGGAATTGGCCAACGCCACTAGATCTGTCTTTAATAAACAAACACGCGTAAACAGCATTTCTGTTCATGCCCACATTTTCATTTGTTAGATTATTAAAGCCACACCAATTGGATTTGGTGGCAATGGTGAAGTAGTTCTAGTGTTGATAAATGAGTGGTGGCAGTGGTGGGTGCGACGGTATTGGCAGCAATCGTAGTGGCAATGGGGCAGAGATAATGATGGTAATTTTAATGGTGGTGGTGGCTGGAATGGTGGAATGTGTGGTGGTTCTAATGGTGATGGGAGTAAATGGGGAGTTGGTAGTGGTGGCGGCAGTAATGATGGAGGTGGTAATATTGATTGTAGTATTGGTGGTAGAATTGGTGGAATTAGTGGTGGTTCTAGTGGTGATGGGAGTAATGGGGAAGTTGGTAGTGGTGGCGGCAGTAATGATGGAGGTGGTAATATTGATGGTAGTATTGGTGGTAGAATTGGTGGAATTAGTGGTGGTTCTAGTGGTGATGGGAGTAATGGAGGAGTTGGTACTGGTGACAGCAGTAATGATGGAGGTGGTAATATTGCTGGTAGTATTGGTGGTAGGGCAGTAACGGTGCTAGTGGTGATGGAGGTTGTGTTGGTAACAGTGATGATTGTGAAAGTGGTAATGGCGGTTGTAATTGTGTTGATAATGGTAATGGTGGTGCTAATGTTAGTAATGATGACTGTAAAGGTGGTTGTTGTAGTAGTGGTTGTAGTAGCAATGCTGGTGATGGTAATGATACTAATTGTGGTTATGGGGTAATAGCAGTGGTCCTAATAATGGTAACAATGGTGGTAGTGGAAATGGTGGTGGTAGTACTACTGGTAATGGTGGAGATGCCAAGCAAGGGGACAAAGCCGTATGGACGTCATTTAGGGGTCACTGCTGTGACCCATAGCTTACCCCTTGTGACCACTGGCACTGCATTTGCGACCTTTGGCCTCAGAGGTATCAAAGTCAATGCCAGGAACACAAGGGCAGATGTCCTTTTGAACAACGGTTGGGGCTCCAATCTCCTTGTTTTTATTTTTTATTTTATTAAATACTGAATAATGTTATATTATTCACTATCAGTGAAATCAAAAATTGTATAGGATTAGCTGCAATAGTACCCTCCCTGGAAGCAGAGGTAAGTAAAAATGCTTTGAATTGTAAGTTGTGTGCATGTGAGAGTGTGTTCATATGAGAAAGAGTGTGTTTATGTGTAATTGTGTGTGTATGTGTAACTGTGAATGTATGTGTAAGCATGTGGGTGTGACTGAAAGTAAAGGTCAAATGGCGTGTGACGTCACTTCTGCTACCCCTGCCCTTTTGGTGAACTAACGTTAATGCTGAGAGCCAGAGGACAAACGAGAACACCTGACAGTAGGTGGAGCTGCTGGACAGAAGGCACAATGCAGCAGCAGTATTTGTGATTTGTACACGAGTGCCTGGCGATAGCTCGATGGGGGAGCACAACAGACCGTACAACAGGAGGTGTGGGGTGTGCTAAGAGTGTACGCAGGGACCCAGCGGCAGAAGATCCTGGCTGGCAAGCAGAACAGGTTAAGCTGAAACCAGGTTTTCTCAATGTGGGATGGGCACACCGTTAGCTGGCCATTGGTGTCCTGACAATAAAAGCTTTGGAAAAGCAGCCACAAACGTTTTTTTTTTCTGTATACAAAGCATGTGTGTAAATGTTATTTTCGGATGTAAAATGCAGGATATATCAAGCAGCCAACTGCATGAGGTGAGTGAAATATTTTGTTTGGTTGGGCCAAAAGCCTTATTATGTCTGTACTAAAGAATTAGCAAGTAATACGTACGCAGGCAGCGGCGTTGTCAAGTGAACCCTAAAAACACCTACTGTAAAATAATCAAAAAGTTCTGTGAGCTCTCAACATACGCCAGCCTTGTTAATGACACCTTTGAAGTGGCGAACAGATGCCGCCATCTTGGATTGCACTGTGCATTGTCTTCAAATGTTTGATTAAAGTTTATAGGTTTACCAATAAAGGGTATGTGCGATCTTCTGCACTGTGTGGTAATGTCAGCCTTAGATATGAATCATGGGAAACTTACAGATGAATTACCTATTTGTGTAAACAGAGCACTGTATGGACTTAGCAGAGCTGGCACCCAGAAGGAAAGGTGACTTCAAATGGAGGGTGACTCACAGGAAGGCGCCGGATGTTCACGTGTGTGTTAAATATTTGAAGATATGAAGTACAGTGAGTAATCACTCGATATCATGATGCTAGAGTCAACCTGCTATGTTGTAAGTACCCTGACTCTGGGCTGCATCTTAATTTCTGTTGATGATGGAAAATAAAGACATTTTAGGAGGAAGGTTCAACAAAATTCATGAAGAGGAGGCCGTCCTGCGTCCTATAGCTGTTAAGACAACTGGAATTATTTGTTTATAGGAGCATAAGTTTATGATAGGAAAATAAAATGTGAGTACCCTTGGCGTGTAGACGATACAAATGCCAAAGGAGAGATCATCACGTTAACAAAAGAGGCAGTGTGAAGGGTGAGCAAGACACAGCCTTGGTGTACACTGGCTGCTAAGAGGGCTGGAGGGAAAGTAATCAGTGCCAGGTGAGGGGAAAAAAGAGAGGTTAAAAGAGAGAAGAGCAGAACTAATGCCCGAGACGCTAGGAAGACACTGGCAGCCTGTGTTGAACATAGCAATGGACAAGCGGTGTCTATGGTGGGCAGAGGCGACAGGAGGAGATATAGTCAAGAGGTGTTTCAGCTGAGTGGACTTTATAAAAAAAAATATGTTTTTCCCTAGGAATTATTTTAAGGTGCTGCATTGTAATTCACCTGATTGTATTTTACAAACCCTTGTATTATAATGCACTATTTGATCCGTGCTTACAGATCTCTATCGGGAAACTGTTTTTATGATGTAGTCGTATTTTTTATCTTTGCGTATTTTATTAAAGTCCTATGTATTTTATTCCTGGTATTTTGATCTGTGCTTTTATGGATATATATTTTTATCCGAATAAAGATAACTGAATTGAATAATAGAGGGCTGTTTTGAAGAAGGTTAACAGAGGAAAGGTAGTTAGATAATCAATAGCGAAGGAGGTCAGGGGTATTAGAGAAGAAAGGGAGCTGGGAAGGAAGGTGAACCGCGAGGAGTAGTTAGTGGTCAGGATTTTTGACCAGTAGATCGATAGCACATTGGAAACACTTTAGTAGATTGTGAGGACAGAATGGTTTAAATAAACTGATGGAAGAGCTCACAGTTTAACAATTTGAGGGGAAAAGGATAGAGAGAACAGAAGGGTTTGAGTAAGGATCATGGGGGATCAGTACCAAGAGAGAAAGCCGAACAAGAGTCAAACCTGGCACCATTGGCTATAGAAGAGGAGTAAGGACGAGGAGAGGCACAAAGACGGGTGCATGGGATACGGGGAAAAGAGATTTCTGTATGAAACCTAGGAAGCAAAATCATTAGCGATACAGGCAATGTGGGTGTGGGAAGTCGAAGAAAGAGAGTTAACTAAGTGGGAGGATTCCTTGGGGTGGGTATTAGCAACCATTTTTACACCCTGTACACCATTCTCTGCACTTCTCAACGCATGCCTGGATGATCCGGCATAAGTAGTGTAGAACTTTAACGAAAGTGCACTTTTTTTGGGGTTGTACAGGGGAAGAGAAAACGTTTCATAGGAAGTTATTTTCTTTTAAATGGTAAATTAAATTCTATTTGTTACATTTCTTGAAATTCTCAGCCTTATGCAGAGACATGGGAAATTAGAGAAATTAAAAAGTATTTTCTTTTTATTAAAAGTGATATTCATGAATTGTCCTTAGTCATATCCAGATCATCCAGTCTGTCCAGTATGGTAAAATATGAGCTCACTATGAAAATTATGTGGACAAAAAATGAAATAAATAACAAATAACATGTAACCAGACTGTGTTTAAAATAAAGCAAGTTTGAATAAGAACAATGAATATGGATATTATGCTTATGTATTCTCTGCCATGATAAGTTCTGTATTTTCAGAAAAGATGTGCTTTTACTTTTCTCGATTTCCTATCAGTGAGAAAGAGATGGGAAACCACCTGAACTATTGATTTTTTTTAAATTAACGAGCCCAAGACTTTTCTATTAGAGTTGTCGAGTTGGTGCGTGAGTGTATGCGTGGGTGTGACAGTGAGTGCGTGGTAAAAAAAAGTATGAGGACACACAGAAGGAGGTCGTTGTGCCAGCTCCCCTTGTGAAGTTCCTCCTGTGGAGCTTGCCTGCAGTCCGCCAACCTCTGCTGCCTTCGGTTTTGTGCCTCCGCTCAATTTTTCTGCCTCTTCTCTCCTCCCTCCTGCCCTCTATTTTGTCTCTTTCTGCTCACTCCTGACCTTTATTCTGCCTCTTGCTGCTGGTTTCCGACCTCTATTCTGCCTATGTTTGCTAACTTCTAACCTTTATTCTGCCTCTTACTGCTCCCTTCTAACCTTTATTCTGCCTCTTACTGCTCCCTTCTAACCTTTATTCTGCCTCTTACTGCTCCCTTCTGACCTTTATTCTGCCTCATTTTGCTAGTTTCTGACCTTTATTCTTCCTCTTGCTGCTCATTTCTGAGCTCTATTTTGCCTCTTTCTGCTCGTTGCAGACCTTTATCTTGCCTCTTTCTGTTAGTTTCTTACCTTTATTTTGCCTCTTTTTGCTAATTTCTGACCTTTATTTTGTCTCTTTCTGCTAGTTTCTCACAATATTTTTCCTCTTGGTGCTGGTTTCTGACCTCTATTTTGCATCTTTCTGCATCTTTCTGCTAGTTTCTCACCTTTACGTGGTCTCTTTCTGCTCATTTCTAACTTTTATTTTGCCTCTTCTGCTCGTTTCTGATCTCTATTCTGCCTCTTTCTGCTTGTTGCGTACCTTTATTTTGCCTCTTTCTGCTAGTTTCTCACCTTTATTTTGCCTCTTTTTTCACGTTTTTGATCTTTATTATGCCTCTTTCTGCCCCCTTCTGACCTTTATTCTGCCTCTTTCTGTTCGTTATTGATTATTTTGCCTTTTCTCGTTTCTCACCTTTATTTTGTCTCTTTCTGCTAGTTGTTAACCTTTATTCTGCCTCTTTCTGCTCTTTTCTCACCTTTATTTTGCCTCTTGCTGCTCAATGCTGACCTTTATTTGACCTCTTTCTGCTCATTGCTGACCTTTATTCTGCCTCTTTCTGCTCATTTCTCACCTTTATTCTGCCTCTTTCTGCTTGTTTCTCGCATTAATTTTGCCTCATTCTGCTCTTTTCCCCGGGACTGCTGGGGAATGCCTGAAGCCCCTATGGTCAGAGTCGGCTCCCTACAGTTCCAGCCGGCTCCCGCCTCCTGCGGGAGTCGGCATTGCTGGTGCATGGAGGGAGCTGCTGGAAAGGCAGCTCCCTCCATGCAGGAGCAATTGCTGTCAAAGCTCTCACCAAGCAAAAGCAAACAGGAACCCAGCCCTACGGGATGGCGGTCCTAACGGTCATGTTTGGCTCCAGGAGAGGGGCCGCACTGCCTCCTCTCCTTCTGTTTGCACGAGCCACCCCGGGATAGAACAGCCACTCCCCCTAGTGAATTTATTTATAGCCATGGGGATGTGGTGGTACCCGGAGCTCCAGGGGTCTGCGAGGTCCCCTAATTTCTTCGTATTTAGCCTCTAAATCCTAATGAATACCCTTACCACCCTATACCCTTGCCTACCTTTACATCCTAATACCCTTACTACTCTATACCAGTACCCAACTCTAAGCCCTAAAAACACTGATACCACCTTAAATAGACAACCCACCCCTAAACCCTAAAACTGCCCTTACCACCCTATAACCTTGCCCACCCCTAAACCCTAAACACACACACACACACACACTTTAAATATTCTTACATTTTATTGTAAAGGCATGCATGGTAAAGGCATATGTGTTGTTAAAATATGAATGGTAAAGGCACAGCTTGGTAATACCTGCATTGTAAGGCTGGTAAACCATCCAGTCTGGGGACAACCTTCCTCTCTCATAAGCTTGAGGACCACCACTGACTTTCAATAACTGTCTGTAAGAGGATCCCTCAGACCCCGATTTGTTTTGGGAATACCACTTTTTTAGGTCTCGCCTAAGCAGAACTTGCGCTGTCTCTTCAAGAAATGCTGTATTCAGGATATGAGGATAAAACTCCTCCCACTTTCTGCCCATCTTTTTAATTGGTTCCTGTCCCTGTCCTTTGTAAATGGTGGCTTTTCATTGGTCAATAGGTTTTGTAGTCCCTCCTTAGTATCACTTTGTCTCTTCAAGTAACCTTCCATGAAGACACCCCCTGTTACATGTGTTGTTACTCCCTCTGCTTTAATTCAGCCTCAGAATACTATTTTCTTAAAGGGCTTCAGGCAGGACACACAATTAGTCCTAAGCAAGGCTGGCAGTGGTTACTTTACTCACTAGCACATCTCACATTTATATATAACCTTCTATAAATGTCCCTTCATCAGCTCCACAAAGAGTACAACCTAATCTGAAATTAATGTAATAATTCTTTTGTCACATTTCAAAGCTAATATTTGTATATGTGGACATAGCTTGTTGAATGTACTTGTGGTACTGTCTTGCAAGCAGTGCATTTTGGGTAGGGTTGATTTACCATATCTTTTGGAGTGCAGTACAATATGTGGCCAAAAGAGGTCCTATGGGACCTCTTTTGGCCACATATGATACTGCACCCTGCAACATGGCTAGGTAAAAAACATTGACATTTATAATGCCAATAACTCCAACTCCAACAAATGCAGGACCAATTGCATTTCCAATGCAATCAGTCTCGGATTTATTAAAGTTAGAACTGTTGGCGTTGAAAATGACAGTGTTAATTACTTTTGCTTTTTTATACCATTGGCACTACTCTTATGTAAATATAATAACTCCACTGCAAATAAAAAAAACAAAAGTAAAAAATATTTTCAAACGCCTACAGCTCTAATTTTAACAAATGCGACCTATTGCATTTCAAATGCTTTTTTTTCAAGAGGCTGCTCACTCTCTTCCAAACTTTTATACCATCATTTTCCTAATCCCAAAAAACCCATAATTGAGCATATTTTGTGCAAATCTGTTTCCCACAACTAGAAAGGGCAACCTAGGAATCAAGCTTGCTGTCACCTCAAGGCTCTGAAGACCATATTTGGAATAGTATTACTGTCACTTAAAAGTACAGTCCCCGGCAGCAAGGGGAAGTAAACCTGTGAGTAATCCTATTAAACATTGTTACAACATTGCAGCCAATTTTCTCTTGAATGAAACGAATCACAAGTGGGCTGGCATACTACTCAATACAGGAGGCAGGCGGTTACACATTTCTGAGGAACAATTGAATGCACACCTTTACCACTTCGTGAGTCAACACGAAGGTGACCTTTGATAAACAAGAATATACTTTGTCGTTGATATAATTTGTAAGTAAGGAAATGAGGCATTGGGCATTTCCAAACCATGTCACAGTGCTCTCTGCATAAAGATTGATATGTAAGTAGTAGATTAGTCACAACAGTTTATTGATCCATGAGAAAGGCGTATCAATTGTGTTTATAATACTTTAAAAGAAGAATGAGTAGACCAGCTTGTTGAGGTGCTCAGCAAGCATTGACACCTCCACATGGAACCAGGCTGCTGCCACAACTCTACCTCTCTGAGTATGATATGGACCTCTCCTTAGGATATTTTCCTCATCACACTGAACATTGTGTTACTTGCGCCTACAACTTTTCACTTCTTTTTAGACTATCAATGCTAGTCCACCATGTGATACATTTGCTTGCCTTTCAATAATCTGCAAGATTCCTTTTCCATTGTTAACATAACGAGGCCTTCGAACAGTGTCTAAATGATTTCTATAACGTTAGCACCGCCATTAAATGCACTACTGATCAGCCTTATTGGTTGCTGAAGAAACATGTTTCCCAATTAAACAGATGGTGAAAGAACTCACTGACAGAGCACGCATAGCTAAATCACGCTTGCCTCTACTACGCTACCCGAACAACGAATGCGTCTTAACAATGCATTCCTTTATCATCCATGCCTTTACCACGCATGCCTTTACCATGCAATTTTGGGGTAAAGTCATGACTGGTAAAGGGATATGAGACGTAAAGATCACACCCCAGCCCCCCTGCTCTGAGCCCTAAAAACAACCCCAACCCCCGAGTCCTAAAAACAACCCGACCCCCCCCCCGAGCCCTAAAACAACTTTGCCCCCCTCCTGAGCCCGAAAAACAACCCAGACTCCCCCAGCCCTGAAAACCATGACCCCCACGAGCCCGAAAAACTACGGCACTCCTAAAAACTGTGAACACCACCTACCCAAGATCACAACAAAAAAAAACATACCAGACCACATCCATTTCTCCCAATCCTTCCTCTTCCTGTGCACGCCCATCTACACATCTAGACCGCGCACTGCCTTAACCACACATATGCGTGGTTAAAGCAAGTGTGGTTCCGCTAGTGGGGAACCGGCACACGTGGCTCATTCACGTTGTAACGGCCGTTTCCCCTCATGGATTCACTGGGAGCCAAGGACCTTACCAGGATCCTGGCTGTCTTATCAGTCTTTAGAATTTGCTGTGCAAGGACTTCTTGTCCGTTCAGCACTAAAGCTTGACTCGCCTTGCGAGCGCTGGGAGAAGTTTTACATGGCTGTCCATGTAATGTCACAAAACATAAATGTGAATGAGATCTCTCTTTACAAACCTCCAACATTACTCATTAGGGAGAATATATCACATACAACAAACACTGCACAGATTTGTCTGTAGTTAGTTGTCACAGTGTTACTAATATCACTAACCACTAAAGAACCAGCTCAACCAAACATACTACACAACACAGTAAACAGGACACATTTCATACAACCAACAGAGACTACCTACTTGTTTCCTAACATTTCTTTATTTTGTTTTTTCAACAGGTGTACATTGATATTAGAGCATTTTACGTCTATGTAAGAGGTAACAGTGGGAATAAAGAAGAAGAGAAGAGATTGGAGGCACAGGTGAGAGGAACGCCTCCCAAGTTGAGAAAATGTCACTTCTGCAGGATGGCTTTCCAACTACGAGGGGGGATGATGCAAAGGGTAGGTTGTAGAGTGTCCCCTTCGCTACTCGGCGCAAAGTGTGGAATAGCGATACCTCCACCTACATGTTACCATACTTTTAACCAAGAGTAGCGTCATTTCGAAGTACTGAGCTGCGGTCTTGTGTTTAGTGCATGGGTACATTCCTTGAGTGTAGACCTCCTGGCTAAGTGCACTGGTCTATTCCACTCTGTATAACAGTTGGGTAATGATCTCAGACCAATAATGGGGCAACGAAGGACATGATCATATCATGTGGCACTTATAAGCACCAACGAGGGAGCAGTGGGGCAAGCACCGTGGGCCTAAGGGGAAAACCCATTAAACTTAGCTAGGGATATGTAAGCCTTGTGAATCACGAAATACTCATCCAAATACTTGCATGTGGAGAGACTGTAGCTGGATATGCTAGTATTGTTTCCCACTCTCTGTCAGGGAGGCTCCAGCCAAGCTCAATCTCCCATTGATCATGGAGGAAAGTAAGAGGAGTCTATGCATGCTACTCATTTGCCTTCGCAACCCAGGTTATCAATCACTGACCAGTGTGGTGAATCTTTCCTCGTGTCAGTGTCATAATGTGCTTTGGGTTAGATGTCCTCTATTCTGTGGGAAACCTATGAGGGGGATAGCCAGGGCTTATCGGGTGATTGAGGCCTTAATGTACAGGCTGTACCTAAAGCAGTAGTGGGCCATCTGAAGTAGGTGTAGTGGTGGTGTGGTCATGTAACAAACCGGGCGAAAAAGCAGGAGGCTGTAGCGAGACAGTAGTGGGCCACCTGAAGTAGGTGTAGTGGTAGTGGGGACATAAAAGGTACTAGGCGAAAAAGCTGAAGGAGGTTGTAATGAGGCGGTATTGTCAAGGTGGCGCTCAGCATGCCACCGGCTGACCCATTTTAGTTGCGCCCAGATGATGCAAGTCTATATAATCCTGAAAAGTCTTCCTGTGGAAAGTGATGTACTTTCCCGGCACAAAGCCCTTTGGTCATCATACTAGCTGCAGGATCAGCAGTAACAGGTGATCCGCCAATACCTTTCTCAGAATCTTATAGTCAGTATTTAGAGTCATCAGCGGTCTGTACGAGAAGAGGTCTGAGCTATCCATACCAGGCTTCGGTATAGCAATAAGCACGGCCTCATGCATAAACGAAGGAAGGATCCCTTCATATATTTGAGCCAGACGTGATGCTAATAAAGCCCTACTGACGGCCCCTAGAGTCAATACTGTGGGGGTTCCAGAACATAGCTGTGAAGGTTTCAGATTGCTATGGGTTACATTTTCATAATTTCAGTGTAATTGTGAGTGATGTTTCAAGGACTATGAGTGACACTTTCTTGTGCGCCGCAAAGTCAAGTACAAAGACTAGGGAAACATATAAATAAATGAAATTACACATATTTGAGCTATGAGAAGCTCTGAGATCTTCCTCAAGAATAAATTGTCCTACACAGAACCTGGAAACCTCAGTGTTCTAATTATGGTCAGTCTCTCCACTTATCAATTTTGTGTGATCATTGTCAAATCACCCGATTTTCATGTACTCAGCTCTGTTACCTACAAAATAGGATTGTTTAGAAACAGGTGCCAGCGCATATTAGATGCTGTATAAAAAACAAACATCCACCCTCGCTTAGTGATTATTATTTCTGAAATGCTCATCTTTGTAGAAAGCTTCTGGGGTACTGTATATATGAAAATATTACAAAGGGGCTACAGGGGAAACATATGTTTTCTAAGACTGGCTATTTCACCAGATGCCAAGATGTGTTTTCCATGAGCTATTTCATGACTGACCAGTTTTTTTACCTCAGTCCAAGAGTATAAAAACAGCCCAGTGCAGAAGAACTTCAGCTATTTATACGACAGGCACTGCAGGCAGCTGATCGCCTGCTGCCATTAAAAGATTTTTTTTTTAAAAATAACACATTCGGCTGCACTCACTTAGTTGCAAGGCCGCAAGCCACAGCAATTGGTCCAGGCTTCTACAACGTCACTCCCTCCCTCTGCAATTAGCGGCGGGGTGACAGTCATGAAGTGCAGTGTACCTTCCAATGTCAGTGAGAGAGGCCTCAACACAACATCATCCATGACAGTGAGTTACAACACTCACAAACAACGGTCAGGTCTAGTGAGCACTGCACCCACCCACTTCAACTGCAGGCAGTGCTACCAAATTTAACACATCTCTGACGCACTGTTGTGTACTGTCACATGGGGTGGTCTACTTAATTGTTGTTCACTCTATTGTCTACTTGACTCGGACCCAAGGCTCGGACCATTAGTCGGCTCGGCAATATTGAATTTTTGCCACTGCCGGCGGCCATAATAGATTACAGCCTCATTGGGCCGGTTCGAGCAACAGCAGCACTATAACTGCATTGCTACTGGAGCAGCCAGTAGCCAGCGGCTGACAACTTAACTCCCACCTCATGCAGCAGGACGCGACGTCCCCGTGCAGCGGCATGGGCGGTCAGACAGTGACGTACAATCACATGACTTCAGGCAGCAAGCTGTCGGACTCAGCCGCGCTGCGGGAGTCATCCTGATGAGATTCATTATTGCAGAGCAGTTTATTTTTTTAAATTTTATTTAATGCAGTCTTACATAGCGCGGACTTTACCCAAAGGTGTCAGCGCGCTTTATATTAGAACCAAGACCGTTAAATGAGGAAATATACATACTTACAAGTTACAAAATACACCAAGGAATAAAAAAAAGTTAAATAAAACAGTAGATGGTAGTCACACAAAAGTCAAAAGGCACACAAGGATTCGGAACGTACAGGCATAAACTACATATTTACAACATTGTAAGAACTTCCTTGAGGGGCATGAAAAGGGATGCATTAATTCTGGAAGTGTCTTTGGAAGAGATGGATTTGAGGTCGATTTTGAAAGTCCGGATAAAGGTGGTGGTGCGGAGTACTGCCTAAGAAGGACTGAGCCATCGGTCTTTTCTTTTTGAAGGTGGGGGGCTCAAGCAGGAACTTTTCGGCATTACGAGAAGGTCTAGAGCCTCGAGAGATTTTAAGTTTATTTGCCAGGTATCGAGGGAAGGAAGTGTGCAGGGCTTCATGGGTGATGCAGGCAAGTTTGTAGATTGTTCTTGCTTCAATGGGACGCTATCGAGAAAAAAGGATGGGTGTGATGTGGTCACTTCCTTTGGCCCCAAAGACAAAACGAGCCGCTGAGTGGAGTAAGGATTTGAGATGGGAAAGGTGAGATTTGGGTAGGCCAGTAAGCAGAGAGTTGCAATAGTCCAATTTAGAGAGGACCAGACACTGGACCAAAGCTTTTAGGTCTTGTTCAGGAAGGAAATGTCGAATACCCCAGAGAAGGTGCAGTTGGTGGCGTGCATTCTTTGCGATGGAATTGATGTGTGAGTGTAGATTGAGATTTTTGTCGAGAATGACATCAAGGGATTTAGCGCTGTCAACAACGATAGGTTTGTTATTCAGTAAGCTCAGGTTATTTATCCATGATTGAACAGGGAGAGGGGAGAGTGAGGTAGAGAGGAGGAGGAATTCAGTTTTGGAAGGATTCATAATGAGTTGATGAGCTAACATCCAGTTTTGAATAGAGAGGAGAGTAGAGTTGAGGATTGAGATGTCGTGTGAGGAAGACGCCTTAAGGTAGATTTGGGTGTCATTGGCATTGAGGTGATAGAGTATCCCAATTTTTTTTAAGAGATTGCCCAATGGTTCCAAGTAAAAATTGAAAAGAGAAGGTGTGAGTATAGATCCTTGAGGGACGCCTTGACCTACCGCCATTGAAGAAGAGAGGCTGTTCGCTATTTTAATCACTTGGGATCTGTCTGAGAGGAATGAGTTTGCCAGCAAGCAACCCATGGCTTAGCTCAGCTGTGAGCATCGCAAGCCTGTGGGAGCACCGCACAGGCCATGGATGACGCGCTGATGTGTTGTACTTGGCAGGACTGCCAGAACAGCCATCAATGTCCCCATAGTGCTCCGCTGATAACAGCAACTTCAAAAATTTCTTGGGGTAGGCAGGTATGACCAACTCCATAGTTAGTCCTTCCTTCCTCACATCAGGCAGGCCCAGCAGCTCTCTCATGACAGCTCTCATCAGTAAGATCCATCAAAGTATACAGGAACACAGAGGTCCCAAAAACAAATTGCCAATGCTTCTTCCTGCTATGGGAGACAGGCGCCTTCAGCCATCAGCAAGGGGTTTCTCAGCTGGCCACAGTCACCCAGCACAAAGTCTCTAGGCTGCAGAATCTGCGGTAATGAAACTGGGTGAACCCAACGGTGCCTGGTCTACTGCTGCGCCCGGCCCTTGTTGCAGGAAGGGAAGCACATCAGCAGTGCAGTCTCAAAGGTTAATCGATGACTCGTCTTCAGCAAAATAAACACAGGATGGTGGGCCACACTGGCGGAGCAGCTAAGTTATGTGGCATGCTATGTTTGACGGCTTAGAACCCTTCCCCCCCCAAACCCAGCCTAACTACTTTTCATACCCTGATATTTCAAGGTTCCTAACAGCACTTTCACTAATCTATAACAACGTAAAGCATTAAAAACAACAAATTACATAGAAAACTTACAATACACCCAACACAGAACGGAAATCTTTTATACTTGTGTATCACTGTGCTCATAATGACACTCACCAAGATAATAAGGATTATACTTGCATCCAAAAGAACACAATAGACAACACTTCTAACAAACATCTATCAAAGTCCAGATACTCCATATCGTTGACTATCAATGTATCCAACAGTACTCACAAACAGGAAACGCCACACAAATAGTAAAGGTATTTAGTCTCAGTCCTCAGATATCAAAACACCCACCCACTGCTCAATGAAGAAGCCACTTAATAGAGAAAAAACCAAAATACAATATATGTATCTGAGCCCCAAAAGCAGCATCGGACTCTGATCTGCAAATAAAATCTCAGAAAAATGATGGAAAGTTTTCAGGACTCCTAAAAACGCTAAAAGGCCATATCCGTGGCAGCAAGAGCTTTAAACAAATACCACTAACCTACCTAACAACATCACCGAAGCTGCATTTGGCCGTTGGTATTCAAATGCAGAAGCCAGAAACTTCTAGGACAGGCCTCTTCCAATGAGTAGCTCATGAGCCACTGCGATCTCTACTACTACCTGTAAGTAGCTTCCTATTTTCCCATCTCTTAAATCCTTTTGTTTGAATTAATATATACACACCAAAATTGAAGCGCGAGTATTCAAGACAAAAACGTGTGTATTTTCATAACTCATGATTTCAAAAACATATTTGAAGCCGATATCTGAGTGATAAATCATGTAGAGTCGGGGCAACTTTTTTACTAATATTGTTACTAATATATTGTGCAATGAGTATTGTAGTTATGGCTGTTATGTAATTACCCATGTAGAGGCATTTCAAATTGACAACGCCTTTTTTTACATTACTGCTGGTACCCTGCACTGCCGTGATTACCAATGTATTCTTGTTTGATTTAATTTAACATAAGTAGCTGTTATTACTGAAAAGGTTGGGATCCCTGTTCTAGGACCTTCATGCCCAGACACGGAATAGTACTCCCTTATGCGGGTTCATTAACAGGGCCACAAAAATGTAAAACTACAAAAGAATCCACTTGGATTCTTCGTGAAAAATAGTCTGCTGTTGAGAAATGCGTTCTGAAACAACACAGAGTATTGCTTTACTTGAAACCCAGGATTAAATCAGGCATCCACAGTTTAAAACGAGTATAGAAAAGTTAGGGTTGCGTGTCTTTTAAAGGTTTTCAGAACAAATACAGAATTGAAACTCCGTTTAATTTTAAATATGTTGGAATTCTATAGGTGTGTCCCTAGGCATTATTTCATGTCATCTTGACATCTGTGATATCAGCTTCAAAATTCTACACGCTTCTGAGGGGAGAGGCGGGGAAACGGTTGCCTAGCAGTCGAATATGGTGGCCGCTTCTGAGTAGAGCATCCTGAGCTCTGCTTTCTTCTGAGAACTTTTGCCAGAGGTGGGGCCCGACTTGTTGCCCCTGGGAGGAAGAATACAAGGAGGACATTGAGATGACACACCGAGCACCAGGTTCTTTAGGGCACAAGTTATAGTTATATATATTATGGTGAATTTCTAGTTAAAATAAATAAATAAAGTAAGCTATTACAGTTTCTAACTTTTTTTTCAGGGAATTTCTATGTTTTTTTAAAACTAAAGTAAGATGTCTGTCACTCTGTGCACCGTGGGGCTGGGCACAGGGCCTGGCCTGCGCCTAACCTCTATCCCCATGCACAGCTGACTCTCCATGTATTAATGTAAAGGGTATCTTTTTAAGTAAGGCACACCTACATCCTTTGTTAAAGGTAGGGGTAGGAAATAAATTCCACTCTGCCGGCGGAGTTCGCAGAGGTTTGCCCACTCAGTGTTACGCTTATAACATGGAGTTTATTCTCGCGCACAGCTCACCAATGGTAAGTTGCCGAGCGCGAGCGAGAATTGGCGTCCTCTTGCGAGATTTTCTCAACAAGGGCCTTTGCAAACGCTCATGGTGAGAAAGCTGCTGCTTGAGTAGAAAATCTACTCGAGCGGCAGCAAAGAAGCAGCACCCTCTGGCAAGCTGTGTGGTGCAGTTCACACAGATTTTGCAGCGCACAACCCCCCGGTGCTAAAAATCAGCGCGAACAGCACATTGTGCCGATTCCGCCCGCTTGCTGAACTCCGCGGAATCTCCACGAGTTACACCCACCCCTAGTCACAGGATCAAACTACCAAAATATAAAAAGTGGCAGGTCTATAGGCTTTTTCAAGGGGTCAACACATCAACAGGTATAAAGCAGACCTACTGGCTTTGTCAAATAGTCATCAATAACCATGACAAAGTGTATATTTTATAAATTCACACATTCAATGTTTAATAATAGCAATTGTCACAATTTCTTTCAATAGAACATTACTTAAAAAAATACATTAAAGATGCCTTCGAGTCTTTTTCAGGCACAAAATGCTGCCATAGAACCATCCACAAGTGGTCCCCTACACTCCAGCTGAAGTGCATATAGCTTTAAAAAAAAACATGGTACGCTCTCCTGGGGTCATATGACCTAGGAGAATTACAGTATTTTTTTTATCTGCTGCAGGGGGGCTGCTGCGCTCCCTGGAGCCAACAACATTAAAAAAGGTTGGTGGTACCCATGCCCCACCAAGGGGCAATAACAGGAAGAAAAATATACAATTATCATTTCAAAAAGCCCAGTATGGGGCACTCCTTGCACAGATCAGAGAATAATAAAGGAGTGGCGTCAGCAACACATTTGTTTTTCCTTTAATAATTTTAATTTTTTCCATTTTTTGGATGTCCTGGTCCCACCTGGGACACCAAAAGTTTATATTAAGTTTAGGGCGGCAGGAGTAGCCCCAAGGCCCCCACGGCCCTTGCCTGCTCTCCAGCCAGCACCCATAGTGGGTGCCATTAGGAGAGGGGCACCCACAACTGTCCAACTCGTTGTGTGCTACGGCGGGAGCCTAAAGAGCCTTGCCGGTTCCCCAGCCAGCACACTTTGTGGGTGCTCGCAGGAGTCTGCTGCATTCCAATGTTCCCGCCCTGTCAGGACCAGCTTTTTTTCTCTGCTCCTGCTCAGGCGGGAACAACGATGTGTTCCCGGCCCGGGAGAGTGCATGCAGGGAACAAAGCGGTGTCCCAGAGAATAAGCCCCCTGGAGCCAATATACGGCTTTGGAAGGGGAGCTGGACACCATCCTCAAAAAAATCGGGGTCTCTCTATGACTTGACAGAGGGGGATAATCGCACCCTCCTACTTACATGAACATATCGGCCCCAGGGATAGGATCCACAGGGCCTCCATTAAGCTTGAGAAGGGGGGGTCACACACTCACCCTTCATAATAAAAAGTACCGACAACCCTTGGGCCCTGTCCTGGCCCAGCCCAGTGGGGCTTATATTTGAAAAAGGTAAGAGTCCATGATTTTTCTTTTTTAACAGGACCGCGGATCAGCTATTGCCTCTGGAACTTCTCTCCTTTCACCCCAGCAGGCTTAGGGGTTTTTTCTTACCTTTTGCTAGGACAGGGGACTGGCTCCCCGATTTAAAAAATGGGAGCCACCACATCTTTGTTGAAGTGGTGGCAGCCAATCAAATCTTCCATTTAGATCTTTCAACTCCCCGGATCCTCTGCAGTGTAAAATATGCAAACATTTGTACTTTCATTTCTCAAAAAATACTGAACGGATTTACACCAAATTAAAAAAAATGATGCTTTCTGGACCCAGATTTTGCTTTCTGCTAAATTTGGTGTAATTTCGTTCAACTGTTTTGGCTGTAGCTGTGTCTAATTTTCCAATGAATTCCATTCAACATATGTGCACAAGACTTCCCCGAAAAAAAAACTTCATCCACTTTTGGTTTGGCAGAGGAAGTTTCTTGCAGATCCATAAAGTAGTTGCCATTAAAAATGTAAGGGGTCAAAGAAGTTACATTTCTCATTTTATTCCCTGTGGGAATCTTTGTTCTATGATACAAAGGAAACAACTGAATAGATTGAATATGCATGAAGGTAGAACTTTACTCAACGAAGTGCCTTTGATTGGGTTGGTGTAAATCTGGTCAGCAGTTTTAAAAATATAAGGTTGTTAAAAAAATGTGGGTTAAATTATACAGATATATGGACTAGTAATTCACAGAAGGTTCAATAATCCATAATTCTAACAATACTCAAATCTGATTGAATGAGGGAACCTTTTCTCCCGTCATCCCTTTTGGGTCTAGGAGTCAAAGTTCTCTGATCGGCTGGCTCTGCGGCAATTATTATAAGATGCAAGGGAATCAGAGCCCATGCCCTGGATCAAAAAATGAAAGAGCAGATGGAGAGGGGTCTGGGTATAACCTCATCCTCAGGCTCATGTTTGGGGGGGAGGGGGACGCATAAAGGAATTGACTACTTGTGGTATGGCCTGGCCAGAAGCCAGGCCTTGCGGGCAACCTCTACTATGCAAGGTGGAAGACCGAGTGCAGGGGGAATTGGCTGCCTGCTTATGGGTTGGGGGCAGTGTCTAGCTGAATGCCAGGCCAAGCAGCCAACTCTTGCTGCACATTGCCTTTGGCTGTGTGTAGCCGAGGTTGCCCTACTTCAGCAGACTGGGCGCAGGGCTAAACTGAAGGTCAAGTCCTGCAGCCAACCCCTGCTGCGCATAACCAAAGGCACACTTGCACAAGAGCCATGCAACCTTAACTTGCACAACAAATGTAATGCTTAAGACCTCACAATATTTATACCATTAAAGAACACCTAAAAGCACAATCTAATACAATAAAAACACATACGGAAACCATTATATAATCGTACATTCATAGTTATCTCTTTTATAGTGTTTATGGTAATGTTATGGTAATGTGGTATGCAATCTCATCTCTAAGATTATTTACAACATTTGTAATTGCATCTGTTACTTCAAGGGTGAGGTAATGAGCATTGCTTTTTATATGTTTGTTATGGTTTTCATGGCTATTGTATGAGTTATGATTTGCGTTCCTAACCATAAATTGCAAATCTCAGTGGTTTTCGGTTTTAATTCATAACTATAAATGTAATTTAACTAATATTGTTTCAGTGAATTTCTGAGGTTTATTAAAATATACACTTAAGTGTTACAAACAAAGCTAATCATAACTTCAATTTAACCGTTGTTTTTTTAGTGAATATATATATGTTACATATACACACACTTTTTCAGATATAAATACCATTGTTATAAAGATTCACAGTTTAAGTTTATTTTGAATTGTCAAGGTGAATTTGTAATTGGGGTTCGAGTAAACCAAAGAGAACATAACTTTTCATTTGAATATTTAATATATTGTCCAAAATGTGTACACATTTCTATATATGAAATGTTCATACTTTCCTGTGCTTATAATGTAATAAAAACAAAATGCTTCAAAATAATGGAATAATGTAAAAATATGTCAGTAAAAATTGTGGCGAGTCATCATTTTTTTTTAATCTTCAGTTCAATTTTCATATAATCAAAACACGGGACTAACCTTGCGGGAGTTGCATAACTCCAGTACTGAGGCCAGAAACAATGTCCCCCAAAATATACTCCTTCACAGGATACCGTGGAAGCCATTTTAAAATTGGTAAAAAACTGTAGAGATGAGACTTGGCTTTTTTGGAAGAACAACTGGAAACACATAAAGACATGATAATAAGTTACAAATTGAAGGAAAAACACCCTTTGCGTTAATTTGCAAGGTTCCTGTAAATCCTCGGAATGTAACTACCAAATGTTTACATCTATTTAGAATTTGAGAAACTATGACGCAGATGAAGCTACAAACATTGTGCATATTTAATGACATCTTTCTGTCTCGATTAAAAAAACAAAAAACAGAAAAGGTTTTTGATGTAGTGCTCCATACGAAAGCATCTTTTAGTTTCAGAAAACGCCTGGGAACAAAGCCGCAAGATTACCCTGTAAGGTAGCTCATAGGTTTGGAGTAAATATTGGATTTTTGGTATGTTGTTTGGCGCAACCTCTAGATATCCACGGAGTAGTGAAACTGATAATTATTTGTGCAGAGTCAAATGATACAGGCATACATTTCTGCCAAGAGAAAATGTGATACTAAAGTGTAGTTGTGTTTAACTCTTCTTTCATTTATATTTCCCATGGAATGCCCTTGCAGCTACATTTTCTAGCAAAGAAATTTAGATATTTTGGAGGACGCACCAAATCATTGAATACAACCTGATAGATTAAATATGAACACAACTTACATTTTATTGGTGTGTTATAATATGAAAAATGGATATCAGCATTTCAGCATCGGGCTATAGTAACTAGAAACTGATTCCTTCTGTCTTCTTTATACGCTACAGTACCAGTGAAAATTTGAACCAATGTGTAACCATATAAGGGGTGTCCAATGTTTTCAGGATAACTAGTGATCACATAAATGATTCAGCCTCCTGAGTCACCCTACAAGGCTCTTCACAACTCCGGGCCCACCTACATTAACGTTGGAACCCGGCAAGACATGGCATATCAAACAACATACAAACAGCAACACTGCACATGCCAACTACCGCACAGTCTGCCCCTGTAACCTTACATACATCGGCATGACCAGTCGCAAAATAAAAACCCGCATCTGTGAGCTTCACAGTACCATCAGATGTAAGAAGAACACCACACGGATGACCAACCATTTCCTAGAGGCAAATCACACCACTAACAACATGCAATGGGTTGTGATAGAAACATTAGAACCAAAAATTGCCAATATACAGAGCCGCCTCTTGGAGAAATAGCAAAGATGGATTTACCGCCTGTCCAGCCATCTGACTGGCTTCAATGACAATATTCTGCGGAATTGTCCCCGCAAACAATCATGAGACATTTTGCTACGCACATGCGGTCATATCCTTACACTCCAATCTGTATAACTGTCACTGACTACCAACATGAGGCCACCTGCAGCACAACTGCTGCCATATCCTTATACATTAACCAGCACTGTGGTTACTCATTACCATCTTAAGCCTCACTACGGGCATACCACTTGCCATTATGCTGAGACCATTCGTTCTTTTCCTTTACTTTCCTGGTCATATTTGAAGTATATTATGACCCACGCTTTTTCGGTAGCTCCTCTCCTCTGTTCTATTAGCCTACAAGAGCTCACTCATTTATGACCAGCAATTCCGTTTTTTTCAACACAGCGTTATCCCCTTTGCTACTCTGCCATAGCCCCGATATTTTAACAACCAAGCACTCTCCTGTTGCTCTACTGTGTTGCACTGACTTCACATACAGCCAACATAGTCTTGCCAAAAGCTGCTGTCCTTTCCAATATGACACCCATGTTGTTGTAACGTTATCCTGATACTCGGAGATCCAAGACTCCCCTAACCCAAGATGGCACCCACGCATGCGCAATCAGCAAACACAGGTGTCTAGTCTTCTTTGATCAAACGCATTCTGATGCGCACGCCTGCTCGTGACTTCCTGATTTAAACCGCCTACACGCAGGGCAAAAGCAGCAGCAAGGACCACGGGAGACCGCAATAGTCAAGTCAAGTCAAAGTTTTATTTGCATAATTAGTTAAAATTGTTACAAAATTCGCATAATAAAATAACGATACAAAGTTTATTAAAATTTGGTAAAATTATTGTCTCTCAGCTTTTATTTTGTTTTGGGACGGGTCCTGTGTGGTCCTGGGGTTAGGCTGGCCCTGTTTGCCCACCAACTGGATGGTCCTCCTGTTCTATTGATTCTAAAAGTTTTCTTGCTACTGCCAAGAATTTGACTCCACGGCATTCTAAAGTTATATTGGAGCCACCGAGCCAGCTTGTGACTGCGTGTCTACAGGATCGAATATTTAGAGCATTGAAGATGGGTTTCAATAAGAGTCGTCTCTGACTTATCAGGGCCGGACATAGGCAGAAGAGGTGAACAAGTGTTTCGGTTTTGTATCCGCAAAGGCGACATTGATTCGTCTGGTGTGATGATTTCCAGGACGGTAGTAAATCCTTTGTGACATGCATCCCCATCCGATAGGCTGTAAAAGACTTTTTTAGATGTCCACTAAAGTGGGATGTTAAATATGCGTGAATTTTTGGAGTTGTGAAGCAGTTCAGGATGGTCCAGGCATGCCGCCGTTTTGCCAGTAACTCTTTGTCCTCAAAAAAGGATTTCCATTTTGCTGCCACGTTTGCTGATTTTTTTAAACTTACTTTATCTGTCCCTGATTTCCAAACGACTTCTAGCTCTAACTTTTCCACGCAGAATGTCAGATACTTTCCCCAATTGTTCATGGTTTCAGTTTCCCCCCGTTTTTTAATTTCCTCCCAGCTTGGCCAGTCCAGGGAGTCCGGATCTGCAGATCTAAGTTTGTGGCAGAAGTTCACGAAGCCGCTCATGCTCCGGAATTTCTGATTTTGCAGTCCAAATTCAAGCCTGACTTGTGCGGCTGAAGCAGATTTAGGAAGATTGAAGACCGCTTTATAAATTTTAATTTGTAATTCATTTAAAAGATCCACCTCCTTGCCACACCACGTGACTAAACCATAGGATAGGGTGGGCATAATCTGTGCTGCCATTGTTTTTAATAAGTGATTGTAGTTGGGGCAATCCATTTTTTCTTTTAGAGAGCGATACGCGAAGATTAAGGATTGGACTTTCGCTTTGAGTGCTATTTTGTGGTCCTTATAGTTTGCTCCTTTTGTTATTGTAATTCCCAAGTACTTATAATGCTCTTGTTCTTTCACTTGTGCCCCTTGGGCCATCCATTTGTACTTTAGGTTTTGCCGGTCAACTAGGCGGACCACTTTGGTTTTCTCTTTGTTAAGTGCTAGGCCTTCCCGTTGTAGGTACAGAGTTAATTTATTAATAGCTCTTTGTAAGCCAATTGGTGTCTTGCTCAATAGTACAATATCGTCAGCATATTGTAAGTAATGTATTGAGTTGTACATAAACTTATACTCCTAGGAGATTTTAATCTCTGGCCAAACGGCAGCCTAGACACAGGCCTAGACAACCTTCTGCGGTCCTGTGATAGTGTGGGGCTTCACCAACTGATAAAGGATCCCACTCACTCTGCAGGCAACCGACTCGATCTTATCTTCTCGAGCCCGGGTCTAACTCAAGTAGGTGACATTCTACCTATGAGCTGGACAGACCACTCGCTCATCAAACTTTATATCAATAATGTCACAATAAGTAAGCCTAAAAATCACTCGCCACCACAATTCTCTTATCGGAACTGGAAAGCTTTAGAAAAACTCAGCATTTCCACCAAAGTCTTCAAGGTGGAGGACAGTTTTTCCCCCACCAGCTCGGTGGAGGACAATTATAGATCCCTTAGCCTGAGAATTACCTCCATCGCGGACTCTGTTGCCCCTCTTAAACTCTGTAAACCAAAAGGTAGAGCACCTGCCCCCTGGTACAATGACTCTCTGAAAACCCTCAAATCAGCCTGCAAACAGGCTGAGAGAAAGTGGAGACATGGATATTGCAACAACAATAAAATCCTCTGGAAAAAGTCACTCTGTGACTACAAATCCGCCATCGCAGAGAGTAAAGCGAATTACTACTGCGCCACTATAGCCAATGCGGCCAACAGTCCAAAAAGTATATTCCAGATCCTGGACAGTATCTTACATCCTGACTGCGTCAAAAACCCCATTCCCCCATCTCAGTCACTTTGTGATAGCCTTGCTCAGTTTTTTACCGACAAAATTGAGACTATCATCAACAATCTGGCAGTGCCCTCGTTACACACTCATCTCTCCCTTCCCGAAGTTACCCCCACCAATCCTGACTCTCTGAGGTCAGCCTGCCCTCCTGCGAATAGGCTACTGGTTTTCCCTCTCATTTCTCAAACAGAGTTTGAAAGTGTTGCACAGGGCATCACCTCGGGATCCCCCCTTGATCCTCTACCGCCGAAAATCTGGAAAGCATGTGGGCACGAACTATTTCACACTCTCCGGATGATCTGTAATCAATCCCTTAGCTGCGGCATCGTCCCTCGCCCTTGGAAGCAAGCGCTTATCACCCCGCTACTAAAGAAACCCACGCTAAACCCAGAATGTTTGTCCAATTTCCGCCCCATATCACTCCTGCCTTTCCCGGTGAAGGTGCTTGAACGTTGGGTTAGTAAATGCCTCTCAACCCACCTCGAGCAGCACCACATTCTGGACGAATTCCAATTTGGTTTTCGCCCAGCCCACGGCACTGAAACTGCTGTGCTCACTGCTATGGAGGAGCTTCGAATGCGCGCAGACAGGGGCCAAGCTGTGGCCCTGATTTTATTAGACCTGTCTGCCGCATTCGATACTGTTAACCATGGGATTCTGCTCCAGCGGTTGAGAGAGGCAGGGATCGATGGCTCAGCCCTGATCTGGTTTCACTCCTACCTCAGCGAAAGAAAACAGGCCGTATCCCTTCCCCCTTTCCAATCGGTCTTTTCCCCTGTCCCGCACGGTGTTCCCCAGGGTTCCTCTATCAGCCCGATTCTTTTTAATGTCTACTTGAAACCACTGGTTATGTTAATTAAATCACATAACATGACCACAGTAAACTATGCGGACGATACCCAGCTCCTCTTCTCTTGGGAAGGCGAAGATTCCATCCCCTTGCAAGCCTTCCATGATTGTCTAAGAGACACTGCGAGCTGGTTGCACCAGAACTCTCTCCAGTTCAATGCCTCGAAAACCGAGGTATTGTTCTGTCCTGCGAGTCGTATACCCCGCCCTTTGCCCGCTGAGTTCTGGCCCCCGGAAAACTCTAACAACCCGCCACCTGTCACCAGTGTTCGCAACCTGGGCGTCATGCTAAATCACCAACTGAGCATGGAAACGCAGGTCTCAAGAACAGTCGCTACCTGCTCTGGCCTTATGCGCTCACTGCGCAAGGTCTTGCCTTTGCTACCTTCTTCCGCCAGAGCATTAGTAGTCAGGTGTACTATCCTTAGTCGCCTCGACTACTGTAATGGCCTGCTGCTTGAATCTCCTGCGACTCTACTGGACAGACTCCAACGAGTTCAGTCAGCAGCAGCCAAACTGGCTCTCGGCTGGACCAGGAGATCCTCGGCCACTGCTGCACTGGCCGAGCTGCACTGGTTGCCCTTGAAGCAACGCATTGCCTTCAAGGCCCTCTGCCTGGTCTTTAAGGCACTATATGGTGCAGGACCCAGACCTCTTCAACGTCTGTTCTCTTGGTATACCCCCACCAGAACACTCAGGTCCACAACTGCCTGCCTGGCGAGAGTGCCCAGATGTAAGAAGGCCAGGATGGGGGGAAGATCTTTCAGAGTAGCTGCAGCTAAGCTGTGGAATAGTCTGCCTGTCGACATTCGTCAAATCCCTCATCTCCTCCCCTTCAGGAAACGAATCAAAACATGGCTCTTTCCTCCACCCCTCTAAACAGGTCAGCCATAATCCATCCCCCCCCCCCCGTCAATAAACCCCAGGAGTAGCTACCAGCGCCAGGATACCTGCCAGGTGACAGCCGCGCTCTATAAATATTTTAAATAATAAATAATAATAACTTGTTTGCCAAGAATGGAGGATGGTTATCTGCTGATTCGATCGCACTTGCGAGGTCAGAGAGAAAAAGGTTAAAAAGGGTAGGGGCTAATACACAGCCTTGCTTTAAGCCTTGGGGCGTTTGGATGCTGCTGGTGGTACTGCTTCCGTTTCCCAACTTCACTCTTACCCAGGTACGGTGATATTGGGCTTTGATGGCTCTTAGGAGTTGGTAAGGCATCCCCCAACTCTCTAATTTGCTCCACAAGTGCTCTCTGTTTACCCGGTCGAAGGCTGACTTGATGTCTATGAAACAGGCGTACAACCGTGTGCCATTTGTCATCGCTTGGTCCGTTAGGATAGATAGGCAGGTTAGGTTGGTTGTTGTTCCCATTCCTTGCCTGAAACCTGTTTGATATTTTGGCATAATCTTTGTGTCTGATATCCAGGCTTGTAATTCACGTAGGATGCAAGAGGCGTAGAGTTTAGCCTCTACGTCTAGTAAGGATATCAGTCTAAAATTTGCGGGATTGCGATGATCGCCATGCTTAAAAATTGGATGGATAATACTTCCTTCCCAAGAGGCGGGTATCTCAGCGAGATTGTATATTCGATTGAACAGTGGCATCAGAATTTCTGCCCACAGATCCGGGTCATGCTTGAATATCGCGTTCGGTAGCCCGTTTGGGCCTGCTGCACCCTCTGACTTTAGTCTTGAAATTATAGACCTTAGTTCAGTTTTAGTAATTAAGTCAACTGGGTCTGTTGACCCCTTCGGGAGTTTTTCCTGGTTGGGTTTCCAATGGTCCTTCTTCGTCGCTCCTTTTGGTTGGCTTTAACTGCCCCTGAATCGTTAATGCAGCCTGAATCAGTATTGCTGTATAGGATTTGCACATGGCTGATCCAAGTTTCTGCTCCAACCCCGGCTTCTTGTTGGATTTTTGCCCCTTGGTTAAGCTCGTTTATGATGCCCCAGAAGACCCTGCTATTAGGTTGTTTTCACGCAATTAGCAGTTTGTTCCAAATAGATTCTTTGTATGAATACTTTGCGGCCCTCAAAGCCTTCCTGTAGATGTTCCTAGCTCCCCTCAGATTAGATTTGTTTACCACTAGCCCCAAAGTTTTTTGCCTTGCGACGGCTCGGACCTCCTTAGCAACCTTTCTTTTTTTGGCTCTTAAGTCCATATTGAACCAGGGCTCCTTCTTGATGTTGAGGTTACTGTGCTTCCCTTCCCTCGCAGGGAACTTTTGCTGCAGAACTCGAATCATTTGCTCCCAGCTTATTACGAGGTCCTCTTCCTGATGAGTTCCAAGATTGGCTATATGTGCTTTTACTGAGTCCGTAATTTTGCCCAACCCCTCTCCGTGCCATTTTAATTTTTTCAGGTTGAACTTTAATGCGTTATGCAGAAGTGAGGTCGTTGTTGGCGCCGCAATAGGTTACTGTGGGTTTTCACTTTGACAAAGTAAGGTTTAGACGCAGGGACCCTCTCTACCCCTCATTCCCCGGAGTTACAGCTAAACACCATGCATTGTTTATTGCTCACGATGTCTCTTGCTCTTTCTCCAACTTATCAGAGTGTGACTACAGATGAGACCCTTCCCGGGCCCAGAATTTTTGCCTAACACGATAGTCTAGTGTAATTATGTGCATTTTATCCTTTTACAGTTTACTTGCACGCAATCTATTGTCTATTTTTATTTCACTCATAGTGGCTGCACTAACTTTTACCATGAGTGGCCACACTTTGGTCGATCATATGGGACATCCTGTTCCTTGTGACGCAGTGCACCAAGGGTACACACAGGGTCATACGCAATCCCTGTTCTATCATAGATCTCGTTAGCAAGCCACACGTCCTACCATAACTATATGGTGCCATTGACACACTCGTTAGGATTTGCCGCATGCCACATTGCAGTCACAGCCATACACCCACCATGAGAGATACGTGCACCATCTGTAGAAACAGCATGCATTCTCACCCGGCTATGACTATGTATTACCTCACTGTTGTGCCCACTTACCTGAGACTTGATTAGTAGCACTAATGAACTACGTGAAAGATTGCATTTTATGTTGCATTTTTCCTTTATGTGTCTTGTCTTTCCTTACAGGTTTTTTATAATTGTGTGTCCGTAAGTATACCAACACCACCTCGCACTACCACACACCTTAGCGCGTATGCTGGACACTCACATTCACATGGCGTGATTTTTGCCACTCACACACTATTCACCCGGTCCTGACGAAAGCCAACCCATACGTTTTTTCTGGGCTGAAACATGTAGACCAGTATACGACAACTAGGAGGAAATCCCTCCATCAGTTGCGCCATTTGTTTTTAACCGTATCCTGGGCCACCACTAATAAATATATCAGGCAAGGATTCCCAGAGATATTTTTAATTTACACTACTTCACACAAATACAGCACAACCGGGTATCTGGTTGGGACCCCAATGATGAAGCATGACACCAACTAGGTTGGGGTGAGGGGTCTTTTAAGAAAACCTAATGGTCCCCTAACATTGCTCATCACAACAGTGTGATTTGTTGGTTTTTTAGGTCTCGCAGAGAGACCTATTGGGGTGAAACCAGAAAGTTAAACCAGGCGGATTGCGAGTGCGGATTTCCAACAGTTCACGTGAAATCACGTGACCACAAGCACGCGCATTTCCCCACATCAAAGCCTCAGCCTCCCTCCCACAGGCTTCCCCAGCGCGCTTGCCATAATTGCATCAGACCCGACCTTACCATTTGCTCCTGTGCTTCCCCGCCCACTGCTTCACACTTGCCTTGAAGGCAATCTGCTTCTCCGCTCTTCAAAGGCTCTGCTCCCCACCCTCTTCCCGCTCTGCTCCCTCTAACGTGACTCGCATTTCTCCTCCCCCGCATTTCTCCTCCCCCTCCCCACAGCGATTCACTTGAGATGTGTACTCTCACGAAAACTACAAACTGTAAATATATGACCATGTTCGTTCAAACTTGTGTTATGCTATGTCCGCCATTCGCTTTAAACATGTTCTTTTTCTGCAAATAACTTTATTTCTTGTCATCACACATTTGTATAGATTCATTGTACACCGTCTCTTTGAATGTAATTACTGCTGCATATTGCCTTCTTTTTCCCCATGCTCGGGCCTGAATATTTTTACTGCGTCTCACTGTTGTTTGTGATTTTTGCTGCACATTACTTTCCCCGCTGTTGAATATGATTACTGCCGCATTTTGCCTCCCTCCTTGCGCACGGATTCTTCATTGCGCCCCTTCCACCCCATGAACTTGTTCTTTCTGTAACGTCCTGGCTCTGTTTTTTCTCGCTCATCATCCTCCCCTCCCTCTCCAGCATGCCTACACTCAGACGTGCACGCTGCCCAGTCATCACATCTCCTGCCTGTATCTTTTTCCCTCTGTTCGGTCTGTTCTTTGCCTGTTCGCGCTCTGCCGGTCTGTAAACCCCTCACCGTCCGCATGTGTGTGTGCCTCTCTTTAACTTTAAGCCTGTCTCTTTTTGCTCTTGTATGACTACATGCCTCGCTCCAAACCCTTCCTCCCTCCCTCACGCTCTCTCTCACTCTTTATGCGTACTTCTCTCCATACCTGTCTATCGTATCTATGCCTGTCAGTGTTCACCCTCCCACAAGCATGCCCTTCCCATTCTTCTCTTCCCTGCTGGCTCAATCTCTCACCCTATCTGACCCCCACACCCGCTTCTGGGCATCCCTCGTGCCTCTCCTCCAGTCTGTCCCTGCCCTTTCTGTGACTGTCGTGGCTCACCTTCCCGTCTGTCCCTCCCACCCCTGCTTGCCAGGTTTTCTTTCACTCTAGGTTTGCATGCGCCATTCCTGTCTGTGGCCATTCCTTCATGCATTCCGTTTATGTATATTTAGTTAGCCCCCCCACCACCGCAAGCCTGTCACCTTTGCTGTCCGTTTTTCTTTTCTGACTGGCTTTATCTCAACGGTTTCTCTTCTTATTTGCCTTTGTCCCTTGGGAACTGCCGATATCGGCCCTCACTGTCTCTCCCTCACTGTGCCTGTCTACTACCTTATACCTTCCTCTACATGCCCCCTACCTCCCACGTTCCTCCATTTTCTGCTGGCCTCTTCTCCTCTCCTTGCTCTACCTGCAAAAACTCGTTGTAGGCAAACCCAGGGTATCTTTCACTTTGTTCCTGTCTCTCTACACTCTGCCTATTTCTTTCTCCATCCCAAGCAGGTTTCCTCTCCCTTTTATTCCTCTCTCACTTCTCTCACACTCTTACTTTTTGCTCTACTTTTTCTTCCTGCTTATCTCGTGTCACTCATCTGTGCTTGTTTCTCTTCTCTTCTCTCCCTGCCTGTTTCTGTCTCCCCTTGTCTCCTTGTTATGTTTTATGTTCCATTCCACGCTTAGTAAATACAAGTGGAGACAGTGGAAGCGCCCCTCTGGGTACCCCAGCATTACTCAGCGCCACTCCAGCATCACTCAGCGCTACCCCAGCATCCCTCAGCACCACCACAGCATCACTCAGCACCACCCCAGCATCACTCAGCACCACCACAGCATCACTCAGCACCACCACATTACCACTCGGCACCACCACAGCACCACTCGGCACCACCACAGCACCACTCAGCACCACCACATTATCACTCAGCACCACCACAGCATAACTCAGCACCACTCAGCACCACCACAGCACCACTCAGCACCACCCCAGCATCACTCAGCGCCACCACAGCATCACTCAGCACCACCACAGCACCACTCAGCACTACCACAGCACCACTCAGCCCCACCACAGCACCACTCAGCCCCACCACAGCACCACTCAGCCCCACCACAGCACCACTCAGCACCACCACAGCACCACTCAGCACCACCACAGCACCACTCAGTGTCACCACAGCACCACCAGAGCATCACTCAGCGCCACCCCAGCATCACTCAGCACCACCACAGCACCACTCAGCACCACCACAGCACCACTTAGCACCACCACAGCACCACTCAGCACCACCACATTATCACTCAGCACCACCACAGCATAACTCAGCACCACTCAGCACCACCACAGCACCACTCAGCACCACCCCAGCATCACTCAGCACCACCACAGCACCACTCAGCATCACCACAGCATCACTCAGCACCACCACAGCATCACTCAGCACCACCTCAGCGCCACCCCAGCATCACTCAGCGCCACCCCAGCATCACTCAGCGCCACCCCAGCATCACTCAGCACGACCACAGCACCACTCGGCACCACCACAGCATCACTCGGCACCATCACAGCACCACTCAGCGCCACCACAGCACCACTCGGCACCACCACAGCACCACTCAGCGCCACCACAGCACCACTCTGCACCACCACAGCACCACTCAGCGCCACCTCAGCACCACTCAGCTCCACCCCAGCATCACTCAGCGCCACCCCAGCATCACTCAGCGCCACCACAGCACCACTCAGCGCCACCACAGCACCACTCAGCGCCACTACAGCACCATTCAGCGCCACCACAGCACCACTCAGCGCCACCCCAGCATCACTCAGCATCACCACAGCATCACTCAGCACCACCACAGCATCACTCAGCACCACCACAGCATCACTCAGCACCACCACAGCACCACCACAGCATCACTCAGCACCACCACAGCATCACTCAGCACCACCACAGCATCACTCAGCGCCACCACAGAATCACTCAGTGCCACCCCAGCACCACTCAGCACCACCACAGCACCACTTAGAGCCACCCCAGCATCACTCTGCACCACCCCAGCATCACTCAGCACCACCACATTATCACTCAGCACCACCACATTATCACTCAGCACCACCACAGCACCAACACAGCACCACTCAGCACCACCACATTATCACTCAGCACCACCACATTATCACTCAGCACCACCACATTATCACTCAGCACCACCACATTATCACTCAGCACCACTCAGCACCACCACAGCACCAACACAGCACCACTCAGCACCACCACATTATCACTCAGCACCACCACATTATCACTCAGCCCCACCACATTATCACTCTGTACCACCACAGCACCACTCAGCAGCACCACTCAGCAGCACCACTCAGCACCACCACAGCACCACTCAGCACCACCACAGCACCACTCAGCACCACCACAGCACCACTCCAGCATCACTCAGCACCACCACAGCATCACTCAGCACCACCACAGCATCACTCAGCACCACCACAACATCACTCAGCACCACCACAGCACCACTCAGCACCACCACAGCATCACTCAGCGCAACCCCAGGTTATAGGTGTCACATTTGCGAAAGTTATAACTAAAAATGGCAAAGCTATTAATTTAGCTATTTTCAAAACCAACACATAAATAAAAAAATTGTCATTTACAAGACCAATAGCTCAAACTTTCCTAATGCGAGACCTATTGCATTGCAAATGCTTGTTTCCAGTGGGTTCGTCCAAATAAAATATTCTCATTAAATTCAACGAAAAAAACCCACAAAATTAGCTGTAGTTCAGCAAACACAAACACTGAAATTAAGAAGCTAAGGTGTGCAACACACAAGTCGTATCATACGTTACACCCCCGTTATGCTCAGCACAACCTTTAGCCATAGGAATTGTATTTTATTTATTTATTTTTAGAGTTTTCTATAGCGCGAACAAGACCCAGAGTAGAGTATCAGAGCACTTTACAAAACAGAGCGGATTAAGTATAAAACATTTTGCAAGAACAGAGCAGAGAAAGTATCAGAATATTGTTAACAAGGTTTGGCAGGTAGCAGAAGCGATAAAACTGGATGATTTGTTCTGAGTAGTAGGAACAAGTTCGGGTACAAGTAAGTCATAGAGGCGAGGGAGTCATTTGGGGGTGTAGAACAGTCTGAAGTAGTGGACTGGATCAGTGGCTTGCAGGTCAGTGAAATAGACGGTGTGATACTAGTGCCCCATACAGAGAGGCATATGCGTAATTAAGGAAGGAATTTGCTCATCAGGAATGATTTTCCTTCACTTTTAAATAGTGGTATAGAAGAGATTTTTCTAATGCTAGGAGGTAGGGCGTTCCAAATTATTGGTGCCGCTCCAGAGAATGCTCTGTCTGAAGTTTTATTCTTGCTGAAGCAAGGGGGTTTCAGGAGTAGGTTGTCGGATCTCCTAGAGTGTCTGTTTCCTCCAGATAAAGTAAGTTTCTGGGAAAGATACTGGGGGTATTGTGGTGTAGAGCTTTATGAGTGATGCAGGCCATCGTTAGGTGGATTCAAGCTTCGTAGGGTACAATACAATACAATTTGTAGAGCGCATTACATACCCGCAAGGGTTCCAGGACGCTGAGGGGGGTGCCGTTGCTACTGGTCGAACAGCCAGGTCTTGAGTTGTCTCCGGAAGATTAGAAGGTCTTCAGTTTGTCGTAGGAGGGGGAGGGTGTTCCAGGTTGTGGCGGCGCGGTGGGAGAAGGATCTGCCTCCGGCTGTGGCTCTAGGGATGCGTGGGACGGTGGCCAGGGAGAGGTCTGCGGAGTGGAGTTTCCTGTTGGGTGCGTAGAAGGAGAAGGAGAATCGACTGTTGAGGTAGGCTGGGCCGGTCTTGTCGAGTGCCCTGTGCGTGGATCAGGAGCATGAAGGAGATTCTTTTGTCGACAGGGAGCTAGTTCAAGTTCCAGAGGTGGGTGGTGATGTGGTCGCGGCGCGGGGCGTCGAGGATCAGATGTGCAGAGGCATTCTGGATTCTTTCCAGTCTGTTGAGGAGCTTGGTCGGGGCACCGGCGTAGAGGGCGTTTCCGTAGTCGAGTCTGATGCTGACTAGGGCCTGGGTGACTGCTTTCCTTGTGTCTGTCGGGATCCATCTGTAGATCTTGCGGAGCATACAGAGGGTGTTGAAGCAGATGGAGGAGACAGCGTTGACTTGTTTGGTCATGGTGAGTTTTGAGTCGAGGATAGGAGATTATGTTGCGGTCGTGATGTCGAGCGATGCGTGCGAGGGGCACCATGTAGACGTTGAACAGCGTTGGGCTGAGGGAGGAGCCCTGCGTGACGCCGCAGATGATCTCGGAGGCTTCGGCTCGGAACGGGGGAGGCGGACTCTCTGGGTCTGCCGGAGAGGAAGGAGGAGGTCCAGTCCAGGGCCTTGTCTCGGATCCCTGCGTCGTGGAGTCGAGTGAGTAGTGTGCGGTGGCAGACGGTGTCGAAGGGGGCGCAGAGGTCCAGAAGGATGAGGGCCGCCGTCTCGCCGTTGTCCAGTAGGATCCTGATGTCGTCTGTGGCAGCGATGAGGGCGGTCTCGGTGCTGTGGTTGCTGCGGAATCCTGACTGGGAGGGGTCTAGGATGCTGTTGTCTTCGAGGTAGCGGGTGAGCTGGATGTTGACTATCTTCTCGATGACCTTAGCTGGGAACAGAAGCAGAGAGATGGGCCGGATGTTTTTGAGTTCGCTCGGGTCCGCCTTGGGTTTCTTCAGTAGGGCGTTGATCTCGGTATGCTTCCAGCTCTCAGGGAAGGTCGCGGTCTCGAAGGAGAGGTTGAATATGTTGCGTAGGTGGGGAGCGATGGAGCTGCCAGCTTTGTTGAAGCTGTGGTGTGGAAAAGGGTCAGACGGCGAGCCGGAGTGGATTGTGCCCATAGTCTTGATTGTGTCTTCGATGCTCACGTTGGCCCAGGTTGTCAGGGGGTCGTGGTCGGTGGGGTGAGGTGGGTCCAGCGTGTTGGGGCCTGTTGGGGACGTCCAGGGGTTGAAGCTGTCGTGGATGTCGGCGATCTTGCGGTGGAAGAAGGTGGTAAGTGAGTCGCACAGGACTTGCGACGGCAAGATGTCGTTGGCGTTGGGGCTGGGGTTGGAGAGTTCTTCAACGAAGTTGAAGAGCTCCTTGCTGTTGTGTGCGTTGTTGTTGAGGTGGTTTTTGTAGGAGGTTCTCGAGGTGGTTGCGGGTGGTGGCTTTGTGGGCAGTGCGGCTGCCTGGTGACTTCTCGCTGTGCCATATGTTCTCCATCTTCCGACAGGTGCGCTTAGACGCTAGGAGTTCCGAGGTGAACCAGTTGGCTCACTTGCTGGTGTCTTTGAGGGTTTGTTTTTTCAACGGGGCTAGGGTGTTGAGGCAGTCATCCATCCATCGTCTGAGGGTGCGCGATCCGTCGTCGGGGTTGGCGGGGTTGGTTGGAGGATTGAGTGCGAGGTTTGTCAGTAGTTGTGCTTCGGTGATTTTGGTAGCCAGTTGAGCACCTTCAGGTGTGGCGCTATGTGGTCAAATTGCCTAGATCCTGTTAGGAGTCTTGCTGCTGTGTTGAGACAGGCTTTTAAAGGGCCTGTTGAGATTTTAGGAAGCCCCGAGCGGGTAATGCATCTGTACTCCAACCTTGAGATGACTAAAGCCTGAACTGCAGTTTTGAGGTCACAGTTCTTGATGAATGGTTTCATTTTTATGAGATAGCGGGCATTTTTAGCCAACAAGTTGATGTGTGTTTGCATGTTAAGATTCTTGTCCAGTGTAACTCCAAGCGATTTGGTGGAGTCTACCAAAATCGACGTGCAATTTAGAGCAGTGATCATCTTGGTACATTCCTTTATTTCTAGAGAGTTTTTAAGGGGGGAGATTAGGAGAAATTCTATTTTTTGGAGGAAGTTGGTCGTTAGCCAGTGGACGGTCTTTTTGAGACCTGGATTCATCATCTTTATCTCTTCGGTGGAGGTGATCTTGATGTAAAGTTGAGTGTCGTCCACGTACATGTGGAAGGAGATATTCGCCTGTTGTAGTAGTTCGGTTAGTGGTTCGACATAAAAGTTGAATAGACCGAGGATAGGGTTGAGCCTTGTGGTACTCCTAGGTTGGGTGAAGAGGGAGAAAGATTTTTATTCACCATGAACGATTGCGTTCTGGTTTCCAGAAAGGATCTGAACCACTGAAGGACTGTGCCAGATAAACCCAACCTGTTTTCCAGTCTTCTTAGAATTTTGTCGTGATTGACCGTGTCAAAGGCTGAAGAGAGGTCGAGCAGGACTAGTAGGCAGGTTTCATTATGGTCAAGGGCGAGGAGGGCAGCGTCTACTATGTGCAGAATCACTGTTTCTGTGCTGTGCCCGGGTCTATAACCCGAGTTCAGTAGTATGAAATCTGTGATGTGTTGGTTCATTTGGTACTGAACACATTTTTCCAGGACCTTGGCTAGCATGGGAATGTTGGTTATAGGTCAGAAGTGATTAGGGTCACAGGTGGTTGCCGTTGTTTTTTTTAGGACAGGGGTGACCTTGCGCCACCGAGGCATTTGTGATTTTGGTCCAGAGAGGGGAGATGATATGAAGTGGTTATTGGATTTGATAGTTGCTAAGATTTTGGTGATGTCACTGAGATCGTAAGGTTTGAATGTCGACCAATGAGAGTTATTTTTAGCCAAGGTAGATCAGGTTGTTTAGGATTTTCAGCTTGTGTGCTTTTTGGGGTGGCTGAATTAATTGCTGCCGTCTGTAGCTCAAGTTGGAAGGAGTTGTTTTTTGCTGTGAAGAATGAAGAAAATTCTTCACTACTAAGCTGTGATTTTCTGGGTCAAGAGTGCGGTTTTGGCCAATTTGTTAGATTGTTGTTTTTAAAGAATTTCAAAAAGTTTCTTCAGTGTATTTTTGGCATTGTCTAGTTCTGAGATGAATAAGTCTTTTTTTGATTGGGGAATACTTTTGTTATAGGAGTTTCTATATTTCCTGAGTAGTTTGAGTTGGAGGAGGGATGGATGTTGTCTCCATATCTGTTCAGTTAATCTTAGTTTACATATCTCTTTATTCAGGGCTCTGGTGAACCATAGGTTTTTGTCTTTGTCCGGAATTCTTTTGAGTTTTGGAGGGGCTACTTGGTCAAAGACTTTGGTCATCATCGAGTTGTAGTAAGAGGTGAGGTCATTGACGCCTGACATGTTATTGGGAGGAGTGAGAACTTTTTCACAGTGGGAAGCTATGTTGTTCCAGTTGAGGTTTTTCATGTCTCTTATCCAGTGTTTAGTCTTGAGTTGCTGTGAGTAAGTTTTCTTTCTAGTGGAGGGAATTTGGAAGGTAATAATGGGCTGGTCTGACCAATCACAAGGGGTGATCGAGATAGATTCAATAATTTTTTTGGGAGATGATCCAGTCAAGTGTAGCACCTTTGGAGTGGGTGGGCTTTCAGATGGCTTGGATCAGTGAATGATCTACTAGGAAGATCCTGATAGCGTTGACCTGCTTGTCAAGGGGGTCTTCCCAATGGAGATTGAAGTTGCCAAGGAATATGTCATTGGAACGATGGGTCGAGTTAGTTGTAAAAATTTCCATAAGTTGGTTTGTGAATACCGAGTTCTTACCTGGGGGATGGTAGAGTATATGTAGTTTGTGGAAGTGGTTATCTGAGGATTTTAGGGAAATCCCTAGGTATTCACAGGAATCCAGGAGTTCGGAGTGAAACTTCGAGATAGTCATGTCAGATAGGTATATGCAGGCGATGCCTCCCCCCTTTTTGTTAGGTCCGTCTAGTCTTATGATGTCGTATAATGGGGGACTAGAAGGTCTAGACATGGCGAGGATGATTCTGTGAGCCAGGTTTCAGTGAGGATGGTTATGTCCATATTGAGGTTTAGAATGAGGTTGTCGATATCAGAGGCGTGTTTTTGGGCTGAGCTGCAGTTTAGTAGGAGGCAAGAGTTCTGGTTTGAGGCATTCTTTGAAGAAGGATCGAGATTTTTGGAGGTTGGGGTTATTGTTTGAAAGTTATTCAGGTTTATCGTTCTGTACTTCGGTTGGGATGTTCTGTTTGGGTTTATGAGGACTGTGATAATAGAGAGTTCTTCTTTATTTGTGATGGAGCAAGTAGGAGTTTTATAGAGAAGTAGTAGAGTTTGGATTGCCAAGTCTGTTAAGTAGTTGGGGTGTTTGCGTGTGCTTAGAATTTGATTAGCCAGAGACAGTGGAATAGTGTCTATCACGTTGTTGGCTGCAGCTAGAAAGTTTTGAAGATGATTGAGTTTAGAGAGAGAGTTTTCTGCATGTTGTAATATGTTTCTGATTTCTAGGATTTTGTTTTGGAGGTTCCGGGAAGTGAGATTAGTATGGGTTTGGAGTGAGTGTAGGTTCAGATTGGTAAGAGAGGGGAAGCAGGACCAGAGTGAAGAGAAGGTTTGGGGTAGTATTGCTGGGGGGTTCGGTGACTGTGATGGTAGTGTGGTAGGTTTGAGTGGCTGGGAGAGAGGTAGTCGAAAATGAGTGGGGTATGCACGGCTTTTTTTTTTTTGTGATTCCCTAGAGTAGCCTTGTCGTGGTGAATTTCTCCGGCGGTTGGGAAAAGGTTGAGGAGGGGGGAGAGGGGTATGAGGATAGGGGTGGTGGCATAAAGTGGAGGTGTAGAGGGTCGGAGATTAGGTATTAAGGGAGGTGAGTTGTTAATGCTGCTTTTGAAGGCTCTAGGAGAGGGTGAAGGTCGCTGAGATTCAGGAGAGATAGGGGTAGAGGGGGTGGTTAGGTCCTGGAGGGCACAGGGTGGAGTGTTGGTGTGGGTTTTCAGTGTGGGAAAGTATTTGTTGAATAGTTATATGTCCTTATTGGCTGCTTGAATAAGAACAGTGCCATTTTTGTAGGAAGTTATGTTCAGGGTGGCTCTAAGTCTTTGTGCGGGTGTCGTCGTAATCCTGGTTCTGAAGGGAATATTTTTCTTGTCGTGGACGGTTAGTAGCATGGAAAAGGCAGTTCGCCATTTGGCCATTTTTCTTGTGAAAAATATGAGGTCATTGATTATTACACCTTTCTTAGCGTTGAAGGAAGGGTCAAGGAATAGTGTTTCGTGGTTTTATCTGAGAAGGCTGGCTATGTTTGAAAGTTTTAGAGGCAGTTTTAAATGGATGGGGGTATTGAACAGAATATGCGTTGTTTCCTGCCGGTTTTAAATGTGGCCCAGACATTATGTGAAATTCCTTGTTCTAGGAGGGGCGCAACAGTTTAACAGTAGGTTGGGAACCGTTAAAAGATGGCTGCACCTTTGTAGGTGTCTTCACTAGACTTTTCATTTGCTTGGTAGTCCTCTTTTACTTTTAGTTGTTTTTATTTTTTATTTTTTTATTTTGAGAGGTTCAGCCATTTTGAGTGCAGGAAAGTTGGATGAGGAATGGCCTGTAATCAAATGGTGCCTTCACTAGACTTTTCATTTGCTTGGTAGTCCTCTTTTACTTTTTGTTGTTTTTATTTTTAGAGGTTCAGCCATTTTGAGTGCAGGAAAGTTGGATGAGGAATGGCCTGTAACAAAATGGCCACAGGGATCTCCCTTTTCTGATGCCAGGCGTGAACGCACCGATGTTCCAGCACTGAGGGAGGGGGTGGTGGTGAAGCGCCCAAGGCAGAGAGCCTTTGTGAAAGGCTGTGTGGTTCCTGCAATTCGGTAGGAGGACGGGCTGCCAGGATGAAGGAGCCTTCACTTAGGGCTCAAGGAGCTACTGTGTGGTGTGCGGCCGCCAGGCTGCATGTCCACATAGAGATGAGTAGGTGGGGTCCTCTCTGGGTATGCGGGCTCACTGTAGGAGTTCTGTGGTTGTGTGGGGCAGGCAGAGCGAACGATTTAAACAATGAGCCTTTAAACGAGGCAGGCGGGCAGAGCGAGCAAATTAAACAATGAGCTTTTAAACGAGGCCAGCGGCTCCCAGCGTGGAAGAGAGCATATGAGGGGTTCAGCGCGGCATTGCAATAGGAGTTCTCCTCAACTCCGCATGTTCAGAGCCATGGAGAGATGCGCAGGTGGACCCGGTGCAGTGCAGCAGACGTGCTCATTCCGGTTCAGCTGGCACTTCACGGCAAATGGGAGCTCTCTTAAAGGCCTCAACAAGCAGATCCCCAAGAGCCCAGACACTCAGCTCACTGAGTGCGGAGGCAAGAAGTCATGCCACAGAGCGTATCAGACCCTCAGACTCCATGAACAGGGCGACGCTCAAGAATCCTAGCAGTGGGCTCTTCTGAGGCAGGGGCATTTGCTCCCCAGTGCAGAGGCCGGCAGTCACTCCGCAAAGGTGGTTCGGTCTCCTCTAACCAGCCCCACTGGCCTGGGCAACATTCGGAATCTCCGTTGGCAGCAGGGCCCACAAACCAGTACCCCAGGGGCCCGGGCACTCTGCACCAGCAGTGCGGAGGCTAGAAGCAGTGCCCCAGGGCGGATCAGATCCTCGCGCCAGCAGCACCCCAAGGATCTCAGTCGCGGCGTGGGGGAGGTAGGGCGATCCCCCTATCCCGCCCAGAGATCACCGCTGCAAAAAAGGGAGCTCAGTTTGGTGCACGGCCAGAAAGAGACTCACCCAGCGGCTGTTGCGGCGGAACACGTTGTCAGCTCTATCCCAGACTCGGGAGGCTCCGCTCCGCTCTCGAGTCTGATGCAGTCCCCAGGGTAGGTTTGTTGCCGAAGTCTCTTCTTTGCATGGGTGTGAAACGGATCATAGCGTAGCAGACTAATTGCTTAATGCGGTTATGTTGAGTAGAGGGGTGGATGGGGGCGTAAACAGGGAGATTTACAAAGGAGTGATCCCAAGCCCGGAGCTTCTTTGGCGAGCTCCAGCATGGTGGCCATCTTTGAACATGCATGTAAAACTAAAGCAGCAAAACATAGCAGGAGAGCCAACTATGGTGTGCAAGAATTCAAAGTTTATCTGTGAAGTTATTATTTAAAGGTTCTTTTGATGGAGTGACTCTGGCTATCACTTGTGGAGATCAATGTTCTGTTCGTACGGGAAAAACAGCACAACCTACCGACAGTAGCGCTTTAGTCTTTCAGTGATCGGTGTCGCCTGCTTTTCTTTCACATGCAGCTGTTCTTGCAGTGTTTCCAGGTTATATACAGGTCGTCTCACACAGTACGGGTGTGTTTGATCAGCACAATCCTGATGTTCTTCATGGTGCTCCATAGCACATTTCTGGTATTTGAGGATCTAGCCTTGTGCATTTAAGAAGCTCCTAGAATGAGAAAGTCACGTATGATTTAGTTTCTCTTTCACTTTTTTTAAAACAATTTTATATTATTGATTTTAAATACAAACACAGTAGTAGGCAGGCATCACAAGGGTAACAATGTTCATTTAAAGTCAAAATGTGAAAAAGAAGCAATGATATCACCGTAAGCAAACAGTCACGTCACATTTGATTGAAAAATGTACACAACCCGGCCAATGCAGACATGCATAATCACGTTGGGACAGCCTCATTAGAATACTCTTCAGTGGAAAACATTACAAAAACCTGAGAGGAGCTTACCAGTTCTAACAATGCTGCTAGGTTTTCCCCAAGCATCTGCGATTTTGTTTAACAAGTAACAAGTGGGATTAAGGTTCTCTCAAATTTGTAAAGTCAATCATGAATGGTAGCTGTGAGCTTCTCCACCGCGTAAATAGTCCAAACCTTTCTCCACTACAGATCGCTAGTAGGAATAACAGGTGATTTTCACACTAAGGCTAATGCAAATCTAGCCGCAAGTAAGACATAAGTAATACATTTTCCAGAATGAGTAGGTAAGGGGTTGTTGAAAATGACAATCTTTTGATTGGTATTACCCCCTCAGACCCCCCCACCAGATTTTGCTGTTTATAGCTGAACTTGTTTTTGTTGGCATTAGGACTATGGGTACTTTACTCCTGCCAATCAGTGGAAAAGTGTGTGAACCCGTGAGAAATTATGTAGTCAGTTGAGGAGGGTGGTGAGCCCTTCTCAATTAACAGCCACAGTCCTTGTCAGGGTGGACCACACACGTCATTAAATTGACCTGGCTTAACCCTCTGGTAACTTGGCACCAAAGCAGTCAGGCATAACTTATTGGCAATGTGTAAAGTACTTATGCAACACTCAAACAAAAATGAAAACACATTCAATGAAAAATCCCACACCAATTTTGAAAAATAGAGTAAAATTTCATAAATTGCTCAACACCAAAATGACAAATCTCCATTCAGTAGAACCAGAGTTATGGATTTAAAAACTTTTTAGTAAAATATGGTGACTAAAAGATTAAAGCACCAACTGCAGACATGTAGTCTTGCATTACTGAGGCAAAGTCAAGTGTTATGGCCGACCACGATAGAGCGCGGCTCGGATACACAAGGTGGATTGAGCCTGGTCTCCACTTACCTTTGGACTTAAAAGAAATGTTGAAGAACATTTTCTTGAGAATGTAAAGTTTAGTAGGGGGCAAGGCAGCTAGTGGTGTCCAAGGAGGAGGCGTTGTCACCCGGGAGCTTACAGTGCAGGTTTCTACATACAGGTTTAGTCTCTTTTCTGGAAGTTGAAAATCCCTGGAGGGTCGAGGCTCCAGGCTTAAGCAGACTAGGGGTCCACGAGGCTGGACACCCTTCTGCAGAGGAGTCGCAAACCAGGATATGCTGCTTCGGAGAAGACCATAGCGAGAGCTGCCGCAAAGTCAGTCTGACCGGCAATGCACCTTGGGTGGAATAGCGAGCAAGGATGTCCCAGTCTCCTCTCGGTTCTTAGAGTACTATTTTGCTGAAAAAATGTAAGTCTTGGGTTTGAGCTATCCGGGCACCTTTAGCACCACTGGGTCCAGGACTAGAAGGGCACCATTTGTAGGGTCAGACCTTACCCAGGCTGGGTCCAGGTGTGGGTTCAAGATGGTTGGATCCTTTTCTGCCCCTGAAGCTAGCCAACTAGCCCTTGGAGTCACTCTGGTGGTCTTGGATTCAAGAGAAAGGCAGGGCAGGCGTCGAAGAGAACATGATAGGCTGCAGCCAGCTAAGGCAGTCCTCTTGGTGCAGCAGGACAGGCTGCAGGCACCAAATGGCTGGTACAATAAAATGCCAACTTTCTAAAAGCGCCATTTTCAGAACAGTGACTTAAAATCTAACTTTGCCATTAAAGAGAATTTGATATCACAATTCCTTGGGCACCAAACATAAAACAGTGTTTGCTTCAAAATAAAAGTTATCACTTATTAAATGTAATAAGTAAACCAATGTTATCCTACAGGAGAGTAGGACTCACATCAGTAAAAATTAATTTGAGAGTTTTTCACTACCAGGACATGTAAAACTTGCAAGTACATGTCTAACTTTTTAAATACATTCCCCCCTCCCTATTGACTGGTTGGGGCCTACTTTAGGGGTGATTTATCTGTACTAAAAACAGTCTCAGGACTGGAAACAGGTCTTTTCTGCAAGGCCAGATCAGCAGTTTAAAAATGCACACAGGCAGCAATGGCTGTTTTAGGGGCTTCTTATGTGGGTGGCACAATAGGTGCTTCAGGCCCACTAGTAGCACTTAATATACCGGCCCTGGGTAAATGGTGGGACACTTCACTTGGGACTTAAATATGACAATCAGGGGTGTGTCATTTTTGACCATGTTTTTAGGAGTGAGCCCAATCACTTTAGTACTGGTTAGCAGTGGTAAGGTTCACAGCCAACAAAAAATAAATTCAGCAAAATACAAGGGGAGAAGGCAAAAAGTTTAGGGGAAGATTGTTTATTAATTATGGCCTCATTGCCCATGTTATGTATCCATTTTAATCTTTACGCCACTGAAGCAAGAGGGTCCCAACTAAGCATAAACGTATATGGGGCAAATGGCTGGGACCTCTGGTTTGACTGTTCACCCTTCGGGTGGAGGCGTATTCCATACGAGCAGATTGGGGCAATCTCTTGTAACTGTATTGAAGTATTTATCATGTCTGAATGGTACTACGTCTATGTTGTTGCTGCTGTTTCTTCCTAAAAATGGCAATGAAATGGGTTTTGACCCACTTTTGCTCTTTTTTGCACTTTGCCACATGTCCCACATGCACCGTTCACTTTCAGCCAAGCACTTTGTGTGCACTATTTAATGGATTACACCTGCATATGGTGTTATAATGCTATTATAACAAATGTATTTGATATTCCAAGATTCCAATACAGACAGCATTTTTGCAAAAAATCTGTTGCTGTTGCCCTGTTTCTGTTATTTTCTAATTGATTTTGCACTTTACTAAATCGTCTGGAAGTACTACCTGTTGAGGCATTGTCGTTTGATATCATATTCACCCAGGTCTCATCTGGGTTTACTGTTTTTCTCCTGTAGTTTTTTCTGTCCTGATAACAATGGCATAGAAGTATGGAAGGATGCCTTGTACAAATGACAAAAAAGCGAGTTGTTGTGGGGAAGATTGTCCTAGCACTAATGGTAGAAGATTGAGGAAGGGTGCTCTTGTGCAAACAGCAAAAAAGTGTGAAAAAGTAGTAGTGAGAACGATTGCCCTGTAAGTAACGCCAGGGGGGTTGGACAGATGGTCTAGGACTGATTTAGAGTAGCAGGGCAGATTGCCATGGGACTCAAGGCAGAATAGTGGAGCACTAATGAAGAGGAGCAGGGCAGTTTGACAGGGCAGAAATGGCAGAAGACGGCAAAATACTTTTCTTGGTACTCTTGCAAAGTAGTGAAGACTTCCGGGGTCTAATGGCAGGGGGCCGAGGAAGGCTGCCCTGGCACCTATGAAGAGGATCAGGGAAGGCCGCTGTTACACTAACAGCTGCCCTGTATGTCATGGCAGAGGAGCAGGGAAAGGAGAAGCCCAGAGAAGGGAAGCTGTCTAGGCACTAACGGCAAAAAAGCATGGATGGTGGGGTTAGTTCGAATGCGCGTGGAAATGAAGAGGGAAGCCATGAGAATAATGCCAGACTAGTATGAAAGGTTGCTCTCGTACGAACAGCAGAGGAACGCAAAGGCTGTGCTTGCACTAATGGCGGGGAAGGCTGCTCTGACACTCAGACAGAGAAGCGGGGCGGGGACCAGGGCCGGCTTTAGCGCTGGTGGCGCCCTGTGCGACAACGTTTGTTGGCGCAACGCCCCCATGACCACCTCTGCCACGGATTCCCTCACTAGCACCCTTTAACAGTGCCCCTCAAGTCTCCATAACCACTGTCTCTCATATTCATTTAGTTTTATAGCACCACTCATACCAGTGTAAGTTGTCAGAGCACTTTACACCACACACACATTGCACGGAGACAATCATATGTGTGTAAATCAGTGTATAGGAAATGTTACATAAGACAGTACTACAGCTGTAGTGTAGGAGTCACATGTCATCGATACTGGTAGGCAATATAGTTAAAGTTCTTATTCAGGAAAGGCACAAATTCAGAATTTAAAACGTAACATTGTTAGGGGTTCTCTTTCATAATAAGAAATGTTCTCTACCCAAATGAACCTTTTTCACAAAATTAGGATAATGAAAGACTGGGCAAAAAAACATATAGTTCTAACATATACCTTGCAGTTTGCAGCAGCTTTAGGGTGACAGTTAATAGCTCAATGTTCTATATTAGGATTTTGACTTATAAACGACAAATACCAAAAGAAGCTTTCTTACAGAAGCAGTTACCCATTGACCTATTTAAATTTTATGCACTTCGTTATCCGCATGGTACACGTCCTTAGCAGCAGACATTTTAACCCTCTGCGCTACCTTAGGATGAGTCAAAACTTCCACTCGACAAACCTCCGGTCTTTCCAGGCATACGATTAAATCGCCAGACTTCTCTTGATATTTTAATTGATGTTTGAAAGTTGCTGGTGGCCAGCAAAGAGGCAGCAGGTGCTTTTAAAATGGTAATACATATGATCTAAAATGACGCCCCCACTCCAAGTCAACGCCCGGTGCGGTCACACTGATCGCACCGACCTAGAGCCAGCCCTACCGGGACCCCTTAAAAACAAAATGGACTGGAACAGGGCTGTCTTAACAGCATTATAGGCCCGGGCAAAGCAGCACACAGGGGCCTGCCTACACAACCACTCACAGGCCCACTGAGTACAGGTGCTCTGCTGCTATCGCTACTCAGGACCGTGGCTTCTCAATGAACAAAGGAGAGCACTTAGAAGTGCGCATGATTGCGTCAAAGAGCTCTGTGTGCCAAGCAACCAACGTGAAGAAAAGAACGACTGATTAAAGGTTACAAGCATTAGTAAAGTTTATGTCAACATACTGCTCTGTAAAGACCAGGATGGCAGAGATTATCTCAAATCAGTTAATGCTTGGCTGGCGTTTACTCATCTGACAGGTTCTTGTCATGTTCCATTTAATAGTAACCAAAGCGCTAACACATTACTAAAATCATTTTACACTTTAAAATGAATACTGAAGCTTATGTACTCCTACTACACACGTTTTAACCCATAGTAGGAAATGGAAACATTTGTCCCATTACACATGGCGTTTTGCTTTTAAATTTGCTCAAGCACTTAGTCTGTGAAGCTGTTACTAGGCCTTAAACACGGCCCCTCTTCATGCACATCTTGATTGGAAGGCCTATGCTATGGTGCAACCTTTAGAGACATGTGAAAGGTCTAACAGCCTGATTCATCAAGCCTAATTGCGCTCGCAAAGGGCCAGATTCTGAGAATCTGGCCCTTTGCGAGTGCAATTTTTGCATTTGGGATTCATCATCCCAAATGCAAAATTCGCTATTAAAGAATTCGCATATTTGCGAGGAATTGCATTTAAGGAATCTCTATTTGAGATTCCTTAAATGCAATTCATGAACCATTTTAAAATACCAAAATCGCTATTCTGGGCCGCTATTTACCGCGAGGTCAAACCTCGTGGTAAATAGCAAAAACTTAGAAAAATGAATTTAAATGCATTTTTCTAAGTTGCCTGTTACACACACACATGTCCTTTGGACATGTGTGTGCTTAACACCAATGTAGATTACATTTCAGGGGTGCTACAGGGTGTCCTTTGGACACCCCTGGCACCCTTGAAATCGCTATCTTATTTGCGATTAGCAAATTGCTAATCGCAAATAAGGAATAACTCCCCATTCATTCCTATGAGCCTTTAGGCCCATAGGAATGAATGGGGAGTTATTCCTTATTTGCAATTAGCAATTTGCTAATCGCAAATAAGGAATGTGTAGGAATCGCATTTCTTTATGCAATTTCTACATGAATCCCGTTTTGCAAGTCCTTAATAGCGATTCCTTATGAATCGCTATTAGGGGCTCGCAAAACGGGAGAATGATGAATCAGGCTGTAAGTAACTTTTTCTTTTTCCTAATTACAGATACAGGAGGGCAGATTTACAAGCCCCTTGCAACACTTTTGCGCCGCCCTTGCAACACCTTTGCCCTGCAGTTGCGTCACTTTTGTGATGCAGAGGCTGCGTAAGCAATGCGCCACGTTGCCACACATTTACAACGTGACGCATCTAGGGAGATGCGTCAGGCTGTAAAGTCCTGTGCCACATTATACCTGCTTCAGGTATAATGTATGAAGGGTAGGCATTCCGACGCAAGAAAGCCTTGTAAAAGTGACGCAGTGAAATCTACAAGATTTCACTGCCCCACTTCTACGAGGCCATTGCGTCAAACCCTTTACACCTGCTTGAAGCAGGCTTTAGGAGTGACACAGAACAATAGATAAAGACCTTCCTGAGCATTGCTGGAGTAGTGTTGTGCTTGCGACACGGCTCTAGCAATGCGTGACCTTTGTGCCAACAGATGCGTGACGCATCTGTCAATCCATGCGCCATGATGCGCCGCATTGTAAATACAATGCATCCATGGTGGCACAAGGTTTTTTTTTGCATGGCGCAAGGAAACTGACGCATCTCTGCTACAACGTAGAGATGCGTCAGTTTCTTGTAAATCTGCCCCAGGTTTTTTATAATTTTATGCATAATAACATGAACACGACAGAAGAAAATTAACGTGTAATGAAAATGCAAACATTATGCCGGGTGAATCGTGTTTATGCTAGCATTAGTCATTAGACTCAAATTCAAAATGGCAACTCTGCATGCAGACATCTTTCAACAATAATTTTGTAAACACTGTTCTGCGATGTAATGTCACTCTCCCAGGCATAACATGATGACTCGTTCTTTAGAGCTCTGCAACACAATGTATCACTGAAGTAAATTGTTAAAAGGCCTCATCTACTGGGACTATAGGGTGACGCCGTGGAAAATTGTCCTTCAATATAAAGTAATGTAGTTTGTATTAGCTATTGAGGTGCCTGAAGAGCACCACAGATGGGAACTGCATTATTTGAATTTGTTGGACAGTGTTGCCAAATGTGATATCAGAAACATTTTATTATTCTCTTACCTAATTGGTCCAAATCACAGGACCCCATTAGCCCTGGCATCCTTGGTGTGGTTTTCCCCCTAACTTTTTGCCTTCAACCTTTCGGTTTTGCTGACTTATTGTCTTGACTCTACTGGGTGCTCCCTTAGGCCTGGACAAGGCAGTACCTCTGATGAGCACTAACTAGATCGAAACACATGGGTCAGGGATTGCTTTTATTCATTTCAGGTTGGCTAGAATGTTATTTTACAGATACAAAGCTGTAATACTGTGCCTGGGCTGGTAAAAGGCTTTTGTCGTTTTTCATCTCCGGGTGGATGGCACGGTGCTAATCCTATGCTTAAAATTTGGCTGTAAAAATGGCAACGGTTTAGAGTGCCGAATGAATTATGAAAAACAGTCAGCAAGGACCTCAAGGTAGTTCCAAGTTAAGAGGAAGAGCAGTCTTTTGCAATTTTTACAGCCAAATCTTAAGCATAGGATTAGCACCGTGCCATCCACCCGGAGATGAAAAACGACATGGTGTAATGTACTAGGCTCAAAATGCAACACTGCACAAAAATGTTTGCGAGAGCAAAGACATTTTGGGTTCTCTGGAAGACGGCACACAATGAAGTAGAGAATAGACACAGAGTTACAGACCGGGAACTGCTCTCTTTTTTTAGGTCTCGCCTAGCGAATGTAGCGCATGCGCTGCTTAGCCTTGGCGAGACTATTGTTGTCGGTTTGGTGCGCGAAGGGCGACAAACCATGTGCGTGCAAGGACAGGCGATGTGCACGCGTATGGCGTCTCCTCTCTGCCTCACACGCTCCCACCATGCACTCACACGCTCCCACCACGTGCTTGTTTTCAAAGGCTTTCAACCAGGTAGAGGACCTAGATTGTTGACCATAGCTTTTCTCCCGCCTTTAATGCAATACTCGCATTATATTTCGTATCACTTTATTTCTGTTACTTCCTTGATCGTTTTTGTTACAAACGCACATAACAAAATACATTTGAACTCTTGAAATTACCATTTTACTATACCATGCTCAAACAAAATAATAATTCAGCTGAAAACGTCATATTTTGTTTTCCATTCTACAACTGGAACAAATGAATCATCCTGGTCGGCCATATCCTAATACCAGAGCGCCCTATAGTGTTCTTTAACTGAAGTATCCAACAAAGAGTTTAGGTGTAATAAGAAGCAGTGCCACTTTTTAGGCATGTGTTAAATTGTTGAAACAAGTGCTTTTGAGCAGGCAATGAGTATAGAAGGCGCTATAAGAGTTCATTATACAGTTTGCTGTTGCTTACATGTTGGAGCGCATAGGATCAAGGGCTCTGTCCTGGGCATGTAAAAGGTTCGGAACTGATGGTATATACCAGCGAAGCCTTGAAATAAGCCAGGCCAGTCAGTGTTGAAACAGCTTTAAGTATCTGTGCTATTGTTTGTCAATATTATTGAAGGAGCTGATACAGCCTCATTATTTGATCTGATTGTGATGTTAGAATGCTTTTTAATCACGCTAAAACTGTATAAATAAATATTTTTAAGATGCAACATAAAATATATTTATAATAAAACGGTAATGCTGTGTTTAAAAACAAGAGGAAACCCACCGTCCAGGAGAGTTATTGGCAAATATTAAGGTTTTTCAGCACATCGTCTTAAGTATGCAACATCCCGTGAAGTCACAATACGCAACTCCATGATACTGGACAGTGGACACTTTCACCAAAACTTTTGATATACGTTTCTTCTTGCTTCTCACTTGGCGCTTCTACCTGGTACTTTTCACTCAGGGGTGTATCGAGAGGAACAGGCGATATATAGGGTTTGCCCTTTCACCTCCTCCTCTTTCTTTAGTCCTTTCCCTTGTGGCTGTACCGCCTCTCTCCCACCTACAAATCTCTGCTTCCCACCGCTATACGCACGAGCCCTATTGGTTGTAACTGATCTCTTGCATTTTAAGTCAAATAATTAAACTCTGTCACAGTTGCACTTGTATTTCGTGTGATAAAGACCACAATTTCGCTTTAAACATGGAAGTACCCTGTCTTCCAGTTCCTAAATTGCGGATGGTCTGGATGTCCGTACCAGAGTGTGGTTGTGCCTGCTCAGTTTACCTGTGCGTGCATGCATGTGCATTGTTCGTTGCTTCTACACCAGCAGATGGTATTAATTTTGTGCATTACCCTGAACTCATTGATTGCTATTAAAGGATATACCCTTTGCATGTTGAGCCTATTAAATGTAGAGGCTTTTAATAAGTCAGATATGCTATTATCTGTCATGAAAAATCAAAACAGACGCTCGCTCGCCACAGTGCAGTATGCCACACCGCTTTCAAATGTCACCAAACACCACTGCGCTCAGCAGCTCTGAGCAAAATATTGTAGGTTTCTTTCCCAATACTATCACTTTAATGTGGATGTAAACTGCACTAGGGAATGCTGTAATCAGGGCCACTGGAATTATGTGGCATGGTTGGACCATTTTATGTGACAGTGGAGACAAAATTATGTGGCATGTAATGGCATAATATGTGGTGTTATACGGCACATATTGTAATAGTATTGCTTCTTTATTGGATTGTCTGGCAAATGTTCCAAATCTATACTTATGCAGAAAACACTGCGGCCGCAGAGCTGCATAATTCCGGTGGGCCTGCCTATTATTCTGCATGGATCTGAGAGTGCTTCTTCATACTCTAATGAATCTTTTCTGTGTATAGTCCATTACATTTGTGATGGCCTATTCTATACATTTTGGGAACTTGGATTACAAGACAGGCTTTTGCCTTTTTCTGATCACGAGTTCCCCTGAAGATTCTCTGTTATGGCACAATTTATAAGGAGGGCATAGAATTATCTGTGACATGGGATCAAGTCAGACCATAATCAGGCTAGACTGTGAATCTGCAATGACCACATGACAAAACAAGCATTTGCAATGCAATAGGTCCTGCATTTGGGAGTTCATTGGCACTGTAAATGACAATGCCTTTGTTGGACTTGGCCTTTTCCCCCCAAATTTTTCGCTTTTGACCCCCTTATCTAGACTGTCTCCCCCATGGGATTAAACCTGTATAGGCCATGAGTGGTGTGAGACCCCTGGTGAAAAATGTAATTACATGAAATAATGTGAGCACTTGTAAAATCCCCCATTTTAAAACTGCACCTGATTGAAATGTATTGTATTTAAAATGGATGCCATGGCCCTGGGTTTTGCCACTGGACTGCCATAGGTCAGCGGTCTAGATAATATTACCCAGCTACCCCTAGTTTTGGAGGGAAAGCCTGGCACCCAGGATGCTCACCCCCTCCCCTAGAACCAGTTTAGGCTAGATGTGCCAACATTCTAGAAGGTCCTGGCACTGCCTGGGAGGAGGGTATAAATAGGGAAAAGTGTCACCAGAGAGTCAGTCAGCGCTGGGACAAGAAAGAGAGGGGACCTGCCGCGAGGAGCTACCGCCACATGGGCCTGTGAGCTGGGCCCTGCACCCCTAAAACCCCCTAGTCTACTGTCCCCTGGGCCCCTGACAAAGGAGGGTCCCTATCCAGGTCACTGACGCTGTTTGATCCAGGAAACACGCCAGCGCTGCGTGGGAGAAGCGCCCAGGAGGTGAGGAGTGGGACTGTCTACCCCCTCTTGTGAAGCTGTGACCCTGTGGAAGTGCTGGGTCGTGAGGTGCTGCCTGTCAAGCGCTATTCTGGGGAGGTTGATGCCCCCAAGGAAGTTGTGGCCCCCTGTGGAAGCTCTGACGCTGTGAGGGACTGCCTGCATAGCGCTGTGTGGAGAAGCGCTGGGGCTGGTGTGGCCCCCGGAGTGCTGTTGGCCCTGGAAGCTGTGGGGGCCGAAGGAGGAGCCGTGCTCCGTGAAAAGCACCCTCTTTCTGAGGAGAATAGCGCCGCGTGTTGACGCGCCTATGCGGGAGTAATCAATTAATAAAAGGGAGCCTACCCCTTGTTACTGCTGAAATCACCGCCGCAGCCTGGGGAGTGCTAGCGCCGCTTCGCGCTAGCCGGTGAGGAGACCCCCGCTGTGGGAATCGCGCCGGAGGCCCCTGGGAGTGAGGAGAGGGCCGCCAAAGTGAAGAAGGGGCCGCGCCAGGCTCGAGAAGCCAGCCTCGACCTGCCCACGTGACGGGGGCGCCCGGCCGCGTCATTGGTCACGCCCCGGCCCTTGCCGCGCAGCCATTGGCCCTCGCGGCCGCACCCCTGAAGGGCCGCGCACGGATTGGCTGCCCCGCCGGGCAGCAGGAAGAGGCCCGGAAAGCCAGCGAAAGCCGTCGCAAAGCCCCGGGTTCCCGTGAGGAAGAGGGAACCCGGGTGAAGCTACCGAGGTCGCCGCTGGAGAGCCGGTGAGGAGGGGCCTCGAGGTACTGAGGCCCGAGAGAGCTGCCCGAAATCCGCAGGGCTCCCGTTGGGAGACGAGCCCTGCAGCCAATCTTGGAGCCCCGGGTGAAGCAGGAGAAGCACCGGTCAGTGCCCGCAGAGGCCCCTGTGAGTGAGGAGGGGGGGCACTTAGGCACGCTGTCGTTGCCTACCCCTCCGCGACGACCAGCCCTGCTGACTGGTGGAGCCCGGGCCCCTGGGAGCGGGACCCGGGTGACGCGGAGGAGAGGTGAGCCCGGCAACACCAGCGCAAGTGAGGAAGGACAGCAGGGAGGTCCTGGGAAAAACATTGGACGGCTGAGAGCCCACCGGTGACGGCAAGAGAGGCCCTAGACTGCCGGTGAGTGGGGGCCCTGACGGGACTTGGTGGGCCTGCACCGGGGCACATTGCCGGTGCCCGGGCCCGGGGGCGAGGACACTGTTGAGAGCTGTTGAATCCCTGCACCGGGGGGGGAACAGGATTATTTCTTGTCAGAGTCCCAGAGGAGGGTTCGACTGCGCCTGTGCCCCTGCTGTGTTGTAACGTTTGGGGGCATTCGGGATCTCGAGGTGCCCAGAGAGGTTGCCAGGCCGCCCTGAGGACTGGGTTATCTCATCAGGTACCCCGTCTGGCAGAGGGTACCTGCAGCTTGGGGTCCAAAGGTGGAGAGCCTCATCCCCTGTCGCGGAGATAGACCCCCGAGCTTGGTCATTGGGCCCACCTGAGCAAGTGGGCCTAAGGGCACGCCCCCCCATAGAGGTTGGCTTGAGTGGGCCGGGAGGGAACAGATGCTGAGGGAACCTTCATTAAACGGTGCACCAGTGTGGAGGATTAGGCTCATGCTCATGGGTTAATGCCTAACATCGCTCTATAATGTGTGGGCTTAATGTTCATGCAGAGGATTGGCTGTTGTGTACACCCTGCTGTTTATGTTTATAGTGATGCCACCGTTCTGCCTGATGTTCCCTGAAATGTTTAGGCCTGACATCTAATCTATATGTCTATACTCCGAGGAGGGTTTGCCCTAGGTTGAGGTTCATAGGCCTAAAGTCAGGCCCATGTTAAATGCATAAATGCCTTGTTGGCCTGACGAGTTATTCTAGGCCCCTGTTCAGGGCCCTTGTTAATGAGCCAGCCAGGTTGATTCATGACAGGTGCTCCTGTCTAATATTAGATGTGCTGTGATGCTCTGTTTTCCCTTACAGGGGTGGGGATTGGCGTTATAACGCATGAGGTGTGGTGATGCATAATGTTGGATTTTGCAATTTCAGCCAACCCCCTAAGGATGAGAGCCCGAGTTGGCCCCGCCAGATTGGCACCAGGGCTAATGTTCATTTAACTAACCTTTTCCCTTTCAGCATGGACTTTGGACTCAACCCTTTTTGTCCCATGTAAATAATTCCCCATGATGTACTTGGCTCTGGCGCCAGTTGGCGCCTTGTTGTGATTACCAGTGTATTTTTCCTTTTTTTACCTTGCAGGTTGGAGATATCACTAAATTTATTCTTTTTCCAACCAAAGGTGGTGTCGTGACTCTTTTGTAGTGTGATTGGTGTGTTGTCTGTGGGTACTGCGTGAATGCTTCACATGTCCTCGAAGTTTGGCCTGCCCGCTTGATGCCATGCTACCCCCTTGGAGATTTGGGCAACCCCCATTTCCAACAGCCTTGTATTTATGTTTTAAAAACCAACACATAAATAAAGGGGATTGTCATTTACAATGCAAATAGCTCAAACTTTCGCAAATGCGAGGCCTATTGCATTGCACATGCTTGTATTATGTTGAAGCACATTTCTTGAGAAAGTAAATACAGAGCCAGGAAATAGGGAGGCAAAAGAACCACGTGTTGATAAAGTCAGCAAGTCTGGCTTTAATGAGCTAACACATAGATGCAGAAAAAGATAAGTAATCTGGCTTTAATGAGCTAAAACAGGCAAATACAAGTTATGTTTGCATGTGTTGCATGCATAAATGCTGTGTATCATATTTAAGCCACACATAGGCCCTTATTACAAGTGGGCAGATTGCCAAACCTGCTGATATTTATCAGAGGAAGAAATCCCCGTAATACTGAAACATGCTGATTTTGGTTGTTATTCCCCAAAACTGGACACAGTCACTAATTATGGCACGTGATAAATACCTCATACTTCATGGTAAGGTTTTTATCACTATTTATTGCATCCGATAGTGGCCAACTCATAATAAGGGCCACATTGGCTTGGCTTTCTTGAGTGAATATATATAGCAGAAAAAAGATTGTGTGAAAAAAATATGGTAATTGCACATAATTTTCTAATGTTAAATATCTCCTAAAGCATTGCAATGGAGCATGCATACATGTCATCAGCCACCTTGGAGTGGCTTGTCTTAAATCCAAACCCAATTAAAAGATGGTGACACTTGCATCGACATGCTTGCACACGCATCATGACACTCTGGCAGCCATTATGCAATTTGATAATGACAGTACAAACAGGCATCAACAACAGTTTGGCCTTTTAATGTTGAGACCCAATGGCATCGTCACCAGTGATTTTCTCTTTGCTGAGATTCCAATGCAAGATTTGGTAACATCAATACTCTCTTCTCTTCAAAGGTAAACTCTTTAGATTGCACAGCCCATGTCTGGACCCTTGCAATCTTCAACCATCATTAGTACTTTTCCTGACTTCAAGTTGCTGCCTCTTGCCATTCTAGAGAGCTTCTCAGACACTAGGAGCCCGATTTATATCTTGGCGGTAAGCAGACTCAGTTGTAGTGGAAAAATGGAGCATGCTTAATGGCAAGATAATGGTCTGCCTCCCGATTTAGGCAAATGTTCCAAATCTATACTTATGCAGAAAACATTGCGGCCGCAGAGCTGCATAATTCCGGTGGGCCTGCCTATTATTCTGCATGGATCTGAGAGTGCTTCATCATACTCTAATGAATCTTTTCTGTGTATAGTCCATTACACTTCTGATGGCCTATTCCATACATTTTGGGAACTTGGATTACAAGACAGGCTTTTGTCTTTTTCTGATCACGAGTTCCCCTGAATATTCTCTGTTATGGCACAATTTATAAGGAGGGCATAGAATTATCTGTGACATGGGATCAAGTCAGACCATAATCAGGCTAGACTGTTGGTTTACCTTCGATTTAATCACAGCAGAATTACTCTGTCTCCAACATGATTAAACCCGTTGACAGCCCTGTGCAGTAAGGTCCGTCAAAGGCAGACCTGCAATTCCGCTCACCTAATTTAGATGGGTGGAATTGGAGGTCACTTTTCACTGCCAGGAAAACTGTGGTGGAAAGAGGCAGTGATAAAAGCTAAGTGCTTCCCTCGTAATGGGAGAGCACTCCCATGGCGAGGAGAGCATTGCCTTTCTTATTTTCACAATGAAAATGGCGTTTTGGGATTTTCATTATGAAAATAAAAAAGGAAACTGTTTGTTGAAGGGCTCCAAACAGTGAAATTCTATGAAATGCTGTGACGGCGGTTCCTGGCAAAGCTTTATAAATTATGCCAGTTTGGCACTGATTTATAAATCTGGCGGACAATCCCTCCACCAGGGCGGCAAAGTGATTTACTCTGTCACTCTGGTGGAACAACGGGCCATCCACCAGAAATTAAACTGGTTAAAGCCTGCAGAAGCAACACATAAGCCTAATGAAGGTCAGGGTACATTACAATAAAGCAAACAGCAAAGGTCCGTCTAGGTCTTATATATTCCAATATGTTATGCATCAATTGGCAACCAAATCAACTCGAAAAAAAACAAATGAATGTCAACATTAATAGACCTCAAACATGTACAACAATCATTTATATAAACATGTTGCTCTTCAGGATCTACAATAAGCCAGAACCAAGCTCTGTGAACAGGTGACCACAGAGTGCAAGTAGGTGCAGTGATACCAAAAAGGTGATGTGATCATAAAAAGGCAATAGACAGTGAAGGGGGTCACTAGTAGGGCTAAATGATTAATTATACCACTGAATAAATCAGTTTGCAATGGAGTAGTAGCTCTTAATCGACTAACTTCTAAATTGCACTATCTGTGTGCCCTTGAGTGTCGGCAGTGTTTTGACTCACAGGGGAAATTAAAGGGTCATCACCAGGATGAAAGCCATTTTTTATGTTCAGAGTATTCAAGTAGATCCCAAATGAATTGTGAGAAGCTGTCCACAACGAACAGCTAGCTCAATATCGAAGATCTATGCAATGAGTCAAATTCCTGTTGCGAGGGCTGAGTCCCGCTGACAGCATGCCTGCATTGGAATCCTTTTCTATTGAATATTAGGAAGGAACAGATGAGGATATACGGTTTAAGAAAAAAAGTATAACTGAGAGTTAAAGTCCAGCAACAAAAGAGTGCTTTATTTCTCACAACTAAGGACGTTAGAATGTAGACATTTAAATGGTACACAGTAAATAACTATCTTAGCCATAAAAACTGAAAAACGTACAAGAAAATGGTAGAGTGCATAGGACAAAGCTATGCGCAAAACAACTACTGCTCTATAATATTTTAATAGAGGGGCAAACTAAAGAACCCGGAACACACAGGAAACAAGCAAGTGCAAGATGAGATTGAAATTCCTGAGATGAATCTGCCAGTATATCTATAAAGACAGATTTCCAAGGATGTTAGTTTAGAGGATTAAATCCTTACCATAGCAAATTAATTCACACATCAGATGAAAGTGTATCACCATCATACACATAAAATAATAACCTTGCTGGAAAATAATGTAAATACAACCCAACATTTCACATATTATATGAGTCGACAAAACACCCTGTTAATATCTCTAAAAGAAAGGAGTACAACATTGGAAAAGAAAAATTGAATAGGAATAGGAAAGAAAAAGAAAAGGAGGCACCCTATATCTTTAAACTTTCAGTAATGCCTTGTTGATTTGTCTCAGCCTGTCCCCACCAACATTAAAAAGAAATGGAAAAGGAAACGCGAAAACACTTTTTGTTAGTGATCAGATTCGGCAAAAAGGAACTCAGGATTTTTTTTAAGGAATGTCATTTCTTTTTTTCATTTTAAATATTTCCTGATAAGACATAAAATAAACCAAGAGTTTAGATCTGGGTTACTTTACTTCATTCAACTCTATCTGTTCTGTTATTTACCACATGTATCTTTACTCAAGCCCTATGACTGAGGTGGTACTCTTAGATAGGATTGATCTTAAAGATATCAGCCCGACAGCAGTGAATCATTAACAAAGGCTTAACAGACATGTGTCGCATAGAGAGAGTAAGACTCTCGGACCCCGAAAAAGTGACACACGATGGTGGTTGTGACAGAAAAGGAAGGACCTAGACAGTGTCAGGGGTGGAATACAGAAAGGGATCTCACAGGAGTCTGTAAAAGAGAACCGTAGGTATAGTAGATTACATATCATAGGGAAGAATGGATGATTATTCAGATAAAAAATTCAAAGTTGGAAAGTGGTACGACTGGAAGGCATCACAACGTTTTCAGAAAACAAAGCTTCAATTAAAAAAAAAATGATTACACGCCTATCTGGCAGGAATAAAAGAGGCCTAAAATCTTAGTAGCACCAGGAAGAATAAAGCTGTTAAGTGTGGCCACTGCCAAAAGTGTAGAAGAGCATGAACCACAGGTTTGAAGGCGTCTGTAAATGTATTCAACCATGGTTGAGGAGCAGCTCAGTAGACACCGGATTATGATTCTGCAGGTTGGCAACATGTCAAGCACAGGCATCTTGTAGGCACCAAGTTAAAATTCAAGACCTGAACTCTAGGTCATAATGTCGTTTATGGAAAAGCCCCTCACTATTTAAACTTTTGTTCCTCTGAGAAGCATCAGAAAAAAGGGCTATAAGACATAATTTTCCAACAGGGCTTGTGCCTTGTGGAAAGTTCTACGTGAGGAATTTTGGATTATAAATCAACTACTTCTCTTAAGAAAGACACTGAAAAGGTTTATTTTCTGAAGTACTTGGCTATGTGATCATGGTAGTGCTAAGGTAACTTTTGTCTTTTCAATCTCTTTATAAATGATTTTAAGGTTGTGATGGTGATGAGTATGTATGAACCTATGTATTAAAATTTGCTGGTGTCGCACGATGAACACTACAGGGACTTATGTTACTAAGATACCATGTCATCCCCCCTCCACTGTTTCCTTTTGCTAATCCATACTTTATCACTGTTTATTGAAGATACTGATGTTATCAAGGCACTATGTTTTTCTTATTGGTATCTTTAGAATTGATAACGAAAAACTGCATCTTAAAATTTAATAAAAGTATACAAACAAGAAAGTTTCCTGGTGTGGTGTAAAGTTGCCAAAGCCAAAAGGACCGATCTTATTTGGCCTGGCTTATACATGTTTGCAGACAAACTTCTATGAAAACCTAATTTCCTAACGTCTTTTCCGCCATGAAATGTGGGGTGAAACTTTTAGAAATCCCGGTCACAACATGGAGGAAGTAAGATTCGATGTGAGGGACCTGCGTGAGTAGGGAAAATAGGGAGTTGTGTTACAATATAATGAAAAGAAAGAGAAAATAAGCAGGTGAATTAAAAAGAAAACATAGTTCATCAGTGCATAAGACATGGTACTGCAAGGTACTGTAATGAGTGGGAGGTTAAAGTAGGGGAAGGGAAAAATACGCAATAGAAATATACAAAAACATGTATAAAGGTAAATGCACATATTTTAATAGACACACAGCGCAAAGAGCTTCTAAAGTGTGCCACCTGGATTCAAGACTGCTTCTACTAACTGCCCCTCCAGTCCTCACACTTAGACATTTAATGGCTTAAAAAGGCTTCATTTAGGATTATGAAATGTGTGCAGTGATGCGGTGTTAGTTTTCTGCTGACTGACTTAAACGATTGATACGTGACTTGAAAACTATTTTATCAAATCTTAAAATTAAACCGGACCAGGGAGACTTTTCGCGTAGCATGTTGAGACAACGGATTCTGCAACAGAAATCTGCATGATTTTCATTCAAATACAGCTTTATAAAGGCTAATCCACGTGCGAATCATCCCATCTCTGTCTTTTCTTGTGTCTACTGATCACACCTGCCAGTTACAGCTAAATAAAGATAACACATATCAGGCATTGAGCAGCCTTGGCTTGCCACTCCTTTAATGCTAAACATGTCTTAGAATTCGTTATCTACCAAATCACTGCCGTTACACAATGCCTATTTAAAAGATTAAAATCTCCATAAACCCAATTATTAAATCAAAAGCTCCCTAAAGCGGATATGTGAGAGTAGCTGGGAACTTTGTGTATTATAGTTTAGAGTTTCACAGACTTTGTGTGTGTTCTCGAATAGTTGTGGAGTGGGAACAGAAACTCAGTGTGATTAGCGTCTACCACTAGCCCACAGTCTAACTGTTTCTTAGTTTAATTAGCTATATGAGCAATGGAATTTCTCTCATTTTAGGCATGAGGGGCGGGGGACTAGGGTGCTTTAAGAACCGATATTTTTTTTAAATACATCTGTTTATTGGTTTTTGTTCGACGTACAACAAGCAACATAACAGAAAGGCAGTGCAGTTGATGACAATGAGTAATTATAGTTTATAATTCGTCCAGCACCCATGGCATAGTATCTGATAAATTAGTTTCAGCTATACTAATGTCCTTGCAAGATATTGAAAAAGATTAGATAAAACTGTGACTCTGTACCTTATTTTCACTGTATTTTTTAATTCACAGACACAATTAATCCTTTCTGTGAACAAATCTCTTCAGTATCACACACATAAATAAAGTTGAGAGATCCCTCCCCATTTCTGACCCTGGCTGGAAACACAGTCACACCAACTTTTATTCATGAAATTACAATTTGATTCCATGGCGAGAAACTGCTTGGAAAGTCTTTGGAAATGCAGAATTCTTTTCTTGGTTTCTACTACCTGTACAACGTGTATTTCGCTGGTGCATTATTTTCTCCAAAATGTACTCCACTGAGGTTATCCAGAGTCTGCCAAAATCAGTATCTACTATCCAACTCCTTGCTGTTTCAGCAACAAAGATGGAATCATTGCCCCTTGCGTTCTCTTTTTATTTTTTTTGTAAAACGATAAAAGCAAACACTTTGAATGATTTTTCTTTTACATAAAAACAAAGGTCCTTAACAGGCCTCTTCAAGGCAATTTAATCGAGTTTTCTTTAACAATTGAGAGTTTTAAAAAGGAAAGACCCTGACCACCAGACTTCTTGACTTCCTGAATATGATGGTGGTCCTTGTCCACAATGGTCCCTCATTGTGGCTTCTGAGTGATCCCAGAGGACAATATTACTAACCATCCGTTTTGACCACCCTCATGGACCTTAGGTGCGCTGCATGCCGAGCCAAACACCTAATGAGTGCATGGTTACCCCATTTGTGAAAAAAAGGTGTGTGTCATTAATGTGTGATAAAGCGATGTTTCCATAGTTAAAGACTGACATAAGAGACAGTCTGCAATTCGGTTTGGGCCGTAAAAAGCAGGGGAGACATGAACTTCTCAAAATCAAGGCTGCACAACACCACGGAATCCAGCTCTTTCTCGCTCCTCGCCTTCAGTTGGGTGAAGGCCACCTTTACCAAAGGAAAGGCAGATTGGCAATGGGGCAATACTTTGTTACAACATACACTTCATCATCTGAGCTTTTTATTAGTGGAAGGGCCACTGTCGTCTTTTTTATAAGGACAGCAGGACAACCTTAACCAAAGATATCGGAACAAGACTTTTGTCCATGATCTGGCAGTAAGTTATTGCATGTTATTATAACCTTGAAGTTTGCAATGGTCCACCTGGTCAAGATATTTACGTTGGTTTGAATCGTCTCAACGGTTTATACCAGTTGCTAATCGTGTATCCCTTTTGAGTATAATGCACTATCTGTACTGTGCATCTGAACAACTCATGCAGCTTTCGTAACCGATTCACCTTACTGGAGTCTCGGTTAAATTAAATGTCTCTAAATTCTAACAGTTCAGGTTATTTCCATGTTCTGTGAGATTTGGTGGCCGTCTTTGGCACCGTGCACCTATTTAAGCCAGCTATGATCAAGATCCCTCAGTGAGTGGGGGAGTTCCTTAAGACAGATATAATGCATCATGGCTTCCTTGGTTCTTTTCTGCAGAGCTGCAGACTACCATTCCTGCTGCAAACATCACACATCCAGACACAACTGCTCCAGTCCGCCACATCCCAGGACAGTATTGGCTGTTTATCATGCCACTGTTGCCTAGACTCCCTAAGAGAGAGCAGCACTAACCAAGCCAGCAAGAGAAGGCAAGAACCATTTGATAAAAAAAAAACTTCAGCAGGACTAATGAGGCCATTACAGAGACTGCCTAGCTAGAATGCCTGCAGTCATATAGTAAAGCTACCGACATGACACAGGGCATTACAGACTGCAATTTTAATCTCTTTCCAAGTCACATGTTCTTGGGACTTCCACTCGTTAATCACGATAATGGTTTGTGTATCCCCAGAAGTGCTTTGGCTGTCATCTGATTGTTTAGTAATCTAATCAATGCTTCTGTTCATAACATAACGTGGATATTTGGCGATCATTGATTTCTGACAGTTTGGGGCTAGAAGACACTTTTGCACATGCAAGGCACTCTAATGTACAATTACAGGTGTGCACTGTCCAAACAGGATAAAGAATGCAGTTTTGGAGCATCTAGTAATACCTTTCGGGAATTAATTCCCAGTGCTCTGCTTCAGTGTCTGCGTTGCATGTACCATTCATCGTGGCTGATCAGGAACAGAAGAGCCAGCTATTGCATGCTACTTTGTAGCATAGAAACAAAGTTAACCTAACCATTACCTTCACTAAGCACGGAACCACTATTCAGAATGTTCCTCTAAGTAACCATTAGGGACAGTGTTCTATATTATCTGGATGGGGGAGGTCCAGTTCATCCCACTGCAGAGCAAGAAGGACTGGGGAAGAGACTGGGCTAAAGTCTACGGCACCTATTCACTAAGCGATTTTGGTTTCATAAAGTAGTATTCCTGTAGGACTCCACTATGCACTCTTACATGCTTTAGTTAATTGGCCCCAAACATCTAAAATGGGACAAAAATGAGCCTATTCACAGACTATGTGTATACAGTTTGTACAAATAGGAAAGACTGTGTCTTCTTGACACTTTTACTATCAGCGAGTTAGACAACTTAGGGCCGATTCATTAAACCATGCAAGAGTAGGTAAAAGATTACTCCTGTAATACTACTACACGTACGCAAACATTATTTTGTGAATCATCCTCACTGAGTCAATACAATCCATAGGCTCATCAGATTGACATAAGGCAGCAACAAAGAACAATATTTCCCACACAGAACCAACAGAATTGATCTTACCTTAAACGTGGTAAACCTGTGTGAGAAATTTGGTTGTTGGTTGAGAGGGGCGTGTACCCTTCTCAAATAACAGCCACAGTCTTTGTCAAGGTGACACAAAAGTCACTGAATCAACCTGTGCTTAACCTTCTGGTAGCTTGGCACAAAAGCAGTCAGGCTTAACTTAGAGGTAATGTGTAAAGTATTTATGCAGCACACAAACAGTAATAAAGTGAAAATACAACAGTGATGAAATTTGGAATTTCAAGGGATGAGGTACATTTGAGAGGGGTTCGGGCACTTGGTGCTATTTTCAGAGAGGTTGTATTTACTGATCATTTGTGGGTGGTGGGGTGGGATGGGATACACACACAGGGATTTGTCTAGGTTTGTGTTATTTGGGCTGGATTTCTGTTTCAAAACCAACAAAATCCATTTAAAACAAAAAACGACAACATTACAATTCCATATCCATGTAGAAAAATAGGGTAGCATTTAATCAATTATTTAACACAAAAACAACAAAATCCAATCAGTAGAACTAGAGATATGCAAATTCAGGCTCAGACAGGTGGGGTTGCAAGTCCAGGCAGGTCCAGTACAGCAGGTCAGCTGCAGAGAAGCCTCTGCAGCTTATGGGTGAAGCATCTAACAGCCCTTAACTGCCTTCCACACGTTAGAGATTCCACAAGATCTCTGCGAATAACCCTTCACACGAATCTTAACATGCAGGAGCATCTCAGTTCAGCCACCAAAGGAGCAAACTTTCAAATGAACGTACTTAGAAAAATAAAGCCCTTCCTTCCACTTGATGACTTCAATTCATTAGTTTAAGCACTAGTGATCCCCAAGTAGGACTATGGTAGTGCCACCCTTTGCGGCCTACCTAGATCCAAGTTGGCTCCACTAAGGGCATCCCTCAACTCTGCTGCAAGACTCATCACTGGTTCCAAAAGAAACAACCACATCACACCTGATCTGAAGTCGCTGAACTGGCTCCCATACGAGGCAAGGATTCATCTGAAAATTGCTTGCCTGACCCATAAAGCCCTACACCACACCAAAATACTTAGCTGAAAAAATTTAGCTGTCCGGCGCCTGTAGACCATCTAGAAGCTTCAACAACCTATTGTTGAAACCTCCGAAATTTCTGGGGGAAAAACCTACAACCAAGCCTTCTCAAGAATGTCTCCAAGAATCTGGAACTCTTTGCCAACTGATATCAGATTGAACCCTTCAACTGCATTATTGAAAAAAGAAGTCAAAGTGCTTCTGATGATCACATTTCTACCCTAGGACCTAGGGGCAGATGTATCAACTGTTTTATTTGTCGCAAGCGCTGCAAATCGCAAAAAAACAGCGTTTGCGACTACCTTTTATTTAATAAAGGGCATTATCATTTACAATACCAATAGGTCAAATTTTCGCAAATGCGAGACCTATTGCATTGCAAATGCTTGTAAATGAGATGTACGCATTAAGATTCGGCACAGCTTCGCAACTAGTGTGGGCATAAACAAGTTGCCCAAAGCCTGGAAGCATTCTGCTGCCGGCGAGCAGCTTGCATGAGATAGCATGAAACAACCAGTAAAATGTACATGCTGTGAAAATTCAGCTCAAAACTATGACTAAACACGAAGTTGAGCACCCAAAGCCGAGCGCCGAAATACCTTCGCAAAAACAGATGTGGATGAAGTCATTGAGGTATATTTGCTGATGACTATATACAAATACACTTGTCGCAGGAGAAATAAACACGGTCTATAAACGGGTTTGCCTTGCAAGGACACAGAGACTGCCTGGGAGCTGTTACAAGTGGTTGAACTGAAATGCTAGCTTACACTTTTAAAGGTGCTTATAGAATTAAGAATGTCAGAGGAACATCAGCAAATCGTACATTTGTTTGCAGTTATGTACAGCGCAAACTCGACCTGAAGGTATTGCACTATATGTGAGCACCAGTTATATTACACAAGGTCACAATTATTTTCTTTTTAAGGCACAGGGAGGTTATGTAATGTGTCCAAAATAACAGGATGTTAAGTCGATCTTGAGACTCGAACCTGGTGTCTTAGTTCCAACGTCCGCAGTCTAGCTGTAATGCCACATCCCAACCTGCTATAGTGTGGAAGAGACGGCTTGGGTGGAGAAGGGGGGATTTCGCATGGCTTTAGGTTACTCAAGATTTATGTACAGTAGTGCGAGTACACATGTTCAAACAATAGCAAATGCACACACGCTTAAATAATTAAAGTGACGCTCGAACACATTGAAAGGGCCAATGTGCCTGCAATGATTTTCAAAGTATTCAAGGGAAGATAGAAATCAAATGCCTTGAAAACCACACTACAGGAATGGTCCTGGTACTTTACCTATCTTAAGTAGAGGCGCTATCCAGTAAAACGCGTTTGGTTTCAGACCCCAGAAAAGGCAAGTAACAAAAGCCGTGTGGGCCCTCTCATGGGGGTGAACAGTGAAACTAACCGCAGAACAGTGCCGTCCCCCAACTCGTGTCACATGTAAACCATTAGCCAACAGCCACTGGAAAGCCTTCCCAACCCACTAAAGCCTGCAACTGAAGAGGAATCAGTTCACTCCAACACATGGCTCCGTTGCACGATGCACATGTTTCTACCGAAGTGGTCCTCCATGTGTGTAGTGCGCTGCTAGACATATGCCGATCAAGCCACGCTGCCAGCATGACCCGCACATACATAGCTAATTCTATGACCAGGCTTACTCCGTACAGCAGGGAGAGGCCACCCACTCGAACACGAGGGGCCAAATTGGCGGTCTAGCACTATCGAACAAAGTCGTAAAGAGCAGAAGTGGTGGAGCCTCGGAGGGAGGGGACCACCCCGGCACACCCACCTTCGTAAATCCAATGTCCTTTCTTCCAGTGGCAGTAGCATTGTCCCAACTGTATTCCTCTAATGGTATTTGTAGCACTCGCAAAATAAAGGGAATCACAAGCGCTCCCACAGCTGACGCGACTCCAGCCAATCAATATGTAAAATGATTAAGCGCAGCGCCCGAGGGCGGGATGGGTATGAGGGGCTGTCAGCCACAGTGCAATTATTAATTGCGTTCGCCCGTGTTGTGTAAATGCAAACGCGGGCGCCGTGTTAAAGATAAAGCGCGGTATGTGTGTATATCCATTTTCCGCCATTGTGACTAAAGTAAAAGCGCGCATTTGCACAGGAAATAAACACAACAAGCATTTGCAATGCAATAGGTCTCGGGTTAATTAAGTTTGAGCTATTGGCATTGCTAAATATTGCAACACCAACTGTAATATTCCATGCAGCACAAGAGCAGTGATGAATGTGTGAACAGGTGCCCGTGTTTGCCCGTGCATGTGTGTGTGTGACACATTGTGCACGGATCCATGTGTGCGCGTTTGAATGTGTGTGTTGGCTTGAGAGCGTGTATGCCTCGTGTGTGCAAAACCTTGGGTGGCAGTAGGCACAAAACCAACTAACAGTAAGCCTGGCGCCACACCAGCGACCAGGCACCCATGTCCGCCACTGTCGAGAGAGCCTGGCCTGTCTGATATCATTTATATCTAGCGCTTCTCTCGTACCAGGTAACGATTTGGCGCTATACAATCAAGTGACCGTGGGAGTATGCGATTGTTCTTTTTCAAACTCGTGCGAACTGTCCCTGTGGCGGCCATTACACGCACGTCTAATGCCCCGCCCAGCATCCATCATCCAAAATCCAATGGGAGCTAAGTGCTCACCCATAGCTTTCCCCCAAAAGTTGTCTTCCTAAAGGAGAATGCATGTTTTGCTTAGTTGCTGACTAGGGGCTCCCGCGCAATTCCAGGCCACTTGGCAGTCATGGTCTGCGAGCAAATCACAGGCATACACACTATGGCAGAGAACCTGAAAAGCACCTACAAAGCGTTTCCCGCTGACAGCGCTTCCTCCCTTGAAACGCGGTACCTGTCTATGGGCGGGAAAAGGAATCAGCCACGGCAGCTTGTGGAAAGATTTCCGCGCAGCGGTTTTGTTAGATCATTCCCCGCTGGGACAATTGATTTACTTTTCAAATTAAGCAGCGCTCTTTGCATTGAGGTGCTGGAGAGGTTACGAACCGCATTTGTACCTGACAGTCTCATTTTTGGTCGCCCATCGCAAAAGTCCTTGCCCTTAAGCAGTACATAATTAATATCTGTTCGGTTGCACGATCTTACGCTTTTTATAAACCAATGAGTGAGTTTCTCTAGGAATTCCTCAAGTGGGTAAGAAGGGGTACTTTTTTTTTTTTTTACACGATTTTAGTGTCCATTTTCCATTTGACATGAATTTTAGCTGATTGTACTCTTGATATGGCCATACTGATGCGATACATGATGTATCAAATTGCTGTAAGGGTTGGACCCTGCCAACTACTGGGTTTAAATTGGAGTTAAAAAAAACATACAAACATTCCAATGCTCTCTCGTACACTCATGTTTCTCATAGCATGCGTACGGATCAGTTTATTGCTTGTTTTGTTCTTCTCTTCACATTTGCCACCCGATACGCCGGACCACAAAAACATTAAGAAAGTGTGACCAACGGTTGGAATTAGATGATTGAGGGCCACAGTAAAAGTTAACTCCGGGCACAGCAGGCGCCGGATTTTCCTAAACAAATAATTACACTTTGAGACAAATCTGATTCTTCAAAACTGCAGCTCACAAATATGATGTGAGACGAAAGTGGCAGTTTGGCAATATCGAAAATCCGAGTCAAGAGGGCACAAAAAACTAGAGAAGCAGGGAGGGGTCATGAAAGAGGGCGATGCAAACTTGAAACAAAAGCGCGGTAACAAGGAAGGATCGAATGAAAGATTGAAAGGAGGGGGGCATCTTATGCAAAGCGGAAAGTACAACAAGCGTCCGCGAACTTGAAAAACAAGGAAGACACTTACTCACGAGCCCAGCAGCCTCACCGGAAGTCAGGCAAAGTCGCCTGTGACGGGGCGGGGCTGCGTCCGGACCGGAAGAGAAGGCGGAGTGAAAGCGTCTCGCGACGCCAGAAGGAGAGCGGAGTCCCTCAGAATTCACCTGGTAAGTTGAAAAGGGCTGGGCTGGGGGGGGAGGGGTCTCGGTTCCCTCGTTGTGTGTGTGGGTAGGGATGTGTGTATGCATGTGTGCGACGGCGGGGGATATGGGGGGTGCACTCGTGTGTGTGTGCGCGCGTGTGTGTATGTGAGCGGGGGGGGGGTTGGGTGTCTGTATGTATGTGCGTGGCCGCTTGTGTGTGTGTATGCGCATGCGTGTGTGCTTCCCAGGAGACAGCGCCTGGCCGCAGCGCTCGTTCGCGTGTCAGTTTGGAATTGCCTCCAAGGCGATGCGCGCGGCCAGGATTGTCTCCTGGGAAGCTCACACGCCGACATAAGGTTCTCGGCGGAGACGCGCTTCCCGCGGCTAGCCGAGACCTAAAAAGCGCTCGCCATTGCTGCGAGTGATGTTTGACGGGGGGACAGTGAAGAAATAAAAGAGTTATTAAACACAAAAGCTGAAGAAGGGAAATCCACGACAGCGGATGAAAACTGTAGTTAGACGGTGCTGCTTCCGGAATAAACGGAAGTGACGCATCGGTTTTACATCCAATAATAAGCCCGCTAATAAAACCAATGCCAGTGTTTACTAATGGCAAGCAGCAACAGAAATAACCCGGCAATAGGTGGAGTTACACACAACTTACTGATTACTTGATGCCTCGTAGAGGCAGCTGTGATGCCTATGCGAGACCTAAAAAGGAGCCCCCATGGACGTCTTTAAGGGCGAGCTGCTTGTGAGTTTCTGGCACTGATTTTCTTACCTCTGAGGCCAGTGGTCGCAAAGGCAGTGCCAAGGGTTGCAAGGGGTAAGTTGCAACCCCTGGAGACCCCTAAATGATATCAATGGCTGTGTGACAAACGCCTCCTTTGCCAGGAGAACTGCTCACTTGGTCCAAGCTGAAAGATGCTAGGCACTGCCAGTTAACCTCATAATGTCCCTTGTCTACTCACTCTCTTTTTTTTTTTGTCCTCATTTGCCTTCCCTTCCCGACAAGGATAATACCAACCACCTTGCACGTTTTTAAAACGTGATTTGTTTTTCTGGTGGTAGAGATGTCCCAAAGAGGAAAGAGGGTATCTTTTAACTCCATCTAGGTATTTTTCAACCTGTAGGACCAAAATCGATTCTAGACTGGCCCTGGTCCAGGAGCGTTGATGGCATAATCATCGGACCCGGGGAACAAAAAAAAAAAAAAAAACCCGGGTTCACCTCCAGTTGATTAAAAGGTCCCAGAAGGCCAAGTTGCGCTTACTAGCTGTTCTCTTAAGGTCCATTTTAGAAATTTCATATAGGGATGAAAGCCACCAAGAATGTAGTGGAGGTGTTTTTTCTATCCACTGTATACAAATTTGTCTTCTCGCCAATAACATCGCATAGAAGAGAAAAGATTTTGCCTTGCCCTTAATATTTTCTTCTAGCCCAAAAATGACAAGTGGTAGAGTTATTGACAAAGATGTATGTAGAATAGAGTTAAGAGTGTTCTTCACCTCTTCCCAAAAGTTTGAAATCTCAGGACATTTTATGAACATATGTATGTCACTGGCACCTACCATATTATATTTGTTGCATTTTTTGTCTTGTAGGAATTTGGACAGTTTTAATGGTGTTATATAAGCACGATGAATTGAAAAGAGATGGTTACGTCTCAACCATGCGGGTTTTACAGTTTTATACAGTAGTTCCCAAGATTTTTGCCATATATCATCGCATGGAGTGCTGATCTCTGATCCCTATAACTCATCTGGGAGTTTAAACTCTCCATTGCTTTCCTCCAGTATCTGCCAATACCATGTGGCTACTTCTTTCCCTCCGATGGGTCGTTCTACCAGCATTTGTTCTAGTGTACTAATTTTCCCAATGTTGGTATCTATATGGCTCTGTGGTCTTGCCCAGCTGTCTAATTGAATGTATTTGAATCTAGACAGTCCAAATCCTACAAGCTCATATAATTCGTTCCAAGCTATTAGTTTCCCCTCTTTAAAGAATTGACCCCATCTTGTAAAACCTGCTTGCTTTATGATATTAGAGAGGCTGTCTTTCAGACATGGTGGTAAGCCGGGTGAGTCCCAAATTGGGGAATAAGTAGAGTAATATGACAGGCCTATTTTTTTCCTTATGTTAGTCCAATTTTTAGCCCATGATTGTGCTATTTTGAGTTTAATTTTTTTGAAAAATGTTTGGCTTCCAAATTTAAACATAAAGCCCTCTGGTGTTAAATTTGCCCCCAATAGTATGACAAATATTAATTATATGTCCTGGAACGTCAATGGGCTGCGAGTGCGAGGAAGAAGAGATCGGATCCTACAATACCTGAGAGACTCGCAGGCGTAGATCATAGTGTTGCAGGAAACTCACCTTCTTAAATCAGAGGCCACTAACGTATTAAAGAAACAAAGGTGGTAGATAAATTCTGCTCAACTGATCACAATGCGAATGTAAGAGGGGTAATATTCATCTTTAAAAAATCTGTGAGAGCGCAAATATTAGACTGTAAGGAAGATAACACAGGAAGATGGTTGATAGCTAAAGTTTCTCTTGTGGGTCAGATCAGGACATTGATTGGCTACTATGGTCCTAATTCAGATGACCCATCGCATCTGGACGCTGTTAGGAACCAATTAATTTCAGCTCAAGAGCCAATAATCTGGATGGGAGACTTTAACATTGTTCTTGACCCAAAATTAGATAAGTCAACAAAATCTAGAATCTCTAGCTCCATAAAATCAAGAGAAACCCTTAAATCAATCATGAAACATCTAGGATTGGCGGACTTTTGGAGGGAAAGAGAGGGCAATAAGCCAGGAGTGTCCTTTAGAAATAGTCGTTTCAAACATAAGTCCAGAATCGACTATGCTTTTTTTAGTTATTGTCTAAAGGATACCCTAATATCAATACACTATCTGCCATCACACCTATCAGACCATTCCGCGTTAGAATTTACTGTAAAAACAGATAACTTAGTTAAACACCCATCCTGGTCTTTTGATCGGACACTTTTGCTGGAGGAGGAAGAGGTGAAATTCCTCTCAGATGAGACTCTAACCTTTTTTGATATTAATAAAAACTCTGCTACTCCTACAGTAGTCTGGGAGACTTTTAAGGCCTTCCTAAGAGGGCAGATTACTAACAGAGCCTCTTACAGGCTGAAAATGTACAATGAAAAAATTAGAGCATTAGAAAGGGATATGAAACTTCTAGAACTAAGGTTGGACCCGAATTTAGAAATATCTGTAGAGCAGGAAAAACTGGCCGAATTGAAAAAACAAATGGAAAATACTCTACAAGAAAGAATAAATAAAAGGTGGGAATTGAGTAAAACCTCCCATTTTGAGTTCGGGGAAGCAGCAGGAAAAATATTGGCATGGAAAATAAAAGCTGATAAAACATTAAATTATATTAGAGAAATTAAGATAGCAGGTGAGATAGAGACAAGATCAACCAATCATGAAATAGGGAATGCCTTCTTTGAATTTTTTGAGGAGATTTACAAAGAAGATCTCCCCAATGACCAACAAGCAAGAGATAGGTGGCTAGATGCTATTACACTCCCTACCTTATCAACGAATCAGAGTAAAATGTTAGAGGAAGAGATCTCTGTGGACGAAGTAATAAAAGCAATTCGTCACTCAAAAAAAGGAAAAGCGGCAGGGCCGGATGGTCTGCCTGGAGAAATATACAGATACCTTGAACATATTATAGCTCCAGAGCTCGCGGTACTTTTCAGTGGTATCTTAACAGAGGGAGATCTGCCACCTAAATCTTGGAGAGAGGCTACAATCGTACTTATTCCTAAACCTGGAAAATCTTTATTAGAGTGTGGGTCATATAGACCAATATCACTTCTTAATAGTGATTATAAAATATTTACAACTATTATCTCCACAAGACTGGCTAGTGTCATTAGTAATATTATCCACCCAGACCAAAAGGGATTTATTAAAGGCAGACAACTAGCGGAGTTAACTCATGAACTTGTGGGGGCTATAGATATCGCTACTGCCGTCTCTGCACCCCTGGCTACATTGACCCTAGACGCAACGAAAGCGTTTGATAGAGTCAATTGGCTCTATCTAAACGACGTATTAAATAATTCAATTGTGGGGGAGGATTCTGTAGAACAATCAAACTATTATACAACACACCCTCGGCTAGGTTAATGATTAATGGGGGTTTGACTGACGCCTTTAACATATCTAGAGGTACAAGACAGGGCTGCCCGCTTTCCCCTCTCCTTTTCAACTTGTACATCGAACCGTTCGCCCAACTCTTAAGGGACGAGGCTAATATTCCATCTTTTAGCTATGGAGAGTGGGAAAGGCGGGTAGCACTATATGCAGACGATATTTTGGTCTTTACATCTGACCCAGTTAAAGCATTACCAGTTATTATTGCACGTGCAGAAGATTTCGGCTATGATATTAACTCCAGCAAAACGGAGATAATGGTATGGAACCTTCCAAATATTCAGTTAGGGGCAAATATTTCAACATCTATGCGCTACCTAGGAATAAGAATAACCCAGGAAGTGGGAAATATCGGACAAAACAATCTAGAAAGAATACATTTGGAAAGTAAAAAACTCTTAAAGTCCTGGTTACATCTACCGCTCTCCATAATGGGTAGAGTAAATTTAGTTAAAATGTGTATCCTCCCGAAGTTCACTTTTATTTTTAATACAATCTCAATCGCATTTGAGCCGAAACAAATCGAAAAATCTCAAAGATAAATAAACTCCTTTATATGGAATTATACAACAACAAGAATAGCATGGAAAAAATTAAGAAGAAGAAGAGAAAAGGGGGGCCTTGCACTTCCAGACTTGTTGTACTACTCTACTCACTCTCTTAAACAGTACTTATGACAAGGCTTGGGGAATGTTCGATGCGAGACCAGATAGCAACACAGTAAATGAGACACAGATGTAAAATAAAGCGTCCCTTATCACACATACTATCAATAGTGGATGGCGCAGATCAAACTCATCACTGCAAATCAACATCATTGACAATGCAACCATTATACTAACTAAAATAAGGAAACAACTTCTAAAAATAAACCATATATTTCCTCTTACACTAAGGCTTGCTTGCTCCTTGTTACCACGTTGTTACTTGACAAGCAAACTAGCAGCCACCAACCCTTGCACAATATTTATGCAAGGAACAACCGCTCAAGAAAGCTAATACCCACAATAAAATTTAAAAAAGACTAAACAAAACTGCCATGATGACTAGCTTCAGGCACGTTTCAAACCAAGCGGCGGGGGAAGGGGGTGTAATTACCACTTAAACTGAAAGCTGTGCTCTGCTCACTCATCACCAGCGGATGCTTTTGCAATCCTCGCATGACAATGCATCGTTTTGCAAGTCACGATGCCGAAGCACTTTTGTGAGCCTCTAAAGTGCCATAATCTCTGGCATATACGTTTTATTCTCCAGGAGGAGGAGGAAGCTTATTTTTTTTTTAATGTATTAAAAATGTTTTATTTGTATTAAAAATTAAAAACATACACTTGACAAACAACTCAAGGCCTCCTGATCGTCAAACTTGCCTCATATGTCAGGAGTCATTGTGAACAACAAGTCTCCTTTTCTCAGGTTTTGTTCATTTTGCTCTCTTTAGGAATTTTAGAGGTAAAACAACCCATATTTACATCCATTAGTAGTTTAACAAGGCAGCAGAAGGCCTGCGTAAATAGTCTAACTCATAGAATATTCCAGGATCGGTCGCCTTGCACCCGCAAATAACAAATAATGCTGGTTTTGGTACTTCCCGCATCTTGGCATACCAATCTGACTGGAGCCAGCACCCGAGAAAGGCATTCCACAAGAATATTGTGTTTTAAAAATCGCAATACACAAATATGATAGCCAGAATATCGACTACCGCCAAATAAGGATGGTGAATATTTTTAAATATAAATGTATTATTAACTCCACTTACATGTACCTTAATGATGTCCTCAAGGTATGCAGATGAAGAAAATATAAACTTACCTATATATACTTAGCTCTCCTTGCTATTGTAGAAGTCCATATTCTGGCTAAGACTTTTTATTTACAACAGTTTTTATGCGGTTTTAAATATTTATGATGCAGTCCAATTACGTAATAGAACAATGCTGTGCAACACACATCGATCACTCCCTTGGGGAGTAACCCCACCCCAGCATATAATTACTATGTATACATCATTTTGGTGCATCAAAATTCTCTAAAAAATCAACCATCTAATCTCTTCAAATCATACGGTGTTTCTACGGGCTTCAAAGTGATCTATATACAAACTGTTTGCTACCGTGCAGTAGTCCATCCCACTTGCCCATTCATATAGGTGGTGTCCTGCACTGTGCTATGTCTCTCTTAGCAGTAGGAAGGCCCATTGGCACTAAAAGTCTTGTGTGACGCCTGCTTCCTGCTCCCCTATTAGTCCATCAGCCCCAATAGGGCCAGTTTCGGGTCGGTTTCCACTGTATTGGCCACCTATTTTGTGCTGTATAATGGGGCATTCCCTTATTGTGTGGGAAAAGATTGTTGTGGCTCATTTATCTTAATTACTGGGGGTCTAAATTAGACCAGTCTTTATTTTGTTTAATCTTGCAGGGCTATAGTATATCCGATGAAGTATCTCAGTTGGATTAGTTGCAGTCTCAGGGAGACTGCCAGTACCCAGGAGGCAAATTTGGCCTCCACCCAGACCTCGTCTTCTAGGCTGCCCACGTCTCTCTCCCACTGCTCCCTCAGTGCCCCCAGGGGATCTGGTGTAATATTCACCAATGTGCGGTATATAGTGGAGATACTCTTGTTCCCCATTGGGGATTCTGTGATATGTGCTTCCAGGTGGCTGTATTGTAGGAGGATTTACAAGGGAGTGAGGGATATTTCCAAAATGTGGCAGTGCTGCAAGTAGCGGGAAAACCCATAAATGGAAACCCACCAGCTTAACTGTGTGTCTAAGCCTGGTCCCTGCCCTAGTGGTGTTTCCACCTTCAGCACTGCGTGCCATCTCAGTGCTTGGCGCTAGCACATTGGAGCTGTTTGAGTCACTGGCGGGAGGGTTAAGACAGTGTAGTGGCCATAGAGTAGGTCCAGTATTTCATGCCGTTCAAGAGCCCAGAGCTCTGCTGCTATGGAGGCATCATCCCGGTCCGTCAAGAGCCAGTCATTTATTGGTACAATCTGGCAATCCCAGTAGTATAGGCAGATGTCTGTTGTACTAGAACCCACTCACAGGGTTTTAGTACACACTTTTGGTAAGAGATAGCGGTTGTCCTCCTGTCCCTAGGAATTTTACGATTGCCAAGTGTAAAGTATTAAGGAAGGTAGACGGAATGTTATGTGGTGAATTCTGCAGTGTGTACAAAAGTCGTGGGAGGGAGACCATCTTGAACAGAGCTCCTCTGCTCGCGATGGTCAATGGGGGACTTTCTCATAAGCCCAGGCCTCCCCTTATTCTGGCTACAAGGGGGTAATGTTTAGGTTCTATGTCTGCTGCCTAGTAAGACCTATGTGCATCCCCAGGATGGAGGGTTGCCCACTGCAGTGGGTTGTCGACCTTTATGTCGTCTTGTATGCCTGTCAGGGGGATGTAGGTAGATTTTGACCAAATTACCGCTAGGCCTGATGCGTCTGCATATGTTTGAAGTATAGACAGTAGCCGGTGTAGGGAAGACTCAGGCTCGCTGATGTGGGCCATTAAGTTGTCAGCATATAGAGACACCTTGTCCTCTGAGCTGCCCCGCTAACAGAATCCAGCGAGTTGTGCATCTCTCCTGATCCATTCCACCAGCGTCTCAACAACAAATGTAAATAGGAGAGGTGACAGGGGCAGCCTTGTCCCAGTCAATGTTGATGACTGGGGATACTTCTCTGTTTACTCTCACCCGGGCCCAGGGTGTACAGTCTAGCACCGAAATACATTTGTGGAAGAGGGGGCCAAAGTTTATGCGTTCCAAAAGGTGGAACATGAACTTCCATTGAACAGAGTTGAATGCCTTCTTGAAATCCATAGAGACCAGAACTCTGCATTCAGTTACAGTGTCAGAAAGCGCTAGCTAGTGTGTTATTCAGGGGTGGAATTCAGTGGCTGGTACTGCGTCTAGCCATTTTGATCTGTATGCATCAATGTCCTAATCTTCTTCACCAGCCTATTCGCAAGCACCTTTGCCAGGATTTTGGTCTCCATATTGAGTACAGAGATAGGCCTATATGAGTCACATTTGTCTGGCGGTTTCTGTGGCTTCATTATAATTGATATTGTAGCCCCTCGCAGATCATGGAATTCTCCAGCTCTCAGGACTTCAGTGTACATGGCAAGTGGTGGCAGAGCAAGTTGCGAAGCACGTTTCTTGTACATTTCGAGTGGAAAGCCATTGGGGCCAGGTGTTTTCTCAGTCGGAAGTGACTGGATAGCATCTGGAATTTCTTTAACTGAGAGAGGCTCCTATAAGTCTTGTCTACCGCCTCAGCAAACCTGGGCATAATCAGGTCTTCAACGATTGGGTTTTCCCTCTCGGCTGAGGTTACGGATCATTCAGCATATAGCTGGGAATATTCTCAGGCTATGTATTGAGAGGCCATTAGACTCTGACCTGTATTAGTAATCAGGCTTGGAACCAGCTGAAGGCCCTGTTCCCTATGTGCCAGCCAGTGCAATAGCTTCTCTGACTTGCCCCCTAATTCATACAGTTTATGTTGTGTCACCTTATACGCAGAGGATGCTGAGTCCAGCAACTTCTACCTGAGTGTCAACCTCATCAGCTTAGTTTTTGTGCATGTGGAGTTCTTGTAATGTTCCTGCCATCGTCCAGGGTGCCTAAACAAGAGGGTAATCAGGCCTGATCCGTGACGTCATGTGGAAGGATCTGGGAGCCAGCAGGGCTTCTTCTATCTGTTGAGGGCTCAAAGAAATTGTTGATTCTGGTGAAGGACCTATGTGAGTGAGAGTAGAAGGTGTACTTCTTAGTCTGTGGGTGCAACAGTCACAAGGAGTCTGTCAGGGCTAACGAAGTGGCCCATGTCTCCAGACTGATAGATTTATGCATGCGGGGGTTACTTGTGTCAAGACAAACGTCCATGAGTGATTTGAAGTAGCCTCCAATCAGAGCATGTAGCTCGTGTGAAGTGGTCAATACAACAATATGTTTAATCTCTCCCCCAAGTCCCGTCCAGTTTAACGCGGGCTGCCAGGTTACTAATTAAACTCAAAAGGATATAGAAGGGGCCTTGTTAGCGCCATTCCTCGTTGCCCTGGAGATCAGCCAACTGGGGGGCTCCTTCTGTTATCGACAGTCTCTTGCTGCCGCTGTTGCCTTTCTCTGTGCAGTGCTGGAAGGTCAATTTATCCGTGCCATTGTTTCACCCGGAACACAGTATGCATGTCCCTGGACCTCCAATTCTCCCACACCCCTATGCATGGGTACTTCCACTTTGTTGGTGGGGTTCCACTTGGCAGGATTATGTTTACGGGCTCTGGGGCTTCAGTGTCCTGTTGCGCAACCAGTCCCAGGATATCTGGGGTGTTTACAAGAAGTGTGACTGTCTATTGTTGAGGGCTTAAGCTTGGCTGGGAACATAAGCATGCACATCAGCTGCATCGCCTGCAATCAATTTTTGCTCAACTGCAGCATAAGATTGCTTCTGTTTTTGCACTTGCAGCGTATAGTCTGTGTGGAGGCTCATTTTTGTAGAATCAGGCCACAAGGTGTCGTGATCCCAGGCTTGCCGCAGTATAGTGTCCCTGTCTGTGTAGTTCAATAACCGGGTGATTATAGGTCTTGGTGGGACCCTCAGAGTGGACTGCGCTGCAAGTGATCAGTTGGCTCTCTCTATAATAAAGCAGGGCAAGAGGGTTCCTTCCGCCAGCCAGATTTCGAACCAGGTTGCAAGATACACCTCTCAGTAGGCACCCTCCACTCCCTCAGGCACCCCAAAGAAGAGCAGGTTGTTCTGGCCTTCCACATCCTCCACTCTGCGTTCCAGTTGGCCAGTCTTTGACTGTAAGCGGGTCACGCCAGCGGTAAGTGTCTGAACCGTATGTTCAGTACTTTAAATCCAGTTTTTGGCCTCTGAGACCTGCTCAACAATCTTCCGTACATCCTGCCATAGCAGTCTCACCTCTTGGCTCCCTCCTATGATCTGAGCCCCCCTAAACCTCGAGGTCAACCTGAGTGGAGTGCTGTCAGGAGAGTGGGTATAGTTCCCAGTCCGGTGTAGGCACCCCTTAGTCTCTGCCTTGTTGTGTTGGATGGACTCCCCCAAGTCCACGGAGGGCTGCAGAAAGTCAAGGCTGTCACAGTGTGAGCCTCTGTATCGCTGCAAGCCCAGTAGCAGCCAGGCCCTTAAAATTGACTTTTGGGAGATGTAGTCGGGCACAGGCTTAGAACACCTAGGCGTCTCCCGCCTGCGACTTGCTCTGTATGGCTCTCTTCACTACATCAGGTTGGTTGGGTCATGCAGGCCTCAGTTGTCACCTCTCTGTTTGTTCCCAAGAAGGGCCCCTGGTGTGGGTCAGGGTGTCACAGGCCCCACAGTCGATTCCTCATCTGTGACCTGGGGAATGGGGGGGAGAAGGAGGCTGAAAGGGCCGCAGCCGCTATGGAGTCTGTCTTCAACAGGGAGTTGCAATCTGCTTGGCCTGCTCCCCTCAGCATCTACCAGGGGATGCGGCACTGGGTTTCCAGGCTGGGCTGCTATATCCTGACGCAGGCTTGTGTCTGACCTTCCAGAGTGGCACAGGAGTGACCAAGAGTGCAAGGGGTTGGGGGGAGATGGTAACCTAGCGTGGCGTTGCAGCTGGGTTGCCTGCACAGCAGTGAGTTCTTGTCACTCGGAGGACCGAGTTCGTTAGGCGACTGCTATGGTTCGCGGCTCGCCATTCCCCTCTCCCCAACTGCGACATTTTTTAAGAATTATATTTCATACAGGATATTCTGAAGTACAACTCTTGAGATGTGAGGAATCAGTATTGCTGCACCAATTCCTTATTTGCAAGCTGTTTTCCCGACATAATTTATGTGCTTTTATCAGGAGACATGCCTGGTGGAGTAAACATCATACATGCAGCATCACAAACATCCTGTGATACCGGATTCGAATGGTTCTACTCAATAGTGTACACAGACTCATCCCTACAGCTACATTTACGAATTGCAATTTAGAACACACTGGCAGGATCTCCTCTCTACTTGTCCATACATTCATTGTTCACATGAAATACACCACCTATGCCGGTTCTTTGAAAAAGGGTCGGGAATACGGGTGTAGAAAATTAAAATATTGCCCACATAAACTGAATAAAATGTGCAAAATCAGTTGTTGGGAGTAGGTCCATTATGTGGTCTACAGGCTTTCTGCAGAATGAATTCCTGTGGCTTCTGAAGCACCTCTGCAGGAGAACCCCTGACCTCTACCAATATTAACCCATCACAATACACCACTGTTTGACTGATGTGTAAACCCACACAGGATGTAAAGTTTTACAATTATTGATGTGAACAAGTACACTAGCTAATCATGTAAGTGCTTTAAAGCTAGTCTTTGACCACATTTTGGGTGGGTCTTTCCAGCAACAAAACATATTTTGTAAAAAAAATTAAAGCCCATGGTTATAAAAATAAGACATCATCCTTTGGCGAGCCCTCGCCCCCGCCCCAAACAGTCACTGAACACAGAAATACAAAAAATATGTGTTCCTTAGAAGGAAAGTCTACGAGTGCGAGGTGGAATTTACAGTGAGTCAGAATTGGCCAATCTTACGTTCCGGTTATCGCGTGAACTTAAAGAACTTGAAGATAGCAGACACTTATATCCTTTTATGACTGAATATACTACATAATACATGTCTGCACACCTAGACAGTTGCACACAGGGCGCAGTCATTTCCTATGAGGTGGAAAAGGGCTGGGTATCCACAGACCATGTGAGATAACCACAAAGTCTGCACTTAGCACTAATTGAATGTTTCTACGGTAGATCAAACTCTCGCTAGTGAAACAAGGAGACTTTTATTTATTTATTTACACAACCCGGGAACGCCTCGTTACGAAAGAGTTTTTCCTCTAATGCAATTCAATTATCCGGTATTGTGTACATATCTGAGTCTGCAGGGAACGAGAATGAAGGGACATTAAAATGCATGGGCGCGAAAGAGAGTCTGGTGGGAGGGTCTTTAGTGGTCTTGAAAGAGAAACTGAAAGAAGAGTTGCTGTGTGAGAGGCTGGACTTCCGAAAGGACAGAGATCCAAGGATTCTGCAACTCACACCCCACCACCCTGAATCACACTAGAAGAGATCTAGGAAACGTTATTACCCATGCGGGTGGTGGACTGCATCTGAAAAACCCAGGCTCCAACCTCAAGGAACTACTTTTCTTTGAATCTATAAAAGATGATCTGGTCGGATTGGACAACAATCCTTGGGGTGTGGCCTCCTTGAACAATTACAAAATCACGCTTAATGAATTGGCATTGTACAAAGATATACTCCCACAGGGGGTACGTTTCTGCTTTCGCTGGCATCTCTGGTCTGTAATGCTTTATTGCCCAATTTCCTGAAAGTTTTTTTTTTGGGTTCAGAAGTGGTTTGCTTACACAATGGCGTAGACTTTGGCTCGCCAAGATGGCAGGGCAGTGTATGTGACATAACACATTCTTTGAACTCTGATAAAATCAGAGGACTGCCACCTTTCCCCACCCGAGTCCCTCGACAGCCTCCCAGTTTTGCTACTCAGAGGCAAGGGGAAGGGCACGAAGTGAACATTACATACAACAAACCACCTTTACTTTGAATTCCTGCTGCCGCCTTCATGACTCCCGAGACCAGAGGCATCATGACACGTGCCACAGAACGTTAAACCAGGAGAAGTAGCTGCTAGCCTTTGCCACCCCCTCCTACCTCCCTATCCAGGTCCTCTCATTGACAGCTGTACTGCTATATTTTGGCACACATCCTGTCATGCAATAATTGCATGCCAATTTGTGGAGGAATTACTTGTTTTTTTATTTAGATAGAGGAACATGCTTAATGTAATGTAAAATGACATTTATACCGCGCGGCTATCACTCCAAGGAGCATCTTGGCGCTTACACATAGACCAGAGTGGAACTAGAGTTTGGTCTGGCTGCTAGCTGTAGTGGGACCAGAGCCCTTATACTAGTGCACGAGCGCAGTGTCCGGGAGACTGAAAATCCAGGTCTTTAATGCCTTTCTGAACTCAGATTCCTGTTCCAAAGCACGGAGGTGCGGAGGGAGTTTGTTCCATGCTTTGGACCCCAGGACTGGCAGGGATTTGCCACCCCTAGAGCAGAGTTTGAAAGTCGGGATAGCCAGCAGATTGGCATTAGAAGACCTTAAGGTGCGCAATGGATGGTATCGAGAGAACCTCCTTTGTATATATTTTGGTCCTTGTGAGTGCAAAGCCCTAAAGGTGATTATCAGGACTTTAAATAACACTCTTTTAACCACCGGTAACCAGTGGAGAGTGTTTAATGCAGCAGATGCTGAGGATCTCTTTGGCCATTTCAAAACCAGCCTGGCCGCTGCATGCTGCACCATTTGCAACCTGTGGGTGACCAACTTGCTGGTTCCCGCATATAGACTGTTACAATAGTCTAGTCGTGATGTCACCAGGGCCACAGCTACCATTTTCCTTGCCGATAGTGGAAGTAGGTCAAAGAATTTTCTTAGCCCTTTAATGACATTAAAACAGGTTCCAGCTACTGACAGGGCCTGCTGTTTGAACGATAGAGCGGTATCAAACTTGATGCCTAGGTTACGTGCGGCGTTGGTAGTACTAGGCGGTGCCTCCACATTCTCAGGCCACCATAATTTGGGAATTAAATCATTTTGTGTGCCCAGTGGTAGGATTTCCGTTTTTCCTGTATTACACTTCAGGTGGTTTTTACCCATCCACTCAAATGTGGCCGTCAGACAGTGTTTGAGATTCTCTTCCCAGTCCTTAGTGTCTTTATCAAGGACTAGGATGAGTTGCGTATCGTCCGCATACGCAATAACATCCATCCTAAAGGACGATATCAGCCTGATCAGGGGGGTGGTGTAGATATTAAAGAGCGACGGGCTCAAACTAGATCCCTGAGGCACTCCTGATGTGATTGTTTTTTCCTTTGAGCAGAAATCACCAAGGGTGACCACTTGCCTTCTGCCACTCAAAAAGTTCTTTAGCCACTCCAACACGACTCCTGTTATGCCTGATGTTATTAGCCGGTCAATCAAGATGGTATGTGAGACAGTGTCGAAGGCTGCCGATAGATCTAATAGTATCAGGACAGCCTTCTTACCCTGATCCATTGCCATTCGTATAGTATCAGTGGTGAACAGGAGCGCGGATTCAGTGGAGTGTTGTGCTCTGAAACCTGCTTGATTGGGGTGCCAGGCGTTGTTTTCCTCAAGAAACATTGTGACTTGTTTGTTTACAAAAGATTCTGTAAGTTTACCTAGTACGGGAAGCAATGAGATAGGTCTAAGATTGGACAGAATGGTAAGATCAGCAAGTTGTTTTTTCTGCAGTGGCTTAACTGCCGCAAGTTTCCATTCAGAGGGGAGAGTTGCGGGGGCCAATGAGGCATTAACAATGTGATTAATCACAGGGTTAACGGTGTCTACAAGCGCTTGTAGGACCGTAGGAGGGCATGGGTCAAATGGCGATCCTGACTTGATCGCCAGTATGGCCTGACGTGTTTCCTCCAAGCTAATAGGCCGGAAAGTCGCCATGATGTCCGAGTGTGATTTTGGCACGCTCCCTTCATCCACTGATTTTGTTGTAGGGGCGGCAAAATCTTTGGTAAGAGCCTGTACTTTTTGTTCGAAAAAGTCCGCTCTGGTATTGCAGCGATTTTCAGAAGGGGGGATTTCCTGCAGCAGTATTTTTGGGTTGTTGAAGCCCTGCACAATGTTAAAGATCGACTTTTGTTTGTTCCGTGCTGCTTCTATTGCTGCCGTGTAAAAATTAGTTTTAGCTTCTTTAATCAAGGTATGATATTGGCTTCTTGCTAGTTTATATCTATCGAGTTCCTCATCTTGGTAGTCCTTTCGCCACCTGCGCTCAAAGGATCATACCTCTCCTTGTTTTTCTTTTAGTGTGCGATTAAACCAGGGGCAGAAGCTCTTTTTTGACATGCTCTCTTTCTATTGTTGGTGTGGCCAGATTTATCTTTAAGAGTAGTCATCCACTCCCCAAAACGGTTATTGTCCGTAACAGGATTTCCTGTCATTACAGGTATGCCTTCATTGGCTATTACAGTCAGCTCTGGATGCCCAATGACCTGTTTCCAACCCCATCTCTGGTCTGTGTACCCTTCCTTAAATGTTTGCCCTTGGCTCCCCCTTCTAGTGATAGGTTAAAAGGGATCAGTGAATGATCTGACCATGTCTGGGCCATAGGAGGGTTAACTACAAGTGTAGCAAGATTAGAGCAAATATAGTCTAGAATGTGCCCTGCCCGGTGTGTTGTCTTCTGGGTAAGTACTAATAGCCCTAACACCTCCATAGTATCTTTGAATGAGATGACTGCCAGATCTTGGGGAGAGTCCAGATGGAGATTGATATCCCCAAGTAGAGTAAAATTGGCGAATCTAAGTGCCAAGTTACTAAGTCCCTCCCTGATACTTTCCAGAAATTCCTTATTCGGGCCCGGAGGGCGATAGACCAATGCTCCCGAGAAAGTGAAGGAGTCGTTGACTTTAATGCAAAAGCGAGCGCATTCTGCTTCTTTGATATCCTGGAGCTCAGTTATAGAGCATTTCCAGGTATCCCTGTAAATAATCGCCAGTCCTCCTCCCCGTTGTCCCCCTCTGTCCATCCTTTGTATGAGATATCCTGGGGGTAAAGCATTCACTATGTCTGGATTACTCCATGCCTTCAATCAAGTTTCAGTGATGAAAAGGCAATCTAGGTCTCTTTCAGTTATCAGGTCGAAGATGTGCAAAGCGTGTTTTGACATGGACCTTGCGTTTGAGTGCTCCATGCAGTTCTTTACTACTCCTTGTGAGTGATGATATTTGCTTGTAGGAGAAGGATTTTTTACAATCCTGGCAGCTAACCGGGCCTTCCCATGAAGCCAGATTGAGCAGATGCTGACATGTGTGTGTGAAGTTGGTTGTAGTGCTAGTAGGTCATTTCTACTGTATAGCACAGTATTGTGCAGACGGACATTATCACTGGCCCTAGGCCCGACCGGCGCGCGGACTGGTGCGCCCGCTGCGCGTCGTCGCCATAGGTGCTTTAAGTAGAAGGCTGGGCTCGGTCCTAGTGCACGACTAGACCGTCAACCTCAGCCAAGATGGCCGTGAGTAATGTGCCCCCGGAAGTGAGGATGCTCGCTCCCTATGTGCCGCGCTGTCTCCCTCCACACAAACAGCACCAGCTGCGGTAGAACGGGGTGCAAAGCGGCGTCTAGACCGGGAGTGTTACAGTTTGTCACTCGATCTTTTTAATTTGCACACAATTTGACAGTTATTAAAATAAACGCAAACTGCTCTGAATCTTAACTCATTCAGGCAGTGCGCTCCACACAAATTAACAGTTCTTTCAGTTTAACAATTCTAGCAGTTCTAGTAAATCAGAACAAGATTTTCAGTTGGACACCTAAGCGGAGCATAGCTCAGTGTCTGGATGCTACCAAAGCAGTGTGATTAAAGCAGTGTGACTTAAGATATAAGAAGGAAGCACAAACACATCTTAGCAAGATCAATATCTCTTGTCTTGGCATTCCAAAAAGGATCTGTTTCCACGGGCAACAAATCAGAATTTAGGAGGGGCTCCTATTAGCCCATTGTCCTTTTACTGCTGTTTCTCGATCTGTAAAGCAGACATTCTACATCAACAATAGCTGGCAAGATGTCAGCCTTCTTCTGTGCAATCCTACAATGTTCCAAGCCAAAGGTCTTACTTGTATTACTAATTTAGATGTCGAATGAGCTGCATCCTTTTTTGGCAAACAACTTTATGCTATCTCGAGCTTTATGAGCCTGGAGCCAACTAAGGCCATAGGGTCAATACTGATAAAGAATGCCTCTGCTGACTCTGAGAAATCAAGGCCAGCCCTGGCTGACCGGAGCAAACTGTACAGTTTTCTAAAGTCAACAAAGTCAGTGTTGGATGAGAATGGCTGAGTCAATATACAACAAATGCATAGCAGCAGACGTATGTGCACTGTGGAAAAAGGACTATGAAGAAGGCTATTAAATCAGGCTAACACACTTATAGACCTAGACCTTCACTCCAGTGCTTCTTACATGGAACCCTCTCTAGGGGGCATTGTAATGCATGGGTTTTAGTTCATCTGTATCATTTTAGAAGGAGACCACCATATTAAAATCTGTCTCCCCCATCCCCGTATAAGTTGTGACGCTGAACAGGAACATCATATTTCTGACCAAGTCGCTTGATAGCTGGCTGTGCCATCAGAATTCAAGCTACTCGTCGCCAATAAGTTCCAATAAGGCAATAGCACATCTGAGAAGCCTGGTGACGCTATGCAGATGTGACGTTGCTTGCCGTTTCAGCTGATCTTTGTGGTGGGATCACAACTAATTTCAATGTTTGGTCCTTCCTATAATGGAATAGAAGAGATAAACAAGCATTGGCAAAGTCAACAGATCTCGCCTATGGGATCAATCGGCTTTGCCAACGGTTTTTCGTGATGCTGTACAGCATCCGTGATGCTTCACAGCATGACTAAGGGAGAATTTAAGAAAAGCCTATTACACAACCACGCACCCTATTTTGTAGGTGTGTACACCACGCACATGTGTGTCTACAAAATGATGCAGGCGCTTTATCTTTTTTTTTTTTGCTGATCAGAGTTGGATCCGTAAATAAAAAGAAAAAATCGTGTGTACGTTTTTATTTTTATTTTTTTAAGTGGACGGGGAAGCAACATGAGAGTAACGGACACATGAAAGCAACACAGAGGGCATGGGTGGGGTGGAGAAAATCTACACAGGTGAGAGAGCAATGTGAAGCGGGGGGAGGAAGAAGCACACAAGCGAGAAATCAAAGCGGGGTTCACAAGCAAACAAGGGCAAGTATATTACGGAGGGGATGGGGGAAACACATGGGTGAGAGAGAGCAATACAGAGCACAGAGGAGGAAAGAGAAGCACACTAGTGAGACAGCAGAGCAACACATGCACTCTCATGGAGTGCTTAAGAAAAGAGTATTTACCTGAAAGTGTGCAAGGCAAGGACCCAAGTAAATTGGCCTGACACAGGCGAAGGGACAGATACAAAATGGACAAGACAAGCCAATGCATTTGAAGCAGGCAAATGAGAGTGGTAGTAAAGCCAGCCAACAGTATGCAATGGACAGCCTGCAAGCTCAGCTGTGTTTTTGGTAAGCCCACAGAATGTCTTTCGCAGCCACACTGCTGTGTTTTCTGGTAGGCTTGACCTAATAAGGATGGAATGTAGTGCTACCCAGACGAATTCCCAGCTTATTTGAATTTCTTCCATCAGCTTGTTTCTTTGTGGGAATCTCCAACCAGATTCTGAAGTCTTCACTAAGGGCGTTAATCTGCACATCAAAAGCCCAGCAGCACTGAATCTCAACTGGGGCTGCTTGTGTTCCTTAGCAGAGGGGGCGTGGCCCGATAGTTCTGACAGGGTGGACCAACACTGATTTGCATAAAATTATACCACACGAGTTACAGAATAGAATGCTACACAGAGGAATTTCCACTGTTTGGCATGCATCGGTTCAAGCATTTCTACCCATCAGTTACTTGCTGCATAAGTCTTCAAAATACCCAATTTTGACATGATGACTGCATTGAGACTCTTTTAAGCATGCGCTGTGCTGCGTGTGTTAAACACGAATTCTAGAGCCCAGGTAAGCTCCCATGTCACATTTTAAGATGGTTAGACTTTGGCTTTTTTCAAGGGAGAGGATATATAGGGGTTTAATGTAGCTTCTGAACACATAAATAGCTGTAGCATGTGTCCTAGAGGAATTGTGAACTTTGTTGTGTGACGTATTACTTCAGGTGAAATTCAGTGCATAGAGTTCTATAATGACAACATTTCAGCCAGATCAGGTCTGCACTAAACTTGAAGCTGTTTAGATAATAATACTTGGTGATTATTTTTTTTTGCATTTTTGGAAACGTGCAATAGGAGTAAGTGGGCATAGTTAATATTTTCTGACGAATCAGATATTTGAATGAAGACTTTATTTTATGACCAATTTGGAAGCTTGTCGAAGCGACTCTTTCACTTTTAGATGTGGAGACTGTGCTCGCTTGAAAGCCACATATAAAAGAAAACACATAACATGTAGTGTTTGTAATGAAGGAAGGAACAGAAAAACAGCATGTGGTAAATCAGTTGGAGAGAAAGTCAGAATATACAGGAGTTTGAGGGAAGGAGATGAAAACGAACAGGGTCCGAACCAAGACAGTTCTACAAGAAACCAGCAATTCATCTCAAGTAACATGTAATGGGATTTACTCTTGCTTTTGCCAGGAAATATTACTGCTGAATGAGCATCTTCATATATGTTAAATCATATATGAAGATACTGCATCAAATGCAATTTTCTATTTTGTCGGTAGGTCAGCAGCATGTAACAATTTTATTAAATTAATTGCAAAATGACTCATTTTCCCACAGGCTTTTTAGATTGAGCCTGGGCAGCGCAGGCGCTGCTCTGCCAGGCATGCTGTATTTGAGTATGGACTTGAAGCTCCGCCCATTCTCCGCCCATATTGTTCATTGGCTTGTGTCATTGTCCTTTGTAAATGCTGGCTTCTGATTCATTAATAGGCTTGTTAGTCCCTTCTTAGTACCGCCTTGCCTTCATTTGTAACCTCCCATGAGGACTGCCCCTTTTACTACTGTTGTTACACGGCACGTCATATTTAGTCTGTAAGCACTATTTTCTTTAATGAGTTTCTCCTATTGCAGGCAGGACATGCTTTCCTGCAACATTCAGCACCCCATGCGTGCTTTAACTTTCCCAGCAGCACCAGACAATGGCGGCAGTTTCTGTGAAATTAAATAGGTCTCGCATTTACAAGAGTCCAAGCTATTGGCATTGTAAACGACAATGCTCTTTATTTATGTGTTAATTATCAAAACAGATTAATAAAAGTCATGGTCATTTACAATGCCAATAGCTTAAACTCTTGCAAATTTGAGACCTATTGCATTGCAAATGCTTGTTCAGAGATGTCTCTGATGAGAAATATTCCAAGATCCCGCAAGCCGCGCTCTGGCACATTAATATGACACAAAGCAGCAGAGTGCTGGAACACAGTCACATTCACGCAAAAGAGCAGAAAAAAATGAATCCAGGCGGCATTTACGCCATGTTTAGGTCTGGCTGGAGAGCTAGGGAAAAGGCCACACTAACTGTTTCTGTAAAGGAAGTACGTCATGTTGCTGTCTATGTCAGGCCGTAGTGAGGCGTGTGCTTTCAGTGCACAGGAAGATAAAGGTTACCCCATCGATTAGGCGTTGTAGAAGGAAATAGCGGGTGGTGTAATGAATAAATGAATAGAATTACTGCAGAGGATTGAATCTATGCCCTGCCACATTACAAAACTGTACTAGCCCTGCAGAGAAATGCTTCTCTGGCACTGCTAGCCTATGTGGTTCATTAATGTTTAGAAGGGAGGGAAAAGACTCCATTCTCTTTCAATCTGTGCCCTCACTGCTGCCACTTCTAACAAAAGTCAGTGCTCTCTTCACACTCACAATTTTATAGTCACAACTATAAAAAAAAAATTAAAAACATACGTTCACACTAAAACATTCAAGGCCTGTTTGGATGGGTAAATGATAAACGCGTCCAGAATATATCTTACCTTAATATTTTTGTTAAAAAACAAATACTCTCTAATCCTTTCACAGCAGTAAATAAGCATTTGGCCTCTCACTCAGTTAAAAACAATACCACGTTTTAAGGTATTCAGAAATATTTCTTCTAGCAGTGGCTGTCACTTGACAGGCCAAGGCATTGAATGTTCTTGTGCACAAAAGAGCCACAGAAGCAGTGTAGTTAAGAGGGCATTCACAACAAAGGGACACTCCAATTCCTGAGGGACAGAGTCACAACATCACTCATCAAATGGCAGCAGTCAGATAGGTAAGACTCTCGAGTGGGAGGGGAATATTACAGGATGTTCACAAGCCAGGATCACTGTGTGTATCCAGGCTTCTTCATGCCCAATATTTTCCACTCAGCCTGGAAGGTGGGAGTCGTGTGTGGAACATTAGGTGTGTCACTGTGGGTGAACCAAAAACGCACAGCAGTACCATTTACCATGAGAATAAATCTCAGAGGGTAGAGGTATATAGAGTCCAAGGTACTCTCCAGTTCAGGTCGGAGGCCCTTACTCACTTAGTAGTAGTAGACTCTCGACATATAGCCTTTCCCCTCTGAGATTTATTCTAATGGTAGTCAGTACTAGTGTGCATTTTTGCATGTAAACAGGAGGATGTCCTGGCTTTGCCTTATTTCTTAGTGACTGAAAAGTGTGGGTGGAGGGACAGGCGGATTCAGGAGGGAACGCTGCTTCTGAGGGAGCAATCCTTATGTGTTATGTACTTGAACCCTGCCTTGAAGAGTCCTGTTTCTAGCAATAGGATTCTAGCCCAATTCTTGCATCAAGAAAGGGCTTGGTGAGAAGTTAATTTTACTCGGGTGTGCCCGCTAGAGAAGTGGAAAATGTAAGAAAGAGATCTGGGACACTCGACCGCTGCCCATGCCGAGAGACATCCGGATGTTTTCACCTCTCAGTAAGTGATCAGTAATTCGTGTTATCATAAACAGTAGCAAGGATGTAACTGAAGTGCTGCAGAGTGCTCACAACCATATGCCTCCAAATTTAGAACCAGTGCCCTTATCACTTACCCTATGCGTTATATTTTCTTCCTTGAGATCAAATGCACAATTGCTCCAGGGACCATTCAAAAGGCAGGAACTGCCAAATAGGCATTAAACTACCCTTGCAAATTCCTATCTCGAGTTCACTTGAGGTTACATTCTACGAGAGGGGGGTTGTACTCCTCAGTAACCTAAATATAAGACTAATAAATTTTCCTTTTCAGACGCAGCGGTACATGACCGAAGGTCCCTAAGGCATACTGCCACTAAAGGTATATTATAATACACACACACAACCTTCTTCATTTATGGCAAAATACTTTCCCATGCACATAGTGTTGTTGTTTTTCCTACTGAGGTAATGCTGCCTGAATTACAAGCATTAAAATTGCTCGTGTTACCATGATGGGCAGGATTTCAGTATCTACCCAACAGGAATATGGAACAACCCTATTTCTCCAAGGGTACTATACCAATATTGTGCCATCTACTTGTATTCGTTCTAATGCATCCCTTGCGCATATAAATACTGCGGTTGACCTGCAGCACCCTTACAAGGCATCCCATACACAAGTAAATGCTGCACCTGACTGGGGCACCCTTCTAAAGCATCCCTTGCACAAATAAATGCTGCACCTGACTGGGCACCCTTCTAAAGAATCCCTTGCACAAATAAATGCTGCACCTGACTGGGCACCCTTCTAAAGCATCCCTTGCACAAATAAATGCTGCACCTGACTGGGGCACCCTTCTAAAGCATCCCTTGCACAAATAAATACTGCACCTGACTGGGGCACCCTTCTAAAGCATCCCTTGCACAAATAAATACTGCACCTGACTGGGGCACCCTTCTAAAGCATCCCTTGCACAAATAAATGCTGAACCTGACTGGGGCACCCTTCTAAAGCATCCCTTGCACAAATAAATGCTACACCTGACTGGGGCACCCTTCTAAAGAATCCCTTGCACAAATAAATGCTACACCTGACTAGGGCACCCTTCTAAAGCATCCCTTGCACAAATAAATGCTGTACCTGACTGGGGCACCCTTCTAAAGCATCCCTAGAACAAATAAATGCTGAACCTGACTGGGGCACCCTTCTAAAGGATGTATGACGTTACAACGCAGGCTGTTACAACGCCTGCCTTTACAACGCGGTTTTTACATCGCAGTCCATTACAACGCATAGTGCTTTTGGGTGTTGGATAGTGAATAGTTTAATTTACTATTTCAACTCCAGTCCCCGTGGACACTAGGAAGGTTATTGGATAGTAAATTAACCTATTCTCTATCCTAGAGCGCCCCCCAGCGCAGTGCGTTGTAATAGTTTGCGTTGTAAAAGTTGTGTTGTAATGGTAGTTCGTTGTAAAAGTTTCGTTGTAAAGGTTGTATATCCCTTCTAAAGCATCCCTTGCACAAATAAATGCTTCACCTGACTGGGGCACTCTTCAAAAGCATCCCTTGCACAAATAAAGGCTGCTCCTGACTGGGGCACTCTTCTAAAGCATCCCTTGCACAGATAAAGGCTGCTCCTGACTGGGGCACTCTTCTAAAGCATCCCTTGCACAAATAAAGGCTGCTCCTGACTGGGGCACTCTTCTAAAGCATCCCTTGCACAAATAAAGGCTGCACCTGACTGGGGCACTCTTCTAAAGCATCCCTTGCACAAATAAATGCTGCACCTGACTGGGGCACTCTTCTAAAGCATTCCTTGCACAAATAAAGGCTGCTCCTGACTGGGGCACTCTTCTAAAGCATCCCTTGCACAAATAAAGGCTGCACCTGACTGGGGCACTCTTCTAAAGCATCCCTTGCACAAATAAATGCTGCACCATGCTGCACCTGACTGGGGCACTCTTCTAAAGCATCCCTTGCGCATATAAATGCTGCAGTTGACCTGCAGCACAGTGACCATATCAGCCATAGCCAATTTGATTTTCCTGAATTTTTGTATTTCAATTAACTGAAGACTAACTTGCACTCTTAGTTCAATACCCACATGTTGAAGCACTATAACCATTTTTTATAAAAATAAGTCAAAATCTTGTTCCCTTGAATAGGATGGGGCCGCCACATGGTGGAATTAACCGCCATCCGTGGTAAATATTTACTGCTATTTGTGGGGGTTTTGCACCATTTTCTTGGGCAAAATGCATCCTCACATATATATGCATTTTGTGATAAAATACATCTCGAAATACCAATTTTGCAGTTTATGTAATTTCACCAACATTTCGCGGAATTATGCAAAGCAAATTTCATTCACACTTATCTACCAACTAGCAAGAAGCTTGTGTCCCCTTGTGTATAACGATAACTAGATGACTGCAAGAAAGTGAATTATGGTGCAGAAGGACTAAGTCGACTGATGCATGCATCAGGATCTGCGACCTGCTGGCTGCACGACTGCGTTACTTATGTCAGAAACTGAAACCTACCCATCAAAATTAGAGCAAATTACAACATTGATTGGCAGAAGGATGAAGACAGATGTTGTAACTGCAGTGAGAAAACGGATACAATTTATCAGCGAAAACAATTCTAGCTGAGGCTGGTTGTACACCGAATAGAGCATGACAACTGCCACACACACTCACGTTGTCCTTAAAGAGTTAAATAATCTCATAACGTGACGTGACATGCCGTATGGCCACCAAAAAGCATAGCAAGCGTGGTGGCTATTGTCATGAGAAACAGCACTGACAAAACATGTGAAAGGCAGCATAGTCATGGAAAAGAAAAACTAAATAACCAGTAATTGGTGTAAGGACGTGTAAAGGACGGATCTTGACTACCTCTCATGATCACTGTAGTGGCGCACTAGTTGTTGCACGTCACGTAAGGACGTGATGTGCGGCGGCCATCTTGGAAAATGATGCGCGCGCATTCTCATTGAGAAGGCGCGACCGGAGACAGAGAGCAGCGCCGGCTCGGCGCTCTTCAGGGGAAATATATAGTTAAATAAAGTACCGTGCAACCATACCTTTGGGTCGGCGATTTATTGATGCGAGCATCCTTACAGTGGCGACGAGGTCGGGATCAGACCAGCAACCTTCAAAAGAAAAAATAACGAGGAAAAAACGGGAATGAAAACGGACCCACCACGTGGGCACAGAGAGGGCTAGCAGAGCTCCTATCAACCCAGACAGACCAGCCCGAGGCCGGGCCTACGCAGCCAAGCAACCTCGTGCTGCACCAGCCAGACAAACAGGACTGTAAGCACCACTAAAGGTACTGTAACCTGAAGAGCGCGGCAGAGCCATAACTGCCCACAACAGGAAGGGTGGCACAGAGACCCTAGTGCAGCCATATAGCGCGCCAAATCCAGACCACCCAAACCCACGTGGGGACCCGAGCTGGCTACCCTAAAGGAGGGGGAGGGGGCTGACACTGAGAGTCCCCAGGCACAACACAGTAAAGAAGAAACAGATAGCACCCCAGGGAGCCCCACCGGAAAAGGGAACAGAGCACCCACAGTCAAGGAAGAGAAGATGAGCACACCAGCGGGATACGCCATAGCACCAGTCCAGTTCCTACCGAAACCAGGGGAACCACTGATGAAGTGGGAGGACTGGCGAGAATACATAGACAACTTCATAGGGGTCCTGGAGGACGAGAATGAAGAGACTTTCAACCCCAAAAGGAAAAAACGCATACTACTACTCAATTTGGGGCCAGAAGGACTCAGAATCTACAAAAGCCTGGTGCCCAAACAGAGAGGAAGCACGGACGATGACGTGTACGCCCACGCCATCGACGACCTGAACGAACACTACCGACCCACTGTCTGTGTGTCAGTCGACAGATTCAACTTCCAGCAGAGGAAGCAACGGGCTGGAGAGTCAATTGAGGAATATGTAGCGGCCCTGAAGAAATTAGCGACCACGTGCAGGTACGGAGTGTGGGAGGACGAGTTTATCAAAGACCAGATAGTGATGCACACCTCCAGCACGAACGTTCAGGACAAGCTATGGGCAAGCGGAGACACCACACTCAAAGATGTAATGGTCATCGTCAAAAGGGCAGAACTCGCACGTAGGTGCGCCGACGCAACCAAGAAAGACACGGCAACCAGTGCCATGGTAAACAGAGTATATGAAGAGGAACCTCGCCGGGACCAGAGATACAAGGGCCCGCACCAAAAGGATCCTACAAAGGGCAAGGCAAAGCAGGATTTCATGGAAAACAAGCAGCCAACGACAACAAGAAAACGTGTTACAGGTGCGGAAGTTGGTCCCATGAGGCACACGACAGAAGATGTCCCGCGTTCAGGGCCAAGTGTTTGCACTGCGGCATCATCGGCCATTATGAGAAAGTGTGCCGGAAGAAACTCTCCAAAGGTATGGTGAAATACATCGACCAAGGGGAAGACAACCAGGAAGAGACCGCAGAGGAAGAAGTAGTCACCGTCCTATGCATATATGACCAGGTATTAAGTGTGGATGGGAAAAGGACAAACAAACCAGTATTGGAAATGACAATGGGCGGAGTAGCCATCAGCGTAGTGGCGGACACAGGTTCCCCCTACACAATAGTTCAAAGAGCGGTGTGGGACGAAACATTCAGACCGAGGCTAGGACCAGAGTTGGAGAAACTGGACATCCGACCAGTCACATATAACGGCGATCGCATCCCAATGGTGGGATTCCGACTCTTGAAGGTCGAGTTCAGAGGCCGGTCAGCGTTCTGCAAGCTGTACATCTCAGAGAGGGGACCGTCCGTCTTGGGATGGCTGGACCAGGGCGACCTGGGGATCAAATTAGACCCAGGAGGAAAAGAACAGATCCTGCTCACGGAACCGGAAACATGGCCCAATCTGACAAAATGGAAAGAAGACTACCCAAAGGTGTTCGGAGGTAAAGTGGGGAAACTGGAGAGATTCCAACACAAGATTGTACTCAAGGAGGATGCCATTCCCGTCGCCCACAAAGTGAGAAATGTACCCATAGCGGTAAGAGAGGCAGTCCAAGCAGAGCTTCAAGACTTGGAGAAGAAAGGGATAATTGAACCTGTCACCTGTGCAGAATGGCTCGCACCGTTGGTAGTAGTCATGAAGCCCAATGGGAAGGTCAGACTCTGCGTTGACCTGAGAGAATTGAATAAGAACATTGTCGTGGAGAAGTTTCCCCTCCCAAGGATCGATGAAATGTTGGCAAAAACCAGGGGGGTCAAATGGTACTCCACCATCGATTTGACCTCCGCCTACCACCAAATAGTATTGCACCCAGACAGCAGAAAACTCACGTCATTCATCACCCCATTCGGATGCTATCAGTTCTGCCGCATGCCGTTTGGACTGGCTTCGGCAGCCGCAGTGTTCCAGAAGCTAATGCACCAGCTGTTTGGGAACATAACAGGTATCCAATATTTCCAGGACGACATTCTTGTAATGGGGCGAGACAGAATGGACCATGATCAGAAGCTCGAAAAAGTGCTGGAAACCCTGGAAATCAAAGGCCTCACAGCAGAATGGACAAAATGCCGATTGGGCCTGGAGTCGGTGACCTATCTAGGCCATGAAATAGGGGTACATGGCATCACTCCGAAAGCAGAAAATGTGAAGGCAATCGCTGAAGCTCCGCCCCCCACCAACAAGGAGGAGGTTAGATCATTTTTGGGTATGGCGGAGTACTACAGTAAATTTGTGGTACACTTTGCTTCAAAGACACACCATATGAGAATGCTGACCAGGGAGAGCACCAGTTTCCAATGGACACCAGAGGCACAAAGTGAGTTCGAAACAATCAAGAAGGACGTCGCGGGAGCAGTGCCGCTAAAAGGATACGACCCACAGGGCGCCACTGTGCTCACAACCGACGCCAGCGACAAGGGCCTGGGCGCAGTGCTCATGCAAGATCGCGGACAAGGACTGATGGAGACGATCAGTTTTGCATCCCGGGCATTGACGGCCACTGAAAGCAAATAGTGTAATCGAGAAGGAGATGTTGGCTGTGGTCTGGGCCATGACGAGATTTCGGCAATTTCTATGGGGTACCCGATTCCTGCCTAAGACAGACCATAAGCCGTTGGTGAGGGTGCTAACATCTAGTGGACACGCCAACGCCACTCCCAGAATATCTAAAATGACTCTGAAACTGCTCGAATTCAGGTATGATGTGGAATATATTCCAGGGAATCGGAACCGAGTAGCAGATTTCCTGAGCAGGGCTGCAGCCATGGAACCAGGGAAAGAAGACCCTACAGACGAAAGGGAATTGGTAGCTCTCGTGGAGGATCAGGAGAAATGCATCAGCTACCAGGAGTGGACAGAGGAATACGAGGAGGACAGCGTCATGAAAGAAGTGAAGATGCACATTGTCAAAGGCTGGCCAGACAAAAGACACGTGAGTGAACATATCAAGCCATACTATGAAGAAAGGGAAGAACTGTCGGTAGTGGACAAAGGAGTGTTACAATACACAAACACTTGCTTTAGGGTTCGAGGGAAATTTTAAAGACCCAGCACAGTTATAACCCCCCACACAAGTTATAAACAACAACAAATAACTGTGGGTCTAGTAATAAACTCAAGGCATGATATGTATAGCTGGCTATGTGTCTGTTAACGCTATTCAGATAGGAGACAGACTGGACAGTTAACCACTGTGAAAAATGTCCATCAGTTACTCGTTCTTAGCCGCCCAGTACATCATTTGGTCTACTCCACAGTATTTTGACCACCACTCTCTCCCCATGAATATATAGGAGATAAGTAGTGTGAGAGATGTCTGGTAGGTGTTATTTGTTTGTAACTGAGAGCAGTGCTTAAATAGTAAGTGAAGAAAAAATATATAAAGTGTAAGATTGGATAGTGCATACAATATTCACTTTATTCTGGAGTCATGCACCTCCAATATTAAAAACAACGATAATGCAAGAAAGTCAGGTGGTTCAAACAAATACCTTCTGACTGGGTGATCTGGTCGACATGTTTCTGCGGACTACGGTCTTTTACTATACCAGCCGCTTCCTCAGGACCCATAAACTTACTTGCTACTGCTAATGTGAATTAAATCATAAGTGAAAAACAGGACATTTGTGAACAGAAAAAGTGTCACCTGTACACTTCCATTTTCCTCCTATACGTGTCCCGTTGTGATTAGGCCAGCATTTCCACATGAGATGAGATGAAAAAACAATAATAATAATAACACCTTCATTAGTAAGGGCTATACAGAAGACATTGCTGAAATCATATTAGTACCACATAATGGTCCAATGACCATATTGTAAATATCATTGTATGCGTAATCAAAGCCTCACCTTAATTTGCAAGGGGAATAGCCTCACCTCACCTGGCAAACAGCTCAGGAAAATGAAGCACCGCTCTGTGGTACAGAGAATATAGAAAAATCAAAATTAACAACCCGTGTCAGGTAAAGTTAGCGCAGAGTCACAACCTGTGGGATGCTGAACAGCACATCCACAGGAGCCATATGATCCTACCATCCCTAATTGTTTGGCAAATAAAGTTCTATAGCGTCTGGCATAGAATTTGTATCACACTCACAGCTCGATAGCCAAGTTGTCTAGTAATGGCCATCCTAATACAAACTATTTATTGCCAGAAAAATCATAGCTACAGAAATAATAGCTACAAAAATAATAGCCAGAGAAATAATGCCAACCATCACGATCTCGTGATTTAAAGTAATCGAATTTAGGCATCTGTTGTGAGTTATAATATCACAGGCTTAGCTCATAAGTATAACAACAAAGCCAAATGCGGATATAAATCCGCTGTCTTAATTAATCTCTCTGCTCAAAAATTAGCGCATAGAGACTTCTGTTCAGAATTATAATAGCAACACAAGCTCGTGGATCTTGTTACAGAACCAATCATGAACCAGACATTTTGATAAGTAGCAGTGCGCTGCATACTGTAGTTAAGGCGCGCCCACTCAGTTCAAAACCTTTTCGTTTTGCAATAGCAAATGCCCGCATCAAGTGGGTTAAGAGTTAATCTGGATGTCTCCTACACCCTTACCTCTCCGTCGGTACTTCAAGCAGCCGGCCGGGCTGTTTGGGGAGGTACCGCGCGAGGGAAGAAACACTTCCTTATTGTTTCAAGTGTGCTCGTGATTGGTCTACCGCGACGCTCATAGAACTACCAGAGCTTCCCAGCAGCTCTGGTAGTTCTATGAGCGTCGCGGTAGACCAATCACGAGCACACTTGAAACAATAAGGAAGTGTTTCTTCCCTCGCGCGGTACCTCCCCAAACAGCCCGGCCGGCTGCTTGAAGTACCGACGGAGAGGTAAGGGTGTAGGAGACATCCAGATTAACTCTTAACTCACTTGATGCGGGCATTTGCTATTGCAAAACGAAAAGGTTTTGAACTGAGTGGGCGCGCCTTAACTACAGTATGCAGCGCACTGCTACTTATCAAAATGTCTGGTTCATGATTGCTTCTGTAACAAGATCCACGAGCTTGTGTTGCTATTATAATTCTGAACAGAAGTCTCTATGCGCTAATTTTTGAGCAGAGAGATTAATTAAGACAGCGGATTTATATCCGCATTTGGCTTTGTTGTTATACTTATGAGCTAAGCCTGTGATATTATAACTCACAACAGATGCCTAAATTCGATTACTTTAAATCACGAGATCGTGATGGTTGGCATTATTTCTCTGGCTATTATTTTTGTAGCTATTATTTCTGTAGCTATGATTTTTCTGGCAATAAATAGTTTGTATTAGGATGGCCATTACTAGACAACTTGGCTATCGAGCTGTGAGTTTGATACAAATTCTATGCCAGACGCTATAGAACTTTATTTGCCAAACAATTAGGGATGGTAGGATCATATGGCTCCTGTGGATGTGCTGTTCAGCATCCCACAGGTTGTGACTCTGCGCTAACTTTACCTGACACGGGTTGTTAATTTTGATTTTTCTATATTCTCTGTACCACAGAGCGGTGCTTCATTTTCCTGAGCTGTTTGCCAGGTGAGGTGAGGCTATTCCCCTTGCAAATTAAGGTGAGGCTTTGATTACGCATACAATGATATTTACAATATGGTCATTGGACCATTATGTGGTACTAATATGATTTCAGCAATGTCTTCTGTATAGCCCTTACTAATGAAGGTGTTATTATTATTATTGTTTTTTCATCTCATCTCATGTGGAAATGCTGGCCTAATCACAACGGGACACGTATAGGAGGAAAATGGAAGTGTACAGGTGACACTTTTTCTGTTCACAAATGTCCTGTTTTTCACTTATGATTTAATTCACATTAGCAGTAGCAAGTAAGTTTATGGGTCCTGAGGAAGCGGCTGGTATAGTAAAAGACCGTAGTCCGCAGAAACATGTCGACCAGATCACCCAGTCAGAAGGTATTTGTTTGAACCACCTGACTTTCTTGCATTATCGTTGTTTTTAATATTGGAGGTGCATGACTCCAGAATAAAGTGAATATTGTATGCACTATCCAATCTTACACTTTATATATTTTTTCTTCACTTACTATTTAAGCACTGCTCTCAGTTACAAACAAATAACACCTACCAGACATCTCTCACACTACTTATCTCCTATATATTCATGGGGAGAGAGTGGTGGTCAAACTACTGTGGAGTAGACCAAATGATGTACTGGGCGGCTAAGAACGAGTAACTGATGGACATTTTTCACAGTGGTTAACTGTCCAGTCTGTCTCCTATCTGAATAGCGTTAACAGACACATAGCCAGCTATACATATCATGCCTTGAGTTGATTACTAGACCCACAGTTATTTGTTGTTGTTTATAACTTGACAAAGGAGTGTTCACATATAGAGGAGACAAAGTGATCCCCCCAAGGAACCTCATTACCAAGTTACTGAACATGTTACACGAGGGCCACCTTGGCATAGGGAAATTGAAATTAAGAGCCAAACAAAACTACTGGTGGCCAGGCATGGACATAAGAGCAGAGCGGCACGTCAGAGAGTGTCCACAGTGCCAAGGAGCTGACAAGACGCTCAAACCTCTGCGTCCTGCGCTAGGACAGTTCGAAACCCCGCTGAACCCGTGGGAAGAACTATCAATAGACATATTAGGACCCATCCTTGACGATCAGGGCACTCAGAAGTATGTATGTGTCCTCATGGATCGATACTCCAAATGGCCGGAGGTGAAGGTGGATGAGACCATGGACACGGAGAACATTCTGAAATTCTTGTCGGACACTTTTGTGAGAGAGGGCATCCCCAAGTCCATCCTGAGTGATAATGGCCCCCAATTCACGTCAGAAAAGTGGAACAAATGTATGCAGAGGAACGGCATCACAATCAAACACACAGCGATCTATCATCCAGCCGGGAATGGTTTGGTGGAACGTTTTAACAGGGTTGTGATGGGTGCCGTACAAGCTGCGATTTCCTGCAACAAGGATTGGGAGAAAGCCATAGAGAACATGGTATGGGCCTACAGGATCACACCCACGGGGACTGGGTACAGCCCATTCCAGATTTTGAGAGGGCGTGAACCCTTCACGCATGACAACCGGATTTGGAAAGAGAAGGTTATCACCAGCGAATGGTCTCCCGCGGTGGTACGTGCCAATCTGGAAAAGGCACAGTCCATCTACACCAACCACTACAACAAACGGAAGAATGTTAAAGAGGCAAGCTTGGAAAAGGGCGAGTGGGTAAGAGTGAAGTTGGCAACGTTACAGAAGAAAGGAGACAGTAAATACAGCAAGCCCATGCAAGTCAAGGAAGTGTACGACCGGGCGGCCCTGCTGAGTGACGGGAATGTGTGGTCCCAAGACCGCATGGCCAGGTGTAATAAGATCCTGCAATGGGAACGAAATGGAACAGAATGGGAGGACAAGGAAGACCTGCAGGTAGAAAGAGAACAATGTGCAGGTGAGCAGCGAGAAGGGGGAAGTGCCAGAGATGAACGACTGGAGGAAAGAAGTGAGAACATTAACCAAGGAGCCGATATGGACATACGAAGGAGGAGTACGGACATGGGCGCGGCTGCGCTGAGAGAAGAAGGATGCATCGAGATACAGAGGCAAGGGGCCCCGGCGAGCCCAGTCCGGGTGACCCGGAGCGTAAGGTCTGTGGTGAGACCCTCCAGGTTCCGAGATTACAACATGGACAGCGAACTGTAAGTGACTTATTCAATGTGTAGAAAAAGGGGAGATATGTAGTGGCGCACTAGTTGTTGCACGTCACGTAAGGACGTGACGTGCGGCGGCCATCTTGGAAAATGATGCGCGCGCATTCTCATTGAGAAGGCGCGACCGGAGACAGAGAGCAGCGCCGGCTCGGCGCTCTTCAGGGGAAATATATAGTTAAATAAAGTACCGTGCAACCATACCTTTGGGTCGGCGATTTATTGATGCGAGCATCCTTACAATCACCAGCCCTCCCCAGCCTGCCACCATTCACACTAGCTTGATGCAGGGCGTCGAACTGCGATTGCAAATGGCGCCTTTCAGAGCGCCCCTGTGAGTGCCGCAGAGCCAGACACCACCGTTGGTAGAACCAACGACAGATATCTGACTGGGCTTCAATGTCAATGTGAAATAAAGAATGACATCATAACATGAGAAAGGAGCGCTTTGAACCCAGACAATCACATGCACTGTAAGTTGAGGGAGGACAAGCGTGCCATCCAGAGCCAACTTTTGGGCAGTGTCGCGGATGCAGCCGCAACTGGCACGGACATGGGGGTGGGGGGGCTGTGTGTAGAAGTAATTTATGCGTTTGAAAGGGCCTGCTGCAGAGCTCCTTGTGTGTCCAGCAGTTTTCAGGCAACAGCAAAAATGTCAAAATACCTCTAGTGATTAATGTTCCTGCTGAAGAGGGAAGGAGATTTGTCTAGTGGCAGTTTTGAGTCTTCATAAGTAGTGCAAGGGTTAATGTGCCTGTTGCAGAGAACGTCTACTATACAGATCACAAAACTATATTTTATGTGGCTAGCTGAGTGGGTTACTGCTTCTGTGACAGTGATCATGTTGTAACTTTCAGTTCGTAAGCTCCAATCCTAATGTAAAACGGTGACTTATGAACTCAATTGCTGCGGTGCTCCTGGCCCAGACACACTGCAATCCCCCTCACGTCTGAGGTGCGCACATATCCCTATGCGAGAGAGGCTGAGAGATACACAGAGGGACTACCACGTGGCCCATGACAAACGAGGAACACAGGTGTGACTCGCTGGCTGATCTCGTTGCTGCGCCACAGACGTTCCCTGTGGCGGCGCGGTGGGGTGCACCTTACGGATACGATCACCCTGCCTGGTCTACGCTCCCCGCTGCGTTCCATCTCTGCACAGGACATTTGCTCACGGACTGGCTGCAACATTGACTCCTCCTTGAGCCTGAGACTTGCCGTGCTCGTGTTGTGATCGTTCCTCCTACCTGGGCTGGCCGACCCCACAATCAGCGTACCGGAGGCATTCAGCGGTGCACTGTAGATCTGGTTTCCTTGGAGTTGATCTGCCCTATCCCGCCAGTGAGCCTCCCTTTGAAGGTGGCATAGGGAGATCCTTTGGAACGCACCTTTGACCAATCACGTCAACGTCTCCCATGTCGGAGCTGTAACAGGCAACGCACAGGTGAAGGGGAAAATGGCGAAGCAGGCTGAAATGGACCAAACCGCCTCCAAGCTAGACACGATGTTGGCAGCTATGGAACGACTGGAGGAATCAATGCAGATGACCCGCGCCTCCTTAGAGACTAAAATTGACAGCGTGGCCATAGATATGACGCACCTCCGAGCTGACCACAAAAAACTCTCTGAGCGAACGACGACACTGGAGACTGCAGTAACAGAGCTGTCTCCCAAAATCACCCAGATGGATAAACACGTGCAAGACCTCCTTAACAGAGTGGAGTTCCTGGAAGATCGTGCAGAAGATGCGAAAGGGCAGGCGAGACAGAACAACATTCGCATCGTAGGCCTGCCAGAACAATGGGAACCCAGAGAAGCACCGGAACATATGGCGCGGTGGCTCAGGAATATTCTCCCGGAGGGTACCCTCTCGCAGCACTTTGTTGTGGAGCGCGCCCATCGCGTGCCAACCAGAACTCCCCCGAAGGTTCCAACCCGAGGCCCATGCTCATCCGAGTATTGAACTATCGCGATCGAGACACCATTCTGCGTGAGGTCACAAAACTGTCAGAAGTCAGGATCGACAATGCAACAATCATGTTCTTTCCAGACTACACAATACAGGTGCAGCGTCAACGACACTCCTTTCTGGGAGTCAAACAGCGACTCCGCCGCCTAGCTCTCAAATATTCATTACTGTTCCCTGCTCGCCTACGAGTTGTGGCCCAGGACAAAACACACTTCTTCAATACTCCGGAGGCCGCTGAGACTTGGCTTGACTCGGGCGTTGACACAGAGCCTGGTGGAATGCCCCCGAGGACGTGCCGCGGCGGGGAAGCTCGCCGACGCAGAAGACCCTCGACGGCGAGTTCAGTGCATCCGGAAGCGAATGTGGGCCCTACCCCTGAACACCGACATGAAGAACAACAGGAGGCTATCCGCAGAGTAGCGGAGATCAGCGGCTCGTTGACGGAAATCCCAGCCCCAGGAGCCAGCCCTGAAGGTCTGGTGAGTGACGACGAGTACATATACGGATTGCCGGATTCCCAAGTGTCAGCCGATCTCCCAGATGTTACGCCACAGACGGCTGATTTGCTTCACTGACTTTGCTACAGACACACTGGCCAACAGTGAGAGACACAAAATACCCGCCTGCGGCCTCTGTGCTCCTGCGTTACTGGTGGATAGGGGAGCTGCTGGTGGTGCTTTGCAGGTACTGTAGCGAGGCCTGGACTCGAGAGCTATGGATCTGGGCGCCGAGTCTGACATTGGTGCCCTGCTGTGGACGGTCCTGTTACTGGTGAGTCCCAAGTTTCTGAGGAGGGAACGGACGTGCCATGCCCCAGTGGTAAGTGCTTGCCCGTGACCCGTCCGACGTGGTTGCCGGTCGCCTGTCTCTCAGTCTACTCGAATAACCTGCCCCTGATGCCAGGAACTCTTGCTAACGATGGGCTATACGACAATGGCTGCCTGTGGTGGGGGGAGTACACCCTCACCCTACCTGCATGAACCATTTGTACATTTAATACAAACGCTCAGTGAACCCCCCTTGAACTTACGAACAGTTAGTGCTCATTAGAGCGTTTGGACGACGGCATGTTTCGCAGTCGACCTTTTGGCATTGTAGTTCTGTTTTCCATAGTTATGGGTCTGGTGCTTATTTCCCTTCCCTCTGATGTGTGCTGGCGAGGTGGTGTGATTATGTGGTCCAAACACTGTGCATTTTGTGACAATCTGATCTGTTGGGATACTGATCGTGGTGCTGTGGGCGGGAGGTGGGCCTGGGAGGTGGGGAAGCGATGTCGAAATGTCTGCAATTAAATTTTGCACCTGGAACGTGCGTGGTATGCATACCCCCTCACGCCGTTATCAGGTATACTCATATCTCAAGCGTCACCAGGTACAGATAGCGCTGTTACAAGAGACACACCTGACAGACATAGAGGTACATACTCTGCGCCGCCGGTGGAGGGGGCAACTATATGCCACAGGTTTCTCAGCATACGTGCGTGGGGCTCTGATATGGGTTCGTCCGGGGGTCCCCTTTGCTCTCACGCACAGCAACATTGACGAAGAAGGCAGATATGTGCTACTTCAGGGAAGACTAGATGGGCAACACATAGTCATAGCCTCTATTTATGCTCCCAACATTGACCAAGGGCGTTTCCTTACACAATTATCGACAGCGATAGCGTCATGGTCGGGCGTGCCACTTTTGCTTGGAGGCGACTATAATTGTGTCCTTGATGTCACACTGGACAGGTCCTTCCCCCCTCTGGCAAACGCGACGATGCATGGTACATCGAGAGCATTTGCTGATTGGGCGATGCAATGGGATCTCTTTGACGCCTGTCGCAGCCGCAATCCCAATACGAGGACTTATTCATACTACTCGGGCGCTCATGCGTTACATGTCAGACTCAACAGATTCATGTTAACTAGTGACCTACTACCCCTAGTCACCGACTCCTGCTATTTGGGCCGCACCCACTCAGATCACAAACCACACGCTCTTGACTTTGCCTGGGAACGCCCACACCCACCGATCCCCACGTGGCGACTCCAGCCGGATGTCTTATTAGATGCCCCATTCCGGGAATTGCTTTCGGCTCGTATTTTACAATATTTTGAGGATAACACTGATACTGCATCCACCCCACAAGTTGAGTGGGATGCATTTAAAGTGGTCACAAGAGGTCATTGTCTGGGAACGCAGGCGGGACTGAGGCGCCAGGTGGACAGAGATTTGACACGGGTAGAGTCTGAGCTACTGGCAGACGAGCGCGAAGCAGTAGAGGGAGATGATACGAGATTAATGGATACCCGTGGGAAACATACACAGCTTCTTGATAGATTAAAGAACTTAGATTACGCTGCACACTCGGCGCGTACACACCACGCTGGGGATAAACCTGGCAGACTATTGACTCGGCTGATAAGGAAGGACACCCAAACACTACCGGTGTTGTCGATCCGCACCATGCAAGGTCCTGTGGTCTACACGCAGAGGGCTATACATGAGGCATTTACGGGTCATTATGAGAACCTGTACTGTTCCCGTTTGAGAGCCACCGAAGTTGATATCTCTGAGTACTTATCAGACCTACCGTTACCGGCGATCACCAATACACAGTGCGAAGAACTGGGCGCGCCCTTCACAGCGGAGGAACTCCGGGCTGTTATATTCTCTCTCTCAAACGGTAAAACCCCGGGCCCATACGGACTGCCCGCGGAGTTTTATAAGGCATACTCTACCATCCTCATCCCTGAACTTTTACGGGTGTACGCGGCAGCAATACAGGATGCTGCCCTCCCTCTGTCCCTGAATGAGGCAAATGTGATATCACTCTTGAAGCCAGGCAAGGACGCACTAAACATGGGGTCCTACAGGCCTCTTGTCCTTCTTAATACAGACTATAAAATCCTAGCATCCACACTGGCCCAGAGATTGGCGCCTCTGGTCCCTACACTAGTACACACAGACCAAAACGGATTTGTCCCCACCCGCAGCACATCTTATAATATCAGGCGGCTGTTTCGGGTGCAGAGTCTGGCTGTATCCCGGTGGCCCCGTTCGGGGTGCGTAGTTCTCGATCTCGAGAAAGCGTTTGACTCAGTAGAAAGGTCCTACCTCGCGCTGGTATTGGAAAAGTTTGGTCTGGGCGCAGCCTACCTCCGTATGGTGGAACTCCTTTACTCTGCTCCCGTGGTGCGTGTGCGAACGGGCAGGCTTTTCTCTGACCCGATCCGTGTTTGCAGGGGCACTAGACAAGGGTGTCTCCTCTCCCCCTTAATTTTTGCACTCATGATGGAACCACTGGTGGCACAACTGCGTGCTTCTGGCGAGGATTGGGGTATCCCATTGATTGACGGGATACACTCAGTATCACTGTATGCTGATGATCTATTGATCTATATTAAAGACCTAACCTGCTTTCCGTGCGCACTCACGGACATATTCAGCAACTTTGGCGAAGTGTCGGGGCTTCGAGTTAATTGGGCGACATCAGGTGTATACTCCTTCGCTGCGAACACCCCAGAGTGCGAGATTACGGTGATGGGTGAACGGCTCCTTTGGTATCCAACGGTTTTTCGTTACCTGGGAATCCAAATTTATCGTGAGTCCGCCGACCTGCTGGAAGGCAATCTCACGAGAGCAATATCGTCACTTACGGCTCAAGTATCCTTTTGGAATACTCTTCCGCACAATGTACCCAGCCGCATCGCACTGGCAAAGGCGATCGCTCTACTTAGGTTGTTGTATTATTATGCGAATTTGCCGGTATATGTCCCGGCCCGCATCTTTCCCGAACTGGAAACTAACCAGGCGATTGATCTGGAACAAGGGACGTCCCAGAGTTGCGTTGAAAACCCTTTATGCTGCAACGGAGAGTGGTGGGCTGTCGGTTCCTAACCACAAACTTTATTACCTGGCTGCGCAGTTGCAATGGGTTACTTACTGGTTGAGCGGGAGGAATTTGGGGGATACGGCCTCGGCAGAGACAGTCATGACGGTCCCACAGATCCATGCACTGTTTCATCCCTTGACTAAGACCCATTCTCCGGGCCAGCTACACCTCGCGGTGGCGAGAAAGTGCTACATGAGAAGCTTGAAACTTACCGCAGTGACTAAACCATATGCACCCAATCTGCCACTGCTGGGTACGCCTTGGGGAGAAGGCGCGCTCATGACGCCTGTGCTAGACAGCTGGGGGGCAGCCGATTCGGAAAGTCTGGGCGACCTGTTTGCAGAGGGCGCACTGCTCCCTTTCGCGACACTAGCGGACAACGCAGGACTACCGGCCGGACAATTCCTGACTCATGCGAAGCTCCTGCATACACTGACGCGGGCCTGGGGACCACTAGCAGAGGAAACGCCAACACACCTGCTCATTCAATACCTACATGTGATGGGAAATGGCTCCCACATAATACACTGGCTCGCTCAAGCACTGCACACGCACACACAGTTCTCCCCTCAGTGCCTGCAAGACAAATGGACAGCTGACAAAGGCCGGGACTGGACTGACAGAGAATGGGCACAGATACTAGCTGGGGCATCACATACACCGCGCAATGCATGCTTCAAGATCATACAGTATTATATTGTGCACCGGGCGTATCTGTCTCCAGACAAAATTAACCGATAGTTTGGGCTTACTACATCAGCGTGTCCCAGATGCGGACTTGTGGATGCGCAGTTCCTACATGTCCTCTGGGCGTGCCCTTCACTGCAGACCTAATGGACTGCAGTATCAGATGTCTTGGCAAAAGCGACAGGGGGCAACTTACCGTATACCTGGGAAGCTTGCCTATTGGGCTTGTTTAAAAGGACAAAACAGATGAAAGTCCAGGCGAGATTCTGGGATCTAGGGCTGATCACAGCAAAGCGCCTCATTACTAGGCGCTGGAAGCATAACATACCTCCCCAAGCGATACAGTGGCATAACTCATTGGACAATTGGGCGAGAGCGGAGAGTGTGGTGCTGCATAGAGAAGAGACGGCGGGGCTCCGTATGTACCCCATAGCGCTGGACTGGGATAGTACCTTGGCGACTTACCACCAGGTGTGCCTGCAGAATGGCATTGTATAAACATTTGTACCTCTCTTTCCATCATCGCTGCTAAATTTTCTCCCCCCTCTTCCTCTCCCCCCCTCCCTGCCCCCCCTCTCAAGGAGCCCCTCCCTCCACCCCCCCCCCCTTTTTGGCACACACGCGACGGAGCTTGCAACTCGATCCTTCCCCACTGACGTGAGACACTGTGGACCTACTCCCCACTCACCTCGAGGACATCACACATACACACACAATTGATGTTAGTCACCACCCAGTCTTTTGTTCCTTGTATCTTTTAGATTGTTCTCTATATTTGGTTGATTTGAAATGAAGCTTTGGATATGTGTTACACTGTTAATGAGATCAATTCCTCTAGTTTTGCTGCCATGGCATAGCCTGTGCTCCAAATTGAACAAGTCTCTGATACGCGATCAGGAAACAGATCTTGCTTTCTCCGTTATTGAGCACTGCCACTATTGATCATTATTCTTTCACACATATGTCTGTATTTTACGAATCTGTCATGCTGTTTAATTATGTTACTTTTATCTTGATCCTTGCTACCATGCCCTCTCTTGTGTATGAATGACTGCAACGATCTGTGGCAAATATTCTGCACTACAGCATAATTTATCATTTCTGTCTACATATGTGTATGTTGTACAATGACAAAATGCAATAAACATATTAAAAAAAAAAGTACATTTGAGTGCATTATCATATTTAAAAATGTGACTTTGCATTGAGGTTGTGCCATAATATTGAAACAACCCTATCGCAAAATCTGGGCCTGAACATATAATTTTTTTTTAACCCTGCCACAAAAAAATTGGCAATACAGACAAATGTGGCAGTAAATCTGTCCTGCTAAATTGGTTGCAGCGTCTGTATTTCAAAATATCTTGTGGGGTTAAGGCACCTGCTACAGTGATCTTTGTGTACCCACTAAATCTAAGGGAATAATAATAATGGTAAAATAACTCTTGAGGATAACGTATTTCCTAGAGCGATCGGTGTTTTGCCTAGTCCTAGTTTTGAATCAAAGTAACATAGAAGCCTAATTAGTCTCCTGCAAAGAACATTATGTAACATGCAAATGACAGATTTTAATTTTATGTAATCAAGCAATGGGTTACTGGTTTAAGAAAGCGCTCCGTTTGTTACTTGCAGTTCATTTTAATCCTTCTAATATATCACAGTGAGGTATGAAGGACATGTGGCTCCTACACCTTGTTAGCAAACACAAGGAGATGGTGGACGGAGCGCTGAAACTTTTCAGACACTCACCCCCAGCCACAGATCTGGGTTGAATCCATCATCATTCATTAGCTCACTTCGCCACCCAAGTCCAGACACAGCTATAGGCAAATCGGTCTTGACCATGTGCCTCATGGGAACAGTCCAGCCTGTACTGCCAAGTCTTCCCTAGACTGGAAACAAGTATCCTGGGACCGGTTTCTGGATAACACCCCTCATCAGCCAGGCTAGCTTGAAACCAGTGGCAATGTGAGCAAGGGACCCACGTCTTGGCATATTCTGTTTAATTACATCTTGTTACCATCACTCTCCCACGCAACACATCCTTTATATTGCTGTAAACACGATTTCCTGTCAATGTATAATCTGTACATGTGATGTAAAGTGCTCTGATACCCTGAATTGGGAGGAGTACTGCTAAAGCGCTCTAAAAGAAATACATCAAAATTGTGGTATTCAAATTGTTATTTGTGTAAATACAGGGGAGACTATCAAATTGGACATTCTTACAGCATTTGCATATCTCTTATATACAGGGACGGAACAAAGTCAAAAGCATTTCTCTGTCAAGTACCTGTGAAGTGATAAGGTGTGAGCCTTTGTTTCCCCTCCTTTGCATCAAGGTGTGAGGCTTCAGATAGCTCCCAGCTAGGAGACACCAACAAAAAGAGGCCTGATGGCACCTTAACTTTGACTTTTGTTATGGGCAAGCTGTAATCTGATAAAGCCTCTCCCCCCTGCACTTGCTGGTGCAGGCAATGCTGAAACGGCCCCAGTGTCAGAAAATTACACTAGGAGGAGTTCAGCATTTTTCTGTGGGGCCCAACTTCTTGGCAAGAGAAATGGCGTCTACCCTCTGAAAATAGTGGGGAGATGAAGAGCACTCATGGGGGAACACAACAGGAAATGGGGAGGGAAACAAAGAACAAAGCAGAGGGAGAGAAGTACATAAGGGAAATCACTCTCGCGGGGGTGGGGAGGGGTGGGGGTGCCGGTCACAAAATAAATAATTTACCTTACAGATCTGAGATGGATCCATGTTAATAAAAACAGTAGCGCAAAGTGCTTCGCTTTTAAGAAAAATGTAACAGGAAACTAGAGAGCAAAGCAGGTGGGGAGACGAAAGCACAAGAGCGACAGAAAGTAGTACAGGCGGCAAGACAGCAGCGGAAAGCGGTGGAACACAGAAGCACTGTGCAGGAGAGCAACGCAGCGCAGAAGGTATAGGGAGAGAAGCAAACAAGAGAGACAACTTGAAACATGCCCTTTCATAGAAAGCTTCTTGAAAAGGGAAAAAGTTCCTGGAAAGCGAGAACGCCTGGAAGAATAGAAGCAGACTATCGAGAGGTGGTAAAAAGGTAATGCTCCACGGGAGGGACAAACACAAGCTGGAGGAGTTAACACAAATAAAGCCAGCCAATAGAAAGCAAGAAAATGTAAATTGCAAAAGGCAAGTTCAATGGGTAGCTTCAGGAGGAATGCATTCCTAGGTCAGCTTCCAGCCTGTCCCCAAGAAGTCTTTCGCAACCATTTGCAACCACACAGCTATGCTGTCTGGTAGGCTTCAAGCTTAAAATGTGAGAAGGTGGGGGAGCCTCAAAGTTACCTTTCTACAAGTGAACTGTGAAAAGTAGTTCGGGTCACAGACAAAAGGATGGCATCTTGTCATATTCCATATGTGACGGATTCAGTCAAAATTTGAAGACATCTCCAATGGTATTGTTGTCTTATTCTACTAAAGGAAGTGAGAGGCTGGGGTGGATATTGCTCAATCGTTGGTGGTTAAGCGCAAGGTCATGTGCAGAGGATTCATTTTTTTCGTTTCTTAATGTTCTTGCCCTCACATAATTCTGAAGATTTTGTTTGCTGTGGTTATAATAGTGCCAGAGTTAGGTGTTATTGACATAGCTCATCTGTGATGCATTTTAGCTCGGAGTGGTGCCATGATGAGGTTTTCATGCTGTGCCAGTTTATGTTGAGTAGGCGGGGTGTGTGCCCTCATGAATACCGTGAACAAACATTATGTTGCAAAGTCCTCGTTGTTTGCTTTACGTGCTGTTTTCATCTCACTGTGAATATAACATGTAGTCAATGTAGTGTGATGCAGAGAGTGTTTACTGTTTTTTTCCCCATTGAAAGGTAAAAGTCTAAGTGGGCCTTAAAATCAGTTAGAAGCCGACATCAAGCAGGTCAACTGCCCTAGCACAGAGTGAGCCTACATTATTGTCATGAAAGAGACATGTCACCCCATGAGGTCAGAATTAGTGTGGACAGAAGTCTACCCAACAGGGTCATCCAATTCGAAAGACACATCGTCCCTATCATGGACAATGGCTTCTTTTACCTCAGCGAAACAGGCGATTTTCAAAATCTTATCTGAAAACCAGATACCAGCAACTTCGATTACATCACTTTGTTTTCCTTGTACCTGAAGTGGAGTCTGAACAAGGGAGTAGGTTTTTAAATCTCCATCCTAGCTGAGGTGTTTCAGAACACTGTCAAAGAACTTATCATAGTAAAAAGAAAATCCTCAGCACAGGAAAGTAATGTCACAATAATTATCAAAATGCGAAGTGTGAGCATAAAACTCAACACAGAAAGTAAATTCTTGTTCTTTTATTTTATTCCTTCAATCTTCAAACACCCGTCACGTTTTTTTTCGCTTATAAAGGGAAATCGTCCCACAACTTTATCAAGGCTGCACAGAAACAAATTGGACAAGCAAAGTATCACCTGATATACTATTAGGTGTACCTAAGCTTTCTACAGTCTCAACCAGTGATAGGTAGAAAAGAAAATCTCTGAAAGTCTGTTCAAACATGCACAAGGTGTCTCACCCATGATGATTTCAAGGATACAAATTTGTATCAAATTACCTAAAGCAAGGATGGAGTGAGAAACATGTGAGGCAGACGTGATACTAAGCATGTCTATGTGAAAGCTAATATGAAGGTCAGTGAAAAAAACACACAAGCAAGTATGGGAAACGTGAATACCGATCTTTTGTGAGGAAGTGAGTGATGGCTGAAGGGTTGTGAAGGATTTCAACCCTATATAACCCAGATGGTGGTTAAGGGAAAGGTCGATAAATACCTATGTTCTCTGTATGTTTCTCCCTGTCAAAAACATGAAAAACGCCCATAAGTGAATACACCTTCTTGCTAGTCACAAGGTGACCAATGTCAAAAATTGTGAATAAAGCTCATCACCTACTTTTATTGTGGTGATAATCCCAACCCACAAAGGGGTTCTGTTTCTGTTCTGTTTCTTGCGACGTCCACTATAGTTGTGCATATCTCCAATGGTCCAAGTGTATCACCCAATCTCTGATTTTAAAGTAAGATAATGCCAGAAATGTCTCCATTCAATCTTGATATATACTGCATTTAATACATTTGTAGCATGTGTTCACCCCCACCCCATCCCCTCCGAGTAGAGCTTGAGGAGTGCTTGTCATTCCATTGGTCTGGAGTTAGTAAGTGCACCACTAAAATTGCAAAAAGGCAGAGTCATATTGCATTGTGGGGGCAACAGCTAACATAATCATCCCTGGACCATATCTAATTGTGAACTACTTAGTAGCCGACAACTTAGAAAGATATGATTCCAACATGGAGGGATGATAGGGCATACGGCAAAAATAAGGACCTCAACGGTGACCTAATCTCAACAAAGCAGGCACTTTGAGGTGGGACTGTCACTACACTCCACTACACTACCTAATTAGATATTTTAGCTAGGGTAATCTAAAATTGAAGTAGTGAACATAACTCTGTTGAGTCGTATTTTAATTTCATGGTGACAGTCAATAGCCAATCTATGTAAACTCTACCCCAAGGAATGTATAACTTGATTATAGAAAAAGTAAAAAGAAAACACCAATGAGTGCTTCCCCCAATGAACGGATCACATGAAAAACTAGTGACTTGCTTCTTAAAGTGCAGCATGGCTGCAAATATTGAAATAATTTGTTACAGGGAATTTCGAATTCCCTGCTTATGTCAGAAAAAAAATGAAACCTACCTAGCTATGGATCTAGTGAACTAGGTGGAGTTTGGATTGGGCTACAGTGACTCCTTCTAGGCTTTGCACATTGGTGAGAATATAGTGTTGTTCCAGATAGGCCTTCCCTCTGGTATTTAGGTATTTTAGATATCAGCACTCATCTCACAACACATGGCAGTCAATGAATCCCTTGACCTTGAAATGCAATCGTTGATGGCGAACTAGTGAATATCTACTAAAATAAGGGATTGTCTTTTGTTAAATACACATCAACCAATGTAAATAGCAGGGCCTGGTCATGTAGAAGTGGCAATAATCATCAGCCCAATGATACCCAATAATAAAACTGGAATACACACAATGCTTAGCCTCCTCTTATCAATAACAAGTTAAAAAAACACTCTGGTTGCCTCTGCCTCCACATACAGAGGAGAAAGCAGCATTTAAAATTAAAAAAAATATGAATGGGGGCCATAGACAGAGAATGCCTTAGCAGAGGTATCTTAATTAGGTAATCCCCAAAAAGCAACAAAGGCGTGTGTCCAAATTCCTCTTGGGCGTAACTACAATCGCTGAAGACTAGCTCACAGTATATAACATATATTTGGGAACAGGTGTTGGAAAGGGAGATCTTCAAATAGCAACGCTTATAACAATTACAGAGGAGTATTTGGGTTTTCTCGCTATTCATCTCATAGACAGGGCGAATCGGAGCATGAGAAGCAAGGTCCGAATTTCTGTTGAGGCAAATTCTGGACATGGAGTGTTAACTTACATCATGAGCGAATACCAACATTTTATGCCTGGTTTGGGGTTTGGCACACGCAATATTACAAGTGCATACGATATAATGGATTTGAAACAAGGCGGATGGGATATCTGTCACTTCTATCACAGAGTACTCGCCAGTCAAAATTTAAATCAGGCCCTTTATCTTCTTGAACATTTGCACATGTTATTGCCAGTACTGGGGGGTTGAGTGACTGAAGAAGCAATGGACTCCAATTGGTAGTAGCCAGCGGTAGCAGCTGTTACCCCTGGCTTGTACTCTGCTACCTCTAGAACTGCCCTTGCTGCTCCTAAGCTCAACACTGAGGAAGGCAGCAGCAGGAAAAAAGGCGGAGCTCTTAGAGCCACGTGTAGGCTGTACACGTGTAGACCCACTCCGTGCCTTTGACCTACCCCTTCCGCAGCAAACAGAAGGACGTTGAGGGACTAGTTGTGGGATACCGTACTAAGCCGGTGAGGTCAAGGAGCGCGTGATGTCAATGCTATTACCCCTGCCATCTTGGTCCATTTGCATGGGAGTAGCCTTAATTAAACAGATTTTAGCAGAAAATTACAAATTCAGTGATACTGTGAAGGTATAGGGTTCGCTGCTTTCATTAAAAACAAACCCTGAACTATAGTTCCACTTTATCCTGGTTTTGCAATGTGCTCTTTCAACATTCCTGCGAGCTTTCTGCGGATTAGTCAAACAATGTAAAGCCCTTGACTGGCGAATTTTACGTGTTGATACCACAATATTGTGGCGTTTTAGCTCTGAAAGATGTCGTCAGTGCAAACATGAGCAGAGTACTTAAAAGTGAGCTTGAAGACTGCCGACAGGAAGCGCAACCGTTCAATGGAAAGGTTTGTGGTTTAGGTTTTTCACGCAGTCTTAAAATCCGGCTGCAAAAAGCACACTTGGCAGGTATTGGAGCAGAACAATCGGCTGTTTGTTAAGAACGTTGTTAATAAAAACATTGATGTAAAGAAATACAGGAAATGGCCTTACAACATCGGTTATAAACGGACATTTAAACGCTGATGCGTATTTCAGTACATTGGAGGAAACGGTAAAATGACGAATAACACATTCAGATTTGCTTTCTAAAAAGATGTTTCAGAAGCAATGCCTCATTACAATTTTTGTAGTTATATGTCAAGCCTATCAGATATTGAATATAGTGCAATGCAACAAAAAGAGCTAGAGAGGAATACACTCATAGGGGACACGTTAATAAGCATACAGGGGAAAGATACCCTAACATGAAATACATCAGAAGACATAAATGGGGAGAGAAGATAATATACCAATGGGGATCCACCAATAAGCAATATAGGAGAATGCACTAAAAATGCACACACCAACATGAGGAGGAGTTGAGGCTGGAATTACTAACGGTCGCCAGCCCTTGCCCTCTAAAAGCTACCAACATAAAGGTATGTATGGAGTTGTAAAGTGCAATTTACAGAGTAATTTTTTCAGAAATTTGCAAAGCCAACAAATTAAGTGGAATTACCAATTCCAAACAGGTACTATAGAACAAAAAAAATGAGAACCAAGTTTCCATATATCAGATTTTTGTGACCGTTTGTTTATTCAGGAAAAGACTGGGGGTGAATCTTGCTGATAAGACATATTGGATTGTCTCTAGGGATGGCAGAAGCACGGTTACTGTGTAGCATGACTGAAAGTAAAAAAAAAAACACCATAACACAGCCAGGGCTGACCATGTTATAGCGCTTTTTTTTGTTTCAATCAAGTCTGCACAATGGCTACGCTGCTGTACAACATGACAAAAAAAACATTGACAAAACCAGTTGCTCTCTCCTAGGTGAGAGCTATTTGTTTTGCCAATGCTTGTTCCTAATTGAAGGGGTTTACTGTCAGAAGGACATTTTTGCTTCCAAATTCCTTGGCTGATTTACATTTCCACCTCTCCTACCCTCCTACCCCTGATAGCCAGATCAGCACAGAGATTTAGCCATCTCGATAATATGATCCTGGGAAGCGAAAGTCAATGCAGTGACAGCAGATATGACTGTCAAAAATCCGATTCCAGGCACCTCTCCTAAATACATACAGAGGAGGTGCTCTTACCTTCCTCGACCTCATCCTAGGAATTATTTGCTAGGAAGGGTTTTAAAAAGGGGAATCATGATTATTGTGTTTGTCTAACATTTGCTCAAGGTTGCGTCGTGGAGCTGGTTTCAGCCAGACTAAAACTACAGTAACAAAAAACAAGTTAATATTATTATTGGTTTCCTTCCAGAAATGTTCGAGTAATCAAGTTCCTACTTGGTTACCTGTCAATGTAAGTGGGGCTGCCAAGGATCGTTTTGATGCCATGGAACGGAATTAGGACAGGTACTGAATAGGATGGATTGTTCAGTGGGTTGAGCGTCCACTGATCAGGTTTTTACGGAATTTGCAAGCCAGTGGCTGCATTATAGCTCTATTTTTATTATGGCGATTGGGGGCAGAAGACTGCTGGTAAGGAATGCACTCTAGTTGAGTTCATAAATAAGAAAGAAAAGAAGTAGTGCCTGCTTACTGGACCAGTGGAAGGAGAGAGGTACTTGGGCCATGCTCCGGGGACAGACCAACACAAGAGGCGGAAGGAAAGCCCCACAAATGCGAATGAATATCAAGCAAGTGCATGCGAGTGATAACAAAGCCAATGATAACCAAAGGGCGGGCTCTATGTTCCTCATATTAAACAAAATGCCTCACTAGCGACAGCATATGCGCTGTCAAAAGTACATCACATTTTGAACCTGCTTTGCAAATAAAGAGAAAGAAGGTATGTGAACAATGCGCACAAGCTTTGTGCAGTCACTCAAAGTGAAGGGAGCCAATGGGTACAGTGGGCTGGTCAATTTCACAGGGGGTATGAAGCAATATGTGAATGACAGTCGTTCCCACTATCCTCCCCACCATCACGGAACTCATCAACATCTCGCTATCCCAGGGCTCTGTTCCACCGAGCTGGAAGAGCGCTGTAGTTAAGGCTCTTCTCAAAAAGCCCCAACTAGACCCCTCCGACTTGGCCAATTATCGGCCAATCTCGCTCCTCCCCAGTATCAGCAAAATAGCCGAGAAACTGGTAAACGTCCAACTGTCCCAGTTCCTTGAATCAAACAACCTTCTACGTCGGTCCCAAACTGGGTTCCGCCCTGGCCACGGTACAGACACCGCCCTACTCGCTGTCATCGAGGAAGCTAGGTGCATTCTGGACTCAGGAGGGTCAGTGGCAGTGATCCTCCTGAACCTCAGTGCAGCCTTTGACACGGTGAATCACCGTGTCCTACTCCACCGGCTGGCCGTGGCGGGACTCGCGGACACGGCGCTTGCGTGGATAGAATCTCTCCTATCAGGCCGCTCTTTCCAGGTATGGGACGGCAATTCCCGCTCAGCCCCTTTCCCCCTCACTAGTGGAGTTCCCCAGGGGTCGTCATTAAGCCCTACTTTGTTCAACGCTTATATGGCCCCCCTTGAGGATGTCGTCTCCCCTTTCGGAATCAAGATAGTGAGCTATGCGGACGACACGCAACTGGTCGTCTCACTCTCTCATCTTGACAATCACCCGGACAATCTGTTGAACTGCCTCCAGGAAATCCACCACTGGATGTGCGAGTCATCATTGAAGCTCAATGGATCGAAAACCGAAGTCATGCTCATGGGCAAGAAATGGTCCACCATCCCACCTTCGGTCTGGCCAGACGCTTTCGGTGAGGTGCCCTCCCCGAAACCAGAAATCAAGACCTTGGGAGTCTGGCTTGAACCGGAGTTGTCCATGAAGACCCAGGCAGCCAAAACAGCAGGCACCTGCTTCGGACTTATGCGTTCCATCCGTAAAATCCTCCCACTACTCCCGCCCCTATCTAGGAAACTCTTGATTCAAGGTTTGATCCTTGCCCGGCTAGACTATAGCAATGCTGTCTATCTGGGAGCCCCTGAATCTACCCTGGCCAAACTCCAGCGAACTCAAAACGCGGCAGCCCGGCTCCTTATGGGCCTCCCTTCCAGAACCTCTGCCAGACCAGCGCTGAAGGCCCTACATTGGCTTCCAGTGCGGCAGAGGGTAGAATTCAAGGCGATGAGCACTGCCCACAAACTCCTCAATGGTCTTGGCCCTTCTATCCTGAGAGACATGGTCACCCCCTACAAGGCCCCTAGACTCCTACGCTCTGACAACGAACGCTTGGCCACCGTCCCGAGATTCAGGAAGGCACGCACTGGCGGTAGACGGTTCGCAGTAAAAGCGTCTGCAGGATGGAACTCACTCCCCCGCTGCCTGCGACTGGAACCCTGCCACCTCCTCTTCCGTAAAAAACTGAAAACTCTGCTTTTCCCCAAATAAGCTCCCCTTCCCCCTCTGGTCTCCACTTGTATCATTAGCGCGGGGATGCCTCCGGGTCACCAGGCGCTTTATAAATCGCTAAATAAATAAATAAATAAATAACAGATGAATGGATGAAGCCTACTGACAAAAAGATGTTCCATTCATCTATCATTTTTGGGAAAAACAATAATCTGTCAAAACAGACTTTATCTAAAAAAAGACCCTCTGAGCATCATCTGCTACAGTTTTCAACATCATTTCAAAGCAGAAATATTCCCCAGAGTTTTTCATGGGTTGCAGCGGAAATCTGTCAGTACCCAAGAGTGCTCTTTGTACCATTGTGAAAGTGATGCCGATGACCTAGGACACTATTTGCTTTCAGAAGGGCATGCTTGAAGGTCAGATGGCCTTGTACCATACATACGTTTGCTTGCTTTGTGCAACATTAACCTGGATAAACGGACCAATAAACACAGAGTTAAATCAGTCTGACGAAATAACAGGTTTCCTGCGTCCAGAATATTTGCAAAGCACTAATGAAGGTCACTACAAAATACTGGCTTCTACCAGTACTGATAGTCACCCAACATGGGCGAGGCTGGTAAGGTGCCCGTGAATAAGCTGGTCGGCATTCAAATGTTAGGACGGGTATTTGGTAAATACATATGTTTTGTTTTACAGGTAATAAGTGGTTGAGATGTATACAATGTAGTTGAATTTTAGCATTGTGAAAAAACATGTCACGCAAGCAGGGCCGGACTGGGACCAAAACCGGCCCTGGCAAAGTGCTCGGCCGGCCCCCCCGCCCCCCGGGCGGGAGGGGGGCGAGCGCTTTGCCAGGGCCGCTTTTCAGCCGATTTTGTTACAGGGCCGATTTTGCAGCTATGCTGCAAAAACGGCTCTGCAACAAAAACGGCCCCCAGGGCCCCAAACCGGCCCCCAACCTTGCGGCCGACCGGGGGATTGGCCGGTGCCCCAGATGGGAGCTGTTAAGAAAAAGATGAAAAATCTTAGGTAGCGCACCATTTTCCATCAAAACAATGAGACCTGCTAGTAACAGTGGTACGTAGATGCAGCCATTTTTATATACATTACCACACAGTTTTCCTGGATGACTTGATCAACGACCCAGTGGATTTGGATACCTAAGAGTTTCACATAGGATTCACACCAGAATAAGGGGAGCTCTATGTCACATTCTAGATACCAGGAAACATGGAAAAGATCTGCGATTCACCTCACTTTATCAACCGGCCTGATAGGCCACCAAAGCAAATTATTCTGTAGATAATAGGGAATAGGTAGCCAGATGGGTTTCTGATGAAAAGTAAGATTTCATCTGCGTACAAGAACAATAATAGACTGCGAGATCTAAAGCACAAACCTTAGACTGAGAAATATTGGATTCACATGCACACCAGCAGTTCTAGTGCAATTACAAATAAAATCAGTGACACGGGGTAGGCTTGTGTCACTGTCAATCATGTCCATTAATATGCTGTCAGTTAGCACTAGTTATTAACAACAATCCAGCGACCAGCATGCTATCAACACTCAAAATTTAGTGGTAAGCGAAATGGAATTTCCAAATTTTTACTTGGAATAGGAGCACAGGCCGGGGGGAGGCGAAGCTGGACCCGATGGGGGCCCGTGCCGAACGCCGCCCGGGGGGGGGGGGGGGGGGGGGCAGGGGGGGGGCGTGACCAAGTGAAAGCCAGCAACAAGGGAGGGCACGCCCAATTGGGCGCCCTCCAAAAGTAATGAACAGTCCAATCAGGGCCCAAAGAATGGAGCGGCTGGTGTGGTCAAAAGGGGGCACGGGTCCCCCTTGTTGACACAGGAAACCCACCAGCCTCTCTATTTGGAGTAGGATTTCTGTTGGTGCAAAGTTTTGTACTCAGGCTTAAGGATATCATAAAAAGCTTTTGTGGTTTTGGGCCTGCAGGCCAACATTGAAAACCACTGTCACAATGCATGCTTAGTTACTCTAGACACCAAATAACCATGTCAGATTAGGGTTGACTAGAACACATCTATGAGCTAAAATACAATGACATACATATTAGATATAGCAAGAAAGGTTTTCTACTGAGGCAATTAATTCTACGATTCTGTTGTGAACATTGCACACAATGCAAATACAGTATTCAGCAACAAATTTACAGTTGACATCCACATCCGACAAATGTATTAAATGCAAGGTTAATCTTTGAAAACCTCACTGAAGGCTCTAACAAGATGAAGGAACTTTTCAAAGAGATTGAGGATCTTTCCACCCATTGAGCCACCAGTGCTTCCAGTTTACCTTCCCGAGTATAACGTAACTACCTCCAAACGTTTTTACCCAAAAGAAATCGAAACTATCAAAACCCTTGCAAAACCATGTGCAAATAAGGCACACAAATCTACACCAAACAACTCCTCTCCCTCGAGCCCCCTCAAAGGCTCTTAACATCATTACTTGTTTCAGAAAAGTAACATCTGCAAGATAGCAGACATGATTGTGAGCACCAAAAACTCATGGTCATCTCTAGATATTTCTCCTGCAACAATGATGAAATAGCTAAACCTGGCTCCATTCGAAAACCTGGGCCTCTCTTTTTAATCTCTCCCTTATGCAAGGTAGAGCGGTCGGTGAATGTAAATCTGCCACTGTTAAACCTCTGATAAATAATTCAGGTCTCCCCTAAGATGACCAAAGCAATTTCCACCCAATCTCTTTGCTACCTTTTATGCAAAAAAAGTGGAAAGATGTGTCTTTACCCAACCATCAGCATTTGTAGAAAACAACATTATTCTTCACCACTCCAAGCTGGCTTTGGAACTGACTGCAGTCCGAAGCTGAAAATACTGTCAATGCTTGACAACCTTTGAAGACTGGTGGATGGTGGTGGTCGTGTCGACGCTCTGGTCTTGCTAGACCTCTTAGCAGCCTGAAACATTATTGATCACCCAATTTTTCATGAGAGGCTGGATCGGGGCAAATCTTTCAGCTCTGAGCAAACCCAATCTCCTTACCACCTTTTAAACCAGAAGAAAAATGAACACATACAGAGTTTCACAGGGAGCAGTGCTTTCACCATTTCTAATGTATAAATGCTCTTGATAGCTCAGACCATTCATTCAATGGGGGTGCAGGTATATACATATGTTGAGGACCCTCAAATGCTTTTTTAAATGGAGGATACCAAAATTCTCCACCCACATCTAAATCACTTTCTTCCCACCGCTAAACAGCAATCAAAGCTGGATGCCTTAAAATGTTCTAAATTGAACCCTAATAAAACTTACCTTTTAATAACCAAGAATATTAGCAGTAAATGGACACCTAATCTCTAGCCAGAGCCCATGAGTACCCCTCCTGCCTCTTCGACAATGATGCAAAATGTTGAGATCCTTATTGACTCTGATCTCTCTTTAGAACCTAGATCCCCAAAATGGCAAGTTCTTGATTCTGGCAACTAAAACACTGAATGCAAATTCTTCCTTAAATTGATTCAGTCCAACTTTCTTCATAAACATGGTCCTTGTTCAACCATTTCTGGACTACAGTACTTCCATCTATTTTGGTTTGTCTAACGAATTGCTGCAAGATCTCCAGATAGCACAGAACGCAGATGCCTGGCTACTAACCAGCTCAGATGGCGAGATCACACCACCCCAATAATGAGGTCACTGCATTGTTTGCCAATCAGGAATAAAATAATTTTCAAAGCACTGGTTATTGTCCACTGCATCTTTCCCTCTACTTTCCTGGCTTTCATGGAGGCCAAATTTGCCTATGCAACCGTGGTGGCTCCTCCGCTAAGGCGGTGAAGCGTCGCCCCACTGCTCTTGGAGCAGTGTAAAAGGAAAAATAAAATGATAATAACAATAGTTATTATGATTAGATTTTTTAGTATCAGCCAGGTAAGGGCGGAGCTGATCTCCTGTGACGTCGGGGAGGAGGAGTGGTTTCTGACTCTTAAGTGCGCATGATGGTTTGGCCGGCCGTCTTGGCCCGGCTAAACAGTCATGCACATTTTGCAAGTTTCCCACCAGGCTGCAATGCACAGCCTGGTGGGGAACATGCACAGGCTCCCTGTGGCCGTCTGAGTGCCGAACCAAGGCGCTCAGACCAATCACAACACTGCACTGTAGTGTTGGGATTGGCTTAAGGGAGCCTGGGCAATTCCTGTTCGCAGAGAAGCCAGGAAGAGGACGGAGTAGGGACGACGTGGGAGAGACTGCATGCTGAGGTAAGTGAATTTTAATTTTATTTTTCTGTCCAGGCATCTGTAGCCCGCAACAAGTATCACCATTTTGAATTACACTATACAGCATTACATTTTTTATCTTGTTGTTTATATTTGCTTTAAGAGGTATGAATGCCTAAGAGGACAATCCATCCCAAAAGTTGAATGCCATTCTGTTTGGAGTACTGCCTTTTGTTAGTGCATTTGGATTTGATGCTCCTCGTCGACTGGTGCTCAGGTAAAAAGGGAGGGTATTGTTGGATTTGCTGGGTTATAACAGAGTCCATGACAAAGTATCTTATGTGTCGTTCAATCAGTTAATGACACTTCTGTAGCCACTTGTGTTCCAGGATACAATTGGTGGAACAATTGAATGGGCCTGCATAAATACATAAGCCTAGTATGAGATCTCTGACCCTGGCTCCGAAGGTAAGAGTGCCACAGACAAAACCAGGAGCCCTGAGCAACCTCAACTAATGTACCCTTCTTATTTAATTACAAAAGAGTCCTGTCCTCCCAAAGTGTGCAGCAGACGACTCTTGTGCCGATCAGGACTAGAAAGAAATGTCATTTTCCAAGAGGCCCAATTTGAGGCCAGATGAATATAAGATTTCAATGAGTATGATCTTTACTTTGCCTTTCACACGAGCTAGGTTTCTGTGTTAGTAGGGCTCTGGGAAGGACAACCGGCCTAGACTTTTTTGAATAAAATTTGAGAGGAAGTCAAGTGGCACCCAATGACGAGAATGCAATCATGGAATATTACCATTGGATCAGTGAAACTGCAAGAGATAGATGAAACGTTAATTGGACGAGGAAGACCCTGGGGAATGAAGACTGTTTTAGCTTTAGTAACACTCCAGGTAAGAGGGTCTGGTGTGAGATCTCCCCCTATAAATCTACCTCTGCAGGTCACTAGCACAGGATACATGAAAGTCCAAACAGATGTGTTCTCAGATTCCGTACACAGACAGGAAGCAGCATAAGCATGGATGTGCCCCCTACACTTTATAAGCCCACTCTGGGGGCACTGTGGGGGAGTGGGGAGACTTCTTTCGGTTTATTGCTTGGTACACCCAAAATGGGCACACAGGTTTTAGGCTGCAGTAGGGTGCTTTCTGCATATTATGCCGACAAGAGGAGACAAAGGGACACACTTGATATGAGCTAAAAAAGCTTAAGAAACCTACATTGGAAGCAGCCATCACAGCGCCTGTTTTATGGCCCTTGAAAATTGAGTTTCTTTCTGTAAATGTTCCTGCAATAAACATCTAGTTATTCCTGTTTCATACCAAAAGCAAGCTATGTGTGCTTTGAGTGGTGTTGATGTACTCTCCTCATACAAGGAGGCACAATCGTGTATTGCTAAATTTGAGTTTCTAACAAAACTCTTTCTTCATTTAGAATCCACCTTAGGTAATGAGGACGTGGACCAGGGTCAGCGGACTCGATAATTCTCGCCTCGGTGCCTACTCTAGTCAGAAACCACACTTGGCAACTCTGGGCATCAGCTTGCCTCATCTTCACAACGGCCCCCCCAGACCGCCAGGGATGCTTGGTCGCACCTTAGAGATACCCATCAGGGATTATCTCTCAGGGTGAGCCAGGACGGGTTCCCCAGTTGTCGAAGCGTGGAGATACTCCTCCGGGAGTCGATTCCTAGCGCTATATAAACCCACAAATAAATAAATAAATAAATAAAGTACTTTCCAGTAAAGTGACATATTTCCTTGAGGCATGTCTGTCCTGCAAGGTGCTCTACCCCCTCACCTCAACTCCACAGTCTTGCATTTTCCACTGAAACACCTCAGTGCTTGCAATCTGAAGGGCATGAAGGCAAGCTAGGATCATATGAAAACAGAGCACCCATTATAAGGTAAGAGAAATGTTTTAGGGTCCCAGAAATACGGACATGTTCCATTAGATCTGTTACAAGGAGGACTTTAGAATGAAAATAAGGCAGACAGGATCAGAGAAAATGCAAGTCAGAAGGGAGCTTCCATGGTCGGTGTGAAGATAATCATGAAGCAGCCACAACACAGAAATCAAAAATATGAATGAGGGCCTCGTCCTTAGCACAATGTCCTTCGAAGAAGTCCAAGTTGTATGAAACAGGATTTGCATGTTGGGACAAAGTGTATTTGTAACTGTGGGACAGAGATAGAGCTAAGAATGGCAGATGAGAGGAATATAATTTTGTCAGAGACAGGACAGCCTGTCATGGATGGAAGTTTGACAGAGATTGACGGGACAAACAAAGACATTGGGCTTGGGATGGGTTTATTGTAAAGAAGTTGGAAGACGTCGCGTTCAGGATAGTAGGACGGCAGATTTTCAGATGCACAACATTTTCGGCAGAAGAATGCGGTTAAGATGCAGTATGTCGCCCTCTTCAGGTTAAGGACATCATGCACAGGACATCACTTGTTGCTAGAATACACTTTATTTAGGAATGGCCGCGCTTCTTAGTCTGGGTTAAAGAATCGCAGATATCCGGACCATGATGGGTTTCATTGATTGGTACATTGTAAAACTATAATGGACGAAGGGGGGCAGTGGCTGCTTATGTGAAAAATACCTGTAGAGTAACAAAACGTACAGAAAACTTATGGAGAAACAGGGCTTCCCTTAGCAAGTGGAACACAATTCATGTTGGAGTAACTTCTTGGCCGACCTGACAGAGGTCCTTTCTTACAAACGTCGACTAAATGGAGGAATAGAAAATAATGAACTAGACAGCGGATGACTATAGCATCACAGTTACTTCTACAAATACAATAGGGCAAGGAATCCTGGCACCAAGGTAAAGGCACAGGCAACTAAGAACACACAGTGGCTGAAAATGTGGCTGTTTAATACATGGTTCTTCGGAATGCAGCCAGAGATGCAGTTATTTAACTAGGGAGAGGCATTCCGTCTAGTGTGCACAGACGTGTATTTCAAGACTGTACACTATTGGGGCAGTGTGAAGATATTGAGAAGGTAGAGATGAAAATAAAGGATTCTTTTCATATATTTGTGCAAGCAAACACATGATTTAGGGAAAACATGCCCAGTACATAACAGAGAGAACCATTAAACATAACATATCAGCATTTTGTAGTTTCATGGAATTGAGCACAAGGTGAATCATGGAACGGCAAGCATATTTAAGAGGCAGAAACACAAAACTGGTGATGCATGAAGACGAACGGGTTTTTTATATGTCATCAAAAAAGGGACACGCATTGCCAGGATTTGGAGTCTGAAACTTTAAGACGATGAAGTGAGGGCAACTATAAACAAGAACTGACAAAGCCAAAGGTCTGGTCTTGTCAAGTTGATGTGATCATTATTTTTTTTTATTAGGTCTGACCTAAAGTCTGACAGACTGCCTGCCTGCCTATCTGCTTATACATTCATACATACACATATACTGGACCCCACTTTGTAGTTCTAGCTAGGTGAAAGGTTCCATAGGAAAGCATTTGTATAGTAACTTTGGCGCCATTTAATAAGTTTGACTCCATTTGGTGAATCTGAACAAAACTTTATCAAAAATGGTTCATCAACATTGTCTTCTTCATGGAAAAGTTTGCGCTGATCCGGCAAGCTAGCACAGTGAAAAATTAAGTGGTGGATCCCAAAAATGCGATTTCCCAAGTTTATTCCAATAATAAAGTTTGCTCTCCAAACTGAAAAAATGGATGATATCATCAATGAGGTCATTTAACACGTTATGAGTGATGTAAAATGTGAGGTCATACGCATTGTATTGATGGTAGCACAAGCTATAGTTAGTTCACTAAACTGTAAGTGCTGAATTTCAGTGCTTTTTTAAACATTCATTCTTATCCCATCTCAGCACCTTACCTACCTTACATTACTTTAAGCCTTGGTTTTTCTAGTGGATGGACAAAGACAGAAAGACAGACACAGACACACATACACACACACATGTGCTTTCACGCAGCCCTCTCTTCGTCTATGGGTCTGTTGAACTGTCACCAGGGCCGGACTGGGAACCACAACCGGCCCTGGCAAAGTGCTCGGCCGGCCCCCCTTCCCCACTCGGGGGGGGTTGGAGGTGCCGCCGAGCTCTTTGCCGGGCCCGGTTTTTGGCCGATTTTGGGACAGGGCCGATTTTGCAGCTATGCCGCATAAACGGCCCTGTAACAAAAACGGCCCGCCCACCCTTGCGGCGCACCGGGGGATTGCCCGGTGCCCCCTGTGGCCAGTCCGGCCCTGACTGTCACTCACAGCTTGTTTATGCCCACCAAAGCATACAGCATGGAGCAATAGGTCAGTACACTTCAGCCACAGGAATTTTCCACTGTAATGTATGGCCTTTTTCTTATGCACATCCATCTAAAAATTAGCTCACATCAGTTTCGAGGTTGGTGGACCAATATTTGCTTTTATTTCTGCTTTCATTTAATATTTGTTTTCCATTTATTTCTGTAATTAGTAATTTTATACAAGCAATTACGTACTACAGTCAGGAGGAGGCAGTTTTACTTTGAAACTTTCATGTCTATTGCATGTTTATTAAAAAATTGAATAAATCAAAAGAATCAGACTTGCAAGGTCAGATCAATTCGTTTGGCCAATGCTTGTTTTTATTGCAAGCATATAACACAAAAAGAAGAAAAATAAACATGCTGCCACTTAAAAACGGCAATAACATATTTGCAATAAAACTGCAAATATTTTTTTTTAAAAATCATTTGATATTAATTTTAATAAAGTACGAGGGCAGGTGCACAAAGAAAAGGTAAAAAAATCCTTTTTAATTTTACAGACCATTACAGGAATATATGTACTTTTGGCTTTTGATTACTGTAATCTCAAGACATAGTTCAAACACACAAGAATGGCTAAAATGTATAAAGAATAGAAAGAGAAATGCTTTTGGCAAAATAAAGAACTGGCCCACCAGAACTGCCACCTGAGTGAACTTCTTTTTAGGCAGATATGTACATGGGATCAAGACAATGCCAACACAGTGCTAGAGAGCCATTGATTGAAGTGGGCTAACCCACTGCCCCTCGCAGCATGCAAGTGGAGCAGGCCAATATTTGAAAGACAGTTGAACGACCAATGAATGAAGAGCAGCAGCAGCCACTAGAGAGGGCGCCAGGGCGCTGCCCATGTCGTTTTTCAAGTTATGTGGATGGTAATTATAAAGAGCAATTACCATCAACATATATATATATTTTTAAATGTAATTCAATGAAAACTTTAAGCCCCTGCCCGGTGCTGCTTAAGTAACGGCTGCCTCCCACACTTGCTGTGATTAGTCAGGCAGCCAGGCACTTTTGAGTGGGACACGTCCTCAAGTGAGCATGTGTCCCTCAGCATTTTCCTTTAAAAAAAATAAAAAAAGATTACTATGCATGCTAAGTTAAGGGATTACTTAGCACCAGCCCTGGCCTGCAAATGTTCGGGGGTTTGAAGAGACCTCCCATTCATGAGGGCAGCAGGGTCATATTTACAAGCAGACCCAGTCGTCTAAAACATAAGCCCTCTATTCAAGGGACTGTCTGCCTGTAAACCACTTTCACAGGCTGCAGGCAACACCCTTTCCCAACTCGTTACCTGTGACGTTGGGAAAGGGTGTTGTTTGCGACCTGTGAAGGGCTGCAGGCATATGACTCGTGGTCACAAAGTCATGAGACAGTGACCTTCAGTCACACGCATGCTGTAAACGGATGCACAGAGTATCTGTTTATAGCAAGTAATTTGACTGGGACAGCAGAACACCCTGTTGGAGGCTGCCATGCGTGTTGTACAGAAGCATTTGCAGGTGAGTGGGACGGGGGATGTGCGGGGGGAGAGACGGAGGCATTCCATCATGGCTGCCAGCCTGTGGTTCATTTTTTATGTTTTTGAAACAATAAAAACAAACCACAGGCTGGCATCGCAGAGCACACGCCCGGAGGTCAGGTATTCAGAAGTGCTCCCTTTGTGTGCTTTCATCGTGCAGGGGTGTTTTTCTTTAGTATATCAGTTTATATCACTCTCTCGATATAGTGATATAAACTGATGTACTAAAGTGAAACTCTCCCGCATGTTAAAAGCATACAAGAGAGCACTTTTAACTATGCGAGTTCAGGATGTTTGCACCCTAGACTCACATATTTAAAAGTACTCTCTTGTATGCTTTTAACATGCAGGAGAGAGACAGGGGGGAGAGAGAGGGGGAGAGCTAGAGAGACAGGGAGGGACGGAGAGAAAGGGGAGGGAGTGAGATCGTATGTACGTGTGTGTGTGCATGAGAGAGAATGTGTGAGTAATACGTCGAGAGAGATGTGTGAGTGTAATAAATAGAGAGAGGTGTGTGTGTGTGTGTGTGTGTGTAATAGAGAGAGTGTGTGCGACGTGCGTGTGAGAGAGAGAGAGAGGAGTCCGGTAGGACATAGTGAGGCAAATGGAGCGGTCTCTAGCCCAGTGAAGCGGTTTACCTCTTTGTTGCGTGTTCACAAGTGAAGCAGTCACAAATGTGCATACAACAGCTACAGAAGGAATTGAGGGAAGATGGAGGGAGTGGAGACCAACCTTTTGGATAGCTATGGAGGTTGCAAACAGCAAGGCAGAATATACAATGGGATTTGAAGGGATTGTATTGTTGTTAGAGTTTATAGCACTTTATAACTCTGATGAAAATTTTAAAGTACTTCAGTGGACCACTATCACAGGTATATCAGGGGCGGCGGGCATGGCTCGCGGGAGGCAGGGCGTGCGTGAGGGGTTCGCGCCTGGGGTCGTGGGGAGATCGCGCAGGGGCTGGTTGCCGGGGGGGGGGTTGCGCAAGGATATATTAAAAAAAAATTTGAAAAAAAAACTTACCTTGCCACCAGCCGGGTCCCGTGTCTCAGCTCCAGCTCTCATGGAGCACATCGAGGAACAGGAAGCAGGTCCCACTAACCAATCACAACGCTGCAATGCAGCCCTAATAAGCACTCGATATGGCCTTGTATTCAATCCTCCTGGCAACTGGGAGCCAATAGAGTTGCTTGAGGTGCGGGGAGATGTGCTGGCATAGTGAGACCTTGCGGCTAAGCCTAGCTGCAGTGTTCTGCACCATTTGCAGCCTTTTGATCAGAAACCTAGGCAAGCCCAGGTAGAGGCTGTTAGAATAGTCGGGGTGAGAGGTTACAAGGGCGTGAACCTAGGGCCTTCGGCTTTCTTCAAATCGGAAGTCAAGAAATCTTATGATGGTTGTCATCTTTCTGAAACAGGCAGCCGAGACTTGCCGGACTTGGGCCTGAAGGACCAGGTCTTTGTCACACCTGACTCCAAGGTTTTTGACCGAGTCCTTAGGTACAGGTGGGGCGCCGAGTTCCCCAGGCCACCATAGGCTTGCAGGTGGAGGGGAAGCTTGCTTAAAAAATAAGACCTCAGTTTTATCGGCATTAAGTTTTAAGCAGTTTCGGTTCATCTAGATTGCTATGTCTTTTAAAAAGTCTTTTAAAGAATCGAAAGCTGCAGGAGAACACCAGCTGGGTGTCATCTGCATAGGAGATCACCTTGACCCTTGACCCCTCTCCTAGCAATGAGAGCTGCAGGTGGAGTCATGTAGACATTAGAAAGCAGCTAGCTTAAGGCTGAGCCTTGGGGCACTCCACTTATGAGCAGCTTCAAAGAAGAGATGTAAGGATGGAGAAGAACTTGTTTGCCCCGGCCATAGAGATAGGAGGCAATCCACTTCAGTGCAGTCCCCTGAGCACCTATCTGCTTCAATCTTTCTAGGAGGATCGTGTGTGACACAGTATCGAATGCTGCTGAAAGGTCAAGCAGCACCAGCATGGCCGACGAGCTGCCCTTCACAGACAGGGTGATGGAGTTTGCTACTTCAAGCAGTGCTGTTTCCGTGCTGTACCCTGTGCGGAAGTCAGATTGCAAATCATGTAGCAGTTCATTGGTTTCCACAAAATTGGCTAATTGAAGATGGGCCAGCTTCTCTAGTATTTTGTCCGGAGCCGATCCTAATGAAATAGGCCTGAAGTTGCTGGGTACTTTCGGGTCGGCATTGGCCTTCTTCAGGAAAGGTAGTTAGTAGGCCTGCTTCCAAGCGGAAGGGAAGATTTCAGATCTAAGTGAAGTATTCCAGATGTGGTTAAGGACAGGGTTAAGCCACTCGGCCAGTAGCCTGAACTGCCTAGCCGGGCATTGATCCCCAGACAACCCAGATTTGCATTTCCGCAATTCAGCCACAGATACTTCTGAGGGGATCGTGAGAAAGGAAGTAAAAAGCATCTGGTTCTTAGGGGGGCTGTGGTTGTCTCCCGTTGCTCTGGCTTCCGGAGCTGGACGGAAAGAAGAATAGAGTTGCATATTTTTTTCTTCAAAGAAATTCTAAAGGCTGGTTCTGAGGTCATGAGATGGTGAGGCTCCGTGCTCTAGTGCTGTGGGATTAGTGAAAGATTTCACTATCGTCAAAACTTCAGTTGAGGAGCTTTTAGCGCTGGCAATACAGTTGGCCAGGAATTCACTTCTCTTGGAGTTAAGTAAATTGTGGTACTCTTTCAAGGCATTTTTATATATGTTTTTGGCATCTTGTGAGTAGGACTTTCTCCATTCACGTTCCAGTTTTTTATACTTGCTTTTCAATATTTATTGAACCATTGTGATTCTAGTTTAAATATATGTGCTGCAGTAATCAAGAGACAGAAGCAGATGAAAGTGATGAGCAATACAAGGACAATGGACAGAATGAAAAGTTCCATCATCTTGCATAGGCAATGTATATATGCAGGCATATAAAACAATATACATCTAGGTATGTTTATATAGCGTACTCCTAGAACGTGTTCTCTAACTAAGATGCCTAGGGTGTATATATGTGTTCTGCCAGGAATCCCCATTGGAAGATCCAAACCCATGACCTGAAGGGAAAGAATTTAGGTCCCCCATCGTGGTCATAAGTTAAAGATCAACAAAATAAAAGGAAAAACAAGTTCTCTACAGCCAATTTTGTCTTGAGATATACTGTGTCCAGGCATTATGTAGGTGGGATCAAAGTAGAAACATGTGAATTCCTCCTTATAGAATTTGTACCCTCACACACCCTTGCGGGTGTCGTGCTTCATCATCGGGCTGTGCTCCTCGTAGGGGTGGCGCTACAGTCCCCCACGGGCCTTACGAGAGGGCTCTTTATCGGAGATCTTTTTAGGAGGTGCTGCAGTTGTGTATGCGGGTGTGTAGGCCCAGTGTAGATGGGTGAGTGTGTGCGATAAAATGATCAAACCAGATCCCCAAAGTGAGTTTATTCCGCGGTCCGGAAGATAAATTAAAATATTAAGGACTGGAGTTGATCCTAATATGCAAATAAGTAGGGGGGTAAGTAAGAATGCTCCTGCTGCTCTCAGTCCATGAAAGTGAGGTGCACGTGAAATAGGGTCAACATGTTTCGCGCTTATGGTGGATCCCTAATGAATCCTCTGTGCACTTCATCAGGACCGTGAATAAGGTGATAATAAATGGTGTAAAACCGTGGTAGTCAGGAAAAGATGCTCTGTACTACCACAGTACCTATATTAAGGTCAACGTGTGTCTAAGCACTAGGGAATATGTATTGTTCGTATTTTCGTATCCCAACCCTTCTAATGGTCAGGGATGACCACATCGGCGGGCACTGCGGATGCACACAGAGACGAAAATGTGTCACCAAGTCGTGAGCGTTTCTGGTGGGTAAAACTGGGTTGGTCACACTGACTCTACACACTTATAAGTATCCCCCATGAGTTGTAGCTAAGACCAACGCTTTTTAGGTTGAGCTATTTATAGCTCTGAACTATTGTAGGGAAAACAACACTCTTGAACAAGCGGATTCCTCCCAATGCAAGTTGTCTACTGAAGCGTGACGCTTCGCCAGCGCGCGCTTGGCCTCACTCACACCCCATATGCTCGTTCCCTCCCACTCGCTCGCTCCCCCACCTCCCCCGATCCGACTTGAAAGTAAGCCTCGCACCCCACCAGGCTCTTGAAGCGCGATGCTTCGCCAGCGCGCGCTTGGCCTCACTCTGCCATCTCCTTTTCCTGCATTCCTTTGTGGCCATCTGCTTTTCATGCCTCTCACACCTGCCCCTCCCTCTCCCTCACCACAGAGCAGCCTCAGGCTCAAAGTACGTCGCACGCTGTGATACTGATTTTCCGTCTCCTTCTTCCACCTTTTACCCTCTTTCGTTGCCTCCTTTTCTCTGTCTCTTTTTCACCCTGTCTCTGTTGTTCCCCTGCTTCCCGTCTCTCTCAGCCTTCTCATGTGTGCACATTTTCTGACAGTGACTGCAAGGAGGCTATATGTTCTTTCTAGTAGCCTGCATTCCTTTGTGGCCATCTGCTTTTCCTGCCTCTCACACCTGCCCCTCCCTCTCCCCCACCACAGAGCAGCCTCAGGCTCAAAGTACGTCGCACGCTGTGATACTGATTTTCCGTCTCCTTCTTCTTCCACCTTTTCCCCTCTTTCGTTGCCTACTTTTCTCTGTCTCTTTGCCACCCTGTGTCTGTTGTTCCCCTGCTTCCCGTCTCTCTCAGCCTTCTCATGTGTGCACATTTTCTGACAGTGACTGCAAGAAGGCTACATGTTCTTTCTAGTAGCCTGGGTTGTTTGTGCATCAGTAATGTGTGTCCTTTATGGCTCCTCGATGTGCGAGTCAGTGATGCAGATTATATGGGACGTCGTGGGCTCTGCATTGTTAATGCGTGTCCCGCCTGCCTGCATTGCTGTGCCTTGGAGATGTGTATTTTCATCAGCCGGAGTATAGAAATGTGTTATTTGTTTCTGGCAGCGTGATCTTTGATGTGAGCGATCATTGGACGCCGCTTACATCGCAGACAGTATATCGGAGACCTATGATCTCCGGCAGCGTGAACTTGCACCAGAGATGGGTGCGCTGCGCTGTAACAACAGATGGTGTGCAGTGTTTTATTAGTATTCTCTCTAGCATGTCATGTGTACAGAAGACGCCTGTGCTCTCTACCAGCATCATGCAGGTTTTCTTCTGCCACAGCGGCCGTGTAATTCTCTGTCCATAGGGTCCCAACTCCTTGTGCTATCTGGTGGTGGTCGGGAGATGACGTCACTCTTGGCTTGGGCGCCGCCAGAATATTGTTGTGTACTTTAAGCAGCGGCACATCGATTCTTTTTTACTATGCCGTCCCTGGTGCAGATTGCAGCTCTGTGGCAGTGGACGCCTTTGGCTTGCTGTGCTAGGGACCAGGAGCAAGGTTAACTGTTCCATGACACACCGCGTGCGTCCGTGTCTTACTCTGTGGCCATGATACATCACCCCACATCAAACCCAGAGATGAAACTGGGGGTGGGAAGCTGTTTGGGCTGGTGTCGCACAAAGCTCTTTGTCTTGCTGAGCTAGGGATCATCTAAAACTATTTTTACGTCTTAATTCCCATGAACTGACATTTTTATTGCGGGGGCGTTTCTTTACAAAGCCAATCACTTTGGTTCTGTTAGGGCAGCCACAGCATCACTCAGCGCCACAGAATCACTCAGCACCACTGAATGCCACAGCACCCCTCAACGCCACCGCACCCCTCAACGCCACAGCACCACTCAATGCCACAGCACCACTCAACACCACAGCATTACTCAACGCAACAGCATCACTCAATGCCACAGCATCACTCAACGCCACAGCACCACTCAACGCCACAGCACCACTCAAAGCCACAGCACCACTCAACGCCACAGCATCACTCAACGCCACAGAATCACTCAATGCCACAACACCACTCAACGCCACCACTGAATGCAATAGCACCCCTCAACGCCACAGCACCATTCAATGCCACAGCACCACTCAATGCCACAACACCACTCAACGCCACAGCACCACTCAACGCACAGCATCCCTCAACGCCACAGCATCACTCAACGCCACAGCACCACTCAACGCACAGCATCCCTCAACGCCACAGCATCACTCAACGCCACAGCATCACTCAGCACCACTCAATGCCACAGCCCCACTCAACGCCACAGCACCACTCAACGCCACAGCACCACTCAACGCCACAGCACCACTCAACACCACAGCACCACTCAACGCCACAGCACCACTCAACGCCACAGCACCACTCAACGCAACAGCATCACTCAGCGCCACAGATTCACTCAGCATCACTCAACGCCACAGCACCACTGAATGCCACAGCATCACTCAGCACCACTGAATGCCACAGCATCACTCAGCACCACTGAACGCCACAGCATCACTCAGCACCACTGAAGGCCTCAGCATCTTTCAGCACCACTGAAGGCCACAGCATCACTCAGCACCACTGAACGCCACAGCATCACTCTGTGCAACCATTCAACAACAACTGGTTCTAATATGTTCTCTCAATGTTTCAAGTTTAATTACAAATGTCACAAAAAATGTTAATATTTCACTGCTGTTCTTGGATTTTCATCACAATAAAATACAATGAACATAATCTTCCCAAAAGTTATTTACAAAAGTTTAAGCTATTGCCATTATAAATTACAATAACTTTTATGTAAGTATTAATTATTAAAATTATTAATTATTAAAAAAAATAAAAGCCAGTTATTTGTAATATTAATACATCTAAGTCATGTAAATACAACACATATTGCATTACAAATGCTATAGGTGTCACGTTTGCGAAAGTTAAAACTATTGGCAATGTAAATGACAAAGCTATTAATTTAGCTATTTTAAAAACCAACACATAAATAAAATATTTGTCATTTCCAATACCAATAGATCAAACTTTCCTAATGCGAGAACTATTGCATTGCAAATGCTTGTTGTGATATCTCTCTGATCTCATAATTCCTTGCCAAGACCTCTCACCAGCAGTATTATCCAATACGTTGCTTATCATTACCATGGTTCATGTCATTCTTTTTGGAATTTAGAGTTCTGCAGGATGAACTCTTTATCATACCTTTGCTTATTCAGTAAAGGTCACCACATTGTTTTCAGACTATTGACACGGATATTACACTCAGCTACTACCGTGTGGTTGTTGTCCTTTCCCTTTTCAACATTGCACCTGCAACCATGACATTGAATTTGTACAGATATTTCCTGCCAGAAACACTTCAATGGGCAACTTGGATAGGCACAGCAAAATAGCGATAGCTGTCCCCAAAAGCGACATTGTCTATCCCCTATGAAATACGTTGACTTCCGTCAATGATTTGCGATGTATATGAACGTTACCTTTCTTCATATAATCTACCTAGGTGCTGAAACACAGTTCAATCATGGCCGCCATACCCCTGTACAATCTCACGTGACGTTTCTTACGTCAATGGTTACGTCGGGTATAATTAGTGCCCGTTTTTTAGGTCTCGCCTAGACTAAAGCAAAAGCGAAAGCTTTTGCTGTCTAGGGAGACAACTTATGTTGCCGCTTTCTGGGGAATGAAGGGGAATGTGGACAGCAGACTGTTTCGAATTTCTTCTGCTGGAGATTAGACCTCGTGAGCGCGCCTTGACTGTATCTAATGCGTGTGTGTTTTTTTTTTTAACGTGGGCCGGGCGCTTGCTTCAGTCAGTTTCACTTTCAAGTGCAGGCGTCAATGCGTCTGGTAGTTCTTTATGTGGAGTGCCTTTTGACCTCGTGAGCGCGCTTTGCCTGCATCTAATGTGCACACACACGTACACATACAGAGACATTCCCCCCGCCCTGCCGCATACACAGAAGCGCCCCCGGCCGCCGCATACATACAGAGACATCTCCCCCCCCTCCCCCGCCCCCACCGCAGCTCTTCTCCCCCTCCCCCGCCCCCACCGGAGCTCTCCCCCCCTCCCCAGCTCTCCCCCCCTCCCCCGCCCCCGCCGCAGCTCTCCCCCCCCGCCGCAGCTCTCCCCCCCCTCCCCCGCCGCAGCTCTCCCCCCCCTCCCTCGCCCCCGCCGCAGCTCTCCCCCCCCTCCCCCGCCCCCGCCGCAGCTCTCCCCCCCACCTGACAACACTTACCGGCTCCGGGCTCTGCTGGCGGGGGCTACACGAGAGCTCCCGCTCCTCGGGGCTCTTTCCGCAGCACTTCTCTTTGCTCCCGGTGTGACTCCTCGGCTCTGCAGCTCTTCTCCGGGGCCGCGGGACAAAAGCTACTCCTCTGCGCAGGCGGCTCCGGGGCACTCCGCAGCTCACGGGAGCCCCGGGCCGCGGGAGGACTTTTCCTCTCCTTTCTCGGGTGCTCGAGGAGGCGGGACTTCCGACCGGGCCGCGATGCAATTGGCTGTCCGGCCGGGCGTTTTCTTCATTTGTCTCTTCCTTTTTAATTTGCTTCTCTTCCCGTGTTAAACGCATTGTTTTGCTTGTTTTTAGGACTTGTGCCCTGCACTTAACCACACACCTCGTACAATATAGCGTGCTACCCACGGGGGAAGCGCTTCAGTGCCGCACATTGTAGTAGTAAGCACGGCACAAATGCTGCAGTAAAGGCATGACTTCATATAAAACTGATACTTCCCTCGCCCTTGCTCTACTATCTGGATGAACGATTTCTTCAATGCCATGCCCATCAAACGTACACACTACGCCTCAGTTTAAGTGAGTTCTGCTACAATCGCCCGCAAGAGTGCGCGCCTTTAGCTCTGAAAGGACATGACACAAATAAGCGGTTTTACAGGCTTTCGGAGTAAGGGTAATTTTCACTCCCTCCCTGAAGTTTCCCGTGCTTGTAAACCAGGAAGTAGCAGGATTACAGCTCCCAGACATGTCCCGTAACACTTCATGCTCCGACCTCACCCTGGAAGAGAAACCCGGCCGGGATCTCCGTTTGTGAAGCGCGGTGAGTCAGAGCCTCCTCTATAAGCATGTCCTGATTTTCGGCAGACACTGAATGTAGTGCGCATGTTGAAAACCTGAGCAGCGGCAGAGAAAGGTAAGGTGTTTTATAATGGTGCTGCCGAGTGCACAAGAAGTATTTGAAAATCACTGCAATCCTCCTGCTGTAATGTTTCTGTCAGGTAGAGCGATATCTACGATTTAAAGAGTAGCCAAAAGTTTTAAAATGCCATAAAATGTGCAGAATTGTGCGGTTTGTTAAAGGGACTGGGAATTTACACCTGATAGCAGTGTCTTCAGACCAAATTAAACTGTGTATTGTGGGCGGGTCCTGCCTGGTCTCAGACCGATTTGGATGCGGATCCTGTATTGATGTCCTTAAACAGGACGGGCAAAAGGCTGATCGGTTTCTCAATAATGATTGTAAAAGCACTAAAACTTTTACATATCAGTGATACAATCCCTGTTCACATTTTTAATGCGTTTACTTCATTCTAATGAGTATTTGCTTTTTCCCCAGTTGCTGTGTCTTAGTTTTATCACGCAGCGTACAGTTCTTGTATGGTGCTTGATTGAACTAGTTGTCTAAGTTCGGGTTGTGGCTGGGTGTGTATGACGCTGCACAGCTCAGAGCTCTGAAGTTGAAGCAGAGGGCAGTGGGAGTTTCTCACAGTGCCTGTCAGTGGGTCATAGAGGTCTGCAGACTCCATGCCCATCCAATCCTTGACCTCTTTGCAGAACCCATGTAGGAAATAATCATATATGTGGTAATGGTAAGTGTGGGAAAGTAAGATATATATGCAAATAAGGGATTTCAGAAACAAAGCTTGAAAGGGTGGAGGTGTCTAGCAATGAGAGACTGAAGACGAAAGTGAAGAGGAGAACGGGGGTGTCTGCAACACCATGAAGGCCACTACCACATCCATAAACCTTAGTAATGTTTAATTCACAGTCACATATTTTCAGAATTGAAACATTTTCAATTTTAATTATTCACAATGAAATACATTTTTTAAGTTAGCCAATTTAGTTCTCTGCGTGTCTGTAATTCTGTCTGCCTGTTTATCTGCGTGTTTCAGTGAGATTGTGAATGAGTGTGTGTGGTTTGAAAGCGTGTGCGGCTGCCTCTCTGCATGTGTGTCTGCCTGTGTGTGTTTGCGTGTGGAAGCGGCTGTGTAACTGCCAAATGGTTCTGTCAGAGCACAGCCGCAGGACCTTCCTTTGTTGCTCCAAATCTGGAGCACATACCACCCAGGGCTGCCAACGCCGACCTCCTTGTGCAATAAATTGTAATAATTTAATCGAAAAGCCTGAGCAGCTGGTTGATTTACGTTCAGTCCGTGGTGCCTTGTTTGTCTTTCTCTCGAACTTTCGAGGGGGCAGCGGAGGCGTGTCATTACTTAATTTTGTCGTCTGGGTTATAACTGCTCGCATTTACATGAATTTCAGCTATTGGTATTATAAATTACTGCGTTTTATTTATGTTTTTTTAATTAAAAACATTAAAAAAAGGCATTGTCATTTACAATGCGAGAGTTTAAGCTATTGGCATTGTAAATGACAATGCCATTTATTTATCTGTTTTCAAAACCAACACATAGATAAAAGCTTTGTCATTTACAATGCCAATAGCTCAAACTTTTGCAAATGCGAGACCTATTGCATTGCAAATGCTTGTTTCCTTTAGTTACCGGCAATCCTGATCGGAAACGGACAGGTTTAGAGGCGCTCATGACTTGGTGACACATTTTGGTCTCTGCGTGCATCCACAGTACCCGCCGATGTGGTCATCCCTCACCAATAGAAGGGTTGGGATACGAAAATACGAACAATACGTATTTCCTAGTGCTTAGACACACGTTGACCTTAATATAGGAACAGTGGTGGTTTTAGGGCGTCTTTTCCTGACTACCACGGTTTTATACCATTTCTTATCACCTTACTCACGGTACTGAAGAAGCGCACAGAGGATCCATTAGGGACCCACCATATGCGTGAAACATGTTGACGTTATTTCGCGTGCACCTCACTTTCACGGACTGAGAGCAGCGGGAGCATATTTACTTACCCCCCCTTACTTATTTGCTTGTTAGGATCAACTCCAGCCCTTAATATTTTAATTTATCTTCCGGTCCCCGGAATAAACTCACTTTGGAGATCTGGTTTGATCATTTTATCGCACACACTCACCCATCTACACTGGGCCTATACACCCGCATGCACAACTACGGCACCTCCTAAAAAAGATCTCCGATAAAGAAACCTCTCGCAGGGCCCATGGGGTACTGCAGCGCCACCCCCATGAGGAGCAGAGCCCGATGATGAAGCACGACACCCACAATGGTGTATGAGGGCACCAATTCTATAAGGAGGAATTCCCCTATTTCTACTTTGATCCCACCTATATAATACCTGGACACAGTATATCTCAAGCCAAAATTGGCTGTAGAGAACTAGTTTTTCCTTAGGAACAGTTACCATTTAGCTTCAGCTTTGGGAGCATTGGTACTGGACCGTAGCTTTTTCTGTAAACCGCTCCCCGTCCCTCCCCCTATTGAAATTTTGACACAAGTTGGACATCCCTCGCCGAGGGATCAGCTAAAAGCTGGGCTAAAGTTTTAGCGTGCAGCGACCAGCGACTTCGCAAATGACACCAAGTGCTCCTCTGCCAAAACCCAGAAATGCATATATATTTATAACAGGAAACATCCTTGCCTTGAAGCGAAATTCTAGTCAGGCGGCCATTGTTTATTTACTATAGATAGCTGTGTCGCTGCATGGATGAAAACAAACAATCACATTTGCACAATGTATGTATGGACCTTGTAAGTGAAGTTCAAGGTATCATGATAGTGTTCTTGCTTGTTGATTTTTTGTAAGCAAGTATAGTTTCATGGAAACTAACCCGCACTGTCATGGTCACAAATGTGTGTCATAAGTCATAGTGAGAGTGTGAAGGCAACTGCGGAGAAACCTCATGTGTATGTAAAATGGTTGTGTTTACCTCTAGACCTAACCAGGACACATGACACCATTAAAGCACAGAAATCCAGAAAAGTGGTCCAGGATGTGGTGTGATGTCCTCAAGGTCAGCATAAATAAGACACAGGCAATTGATGTTCCTCACACAATAGATTCAAGCAAAAAAAGAATTGTGGTACATTGAGAAGCGATAGGAATAACAGAAAAATTGAGTGTGTTCTAACCACTTTAAAAATTACCAGTGTTTTGTTCATGCCCAGATAAGCACAACACAAGTGTGGAGAGCTGACAAGGTACAGACAGTGCATGGTTTCAAGTACAAACCATAGGAACAGATGTTTATGGATATGACCGAAGCATTCATACTCAGGAAACAATATACACTGAGTAAAGGCACTTTAAGTAAAGGTTGCACCGGGGACTTAAGGACGACGTGCAAATACCGCATACAAATAACAGAGGGCCCAATTAACAAAGCATTTAATGCAAGTAGGTGCATGCAAAAATGCTTTTCAAACGTGAGTTCCCCTGTCTAGATTCAGGATTGGCGGGATTTTACCCCTGCAAAGAGCATTTGGCAAGTACTGAAATTCTGGTTGCGTGGTGGACTTTACCGTTTGCATATACAGAGTTTAGGGTTGGACTATGGATTTTTGTGTGTGGGTTTAGTTTGTAGATGAAAATATGCAAACACAGGTCTGTTGGTATTTATATACCCCTACTGGCAGAACACCGTCTAGGGAACACTTACATTTACTATAGTCAAACGCAGTGCTGCGTGTGCTTCCATGATCACAATAGGGAGGGACCAGGCCCATTTTGTAAAGGGGCAAACAGGAAGAGGTTTCTCCAGTATGAAAATATTTTCCTAAGGGCAAAGAAACAAATAGTTAAATTACAGACTTTTCACCTGGTGGAAAATCTATCTGGGCAATTCTGTGCATTTAGGTAATCAAGGTAGTCTGTGATTACACACCATTGAGTACTCCTGGTTTTCTTTTCGAACCCTGTAAAAGTCACAAATGTCCTCCAAACCTAGGAGAAATCCTGAGGGGACACATTCCTGACTTACTGCTTTTGGTCTTTGAGAGCACATGCAGTGCAACCACAGTTGTAAGCAAGATCTAATAAATAATCCCTTTATTTCACTGACATTTCTTTTTGTTTTCCAAAACAACCCCTACTTTTTTTTTAAACCTTTATTTTCATTTTTGTAGGACTTGCCCCTTTTTGGCTAAAGTCCCTAAACTATTGCTTACCCCCTAGACCTTTTTCTGACATAGTGTTGCCAACTTAGATGCTTTGGACACCTTGCCACTGCTTAACAGTGTCAAAGTGTAAGTGTTCCCAGTATAAAGTAATGGTAATTGGTTGTCTATGATTGGTATGTTTGCGTTACTAAGTAAAGTCCCTAGTAAAGTGCACTATGTGTGTCAGGGCTGGTAATGCTACTGCTACTAGTGGGCCTGGAGCACTATTTATGCCACCCACACATATAGCCTTAAAAAGGGAACTCAGGCCTGCCACTGCAGGGCCTGCGCGCAGTTTGTTAAACTGCCATGTTATTCTGTCAAGTGCATTCACTTGCAAGACCTTACCCATCCATTTCTGTGTACATCAGACACCACTATGGTAGGTCTAGGGTACCCCCTGGACAGGGTATAGTGCATGTGAAAGGTAGGACATGTACTATGGTGTGTGTCATGTCCTGACAGTGAAATAATCTCCATTTTTGTTTTTCACTGTTGAAAGGCCTTCTTGGCCATAGGATAGAATGTGAAGGCTGTGTAATATGTTTTCTAGCCTATCTTTCCAGGGTCTTAAGATGGAAAGGTGAAGTTTAGTATGCCTGAACTCACAATGTAATAAAAAAAAAATGTTGACAGTGGTTTTTGCATTGTGTGTTCAGAAGCCACTCTTTTAGAAGTGGCTGAGTTACGTGCTCTAACATTTCTGTGTGTCTCTGCCTAGCTGTGGATTGACTGTCTGGATTTGAAAGCAATAGGATCTGGGGAATGTCTTGACCCAGGGGAGGAGGTGAGACAGCATCAGGCTGACCTGCATCTGGACTGTAGGGGAAGGAGAAGCTCTAAGCGATGAAGAGGCATGGGTTGTTGCTATAAAACAACTAAGTCATCTACTGCTGAGTGATTGATAATCCCTAATCAAAGGAAGAGAGGTGTCACTGGCAGGGGGGCACCCAGAACTGGTTTGAACAGGGGTGAGTGCCCCTTGAGCACAAATACTTCAAAGCCATTGAGGGGTATAACTATGAGAGCTAAAGCCCCTGCACTTTGGAGAATGGCTTGATCAAGTGTGAACAAGACTGGAGCTACTTTGTGGTCAAGAGGACCTTTGCCAAGGAAGAAACAACTGAAGAGACTGAAGGATAGGACTGATCCTTGCTGTGTGATCTGGGGCTGGTCTGCAGTTTGCTGTTTCAACCAAGGAAAGGCTAAAGGGGCTTTGCCTGAAGGACTTTGCTGTGTCCTGAAGTAATTATCCCCAAGGGCCTGAGGTGAGCTGGCTCCCTGTTTGGAAACACAGGAACATAACAGTTACCAGGAGAGTCTCAGCGGCGCTGTGGGAGTGTGCCTGTTGCAGTCTGAGACCCTTGTAAGAATTGCCTGTGATCGTGGGCGCCTGGTGTCCAAGTGAGTCTCAGTGACGCTGTGTGTGTGTGCTTTGTGCAGCACTGAGAGCTTCAGGAGGATCGGCCTGTGATCGGGGGCCCCTGCAATCCAAGCAAGGATCAGCAACGCTGTGTGCTTGTGCTTTGTGCAACCTGAACCCCGTTGTGAGGACTGTCCAGTGTTCGTGTGCAAACGAATCCAAGTGAGTCTCATCGACGCTGTGTGCATGTGCGTTGGGCACTGTGAGACCTTCGTGAGATTTTGCCTTGTAATTGTGTGCACCGGAATCCATGTGAGTCTCACCGATGCTGTGAGCGTGAGCATTGTGCACTGTGAGACCTTCGTGAGGATTTGCCTTGTTATCGTGTGCACCGGAATCCACGTGAGTCTCATCGCTGCTGTGTGCGGGTGCGATGTGCACCGGGAGACTTTTGTGAGGATTTTCCGTGTTATCGTGTGCACCGGAGTAAAGGGAGTCTCAGCGACGCTGTGCGTGTGATCTTCATGCAGCCTGAGACCTGTGTGTGGAGTGCCCAGTGATCGTGCACCCGGAGTGAAGGAAGACTCAGCGACGCTGTGTGCGTGTGCTTTGTGGCAGCCTGAGCTCTTCGTAAGTGAAGCGGCCAGGACCGGCAGTGCCGGAGGAAATGTGTTGCCGACCCGAGTCGCTGTTGCGATTTCACAAAGCTGCTTGGCGGTTCAGCTGCTAGACAAGGAGAGGAGTGCGGGTTCGCGCCCCCCCAGGTAATGTGTGTTGACTCCTGGGGCGGGGTGCAAGCTCGGAGGGAGACGGTCTCGGCCTCTCTCTCGTGTTGGTAGTGCGTGCCTCTATTTCGGCTCGTGTTGCGCCCCGTATTGCCAAAGGGAGGGGCGGTACAGGGGCCAGAATGTGAATCTGCACTTTGGAATTACAGCGTACTGTGTTGGGGGCAACTGTGAGAGGCTGACTGAAGGTTAGAAGAGGAGGCGGAGAAACTGCTTAAGGTCCGATGATCGGGACCGGAGTGTACTACGTAGTATTCCATTTCTGAGAGCGGAGTCCCTGACTGACGTATTACACATTGCAACATTTTTGTATAACGAACTACTTGATTGTCGTATGACGCATTGCCTTGTTCCTGCATAACGAACTACCTGATTAGAGCATCGCATTTTTCTGTATAACGAATTACCTGATTAGTGTATACGCATTGCTTTATTATTGCAGAAAGACATATCTGGTGGTTGGATTATGCATTGCATTGTTTTACCTTGCAAAGTGCCTGATTGTTGCGTTACGCATTGCATTCTTTTCATTGCAGAGTGTCTGATTGCTATGTTACGCATTACAGTATTTTTACATTGCAAAAGTACCTGATTCTAGCATTACGAACTGTATGACATGTGGTTAGGAGTACAGGAGAATGTTTAGAAGTGCTCATTGACATCGCCAGAACTTACAAGGGCTGGCTGGCCTAACAACCGGCCAGGAGAAATATTACACGACCTCATATGTTGGTTTTATATCATGTGGTCTTATCGTATATCTTTTACATAAAGTTTATACTCGTTTTATAAAACTCATGTGGAGTCTATTTGTGGTGTCATCATTGGGTTATTGCGAGCGTGGGTGCGAATACTTTACACATTTGCCTTGAAGATAAGCCTGGCTGCTCATGCCAACCTACCGAGGGGGTGAGCGGGGCTATCAAAGAAGGTGACCTTCCTTTCCCTGACATTGGAACTTGGGTCCCTACTTGGCCTAAGGTACCTTTCTCAGCCAACCAGGGATCTCGGGTCTAACAATTTTCATATGGCTTACAACATTGCATGGTTATTCACTGCAATCAGAAACATTTGTAAACCAAATAGATATCATCCGTGGTCCAAAACAGAAAGTACCATACTTGTGCACAAGTTATCCGTAGTCCATTGAAACAGGGCGGCATACTGCACATATCAAAACTATCCAGTCTGATCAACCCGGGTCAGCGAGCCCACACCCACCATCACAACCCCACCTTTCCTGATGCAATAAACACAATAACAAAGACAATAAGGTGGGCCTAAGAATTACCCCACCCCGTTGATACAATCCCAGCAGGCTGTTGTGATGTGGGGGCAGAACTGGTCTCTAGTAAAGGATTTTTTTAATGGTTCCCAAATATCCCTTGGGCGAGAGGCCGGGCGTTATATTGTAGCATACAGTTCGCAGTTAGTGTTGCAGTATGTGTGGCTGAGTAGCCAGTCTTTCACTGTGGGGGAGACACGGCTACCCCACTTAAGAGCTATTTCCCTCTTAGCGAGCAACAATGCAATGGCGGTGAATTTACGCAGCTTATTTAGTAGCCCTCCCACATATCCCAGCAGGGCCACGTCAGGGGTGGGGACTAATCCAAGGTGAGTCATTTGCTCTTTAATTCTAAAAATGGATCTGCAGAAGATCCCAATCTTAGTGCAGTTCCATGTCAGATGGGCGAAGTCCACCTGTGGGCCACCCCACTTAAGACAGGAGTGCGGCCGATTTGGGTCAATGGCGTGAATCCTAGCCGGGGTCATGTAGACCCTCCACAAGTACTTAAAATGTATAAGCTTATGTCTGCTGTTTAAGGAGACCTCTTTGGTTTGTGCACACCAAAATGACCAATGTGAATCCTGCATGGGGTGCCCAATGTCCTGCTCCCAAGCCTCTCGTATCTTGGTGTCTCTGCTGGGGATTAAGGACATGCAAGATTTATATAACTTCGAGATCAGGTGGTCTCCACCGGGACTCGAAATTAGGAGCGTGAGAGGAGGAAAAGGCTCTGGCTCCAACGGGTATCTAGAAACCTTAGCTCTGAGCAAACTCATATCCTACTAAAGATAAATTGGTCTATAAATGTTGCGTCGCTGAACTTCCCTCCCTCCATACTAGAAAAGATATGTCCCTCTGGGAACAAGTCCCTACATTTATTCATAAAGTATGCAAGAAGTGTACGCTGCACCAGCTGCTCCTCTGTGACGGACAGCCAAGGGTTATTAATAACTGGGATCTCAGGTGAGTATAGGGCACCCCCTCCCGTCACCCTAGCCACCTTCCGCCAGGCCCAGCTGGTGGTGGATACTGTCTGAATGTCCCGGGGGTCCCTTGGGAATCCCTGCAAAAATACTGTACAGAGTGGCGCAGGAAGCACCACATCAGCCTCAGGTCTAGAATATGGAAGTTGTGCGTCTGGGTGGTACCGAGAGTGGGCAAAACTGCACAGCGCAACCAGATAATAAACCAGAAAATTGGGGACCCCAAATCCGCCTCTCTCATATGACAAAGTCATGGTGTTCCAGCTAAGTCTTGATCTTCCACCCCTCCAAACCAACCTGATAAGGTGAGATAGCAATGTGAGGAAAAAGGAATTGGGGAGAGGAATGGGAATGTTATGAAATAAATATAGAAATTTAGGAAGCACGATCATCTTAACAAGTGCCACACAACCAGCAAGAGAGAGAGGGAGTTTCAGCCATCGCTTGGCCTGCTGCGTCAAGATATGCACCACTGGGCCATAATTTAGTCTGATAATTTTCTCTGTGTCACTATGCACACGAATACCTAAATATTTGGCCGACTCCTCACACCACGCAAGTGGGAACTCGCTCTACCAGCGCATAGTACTCGTGGTCAAGGGAAAGATCCCAGCCTTACCCCAATTTATACATAACCCCGAAAAGACACCAAATCGAATAATGTCACAGATGAGTGGTTCAAGCTTCTCCCGGGGGTTGCGAACATAAAGTATAATGCCATCTGCATATAAGGAGATTAAAAGCGGCCCCGTTTTTAAATGCAGGCCTCCGTGTAGATGCCATTTCAGGAAGTGGCGAACCAGACGGTCTAATGCCAATATGAAAAGCAAAGGGGAGCGTGGACATCCCTGTCTGGTGCCACGTGTAAGGGTGAATGGCGAGGACAGGGTGCCATTAAGGCGGAGTCTGGCTGTGGGCCGGGAGTATAGTAGTGCAGTGAGGTCAATGTATCCCTTGAGGATACCCAACTTTCCCATCAACTCCAAGAAAAAGGGCCTCTCCAGTGAGTCGAAAGTCTTTTACGTGTCAAGTAGGACCGTCGTGGCAGGGACCTCGGGGGCCATTATATGTATCACCACGAATAATGTGCGCAGGTTTAGCGCAGTCGACCTGTGGGGGACAAAGCCCGACTGGGCTGGTGAGATAATTCGATCTAATTACAGCACCAGTCGCAGCGCGATCATTTTGGGCAACATTTTATAGTCGAGGTTTAAAACTGACAGTGGTCTATAGGAGCCGCACAGCAGTGGAACTTTCCCCGCTTTTGGAAGAAGAATTATTACGGCCTCACGTAAAGTAGGGGTGAGCTCTACACGTTCAAGCGAATCATTATACACTTCCAATAAATAGGGTGATAGGAGATCTTTATAGGTTTTACGGAATATCCAGGTAAAGCAGTCGAGTCCGGGGAGCCGTCGAGCCATTTATGGCATCTATGGCACTACTAATTTCCTCGACCGAGAATGGTTCCGCTAGGAATTCCTGCATAAACTTCTCGAGCCATATCATGGCAATCTCGGCGAGCTAGATATTACGGTCTTCCTCGCTGTGCAACACCCGAGTGGAGTACAAAGTGGAATAGTATGCTAAGAGTTCATCACGGATCTCAGCAGTGTCAGTTAGGGTCTGGCCAGACGTGGAACGAATGTTAGTAATACATGAACGCCCAGCCGTGGGTCTCAGCAGCTGCGCCTACGTGCGGCCAGGCCTATCACCCTCCCCATATCGCCTCGCAATGGCTTGTTTACTTAAATAGCTACTCACACTTTCTGCAGCCTCTCTAAACTCCGTAAGTAGTATCAGTCAACGGTTCCGGTGCGAAGGGTCAGGCTTTATAATCTGCTCACTATCTAATGTTTCAAGCTGCTTCTTGATACGCGCAATCATATTACGCAAATCTTTGAGAATCCCAGCGCGCTTAGAGATAGAAACACCACACACATACGTTTAAATGCCTCCCAGAGTGTGGCCCACGAGCCAACCGACCATTTATTCAATTCGAAATATTCAACTATCGCCTTCCACAGCTCAGAGAGAAACACTGCATCGGACAGTGCTGACCCAGGGAATCTCCATACCCTCTCACATCCCTCAGCCTAGGGACACGCAACTGCAACACCACAGGAGAATGGTCTGAGTATGTACTTGGGAGATGCTGGGCCGCTCTGTACCGTGTTACTAAATTGGGGGAGACTAGCCAAAAGTCTAACCTGGTCTATGTGCTATATTGGGCAGCATAATAAGTGTATGTGGCGTCCAGTGGGTTACGCTGGAGCCATACATCGACAAGACCAATCGACTCACATATGTCTAACGAAACGTTGCATGCGAGGGGTTTAGTATCTGGAGCCTTGGATGTGCTATCACACATCAGATCCAAAAGGAGATTAAAATCACCACCCATACATATGTGGTCAGCGTCTAATTGGCGAAGCTTAGAAAAATCCAGGACTGTCGACATTAGGCACATACACGCTAATGAATGCAGTTCTATGTCCCATTAAGTGCCCCTCTACAATAGCGAACAGCCCCTCACTATCGTTGCAAGCTTTTGTGAATTGAAAAGGTAGACGTTTATGGATCAGGACAGCTAAACCCGCGCATACGTGCTGTATCCCACAAAATAGCGGTGTGGGCCCCAGCTCGCCGCAAAAGTGGTGGTGAGAGTCTTGGGAAGGTGGGTCTCTTGCAAGAACACAATGTCCGCCCCATGGCGTTGTAAATAGTGAAGGACATGGTTACCTTTCCTGGGATTGTTAAGCCCATGGATATTCCAGGTGATCAATTTTAGATCGGAAAATGGTGCCAGACTACCTACCCTGTCCCGCCATCCCAACATGCATGTGGAGTAGTGTGGCTCACTGGTTAGAGGCGGCAGGCCTGAGAGCAGAAGTCAGCCTGGGACCAGGGTTCAATTCCCGACGCGGCAGGGTCGTGGACCTTGGTCAGCGGACTCGATAATTCTCGCTTCGGTGCTTACTCTAATCAGGGGTTCCACTCGGCAACTCTAGGCATTAGCTTGCCTAATCTCCACAACGGCCCCACCAATTCCGGGGATGCCTGGCTCCACCTTGGGGACTCCCAGCAAGGGACCATCCCACAGGGAAAGCCAGGACGGGTTCCCCAGAGTTATACAGCGCCGGGACGCCCCGTTGCTGGGGCAGCTGTGCGCTTTACAAGTATACTACATTTACATTTACATTAATGCGTGTCTAATTTGGCACCCATAGTATCAATGCGTTTTTTCAAGGTATCAAATTGGCTATCAAGCACCCAGAAACCCACCCGCATTTCCTGGAGCAGTGTTCCCAAAACATCAGAAGGTTCACTGGGGCCTGTATCATCCTGACCACCCTCAGCCATATCGCCGATGGACTCCATAGACTGCTCGGTGGGTCTACCAAACTGTAGCAAACGGGTCTTACGCATCATTGCCCCCCAACACTGAATCGTGGCAGCCAGTCTATTCTCGGGGCCCCAACTACGATCAAGACAATCAAGGGGGAGAAAGGCCTATTCCTCAGTGGCCCAGTTTATCACGCCAGACCACCGACCTGGTCAGACGATACAGGGGAATGTCAGTAGCCCACACGCGCACAGCAGGACACTGTATACCTGAGTCAGCCCTCACAAGCAGGAGCGGGCTCTCACTAATTAGTCTGGGCCCAGGGCGTATGCTTCAGTTTGATGGGGAGCTTAGCAGCGCCACCTCACAGCCAGCCGGAACCACAAGGATCAGGGTCTCCCTCCGCCTCGTCCAGTGGAGCACAGCAGAATCAGCCGTCTCATGGGTCACCCAACCTCATCCACGGCCCCGACCGGCCCGAGCCGTTGGATAGCTAGTCCCTAGGCTTGCCCCCGTCCTTCTCACCAGGGGGCCCCCAGAGCAAAAACTGGCCAGTCTCAAGCAGACCAACAGGGCTGAAGGTAATATGCAGCAGGAGGGGGGGGGGGGGCAGTTAGCGAAGCGAGCTCACCTCAGCTGCGTGAGGCCCATGTCCTCCTTTCCTTTGTGAGCAAGACCGCAGGAAACCTCCTTGTGTCTCTGCAAAATGGCGCAGCCCAGTCTCGCCATGCCCCACGGGTTATGCCGGCCTCGTCCACTCAGAGGCCACAGACTGCGGTGGTCCCGGGCACCCGATCTCCACAAACGGCACCGAGTCACGCAGGAACCTCTGTGGGGCCAGTGCAACCGTCTCAGTGCGCTTGGGGCAGGATGGATGGCAGGATGGGCTAAGTTTGCCGGGAACCCTGGTGGAGCTTCAACGCTGTGCGGCCATCTTGGTCGCCCCCCACAAAACAACCCCTACTTTGGGAGATTATAGCACAGGCCACCTGGCACTGTAGTTTCACTGAAAGTGATCCCACCACTTTGACTAGAGCACTTTCATCAAAAATGCCTCACCAAAGCTTTGGGGAACTTACATTATTTTGGATAGACTGCTGCAGTGCTGGCGGGGGAAGAGCTCAGCCAGCCAAGTGGGTTGGTGGTCAATCTGCCAACCTTAAAATGACTCATTAATTCTCTAGTCCAAATATCTTCAATAAATTAAGGAAAAATTCACAACTAACAGTGAACAACCGTATGCACTATACGCGTAGAGAGGCTGGGGCCGTGGAGCAATAAGGAAGTAGATTTGTACCTGTGGAACCAACAGGGTTTGCAACCGTTAAATAGGTTATTCACACCACAGCTTACTTAAGTTTTCTGAGCATTATATTGCAAGATGAGCATCTGGTAGTATCATTTTTGAAAAATCAGTAAAAGAAAACCTAATTTTGAATAACTACTGACTTGAAGCTGATCTCGGACAAGACGGAGGTCCTCAACCTCGGATCCACCCCCTCAGCCTGGGCTGACTCCTGGTGGCCGACCACACTGGGAACAGCACTCACACCCACCGACCATGCACGAAATCTAGGATTCATCCTCAACTCCTCCCTCTACATGTCTAATCAGGTCAACGCTGTCTCCTCCTCCTGCTACAACACCCTCTGCTTGCTCCGCACGATCCACAAGTGGATCCCGACCGAAACAAGAAAAACGGTGACACATGCCCTCGTCAGCAGCAGACTGGACTACGGAAACACACTCTACGCAGGAATCCCAGCCAACCACCTACGACGACTATAACGCATCCAAAACGCCTCCGCCCGACTAATCCCTCGTCGCAGCCACATCACCGCCCACCTAAGGAACCTGCACTGGCTCCCCATCAACAAGAGGATCATCTTCAAGCTCCTCACCCACGCACACAAAGCACTCCACAACCAGCCTACCTGAACAGCAGACTCAGCTTCCACACCCCCACCCACCAGCTCCGCTCCGCCAGCCTCGCCCTCGCCGCTGTCCCCCGCATCCAACGAACGACCTCCGGCGGCAGATCCTTCTCCTACCTCGCCATCAAGACCTGGAACACCCTCCCTACCCACATACGGCAGACCCAAGATCTTTTCACCCTCAGAAGACTCCTCAAGACATGGCTCTTCGAGCGGTAGCGGCAACTCCCCCCCCCCTTCCCTCAGCGCCTTGGGGACCTCACGGGTGGTAAGTAGCGCACTCTACAAGTACATTGATTGATTGATTAACTAAAAGGAAAATTAGAATGAAAAACAGGATATGGGCAATATGTTTTACAAATCTTTTGCCGTGTGTAGGGTCTGGTTCGCTTCCTCGTTTCTGTGTTATATGCCGTTGACACACAGAACTGAAAACAAAGAGATTTCAACTGTGTACAAAGATAAAGGGAATAAAGATAAAGGGAATAAGGACAAAGTCTGGTGCATATCAGTAAAAATAATTAACACAACTTACAACTTCCAAACAAAAGTAAAAACGTGTGGCAGATTCCTAAAGTTTTTCACAGGCGTAAATTGGAACAACGCTGGGAAAAGTGATATTATGTGCAGGTGTATAAACATGTTTTACACAAGCATAATGTGTACAATAAATGCGTGCTATAGACGTAATTTTCGAATGTGCAGTATCAAAGTCGTTTCAGAGGAGTGGCCAAATAATTGCAATTCAAATTTTGTGCATATGCAAAACGCAGAAAATTTGAAGGTATTTAAAAAAGATCAGATGTCAATGAGACCGCTCTTTTTCTCTCAGTGCACGAGGTTATACCCAAATAGCTCTGTCATAATCTGTCCAGAAGCTACAGCAGTAACATGAACCAGATCATTTAATTTTTACTAAAAGACCTTAGGAAGGGATAGCTATTGTCAGTACCCCAATGCACGTGTAGGATTAAGATGTAAGTCATCAATGCATAAAACCAGCAATCCATACATCACGAATGAGTCGTACCTCCTTGTACAGGGATTAGCCTCAGGATAAGCAGCTCTGTAAACAGTTAACGCTTTGCATAAGTTTCTCATTTTTTACCCATACCTTTGTGAATGAGTCTTATAGAGATGAAATTTACAATGCTATAATCAGAATTGTCTTACTGTTCGAACACATAGTGGTGGAAAGCGCAGAATTCTATATATTTGGGTATGGTAAATGACGTGTTCATTATTTTGCATTAGATTGTTTATCATCTCAGTGTACTGGATTGAAATGTGAGTTCTGATGAAAATATTTATCAAATGATGTAAATGACAAACTATCATAGTTACCACCAAACATAATACTAATACATTGCTCCTAAACTGCATGGGTTAATCGCCGCTGTAATCATGGTAAAATTGGACCCCTTATGTAAAAGAGTGCTAAAGAGACTCTGGTTTCCCACTTCCCCTTACCTGATGCACATGTCCAGTTTTATAGGTGATACTCAATAGCGGTGGTGAGCATCTTTCTAACATTTATCAAATTAGGCAACCTCGGCGGTGGGAGATAAAGTCAAGTATCCAAGACCATACCATTTCGTAAAGTTGGGAAACGGAGATTCGACCTCTGGTGTCTGTTTACCAAAGCATCAACTTAATAACTACACCACACTGAGACTACAGCATGGACGCCTTAGATTGTAGGAGCAATGGTTATCGAGAGACAGGATTTCAAGTAACAAGGAAGAGGGGAACAGTAGTGGTAGCCTCATGGTTCAAACTTAAGCTGCCCATGCTTGGCTTCTATTTCTAAGTAGATATCTTAGTGATTTTCCAGTGTCTACAATGAAGAAGTGCAACTCTGTAAAAACTCACAGCCCCCTGGAAACAACGTCAGATGATGTAAAGCCTCGCCACACAGGTTCCGCTCTAGGATCCGAAGTACTGTATTTAGTGGGCCCAAGTGGGTCCCTGTAGCCGGCCTGTGCTCCATCGTGGTCGGCCTGAACTTTGTATTTGCCCCGGTCTCTCGAAACCTGAAGTAACCTTTTTTACGCTAACTGCTTCTAAGTACTTTATTGCATTCTTCAACATTCATTTTGTCGACTTATACTTGATGGGTTTTGATCATTTTGATCGTGTTTTACTCAGATAAATATTTTCTTTTTCTAAACTGTTGTGGAATAATTTTTGGTATATTTACTGTGTTTTTGTATGAGCTGTGGCACAAATAACTTTACACATTGCCTTCTAAATAAAGCCTGCCTGCTCTGTGCCATGCTAACAGGGGGTGAGCACAAGGATAATTTAGGATTGTGTTGTGATTTACCCTGACTAAGATTGTGGTCCTTACTTGGACAGGGTGCATACCTCTGCCAACTAGAGACCTAATTTCTAACACTAATTTATAATGTAACACAACCGATAAGAAAATGCTTGCATCTTTCAAATCCCATGCAAGGGTTTTGTCTTTAATCCAGATTGCAAGTGGGTAGCAATACACTAAGAATGGGGGTTCACATATTTTGCCGGGTAGTTGGGTGAAGGTCGTTATAATTACAATAGGATCGCCGGAAATACAAAGATAAATTAAAACCGCAGATTGTTGAAGGGCATCATCGTTACCTCATCAAATGACGTGTAGAGCAGGGGACTCGCAAACCTCTATGCCTCGATCGGTCCAGCACCATTGACAAAATGATGCTGTGCTCGGACTGGGTGCTCATTTTGAAAGAGCATTGGGCATAGTACTAGAGAACAAAAACTTGAGGTAGGAAAGGATATGGAGCAGTATTATTTTTATGATCAACTCTTGAGGTTGTGTATAAAAAAAATATGCTGCAAAAGACCAGTTTGCAACTTTGAAACGTTGTTTCAGTAGTTCTTAAGGACCCAGATCACGTCTTTATACAAACTCGGTTCAGAGGACAGGAGAAAAAAACGCACACATACAAGCACAAAAAAATTAAGAACCAAAAGAAAACAGTAAACACACTGAAGTATTAGTCAATGTTAATCCAAGTATAAAATGTCATCACGAATGTTACATGAAAATAGTACATGACAAAACTGAACAATCTTTGTTGATATGCTTGAATATATTGATGGCCCATATATTGATGGCCCTTATATTTTAGCCCTGACCCAAAACATTTCAGAAGCAATGTGCTAGGGAGGAGGGGCAGGAAGTAATCGTTCACTACTGGCGTGCAATGCAGAAACCACTTCACAATTGAATTGGTGATAATATCTTCTCCTGTGTATTGCCCATTACGCCCATTACGAATGCTGACAAAGGAAGGAACGATAACATTTTGGTAATTAAATGGATTTACAGAACTAAAACAATGTAGATTTCCAAGGCATCAAAAATATATGAAACAAAACCCAGAAAAAACAGGAAGTTTGATACATGCCTGTAATAATGGTGCCATCAAAGCAGCTGTGTATAGTATTAAACAAACACAAATTCTAAATGAAAAAAAAAACATAAGTACTCATTTACTTCCTTTATATTCAGAGTGACCCCGAGCAGGTGTCTTCTTTATTGACCCATCCCGTAAAAGAGAGCAGAAGAGCACTCAGTCTTACTTAGGACCTGGCATGATTTAGAGTTTGAAGGACACAATAACTGTGTCACAAATCTGCTGGAGTATGCTGCCTGCCAATACATCAATCCGCCCGTTCTATTCTGAGTAGGGTGGACCATCAGTTTACAGACGGTGGTGCCCCCACTCACTCCACTCTCTGAAAACTTACTAAGCAGGCCCAACAGTATAGATGCCGTGAGAGTAATGGCATCAGACCACCGGTCCATATTAAGAGCCGTCAACGCTCATCACAAACAGAAACAAGCATTTGCAATGCAATAGGTCTCGCATTACTTAAAGTTTGAGCTACTGGCAAATAATAATGCAACGCCCATTGCTCAAACTTTCCCTAACATTTTGTTTTAGCCCTGTGGCGCAGTTCTTCTTTCACAGAGGCAGAAAGCTTTATTTCACGCCACTCCTTTTTAAACTTTACCAGCTATGAAGGCCAGTATCTGTTTGGTGCTCACTCTGTGATTAGGGGGACCAAACCCAAAACATGAGCGGGATCCACAGCGATGAAACACAAGAGGGGAGACACACTCGGCTGCGGCATCTACAAGTACATGCCTTGGTAACCAGGTCGGCCAACTAGGGATGAAAAACAGGCCATATGTCGTTTACATGCAATGCGTTGCATACAGTCAAAGTGAATCCCAGCTACTTTTTGCAAAGTTTGAAAGGAAACATTAAGGCATCATCCTCGTAAAAAAAAAAAATGTTAAAGTGGAAGAGTGAGTCCCATTGCCTCTGGCAAAAGTACCAGTGTCTTGGCCGGCGGAAAACCGGTCTTATAGGAAACCCAAACGTGTGACCTCAGGGGGGCTCCCAGCTTTACTGTTGTAGGCGTATCCTGTGTGATGTCCCAATCGAAGATGGTGGGCCAGTGGGTGGGACGGGTATGAGGGTCTGTGTGTTACCTGGGAGAGTTTAAATAAGCTGGAGCCACACGGGTGACATCATTGACTGTGTGTTTTGCGAGTGTGTTGACTGATGTGGGTGAGCCACTCATAACAAAAGCAATGCGCTGCCGCAATTCTTGAACGGTTTTGCAAGTGTGTTAAAAAGATGTGGGCGAGTTGCCCATAACAAAAGAAATGTGCGCCCGTCATTCTTGAATGTGAGGTGTACTGTGGTGTTAAAAAAAAAGAACTTAAAGACTGATTTAAAACCGTTATGCTTTCAGAAAGATATATTATGGCATGAGCAGCGCTAATAGTGCGGCTGCCACTGTTGAAGCAAAAAATATAAGATTAAAGCACACCTGCGCTGCTTAAAATAAACAAGCGGTTGAGGGTTGTAGGAGAGCATGTTAAGAAAGTCATTTAAGAAAATAGTGCTCACAGACTGTACTTAAAACATACTGAGTAACAACACATTTTACAGGGGCAGTCCTCATGGGAGGTTACAAAAGGGGAAAAGGAGGTACTAAGGATGGACTACTAAGCCTATTCACGAATCAAAAGCCACCATTCACAAAGGACAGTAAGAGGAGCCAATTGAAAAGATGGGTGGAAAATGGACGGAGCTTCAAGTCCACACCTGAATGCAGCATGTCTTGAAGAAACAGTGCAAGCACTGCCTAGGCAAGACCTAAAAAATCACCCAGACAACCTGAAAGAAAACTGTCATGCAGTAGGAGTCATTTGTTTTTTGTTTGTCAGAAATAAACCTATACATTGGGAAATGGTTGACGCACAGAGAGCAGCACCATGCAGGCAGAGAAATCAAAATATGGCATCCTTTTGTCTAGTGGTAAACATATGACATCTGCACCTGTGATAGAAAGAGTAAATCCCGCCATGGGCTAAATAAGCCCTTGGTGTCAGTTCAATCACCATTTCTAACTGAAAGATTGAAATGCCTCTTGAAGTGAAGTAACTGCCCTGGACTGACATAGAAAGATCAGCATAATCATAGAATGAGGAAGACGTGTGAGAAGCCAGGCACCCTTGGCCACACTTCATCTCTGCTGTACCTTGAAGAAGAAGAGAGATACTCAAGTAGAAGCTCCTCTGCTTGATCTGGGAGGGATGGGTAGGCAGAACAGTATCAGTGTGTATGTTTGATGTAGGTCCGAGATGGTCGATGTACTAATAATAAGTACATGAGTTACAGCAGGAGGTATATTGATGTGGCATCAATCCTGTGCTGTAACAACCTCAAAGTAGATTAAATACAATATACACAAGGAACCAATTAACCAGTCGTGAGTTTCAAGCTCAGACGACAGCAGACCAAAAAAATAACCTTGTTCCTGTAGCCTATAAAAGACATTCTTCAGTGTGTCCCCAATCTGTTTTTTTCTTGTTTGGGTTTGCTGGCTTCAGGACCCGTTCCAAAACAAAACTTCTAAACAGGGCCCCGGGGTAGGTGTTTCTCCCTGAAAACATGTACTTTACATTGGATTCATTCAACTGGCCAATAAGGCCATGGTATGGTAGCACAGAAAATACACCAGTGGAATGGAAGTTAAATGTCATGCGTGGGTTGTAACATGTATTTACACAACCCAAATATATGACCAAGTGTATGAGTTCACATAGCACCAGTGTGTTCAGGCTGGGCTGCAATTTCGAAACCACTGCAGTAACACATGGGCAAAAAAAAAGCGTTTCGCCATGTATGAAAACCTACTTAAATATATCAACTAAGTCACACTTAAGTATGCCTTGTAAGCTCAGATGGTTGGGGGCTTAATATATTAAAGTAAGACATGATATATATTAAGTACATGTATGGGCCCAATTTCAAAAGTTGCAAAACATTATCTGCGTCTGTGTAAGTAAAATTAAATTTTCCATTAGTAGGTCTAGTTCAATATAAAAGCCTATTTTTTAACTTTGCCTGGGAAAACACAAGAAATTCCATTTTAAATTAAAAAGAAAGTCCAATGGTAAAAGTAAAGTTTTGATAAGTGTAGTTGAAAAGCACATTTTAAAAACTGGAGTCTGTGCTGCCTGTGTGAAAAAGGATTTTAAAAAACGCGTTGCTGGTAGCCTAGCAACAGAGACTAAAATATACATTCCACACTAGCTGTTAACACCTTTAGAACAACGTAAGTGCTTCTAGGAGCAGGGAGGCTGAAGTGGTATCAACAGTGGCCACTTACCAGGGATCAAACATCTGGGAGGAAGACAGGAACTGATAGCAACACTAAGGGCATTATTAATAGCTATTCCTTTTGGAGTGGAGATCACACATGGGGGGCTTAGGAACTAAATCACTCTTGTCCAGAGTAAGCCCAGGTAGACTGTCTGTGCTCCAAGAAATAGGGAACTTGAGTTCCAGCACGGGGGAGGGGAGGATACGCCATTGCCATAGGGGAAAGGCCAGAAACTAGGACAAGGATCAAGCAGATGGAAGACACGTATGGCCATTTAAGATGAAGGTCTCTGGAAGGATCTGCAGCAAGTTGAGAAAGGACATGCTGAAAAAGAAGATAGGTTTTTCATAGAAAGACTGGGAGCAGGGGATTATCAAATCACTGGGTAGTGATAGAATAAAATTGGTATCTTTCCAACGCCTCCTCAGAACATTCTTGGACATTGAAGAACATCCTAAATGATCAAGAACATGGGAGACTCAGCTTAACTGCTGGGGGAAAAGAAGACCGAAGGACTCCTGATGGCAATCAGATAGTGGAACTGCTCTCCAAGGTACGAGTGGCCGGCCTGTTGTCGCTGCTTTGATGACACAAAAGGAAGAAGGGTGCTCCACTTTAAAGAAGGCCCAGCTGACCACTGTCAAGAAGCATAGCTGGAGACACAGCTTACTATCTACAAATCAGCATAGCTGGAGCAATACCCCAAACCCACTTGTGCTAAGTCCATCTCAGGGAATGAATGACGGGTAGTCCTTAAAGAGTGCAGACGCAGTCTGAAAAGAGGCTTTGCATGCGTGGAGAGCTCACTATGTGACAGGGCCTCAAGGACGAACTACATTTCCTAGCAAGCCATAAAATCTTATGTAACTTCGGATACGTGGAGGCCATTTTAGATTTCTGGATATGACTTTTCTCATGGCACACAGAGTCTTTACTAGACATTCGTGAATCTATGTCGCTGCAACCCGGAGTTGCTACTTAGATCTAGAATTTCTTTTCTATAGAACTGTTTCATCCAGTTGGAATTGTTTAAAGGATATTGGGAATACAGAGAAGCATTTTGAAGGTTGAGTTATGTTGTTAAAATTTACTTTGAACTATTTGAACATTGTATTCACATATTTCTAAAACTGTAGGATTATCGCTGTCAGTTATCCTGTCATGGAACAGGAAGGGCTCTTAAGTCAGAACTATGTTGCAAATGTTCAGCATTTATGATTATGCGTTAGGTACTCAGAGTTCTAGTAATGATTATAAGACTTGTCGAATTAAGAATTACAGGGTATTAATGTTAGTAAATTACAGTGGATTACGAGTAAATTACAAACTTCAATTTATCATCCACAAAGAGTGCGCACTGGCAAGACGTGAGGTAGTTATCAAATTCTAGAGAAAGCACTGGTTTGTCCTGCACAGAGATTTTTGCTACAAAGTAAAAGTGTTTCTACTAGGCGCAATAGGGAAGATATCCAGCTATGTGGACCCATGCTCAAATACTGCATATAGCCTTGCTCCACTGCAGGATTTCAAGACCCAAAAAGTGACCACGTTCTGAAGAACACCTAGGACAAAGGCAAGGAGGCACATCAACTTCATTGAGAAGCAACCTCAACTGCCCCTCTGAGTTTTTCGTGTCAAAACTGAAGTCTTCAGCCGGAGCTCTCCTTGCGGACATCAGCATCCTGCCTTGCTCTATTAGAAGAATTTAAGAACCAGAAAAGGTGAAATCTTTGCAGCCTGAATCTGTAGCTATGTCCCAGTCACCCACGAACAGTGACTTTCAATTGGCACTTTGTGATTTATTGGAGCTTTCTGCCTTCAAACTTTAACAATCCATTTCTCCTGCACCTCTGACCAATTATATTCATTTCTGTGTCGTTTTGCTCATTCACATTTCTTCGTTGTTTTTAATTTGTTTGTGAATTTGACTGTGTTGGGTTTTCAACTTTTAAGTTGTCTTGTACAGCTTGAACTTAGCACTCATTTCTCGATGGAACCAGCCTGCAGCTTGGATCCATGTACAATGGGTTAAGCAGGGAGACTCTTAGAACTGTGTTGTGAACTAATCAGGTTATGTTTATTAAGTTGATAGGGGTACCCTCTCTCAAATTAATATCTAATTTCTAATATAACCCAAGATGTTACTAGAACCCTTCCAAGAAATTGCTGTCGTTGACCGCCGTTTCCAATCTTCCACAGTGTGTGGCTGTTGCAACAGCTCGTGTTACTTGATAAAGCACAATACAAGTAATGTAAGTTAAGATCACAAGCGAAACCGATGTGTTTGTTCTATTAGATTAGATTACAACTGCCAGGTGTCGGCACCTTGGCTATCAGTTAATTATGTAATAAACAAAGGAATTTATCAATGTCTCAAGCAGTAGCAAACACTTCCGAAACTGAACCTTTCCAGGACAGTATTCAAAGAATGGAGCAGGACTGTTAAACTCTCCAGCAAAACCTTGAGACTTTCTATTGTATTTTAACGCAATGCCAAAAACGTTTTCAATTAGCAACGAATGTGTACTATTCAGTTTCACTAGCTGAGGCAAACAAAACATGTGACTACTTTTCAGAATCTTAAACAATGCTTTGATTTAGCTCCATATAATAATTGCATAGTTGGGGTGTACTCCAACAAACCAGTATCAATTACTTTCAAGTCTGTTTCCTGGCTTTAATTGTCCTTCCTCTCTTTCTAGTCTCACTATACTTTGTGGACCTTGCAGATGGGTGCTTTTCAGTTGTTCAGCTACATCACAATTGGATCTAATTCTTGGCTTGAGAGCCACAAGTCATTCATGCAAAAAATCATTTTACCCCTTCAGCACATCCGTAATGCACCGACCAGTGTGTTCATTAGAGCCTAAAGTAAATCCAGATTCTATGAAGCAGCCACTGGTTCCCAGGGGGTGAAGGCCTCATGTTAAAATGCATCGCTGTAGTATTTAAATCCTTTCACTCTAGGGACCCAACAGGGACCACTAAACACATTAAAAACTCCTCTCTCTGACCAAGCGTTTCTCATACAGGTATTCCAAATAACTGAACCCCAAATGTTATCAGATTTTTAGAAACTGTCCCCTGTAATCGCAAAGTTCTAGATCTAGTCATTAAATGATGTTGCAATTTCTGTGGGCGTTCTTTTAAATTCTTTTCAACAGTTCTTTGTTGCTCTAAATATAGAAGACGTTTTAATATGGTTGTAAAGCAGGGCTTTACATCAGATAGAACACCTCAGTTAATCTTCCGATAAAATGAATGATATGAAGGAGTACTGACATAATGTATTTTGAAAAATGAACCCAACAGTAAATATATCGTTTTATTAAATAATGTATCTGACATGTCTTTCTAGTGCTGCATTGCATGTATCTCCAATACATAAACCCCCCACTTCAAATAGCTAGTGATTAGACATGAGTCGTGCCAGCTAAATGCAGGAAACCTCAGTCACAACCGTCAACTTGTTTCATAATCTGGCCTAGTCTTTCAATCTGCCTAGGTGACCTTGAAAACCCCGAATTACTCCCTTCATTCTCGTTTAAGCAACAAACTCCGATCATTAGCATTTCTGCCTGTGTGCTTAACTTCAAAAATTGGCACTCAGTGCGTGCTTTATGCCTTTAAAAGCAGGTACGAGGGTTCATATTGTAATGATGCACTGTGTGAATAAACCGCTGACCCAGTGTGGCTTGTTAACAGCTATTTTATTTGTAATTCAAGGTTCCCTGAAGAGCGCCGAGCCAGCGCTCCGATTCCTCAGCTGCCGCGCTCCCTAATGCGCTGCGCGCGCAGTCCCTCAAAATGGCCGCCGCACGTCACGTAGCAACGTGACGTGCATAGACTAGAGCGCGCCACTACATATCTCCCCTTTTTCCAAACAGTTCAAGAGTCACTTACAGTTCAATTGTCCATTTCAAAATCTCGGAACCTTGCTGGTCTCACCACAGGCCTTCCACTCCTGGTTACCTGGGTGTAGCCTCCCTGGGACCTTTGACTCGGTACCTCATCGCTTCTTTCCTCTCTCTGTTCTGCCATGTTCTCCTCTACGCTCTCTCTACCCTCTCTGAGTTCGTCTCCACCACTTCCTTCTCCACATTGCTCGCCGGTTCCTTGCTCTTCTTCTGCATTCGGCTCTTCTCCATCGTCCCACTCAGCTCCATGTTGATTCCATTGTACAACTTTGTTACATCTGGCCATGCGATCTTGGGACCACACGTTGCCGTCACTCAGCAAGGCCGCACGATCATACACCTCCTTTACTTGCATGGGCCTGCTGTATTTACTGTCTCCCTTCTTCTGTAGTGTTGCCAACTTTACTCTTACCCACTCGTCCTTTTCCAACTTTGTCCCCTTTACATTTCTCCGTTTGTTGTAGTGGTTGGTGTATATCGATTGTGCCTTTTCTAGGTTAGCCCGTACCACTGCCGGGGACCATTCACTGGTGATTACTTTCTCCTTCCAAATCCGATTGTCATGGGTGAAAGGTTCTCGTCCTCTCAGGATCTGAAATGGACTGTATCCTGTTCCAGTTGGTGTGATCCTGTAAGCCCATACCATGTTCTCTATGGCCCTTTCCCAATCCTTATTACAGGAAATCGCTGCTTGTACGGCACCCATCACCACTCGGTTAAACCTTTCCACCAAGCCGTTCCCCGCGGGATGGTAGATTGCTGTGTGTTTAATGGCTATGCCGTTCCTTTGCATGAAGTTGTTCCACCTTTCTGACGTGAACTGGGGGCCATTATCGCTCAAGATGGATTTGGGTATGCCCTCCCTCACGAAGGTGTCTGACAGAAACTTCAGGATGTTCTCCGTATCCATGGTCTCCTCCACTCTCAACTCAGGCCATTTAGAGTATCTATCTATGAGGACACAAACATACTTCTGCGTGCCCTGGCTATCCAGGATGGGTCCTAATATGTCTATAGACAATTCCTCCCACGGGTTCTGTGGGGTCTCGAACTGTCCCAGCGCGGGGCGCAGGGGCTTGAGTGATTTGTCCGCTCCCTGGCACTGTGGGCACTCTCTGACATGCCTCTCCGCTCTTATGTCCATGCCTGGCCACCAGTAATTTTGTTTGGCTCTTAACTTCAATTTCCCAATGCCTAGATGGCCCTCATGTAGTATGTCCAGTAACTGGGTTGCGAGTGTCCTGGGGGGGATTACCTTGTCCCCTCTGTATGTGAACACTCCTCTATCCCCCACTAATAATTCTTCTCTGACTTCATAGTAGGGTTTGACATCTTCACTCACGTGCCTCTTTTCTGGCCATCCCGTTACAATGTACTTCTTCACTTCCTCCAACACTTTGTCTGCCTTATATTCTTCAACCCATTCTTTATAGTCGATGACTTTGCCTTGATCCCCCACCAAAGCCACCAGCTCTGTGTGGTCCGTGGGGTCTTCTTCTCCAGGCTCCATTGCTGCTGCCCTGCTTAGGTAGTCTGCCACTCGATTTCGGTTCCCTGGGAGGTACTCTACGTCGTACCTAAATTCGAGTAGTTTTAGGGACATCTTCGAAATCCTGGGCGTGGCATTGGCATGCCCACTCGATGTTAACACTTTTACCAATGGCTTATGATCTGTTCTGAGCAGGAATCTGGTGCCCCATAGGAACTGCCTAAATCTCGCTGTAGCCCACACAACCGCCAGCATCTCCTTTTCGATAACGCTGTACTTGCTTTCGGTGGCCGTCAATGCTCTAGATGCAAAACTAATCGTCTCCATCTGACCTTGTCCTCGTTCTTGCATGAGCACAGCTCCCAAGCCTTTGTCGCTGGCATCAGTGGTGAGGACCGTGGCACCTTGTGGGTCATATCCTTTCAGTGGCACTGCTCCCGTGACGTTTCTCTTAATGGTATCAAACTCCTGTTGTGCCTCTGGCGTCCATTCAAAAGTGGTGTTTTCTCTAGTCAGCATCCTCATATTGTGCGTTTTGGAGGCAAAGTGAACCACAAACTTACTGTAATACTCCGCCATGCCCAAAAACGACCTGACTTCCTCCTTGTTGGTGGGGGGCGGAGCTTCAGCAATTGCCTTTACGTTGTCTGCTTTGGGTGTAATGCCCTGCACCCCTATCTCGTGACCTAGGTAAGTCACCGATTCTAGTCCCAAGCGGCATTTGGTCCATTCAGCCGTGAGGCCTTTGCTTTCCAGGGTCTTCAACACTTTCTCTAGTTTCTGGTCATGGTCCATTCTGTCTCGCCCCATTATCAGAATGTCATCTTGGAAATACTGGATGCCAGTTAAGTCCTTAAACAGTTGGTGCATTAACCTTTGGAATACCGCAGCCGCCGAGGCCAGTCCGAACGGCATGCGGCGGAACTGGTAGCATCCGAATGGGGTTATGAAAGACGTGAGTTTCCTGCTGTCTGGGTGCAATACCACCTGGTGGTACGCGGAGGTCAAATCGATGGTGGAGTACCATTTGACTCCTCTGGTCTTTGCTAGCATCTCGTCGATCCTTGGGAGGGGAAATTTCTCAACGACAATGTTCTTATTTAACTCTCTTAGGTCGACGCAGAGCCTGACCTTTCCATTTGGCTTCATGACTACCACCAAGGGTGCGAGCCACTCTGCGCAGGTAATAGGCTCAATTATCCCCTTGCTCTCCAATTCTTGAAGCTCCTTCTGGACCGCCTCTCTTACCGCTATGGGTATATTCCTCACCTTGTGGGCAACTGGAACAGCGTCTTCCTTGAGTATGATCTTATGTTGAAACTTTTCAAGCTTTCCTACTGTGCCTCCGAACACTCTTGGGTATTCCTCTTTCCATTTTTCGAGATTGGGCCAGGTTTCTGGTTCTGTGAGCAAAATCTGTTCTTTGCCTCCCGGGTCTAATTTGATTCCCAGGTCGCCCTGGTCCAGCCACCCTAAGACGGACGGTCCTCTCTCTGAGATGTACAACTTGCATTCCGCCGATCTGCCTCTGAACTCAAACTTCAAGAGTCTATATCCCACCATTGGGATACGATCGCCATTATATGTGACTGGTCGGATGTCCAATCTCTCCAGCTCCGGTCCGATCTTTGGTCTGAATGTTTTTTCCCACACTGCTCTTGGTATTATCGTGAAAGGAGAACCTGTGTCTGCCACTACGCTGATGGTTACTCCTCCCATCTTCATTTCCAGCACGGGTTTAGTCGTCCTTCTCCCTTCTATACTCATGACCTGGTCGTATATGCATAACACAGTGACGACTTCTTCTTCTCCCGTCTCTTCCTGGTTCTCTCCATCCTGGTCTATGTGTTTCACCACGCCCTTGGACATTTTCTTCCGGCACACCTTCTCGTAGTGGCCGATGATGCCACAGTGCAGACACTTGGCCCTGAACGCAGGGCATCTTCTGTCGTGTGCCTCATGGGACCAGCTCCCGCACCTGTAGCACGTTTTCTTGTTGCCACTTCCTTCCAGTTTCTTTTGCAATCCGGAGTTGCCCTGCCATTTGTTGGAACCCTTCCATGTAGCGCCTCTGTAACTCTGATCCTTACGGGGTTCCTCTTCCTGTATCCTGTTCACGATGGCGGCAGTTGGCGGTTCTTTCTTGGTTGCGTCAGCGCACCTCCGTGCTAGTTCAGCCCTCTTGACAATGACCATTACGTCCTTGAGTGTGGTATCCCCACTTGCCCATAGCTTGTCCTGGACATTCGTGCTGGTCGTGTGCATAACTATTTGGTCTTTGATAAACTCTTCCTCCCACAGGGCATACCTGCACGTGGCCGCCAGTTTCTTCAGGGCCGCTACATATTCCTCAATCGACTCTCCGGCGCGTTGTTTCCTCTGCTGGAAGTTGAATCTATCAACTGATACACATACTGTGGGCCGATAGTGTTCATTCAAATCGTCGATCGCATGGGCGTATACATCATCGTCCGAGTCATCTCTCGGTTTGGGTACCAGGCTTTTGTATATTCTAAGTCCCTCTGGCCCTAGGTTGAGTAATAAGATCCGTTTTTTTCTGTTGGGTTTGAAGGACTCTTCATTTTCGTCCTCTAGGACCTCTATGAAGTTGTTTATGTAGTCGCGCCAGTCCTCCCACTTCATCAGTGGTTCTCCTGGCTTCGGGAGGAACTGGACCGGTGCAATGGCATATCCCGCTGGGGCGCTCATTTTCTCTTCCTTGACCGTCGTCGTTCTGTTTCCTTTCCCTGTGGGGCTCCCTGGGGTGTTATCCGTCTCCTCTTCCTTGGTCTGTACTGGGGGGCCTTCAGCGTCAGCCCCCTCCCCCTCCTTAATGGTAGCCAGGTCTGGCTCCTCCGTGGATACGTGGGCCAACTGCGACGCGCTGCCTGGCTGCTATGGGGTCACTCTGCTCTTGTCTGTTTATGTGCCCTGCGGTGGCCCTGCCGCGCTCTTCAGGGTACAGTACCTCCTGTGGTGACCACAGTCCTGGTGGTTCTCCAGGGACACTGCACTGGTTTGCTGTTCAGCTGTCCGGTCCCCTTCTCCGTTGGTGACACAGGTTGCCTGGGGTTCCGCTGGTTCCACGTGCTTGCGTGGATGTGGGTCTGCTGTGACCCCCTTGCCACGTGGTGGGTGTGATGCCCTTCGTCGTTTTTTCCTTTTCTTATTATATTTTTTTTTTTTTGAAGGTTTTGGTCGAATCCCGACCTCGTCGCCACTGTAATGATGCACTGTGTGAATAAACCGCTGACCCAGTGTGGCTTGTTAACAGCTATTTTATTTGTAATTCAAGGTTCCCTGAAGAGCGCCGAGCCAGCGCTCCGATTCCTCGGCTGCCGCGCTCCCTAATGCGCTGCGCGCGCAGTCCCTCAAAATGGCCGCCGCACGTCACGTAGCAACGTGACGTGCATAGACTAGAGCGCGCCACTACACATATGATGTCAATTTTGGAAGCCTTGTCGCTGAAAAATGCAGAGGAATCCTTATGAAATTGTCAATAAGGTATTGCACTTATGCAGTCCGCCTAGCAAAACACGGGGAACGTGAGCGCTGAAAATGCATTGGTAGATTGCGCATGCGCCAAAATGAGAGCGTCAACGTTGGAAGCAATTAGAATTAAAATGACATTTGGGTTGGTATGGGCGCTTTCCTATAGCAAACAAGCACTTAGGTATTGTTCATTGAATATGGGTAGAGGTAATAACGGTGGCCGTAGCTCACACCCCGCAGAGTAAACTGATCTTGTGAATACATTGACAAATTACATCCTCGGTGTCAACGCAGCTGAATATGGAAAAAGCTGCTCCGTAGCTCCACGTGACAGAAAGTAAATGTGTCTTTATAATACTGGAAGTGTAGTAGTGTTTCCGCATCTCGTGATCTCTAAGGGCGGCTTCCCCTGTGCATCATGGAAGGCTGGAATTGCCCATGTTTCATTTATACAGCTCCTCCCAGTTTGTGGGTGTAACATTTAATCGTGAGTCTGTTTGCTGGTATGTCTTGGTGAGATTGACATACCGACTACCCGAGGTGGGCTGCGAGCAGGTCAGACCACCCTGTAAAATGTATGCAACTACAGGACCAGTAATGCTGGTCTCGCGACTATGCCATGCTTGAATATAAAGGCATTTTCAATATTGCAAGTAAACTTTTCGTTTCAACGTTTTCAGAGAAGCAGGTGATAAATAAGACGTGTGTTCCTGTTGTGTGTGTGTGGGGGGTGGGGGTAGCATTTCTTGAAAATGTGAGTATTCAGATTAAGGTGCGATCCGTTTCTATTTTCGCATCTTTGCTGATTTACTTTGAGTGATTACGGTCCCCATGCACAAGAAGAGAAGCTATGACTGAATCTCGACACATTGGAGTTCGCACATTAGTTCCACCTGAAGCGGACTGCAAAGCAACGGCTTACACTGCCTGGGGTGCAAACCGACTAGAATCAGTGCTTCCACAGGATGTCACGGTCACTGGTCCCCAAGGGTCGGGCGCACAGACAGGCCTATAGGCTAGGTTCTCCTTTGTGAGGGTCGAGCCTGTGAAAGCATGCGCTAGCTTGCGAGGATTCACTGTTGTTAACAGAAAGGGCTTGGAGCCCGGCCGTTGCTTGCCATTTGTTGGGTTTAGTGGCACTCCTATTTACAGCCTCGCAATTAGTCAAGGCAGACCTAACATACATTTCCGTTCATCTCTGCGGAGCAGGGACCAAGCATTGATTGGTTCAACCTAATCAGTGCCTGTCCGCAACTCCCAACGTGACTGAGGTACAACTTTGTTCTGTTTAACTTTTAATATCCTGCAGACACCATGTGACTCCAATCTGCCTCACTCCAATCTAAAACAATCAGCCCAACTCAAATGCATCCCACGCCAATCTTCCCCACTCCAGTCCAAAAAAATCTGCCCCACTCCAATACAAAACTATTTGCTTCACTCCGATCCACCTCACCCCAATGCACCCACTCTATCCCAATTCACTCCACCCCACTCCAATCCAATCCAACCCACACCAATCCAATCTACTGCACTTCAATCCACCTCACCTCAATCCAAGCTACCCCACTCCAATCCAATCCACCCTACTCCGATCCAAAACAATCTGCCCCACTCAATCCAAAACAATCTGCCCCACTCCAATCCAAAACAATCTGCCCCATTATAATCTGCACCACTCCAATCCTACGAAATATGCCCCACTCCAATCAGCCACACTCCAATCCCCAAAAACCTGGCCCACTCCAATAAGATCCACTCCAATCCAAAACAATCTAGCCCACTCCAATCTATCCTACTACAATCTAAACCAATCTGCCCCATTACAATCTGCACCACTCCAATCCTAAGCAATCTGCCCCACTCCAATCAGCCACACTCCAATCCCCAAAAATCTGGCCCACTCCAATAAGATCCACTCCAATTCAAAATAAATCTGCCCCACTCCAATCCAAAACAATCTGCCCCACGCCAAATCCATAACAATAAGCTCCACACGAATCCAACAAAATCTATCCCACCCCAATGCAGCCAAATCCAACCTACTCCAATCCACCCCATTCCATCAAAATCCAATCTACCACACTCTGATCTACCCACCCCTATCTAATCCACCTCAGTCCAATCCACCGCACTCCAATCTATTCCACCCCACTGCAATGCAACCAACTCCACTCCAGCCTACCCCACCCTACGCTAATCCAATTAACTGCACTCCAATTCATTTCCATCCATTCCACCCCACCCCAACTCACTCCAGTCACCCAACTCCAGCTCACCCCAAGCCAGTCCACCACAGTCCAATTTACCCCACTCCAATCCACTTCACCCCACCCATTCTATTCCACCCACTCCAATCTAATCCTCCCATCCAGTTTAACCCACTCCACTGCAGTACAATCCACCCCACTCTACTCCAATCCACTCTAGCCCAATCTAATCCACCCCACCTAAATTCAGTCCACCCACTCAATCCAAAGCAATCTGTTTTAATCCAACTCACTCCAGTTCACCCTACTCCAGTCCACCACAGTCTAATTTACCCCACTCCAATCCACCTCACCCCACCCATTCTAGTCCACCCACTCCAATCTAATCCACCCCATCCAGTTTACCCCACTCCACTGAAGTCCAATCTACCCCAATCTACTCCAATCCAACCCACTCTAGCCCAATCTAATCCACCCCACCTAAATTCAATGCACCCCACTCAATCCATCCAGCCCGCCACACTCCAATCCACCCCACCTACTCCAATCCACCCCACTCAAGTCCAATCACTCCATTCCAATCCAACCCATGCCCCTCCACCCCACTCCAATCTAAATCGCTCCACTCCAAACCACGCTACTTTAATCCAATCCACCCCACCCAAACCAATCTAATCCAGCCCAATCCAATCCACCTCACCTCATTTCAATCCACCCCACTCCAATCCAATCCACCCCATCCAGTCCACCCCACTCTACTCAATCCAATCCACTCTACCCCAATCCAATACACCCCAATTTACTCTAATCCAATCCACCCCACTATCTCAATCCACTCAACCCTATTCCACCCCACTCTATGACACTCTCTGCCACTGAACTCTACTCCCCTCTACAACACTCTACTCCAACAAATCCAGCCTATGACACTCTACAACACTCACTCCATTCCAGGAAACTCTACACCACCACCTTTTAGCCATGATGAACAGCAGCCACACTCGGGCACAACATGGCAAAAACCACATTGCCAAAGACAATAGCTCATGTACAGGCTCGACCTATTGGCTTTGCCAGTGCTTGTTATATTTGCGTTTTTATATAGAGCAAAGTAGACCCAAGGGCAATGGAGCGCTTTATATGAGCATCAGGTGCATTACAAAAGGTCAGATTATGTTTTTAGGCACAGGAAAAAGTGATTTGCCCAAAATCACTTGATGTGGAGCCAAGGCCGAGACTCGAACCTGGATGTCCATTCCCAAGGGCAGAAGCTCTCGCCTTATGGTTCGCACATGAGTTTGCCAAGAGAAATCTTCGTTTGGGTGTATAAACAGCCCGTAGTCAGCGGACACGATATATAGTTACACACAGAGTCTGCAATAATAAGTCACCATGCATGGGGGCATGTACAAAAAGTGCAGTCAGTGGGCACCATGGTGTCACATACAGGCATGCATGAGTTATATTGTGTTGGTTGCATTGACAACATGCCAGCAATTATCGCCCTGTATAGCGTTAACACACAGCATGTAGACAGGAGACATAATGTGAAGGATACACAAAGCCTCTAGTAGAGGGCCATGCTTTGTAGGGTGCATACATAACCACCAGTACTCGGAGGTCATGTGTGTAGGCTCTATGGCGACTGCCACGAGTCACCCTGTTTTGGATGCACTGACAGTTCAGATTCCCAAGTAGTCAGAGTTCCCAATGTTTGATCAAAACACGCCCTACAGTAATGGGTTACCATAGATGATCTATATGCGAAAAATGTAGACATCGGTCACGCTGCGTGGGTGCATACACAGCTTGCCGTTAGGTGTCTTCCATGTGTCGATACTGCACACTGCCTACATTCAAGAGTCATTCTGTATGAATGAGACGTAGACGTCATCATGTGTGACAAGAACTGGGCATGCATGCCAATACTACCAAATCGATGAAGGGTAATGGTGAAATTAAATTTCCTCAATATTCCCCAAGTCTCTCTACGATCTCATCTGTCCGTGATGTTGGCATTGCTCTGTGTGGGTGCCAGCCGCGAACAGACCCCTGGCAGGCACCTCTGCTCCTCGTGCTGCTGCAGATCACTCACCTGCCAGCGCCACCTGTCCCTCTGCGCTCTGTCCTCGTCAGTGTTTGGGTCGTGCAGGAGCTCGGCTACATATTAACAGATGATACAGGACTGCCCTTCTCCAGGGTATCGCTTCCTCCTCTCGTGACGCGCACGGCAAGAGGCGGGTGCTTCCAATGACAGCAAGGACACAGAGAAACAAAGAAGGGCTAACAGAGAACAGCCTCTGACGGCCACAGTGACGGCCATCTTGAGTGAGGGAACACTTTTGACTGAGAGTGGCACCTGATAGCGCGGCAGTCGTGTTACGCATTCTGTTATCCCACAGAAAGCTCTCTCAATCTGTGACGCTGGCTTGCATGATACAACCTGTATTTATTTTCCAAATTACCTCGAGCTGTCAGTCCTCTGAGGCTGGAGTTTACCTCTGCATGAGTTGCCCGGTTTTTGGGCTCTGCATTCTGAAACTTACAGTCCTTCTTTAGCCCATTTTAAATTCCAGGCTGTAAGTCCCAGAAAGCAAAGAAAAACAAGCACCGGCAAACCCAACAGGTCTGGGGTTGGCTGCCAGCCTTTCAGCTTCTTTTGTTTTGTCATTCTTTTGGTAAAGCGTTTTTGTTGGTGGAGTTCCAGAGAACTCACCATTATTAACAATAATGAAGAATGGCAAAAAACAAAAATATTCCTTTTGTCTGAAAAAGCATGCATTACCATAGTAGTCCTTGGAACTGAAGGGAACTATTTAGAGGGTGGGTGTGCTCCTTGTGAAAGAACAGAATGTTGCCACACAAAGTGATGTTAGCCGACCAATGAAGTAAGCTAACTCATTGTCCCATGCTGTATACTGTAGTGGGCGGAAGAAACATGTGAACTGTACTGCCGCCTTTATATAGCGCTTACGTCACCTATGAGGGGGACAGAAGCACTTGTCTACATGGGTAGTATGCAACACCAAGTAGGGTGTATGGCTACAAGTGTGTTCATTTTGATCCTATACAGGAATTGTTTCCATGTTGTGTGTGGTGACCATCGAGGTGTGGTTATCATGTTATGGGACGCAGCACTTAGCAGTTTGATGGATGAATAAGTATAAGAGGTGCACACTTTAAAGTTTTCAATACGCTGGCATCTTTGAACAGCACTGCAGGCCCCTTTATGCTATTTCTTATGATTGTAGTCCACTTAGCTGGCTACTGCACTGGAATGTCCATTCTGAGATATTTTGTTTAAAGTTTTAAGTCCTGAGCAGGTATGAGTTTGAGTAAGACATGGTTATTGTATTAGTGTGGCCAGAGGTTTTATATTGCATTGTACTATAATTTCTTGTACATAGTGCCTACTATCCCTAAAGAGGCTTTGATGGCTTTACAACGGGCACTTCACTGCTCCGGAACCCAAGGTTAAAGTTTTATTCAGTGTTTATTGTTGATTATTGGGATTAGTTTAGGTGTGATATTGGGGGGGGTATTTGAATTCATGCAGTGCTTGGCGGTACTAATAGAAGATCTTCAGGAGATTAGGTATTTTTAGATGGCAGGGACATGACGTTTAAAGCAAAGGAGGTATGCAGAGGATGGAAATCATGAGGAGGTTCATTTGAAAGTAAAAAGGAAAGACAACAATTGAAGGTTTTAAGTCAAGGTCAAATCAAAACAAAAGTAGCTTTATTCGGTTTCAGTTACAAGAATCCATAAAAGCACAATGTAAAATACAGTTAAAACATTTCATGTCTTTCATTAAAACACCAATTATTATACCCTATTGTTGTAGGGAATCAGAAAAACCGAATTACCACTAATTCCAAAATTAAGTTAAGATTCAAGTTATTGACAATATGGATTTCAACATACTTTTTAAATACATTGAAACACTATACAGAGTGAACTCATCCTCCAACATTTGTAGTCTTAAAAGGGCAGGCCTACATTGTCTCAGTCCCCACTTTTTAAATAAAATGAGTATATACCTTCTGATTGTGGTATAGAATTTACAGAACAGGATACAATGTAGCATCGATTGTTGGGACACATCATCACAGTGACAAAAAGTCAGGGATTTTGACCAAATGTTCACATCAGGGAAGGTCACAAGTCTAAACAAGATGCCCCCACTAAAACGAGTTAGGAGCATCCGAGTGAAAGTTAGTATTAGGTAATGCTGTAGGCCAGGACCATCTAACATCAGTTGGTTTTGCATTACCGAGGGCTTCTTACCCTCCAGCTGCCACCTAGTGTCTTCTAGGTAAGTAAGACAGATATCCTTCAATTTCTTTCTGGAAACAGCTGACATACTAGGCGGGTTGTCAAAATATTCCTGGTGACCTATGGCTATTAGAAAGCGTCTTACATACCTAAACCACTCTATTTTCGTACTCCCCTGGAGATTCATACAATCCCGGATGATGTCCCTATTCAGCCCTGTCTCTTCGGAAACCCACAGCCTGTGCCACAACAGGATTGGGCTCATTTTAATGATGTCTGACACATGAGCAATGCCCAACTCTTTGTGGCAGACATATGTGGAGGTCGACTTAGGGACCGCCAATAAGTAACGCAGAAAAGCGTTTTCGCAGGCCTGAATCTTACTAGTATCCGTAATGCCCCATATGCCTGCCCCATAAATTACAGTGGACACACACTTTGCCTTATAGATATCTATCAGGATTTTTACCGGTCTTCCCCCGAGCCTAATGGCAAAGTTACGCACAGCACCAATAGCACGGGAAAATGCTAATTTCCTTGCATATGCAGCTGTGGTCCATGTCGCATTATTGCCAAAGTTTATGCCCAGGTAGGAGAAATTTTTAGTTGAATCAATCTTGGTACTGGCCAGAAAGATGTTACAGTGTACCTTGCTGTTTTTGGAGCAGGACATGCTGAAAGTTTTTCCAACGTTAATTTTTAAGCCCCGCTTACTCATATATCCGGAGAAAGAATTAAGTGATCTCTGGAGGCCCAATTGCGTGCGTGCCATTATAACCGTGTCATCCGCGTATAACAGGATTGGTGCTGACCTACCTTGGATTTGTGGGTAATCCTGCCGATTTTCTATCGGGTGGGATGCTACACTATTAATATATAAATTAAATAAAAAAGGTGCAAGTGTGCATCCCTGGCGGACTCCTTTTTTGATTGGAAATTTGGAGGTGCACTCTCCCTTTAAACCAAAATGGACCTTTGCGCCTGCCCCCCGATACAATTCCTTAATAAAATTAATAAGACTGGGATCAATTTCTAAGCTGGAAAGCGTTTCCCATAGGATTTCGTGGCTGACACAGTCGAAGGAAGAGCTTAGGTCCACAAAAGTCAGGAATAACTTATCCTCCTTTGCGACCACATGTTTCCCAATAATGATGGCTAGATTTAATCCTTGCTCTACTGTGCCTAGCCCTTCTTTAAAACCATATTGATATTTAGAAAGCGCTCCTGTGTCCACTGCCCACGCATGCAGTCTATTTAAAACGACCCTACCAGCCACTTTCATTAGAGAGTCTAGTAATGATATAGGCCTGTAGCATTTTGGGTCTTGGCGATGTCCCTTTTTAAAAATGGGGATCACTATTGCTTCCTGCCAAGTTCTTAAAAATCCTATTTTGTTTGAGCCGTTTTAGACATTGGTCAGGAGAGGGGCCCATAGTTTAACGTTTGTTTTATAGATATCCACAGGTACCCCATCAGGACCCGGGGCTTTACCCCCAGAGCTCTCTGCTATTGCCACCTCAACCTCAGATAGTTCAAAGTTGATGTTCAAGGGAAAACAGCCCCGTGAGCTAATTTCTACCTCTCCCATTGTATCAGCAGCTGAGCCCCCCGGTAAGTGTTCCTTCTCGTATAAGCTGGTGAAATGATTGACCCAAATTGCTTCCTCTATTGCTAAGTCAATACAGTCAACTTTCCTATGCACAAAGAAGGGGGCATTGACCGCCTTCCAAAAGTGTATGGTATCTTTCCTAAGGCAAGCTTCATGTAAAGTGTCCCATGCCTCCTGCTTTATGTCCCTCTTTCTTTTCTTTATCGCTGCGTAATATGTACTTCTAGCCATTTTTATCTTTGCAGTGCTTTTCGGTACTCTTTTGAGCGCTGTTTTTAAGGCTGCATGAGCTTTGCTACATTCCGAATTAAACCAACCCTCAGTTTTGTCTTTTTGCCTTTTCCTTTCTGATCCCTCCAGGAGATGGTTGATATCCTCGGAAATATTTGTGAAAGCCGACATAACGGCATCCGGATTACTTGTATCCGTGAGGCAAATCATAATATCATCCAGATTATTTGATATTAATTTCTGGAGGAAAGGGACAGGCTTAATTTTGCTCCATTTTAAGGCGTAGCCATTCGTTCTCGTTAGGTTCATCTTGTGGGAATATAGATTGTTTACCACTCTGAGATGATCATTTCTACACATCATAGGTTTTAGGGAAAAGCTGTTTGAGTAGTGATCACTAATTGCGATTTTGCCCGTTTTAAAATCAAACAGATTATGTGCAATACTGCTCGAAACCATGACAAAATCAATTAGCGAGTTACAGCCCCTACCATTGAATGTTGGTTTAAAATTGACCTGTGGTACACACAGTTCGTTTCCAAAAGCTAAGTCCATTTCACACATCAAATTATTTACAAGGTTCCCTAATGGTGTATGTATGAAGTGGGTACATGGTTCACCTTTAATGTTGACTAGGCCACATAAACCAGTTTGACCATTTGGGCACAACAAACAATTGAAATCCCCCATCCATAGGACACGATTTCCTGAGGGACTATCCCTATTTGAATTCTGCATTACGTACAAGAGACCCTCAAAAACACTGCATAATTCGCACTTTGGGATATTATTATAGAAATTTACAATGTTAAAGGTCTCGTTTCCCTCCACTGAAAGCTCCAACATCTGATAGTACTTTGAGGCAGCGAAGAATTTTCCAGGCCTTACATTTGAGGTATTTGAGATTAGGCAACACAAGCCCCCTTTATTTCTACCCCTAACTGATGGCTCGGCAGGAGTGTAAAAAGAGCAGTAACCATTTATGTGCACTGCCTCCCTCTCCCAAGTCTCCTGAAAACAAATCACAGAAAAGTCATTTACAAAAGTCATGAAGGTAGGATCATTTAGCTTGTCTAACAATCCAGCAATGTTCCATGATAAGAATGTTATGGGCATCCCCCTCTCTCCTGCCCCTTGGACCGTGGCAGAAAGGGGTGGATTACGGACCCCTTCTTGCTCTGGGTACGATGTGATCTGAGATGTGGAGTGGTTTGGCACAAGATCACCAACCTCCGAGCCCCCCCATACCATTCTCTCCGCCTAATGAGTTATTGCTTAGTCTGGCACCTAAATTAGAAAAAGGTGAGTTCCAGTTAAGTGGCGCTCCATATTATTAAAATTACCTGGCTTCGGGGGAACAGGGTGTTGCTCCTTACCCCCCACCCCATTAATGGGCTGGGTGTTGTTTTTAGGGTTATTCAGTCAATCAACCATTTCTAAAGAGCTAAACTTATTTTGGAGAGGTAAATAGTTCTCTGGGTTTGGGGTGCCCTGTCCGTGACTGCCTGCCCTGCCCTGTCCATGCCCCACGAACATCCATGCTCCCGTAGTATCCAGGTTGATGGGTGGTGGGTAGAAGAACGATAATGGTCTGAGTTCTATCATAGTCCCTCGATTGTGGTTATGATTATGTTGGTCCCAGGAACATATATACTCCACCACACTGGGGTCTCTAAAATTGACCAAGACGCAGTCTCACGTGATTGTTTTTGGTGTGTGTCCCACCCAGGGAATCCTACGCACCGTCAAAATTTTGCATCTCATATGAGGGGGTAACGGTCTATTTAGATTGAGCCAGTGCACTACTTTATTTTTTAGACAAATAAATGGCTCATGACTGGTGTTTTTCAGTTAGGGCACGCCCGTTAAAACTATAACATACGGGCTCGATTGTGGGGGTAAATTTATCGGTCGGGCCCGCCTAGGGATTTCGTCATTGACTTCCCTTACACCAGCTTTCGGTTTTAATACTGGTGGCATAGGTTCAATTCCCGCAATACTGGGAGTATGTTGCGAGGCTATAGGACGATTTACTATCCGGGGATCTAGGAGACTTGGGGTGGCTTTCGCCATTATTTGCGTGTGATGTTTGGTATATTGTGCCTCCGGTGCCCCAGTTGCTTTATGTGTACTCATTGGGTTATTTTTAGGTTTCCCGCCAATCATAGAGCTCTTCACCTCTACCTCAAGCTTGGCAAGCTATTTTTCTATTCCGAGAAGTCTTGCTTCCAGGGGTGCAAGTAAGGACTTTATTAGGGACCCTAGGTTATTTAAAAGGGAATCCTCCTCAAGTCTATCAAGTCCTATTCTGCCCAGTATGTTAGTGTATTTATTATCTACGCTAATACGTGGTAACACGTCCTGACTTAAGGCTTCGAGGCGTGCGCCTTCCGCGCAGGGAAGTTGTTTGTTGAGATCAGCCACTATTTGTACAGCAGTTGTTGTTGCGTTATTATCAAGACCCTTAATAGGTTTAGATTTTTTATTACCTGCAGCAACAGGCATTGGCTGTTTCCTTTTAGGTATGGCACCTTCCTTTCTTCCACGTAACTGTCTGGTATTTCCTGCCCTAAGGGGACTATCCTCTACTACCTCTACTACCACTTTTGCAGCTTCTATATCTACTAGCACGTCTGCTGATATTTGAAAGTTGGGGGCTGGCAGGGAGCAAAAAGAGCCCTGCGAGCTTGGTGGACTATGCAAGAGCACCTCAATATCAGTGGAGTTTATTCTATTGTTGGGTTCGGGTGTACGTGCGTTAGCAAGATGGCCCATAGACGACCTCTTGGCCATGGCCAGATCTTGCGACACCCGCCTTTCCATCAGAATTATCCCCTTGTCTATAACTGAGTTTGTTCTCGTAATAAAATTGTCTAATGTACCCAATAACAAGGACCCCTCAGCAGTCTTATTCCTTTTCTCTCTGGCAGGCATTTCTGTATCCAAGGTACGACCAGGCAACACTTCTTCCAAGATCATATGACCATGATTAACGTAGCACAGTATGCCTGGAGTTAGAGGGGGGACCCAGTCCAGTCTCGCCCGGTCTCGAATGGGCTACAACAGGCCCGCCCTTGGCCCGGGCTTCGCCCGTGCGCGTCCCGTGTTGCGTGGAAGAGGCGTAATTATATGGAGCAAGTAGGCGGGCAGACTGCGGGAAGAGTCACCAGGTGTGTTAGCGCTCTGAATCCTGGTCCTCGCAGTCCCGCAGACGTCATGCTGGTCCAAGCCCCGTAAATTCAGCAACACACCTCCGGTGGCAAACAGGTCACAATAATCCCTTCCACACCAACCGCCAAAAGTTCCACTGCTGCGAGCGGCTCCCGCGGATCGGCGGCCGCGAGCAGTTTTAGGGCAGAGCAAGTAGGCGGGCAGACTGTGGGAAGAGGCACCAGGTGTGTTAGCGCTCTGAATCCTGGTCCTCGCAGTCCCGCAGACGTCGTGCTGGTCCAAGCCCCGTGAATCCAGCAACACACCTCCGGTGGCAAACAGGTCACAATAATCCCTTCCACACCAACCGCCAAAAGTTCCACTGCTGCGAGCAGGTCAAGGTCAATTTTCAAGGGAATACAAAGGATTTTTTTTTACATTGCAGGCACTTTTAAGATGCAAAACTGAAGAAAGAAACATCATTTACATATGAGATAATTCTATATTAGGCAATTATGATTAATACTAGAATCAGGCAAACAGTCTATCCCCTGAAAGGCTACCACTAGACCACTTCATAAACAAAACTGAAGAAAGAAACATCATTTACATATGAGATAATTCTATATTAGGCAATTATAATTAATACTAGAATCAGGCAAACTGTCTATCCCCTGAAAGGCTACCACTAGACCACTTCATAAACTGTTTCAAGTGAAAGTCTTCTCTGTAAAATATGTAAGCAAAAAAGATTGGCAATATTACCACCATTTTAATACTTTGTCCTTTGCATATTGCAGATTCGCTGCAGGAAAGTCCCTTAGTGTAAGCACACCATATTGCTACAGCATGTTGCAGATGATTATAGAGAACCACCGTTGGCGTATTCTACAATCAGTGATCTAAAATGATGTCTCCATAAAGAAAGTCCTGATGGGTTTTAAGTCGTCTTCTTTGTCATGCCAGTGGAAAAGGCCAACTTGTGCTGCTACTCTCCTCAGAACAGCTACCTCCTGTATTATTTGTCAGCCCTTCTCTCATAGTACAATCGTTTTAAAATGAAATAGCTTGTCTCCAAAAGCACAGTAGATGGTACAATGTCTCCTCCCTCTGGCAATTGTCCATACTCTTTTATTTGACTCTCTCCAGGTAGATAATGTGGTTCTACGGTCCTCCGTTTGCTGCTTAAGATTCTTGTAAGTGGAGGAGCTACGCTAGCAACCAAGATGGCCGCGTAAGCTCCCGGCTCCGCCGACCTCCGCCAGCATCTCGAATATCCTGCCTTTAATCCTGAGCTCACACCTGATTTCCTTGTTCATGAAGTTTTTCTGCTTCTAAAGGTGCAATCCCGAGTTTTCTACCTCATCGGCTGACGAAGATACGCCGTGTTTTCATTCTCCGCCTAACAACGTGTGGAAGCCGGGGCCTCGATTTCTAGCCTATCCGGGTTGGAATTGATCAACATCGGCCGTGAGACCTGGACTGAGCCCGGTCTCCCGAAGTGTGCCGTGAATTGTTGATTTTTGGTGACGATCCTGTGCATGACCTACACCGAGGACACACCAGCGTGTCACACCGGCTGCCGTGGTGGGGGTCCGGTGCCCGAAGACCTTGCTGCCCTCCCGGGGTCGACGGGCTGGGGCCCTCACTGACGACGAAGGTGTGTTCTGCTAGACAAGGAGCGCCCACTGTTCAACATCAGATTTGCGTGGCCTGTTACCCCGGAGTAGCCGGCCTCCGGGGTTCAAGTCCTGCTCTGTCGCCTACTGAGAGGGGATGGAGCGGACGGAAGGCACGCCATCGCTGCAGGCCGTTATGGCCGCCATTGGGGCGCTCCATTCGTACACCATCGCTGTGTTCCGGACACTGATTGTGAAAGTGGACGGTATCCTGGAACTGGAGGACGACTCTTTGTTAAGTTTCCAGCTAGCTGTGGTACCAGCGGTGCACCGAATGTCTGGAATCGAGGTCCCCGTGCAGATCCCGGATTTAATGAGCCTTGGCGGTCCCCAATCAACAACAAGCCAGCCCGTGCTTATCGCCAGCGTCTCCTGCTCGATTCTGCTGCCGCCTCATACATCTATAGACGGTCTTCTGTGTGGTAACAAGTTCCTCAGTGACTGTTCGAGATACTCGCTGTTCTTGGACACCTTTCCTCGTTCGAGTTGTGAACTTTTATCCTGTATTCGATCCTACTGCACTGACATGAACTTTTATGAACGCTTTGCCTTTTCCATCAAGATGGCGGCTCGAGTGAAGAAGACTCTTATGAAAGATCGTACTGGCCAGGGCTGAACTTGATCGCTTAGATCTGATATAATAGCTTTATGCAATGCCGGGGTTGTGCCTATACTGTGACGGGAGTTTGGTGGTTATTGACTATACTCCCCCGACTGGTTTGTATATTTTGCTGAATGTTGGCTTTATCACGTCTCGGGGTGGTCGCTGTTGGCGGGGGGTACGGGAGACGGGGAGTGTGTTTGCTTTCTCCTCCTCCACTTTCTCTCTTTTTCCCTTCTTTTAGGGTAGTCCTTGGGCGACAGGCACGCTGCTAGTGGGGTTAGGCCGTAGCCATTGCAGGGGTGCAGGGTGGGGGGTTAGGGGAGTTTTTTTTAAATTTGCCTTTGTTTTGTTCTATGGTCCTTTTGTCTTCCTTTTTCCTTTCTACGAGAGGTGGGCTGTTTATTCTTCACGGATCCTTTATTGTCCGGGTGTCTACACTGGCTTTAATTATCCTGTATCATTGAGGACGGGGTCAGGCGGGTGGGAATGTTTTGGATCGTATAATAGACTGTTTATTTCTCTTTTCTAATGTGCGTAATCGCGATAGGCCATGTGTTCCTTACGATGGTTGTTGTATGTATATTTCCCCCGCCAATCCCTGTTATGCATTTTACCGTTTGACACCTGATATCTGTAATGTCTACTCTTGTCTTACTGTTAAAATAAAAAATATATATACAAAAAAAAAGATTCTTGTAAGTATCACTTCTCCTGCTTGGGAAGGACATACCAGATTCATATATGCACTGTGTGTGATTCAGTTTCTGGGAGGAGTCTTTTGCCCAATCCACTCACATGAGGTAACTGCTCAGCAGGTTCCTTGATATTTTCAGCCAGTGATGGAAAATTAGTCTTTGTTTTCCTTTCCAGGGAATTTTTCTAGGAGAGCTTTTCTACCAGGCATCCTCAGGTTGAGGGGTAGGCCCATCAAGACAAAAACTCTGACCTTCCCTACGTTGCTGCTACCTAACCCGGCTACCTATTCTGCCTGAAGAAGCAACATGTCCTAAGTGCTTTGAGATGTCCTCGGTGGTCCCAGAAATAAGGTCTCTTTGCAACAAGATATCCTGAGTGCTTACTAACTTCTTCGGGGGTCCCACAGAAAGGGACACTTTACCATAGCATGTCCTAAGTTCTTAAAGGCCTTCTCGGAGGTCCTACACATAAGGACTCTTTGCTACCAACACATCTAATGTAGTTGAACCCCAAAGGTTGTCTGTGTTCCCTGTTGAAGCATGATGGCGTCTCTGCCCTGAAACAATGGAAACCAAACTGTATTCTCATCACCACACTGACAAACTCTAAACTTCAGATTTTTTACCACAGGGCCTGCAGAAGACTGCATGAATGAATGAATGAAAGAGCATTTATAGAGCACACAGCTACTAAGAAAGTGTCCCGGCACCAAAAAGACTATCAAGCCCACTGCAACCCCTAGAAGCGAGAGACCAAGAATTAGTTAAGGAAAAGCCAGGTTTTAAGCATTTTTTTTAAAAAAACGGCTATGTCTGTGACCGTTCTTAGAGCCAGTGGGAGAAAGTTCCAGGTGGCGGTTCCATGGAACCGAAAGAAACGGCCACCATATTGAGCGCAGCTTATCCTGGGGCGAATGCCAGGTTCAACGTGGAGGACCTCAGGGTTCTAGGCAGCACATAGTGCACAACTCTCCTTCTGATATACTCTGCACCGCTTCCATATTGGGCCTTGAAGAATAGCACCAGAGCCTTAAACCTGATCCTCTTTTTTTGTTGGGAGCCAGTGTAAAGCCTTGAGGTGAGGGGTAATATGAGTCCTGGGTTTAAGCAAAAGGACCACTCCAGCGGCTGCATTCTGGACTACCAGTAAGCGGTTGAGCAAATACTCCGGGAGCCCCAGGTACAGGACATTTACATAGTCCAGTCTGGAGGTGATCAATGCCTGGACTACGGTCTTCCTGTGTTCAAGAGGCAAGAGGGGGAGGAATTTCCTAAGCATCTGCAGAAGCGCAAAGCAGGAGCCTGCTACTGACTGGACTGGAGGTCTCACAGAGAGAGTGCCGTCCATCATGATGCCCAGGTTTTTTTTTTTTTTTTTAAAGGTTTTTATTGAAGAAGACAAGAGAATTTACATAAATCGGGTGTCATACACAAAATACGATATAGCGATAGGTGAGCGAGTAGACCAATGCAGAAAATCAATTCACGGAAGAGTGCAGCTGTGACAACGACATATACATTAAGGGGAGAAACGATCAGCAATCTGACAAAACAACAGCCTGCAAGGTTCACCCACCCACGATTCAGGATAGTGAGGACCAAATTAGTCACTCGACTAGGTAAGAAATCGATACAGAATAAGCGACCCATCTCTTGTGAAAGAAGAAAGGAAAGAGAAAAAAGGCCATAGAACTAAACAAAGGTAAAATAACAAACCCCTCCCCTTTCCCCCCACCCTGCACCCCTACAATGGCTACGGCCCATCCCCACTAGCAGCGTGCCTGTCGCCCCGGAACTAAACCTAAAAGTAGGAAAAAAGAGTGGAGGATTAAATATCAAGCAGGCCCCCGGTCTCCCTTACCTCCCGCCAGCAGCAATCCACCCCAAATATCTCCAGAATAATAGAATGCAACAAGTAAAATCCAACGGGGGGAAGCTTGTGAGAACCACCCCACTCCCGCGCAATTATGAGGTACAAATCCTGTGTCAAATGAAGTCATTTTTCAAACCCATCCGGTAAAAGTCAACCCTGGCCGCTACTATTCTTCATGCGAGCCCTGTCCCTTCGAACCGCCATCTCAATAGGAGAATCAAAATATAGAAAAAGTTCAAAGTCAGTAGGGAAGGATTGAAACCAGGATAGCGGTACACAAAATCCAAAAGTCAAACGGAGTTCACTGTCCACCAGAAATAGGGCGCCAGAGCGTATTTGAACCATCTGGGAGAAAAAGGGCCAGGTATCAATCCGACAGTCACTGGAGAACTCACTCTGAAATACAAGATTATCCATATCCATCTTGGGCGGTATCGGCGTAGGGCAGGATGCACCTTTGAGAGTCTCAGGCTCGCTTGCTGCCATTCGAGAGTCGAAGAAGAATACAAAGTCTGACTTCAGCACGGGGCCCTCTGTAGCAGCCGGAGCTTGCTCCGCGGGTAAAGCAACTTGTTCCAGAACCAACAAAGGGTCGGAGTCCGGTCTCCGGGAGACAATATCAGCCGTTACGAACATCCTCTGGACGATGGCGGTGACTTGTGAATGGAGCTCCCCAATGGCGGCCATTACAGTACGCAGCGATGGTGTACATTCCACCCGCTCCATCGCCCCTCACGAAGCGACCGAGCAGGTCTCTGAACCCCGGAGGCCGGCTACTCCGGGGCACCAGGCACAGGCAAAGCCGATGGCCACTGTGGGCACTTCCAAAAGCGCGACATCATCACTGTCGCCGCAAGCGAGGAACCAAGCCCATCGACCCCGGGAGCCCAACGGGGCCTCTGGGCAGCGGATCCCCGACCTCAGCAACCGATGCGTCAAGCCGCCGTAGCTGCGAGATAAAGCTGCCACCGAGCCACTATTCAAAACGGATAAGAAACACTCCTCTTCAGGAGACCGGACGCCACCCACGTCCCACGGCCGATGTTATTCAACTCAAACCCGGCTGAGTTAGAAATCGAGGCCCCGGCTTCAACTCCGGGTTAGGCCGAGAATGGAACACGGCGTATCTTCGTCATCCGAGCAGCTTGAGATTCCGGGAGCGCACCTTTAGAGTCAGGAACACTTCATCTGCGCGGGAGTCCGGTGGGAAATCAGGACAATCGTCAGGATTTGTGAGCAACTGGCGGAGGTCGGCAGAGCCGGGAGCTTATGCGGCCATCTTGGTTGCTAGCGTAGCACCTCCCCCGATGCCCAGGTTTTTAACCAAGTTTTGTGCAGAGAGAGGAGGGGACATATCAGCGGGCCACCAGTGTTTCTATTGAACCACGAGAGGGGAGCCAAAAAAGATGACTTCAGATTTATCTGGGTTGTATTTTAACTGGTTCCTTCTCAACCACGCAAACACCTTCAAGAGGCAGGTACTGATCATCTCACCCTCAAAGTCAGCTTCCTTGTCACATGTAAACAGGAGATGCATGTCATCTATGTAGGGCTCAGGATGGAGCCCTGAGGAACTCCCACCTTCAGACTGGGGCTGGGGGCCGCAAAGGGGGGTCCAGACTTCCTGGCTTCTGTCCTCTAGTAAGAAGGCAAACCATTTCAGAACGGTGCCACCTATTCCACAATCCGGTAGCCTGTTCAGGAGTCTAGCCTGAGGAATGGTATCAATAGCCGCAGAAAGGTATAATAAAATCAGAATGTCTTTACCCCCCTGATTCAGCTTCTCCTTAATTTGCTCCAAGACCTCTAGTGGGGCAGTCTCTGCACTATAGTTGGCTCTGAAACCGGACTGGCTTGAGTGTAGGAGATTATTTTTTTTTACGCAGTCAGAGATCACTGAATTGACATACTTCTCTAGGGCCGTGGGGAAAACGGCAATGTGAGATGGGTCTGTGGTTTGATGACACTAAACTGTCAGCAGAGGGCTTTTTAAGTAGCGGGAGAATTTCAGCACGTTTCCAAATACCCACAACATATATATGATGTGGCCACCATGGTCAACAGTTTAGCTGGTCAGGGATCAGTAGGGGACCCTGACTTCAGACTATTGATGATATCAAGGGATACTTCCGGTTGTAGCAGAGAAAACTGTATAAGAACCGGGCAGCCAATAGAGGCGGGTTGCGCCGCCGGGACGAAACAGTCAGCAGGCTCATGGTCCTCATGAGAACCCCTAGAGAAGGAGTCCCGAATAGTCATGATTTTATCGTGAAAGAAAGTCCCTAATTGGTTAGTCCATTCGGGAGAGAGGGGTAAAGCCCTAACAACAGATGACGGGGCGGAGAAGGCGTTCACGATTTTAAAGAGCTCCTTGCCTTTGTTGCAGGACGTCTCTATTTTAGCTTTAAGATAGCTTTTTTTGGCATCGAGGATCTTTGTATAATGAGCCTTCAAGGCCAGTTTTTACTCAAGTTTATTGTCAAAATTAAATCTTTTACGCCCCTTCCTTTCTAGGCATTTGCAGGCACTTTTGCTCATTCTCAGTAGCTCATTAAAACATTGAGAAAAAAGTCTGGCTTTCTTGGGAGAGCGAGTGGGCATAGGGGTTAACACATAAGCGCTGTGCTGCACCAAGGTCTCAAATTGGAAAGCATCTCTCTCAGGATCAACTGATAGCAGAGGAGTGGAGGCTTCTAGCGCCTCGCCAATGCCTTTCCTAAAGCAGATGGAGGCCCCTGCCTACTTTACATTTGCATGCAGTACAACGTATAGGCACTGCCCTTCCACATGAATGGATAGACTTGATTCAACTGTCAAGAGGGTAACCTACTATAGTATGGTGAATAGCGGGCTACATAGGATTACTGTGGAAAACAAAAAGTTGATAAGTGTAATGCTTGCAAAAGTTCCAAACACTGAGAATCGCTCAGGGCTGCATTCAAGTGTATTGTTTATCACCTACCTTGCCAGTTCTGACAGGTGCCAACCATATGCAATCAGTCTTGGTTCTGCTCCAATAGCAACAGTCCACCCAAAACTGCCAGACAGGTCTACTCTGAATAAAAACATATGCAGCACCAGAGCAGTTCCAGTTTGTGTAGCCTCATCAATAAAGGATAGCTTGAGTCTTGTGGCACAGTGAACATGGGACCACGATAAGGGCATACCCATCGAACATAGGGCATTTCATTGAGTAAAATGCAGACTTTTCAACAATTCTGCGACCACATTTTGTCTTGTGATCTATCTTCAGAGAGATTCATGGACAGATGAAACTCCTAGCAGATGCATGTCCTTGACTGAAGCTGGACAACTATGACCAAGATTAATAATATATAATACAACTGACTGTCGATTAATTCTTACTTTCTATTGACCTATTAAATTGATCTAGGCCTGGTAATTATAGGCTAGTGGAATACTTCCACCTAATACAGAAGGTTTCTTTTTTCGATTATTCATTGTGTGCCCACAAACTGCACTAAGCACTTTCCTTATGGCTTGCAATGTACTACTGTTTCAATTTGCAAAAATAACAACTACGAGAGCATAGTGATTGAACATCCTCTTAGAGTGATGGTCCCTCACTCAGTGGAAATATTGCACACTCATACTAAGACCCAGTATTTGACAAACAGAGGACTTACAAAATACAAACAACAAATTCTTGCTGCAGATAATATAGTATTAAAAAGATGTCAAACTCTTAATCCAGCTACATTGTTACCATTGCTTCAAAATTAAATTGATTTGGAAGAGGTTGAGCATGACTGTCTTGCTGTTACAGACTTATGCACCAAGCCAATACCTGATATTAAGGATAAACCCCTTGATGAGCCAGGCTATGCAATTTTTGTGGATGGCTCATGTTTGAGAGACAACGAGGAGAATTTGAGAGCAGCTTACTCTGTAGAATTCAGGAAGTGGTGGAAGCCTCCTGGCTCTGAGGTGTTGTCTCTGTTCAACAAGTGGTGGAATTTATCACCCTTGCACGAACCTGCAACCTTTCAGCTCAATTGCAAGTGACTATATTTACCTATGGCCTTGGAGTGGTTCATGATTTCAGACAGTTGTGGTCACAAACGGGATTCATGACTTCATTTTGATTATTGATCCAGAATGTAAAATATGGAATGAAATTGTTAGAAGCTTTAGAAGCTTTACAATTACCACAATAACATGCTGTAGTTAAATTGCAGCCCACAGAAGTGTAATTGACTATGTCAATGTTGGAAACAGATATGCCAAGAAAGTTGTTAGGTATTGTGTGCATGTGGCATGCACATTTAACAAAGAATATTCAAATGAATCTGATGAGGACACCACCTTTTCAATGCTGTTCTCAGTAGCTGATACGTGAGAAAAAATCAAAAGGTTTCAGGAAGAAATTTCTATTGCTTCAAAGTGTCTTCTAAATTTCTCAGGCTTTCGATTCTACTTGGCCCTGCCCCATGGTGTTCTCTCGGCTCAACACATGCACCTCAATCCAAGGTGCCCGTCAAGACAAAAAACGTGCACCTTCCCTAAGGTGCTTCTGCCTAAGCCAGTTAGCTATTCTGCCTGAAAAGCAACATGCCATAAGTGCTTAGAGGCATGCCAAGACTGCCGAGAGATATGGTCACTTTGCAACAAGATAGCCTAAGTGCTTAGCGACCTCTTTAGGGATACCACAGGAAGGACCCCTTTACCATAGCATGTCCTCTAAGAACTGAAAGACCTTCTCGGTGATCCCATAGATAAGGACACTATGCCACCAACCCATCTAATGTACCTGAAAACCAAAGGTTGTCTGTTTCCACTATTGAATCATGAGGGCATCCATCTGCCTTGAAACAATTGAAACCAAACTGCTTTCTCATCAGTACACTGGCAGACTCTATACCTCAGACTTTCATCCACAGTTACTGCAGAAGACTGCATCCTGTCTAACTGCCTACTTTACATTTGCATGCAGTACAGCTTATAGGCACTGCACTACCACATGCATTGATATGCCTCATTCTACTCCTAAGATGGGTCAGGAGCAGCCACAGGCTTAACCTTCATGAGTGGGTTCTAATCAAAAATCATGTACACAAATCCTGCCTGAAGCCAAGGTAGAAGGGCCCATACCAGGTGATTTTAATCACCTGCACAACTGTGAAATGTGCTGGGATGCCCGATTGGGTGCAGGCCTCACATACCGAGAGAGTGAGGGGTCTAGTTGATGAAGTGGTGACCTTTGAACCAAGTATGAGACCTCCTGTGCCAATATTTCTTGAATGACCAGAGGGGGGTGAAGTAGAGCTGAACTCCTCACCTGTTCAAGTTCCCAAAAATTTGCAATGTGGTGTTGAAATATACACCAAAAATGGAGAACTGAACATAGGGAGCTGTTGCATTACCATCAGAACTAACAAATGATCCTGGTGAAGGAACAGGTGTGAGAAGGGAGAGATGCCTATGGAGATCAGAATGGCCAAGTAGAAGGAGACAATTGAGATATTGTGTGTCAGTTAAATGCATACCACAAACCATCGTCCAAGAAACAGAATCCAGTGGTATAAGCAAGTCAGAAGAAGATCAACAGACACCAAGGAGATCTAAGAGAGCAAGAGTAACTTGTCATAGGTATTCTACACCAGAGTGAACTTCCTACACTAAAACATGCCTAATGTCACAGATCAAAATCTCAATGAACTGAGATCAGAATCCATTGAACCTCCATGATATTCCACACTAAAACAGCATTTAGTTTACATTCCTGAAACAATACTACATAATAAGACGTGACAGGCAATATTTAGCTAGTGCAAAGTTGAAAGTTCTAAGTTTACAAACAATGAACTGTGCCTAACCAAATTATAAAGACTGAAAAAATGAACATGACAATTATTCATTAACAAAGACAAATAAAAAGAATGAGAAAGAATTCCCTAGGGCCAACGGTGCTGACGAAGAGTAGGGATAACACTTCTAGAAAAAGACAGAGTAGGGCTAGGGTAGTCTCACAAAAATGAATGTAAATAACCTGAATGAAATAACCGCAAGTTAATCACCAAACGTTTTGCTTATTTTGCTGAAGTAGAAGTCATTGCAGAATATTCAATCTGACTTGTGCTATATTCTATTAAAGGTCTGACTGTAGACAACCATGTGTTTCCTTACCAAGGTTAGATATGGAATTATCATGGTTGTTACACTAATAATTGATGTGTTAGCATTTATAGTTTTTTTAGTTGATATGAGTCTAACCCTAAAGACAGAAACATTTAGATCTACACCTACAAGAACATCACCTGCACACACGATAGATGAAAAGAAATTAAAGGCTTCTTTTATACATGCTTTAAATGGAGATTTCACATCAAGGGGCCGATTCCGATTCGGAAAAAAATGCTCCGAATAGCCGTTCGGAGCGTCTTTCCCGTACGAATCGTACCCTGCAACGTTCCCGTACGTACAACGAAGTACAATTCGTACCAGGAGCCGTACTCCGTACGAGTTGTACAGAGACCGTACGACTCTAATCTTCGTACGATTCCCCCTTGGAACCCGCTGTACGCGACATCGCTCCTGGTTTTTACGACCCAGCAAGTACGATACATGTCGGGTACATGACCCTTTTTCTACAGGAGCTGAAAACAGCCGTAAAAGCAGAGTTCGTGCCGAAACAGGTACGGAACGCCCCCCCCCCGGGTACGTTACGTACCCCTGCGATCATGGGGTGTACGAGCCGTACCCCATGTACGATGGGTGTACGAGCCGTACCCCATGTACGATTGGTGTACGAGCCGTACCCCATGTACGATGGGTGTACGAGCCGTACCCCATGAACAATGGGTGTACGAGCCGTACCCCATCGTACATGGGGTACGGCTCGTACACCAGCCTTGCAATACGTACGGATCGCGACGATTCGGACGGATTCACGGAATACGGATCGTACTTCGCGACTCGGACGGACGGGTACGATTCGTACGGAGAGGGCTCCGGATACAAATCGTACGGACGTTTTTTTTCCCGAATCGGAATCGACCCCATTATGTTTATTCCAGATTAGTTCAGGCATACACACAAGCTTTTGACACTAACAATTGCTACATTCGTGCACACTTACATTCTTCACCTGCTGAAAATGTAACCCCTCATAATATTCCACTTTCATATTCAGTTTTATGTGGTATATCACTTAGTTTATTTTGTAGATAGGAACATTTTGAATATTAGTATTTCAATTATAACATGATTCTTTCTAAAGTTCCCCTTCAGAAAAAAATGAACCCTCATCCACATGCAAAGGACATGGAAGTAGCTTGTTAATTCTTTAGATCTCTACAAAGATAGACACTCTTAAGGCACACATACAAAATTTGCCATGTCTAGTGAGACCATTAGCAACTACATTTATTTTAGCATTAGAAGAGAGGAGAGCACAGATGTTTCATAAGGCAAACAAAGAATAAGATGTATTAAAGGATGTTTGGAAGAAAGAAGAAAATGCTACGTGAGAAAATGGAGAGTTACCTACTTCCAGGAGTTTATAACATCCTATTTGATGCTGTGAACGGAGAATGTTATACTTGTTTCAATTCAAAATTCACTGTGTCTAGAATAGGTTGTTGCATTCTGGAGATCCTTCCCTGGGTTTCTTGGGTGTCTCTCATAATGCGAGATTACTTTTTGAGCCTCTTCCCATTTAATACTAGATGTCTGCTGATTTTTAGCTGAGAATGCTTTCCAGCTTAACAATTCTTTTTTTATTGAATGGCAAAGGCTTCGTGCTTATACATTTTACTCTCTCATCAGAACTCTTTATTGGGTTTCTGAACTGACACCTTATTCTCAATTTATTTAGATTAGGGAAATTCCTTTATGGGACACGCTTGTTGCATTATTGCTAATGTTACTATAAATTTCATTTATATTGTGTTTTAGCTTGTTGTGAAATATCGACTAAGCGTATATTTGAACTTGAACTTGAACAACGACTAAAGAATATTAATTCTGATGCTTATGGATCCGTATGGATTTAAATTGATGGAGGGGTGGGGATTCCCATTTAACAGGGTTTGACCAAAAGGAATGGAGGCTTGCAGTAAGGGTCCTAAAGCACTTACTGGGGAGTTAGGGAGTTTTAGGGCCGTATGGGAAGATTTAAGTGAGTGGCCACACTTGAGTTTTATACTGGCACTTTGGCACTTTGGGCCTTCCACATATTTTGACCCATCATGTCTAGCCCCAGGGAGTGTTAGGAGGTTGTGGATCGTAAGAGCATCCTGAAAGTAGTTTCATTTAATGTTAACGGGCTTAACAATAAAAAGAAGCTGCGAGCTATGGAAACCTGGGATGAGGATGGCAGCCTATCGGTAGTGCTGTTGCATATATCAGCAGGGAAGCTTTTAAGGTTCTCCATGTTTAAGAAATGGGCAGGGTATGGAGGTTTCTCATCTGCCTAGGGGGCCCATTGGGGTATTACAGTTTTCCTCACCCATAGACTGAACACAGAAGTGTTTGACTGGGCAAGTGATACGCACAGCCACTGGAGCTGGGTTATTTGCTTGTTTATTTCTAGGAGGCTCACTTTCATTAGTTTTTATGCCCCAGTGGAAGATAACGCTAGGCCATACGAGGAGCTATTTCAATCATTAATGTTAGTGCCGTGGGAGATTAATATAGGTGAGGATTTTAACTTTTTGTAAAATCCCAGATTAGATTTCTCAGTAATTCTCAAAAGACAGTTAAAACCCAGGGTCACAAATGTCATGCAGAGCTATCAAAAAACTATTTAGTTAATCTATCCCTTTTTTTAAATCTCTAAAATCCTGTCAGCAGACACTCCCTAATGCATTCCCGGACCATTCTTGAGCTTAAAATTTTTGTGGAAAGGGGGCAGTCCGTGATTGAGGAAGTGGGTTTTTAATAGGCATACTTACAGGAGGAGGGTGGGGTCAGGATTGGCAAAGAAGAGGTTAAACGATTTTTGACAAGGAACAAAGGGTCGGCCCATCAAATGTGGTGTGGGATGCATTAAAATATGAAGGCTTGTGATAGTGAAAGATGTGGCCAACAATAGAAATGCCAAAGAGCAAAAGCTAGTACTTGTATCAGTGTCCTCAGCGTATTCCTATGTTGATGACAGCATTCTTAGAGCCTTCATGGGATGCTTCAGCTCCTGTTGGAACGAACAACGGCTCTACAAAAGGCTCACAGGTATCGAGTGTTTCCTCAGCGGCTGCTATGGGAACTGAAGAAAATCACCTTTGCTTCATTGTCCTGATACAAGAGGTGTTACAGGGACCGTCGTCTGCGAATGCAAGCAACAGTGATGTTGCGTCTCTCACACGGGACACATAAACATTTGGCTCTCCGTATGATGGGAACAATTCGGCCTTTTTCCAAAACAAGCCAAATTGGAATGCAAAATATTGCTTTGTTTTATTTTCTCTGCTCTTACTGAGCACCATGGCTTTCAATGTGCTCCGTTGGTCTAACAATATATTGACTCTTTAGTGGACTTGTGGAGCTTTTGAATTTTAATAGTATTAATGTTTTTTACATTTACCATGTTTTTAGATGTTTTTAGACACTGGTTTTTACGACAATGTTTTTATGCTTTTTAGCAGGCATGTTGTTACATCCTACTTTCCCTCTTTCCCTGTCCTACTTTAGTGTTTGTTATATCTTGCTCAGCATGCATCTATGATGTCACATAGGGTTCTGATTGTGTATGCTTGGATTGAGAGTCAGTTACATCTGAGGCTGAGCAGGAGTCCATTTGCTCCTGGTGGGGTTTTTAATTGGATTACTATTGAACCTACATATTTCTGTATTATCAACTAATCTTCAATAAATCAGATCTATTTCTATCAACTGGATTCAAGGATCATCTTTTAATTGCTACAAATTTGGCGACGAGGTACAAACCCATGCGTGAAGGAAAAGTCAGATACTATGGATTACTGCAACTAAAGAAGTTAAGAATACTGCAACTGAAGAAACTTGAAAATTTAAGGTAAAATAAGCAAAGCGCCCTGGTAAACCCCATCAGTGTCTCTAGTGATCTGGACAGCTTCTTTGCTCAGGGTGTATGAGTTCTTGCTACATGATTTAAACTATATTGGCCTGCATTTTAAAGAATTTACGTACATGACTTGGATGTTTGTCATGTTTAAAGAGGAAAAGGCGTCTGCTATCATCCATGTGTTAAAAGGGAAAAGGCGTCTGCTATCAACCATGTGGAAATGGATGTGCAACATTTTGCTGCTGTTAAGGAATCGACTTATTGTATTGCTTCTACATCATTGACTGGTGTTCAAGACTGTGAACAAGGCACCGTTAGTAGTATTTTTTTTAACTGTTTGAGGTCAAGTGGAGAGACCAGTTTACACCGGTAAGCAATTTGTACGACAGTGCCTTTACCTCAAGAGCTGCGCACAATTGATTTAAGAGGCCGTGCGGAGAGCAAGTGTGGGCTTTAACAACGTTTTTGAAAAGAAGTGCGTGAGAAACACGCAATGCCTACCTTAGCTGCACAGCTCCTTGTGACGTAGTGGGAGTTTGTTATGCTGCATCTTCACGTTTTGAGCAGCGATGTGCTGAGAGCCACCCGGTGCGACGTGGTATGCGTGCCACCATTTTAGTAATTACATCGTTTTACATTGGATTAATGCAATGGAGTGTAGATCGTTACTATGGAAACGATCCTTTTGCCAGAAGTGGAAAAAATTATCTTTTTGTCAGAAAAGGAAAGAACTATGGAAACGATCTTTTTGTCAGAAGAGGAAAGAACTGGCAGACAGTGTTCTTTCTACAGCGACATGCAAGCAGTTTTTGGGACATAATTGTTATGTTGCAACAGAGGGAACTGACAGACAATACCTACAACGTTAAAGCCGTTCCGTGGATTATTTGACATAATTGTTATGTTGCAACAGAGGGAACTGACAGACAATAACTACAACGTTAAAGCCGTTCCGTGGATTATCGTGAACATTGGAGGCTGTTACTGGCTTATGGAGAACGGTGATTTCAACTTCTGTGGCAACCTTGGGTGAGAGATCGCTCACCGGAGTGTGTTTATTCATTTCATTGTAATTTATTTATTTGTGAGGGAAATGGTGCAGTTTGAGATGTGCTTTGTGGAAAAGAATGTGCATGTACATTTTATGTTGTGATTTTTACCATGTTCATGTGTTCATATATTTGCTGCTTATTGGTTTTGGAGGTTGTGAGTTATTTACTCCGGTGGTGAATTAGTTTGGTTTATTTGAGTGAGCCATTTTTATGCTCAACTAAGGTTGAGCTGCTCAGTTGTTTTAAATTCAAATTTTAGGTGAGTTAGTTTCTTTATTGGAGTGAGCCATTTTTATGCTCAACTTTGGTTGAGGTGCTCAGTTTTATCTCATTCAGTCTATTGATTTCAGGTTTGTTCTGATGTTTGTTTGCAGTGACTTTCATTCAAATATTCATGCTTTGGGATGTATTGAATATGTATTTTGACGGGCCACATTTGGGCTCAATTTTGAGGTGCTCCTTTGTTTCAATTTGATTTTATAGTGCTGCAATTGAAGTTCGGTTAATTTTACAAGGTGTTCTTGTTTTGCTGAGTCAATGTGTTTAGGTTGCATCCGAGGATGAGCCTTAAGAATGTTATGTGAGGAGTTATAGTACTTCTAGATTTAATGTGTTTGAGGTTGCATCCGAGGATGAGCCTTAAAAGCTTAGTGCTTTGCTGAACCACATTAGTGCTCTACTATGTTAGAGGTGTTCATTTTGTTCAAGGTTAAAAGAGCTGCATGTTGCTCTATTTTAGGTTCTGAACCACTTTTGTGCTCTAATATGTTAGAGGTGTTCAAGTTATTTGATGTTTTAAAGAGGATGGTTGCTTTATTTTGGGATATGAACCACATTTGTGCTCTGATATTTTAGAGGTGTTCACATCGTTTGATGTTTAAAGAGTCATAGGTTGCTTATTTATTGAACCACGTAAGTGCTCTAATATTTTAGAGGTGTTCAAATTGTTTGATGTTTTAAGGAGAGGGAGGTTGTTCAATCAGTCAAATGATCTAACGTGTAGAGAAGTTCTTATTTATGTATCAAATCCATCTTTTTCCATTCTTGTGGATTTGTATTACAGATGTATTTAATTTGATCTGAAGTTAATTTATCAAATCCATCTTTTTCCATTCTTGTGGATTTTGTTACTCTAATGTTTTTAGAGAAGCTCATATTTTATTTTAACCCATTCTGTGTACTTGTCCAGTAATTTTTACGGTGTATGTGCTGTATGTTCTATCTTCTTCTTTTCCACACTGTTTTGTGTTCTTACTTTGTTTTTACTTTTGTTAAGAAGGGAGATGTGTTACATCCTACTTTCCCTCTTTCCCTGTCCTACTTTAGTGTTTGTTATATCTTGCTCAGCATGCATCTATGATGTCACATAGGGTTCTGATTGTGTACGCTTGGATTGAGAGTCAGTTACATCTGAGGCTGAGCAGGAGTCCATTTGCTCCTGGTGGGGTTTTTAATTGGATTACTATTGAACCTACATATTTCTGTATTATCAACTAATCTTCAATAAATCAGATCTATTTCTATCAACTGGATTCAAGGATCATCTTTTAATTGCTACACATGTTTTTAGCATTAGTTTACCATATCAACCTTAGGATGAGGAGTGGGTGTTATGTATCCCAAACTAGGCCTAAGTAGCATACGACCTTTTGCCTGCATTTGTCCTACTTTGCTTTGCATAACGGTTGACCTTTTACCCAGTTATGGGCTGAATAAATGTCAATCGGTTTCCTTGAAACTAGCCTTATTCATTATGCATGAGGTTCTTAGAAAAGCCCCCTGCACATGACGTACATAACACGATTAACATACTATGTATAAAAGTCATGGTCATCTTCATCCCAGGGTGATAGAACTACTTTGCAGAATTGCAGGTATTGATTTAGGCTAATTTTCATGATCATACTCGATTGTGGTAGGAAACCCGAGGCGATCTTTATGGTATAAAAGAACCATACCTTCACTAGATAGACAGAGGAGATGCATCCACGCTGACACAAGACACTGAGGCCCCTGCAGGCAGAAGCTCCAGCACGCAGTGGTCTGACATCCCTTGCAGGTCGTCCAACTCAAGACCAAGATGGGGTCCTTCATTCTCTCCTATCAGGTAGTGGGATTGGCTCTTTCCTAGGGGATTCTTGGCTTTACACCCGCATACATGCTAGGAATTTTAGGTATATTTAGGAAGGGTTTGCATCGTAGGAGTACATTTGATTACTGTCATGGTTATATGGGTATACAGTCAAAATATCGAGTAAAAAATATAGAAGGAGCAAAATATCGAGTAAAAAATATAGAATGGGCAAAATATCGAATGGACAGAATATAGACCACAAAAATATCTAATTGAATAGCAGTAATATCGAATTCAAAATATAGATTGGACAAAATATCAAATGGACAGAATATAGACAACAAAAGTATCGATGGACAGAATATAGACAACAAAAATATCGAATTTTAGGTAAGTAAGTTAATATTTATTTTTTAATAATATCTAAGTGTTTTTTATGTTAGTATATGTGTTAAAAGTGTATTGTTATTTTATAATTTATTTTAAGTAATTAATTTTATGGTATTTAATTTTTGCATAGTAAAATTCTGTGGGTTTATAGGGGAATAGGGTGGGAAGTAATTTAATTATATTTATTTTAATTTATTTATTGTATTTATTTTGAATGAATTGTTAATTAATTTTTAATTGGTAATTAATTAAAATATAATTGGTAAACAATTTTTATTAATTGATTAATTGATAATTATGTTAATTGAATTAATTTATTGTCTGTAGCGGGTTGTGGATTTATAGGGAAATAGGGTAGGAAGTAATTTAATTATAATTAATTAATTTTTTTAATTAATTTATTGGTATTTATTTTGAATTAATTGTTAATTAATTTTTAATTGGTAATTAATTAAAATATAATTGGTAATTAATTTTTATTAACTGATTAATTGATAATTATGTTAATTTTATTTATTTATTTTCTGTAGCGGGTTGTGGGTTTATAGGGGAATAGGGTGGGAAGTAATTTAATTATGATTAATTAAATATTTGAATTTATTTATTGGTATTTATTTTGAATTAGTTGTTAAATATTTTTAATTGTTAATTAATTTTTTCTAATTTGTAATTAATTTTTTTAATTGATTAATTGATAATTATGTTAATTTTATTAATTTATTTTCTGTAGCGGGTTGTGGGTTTATAGGGGAATTGGGTGGGAAGTAATTTAATTGTAATTAATTAAATTTTTTAATTTATTAATTGGTATTTATTTTGAATTAATTGTTAATTATTGTTCAATTGTTAATTAATTGATTGTTAATTGGTAATTAATTAGTATTATTAGGTAATTATTTTTTAGTAATTATTTTTTGTAATTATTTTTAATTGATTAATTATTATAATATATTAAATTGGTAATTAATTTTAATTATTTTGTAATTTGGAATAATATTTTATTTATTTTTTATCATATATGAAGTATTTACTTTCCCTACTGTTGCCCTCCTTGGAGTGGGAATAGTAATTTTTACCCTCCCGCTATCCAATGCTTTCCCTACTGTTGCCCTCCCTGGAGTGGGAATAGTAATTTTTACCCCTACGCTATCCAACACTTCCCTACTGCTGCACTCACTGGAGTGGGAATAGTAATGTTTACCCCTACGTTATCCAACACTTTTCCTACTGTTGCACTCTTTGGAGTGGGAATAGTAATTTTTACCTTCTCGCTATCTAACGCTTTCCCTACTGTTGCACTCACTGGAGTAGGAATGGTAATTTTTACCCCTACGCTATCCAACGCATTCACTACTATTGCACTCTCTGGAGTGGCAATAGTAATTTTTACCCCTATGGTATCCAACTCTTTCCTTACTGTTGTACTTTCTGGAGTGGGAATAGTAATTTTTACCCGCCTGCAATCCAACGCTTTCCCTACTGTTGCACTCACTGGAGTGGGAATAGTAATTTTTACCCCTACGCTATCCAACGCTTTCTCTACTGTTGCAATCAGTGGAATGGTAATAGTAAATTTTACTGTCCCGCTAACCTACGGTAAAAATATTGTATATTTTTATTAATATTATGTTTATTTATATGTATGTATTTAAAAATTACATTGTATGTTTATTTATTTTTAGCTTAAATTAATTATTTATTGATTTGAAGGTTATTTAAGTGTTTTAAGTATGTTTAAGTTAATTATATTTAATATTTTATTATTATTCAATTACTTTTAAGACATTTTAAAAATTCGATATTTTGACTATATTTTTTACAACAATATTTTTGATTCGATATTTTTGTACTTACCTGTTTGGAGATAGGAGTTCGATATTTTTGTATTCTTTATTTTTACTCGATATTTTGCTACATCAATATTTATGTTATCGATATTATTTCAGTGATCCGGTTATATGCCTGCATAGATTCACTGTTTTAGCACTATGGTAGAATTCTACCTCCTATTTACTCTGTTGGTGCTTGTAATCTTTTACATTTGCTTCTGCCTAATAATGGTCGCAGCAAACATGTTTTATACTAGAATGACACGGGTTCCATAAATGCTTATTGAAAATATCCCCAATGTTTATTCTGTGCTTCTCTCTGAGAATAAGTGAGCACGATTGACTGAGCGAAATGTACTGCACTGTTGCCACGATCTCTGAAGGGTCAAGGGTTGTCATGTTTGATTTTTGCCAGAAACTAGTTGCAATGTGACACACCGGCAGCACAAGGAACTTGTAAATAACCCCCTTAATTTTGCCTCATTACCTTTAAAAGTTAAAGCTTTGTTTGCACAATGGAACTCACTTCCCCTTACAATTCATGGGAGTGTTGCAGTGATTAAAATGGAAGTTCTTTACCCTATTCAATTTCCTTTTTTCAACTATACCGTGTGTGCTAGTGACATTGTTTTTAAAAAAAACTCGAATTTCTTTTTACATCTTATATCTGGAAGAATAAAACTGCTGGACTAGCATTTGGCACATTATATAAAGGTTTGGAGGATGGTGGTTTAGCTCTCCCCAATTTGAGGGATTATTATTTTGCTTCTTTGCACAATAGGGGGTCGATTCCGATCCGGTAAAAAAAACGTCCGTACGATTCATATACGGAGCCCTCTCCGTACGACTCGTACACAGGAACAGAAAGCTTCCTTCCGCCCCTTGGTTCTCGGAACCCCTCAGATTGCAGCGCCAATATTGCAGAAACTTAGAAAGGCAATGGCGCCGACATTATAATAACGCAGACAAGATCAGCTATAAAAATGCCCTTTCTAATTATAAAAAACTGATTACTTCCGAGAAAACCACCTACTACACCAACCAAATTAATCAGGCCAAAAACTCATCAGGAAAACTGTTCCAGGTGGTAACATACCTGTCCAATCCTCTGCCACCCCCCTCAGAGGGATCTCAGGACCTCTCAGATGCACTAGCCAAATTTTTCGAAGATAAGGTCAGAGCCATTTTTTCCACTTTTGCACCCGACCCTTCCATATCCCATACCGAGCACTCCACGACAAATAACACTCCACATTTCTCAGCCTTCGAAAAAATCACGAAAGATACGGTTCAACCCCTTATCGCCCGAACCAAATCCGGATCACCACTTGATCCATGCCCCCCTGCTGTTCTCAACCTTATCCCAGAAGCCGTTGCTCCGTCACTCACTACGATCTGCAACGCAATGTTCACATCTGGCATCTACCCTTCAGTATGGAAGGAAGCCATTATTAAACCGTTACTCAAAAAACCCAGTCTAGACCCTTCTCTCCCAGCCAGCTACAGGCCTATTGCATGCCTTCCTTTTCCGGCCAAAATCTTTGAAAAGATCATGAACCAGCAACTGTCAACATATATCCACAACAACAACTTACTGGATGACACCCAGTTCGGGTTCCGTCAGGGACACGGCACGGAGACAGCACTCCTGAAGGCGGCGGACGAGATTCGATCCACCATGGACAATGGAGGAGCTGCAATCCTCATACTTTTAGATCTGTCCGCAGCCTTCGACACGGTCGATCATACCACACTGATCGACCGTGTCACGGCTATAGGAATAAGGGACAAGGCTAAGGAGCTTCTCGCCTCATTCTTGTCAAACCGCCCACAAACGGTGAAGTTGGGACAATACACCTCCCAGACTTTCTCCTTGCCTTGTGGTGTACCACAGGGATCCTCGCTAAGCCCGACACTGTTCAATATATATGTGTCTGACTTAGCGAGGGTCATCAAATCCCATGGGATTTCTCTCACCACATAGGCAGACGACACACAACTGGTGTTGTCCATATTTGATGATGGCCAAACAGTAGCGTCAAACTTCCAATCTGGCATGAAAGCAATAAGCTCCTGGATGTCATCAAACTGCCTCAAGCTAAATTCTGATAAAACAGAAGTGATGACATTCGGGAGACTACAACCAATCTGGTCCCCACAATGGTGGCCCCAACAAATGGGACAACCTCCAGAACCAGTAGTCAAGGTACGAAATCTGGGGGTCATCTTCGACAACAAACTGTCCTTCCAGCAGCACGCAAACTCAGTGGTCTCATCCGCCTTCCACACCTTAAAAAAAATAAAAAAACTCATCCCGTACCTACCATCTTCTGCAGGCAAAACTTTAGTCAGCACGCTAGTCTTTTCCAAAACTGACTACTGTAATGCCTTACTTCTAAACGCACAACAAAAGGTCCTCAACAAACTACAGACTGTACAGAATGCAGCAGCTAGGACCCTGCTACACATTCCCAAATTTGCATCTGTCTCCCCCTACATCCAACAGCTGCATTGGCTGCCGGTAAGGAGCCGCATCAAATTTAAAGCCTTGTGCATAGCTTACAAAGCGATCCATAACCATGGCCCCCTATTCCTTAAACAAGCCTTTCGCCCGCTCGAACAGCAAAGAACACTGCGTTCATCCTCGGCCCATCTGCTAACAGTTCCCCGCACAAGAAGGGCTAATTGGGGAGACAAACGCTTCACCGTTGCTACAGCTAGACTGTGGAACACTCTCCCTCTCCACATCAAGTGTGCACCAACTCTGCTCAATTTCAGAAAAAATCTGAAAACATGGTTGTTCCAGGCCTAGTCCCCCTTCTCTGACGGAGAGTTCTGTGACACAGCGCCGAGACACCCTCGGGTATTTGTGCGCTCTAAAAATCGCCAAAAATAAATAAATAAATAAATAAATGCCGTACGACCCGACGAGTACGATCTGGACCGTCAGGTAAGTGCGATTCGTACGGAAAAGCGCACAATCACATACACACCGTATGGTACGTACCCCCCATGATCGCAGGGGTATGCACCGTACACCCAGCGTACATGGGGTACGGTGCGTACCCCCCATGATCGCATGGGTACGCACCGTATCCCATGTATGCTGGGTGTACGGTGCGTACCCCTGCGATCATGGGGGGTGTGCACCGTACCCGGGGGGGGGGGGGGCGTTCCGTACCTGTTTCGTTGTGAACTCTGCTTTTATGGCTGTTTTCAGCTCCCGTAGAAAAAGGGTCGTACGGTGCGTACCCGTCACGTATCGTACTTGCTGGGTCGTATAAACCAGCCACGAGCCGTACAGATGTCGCGTACAGCGGGTTCCGACGGACACTCGTACGGGGATTCGAGTCGTACGGTCTCTGTACAATTCGTACGGAGTCCGGCTCCTGGTACGAATTGTACTTCGTCGTACATACGGGGGACGTTGCAGGGTACGATTCGTACGGGACAAACGCTCCAAACGGCTATTCGGATCGGTTTTTACCGGATCAGAATCGACCCCAAAGTGATTTCTCTCTAGAATGCCGCAATTTTTGGCCCAAATCAACCTTGCATGGACAAGTAGTTGTTTTATATTCAGATGCAGAAGCAAATTTGTCCCATGTAGTTTGGCAGTGCACTGGCATTCAAGAATTCTGGAGAGAGATATTCCAGTTTCTGGAAGCAGCCTGGCAGATACAATTAGTTCCTATTATGTGTTGATGTTAATAGGTTATGATCCTATCGTACGATTAGCCCCCAAATTTAAAAAACGACTGTATGTTATAATGGTGGTGGCCAGATCTTTACGCTTCAGAGGTGGAGGACTCGACTGATCCCCTCCGTGGGAGAGTGGGTGGTGAAGATGAAGCAATTGACAGCTTAAGAGTGGTTGTACACTCTTCATTGTGGGGGGCTATGAAATTTGATAATATTTCAGGTCAATTTATGGCAGAAATCCCTGGGTAAGGGGCAAAAGTGCAGATCATTATTTTGATATTCCATCTATAACAAATTATGTAATCTGAGGCTGACCTGTTTGTTAATGGATTCTGATTGGTATGAAATTTCTTCTGATGATGTTCCTAGGTGATGGTGTATAGTATATGTTGATTCTATTTTTTTTTGTTAGGATGGATCTCAATAAAAAATATTTTTTAAAAAGAATAATAAATACCACAAAATTAGATAGAATTTATTAAATTCAAATTAATTAAAATAGACCCTTTAACTCACATAACTTCTCTTTATTGAACCTACAAATGTCAAAAATATTTACTGATACTGAATGGTTGATGTAAATGGCTTCTCCTTTTAAACTCTTTTCGCTGATGAGCAAAACTCCATATCACCAGTGGCAGGGGTTATTCAATGACTACACACGAAGACTGAGAGATAAACCTTCCCGCTCCATCACTCATACTAAATGATTGCCAATGTGGAATACTGTTATTATATAATTTGTATATTTAACTTGCTTAAGGCTTAGGTTCCATAGAGGACGGTCCACAGGCAAGCTTCTGTTCTTTTCCTTACACTGAGGGGCATATACACAAGGAAATGTCGCAGCGTGGCGCTGCAGCAAATTTTGCAGCGCCGCACTGCATCATTTAAAAAAATGCAGGGATGCACCATATTTACATGAATATGGCACACCCCTGTGTTTTCCCTTGGGCTGGCACTAAAAATAGCTGCCTAGCAACAACACAGACACCCTTGCAGCACAGTGCAATACTGGCCATTGGCTACTTCTAGGTGTGCTACATTCTGGAGCACACATAGAAGTAGCAAATCGTCATTATTTAATGATAGGATTTGTTCAGGAAGGGACACTTTTACTGCATAAAAATAATCATTAATGGGATTTTGCTCTATGTGTGCTGCATTCTGCATAGAAAAAGCAAAAACAAGGAGAAATAAAAGTATTTTTCCTAGTTGCACCAATCTAACCCCTGCTTTTCCATGGCAATAGTTTTTGGCGCTGCCTCAGATTTACACATCCTTTTAGATCTGAGGCAGCATCAAAAAGCAATGGGTGTTGCGGAAGAAGGCCCACAGCAACATCTATTGAACTCCCCTTTCACGCAAACCTGCATGAAAGGGTACCATATTTTTAAAGCAACGTTAAGTGAGGCTAAGTGGTTTAATGCCGCTTTGTAAATATTTTACAGGGCATTGAGCCACCAGATAGTCAAAAAAGTGATGTTCCGGTGGTGCAATCCCTTTGTACATATGCCCCTTAGTATTTGAGCACAGCTAAATAAATACTACAGCATGCGGAACACACTGTACAAAGTTGAAAAATTTCTTGCTTCATTTTCTATGTGACTCTGGGCATTTCTGTTTTCAAAATACTGAAGGACAAGCTTGTGTCTCACGACGATACCCTTTCAGGAAGTGTGCGAAAGGAACCTTCTGTTGTTAGCAGTCTGTGAGGTAATAACTCCTGATTAGGAGGCTTCTGCTAGTTGCCTGAATAGATATGCTTTTAGTTTGTATGTTATCTGTAATCCTGTTCTCTCATGGTGTTATTCCGAAGGCTAGCAACCGATAATAAACCGATAATGAACAAAGACAGCTTTATCTTTTGAATGGAAAGTAGAGCTTGTTTTGGAGTTCCTGTTTTCAGTTTGCATAAATTAGTGTTATCCTGTAGATACTGTAAAATAAATCATAAAGTGCATGTAGCTGAATGTACGTTAGTACCCGGCATAGAATATTGGGAGATGGCAAGCTTTTGTCAGCCATTATTGACCCGCAGGTCAATAAAGCTTATATAAATCCTTGTTGACTTATAGTGGTTGTAAAATAGAACAGTGGGTAATGGGTCATCTGCAGAAGTCACTGTGCAACCAGGAGCTCCTAGGATTAAGGGGCTGATTACGGTACTCGCGGTGGCCCTATTATGAGGTGGCTTTTTAGACCATCCACCAATTGCCCGGCTGCGCCAGGCCTATATAATAGGAAAGGCTGGACAGCCATGGTCTGCAGAGTATATTATGAGTTTCTCCTCCGCCAGCCTTTTTATGGCGGGCTCACTGCCATGAAATAGCTGGCAGAGGGAAAACAATGGGGGCCCTGCAGGGCCCCATTCCCTTGCCATCATGAAGATGGATTCAGGGGGACACAGCATGTGCCCCCCCTGATTGCAGGCACCCCAAGTTCCAGCACGACATGAACTTCACAGTCCATGCCGTGCTGGAACTTCTTTTGCGTTCCCATTGCGGAACCTGTTTTTAGGGCACCGCCGTGGTGACGGCAAAAGAAAGGACCAAAAAAGCTCAGTAGACACGAGTTGTACTTGTAATCTGACGGGTGGTCCCTGCACGGCTTTGGCGCAGAGCCGGCCCAGCACCGCTAAAGTCATAATCGGCCCTCAGCTTTTGTTGGCGCAGGGTCAATAAACAAATTGTTTGTGAATCTGCCCTCTTTACTATATCACCTGTATACAGTGCCACTAGAATTATGCAGCAGTTGAGGACCAATTAAAGCAGCATTGTTGACTAAACTATATTGCAAGAAAATGCAAACTATGCAGCACGTTCTGTATTGTTGCTGTGCTGTTATTTTTATGTTTTAATAAACATTGATACAAAAAATATACAAAGACTTTTTAAGAAGCAGACTAATTTCATGCATCATGTCTGTTCAAAATGTTACTTTTAATTTATTGTTAATCCTTTCCTATCTAACTCTCAGACTTAATTAGCTATATATTTTTTTGCTTTTCATGTTGACATAACTGTTGCTTTGAGAATTAAATTAGTAAAAATTAATTTATGTTAAATATTAATAAAAATTAATTTCATATATTTATTTTAAATGTAGAACTAAATAAAAAACGCTACAACAATATTAACTTCATCTTGAATTATTTCTTTAATTAATTTATATATATTAAATTAGAATTATTTTGCTGAAGTTTAACTTTAAAAAAAAAAAAATCCCACCTAAGATAGACATTTTTTACGGTGCATTAATAATTATTAAAAGTAATACATAAAAGGAATTGCAAGTTATTGAGTTTTATTTTAATAAAAAAATAAAGTTATTTTAACTTATAAACTCAAAAAAGGTTAAGGTATTTTATATTTAAAGAATAAATAAGTTAAACTTTTAGATATTGTTTTAACATTAAATTATAATTATTTCTATTTTTACTATTTTAAATAATTACTTTAATTTAACATTATTTCTCATGGGGTTTTATTCTAAGTCTCTGACTATTATTTTCTTTGGGAGAGCGTTGCATACCAGTGGTTGGCCATGCGTGATGCTGTCTTACTCCAGCCCTGAGCCGAAGTTATTTACTACTCTTTTGTGTCCCTTTTTGGCTGTAGTAACTTTAGAAATTATGGGGCACATTAGGATGGCGGGCGGACTTTGTCCGCCCGCTATCCTATTGCGAAATGGGACCGCCCGCCATAAGGGCGGGGGTCCCGTGGGGCCCATTAGGATGCGCCCGCCACAGTGGCGGGCGCATCCGGCATTCCTGACATTGTGGCGGGCGGTGCACTTAGCACCGCCCGCCACAATGCCAGGAAGGCATGTAGTGCAGTTCCATGCACAACATGGCAGGCACCGCACAGTGCCTGCCATGTTGTACATGGAACTGCAAGGGGTACCATAGGTACCCCCCATGTGCACCCCTAACCCGCCAGATTCCCTGGGGGCCCGCGGGCCCCCAATATCAGAAACCGCCTGCCTTTCCACGGAAAAGCATGTCCCTGCCTGCATTCAAATATGGATGGCAGTGTCTACCAGACACCGCCACCATATGAACTGCTTTTTCGCATGGTAGGCAATTGGGCCGATTGCCTACCGGCGGAAAACCGGCCGACGGTCTTCCAGTCCGCCGGGGTCCCCCCCGCCATGGTAATGTGGTTGGGTGAAAGCAGTAGCGGGCGGATGTTTTTGGCGGACGGATTGCCACCGCCATAAGGGCGGTGGCGATCCGCCCGTTATCTTAATGGGCCCCTAAGTTTGTGAATAACAATGGGCTTACTCTTGTGGATGGGTTTATGACCCTACCTAAACCCCTCCCTAAACCATTCCTTACTCCTCCATAAATCCCTTCCATATAGTAGTACGTATGCCCTTTTTTTCAGCCACTCCAAGTCCCTCTCACATTTTCTACTATGTAGTAAGCATACATGCGTGAAGATCTCCCCATAGACAAGATAAGAGTGATGGGGTGGAGATTTACATTTGTAGGTTTGTGAATTGTATTTATAGTACTTTAGTAGCACTAGTGTAGTAGTACTAAACATACTACATAATCCAGTTTGTGAAAGGGCTCCTACATATTTTAATATATGTACACACAGCCACCTTCAGTAGTGCTTGTCAGACCTGTGTTCCTCTTCGCTCATTTCGGCCATATATGGTGGTCTGACATTTAGGACTGCTCCAGCTCAGTTGACACTACCCACCATACTGATACCCTCTTCTCTCCTTCCTGTATATCTGACATTCTAGTTCTCACTCCACATTCTGCTGTGAACTGTTTCCCTAGGTTCAATTCCCATTCCTTCAGGTCGGGGTGAGATAATTTTTCCTACCCTTTGGCTAACGTTAATCTCATTTGCACTAGTTTAATCCAAGGACCTTTGCAGTACAAGCGGAAACTGGCAGTCAATGACTGTCATGTCATGGGAGGATTGAGCTACGTAGTGAATCAGGAGAGGGGAAGTCAGAGACGTCTACCTCAGTGTGTGCAAACAGATGGTATGGACCCACACTACATAATAAAAGTATTAATAGGTGGCCAGCCGAAAGGCAGGCAGTCAGGCAGAAATACATCATTAGTGCCAGTGTACTTCATTTGTTCAGGGCACCGCTGCACTATCACAACACCACAATTGCTAGGAGGATGGTGCAGTGATTGCCCCGCCAAACACTCATGTTCAGAGCGCTCCACCAACTCTCCTACAGGTGCGTGTATTGACTACCATAGAGTTGTGACACGGCTCTTGTGATTGACTCATTGGACATAGTTCTAAATAATGGATAGAAATTGCTTGGCTTTTTCAGAGGACCAGATAGCATCTATTCTTTCTGGACCATCTCTTCTCCCAGATGCACCATTGATAGGTACGACAACAGCCCGGGAGGAGTGAGGCAAACTCAGTAACCTTAAAAAACGTCCAATTAGGGTTGCTCTCCATCTGGAGCTTATGACGGAGTATCTCTGGGTAGGGGCAGCACCGGCCAGTCTTCTGGTTCGTTTGGAGCCAAATATTTTCCTTGAGGATAAGAGGTTCCGGGTGGATTGGAGCTACATTGCCAACAAGTGCACCCGGGATTGGGTTATCCTCATTATTAATACGGCCAAACGTTTGAGTGAGGAGCTCCTGAAGGAGATCCTTGAGTTAGAGGAGACTATCAGGATTGACACCACCATCCTCGATACTAAGGAGCAACTTTCTAGGATCCAAAGCGACCTAGGGAAATACAAGACCTACATGGTCAATCAAAAAATTAAGGGACTAAAACGCAATCTAGAGAGATACACTCACAAGTGGGCATTCCCGTACACGGAGGACAAATATTATCAGCCAAACACTGAGCAGTTGTATCACCCGGCAGGCCAGAGGGGTGGGAGATGTCAGGGAAGGAGGACATCCCAGAACTGGACATTTGAGAACACAAGCAGTGAAGAGGACGACATTAGTGCCCAACCTTCCACTTCCAATCAGGGTAGAGTGAGATTTAATCCTCAGGACAGATCAGACGAGGATTTAGGCGCACTGTTCCGGTCTTTTTTAGGTCAACACCAGACAGACAGAGTAAGAGGCGGAGGGCAAGCTAGAGAGGGAGAGGCAAGGCCCGTCAGAATTTGAACCAAACATGGCAATCCTACTCCCCCAGGGTTACATGGAGAAGAGGCAAGAAACCACTACAGTTCTAACTAGTATAACGGATGATATAGTGGTAAATGTATCCAATCATGTACTGACAAATGACGAACGCCAGGTTTTAAATAAAGGGCTTGGTTTTGTGCCCACTCCTGTACATGACAGCTTTAAGTGCAGGAGCGAATTCTTTGAAGTAATGAGAAAAATCAGATTAAAAAAATTCTTTGCTGGCAAGGAACGTGATCCCCCCTCTGTGTTTAGTACCAATCTGCATCGTCCTTCTACCTTCTGCCCCCCATGAGTTCGATGGGGCCTGAAGTACAGGTGTTTGAGGAGAAAGTTCCCCAGGACATTGATCTTCTGGAGAAAGTGTGAACAAACGTGGGTTTTGTAATATGAGCAATCTTGAGTGGTTGGCTGTTAAATCTTTGCAAAACAATAGCTCACTGACCATCAAACCGGCCGATAAAGGTGGGGCGGTGGTTGTGATGAACACCACGGACTATGAGGCTGAAGTGTTACGGCTATTGGGGGATCGCCAGAACTATAGACCATTGGCCCATGATCCTACTGGGGAACTACAGGATCTTATAACTGGACTAGTGACAGGGGTGAGAGAAAAAAAATGGATCACCTCTAAGGAAATGGATTTTTTGATTAATACCAAACCAAGAACTCCGGCATTCTACGTACTGCCTAAGATACACAAAGCGCAACAGCCTCCACCGGGTCGCCCGATTGTTTCGGGGATTCAATCAGTGTTGGAGCTGTTGTCGCAGTTCTCTGACTTTTTCCTTAGGGAGTGTGTCATCACTCAACCTTCCTACTTGCAGGACACTACGAATACTTTGAATATCTTGGAGACTCTTGAATATGATCCTAGTCATCAATTTTTGATAACGATTGATATTGAATCGTTGTACACGAGCATACCCCAGGAAGCAACGTTAGTGGCAGCAGCACGTGCCCTGGAGGTATGTGAGTGGTTCTATGACACGCCCCAATCGTTTGTACTCCAATGTGTGGAGATAGCTCTCACCCGTAACTTCTTTAAGTACAAGGAACAGCTGTTCCTCCAGGTGTTTGGGACTTCAATGGGGGCTACTTTTCTCCCAGTCTGGCCTGCATTTATGTGGGCCAGTTTGAAGCACACTACGTCAATCATGCATCTAACCCCTTCCAGAAGAACATCTGCCTCTGGAAGAGATTTATAGATGATTGTTATGCATCTGGTCTGGCACAGAAATTGATCTCCAAAACTTTCTTGTTTGGTTGAACGGATTGGATGAATGTCTGAAATTCACCTGGAAGATCAGTAGGGACGCAGCGACATATCTGGATTTGGATATCTATGCAATAGAGAATCGGTTGTGTACTAATGTTCACCAGAAACCGACCTATACAACTCTCTACTACACTATAGGTCGTTCCATCCGCGTGTTCTCCGGGACAATCTGCCAGTGGGCCAATTTCTCCGGTACCGGAGAAATTGTAGCACCACAGAAAAGTTTGTTGAGCAAGCGACGGAACTGGCAGATAAGCTTAAAAATCGTGCTTACCCCAAGAAAATTGTGAAAAATGCTCGGAAGAGGCCATTGAACACACCGAGAACAGTGTTACTAGGGAGGAATAAGAAAGAGAACGGGGAAAGTCTTCCGGTGGTCACCACGTTCGACCCTCTATCTACAAAAATTCGCCAAATCATCAAGAGACACTGGCATCTGCTGAGTACCAACTACTTTAAAATGCCAGCCCTCAGATTTGCTTTTAAAAGATCCAAGAACCTGCGGGATCAATTGGTACATACTCGCCAAAGGCAAGTGTCGAACACCTTGGACCTCCTCGCAGGGTTCCATCCGTGTGGTGGATGCTCCGTGTGTGATTTGTCGGAGTGAGTGAGCAGTGTACAATTGGTGGACGGAAGAACTTGGCACCTGAATAAGTTCACTAATTGCAACACTGCCAATGTTATTTATCGATTGACTTGTCAATGTGGGCTCTACTACATTGGTCTTACTACACGCAAGATCAAAATTCGTATTCAAGAACATCTTAGCACTATCAAAGTAAGCAAATTGACAACTAGGGTGGTAGCGCACTATCACGAACAAAAACATATCTTCAGGGATATCAGATGAGTTGTTCTTGAGAAAGTATGGGGTGATCCATTGTATATCGAAAACAGATTGATCTCTAAGTAGGCCCGGTGGATTTACCAGGAGAAGGCTGACAAAATAGGATTGAAAGATGTGATTGAGTGGAACAAAGTAATAGCACGCACATAGCCTTATCAACTGATTTTTTAGAACAACATTCTTGCAGCACTTATCAGTTGGTAGTGTCAATCCTTTTGAACTCCGTAGCTATCTCCTATACAATCTTGATTTGGGGATCATCACAAACTCTCCCCGCCATGCCCCTCAAAAACTTTTTCTGGGAGGGATGTAGAGAGGGTGGAATTACCGAGGGAAATTTGACTCTTCCCGTGGATAATATGTGGACACACTGTTGGGCACTAGTAGCTAACTAGGAGTGCCGGGCTTGCTAAGATGTTAGAGCAGGCTTTGTGGGATGGGATCCCCTTTTTTGATGTGTACTTTACGGCATGTCTTTGAGATCGCGATATGCCTAGGAAAAGGCCTGGGTTCTTTTTAAAAAAAAATATGCCCCCAGAATCAATAGTTGAGTACAACGAGATAATTAATACATCAGTGACTACATTGGAGCACTGAGTGATCGCAATAGTTGTAGTGGAATCTTTAACCACTCTAAGATGGCCGCCATAGTCGCGCATCACATGACCAGTGAGCGTGCACACTGCAAGGGCGTCTGAGTACGCCCCGCGGAAGAGTTTTAAAAGCTCTGCACTGGAGAACAATTAAATCAGGCAGTTGGATACCGAACGCGTCAGTCGAGGTCCGGTAAGAGTGTGGATGTGAAAACGAATGTGAGCGCAAACAGGGGGTAATCGCTCTAGTAGTAAGATTCGGTTGGGCTATGCCGCGTTCTTGTAAGGAACTGGGCGCATGGTAACCAAAGTCGTTCGCAGTAGAAGGAAATGCAGAGACTGACTAGATGTGACAGCAGTGTGTATATATCCCGAATAGAATAGACAGCCACCCTGGGGGTCACATGTAATTTGTAAAGCACAGTGACGTTATGATACTGAGAGGATGCAGGTGAAGGCGCCTCGGGCAGAATTTGTATGGAAAATTCACGCCTCAAAAGAAGGCTGATTGAGGGCACGCACGATGGAGGTGTTACACTGTGCTGCGGGTGTGAACTTGATGACTATGAGAGTAATATTTAATACAGTGACAGGCGCTAAACCTGCTGAATTAAGAGTAATTCCATGTGGTTTGAAATGGCAGTATGTATGTGTATTCTGCTTGCAGGTTGACGGAGTGCAATTGAGATTACCAGACGTGGATGCGCACACGTCTTGTATACTGGTGGCGATAGGTATGCCAGAGAGTGGCAACCACCAGGTAAAATTCAATGTCCAATGAGCAATTACAATGTAAGTGAACATTTGTTCCTGGAGCAATTATTGATCAGTGTCTCTCTGTGGGTGTCTTTTTGTATTTTGTATGTGTCTGTGTTCTACAGGTTTTACAGCTGTAAAGTCACAGTAGGGTGTGGACTGACCCCTAGCCCTGAAGAAGTTGCCGACAAAGAATTATAGGCAATGAAACATGTTGGCTTCATAAATGTTAAAACGAAGCTCAACCGTAGCTTTTGGTTTTTAATGTGAGCAAACACCCAGCAGCGAATAAAGTTGATCAGAGTGCTAGTGGTGCCTAGCTCGTTTTTAGAGGGCTAGAACAGTGTATCTTGGTGTTCTAGCCTAGGGGTCGGGATGTAGTAGGTTTTTGTAGTTTGTTTCCACACATTACCTAAATATTTATTTAATTATTTGGTGGGACGGCACCGATGATGATAAGTGGAACACACTGACGAGTATCTGTCAACAGTTCCCTGGTGGTTGTTTCCGTGAGGTCCCTTCCCTCCGTTCACACATTTTTTCATAACACTCTTTAAGTTGAGAGGGTGTTTTTTGAATTGGTGGAGACACAGACGCAGTTAGTATTTTAGAAAGGAGATAGGAACACCCTGTGAGTACTGCAGAAATGTTGCGTACTTTAAATATCCTCACTAATTAGGGAGGCAGGTGATGTCTGAGAGATCCTATCAGATATGGGGCAGGTTTTGTTGATTAATGCGTGTATTCAGCTCTCATCCTGCCCTCTACATCAGCAGGGGCTGCCCCGCCCTGACTGCGGCCATATCAGAGGGCAGCACTGGCAGCTGTGCCTGCCTGTACCATCTCAGACTGGCAGTCGTCAGAGTCTCTCCCATCCACAGCTTGCCAAACGTGCTCTACTCCCGCTGCCTGTGGCACCCCAACAGCAAAGGGCCCATCCATAGCGCATTGCTGGCCTACCACACATGCGCTGAGCAAACCATGAAGACTGCCAAGTGACCAGATTGCCTAGCACTGTATCAGTGGCCCTGATGAAGCCATAACGTGGAATGAAGGTGATCTGGACTAGCCAGCATGTCAAGCAGGGTTGGATTGGTAAGGCAGGCTCTCGGGCAATGGGTGAAGGGGCGGTATCTGATTTGCAGCTGTGGGCCGCTTTTTTGACGAGTGTGATGGCTGATATGTACTGTGTCTGTGCAGTTGGCGCTGCCAGCGGCCCAGTGGGGGCCTGAACCACCGTTCTGGAGGCAGATGGGCCTCTATTACCTCCCTTTTATGAACACAGAGGTGTAAATTCCAGTCTCCCGCTGGGCCTGCCCGTTAATGTTTTCAGATTGAGCAGGGGTCTGAGCAGAAGTGGCCTCATTTATATTCAGGTGTGGTTCACCATTATGAACTAATCAATGCACAGAGTCCTGGCAACATTTGCATTTTTTTTTATCTCAGTGAAGTTAAGAAAACATGCATCTTTTATAACCCCCTCTTTCTTTTTATAACACTTAACACCCTGAAGCAGTGTTTTGAGAAATGACGTAATCCGCAAATGTGAGCCACTATTTGTTAGGGTGCCTAGGCCAATTTTTGATCCCAATACAACCCTGGTGTCAAGGTAGGTGGTTGGTGACCTGCAAACCACCCCATTGGCCTCTGCTCGGTGCCATCATGTCTAGTGGGCTGTGGAGTACGCCCCCTCTCTTTTGCCTGTTGCCCCAGCCCTGCAGCGTACACTTACCACAGCCAACTTCTCATCACCCTGCTTTCCTACAGCAGTGACCCCTCCCTGCCATCGGTCCTATTCGCCATCGGCCCTACCCGTTTAAGGACCCGTTCTCCTGCCTTTCAAGCAATTGCCAGTCATAGAGCCACCACCTACACAAGCTGCCCAGTGGAAGACAAGGGTGGAGCTTTTAGAAACCTGCTTTGCAGTAATGGCAATTGATGACGGCCACAAGTACCCTTTGCTTTTGCACTTTGCCAGGGAGGAAGTGTATAAATTGTTAAAGAACGTTACGGAGATAGGGCCTTCATACACTTAAACACAATAAGCACTACACTCGCGGACCATTCTAAACCACTTGTCAACCTTGTCTATGGGGGCAAGTGTGCCAAAACTCTGACAAGTCAGCGGAATCATTCTTCACCCGTCTCCCAGAATTAGACGGGTGAAGAATGATGCATGCTCCCAGATGAAAAGGATGAGATCAGGGCGCAATTCATCCAAGGGTGTGCGTCAGTGAACCTGAGAGAACAAATCCTGCAAGACCAGGGGAAATCAATGGCCGACGTCCTTATGCAAGGGCGCTCAAAAGAACTGTTGAAGGAAGCTGCCACTGGTGTGTGCGGGCATGATGGGTGGAGCCACACCATTCATGAGAGTCAAGGAGGAAGGTTGAAGCACACAAGCAACTCAGCAAAGGGCTAGTTGCTCTGTATCACAATATACCTGATAATTACTGGGTTCTGGGTCTTAACTGCACATGTACAAGTGTGTGGTTTCCTCACCCTTGATAAATAAGCCTGAGCCCTTACATTGGTGTAGGGCGTGGTCTATTTTTCCATGCTCTTGATTTTGTCGACCCACGTGTGCAGACTTCTGTGGCCCACAGGACATAGGGACATAGTCAACAAGTGAATGAGGGAGCATACAGAGAAGGGGGCTAACAGAGTGTGGGAATTAGATGAAATCGCTGTTAGCATCAGCTGAAGCCATTTTGTTTGTGGCAGCCATTTTAGTTAGCCAGGTGCTTGCCATGTGCTTTCTCCCTCTTCGCTGTTGCTTCCCTTGTATTCTGCTTGAGTCATCAGTTACAGTTAACTCCTTCAGCATTGAGACAGAGCACTGCACATGCTCAGAAAGGCCTGTTGATGCCAGAATGCAGCTGCTCTTGAAGTAACTGTCAGGCTATGTTAAGTAATGTCAGCAACTCTGTTACACCTCCTACTTTATTTTCTGTTAGTCCATATATGTAAAGTAGCTATTCTTGTGTATACTTGTACCACCTCTTTTTGAGTCTTCATGCTAACTCAGCAATAAACTGACCATAAAAGGCCTATGGTTTCTGTACTCCTTGGACTGCCTCATACAGTGGCCTGAGGGTACCGTATTGATGCAGTCTCCCTCACGTGAGGTTAATAAATGTATTCTCTTTAATATTACAGCTTCCGTGCCAATCTCTTCTTTGTTGGTTTAAGTACCGGTGCATCAGTGTGCCCCTAAAAAGGCTTTTTATTCTTCAAGAGGGGTGACATTCGTAGGCTGCATAAAGGTGTTGTGTCCTCCCTTCATTCGGACTATGTCGCTCATTCGATTTTTGAGGGGGTCAGTAAGATTTACTGCTACTCTGGACTTCTGGCATTTCTGTGGTGCACACGTGCTGGTATACTTTAATCACTGGACAGGCTGACACTCACTCATGCGCTGCTGGTGAATGTTTTCTCTTCCACTTTTTAAAATTCTTGGTGTATGATTCAGGGAGAACATATACATCAAGCTATCTGCAATGCTGTTGGGCTTTTCGTATTATAGTGATCTATGCCAGTCAGCCCTCTCTCTGCACTGCACGTTCCCTACCCTCTTACTGACTGCTGCATAGAGTGCAATGCCAGGGGCGACACTGCTCTGTGACTTACAGGGATTAACACAGCAGTTTCACCACCGGTGGTGCGCTTTGTGCAGCATTCGGAGAGAGAAGAGAGATTAGGCTGCCTTACAACACAATAACGAGTGGCTAACTGGCACAGATGTGTGCCACTGTATGAACAGGTGTATAAGAGAGACTATGTGTGCCTGCTCTGTCTTTTAAAACAATTTTTTTAAACATGATCGTAGGACAAACTTAGAAACAGTCCTGTGCCTAATGACATTGCTATTAGTCAGTTGTCATGTACACCGTATATGTGGCCTAGTGTCTTATCATACATGATGGAACAGTATTTTCTATCAAACATAAGATGTTTATGTACAGAGCATATCTTGAACTTGTGTATTTTAAAGTGCACTCATATGTGATAATGAAGAAAAAGGAGGCTTGGTGAAAGAAAATATTTGCTTAGGATGACATACTGTGGTCAAGCGGGGAAGTTGGGATTGGTCAGAGGATTTCTGCTTTCACATTGTGCAGTTCAGACCATAGGTCATGTGACTGCCTCGCTTGTGACATGAAAGTTGGAAAGAACATTTATGCCACACCACTTTCAAAAGTCACCAGCTGCCACTGCCAGACATGCAGAAGGCTCTCAGTGCACACTATGCACTATACAAGCGCTACATGTTGTATTAAGAAACACGTCTGAGAAGCCAATTACTCCTAGGGAATGCAAGGTGAAGTAAGACACATGAAATGTAAACTGGAAAGCATCGCTGACATGGCAGGAGCAGAGACTGTTAACACGGGGACACACTATTTTCTAAGGAAATCACAAACACAGTGCTATTGGTCTCTGTGTCAGTTATTGATATTAGATCATGCAGGCTGGACTCTTATTTCTACACAAGCCATTTTATCAGAAGAACAAATTAAAAAAAGTTACTTGTAAAAAACAGTCCACTCTTCACACAGATAGTCTTTGCAGTCTGTCCAGTTTCTACGAAGTGGTTTGTGAAAGAGCATTGCATCAACAAACACATTCAGTTCTGAAGTTCTTTTTCAGAAAAGCGCCCCTACATATTTGTCACATGTATTACACGGTATGTAACGTTTACAACGAAATATTTACAACGCACTACCATTACAACGCAGGCATTACCACGCATACCATTACAACGCATTGCGCTGGGGGGCGCTCTAGGATAGGGAATACGTTTAATTTTCTATCCAACACCTTCCCTAGTGTCCACGGGGACTGGAGTTGGAATAGAAAATTATACTTACCACTATCCAGCACCTCTAAGCGCTATGCGTTGTAATGGTATGCGTGGTAAAAACCGCGTTGTAAAGGTATGCGTGGTAAAAGTATGCGTTGTAACGTCATACATCCGTATTACACATGCATTCATGAGCTGCTTTGTGCTGCCTTGTACAGCAACTGCAGACCCTTGCCAGTAAAACTTGTAATCAGACAGAATCGGATTCATGGGGTTAAAAGGTGCAACAGCATATCATAATTTATAAATAATACCCTTAACAAAGCGGCAGTCTTCCTCAAAGTGTGGTCCACTGGATGCTAGTAGAACATGAACAATAAGCCTGTTTCCTTAAAACCGAAAAAACAAGACAACTTCTAATTGACCTTTATGTGGGCGCTCAAGGCCTTTTCTACTACATGGTATAGAGGGGGGCTGGACGGGCGTGCAGGCGTGCATCTTACTGGGGCACACTGATTATGGATGATTTTAAAACACAGACATAACCTATAAAGAAAGGGAACTATGAAATAAGAACAAACAACAAACCGTAGCTCAGGTTGGGGGAGTTGAGGTTGTCTCCCCGTGGCAACGTTTAGGGCCTCTGCCATTTGGAGAAGTGATGAACCTGTGAAGGGGAGGGGCGTATTGCTCTACAATGTCCATTGACAAATGAGGATCACATGGTCTGGAACTGCCGGCCACCCCCCCCGCCTTAACATGCAAACTATAGTTAACAATACTTATCAATCAAACAACAGAATTCTTTGGAAGGCAGGGGGTCTCGCGACCCCCCCGGCCGTATTTATTAAAATATGAAATCAAATTAAAGTTGATTAAAATAACATTATTTACATAATTATTAAATGCAAAATTCAGACATTAGATTTACAGCAAGTTAGACAGGTATGATGGGCTAACCTTAACAAATATCTAATACAGCGTGTTTCCTAACCGAATCTAACATCCTACAAATATCTTGCATTTTAATAATTTCTGGTCCTACGGCAAGGTCGTTAACCGGTGTCAGATCCTTTACCCAGCTACGCTCTCACGTCTGAGATGCGCATGCGCGATAAGGGCCCGGTTACCGGGAGAGTACGTCCCTCTCCTGGTTGCCCTCGTACGCTCCGTGAACTCCATTTAACCAAAAAGGAGAGCCCTTACACTCGCGCCATTTGCTAATGTCATAGTGTATGTGCGGGGTGGCTACCAGCCCGAGGAAAGCGTGACTCCCTCCCCCGCACCCTTCCAAGCAAGCGGATATCCTGCCCCTGAAGTTCTGGGAGAGACCATTGGCCCCTCCCTCTGGCCAGCCCCATTCGCTAATGGTGCCGCCCCCAAAGGACCTTAAATTGCTGCTCACCGATTATGACCTTACCGCCTGACCCACTTAATAAATACGACAATTCTAATCTATGAAGGGAAAAAAGGTCTAAGGAAAAAATTATTAATGCATAAGCAACAACACAACCACTTAAGCAGATTACAATTAACATTGCCTGTACACGGGAAAAAGGCCTAAGGAAGGAAAACACATTTATCATTACTGCGTTGACCATAGTCCCAGAAGATACCTACCAATGTCCTCTCCTTGAATTCTGTTAACAGGGATGGAGGGTGGGGAAAATTAAAAGCCCCCACAGCGGGGCGAGGAGCGAGCCTGGGAAGCGCGGGCACAAAGAGAACGCCTCCCGCGCTCCCCAGGCTCTTAAACCCCCCCTTTGCCAAGGGTCCCGCCCCCTTGACCCGGAAGTGCAAAACGGCTTCCGGGTCCCTGGTGGGACCCGTGGACCAATCAGGGCGGGTGAGGGGGGGCCGGGCCCAGCCATGTGTGCGTGGGGGCCGAGCGGCTCCCCCTTTCCTCATGGTCTGGGACTGCCGGCCACCCCCCCGCCTTAACATGCATACTATAGTAAACAATACTTATCAGTCAAACAACAGAATTCTTTGGAAGGCAGGGGGTCTCGCGACCCCCCGGCCGTATTTATTAAAATATGAAAACAAATTAAAATTGATTAAAATAACATTATTTACATAATTATTAAATGCAAAATTCAGACATTAGATTTACAGCAAGTTAGACAGGTATGATGAGCTAACCTTAAAAAATATCTAATACAGCGTGTTTCCTAACTGAATCTAACATCCTACATATATTTTGCATTTTAATAATTTCTGGTCCTATGGCAAGGTCGTTAACCGGTGTCAGATCCTTTACCCAGCTACGCTCTCACATCCGAGATGCGCATGCGCGACAAGGGCCCGGTTACCGGGAGAGTACGTCCCTCTCCTGGTTGCCCTCGTACGCGCCGTGAACTCCATTTAACGAAAAACGAGGGCCCTTACACTCGTGCCATTTGCGGACGTCATAGTGTATGTGCGGGGTGGCTACCAGCCCGAGGAAAGCGTGACTCCCTCCCCGCACCCTTCCAAGCAAGCGGATATCCTGCCCCTGAAGTTCTGGGAGAGACCATTGGCCCCTCCCCCTGGGCAGCCCCATTCGCTAATGGTGCCGCCCCCAAAGGACCTTAATTGCTGCTCACCGATTATGACCTTACCGCCACAGGCCAGCATAGTTGACTGACTATCTGGCCCCCCCACAAACTCCTACTCTGACAGGTCATATCTACCTCACGAAACCTTCTAACCATGCTAGAATCTGCTTTGCTAGTAACTCCTCGCCTGCCTCAGTCAAGTGGACCCTATCCAGCAAGGAAAATTGGTCTCCCCCAGATGGAACCATGTGGAATACTCCGCAATTGAGGTGTTCGGACTATTTCTCTAACTTGTCGTTGATCCTCTTTACCGAGTGATACAACGTCTTAACAAAGTCCTCCCTCCCTCCATGGCAGCCTGAGTATCAACTGCTACCCTCTCTCACTGAAAGGTCATGCCCTAAACCAATCCTCTCACGCCTAGCCCCTTATGCTTAGTCCCACTATCGGGCCCTATCCACTCCTTGCAAGATCCTATGTTGTCCCTACACTGCTTTTCGTAGGCAAGAGAGAAATTCTCTGCGATGGTTTTAAGCCCTGTGCACAAACGGACGCCGTCTTTCACGAAGCACGACTCCCCGCATATGAAGCCCTGTGTTATGATCTGCAATTAGTAGGCCTCACTACTGCTGTTACCAGGTTTTTTGCTGCCATGGGCACCATCATAGGCCTCTGACTCCAGGCTCCGGCCAGGCACCCCCCTGTGCACTGCCACGTTTACAAGCGTTGACCATACCAATTGATAACCTGTGAATATACTATGATGACGCGGTGCCCTGCGAGCACCTGCGCCGTTGCTGTAGCCACACAGTTTCCTGATAAGGAACGTACTGCCATTTTATGCGCAGCAACCTCTCCCTACATTACCACGGACAGCCAAAGCTGGGGTTAACGCACCAATAAACAATTAACTCAGTGTTGGCACCCCGGAGTCCTTCATCGATCGCCCATCACCCTTGAAGCCGTTGATTGCCATTCCTGTACCTGACGTACCCGTCTCTTTGGCTGTCCACCTGTTGCAGTTGTTGCGGTGTGTAGCACTTCCCAGATATCCGCCATGAACCCGGCCATGCATAAAAATGAAAAACACAAACACACACGATTAGTGTTTATGGCCTCCTGACGGAAGCTGCAGTACACATGCCCGTCACATGCTAAACCTTAGCTAAGATTGGCACCAGACACATTCCAATAAACTCGCCACCACAAGTATTTAGCCTCGCATCAGTCTGTGTCACATGCGGAGTATCTGAATTAGAATTACATATATGGTGCCCAATAGTATGACTCTTAGTGAATAATAGACCTGAGTTCTAGCGGTGAGGAGCACGTCATGCAGCAGGCGTGTCTCCAGTCATACATCGTGAAAACAAAGATGAATGATTAGTGCCTTTCGTATTTATATGACCAAATTCGCAAGTCAGCGCTTACTTCGTGAGACTGTACCTCCCCTTTCCACACCCACCCCCGGCTTAGAGTGCCTAGATAGTGTCCACACCCGTCTGACATAGGCCTGTATGACAAACCCTAGGCATATCATGCCACCTTGCCCACGCACAAGGGTGTACCGGTACTGCGTGATGCCATACAAACGCATCAATACTGAGTGATATTACCGAATCTAGTCTGTCTGCTACAAAGGCGCCCACATGTGCGCCAGCCAGATGTGATGCAGACAGCAAGACAAGTCATGTTTCACACTTGAACTTAAGACTGTGTGTTATCTAACACAAATCATACTGTGACCTATGTTTATGTGTACTCGTGTGTCACAAACCACCTACTCATTATGCAAATGATGCAAACAAAAAGGAGAACCGAGTGGGCAACTTATGTTTGTGAACTGAGCTGGACTTGAATTAATCTCAGCCACTGATAGTTACACCGGACAAAACCCAGTCTATTGTTATTTTGTCTAAAAATAGTGACTTCACTTAAGATCCGGCCCTATGATGTCCAGTCCTATGTAAAATAGTACTGGCCGCTATTAAACAAACCGAACAAAATTTGCACAGCCTTATCAATATAGGGGCTGGCAGCCATTTCTGTGTTATTCTTTGATAGGCACTTGCCATTGATAACACTATAACTCAGGTATGCATAATTAATATTAATTAGGGGGAACTAAATCCTCCAGCAAGAGCACATTTAGTGGGCGTGAGCAGCTGCTCGTGTTTCCGTTCTATTGTATTTAGCACTATTTGCTTAGTGTGATATGCCTTCTTCAGTCCCTCATGGGCGCAAGGGTGCTCCCTATGTTAAGAAACTAATATTAAACGCAGGAGTAAATTTCGGGCATTTCCTATCAGCAGTGCACAATTAGTGAGTGCATGGAGCTGCTTTTGTTCTTTCATTTGAGCACTATTTCTTTCAAAATGAATCCTTGCATCGTTTTTTGAATGCAAGGGGGCACCTACAGCACCCGGTATTCCTAGACGGTCTCCCATCCAGGTACTAACCCGGCCCGACCCTGCTTATCTACCGAGATTGCGCACATTCAGGGTGGTAGAAGGGGATAACAGGGGTGACTGGAAAACGTAAAAGCCCACTACCCCTTCCTCAGACCGCAGTAATAATACTCAAGTCTCATATTTCCATCATTGAAACATTTCCAGCCGTTGTTGTTACCCATTCGATTGATACTGCTTGTAAGCATTGGCAAAGGAATAGACTTGTTTTAGGTGCCGGTCTGTTGTGTTAAATGTCTGGATGTCGTCCTAGAAAACATACAAAGAGGCATGCGTCGTGAAGCGCAAGATTATAGTTTACATTTTTAAAGCCAGACTGTAGTTTAAATAGTCCAACTCTCTTGGTAGGGATTCATAGCTATGCTTCTTTAGCTCTGTCCCTTTTTAGAGACCCCACTAAACGCATTGAACCCACTTAAGAACACTGCTTTGGGGGTATCAAACATTATATCACCATCCGCTCCCAGTGCGTGCTCCCATGAGTTGCCATAGGACTGGGCTTCCGGTGGGATGAAAAAGGAGCGTGGTTACATCTGTGCTTAGCATAGAGCGCCGCACAGCTTGTAAGTTTCCTGTTATTATACCAAGATGCATCGTACAAGTATCATACCTGTAAGTCAGGACTATCGGCTTTGTCAATGGCTGTTCGTTTTATAAGATAAATAAGCAGCAACCATTGTATCTATATAAAATAGAAAAGCTTCCATTTAAAGCCCCGGGGACACCACGACCTATTGGCTTTGTCGATGGCTGTGCGTTGTATAAGAAAGATAAGGAGCAACCATGTATTTTCCTGGGGACACCACGACACTATTGCTGCTCCCAATTTTCGAAAAGGAAAGTGGAAATCAGGGGAGAAAATTACTCATTTAACCAATGCCCCCCCCCGTACGATGCTCACTTAGCATGCAGTCATCCCGAAATTTTCCCTAGAGAAATTGAGCAGTGTGACCACCGGCACATGATGTGCCTGCAGTCCGGAGTCAGACAGGGTACCGTTTCGGGGCCCCCCTTTAACGGGGCGCACCGACCGCTGGCCAGAATGGCCAGGGAATATCCGGATATTTTACTGCTGTTCTTAAGTGGCGCTGTTTCTGCCGGTAGTAAGGGGGCCATGTGCTGCGCATTACAGGTTCATTATTATTCATGAAGTTATGTGCCGTTGGTGTATCAAAACCATAGATTATATTCAAACTGGATTTACTCTTTTCCTAAATGTTACAAAATACGGCTGACAGTCCACGTCAGTTGACTTCTAAATATTTATAATTGCTGGAATGACCCCATTATCAAAGTAAGGTCGCATTCTGGCCCACAAACTGACTTAAAGTAATAACCTGGATATAGCACCCCACGACTCCCTTCTTAAATATTAGGCGTTCTTATTAAAGCATGTACATCCCCCACGTTCAAGATGCATGTAACCACATAATTCCCCATTAAGGTGAACACCGCAAAATCATCACATGCACCAAGAAAATGGCCGTGCCACTGAGCACCTATGCTGACAATTCGTCAGTCAATTGAATACCACCATCGCTGCTCATGGACAACACAGCGCAACACCGATTAGCCCTGTACGTATCCCTTTAAGAGCGCCATGTATCCGAGCCCGAGCACATACAGCCAGCCAGGTGGAAAACAGACAGAAACACACAAATCAAGTGAAATGCCTCAGAATGCTAGATAGAGACAACCCTCTAGTAAAATATCTAATCGCCATGAAGAACCCCGAGGCATGACCTTGTGCGGGGAGACGGTGATCGGCAGCCCCCCGCCGGGAACTTTAAAGGGGTGGGCACAGCCAGGCATGCATAGGTAGGCCGAATGAACAAGTCAGCGATGTGACCCTTTTTTGGAAAACAGGACTGGAGACCGTTATCTGAAGAGACACACCACACCTTTTAATTCGAGTCACTTACTCCAAGGTTTATGTGAATCAGGTGTTGCTGCGGTTTATAAAACACCTGGCTTTAAGTGCAGTGCTTGGATAACAAGATTGGCATATGCCTCATAATTCTACAAGCCACCCTCTGTGTAAGCCAACTGTAAATAGTCTGAGCAGGTATAAGTAATGAATACTCATCACTTCACCCTGGAAGGAGTACAACAGGAATGTAATACGTGTAAACCATAGCAACATCTCGGCTAGTCGGGCCCACTTGTGATTAAAACAGAGACAGAGTAAAGCTTGTTAAAGGCCCTGTGCATAACATCATTTGTTCTATTGTATGGCACTCGAAGCGTGTTGTCCCTGTCTTCTGACATATTTCTGCCTGTTCAGACTATAAATCACTACTTTTAAAAGCAATTTACGCAACAACAATCCTCGACAGGGACCGGCTGAGAGCGGACTCGAACCCTGCTTATCAAGGCAGCGGCCGGCATGACAGGGACTGCACACCAACGGAGCTGCTCGTAAATAAAGCGTTCCCTGCAGCTTACTCATGCCTGTTCGCTGTGCAAGTCAATTACCAAAAATTGTATTCTCAAATGAAGGGAATGCAATGTTTTGCCAGAGTTCGCGAATAACATAAATTTTTGTGTATTACGGGTAGTATGCTCGAGTATGTACCCAGTCTCTGTGCAGCACTGAATTCCGTCACAGGACTCCTCCCGGTAACCTAAGCATTGTTTTAGTTGTGACCCTTTTTTAACACTCGATCCGGGGGAGATCACCGAAATAACAGAGCTCTACTGATGACCTACATCGTGCTCCCAAAACCCGATCTAGGCCAGTAAAGACGTGCATGTGAGAATAACAACATTCCTCTTTTTTACCCCACCCACGTGCTTGTACCCACCGCTGGCCTCCTCTCCACACGACTGCTGATCTCGTCTCAGTGCTCCCACTGGTGCGCATCCTCGAGGCCTCCGAGCACCTACAGGACCCGCAGCTGCCCATCGCGAACTGCCCTCTTTCAAGATCCCGTTCATCCCGCAGCTCGTCCACCGATAGCGCCCCGACGTTGCCTCCTCGAAATTGCTTCATGACCTGCAGAGGAGGAAAACCAAGAGAAGAGATGCTCCCCGGTCCAGCGCACGTGATCCAGTCGCTCTACACCTTCGCTGTAGCTGGTAAAGCGTTGAAAACCCTGAAGGTGAAGCTCACCTGTAAGACAAAAATTACAAAGAAAATTAAAAGCCCCCACAGCGGGGCGAGGAGCGAGCCTGGGAAGTGCGGGCACAGAGAGAACGCCTCCCGCGCTCCCCAGGCTCTTAAACCCTCCCTTAGCCAAGGGTCCCGCCCCCTTGACCCAGAAGTGCAAACAGCTTCCGGGTCCCTGGCGGGACCCGTGGACCAATCAGGGCGGGTGAGGGGGGACGGGCCCAGCCATGTGTGCGTGGGGGCCGAGCGGCCCCCCCTTTCCTGATCAGGTAGAGACGATGAAGCGCACCTGGGAACAGAGGAAGTGAGCCCCAAATACAGGGTTGGGTGATATAGGTTGTGGGGGTAAGCAGGGCGTTAAGTGGGCCAGGTCTCACCGGGTCTGAGCACCGGCAGTTTTTTAAATGGAGCCTCGAAACGAGTCTCTATCAGGTTCTGTTTTGCGCCCTAGGCACAGGCGGTCCGTTTTTCCCGGTCTGCAGTGACAGCAGGCACATAGGGCCAGATGTAGGTAATCTGATTTTACCGATTCTTAAATACCGAATTTTACCGATTCGGTATTTAAAAATCGGTAAATGAGATGTAGGGAAAAAATCGGTAATTTTTACCGATTCGGTAAAAGTCGGTATCGGACATTCGGAAATTACCGATTCGGTATTTACCGAATCGGTAATTACCGAATCAGTATCTCCTATTCATCCCTATGGGCCAAAAGGCCCATAGGAATGCATTGGAAATACCGATTCGGTAAATACCGATTCGGTAATTTCCGAATCGGAAAGCAAGCAAAAGTGAAACTAACGAAAACAGCCAATCAGGTGCTACCACCCTCCCCCTCCCTACCAGGAAGTGGCTACCCAGGCAGCTGCAACTCATTAGAAGGTTCTGGAGAGGCAGTCAGAGCTGAGCAGAGACACAGAGCAGCAGGGAGTGATTTTTGGGAGTGTACCACAGGGAAAATGGCAAGCAGCAGTGAGAGTCAGAAGGCTGGGAGGAAAAGGAAAGCTAAGTTCAGCAGCATGGAGCTGCAGGTACTTGTGGAGGAGGTGGTGAGAGTCCACAAGCAACTCTTTGGCAGGCTCTCCCTCACTGTACCTGAGTCTGCAAAACGTAAGATGTGTCTTGCTATTGGAGAAAGGGTCAATGCAGTGGGAGTCACAAGCAGGAGCATTGAAAACCTGAAGAAACGCTTCTATGACATCAGGAGCCTCACAAAAAAGAAGATGGCAGAACAACATAAGCAGGCTGGTGTCACCGGTGGAGGCAGGAACCCAGCACCCCCCCTGACTGACCTGGAGGAGTTGGTGGCCTCAACCATCGAGCCAGACAGTGTTGTGGGACTTGGAGATGTGGACAGCTCAGCCAGAGCTACAGGAAAAGGTAAGACGCATGCTCAGCATGACACCCCATACCAACGTGCTTCCCTTAACCCTTTGTGGAGAGGCCAACCCCAGTCCAGTACTGCTAGCACTATACAGGAGCAATGCATTATGGGAAATGTAGTCAGCTAATGTAAGACCATGTGTAACTGCACAGACATCAGCAAGGCAGTGAAAGTAATGCAGAAAAATGAAAGTGAAATGTGTAAAGCATTTATTGTAGTGACTGTGACACAGTAGCACTCAGTTGACGTACACTTATTTATACCTTGGGGCAACATCAGGCAGTCGAGCCACAGCAACAGAAGGGACTGCACCAGCGAGGGAGGAGAGTGACGAGGCAGGGCCAAGCCATGAACAAGCCTCGCAGGAGGAAGAAGACACGACTGCCATCACCCAGGAAGAGGAGACAGTCCAGACCCCCGAATTTCCCCACTCCCCACACCTTTCACAATCCCCTCCATTGGTTTTCTCTCCTGAAACCTCCCCATCACTGTCACTGCCTGCACCTGCAACCTCACCAGCCAGGAGGCGAGTCGTGGCCCCACTGCCAGTGATGGAGGCAGCAGAGGGTGAGGCTCAAGCCACTGTACCTGTGAGTCCTGCTGCACTGCAGCCCACCACTGAGTCTTTCATCTCTCGCAGACGGCAACGCAGGCCCAGCAGTGCAGGTGGACCTGGAGATGGCACTGTGTTCCGTGGGCTGGAGGGGAGCATGGTACGCATCCAACACATGCAGGGAAAGTCCATACAGGCCTGCCACCGCCAATTTCGGGTCCTAAATGAACAGATAGGAGAGATGGGGAAGGGCATCAGAGACATCGTAGAAACCAATAGGGAGGTAGCAAAATCAAATGCTGACCTTGCTGCAGGAATGCAGCAAATGAGCAATTCCATCAGCCAGCTCTGCTCAAAACTGGACAGCCTGGAACACACAAGGCGCAGGGACGCCCGTGTCAACAATAGGGCCATGAATCGCCTGGCCACTGCAACATCCCAGCTATGCCGTAGAGGCATTAATATGCAGGAGAGCCTCACACAGAACACGGCTGAGGTCACCAGGGGCATGGGCAGGATCACTAGTGCCCTCGAGGCTATGATAATATCACACACTGCACTGAATCCTGCCCTAGATGTGGCAGAGGGAGATGACAGCAGTAGCCGCAGCAGCTTGGCAAGCGCTGTTGTTGAACCACGTAGGAGCAGCAGTCGCCCAGCTGAGGCTGCAGGCCATGCAGAAAGCAGTGACCAACATCCCAGTGGCTCTGGGAAGCGCAGGTGCAAGTGACTTTGCCGGTGTGGGTGAAGTAACCCAGGACATGCAGTCCCCACGTTTCTTATGTTTAATTTGTTGCACTTCAGTGCATGAACGTTGTGGCAACTTTAAATTACGTTCTTCTCATTCACAACCTGTCTGTGTCTCATCACTTACTCAGAAATAGTTGCTTGTTATTTCCTCACGTCTGTATCTGCCATCACTTGGTGTTGTCACTCCAGCAGGTTGTCTTTCTGGCACAGCAATGTCGTCATCATGATCCTCGTAGTCAGACAACTCCACCTCAGTACCCTTCTTAACAGCAAGGTTGTGCAACATGGCACAGGCATCAATTATCTTACAGCAGGTGATGGGGGTATACTGCCTTGCACCTCCACTCTTGTGCAAGCATCTGAATCTGCTTTTCCAGATACCAAAGGTCCGTTCAACAACAATCCGTGTGCTTTTGTGGGCCCGGTTATATCTCCTTTGGCTGGGTGTTGAAGGGTTGAGGTAGGGGGTGAGTATGAATGAGCGGAGGGCATATGCACTGTCTCCTAAAAGGAAAAGGGAATACATTACTCACATGCGTACATGTACTTCTTACTGCAATAGGTATTGTGGGGTCAGACACTGTGCTTACCTAGGAGGTATCCTTCACCAAATTCCCCTGCAGTCAGCCGTGCATAGATGCCGCTGTTTTGAAAAATATAGGAGTCGTGGGTACTCCCAGGGAATTTTGCCACAATGTCAGTGATGGCGCACTTTGCATTGCAGATCACCTGCACATTGATGGTGTGGGTTGACTTCCTATTCCTGTAGACATATTCTGTGGCAGCAGGGGGACAAATGGGAATGTGTGTGCCATCTATGCAGCCAATTATATTGGGAAATCGAGCCATCTGGTAAAAGTCAGATTTTGTTTGCACCAGTTCAGCATGGGTAGCAGGAAAAGATATGTAATGCTCCATCCTGTGTAACATGGCGTCAAGGAATTTGTGGAAAAACCTTGACAGGCTGCTCTGTGTCACCCCACCTACCGCAGCAACCACGCTCTGGTAGCTCCCAGACGCAAGCAGGTGGAGGCTGCACAGCACCTGCACATGGGGTGGAATTGCATGTGCCCTTGGGGTAGTGTGCTGCAACAGTGGTTGGAGGTCCCTGATGAGCTCCAAGATGGTGTCTGGGGCCAACCTGTACCTCTGCAGTATCTCTGCCTCTGTGAGCATGAACAAGGTGATCCTCTGCCTGTAGACCTGCTCCTCTCTCTGCCATTCCCTCTCTCCTTCCTCCTGTAGCCGTAGCCGTCTTGCAATGACATAAAATGCCGCCATTGTGCAAGAAGAATTGCATTTTGGGTCAATTTTTATAGGTTGAACCTGTTTACCACCTGATTCCAATCCATGGTAAATACCGACTCTTAAATACCGAATTTCAAGTAAATTCGGTATTTCAGAGCTTCCCTACATCTCAATATCCATTTTTACCACTTCTTATTTACCGATTCGGTATTTTACTGAATCTGTAAATTTACCGATTCGGTAAATTTACAGAATCGCAAACCGTTGCGATTCAGTAAATTTACCGAATCGGTAAATTTACAGAATCGCAACCCGTTGTGATTCGGTAAATTTACCGAATCGGTAATATTTCCGATTTGGTATTTTACCGATTCGGTAACTTTACCGATTCGGTAAATTTACCGATTCGGAGGATTTTCGGTCTCCTACATCCCGAAAGCTCAATACCGGTCGGTAACGGCCGAAAATACCGATTTTCGGCCGTTACCGACCGGTAAAGGGCTTCCTACATCTTGCCCATAATGTGCGCTGCTCTCACTGCTCACTTCTCACTAGTGGAGAAGTTACGGCATGATGTCATTCCAGGTGAACAGTGTAGGGGAAGGGATATCCTTAAGAGAGTAATTCTCTCTCTGGATTTCCCTTCTCTTTTTGAAACTCAGGAGCAACAACATTGTCGTGGTGTCACCAGGGCTTTAAGTGGGAGCTTTTTCAATTTTATATACAAGCCATAGTTGCTGCTTATTTATCTTATGCAACTAAGAACCACTGACAAAGCCAAAAGTCCTGACTTGTTGTAGGTATAATGTTACTTCTTGTATCATATATCTGTATGCAATGACAGAAACAGCAAAATGCCAGCCGTGCGACACACTATATGCGAAGCGCAGATTTGTAGTTACATGTTTTTAAGCCACGCCCTTAATTACACTCGTCCATCACCACCTCCTTTTGTACCACTTTGTTCGCCATAAGTTGGCAGGGTATGCTCAGACGTGAGTCCCTTGCTCACTTTGCCACTGGATTCAAGCAAGCCGGGCTGAAGACGGCTGAAATGCCAGAAACCGGACTCGGAAGCTTGTTTCCGGTCCAGGGATGGCATGGCTTGGCAGTTCGGGCTGGACTGTTCCCATGAGGCACAGGGTCAGACTGATTTGCATATGGCCATGTCTGAACTGGGGTGGCAGAGTGGGAAAAAGAACGGTGATGGATTAAACTCAGATCTGTTGACTGGGTGTGAGTGTTTGATTGGTTCAGATGCTCCATCCATCACCACCCCCTTTCGTACCACTTTGTTCGCCATAAGTTGGCAGGGTATGCTCAGACGTGAGTCCCTTGCTTACTTTGCCACTGGATTCAAGCAAGCCGGGCTGAAGACGGCTGAAATGCCAGAAACCGGTCCTCGGAAGCTTGTTTCCGGTCCAGGGAAGGCATGGCTTGGCAGTTCAGGCTGGACTGTTCCCATGAGGCACAGGGTCAGACTGATTTGCCTATGGCCCTATCTGAACTGGGGTGGCAGAGTGGGCTAAAGAACGTTGATGGATTAAACCCAGATCTGTTGACTGGGTGTGAGTGTTTGATTGGTTCAGATGCTCCGTCCATCACCACCCCCTTTTGTGCCACTTAATTACACTGGCCACGCCCCTGTTTGAGACCCCTCCAGTTTTTTCATCCCACTTAAAGCCCTTAGGGTAAGTCCAATTTGTTTAAGGGGGTAGAGTATCGTCTCTGGGACCATCTCCCATTGTGGCCCTCAGCGGTCCCAGGATTCCACCATCAGGTATGCATGAAGGCCTTTACTCGCCTCTCTGTGTGGGCCTTTGCTTTCCGCTTGGGCCCGTCTCATGAGTGATGTTTGTTCACCAACTTGTAATTACGGGGGCATGAGGGGACTTCCGGTTGCTTGTGATTGCTCACGATTTGCCAACAGAAAACCACCAAGATCTAGGAAGCGGGACAACTCCCTTTGGCATTGCAGTTAGGAGAAAAGACCCATGGCTCGTATTTGCCATGCCATCTACAGAGATACCCTGGTGCATGTGGAGAGTATTTGGAATATTTGGGCCCAGCACGAGAAGAGGGATGAGCCTGTCCAGAACATGTGTGGAAGGTCCGCACTTGTGAAGAAGGTACAGCGGGGGCAGGAGGCAGTTCTGTGGAGCTTGGCGGGGTAGAGGTACGTTTGGAGCAAAGCAAAGTATTGGATTAAATTGAATCTACCGTTTCGAGAGACTGTGTGTGGGTATGTTAATGCTCTAACGTACTCTCTGTTGTGTAATACTCACCATAAATCCGTCTCCCAGGAATCGCTCAGTCGCCATTGGCAGAACATAGGCCCCTGCAGCTCCCGTGGTGCAGGGGGCCCGAAGCTCCAGGGGGCCACCTCAGCACAGTACCCTGGCCAGAGAGCTCCTGATTGAGTCCAGAGGGGGCCCTTCAACCTTCCTTGCTGGGGGGCCCCCTCAAGTTTCGTTACACCATTGTGTGTGCTAGTGGAAGTGAGTGACTCACAAGGCATGAACCTTAGGTGTCTTAAGGGCCAGGCAACTTACCAGTAGACGTTGTAGAATTATGGTGGCACATCTGTAGGTGTAAAGGTCGGACCTTCACCTTGACAACGTAAGGAGTCAGTGGGGCCGGGGCCGAATAGCTTAGTTACACTTGGCATTATAGTGTTGTGGGTACTTTCCCTCTCTGATGAGGCTTTCTTGCCTCATTCTACACCTCTGTATAAGGCCATTCCGAGGGGTGTGTGATGTTGTGGGTCCTAGACCCACTACTTCAAAATAATGTCACAGACACGGGAGTATTATATCTGGAACTGGCCACAACCACGTGCACTCGGACCCTTTAATTTGCTGGGTCACCTGACTAGTGACACCTGTGTTGATGGGTGTTGGGTGAGTGTAAGGACCAGCCCTCGAAGGTGTAGCTGGTAAACTACTATATGCCTGAACACTAGAACGTTTCCAGCAGGACACTACAGGGTGTATATTACCACACATTGGTAGTTCCGCTACTCATGCACACCTGAGGACCATGATTGCATTTGGAGGCCCAGCAGAGGATTGCACAATACTTTGATGAAAATGACCAGGGACTTTTATACTTGGACATGAAGAGATGGTTCCTTACGGGTTCCCCTCCCTAATTATTCTTTATTGTAAGGCCCGTGGAGGGTCTGCAACAGAACGTAGTTATGGTACAAGTTTCTGACCCCCTCGGTATCCCCTGTTCACATTTAAGGAGGGGAATACGTTTCTAATTATGTAGTGCCACACATTGGGATTCTGCATACTGGCATTGTATACTGTCAAGGTCCATTAATTCATATGAATAGGAAATGTTCCTTTCTTAGGATCAAGTCCTCATCCATCTGGAGGTGCATTCTTATATCATCAGTCTCCACCTCACATAGGAAGGTCTGTGTGCCAATGTAGGGTATTACCCTTATCGTAGAGGAGCTCTTGGTGTCCATATCTGTGTTCGTGATAGAGGTGTCCTTAAACAATCCTGCTGACTACAAAGGCACCATGGTGCCTGCATTGGCATTAGGCTGATGAAACAGTACCAGCGCAGGTAGAAAGGACAAGAATGCAGCGTGTTGGATAAATATGGTTTATTCCTGACCTTTTACTTTGACTTAGTGCAGCAATGTGACTTACTGCCTTGCCGTTTGCCAAATCCCTATAAATGAGGCCCTTGGTTTATTTGACAGATGGAGGAACAGCATCTGCCTTGAACTAAAAGGCAAGCTCAGAGTACTAGAATTGCTAGAAGTGTTCTCCTGGAGGAAGGTGCTGCCTAACAAAGGAGACCGCTGGAGTGGCCTCTAAAAAATGGGCAGCTGTGCTGAGCGAAGTGCTCAAAACCACGTGAAAAATAGTGGCATGCTTGGGGAGAAAAATGTAAACGTAAGCAAGGGTGTCCCAGAGGGTTCAGCATCCATACAAACTACTTAGGGAAGCCACAAGAGCAGTGGCATGCCTCAAACGCCCCCCAGTGCAGCATTCTGACTTCTGAGTCCCCCAGGAGAGTGGAGTCAAGTGCTATTGCCAAAGTCAATAGGCCTGATTTTATTTTTTGTTAAAGGATTCAATAAAGGGAGTAGCCCTTACTTTTTAAACTAAGAAAAACTAGTAACGTTGTCTTTTAACCTACCTTTTATGTGTGAAAAGCCAAAAGCTAATGCTATTGCCTTATACAAGGGATAATGCTGGTTTTACATATTAAGATTACAAACTAAACTTAGAAGGTTAGTTCCCCTGATTTGCACCTTGTTTATCTGCAAGGTCCCTTCAAGGAGGGGTTTTTAATTGTTATTCCCCCCTTGTTCCCATAGTTCTGTGTTTGGCTTGGTTGTGCATCTTGCATTTACCTTGGCTCCTGGTGTTCATTACAAGAGGTTTCTGGAGATACCTGTCAATAAAACACTGACACTTGCTGTTGCGTGGAGAGTTGTGTAAGCTCTTGTGAGCATGTTTAAGGAGTAAGATCTATACGCATCCTGTGATTTTTAGTAGATTAAAAAAAATTCTGTACAACTCATGAATATCAGTTGACTGGCCCTAGGGAAAATGTCTCCTTTGTTACACTCTTGGGATTGACTGCAGTCCAGACCCTGCGGCTAAACCCACACAGCTCACAGCCATAGGCCTTGGACAGTGGGGGATTGAGCTCAGGCTAGGCCCTGTGGCCAGCCTCATGCCACAGGTGTACGAAGGCCATGCGTAGCAGGCCTTGGAGTAGACGTATGGTAGTAAAATATTACTTAGTTAAAAAACAAATCTTGAAATTTACTGAAAAAAACTAAAGTATAAATTACGTTAGCAGTTCGGAATGATTATAATATCTTACTTTAAAGAAAAAACAAGCGTTAAAATAGTGTTATACTTCGATGAAAACGTTGGTTTAAACATGCCATTTTAAACTACTTACTACTTGTTTGAAGTACTATAACTCTTGCCCTCGCCATGCACTATTTATGACCTCACATATTACATCACTCATGACGTTCTATGACACCTGTTACAAATTGGGTCTCTACGTGGCAGAAGTATGCACCCAGTCCAAGTAGGGACCACAACCCTTATCAGGGAAAGCCACAAGGCAATCCTAAATAATCCTGTGCTCACCGTCGGGTAGCTTAGCACAGAGCAGGCGGCCTTAACTTAGAAGGTGTTAATAGCAATAGCTCATACAAGAACACAGATAGACTCTACAACAGTTTAGAAAAATAGAGTATATGTATCTGAATAAAATAAGACCAAAATGACAAAAATCCAATCTGTAGAAGTTGAGATATTAAATTTTAAAGAAATAAATGTGGTAAAAGGCGTAGAAGCAAGTAGTGCTAAAAAGGTTACTTACGGTCGCACTGGACCGTGGCGATGTGAAAGTTCGGGCTGACCACAATGGATCGCCTGCCGACTACAGGACCTATGCAGGCCCCAGTGAACAAAGTACCTTTCTTGGTTGCAAGCAACTAGATGCATCTTCCAGCGGCGGCTCCTCCGCAATGGTGCAGGAGCATCAACCCAGTGGCTCAGATCCACTAGCTGAAAAAGAAAACAATATTTTATTATTGCTTTATATTTTAGCTGCTGGGTGAACCAGCGTGTGTAGGGATAGGCGAGGCCGAGCCATGGGAGGGAGGAGGAATGGAGTGGTATGTGCACTTCTTGGCGTGTATGTCTGTTTGGCCAGCCGTCTTAGGCCGGCCTAAGAGAATGCATAGTTAGGTTTCTCCAACCCAGCTGTATTGCACAGCCGGTCTGAAGAAACAGCACAGACTCCCTGAGCCTGAGCGAGCGTAAAACCAGCCCAATCAGGCCAATCCATGTGCTGCTCTCATGCTGGGTAATAGCATGAGAGCAGCGTGGGAATTGCACAGGGAGTCTCTGATGCTGTCCCAGTGTTTCATGGGAGCAGGAAACAGAGGAACACCGAGGCATGAGGTGGCCAGCAGCTTCAGGTAATTCGTATTTTTTTTATCACTACTCTCCTCAGCGGTCAAGGTCATACACCTCAATGTGCACTAGCTGAATTCGGATCTCTATTAACGGTCTCAGTGCTCGACTCTCTGAAGGCTACCGCTGTAAGCCTACCCAGTTTTTAAACATACATACAATGAAAGGAGCACATGTATTCCAAATACCAGATAACAATAAATGATTGACAATTCTTAACACTGATCCAGTCCACAGGCCTTTCGGTGTTGTCAAAATGTCTCTTTATTATTTTCAATCAATCAATCAATCAATACATTTATAGAGCGCACTACTCACCCGTAGGGTCTCAAGGCGCTAGGAGGGGGGGGTGCCTTTACTGCTCGAACAGCCAGGTCTTAAGCCTCTTCCTGAAGGAGAGGTGGTCCTGGGTCAGGCGCAGGTCGGTCGGGAGGGAGTTCCAGGTCTTGGCGGCCAGGTAGGAGAAGGACCTTCCTCCTGTTGTCGCTCTTCGGATGCGGGGGACGGCGGCGAGGGCGTGGCTGGTTGATCTGAGGTGGCGCTTGGGAGCGTAGAAGTTGATTCGGTTGTTGAGGTAGCTTGGGCCTTGGTCGTGTAGAGCTTTGTGTGCGTGGGTGAGGAGGCGGAAGGTGATTCTTTTGTTGACGGGGAGCCAGTGCAGGTCTCTCAGGTGCCCGGAGATGTGGCTGTTTCGTGGGATGTCGAGGATGAGAGATCATTTATTTGCAAATGGTCATTTTCTTGTTTTCATAATTCTTCATCAGTTTTTCATAAATCTTACCATGAACAGCCTACGCGTTTCGTCCTAACACAGGACTTCGTCAGGGCTGTAATAAAAAGTAATTAAAAACAAATATGTATAAATATATATAAATATATTGTTGAAACACATCCTGTCCTATTCACAACTCTTCAAACAATAATGCTGTTACGAATCATGGAGGTGGGCAGCCTCGAACACTGCCTTGAGACGTTTCTGTTGCAGACTACACTTCCCATGATCCTTGGAGAGCGACGCGACGCACCATCTGATGACGTCATACGCGGAAGATTCAAGTCGGAGCCGGGACGATTGCATCTTGCCGTTTATTCTACCTGGTTTCCTGAAGAGACGGTAGGGGTGTTTTTCACCAAGTTCCAGCGTATCCTTTACCTTGCGTTTACAGTCACAGTGTATCCCGGATTCTGAATTCCTGTTCGAGCGTGTGCTCGAGTAGGAAGTGTTCTTTGTGGTTGCAGTGTTTTGGACTCTGGAGGCTCCTCTTCCCGAGTCATCGAGGAGGAGCATATTACTGTTTCTTGTTGGCAGCAACCTTGCTGGTCTCTCTGCACTCGAGAGGGACATTGACTTTTGGGGCAAGCGTCTGGATTGGGGCTTATATGGGTGCTTTGATCCCAAGCCCCTTAGGTTACTTTTTCATCTTCGTGGTTGTTAACTCTCTGAAGTAAGAGAGTGTAACTTTTGTTTATCTGGTTTGAGACTTCCTTGGACTCAGAGATAACAGGCTAGGACTGCATTACGAACTGAAGTGTCTCTTCCAGTTTTGCTGAAGAAGTATTCAGCGATTATGTGCATTTATCCCTAGGAGCAGTCTGCAAGTATTTCTATCTTGGTTTGTTCAAAGGGTATAATATAAGAAATACCACTTCCCGGTGATGCTAACCTGGAGTACAAATCCAAGGTGGAATCTGTGAATATTAATATATCGTTATCTCTGGATTTTTTCTACAACAGGGGTTTATGAGCTTCGCCTGGCAGGCTGTTTCCATTTGCCCTCTGTTGAAGCCTTATTTGTGTAACAGCTGGTATGTGTATAACAAACAGGAGCATTATTTCGTCAAGTATTGATAACCTGTATGGTAATGTGTAGTTCTTTGCTTTCTAGATATTTGACACATGTTCTACATTCCGATTGCCAGGCAAAGCCAACCTTTTTCCTTCCTACAGGTATTGAATGTTTGAGTCTTAAACGTTTATGTGTTACAGGTTAAGGCATTTAGAGTTTACCTTGTATGTGTTTGACTCATAGTGCCTTGTTCTCGTTACAGCTTCCTCTCCCCGCCGTCCCTACCCTACCCTTCCTTTTCTCCCTCGCTCGACCACCCCTTCGGATCTGTGTTCATTCAGACCTAGGGGCTGTCGAGAGGTGGAACACATAGAGCATCGTACGATTCTGAGGACCCACGGACCTGACAGAATAAACGGCCCAAGAATCATAGTCCTCCCGATTGTACGATACGATGTCCACCATTGATGATGTTATGGCTGCTCTCGCACTAGTGCAGTCTGAGTTGCAGGCTTCTAGGGCAGAAACAGCTTCGTTACAGGCTCAAGTGGACAGGTTGAGTCGTAACCCTTTTGACGCAGGCACATCCCCTACTTCTTCCCTGGTGGTTGAAGTGCCAGCTCCAATACCCCTTGCCCCACCAGATAGGTTCTATGGGGAGAGCAGCAAGGTGCAGGTATTTCTCACACAGGTGTCTTTACACTTTTCTTGCAAACCTAAGATCTTCAACACAAATCATGCCAGGGTGGCTTTTCTTATTTCATATTTAGCCGGGGACGCAGCTCAATGGGCAGTGCCTTTAGTGAAAAGTGATGATGCCATATTGAGGGATTGGGAGGCTTTTCTTCTGGAGTTTGAGAAAACATTCAATCGCAGATCGGCCACTCTCTCTGTAGACAGGGAATTGCTAGAATTGAAACAGGGGAACAGGGACTTGATAGCTTATCTCAATGATTTTCGGCGGCTCATAGCAGAAACAGAGTGGCCGGAAGAGAAACGACTTGCCATCTTTTACAAAGGCCTGAAGGAGGAGATGAAGGACATATTGGCACACATAGATCCTCAACCTCGCACATGTGAGGATATGATTAGTCTGGTTCTGAGATTGGATCACCGCCTCAGTGACAGAAAGGGAGATACACGGCGGAAGGAAAGGCTACCACCACGTTACGAACAATCTAGAGTCACGGAGGGTACTGTTGCAGCTAAAGCAGAACCCATGGAGATAGGGGCAGTGAGGTCACCCTTAACTACGGAGGAAAGAGAATACAGAAGAAAGAAAGGACTCTGTATATATTGCGGTAGGAAGGGGCATTTCATTAGAGAATGCCCTTCGAGAACTAGACCCAAATATGAATACAAGAAGGTTTCGGTGGTTGCTTCAGACCAGTCGTCGGGAAACGAGAAAGCTTGAAGGTGGACGAAGGGATCCCTTCAAGTAAGTTGTTCATCCCTTCATTGGACGGTGAGGTGATTAAGGAAAGTCTGCATTTTTATTTGGAGATTGGGTTGGAAATACACAATGAGTGGTTGATGCTACGCGCGATGTTGGATTCAGGAGCTACAGGTTGCTTCATGGATGAGACCAAGGCGAATGACTTAGGCATAGTACTGTTGGAAAAGGAGACACCCGAAGCTGTTTTTGCAGTAGATGGTAGAAAGCTGGATTCGGGACCTATCAAGTTACAAACCGGGGATCTGAGAATGTCCATGGGCATGGAACATCATGAAAGGGTGAGCTTTAACATCATTAGAGCACCACAGTATGGATTAATCCTAGGCATGCCCTGGCTACGAAAACATAACCCCACAGTGGATTGGGAAGGACAGACTGTACTGTTTACATCGGAGTATTGTCAACAGAACTGCTTCCATTCCAGCCTTAGTCCTGCTTCGGGTCTGGCTTGTATACATCATGTAGCCACAGCAGCGGAACAAGACGTGGAACTCCCGACGGAGTATCAGGGCATGGCGGAAGTCTTCAGTGAGGCTATGGCTGAGGTGTTACCACCACACCGATCATATGATTGTCAGATCGATCTAATTCCAGGGGCAAGAATACCAGCAGGAAGGGTTTATGCGCTTTCGGAGCCAGAGGCGTTACATCTACGATCCTATCTGGATAAGCTGTTGAAGCTTGGATTCATCCGTGAATCAAAGTCCCCTGCTGCCTCCCCGTTGTTCTTTATTCCTAAGGCTAATGGAGAACTCAGGGCTTGTGCGGATTATAGGGCTTTGAATGCCATTACGATAAAGAATAGGTATCCCCTTCCCCTCATTAACGTGCTGCTGGAGCAGGTGAAGAAGGCTGTGATATTCACAAGGCTGGATCTAAAGGGAGCATACCACTTAGTCAGAATGAGATCAGGGGACGAGTGGAAGACTGCCATCAAGACCCGTTTCGGTCTCTATGAGTACCTTGTGATGCCCTTCGGGTTATGCAACGCGCCTGCCGCCTTCCAATTCTTTTTGGATGATGTGCTTAAGGACTATTTAGAGCGCTTTGTCGTGGTATATATTGACGACATTTTGGTTTATTCATCCACCAAAGAAGAACATGCGGAGCACGTAAAGATCGTCTTGCGTACCTTGTTGGAACATAGCCTTTATTGTAAACTCAGCAAATGTGAGTTTAATACTACCTCCGTGGAATTCCTAGGGGTGATGCTCACGCCGAAGGGACAGGAAATGTCGGAAAGAAAGATATTGGCAGTAAAGAATTGGCCCACGCCCAAGACAGTGAGGGACATCCAGTGTTTTATTGGATTTGCGAACTTTTATCGCAGGTTTATTGGGAACTTTTCCGCTATGGCCACCCCAATGACAAAGCTCTTGAGAAAGAAGGTACCTTTCGTATGGACGGAAGAAGCTCAAAGCAGTTTTGACAATCTGAAGAATGCCTTTGTTTCCGCACCCATCCTAGTTCATGCGGATCCCGAAAAACCCTACATTGTGGAAGCAGATGCATCGGATTTCGCGGTGGGAGCAGTGTCACAACGCCACGCTAATACAGGCCAATTACATCCAGTGGCATATTTTTCACGTAAACTGAATCAGGCTGAACAAAACTATGTGATATCGGAAAAAGAACTGTTGGCTATAAGAACCGCTTTCCTGGAATGGAGACATCACCTCATGGTGGCCAGGCATACAGTAACTGTATATACAGACCACCGGAACTTACAATACATGGCCGCGGCCCGTCATTTAACATCAAGGCAGATGCGTTGGATGATGTTTTTTGCTGAATTCGATTTCATCGTAACCTACCGGCCAGGCAAGGACAACCGAAAGGCAGATGCCTTATCTAGACAGTCCACCAAAGCCAATCCCATGGAAGTACATGAAGAATCCATTATCAGCCCAGAGAAGGTTATTGGCGCGACATGTACTCAAGCGTTTCTACGTAGTGTTGCTAGACATGTGTTGCAGGACGGCTGGAAGAAATGGTTAGCGGAAAACAACGATTGGAAGATGGTTCAGGGACTCCCTATGCGGCAGAAACAACTCTTGTTACCCATTCTGGCGTTAAGGAAAACGGCTTTCCAGTGGTGCCATAGTGCACCATGTGCAGGACATAATGGAACAGATAAAACTCTCGACAGATTATTAAGACAGTTCTGGTGGCCAAATATAAGAAAGGATGTTGCTGCTTGGATAGCTGAATGCGATGTCTGTAGTCAAATGAAGGCAAGACATACAAAACCAGCCGGATTCCTACAGCCTCTTCCTACACCTGAAGTGCCCTGGGAGAACATTTCTATGGATTTTGTGGTTGGCATGCCTGTCGACCAAGGTTGTTCAGCCATCCTGGTGGTGGTGGATTATCTAACGAAAATGGCGCACTTTATAGCATGCAAGCAGGTTCCTACTGCTAGTTCATTAGCTCACTTGATTCTATCACACATAGTAAGGCTACATGGGCTCCCCAGAGTGATAGTTTCTGACCGGGGCAGTCAATTCACAGCACATTTTTGGAAGACATGGTGTAAGGCCCTGGGTATCACATCTAACACTTCCACTAGTTTCCATCCACAGACTGACGGGCAGACCGAAAGGGTAAATCAAACGTTAAAGCAGTATTTAAGATGCTATGTGGATGTCACCAAGGAAGAGTGGGTAGATAGATTATGGCTAGCGGAAATTGCTTACAACAGCGCAGTACATGGTTCCACTAAACATGCCCCATTCTACAGCACATATGGATTCCATCCCAATTTTACACCCTTCCTACATCCTGCATCAGCTACATCTGTTCCTGAGGTTCAGGATAGAGTAAGGACTATTCAAGAAACCTGGCAGAAAGTCAAGGGGTATTTGAGGCATGCCAAAACGATGTACAAGGCCTATGTTGACAAGCACAGACAATCTGGTCCTGTGTATAGGAAGGGGGATTATGTTTGGTTGTCAACCAAGAACATACGATTCAAACGTTTCAGTATTTTCAATCCCAAATACATAGGTCCTTACAAGGTTGTTAAACTTATCAATCCTGTTGTGGTCAAGTTGGCTCTTCCTTCTTCCTTACGGATTCATCCTGCCTTTCATGTGTTGCTAGTTAAACCCTCAAGATCGGTCAAAAGAACCAGTCCAACAACTGTTGTAGTGGACGGTGAAGAAGAACATGAGGTGAGAGGGATTGTGGATTCCAAGATATTTCGCACTAGATTGTGGTATTTGGTTGCCTGGAAGGGGTATGGCAATGAGGAAAACTCCTGGGAACCAGCAACGGCTGTCCATGCCCCTAAAATTGTCAGGCTGTTTTACAAGCGGTTTCCATTGAAGCCTTGTCTCTGTCAGTGTTCTTCGGGGGAGGGATGTACTGTTACGAATCATGGAGGTGGGCAGCCTCGAACACTGCCTTGAGACGTTTCTGTTGCAGACTACACTTCCCATGATCCTTGGAGAGCGACGCGACGCACAATCTGATGACGTCGTACGCGGAAGATTCAAGTCGGAGCCGGGACGATTGCATCTTGCTGTTTATTCTACCTGGTTTCCTGAAGGGACGGTAGGGGTGTTTTTCACCAAGTTCCAGCGTATCCTTTACCTTGCGTTTACAGTCACAGTGTATCCCGGATTCTGAATTCCTGTTCGAGCGTGTGCTCGAGTAGGAAGTGTTCTTTGTGGTTGCAGTGTTTTGGACTCTGGAGGCTCCTCTTCCCGAGTCATCGAGGAGGAGCATATTACTGTTTCTTGTTGGCAGCAACCTTGCTGGTCTCTCTGCACTCGAGAGGGACATTGACTTTTGGGGCAAGCGTCTGGATTGGGGCTTATATGGGTGCTTTGATCCCAAGCCCCTTAGGTTACTTTTTCATCTTCGTGGTTGTTAACTCTCTGAAGTAAGAGAGTGTAACTTTTGTTTATCTGGTTTGAGACTTCCTTGGACTCAGAGATAACAGGCTAGAACTGCATTACGAACTGAAGTGTCTCTTCCAGTTTTGCTGAAGAAGTATTCAGCGATTATGTGCATTTATCCCTAGGAGCAGTCTGCAAGTATTTCTATCTTGGTTTGTTCAAAGGGTATAATATAAGAAATACCACTTCCCGGTGATGCTAACCTGGAGTACAAATCCAAGGTGGAATCTGTGAATATTAATATATCGTTATCTCTGGATTTTTTCTACAACAGGGGTTTATGAGCTTCGCCTGGCAGGCTGTTTCCATTTGCCCTCTGTTGAAGCCTTATTTGTGTAACAGCTGGTATGTGTATAACAAACAGGAGCATTATTTCGTCAAGTATTGATAACCTGTATGGTAATGTGTAGTTCTTTGCTTTCTAGATATTTGACACATGTTCTACATTCCGATTGCCAGGCAAAGCCAACCTTTTGCCTTCCTACAGGTATTGAATGTTTGAGTCTTAAACGTTTATGTGTTACAGGTTAAGGCATTTAGAGACTGTGTTTACCGTGTATGTGTTTGACTCATAGTGCCTTGTTCTCGTTACAGCTTCCTCTCCCCGCCGTCCCTACCCTACCCTTCCTTTTCTCCCTTGCTCGACCACCCCTTCGGATCTGTGTTCATTCAGACCTAGGGGCTGTCGAGAGGTGGAACACATAGAGCATCGTACGATTCTGAGGACCCACGGACCTGACAAATGCCCTGTGTTGGACTTGGGCCTTTTTGGCAGGTTCACCCCTAAACTTTTTGCCTTTAGCCTCTGACATGGTAGTAGTGATTTTAGGCCTCTGCGCACTTTAGCACTGTGGGCCATTGTAAAGTGCGTTCGCACTCTGAGTGTGTGTGCTGAGATGGCCTGCCCTCCCATAGGAATGCATGGGGGATATGTGTGTCCATGGTAGTTCCTGATGCGTGGGGAGTGCAAGGTCGAGTTTAGTATGTGCAAACTCACGAGATTAAATGCTGTGCAATGATGTGTGTGGATTTATTGTATCTAGTGTAGAAGTGCCACTTCTAGAAGTTGGTATGTCTGTACAGTAAATATGAATTGACTGTCTGGCTTGTGAATGGCTGGAGCTGGCTGGTGTGCCTGGGTCCAGGAGTCAGGATGGGTCTGCCCAGGTGGTGAATGGAGAGATCTGCATGTTGATGGCAGGGAGGAGAACACCTGGGACCTGAATAGGGTTGGGCCTTCCCTCTACAATGCTGGCTCCACCCCCTGTGGTGTGTCTGATGTCCCTGGCCTGTCCTGTGAATAGGGAGAGGGGCTGAGCAAAACAAAGTGCTCAAGAACCAGTTGCATCTGGCTCTCCCCTTGCCTGCACCTTTTAGACAAAGGATTTCTGTGTATAAAGGAGGGGCTGTGACCCCAAGTAAATGTTCTTGTCTTGGACTGGACTCTGCTAGGGGCGTGCTGCTGCTGAAGCTCAGGGGAATGCTTGCCTCCCTGGGCTCTGCCCAGCCCCTGGATGCATGGAGGACTTCTGGGGGACCCCTCTGCCTGGTCTGGGATGACTGGCGGACCTTTCCTTGCCCTGGAACCCTTTTCTTTTGCTTCCCCTTTAAAACTCTACAGTACCTGGCTTTTATTTTGAGAGCACCTGGCTCTTTTTCTGATGCTGGGAGCGCTGGGCTTCTTTCCCTTGTGGCCCTGTAAGAGGGAATCCCCAGCGTAGGGATTCCCCCTGTGGCCCCTTCATTGCAGGTGCCCACCCTGCATCATGTCTGCCGTGCGGCTGTTTATTTTACTCTAAGCAGGTGCCCACCCTGCATTATGCCCGTGTTTTTGTATTTTGATTTAAGCAGGTGCCCACCCTGCATCCTCGTTTTATTTTTTTAATCTGAACGGGTGCCCACACCGCTTATCAGTGCCTTAGCGGGTGCCCACCCCACATGCCAGCGGTATTTTTTACCTTCGAGGGAGCCTACACCTCATTTTGTGCCCAAAGAGGAATTCACCGCCGTGGCCCGCGGCAACACCGGAAGCTGATGTCCGGCCCGCCGCCTGATTGTGGGTGGGGCCGATAATGCAAGCCGGAGCCTCGCGGGCTCCACTTTCGCTTCTCCCCGGCCGGAGAGAAGCCACGCAGAGCCTCGTGGGCTCCATTTTCTAAGTACCGGTCCCGAGATGGGGGACCGGGTGAACCAAGGACCTGATGAAGCGGGGCTCCCATGAGTAGGGAGAGCCCCGCATGCCGCCGCACCAAGAAGGAAAGAGCTGCCCAGGTCAGTCCGGTGAGTGTTGCCGGTGGGGAGAGGGGCCCATAGCGAGGCACGAGACCGGTGCCTACCTCCATTGTCGATTTCCCCAGAGTGGCCCTGATGGCAGAGGGCCGCTCCGACCCGGGGAGACATTGCCGGTGCCATTTCCCAGTGTAGGGCGTCCCCAGATGGCAGCGGGCCGCCCCAACGTTGCCTAAAGCATTTTAGAGCCCTTGTGTGGCTCCAACAGGGGGCATGTTTATTCCTAGAGCCTCCGTGGCCGCAGGTGTTTCAGGGCCCGTGTTGTCCCCAACTTTTGTCCCCAGAGTCTAGATGGCTCTAACATTTGGCCATGATTGTTTAAGGGGCCAAAGGGGCCCATGTCCTTTCCAACATTTGGCGCAGTTTGTTTAGAGTGCCAGTGAGTGCCCATGCCGCATTTTGCTTATACACAGCTGCCCAGCGCACCACTGACACCATTTCCTCTAATATAACCTCCACGTTGCCAGACCAGTTAGAAAAACTGAAGAAAAAACAAGTACGCCTAGAATTAATGACTCTTATGCTAAGACAATACCTTAAAGCAGACATAATCCCGGTCGGGCTTCAAGTCCGCAATATTCCAGGGATCTTTACAGATAACCCTAAATATATTCATAATTTCAGCCACATTGGTACCACCTGTTCAAGACATTGGCTGGTCTTGGGCATAGAAATAGCCACTGAGACGCTTTCCATTTTAGCTATTGAAATTGACGCCATTGAGAAAAAGCTTCAGGACACAAACCCTGCCCCTGATGCAAAAAAAACTATTAGATCAGGTACAGAAAACTGTAGACGATTTCTACAGGATCGAGCAGAACAAAAAAACAAATAAAGTTAAAAAAGATATTAAGGCATACCACATCGAAACTACCTATCCTTACCTCCAAAAAGAATTCTACACAAACCGAACTTACTCGAATCCACGTAACACTAGACCTTGGGGCCGTTTCAATCAACGCCAGACCTTAGTGGGTTTTTCCGACTCCTCAGGTGATCTATCCGATAACTCTGACTCAGGGGAAACCCCAGGCACCTCAAGCAGAAACCAAGGCCCAAGCAGAAGTAATTTTTTAGACAGAGGTCAATCCAATACACCCACACGAGGGAGAGTGAAGCGAGTACCGCGAAGGTACAATCCTCCAGGGGAGCGGCAGACTCGCCAAAAATTCTACCAATGGTAGACACCGACTCATTGAACACACAGATTATCCCTATTTTTAACTTATCTACGCACAACTTATCCAGTGCCGAAATTGCACTCCTGAGTAAAGGGCTCTCCTTTGTGCCTACAAAACCTACTGATTTTCTTGAATTACACATGGAAATCCTCAGATTTTTTCCTAGAATCAGATTAGAGGCCTTTTTTCAAATGAATCCATCACCCATGGCCTTCTCCAATGCCCCTTTTCGACCTCCATCTACCTTCTCGCCCACAGCTGGGATGATCCCACCTGAGGTTGTCACGTTTGAAAAGATGGTGACCAATGATCTCACAGCACTTAAGGAAACTAAGAAATTCATTCCCTATAATCTACCACTGGTAGAAAAGAAAGCAATTAAATCATTGAAGTCCATTGACACCCTCATTATTAAAAGTCCCGATAAGGGTGGAGGAATTGTCCTACAAGATAGAGATATATACACCACTGAAATACTCAGACAACTAGCCAACACTGACCATTATATGAGACTTCCGACCAATCTCATCAAGGAACTACAGAATCTCATTTCCAAAATCACTACAGAGGCCCTTGAATTGGGAATCATCAATCAGAAGGAATTTCTTTTCCTAAACATAAAATCTCCCAGAATGCCTGTAATTTACACCCTCCCTAAGGTCCATAAAAGTACTACAAACCCTCCTGGCAGGCCAATAGTATCGGGTTGTGGCTCCATTCTGGAGCACCTCGGTCAATATGTCAATTTCTTTATCAAAGATTTTGTACCTATGACCCAATGCTATGTTAGGGACAGCATGGCTAAGGTGAACCTAATTGAAGAAGTCCCCATCACTGTAGGTAATCAATTGTTATGTACATTAGACGTTGAGTCTTTGTACAAAAATATACCACAGACTGCTGCCATATTTGTCATACAGAACATACTTGAATCCAGACCCAGACCACACCGAGTACCATCCCTTTTCATCCTCCAATTATTGGAATTATGCCTCACAAAAAACGTCTTCTCATTTGATCAGCAATACTACCAACAAGTCAAGGGGACATCTATGGGGGCTATTTTTGCCCCCAATCTGGCTATATTGTTTATGGACAATATTGAGACTCAAACTATACTGACACCCTCTAACCCGTTTTCGTCAGCCATCTCCATCTGGAGACGCTACGTCGACGATATTTTTCTAATATGGAATGAAAAATCTGACAGTCTGCTACAGTTCATTCACTGGCTCAACAATAATTATTCGGGTCTAACTTTTACCAGTACAGTTGACACACAGTCCATTTCCTTTTTGGACCTAACTATCTACCATTCCGAACGCTCTCTCCACACCAGATTATACTGCAAGCCCACAGAGAGAAATACGTTGCTTAGCTATAACAGCAACCACCCTAGAGCGCTTAGGGATTTATTGCCCTACTCGCAATTCCTCCGTATCCGAAGGAATTGTTATGCCAAGGAAGACTACTTTAAGGAGGCTACTATCTTGTCCAACAAATTGAAAGACAGGGGTTATCCTAAAAGATTGGTCCGTAGAGCAGTTAAAAGAGCGTGGTATTGTCCCAGGGAAGCCCTCCTCTGCCCCAAACAGAAAGAGTCTACTACCAAAATTGCATGCGTTACCACCTTCTCTCCTGTCTCCAATGCCCTGAGAAAGTCCATACTACGACATTGGCCCATATTAAATGCGGGTCCCCTACATATTGATCGGCCAGTCTTTGCCTTTCGGAAAAGCTCTAACCTTAAGGACCATTTAGTGAGGGCTGCTCTCCCTAGCCCCCCACAACGAGTGACAATGGATTCTTTTTGGAACCAAACACCTCTTTTAGGACATGCTAAATGTGGTTCATGTAATGTGTGTGACCTCACTATGGAAGGCAAATCCTTCAATTTTAACAATGTACAGGTCAATTGTAATACCTTCACTAACAGTAATACCAGTGATGTCATCTACCTCATTCAATGTCCATGTTCCTTGGTGTATGTTGGTCAAACCAAACAGAAAATCAAAACCAGAATAGGCCAGCATCGAAGCACAATCCGTTGCAAGACTCCGAACGCCCCCTTTGGTGGACCACTTTACTGAAAAAGGCCACACTGAGAACGACTTGAAATGGACTATCCTAAAAGCAGTTAAACTACCACCTCGTGGAGGCGACATGGTACACCTACTCAACAAGGAGGAACTGAAAATGATTATACTAATGGACAGTATTAGGAGTGGCCTCAATAGAAATGCGGATTGGACTTCACTCTTATAAACTAGTGGACTCTCCATTTAATACTTCCTTGTTTGCTCTCCACATGAAATGTAACAACTGTTAATATTGCAATTTTAACATGTCACTTGCATGTCCCTCGACAGGATCACTTCACCACCTGCCTATAGGTTCGTCATCTGACTCTCACTTTAGCTCACACCTTTAACCATTCCTTGATGGCCGCCAATGCTGAGGATGCTCTCAACCTCCATCTACGGGGATCAGCACCCTCCCCTCCCCCAAATGGCTACCATGGTTCATCGTGCGTAGCACGCCGTAATTAGCCACCAATTTTGGGACTTTTGTAATTGTGTCACCATATATTTAATCACTATCCATCCAGCCATAGGTCCATCACCACTTCAAGATGGCCGCCATGCTCGGGCCTCCGAGAAGGCACACCCCACACATCACTTCCTCCTCCACAAAGATGGCCGCCCAGCCATCCGGGACAGGGTCTGCGTTTCCGCCCTCACCAACATGGCGAACTAGCTTATATCCCTCGAAGTCACTCTCATGCTCACTCCCTGACTGGTGCCATCGTGCCCTCCTGCGGCGTGTTTATCCTCGAACGCGTACTCGAAGGTAAGCTACAAGTGAGGTTATGGTTCACCCCAGACCGGTTCCCCTGTTGGTCCTACAATTGTCCTTTTCCCCACAGGTTCCGGCCAATTCCGAGAACCACACCTAAGAGTTGAATTGCCTCCCTCCATGCGGTCATCCTCATCACTTGTCCCTTTTAGGTAAGCCCTTCGCCATGCCCTCGCGGTCCTAACCATAAGTCCGTTGGACACGCTCACTCTAGCCTCCCCTTATTCCTGACAGATCACGATTACTACGTTGCCGACCGTCCTTCAATTACGGAACTTGAATCAGCCATCCCGCACCCTCCCGGGTCAAGGTATGCAATTAGTCTAACTCCACCGTGCGGGCCACCCAGTCTCCTAATCCAATCACCTTACGCACCTTTTTCCCCCTCAATAGAGTCCGTTGCTGGGAGGTATAATCCCTGCAGAGAACTTGACGCTTAATCCCTTGATCAGCCTTACGCCCTCAATTGAGGCAGAACAAAAAAAGCAAGACAAGGAGATAGAGCCCTTTCAGTTGCTGGCCCAACCCTATGGAATAGTCTCCCACTAACTTTGAGACTTTGTAAAGACCACCTCCCGTTTAGGAAACAATTAAAAACTTTCCTATTCCATAACTGATAGCATTCACTGCCAGTACTCGTTATTTGCATTATGGCTGCCAAAGGCGCGGAGATACTCCTTCGGGAGTCGATCCCAGCGCGATACAAACACGCAAATAAATAAATAAAGGTACGACTCCACCTTCAAATTGGACGGACCTTGTCCTATGAGATAATGCCTGACTAGGCCCCCTTGGGGCCTTATATGCATCACTACTAAGACACCATAGACCGTCACAATAAGTGATGTTGGTTGTATGTCACTACACACCTTTTTCACACACGTATGGAAGTTATCCACTTAAAGCATGGCCTGGAATCCTCAATGTTATGCTTTGCAGGTTGGAGGTTTTTAACAAATGCCCTTTATGTTTTTTGTTCCCCTTATTCCTTCCCTTACAGGCTTGCACATTCAGGCAATACAATGTTAGTCCTGATGA